>NC_068917.1:24003761-29003761 GCF_023091745.1 Budorcas taxicolor | reverse complement strand
GGACCAAAGTCCAAAAAGGAAGATTATCATCAGACACAACTTTTACCTGACCTTTCATGTCATCTAGGGTGGCTGATATATAGCCAGATAAATCAGGAATATATATGCAACATTCAACTTTAATTATAGCACAGGTCCATCTTGGTACTGAAACTATGGTTAGTCTCAAGATGATACCAGCAAGTCCTTGTAGCAGCAGTTGATTGTAGAGCTTCATCTCTGTTTCTTCTTTAAGATGATCTTGGTTTCACAGGGATCAGTGGGGTCCTTTTGTATAGTCAGCTCAGCATCCTCCGGGTCTGTGTGGTATTCTCTCTTCACCCTCATGTGGAGGATCCAGGGAGTGACACCTGCAACTTTAACTGCAGCAGGGCTGGTTAGAACAACAGTGTATGGACCGTTGCATTGTGGGGCCAAGGAGTCGTGTTTCCAGTCCTTGACCACACCTGATCCCCGGGCACAAATTCGTGAATCTGTTCCCCAAGGGGGAATGGCACCCTTTCTTGTACAAACTTGGGTACCTGATTTATTACCTTACCCAGTTGTTCCATCTGCTGTGAAATCTCATCTCCCCTTACCTGAGGCGAATTTGTTGACACCTGTTTTATTATGGGAGGGGGCCTCCCATACACAATTTTGTATGGAGGAGAGTCATGGGACTGTGGGGTCATCCTGAGTCTGAGCAGAGCCGTCAGAAACAAGCCCACCCAGGAACAGTCAGTCTCTAAGATCCACTTGGAGAGTGTCTCTTTAAGTGTCCGGTTGGTTCCTTCCACCATCCCAGAACGCTGGGGCCTATATGCTGTATGTAATTTCCACTCGATGTTTAAAGTTTTGCTTCCTTATTATACTAAATCAGCTACAAAAGCCAGGCCGTTGTCCGATCCAATGCTGGTAGGAAATCCAACTCTGGGAACTATCTCCCTAGGCAGGCACCAGGCTACTTTTGATGCTCTTTCAGTCCGGGTAGGAAAAGCTTCTACCCATCCCGAGAACATACATACTATGACCAGCAGGTAATGGTAGTGTCGGTGAGGTTTCATTTCAGTGAAGTCCACTTCCAGGTGTTCAAAGGGCAGCGTGCCTTTTACCTGAATCCCTGGAGGTTTCTGTCTGTGCCGAGAGGCAGCATTGACCTGTGAGCAGGCAGTGCAGTTCTGAGATTCTGTCCTGAATAGGGAAGAGAGGCGGGGAACAAAGAAATATTTTCAAATTAGCTCTTCCAGTTTATCATGGCCTAGATGGGTTGCTTGGTGTGTTTGGCTTACCAGAGTGAGGGCCAGCTCCTCTGGTACCAATAATTTGCCACTTGGCAATTCCCACTGTCCCTTTTCAGTCTTGATGGCCCCCTCTGCTTTGGCTAGTTGATTTTGGGCTTCAGTGTATTTTGGAGAGTCTAGCGTTAGCTCAGGTAGCTCTGCCAATATGAGAGCTTTAATAGGGGCTTCACTTGTCACCCCTAAGCCCTCGGCTGCTGGTTTAGCGGTCTTTTCTGCCAGTCTGTTCCCTGAGCCCGGGGGGTATCCTCTTTTTGACGTCCTCAGCAGTGTATGACTGCAACCCTTTCTGGTTCCCAGGCAGCATCTAATAGGGTCTTAATTTCTTCCTTATTTTTAATATCTTTTTCACTAGCTGTCAAAGGCCTCTTTCCTTATACAGAGCCCTGTAGCATGGCCAAAGCATACCTGGAGTCTGTGTAAATGTCTGTCTTCTTACCTTTTGACAGCTGGAGGGCCTGGATTAGAGCATATAGTTCGGCCTGTTGAGTGGACCAGTGTGATGGCAGAGAGCTAGCCTCAGTGATGGTTTCTTCCGTGACTACTGCATATCCTGACAGTCATTGTCCTTGTTTCACCAGGCTGGTGCCCTTGGTGTACAGGACCAAATCTGGGTCCGGGATTGGCAGGTCTCTCAAGTCAGGTCTGCTGGCATATTTCCTTGCAGTCATGTGAGGGCCCACCTTCTCCCATAAGAAAGAGTGGCCAGATTCAGGGCCTGAAAAGGCTCAGTAGTAACATGGGGGTTCTCATATAACAGTCCCTGGTATTGAGTAATCCGGGATGTGACAGCCATTTATGGGGGCCCCCTCACAGGAGAGTGGTGACCTCATGCGGGACTTTTACAAATAAATCTTGGCCCAAAGTCAGCTTGGTTGCCTCCCGGACCAGTAAGGTAACTGCGGCAACTGCCCGTAAGCATCCCAGCCACCCAGTGGCAACACTGTCCAGCTGATTAGAGATAAGTCACTGGTCTGTCCCCTGTCCCCATAATCTGGGACAATACTCCCACAGCCACCTTGACCTTTTCAGTCAAGTAAAGAGTAAACGGCTGAGCAAGGTCTGGCAGGCCCAAAGCGGGTGCTGACGTCATTGTGGGTTTGAGTTCTGTTACCAGCGGGACTTGTTTTGCAAGCCTGGGGGATGGGGGGGTTGTCTTCTGCCCAGACCTCAGGGAATTGTTGAGTTAACTGTCTCTCTTGACTGTTTAGCCTGTCTGGTTTCCTTGCCGGGAGATTATGCAACCTCCACTCGTCTTGAGGGGTTACTGAGAGGAAGAGTGAATAGATGGTTGAGCCCACTCGAACAGTGGGTCTTTCGTGGGGGGAAAGGTCACTTGTGCCCACAGTTTAGACAGCAAGTCTCTTCCTAACAAAGGTACTGGGCATTCAGGGATGTATAAAAATTCATGAGTCACTTGGTGTCCCCTCATCTGACATTTTCAGAGTAGGCTAGAGACACAAAGGCTGCATTTATCACCATCTGAGACCCAGCAGCCTCTAGCCGGGTCTATTGGCGTATAAAGTCCACAGTCCAGCCCAAGATGGAGTCCTGCTTTCAAGATGGAGCCTGTTCTGTCTGTTTCCTCCTTCAATTCAAGCTTCTACCTATAGCTACAGCTACAAGTTAAAACTAGAGGTAAATGTTGAAGATATGGAGATGTGATAATTGAGAGAGAGCTGTTGCTTTTTAAAATGTGATCTTTGTTGTAGGTATAGTGTTTTTGACAAAATGTATCTCCCACTGTAGAGGAGGGTGGGTAGTGGCACATATCTGAACTGGAGAAAAGAATAAAGTCCCAGAACTTGAAACTACTTCAATTTTTTTTTTTTTTTTTTTGGTATTGTTATAGGTATTTATTTATTTATTTATTTATTTTTAATTTTTATTTTTACTTTATTTTACTTTATAATACTGTATTGGTTTTGCCATACATTGATATGAATCCGCCATGGGTGTACATGAGTTTCCAATCATGAACCCCCCTCCCACCTCCCACCCCATATCATCTCTCTGGATCATCCCCGTGCACCAGCCCCAAGCATCCTGTACCCCGTATCGAACATAGACTGGAGATTCATTTCTTACATGATAGTATACATGTTTCAATGCCATTCTCCCAAATCATCCCACCCTTTCCCTCTCCCTCAGAGTCCAAAATTTTAAGTAATTAGAAATGTCTCTCTCTCTACCCCTACCTCACCCCACTCCTGTGCTTATCGCATATCCTATGTATGTTTTTAAGAAACAGATGACAAGTAAACAAGCAGTCTAGTATTTAACACAAGGCATACTTCCGAAGCCTTTTATCCTCTCTTAATTATTTGTCCACATCTGTTACATTTTCTTCTAAAAAGCATTTGTTGTTCTTCCATGGCTAAGCCGTGTCTGACTCTCTGCAACCCCAGAGACTAGAGCATGTCAGGGTTCCCTGTCTTTCCCTATTTCCCAGGGTTTGCTCAAACTCATGTCCATTGAGTCGGTGATTCCATCAAACCACATCATCCTCTGTAGCCCTCTTCTCCTTTTGCTTTCAATCTAAATGGCATGATTGGAATTATTGCAAAGCTAACTATAGGTAGCTCAAAAGTAGAAAGCATAATTCCCACCTTCGGGGAGTTTACACTCTAACTGGGAAGCTCATTTTTATGTAAAACGATCATCTTAAAGAGCTACAAGGTCTTATTTTCAGTTTCATATATCCTGTACTAACTCTTGCAAATGGATAATGCCAGGATGGAACATCAAATAATTGCAGATAAAATAAAATTGAGATAGTAAAAGCCGATCATTCTAATATGTTTCTGGATAAAGGGAATTTAATATGAGCAAAAGCATAAAAAAGAATGTAGAAAAGAAGAAAACATAATATTGCATCAGAGAGAATGCTTTAGATTTCAATTCCAAACATTCATCCTGCAATACCTGAATGGCGCTCGAGAGAGAAAGCACCAAATCACAAGCTTTGGAAAGGAGCATAAATTACACACCCAGTCCTCTGGAGCTTCCTTCAGAACCATTTCAGCAAATTTTCTTTCTTGGCTCAGATGTTACCATGGTTGACCAAAGAAGAGTTAGGGAAGTTCTCCTAAAACCAAAGGCTTGATTGTGGCAAGAAGAGAACTAGTCATTTCTTCCAGCTTCTCTATTATCAATTGTAGTTCGGGGGTTTTGTTCAGCAAACTTGAAGCCATATTAATTTATTAACTTTCCAGTTTCTTCAAGGAGTCACAAAATGAACTTTTTCTCTGTCAGGAATTCTTTTGCCATGATTCCAAACCCCAAACATGTGCTTTCCAGAGTCACTGATGTTTCGTTCATTCTACAGATGTTTTGTAAATGCGTTTGAGCAAAATTTGCCAGTGCTGCAGAAAGTAGCTGTGGCTAGTGGGAGTCTCAGCTTGGATGGAGCGCAGGTTAGATGAGATGGAGATGGAAACTGAAACTTCTGACTGGCTCACCAGGAAGTCAGGAATTCACAAAAAGAACAGAGAAGAAATTGCATTTGACGGGGTGTTTCATATATGTCTATTTTGGGGAGTGGAGGGGTGTGGACACCCCAGGAGATAACTTGTCATTGTTTTCCTTGGTGCTTGTCCTATAGATTATTTTCCACTGGAGACTTTTTCTTCCTAAGTATAGAAAAATAGCAACCAAGAAGACAGTTTCATTTTTTAGAACTCCAGGTAAAAGGCTTAAGTTTCATACTTGAGGTAAAATAAAAGAAAGGCTTCAAAATATCCCTATAGTGCAAAGGCCAAGAAGGTTGCAACAGTCAGCACAGACATGGGAATAGATGAATTTTTTTGTAAATTACTGCAGTTTCTACAGCATACAATCCTCCTATTGTCCAATTTTCCTTTGTGAAAGAAATGGAATTACCAGTTTCAGCCTTCTACTCCTAATTGAGCAGCCCCTAGGTTTAGGAGTTTGGCTGCTACAGTTGTTATTAAAAAGAAAATTATTACAGTGGAAAAAAGAAACCAGACTGACAGACTCTTTCTAGTAGAAAATCTCTTTAAATCTTCCAGACTTTCTTTCAGAGTGTGTGCCTGGAAGATTCATACACACACACATATATATATGTATATACACACACACATATATATGTATCTGTGTATATACATAATCTAATACGTCTGTATGTATACACCAATATACCCACATATATATATTTAGGTTTTCATCCAAACATTTGAAATCTCTCAGGGAAAAAAGGTATATTAATATTTATGTTAATGTTCTATCAACATTACAACAAAACAGAGTCTTTCTATTTGTGAAGTTTATGCTTTTAAAATAGTAGAAACTGATAGTGATAGGAAATTTTACCAGGTCGTTCCTTGAGATAAGCTGACTCAAAATGTTCCACGACCAGTCACAAATATCCTGAATGCTAATCTTTGCTCACATCAGCAAGTATTGATTTGAATTCGGCTGGCTGTGAAATTGTGTTCTGTTTGAGCCTCCCAAAGCGCCCAGAGGTTTCTCAGCAGTGTCTGAGAGGAGCTGTAATCTAGCCTGGGTCTTGGATGGAATACAAACAAATCAAGTTACTCTCATTCTGAAATGGAAATCTTCCTGAAGCACTTGACATTGAGCAGAGGCAGGCTCTCATTTCCTAAAACGTAATGAAGCTGTCTTAATTTCACCTCCAAGTTGTTATTTCTAGATTGAGAATGGATGCTGAGGACAAAATCTTTTTTTTAACAAGACACGCAGCAACAGTAGTTCAGTAGTTCTTCTTGTC
Organism: Budorcas taxicolor; assembly: GCF_023091745.1. Lineage (NCBI taxonomy): Eukaryota > Metazoa > Chordata > Mammalia > Artiodactyla > Bovidae > Budorcas > Budorcas taxicolor. The sequence goes on along the minus strand of NC_068917.1, from coordinate 28,997,734 downwards.
ATTCAATTTTTAAAAATCATGTACTGATAAATACTGTTTAAGATGGAAAGGAGGGTCAACATTTGAAGCTGGGCAGCACAAACGACGGTCATATTATGAGTATAAAACCTGATGCCACCAAGTACTAGCTGTGTGACTTGCCAAGGGGAGAAGGGAGTGGAGTGAGGGGAGCGAGGAGGAGCAGATATTTGTGGCCTGACTGGAAAGATGAAATAATTAATACCAACATGCTAGAAACTACACTAGGCACCTTACATATGATTTCCCAGTTAATTTTCAGCATCGCCCTCAGAAGAGCAGCATTAATATTCCCATTTCACAGATGGGTGAAACTGAGACTCAAAGAGATCTGACAAAGGGCTCTAGTCAAGTTGACATATATGACTAGGTAGGTCTGTCCCACACCCAAGCCCAGGCTGTTTCTCCTGCCCCATGATTCAAGTTGCTCAACTTCTATGACTCTCGATTTTTTTTCTTTTTTTTTTTTTTTTGGTAAAATAGGAAAAATGTTCCAATTTGACATGGCTCTTCATGAAGATTAAATATGATTATTTGTGTAAATTCTAGCGTACTTCCCAGCACATAGAGACTTGCTAAATCCCAGCATTTCTCCCTTCCAACTCCTCCCCAGGTTTAGGTGCAGTTAAGTGCCTAGCAGTATGAAAGGGGTGCCTCTGTGTGTGCATGCCTGGACCCAGTGAAAGGAAAAGGAGAGGTACCCAGAAGTCCTGCTGTGGCCTGGATAGCTTTTCCACCCTGTTATAGAACTGACTTTTCTCCTCAGTAGCAAGGGACAGGCTTCATGCAGTGGCCTCTGGAAGATCGTGCACTGTGTCACTGGCAGTTCATCATATCCCCCAGCAGTGCAGCTGTGATAAGAACCAGATGATCTGAATTTCCTCAGCAAAGCCAGCAGTGAATATCTGGGAAGGTACATGCCTCAGTATCCATCCATACATGCTGCTCTTTAAGAAAGTACATCAAAAAGCTAATGGACTTTTACAAGAGCCCAGTTACTGCTTAGCGTCTGTAAGCTCTCAGGAGCAGAGCATCACAACCCTGACCACGTACAGTTGGCAGCAGAACGCGTATTCCAAGTTGTTAAAGAAGCCAGGGATTAGATAAGATTTATAGGAACCTAATGGAGGGGGGGGCTAAAAATGAAGTCTGCAGATTTGTTTCCAAAGCTTGGTACATGAACGGGACGTTCCTGTGTATAGATTTCTCCACTTTGCATGGGCACACTGCAGGAAAAATGGTTCTCTCATCACTGGAGGAGTCACCCCCCCCCCTTTTTAATTTCGAGGTGTGTGACATCCATTTAGTACAGTCACATACACAGATCCAGATGGCTCAAGCTAAATGCTCTCTGTCTGGGAGAAGAGGAAAACCAGACATTCAGGTGGTTCCTCACTGATCTTGAAAGAGTAAGAACCACTCTTCCAATTCGTCCTGTTACCCACTTTGCTACTTTTGAGACTCTGTTGGTGTCTGAAAAACACTTTGCTTATAATATAACTTCATCTGTTATATGACTTCAGTTTTACAAAAAACCTATCATCCATTTCCTCAGCACCTACTTTTGTTTTCATTTTGTTCTGTATAGCTTGACCTCTTCTTAAAACATTTGGAAAAAATATTTTCCAAATACCATATCTATATGTGTATGTCTCAGAGCAAGTATAACTCTTAAGTCTTCTTATTGCTAATTTGTGCTTCATCTTACAATACCTTGCCTAAGTCCTTGAACCTGTTCAGGTTCCAGTAGAGGAAGGTTCTGGATAAGGAGGTACATAGAAGGTAATGTCTATTGGACTATGAGGTACAGGGAAACTATTTCTTCATGAGATTACTCTAAGTGTATAACTACTTGTAGCTGTCACTTTTAAATGTGTTCACCTGAGACTGGGTTGTTGAAGTTGCCTCTGAAATTAGGCACAAAATTATCAGATGAAAACCATGTTTAGATAAGTCACTGATGGTGAGAAAATGACATCATTCTGAGGTTGGTGAATTTAGAGATGTTCTTCTAATCTTTGAATATTCCTTCAGTTCAGTTCAATTCAGTTGCTCAGCCACATCTGACTCTTTGCAACCCCATGAATTGCAGCATGCCAGGCCTCCTTGTCCATCACCAACTCCTGGAGTTTACTCAAACTCATGTCCATCGAGTCACTGATGCCATCTAATCATCTCATTCTCTGCCGACTCCTTCTCCTCCTGCCCTCAATCTTTCCCAGCATCAGAGTCTTTTCAAATGAGTCAGTTCTTCACATCAAGTGGCCAAAGTATTGGAGTTTCAGCTTCAACATCAGTCCTTCCAGTGAATATTCAGGGCTGATTTCCTTTAGGATGGACTGGTTGGATTTCCTTGCTGTCCAAGGGACTCTCAAGAGTCTTTTCCAACACTATAGTTTAAAGCATCAATTCTTCAGCAAACTCTCACATCCGTACATGACTACTGGAAAAACCATGGCTTTGACTAGATGGACCTTTGTTGGCAAAGTGATGTCTCTGCTTTTTAATATTCTGTCTAGCTTGGTCATAACTTTACTTCCAAGGTGCACGTGTCTTTTAATGTCATGGCTGCAGTCACCATCCGCAGTGATTTTGGAGCCCCCAAAATAAGGTCTGTTACTGTTTCCACTGTTTCCCTATCTATTTCCCATGAAGTGATGGGACCAGATGCCACGACCTTAGTTTTCTGAATGTTGAGTTTTAAGCCAACTTTGTTACTCTCCTCTTTTACTTTCATCAAGAGGCTTTTTAGTTCTTCTTCACTTTCTGCCATAAGGGTGGTATCATCTGCATATCTGAGGTTATTGATATTTCTCCTGGCAATCTTGATTCCAGCTTGTGCTTCATCCAGTCCAGCATTTCTCATGATGTACTCTGCATAGAAGTTAAATAAGCAGGGTGACAATGTACAGTCTTGATGTACTCCTTTCCAAATTTGGAACCAATCTATTGTTTCATGTCTAGTTCTAACTGTTGCTTCCTGACCTGCATACAGATTTCTCAAGAGGCAGGTCAGGTGGTCTGGTATTCCCATCTCTTGAAGAATTTTCCACAGTTTGTGGTGATCCACATGGTCAAAGGCTTTGGCACAGTCAATAAAGCAGAAATAGATGTATTTCTGGAACTCTCTTGCTTTTTCAATGATCCAGTGGATGTTGGCAATTTGATCTCTGCTTCCTCTGCCTTTTCTAAATCCAGCTTGAACATCTGGAAGTTCATAGTTCGTGTACTGTTGAAGCCTGGCTTGGAGGATTTTGAACATTAATTTGCTAGTGTGTGAGATGAGTACAAATATGTTGTAGTTTGAGCATTCTTTGGGATTGCCTTTCTTTGGAATTGGGATGAAACTGACTTTTTCCAGTCCCGTGGCCACTGCTGAGTTTTCCAAATTTGCTGGCATATTGAGTCCAGCACTTTCACAGCATCATCTTTTAGGATTTGAAATAGCTAGGAGGTATATAATGGGATCAGTCACAGACTATATTCCATGGAATTGGCATGTATAGAGGCTTGGAGACGCTTAGCTGACCAGGAGCAAGGATGGATGGAACTAGGGAGCTGATGGCTGAGTTTTCTAACAAGAAAGTACAGTTGACCCTTAAACAACACAAGTTTGAACTGCACAGGTCCACTTATATCAAAAATAGTAAGTAGTGTAGTACTACATGGCCTGTGAATGTGGAGGAATGCAAGGAAAGATTGCTAACCATAAATTATACTAGATTTTTGATTGAGTGCAGGGCCGGCACCCTTCACCTCTGAGTGTTAAAAGATCGACTGTAGTTGATTTAAGAGTCATCAACAGTGCTACATTAAAAGGTCATCATGTAGCACCAAAGATCTGGAAATAGCTAGACTTTGTCTACATTGAATAACTCAGGGGAAGTATTCAACTTCTATAGGATTATAGACCCAAGACTCAGGCCTTTCTCCTCTCAGTGTTCACTAGATTTCTGAAATGTCAGGTACCAATTATTCATTCTAACCCATCTAATGACTATATAGAAAAATAAGTGCTAGACTAAGAAGGAGATTTATAATGGACTTTCCCCTCAAGTTCAATATCAGATGCAGTTTTGGCCTTTCCTGATAAATCTATTGGTAAAACCTTGGCTTACATATAGAATTTAATGGCTGTTCTTTAGTTTTCTGTCAGTCAGTAGCTAACGATCATCCTTTCACCTGATACTGTCGCTGAAATTTCCAGCACTGGTCAGGAATAATCTCTTGATCACTCTGTTTCCATAGCATTCATGGCCTTGTTTCTGAGACACTGACATTAAAATATTAGGTTCAAGTGACTGAAAGAAAATCGAGAAACATTGCTTGGAATGTAGGGGGAAATGCTTAGATTTTCAGTTTCAGAAACAATCAGCATTTCTTGCTGGCAACTCATTATTCCTGTTTTCTTATGCCTCAATTTTTCTTCCAAGATGCAATTATTCAGAGTTTACAATTTTTAAAAAATGCTACTGTGAAGTGAAGAATGCACATTCCACATGAGAGGAATAAACAAAAATCTCACCTGGATAAGCACAAAAGTTATTTATCACAAAAGCTTTCTTAACACTGTAATAGGCAAATGCTTCTAGGTCTTAAGTGACCTGCAAGACATTGCTGAAATGTCATTTATGGCTATAGATGTAAAAATTTGGCACAGTTAAAGACGAGGAAAATTACTTTCTCTGACATTAAACTTGAATTCAGTTGAAATGAATTATGTTTATCCTGCTGGTTAAAAAGAAGATTGGAGTTTGTTCCAGTCTGAAGAATAGGTCTGTGACTGGCTTCTGGACTAGCCTGCAATCTCCTTCAAAGAAATGTGGACACTTAATATGTCTAGTTGTGCTGAAACTTGTAACTGGTGATGAGGTAAGATGTTTAGTCAGTGAGCCCTCACCTTAGAGCCATTTTAGTGCCTCTCCAGACAAGGCACTGTTTTGCCAAAAGTTTTACTTTTGTTTTAAGTTTGAAGGATTCATTAACAAAAGAAAACACTCATCACACACAGTAAACAGTTTCAGTATTTAATAGAGGGTTGTTTGACTTCATTTCAATATGTGATCATTAAAAGAGGAGAAATAGAAACAACAGAGAAAAGTAACAGCGCATTCATCACCAAATTGGGCTAACCAACATCCAGACTTAAACAGTGCCGAGAAGTCCCTTGATAACAGCAGTCTGGAGCCCCAGTTGGGAAAAGGTCCTGGCTAGTGCATCCACCCCATGGGTGATGACCTCAAATTGCAGTTTTGGGGACTCCTGCTCAGGCCATGAACTGATATCATCAGTTTCCAAGAAAAATGCAGCTCTGTTCTGTTTTGGGGTTTTTGTGTGTTTTGTTTTTTTTTTTTTGCTTTTACAGTGCTGTTTCACCTGTGAGTCACAGCATTTCATCAGACTCCGGGGTGGGGGTGGGGGGTTGGCCAGACCTCTAGGGGCTCAAGAATTCTAAGACCACTCCCTTTTGTGCTTGCAGACAGGCATGGAATCCAGGCAGTGTCCAGGCAGGTCAGAAGCAGGTCAGAGAGGCCTGTTTCTTCTGAAACCTGAACAAAACTTTCTCCATTTTAATTTCCCTAACAGTTGGCCTCAGGATTGTTTAGGCTGAAGAGCATAAGAATAAGGCAAAATGACATGAGCGGTCTTTTTAAATCTATAAGTCAAATAACAATTCCAGATGGTCAATAGAAATAAAGTGATCAAAGAAACAAGTAATGTATCAAACAATGCAGAAAACAGTGTTCAGCAGTATGGGATTTAGTAAATTAAACACCCATCATGAATGAAAAGTATGTTTTTGTACATCAACTCTCACATCCATTAACTTATTGGCAGGAATAGTAGTAACAAGAGTATTCTATCAAGGAATGTTTATCTATGAAATTTTGTAACTGGTTCGTTGCAAAATCTTACATAAATGTTCTAAGAGGAAGCTAATGTTGGGAACAGAAAGTATAGGTAATAACATCTGAGTTCACAGTATCTGAGTTCTCATGCGGGGCAAAGTAATAGATGGTCCTATTCCAATATAAATGATCAACATGTGTTAGGCATCCAGTAAAAGGAGTTCCTAACTGATATGTATAAGTATTTTCTACCACATTGGTTACAATACATACAAACTGAGGGGCTATTTCAAAAAACATATCATTTAAGAAAGATAGTCCATTCACAGTAGTTAATGGAATTCTCCAATAAGGCAGGTTCCCAAAGGCAAGACATTGGTCCACATAGCAATCCCTTGGTAGCCTTGCTACAGTAACTAATTACAATAAAGTCCAAATAATTCCCAGTTAAATGTGGCAACCAATACTCTTCTCCAAATACAGTGGATACCGCATGGAATTGGCATCTAATACTTATGTTGCTGCTGCTGCTGCTAAGTCGCTTCAGTCGTGTCCGACTCTGTGTGACCCCAGAGACAGCCCACCAGGCTCCCCCGTCCCTGGGATTCTCCAGGCAAGAACACTGGAGTGGGTTGCCATTTCCTTCTCCAATGCATAAAAGTGAACAGTGAAAGTGAAGTCACTCAGTCGTGTCCGACTCTTAGCGACCCCATGTACTGCAGCCTACCAGGCTCCTCCATCCATGGGATTTTCCAGGCAAGAGTACTGGAGTGGGGTGCCATTGCCTTCTCTGAATACTTATGTTACCTATGTTATAATTATATAGGGTTCCCTAGGACCAGGTATCAGTGCCTTTTGTAATGCTTTTAGGGATTAATACTCAGTGATTGTTAGGAATCCATTTTCTAAATAATTTTTTCCATGCATATACATTAGTATACATTAAAATTCCTTGGGCCTTATACTTTTGAGCAAGATAATATAGCAGCTGCATGGAACAAACAGCCCAATGAAACATGTCAGTTAAGGATTCAGTTTGGTGTAGCTGAAATGTTCTAAATTTCCCTCTCCAAGAGATCGTCCCAACCCAAAGATCACACCTGTGCTCCTGCATTGGCAGGGGGATTCTTTACCACTGAGCCGCCTGGGAATCCCAAGCTGAAGTAGTTATAACTGAGTTATTAAACAACTGCAAAACAATTGCATCATATGTTAAGCTAAGTTCGTGTTGGTTTAATGTTGTAGGGATCCATTTAGCATTAATAGTCAAGGCTTGAGCTATATCTTTACTAATATTATGTAATCTGAATGCTAAAATTTCTACATCAGTAGTATTTATCACAGAGAAGGCAATGGCACCCCACTCCAGTACTCTTGCCTGGAAAATCCCATGGACGGAGGAGCCTGGTAGGCTGGAGTCCATGGGGTCACTAAGAGTCGGGCACGACTGAGCGACTTCACTTTGACTTTTCACTTTCATGCATTGGAGAAGGAAATGGCAACCCACTCCAGTATTCTTGCCTGGAGAATCCCAGAGACAGATGAGCCTAGTGGGCTGCCGTCTATGGAGTCGCACAGAGTTGGACATGACTGAAGCGACTTAGCAGCAGCAGCAGCAGTATTTATCAGGTCCATTCCAGTGCCAGTAGTTCCTAATAGAGCATTAAACCATGCTCACCTAATCCTACATTTAGGATAGGCTGGAAAGTTAATGTTAAAATTTAATACAAATTTCTGATAACTTGGGGCTACCTGAGTACATTGTAAAATTCTAATAAGGGGGGAGTAACTTTCAGATGAGTCCCCAAAATTGTAAGGACATCTATCCAGGTACCTGTTCCAGTAATTTGAGAGTTATTGAAACATATTAACATAGGAACTTAAGCTAAAGATACATTTTGTGTAGATCTTCCACTATATAGTTTCAAAGTAGCATCACTTCTACAAGAGTTTATGATACTGGGCATTTGTTGGCCAACAGTAGGGCAAGAAGAAATTTCTGTTATATTACAACACATTATGGAAGCATGAGGGTTTAGTTCTACTATCAAAGAGGAGGTATTTGGAGATTGTACAAAAGCTCAATCCCAGAGGTGGTCAGGTCTTACTCCTGACCAGATAGAAATTTTGTCCATAGAAATTTAAGAAGGATAGGCCTCATTTACAGGGCAGGTGAAGTTATCCTGAGTTCAGGTCTGGCTCCTATTTCTTCATCTGAATATTCCCCAATATTTTTTTAAATTGTAGCATATGCTTGAAGGTTGAGGCATGAATGAAAATCCCCAATGCAGTCAGGTTTCCAAGAATACTCCATTCATGAGAATAACAGTGGGTTAATAGCACATATTTCTATTTTTCCTGTCTGAGGATCATCACTAATATGATATTATCCTTTCTCTGTGCAATTACATCAAAAGATATGGGAGGACTGTTAGGCTTAATCCAGACTTTAGTGTACTTCATTTGTGGATCCAAATCCTCCATTGTCCCTAACTGTAAATAAGGTAAGAGGTTCTTATTTTTGTATTTTGTTAATTGCACATGACAGAATCAGCAACTGGGTAATTTGATCACATTTATTAATAAACAAATCATCCTTTCCCTCATTTTGTAAAATTACTTGGATTTCTCCTTGGTGGTCTGGTTCTATAACTTCCCCACAGACACAGAGCCCTTTTAAGGCTAAGCAGAGACATTACTTTGCCAAGAAAGGTCCATCTAGTCAAGGCTATGGTTTTTCCAGTAGTCATGTATGGATGAGAGAGTTGGACTATAAAGAAAGCTGAGCGCCAAAGAATTGATTCTTTTGAACTGTGCTGTTGGAGAAGACTTTTGAAAGTCCCTTGGACTGCAAGGAGATCCAACCAGTCCATCCTAAGGGAAATCAGTCCTGGGTGTTCATTGGAAGGACTGATGTTGAAGCTGAAACTCCAATACTCTGGCCACCTGATGTGAAGAACTGATTCATTTGAAAAGACCTTGATGCTGGGAAAGATTGAAGGCAGGAGAAGAAGGGGACAACAGAGGATGAGATGGTTGGATGATATCACCAACTCAATGGACATGAGTTTGGGTGGACTCCAGGAGTTGGTAATGGACAGGGAGGCCTGGGGTGCTGCAGTCCATGGGATTGCAAAGAGTCAGATACGACTGAGCAACTGAACTGAAATGGAACATTCTTTCATTAATTCAAAGTGTCCAGGAGGGCATTTTAATTCTAATATTGGTTGAAATAACACATATCAATCTTTCAGTAAGTCTGTATTCAGATATAGAGTACAAATCCAGTCCAACAGCCTTAGGAGTAGCTCAGAAAAGAGCTACTGCTCCTGGGCTAATTTATCAATACTCAGTTGTTTCAGGACTGAAATCTATTTTATGAATCTGTAAGTTTGAAACAGTCATTCTCATCAAAGGAATTCCTGATTTTCCTATAGGTCTATTACTTAAAATATTGAGGGCAATATTCAAGTTAATTCTCCAGTTTTTATAAGAGCCCTCTCCAAGTTTAATTAATTGCTGTTAAAGTGGATTATTCAATGGAAAAATCCATTGTATATTATGTTCCTGCCCAAACTCTTGTATTAACTTACCTTTAAATTGTGACCCATCTGCGATCCAAAAGTCTGCAAGCAATAAATGCTGGAAAGGGTGTGGAGAAAAGGGAACCCTCCTACACTGTTGGTGGGAATGCAAACTAGTACAGCCACTATGGAGAACAGTGTGGAGATTTCTTTAAAAATTGCAAATAGAACTGCCTTATGACCCAGCAATTCCACTGCTGGGCATACACACCGAGGAAACCAGAATTGAAAGAGACACATGTACCCCAATGTTCATCGCAGCACTGTTTATAATAGCCAGGACACGGAAACAACCTAGATGTCCATCAGCAGATGAATGGATAAGAAAGCTGTGGTACATATACACAATGGAGTATTACTCAGCCATTAAAAAGAATACATTTGAATCAGTTCTAATGAGATGGATGAAACTGGAGCCGATTTTATAGAGTGAAGTAAGCCAGAAAGAAAAACACCAATACAGTATACTAACACATATATATGGAATTTAGAAAGATGGCAATGATGACCCTGTATGCGAGACAGCAAAAGAGACACAGATGTGTAGAGCAAACTTTTGGACTCAGAGGGAGAGGGAGAGGGTGGGATGATTTGGGAGAATGGCATTGAAACATGTATACTATCATGTAAGAAATGAATCGCCAGTCTATGTTTGATGCAGGATACAGGATGCTTGGGGCTGGTGCACAGGGATGACCCAGAGAGATGGTATGGGGAGGTAGGTGGGAGGGGGGTTCATGTTGGGGAACGCATGTACACCCATGGTGGATTCATGTCAATGTATGGCAAAACCAATACAGTATTGTAAAGTAAAAAAAAAAAAAAAAAAAGATGCTCCAGCCAAAAAAAAATGATAAGAATTTGCCCTTGCATAAAAAATAAATAAATAAATAAATAAATACAAATAAGCAGGCGAGTTACAAGGAGAGGCAAGCGAATAAGCTGCAAAGATCTACTGTGACACATAGGAAAATGTGGCCATTGTTTTGCAACAACTTTAAATGGAGTCTAATCAGTAAAAATATTGAATCACTTGGTTGTATACCTGAAACTAATTTTACATTGTAAATCAATTGTATTTCAATTAAAATAAACTTTTAAAAAAGTAAAAAAAATTTAAAAAAAAATTGTGACCCATTGTCACTCTGAATTTGGAGTGGGACACCATATTATAAATTAATTAGTTCCAATGTTATTAGTCTGATTGGCTTTTCCATAAGGAATGACCACTAAATATCCAGAATAGATGTCCACAGCAGTACATACATATTGGCATTCTTTATCTCAAATTAATGGATGAATATAATGATTTTTCTTATCTGGCCAAGCAGTTTGCCAGATGTCAATTGTAATTTGACTAGTTATAGCAAACTTCTGTGGAGAAGGCAATGGCAACCCACTCCAGTACTCTTGCCTGGAAAATCCCACGGACAGAAGAGCCTGGTAGGCTGCAGTCCATGGGGTCACTAGGAGTCGGACACAACTGAGCAACTTCACTTTCACTTTTCACTTTCATGCGTTGGAGAGGGAAATAGCAACCCACTCCAGTGTTCTTGCTTGGAGAATCCCAGGGATGGTGGAGCCTGGTGGGCTGCCTTCTATAGGGTTGCACAGAGTTGGACATGACTGAAGTGACTTAGCAGCAGCAGCAAACTTCTATGCTTAATATGTTGACAAATTGGATATTGTAAAATAACAGATTTAATGAGATCCATAGTTAAGGAAATACCATGGTCCTGAGCCTACCTGGGTGTTGCTTTTTCTCCCAGATGGCCATATTTTTGGTGTGCCCACAAAGTCAGATCTTTTAAGTTGATAGAGTAAGGATCCACGGGGACGCGAAGAGTCGCACACGAATGAGCGACTTCACTTCGCTTTTCACTTTTCACTTTCATGCATTGGAGAAGGAAATGGCAACCCTTACTCCAGTGTTCTTGCCTGGTGAATCCCAGGGACGGGGGAGCCTTGGTGGGCTGCTGTCTATGGTTGCACAGAGTCAGACATGACTGAAGTGACTTAGCAGCAGCAGCAGTAAGGATCAGTTTATACTGCTTGGATTCAGTTTTGTTCATCCGTAATAGAGTTATAGCATCATTCCGTAGAATTCAGAACACTGTGAGCATCTACATGAAAGACTGAAACATTAGTGGTCTGAGCAATTTCCTGAATGTCAGACCATAATTCTTTACCCATAGGTCTTTGGAGTGAATTTGCCAGTTATTCTTTACCCACTGGGGAGCCAAGTGGCCAGTCCTTTGGCTAACAACCAAGATTCTGTGCGTATATGGCATTCAGTTAAATCATCTTGTTTTAATACCTGATAAACAGCATGCAACTCAACAAATTGGCTACCTTAACCTTCACTGGTAGTCAGCAGTTCTGCAGGGACCAGATTATGTGCCACTACTTTCCAATAGTGTGTGGATCCTATATATGTAGCTGATCTATCAGTAAACCATGCATGTGGTTTTTCTTGTGCATTTAAAGAGTCAAAAGGCTTTCTCCATTTTACAGACAACTCAGTTATCTTGGACCTAATTTTAGCCTTGTTCAAGGCCTTCAGTAGGTATTTCAGAAATCCTTTCATGTAAGGCAGCGACCCCATGTGGCCCAGGTTTGGCTTGGTCTTGAACATATCATTTCCGTTTTATTATGCTGGACTCCTGGGCTTGCTCAGTCCTGGGTTTTGGGCAAACTTTGTACCCACTGCATGAGTGGCACTTGAGGTTTCAATATTAGGGTATGATCTACAGTCAGTTGTTCTGTGTCAATCAAAGCCCAATAGCAAGCCAATAACTGTTTTTCAAAGGTAGTGTAATTGCTCCCAGCCTTTGGAAATTTACTACTCTGGAAGCTCAAAGGCATTCTTTTGCCTTGCTGTTTCTGCCACAAGCTCCAATTAGCATAAAAATCACTTATAAACACATACAATTCTATGTCACTGGGTTGTACTGGCATAGGTCTAAAGCATGCTATATTACACATTTAATAGCGTCAGAGCCTGTTGTTGCTCATAAGCCTATTGAAAGTCATATTTCTTCCTAGTTATTTTGTAAAGTGGACTCAATATCTGGCCCAAAGGTGGAGTATGCTATTGTCAGAAACCAAAGAGCCCTAATGAATTCCTGAGTCTTCCTTTTTCCTGGAGAGTTTTATATTCCTATCTTTTGTTTGCTGCTGCTGCTGCTAAGTCACTTCAGCCATGTCCAACTCTGTGCGACCCCATAGATGGCAGCCCACCAGGCTCCGCCGTCCCTGGAATTCTCCAGGCAAGAACACTGGAGTGGGTTGCCATTTCCTTCTCCAATGCATGAAAGTGAAAAGTGAAAGTGAATTTGTTCAGTCGTGTCCAACTCTACGTGACCCCCTGGACTGCAGCCTGCCAGGCTTCTCCGTCCATGGGATTTTCAAGACAAGAGTACTGGAGTGGGGTGCCATCTTTTGTTTAGCCTTAGGTAAAACTTTTCTATGTCCTTTAGCCCATTGTATTCCAAAAAACCTGGGCAAGTCTCTGAATTTTAGGATTAATCTTTCATCCTTTGTTTTTTAAGATATTAACACATGTTGGTTTAGGGTTTTTAGCACTTTTTCTTTAGTTGGTCTTGTATCATAATATCATTGATATAATGAGATATTTGTATGTCATCAGATATTGTTAGGTGATCTAAATGCTCAGTTACAAGTTCGTGACAAATAATAGGGCTGTGCACATAACCTTGTGGCAAGCAAATAAAGGTATATTGTTACCCTTGTCATGAGAAAGCAAATTGATTCCATAATTGTTCTTTTGTGAGTATATTAAAGAAAACATTGGCCAGGTCATTTACTGCATACCATTACCCCAGATTGCTCTGTATGTATTCTATTAAAGTTATAGTATCAGGGACTGCAGCGGTCAGAGGTGGAGTTACTTTGTTTAGTTCTTGGTAATCTACATTCTCCAAGAGCCATGGCTTTTCTTTACTGGCCATGCAGGGTTATTCCATTCAGTAGACACCAGTTCAGCTCAGTTCAGTTGCTCTGTCATGTCCGGCTCCTTGCAACCCCATGGACTGCAACACACCAGGCCTCCCTGTCCATCACTAACTCCTGTTTACTCAAACTCATCTCCATTGAGTCAGAGATGCCATCTAATCATCTCATCCTCTGTCATCCCCTTCTCATCCTGCCTTCATTCTTTTCCAGCATCAGGGTCTTTTCAAATGAGTCAGTTCTTCGCATCAGGTGGTCAAAGTATTGGAGTTTCAGCTTCAACATCAGTCCCTCCAATGAATATTCAGTACTGATTGATCTCCTTTAGGATGGACTGGTTGGATCTCCTTGCAGTCCAAGGGACTCTCGAGAGTCTTCTCCAACACCACAATTCAAAAGCACCAATTCTTTGGCGCTCAGCTTTCCTTATAGTCCAACTCTCTCATCCATACATGACTACTGGAAAAACCATGGCTTTGACTAGATGGACCTTTGTCGGCAAAGTATTGTCTCTGCTTTTTAGTATGCTTTCTAGGTTGGTCATAACTTTCCTTCCAAGGAGTAAGTGTCTTTTAATTTCATGACTGAAATCACCATTGCAGTGATTTTGAAGCCCCCCAAAATAAAGTCAGCCACTGTTTCCACTGTTTCCCCAACTATTTGCCATAAAGTGATGGAACTGGATGCCATGATCTTCGTTTTCTGAATGTTGAGTTTGAAGCCAAATTTTTCACTCTCTTCTTTCACTTTCACCAAGAGGCCCTTTAGTTCTTCTTCACTTTCTGCCATAAGGGTGGTGTCCTCTGCATATCTGAGGTTATTGATATTTCTCCCGGCAATCTTGATTCCAGCTTGTGCTTCATCCAGCCTGGCATTTCGCATGATGTACTCTGCATATAGGTTAAATAAGTAGGGTGACAATATACAGCCTTGACGTACTCCCTTTCCTATTTGGAACCAGTCTGTTGTTCCATGTCCAGTTCTAACTGTTGCTTCCTGACCTGCATACAGATTTCTCAAGAGGCAGGTCAGGTGATCTAGTATTCCCATCTCTTTCAGAATTTTCCACAGTTTGTAGTGATCTACACAGTCAAAGGCTTTGGCCTAGTCAATAAAGCAGAAATAGATGTTTTTCTGGGACTCTCTTGCTTTTTCTATGATCCAGTGGATGTTGGCAATTTGATCTCTGGTTTCTCTGCCTTTGTAAAATGAGCTTGAACATCTGGAAGTTCACGGTTCATGTATTGTTGAAGCCTGGCTTGGAGGATTTTGAGCATACTTTACTAGCATGTGAGATGAGTGCAAATATGTGGTAGTTTGAGCATTCTCTGGCATTGCCTTTATTTTGGATTGGAATGAAACTGACCCTTTCCTGTGGCCACTGCTGAGTTTTTCAAGTTTGCTGGCATATTAAGTGTAGCACTTGCACAGCATCATGTTTTAGGATTTGAAATAGCTCAACTGGAATTCCATCACCTCCACTAGTTTTGTTTGTAGTGATGCTTCCTAAGGCCCACTTGACTTCATGTTTCAGGATTTCTGGTCTAGGTGAGTGATCACACCATCGTGATTATCTGGGTCATGAAGATCTCTTTTATATAGTTCTTCTGTGTATTCTTGCCACCTCTTCTTAATATCTTCTGCTTCTGTTAGGTCCATACCATTTCTGTCCTTTATTGAGCTCATCTTTGCATGAAATGATCCCTTGGTATCTCTAAATTTTTTGAAGCGATCTCTAGTTTTTCCCATTCTGTTGTTTTCCTCTATTTCTTTGCATTGATCACTGAGGAATGCTTTCCTATCTCTCCTTGCTATTCTTTGGAACTCTGTATTCAAATGGGTATATCTTTCCTTTTCTCATTTGCTTTTTGCTTCTCTTCACAGATATTTGGAAGGCCTCCTCAGACAACCATTTTTCTTTTTTGCATTTCGTTTTCTTGGGGATAGTCTTGATCCCTGTCTCATGTACAATGTCACAAACCTCTGTCCATAGGTCATCAGGCATTCTGTCTATCAGATCTAGTCCCCTAAATCTATTTCTCACTTCCATTGTATAATCGTAAAGGATTTGATTTAGGTCATACCTGAATGGGCTAGTGGTTTTCCCTACTTTCTTCAATTTAAGTCTGAATTTGGAAATAAGGAGTGCATGATCTGAGCCACAGTCAGCTCCTGGTCTTGTTTTTGTTGACTGTATAGAGCTTCTCCATCTTTGGCTGCAAAGAATATAATCAATCTGATTTTGGTGTTGACCATCTGGTGATGTCCATGTGTAGAGTCCTGCCAACCAAGTTGTCAATCATAATTATATATTCTGAAATAGGAATGATCATTACTGAATAAATTCTTTGAGGTAATTGCCCTGTTTTTAAATCAAATTTTAGTTCGTATAGTTTCTATCTGTTTACCTCCAAGGCCAGTTCCTATCATTTTCTGTTCTTTAAAATCCTTTGAATTCCATATTAATGAGGCCTTTACTCCAGTATCAGTTAATGCCCTCAGTCATTTGTGAGCTCTTTAAAAAAAAAAAAAATCATTACTTTAACATGAGGCCACATATCTTTTCTACCCCAACAGTTTACCAGAGCTTGGCCACAAGTCATTGTTTCATTTTATTTTTCCCCAAATCCTTCCAAGGATAAATTGGATTAGGGGAAAAATCTGAGTACTTAGATTCATCTTCACCACCTTCATCCTAAATGTATTATTTCCTTTTGGTCCCCTTTGTCCTTCCTCCTGTTCCTTATCCATAACAGTGTCCTGGGAAACCTTTCTTAAATCTAATCCCTCCCTACAGTACATTTCCCATAATTCTGTAATAGTTACTCCATCATTTTTCTCTCTAGGATCTCCCTCTTTAAGGAAATCCCATCTCTTTTTTAGATACTCTGTTATTGCTTTTATTCTGTTATCTATCCTCTGTCTTTTGGAAATTCAACTCTCCTAAGTCACCTAGCTGCTGAATTTTATTAATTACTTCCTTAATGGGAGTGTCCATCTCATTTAACAAAAGGGTTAAAATGATATGCTTGTAGCTGGGAGTGGCTGTTTTAAAGATCTTTCTTGTTTGTACTGTTAAAGGCATTTGTGACATCTCATCCTCATGCTCCACATTTCATAGCCTCCTCCTTTAGTCTCTGAACACAGTCCTTTAAAGAATACCAAGAACATTCACTCCCAGGTCATGTAGATTCTAAAGGTTATATCTTAACGCAGCCTTCAGCCACCACTTCTAGTAGATTTGAGTCTCTGGACTTTGACTTTTATTTCTAAAAGCTTGTTGCACAAAAGAATCATTGTGGATGTACCAGATTTATTTGTGTTATCCTCATCTATGAGAATTCCAGCTACCTCAGTGTCATATATGCACAGTACTCAAGAAATAAGGGCTATCCAGACCTCTCAGTAAATGGGCCCAAATTGTCATTAATTTTGTGTAATCCTCAAGGGTACCCTTCCTTATGGTATTCCCCCAGGCATGCGTTTCCTTTTTCCAATGCCATGCTGGCTGAGCATATGGGTTTTTACTCCCGCTTGGCTTGCACAGAGCTAGGTTGTGCGTCTAGTCTGCATTATCATCTGCTTCTGTGTTTGAACTATCATTCCACATATCCCCATCCCAAGCGTTGGGGACCAAGTCTACCGCTGCTTTAGCTTTTGCCAGATGAACTTTCTTTTTGTTAACTTTGCCGTGCCACATTGCTGCCGATAATTTAGCTTGTGCAACCTCCACAGAAGCTTTTTTGGCTACCGACTGGAAAGTAGAGACTTGGTCAGCTAAAATATAATTTTGACATTGTAACATGGACAATCATCCTTGCACATCACATAATTCTTTCTCTAATTCTGGCTTCCCTTCTGCTATTGCCGTATGCACCTTACGGTAGACAAAGAGGAGGATCTAGCCTCTCTGACCCTGCACGGTATACATTCTTATTGTTTCTCATTTGGCATGAGCTGCAAACATTTAATAGCATCAAAAGCTTTGGCCCACTTTAATTTGGGATCCTAATTTTCACACAATCCAGTGGATATGCTCCATTCAGTAGTTAATGAGCAGTAAGGCAAATCTTCATATCTGGGAATAAAAGCTTAATTAGTCTTAACCTCTTTCTTTTTAAAGAGTGACATTTTGTTTCCTGAACCCTGTTCGGTGTGCCAATTTATGTTTTGCTATAAGTTTTACTTTGGCTTTAAGTTCAAAAAATTTGCTAACAAAAGAAACCACTTGTCACACACAACAGTTTTAATATTTAATAGAGGATTATTTGACTTATTTTCAATATGCAGTCATTAAAAGAAGAGAAATAGAAACAGTGGCGAAAAGTAACAGCACATGCATCACCAAATTGGGCTGACCAACATCCATACGTAAACAGTGCTGGGAAGTCCCTCGTTAACAGCAATCTGGAGTCCTAACTGGCAAAAGGTCCTGGGTAGTGCATCCGCTCCATGGGTGAAATTTCAAATTGCAGTTTTGGGGACTCCCACTTATAATCCCAGGCCACAAACTGATACTATCATTATTAGTTTGTGTCCTGAAATGCAGCTCTGTTTTTTGTTTTTTTTTTAAACTTTTACAGTGCTGTTTGTTTCACCTTGTGAATCATAGGATTTCATTAGATCTTAAGGGGTTAGCCAGACCTCCAGCGGCTCAAGAATTCCAAGACCCATTCTCTTTTTTATCTAAAATGCCATCTTACTTGCTGTGCTTGCAGGCAGGCAGGGTATCTGGGCAGTGTCCAGGTCAGAAGCAGGTAAGAGGCCTACTCTCCTGCTTCTGAAAGCTGAACAAGACTTCCTCCATTTTAATTTCCCTACCAGGCACATGAAAACTATCAAGCAACTTTAGTGCAGAGTCTGAAACAGTTTCCTTCTCTAGAAAAGCCAGATTTCAACCAGACAGTGTTTTCTAAATATCTTATCCAGAGAGCCACCAGGGAGAAATGACTCCAGGTTTGGCATTCATGTGTTCTTACTTCACATGAAAGAAGAGTTCACATGTGAATACTGTGTGTGAGTTTTTTTTCAGTTGTAGTAACTGGCTGGTATCATGATTTGTAACCACTCATTTTGCTTATTTTAATTACTTTATGCATGCTATGCTAGCATTTGTGACACTGGTTTTCATCTCAGATTGAATTTTAATAAAATAAAGGAAAATGCATTGTACAATGCATGTGTGCCACATAAGTAATTGCTGTATCAGTCAAATACACTCTCAACAGAACCATCTTCCAACCACACAGAGCAAACAAAAATGGAGTTAGGAGGTGCACAAAAGCTTTTTACAAATCTGAGGAACGAACTTACTGGATGAGCAAGAGACTCTGTATATTTCAAGGACAAAGTGTCTTTTCTCTCTCACTAGGTAATTAAGCTTGGAAAAGGAATATCCTGTATGGCCGTGATTAGAGATTGGTTTTATTAACCCTAAAACACAGGCTTTGGAGCTCAGTAAATAGTTTAGAGAGGACAGATTTGAGGGTAATCAATGGGTTTCTCTTTCACATTCTGTGCTGCATTTTATAGGAACCTCAAACTCCTGGCAGATCATATCACCAGGTCAGTGTCATGTGGCAGGTGACTGAAAGGTTTTGCTGTGGGAAAGTCGAAGTTTTAAGAAAGATGAAACTTATAGAGTGCAGTGTGTCAACTAAGCTCAACAGAAAAAGAAAAAAGCATTGTTACCTTCTCAGTGTACCTTTTAGATCCGATATGTGTGTATAAATAATAATAATATTAGATCAATAATAATGGTATCAAATGCTTATATAGTATATTATTTGGAGCTTATGAGTTTTTTAAAATGTGTGTATATGTTTATTTTTATTGTGATATAGCATACATAACATAAAATATACTGTCTTACTCATTTTTAAGTGTACAGTTCAATGGCACTAAGTACATTCACATTGTTATGTGGGGCTATCGCTACCATCTAATTCCAGAATTATTTTCATCTTCTCAAATTGAAACTCTGTGTCCATTAAACAATAACTCCCCATTTTCTCCCTCCCTTCAGTCCCTAGGAATGACCATTTGACTTTCTGTCTCTATTAATTTGACTACTCTACGTACCTCCTATAAATGAATTCATATAATAGTCATACTTTTGTATCTAGCTTATTTCATTTAGCATAATTTCCTCATTTATCCATGGCATAGCATGTGTCAGAATTTCCTGGCTTTTAAAAAAGTATTATTTTTTACTTGGATATATTTGCTTTACATTGTTGTATTAGTTTTCTCTGTACAAAAAAGTGAATTAGCTGTATGTATACCTGTATTCTCTCCCTCTTGGACCTCCACCCCTCTAGGTCACCTCAGAGCACTGAACTGCAGGCTCCCTGCACTAATCAGCAGGATCCCACTAGCTATCTGTTTTACACACGGAAGTGCACATATGTCAATTCCAGTCTCCGAATTCATTCCACCACCTCCACTCCGTGTCTACCCATCTGTTCTCTATGCCTGTGTCTCTATTCCTGCCCTGAAAAAGGGCTCATCTGTACCATTTTTCTAAATCCACATATATGCATTAATATATGATATTTCATTTTCTCTTTCTGACTTCCTTCACTTGGTATAACAGATTATAGGTCCATCCACATCATTACAAATGACCCAATATTGTTCCTCTTTATGTATGAGTAATATTCCATTGCATATATGTAGCACTCTTTATCCATTCACCTGTTGATGGACATTTAGGTTGCTTCCATGTCCTGGTTATTGTAAATAATGCTGCAATGAATATCGAAGTGCATGGTGTCTTTTTGAATTATGGTTTTCTCAGGGTATGTGTCCACTATTGGTATGGCTGGGTCATATTGTAAGGCTGAATAATATTCCATTTTATGAATACAGCACGTTTTGTTTATCCATTCATCTGCCCATGGACATTTGGGTTGTTCCTGCCTTGTGTGCTTTTTATCTATTAAATATTCTAATTGTCACAATATCTCAGGAATATAGATAGCTTTATTCTTCCCAATCTATGATAAGAAAATTGAAGCATAAGTAAATCACAGCTGGGAGGCTCTGGAGCCAATATTCCACTGTAGGTCTTTGTTGTTGTTTAGTCGCCAAGTCATGTCCAGTTCTTTTGTGACCCCATGGACTATTGCTTGCCAGACTCCTCTGTCCATGTGATTTCCCAGGCAAGAATACTGGATTAGGTTGCTATTTCCTTCTCCAGGGGACCTTCCCAACTCAGGGATCAAACCATGTGTTCTACATTGCGAGGTGCATCCTTTACCACTCAGCCACCAGGGAAGCCCAAGTTGGTCTATGTCTCTGCTTTTAACCATTATCTATCCCACTACTTATTTCAAATGATTCAGGAATGTAAATACAATATGTACCAGTTAGACATTCCTTGCTATAATACTCTAAGGCCAAGTTTGTGACTTCATTTGTACAGGTTGTAAAAGTTCCAAGGATAAGTAGTCAGTTTGAAAAATTAGTCCCATAGCAACATGTTTGTAAAGAATCCCATTTCTTCAAAATAAATAGTTTTCTATTCTAGAGGTGATACAATGTTCTTTTCCTTTTCAGGGACTCCTCCTAATTTGGTGATATAGCCTAGTGGGCTGCCTTCTGTGGGGTCGCACAGAGTCGGACACAACTGAAGCGACTTAGCAGCAGCAGCACCCTTGAGTATAACTAGATAGGGTGTGAGGAAGTCTTTAAAAATAAAAATAATAAGAGCTACCATTTATTCAGCCTACTCTAGGCTGGTCACTTTACTTGCATCATCTCAGGTTCTCACAATGCTTTGTAAAAGTTGCCCTCCTGTTGCCTTTGTATTCCATGCTCTTTCTGCTTATGCTGTCTCCTCGGAGGGAACAAAGTGAATGTGAAACCATCATTTGCCTATCACACACATTTTCTTTACAAATTGCTTTTTCCAAATATAGTTCTCAAATTTTAACATTTGTTATGTGTATGCCTTTGACATGAAATTATACCCCCTTTAATATATGGATATCACCTGGTTTATTCAGTAAAGTAACTTGGCCACAGTTTCCACTAGCTATTTGCAGAACTCTTGATATGGACTGAGCTATGTCCTCTCCAAATTCAAATGTTGAAACCCTCATGTCCAATGTGATGCTATTTGAAGACAGAGCCTTTAGGATAGAATTAGTTTAGATGAGGTTGTAAGGGTGGGGGCCTCATGATGTGATTAATGCACTACTAACAAGAGACACCAGTGAGCTCACTCTCCCTCTCTTACTCACAGAAAGTGGAGGTCATATGACCACATGGTAAATAGGCAGCCATCTGCAACCTAACCAGAAAGTCTTCACTGGGAGCCGACCATGCTGGCATCCTGGTCTTGGACTTTGATTCCAGAATTGTGAAAAAATGGATTTCTGTTAAGACACCTAGTCTGATAATTTGTTACGGCAGCATGAACAGACAAATACAACTGTGAACATACATAAAGACATGTTCTCAATTTATAATAACAATAATCAGTAATATTTATTGGTGATTTACTCAAACTTGTCCTAAGTTTAGTTTATATAACTAGTCTTTTTACAGTATGTGTGTGTGTGCGCACGCGTGCACATGCATGTGCACAGGGACACACATGGATGTTGTGGCATGGTTATATTATCCCCATTTTATAGAAAGGAAAATTGAAATGTAGAGAGGTGGGAAATTACTTGTGCACAAACACATAATTAGTTAAAAAACAGAATCCATATCCAAACCCAAGCAGTGTCTAACTCCGAAATCTGTTCTATTAACTATTATAAGACTGGCACCAGTTTTCTCTTTAACTCTTCGAAGAAATGTGAAGCACTACATGGACGCCTACACATACAGCTTTCCTTAGAGTAAATGCAGATTTCACTAGGAAGTCTGTCAATAACAAGCAAATCTGTCTGTCTAGTCCTTGTATTACTAAAGTTAATTCATACAGTTATTCTCATTGACAAATCTAAAAACCAAGAATGATGCTGCTTCATTTAAAAAAAAAAAAGTCCATTGTATAAAACATTAAATTTTGGAAAGCTGTGACGGTATGCACATGTCCATTTTCTCAGAGCAGAAACATCTCGAGTGCGGCTTCTCTCTTTACAGAGAAGCAAAGAGAGGCCTCATGAAACTTTTGACTTCAGTGCAGTTTACCTTCCTCTGACCCAGACTGCTATATCTGGCCGCCTTTTCCCATTCACTCCCATTAATGCAGGCCCTTGTCTTTTTCAGTCACAGCCTGGGGTCCTTGCACTCAAATATTGCTCCGCCTAAACATATGTATATTATTAAATTGGGAAGAATCTGAGAATCTGAGCTCAGCTTCGTCCTCCACAAGGCCATCATGTACAGACACTCTAGACCACCCGCGGTTTAGGACACACGTTTCCAGGTTCGCTGAGGACTCATACTGATCACGCTCTCGTTCCTCACAGAGCTCCAGGACCGCACGCTCTGAGGAGGACCGCGATGGCCTGTGGGACGCCTGGGGCCCGTGGAGCGAGTGCTCACGCACCTGCGGCGGAGGGGCCTCCTACTCGCTGAGACGCTGCCTCAGCAGCAAGTAAGTCCTGAACAGCACAGGCTTCCCTTACAAGACGCCACGGGAGCAGGCTGGAGCCATACTTTGGGGGTAAAGCGTAGCGTTTTGTTGCGTGCCAAGTCCGGAGTGAAGGAATGAAAGGCAGGCCCCAAGAATTGAATATGACCATCTCCTGCTAGGTATTTAGATGCCCTTATGTGATAAGCTATGTAGAATTTATCTCATTTACCAAGCAAATTTTCTTGTGTTTTCATGTTAGAACTGGAAGGAAAATATATTATTAGAAATGAATTCTCAAAAATGGATGTAGTATTGATAGCTCCATAATTTATTATACTTTTGGTAGCGTCTTAACAACTGTGGTGACTAAAAACAAAAATATTAGTGTTAATAGCCTATTATGTTATTCTAATGTTACCAGTAGTTTGAAAATGAAGGTTATATGATTTTTTAGATGTTTTAATGATCAAGTTCCCCAAAGTCATTCAGTTTCCTGAATGATGAGTTGTGCATGTAAGAAAATTTGGAAGACTAGAAACTGCTGTGGAAGTTGGGATGTGAATAGTGGGAGCGATGATGAAAGGGGAAGTAAGAGTGGCTCACCGTTCCTAAGCTGAAAGGAAAAGGCTTAAGGTGTTGGACTGGAAAGTCTTTACTTAGAATAATGATAAATCAAAACTTCTTGAGCTGTGTGGTCTATGATTAGATTTTTCTCCAAACTATAAAATACAAAGTGCTATGGTAATATTTTTAATAAAAGATTTTATTTGTCAGTGAAAAGTATTATATATGGCAAGGAAGAAGTTTGATCAAAATTATTCTATATTATAATATGTGAAACAGAGGAAGGACAAACTATGCATCTGCTGATTTTTCTAGACTTTTCATAAGCAACAGAAAGTGATGAGATGTAGTTTCAGGAAAACATAAATTTATTCTAATTAGAGTGAGAATTTTTTTGAAATCAGGGTCCAAGTCTTACTTTTTTCTGTATCTTCCAGGTCTGTACAGAATTTGAGAGAGAGTGAAAGCTCGATAGATGTTTCCTCACTGGATCCATTGATAACTAGAGATCATTTTGGTTCCACAGAGGCCCCAGTGTAAATAACATACTCTGGGAAACATGACTAAAAGCCATATCTTGAAAGTTACCAGATCAGTTCTAGTATTTAGCCATTCTAGTATTTGGGTCTACCCTGAAGATGAGCCTGTTGGTTACAACAACTAGTGAGTTTGTCTGTCTTCTTTGGAGGCCAGCTTCATATCAAACCAGATCTGTGAGCTAAATAGAAAGAATAGATCTTTCATCCTTATGAATTCACCTATTCTCTTAGTCTTGAATATCAAAACTTTGTAAATCCTCACTACATGTTGCTTCATGGTAGACTGTGAGACATAACTGAAAATAAATGTACACAGTAAAGCCAAAAGGTACAAATTTGGAATATTCCTATTATATAGTTTGCCCAAATTAGCATGCTGAAATATTCTGTAGGGATGAGCCAAAACATGTGTTTCACAAAGTTGGTATGAAATGTATGGGAAATTTCATATTGGCTCAGTAATGTAAATGTTACATTGTGAGCATCTTGTACTGAGGGAGAGACTGAGAAACCGCTTCAGGAATGAATTAGAACCACAAGCAAAAGTCTGTCATTTGGCAAATGATCAAACATGGGTGTCCTGTGAAATTCAAAACTACCATGTTTGTCACCTAGTATATTAAAACCCCAGTCATTAAGATTTTATTAAGATACTTCATTGTAAAGCAGAAACTAGCACAACATTTTGCAAAGGACTCCAATTAAAAAAAAAAACTTCTTAAAGAGAAAGGGTGTGACCACTTTTTTTTTTAAAAAAAGGTACTATGAAAAATATTGGTTGTTGTCTACTTATAATGAACTGAAAAAGCAGAATGAAAATTCTAAAATTTATAAACATATATATGTTCTATTTGACTTTCAAATATTTTTAAAAATGCATTGAATAAACCTATACTGCAGTAGATGGGAAATAATAAAAAATAGGGAGAAGAGTGAACCACCTATTCTTTAGGAATTTTAAGAAGAAAAAAGATTTCAAACAAATGGCATTTCCAAATCTGGTAGGAATATAAAGAAATAGGGAAAAAATGGACTGCAGAGCTGAATCACCCCATGTGTTGTTTTTCTCAAGAGAATCAGAGTCAGTATCAGTTCAGTTCAGTTCAGGAGCTCAGTCATGTCCGACTCTTTGCGACCCCACGAATCGCAGCACGCCAGGCCTCTCTGTCCATCACCAACTCCCGGAGTTCACTCAGACTCACATCCATCGAGTCAGTGATGCCATCCAGCCATCTCATCCTCTGTCGTCCCCTTCTCCTCCTGCCCCCAATCCCTCCCAGCATCAGAGTTTTTTCCAATGAGTCAACTCTTCGCATGAGAGTCAGTATAGTTCAGTATAAAGTCACTTCACAACACAAGCCCTATTGAAGAATGGTGTCCTACTGTATGTGCACACAGATAAATAGCTCTGCACATTTTTTCTGAAGATGTACATTGGCCAAAGTAAATTACCTGGCCAAGTTCAAAGTCAGTGTGGGAGAGCAAAAATGTTACAAGGAAAGGCATTTGACGCCAGGTTGGTAAAGAATTTGGGACCAATTTTGTAGTCTACCATAGATGGTCTTTTGTGGAAATTCATTTGCATATTTTTTTAATTATGAAAGTATTATAACACATTTACAGGAGACTTTGAAAATACAGAACCAAGTTACATATAGTTCCACTATAACAATTATTGTTTAAGTAGATAAATTAAGATTTTGAGTTGGTGTTTCAGTATCAAACTCTCAAAATTTAATAAAATGAATATATAGAAAAGTAGAAAGATACAGTAGCCCTGAAAAGCACCATGAACCAATTCAACATAATTAAGATTTATACAGTTTCACACAACAGTAGAATACAAATTCTATTCAAGTTCCCATAGACTGTAAACTAGGAGACTCTGGAATATTTCCAGGGACATAAAACAAAGTGCAAAGATTTAATGCTCTAGAAATGAAATCATACAGAGTCTGTTCTCTTATCACTGTAGAATTATGTTAGAAATTAATATCAAGATATTTGAAAATAACCCACATATTTTCAAGTGGAATGTGACATTTACCAAGAGAGATCTTTGACTTAGGCGTTGAAAGTCTCAGTAAAGTTATTTTAGTGATATACATTTAGTGTTAGTCTCTCAGTCACTCTTTGTGACCCCATGGACTGTAGCCCACCAGGCTCCTCTACCCATGGAATTCTCCAGGAAAGACTGCTGGAGTGGGTAACCATTCCTTTCCCCAGGGAATCGTCCTGGCCCATGGATCAAACCTGGGTCTCCTGTATTACAGGCAGATTCTTTACCATCTGAGCCACCAGGGAAGCCCATTCAATAAAACTCCGAATTCAATAAAAGACTGAAAGAGTGATTGTAGCAAAGAAAGCATTTAAATGAGAAATTAATATCAAAGATACTTTAAACAACTCATGTATTTGAAAATTAAATGTCTAATTTTACATGATGGGTATATCTAAGAATGTGGCAATTCATTTTTAACGGTTAACGGACTTACTGGGTTTTCTCTCATCTCTCCACTCCATATTTATACATCCAAGTTCAATTCAGTCACCTTATTAACTCTTGGGAAAGATCAGACGTTATGAATGTATATGTCCTTACAGGCTCAGCAGGTAACTAGAATGTGTGTTGTAGTGAAATGGTCAGCATTCCAGTTCACCCCAAGTAACTTCCATGCCTTGCTGCATTAATCTGCCAGGCTAATTTTCCAGTCCTAGTGATATGATGTCATTGTTCACATTAATGTCTGATATTAATAGCTTTAAATCTATCAGAAAATAATTATTCTATTCCCAATATTATAAAACTGTAAAGGAAGTGAAAACGTATTTTATGGAATAGATGATGACTCTCCTTGTGGAGTTAAGTACTATGTTCCCTGATGGACTAGGAGCTTGGAGGAGGCTTGGTTAACCCCTTGAGTGTAGAACATCTTCTCAGAGTGATCTTTTGAAAAAACAAAAAAATCAGTGGAAAAAAAAAAACTACAGTGAAATTATAAACAAGCATTACATATAAAACCCTTCATTCTCAACTGGCAGTGCTTAAGGCTGGGAAAGCAGCCCTGACCTGGAGAGATAGTGAGCAGAATCATGTGCTTAGTTTCTCCCCTGTCTTTTCTCTGTGCTCACAGAGAAGAATCAGTGCTTGATTTCCCCAGTTTCTGATATTGGAGCATTTATTATTGCATTTTGCTATAACTTTGGCTTGAGCAATGAAAGAAGGCCCTGTGTAAGTTTTTTTCTAAGTTTTACTAGTTTCTATAAGATTCGTTTAGGTTTCATTGGCTTTCTCTAATAATGCAATTGTTGCAAATTGCCAAGTAGTATATAATGTCTGCTTCTATTTTTTAAATTAGAAAACAAAGTCTACTTACTTGTACTTTATGATGGTCATTTGTTTTTTTGCAAGTGAATTAAACAATGTACTAACTACCTCGAAAAGCTGCTTCTTCTCTCCCCAGTTCTCTACCTCTCCCATGTAATACTCAGAAATAGTATTTCTAGCAAATTCACTTTTCTGAATGACCTAGTATTATGTTTAGTTTAGTGGAAACAATCCTTCAACCTGAATTACTTGACCATATTTTTAACACTTTAATACTAAAGATCTGTTTCTGAGAGCTCTAAGTTTGTCTTCCGCTGGGTCATTTAACTTTGCCCAAAAGGAATTCCAGATGCATAAGGCCCTTAAGAATAGTGTGTCTGCATGTACCCCAATGTTCATTGCAAAACTGTTTACAATAGCTAGAACATGGAAGCAAGCTAGATGTCCATCGGCAGATGAATGGATAAGAAAATTGTGATACATATACACAATGGAATATTACCCAGCTATGAAAAAGAACACATTTGAGTCAGTTCTAATGAGGTGGATAAAACTGGAGCCTATTATGAAAGGAAGAAAGCACCAATACAGTATATTAATGCATATATATGAAACTTAGAAAGATGGTAATAACCCTTTATGCAAGACAGCAAAAGAGACACAGATACAAAGAACAGACTTTTGGATTCTGGGGGAGAAGGCAACAGTGGGATGATTTGAGAGAACAGGATTGAAACATGTATATTCTCATATGTGAAATAGATGACCAGTCCAAATTCGCTGCATGAAACAGGACACTCAAAGCTGGTGCACTGGGACAACCCAAAGAGATGGGATGGGGAGGGAGGAGGGAGAGGTGTTTGGGATGGGAGGACACATGTACGCCCGTGGCTGATTCATGTCAATGTACATCAAAAACCACCACAATATTGTAAAGTAATTAGCCTCCAATTAAAATAAATAAATTTAAAAAAAAAAGAGTAGTGTGTCTGACGTCACACGTATCACTGTATTAGGTCTGTGTCAAGGTCAAGGTCAAAGGTGTTCATTGTAGCTCACTTATGACTGCATTTAGTCAGCTGATACTTTTTAAGTATTGTGTCAACCTTTGCATTGGTGGCTGAAGAAGATTTAAATGTCTTTTATGACCTTTTTTAGTTTCTGAAATGCCAAATCAATCTCCAGACTAATTAACACTATGGATTAATAGATTAATAGAATAGATTAATACATTGAGTATGAGTACTTTATTAAATCCCAACTACTGATTAGATGAAAAACTTGTCAACTTCATAGATGTCCAAGGAACAAACAAAAGGCATACCTATAAAGGTTGAAAACATTTTTTTAAGTTAAAACATTTTAAATTGCATTCTTTTTTTTTTAAGTACTTATTTATTTATTTTTGGGTGCGTTGGTCTTAGTTATAGCATGCTGGCTCTTTCTAGTTGTGGCTCACAGGCTTAGTTGCTCCAGGGCATGTGGGATCTTAACTCCCCAACTAGGACCAAGGATAGAACCTGCATCTCCTATATTGGAAGGTGGATTCTTAACCATTGAATCACCAGGGAAGTCCATGAATTGAATTCTTGAGTTGAATACAGTTTTTTTTGAGTTGAACAAAATTATTGCATGAACAAGAGATAAAATCATCACACCATAGAGGTGCCTAAAAAAATTAAGATTATGATATTATTCTAAAGGGATGTGGCTGCTAGAATGTTGTCAATATAAACATAGAAAAATTAAAATAAATAGCCCCAAGGAGTCTTATCTCATGGGAATAAGGAAGATCATTCAACCTTGTCATTTCATAATAATCATGCTAAGGGAAAATAAGCTAACTCCTCTGACTTTTTAATTGCAAACACAGTTTTTCTCCCATAATAATATTGATACTTACATGAATAGATGGTTTAGTTAGCAAATAATTTATAAACTTTATAATGATAAGTACCAAAAGACATTTTAATGTTAAGATTTGATGTGTAATAATACCAAAAGAGAAATTTTAATGTTAAGATTTGGCTTCTCAAACAGAAATTTTCTCTTTAAAAAATTTAACCTCATCTCTATCATAACATCCAATTAAGGTTCACAAGACTTGTTTTAAGAGGTTTTAAAACTTTCAGCCCAAGTGAGCCCCAAAGCAAGATTTATCTGTTATTCTTCATCTAATGTTGTGTGTTATCAGCCTTGTTTTTCTTGGACGTGTCTGAGGTTTGTTTAACAGAAAGATACACAAATTCAGAATGAGTCCGACTAGTCACGTCGTTTATATTGAGGAGATTTCACATTTGGGGATATATGTTTGAGAGTCTGTGGTTGCCTTCCTTTTACTTTTGGGTCAAAGCCTAGTCTAAATGTATAACCAGTACTTCTAATATTCCAGGTCATATATTTTAGAAGGATGTTTTGTTCCATGATCTGGTCTCCTTTCAGGAGCAGAATACACTAAAGGCAATGAATGAGTGTTTGGGGCCACTTTATGCCTGGTTTGTCCCATAAACCTGTTTGTTGGAATAAAAGATGGTTGGGAATATGTTTGGTGTCCATAACCTTTACTAACCATACTGGGACTCTGTTACTCTTGGCTGGCCTTTTCTGTTTATTTAAAAATTCCTTATTTGGTTAGTTCAATAGATTTTCTGAAGTTTTCATTTCTCCCCAGTTTTCTTTTTTAAAAAAAGCTAATTAATTGAGGTATTCTTGATACCTAAAAATAATGTACATTTAAGGTGTACAGCTTGATGTTTTGATAAATGAATACATCATGAAAAGATCACCACAATCAAGCCAAGTAGTGTATCCATCCCTTCTATGTATTTAGAGTGTGTGTGTGTTGAGAAGATTTAAAATTTATGTTCTTAGCAAATTTCAAGTATAAAGTACAGCATTTTAAACTGTCATTATTATCATGCTATACTTTAGATTTTCAAAACTCATTCATCTTACATAACTGAAACTTCATCCCCTTTCACCAACATCTCCATCTCACCCCACCCCTGCCCACTCACCACTGCGCTTGGCAACCACTGTTCTGCTCTCTGCTTCAGTGAATTTTACTATTTTAGATGCCACATATAAGCAAAATCGTTTGGTATTTGTCTTTCTGTGTCTGGCTTCTTTCAATCAGCATGATGTCCTTCAGTTCCTCTGTGCTGTCGCAAATGGCAGGATCCCCATTTTTGTTAAGACTAAATAATATTCCATTGTATGTATGTACCACATTTTCTTTATCTAGTCATTCATCTAGGGCCTTCTAAGTTGTTTTCATATCTTAACTATGTTATGAATAATGCTACAATGGACATGAGTATATGCCTATTCAAGATTCAGATTTCATTTCCTTTGGATTTATACCCCATAATGAAATTGCTGGGTCATATGGTAGTTGTGTTTAATTTTACCAGGAATCCTCATACTGTTTTTCATAATGCCTTCACCAATTTACATTTCCATCAACAATGCATAAGGCTCCCTTTTCTCTGCATCTTCTTCCACTTATCTTTTTGATGATAACCATTATAACAGATGTGAATGATGTTCTCTTGTGGTTTTGATTTCCATTTCTCTGATAGTTAGTGATGATGAACGTATTTTCATGCATCTTTTGTTCACTTGTATGTCTGTTTTTTGTTGTTGTTGTTGTTGTTTGAGAAAGGTCTATCCAGGTCCTTTGACCATTTTTTTTAATTGGGTTTTTTTTTAATTCTTGAGTTATATGAGTTTTTAAATATATTTTGGATATTAACCCCTTATCAGACATTTGGTTTGTAAATGTTTTCTTCCACTAGGTAGGTTGACTTTTCACTCCGTTGATTGTTTCCTTTGTTGTATAGAAGCTCTTTAGTTTGATGCAACTTCACTTGTCAATGTTTGCCTGTGCATCTGCTGTTATGATCAATGAATTGTTGCTAATATCAGTGTCAAGAAGCTTTATTCTCTGTGTTTTCTTCTAGCAGTTTTATAGTTTAATAAAGACATGTTTAAGTCTTTCAGATGAAAGACTTAGATTTTTCTTAGATGAAATAGATTTTTGAGTTAATTTTTATTACTTGGTATGAGATAAGGGCTCATGCAAATGGCTATCCAATTTTCCTATTATACCATTTAAATAAATACCGTTTATTGAAGAGACTACCTATTCCCCATTGTGTTCTTGGCACCTTGTCAAAGATTAGTTGACTGTAAAGGCACAGGTATGTTTCCATACTCTTTATTCTGTTCCATTGGTCTATATGCCTGTTTTTGTTCCAGTTCCATACTGTATTGATTACTATAACTTTGTAATATAGTTTGAAACCAGGAAGTGTGATGCCTCCAGCTTTGTTTTTCTTGTTCAGGTTTTGAGTTCGAAAATATTCCTTCTGGTTTTTTGGAAGAATTTAAGAAAAATTGCATTAATTATTTGTAAAATGTTTTTTAGAATTCACCTGTGAAACCACTTGGTCCTGGACTTTTGTTTGTCATGAGGTTTTAGATTACTCCTTCAACATTTTTGTTTGCTATTGGTCTGAACTAGAAAAAGGAGAACATACTAAGCCCAAATTTTAGCAGAGGAAAGAAATAATAAGAACTAGGGCAAAAATAAATCAAATAGAGTATAGAAAAACAATAGAAAAGATCAACCAAACCGACAATTTGGTTTTTGAAAGGTGAAATTGACAAACCCTTAGCTAGCCTGAGGGGAAAAAAAGAAAGAAGATGCAAATAAAATCAGAAATGAAAGAGGAAACATTATGATGTACCCAGCAATCCCACTACTGGGCATACACACCGAGGAAACCAGAATTGAAAGAGACACATGTACCCCAATGTTCATCGCAGCACTGTTTATAATAGCCAGGATGTGGAAACAACCTAGATGTCCGTCAGCAGGTGAATGGATAAGAAAGCTGTGGTACATATACACAATGGAGTATTACTCAGCCATTAAAAAGAATACATTTGAATCAGTTCTAGTGAGATGGATGAAACTGGAGCCGATTTTACAGAGTGAAGTAAGCCAGAAAGAAAAACACCAATACAGTATACTAACACATATATATGGAATTTAGAAAGATGGTAATGATGACCCTGTATGCGAGACAGCAAAAGAGACACAGATGTGTAGAGTGGACTTTTGGACTCTGAGGGAGAGGGTGGGATGATTTGGGAGAATGGCATTGAAACATGTATACTATCATGTAAGAAATGAATCGCCAGTCTATGTTCAATGCAGGATACAACATGCTTGGGGCTGATGCATGGGGATGATCCAGAGAGATGATATGGGGTGGGAGGTGGGAGGTCGGTGGGGGGTTCATGTTTGGGAACTCGTGTTACACTCGTGGTGGATTCATGTCAATGTATGGCAAAACCAATACAGTATTGTAAAGTAAAATAAAGTAAAAATAAAAATTAAAAAAAAATGAAACATATTTTCAATTTCAGCAGGATATTTCATATTCAAATATAAGATTTTTTAATGCTAAAAAAGTCTGTACCTTGCAGTGAATATTTTGTTTCACTGATTTAGACATAAACAAAATTACATTGTGTGTCTTTGCCTTCAAAAAAAAAAAAAAAGAAATTAAAAGGCTGATAAGGACTGTTATGAACCATTATGTGCCAAAAAATAGGAAAACCTAGAAAAAATGAATAAATTCTTAGAAACATATGACCTTTAAGACTGAATCTCAGTTTTTATGCATTCAGTTAATATTTGTTGAACATCTACTATGTATTAGACAAGTTCCTAGGTATAACTTAGGTTATAAAGTTCAAGGAACAGGCATTTGCTATTGAGAATTTATCATAATATTGAGTTTCTACTGATTATAGTTGCAATGTATTTTAAGAGCTAAGAGAATTTCTCTTAAATAGTTCTGTAAATAGAAGTTCTGTAAGTGGAAGTTCTGTAAATAGGTAATACTCTGTGGGATTCCTGGGTGGCTCAGTGGTAAAGAATCTGCCTGCCAATGCAAGAAACATGGGTTCAATTCCTGGATCAGGAAGATCTCATGGAGAAGGAAATGGCAACCCACTCCAGTATTCTAGCCTGGGAAACCCCATGGATGGAGGAGCCTGGCAGGCCACAGTCCATGAGATCGTGAAAGTCAGACACCACTTAGCAACTAAACGACAGTAATCTGTAGCAGTGGTTCTTAACCCAGCTGTACTGTAGAATCACCTGGAAATCTTTATAAATGATACAGATATCAGGGCTCCACCAAAGACCAATTAAAGTAGAATCTCTGGGGTTGGAGCTCTACTATCAGTAATTTTGTAAAAGCTCTCCTAATAACTTTAATGTGTATCCACTGTTAGAACTTTAGAACTGTTGCTCTGCTGGATGGCATGATAGTGAAACGATGACATTTGTCTCCAGCAATCTAAGAATTTAGAGGCTGGAGTAATGAAAAAAAGAATATATTTTCTGGTAAAGAGATTTATTTATGTTTAACACTTCTCAGTCAGGTTTTTATGAAATGACTTAATCTGCAATGTGGGAAGAAAAGTCATAGACACCAGCATGTCAGGATATGAAAGAAATGGTTTGCCACAGTACTCCTGTGAGCCATGGCGATAACCTTTCTGAGTAGTTCTCCAATTGTCTGGTATTATTCAAAATCAAGAGCGCTTCTGTGGTGGTTCAGCGGTAAAGAATCTGCCTGCAGTGCAGGAGACACAAGTTCAATTTAGGAAGATCCCCTGGAGAAGGAAATGGCAACCCACTCCAGTATTCTTGCCTGGGTAAAACCCATGGACAGAACAGCCTGGCAGGGCTGCAAAAGAATCGGATACTACTTAGCGACTAAAACCACCACCCACTCAATGTTAACCTTGCCCAGAGTGGTGAATAGACTTAGTATTTTCTCAAAAATTTTTCCATTCCATTATTAAGCCTATGGATATGACTCTGTGAGCCTCCAGGTTGTTAATGAATAACTAAGTTAATGCCTAGTAACTGGCATGATTTATGCAAATTCTCTGAGATCAACTTTCCAAACTCAATTTCATTTTTTTTAATTTATTTTTCATTGGAGTATAATTGCTTTGCAATGTTGTATCCGTTTCTGCTGTCCAACAACATGAATCAGCTCTAAGTATACATATATCCCCTCCATCTTGTGTCTGCCTCCCACCCAACCGCATCTCACCCCTCTAGTCACAGAGCGCTGAGCTGAGCTCCCTGGGTTAATACATCTGCTTCCCACTAGCTATCTATTTGATACATGGCAGTGTATATATGTCATTGCTACTCTCTCAATTAGGCCCACCCTCTCCTTCCCCCACCCATGTCGACAGGTTCATTCACTACATCTTTGTCTCTATTCCCACCCTGCATGTAGGCTCATTAAATTTCTCAACCATAGAGCTTAACTTTCCATCTTCAATTCAGCATCTGTCATTATCCCTGTCCCCTACCAAAGACTTCCTTAACTCTGTTTCCTCTATTTGAGCCCAGTTTGTACAACAGAAAAGGGGAGTTTATCTGTTTTGCTTCGTTTCAACCACTGAGTCTTGGGGATGGGGAGTAGAGGAAAGAAAGGATGTGTGTGTATGTGTGTGCGTTTATGTGTTTGTGAGAGAGATTTAAAGAAAAAGGGACACCAGCTATTAAGAGCAAAAGAAAAACAGAGAGATATCAGAGTTACATTCACTTGGGAATGAATTGTTTACCTCGAGACAGAAAAAATAAGTCTAGAACAACAGATAGCATCATATTTACGTGTGATCATCAGCCAAAGCCCATAACTACATATGCCAAGTTCAAATAGCTTAAGGGCCAGCCTCTACTTTGCCTTTGGAGTGGGACTTACTAGTCAAGATAAGAGATCCTTTCCTGTGGGAAGCAGTCAACTATTTGGGAACCTGGATCTTAAAAAAACAACAAAACAATGCATTTCATTGTCTCTGTTAGAAACTTTATCCTATTTTGTGAATTATCCTTTTTATTCTTTTATCAAACTACTAATTGTGACTCTTGGCCCTACTTTTTTCTAGCTGTATGACATTGGATGTGGGATTTAGTGGGTCATCTATGATGTCTTGAGCTTCCCAGGTGACACTGGTGGTAAAGAACCTGCCTGCCAATGCAGGTAGATCTAAGAGACCTGGGTCAGGAAGATCCCCTGGAGGAGGGCACAACAACCCACTCCAGTATTCTTGCCTAGAGAATCTCATGGACAGAGGAGCCTGGCAGGCTACAGTCCATGGGGTTGCACAGAGTCAGACATGACTGAAGTGGCTTAGCACACACACACTATGATGTCACGTGGACAGTGCTTGGAACAGATTAGGTGTTCAATACATATTTATATTGAAAGAATGTCTAAGGTGCCTTTCAACTCCACATCAAATATGTGATCCATTTTGCTGTAAGACACGAAGAGGAGTAAAAACTGCTCTGAATATGAATAGTTTTAAAGAAAAATGTTGTGATTCTCCAGGCTCTCATTTTGCATCAGACATCTGGGTGATATGGGCGGATTGAAGAACTTTTGTCTCTAGCCAAAATAATTCATAAATTCCCAGCTCCAGGGTTGTATGGGGTGAGGTTGTGAGAGTCCTAGAGTTTCATAATGTACATTTTCCTCCTGGGGAAGATGGAAAAGTTGGACTTGATGTTGCTAAAACACATTTGTTTTTATTCTCATTCTTTGCCTCTCTTGGCTACTGAGCAAGTGTAAGATCATTTGCAAACGTTATGGCATGTGAGGATGTATTATAAAGTGCATGTCCTTCCTGCTGGTGGATCTCAAGCCAAAGGCAGCAGTCCTTGGGCCCCCACCCCTTGCCCTCTCTCCAAGGGGACAAATGCATTGCAGA
Organism: Budorcas taxicolor; assembly: GCF_023091745.1. Taxonomy (NCBI): domain Eukaryota; kingdom Metazoa; phylum Chordata; class Mammalia; order Artiodactyla; family Bovidae; genus Budorcas; species Budorcas taxicolor. Next base: position 28,961,528 of record NC_068917.1, on the reverse strand, counting down.
GACGAATACAACTTTGAGTAAATATGTGAAAGTAAACATGTCTGTAGAAAAGAGCCAAAGTTTCTTTCCTGTAGTAGCTATTTAATTTCATTTTAAACTTTTCATCTTTGATTTATTTTAGAAAGATTTTAATTGGGTTTCAGGGTCAAAAATTAGATCAATATGAGGCCAAAATTTCTTTGTGACCTGAAATTATCCGTATAGCATTTCCCTCTGTTCTGCACCTTCATCCCTTACCTTCCTTCCTTCCCCTCTCCTTCCTTCCTTCCTCTCTCCTCTCTTCCCTCTTTTCCCTCTTCCTTCCCTCCCTCTCTCTCCCTCCCTCCTTCATTCCATTTTTCAGTAAAAGCTTGTGGAGTGCTGACATGCTTCGCTGGGCACTGGGGCTCAGAGATCACACAAATAAACTACAAAGCAGAAAAACAAATAGGCAAAAATATATTTTTAAAACAATCGTTTTCTGAAAGTAACAAGCATCCTGAGTGGCTGCAGATCTGTGTCCTGATCCTTTCAACTGGGGGCCACGCTACCAACTCTGTGCCTCTTCTCCTGATGAGCCCTCTTCTTACAACGCCTCCTGCAGCCCCTGCCCACAAGCCCTCAGTTGTTTAAAGTTACTTCCAGCAGTGGCCCCCCAGTCTCACTTTGCTGTATTTCTAAGGCATTGTTTTCACCATTTTTAGTGACTTTTACATAGCTTGACTTGGGTTATAGCTATTTATAAGACCCTGTCCTCCGCTAAACTATCGGCACCATGGGCACAGGTTTTATCTTGGCTTTCCTTTATAGCTTCCTGTTTTGCACACACTAAGCTCTCAGTCAAGACTGAATGAATTGACTGAATTGACTGTGGGGTCCAAAAACCTACTGCCATACTTTAAGAAGCTGGAGTAGGGAGGGTAGGCTGTGTTTGTTTTTTTTTTAATTAATTGGTTAAATAATTTTTGGCTGTGCTGGGTCTTCACTTCTGTGCAAGGGCTTTCTCTTGCAGTGAGTTGCAGGGAATCAGGGCTTCTCTAGTTTTGGTGCAAGGTCTTTTCATTGTGGTGGCTTCTGTTATTATGGAGCACAGGCTCTAGGGCATGGACTTCAGTAGTTGTGGCTCACAGGCCAAGGCTGTTTCTTGAATTCTCCCTTCTCCTGTCACCCTGTTGGGACTCAAATGGCCCATGATGACACCCCTCCTAAGACATCACCTTCATAAGTTACTTCTGTCTCTCATCAATTGGTCCCTCTGTCCAGTTTCTCCATGTTTAGTTTCCAGACCATGCCCGTTAGTTGTTGATCCTACGTTGTACCGATATGTGTTCTGTTTGGACTCATGGACTTCTCTACAACTTAATTATGGCTTTGAGAAGGGTCAGGGGAGTGCTCATTGTTGTACCTTTCACAGTGCCTGGCTTAATACTGGTTCCCATTGAATGCTCAATAAATGTGTGAAGTGACTGTGAATCAGAAAGCGTTCTACCAAAGCTTGTGAACCCGAGCATCTTGCCCAGAGGCTCATCTTCACTTTGAGATGGTGTGTTGTATATTGTCTCATTAGATTATCTGAGAAGTCTACTTGGAGCAGTTTCTGGTTTCATTAGAAGCTGGGCATGATCACTGTGGTTTCCAGTGTCATTGTTCTTAACGTTCTTCTCTTTCGATTACATGAGCACACTCCTCACTTTCATAACCCTAGCCCATATTTGTGAGAACTTGATGCTTTGTTGTAGCATGTCTGCCTTTGAAGACAAGGCAGAGATATGTAAAATCATACTTGTTTGGGGGAAAAAGTTGGCACTTGTTTTTCTAGTCATAATTTAGAACATACCAAACACTCATAATAGCGAATAAACCAATTGAAAATTCACAGGACAAACTCCAAAATTCAGTCTCTAATATGCTCATGGGTCTAACTTTTAATTGAGCACCTTTGCAGACTCTGAGCTGCTGCTCAAGAATCTGTAAAAATATAAAGACACTTTTCTTAGTTCCCTAGAGTCAAGAGAAGAGCAAATATCCAGAGATGTCATCTTAGACTGTTTTCCCTAAACCTACAAGGTTTCCATTTATATTGAATTCAATCTGCACATGAAGTTATAGTAACTGTCTCTGTATACATAAATCAGAGTTTCCAAGCTGGCACAGCCTTCAGAACGTTTTTATAATGAAAGATTAGCATAGAGCAGAAGTGTTGAATTGTAAAACTAAGGTTACAAAAATACATTACCTATGCCAAAGAAACACTTTCACATCGAGGACTCAGTTTATGGCACTGTTTTTGAGGGTGAGATTCCATTACCCCCTCTTCAGTTTAAAATTGTTTTCAAAATGCAGCTTTGGGGTGCACTCTCCTTTTGGTTCTTTAGGCCTCATCAGAGTTCCTGGCAGATGGAGAAGAGCTGGTATGACACCAGGGCCATGTCTGTTCCCGGCCAGCTCACCTGATGGATGACGCCTGGCTGCATGCCTCCTTGTTGTTTGTCGTATTATTACAACAGAAAGCATTTTCAAAAGCTGCATTTATCAAGTTGTCATAATAGTTTGGCTTACATATCTAGCTAGCCAGAAAAAAAATAAATAAATCTCTCCCTTTGCGCTGATCTGTTTGAGCTACGTGATATATCACATGCAGGAGGCAGTGCAAAGCAATGACATCCTCCGCGAGATTCCGGGACATTTCAACTGAGTGCTTAATAGGGGATGTGTTTTTTCTGTTTGCATTTGTATGTCTCACAGCACCAAAGACCTCTGTCTCCTTGTTTCAAAGGCCCTTTTCCACAGGAGGCTGTGTGTGTGTTGAGAATACATTACTCCTAGAATTTTGGTGGCTTTGTCTGATGAAGGAGCTTTAACCTTAAATGAGAGGAAAAAAAAAAACCCCTGAGGTTTGCTATGAAGAAGGTCAAAGACTTTTTTTTATATTTAAGATCAATCTTTCATTGGCAAATGTTACCAGATTAAACATTATTTGTTATGGATACTCTTGTAAGTGAATTTCTTATTATTAGACATAGGTAGTTGTCTGGGAGCACATGGCTAAGGGGGTTGGGTGCATAGAAGAGGATTCATATTCAGAGTCAGTAAACATTCATTAATGTTTGTTAAAAATACTTCTATCTATTAATATTGATAAACCACTAAGGATGCATACTAGAACATTTCTATTATTTAGAGATATAGTACATCATGAATATACAATATAAGCATAGTCATCTATAGATCCTTTTCATTGGGGTGTAATTGACATAAAATGTTGTACAAGTTTAAGGCATGCAAGTTGATTTAATCCATATATACATTGCAGTATGACTGTTAAATGTTTTCTCTCATGTCACATAAATTATTGTTACTTTTTTATAGTGAAAACAATTAAGATCTAGTCTGTCAGCAGTTCTGAAGTTTATAATGCAGTCTTGTCTATAATTACTAAGCTGTTCTTTAGATCTCCAGGACTCATTTATCTACTAGTTGCAAGTTTATTCACTTAAAAGACATCTCTCCAACTTCTCCACCTCCAGGATCCTGGTAACCCCCATTCTCAGTTCAGTTCAGTTCAGTTCAGTCGCTCAGTTGTGTCCAACTCTTTGCGACCCCATGAATCGCAGCACACCAGGCCTCCCTGTCCATCACCATCTCCCGGAGTTCACTCAGACTCACGTCTATCGAGTCCGTGATGCCATCCAGCCATCTCATCCTCCGTCGTCCCCTTGTCCTCCTGCCCCCAATCCCTCCCAGCATCAAAGTCTTTTCCAATGAGTCAACTCTTCGCATGAGGTGGCCAAAGTACTGGAGCTTCAGCTTTAGCATCATTCCTTCCAAAGAATCCCAGGGCTGATCTCCTTCAGAATGGACTGGTTGGATCTCCTTGCAGTCCAAGGAACTCTCAAGAGTCTTCTCCAACACCACAGTTCAAAAGCATCAATTCTTCGGCACTCAGCCTTCTTCACAGTCCAACTCTCACATCCATATATGACCACAGGAAAAACCATAGCCTTGACTAGACAGACCGTAGTCGGCAGAGTAATGTCTCTGCTTTTGAATATACTATCTAGTTTGGTCATAACTTTTCTTCCAAGGAGTAAGCGTCTTTTAATTTCATGGCTGCAGTCACCATCTGCAGTGATTTTGGAGCCCAAAAAAATAAAGTCTGACACTGTTTCTACTGTTTCCCCATCTATTTTCCATGAAGTGATGGGACCAGATGCCATGATCTTCGTTTTCTGCATGTTGAGCTTTAAGCCAACTTTTTCACTCTCCACGTTTACTTTCATCAAGAGGCTTTTTAGTTCCTCTTCACTTTCTGCCATAAGGGTGGTGTCATCTGCATATCTGAGGTTATTGATATTTCTCCCGGCAATCTTGATTCCAGCTTGTGTTTCTTCCAGTCCAGTGTTTCTCATGCTGTACTCTGCATATAAGTTAAATAAGCAGGTGACAATAAGCAGGGTGACAATATACAGCCTTGACGTACTCCTTTTCCTATTTGGAACCAGTCTGTTGTTCCATGTCCAGTTCTAACTGTTGCTTCCTGACCTGTATACAGATTTCTCAAGAGGCAGGTTAGGTGGTCTGGTATTCCCATCTCTTTCAGAATTTTCCATAGTTTATTGTGATCCACACAGTCAAAGGCTTTGACATAGTCAATAAAGCAGAAATAGATGTTTTTCTGGAACTCTCTTGCTTTTTCCATGATCCAGCGGATGTTGGCAATTGGATCTCTGGTTCCTCTGCCTTTTCTAAAACCAGCTTGAACATCAGGGAGTTCACAGTTCACGTATTGCTGAAGCCTGGCTTGGAGAATTTTGAGCATTACTTTACTAGCGTGTGAGATGAGTGCAATTGTGCGGTAGTTTGAGCATTCTTTGGCATTGCCTTTCTTTGGAATTGGAGTGAAAAGTGACCTTTTCCAGTCCTGTGACCACTGCTGAGTTTTCCAAATTTGCTGGCATATTGAGTGCAGCACTTTCACAGCATCATCTTTCAGGATTTGAGACAGCTCAACTGGAATTCCATCACCTCCACTAGCTTTGTTTGTAGTGATGCTTTCTAAGGCCCACTTGACTTCAAATTCCAGGATGTCTGGCTCTAGATTAGTGTGTTTTTATAGAGATACTTTTTGAAGAAAGGACGGTGTTGAATTGACTCCTATTTGGACCAAGTGTCACACAAATTAAGTTTCTACATAAACAAGGCTCATTTTGATTCTCATGAAAGATATTCTGTTTTAAACATAGAATAAAACACAGAACATTAAAGAATGACTTTTTTAAGCACAAGAGTGAAACAAAGAGATCTAAGGGCAAAATGAGAACTTGAGATTTAGGAGAGTCACAGGGATGACATGTCTTCTAACTCCTTTTCTCCCTCGTGCAAAGCAAGACCACTGCTAACCATCTGCGGTGCATGCACCTCCAGTTCTAGTCCCTAGGCTTTCTGCATCCAGCTTGACCCATGCATTAGGATAGTGAGCATCTGAGGATAGCATTACACACAGTGTCCACAGGTTCATATAACTTCTTTTTTAATGGTCAAGTTCATTGGTATCAAGTGTCAATTCCCAAAAGAAACTCTTATGATAATGTGTCTATGGAACGTGAAAAGCAGCCCAACAGTGCATTTGCACTTGGTTCTCTTGGGTGTTCTCAGAATTTGTTATTCCTCTTGAGGTCTTTGTAAAAAGCCCCAGAAATGGAGAAGTATTTTAACTGGCTCCTAGAGGACCCCCTCCTGCTCTCTGGCTCCCATAAACACTGAAAGTTTCACTTGAAGTGAAGGAGGAAAGCAGTACTGTAGTACTCCATGAAGCCCTGGCTGGGGCTCTCAAACTGTTGGTCTTGTCCAAATCATGGTTATCTTCAGACCCACAGTCTAAAGGACACAGAGTCTTCCTGGTGTGAGTTGCTGATATGGTTTTAGGCCTGTTCTCTTATAAAGAGCACATCGTTTTCTTTTGGATGATTAGAAAAGAAAGAGAGATAAGCAGATGAACGCTCTTATTTCTAAATTCTCTGCCCATGAGTCCATATTTGAAAGGCAGGAAGTACTCAGAGAAATACAGTAACATGTTCTTACTTAACGGCACTCTTTGGTTTTAGGTAATCAAAGGCAAAGCTTCACGAGCCTAATATAAGTGTTATTGTCCTTAAGAACTCTGGTATTGAAAGTACATAATTACCAGATTTTCTTGAAATGATACACTAACACCAAGGATGAATCTGGTTATTTCATCAGAAGAATCTGTTTGCTTAGAGAAGAGATGAGAAGAATTTGTAATTTAAATCAATGTATTTTATCAGATTTTAAAAATTCTTAATGAGAGATAAATCAAATATACCTTCCTCTTTTAAAGACTTAAGTAAGCAGGGACGAAAGAAGCCAACAGATGGCTAAAGCCTAGAAAGGGAGCTTTTTAATTTTCTATGGCAAGTCATCTCTTCTAAGATTGTTAAATTATGGTAATTGAAACTAGGATAACATCAGGATCTTAAGTATTGGAAGAGTTTGGATGGTTTGTTATGTGTTAATTGGAGACTGATAAAGTATTCTTCAAGCCCATACTAATCTCATTATAAGTGGATTAAAGTTTGAGTAATTCACAAATAATAGCTTGTAATTGAGAAAAGGAACTTAAGTCAAAATTAATAAATGACTGGTTAGGAGTGAAGTGCTGGTATCAAGGAAATCTCTGTTCAAATTTGGTTTCAATATATATATTTTTTATATTTTGTTCTTTTATACTTGAAAGTTTCTGATTCATTAATTGGTCCAATACTTAACTCACTAAATACAGTCCTGTAACTATTTCATAGTTTGCATTGAGCAGGCTCATTTACTTAAATCATTTGTTATTGATGGCCTATAACTTTCCTCAGAAACCATTTTGGACTGAAATTTCTAATGCTTGTTTTCCTTCCAGAGGTGAATTTTATTTTGTTAAAATGTGAAGAAAATCATTCAGCTGTTTTATATTAACAGACTATTTTTTAAAGAAGTTTTAAAAGGGAAGAAAATATTTTTTACTGAATAATTCTCACATGAGGCTTTTGTGCCCAGATAAATGCCTTGGATGAAGAAATTCATGCTTGGCAAAAATTAAAATCCTTGTGGTGAAATAGTCACTTTGTTAAGTAAAATTTGTATTCAAATTTATTAAACTTGAACTTTTAAAAACTGCAAGTTTTTTTCACTGAAGTTCTTTCACACTAAATTTTACTGAGGAGTGTGGTTCTCTTAGAGATGTTCCAAATCTACAGAATGTATCTAGATGTCATTTACTCACTGGATTTCTCAGAATTGAGAAGCAGGTGATACACTGATGTGGAAAATAAGATGCAGTGAACTCCTCAGCTCAGCCTCCCAGATTTGATCTACTGTTAGTATTTTACACATCCTAAGTATATCTTGTTCCTTTTGTATTATTATTGTTTTATATACTTTGGCTTTAGGCAAACCTGAGTTCCAGTCCCTAGTTCTCTCTTTTTATGTATATGGTTTTCAGCCTCCTAGCCTTTCTCAGCCTCACTTTTCTCACCTGTTAAGTGGGAGTGATAAAACCTTCCAGCTGATGGAAGAGGTAGAGATAATGTGCACAGAATACCTACTACTGAACCAGGTATTTATAGCACTCAGTATACATATAGTAGGGGTTAGTATTAGTATTATTGTCCACAACTTGGTAATGTCTTCTAATAATAAAGACTTTTCCAAACTCAAATATTACTGCTTCAATATCATTGTTGTTTAGTCTTTCAGTCGTGTCCGACTCTTTGCGACCCAATGACATGTAGCCCACCAGGCTCTTCTGTCCATGGGATTTCCCAGGCAAAAATAATCGAGTGGGTTGCCATTTTCTTCTCCAGGGTTTAATACCATATTTCACTCAAATAATCTCTCACTCAAAAAGTAATACAATACAGTAAAAGGAAGACTTAATTTAGCAGCAGAATTAAATTATTTGCAAATCATTATTAGTTCAGTTCAGTTCAGTCACTCAGTCGTGTCCAGCTCTTTGCAACCCCATGAATTGCAGCACGCCAGGCCTCCCTGTCCATCCCCAACTCCCGGAGTTCACTCAGACTCACGTCCATTGAGTCCGTGATGCCATCCAGCCATCTCATCCTCTGTTGTCCCCTTGTCCTCCTGCCCCCAATTCCTCCCAGCATCAGAGTCTTTTCCAGTGAGTCAACTCTTCACATGAGTTGACCAAAGTACTGGAGTTTCAGCTTTAGCATCACTCCTTCCAAAGAAATCCCAGGGCGATCTCCTTCAGAATGGACTGGTTGGATCTCCTTATAGTCCAAGGAACTCTCAAGAGTCTTCTCCAACACCACAGTTCAAAAGCATCACAACTTTAGGCAGGGGCATTTCCAGATCCAGTGATATCCAGCTGACAGATGAGGAAACAAAATCTGAGGGGCTGAGAGACTTATGAAAGGGAAAGAGCAAAATCTATGACACATAACATCAAACTCCTAGTTCAGATGTGTTTCCATTATTCCTTTCAGGGAGATAAGGCTAGGAAAATAAAAGGAGGGTGAAAAACAGCATTTTAAAGTCTTCATGATTAATGCCAGAGTTCACAAGCAAGAAATCATCATTGGATCTCCTTTGTTTTAACTGCCTGAGTGGGTCCCCTTTACATACTGCAAAGTTCATGGCTAGAAGGCATTTTTATCTCCTGCAATTCCCTGTATACACCCCAAATTCCATAACTTCTTGAAAATGTAGAAACACACCGTATCTTTTCATTCCTCTGCATCTTTGCCTTTGGTTTCTTCTCCACGTATCCTTCATCTCTTTTAATATCTATTATATTTTTATATCTTTTACACAATTACTTTGTTAAATGTCTACATAATGCTTCTATATGTGAAGCACTGTTTGAACTGCTTTACAAATATTAACTCTGTTATTTCTCATAATAATCCCAGGAGATAAGTATTATTATTCCATTTTACAGATGACAGAACTGGTATAAAAACTAAGGAATAGGGGCAGGATTTCAGAAAGGAGACTGTTTTCAAAGTGGTTACTTTTGACCACTACACTATGTCACATATACTCCAGGAATTTCAAAATCAAGAAACATACCACATTCAGCCAATACTGATGTCTACATGGCATGCTACCAAAGACCTCCAGGTCACAGAATTAATTACCATGTAAAATTTATCATAAGCTGTAGCCTAGCTCTCATCTTTTTAAACTCAGAAACCTGATATATTTTTAGTAATCACACAAAGAACAGGTCCTTCTCTTGGAGGTAGACTCACAGTGACTTGGCCTGTGAGATTAATATTTAATTAAAATGCTAATTTATTCACTTAAAACGAAAATGATTTATTTACTTACATGTCCATAACATGAACCATACCCATCGCAACATATCCAGCCCCTCTGCCTCTTAGCAGTCATATAAAAAAAGACTGCTCTTGGCAAATGGCTTGATCAACATAGTATTATAATGAGGGATGCTTCTGGAATAAGCAAAAAACTCACTGGCATCAGGTAGGTTGGTATGAGGCATCTGTACTGTGATGGCAACAACCTAGCTAAGGGGATCAAGAGGATCATTGGACATTAGCCTGGGCCATTGTTGGGCAGGGCACTGACAACCTAGTATCTCTTCCATTCTCCTTTTTTCTATGATTCTGGCCAGCCTTGTCTTTCCTTGGTCTCATTCTGTTGTTCAGTGTCTATTAATATAGTCAGTCTGGTTATACTCAAGTCTTCAAGCCTAGGACCTTTCTACCTCTCTAAGATAGCCTTTGGGTAATTGTATTTTACCCAAAGGCTGAGTGCCAAAGAGTTGATGCTTTCAAACTATGGTGCCAGGGAAGACTCTTGTGAATTCCTTGCACAGCAAGGAGATCAAACCAGTCAATCCTAAAGGAAATCAACCTTGAATATTCATTGGAACGACTGATGCTGAAGCTGAAGCTCCAATACTTTGGCCCCGTGTTGCGAAGAGCTGACTCATTGGAAAAGACCATGATGCTGGGAAAGATGGAATGCAGGAGGAAAAGGGGACTACACAGATTGAGATGATTGGATGGCATCACTGACTCAATGGACATGAGTTTGAGCAGACTCTGGGAGATGGTGAAGGACAGGGAAACCTGGCGTGCTGCAGTCCATGGGGTTGCAAAGAGTCAGACACCACTGAGCAGCTGAACAACAGCAATCATATTTTCAGATGACATTGTCTTTTTTATAATGTTCTGAAGACCTAACATGAATACTATCTAGCATTTCTTACACCAAGTCAGAATTGTATGAATAACTTTCTTAACAGGGAAGACTAAGTCATACTCATCCTTCTTTGTATTCCCAGAAGTAATTACATTGCCCACCTCATAATAGAAGTTCAGTAGATGTGTGTTGAACAAACAAGTAAATTGGGACAGTGAAGCATCAGTTATGTGTGTAAGCTCTGAATGGCTCAGTTTCAAATCTCAGCTCTACTATTTACTAGTTGTGCGATTTTGGCAAGTTACTTAAGCTCCCTAAGCTTCCATGATCTCATCCATAAAATGGATCTAATGATAGTACCCTGTCTCCTAGGGTTCTAATGTACAAAACAACCTCAGAAATGTACCTGGAGTTCCATAGTTATTTATTATCAGTATACTCACTCTCTCAGAATTTCATATTATATTTTACTTTTATTTTTAAGTGTGACTTATTTTGAAACGAGCAGATTACTGCTGTTCTTATGCCATCATTGAATGGTTCATCTAAAATTGATTGTTTCTGTTCACAAGAGTTCAGTAAAATGGAAACTCCCTTGTATTGCTGGTGAGACTATGTAGTCGTACAGCCTTTATGGAATACAATTTGCCTATATTTATCAAGAGCCTTATAAAAGTTCATTTCTTTTAGTGTCATAATTCCACTGTTAGAAACTTATCTTTTCTAAAGACATAGGCAGAAACTTGGATAAAACATACATGGACATGATTTATCACACTATCATTTATCAACCTCTATGTTGGAAATTACTTAAATAACAAGAAACGAAAGAATGATTTCACAAGTTACACCATTTGATGGAATAGTATGGAGCTCTTAAAATGATGTTTTTAAAGTTACTTAGTAGTGTGAGAAATATCTTCAAAAAATTTAAGTGGAAACAAAGCAGGCTATAAAATTGTAGAAGTACTGTTATTTCCTCTAAACTGGAAAGAAATTAATATATCAAAATAACAGTAATTATCTTTACATGAGACAACTAAGGGAGTATAGAATGTTTTTCTTTGGGGTCATCTTTCTTTTCTAAAACCTCTACAATGAGCATGTACTTTAGCACTGAAACTATTGCTTTAAGAATTATGACTTTTTGTGTCCTTAAATATGTAATTTTAAGAAATACATTGAATGTTTTATCATATCAAGATCTGAGATCCATCATATTAGTGAAATTTATCTTTAATTTTGTATCAGAAATAATTGAGATATTAAGAAATAATTAACAATATTTTTCAGGAAGTCTTACATTAAAATTAGATTAAATACAAACTCACTGTAAATACAGTGGACTTCCCTAGTGGCTCAGAATTTACCTGTCAGTGCAGGAGATGTGGGTTCGATCCCTGGGTTGGAAAGATCCCGTGAAGAAGGAAATAGCAACCCACTGTGTTTTTGCCTGGGAAATCCTTTGGACAGAGGAGCCTGGCAGGCTACAGTCCTTGGTGGTGCAAAGAGTTAGACACAACTTAGTGACTAAACAGCAACAAATAAGTACAGTAAGTCCCCTACATATAAGTAAGTTCTGTTCCGAGAGCACATTCATAAATCCAATTTGTTCATAAGCCAAACAAAGTCAGCTTAAGTGCCCAACTAACACAATTGACTATATAGTACTATCCAATAATAGGTTTATAATACTTTGCACACATAATACACACACAGAAAAACACAAGAAATAAAAAGCTTCTAATCTTACAGTGCAGTACCTTGAAAAGTACAATACTACAGTACAACAGGTAGCATACAGGGCCTGGCATCTACTGAACAGGCAAGGAGAGTTACTGACTGGAGGAGGGAGAAGAGGTGGGAGACAGGAGAGCTGAAGGGTCGTCAGTAATAGGAGACGGAGGGAAAGCTGCAGTTTCAGTCATGCCTGACATTGGTGGCACCAGTTCTGATTCTTTGCTGGATTCAGTTCTATCCTCTTGAAAGAAGAATCCAGTGATGTCTGGACACTAGTTCTTTTATTCTCATCATAGATGACCCAGTAGCACTGGATTGCATTCTGAATGGCTGCTGCAACCTTTGTATATCATTCTATGTTCCAGTCCTGTGCCTCAAAAGACTAACAGTGCCTCCTCAAATAAAGAAAATCCCTTTGCCATTTACTCCATCATGACTCTCTTCTGGTTCTTCAATTACTTCTTGTTCCTCTTGTTTCTTTTTATCCTTTCTCTGGGCCTCCAATTCCTGGTGCTTCTTAGCAGTACCAGCTACATCTCTGCTGTTTTTATGCTTCCTGACATCCTGGGCTTGAAATAAAGATATTGTGGTACTGTACTCTATACAGTACCATACAGTTAAGTACACAAAAGCACAACCACTTGTAAAGGATTCACACATGTGGCAGTGTGCACCAGACCCATGAACTAACTTACATGATTGGCTGTGTGAACTCACGTTCACATCTTTGCACATGTTCAACTTGAAGGTTCATACCTAGGGAACTTGCTGTACTTATTTTGATAACTTTTGAAGCAAAATTAATACTTAGTTTCAAGTCTAATGGAGAAGTCAATTTGCATATTCAGCTTCTTTCAGTTCAGTTCAGTCGCTCAGTCATGTCCGACTCCTTGTGACCCCATGAATCGCAGCACGCCAGGCCTCCCTGTCCATCACCATCTCCCGGAGTTCACTCAGACTCGCGTCCATCGAGTCAGTGATGCCATCCAGCCATCTCATCCTCTGTCGTCCCCTTCTCCTCCTGCCCCCAATCCCTCCCAGCATCAAAGTCTTTTCCAGTGAGTCAACTCTTCGCATGAGGTGGCCAAAGTACTGGAGCTTCAGCTTTAGCATCATTCCTTCCAAAGAAATCCCAGGGTTGATCTCCTTCAGAATGGACTGGTTGGATCTCCTTGCAGTCCAAGGGACTCTCAAGAGTTTAGATCTGCTCTATTTAGTATTTGATAGTAACTCCTACCAGGGCATACTCAAAAGAAAACAGAGGCGCATAAGAATATAAATAAAGAGTATAAACTGGTATTAAAGAGGAAATTGATTTTCTAAGAGAACCATTGAAATGTGGGGCCTTTCATTGGTGGTAATGAGTTGTTGTTTTTTTTTCTCCCTTCCCCCAGGAGCTGTGAGGGAAGAAATATCCGATATAGAACATGCAGTAATGTGGTAAGCATTAACCTTCTATGATTGTGATAATGCATTTTTTAAGCCCTGAATAATGCTAAACAGTCTCATGTATCCTGAGCAGATATCAACTAATTAGTATATTACCAAGAGTTATTTATTTCATGGTATATGGATTATATACATCAAAAAAATAGGTAATTTTAACATTCCTCAAGACAAACTTTTAATCACTTGGCCAGATTGAAACTAACTACACTATTTAAAAATAAGAACTGTGTTTCCTCTCTGCTTTCTGGCTTCACATCTAGGTCTCTTGAAAGCAATAAATGAGAAAAGGGAAACCACTTGGCAATCATGAAATAAACATCAGTTCATCAAACTCAGATTTGATAAATTCATTCGTTTAACAAATACTGTTCGATACCAACTGTATGTGAGGCACTGAACTACTACAAAGATCCATAGCATGTGGTTGCTGTCTTAAAACATCTGTGTTATGGTAAGGGATGTAGCAAGAGAAGACAGATGCTGACAAATGTAGAAAGAAAGGGATTACGTTCTTGTGGGTTAAAAGCAGAGGGAAATCTGAAGGACCTTCCAGAAGGAGGTGATTTGACGTAGGACTGAGAAGCCTAGGAAGGCTGTGATTGGCCCAGACTAGGTGGGAGGGGATGATAGCCAGTCCAAGTGGAGGAAACATAACAGGCAACTTTGGAGACAGGAATATTGAAGGTGTGTTCTGAACACGAATTTAAATAGGATTGTGCTTAGTAGTATGGAAGAGAAGAATTGAAAGCTATTTTGAGGTTACACCATAAAGAGATTTGAATATTAAGCTTCCAAGTTTATTTTCCTTCAGTGACTAATGGAGGGTCACCAGACGTTGTGGAGTGAGAGTAGAATATTGGTGAGTTCCACTTTGGGAAGTTTAATTCTGTAATTCTGCACTGGAACAGGAAACAGGTAGAGAACAAGAAGTAATGAGGCTGAAAACAGGAGGAAATAGATATGAGACATCAAAATTAAAGTCACTCTGTAAGACTTCCCAAGTGATTTAATTAGAGTGATGAGTCGTAGTGGGAGTGAAGGAATGTTTTACGTGCATGTTTAGAGCTCTAGTGCTTCTGAATCACTTTCTTAAAGATGTTATTTTTTTTGATGTTCGCATGATGGGCATCTTCCTTATTCTGATCTCTGCTCAAATGCCACCTCTTCAAAGAGGTTTCCTTGACTACTTTATCTAATATAGTTGTCGCATTGCTTGGCCCCAACTCTCACAATAGTCAATCAATCATATTTAGCTTTTTTTTTTTTTTTTTGGACTGTGCAAGCTCTTTTTTGCAGAGTGTGGGCTTCTTTAGTTGCGGTGTATGAGCTTAGTTGCCCCTAGGAATGTGGGATCTTAGTTCCCCAACCAGGGACCAAACCCATGTCCCCTGCATTGACTGATGGACTTTTAACCACTGGGCCACCAGGGAAGTCCCTATCTTATTTGAGTACTTATTTATGTGTTCTGTTCCCCAACTCTGGAATGTAAATTCCTTAAGCATAGATAGAGCCTCGTTTACCTTGTTCACTCCTACATCCCCAGTGCCTAGAACTTATATATATGTTAAGCATACAGTAGATATTTGTTGAATGCGAAAGGAGTGCTGGTCTTCTAGAAGAATGGTGAATGTCATTATCAAAAGTGTGAACACTGAGAGATTTGAGAGAAAAGTAAAAGTGAAAGTCAGTCAGTCGTGTCCAGTTCTTTGCAACCCCAGGCTCCTCTGTCCATGGAATTCTCCAGGCCAGAAGTAGTTATGCTAGTGTATCAGGAATGAAATCAAGACGGCAGCACATAAAGCATGTTAATAAAGAAATGGAATCTATAGGTCTGTTGTTCTTAGAAAGTGTTAACAGAGGCACTCCATCATTTGTAGAGCCACAGAAGGGTGGGAAGATGTGTTACTTTGTTTTGTTTTGTTTGTTTAAATAAGAGAGCCCTGAGAGATGAGTTTGATCTGGAGGGGGAACTTGATGATATTTGCAGGTAAGAGTATTCTTGATGCCACAGGTCCCAAAGCCAACATTGGGTGACAAGAAGAGAAGGGATCTTGATAGAGGGAAAGGACATAAACTCTGTTCTTAAAAACAGACACAAATTGAAGATATAGAAAACTTTTGAAGACCACGTTGTTATAGAAGAGGGGGTTCGACTGAGGTTAGAGAACTTGCTCTTACAGAGAACGTGGTCCAGAGTGTGTTAGGTCTTAGTCTGGCAATACTGAGATGCCCCCCAAAAATGGACAGTGGAGTCCACATATAAGCAATATCACACAATATTCGTGTTTCTCTGTCTGACTTACTTTACTTAATTTGGTAATCTCTAGGTCCATCCATGTTGCTGCAAATGGCATCATTTCATTCTTTTTTATGGGAAAGTAACAGTTACTGTGTATATGCACCACATCTTCTTTATCCAAACAGTACAAATGAACTTACTTACAAAGCAGATATAAAGCCAGAGGTGTTGAAAACAAACTTATAGTTAACAAAGGCAAAACAGAAGTGGAGAAATAAATTAGGATTTGGGGATTAACATATACACATGGCTATATATAAGATAACTAATAAGGACCTACTGTATAGCACAGAGAATTCTACTTAATACTCTGTAATAATCTATATGGGAAAAGAATCTAAAAAAAGAGTGCATATACGTATAACTGGTTCACTTTGCTGTATGCTTGAAATTAACACATTGTAAATCAACTATACTTCAATAATTTTTTCTTTTAAAAAAGCGAGATGGACAGTGGAGGTGACTCCTGGCCAGAAGACAAATGAGATGAGAAAGACTAAAATGAGTGAACAGTATAATTTTATATAAATGCCTGACCAGGAACACAAGCAAGTAGAAGGCATGATAATTGGAAGTAGAAGCAATTGTTCAATAGATTATTTTGCCTAGTTCATTTCTCTGTTTCCATTTAAGACACTAGTGACATATAACATAACCCATAGCATTGTCTTCTTCACCACGCACACACACACACCCCTCATTCAACTGCTGATTAATTAAAAAGATCAAATAGCTGTGGTGACTTTTGTTATGTTTTTTAAAAATTGACAGTTTGTTATAGTTATAGTATGAAAAAATTTTGATATAAATATACTATAGCTCATTGGTTTTCTTTATGATCCTTTTTATTATGGTGATATATATGTGTGTGCTATATATGTGTGTGTGTGTGTATATATATATATATATATATACATATATATATAAAATCATTTTAAAAACACACGACATAGAAAACAAACATAGTTACCAAAGGAGAAGGAGATGGGGAGGGATAAATAAGGAGTTTGGGTGTTAACATATATATACTACTATATTTAAAATAGATAACCAATGAGGACCTACTGTATAGCACAGGGAACTGTACTCAATATTTTATAATAACCTATAAGGGAAAAGAATCTGAAAAAATCATGATATATGTATGTATAACTGAATCATTTTGCTGTACACCTGAAACTAACACAGAATGGTAAATCAACTGTACTCCAATTAAAAAAAAAAACACAAAAGCAAACACAATGAAAACATTTTTTAATTAAATGAATTATAAAATATGAAAAACACACAGACATGATGTTTTTAAAGAAATCTCCTTAACTACCATTCCTTTTCTGTCTAGCCTTAAGGATAATAGAAGGGGTCCAGACTACCCTAAGTAGACGTGAATGCTTAAAGCATCATGAGCAGATGTCTGCCTACTCTTTCCTATAAGATCTTCGGAAACAGCCCAAAACTTCCTTGTTATCATTATGAGCATTTCCCTGGACAGATGCAGGCTAAAGCTGACCTAACATTACTTAAAACCAATAGCACGAGCCAACTCTTTGCAGCTTGTAGAATCAAACTGACACTGAGTTTTTTATGAGAACCTAGAGTCTTCAAGTAATTCAATGTTTTTTTTCTGGCTTTTGGCCATGACAGAAGCAACACTGCCAAAAATACAAATGAAAAATTTCATAAGAAAGAATTTTTTCATAATCACATTCCAATTTTTTCAAACTAAGAAGTTCAGAACAATTCAATTAAGTATTCCCCTTTTAGTTGCTTGTTTTGGAAAAACTTGAGGGGCTTTTATTAGTTAAGCCTCCAAGGTCACTTGTTAATCCCTGGACAGCTTCCTAGGCCTCTTCTGAGCCACTTCTTCTCCAGAGATTCACTCTCTATTTCTATTCTTTGTACTTGCTATGTACAGCATTTCTTTGGGTTCTTGTTTCCTGAAACTGAGGAAGAGAAAAGATCTCCTTAGATTACCAGTTTTTCTGGCTCAACTGAATATCAGCTCATGTGCTTTTATTGTTTTATTATTTTATTGTTAATCACTGTATAGACAGATTATATCCATATAAGAAAGTTAAAGTTTCCATAATGTTCCCATGGTTCTTGGAGTCGTGGTACCTTCTTATACCATTTCTACCTGATCCAAGCAGGCTATTTTCATTCCTAAGGATGTAGTTCATCCAATTTTTCCCATTGGACAGTCCCTGCTCTTTTTAAGAAAAGTGACAAGGCTCTTTCTAAAAGAAAAAGCTAAGGATAGGGACTTCCTCGGCAGTTCAGTGGTTAAGACAGTCCACTTTCAGTGGTTGGGGGTGCAGGTGGGTTCAATGCCTGATCGGGGAACTAGGATGCCACATGCCACACAGCACAGCCAAAAATAATTTAAAACAAAAGAAAACTAAGGGTCACATCAGGATAAACAGTGGGTGTAAACCCAGCAGACCATTCAAGTGGGTTACTAGGTGTCAGATTGTCCCTGCTGCTGCTGCTGATGTTGCTAAGTCGCTTCAGTCGTGTCTGACTCTGTGTGACCCCATAGACAGCAGCCCACCAGGCTCCCCCAACCCTGGGATTCTCCAGGCAAGAACACTGGAGTGGGATGCCATTTCCTTCTCCAATGCATGAAAGTGAAAAGTGAAAGTGAAGTCGCTCAGTCATGTCCGACTCTTAGCGACCCCATGGACTGCAGCCTACCAGGCTCCTCCGCCCATGGGATTTGCCAGGCAAGAGTACTGGAGTGGGGTGCCATTGCCTTCTCCACAGATTGTCCCTGGATCCTCTCAAAATTCTTCTTAGATCACATTTCCTGTTTGTTCAAATAACCTCAAATCTGAACGCTTTGATCTTAATTAGATGTTCAAAATTGACTTCCAAAGTGGTGAGAGGAATGCTATGTGTCTTATAAACTGTTTCTTCATCACTGTCCTTAATCTTCACTAGAACTGAGATTTAAGAGATAGTGACCACGGTTAGCATCCTATTAGGCTAAGGTGCCTGTAGTAGTTGATGCCATTCTTATGTTCCTTATTGAGATTTTATTACTCCACTGCAGCACTGTACTGTTCTTAAAAAATACTCTTGCAAGATTACAGTTGGTAAACCACGTTTCCATATCTTTGCTAAAAACTCTCAGGGAACAATCAGAAGTGGGGGTGAGGTGCGTGGGCAGGGATTTCTGTCTTCTGAGGAAATGGTTGAAACCATTAAAAGCCTTTTTAGCACATGGAGACAAAACGTTGTTCATTCCAAGAATAAATGACCATGAGAATTGTTCTCAGGACTGGGGTATATTGATGAATAGGACCAAAACCTAATTCTCCTGAAGCTTTCATTCTAATGGAGGAAGCCAGATTACAAACCGACAGACAAGTTATTTAAAGGAAACAATATCAGGTAGTGATCAGTGCTCTGCAGAGAATTAAATGATCAGTGGTGACTTCAGATTGGAAGGTTGGGGAAGTCCACTTGGGGACGGACATTCGAATGACAGGAAGAAAAGAACTGTGATAATATCAGGGGAAGAGTGAATCAGAGAGGAGGAACAGCCAGTACAGAGGCTCTAAAGGATGAAGGAACACAGTGTGTTCAAAAAAAGAACAAAGTCAGTGTAGAGACTACTGTGCAAGGAGAAGAGTATTAGAAGATTAGAAAAATAAAGGTGCAGTTAGACAGGAGCTAGATCATGCTGGGTGTCATAAAGTGTTATAGTTTTAATGGCAAGAGGAACTACTGAGACTTTTAGGGAGGGGAAAATAAAGTTGTACTCAGGATTTTAAAAAATAGGTTTGGCTGCAGGATCGCTCCAGAGATGGATTGCACAAAAGAGAGTGGAAGTAGACATTTCAGTTCAGAAGTAATTCCAGTAGTTTCCTTGAGTACTAATGGATACTTGCACTAAGGGGACAATGGTAGGAAGATGTAGACTGTGTTTTAGAGGGAAAATGTCTTCCCCTAAGTCACTTGGCTTTGTCCTCACTTGGATACAATCCACTTTTATGGTCTACAGTATCATTACTATGAAATGCGTTACATGCAGCTTTCCAGCAAGAGACAAAGGCATCAGCTATAATGGTCAGATAGGACAGAGTGGTACTAGGCAAGTTTATAACTTTGGGGGCCTCAGTTTCTGCACCTAAATAACAAGAGGATTGAACTAAGATTTCAAAGATCCCTTCCAGCTCTAAAATTCTGTAGTTCTTTAAAAAATTTATATCTGGGGTATTGGATCTAAACAATGAAGATATCTGTGTTGGTTCTGTGACTGGCAGTACTGCATTGAACAGATTTCTCCAGCAGTAAAGTAGGGTTAAATCGAAGTGAGCACACATGGACCATAGAAGCAAAGTTCTTGTCTTTGGTATAGACTTTGATCAGCCATCTTAACCAGTTATTCTCATCACTGAAGTTGTAAAGGTTCATGGCTTTCATAACATCCTTAAAGTGGTTATTAATGATGAATCAAAAGGAAAATCACATTTGATCCCATGCCCATTTTTCTCATCGGGTCTTTGTACAGCATAAAGTAAGGGCACATTTGGTGCTTTATGTCAATAATGGAATAGAAACTCATGGAAGGAAAGAACATTCTGCTATAGGACTTTCTTGGTCAGAATTTTCTTTTCTTTTTTAAAAAAAATTTTTTATTTTAATTGGAGGTAATTACTTTACAATATTGTGGTAGTTTTTGCCATGCATTCACATGAGTCAGCCATGGGTGTACACGTGTTCCCCATCCTGAACCCCCCTCCCACCTCCCTTCCCATCTCATCCCTCAGGGTCATCCCAGTGCACCAGCCCTGAGCACCCTGTCTCATTCATCGAACCTGGACTGGCAATCTATTTCACATATAATAATATACATGTTTCAATGGTGTTTTCTCAAGTCATCCCACCCTCGTGTTCTCCCACAGAGTCCAAAAGTCTGTTCTTTACATCTGAGTCTCTTTTACTGTCTCACATATAGGGTCATCATTACCATCTTTCTAAATTCCATATATATGTGTTAATATACTGTATTGGTGTTTTTCTTTCTGACTGACTTCGCTCTGTATAATAGGCTCCAGTTTCATCCACCTCATTAGAATTGATTCAAATACATTCTTTTTAATAGCTGAGTAATATTCCATTGTGTATATGTACCGCAGCTTTCTTATCCATTCGTCTGCTGATGGACATCTAGGTTGCTTCCATGTCCTGGCTCTTATAAACAGTGCTGCGATAAACACTGGGGGTACATGTGTCTCTTTCAATTCTGGTTTCCTCGGTGTATATGCCCAGCAGTGGGATTGCTGGGTCATAAGGCAGTTCTATTTCCAGTTTTTTAAGGAATCTCCACACTGTTCTCCATAGTGACTGTACTAGTTTGCATTCCCACCAACAGTGTAAGAGGGTTCCTTTTTCTCCACACCCTCTCCAGCATTTCTTGTTTTTAGACTTTTGGATAGCAACCATCTGAGTGGTGTGAGATGATACCTCACTGTGGTTTTGATTTGCATTTCTCTGATAATGAGTGATATTGAGCATCTTTTCATGTGTTTGTTAGCCATCTGTATGTCTTCTTTGGAAAAATGTCTGTTTAGTTCTTTGGCCCATTTTTTGATAGGATCATTTATTTTTCTGGAATTGAGCTGTAGGAGTTACTTGTATATTTTTGAGATTAATTCTTTGTCAGTTGCTTCATCTGCTATTATTTTCTCCAACTCTGAGGGTGTCTTTTCACCTTGCTTATAGTTTCCTTCATTGTGCAAAAGCTTTTAAGTTTAATTAGGTCCCATTTATTTATTTTTGCTTTATTTCCATTACTCTGGGAGGTGGGTCACAGAGGATCCTGCTATGATTTATGTCAGAGTGTTTTGCCAATGTTTTCCTCTAGGATTTTTTTAAATTTTGGTCTTACATTTAGATCTTTAATCCATTTTGAGTTTATTTTTGTGTATGGTGTTAGAAAGTGTTCTAGTTTCATTCTTTTACAAGTGGTTGACCAGTTTTCCCAGCACCACTTGTTAAAGATATTGTCTTTTCTCCATTGTATATTCTTGCCTCCTTTGTCAAAGATAAGGTGTCCATTATCTCTGGGCTTTCTATTTTGTTCCATTGATCTGTATTTCTGTCTTTGTGCCAGTACCATACTATCTTGATGACTGTAGCTTTGTAGTATAACCTGAAGTCAGGCAGGTTGATTCCTCCAGTTCCATTCTTCTTTCTCAAGATTGCTTTGGCTATTTGCGGTTTTTTTGTATTTCCATACAAATTGTGAAGTTATTTGTTCTAGTTCTTTGAAAAATACCATTGGTAGCCTGATAGCGATTGCATTGAATCTATAGATTACTTTGGGTAGTATACTCATTTTCACTATATTGATTCTTCTGATCGATGGACATGATATATTTCTCCATCTATTTGTGTCCTCTTTGATTTCTTTTGTCAATGTTTTATAGTTTTCTATATATAGGTCTTTTGTTTCTTTAGGTAGATATATTCCTAAGTATTTTATTCTTTTCATTGCAATGGTGAATGGAATTGTTTCCTTAATTTCTCTTTCTTTTTTCTCATTGTTAGTGTATAGGAATGCAAGGGATTTCTGTGTGTTAATTTTATATCCTGTAACTTTACTATATTCATTGATTAGCTCTAGTAATTTTCTGGTGGAGTCTTTAGGGTTTTCTATGTAGAGGATCATGTCATCTGCAAACAGGGAGAGTTTTACTTCTTCTTTTCCAGTCTGGATTCTTTTCATTTCTTTTTCTTCTCTGATTGCTGTGGCTAAAACTTCCAAAACTATGTTGAATAGTAGTGGCGAGAGTGGGCATCCTTGTCTTGTTCCTGACTTTAGGGGAAATGGTTTCAATTTTTCACCATTGAGGATAATGTTTGCTGTGGGTTTATCATATATGGCTTTTATTATGTTGAGGTATGTTCCTTCTATTCCTGCTTTCTGCAGGTTTTTATCATAAATGGATGTTGAATTTTGTCAAAGGCTTTCTCTGCATCTATTGAGATAATCATATGGTTTCTATCTTTCAATTTGTTAATGTGATGTATCACATTGATTTGCAGAAATTGAAGAATCCTTGCATCCCTGGGATAAAACCCACTTGGTCATGATGTATGATCTTTTTAATATGTTGTTGGGTTCTGTTTGCTAGAATTTTGTTAAGGATTTTTCCATCTATGTTCATCAGTGATATTGGCTTGTAGTTTTCTTTTTTTGTGGCATCTTCGTCTGGTTTTGGTATTAGGGTCAATGTGGCCTCAGAGAATTGAGTTTGGAAGTTTACCTTCCTCTGCAATTTTCTGGAAGAGTTTGAGTAGGATAGGTGTTAGCTCTTTAAATTTTTGGTTGAATTCAGCTGTGAAGCCATCTGGTCCTGAGCTTTTGTTTGTTGGAAGATTTCTAATTACAGTTTCAATCTCTGTGCTTGTGATGGGTCTGTTAAGATTTTCTATTTCTTCCTGGTTCAATTTTGGAAAGTTGTACTTTTCTAAGAATTTGTCCATTTCTTCCAAGTTGTTCATGTTATTGGCATATAGTTACTGATAATAGTCTCTTATGATCCTTTGTATATCTGTGTTGTCTGTTGTGATCTCTCCATTTTCATTTCTAATTTTGTTGATTTGATTCTTCCCCCTTTGTTTCTTGATGCGTGTGGCTAATGGTTTGTCAATTTTATTTATCTTCTCCAAGAACCAGCTTTTAGCTTTGTTGATTTCTGCTATGGTCTCCTTTGTTTCTTTTGCTGTTATTTCTGCCCTAACTTTTAGGATTTCTTTCCTTCTGCTAACCCTGGGGTGCTTCATTTCTTCTTTTTCTAGTTGCTTTAGGTGTAGGGTTAGGTTATTTATTTGATTTTTCTCCTGTTTCCTGATATAGGCTTGTATTGCTATGAACCTTCCCCTTAGCACTGCTTTTACTCTATCCCATAGGTTTTGGGGTGTTGTGTTTTCATTTTCATTCATTTCTATGCATATTTTGTTTTCTTTTTTTTTATTTCTTTTGTGATTTGTTAGTTATTCAGAAGAGTGTTGTTTAGCCTCCATATGATTGTATTTTTACTAGTTTTTTTTTTTCCTGTAGTTGACATCTAATCTTACCACATTGTAATCAGAAAAGACACTTGAGATGATTTCAATTTTTTTTAAATTTACCAAGGTTG
Source organism: Budorcas taxicolor (assembly GCF_023091745.1). NCBI lineage: Eukaryota > Metazoa > Chordata > Mammalia > Artiodactyla > Bovidae > Budorcas > Budorcas taxicolor. The sequence goes on along the minus strand of NC_068917.1, from coordinate 28,937,708 downwards.
TATTTATGGCCCAGGATGTGATCTATCCTGGAGAAGGTTCCGTGTGCACTTGAGAAAATAGATGAAATTCCTTGTTTTAGGGTGAAATGTCCTATATATATCAATTAGGTGTAACTGGTCCATTGTATCATTTAAAGTTTGTGTTTCCTTGCTAATTTTCTGTTTAGTTGATCTATCCATAGGTGTGAGTGGGGTATTAAAGTCTCCCACTATTATTGTGTTATTGTTAATTTCCCCTTTCATAGTTGTTAGCATTTGCCTTACATATTGTGGTGCTCCTACATTGGGTGCTTATATGTTTATACTTGTTATATCTTCTTCTTGGATTGATCCTTTGATCGCTATGTAGTCTCCTTCTTTGTCTCTTTTCACAAAGTCTATTTTATCTGATATGAGTATTGCTACTCCTTTTGGTCTCCATTTGTGTGAAATATCTTTTTCCAGCCCTTCATTTTCAGTCTATATGTATCCCTAGGTTTGAGGTGGGTCTCTTGTAGACAGCATATAGAGGGGTCTTGTTTTTGTATCCATTCAGCCAGTCTTTGTCTTTTGTTTGGGGCATTCAACCCATTTACATTTAAGGTAATTATTGATAAGTATAATCCCATTGCCATTTACTTTGTTGTTTTGGGTTTGAGTTTATAAACCTTTTCTGTGTTTCTTGTCTAGAGTGGATCCTTTAGCATTTGTTGGAGAGCTGGTTTGGTGGTGCTGAATTCTCTGGGCTTTTGCTTGTCTGTAAAGTTTTTGATTTTCCTTCATATTTGAATAAGATCCTTGCTAGGTACAGTAATCTGGGTTGTAGGTTTTTCTCTTTCGTCACTAAGTATGTCTTGCCTTTCCCTTCTGGCTTGAAGAGTGTCTATTGAAAGATCAGCTGTTATCCTTATGGGAATCCCGTTGTGAGTTATTTGTTGTTTTTCCTTTGCTGCTTTTAATATTTTTTCTTTGCGTTTGATCTTTATTAATTTGATTAGTATGTGTCTTGGGGTGTTTCACCTTGGGTTTATCCTATTTGAGACTCTCTGGGTTTCTTGGACTTGGGTGGCTATTTCCTTCACCCTTTTAGGGAAGTTTTCAACTATTATCTCCCCAAGTATTTTCTCATGGCCTTTCTTTTTGTCTTCTTCTTCTGGGACTCCTATGATTTGAACATTGGTGCATTTAACATTGTTCCAGAGGTCTCTGAGGTTGTCCTCATTTCTTTTAATTCTTTCTTTTTTCCTCTCTGCTTCATTTATTTCCACCATTCTATCTTCCCCCTCACCTATCCTATCTTCTGCTTCAGTTATTCTACTATTGGTTCCCCTCCAGAGAGTTTTATGTCATTTATTGCATTATTCATTATTGATTGACTCTTTTTTATTTCTTCTAGGTCCTTGTTAAACTTTTCTGGCATCTTCTCAATCCTTGTCTCCAGACTATTTATCTGTAACTTTATTTTATTTTCAAGATTTTGGATCATCTTTACTATCATTATTCTGAATTCTTTTTCAGGTAGACTCCCTGTCTCCTCCTCTTTGGTTTGGTTTGGTGGGCTTTTATTATGTTCCTTTACATGCTGAATATTTCTCTGCCTTTTTTATCTTGTTTAGGTTGCTGTGTTTGGGGTGGCCTTTCTGTATGCTGGAAGTTTGTGGTTCCTCTTTATTGTGGAGGGTCCTCCGTGTGGGTGGGGATGGACAAGTGACTTGTCAAGGTTTCCTGGTTAGGGAAGCTTGCATCAGTGTTCTGGTGGGTGGAGCTGGATCTCTTCTCTCTGGAGTGCAATGACGTGTCCAGTAGTGAGTTTTGAGGTGTCTGTGGGTTTGGTGTGACTTTTGGCCACCTGTATTTTTGTGCTCAGAGTTATGTTCCTGCGTTTTTGGAAATTAGCTTGGTATGTCTTGCTCTGAAACTTGTTGGCTCTTGGGTGGAGCTTGGTTTCAGTACAGGTATGGAGGCTTTTGGATGAGCTCTTGTCGATTAATGTTCCCTGGAGTCAGGAGATTTCTGGTGTTCTCAAGTTTTGGATTTAAGCCTCCTGCCTCTGGCTTTCAATCTTATTCTTACAGTAGCCTCAAGACTTCTCCATCCATACAGCACTGATGATAAAGCATCTAGGTTAATGGTGAAAAGATTATCTACAGTGAGGGACACCCAAAGAGGTTCACAGAGTTACATGGAGAAGAGATGAGGAGGGAGGGAGATAGAGGTGACCAGGAGGAGAAAAGGGGCAATCAAAAGGGGAGAGAGCAATCTAGCCAGTAATCAGTTCCCTCAGTAATTTTCTCTCCTCAGTCTGGAACACTCAGAGAGGTTCATGGAGCTCCATAGAGAAGAGAAGAGGGAAGAAGGAGATAGAGGTGACCAGGGGGAGAGGGGGAGAGTCAAAAGGAGAGAGACCAACCTAGCCAATGATCAGTTCCGTAAGTGTTCTCCACAGCCTGGAACACCCAAAGAGATTCAGAGTTAAGTAAAGAAGAGAAGGGGGAGGGAGGAGATAGAGGTGACCCATTTAGTATCTCATGGCTCTGGAGGTCAGAAGTCCAGATGGGCTCAACTCGTTTCTCAGCTCAATCCAAAATGTCCAAAGTCCTCCATCTTCTAATAGGTTGCAGGGCACTCTCTTTGGGCTGTTTTTAAATATCAAGTCCACATTCAAAAGGCAAAGATTCAATTTCCAATTGCAGGCAAGGTGGAGTAACAGGGCTTGGATTATCTTCTCACCGCCAACCTGATGGCATCTTCCTCTCTCAGTCCTCCACACAGGAGAGGCCCAGAATTTTCTTTCATGAAAAAACTTAATCTGTTTATTAGTGATCAAATTGTAATTTGCTGAGAAACAAGGCTGAATTGTGTCTAAATACTGAATTATGATTTGCATGTTTTGCCATTGAAAGAAACAGAGAATCGGTTCACTTGGGTGATATAAAGGTAGAAAATCAGGTTTGGGAGGGAGAATTACAGAGAGTTTACTTTAAGACAAGGATAATTGGAAACCATTGGAGACTCAAATGGACTTTTCAAGTATAAAGTTAGAGAAGTAGTATTGGAGCCTCTTGAGAGGGCTGAACTAGAGTTAAAAAATGGGAGTCATCACTCCATAGGTTGAAGTTTTAACTCCAGGAGTGAAGATATTGTCTGTTCACTCATTCCAAATGAAGTATACATGTAAGTTCCTTTTTTTAATTGGAGTGTAATTGCTTTACAATGTTGTGTTAGATCTTGCTGTAGAATGAAGTGAATCAGTTACATGTATACATTTATCCCCTCCCTCCTGAGCCTCTTTCTCACCACCCTGCCCTGTCCTACCCCTCTAGGTCATCATAGAGCACCAAGCTGAGCAACCTGTGTTGTACAGCAGGTTCCCACTACCTGTCTATTTCACACATGCTAGTCTGTATATGTCAATACTCTTCTCTTAGTTCCTTCCAATCTCTTCTTCCCCCTGTGTCCACATGTCCATTCTGTACATCTGCATCAGTAAATCAGAAAGAGAAAAACAAATATCATGTATTAATACATATATATGGAATCTAGAAAAATGGTACAAATTAACCTATTTGCAGAGCAAGAATAGAGGCCAGATTTTTTTTTTTTTTTTTTTTTTTTCTGGAACAACATTCAAACCTGTGAAATACCCTCTGGAGTCTAGACAAATGCTGTAGTAAATAACAAGAACTTTGGGTGTCAGTCAGTGAGCTTATGTCAGCTGGACTATTTTCCAGCCAAGAGGCACATCTAAGATAGGAAAGAGAGTCACTTTCTCATAATCAAGTCCTTATTCAATACCGGAAAATTAAAAATTATGCTGTGTGTCAGGGCCATTTGTTTGTTCACTTATTCATTCTCTGGTTTAATTGTTCATTTATTTAGCCAACATTTATTGAGCACCCAACTCTTATTCTGTATTAGGGATGTTAAGAGTCTGTATTATCGATAAAAAGACAAGGTACTTTCCTTGGGGAAGTCCAGAGTCTATTAGGAAAGACAGATACATAAACACATAATAAATTAATGTGTGGGTAAACACTATTTGTGTGGAGGTAGAGACAACATACTAAGAGGTCATGGAAGGACCATGCCTGGTTCTCTTACTGCTGTACATCCAGTACCTAAGATGAAGTGTAAGCACTGTGTTTCTGAAACTGTGTGCAGTGAACACAGCAAGCCTCCAGAGCTTCAGGGTGATGTTTTAAATACTCAAGGGAAACACAGCAATACTTGGCATCCGATGGACACTGTACAAACTACCAGATCAAGTTTGTTGTGTTTTTTTTTTTTCTATGTCTTATCTTTGAAAAGTTGACATTTGCTTTGATAAAAAGCAAGTGCTTTGAGAAAATCAACAAAGGACAGAAAATTAAGGTCGCATTTTCCAATCTGATTTCAGACTTGAGAATATACTGCCTAACAGCTGAATATATCCCATCAGTGAGAAAACGTGGTTACTTATGATTGAAATAAAATTTTTTGTAAAAATCACGTGTATTATTTTTCCAATGACCACCAAGTTATTAGGACACAGATACTTATTAAGTTGCTTGGACTTAAATTAACTAATAAATAGAACCAAAGGATATTCCTTTTGGCCTAGAGGTACCATAGAAAAGATTCCTGAGACTTTAAAAGGACTGTGAATAGATGAGGTTTGGCAACCTTTATCACACAGTAGACACACTCCAGTACTCTTGCCTGGATAATCCCATGGATGGAGGAGCCTGGTAGGCTGCAGTCCGTCGGGTTGCTGAGAGTCGGACACGACCGAGCGACTTCACTTTCACTTTTCACTTTCACGCACTGGAGAAGGAAATGGCAACCCACTCCAGTGTTCTTGCCTGGAGAATCCCAGGGACGGTGGAGCCTAGTGGGCTGCCATCTATGGGGTCGCACAGAGTCGGACATGACTGAAGCGACTTAGCAGCAGCAGCAGACATTTAATACATATGGCAAATGAATGAATGAATGACATCCTAAATAGGGCTACACTTGAGCTCAGTCTGTCAAGATGATGGTCTCCAATGAGAAAGTGTTATGAAAAATGAGAATGGAATTTATTCAGCACTTTCTGCCGTGACCTACTATGTACCAGACATTTTTTCCTAAGTGCTAGGGTATCCTAGTTCCAGAAAAAGATAAGACTCCCGTTCTCAGGAAGCTTATACTTTAGTGGGAGAAGGCATATGATTAACAAGTAAATAGAAGTGTATCAGTTTCAGATAGTGAAAGACTATGAAGAAAATAAAGCAGGGTAATGAGATAGTGATGGTGGGGAGATGACTTTTATGAGGCTGTCAGGAAATTCCCTCTGAGGTGATATTGGGGCCCAGGTGTACATGTGAAGGGTGAGACATGACGTAGCTCAGCTTAGTTTAGGCTCTGCCAGGTCCTTTTATAAGGTGCAGTACAAGGTACATTGTGGGGAAACAGATACTTCTCTATGCTGAAGAATCTGAACTTACCCCCAAATGTTATTTTGCAAGGGGCATTTCTGGCCTCTTACCAGAGCCTGTGGGCATTGCTTGGGAGAGGAGCAGAAGGCTGACAGAAAGCCGGTTGCTCTGACTACCCCACAGTGCACATGCATCTTCTCCCAGGCCCAGAGCCAGTCAGCCCCTGACTCAAATATATGAAGGGTGGTAGAGGAATTTCTTAAGCTCAAGTTGAAGTGTCTTAAGTAGGAAGGCAATTCTGACCTGGGCCTCCTGGGTAGCTAACTACTCAACTCTGTCCAGCAGTAGACCCAGCAAATGGACTTCTTGTCAGATCCATCCATAATTTCCTCCCTACTGACCCACCCAACTGAAAGCAGAAATTTTCCTAAGTGTAATCTTCACTGAGAAGGAAAGTGCTCACATTTTAAGGTCTGGTAGGACATATCTTTTCCAAGTTACTTTATTAGGACTTCATTTATTCTTTACTGTTACTGTTAAGTCACTTCAGTTGTGTCCGACTCTGTGCAACCCCATAGACGGCAGCCCACCAGGCTCCGGCTGGGATTCTCCAGGCAAGAACACTGGAGTGGGTTGCCATTTCCTTCTCCAATGCATGAAAGTGAAAAGTGAAAGTGAATTCGCTCAGTCGTGTCCCACTCTTAGCGACCCCAGGAACTGCAGCCCACCAGGCTCCTCCACCCATGGGATTTTCCAGGCAAGAGTACTGGAGTGGGGTGCCATTGCCTTCTCTGTCATTTATTCTTTAATATGCATCAATTCACATAACAAATTTGGGTCCAGGCTCTCCTGCTTTTTAGATTCACATGCATTTGTATCTGAGCAGACTCTAAGTGGCCATCAGGATGTGTGGAGAAGTGGATTCAGATTGATTAAAAATTCAGACATCCTCTTCTTTTTTAATCCTGTATACATGGAGAACTAAAGACATCCAAGTAGGGGAGAAAGAACATGGACTTTTCTGAGTCTTAACACTTTGTAATAATGTGCTTTTAAACAAAATTCATTAACCTCTTTCAATCTCAGCTTTCCTACCTTTAAAAATATCCTCCTTGTATATGTACAAAGAATGTTAATTTGATGTTTGTGGTAGTTTAAAAATTGGAAACAAATGGGCCAGGGCTGATTAAATAAATACATTGTGGTATATCCATACCGTGGAACTCTATACAGTCATTAAAAAGAATAGGGTAGATCTTCTGAGGAAATCAAAACTGAAAAAGACACATGTACCCCAGTGTTCACTGCAGCACTATTTACAATAACTAGAGCATGGAAGCAACCTAGATGTCCATTGACAGATGAATGAGTAAAGAAGTTTTGGTACATTTATACAATGGAATCCCACTCAGCCATAAAAAGGAACACATTTGAATCTGTTGTAATGAGGTGGACAAACTGGAACCCATTATACAGAGTGAAGTCAGAAAGAGAAATATAAATATCATATACTGATACATATATATGGAATCTGAACAGATGGCACTGATGAATTTATATCCAGGGCAGCAGTGGAGACACAGACATAGTAGGAGAGGAGGGGGAAGAGGAGATGTATGGTAGAGTAACATAGAAATTCACAATACCATGTGTAAAGCAGATAGCCATAGGAATTTGCCGTATGACTCAAGGAACTCAAACAGGGACTGGCTGAAGAGTGGGGTGGGGAGGGAGATGGGAGGGAGGTCTGGGAGGAAGGAGACATGGGTGTACCTATGGCTGACCCTTGTTGATGTATGACAGAACACCACAAAATTATGTAAAGCAATTATCCTTTAATTAAAAAATTTAAAAAAAAGAATAGAGTAGATCTCTAGGTAGTAACCTAAGGTTCTTCCAGGATACAGTAAATGTGAAATAAAGCAAGTTGTGGAGTAACATATTTAACATGATCTCAATCAGTTAAAAAAAAAATCCTAAAACAGAAATGTACCTGGCATATCATAAATTTTGAAGGATACTCATCAAACTGATTACAGTGATTATTTGTGTATATAATTCCAAGAGAGAGAGCATTTGAGTGATTTAAGGGGGACTTTCTTTTTTTATTCTACATACTTTTATAGAGTTTTAGGTTTTTTACAGTGAACATGTATTCTGTGATTGGTATAAATGTCAAACTACCTCCAAAAATGAGGTTGGGATAAAATATTTTAAGCCACTGAATATATATTTATTTTTGAAACACTAAAAAAAAATCATATCACAGAAGGTTTACATAAGAAAATAGCTAAAATCAGGAGTGTCTGGCTCAATAATGTCGGGTCTGCCCTCCCTTAATCTTTTTTTTTTTTTTAATCAACTTCCCCTTTTCTGTGGCAAATTACCCTTTCCAGGAGAATATATTATTTTAAAAAGTGAAAATTTGATCACTTTAAATTTCTGAAAGTCAGCCTTATTCTTTGGTATCATGGGAGAACTTCTCCTGGTTATTTTGCTAAATAACAGGTTCCAGGTCTTTTACAACAAAAACATCAGACCTCATCTCTGGCAGAACTGTAGAATTATAATGCCCTTTCTTTTGGAGAAACTATAGGAAACCAGACTTTTTATTCTCTACCCAGTCCTTAGGCTGGACAGTTAGGTCTCTGGCAGCAATAAAGCTTGGCTTTTCTTTGGCCAGACAAATACTTGGTTGGAATTGCTGTATATTCTCAGAAACGTATCCAAGGGGATCAATCAATATCACCCATAACGAGTCTAGCTTGCCACAAAGCTAGAACAAATGTGCATGTGACTTAACTATTTGTAGAGCTTTGTGGTTCTTGTGTGTGTGTTTTCCCTTTTAACATTGACAAGCATTGCCTCTGCTGAAACAGAAGGATATTCTCTAGGGAACGCACTTTCAAAAACATCCAAATTTCCCTGACTTGGGCCACAGTTCTTTCTGTTTATGCTGAAATTAAATAACAAAGGAAAATAACTTTTTAGGAAGTAAGAAATGATCAATGACTTTTACTGTTTCTCTGAGGACAGAGGTTGTCTCCAACCTTTGCTAGGTGAGCTTTAGCCATCTTGCAAGTGAATTAATCTCTAAATGCAAGTGTATATAGCATGCCATGGGGATAACTGAAGATGTATTCTGGTACAAGACACCATTTCTTTCTCAATAGAGACGCACTGAGTATTCAGAATAATGGTTAAAAATATTTGCAGCAATTACTATGGGAAGGAAAATTTTTTCATGTTTTATGACTAACTGTTTTATCATTTGTGGCATAAAGAAATAAACATTTTTTTAATGATTCACAGATTCCTTCCTTTGGTGAATCTGATGGATATAGTTCTCTCTGCCGTGCTCTTTGTCAGGCAGCCAGCCAAGTTTTTTGGGTTTTTCCTCCCCAGCAGTTTGGGCCTTTCTGCTTTCCTTCTCCCCTAGGCCTTCTCCTGACTGCTGTACACATTTGTTTTATTTTTTAAAAAATGCTTTCCTAACGTGTCTTTATTGGACCCCTCCTAAGTCTCTCTGTTTTTCTTTTCTCCGTAATGTGTTCTCAACTTCTTATCCTTTTCCTTGACTATTTTTGCTTTTTCAATTTATTTTTTATTTTGTATTGGAGCATAGTTGATTTACAGCGTTATGTTAGTTTCAGGTGTACAGCTAAGTATGGAGGTTCCTTAAAAAAAATAAAAATGTTAATAGAACCTACCATATGATCCAAAAACCATTCCTGAATATATATCCAGAGAAAACCATAATGGAAAAAAATGCATGCACCCCTACTCTTAGAAAACTAGGGATAGAAGTGAGCTTATTCAAGTTGATAAAGACTTCTTGTTGTTTACTTGCTAAGTCATATCTGACCGTGCAGCCCCATGGACTATACCCCACCAAGTTCCTCTGTCCATGGGATTTTCTAGGCAAGAATACTAGAGTGGGTTGCCATTTCCTTCTCCAGGGATCTTCCTGACCCATGGATCAAACCCAAGCCTCCTGTATTGGCAGGTGGATTCTTTACTGCTCTCCCACCAGGAAAGCCCCTTGATAAACAGTTGTTCAGTCACTAAGTCATGTCCCACTCATTGTGACCCTGTAAACTGCAGCATGCCAGGCTTCCCTGTCCATCACCATCTCCCAGAGCTTGCTCAAACTCATGTTCAATGAGTCAGTGATGCCATCCAGCCATCTCATCCTCTGTCACCCCCTTCTCCTCCAACCTTCAATCTTTCCCAATATCAGAATCTTGTCCAATGAGTCAGCTCTTTGCATCAGGTGGCCAAAGTATTGTAACTTCAGCTTCAGCCCTTCCAATGTATATTCAGGATTAATTTCCTTTAGGATTGACGGATTTGATCTCCTTGCTATCTGACGGACTCTCAAGAATCATCTCCAGCACCACAGTTTGAAACCACCAATTCTTTGGCACTCAGCCATCTTTATGATCCAGCTCTCACACCCATACATGACTGCTGTGAAAACCATAGCTTTGACTAGACGGACCTTTGTCAGCAAAGTAATGTCTCTGCTTTTTAATACACTGTCTAGGTTTGTCATAACTTTTCTTCCAAGGAGCAAGCCTCTTTTAATTTCATGGCTGTAGTCATTGTCCACAGTGATTTTGGATCCCAAGAAAATAAAATCTGTCACTGATTCCATTGTTTCCCCATCTATTTGCCATAAAGTGATGGGACCAGATCCCATGATCTTAGTTTCCTGAATGTTGAGTTTTAAGCCAGCTTTTTCACTCTGCTCTTTCACCTTCATCAAGAAGATCTTTAGGTCCTCTTCACTTTCTGCCATAAGGGTGGTGTCATCTGCATATCTGAGGTTATTGATATTTCTCCCAGCAATCTTGATTGCAGCTTGTGCTTCATCCTACCTGGCCTTTCTCATGATGTACTCTGCATGTAAGTTAAATAAGCAGGGTGACAATATATAGCCTTGACTTACTCTTTTCCCAGTTTTGAACCAGTCCATTGTTCCATGTCTGGTTCTAACTGTTGCCTCTTTACCTGCATACAGGTTTCTCAGGAAGCAGGTTAGATGGTCTGGTATTCCCATTTCTTTAAGAATTTTCCACAATTTGTTGTGATCCATACAAAATTTTTAGCATACTCAGTGAAGCAATAGATGTTTTTCTGGAATTCTCTTGCTTTTTCTATGATCCAACAGATGTTGGCAAAATTTGATCTTTGGTTCTCTGCCTTTTCTAAATCCAACTTGTATATCTGGAATTTCTCAGTTCACATACTGTTGAAGCCTAGCTTGAAGGATATTGAGCATTACCTTGCTAGCATGTGAGATGAGTGCAGTTGTATTGTAGTTTGAACATTCTTTGGTGTCACCTTTCTTTGGGATTGGAATGAAAACTGACCTTTTCCAGTCTTGTGGCCGTTGTAATGATAAAGAGTAACTACAAAGTAAATTACAGCTAACATACTTATTGGTTTCACTTAGGGCAATAAGAAAACAGGCCAATTCATGAGCATATTAAAAATGTATATCATAGAACTGTAATTCTAGAAGATATAGAATATTTTTTAATGGGAGAGAGACTATTGTGAGATTATGAAATCTGGTTTATTTTCACGGGCTATACTGATGGCTACAAAACCCCTCAAAATTATATAGATCAACAAAATTATCTCCAGTGTCACTTCCCAGTCCCTTAAAGATGTTTTCTGGGATCACCTGTGATAAGATTTACAAGTGGTAATTTGTCTTTACACATTTAACAGTTTTGTGTTTATAAACAATGCTGCAATAAAATTTGTGTTTTAGTAGCCAAAATAAAAAAAGACACATGCACCCCAGTGTTCATTGCAGCACATTTACAATTGGCTCAGCCTTTTATGCTCCAGGAGTCCTGTGAGATAAGCACTACTCTGTGGAGAGAAGACAGACTCAGGGCTCTGCTCCTCATTCCCTTTGTGGTTGGGCCAGCTCTTCGATTCCTCATCATCTCAGTTTCCTCAAGCAGGAAGTGGAAGCAAGAGTAATAGTCACTTTAGGGTCTTCCTTTCCAGGAATCAGTGTGATCGTATAAATACGAGGGACATAGTCAAGAAATTTTAGTTCTTTCTTCCACCTTACTTTGACAAAGATAAGTAGGTGATGGTCTTAAAGAAGACAGAGTCCCAGTGAAACAGCTGCTCACAGCGTCGCAAGAACATTTAGCACTTTGTTCCAGAGCAGCTGAATTCTCCCGCTGAGGATGCTTGCCCTCTTGTCCATAACTCACGTTGATATGAAGAGCTCCAAATTTGGGGGAAATATACAAAGGGAGATATGTTGAGATGACTGACTTCTGCTCCTTGGCATCCTTCTGGTATACTTAAAAGACCACTGGAGATTTTTTCCCCCCACTATGTTGATCATAGTTTTTTCTCCATCATCCCATGGAGACCTTCAGACGCAGTGTTGGCAATACTTATAAATGGCCTTTGAGGGGTAGGAGCTGGCTTTTCTGACCTGAAGAATTGCACAAGTTCCAGTTCACACATGTAATGCTGCCTGATAAGAAATCAAAGGGCCTCATATAATTGCTATGCTCTTTTCATGTGGATCCATAGACAGTGTGACACAGCTGCTTTCCTAAGACTGTTATTATGAACAGAAGGCCTACTTGGTCATCCCAGAGTTTGTTTACTTCAATATTGTCGTGATCAACAGCCATATTGAAACTTTCTGAGAAAAAGTTCAGCTGGATCTTTTGGAAGATGTGTGTATCATTATTAATGGCACAGTACTGGCTTGATAAGACTTTTGAAGGAAAGAAAAATCCTTCATCAGTCAACCGATGAAGAGGTTTGAAGGCTGAGTCTATCATTTTCTGTAGTGTCAGGACTTGTTAGATTAGCAGAGAATAGCTGCTCTGAGCACCATTTTCCAGCAAGCCCAGAACCTTGGGCAAACAGCTTTAACCTCTATGTGCCACAATCCTCCTTATTGAAAGTGACTAGAACATTGATTGTACACCTCAAGAGGGTCCTGGCAAAATCATTAACTTATCGGATGGTAGAATTAGGAAGAAACTCATATACTTTGGGCATCTGACATGTGCCAGGCATGGTGCTAATGACTTTCCATTCCATAATTCTTTTAATTCTCACAACCTCCTTGAAAAATAAACATTCTGATTTTACAGATAAATTAGTTTGACTGTTTAAAGAGATGAAATACTTTATCTAAGTCACACTAGGAGTGCGGCTGCGTGTTTTGCATAATGCCAAAGGCTGTCATACAAGAGAGTACACAGATGATCTAGACTAACTCATTTAGCAAATAACAAAACCAAAATACAAGGAGTTTAAAAGCTCCAACATTTTTCCAACATGCTTTTTCTTTTAAGAAAACACATACTCAAAGAAGTTTACTATAGCAATTATCATCCTTTAAGGCTAGAAGTGTATGAACTGCTAAGAATTTTCAATGTGCAAATTCAATACAGCAGAAAAGGCAAACCCAAAAATGCTTGTTGAAAACATACCAAATTCCCTCCCCTTTCAGCTTCTCCGCCTGTCAAGAGGATATTAATTTATTGAGCCAATACTCCTTAAAATCTACTTTCCCAAGTCCCAGTTTCTGAATTGCATAAGATGTATGTTGGCCCCTGGTGACCCAGATAGAAGCTTGAAGCGGGAATTTGACAGTGACTTAAGAAAGAAATTACTACTGCGGCTCATCCATTGGCAGAGTGCCCCGTGGAATGAAACGAAACAAGCTGCCATGCATAGATTGCTAAGCCTGCAAGTACTTGTCTATGCTCAGCCTGGTTTTCATGAGACTAGATATGGTAAGCAGCAGCAAATCTTCCTATTAATACCAAGTTAGGCTGAAACTCAAGCAGTATAGATTCTTACGTGCTTTTTCCTCCCAGAGATCACTCAGAGACCTTTGTGCTGAGTCCAGTGAACTAGGGTCTTATTTCATTAGTTTTCTCTCTTTTGTATGCCATTGTCCTAGGAATCTTCTTCATGTGCCTTTCTTTGCATTTTAACCATTCTCCTCCTTTTCAAAGGAAATTGTGAAATTTAGGAAGATTATATCTTCCTTTATCACCTTACTGTGAAGAGAAGGCTGCACATGGTTCTTAGAGTCTGTCTGCTTTGGATTTCAGATCCAGTTGAGAGTTTTCAGTGAAATATGATCATCACAGAAAGAAGAGTGAAGAGGCATTCTTTAGATTTCTTTTCCTTTGGATCTCAGGGGGCAAATATGCTTCAGAACTCATTTAGCACCAATATCCCAGCCTCCTTTTCCCAAGCTATCTTTCATTACAAAACCTTCTTCCCTCCCAAAACAGCAGTTTTAAAATGATGTATCACTACATTTCACAGAGGGTAATTTGTAACTTTTTAATTTTTATTTTTCCTTCTTTAAAATATTGCTAAGAGTTTTGTTTTTTTTTTCTTTGCTTTGAATTATTATGGAAGTAATTCAGATCTCTCAATCCTTTATAGGGATGTAGTTGGTAAAACAATTTTCTAATGAATTTCAGTGGCACCACCTTGATATCTTTCCTGGGAGATGAAGGCTAAAGAGTTAGGTTTCTAGGTACATCACCCCTAAATCATCTGGAAGAGCTCTGTTATATCTGCTTTATTGATTAGCATCCTAAATAAGATTCTTTCTGGACAAGAATAGTTCTGCATAAAACAAAAAAGAGTACAAAAATTCCTGCTTTATAACATCCTTTCTAGATTCTGCCTGATTGTTTATAGGGAAGAAAATTCTCCATGTTCCATATTTTTTGTGCAATGCTAATTGCCAGAAGGTTGTTTCTTATAATAAGCCAAGTCATACTTTCTAATTACTATTTGATTCAAGAGATATTTCTTGACTGTGTGAAAGGCAATGCACTGGGAGTAAATGGAGGTGAAAAGATATATATGAGACAGTTTCTACTCTCAAATGTTTGTTTTGAAATTGGAGGCAGAAAAACCAAAAAGACTCAAATACAGATACTTCTAATCCAATGTAGAATAAGTTAAGTTGTAAAAGAAAAGTATGAGGAAAGAGCTAAGAGGACTTCTAATCAATCTGTTATTCCCTCTATTCCAAGACAAGCAGCAGTGTCGGATAAAATCTAAAGTGATAAAACAATGACATAGCCAGGTTCAAAAGCAAGACCAAAATGTCCATGAATCAAAAATGAAGCAAAAAAAGCAAGATGCTGGACAGGGCTGATATCAAAGGCTTTTTGGCTCTGTGCCTGGAAGTAAGTAAAAATTAGCAGTAGCTCAACTCCTGTGGGGTAACAGGAAGTAAACTTATTTTATAGAATAAGGGGCACTGAAGCCAGGTTGAGAACTCCATGTCAGAAGTTTGGAGGGCATGTCTGTGTGAAGAGAAATTAAAGAATTAAATATGTATGTGTATGTGTATACACACACACACACACACACACACACATATACATATATATACATATATATATATATATATATATATATATATATATATATATATATTATGATTTACTGCTTTGGGTGAGAGCCTTATTTGAATCTGTGAGTACAGAGAGACTGTTGGACATCACAAACTATACTTACCAGACTGTAGCTCTGTGACTAGACTTGAAATTTCCTCATTACAGATTAAAGCCCAAAATCCTAGTATTGAGATTCTAAACTGGGGACTGTGTGAACCACATGGAGATAACCACAAAACTCTTAGAAGAGACAGAGAGGAAAAAAAGGAAAGCTAAATCTTTCCATTAAAAATAAGCCTATAAGAAAAATTCCAAAGTATGTACAAGAAACACAATACCAAACAAGCCAGCAAAATTAACACTCATTCCAGATAAAAGTATCTGAAACAGTTTGACAAAGACTTTAAAATGGGTACAGTTGATCCTCATTATTTGTGGGTTGCAGTCATTGTGAATTCACCAGTTTTCAAATGTCCATCCATCCTCAGCTGTTCGCTGACAAGAGCAGAGCAATCCAGATTTGCAGTTGCCAAGGAGCATGTTCCCAACAAGAGGAGATGCTGTCTATATTTTTCAGCTCTCAGACTGTAAACAGGTGTTCCTTTCTATGTAGTCTATTTAATGCCAAGTATTTCCCATCTTTGTGCTTTTTGTTGTTGGTGGTGGTGATATAGCTCTTTAAAATAACCCCAGCCACAGTGCTGAAGTGTGCCTGATGTTTCTAGGTTCAGAAAGGCTGGTTAAGTGCTAATGGAGGAAATGAGTGTTAGATAAGCTTTAATCAGTTGTCAGAGTGCTGTCAGCTATGAATTCACTGTTAATGAATCATCATTGTATTTTAATTAAAAAGTCTTTAAATAGAAACACATAAAGCAAAGCTTCATTATTGCTCTGTTGGCTAAAGTGTTGTGACCGGAAGCAGAACCAATTGTGTTCCTCCTAGGAGTAATGGCTCACAATTCACTAATCCATTGTTTGTGTCAACTTTGTAGAACATAACTACCACAAATAGTAAGAATTTCTGGGTTTCCCTGGTAGCTCAGCTGGTAAAGAATCCACCTGTAATGTGGGAGACCTGGGTTTGATCTCTGGGTTGGGAAGTTCCCCCTGGAGGAGGGCATGGCAACCCCCTCTAGTATTCTTGCGTGAAGAATCCCCATGGACAGAGTAGCCTGGCAGAGCCATGGGATCGCAAAAAGTCAGATACTACTGAGCAACTAGGCACAGCACAGTGTGTTGAAAAGAAACTTGTTGAGACATAGCTACTAAAAATAAAGAGTGAATGAGAGAGGAAAACTAGATAGAAATGAAATAATATATAGATGGGTAAACAAAAGACTATTAGAAATTTTGCAATAAAACTGTAGTCACGGAAACAAAAATCTTGAGAGATAAATTGGTCACAAAGAGAAAAGAAATGAATTTAAAGATAGCAGTTAGAAATTCATCTGAAATATAGCTCAGAATTCCAGAAAAACATGACATGAAAGAGCCATTACAAGAGAGACAGTGAATAAACGCTTCTAACATGCATGTAACAGGAGTTTCCAAAGAAGAGAATGGAGGTAACAACATTTAGAATATCCCAGAAAGAAAAAAAGAGACACGTGTCCTGAGACTAGAATTGCAATGAAAGTGTTGAGCAGAAAAAATAAAAATATCCACCCAAATATAACATAGTTCAGTATCAGAAGAATAGTCCATCGTTAAAGAGGAAAATATTAAGAGCTATCAGAGAAACAACAGATGACTCACAAAGGAGTGAAAATTAAATTAATGGCAGAAATTCTTAATCATAAAAGGTAATGAGCTAAATATCTTCAAAGTGGCTCCAGAAAGTAGCTGTCATTGTAGAATTTGGTACCTTCATCTATCAACCAAGAGTATAGGCAAAGGGACTTCCCTTTAGTCCAGTGGTTAAGAATCTGCCTTAAGATACCATATGCCTTGAAGAACTAAGCCCGTGTGTACAACTCCTGAGCCAACACAACACAACTAGAGAATCTATGCACTGCCAAGATCACACATGACCCAGCAAAGATCCCATAGGGCACAACTAATATCCAGTGCAGCCAAATAAATAAGTTTTTTAAAAAAAATAGTATAGATAAAATCAAATCATGTTCTTATGTACAAAGACAAGAGAATTTATAACCCACAGACATTCACTAAAATAATTAATGCAGGATGTGTTTCAGAAAGAAAAAGTTCAACCCCAAAACAGGTGGGTGTAGAAGAAAACAGTGATGAGCCCAAAGTGGTGTGACAGTGTCTTGTCTATGCACACACATTACATTGCTGTTGTGCCCTAATATTCCCGGTTCTCCTTTTCTAATGAATATATAGGAGGAGTGAACTTTTCTAACCCCTTGAAGTTAGGCATGACCATACGAGTAGCTTGGCCACTGAAATGTGAGTTGGAGTGAGTATATTACTTTTAGGATGAAAAGATCAAGGGTCAGTTTGATATTCTCTATGCTCTGTTTCTCCTTGTAGTACTGACCAAGGAGACTGTGTTCTGAAACTTTCCTTCTCAAAGGCTGGTTTGGGGACCAGCAGCATCAGCATATGCTAGACTGCCATGAGAACTGGAGAATCAGGTTCTGTCTCAGGCTGAAGCGTCAGAATCTTGACTTTAACAGTCCCCAGATGACTCATATGTACATTAAAGTTTGAGAAGCCCTGTTCTATCAGATAATATTGGCTTGGTCAAAAAACATTCATTTGATCTTATAGAAAAACCTAAATGACCTTTTTTGATCAACCTAATACATCCTCTGTCAGCCTGGGTTACTCAGTCACCCTATAGATAACAACTCTGGAGAGTCAGAGAGTGCTTGAGTAAAAAATGAATTTCGTGCCATTGAACCAGAGGTTTGCATTTTTAGAGTCATCTGACATATCCTGACAGCTGTAGTCAGTGTAATCTGCTATGTTGTTGTTCAGTCGCTCAGGCATGTCCAACTCTTTGCAGTCCCATGGACTGCAGTGCCAGGCTTCTCTGTCCTTCACCATCTCACACAGTTTGCTCAAACTCATGTCCATTGAGTCAGTGATGCCATCCAACCATCTCATCCTCTGTCATCCCCTTCTCCTTCTACCCTCAGTCTTTCGCAGCATCAGGGTCTTTCCCAGTGAGTCAGCTTTTCATATCAGGTGGACAAGACACTGGAGCTTTGGCATCAGTCCTAACAATGAATATTCAGGGTTGATTTCCTTTAGGATTGATTCCTGGTTTGATCTCCTTGCTGTCTCAAGAGTCTCCTCCAGCACCACAGTTCAAAAGCATCAATTCTTCGGTGCTCAGCCTTCTTTATGGTCCAACTCTCACATCCGTACATGACTACTCACAAAACCATAGCTTTGACTATGATAGGCAGAATGGTCTCCCAAAGATACCTATGCCCTAATTCCTGGAATTTGTGAATATGCATTATGTTACGTAGTAAGGAATTTGCCAATGTGATTGAGGTTACAGACCTTAAGACAGGATAAGTATCCTGGATTATCCAGGTGGGCTGACTCTAATCATGTGGAGACTTAAAAGCAGACAGCTTTCTATAGCCAGAGGCAGAAGAAATTAGACTCCAAGCACAAGAAGGATTTCATGTGCTACTCATTACTGGCTCTGAGATAGAGGAAGTGACAGCCAAGGACTTCCGGGAGCATGATGGCCTCTGGCTGACAGCCAGTAAGGAAAGAGGGACATCTGTCCCTCAATACTGTATAACTGAACTTGGCCAACAACACGAATGAACTTGGAAGTGAACTCATCTCCAGATTTCAGAAAGGAACTTTGCCCTTCCAGCACTGTGACTTTGACCTTGTGAAGGAAAATTGAGCCACCATGTATCTGGATTTCTGTTTTACAGAATTGTGAGATAATCAACTCTTGTTTCAAACACCTAAATTTATGGTAATTTGTTAAGATAGCAAATAGAAAATGAATACAGTCAATAAAGCAACTGTTGACCATTAACTTTGTTTTTATTTCATGTTTGTGTGTTACTAGAATTTCAGTATTTAGCATGTATTAAAAGCCTTCTTTCCTTCAAGAAGATGATAGAGACACAAACTAAAGTTAGGTTTTCAGAAACTTTAAATTGAATGTATATTTAAAAATAAAATGCCTGTTAAAAGAATAGAAATATAATCACTAGTTTCCAAACTAGGAGAAGAAACACTGGAAAATGGAAACTTACTAATAGAAATTAGAGAAAACATTTAAAAGGACAGTGAACAAATACAAAACAAACGAGTGCTTCTTCAGAGTTTACAAGGTAATGCCAAAGTTTTCTACAGTGATTTCTTCAATTCACACCCCCACCAGAATTGTATACGTTTTTGTTCCATATCCTTGCCAATGCTTGTATTATACGTCTTTTTAATTTGTGTCTAATCTTATGGGTGTACTTCTGAAATATACCCAGCTTGGTCATATATATATTTTTACATAGCATCTGGTTTTGGTTTGCTAATATTTTGTTTAAGACTTTTGCATCTATGTTTATGAGTAATTTTCTTTATTACACAATCCTTATCTGGTTTTGATAGAATGAATTGGGAGGTGTTCTCTCTTTTCCTAGTCTTTAAAAGACAAGACTTTTAAATTGACAAGACTAGTTTTAAATTGACAATTGGCTTTTAAAAGACAAGATTTACATTTTAATCTTGCAATTGTCTGTTCCTTACATGTTTATTAAACTTTGCATGTAAAATCAGGAGTGAATTTTTTTTGTAAGAAGATTTTTAAAGTATTGTATTTCTTTAATAATTTCTGATTGTATTTCTTTACATGCATGCAAAATATAGCATAATGGGCAAGAGAATGAACTTTGAAGCTAACTTATCTAGATTCAACCTCAACTTTGATGTATTAGCTATGTAAAAGTCATTGAACTGCACTGTGCCTCAGTTTACTTATCTGTAAAATGGGACGCATGTTGTGAGGATTAAAGGAGTTGAAATACGTAAACAGTGTAGGAGAGTGCCTGATATATTCTATGTACACATTTACTTTTATTGTTGTTATTTTTGTTCTTGAATCATTCCTTTTTTCTTGAATAATTTTTTTCTGAGATGGGTTTTCAAATTTATTGGCTTAAAGCTGGCTATGTTTTTTCTGTTACTATCTTTTTAACTTCGTCTCAGGGGGAGCTGCCTCCCTCAGCCTGTTGATAAGGAGTTGTCAAAGAAGGAAACTAAGAAGTGATGTTGTTGTTGTTGTTGTTGTTGTTGTTGTTGTTTACTTGCTCAGTCATGTGTGACTCTTTGCAGCCCCATGGACTGCAGCACGCCAGGCCTCTCTGTCCCTCACCATCTTCCAAAGCTTGTCCAAGTTCATGTCCATTGCATCGGTGATGCTATCCAGCCATTTTATCTTCTGATGCCCTCTTTTGCTTCTGCCCTCAATCTTTCCCAGCATCAGGGACTTTTCCAATAAGTCAGCTGTTCACATCAGATGACCAAAATACTGGAGTTTCAACTTCATCATCAGTCCTTCAATGAGTATTCAGGGTTGATTTCCTATAAGCTTGACTGATTTGATCTCCTTGCTGTCCAAGGGACTCTCAGAAGTCTTCTCCAGCACCATAGTTCGAAGGCATTGATTCTTTGGTGCTCCACCTTGTTTACAGGCCAGCTCTCACAACTGTACATGACCAGTGGAGAGAAAAAGAAAATATATATATATATATTTATATATATATATAAAGTGACACTCAAGCTTTAAGGACTCAGCCAGGTGAAAACAGGGAGGCCATATTGGTTAATGTCAGCCAAACCAGCAAAGCTTTGAGGGGATAGTAGATATTCTGATGGAAAGTGTGGGGTAGTTGAGGAGAAGCAGGAAGATCTGAGGCTATGGAACAGGCGAAGCTAGGTCAGCTCCCTGCAGAAACCTGCTGAGACATTTGTTATGTTGTCACAGCATACAGAAGAGAGAACACAGACTGAGTTTCTGCAGTACTGGGGACATTCAGGGGGAGAAACAGTTTCGACAGCCCCTTTCCTTCAGTCCTTTTCCAGGTTCAGCCTTATCAGTTCAGTTCAGTCCCTCAGTCGTGCCTGGCTCCTCGCGACCCCATGAATCGCAGCACGCCAGGCCTCCCTGTCCATCACCAACTCCCGGAGTTCACTCAAACTCACGTCCATCAAGTTGGTGATGCCATCCAGCCATCTCATCCTCTGTTGTCCCCTTTTCTTCCTGCCCCCAATCCCTCCCAGCATCAGAGTTTTTTCCAATGAGTCAACTCTTCACATGAGGTGGCCAAAGTACTGAAGTTTCAACTTTAGCCTTATAGGGAGACCAAATAAAAAGGGAAGTCACCTCTGTTCAAAACTTATCCTCCAGTTTTGAATTGTCTGCCATTCTCCCCATAATTCTATCCTTAAAACAAAAGTTTGATTTATAGTCTCAACATCTATCTTCTCCCTTTAAATGGTGAGCATAATTAAGGCAGAGAATATATCAGACCTTTCAGTATAGCCTAGTGCTTAGCTAGTGTCTCCATGCTTTGCGAATACATGAAATTAACAGCTATTGGGTGTGACTGTAATTCATCTAAATCCGACTGTAGATAACTTGAGTCAGTTTGCTTTCCTCTTTCATCTTCCCTAGTACAGTCCATGGAAGTTTTTAGAGGAAGAGGAGAGGAAAATCAACTTGGGAACCTAGTGCTCTTCAGCCCTCTGAGCTGGGGCTCAGAGGCTATGCTTTAAGTTTTAGAGGACAACCTGAAAATACTGGGCTTCAGGGGTCAGGAAATATATTCCTCTAATTCTTTTTTGGTTTCTTAAAATATGTCCATAGTCCAAGATCAACAAACTGAGAAGCATAAGCACAGATGAACAAAGTTGAGTGTTGTCATCCATTAAACTTATAACCCAGTAAATTTGGCACAGGATATTATTTGATTAGACTCATATGTTAAGACATTCATTCAAGTCCCTTTAATTAAAACTACATTTAAACTACTAAATAAAGTAGTTCTAGAGGCAGCAAAGCAATGGGGAAGGCAAAGCTAGATGAAACAAGTACTGGCTCAGGCTCCTCTGAAGCCCCCAGGAGCTGTGTAATTCTCCCCTCCATGGGATTGATAATAATAGTAATTTGTTGTTGTTGTTCCTTGTCGTTCAATTGCCAAGGCATGTCCAACTCTTTGCGACCCCATGGATTGCAACATGCCAGGCATCCCTGTCCCTCACCATCTCTCAGAATTTCCCAAGTTCGTGTCCATTGACTCGGTGCTATCATCCAATCATCTCATCTCCTGACACCCTCTTCTCCTCCCGCCTTCAATCTTTCCTAGCATCAGGGTCTTTTCCAATGAGTCTGTTGTTCACATCAGGTGGCCAAAGTATTGCAGCTTCAGCTTCAGCATCAGTCTTTCCTAAAAAGTATTCAGAGTTGATTTACTTTAAGATTGACTGGTTTGATCTCCATGTTGTCCAAGGGACTCTCAAGAGTAATACCTTACATTTACTGAGTATGTGTCAATATTGATTTAAACATTTTATTGCTACTAATTCGTGTAGATCCCATTTGTTTACAAAGCCACCATATGACAGTACCAGTCATCCTTATGCAAAGGTGTATATTGAGATCCTTCAGAGAGACAGGCTTTGGGGGCAGTTTTTAGAAACTGACGCCTTTGCCTATGTTCTGTAAAGAGTGTCCAGCAGTCCAATTTATAGCTGCAAATTAGGAAGCTGGTAAGAAAAGCATTAAAGGATCAGTGATGGACCCATCCTCTCCTGCAGGGTGAAGAGATCTTGGATGTGGAAGAGCTAAGATCAGTGACAGCACGTAGGTCCTAGGCTGCTAGGAATGGGGAAAATAAGGAAATTTAGAAAGAGAACAACAAACTAAGAAGCATGAGCACATATGAACAAAGTTGAATGTTGTCAACCAGTAAACTTATAGTAAATTTGGCACAGGGTATTATTTGATTAGACTCATATGTTAAGACACTTGTTGAAGTCCCTTTAATTAAGAAAGAGAGCAAAAAATTGCTAGGTCTCACTTGACCACAGTAAAATGAAGAGTAATCTTCTTCTGTATAAGGGAAGCTTTTACTCCACCCTACAGCAAACCTATGGTGGGAGGGGTCTCCCTTCCCCCCAGGACCACTGCCTGACACCAATTGAAAAGAAACTCCGCATCCTGTGTCCTTTAATTTCTCCTTTGTTCTGATTCCATGGCTATTCAATTTTCTAAGGTAATCCCATTTCCCATGATTTCCCTGTTTTCTCTAGTGTTTCCATGTATGTATTAGTCACTCAGTCATGTCTGACTCTTCGCAACCCCATCAACTGTAGCCCGCCATGCTCCTCTGTCCATGGAATTCTCCAGGCAAGAATACTGGAGTGAGCAACCATTCCATTCTCCAGAGGATCTTCCTAACCCAGAGACTGAACCCAGCTCTCATGAATTGCAGGCAGATTCTTTACCATCTGAGCCATAAGTATCCTCAAATTTATCAAGCATGAATTCTAACATTTGGTATAGAAAGTATTGTCACCATATCTATGATGAGGCTTCTAGCCAATTGAGGATACTTCTCTTAAAGGATCAGTTTATATAGTAAATCATGAATTTGGGTTTCTAGAACTGGAATTCTGATCTAGAAGTTGGAAAGAGACAAGGGAAGGAAGAGAGAGAAAGTCATTAAACTCTTGATCATTTTATCCATGGGAATTCTACTCTTTCGCCTCATTTCATAGACTGCAAGGAAAGACCCAGCTAATATTCACTGGTACCATGAACCATCTAAGGACATCTGATTTCGTCTCTTTGGAAAATATGATACAAGAGAGCATCTTGTCTCTTGCCAGGACTTCTTGTATTCTCATAATCAGAGTTAGAACCTATCATCCAAATAGGTATCTGGCTGAGAGGAGGCAC
The DNA here is from genome assembly GCF_023091745.1 of Budorcas taxicolor. Taxonomy (NCBI): domain Eukaryota; kingdom Metazoa; phylum Chordata; class Mammalia; order Artiodactyla; family Bovidae; genus Budorcas; species Budorcas taxicolor. The sequence continues at coordinate 28,913,994 of NC_068917.1, read as the reverse complement.
TATCCCATTCCACTGATTGGAGAAGAGAGATCTGTCTCCTCTACCTGTGAAGACAGATGTTCCAAATTGGGAAGCAGCTCCGCTCCTAATATAAACTTCAGTGAACTGACTGGATAATAATTTAAATAGCAGGCTGATGTCAGCTTTGTACAAACTAACATAGGAACCTTAAATTGTGTGCTACAAAAACTTACCTAAAGAGTGCCTAGAAGTATTTCAAGTACTCAAGTACAGAGGTATTTCAAGAAGTACTCATGGAACTGTAATACATAGCTCCAAAAAAGAACTTCGGTTAGATACAGTGCCAGGAAAACAGACAACTGTCAGGATTCAGTGATAGGTGAAAAAAGTTAAGCTTGCAGGCTACGCTGGACACATTATACAGACTGGGAGGTAGGGAACAGAAGAGAATAGTATCTAAATTGTCTAATGTGTGCCTCCTGTCCAAAAGTAGAGCATGACTGTGAAACCTTTTCTAAGTTGAAATGGCATAAAATGAATAAGCATTTACCTCAGGACACATCTTGCTAACAGATGCACAGAATACAGATAAAGCACGGACGCTCACAGTCACAGTCAAATATAGGCTTGATGCTGAGGGTAGTTCCCAGGGAAAGATAGTGCCACTTCCTGCTTGGAGTGGGTGTCTAGGCTCACTGCCAGATAAACACTGAACACTACTTTTGCTTTTCACCTTTTCTTGTGAAAGCGAAAAATCCTCTTCAGATTTCTTTCAGTTAGCAAAAACAGAGGCAGCAGAGGATGAGATGGTGGATGGCATCACTGACTCCATGGACATGAATATGAGCAAACCCAGGGAGATAGTGAAGGACGGGGAAACCTGGAGTGGCACTGCAGTTCATAGGGTTGCAAAGAGTTGGAGATGACTTAGCAACTAAACAACAACAACATATGTACCGTCTTTTATAAAAGCAAAATGACCTAAAGCAAACTTTGGATTAGTAGGGTATACCTTTATTTATCTTTGAATTGCTCTGGATGGAATCTTTTTCCAGTTTTCTTTAAGCAACTGGCATAAGCACCAGAAGACAACTGCAGTCCTCTGCCTTCATATTTGCTCTTTGGTCAAACATCAAGCTTTATTACTTTTCAGTTCAGGTCAATTCAGTCTCTCAGTCATGTCCAACTCTTTGCAACCCCAAGGACTGCAGCACGCCAGGTTTCCCTGTCCATCATCAAGTATCTCAAACTCACATCCATCGAGTTGTTGATGCCATCCAACCATCTCATCCTCTGTCGTCCCCTTCTCCTCATGCCTTCGATCTTTTCCAGCATCAGGGTCTTTTCCAATGAGTCACTTTTTTGCATCAGGTGGCCAGTGTTGGAGCTTCAGCTTCAGTCCTTCCAGTAAATATTCAGGACTGATTTCCTTTAGGATTGACTGGTTTCCACTTATACATAGAAACATAATGAACTTGTGTACAACAGGCCCCAGTAGTTGTAACAGCTTAAGTGTTTACATGCTAAAATGTTTCCTTTATAAGAGTCTTTCCTCTAACCCTACTCTCCACCACAAATATTTAGGTAAATACACTCTGAAAACAAACAAGAAAAAACTTGTAGACTTGTAGGCCTTTAACATGAAATTGTACGCCATGTTCCAAGAATGATTGCTGATTATCACTTTAAATATGTTAATTTGGGGAGAGAGGAGAGTATTTATTTTAGACAAAAAATAGTGAAAAGTTAGAAATGCTGATTTAAGAAAAGATAGTGATACATTGGACTATTTCAGAGAAAGGGACTAAAAATAATAAAAGCCCTCAAGGAATGAATATTTTCAAAACTGAGAGAATTTAAGAGTCTAATATGACAAACAACAACCAGTCCTACAAATACCTCTAGGGAATTGGATTCCAAAAGTCTGTATTGCTCAAAGGAGGGGAAAAGGAAAAATGCACAATAAAAGTTACCCATAGGGGGAAAAGAATCTGAACTTTTAAAATGAAATGTTTTAAATGTTTTTACTTAGTTCAGCTCTCAAATGCCTGGAGACATTAAAAACTAGCCAAGCAGAGCATTTGTTTTCAGCTAATAAGCTCTAATCGAGTAACTAGGATGGGGTTAATGATATATTATGTCATACATTTTGACTCTCTTATGTCTGGACCAGGATAAACACATTTGGAGTAGTTTAGAGCTGTTATATACCTGTATCCAGCATTCACTTAAGTGGGCCCAGAGTAGGACAGACCCAAAGTTTGAATAAGCTCAAGAGTTCTATATTATTTTATAGAATCACAAATATGTAAAGATATTATTGGGTCCAAACCTGATCCATAGTAAGACATTAAAATGGATGATGATTAGTTTTCATAGGCACTAATTTCCTATACGTTCTTTTCAGGAAGCATTGATTGTTTGGAAGGAAAATAAAGAAAATCTGTAAATCTTTTATACCAGGGAAAAAGAGAACAAACCAAAGGACTCTTAAATGTGTCATGTATACATGAAAACATAGTATCCCAAGGATGTCTCTTGGTATTTTCAAATAGGAAGAAGAATGAGCCAAAAGTGGCCTTTTCCTACTGTGGCACCACCCTCCAAAATCGACCCCATTTTCTGTTCTTTGCACTCATAGTGATGTGTTTGATATTTAAATATTATGCTCTTGAAATATAATAGAATTGTCTGCATACAGACTGTCTAGACAGGGCAGGGACTATGTCTGTTTAATTTCATTTTTCATAGCAGCTAGCAGTCTTGAACAAATAAATACTTTTGATGATGATGTTGATGTGAGTATAATAAGCAGGTAGCCAAAATGGGGGGATAAAGTTTGATATCTTAACATTAGTGCTCTATAGCGCATGCCTGTAACACTGAGTGCTATATAAAATTTATAAATGTCCAGCTATTTATGGAATAAGAAGTTATTTCACCACATTTCATGTTTCTTAATATTGCCTTGTTAAATTTGTTTACATGGAGAAGGAAATGTCAGTCTGCCTATTCAGAAAATAAGCAAAAATTCCTACTCACTTTTCCTACTATCTGAAATGAAAAGTATTTTTATAAATCTGTATTTTGAAGAAGAAAAAACAGATTTTCAACAAGGTTTTGTAAGATTCCCTGATTAGGAAACTATCAAGATTTAGATTTCCTGCAAGATTTTAAGAAAACAGAATAGGATTCTCTATGATAAAAGACATGTGTTTCATTTAATCAGTGTGTTAGTCATTCATTCTAAAAAGTATTTGAGTATTGGTGCATAACAGCAAGAAAGCCAAATAGTCACGGGTCTTCATCCTCCTGGAGCTCACACTTTATTTGGAAAGGAAAAGACCAAAATGAAAAAATGAGTAAGCATAATAAATAAATTATGCGATGAACTTGAAGGTGATTAAGTGTGATGGGGAAAAAAAGAAAAGTTGAGAGGATAAAAAGTAGTTGGAATTGCAATTTCGCTTAGAAAAGTCAGGGTAGGTCTCACTGAGAAGGTGATATTTGAGCAAAGACTTGATAGAGGTTGAGGTTAATTAGACACTTGGAATCTGAGCAAAGAAAATTCTAGGCAACAGCAAATGTGTCATGGAATAAGTGTATTCTCATAGTGTTCAAGGTGTAATGGGAATCTAGTGTGGTTGGAGCCTAGGGAAAAAGGAAGACAATATGAGATGATGCAGCCAGACCCTTACCTCTGTCTGTGATGAGGGTTTTGGCTTTTAATCTGAGTGAAGGCCATTGCAGTATCATAGCAGAGACATGACACAATCTGCTTTCTGCTTTAATAAGATCATTCTGGCTGCTCTGACAGCAGTCTCTTGGAAAGCAACAGTGGTACAAGGAAGATCAGTGAGGAGACTGTTTAATAATGCTAGAAAGACATGATGGTGGCTTGGCTGAGATTGTGGTCAGCTTTTGTATACTTTTGTGGATAGAACCAGCCTTTCCTGACAGATTAGATGAGGGAGTCAAGGATTATTCCAAGGCAGTGGTTCTCAAAGTGTGGTCACTAAATCAACAAAATATCAGCATCACTGGGGAACCTGTTAAAAACATAAATTCTTTTACCCCCTCCAAATCTGTTGACTCAGAAATTCTGGAGGTTGGAGCTCTAATAATCTGTGTTTTTGAAATTTACTTATCATCTATTTCGGAGAAGGCAATGGCACCCCGCTCCAGTACTCTTGCCTGGAAAATCCCATGGGCAGAGGAGCCTGGTAGGCTGCAGTCCATGGGGTCATGAAGAGTCGGACACAACTGAGCGACTTCACTTTCACTTTTCACTTTCATGCATTGGAGAAGGAAATGGCAACCCACTCCAGTGTTCTTGCCTGGAGAATCCCAGGGACAGGGGAGCCTGGTGAGCTGCCATCTATGGGGTCGCACAGAGATGGACATGACTGAAGCGACGTAGCAGTAGCAGTAGCAGCAGTATCATCTATTTCTTTCTTTCTTTCTTTATTTTTGGCTTCACCACGTGGCATGTGAGATCCTAGTTCCCAGACCAGGGATTGCATTCCCCTGAAGTGGGAAGCAAAGAGTCCCAACCACCGAGCTACCAGGGAAGTCCCTAATCTGGTATTTTGATCAAGCCTTCCGAATGATTCTAATGTACACTCAAATGTAAGAACCACTGCTTTAAGATATGGGGCCTGACAAGGATGGAGTTGACATTGGCTGGTATAGTAAAGGCTGAAGAGGAAACAGGTTTGGGGGTGGGGGCGAGGGGAATCGGGGATTTGGCTTTGAACATGATGAGTTTGTGATGTCTTAGACATGCAGGTGGTGAGGAAGCAGTTGTATATATAAGTCTGGCATTGGAAACTCATATATACAGGAGAGAGGAGTCTGAGTTGGAAATATAAACTGAAACATTAATTATGTTTCTGAGCACAAAATATCATATTAGATTGGATAGCATCAGTGGATAATTACTGTTTAGTAGTTTTAGCTTAACTTCAAGTAAAAGAGACAGAAAGCCAAGTAATACAGCCAAATATATTTTTAAAGAAAGATGTCTGTTTAAGGGTGCTAAGAGATGTGAGAACTTTGGGGGGTATGTTTTTCTGAGCTTCCATCTATTTTATGTAGAGGAATCTTTTACAGTATTTTTTTTCCATTTTACCACCTGTACATTGAATTTTCCTAATATTTTCAGGGTAAAACTCAGAACTACTAAAATTTTTCTAAAGTCATCAAGTAGCTGATGAATTTCTATATACATTTTCATCATAGAGTAGCAATCCCAAATTTCTAGAGGATAACGTGGTGGTGGTGGTTTAGTCGCTAAATCGTGTCCGACTCTTGCGATCCCATGGACTGTAGCCTGCCAGGCTCCTCTGTTCATGGGATTCTCGAAGGCAAGAACACTGGAGTGGGTTGCCATTTCCTTCTCCAGAGGACCTTCCCAACCCAGGAATCGAACCCAGGTCTCCTGCATTGCAGGCAGATTCTTTACCCACTGAGCTATGACGGCAGTCCAGAGGATTGGGGAGATGCCTTATTAAGCAATGATAGTTTTCTTGCACAGTATCTTTTCTGGAGGGTAAGTGGTTAAGGCAAGATGGAGGGAGGATCCAATATTCTGAGGAATGTTTCAAGGTAGGGGATTGCAGTGAGAAGGATTGATTTCTTCAGTTATTAAGTCCACGTAGTCACCTGCAATATAATTTCCAGGATTTTCTTGATACTGTCAGGTATAAATATTGACTTTATGAATAACAAGCTTCCCTGGTGGCTCTGATGGTAAAGAATCTGCCTGCAATGCAGGAGATCCAGGTTCAGTCCCTGGGTCTAAAGATCCCCTGGAGAAGGGAATGGCAACCCACTCCAGTATCCTTGCCTGGAGAAATCCCATGGGCAGAAGAGCCTGGCCGGCTACACTCCACGGAGCTGCAAAGAGTCGGACTCGACTGAGCGACTAACACTTTCTTTCACTTATATATAATACCATGGAGTCAGAATACGGCATTTATGTTGTGCCACTCGTAATACTTTAAATTAAATAGCAACATTAGCAGAAAAGGCCAACCACCAAATATTTAAGGTTAGAGGCAAAGAAGGCCATCCCTCAGAAAGGTGAATATCATCTTTAAAAAGAGAAAAAAAAAAGTCATGTTTTTCCTGACCCTCAATCTGTAATGTGTGTATATTTTTCAAAACCATTTTAAAGGCTGATGTTGCCACCTTAGCTGCTGCTGTATAATCGTCCACATTTCACCCAGTGAATCAACTCTGGGAAGCCTTACCCCCTCTTGTCCCACAGTGTAATCTGATCCACCTGTCATCATCAGGGGACAGCTGGGATCCATCTTATCTTCCCCACTGGCTAGTTGATTAACCAGAAAATGTTTTGAATTGAATTCATATATGGCAGAACTCCACGGACTTTATGAATTATAATGGAAGCACATTAAAGGTCAATTTGTATTTTTGTGCTTTTAAAGAAAAAAAAAAACTCTGACGTGGTTAGAATTGAGTGCTTAAAACTTGGAATGAAAAATATATTAAGTGGCTAAATGCAGTAATTCATGGGATCATCCGACTATGTTAAATAAAATATTTTTCTTTCAGGGTGAGGAAGTTCTAGCTCAGTAGCCTGACACAGTTGTCAATATTCAGGCATTATAGTTAGTTGGAAAGGCCAAAAAATGTGTTCTTTTGCTCTCTCCCACTCTATTCTACTGGATGGTATCTCTAGCTGAAAGCTAGGGATCTTTGGTCCAGAGCATCCTTCCCACACCATGTTTTCTTGCCAGGTTCTTTGTGGGGGATATATTTAGTTCAAATAGCTACTAGACTTCAGCAATTTTGTCTTCATCATTACTACCTATGTGATATTTCAAAGATAATGCCCAGGATAGGACGTCAAAGCAGTTAGGGCATCAGTTTCTAAATCTGACTTTTAGGAGGATCAGAAATTATAGTGGTTTCATGGATCAAACTATAATTCAGAACTAAAAATGATGTACATGATGAATCTCTATACAAGTAAGAGTTATTTTGTTGTAATTATTATTATGATACTATGGGTCAAGAAACCATGATGACTTTGCTTGAGTTTCCACTCCTGCAGCTGGGTGATTCCAGATGCTTCAGGGGTTCAGTGAATGTCTTGAACTATGCTTGAGATATTTTGGGTTCAACAAGAGAAGCTTTTGCCAAATCTTTCTTTCCTTAATTTTTAAACATGTGTATTTCAAGGGAAATTTGATTCATATGTTTCTGATTCATTTACACTTAAATCATCAAAATGTTATTTTGTAAGAGCTATTTGATGTCCAAGAAGCTTTCTGAACCTGTTTTATAAATCCTCTTAAGTCCTTTTTCTTAAAACAGGAAGTTGCATTTTGCCAAGTACAAATAAACTCAAACGTTAAAAAGGTTCAAGTTCAGTTTCCAGTTCTGAACTCCAGGTTTTAAGTGCATTCGCAATTTAGCAAAATATATTTTCCCACCCCACAGAAGTAGGGGCAGGAGGAAAGACCATAGTGATGAAAGTGAGTAGAGGTGTTCACAAACATTATTAATCTCGGAGATATTTCTCTAGTTGTGAAAGTTTATAAAACCTGTAGCAGGTGTTCTTGGAGCTAGTAGATATAGGTGAATTGAGAACACGAACATCTGTCTGCTTGTTGATTTTCTGTGATATGTTTAAATATGTCTACTTTTTGTCACAGAAAAGAAAACCTAGAAGTCTTAATAGTTTAACTTCACTTTTTAAAATTTCACCTTTGATTGACTTTCACATTTATTTTAGTAAAGATGGGAACACTCAAGACATTTTGTTGAGCAAGAGGGATTCATAAGAGACTCTATAGTTTTATGTCTGTACTAAGGTGATGTAACTGCAATTTTAAAATGTAATTGACATTATTTTCTTAAAATTGGATAAATGCAGAAAATTATCTCAGGTTCATATTAAGAGGTCTCTTAACTATATATTACCCTTATAACTTAATGCAGAGGTGATTCAATCTGAACCTGAAATCCCCTTATGGCTGATTCACATTCATTTATTACAGAGATGTTATGGGGAGGGAGGTGGGAGGGGGGTTCATGTTTGGGAACACATGTAAGAATTAAAGATTTTAAAATTAAAAAAATAAAATAAAAAATAAAAATAAAAAAATAAAAAGAAAAGAAAGTAAAAGCAATTATAATGAGGTTGGGGACCACTGTAAACAGTTTGCTTGATGTTCCACTTTATCAGTATTTCTTCTATTCAGTTCAGTTCAGTTGCTCAGTTGTGTCCGACTCTTTGCAACCCCATGGACCACAGCACGCCAGGCCTCCCTGTCCATCATCAACTCCCAGAGTTTACTCAAACTCATATCCATTGAGTCGATGATGCCATCCAACCATCTAATCCTCTGGCATCCCCTTCTCCTCCTGCTCTCAATCTTTCCGAGCATCAGGGTCTTTTCAAAAGTCAGCTTTTCACATCAGGTGGCTGAAGTATTGGAGTTTAGCTTCAACATCAGTCCTTCCAGTGAACACTCAGGACTGATCTCCTTTAGGATGGACTGGTTGGATCTCCACGCAGTCCAAGGGACTTTCAAGAGTCTTCTCCTATACCACAGTTCAAAAGCATCAATTCTTAGGTGCTCAGCTTTCTTTATAGTCCAACTCTCACATCCATACATGACTAATGGAAAAACCACGGCATTGACTAGATGGACCTTTATTGGCTAAATAATGTCTCTGCTTCTTAATATGTTGTCTGGGTTGGTCATAACTTTCCTTCCAAGGAGTATGCATCTTTTAATTTCATGGCTGCAGTCACCATCTGCAGTGATTTTGGAGCCCAAAAAAATAGTCTGCCATTGTTTCCACTGTTTCCCCATCTATTTCCCATGAAGTGATGGGACCAGATGCAATGATCTTCGTTTTCTGAATGTTGAGTTTTAAGCCAACTTTTTCACTCTCCTCTTTCACTTTCATCAAGAGGCTCTTTAGTTCTTCTTCACTTTCTGCCATAAGGGTGGTGTCATCTGCATATCTGAGGTTATTGATATTTCTCCCAGCAATCTTGATTCCAGCTTGTGCTTCATCCAGCCCAGCATTTCTCATGATGTACTCTGCATAAAAGTTAAATAAGCAGGGTGACAATATACAGCCTTGACGTACTGCTTTTCCTATTTGGAATCAATCTGTTGTTCCATGTCCAGTTCTAACTGTTGCTTCCTGACTTGCATATAGGTTTCTCAAGAGGCAAGTCAGGTGGTCTGGTATTCCCATCTCTTGAAGAATTTTCCACAGTTTATTGTGATCCACACAGTCAAAGGCTTTGGCATAGTCAATAAAGCAGAAATACATGTTTTTCTGGAACTCTCTTGCTTTTTCGACGATCCAGCAGATATTGGCAATTTGATCTCTGGTTCCTCTGCCTTTTCTAAATCCAGCTTGAACAACTGGAAGTTCATGGTTCATGTATTGCTGAAGCCTGGCTTGGAGACTTTTGAACATTACTTTGCTATTGTGTGAGGTGAGTGCAATTGTGTAGGAGTCTGAGCATTCTTTGGCATTGCCTTTCTTTGGGATTGGAATGAAAACTGACCTTTTCCAGTCCTGTGGCCACGGCTGAGTTTCCCAAATTTGCTGGCATATTGAGTGCAGCACTTTCACAGCATCATCATCTTCCAGGATTTGAAATAGCTCACCTGGAATTCCATCACTTCCAGTAGCTTTGTTCATAGTGATGCTTCCTAAGTCCCACTTGACTTCACATTCTAGGATGTCTGGCTCTAGCTGAGTGATCACACCATCATTATTATCTGGGTCGTGAAGATCTTTTTTGTACAGTTCTTCTGTGTATTCTTGCCACCTCTTCTTAATGTCTTCTGCTTCTGTTAGGCCCGTACCATTTCTGTCCTTTATCAAGCCCATCTTTACATGAAATGTTCCCTTGGTTTCTCTAATTTTTTTTTAAGAGATCTCTAGTCTTTCCCATTCTATTGTTTTCCTCTATTTCTTTGCACTGATCACCAAGGAAGGCTTTCTTATCTCTCCTTGCTATTCTTTGGAACTCTGCATTCAAATGGGCATATCTTTCCTTCTCTCCTTCGCTTTTTGCTTCTCTTCTTTTCACAGCTATTTGGAAGGCTTCCTCAGACAGCCATTTTGCTTCTTTGCATTTGTTTTTCTTGGGGATGGTCTTGATCCCTGTCTCCTCTACAATGTCATGAACCTCCGTCCATAGTTCATCAGTCACTCTATCAGATCTAGTCCCTTGAATCTATTTCTCACTTCCACTGTATAATCATAAGGGATTTGATTTAGATCATACTTAAATGGTCTAGTGGTTTTCCCCACTTTCTTCAATTTAAGTTTGAATTTGGCAAAAGTTGTTCATGATCTGAGTCACAGTCTGCTCCTGGTCTTGTTTTTGCTGACTGTGTAGAGCTTCTCCATCTTTGGCTGCAAAGAATATAATCAACCTGATTTCGGTGTTGACCATCTGGTGATGTCCATGTATAGAATTTTCTTTTGTGTTGTTGGAAGAAGGTGTTTGTTATTTCCAGTGTGTTCTTTTGGCAAAACTCTTAGCCTTTGCCCTGCTTCATTCTGTACTCCAAGGTCAAATTTGCCTGTTACTCCAGGTGCTTCTTGACTTCCTATTATTGCGTTCCAGTCCCCTATAATGAAAAGGACATCTTTTTTAGGTGTTAGTCCATGGTTGGACCACATTTCTTCTATCCTGCTGAGTAATTAAGTGATTCTTGGAGTGACAGGTATTATGCAACTGAAAATGCTTTACTTAAGTAAAATAAAGTAAAAAAAATAAAAGAAAAGAAAAGAAATTGAAAAGAAAATTATTAACTACACTCTCAGTTCAACCATGGAAGCCACCCATGCATCATCCACCTGGGAAATATGTTAATTTTATAAAGCTGATTTTATTAAACTTGCTAAACAAGGGGGAAGAACACCTTGACAATCTGTAATTTCTCAAATGGGTAATTTAGGGAAGAAGATGTGCAGAGTTTGGGGGCCATAGTTAGTCACGGGCTGGTTTCAGGATGGAAGCTAATTAATGAAGTCTAGTTGGAGAATGGTAGGATTTGTAAACTGGGCAAGTTGCCATATTGTATTTGGAATATAAGTTCATGAATAATTAATATTAAATTAGTTTGTGCTCTTATCTTGGAATACATGCATCTGAAAGGAGCTGGTGTTAAAACATTTAAGTTTAGAGAACTTGTGCTATATCATACAATCTATTGTTTTGTGACTTATAGTGTAGGATTGCAGATTGTGGATTTTGTTTTATTTCTCCCAACTAATTACCTATCACAACAAACAAAGTACGACACACACACATTGACTTGTTTAATGACCATTAACTTTTTTTCATACAGTATTCATAATCACTTAAGCCTTATTGAGTACCTATGTATCTGTAAAATATAATAAAAATTATCCTTTTTCTTTAATTCTATATCTTATTCACTCTCAAAATGTGTATGATACTAACAATGAAGTGCCTTTCAGAATTTATATTGTATTTTGAGCTAGTTTAATATCATCTGAAATAAGTCTTTAGTTGTCTACACCCAGTTTTGCCTAGAAAGAAGTTATGCCTTCTGAAATGTTAGAGCCTTATCTGCTGCTTAGTAGTAATGAGCACTAGTAGTAAAGAACCCACTTGCCAACACAGGAGATGTAAGAGACGTGGGTTCAATCCCTGGATTGGGAACATCCCCTGGAGGAGGGCATGGCAACCCACTCCAGTGTTCTTGCCTGGAGAATCCCATGGACAGAGGAGCCCAGTGGACTATAGCTCATACGGTAGGAAAGATTCAGACACAACTGAAGCAACTTAGCATGCTTGCAGTAACACTGAAATCTGAGAAAAGAGACAGTGTTCATTTTGTAAAATAGCATAATGCAATTCTCCCAGTGCTTATTTACATGTAAGTAGATTTTCAGAGGAAAAAAAAAACTCGTTAAAGAGAACTCTTAAAAAGGATAACAAAGTAATCAGGTGTTGGCTCTGGTAAAGTATCTATCTGCAATGCAGAAGACACAGCTTTGATCCCTGGGTCAGGAAGATCCTCAGGAGTAGGAAATGACAGCCCACTTCAGTATTCTTGCCTGGAAAATCCCCTGGACAATGGAGCCTGGTGGGCTAGTATCCATCAGATCTATTTCAAGCTGGTTTCTTTCCCATTTTACTTCTATCTGAAAATATCCTTCAAGCTGATGACTTTGTCAAATTTCTACATTTTGAGACCCAAATAATCATATGACCTTTCAGATGCTATGGGAGGATCCATCTGTAGTGATAGAACATTTACTTTGTTTCCTATGAGTTGGAGCATTCTGCTGCTCTAGGTTTCTTTTTGAGGCTTTTCTTTTAACCTATGCTTCTCCCACCCTTCTTTTTCTTCTCCAGGACTGTCCGCCAGAAGCAGGTGATTTCCGAGCACAGCAGTGCTCAGCTCATAATGATGTCAAATACCATGGCCAGTTTTATGAATGGCTTCCTGTGTCTAATGACCCTGACAACCCATGTTCCCTCAAGTGTCAAGCCAAAGGAACAGCCCTGGTTGTTGAACTTGCACCTAAAGTCTTAGATGGGACTCGTTGCTACACAGAATCTTTGGATATGTGCATCAGTGGTTTGTGCCAAGTAAGTGCCAGCTTCTTTCCATTCTATTTTTCTGGAGGGATTTGTGTCAGTAGCTTTTGTGTAGTCCTACTTCTGAATAAGTGTTACTTTTTCTAGAGTTGACAAATGATGACCCATCGGAAAATTGAGATTCAACGTCAGTTAAAACTTTAAGAGCTTTATTTTATGTTAAGGAAAAATGAGCTAGAGGTTTTCTTTCTTTGCTGATGTCTCACTTGAATATAGAAGAATAAAATTTATTCAATATTGTGTATCACTTTTGTGCTAGATTTTGAAATTACCTCTACTTTGGTTGTTCCTGAAATAATGGGGTGTGTGTATGTGTGCGCGTGTGCATGTACGTGTATGTGTATCTGTATTTGGAGGCATCAACTTTCATTTACTTGTAGCTTCAGAGTTTCTTAGGTAAGATTTCTTCTAAAATCTCCAAGTATAGTGTAGGAGAATTTGTTGTTTCTTTATCATGACTACAATTTTATTTAAAATTTAGACCACTGTAGGAAAAGGCATGCCAGTGCCAACTTTCAGGTCAAAATTTCAGCCAGAAAAATCTTTTAAATGGAGATAGCAAAGAGGTTTGATTTTTGGTGTAAATTTATCAATGTCTACTTTAGTGGAGGAGGTGGAGGAGGCACTTATCTGGAGGCTCAGCAGTAAAAAATGCAGGAGACACAGAATCAGTCTCTGGGTTGGGAAGATCCCTTGGAGAAGGAAATGGCAACCCACTCCAGTATTCTTGCCTGGAGAATTCCATGGACAGAGAAGCCTGGCAGACTACAGTCCATGGGGCCACGAAGAGTCAGACATGACTTAGCAACTAAACGCCAACAACTTTAGTGGGGAGTTAGTAAGATGAGGGAGAGTTAGTATGTTTGCTGTCTTGATTTCAAAGTCTATGCTTTGAATTAGGATGACAAGCCAAGTTTCAGGAACAAGCAGTTGCTACAGTGTCCTCTGTGCTGTGCTTCACCATATAATGTTATATTTCACAAAGTAGACATTTTGAGAATCTTTGCCTCTCCCATGAAGACACTGTTAGAAATTTTTATATCTTCAGAATTTCAGATATCACAATTAGCAGTATAAGAATAAACTTAGAATGTGTTTCAGTAACTTATTGTTTCAAATTCATGTTTCTTTAAAACCGAACTCTATTCAGATGTAAAAGGAGTAACTATAGTGCAAATGACAACAAGAGATATGAGATGCCCTACAAGGTTCTGTGTACGTGAGAGGGACACAGACATATTAAGCCTTCATGAGGTCTGGAATCATAAGGCAGGGAAATTGTGGCAAGTCCAAGCACTTCTTAGATAACAAAATGGAGTGATATTTACATATCTGAAGGTTTTGTGTGAATTTCAGATATGAATTCGAATATAGAATCTTACTGCTTTAAAGCTGGGAAAAGCCCAAGAGGTGATCTAATCAGCTACCTAAAAAGTGGTATATTTGAATATCATTTGTGATATTTGGTGTTAGTTTCTTGCTCTAAGACTCTCAGTTTCTGTTGAGATGGAATTATGAAAGATGCAAAAGCTTTGGGAATGATAGAATTGTGAACCAAAGAGATACAGAAAAGGGATTGTGTTGTTGGGAATGGCAACTAATAATCATAATAATAGTCTCTTTTGTATGTATACTGTTTGAACAAAACAAGACAGTTTTCCATTTTGTCAATGAGAAAAAATGAGGGACCAGAAAGTTTGTGTGATTTTCTGCAAGTTTTATGGTTGGTCATGGCAGAAATTTCAGGTCCCTTGATATCTAGTCCAAAGTTGCATGTACTATATTACACTGATGAATGAACCAAAATAAACAAGATAGGCCGGCAAATCAGGTTTCATTTGTTTTTGTTGCATAGAAATTCAGTAGGGCCTCTTGCTTTCTAGATTAATTCTGCCAACTTTCATGTATATTGGCGAATGAAGCACCAGTAAATATGCCTCCCCAACTTATATTCTTAAAAGTGTGACCTGTTAGATTGGGGGCAAATGTAAATTACAGAACATCTGAAAAGAATGGTGACTTATACGTGGAAATTGTAATCAGTTATTATTATTTTCTTCATTTACTTGTCTTGTTAGAGGCAATAGTAGGGTAAAGGAGATGGTAAAGTTCAGATTGTATCTAGGCACTAGCAAATAGCAGAATATCCCCAGCTACGCAGTAAGGGGAGAGAGAGGTATTTGGTGAGTAAATCATGGTGGCTTGAGTGGTAGACAGGATTATGGTCAACAGTGGGTGGCCAAGAAAGAGTTTTGGTGGAAAATAAACAATCCAAGCTCTTTTTAGAAAGTTGAGTATAGCTACAGTTATAGGATGCTCGAAGTGAACCACTTACAGGGCCCTGGAAGTAAGGAGACCAGCTGAGAAAGAGACTCTTAGAGCAGCCAAGGTGAAGAAAAGCATGAGCATGGACCAGGCCAGTGACAGCAGGAACAGAAAGGAAACAATGCCTAAAACCAAGAAGTTTTCATTTTGACTATGAAAAGAGCAGGGGAAGAGTTTTTTATAAACAAAAAGAAATATATCAAATTAATCATGCTCAGGGAATCAAAAACTATTCACTTTTATTATGAATTTATAAGGGATATAATTTTGGACCCTTGTTATCATTACCATAATAGCCTATGTGTTTTCATGATTAAAACCTACTTGGGTTTTATAAAAAGGAGGGAAGAAATAGAAAGAGACCACAATAAGAGAGGAATTTGCCGACTGAGGTCCGTCTAGTCAAGGCTATGGTTTTTCCAGTAGTCATGTATGGATGTGAGAGTTGGACTGTGAAGAAGGCTGAGCACTGAAGAATTGATGCTTTTGAACTGTGGTGTTGGAGAAGACTCCTGAGAGTCTCTTGGACTGCAAGGAGATCCAACCAGTCCATTCTGAAGGAGATCAACACTGGGATTTCTTCGGAAGGAATGTTGCTAAAGCTGAAACTCCAGTACTTTGGCCACCTCACGCGAAGAGTTGACTTATTGGAAAAGACTCTGATGCTGGGAAGGATTGGAGGCAGGAGAAGAAGGGGACGACAGAGGACGAGATGGCTGGATGGCATCACTGACTCGATGGACGCAAGTCTGAGTGAACTCCGGGAGATGGTGATGGACAGGGAGGCCTGGCGTGCTGCGATTCATGGGGTCACAAAGAGTCGGACACGACTGAGTAACTGACCTGAACTGAACTGAATGATAGAAGCTTTCCCAAATGGATAACAATCCTAAAAATGTGCAAAAATTGTAACATTATCTCTTGGTGGGGAAGACCCCTGGAGAAGGGAATGGCAATGCACGCCAGTATTTTTGCCCAGGAATTCCCATGGACAGAGAAGTCTGTTCGGTCACATAGAGTCAGACACAACTGAGCGATTAACACACACACAACACTGTCAAAATGATGAAATAATTGTTTATCTACCAAAAAAAATGATGATAGAGGAATAAAGATGGAATACTTAAATGCAGTATATACTCTTTAAGAAGGAGAAGGGTGAAATTAGTCACCAAAAGAAAAGCCCTCACTGCTGTCTATAAAGAGTGGATACATAAATTCCATTCTACTTAGGAAAAATTCCTTTATTCAGGTTGTAGCTGTATATTGGTGATTAGTATTTGTGGTTTGTAGTAAGAAACATTCAGAAAAAAATTTTTCATAATTTTTAAAACACTGTCAAAAATCTTAATGCTTACTGAAATATGCAGTTTTTATAAAGAACGTCCCTGGTTTCCTGAAAAAATCATCTTCTCTGCCCCATATTCCCTTCTCCTCCATTTTTACCCCATTTATTGGGAACTCTCAGCTCTATCTCTGACCTCATTGTTGTCTCATTATCACTTTTTTATTTTTGGCCACACTGGGTCTTCATTGTTGCATGGACTTTCTCTAGTTGCAGCAAGTGGAGGCTATTCCCTAGTTGCATTGCACAGGTGTCTCATAGCAATGTGGCTTCTCTTGCTGCAGAGCGCTGGTTTCTAGAGTGCGTGGGTTCAATAGTTGTGGCACATGAGTTAAGTTGCCCTATGACATACGGGTTCTTAATTCCCAGACTGGGGATCAAACCCATGTCCCTTGCATTGGCAGATGGATTCTTAACCACTGGACCACAGGGAAGTCTGTTATTATCACTTTTGTTTTTTTTTGGTAAGCTGCTTCAAATATTTCTGATGCTAGGCAGATATGAATTATTAACTCCACAGAAGCAAATATCTAGCTTTGGAGATCGTCTTACCGTGATAGAAAATAGCAGCATAACCAGGAGATTTGTCACTTTTAAATACCAGTTATTCCAGTTATGCCTGTCTAATACTCAACAAAAATCCAAACCCTCAAAACCATTTGAGACTTTAACTCAAATAAAACTATGGCGACTTAGACTTCAAGAGACAAAAGCAATTTACAGATATTACTATTCACAGAGGAGGGAACTGGGACCTGCTGGGAGTTCCAAAAGTCATAAATGAGGGGGTTTTCCATATTTGTAGTGAATTTGCTTCAGGAAAATGTTAGAATCATTGCTCTTTCTAAGAGATACCGTATTCTTACTCAGTACTATCAAGTGTCATATCAGGCAGTCTATTCATTCTAATAGCAGTAGTAATATAAGTATTAATCATAATGATAAAATATCTGCCATTTTTAGTAACTACCACATCTAGGCACTTTTCATGTATTTTACAGCTCTGCATATTAGATGACATTATTCTCTTTTCACAGATGAAGGACGAGGCTCAAGTAGGTAATAGGACTCAATCAGAAATACCCACATCTGACTCTTAAGCCCCTATTACTCCTGGTAAAACTGAGTAGACAGAGGCAGTGTGATGTTGAGAACTGGTCCCCAAACTTGACTGCCTTCCAGAATCACTTGGAGAGCTCTGAAAGATGCAACTCTTAGGCTCTGTCCTCCAGAAATTCAGATTTATCCATTTGATGTTTTTAAAACATTCTCCTTATGACCCTATTTGTTTGGCCAGATTCATGAATCACTTACTGATGAAAGAGCAGACAGGATTTAAAGTCAAAAGACACAGATTAGAATCTGAATTTTCTTTAATGATCTGTCTGTGTAGTGTTGATCAAGTTGCTTACCCTTCCTAAATTCTATTTTTACTCTGGAAAATAAGATTGTCTAGCAGACTGTAGAGCAGTGAGTGAGATAGTGCATGTGAAAATGCTTAATAAACTGCCAAGTCCTATGACAAAGTGAAATACCCTCAACATCTTGCAAAATGTATTAAAGTAATGGTTCCCTGTGTGGGACTTCAGAACCCTGTAACAATTCAAAAAAGTTTATAGAATGAGATAAAGTAACTTGCTTCTTATTCTGCTAAGAACATTCAAGAAAAAGAGACCTTCTATGATGTACTATCACCATCATTTCATAAATGAAATTTTAAAAACAAGAAAGCAATAAGAACTTGATTTCAGAATGAAAGATGATCCTTTAAATATAGTCAGCCTTATGAGAAATTTACTACCCTGTACTTATTTTTTATCCTTTATCCAGAGCACAGAAATTGCTACTAACAGTGCTTCACAGCCCAGCATTTGGAAAGCACTGCCTTTGAGATTATCTAGCCCAGCCCTGAGAAATATTGCTGCACTGGGTTATGCGATTTTCCCAGGATCTACCAGCTACTTAATGGCAGGCTAGAGGTCAGAGAATATGACTGTTTATCAGCATTTTTAAATTATGCCTTCTGTGTTATTTCTTCAGCCTCTCCCACTGGCCGAAATCTTGCCCAGCTTTAGTTCAGTCATTTACACAAGAAAACAATAGGCTTAGTGAAACTTTTTTCAAACCACAGGCTTCCCTTTCCATCCTCCCTAGAATCTGAGCATTTTGTGTGGTAGGAGTGGTCATGTTGGTGTCTCTCCCCACCTTGCATCTTGGACTGAGAAACACCGGGATTTCTGTTTGCTTATTATCCTTCTGAATTAGATGAAGTTGAAGATAAGGCAAGAAGGCAGTTGGTATCTATGAATTGTTAAGAGCAAGTGCTCTGAAGTTGTACTGCCTAGGTTTGAGTCTAAGCTCCACCACCCATTCATGTATGACTTTGAGCAAGTTCTTGAGCCTCAGTGTTCTTATCTGCAAGATGAGGCTAATATCTGGAACTGCCTGATAGGAGCCATATGAGGATTATGTGATCAAATGCGTTAAAGTGCTTACTGTGAGCTTGAGCAGTACTAGCTTTCGGTAGGAGCAGTACTCAAGTCGTTTCTGTCTTTGACTTTTTCTTCTTTATGGCCTTTTTGAGCACATGGTTTAATGTGGTTATAATACTGAAAGGGATCCTGACTTCCCAGCGAATGAACAGACCTTCTGTTAATTTCCTATTGCGACCGTCTTTTGCTAATAGCTCCACATTGCACCATTATCAACTCCTGATCCAGGGCAGTGAATTGCGTCCTGTACAGAGTTAATGAGCCATCACAAATAGGATCAGCTCTATTACTGCTGCTGTTATTCATTTATTTTCATTATCCAAATTACCCCATTTATATTTGTTATAAAGCACAAAGCCAGTTTCTGTTTTAAATATAAAAAAAAGAGTAGCATAAATTTACAGATAGAACATGTGCTGCTGTTAAAAATAATTTTGAGGTTATTTTGAAGTCAAATACAGAAGAGTGCATTTTATTTTCATAATTAATGAAATTCATTGGTTGATGTCTAATCTACATATATCAAAAGACAAAGTGTGATTATAAGCCAGCTCTTTTGTAATGAATCTGCATATTTATAATACTGCACAGTGCTGTTTCAGAAAACAAGGCATTTCATAAAGGAAAAGGAGAATTCCTTTCAAGTAATGCCTTATATAATGTTGTTGTTAAATGAACAATACAGTAAAGAAATAAGCAATAACTTGGATCATGGAGTTTTGATGTCTATACTATGGTGACATAAAAATAAACCGTAGTTCTAACAAAGAAGTGCTTTCCATTTTTAATAATTCCTGCGGTGAGTAGTTTGAAATGAATTGAATGGAATGATTATTTCTCCATCTCTGTCTGTGACCTAAGTCACTAGTATCAAATGTCTACCAGTTATTCTAAAGGTGGTGATGTCAGAAACCTGGACTTGGCTGGTTTTCCTTCTGTTTTGTAATCTAATTCCACATGGAAGCATGGCATTGCTTCAGAGATTTAATGCGTCACTTCTCTTTTTTTCCCCTTTGCGTGACACAGTAAAGATGAACTATTTATTACCTACTAGTTGACTTTTAAGAAATTAATTTCTGATCATTATATATCTGTTCTCCTAACAGTCTGGTGGGTGCTGAGGTTACAGCATTAAATATCATCTCTCAGGAATGGTACCTTCTAGCGCTCTTGTGAAAAATTCAGTTTGTTTGTTTATTTAACAAATATTTACTTAGGAACTAGCAGTGTGCTAGATCCTGGAAATACATGAATGGACAGGGAAAAACACAGTCCCCACCTTCAAAGAATTGACACTCAGAGGGGAGATGAGCCAAGTGGACAGGAAAGTGTGCAAGTACCCTTGTGTCCTCTTCACTGTGAACAGGAGTTTACAGAGAAAACAGGAGTGTTCTTTCTAAAATACAGATTTAACTTCATTTTTTGTCTGCTGGAAGCATTCCAGTTGCATTCTATCAGTCACCTTCAAGAAGAAGAAAGCCCAAATTTCTTTACATGGTAGCTTTCTTTACTGGGTAGCTCAAAAAAAAAAAAAAAAAAGACATTTATTCTCCCACCATTCTGGAGGCTAGAAGTACAGAACGCTACTTCCTCTGAGGCTCTGGGTAGAATCTATCTTTGCCTCTTCCTAACTTCTACTGGTGGCTGTCAGTCTCTGTATCTTCAAAAGGCCATCTCCCCTCTGAGTCTGTGTGTCTCTGTCTTTACATAGCACTTTCCTCCCAATGTCTCTGTTTTCTCTTCTTATAAGGACATCAGTGATACTGGATTAGGGCCCATTCTAATTGAGTATGACCTCATTTTAACTTAATTACATCTGCCAAGACACTATTTCCAAATAAGATCACACTCACAGGCACTGAGGGTTATAATTTCAACACATCTTTCCCTGGGGACACAATGCAATCTGCAATAGCATACATCCTTGTTTATTTTACATAGTACAAATGTGTGTGTATATATATATATATATATATATATGTTCATATACATGCATGCCTATACACACACACACACACACACACACACACACACACACACAAACATATAATTTGAATAATTTGTAAGAGCCACAGTGGGATAAATTTAGACTGTGATAACTCAAAGGGGTATTTGACCAAACATGGAATCAAGAAATGCTCAGAGGAAGAGGTAGCTGGAAACACCTAACTGGCACCTAGAATTGAAGAAATAAGGGGCTGGACATCAGGATCTATGTCATGAGGAGCTAAACAAGCTATAAGTAGATTGAGATTGTATGATACTAAGAGCCAAAGAGTGCCAGTGAAATAATTCAGGCAAATGCAAAATAAAGCGGGATGTGTATTTTAGAAAGAGTACTCTATTTGTACAGAGGGCAGTGGATTAGAACGCTCCAAATTAGTTGGATTAAAAGAAGAGATTTTAAAACAAATCAGGAGACAGATTCATTTGGACTGGTGAAATACAATAGGAGAGAAAAATTGAAAGTTGAAGACTATGCTCGAGTTTCTAGTTTGTAGTTTAAGCAACATATGGTGCTGCTATTCATTAGTGTAGAACATAGGAGAAAGGCAAGGGGTTGGTTTGGGGCAGAGATAAGGAGATGATATAATATGTGCAACATGCTGTCTACCGTATGACAGTCACTCAGTGAAACCTGTCCTTTCTTCCTCCCTCTTTACTCTGTCTTCTTAGTTGTGATGGAAACTTCTATTTCCCTCGAGTTTGTATGATCATGGTCCTGTTTATGTATATTTAAAAACTCATCAGGGTTATCTTTTCTGTGACCACATGCCAGTTAGATAACAAGTTAACCTGAGGGTTTGTCACTTTTAGGAAAAACTGATGTGTACAGTGTATAGATTTTTGAAGTTCCTTGAGGTCTCTTCTATATTTGAACAGGTAAGAGACAGGGAGGAGAAGGAAATGGCAACCCACTCCAGTATTCTTGCCTGAAGAATACCATGGGCAGAGGAGCCTGTGGGCTGCTGTCCATGGGGTCGCACAGAGTCGGACACGACTGAAGCGACTTAGCACGCCTGCTTGCATTGGAAAAGGAAATGGCAACCCACTCCAGTGTTCTTGCCTGGAGAATCCCAGGGACAGAGGAGCCTGGTGGGCTGCCGTCTATGGGGTCACACAAATTCAGACACTGTTGAAGTAACTTAGCAGCAGCAGCAAGAGACAGGGAAAGTGATACTCCATCGGGTTTCATTCTTCTCATAATATCTTCTACCTGCCACCCCAGTTGGGTTCGTTATTCATATATCATCTGTAATCTTAGAAAAAATTTCTTTGCTATATCATAATTGTTTTTCATCATGATATATTCAGCTTCTTAGGTAGGAAACCCTTCTTTGCATAGCTTTCATTAAAAAGTTTTTGAAAGTTATATCCATCTCAGTTTTGTCTTGAAATTCAGCATGGACTGGGAAAAATAGAATCATTGATTTTGTTTTCCCAAAGACATTCAGTGAAGTTGATGAAGGCAGAGTGAATCTAATTACTTAAAGAAAGCTTTCAACTTTTCATGCTGTGTAATTCATGGAGTGCATCATATTGCATGCGCTTCTTGTGCCAATGTAAGGAGATATCTTTATTATTTCTTTATAATATCTTTATTATCTCCATTTTATAAATGAGAAAATTGAGGCTCATAGAAGGTCATGCAACTTGAAAGAGGCAAAGCTATCATTTGAATCCTATTATTTCTATTATATGTTACCCTTTCCTCTGAGAAGATACTCTGATAATGAAGCAGAGTATCAGTATGCCCTGATGGAGGTGTGACTTCGCTTAGTCACCTCCTGCTCTTTGTGGCCCCATGGACTATAGCCCACCAGCCTCCTCTCTCCATGAAATTCCCCAGGCAAGAATACTGAAGTGGGTAGACATTCCCTTCTCCAGGGAATCTTCTTGACCCAGGACTCAAACCCAAGTTTCCTGCATTGCAGACAGATTTTTTACCATCTAAGTCACTTTGTTGATTAGGGTTATGAGTATGTATTCATCCTATAATACTTTGTCTCATGAATGATTCTTTAGGCCACTTGTTTGTAGAAATGCTGAACATACTAAATTTTACCAAATCATCTTTAATAGTGTTTCAGCACTGTTAGTAACTACAAAGTTTGGGTTTCCACTTATTACCCTCACTTCTAACACTAACTTCAAGGTGAGGCTCCTCAAGACTACTCTCAGGTTAGATAATTCACTAGAAGGATTTATATAACTCACTAAAAGATGTTGTACTCAGTTACAGTTTATTACAGCCAATAGATACTGATTAAAATCAGCCAAGGGAAGAGGTGCACAGAGCAGGGTCCAGAAGATTTCAAGTGCAGATCTTCCACTTGTCCTTTCCTGGAAGAGTGTTGTGAGTCGCACTTCTCCCAGTAGCACTGTGTGACAATACGCATGGGCTATTGACAACCAGGGAACTCCCTCAAGCCTTGGTATCCATAGGTTTTATTGAGGTTCCATCACATAGACTTGGTTGACCTCATGCATGGAGCTCTTTCATCTCCAGCCCCTCCAGAGCCTGAGCTGATACCATGTGGCCCAAAGCCCTCATCATAAATTGCACTGCTAGCCTGGACTCTCTGGCATGGCCCAAGGCCCCAGACAAGCAAAGAAGTCTTATTGGTCAGGAAATGACAAGAGCTTAGAAAGTGCCTCCCAGGAGCCAAGGGCAAAGGCCAGGCTCTTTGGGCAAAATTTATCCCTAACCACAATAGCACTTTTTGAAGTTGTTTATTCATTCGATAAATATTTAATGATTATTGTTGGTCATTAGGCTATGCCCTGGGGTACATAGCAGTGAGTGGAACTCAACCTCATAGGAACATGTATGACCTACATACATAAATGAACCTTCAAAACATGCTAAGTGAGAAAAGCCAGTTGTAAAAAATTCCATATTCTATTATCCCATATATATGGAATGTGAGAATAGGCAAGACATTCCATATAAATGCAATAATAAAATATGTAACAAAAAGTGAATTAGTGGTTGCCTAAAGCTGGAACTTCGAGTAGAATAGAGAGTGACTGCTGATGGTTCAGGGTTTCTTTTGAAAGTGATGAAAATATTCTAAACAAATTTTAGTTCACAATTTATGAACATATTAAAGCCATTGAATTTTATACTTTAAATGGGTGGATTGTAGGGTATGAGAATTATATCTCAAAGAAATATTTTTTAAATGTTCAAAGACTCAGAAATCTATACACTATAAATCTAAAGGCTATGTTAGCTGCAAGTGAGTGATCTTTCTCTTTGACAGAGTTAATAAACTCACCCATTAGTCTAGGTGGGTCTCTTCATTTATTATTGTTCCAAGAAGTTATCTAGAATCCTAAGATTTCCTAGGTAGTAAAACTGCTTTGGAAACCAATACAGAATATATTGTTAATAAATATATGCTAAATGAAAGTATTGAATTACTTTGCTGACAAAGGTCTGTCTAGTCAAAGCTATGGTTATTCCAGTAGTCACGTATGGATGTGAGAGTTGGACTATAAAGAAAGCTGAGTGTCAAAAAATTGATGCTTTTGAATTCTAGTGTTGGAGAAGACTCTTGAGAGTCCCTTGGACTCCAAGGAGACCCAATCAGTCCATCCTAAAGGAGATCAGTCCTGAGTGTTCATTGGAAGGACTAATGCTGAAGCTGAAACTCCAATACTTTGGGTACCTGATGCAAAGAACTGACTCACTGGAAAAGACCCTGATGCTGGTAAAGATTGAAGACAGGAGGAGAAGGGGACAACAGAGGATGAGATGGTTGGATGGCATCACCGACTCGATTGACACGAGTTTAAGCAAACTCCAGGAGATGGTGATGGATAGGGAAGCCTGGCATGCCCACAGTCCATGGGGTCTCAAAGAGTCGGACATGACTGAGCAGCTGAACTGAACTGAATGGATAGTGGTATCAGGCTGGAAGCTGAACATCTTTCAAAATTTTTTTAGGGAAATAAGTTTGGATCTGAGAAGGTCTTTTCTTTACTAAGCTTCTAGGGTGGCTCAACCAGTAAAGAATCTGCCTGCAATGCAGGAGATCTGGGTTCGATCCCTGGGTCAGGAAGATCCCCTGGAGAAGGGCATGGGAACCCACTCCAGTATTCTTTCCTGGAGAATTCCATGGACAGAGGAGCCTGATGGGCTACTGTCCACGGAGTTGCAAGGAGTTGGACACAACTGAGCAACTAACACTTTTACTTTCTTTAGTAAATTTTCAACAAAGCATTATTCATTTAGCTATATTATGTATTAACTCTACTACGGCATTCACTGAGGGAACTTGAAATCTTGCAGTTGAATCATTCCATTTTACATTTGAAGTCCAGATAAGTTCAGTTTTTAAGATAGGACTGCCATGTGGTCTGGAATTAGGCTCTTGGTAAATATGAAAGTATGTATCATAATCCCTGTCTTCAAAAAGCTTCCAGTCTGTGGATGATTAGGCTCAAACCCAAATAATGATAATCAGCAGCAGTATGAGACAAGAGGAGGAGCTTTAGTTTGGGACTCAAGCAGATTGAAGTTTGAAATCTGACTTCTAGATTTACTTTCTGTGTAATCACAGGCTAATTTATTAGACTAATTAAGCCTCACATCTCATCAAAATTAGAGATAGTAGTGCCCATGTTAGTAATAGTAATGAGCTAATTTTTATTGAACACGTATGTGCCAGGCACTGTGCTATGTAAGCATTTAACATATATTATCCCCTTTAATCCTCACATAAACAAGTGGTCATGTTATTACCATTTTAAAGAGGAGGGAAGTAATGCTTCAGTTCAGTTCAGTTCAGTCACTCAGTCATGTCCAGCTCTTTGTGAACCCATGAATTGCAGCATGCCAGGCCTCCCTGTCTGTCACCAACTCCCGGAGTTCTTTCAAGCTCATGTCCATCGAGTCAGTGATGCCATCCAGCCATCTCATCCTCGGTCATCCCCTTCTTCTCCTGCCCCCAATCCCTCCTAGCATCAGAGTCTTTTCCAATGAGTCAAACTCTTTGCATGAGGTGGCCAAAGTACTGGAGTTTCAGCTTCAGCATCAGTCCTTCCAAAGAACACCCAGGACTGATCTCCTTCAGAATGGACTGGTTGGATCTCCTTGCAGTCCAAGGGACTCTCAAGAGTCTTCTCCAACACCACAGTTCAAAAGCATCAATTCTTCGGCGCTCAGCTTTCTTCACAGTCCAAATCTCACATCCATACATGACCACTGGAAAACCCATAGCCTTGACGAAACGGACCTTTGTTAGCAAAGTAATGTCTCTGCTTTTGAATGTGCCATCTAGGTTGGTCATAACTTTCCTTCCAAGGAGTAAGTGTCTTTTAATTTCATGGCTGCAGTCACCATCTGCTGTGATTTTGGAGCCCCCCAAAGTGAAGTCTAACTCTGTTTCCACTGTTTCGCCATCTATTTGCCATGAAGTGATGAGACCAGATGCCATGATCTTCATTTTCTGAATGTTGAGCTTTAAGCCAGCTTTTTCACTCTCCTCTTTCACTTTTATCAAGAGGCTTTTTAGTTCCTCTTCACTTTCTGCCGTAAGGGTGGTATCATCTGCATATCTGAGATTATTGATATTTCTCCTGGCAATCTTGATTCCAGCTTGTGCTTCTTCCAGCCCAGTGTTTCTCATGATGTACTCTTCTTATAAGTTAAAAAAGCAGGGTGACAATACACAGTCTTGTCATATTCCTTTTCCTATTTGGAACCAGTCTGTTGTTCCATGTCCAGTTCGAACTGTTGCTTACTAACCTGCATACAGGTTTCTCAAGAGGCAAGTTAGGTGGTCAGGTATTCCCATCTCTTTCAGAATTTTCCACAGTTTATTATGATCCACACAGTCAAAGGCTTTGACATAGTAAAGCAGAAGTAGATGTTTTTCTGGAACTCTCTTGCTTTTTCCATGATCCAGTGGATGTTGGCAATTTGATATCGGGTTCCTCTGCCTTTTCTAAAACCAGCTTGAACATCTAGATGCTCATGGTTCACGTATTGCTGAAGCCTGGCTTGGAGAATTTTGAGTATGACTTTACTAGCGTGTGAGATGAGTGCAATTGTGTGGTAATTTGAGCACTCTTTGGCATTGCCTTTCTTAGGGATTGGAATGAAAACTGACCTTTTCCAGTCCTGTGGCCACTGCTGTGTTTTCAAAATTGGCTGGCATCTTGAGTGCAGCACTTTCACAGCATCATCTTTCAGGATTTGAAATAGCTCAACTGAAATTCCATTGCCTCCACTAGCTTTGTTCGTACTGATGCTTCCTAAGGCCCACTTGACTTTACGTTCCAGGATGTCTGGCTCTAGGTGAGTGATCATACCATCGTGATTGTCTTGGTCGTGAAGATCTTTTTTGTACAGTTCTTCTGGAGATTAAGTACTGTTGATTCATTCATTCAAAAATATTGATTGAGCATTAGCTGGGCATTATGCTAAACACTAAGAGTGCAGCTAAGTCCAAAATGCAGTGAGAGCAGGTTTTGTTTTTGTTAGTTGCTGAAAGAAGGAGCATTTGGAAGGAGCACTGTTATTCAGTTCTGGGCAGGTAGGAAGGCTTGGCAGTCTCAGGTCCCCTCTTTACCAACACCGACAGTCCCACAGTGAGATTCCACAGGGGAGCTGATACTCCCTCCCCTCTCCTGCACCTGTTTTTCATCTTATTTCCTTTGTCTTATATGAGTTTTCATAACCAACTAGCCCATAAGATTGAGACCGCCTAACTGACAGAGACTCTACCCTACTTACTTCATCTTTATTTCGAGTTAATCAATGTAAGACTGTTGCATGGAATGATCAACGAATCAATAAATCTCTCTTTTGACTATTGCTGTCCCTTAATGACTGAGTCATCTCTAAATCATGCAAATTATTCATCCTAAATGCCTTTTTCACTTTTTAATTTATTTGAGCCTTGTTCTCATTTCCTTCAGTCTGTCAAACAGAGTCCATTTATGTGAGTCTCACTTGTTTTATGATGCTAGGCTAGAAGTAATTTAAAATCTGAGGCCTCATGCCATCTTTATTTACCATGGCTTAGAAGATGGCTCAGATCTACCCAGAACCTTCTCCATCAGGATAACTGTTGGTTTCCTTCATATATCAACCAGATTCTCTGGATGAGCTCTCAGTGCTGAAGTCATTAGATCCTTCCCAGGATTAAACTCACAAAATGCTAACTTTCCAAAGGCCATAAATATTAATCAGGATTCCAGTGTGATGTAGTTCCTTTCCCCAGTGTATATTAGAAAACGGGTCTGGAGATTGTTTGTTCCTACAGTATATTCCATGAGTAAATTAGATGATCTTCAGACATAACTCTAATTACTCCAACTCTTTGCATAACTAATATGGTTATCAAGTTTGGGGCCATAAAATGCTAATATTCCCAAACAATTGAAATGCAAGGTTTAAGTATGTCAGAAATTTGAAAGCTTTGAAACTCTGCCTTATGTTTAAAAGAAATGTTTTAAATTTCTTTCAAAGTAGTATTGAGGAAGCCTTTTTGAAATCAAATGTCTTCAGTTCAATTCAGTGCAGTCACTCAGTCGTGTCCAACTCTTTGCAACCCCATGAATCGCAGCACGCCAGGCCTCCCTGTCCATCACCAACTCCTGGAGTTCACTCAGACTCGCATCCATCGAGTCAGTGATGCCATCCAGCCATCTCATCCTCGGTCGTCCCCTTCTTCTCCTGCCCCCAATCCCTCCCAGCGTCAAAGTCTTTTCCAATGAGTCAACTCTTCGCATGAGGTGGCCAAAGTACTGGAGTTTCAGCTTTAGCATCGTTCCTTCTTAAGACACTGCATATAATTATTTTTAAATGTTAAAGATTAAATCTAAGTATTGAACACAATTAGTAAGTAATTATCCTTTATCTGATTGGCATAGCTCCAAACCTATATCAAGTTAGGTAAAGGAATACTTTTTTAAAGGTGTTGTAGCTATTTTAATTGTCAAAATCCTTAATAAAAAAACAATTTAAAGAATCAAGTACCTTCCAGATTTTGAACCATAAACATACCTTTACCAAATTTTATCATACTCATGGTTGCCAGAGACCCTCTTGAAACATTCCTAGGAGGGGCCACTTGCCCCTCATCAGGAAAATCCACCCGAGTACTAAGATTAGTGTAATAAACCCCACCTGTCCTTTCTGTTGTGTCTTGAGTTTGACTGTCCCTAAGGAATTCAGATTAAGAAGGAACAAACTGTTATTGCTTTGAGCTAACTCCTTGTGATCCAAGAGAACACTTTAAGAATCTGCAAAATCTAGAGAGAAAGACAAGAAATTATCTATGGTAGATAGCACACAGAGGCCAAAACAAATTCAGAGACCTCAGGAGATATGTTGAATCTTTTTGCAAAGCTAATCACAAGACAGTGGCTTTGCAAAGAACCTTGGCAGTCACCAGCTGAGTTTGCATTCTATTTCTGAGGACACAGTGTCAGAGTGCGTGGCATGTGATTTACCCAAGGTCTCCCAACTTGCAAGTGGCAGAGTCAAGAAGACTTGAAGCCAAGTCTTTCAGCTCCAGACCCGGTGCTTAATTTATATTAAGTGAAAACGCTTTTCATATGTGTGTTTCTCAAGAACCTTTAAGAGTTTAAAGTATTTTATTTTGAGCTGGATTATTTACTCATTTGTTAGTTTCTTTCACCGTCACTAAGTGCATTTTGGTCCCTCAGCTAAATTTTCCTTCTGTATGGCCAAATTATCATAGAACATCCCATTCACTTAAAAATAGTTGTACTATAAAAGAAACTACGAGTGGAAAACTTTGCCAACAGTAAACATTCTAGAAAACTTAATGCACACCACTTTCATTCCTACAGAAATGCCAAGTAAAAACCCACAGCACCTGCAAGCTGTAGCAACCACAGTGGCCAAGAGCTGGTGGCTCATTAGTCCTGTGAGCATTTAGGTTTACAATTGCCCTTCTGTACTTGTTTAGTTTCTTTGCCATCAGAATTGTGGATAATTTTGAAAAACAGACACTTCGGGGGAAGATGAAGGGGGAGGGAAGCTTGGGAAGAAGTAGCCAGAGTCACATTAAAATGAAAGAACATAACCAGTGTTTTGTTTTCTCAAGTTCTGAACTTTTCTTGACCGCTGTCCTTTCTCTGTCCTCTGGGATTCCCCTGGTGAGGAAGGAATTCCTCCCATTGGATGATTCTCAGCTTTTATGGCCAAAACCTCAGTATCACTGTTGATTGATAGGAGGATGGTTAATTTCTTGATTCATCCATCCAGGCAACAGTCTTTTATTGAGCAACACAGTATCTGTGCAGCCATTTCCACTCCTGATGTTATGAGAGCTGAGCCAGAGATAAAAGGTTTTTCTTTTTCTTCTTTTGACTAAGGTTTTTCTTTTTCTTCTTTTGACTAGGAATAGCGAGAATACCTTTTG
The DNA here is from genome assembly GCF_023091745.1 of Budorcas taxicolor. Lineage (NCBI taxonomy): Eukaryota > Metazoa > Chordata > Mammalia > Artiodactyla > Bovidae > Budorcas > Budorcas taxicolor. The sequence continues at coordinate 28,883,814 of NC_068917.1, read as the reverse complement.
CTTGGGTAAAAGATATAATTTGGTTAATTAAGGCAAAGACATACTCAGTGGTGAAGTGGGTGCAGCTCTCCTGGCACTTAACTTTTCCATCTCCAAGGTGGGCCCTGGGGCAGGCATATATGGTAAGTGCTGAGGGGATGAAGGTTTAGAAGCGGGTAAGATCCCACCTGGCTAGAGGAGCTAAGTATCCTCATGCAGGTGCTTTTTTTAAAAAAACTGGAAAAATATTTTACATTTTGAGACATGCTCCCTTAGGCAGTACGTATATGTAAAATGGTTTCATCAAGGCTTTGTCGGACCAGCCTATTTCCAAGTATTGTCCAAAGTTTCTCTTTATAGTTTGGCATACAGTTTTTTCATTTTCTCCCCAGATGGTTTTCATGGCTCTAAAGCAGAGGTTGGAAACTAGTAACCAAATATATCCCACTGGCAACTTTTGTTTGGTATGCATAGTATGGTTTTGTGGAAATTTGAATTACTTGCCAGGATTTAAATATATTGTTTCCAGTAAAAATCCCAATTCACAACATAACCTTTAAGAAAAATCAGATGTGCTACATTTGGTCTGCACCCCAACATGGCGACCATTAGACAGAGCTGACTAGTTGCTGAGACCCCAAGATGGTGCCAACACCTTCAAGTGTCCTTTGTTATCTACATAGCCTGAACTCTGTAGCTGTTTGCATTCCTGACCCTTCCCCAAAGGACATGTAGGCTAGATATGTCTCAAAGAAAGGAATAAGAGTCAAAAATCATCATCACAACTAGGAATAATTAAATAATCTACCTTATATATTGAATACTAATCATGTCAGATACTTGGTTTTCCAGGTAGTGCTAGTACTGAAGAGTTCACCTGCCAGTGCAGGAGATGTAAGAGACATGGGTTCGATTCCCGCTTTGGGAAGATCGCCTGGAGGAGGGCACAGCAACCCACTCCAGTATTCTTGCCTGGAGAATCCCATGGACAGAGGAGCCTGGCAGCTACAGTCCATATGGTCCAAAGAGTCAGACACAACCAAAGAAACTTAGTAGCAGCAGCATGCCAGACACTATGACAAGCACTTGACATACCATTAAACTTCACAGGAACCCGTTCTATAGCCCAGACATTTAATTTGCTGGTCCAGGGTCATACAGCTTGTGAGTTGCTTACTTGAGATTTTAACTTAGGTCTGTTGGACCCTAAAATCTATGCTTTTCATGGTATCATAAACCCTCTCAGAATCACTCCTGCCAGCCCAATTCCCTTGCTGAATTTCAGGTATGTAAGAATCCCAACTGGATGCCAAGGATTAGGTATCCTATTGGCCACTGGGTTTCCAGTTTGTATCAGGAAGAAAAAGGAAAACAGTGAGATTTCTTCTGCTTAGATCTTACCCTCCAGTTAAGGAACAGCTCTAGATACTGACGCATAGAGCTATTCTCCTGGGTAAAAGGAACTATTGTGATAATGTACTCTAAGTCAATTTGAAGCCACGTGAAAGGCTTTTTAAAAAAACATTTAAATATCAAGTAAGGACCAACTAGACAGCGTATTAAAAAGCAGAGACATTACTTTCCTGATAAAGGTCCATCTAGTCAAAGCTATGGTTTTTCCAGCAGTCACGTATGGATGTGAGAGTTGGACCATAAAAAAGGCTGAGTGCCAAAGAATTGATATTTTTGCACTGTTGTGCTGGATAAGACTCTTGAGAGTCCCTTGGACTTCAAGAAGATCAGACCAGTCAATCCTAAAGGAAATCAAACCTGAATATTCATTGGAAGGACTGATGCTGAAGCTCTAATACGTCGGCCACCTGATGCGAACAGCCAATTCACTGGAAAAGACCCTGGGAAAGATTGAAGGCAGGAGGAGAAGGGGGTGACAGAGGATAAGGTGGTTGGATGACATCACTGACTCAATGAACGTAAGTTTGAGCAAACTCCAGGAGTTAGTGAAGGACAGGGAAGCTTGGTGTGTTGCAGTCCATCGGGTTACTAAGAGTTGGACATAACTTAGCAACTGAACAGCAACAACAAGGAGCAGCAGAGGTGGCGGAGGAGTAGGTGGACATGGAGTGCACCTCTCTCCACAGATACATCAAGAATATGCCTTCTGACACACAAGTGCATGCAGAACACCAGCCGAGAGCAGAGAGGAGTACCTGACCAGCAGAAAAGAATATATAGAACCACACAAAACTAGGTAGGACAAAGGAACTAGGGGCAAAATCAGGAGTGTTAGTGGGACAGGACCTGCCATCAGTGGGTGGGGGAACTGAAGCAGAGGTCCAATCCCTACATCGGGGCAATTGTCTGAATCAGAGAAGAAACATTTAAGGTGGGGAGTGAAACAGATGATCTGTGGCAGCCTAAATGGAATGAGAATCAGACAGTCCTTGCCACAGCCATACATACCCCAGAGAGGGACACAGGACACCTGGAAGGCACATCAGCTGGGAGCTGTAGTTTAGGGATTGTGGAGCAATCCCAGGGCAAGGGCTGCTATTGACTCTAGAGACGGATCGAGGGGATGTGAGGGAGGAGGTTGTGGTGGGAAATGCCTGTGGAGGAAAGCCAGGCACCCATGGAAGCAAGGGGATACCGGTCACGTGTAGGGGGTGGATCTGTCACCATAGCCTGTCTCCCCCTACTGCCAGCATTGACAGCTGAACAACAGAGAGGCTGGCCCAACAAAAACACCTGATGCACTGAACTACAGTGTAGGGCCCCACCCAGGGTGCTCCTTTAAGTGATTGAATTGCAGAACTACAGGGTAAGACCCCATCCAGGGGGGCCCCTGTATGTGCCTGATGCACCAAACAAGAGAAGGACCCCAGGCAAGGGATCCCCCTAAGGGCCTGAATGAGTGGAGCTATGGAGAAAGACTGACCAAAGAGGCCTTCTGATTGCCAGCTACAAGAGGCTCAAAAAAAGACTCTGATAGGGCCATAACTTCTGCAGCAGAGGCAGTCCATGTCCCTGCATACTTGGTGCCACCAGGGCCCCCTCAAGCCTAGTAGCTGCACCGTTCACACTCAGCTCTCACTAGGGCAGAGCTGCCACAGACAAAAAAAAGTCGTATGTCTATGTGCACAGGGTTGCTTTGATCATGTCCAACTCTTTGCAACCCTGTAGACTATGACCTGCCAGGCTTCTCCCTCAGGGGGGTTCTCCAGGCAAGAATACTAGAGCGTATTGGCCAATATTGGTTGCCATACCCTTCTTGAGCACTATATTTCCTGCTTCCCTAGCCACCAACTCCCTTGAGTACCTGGTGCTGCCAGAACCCCTGTGACCCAAGTGTTGCACTGCCTTCACAAACCCAAGTCCTCCAGGGCAGCCTCAGGAGCAAACCCTAGTGGATGGTCCACATGCAGAGGTGGAAATAAAACCACAATTGAAACCCAGGGGCAGTGTGGCCCAGGAATAAGACCCAAAACCTTCCCACCAGCTGTACAAGCTGTGGATTAAATCCACACGATCAACTAGGCAGACTCTGTGTCTATGGAATATATATATAAAGACATTGAGAGCGCCAATGTCTTTTTTTCAATTTCTTTTGGAAAACACAAAAGAAAACGCACTAGTTCTCATAGCTGTGGACATTGGAGGCAAGAACACACAGGAGTAGGACCAGATTAGAATTTGAGCTGCCCCCACCCTAGGTCCAGAGATCAGCACAGAGTTGGGCATCCTAGGAAGATGAGGTGGACCATGACTCCCAGCAAGGGAAAGGATCCTGACAGCAGTGACTCAAGTAAAACATTTATTATTTTTAAGTTTTGACTTGTTCTGTAGATTCTTTTGGATTTTTTTTCTTTTTTCCCCCCCTTCTGTTGTGGTTGATTTTATTGGCACTGTGAAATCTAATTAAGCTTTTGAGCTTTTTGGGTTTTTTATGCTCAGTCACATTTTCTATTGTTGTTAAAACCTTTGCCTCTATGTTGGGCTTTTGCAGTTCTGTGGAGTTTTCCTTTTTTTTTTTTCTTTTCTCTTTTTTTTAATTTTTAATTTTTTAAACCTATTATTATTTTTCAACATTGATTCCTTTGTTTGCTTTTCCTACTCTTCTTTGCCCTTTGTAGTTAATCTTTAATGTAGATAAAGCTTCTTTATCTACCTCTATTTAACTTTTTTATATCTATTCTTTCTTTTCTTTCCTGTCAACATATTTGTTAGTTTTGTTTTCATTGCTTTATTCCCCACTTGGCACCTTGCTTTACTTTTGTTTTCCAGTTTGTGCTCTAGTTAGTTTTGTTCTTAACTGATAAATATAATTTTTTATTTCCTTTTTTTTGCCAGGTCAATCTGCTGTACTTTATTTTTGTTGGACTATTTTGACTTTGCTTATGGGTGTATATGTATATGTGTATATTCCATTAATTTAATCATTATTTGCCTGATTTCATGACTGCTATTTGTCTGGGGTTCATCTTTGGTTTCTCTTTTTTGCATGTTTGTTTTAATCTCACTTAATGCCATAACAAACCGCTTGTAGAATCTTCATTCATGAACAGAGATCAAGCCCTGAGCCTTTTGTGTGGGCAAACTGACTCCAAGACCCTAAACTACCAGAGAACTAACCCTAGGGAGTATCATATAGTCAGAACACACAAAGGAAATCACTTGAATACAAGACCCAGCATCACCCAACCAAGAGTAGCACCCTGTGCAGGACGTCTCATCTAAACAACAAACAAAACAAAAATACAAACCCAATCATCAGCACACAGGATTATCAACTCACTCAGCCTTGCCCATCAGAGGAAAAACAAACAAACAAAAACTCAGCACAAATCTCACCCTATACAAAACTTACACAAACCACTGGACCAACTTTAGGAGGGCAGAATTCAAAAGGAAGAAAAAATTCAACCTTGACACCTGGGAAAAAGAGACCTGAAACACAATAAGTTTAAAAAAATAATAATGAAAGGGCAGAGAAATATTGTACAAATGAAGGAACAAACTAGAAACACAGAAGTCCAAATAAATGAAGAAGAAATAGGTAAACCACCTGAAAAAGAATTCAGAATAATGATAGTAAAGATGATCAAAAACCTTGAAAACAAAATGGAGAAAATGCAAGAACCAATTAACAGAGATTAGAAGAATTAAATAAACATACAGAGACAAACAACACAATTACTAGAACTAAAATTACTCTAGAAGGAATCAATAGCAGAATATCTGAAACAGAAGAACGAATCAGTGAGCTGGAAGATAAAATGGTAGAAATAACTTCTGAAGAGCAGAATAAAGTAAACAGAATGAAAAGAACTGAGGATAGTCTCAGACACCTCTGGAACAATATCAAATGCACCAACATTAGAATTATAGGGGTCCCAGAAGAAAAAGAGAAAAAGAAAGTATATGAGAAAACTTTTGAAGAGATTATAATTGAAAAGTTCCCCAACATGGAAAAGGAAAAAGTCAATCAAGTCCAAGAGGCACAAAGAGTCCCATACAGGATAAACCCAAGGAGAAACATGCCAAGACACATACTAATCAAACTAACAAAGACTAAACACAAAGAAAGAATATTAAAAGCAGCAGGGGAAAAGCAACTGATAATATACAAGGGAAACCCCATATGCTTAACATCTGCTCTTTCACCAGAAACTCTGCAGGCCAGAAGGGAATAGCAGGATCTACAACCAATATTACTGTACCCATGAAGGATCTCATTCAAAATTGATGGAGAAATAAAAGCTTTTCAGACAAGCAAAAGTTAAGAGAATTCAGTACCACCAAACCAGCTTTATAAGAAATATTAAAGCAACTTATATAGTCAAGAAATGCAAGAGAAGAAAAAAGATCTACAAAATCAATGCTAAACAATTAAGAAAATGACAATAGGAACATATATACAAGAATTACTTTAAATGTAAATGGATTAAATGCTCCAACCAAAAGCCACAGACTGGCTGAATGGATACAAAAACAAGACCCATATATATGCTGTCTACAAGAAACCCACTTCAGACCTCAAGACACATATAGACTGAAAGTGAGAGGATGGAAAAAATATATTCCATGCAAATGGGAAGCAAAAGAAAGCTGGAGTATCAATCCTCATATCAGACAAAATAGACCTTAAAATAAACACTACATAATGATCAAGGGATCAATCCAAGAGGAAGATATAACAATTCTAAATATCTATGCACTCAACATAGGAGAACCCAATATGTAAGACAAACACTATCGGATTATAAAAGGAGAAATTGACAATAACACAATAAGAGTAGGAGACTTTAACACCCCACTCACACCAGTGGACAAATCATTAAAACAGAAAATTAATAAGAAAACACAAGTCTTAAATGATACATTAGATGAGATGGATCTCATTGGTATATTCAGGACATTCCATCCAAATGCAGAATACACCTTCTTCTTGAGTGCACATGGAACATTCTCCAAGATAGACCACATCTTGGGTCACCAAGCAAACCTCAGTAAATTTAGGAAAATTTAAATTTTATCAAGCATCTTCTCCAACCACAACGCTATGAGATGAGATATCAATTACAATTAAAAAAAACTGTAAGAAACACAAACACATGGAGATTAGGCAACACATTTCTAAATAACCAACAGGTTACTGAAGAAATCAAATGGGGAATTAAAAATTTCTGGAAACAAATGGCAATGAGAATATGACAACTCAGAACCTATGGGATGCAGCAAAAGCAGTCCTAAGAGGTAAGTTTATAGTAATACAATCCTACCTCAAGAAACAAGAAAAACATCGACTAGACAGCATAACTTTGTATCTAAAACAACTGGAAAAAGAGGAACCAAAAAAGCCCAAAATTAGTAGAAGGAAAGAAGTCATAAAAATCAGAGCAGAAATAAATGAAAAAGAAATGAAAGAAACAATTATAAAGATTCATAAAACTAAAAGCTGGTTCTTCAAGATAAACAAAATTGACAAACTTTTAGCCAGATTCATCAAGAACAAAAGAGAGAAGAATCAGATCAGCAAAATTAGAAGTGAAAAAGGAGAGGTTACAACAGACAGTACAGAAATACAAAGGATTATAAGAGACTATTATGAACAAGTATATGGCAATAAAATGGATAACCTGGAAAAATGGATAAAATCTTAGAAAAGTTCAGTCTTCCAAGTCTGACCCAGGAAGAAATAGAAATTATGAACAACCCAATTACAAGCATTGAAATTGAATCTGTGATCAAAAACCTCACGAAAAACAAAAGCCCAGGACCAGTTGGCTTCAAAGGAGAATTCTGTCAAACATTTAGAAAAGAGCTAATGCCTATCCCTCTAAAACTCTTTCAGAAATTAGCAGAGGAAGGAACACTTCCAAATTAATTATACAAGGCCAGCATCACACTGATACCAAAACCAGACAAAGACAACAACAGAAGAGAAGACTACAGGCCAATATCACTGATGAACATAGATGCAAAAATCCTCAACAAAATTTTAGCAAACAATTCAGCGATACATCAAAAACTCCTACACCGTGATCAAGTTGGGTTTATTCCAGGGATGCAAGGATTCTTCAATATACACAAATCAATCAATGTGATATACCATATTAACAAATTAAAAGATAAAAACCATATGATAATCTCAATAGATGCAGAAAAAGCCTTTGACAAAATTCAACATCCATTTATGATTAAAACTCTTACAAAAATGGGCATAGAAGGAACCTACCTCAGCATAGTAAAGCCCATATATGATAAGTCTGCAGGAAACCTTATTCTCAATGGTGAAAAACTGAAAGCATTCCCCCTAAGATCAGGAACAAGACAATGGTGTCCACTTTCACCACCATTATTCAACATAGTTCTGGAAGTTCTAGCTATAGCAATCAGAGAAGAAAAAGAAATAAAAGGAATCCAGATTGGAAAAGAAGAAGTAAAGCCCTCACTGTCTGCAGATGACATGATACAGTACATAAAAAACCCTGAAGATAGTATCAGAAAATTACTAGAGCTAATCAGTGAATTTAGCAAAGTTGCAGGATGCAAAGTCAATACACAGAAATCACTTGCATTTCTATATACTAACAATGAAAAACCAGAAAAATCTATCCCATTCACCACTGCAACAAACAATTAAATATCTAGGAATAAACTTAACTAAGGAGACAAAAGGACTGTATGCAAAAAGTATAAGACACTAATGAAAGAAATCAAAGACAACATAAACAGATGGAGAGATATTTCATGTTCCTGGGTAGGAAGAATCAGTATTGTGAAAATGACTATACTACCCAATGCAATCCATAGATTCAATGTGATCCCTATCAAATTACCAATGATATTTTTCACAGAACTAGAACAAAAAATTTCACATTTCATATGGAAACATAAAAGAGCCTGAATAGCCAAAGCAGTCTTAAGAAAGAAGAATAGAGCTGGGGGACTCAATCTTTCCTAACTTAAAACTATAATACAAAGCTACACTCATCAAAACAGTATGGTGCTGGCCCCAAAACAGAAATATAGTCCAATGGAACAAGACAGAAACTCATGCATTTATGGGTACCTTATTTTTGACAAAGGAGGCAAGAATATACAATGGGGCAAAGGCAGCCTCTTCAAAAAAAATGGTGCTGGGAAAACTGGACAGCTACATGTAAAAGAATGAAATTAGAACACTTCCTAACACCATACACAAAGATAAACTCAAAATGGATTAAAGACCTGAATGTAAGACCAGAAACTATAAAACTCTTAGAGGAAAACATAGGCAAAACACCAATGTCATAAATCAAAGCAATATCCTCTGTGACCCACCTCCTGAAGTAATGGAAATAAAAACAAAAGTGAACAAGTGGGACCTGATTAAACTTAAAAGCTTTTGCACAGCAAAGAGTATACAAGCAAGGTGAAAAGACAACCCTCAGAATGGGAGAAAATAATAGCAAATGAAACAACTGACAAAGGATTAATTTCCAAAATATACAAGCAACTCATACAATTCAATACCAGAAAAATAAACAACCCAATCAAAAGGTGGGGAACAAATAGATTCAGTGGGTGGCCAAAGTACTGGAGTTTCAGCTTTAGCATCATTCCTTCCAAAGAACACCCAGAGCTGATCTCCTTTAGAATGGACTGGTTGGATCTCCTTGCAATCCAAGGGACTCTCAAGAGTCTTCTCCAACACCACAGTTTAAAAGCATCAATTCTTCTTTAGACATTTTTCTAAAGCAACCATATAGATGGCTAACAAACATATGAAAAGATGCTCAACATCGCTCATTATTAGAGAAGTGAAAGTCGCTTAGTCGTGTCTGACTCTTGGGACCCCATGGACAGTAGCCTGCCAGGCTCCTCTGTCCATGGGATTCTCCAGGCAACAATACTGCAGTGGGTTGCCATTTTCTTCTCTAATTATTAGAGAAATGCAAATCAAAACTATATGTCACACTGGTCAGAATGGCCATCATCAAAAAGTCTACAAACAGTAAATGCTGGAAAGCATGTGGAGAAAAGGGATGCTCTTGCACTGTTGGTGGGAATATAAATTGGTACAGCCACTATGGAAGATGGTATGGAGATTCCCTAAAAAACTAGGAATAAAACTAGCATATGACCCAGCAATCCCACTCCTAGGCATATACCCTGAGGAAACCAAAATGGAAAAAGACACATGTATCCCATTGTGCATTGCAGCACTGTTTACAATAGCTAGAACATGGAAGCAACCTAGATGTCCACTGACAGATGAATGGGTAAAGAAGATGTGGTACGTATACACAGTGAAATATTACTCAGCCATAAAAAGGAATGCATTTGAGTCAGTTCTAATGAGGTGGGTGACCTACACCTATTATACAGAGTGAAGGGAGTCCAGGAAGAGAAAGATAAATATCGTATCCTAATGCATATATACAGAATCTAGAAAAATGGTACTGAAGAATTTTTTTGCAGGGCAGCAGTGGAGAAACAGACATAGAGAATAGACTTATGGACATGGGGAGAGGAGAGGAGCAGGTGAGATGTATGGAAAGAGTAACATGGAAGCTTATATTACCATATGTAAAATAGATAGCCAACAGGAATTCGCTGTATGGCTCAGGAAACTGAAACAGGGGGCTCTGTAACAACCTAGAGTGGTGGGATGGGGAGGGAGATGGGAGGAAGTTTCAAAAGGGAGAGGATATATGTATCAGTTCAGTTCAGTTCAGTTCAGTCATTCATTCAGTCGTGTCCAACTCTTTGCAACCCCATGAATCGCAGCACGCCAGGCCTCCCTGTCCATCACCATCTCCCGGAGTTCACTCAAACTCACATTCATTGAGTCGGTGATGCCACCCAGCCATCTCATCCTCTGTCGTCCCCTTTTCCTCCTGCCCCCAATCCCTCCCAGCATCAAAGTCTTTTCCAATGAGTCAACTCTTCTCCTGAGGTGGCCAAAGTACTGGAGTTTCAGCTTCAGCATCAGTCCTTCCAAAGAACAGGGCTGATCTCCTGTAGAATGGACTGGTTGGATCTGCTTGCAGTCCAAGGGACTCTCAAGAGTCTTCTCCAACACCACAGTTCAAAAGCATCAATTCTTCAGTGCTCAGCTTTCTTCACAGTCCAACTCTCACATCCATGCATGACCACTGGAAAAACAATAGCCTTGACTAGATGGACCTTTGTTGGCAAAGTAATGTCTCTGCTTTTGAATATGCTATCTAGGTTGGTCATAACTTTCCTTCCAAGGAGTAACTGTCTTTTAATTTCATGGCTGCAGTCACCATCTGCAGTGATTTTGGAGCCCCCCAAAAAAAAGTCTGACACTGTTTCCACTGTTTCCCCATCTGTTTCCCATGAAGTGATGGGACCAGATGCCATGATCTTCATTTTCTGAATGTTGAGCTTTAAGCCAACTTTTTCCATCTTCTCTTTCACTTTCATCAAGAGGCTTTTTAGTTTCTCTTCCCTTTCTGCCATAAGGGTGGTGTCATCTGCATATCCGAGCTTATTGATCTTTCTCCCAGCAATCTTGATTCCAGCTTGTGCTTCTTCCAGTCCAGCATTTCTCATGATGTACTCTGCATATAAGTTAAATAAGCAGGATGACAATATACGGATATATGTATACCTATGGCTGATTCATGTTGAGGTTTGGCAGAAAACAACAAAATTCAGTAAAGCAATTATCCTTCAATAAAAAATAAATAATTTTTTTAAAAGAGGAGCAGCTACTCAAATTTTTTAAAATTTTAAGATATGAAAATACAATATCATAATCCATGTAGGTGGTTTCTTTTAAAGGAAAAAGTGAAAATACTTATTCTCGGAATGATATATTATCTTCCTTTCCTTTCTTTCCAGTCTTGTACTATCTTTAAAGCCTACTGCTCTTCAAATCCAGAATACTGCAGATTTTCTGTTGCTTTACTTTGTTATTATTCTCCGTCACTTGTTTTTTTATTCTGGATTTCTCAAAACCTTAAAATAATTTCTTTGGTTTTTCACTTTTTCCCTTTAAAAATACTGAAAATATATACATCTCTAAGTTTCCTTCTACATATAATTATTAGCTCCAGGGTGGGAAAATAAATGCTCCTCCTGGCAAAATACATATGCTCGATGTTAAGATTCTTTTGGTAACAAGCAATAGAAACACTTTTTTCAATCTGTATTAAAAGGAGAGGATTATTGAAAGGATAAAAGTCAGTGACAGGAACATAAACTTATTGAAATAGTTACATGCATATGTATGGCTGAGTCCCTTCACTATTCATCTGAATCTATCATAACATTGTTCATCAATTGGCTATATCCCAATACAAAATAAAAAGCTGTTTAAAAAATAGAAATGAAAAAATGACAGTGGGTGACCAGAAGCATAGAGCAAGCTTAAGGAACTGGCTCTGGAAGCATAGAAACCTGGGCAGGTTTGAGTCCTTGGCCACACATGTGCATCTATCTGGAAAAAGGTTAACTTAACTTAGCTCCAGCCATATCCTGTCTCCTGTCTCCAGTCAGTTTTTAAATTCTAGGGGATGACTATCTGACTTCGTCTACATGTCTCTGCTGTGGCACTGATGAGGTATATCTGGGGGATGGGGCAACTAACACAGCCATGGCCACTGGGAATGTCTTAGGGATGCTCTACCTAACTGTGGATATTGTCAGTTTTTATTTTCTTATATGGGCTTCCCAAGTGGTGCAGTGGTAAAGAAACTGCCTGCCAATGCAGGAAACACAAGAGACATGGGTTTGATCCTTAGGTCAGGAAGATCTGCTGGAGTAGGAAATGGAAACCCACTCCAGTATTCTTGCCTGGAAAATCCCATGGACAGAGGAGCCTGGCAGGCTACAGTCTATGGGGTTGCAAAGAGTTGGCCATAACTGAGTACACACATACACACGCATTTTCTTATATGTTTATATATAAATCAGGGCTTCCATCTACAAAAAAAGATTTGAATGAGTCTGTGTAGCTTCTGTGAAATACAGTAAAAGACTGAAAACTCTTAGAACTTTTAACAGTCCAGCATTTTAGTTGTTTAGAGATTCACTCTGAGAATAGCAATGGGACATAATTTATTAATAAGGCATTAGTTTTGCAAGTCATATTAATATTCTTCCATCTTTAGGATTATTTGTAACAGTAACAGGGTACTGAAGTGTGAACTTATGCATAAGAGATATCTTCCTGATTAGGAAATAGATATGATTTTGCTACTGCCTATAGGAGAACAGTTACGCCTTTACTTTTCTTTCCTTCTGTTCCCTGGACCGTGAGGTGCATCTTCCACCCATTGTTGGTTGAGTCTAATGGACTGGAGAAGCTCAGAGTTAATATTAATAGACCAGCCGTGGAAACCTCTGTCTTGTTTCACACTAAACTCTCTTTCTACTAGGACAAGATGAGCTTCCGCTGCAAGAACGAGCGTTCTCTCTTCTTCAGCCAAAAGTTCATCAGGGTTCAAATCATGTCTTAATGGATTCCAGCAAGATTTTCATAGGGCTATAAGAAAGAAGTTTCTGGTTTGCAGCCAGAAGGAATGTGTCTAGCAGGGTACCCGCACTGGAATCAGGACCCACCTGGATTCAAACCCCAGGCCAACCTTCAAAGTCTGCTTCCGATTTGGGAAAGGGCAGGGAGCAGATTTGGCAGCCTGCCTTTATTGTTCCGAAGTATGACTGCCATTCTTTAACTCACAGCTCACATCTCACCTCTTCCATCAACCCTTCCTGGACTGATGGAAAATCAGCCCCATCTGTACCCCCAAATCTAGTACAGAAGACCCTTTATTTCTCCTATTTAAACAAATAGAGACAGACAGTTCTCAGTTGTGTGTATTGATAAAGGAGTATGTTCCTGTAAATGATCTGTTACTATAGCTGGTCTGTCAAGACTTATCTTCCTCATGGAGAGGTGTATGGCATGTGGAGATAAGTTGGTTGGATGCTGAGAAGCAGCAAGATTAGTAAGCTGACTAAGAGCACAACTAATGTATTTGTGATGGTGAATTCTCTCTGAATTTTTGACATTTACATTGAATAATCATATTTTTTTCCCTTTGTAGGCAACTTCTGAGAGGGCAAATTATGTCATTTGAATAATTATTTTTAATGTAAAATGAAGAATTCCACTTTTGATTTTGAAAGAACAGTAGAGAGTAATTTTAAAGACACATGTTAGCATCCAGTTTCTTCCTTTTTCATTTCTTCAACCTCTCGAGTTGTTGCAGTTAATGGTAGTAAGAGGTGCTCCTATTAGTAAACTCTGAGAGATTTACCTTCTTACAGTGAATCCTCACAGCAGCTTTTGGAGGTGTGATTTGGTACCATTTTATAGAAGAAGAAACCAAGGCATAATAGATGAAGTAACATGGACAAGATCAGAAAGTAAGAGCTTGTGTCCAAATTCAGATCCATTGTGCTCCAAAGCTGTTATATTACCCCATCTAATTCCAAACTATGCCACACTGTACTTTACCATACTGGACTTGACAATATAGTGTGGTTAGTCCATGTAAAGTTTGCTCAGTGATACAACAAGGGGGTGTAAACACATGGGGCTTGGTCCATATCCAGGTAGGAAGAGACTATAGGTTGAACTGAAGCTAAAGCCATCAATAACAACAACAAACATCATAGCATATGTTTACTTGTGTGTATGTGTTTCTTTACCCCATTTCATTTGTATGCTTCTTATGTTAATTACTTGTGTCTATTACTTTCCTACCTCCTATTTTTTTTGTTGTTGATGTGGTGGTGGTTGTGGTAGTAAAACATACATAAAATATAGCATTATAACTATTTTTAGTTATATAGCTTACTGGCATTAAGTACATATATGTTATTGTGTAACCATCACTCAGTTCTAGAACTTTTCATCTTCCAAAACTGAAATTCCATACCCATTGAACAATAACTGTAATGAGGTGGATGAAAGAGCCTATTATACAGAGCGAAGTAAGTCAGAAAGGGAAAGACAGATTTCAAATTTTAACACATATATATGGAATGCAGAAGGAAGGTGCTGATGATCCTATCCGCAGAGCAGCAATGGAGATGTAGACACAGAGAACAGACTTGTGGGCACAGTGGGGGAAGGAGAGGGTGGGACAAATGGAGAGAGTCGCATTGAAACATGTACCTTATCAGAAGTGAAATTAGATAGCCAGTGGGAATTTGCTCTATGGTGCAGGCAGCTCAAATCCAGTGCTCTGTGACAACCTGGAGGGGTAGGATAGGGTGGGAAACAAGAGGGAGTTTCAAGAGGGACGGGACATATTTATACCTATGGCTGGTTCATGTTGATGTATGGCAGAAACCAATACAATATTGTCAAGCAGTTATCCTCCAATTAAAAATAATAGAAACAAATAACAGTAATTCCTCCTCTCAGCCTCAGGTAACTATCTTTCTACTTTCTGTCTCTTTGAATTTAACTGTATTGGTTAACTCATATAATTGGAATCATACCATAATTGTCCTTTTGTTTCTTGTTTATTTCATTTAGCATAATGTCTTCAAGGTTGATCCCTGTTCTAAGATATATCAGAATTTCCTTCCTTTTTATAGCTTGAATAATATTTCATTCTATGAGCTGTTAAAAGATAAATTTGAGCAGTATTAAATATGCTGAGGTTTTTATTGAAGTATCGTTCATTTATAATATGTTGGTTTCTGGTGTACAGCAGAGTGATTCATATATATATATATATATACATACAGAGAGAGAGAGAGAGAGAGAGAAAGAGTGATTATATACATATATAGAGTGATTCATATATATATATATATATATATGGGTCCTCTATATAACAAGGTCCTCTAAGTAGGACCTTGTTGTTTATGTTTTATGTAAATTAGTGTGTATCTGTTAATCTCAAACTCCTAATTTATCCCTCCCTCCTTTCCCCATAAGTTTGTTTTCTATGTCTGTGACTTTGTTACTGTTTTGTAAATAAGTTCACCTGTATCATTTTTTTAGATTCCACATATAAGTGATATACTATATTTGTCTCTCTCTGTCTGAATTACTTCATTAAATATGATAATCTCTAGGTCCATATGGACATATTGCTACAAAAGACATTATTTCATGCTTTTTCATGGAGTAAAATTCCATCATGGACTTCCCTGGTAGCTCAGTGGTAAAGAACCCACCTTCCAATTCAGGAGATGGGGTCTTGATCCTTGTATCAGATCCCCTGGAGAAGGAAATAACAACCTAGTCCAGCATTCTTGCCTGGGAAATCCCATGGACAGAGGAGTTGGCAGGATACAGTCCATAGGGTCACAAAAGGTTGAACATGACTTAGCAACTAAATAATAACAACAAATGTTCCATTGTACATATGTACTATATCTTCTTTATCCAGTCATCTGTCAAGAGGCATTTAGGTTGTTTGTGTATTGACTGTTGTAAATAGTACTGCTGTAAACATTGGGATGCATGTATCTTCTTGAATTAGAGTTTTCTCCAGATACATGCCCGAGTGGGATGCTGGATCATATGGTTACTCTATTTTTAGTTTTTGAAGGAACCTGCATGCCATTGTCCATAATGGTTGCACCAATTTACATTCCAAACAACAGTGTAGGAGGGTTCCCTTTTCTCCACACCCTCTCCAGCATTTGTTATTTGTAGTTAAACTTTTTGATGATGGTCATTTTGACTGGTATGAAGTTATACCTTATTGTTCTTTTGATTTACATTTCTCTAGTAATTAGTGATGTTGAGCATCTTTTCACATGCCTGTTGGCCATTTGTATGTCTTTGGAGAAATATCCATTTAGATCTTCTGCCCGCTTTTTAATTGGGTTGTTGTTTTCTTCTTGAGTTACATGAGCTGTTTGTATGAGCTACTTGTTGTATGAGCTGTTTGTGACCTTGTTGGTCACACTGTTTACAAGTATTTTCTCCCAGTCTGTAGGCTGTCTTTTCGTTTTGCTTATGGTTTCCTTTGCTGTGCAAAAGTTTATAAATTTGATTAAGTCCCATTTATTTATTTTCACTTTTGTTTTTTCTATTGGTTTGAGAGACTGAACTAAGGAAACACTAGTATGTTCTATGTCAGAGAATGTTCTCTTCTAGGAGTTTTTTGGTGCCCTGTCTTATATTTCTTTGAGACCCTTTTTTTGGGGGGGGGGGGGGGGGGACGAGAATACTGGAGTGGGTTACCATTCCCTTCTCCAGGAGATCTTCCCAACTCAGGGATTTAACCCGAGTCTCCTGCATTTTTAATTCTTTAATCTGTTTTGAGTTTATTTTTGGTATGGTATGAGAGAGTGTTCTAAATTCATTGATTTACATTTGGCTGTCCAACTTTCCCAGCACCACTTGCCAAAGAGCTTGCTTTTTCTCCACTGAATTGGGTTGGCCAAAAAGTTCATTTGGATTTTTCCATAATATCTCACAGAAAAAACTTGGACAAATTGTTTGGCCAACTCAATAAAGTCTTGCCTCCTTTTTTGAGAATTAATTGATTATAGGTATGTAGGCTTATTGCTGGACTTCCCGTTCTCTTCCATTGATTCATATGTTTGTTTTTGTGGCAATACCATCTTGCTGTTTTGATTATTGCAGCTTTGGTATTTTCTGAAGTCTAAGAGAGTTACACCTCCAGTTTTGTTCTTTTTCCTCAGGATTGCTTTGGCAATTCTGGGTGTTTAATGGGTTACATAAGTTTTAGGATTATTTGTTCTAATTCTGTGAAAATGCCATAGGTAATTTGATTGAGATCACATTATAGTATGGCCATTTTAACAGTATTAAATCTTCCAATCCAAGAATTTGTGTATCTTTTTATTTCTTTAAATCATCTGCAATTTCCTTTATCAACGTTTTATAGTTCTCAGCTTATAAGTCTTTCATCTCCTTGGTCAGGTTTATTTTATTCTTTTTGATGCACTTTTAAAGGGGAGTGTTGCTGTGATTTTGTTTTTGTTTTTTAAAACTTTCCCTTTCTGATATTTCATTGTTAGTGTAAAGAAATGCAACAGATTTTTGTATGTTAAGCTTGTATCCTGCTACCTTGCTGAATTCAGTTGGACTATAAAGAAAGCTGAGTGATGAAGAATTGATGCCTTTGAACTGTGGTGTTAGAGAAGACTCTTGAGAGTCCCTTGGAAAGCAAGGAGATCCAACCAGTCCATCCTAAAAGAAATCAGTCCTAGGTGTTCTTTGGAAGGACTGATGCTGAAGCTGAAACTCCAGTACTTTGACCACCTGATGCAAAGAACTGACTCATTTGAAAAGACTCTGATGCTGGGAAAGATTGAGGGCAGGAGGAGAAGGGGACAGTAGAGGATGAGATGGTTGGATGGTATCAGTGACTCAATGGACATGAGTTTGAGTAAACTCCAGGAGTGGGTGATGGGCAGGGAGGGCTGGCGTGCTGCAGTCCAGGGGGTCACAAAGAGTCAGACACAACTGAGCAACTGAACTGAATAACATTTCTATGGAATCTTTAGGGTTTTCTGTACATAGTATTACATCATCTGCATATAATGAAAGTTTTACCTCATCCCTCCTAATTTGGATACCTTTTATTTCTTTTTCTTGTCTGATTGCTGTGACTGGGACTTACAGCGCTGTATTGAATAGGAGTAGTAAGAACGAGTATACTTGGCTTATCCTGGATTTTGCAGGATGACTTTCAGATATTCACTGTTGAGTAGTATGTTGGCTGTGGGTTTGTCATAAATAATTTCTATTATGGTGAGGTATGTTCCCTCTATACCCACTTTGATGAGGGTTTTTATCATGAATTGATGTTGAATTTTACCAAATTATTTTTCTGCATCTGTTGAGATGATCCTGGGATTTTTGTCTTTTTTTTTGTTGATGTTGTTGATTTGCATATGTTGAACAATCCTTGTGACTGTGGGGTGAATCCAACTGATGGACTGCAGCACGCCAGCCCTCCCTGTCCATCACCCACTCCCAGAGTTTACTCAAACTCATGTCCATTGAGTCGCAGATGCCATCCAACCATCTTATCCTCTACTGTCCCCTTCTCCTCCTGCCCTCAATCTTTCCCAGCATCTGAGTCTTTTCATATGATTGTGAAAATGATTTCATATGATTACGCCATATGATTATCTTTATATGTTGTTGGATTAGGTTTGTTAATATTTTGTTAAGGATTTTTGCATCTGTATTCCTCAAAGATCTTGCCCTATAATTTTCTTTTTTGGTAGTGTCTTTGTCTGATTTTGATATCAGGGTGATGCTGGCTTTATAGAATGACTTTTGGAGTATTCCTTCCTCTTCAGTCTTTCAGAAGAGTTTGAGAAAGATCGGATAAGTCTTTCTTTGTATGTTTGGTAGAATTCTCCAATGAAGCTGTCCAGTCCTGGACTTTTCTTTGTAAGGAAGATTTTTTTTTTTAATTACAAATTCTGTTTCACTTATAGTGATCAGTCTATTCAAATTATTTATTTCTTCTTAAAAAAAAAAAACTAGTTTATTTGAGCATTTATTGGTGAAGAATCAGGTAGCAACAAACCATATGTAGTTAAGAGTGTTCCACTAACAGGCGCCAAGGAAAAACTATGGAGAAAATGCAGAAGCAAGGAAAGGACATTATTTGTTTGGCTACAGTTTAAAGCCTAGTTGTCTATGATTGGTTGTCTTAGCTTTTTTACTTTTTAAGGTTGAGACATTTACTGACTTAGACTTTGGTTTGCTTACATAGTCTGCCATGATAGTAGAGCCACGTTATTCTAATGACCTCCTTATTTAATTAATTTAACAGCATATACCATATTTTGTTTAACCTGTTGATGGACATTTGGGTTGTTTTCACATTTTGCCTGTTGTGAATAATTCTGCTGTGAACACGGGCCTGAAAATATTGGTTCAAGTCCTGCTTTCACTTTTTCACATATATTCTCAGAACTAAAATTGCTGGGTCATATGGTAATTATATGTTTAGTTTTTTAAATAATCACCAAAATCTTTTCCACAGCAGCTGCACCATTTTTCATTCTTCCCAGCTCTGCCTCCTACTATTACGTCCATACTTCTACCTTCTAAAGCCCTCTAAAGCAGATCTATGACTTTTTCAATCTTTTATCCTTTAACAGCTTCTATAATACTATTCCTATAAAAGGTGTTGAGTACAGGACTTGTTCATTGTGATGAAGATCAGGATGCTAAAACATGTTAAGCTTCTCTAGGCAATTTATAAATGTTTGGGCATGGAATTCCTCTAGCCCTTATTCTTCCCTATCGTTTTTCCTCTCTGCTGCTCCCAAGCTGAAAGAATAACCATGAAAATGTGAGATGCTGTCTGAAGGAAGGAAATAAAAGTGTAGCTGTGCCTCTTTGCATACCGATGAAGTATTTCAGAGTAGCAGCCTGCTATGGATAGAGGTGTTGATTTACGATAGTGAGTACCTGTTTGGCAGACTGAATCCACATTTGCAATTTAAATGACTGCTTACAAAATGGAGCCTTTTCTTCTTAACATCTAATTAGGCCCAACGGTTAGCCTTGTCATTGAGAAATTAGTTGTGTCTAAAACAAACTTCTAATCCCTTTGCAAAAGAAGTTATCACTTGTGGAACTGTCAGTTAGGCACATGGTCTAGGAATATAAGCTTGACAGTGTATACTTTTTAACAATGCATGATTGTATTCAGCAGTGAATTCTGCTCTCACTTTAGAAAATTTGTACAGAAATGGGGGAGACCACTTCTGGCTCAGTCCTGGAGACAGAGTTGTGCCTTTAGGATTATATGTGGGATGTGATTTTCTCACATAACTCTCTCCAT
The DNA here is from genome assembly GCF_023091745.1 of Budorcas taxicolor. Classification (NCBI taxonomy): domain Eukaryota; kingdom Metazoa; phylum Chordata; class Mammalia; order Artiodactyla; family Bovidae; genus Budorcas; species Budorcas taxicolor. The sequence continues at coordinate 28,863,604 of NC_068917.1, read as the reverse complement.
CTCACATATCATTCCTGCTACTGTAATCTTGAACATTGTTGGAGCCAAAACTGTCAGTTTCTTTGCTTTGGGGAACTATGTGAGAGTCCCAAATAATAACGAATATGAAAATATTCCATTGCCGTGTTTCCAAATGTTTTTATTTGACCTTTGACAAAGGTCAGATAAGTGTAAAAATACTTCCATATTGGAATGTATTCTTGCCTCAAACCTTGGCCCTTGACCCAGGCTGGCTGGGGAAGGGAGGGCAGGTATTCAGCTGCTGTAGGATCAACAATGTGTCATTCTGGGCGTCCTCTTCCTTCCCAACACTATGCTGCGAATCAAAAGTTCACATGAAGGTCTCTCTCTTGGCCCCTGGCAGGGTTCCTGAGGTCTCTGACGGGTGAGGCCGCCCAGATGTAAGCCACGTTTGGGCTGAGTTCAGCGCATTTCCACTGTCCCTCCTCACTCCTTCCTTCTTCACAGTCTCGTCAGCTGCTACTGGAAATATTTTTCCCTCTGTTCAAGGTAATACCTTACTAGTTAAGTGCTGAAGCCAAGCTAAAGGCAGCCTTGAAAATAAATTTACTGAAGACTGATTTTCATACTATTGGAGACAACTTTGGAATCTTTATGGAAGTTTTTGTTGCCTAAGAAACAGCCTTTCAAGAGCTTCTTTTCTCCCTTGAGTGCCCTTTGCTGGGTGCTGAGAAACAAACTTAGTGACCATTATTGATACGTGGGATATACAGTTGGCATACTATTGATGTACAGAGTGGTACATACATTCCCTTAGAACAGTATATTCTCATGGGAGCAGCTGCTGCATACACATGAAGCTACTCTACTGTTTTGAATATACACACTGTTGACTTAAAAGTCCTCTGGAATATTAAGTGACCCATAGTAGTAGGAATGGTGTATGAGAGGTTGAAAGTAACACAGTATTGTAAATCAGCAATACTTCAAATTTTTAACTTTTAATACAATAAAAAGAAAGAGGTTGAAGTTCAAATCCCAGGTAGGTGGCAAAGGAAGTTGCTTTGGCTTTGTCACCTGTGTGGTCACAGAGTTTGTGTATGGACTTCATGAACTCTGCCAAACCCTGTCAGTCCTTGGCCCATAATTGGTGTTTCCTAAGAATCTAGAGCCCTTCTCCCATCATGATGTATTCATTGTTGTGTCTTCTTGACACCAGATATGATAAGTGAGAATTATCCATTACCACAGTCTGTGATTATCTCTTCTCTCTCTCTTCAGAATAATGGCAGCTGATGGTATTTGCTTTCTACCTTCCTGCCAACTCAGATGCGACTGCCACTCACACGCCACAGAGCAAGAGGCCTTTTGGGCTTCAGCCAGGAGGACCACACCTCACTGAAACAAGTAGTCACTCTCATCTTAGAAAAACCTATGTGTCCTTGCTTTCAACACATTCATTAGAAAGAATTCAAAACTCAAGGTTGGAAATCATCTTAGAACTCAATGCTCAGGTGTTCTGTGGAGCACCATGTTCAGAAAAATCTTCATACTGATACTAATAAAAGTTTTCAGGTTGCAAAGTGTTGGACACAACTTAGTGACCGAACATCAGCTCTTTGATAGATACCCCAGTAAGTGATTCCTTGTAACACATCTGCTCCTACAGAAAATAGTCTTGAGTCATGTACAATTTTAGTGTAGCAAAATGGCATGAAGATTAGGTCAAAACCAAGCCAAGAATCCATTTGAAAAAAAACTTGAACATCTTAAAATTAGTGGTTAAATCATATTTTTCAACAAATGTGGCATTTGATAGACCCAGACTTCCAGAATCTAGGGGTTTTTCTATTTGGATTCACATAGGTGTGTCAATAAAGATATACTGCACATTTTTAAAGTATGAACCAATTATCTCAAATTACATGCCTTGTATATTACATACAGAAGAAATATTACTTGGTTTAGTATAGCAAAATTATTATTGTTGCATGTACCACAAAAATTTCTTTTCTTCTTTACCCCTCATCCAACAGGAAGCAGTAAGATGAGGGCACTGAGGCAGGCAGGTCCTTTGGATACCTTTGGAGCCGTTGGAAGATAGTTTGTACAGGACTTCCCTGGTGGCTCAGATGGGAAAGAATCCTCCTGCAATTCAGGAGATCCAAGTTTGATCCTTGGGTTGAGAAGAGCCGCTGGAGAAGGAAATGGCCACCCACTCCAGTTTTATTGCCTTGAGAACCTCATGGACAGAGGAGCCCAGTCTATGGGGTTACTAGGAGTGAGACACAACTGAGTGATTAACACTTTTCACTTTGTATAGACAAGCTTTCACTATTAAGTTTTTAGGTAGTTTTTTAGAACTACCTTTAAAAATCGATTATAACTATTATAAAATTTGAATTTTAAAATATTTCTAGATTTAAAATGTAAATGTACTTTTTTCTCAAATTTGACATATGCTGAGTGTTGAATTTTGTCAGATTTGAAATTTATAGATTTCAGCTGGTTTTTCTAATTGGGCCTGCAATAGGAAAGAGGCAGAATTCATTTTTATGTGAGTGGGTGGCTTGTGGAATTTTCTTAATCATTCTGAATGGGAAAAATGTATACAGCCTTTTTTTTTTTTTTAATCTCAGGGCCTTTGAGAGAATTTGCTTTTGTCTAAAATGAAAAAAGCAGCAGTTCATTTTGCCATTGTCAATATTGCAGTGATACAGCAAAATGTTACTGCTTATCCCAAACCCACAAGTCTAGAGTTTGAAAAGGATGGCAGAATTGATCATACTCAGCCTTCTTCCAGCCCAGTCCAGCTGCTAACCTTTAGTCTGGCTCAGGAATTTTTTTGGCCCATTAAAAAATCAGTCCACTTTTCTTGTAGGATGTTGTGACTGTTCTTTGATTTGTTGTTGTTGTTGTTCAGTCGCTTGGTCGTGTCCAACTCATTGTGACCCCATGGACTGCAGTGCACCAGGCTTTCCTGTCCTTCATAATCTCCTAGAGTCTGGTCAGACTCATGTCCATTGAGTTGGTTATGCCATCCGACCATCTCATCCTCTGTCGTCCCCTTCTCCTCCCACCTTCAATCTTTCCCAGCATCAGGGTCTTTTCCAGTGAGTCAACTCTTCGTGTCAGGTGGCCAAAATATTGGAGCTTCAGCATCAGTCCTTCCAATGAATATTCAGGGTTGATTTCCTTTAGGATGGACTGGTTGGATCTCCTTGCAGTCCCAGCGACTCTCAAGTGTCTTCTCCAACACCACAGTTAGAAAACATCAATTCTTCGGTGCTCAGCCTTCTTTATGGTCCAACTCTCACATCCATAGATGATGATTGGAAAAACCATAGCTTTGACTATACGGACCTTTGTCAGCAAAGTAATGTCTCTGCTTTTTAATATGCTGTCTAGGTTTGTTATAGCTTTTCTTCCCAGAAGCAAGTTTCTTTTAATTCCTCTTTGCTTTCTGCCATTACATTGGGGTCATCTGCGTATCTGAAGTTATTGGTATTTCTCCCAACAATCATGATTCCAGCTTGTGCTTCATCCAGCCTGACATTCTGCATGACGTACTCTGCATATCAGTTAACTAAGCAGGGTGACAAAATATAGACTTGATGTGCTCCTTTCCCAGTTTTGAACCAATCCACTGTTCCATGTCTGGTCCTAACTGTTGCTTCTGGACCAACATACAGGTTTTTCAGGAGGCGGGTAAGGTGGTCTGGTATTCCCATCTCTTTCAGAATTTTCCAGTTTGTTGTGATCTACACAGTCAAAGGCTTTGGCATAGTCAATAAAGCAGAAGTAGATGTTTTTTTCTGGAATTCTCTTGTTTTTTCTGTGATCCAGCAGATGTTGGCAATCTGATCTCTGGCTCCTCTGCCTTTTCTAAATCCAGCTTATACATCTAGATTTTTATATCTGTTGAAGTCAAACTTGGAGGATTTTGAGCATTACTTTGCTAACATGTGAAATGAGTGTAATTGTGCAGTAGATTGAACATTTTTTGGCCTTGCCTTTCTTTGGGATTGGGATAAAAACTGATCTTTTCCAGTCCTGTGGCCACTGCTGAGTTTTCCAAATTTGCTGGCGTATTGAATGCAGTGGTTTAACAGTCTCATATTTTAGGATTTGAAATAGCTCAACTGGAATTCCATCACCTCCACCAGCTTTGTTTACAGTGATGCTTCCTAAGGCCCACTTGCCTGCACACTCCAAGATATCTGGCTCTAGCTGTTTGATTAATTCACTGCCAATTCTGATTAATAAACAATTCAAATTCTCAGTTTCAGGAAAGCTACTTTTCCATTAAAAAAAATAACTCACTTGTTTTTGGCTTTCACATTCAGATTCATATTTCTTCCCATTCAAAACAAATAGATTTTGAGTATTCCCTATACCAAGATGGATTTGCTGAGTACTTACTTTCTGTCATTAAACTCAGCTGTCACATAAACACATCCATATGAGTACAGGCTCGCATGGAGACAACAGGTCTCTGAGCTCTTACTCCAACTCCTGGAAATATACCTTTCCATAGACTTCAGATTTTAGAAGAATGACTGTGAAAATCTGTTTTGTATTGTCATTTACATTTAATGATTATTATTCACTTATCGGGGCTTCCCAGGTGGCTCAATGGTAACAAGTCCACCTGCCAGTGCAGGAGACACAGGAGACATGGATGTGATCACTGGGTTGTGAAGATACCCTGAAGAAGGGAGAGACAACTCACTCTAGTATACTTGCCAGGGAAATGCCAGGACAAAGGAGCCTAGCGGCCTACAATCCATGGATCGCAAAGAGTCAGATGCAACTGAACACATGCACACACGCATGAACGCACATTTGAAAGTGGCCCTGGCAGTTGGTGATGGACAGGGAGGCCTGGTGTGCTGTGGTTCATGGGGTCGCAAAGAGTCGGACCTGACTGAGCGACTGAACTGAACTGAACTGGATTAACTCCAGAGTAGTGGTCTAGAACAGAGATCTCAGGAAGGGTACTTTAAGAATTCTAAGCCTTCCCCTCTCATTTGAGTGTGCTGCAGAGATGATCTGCTACCCCACAGCAGTTCCAGAGAGGGTTTTTTGTATCTAACAGAATCCTTAAAACTCTCAGATCATTTTCCAGAGAACCAAGCAGGCTTGTGGCTATTTCATCATCTACTTGAGCAGGCTAGAGGGAAGTTAAAAACAGTCCTCCAGTGAAGCTCCATCTATTCTGCCTGATAAAAGAGAATCTGTCCAGTATTAAGATTGTAACCTTACTTCATATGTGCTATTCTCAAACCCAGAGGCGTGGAAATAAATCTGAGCTTCTACAAACTTGACCCTCTTACCTGGAGCTTTGGAACAAGACTACAGGTGCTCAAGTGACTAAGTAGTCCTTTACAGCTTCAGACACATTTTCACATGTAGGAGCAAATACCTCCTATTTGCACAATGACCTCATATCCCGCCCCCAACCCTTGCCAAAGTGACGAGGGCATATGGTCTTGGACTATAAAATAGAAGATTTCAAAGTAGAATTTTTAAAAAAATTCCAGGGTGATTGATCAGAGTGGTTTATATGCTTGGCATCTTTTTATGTAAGATATCACTTCAAATATCCTTACAAAAATATAAAGTAGATCTGATTATCCTCAGGAGAGAACTGAATCACACGCTAAAAACATGTGATGTCTACAGGCAGTTGATAACGGATCATCACGTCCAGACTGAGTCATTTGTTCCACCCACAAGGTCATGCTGCCTTTTCCATGGTTAAGGGCTGTACAGTGTGTAGATTCTTGGTTTAAGTAATAATGTTCCAGGGTACGAAATGACTAGGGAAGTGAAAGCATGGCTAAAAGACTGAGATGGGACAATATGATCTGGTTGGCCTTTACAAAGGGAAAAAAGTACTTTGACTGACTGAAAGGCTCATGGTAGAGTCAAGGATTATGTCTCAGCTCTATTTGTTCTGACAGAATTTTTTAAATTATATGTTTTTTTTTTTCAATTAAAGAAGTTTGCCATCCCACCCAAATTTGGGGGACTATGACTTATTCCTGTGAGATTAATAGCTTCTCAAGCTGATCTGAAACTTTTCTGCCTTGTATAAGTGTTAGAGTCACAGGGGACAGAAATGTGGAGTTATTTTACAGATGGTATTTTTGTATCAACTGTTTTGGTCAATTTTCTGAGGTTTTACCTGAGACAGAAATAACAGTAGACAAAACAGGAAAAGAAGAAAGAAATAAACATATCATTTGATCATTTGAGAATACCTTTTTAATTGGAGTATAATTGCTTTACACTATGCTGTTAGTTTCTGCTGTACAACAGCATGAATCAGCTATATGTATACATATCTCTGAAGGAGAATACTAATACCACTGCCCAAGAGCTTAAAATTAGTATAAAGTAGTACGTCTGGAAAATCCCATGGACAAAGGAGCCTGGTAGGCTGCAGTCCATGGGGTCGCTAAGAGTCGGGCACAACTGAGCAACTTCACTTTCACTTTTTTTTTTTTTTCTATAGATCCTTTTTTTTTTTTTTAATTTTAAAATCTCTAATTCTTACATGTGTTCCCAAACATGAACCCCCCTCCCACCTCCCTCCCCATAACATCTCTGTGGGTCATCCCCATGCACCAGCCCCAAGCATGCTGTATCCTGCGTCAGACATAGACTAGCGATTCAATTCTTACATGATAGTATACATGATAGAATGCCATTCTCCCATATCATCCCACCCCCTCCCTCTCCCTCTGAGTCCAAAAGTCCATTATACACAGCTGCGTCTTTTTTCCTGTCTTGCATACAGGGTCGTCATTGCCATCTTTCTAAATTCCATATATATGTGTTAGTATACTGTATTGGTGTTTTTCTTTCTGGCTTACTTCACTCTGTATAATCAGCTCCAGTTTCATCCATCTCATCAGAACTGATTCAAATGAATTCTTTTTAACGGCTGAGTAATACTCCATTGTGTATATGGACCACAGCTTTCTTATCCATTCATCTGCTGATGGACATCTAGGTTGTTTCCATGTCCTGGCTATTATAAACAGTGCTGCAATGAACACTTTCACTTTTCACTTTCATGCATTGGAGAAGGAAATGGCAACCCACTCCAGTATTCTTGCCTGGAGAATCCCAGGGACGGCGGAGCCTGGTGGGCTGCAGTCTATGGGGTCGCACAGAGTCGGACACGACTGAAGCGACAGCAGCAGCAGTATGTTTGGGAAGTAACCAGGAATTGATTTGGAAACCAAGGAATGCAAGCCCTCTTGACTGGGGACCTGAGATACTTGAGCAATTACAGTGGAGGAGAGCTATTTGGAAAGACAGATACATCATTCCTTACCATTCCTTTTTCTTTACCTCCAGCCTTGACACACATATAGCCAATATACTACTCTTTTTGGAATATTGACTTCAAATAACATATCCAGACATATAAATGAGAACTTTAGCACATGCAGAATTTTGCTGAGTTATGGCCCATCGGTGGAATTTTGAACTCTGTAGATGTACATTTTTATTAAAGTTTCCAGAGCTATATGTGTGAGTACTAGTCATCATAGTTGAATGGCTACTTTGTGGTCACTTCCTAAACAGGCACATTCCAGTAAGATCCACATTTGTGCCAGGGCAGAAGACCAGCTGCTGTCCTTTCTTCTCAACAAAGGACTCTTGTGTTGGAACAAAAACTCTATACTGTGTGCCCAGCAGCAGAAGGGAGTCTGAGCAGTGATGTCAAAGTATACCATGATGTCACCACAGTTCACAAAGAATTATACTTAATGCCATGTGAAGTGAGGCCAAATTCAACACTTTCCCTCTTGGGTACTTCACAGTCTTTGAGACAGAAGCAGGGTCAGAGGTCAGGCCTTTGTATAATTTTGTTTTGCATTCTCCAGACACCCTAATTTTGGAAGTCAAGGAGGGAGAAGACAGCCTGCTAAAGAAAAGTTCTGTGACATATGTGGAGAATGAATTCTTGTGTCTGTATGCACAGAGGTCTACACTAGGTTAATTCTTGGGATTTTTGCTGAAGACTAGTAGACAAACACATTTAACTAAAAACAATATGCCACTGTATAGCACAGGGAACTATACTCAATATTTTTAATAACCTATAAGGGAAAAGAATCTGAAGAAGAATATATATATTAATATATGTATAACTGAATGACTTTGCTATATACCTGAAATTAATACATGGTAAAACAATTATACTTCAATTAAAAATAAAAATAGCAGAAATAGAAAGAGAATTGGATTAGTATAATCCCTAGGATCTCTTCCAGTTCCATGATTCTGTTAATGAAATAAAAGATATGCAGAAATATTTTTTAAAGAACCAAGATGCCAAAAAAAAAAGTCCAGATTCTTTAGCCATAAATTTTCACAAGAATTTGGCCCAGACCTTAAAATAAATAAGAAAGGAGCAAAGTAAAATCAGACTGGTAGCACCTGGGAAATTTAATAAATATTAGAAGTAAGACTTAGTCATTCTTTTTTTTTTCCCCTTTCAGGGTGTTTATCCAGCCATTAGAGGGATCAGACTCTTAATCTTAAGAAAAGCAATACAGCAAAAACTCGTAAAACTGTTTATAATCTAATCAACTCACTGCCCTTCCTATCAGCTGTTTCATACCTCTCACATTGACATCCCTCCTTTTACTTTATAATATAAAGAGAAAAGTACCACAGAACCAGTTGCAATCCCCCAACATCTCTAGCACCAGAGGGTGAGGAAGCTATTAAGGAGCATGGGAGAATTGCAGCTCTTTAAAAGAGCACCAAATCTCATTCCAAGGAAACCACGCCCTCCTTCAGACTTTAACTGCAGGGGGGGTTGAAGTCCTAACCTTTGATGAGGGTGGGGGTGGATAGGCTGGAAGTGGAGAAGGACAGTGACTCTGGTCCAGCCAGCCAAGCAGCCAAAGGGTTAGAGCTCACACAGAGAAATGGTAAGAGTCAGGCGGGGGGCTATGCAAGCTCACATCCCTCTAGAAGAGCCAAGAATCAGACACTGAGGAGATCAAGTACGAAGTGAGCTTCCAGGTCCAGAGTTGGTGTCTGAGTGAGGGCGTGAAGCCCAGAGCACTGTGCCCAGTGGAAAAGGGTCAGAAGAAGACTCACTCAAAAATAATAAGCATTCACAGCTCAAGGCCATTCCAGAGTAGTGGATGAGAACAGACAAAGCAGGCACAGTGACAAGTGGAAATTAAACTCTCATATTATGGTACTGTAAAATGATGCATCCATAGAGATCTTTTGCTTTTTGACAGAGAGCTCTTTTTGGTCTTTGTAACTAGTGGCAGAGAATATAAGTGATGGAAGCTGTTATTATATTCCAGGTTAAGATAAAGAGAAAAGTTTTCTGAAACCACAATCTATACCCATCACCTATGGCCTTGCCTATATACTGAATTCATTCATTTGTTCAATAAATTGTATTAGTGGTTTATTATATCATTAGATACTATCACCTTGTGGTGTTACATTCTAGTAGGAGATAGAAAATAAGCAATATGCTTATTATAAATAAGTAAGTTATATTGTGCCATAATTATAAGTGCCATAGAATAAATAGAAAAAAAATGGGATAGGGTAAGAGAACGTGGCGGGGGGCGGGGGGGGGGGGGGCACAAGTTAAAATTGTCTGGCCAGGGTAGGCATTATTGAGAAGGTGGGAGTTTCCAGTACAGACTTAAAGATGGCAAGGCAGCTGTTCTAGAGGTGTCTAAGGAAGAATGTTCCAGTCAGAGGCAACAACCAGTGCCCTTCTAAGATGAGAAAGTGCTTACAGTGTTTGAAGAAGAGCACGGATAGTCAGAGAGAGGTGAGGTCAGAGAGGTAACTCATATGATTTTGTTACTGTTTTGTTGCTGCAGTCATGTCTGACTCTTTGGACTGTAGCCCGCCAGGCTTCTCTGTCCATGGGATTTCCCAGACTAGAGTAGTGGAGCAGGTTGCCATTTCCTCCAGGGTATCTTCCCAACACAGGGATCGAACCCAGATCTTCTGCATCTGCTGCACTGGCATGCAGATTCTTTACCACTGAGCTACCAAGGAAGCCCAACTCAGATGATACAGGACCTTTTTTTTTTTAAATTTGAAGTATAGTTGATTTACAATGTTGTATTAATTTCTGTTGCGGGCTTCCCTGGTGGCTCAGAGGTTAAAGCGTCTGCCTCCAATGCGGGAGACCTGGGTTCGATCCCTGGGTCGGGAAGATCCCCTGGAGAAGGAAATGGCAACCTACTCCCGTATTCTTGCCTGGAGAATCCCATGGACGGAGGAGCCTGGTAAGCTACAGTCTACAGGGTCGCAAAGAGTCGGACACGACTGAGCGACTTCACCTTCACATTAATTTCTGTTGCAAAGCAAAGTAATTCAGTTATGCACATATATATTTACATATTCTTCGTATTCTTTTCTGTTGTGATTGATCACAGGATATTGAATACAGTTCCCTGTGCTATACAGGATGACTTAGTTATTTATCCATCATATCTATACTAGTTGCATCTACTAATCCCAAACTCCCATTCCTTTTCTCCCCTACTCCCCCTCCCCACTGGCAACCACAACTCTCTTCTCTGTGTCATTGAGTCTTTTTCTGTTTCGTAGATAGGTTCAATTGTATCGTATTTTAGGTGGCACATATAAGTGGTATCATATGGTATTTGTCTTTTTCTGACCTATTTTGCTTAGTATCATAATCTGTATGTCCATCCATGTTATTGAAAGTGGCATAACTGCTTTCTTTCTTTATTTGTTGCTGTTCAGTCGCTCAGTCATGTCCAACTCTTTGTAACCCCATGGACTGCAGCACACCAGGCTTCCCTGTCTTTCACAATGTCCTCGAGTTTGCTCAAACTCATATCCATTGAGTCAGTGATGCCATCCAACCATCTCCTCCTCTGTCTTCCCCTTCTCTTTTTTATGGCTGAGTGATACTCCCTTGTTTATATGGACCACATTTTTATCCATTCATCTGTCTGTGGACATTTAGGTTGTCTCTGTGTCTTGGCTATTATAAATAGTGCTGCTATGAACATAGGAGTACATGAATCTATTTGAATTATAGTTTTGTCTGGATATATGCCCAGGAGTGGGATTGCTATATCATATGGTAAGTCTGTTTTTAGTTTTTGAAGAGACCCCCTGATACTGTTCTCCATAGTGACTGTATCAATTTATATTCCCACCCACAGCAGAGGAGGGGTCCCTTTTCTCCACACCTTCTCCAGCCTTTCTTTTTACACATTTTTCATGATGGCCATTCTGACTAGTGTGAGGTGGTACGTCATTGTAGTTTTGATTTGCACTTCTCTAATTATTAGTGATGATAAGTATCTTTTCATGTGCTTGTTGGCCATCTGTATGTTGACACAGAACCTTGTAGGCCATTGTAAGGACTCTTGTGAGTCCAAGAAGAAATTGAGAAGTCCAACAAATGATTGGTAAACCCAAGAGAAGAGTGCCATGTATGGGGAGATTCCCTTTGGAAAATCTTTGCTTGGAGGATAAAGAGTTAATGCCTTCACATGAACTTTTTCCAGATTGTGGTGTATTAGAGTGTAGGAGAGTTATGCCTTATCCATTTAGCTTGTATTTACCAGTATTTCCCAATAGCATGTGTTTATTGAACAAAAGCAACTAATTTTTAAAAATCAATTCAATTGCTCTCTCCAGAGAAGGCAATGGCACCCCCACTCCAGTACTCTTGCCTGGAAACTCCCATGGATGGAGGAGCCTGGTAGGTTGCAGTCCATGGGGTCACGAAGAGTTGGACACGACTGAGTGACTTCGCTTTCACTTTTTGCTTCCATGCATTTGAGAAGGAAATGTCAACCCACTCCAGTATTCTTGCCTGGAGAATCCCAGGGACAGGGGAGCCTGGTGGGCTGCCGTCTATGGGATCTCACAGAGTAGTACACGACTGAAGCAACTTAGCAGCAGCAGCAGCAACTGCTCTCTCAAAAAAAAGAGATTCTGCTCATTAAAGATAAACTTTCTAAGCTATTAATACTGAATTGTACTTTTTTGCCTGGTGCATAAATTTTAGAATTTACAATGGTTGGTTGGTGTTGCTTTTGGCAACAAGGTTGTGGCTGAAGGAAACGCATTCCTCCTCATTTTTCCTGTCTCTCCAGTGCCATTCTAACCCCTAAAAAGAATGTCATACATCATAGAATGGAGGGGTCACTCATTGATTCAACTTGGGCAACACCAGTTCTAGTAATGCAGTCTTGGGCAAATGGTTGAATCTTTCTGAGTCCAGCTTTGTTTTTGTAAAATAGACATAAAGTTAGTTAATTTTAAAGGGTACTATAAGAATTAAGGAATGTTAACTAGACTCATGGAAATCATTTTGCAGTATACACAAATAGCAAATCAGTATGATGTACACCTGAAATGAATGTAACATTAATATCAATTATATCAATAAAAAATAATTAAATGAGACTATATTAATATACGTTGTATTAAATATAGCAAGTGTTAGGCACACACTACTTTTCTTTACCTTCCTTAAGTGGCTTTCCCTTCTGTCTCTCTCCTCTTCCATACCCCCATGACCTCAGTGTTCTCATTGTCTCAGTGTCTCAGTGTTCTCATTCTCTTGCTGTTCTCACCTGTTTTGAGGAAATGATCTGATTAAATCCATTCACCCTAGATGGGGACCATGCCTATTTCTTATGTGTATTCCCCACAGCACCATAATAGCCAGCATAATGCCTCATGTTCAGTTGATTTGGTTTAATTTAAGCATAATCAACAACTTCATGTGTTACTCCTCCCAAGGGCATTTGAACAACAAACAAAGGGCTATACCAATGGTTCCCAACTTTTTGACACAAAAGGGTCCTTTATTATTTTTTTTAATATGGGCCCTATGCTTTGGAAGTTTCCATTAACTCAAAAGACTGCATGTATTAAGCAATACTATGTTTTTATGTTTTATGCCTTAAAGACCTAAGTATAATGTTAAGTACAATAAAGATCATCAGGATTTAGTTTATTTCCATGATGAGATGGTTGAGGTTTGGAGGACCTTATGTGGTTTTATTTCAGGTAAAGTTATTTCCATTAGGCTTTTAGAAATATTAACCATAGCTTATGGACCACTATTAGCATCTTCATGAATGACCAGAGATGCTGTTTTCTTGTATTGGAGATGTGTGGAGCACAAGTATAGATGATAAGTGGTTCCCACTTACTTCCTAAATATGCTGCCAAGTCATTACAGATGAAGCCTTCCATTCACCCCTACACAGAAGTCTGGCTCTGGAGGCAAAGATCTTAATAAGAATGTTCAACCTTGTTATCACCATTGCCATTTTAAATACTGACAAGTGTATCTTTCCATGGTTCATTGGCATCCTACTATAACTTAGTAATCCAAAATTGGAATTTTCATTTTGTTAGTTACCAGCCATGTAACCTTAGGGAAGTTATCTTCCCTGAACCTCAGCATTAAAATATGTACTTGAAATCATTCATATCTTCAGAAAATGTTCATCATAAGAGAAATATTTGTGAAGATTATAAAAAAGATAACCAATTTATGTATCTGATTCTGGAATAGTAAATTGGTTTGGTCGTCTTGAAGACAGCCGTAGACTAATGAATTTGGGTTCTAGATGACAGTATCATAGAGGATCATGGGCCACATGTAAGCAGCAAAGAGCGCTGCAGTTGGTTAGCAATATCTGCCACGGGTCCTGCAGGACAAATAGCTGCACATGTGCCATGTTTTACAGGCCCCACTCTAAGTGCTGTGAAGTCTACCCTTAGATTAAGTCGCCCATCTCAGTGCTCTATACCTGCATGATTCATTTTTGTTTCTTAAGATTTGCTTTTAACAAATGTTCCCTGACCATTAGGGTTCATCCGTGGTTATTGAAAAGACAAGTCTATGAAACTTCTTGTATTTATCTGCTCAGATGTTCTTGGGACATTGTTACATGACATTGTCTTCCAGAAAATTCACAGCAGATACGTATCTAGGGTTTCAGTACTTTGGGTAATTATGATTTTCCTGTACCAGTTTGTCATTCATTCATTGCACAAATATTTATTGAGTCTACTATAAGTAGCGCATTATCCTATACATTTTCTAAAAGATCTAGTAGATGCTATAACGCTTGTAACTGCTCATGTTTTCCTCTTTTCTAGGAAGGTCACATTCAGACCCATGACCCCTATCTAGAAAGTGTATAGGACTTAACAATGTGTATTTATGTGGTTCTCGTTTCTGGATTTTTTATTATTACTGGAGGATAATTGCTTTACAAATTTGTGGTGATCTCTGCCATACATCAATGCAAATTTGTTTCTGGTTTTTTGACCCTTATTTTTACCTTTGCCCTATTTTCTCTCTTTTTTAAAAAAATTTTATTGTGTTGTATCATATATATATATGTACTATAACATTTTATAAAAAGCTAAAGCATAAACCAATGACTAAGTCTTTTAAAGGCAAGGTTGGAGATCTACTATTTTCCCTATTGACATAGATAGTAAATGAGTTATAATATATGTAAAGCACGCTCTTCCCCCATAAAGTTCTATCTGAATTAAATAATTATAAATAAGAGCAGCTGTGATCAGATTTGCAGAGTTTCATTTTCCATATTTGTCTTTCCCAGTGCTGAAAATAAAGGGATTTAAAATTTTCTTACCTCATGGTGTTGGATCAAGAAAAGCTTGACATCACTGGCTCAGTATTTGATGCTAGAAGTTGAGGCCCTTATGGGAAACCATTTGAAATGGGGCCAGTATGAACCCATCTAAGCATGTCATTCTGAGGAATGGTATCTTATGGACTGTGTTTATTTACATTCTCCAAATTATCCATGCGGTGATCTCTCTTTCTCTTGTGGCTCCTAGTGAAGACATTTTATTATACATATTTCGGTGTCTAGAGAATGTCAGGCTTGTGTTCTGCCTGTTCACTTGCTATCAGCTATGTGAGGTGAACAAAGAAGCATTCTATCACCACATACTGTAGGCCTGATGCCTAAAATCTGCATGTCATGCTCAAAGTCTGTGAGCCAACTTGGACTGGGTATTACAGTTCCTAGTTTTTTGTTCAGAAGGGTTTTCTCCCTTCTCTGTAGTAAATCCTGAAAAAAAAAAAAGAAGAAGAAGAAAAACCAACAATGTTAAATGTATGTGTTCCCCTCAAGAGACGAAGAACTGTCTGTCTTTATGCACGTATATGCAATGTCAGTCGCTCAGTCATGTCCAACTCTGTGTGATCCCATGGACTGTAGCCCACCAGGCTCCTCTGTCCATGGGATTCTCCAGACAAGAATACTGAAGTGGGTAGCCATTCCCTTCTCCAGGGGATCTTCCCAACCCCGGGATTGAATCCAGGTCTCTTGCCTTGCAGGCAGATTCTTTACCATCTGAGTCACCAGGGAAGCCCATGTTTACACAAGTGTATACAAAAAGCATGCATTCAAGACAGACAAACAAAAGGTGACAATGGTGTCTAAACAACAAACACATCTGGAAGCTTCTTGCTTTTTATATCACCTGGGACAAAAGTTTTGTTTTGTTAAAGCAAAACTAGTCGATCATTTTGGATGGGGAGGAAGTTAAACCATGAACCTGACACCTAGTAGCAGAATAAAACAAGCTGAATTAGGCCAAAATACTCAGTTTTCCACCCTTAACAAAAAATTCCATGCAGTTGCCCAAAGTTATGAGTGGCCATTATCTCACTTTAATGTTTCGTCCAGAATGGGGTGGGTCTGGGAACTCAGTGACCTGAACATTGCCTTCCATGACATTTCATTAATAATGAGTATAGGTGCACATGAGTCTCTTAAAAGTACTAGTCCTTTACAATAATTCTTATTCATGCACCAGGACAGAGGTTAAGATTTAGCTTCTAGTTGTCATTTATAGTATGTCTGTTTCTCTGTATACACAGATATATGATAACACACACACATATATATACATTTTTGTATACATGTATGTCATCAGTGACTGCAGTCTAAGGTTTCTTATCTGTAACCTACACTAGAATTATGAGCAAACCATTATGTTTGATGCTGTGTATTTCATTGATTCACTGACATTTATTGTGCATCACAAATGCCAAACATTGTGCTAACCAGCGGAGATAGAAAGATAATAAAATAGGGGCTCTCAGCACATGATCTGCTATGGAAACAGACGTGTTAATAGATTAAACTTAAAATGTTATGCAGCTGTTTGAATTGAGAATATATAAAAGAAACCCCCAAATAATAATGGCTTAAACTCATAAAGGATTTACTCACCAAAAAAAGAAAAAAAAAAAATGAAGTCAAAAGGTAATCTGTCCAGGATGGGGTTCCATAACTGGGCTCTTTCTTTCTCTCTGCTCTGCCATCCTTCCGTTCTCAAGGCTGTCTCATTTTCCAAGACAGTGAAAGGCAGAAAGGTAGGCAGGCAGAAGGGTCCCTCCCCAGCTAAGTCAGCTTCTTGTAAGGCAGCCTTTCCAGAAGTTCCACATAACTTGCTCACTTTTACTTCCCTAGTTGCAACTTGGTGATGTAGCCAGTAAGAAATGCATTCTTTGGACTGGGTAGCTGTGTGTGTATGCTCAACTGTTCAGTTGTGTCTGACTGTCTGTGACCCCATGCCCACCGGGCTTTTCTGTCCATGGGATTCTCCAAGCAAGAATACTGGTGTAGATAGCCATTTCCTCCTCCAGGGGATCTTCCCAACCCAGGGATGAAATTTCACGCATCTCCTGCATTGCAGGCCAATATATTTACCGCTGAGCCACCAGGGAAGCCCCAGGGACTTATGAACAAAAGGCTGAGGAATCATAGACCATTAAGCTCCTTAACTCTGGAATCTGCAAAAGGCCTTTTTGAGGAGGAGACAGCTAATTTGAGATTTGAAGGATGAATAGGAATTTGCCAAATGGAGAATTGGAAGAGCATGCCAGGCAGAAATAATAGTGTATTTAAAGGCGCAGAGAAGTCTGGCATTATTTCTGCCAACTGGGCCTTTTCCTATATTTCTGTTTATTTTATCTCTATTATTAATGATAGCACCTTTTAAATTTTATTTTTTAATTGAAGGAAAATTGCTTTACAGTGTTGTGTTGGTTTATGTCATAATAGTTTAACTAACTTTTAATTAACAGTTACTCAGGATCAACAGATTGAGTTATGTCCACAATGATTTTCCTGATGTAACTGCAGTTAATTTTCCACTTGGATCAAAATAGGAACATTTTATCTGATGATAAAGTATTCCACATCTTAAAAATAATTGAGTTAGAATACTTTGGCATCTTAAAAAGGAACTGCTACAAAAAGAAAAAAAAATACTATTGTGTCAGGGAGATGTTTGTCTTTTCAATTCTGAAGTTAAACAAAGACCAGTTAGAACTGACTTGGTTCATATCATAGGGTCCATAAACCCACACTGGGAACACTAAGTTGGTGGTCTGGCCAAGTTACCCTTAAATATGTCACCTTCTATTTAGCTATTCCTAATATGACTGTTACTTTGAATCAATGAAGCTGGATTGTTCTTTTCTTAAAATGACTTTGGAACCAAAAGAAATCTTCAGTATTAGAGAGAGATTTTCATGATTATCTCCATTCTGGCTCCTTTAGAGATATAAAATTTTCCTTTAGAGATTAAATATATAAAAATCTCCTTTAGAGATTAAAAATTCTCCAGAGAAAGTAAATCCTTTGAGAAACCTGAAATTTCTTTGAGTACACCTCCTTAGGTTTGAGATACCTGAGAGCTTAAGTTCCCATTCCCACTGATCTTCTACGGAGCTAAGTATCTTATAAAATTAAGGTTGTCTTTCTTCAACCCCAAACAAGAACACTAGGGTCAATGATCCTTTGATTACTACATAAATTAAGGTTGCCATATTTTCTCAAAGGATTCAACCCTACTAAGGCAATCATGTACTGTAGTCTTCTGATATCTTTTGAGATATAACAGACATAATATTATATTAATTGTAGGCATACAAAATACAAAATATTTGTATATACCAATAAATGTTCACCACAATAAATTAATATCCATCACCACACATAGTTATAAGTATTTTTTCTTATGATGAGAACTTTTAGCATTGATTCTCTTAGAAGCTTTCAAATATACGATGCAATATTATTAATTATAGTCATCATACTGCACGTTGCATCCCTATGACTTATTTATTTTATATATAGAAGTTTGTGCCTTTTGATCACCTTCACCCATTTCACCTAGCCTCAACCTACACCATGGGAAACCTCCAATCTAGTCTCCATATTTATGAGTTGCTTCTTCATCTGTTTGTTTTTGGATTCCATGTGTACTTGAGGTCATATGATATTTGCCTTTCTCTGTCTGCCTTATTTAAGGTAATGCCCTCAAGGTCCATTCATATTTTTGCAAATAACAGATTTCCTTCTTTTCAGATAGATATCCATTCATCTGTCAATAGGCACTTAGATTAATTTCATGTCTTGGCTGTTATAAATAGTGCTGTGATGAAAAAAGGGATGCAGATATCTTTTCAAGACAGCAATTTTGTTGCTTTTGGATAAATATCCATGAGTGAAATTGCTGGTTCATATGATAGAACTATTTTTAATTTTTTGAGGAACCTCCATACTGTTTTCCATAGGGGCTACAAGAATTTACATTCTCACCAATGGTACGTGAGGGTTCCCTTTTCCTCACCAACACTTATTTATTGTATTTTTGATAGCTATGAGGTGATATCTCATTTTGCCCTTGTTATGCATTTCCCTGATGATGAATATTGTTGAGCATCGTTTCATGTGTTTTTTGCGCACCTAGATATCTTCTTTGGAAAAGTGCCTATTCAGATCCTCTGTTCATTTTTTCATTTGGTTGTATGGTTTATTCTCTGTTGAGTTGCATGAGCCTTTATACTCTTGATATTAAGCCTTTATCAGATATATGATTTACAGCTATTTTCTGGGAGAATATGGGTTACCTTTTCATTCTGTTAATTGCTTCCTTTGCTGTGCATAAAATTTTGTTTGATGTAGCCCCCCCACCTTGTTTATTTTTGTTTCTGTTGTCTTTGCTTTAGGTGTCAAATCCAGTCTTGATTTTTTTTTTTTTTGCCAACTTTGATTTTTGCATATTTTTTATTTAGCTAGTATGTAGCCATGACAAAAAGGTGCAGTAAGCCTTATGGCAACACCTCCTCTTTGTCTAGTTAACTCTGACTCATTCAGTTCTCAGCTCAAAAGACTTTTCCTCAGGAAAATCTTCTCTGGCCTTTGTTTCTTTGTTGTTCTATTTTTGTTTTTGCTGTGCTTTGGAGCCTGTAGGATCTTACTTCCGCAACCAGGATTGAATCCAGGTCCATGGCCTTGAAAGCCTGTGTCCTAACCACTGGACTGCCAGAGAATTCCAACTCTGGCCTTTCTACACAGATCAAGTTATCCATAATTTATGCTCTCATAATATCCCATTATCTATGTCTTATAGATTTCATCATAATTATCATTCTGCATTTACATTCTGCATGTGTGTGCTGATTTGCATAATATCTGCCTCCATCACTAGACTCTAAGTCCCATGAGGGTGGATCCATATGTCTTTGAACTCACCATTGGGTTTTGCTTCCAGCGCAGTGTTTGGCTCATAACAGAACTTCAATCACTATTGGCTGAATGGTTGAATAATTGTTATGTCTTTGTAAATAAGTTACTTTCCCACTCTGTTTCACACTGTGCTTGAAATATAAGAATCAAGGCAGCATTGCTCCACTCCTATGTAGGTTCATTTACAGATAAGAATTTTGAAAATAATTTCACTGCGGTTATAGGGAAGCACATCTGAGTAGTCTTAAGCCAGCCATGCTGGGCTTTACATGGATGAAGCTGGCATAAATTCTGAAATGGCCTCACTGTAGCTTCTGAACATATTGAGGCCAATTGCAGCTTGACCACAGTGAATACTCCAAAGATGGAACCAACTCCTTCACTCCTCACTTAAGAACTGGGCACTACATTTTCCTGATATCTTTACATTTCAAAACTTATAGAATTACTGAAGGAGTTGTTGTTTTGTTATCTATTTTTAAAGATGTCTGTATTATTTTAGGGAAGAGGTACACATAACTACATTTTTAAAATTTAGCACATACACAGCACAGTATTACATAGTTGTGCTTTTCAAGCCTTTGCCTAAACATGTGTTTGCAATTGTTAGTTGGAAGTACAAAATCCTCAAAGAAAGTTCATGCTAATAACCAAACTTTGGAAAGACAGGATGGATTGTGGGGACATTGTGAAGATAAGCTCCTTCAAATGTCTCTACAGTTCTTATCTTATTTTGCCCATGACAGTAGTTGAAGTAGTTTAGGAGTATGATATTAGATTTCACTAGAACTGTCGAGATACAACTCTATAATTTAGTTTGGATTTGAAATTTTTTTAACTTGAACATTGCAATGATAAGATTAAGGATACAAATGAGTTTGCCCACAAAAGTGATGAAGACTTGTGACTTTGTTAAGCCTTATCTGGACAAAGCACAAATGTTATATTAGATGCATTTAGAACTCAGCTGCTTATTAGCTAAGTGACCTTGGTAAGATTCATGACCTCATCTATAAAACAGGGATACCTTACATTGTTGTCCTGAGAATAAATGAGATGTGTGTCTTGTGCCTGATACAGGCCAGGGCCAGGCAATAGCAGGCACTCACTGTGGGCTATCTCTGCTGCCCTTCGTGTCAACCCTCCTCTTCCACCACATGCATGTACACCAACCTTGTTTCTGTCGGCTGATTCTGTGCTTCTGTTTCTGTTTCCTTAGTTGAAGTGCTAGCTAGAAAAGGGAGTATGTTTAATTATCAGTTAGCAAACATTTATTGAAGTCTTATAATTTGCCAAGCACTGTTCTAGTTGCTTGGAAAACATCAATGAAGCCAAGATACAGAACCTCACCCCTGTGCATCTTACATTCTAAGGAACTTATGGACTAACACAGAGGTTATTCATGACGTTTTTCCTGCTACAGTTATCCCACAGTTGTATTTTTTGTGATTTGGATGAAGCATATTTATTGAAAGTGGGAATTATTTTGGAATTGAAATTCTATAATATTAGTAGTGCAGCACCTTCCTCTCTCTCTCCTTCTCTTCTTCCTCCCACCCACCATCCTCCCCTCCCTTCCCCTCCCACCCTCCCTCCCTTTCCCCTCTGTCCTTCCCATCTTTCTTTCTCTTTGTATATTTCAATATATTTGAACTATGAAAATGTCTTTACCCATGCTACATTTTTTTCCTTCTTAGCCTGATTCAAATTCCAGTTTGGTTCCTGTCATCAGAATGGATCTTCATCTCATCTTTATCTTCGTCTCAAGGATGAAGGAGGCTGACTGGATGATGAAGGGCCCCACCCTGCATCCCTTTAGCAGTAGGCACCGGGTTAAATTACACATCTCTCTTTTTTGTTAGATTGTTGGCTGCGATCACCAGCTGGGAAGCACCATCAAGGAGGATAACTGCGGAGTCTGCAACGGAGATGGGTCTACCTGCAGGCTGGTCCGTGGGCAGTATAAATCCCAGCTCACCGCAACCAAATGTAAGACACTCCAGAGATGGGGCCATCTCTGGGCCTTCTGATTTGTCATAGTCCCCTGGCTTAACTCCCTGCAGCAATTAGGGAATGACATCTCCAACCAAATGAAGCCAAATATGAAAACCCTGTGGGAAGAAAGTTAGGTTCTTTTTTTGTGGATTAGTTTAGGTAAGACAAGTCAGGTCACCCACTTCAATCCCACAGAGGAAACCTTTTCTTTAGAGGCACATTAGAAGGAAATTAGGCATAGATCTGAATATATTCAACAAGAAAGCATGAGCTTGCTATCCAGTGTGAGAACTGGCTACATCCTGACCCCTCACTAATTCATAGTCTGGCAGAATAGCAGAGAGAGGGGCAGATTAGACCAAATGCTTTCCTGCCACTGTGAAATCACGTGGTCTTCACTGACAAAGTGACCTTGGATCAGTGCTGATCACATGTTTCTCCAGAATGGATATTGGGCAGTGACTATGTGAAGCCAGTTACAGACTGTTGTGTCCTAATCTCTCTGTAGCAGCTGAATACTTGTGTGCCTGCTATACGTGTATGTGCCGGGAACTTTACACGATCATTTCATTTAATCCTTATAACAACGTTGTAGCAAGGTACTGTTTATCCCCATGTTATGAATGAGATAACTGAGGCTTAGACAGATTAGGTGACTTTCTCAGAGTTCCACAGCTATGAAGTATAAGAGCCAAAATGTCAGCCCAGAGTCTGATTCCAGAGCTTAAACACTTATTTGTTCCTCTTGATTGTCCAAAATTCTGCTGTTCCCAGAGTGTTTGTAAAGCAGTTAGATGGATCAAAGTGAGATACTTTAAGTGCCTGCCCAGCTGGGTCCTCCTAGGGTAGATGGTATATGTTCTTGAGATACCTGACCCAACAACAGACTCACCCAGCAAGCTAGATCATTTTACCATACATGATCCTCTGTGACTCACTGTTCTAGGCACTGCAGCAGAGAGAGATAGAAACAAAACAACCCTTGTACTCAAGACCATGCACTTGTTAACATTTATTTATTTTTAATTTAAGGTTGATTGCTTTACTGTATTGTGTTGTTTTCTACCAAACATCAACATGAATCAGCCATAGGTTTATCCATGTCCTCTCGTCCCTGAACATTCCTCCCATCTCCCTCTCCACCCCACCGTTTCTAGAATAACTTGACCTTTCTTGGCATATTTTCTCAATTTTTCCATTGTCTGGAATCCTCCAAAAGATCCTTAATGAGGACTTCTTTGTACATGTCTCCTGTGATTTGGGAAACAGGAATGAATTTCTTTACTGACTGTGGTTTTGTCCTCTTAACTGTTGACTAGTTGGAGGAAAACACTTGATGTATGGGGGGTTTGTGGCTTTAAACTACAAGGGACTTGTAGTTGCAGGGGGGAAAAAGAAGCACTGTTTGCTGGAGAACTATTCCGAGAAGACAGGAAAAGGCAGCTCACCCAAAGGGCTAGCCTCTGGGGAAGAAGAGGAGGTGGGAAGAAAGACTAGGAACTTTTAAATACAGGAAACATCAGAGGTGCCAGCTTAGGAAACTCTCCCCTTTCTAACACACCTCAGGCAGTGAAAAATGTGATTCTGAAGAAAAAAAAGAAAAAAGACCTGAGCAGAGAGAATGATGAAGGGCAGAGTAAGTTAGACGTTGATGTAGTGCGTTCAGGTGAGATTTATTTTTCCTGTGATCATGTGCTGGTAGTTTCTTCTATAAGATGAAAAATTAAACAATTTAGAAGATGAAAACCAGCGAAGGGTGGAGGCATAATTCTTTTGTAAATCTCTGAAGTCATGGTGGGATATTTGCAGAAAAAAAAAATTACATTCAAAAGGTACTTAGTGATTTTTTGAAGTATAAAATTTATTAAAACCCTACAGCATTTCTTATTGAAAAATAGAAGTAAAAGATTTCTTTGATAGAGCTTTTCAAGGAATACTAAAGAGTTGAAGTCTTTCTAATTATTGGTGTTACATAATTGAATCGGTGTTTGTTATCTAAGAATCTAAGGACTTCCATGAGGCACAAAAAGAGATGACAGACATTCGTGCAGTGACTGCTGTAGGGCAACTTCCAGGGGCATGTTTTCATGATGAGAATCCTTCCTTTATTCTCTCACATCCCTCTGCCTTCCTGTCCTCGTAGAAAAGCCTGCACACTCTGCTCAGATAGATATTCCCCCTACCCTCCTGTTAAAAGGTGATCGGGGCCCTTTGGAGCCTGAATCACTGGAACAAAGTTGGAGAAGCCCTGAAAGGATGAACTGCAGCCAGTTGAGAGCCATAAGTCATCGCCAGGTCTGCAGACAGATACCTCAGTGAACAGTGCTCTATTCAAACCAACAGTGGGTAAATCACATAAGACACAAGCCAACGATGATCCATAATGACAAAAGGCGACTGATTCGTTTACCTTAGCACTGACGATGCCTCATGACAAAATGATTTATATCAATAAAGCCCAGCCTATGCATGCACCTCACCACAATCTATAGCAGATGCTGAACAAGCTGCCTCATTTATGTTTTCTCCACCCCCAGAAGAACCTTGCACCCTATATATACAGACTGTGAGATGACCAACAGGCAGGGGAGATGAGACTGCTCTGCAGAGCCCAGTGTACCGGCCAGGTGAGCGGCTCTCCACCCATGAGGCCTGGAGGAGTTCTGCCAGGTCTCTCCCTGCTGCTGCTAAGTCGCTTCAGTCATGTCCAACTCTGTGTGACCCCATAGATGGCAGTCCACCAGGTTCCTTCATCCCTGGGATTCTCCAGGCAAGAATACTGGAGTGGGTTGCCATTTCCTTCTCCAATGCATGAAAGTGAAAAGCGAAAGTGAAGTCGCTCAATCATGACCGACTCTTAGCGACCCCATGGACTGCAGCCTACCAGGCTCCTCCGTCCATGGGAGTTTCCAGGCAAGAGTACTGGAGTGAGGTGCCATTGCCTTCTCCCTACACTCTAACAAAAGACACTAAAAGCCAGCCACACAATCTTCTCAAACTCCTTATAGCCATATCCCCCACACTGAATTCATTTTCTTCTGAACTTACACCCAGATTTTCCCCGTATGCTATCAAACCTCAGGGGAATAAAGAAAAAAAAAATGGAGAGTGGAGAAAGACCATGGTGGAAAGTGCCAGAAGGAAAAGGAGAAGTAGGAGAAACTTATCAAGTGGCTGCCATTTGCTGATGAATGAAAAACAAACCATCTTTGTAATAAAAGATATTATTATTACCTAATACAAATGCAGAAAACAGATATAAGCTGCACCAAGGCTGAGCACTGAAGAATTGATGCTTTTGAACTGTGGTGTTGGAGAAGACTCTTCAGAGTCCCTTGGACTGCAAGGAGATCCAACCAGTCCATTCTGAAGGAGATCAGCCCTGGGATTTTTTTGGAACGATTTCTTTGGAATGATGCTAAAGCTGAAACTCCAGTACTTTGGCCACCTCATGCAAAGAGTTGACTCATTGGAAAAGACTCTGATGCTGGGAGGGATTGGGGGCAGGAGAAGAAGGGGACGACAGAGGATGAGATGGCTGGATGGCATCACTGACTCGATGGACGTGAGTCTGAGTGAACTCCGGGAGATGGTGATGGACAGGGAGACCTGGCGTGCTGCAATTCATGGGGTCGCAAGGAGTCAGACACGACTGAGCAACTGAACTGGACTGAAGGCACTCTTGCCCTCCTTTTGAAGGAAAAGGCTGCCTACTGAGAGCCTTCAGCCTTTCCATTTTTCCAGATCACTTTTTCCTACTTCCCCAACCCAATGAAAAAATTATCAAATTTAGCTTATATTAACTTACTTTTGATTTTTGAAATTAAAAACTCATTTTTTCTCAAATTTTTTGAACTTTTTATTTTGTATTGAAGTATAGCTGATTAGCAATGTGATAGTTTCAGGTGGACATCAAAGGGACTCAGCCATACGTATACATGTATTCATTCTCCCCCAAACTTTCTCCCATCCAGGCTACCACATAACATTGAGCAGAGTTCCATGTGCTATATAGAACAACCTTGTTTGTTATCCATTTTAAACATAGTAGTGTGTACCTGTCCATCCCAATCAAAATATTACTGGCTTGTACTATATTGTGTATTCTCCATGTATACTCAGAATACACTTAGATCCAAAACCAGCCTATTTGATATCAATCTGATGTCTCCAGTTTTGCAGACCTGTCAAATGTATCTGTGTGTTTTGAAAATATCTTGGTATCTGAAAGTTCTCTCTCTATCTCCCTTGGGTGGTGAGAGCTAGATAAACTAAATTATATCAAGATAAAATGAAGCTCCTAATACCCAACTTTCCCTCTCAGACTGTGCTTATGCTGATTTATAATGGCTATGAGTAAATATATTCTGGGGTTATCATGCTGGCTCAAAGATATTGAGATAAAGGATATTTATAATAAAAGACAGGCCTAATATTGTCAAGTAGAAAATACATATGAATTTTTTTTAGAAAAAGCACAAAACTCTAAAGAAATTTCACTTTGTATCTGACTTCAGGCTATACTCACAAGTCACTTATTCACTCATTCAATAGCAATTCACTCATTCATTTATTCAGCACCAAATATTTCTTGGGTACCTGCTATGTGCTGAGGAACTGTTATAGGTGCTGGAAACACAGGAAAGAGCAAAACAGACCAAAGTCTATTTTTTTCATGGGGCTTACTTACTAGTGTTAGGGGCAGGCAAAGAGACTAAATGAATAAATTAATTAAATGTGTATGTGTCATGTGGTGATACATAGAAAAAAGTAAAACAGAGAAGGAAAAAAAGTAGACATAGAAAAGTCATAGGAAAAAGTAAAACAGAGTACAGAAAGAACTAGAGACAGGGACGGACTGGCAGCCAAAGGTACTGGAGGGAATTGCAGCTTTGAATAGGTTAGTAAGAAAACATTCGCTGATAAGATGGCATTTTGAGCAAGGATCTGAGGGAGATACAGGTAGAGTCACAAGCACGAGGCAGGGGGAAGGAAATTCCAGGCATAGAGAAGAGCATGTGCAAGGGTCCTAAGGTAGAGACATTCTTGACATATTTCTTGATGTGTAGAGAAGCTGATGTAACTGAAGTAAAGAGAGTTTAAAGACTAGAGGAAAAGAAGAAGGCAGGACAACTGTGAGGAGGGATGAAGAATGGTACAGATGTTGTAGGATTTTATAGGGACTTGGGCTCTTAGTCTGAATAAGAAGAGAAGTTACAGGAAGATTTTGAGCAGAGTAGTGACTTCATTTGGTTTATGTTTTAAAGTATCACTCTATATGCTCTGTTGAGAATAGACTATGGTGGGTCTAACTGTGGATATAATAAGAGCAGTCAAGAAGTCCAGCTGGGTATGAGGATGACATGGACCATGGTAGTATATCTCATGCTGGGTAAACTGCATTTCTTAGAGTCCAAGACACCATTGATTGAGAGATGTGCCATTATTTTATGTACCATTAAGTGGGGGAGGAGGGGAAAGCCTCTGTTGAAATTAAGAAACTATGACACAATGCCTTCTGACCACTTAGGGATTTTTGTTGTTCAGTTGCTCAGACAGGTCCAGTTCTTTGTAATTCCATGGACTGCAGCATGCCAGGCTTCCCTGTCCTTCACAGTCTCCCAAGGTTTGCTCAAACTCATGTCTCTTGAATCAGTGATGCCATCCAACCATCTCATCCTCTCTTGTCCCCTTCTTCTGCTGCCTTCAGTATTTCCCAGTATCAGGTTCTTCTCAGTGAGTCCACTCTTTGCATCAGATGGCCAAAGTATTGGAGCTTCACCTTCAGCATCAGTCCTTCCAGTGAATATTCAGGGTTGATTTCCTTTAGGACTGACTGGTTTGATCTCCTTGCAGTCCATAGGTATCTCAAGAGTCTTGTCCAGCACCACAGCTTGAAAACATCAGTATTCTTTGGCACTCGGCCTTCTTTATGGCCCAACTCTCATATCCATGCATGACTACTGGAAAAACCACAGCTTTGACTAGACAGACCTTTGTCAGCAAAGTGATGTCTCTGGTTTTGAATATGCTGTCTAGTTTTGTCATAGCTTTTCTTCCAAGAAGCAAGTGTCTTCTGATTTCATGGCTGCAGTCACCATCCACAGTGATTTTGGAGCCAAGAAAATAAAATCTGTCACTTTTTCCATTTTCCCCCAACTATTTGCCATAAAGTGATGGGACCAGATGCCATGATCTTATTTTTTTGAATGATGAGTTTTAAGACAGCTTTTTCACTCTCCTCTTTTATCTTCATCAAGAGATTCTTTATTTCCTCTTGGTTTTCTGCCATAATAGTGGTGTCATCTGCATATCTGTGCTCTGCATTCTTGTCATCACTTGATATTGTCAGTATTTTTTATTTTAGCCATTCTGACTGGTGTGTAGTGGTATCTCATCATTGTTTTAATTTGCATTATATATATATGGATTTTGTATATATAAATAATGGCTTATGATTTTGAACATATTCTTAGGTTGTATTAGTTCCCAGTTTCTGCTGTAACACATAACCACAAACTTAGTGGCTTAAAGCAACACAATTATTTTACAGTTCTGGAGAGTCAGAAGTCTATAGTAGGTCTTGCTGAACTAAAATCAAGGTGTTAGCCAGGCTGTATTTCTTCTGAAGGGTCCATTTTCTTTGATTTTTCAGTTTTTGAAGGCTGTCTACAAGCCTTGGCATCTTCAAAGCCAGTAATAGCATCTTCAGATCTTTCTGACTCTAACCACCTGTTCTCTCTCCCTCTTCCAGTTTAAAGAAGTTTTGTGGTTATATTTGGCCTACCTAGATAATCTAAGATACTCTTTCTATTTTAAGGTGAGCTGATTAGCAACATTTTTCATCAGCAACCTTAATTCCCCCTTTTCATGTAACATATTCATAGGTTCTGGGGCTTAGGATATGGACGTCTTTGGCAAGAGGAAGGGTGAGGAATTATTCTGCTGGTCACACATGTGCTTATTTCCTCCTTGATGTAGTATTAATTAAAGTTACTTGCCAGTTTTTAAAACAAGCTTTTTTGGTTTCCTGCTTTTGAGTGTTGAGAGTTTACATGTGCTGAGAACAAGTCCTTTGTTGGATTTGCAACTTAAAAATATTTATACCTTCTTTTTTCAAAGTTGCTCAACTTTATCTTTCACAAAGCAAAAGCTTTGAATTTTGATGAATACCAGTTTATTTTTCTCTTTCTATGGATGGTGCCTTTAATATTATATCTAAGAACTCCTTGCCTAATCCCAGGTCACAAAACTTTCTTCTGTGTCTTCTTCTGGAAGAGTTATAGTTTTATGTTTTACCTGTAGATCTAGGACCTCTTTTCAGTTAATTTTTATATAAAGTATAAGTTTTATGTGTAGGTTGAATTTTTTGTTTAAGGATGTCCAATTCTTTCAGCCGTTTGTTGAAAAGTTGATCTTTTCTTCCTTGAGTTGTTTTTAAAACTATCAGAAATTCATTGTCTGTTTCAGTGTGGGTCTGTTCTGGGCTCTCTCTTCTAATCTTTGTGCCAGTTCTTTCACCAATACTACATTGTCTTAGTTATTGTAACTTTAAGCCTTAAAATCAGGTAGTTTGATTTCTCTAATTTTATTCTCCCTTTCAAACTCATTTTGGCTATTATATACTAATTCCTTTGACCTTCCATATAAATTTTACAATATGTCCTTATATACAGAAAATCTTGCTGGGACTTTTAATTTTCTTAATTCTATAGGTAGATTTGGAGGGAATTAATATATTTTATATGTGATGATATCAACCTATGAGCGTTTCATGTCTAGGCATTTATTTAGATCTTCTTTGATTGCTTCATCAGTCTTTTTTTAATTTTCAGCATATATTTCAGTTAGACTTATACCTCTTTCAATACTTTGCAGCTATTACAAAGGACATCATATTTTCTATTTCAGTTTCCAGTTGTGTATAACTAGTTTATTTTGGCTATTTTGTGAACTTGCTAAACTCACTTAATAGTTCTGAGAGTTTTTTAATTTTCTGCATAAACAATCATGTTGTTTACAAATAAGGATGGCTTTAGTTTCTCCATTTCTATTTGTAAACCACTTATTTATTTATGGCCTTACCATACTGGCAAGGATGTCCAATGCAATGTTGAACAGATATGGCAAGAATGGCTATTCTTAACTTACTGTCAATCTTAAGGGGGAAAGCATTCAGTTTTGCACCATTGAGTATGATTTTAGCTGTAGGTTTTTTGGTAAATGCTCTTTATCACCTTGAAGAATTTCTGTTCTATTCCTAATCTGCTGAGCATTATTCTCTTGAATGGATGTTCAATTTTGTCCAGTGTTTTTTCTACCTCAACTGATATGATCATGTGAAAGTTCCTTAAACTTTTATTATAATGGATAACATTAATTGATTTTCAAATAATCAACCTTGTATTCCTGAGATAAACTCAACTAAATCATGATGTGTTATTCTTTATATGAATTACTGAATTTGATTTTCCAGTATATTGTTTGTGAGTTTTTAACATCTATGTTCATGAGAGATAGTTGTGCATTTTGTCCTTTTTTTATACCATCTTTGTCTGCTTTTGTTATCAGCATGATTCATACCATGAATTGGGAAGTCTGTTCACTTCTCTTCTGTTTCGTGGAAGAGAATGTGTTTAGTGGAACAGATTGGTGTTATTTCTTCTTCATGTGCTTGGTAGTATTTACCAGTGAAATTCTTTGGACCTGGAGTTTTTTTTGTTGTTGTTGTTTTTATTTAAGTTTTTCAACATAAGGAATAGCGTTATAGTAACTGTTTTATTTATTTTTCTTTTTAAGTATGAGTGTATTTGAGGGAGTTACTTTGCACGCTGGGTAATTTTTGACCTAATTTCAGACACTGCAAATTTTATCTTCTTGGATACTAGATATTTTCGTATTCCTGTAAATATTCCTGACTTTCGCTCTAGAAGCAGTTACTTGGAATCAGTTTGATCCTTTTGGTTCTTAAAATTTGATAGATGCACCAAAGCCACATTTGGATTAGTGGTAACTAATGTGCCCTGCTACTGAGACAAGACCCTTCTGAATACTCAATGTTCCATGAATTATTTAATTTTCCAGCCTGGCTGCTGGAATAATATATTCTCAGTCATAGAATTTGTGTTGATTCTATTTTGTGTTTCCCTGTTTGTGTAGTTCTTTTCCTGGCCTCAGTCATAGAATTTGTGTTGATTCTATTTTGTGTTTCCCTGTTTGTGTGCTTTTTCACATGCATGTACTGAGATTGTTTTTTCACATACATGTACTGATTAGTATATTGGACACCTAAAAGGAATGGTCTTAAATCTCCAGAGTTGTCTATGTATTACTCTCTTCTCTCTGGACACAGAGGGATAACCTGTCCTTCAAGCTCTAGTCACTTTGATGTCTTTGGACCCTTATTAGCTTTGTCTTCTTAGCTCAGGGAAGCCTCCAAGCTCTATCCAAGTTCCCACTTCCATGGATGGCCTGGAAAAGTCTTTCAAGGCAGAATTCTGGCTGGGCAATGTTAAGGTTCTTCTCTTGTTTTCCTGAATCCCAGAAATTGCTGTCCTTTTTTGCTTAATATTCAGAGTCTTGAAAGTCAATGTTTCATACAGTATTTTTCTGACTTCTTGATTGTTTCAGGCAGGAGGTTAAGCCTGGGCCCTGTTCCTTCATCTTGACAGGAAACAGAAGTTTTGACCCTGGGTTCTTGATTCAGTTTTGCACTTATGTAGAAGTAGCCTGCTTTCGGCTCCCACTTTGGAAATGTTAAGTGCTTTTGATTCCTTATCTCCTTACAACTCCCACAACAATTTGATTCCAAGAGGTTAAACACCGTGTTCCACTATTGTCTTGTCTTCTTCTAAGCTGCTGACATCCATTTTGCAAATTTGATGTATTGCCTGTTTTGATGTTGGTTGGTACCTATGTAGGCAAAGATAACTGTGATAGGGATACTACCTCTGTGAGAGAGAATATAAATGCTATTGACAGTGCAGTGCATTCTGACTTTATATATATACATATATCTATATTCTAATGTGAACAATTGTTCCTCTTAGAATCAATTAAATATGATATTTTGACTCTAGTGACAATAGGACTTTGTAACTGATTAGAGGTAAAGGTGAATTCAAGGGTATCTCCAAAGTTTTTGACCTAGGCATCTGTAGGGATGAAGTTCCTCCGCTGGAGAGAAGGCTACACTTTGTCTGGCCTGTCCAAAATGCATCCTTCATTGTGCAAGTGCTGATAAACAGTAGGGGTGGGGAGAGGTTTTGAAAGACTCAAACCCTCAGTCTCACCTTAGTTTGTTGTATATATTTTAATAATAATAAAGTTGTCATGAAGAGAAAAACAAAAAGCCATTCAAATCTCCTCAAGATTGGCAGACTATTGGGAATTCCCTGGCAGTCCAGTGGTTAGGACGCCACACTACACTGCCAGGGGTGTGGGTTGGATCTCCCTGGTTGGGGAACTAAGATCCTGCGTGCCATATCGTATGACTAAATATTAAAAAAAAAAAAGAGATTGACAAACTAGTTTTTCACTTAAGTATGGTTAATTTACAATATTGCGTTAGTTTCTGGTATACAGCAAAGTGATTCAGTTATGTGTGTGTGTGTGTGTGTGTGTGTATGTGTATGTGTATGTGTGTGTGTGTACTGTGCTTAGTCATGTCCCACTCTGCGACCCTATGGACTGTAGCCTGCCAGGCTCCTCTGTCCATGGGGATTCTCCTGGCAAGAATACTGGAGTGGATTGCCATGCTTTCCTCCAGGGGATCTTCCCAACTCAGGGATCAAATCCAGGTCTCACACATTGCAGGTGGACTCTTTCCATCTGAACCACCAGGGAAGCCTATATATGTATGTGTGTATATGTGTAATACACATATCATTTCATATATGTGTATATATATTCTTTTTCATATTCTCTTCTATTATGGTCTGTTATTGTATTGAATGTAGTTCCCTGTGCTATATAGTAGGACCTTGCTATTTATCTATTTTGTATGTAGTAGTTTGTATCTGCTAACCCCAAACTCCTAATTTATCCCTTCCCCATCCCCTTTCTTCTCTGTTAACCGTAAATTTGTTTTCTACATCTGTGAGTCCGTTGTCTGTTTTGTAAATAAGTTCATTTGTGTCATATTTTAGATTCCACATATAAGTGATATCATATATTTGTCTTTCTCTGTCTCACTTACTTCACTTAGTATGATTTCAATATCTCTGCATGTTGCTAAAAATGGTATTATTTCATTCCCTTTTATAGTGGTGTAGTATTGCATTGTTTTCGTCTATGTATCATACATCTTATTTATCCATTCATCTGTCAATGGACATTTAGGTTGCTTCCATTAGCACATTATTTTTATCTGTAGCCAACTATATTAACAGTGGCTCTTTCATTTAAAAAATAATAATAAGATTAACTATCAGCTTCATAAGCTTACAGAGAAGAATCTCTAAAAGCATGAAACTTACCAACAGATCTAAAAACAAGACAAGCTCAGATATCAGGATGGGAAATCCTGTCTTTTAAAAAATTATTATTGTCAATTTTTCTGATACAGCAATGAATCACATGAAAAAATCCATGTATGACAAAATTAAAAACAAATATAAAAGGTTTATTGAAAGATGTGAAATATGCATATATTTGTAGATTTTTGAGGAAATATTTTAGGTAAAATTCTTGAGAACAGTTTTTTTGGGAAAGGTCTTTTACATCCTATAAAAGTGAGATGACAGAATTTATGATTCCCATGGAAAACTTGTCTCTTTAACTGAGAGAGATTATCTAATTTCTGAAGGAAGTCAGAATTGTTTACTAATAACCTAAAATATGTTCTGATCATTGACATCATGGTTCTGTCAACAAAGCCAGAACAGATTAGAGCAGATTCATTTGATCATAGGGCAGTGTGCCTTCGTGGGAAGGTCATCCAAGAAATGCACAGCATGGTAAGAAAGAATGTAGCCACCCACCTTACTAGCCATACCAACCAAATTAATCGTTCAGAAGGCAGGTGGTAAAACCAGCCTTCTCACACATTTTCTAGTGTCTTTTTTTAACCATTTTTAATTGAAGTATAGTTAATTTGCAGTGTTGTGTTAGTTCTATGTATACAGCAAGGTGATTCAGTTATACAAACACACCCATATATATATTCTTTTTCAGATTATTTCATTATAGGTTATTGTAAGATATTGAATATAGCTCCCTGTGCTATATAGTCCTTGTTATTTATCTATTTTATATATAGTAGTGTGTATATATATATATCCCAAATTCCTAGTTTATCTCCCTCCCCCACTTGCTATCCCCTTTGGTAATTATAAGTTTGTTTTCTGTATCTGTGAGTCTGTTTCTATTTCATAAATAAGTTCATTTGTATATTTTTTAAGATTCCATATATAAGTGATATTACATGATGTTTGACTTATTTCACTTAGTATGATAATCTCTGGGTTCATCCATATTGCTGCAAATGGCATTATTTCATTATTTTTCATGGCTAAGTAATAGTCCATTGTGCATTGGAATCTTCTTTATCCATTCATCTGTTGACAGGCATTTAGGTTGCTTCCGTGTTTTGGCTGTTGTAAATAGTGCTGCAGTGAACATTGAGTTGGTGGTGATTTGGTCGCTAAGTCGTGTCTGACACTTGGGACTCCATGGACCATAGCCTGTCAGGCTCCTCTGTCCGTGGGTTTCTCTAGGCAAGAATACTGGAGTGGGTTGCCATTTCCTTCTTCAAGAACACTGAGTTGCATGTATCTTTTTGAATTATGGTTTTCACTGGATATATGTTCAGAGTGGAATTGCTGGATCATATGGAAGCTCTATTTTTAGTTTTTTAAGGAACCTCCATACTGTTCTCCATAGTGGCTGTACCAGTTTACTTTCCCACAACAGTGTAGGAGGATTCCCTTTCCTCCACTCCCTCTTCTCCAGTATCTTAAACACCTCTCTGTGTACCATACAGTATTAGACAGCAAGTAGAAGAATCTTCCAACCCATCCCTAATTATTGAGAATTTATCATCAAATGAGACAACTTTTAACACATCTATAACTCAAAGACTGGCTTTTTATCAATATGTGGCAAATAAAATTAATTTTTTTCCTATCTTACTTTTTGCCAAATGAAGAGCACCATATCTCAAAGTATATTCTGAGATGTATCAGCCAGTGTGGAAAGACAATACATAAGAAGTTTCC
This sequence comes from Budorcas taxicolor, assembly GCF_023091745.1. Taxonomy (NCBI): domain Eukaryota; kingdom Metazoa; phylum Chordata; class Mammalia; order Artiodactyla; family Bovidae; genus Budorcas; species Budorcas taxicolor. The sequence continues at coordinate 28,828,821 of NC_068917.1, read as the reverse complement.
ATGGGTAAACACATTGGGAACACACTAGTTAAATAGAGTGAAATGGAATTATTTGGTTCAGGGATCTTAAGAAACTAATGTGCTTGGGAACTTCCATGACTGGAGTATGGTATGTGGTATTTCCCTGCATATTTTATCTTAGGTCCCTTTTGTAGGAACCATCATGGAGGACTGATGGTTTGTCTTCTTTGTCACCGAATATGTACGTGATATGTGGACTTCCCTGGTGACTCAGCAGTAAAGAGTTTGCCTGCAATGCAGGAGATGCGGCTTCGATCCCTGGGTTGGGAAGATCCCTTAGGGAAGGAAATGGCAACCTACCCCTGTATTTTTGCCTGGGAAATCCCATGAGCAGAGGAGCCTTGTGTGCTTCAGTCCTTGGGGTCACAAAGATTCAGACACAGCTTAGCAACTAAACAACAACATGAAGCTTGATACTAGGAGACACTCAGATAATATCTATGGAATAAAATAATGAATTTGGCAGTTGCCTGATGACCTACCAGTTGTCTGTTCACCCTTTATAGAACCATAGGAGGATAAGTAGGGACTCTTCCTACATCTGATGCTGTGCATTGCTGACTGTTCAAGTTGGCACTGGCCCGAATTCTTCATTTTTCTCTTTGACATGGCAAGGGCAGCGGGCAATCTGGAGACATTCCATCTTGCCTGGTCTACTCTCTCCATCCTACCCTCTTCCCCCAACAACCTTCTAGGCTCTTCTCCATCTTCCTTGGGGAATGTACAAAGGTGACTGTGCCAGCCAAAAGCTTGAGTTAATTGGGTTAATGCTCCCACATGTGGAAGTGAGTCACTTCTCAGCAGAACAAGAGGGACACTGCTGAGCCATGTGGGGGTCAGAAGCCCACTGCTGAGCACTGCAGGGCCAGAGAGCTTTCCTTTTACTTGCACTTTACTTGACCTATGGATAAACAAAGACTTTCTATTTCTAGATAGCCCATTGTTTTAACTGCTTTGAGCTTCTTTTATAAGCTTAAATACCCATGGCTTAATGCAAGATGTTAAAAGCTCTATGGGCCCAGTCTCAACATTTGTTTTCCTTTTCTGTATTCCCCTTATGTATTTTGTTCTTCTGTGCCACAAACTCTTAGCTATCCAAAATCCAGCCTTTTCTTTAACAGTGCCTGGCATTAAAAAACAACTAAAAGGTTGTAATGTGTGTAGAATGTTCAATATTGTAGAAAACTTGAGAAATGTAACCTTTTAGGGAAGAAATTGAGAGCATATGATTCTTCTTTCTCATTCAGCTGGCTATGAGCTCTGGGCCTTGGAGCATAAAAACATCATCAAAGTAAACAGCATTTCAGTCCCTGTCCTTAAGGAGACTTGGAATAGACAGATAAAATGATATTTACAAAATACCTACTGTGTTCCAGACTATATGTCTGGTTGGTATACATATCTATAGTCATACTTACATCTGCTAACAGTAGTATTGTGAAGTAAGCGTTGGTTTCACTGTTTTACAAACAGAGAAACAAAGAGTCAGAGAAGTTAGAGAATGTCTGAAATTCATTTATTGAAATTAAATTCTGCCAAAGACAGGATGATAATGTTAAGGTTCAGAGAAATTGGCTAGCTTTGGGGATTCTTTTACTCAAATGAAATTCTTCCAGTGATAGGATGGTAATGTATAATGCTGGAAAGATGTGAAACAAAGAATCCCACAGAGTTTCTGAATATGCTGATGAGTTTAAAAATACCTGCCTTTCTGTTGTCTTCTGAAATGCCCTCCTGGTCTTTGACTTTCCATTACTTATTATACTTCTCAGAGGTCTCATTTCTACACCATCAAATCGGAATGGTAGCATCCTCTTTGCCCTTATTATAAGTTTGGGGTGACGGAAGAAATAGTAAAGTTTAGGGGAAAGTGAAATTCTTCAGTGCTATGCAAATATAAAGGGTTCATTTCACAAATAGAGTTCTAAATGAGCACACCTATGATGTGTTTGAGATACGTGTTATTTTCCTCTGATTTTTTAGCAAATGTAGGTTTGAGGAGTGCTTCCACTGAATTGTGGCTCAGTCTTCAAATAGGATGAAAATTGAATAATTTCTAAAATAATCTCTAATTCAGTCAATTTTTTAAAATTTTCAAAATCAAGAGAGAATGTTGGGGGAATGTTAATAAACATTTATGGGACACTCACAAAATATAGTATTAGCTGTAGATAGTGTGAAGGATATTAAAGAATGGAAAGCATGATTTCTGACCTAGAAAGTTGAAAAAATACAAGATAGTGCCTTCTAATCTATGGTACTCATCCAACATACTCACTTTGCTTGAGGGAAATCCAGATTTTAATATAATAAAATCTTCTTTAGAGCATTAGAACTTATTTTCTTTTTGTAATTCTACACAATTGCTCCAGTTTAAAATATGAGGATACAGGATAAGTTTTTAACATTAGAAATGAACACTTGTAAATTCTTTTTTCAATATATCAAAATTCATGTATTTTTTTCCAAAGGTCAGATCCCTGTGAATTAGCAAGTGACCAGCTTTTTCAGCATATTTTATTTTGTAGAAAGTATAAATTTTGATTCCCACATATTGGTGTTCAGATTTTAAACACATTTTTAAAAGATTGTCATTTGGGGGTGTTTGTCAATCAGTGCCTTACATAGGACATAATCAGTAATTTTGTATCAAATTATGTGCTTTAAGATTCTGCTTTGTTTCTCTCTAGTGGACAACACAGTGGTTGGTATTCCCTATGGAAGCAGACATATTCGTCTTGTCTTAAAAGGACCTGATCACCTGTGTAAGTAAACTCAGTTGTTGGCTTTTGGATATTGAGAATTTTAGTCATTATCGTTCTTCCCCTCCTCCCATAAAAGATTACGATTTAGGAATACAAATCTTAATTCTCTATCATAATGTGATATTTTGAGCACTTCTATTTCTCTTTCAGTTGCCTAGGAGATAGCAGAAACCTCTCTGGTTATTACCTCTAACCACAGTCATCCTGAAAGATACAAAATTGATGCTTCCAATAGATTGTTCCTGAGTTAAGCACATGTTTATGATTTTGTGAATGTTATTTCTCATTCTCTCTCTTCTTCCTCTTCAGTCAATCTCAGTCTTTTCCTTGCCTCACCTCTTGTTTTTCTTCTTCTTTCCAACCTTCCCTCCCTTTTCTTCATTCTTTTAAATTTCTGCTCTCATGCTCCAATTCAGAGGAACATAGAAACTCCTCACAATCTTAACCTGATGGCATTTAAAGAGGACTGTGGGGTCTAATTAAGCATACCAGGTAGAAAAGATAATGCAAGACCCTAACATCTTGAAGATAGCTTTTGGAATTCAGGATTGAAGGGTAATCATAACCCCAAAGATCAAATGGTAGCAGGGTCCCACCAGAGCCTGGGCAAGAATTGATCTTTAGTCATGCTAAGCCAGCAGTACATAGCCACATTTTTTTTTTTTTTATCATGTAGTGTTGTTTAGATGGAGACTTGTAAATCACAAGCAGAAAATTATAGGCTATAAACCGGGAGAGAATAGGACAGGATATGCCAGCATTATCTGCAAAATTCACTTTCACTGAAAGACTTCTCTTCAGTTGGTCCCTTGAGCATTTCTGATCTCCTCCGCTGTGACTGTTCCTAGCTTCCTCCAGAGCCATCTATCATCTTCTGCTTTCTCTTCCCTCCCACACACTTGCCTAAGAAGCCAATTTAGGTAGCAAGCATTATCTTTTGGCAATTGGATTATAAATGAAATCATTCCAGAAAGACAAACAAGAGGGAGACAAATTGGAGCCTGTGAAAGTTCAGAGAGCCTACTGAAGTCTTTCTAAAAATAAAAATAATTGCATTTCATGGGAAAGGTGGGGTTTGAGAGGTCATGTGACATAAAGGAATAAGTAAGGTACAGTCCAGGCAAAGTCAAAAGATTCTGGGAAACCACCTTATATGGATCGAAGTCCTTTTTAAACCCTGAACAGCCCCCCAAAATATATTGTTCACATGTCCAAGAATGATATATGCTTGCACACTATTACCATTCAAATGATTTGTTTTTTCCCTTGAGAACTGGACAGAATTAACTGCTGGTATAACAACCTCAGTCAAAAAAAGTATTTTTCTGTGCAATGAGAGGCTAAAAAAAAAGTCTAGACCAGTCCATCACCAAATGGCAGACTTATTCCTCATTGCAGAAGAAAGGACCCACCCAAAGGAATAGATGTAAGAGGAAAATTCATTTTTATAAATGTAGAGGCATCCCAGACTTGCTAATCGTAGGATTACTAAGAAGCTGAAGAATTGGCTTTGTTTGGTTTAATTACTCTAGAGATTGGATAGGTGAAGCTTCAGATGATAATCATAAATGATGAAAAGCAAAACAGAATCTGCTTTCTCTGCCGACAGGCATACTATTGATAACATATGTATAAGTAAGGAAGTTTTGGTATTTGGAATATAACTCAGTAAAATAAATGTGTGAATAAATATTGCCCTGTTTTTCTTGCAGCCCTTTTATCCTTGAATCCCAGAAGCTGGCCCAATATGAGTCCAGCTGTAAATATTTAGGGAGCTTCTCTAGTGGCTCAGATGGTAAAGAATCTGCCTGCAATGCAGGAGACCCAGGTTCAATCCCTGAGTCAAAAAGATCCACTGGAGAAAGGAATGGCTACTCACTGCAGTATTCTTGCCTGGAGAATTCCACAGAAAGAGGAGCCTAGTGGGCTACAGTCCATGGAGTCGCAAAGAGTTGGACACAACTAAGTGACTAACACACACTCCAGGACATGAGTAGAGAGTCTGTCCAGGCCCAGCCCATCTTTAGTCAGAAGTATTTTGGGAAAGATAGCTGGGAGGCCTGGTGATGAAATTGAATCAGATACTCAGGCTTAGATCTTCATGAGTTTTCCAAAACCAAGTTAATTTATGTCCTGGAGGTCCCTCCACAAATTAGCGGAGGCAGCTGGAGGAGGGAAGCATAGGGAAAAGAGACACAGAGCTGTTGCTTTCCTCTGATGATAACCACTGTGCTCGTCGCACTCCATGTTGTCTCCATGTGCCTGATATTCTTCTACGAGGTCCTCCCTGCACTGGGGCCTGGGTGGAAGGCCAGACCTACTCCCAGAGACGGGCTGCTCGACTTCATCTGGGACATGGGCATTAATTAGATGCCATTTTCTACCCATTGCTATTCCTTCTAGTAGGAAACTTGAAGTAAACAACATCTAGAGTAATTTACTGTAACTATATTGGGTATCTTAGTGCCTCCAGAGACCTGAAAACTGTCCTTAACTCCAAAACCTCAATCTACAGAACATACAAGAGGGGAGTCATTCTGACTAAATGACTAGGAGACCCAGATCCTTACCCTACCAGGGATTGTTCCTGCTAAACAACCCATGCCAAAACCAAGGGTCTTTGTGCAAATTTTAAAACCATTGTTAGACTTAGTCTATCCATGTTTCTAGTGGAGATCATGGAATTCCAGTTGAGCTGTTTCAAATCCTAAAAGATGATGCTGTGAAAGTGCTCCACTCAACAGGCCAGCAAATTAGGAAAACTCAGCAGTGGCCACAGGACTGGAAAAGGTCAGTTTTCATTCCAATCCCATAGAAAGGCAATGCCAAAGAATGCTCAAACTACCACACAGTTGAACTCATCTTACACACTAGCAAAGTAATGCTCAAATTTCTCCAAGCCAGGCTTCAATAGTACGTGAACCGTGCACATCCAGATGTTCAAGGTAGATTTAGAAAAGGGAGAAGAACCAGAGATCAAATTGTCAACATCCATTGGATTATCTAAAAAGCAAAATAGTTCCAGAAAAACATCTATTTCTGCTTTATTGACTATGCCAAAGCCTTTGACTGTGTGGATCACAGCAAACTGAGAAAAAGCCTTAAAGAGATGGGCATGCCAGACCACCCAACCTGACTCTTGAGAAATCTGTATGCAGGTCAGGAAGCAACGGTTAGAACTGAACATGGAACAACAGACTGGTTCCAAATCAGAAACGGAGTACATCAAGGCTGTATATTGTCACCCTGCTTATTTAACTTGTATGCAGAGTACATCATGAGAAATGCTGGACTGGATGAAGCACAAGCTGGAATCAAGATTGCCAGGAGAAATATCATTAACCTCAGATATGCAGATGATACCACCCTTATGGCAAAAAGTGAAGAAGAACTAAATAGCCTCTTGATGAAAGTGAAGGAAAGTGAAAAAGTTGGCTTAAAGCTCAACATTCAGAAAACTAAGATCATGGCATCTGGTCCCATCACTTCATGGCAAATAGATGGGGAAACAGTGAAAACAGTGACAGACTTTATTTTTCTGGGCTCCAAAATCACTGCAGATGGTGACTGCAGCCATCAAATTAAGATGCATACTCCTTGGAAGAAAAGTTATGACCAGCCTAGACAGCATATTAAAAGCAGAGACATTACTTTGCCAACAAAGGTCCATCTAGCCAAGGCTATGATTTTTCCATTAGTCATGTATGGATGTGAGAGTTGGAGTATAAGGAGAGCTGAGCACTGAAGAATTTGATGCTTTTGAACTGTGTTGTTGGAGAAGACTCTTGAGAGGCCCTTGGACTGCAAGGAGATCCAACCAGTCCATCCTAAAGGAAATCAGTCCTGAATATTCACTGGAAGGACTGATGCTGAAGCTGAAACTCCAATACTTTGGCCCCCTAATGCAAAGAACTGACTCATTGGAAAAGATTCTGATGCTGGGAAAGATTGAAGGCGGGAGGAGAAGGGGACAACAGAGGATGAGATGGTTGGATGGCATCACCAACTCAATGGACATGAGTTTGAGTCAACTCTGGGAGTTGGTGATGGACAGCGAGGCCTGGCTTGCTGCAGTCCATGGGGTCACGAAGAGTCAGACATGACTGAGTGACTGAACTGAACCATGTTTCTTCATGCAGCAGGCAATTATTCTAAAGTTCTCAATCACGTGAGAATTTAACCTGTTTTGAAATATATATCAAAATTACCCTCCTCCCCAGCATGCTCTGATTTCCTAAAACAAAAGATGCTGCCTAGCTTTGTCACTGGGCAGATTCATATTGGAATGCTCCAGGGATCCAGACATTCTTTTCTCCATCCTAAGTTCTTATGAGATGCCATATAAGTACACAGGACTGAATTTTAAAAGGATTTTTAAAAGAAAGAGAAGTAAAGAGGATAGTTAGTTCTCTGTCTTTAAGCCGCTATAGTTTTGTTTCTCTTTTTTCATTTTGAACAATAGCCCATGTGCAATAAGTAACCAGAAAGTATCAATAACTGCAAGGTAACACATGACTATCAAATTACCCAATGAGTGCTTGAGGAACTCAGAGAGGTACCCTGGGTCTCATAGAGAAAAAGGAAAACTACTGGGTAAATTCGAGACTGAGGGCTGTGAAGACTGAAATCAATAAGATGTATGGGGGATGAGATGGTTTAGTCCAAAGAATATGGTTGTGGTAAATTAGGGTACCCAAATGAAGTCATCCAGGGAATTGAAGATTTTTTGACAGGGAGCCCTGAATTCTTGATTAATAAGTTTTAAAATAATTTCATTTGCTGCATCAATTCCTATGTGATCCAGCAGTGCCTATCTATTTTGTTTCTATCACATTTGAAATATGTCAGCCCTATAAAGAATGATACTTCTCCCTGTTGTAGCTCTAGACCTTGTATGGGATGTGCTTGCGTGTGGTCTGTGGAAGCCCTGGGAACATCTTTCTTTCCTCTTCCTGTGTTTGATTATGTAGATCTGGAAACCAAAACTCTCCAGGGGGCTAAAGGTGAAAACAGTCTCAGCTCTACAGGCATCTTTCTTGTGGACAATTCTAGTGTGGACTTCCAGAAATTTCCAGACAAAGAGATACTGAGAATGGCTGGACCACTTACAGCAGATTTCATTGTCAAGGTGAGCCCATTTAGATACCTTGTTTTCAAGCCACATCTGAACTAGCATTACTTATAATCCCCTGAAGAAAGAGAGACTTTAGGCTTTGACACAGATTGGAAAGCTTGTTATCCAGGAAATGTTTAATTCAAGGGTGTTGAGCTACAGGTGCCGCAGCAGTAAAGAATCTGCCTGCCAGTGCAAGAGACTCGGGAGACGTGGGTACAATCCCTGGGTCAGGAATATCCCCTGGAGTAGGAAATGGCATCCCACTACAGTATGCTTGCCTGGAAAATCACATGGACAGAGAATCCTGGTGGGCTACAGTCCTTGGGGTTGTAAAGACTCAGATGCAACTGAGCAAGCATGAGCTACTTTATAAGAACATGCAATAAGAACATGGAATAATTTTAAGGTTCTAGAAAAAAAATACATACATTAATATATATTTGTGTGTGTATAAGCTAGTAAAAAGACCTCCTCTCAAAAAGCCAGCATATGATGAGTTAGGGATATGTACCATTTTTAAAACAAACTAGGGTACAGTCATTGACTCATATTAAGGTATCCTTAGTCAAACAGAAAGGCAAATTAATGATCCATAGACTTTATCATGCTTCCAATTACAAGTTGTTTTTTCCCTCTTGTACTGGCAACAAGACCAAGTTGTTTCCTTCTATCAGAGCTTCCCTGCTCTTCAAGGTAATATGAAACACATTGCTGGAAGCAACATACACATTCTGTAGGGAAAATGTATATACTCAAAGAAATGTTTGGGAATCCCAATAAAATAAAACATATTTTCTTTCCTTCAGTAGGTCAGAAGGACTAGAAGGATTTCAGCTGTAAAGCTGTAAAACTTGTAATGTGTCCAGGACGCCATAAATTTTTCATCATGGGACCTGAAGCCAGAGGACATGTGATTTAAGCCAAGGCTTGATGACCCCATGGCAGCTGGAAGTAGGGATGCATTTAGGAAAATGTGATGGGCAATGAGGTTGCATGAAAGAAGGGTTCCAGAGTTCTGTCCTCTGTCTCCATCTGCATGGTAACCCTTTTTAATTCAGTCCAGATGCCAGCTACATGACCATGAACAAGCACCCACAAACCATCAGAGATAGCTCACAATAGAAATGACATTGCAGGTAGTTAAATAATTTCAGTTTAACAAACAAATACAGTAAAAAATGAGAGCTATCTTAAATTTTTGAAGCCCTTAGAATAAACGACTTACACTAATTTACCTGGTGGCCTTGTAAGAGTTAATACACATACTGAAAATATAGAGTTGAATTCAAGTAACATTATCCACACTGGAACAGTTCACAAAATTGTCAAATGCATTTCACATGGCCAGCTGCCTTCTGCACATCACCCACAGGGACAATGAGCTCAATGTGTCCAAAATTGGACTTGTCTAGCCCCAGAAACCTACTTTATCTTCTTTATTTCTTGTGGAATACCACACTGTTTACCCAGCCAAGTCAGAAACCTGTGATTCACACCATTTCCCTTCTCCTGTACACCCCTAGTTAGACGTTAAACTTGGTCGGCTCTACCTCCATGCCATCTCTCAAGACTGTTCTTTCTTCTCCGTTCTTGCCACCCGTCTCTTAATTTAGGTCTATGTGTTTCTCACCTGAATTAACGTGATAGGCTCTGAATTATTTTCCCAGCTGCTGAGCCATTGTCTATACTGCCTTCAGAGTGAGTTTTCTAAAAACCAGAGTGTTTTCCCTGTTCATGATCCTGCATTGCCTCTCACTTCCACTCCTTGCTTTGGGACTAAAATGCAAAGCCATAGCCCAGCACGTGTAACTCTCAATAATCTGGATTCTGTCTACCTTTCCCACCTCAGCTGTGCTCTCCTGTTTCAGTCAACTGTATGACTGACAAGTCCCCCAACATCTTGCACTCTTTACCTTCACATAGAGCTGTGTCCTCTAGCTGCAGTGTTCTTTTCTTCTTGCTTTCTCTTCCCTAACTCATATTTGTACCTCAGAACTTTCCCCTTCCAGAAACATTCTGTGACTCGACCCTAGATTCCAATTTACATCACATCTCCCCTCTGTGTGTTCCTCAAAGGGAAAATTATATCTGTCTTCATAGCTCCATAAAAAGCCCAATAAGCACCAACAAGTGCTGGATGAATAAAGGACTTTCACCACATGGCAGATGCTGAAGTGGGACAGAGGTGACATCTTCTTTCTGCCTGCAAGGACACTGAGCCTGAGGGAAGTTGAGTGATATTCCTTAGCTCAGGCCAATGACAAGCCAGGACCAAAGATCATGCCTCCTTACTTCTGCCTCCAACTCTTTTTAGTCGTCTGCGTTGCTTCTAAGGGGGTTTCCTTGATGGCTCAGATGGTGAAGAATCCACCTGCAATGTGGGAGACTCGGGTTTAATCCCTGGGTCACGAAGATCCCCTAGAGAAGGGAATGGCTAAGAGGGTATTTTTTTTTTTCCTCTCTGTGTATAAGTACATATTAAAGGAAAAATTAACTTTGGGGAACTTTGTGATAACTTCCTAGATCCTAGCAACCTGTAAATATCTTCTTTCAAAAACAGGCCAAGCTATCATTTTAGTGATTTTTTTCATTATATCCTGCTTGGTGACCTAGCTTCAGGTTGCAAATGAAAGGAGATGAAAGTTTCATTAGAAAAGATCAGAACCTAATAAATGTAAAATTAGTATAAAATAAATTATAATTTTTAAAAATCCTTTTACTCAAACTTGAAAATGAGCAAGATAATATAAGATGATATAAAATAAAAAGAACAAAATTACTTTTATTCTCAGTGATTTATAATGAAGCAACCGTTTCTTCCTTAATTTTCCCCACAGAATAGCTGAAAATGAAAGATTACCTTTTGCTTATTTATCATCTTTCATTATTTTGGTGCTTAAAAATTATGTACACAGTTTATAATTCAGTTTTCAGTGTCATTCAAAGTATAATCTCTTTTGCATTATACACTTATTTAAGCAACAACTTCCTTTCTGAATGAAATACATCAGGCTCAGAATGGTAATCTCCAAGGAAGTTTATTGCCAAAATACCATTTTTGCTTTTTTAAAAGAAAAAGACTTTTTGCATGAAAGAAAGATTTTTCTCACAGTGAGAATTGCTATATATTATTTTTTGGAATCTCTTTTTCTGGCCACCTTTACAAATGGACTAAGCACTCATCTTTCTTCCTAGGGAAGCCATGTCTTCCAAAAATTTGTAACTCATATGTTGGCTATACATTTTTGGCAACGCTAGTGTAGAGGAGTAAAAAAGATAGACACTCTAGAATTGTGTATATTGTCCTGCTTCCTGGAGGTGTGACCTTGAGTATGTTGTTTTACCTCCTGGAGCCTATTACTCATTTGAAAAATGGTAATGAAAATCTCCCCACATGAGTCTTTGTAAGGAATTGAATGAGGTAGTGTGTATAAAAGCAGCTAGAACTGAATGACTTCCTTTCCATATTTTCAAATGCTTTAACTTCTGGTCAAACTTTTTACAATACTCTCTGTACACTATGGCATACAACCACTTCTCTGAAGATGGTCCGAGGTTGATTGATTTACAAGTGGTATACCCAGGAACAGTTTAGCAGGTGTAGCTATAAGACAAATGGATGTAGGCACACCTATAATCACATTAATTGTTGAGGATGATTGGCTATTGGCTAGATAATTATCTGACTTAGCATCCCCTTCTTCCCTTACCAGGCTATCTTTTCAGAAGCTACAGACTCAGTAAAAGATAAGGACCTTCCCAGATAGAAGAGGGGGTTTTGTTAGTCATAGTCCTTCTTTTTCTGGAGAAGGCAATGGCTCCCACTCCAGTACTCTTGCCTAGAAACTCCCATGGATGGAAGAGCCTGGTAGGCTGCAGCCCATGGGGTCGCTGAGGGTCGGACACAACTGAGCGACTTCACTTTCACTTTTCACTTTCATGCATTGGAGAAGGAAATGGCAACCCACTCCAGTGTTCTTGCCTGGAGAATCCCAGGGACGAAGGAGCCTGGAGGCTGCCATCTATGGGGTTGCACAGAGTCGGACACAACTGAAGCGACTTAGCAACAGCAGCATTCTTTTTCAGACCACTGGACTTAGCTCTTGTGAAAGCAGCTAAGGCACATTTATAAATTTTCAATTTGAACCATTTTTAAAATTTAAGAAAGCCATATTAGCAGAAGAAAAAAGTGATGAGTGAGTACTTAAGTCATCAAAGTAGCGAAAATGCACTGCAGAATGGGCTTCCCGGGTGGCACTAGTGGTAAAGAACCCACCTGCTAATGCAGGAGACATAAGAGACGCGGGGGCAACCCCTGGGTCGGGAAGATCCCCTGGAGGAGGGCATGACAACCCACTCCAGTATTCTTACTCCTCGTGGACAGAAGAGCCTGATGGGCTATGGTCCATATGGTCACAGAGTCGGACACAGCTGAAGCGACTTAGCACACACACGCAGACACTGAAGAATAGTAACCCAATCATCATACTCAGAACTAAGAACAAGAACACTGATTCACAATTCATATACTGACAAGTAAAGAACAGTTATTTCCTAGAGAGGATAATTTTCTAAATGCATTACATTTTCATAGTTGGGGAATTTGATTAGGAAGATTGATAGCATAATTTTTGCCTAAGTACTCTAAGGAGTAGAAAGCTGGTGGTTTCTATTAGCAAAGTTAGGATATTTAAGGAGAGATGACACCTTCATATTTCTTTCTGGACAGACTTAAGCATAAAAGTGAATGTGAAAGTCGCTCAATCATGTCTGACTCTTTGCAACCCCATGGACTCTACAGGAATTCTCCAGGCCAGAGTACCGAAGTGGGTAGCCATTCCCTTTTCCAGGGGATCTTCTCAACCCAGGGATTGAACCCAGGTCTCCCACATTGCAGGCAGATTCTTTACCAGCTGAGCCACAAGGGAAGCCCAAGAATACTGGATTGGTAGCCTCTCCCTTCTCCAGCAGATCTTCCTGACCCAGTAATCAAACCTGGATCTCCTGCATTGCATGCAGATTCTTTACCAACTGAGCTATCAGGGAAGCATAACCCCATACATAATTCAGCATCCCTCAAATTGTTTTCATTAAAGGTGAAACAATAGGCAGGGCTCCTAAGCAGAAATCACATACACGAAATTATGAGAGTTCAGTTCATGAAGTACGTTTACAGAACTCTCATGTGTATTCTTCTCTAAGGAGATACTTCATGCATGGGGCAGCTTGACTTTGAAATATGGCATCCGCCCTTTCCTAGTTCATGATGCTATTTGAGAGAAAAAACACTGAATAGAAATTTTGAAATAGTGATGACTATAATTAAGTACCCAAATAAAATGAACAGATAGTAAAAGCTACAGATACTTGCTACAAGCTAATGTGATAAAGATAGACTGTGAAATTTGGGCAGCCTGTGAATCTCAGGTAGGATTGAAATCATCATTTCCTTTCTCTCATGGAGGCTGAACTTTGGCAAATGTTTAAATACAGATTGATTTCACCCTACCACCCAGCCTGTCTCTAGATGGCCACCCCATACCTGTCCACCTGTGTTCATACAAAGGGAAAATCATTTTTGTAAGCCAAACATTCTAGAGAGGAAAACACCAAATTAACTATGGGGGAAAGAAAGAAGCATGTAATAAGTAGTAATTAATTTTCCTACCCAAACTTTACAGATAGTGATTCCTCCAATAAATATGCTCCTTTATGCCAGTCAATTCCACTGTACACTGCATTTCTTATTGAGTTCCCCACCTTATTTTACCAATGGTACAGCTAGGTTGAAGACAGAGTCAGAGAACCAATTCCTCACCTTTCTCTGACACTGAGAATGGCAGGCCCCTGTCCAGTCCTGCCTCCTCTGGCTCCACTCTGCTCAGTTCTTCTCTGCCCTCCTTCTCCATATGAGCGCCAAGACCAGCCTCCCATTAAACCTTAGTTTGCCCTGCCTCAGCATCTTAGTCCTGACACATTGCTTCCACCTCTTTGTTCCTTAGCCAACATTACAGTTATTATTTCTAAAGAAGCATCTCTGATCCACTACCCTACTCAAGTACTTTGGGGAATAAATCCATAACCAACATCTCTCATGCAGCCCTGAGCCAAGGGCCTGTGGGCCGAACTGTTATCTATATCTCCCAGTACTGAGGTCTGGCATTCTAGGAGGACTAGAAAACACTATAGGAAGTGTAAAAATAAAGTTGGGTGCTAACATTTTTTTTCATTATTTTTACTGAATAACCTCGAATCTTAGCATTTCCAACTGTTAAAACAGTGGAAAAATTGAGTCTATGTTTTATTCCAATAACAACTAGCATTTTTATAAGCCCTTTCTGCTACTATCCTATTTAAAGCGATAGCTTTCATAGGAAGGCAGAAAGTACTTTTGGGCAAGGGCTATGTTGTAACAATCTGCTTCTTTTTATGAATTTTATCAACATAATCAATTTTACCAACATTTTATCGACAAGAAATGATTGGCCACATCTTCAAGAAAACTTCAAGATGTACAGAAAAAGGTAGCCTTTATTGAATGCCTTTGTGTTGTGCTTAGTTGCTCAGTCATGTCCAACTCTTTGTGACCCCATGGACTGTCGCCTCCCAGGCTCCTCTGTCCATGGGGATTCTCCAGGCAAAAATACTGGAGTCGGTTGCAATGCCCTCCTCCAGGGGATCTTCCCAACCCAGGGATCAAACCCACATCTCCCACATTGCAGGCAGCTCCTTTACCATCTGAGCCACCAGGGAATGCCTCAGCCTACTATATTTTAATTTGGGGATGTTCTGGCAGTTTATGCTAAGTTGCCTCAGTTGTGTCCAACTCTTTGCAATGCCATGTACTGTAGGCTGCCAGGCTCCTGTGTCCATAGGATTCTCCAGGCAAGAATACTGGAGTGGGTTGCAATGCCTGCCTCTAGAGGACCTTCCTGATCCAAGGAACAAAACTGCATCTCTTATGTCTCCTGCATTGGCAGGTGGGTTCTTTACCACTCTTGCCACCAAATTCTCAAGAAGCTGTAACACTTCCAAGAATTTGTCACAAATAATAGTTTGCAATTCTGAAAATGCTTGAAAGGACCATAATCACTATCATCCATTGGTTGGTTCATTCATACATTCATTCAGCAATTATTTGAATACCTGCTGTGTGCCAAGCACTGTGGATGATGCTGAAGAAAGAAGAGTATGCAAGATGAATGTACTTGCCTTTGTAGAGTTTACAAATGGAGGAGAAAGGCAATAGAATGACAACTATATCAATATTAAGTATTTGTAGCCAGCTAAGTGAATATTTTGGGGGGGCTCCAGATAGTGATTGCAGCCATGAAATTAAAAGATGCTTACTCCTTGGAAGGAAAGTTATGACCAACCTAGACAGCATATTAAAAAGCAGAGGCATTACTTTGTCAACAAAGGTCTGTCTAGTCAAGGCTATGGTTTTTCCAGTGGTCATGTATGGATGTGAGAGTTGGACTATAAAGAAAGCTGAGGGCAGAAGAATTGATGCTTTTGAACTGTGGTGTTGGAGAAGACTCTTGAGAGTCCCTGGACTGCAAGGAGATCCAACCAGTCCATTCTAAAGATCAGTCCTGGATGTTCTTTGGAAGGAATGATGCTAAAGCTGAAACTCCAGTACTTTGGCCACCTCATGCGAAGAGTTGACTCATTGGAAAAGTCTCTGATGCTGGGAGGGACTGGAGGCAGGAGGAGAAGGGGATGACAGAGGATGAGATGGCTGGATGGCCTCACCAACTTGATGGATGTGCATTTGAGTGAACTCCGGGAGTTGGTGATAGACAGGGAGGCCTGGCGTGCTGCAATTCATGGGGTTGCAAAGAGTCGGACATGACTGAGTGACTGAACTGAACTGAACTGAACTGAAACAAGCAGTTAGATATCCTGTATCTGACACATGAGACTGAAAAATACTAATCTGTAGGCAATGCTCCCTTTCTGTGAAAGACAGGGTATTGCTTCAGCTGTTTTGGCTTTAAAGTAGGGAATCGTATCACTGTTTATTCTAATCAGGAAAAACTGGGATGCTCCATGAGTCAGAACCTCACATAATGTGAGATATTCTATAGCTTTCCTCTCATCTTTGCCCTTTGCAATGCTCCCAGATTTTCTGAGGAACATCTCATATTCTCATCCCAGTGCCAAAAACTGATACAGGGGTTAGCACCTGATCCTTCTTTCTTTGTACCATAGGTGCTTAATCGTTTCTAAACTCAGTAGCAAAAAAATAAAATAAAATAAGACTATCTTTAAAAAAAAGCTGAAGCCCAAACCCATCAATTTCTCCTAGTAAAGGGCAGTTGGAACAATGCTAAGCTTGAAAACATTAGCAAAGACGTATGGGACGCTAATCTGTGAACTGTTGCTCCTCTAACTTCCAGGATGGACTTAGAGTAGTACGTGGTCCACCAGAATTTCCATGGACCTTCCTTTAGTATAAGAAATAGCCCAAGCCTTGCCTTTGCCCAACTGTTCAAATACTGTGTGTCATTTGTCTTTGTAAAAGCAATGCATTGTTCCTGTTGGATACTTTTCCTTCTCTTTCAGTTTGACTTTGTTTCCTCAACCTTGTATTTTTCAACTATTAAAGGATTATTAATAGTTTGAAAGAACTGCCTCACATTCCCCTCTTTTAAAAAAACAGAAGAGCTATAATGTCCATAAACACCTGTTTTATTTGAAATAAATGCTTTTGTAATGTAAGTTGGTGCTTTTCAAAATTTGGCTTCTGGACTCTCTACATTTAAATTGCCTGTATCTCTGGGCTTGAACTCAGGAATTTACATTTCGGTGAGCTTTCCATTGGTAACTTTGCACATTAAGATCTATCAATCACTCAATTGCCAGGAAATTCCCAGTATGTTTCAGAGTGAGATAGTGATAGTGATAGTGAAGTCGCTCAGTCGTGTCCGACTCTTTGCGACCCCATGGACTGTAGCCTACCAGGCTCCTCTGTCCATGGGATTTTCCAGGCAATAGTACTGGAGTAGATTGCCATTTCCTTTTCCAGTAGATCTTCCCAACCCAGGGATCAAACCCAGGTCTCCCACATTGTAGACAGACGCTTTACCGTCTGAGCCACCAGGGAAGTCTCAGAGTGAGAGGAGCTACTTAATTCTTTAGCTCTTTATTTCTCTTGAACAGTGACGGTACCTTTAGTGTTTTTGAAGCAGATTGCATTTATAATTTTCTTAGAACAAATTATCTATTTCTGAACCTACATTGAAAATTCATATAATTTTACCTGTTGTACCAGAGAGGGTGAAAATAAAAGAGGGTGATGGAGTCAGTGGCTTGGGATACAATCTTGCTAGAATCACATGTTGAGACCTTGTTCTGTGGCCGCAGAACTGAAGTGATGATAGTGATGGTTTCTGCAAGGACCATTTGCTGGTTAGATGGTAAGATGGGTGATGCTGCCATTGCTCCTTCTCTCCCAGTGCGGTCCTTGACACAACCTGAGACCATCATCACTGCCACACATCCTTGTCCAAGCTACAAGGAGCCCAGAGGGCACCCCTCCATCACACTAGCTCCTGTGCTTTGCCATTGTCTCCCGCAGATCCGCAGCTCGGGGCCCGAGAACAGTACAGTCCAGTTCATCTTCTATCAGCCTATCATCCACCGATGGAGGGAGACGGACTTCTTTCCTTGCTCAGCAACCTGTGGAGGAGGTAATGGTGTTCACTTAGTCTAGAAGCTCTTGGCATCCATGAGGGAAGACTCAGCTTTTAAGAATAGAGTTGCTTTAGCATATGGAAGTGCTGTGTGGACCAGATTCTTTCATCTCAATGGGGCCAAATCCTGAAGCCTTCCCATGAGGTCGATACCTCAGTCTAGATGCCCCATGCATGTTTTCTGGCCATAGAGTCCCATCAGAGGAAATAGTCTTTCCTTCTTTCCTTGATTCATTATAGTTCAGAACAAGCAATATCATAGCCTGGCAACAACTTAGTCTGGAGGCAGTTCTGCTCATTTGAGAATAAACTATTCCTCTGGCTGAAGGAACTTATCTATTCAGGAAACAGATGAAGACTGTTTGTCAGGTCTTCTACATCACACGATGTATCCAAGAAGAATCAGAGATTAATTTAAAGAAAATAGTTTATTACTAGGGAAAAAAAAATCAATGCACTGTAGACTTAGGCTCAGTTATTTTTCAGCTCTACCCCATCATCCGTGCAATAAAAGGAATGCCACTTGCCTTATTTATACATTAAAACACATCTCTCCTGAAAAGTTACCAGATGAATTCCCATCTCTGCTCCATCATGTCTGTAACATGAACAGCATTTTGTGTTACTGGAAAAGGTCCCCTCCCCACCTCTTCTCTTTAATGGTTACTTAAATGGCTACATAATAATTTACATTGATTATTTTACAATAATTTATTTAACTATATACTTACAGAAGATCATTCATTTCATTTAAACTTTTCTTTTATAATGTAATGAATAGCTTAATACCTAAGTATTTTTCTCCCTTCATATTATTTGCTTGGACTAAACTCATAAGAGTTTCAGAATTTTTGTGGCTATTGGCATATGTTACCAGAATTCTTTCCAGAAGGGTAATCAGCAGTCTATGAATATTTTAGTTTCATTGCCAAGTGAGCCAGTATTTGTGGAGTACCTTTTTGAAAATTTTGGTAATTTAACAGTTATAAAATTGTATGTCTATTCCTTTAAAAATGAGCACATGAAATAAATTCTAGCTCCATCTTCATGAAAGCCTGTTAATTGGCACTGTTTAAGTAACTAATCCACACATGTATAACTGTATTATTTTGACAAGAAAAAAGGATAGTACCTCAAAATGGAGACAAATGACTATCCATTAATTCTCATAAAACTATAAGAACATATAAGTCATCTTCACCTATGTTACCTATGTCTACATAATGTGAACAGTTAAAAATGAGGTTTTATAGAGCAGTGTTAGATTTTACCTTAAAAATAAGTGCTTTCCTTTGATTGTTACATAATTATTAATTCAACATTTTAAACATTTCAATAAAATAATGTTTCCAGTCACTCTGTCTGTGCTACATAGAAAATTACTTTAAGAAGAAAGTGCCAATTACTTTGATGTTTATGGGACTATGTTGTTTTGATACACCTGTTAATGACTAACACAGGAAGAAGTTCCAAAAAAAGAAACCTAAGAAATTATTTTTCTTTTTTTTTTTAATAAAAACCGTGTTTTGAGAGAATAGCAGTTCAATAATAGGCCTGTTGTGACAGTTTCACGTAGGGCTGCTGTTGGAGTGCAATTACAGTAACCTTGATAATGGCTTACTATATAATAAGGCAATTGATGTTAGAGTCATATATAAGTTAAACACTTTGGGCTTTATTTTCCTCACATCTAAGTGAAGAAGTAGAACCAGCAGCAGTTCACAAATGTGTTGCGCTCTCAAACCCTTCCTTCAAAGGAAATCGTATTAGGAAGCCAGATAAAGGAACATTGCTCAGAGATCTGAAGGATGTAGAAACCAGCCTCTGGCAGCTCGTACAGTAAAGGATCTGCCTGCAGTGCAGGAGACCCAGGTTCGATCCCTGGGTTGGGAAGAAACCCTGGAGGAGGGCATGGCAACCCACTCAAGTAATCTTGCTTGAAGAATTCCATGGACAGAGGAGCCTGGCTGGCTATACAGACCATGGGGTCATAGAGAGTCGGACACGACTGAGTGACTGACACTTCCCTCACACTTCATGGACCGTAGTTTGAAAATCTCTGAGGAAATGATCTCTGAATTCCTTTATATGTTTCTAGTTCCAGATTCAACTAGTTGAATATTTTGCTAAGTCTTAAGAATTGCTACATCAAATACCTTGTGAAACTTTAGAAAACACAATTACCTGACCATTTTGGTCCTTCATTTCATTTTTGTTCCAAGTTTTCATTTCACACACTCTAGAAGAGCTTCCCAGCTGCATTTTTAAGCTGACAAATTATGGTTTTTAGAAATCATAATCTCACATTCAGTGTTTACTTACTGCTTGTGCCCACATTTTACTACATGATAAAATTCTATCCTTAAGTAGAAATGGTTTTCTGGAAACCTTATAAAATAATTAGCTTGTCATCAGATTATCTGCTTTAAGTATAATGTAATTGAAATACAGAAGTATATTTACTTTTATAAAATATAATTTTGCTTTTTTATTTTCTTATGAGACAAAAAAATAAGTGGAACGTATGTTTTTAGCCATTACTTTCCATACTTTTCATCCTTACAGTAAAATTGTTAAAAGCTCTTTATTTAGGTCTTTAATGAACAATTAATTTTTGTGGGTGGTCTGAGAACACAGCCTCAAGTCAGGAAATCTGGTTTATAAGTCTCCCTCTGATTTCCTGAAATCTTTTGCAAGACTTTTAACCACTCTAAATCTGACTTTCTAACACGTGTTTAACAACAACAGTATTCAACCGCTGTCCAGGGGGAATATATTTTGGAGTTGATGAGGGTTAGACTGATACAAAAGCCCTAACTTTAAAAAATACTCTATGTACGTTTACTTTTCACCCCAAGAATCTAAGTCTTCATCACCATACCACCAGAAATTCACAGGACAAAAAAGAGGCAGGTAGGAAAAGTAATACATATTTTGAGTAGGATTCATATTATTCAGCGGCATAATTTCTTTTTTTTTTTTTTTTAAAAACAAAGAGGATTTCTCTAAACAGTGGAAATTTGCACATGTAAATCAAGAAATATTGGCTACCCAGTTAGAAATGGCAAAGGATTTTGAAACAAAAATTGAACAGTAGGAAGTTTTTGGTTTTGTTTTGGTTGTGTAGGAAAACTTGAGCTTTCATGATGGCTGCTATTTGGGTCTTAGTCATCAACTTACATCCATTCAATCCCTTCCAGTTGAATTTAGGCAAAGGAAAACACTTGTTTCCAGGTAGGTAGCTGATTCTATATTATGGGTCACCACTGACCAAGAGGAACAGTGTTGGGATTAATTTTTTGTTTTAATTTGGGAGTTTATTCACCCTGATGCCCCAAGTACAAGGGAGGCAGTTTTGCATCCTTACATGAGATGGTTTGTAAATAAGTATCTTTTGGATACAGAATTCTATGTTAGACTTTTAGATTATATGAAGCAAATTAATAAAAATAGTTCTTACAGTAGTGTTATAGCTATACCCTTATGTAGTTCAAACCCTATGGTATCATTTAATTAAAACTTGAGTGGAAAAACGTAGCATTTGAGGCCTGTAAAAATTAACAAGCCTTCCATTTATCTCTCCTTGGTCCTGGAAATGACTGGAGCACTGGGAAAGAATTTTCATTAATATGAGATGGACAAAATAGCCTAAGGGAATACACTGCATTGATGTATACATTGAAACTTGCCCGAATGGCTTGATACCACAGGTTACCAGCTAACATCGGCTGAGTGTTACGATCTTCGGAGCAACCGTGTGGTTGCTGACCAGTACTGTCACTATTACCCCGAGAACATCAAACCCAAGCCTAAGCTTCAGGAGTGCAACTTGGATCCTTGTCCAGCCAGGTCAGTCACATTTACCAGTTTATTTACTGTAAACATAAATCAAGTTCAAATAAGCTTCTTGAATTAAAAAGCGTTTAGTTTAAAATAAGTAAGTGCTGCTGCCCGGTGTCCATTCTTAGTCATGGGTTATTAGGACCCCTGCCTCTTACTCTTGCTGCTGTAGAATGCCACTGCAGGGTCCGTGGGTTTTCCATTGGTAGAGCTCCAAGTAAAGCATTCTGCAGAGACATTTTCTCTTCTGATTTCATTTCATTCCGGTTACTTGTTTCTACTCTTAACAAACGTGATGGTACAGTGTTCTCAGGATTCTTTTTAGCCTGTGGTGGGCCACACCAATGAACTAGAATAAAAATCAGCCTTAGAACAGTTCTTCCACATTTAAATAAGCTCAGCCTTTGTTGAATAGAAAGCAGGGCTGATTTCTAATAGATTTTTTTAAAGATCTTTTTAATTAGAAGCCCTAAAGAAACACTTGACACTTGCCACATATGTTTACTTTGGGGAAACCATAGTTGGCCCTCAGTTATTTGCAGGATCAAGAACCAGACTGATGAATGAAATATCCCTGATGATAAGTAGTCATAGAAGTATGGGTCAGGAATCTTTTCATGGTGAACATTTGCCTTTTTAATTTCAACACTTCCTGGGCATTCTCTTTGTTAATATGGCTTAGTCATCCTCAACAAGTGGGAGAGGATGTATGGAAACTCTTCTCCTACAAAACTCATCATGTAGAACAAAAGATAGGGAATCCTTTCCTAGAGCCTTGGATTTCTGAGGAATACCTCAGTTTTTTTTTTTTTTAATCATAGCTTACTAATTATATATTCATAAAATTTGAATAGATGGACTACTACATGAGCCAAGTGGATGAAAATTACTCTATCTTTGAATTGTAGGCAATTTGAGTTTTTGTTTTCTGCTGTTAATTTTCTAAAGTATATTTTCTTGTATTCTTTCTGCCTCACATTCAGAAATTCTAAATTCTACATGTGATATGAAATATCTAATATTAATTTACTCATAGAAATCATATTATCTAGCTGGTAAAAGTGAACTCAAAATAACAGATTTTCATTAAAGAAATAGAAGAATAGATATTTTATAAATATATAATTTAGGTGAAGTTTAATTTTGCTTCATATTCCACCAGAAAATTACATTTTAAAGATTGGCTATGGTATAAAAACTAAATGAGGTGTGAAAATTTTGCTTGGACCTCTTTATTTTGGAAATATTAAGGATATGAGGTATTTTTAGCCAAGATAATTCTAACTCATGCAATTCAACCCTAGTTTAAAGTTTTCTAGTTATTACATGCATCTTTATCCATATCTATACCAGGAGGACCAGTGAGTGAAAAGCATAATTATCTCAATTCAAACAGTTTGACTTAGCCATAGAGATTTTGAAGCTCTTATATATAGTTCCAAGAAAATTTATGTGTGTATTTCTAGGAGAAATGAAGGATTCCCCTCCCATAATTGCATGTAAAGCTTTTCCCCTCTACTCAAAAAATAAAAATAAAAAAAAAACTTCAGTGAAGAGATGGTCATGAAAAACAGCTGTGAAATAAATGTATTTTTTAACAATTTTAAGAAACATGTTTATAATCAGAAAAAAATCCACTCATTTTTTTCTGGTTTCTGATTTTTACCCATCTTCTGTTGGAGTAATATTTTTGGCCTATTTCTTATTATTTAAGAGCAAAAGGCCATTCTACATTGAAGGAATTTTGTAAAATTGATGCTTTTTCTATGTCTGTGTTATTTTAAAACATCTAATACAGCACATGTATAAATGTTGGGACAGGTGGCTATTAAAAAAGAGAGAGAAAGAAGTGGGAAAAGGAGAAAGGAAAAATAAGAAGTGAATGTCAGGATGCTGCTTTTTTATTACAGAGGTAATTAAACAAAGCTGTAAAAATTAAGACTGAGCAGAAAGAAAAGTTTAAGAGGAAACTGCTTTAGGAAAGGTAGATACTCTAGTCTGAGGGTAAGATAGTGCACAATTGCTATGAAATTCACTGAACTCATTTACACACCTGGGATCAGAGCAACCTTTCTGAATTTCAAGAGAAAATAAGAAGTGATAGTCTGAGAAAAGGAGTTAAAGAAACTAAATAAAATAAGTCTGCCTTCCCATCAGACATAGCAGAATCAAGCACTCAAGGAACTGTTTTCTAACTATAGATTTAACTGCCTAATAATGATATTAAGGGCTTCCCTGGTGTCTCAGATGGTAAAGAATCTGCCTACAATGTGGGAGATGCAGGTTCAGTTAATGGCTACCTACTCCAGGTATTCTTGCCTTGAGAATCCCATGGATTCTTCCATGGACAGAGCAGCCTGGCAGATTACAGTCCCTGGGGTCGCAAAGAGTCAGACAGGACTAAGCAAGTAACACTTTCACTTTTCTGGTGACATTAAACCAACACCTTTGTTGGTGACAATAAACTAACCTCTTTGTGTCCAAACTTAGAAGCCCCTAAAAGGGAAAACACAAGTATTTAGTTCTGTATTTAGAACAGATAAAGTCTCATATTTTGGAATATCAAAAGAAATTTATTAGTCATTGAGATAGATCTTTACTTTTCCTGTATTATACTAGGATTGTGAGCCTCTTATTTGAAAGCAAAATCCCATTTAGGTAGCCACATTTATTCCCTGTCAAGATTGGGAAGTACCATGGACAGCAAAAAGACCCTTCTGGACCTTATTTTTCTCACCCACTAGTGGGGTGAGAACGTTATTTGTTGCGTTAAATTAGTGATTTTCCAACTGTACCTATAAGCTGTTGTTCCATGGAGTTGCTTCATTAAGTTTCATTTTATATATTTCGAAGTATAATGGCACCCTACTCCAGGACTCTTGCCTGGAAAATCCCATGGATGGAGAAGCCTGGTGGGCTGCAGTCCAAGGGGTTGTGAAGAGTCGGACATTGAGCGACTGAGAGACTTCACTTTGACTTTTCACTTTCATGCATTGGAGGAGGAAATGGCAGCCCACTCCAGTGTTCTTGCTTGGAGAATCCCAGGGACGGGGGAGCCTGGTGGGCTGCCGTCTATGGGGTCGCACAGAGTCGGACACGACTGAAGTGAATTAGCAGCAGCAGCAGCAGAAGTATATTAAACAATAACTCACAAAAAGTATACTCAAACATAAACTAATCTTAACTTGTTCAGGCTAAGCTAAATTGTAAAAATTGTTGTAGCAACAGTAAAAATATTTTACTACCAAAGGAAATACTTTTTGCCCTCATTGTTAAGTTCTTCTATTAGGATCTGTTTAAATATCCTAAGATTAAGGTGAACTATAAAAATCGTTAGCATTAGCAACTGCTTCTATGGAATAAGAATTTTCTCATTACTACACATATAAAATCAAAATAACTCAGAAATAAACAGGATGTGATAACCATTACTATAACCCTTAACGCCCAATTTTTCTGTTTACCAGAATAGCCTCACTGTTCTCATTAATTTGCTTTATAATTAGTCAATGTTATACATTTGAACTAATGAAAGACATCACTTACTCATTTCACTCACCAACAGCATCCATAGATCTCCATGGTTGTAGATGGATTCACCTAGTCGTTCTTGGGGCTAAAGAGATGGTTGACATATAGCCTATTCTTTCCAAAATAATTTTTATGTTTTCATGGCTTTTTTCTGATTCCTCATGCACTAACTCAGAAATTTTGAAAAGTTAAGAGACTTATGAAAACAATAAAATTCACTAATAATTTCCAGTTGCCACAGATAATCCAGTTTTATCTGTAGCTCATAACATAGGTAAGGATATTCTTATATGATAGACACTTAGATCAGTGACTTAGCATTCTTGGTTTCCATTATTCAAAAGCAAGCCCGAATGTTTGTGACATGTAGTAACTTGACATTTTGCTGAGACAGGAATTTTAATTCCTCTCACTGTATGACCAACAACTGAGCTTACCTGGGGGCCAGCTGCTCCATCCCAGAAAAGCTGTATTGCTCTCTGCTGGTGTCGTTTATACAGTCACTTTAATGACGTGATAAAATACTTTGTTTCCAGGCCAAAAACAGTCTCAAAAAGGAAGCCAGAGCAATGCTTATAATGAGAAGGAAAAGAAAGTGAAGTTAAAAATTTAATAACATTTAGCTGAAATGAAGACTGTTTCTCACTGGTGCCTCAGAGCTATGGCATCTCATCAAATACTATATACACATATGCTATGTGTTTTGGTAGTGGTCCCAACATGGGCACTCCCAGAAGTCCAAAGGCATGTCACTTCTGGATATCAGAGATCTGGACGTGTTTAACTTGCAGGAGCCTGGTGGGCTATATTCCATGGGTCTCAAAGAGTCAGACACGACTGAGCACACTGCTTCACTGATTTAACACTATAGTTCCTAAGATGCTTGTAATCTTATCAAATATAAAATCCTTGTACTTGCCATGCTATAATCATAGCTTCCATTTTACACAAGAGAAAATTGTGTTTTTGTTTTTTTTATTTTAACACAGTGCCTCCTGCTTTATGCAATAGTTTGTGTGATCGTTGCTTCTTGGTCGAAGGGTAAAGTTGATCATGTGCCCAGAAAGTTTCCAAATGTATGCCTGTGGTTCAGCAAAAACTAAAAAGTCATAGTTTTAGTTCCACTAATAAGCATCTTATGTTTTCTGAGTGTCTTTCAGTGTAAAAAAAAAAATATCTACATTTGGCCATACATATCTCAGTCTAGGAGACTGGTGAAACTGTTAAGGCTGTCTGGGGGAAATTATGCAAGACATTGTTTGTGAGAAGATCAGAGAACCACCTTTTCAGATTTTTTTTTTTTTTTTTTTGGCACAGACTTCTGCTTTTCTCTCCAAGGCAGTAATGAAGGGGGCTTAAATTGGCAAGGGTTTTTTAAGCGAAAAATGCTCTCACTCATCACACTATCATGGTCACAGTCATTAGCAAACAAATCTGTTTTTTGCTGAAACTACATCCAGATTCTCCCTCCCCTCAAGGAATTCAGAGCAACAGTCCTAAGCAAATGCCCAAACTTGTATACCCCATGTTGCAGTTCTTGGTGAGTTCAAGTGGACTTTTTTTGTCCAGCTCCATTTAATTTGACAGCAAATTGCATAAGTCACCCCTGGCCATGGACCAAAGTATGAACAAAAGCTCAGAATTGAATCCTAATGCAACTGAAATCCTGAGACAAGAGAAATCTGTATCGTGAGTGGCAGTATATGCAGTGGACATGAAAAACCCAGTCACAATCACTTGGTGACTGATTAGTCCAGTGGCGATACAGCAGTTGTTACAGTACCATGGTGACTAGGAAGGCAACTCTGGAGTGACACAGCTTGGCTTGAGACCCTGGTTCTGTCACTTACTGGTTTGAGTAGCCTTTGGTGAATTACTTGTTCTCACTAAGCCTCAGTTTTCTCATCCTCTGAAGTAAGGATAATAGCTACGTACCTCATAGAGTTGTCATAAGGAATAAATGGTATAATACTTTTCAAGAGCTTAGTAGAGTGCCTGACACATGATAAGCACTCAATAAATATTAGTGGCTGCAGCTATTATGACTAAGATCACGGTTATGATAATGTTGATGTTACTTCAGAGAAACTCCTAAACTCACCAAAAAATCAGCTTTCTCTTCCATGAAAGGAGTTGGAACTCTAAAATTGTATACGGGGCTATAACGGTAGTCCTCTGTTATTGTTTTAGCAACAAGAGGCACAAATTCCTAGGAAATAGCTTCATGAAAGCAATTCATATTTATCAGATTTTTTTTAATAAGCATGACCCTGAGAAATTAAGATAATTAGCAACTCCTAAAATCCCAATGTGTCATTATCTAAAATCCCCACTTAACCACTTAACGATCTGTGAGACATTGCCATTTAATCTGCGTAGGGTTTATGCCTTGTCTATCTCCAAAAAGGGAGAACTCCATGTAAGAGCTAAGCAGTGGTTTATTCAGTAAGCAGTTAAAGTATAATGAAATGTTTTCCTAGTCACAAAGCTCTTGTTTTATTAAAATAGGTAAATTATCTAGAGAAGTGACAACTTCCTTCTTTTCTCTCAACCTCATTTAAATATACTACTTTAAGTAGCTAATGAATAAGCAATAAAAAAAATACCATTGTAAAATCTCATTTGCACTTTCATGCATTTATGATGAGATAAATAAAGCATAATTCTGTTGCTGTTTAGAGAGCATCGTCATACCCGTCCCAGGTTTATAGACCTCATACCCATCATGAGACAATCCAGACAATCAGCTCTAACTCATTTATTGGGACAATTCAGTTATTCCACCAAGCCAGCTCATCACTAATAATAATGATCATTTTGTATATGTAAAGTATAATTATTTATGCAGTTCTTTTAATTAACTTGTAAGTGAAGAGAACAGGTATTATCATCCTTCTCATTTTTACCTTCAATCTATCAGTTTGGCTTTACTGGCTTTACTAACTTTACTGAACTTCCCTAGGCCTTAGCTTTGCCATCTGTCAAATGAATATAGTATTTCTGTCATAGAGTAACTATAAGGAGCAAATAGGATGATGCATGTACAGCTCCTTGCAGGATGCCAAGCACTCAACAAAATTCAGTTATTGTTACTGAGAACCAGTCTATAAAATGGCTTCTTGCCAGTGTTACTTCTACTTGAAGTTTCTACAGTGCTTTCACATCCTTTATCTCTATTCAGTTTTACCTTTTCTAGGAGATCAGTAAGACAAAGATAATCATCTGTATTTACAGACAAAAAACTAAAGTCCAAAGAGGTTATGAGACCTGCTGCAAGTCAGGGTGGGCAAAGAAAAGCTGGATCATGAACCTATGTGCCTCTACATCTAGAGAACCTCCTGTATCACATGAACTCTGATCACCCGATTGCTGGTGTTGCATGATGCCTTCAGCAACCCATGAGATCTGGTTTAAACCCACTGTAGACCTCCACAGCCAGCACAACACTGCCAACCATATCAGTGCAAAACTTGGTACCCTGGGTCTTTGAATTGACCACATATGCCAATTAAGTAAGTCTCTTTCATGTCAGTGTAAATACTGATGTTTACTCAAACAATTAGCAAATCACTTAGGTCAGTATGAGAAGAGCTAAACAAAGTCCAGGGAAATATTAGTCCCATTTATTTAAAAGCATTTCTGAAATTCCATTCATTAATATCAAGAACATTTAACCATTGAAATATAGTTGTGAGGAAATTATGATATTTTGGATCAAAGGATCAAAAACTCTCCATTAGTTGGTCCTATAGCAAGAAATGAATATATATGTTTAAAATGTTTTCAAATCCTGGACAATGAAGCAGGGTTCTTTTGGTCTGGTTCTTAAAGATAAATGAATGTTGATAGGTACCATGTTACCATGTGGTAGGTACCATGTTGAAAAAAGTGTTTAACCTATTTATAGAATGTTCCTTGTTTTCTAGATCCTAATTTGCCTCTCTAAATGACAGGGATACCTGCAGTGTTTCATAAAGTAACCAAATTTCAAATAGGAGAGCTTTTGAGTTGAGTACCTAGTTTAGTGGTTTACAGTCTGTGAACCACAGAACTCTGAATTCTGTCCTCAGGAGCCAGTACAAATGGGACAGATAAGATAGAGTTCCATGAGATAGGTTTCCAGGCACTCGTTCTTCATCATAAAACTCCTGATTTCATACAATACTTAGATTTTGCAGAAGGCCAATGCAGAAGTCCAAATGTAATGCACTCAAAAGTCACTCAGAAAGAAAATTAACAGAGTAGAGAACAGAGCTTGCATCTCCCAATTCCTCAGGGGGCCCCTGTCCTCATTACGCCATGCTATTTTGCATTCTGCCACTCATGAGAAAGCAGATGCTTGAGTCTCTTCCAACTTTTTATTGCTTTTCTCCTCCCCCATTATAAACATTTGCTTGGGAAGAGATTGGTTTCTATTGCCGTATAGTTGTTGAGAGATTACTCTCTTCTGTGCCAGAACCGTTCACACCACCCACAATTTCATTCATCTTTTTTACTGAGTACCAATCCTGTGCCAAGTTCTGTGCTTGGTACCATGGCAAATTCAAGTCAACCAGAATCTGGACCACAACACTGCCCAGGGGAACTTGAGTTGTACAGTTACGAAACGGCGTGCTCTCTAAAAAGACACAAGAGACAAACAGGGAAGAGAAGGTTGTTTTTAAAACTGTCATGGCTGTTTCTGGGAGATGCCCAACAGAAGAGATGTAGAGTCTAGCCAAGCAGCTTAGAAGCACAATTGCCATTCAACTATCTTCCTCGGTCCCAGGCCACCCAATCACCCCTGCCTGCCAGGCCAGCCAAACCAGTCTCCAAAATAGTCTGCCCTTCACACAGATGGCAGAGCTAGCAAAAAACAAGGAGTGGGACCAGAGACGTGCGTCATCTTTAGTGCAGCTTGTTTAGGAGTTTCTTTAACCTTGTTCATTTGCTTTCTTTCACTCAGGATGGTAGTTGTATTGCTTGCTTTTATGTATGCACGTCAATGGCATGAATTCATTGGCTGATTATTTACTAATTGCCTCTGTGCAGAGAACTGTGTTAAAAGATAGAGTAAAGAACCAATATGGATTTTGTCCCATGGTGTTAAACTAAAGAAAATGTTTACATGGTTAAAAGTTAGTAGATAGTTAGAAGTGATGAGGGGAGCTTGTGTTATGGGTGTTTGAAAAAGGAAGAGAAAATTGTCTGGCTAGATGTTGAGAGGAAACATAAGGACAGGCTTTAGAAGAGGTAGCACTTGATTTCACCAGGTGTTATGGACATCACTGGGAAGTAAAGTATCTGTTGCTATGATGACAGTGAGCTGGATTGGAGCAGGCAGTGCCTGCAGGCAGAGAGAACTGTTAGGAGGATAATGCAAAGGGGGCTAGATTCCTGTCAGCGAGATACATTTGGCAGACATCACAACTGGAATAACTCAGTGTCTGTAGGGAACATGGGAAAGAGAGGAAGCAACGATGACCCACAGTACCCAGCCAGGGTGGATAGGAGAAGGGCAGTGTTCTGAACAGTAACAGTGATCACAGGAGAAGAGACACTTTGCAGGGGAAGAAAATGAATTGTCTGAAAATGGTGAGTTTGACAAACTGAGAGCACATCCAGCTGTCAGGATGTCAGAAATGAGGCTCTGCAGCCCCAGAGAAGAGGCAAGAGGTTGTGAGAGAGGCATTGAAAGGGAGTGTGGAAGCCATGAAAGTGGCTCCTTGCGATCCATTTCCAGAAGAACCCAGAACCTGGCAAATCAGATGCTCATAGAATTGATAGTTATATTAGGGCTTTTCTTGGAAAGAAAGATTTATCACAACAAGTAAATTTCACACCTGAGTAGTGTGAGCCTGAATATGGCTTGATTTTTAAAGTCAAGGATGTTGTTCTAAAATAGCTCCTAAGATGATTTCAGGACACAGACTCAATCATCTTTAAATGACATGTGGAAATTGAGATGACAGTCTCATTTCATCCATTTATATCATGCTTTCAAATGTTTCTGTCTTTTGCTTTCTCAGAGTTGAATTTTGTAATTTTGTTTTACTTAAATGTTCTAATTCCTGAAAATAGGGAAGCATAAAAAGGAAGAAAGGAAAAAAAAACAAACACGCTTAATCCAAACACCAGGAACTAACAACTGTTTTCAGTCCTTTTCTAATATATTTGTACATACATACATACACATATATATAGACTTTACAAAAATGATTATATAGACAATATATACATGAGTTTTCTTTATATAGTGGATTACATTGTCTATTCTATTTTGTACGGGATTTTTTTCATTTGACATTGCATTTGAACATTTTCCATGTCATTAAAAAATGGTTCAAAAGTCTTCATGTTATATACTGCATACTATTTCTATGAATTTGTCATGACAGGAAGCATTCTAGTGTCGTTGGACACGAGCTATGAGAGGATGACATGCGAGTCTTTCTTCTACTTATACCACATGAGTTCATGGTGACCCCTTCTTCATCCTCATCTTCTCTTCTTCCCGTCATGACCCCTGATTTGGGAGACTTTAGATGGAATCAGGCCACTGTCCTACATAGAAAGTACATGAGCAGTCAGAATGGTGAAGGCAATGGAGAATGAATCATTTCACCCCAAAACCAACTGTTCACTATATTTTCCATTGTGATCATTTTTTAAAAAGTTATTTTCACCTCCTTCCCCACCCCGTCATGTTCAGACACATGTCTGAATCCATACATATATATGCAGGCACACACATGCACATGCAAAGCAAGACTGAAGCATGGAAAGAAGAACTTCTTACAGTCCCTAAATGACGTTCTTTTTCATCATTCTTCAGTAGGTACACTTTGTCTAAGAAAGAGACAAAGTGCCTTAAGAGTAAGCAATAGAAAGTTGAGTTTAGGCAGCACTGCCTGGCCCTCTGTGACAGTGTGGTGAAAGGCCAGGGCCATGGCATAAACCCCAAGAGAGAGCGGAGCCCATGCACATGAACATGCATCAACAGGGCTGGACAGAGCACCATTGTTTTGATAATCTTTCTGTTTTCACAGGTGCCATGGAGTCATTTTATGAGTCTTCACCATGACCTATGCCATAGAAAGACAAATATAGCTATAGTTTTGCTGAATCCAGATTTAAAGCTTCTTGTTCAAACAGAAACATAATTTCTCAATCAGTCCAATGCGAAGCCCAACATCTTGAATTCTATAACTCCCTCTTTTTTCCCCTTCTTTTCTTCTAGCCTGTCTCCTTCAATATTACTACTTCCATTTTAAATATCATCAGCTGATAAATCAGTTGGCAGGGATCTACAACAGTTCATTCTAATATTCAGAATGACAAATCATAACTATAAATCTTTCCAGGAAAGAAGGCTGCCATATACATTTCTACATTTAGATCTCGATCTAGGCATGAGAGAAGATACTAGGGTTAGCGAAAATATAACTGCAAAGTCAGTCCTATGTAGTCCCTAATTATCTACTATCAGACCTAGGTTATTAGAAGAACTTTGGAAGGTTGGAATTCTATCAAAAACAGTTCTTTTCGAAAAAAAATTTTCCTTAATGATTAGGCAGAATTACTGGGAAGTGATCACATGATCCTAACAAAAGACAGGATTTACCTTTCATATCTGATTTCTTGTCAAAATAAGATCAAAATGAATAGGATGTTTCTGTATCTTGGAAAACCATGGAGAAAAGTTTAATGTTAATATTCATCCCATTCTTGTGTTCACTAAGAGTCTTGGGATTTTGAGCTTCTTCAAAAGGCATCATTCATTTTCATGAACATTGTTACTGAAGGGTAGTACACATACATGTACCATGAAAATTTAATCATATAAGTGAATACCTTTAGCCATTCAAATCAACTAAAGAAAACTTAGTCATGTGAGATAACTAAATTAGTTCTCCCATGTTTGTACTTCTTGAGAAATCTACATTTAAAGATTTGTTTCCCATTTTCTCTCAAACTTAACTTTCCCTTACCTTTTAGTAATTTCTCCAGGAACTACCCGTTTTATTACTCCATCTTTCCTCCTTATCTGTCGTGATGTCCAGCCAGTACTATTTTTTTTCTTTCTGTCCCATAGTACACCTAGCTCACTGTTTCTACCCCAAAGCTTAGGTTTGCTAGCCATATTAAAACCACATGCTATATCATTCTGTACCAGAGCATAAGGTCAAAGTGAGTCTTAATATGTCCATTTTTACATAAACATTTTACTGAATATGTATATATAAATATATACTCACCCATTCATCCCAGATTAGAATACATGAGTTCCTTGAGTTTTCAGAAGAGGAAGCTGCTATCATTTGTCAGTTGTAAAATAAGTGCTCACGACCTACCATGCTTTGCCCCAGCAGATACATGTCATCCACGGATTGAGCTCAGTCTCCCACTCTTGATAGAGAGTTTGTTTTATCTGAGATTCATGAGTCATAAATCTCCCACAAGTTAGGGGGCTCAGCAAGAAGAAAGTCTTGTCAATTGGAGGCTTTACTTGAAATCAGTGAGGTAGGTTCCTGTACTTTATTAGACTCCTAAAGGCCTCTGGGGACTTTCACATAATATCATATAATATATGATATTATATGAATATATAATATCATAATATCATATCTTGTGAATCCATTAATGGCACCCCACTCCATTACTCTTGCCTGGAAAATCCCATGGATGGAGGAGCCTGGTGGGCTGCAGTCCATGGGGTTGCTAAGAGTCGGACTCGACTGAGCAACTTCACTTTCGCTTTTCACTTTCATGCATTGGAGAAAGAAATGGCAACCCACTCCAGTGTTCCTGCCTGGAGAATCCCAGGGACGGGGGAGCCTGGTGGGCTGCCGTCTATGGGGTCGCACAAAGTCGGACACGACTGAAGTGACTTAGCAGCAGCAAAGGCCTCTGAGAACTTTCACATAATATCATATAATATATGATATTATATAAATATATAATATCATATCTTGTGAATCCATTAGCCATATAGCCTAAAATATCATTTCTTCTGGCTCCTTTAGTCTTTATCCTTAAATCTCACAGGTTTCCCAGGGCACCAGACATACTAACAACAGTCAAAACAATCACCACCACCACCAGTTAACACCATATCACATTTTATAGACCACCAAAAAATATGTTTCATCTTTATTATCTCATTTTAACTGCCCTACCTTTGTTTTGGTAGGGAACATGCTTTTGTTGATAGTTGCCTACTGTGTTCATTCATTCCCCTTCCCTTTTTAATATAACCAAGTTATATTAAAATCTCCAGATTTTACTCAGGTCCTTAGATCTGCCAAAAGTACATTACCTCTTTACTAATACACAGTACGTAGTATTGTCAGTCCCCAGGTACATACTCTTACATATAGCTCTCTCTTTCATCAGGAACAAGACAGTAACTATAAAATTGCTTGGTGAGCATCTGGAAGTAACATTAATAATGATCATAATGACCTCATAGGATGTATAATTGGGGCGATTAAAGAACATTTACAAGCTTATTGTGTCATAGTTAATGATGAGGTGCCAAGTTTTCTTGCCACCACCCTTTCCCCTGGTATTTCCTGCTTGGATCAGAGAACTAATTATAGTAAACGGTGCCCTGTCAAAGAACTTACCCCATCCTCAAAAGGATGCTAGCATAAAGATATTGAACTGTTTTAGTGTTGTTTTTTTAGAGACGATTTATTAATGTTATTTTGCATTTGTCTAAAAAACTGTTTAATGTAATCATTTAGTGTTTATTTTATTGTGTGTACCTTCTACTCAGAGGGTTGGCATTATTGTTCCTAACAGTGACGGATACAAGCAGATCATGCCCTATGACATCTACCATCCCCTTCCTCGGTACGTAACTCAATCATCCTGATGCTAGAATTAGTAACTCAGTCTTCTGCTTCTTATATATATACTAGATTTTGTGTTTTTCTGTAAAAAAATAAGATGGTAGATAGTATATTTTGCAATCCCTCCTGAACTTTGCTTTTGAATAACACTGGTCTGCTCAGACTGTAAGCTTGTCATTCAAAAACCGTTTTAAGATAGGATTGGATTACACATTGCAGTGGACACAGTAATTCACTCTGATTAGATACAGTGTATGGGTTTATGTTATGTCTTTCTTTCACTCCCTTTGTCCTTTTCTGTGTTTCCTCTGCAATAGGACCCTAGTCATTAAAGCACTGTTGCTAACTGTTAAACAAACACTGCCTGAATTATTATCCAAATACCGCAAATGTGAAATTCCAGATGTGGTATTACTCTGCATAGGGGCTTTGAATATCCTTCTTTTTGTTCCAGAGAAATTAATTAAATACAAAAAGGCAGTTTTTTCATATCCTTATTGTTCATAACATTTGGTAGGGGGGGGTGGGGGGGAGTTTTGTTATTTTCCAAAACAGAATATTCCAGGTACTGCATTGCTTTTTTAAAGTACAGTATTTTCTAAAACTAGAAAATATCATTAAAGTGACCGAGAAACTTTTCAAAGAACTTATCCTCTTTATTAATATATTTATAAGAAAACTGGAGAAGCTGAAAAACATGCTAGCTACTGAGCATATCGCCTGCCACCTTAGAAACAGCCCCCCAGAGAGCAGAAATTAGACTTGAGTTTGAAGCCACCTCTGTGCTATGCAAGACCTTTGCTCTCTTGTCCTCACTCACTGGGACTTCAGAGAGTCAGCTGCTGTTTAGAACCCAAGGTTTCAATCAGATCACAAATAGTTGGAAATAATCCATGGTGGTTTGCTCCATCTCAAACTAAGCAAAGCCCTCAAAATGATTGTATTTGGAACTGTAAAATAAAGCAAAGTTTGATTGAAAATCTTCAAATACTTTGAATTGAACTACAAAACGGGGACCTTGAGGTTTTTTAGTTCAGCTGCCCCGTGATGCTTCATTCTCCCACCCTTCACATCCACTCAGCACACATGTGTAAACACATATATTTACACAAATAGGCATAAATGTGTATTTACTGCAGATGCTTCCCTTGTAGCTCAGTTGATAAAGAATCTGCCTGCAATGCAGGAGACCCTGGTTCAATTCCTGGTTCAGGAAGGTCCTCTGGAGAAGGGAAAGTCTACCCACTCCAGTATTCTGGCCTGGAGAATTCCGTGGACTGTATAGTCCATGGGGTCACAAGGAGTCTGACACAACTGAGCAACTTTCACTCACTCACTGCAGATGCATTCCAATATAGGTATACATACATACATATATATATATACACACACATGTACATGGGCTTCCCTGGTGGCTCAGCAGTAAAGATTCTGCCTGCAATGCAGGAGACTGGGGTTTGATCCCTGGATCAGGAAGATCCTCTAAAGGAGGGCATGGCAACCCACTCCAGTATTCTTGCTTAGAGAATCCCATGGACAGAGGAACCTGGCAGGCTACACTTCATAGGGTCACAAAGAGTCAGATAAGACTGAGCAACTTAGCAGCAGCAGCAGCGTACACGTACACGCACACACGTATAAACCAATGCAAGTGTTATCCGGGTTCTACTTAAATACTTCCAGTAACTAGCATGAAACTTACTTTTCACCATTTTGATGGTGGTGTAAAGAAAGGGGGCACTTGGTTAATGCTATAGATAATTGTTTAGGGATTTTTTAAAAGTGTTTTTCACTGAGGAGTTACTTCATTCATCAGCTCCCTCCCTTTTTCCTATGTCTATATTGATAAAGACAATAAATGACTTAAGAATGCTACTGTTGTATCCTTTTGCTGGTTTGATCCAGAACCAAACGTGAAAAAAAAAAATGGAATGAAACAGAGAAATATAAATTTAACTGAACCAAGATTTCTTTGATTTCAACCCCCATATCTGTAAAGTAAGTATTCATAGGACACATGTATCTGGCTGTGCAAAGCCCATGTGATTTGAGATAAAGGCATAGTTGGGTGTCAGGGGTAAGAACATCAAGTTGATGTTTGTCCTGTAACGGTCCTCCTCAATTTCTTCCATGTCTATGATCTCTCCTGTTTATATTTCTCTGGTGTGACTAATGCCTGTCCTAGGTTAAACTTGATTTCTTATATATTCGGATGTCCCCCGAGTGCTTGAAGATGTATTCTCAATGGCAGACTGAGATGAACGCACTTGATGTTTGTTTGTACCCTGTCTTATGCACTTTGGCCTGTCCATGCATCACAATGGGAGAAGACAACTAGATGATAAACAGACTGTATTTATTAGCCCATGCACTTCTGTTATTAAATTAATTCTGAAGTTAGATATTCTGCTTTAGTGATAAAGCCTTAGTAAATGGAAGCTATTTCTATGGATATTTTTATGGATATTCTTCTTTCTTAAGAAGAATAAAGACTCAAAATGTTTCTCAGAGGGCAGCTACTTACTGATCGAGACTTTGTGTACTGAAATTATTTAAATGTGTTTAAGACCACAAGATACAAAACACAGTGAATGAATTTTTAATTGTTTTTTCTTGCTTTCAGTCTTTGACTATAATCATATCTGAATATAATTTAAGAACACAGTCTGATAAATTATCTTTAATTTATAATTAATATTTGCAATTTTTCCACATAATCATTAATTTTGAGAATTTCTTAAACTAAATACACAATGGACTTTAAAAATTAAAAGCCAAAGGAGTTAAAATATATGACCTCATCTGTTATTCTTCTAGGGCAAGATTCTTGGATATATATATATATATATATATATATATTTTTTTTTTTTTTTTTCCAAATACTTACCTGGTCCCTGTTTTGAGATATTCTAACTAATGTCCTCTCTGAGCTATTGTTATACTTTCTTTAAAGAACAAAGATGTTTTTCTTTGAAATTCCACATAATCCTATTATTATATAAGGATTTGCATTATAGTTTTTCACATATAGAACTATAGTTAATCCTGGAACCATACTATAAATGCCTGAAATAATATTCACATCATTTGTCTTTCCATGATCACTGACAATGAAAAGGATACTTATTACTGTTTATGAAATTACACCATGGATCAGGTCCAAGTGTTGAGACAGAAATTAATCATTGTCTCTTCAGAAGGGTCAACTTTAGGGATATTAGAGTACCAATTAGGAAATGTGTTCTTTTTATGGCACCTTAATGTTTTAAGAGATTAAATGCCCATTCAAAAGCATATTCCCAGTTCACTGTCAAATCGAGTCTAATGTGAATTGGTTCTTACATGTTCAGCTTAATTTTAGTCTGAATCAGACCTGTTATCCACTTCCAGCTCTCCAGAGATTTACATGGAGACAAATGAGAATTGGTCTCACCCTTTTGGAAGAGAAACTCTATAGAGCTTCTTCCTTCTATTGAAAGGGAACAGAGATTCTCCAAAGGACTAACCAGAGGGCCTCAGTTTCCCCATAATAACATTTTCTTCTGTGTCTCCTGGGGAAATATGCAGAGGAAAATATTGTATTTGGCAGCATGTTTGGGCTGTTGGCAGTGGAGATAACAGTTGTTGCCTAGACTTGAACAGTACAGAGAATTGTGGAGGAAAATTCTCTGTAAGTGGGAAACATATGTTATCCAGGCTCATGCAAAAGAGAAATCAGGCTCACAATGCACGTGAAATCCCATGTAAAGCATAGTTCACATCTCCATGGCATGCCTGTGCAGTGTTTTTAGATTTAGCTATTCAAGTGGATCAACTTGGTGACATTTTGTTTCTCTCTCATTAAAATGGTATCTCTCATAATTTTAAGAGAAATTCTTAGAGTGCCTTACCAGTCCTCATAAACAAGCAGACTAGATAGGCAAGAAAGAAAAACTAGCCCCTGCATTTCTGTTCTTACAAATTTGACATTCTCTAAACCTCCAAGAAGAATCAGGCAAAGATATCTCTCTGCCTCTGGCCTCAAATGCATCAAGCTGTGGAGAGAATTGAAAAATCAGTGAAATTCTCTTAAATGCTGTTGACAACATTGTTATTTTTCCCCTTACTTTACTGTATACGTAGATTCCAATGCCATGAGCTTTTGAACCAAAACCAAACTTTTCATAGTTCCAGGAGTTCTTGATTGGAGAAGTGCTAACTGTCAGTACCTCACCCCAGGAACTAGGGAACACATAGGTAACACCTATATTGACACTTTGGCTTCTTAATGATGATACAGTTTGAACATCAGAATTATACTGAATCCATGCAGTCCCAAAGTTGATGACCGTAGAACCAAGGGAGAAAGGGTGTTTAGTTTACCTTGATCTTTCATGAGCTCCTCATGTAAAAGTATCCAGAAGCTAAGTAATGAAGTATTGCGCTGAAAGTGAGAAGTATTAGCCCAAGTAAAAACTATTAGAATTAATTGATTAACCAAGTTTAGTCTTAAGATAGATATTTAGATACACAGATGTTGGATAGATGCAAATATATATTAATAAAATATAAAATAATATAAATATTATACATAAATATACACCCACACAAATACACATACAGAGAAAATATATATTGAAACTATAAGGAAAAGTACTGAACAGCCCTCTTTTGAGTAGGTGATGGACCCCACAGATAGCCTTGTAGACAGTTCTCAGAGTAATTTCTTACATTTGTGTAGAGCTTCAAGGTTGACAGAGCACTTTTGCCAGCATTGAATTCTCTCTGACTCAGCCGACTTTGGACAGTCGCTGGCTTTTGGTTCTCTAGAGCTTAGCCTCAGAACCTACTGCCCTGATGGGCACTGGGGAGGGAGCGGTGGGAAAGCTCACGGAGGAGGTCGGCAGTGTGCAGGTCTGCCCTGATGACTTCCCTTGCTTCTGTAGGTGGGAGGCCACCCCATGGACTGCGTGCTCCTCCTCATGTGGGGGGGGCATCCAGAGCCGGGCAGTTTCCTGTGTGGAGGAGGACATCCAGGGGCATGTCAGCTCAGCGGAAGAGTGGAAATGCATGTACACCCCTAAGATGCCCACCGTGCAGCCCTGCAACATTTTTGACTGCCCTAAATGGCTGGCACAGGAGTGGTCTCCGGTAACTGTGACTTCTTTCTTTGTTCATTAGGAGAGTAAGTCCATTCTTCCCTCTCCGCATCATCACCCCACCAGCTACTCTGTCCACCTCCCCACTTCTCCATCTGAGTGGTCTAGATGCCTACTTGTGTAGACCCTGGAGTAGGCTTACCCCAAATCAAGCACAGCCAAAAGTAAATGAGTAGGAAAACATATATATATATATATATGTATATGTATATTTAGCATGCATGCTTATACACACACATCTTTTTCTTCAAGTGACCAAGATACCACTATCACTCCCCATAATGTTCTCTTAAGTAAGAAGGGGAGGCAAGTGTCTGCCATGAGTAGCTGAGGCTGAATGAGCCTGAAGCTGTGTAAGCTGTTCTGATGGTTGAGCACCGCAGACCAAAAGTTTGATTTCATTTTTTGTTTCTTATATCTTTTCTATGTCCAAAAAAGTGTCTTCAGAGGATTAAGATGAAAACTATGTCTATTATTCATTGGGAAAAAAAGATGAAAATAGCAATGTAATTAGAATGGAGGTGAAGCAGGATTAACTAAAATGAAAATAGTCTGGACATTAGGAAAGACACTGCAGCAGCTTAAACATAAAACATTAACTGGGGTGGGGGGCGGGGGGGGCTCCTGGATTCTAGTGCCAAAAGGTGTGAAGTGGCAAAGGAGTGGAAAGGTGAGATGGAATGATGTGTCCTCAGCCACAGAGATGGCCACAGGTTACTCACATGGCCTTGTGGCTTTGTGCCTACAGATTAGAGCTGTGATGTCTCTTTCTATCTAGACTTGCTCCCAAGCATGTGGAACCAATTAGTTCCTTTCATCATTTTTCCATGCCACTGTTATCAGTTGAATCAGCCATGCTGCAATATAAATTAGCAATGATGGAAATTTTAAAAATTTAATGTCCATGTGGGAGCTGGCATTTTTCATACTTTAGTCCTAACAATCATTAGCAAAGTGACTGAATAAAATTAACATGCAGTCTTGGTAACCAAAAATTAGGCACACTCTATAATTTCTTTTCTCCTTCTCTTTGCTGCTTGGTTTGGGACTTTGCACACAGTGTGTGCTTAAGAATGGCTAACTGACTAATCCAAAGTGAAGAAATTACAAATGATTTAATGTTCAGCCGCCTTCACATCGAAATAGCCCAACAGAACAAAGATCCCATGACTAGTAAGAAGTGATATAAAGCCACCAGGAGCCCTTCTGTAAAAGCAGCCATTTAAAGAGTCTCAGGTGCGAAGTGAAGAACAGTAAACAAGGCTTTGCCTATGAATCTCCTTTCTTGCATTCTCCTTCCAGTGTACAGTGACGTGTGGCCAGGGCCTCAGGTACCGTGTGGTCCTCTGCATCGACCATCGGGAAGTGCACACCGGAGGCTGTAGCCCCAAAACCAAGCCCCACATAAAAGAGGAATGCATCATACCCACTCCCTGCTATAAACCCAAAGGTAACTTGATGGGGGCTCTGTAACCAGTCTTGTCATGGTCGTGTGTATTCACTGCTGTTTTCAATTCCTTGGAATACTTTTAAGTATCCCAAGTGTTCTTTATAACTATCCTTTGTAACTTAGACTCTACTAAATGGACTTAACTATTTCTAAAAGTCTTTGCAATAGTTTTGTTTGCAAATTGTTTTTAAGCACTATGTATTGATGTAATTCTCTCCTGAGTCAGAAAATTAATGGAAGACTGCTGCTGAAAAAAAAAAAATCAGATCTACTTGAAGCGAGATATTATAAAGATATTATAGAAGTATATGTGTGATTTACTATTCACATTGCTTTCTATTAAAAACAAGGCAGTAAGATTCATCAAATAGAAAAGAAAGAGGGCTTAAATCAATTAATCAATAAATGTGTGTGTGTATATATATATATATACACATACATAAATATATGTATGTATATCACTGAATCGCCTTGCTATATACTTGAAACTGATACAACTGAGGTGTAAATTAACTACACCTCAGTTTAAAAAAAAAAAAAAAGCAGTGAATCCAAACTGTCTACTTTGCTAACCATGAAATATACCATACTTCATACTAATAAAACAACAACAAAAAGTTGTTGCTTTTTATATTGAAAGCTTTAAAATTAAAAATTAACATGAAACTGGACTCCAGAATCATAATTTGAAAGAAAAATTGGAATCAATCTATCGATGTCTACAACCCACTGCCTTGCCTATTGTAAGTTTTCCACGAATATTATCTTCAGCTCTTGAGTATCATTAGCTTCCTCAAATACAGGAGGATCAGCGGCCACTGATACGGCTGGCAGAGTCAATTCAAAAAGACAGTAAAATATTACAAGCCTACTATTCATGCTAAGCTGAATGCTCATTATTGAAAAACAGGGATGGTTCAAGCTGTCATAGACACCTTCATTGACTGAGTTCCTTTATCTTGGAGAGGTGAGCTAATTATAAAACTATGTATGTATATTTGGAACCATTTGCTGGGTTCAGAATGTTAGCAAATCCTTTTGGCTTGGGCAGTTTTACATTTCTCACTGGCTTTGTTTTCTAAATGGTTGTTGCACATAGAGGATTAAAAGTGATGCCCCAGCTTAAAATAATGCATTTTTTATTTGTTCGTCTTTACCCAGCCACTTCAGAGAAAGAAAAGCAGTTTGTGGGTAACTGTCAGGAGTAAAATCTGCATTTTCACAACTAGGTAGTGAGTCTGGCTCTCTAAACATCATTAAAATGCCATGTAATTCCATGATATATGCATATATAGACATATTTCTTTCATCTTTATAATTATATGTTATAAAATGGTGATAGAGCCTCACTGGCTCATACTATAAAGGCAAATATGCCTATAAATGACTCTAATAAATATGTCAGAATGCAAATCTTGGCAGTTATTTATGTAGGAGCACTTATAACCTCCCTCTTTATTTTTCTCCTCCACAGTTTTCTTTTTTTTTTCCAGGAAGTTGTTAGGAAGCTTATTTTGAGTTGTTTGACCAAAGCTAGATAAATATTTGAAGCAAGCCAAATTATGGTTTGTGGACCCCCAGTTCCTCATATTCCAATTGTCAGTGAACCTCTGGTGGATACTGCAGGAGTCAGGTGTCTAAAGAAACATTTTGAGAATTTCAGAGTGGCAGTTTTCTTTGTTTTTTACAGTATGGTATAGATCACACTTAGCCAAAAAGAAAAAGAAAAACAAGTTAGAATTTATGAAAATATCACAATGTAATCCACTGTATTTTGTTTTAAAAGATAAATAGTGCTCTATCTTTTCAAGAGGAAATAGTGAAAAGATACTCTGATGATACTTTATATACGTATTGAGCTCCTAGAGTTATAACTTTCATAATAAAAAGACTTTACTCTTCAACATAATAAAGGGCACTCATATACAGAAATTAACCTGAAAACCTATTATTTATAGTTACCAACATCATAACTTTTAGGTAGTACAAAGTTGAGAACTGGGGAGGAGAAAATAGCATTTCCTTGAAATCCTAAACTGGTTCTAACCTCTTCTTTTTTGTCTCTATGCGCTGAATTCTCAGAAAAGCTTCCGGTTGAGGCCAAGCTGCCATGGTACAAACAAGCCCAAGAATTCGAAGAAGGAGCTGCTGTGTCAGAAGAGCCTTCGTAAGTTTTCAACCATGAGTTGTTTGACTTTGGATGCTGATTGGTTTAAAGAAAGAGGTACCTCACCCAGGCTTTCATAGGATCTGAACTCAGTATACTGCTCTTACCAAGGGTAGAGTGAGGCTTTGGGGCTGTCACATTGGAGATTTATCAAAGTGTTTCTCAAACATGACTGCTCTCTAAATCTTTTGAGTTATGAAAATGAAAATGTAGTGCCTACCCTCTTCTCCAAAATCTGACCTTGTCTTTTCTCTTGCCATGAGGCTGAAGGTAAGAAAGTCCAGGCTGCCTCTGGTGATGTAGCATAGATTTGCTGTGGAAGCCTAGGCATCTTTTTACACTCCTTATCTCCCAGCTTTGCAGTATAGCCACTCACAAAAATGAAAGGGTAAGTGAGATATATCTGAAAGCAAAGGAAACTCATTAGCTTTTCTTTCCCCTTTCTTGCTGGATCGGTAGTAGATGGATACCAGGTCTCTGCCCCACTTGCTCATGGTCACACAACTGCTGAGTTTAATCAGGGCCGTGAAATCTGTAAGACCACTAGATGCTTCACAAGAGAAAACAAGGAATAGAGACAGATTGATCGATCAAATAACTGCATACTGATCTACTAGAATACACTGATAGGCCTCTCTGCTGCGTCATTTTTAAACATTTGGGAAAGCACTTTATTGATGAATTTCATCTATGTCCAAAGCAATTTCTCCAACTGATGATTATCTAGTTTATTTAATACAAGCATTAGACTCAGTACTATGCATTAATACATATGACATGTTATGTGAGCTTCCAAGAGCTCACAGTATAGCGTTCAGGATACAAAATGGTTTCCAAATATAGTTGTTCAGTTGCTAAGTCATGTCTGACTCTGCCACCCCATGGACTTCAGCATGCAAGGCTTCCCTATCCTCACTGTCTCCCTGAGTTTGCTCAAACTCACGTCCATTAAGTCAATGATGCCGTCCAACCATCTCATTCTCTGTCACCAGCTTCTCTTCTTGCCTTCAATCTTTCCCAGGATCAGGGTCTTTCCCAAAGAGTTGGCTCTTCGCATTTAGTAGGCTTTACTAAATTTTGCTAAATATATAAATTAACGTTGTAATCTATATGTCTAAAAGCAATTTAGAATCTCCTCTGAGTCATCTTGTTTGAATCAAAATCTGATATATTGTTTGCCAGAATACAAATTGTGTTCTGAATCACACCCTAAACATCAAGAGATTGAAAAAGAAATCCAAAATACAAATTGGTACAATGACCAAAGTTCAATTTGTAAAGAAATGGTACTTAGTCACTTGTTTCACAGAAAAATGGTTTATATATGAGCAAACACATTTCTTAAAAGATAAGAAGCAAAACTTAGGTTATTTCTGTGTTATAAGTTGCGGCAGCTTTTTTTTTTTTTTTTTTTTTCTGCTTCTTTGAGGAAA
Source organism: Budorcas taxicolor (assembly GCF_023091745.1). Classification (NCBI taxonomy): domain Eukaryota; kingdom Metazoa; phylum Chordata; class Mammalia; order Artiodactyla; family Bovidae; genus Budorcas; species Budorcas taxicolor. The sequence goes on along the minus strand of NC_068917.1, from coordinate 28,783,826 downwards.
CGCTTTAAGAAAAATCAACTAACCACTACAGAACTTTGGAGGAAAGTCAGAGGTTAAACATTACAGTGCAACTTTTATGTGACTATATAAAAGCTTAAAACTTTTTGTTTCTCTCCTGCCAGTACCTGGCTTGACAGGCCTTCTTGTTCCTGGAGAGGAAGGAAGCAGTTCATTTTAGAGGGATATTAACTCTTGAATCCACTAAGGTCCTATTTGAGACAGAAAGATGCCGTATAATTGGAGCTAGTCACTCCTTATATGTATTCTTAGGTTACTATACAGTTAAAGCCAGTTATTTATTTTACCTAAATAAACTCTGCTCTCCTGTACATTATATTCTGTCATGTGGTCTAAAGCATAATTATGTATGTAATATTGCATTATGATCAATGTTAAATAATATAGCAAAGTTTAAATTAGATCAAAACATCTTATACCAATAATTAGACACATTTCCCATTACTAGATACTTCTTAAACAAAAGCTATAACTACATTTTAATGCTTCTGCAAAAGCATTACATAGACCACAACATTATATATCCATATTTTGTAATGAGTGTTTTCCACTAAACTTCTGATTAAGATGCATTATGCTTAACTTTAATCCTAACAAATCCCTAAACTAGTTAAACACATAATTTTAACCATTGAAACTATAGCCATATATTAGATTATTAAATTTTACTCTTGGTGTAATGGAATTGCCATCTTGGCATGATTAATCTGAATTGAAGTAGATTGTAATTAGAGTGCTAGTGCTGGGTAACGGAAGTGTGTACTATAAATATTATGCTCAGAACAATAATTACTTTTATACCAAAATGAAATACATGACAGCTGTAGAATGCTGTAATGAAAGGTATATGGTTTCCATATTTTAATATGCTTTACATGTTTCATGCACTAAACCCTAGAAAGGTCCTCTGTGTCACATTCTTTTTTTAATTGATTTTGAAATTTAAAAACAGAATTTTGCATGGTCTTAATTCTTTTTTATGCCATATAGACTAGTTTCTAAATGTATGGAGCAACCTATAATTATTTTCCCTACTATAATGAAAAAATGATATACTGTCAGCAAGTCTTTCTTCTCCCCACAGAACGGACACACATTGCTTAAATTAAACAGTAATGTTTAGAAGCTGTGGTTGTCACTTCTGAACACATCAGAGAAGAGAATCAGGAATAGTGGTCCAGGACTGTTATCTCCTGCTTTGGCTCCAGTTAACATTCAGAGTCCTGTAGTAAAACAGCAAATGTTATTTATTCCCCCTTATGTAAAGTAGAAAACAGTGTCACTAGCCTGTCTCATTGAATACTAGAAGAAAATATGTAACTTTAAATCTTTAGTAGATGGAGATACTATTATTGAATAATAGATTCTTTTGGTAACCCTAAAATAGAAAAAAAAAAAAAAAATTGGTTAGCACTGTAGCCAAAAACATATAGGAAAGCAACCACTCTAAGACATGTTTAGAAAAAACCTGTAGTGAAGACTGAAAACTGAACTGCCAAAAAAATAACTAAATCTTTGTAGGAGTATATACCAGCTTTGTTGTCCTACTAAACTAAATGCCCTGCAGAAGATACAAATACAATTATCAGTTTCATAGAATAACTGAAATAAATATCACATGATGGTAATGTCTTGAGCTAACGAAAAGTTCATTCGGGTTTTCCCATATCATGCTACGGAACAATCTGATTTGTCTTATGAAGCTACAGCTTCATTTAGAAATGCATTTAGATGCTTTTTTTCTGCAGCAACAGAAACAGGCTGGTTTATTTACAGTGTATATGATTCATATAGCATGAAGATAGGAATATTGCCTGAGTCTATTTTCTTGATCTGCAGAAAATGATTTCCTAACCCACATATAGAAATCTTTCTCTCTAAATTGACTTTTCACTGGTGGCCATAATTTCCCTTAATCCACACATAGGTTTTTATCAGGTTTCCCTGGCAACCAACCTCAAAAATCTTTAAGCAGTGTATGTTTGTTTCTCTTGATTGAGCAGGACAACATGAACAAGATCCAACCCCAAACTGAAACTAAGAGATGGGGTGGGGGGCACTTTAGCTAGTGAAACAGATTAAGCACAGAAAACCTTATAAATTAATACAATAAAGTGAACTTGCTTCTGAGGGTGTCAGCTGAGAAATCCATAGAAATCCTTGCTACCTAATTAATGCAGAAAAAAATATGATTTAAGATAGACTTTTGCAAAAAGTAAGATTCTGGGAGAGTTGCATTTTTCTGAGGATAATAGCAGTGCCATTCTCACACTGGCAAGGGGGAAATGGGAGAGGGACTTAGAGAATTCTCTTCTGCCTTTATTTAAATTATGTGTTTTTGCATTTGCTTTCAGTTGATGAGAGTATTATCAGGTTTAGAACACATCCTTGAAATGCCAGCTGATTGCTTCCACAAACAAATATGTGGAAATAGCTTTCTAGATATTTTTTTAACCATCAAAATTTTACTTGTGTTTGGTGAGGAATCAGAACTACAACTGGTCATACAACTGTATTCATTAATTAAGTAGAAGCTAAAGAAATCACTTGACTTGATTTCCCATCTCCTGCTTTTATACCTTCCTTTTAGTCTTTGTTGGGATGTATGCATAAACAGCACAACCACCTCAAGCCACATACACAACACAGCCACTTTGACAGCTTAATTTCTTGAGCGAAAATGAAACACTGGTGACTTCTGGGATCTGTCAAGACAGCTCTCTGCCGCTGTTGTAGTTAATCAGCTGGTCTTCTTAAAAACCCTAATCTGACTTGAAATAGGAAGGAAATTTTTCATTTTCTTAACTTCTTCAAGCCACTAATAAGCCACTCAATACCCTAGAGGGTATAATCTGTTAAGTGAGGGCTTAAGGCTTAAGTATGTGTGTGCTCAGTCATGTCCAACTCTTTGTGACTCCCATGGACTATATAGCCTACCAGGCTCCTCTGTCCATGGAATTCTCCAGGCAAGAATACTAGAGTGGGTTGCCATTTCCTCCTCCATGGGATCTTCCAAACCCAAAAATCAAACCCACATCTCTTGAGTCTCCTGCATTGGCAGGAGGGTTCTTTACCACTGCACCACCTGGGAACCCCCAAGGCTTAAGAAAATGGTATGGCCTGGCAGCTTTTGATGCTTTGACTTTCTCTTTAGATTATCTGCTTTCTGAATCCAGTCATCCCAGGAAGAAGAAGGTGGAACTAATTGGGCATCTAGGGAGCCAGGTATCCCCCCAGATTGATTTCAGTCACCAAGAGTTCTGCTTGGATGGCTCAGAACAAATGACAGGAGGCAGGTGGTTGTTTCCCTTAGATACCCCTTGACGAACATCACCATTTTAACCAGCCATTCCTCATCTAACCCTGGCACATCCTGGCACACACGTGGAGACCCTTACCAGTGTTTTGCTTCAGAGTTACAATTGGGTGGTCCTCTGTGCCTTGATCTTGCACTTAAAAAAAGTCTTGACTTATTTTATTAGATTTTCATTGAACAGCTTGACTCTATGGTTTGGAAAACATTTTTTGGCTGCAACATAAATGTTTGCCATAAATAACCTTGGTGTGAGCCATTTTAAAAAGGAAGAAGGAAAGCAAGCAGGCAGAAGGCAGCAGTAATATCTGGATGCCAGATGGCATCAGCTTAGTGATGGGGCTGTTCAGTAAGAGCATGCATCTGTGTGAACAGAACTCACAAGGAATTAAATACAGAAAGAAAAGCCAATAAGAGTCACTATGGTTATTCTATAGTCATTAAATGGCTTGTTTACCTTGTTGAAAATAGTATTTAAATATATAATATTTAAGAGTATGTTAGTCCATATTTATATCTAGTAAGTTGTCTGAGAATGTGGGTGGCTTAACTCAGTGGTTAAGAATGTGAATTCATGTTTTTATAAAGTGGTTAGAAATGTTAATTTGGTGACACGTGTCTATATTTTCCCCCAAAGAATATTTAAGGAATCAAAAATTGGTAATGGAACCAGATAGTTTTGTTGTTCATACCCTTAATGTAAAATACCTCAAGTACATTCTCTTTGTGACTCTCGGGCCATAGAACATAAAAAGAAATATCTTAAGGGAGAAACAGATATATCTCTTATGAATCAAGAGTCACCTAAGGTTAAGAATTGTAAACACTGTTTGCTGATCATTAAATCCTCAGAAAGGATGTTGAAGCAGAACATGACATTAGAATTAGACAACAAAAACAGCACAACAGCACTTAATTTTAATTTGGCACCTGCAAAGTGAAAGCCTCATACTGGCCAGAATGAATGAGCCCTGATTCCCATAACCATCATCACTTCCCTCCCTTCCAGCTCCTTCCTTTCTGGGCTCCTGGTCCACCCAGATTGCTCTCCTCCCTTATATCATCTACAGAATTCTTAATATAAATTCTTTGGGTGATCATGTATTTTAGATAATACTGGACCTCCTAATTGTTCACATCTCCCAATGAAAGTAATTGAATTCACTCTTAAGTCACCTGCTCTGCGCCAGATTTTGTGCCAAGTGCAGGTTTTGTAAAAAGAAATCCAATAGTCCTTGCCCTCAAGAAACCTTGAGTGTGTGCTTACCACAGGCATGATAAGATTGTGACCAAAGTGTTGAGTATTGGCCAGTCATCCACAGATTGAACAAACGAGTCAGCTATTTGGAAGAAATGACCTTTGGGGTTTGGGTATGCACAGCACAATCGTGTTAATGATTTCGCAAGAAGTGTAGGAGAATTTTTTATTGAATTCCCGAATTCTCTCTACTACTCTGTGTTCTCTGAGCTCCAGTATCAGGATAGTTAAGCTAATACATGGTGAAAATGCACAAATACGAGAAACGAGAGAAAGAAGACTGTGATAGAAACCACAGGTTTTGTGGGGGCATAAATGTGGGGATTGGCCGATGATGATGATATGTTTGTGTATCTGACTTTGACTCTAAAACTAGCACTTGAGGAAAGATTATTTGATCTTTTTATATAGCAAATGATTAGATATTTTATATCAGAAAATGTACCTCATTAACCTGTGTTAGGTGTTGCAAAATATACTACCAAAATCCTTGATAATTTCCTGAAATTTTTCAGATATATCAGGCTGCCAACTATGTGAGTTGGTGGGGGAGGCGGGGTGAGTCTCTGTATTTGTGTGCTCAAACAAGGAAACAGCCCTGCTGGAATCAAATTAAAAAGCACTTTAACTATTACTCACAGATCAAGGTAACCCACTCCAGTATTCTTGCCTGGAGAATCCCTTGGACAGAGGATTAGTCCAAGGGATATAGGGTCACAAAGAGTCAGACACAACTGAAGCGACGTAGCACACACAAGCATGGTAGCAGCATGCCCAGTGGTGAGAGGTGTGGGCTCCAGGGACAGACTCCTTGAATGTGAATCGTGGATTCCCCCCAATAGTAACAGGGGACCCTGACAAGTCACTTAACCCCATAGGCTTTAATTTCCTCATTGAGAAATGAACATAATGGTATCTATATCATAAAGATGTTGAGAGGATTAAGTTATGTGTAAAGTGCCTGATATGCAAGAAACTCTGTTTAGGTGTTAACTGTGGCTATGGTTGTACCTTTTCCAGTATCATTCATCTTTCTTGAGAATATTGAGAGCAAACATGTTTCATAATCATTCGTTTCCAAATGGAGAAATTGAGAGAGGTGGTATCTCTGCTTCATACATGTTATATCATATAGCATGTGAGACAACCGCAAGTGACCACAAATACCCTCCAATTTCAGCTCGTGGCTCTTAGCTAACACCACTTCTCTGCATCCCCTCTATATTTCTGAGACTCTTTTAAGACTCGCTTATAGGCATCTCACTTTGAATTTAGCCAGAAATTTATCCTAAAGGACAAAGGTTAGTTACCTTGATTTGAACAAAAAGCAATCTGTAACAAATGGCAAAAATAAGGAAAGTTTGGAAAGTGCTCATCCTCTGTCAGCTCTGAGTTACATACAGTTGATCTCCCAAGCTTGCTCCCAACATACACAGAAAAAATCAATAACAAATTCAAGAGAGCAGACAGAGACATTTTTATGTAGTCACTAGAAAAGCCTTTCTTGCAAACCACTAAGTTCTAAACGTGTCAGCCCCTCCTACTGTCTCCACTTATTGCTTATTCTGCAGCTACTTTCAGAGCTAAATCTGAACTGTTGCTCAGCTGAGCCCTAGAGAGTGGCAAAGACAAATTAATGGGATCCTCGTGTGCCAAAATAAAGTATGGACCCTGTCAGCACCAATATATGTTAAGTCCATTAAGGTCATTTTTAATGAACTGAACTTTTCATTGGAAAGCTTTGCCAAACTTGTTGAATTAAGGGGAAGAAACCTTTACAAAATTACAAGATAAACTAATTCTGCTCTGTGTGAAGAAGAAATGGTTCATGACAAGTATTCTGAGTTTACAGTATTTTATATTTTTATCAAATTCAGGGAAAAGAATGTACATTGAAATCTACATTCTGTTATTAAGCTAAGAACTCCAAATGCACTAATAGCATTGTATGCTCTGATGGTATTTTAGTCCCTGGGACCTGGGTTGGTTGTTTGTTTGTTTGTTTTTGAGAATTTAAAAACAAACTTTATTTGGTATTTCCATAAGCTCCCTTACTCCAGATTTTGCCAAAAGCCTCCATAAGATTATCTTTTTTTGTCATTGTTGTTATTTATATTTTTTAAATATAAATTTATTTATTTTAATTGGAGGTTAATTACTTTGCAATATTGTATTGGACCTGGTTTTTTAAATCTTCAGACTAGCCTCAAGGAAAACCAAACTTTTAAATCATGTTCTGTTCACATAGGTCAGAAAAGCAGTGGAGAGAAAGATGGTCTGAAACAAGTGTCCTAGCCTCATTTTTCATTTGGGAAGAATGATTTGGCTCCATTTGTATCTGCAACAAACAGTTAAAAGTCTATATTCTCTTTTTCCCAAATCTCTGTGTGTAATGAGTTTTAAAGAGGGGGCTTCTCTAACCTAGGAACGTTTCAGAATGCTCCAAAGTCTTCACTGATGGGTGGCTGGTTATAAAATAACCAGTGTTAGATCAGCATCGTATATTAATTACTGAAGGCAGCCTCTGATTCAAAACTGCCCCCAAATCCTTTTATTCTATAAAACAGCATTTTTATTGAGATTTAACTGAAGTATAATAGACACAGAATTGAAACTTGCTTCAAGCTGCATGATAACCCAAACCTCACCAAGATGAACTGAGGCCTCCCCATACTGCCCAAGGGCAGCTCTAAGAATATAAATAAATCAGCCTATGATAGCCACTAAATCTGGGCACATTCACTTCTCAAAAGACCATAAGAAATGTCTAAACAGGAAAAGGTTATTGGATTTTCCATGGCAATGCCTGGAAAGGTCTTAGGCTTTTTATCTTGCTTGCTTTCAGTCTCTGGGGCCAAGAATAAACCCAATATCAAATCACTCATAACATCAATCCTTAACCTCTTATTTATCCATTCACTCACTCATTTTTTAAATGTATTTATTGAGCACCTATTATGTGAAGTTCTGTCTTCATGGAGGTTTGCTCTTATGAAGAGAGTTATACCATAAATGTTCACACTTGATTATCAAAAACTGATCACTGTTATAAGAAAATGAATGAAGAAGTGCTCTCGGAGAGTCTGATGGGGCTTTCAGTAGGTCCAAGGTCAAGGATGTCTTCTTTGAGAAAGGACATTTCAGCTGAGACCTGTAAGATGAATGGAAGTTATTCTAAACTGAGAGGAAAAGGAGATCCATCCAGGGAGTGACCCACACATTTCAAAACTTTGAACCAGGAAAGAATGACACATTTTTAAGCAAGTGAAGGAAGACTAGTATGTCTGGAAGCCAGTGATGAGGGGAGAATAGTAGGAGTTGAAGGTGGATAATGGCATAATGTAACCATGGTAAGGAGTTTAGCTTTCATTCTGAATATAACAGGAACAATTAAAAGCTTTACATTTTAAGAACCTCCTGGCTACAGCATGAATAATGAGTTAGTAAGGGCTAATAGAGGATGAAAACAGACCAGTGGCTATTGTGGAAGTTCAGGAGAGAGCAGATGTTAGCTTCAGTGATCTGGCTTATGTGGCAGTGTGAGAGCCAGGACAGTGAGTTGGTGAAGAACATGGATTCTATAGTAAATGGCCATGGTTTAAATCTTGACTCTGCCATTTATTTAGCAGTATGACCTTGGGAATATCTGTGTGTCGATTTTATTATCTAGAAGTGGGGATGAAAATATTATTGTTAAAATACAATCTTTAGAAAGTTAAAATCATTATTTCTGTTAATAAATATAAAATGAGCACATGTCAAATTTTTGTTTAACTCTTGAATTATGAAGAAACCAATATCAAATTCTCATGTGAACTGGATTTAGAAAAGTTTGTATTTTCTATCAGGCAAAATTATTTCCATTGACATGAACAGAAAAATAATGTCCATCACTTTGAACAAAAAAATATCTCCATCATTACAGGCCCTCTACAAGGAACCTTGCATCTCTGCTACTGCTAAGTCACTTCAGTCATGTCCAACTCTGTGCAACCCCATAGACAGCAGCCCGCCAGGCTCCCCCGTCCCTGGGATTCTCCAGGCAAGAACACTGGAGTGGGTTGCCATTTCCTCCTGCAGTGCATGAAAGTGAAAAGTGAAAGTGAAGTTGCTCAGTTGTATCCGACTCTTAGCGACCCCATGGATTGCAGCCTACCAGGCTCCTCCATCCATGGGATTTTCCAGGCGAGAGTAGTGGAGTGGGGTGCCATTGCCTTCTCCATTGCATCTCTATATAGGTGCAAAATAAACCAGCTTCCTTAGAATTTGACAGCCCCTGTAAGTCTGCTAGACTTCCCATTGAAAGAAACCCAGTAATCTTGTTTGCCCATTTAACGATGTTTCTGACAATACCCATCTCCTAACAATGTTATAACAAGTTAATGTATAGAAATGCTTAAAACATATCAGTGAGCTGCTTGTATATTTTGGAAATTAATCCTTTGTCAGTTGTTTCATTTGCTATTACTTTCTCCCATTCTGAGGGTTGTCTTTTCACCTTGCTTATAGTTTCCTTTGCTGTGCAAAAGCTTTTAAGTTTAATCAGGTCCCACTTGTTTACTTTTGTTTTTATTTTCATTACTCTAGGACGTGGGTCATAGAAGATCTTGCTTTGATTTATGTCATCCAGTGTTCTGCCTATGTTTTCCTCTAAGAGTTTTATAGTTTCTGGTCTTACATTTAGGTCTTTAATCCATTTTGAGTTTATCTTTGTGTATGGTGTTACGAAGTGTTCTAATTTCATTCTTTTACATGTAGCTGTCCAGTTTTCCCAGCACCATTTATTGAAGAGGCGCTCTTTGCCCCATTGTATATTCTTGCCTCTTTTGTCAAAAATAAGGTGCCCATAGGTGCATGGGTTTATTTCTGGGCTTTCTGTCTTGTTCCATTGGTCTATATTTCTGTTTTTGTGCCAGTAACATACTGTCTTGATGGGTGTAGCTTTGTAATATTGTCTGAAGTCAGGAAGGTTGATTCCTCTAGCTCCATTCTTCTTTCTCAAGACTGCTTTGGCTATTTGGGGTCTTTTGTGTTTCCATGTGAATTGTGAAATTTTTTGTTCTAGTTCTGTGGAAAATGCCATTGGTAATTTGATAGGGATCACATTGAATCTGTAGATTGCATTTAGTAGTATAGACATTTTCACAATATTGATTCTTCCTACCCAGGAACATGGAATACCTCTCCATCTGTTTATGTTGTTTTTGATTTCTTTCATTAGTGTCTTATAATTTTCTGTGTATAGTTCTTTTGTCTTAACTTAGGTTAAGTTTATTCCTAGATATTTAATTCTTTTTGTTGCAATGGTGAATGGAATTGATTCCTTAATTTCTCTTTCTGATTTTCCATTGTTAGTGTATTGACAAGGGATGAATTTCCAAAATATACGAGCAGCTCATACAACTCAGTGCCAGAAAAACAAACAACCCAATCAAAACATGAGGGAAAGACTTAAACAGACGTTTCTCCAAAAAAGACATACAGATGGCTGACAAACACATGAAAAGATACTCAACATTGCTCATTATTAGAGAAAAGCAAATCACAACTGCAGTGAGATGTCACCTCACACCGGTCAGAATAGTCATCATCAAAAGTCTACAAACAGTAAATGCTGGAGAGGGTGTGGAGAAAAGGGAATGCTCTTGCACTCTTGGTGGGACTGTACATTGATATAGCTACTATGGAAGTCGGTGTGGAGATTCCTTAAAAAACTAGGAATAAAGCCACCATATGACTGAGCAATCCCACCGCTAGGCATATACCCTGAGGAAACCAAAACTGAAAAAGACGCATGTATCCCATTGTTCATTGCAGCACTATTTACAATAGCTAGGACATGGAAGCAACCTAGATGTCCATCGACAGATGAATGGATAAAAAAGTTGTACATATATACAATGGAATATTATTCAGCCATAAATGGAACACATTTGAGTCAGTTCTGATGAGGTGGATGAACCTAGAACCTATTATACAGAGTGAAGGGAGTTTAAAAGAAAAATATAAATATCATATCCCAATGCATATATGCGGAATCTAGAAAATGGTACTGAAGACTTTATTTACAGGGCAGCAGTGGAGAAACAGACATAGAGGATAGACTTATGGACATGGGGAGAAGGGAGGAGAAGGTGAGATGTATGGAAAGAGTAACATGGAAACTTACATTACCATATGTAAAATAGGGAGCCAACAGGAATTTGCTGTATGGCTCAGGAAACTCAAACGGGGCTCTGTATCAATCTAGAGGGGTGGGATGGGGTGAGAGATGAGAGGAAGTTTCAAAAAGGAGGGGATATATGTATACCTAAGGCTGATTCATATTGAGGTTTGACAGAAAACAACAAAATTCTGTAAAGCATTTATCCTTCAATTAAAAAATAAATAAAAATATCAATGAACATTAACTATTATTGTGGTGGTTGTTGCTGCTGTTACATCAAGGTAGATGTAGTAGAGATAGAAATAAATGGATTTCAGATATATTTTCAAGGGAGAATTAGTAGAATTTGGAAATTGTTTGAAAGTGAGAAGTTAGGGAAAATGCAGGATCAAGAGTAAATCCTAAGTTTTCATGTGAGCAGTTAGCTGCCCAGTTGAATCATTTGCTGTGATGAAGCTTGGAAGAGGAATCAGATGCTGAGGAGGGGAACCAAGAGTTCCATTTTGAACACTTTAAATTGGAGATGACTTTGAAATATTCAAGTGAACATGTCAATCAGCAAGGATGTCGATGTGTAGTGGTTAAGAGCATGAAACTCTTCTAGGTGTGTGGTTTATACCTGTTCCCTCATCTACATATTAAATGGGGATTATAATTCTTATCTCATTAGATTATTCTTGGGTTTTAACATTTATTTGTAAAGCAGTTAGAAGTGAGACTGGTACTTAAGACACACTATATAATGTTTTAAAACATTAAATATATTAATGTTTATTCCTTTCAAAGAGTAAAATGGCTCCCTATCCCAAATCTTAATTAAAAAAAGAAAGTTTCAATATGAAGCCCAGATAAAAGGTCTAGACTGGAGAGTCAATACATAGAATTGCCTGAACTTTGGTGGTTTTTGAAACCAAGAATCACTGATGAGCACGTCAGAAGACCACACCAAACTGAGCCTCAGGCACTGCAATATTATAGAATTGCCTGAACTTTGGTGGTTTTTGAAACCAAGAATCACTGATGAGCACATCAGAAGACCACACCAAACTGAGCCTCAGGCACTGCAATATTTAGAGTTTGAGGAGAGGAGGATTTAGAAAAGGAATCTGAGAAGGAAGTGACCAGAAAACAAAAACAAGCAAAGTTTGATGCCTTGTGAGTTGAGGAGAAAGTAATTCAAGGAAAGAGGCACAATCAGGTGTCTTGGATGCTACTGAAAATAAGATAATTGAAGACTGGATATGTCAGGAATAGCAGAAAATTTGAGGCTAATACTCTGAAACGTTTATTATCAACTGTCTTTCTCCTGTCTTTTCTCTTCTTGTTAAAGCAGAATAACATCCTGATGGTCAAGAGGGTCCCACTCTTAGTAAGACTCCTTCTAATGTCTTGTCTGGAACCACATCAGAGAAAGCTGGCTCAGACTCACAAGATGAGTTTAACAGAGTACTCAGATGTATGAGGTCCTAGACTTTGAAAGAGTCCAGTCATCTCTGGCTTTTTGGAACTTGGGGAGAGCTCTGATCTCCCACAGCATTTCCTTCTAGTACAAAGTCTCTTTGAAAGGAAAATGTGATTTTCAGTGCAGTCAGCCTTTCTTCCCCTCCTTCCAACACTGAGCATTTCTGCAAGAAAGCCATTGAGGCATTCTTGCAGAGGCCAGCTGCCTCTCAAAGAACTCAAAAGGGCATCATTATCATGAGAAAATGATGTCAACTACTTGGAAAATGCCACTAAATATAGCTCTCCCAGGATGCCTTAGAGAATTAGGGAACTGAGTCTGTCCTTCCCATCACTGGTTAGCACTACTAGACGGGGTAGTCACTGAATTTTGTTTCAAATAATCATACTGGTGACTGCACCAAAATTGTCATTTGTTTTGTCAGCTTAATTTCTAGAACCATTCTATTCTTGGTTATACTACTGGGCACTTTACATTGCTGAACACCCTCCCAATTCAGGCATGATATGGATGTGAAGAATCTATGACAAAAAAGTGGTGCTATTAGATGTTTTGTAGAGTGGTATCTTGGATACCTTTACAAAATTTTGCTTGGAGACTTCAATATGCATTGCATAACTGGCATGAATTATTTGCAGTTCCAGAAAGTTGTAAGCTAACAGCAGTAGTTGAGAAATATTTTTATAATTCCACATGCGGATCAAGTATCCTTGACTAAAGAATTTTCACAATAAGTTAGATTCTCGTTTATTTGGAATGATTTAGGTATTAGGTATGGCTCTAAGTGAATGTAGAGGCATATCTTGGATAAGTATACTCTCAACACCTTAATGCTTTAGCTATATTTTTAAATAATCATTTTAAGTCTTAGTATGATGGATTTTATAATTCTAAAACTCCTAAAGTGATACAGTTAAAGAATTGCCTTCCCTTTGTAGCATTCCCACATTTTATTTGTTTACTAGTTTGAAGGTTTTGTATTAAAAAAAAACCTTTTAATTTCATAGAGACATTGAATAAATAATTAAGTAGATGAAAGAATGTGTTTCTATTTCCCTTTCTAACTTTCTTTCCCACCCAGCAGCAATGTGTTTTTCTTATAGATCCAAATGGCTCATACATAGATCCAAATGCCCAGCTAGATTTTAGGTAACTGTACCATTTCCTAAAGATTTTACTGTCTCAAAGATTGTCCAAAATCAGAAGAACCAACTCTTTTAAGGCTAAAAAAAAAGAAGAGAAAAAGATTGAGTTAAAAATAAGATGAAGTAATACAAAATATCATTTTTACCAATAACATATAATGATTTTTTGGTCCCCAAATGACATATTTATGTAAAAGACTTTCTGGTTAATTTGGCATAGAATTACTTATACAATATTTTATTTTTCCAATGTACTCTTCTCCAGATCCCTCTGTGGTCACTGTTAAATGAGAAAATTTTAGAATGGGAAGAATCATGAATCTCATGCAAATATAAAATAAACATCTGTCAAAAATTGCATTGACTTCATTAATTAATGAAGAAACTAGGAAGATGTTCGGAGAAGAAAATGGCACCCCACTCCAGTACTCTTGCCTGAAAAATCCCATGGACGGAGAAGCCTGGTGGGCTGCAGTCCATGGGGTTGCTCAGAGTGGGACATGACTGAGCGAATTCACTTTCACTTTTCACTTTCATGCATTGGAGAAGGAAATGGCAACCTACTCCAGTGTTCTTGCCTGGAGAATCCCAGGGATGGGGGAGCCTGGTGGGCTGCCATCTATGGGGTCGCATGGAGTCAGACACGACTGGGGTGACTTAGCAGCAGCAGCAGCAGGAAGATGTTACAACCAATTCAAAGGAAATTTAAAAGAGCCAAACATATTCAGGCAAATAAGAATGCTGAAATGAATTTACAAGTAGATGCAAAATGGGTCTATCTACAGGACAACCAATTACATTCCACTAGACACAATCCACTAGAAGGTAAAGTGTCTGCCTACAATGCGGGAGAGCCAGGTTCGATCCCTGGGTTGGCGAGATCCCCTGGAGAAGGAAATAGCAACCCATTCCAGTATTCTTGCCTGGAAAATCCCATGGACAGAGGAGCCTGTTTGGCTACTGTCCATGGGGTCGCACAGAGTCGGATACGACTGAGCGACTTGACTCACAGACACAGTTAATCGTCATTTCTATGAGCCTGAATCATTTTCATGATCAATTTTCTACAATTTATAGAGGAATAAAAATAACCCACGGTTATTTTAAATCTCAGAGATTTTAAAATTTTGCAATAATCAGAAAGAATCCACTGAACAGAATATTCAGTAATATTTAGGGTCTGTTTTAAAGTTGTTACAATTTTTTCCGACACTATTAAGTTTATTCCCTCCTCACCCCTCACCCTAAAACCATCAAAGAAAGAATAAAAAGAAATATACAGCCTCTATCAACTTATAATTCAAATGTTATAAGATTGAAAACTAAACTAAAATCAAATATCTATAATGTGATTTCCTTCAAGTTTCAGTTGTATTTTGAAACTAGAGAATGAGCTGAGGCTCATAACAGCATCAAAATAACTCTACAGAGCTACTCTATTGTGCTACTCATATTTTGAATAATCCCAATGATTTTTTAGACAATGCATGTGAAAGGAGGAGAGAGAAAAGGAAGAGGAGAAAAGCTGAATATCAGACTGTGTGTGTAAAACTAGAGCTTAGTGGTTAATACCTGAAGTGACATGAAACTAAGAGTGAATTGTTTCCCTGTAGCATCGTATAAATAAAGTGATAGTTTTTATTATTTCAGTCCATGCTTCTGACTCCATAGTAGCCACTAATAAACTAAACTGCTCTGGGATTTCACAAGTGAATTTGATTATCACTCATCTATTTTGCTATAGGGACTGTGGTTACACCTCTAATTAAAGAATAAGCCTTTTGGTAGTGAAATGAACAATGAAGCTTGCAAACAGAAGAAACATAAATTATTTATTTGCCAAGGTTCTGTTCATTTGTTTGTTTTATCCTGAGGATGGGAAAACTAAATGCAGAATCATATCAATCATTTCTGAAGCTCAAGCCCACCATTCAAAGAACTCACTTATCCAAGCCATCCCTCATTCTTCTGGCAATCGTGCTGCTACCCAAAAGAATAGTTAAGTTGCCTAAATTAAACTCCAATAATACATTGTCCATGTGTACATCAAGACAATTAACATGCAGATTTTTTTAATTTTTAATATGAGTTTATTTATTTTAATAACATGCAGATTTTTTTAAAGGACATTGACTCCATTTTAAAGGTCACACTTTAAAGGTTCTAACTCAGCAAGAACTACTCAACTTCTAAACGTTTCTGTTAAACCTCCAGGCTCATTTGACTGCCCTCTCCCTGACCTTTGTTCCTCCCACTTGTGGCCAGAAAGCTCAAGATAGTAAATACAGAGTTGGGAGATCCAGGGATGTGGGGGAAGGTTTCATATGAAAAACAGTTATTATTCATTTGGCCATTTGCACTATTAGATATTTTTCTTTTGAAATACAGTCTCTTGCCTTCAGTGAGAGAGAATATTATATCATCCAGTGTATGCACTAGAGAAATTGAACTGAGTGCCAAAAGACAGCACCACTTAAAGACCAAATTGTTCTTAATTGGTGTGAATTTGATGAAGACCTAAGGATAGTGGGTTGGGAGATAGGCCAATAAGGCTGTCTGACACTTGATAAGGTTCTCACTTGGGAGACATAAAGTAGATTAACCCTAAGTATCCAAATAGTCAAAAATATACACATACCCACAACACACATGATTCTTTTTTCATTTAGATGCTGCTTTAAAATAAACAAGTCTCTATCGTGGCAATGAATCCATGGAGCAGTGGCATCTCTTTCTACTTTCTGTGATTTTGGTGTATCTTCCCAGTCCTGGAGAGAGAACAAATGGAAAGTGATTCATGTTGTAGGCAGGGAGAGCTGAGGGTTTCATCTGGGCATCCTTTCCATTCTAGATTTCATCCGGGACTCACTTTTAATCTAGGAGGTAAAATATAAATCAATTTAGCTACTTGTCATTCTCATAAGTTTATATATGTGGGAAAAGATGGAGACAGATGCCTCAAAGAAGTTTTGAGGGAACTGATGAATCTCGGTGTGCTTGACATGTCCACTAAATGTCCTATAGAAGGAGATGGAAGACTACAACCCAATAGGCCAAATTTAGACCTTTCCATCTCCCTTCCCATTCCCCACCCCAGTTTTTATAAATAAAGTTTTATTGGAACACAGCCACACTCATTTTGTTTAGTATTGCCTGTGGCTGCTTTCACAGAGTTAAGTTTTGCAACAACAAAGACCCATACACATAGCCCACAGAATCTAAAATCTTCCCTATCTGGCTCTTTACCAAAAAATCTATCTGATTCTTAGTCTTTTGTAATGGTCACTGAAAGGGCTATTATAGCCGACAGAGTAATAATCCTTACTAGATAGGAAAAGCTAATAGGGTACTATTCTTTCTGAGATCTTGTCATCTTTTTTATTTGAAAACAAAATTCAGGACCACATTATTAAAGAAGCAGTATTCACTGTTGTCAAAGTTTAAAGACTTACCACTTGCTTTTGGGTTTCTCTTATATACTTTTCAGTTTCATGCATTGGAGAAGGAAATGGCAACCCACTCCAGTGTTCTTGCCTGGAGATAACCAGGGACGGGGGAGCCTGGTGGGCTGCCGTCTATGGGGTCGCACAGAGTCGGACACGACTGAAGCGACTTAGCAGTAGCAGCAGCATGGTGTAGATTTTCCTTTCTGTCTATACCTGGGCTGTAAAAATCAGTGCTTGTATATTTTGTTATGATTTTTGTCCCAGGACTCAGGCAGACAGATGTGAATGTATAATAAGTAGGTTAAAACTATTTTGATTGCAGAGTTTGGTTTTATATTCCTAAAAGACGGCTACAGGTAGCATTATTTAAAGAGAGAAAGAGATTTTAATCTTATTGGATGTGTTTTCCCTACCACGTCCCGAGGTGCCAGAAGATGGAGTCAGGAATTAAAAAACAAAAGAGGGAGGCTACCCTGTGATGAGAATTTCATGGGAATGATTCGGGGTGATGCTTCCTCCTTAATCCACCTTCCTGACACGATTGTGTATGACCCTCATCCTCCTCTTGGGGGTGGCTTTTCAAAGGTAGCGAGTGTCAAATCCTTCGTCAGGGGACCCCTCCCGGCCTCAGACACCGTGGCTCTGGGTCTCTGTTCCAGTCTCCCTGCTCAGGACACAGCCCAGGTTCAGGCCACAACTTTGTTTTGCTTCTTCCAGTTTGAAAACTTGGATCAATTTCCTTTTAGAATTTCAGCTTCCCTAAACTAGACGGGAACTATTTTCACTTGCTGGGACTTAATGCTATAACCTTATCATGTCTTTCCTTTTCTGCCAAAATCAGGGTTAAAGAGCCAGGTTTGCATGCCTCCTCAGCACGACTCCCAGTGCAAAAGCAGTTGGATCATAGAAAAAAAAAAAAATTTAAGATTTTTATTCCAAAATCCTTTCTCCAGATTATTATACTAACTTTGTGAAAATGTTAGTGGTGCCCTCAGGGCTTTTTTTCCCTGGATACTCCTCAAGGTCATTGCAGATATGGCAATTGTTGATTAGTTGGAGGAAAAGAGTCTTTTTTTTTTTTTTTTTTTTATTGTCCTACATTCTAGAGAAACTCAGGGAAGTTCTCATTAATGTGACTTCACTTGGTGGAGAGGGACTAGAGGCTGTCGAACAAACATGTATGGATGCAAAACCCCTAGTTTACAGTGACATGCCTGTGGATTTAAATTTGTAGCAAGGCTTTTCTCTCAGATATAAAAAGAATCGCAGGCCAGACTAATTCAAAGAATGTGTGAGGAACAAGGCTTTGCTCCATTCTTGGAAACTTAAAAAAAAAAAAAGAAAAAAGAAAACCCTCTTTCTCTTTCTATATATAAATAAATCTTGGGAAGCACATTGAGCAAAAAAGCAAAGAAAGTTACAGAATCTGAAATCCAGACTAAAACAAAAAAATATATATACTTCCTTAAATATCTCTAAGGGCTTACTTTGTTATAGTTTTTAGTATCAGTATTAGTCTGCTTAAGAATAGCCAGCATCTCGCAGGAGGCACAAGGGCTGGAATTTAGATCAAGAGAGAAGAAATCAGTTCCCTGCTCTGAAGAGCCATCACTGTGGGTGCAAAGCTGGGAGAAAGCAGGTGGTCTGTGGCTGGAATATCTTCCAGCTGGGGGTTCATGTGACACGCACGAAGAAACCAATCCAGAGACTGGCAGATGAGCTCATGGGCTGCACTGAAGCACCCAGCACAGGACAGGACAGGGTGGCAGAGCCCTGAGCACGTCCTGAGACGGCCCTGGGCCCCAGTGGCAGGTGGGATGTGGCCCCTCCCGGTGCCTGCGGTCTCCTGCTTGGGGCTTCTCATCCTGTCCTCTTGTTTGCTTGCGGACTGCAGGTTCATCCCAGAGGCCTGGTCGGCCTGCACGGTCACCTGTGGTGTGGGGACCCAGGTGCGAATAGTCAGGTGCCAGGTGCTCCTGTCTTTCTCTCAGTCCGTGGCCGACCTGCCCGTTGACGAATGTGAAGGACCCAAGCCAGCGTCCCAGCGCCCCTGTTACGCAGGACCATGCCACGGGGAGACTCCCGAACTTAACCTGGAAGAGACAGATGGCCTCTTGGGTGGCCTGCAGGACTTTGACCAGCTCTACGACTGGGAGTATGAGGGCTTCACCAAGTGCTCCGAGTCCTGTGGAGGAGGTAAGAAGGGGCTAGGCCTCAGATCATTGCCACCCTCTTGCCTTTCACTGTAGCGTCTCTCTCTGAGGGCAGCTGTGTCCCGTGATTGTCTCTAGTCCAAGAAGGCTAAGGAGGGGGAGGAAACCATTCTAAACCTAAAGCAGACTGAATGAAACACAGATGTATTTCTCTCTAGGCCTGTCTCTCTTAGACTGTCAGCTATGAGTAGCTAACACAAGTAATGCTTTTACTTTTACTTGTCATTCTGATATTTTGCACTATATCTCAGTGTATCTGACCGAGAAACACTGTTGACACGGGCCTGGCAATGCTCTTGACATTCAGTTTTATTTGTCTATGCCCTTGCCTCAGTGCATGTAGTATGAACCCAGATCAAAGACGACAAAACCGTCTGTTGTTCCCAAGGACAGAGTACGCCACCTCTGACTTTCTCAGCTGGTCGCCAAAGTAATATCTGTTGACAAAGGGAAAGGATGTATAATGACAGTTAACACTGAGGTTACCTGGAACTGGAAAAGAGTTTAAAGATTAAAGCCTGATCCCACTGCCATTGTATCGATATGCAAACTGAGATACAGAGAGCTGAGTGATTTTTTCAAGATCACACATCTAGTCAGTGATATTTGGGACTAGTCCTGCTCTTTATTTCTCTGTCTAGGGTCCTTGCATCATACCTCACTTCTTTAAACACTTAGAGAGTTCCTGAAGCTTTACCACTGAATGAATATTATTTAAATAGTGTTCAATGTTTCCATGTATATTAATCTGGTTCTCTTAGGTTTAGTCCATGGTGATAACAGATTCAGTCATTTTTCTATTTCAGGTGTTAGTGATTAAAACCATAGTGGGAGAAGAAGGTATTTAAGTCAATAATTAATTCTTTAAGATTATGATCTTTTGTACTACTGTAGAAAATACAGTAAATGGAAATATGGTCACTGGGTTTCCCTTGTGGCTCAATTGGTAAAGAATCCTCCTGCAATGCAGGAGATTCTGGTTCAACCCTGGGTCAGGAAGATCCCCTGGAGAAGGAAATGCCTGCCCACTCTAGTATTCTTGCCCAGAAAATCCCATCGATAGAGGAGCCTGGCAGGCTACAGTCCATGGGGTCACAAAATGTCGGGCACAACTTAACTACTAAACCACCACCATATGGCTACTAACTCCCATATACACTCCCAAGAGAGATTTTGATAGGCAAGGAAAGGCTGGCTGATTTCCCATCAAATCTCCCTCCCTAGCTATCAATAACCCCTCTTGTCACGTTAAGGATCTGCATTCCCAGCAAAGTTTCTTTCTTAACTGGTATAAAAATATCTATATTAAAATGATTTCCCAAACTGTCTTCTAAACCATGACATCTTGGAAACACTTTTATAAAAGCATCTTTTGTCATTACTGGGAATGTAAAAATACGTGTGCCCAAATTGTTCATGTGTAGTTGAAAAGGAACGGATAGTGGAACAAGTACAAGCAGAGAATCAATTTTCTCCATCAGGTCACTTTGTAAGCATTTAATAGTCTTATCCTTGGGGTTCTCGTTTGTTTCTAAGTCTTCCAATTTCAGACCGTGGAGTTCTTAAGTGTTTTCATGCAGAGTCTGTTATTTTAAAACCTAAAATTTTCCATCTGATTCTGGAGGACAGTTTCTTGGAACTACTCATCCATGTTGCTGGGGGCGCCCGCCACTCACAATGAGGACATCTTTTCTCCCATGTTTAATGAGGGAGAAATGTTGAGTAAGCTCTGATGATCTCTGGGCCCAGGCAAGTTCAAAAGTCAGATGGAAAGGACATAGCCAGTGGCTGCAGTTGCTTCATTGCAATATAAGGAACTACTCAGGATTTCGGATGGTGTGTGTTTATCTCCAGTTTCCATGATCCTCTGAATTGAACAATCATGATCTTTTGTCTGAAACAAATGTGCCTTGAAAAAAATTGTTTCTGCCCTCATTATGATTCTCTAAGCCAAGTGGAACTTTATGAGCAGATGGGGAAAATGATGCGTTAGTGGAATATGTAAATAACCAGATACCTTTGTCTTTACGATTCTAACGATTCTGCTAACCAGGGGCATAAGATTCAAATAATTGAGAGTATGTGAACTGTTTTTCATTTTAAATGTTTTCAGAATATATTGATTTGGAAATAATATTTTGTATGCTTCATATACAATTGATCTATGCTTATAGGATCTGAGGAGATATTTGTATAACATAAAGTGTATATCATTTATATCCAAGGCAGGGAAAGTTCCTGAAATGTCTTAGGTCTTTAACTGTCAACAACTGTACATGCTTACTTAGAGTTGTGTCACTGTGCCAAGGTAATATATCTATGCCTAAAATGTTAAAAGTTGAGAATGCCAAAGTGATGAAACTATGCTTGGGTCATATGATCCATATGATGCCCAAACACACTAAAAAATTATTTCAGTATACAAGACATGTATATTAAAATTTTTTTAATTTATTTTTAATTGGAGGATAATTGCTTTATCATATTGTGTTGGTTTCTGCCATACATCAATATGAATCAGCCATATGTATACATATGTCCCCTCCCTCTTGAACCTGCCTCCCACCTCCCACCCATCCCACCCCTCTAGGTCACAGAGCACCAGTCTGAGCTCCTAAAGTCATACAGCAAATTCCCACTGGCTATCTGTTTTCCATGTGGTAGTGGATATGTTTCCAGGCTGCTCTCTCCATTCGTCCCACCCTCTCCTTCCCCACTGTGTCTACAAGTCTGTTCTCTGTCTGCATCTCCACTGCTGTCCTGCAGATAGGTTCATCAGCACCATCCTTCTAGATTCCATATGTATGTGTTAACATACGATATTTTTCTCTTTCTGATTTACTTCACTCTCTAATAGGCACTCTAGGTTCATATACCTCATTAGAATCGACTCAAATGTGTTCCTGCTTATGGCTGAGTAATATTCCATTGTATACATGTACTACAACTTCTTTATCCATTCATCTGTCAATGGACAATCTAGGTTTTTTCCGGGTATAGGACATGTATATTGTGAAGCCATTGTTTGGCAGTAACATTTTATGGTATTGTCACCGTTCAGGTCAGTTCAGTCGCTCAGTCGTGTCCAACTCTTTGCGACCCCATGAATTGCAGCATGCCAGGCCTCCCTGTCCATCACCAACTCCTGGAATTCACTCAGACTCACGTCCATCGAGTCAGTGATGCCATCTAGCCATCTCATCCTCGGTCGTCCCCTTCTCCTCCTGCCCCCAATCCCTCCCAGCATCAAAGTCTTTTCCAAAGAGTCAGCTCTTCGCATGAGGTGGCCAAAGTATTGGAGTTTCAGCTTTAGCATCATTCCTTCCAAAGAAATCCCAGGGCTGATCTCCTTCAGAATGGACTGGTTGGATCTCCTTGCAGTCCAAGGGACTCTCAAGAGTCTTCTCCAACACCACAGTTCAAAAGCATCAATTCTTCAGTGCTCAGCTTTCTTCACAGTCCAACTCTCATATCCATACATGACCACTGGAAAAACCATAGCCTTGACTAGACAGACCTTTGTTGGCAAAATAATGTCTCTGCTTTTGAATATGCTATCTAGGTTGGTCATCACTTTCCTTCTAAGGAGTAAGCATCTTTTAATTTCATGGCGGCAATCACCATTGTCACCTTTGATCTACACCAAAATATAACCCACAAGGCTGAAGATATTTTTAATCATTCCACTGAAGCCAATCAAAAATGTGCAGGATTAACAGATTTTAAATCAATTTGAGGTTATACAAATTTTATTGTTTTTGCCATCTCAAAAGATGAAATTGGATAGACACAGAAGTTACCTTTCACCCAGCAGAAGTAGTGACCAGAAGGAACCTGTTAGTAATTTAGGCTGTAGCTGGTGGCTGCATTTCCCTGAGTTCTCATCAAATATTAGGTAGCAATTATGCTATTTTGGGAGATATAAACAATGAAAACTCCATTTTCTGGAAGATGGAAAGTGAGCCTAATCTGTTCAGACCTGTGTCCTGGGTCCCACTATCATCTTCTGGTTATATGTGAATTTCCCATATGTGAATGGATAGGTGTAGTCAAGGAGAGCAGATCTGAACCTGAACAGCTTTATTGTTGATCTCTTAAATGGTGAAATTGATATTAAAGTCTAGCTGAGGGAAGACTTGGAGCTGACATCAGCAAGTATTAATATTAAAAGGTGAAATCCTTGCCCTCTTGCTCCCTTTTCCTTATCAATCCTCTCCTTTTGCTCTGTCAAGAAAGAAAACTCAGAATCAGAAATGATCTTAGGTAAGTGTATTCTTTGTTGGTTTACAGTGTCCTTCTGGGCGAGTAAGTTATACCATTGGAAAAGAGTACACACTTGATGAGTTAACTTTTCTCAAGCCAGCCTGACTGCCCTGAGCCAAGTATACTGTGAGCTCAGGTGAAGTCTTCAGACATCTTCCCTCTTCACCTTCCCACACCGCCATCCCCAGGCTGCTCTCTCACGCTTCCTCCAGGCCCGCATTCCCACCACCTTGGCCCAAATTGCACACTGTGCTTTGGAATACCCTGCCCTTTAGGCATCTCATTTGTTCATGCCACAAAAATGTCTTGTGTTGACCACAGGGCTGGTCCCAGATCCTCCTTCATTACACAGAGCTCTGCCCTTAGGCTCTACTACCCAGGAATGCAATGACAACAGACCCCTGAACCATCATGAGGCCATCCTTCTAGAAGAAGGTAGTAACTCTGGAATGCTTCTTAATCTCAGCAATTAATTACCCCAAAGGTGATTTTTAACCTGAGTTAGGATTATTCAGTGGAGTCATGTAAACATGTTCCCTGTGTCTCAGAAGATTTCCTGTGTAGACTTTAACCCTTGCAACCCCATTCCATGCAGACTTGGAAGGACCTCAGTTCTACAAACCAGGCTTCACAAAGGAGAAACGGGTCACATCACTTAATATACCCCTCCACACATGACCCTCCCCCCAAAGCAAGCCCTTTCATATGAGGCAGGAGACAAAAGCTGTATAATCACTTCCTCCTTCAGGTACTATTAACTCAAATTCAAGAGCTTTTCGATAGCTGACTAAAGCCCAAATATCTTTTATTTTAGAGCAACATTTCGAATCTCTGAAATACTACCAGGTCGGCAGATGAATTGAAACCTTAATTTCGAACAGAATCACAGCTCTAGATTCTGTATGGAGTAATTCTCCTTGTCCACACCTTGTCGTCACAACCTTAATAATGCCAGACTATTCCAGTGGGAAGTATCAACGATGATACCAATAATTTCTTATGAAATGTTTTGCTATATTATCATACCATGAATTTCAAGGGGCTCATCCCAGCTGCAACCAGGAGAACACCCTGGAGTCAGCATTCCAGAATATGATGGAATATCTTTAATGTCTAGCATAAATCTCCAGTGCTCCACCCTGAACTGGCTGTGATATATTTAAATTAAATTTTTAAAGCTCATAAAATGGCTCAGAAAAAACTGACATTCACAGCTAGGGTAAATACTATGACAGTTTTTTTAATGTTTGATTTGTCAGACTTAATGAAAAAAAAAAGCAGTTCTGATTCTGACTTTTAAATGTCACTTTTTAAATGATGGTCTTGGTGAGTGACCTTTCTAAGTCAGTGTAACATCACCTCGGGCAGCATGTGCCTGTGATCAGAGTGATAACTTCTTGGGGGAACATAGGATAGACGGGAGGAAGAGAGTAACAGGCCTGCTAAGTGATAGGTCAGTTGTACTATATTTAGGTACTACCTAATGAAGCAATGCAGAAAACTTTAAAAAGAAAGTATATGTGTATTTATATATAAAACTAATTTTATGGGTTGTCACATACTCTGCCATAACTATATACAAATGTTTAACAACAGATATCTTTATCTGAATATATAAATAGATATAGATATAGATATATGCTTATGCACACACACACACATATATGGCTATAAATGACTAACAGAAAATTATCAAGAATGTCCTGTTTCTCTTCTTTCAACTGAATTCTGCTGAAATGATTCCAGAGAAAAGTCTAGGTTATTCCTGAAGATCTCCAGCAGCTATAACAGCCTCATAGTATTTTTAAATGTCAATGTTTTCAGTCATTAAAGCTCCAGTGCTAAAGCACAACCAGTGCCACTTCATTATCTATCAACTGTAAGCTTAGCAAGTCTTTTCACCCTTCTAAGCCTCAGTTTCCTTATCTGTAAAATGGGGATAGAGTCTTGTGGAGTTATTGAGAGGTTTGAATGGGGCATGTCAAACTTCTTGCCTCAATACTTGGCTAATAATGTGCACTCTATGAATTTTTCCTATTGCTGTCATGACTGTGGGAAGCAGGGTGAAATGTCTTGACACTGTATTCGGGTTACACGTGTCCCTGCCCCATGAAAACCCACCAAGTGACTATATGCCAGTCACTCCTCAAACTCCTATTTCACTAGGTCTGTGGTCAGGGGTGCATGGGTAGCGGTAGGAACATTGTCTTCCATGAATGCCATCATTAGGTGTCTTGCTCTCTCTCTTCACTCCAGCATCCCAAGTGGCCCTGTGTTAGTTGCTTAGTCATGTCCAACTCTTTGCGTCCATGTGAACTGTAGCCCACCAGGCTCCTGTGTCCATGGGATCCTCCAGGCAAGAATACTGGACTGGGTTGCCGTGTCCCCTCCTCTGGGGGATCTTCCTGACTCAGGGATGGAACTCAGGTCTGCTGCAAGGCAGGCAGATTCTTTGCCATCTGAGCCACCAGGGAAGCTCCCCAAGCAGCTCTAGGTCGCTAAAGAAATGAACCAAAATCAATAGGAAACCAGAAAAGCACTGGATGCAAGGCCCCAGATGCATAGCAGTTTACAGAATGCTGGCTATTCCAATGTGGCTCTGGGCCTGCCTTCTAAGTATAGTCATCTCCTGTTGATTAAAATACAATGTGTGAAGTCTTGGGGTCATTATTTTGGTCACCCTGCTCTCCTTCTGCTTTAAATTATCCTTTTTCAGCATGGGCAGCTGCATAGCTGGTTGGTACTTTTTCAAGCATTTCAGAGTCCTGGTAGCAGCCTCTCCCCCAATGGGGGAGCTGCCCTGCTTAAGGGGCAAAAACTCGCGAGTGCTTTCTCCAGATAGACTGATGCCTGACGAGATGGGCAGTCCCAAGCTTTCAACTACCTGATACGCAGCTAGTCCTCCCAGTCTCAGAGACCTCCCACCAGCTGCATGTCTACACTTGCTCAACCCCCGCACGCCTGCTCTGGCCTTGATGGGTGTCATCTGTACACAGGTGTCCAGGAGGCTGTGGTGAGCTGCCTGAACAAACAGACCCGGGAGCCCGTGGATGAGAACCTGTGCGTGACCAGCCGGCGGCCCCCCCAGCTTCTGAAATCCTGCAGTTTGGATCCCTGCCCGGCAAGGTAAGAGGTGCGCCAGCTGCCCTGCTGCCCAGGAGTGTGTTCAGAACGGGGTTTGTGTATCTGTCCATGGGCAAGATCAGAATGCTTATTGTTATCCAGTGTTTTGAAAACCAATTAGCATCAGTTCAAACTCTTAGTCAAATCCACTTAAAGTTAATTGAAACCAGGGCTTTGGAATTCTAGCCCAACGATCATGCTCAGGGTCCAGAAGGCTCCGTGCACAAAGGAAAAGCCCCGTGGTGTGGCCGGAATGTGCACGGGCCCCACTAATGCTTTCTCCCCAGGGGAACGTGGACTGACCACAGAAGGTAGGGTCTTTGCAACCTCTCAGCCTGTGTCCCACGCCCTCCCACCCTCATAACAGATCGGCCTGTGGGTTGCAGGAACTGAAGGATCTGGGTGGTATCACTGAGCCACCGTGAAATCCCTCTGCACACAGCATGCAGATTCATTATAGCATGCTCTGGAGTGTGCGTGTGTCATTTCACATGCAGAAAATCGATTAGAGCATTTCATTGTCCACCCCTGCCTGGGTCTCATTATTATCCAACCTTGAGTTTTAGTTCATAAATGCAGTTACTGCTTCAGTCCACACAATTTTATGGTGTCTTGGGAGACTTGCCTTCAGATATTTGTTGAAGTCTCTGTAGAAGCTCAACCATCTCTTCTGTGATTCTGGTTTCCAAGAGGAGACATTGAAAGAACCAAAGCCAGTCTTGCAAGTGTGCTGATGGGATGAGGAATGTTCCCAGATCAAATCCTAGATGAGAAAGGGGTTGCTGTTACTGAAGGATATTTCTTGTGTTTCTACAGAGTATCACACAAGAAGCAATGTGTTGCCTCTAGGATTTAATGATAGGTTTCTGGTCAAGCTAATACTCCTTGTCTTACTTCTCAGTCAGTTCAGTTCAGTTCAGTCGCACAGTCTTGTCCGACTCTTTGCAACCCCATGAACTGCAGCACGCCAGGCCTCCCTATCCATCACCAACTCCTGGAGTCCACCCAAACCCATGTCCATCGAGTCAGTGATGCCATCCAACCATCTCATTCTCTGCCGTCCCCTTCTCCTCCTGCCCTCAGTCTT
This sequence comes from Budorcas taxicolor, assembly GCF_023091745.1. Taxonomy (NCBI): domain Eukaryota; kingdom Metazoa; phylum Chordata; class Mammalia; order Artiodactyla; family Bovidae; genus Budorcas; species Budorcas taxicolor. The sequence goes on along the minus strand of NC_068917.1, from coordinate 28,756,332 downwards.
TTCCAGCATCAGGGTCTTTTCCAATGAGTCAGCTCTTCACATCAGGTGCCCAAAGTCTTGGAGTTTCAGCTTCAGCATCAGTCCTTCCAATGAACACCCAGGACTGATCCCCTTTAGGATGGACTTGGTTGGATCTCCTTGCAGTCCAAGGGACTCTCAAGAGTCTTCTCCAACACCACAGTTCAAAAGCAGCAATTCTTCTGCGCTCAGCTTTCTTTATAGTCCAGCTCTCACATCCATACATGACCACTGGAAAAACCATAGCCTTGACTAGATGGACCTTTGCTGGAAAAGTAAAGTCTCTCCTTTTGAATATGCTATCTAGGTTGGTCAAAACTTTCCTTCCAAGGAGTAAGTGTCTTTTAATTTCATGGCTGCAGTCACCATCTGCAGTGATTTTGGAGCCCCCCAAAATAAAGTCAGCCACTGTTTCCACTGTTCCCCATCTATTTGCTATGAAGTGATGAAACCAGATACCATGATCTTAGTTTTCTGAATGTTGAGCTTTAAGCCAACTTTTTCACTCTCCTCTTTCACTTTCATCAAGAGGCTCTTTAGTTCCTCTTCACTTTTGCCATATGGGTGGTGTCATCTGGATATCTGAGGTTATTGATATTTCTCCTGGCAATCTTGATTCCAGCTTGTGCTTCCTCCAGCCCAGCGTTTCTCATGATGTACTCTGCATAGAAGTTAAATAAGCAGGGTGACAATATACAGCCTTGACGGGCTCCTTTTCCTATTTGGAACCAGTCTGTTGTTCCATGTCAGTTCTAACTGTTGCTTCCTGACCTGCATACAGGTTTCTCAAGAGGCAGGTCAGGTGGTCTGGTATTCCCATCTCTTTCAGAATTTTCCACAGTTTATTGTGATCCACACAGTCAAAGGCTTTGGCATAGTCAATAAAGCAGAAATAGATATTTTTCTGGAAATCTCTTGCTTTTTCCATGATCCAATGGATGTTGGCAATCTGATCTCTGGTTCCTCTGCCTTTGCTAAAACCAGCTTGAACATCTGGAAGTTCACGGTTCACGTATTGCTGAAGCCTGGCTTGGAGAATTTTGAGCATTACTTTACTAGCGTGTGAGATGAGTGCAATTGTGTGGTAGTTTGAGCATTCTCTGGCATTGCCTTTCTTTGGGATTGGAATGAAAACTGACCTTTTCCAGTCCTGTGGCCACTGCTGAGTTTTCCAAATATGCTGGCATATTGAGTGCAGCACTTTCACAGCATCATCTTTCAGGATTTGAAATAGCTCAACTGGAATTCCATTACCTCCACTAGCTTCATTCGTAGTGATGCTTTCTAAGTCTCACTTGACTTCACATTCCAGGATGTCTGGATCTAGGTGAGTGATCACACCATCTTGATTATCTGGGTCGTGAAGATTTCAGTCAATTAGATGCCTTTCTTTGGAGTTGAGAAGATACAGATTGCAGGCCTCCTCAGATTATTTCAGGGTACACAGTCCCACAGTGACACTCTCCTGCTCATTACCAGAGCTGTTCTGTCTGTTGATCTGAAAAGTTGCTTTGTCTATTGATCCCTCTTTAAGTTCAGAAGTGAAGGGGGCCATTAGTGCCATATCCTCTAAGGCAACCAGAAAATCAGTCAGCCACTGCTTGGAGCAGCACCTCACCCACGAGAACAGCAGCCGGTAAAATAGAGTCAAGGGCTGGGCCACAAAGAGCCTAGATTCAGTTCATGGAATTCTGAGAAGACTCTTTTTCTATGCCTGCCCACTTCTGCATCCTGACCTCACTGTTTATCAGTGAATCTAAGACCTAACTGTGTGGGCAAGAAGTCCAGACCCCCTCTCTTTGACTACAGCCTCCTATATAGGAAGAAGCAGAAGGGATATAGGAAGAACAGCCTCTAGGGGCCTTGGCTACCAGATCAGGAAGCCCTGTGTGGCACTGAGCAAGATGCCTGCCCCTTCTGTGTCCACATCTGTAAAATGAACTAGCTATACAAAATGATCCAAGGTCACCAGGTCCTGTTCAAATAATCCCATAACTCTTCTGGCTCTGTAGGCAGGAGCGTTTGCTGCTGCTGCTTTGTGCTGATAATCAGTGCTATTCTGCTTGTTTACCAACACTTTAAAAACAAGCATGAGGGTCTTTCCAACCACATCTCAGTGATGTGATGACATCCAAATGCTGTGATGACCTGAGGCAAGCCCAAAGAGTCAGTCCCTGGGACAAACTAAAAATCTTCCAGGATTTTCAGCCACTAAACCCCTGCCTTCCTGGGACAGCAGAAAAAATAGGACACAAGATGTTACTTCCCATCCTCCAAGTACAGACTATAGTTAAATTAGATAAGCTTACTTTACTCTAGGACCTTTTTACTGACTGGAAGACAAAGACTCTTGTTGGGCTTAACATTGTTTCATTTGCTCCAGTTCAACCCAGGGCTTTAATTTCCACCAGCAAACCATCAAACTGAAGGGCAGAACATCTTACTGCGCATGGCCAGGGTTTTCTTCGGCCAGCTGTACACAGCTGAGCTTTCGTGGAATGATGCTAGTTAAAACAACAAAGGGGGCCAGAATGACCTGATATGACTTGCTCTCTTCACCTCCCATCCAAGAGCCAAAGCAGAGTTTCCTCTTAAAATGAGAGCTGTGTAGAGGTGTATCTCCTGTGGAATATTTCAGTCTGACATGAGGGGAAAAAAAAACCTCTCCTGCTGAATGTTTATGTCAGATGTATCTGAAAATGTGTTTAGTAGGGTTATAGCAGTGTGTTATTCCATGCACCTTCTATTCATTTGGGACTAATTTAAATCACTGAATCACAATTCTTCTTGTGCATGGATTAGCATTCCCTGCACAGTTTGGCATATTCCCTAATGGACTCCAAGTTTCTATACCCTGTCTTTTAGGCTCTTGGCCCATGCTGATGTCCATGCATTCAAAACAGAAAAATCCATAGCATTTTTGGTGGGATATACAGAGGTGATGTTCAAATCTTGGTCATTGGGCTTATGACTCTTAGAGGTGGTGCTGGTTAAGAGAAGTAGCTTTTCCAGGAAGTTATTTGTCTTACTGAACACCAGGTAGGAAGCTACTTTTCTTCTCAGCTGTGGTCAGAGTTATCTGATCACACAGAGAATACCAAAGGCCTAGAAGGCATGTCCTATCTGGGCGGTCTCTCGGAGATGAAACTCTGCCATCTGATTGCCTCTGTGTGATTGGCAGAGCTGGTATCAGAAGCACATGTCCAATTTTTACCAGGTTGAGGCAAGTAAATTCTCATGCCTGACTGTGTTCTCAAGTAAGAGGTATTCTGCTTGTTCCAATTTTTGTGTGTGCACGTGTGCACAGACTGCCTGCAGTTTTTAGGACACTTAAGAAGTTGTTATTAAGTCGCTAAGTCATGTCCAACTCTTTTGCGACTCTGTGGATTGTAGCCTGTCAGATTCCTCAGTCCATGGGATTTCCCAGGCAAGAATATTGGAGTCAGTATTCTTCAAAAGCCATTGACTTTTGAAAGGGATCTTCCTGACCCAGGGAAGATCCTAATGTGTTTCCTACATTGGGAGGCAGATTTCTTTACTGCTGAACTACCAAGAAATCTCACTTAAAAAAATAGTAGCTGTCTATTGGAGAGGACTAGGTTGTTTTTTTTTTTTTTTTAGTACAGATTTAATTTTCTATTCAGTTCGGTTCAGTCGCTCAGTCGTGTCCAACTCTTTGCAACCCATGAATCACAGCATGCCAGGCCTCCCTGTCCATCACCAGCTCCCAGAGTTCACTCAAACTCATGTCCATCGAGTTGGTGATGCCATCCACCCATCTCATCCTCTGTCATCCCCTTCTCCTCCTGCCCCCAATCCCTCTCAGCATCAGAGTCTTTTCCAGTGAGTCAACTCTTCGCATGAGGTGGCCAAAGTACTGGAGTTTCAGCTTTAGCATCATTCCTTCCAAAGAACACCCAGGACTGATCTCCCTTTAGAATGGATTGGTTGGATCTCCTTGCTGTCCAAGGGACTCTTAAGAGTCTTCTACAACACCACAGTTCAAAAGCATCAATTCTTCGGCACTCAGCTTTCTTCACAGTCCAGTTTCACATCCATACATGACCACTGGAAAAACCATAGCCTTGACTAGATGGACCTTTGTTGGCAAAGTAATGTCTCTGCTTTTCAATATGCTATCTAGGTTGGTCATAACTTTGCTTCCAAGGAGTAAGCATCTTTTAATTTCATGGCTGCAATCACCATCTGCAGTGATTTTGGAGCCCCCCAAAATAAAGTCTGACACTGTTTCCCCATCTATTTCCCATGAAGTGATGGGACCAGATGCCATGATCTTAGTTTTCTAAATGGTGAGCTTTAAGCCAACTTCTTCACTCTCCTCTTTCACTTTCATCAAGAGGCTCTTTAGTTCTTCTTCACGTTCGGCCATAAGAGCGGTGTCATCTGCATATCTGAGGTTATTGATATTTCTCCTGGCAATCCTAATTCCAGTTTGTGCTTCTTCCAGCCCAGCATTTCTCATGATGTACTCTGCATAAAAGTTACATAAGCAAGGTGACAATATACAGACTTGACGTACCCCTTTTCCTGTATGGAACCAGTCTGTTGTTCCATGTCCAGTTCTAACTGTTGCTTCCTGACCTGCATACAGATTTCTCAAGAGGCAGGTTAGGTGGTCTGGTATTCCCATCTCTCTCAGAATTTTCCACAGTTTATTGTGATCCACACAGTCAAAGGCTTTGGCATAGTCAATAAAGCAGAAATAGATGTTTTTCTGAAACTCTTGCTTTTTCCGTGATCCAGCAGATGTTGGCAATTTGATCTCTGGTTCCTCTGCCTTTTCTAAAACCAGCTTGAACATCTGGAAGTTCACAGTTCACGTATTGCTGAAACCTGGCTTGGAGAATTTTGAGCATTACTTTACTAGTGTGTGAGATGAGTGCAATTGTGTGGTAGTTTGAGCATTCTCTGGCATTGCCTTTCTTTGGGATTGGAATGAAAATTGACCTTTTCCAGTCCTGTGGCCACTGCTGAGTTTTCCAAATATGCTGGCATATTGAGTGCAGCACTTTCACAGCATCATCTTCCAGGATTTGAAATAGCTCAACTGGAATTCCATCACCTCCACTAGCTTTGTTCGTTTACTGAAGTGTAGTTAATTTACAATGTTATGTTAGTTTCAAGTGTGCAAAATGATTCAGTTATTATATGTATATATGTTCTTTTCCATATGTTATTATAAAATTTGAGTATAGTTGCCTGTGCCATACAGTAGGTCCTTGTTGTTTATCTGTTTTATGTACAGTATTGTACATCTCTATTTTCTGTATAGTAGTTGTTGTTGTTCAGTCACTCAGTCATGTCCAACTCTTTGTGACCCTGTGGACTGCAGCATGCCAGACTTCCCTGTCTTTCACCATCTCCCAGAGCTTGCTAAAACTCATGTCCACTGACTCAGTGATACCATCCAACCATCTTATCCTGTGTCATCCCTGTCTCCTCTTGCCTTCAATCTTTCCCACCATCAGGGATTTTTCTAATGAGTCAGCTCTTTACATCAGGTGGCCAAAGCGCTGGAACTTCAGTTTCAGCATCAGTCCTTCCAATGAATATTCAGGGTTGATTTCCTCTAGGATTGACTTGTTTGATTTCTCAAGAGTCTTCTGCAATACCACAGTTTAAAAGCATCAGTTCTTTGGTGCTCAGCTTTCTTTATGGTCCAACTCTCACACCCAAACATGACCACTGAAAAAACCATAGCTTTGACTACATGGATCTTTGTCAACAAAGTGATGCCTCTTCTTTTTAATATGCTATCTAGGTTGGTCATAGCTTTTCTAGCAAGGAGCATGCATCTTTTAATTTCATGGCTGCAATCACCATTTGCAGTGATTTTGGAGCCCAAGAAGATAAAGTCTGTCACTGTTTCCATTGTTTCCCCATGATGTGACCGGATGCCATGATCTTCATTTTTTGAATGTTGAGTTTTAAGCCAGTTTTTTCACTCTCTTCTTTCACCTTCATGAAGAAGCCCTTTAGTTCCTCTTGGCTTTCTGCCATAGGGTGGTGTCATTGTGTATATTAATCCCAAACTCCCAGTTTATCTCTGCCCACCCTTTCCTCTTTGGTAACCATACGTTTGTTTCCTATGTCTGGGAGTCTATTTCTGTTTTGTAAATAAGCTCATTTGTATCATTTTTTAGCTACCATGCATAAGTGATATCATATGATATTCGTCTTTCTCTGTCTGACTTAGTTAACTTAGTATGATAATTTCCCACTCTATCCATGATACTGCAGATGTTCCATCATACTTACATACCACATATTCTTATCTGTTCATCTGTTGAAAGACATTTTTAGGTTGTTTCCATGTCCTAACTATTGTAAATAGTGCTGCTATGAATATTGGGGTGCATGTATATTTGTGAATTAGAGTTTTCTGTAGCTACATGGCCAGGAATAGGATTGCTGGATCATATGGTAGTTCTATTTTTAATTTTTAAAAGAATCTCCATGCTGCTTTTTGTCATAGTCATACAAGTTTACATTCCCACCAACAATATAGAAGTGTTCCCTTTTTTCCACACCTCCTTCATCATTAATTATTGCAGACATTTTAATGGTGGTTATTCTGACTGGTGTGAAATGTACATCACTGTAGTTTTCATTGCCTTTCTGTAATAATTAGTGATATTGAGCATCTTTTTATGTGCCTCTTGGCCGTCTGTATGGAAGAGGACTAGATTTTAAAGTCCTTGCTATCAGCTTCATGTTTTAATCCTCCTTTATATTCACCTTTCTAGAACCTAGAAGGTACAGTTTCTAGAACCTAGAATAATGTCTGACATATAGTAGATGTGTATTAAGTGCTTATTGATGGGACTTCCCTGGAAGTCCAGTGGTTGAAATCACCTTCTAATGCAAGGAGTACATTTTCAATCCCTGGTCAGAAAGCTAAGATTTCACTTGCCTGGCGAACAAGGAACCAAGATGTAAAATAGAGACAATGTAATAATAAATTCAATAAAGACTTTAAAAATGGTTCACATCCAAAAAACAAACCTTATTGAATAAATGAGTATAAGGACTAGGACTAAATTTTTACACAGTAGTACTTTGTTGTTGTTTAGTTGCTAGGTCAGGTCCAGCTCTTTTCCTTCCCCGTGGACTGTAGCCTGCCAGGCACCTCTGTTCACATGACTTCCCAGGCAAGAATACTAGAGGGGATTGCCATTTCTTTCTCCCAGGGATCTTCCTGACCCAGGGATTGGACCCATGTCTCTTGCACTACAGGTGGATTCTTTATCACTGAGCCCCCTGGAAAGCCCATAGTAAATCTTAGACCTTGATAATAGCTGGACCCCATTGCACTCTCTCCTCTCTATCCCTCTTATCCTGTCTCTCCCACCCACCAGGTAGTGCTAAAAATGCTATTATTAATCTCTTCTTTATGTTTAAGGCTTTACAACTTAAAACATAAATAACCTTAGTATAAGTAACCCTTTATGGTAGCAGCCATGTATGGCAAAATATCCCCAAAGTTAAGAATATGAAGACAAACTTTATCAGATGAGAGACTGGACACAATGGAGTTTGAGTGCATGGTTAGCTTTACCCAGGGAGGGTGTGATTGAAGATAGAAGATAGGACAGCAGGGACTGGTATTAACTCCTTAACAACCTGGCCTACAATTGGCCAGAAGAAATTAGGACCATTTTTGCTTGTAAGCTGACACCTGTGAGAATTTTACATCCAAGTTGGTAGCAAGGAAGGTATCAGTTCAAGGAATAAAAATTATTCAAATTAAGTCAGTTCTAATGAGGTGGATGAAACTGGAGCCGATTATACAGAGTGAAGTAAGCCAGAAAGAAAAACACCAATACAGTACACTAACACATATATATGGAATTTAGAAAGATGGCAACGATAACCCTGTGTGCGAGACAGCAAAAGAGACACAGATGTATAGAACAGTGTTTTGGACTCTGGGAGAGGGAGAGGGTGGGATGATTTGGGAGAATGGCATTGAAACATGTATAATATCATATAAGAAACGAACGCCAGTCTAGGTTCGATGCAGGATACAGGATGCTTGGGGCTGGTGCACTGGGATGACCCAGAGAGATGGTATGGGGAGGGAGGTGGGAGGGGGGTTCAGGATTGGGAACACGTGTACATCCGTGGCGGATTCATGTTGATGTATGGCAAAACCAATACAGTATTGTAAAGTAAAATAAAATTTAAAAAAAGAAATTATGGGAAGAAAAGTATAGAAACAAATTAACACACTGTAACCAAAAAAAAAATTATTTTAGACATCTTTGCCATCCTCTCAATAATGTGTGTCTAGAAGGCCACATTCCACCACCACCACCCCCAACCCTGCCCACCTTCTCTGGTAGGTTAGACCTGCTTAAGGGAGAAATATGCAAACAGGAGCCAAGATCAGTCTTTAGGAAAGACATCTGCCCCCTGTTCCTAATTAAAAAGCTAAGTATTAGAATTATCCAAGTATTTCATGAATATTCTCATTCTTTAACACTCAAGCACCGCAGAAGTAATCAATAAAGAAAGGAGCATGCTGCCCTTTCACCACCATGCTCTGTAGCACCACACCCTTCTTCTCCCCAGAGATCATCACTGTTCATGGTTTGGTACCCTTCCAGACCTTTTTCTATGCATTTGTATACATACATGAACATATACAAATATATAAGATTCTTTTGCCTTTGTAAATGCGATCGTATTACATAATGTATTGTTTGGCAACTTGATTTTTCCTTAATAACACGCACCAAACATCTTCTCCATTCCCGAGACCACCAAAATAAAACCCCACAGATAGATTAAGACCTGTGTTCGAATCCTGCTCTGTCATGTTTAGCTATTGTGACCTTCAAGAGGTCATATATCTTTTTGGGTTCTCAAATTCTTCATCTCTAAAATAGGATCATAGTAGGCACTCAGAAAAATTAATCTTCTCTTTCCCTTTCATTTTTAGTAAGAAAAATTTTTAGTTTGCATTCAGGACTTGACCTCAAGTTTGATTTGCTTTTCTTCGTTATTCAATTAAGTCTTAATAATTAAGCTCTACTGACCACTTCCCCAGTTTATAATAGCTATGACATGAGCAGCCCAAAGAAAGGCAGAAAGCACTCCCTTAAAAGAAAAAAAAAAAAGTAGTCTGACTGTTATTAATTATAAGCATTTGATAGCTCAGGCAGCGTGTGTTGAAAAGATTTGGTAAACGTACGTGGAGGAGGGGAGAGAAGTCCACAATGAAAGCCAGATGGCCAAAAATGAAGGAAATTCCAGGCAATTTCTGCAGCTTTGTTCTAACATACTTTTTAAACTAAACTTTTATTTCTCTGCAACAGAGAACAGCTGAGTGGTGTGGAATAGATAAACAGTGAAGAGGGGGAAAAAGCTCATAATTCCAGGAACAGTACTTGGTTTCTGTCCCCAACCCCAACCCCATTCCCTTTTCTCAGACCTAGGGTGGTTCTGAGGATTGGCAGGAACCATGAAAGAAGTTTAAGGATCCTAAACTGAAATGAGAAAGTTAAATATCATCTTCAAGGTCACAGAGTCTCCCCTTTAAAAGCAAACTGTAGAATGCCTATTTTATTGTGTGCTAACAAAACCCACACGGATGAGCCGCAAATGATTTCCAATTTCTAATTTTCTTTTACATTTGCCTAAAATGGCTAGAGCAGAAGGTGTTACCACAACCACGTTATAATTTACATCATGGAACTTTCAAAGCTTTACAGGGACTGTCCCCTTAGACAACTTATTTTAAGGGTTTCTGTTTCAACATGCTCTCCAAGTATTGGTTTATCTTCTGCTGAGTTCCCAGAGTTTCCATATGCTGCCTTTTGGCTGTGTCCATACTAACTTTTAAGTGCTTAAAGCAAAAGCACACCAAAGCTCACTGGCATCCACAGAAATTGAGTCCAGATTTGAAGACCATATTCAAGCGCCTTTAGAGAGCTAATGCTATTACTATTGTCATCCTCCTTGGTAAATCCAGATGTATGATTATACTGTCTCTCTCTTTTCTTCCACTGATGGACAAGTTACAACAGAAGAATCTGCCAAGACCTGTTTCTTAGTAGTTGAGCCTGATTGGCCCGGTGGCAGTCTCTGCTACTTCCCTACCCAGGAATGTGTTGGCTTAGTGATCAGATTTGTCCCCAGCAGCACTTTGACATCAGCAAGGGTAAGCATCCCATGTATGCTTGCCTTGGGGTGTAAATCTTCATTTTTCCTAATGAGAGCCCTCTCCATGGTTACGCATCCCTTGTGATATCAGCTACAAACCTTTGTGAAATGGGCTTTGCTGGTACTAGAAGTTATTCTATAAGCATAGATGTAGTTTTTGCATGAATATGGGATAAAAATCAAGGGAATGGATCTACCTTCTCATCTTGTCTCCAGAAAGCACAAATGGCTAATTCCATAAAGATAGAACCTCAGCCTTAGGAAAAAATTCATTCAGTTAAGACAGGAGAGGGAAGCTTTCCTGGTTTCTTAACATCGATGTGGTTACACAGCCTTTTAGACCACATAATTCTTCCTGGACTCTGGCAAAGTCCTTATACAAACCATTGACTGAAATTAACCTTCTGCATAAAAAAATTACAGCCGAAAGCATTTCACATCTCAATTCAGTAAAACATAAAAATGCACTATGTATCTTCATGCATAGCAGTCTGCTTGTATTTGATCCTCAGAAAGTCTGACTCTTTGCGACCCCATGGACTAGTAGCCTAACAGGCTCCTCCCTCCATGGGATTCTCCAGACAAGAGTACTGGAGTGGTTTGCCATTTCCTTCTCCAGGGGATCTTCCCGACCCAGGGATCGAACCCAGGTCTCCTGCATTCCAGGCAGACACTTTAACCTCTGAGCCACCGGGGAAGCCTCCAGAAATGACTAGAAGACCCAAATCTGTTCTGAAGGAGTTACCAGTTATTGGAGGAAGATTTCAAAACAGTAACTGCTCTGATGGGGCAAACACAGGGTTCTCTGGGTGCAAGAGGCAGAAGGGAAGGCTTTCTGGAGGAGGCATTGCCCATGCTGAATCATAACACATAAGCAAGAGTCACCCAGGTGAAGAAGAGAGGGAAGAGATGTTACAGGCGGGAAGAACAGCCTGGACACAGAGGAAAGAACAAGAATTGGAAGCTAGTGTTACAGAGTGGGCAGGGGCCAGCTACAGGATAGCTCTTTATGCTAAGTTGTTTGGACTTTTATGTCATACAGGCAGCAGAGAGCTATTAAGGAGAGTGAAATGGGAGGGAAACAGACCGATTTGCTTGGAGAAAGATGGCTCTGGCTCTTCATCCAACAGAGCTAAAGTAGTAACAGTGGCTAGTTTTTATTATCTAATAGTCATCTGCTCTTTTTCTCATTCAATATCATACGTAAATAGCATGCTCTGCATCATTTTATTTTCATCAAAAGTAGTAAAGACCTCTTGTCCTAGGTGTGTTAGCATTTTGTATCCTCCACATTCAAGCTAGTGTGATGTGGGCTCAGCCTGTCCACCTGGCGGGAGAATAGAGCCTTAAGGAAGGATGTCCCCAGAAGAGAGAAAGAGAGGTACAGCCAGCTGATCCTTGAGGCCCTTCCAGTTCTGACATTCTGTGATCCTTGAGGGTTATGATAATTATCCACAGAACTGAAGCTTTTCAAGAAAGAAAGAAAAAGCGAATTCTATTAGGAAAATTACATTAAGTCAAATTTAAGTCCCCAAGACAAAGCACCTCTATTAATCGCAAGACAGGAACTGGCTTTAACTATAAATGAAGGAGCCATGAGAAGTCTACTGGGGAACAAGAATTGGATTTCCATAAGGAAAATGTAGCCAAGAGCATTCAGGCAGCAAGGATGGTGGAACACTGAAATGAATGTTTGTAGAATGCCTTGGGGCTTCCCTGGTGGCTCAGACAGTAAACAATCTGCCTACAATGCAGGAGACCTGGGTTCCATCCCCTGCAGAAGGGCATGGCAACCCACTCCAGAATTCTTTCCTGGAGAATTCCATGGACAGGAGGAGCTTGTACTGTCCATGGGGTCTCAAAGAGTCAGACATGACTGAGCGACTTTCACTCACTCACTCACTTGTAGAATTCCTTAATGTTGCTTGTCCATATGTAAAAGGATACAAAGTGTTCTTCATCCCTGGATTTAGAATTTTATAGTGCTCTTTACTGTAGTGCTTTGTAACTAGAATTTCTCTTCATTCAACGTCCACTGAACAAATATTTATTGATTGCCTACTTTGTGCTGGGCATTGTGCTGGGGAAACAGGGATGAACAAACCCACTTTGTTCCCTGAAGCAGGTACAGCCTACAGAGTTTGAGGAATGGTCCTGGAGAAGCCATTACATTTTTTTCATCTTGGGTATTTAAGTGCTACTCTTCTAAAGATAGTTATTAAACTAAACTAGTGCCTGTGTTCTTCACTGCTCTAAGAGCTGACCTATTTGAACCAGTCATCAATCCCATTGCTCATAAGCACCATGGGGATGGAAATATCACCACCACATAGCTTTCTGCTGTGGATGTGGTGATGAAACATGGGAGTTTTACAGTTCACAAACCTTCCAGCTTACAAATCAATCAGCAGAAGAGTGGAGACTCTCAGAGTAAATCTTTTCTATTTTTTTTTTCCTGCCTTCCCCTATAATCCAGTGTTTCTAAAGTCCTGAGGTAACAATTTAAAGGCAAGCAATGATTCAGCCAAAGCTTTGAAAAGAGAATTATTGCTGCCTAAGTGTACCCAATACCTTCTTTGGAAATTTTGAAAGAAGGCCTCACGCAATTTGAGATGAAGAGTTTTCTATGACCTTAGAGTTAGAAATCTGCTCTGTTGCTATGTTTCTTAAACTTAGAAAACAAAGAAGTAGGGAAAAGACTGGAAAAAGAGAGAAAACGAGACATTTAGGCAACGTAAAAATGAGGGATTGAAGGGCTCCCCAGGTGCCTCAGCAGTAAAGAATCTGCCTGTCAGTGCAGGTGCCACAGGAGATGAAGGTTCGGTCCCTGGGTCAGGAAAATCCCCTGGAGGAGGGGCAACCTGATCCAGTATTCTTGCCTGGAAACTTCCATCAATGAAGGAACCTGGCGGGCTACAGTCTTTGAGGTCACCTAGAGTCGTATGCGTCTGAGCACATGTGGCTGCAGGGTTAATGCCTTCACATGCAAAAATAAATAATGAGGGCATAGAAGAGAGAACGCTCTGATTTGTGCCCAGTGAATCTGGAGGACACCATTCGGAAACAGTTTGTTGCTCTGGAAATATTATTCCCATCATGGCGCCAGTCCAAGGTCAGGAAGTTCTCAGGTCATCTGCCACAGTCACAGAAGATCTGTCCAAAGCAGAGTCCCGCTAACTGCTACTTTTCCTGTGGTGAATAGTATTCTTCCTTTTTTTTTTTAAATCTTCATCACCGTGCCTAATTATCTCTACCAGGACTACAAGGAATTTTGATTGGTGTTTGTGTTAGTGACACAGAAAAGCCTAGAATGACTGTCACCGCATTAACACAGCTCCCAGTCCCACCAAATGCTCATTGCTTTTTCATGAGGCTGCTAGGGTTTTTTGTTGTTGTTGGGAGGGGTTGGGGAAGAAGGGGTTGGTTGGTTTGGTTTTTTTTTTTTTTAAGTTTGAAAGTATTCTTTTTAAATTTTATTTTTAACTGACAGTGTTGCGTCAGTTCCAGGTGTACTGCAAAGTGAATCAGTTATACATATACATATATCCACTCTTTCTTAAAGATTCTTTGCTCATGCAGGCCATTACACAGTATTGAGTAGGGCTTCTAGTTCTACTGGTGGAATCACTATCCATGGGGCCTAGACACGCACATACACAAGCGATTGGCTGCATATTAGAACCTTGGAAGGTGGTGCGTTCCCTGTCACTTACTGCTGTCAACTCTGATTCCCAAGTGGGTAGACACAGCCACCTTTCTGGCCCATCATAGGTCACTGCTCATGTCATTCAAAGAGCCACAATGGACCCTTTACCCAGGTCACATAGGATTGACCCTTATTCCACTTTCAGCAGTGGTGTTAAATAACAAAGCCATGGTTTGCTGTGATGGTATGTGCCTCTGGTAACTTACTATCATCTTAGCATGACTTCTTTTTTCTCATCAGACACCGTATTTTTTTTTTTTTTTTTTTTAGGGGATTTTTATTTATTTATTTATTTATTTATTTATTTTTTAATTTTAAAATCTTTAATTCTTACATGTGTTCCCAAACATGAACCCCCCTCCCACCTCCCTCCCCATAACATCTCTGTGGGTCATCCCCATGCACCAGCCCCAAGCATGCTGTATCCTGCGTCAGACATAGACTAGCGGTTCAATTCTTACATGATAGTATACATGATAGAATGCCATTCTCCCATATCATCCCACCCTCTCCCTCTCCCTCTGAGTCCAAAAATCCGTTATAGACAGCTGCGTCTTTTTTCCTGTCTTGCATACAGGGTCGTCATTGCCATCTTTCTAAATTCCATATATATGTGTTAGTATACTGTATTGGTGTTTTTCTTTCTGGCTTACTTCACTCTGTATAATCGGCTCCAGTTTCGTCCATCTCATCAGAACTGATTCAAATGAATTCTTTTTAACGGCTGAGTAATACTCCATTGTGAATATGTACCACAGCTTTCTTATCCATTCATCTGCTGAGGGACATCTAGGTTGTTTCCATGTCCTGGCTATTATAATCAGTGCTGCGATGAACATTGGGGTACATGTGTCTCTTTCAATTCTGGTTTCCTCGGTGTATATGCCCAGCAGTGGGATTGCTGGGTCATAAGGGAGTTCTATTTGCAATTTTTTAAGGAATCTCCACACTGTTCTCCATAGTGGCTGTACTAGTTTGCATTCCCACCAACAGTGTAGGAGGGTTCCCTTTTCTCCACACCCTCTCCAGCATTTATTGCTTGCAGATTTTTGGATCGCAGCCATTCTGACTGGTGTGAAGTGGTACCTCATTGTGGTTTTGATTTGCATTTCTCTGATAATGAGTGATGTTGAGCATCTTTTCATGTGTTTGTTAGCCATCCGTATGTCTTCTTTGGAGAAATGTCTATTTAGTTCTTTGGCCCATTTTTTGATTGGGTCGTTTATTTTTCTGGAATTGAGCTGCATAAGTTGCTTGTATATTTTTGAGATTAGTTGTTTGTCAGTTGCTTCATTTGCTATTATTTTCTCCCATTCAGAAGGCTGTCTTTTCACCTTGCTGATATTTTCCTTTGTTGTGCAGAAGCTTTTAATTTTAATTAGATCCCATTTGTTTATTTTTGCTTTTATTTCCAGAATTCTGGGAGGTGGATCATAGAGGATCCTGCTGTGATTTATGTCTGAGAGTGTTTTGCCTATGTTCTCCTCTAGGAGTTTTATAGTTTCTGGTCTTACATTTAGATCTTTAATCCATTTTGAATTTATTTTTGTGTGTGGTGTTAGAAAGTGATCTAGTTTCATTCTTTTACAAGTGGTTGACCAGTTTTCCCAGCACCACTTGTTAAAGAGATTGTCTTTACTCCATTGTATATTCTTGCCTCCTTTGTCAAAGATAAGGTGTCCATATGTGTGTGGATTCATCTCTGGGCTTTCTATTTTGTTCCATTGATCTATATGTCTGTCTTTGTGCCAGTACCATACTGTTTTGATGACTGTGGCTTTGTAGTAGAGCCTGAAGTCAGGCAAGTTGATTCCTCCAGTTCCATTCTTCTTTCTCAAGATTGCTTTGGCAATTCGAGGTTTTTTGTATTTCCATACGAATCTTGAAATTATTTGTTCTAGTTCTGTGAAAAATATGGCTGGTAGCTTGATAGGGATTGCATTGAATTTGTAAATTGCTTTGGGTAGTATACTCATTTTCACTATATTGATTCTTCCGATCCATGAGCATGGTATATTTCTCCATCTATTAGTGTCCTCTTTGATTTCTTTCATCAGTGTTTTATAGTTTTCTATATATAGGTCTTTAGTTTCTTTGGGTAGATATATTCCTAAGTATTTTATTCTTTTCGTTGCAATGGTGAATGGAATTGTTTCCTTAATTGCTTTTTCTACTTTCTCATTATTGGTGTATAGGAATGCAAGGGATTTCTGTGTGTTGATTTTATATCCTGCAACTTTACTATATTCATTGATGAGCTCTAGTAACTTTCTGGTGGAGTCTTTCGGGTTTTCCATGTAGAGGATCATGTCATCTGCAAACAGTGAGAGTTTTACTTCTTCTTTTCCAATTTGGATTCCTTTTATTTCTTTTTCTGCTCTGATTGCTGTGGCCAAAACTTCCAGAACTATGTTGAATAGTAGCGGTGAAAGTGGACACCCTTGTCTTGTTCCTGACTTTAGGGGAAATGCTTTCAATTTTTCACCATTGAGGAGAATGTTTGCTGTGGGTTTGTCATATATAGCTTTTATTATGTTGAGGTATGTTCCTTCTATTCCTGCTTTCTGGAGAGTTTTTATCATAAATGGATGTTGAATTTTGTCAAAGGCCTTCTCTGCATCTATTGAGATAATCATATGGTTTTTATTTTTCAATTTGTTAATGTGGTGAATTACATTGATTGATTTGCGGATATTGAAGAATCCTTGCATCCCTGGGATAAAGCCCACTTGGTCATGGTGTATGATCTTTTTAATGTGTTGTTGGATTCTGATTGCTAGAATTTTGTTGAGGATTTTTGCATCTATGTTCATCAGTGATATTGGCCTGTAGTTTTCTTTTTTTGTGACATCTTTGTCAGGTTTTGGTATTAGAGTGATGGTGGCCTCATAGAATGAGTTTGGAAGTTTACCTTCCTCTGCAATTTTCTGGAAGAGTTTGAGTAGGATAGGTGTTAGCTCTTCTCGAAATTTTTGGTAGAATTCAGCTGTGAAGCCGTCTGGACCTGGGCTTTTGTTTGCTGGAAGATTTCTGATTACAGTTTCAATTTCCGTGCTTGTGATGGGTCTGTTAAGATTTTCTAGTTCTTCCTGGTTCAGTTTTGGAAAATTGTACTTTTCTAAGAATTTGTCCATTTCTTCCACGTTGTCCATTTTATTGGCATACAACTGCTGATAGTAGTCTCTTATGATCCTTTGTATTTCTGTGTTGTCTGTTGTGATCTCTCCATTTTCATTTCTAATTTTATTGATTTGATTTTTCTCTCTTTGCTTCTTGATGAGTCTGGCTAATGGTTTGTCAATTTTATTTATCCTTTCAAAGAACCAGCTTTTGGCTTTGTTGATTTTTGCTATGGTCTCTTTTGTTTCTTTTGCATTTATTTCTGCCCTAATTTTTAAGATTTCTTTCCTTCTACTAACTCTGGGGTTCTCCAATTCTTCCTTTTCTAGTTGCTTTAGTTGTAGAGTTAGGTTATTTATTTGACTTTTTTCTTGTTTCTTGAGGTATGCCTGTATTGCTATGAACTTTCCTCTTAGCACTGCTTTTATAGTGTCCCACAGGTTTTGGGTTGTTGTGTTTTCATTTTCATTAGTTTCTATGCATATTTTGATTTCTTTTTTGATTTCTTCTGTGATTTGTTGGTTATTCAGAAGTGTGTTGTTCAACCTCCATATGTTGGAATTTTTAGTAGTTTTTCTCCTGTAATTGAGATCTAATCTTAATGCATTATGGTCAGAAAAGATGCTTGGAATGATTTCGATTTTTTTGAATTTATCAAGTTTAGATTTATGGCCCAGGATGTGATCTATCCTGGAGAAGGTTCCATGAGCACTTGAGAAAAAGGTGAAATTCATTGTTTTGGGGTGAAATGTCCTATAGATATCAATTAGGTCTAATTGATCTAATGTATCATTTAAAGTTTGCGTTTCTTTGTTAATTTTCTGTTTAGTTGATCTGTCCATAGGTGTGAGTGGGGTATTAAAGTCTCCCACTATTATTGTGTTATTGTTGATTTCCCCTTTCATACTTGTTAGCATTTGTCTTACATATTGCGGTGCTCCTATGTTGGGTGCATATATATTTATAATTGTTGTATCTTCTTCTTGGATTGATCCTGTGATCATTATGTAGTGGCCTTCTTTGTCTCTTTTCACAGCCTTTGTTTTAAAGTCTATTTTATCGGATATGAGTATTGCCACTCCTGCTTTCTTTTGGTCTCTATTTGCGTGGTATATCTTTTTCCAGCCCTTCACTTTCAGTCTGTATGTGTCCCTTGTTTTGAAGTGGGTCTCTTGTAAGCAGCATATAGAGGGGTCTTGTTTTTGTATCCATTCGGCCAGTCTTTGCCTTTTGGTTGGGGCGTTCAACCCATTTACGTTTAAGGTAATTATTGATAAGTATGATCCCGTTATCATTTACTTTATTGTTTTGGGTTCGGGTTTATACACCCTTTTCCTGTTTCCTGTCTAGAGAATATCCTTTAGAATTTGTTGGAGAGCTGGTTTGGTGGTGCTGAATTCTCTCAGCTTTTGCTTCTCTGTAAAGCTTTTGATTTCTCCTTCGTATTTGAATGAGATCCTTGCTGGGTACAGTAATCTGGGATGTAGGTTATTGTCTTTCATCACTTTAAGTATGTCTTGCCATTCCCTCCTGGCCTGAAGAGTTTCTATTGAAAGATCAGCTGTTATCCTTATGGGAATCCCCTTGTGTGTTATTTGTTGTTTTTCCCTTGCTGCTTTTAATATTTGTTCTTTGTGTTTGATCTTTGTTAATTTGATTAATATGTGTCTTGGGGTGTTTCGCCTTGGGTTTATCCTATTTGGAACTCTCTGTGTTTCTTGGACTTGGGTGATTATTTCCTTCCCCATTTTAGGGAAGTTTTCAACTATTATCTCCTCAAGGATTTTCTCATGATCTTTCTTTCTGTCTTCTTCTTCTGGGACTCCTATAATTCGAATGTTGCAGCGTTTCATATTGTCCTGGAGGTCTCTGAGATTGTCCTCGTTTCTTTTAATTCGTTTTTCTTGTTTCCTCTCTGATTCATTTATTTCTACCATTCTATCTTCTATTTCACTAATCCTATCTTCTGCCTCCGTTATTCTACTATTTGTTGCCTCCAGAGTGTTTCTGATCTCATTTATTGCGTTATTCATTATATTTTGACTCTTTTTTATTTCTTCTAGGTCCTTGTTAAACCTTTCTTGCATCTTCTCAATCCTTGTCTCTAGACTATTTATCTGTGATTCTATTTTGATTTCAAGATTTTGGATCATTTTCACTATCAATATTCGGAATTCCTTCTCAGGTAGATTCCCTACTTCTTCCTCTTTTGTTTGGTTTGGTGGGCAACTCTCCTGTTCCTTTACCTGCTGAGTATTCCTCTGTCTCTTCATCTTGGTTATATTGCTGGGTTTGGGGTGGCCTTTTTATATTCTGGTAGTTTGTGGAGTTTTCTTTATTATGGAGCTTCCTCACTGTGGGTGGGGTTCTATCAGTGGCTTGTCAAGGTTTCCTGGTTAGGGAGGCTTGTGTTGGAGTTCTGGTGGGTGGAGCTGGGTTTCTTCTCTCTGGAGTGCAGTGGAGTGACCAGTAATGGGTTATGAGACATCAAGGGTTTTGGAATAATTTTGAGCTGCCTGTATATTGAAGCTCAGGGGAGTGTTCCTGTGTTGCTGGAGAATTTGAGTGGTATGTCTTGTTTTGGAACTTGTTGGCCCTTGGGTGGAGCTTGGTTTCAGTGTAGGTATGAAGGCATTTGATGAGCTCCTATTGCTTAATGTTCCCTGAATTCAAGAGTTCTCTAATGTTTTCAGGCTTTGGATTTAAGCCTCCTGCTTCTGGTTTTCAGTTTTATTTTTACAGTAGCCTCTAGACTTCTCCATCTATACAGCACCGATGGTAAAACATCTAGGTAAAAGATGAAAAGTTTCTCCACATTGAGGGACACTCAGAGAGGTTCACTGAGTTACAAGGAGAAGAGAAGATGGAGGGGGTAGTTAGAGGTAACTGGAATTAGATGTGGTGAGATCAAAAGAGGAGAGAGCAAGCTAGCCAGTAGTCACTTCCTTATGTGTGCTCTATAGTCTGGACCGCTCAGAGGTATTTACGGAGTTATACGGGGAAGAGGAGAGGGAGGAAGTAGACAGAGGTGACCAGGAGGATAAGAGAGAGGAATGAGAAGGAGAGAGACAAATCCTGCCAGTAACCAGTTCCTTAGGTGTTCTCCACCGTCGAACACACTGAGATTCACAGAGTTGGATAGAGAAGAGATGTGGGAGAAAAGAGACAGAGGCCACCTGGTGGAGAAAAAGGAGAGTCCAAAGGAGGAGAGAGTGGTCGAGCCAGTAATCTCGCTCTCAGGTAAACATGGGTAGTGAAGTTTGGGTTTTTAAATGTACAAAATTGACAACAGAAACCTAAGAGCAAAGATTAAAAATCTAGAGTAGAGGTTGGATTTTAGAAAATACAATATTAAAGAAAAGAAGCAGAAGGAAAAAGGAAGAAAGAAAAAAAAACACACAGGAATTATTTAAAAAACAAACAAACAAAAAAACAAAACAAACCAAAAAAAAAACAAAAAACCACCAACAACCATCCAAAGGCTATATATGTTGTTTGCCTTAAAAAAAAAAAAGTCTTTTTTTTTTAAATAGTAATAGTAGGTTATAGAAATAAAAATTAGAGGATAAATAGAAGACTTAACAATTAAAAAAATAGTTAGAAAAAAAAAAGAAGAAAAAAGGAAAAAAAGAAAAAAAAAAAAAAGGAATGATTTTAAAATTATTAAAAATATATCTGGCCGTTCTCTGATGTTTTGGGCCGTGTGGGATCACTTCCAAGGTGGTTCCCTCTGTTTAACTTCTTCTGTTTGCTGGTTTTTTAGGCTCACTAGTTCAGTCGCGCTGTGGGGAGGGGGGATGCTGCAAACAAATAGCACTGTCGTGTGCACAGTGTCTCAGCCCCGCCTGACTTGTCCCTTCTTGCGGCGTACAAACCGCTCCGGCTCTACGATGCTCAGCCGGGAACCGTCTGGGGCCGGCCCTAGGCTGCGTGCACTTCCCCGGTCCAAGCCGCTCAGGCCGCCCTCAGAGGCACAGATTCGGCTGGGACTGTGTTTTGTGCCCTTCCCAGGTCCGAGTAGCTCAGGAGTTTGGCGAGCGCGATCGCCGCGGCGTGTCACCTTTTCTGCCGCTGCTTCTCAGCTTTCTGGGAGGACCGCTGGCGTCCCCCGTGAGGCAGATTGTGAGTGTCCAGCACCCCCAGAAGTCTTAGCAAAGAGGCCTGCTTGCAGTTAGGTAAGTAAAGTCTCTCCGGGTCTGCAATTGCCCCTTTCCAGTCCTTACGGCTCTGGCTGCCTGTCCCTGGCGGGGGATGGTCTGCAGCCGGCTTTTTCCGTTCCGTCCTTTGTTCTGTGCTCGGTCCTGGCGGTGTCTTATGTTCGAGCTTTTCGGGCGGTAGCTATCCCACAGTCTGGTTTGCTAGCCCCAGTTAGATCGTTCTGGTTGCGCGTGGGGCGTTCCTGCCGGATTCTTACAAAGCACTGCAGCCCGCGCCTCCCGCGCGTCCCTGCCCTGCCCCCACTTCCCAATGGCGGATGCAGGCGTCTGTGCCGCTTTTCCGCTGGGGGAGTTACTGTTGGGCTTGTAATCTCTTGGTCTTAATTATTTCTTTATTTTTCCTTCCTGTTATGTTGCCCTCTGTGTTTCCAAGATTCGCCACCGACTCGGCAGGGAGAGTGTTTCCTGGTGTTTGGAAACCTCTCTTCTTAAAATTCCCTTCCCGGGACGGGCTTCCCTTCCCGGGACGGAGCTCCCTCCCCACCTCCTTTGTCTCCTTTTTCGTCTTTTATATTTTTTTCTACCTGTTTTTGAAGACAATGGTCTGCTTTTCTGGATGCCTGATAACCTCTGCCAGCCTACAGAAGTTGTTTTGTGGAGTTTGCTCGGAGTTGAAATGTTCTTTTGAGGAATTTGTGAGGGAGAAAGTGGTCTTCCCGTCCTATTCCTCCGCCATCTTTATCCCGTCTCAGACACCGTATTTTTCCTGATAGAAATCTTGAGAGTACTTGGGATGACTTCGGGATAAGAACCATAGGAGACTTGGCAATGTCAGAGTTAAATATTCCCCGCCAGGAATAGGGAGACTGCATGGCATTAGGGAGAAATCATGGGTTTTGAGGTCAGATAGGTGTTGGCTTCCTTATTTACTTTGTGGCCTTAGGTCAGCTCCTTTAACCTCTCCAAGACTCCATTGTCCTCAGCTGTAAAGCAAATATAATGGTCTGAACCAGAGTGGGGAGGGGTTGTGAGGATGGGCACATCTGTAAAACCCTCAGCTAATTCCTACCTCATAAAATAGATGCTCAAAAAAATAAGGGTTTGCCATCCCTCTTAGTTCCCTATTTGGGAAAGTGTATGATATAAAAAGACCTTCATGTTTCTTTCATAGCCATTGCAGTTTATTCCTACATTTAACCAGCTAGTGTGGGAGCAGAGTAAGGTAGAGGGTATGGATAGAGCCAGGCTTTAAGGCATCTTTCGGTACAGCCCTTGCCCCATCTCTTGGTCAGATCTAGAACAGAAAACACAGCACCTGGTTCTCATGGTTTCTATTGCTCCTGCAAAAGGTAGCAATTATTGGGATATTCTACTTTATTTTAACACCTAATCCATTAAGTATGTTCTGTAAAAGAACAGCAATGAGCTGATGAAGTGGGAGTGGAGGAGGCAGAGTCCAAATGTCCCTAAAAAGTTAATATCCTGTGTGACATGACTGAAGGAAGTAAGGCCCGTGGGCAAGTGAGGTGTGAGTCCTGGAAATGAGCAGCTGTGTCCTGGCGGTCACAAAAGCCTGTGAAAAGTCAGGGAGAAATCAGAGAGTTTATATAAATAGTGTTGTTTCCAACCAGCTGTCTCCTCAAATACTTGTGGGAGAGAGAAGGAAAGAAGTAAAAGCCAGTCCAGGGTACTGACAAGTTAAGGATATCTTGCCCCCACATCCTTGTTAATCTTCACAGGCCATCTTTGAGCAAGGTAGGGCTGCCCTAATAGCTTCCGTTTATTGGGAGTTTACAGTTTGTCAGGCACTGTGTTCATCACTTTATATACATTATTTTGTTTAATCTTCCCCACAGTTTTATGAGGATTTACTGTTCCTGTCCTAATTTTACAGCTGAGGAAACTGGGTCCTTAGAGGGATCATGTAACTAGCTGGTGGCAGGTTCGGATTGGAACAAAATTTAGTTCCAAAGTTGTTACAAAAGAGCTTGTGATGCAGTCCTTGCCTCTATTAATGATGTTTACACGCCCCATTCCTCCCTCCACTTCCCCATCCAGTCCCTCCATCCTCGCCTTCCTCCCATCTCTTTATCTGACCATCCCCTGTCCTATTCTAGGCATTAAGCTCCAGGCATGAGACTTGACATGGTGAAGAGAACCAGTCCTCCACGCCCCATAGTATTGAATAGATTAAAGCATAGTGAAGATCACAGGCAAATTTACAGTCCCATCTTTCTTTATCTGCAACAGATAGCTTTCATCTCAGACTCTCGGTTGCCAAGGGTAGAACTAGACTCTTGGTAAAAGCTAGCGCTTAAGGGATAGTGAAAAATTCTTTCAAGCACACATGTCTCAGGACAAAACCAAATATGCAGGAAATAAACCATGTTAAAAGAAAGATCAAGTAGACCTAAAGTGAGTGTCTTAAAACCCAGCACTGAGTCATTAGGTAAAGCACTCAGTTCGTAAGAAAACACTTTTACGAAGAAATACTAAGTCATCCAGAGAGATTCAGCCTGGACATATGAATCTGGGAGACATCAGTGGCTCCCTTGGAGCTTTTGCATCTTGGCTCTGCCACAAGGATCAACCACTGGCTTAGCTTATGCTTAACTGATGGCCTGTTTGTGTTGTAAACTGCCAACATCCTTACTCTCCTACAAACACACGTACTTCCTCTTTGCAACCCTGGGCCCCAGTCTCCTTTTCTGTGCCACTCTCTTCTCTGAGCATCTCTTTCCTAGTACCTCTTCCTTCTCTCCCCCAGAGACTTAATCCTAATCACCTTGCCCTCTTAGTACCAAAATTTCCAAATGACCTTTCTCAACCACTCACGCCAAGACCCCAGTTCTTTCAACTCTTTTGCTCCCTGTGTCTGTGCAAGCCAAGTCGCTTCAGTCATGGCCAACTCTTGTGACCCTATGGACCGTAGCCCACAAGGCTCCTCTGTCCATGGGCTTCTGGAGTGTTCTACCATGCCCTCCTTCAGGAGATCTTCCTGACCTAGGAATCGAACCCACATCTCCTGCAGCACCTGCACTGGCGGGTGGATTCTTTACCACTGAGCCACCTGGGAGGCTAGCTGGGTGGCCAGCACACAGGTGCGTGCATGTGATCATGACAGTGCATGGTTATAGCAGCCAAGCAAAGATATGAGTGACTGTGCTCAGGATCACTGAGATGAGTCGTCTAATCCAGACTGGGGAGCGTGACCCAGAGAAGGTGACCACTGAGCTCACTAAGTCTCATTCTCATAGATATCAAAGTATCGTCTCTAAAATTCTAGTCAAACATATGTCCTAATCCAGGTACTTCAGAAGCCGTTTGGACAGCTTTATGTCTTGCCTTCTGTCCCCTTTCAGTCTTCCGGATGAGCCTGGAAGTGCTTGATTCCCCTGTATTATCTCATTATTGAATAAGTGTTGGTCGGTCCAGTCATGTCCAGCTCTTTCTGACCCAGTGGAATGTACCCATCAGGCTCCACTGTCCATGGGATTCTCCAGGCAAAAATACTGAAGTGGATTGCCATTTCCTTCTCTACATTATTGACTAAAGACATATGCTATCGATTTGAGACATTTCAATGGTCACATAACAGATCACCAGCCACAGGCATTAGTTTCTGGAAAAGTTCCGTGGTCAGTAATGTGTTACAAGAGTATTTCTGGTTGCTCTCAATTAACAGGAAACTGACATAACAATGTAATACAGAAACAACTATTCCAACTGTTTAAAATAAGTAAGATTATTTACTACCAGCTTTGTTGGATCACTGTCCCCATGGGTAACACAGGAACTTGAACTTGATCATTTTTCTGTAATTTTGTGACTCAGGAGATGCAAGAGAGGACCCAAGAACATAGCACAATGTATTTGTGTTGCTTCTTCAGGCAATGGTAGAAAACTCTGAAGAGCAGATGGATCACTAATGCCCTGCCATTTCCTTCAGCTGTAAACTCAGGGTCAAGAGCTCTTGGATTATACAGTTTTCCTAAGTTCTCTGAATTCTGTATAACTTAGTGTCATGTAAATACAAGATACTAAATATTTCTCTTTATTTCATTTTTTAAGCCACCTCTTCCTCTTTTGCCCTGTGAGATACTCCAGAGGGTTGGTTTTCAGGCTCCTGCTATCTAATCAGCCATCCAGATACTTGCTTATTGTGCAGATGTCATTGGAAGATTGGCTTAATGCACAGAAACAGCAATATCACAGAGAAATCTTGGTCTGGGAACTGACACTCGAGCTGTTTTGAGGTTTAAGGAGTAAACAAAAAAGAGATGTATACTCTGGCCTTGGCAGAACCCCACATGCTAGACACAGGTTTCTCTTTTATTTCAGTCAAAAGTGTTTGGGGGTGGATTCTGTAGATCATTGCCGAATGCATTCAGGATGCTTTTGGGAAAATTGAGTTAAGAATAATAGAAAATGAAGCTTGCGCATCACTGATACATTTACTGGGGAAGTTTCCTGGAATGAAAAAAACCTCTGTGTGTGGTCTATCACCCATCCCAGCCCTACCTCCACCCCCACCCAGGGACCATGCTTCAACTGCCTCAACTCCTTCTGCAGATGAGCGAGGCAGCAAAATCAAAGATTGCAATGCCCAGAGCTTGTACAATGGTAAGCTTCATCAAGCTATGGAAAATTCACAGAAGGAAGCTGTTATAAGCAAGGTATTTATTGATGTAAAACCCACCACAACTAGACAGATACCACTTATCAATGCTCTTTTTGTGAGGAAAATGATGCCAAAATTACGATGTGGGGGAGAGGCTGATAATGGAGCTGAAGATGCTCCCCTCTGTCAGGTTCAGTTTCGTGGCTGTTTCTTTTTGGCACGAATGGTTGGCTATTTGTTTGCAACTGGGGGCAGACAGTAAGATGTCAGTTTGGGGGCTGGGAGCGCTTCAATTTTTCTCCTATTTCTCTTATGTTACCTGCCCGCTGCTTCCATAGGCCTTCTGACAGCCCATCCTTGGCACACCTAGAAAGGCCTTCTGTGGAAATGGGCACTGTCACACACTTCATCTTTCATTTAATGGAGGTTGACGATATAACTGACCTATGGTGGTGTGAAGCGAAACCACCTGTGGGCTGATTGACCCTCCCTTGATCTAGAAAAGAAAAGTGCTGTTTTCCAGCTCACCCCTGCATACCTAACTCCTTCAGGAGGGTTGTTGTGCAGAACAAGGTTGGTAAGGTGTGGACTGCTTTTCACCACACAGGATTGTGCTGCAGCTGCATATGTAGGTGTAGAAAGTGAATCCATGGATTGTATTCCTCTCTCTTGACACACAGGAAGGTGTTGTATTGATATCTGATATACTTGGTCATGACATCTTCCTGCATCTTTTCATCCTTATGTATGTCAGATTCCCTGCGCATAGGTAATGTGGTGTAAACCTATCCTGACGTATATGCCGATTGGATAATTGTTTCATTATTTGTTCTTTATTGCATTTGGGAACCCCAAATCCTTCCCTATGGACAGGCCAGTCTCTGAAATGGATGGGTTTTCTGAACATCAAATGCACCTATTTGTTCACAAAGAACTCTCTCTTCCTGAAAAAGCAGTTACAATGGTGATACATGGGATGGATTTCCAGTACAAATTCTCATGCCCAGGTCCTTGGCAGATAATGCTGATGGATTGAGTCCACCTTCTTCAGGTATTATTGGGAATCCTTGTTTGTTGTGGACAATTTTGCCAACCAGTTCCTGGAAGCTGGATTCTTTCACTTCTGGTGACTGAGGCATCGTGGTCACATGAAGAGCTTGGTGGACATTGAATCCTCATCACTTCCCTATCGGGTCTGTCAGTAGTGTCAGTACCAAGAAATCACAGGGTTTCATTTGTTACACTCTAAAAAGCCAGAGAGTGGCAAGGAGTTTGGTTGACAGACTCATCTAGAATCTAAAAATTAGGCAAATGAGTTTCTGTTAGTGACTGGGGTTGTCCAATCCCAGAATGTAATCTTTTTTCGTCTTATCTGTGAAGGAACACAGGTCAAAGGTGACTTGCCCAAGTAGCCCTGGCTGCTGCTGCTGCTGCTAATTCGCTTCAGCCGTGTCCGACTCTGTGCGACCCCAGAGACGGCAGCCCACTAGGCTCCCCCGTCCCTGGGATTCTCCAGGCAAGAACACTGGAGTGGGTCGCCATTTCCTTCTCCAATGCATGAAAATGAAAAGTGAAAGTGAAGTCGCTCAGTCGTGTCTGACTCTTCGTGAGCCCATGGACTGCAGCCCACCAGGCTCCTCCGTCCATGGGATTTTCCAGGCAAGAGTGCTGGAGTGGGGTGCCATTGCCTTCTCCAAGCCCTGGCTAGCAGAGCTCAAACTAAAAGCCTGGAAAAGTAATGCTTCTTGACTTCGAGTTCAGTGTGTATCATACACAGGTGGACTCCAGAAACTCATATAGTGAGTCAAAATGCGTGATCGAGAGCCAGACTTCTAAGTTCAAATCCTGATTCTGCCGCTTATCAACTATGTGCCCTTGAGTTTAATCACTTAACCCTTCTCTGAGCTTGCTTCCTTGTCTGTAAGATAAGAATGAAATAATACCTATCTCAGTGGAGTTCTGTGCATATTAATGGGTTAGTTTATGTAAGGTACTTATAAGAGGGCCTGGTTATAGGCCCTGGATAAATTTCCCAGTGCTCAAAATGCACTAGAGCTGGAATCAGGTGGCAAAGTGAGAGACCCCAGTGGCTGAAGGGGGACAAAAGACTCTTCACTACAATAAGAAAGGATTTTCTCACCAAACTATTTTTTTATTAATTAAGTTATTTATTTGGCTGTGTCGGGTCTTAGTTGCCACATGTGGCTCTCCATTGCATCATGCGAGATGTTTAGTTGTGGCACACAGACTCTCTAGTTGCGGCACACAGGGTTAGTTGCTGTGCAGCATGTGGAATTTTAGTTCCCTGACAAAAGATCGAACCTGTGTTTTCCCTGCATTGCATGGTGGATTTTTAACTACTGAACCACCAGGGACGTCCCCTCACCAAAATATTGAAAGAAGTTTTTATTCTTTCTCTCTACCTCCTGAACATGATAGAAATGAATTGAGTTGTTTATGTTTGGCTAAAAAGATACCAGTTACCTCAGAGAGAAATCTTTTATCCTTTCCAAAGAAAGCATATAGATCATGAGAAAAGCATTCCTTACTCCCTGAGAGAGAAGAATAAGAGTTAAGTGGAAAATGAAAGGCAAAGGAAGAAAATGTAGCTGCATTCACAGAGCATGACATTTTTCTACGAAGTTAGTATGAATGAATGATAGTCCAGAATTAGGAACTCAGTTGGCCTCCATGTGAAATGGGGTAGAAATCCTCCCCATGGTTTTTTGGAAGTCACATGGATTCCCCTATTCTTGCTCAGAACTTAGTTATCAGGTTGTCTCAAGTTCCTATTTTTTAACTGGAAAATATTTAATATTTTCTGAGGATCAGGGAGCTGCTAGAAAGTTCTCTGTGGCCTGGGGAATGTTGAGCTACCTGAAACCAAACTGTTATATTTATTGTAAATGTGCAATAAAGCAAACACAATTGAATACAAAAGAGTTGTTCTGATTTGGGTATATTAATTGTCGGTTCAAGGAACCACAAAAAGGCAAAAAAAAAAAAAAAGAATACTAAATACCCTTTCTTCCTATTGGCCTCTCTTGTGCCAAACAAATTATATTATGAAAATAACAATAGTGATGGCAGCTACCATGCAGTGTTGTGTTCCCAGCCCCTGCACAAGCTAGAGGCCAGCAGGTAAGAATACAGTTAAAACTCTGGAAACCACTTAGGATTGAATCCTGGATCTCTACTGACTAGCTGTGTGACCTCGGTCACATTACTTCAGTTAACCCATATATAAAAGGACATAATCATTGTCTGTCTTAGGTTGCCATGAGGATCAAGGAGTTAGTAAATGTGAAGTTCTTACAATAGTATGTATGTGTATGTGTGTGTCAGTCATGTTCAACTCTTTGTGACCCTATGGACTGTAGCCCACCAGGCTTCTCAGTCCATGGGACTCCAGGCAAGAATACTGGAGTAGGTTGCCATTCCCTTCTCCAAGGGACCTTCCCAACCCAGGAATTAAACCTGCATCTCTTGTGTCTCCTGCATTGACAAGTGGATTCTTTACCACTGAGCCACCTGGGAAGCCCATTCCTAGTTCATAATGAGCATCCAATAAATACTGAAAGCTATCATCACAGTTGCTGTCCCATTTTACAGAAAAAGAAATTGACATTCAAAGTGGGTTACTTACCCAAAGTTATAAAGTACAAGTGGAAGTAAATT
The DNA here is from genome assembly GCF_023091745.1 of Budorcas taxicolor. NCBI lineage: Eukaryota > Metazoa > Chordata > Mammalia > Artiodactyla > Bovidae > Budorcas > Budorcas taxicolor. Next base: position 28,726,844 of record NC_068917.1, on the reverse strand, counting down.
CTGTCCCTGGCTTGCTGGAATCCAAAGTTCTAGGTCAGTCTAATGCACGTATGTCTCCTGCTTGGTGAACATTACTCAGAATTCAGGGCAATTTATCAGTGCTATTCAGATCCCAACATGTTTAAAAACAGTGTTTCAGGGATAAAAGTGCTAGCAATAAATGAGCATCATGTATAATCAAGAACAAATGATGGATTTAATAAGCCAAAATAAACCCTAATAGGAGGGTTTAAATTTATTCAGACTTCAGTCTGATAATCCTTTAACTCACGCTGAGATAACAAAACAACAAAGAGTAAAACATGCATTCTACTTGAAGAGGTCTTTGAACCTCACTTGAAAAACAACTTTAGGTCATTTTTGTGTTGTCAGATATGAAAATATTTGTGCGTGGTCTCCCTCTTTCTCCTCAAGTAGACACCCCTCAGGGCTGGAAAGTGCACAAGCTGCTGTGTAAATAAAAACAGTCTTGGGTTGCAAAGAGCAGGTGCTGCCTGGAGCAGTGTGTAAGTGTGTTTATGTGTCCCCGTGCTGATGGATTTTATCACACCCTGCATCTGTAGCTAGCTACTTATCCTGATTCCTCACTTATCAAATTCTGGAGACTGAGCCAGAGACGTCTCTCCAGGGGAGATGGCTCTATCTTTTGCTTTCCTCTGCCAAACCAGGTTTGAAATGAGTTTCTGGTCTGATCAGACATGACAGAGGGCTTGCTTGAAGTCCCAGATCACTCTGTGCTGTAGGGCTGTTGGGATTCTCACCAAAGCTCAGCACCCCTTGGGATGAATGGAAAGGGAGTATGCTGGGCCTTTGGCTCTCTGCTGATGAGACGTGTGCTACCCAGCAGTGTTGTGGGGGCTGTGAGTTTGAACTGTAGTGAGCTTAGACCATATTTATCATTAGGGCTTTGACCGCCCATTACGCCTCTGTTTCCCAGGCTCCCTTACCCACTGTAACTATATCAAGGAAAACAGAGACGAGTGCACACCAGAATTTCCCAAGCATTTACTAGGCTTTCTAGTCAATGTTCTTTCCAGCCCCGAGCATGAAAATAGATGAACTGAAAGTCTCCAAATGTATCATGCTTTCTTATGAATCACTCTGCCTAGAATACTTTCTCTTTACTTCTGCCTTTGCCTGGCCACCTCTTATTCACCATTCAAGATTCAGCCCACATGTCAGATTGCAGGAAGCCTTCCATGACTATCACTAACTTTTTGATCCCCAGTCTGTATTTTTATGCTTCCCTCTATCTCATGTTTATCTATCTCATGGACTGAACTGAGTCCCATGGAATAGGGTCTGTGTTTGTCTCCTCTACCACTCTGTCCATTCACATAAAGCCTGGCCACATAAAGTGTTCAACAAATGCTAGTTGAAAAAGTAAATAAATGGCACTTATTACAGTGTCTTATAGTTGTCGCTGAAAGCCTTTAAAGTCAAGAAATTTTTTAATCTCTGTATCTTGGTACATAGTAGGTTTTATCCAATGAATGTATGGTTATAGGGACATATATGTATATGAATGGCTGAATACATGGATGGAAGAAAAAGTTTTAAATATGAAAGCCATTATGATGCAAAGGGAGAGGCGGGAGAATCGTGCAGGAGATAAGAGAAGCAGATCTGGGGATGCTGACATAAAGGACTGACCTTCCCAAGCATTTAAGAGAAAACCCATGAATATTAACTGACCAGAAAGGTTTCCATTTACAACATAAATAAAAGGATTAAAAACTACTCAAGAGAAGTAACTCCAGCAAGTGTATTAGTTTGCAAGGGCTACCATAACAAAGTACCATAAGCTGGTGTCTTAGAACGGTAGAGATTCATTCTCTCATACTTCTGGAGGCTAGAAGTCTGATCATGTGAAATCGGAGAGGGCCATGCTCCCTCTGCAATCTGTAGGGGAAGGAGGCTTCCTTGCCTCTTCCTAGCTTTAGCTGGTTTGTCAGCAATCTTTGGTGTTCATTAGCTAATAGAAGGAAAAGGCAATGGCACCCCACTCCAGCACTCTTACCTGGAAAATCCCATGGACAGAGGAGCATGGTAGGCTACAGTCCATTGGGTCGCTTAGAGTCAGACATGACTGAGTGGCTTCACTTTCACTTTTCACTTTCATGCATTGGAGAAGGAAATAGTGACCCACTCCAGTGTTCTTGCCTGGAGAATCCCAGGGACGGGGGAGCCTGGTGGGCTGCCATCCTTGGGGTTGCACACGACTGAAGCGACTTAGCAGCAGTAGCAGCAGCAGCAGCTTGTAGAAGCCTCTCTCTCTAATCCTCCATCTTCCTGTGGTCACTTTGCCAGTTTTCTGTTTTTATAAAGACACCAGTCATAATGGATTAGGACCCACCCTCATGACCTCAGTTTAACTTGATAATCACTATAAAGACCCTGTTTCCAAATGAGGTCAAATTCTGCAGTACCAGGAGTTAAAATTTCAACATATCTATTGGGGAGGACATTACCAACCCATAACAAGAAGAATTCGTAGGCTTTTAGGATTTAAGTGAGGAATGCCACCTGCAAGTTAATGAACAGATGGTGATCTTTATAACCTGATTTGATGGATGCCAAGCAATGCTCTTAACTCCAAAATACTTGGTCCTGAATCTTAAAAGCCTTATATTTTACTTGGGGTGATAACTAGAGAAAAACTTTTATGTAAATAGAATTATGTCAAATAAAATACTCTAGCCTTGGCTTAGAACAGCTTCATGGTCAGTGTTATAGAACATAAACAAGGACCAAATGACAGTAAGTCCACAAAGAGGGTGTAGTTGTTCTTGTTCAGTTGTTCAGTCTTGTCCAACGCTTGGCAACCCCATGGACTGCAGCACACCAAGCTTCCCTGTACTTCACTGTCTACTGGAGTTGGCTCAAACGCATGTCCATTGAGTCAATGATGCCATTCAACCATCTTCAGCCTCTGTTGCCCTCTTCTCCTTTGGCTTTCAAGCTTTCCCAGCATCAGAGTCTTTTCCAGTGAGTTGGCTCTTCATATCAGGTGGCCAAAGTATTGGAGCTTCCACTTCAGCCGCAGTCCTTCCGATGAATATTCAAGGCTGATTTTGACTGGTTTGATCTCGTTGCTTCCAAGGGATTCTCAACAGTCTTCTCCAGCCTCAAAATTTGAAAGCATCAATTCGTCAGCACTCAGCCTTCCTTATGATCTAACTCTCAGATCTGTACCTGATTACTGGAAAAATCATAGCTTTGACTATACACACCTCTGTTGGCGAAGTGATGTCTCTGCTTTTCAGTACTCTATCTAGGTTTGTCATAGCATTCCTTCCAAGGAGCAAGTGTCTTTCAATTTTGTGGCTGCAGTCACCATTCACAGTGATTTTGGAGCCCAAGAAAATAAAATCTGTCAGTGTTTCCACTTCCTCCTCATCTACTTGCCATGAAGTGATGGGACTGGATGCCATGATCTTAGCTTTTTAATTGTTGAGTTTTAAGCCAGCTTTTTCATTCTTCTCTTTCACCTTCATCAAGAGGCTCTTTTGTTCCTCTTCGCTTTCTGCCATAAGGGTGGTGTCATCTGCATATCTGAGATTATTGATATTTCTCCTGGCAGTCTTGATTCCAGCTTGTGCTTCATCCAGCCTGGCATTTCACATGATATACTCTGCATATAAGTTAACTAAGCAGGGTGACAATATGCAGCTTGATGTACTCCTTTCCCAATTTTGAACCAGTCCATTGTTCCATGTCTGGTTCTAACTGTTGCTTCTTGACCCACATACAGATTTCTCAGGAGTCAGCTAAGGTGCTCTCTGCTACTCCCATCTCTTTAAGAATTTTCCACAGTCCACAGGCCAACCCTGCTACTATCTTTAATAGAACATTTCCACCTAGAATTCTAAGCAACCCAACTGAAATCTCAAACTGCTAAGGGCACAGGTGATTTGGCAGACCACCTACCTCCCTAACCTGTGTCTCAGGAACCCTATCTGAGTCATAACAGCCAACAGACAGTCTATCTCATTTTGATGTACTGTCACCCAGAAAACAGGGCAACCAGAGAATGGGAGGCAGAGCTTAGGAGTTTTCATTGAGTTGAGCTGTCCATGGTAAACAGGCATATGGTGTTTCTTAGACAATGGGATGCCAGAGACAAGTATTGGGGGGTGTTGGAGGGAGGGCTGGAGATGCACTGCACAAGTGGGTCTAGTTTTGGGGCCCTTGTACTGTTTGACATCCCCATGGAAGAAGTAGTTATTTAAAAAAAAAAAAAAAAAAAAACAGAAAAAACAGCGTGCTTGTAATGAGAAAGTACATATATATCTTGCTACAAGTGCATTTTTTTTTCAAGAGCTGTTCATTAATCTTTTTTAAAAAATAGGAAAAAAAAAGTACCAAAGAGGTCGTTTACATGTTGAAATCTTGATAACCTTGATTCCTTTTTTTAAAAGAGATGATTTAGAAGGTGAGGCAAGCTGACATGGCCAAAGCTGTCACTTGCACCACACTGTTCTCTGATGGAAATAAGTACTTGGCAATCTCAGGTGTTTGGTAAACTTCATTAGAAGTATTTTTATGGAGCCAAAGCCTCATGCCAAGCAGGCTGACTTCCAAGAGAAGCGTGGATCTATCCCCTGTTTCCTGAGCCCACACAAGTTCCTCTTTTACAGGGAGCCCTGATTTTCACAATGCAATTTATCATATATGCTTTTGGTTAATTTTTGGCCTTCCAAGAATATTTGTGCTCTCTATTGTCTAACATCTCCTTTGATCTTTCATCTTCTTTTTCCTAGGCCCCTTTAAGCAGCTTTTTGAAACACAGAGGTTGCAGCAGATCCATCTGCCCTGGAGTATAAGTGTTTTCCTAAATGCATCTTCCTCTCTGACCCTTCATGACTGCCTCCTCTATTCTTAGGGACTTCTCAGGATCGACGTAATCTGAGTTCCCTTCCCACCTTTGGGGAAATCGCTGGAACCCTAACTTGCTGATCTGTAAAAGGGAGGTAGTGATGCCCGCTTTGCTTTACTTCCAAGTCAGGTGGATCGAGTGAGACAGTGTCGATGAACAGACCTTGTGCTTTGTAGTCAGTCATATAGATGCAAGTCTTATGAGCACCACACTGCCTATCTTCTGAAATTCTGTAGTGTTCATGCTTCAGCCTAGAAGTTTAGCAGTTAGCTCATTCCTCTTACCTAGCAATGTTTGCCCTCTATGGGGTCGCACAGAGTCGGACACGACTGAAGTGACTTAGCAGCAGCTGCAATGTTTGCTGGGTCTCCTGGATGTTTGTCAGTTCTCCCCATCTTTGCTGAAAGCATGTTGAAGGTGGCGAGCACATCCCTACCTCTGTATTTGACGCTGGGCTTAGCCAGCTATGCTTAAATGCTAAATCAATCTGGGCATGTCACAAATGTCCTTGCCCTCTGTTTCCATAATCTAGGGCAACTTTGACTCACTCCAGGAAGAATTCTCACTCTACTCATTAAACTCTCTTCTCTCAATCATTATCCATGCATTTACCAAATGTTTACTGAGCACTCAGCAAGAACTGTTCATATTAGCTAATGTTTATAGAGCGTATCATCTGCGCCAGGCACTTTACTTAAGCCCTTTACATAGATGTGTTCACTTAAACCTCCTAACAGCCCTTTGAAGGGAGTATTGTTATTATTCCTATTTTACATGACTAAACTGTTGAGTAACTTGCCCTAGCGTGTGCAGTTAGAGAGTTGCAGAGCACAGATCATTCATGCTGAATCCAGTTCCAGATCCAAAGATCTTCTTCATTAGGCTACAATGCCGGGGCATCCTTGACGTGCCAGGCACGACAGTAGGTGCTGGAGATAGTAAGATGAGTAAGTCTAGGCCATTAGGGTCTAGTAAGAGAGACAAATAAGTAGATAAATAACTACACTGTGATGGAAATGAGACTGAGGGAAGAAAAGAATGCCACCAGAGGAGAGACACAGTAGTGTGCTGCAGAGGAAAAGCGCTAGCTTCACCTTGTGGGAGGGGCACTGGAAAAGTATTTAGAGATAAAGACGATGTTTGTGATCTAACCTGAGAGGAAGAAGAGTCTGACAGTCAACAAGAGCTGTACTCCTCTGCTTGGTACTCAGGAAAGCTGATTATGGGGGTGACCACAGAGTATACCAGACTTCTTTGGGAAGCACACTATGGGCCAGTTAAGGACTTGACCCTTAGCCTGTGGGTAATAGGGTGTTACCTGTTACCTGAAAAATGGATGTTTTTCATAACTTTTATTGATAGAATTCCAGGGTTTGTTTTAGGTTGCAAAAATAAAACACGGAACTCCCTTATACCTGTCCCCTCGGTTCTCTAGTTGTTAACATTTTGGGACCATTTGAGAATAATTTTAGGTATGTATCCCATATGCATCCTAACATTTAGGTGTTTATTACCTAAAAGCTAGGATATTTTCATGAATAACCACCGTGTAACTAACCACCAATCAAGAAGCAACTGAATTCAGTAACACCATCTCATGCACAAACTCCACTCACACTTTGCCTGTTGTCCCAGCAATGCCCTTTTAAACCCAGGATTGAATCTGGGGTCTTGTATTTGGCTGTCATTTCTTCTACTTCCATCTGGACAGTCTCTTCTCATCTTTCATATCTTGGACATTTTTGAAGAGTACAGGCCAGTTACTTTGTAAAATGTCACTCTGTTTGGGTTTGCTTAATGCTCCCTTATGAATTTTAACTTTTGCTAGAAACAGCACAGAAGGATGCTGTATTCTTCTTGGTGCATTGTATTGGGAGACGATGACAGATGTCTCATTCCATTCGTTACTGATGATGTCACCCCGTGATTTGGTTAAGGTGATGCTGGCCAGGTTTTCCACTGTAAAATGTGTAAGTAGGTTGATCATATTAATAGTAAATAACAAGTATTTTATTGGGAGATAATCTAAAACTAAGTGAATACCCTGTTCCTCACCAAATTTTCACCCAGTGTTGCTATTCATTGATGAGTCTTGCCTGAATCAGTTGTTATTGTTGCAGTTATTATTGCCAAATGGTGATTTTCTAAACTCTTATCAATCCTTCTAAATTACTAGTAGGCATTCTACTATTGAGTAGAGGTTTCTCTTTATTTGTTTACTTTGAATATCTAATTTGCTCAAAGGATTAAAATTCATTACTATCAAGTTGTCCCAGACATGACCAGTGGGAATCCCTTCAAACTTACCTCCGTGTCCTTTTGATTTTTACCCCATCCTTCTTTGAGGACTTCCCAGTTTTCTATACAAGATATTTCAAGTTCACTTTTTATTCTCCCAGCCCCTGCTCCAGAGCCATTTTTACAGGAACTGGCTCCTTAGTGGAGAATGATATTCACAAACTAAGATCTGGGCACTTTATACTTGATACAACTAGGATGACATTGCTTCTAGACCTTTTAGCAGAGAGAGCTAAGAAATATTGTAAACATATACATATTACATTTGTATATACTCATGTGTATCTTTTGACATATCTTTGTCTATCTAGCTATCTGTCAATTAAATATCATGAGCTCACACTGTTTTCAATACCAAATTTATAAGCTTTATTCTGGTCTTCCCCCTTTTCATGTGTGTAACCCCTCTCTCTGATAATAAGAAGTCTGGCTCTCATTCTCCATAATGTATTTATACATTTGTTCAATCCTCCCTGAATGTTTGGTTCTCAGTTATCCTTGCCCAGTGGTGAGCCCAGTCACATGCTTGTGGACCACTCTCTGCCAAACCTCAGGCTAAAGTTCAGTCCTACAAAGTGGAAGAGGGAGGAAAGGTAGAAAAGCTGGTTAGAAAGTACAGCTGCAGCCTATACCTCCACTTGGCCCCCACTGGGTGCACCGGACCAAAACTGAGCCCTGGACACACAGGCCCCCCTCCCCTGAAAGCCCAGCTCAGACCCCAATGAAAGCTTATAATCAGAGGAAGTCAAGCGAGCAAATTCACATTTCAGATGTCATTTTGGAAGCTTCAGGCTATGGATAGATTGGAAACTGGAAGATGGGGAGATAAATTCAGAGCCACTAGTAATAGTCCAAGAACCTTAAAGTGGGACAAGGTCATAGTGTCCCTGGTGAAGTGAGGATTCTCTTTGTCCTACCTTAGGGTTTCTAGAGCTGGCCATGCTCCTGGGTGTCTGAGTTACTATTGCTGGCTTGCTGTGTACCTCCTGACCTCAGCGGCATTCTAAAGAAAACAAATATCTTTAAGGGACCTTTCAAAAAAATCACAGGATAGAAATGTTGAGCAAAAATGTTAGAGGATTATACACAGGTGTAAAGAATGCATCTAGCAAAGTTCATAATGGTGTTGTGCCTCCCAATAAAAACTGCATTTTTAGTTTTGAACAGGAAACAGAGAAACAAACCCTGCTTCGCTGCAAAAGCCAAGGTAAGAGGAGGTTCTCCCGATAATAGCTTGTGGCGGGGAGTCTGCCATTAGAAATTACACGCATTTTACCAGCAACAAACAGTGAGTTGCCATGCTGGAGGCCTCTCTGAAAGGCAGGGGAGCAAAACCATTCACATAATGTGCCCTTGTCTAAAGGAAGGCCCAAATTCCTCCCCTGTGTAGCAAATACAAACACGAGTGGCTAAGAAGCACCAACCTCCATGGGTTCTTGATTGCCCAAATTGTCTCTGACGGCCACCTTCACAAAAAGCAACCGTGCACTTGGGGAGCCACACTCTGTCTTTGCCCTTCAGCTGCCAGGTCACACTGCTGCTTCTCTGGAAAACAACCACGAGTGTGTCCATGGCCCTTGGCGACACTGGTGTGGTTGATTCTGTGACTTAGAAATAGATCTTTCATTTTGTTATTTGTCATCTTCTGAAGTTGAAAGCACCAGGGACCCAGGAATTTGCATCTCAAATCTAGTTTGTCCTGCTGTCTTCATTATTCTGGCCCTCAGAAGCATTTCCCCAGGCTGCCTGGATTTGATTCCTGATTCCCTTGTTGTTGTTTGTTTTGTTGGGTCGTGGGTTGTTTTTTTTTTTTCTTTTTTCAGTAATTTATATATTTGTTTCATTGGGTCTTCTTTGTATGCAGGCTTTCTCTAGCTGCAGCAAGTGGGGGCTACTCTTTATTGCAGTGGTCTCTCTCGTTGCAGAGAATGGGCTCTAAGCGCACAGGCTTCAATAGCTGCAGCACATGGGCTCATTAGTTGCGGCTCATGGGCCCCAGAGTGCTGGCTCTGTAGTTGTGGCGCATGGATTTTATTGTTCCATGGCATGTGGAATCTTCCCGGACCAGGAGTTGAACCCATGTCCCCTGCACTGCCCAGTGGATTCTTATCCACTGTTACCACCAGGGAAGTCCTCCCTTGTTTACTAGCTGTGTGAGGTTGGATAAGTTGCTTGGCTCGTCAGAGCCTCTGATGTATCGCTCTGTAAAATGGGAGAACTGATAGTACCATCTCCATCTCGTGGATATAAGTAATACATAAATTTAGGTATGTATTCCACATCTGGAGGGACCTTAGCCCTGAGTCCTGCTAGGATAATGCAGAGCTGGGGCTTCTAGTATCCACAGTGCTGGCCTGTGTCATAGGGAGCAGCCCCATTCTCAGCACCCACGTGTCCCAGTCATGGGAGACTTGGATGCGATACAAGTGGCACTGACGTCAGCGTGAGGCCTGGGAGGGGCCACTGTCAGCCACTACTGGTTAATCATTGAACTTCTCCAGGCCTCAACTCCTTGTTGTTAAAATGCAAATAATAATAGTACCTCTTTCACAGGGCTGTGGAGAGGATTAAAGGAGGCAACTCACTTAGGGCAACCAGCACAGTATCTGGCTCACTGTAAACACTGGTAATGTTAGTATCTCTCTTGGCAGTAACAGGTGATGTCAGCTGGATATGTTGCTGTCACATCATGGCGTGTGGCTCATGGCAAAGGGTCACTGCTCTGCCCGAGGCCAAGAACTAACCAGACACAGGCAGAGTGAGAAGACCACATTCCAAGAAGTTGGACTTTGGGCAGGACTCCAGCACCATCAGAAAAACAAAGTGGGAATTGGGAAACCAAGCCTAAAATTTTAAATCCGATTATAAACATAGGGTGACCCAAGTACACATGATTCCGGACAGAGGGCAAGAAGCCTACTTCCAGGCTTGCAGAGTGGGAGGTAACCTTCTTTCTCCCACCTACCCTTGGTCAGGAGTCAATCGCAGGAGCTTGGCAAGGTCCAGCCTGAAGCTACAGGGCACCATTGTCATCTGTCAACTCCCGAGGCCTTCCCTGCAAGCAGGTTTTGGCAGAAAGAAAGGAATGGAGAGAAGAAAGGTTCCGAGGAAAGAAAATAGTGTAGAAAGAGAATTCAAGGGGACCAGTCTCCCTAACATTTTGGCCATGAGCCCAACCATGAAGCCGACACCTGAAGCCCAGAAACTGAAACAAACCATGGTGCTCATGTTTACTGTTCTCTTACACAGAACCACGGAGCCTTTAGCCCTGAAACAAACCATGGTGCTCATGTTTATCGTTCTCTTACACAGAACCACGGAGCCTTTAGCCCTGAAACAAACCATGGTGCTCATGTTTATCGTTCTCTTACACAGAACCACGGAGCCTTTAGCCCTGAAACAAACCATGGTGCTCATGTTTATCGTTCTCTTACACAGAACCACGGAGCCTTTAGCCCTGAAACAAACCATGGTGCTCATGTTTACCGTTCTCTTACACAGAACCACAGAGCCTTTAGCCCTGAAACAAACCATGGTGCTCATGTTTATCGTTCTCTTACACAGAACCACGGAGCCTTTAGCCCTGAAACAAACCATGGTGCTCATGTTTACCGTTCTCTTACACAGAACCACGGAGCCTTTAGCCCTGAAACAAACCAATGTGCTCATGTTTACCGTTCTCTTACACAGAACCACGGAGCCTTTAGCCCTGAAACAAACCATGGTGCTCATGTTTACCGTTCTCTTACACAGAACCACGGAGCCTTTAGCCCTGAAACAAACCATGGTGCTCATGTTTACCGTTCTCTTACACAGAACCACGGAGCCTTTAGCCCTGAAACAAACCATGGTGCTCATGTTTACCGTTCTCTTACACAGAACCACGGAGCCTTTAGCCCTGAAACAAACCATGGTGCTCATGTTTACCGTTCTCTTACACAGAACCATGGAGCCTTTAGCCTAAATGCTGGGGCAGGTGTGTTTGGGAATTCAGAATTTGGGACATTTTAGAAATATGTTATGATTACTAATACATTAAGTATATAACATCTGCAGTAAGTTCTGGCACGGGATGGGGGTGGGGAGGGGTGCCATAATCCAATGGGCTAATATGCCTGCAGTAAACTGTAAATATTTACATCAAGTGAGATGTGGCCTGTCAAAGCATAGTGTCTGTCCAGGCCCAGCTTTGTCACCAAAGAATTTGCACCACGCTGAAGAAAACCTAGAGCTTTGGGGACTCTGAAATTGGGGTGGGTGGTTTTTAGAGGACACAGCTGGGGTTCCATGAAATGTGAGTTCCCTCATTCGTCCTGAACATCTGCTGTTTCAGGCACCATGCTGAGACTACAGTGGTGTATTGGTTTCCCAGGGTTGCCGTACCAAAGTACCACAAGAGGGGTGACTTAAAACAGCAGAAAAGCACTCTCTCACAGTTCTGGAGGCAAAAACCAAGTCCAAAATTATGATGTCAGCAGAGCCATGGTCCCCAAAACATGTGAGGGAGAATCCTTCCTTGCCTCTTCTAGCTTCTGGAGTCTACTGCAGTCCTCAACATTCCTTGGCTGTGGACACTTCACTGCCATCTCTCGTCTCTGTCATGACATGGCATTCTCCCTGAGTGTCTCCCTCCCTTCTTATAAGGATACCTGTCAAATCAGATTAAGGATCCACCCTATTCTAGTATGACCTTGTCTTAAATGATTATATCTACAATGACCTCACTTTCAAATAAGGTCATATTATGAGGTACTGGGAATTCGAACTCCAACATATCTTTTAGAGGGGTACAATTCAACCCATAGGAAGTAGTAAGCCAAAACAGCCACAGCCCCATGCTCTTACCAAGGTAACAGTCGAGTAGGATAGTCAGATTACAGGTATGTCCTAAAGAAGACATACAAATGGCCAACAAATATATGAAAAATGCTCAGTGTCGCTAATCATCAGGGAAATGCAGATGACAACCACAATGAGATATCATCTCAGACCTGTCAGGATGGCTCTCATCAAAAAACCAAAGGCCACAAGTCTTGACAAGGATGTAGAGAAACTGGAACTATTGCATGCTGCTGGGGGGAGTAAAAAATGGTGCAGCCACTGTGGAAAACAGTATGGTGGTTCCTCCAAAAATTAAAAATAGAACTATCATTCAGTTCAGTTCAGTTGCTCAGGCATGTCCAACTCTTTGCAATCCCATGAACTGCAGCACGCCAGGCCTCCCTGTCCATCACCAACTGCTGGAGTCTACCCAAACCCATGTGCATTGAGTTGGTGATGCCATCCAACCATCTCATCCTCCGTCATCACCTTCTCTTCCTGCCTTCAATCTTTTCCAACATCAGGGTCTTTCAAATGAGTCAGCTCTTCACATCAGGTGGCCAAAATATTGGAGTTTCAGCTTCAACATCAGTCCTTCCAATAAACACCTAGGACTGATCTCCTATAGGATGGACTGGTTGGATCTCCTTGCAATCCAAGGGACTCTCAAGAGTCTTCTCCAACACCACAGTTCAAAGCATCAATTCTTCTGCACTCAGCTTTCTTTATAGTCCAACTCTCACATCCATACATGACTGGAAAAACCATAGCCTTGACTAGATGGACCTTTGTTGGCAAAGTAATGTCTCTGCTTTTTAATGTGCTGTCTAGGTTGGTTCTAAATTTCCTTCCAAGGAGTAAGCGTCTTTTAATTTCATGGCTGCAGTCACCATCTACAGTGATTTTGGAGCTCCCCCCCAAAAACACAAAGTCAGCCACTGTTTCCCCATCTATTTGCCATGAAGTGATGGGACCAGATGCCATGACTTAGTTTGCTGAATGTTGAGCTTTAAACCAACTTTTTCACTCTCCTCTTTCAGTTTCATCAAGAGGCTCTTTAGTTCCTGTTTACTTTCTGCCATAAGGGTAGTGTCATCTGCATATCTGAGGTTATTGATATTTCTCCCGGCAATCTTGATTCCAGCTTGTGCTTCCTCCAGCCCAGCATTTCTCATGATGTACTCTGCATATAAGTTAAATAAGCAGGGTGACAATATACAGCCTTGACATACTCCTTTTCCTATTTGGAACCAGTCTGTTGTTCCATTCCATGTCCAGTTCTAATTGTTGCTTCCTGACCTGTAAACAGGTTTCTCAAGAGGCAGGTGAGGTAGTCTGGTATTCCCATCTCTTTCAGAATTTTCCACATTTTATTGTGATTCACACAGTCAAAGGCTTTGGCATAGTCAATAAAGCAGAAATAGACATTTTTCTGGAACTCTCTTGCTTTTTCCATGATCCAGCGGATGTTGGCAATTTGATCTCTGGTTCCTCTGCCTTTTCTAAAACCAGCTTGTACATCTGAAAGTTCACGGTTCACATATTGGTGAAACGTGGCTTGGAGAATTTTGAGCATTACTTTACTAGCGTGTGAGATGAGTGCAATTGTGCGGTAGTTTGAGCATTCTTTGGCATTGCCCTCTTTGGGATTGGAATGAAAACTGACTTTTTCCAGTCCTATGGCAACTGTTGAGTTTTCCAAATTGCTGACATATCGAGTGCAGCACTTTCACACCGTCATCTTTCAGGATTTTAAACAGCTCCACTGGAATTCCATCACCTCCACTAGCTTCATTCGTAGTGATGCTTTCTAAGGCCCACTTGACTTCACATTCCAGGATGGCTGGCTCTAGGTGAGTGATCAAACCATTGTGATTATCTGGGTTGTGAAGATCTTTTTTGTACAGTTCTTCTGTGTATTCTTGCCACCTCTTCTGAAATATTCTACTTCTGTTAGGTCCATACCATTTCTGTCCTTTATTGAGCCCATCTTTGCATGAAATGTTCCCTTGGTATCTCTATTTTTTTTAAATAGATCTCTAGTCTTTCCCATTCTGTTGTTTTCCTCTATTTCTTTGCATTGATTGCTGAGGGAGGCTTTGTTATCTCTCCTTGCTATTCTTTGGAACTCTGCATTCAAATGGGTATATCTTTCCTTTTCTCCTTTGCTTTTCGCATCTCTTCGTTTCACAGCTGTTTGTAAGGCCTCTTCAGGCAGCCATTTTTCTTTTTTGCATTTCTTTTCCTTGGGGATGGTCTTGATCCCGGTCTCCTGTACAATGTCATGAACCTCCATCCATAGTTTATCAGGCAGTCTATCATATGATCCTGCAATCCCACTTCTGGGCATTTATCCAGAAGAATTGAAATCAGGGCCTTGAAGGAATACTGCTGCTGCTGCTGCTAAGTCGCTTCAGTTGTGTCCGACTCCGTGCGACCCCATAGATGGCGGCCCACCAGGCTCCCCCGTCCCTGGGATTCTCCAGGCAGGAACACTGGAGTGGGTTGCCATTTCCTTCTCCAATGCATGAAAGTGAAAAGTGAAAGTGAAGTCGCTCAGTCGTGTCTGACTCTTCGTGACCCCATGGACTGCAGCCCACCAGGCTCCTCCGTCCATGGGATTTTCCAGGCTGGAGTACTGGAGTGGGTGCCATCGCCTTCTCCAGAAGGAATACTACTAGTATTCTCATATTCACTGTAGCACTAAGTATTCTCAGTAACTGGTTCCAAGATGTGAAAACAGCCTAAACAACCATGAAAGATGTGATGTATACTTTTAAATCGAATATTATTCAGCCTTAGAAAAGAAAGAAATTCTGCAATATGTGACAACATGGATGAACCTTAAAGGCTTTATGCTAAGTTAAATAAGCCAGTCACAGAAGGACAAATACTCCATGATGCCACTTATACAAGGTACCTGAAATAGTCATAGAATCATAGAATTAATAATTCATAGAATCAAACAGTGGAATGGTGGTTGCCAGGAGCTCAGAAGAAGAGGAAATAGGATTTTCAGTCAACAAGTGTAATGTTTCAGTTAACGAAGATGAGTGTGAGATTTTCTGTACAACACTGTACCTAGAGACAACAATACTGTGCATAGCACACTGAAAGTTTTGCTAAGAGAATGCTCTTTCCACAGTAAAACAAAAAAATCAAGTGTGTTGAGAATTTCCAAATAGAGAACTATGCATGGAACCATATCCTAGAGGAGAATTTTACCCAGTCAAGGGCTTCCTCCCTGAGGAGGTAACAGTTTCAATGAAGATGAAAGGATGAGCTAAAGTCAACCAGACAAAGTAGAGGGGAGAAGCGTGAATGCCCTCCCCCTCCGATGTCCAGAGCCCCAGTCCTCCTCAGCACTGGAATTATGGGAAGCCAGAACCCAGAATCCCAGCGAAGGCCTTGTCCATGTCTCCCAGGCTGCCAGCTACAGCTTGCTGCAGGCTGGCTCCCACGGGCCTACAGTCCCTCCCTCAGAAACAGCCAAACGCACGGAATCCAACGAGGCAACTGTTGGCAGCCAGTGAGACCCAGCGCTCACAGCTGAAGCCCCCGTGCAGGGGAGGAGTAGTGGGGTCATCGCTCTGCTTTCCCTCTTTGGGCCTCAATTGATGAAAAATACTTGGACCTGTAATCAACAAACCGCTGAATGCACAGATAGCTTCTGCTGCCCTCCTTCCTTGAAGATGTATGAGTAAGCAGATACGTCTGTTTTGTGAGTTTTTCCAGCAGCGTTGAAGTGGCCTCATGGCTGCCAGATGCCTCTGCTTCAAGCTCCCAGTGACTGATTTTCTGCCAGAGGTGAGGGCAGGAGTGGGGCAGCCAGCAGTGTGGAGACGGTATTAGAACAAAATTTAACCTTGGAACAGTGCTCACTGTGTAGGCAGCTCCTTTATGAGACATGCATAGAGTGGCCATCAGCATTGGGGGTGGTGGTTGTATTTTACACCCACAGCATTTTAGTATTTCTCTTGAAAGTGGTTGGCTGGAGGATGAAGAACATCCTTTTTAAAGCATAACAAATACAAAGAAAAGTGCACACATTCCACACGTATGGCCTGGTGATTTTCACAAAGCGGGTGCACATCCAGCACCCAGATCAAGGTAACATCCCAGAAACCCTCCCCCTCCCCCCACCATACCCTGTTTCTAGTTACTACCCACCAAGGGCAGCCACCTCCCTCACTTCTAACATTGTAGACTAGTTTTGGGTTTTGAGTTTTAGGTAAATGAAATCACAGTATGAATTTTTGTAGTTGTGGCTTTGTTCACTCAGTTTTATGTTTGTGAAATTCAGTCATGTTCCTTGTTGTTCTAGTTTATTCTCATTCTATGAAGTTTTATGTGAATATATCTTAATCATTTGTCCACTTACCTGTTGATGAGCCTTTGGGTAGTTTTCTATCTGGGCTATGAGGAATAGTGCTTCTGTAAACATTACTTTTTTAAAAAGAAGTGTCATTCATTTCTTTTTGGTTGTGTTGGGTCTCGTTGCTGCTCCCGGTCTTGCAGTGAGTGCGTGCTACTCTGTAGTTACCGTGTGTGGGCTTCCCATTGAGGTGGCGTCTCTTGGCGTGGAGCACAGGCTCTAGGGCACACTGGCTTCAGGAGTCGTAGCTCGCAGGCTCTCGAGCAGAGGCTCATTAGTTGTGCACACAGGCTCAGTGGCCCTGCGGCATGTGGGATCTTCCTGGACCAGGGATCAAACCCTGTATCCCTTGCATTTCAAGGTGGATTCTTAACCATTGGGCCACCAGGGAAGCCCTGAACATTCTTGTGTATGTCTTTTGATGAACATACACACGTTTTGGGGGGAGAATATATATTTGTATTGCACACATGCTAAGTTGCTTCCGTCATCTCTTTGCGACCCTGTGGACTGTGCCAGGCTCCTCTGTCCTTGGGATTCTCCAGGCAATAATACTGGAGTGGGTTGCCATGCTCTCCTCCAGGTGATCTTCCCAATCCAGGGACCAAACCCGTGTCTCTTATGTCTCCTGCATTGGCAGGCGGGTTCTTTACCATTTGTGCCACATGGGACGCTCAATTATATATATTTCAAGTGTACAACATGTGCTTTGAGATACAGAATTAGTTGTCTATTGTTCCACAATGAATTTTCCCCAAACCTAGGAGCTCACAACAAAAATAAACATTTATTACCTCTCGCAATTAAATGAGTGAGAAATTTGGGAGCAGCTTGGAAAGGCGGTTCAGGCTCAGGATCTCTTAGGAATTTGGAATCATCTGAAGGCTGGACCTAGTCCAGCAGGACTGCTTTCAAGGCAGCTCACCCCTATCACTGGCAGGTTGATCCTGACTGTTGGTGAGCAGCCCGATTTCCTTTGCATGTGGACTTTTATCCACATTTGCTCGGGGTCCTCATGACATGCTGGCTGGCTTCCCCCAGAGTGAGCAGTCAAAGAGAGACAGCCATGTAGAAGCAATATCCTTTTTCTAATTTAGCCTTGGAAGTCACATAGCATCCCTTCTGCCTCACTGTATTCCTTACAAGTGAGCCAGTAAGTCCAGCCCATACTCAAGACTCCATCTTTAGAATGGGGAAGAGGCAAAGATTGTGTGGACATATTTTTTAAACCAGTAGCCCTTTAATATTTTAAAGCTTGGAATTTACCCAAGCTGGGGATCTAAAAATAAGTTTACAGACATTCATACAAGAATATATTCAACTCAGCCTCTCCTCTTTTATTCATTTAAAATTCTGTGAATATTTATAGGGCAGTTTTCAAGGTATTTCCTGAAAATAAGATGGCATCATAGAAGGTACAAAGGCTTCAGAGCCAGACACACCCAAGTTTGAATCCTGGGTTCACTACTTACTAATTATGGGTATTTGGGCAAGCAACCTCTTAGATTCTCAGATTCCTTCAACTTTAAAATAGGGAAGATCAATACAGCCTACCTCATAGTGTTCTGGAAGTAATTAAATGAGATAATGTGTATAAAGTGCCTACTATGGTGGTAGATCCCTTCCATTTGCTCATTTATTTTAAAAGGTAGTAACCATATACATTAACTGTTGAGAAGGAGCTATGATGAACCCTGTGAGAGACACAGAACTGACTCAGACACAGACCTTGCCTTCTACAGGTATATATTCTCATAGGGCCCTTGACAGGCAGAATAACTGTAATACTACTGAGAAAATATTTAGTATCTGGAACAAATATGGATACAATTTATTTACAACTAAATAGGGATTATATTTGGATATATGGAAATGGAAAAAATTTTGAGGGGCAAGGAAAAGACCAGAAGTATTACAGATTAGGAGTAATCACTTGAGTAAAGATAGAGCTAGAAAACCAGGGGGCATGAACTGAGAACAAGAAAGGACTTCATTACTGATATGGCTTGAATCCAGGGTAGGAAAGGAAGTTGTGGAAATAGGAATTGGAAAGGTAATTACCCTAACAGAGTACCTGGAAAGGATTGAGAGAGCTCCATTCAGCTTTACAGTCTGGTGAGAAACATTAAAGCCAGTGGCTTTTTTTTTTTTAATTGGAGTAAAGTTGCTTTACAATGTTGTGTTAGTTTCTGCTATACAGCAAAGTGAACCAGCTATACGTATACATATATCTCCTCTCTTTTGGATGTCCTTGCCCATTTAGATTACCACAGAGCATTAGGTAGAGTTCCCTATGGTATATAGTAGGTCCTCATTAGTTACCTGTTTTATACATACTAGTATATGTCAATCCCAATCTCCAAGTTCATCCCACTCTCCCCTTCCCCGTTTAGTGTCTCTACATTTGTTCTCTATATCCATGTCTTTCTTTCTGCCTTGCAAATAGATTCATCTGTACCATTTTTCTGGATTCCATGTGTATGCATTTAATGTAAAATATTTGGTTTTCTCTTTCTGGCTTACTTCACTCTGTATGACAGACTCTAGGTCCATAAAGTCAGAGACTTTTGAACCAGTTTTCAGGGCTGGCTACAAAAGTTAGGCAGTCCTAGCTACTGAAGGGTCAACTTGCCATGCTTTTCTTGGCTGGCTCCTGTAGAATCTTTGTGTCTCACTTTGTAAACAGAACTTTCTAAAACTGATCATTAAAGAACACTTCTCACTCCAAACCCAAGAAACTCAGTTGTTGTTGTTGGTTTTTTGTTTTTTTGTTTTTTTGGTATTCCCATTTTGGAGGCTGCATCAACAGGGAAATTGTTTTTATAGGCCCTTAGCTCACTATAAACGTACTTGTCAAGACTTGGCCATTTGGAACGGCCACTTTATGCACTTAACTCATCTCTGTGTTTGACTTCCTCTTCCAGATAATAAGCTGTCCTCTCCACTTATTCCTCCTCAAGAAGGGTGATCTATTTTGTGACTTTCACTTTTGTTACGTTCTCCAGTCCCAGACAGTGATGATATTTATACATAAGACAGGGACATTTCTATGCTATGATGGCAGCTTGAAGGAAGTTGGAACCGGCAACCTTTCATTTCGAAGCCAAAGAAAAATAAACATGAATGTTTCAGTCTTGCTAAGAACGGAGGCTAGAGAGAGAAGCAGAAAGCCTTCTTCTAGACGTGCTATTCACTATATGGTATCCAAAGCCTTTATGTGCACAACTTATATCTTATCTAACATACCCTCTTATTTTGATGAAGCTTATATGTTTCATCAAAACAGACATAGAAAGTGAAAAAGAGATAGGGATTCCCTGATGGCTCAGATGGTCAAGAATCTACCTGCAATGCAGGAGACCCGGGTTCAATCCCTGGGTCGGGAATATCCCCTGGAGAAGGGAATGGCTACCCACTCCAGTATTCTTGCATGGAGAATTCCATAAACAGAGGAGCATGGCAGGCTCTAGTCCATGGGGTCACAAAGAGTCAGGCACAAGTGAGCAACTAATACTTCCATCAAAATAGACATGATTGTGACCATTTCTGGTGATTTTGTGGTAAAAATTGGATGTTTCATTTTATCACCCTCTTTGTTTAAACAGATTCTTGAATGTGAAGAGAAAAGATGACTTCTAGTCTTGGGATAGAATTCCTAGCCAAGCTTGGGCTGGACCTTCCCAAATACCCACATAGGTGTTTTTACTCCATTAGGATAACACTTGCAGCAAGGGAGCCGTTCTGTACACAGGTTCTCAGGGTATTCTCTTCCTCTGATTTCTTCACAGATGGGAAATTGGCAAGTGGAGTCCTTGCAGTCTCACCTGTGGGGTTGGGCTGCAGACCAGAGATGTCTTCTGCTCCCACCTGCTTTCCAGAGAGATAAATGAAACAGTAATCCTTGCTGATGAGCTGTGTCACCAGCCCAAGCCCACCACGGTGCAAGCTTGTAACCGCTTCAACTGCCCCCCAGCCTGGTACCCTGCACAGTGGCAGCCGGTGAGTTCTAAGGTTAACACAATATTGGAGTTTGTGTTTGCAGCAGTAGCTCAGGACAGGGGACTGTGTTGTCTGAGTGTTGTCCCATTAAAGGAATGTTCAAGATCTGCTCAGGCGTGTCTGACTCTTTGTGACCCTGTGGACTGTAGCCCAGCAGGCTCCTCTGTCCATGGAATTCTCCAGGCATGAATACTGGAGTGGGTAGCCATTCCCTTCTCCAGGAGATCTTCCCAACCCAGGGACTGAACCCTTGCCTTCTGCATCTCCTGCACTGGCAGGCGGATTCTTTACCTCTTGAGCCACTGGAGCTTCCCAGTATTCCCACAACCTTATTCAAATTCAGATCTTTTCATTACAAATAGCAAGCTCATTCTATTCTACCACCCACAGTGATCTCCAAAAGCAACTCAAATGACCCATCTCTTAACCTGAAGATATTTCTAACTAAGTTTTCACTGAGCTAAGGAAAAAAATTTTAAATAAGGACTGTGTGGTGGGTAAATTTCCATAAAGCTAACTTGTCTGAATGTTTGCTCTTTCTAGTTTTTTTTCTGTTTAAAATTCTAAGAGATAAAGATACCAGGCAATGGCTTTTCTTTTCTTTTTTAACATAATTCCTTAGCAAAATAGGATGTTAGAAATCAAGTCAATTCCAGACTTTTAAACTTTTCCTAATCCATGGGGAACTATCATTTTAAAGCAAGGGTTGGCAAACTGCTGCCCAAAACCAAACCCAGTTCATGACCAATTATTGTAAACACAGTTTTTTTGGAACATAGCCATACTCTTGCATTATACGGGCATAACTGCTTGGTTGTGACAGAAACTATATGGTCCACAAAAGCTAAAACGTCTACTCTACCTCTTTACAGAACAGCTGGCTGACCCCACTCTAAAGCATTTATTATAATAATAAAAACACAATTATTTTATCCTCATATCCTATCTAAAATTAATATATATTTATCAAACTAAAGTTAAGCACCTTTTTTTGCATGCCTTTAAAAAACAGAAGACTTTTTTTTAAAGAAAACACTTTTAATCTTACAGTGCAGTACCTTGAAAAGTACAGTACAACAGCTGGTATCCAGGGGCCAGCATCAAGTGAACGGGCAAGAAGAGTTACTGACTGCAGGAGCGAGAGAAGGTGGAAGATGGGAGAGCTGAAGGGTCATCAGCAATAAGAGATGGAAGGCAAACTGCAATTTCACTCACACCTTATGAAAAAAACACAAGATTTTAGATTGATTACTTGGATAAAATCTTACTGTGCAATTGCCTTCCTATTAGAATATCCCTCATAGTTTTAAAGTGACAAAAAAAAAAGGTCATAGAAAGTAAGCCTGAAAAGGAAGGGAGACATACATCCCAGTTTTACTGAAACAGTTTTTGCTCTCAGAAGTGGCCCAGTTAGAATGATAAATGATGCAGGCATCAGACTGAGAAGGAGAGAGAAGGCAGCCTTGGTCCTGAGACAAGGAGCTGCCATTTCCACACATCCCCTGTGCTTCTTCAAACCAGTGGACAGGGCCCCTTCCTTCCTCCTTCCCCTTCCCAGTAAAGTTCTCACAGAATCAAATAGTAATAAGTGAGCAAAAGACTAGGTGTAAAGCATCTAGAAGCAGATATGGACGCTATACCGCCCGTGTCTGCTGGGATATATATGCTTTTAGAACCTAAATGTATATGATTAAGTTCATAACTTCCACGCTACTGTGTCAGTGGAAATCAAGAGAATTTTGTGTACTTTGAACACTTTGTGTACTATTGTTCTGTTAAGAAATATATATTATTATACACCTAATTGAAGTTAATCCTCTTAACAGTCCAGTGAAAAGTAGATTTTATTGTCTTCATTTTAGTTTTGAGGAAACTGAGGCTCACAGAGCTAGCAAACCTAGGAGTGGACATCAACTCAGTTTTATGCGATCCTTTCCACGATACCCCAATGTTGGAAACTGTGGCAGAAAAGGCCCTCAAGGGATTACATAGAAGCCCCCTTGTTTTATGGATGATGTAACTGTGACCAAGATATAGTTTTGCCCAAAATCACAAAGCCTAATCCAGAACCCAGGTCTCCCGATTTCTGGTGCGTTTATACTTTTACCTTTAACTATACTCCGGCTCCATACTGCACCACTAACTTATGGTCATGCTAAGAAAAGATGAGGAATCAGCCTAAATCAACCTCTACTGTTGAAACTAATTCCCTGTATTTTTAGTTTGTGTTGCCATTAAGTACCTAATAAGTTCTGGGTAAAATGTTTATTGAATGATATAATGAATGAACATATCAATAGTACCACCCACAAACCCTGAAATGTTTTTTACTTTATATCCCACTGATGGGTTTGTTTCATGATTGTAGGTCATGATATTGATAATGAAAGTCAGTGAAGCACCAGCCTTTTTCAGTAGTTGCACATGCTGCTGAGTAATGGCAGGGACCTATGCTGTTCTTTCAGTTTTTTACAGGACATCCATATACATGGTCTTTTTTGCTCTATTACCAACATTACCGCCCCCATGCCCAGCGGTCCTATTGAATCAGTGGACTTCTAAAGAGTCAATTATTCTTCCATTGTCCATCGACCTTGGGCCTGTTAAGATAGGTATTTATTTTGAAAGCATTTTCTATTTCATTTCATTAGAGAGAAGCCTTTGAGATAAGTTGGATTTAAATCCACTTTTCAGATCAAGGAAGTAATAGTAAAGAACTCTATGAAGTTTAGTCAATGAACCACTGACTATACTTTATCAGAACCTTTAAAAAGATCTTGTTTCAAACCCAATACATAATCATTGTGAAAAATATTCAAACATAATAAATAAATAGCATAGAAAGTGAAAGCCACGAGGGATTCTACCTTCCACAGAAACATTCCTGTTAAATACTTGGTGCATGGGAATCCTTGGTCACTTTGAGGAATCTCTCTGAACCTAGAGAAAACAATAGGCTATTCTTCTTATATTATTTCCTAGAATCTTACATCTTTAGTTTATTAGGCAAAATCAGCTACCACTGACCACTTAGTAGGAGAAAGGAAGTCATTGTTTATGCTTATCAAATAAGTCAGGAATAATTTAAGCATCTCCAGTCTAATTAGTAGTTGTCCTAGGACACCACTTAGTTGAGATATCAGCTATTGGTGGTACATTTGCCTGGTCCCTTGGCAACCCTTGCTGGGACAGGGGACCTGTAGTGCACAGAAATGTCTTTTCCATTCAGCTGCCTGGAGGCACCAGGAGAGAGGGCTGAGGTCTTTCATCCTTCAACAGCCAACGTACAGTTTTTTTCTTACAAAAGAAAAGGAGAGGGTAGATCCAATGCTTCATTTAAAGGAAGACAGATAACATCCTGATGAATGCTGGCCTGTCTGAGGGGAGAAAGTCCCCCTCCTTGCTCTTTGAATATTGGGCTACCACTGACCTCATGCATATTACATATGCTTCTCTTTCAGAGGAGGAAAAAACACCAATTATGTAAGTTGTCATTTACCAACTAGGAATGCAACCTCCTTTGTCCTTCATAGAGCATTTACTAACAAGTAACATGTAGCCAATATTTACACATTCTACAGGTCTGAGAAGTCCAAGGATTTATGTTAACATTTTAGTTTATAAATAGTTAAGCCGAAATGAAGCACAAATCTAATTTCTAATTCTAGCTTTGGTTTTTAGGGTGCCATCTTTATTTCATTTCTACCTCTTAGTCCCTACTGCATCTCTTGGTTTTCATCTTCGGTCTTATGTGAAGGACTCAATATTTATCAATTTAGCTATAATGGCTTGGTGAGATTTTATGGTTAACTTGGGCCCCAGTCCATGAAGTCGCAAAGAATTAGACATGACTGAGTGACTAACACTTTCACTTTTGAAACACTTACACATTTCATGCATTAGTCTCCCAAATCCTTAATAATTTATTAAACATGCACCTACACTCCTGCTTCTTCTCCTCCTCCTCATCTTTCATGTTGACTATATATAATAATTCTAATTTTTTTATTGAAATATAGTTAATTTACAATGCTGCATTAGTTTCTGGTGTACAGCAAAGTGATTCAGTTTTATTTTTTTTTTCAGATTCTTTTCCATTATATGTTATTAAAAGGTATTGAATATAGTCCTATGTGCTATACCATAGGTCCTTGTATATGTATCTGCTAATCTCAAAGTCCTAATTTATCTCTCCTCTAAACCCTGCTATCTACTTCAGTAACCATAAATTTGTTTTCTATGTCTGAGGCTATTTCTCAGTTTTGTAAATAAGTTCATCTGTATCACATTTTGGATTCCATATGTTAGTGATATCATATGATATTTATCTTTCTTTAACTTTCTTCACTTAATATGATAACCTCTAGATCCATCTATGTATATTAATTACTTTTTATATACCTCATGAGAGATCATTTTCACAACTGGCATGTTATACCACTATGATTGAGAACCTTTGATATATATGCATGAGTAAGTGTGAGACACCTTGATTATGACAGTCTTCTGCGAGGATTTTTTCCTTTGACTCTCCATGGTCGTACAATAAAGCCAAGTGCCTTAGTCAGGCCATCATTCCTCTACATGTCTGCCCCTTCACGTCTCTAACTCTGGTTCTCCCATCCCTGCTTGTACATTCCTTCTGCCCACACTTCTCTGGGCCTACCCGCAGTTTTCCACCTGTCTACCTATCAGAGCCCTAAGGAATCCCACCTCTCCCACCAGGACTCCTCTCCTGTCATCCTGCTCTGCAGCCACATGCCATTCAAGGTCAGTGCTGCTCATTTAACAGTGAGATCGCACAGTACTTGGGCAGGTGAAGCATAGAGAAGGATGCAGAAAAGTACATGGCAAGTGTGCCTGTTCATTTATTGAGCACGTGGTCCATTTTGGAAGCTTCTTCTTATTCTAATAAGAGCAGCACTTACTATGTATCAAGTGCAGTATCAAGCCACTTAATTTTGTAGTCAACTCATGTAATCCTCAGTAGCCTTAATGGGATAATTACTACTATGATCCCCATTTTACAGATGAGGAAACTGAAGCACTGTGAGATGAATGTGAATTCAGATTTTATGTAGTAGAGTTCATTCTACTGAGCTTCATTTTCTCTTTTAACTTTTCTGTTTATTTCTTTTTGGCTGTGCTGAGTCTCCATTGCTGCACGCAGGCTTTCTCCAGTTGCAACGAATGGGGGCTACTCTCTAGCTGTGGTGCACAGTCCTCTCACAGCACTGCTTTCTCTGGTTGCGGCTCACAGGCTCTAGAGCACTGGCTTCAGCAGTTGTGGCACATGGGCTCAATTGCCCCTGCAGCATGTGAAATCTTCCTGGTTCGGGGATGGAACCCGTGTCCCCGCTGCATTGGCTGCTGCTGCTGCTAAGTCACTTCAGTAGTGGCCGACTCTGTGCAACCCCATAGACGGCAGCCCACCAGGCTTCTCTGTCGCTGGGATTCTCCAGGCAAGAACACTGGAGTGGGTTGCCATTTCCTTCTCCAATGCATGAAAGTGAAAAGTGAAAGGGAAGCCACTCAGCCATGTCTGACTCTTCGCGACCCCATGGACTGCAGCCTACCAGGCTCCTCCCCCCATGGGATTTTCCAGACAGGAGTACTGGAGTAGGGTGCCATTGCCTTCTCCACCCCGCATTGGCAGGCAGACTCTAAACCACTGGAGTCCTAGGGAAGTCCTTCATTTTCTCTTTTAATCCTTATAGCAACCCTTTGAGGAAACAAGGCTCAGAGAAGCTGTGCTCACCCCAGCTCACACAGTCAGTAAATGGAAAAAAAGTCTCTGTGCTTCAAAACCCATTCTCTTTTCCACTGTGAAGTGCATCCTTCCCAGAACGTCCTTGCTATTTGCTCTAAAGTATTAAACTGTGAGGAAATCTGATATCACCCCTACTAACAGCAATTTCGGAGAAGGCAATGGCACCCCACTCCAGTACTCTTGCCTGGAAAATCCCACGGACAGAGGAGCCTAGTAGGCTGCAGTCCATGGGGTCGCTACTAGTCGGACACGACTGAGCGACTTCACTTTCACTTTTCCCTTTCATGCATTGGAGAAAGAAATGGCAACCCACTCCAGTGTTCCTGCCTGGAGAATCCCAGGGACGGGGGAGCCTGGTGGGCCGCCATCTGTGGGGTCACACAGAGTCGGACACGACTGAAGCGACTTAGCAGCAGCTTCGCAGCATCAGCAGTTTAGGTAAAAGTCAGGATTTGTCACCTTGCCCAGAGTTGTTCATCTGTGTGTGGCTCCTACTGCTGCTATAACAAATTACCACACACTCAATGGCTTAAAACACCATGAATTTATTATCTTACAGCTTGGGAGGTCAGAAGTCTGAAATCAGTTCCTACTGACTAAAATCAAGGTGTTGATTTTAAAATCAGGTCTTCATTCCTTCTCGAAGCTCTAGGGGAGGCTGTCACCTTGCCTCTTCCAGCTTCTAGTGGCTCCTGGCTTCCTTGGCTCATGGCCCCTTTCTCCAGCTTCAAAGCACTTCACTCCAACTTTGGATTTTGTCCTTATACCCTCTCTGTCTGACTCTGATCCTCCTGCCACCCTCTTATACCATCATGATTACATCAGGCTTACTGTGATAACCCAGGTAATCGCCATGTCTCAAGAGAGTTAACTGAATCCCCTCTGCAAAGTCCCTTTTACCAGGTCAGGTCACATGTTCACAGGTTTCAGTGATAAGAACATAGATATCTCTGGGGTCATGACTCAGCCTACTTCAGTCTGCTAGACTGTGGGCTGACAAGGCCTATTAGTCTCCATTAGGACAAGGTCCTTGAGATTCAAAGTTTGCCTTCTACTACTCCTCCTCTTGTCACTGTTTTTGAGCCTTATATGCATCAATCTTCTTTGTTTTTATTCTAAAAAATAACTTTAAAACAGAAGTGAGAAAAAAAGAGAAAGATGCAAGAAAGATTAAACTGCAATGAGAGACTCCACTCTGAAGCATCATTTATATTTGTCTGTGTTACTTGTGTTTTATGTGCAGGATTGTATCCACTACTGTACATACATATTGCACGCATCTGTGTAGAGACTGAAAAGTCACCACAACCCCTAGTTTCCTTCCTTGCTTAAAACTGTGATTATGTGGTGATTTCCCTATAAACCTTTTCTTTTTTTTTTTTAATCAGGGTTACAATTCGAAATGCCTGTAGTTTAGCTATGTAAAAAGACATATGAGAGAAGAGGCCCTGCTGGTAATATTCAGGAAAAAAAAAAAAGACAGAGAGAATTTTAATGATAACCATAAATGCTTGTGAATTAAATTTTTCATTTTCTAGATCTAAACACGCCACACACAGAAGAATAACTTTGGTCTGGATTAGAGGGCTGAATTCTGGCAGAAAGAGTCAATGTGGTCATCAGTTTTGTTATATACCAGTGACTAAAATGTAAATCCTCATGAATCAGAGACATCTTGATTTAAAATGTTGTATCCAAGAAGGAAAACAAAAAAGCCTATTGGAATATTTATCTTATTTTTAGTAGTGGACGCATGATACCTGGTGGCTCAGTGGTTAAAAAAAAAAAACAAAACCTGCATGCCAATGCAGGAGATGCTTGTTTGATCCCTGGGTCCAGAAGAGGACCCCTGGAAAAGGAAGTGGCAACCTACTTCAGTATTCTTGCCTGGGAAATTCCATGAACAGAGGAGCCTGGTGGGCTACATTCCATGCGGTTACAAAGAGTCAAACACAACTTAGCAGCTAACAGCAAATGCTATCCATGCTTCACATAGTAACAGGACTATTAAACCCAGAAGATGCCCTGCACACTCCTTGTACTTCCAAGATTAAGAAAGCTTAATTAATATTAGATGACCAAGATAATTTTCACTCACAAAATGACCCAGATAGAAATTCTGTTATTATTTAATAATTTTGTTTAATAAGTGAGATTCCAGTCCTCACGTTCTTGAGCCCTCCTGCAGTTTGACTCAGTTTTCACCCGTGTTATATACTAAGCACTCTAACTGCCCTTTGAACCTCTCAGTCTCATATATCACCAAGTTATCTCCAATTACGAAGGTCTAACACCAATCTAACAGTGTCAGGGCTCCAAAATCACTGCAGATGGTGACTGCAGCCATGAAATTAAAAGATGCTTACTCCTTGGAAGGAAACTTATGACCAACCTAGATAGCATATTCAAAAGCAGAGACATTACTTTGTCAACGAAGGTCCATCTAGTCAAGGCTGTGGTTTTTCCAGTAGTCATGTGTGGATGTGAGAGTTGGACTGTGAAGAAAGCTGAGCGCCGAAGAATTGATGCTTTTGAACTGTGGTGTTGGAGAAGACTCTTGAGAGTCCCTTGGACTGCAAGGAGATCCAACCAGTCCATTCTGAAGGAGACCAGTCCTGGGTGTTCTTTGGAAGGAATGATGCTAAAGGTGAAACTCCAGTACTTTGGCCACCTCATGCAAAGAGTTGACTCATTGGAAGAGACTCTGATACTGGGAGGAATTGGGAGCAGGACGAGAAGGGGACAACAGGGGATGAGATGGCTGGATGGCATCACTGACTCAATGGACCTGAGTTTGAGTGAACTCTGGGAGTTGGTGATGGACAGGGAGGCCTGGTGTGCTGCAATTCATGGGGTTGCAAAGAGTCGGACACGACTGAGTGACTAAACTGAACTGAACACCAATCTTGGTAACACACCTACCTGCCACCTTCCCCAGCAGACCTGATCTTCCCTCGTGAATCTGGTACTGTGAGTGACTCCACTATCTCGCCTATCCTTTCGTGAGAACCTGGAGCTATCTTAGCCTCATTTGTCCTTCACACTCAGTCAACACGCGAGTCCTTTTGATTCTACTTCCTGTATCTCCCCAACCCCCATTGCTGTCTTCTCTCACATCCTTCTCTCACTGCCTTGCTTTCAGTCCTCACGACTGACCAAACCTTTATAAAACAGCCTTGTACTTGCTGTCCCTGTACTGTCTTGCCTAACTCTGGTCCAATGCTTCATAACCTGATATCAGTGGCTTTTTACTACAGGCCCTCTGTAAAGCCTTTAAAATATTAACATGTGCTTGGAATCCCCAAGTAAGGGAATGGCATACACTGCCATTTAGACTTATTTGACCAGGAAACCTTTTCTCCATGGCACACCTGTGACTGTCTGACAAGGCAGTACTCATTGGAACCCACTGGCCTTTGCTACCTATCATTTCTACAAGTTAAATCATGTTACCTCCTGCTTTAAAACCCTTAATGACACCCCAAAGTCTTAAAAGTATGTCCAGTTATGTCCAAAGTCCTTCACTCTTGGCTGCTACTCAGTCTTATTTCCCAACGACACATTCCCATGAACTCTAACCTCTGTCTTCTCAAGACTGCTCAAGGTGTGAGCATGCCATGTTCCTTCACAGACTATCTGTGCACACATGGTCCGACTCTGCCAGCACTCCTGTTTCCCTGGCCATCCCCTCCTATGCCACTTTCTCTGTAAAGCCTTCCATCTTTTCCATAAAGACTGGGTTGCACTCTCCTCTTTTGTAAAACTGATCACAGGCGTGCTGCATGCTAAGTCGCTTCAGCCGTGTCCGACTCTTTGTGACCCTACGGACTTGTGGCCCACCAGGCTCCTCTGTCCATGGGATTCTCCATCAAGAGTACTGGAGTGGGTTGCCCTGCCCTCCTTCAGGGGATCTTCCTGACCCAGAAATTGAACCCACGTCTCTTATATCTCCTGCATTGGCAAGTGGGTTCTTTAACACTAGTGCCACCTGGGAGGCCCCAAACTAATCTCACTTTATGGTAAGTACAGTGACTGAGCTGCAGATACCTGAAGGAAAATGACCATCTCACAGTCATCTGTAGTGCCTAGCACCTAAGACAGTACCTGGCAATCAGCAAGTACTGAGGAAATGTTTGAGGACAGAATGAATGAGCAAATGAAAAAAGGCATGAAATGAGTTAGAATCTATTAGCAGAGCACATTATATTAAAACTGGAAAGTTGACCTTAGAAACAGAGTATGGGTATCACTTGTGTTGGGCTCAATAATGTGACTTGAGGTGCCAAGGAAATAAACTCAGCTCCCAGTGAATTGAACTATCAACATGAAACCAAAAATGTCAAAGGAGGCAAAATTTATGACTGTGCTGATCATAGGGAAGTCTTTAAAAATTCAGGACACTCAGGCCTTTGTATTTTTGTATAGAAACATAACTTTTAAATATTCCTCATATTGTATTGTTTTTACTTTTCCTATAAAACTAATGAATCCATGACCTTATATCATGAAATATGTATGGCAACAAGGATAAGCAATATAAATGCTATTTTGGGTTATTTATTCTGTTTATGACATATATTTTAAAACAATGCCCATTACCAGAAATCTGCTTCTTCATACCACAATATTATTTTCAATGATGATTCATAAAGCAAACATTTTTCATTTTGTTTTATTAAATTTCTCTTCCTGCTCCTTTTAAAATATTTTTCTCCTTTGCATGCTGCCTCTCACATCAAGACTGTCAGCCTCACCAGGTAACTTTGACCTGTTCACAAAGTCACCACAGAATTTGGAAGCTTTATTAATTTGAAATTTCATCTTCTACAATTTTTTTAAAAATTTGAAAACCACCTTTTCATCAGTGTACACACCAGGGAAACTTTTTGAGCAAAGATGAGACGAGCATTTAAAAGCCAAATCCCTGATGACATTAACCCAGCCAGAGGGTTGTCTGCCATCCCTGGAGGGTCACAGTTCCCAGCAGAGCACACACTGCATCTGGCTGAAACCCACCAATGACTGATGTAGAAGCAGCATCTGGCTGATGATAAAACAGTCCAATAAAAGGTGGATGTTCAGCCCATCAGCTGAATGTTTGTTTTACATCTTTTCAACATCTGGCTTTTTGGCTGTTTTGTTCATCCAATCATCAGTTCAACAAACATTTATGAAGAGTACACTCTTTGCCAGACGCAATAGTAGGCACTGGGGAATAGAAAGATGAGTGTGTTCCCTTTCCTCAAAGTCATATAATCCTGTGTACATGTAGGGAGGCGGAGGGAAAGATCAGGGCCATAAACGACCAGCCCTAATTGGGAAGGTGCAGCACCCTTCCAGGTCAAGGTGGGGTAGGAGGTGACTTCTATACCATGAGGCAGAGGGGTTAGAAGAGGCTTTCCTGAAGCAGTGGTCTGTGAGCTGGGCCTTCAGGGATGTCCTGGAAGTTTCTGGCTGGACAGAGAGGTGAAGGGCATTGCTCCCATAATGAACAATGAGGTATCTGAGTGTGCAGGGAAGGGAAGATTGGCCACTGCAGCTAAGCCAGCGGCCATACAGGTTGGTAAGACATGTGCTTGGGAAGCTCAACACAGATAAGAGTGTGAGGGCCCTGAAGGACATTCTCAGCAGTCTGACTTTATCTTCGAGTGTTGAGAATTTCCTGCAAGTTGTCTATATAGCATGCACGCTAAGTCACTTCAGTCATGTGCCACTCTTTGTGACCCGATGGACTGTAGCCCACCAGGCTCCTCATTCCATGGGATTCTCCAGGCAAGAATACTATAATGGTTGCCATGCCCTCCTCCAGGAGATCTACCCGACCCAGGGATCAAACACGGATCTCCCTTCTTTCCTGCATTCACAGGCAGGTTCTTTATCACTAGTAACACTTGGGAAGCCCATTTCTATCCAAACTAAACTTCAAAATAACAAGCTGATTTTATTTTATTATTTTTTTTTTTTTTACTTTTCTTGCATGTATTTTGTCATCCAATTATCACGGAATTCCTCATGGTGTTAGGGGGAGTCTTCTGAGGGTTTGGCCCTTAAATTAGGTCCTATCTGAAAAGTGATAGCCCAGCTCTGATATTTTGAGTGGTCACCCTCCTATATACATTTTATTACATTTCCACCCTTAAAATGAAACGAATCATCTTCATCCACTTCCTTAGTTTGAGAGAGAGAAAGTTTACCTGCATTGTTTCCTTATTGTCTCATTCATTAAGATGCTTAAGTCTGAGAGCTGTTCTCATTCTGGCACCTGTTTATTTTGGAAGCATTTATTCAAAATGAATGAACCCCCATACACCTTATGTGATACTCCAAACAACCAGTGGTTCTAACAGAGGCTGTTCTGGGTATCAGGTCCTCACGCCCACCCTGTCTACCCCCATGTTTATTTTAGTCCCATTGGAAATGGTGGAGAGGCATTCATTTGGAGAGATGTTTCTGAATCCTTGTTCAGATGCTACGATGTGTCCAACTCTTTGCAACCTTGTGAACTGCAGCATGCTAGCCTTCGCTGTCCTTCACCGTCTCTCAGCATCAGTGTCTTTACCAATGAGTCTGCTCCTTGCATCAGGTGGCCAAAGTTTTGGAGCTTCAGCTTCAGCATCTGTCCTTCCAATAAATATTCACGATTGATTTCCTTAGGATTGACTCGTTTGATCTCCTTACAGTCCAAGGGACTCTCAAGAGTCTTCTCTAGCACCACAGTTCAAAAGCATCAATTCTTCAGTGCTCAGCCTTCTTTATGGTCCAACTCTCACATTTGTACATGACTACTGGAAAAAACCATAGCTTTGACTATAAGGATATTTGTTGGCAAAGTGATGTCTCTGCTTTTTAATACGCTGTCAAGTTTGTCATAGCTTTTCTTCCAAGGAGCAAGTATCTTTTAATTTTGTGACTACAGTCATGTCCACAGTGATTTTGGAGCCCAAGGAAATAAAATCTGTCACTCTTTCCACTTTTTCCCCTTCTATTTACCATGAAGTGATGGGACCGGATGCCATGATCTTAGATTTTGAATGTTGAGTTTTGAATCCACTTTTTCACTTTCCTCTTTCACCTTCATCAAGAGGCTCTCAATCCTGGTTATACAGAATTACCTGGGAGTTTTTTAAATTTTCTAAATTTAAAATATTAACATCTGGAACATACTTCCCAGAGGTTAATAGATAAGAAACGGGGCCCAGGACTCAGAACTTTTTAAAAGCTCCCAGGTGGCTTTAAAGTATATCAGGACTGGGACCACTGAGTCAGAGAGTAACATCTGGGCCACAGCAGCATTCTGACTCTGCTCAAGGACATTGTATCACCCATCCTAACCTTGACTCTGGGCACACACCCCCCCTTACAGTTCTGGGTCCAGCCCACTGAGCACAGACCCCCATGAGTTCTGAGTGGTGACTGCTGCAACAGGAAAAGCTCCTATAGCACAAACACCCAGCCCTAAATGTTCAACAAGCACAAGGGCAGCTGTTTCAAGAAAAGGGACTCTTCTTGAAGAAAGCAGAGCTCTCCTTAGAGTTTTTACAATAAAATTATCCCAGCACAGAATAGTAATGATTGGTACATTGTTTAAGTTAGATTTTTTTCTTGTTTCTGTTTCTTAGCATTTGTGTCTATACCTCCTATAAATTTTTCATGCAGTTTGTAAAGTTTACTTGCCACTTAGAGTACGTGTGGTTCCGTACATTCTTGAGCCTGTATACACCCAGTAGCTGGTCTCTCCCACTCCTCCACTGGCCCTGAATGGCCTGTGTGTGTGTATATTGCAGTATATTGCCCCATCCCTCCCACCCCAAACTGGTAACCACTATTTCATTTTCTATGAGTCTGTTTCTTTTTTGTTGTATTCACTATTTTGTTGCATTTTTAGATTCCACATATAAGTGATTTCATACAGTATTTGTCTTTCTAATTAGGGTTCAGTTCAGTTCAGTTGCTCAGTCGTGTCCGACTCTTTGCCACCCCATGGACTGCAGCACGCCAGGCCTGTCCATCCCCAACTCTCAGAGTTTACTCAAACTCATGTCCATTGAGTCGGTGATGCCATCCGACAGTCTCATCCGCTGTCGTCCCCTTCTCCTCCTGCCTTCAATGTTTCCCAGCATCAGGGTCTTTTCTAGTGAGTCAGTTCTTCACATCAGGTGACCAAAGTATTGAAGTTTCAGCTTCAGCATCAGTCCTTCCAATGAATATTCAGGACTGATTTCCTTTAGGATGGACAGGTTGGACAGATTAAAAAGGATAGGAAACCCAAAGTCACAATAGCTTAAGTAAGAGAGAAAAACGTTTCTCTCTTATACACACACAGGCCATCCATGGCCAGTATGGTGTCACCATCAGGAAGTTAGGCTGCTTCCATCTTTTTGCCTATCACTGTCTAAGATGGAAGGTTAAATTTTAGACAACATGTTCATATTGCAGCCGGCAAGGAGGAGAAGGGGAGGGGAAAATGCCACACTCTCTTTTTGTGTGTTTTTCCACGAAGCTGCCCACAACCTTTCATGTACATCCCTTTGCCCAGCAGTTAGTCACATGGCACCTTCAAGGGAGGTCAGCAAATATAGTCTGTATGCCAAAGGGTC
Source organism: Budorcas taxicolor (assembly GCF_023091745.1). Classification (NCBI taxonomy): domain Eukaryota; kingdom Metazoa; phylum Chordata; class Mammalia; order Artiodactyla; family Bovidae; genus Budorcas; species Budorcas taxicolor. Next base: position 28,692,105 of record NC_068917.1, on the reverse strand, counting down.
ATGGGCCCAGATAAAAACTGAGCATTTCTTTACTATTGCAGAGGAGAAGCCAAAGTCTTAGAGTAACAGCTTCCTGCCCCTACAAATAACTGAATGATATTCATTCAGTTACCTGTAAATGTCCTGTTTGATTGGGGGCCTATTGAAAACCACTAAAATGGGGAGATTTTTCTTGTATCCCAAATTTCCATGGTTCTTGCTCCCACTGCCCAGAAAAAAACACCAGTACTATAAGAAACATATTCCAGGAAGTTCAAAACCCAAGCCTAAGACCTGCTCCCCCTCCAATAGGTTGGAGAGGATGGGCTCTCTGCACGGAGAGAGGAAGGGCTGCCTTTTCTGCAGATTAATTCCTCCAGATTTACATGGATGCCAGGAGCTGTCTCTGCTTCATTCTGGAAGAAGCACAGATTATTTTCACTGCATCGTAAATATGTTTAACGCTCTATCATATCACCTGTTAAACCAGTTGTCTTGGGTGACTACAAATCATAGTTCAGAAATAACTCTCTAAGATTTAAAGGACCTCAAAATTCCTGGATTCTCTAGTTGAATGTTTAAGATTAAGAGTGGAAGGTGTAGACCTTGCTACAAAAATTCATTTCAAGAAGGGGAAACAATCTCCTTTGGGTTGGTTCCTGGGTTTTCTTCCCTATTTATTTATTTTTTCTTTTCTCACTCTGCAGTAAGCCAAGGCTAAGGTAGGAATTGGACTGGCAGCCAAACGTGCTACTTACTGTCTTATGCAGAGTCTGCTTTCTCTTCTTCCCCCAGTGTTCCAGGACCTGCGCTGGGGGCATCCAGAAACGCGAGGTTCTTTGCAAACAGCGCATGGCTGATGGGAGCTTCCTGGAGCTTCCCGAGACCTTCTGTTCCGCCCCCAAACTGGCCTCCCAGCAAGCCTGCAAGAAAGATGACTGTCCCAGTGAGTGGCTGCTCTCCGACTGGACAGAGGTATGTGTGCTCCTCAGAAGAGGATAACAAAAGAGGCATAAAGAGGAGAAGGCACCCAGACTTACAGAAGGCGAGAACAGAACAAAAGAATCCTCCTAGCTCTGTGGAACAGAGCTGTGGGGCGCTGTCTTGGGTCTTGGCTGTGTCGTGCGGGATCTTTCATGGCAGTGCACGGATTCTCGAGTTGCGGCACATGGGCTTAGTTGCTCTGCAGCATTTGGGATCTTAGTTCCCCAGCCAGGGATCTGATCTGTGTCCCCTGCATTGCAAGGTGGCTTGTTAACCAAGGGACCATCAGGGAGGTCCCTGAGTTGGTTTTTTTTTTTTTTTTAATCTTCTTTGCAGTGTAGGTAATTTACAATGTGGCATTACTTTCAGGTGTACAGCAAAGTGAATCAGTTATACACGCAACAGAGTTTTTGTAAGCATTGATACCATAGTGTGTAACTAGCTTTTAACTAGGCTGCAGGATGGGAGTTGTTAAGCAGCCAGCCCTCACTCAACAATCAGGAGCAGAGAATTGAAAATGGGCCCTTCATGGAACAAACCAGGCCTCGTTTGTACTATTTGGATCCAGGATTTTACCGAGAACACCAGGTTCCTCCTCTCCAGTCACTCCCACCTTCCTGACATCCCGCCTCTCCCTGACTCCCGCCCCACATCTCTTACTCCCAGATGTTTCTAGTCTTTCCTCAGGAAAGGCAAAGCCTCTCTAGTTCTTCTCATCCAAGTTACTGGACAATGAGGCGTATGATTTATTAGGAAAAGAAGGCCAAGGAAATCCTGCCTCCTTCCTGTCAGTTTCCTGGATCCAAAATGTCAACAGCTTCCCAGCAAGAGAAGTTGATTTCCCCTGATGCCCTGCATCTGGGGAGATGACCACATCGGCATTACCATTCCTGACTTACCTCATCAGTTAAGGATAGACCCCCGACGAACCTGCTTCTCTAAATCATTCCTACTTCAACACTCGCCTGAACTAACTCATCAACACCCAGCTCCAACTTGTTTTCAGCCTCTACTCCTTCTTTGACTTGCCTGCAACTCCTTCATAGGCCCTTGTGTCTTCCATAAAAACCACCCCCACCAAAATTCTCGCCCTGCAAGTAGTTTCAGCCAAGAACAGAATTATGAGGCCTGAAGGGAAAATCTCAGGGTCCAAACCAGATTCAAGAGCCTTCTCTTTCTTGCCTAGAAGCCTCTGGATTGGCCTCTCTGCCTCCTTTGTAGACCATCCAACTCATAGGAGAGAGCCGCTGCCGCTGCTTGAAATCCATCACAGAGGTCCTTGCTGCCCCAGAGGGGAAAGCAGCTGCCTCTGAAAATGAATATGCCACGTCATTCAGCCTGTTCTGAGAATTCTCGCCCTGTGTTTTATCAGCCCATGCAGAGGTCCATCAGACGACCCTGCTGAGTACACTGCAGTTGAGACTTAACCTATGTCACCATAGGTTTTGCAGTTTGGCAGTAAAATTTGACCTTCTGATGGTAGCTCCCCACAAATGTCTCAGAACAGATGGGGGAACAATTTTTATCATCTTTTAGAAGTACTTTTGTTTCAGAAGGTGAAAGATTTAATGTGTGGCTTGAGTGTATGTGTATGTGCATGTGTAAACACGTAAGTGACAATTTTTCCGTGAAATGTTGATTTGGGGTTCGGGTTATCTCATCCTCTGTCGTCCCCTTCTCCTCCCGCCCCCAATCCCTCCCAGCATCAAAGTCTTTTCCAATGACTCAGCTCTTTGCATGAGGTGGCCAAAGTATTGGAGTTTCAGCTTTAGCATCAGTCCTTCCAATGAACACCCAGGACTGACCTCCTTCAGAATGGACTGGTTGGATCTCCTTGCAGTCCGAGGGACTCTCAAGAGTCTTCTCCAACACCACAGTTCAAAAGCATCATTTCTTCGGTGCTCAGCTTTCTTCACAGTCCAACTCTCACATCCATACATGACCACTGGAAAAACCATTGCCTTGACTAGACGGACCTTTGTTGGCAAAGTAATGTCTCTGCTTTTGAATATGCTATCTAGGTTGGTCATAACTTTCCTTCCAAGGAGTAAGTGTCTTTTAATTTCATGGCTGCAATCACCACCTGCAGTGATTTTGGAGCCCAAAAAAGTGAAGTCTGACATTGCTTCCACTGTTTCCCCATCTATTTGCCATGAAGTGATGGGACCAGATGCCTAAGGTGCCAGTAATTAAAGGAGATCTGTAGAACAGTATCATGTGTACTTGAGAATTCAGACTCAAAGACAGGCAAACTTAGGTTCAAATCCTGACTACTTACTGGCTGTGTAACCTTGGGCTAGTTACTTGACCCTTCTAGGCTTTAGTTTGCTAAACTGAATATTGGCAATGATAGTTATGTCCACTAACATGGTTATCAATGCATTGTTATTAAAAACAATGCATATAAAGTACTCTGTGCCTAGTAGAAGTTAACCCTTATCATGGTTGTGATTTTCTTCTGTCCCTCCTCATTGTCAGGAAAAGGAGAGGAAATAAAAGAAAGCTCTTAACTTGACTGGCTGGACCCAGGATTATGGTTAAGACCTCCCACAGGCTCTGCTGGTCTTCCTAGGAGGCAGAAGTTACATTTTGAGAACTAGGAATAGTTAGCCCTTATCCAAGGAATGTTACTAGGTTCTGCATTATCTGGGTTGATGAATGGAAATTCCAAACATTGAGATGGGGCTAGGAGTGGTGGGACTTTAACCCATATTCACTGGGGATAAACTCAAGCTGGTGCCATACAAAAGTGCTCCTGGGGGTGTTCACAAAGGCTTCAGTTGGCCCTGTTATCCCCACAACCCTTCCTTTGGCCCCCTGGCTGGGATAAGACTTGCATTCCACACCCCCCACATGACTCCCTTTGGAGAAAGGAAGACCTGGATGATCTATGGGTGTTTTTCATCCTCAGCTATCTGGGCTTAATCTGATGGTTACTGCACAGAATCCCTTAGAGACAGAATTAAGCCAAAGTTTTAAACACTTCAAATAAAATTACTTTCAGATTCTATTCTGAGAAAAGGTCTCTCAAAAGACCTTACTTCTTTTCTTTAAAAGAAACACTTGCATCTCTTGAAAGAGTTGGCTATTCAATATTTTAAGTCATATTTTTATGGAAATTCCTTCCTCCCCCAAGCATAAAAGAAATTAAAGTCAGAGCAGTCAATTTTAGAGCTAGAAGGAACTTAGGAGATCCTATAGTCTAGTGGTTCTTCAAAAAATTAAAGCCACAAAACCCTTTTTTTCCATTGAAATGTTTCAATGAAGTCAGAAATCTAAAACAGAACAAATCAGAGTTATTTGGTGGAAGTGTGGGTAGGGGCCACAGATCCCCAAATGGTTGGGTCTATAGATCACCTGAGAAGCCCCTAAATCACATCCTCAACATAGCTAAAGAACACACTTTGAAAATCCCTGCTCGAGTATAGCTTCCCTGTTTCAGAAATGTGGAAATTGAACCTAGAGAAAAAACTAGATTTGACCAGAATCATAAACTGATCTTCTAACACATGGTCCATTTTTCCATTTCTGTACTTGGCAACACTCAAATGACCAGGCTTTTAAATTTTCCAGGCTCTCTACCCCTATTCCACCTGAGTCCTGGATTTGGTGCTGTCATTTACAATAAAATAAGGGGTGGGTGGAATCTGGAATCCACCCTCTTGAGGGAACAAAAGCAATGGGCTTGATTCTCATCTCCATTTTTTGCATCTTAAATGTCTTTTAGGGTGGTGGATCTCAGTGCATTGCATGGAATAGTTCATTTCCATGGGCTAGCATATGAAACTTGGAAACCTAAGATACTATTTTTTGGTTTCTACTGTCATTTTTCAAGTCAACATGGCACACTGCCATGACCTAGTTCAGGCCTTTATCATCTCAAGCCTGGACTACTGTGGCAGCCTGCTTAACTGACATCCTTGCCTCCCATCCATCTCCTACTCCTATCCCTCCCAGACACTGTTGCCAGATTAACCTTCTCAAAACACCTCCTTCATCATTTCACTTCTCCCTTAAATGGCTCCTTATTGCCTTATGGACCAATTCCAAACCTTCCGTCTGAAAATTAAAAGTCTCCAACATCTGGCCCCAAACTACCTGTTAAGCTCCTGACACTCTCCACTTGGCCCCTCTGTTCAGTCAAACTGGTTCAGCTCTGTCCCCAAGCCTGCCTTGGCCTTGAGCACTGAACTCTTCCACCTTGATTCTGGATTGTTCCTGCCTGCCATGCTTACTCCTGGTTCTCTAAACCCATCCAGACTCCAACCATCTTCCAGACTAGGCCAGGAAATCACTGGTATAACTTGACCATTCACCAATTGTTAGCATTCATTTTATGATATCAATACTTTGTTTACAATCTTATATTTTTACTAAGTTCTTTTATTGCTATTTCTTTAAACAACTTTATTGAGGTATAATTTATATTCTTTAAATTCAACTTAGCATAATGTCTTCAGTGTTTGTCCATGTCATAGCACATTATCAAAACATTCCTTTTTATGGTGGAGTAACATATTCTATTAGTATAGACATACCACATTTCACTTATCCATTCACCAGTTGATGCCTGTTTGAGTTGTTTCCATTTTTGCCTCTTAAGGATAATGTTGCTATGAACCTTAGCATACAAGTCTTTATGTGGATGTATGTTTTCATTTCTCTCAGGTAAGATACCTAGGAGTGAAACTGCTGGGCATGATCAGATGATAAAGAATCTGCCTGCAGTGCAGGAGACCCAGGTTTGTTCCCTGGGTTGGAAGATCCGCTAGAGAAGGGAATGGCTCCCCATACCAGTATTCTTTCCCAAAGAAGTCCATGGACAGATGAGTCTGGTGGGCTATAGTCCATGGGGTTGCAAAGAGTTGAACATGACTGAGCAACTAACACTGGAGAAGGCAAGGCACCCCACTCCAGTACTCCTGCCTGGAAAATCCCATGGACGGAGGAGCCTGGTGGGCTGCATGGGGTCGCGAAGAGTTGGACACAACTGAGCGACTTCACTTTCACTTTTCACTTGCATGCATTGGAGAAGGAAATGGCACCCCACTCCAGTGTTCTTGCCTGGAGAGTCCCAGGGACGGGGGAGCCTGGTGGGCTGCCGTCGATGGGGTCGCACAGAGTCGGACACGACTGAGGCGACTCAGCAGCAGCAGCGGCAGAGCGACTGACACACACAGTAAATATGTTTCTTATCTTCTTAAGAAACCATCACCCTTTTCCTAAAAGGGCTGTATTTTACATTCCCAGCAGCATTACAGGAAGGCTCTAATTTTTCCACATCCTCACTCATGAGAATAATTATTGTCATTTTGATTATGAAAATTCTAGTGAATATAGAGTGCTATTTCATTGCGGGTTTGATTTTCATGTTCCCTAATATGCCATTTCATCTTAATAATGCATTTGGATTTCTTCTCATCATTTGAGAACACCCCTTTGATGTTAGGAATCGTCTTACACATCTTCGTCCCATAGCATTTAGCATTCCACCTCAAACAAAGTAGATGCATAAGAATTATCTGATACTTGACATTAAAATAGTATAATTAATTTGTTAAGGAAAGAGAAAGGAATTAGCATTAGTTGAATGTCATTTCTGTGTGTGAAATTTTAAAATATATTATCATTGAATTCCCAGCCTTGCCAAATAAGTTGTAAGAAGTGAAAACAGACTCAGAGTTTAAGTGACTTGCCAACTAGTGACATGCAGTACTGAGCTGGAATCTAAACAGTGGACTCTATAACTGTGACTCTAAAGCCCAGACCATAGAAGTAAAAATAGGTGAAATGTCCACAGGAGACCTGAGACCAGAAAAGAGTGTGGCTACAATATGGATGTGTCTTTTCATATTGTAACATAATTAATTTCCAGTTGCTATTGCTTTTCCAAGCAATTTTTCTCATATTTTGGTGAGCTTGAGAGTCCATATAAAACCCATTAGCCTCCAGTTCTCCGCATTTACATGCATTTGGCCTTTCTTCCCCCACCAGTGTTCCACGAGCTGCGGGGAGGGCACCCAGACACGAAGTGCCGTTTGCCGGAAGGTGCTGAAAACCGGTGTCTCATCAATTGTCAATTCCTCCCTGTGCCCACCCCTGCCATTCTCTTCATCCATCAGGCCCTGTATGCTGGCCACCTGTGCAAGTGAGTACGTCAGTGCTCTGGGACGGGAAGAGAGCAAGAGCGGTAGCTTTCCCTGAGCCCAAGAGCAGTGGGGATAGTCAAGCAGTAAAAGCCCTCTAAGGGCATCAGGCTGGTGATCTCAGCTAGAGATGGAAAAAGAATCTTAATTACACGTGGCCAGGCAGAAGGCTCTTCTCCACTGGGGGAAAGCCAGTTTGCAGGAGGTAGAGCAAAGTGCACTTGCTGGTATATGGAGATCTGGAAGTTGGAGTCAGTATATTACTATTGAAGTCTAATGTGACCCACTCCAGGATTTTAAACTAAACAGTGTGTTCTGTTTACTAGTAACGCCTAGAGGTATAACACTTCTGAGGTCTTCTCTCCATGCCTATGGGGGGCGTGATGCTCTGTAGGACCCAAAAGGGAGACATTCTTCTTCTCTTTGTCCTCTGCCTCTTTTTATGATACTGATTTTTTCTTTAAAAAATGTTTTTTAATTATTTATTTTAATTGGAGGCTAATTACTTTACAGTATTGTAGTGGGGTTTCCCATACATTGACATGAATCAGCCATGGGTGTACATGTGTCCTGCATCCTGAACCCCCCTCCCACCTCCCACTTCCCTCCCCATCCCATCCCTCAGAGTCCCAGTGCACCGGCTTTGAATGCCATTTCATGCATCAAACTTGGGCTAGCAATCTATTTCACATATGGTAATATACATGTTTCAATGCTATTCTCTCAAATCATCCCACCCTTGCCTTCTCCCATAGAGTCTAAAAGTCTATTCTTTATATCTGTGTCTCTTTCGCTGTCTCACATATAGGGTCATCGTTACCATCTTCCTAAATTCCATATATATGCATTCCGTATATATATTGTATTGGTATTTTTCTTTCTGACTTACTTCACTGTATAATAGGCTCCAGTTTCATCCATTTCATTAGAACTGATTCAAACGTGCTCTTTTTAATAGCTGAGTAATATTTCTTTTTTAAAAAAGTCCTTTTAAAGAGAGGAACTGTCTTTCTCCTGGAGTCACCCTCCATCTAGAACCCTTCCTCTCCGTTTCTAGGGTTAGAAAGCCCCAAGAGAGTGATAGCAGGTGGCCCAGCTGCACCGCCTTAGCTCTCCCGTGCTTGATTGTGGCAGCAGCTTGATGGTCACCGCGGTAGTTGGTAGCCAGCTCCCCCGGTAAAACAAGGCAGGAAATGAAGGCCCTGGCCAAAGCAAACTCTAAAGCGCTTTCCCACTTCTTTCTTTGGTCCCCCATCTCTCTTTCTTCTCTCCACCCTCACCTTTTCCGCTCTCTCTTGTCGCTGCTCCTCCCTCTACCCTTTCTCCACTCTCCGTTTCTCTTTCTCCATCTGTCTGCTTTCGTTGCTTTCATTCCAGGGCCCGGGCGGCCATCCACAAAGCATAGTCCTCACATCGCTGCAGCAAGGAAGGTCTACATCCAGACGCGCCGGCAGAGGAAGCTGCACTTCGTGGTGGGGGGCTTCGCCTACTTGCTCCCCAAAACCGCGGTGGTGCTGCGCTGTCCCACGCGGCGCTTCCGCAAGCCCCTCATCACCTGGGAGAAGGACGGCCAGCACCTCATCAGCTCTGCCCACGTCACTGTGGCCCCCTTTGGGTACCTAAAGATCCACCGCCTCAAGCCCTCTGATGCGGGAATCTACACCTGCTCGGCCGGACCAGCCCGGGAGCAGTTTGTGATTAAGCTCATCGGAGGTAACCAGAAGTTGGTGGCCAGGCCCTTGAGCCTGAGGATCGATGAGGAGGCCCTCGCGGTGAGGAAAGCCAGCCCCAAGGAGGCCCTGCAGACGCACAAACACCAGAACGGCATCTTCTCCAACGGCAGCAAGGCCGAGAAGCGGGGCCTCCCCGCCGACACCGGGGGCCGCTATGACGACCTGGTCTCGCGGCTGCTGGAGCAGGGGGGCTGGCCAGGAGAGCTGCTGGCGTCGTGGGAGCTGCAGGACTCCACGGAAAGGAACGCGTCTTCAGAGGAGGACCAGAACGCCGAGCAGGCCCTTCTGCGTCTGCCCTTCACCATGGTGACAGAGCAGCAGCGCTTGGACGACATCCTCCGGAACCTCTCGCAGCAACCCCAGGAGCTCCGCGATGTCTACAGCAAGCATCTGGTGGCCCAGCTGGCCCAGGAGATCTTCCGCAGCCACTTGGAGCATCAGGACGCGCTCCTCAAGCCGTCAGAGCGGAGAGGCCCCCCGGTGGCCATCCCTCCCCATAAGCACGTGTCTGGCTTCAGCAGCTTCTCCCGGATCTTGTCCACTGGGGAGGGCGGGGGCGGCTCCCGCCGGCCGCACCGCAAGCCTGTCATCGTGCGCAAGATCTCTGCTGCCCAGCAGCTCTCTGCCTCCGAGGTGGTCACCCACCTCGGGCAGACAGTGGCCCTGGCCAGCGGGACACTGAGCGTGCTTCTGCACTGTGAGGCCATCGGCAACCCGAGGCCCACCATCAGCTGGGCCAAAAATGGAGAAGAGGTTCAGTTCAGCGACAGGTGAGTTTTGCAGTTACCTCGTCTGGGAAGAGCTGGGGGGAAGGGGTCACCTGTGCAGGAGGCACCCTGTTCATTCTTCCTTCAAGGTGTTTGCAAGGATAGAGCTTAGAGTATTGGGCCTCAGGGACCGCTCTCATCCTGGGTTTCAAGCTCTCTCAGTACTGATGGACTGTTTAAGCAAAGACAAAGTACTTAATTTCTCTAGACTGTATGCTCTCATCTTTGTAAGATAATAGTAAGAATACCTGTAACCCTCAATCCCCATAGGATCGCTGAGATTAATGAGATTCTCTCCGGATAGCTCTGAACCTTTGGCAGGAAACTATCATTCCAGCCCAAGGCATTATTACATTACTGTTTTTGTGAGATGAACCACTGAAAAGCTTGTACACCAGGATACTGTCTGTGTATGTGTGGTCCCCCAGGGCTGGGGACAGAGTGCAGCCAGCACCTGCTGCTCCCTGTGGGTGAGCCCATCCTCTGTCTGCGCTGGACAAGGCTGTTTGTTCCAGAAAGCTTTTATTCCTGGTTGGATCTGTGATTAATTATCCTATTATTTCTTGGTGTCTCTGCTTTGATGTGCCTTTACTGGGATGACAGCATGCATTTGTGGCTTCTTTGGGCCATGGCCATTCATAATATAGCATCAATAGTGATAGAAGAGGTAATAATAGTAATTTTTTTAGTACTTACCTGTGTGCCAAAACCATGCCTTAACTTCCTGCGTACCTCCTCTGTAATCTTTATAAACAGCCTTGTCCAGCCCTGACAACAAATAGAGCTGGCATTGACTGAGTAGCAGCTGTCTTCCAGGCAGGTGTAAATGCTCTGTGTGCTTTATCTCATGAATTCTAACAGCAGCCCTAAGAGGTAGTATCATTTTTATCCACACTTTACAGAAGAGAAAACCAAGCCTAGCAACTTACTAAAGATCACATTTATTAGGTGGCAGAGCCAAGACATGTGACAGAAATAAGAAAGGCAGCCAATGGAAGAATCATAGTCTATGGATGAGAGAGGAACTTTAAGGTCTGTGCTTCAGAGTCTTCATTTTAACTTATTATCTTCACTGAGTTCATGAAGCATGCTCTTTTCATTAAATGTCCTTTTAAATGCTATTGTTCAGTTAATCCTCTTCACTGGCCTGCTTATGAGTAAGGAAGGAAAGAAAGCAGGATATATTATGTCAGGCAGTGTGCCAGGTTTATTTATATGTCACTACATTTGTTCTTCCGACAGTCAAGCCACTAGATTGACATTATCCTCCAGTTTCACATAAGAAATTGAGGTTCAGCAGCTCACCCAAGGTCACAATTTATAAAAGGCCTGATTAAGGATTCAATATCAAGTTTATTGGATTCCAAAGAATAGTTCTGTCTGCTCTTCCAAAACTTGATGAACAAACATGACTTTGTCCATCCTGCCTACACCTTGTGTGTTTTTGAAATGTTGACAATATTGCTTCTCAACCTGAGCCCTTACAGATCAAACAGCTTTAATAACAATACTAAGCATTTTTTCTGTGACACTCTGCTCAATGCTTTAAAGGTATTATCTTGCTTAATCTTCAGAAAAAAAAAAAGCCTTATGAGATAAGTACCATTATTGTTACAACATCAGTAATAAAAAAAGCTAAGGCACAGATGTTAGACTCACACAGAAGCACTGGAGACAAGGATAGAATGCAGACAGTTTGCTTTGAGAGCCTATAATGGTAACCTCTTGTTTGCTTCTTGATCCTCCCCAGGGTAGGCTTTCCTTGATCTTCTTCTCTGCTATGATCCCTGCAATTCTTTCCAGAAATCTTTGTAAGGAGTTTGTGGGTTAGGCTAAAGTTGCAGTAAATCACATTGAGGTCGTTGGGTCTCAGGGGGCAGCTCCAGCATCAGACCCTCAGAAGGACAGGTGCTGATTGAAAGTTGTACTGTGGTGCTCAGGTGAGAGGTGCACTGAAACTGCCTCTCTCATTGCACCTGTCACACCTATTGTGCCCAAATCGTGCAATGCCTGCCATCAGCCGGTCAGTTCCTATTTTATTCATATCTTCTGGGCCTGTTGCCCAGAACTGGTGTTACTGAGATCAAAGGGAGTAGCAGGTAGCTGTATGAGGGGAAAGACGGGAATTAACATTTCTTGACTAACTCTAGTCACTATATCCCCATGCCAGCAACTTCCACAGCCATCATCTCTTAATGTCCACTGCCAGGTGTAACATATGAGCTGACAGCCTTATTTCAGAGATGAGGAAACCAAGGTTCACAGTAGTTAAGGAAGCTGACCCCTGTTAAATAGCTAGTAAATGGCAGAATCAAGAGAATAAATTCAAACCCAGTTCTGCCCAACACAAGCTCATGCTGTTTTGAGTGACTAAGTTCATGCTTTCATGCATCTCCTATATTTGACTCAGAATACCAAGTTTCCTCAAGACCCCTGCTGTTTCCTCCTAGCCTTTTCCAGGGTCCCTTCCTTTGAATAGTGACTGCTGCTGCTGCTGCTGAAGCTAAGTCGCTTCAGTCGTGCCCAACTCTGTGCGACCCCATAGACGGCAGCCCACCAGGCTCCCCCATCCCTGGGATTCTCCAGGCAAGAACACTGGAGTGGGTTGCCATTTCCTTCTCCAGTGCATGAAAGTGAAAAGTGAAAGTGAAGTCGCTCAGTCGTGTCCGACTCTTCACGACCCCATGGACTGCAGCCTACCAGGCTCCTCCATCCATGGGATTTTCCAGGCAAGAGTACTGGAGTGGGGTGCCATTGCCTTCTCCGTGAATAGTGACTACTTCCTCCTAAAGGGTGTACAATGACACAGGCCACTGAGATGGGGAAGGGGATGATCAGGATTCTGTTCAGCCTGGAACTGCATGGAGAATATTGAGGCCACAGCTTACTCAGGGGTCCCAACAACTTCCTTGAGTGCTGGAGTTTATGAAATCCAAGGATCATGCCTCATCTTAGTCACTGGTGATTGCAGGAAAAATGTGGGAGGAATTAGGACTGAGGCCTTTGGGCTGGTCTTGCCAAGGCCCTTCGCTTTCCATGACCTTAGTCCCTTCATTTAAAAATGGAGGGAGGTTGTTGCAAATCATCTCTGATCGACCCTCTTCATTCCTTGATAGAAGGTCACAGAAGGTTAAAACCCTTATGTTGATGGAGAGTGGGGAGAGCTTTGAGCATATTACTTCGAAATTTGTCCTACAAGTTATTTTGCGAGTGGTTCACAGACAGAGGTTCATTGATCACATGAGTTTGGAATATGCTCGCTTAAAGTTAAACGTACGTATTTACTGCTGGACTTTACTTCTATTTTTTAATATAGTATTTGATTTTTTCTTTTTTAATAAAATTAATGGAAAGGCTATAAAACAATTCAAATAATACCTGAATCTATAAAGTAAACATGCAGATATCTTTCATGCCCCTAATTCTATTCCCCAGAGGCTGTCAGTCTTAATAATTCAGGATATACCCATTTGGAATTTTTATATATTTTACTGTATTATATATGTCACATAGGCACATAAGATTTGTGTTCTTTTAATGCAATGTTATGTTTACAAATTTGACTTAATTTCTGTTCAACAACATGTCTAGGAGACATTCCAGAATAGTATGTAGAGGTTGATATCACCTTTTTAAACCACTGATTACTGGTCTTGAATGTATTTAACTAACCCTCAAGGGAAATTACTTTGGCTTTTCCATTTTCAACTCCTATACACATTCCAACATGTATAGCATGCAGTGTTTTCCAAGTATTTCTTTGATCAATGAATAATTTTTTGGTCTAATAATCTCAAGGACATCAATAATTCTTAAAATACTACTTTTGCCTTTTAATTTTTACCTTAATGGGCATTAGGAGTCTAATGGCTTTAAGATGAAGAAGAGTCAACAGAATCTTGCTAAAGAAAGAAACATGGCAGCCAGTTGCTAAAGATGAAAAGTTGTAGGCCTAGGACAGAAGAGAGCAAATTCTGGGTCATGAGCCACCAGGACATTGGTAGGAACAGGGGATAACATTAAGAAGGAAAGCACAGGGATTTACCTGTGCTTAAGGAATGTGCTTCCACTGGTTAAGACTTCTCTTTCCAGTGCAGGGTGTGTGGGTTCAATCCCTGGTTGGGGAGCTAAGCTCCCACAAGCCTTGTGGCCAACAAAACAAAGCATAAAACAGAAGCAATGTTGTAACAGATTCAATAAAGACTTTAAAAAAAAATGGTCCACATTAAAAAGAAGGAAAAAAAAAACCACATGGGGGTCATGAGCAAACAGTATTACAGTTTTTGCCACTATCAAGATATTTTTTCCAGATCTAGCCTTAACAGAACTTTTTAATGCAAGTTAATGGCATGCAGTAGGGAAAAATAAGAGATTTCCGTTTCTGATCCTTGACATCATAATTTTTCCATTTTGCTTAGCTAGCCAGTAAGAAATATGGCTGGAGCTTAGTGTTTTATGCAGTTTTCCAAGTGCTGTTTGAGAAAATAAAATGGTTGCATCTGTACAGAACACACAGGAGGCACAGAACTGCCACTGGGACCGCTCTGCTATGGCTGTTGGTGACCTCTTTTGTGTTGGATTTCATTGCTTGTCATCATTCCTGTGTCTGGTAGCGGTTCAGAAATGCTCATTTATTTTTAAACAGAGAACTGCTGAAATGCTCGGTGTTATAGTTCAGTTAGTCTGTTTTTGCTTAGTACCCAAATCCATCTTTCTGAAAGAGTCTACAAACTTCAGCCGGCTATTGGTCTGAAGGATTTGCAGATATATTCAAGTACACTCTGAATAGCCTGAGCCACCAAGAAAGTGACTGAAGTCTGTTATGTCTTGGTTTTTACATATGCCAAAACTTGACTTAAAAGAAGCTGGCTTTCAGAAAGAATCACCAACAATTCAGATACTACTGCATTTCATCAGGTGTATAACTTACTAGGTAAAAGAAACTCACCTCATTCTTAGAAGCACATGTCAACTTCTTAAGCAATCGTTTACAGGATGTCCCTCAGTGTATTAAAACATCCTGGTTCTTCCTGGTTCCTGCTTCTTCCTTTATTTCACATACGTTCCCATGCTTACTCTGAACCAGACCCCATGTTAGATATGAGAGATGGAGGAAAAAGAGGCTCATTCCCTGTAAAGGCAACTCAAAGTCTAGTTTGGAAACCAGAGAACTAAATGCAGGGTGTAAATGCTGAGTAAAAGGAAGGCATATTTCTTTATCTCAGAAGTATTCATCTATCTGTCATATACCAGAGACGCACCTACTTGCTGAGAATATTGTGAATGGAATGCAAATCTGTGTTCTCTTGCACTTCATGTGCATTTAGGTATCTGCTCAAATGGCACACGTCGGAAAGAACTTCCCTGCTCATTCTGTCTAGAAGAGCACTCCTTATCATTCTCTGACCCTTTAACTCAATTTTACTCACAGAATTTTATCATCCTCTGACATATTGCATATGGATGTGTTGATTTCCTGTCCATAATGGGAGGACTTTTCTTTACTTCTGGGTCCCCAGCGCTGGAAAGAGTATCTGGCACTAAACAGGTACTAAATAAACAGTGAGAGAATCAATGAATGAGTGTGAAGCAAGACTGTAAACACAGAAAAGGACACAAGAAAAATATCAGCTGGTGATGAGTGCTGGGCAGGAAATGAAACAGGGCTTTGAGAAAGAATGATCTGGTGACCTCAGTAGGTGAGTTACTCTGAAGAGGTGACCTGAAAGCTGAGAGCTGAATGATAACCAGGGTCCAGCAATAGAACATCAGAAGGAAGAACCTTCCTGAGCAAGGGAGAAGCCATGCAAAACTCCCAAAGGGAAGATGAGTTTATTGTGTTGAAAGAACTCAAAAAGAAGGTCATTTGGCTGGAGTGTGGCAGGCTGAAGGTAGAGGCGATATGGGATGCCATGGGGGCGACCAGAGACCCGGATGAGAAGTTGGGGTTTTGATCTGAGCACCACAGGGAGATTTTAGAGGCTATTAATCAGGAAAGTAAAATGATATGATTTCCATTTTTATTGACCCACACTGGCTACTTTGCGGTGAGTAGATTATAGACAAGCATGAGCAGAAGCTGGGGAGCTATCAGGGGGCCCTTTGCGGTTGTCCCTTCAACTCCCCAAGTATCTCTCTCGGCCATTTGGTAGTGATAGGTGCCAGAGAATGAGATCATAAGTAAGGAAATGTCCCTGCTCTCCAGAAACTGAGATATACTGGAGGGCTACTAGAGAATACTACACTCCAGTGGTTTGAAAACATTAATATTATCACTCTCAAGTAGCTAATTTATAACCTGGAAATATTTCACGTATAGAAGGCTATCTTAGGTCCCCCACCAAGGTTGTTAATTATGCGTTTTTTAAATCCTTACCTGATATTTCCACTCCGTTCATGATGGAGTTCTCTTCCATTTGCCCACCTTGTATTCTGAAGCCACATGTAACATAGAACATACACTCTTGTGTAAAGCCTCCTCCCCCACAAAAAGCTTATTTCTCGTTTGTTCAAAAAGAAGAAAGTTGTCTCACGAAACATGCCTTATCTAATCTGAGCTCTCAACAACATTCTACACAGGCTGAAACCTTCTTTCTAAAAACTCTCTCTTACTACTTTAGAAACCACACACACTTGGCTTGCTTCCTACTTCTCTGGTTATTCTATCTCAGCATCTTTGGGATCCTTCCTTCTCTACTCGCCTGTTAGCTACCCACTTAGAATTCTCACTCTGTATATACTAGTGATCCCATGGCTCCAGGACGCCTCTGTATGCTGGTTCTCCTGTATCTAGCACAGAGTACATCTTTCTTCTGATTCAGATGTAAAATTGTCTGCTAGGAGAAGGAAATGGCAACCCACTCCAGTGTTCTTGCCTGGAGAGTCCCAGGGACAGGGGAGCCTAGTTGGCTGTCATCTATGGGATCACACAGAGTCAGACACGACTGAAGCAACTTAGCAGCAGCAGCAGCAGCAGCAACAGCAGCAGCAGCAGACATCTTAACCCAGATACCCCACAAAGGTCAACTCAGTATCTCTAAGGGCTTCCCAGGTGGTGCTAGTGGAAAAGAACCTACCTGCCAATGCAGGATGTGGATTTGATCCCAGGGATGGGAAGATCCCCTGGAGGAGAGCATGGCAACCCACTCCAGTATTCTTGCCTGGAGAATCCCATAGACAGAGGAGCCTGGCGGGCTATAGCCCATGGGGTCACAAAGAGTCGGACACAGACTGAAGTGACTGGATGCACATGCACAATATCTCTAAAACTAAACTCCTCAGTCTTTATCTCAGTAAAGAATACCTGCAGCCATCCAGCTTTCCAAGCCAAAATACAGGTATGCCTCAGAGATAGTACAGGTTCAGCTCCAGATCACAAAAAAGCCAATATCACAATAAAGCTAATCAATAATTTTTTGTTTCCCAGAATATATAAAAGTTATGTTTACACTGTAGAGTGCAATAGCATTCTGTCATAAAAGCCAATCTATATTCATTAATCTAAAAATATTTTCTTGCTATCATCTGAGCCCTCACAGAGTCACAGTAGTAACATCAAAGATCACAGATCACCATAGCAAATATCATAATAATGAAAAACTTTGAAATATTGTGAGAACTACCAAAATATGACACAGAGATGCGAAGTGAGCAAATGCTATTAGAAAAATAGTACCAATACGGCCTGGATATTAGGGGAGTTTGGTAGAGAACGGATACACGTATATGTCTGGCTGAGTCTCTTTGCTGTTCACCTGAAACTATAACAACATTCTTAATCTAACTATTGCTGTTCAGTACTAAGTTGTGTCTGACTCTGAAACTCCATGGACTGCAACACACCAGTCTTCCTTGTCCTTCACTGTCTCCTGGAGTTTGTTCAAACTTACGTTCACCAAGTCAGTGATGTCATCCAACTATCTCCTCCTCTGTCATCCCCGTCTCCTCCTGCCCTCATTCTTGCCCAGCATTAGGGTCTTTTCCAATGAGGCGACTCTTTATATCAGATGGCCAATGTATTGCAGCTTCAGCATCAGTCCTTCCAATGAATATTCAGGGTTGATTTCCTTTAGGGTTGACTGGTTTGATCTCCTTGCAGTCCAAGGAACTCTCAAGAGTCTTCAAAAAGCATCAAAGTCTTCAGAAAGTTCAAAAGCATCCATTCTTTGACTATACTGATCTTTGTTGGCAAAGTACTATCTCTGCTTTGTAATACGTTATCTAGGTTTGTCATAGCCTTTCTTCCAAGGAGCAAGTATCTTTTAATTTCATGGATGTAGTCACTGTCTGCAGTGATTTTGGTGCCCCAAAAATAAAATCTGCCCCTGTTTCCATTGTTTCCCCATCTATTTGCCATGAAGTGATAGGACTGGATGCCACGGTCTTCATTTTTTGAATGTTGAGCTTTAAGCCAGACTTTTCACTCTCTTCCTTTACATTCATCAAGAGGCTTTTTAGTTCCTCTTCACTTTCTGCCATTAGGGTGGTATCATCTGCATATCTGAGGTTACTGATATTTCTCTTGACAGTCTTGATTCTAGCTTATGATTCATCCACCCTGGCATTTCACATGATGTACTCTGCATATAAGTTCAATAGGCAGGGTGACAATATATAAGCTTGACATACTCCTTTCCCTATTTGGAACCAGTCTGTTGTTCTATGTCCGGTTCTAACTGTCACTTCTTGACCTGCATACAGGTTTCTCAGGAGGTAGGTAAGGTAGTCTGGTACTCCCATCGCTTTAAGAATTTTCCATAGTTTGTTGTGATCCACACAGTCAAAGGCTTTTGTGTAGTCAATGAAGTAGAAGCAGTTGTTTTTCTGGTGATCCAGTGGATGTTGGCAATTTTTAAAATTAATTTATTTTTTAACTGAAGGATAATTACTTTACAGAATTTTGCTGTTTTCTGTTAAACCTCAATATGAATCAGCCATTAGTATACATATATCCCCTCCCTTTTGAACCTTGCTCCCATCTCCCACCCCATCCCATGCCTCTGGATGTTGACAGTTTGATCTCTGGTTCCTCTGCTTTTTCTAAATTCAGCTTATACATCTGGAAGTTCTCAGTTCACATACTGTTGAAGCCTAGCTTGAAGGATTTTGAGCATTATCTTGCTAGTGTGTGAAATGAGGGCAATTGTATGGTAGTTTGAACATTGCCCTTTCTTTGGTATTAGAATGAACACTGACCCCTTCCAGTCCTATAGCCACTGCTGAGTATTCCAAATTTGATGGCCTGTTGAGTACAGCACTTTCACAGCATCATCTTTAAGGATTTGAAACAGCTCAGCTGGAACTCCATCACCTCCCCTTGGTTTGTTCATAGTAATGCTTCCTAAGGCCCACTTGACTTTATACAACAGGATGTCTGACTCTAGGGGAGTGACCACTCCATCGTGGTTATCTGGTTCATGAAGATCTTTTTTGTATAGTTCTTTGTGTTCTTGCCACCTCATCTTAATCTCTTCTGCTTCTGTTAGGTCTTTGCTATTTCTGTCCTTTATTGTGCTCATCTTTGCATGAAATGTTCCCTTGGTGTCTCTCATTTTCTTGAAAAGATGTCTAGTCTTTCCCATTCTATTTTTTCCTCTATTTCTTTGCATTGTTCACTTAAGAAGGCTTTCTTATCTCTCCTTGCTGTTCTTTGCAACTCTGCATTCAGTTGTGTATATCTTTCCCTTACTCCTTTCCCTTTTGTTTCTCTTCTTTTCTCAGCTATTTGTAAGGCCTCCCCAGACCACCATTTTGCCTTTTTGCATTTCTTTCTCTTCAGAATGTTTTGGTCATCACCTCCTGTACAGTGTTACAAACCTCCATCCCTAGTTCTTCAGGCCCTCTGTCTACAGATCTAGTCCCTTGAATCTATTTGTTACTTCCATTGTATACCCCAAAACAACATAAAAAGTTTTTTAAATGTTCAATAGAAGCCATCGGATACTAAGAAAAAGAAAACAAACCAGGAAAAATAGCACCAATAGGCTTGTTCCATGCAGAGTTGCCACAAACCTTCAATTTATTAAAAAAAAAAAAAATAGTATCTCTGAAGCACAAGAAAGTGAAGTGCAATAACATGAGGCCTGCCTGTATTTCTAGACTGTTCTAGTTCTTCAGTTCTAGTTCTTCACTCTCCACTGGTCTCCGTTCTCACTGCCTGTCCTTTGCTTACATGTCAGCTCTCAATGATGGCTGCAGCCTCCTAACTCTATATTTGCCTTCTCAAGACCAGGGATTGGAAAATTCCAGCCAGTGGCTTTACATTTTTTAAAGGGCTTATTAAGAATGGCTTTTAAAGGATTATTAAAAGAGTCGTTGAAATTGAGCCCAGAGCTGTTTAATTAACTTGCTTAAGATCCCTCACTTAATAAGTGGTGGAGCTGGAGTTTGAACCCAGGTAACTTAAAGGATTATGAAAGGAATGGCTTTCATATTTTTAAAGGATTATTAAAGACAAATAAAAAGTGGAATATACAACAGAGACCATAGGTGGCCCTGGAAGCCTAAAGTATTTGCTGCTGCTGCTGCTAAGTCACTTCAGTCGTGACTGACTCTGTGCGACCCCATAGATGTCCCTTTATAGTAAACGGATTCTCACTTCTGCCCTAGACCATTGACATGCTACTGCCAGAGCATCTTTCTAGCAAAGTCATCCGTGATGCTCCCAGGCTTAAAATTTTTCCCTTGGCCTGCCAGCATTTGAGGATGATTTCCAAATGCCCTAGCATGATATACAGTGTCCTTTATCATCTAAAGTCTGCCTACCTTTCTTGCTTCATTTCTTACCAGATCCCTCACTTCACCCCACTGAGCTCTGCCCTTCCACGATACCCAGTTACTTGCTATTTATAAGTTTGCCTAGGCATTTCCAGCCACTACAAGTGAGTAAGAGCAGAGAGTCAATATCTTGTGGTGCCTTAGTTGCCCATTGCATCCAGGACAATGGAGAAATCCTGCTCATCATGGGCATCATTGCTAACAGTTATGAGCACTTGCTTTGAGCTACAAGATGTTCTCAGTGCTTTATAGATGTCCATTTATTTTATTGTTGTTTAGTTGCTAAGTTGTGTCTAACTCTTTGCAACCCTATAGACTATAGCCCCCTCAGGCTCCTCTGTCCATGGGATCACCCAGGCAAGAATACTAGAGTGGATAACCATTTCCTTCTCCAGGGGATCTTCCTGACCTAGGGATTGAACCCGCATCTCTTGCATTGGCAGGTGGATTCCTTACCACTGAGCTGCCAAGGAACCCCCCCGCCACCCCTGCCCTTTATTCCTAGAATAACCCTTTCAGGTTACTATTCCAGTTTTACAAATATTAAAATTAAAGCACAGAGATTGTTAGATTCAGTCTGGCCCCAGGGATCTTGTTTCTTTGTATTGATTTTAACCTTGGATGCTGGGAGGGATTGGGGGCAGGAGGAGAAGGGGACGACAGAGGATGAGATGGCTGGATGGCATTACGGACTTGATGGACGTGAGTCTGAGTGAACTCCGGGAGATGATGATGAACAGGGAGGCCTGGCGTGCTGCGATTCATGGGGTCGCAAAGAGTCGGACACGACTGAGCGACTGAACTGAACTGAACTGAATACATGGGCTTGTACCTGGTTTAGAAAGAAGCCAGTGGGGTCAGCTGAACTTAGCATAATCCAGCATTCTATCCTCTAGCCAGCTGGCTTGCAGTTTGTGAGGCTTTTGTTTTTATTGTGGCATGTCTGTTTCAGGGAAAGACTTCTCTTCTCTCAGTCTCTCTCCCTTTGCATATGCACACCCAGCTGTGAATGTGCACAGTGCTCGGCACATAATAGGCACTCAGTAAACACTACTATTGTCACATCTGTGTTTGTATCTCTAATCATGTATGTTTACAGCACTGACAACCTGTGTGTGTATGTGTTTCGATACCTCGACCACAAACGAGATGAAGCTGAACCGTTTCTTGCTTTTCAGTCATTCTGATAAATACTGAACACCACCTGGGCCTTTCTATTCTGCACCACATTTTGAGTTGAGATTCAGGCAAAAGCTGAATTTGCATTTGGAGATGAGGCATGCTGGCTGAAAAATCTTGTAACTCCACCCCACAGCTAATACCAGGAGGCTCATGTCATTATGGACAGATATATGTCCGGTATTCCTCCATCTGAATCCTACTCCAGAAACAATACCTATAAGGATGTTCAGATTCTCCCAAATTTCCACAGGGAGCTGGCTTACCAAAATGGGAAGGGAGGCTGCATGAGGATCAGTCTTTTCCTCTGAGAAAGATCTACATACTGCTGATGTCCCACACTGGCAAGGAAGCCCCCACTTCCTACCCAACACCTTTGGTCTAAGAGTGAGCCTATAGTCACATACTCCTCATAGCTCAGCTGATAGACGTCTTAAAGCATTTAAACAAGACTTTCCTAAAGGTCATGTGACTTTTCAGAGGAATGCAAATGAACGTAAAGACAAATATGAAACTAGAGACTTAGGAGAAAATACTGATTTCTTCTTCAGTTCAGTCGCTCGGTCATGTCCAACTCTTTGCGACGCCATGGACTGCAGCGTGCGAGGCTTCCCTGTCCATCCCCAACTCCTGGAGCCTGCTCAAACTCATGTCCATCGAGTCGGTGATGCCATCCAGCCATCTCATCCTCTGTTGTCCCGTTCTCCTCTCCTTCTTAGGGATGGAGAAACAGCTCACAGGTGCCATTCCGTCTATATGGAGCCCTAGGAAACAGGCTAATGCCAAAGAGTTTCTGCCTTTTGATCCTGAAGCCAGTCCCTGCTTTCTTTCTGTTGTGGTCCTGGGTGCACCCCCCTCACTCCACCCATCCCTTTGGTCAGGAGGAGCAGCTAATGGTACAGCAGTTAACCCTGAGGACAGCCCACAACGGTAGCGAACAGGAAGGCTAGAATCATAGCATCTTATTTCTGCCACTTAATAACCACAGGAGTCTTAACAGCTCTGAACCCTTGTTTTCTCATTAGTTAAAATGATCATAACCACCCTGCAGAAAAGTGAAGAAGAGAAATATTATCTGTAGTATGCCTGGCACACAGTGGACACACATTTGATAGCATAATCATTGTTCCTTAGAGGTGAGGCCAGTGTACCACACACCGTCTTCCAGGATGTCACAAAATCAGGGCCATTACTCTTATTTTGAGGAACCCCTGGGCGGTTGTTGGAAGACTAGCACTAGAAAGGTGTCTAGGAAAACACAGTGTGATGGAGAATTGTCAGCCTATATCCAGACAACAGGAGAGTGTGCTTATACTCTACGGACAGTTTTTTCTGATGTTTTTGATCTGGTAGGATAGAGAAATATGTATGCTCTAAATGTTTATACTTCCCAGAAAGCTCTGGACAGTGTTCCAAAGTGGTGTTGAATAGAAGATGAATTAAGGAGTATTTGGAAGGCTTTAGCTCGGGCAACACAGAGTATCCACAGATGGAAACTTCTTCGAATGGAAGAGAGAATCAGATGGAAAATGCCTCCGGGGTCAATTTCAGAACCACACTTGTGAATAATGCTATATGTAAAAGTCATAAGCACATGAAATGCAGTTTCTAAGTTTGTAGATAATATAAAAACTGGAGGCTGGGCAGATAGTGAGGGAAGAAGAAACCAGTTACAATTTGGTTTGGCTTCTTTCCTTTATAGAACCAAAGGAAATGGAGATGACAAATGTTTTTCCCAGTTGAAAAGTAAAAGAAAAGCAAGTCAGAAAAAAGAGCCATCTCAGTAAATAGATAAAGCTTAGCCAAAAAAAAAAAGAAGAAGAAGATCAGTGCAAGGTCACCGAAGTGACCGGCATGAATCAGAGAACATTAGAGGACACAAGACAATTAGTGACAACCAGTCACTGTCCACTCTCTGAAAAGCTGGAGAGTCTCAAAAGATCCCCCTAACAGTTAATTCATTCTTCCTAGAAAAGTGGTCCTAGCAAACAGCATTTTTGAAAAAGTGGTTAACGTTTTAGTATAAATGAGGAAGACACCAAAACAAACCAGAAGTGAAAGTGCTTCCGTGTTCTAGGTTGGGGTCAGCAAACTTTTCTTGCAAAGGGCCAAACAGCAAACATTTTAGCTTTGCAGGCTATCCCATCTGTCTCAACTATTCAGTTCTGCCAGTGGAGCATAAAAGCAGCCATAGATTCTTAATCTGCTGTGGCTGAGTATCAATAAAACTTTATTTGCAAAAGCAGGTGACAGCTGGCTACAGTTTGATGATCTCAATTCAAGGTAAATAGGAAATCCAGTCAGTCGTTTCATGCAGAGGTCTGCAGTTTGAAATGAATTACCTGGCAGGAAGATAGAACTACTCATATTAGCAAATTGAAGACTTTATGAATTTCTGAAGAGAAGGAAGCTGAAGGGTTTGGCAGAAAGTATTAGGACAGAGTTAAGAATGTGTGGTCAGTTGACCTTTCCCATTCCAAAAATATTTTCTATACTTCCACCTGGAGCAGTCATGGAGCTTCCAGCATTAAGTTAAGTAACTTTTAGTTGGCAATTAAAAGCAGCCAAGGTTAAAAAAAAAAGTTGCCCTTGCCAGATGGTGATACAAAACTCTTCATGAACCTCAAGTCTGTTCCCCAAAATGTCTGTACAAAATAAAACTCTCTCTTGCAAGTGTCTGGGCTACTATAATTTTTGGTTTCAAAACAACATTCTCGCAGAAGATGTCGTCTCACAATATCCTTTCTGTCCTCCAGCTTCAAGCTAGTTAAAATCTAGAAAATTCTTGTTAGCAATTGTCCATTTCCCTGAGTAACGACAAACCTTGGCACAAATTACCCCCCAACAAAAATGAGGCCAAACCGCATGCCTTCCAGCTATTTAAAATCCAGAATATTCTTATTAGTGATTGTCTATGTCCCTGAGAAACATTGGCATATATTACACTCAACCAAAAATAAAGCCAAACCACATGCCTTCTTACTAGGCCCCAGTGGATGTTTGAATAGAGTCCGGTTTTTTTAAGGTCAAAGGTCATTCCCCATTCCCAATTCCCTGCACCAACTGAGCAAGTTACTTCTCAGAGCTTTTGTTTCATCTCTAAAATATGATAATGTCAGACCAGTAACATGAATGAAATTGTATGACGCTTGTACACTTGTCTACTAAATACCTGCTCCCACTCTCCCTTTGTGGTAGATTTGATTATTCCAATCTTAGGAATCCCTAAGCAGAAAAAAGTCTGCATTTCAGGGTAAGGCAAAGACCTCAACACCTCCTCCTTGGGATTGTGAGCTGATATTCTTTGCACAATATTCTTTAACTGCTTCTAAGCTCACTTTTTCCCAATTCTTATTCTTTTACTCTTTTTTTTTTTTTTTTTTTTGCAATTGCAGAATTCTGGCATTTTTAAAAGTGTTCTAAAATATCAGTATCTGGTTAATAGTGTTAAAACAATTATGGAAATGACTAGTTGTCTTTATTCCGAGATTCCTGAGTCAAGAATAGAACTGAGGCTGTTGCCAACCCAGTGTGCCACGTGGCCTCAGTCCTGTGCTTGTCTTTCCCACCCGCAGGGCTTCCACCAAGATACACCCACTGTGGCCCATGCCCTGCTCTCCCACACAGCATACCCCTCACCTCTTCCCCCGTGGCCCTGATTTATGAGTTTTTTTCTTGAAAACTGTTCATTTCTCAGTCATTTACCCATGTCAAGGCAGCTCATCACAACATCCAGATTACATAGGTTCAGGTATGAAGAGTGAGTGATGATGGCAACAGTAATGTTGACGTTCAGTCGCTTAGTTGCGTCTGACTCTGACTTCATGGACTGTAGCACATCAAGCCCCTCTGTCTTCTGCTGTCCTCTGGAGTTTGCTCAGATTCATGTCCACTGAGTCACTGACGCTACCTCGTCTGTCTCATCCCCTGTCACTCCCTGCTCCTTTGGCCTTCAATCTTTCCCAGCATCAGGGTCTTTTCCAATGAGTCAGCACTTCACATCAGGTAGTCAATTTCCTAATGAATAGTTAGGGTTGATTTCCTTTAGGATTGACTGGTTTTATCTTCTTGCTGTCCAAGGGACTCTCAAGATGCTTCTCTAGCACCACAATGCGAAAACATCAATTCCTTGGCACTTAGCCTTCTTTATGGTCCCATTCTAACATCCGTATGACTACTAGAAAAACCATAGCTTTGACTATTTGGATCTCTGTCAGCAAAGTGATGTGTCTGCCTTTTAGTACACTAGGTTTGCCATAGCTTTCATTCCAAGGGGCAAGCGTCTTTTAATTTTGTGGTTGTGGTCACTATCCTCAGTGATTTTGGAGCCCAGGAAAATAAAGTCTGTCAGATTTTATTTTCTTGGTGATATCAAAAACAACCACTAAATATTAATAATAACCTGCACCTCCCTAGTATTTACTACTTGTCACATACTTTTCTGTGTTTTTGAAATACCTGAACTCAACATAGAATATTCACAACACCCCTCAGTTGGTACAGTAATGCTCCTCATTCTGTGTGTGAGAAAACTTTGCCACTCAGAAGTAAATTACTTGTGCTAGGTTACAGAAATACTGAGTGGGACAGCTGGAGGCTGGGGCCCAGTCCCTGTGGCTCTGGAGTCTGTGCTCTTATCCACTGTGCTATATTGTCAAAATTATAATTTTCAGCTCCACTGCTTGGAAGGCCACTAAACAAGTGTTTTGGCTTCCCTGGTGGCTCAGATAGTAAAGAATCCACCTGCCATGAGGGAGACCTGGGTTCGATCCCTGGGTTGGGAAGATCCCCTGGAGGACGGCATGGCAACCCACTCCAGTATTCTTGCCTGGAGAATCCCCATGGACAGAGGAGCCTGGCAGGCTACAGTCCACGGGGTTGCAAAGAGTCAGACATGGCTGAGCGACTCAACACAGCACAAACGTGTCTATTAAGTACCCATTCATTGTGTGTGCATGCTCAGTCCTGGTAGACTCTTTGTGAACCCATGGACTGTAGCATGCCAGGCTCTTCTGTCCGTTGAATTTTCTAGGCAAGAATACTAGGGTGGGTTGCCATTTCCTACTCCAGGCAATCTTCTCGACCAGGGATCAAACCCAGGTCTCTTGCATCTCCTGCATTGCCGGGCAGATTCTTTACCAGCTGGGAACCCCCATTTATTTAGCATGTCAGCACTACACGGAATACTGAAGTGACAACTATGAAAAGGAGTCCTTGAAGTATTTTTTTTTAATTGGAGGATGATTGCTTTATGGTATTGTGTTGGTTTCTACCATATATCAACATGAGTCAGCCATAGGTATATGTACGTCCCCTTCCTCTTGAACCTCCCTCCCATTTCCCATCCCATCATACCCCTCTAGGTTGCCACAGAACACCAGATTAGAGCTCCCTACATCATACAGTACATTTCTGCCGGCTGTCTAATTTTACATATGCTAATGTGTGTGTTTGGATGCTGCTCTCTCCATTCGTCCCATCCTCTCCATGTCACCCTGTGTCCACAAGTCTATTCTTTATGTCTGCCTCTCCGTTGCTGCCCTGCAGATAGGTTTATCAGTATCATCTTTCTAGATTTCATATATATGCGTTCATATATGATAGTTTTCTTTCACTTTCTGACCTACTTCATTCTGTATAATAGGTTCTAGGTTCATCCACCTCAGTAGAACTGAGTCAAATGCATTCGTTTTTATGGCTGAATAATATTCCAATGTGTATATGTACCACAACTTTTGAGGTATCTGTTTACAATCTAACTGAAGGGATGAGATGTGGTAGAGTGAAAGGACTTCACAGTACAAGGTAAAACACGTCTGTAACGTCAAGAAAAGAAGGGATTCTTGTGGACTGTGGAAATACAGAAGGTTGAACTAGAACTTGTTCTTTAGAGATGGGGAGAATTTGAAAGAATCAGCAGGAGGAGGAAGAAAATGAACACTGCTCAAAACTAATGACAAAGAGAGTCAACGAGGCCATATTGAATGGAAAGATAAGTTTGTGCTAGAATGTGGGACAGATAAGTTTGAAAAGATGAAGAAGACACTATTCTAAAGAGAAAGGATGTACCTATAATTTCCAAGTTCTAGTTGAGAAAATGGGTTTAAGAATCATCTGTTAGGATGAGAGTCTTGAAATGGTACATCATGGTCAGTGGAACAAATGAGTATTTCTGTGTCTAGAGCTTGAAATTTTTCCTCTGACAACTGGAAATTCCAAGGAGGAATTTCAAAATGGAAATATAGATTACCCCTACCTGTACCATTAAAAATTACTAATTAGATGTATCTGATGCTTAAACTGATGCCTTTTTACTTAGAAAATAGTGAGAAACTACTTGGAAATAATTCTTCAGAAATTGTAAGCTCACTCCTTTATTTGATCCTCACAAGATCTCTCTGAGGTATTCTGCTCAGTATGCAGAAGGAACATAGAGGCTCACAGAGCTGAAACACTTGCCTAAGACCACCATCTGAGTCCATGTCTCTTGACTGTAGTTGGAAATCCTTTCCCCCCACTGCAGTTTCACATGGTTGGTTGTTGATATGACTTTGAGAAGTGGGCAGTTACATACAGTGGTATCCCCACTGAGCCAAGGATTTTGAAGTCATCATGATACCACCCCATGTACAAGATTTCTAGACCTCTCCTCAAGACACCCAGAGAAACCTCCTTGCAAATGCAGAGGAAAGAACTCCACCTCAAGCAGCATGTGCTTGGTAGGACTGACCCAGGAGCACTTTGTCCATAACATACTCATTTGGACAATGAAGGCTTGTGTAACTGAAACAATTATTTGTACTCTCTCAGGTGGTCTTTAATTTGTAGAATGCTTGAGAAGGAAGGCTGTCACCTTTACAAGTAAAGGTCACCCAAAAAAGCAAAACTGCTCTTTCATTTCCTAGCTAAAAATAATGGGCAAAGAAATGAAGCAATAAGTTTTAGCCCAATAAACCAAAAGGGAATGTAGGTGTGGAAGGAAAGCAATGAGTAGTAATATACCTAATATGACTATAGGACCATTTGCTGTATAGGTCTTAATTATGCCCTATTCCGTGTCCCCTCATCTCTAATTCCATAAATTCCCAAACAACCCCAGAGAAATCTTTCTGGTTTTGTTTGGAAAGCAGCACTATGTTTCTGAGCCTGCACATTCTAAAACAGGTCTGTCAAACCTGAAACCTAAATACAAGCTGACAGAAATCAGCTACCAACAAATTAAGTTAAATTAATAGAGTAGATGCCTGAAATACAAAGAAAATGTTTTTTTCCCCAGGAGTCTCACTCTCTCTAGATGCCAGACTAAATAAATTAAAGTAAACCTCAATCTCCAGCAAGCCCTTTTCTTTGCCTTGTCACATTTCCTAGAGAGTCCTGCATGGGAGCCCTCTCCAGAAGTATTGCTCCCCCTAGTGGCAGCCTGCAAACTCCCATCTACCAATTTTATGGGCATATTGAAGATGTGATTGAAAAAAAGTACTGGACCAAGAAATCCTATTTCAAATCCTGATTTTGATGCCAAATAACTATGTACCTCCTTGAGCTAAAGAGTTCAGTTTTATGACTACAAGCAGTTTCTAAGTATATGCACTAAACAAGAAATTCAGATTCATCCCGTGTAGATTTTGTCTTAAGACAACATTTAAGACTGTTTTATGATGTTAAATACTTTAGTTTCTATATCTTTGTATGCAGTCTGTGGAATAGAAGACTGTATGAATGCCAAATATTCAGATCTAAATTCTCTTTTTTTCCCCATCTTAGTTCAGACCCTTACAGCTTTGTACCCAATGTGACGGATCTCCCCAGTTCTCTTCACCAACTTTGTGTGAGTTCTTTTCCAGGCTCATACAGTCAGGAAGTATCATGGCTCACTTAGTAGCCTGGAGGAACTGATACAGTAAGCTTACCTCTACTTAAAAGGAGTTAGTTGGGTCAGGCCCGACGTGAGAGCGGAGTTTACACTCTGCATGAGATCAGGCAGGTATAGTAGTTCTATGGGAAAAAGACAAAATGACCTGACTATAGAAGCTAATAAATTACCTGGGGGGTGGGGCGGTGGGAAATTGGCCAGTGTCATGAACCCCTCTCACTTCCTTCCTCCCTCACAATTTTTCATCCCCTGTCGTTCCTCAGTTATAATTCTCTATCACAGTGTGAAGCATTACCAATGGAAGGGTCACGGGATATACCAAGAGGAGGTCTGCAGCTTCCTTATATACCTCATTTGAACAGTTCCTTCTGCTGGATGGGAAAACATGCTTCAACTGGGTTTTAGAAATTGATATGCTGAAATGTAGAAAAATAAAGGGATATGCCAATGGTAGCTACATAAATCTTAGAAACAAAATCAAATTCAGAAGACCTACCTTCTAATCTCCTCTTCTAAATATTCTCTTCAAGAACCCCTTCTGATAGAACTCTGATAGAGAAGCAACTATCCCAGCAGACTTGGAAATTTAGCAAATCTTCATCCCTGCCTTTTGAGGATGGTAAAACTGAATAATGATCCACTGAGTTCCGGAGATAGCAGAGGACGGAGGAGAGTGGCGTGCTGTAGTCCATGGGATTGCGAAGAGTTGGACATGACATAGCAACTGAACAACAATAGCAAGTTCAGTCATCTTAAGTGATCAGTTTGTCAAGCCCGCTTTGATTATTCCTGTTTGGAAATTGGTTTGGAGGCATCCATATTCCTGAGAGATCATAAAATTTTAAATCATCAAGTCAGCATTTCATTTTTTTAATCTAAAACAGCCTGACTACGTGAAAAGATTTAGCAATAATACCATGCTGCATCTATTAAGATTCCTACTAAAAAAAAAAAAGATATTATCCAAATATTGTATGGCTTAGCAAAGATAAGCAAATTATACAATCATCTTTCTCTTATTATCTCTTTGAAATAAACTAACCAATTAGAGTGTAATTGATAATTTTGAGAGAACACACCTAACTTGGGTAGATGAGTGAATGAATGAGTGGATGAGTCCAGTCACAGTGTCTCATAGCCTCTCTGTCATCCCTCACAAAGTTTCAGCTCTCCTTCAATGCCACAGAAGCCAGACTGTTCCTGTAATAGCGGTAATGGTCTAAAATGGCACTGAATAAAACACGATCATCCAGAAATTTCTGTTTAGCTAAGGTATTTCAGTTTCCTTCCTCATTGTTACCAGAACTGCCCATACATAGTGAGATTGGATTGATGCAAGGATTGATGCAAGCCCTGATTTTCTTCTCTCCTGCCTTTTCCTCCAACAGGAGGTAAGAAAAAGCAGAGCAGTAGTTCCAAGGCCGAGAACAGATTTGAGAAGGCCTGATTCATTGCCAGACTAGTCACCCACCTCAGAATAATTAAGAGCTGACTAGAGGTGACGCCAAACTACACATACCAATAGAGTCTGGAGAGGCCCCAGCAGAGACATAGTGAAGAAAAAGAGCATGTGGTGGGAGACTGCTGGTGGGACAGGAGATCTGAATCCTAGTCTTAATTTTATCATTAAGTATTGTTTTGTGCCTTACCTGAAAAGCAACCCCTTACCTGCTTGACTCCCTTGGATGGATGCCAAAATATGAGGGGAACATATGTTGGAAGCTCTTGGAAGCTTTGGAAATTACTAAGGAGGTGGAAAGAATCACAAAGATGGAAGTGATGGACTCCAGGAACCGCAAAGCCACCGCTAACTCATTTCCATGCTGTTGAATGATGTATTGACTTAAGGCCCGGTCAGATCCAGCCCTGGATCCCTAAAGTTCCCATCCAGTCCTCCCCCAATGCTTCTTGATTTCCTACTTCCACATACACACTATAGTTATCATCAGCCTCACCATAACATCAGCTTAAAGTCATCATTTGTCATCATCTGCTTAACTACCATAAAAGGTACTTCTTAGAAATGGCATCCATCTAGGAAAAAAAAAGAAATTGTCTGAGATAGGTGTGGATTTTGAAGCTCATAGTTTGTACTCACCATTTGATTCTCATAATCCCTTTCAGGTAAAGTGAAGTGTCTGAACTCCATGGTGATTATTCTAGAATTATCTTTACCATGACCCTGATGGGCAGGCTTTGCCTTCATTCTTCTGACATCTTCTCTACAGAGGGCCCTCTGCCAAGAATTGTGGGAAATGAAACAATAAATAAGATCTAATTTTTGTGCCCAGTAATATTTACAGACTAATAAAGACAATAGAATTGAGACATAGCTACACATACAGCTTCCTTCAGCATCCTCTTGTCAGCAACCGATTTCTGACTTCCTCTCTCCCCCTCCAAGCCTTAACAGATGCCTTTCTCCATATCTGGCAGCTCTGCCTGCTTTCCACCATCCAGAGCATTAATAACTCTTCGTTTATAACTTTGCCTTTTCCTGAAGCCTTCCCCGAATCCATCTGCACCATTCATTCTAATGTCTCCTCTCACCCCCAGTGTATGTGTTATGCGTATTCAGTGTCCATAGGCTGTCTGCTCCAACAATTAGCATTTAGCCCAAGCAGTCAACAAACTGCATAAGCAATCCCAAACCGCCTTATTTGGGCTGACTTCCAGAATCACACTCAACAAAGTGGCAAGAGAGGCTGGTTTCCCGTGTATCATTGTGGCTAGTTTGTGCCTGTTGTTAAACAGGGTTCTGTTTAATATCCCCTGGGGTTCCTTCCAGCTTTACCCATGTCCATTGCCAAAAAGGAGTCAACTGACCTGACCAGGTCTACATTTCTTTTCTGTTGCTCCAGGATTCTTCTGCAGCCAGATGATTCCTTACAGATCCTGGCACCTGTGGAAGCTGATGTGGGTTTCTACACTTGTAATGCCTCAAATGCCTTGGGATATGATTCTGTCTCCATTGCCATCACATTAGCAGGTAATGTGAAAACCCCTGTTCAATTCGGAAACTGCTGAGTAGGTGCCCACAGCGTGCTAAGTGGGGTCAGGGAGACAGACATAAATGAGATCCAATCCCTGCCTTTGGAAGTTTGTTGACCTATAATTGTAATTAAATGAAGATAGCATGTAATATGAGATAGAATGAATGAAGTAAGTTTTGATAACCAAAGAGGGTGCAGTTTCATTCTACCTGAGAAGTCTTAGACTTGGGGTAGAATTTTGATAACAGAGATGTAGGGATGAGCATGAGCATAGATATAAACAAGGAAGTAGTCTATGGGGGAACATGACTCATGACCTAAGGTCATTAAATGATCTTTTCACTTCTCCTCCTACCTATTACAAACGAAACTTTAAGACCCTTGGGTAGTTGGAATTCTGTGATTGTGGGCTAGAGCACAAGTGTTCTTCTCTCCAACTGTTTATTTCAACCTTTTGCTCTAATGCACCTGCCAGTACTTCACCTTTATCCATAGAGCTTAGGCAAACCATTCTATACATGGCCACGTCAGAAAATCGCAATTCAGAGTGCAGTGTCTTCCACAGTTGCAATTTGGTATATATTTTTTTATTTTTAAAATTTTTTTTTTATTTTATATTGAGATATAGCCAATTAACAGTGTTGTAATAGTTTCAGGTGAATAGCAAAGGGACTCAGCCATACATTTATTTGCACATACGCATTCTCCCTAGAACTCCCCTCCCATCCAGGCTGCCACGTAACGTTGAGCAGAGTTCCCTGTGCTATACAGTAGGTCCTTGTTGGTTATCCATTTTAAACATAGCAGTGTGTATATGTTGATCCCAAATTCCCTTACTGTCCATTCTCCCATCTTTCCCCCTGGTAAGGTTGTGGTCTTATAGTAAGACACTTTCATAAAACCTTCCTTACGTAGGACGGATCCTTGCCTTTAAAACTAAGAGACCTTAGAGACCAGCTGAACTCTGAACCAGGGCCCACAGTTCTTAGCGACCAGCCAAGCTGAGGTCACGCAGCCTCTCAGCTGGTGGCTGGGAGAAGGGAACTGAGGTCTCCTAACCCCCAGATCATGGTCCCCTCGTCTCCCCACTGATGCTTTCAATCTGGGCTCCCCTTCCTCAGGTCTGGGCCATGCAGCCTTTGTGGCGGTGTGTTGCATGTGTTTGTATTTATTCTTTTCGATTGCCGCTCCCATGAGATGATTCATTCGTTGCTAGAAAAGCCGACATCACCCCACACTGACCTCATCCATCCACGCCAGGATTATGTTGTCACACGTTTTCCAGTCACACATGCTACTCCCTTGCATATCTGTTTAGCAACAGTATTTCTAGCCCCATGACCTAAGGCTGGTCTGGGAAGGGACCTTGAGCAGGACGCTCCGCAGAGAGGATGAAAGTCCACAAACAGTAAGGCCAGCTGAGGGGCCCTGAGGTGGATTACAGACTATTATTAATGCCTTTTTTTTTTTAATAGAACGTTTGCTTTGTTCCTAATGTATTCCAGTCATAATCTTTATGCCCCTCTTTGTACAGAGTCCAGATGCTTGGCACCCATCTGGTTAATTCTCTTCTGCCTTACCCGCCCCCCAGCACACTCTGCCTTGGCCAGGGCAGTGCGGACAGCCTTCTAACTGCTGGCAAATAGTGGCTCTTACAGGATTAACCCTCTTGTTTATATTTATCCAGATACGGTTCAGCTCTGTCACAGACTAAATACCCTTTGTTCACCTGAATTTAATATGATTCATGGAAACCTGTCTGGAATTAAGCAAGGCAATTGTAACATCAGGCTTGTCTTCAGCTCTTTGAAGAGGAGCTATTGGAGGCTGCCAAAATGTTCAAAGCCAGGAAAGAGAGAGAGCAGCCAAAGAGGCACCGGGGAAGAAGGAGGGAAGGAGCTGAGCGATGAAGTAGTTCGCGGACACCACACCCAGAGCTTAGGGAGCTGTGTCTTTGTCTTCAGTGGTGGGGTCTGTTCAGGTCTGCTGGCAAGTCTGTCAGACAATCCCTCTGAAAGTTAAGGATCAAAATGGAGATGTTGCTTCAAGATTGTATTTGTATCTTTACCTGGGATTATCACCTAGCCCGACGTCAATGTCTACTCTTACAGTTTTAAAGTGACTCACCAGCTACTGTTCTGAGCACATCCTCTGCCAAGTATTATCAGTGTGGAGCAGTAAGTTAGACCTGAGTTTTGTGATCTGTGATGCTTACAGACTAGTGAAGGCAATAGATGTATACGTGACCACCTAGAATCAAGAGATAGAGTTTCCTTCAAATGTACCCATTAAGATCCTGCATAGCCATGTATAAGATACAACCCAAATACCATGCAAGTGAGGGGGGTGGGGGTTGTAAGGGGTGCAGCGGGGGGAGATGTGAGGCATATCTAAAGGATACCATTCTAACGAACCGTTTGTTCGTTAGCTGTGTGACCTTGAACAAAGGGTATAAGCTCACTGAGTCTTCCTTGTCATCTGTAAGAGTGAAATTAACCATATGTTACAAGATTGTTATGAGGGTAAATAAGATTGCACATGTGAAAAAGCCCTGAGCCCAAAGCCAGGCACATAGTTCACACCTAATAAATATTTCTCTTTCTTCCTCTAGCTCTTCTAAGATGAAACACATCCTGAAATCAACTCTAAAATATGTAAAACATTAGCCCAACTTTGCATCCATGCATTTTTCACTGTACATCTTCACACTGAAAATTTGCAAGTATTGGGTTGGCCAAAAAGTTCGTTAGGGTTTTTCCAGAACTCAAAGCCAAACGAACTTTCTGGCTTAACCAATACTTCATAAGTGTTAGTCGCTCAGTTCTGTGCAACTCTCTGTAACTCCGTGGACTGTAGCCTGCCAGGCTCCTCTGTCCATGGGATTCTCCAGGCAAGAGGACTGGAGTGGGTTGCCATGCCTCCTCCAGGGGATCTTCCTGAGCTAGGGCTTGAACACAGGCCTCCTGCATTGCAGGCAGGTTCCTTGCCATCTGAGCCAGCAGAGAAGCCCATTAGGAGCTAGTTCAGCTCTGTCTTTGTGCTCATGCTCAGTTCAGTCGTGTCCAACTCTTCGGGACCCCATGGACTGTAGAGCCTGCCAACTCACTCGTGATCAGCCCCTCATGGTAAACCTCAGTACCTCTATGCTTTAAAAGACATTGTAGAGTTGTGGATTTTGTGTTTTGTTTTTTACCTCGACTTCAGTATAAATGTAGCCCCCCCCAAAAAAAAAAAGGATTTTGTTTGAGGCTCAAAGCACTCAGGTGTCCCCTTGACATTAGCAAGACCCAAATCTTGCTTGGGTCTTGCTAATGCACCTAAATTGACCAGATGTGGGGAAATTTGTTCATAGTAATTCACGAGAGCAAGCATAGTGTGGCAGTTAAGCCTGCAGGCCCCAGAGCCTCACAGTCTGGATTTGAACCTGACTCTCACGTCCAAGCTACATATTCCTGAGCAGCTTCTTCATACTCTCTGACTCAGTTTCTTTATTTGACTTATGGTGATAATAATAGTGTTTGACTCAGAAGGTTCTTGTGGAGATTAAATGCCTTCATTCAAGTAAAATGCTTATAAGTATGCCTGGCATGTAGCAAGCACTCAATACTTGTTCACTCTTATTATTATTATTGTGAAGATAAAGCAAAAGCCAGGTTATTTTTACAGTAGGGGAGATTCCTTTTCAGAGACTGGAATGCTCACAAACCCTTTGTAGAGCACCTCTGTCTAATGTCTCAACGTCTCAATGTCAAGAGGAAAGCTGAATTAGCTATCTGAAAAGTGGTTGGAGTGTGCCTGGATTCAGAGCAAGGGAGGTGGCTACACGAGGACTGTTTCACATGGGAGAGGAAGGGAGAGCTGAGGAACCCTCCGTGGCCCATCATTAGACCATTCCTGTTCCCCCATCCTCTGAGTTGAGTGTGTTGTCAGTTCTGCTGCTCAGGTTTATGGTAGGTCCATTGGTACTCTCTACAACTTTTGTTTAAATATAGAAATATCATTTAGTTTTAGATATACCAAACCTTCCTACTCTGCCTTATTTAAGCCTGTAAAATATTGTCTTTAGAGCTTCTTTGCTTCTCTAAATTGTCTTTGCTTCTCTCTAAATTCATCAGTATGTGTTGATTTTATCTTTTAAGTCCCAAAGATTTTGAGAGTACTTTACGAGTACCTCTCAGGGTGGAGATGCCTAATGTTTCGCTACCTACCTCCCTGGTTCCAGAAACTCACGGCCATGTAGACCCAGTGGCACAAAACTCCTTTCTGTCCTAAACTGCACTCAACTGGATGCTTTGCTGGATGTTTCACTGCTCAGAAAGTAGACGGGAGGGGAGGGTAGCAGCGGCTTGGGAGGAGTTTAAGAATGTCACCAAAAGGTCACATACCTAACACGTTGAAGGACAGTTGAGTTTGTGTGCATTTGTAGCCATAGGTAAAGGAGAATTTCTGTTGTGCACAACAAGGCACGAAGATTGGAGAGCCACCTTGACTAGTGAGATTCTGCATTCAGCCAACATTGCTCAGAAAACTGCCAGATCCGAGCAGCGTAGGCAGCATTTTGAAGGAAAGCAGTAGTTTCCTGGTAAATTGCTTCAGTCTGGACCAGTGGAGGGGGAACTCTGCTTACCAATGCAGATGAGGCCCATCCAGGTGTAGCCCACTGATGAAGTCATAGCCATAAGGGAAACGTATTTGGTTGTCATTGATTTTATAAGATCACAAAAGAGATACTGTAAGGCCTGCTTGACATCATCAATGGAAAATGAGAAGAAGATGGGGGCTGAGGGATGAGCATATCTTTCATTGAAAAGAGAGAACACAGATGAGCTCATCCCAAGTGTTCACAGGAAGAAAGAGACAGAAAATATTTCTCCTTTCCTGGCATGTTTTTCTGCTTTCCTATGAGTTGAATAGCTGACACATATTGTGTCTAATAAAGAGATCACAGAAACCTCACTGGGAAAATAAAAATAAAAGGCAGTTGGGCTGTTTTTTTTTTAATTCTCCTTTCTCAGCCCCCTCCTCATTATGATTTAGTAGCTGCAATAAAGACAAGCAGTTTTGTAAGCTTTTCATAATGTAAGTCATTTCAAATTGGCATTTCTGAATTCTTCATCCAGCAACTCTGTTCACCAGGGGAGGATTCTGCTGCATAGAGAGTTAGGCTCAGAGAGGACTTTGTCACCGTGGTGACAGCCAGCAATGAAAGATTTGCCCCCGTGCACCAAATCAGAGGGAAAAGCACAGAAGTTTATCTGTGTTCCTAGTGATGCTCTGAACATCAGGGTGATGGCCATTGACTCATTCAAGCTGCCATCAAGGGGCCTCATTATCTGTTACAATACTGAGTAACCAAGATTCTTAAGTTTTCCTCAGTATGTATAGATGTGTAGCATGCTCACCGAGGAAGCCTAGCTTTCGTAGAATTCAAATGAAAGGGATGAGAGTATAGCAGGAGAATTAACTTTCTCTGCTCCCCAGCGGAATAGAGGAAGCAAACAAGGAGATAATCTAGCCTAGCCCATCTCACATCCTGAAAAAGCAATTCCCACGTCTGTTCAATGGAATGAGGGAAGGATGGGTGGTGAGACAGGTTCAGTTCAGTTCAGTCCAGTCGCTTAGTCGTGTCCGACTCTTTGCGACCCCATGAATTGCAGCACGCCAGGCCTCCCTGTCCATCACCAACTCC
The DNA here is from genome assembly GCF_023091745.1 of Budorcas taxicolor. Classification (NCBI taxonomy): domain Eukaryota; kingdom Metazoa; phylum Chordata; class Mammalia; order Artiodactyla; family Bovidae; genus Budorcas; species Budorcas taxicolor. The sequence goes on along the minus strand of NC_068917.1, from coordinate 28,653,986 downwards.
CGGAGTTCACTCAGACTCACATCCATTAAGTCGGTGATGCCATCCACCCATCTCATCCTCTGTCGTCACCTTTTCCTCCTGCCCCTAATCCCTCCCAGCATCAGAGTCTTTTCCAATGAGTGAACTCTTCGCATGAGGTGGCCAGAGTACTGGAGTTTCAGCTTTAGCATCATTCCTTCCAAAGAACACCCAGGGCTGATCTCCTTCATAATGGACTGGTTGGATCTCCTTGCAGTCCAAGGGACTCTCAAGAGTCTCCTCCAACACCACAGTTCAAAAGCATCAATTCGTCAGTGCTCAGCTTTCTTCACAGTCCAACTCTCACATCCATACATGACTACTGGAAAAACCATAGCCTTGACTAGACAGACTTTTGTTGGCAAAGTAATGTCTCTGCTTTTCAATATGCTATCTAGGTTGGTCATAACTTTTCTTCCAAGCAGTAAGTGGGTACCATACCCTTGGAGTGTTGTTCCTTGAAGAGGCTGTAGCACCATGCAGCTGTCCTAGGTATGGGGTCCCTCATCCGGGACTCTGCAGTGGAACATGCAAAAGAGGTTGCTGCCTTAGAGTCCTGGGGAGTCGTTAACTTCAACTGAATAATCAGTAGAGGTAATGGTAGTAGTCTGACATACTGGCATTGGTAAAAAATATGTTTAGGGAATAGTGATTGAAACAAGGGAGGAAAAGGAAGCCAGGCAGCCTGGGGATGTGTAGGTAAGGATAATCTAAGCCCTAGACTTCCTTAGTTCCTAGTGTTAGTCCCTCAGTCATGTCCAACTCTTGAGACCCCAGGGGATCTTCCCAACCCAGGGATTGAACCTGGATCTCCCGCATTGCAGGCAAATTCCTTACCATCTGAGCCATCAGGGAAGCCCTTAGACCCTACGGGCCCTGCAATATTGATATCAAAGGCACACCAACTAAACAGAATCGCAAAAGCAAAGAAATACCAAGCCCTTCTTATTTTTTGTGCAAGATAATTAATTAGTAGTCACACTGTTGACCCTGACTCCTCAAGAAAAGGTTAAATTAGATTTAAATCATTTTATCAATTTTCTGGAGGCATAATCTACATCCCGCAATATCCACCCATTGTAAGTGTTCAATTCAGTGATATTTTTAGCAAATTTTTTAAGTTGTATAACCATCATCACAACAAACCAAGATTGTTGTCTTCTTAAAAACACTGTTGAAGTGTAATTCACATACTGTAACAAATCAACTATTCAAAGTATACGATTTAGTGGCTGTTAGTACATTCAGAGTTGTACATTCATCACCACACTCAAATGTTTAGAACATTTTCATTATCCCAAAATAAATTCCACACCTCTTAGCCATCACTTCCCAGTCGCCTCATGTCCTCCAGGCCTCGGTAACCACTAGTGTACTGTGTCTTCATAGACCTGCCTATTCCAGTTCAGTTCAGTTCAGTTCAGTCGCTCAGTCGTGTCCGACTCTTTGCGACCCCATGAATTGCAGCACGCCAGGCCTCCCTGTCCATCACCAACTCCCGGAGTTCACTCAGACTCACGTCCATCAAGTCCGTGATGCCATCCAGCCATCCCATCCTCGGTCGTCCCCTTCTCCTCCTGCCCCCAATCCCTCCCAGCATCAGAGTCTTTTCCAATGAGTCAGCTCTTCTCATGAGGTGGCCAAAGTACTGGAGTTTCAGCTTTAGCATCATTCCTTCCAAAGAAATCCCAGGGTTGACCTATTCCAGATACTTTGAATAAGTGGGGTCCTACATGGTCCTTTGTTAGTGACTTAGCATAATGTGGTCAGGATTCACCCGTGTTGTGACATGTATGCCGCATTCCTTTTTGTGGTGGAGTAATAGTATTCCATTGTATTAATATACCACATTTTCTTCCACTCATTAGTCAATGGACATTGGGATTATTTCCAGGTTTTGGCTGTCATGAATAGTGCTGCAGTGACCATTTATGTGCAAGCTTTTGTGTGGACATCTTTTCATTTCTCTTGGGTGTATATACCTAAGAGTAGAATTGCTGGGTTGTATGGCATTTATGTGTAACTTTTTTAAAAAATTGTCAACTGTGTTTCAAAGTAGCTGCACCATTTTGTATTTCCATCAACAGTATAAGGATTCCAATGTCTACATCCTCACCACATCTGTTATTGTCTATTTTTTTAGTTATAGCTGTCCTCGTGGATGTAAAGTGACCATTTATTGTGACTTTAATTTACATTTCCCTAATGACTAACAATGTTGAGCATCTTTTCTCATGCTTATTACTCGTTTATACATCTTCTTTGTCAAAGTAGTAACTTTGGTGATATAGGCAGTGTATATGGCCTGCATATTATTCTTTCATTTTGCCCTAACGATTTACCACAAACTTAGAGTCCTAAAACACAAATATTTTGTTTTAGAGTTCTGTAGGCCAAAAATCCAGCACAGTCTTACCAGGATAAAACCAAGGTGTCAAAGGGGTGCACTTCTTTCTATAAACTCCGGGAGAAAATGCTTTTCCTATTCATTGGGATTGTTGGCAGAATTTAGGTCATTGTGACCTAGGACTGAGATCCCTGATTTCTTGCTGGCTGTAAACTGAGTGCCATTGGCAGGTTCTAGAGGCTGTTGCATTCCTTAGTTTCTGGCCCTCTTCCTCCATCTCAAAGCTAACAGTTGGAGACTGAGTCATCCTCATATTGCCTCTCTCCCACAAGCTCTTCAGTATCCCTCTTTTAATTTTAGGAGCTCAAATGGTTAGACTGGCCTACCTAGATAATCTAGGGTAATCTCACTATTTTAATGTAAGTTCATTAGCAATCTTAATTGCAACTGCAACTTTAATTCCCTTTTGTCATGTAATATAACATAGTCACAGATTCCAAGGATTAGAGTATGGACAGTACCACACCCTATCTGAAGGGCACAGCTCGTTTTTACCTTTCTATTGCCAAGTGAAAGTGAAGTCGCTCAGTCGTGTCCGACTCTTTGCGACCCGTGGACTGTAGCCCAAGAAAATCACAAATCTAATGTTGGTAGACCTTCCAATTTTTCCATATAAGACAAACCAAAAAACACACACACACTTTTTTTTTTTTAATTTCTCCTTTTTTTTTAACTGAGTCCACAATAAACTGGAAAATTCTGAAAGAGATGGGAATACCAGACCACCCGTCCTGACTCTTGAGAAATCTGTATGCAGGTCAGGAAGCAACAGTTAGAACTGGACATGGAACAGCAGACTGGTTCCAAATAGGAAAAGGAGTACGTCAAGGCTGTATATGGTCACCCTGCTTATTTAACTTCTATGCAGAGTACATCATGAGAAACGCTGGGCTGGATGAAGCACAAGCTGGAATCAAGATTACCAGGAGAAATATCAATAACCTCAGATATGCAGATGACACCACCCTTATGGCAGAAAGTGAAGAGGAACTAAAAAGCCTCTTGATGAAAGTGAAAGAGGAGAGTGAAGAAGTTGGCTTAAAGCTCAACATTCAGAAAACGAAGATCATGGCATCTGGTCCCATCACTTCATGGGAAATAGGTAGGGAAACAGTGGAAACAGTGTCAGACTTTATTTTTGGGGACTCCAAAATCACTACAGATGGGTGATTGCAGCCATGAAGTTAAAAGATGCTTACTCCTTGGAAGGAAAGTTATGACCAACCTAGATAGCATATTCAAAAACAGAGACATTACTTTGCCAATAAAGCTCCATCTAGTCAAGGCTATGGTTTTTCCTGTGGTCATGTATGGATGTGAGAGTTGGACTGTGAAGAAGGCTTAGCCCCAAAGAATTGATGCTTTTGAACTGTGGTGTTGGAGAAGACTCTTGAGAGTCCCTTGGACTGCAAGGAGATCCAACCAATCCATCCTAAAGGACACCAGTCCTGGATGTTCATTGGAAGGACTGATGCTGAAGCTGAAACCCCAATACTTTGGCCACCTCATGCGAAGAGTTGATTCATTGGAAAAGACCCTGATGCTGGGAGGGATTGGGGGCAGGAGGAGAAGGGGACGACGGAGGATGAGATGGCTGGATGGCATCACCGACTTGATGCCCATGAGTTTGGGTGAACTCTGGGAGTTGGTGATGGACAGGGAGGCCTGGTGTGCTGCAGTTTATGCAGTTTGAAAAGAGTTGGACACAACTGAGTGACTGAACTGAACAAGTTCAAATTTTTAAAAAATTCTTTCCTGACCAAGCACGTGAGTGGACTGAACATAGCCTGGAGGCTATAGTGCCCACTGGTTCAAGCAAACATTTTCTATATTCTCTGCTCAAATATTACATCTCATTTTCCAGCATAGTCAGAGTGTCACTGAAGTATAATAATTTATTTTATTAGATTACACTAAGTAAAACCATGTAATGGTTTGGATGGGAGAGAAACATTTATTTTTTTTCACTACTACTAAAAGGGAAACTTATTGTAACAATAGAATAGGTAAGATTTTAGGGTATTTGTCTCATTACAAAACTCAGAGCAGATTTAGAACTATAAACCTGTGTCCTTATTGTAAACAGAGGGGTTTTAAATAAATGCACTCTTGGGTCTTTTTTAGACCTAAAAGTTCTATGAATCTCTTATATACAAATAAAGTACAGTAGTCTCCACCCACCACTACCAGCTATAAACTCCCCTTAAAATTCTAACATTTGCAAATTTATTTCCTTTATCTTTTGGAGACTGGAAAACTAGATGGCAAAGAAGGACAGCTTTTGCAATGAAATCTAGGGAAAATTACAGATGAAGGGAAAAAGAATCAGAGAATTGGTGAAGAGAAAGGATGTGGAGTTGACTGAAATGACAAACACTGATTCAGGAGGCAGGAAATGGAAGTGAAGGAGACCTTGCAAGAGGGACCGAAGGGCAGGAAGGAGTTAAAAATTCCTGAGCTATAAAATGTGAAAGGCACTTGGAAGGAGACCCAGACTAAAGAAAATAGCATGCATTTTAATATGACTGTTATCCGTAACAAAGCAACTCTTGTTGAAACTGCCAGGTAGCCAGACCCTAAAAAGTTTCTGGACAGCAGGAGATGGTAACAATCAGGATACATCATTACCGATTTCAAATGTACAAGATGATGTTGGTATTTTGAGAAAAGCTTTCATAGGTTCATGTTGATTGTGGTCCCTTAAATTTTGACTCATGAGTTCTTCAGTTCTTCAACTGAGAATTCTCATTTCAGGGAGTTTTCACAGATTTCACTCTGGTGGCCCTTCTGAGAAACCTATGAAAATTGCAGTATAATCAGAGGCTAACATTCCTTAAAGCATTCTCACTAATTACAAGGCATTATGCATTGATTAAATCTGGAAAAATACAGTTTTCTTAGTGTTAGATAGTGAAAGCATATGAAATTTATAACACCTTACTGCTGTGAATGCAAATATTTAAATTATTTGGCATCACTGCCTTATTCACTTTTCTCTTGAATTAAGATTTGGATCCTTTGTGGATCTGACTACAATTTTCTTGAACGGAGTCATGAGGGCACCAGCAAGTTACTCTGGCATGCATTGTTTCACAATTTCTCTGGAAGTAGATACTTTCTGAGGTCTCCAATATGTGACTTGACACTCTGTCTGTCCAGAGACTAATACTAGTTTCAGGAGAAGCCAAGTGAAAGTCGCTCAGTCATGTCCGACTCTTTGCAACCCCATGGGCTGTATATTCGCCAAGCCAGAATACTGGAGTGGGTAGCATTTCCCTTCTCCAGGGGATCTTCTCAACCCAGAGATCAAACCCAGATCTCCTGCATTTCAGGAGGATTCTTTACCAGCTGAGCTACAAGGGAAGCCCTAGGAGAAAATAATTTCTTCTTCTGGTTAGCCTGAAACCCTCACAGTTCTCCAAAATAGAGACACCCGAGTTCCTTCTCACTAAAAGATTTGTTCCCTCTCCTCTTTCTTGTTTTTTCCTTTCTTTCTTTCTTTCTTTACATTTGTCCTTTCTGTGTGTTTTCTTGGTTTATCATAAGTTCCAGACACTGTTCCTCAGTGTTTTTGCCGTGTATCATACCAGGGATCATGCTGATGATAGCTAGCATGTATTCAGATCTCATGTTGTACAAACAGCTTTACAAGCATTACTGCTTTCAGCAACCATAGAAGTAGAAAACAAAGGTACACAGAGACTGAATAACTCTCCCGAGGCCACTCAGCTATTGAGGGATGGAGTGTGAACACCTGTCGTGTAGGCACCACTTCTCACACCCATGCCCCCTGGAGGCATCATGATTTATCCCATTTTTTTGCTGCTGCTCAGTCTTCCTGAGTGTATCTTCCCGGGTCACTCAGTGGTAAAGAACCAGCCTGCCAATGCAGGCACTGCAGGAGACAGGGGTTCGATCCCTGGGCTGAGAATATCCCCTGGAGGAGGAAATAACATCTCACAGGACTCAAGTGACTTAGCAGCAGCAGTCAGCATTCTCGCCTGGAGAATCCCATGGACAAAGGAGCCTGGCGGGCTGCAGTCCATGGGGTCCCAGAGAGACTGAGTGATAAAACGTGCATGCCCTCCTGGATGTAACCCAGAATCTCTATCTGAGCAGTGCTCCAGGAGGACTCTGCCATATGCTAAGCACCATCATCTCAAACCTATTTGCCATTTTTACATCCTTCCCAGAGCTCTTGCATTGTCTCCAAACCTGCCTCCTGCAGTCCTGCTTTCTTTTATTGCCCAGGTTCCCCATCACCTTTAACAAGGCTTCTCATTCTCCTTGCAAATGAATACACAGGCATACTTCCTGGGATAGATTGCCTCTTACCCAACAGTGAGAATCTGAAGGGTTCAAAGTACAATTCATTCTTTCCTCTTCATTTTTCAATTTTTTTTTTTTTACTGAAGTATAGTTGCCTTACAATGTTTTGGTTGTACCGCAAATTGATTCAGATATATATATATATATAGTGTTCTTTTTCAGACTCTTCCATTATAAGTTATTACAAGATATTGAATATAGTTCCCTGTACTATACAGTAGATCCTTGTTATTTTTGATGGCTAAGGATCGTAGAGAACCATTTTCAAATGCCATTTGTGGCTCATCATGTTAGAAGAGGGGAAAGAAGATTAAACACGGAATAATTAGCATGTGCGCTTATTAGGCCCCTTTTTTCTATTTGCCTGCTTAACAAACCAAACCATAAGTATATGATGGCTAAAACAGATTTTTTTTTCTCACTCACCTAACATCTAAAACAAATTATTTCACAAGAGGGTTTTTGTGGTTTGGGTCAAGAAATGGCACAGTTGACTTCTACTCACATTTCATCTGCTAGAAACCAGCACCTTGCCCACATCTCACTGCAGAGAGGCTGACAAATGACCTAACTGTGTGCCCAGGAAGGAAAAGAAAAGGATTTGGTTGATAATAGATCTGTCTCTGCCATCATGCTATTGAAAACAAAGTTGCTGTTAGCAGAGACCTGGACTTCAGACCTGAGGAAAAGTTGCTTTCAATGCTCTCTGTACTTGGCTGCACTCAAACAAGAAACCTTCATCTCCGCTGGCTCCTCTCTCCATCACCTTTATACTGGGCCAAAGATATTTTTCAAGCACATATATTCAGATTTTTTCCCACTGGATTTTGATTTTACCCAGAGTCACACATGAGGGAAAGAGGTGTGAGCCAGAGCCCAGACTATGCCCAGGAATGTATTAACAGTTCCAAGCATTTGCTCCCGGGGCTGCTCATCCGTCCCTGCCTGTCTCTCCAGCTGCCGGTCCTCCCAGGTCAGGACAGTGCCTGTTTGGTCTAACGCCTCTTCTGTAAAGGCGGCCCAACGTGGCACTCCCCCACATCACTGGATATTGATAGGCAAGTGTTAGCTAACGCAGGTTCACCCTTGTGCCAGGGCTGCCCTTGCTTACCACGGAGGCTCTGGACCCCCTGTTCCATCTCTTTTCAACAGGAGCCTTGATCCAAAAGCTAAGCAGTTTCATGAGGTCTACAGAAAATGATTCTTTCAATGCTTCTATTTTTCTGACTCTTGAAGAGGCTTGCTTCTTTATGTTGGTTGTGATAAATTGAAATGCTTGCCTTTGTTTCTATTTCCTTGTTCTTCTTTTATTTATATATATGACCAGTTTGCAGATTCAATGAAAGAGTGATCTGTAAGCCCTGACAATTTCCAAAAATCAATACACTTGTAATCTGCTAGCTGATGCTGACCCGCAGAGATGACCAGACTACAGGTTGAACATGGTCCTAACAGTGAGGCTCCACCCACACTGCAGACATTCCATGACTACAGCTCAGCCTCTTTTTTTTTTTTTTTTAATTTAGGATAATGTTTTTGTTTATTGAAAGGAAAACATTGGTCCTTGTCCTGTCCATGCCTCCTATCACTTCTCTGGATCTGTCCAGAGACAGTGGTGGCTGCACCCTCCCTCAGGTGGCCCCATCAGCTCCAACAGTCAGGGTGTGTGCCCCATGCTATGGGAACAGAGAGTTCTAGCCCAGGGTCTGCTCAGGTATATATACCAGCTCCCTGAATCAGTCTCTTTTTTTGGTTTTGTTTTGCTCATTGTAAAAGTCTTTTTGGTCAGACCTTCTTTAACATTGTCTTAGTACAAATGTATAATTTATCATTTCACTCCGTCTCTGCATCTCTCTTTTTCCTCTAATTAACTTTCATAATTAAAGTAGTACTAGCGGAGAAGGCAATGGCACCCCACTCCAGTACTCTTGCCTGGAAAATCCCGTGGATGGAGGAGCCTGGTGGGCTGCAGTCCATGGGGTCACTGGGAGTCGGACACGACTGAGCGACTTCCCTTTCACTTTTCACTTTCATGCATTGGAGAAGGAAATGGCAACCCACTCCAGTGTTCTTGCCTGGAGAATCCCGGGAATGGGGGAGCCTGATGGGCTGCCATCTATGGGGTCGCACAGAGTCGGACACGACTGAAGCGACTTAGCAGCAGCAGCAGCAGCTGATGGGATTGTAATCAAGCACAAACACAGGCGTGGCCTGTCTCAGCAGTACGAACATCACTAGGTATCTATCTAGGTGATTGAAAGTGGACTTAAATTATTTTTCCTCTTTCTTTTTTTAAATTTTTATTGGAATATAGTTGACTTTCAGTGTTGTATTAGCTTCAGGTATACAGCAAAGTGAGTCAGTCATGCATGTGTGTGTGTGCATGTTACCTGCTCATTTCCCTCCCCATCTCCCCTTTGGTGTCCTTAGCTTTGATTACAAGACCTGTGAGTCTGTTTCTGTTTTGAACATGTGTTCATTTTTTTTAGATTCCACATAGAAGTTATATCATGTGATGTTCATCTTTCTCTGGCTTACTCCACTTAGTATAATGATCTCTAGGCCCATCCATGTTGCTGCAAATGCTATTTTGTCCTTTTTCATGGCCAAGTACTATTCCATTGTAATGTGTACCACATCCTCTTTGTCTATGCCTGTACTGAGAGACGCTTAGGTCGTTTCCATGCCTTGGCTATTGTAAATAGTGCTGCAGTGAACTTTGGAGTGCATGTTTTCAACCTGAAATTTTCTAATATTGAACTAGTGGGCTTTCAAAAAAACCTCAGCTCTCACCAGGTCTCAAGAAAAAGTAACACAGTGTAATTCGTTAATGAACAAACCTGGCTACATGTCAGAATTGCCTCAGAATTTGTTCAAAATAGAAACTAGAGCTTCCATCCCACCACCTGAGTGTCAGGTTTAGAAGGTCTAACTGTATGACTCAATAATATGTACAAGCTTTTGTAATAGATGTAGGAAGTTCAATTGATTAAGAAGAATCATGTTCAGTATAAACTTCTATCAATTGTAGATGCTTTGGTAACTGTGCTTTTTCTAATAGATGTAATAGGGTCAATGATTAAGAAGAATCGTGTTCAGTATAAACTTCTGTTAACTGTAAATGCTTCAGTAACTCTGTGCCTTGTCTTAATAATGAAGGTAATAACACCTAAGTAGCCTGTGCTAACAAAAGTGCCTCTCGTGACAGGATGCACAGTTGTTACTTTCAGCAAAAGCTCAATGTAATTAATTAAGAGCTGGATTTAATTCAGTGACATTTGAATTTTATAGCTATACACTTGCAGCTATAAAACCACCTTTATTATTAAAATTCCTGTAGGAAAAATAACTTGGTAATTGTGAGTCTGAAACTCTCTGGTCCCTAACCTGCTTTTCCCCATTGGCAAAGTTGTTTTTATTACATAGCGAGGCAGCTATTTTATATATAGCAGGACAGATTATGTTTTTAACAAGTGTCCTGGGGGTTCTGAGGCAGCCAGTCCACAGACAAGGATTTGGGATCTCTGGTTACAAGGACCGAACTTCAGGTCAGAGTTCTGGGATCTAGTTCAGCCCTACTCTTTGCTTGCTTTCTGCCCTTGGGCAAACCCTGGGGCTTTTCTGAGCCTAAGTTCCTTGCATGCTAAGTCACTTCAGTGTCCAATTCTTTGAGACCTTATGGACCTTATGGAGCCTGCCAGGCTCCTCTAGCCATGGAATTCTCCAGGGAAGAGAACTAGAGTTGGTTGCCATGCCTTCCTCCCGGGGATCCTCTCAACCCAGGGATCGAACTCGTGTTTCACGTCTCCTGCATTGGCAGGCAGGTTCTTCACCACTAGCACCACCCGGGAAGCCCTTATCTATATAAAAGATGGAAATCCTCTCCCTGCCTCTCAGGGTTATTATAACAACAAAAACAAACCCAGATAATGTGCATAGTATACTACATGTACATATATATTCATTTACTAGATATTTATCAAGGACCTACTGTGTGCCAGAACTAAGTGGTAGGAATAAAGAAGAGAACAAGAGGGATGTGATCCCTGATTTTAGGGAAGTTACCTGGTGAGGAGTGAGAGGCAGAGAACACACAAGTAAGGTAATTTTGGGTAGTTCTAGTGCTTAGGAAGAAAGTAAAATTGGCAGCGAGCTATGTAATGATAGGCAGGGGAGTGGTGGCATGCGTGCTTTATATGGCACGTTGGAGGCCCCAGTAGGAGGTGACATTTGTGTGGAAACATGAATGACCAGAAGATAACTGTGCAGAAGTCTTCAGGTGGAGGATGTCGGGGAAAGGGAACAGCTGGGACAAATGTGCTGATGTTCCAGAGGAAGGGACCGAAGGCCAGTGTGGCCAGAGACACAGCAATCCATGGGGAGTGTGACCTCAGTGAGATAAGGAGCTAGGATGTAGGCAGCTGGCCTGAACACCTAGAGGATAGTTGGTAATGAATGGAAGCTTGAAATTTTGTTCTAACTACACTGAAAAAGTACTAGATAATCTAAGCAGAGGCACTGTGTGATCTGATTCATGTTTTAGAAAGATCACGCTCAGTTCAGTTCAGTCTCTCAGTCGTGTTCGACTCTGTGACCCCATGAACTGCAGCACGCCAGGCCTCTCTGTCCATCACCAACTCCCGGAGTTTACCCAAACCCATGTCCATTGAGTCAGTGATGTCAACCAACGATCTCATCCTCTGTCATCCCCTTCTCCTCCTGCCCCCAATCCCTCCCAGCATCAGGGTCTTCTCAGATGAGTCAGCTCTTCACATGAGGTGGCCAAAGTATTGGAGTTTCAGCTTCAACATCAATCCTTCCAATGAACACCCAGGACTGATCTCCTTTAGGATGGACTGGTTGGATCTCCTTTCAAGCGTCTTCTCCCAACACCACAGTTCAAAAGCATCAATTCTTCTGCACTTAGCTTTGTTTATAGCCCAACTCTCACATCCATACATGACCACTGGAAAAACCGTACCCTTGACTAAATGGACCTTTGTTGGCAAAGTAATGTCTCTGCTTTTTAATATGCTGTCTAGGTTGGTCATAACTTCCTTCCAAGGAGTAAACGTCTTTTAATTTCATGGCTACAGTCACAATCTGCAGTGATTTTGGAGCCCAGAAAAATAAACCCCACCACTGTTTCCACTGTTTCACCATCTATTTGCCATGAAGTGATGAGACCAGATGCCATGATCTTAGTTTTCTGAATGTTGAACTTTAAGCCAACTTTTTCACTCTCCTCTTTCACATTCATCAAGAGGCTCTTTAGTTCTCCTTCACTTTCTGCCATAAGGGTGGTGTCATCTGCATATCTCAGGTTATTGATATTTCTCCCAACAATCTTGATTCCAGCTTTTGCTTCCTCCAGCTCAACGTTTCTCATGACGTACTCTGCATTTAAGTTAAATAAGCAGGGTGACAATATACACCCTTGACGGACTCCTTTTCCTATTTGGAACCAGTCTGTTGACTCATGTCCAGTTCTAACTATTGCTTCCTGACCTGCATACAGGTTTCTCAAGAGGCAGGTCAGGTGGTCTGGTATTCCCATCTCTTTCAGAATTTTCCACAGTTTATTGTGATCCACACCGTCAAAGGCTTTGGCATAGTCAACAAAGCAGAAATAGATGTTTTTCTGGAACTCTCTTGCTTTTTCCATGATCCAGTGGATGTTGGCAATTTGATCTCTGGTTCCTCTGCCTTTTCTAAATCCAGTTTGAAAATCTGGAAGTTCACGGTTCACGTATTGCTGAAGCCTGGCTTGGAGAATTTTGAGCATTACTTTACTAGCGTGTGAGATGAGTGCAACTGTGCGGTAGTTTGAGCATTCTTTGGCATTGCCTTTCTTTGGAATTGGAATGAGAACTGACCTTTTCCAGTCCTGTGGCCACTGCTGAGTTTTCCAAATTTGATGGCATATTGAGTGCAGCACTTTCACACCATCATCTTTTAGGATTTGAAATAGTTCAACTGGAATTCTATCACCTTCACTAGCTTTGTAGTGATGCTTTCTAAGGCCCACTTGACTTCACATTCCAGGATGTCTGGCTCTAGATGAGTGATCACACCATCATGATTATCTTGGTCATGAAGATCTTTCTTATACAGTTCTTCTGTGTATGCTTGGCGCCTCTTAATATCTTCTGCTTCTGTTAGGTCCATACCATTTCTGTCCTTTATTGAGTCTATCTTTGCATGAAATGTTCCCTTGGTGTCTCTAATTTTCTTGAAGAGATCTCTATTCTTTCCAGTTCTATTGCTTTCCTCTGTTTCTTTGCACTGATCGCTGAGGAAGGCTTTCTTATCTCTCCTTGCTGTTGTTTGGAACTCTGCATTCAAATGGGTATACCTTTCCTTTTCTCCTTTGCTTTTCACATCTCTTCTTTTCACAGCTACTTGTAGGGCCTCCTCAGACAGCCATTTTGCTTTTTTCCATTTCTTTTTCTTAGGGATGGTCTCCTGTACAGGGTCATGAACCTCTGTCCATAGTTCATCAAGCACTCTATCAGATCTAGTCCCTTAAATGTAACTCTCACTTCCACTGTATAATCATAAGGGATCTGATTTAGGTCATACCTGAATGGTCTAGTGGTTTTCCCTACTTTCTTCAATTTCAGTCTGAATTTGGCAATAAGGAGTTCATGATCTGAGCCACAGTCAGCTCCTGGTCTTGTTTTTGCTGACTGTATAGAGCTTCTCCATCTTTGGCTGCAAAGACTATAATCAGGCTGATTTTGGTGTTGACCATCTGGTGATGTCCATGTGTAGAATCTTCTCTTGTGTTGTTGGAAGAGGGTGTTTGCTATGACCAGTGCATTCTCTTCCCAAAACTCTATCAGCCTTTGCCCTGCTTCATTCTGTACTCTAAGGCCAAATTTGCCTGTTACTCCAGGTGTTTCTTGACTTCCTACTTTTGCATTCCAGTCCCCTATAATGAAAAGAACATCTTTTCTGGGTGTCAGTTCTAAAAGGTCTTGTAGGTCTTCATAGAACCATTCAGCTTCAGCTTCTTCAGTGTTCCTGGTTGGGACATAGACTTGGATTACCGTGATATTGAATGGGTTGTCTTGGAAACAAATAGAGATCATTCTGTCGCTCTTGAGATTGCGTCCAAGTACTGCATTTCAGACTCTTTTGTTGACTATGGTGGCTACTCCATTTCTTCTAAGGGATTCTTGCCCACAGTAGTAGATATAATGGTCATCTGAGTTAAATTCACCCATTCCAGTCCATTTTAGTTGGCTAATTCCTAAATGTCAACATTCACTCTTGCCATCTCCTATTTGACCATTTCCAAATTGCCTTGATTCATGGACCTAACATTCCAGGTTCCTATGCAGTATTGCTCTTTATAGCATTGGACCTTGCTTCTATCATCAGTCACATCCACAACTGGGTGGTATTTTTGCTTTGGCTCCATTTCTTCATTCTTTCTGGAGTTATTTCTCCACTGATCTCTAGTAGCATATTGGACACCTACCAAACTGGGGAGTTCATCTTTCAGTGTCCTATCTTTTTGACTTTTCATACTGTTCATGGGGTTCTCAAGGTAAGAATACTGAAGTGGTTTGCCATTGCCTTCTCCAGTGGACCACATTTTTTCAGACCTCTCCATCATGACCTGTCCATCTTGGGTAGCCCTACACAGCATGGCTGTTTCATTGAGTTAGACAAGATTGTGGTCCATGTGAATGGTTAGTTTTCTGTGATTCTGTGTTAGTTTTCTGAAGATCACCCTGGCTGTCACCAGAAGAGACTATCAATGAAGGGGCAGTTGGAACAAGGAAACCAGTGAGGCTGACTGACCAGACTGACTGGTAGAGTGGTCCAGCCAGAGAACATGGCAACATCAGATTATAGCAACGATGGGCTAGTGAGATTCAAGGTATTTTTGATGTTAGAGCCAGGAGCCTTTTAGTGTCAGGAGGTAAAGTCAATAGACCCATATTAATTCAGTATCATTCTCACTGCATTCTCTCATTATCAACATCCATTAATTAGTCTCAACATTAAGTATGAAGTCACTCATCTTCACATCAGGTCATAAATAATCTCAAACATATGAATAGCGGTTAAATAAGGGAAAAAGCACATACACAATCTCAAACACATTGAATATAGGTGAAATAAGGGAAAAGATGCCTAAGCAATCAGAACAGGGAGAGCCTGTGCATATATTCAAAGGTGAACTTCTCAGAACATTCTCCAGTTTCTGTCCTTCGACATAATTCCAATAAGCTAATAACCTATGCCTAGAAGGCACAGCGGAGCCTGGTGGGCTGCCGACTATGGGGTTGCACAGAGTCGGACACGACTGAAGCGACTTAGCAGCAGCAGCAGCAGCAGCAGAAGGCAATTAAAGGGAAGAGGAGAAGAAAGAGGAATGGCTTCTGATATGAGGCAATGTGACAGTGTACACAGGAAGGAAAGGTAAATAGCTGATGAAGAAAACCCAACATGTGAGAAGCAGGTGAGAGACTCTGAAGGGCATTGGAGAATGATGGTTTTCTTCACAGTTAATGGAGGCGCAGAGGAGTGAATGCCATTGTAGACCGTCTCGCCTACAAAATGGATGAAAGAAAATGAAATCCATTTGACTTACAAAAAGTTAAGCTTTGAGTATATGAAAATTATCTCACATAGACCCTTATTTCCCCAAGGTGCTCAATAAATGTATCTTTTCATTGTATTTAATGATCATGTACATGAAGTACTGTAATTTTAGCCCCACCTGATAAAGGCCTATTAAAGTATAATGTACACAGAACTGCTACATCTGGGAAGATGGCATAGATAGATTTTCCCCTATTCTTCCTGGTAAATGCAAGTAAAATCCAGACGTTCTATGTAAAACGTAAGGAGACTGAGAGTGGAGAGGAGAAAGCAGACTGGCTAGGGTCTGTGGGTGCTGAGGAAGGACACAAGTGTGACTTCACTGGGGTGAGGGGGGGCTTGTTTGTTTGTTTGTATCATAAATCTCAAACTTGGAGCTGAAGAAGGTGGCTATCAGGAAATAAACAGAAACAGAATAAAAAGTCCCCACTAAAGCTTGCTCCCTCTACCCAAAAGACCAGGAAAGGGACAGCCTAGCAGGGCAGTGAACTCTTAGAAAATGCTGCTCTGTTTCAAACACCACAGAAAGCTGTGGGGTCCACCACTACCCATCCCAGCAAAGCCTGAATGGAAAGATTGGACTCCTCATCCGACTGGAACGTGGTTCCCCAAGACCCCTGGACAGAGAAGATGGATTTAATCCCCACAAGGGTGCAATGTGGAGAACATGGGGACCTGGGGCTTCTCTCCTCACCCTGCAGTGCCCCTCTTCCCTCTGGGGTGGTGGTAGAGGAAGCCTCCTGGAGAGTTAGGACTTTGGCCCATACCAGCAGTAACAACACCCTTCCCACAGCAGAGCTGGTGGGGAGCCAGAAGCTCTGCCCGGGCCCAGCAGTTAAGAGGAGCCCCCACATAGGTCACAGAGGAGGCCAAGTGGAGAACGTGGACTTCTGCCTCCACTGGGGAGTAACCAGGTGGCACCTCCCTCCCCCCTACCTGAGTGGTTTCAGAGAACAGCAGCTAAAACAGATTTTAATAAGGTCCAAAGTTGCAGAGCATATGAAAATGTCCAGATTCCAAATGAAAAATCACTCATCATACTAAAATCCCACTTTTATCAACACTGTTTATTCAACATAGTGATGGAAGTTCTGTATGATGAAATAATCTGAGAAAAGGAAATAAAAGGCATATACATCAAAGGGAAGGAATAAAACTGTTTTCAGAGAAATGATTGCCTTCTAAGAAAACACCAGGGATTGTAAAAAGAAAAAGTTATAGAACTAACATATGAGTTTAGTAAGTTTACACGCTGTATAAAACTCAACTGTTTCTATATACCAGCAACGAACATATGAACACTGAAATTAAAAATACATATCATTTACCATCCCTTGAAAAAAGAATAATTGGGTATAAATCTAACAAATACAAGACTTGTGTACTAGAAACTACAAAACTCTGATGAAAGAAAGGAGATATAAATAAATCGACACACAATGTTCATGGGTTGGAAGACTCAACACAGTAAAAATGTCAATTATCTCTAAAATGATGTATGTTTGTGTATTTCCTATCAAAATCACAGCAAAATTTTATAGTTGTAGATAATATTATTCTAAGATGTATGTAGAAAAGCAAAGAAACTAGAATAGCAAACAAGAATAAAGTGGGAAGAATCAGACTCAAGAATCAATTTCAAGATAATTATATAATTACAGTAATTAAGACTGTGTGGTATTGGTATCTTGAAACTGACTGGAGCAGAAGGAGAATGCAGAAGTAGAACCACAAAAATATACCCAGATGATTTTGAAAAACAGCAAAAGCAATTCAGTGGAAGAAAGATAACTTGTTCAATTAATGGTCATGGGACAATTGTGTACCCATAGGCAAAAAACAAACTTTGACCTAAATCTCATACCTTATACAAAAATTAACTCAGAATATATCACAGACCTTGCATGTATATGTATGGCTGAGTCTCTTTGCTGTCCACCTGAAACTATCACAACATTGCTAATTGACTACACTCCAACATAAAATTAAAAGTTCAAAAATAAAAATAAAGGTAAAAATCAAATGCTGACAAGAATGCAGAAAAACCACATCACTTATATATTACTGGTGGAAATGTAAAATGATACAGCCACTTGGTGAAACAGTTCAGCAGTTCCTTAGAAATCTAAACATGTAACTACCATGTGACCTAGCAATTACTCTCCTGGGCATTTTTCCCAGAGGAAATGAAGACAAATGTTCACACAAAAACTTGGAGAGGAATGTTTTTATATGCTTATTTGAATAGCCAAAATGTGGACACAACCAATGTGTCCTTCAGTAAGTAAATGGCTGAACATACCTGGTACATCCATACCATGGAATACTACTCAGCAATAAAAGGGAACAAACTGCTGATACATGCCACCATACCATGTCAGACCTGGAAGAATCTCCAGAGAGTCACTCTGAGCAAAAAAAAGCCAATCAAAAAAAGTCACATATGGTATGATTCCATTTATATAACATTCTTGAAATGACAAAAGTATAAGAAATAGAGAACAGATTAATGGTTGCCAAAGGATTAAGGCAGGGCTGGGATCAATATGAGGGATCCTTGTAGCCCTGGAAATGTAGTGTCGATGTCCTAGTCATGATATCATAAGATATCAGTAAGATACTGCCATTGGCAGAAACTGGGTAAAGAGTACACAGTATTGCTCTATGTTATTTCTTATAATGGAATCTATTAAACCTTGTCAGTTTAATGGTAAGATGTACAAGTCATCCCAACTGTTGCCTTGCTCCAGCCTCAGATTCTTCAATCCTTATTCTTTTCTGACGATTCTGTGGTAGCTAGATACGCAGATGGGTGGATGGTTTTTATAGTTACAGTCAGAAAAGGAAAACAATGATCAGTGGAAAAAGATGGGTCTATCCCTTGTTCACTGTCGATCATGATTCAAGGGAGTGCCCAAAGCCCCTCATCTAATAAAATGTCACATTCCGTCTCACCCTCAGGAAAGCCACTAGTGAAAACATCCCGAGAGATGGTGATCAACACGGAGGAGCCTGCAATCACAGTTGATGTAGGAAGCACCGTCAGAACAGTGCAAGGTGTGAATGTGACTATTAAATGCCAAGCTGCAGGTAAGAAATACATCCTTTTTTTTTAATTTATACACCTGTGGCAGATTCATGCTGATGTATGGCAAAACCAGTACAATATTGTAAAGTAAAAAAAATAATAATAATTTATTTATTTTAATTGGAGGCTAAAGCCTCTTGATGAAAGTGATAGAAGAGAGTGAAAAAGTTGGCTTAAAGCTCAACATTCAGAAAACGAAGATCATGGCATCTGGTCCCATCACTTCATGGGAAATAGATGGGGAAACAGTGGAAACAGTGTCAGATTTATTTTTCTGGGCTCCAAAATCGCTGCAGATGGTGATTGCAGCCATGAAATTAAAAGATGCTTACTCCTTGGAAGAAAAGTTATGACCAACCTCGATAGTATATTCAAAAGCAGAGACATTACTTTGCCGACTAAGGTCCGTCTAGTCAAGGCTATGGTGTTTCCTGTGGTCATGTATGGATGTGAGAGTTGGACTGTGAGAAGGCTGAGCGCCAAAGAATTGATGCTTTTGAGGTGTGGTGTTGGAGAAGACTCTTGAGAGTCCCTTGGACTGCAAGGAGATCCAACCAGTCCATTCTGAAGGAGATCGGCCCTGGGATTTCTTTGGAAGGAATGGTGCTAAAGCTGAAACTCCTGTACTTTGGCCACCTCATGCGAAGAGTTGACTCATTGGAAAAGACTCTGATGCTGGAAGGGATTGGGGGCAGGAGGAGAAGGGGACGACCGAGGATGAGATGGCTGGATGGCATCACTGACTCGATGGTCATGAGTCTGAGTGAACTCTGGGAGTTGGTGACGGACAGGGAGGCCTGGCGTGCTGCGATTCATGGGGTCGCAAAGAGTCGGACATGACTGAGCGACTGAACTGAACTGAATTACTTTACAATATTGTATTGGTTTTGCCATACATCAACATGAATCCGCCTCAAGTGTACACATGTTCCCAATCCTGAACCCCCCTCCCACCTCCCTCCCCATACCATCCCTCTGGGTCATCCCAGTGCACCAGCCCCAAGCATCCTGTCTCCTGCATCGAACCTGGACTAGTGATTCATTTCTTATATTATACGTGTTTCAATTCATTTGTTCAGATATTAATGGAACCCTGTGCTAGGTTGGGGGCTGAAAGGATAGTACAAATTCTGCTTTCAGGGAATTGTGGCTACTAGGGAAAGTCAAGCACACTCAGTCACTCTGAAAGTGGAAAATGCTACTGAAGTTGATCAGAGGAAAACTGGGATAGATGAGGGAGAAGAGGTTGTTTTTATCTCTGTCCCACGTACTGGTGGAACGTGCGCATGCAAGGATGGGGACAAAGGGTGTTCCAATGGACTAAAGAATGTAAGAAAAATCATGTAAGTAGGGAAGCTGCAGGACTTCAAGGGAAATGTGACCGCTTTGGTCTAGTGGAATCCTGGAGCTCAGAGATGGGGTGGGTAAAGGGGCTTAAACTTTAGTCACGTGGGTTGCAACTGTGCCATGGGAGACTCTGAACATTTGGATGAGGAATTCAGACAAAGCAGGTTGGAAGTGGCATTAGGGGTCATGCAGTGTATAAAATAGGTTGAAGGAAAAAAAAAAAATACTGAGACAGAGGGGCCAGTTAAGAAACCATAGTAGTTTAGGGACTTCCCCAATGGACCACTGACTGGGAATTCGCCTTGCAGTGCAGGGGACATGGGTTTGATCCTTGGTCAGAGAACTAAGACCCCACATTTTTGTGGGGCAGCTGAGCCCACATGCCACAACTAAGACTTCATGCAGCCAAATATATATATATATATATATATATATATATATATATATATATATACACACACACACACACATATACCCACAGTAGTTTAGATGGAACAGTGGTAAAGAATCTGCCTGCCCAGTAGGAGACGTGAGCTCCACCCCAGAATGGGGAAGATCCCCTGGAGAAGGAAATGGCAACCCACTCCAGTATTCTTGCCTTAGCGATGAACAGCAGTAGTTTAGAGCAGAGGTACCAGGGGCCTAAACTCAGGACAGTCGTGGTGGAAAGCTCAGGAGTGGTTGGCAGGTGTAAGACCAACAGCAACCTGGAGCTTACATTCGAAGTGGGTGGGTGGTGGTGGTTTAGTGTCTGACTCTTGTAGCCTCATGGACTGTAGCCCACCAGGCTCCTCTGTCCATGGGATTTCCCAGGCAAGAGTACTGGAGTGGGTTACCATTTCCTGCTCCAAGGGATCTTCCAAACCCAAGGATCAAACCCAGGTCTCCTGCATTGCAGGCAGATTCTTCCCTGCTGAGCCAGCAGGGAAGCTCCTCTCCGAGGTGCAGGAGTCGTTTATGAAAACAGCCAGTGCTCTTGGGCATGTGATATAAATGTTGCGCTTGGGTAGCTCTTGTAAACTCAGAGGCCTCTAGGGACCAGAAGGTCAGAAAGGGGAGGAGTAGACCAGAGGAGGTGGCAATATGCCCTTCATAAAGGCATTTACCTTCAATTTAAAAACAGAAAACACCCAAAGCTCAGCTGCCAATTCTCCCTTCCTGTGAACTGCTAGCCTGTCTGCCCTAAGGGTTTCCACTGCCACGATACAAAGGGGAAATAGATGACTCCCATGCCAGGGCCCAGCGACAGCCCCCCGATTGCTGTCCTCATCAGATATACCTTCCCATGGCACCCCAACCAACGTTCCCACGTCATACCCTGTCTGAAAAGAGGACAGGCGTTGGCACCCCCTGTTCTGGGTGTTTCTTTGTCTTAGGTCTCAGCCCCAGCTTCAGAAAGTTCACCTCCGCCTGTGATTTATAAGGCCAGAGAGAACCCATTTTAGAAGTAGGAGGAAGATCTTCTTCTGCAGCACGTTGTTTCCTAAGAACAGACAGGTCTGGTTTTCTCTGAAATCTTCTGGTAGCTCTAGGAAGCCCAAAATATAAATCTGTCCCTGTCGTAATACATTAGCTTCTTCTTGGTAAAGCATCCGTTGGCCCGTGCATCCAGCTGCCTCAGTGAAAGCCTGTAGAACTAAATCCCTTCAGGCTCTGTACTCTCAATCAGGGTGTCCCATGAATGAGTTGCCGCTCTGTACACAGACTGCTGGTGAAGGCCAGATCCTTTATGCAGGACCATCACTCCCCATCTGATCTCCAGGAACATGTGCCTTGAAGACAGCACACCAGCTGGAGATAAGATGGGTCTCCCAATATAATGGACCATATTGGGTCTCCTCTTGAGTGTTGGGACTGGTAGGACTAAAAGAGTGGGAAGCAAAGGGCAGCAAAATCAGGACTTGATCATCTGAAAGAGGTTGAGAAAACCAGAATTCAGTTGGAGAAGTATTTATCACAGGAAAACTAGAAAAGTCAAAACAGCTTTGGTCAGCTCTTCTGGGCCACCCAGCGCCATGTCTCCAACTTCACCCAGAGATTCACTCTTGGTAACCTGATAGTGAAATCCTAGGTTGTGAGGTCCAGTTTTTGCCTGGCCATGCACATTACATTACTAAAAACTTAGTTTTATTCATAGGACCATTTGTATTAATCATAGTTAAATAAAATAAATGTGTCTCTGTCATTGTGCCTTTTATTAAATAAGGTTTTTATTCAACATGGGCTTCCTTTGTAGCTCAGTTGGTAAAGAATGAGGGAGACCTGGGTTCAATCCTTGGGTTGGGAAGATCTCCTGGAGAAGGGAAAGGCTTCCCGCTCCAGTATTCTGGCCTGAGGAATTCCATGGACATGTATAGTCCATGGGGTCACAAAGAGTGGGACACGACTGAGTGACTTTCGCTTTCACTTTCACTTTTATGCAACATAGATGGGAAAGAGCCTGCTTTTGATTAAACTGTTGGTCTGTGAATTTACTGGACAAAGAAATCATTCTTGAGCTGAGTCTCCAGTCGAAATACTGACAGCTATAATACCAAATAGCAAAAGAAACTATTTTTACTTTGATGCTACAAGTGGCCTTTATGACTCTCTTGTGACATAATTTCAATGGCTATATAATAGTATATTTTAAGACTATTACATAATTTACATAGAATAACTCGTGTCCTTGCATGTTTGAGTTGTTAGCAGTTTTTCATTAAATATCTTTTGCACATGTATGCTTTCAACCTGTAAAATGCAGACTCACAAATTATTCCCAACCCTTAAACATAAAAACCATTAAACAACAAGTATAATGAGGCTTTTTCTTGGAAAGTGATTCAGTCTCTTATACCACTCCCATACTTGTTCTCTATTGGAGAAGAATTCAGAAGACGGAATGTGAGATAAGGGGTTAGAGGAGGAGGAAGAGTTTCAGTCATTGGGAATAGGACGTGCAAAGGGCCTGAGGTAGAAAGAGTATGTTGCATTTGAAAGAGTGAAATGTGGCTGGCTTGGCTGTAAGATGGAGAGGCTAGAAGACAGTAGGGTGACTTGTAGCTGAGAGGTGAGGGACAGTAGGCAGGAGCTAAATCTTATGCTTTCCTAGGTTATGGTACATTTTGGAACAGGGGAAGCTTTTGAAGACTTACCTAGGATATAAAATTGTCAGGACTAGTCATGTAGAAATAAATAGTTGAGGAGTCAATGATGGGCAGTGTATTAGCCAGGAAAGGCTAGCCTATGGTAACAGGTAGACCCCCAAATGTATAATGATGACTCAAACACAATAGAATTTTATTACTTGCCTACCTAGGAGTCCAAAGAGTGGTCCTGGTCAGCTGAAGGGGAGGGGATCTGCCCCCCCCACAGTCCTTCAGCATCCCTGGACACTGGTGGTTCTGTTATCCTGAATACATGCCTTCAAAGGTCTCCCCAAAGGTTCTCTCTACCCTGTCAGTAAGATGAGGAGAAAACAAAGTGTAGAGGATGGTTGAAATGGTTTTGAGGGTGATACTTGGCAAACCGGAACAAACGTTTTTGGCCAAGCCAGTAGCACGCATTACTGCTTCTCACATCCCTTCTTAGTCACATGGCCACTCACCGCTACCAAGGGCTGTTGGGGAATGTTGCCAGGCTGAGGAGGAGGAGGTATTAGTCGCTCAGTCGTGTCTGACTCTGTGATCCCATGTACTGTAGCCCGCCAGGCTCCTCTGTCTGTGGGATTCTCCAGGTAAGAATATTGGAGTAGGTTGCCATTCCCTTCCCCAGGGGATCTTTCCAACCCAGGGATTGAACCCAGGTTTCCTGCATTGCAAGCAGATTCCTTACCATCTGAGCCACCAGGGAAGCCCAGGCTGGGTACCCAGGAAAAAGAAGGAATATCTATCAGCATCTGTCACAGTGAGTGTGGAGAAATGTGGAAGACTACAAGCCTCCTTACCAGACTGCCATGGTTCTTTAGAATAATCGCTCAGATTGACATTTAGGTTACTATATTCTTCCCTTGTCTTGCACCAAGCCTTTAAAGAAGTTTCTAGAACTTATCATGTCAAGGTGTGCCTTTCAGTGGATGCCCCACCTGAAGATGTTGACAAGGTGTCAGGGTGCAGGCAGCCTTCCAAGTATAACAAGTGGTCTAGTTAACAGGAATATCCTATCTGGGATTTAAAAAAAGATTATTATAGCATCACCCTACCTGGCAGCTCAGTGGATATTAAAAGCACTAATCCTCATAATCAAGTCAAGTTACAGCCCATTATGACTATGCTCATTTATTGATCCTTTCAAGCAGCAGGGAGACCACTGTGTTGTTGATAAGATATGCCACAGAGCAGGAAAAGTAAAAGCAGGTCCTTTCACTTCCTATTTTAGACACAGATCATACCAGGGAGTCCAGAGTGTGGAGCCTATCCAGCTAACTTGTCAACAGTATAGCTTTGGACTTTGCTTTTCAGTAGAGTGTATTTTTTGTCATTTTTCAAACATTTCTTTCTGTAGAATGTGCTGTCATATCACAACAGGCTAGGGAAAAAATCATTTACAACCTGATAAGCTTCTCACCAAGAAGTGTACTAACAATGGATTCTAGAAACTTCCCTCCTAACAATAACCTTGATGTTATGATTGCAGTAGAAAGGTTAATTCCAAAAGCAGAAAGCATTTAAGGATTGACACCAGAGATAACACGCAGCAATTCAGAGCTTCTCACGGGAGGCAGTCTCGTATACTGGCCGACAGTGTCATGTACTTGGTAGGATGGGGTTTCATGGCATCAGATATACTGAGCTTGGATCCTTGCCTGCCATCTGTAGGTCACCGATTGGTGGCAAAGTGGAGAGGGACTCTGTCCTCATGTAATCATTCAGGAATCCAGACTAATAGTCTCTTGGGGCAGATTTCATAATCTTTTCAAGTCCCAATTTCCTCATCAGTAAAATGGGGTTGATAACAATGCTTCATGGTAACTTTGTGATTCTGTATGACATGTTTATTAAATGTCTGGCTTATAGCAAATATTCAGTTAATGTTCTTTCTCCCTCTAATGTGTTCGGGATACGTATAGCTTCTGGCCTCAGTGCATTCCTGCTGTCTCGGTGTTCTAAGCATCTTGGTTAGGCATGTGTATCTGGTTACCTTTCCAAGGGCCTCTGGCGTGTATGAGGGCTGATTATATTTTCTGAGGCATCATTGTCATGTCTTGAGAGAAAAAGAAAGAAGATGCCTCATTCCTTTTTTTTCCTGTTCCCTTGTTCCACCTTTGTAATACATCACCATCAGTCATGGCAGGGCTGTCATTCCAAAGCATCTTTTTGGTGTCATTCTCTTTAAGGCACACAATCCCAGGCAGGAATCCTTCAAACTGTGACACCAGCAGCATTGGTAAATTATTGATGCAGGTCTGTGTTTGAATGAGTCTAGAAGAGGTTTGCTACTCTGTCACAGAATGGTCCTTGTAACATGCAGCACTTCCCTCAGCACTGCGGTCACTCTGTAGGCCCAGTTTTACAGAGATTGGAGGTCCCTTCCATCTACCTTCATTATTCTGAACATGTCCATTTCTCCCATGAACTCCCCTGCTCTCAATTGAGGGATTCAGCTCTATTGGTAAAGACTCTGTTTTGTCCTGTTAAACAGACTTGATTTCATAAGGGCATGAGGCCAAGAGTGATGGCAAGAATGGAAGAAGCTTACACCCACTTCCTGGAAATGTGAGAAATGGCTCCATCCCTGGGTCATCTCTTTCCCTCCTCCTCCTTCTCTTCCTCACCATCCCTGTCTCTCCCCCTGGCTACCCTGACCAAAGAAGGTCACTTAGGGGAGCAGCAAGTCTGGCTGTGGCAGCTGACCATGTAAACACAAAGTTGGCCCTGGAGACACCCAAGTCGTGGCCTACGGGCACTGTCATGGAGACAGCATTCACCCCCACCGTCTCCTGGTGGAACTGACAGCCCACTCGTCCCTGTCTCTTACTCTGCCTCCTCGCTCTAGGACAGCCTCAGTTCCTATCAGGGATTGTGCACTTGCTGCCCACAGACCCCGTCCAAGGCAGGTGCCACTGACAGGTACTATGTGTGAGCAGTTTATGGTGAGGGGAAAAGGGTGAATACTTGCAGAAGCTGGTTTGTAGAACCTCATTTTTCCTTGCATTTTCAGGAGAGAAGTGATGTGGGTGGGTGAGTGGGGGGTGTTTATTCAACTTTCTTTCCAGAGGCTTTCTCCTGAAGGCTATGGAATTTTTTTTTTTCCTCCCAACGTGAAAACAGAGCTCAGGGTCCACAGTCTAAGCTGGCATGGCCGGGCATCATGATGCTCTTGCTCTCCCTAGTGGTGTTGCAATGAAAAATCAGCCTTTCTGCCTCTCACCTGCATCTTTACTCCAGGTGTGTTTAGAGACAATAACACCAGCCTGGCCCCTCTCATGCACCTGAGCGTCAAGTATCAGAGTGTGTGCCCCTCTCTGATGGATCAGGGCTGTGGTGCCCAAGTCTCCCCCTCTTTTAACAGATCTGCCTCCAGCCAGTCTGCCAGTCCCTAGGGATCCACATTTAATTATGGGTAATCTGCACTACGATGAAAAGAGAGGACCAGAGAGTCACTCTCCTGCTCCTTATAGACAGGGAGAGAAAAGCTCTAGAGATTGGCCAAATGCTTGGGCCGCCCTCCATAGGCTATCATTCCACTACTGGAAACCATACCTGAAGCAGCAGGACAGCCAGGACACCAGTGAATTCATGCAGGATAGTTCATTGTTAATGAGGCAATAGGAGAGCACTCTCCCAGCCAGCCCCACTTCCTGCCATTGGGATCCCGGGAGCAGCAAGTGCTCCAGGGCTCGTGATGAGAGCTGGCTCTTTCAGAGGAGGCTCTGAGTACATTTTATTCGTCAGAGACAAGCAGTGGGTACACAGGTGATGCCATGAAGGTATCTGCATTCTCAACTGTAGGCTGCCCACGAAGGGTAAGGCTGCCCCTACCCCAAGGGCAAAATCCATCCCCAGCTCTGAGAAAGTACAGGACTAACGTTCCAGCTCTGCCTATTCTGGGTTTTGACCCCATTTACCTGGATTTGGCTTTCTAAACATGCTCCGGATACATGTCCACAAGTTTCATGAGCAAACATTGTGAGCTAAGTCAAGAAGCTAGAAAGTACAGAAACAGAGCTGTCCACTCCCTGGAGACTGTGAATTAACGCCACATGGTTCCTGTCTCTCAGCTCACTAGAGCTGGGCTTCCCACGGAGCCTCCTATGCAGACCATCTCAGCAGGCTTGTCCTAAACTGAGGACTGCTTACCAGCATGCCACCCACGGGGAAACTTCCTCAGGAATGAAAGCCGTTCGCTTGTCGTAGTCAACTCAGGCTGCTCCAACAAAATACCACAGATTGTGCAGCTCAAACCACAGAAGTTTGTTTCTCAGGGTTCTGGAGGCTGAGAATTCCAAAATCAATGTGCCAGACCATTCAGTCCCAGAGGAGGACTCTCTCCCTGGCTTGCAGACAGCTATCTTCTTGCTGTGTCCTCTCATGATGGAGGGAGGGAAAGAGAGAGAAAAAGGGAAGGGAAAAGAATGAGAAAGAGAGGGCCTCTTCTTATAAGGGCACTGATGCCATCACAATGGCCACTGCCTTCAGGAGGACTCCATCTAAACCTAAAAATCTCCAAGACCTCATCTCCTACCACATCACCCTGAGGGTGGTTAGGACTCCAACATACGAATTTGTAGAGGACACAAGCACTGAGCCCCTAACAGTCCTTGAGGACAGAGCCTAACTTCCGAAGACAGGAGCCCCACCCCAGTTCAGACGTGCGCACTTTCCCCAGCTCTCTCAATAATGAACTTGAACTGCGGAGAGAGCAGAGTACTCCCTTTTGGTCTCTCTTTTTCTTTGGTGATGAACCTCATGCCACGGTTCCATCTCCGCTTTTTCCAAGAAAATACTTAGGCCTCAAAAAATACAAGCTTGTTTTCTACATAGAGTGCTGGTAAGGATCTAGCAGCTTTCATTTGTCTGGTTCGTGAATATATTAATATTCTGTAGCTTTTAACTTTCTTGTTGTCCAGTCACTCAGTCATGTCCAACTCTTTGTGACCCCATGGACCCCATTTAACCTTCTACCGAGGTATAATGTCTATACCGAAAAGTGCATATGTTGTAAAGGTCCCAAGCCCACCAAACATAGTCCCCAAGTCAAAAGACAGCTACTAGCAGCCAGGTTCCTTGTCCCCACTTTCAGCGACAGCACCTTCCTTCCATCTGCGTCCCTCAGAGGAACCCCCCGCTCTGACTGCTGACAACGGGGACTGATGTTACCAGCTTTTCTTTTCTACGTTCAGAAATGAAATCATACAGTGTATGCTGTTTCGAGTCTGCCTTCTCTTATCCTGCATTAGGTTTGTTTCATTTAGTTGTCAAGTTAATCATTTTCACTGATACATAGATTTCATTCTTAGGTGTTTTCTCCAAAGGCTTTTGGTTCACTCCTTGCACCCTGGCAAGTGCCTTTCTCAGCTGCCCTCTTCCTCTTCTTTTAACCAGTCTTTCCCTTCCTGCCTTATCTCTGGAAGCTCTTAAAAGCAAAAGATCTCAAGACAGCCTGAGAGGCCAGAGACCTGTTTAGTTTGGCCAAAGGAGCATAGAAGACGCCCAGGCAGATGCTTCCTGCAGAGCAGCTCTGGGGCGGGTCCACCAAGAGGCTATAAATATCTCCAGGTCACCTGAATGTGGTGGCTGATGCATTTTTTTTTTTTTTCCTCCTAGGTGTGCCTGAAGCTGAAGTCACATGGTTCAGAAATAAAAGCAAACTGGGCTCCCCTCCCCCTCTGCACGAGGGCTCCTTGGTGCTTACAGCTGTGTCCTCCTTGGATCAAGGCCTGTACTCCTGCAGGGCCGCCAATCTACACGGGGAGCTGACTGAGAGCACTGAGCTCCTGATTCTAGGTAAACACCATGAGGCTGGCCACCCCCGGTGGACCCCACTGGGATGACTCTCTGACCCACCCTCACCTCCTCCTGGCCCTGATCCAATTAAATGCATGAAGGTAAAATGGATATTCCTTCCCTTTTCCCCACCTTAGGGCCTCCCAGTAGAGAGAACACAAACCAAGGGGCCAAGCAAACCAAGCAGAGGTCAGCTGGAACCCTGGGTCTACCACTTACTCACTGTGTGACCTTGGGCAGTCACTTAACCTTGCTAAGCCGTAGATCCTGGTCTCTGTGTAGAAAACAAGATTGCCCATTGTGGGCAGGCAGGGGAGGTACAAATAGAGATAACAGGCAGTTTCTTAACTCCTTCTATATTAAGGACTGCTTTGAGATTCAGACAAAAACTATAGACTACCTTGCTGAGAAAAATTCATATGTACAAAATTTCTCGTATAATTTTGGGAAGTTCATACTCGAGCCCACCTTAAGTGCACATGTGTACCCCTCTCCTTAGTCCAGTGCAGCTGCTATAGCAAAACAGCCGCAGATCGGATGGCTTACATGGAGAAGGAAATGGCACACTCCATTGTTCTTGCCTGGGCAGTCTCACGGACAGAGGGGTCCATGGGGTCACAAAGAGTCAGCCAGGACTGACCAACTGAGCGCAAGTGGCTTAGACAACAGAAGTTTGTTCTTCACATGTCTAGAGACTGGAAGTCTAGAATCCAAGTGCCTTCATGGTCAGACTCTGGTGAGGCCCCCTCCATGGCAGCAGGATGGTGGCTTCTTACTGCACCCTCGTATAGCAGAAAGGACAAACAAGCTCTCGGGGGTCTCTGTTATAAGGGCTCAGGGTCTCTGTTATAAGGATCCTAATGTCAATCATGAGGGCTCCGCCTTCCTGACATAATCATCTCCCAAAGGCCCCACCTCCTCTTATCATTACCTTGAAGGGATTAGGATTTCAACATATGTATTTGGGGGACCCAAACATTCAGACAGTAGCACCACCAGACAGAAGGACCCCTGATTAAAGAGTCTAACACAGTTCCTGGCATTAAATCGTTATTTAAAAATAATAGCAATTGCCGGGACACCATCCAGCACTCACTGATGCCCAGGGCTGGACTCAGTCATATTGCATCTATACCGAGATTCAGACTCTGCTTCTCTTCCCAGCAGAGGGTGGGCATTGGTCAGGGGTGGGTAAAGAAGCTTGTTTTTGTCTTCTTTTTTAAAAAGGCAGTTATTAGAGGGGACTTCGTTTATGGCCCAGTGCTTAGGACTTCACCTTCCAGTGCAGAGGGTGCAGGTTCGATCCCTGATCGGGGACCTAAGATCCCACATGCCTTGCAGTCAAAAAACCGAAATGTAGAACAGAAGCAATATTGTAACAAATTCAAGAAAGACTTTAAAAATGGTCCACATGAAAAAAAAACTTTTAAAAAAAAAGGCAATTATTAGAGCATGTATGCTAGTTATCTCACTAAGAAAGAGCCATCATTCTTGGTGGGGGGCAAAGATGAGAAATACGAATAATTACATGCCACAATATGTATATTATGGCCTTCCACAAGGGAAAGTAAATAAACTTTACTCATATTTTCACACCCCAGAGATGATATAGCAAAGCATAGAGTCTACCCCTGCCCACTCAGATTTCACAGAGACCCACGTGGGTCTTCCTGTCAACAGTGGCTGCATAAACCTCCAGTCATATTAGGAAGCCACAGAAAATCAGCTCCGTGGAGGATGTCATTTGTTTTGTGTTGGGTTTCTTCTGGCTGAGCTGCTCGTCTGGAGCCCAGGGCCCCAGACTGTTGCCCCACACTGAGTTATGCTGCTTACTGTGGGGATTTCCTCTCTAATAACCTTCCTGATCACCTCTGCTAACAGAGATGAACATGTAGGAAGTGTGGCTGCTAACGTAGCTCTGCCTATGAAGTGTGTATGCTCTGGGAGCCAAAACTGTAGCATTCCAACGCTAATTCAGTGTAACCGTGAACGTGGAGTTTGAAGAGCATGAAGTCTTCCCATTTTAATCAAACTGGATGGGGAAAAAAAAACCCACACTATTTAGGTTCTTAATTTCCTCAATTAGAAGTCCTGTTTATTCATCAAAGTTTGTTAGTTTTTATGGACATAGGAATAGTATTTCCTATTCTATTTGGTACTTTATGGACATAGGAGTAGTATTTCTCCTTTTTTTTTTTAATCAGCCCCAAATGTGGCTTAATGTTTAAATGAGGGATTTCATGTGTAAAGCTGAGGTTTCATGAGGCCCATGACTTAACCTGTGTTGTGGAGGACTGAATTGTCATGAGGCCAACTTTCATTCATGGGTTCATATAGCCACTGAATGGCTGTTCATTAAGTGTTGCCACTGAGTCCCATGTAGAGCTTTAGGATAAACACAGGAGGTGACTTCTGTCCTTGGGGAATTGACAGTTTCCCTCAAAAGATTAGCTGGACATTCGAAGAAGTAAACTATGACGGAAGCTGTAAGGACATTAGGAGGGGCTGACATTTGGCCCAGAAAGATCAATGGTTTTAAAGATGGGCCATAACCTCCCCTTTTGGCTATTAATAAATAAGCAAAGCCTTCTTGAATTATAATACTCTTGAAGGAGTATCCCATTTCTGTATTATTGGGGGAACTCCATTTCCCTCAATATTCAATTTCAATATATTTGAAAGAATATTAAAAAGGATGAGAGAAAAGAGAGTCTAACTTGGAAAAAAACTATATCAGTATCAATTCCTAAAACCATGGTATATCAAAGTAGAAAGAGACCTTGGAAATGATGAGGGTTGTTTTTTTAAAAAATCATTTTTAGATGAAGAAACTAAAGCTTAGAGGGACTGTGACTTGCCCAAGTTAGTGAATGAAAGAGCCATGCTCAAATTGAGTTCCTGAATCCAATCACGATGTTTTTACCCTACACCACGTAAAGAATATTTTCAAATTATATAGACTATATATAATGTCTTTATAATGTTGAATTTTTATATATAAGTATGTAAGCTTATTACTGCTTTCTGTATATGATGGTCTTTGCAGTCAAAGGCAGAGTAGACAGAAGGCATGTTTCTGAAGTAGATCCAGGCCCCACTGTGACTGACTTCTTTACCACTTCTAACAAGTACTGAACACGGTGACAAGCACACAGCAGGCCCTCTCTGAACGCTGCTGAAATGACCATCAATTACAAGGACAACCTTTCTGCTTCTCTTTCCACTCCAACAAGTGCTCTAGAGAAAAAGGCGGGAGTTGGTGTTGGATATGAATTGCAGTGCGCAAGGAGACTCGGGAAGAAGCGGGAGCAGAGTCCTGCTTCTTTCTCAGCAGATTGTGGGATCATCCTACCACTGCATTCAACAGCTGCTTGCCTCTTTATTTGCTCAAGGAAATTCATAAGCCACTGTGTTTCCCTTTCTGTCACTTTTAGCTCTGGTTAACTAACTCCTGGTTACATCAGCCCTGAATCATGACAAGATTTTGACTAACACATCACCCCTGAACTGCTTCTCTGGTCTTACTTAGACATAAAAACCCAGATCACAAAGTGAATCCCTAACCTCCCAACTGTACCCCTTCCTTCCCAGAAAAAAGCCACTCACAGGATCTTTAGAAATAAGAAATTCTTGTGACTTATCCCTGCCTGTAGGGACAATAACAAAGTTCCTCCCTCTAAAGGTCGTTTTAAGAGTTAAATGAAACAAGGAATAAAAATTATTTTAGCACAGGACTTGGCATATAGTTCTGAAGAAGCTTTGGCTTTTTCAAAGTGTCTTTATAATATAGTTTCAATTAGCTATGTGTTTATAGAGCACCTGTGGCAGAAAGTGGTATACAGTAAGGAAGGAACTCCAGAAATCAACATGCCTGATTCTTATCACTGACTGTACAGTTTTGGGCATCAAGTATTATGTTTGAAATTCAGACTCACCTTGATGGGAACACCTTCTCTCTAGGCAAAGTGATGTTAGAGGTAATAATAGTAACACCTGCCTTACACGTGGACACACTTCCGTGCGTGCCTGCCTCTCCCTGTCCCCTTAGCACAGCCTTTATGCTTTAACCCGCCTGACGCCCCATCCTCCTTCTCACAGAGCCCCCCCACGTCCCCACACAGTTGGACGACATCAGGGCCCTGCTCTCAGCCACTGGACTGAACCTTCCTTCGGTGCTGACGTCTCCACTGGGAACACAGCTGGTCCTGGATCCTGGGAATTCTGCTCTCCTTGGTGAGTCCAACCCTCTGGAACACTGGGCAGAAATCCAGGGCTGGACAGGATTTATGGATGGGTGACTGCTTGCAGGTGGGAGGGAGGCAGAAGTGGGGGGTGGCCAACAGGAAATCACTAAATTGTGTACAGAATCCAGATTTACCAGTGGAAACTTGGCTGACTTTCCATATGAGGTGAATTCAGTTCTTAGTTTGGACCTGAGCCTGGCCAGAGTCCGAAAGGGCTCCTCTCTGAATCCTCTTGGGCTGGTGCCACAGTCCAGATCCTCTCAATCAGACTGATGATGCTGGACTTAGAGAACAGATACAGCAGTGAAAAACAGCTCCTGCATCTCTTCTCCCCATCACCAGCTGTATCCCAGTACTCCTCCATGACCTCTTCTTACCTCAATAGAGCTGTAACCAGCTTTCAACAAGAAAACTGCGGTATCAGTACCTCCCTTAATCCAGGCAGTCTATGTAAACCTCCTTCTGTAGGTAGGGCCTAAAAACAACCCAGACTCCTCAAGGCAAGTGTTTCAGTAGCTCCACCAGGGGCACCTTCCCTGTCATCTGTCACTGGGAGCCTACACCCAGTTATTGCCCATGAGGCTGACACCTTGTAGCAGAAACTCGCTCTAGGGCATCCCCGTTCTGGGCCCCTCACTCCAGAGCCGTGGGGATGCCAGAGCAACCTCCACCCTCAGCATGACCCCTAGATATGGTCTAGATGGAAAAGAATTCTTCTGCCTTCAAAGGCCTGGGAAAAACAGGCCTACAAAATGGAAAAAGTCTTCATGCTAACTGTATGTGGCCCCAGATGTTGGTCATGGCAGCTAGAATTCTTCCCTTGACTCAATGTTGAAATTTCCTCTACTCTTCTCTGTGCCAGCTAACAGGGGACAGGAAGCCAGTGGTTTCTCAGTAATATTGATCATAACTTATCAGCATGGCCACAAGGCTTGGTATCTTTAAGGTTATAGCACAGAAAGATCACCTTCAGTTTTTGATAACATCTAAAATTAGCAAAGAATGCATACAGGCATATGGCAAAAGCTTCTGGTTTTTCTGTTTCTGATCTGGATAAAACTAAAACATAGATATAGTAATGAGTAGCCCTATTCTGTTTCTCATAACAAACTTGGTATTGAGTTTTTTCCACATCATGTTGATCAGAATTCATAGGCATTTAAACCTGCTTATTTTTTTTATTTTGGCATTATGAATGGTAAATTTATTCCAGATTAAATGTGTGCATTGTAAACTTTTATTTTAGGTTCATCACCATGAGAGAGTGTCATAACTTACTATCATTGCCCAGTCGTTAACAGGGTGTGCAGCAATTGCTTATTTTCAAGTTCAATAACTCTTGGATTGCTCAGGTGCCGTTAAGCATGCCGGAAAAGTTAACCTGCTCATATTTTCCCATGATAGCTTTACTTTCTTTCTCCCTTATTCTGGAATAATATTTTGTGTCATTTTAGCCATGGGCAATAAGAATTTATTGTGCTTTAAGCTGCTGAATTCCATTCCTAGTTTATGGTGCTTTGTTACCTTAGGCTGGTATTTAAATCTAATGGTTAAGAACACCTTAATGTCCTTGTTCACATTCAGACCACTCCACCTGAGTATCAGAGGCAGTATCCATAAAGTCCCTGAATGCAATAAAGTCCATATAAGCAATATGGACTTGGGAACACCATAGAGCTAAGAGAGAGCCACGTGGAATTGTGGAGATGAGTTAGGGAATGGTGTCAGGTATCAGGACCCTGAGAAACAGGTCGCTGGAGACAGGCCAGAGCCTCATTGTTCTGTTTTGATGCTGAGCACTGAAGGGTGGGGGTGGGGATTCAAATAGACACAAAGGGAAGAAAACAAGCCATGAACCCAGAGATTAAAACGTGTGGGATGTGCATCAGGTGTCTGTTCAGGAACAGCTGTAAGACCCCACTGCTTTAAGGCAGCTCAGCTGGGATAGAAACTAGGCCTTCACAGGGAGCAAGCCTCAGCCAGAGCTTGTCCACACAGGTGTGACTCCAACCCTTACCACAAGCGTTCTAACAGCCTCCCGTCCGTCACAGGCCTCCCTGGCTAGTGACTCAGCATGATCTGTTTGCCCATATGTTCCCCTTTGATCTAGCTCCCATCCCTAGCTCCTGTTGGTGGCTCTTTCTGACCAGAGTGTATATTCTGGATATAGGAAATAAGCCAGAGGCCAGAGAGGGTATTCTGTGAAGGACTGCTCAGAGTGATACATAGCATCAAATTATGGAGGACCTTAATTATTAGAGGCTTCCCTGGTGGCTCAGATGGTAAAGAATCTGCCTATGATGCAGGATACCCAGGTCTGATCCTGAGTCAGGAAGATTCCCTGGAGAAGGGAATGGTAACTCACTCCAGGATTCTTGCTGGAGAATTCCATGGGCAGAGGAGCCTGGTGGGCCACAGTCCATGGGTCACAAAGATTCAGACACAACAGTTTAATTATTAGATATAGGGGGTAAATTTTCTATGTGAGAAATGAGGAGAGATCTTTAGAGTTTTTTTAAGTAAAATGATGTAGTTAAAGTAATATTTGAAATAATTAACCTGACATTCTGTAAGAGTAGGTAATCAATAGTAGGAGAGATTTAATGAAGAAACACTAGGTTGAGGGTAACAGATTTTCTAGACCAGGATGAAAATAAGTGGGAAACATATTTGTTAATCACCCCTTCCACAGCCAAGACAACCCCTAATCAATCATGACACTCACTCAGTTCAGGCTCTGCCTTGGAATTCGTTTTAACATTCCAACCAAGCATGTGGCAATTGATATATAGGATAAAAGCATTTGCTAACCCCATCGTAGCCAGTGAATGTGGAGATTCATGTGTGTGTATTTCTCCCAACTACAATCTGCTACAACAGATTCAAAGAACTCCATGGTTCTGTGACTCAGGGACAGTAACTCATGGGCTGGATTCTTGTGTTTTCATGAGAGGAAGGGGAGAAGGGAGATTTGAGGGTTTTAAAGCCATATGTCAGCATCAACTCCTTCTCCATAACGGTTTGAGTGTTAAGATTCCCAGAGGGTGAGTCCACTCCAGAAATGGCTGTTTTGGTTTTCAGATAGTACAGCATTGATTTCACTTCAAGCCACTGTTACAGCTTTCAAGAAGGAATGTTGATTGAGTGACACAGCCGTGGGCTCATTTGAGCCTCACTTTCTGTAACTGTAAATGAAGTCTTCAGATGAGTGGGTCCTTGCCACCCTCATACCCTTTGGTGTCTGACCCAGACATGGAAAATGTCCAGTGGAGGCTCGGCTGAGCAGAGTTGACCCAGTCTAACTGAATCCCTTGTCCCAGGCAAGGCAGATGCTAATTTTTTTGTCCTTTTTTTCCAGCTGTTCTTTGTGCAGGGAGGCCTAAAGTGCCAACTGCTGTGGGAGGCAAGACCAGCACCACAGCCTTGCACCACAGCACCTGTGGTGGTCCAGACCCAAGCAGTAGCCTACAGGGTTCCATTTTCAGAGCAGCAGCATCTCAGGCCTCCCCACAGCACCTAAACCCTTTTGCAGCCTTCTGTTAAATATTTCTTTTGGCCACTAAGGCCCAAGACTAATATTCCTCACAGTATCATTTATAGGGTATTACCATTGATATTTTTTGAAAACTAACTTTTGTTGGAGTTTTTATTATAACTGTGATACATCTTCATTGTAGAGCAATTAAAAAATAGAAAAAAAGAGAAAATGAGCATCATCTATAATTACCTAGCCCAGAAGTAACCAGCACAAGTATCTTTTTCCTAGTCATTAATATATACATTATATAGTTTTATCTAAAATGAAACTGTACTCTAAGTACTGCTTGTAACATATTTCACTTAATGGTGTTTATACATAGTAATTTGTACCTCTTAATCCCCTAGTGGTGGTGTAGTCGCTAAGTCGTATCTGACTCTTGAGACCCCATGAATTGTAGCCTGGCAGACTCTTCTATCCATGGGATTCTCCATGCAGGAATACTGGAGTGGGTTGATATTTACTTCTCCAAGGGATACGTGTGTACGTAAAGTTGCTCAGTTGTGTCTGACTCTTTGCAACCCCATGGATTGTAGCCCACCAGGCCCCTCAGTCCATGGAATTTTCCAGGCAAGAGTACTGGAGTGGGTTGCCATTTCCTTTTCCAGGGGCTCTTCCCAACCCAGGGATGAACCCAGGTCTCTTTTGTCCCCTGCACTGGAAGGCAGGTTCTTTACCACTAGCGCCACCTATAAGCCCCTACTCCTATCTTGTCCCTCCCCTCTACTCTCTCCCCATTGGTAACCACTAGTTTGTTCTTTATATCTGGGAGTCTGCTTCTGTTTTGTTCTATTCATTTTTGTAAGAGATAACATACAGTATTTGTCTTTGACCCATTTCACTAAGCATAGTGTCCTCCAGGTCCATACATGTTGTTGCAAATGGCAAAAATGCATTCTTATTTGTGGCTGGCTAATATTCCATTGTATAGACATACAACATTTCTTTATCCATTCATCTGTTGAGGGACACGTAGGTTGCTTCCGTGTCTTGTCAATTGTAAATAATAATGCTGTGAATATTGGGGTGTGACATGTAAGTTTTTTAATAGCCTTTTTGAGAGATAATTGACATATAATAAGTGATACATATATAAAGTCTAAAATTTGATGTTTTGATATATGGATGCACCTATGAAGCCATCACCAAAAGCAACATAATGATCACATTCATCATTCTCTAAAGTTACCTTGTACCCCTTTGTAACTGTTCCTTCACACCCCTACCCAGCCCCAAGTAACTACTCATCTGCTGTCAGTATAGAATAGATTGTTATTTTAAAAAAAAAGAAAAAGAAAAAGAGGAATCATACTGTGGGGAGCTTGGCTTCATTCGCTCGGGACAGTTATCTGGACATTCACCCGCACTGTAACTTACATCAATAGCACATTTCCTTCTTTTGTTGATTGGTGATCATTGTACAGATGCACTGCAGCTAGTTCGGCCACTCACCTGAGGGAGGAGAATGGTCATCTCCCATTTCTGGGCATTACAAACGAAGCTGCTGAGTGCATTAAAGGGCTAGTCTTTGTATGGACACATGCTTTCATTTCTCTTGATTAAACACTTGAGAGCAAAATGGCTGCATTATATGGTCAGTGTACATTTAACATTTTAAGAAATAGCCACACTGTTCTCCAGAGTGGTTGCCTACTTTACATTCCTATCAGAGGCGTATGAAGGTTCCAGTTCTCCACATCCTCACCTACACACAGTATGTGAGAGTCGCTCAGTTCTGCTGACTCTTCACAGCCCCATGGGCTATATAGCCTGCCAGACTCCTCTGTCCATGGACTTCTCCAAGCAAGACTACTGGAGTGGGTAGCCATTCCCTTCTCCAGGGGATCTTCCCGACCCAGGGATCAAACCCAGGTCTCCCACATTGCAGGCAGACAGTGTAGTTGGCCATTTTAATTTTAGACATTCTACTAAGTGTATAGTAGTTTCTTCTTGTAGTTTTAATCTGTCTTTTCCTAATGACGGATAGTACTGAGCTTTTTATGTACATATTTGCCATCCTGATTTCTTCTTTGGTAAAAGGTCTCTTTAATTTTGCCCTGGTTTTTTTTTTAAGTTGAGTTGTTTTTTTTTTAATTTAACTATTATTGAGTGTTGAGAGCTCTTTTTATATATTGGATATGTGTCTTTTATCAGAAATATGATTTCTGTCAATGGCTGTCTTTTCAGTCTTTTAGTGTCTTTCAAAGGGAAGAAGATTTTAATTTTGATGAAGTTCAGCTTAATATTTTTCTTTTATAGATGGTTCTTTTGGTGTTATATTTAAAAATATTTACGTACTCCAAGGTCTCACGGAGAAGGCAGTGGCACCCCACTCCACTACTCTTGCCTGGAAAATTCCATGGATGGAGGAGCCTGGTGGGCTGCAGTCCACGGGGTCGCTAAGAGTCAAGACATGACTAAGCGACTTCACTTTCACTTTTCACTTTCATGCATTGGAGAAGGAAATGGCAACCCACTCCAGTGTTCTTGCCTGGAGAATCCTGGGGACGGGGGAGCCTGGTGGGCTGCCGTCTATGGGGTCGCACAGAGTCGGACACGACTGAAGCGACTTAGCAGCAGCAGCAGCCAAGGTCTCAAAGTATTTTCTTCTAAAAGTTTTATTTTACAGTTTTACAGAATAGAAACATAACGTACAGGAGTAGACTTCTTCAGGGGGGCCAGAAAAGAGAGAGAATTTTATTGTAAAGTCCCTGGATTTTTGTCTGGATTAGATGACCTTAGATGCATCCAGTGACAAAATAACAACACATAGTTATATGTGGCTTAAGAACAGCAGTTCATACCTTTGCTCGTACCTTCTTTAGGTCCTAGGAACCTGTTGGAATTTCTTATGGGGTATGCATAAGGTTTGGTCCTTTGTGAACGAGTAAGCTCCAATGCCCAGTCAGAGAGACTCCTATGGCATCTCCGCTGGAAGTCATGTCATGCCAGCCCCACAGAGAGCCACTCTACACAAGCCTTTTCTCATGTCTTGTGACTTACCAAGAAGAAAGTAATTCAGGGCCTAAAGAAGACAGTATCTCACAGATAGATGTACTTAACTCATTCATTCAGTATTTGTTGAGAGCCTGTTATGTGTTAGTTTGAATTCTAGTGGTAAAGAAAGTAATTCAAGTTAAGACTATGATAAAAGGGGAAAGAACTAGGTGCTCTGTGGGGCCTGTGACAGGATAGCACCCCTGGTCTGAGCTGTAGACAAGGTTTCTCTGAGGAGGGGATATTTGGGCTGAGTTTGGGAGAGGTGGTGGAAGTTGTCCAAGTGAAGAAAGGGCATTTCAGACAAAGGAATTCCAGAGCATTCCAGGCAGAGAAACCAGCAAAGGTTTTGAAGCAATAAAACCAAAAGCATTTGAGGAACTGTTACAGGAATAACTAGGGGCTTCCCTAATAGCTCAGTTGGAAAAGAATCTGCCTGCAATGCAGGAGACCCCCGTTCGATTCCTGGGTCAGGAAGATCTGCCAGAGAAGGGATAGCCTACCCACTCCAGTATTCTTGGGCTTCCCTTGTGGCTCAGCTGGTAAAGAATCCGCCTGCAATGTGGGAGACCTGAGTTTGATCCCTGGGCTGGGAAGATCCCCTGGAGAAGGGAAAGGCTACCCACTCCAATATTCTGGCCTGGAGAATTCCACGGACTGTGTAGTCCATGGGGTCGCAAAGAGTCAGACATGACTGAGCGACTTTCACTTTCACTCTCCTAGGTGGCACTAGTGGTAAAGAACTCACCTGCCAATGCAGGAGATGTAAGAGACACGGGTTTGGTCCCTGGGTTGGGACGATCCCCTGGAGGAGGGCATGATACCCCACTCCAGTATTCTTGCCTGGAGAATCCCATGGACAGAGGAGTCTGGTGGGCTATAGTCCATGGGGGTCACAAAGAGTCTGACATTTAAAAAAAAAAAAAAACAGTCTGACATGACTAGAGTGAATTAGCATGCACAGGAATAACTAAGCAGAGAGTGGCCTGAGATGAGTCTGAAGAGGATGCTCTAAGCCATGGTAATGATACCAACCAGGGTTCTTGGCCTTCCCCAATCAATAGAAACTGACTAGAGGCCAGAGAAGAAATTCGGGCAGGGCTTTATTGGGACCCCTGCTGCCACAGGAGGGAAGAAGAACAGGTTCCCTTGTTTGCTCACTTGCTGAGGGGGTAAGCTGGTTCCTTACATGGGGGGAGGGTAGGAGTATGTCCAGGTGTTGGGCTGGAGAGGTGGCTTACGTGTTTCACCCATTCCCTCTGGTGGTGGTGAGTGCAGAGGCCATGCTCATCACCCTGCTTTTGCTCCCAACACCCTGTTTTTGCTCCAGGCTCTTTAGAAGTGACAGATATGGGTTTTGTGGTCTCTTTGTATCTTTTGTTGAGAATTTGCTCTAACTGCTGCATGTATGTAGTTATTTTTAGTCCCATGCAGTCTCTCTATATTTTGCTGCTGCAGGAGAGGTTTGTCCAGGTGCAAGCATTACAGCGCTGCAGCGAAGACTCCCAGATCCCAGCCTGTCTCAGTAAAACTTTCACACTTTGCTCCAAATGTGATGGGAAGTCTCTGAATGGTTTAAAAGCTGGAGAGAGACATCCTCTGATTTGTGTTTCTGAAAGCTTGTTCTGGCCTCTGTGTGGAGGGTGGGTTCTGGGAGAAAACACTAGACGGAGTACATCATACCACTTAATAAGTGGTTACAGTTTTGGAAGTAAGAGATTGCCATGACTTAGACTAGAGAGCTGAAGAGAACAGAGTGAATGAATTCAAGGATATGTAGGAAGTAACATGGACAGGACTTGGTCAGATTATCGTGAGAAAGGAAAGATAATCCATACAACCAATAGATTCTCAAGCATCTGATTCTTTAGGCTTTTCTCACTGCAACTCATGTAACTCCTATGTGGTGAGGACTCCTTTCAGACCACTCAAGTCAAAATGTTCGAATGAAATGGCGAACTACATAGGCGTAGAGCTGCAGAAAGTGGATGGTCCAAAGCTTCTGTTGCTCAATCCTGATTCATTTCCTTAACAGTTATCCATCCAGCCTCCACTGATCCTAGATCCTCTGCCTCCTCTCAGCCTTGGAGGAGCTCAGAAGTAGGAGAGAGAAAAAAACTTTAAAGAGTTGCAGAAGAAATCCAAGGGAAGAGAGGAGGGAGGTCTCCTTCTTTGGGAAA
Source organism: Budorcas taxicolor (assembly GCF_023091745.1). Classification (NCBI taxonomy): domain Eukaryota; kingdom Metazoa; phylum Chordata; class Mammalia; order Artiodactyla; family Bovidae; genus Budorcas; species Budorcas taxicolor. The sequence continues at coordinate 28,612,295 of NC_068917.1, read as the reverse complement.
GGGGAAATTGAAAAGGCTTAACGGAGAACTTTATAAACTCAGCCCTGAAGGACAAGCGTTCCAAGCACTGCTGTAATGAACATGTACTTACTGAGTTCCTTCTATGTTCCGGGCACCATTGAAGACACTCTGGGGATGCTGCAGAGAACAAAACTGATAAAAATCCTTTCTCTCATACTTCTTACATTACAGTAGGGGAAATAGAAAATAAACAGAATGAAGTGAATGGCATAGTATGTTAGAAGGTGGTAAGTGCCATAAGGAAAAAACAAAAGCAGGGGAGGAAGGATGGATAGTGCCTGTATGGGGAAGAGGATACAGTATTAAAATAGGTGGTTGGGAGAGGACTCACTGAGACAATTATCCTTGAGCAGAGACTTGAATATGAACTATGAGCCTTGTGTATGTCTGGAGGAAAAGAAGACAAGGGTGTACCACACAGGGAAAGAGCGACCTTGGGGTCCTTGAGACAGGCACATGTGCGCCGGAGCAACAAGGAGGTTGGCGAGAGGTGGCAGGAGCACAGTCATCAGGGTTGTGGGTAGAGAGAGATCAGAGGCAACAAGGTCGAGGGAAAATTGTGTAAGGCCTTGTAAATATTCACTTTAAAGTAACAGAGAGAGAAAAATCTATAAAGACCCAAATTTATAAACAGACTCAATATTGCATCAAGCACCATAGGCTTTTCCAGGATTAGGCAAGGGCGGGCAGAAGTGTTTTCTTTTATTGGCAACCATGTGGCCAACTGAATGTTATAGCACTGACTCTAGTAAAGCCTGGGCTTATCAGGCTGGCCCTGCTACAAGCCGTTATTACTGGCTTCATTTGACGTACATGTGTCGTCCACCTGCTCCATCTACCCGGCCCTGAGCTGGGCTTCTGCAGGCACGTGCCTGGCCATTTCCTCCATTGAGGGAGGGGTTCCCAACTATACAATAGAGGCACCTGGGAAGTATAAAAGTAAAGTTCCACCTGAGACCAATTTTGACAAAATCTCTGAGGGGTGGAGTTAGGCATCAGTACTTTTAAAAATGGATTCTCAGAGCGTGAATGGAATTTAAAAGTCACTTCTTGACCCTCTTTCACCCATGGAAGAGGCTGGTATGGGGAAATGATATGCTTCATCAATTAGAATATTTTATCCTAGCATTCAAGGCATTGTGCTGTTCAGACTTAGCCTCTATATCCATCCTTCCATCTTACTCCTATCTCAAATATAGTTGACTTTTGAACAACACAGGTTTGAACTTCACTGGATCCACTTTTCCTTTTGATAAATATATCATTGGTCCTATTCGCTGGTTTCACACCCACAGATTCAACCAACCACAGATCAAAATTTCCATCTGCGGTTGGTTGACTCCCTAGATGGGGAGTCCAAGACGTGGATGGCTGACTGTGCTATTCCATTTTAATCTAAGGAACTAGAGCCTTGTGGATGGTGGTTTAGGGGGATCCTGCAACCATTCCACTGTGGATACAGAGAGCTGACGAGAGTCCCTCTATTCCAGGCAAACTTTTCCCTACTAATTGCTGTGGTCTTAAGCCTTCCTGGCCTGGAATACTATCTCCTGTGCCCCTTCCTCTCTAGCTAAATCCTAGAAGTCTTCAAGGCACAGTCAAGCCCTTCTGTGCAGCCTCTCTGTAGCAAACCAGCCTGCGTGACCTCTCCTTGGCTACCTCCTGAGGCACTTGCTCTAGAGCAAGGTTGGGCAGATTCTTCTGGTAAAGGGCCAGATAAGAAACTCCTTATGTGTTGAGGGCCGTATGTGTTGCAGAGAACTGAAGTCTGCCCTTGTAGAGTACAGCACCATAGACAGTAAGTAAATAAATAGATGTGCCCATGGACTAGTAAAACTTTATTTTCAGAAACCGGGCTGGACTTGGCATTCAGCCTAGGGTTTGTTGACCCCTGCTGTAGATCACTGATGAGAATCTGAACCTACTATACCCTGGATTTTTTTTTTAAGAATTACTTATTTATTTACTATGGCTGTGCTGGCTCTTTGCTTCTCTGCATGGACTTTTCTCTAGTTGCTGCAAGCAGGGGTTCCCCTCTAGCTGTGGTGCATGGGCTTCACATTGTGGTGGCTTCTCGTTGCAGAGCGCAGGTTCTAGGCCATGCAGACTCAGCAGTTGGGGCGCACAGGCTTAGTTGTTCCAAGGCATGTGGAATCTTCCCAGACCAGGGACCAAACCCAAGTCCCCTGCATTGGCAGGCGGATTCTCAACCACTGGACCACCAGGGAAGTCCCACACCTTGAATTATTAAAGGTATTTCTCACCTGTGTCATGTCGACCAGTTAGATTCTAGGTCTGGGGGAGAAGAAAGAGCTGCATAGATATTCTCAGGCGATTTGAAACAGGGCTAAGGTAGCACAGCCTTGGCTTGACGTCCTCTTGAGTCATTTCCATCTCTCATTCCTATTATAACCATAGCTTTATTATCTGTTCCACATACTTCCACCCTCACCCCACCCTGTGCACTTCCTGATTCTTCTGGTAGAGACTGGATCGGGCACTTCCTGAACCCAGTTATGAGGAAATTCACATGGCAAGAGTCAGCAAGTACCCTAGACCACATCTGTTGGGAAAGCACTTTCCATGCGATAGTTCGGAAGACTATGATCGTCACTACTTCCTCTCTGTAGACAGCTGTGAGAACAGCAAATTCTGATGGTCAAAGGTTAGGTAAAAATTAATCCACAGTGGGGGGCCACACCCCAGCAGAAATTGCAGGTGTGGCAAGGAAAGTGATGTAGAGGAAAGACCAGGAAAAAAGAAAAACATGGAGGAGAAGGCTAGCATACTTGATGAGGAAAGGGAAAAAAGAACTTATCCTGACCTTTTTCAAAGAGACATAAGTTGGCATCTGTTTCCTCATTTATACTGGAAGCCTAAGGTTTTATGTCACATAGAAAATGCTTTTGAATTCCTATAGCTTTGCCCACAAAGAGAATATGCTTTGCTATTAAGAAAAAGGGTCAGCATTTTGTGGTTGTTTATGGCACATGTTTATGTACTCTTGTGTTTTTTCTTTTTAATAAAACCCAAAGTAGAAAACAGAGCCCCACAGGAAGTACAGAAATGCTATAGCACATATAGCGTAAAACTAAATCAGTATTTCAGAGGGCATTTATGAGGAAGCCGCAGGAAGGAGTAGAACAGTTCTTTGGACTGCAGTGAACATCCATAAATTTAAAAAGACACCAGAGCCTAAGTGACCCTTAAAATAGTTGGACACAAGAAGCAAGGCAGTAAATCCCCCTGCCTAGCCACTGTTCCAAGCCACAGCAAGCATTCAGGCATGGTCTTAGTTTAAGACTCCAAATAGTCAGGAAATGGGGACTTTGAAACCCTCCCTCACCCTCGCCCCTGCCCTTTCCTGGCACCAGGACACCATTCCCAGGCCCATCTGCCCTCCTCACCATGTTTAACAAGAATCACTTGAATGAGTTGGATGCCCATGAAATAGACAGGTATTGAAATTCCATCAGTGGGAAAATGAGGAACTCTACACTTTCCCTAATAAATCCTTCCTCAACCCTGAACGGGCTCTTGAAAATATCCATGCTGGTTCTATGCCACCTTGTGTCTGGAGGCAGTTTTACAGCAGTCTCAGGACCCAGGGGAACATGGCACAAAGGAAGGCAGCCCCAGGACCCAAGACCTCCTACCCTGGTTCCCAGGACACTTTATAGAGCAAAGGAGAGTGTGCCTCAACCAAAACACCCATTTTCAAATCCTTAGCATCCTCTTCCTCCTTTATAAATAACTGTCTCAGTCTGTTTGGGCTGCTGTAACAAATGCCACAGAGGGGTAGCTTATAAACAGCAGAAATTTATTTCTCACATTTCTGGAGTCTGAAAGTTCAGATGGTGGTGCCTGCATGGTCGAGTTCGGGTGAAGATCCCCTCTCTGGTTCATAGCCCACACCTTCTGGTTGCATCCTCACAGACTCCACATCTCTGTGGAGTCTCTCATAAAAACTCGAGCCTGTTCATGAGGGCACCACCCATATGACCCTAAGCAAAGGTCCCACCTCCTAATACCATCACATTGGGCATTAAGATTTCAACACATGAATTTGGGGAGACCCTAACGGTCAGTTCAGTTCAGTTGCTCAGTTGTGTTAACTCTCTGCAACCTCATGAGCTGCAGCCTGCCAGGCTTCCCTGCCCATCACCAACTCCCAGAGCCTACTCAAACTCATGTCCATTACATCAGTGATGCCATCCAACCATCTCATCCTCTGTCGTCCCCTTCTCCTCCCACCTTCAATCTTTCCCAGCATCAGGGTCTTTTCCAGTGAGTCGGTTCTTCACATTAAGTAGCCAAGGATTGGAGTTTCAGCCTCAGCATCAGTCCTTCCAATGAATATTCAGGATTGATTTCCTTTAGGATGGACTGGTTGGATCTCCTTGCAGTCCAAGGGACTCTCAAGAGTCATCTCCAACCCCACAGTTCAAAAGCAGCAAATTCTTTGGCGCTTAGCTTTCTTTATAGTCCAACTATCACATCCATACATGACTACTGGAAAAACCATAACTTTGACTAGACAGACCTTTGTTAGCAAAGTAATGTCTCTGTTTTTTAATACGCTGTCTAGGTTGGTGATAGCTCTTCTTCCAATGAGCAAGTGTCTTTTAATTTCATAGCTGCAGTCACCATCTGCAGTGATTTTGGAGCCCTCAAAAATAGTCTGTCACTGTTTCCATTGTTTCCCCATCTATTTTCTGTGAAGTGATGGGACCAGATGCCATGATCTTCGTTTTCTGAATGTTGAATTTAAGCCAACTTTTTCACTCTCCTCTTTCACTTTCATCAAGAGGCTCTTTAGTTCTTCTTCGCTTTCTGCCATAAGGGTGGTGTCATCTGCATATCTGAGGTTATTGATATTTCTCCTGGAAACCTTGATTCCAGCTTGTGCTTCATCCAGCCCAGCATTTTGCATGAGGTACTCTGCATATAAGTTAAATAAGCAGGGTGACAATATACAGCCTTGACATACTCCTTTCTTGATTTGGAACCAGTCTGTTGTTCCATGTCCAGTTCTAACTGTTGCTTCTTGACCTGCATACAGGTTTCTCAAGAGGCAGGTCAGGTGGTCTGGTATTCCCACCTCTTGAAGAATTTTCCACAGTTTGTTGTGATCCACACAGTCAAAGGCTTTGGTGTAGTCAGTAAAGCAAAAGTAGATGTTTTTCTGGAACTCTTGCTTTTTTGATGATCCAGCAATTTGATGGCAATTTGATCTCTGGTTCCTCTGCCTTGTCTAAATCCAGATCATAGCAATAAGCCCATGTCACCAAATTAATTAATGAGATCCCATATGCAACCTTTCCAGTTTAGTGCTTGGTCTAAAGTGGATCCTAATATTTATTCACTCCTTGCCTCTGTCCCTTACATCCCTGTTAAATCTGTGAACCAGGAAGTCCATTCTCTTTTTCACTATGATCTGCTACAAGTTCTTCCTTATAGGATCAGAACTTTTTGCTATTGCAAGTGTAAATTACTGGTGAGAATCATGCAGGAGACAGGTGCCCTGTTGAAGGGTTCAGCCTGTACCAGGTTCTAGGTAGGAGCAAAGAAGCATAGAGGGGTGACCCCTGACATCAAGGAACTTCTTACCTAGTTTAAAAAAAAAAATTGACATAGAAAGAATGGTGAAATAGCAGTATGAAGTAGATGAAGAGAAAGAACAGCTCTGAAAGAACATCCTTGACATACTCCTTTCCCAATTTTGAACCAGTCCATTGTTCCATGTCCAGTTCTAACTGTTGCTTCTTGTCCTGCATACAGGTTTCTCAGGAAGCAGGCAGTGTGATCTGGTATTCCTATTTCGTTAAGAATTTTTCACAGTTACTGTGCTGCACACAGTCAAATGCTTTAGCATAGTCAGTGAAGCAAAAGTAGATTTTTTTGGAATTCCCTTGCTTTTTCTATGATCCAGCATACATTGGTAATTTGATCTCTGGTTCCTCTGCCTTTTCTAAATCCAGCTTGTACATCTGGAAGTTCTCAGTTCATGTATTGTTGAAGCCTAGCTTGAAGGATTTTGAACATAATATTACTAGCATGTGAAATGAGTGCAATTGTACAGTGGTTTGAACATTCTTTATCATTGCCTTCCTTTGGGATTGGAATGAAAACTGACCTTTTCCAGACACCTACTCCAAAAGAGACAAAAAAGGGGTAGGTGTCCCTTTTGTTACTTTTAAATTTTGAATCATGTATTAACTGTTCAAGAACAAATGAATAAAATCAGGATTGGAGACTGGCTTAATTCCACTATGTGCCAAGAATTTCATGATTTTTTAACCATCACAGAGCTTATGGTCGGGGCCTCCCATCTGAGGCAAATATAGGGCTAACCACTTGGGAAACCTTCCCCCCTTTGCTGGCAGAAAGGCGAGCAGGGGAGGGAGCCAGAATTGCATTTCAGCACCCTTAAAATCCCAGTAATAAGGATCACATTGGTAGAGCTGAGTTTTATTTTCCTTTCAGTGTTTTCATGAGCATCCTGAGACAGACTTTGCCAGGACACGCCCCATGCTAGGAATACAGGTAACATTCCTGAAAACAGAGAAGAATCTGCACTGTCTTTGAAAACATATACAGCTTAAAAAGGATTTTGTCTACCATCTGCTGTTTCCTACCCACCTGAGCCTTTGAAAGCACATTTTAGAAAGTGGATCAGGCCGGAGCTAGGTTAGGCCAAAGGAAAAAATGATGATAACAATAATCGTACTCTGATTCTAGAAACATAACCTAGTCATATGTCTGTATCTATTTGAAAGTTCAAACTCTCTTTTATCCTTCACCTCTAATACTTTATCTCTGAGAGGTAAAGACAAGTCTCATTCCAAAACCATCATTCTGTCAAGCATCTTTTTATGTGAAAATCCATTGTGATTATGGAATTCTCCGTTTCTCTGGTGGCAGTATCTGCTCAGAAATAATGAGCTCCCTATAACTTTTGTTGCCAAGGAGATAAGACCAAGAATCCATTCAAGGCCCCTTCTGGAGCATGGCAGGGACTCGTATGTCTAATGTGTGATGCTTTGAAATGGTATCAAGAGCGATAAGCCAGCACAAAACTGTGTTTGTTGTCCTGCCAGCTTCCTGAGCCCAGAAAAAGAATCAGGCACAGAAGAAAATGACTACAGTGTTCCTATATGCACAATAAACACTGCACCTCCTCTTAATTCTTCTCCTTATAATCCTGCTGTTTTCGACTTTAATGAACTTTTGCAGCGTCTCCGATCCTTGCTGAAAGCCACAGTTCAGACTGACTCATCATTAGGAGTTTGGAAATGCCTAACAGGGAGATACAGAATGCCTGGAGACTTTGCTGAATATTTATCTTTCTCTTTTATTTTTTTTAATTATGAAAGTATTATATTTACATGATGAATATTTATCTGTTAAGCACAGTAAAAACATTCCTAAAGTGCTGTGATTGCAGTAAGAAAAAATATTATACAAAGTTAAATTAGAGGTAAAATAAAGTAAAACGAAGGGTTTTTCTGGTCGCTCAGAGGCTAAAGAATCTGCCTGCAATGCAGGAGACCCGGGTTTCATCCCTGGGTAGAGAAAACCCCCTGGAGATGGGATGGCAACTCACCCCAATATTCTTGCCTGGAGAATGCCATGGACAGAGAAGCCTGGTGGTCACATGGGTTCACAAAGAGGCGGACATGACTGAGTGACTAACACTTTCACTTCACTTTCAAAGTAAAAAAGCTTTACAGAGCTTTAAATATGAACTTTTTATATCTTAAAAATACCAACAAATACATCCTGTTCCATGACTTTTTTTTCCTGTGTGAGGGTTTTTTTTATTAATTTTTCTTGGAGTATAGTTGTTTTACAACGTTGTGTTAGTTTCCACTGTACAGCTCAGTGAATCAGCCGTACATATACTTTTTCGTATATCCTCGGCCTTCTGGGCTTCCTTCTCATTCAGGTCACCACAGAGCGCTGAGTCGAGTTCCCTGTGCTCTACAGTGGGTTTTCGTTAGTTACCTATTTCATATATAGTATCAATAGTGTATACGTGTCGATCCCAATCTTCCAGTTCCTCCCACTCCCAGCCCCCCTTCCGTGACTTTTGAAAGATTTTCCATCCTTTCTCCACCTAGTTTCTCTTCTGAAAATGGGTCCTCTCTCACCATTAAATACCACAGACAACTCAAAGTCTGCAACATAGTATCTTTGTTTTATTCAAATGCTGATGATTTCTTCTCAAGTCTTAAAAAAATTAAATCTGATTAAACATGTATAAAATGAAACTCTAACAAGCTCATTTTCTGAGTTACCAATAATTTTGCTGCTTTGAATGCTCACATTTATCAATTCCCAGTGCTCTAAATCCTAAGATCTTGGTGGATAAAACAGGTTTTTTCTCTCTCCTCTTCCATGGTGTTTTATTTCTTGATTTGGTATAACAATTTCTTTTGTCATTGTTGTTTAGTCCCTAAATCATGTCCAACTTTTCTGCAGCCCCATAGACTGTAGCCCACCAGGCTTTTCTGTCCATGGGATTTCCCAGGCAAGAATACTGGAGTGGGTTGCTATTTCCTTCTCCATCTTTTTCCATTACCATACTTTTATTTTGAAATAATCTCAACTCTATGAAAAGAGTTGGAAGCGCAATACAAAGAACTCTTTCTACCTGATCCATCTAGGAGTGAGCTGATGACATGATACCCCATCACCAGTGTATATTTCCTTCAAGTTTTGCCAGTTGTCCCAATAATGTCTCTAATAGTGAAAGCATCCAGTCCCTAATTACACACTGCATTTAGTTGTCATGTCTCTTAAGTCTTTTTCAGTCTGAAAAAGTTCCTCAAGCTACCCTTGACTTTCACAGCTTTAACCATTCTGAAGATTATGGGCCTGCTGTTTTAAAATATGATCCTCAGTTGGCATTTGTCTCATGTTTCCTTAACGACTATATTCAAGTTGGGCGTCTTTGGCAGGAGCAGCATAGAAGTGATGCTGATTTCTTGTTGCCCCAGTCACATGATCGTGATTGCTGCTGTACCAGTACAGCTGATATTAGTTCTGGTTGCTTGATTAAGGTGGTATCTGCCAAGCTTTTCCATCATAAAGTTACTCTTTTCCCTTGTAATGAGTAATTTGTGAAAGGGTGCTTGGAGACTATGGTGACTATTTCTCACTGAACTTACAGTGTATTCACTTATTTGTTTATCTGCATGCACTCGTGGATTGCTGTCATATCCAGTGGGCTATAATCTATGGATATCTTTTACTATTTTGATGTAAAAAATTTTTTTTCCAGTTCGGTCCTTTAAGATGACTCCTATGTCCTTTGGCATGTCCATATCATTCTTTTGAGAACTTCATTGCTTTCTGGCCTAATAAGATATTCCAGACTCATCTTGAACTTTCCCTGCCCCAGTCTTAGAGAACAGTATTTAGGAACCAAGATTTCAAGGTCAGATCTGTTCACTGTTATTGGAGCATCACTACACTCAAGCCCTCTCAGCGCACAGAAGTAAAGAATACTGAAGTATGGATTTGCATACACACATGCTCACCCTATATTTCTGTATTTATCTATACATTGGACCCATGAGTCCTTTCTTGTATCGCAATTCTTATCTGACACCACAGGGTTTATTCTGTCTTTTACCCTTTACATATTTGTACATCTCTGGCTCCCATTTTCCTTAATGTGTTTACTTATTTAATCAAGCCCTTTCTATATAACCAGTCTCCTATCAACACTGACTTAACTCCACACAGTGCTGTTGTGAGAATTTCTAAAGAGCAACCAAATGCTTTCAGACTTGGAAGCTAAAGAATGAAACAGGTAGAAAGCAAAAGGAGTGCCCAGCCTTTATACGTGGAGCTATATGAAGGCTCAGCTTGACCTGGTTCCTGGGCGACCCTCTAAAAGGCCACTTGTGCTCAGTCCAGTCTGACTCTTTGCAGCCACATGGACTGTAGCCTGACAGGCTCCTCTGTCCATGGAATTTTCCAGGCAAGAATACTGGAGTGGATTGCCATTTCCTCCTCCAGGGGATCTTCCCACCCCAAGGATCAAACCCATGCCTCCTGCATTGGTAGGCAGATTCTTTAACACTGTGCCTCCAGGGAAGCCCGTCTACCCTCTAAGTTCAGTTTAGTCGCTAGTCATGTCCGACTCTTTGCGACCCCATGGACTGCAGCATGCCAGGCCTCCCTGTCCATCACCAACTCCTGGAGTTCACCCAAATCCATGTCCATCGAGTCAGTGAGGCCATCCAACCATCTCATCCTCTGGCGTCCCCTTCTCCTCCTGCCCTCAATCTTTCCCAGCATCAGGGTCTTTTCAAATGAGTCAGCTCTTTGCATCAGATGGCCAAAGTGTTGAAGTTTCAGCCTCAACATCAGTCCTTCCAATGAACACCCAGGACTGATCTCCTTTAGGATGGACTGGTTCGATCTCCTTGTAGTCCAAGAGACTCTCAAGAGTCTTTTCCAACACCACAGTTCAAAAGCATCAATTCTTCAGCGTTCAGCTTTCTTTACAGTCCAACCCTCACATCCATACATGACCACTGGAAAAACCATAGCTTTGACTAGATGGACCTTTGTTGGAAAAGTAATGTCTCTGCTTTTCAATATGCTGTCTAGGTTGGTCATAACTTTCCTTGCAAGAAGTAAGTGTCTTTTAATTTCATAGCTGCAGTCACCATCTGTAGTGATTTTGGAGCCTAAAAAAATAAAGTCAGCCACTGTTTCCACTGTTTCCCCATCTATTTGCCATGAAGTGATGGGACCAGATGCCATGATCTTAGTTTTATGAATGTTGAGCTTTAAGCCAACTTTTTCACTCTCCTCTTTCACTTTTATCAGAGGGTGTTTAGTCCTTCTCACTTTCTGCCATGAGGGTGGTATCATCTGCATATCTCAGGTTATTAATATTTCTCCCAGCAATCTTGATTCCAGCTTGTGCTTCCTCCAGCCCAGGATTTCTCATGATATACTCTCTATATAAGTTAAATAAGCAGGATGACAATATACAGCCTTGCTGCTGCTGCTGCTGCTAAGTCACTTCAGTCGTGTCCGACTCTGTGCGACCCCATAGATGGCACCCCACCAGGCTTCCTCGTCCCTGGGATTCTCCAGGCAAGAACACTGGAGTGGGTTGCCATTTCCTTCTCCAATGCATGAAAGTGAAAAGTGAAAGTGAAGTCGCTTAGTCCTGTCTGACTCCTAGTGACCCATGGACTACAGCCTACCAGGCTCCTCCGTCCATGGGATTTTCCAGGCAAGAGTACTGGAGTGGGGTGCCATTGCCTTCTCTGATACAGCCTTGACGTACTTCTTTTCCTATTTGGAACCAGTCTGTTGTTCCATGTCCAGTTCTAACTGTTGCTTCCTGACCTGCATACAGATTTCTCAAGAGGCAGGTCAGGTGCTCTGGTATTACCATCTCTTTCAGAATTTTCCACAGTTTGTTGTGATCCACATAGTCAAAGGCTTTGGTGTAGTCAATAAAGCAGATGTTTTTCTGGAACTCCCTTGGTTTTTTGACTATCCAGCAGATGTTGGCAATTTGATCTCTGGTTCCTCTGCCTTTTCTAAATCCAGCTTGAACATCTGGAAGTTCACAGTTTGCGTATTGCTGAAGCCTGGCTTGGAGAATTTTGAGCATTACTTTACTAGCATGTGAGATGAGTGCAATTGTGTGGTAGTTTGAGCATTCTTTGGCATTGCCTTTCTTTGGGACTGGAATGAAAATTGACCTTTTCCAGTCCTGTGGCCGCTGCTGAGTTTTCCAAATTTGCTGGCATATTGAGTGCAGCACTTTCACAGCATCATCTTTTAGGATTTGAAATAGCTCAACTGGAATTCCATCACCTCCACTAGCTTTGTTCGTAGTGATGCTTTCTAAGGCCCACTTGACTTCACACTCCAGGATGTCTGGCTCTAGGTGAGTGATCACACCATCATGACTATCTGGGTCATGAAGATCTTTTTTGTACAGTTCTTCTGTGTATTCTTGCCACCTCTTCTTAATATCTTCTTCTTCTGTTAGAAGCATACCATTTCTTCCATACCATTTCTGTCCTTTATTGAGCCCATCTTTGCATGGAATGTTCCCTTGGTATCTCTAATTTTCTTGAAGAGATCTCTAGTCTGTCCCATTCTGTTATTTTCCTCTATTTCTTTGCACTGATCACTGAGGAAGGCTTTCTTATCTCTCCTTGCTATTCTTTGGAACTCTGAATTCAAATAGGTATATCTTTCCTTTTCTCCTTTGTTCTTCGCTTTTTTTCTTTTCACAGCTATTTTTAAGGCTCTTCAGACAGCCATGTTGCTTTTTTGCATTTCTTTTTCTTGGGAATGGTCTTGGTCCCTGTCTCCTGTACAGTGTCACAAACCTCCATCCATAGTTCATCAGGCACTCTATCAGATCTAGTCCCATAAATCTATTTGTCACTTCCACTGTATAATCATAAGAGATTTGATTTAAGTCATACCTGAATGGTCTAGTGATTTTCCCTATTTTCATCAATTTCAGTCTGAATTTGGCAATAAGGAGTTCATGATCTGAGCCACAGTCAGCTCCTGGTCTTGTTTTTGCTGACTGTATACAGCTTCTCCATCTTTGGCTGCAAAGAATATAATCAATCTGATTACCACTCATGGGTCTACCCTCTAAGCCAGGCATCAAACCTCATTTGCCCAGAGAATGCTATTATGTTTCATGTTTCTGACTTTGAATGAGAGAATGCTATCACTGAGACCCTTCTCCCACCTGTTCTCTAACTCAGGAGTTCAAAACGTGGGGTCCATGTTCTCTGGGGACTCTATAAGCCCCCAGCATATGTGCAAAATGTGCTTCTCCCTGGTGACAGATCACAGCTTTCTTGAGATTCTTAGAGGGATCTATGACCCAGGAACATTAACTATTTGCTGTACATCCGAAGTTTCAAAACAGATTCCATCTTACTAATAATCAAAGCAAATTAAAAAGATTTGTTGATAGGAAATTGGTAAAGATGAAAAATATTTATGAAATCTGTATTAGTTTTTTACTGCTGCTATAACAAAGTACCACAAATTGAGTGGCTTAAAACACCACAAATTTATTCTTACAGTCAAGGAAAGTCAGAAATCTAAAGGAGTCAAGGTCGGTCAAGTGAGTTTCTTCTGGAGACTCTAGGGGGAAAGCCATTTTCTTGCCTTTTCCAGCTTCCAGAGCCACCAACATCCTTTGCCCCTTCTTCTGTCTTCAAGACCAACAACTGCTATCTTCACATCTCTCTCTAATTCTGATCCTCTATTCTTCCAATTGTTAGGACCCTTGTGATTACATTGGGCCTTGATTGGACAATCAAGGACAGTCTCCCATCTCACCATCCTTTCTTATCACATCTGCAAAGTCTCTTTTGCCATGTAAGGTAACAGATTCATAGGTTCCAGAGATTACAATTTGGACTTCTTTAAGAGGCTATTCATTATTCTTCCTACCAACCACAATAGCCAAGAATTGGTTGACATGTACTATCATGCATTTTTACCTAAAACATGAATTAGTATAACATTTCTGGAGGGCAACTTGGCAATATATATTAGTTTGTTTTTTTTTTTTTATTTTATTGAAGTATAGTTGATTTACAATGCTGTGTCAGTTTCAGATATACAGAAAAGTGATTCAGAACAGGAGAGAAAAGGGTCTCAGTGATAGCATATCTATCTCTCTATATATAGATTATCACAGAATACTGAGTAGAGTTCCTTGTGCTATATAGTATATCCTTGTTAGTTATCTAGCTTATATGTAGTGTGCATGTATGTTCATCTCAAGCTCCTGATTTATCTCTTCCCCTCGCATTTCCCCTTTGGTAACCATTGTTTTCTGTCAGTCTGTTTCTGTTTTGTAAATAAGTTCATTTTATCAGGTTTTTTTAAAAAAAGTCTTGACAGCTAAATTCCCTGTCCTTTTAGATTCCACATATAAGTGCTATCGTATGATATTTGTCTTTCTCTGTCTGACTTCCTTCATTTAGTATGACAGTTTCTAGGTCTATCCATGTTGCTGCCAGGGACATTGTTTCGTTTTTTCTTGTGGCTGAGTAATATTCCACTGTCTGTACGTACCACATCTGCTTTACCCATTCCTCTCTTGATGGATATTTAGGTTGTTTCCATGTCTTGGCTATTTGTACCAATATTTTTAAATGATACTCATTAGCCCAGTGATACCTCTTCAGTAGTATAACCTAAGGAGATTTTTCGATACAGAGATGTATATACTAAAAAATGTCACCATACCATAGTTTATAATGATAAAAAACTGAAACAATGCAATCATTTATAAATAGAGAATTAAACAAATGAAAGTTCTGATACATTCATGTGTAGAATCTTAAGCAGAGATTTAAAAGGATGATAATATATTTCCATGCATTAATGAGACTAGCCAAAATTTGTCAGTCTATCCAGTGATATGTGCATGTATATTCGGAAGCAACATTCATAATGGTTAAGATTTTTTAATATTTATACTTTTCTGAGCTTTTAATCTATAATGAACATGCACTGGTATTTCTTTTAAGACAAGTTGAGCCTATTAAAAGGCAAAAGGTACTGGATTTATCTCTCTTCTCTTATGAAGATGGCATTTGTCTTTGGAGGTAGAAACACATCTTGGACAGGCATTTAGTGATTTTATTACACTTTGTGTTCTCAGTGTACAGAAACTGTAACTATCTCTTACCCGAGACCAGGGGTTGGCCCTTGGGCCTAGTCTAGTTACCACTTGTCTATAAAGCTTTATCTGTGCACAGCCATACCCGTTTCATGGGTATAGTGTCTATGACTGCTTTCAAGTTGCAATGGCAGAGCTGAGTAGTTGTGACAGAGACCATATGGCCCACAATGTCTAACATATTTACTACGTGACCTTTCACTAAAAAAGTTTGCCAACTCCTGCTCTAGGCGTCCTTACTGATAGCAATGGCAAAAGTCTTTCTACTGCTTCATTTTTAGACAAACTAGTGTTTGTTTATTTATTTATTTGGCTGTGCTGGGTCTTTGTTGCTGCACAGGCTTTTCTGTGGTTGTGGCAGGCAGGGGCTCCTCTCTGGTTGTGTTGCACAGGCTTCTCATTACAGCGGCTTCTCTTGTGGAGCACAGAGCGTTCGGACCTCAGTAGTCGCAGCACCTGGCCTCAGGGGTTGTGGAGCATGGGCTTAGTTGCCCCATGGCATATGGGATCTTTCCGGACCAGGAGTCAAACCCATGTCTCCTGCATCGGCAGGCTGATTCTTTACCACTGAACCACCAGGGAAGCCCCTCTATGGCCTCATTTTTAAGAAATTTTTTGTCAAGGAGTTAGACAGCAGTATGTGAGCACCTTGCTGTAAGCACTCTTATTTCCTGCTACCCCTCCAAAGTCAGAAATGCATTTTAGGGGGAAAAAAACTCCTTACTTTAGGAAAAAGTTGTCTTTCCTTCTCTATCTTCTGGAATTTCCCAGTTTCAGTCTTTCAAAAAGCTCTAGGAGCAAACCTCTTGTGGAATGCTAATTGCACATTGTAAAATAGAGTACAGGTTACTGCATGTGGTACATAACCCCACTCCACTACTGAGCACCCTTGCTCTGCCCAAGCCTGGACATCAAGGCCTTCATCTCTGATGACCCTGGGATGCCTTGGAGAAGTTTAGTGGGAACATCAGTTCTCCCTTCCATCAGTTGTCAAGAGGTTAGGTCAATGACCCTATTTCAAAATGTATTTTCCTTCTAGATCCTCTACCTTCCCCCCGTGTGAGTGTTCTGGAGAATGGGGAAGCCCCCCTAAAAGAATAAATTTGAGCAAGAAGTGATCTGTTCCCAACAAAACACCATGTGTTCTGCCTCACCCATTCAGGCCTAGATGGCCCTGAATCCTGGGTTTCCTAAGGAAACTGCATTGGTTTTGGGGGGTTTCAAAAACCAGATGATTCTTCCAAAGATCCAAACTGGCCCAGAGGTCTGAACCATACTCATTCTCCCTTACACCTTTATGGAGCCCACTAAATGCTCCAAGGGGAGTCTCCAGATATACATAGAACCGAAGCACTGGGAACCAAATGCAGAGAGGATTAGGATCCAAAGCAAGTCAATATGGGAATGTTTCAAAGCAAAGAGGAAGCACTCGGATGGCTACTCTCTCCTTTTTTTTTTTTTTTAATTTTTATTTTTACTTTATTTTACAATACTGTATTGGTTTTGCATACATTGACATGAATCCACCACGGGTGTACATGCGTTCCCAAACATGAACCCCCCTCCCACCTCCCTCCCCATAAATGGGATCTAATTAAAATTAAAAGCTTCTGCACAACAAAGGAAAATATAAGCAAGGTGAAAAGACAGCCTTCTGAATGGGAGAAAATAATAGCAAATGAAGCAACTGACAAACAACTAATCTCAAAAATATACAAGCAACTTATGCAGCTCAATTCCAGAAAAATAAACGACCCAATCAAAAAATGGGCCAAAGGACTAAATAGACATTTCTCCAAAGAAGACATACGGATGGCTAACAAACACATGAAAAGATGCTCAACATCACTCATTATTAGAGAAATGCAAATCAAGACCACAGTGAGGTACTCTCTCCTTTTTAGATGCAAGTGACTTTGCTGTCATGGCTTTTCCTGTTAGGATAGTAGGTTTCTGATCTCTCCTTCAGAGGACACCTCTGTTTACAGGCCCTTGACAAACCACACACTCTTCAGGCTCGCCTGCTGAAGACCAGACATCACCCGCCGCTAGAACCTACGACTACCCCCAGAGGAGTCAGCCAGCAGCATCCTCACCAATACTCGCCTCACTCTCCTCTCCATGGCTCAAGTCCCTGCTTCAGCTTGCCTGCTTCACCCCCACCTTATTCACTTCACTCACACTGTTTATTATTTTCTTTGCTAAGCTGAGAAGTTTCTGGAGCCTTGACACCCAGGAGACGTATATGGGGATAATAAATTCAGGAGAGGTCTCTGTGCTCGCCCAGCCGCCCCACCCCTGCCACTGGCCCTGGAATTCCTCGTCAGCAGTTGCTGCTTCCTGTGACTTGCCGCTGAACTCTGCGGCGTGCCCCAGTGAGGCTTCTCAGGATACCTGCTATGAATATTACCCATTCTTCATCTCTACTGCTGTTCTGTGGCTTTGTTTCAACAGAAAAGAGCTGAAATGGGGTGTGTACAAGGCCATGAGCGAAGGCTTTTTTTTTTTTTTTTTTTTTTGGAGTGTGTGGGGTTTTATTTCTTTTACAAAGGCTCTGGCCCATAAACAGAGCCAAACCTAGGCTGAGTTCATGAAGGCATGTTGGCTCTGAGTTGCTGCTGGCTTTTGTTTTTTTTCCCCCAACCTAATCTGGATATTTTCTAACTTGTCTGCCATTGGCTGGAGTGAGGGGTGAGTCGGTTATATTACTTCAGGGAAGAGAATAAATATTCATAGAGTCTACAACTTTTACTCTGAAACTGTCCTTCTCACAACAGTAGCGCCTTGATAACACAGAGCACTTCTTCAAAGTCCTGAAATATTGTCCCATTTTGGACCAAATGTGAACCATCAGTCTCTTTATTTACAGAATCTAAACTCGGTGGCTGTCATCAATAAACATACACAGAGAGGGGAATTCTGTCTTAGAACCATCCTTGGAAGTATGGTATAACCCAAGTATGATCCACGTTCTAGGGTTCATTCAACGGTCATCATATCAGTAGATTGAAACTCCTTTCTCAACCCCAGGCAGCCTGCAGTCAGGCCTCCTCTGGGGTCATCCCAGTCTTCCTTCCTGCAGGCCAGGTAGCACCTGCCAGCAGCCTGAGGGTAGATACAACCAGGGACTTATAAACCCAGAAATCTGAAACTTAAAAAAAAAAAAAATGCTGCTGTATTTTTAAAGGTGTTTTTTATGCCAAGAGCCTGCTGGCAGAGGACACCTGGGAACTCTGTGTATTATGCACTTGAGATAGCCTCAATCCCAGTGAACACTACTGAAAATTTAAAAGAAACTGGGCCGGTTTCCCAGAGCCCCCTGCCCCCACGGTGGCCCAGGCAGCCCTGGAGAAGCATGTGGCTCAGCACTGCCAGGCTCAGACCATGCAATCATGCTTTCTCAGCCAAGACTCTATGTACACCCACATCCTAAGTGGCACCTTGGCTTCCTTACCTCTAAGAGAATAACCAGGTCCTAAGGTATGGATAAGGGCAGTGACCAAGCAATAAGCAAATCATTTTGGAGAAGGCAGGGCCTTCCTCAAATCATTAATTTGGATGGTGCTACTTTTCATGCTGAGACATATAATAGGTTCTTCTACCAGATGCCCAGGAACCATGGAGACATTAGCATGCCCCCTGCCAATGGAAACCCAAAGCTTGCCCTAAGAGTAAAAAAGACATTTGGGGAATGGAAAATGGGCTTGTATTTTTCCTTTTTTCCAGGAATGTTTTAATGTTCGTTTTCTTTGGGCAAATGTACATGGGAATAGTCTTGGCCTGGTTACTTGACCAGCTTATTGGGAGGTCCTAGAAATCAGAATGAAAATTGAAGTCGCTTGTCTTCTCCCACAGCCTTCTGGGGTCCAGCTGACAAATAGGAAGTAAGGAAGGGAGCTTTTTTGCAACGTGAATTAATTATGTCTCAGCCTGCTGCCCACTCCCATTCATTCAGTGGGAGCTGCTTCAGAGACCAGCTCTGTCACTCAGTGGGGATACCACACCTGAAAGGAAAGGGAGCCAGGAAATGCAGTGAGGCCCACCCCCACCCTATACCACGCACAGAATGGAGATCCGCCATCAGTGGTAAATGGCTGAGTGAGCGTTTTCCAGTGGTGCAAAATTAAATTAAGGAAAGGACTCTCAGACTGGCTCCACCACGTGCCAAGTTTCATCCCAGCACACATCATTTCTATAGTTAAAGTTTTAACTCGGCGAAAAACTACAGGATTATTACAGAAATGCTGACAGGCGTGGAGCCAGCCTGTGAAGTCATAATGCCACGTCTCTAATATTTTTACACAGCATGTCCTAATCTGCCACAGCTTTCTTCTCCTTTAGATGGCAATCCAGTAAATGAAAATTCCTAGAGCACTGCTTCCCTTTCCTCCTCCTTGAGGTGGTGTAGCCCCATTCTCCAGCCATCCTTCCTTGGGAACCTCTTTCAGTCCATTTACATCTTCTGTATAATCAGTGCATCAAGCTCAGCTGCCTTTTTCTGAGCTGTTTGGCTGTGCGGGAGAAGAGGAGGGAGAATATGCAAGTCTGAACTTTTGCCTTCTGCTCATTAGGGCTAAGAACTCATGAAAATAAACTCCGGATGTGAAACTCACATAAGTGACAGGCAGCTAATGAAGGCCTGGGTCGGCTTGAGCTATCCTACAAGGAGGTCCACAAATCAAGCTGCTTGCAGACCAGAAATCCTGTTGATTTTCAGCCCTTCCACAGAAAGGTCCAGTGAGTTATGACCATCATGAGTTCAGAGCTTCTTTCTAGACAGGAGACTCAAAGGCAGCCCTGTCCCACCTCCTGTAAGGTGAGCCAGGCTCTTTCACAGAGGGTGCAAGGAGGCTGAGCTCAGGGGCCACTAGGCCTCCTGGTTTTCCATCCCCCCTGTTTCCCTCACCTGTTGAACTCAAGCTATTTTCCTGAGTGAGGCTATTTTAGTTCCAGAAACTCATGTGAAATAGGAGACAATGGTGAGGAAAGTCAGTGAGGTCAATTTGACTTAATCAGGGATGTCAATGCATGGCAGGTGACAGCTACACTGACTCCCAGCTGATACAATTTCATATATAATTTGATTTCTTATTGCACACATCTCCCCCATTCTAAACTTTTATGCCTCTCCTATTAATGTGGTTGGGGAAAAAAAAAAAAGAAAAGTAGGTGAAGCTAGGAGGAAAACCCTCACACATATATGAATCCCACTGGGCTCTGGCTCAGCGTGGACCCGCAGCAGGCTCAGGAATGGAGGCCTGAACACGGTATTCTCTTTCACTGGTTAAGAAGGGTTGACAGGAGCTTCCTGTTGCCAGAACTCTCAGGATCCAGGCAGCTTTCCCAAGCACTGCTTCCTCCTCAGCCACCTACCCAACCCAAGACCTGTACGAACTGAGGTCTGCATAGAGAGAGCACTGTCCTTCCCTAGTGATGGACCATTTCCTGGGCTGGACATTGAGGTTGGGAGGATGGAAATGGTCAGTGTTCATGTAGCTGGGAGGGAAACAGAAGAAGAGATGCCAGCCCATGTGGAAGATGCTGTTAATGTGTCCATGAAAGCCAAAGGGGAGGAGGCATGGCTCCTAATCGAGCCTCTCTAGAGGTGCAGAGTGCAGTTGCACACCGTCTTTGGTGTCCTTGCAGATGTCACCCAGAGAGATTGCTCACTTTCAAAGAATGATTGATACTCCGCTTACTTTAACAAATGAGAAATGTCCGTGACAGAAAGGAACCCCTGTGACAAGCCAGGTTTTCTCATTAGCAGTGAAACATGGATAATTATTCACTGGGAACATACACAGTGGGAATTCATGTGAGATTCCTTCCTTTGACTCTTGCTGCTGGCAAACCTCAGAGCCCACTGTGTACACACAGAGACAAGCACATAAATGCGTACATAAAAGCACAGGGGCCTGCACTCCATGTGTGCTGAGGGGATACCAATCCTGAGTACAAAGGAAGTTTTTAAGGAGTTATGTGTTTGGTTAAAAGCATTGAAAGACAGATATGTGATGGAAAAGACAGGTGACCTCCAATATAAGTCATTCACTTTAGTTATAATTAGTTTATTTTGGTCTTTACTTTCCCTTTCCTAATGAAAGTAGACTTTCCTAAGAGCATTTTCAATCCAAGAGGAGTAGTTACACACATTCTCTGTGGTCAGTGTCCAGATGTGAAGGGAAATAGAACACCCTGTCTAGCAGATGGAGACTGCCCCAGCAAGGAAAGAATATTTAGGACTGTCGCATTTAGGATATACATTTAGCAGCCTACAGCAAAGATCCAGCTGATACAATACAAAGAGAACAAGAGAGGAATATATTCCTATCTCACATAGAAGTTCCCAGGCATTGTGTGGCAATTTACCATGTTACCTAGTGACCCAGGCCAAAAAAAAATATCACTTTAAATCCTGTTGTTCTACCATCCTAGAATGTTGCCTTCATTGACCTAAGCCAGCCAGTTCACTCCACATACATGCTGTCAATAGCAGGATGGAGGAAGGGGTAAGAAAGGCAGGTCTTGTCTTTGAAAGCCATGTCCCAGAAGGTGTATATATCACTTTCCTTCTCATGTCACTGAATGGAATCACATGGCCCACATTTTATTTCAAGAGGTGACGGGAAATGCCTCTCTTCCATGCAGCTATGGCCCTACCTAGAAACCAGGGGTTCATTTACACTAAGAAGGAAAGGGCAGATATGAGGGGATAACTAGCCATTTCTGCCTTAGAAAGCAACCACACTGAAGTTGTTGCAGTCAAGCGTGACACAATCACAGGGAAAGTGATCTCTGACTTCAAGGGAGGTAAATGAATGAAGGAAGGAATGAAACTACTAGCAGGAAGGTTTTCTTTTGTACTTAAGTATAGTTGACTTATCAGTTCAGTTCAGTCGCTCAGTCGTGTCCAACCCTTTGCGACCCCATGAATCGCAGCACGCCAGGCCACCCTGTCCATCACCAACTCCCGGAGTTCACTCAGACTCATGGCCATCGAGTCAGTGATGCCATCCAGCCTTCTCATCCTCTGTTGTCCCCTTCTCCTCCTGCCCCCAATCCCTCCCAGCATCAGGGTCTTTTCCAGTGAGTCGACTCTTCACATGAGGTGGCCAAAGTACTGGAGTTTCAGCTTTAGCATCAGTCCTTCCAAAGAAATCCCAGGGTTGATCTCCCTCAGAATGGACTGGTTGGATCTCCTTGCAGTCCAAGGGACTCTCAAGAGTCTTGTCCAACACCACAGTTCAAAAGCATCAATTCTTCAGAGCTCAGCCTTCTTCACAGTCCAACTCTCACATCCATACCATGACCACTGGAAAAACCATAGCCTTGACTAGACGGTCCTTAGTCGGCAAAGTAATGTCTCTGCTTTTGAATATACTATCTAGGTTGGTCATAACTTTTCTTCCAAGGAGTAAGTGTCTTTTAATTTCATGGCTGCAATCACCATCTGCAGTGTATAGTGTTGTGTTAATGCTGTACAGCAAAGTGATTCAATTATACACACACACACACATTCTTTTTCACTATGGTTTATCATAGGATATTGAATTTAGTCTTGTCCTGTCCAGTAGGATCTTGTTATTTATCCACCCTATAAGCTGATGTCAGCTAACCCCAACCTCCCACTCCATCTGTTCCTCATAGCAACCATCAGTCTGTTCTCTGTCCACGTTTCTGTTTCATAGATAGGTTTATTTATATTGATTTTTAGATTCCACATATAAGCAATATCCTATAGAAATTCTTTCTCTTTCTGACTTACTTCACTTGGTATGATGATCTCTAGGTCCATCAATGTTGTTTCAAATGACATCATTTCATTCATTTTTATGGCTGAGCAGTAGTCCATTGTATGTATGTACCATATATTCTTTATCCATTCATCTGTCAATGGACATTTAGGTTTTTCCCATGTCTTAGCTATCATCATGAATAGTGCTGCTATGAACATTGGGGTGCATGTATCTATTTGAATTATAGTTTTGTCCAGATATAGGCCCAGGAGTAGGATTGCTAGATCATATGGTAATTCTATTTTTAGTTTTCTGAGGAACCTCCATACTCTTTTCCACAGTGGCTGCACACCAACAGAATAGGAGGGCTCCCTTTTCTCCACACTCTCTCCAGAATTTGTAACTTTTTGTAGACTTTTTAATGACGGTCATTCTGACTAGTGTGAAACCTCATTGTAGTTTTGATTTGTATTTCTCTAATATTTAGCGATGTTGAGCATCTTTTCAAGTGCCTATTGGCCACCTACATGTCTTCTTTGGAGAAATGTCTATTTAGGGCTTCTGCCCATTTTTGGATTATGTTTTTGTTTTTTGTTGTTGAGTTGTATGAGCTATTTATGTATTTTAGAAATTAAACCTATGTCAGTTACATCATTTGCAAATATTTTCTCCTGTAGGTTGTCTTTTCATTTTCTTTTATCATTTCCTTTGCTGTGCAAGAGCTTGTAAGTTTACTAGGTCCCATTTATTTATTTTTGTTTTTATTTCTATTGCCTTGGGAGAGTGATGTAAGAAAACATTTGTATGATTCATGTCAGAATGTTTTGCCTATGTTCTCTTCTAGGAGTTTTATGCGATCACATCTAATGTTTAAGTCTTTAAGCCATTTTGAGTTTATTTTTGTGTAGGGTGTGAGGATGTGTTCTGACTTCACTGATTTACATGTGGCTGTCCTGCTTTCCCAACACCACTTAATGAAGATACTATCTTTTCTCCATTATATATTCTTGCCTCCCTTGTTGAAGATTAATTGACTGTAGGTGTGAATATATGAAAAGCAATATTTTTGAACACTGAGCCATTTCTGATGATCAATAATTTCATGTTTTTTTCTCTTTTTTATGGGTAATTTCATATATATACAAAGTAAACAGAGCAGCATAATGAACCCCATACACTTATCACCCAGCTCCAACAAACAATATCCTGCCATCCCTGTTTTGTTTTTACTTCCATGAACTTCCCACCACCCCTGTACCTACTTATTTTCTTTTAGGTAAAATTTACATTTATTAAAATGCACAAATTTCACCATACAATTTTGGCAGATATACCTGTATAACCACATCCTTGACTAATATATGTTTGACCACTTGATTTTTTTCTTTTCAGTCTTTTTTCTCTCTTTGCTTCATTCTGGCTAATTTCTAGTACTACATCTTCAATTATCACAAATCTTTTTTCCATAATATTTAATCTTCTAATCCTGACTAGTGAATTTCATTTTATAAAATATGATTCATTTCTAGAAGTATATTTGATTCTTTTTAAAACTTCCATTTTCTTACTATGTATATATTTTCCTTTAAATATTTATTTTTAATACCCTGCTTTAATATCTTTGTCTACTAATTTCATCATCCCTGTTGTTTCTAGATCTGTTCCCACTGAATGATTTTTATCTTGATTATGGGTCACGTTTTCCTGCTTCTTGACTTATCAAGTAATATTTGATTGAAAGCTTCCCAATGTAAATTTTATACCAAGTGTTTAGATTTTGTTGTATTCTAGCAATTGTTGGATTTTCTTCTCTTAAGCAGTTAAGTTGTTCAAAGTTTAATCTGATCTTTTTGAAGTTTGTTCTGCAGTTTAATTAAGAGCTAGTCTATAGTAGGCTTTAACCTGGGGCTTTTCTAGGGTCTCTATTGAGTTCCTCTCATCGTGAAAAAGGATGCTGCACTCTGGCTGGTCAAGACTTACAGCCCTTCGAGCCCTTCTGGAGCTTTGGGAAATGGTAAATACACAGCTCCCTGGTTGATCTTCGGTCAGTGCAGAGTTTCACTCTGTAGGTGCATACATCTTTATTTGGGCTCAAAAGGAATTTACACATATTTCTGGAGCTCTTTTTCTACATAACACTCTCATTTCCAGAATTCTGCTCCACTTCCAGATGCCTCAACCTCACTGAACTCTGTTTTTTGTCTCATTCCTTAGTCCAGATTGTCATGCTCTGCCTGGGATAGTCCTTTGATATGGGTTGAATTGTAGCCCCTCAAAAGTTGCTGAAATCTCTTATCCTCAGTACCTGTGATGTGACCTTATTTGGAAATAGAGTTTGGGCAGATGATCAAGTTAAAATGGTGTCATTAGGATAGGCCCTAATCTAATTTGACTGGTGTCATCATAAAGAGGAGAAAAATTGTACACAGAGACAGGCATGCACTCAAGGGAGAAATCCACGCAAACATGAATGAAGAGATTGGAGTGACGTGTCTGCAAGCCAAGGGACGCCAAAGATGGCCAGGAAACCACCAGAAGCTGAAACAGAACAGACTACCCCTCACAGCCCTCAGAAGGAACTAACACTGCTGACATTCTGATCTCAAACTTCTAGACTCCAGAACTGTGAGACAATAAAACTGTGTCCTTTAAGTCTACTAGTCTGCGATACTTTGTTCTGGCACCCCTAGGAAATGATTACATCCTCCCTACCCTGCAGCTCAGAATGTCCCTCCAAGCAGGAAGGCAGGGAATTCACTGGGTTCACTAATCTATTTCTTTTCTTTCAGGAATCACAGCCAACTACTATCTGTAATCTAATGTCCAAACAGTAGTTTCATACATTTTTGTCAGATTTCTAGGTGTTTATGACAAGAGAATAAACCCAGTCCTTATTACTCCATCATGCTTTCAAGATTTTTTTTAATATACTAATTTCATCACTTTGAGTCTGATGTTTCTAGGTGGTTTTTAACCTGATTGAAACTTTATGGTTCTCTAAGTTTGGGAGGTTTGTCATTTTTCTTTCGTCTAATATGTTTGTCTCATTTTTTTCTTTCCTTATTGGGCTTCAGTTACACATATACTAGACTTCTTTTCCCACAGGTCAATGGAGCTCTGGGTTTTTTTTTTCCTTCTATCTTTTTTCCCTCTGTTCTTCATGTTGGATAATTTCAGCTGAACTGTCTTCATGTTCATTGACACTTTCTCCTGCCATTTCCAATTTTCTGTTAGGCCCATCAGATGAAATATCACTTCATTTTTTTGTTGTTTCAGCTCTAGAATTAGTTTTCATAGTGTCTACTTCTTTACTGAGATACCCCATCTTTTCATTATTATGAGCAGACTTTCCTCTAAGTCCTTAAGCGTATTTATAATCACTGCTTTAAAGTCACTGTCCACTCATTTCAACTCTTGCATCATCTCAGGACTGGTTTCTCTTGACTGCTATTTTTCTTGAGTATGGGTTACATTTTTATCTTACCTAGTGTTCTTTAATTGTAAAATGAAAATTATAGATGATATACTAGAAAGACTTTGGATTCTGTTATATTCCTCTGAAGAGTGTTTGGTTTTGTTCTAAAAGGCAGTTAAATTGGCTGGACTCAACCTCTGTCTTCCCTGCAGTGGGAACTGAATTCTCCACTCTGATGTCAGCTTCTAGCTGCTGCCCTTTTGCTGGGATCCTCTGGGGTCTGCTAAAAAGAATTTGGACAGGATTTATGCAAATTTTAAGGTTTATCTTAAAGGATTTTACTGCTTAACTTTCCAGCTATTCTAACAGCCCCCAGACACTATCCTCAAAACAACAAAGCTATACATTTTCCAGCAATCTTGGTCATATGGGGATTGAGGAATTTCCTCAGCAAAAAGCCATTAGATAGCAAATCACTCCTGTTGCAGTTCCTGGGTTTCTAGGACAGACTGCTCTTCTGTTTCTGCCACTGCTTTTGATTACTCTTCAGTGCTTTACAAAAGTTGTTGTTTTGTGTATTTTGTTGTTGTTTAAGTTTTAAGATAGTCCAACCATGTTATTCACCATTTTTTGGATGCTACAATCCCTAGTCAATCCCTTGTTTTGAGAGTTTTCTGGCCAAGATCTATTCCATTCCTGTTTTGCAACATTTTAAGCATTCTCATTCACCCTCTTCTTTAATCCTTTATCTTCTTAATAACACAGCTGTTGGTATACTTCTAAAGATTCAAGGCCCAGAGGTAAATTCTATCTTTAAAAAATATGTGTACATAACACTGAATGGGATGTTTTGACTTTGCAGAGCACTTTTATTTCCAATTGCACTAACTTGGAATTCCAGATCATTATTAAAACATGAGTTGGCATGAAGTTTATCTTTTAGTTACCTGGGCTCAGAGAGTGGAGAGTGGTTGTGGAAAGAATATGTTTTGTTTGTTATTTTCATTTTTAAAAAATGAAATCACTCATTCATTCCACAATCTCTTGTATAACTCAGTTATATGCTAGTAATTTGTTTCTTTAATCCCTTTCCTTTCTGGATTCCCATGACATCACATGGGCTCAATTTTTCTCCTATCTCACAGACCACTTTAATGCCTCCTCTCCCTTCTTCAATCAGTGAACATTAGAGTTCTTCCATTGTCTTCTTCTGAGACCTGGCCTCTTTTCACTGAAGACTTCTTCCACACATCTATGAGACTGGTTCCCAAAATATATCTTCAGTTTTTACTGCTAACTTCAATTTTAATCATATCAATGGAATTTTCCATCCTTTCATTCTGTCACAACCTTTAAAGTCAATATGCTTAAAACTGAATGTATCCATCACTGGGGTAGAAATAAGGAATAGCTTCTTTTCCTGATTTTCTTGCTTCTGTTAATAATTCCACTAGTGTTCCAGTCTCTTCAGCTTCTCTTCTTTGTCTCCACCCACTTCTACCCACATCCTGTCAGAGCTACCTTTGTAAATATGTCTCATTTCTTGTATGTCTCATATCCTGTATTCTTTCTCTCAAGCCAGTACGTCTTAGAAAGAACCACCTTAGTGATTCTTCTAAAGCCAGCCTAGATCACTCCTCTCTTCAGAAACCTGCAGGGGTTCCCAAAAGACCATATTTTGCCCTTTAAGATCCTCTCTGTTGCAGCTCTTACCACCAGGCCAGCATCATCTTTGCTCCCCATGTTCCAATCAAGTCAACTCAGTTTTTCCTCTAAGACACATCACCAGTTTTTTCATCTTTGTACTTTGCTCATACTCTATCTTCTAGACTGCACTCCTCCTCTACTTTCCATGATCTCCATTCTTCTTAATCCTCAATAATCTCCATATATAACTTCCCTTCAGGAGGCTTTCATCAGCGCAGTCCAATTTTACTACATATTGACCTAAACAATACAGACTGACTAATTCTTCTTTGCCCTTTACACTGGTATATCTGAGAAGAGGAGTGAGAACAATGAGTTTGAGATGATGTTGAGCCCCTAAAAGCGCCTTAAAAATCCTCTAACTCACTGGTTACCAATAAAAGAATCTTCTTATGCAGAAGTCCAATATATTAATTCTGCTGTAATTGAAATGAGGATAAAGGCCCCAAAAGCCCATATAGAGAACCCAGATTCCCTATCAAATTTCCCCAACCCTCTCCCCCTCCCCAATACCTCTGCAAAACCTTAGGGCCCCAAGGAACATCAATTTGAAAAGTATTGATTAAATCAAAAGCTCTCATTTATAGATTGGAAAACAGAAACCAGAGAACCTTACCAAAATCTAGAGTTCTCTTCTGAGAGTCATGTATCTATGTGACTAAATGTGAAAGTAACAAAACTGCTTTTCCTTTCAAAACTTCCTACAGAACAGATCTTCACCCTGATAGATTTCAGAGTGAGAGGCATTACTGTGAATGTAGCTTCTCAAATACTCAAAGTCTCAGTCACTGCTCCTCAAGAGTCTTTCTCACGTTCAGTTTCAAAATCTCCACATCCATGGCAGCCTTCACGCTCACTAGGGGCACCAAGCTGGTAAGCCCCAGATATGGGTCCAACATGCAGGACCCTGATAGGCTAAGAGAGATAGCCTGGCTGAACAATGTAACCTCTGATTACAGGAAACAAAAATGATTTTAAATGTAATTGTTATGCAAATGTACCACTTCAGTTCAGTCACTCAGTTGTGACACACTCTTTGCGAACCCATGAACCATGCCACGCCAGGCCTCCCTGTCAATCACTAACTCATGGAGTTCACTCAAACTCACGTCCATCGAGTCAGTGATGCCATCCAGCCATCTCATCCTCTGTCGTCCCCTTCTCCTCCTGCCCCCAATGCCTCCCAGCATCAGGGTCTTTTCCAATGAGTCAACTCTTCGCATGAGGTGGCCAAAGTACTGGAGTTTCAGCTTCAGCATCAGTCTTTCCAATGAACACCCAGAACTGATCTCCTATAGGATGGACTGGTTGGATCTCCTTGCATTCCAAGGGACTCTCAAGAGTCTTCTCCAACAGCACAGTTCAAAAGCATCAATGCTTCAGTGCTCAGCTTTCTTCACAGTCCAACTCTCACATCCATACATGACTACTGGAAAAACCATAGCCTTGACTAGATGGACCTTTGTTGGCAAAGTAATATCCCTGCTTTTGAATATGCTATCTAGGTTGGTCATAACTTTGCTTCCAAGGAGTAACTGTCTTTTAATTTCATGGCTGCAGTCACCATCTGCAGTGATTTTGGAGCCCAAAAAAATAAAGTCTGACACTGTTTCCACTGTTTCCCCATCTATTTCCCATGAAGTGATGGGATCAGATGCCATGATCTTTGTTTTCTGAATGTTGAGCTTTAAGCCAACTTTTTCATCCTCCTCTTTCACTTACATCAAGAGGCTTTTTAGTTCCTCTTCGCTTTCTGCCTTAAGGGTGGTGCCATCTGCATATCTGAGGTTATTGATATTTCTCCCAGCAATCTTGATTCCAGCTTGTGCTTCTTCCAGCCCAGTGTTTCTCATGGTGTACTCTGCATAGAAGTTAAATAAGCAGGGTGACAGTATACAGCCTTGACGTACTCCTCTTCCTATTTGGAACCAGTCTGTTATTCCATGTCCAGTTCTAACTGTTGCTTCCTGACCTGCATACAGGTTTCTCAAGAGGCAAGTCAGGTGGTCTGGTATTCCCATCTCTTTCAGAATTTTCCACAGTTTATTGTGATCCACACAGTCAAAGGCTTTGGCATAGTCAACAAAGCAGAAATAGATGTTTTTCTGGAACTCTCTTGCTTTTTCCATGATCCAGCAGATGTTGGCAATTTGATCTCTGGTTCCTCTGCCTTTTCTAAAACCAGCTTGAACATTTGGAAGTTCACAGTTCACATACTGCTGAAGCCTGGCTTGGAGAATTTTGAGCATCATTTTACTAGCGTGTGTGATGAGTACAATTGTGTGGTAGTTTGAGCATTCTTTGGCATTGCCTTTCTTTGGGATTGGAATGAAAACTGACCTTTTCCAGTCCTGTGGCCACTGCTGAGTTTTCCAAATTTGCTGGCATATTGAGTGCAGCACTTTCACAGCATCATCTTTCAGGATTTGAAATAGCTCAACTGAAATTCCATCACCTCCACTAGCTTTGTTCATAGTGATGCTTTCTACGGCCCACTTCACATTCCAGGATGTCTGGGTCTAGGTGAGTGATTACACCATCATGATTATCAGGGTCGTGAAGCTCTTTTTTGTACAGTTCTTCTGTGTATTCTTGCCACCTCTTCTTAATACCTTCTGCTTCTGTTAGGTCCTTAACATGTCTGTCCTTTATCGAGCCCATTTTTGCATGAAATGTTCCCTTGGTATCTCTAATTTTCTTGAAGACATCTCTAGTCTTTCCCATTCTGTTCTTTTCCTCTATTTCTTTGCGTTGATCGCTGAGGAAGGCTTTCTTATCTCTCCTTGCTATTCTTTGGAACTCTGCATTCAGATGCTTTTATCTTTCTTTTTCTCCTTTGCTTTTTACTTCTCCCCTTTTCACAGCTATTTATAAGGCCTCCTCAGACAGCCATTTTGCTTTTTTGCATTTCTTTTCCATGGGGATGGTCTTGATCCCTGTCTCCTGTACAGTGTCACGAACCTCTGTCCATAGTTCATCAGGCACTCTATCAGATCTAGTCCCTTAAATCTATCTCTCACTTCCACTGTATAATCATAAGGGATTTGATTTAGGTCATACCTGAATGGTCTAGTGGTTTTCCCCACTTGCTTCAATTTAAGTCTGAATTTGGCAATAAGGAGTTCATGATCTGAGCCACAGTCAGCTCCTGGTCTTGTTTTTGCTGACTGTATAGAGCTTCTCCATCTTTGGCTGCAAAGAATATTATCAGTCTGATTTCGATGTTGACCATCTGGTGATGTCCATGTGTAGAGTCTTCTCTTGTGTTGTTGGAAGAGAGTTTTTGCTATGACCAGTGCATTCTCTTGGCAAAACTCTATTAGCCTTTGCCCTGCTTCATCCCATACTCCAAGACCAAATTTGCCTGTTACTCCAGGTGTTTCTTGACTTCCTACTTTTGCATTCCAGTCCCCTATAATGAGAAGGACATCTTTTTTGGGTGTTAGTTCTAAAAGGTCCCGTAGGTCTTCATAGAACCATTCAACTTCAGCTTCTTCAGCGTTACTGGTTGGGGCATAGGCTTGGATTACAGTGATATTGAATGGTTTGCCTTGGAAACAGAGATCTTTCTGTCGTTTTTGAGATTGCATCCAAGTACTGCATTTCAGACTCTTTTGTTGACTAGGATGGCTACTCCATTTCTTCTAAGGGATTCCTGCCCACAGTAGTTGATATAATGCTCATCTGAGTTAAATTCACCCATTCCAGTCCATTTTAGTTTGCTGATTCCTAGAATGTTGATGTTCACTCTTGCCATCTCCTGTTTGACTACTTCCAATTTGCCTTGATTCATGGACCTGACATTCCAGGTTCCTATGCGATATTGCTCCTTACAGCATCGGATCTTGCTTCTATCACCAGTCACATCCACAACTGGGTATTGTTTTTGCTTTGGCTCCATCCCTTCATTCTTTCTGGAGTTATTTCTCCACTGATCTCCAGTAGCATATTGGGCACCTACCGACCTGGGGAGTTCCCCTTTCAGTATCCTATCATTTTGCCTTTTCATACTGTTCAGAATGTGAAATGACAGAATGTGGTCCACTGGAGAAGGGAATGGCAAACCACTTCAGTATTCTTGCCTTGAGAACCCCATGAACAGTATGAACAGTATGAAATGTACCACTTAGCTGACTAAGATTTCTGGCTCCTGGATAAGTAACTTTATCAGCCATAGAAAACAGCCTGTGGCTGCTATCACTCCTTTCCCTGCCTAAATGGTCTCTCAGAAAACTAATCCTAATGGAGTTGGAAAAATGAAGATTAAAGCTAAATTGAGAGATTGCCTGGCCAAAATCTCGTGTTTCCTTGGGAAGAGCAAGGTTCTTATTTTTCAATTTGGAATCTAGTCAGTCTCACCGTACTCTGTCCACAACAATCAAATAAAACAATTATCGCAGCCAGCATCTCAGCGGCATATGGCATCTTTTCTTCTTTAAAGCAAATGGGATAGGAAGACATAGATCTGTGTATCTGTCTGTTTCAGTAAGTCAAAGAAGCTGTACTTGTTTCAAACTTGTTTTGAAATCATGCTGTATGCCTAAACAAACATACAGCTTCCCTGACTTTTATTAGAAAATTAAACCAACGTCTGACTCCAGACGACATTTGGGACTGGAGGGAGTGGGTGCTGCTGAGTCCCTAGAGGTTCCCAATGGCATGATCTCTACACACCTCTCCCCAAGGCCATTCGCACCCTCATTTCATAACAGGAGTACAGTGACACCACCATGAGCCTCATGGCATATAGATGCCTAGATGCCACCAGAAGCATGTGGGGAGCCTGCTCCTCTGAGATGGTGAACCAGGTCAGGTGAGAGCTGGGTCAGCACACGGGTAGAAACTCCATCCTACTGGATGCCTTGGATCCACAGGTGATCTGGAAGCCCCTATTCCCTAAATGTATCAATTAGTTACCTCACCCTACCCCTGAAGATGCATTAAAAAAAAACCCCAAGATACAGTGGCTTAAAATAACAATCATTTATTCTTACTGATCTTCCTTAGTTCAGCTGATCTAAACTGGGTTTGGCTGGACTGACTTGGCTCTTCTCCACGTTTTTCTCATCTTCCCCTTGGGACCATCAGGCTAGTCCAGGCATGTTCTACAGTGATGGCAAGGGCACAAGAACACAAGCAAAAACTCACTAGGTCTCTCGAAGTCTAGGATCAAAACTGGCACCCAGCACATCTGCCACCTCAGTTATTTTATTATGGAAAAATACACGTAATGTACAATTTACAATTTTAACCATTTTTAAGTGTACAATTCAGTGGTATTAATTACGTTCCTACTGTTGCACAAACTCACACTATCCATCTCTAGAACTTCTTCATCATCTTAAACAGAAACCCAAACCATTAAATAATAATACTCCATTGCCTCCTTCCTCCAGCCCCTGCTAATTACTATTCACTTTCTGTTTCTACAAATTTGGCTGCTCTAGGTATCTCATATAAGAGGAGTCATACAATATTTGTCCTATGCTGTCTGACTTCCTGTACTTAATGTTTTCAAGTTTAATGCATGTTGTCACATGTATCAGAATTTTATTCCCTTTTAAGTCTGAATAATATTCATCATATATATTTATCACATTTGCTTATCCATCCATCTGTTGATGGCCCTCTGAGTTGTTTTCACCATTTGGCTATCATGAATAATGCTGCAGTGGACATTGGTGTACAAATATCTATTCAAGTACTGCTTTCAAATCTTTTGGATATATAGCCAGAAGAATAGTTCAGTTCAGTTCAGCCACTCAGTCGTGTCTGACTCTTTGCGACCCCATGAACCGCAGCATGCCAGGCCTCCCTGACCATCACCAACTGCCAGAGTCTGCCCAGACCTATGTCCATTGAGTTGGTGATGCCATCCAGCCATCTCATCCTCTGTCATCCCCTTCTCCTCTTGCCCTCAATCTTTCCCAGCATCAGAGTCTTTTCAAATGAGTCAGCTCTCCGCATCAGGAGGCCAAAGTATTGGAGTTTCAGCTTCAGCATCAGTCCTTCCAATGAACACCCAGGACTGATCTCCTTTAGGATGGACTGGTTGGATCTCCTTACAGTCCAAGGGACTCTCAAGAGTCTTCTCCAACACCACAGTTCAAAAGCATCAATTCTTCAGCGCTCAGCTTTCTTTATAGTCCAACTCTCAAATCCATACATGACTACTGGAAAAACCATAGCCTTGACTAGACGGACCTTTGTTGGCAAAGTAATGTCTCTGCTTTTCAATATGCTATCTAGGTTGGTCATAACTTTCCTTCCAAGGAGTAAAATGTCTTTTAATTTCATGGCTGCAATCACCATCTGCAGTGATTTTGGAGCCCCCAAAAATAAAGTCTGACACTGTTTCCACTGTTTCCCCATCTATTTGCCATGAAGTGATGGGACCAGATGCCATGATCTTCGCTTTCTGAATGTTGAGCTTTTTTGTATATATATAAATTTATTTATTTTAATTGGAGGCTAATTAGTTTACAATATTGTATTGGTTTTGCCATACATCAACATGAATGTGCCATGAGTGTACACGTGTTCCCCATCCTGAACCCCCCTCCCACCTCCTTCTTCATACCATCCCTCTGGGTCATCCCAGTGCATGTTGAGCTTTAAGCCAACTTTTTCGTTCTCCTCTTTCACTTTCATCAAGAGGCTCTTTAGTTCTTCTTCACTTTCTGCCATAAGGGTGGTGTCATCTGCATATCTGAGGTTATTGATATTTCTCCCGGCAATCTTGATTCCAGCTTGTGCTTCTTCCAGCCCAGCATTTCTCATGATGTACTCTGCATAGAAGTTAAATAAGCAGGGTGACAATATACAGCCTTGACGTACTCCTTTTCCTATTTGGAGCCACTCTGTTGTTCCATATCCAGTTCTAACTGTTGCTTCCTGACCTGCATACAGGTTTCTCAAGAGGCAAGTCAGGTGGTCTGGTATTCCCATCTCTTTCAGAATTTTCCACAATTTATTGTGATCCACACAGTCAAAGGCTTTGGCATAGTCAGCAAAGCAGAAATAGATGTTTTTCTGGAACTCTCTTGCTTTTTCCATGATCCAGCAGATGTTGGCAATTTGATCTCTGGTTCCTCTGCCTTTTCTAAAACCAGCTTGAACATCTGGAAGTTCACGGTTCACGTATTGCTGAAGCCTGGCTTGGAGAATTTGGAGCATTACTTTACTAGTGTGTGAGATGAGTAGAGAAGTAGAATAACTGCTGAGTAATTCTAAATTTTTTTAGGAATTTTGATATTGTTTTCCACAGTGGCTGCACCATTTTACATTTCCACCAGCAATACACAAGCATTATAATTTTCCCACATCTTCATCAACTCTAGTTAATTTTTTTTCTCATATTTAAATAATAGCCATCCTAATGGTCATAAAGTGGTATATCATTGTGGTTTTGATTTGTGTTTCTATAGCAATTAGTGATGTTGAGCATCTTTTCACATACTTATTAACATTTGCCTATCTTTGAAAAATATCTATTCAAGTGTTTTGCTCATTTTTAAATTTGGTTAGTGTTTTTTGTTGAGTTGTAGGAATTCTTTCTATATCTTTATATATTAATCTCTTATCAGATCTGATTTGTAAATATTTTCATTTGTGTGAGTCATGTTTTCACTCTCTTGTATCCCTTCATTCATTGATATTTTTCTTTATTTTAGCAATGTTTTGTAATTTTCAGTGTACACATCTTTTGCCTACTTGGTTTAGTTTATTCTTAAATATTTTATTGTTTTTGATAGTCGTATAAATGGAATTGTTTTCTTTTTAAAATGCTATTTTTTATTTTGGCTGCTCTGCATCTTTGTAGCTGCACATGGTCTTTCTTTAGGTTATGGCAAGCAGAAGGAACTCTCTAGTAGCTTCTAGAGAGTACTCGAGTACTCTCTAGCTACTCTCTACTCTCTAGTTGCAGTGTGCAGGCTCCTCATTGTGGTTTCCCTTGTTGCAGAACATGTCCTCTAGGAGCATGGGCTCAGTTTAGTTGTGGTGCAGGGTATTAGCTTCCCTGCAGCATGTGGAATCCTCTCAGACCACGGATTGAACCTGTGTCCCCTGCATTGGCAGGCATATTCTTAACTACTGGACCACCAGGGAAATCCTGGAACTGTCTTAATTTCCTTTTCAGATTTTTCATTTCTAGTGTTTGTTTTAGTTTTTAGTTTTAGTTCAGTCGCTCAGTCATGTCCGACTATTTGTGACCCCACGAATTGCAGCACGCCAAGCCTCCCTGTCCATCACTAACTCCCGGAGTTCACTCAAACTCACGTCCATCGAGTCAATGATGCCATCCAGCCATCTCATCCTCTGTCATCCCCTTCTCCTCCTGCCCCCAATCCCTCCCAGCATCAGAGTCTTTTCCAATGAGTCACCTCTTCGCATGAGGTGGCCAAAGTACTGGAGTTTCAGCTTTAGCATCATTCCTTCCAAAGAAATCCCAGGGCTGATCTCCTTCAGAATGGACTGGCTGTTAGTAGCCATTTTATCAGCCAGAGTAGTCACATGGCCAAAACTAAAGTCAGGAGGAGGGGAAGTATAGTCCACCCTGCAAAATTACACTGCAGAGTGAGTCCACATAGGGAGGGTTGAAAAATTGGGTCCTGTAATGATATTCCAGACTGAACTTCTGAGGGTCAATTTTAGCGTTGTTTTTCCAGGGGCCTTCTGCAGAAGCAGTCTGTTGCTACTACTTCAACCTACACAACCACAGTGAAAATGTAAAAAGGCAAGGGAATAAAGGGAGTAAGCAGACAACGAAAGGAGGTATCAAAGTGCCGAAGTACTGAGTTGGCCAAACACTCAGACAAACTTGGCCAACCTGATAAATTGTTGGTGCCCCGCCAGACAAGTAGTAGGGATAGAGGAAAGAACAGAAGGCAATGAGTCAGATAGAAGGTCTGGCTTTGATCTTGGAATGGTCTGTTAACATTTCTTAATATCTCTGGGCCTCTGGCAGTAAGCTAGATCATCTCTTTAAAGACCTTTCCTGTGTTAACGCTGCCATCTTATAAAAATCCTAACAGT
Organism: Budorcas taxicolor; assembly: GCF_023091745.1. NCBI lineage: Eukaryota > Metazoa > Chordata > Mammalia > Artiodactyla > Bovidae > Budorcas > Budorcas taxicolor. The sequence continues at coordinate 28,575,667 of NC_068917.1, read as the reverse complement.
GCCGCCCCCAGAACACAGCACAAGTCAGCGTTAGGAGATCCGTTCTCCATACAGATCCGCAAGCACACACATCCATGCAGGTGACCATCTGTGTGTCTCACTGATCCCATCTTCTGCCTACATCTCAGCTTTATTGGTGTGCTTTTTTGCATCCCATACCAGTTGAGATCTCCTTGAAAAAAAGAAGATAGTCATTACTTACTTAACTGTCCCCAGAACACTATGCACCAAATACATATTTTTTAAGTGAACTGTGCAGTCCATAGGGTCGCAAAGAGCCAGACACAACTGAGCAACTGAACTGAGTAACAAACCTCTACTATCTTTATTTTGAATGATTTATCTTGCATTTTGAGATTTTCAAATAATTTTTCTCTTGAAGCTAAATTTCTGGAGTCACAACAGCAAATTCAGCAAGTACAAATTTAGAGGTAATGAGTTTTCTCTCACAGTTGCAGTTTATTTCACTAATTTTATGCTGCTAAATAGACATCATATCTGTTTTATTTCAGAATTTTAATGTAACACAGTAAGTTAAATGACTATGTAATAAGTATGACATTTTACATGTCCAGTGCAGGCTTAGTTGTCAGAAGAGCTGTCAAAAGGCCGAAGTTCTTGACTTACAGAGAAATGAGATCAGTGTTTAAAATTGTTTTTCTAGTCTTTGTTGAAAATTTGGGGCTTGAAAATCACATAAAGAGTAAAATGGAGGCAGACATTAGGTATTTACCAATTAAAGTTTGCTTCTTAATTATCACTACATACATCAGTACATGGGTTTTTTCCCCCAAAACATTGCATTTGAAGAAGTGACTTCTTTCAGTATAACAGCCTATTATACAAAGTGAAGTAAGTCAAAAAGAGAAAGACAAATATTGTATATTAACAGGTGTACAGAATCTAGAAAGATAGGATGAACCTTTTTGCAGGGCAGCAATGGAGATGCAGACATAGCAAACAGACTTGTGGACACAGTGGGGAAAGAAGAGGGCGGGATGAATGGAGAGAGGAACATTGAACATATGTTACCATATGTAAAACAGATAGCCAGTGGGAATTTGTTTTGTGACACAGGGAGCTCAACCCAGTGCTCTGTGACAATCCAGAGGGGTGGGAGATGGGAGGCGGGCTCAGGAGGGAGGGGACATATGTAAACCTGTGGCTAATTCATGTTGATTTATGTCAGAGGCCAACACAATATTGTAAAGCAGTTATCCTACAATTTTTAAAAATGGCATAGGAACTAATTAATCTGTGAAATCACATTCAATGAGTAAATCTTAATTGCTTCATTTTTTTTTTAATTAGTACAGGGACATAGGTTAAAATAGGTACTTCATGTTCCCCAGGATTTTTTCCTTGAGTTGAATGAATAAAAGTCACTTTCCCAGTATCCCAGAGAACAGAAATATCTCCTATTTGCTTGGGAATGTCATAGGGAAGCAACACTGAATGTATGGCCTCAAAATCCATGGACATCGTCAAGCAGCTCATCAGGAATGTGTCCTTTTTGGCTCTATCCATGGCTTACCCCTCCTCTCCTCTCCTTCTAGGCTGCCCTGTCAAAGGCGACCCTACTCCCAATATTACCTGGTTCCACGGTGACCAGCCAGTGGCCAATGTCACAGGACTGATGTATCATATCTTGGCAGCTGGACAGATTCTCCAGGTTGCAAATCTTAGTGGTGGATCTCACGGGGACTTCAGCTGCCTTGCTCAGAATGAGGCAGGAATGCTCATGCAGAAGGCCTTTTTAGTGATCCAAGGTAAGAAACCCTTCAGGACCTGGGTGCCAGGCTTGCTTCTTAAAAAAGAGAGTCTACTTGGGAATCTAATTCTCTAACAGAACAAAGTGATTTCTGATCCCTGGTGGTTCTTAAGAGTGTGAAAATGGAAACCCAACCCTGTTGCCATTACCATGAGGCTCTCTTCAGAAAAGCCACTTATCTGCATCTCAGCAGAACCTGGAAAAGTCAGTGCTGCTTTCATAGGTGTGCCCTTCTGCTCATCATGTTACTGCTGCTCAGGACCAAGGAGATCCACATAGGAGAGCAGATGTTTCCTTTATGCTGGCCTAACCACTAAAGAACACACACACTCGCCTATTAGGGAAATAGAAGTTTTCTCTGTTGGACTGGTTTAAAATTTCCTCTCGAGGTGAACCATGTGGTTTCTGTCCCCTGCCTTGGAGACTGGGGCTGGCACCAGGACCAGTGGGTCATGCAGAAGCCTTCAGCTACAGTCACATGTCACGTGCTTGCCTGGCCCCTGCCCTGTGGTCTGTCCGTGAGCAGACTGAGGAGTCTGTGTGGCTCACACATTCACCTGCCAGGGACACGTGCGGGTCCAAGAGCCTTTGGATGGGGCCTGCATTCGCTGCCCCAAGAAAAGGTACCGAATGAGCCCAGCAGAGTGGGAAAGGAGCCCAAACTGGCCTTGTTATAGAAACTATGCGAGGCCTTTGAGTTTTCCGTAGGCTGGTTCTACCTGTGGCCTGTATGTAACACTTATAAGGAAAGCAAAATTCTGCTGCATGTATCCTAAAATGGAGGCTTCCGTGGGAAGCGACAGAGTTCATTCCAGAATAGCACATAAGGGTGGATATTTTTCTGAGTCTGTAGGTTTTCCGCTGAAACACCCTCCACCACCATTTGGCCTTCCAGATAGGAAAGTCAGTGTTGCCTTTTCTTGTCAGCCAGCCAGTCTCTGCTGAAAACCAGAAGGCAGTGTCCATCTGCAAGTTTTGTAAAACACAATTGACAAATAAGCACTCAAAATTTACCAGCCCATAGTTATTTTTAACAGTTCTCCTACCAGTGAGTCCCAGACCCCCCAATAGAAAGTCCAAAGAAATGGCCTTTCTGACTGATGTCATAGTCTCCATAAATGAATGTTCTTTTAATAGGCTATTTTTCTGTAACATATACAAAGTCCAGCTCCAATATGGACTTTTAAATATCATTGTTGAGTACCTCTTGTATATCTCTTTGTTGAAAAATAAAGTCACCTTCTGGTAAACCAACAGGGGGAACAAAAGTACTTTAGGAAGTAGGTTTTAAAATATGAGAGCTACAGCCGCTGATGAAGTTCTGGGTGCCAGGTCCTGGGCTAGACCCAGTGCTCCACACATGCTCAGCTGCTTCAGTCATGTCCAACACTTTGTGACCCCCATGGACTGTAGCCCACCAGATTCTTCTGTCCATGGGATTCTCCAAGCAAGAATGGAGTGGGTTGCCATGCCCTTCTTCAGAGGATCTTCCTGACCAAGGGATCAAACTCACATCCCTTATGTCTCCTGCATTGGCAGGCGGGTTCTTTACCATTGGCACCACCTGGGAAGCCCAGGGCCAGGCCCTGTACTTTCTTTATATCCTGTTCTCCAGTAGCGTGATGAGATAAGGGAACTGTACTCACTTTATGGATGAGCCAGCTCAGGCCCTTGGAGACCATGTGACTTGCCTAGACCTGCTGGGAATGGAGCCCACTGAGGGGTACTTTTTTTCAGTCACTAAGTCATGTGTCCAACTCTTTGCAACCCAATGGATGTAGCCTATCAGGCTCCTCTCTCCATGGGATTTCCCAGGCAAGAATATTAGAGTGGGTTGCCATTTCCTTCTTCAGGAGATCTTCCTGACCCAGGGATCAAACCTGCTTCTCCTTCATTGGCAGGTGGGTTCTTTACCACTGTACCACAGGAAGCATCATGGGGCACAGCCTGATTCATAACAGCACCTCATCCCCTCCCTGCCCCACCCCGCCCCGCTCAGAAGGAACAGCATGAGCATTGATGCTACCTTCTTGTCACCTCTGATTCTCCTCCTGTGACAGATTACTGGTGGTCTGTGGACAGACCGGTGACCTGCTCAGCCTCCTGTGGCAACAGGGGGGTTCAGCAGCCCCGCCTGCGGTGTCTCCTGAACAACACGGAGGTGGACCCCACTCACTGCGCGGGGAAGGTGCGCCCTGCTGTGCAGCCTATCCCCTGCAACCGGAGAGACTGCCCTTCCCGGTGAGTGCACCAGCCCCTCCCCAGGATGGGCCTGGACTTGCAGCCAGGCTCATGGCCAGCCCCTGTTAAGTACTGTGAGAGTGAGAGACACTGGGTGCCAGTGAGAGAGCCTGATGGCCGGGGAGCCACGCATTCTGTTGGCCCCGGCCCACCAGACTCCCCACTGCACAGAAAACGTCCCCCAGGACAAGCCTCCTTTCTCAGTTGTTTGTCCCCTCACCACTTAGTCACCTAAAGCTGCCTGGGCTTCCCAAGGGCCTGAAAAGGTCAGTTTAGGGGCTGGGAATATCCCAGGCCCTGACAAGGGAGAGTTCTTATCCTGCAGCAAGAAGGCTGGTTTTAAGAGGGAAAAAAAACATGTTGTGGTTGAAGTGCTTAGGGGATACTGATCACCAGTCTATAGCCCAACCCCTCCCCTTTCTTCTAACTATATACCTTTGCTCATCAGTACTCCATTTTAGCTGAGGAAATCTTATCCTCTCTTCTACAAAGGCTTGCCTCTTGTTAAAGTTGAAATAAATTTTCATTTCCCATAGTTGCTTCAACTTTGGGTTTACAGTTGACCCTTGAGCTACACAGAGGTTAGGGACGGTGACCTTGAGCAGTCAAAAATCCATCCATAACTGTATAGTTGCTGCTCCAACTATAGATGGTGTAGTACTCTAATAGGTATTTAGTGAAAGAAATCTGAGTACAAGTGGACCCGTGTGGTTCATACCTGTGTTGTTCAGGGGCCAACTGTACATTCTCTGCACTTGGGTTCCTTATATAACCCAGAACAATACCCACAGTCTCTCCCTCTTCCATCTTCCTTGAGCTCTGAGCAGCCATGAGTCCCACTGAGCAGTGCCCTTCCCCCTCACCATGTCAGGCAGCAGCTAAAGGAATAATGGATGGGCTTGGAGTTGGCACCTACATGGCGCCCTGAGCCTGGGGAGACTTGGCAGAGCCCTGAAACACCCCTTTACTGCCTATCTGTGGGACGTTCACCCACTCCTTAGGCAACTACTTTGTGTTTTGCCAGCTGAATCATAAGGAGCAGCTGAAACCAGGAGAGCCTCAATGAAATATGAAACACACTCATTAATATCAGCAGTTTGACTTGCTGACGGGAAGGTTTCCACGGGAATGATTAATGTCCTTTTATACCCTTCCTGAACTGTAACATAGCCCGTACCTCTCCTTTCTTAAAGCCCCCACCCCAGCTCCTGAAAAATTGCTGAAATGTATATTTGGAAATAAAAGTTGATTGAAAGGCAGGCCTGACATTCACCAGGGATACGAGAGGCTGGAAGACTGCCTTTGCCAAGCTGTGTGAAATGAAGAAGAGGTCATGGACATGCCAGGGACATTTTGATTTGCTGTGGTGATAGAGTCAATCAGCCTCATTTACTTCTGCAGATGAAATAATGGCTGGGTCTGCTTGGGTTTCAGCACCCTCAGGGGCTTTAAAACACCTTCTGCCTGCTTCCTAAGTGGCTCTGCTCCTGTGGGTTAGAAATCTGCACACAGTCATCTCTCTCCAAGGCGAACAGAGCAGGGAAGTTCCACCAAACTAAATAAGTCACAGATCCAGCTTCAGGAGAAATTTACTCCCTGTTCCTACTACTTACCTCTCCTGAAAGCCAGATGTGGCACCATTGAACTAGAAAGTGGCCACAGGCTCATCTTTGACTGGTTTTCCCACCAAGCTTCCTGGGCATGTCGGCCCCCTCCTCTGCACACAAACAGGTGTGGCCCCAGTTGTCTTTTTGAATCGCACTGTGAAGTCACACTTTGACCCAGGTAGCTGTGTCAGCCACTTCATTTAGATCATTCCCCCGCCCCTTTCCACAAAGCAATAAAGTCAAAAAATGTTTTTTCTAGGTTGAATGAAATGGCTGGAAAGAACCGAATCTTTTCCACAAACTACACCTCCTTCCCCATTCCTCTTTGAGAATTAGCACAGGGTAACATCCAAAAAGAACCCCTCCATATCTGTATACAGTCCAAGGACTTCAGAGTGTTTCCCAACTTATAGCTTGGCTTTATGAGGAAAGCTATTTGTCACAGTCCTGGTCAGTGTCACTTCTGAGGATCCAAATTGCAGCTGGAACCTAACATCCTGAGAACTACTACTGTCACCACATAAACCACCCTCTGAGAGGTATAAGACCTATGGACTGTGACTCATGGAGGTGGGAAATTGCTCCAGAAATCTGGAAGGAACTTCGTAGGCTTCTGGGGGATTAAACAAATCAAATGAGACGTGGGTTAAGGCGAGGTAGGAAGAACAGTGAGTACTAGCAGACAAAACTTGGCTTAACTGAGACCCAGACTGCCTCTGGGGTCAGGAGGCGACCCAGGTTTGGATCGGATCTTCCCTGGGAAACAGGCCCTTCTCTGCCCCACACTTGAATGACTTTAGGAAGAATCAGAACTGGTATAACTGGTTAAAGGACTGCCTCCGCTGAGGGTTCTATCTGCAAGCTCACAGCTTTGGGGGCCAATATTAAGATAAAGCAACTGATCTTTCACAGTGTGCCTTTTTAATCAGTTTCCAAAAGGGTATTTATTTCCTGTAGCTGCCATAGCAAATTACCACAAACAGGGTTGCTTAAAATGATAGATTTTTATTCTCTTCTAATTATGGAGGCCAGAGGTCCAAAATCAAGATGTCGACAGGGCTGCACACTCCCTCCAAAGACTCCAGGAGAGAATCAGTTCCTGAGTCCTTGTAGCTTCTGGTGGCTCCAGGCATCCCTTGGAGTGTTGTGGCCACAGCACTCCAACCTCTGCCTTTGTGGTCACACTGTCCCCTCCTCTGCCATGTCAGATCTCCCTCTGCCTTCCTCTTACAAGAACATGTGATGGTATTTAATGCCTAACCAGATAATGCAGGACAAGCTCATCTCAAGATCTTTAACTATATCTGGAAACACTCTGTCCAAATAAGGTAACATTCACAGGTTCCAGGGATGATTTCATGTAGATATCTGGGAGGGGTGGGGGTGGCATTTTTAGCCTACCGCCCCAGGTATTTTCTGTGAAAAGAGACACGGCCCCGCCATTAGCTGCTGTGTGGTAAGAACAGGAGGATGCTGTGGGGCTCCTTTTCTGAGAGTATTTGGCGTTGTTCCTCTGCTCAAGGCTTGACCTTTTACACTAATCCTTCTTCCTCTTCCCAGGTGGATGGTGACCTCCTGGTCTGCCTGTACCCGGAGCTGTGGGGGAGGCGTCCAGACCCGCCGGGTGACCTGCCAGAAGCTGAAAGCCTCAGGGATCTCCACTCCTGTGCCCAGTGATGTGTGCACGCAGCTTGCCAAGCGGCCAGTCGACACCCAGGCCTGTAACCAGCAGTTGTGTGTGGAGTGGGCCTTCTCCAGCTGGAGCCAGGTAAGACAGCTTTGTTTTTAGTTGATTTGCGGAGTTTCTAGTGTGTAGCAAAGTGATTCAGTTGTGCCTATATATTCTTTTTCAGACTCTTTTCTATTATGAGTTATTGCAAAATATTGAGTAGATTACCCTGTGCTATACAGTAGGTCCTTGCTTATCTACTATATATACACTGCTGCTGCTGCTGCTGCTGCTAAGTCGCTTCAGTCGTGTCCAACTCTGTGCGACCCCATAGACAGCAGCCCATCAGCCTCCACCGTCCTCTGTATCTTTTAATTCCGACTATATCCCAACCCCCTCTTTCCCCTTTGGTTCAGTTCAGTCACTCAGTCATGTCCGACTCTTTACGACCCCATGAATCGCAGCACGCCAGGCCTCCCTGTCCATCACCAACTCCCGGAGTTCACTCAGACTCACGTCCATCGCGTCCATGATGCCATCCAGCCATCTCATCCTCGGTCGTCCCCTTCTCCTCCTGCCCCCAATCCCTCCCAGCATTAGAGTCTTTTCCAATGAGTCAGCTCTTCGCATGAGGTGGCCAAAGTACTGGAGTTTCAGCTTTAGCATCATTCCTTCCAAAGAACACCCAGGACTGATCTCCTTTAGAATGGACTGGTTGGATCTCCTTGCACACTAGTAAAGCAATGCTCAAAACTTCCCGTTTGGTAACCATAAGTTTATTTTTCAGGTCTTATGAGTCTGTTTCTGTTTTGTAAATAAGTTCACTTGTATCATTTTTTAGATTCCACATATAAGTGATATCATGTGATATTTGTCTTTCCTTTTTGACTTACTTCACTTGGTATGATAACCTCTAGCTGCATTCATATTGCTGCACATGGCATTATTTTGCTGTTTTTGTGGCTGAGTAGTATTCTATTGCATCTACATACCACACCTTCTCTACCCGTTCATCTATAGGGGATATTTAGATTATCTCCATGTGTGGCTATTCTGAAGAGTGCTGCTATAAACATAGGGGTGCATGTACTTAGCGGGTCTTTTTAACTACCTTTTATTGGAGTATATTAGGTTTACAATGTTGTGCCGCTGTCTGCTATACAGGAAAGTGAATCAGCTGCACATATACATACATCCTTTCTTTCTTAGTCTTTTCCCTGAGAGGTCATTACATGATTTTGCGTGGAGCTCCCTATGCTATGCAGTGCGTTCTTATTAGTTATCTATTGGTGTTTTATATATAGTAGTGTGTATACGTCAATCCCAATCTCACAATCTATCCTTCTCCCCCTTTTCCCCTTGGTTACCACAAGTTTGTTCTCCACATCTGTGACTCCATTTCTGGTCTACAGACAAGTTTATCTGTACCATTCTTTAAAATTCCCCAAATAAGCAATATAATATGTCTTTTTCTGTCTGACTGACTTCACTCAGTATGAAAATCTCTAGATCCATCCGTGTCACTGCAAATGGCATTATTTCATTCTGTTGTATAGCTGAGTACTATTCCATTGTATGTATGTGCAACATCTTCTTTATCCATTCATCTGCTGGTGGACACTTAGGTTGCTTCCATGTCCTGGTTATTGTAAGCAGTGTCGCACTGAACATTGGGGTGACTGTATCTTTCTGAATTACGGTTTTCTCCAGATATGTACCTAGGAATGGGATTTCTAGATCATATAGTAGTCCTATTTTTAGTTTTCTGAAGAACCTCTATACTGCTTTCCATAGTGACTGCAAGGACGGTTCCCCTTTCTCCACACCCTCTCCGGCATTTCTTACTTGTAGACTTTTTCATGGTGACCATTCTGACTAGTGTGAGGTGGTACCTCATTGTAGTTTTGATTTGCATTTCTCTTATATTTAGTGGTATTGAGCATCTTTTCATGTATTTTCATTGGCAATCTGTATTTCTTTAGAGAAATGTCTATTTAGGTCTTCTGCCAATCTTTGGAATGGTTATTTGGTTTTTGTTATTGTATGAGCTGTTTGTATATTTTGGAGATTAATCCCTATCGGTTGTATTATTTGCAAATATTTTCTCCCATTCTGTAGGTATCTTTTCATTTTGTTTATCATTTCTTTTGCTGTGTAAAAGCTTGTAAGTTTGATTAGGTCCCATTTGTTTATTTTTGTTTCTATTTCTAATGCCTTGAGAGTAAGAAAACATTTGTACAATTTATATCAGAGAATGTTTTGCCTGCATTCTCTTCTAGGAGTTTTATGGTTTCATGTCTTATAAGTCTTCAGGGCTTCCCTGGTGGCTCAGCCATGCTTGCTCCTTGGAAGAAAAGCTATGACCAACCTAGACAGTATATTAAAAAGCAGAGACATTACTTTGCCAACAAAGGTCCATCTAGTCAAAGCAATGGTTTTTCCAGTAGTCATGTATGGATGTAAGAGTTGGACTATAAAGAAAGCTGAGTGCCAAAGAATTGATGCTTTTGAACTGTGGTGTTGGAGAAGACTCTTAGAGTCACTTGAACTGCAAGGAGATCCAACCAGTCAATCCTAAAGGAATTCAGTCCTGAATATTCATTGGAAGGACTGATGCTAAAGCAGAAACTCCAATAGTTTGGCCATCTGATGTGAAGAACTGACTCATTGGAAAAGACCCTGATGCTGGGAAAGATTGAAGGCAGGAGGAGAAGGGGACAACAGAGGATGAGATAGTTGGATGGTATCACTGATGTGATGGACATGAGTTTGAGTAAGCTCTGGGTGTTGGTGATGGACAGGGAAGCCTGGCATGCTGTAGTCTGTGGGATCACAAAGAGTTGGACATGACTGAGCCACTGAACTGAACTGGTAGCTCAGACAGTAAAGCGTCTGCATGCAATGCAGGAGACCCGGGCTCAACCCCTGGGTCAGGAAGATCCCTGGAGAAGGAAATGGCACCCCACTCCAGTACTCTTGCCTGGAAAAATCCCATGGACAGAGGAGCCTGCTACAGTGCATGGGGTCACAGATTCAGACACAACTGAGTGACTTCACAAGTCATTTTGAATTTATTTTTTCTATGATGAGGGGGTGTGTTCTAACTTCACTGATTTACATGTAGCTGTCCAACTTTCCCAATACCACTTGCTGAAGAGACTATCTTTTTCTCATTGTATATTCTTGGATTCTTTGTTGAAGATTAATTGACCATAGGTGTGTGGGTTTATTTCTGGGCTCTGTAATCTATTCCATTGATCTATATATCTATTTTTATTCCAATACCATGCTGTTTTGATTACTGTAGCTTTGTGGTATTGTCTGAAGTCGGGAAGGGTTATGCCTCCTGCTTTGTGCTTTTTCTTCAGGATTGCTTTGGCGATTCTGACAGTCCCATATAAATTTTAGGATTATCTGTCCTAGTTCTGTGAAAAATACTATGAGTTATTTGATACAGATCTCACTAAATCTGTAGATTGCTTTGGGTAATATGCCATTTTAACAATATTAATTCTTCCAATCCAAGAGCATGGGTTATCTTTCCATTTCTTTGAATCATCTTCAGTTTACTTTATTAATGTTTTATAGGTCTCAGAGTATAAGTCTTTCACATCCTTGGTGAAGTTTATTCCTAAATACTTTATTTGGAGGTTGTGATTTTAAAAGGTACTGTTTTACATTCCCTTTCTGATATTTTGTTGTTGGTATAAAGAAATGCAACATTTTCTGTATGTTAATCTTGTATCCTGCTACCTTGCTGAATTTATTTATCAGTTCTAATAGCTTTTGTGTAGAGTCTTTTGTAAATAATTTGTATAGATACTTTTCTGTATACAGTATCATATCATGTGCATATAAAGACAATTTTACTTCTTCTCTTCTAATCTGGATACTTTTTATTTCTCTTTCTTGTCTGACAGCTGTGGTTAGGACTTCCAGTACTATGTTGAATAGAAGAGGTGAGAGTGGGCACCCTTGTTCCAGATTTTAGTGGGAAGTCTTTCGACTTTTTACCACTGTTATATTGGCTGTAGATTTGTCATAAATAGATTGTATTCTCTTGAGGTATGTTCCCTCTGTACTCCCTTTGGTGAGATTTATCATGAATGGATGTTGAATTTTGCCAGATGCCCTTTCTGCACCTATTGAGACGATGCACGTGTCTTTTGTCTTTCGCTTATGTTGTGTATCACGTTGATTGGTTTGTGTACGCTAAACTATCCTTGTGAACTTGGGATGAATCCCACTTGGTCACGGTGCATGATATTTTTTATGTGTTGTTGGATTCGGTTTGCTAATATTTTGTTGAGAATTTTTGCATCTATATTCATCAGATATTGGCCTGTAATTTTCTTTTTTGGTGGTGTCTTTGCTGGACATTGGTCTTAAAGAAATTTCTCCAGTGATTCTAAGTCAGTTGTTCAGGAGTGGGATTTAAGCATGGACATATTTTAGAAGCCACTGAAGTGATTCTGCTGTGCAGTCCATTGTTCCAAATCAGGAAGAGTTGAAGTCTCACTGGTACCAGCAACTCCTTTCTTAATTCTTTGCTGGAGGTTAACCAAAAAAAGTCCCAGGTTAGCTCAGCAGAGCAGAAATGGGGGCTCAGCTGGATAGAGGGAGGAATCACATTGACTCTCCATTTGGAGAGGAAATTTTATGTTTAATTATAACTTAAAAAGGAAGACCAACACAAATAGTGACACGCACCAGGCCATGAGAGATGCAGCCCAGGGCGGTGGGGTGCTGACAGTGACTTCACCGCTGTCATCATTTCTGGGCCAGGTGAGACTGAGGACAAGTCAGGAACTCCCGTTTGTAATTAGAGCCTAGGTTTTCCCCAGTGCAGGTAGATAGGGCCTCTGTTTAGACAAAGTGTAGTTGTCCTACTCATCTGACCCCTTCTATGTTTTAGAATGTTGTTAGCAGCCCCGCCCCCCAACAAAAGTCTGGTGTGCCACTTGAAGGAAATGACACAATTGTATATGCTCTGTTTCTCATCAAGTCTGTGTTCAGAATGTCTCCTACTGCAGACACTGCTCTTGTTGTTTGGTCACTCAGTCATGTCTGATTCTTTTGTGACCTCATGGATTGTAGCCCGCCAGGCTCCTCTGTTCATGGGATTTCCCAGGCAAGAATTCTGGAGTGGACTGCCGTTTCATTCACCAGGAGGACTTCCCGACCTAGGGATTCAACCCATGTCTCCTGCATTGGCAGGCGGATTCCTTACCTCTGAGCCACCAGGGAAGCACTGGAGACCTCTAACAGCTGCCTGCAAAACCAGATAATCGGCTGGTACCTACCAGCTATGCAGGAACAACTGTTGTGGTTTGTCAAAGGCCAGTGCTAACTGGTAGGATGACCATTCTGATCGGTCAGGTATAGTTTCTGAATGGTCAGTATCTGAAACATACCATTACGCTTGGCCTGCAAGACATCCCAAAGCAACCACATGGCTCTTAATTCTTTGTGTGACTGTATGAACAAGCATGATCAAATGTTTGGAGGCAGTTAACAACTTGAACTCATTGGAACTGGTATCTACATGTCAGTGCATTTGTTTTCCTTCATCCCCACCCTTAGGTGTGTTCTTTGGAAAACAGTCACTTGGAACTTTCTGTTAAGTTAATACACTGTGGCCATCTCTAATGAAAATGAAATGTTATTTGGAGGAAATGTGGCCACAAAATTGCTTTGCAACTGAAAAGCTCTTTGTGTCCCAGGTGAGCTCAGGAATAATGCTCCATGCTAGCAAATCAACACACTCAGCCAGAGGCGCCTTTGGGGGGCCTCTACCAACCCCCCTTATTTTCAGTGACCTAATACATGTAGTTCATAATCAAAGAGGCATGAGCTCCCCACTTGCTCCCACAGCTGGGGGATATCATCTTTCTCTTACCTGGAAAAGCCCCTTCTGATAGCTCTCATTCCACCCAAGGCAGCTCTGCTTGTAGGCCCTCAAGGCTTATTCGCAGTTTGTGAAACTACAATTGGGAACAGATCTGGCTACACACGGGAGATGTTTCTGCACTGTATCACAGAGGTCACTCAAGGGCATATACGTGCACATTGATCATGCTCACTGATTATTTTTCCTAAAAGACAGAAAAATAGGTTTTTGCCTCATTCCTTCCTCTCAGATACTCTCACCCCCTTCTTTCTTCTAAACCCCTCTAGGCAAAATGTCTCTAGCTTTAATGTGAATCACTTGTGAGTCTTATTAAAAATGCAAATACTCATTGAGGTTTGACCAAAAACAACAAAATTCTGTAAAGTAATTATCCTTCAATAAAAAATAAATTAATTTTAAAAAAAGAAAAAAAGGAAAATACTCATCTAGCATGTCCAGAGTAGAGTTTTGGATGCTGAATTTTTTTTAATGCATGTAGAGTTGATTTACAATGTTGTGTTCGTTTCAGATGTACAGCAAAGTGATTCAGGTATACATTTTTTCAGATTATTTTCCTTTATAGGTTATTACAAAATATTGAGTATAGTTCCCTGTGCTACACAGTAGGTTGTTGGTTATCTATTTTATATATAGTTTATGTTGATATCAAATATCTAATGTATCCTTCCCTCTCGCTCCTTTCCCCTTTGGTAACCATAAGTTTGTTTTCTATATCTGTGGGTCTATTTTTATTTTGCATATAAGTTCCCCTGTACCATTTTTTTTATATTTCACATATAAGCAATATCATATATGTGACACTCTCTGTCTGGCATACTTCATTTAGTATGATACACTTTAGGTCCATCTACATTGCTACAAATGGCATTATTTCATTCTTTTTAGGGCTGAGTAGTATTTACTATATAAATACACCACATCTTCTTTTCCATTCCTCTGTCAATAGACATTTAGGTTTAGACATTTAGGCTTCCAGATCTTGGCTATTGTAAATAGTGCTTCAGTGGACACTGAGATGCATGTCTTTTCCACCTATGGTTTTCTGCAGATGTATGCCCAAGAGTGGGATTGCAGGATCATATGGAAGCTCTGTTTTTAATTTTTCAAGGAACCTCCATACTGTTCTCCATAGTGGCTGCATCAATTCACATTCCCACCAACAGGGTAGGAGGCGTCATTTTTCTCCTTCTTCAGCATTTATTATTTGTAGACTTTTTGATGATGGCCATGCTGACCACTGTGATGTGATGGCACCCCACTCCAGTACTCCTGCCTGGGAAAACCCATGGGCAGAGGAGCCTGGTAGGCTGCAGTCCATGGGGTCGCGAAGAGTCGGATACGACTGAGCGACTTCATTTTCACTTTTCACTTTCATGCATTGGAGAAGGAAATGGCAACCCACTCCAGTGTTCTTGCCTGGAGAATCCCAGGGACGGGGGAGCCTGGTGGGCTACCGTCTATGGGGTCACACAGAGTTGGACATGACTGAAGTGACTTAGCAGCATGCTGACCACTGTGATGTGATACCTCATTGTAGTTTTTTTTTTTGGCTGTGCTGGGTCTTCGTTACTGAGTGGGCTTTTCTCTAGTTGCGGCAAGCAGGGGCTACTCTCTGGTTGTGGTGTACAGGCTTCTCATTACAGTGGCTTCTCTTGTTGTGGAGCACGGGCTCTAGGGCTTGCAGGCTTCAGCAGTTGTGGCACAAACCCTCTGCAGTTGCGGCTTGCGGGCTGTAGGGCACAGGCTCAACAGTTGTGGTGCACGGGCTTGTTGCTCTGTGGCATGTGGGAGCTTCTTGGATCAGGGATTGAATTTGTGTCTCCTGCATTGGCAGGCAGATTCTTATCCACTGTGCCACCAGGGAAGCCCCCTCATTGTAGTTTTGATTTCCATTTCTCTAATAATTAGTGATGTTGCTCATCCTTTCATGTGCTTTTAGCCATTCGGTATGTCTTCATTGGAGAATATCTATTTAGATCTCCTGTCCAGTTTTTTGATTCGGTGGTTTGTTTTTTCGATATTGAGCTGTATGAGCTGTTTGTATATTTTGAAGATTAACCCCCTGTCAATTGCATCATTTGCAGATATTTTCCCCCATTCTGTAGGTTGTTATTTCGTTTTGTTTATGGTTTCCTTTGCTGTCAGAAAGATTTTAAGTTTAATTAGGTCCCATTTATTTTTATTTCCATTACTCTAGACAGTGACAGACAGTGAAAGTTGCTCAGTCGTGTCAGACTCTTTGCAACTCCATGGACTATACAGTCCATGGAATTCTCCAGGCCAGAATACTGGAGTGGGTAGCTGTTCCCTTCTCCAGGGGATCTTCACAACCCAGGGATTGAACCCAGGTCTCTTGCATTGTAAGCAAATTCTTTACCAGCTGAGCCACCAGGGAAGCCCATTACTCTCGAAGGTGTATCCAAAAAGATATTGCTGCAATTTATGTCAGAGTGTTCTGCCTATGTTTTCCTCTAGTAATTTTCTTGTAGCTGTCCAGTTTTCCTAGCACCACTCACTGAGGAGACTGTCTTTTCTCCATTATATAGTTTGCATCCTTTGTCATAGATTAGTTGACCGTAAGTGTGTGTATTTATTTGGAGGCTTTCTATCCTGTTCCATTGATCTGTATTTTTGTTTTAATGCAGCACCATTCTATTTTGATTGCTGTAGCTTTGCAATTTGATTGCTTCAGTATAGTCTGAAGTCAGGGAGCTTAATTCCTCCACTGAATGCTGAATTTTTAATAGAAGTATAATTCATAAAATATTAGTTTCAGGAGTACAACATAATTTGATATTTGTATACATTTCAAAATGATCACAATAAGCCTAATTAATATCCTTCACTATACAGTTACCAAAAACATTTTTTTCTGATGAAAACTTCTAAGATCTATTCAACTTTTGACTATGCAGTACCATATTAACTATAGTCATCATGCTGTATATTAAAATCTCCATGACTTACTAGTTTTATAACTTGAAGCTTGTACCTTTTGATTCCCTTCACTCTTTCACCCACCCCTTAACTATGGCAACCACCAATCTGTTCTCTGTATCTGTTTTGCTCTTTGGTTTTGTTTCAGTTCCACGTGTAAGTGAGACTGTATGGTATTTGTCTTTCTCTGTCTGACATATCTTACTTACCTAGCATGATGTCTTAAGGTCCATAAGTGTTGCCATGAATGGCAACACTTTATCCTTTTTATTGATTAATATTCTTCTATGTATGTGTATATATGTGTGTGCATGTGTATATATGCACATCTGCCACTTATGTGCATATATACACACACAGCATACATACCACATCTTCTTTATCACTTTAGCCTCTGATGGACAGGTTGTCTCCATATCTTGGCTGTTATAAATAATGCTGTAATGAACGTGGAGGTGCACATATCATTTCAAATTAGTGTTTTCATTTTCTTTAGATAAATACCTAGAAGTGGAATTGCTGATTCTATTTTTAATGTTTTCAGACCCCTCCATACTGTTTTTTAAAGTGGCTGCACCAATTTACATTGCCACCAGCAGTCCACAAAGGTTTCCTTTTCTCCACGTCCTCACCAACACTTGCTTCTTGTCCTTCTGATAATAGCCATCCTAACAGGCATGAAGTGATAGTTCACTGTGGCTTTGATATGCATTTCTCTGATGATTAGTGATGTTGAGTATCTTTCTTTTTATCATGTACCTGTTTGCCATTTGTATGTCTTCTTCAAAAGAACTGTCTATCAAGATCCTCTGTCCCTTTTTAAATTGCTTTTTTTTCTATTGAGTTATATGAGTTCCTTATATGTTTTGGATATTAAACCTTTATCAGAAATATGATTTGCAGATATTTTCTCCCATTCAGCAAGTTGCCTTCTCATTTAATTGAAGGACTTCTTTGCTGTGCAGAAGTGTCTGCATTTAATGTAGTCCCACTTCTTTGTTTTAAAAATAGTCATCCTAAAGTCAATGACAAGGAACTTACCACCTATGTTTTCTTCTAGGAGTTTTCTGGTTTCAGGCCTTCTGTCAAGTCTTTTATCCATTTTGAGTTAATTTTTGTGTATGGAATAAAGTAGTGGTCCAGTTTCATTCTTTTGCATGTGACTGTCACATTTTTTGAAGAGACTATCTTTTCCTCACTGTATATTCCTGGCTCCTTTGTTGTAAATTAATTGACCATATATGCATCAGTTTACCTCCGGGCTATTCTTTTCCACTGACCTGTGTATCTGTTTTTATGGAAAACTACTCTGTTGATTGCTGTAATTTTGTAATATAATTTAAAATCATTGATGCCTCCAGATTTTTAGTTCTAAAGAGTGCCTTGGCTATTTGGAGTCTTTTGTGATTTCATACACATTTTAGAATTATTTATTCTGTTTCTGTGGAAAGTACCATTGGAATTCTGATAGAGTTGGTAGTGAATCTGTAGATTTCTTTAAATAATATGGACATTTTAACAATATTGATTCTTTCAATCCATGAGCACGGGTTATCTTTCAATTCACTTTTGTCATCTTCAGTTCTTTCATCAATGTCTTACAGTTTTCAGTGTATAGGTCTTTCATCTCTTTCATTAAATTTATTTTGGGGTATTTTATTCTTTTTGGTGCAACTGTTTTCTTAATTTCCCTTTCTGATAGTTTGTTATTAATCTATAGAAATACAAAGTATGTTGATTTTATATTCTTCAAATTTGATGAATTTATTAGTTCTAATGGATTTTTTTGGTGGAGTCTTTAGGATTTTCTATAAATAGTATGTCATCTGCAAAAACTGATGGTTTTACTTCTTTCCTTCCAATCTGGATGCCTTTTTCTTCTTGCCTAATTATTCCTGCAAAGGCTTATAATATGATGTTGAATAGGAATGGCAAGAGTGAGCATCCTTGTCTTGATCTTGATGTTAGGGGAAAAGCTTTTGGCTTTTTTCAGAGTATAATGTTAGTTGTGGACTTGTCATCTATGACCTTTATTATGTTAAGGTAGTTTCCATCTACGTACACTTTGTTGAGAATTTTTATCACAAACAGATGTTGAATTTTGCCAAATGCTTTTTCTCTTTCTATTAAGATGATCATGGTACGTATCCTTCTCTTTAATGTATTACATTGATTGCTTTGTGGATATTGAACCATCATTGCATCTCTGTACTAAATCTCACTTGATCCTTTTACTGTAATACTGTTGAATTTGGTTTGCTAATAGTTTTTTGAGGATTTTTGCTTCCATGTTCATCAAGAATATGGGTCTGTAATTTTCTTTTTTGTGTCATCCTTGTCTGTTTTTTTGTTGCTATTGATCAGTCGCTCAGTTGTGTCTGAGTCTTTGCAACCCCATGAACTGCAACACATCATGTTTCCCTGTCCTTCACTATCTCCCAGAGTTTGTTCAAATTCATGTCCATTGAGTCAGTGATACCAGCCAACCATCTGGTCCTCTGTCATCCCCTTCTCCTCCTGCCTTCAATCTTTCCCAGCACCAAGGTCTTTTCCAATGAGTTGCCTCTTTGCATCATGTGGCCAAAATATTGGAGTTTCAGCTTTAGCATCAGTCCTTCCAATGAATATTTAGGGTTGATTCTCTTTAGGATTGACTGGTTTGATCTCCTTATAGTCCAAGGGACTCTCAGCAATCTTTTCCAACACCACTGCTCAAAAACATCAATTCTTCAGCGCTCACCCTTCCTTATGGTCCAGTTCTCAGATCTGTACATGACTACTGGAAAAACCATAGTTTTGAGTAGACAAACCTTTGTCGGCAAAGTAATGTCTCTGCTATTTAACAGGCTGTCTAGGTTTGTCAGCTTTTCTTCCAAGGAGCAAGCATCTTAATTTTGTGTCTGCAGTCACCATCCACATTGATTTTAGAGCCCAAGAAAATAAAGAATATCACTGTTTCCATTGTTTCCCATCTATTTGCCACAAAGTGATGGAGCCGGATGCCATGATCTTTGTTTTTTGAGTGTTAAGTTTTAAGTCAGCTTTTTCACTCTCCTCTCTCACTTTCATCAAGAAATTCTTTAGTTCCTCTTTACTTTCTGCCATAAGAGTGGTGTCATCTGCATATCTGTTATTGATATTTCTCCCAGCAATCTTGATTCCAGCTTGCGCTTCATCCAGCCTGGCATTTCGCATAATATACTCAGCATATAAGTTAAATAAGCAGGATGACAACATACAGCCTTTACATTACTCCTTTCCCAATTTTGAACTAGTCCATTGTTCCATGTCCGATTCTAACTGTTGCTTCTTGACCTGCATACAGGTTTCACAGGTGGTCTGGTATTCCAGACCATCTCTTTAAGAGGTATTCCATCTCTTTAAGAATTTTCTACAATTTGTTGTGATCCACACAAAGGCTTTAGTGTAGTCAATGAAGCAGAACTTTTCTGGAATTTCTGGAATTCTCATGATTTTCTATGATCCAAAGGATGTTGACAATTTGATCTCTGGCTCCTGTGCCTTTTCTAAATCTGGCTTATACATCTGGAAGTTTCCAGTTCATGTTGAAGCCTAGCTTGAAGAATTTTGAGCATAATCTGGCTAGCATGTGAAATGAGAACAATTGTGTGGTACTTTGAACATTCTTTGGCATTGCCCTTTTTTGGGATTGGAATAAAAACTGGCCTTTTCCAGTCCTGTGGCCACTACTGAGTTTTCTAAATGTGCTGGCATATTGAGTGTAGCACTTTCACACCATCATATTTTAGGATTTGAAACAGCTCAACTGGAATTTCATCACCTCCACTAGCTTTGTTCATAGTGATGCTTCCTAAGGCCCACTTGACTCCGCACTCCAGGATGTCTGGCTCTAGGTGAGTGATCACACCATCAAGGTTATTCAGATCATTAAGATTTTTTTTGTATAGTTGTTCTGTGTATTCTTACCACCTCTTCGTAGTATCATCTGCTTCTGTTAGGTCCATACCGTTTCTGTCCTTTATTGTGCCCATCTTTGCATGAAATGTTCCCTTGGTATCTCTAATTTTCTTGAAGAGATCTCTAGTCTTTCCCATTCTATTGTTTCCTCTATTTCTTTGCATTGATCACTGAGGAAGGCTTTCTTATCTCTCATTGCCATTCTTCGAACTCTGCATTCAGATGGATATATATTTCCTTTTCTCCTTTGCCTTTTGCTTCTCTTCTTTTCTGAGCTATTTGTAAGGCCTCCTCAGACAACCCCTTTTGCCTTTTTGCAATTCTTCTTCTTGGGGATGGTTTTGACCACCACCTCCTATACAACGTTACAAACTTCTGTCTTTAGTTCTTCAGGCACTCTATCAGATCTAATCCCTTGAATCTATTTGTCACTCCCTTATAATTGTAAGTGATTTGATTTAGGTCATACCTGAATGGCCTAGTGGTTTTTCCTGCTTTATTCAATTAAGTCTGAATTTGGCAATAAGGAGTCATGATGTGAGCCACAGTCAGCTCCTGGTCTTGTATTCGCTCACTGTATAGAGCTTCTCCATTTTCAGCTGCAAAGAATATAATCAATCTGATTTGGGTATTGACCATCTGGTGATGTCCATGTGTAGAGTCATCTCTTGTGTTGCTGGAAAGAGGGTGTTTGCTATGACCAGTACGTTCTCTTGGCAAAACCTACTAGTCTTTGCCTTGCTTCATTTTGTACACCAAGGCCCAATCTGCCTGTTACTCCTGTATCTCTTGACTTCCTACTTTTGGATTCCAGTCCCCTATGATGAAAAGGACATCTTTTTTTTTTTTTTTGGTGTTAGTTCTAGAAGATCTTGTAGGTCATCATAAAACCATTCAGCTTCTTTGTCATTAGTGGTTGGAACATAGACTTGGATTACTGTGATGTTGGTTTGCCTTGGAAACAAACTGAGATCATTCTGTTGTTTTAGAGATTGTATGCAAGTACTGCATTTCAGACTCTTCTGTTGACTATGAGGGCTACTCCATTTCTTCTAAGGGATTCTTGCCCACAGTAGTGATATAGTGGTCATCTGAATTAAATTCAACCATTCCCATCCATTGTAGTTCACTGATTACTAAAATGCCAATGTTCACTCTTGCCATCTCATGTTTGACTGCTTCCAATTTATCTTGATTCATGGACCTAATGTTCCAGGTTCCTATGCCATATTGTTCTTTACTGCATCAGACTTTACTTTCAGCACCAGATACATCCACAACTGTACGTTGTTTCCACTCCGGCTCAGTCTCTTTGTTCCTTCTGGAGCTATTTCTCCACTCTTCTCCAGTAGCATATTGGATACCTACTAACCTGGGGAGTTCATCTTTCAGTGTCATATCTCTTTACCTCTTCATACTGTTCATGGAGTGCTGATGAGGGTCTGGTTTTTAGTTTCAGGGCAATGCTGGCCTCATTAAATGAGTTTAAAGAAGTTCCCTCCTCATGTATTTTTTGGAGAAGTTTAAGATGGATTGATATTAATTCTTCTTTGAATGCTTCGAAGAATTCATAAGTGAAGCTGTCTGGTCCTGGATTTTTGCTTGTAGGGTGATTTTTGATTACTGACTCAATCTTCTAACTTTTATTGGTCTGTTCAGATTTTCTATTTCATCATGATTCAGTTTGGATAGGTTGTATATTTCTAGGAATTTATCCATTTCTTCTAGGTTGTCTAATTTATTGGTGTATAATTGTTCAGAGTAGTGTCTATGGCTCCTTTGTCTGGTGAAGGCTTGTCAATTTTGTTCATAATTTCAAAGAAGCAACTGTTGGTTTCATTGATCTTTTCTATGGCTTTTTAAAAAATTAATTTATTTGTTTTAATTGGAGGCTAATTATTTTACAATATTGTAGTGGTTTTTGCCATACATTGACATCAATCAGCCATGGGTATACATGTGTTCCCCATCCTGAACCCTCCTCTCACCTCCCTCCCCATCCCATCCCTCAGGGTCATCCCAGTGCACCAGCCCTGAGCACCCTGTCTCATGCATAAAACCTGGACTGACGATCTATTTCACATATGGTAATATACATGTTTCAATGCTTTTCTCTCAAATCATCCCACTTTTGCATTCTCCCACAAAGTTCAAAAGTCTGTTCTTTACATCTGTGTCTCTTTTGCTGTCTTGCATATAGAGTCATCATTACCATCTTTCTAAATTCCATATATATGCATTAATATGCTGTATTGGTGTTTTTCTTTCTGACTTACTTCACTCAGTATAATAGGCTCCAGTTTCATCCACCTCATTAGATCTGGTTCAAATGCATCCTTTTTAATAGCAGAGTAATATTCCATTGTGTATATGTACCACAGCTTTCTTATCCATTCGTCTGCCAATGGACATCTAGGTTGCTTCCACGTCCTAGCTATTGTAAACAGTACTGTAATGAACATTGGGGTACATGTGTCTCTTTCAATTTTGGTTTCCTCAGTGTGTATGCCCAGCAGTGGGATTGCTAGGTTGTATGGCAGTTCTATTTCCAGTTTTTTAAGGAATCTCCACACTGTTCTCCATAGTGGTTGTACTAGTTTGCATTCCCACCAACAGTGTAAGAGGGTTCCCTTTTCTCCACACCCTCTCCAGCATTTATTGTTTGTAGACTTTTTGATAGCAGCCATTCTGACTGCTATGAGATGGTACCTCATTGGGGTTTTGATTTGCATTTTTCTGATAATGAGTGATGTTGAGCATCTTTTCATGTGTTTGTTAGCCATCTGTATGTCTTCTTTGGAGAAATGTCTGTTTAGTTTGGCCCATTTTTTGGTTGGGTCATTTTTCTGGAATTGAGCTGCATGAGCTGTTTGTATATTTTTGAGATTCTTTGTTAGTTGCTTCGTTTGCTATTATTTTCTCCCATTCTGAGGCTGTCTTTTCTATGGATTTTTAATCTCTATTTCTGCCCTAATTTTTCTCCCTCCTACTAATTTTGACCTTCATTTATCCTTCTTTTTATATTTCTTGAAAGAAATATAAAGTTAGGTTATTTGAGACTTTTCTTGTTTCTTGAGGTAGTCACTTATCACTATGAGCTTCCCTCTTAGAAGTGTTTTTGCTGTACCCTACAAGTTTTGGTATGTAATATTCCCATCTTCATTTGTCTCAAGATATTTCTTCTTTGACCCATTGATTGTTTGGTATAATGTATAATCTATACATGTTTGCAATTCTCCAGTTTTCTTCTTGAATTTGATTTCTAACTTTATACTCTTATGGTCAGAGATGATGCTTGATATGATTTCAGTCTATAAGGATGTGCCAAGACCTGTCAATGTCCCTAAATCTTAAGATTTGTTTTGTGGCCTATCACGTGATCTGTCCTAGGAGGTTCCATGTTCACCTAAGAAGAATGTGTGTTCTGTTGCTATTGGATGGAATGTCAAATTCATCAGGTCTTACATACTGTTTAAGCCTGATGTTTCTTTACTGATTCTCTGTGTGGATGATCTATCCATTGATATGAGTAGGAAGTTGGAGCCCCCTGCTATTTTTGTATTGCTGTCTATTTCTCCTGTTAGGTGTGTTAATAGTTGACTTTATATATTTAAGTGCTCCTATAGGGGAGCATAAATATTTATAAACATTATACCCTCTTGTGGACTGAACCATTTATCATTACTTCTTAGTCTCTTATACCAGATAAATTACACCTTTTTAACAAAGACTGTCATATAAGTATAGCTACCTCCAGTTTCTTTTGGGATCCACTTGCATGAAATATCTTTTTCCATCTTTTTGTTTTCAGTTTGTGTATTCTTCCATCTAGAAGGGAGTCTCTTGTAGGCAGTGTATACATGTTTTTTTTTTTAATTCATTATTCAGCTATTCCATTCAACTATTTTGTCTTTTGAATTGCAAATTTAGTCTATTTACATTTAAAGATACATTGGTAGGTATGTACCTATTGCCATTTGCTAATGTTTTCTGACTTTTGTAGTTCCTCTGTTCCTTTTTCTGCTCCTGCTCTCTTCCTCTGTGATTTGATGGCTTTCTTAAATGGTATACATATATTCTTTTATTTTTTGTGACTATATTTTTGCTTTCTGGTTACTATGAAGCTATCATATCATAGAGTATATCCCTGACAGTCTATTTTAGATTGATAAAAAACTTGTTTGTTCGAAATTTGAGCTATTCTAAAGCTCAAAATTTTTAGTCTTACCCCTTTCGCCATGTTTTATGATTTTAATGTCACATTTTGTATCTTTCTATCTTGTGTATCCTTAATTATTGTAATCACAGTTAACTTTGCCACATTTGTATTCTTACCTTCATACTAGTGTTATAAGTGATTAACCCACTACATATTCTGTATGTTTACCTTTCCATTGAGGTTGATGTTTTCTTGTTACTTATTAGTGCCCTTTCTCTTCAGCTTAAAAAAAGTCCCTTTAACATTTCTTGTAAGGCCAGTTTAGTAGTGATGAACTCCTTTGACGTTTGCTTGTCTGAAAAACTCTCTCTCTCCTTCAATTCTGAATGATAACTTTTCTGGGTAGAATAGCTTTTGGTGGAAAGTGGTTTTTTTTTTCTTTCAGCATTTCAAATATACTGTGCTTCTCTCTTCTAGCCTACCCATTCTGCTGAAAAAATTTGCTTATAGTCTAATGGGGGTTCCCTGTACTTAACAAGTTGTTTTTCTCGTGTTGCTTTTGAAATTCTCTCCTTGTCTTCAACTTTTGACATTTTAATTATGTGTTTAACTCTAATGTCTCCTTAGGGCTTATTTTTACACTCTGGGCTTTCTGGAATTAGATTTCCATTTCCTCTCACAGGTTAGAAAGCTTTTAGCCATTGTTTCTTCAAATAGGTTTTCTGCTCCTTTCTATCTCCTTTCCTGTGGTCCCTGTGATCTGAATGTTAGTGTGTTTGATGTTTTCCCACAAGCCCCTTAGGCCGTCTTCACTTGTTTTTCTTCCTGTGGGAGGGGGTGTGGGGGGGGGATGGGAGCAGAGCTGCTCTAGTTGGACGAGTTGGGTGAGTTCCACTGCCTTGTCTTTGAGTTGACTGACGCTTTCTTCTGCTCCATCTAGTCTGCTGTTGAAACCCACTAGTGTATTTTTCAGTTCAACAATTGTTTTCTTCAGCTCTGTGACTTTTATGGTACTTTTTTTTAATATTTTCAAACTCTTTGTTGAAGTTCTCACTGTATTTACCCATTTTTCACCCTAGTTTTGTGGTTAGGGTGAACTCTTTTTCAGGTAAATAACAGCACTATTTCATTGAGGTTTTCCTCCCACCCCACTGTACCCCGAAAAGTTTGTCTTTAATCTGGAACACATTTCTTCATTTTGCATAACTCTCTGTTGGTTTCCATGCTTTAGATGAAACAGCCATCTCCCCCAGTCTTGAAAGAGTGGCTCATGTAGAAGTGAACCTTGTATTTCAACCCTGTCTCAGTTCTGTCATCACCCAAACCTTTGTGCTTGTCCAAGCAGCCTATTATATTTTTGAAAGCTCCCAGTGGTTGAGGATATGCCAAGACCTGTCAGTGTCCCTAAGGAGAGATCTCAGCATCTAGGTTCATATTGTTATCTTTTTTTAATTTATTTATTTATTTTAATTGGAGGCTAATTACAATATTGTAGTGGCTTTTGCCATACATTGACATGAATCAGCCATGGGTATACATGCGTTAAAAGCTGCTGCAAGAGAACTTGACTTCCAATGTACACAGATTATATATATCTATAGTCTTATGGGACTGAAAGTGTAAGCTCCACTGGCCAGGTGATGGGGTAGTATTCCTTGAACAGCAGTTGCCCCAGGGATCGAACCTGGGTCTCCTTCATTGTAGGCAGACGCTGTACTGTCTGAGCCAGCAGGGAGGTCCTATTGAAGCTCTAGATGAGAGTATAAGCTCTTTCCTGGGAGATACTGGAGCAATGCAGAGGGACTGTCCAAAGACAGCATCCACACCCTACGTTCCTTGAGAAAAGTCTTGTAGTCCACTAGATGTGTGCCAAACCTGGCCCCTCAAGCCAGAGTTCCAGTACAAACAGAAAACCAAAGGGATGTGCCACAGCTTGCTGTCTGCACAGTGCCCTAGGGGTGGTAGCCTGCCAAGAACTAGGTATCTGATTGCCACAGTCCCATGGGACACAGGAATGCAAGCTCCCTAACCACCCAAGTCAGGCAATCAAGGGGCATCCCTGGCATGGCCGCTGCAAAAACTAGGACACTAGACATACAAATCAGGGAGCCAGCTGCATGTGAAGTTCCACTCCAGAAAACATGTGCTCTGGAGCACAGCGGAGGGAGGGTGCAAGTTTAGTGCCTACCCTCTGAAGTCTCTGGAAAGTCTCTAGAATATTACAGTCAATCTTTATTTTTTTTAATATAAATTTATTTAATTGGAGGCTAATTACTTTACAATATTGTATTGGTTCTGCCATACATTGACAACAGTCAGTCTTTAGATGCAAGTTTAATTAGAAGTCTACCAGTCAGGCTATAGTCATGATGATTAGCTAAGAGGCCACCTTCACAGAAATACCAAGCTTCTGTGTTTTTTACCTCCTCCTGAGCCCTAGGAGGAGGTGATAGCTGTTTAAGAATCTGAAGCATAAGGCCTCACTGGCTTCCAGAGTTGGCTATGTAGTGATGTCTCCTAGTAGCAACTGAAAAAAATCAGGACCACAGAGAGGGCTGTGGACTCCTTGCTGATTATTACACCCCCTTGAGACCAAGAATTCAAACTCCCCTAGCCTCCAGACCAAGCAGGCAAAAGGCCTCCTCTGGGCAGCAGCCACAAAGACTAAGGCACCAAATGCATGTGAAAACTCCCTTCTAGGAGACACTGGTACTCTGGAGGATGGCAAAAGGACTGTGTGACAGTGGTACCCGTGAGTCTCAGACCTGGAGAATGCTCCAGCAGGTTTCTAGACTTGTGTTTTAAGTGAGATGTCTGCTTTCAGGCCAATGCTTTAATATAAGCAGGTGAGCTTCCTTCTCTTTGAGTATGACCAGCTATCTCAGAATTCTGGGATGTAAGCCGTGAGCCCCGTTAGTGTTTCGAGTTAGATGTTTGGGGGGCTCATCTCTCAGATACAGGTTCCAAAAATTAAGGTGTCCAGTGTGGAGTCTGAACTCTTCGCTCCTTAGGGAGAGGCTCTAAGTATTAAGTCCAGTACTTTGGCCACCTCATGCGAAGAGTTGACTCATTGGAAAAGACTCTGATGTTGGGAGGGATTGGGGGCAGGAGGAGAAGGGGACGACAGAGGATGAGATGGCTGGATGGCATCACTGACTCAATGGACGTGAGTCTGAGTGAACTCCGGGAGTTGGTGATGGACAGGGAGGCCTGGCGTGCTGTGATTCATGGGGTCGCAAAGAGTCAGACACAACTGAGCGACTGAACTGAACTGATGGCAAGATTATGTCTCAGTTCTTCCTACCTGCTTTGATGTAGTTTTCTCATTTGCCTGATGTGTGGTTGTCACTCAGGCAGCCTTTAGGATTTTTTTAGAAGTTATTTTTCCATATGTAGCTGTAGACTGAATACATCTGTGGGAGGAGGTGAGTTCAGGATTTTCCTATATCACCATTTTTAACTGGAACCCTAAATTTTGTGGTTATTGACATTTCTTACCAAGAGGCTCCAGGTTTCATCAGATGTTTAGGGAGCTTTGAAGGATATGAACCAGTGAAGGAAAAGGATATTAGGTAAGAGCAGTCCTCTTAGGTCAGGTAACTATGTCCACAGCCAGTTACTGTTGCTCCTGCTATGGCCAAAAATACCGAAGTCTCGCCAACCGCATCTTTTTGAGCAGGTGATGCTAAAAAGTGTGAACTCAGAAGATAAAGAGTAAGGCTTTGAGGATCCAGTGCAACACTACTATTCACAAACACACAGGGTAGGGAAAATATAAAAATATCCCCTTCACACTGACAACTGAAAATCCTTTTTTTAGTTATTGTGATAAAATATACATAACAGTATTTTCAATTCAGTGACATTAAGTACATTTGTATGGTTGTTCAACTATCACCACTGTGCATCCTCAAAACCGTTTCATCATCCCAAGCTAAACTCTGTACCCGTTAAACAATAATTCCCCATTATCCCTTTCTCCCAGTCCCTGGTTGCCACTATTCTCCTTTATTTCTATGAATTTGACTATACTTGTCAAATCATATAGTATCTGTCCCTTTGTGCCTGCCTTGTGTCATTTTTATTCATCTTTTCAAGATTCCTCTATGCTGCAGCATGTATCAGAATTTCATTCCTTTTTAAGGCTGAATAATAGTTCAGTGTTAAGTATATAGCACATCTTGTTTATGCATACATGTCATTGAATGAATGGGTTTGGTTCCATCTTTTGGCTATTATGAATAACACTAGTTTGAATATGCATGTATAAATATGTATTCAAGTGTCTTCTTTCATTCTTTTGAGTATATACCCAGAAGTGGAATTGTTAAATCATATGGTACTTCTGTGTTTGAGGAACTGCCATACTGTATTCTATAGCAGCTTTATCATTTTACATTCTCACCAACAGTGCACAAAAGTTTCAATTTTTCCACATTTTCAATGATTGTTATTTTCTGGGTTTTTAATAATAGACATCCTAGTGGATGTGAAGTAGTATCTCATTGTGGTTTTGCTTTGCATTTCCCTAATTTCTAGGGATGTTGAATATAGTTTCATGTGTATGTTGGCCATTTATAGATCTTCTTTAGAGAAATGTCTGTTTAAGGCTTTGTGTTTTGTTGAATTGTACTTCTTGATGTTTTCTGAATATTAATCCTTTATGAGATTTTTCTCCTACTCTGTATGTTGCCTTTTTACTCTGCTGATAGTGTCCTTTGATAAAGAAGAGCTTTAAGTTTTGATGATATCCAGTTTATCTAATTTTTGTTGTTTCCTGTGCTTTCAGTGTCATATTCAAGAAATGATTGCCAAATCCAGTAACATGAAGCTCTTCCTCCTCTGTTTTCTTCAGTTTTACACTTAACTCTTACATTTAAAGTCTGTGATTCATTTTGAGTTCATTTTTATATAGTGTAAAGTAAGGCTCCAACTTCATTCTTTTTTATGAGGCTATTCAGTTTTGTCAGAACCATTTGTCAAAAAGACTGTCCTTTCCCCATTGAAAGCTCTTGGCATACTTCATCTGACCATATATGCAAGAATTTGTTTCTAGCCTCTCTATTCCATTCCATTGGTCTATATATCTTTCTGCAAGCTAGAACTACACTGTTTTGACTACTCCAAATTTATAGTAAGTTTTGAAATTATGAAGTACAAAACCTCCAACTTTGTTGTTTTTTTTGCAGATTATTCCAGCTATGTGACTAATTTCTTTTTCTAGTTTTCCATGTATAAGTCTTTCACTTCTTGATTTATTCTTCTTAGTGCTATTATAAATGGGATTGTTCTCTTAATTTCCTTTTCAGATTGTTCATCAATCATGTATAGAAATGCACCTGGTTTTTAAATGCTGATTTTTGTATTTCAACTTTGAATTCATTTATTGGGATTTTAAGAGTTTTTATGTATCTTTGTAAACTGAACAGAGGTCATTTTGCTTCTTTACCTTTCCAACTTGCATGGTTTTCTTTTTTCTTGCCTAATTGGTCTGAACTTCCAATAATATGTACAAGAATGCTAAATATTGCATTCTTGTTCATCTTAGGGGAAGAGTTTTTAGTCTTTAGTATTGAGGATGATGTTAGTTGTTAGGTCTTTATTATCTTAAGGTAGTTTCTTTCTACTCCTAGTTTTTTATGTTTTATTATGAAAAGCTGTTGGATTTTGTCATGTGCTTTTTTTTTTTTGCATCAGTTGAGATCATCACGTGCTTTTTCTCTTCATTATGCTAATGCGGTATTATAGAACAGTGACTGATTTTCATATGTTGAATCATCCTTTCATTCCAAAAATAAATCCTATGACTTCGTGGCATATAATCCTTTTTAATCCTTTTATTATGCTAAATTTGGTTAGCTAGTATTTTGTTCAGGATTTCATCATCAATAGTCAGAAGGGATATTGTTCTTTAGTTTTATTATAGTGTTTTGGTATACTGGCCTCATAGAATGAATTAGGCAGTGTTAGTGTTCCCTGCCCTTCAGTTTTCTTGAAGAGTCTGACAAGAATTGGTATGAATTATTTTAATACCGGGTAGAATTACCAGTGAAGCTTTCTGGTACAGGGCTTCTCTTTGTTGGGAGGTCTTTAATTACTGATTCAGTCTCTTTACTAGCCATACTTTTACTTCATGATTCACTCTTGGTGGGTTATATGTTTCTAGAAAATTGTCCACTACACCTAGGTTACCCAATTTGTTGGTGTACAGTTCATAGTACTCTTTTAATCTTTATTTCTATAAAATCAGTAGTAATGTTGTTACCACT
The DNA here is from genome assembly GCF_023091745.1 of Budorcas taxicolor. Classification (NCBI taxonomy): domain Eukaryota; kingdom Metazoa; phylum Chordata; class Mammalia; order Artiodactyla; family Bovidae; genus Budorcas; species Budorcas taxicolor. Next base: position 28,545,164 of record NC_068917.1, on the reverse strand, counting down.
TCCATTTCAGATTTTAATAATGAGTCCTCTTTTTTGTAGTCAATGTAGCTAAAAGTTGTCTATTTTGTAGATCTTTAGAGGGAGCAAACATTTGACTTCACTGATTTTCTCTATTCCTTATCTCCATTCTAGTCTTTATCATTTCCTTCCTTCTGCTAGCTTTGGATTTAGTTTGCCCTTAATTATTTTAGTTCCTTAAGGCCTAAGGTTAGGTTCTTTGAAATCTTCCTTTTTATTTTATATTGCAGAATAGTTGATTTACAATGTTATGTTAGTTCAGGTGTACAGAAAGTGATTCAGTTATATATATATATATATATATATATATATATATATATATATATATATATATATATATATATATATATATATACACACAAACACACACATATCCACTCTTTTTCAAGTTCTTTTCCCATAAAGGTTATTACAGAATATCAGTCTCCTAATTTATCTCCTCCACTTTTCCCCTTTGATACACATAAGTTTGTCTGTGAAGTCTATGAGGCTGTTTTGAAAATAAGTTCATTCTGTATCTTTTTTAGATTCCACAGCAAGCAATATCATAATATTTGTATTTCTCTCTCTGGCTTACTTCATTTAGTATGATAATCTCTAGGTCCATTCATGTTGCCACAAATGATATTATTTCCTTCTTTTTATACTTTCTTTTTAATCCATTCCTCTGTCAGTGGACATTCATCATGCTTCTATGTCTTGGCGACTGTAAGAACTGCTGCAATGAACAATGGGATATATGTATTTTTTGAGCTATGGTTTTCTACAAATATATGGCCAGGTATGGGGTTATAGTGTAATATGGTGGTTCTACTTCTAGTTTTTTAAGAAATCCCCATACTATAGTGCTTGTACTAGTTTACATTCCCACCAACAGTATAGGAGGCTTTCTTTCTTCCACACCCTCTCCAGCATTTATTTTCTGTAGAGTTTATGATGATAATCATTCTGCTAAAGTGACAGCTCATTGTAGATTTGCACTTCTGTAATAATTAGTAGTGTTGAGCATCTTTTCATGTGCTTTTTGGCCAGCTGTATTTCTTCGGTGGAGCAATGTCTAATTAGAGCTGTCAGTTTTTTGATTGAGTTGTTTATTTTTGTGTGTTTTGGAGATGAATCCCTTGCTGGATGCATTGTTTACAAATATTTCCTCCCATTCTATGGGTTGTGTTTTCATTTTGGCTATGGTTTTCTTTGCTGCACAAAAGCATTAATTAGTTCCCATTTATTGGGCTTCCCTGGTGGCTTTGATGGTAAAGAATCTGCTACAATGTGGGAGACCTGGGTTTGATCCCTGGGTTGGGAAGATCCCCTGAAGAAGAGAATGGCTACCCACTCCAGTACTCTTGCCTGGAGAATCCCAATGGACAGAGTGGGCTACAGTCCATGGGGTCACAAAGAAGTTGGACATGACTAAGCAACTAAGCACAGCACAGCACGTTTTTATTTTCACTGAAGGTAGATCCAAAAAGATGTTGCTGCAATTTATGTTAGAGGAAAACATAGATGATTCTGCCTAAGAGTTTTATAGTATCCAAGCTTTTTTTTTTTACATGTAACTGTCCAGTACCATTTATAGAAGAGGCTGTCACTTCTCCATTGTATAATCTTGCCTCCTTTGTCATTGATTAATCAACCATAGGTGCATGGGTTTATTTCTGGGCTTTATATTCCATTGATCTATATTTGTTTTTGTACCAGTACCGTATTCTTTTGTACTGTGTACCTTTGTATTAATAGTATAATCTGAAAACAGGAAGCCTGATTCCTCCAACTCTTTTTTTCTTTCTAAAGACTACTTCAGCTATTCAGGGTCTTTTGTGTCTTCATGCAAATTTTAAGAATTTTTGTTCTAGTTTTGTGAAAAATGCCATTGCAATGTAATTTGATAGGGACTGCATTGAATCTTAGCAGATTGCCTTGTAGATCTCCAAACAGTGACAATCTTACTTCTTTTCCTATTTGAATTCATTTCTTTTTCTTCTCTGAGTGCCATGGCTAGACTTCAAAAACCATGTTGAATAGAAGTGGCAAGAGTAGACATCCTTGCCTTCTTTGTGATCTTAAGGGAAATGTTTTCAGTTTTTTGAAACTGTCACTGTTTGCAGGTAACATACTATACATAGAAAATCCTAAAGATGTCACCAGAAAAGTACTAGAGCTAATTAATGAATTTAGTAAAGCTGAAGAATACAAAATTCCTATACACTAACAACAAAAAAAATCAGAGAAATTAAGGAAACAATCCTATTCACCATTGCAACTCAAAGAATAAAATATTTAGGAATAAACCTACCTAAAGAGACAAAAGACTTGTATGCAGGAAACTATAAAAAAGACGAAAACTATAAGAAAAATGACACAGAGAGATATAGCATGTTCTTAGATGGAAAAATCAATATTATGAAAATGACTGTATTACCCAAAGCAATCTACAGATTCAATGTAACCCCTATAAAATTACCAATGGCATTTTTCACAGAACTAGAACAAAAAATTTTTTACAGTTTATATGGAAACACAAAAGACCTCAAATAGTCAAAGCAGTCTTGAAAAATAAAAACAGAGCTGGAGGAATCAAGCTCCCTGACTTCACACTACACTACAAAGCTACGGTAATTAAGATAGTATGGTACTGGCACAAAAACAGAAATGTAGATCAGTGGAACATGATAGAAAGCCCAAAGATAAACCCAAGCACCCAAGGGCACCTTACCTTTGACAAAGGAGGCAAGAATATACAATGGAGACAAGACAGCTTCTTCAATAAGTGGTGCTGGGAAAACCAGACAGCTACATGTGAAAAAATAAAATTAGAACACTTCCTAACACCATACAAAAGTAACTCAAAATGACCTAAAGACCTAAATGTAGGCCAGAAACTATAAAACTCTTAGAGGAAAACATAGCTAGAATACTTTCTGACATAAATAATAGCAAGATTCTTTTTGACCACCTTCTAGAGTAATGAAAATAAAAACAAATGAGACCTAATTAAACAAGACAAAAAACAACCCTCAGAATGGGAGAAAATATTTGCAAATGAAGCAACTGATAAAGGATTAATCTCCAAAATATACAAGCAGCTCATGCAGCTCAGAATCACAAAAACAAACAACCCGATCAAAAAATGGACAGAAGACCTGAATAGACATTTCTCCAAAGAAGACATCCAGATGGCCAACAAACGCAAGGAAAGATGGTCAGCATCGCTGGCTGATAGAGAAATGCGAATCTAAACAACGAGACCTCACCTCACACCGGGCAGAATGGCCATCATCAAAAAGTATGAACAATAGGTGCTGGAGAAGCTGTGACAAAAAGGGAGCCTCTTGCTAGGAATGTAAATCGATACAACCTCTATGGAGAACAGCATGAAGGTTCCTTGCAAAACTAAAAATAAAACCATATGACCCAGCAATCACACTCCGGGGCGTACACTCCAAGAAAACCATAGTTTGAAGATGCATGCACCCCAGTGTTCACTGCAGCACTGTTCACAATAGCCAGGGCAGGGAAGCAACCCAAATGGCCGTCTACAGAGGAGTGGACAGAGAAGATGTGGTACACATGCACAATGGGCTGTTGCTCAGCCGTCAATATTCGGAGTCCAGAACGTTACTCTAGAACAAAACTGGGTCATTCGTAGTGATGTGGATGGACCTAGAGTAAGTCAGAAAGAGAAAAACAAATATCATATATTAACGCATATATGGAATGTAGACAAATGGTACTGATGAACCTATTTGCAGGGCAGGAATAGAGAAATGGACATTGTGGACACAGAGAGGGAAAGCAATGGTAAGATGAACTGGGAGAGTAGGATTGACATAGAAACACTACCATGTGTAAAACAGATAGCTAGTGAGAAGCTACTGTATAACCAGGGAGCTCAGCTCAGGGCTCTGATGACCTAGAAGGGTGGGTGGGAGGCAGGGGATGTATGTGTATGTGTATGTATATATCTGATTCACACTGTTGTATAGCAGAAACTAACATGACATTGTAAAGCAATTATGAAAGAAAGTGAAAGTGAAGTCACTCAGTCGTGTCCGACTCTTTGCGACCCCATGGACGGTAACCTACCAGGCTCCACGGTCTATGGGATTTTCCAGGCAAGAATACTGGAGTGGGCTGCCATTTCCTTCTCCAGGGGATCTTCCCAACCCAGGGATCAAACCCGGGTCTCCTGCATTGCAGACAGACGCTTTACTGTCTGAGCCACTAGGGAAGCCAATTATACTCCAGTTGTAAAAAGTAATAAATAGATAACCAACAGGACCCACTGTATAGCACAGGGAACTCTGTTCAGTGCTCTGTAATAACCTAAACAGGAAAAGAATTTGAAAAAGGATAGATAAATGTATATGCATTGCTGAATCACTTTGCTGTACACCTGAAACACAACACTGTTAATCAATCATAATAATGTGAAATATATAGTTGCTGTACAATATTATATAAAGTTACAGATATATAATAGTGATTCACAACTTCCAAAGGCTATACTCCATTGATATTTATCACAAAACACTGGCTATATTCTCTGCATTATACAATCTAGTCTCATAGCTTATTTTGCATAATAGTTACTATCTCTAAATTCCCTACCATTTTGTCCCTTCCCCTTCACTCACCTGACTAGTAATCAGTAGTTTGCTCTGTAAATCTGTGAGTCTGTTTCTTTTTTGTTATATTCACTAGTTTCTTATATTTTTCAGATTCCACATAAGAGTGATATCATACAGTATTCATCTTTCTCTGACTTATTTCACTTAGCATAATACCCTCCAAATCCATCTCTGTTGTTTTATTGCTTCAGATGATGTGTCTTGATGTGGATCTCTTTGGGTTCATTTGTGTGGGAATTTCTTCAATTTCACGAATTTTTCAGCCATAATTTCACCAAATATATTTGTAACCCTTTCCTCTCTCTTCTCCTCCTGAAAATGAAAGTGTTAGTCACTCAGTCATGTCTGACTCTTTGCAATCATGGACTGTAGCCCACCGGGTTTCTCTGTCCATGGAATTCTCCAGGCAAGAATACTAGAGTGGGTAGTCATTCCCTTCTCCAGGGATTGAACCTGGGTCTCCTACACTGCAGGCAGATTCTTTACCATCTGAGCCACCAGGAAAGCCCATATCCAATATAAATAAAAATTTTAATTAATTTTTAAAATAGATAAACAAGAAGGACCTATAGCGGGGAGCTATATTGAATATCTTGTAACAACCTATGATGAAAATATGAAAGATATATATACAACACATATATGAATCATTTTGCTATATACCAGAAGCACAACACTGTAATTTTTTAAATTATATTAAAAAGTGAGTCACTTGTAGATAGATTGCCAATCTGTGCCTTTTGATTGGAGACTTTTTTTCCTCCATTTAAAATAATTATTGATAAGGACGGACTCACTTTTGCCACTGTTATTTGTTTTAGGTGTCTTATAGCTTCTCCTGCTCATTACTTTCATTATTGCCTTTGTGTTTAGGTGATGTTTTTTATTCCTTTTTTTTATTGTTGGAATACAGTCTACAAATATTTAATTTGTGGTTGCTCTTGGACTTACATATAACATTCTAAAGTTATAATAATCTAATTTTTATTTATAGCAACATCAAGCACACACAAACTATTCCTATAGAACCTTTCCCCTTTATGTTAATAATATAAAAGTTACATCTTTATACACTGTACATCAACTAACAGAGTTATAATCATTTTAATGCATTTTGTCATTTAAATCCTATAGAAAATAAAAAGTGTAGTTACATAACAAAAGTATAATACCAATTTTTATATTTCAGCATGTATTTATATTTGCTGGCCATGTCATATGGTTTAGAGCTACTATCTCACATCTTTTCATTTTAACCTAAGGGTCTCTCATGTATCTTGCTGTCAAGCATAGTGGTTAATGAACTTCCTCTGATCTTATTTGGGAAAATCTTACGTTTATCCTCATTTCTGAATGACAGTTGCACTGGGTATAGAATTCTAAGCACATAGTTTGTTTTTTTTTTCTTTCAGCACTTTAAAGATATAACTCTATTACCTTCAGCCTGCAGGGCTTCTGCTGAGAAATCATCTGCTAAGCCTGTTGAGAGGATCTCTTATACCTGATGAGTCTATCTTGTCGATTTCAAAATTCTTTGTAAGACAATTTGATTATAATGTCTCAGGTTTGTAGTTTTCATCAAATTTGGGGATTTTTCAGCAATTATTTCTTCAAATGACTTCTCTGCCTCTTTCTCTCTCTCCTCCTTCTAGGACTCATAGAGTTAGATAGGTAAAATCTGTATATGTTGGTCCCATTTTCTTCACTTTCTTTCTTTGAGCTCCTAAGACTCAGTAACATTAATTGAACTGTTTTCAGGCTTGCTAATTGTTTTTTCAGTCTCTTCAAACCTGCTGTAGAACTCTTCTCATGAAATTTTCAATTCAGATAAGTATTTTTTAGCTCCAAATCTATTTTTATAATTTCTGACTTTGTCAATATCCTCATTTTGTTCACATAACATTTTTCTGATTTCCTTTCTTTATTCATTTTTTGCTTTAGATCTCTGAACATGTTTATGACAGTTGTGTGAAAGTCTTTAATACATGTGATGCTGTGTTTCTTTAGGGCTGGCTCTGCCACTTTACTTTCTTCCTTGAATGGGCCATGATTTCCTATTTCTTTGATGTGCTTATGACTTATAATGGGAAACTGGGCATTGAGAAAAACAGACATCCCTCCCAGTCTTTGAATACACTTTCTCTGTGCCTGTGCATACCTTCACTGATTAGCTAGCTGGGTGTTCTCTGAACCTAGGGATCAGCCTGAGATGAAAGCATAAGGTCTTCTGAGGTCTTTTCTGAGCATATGTCTTACCTGGGGCTGCTTCTGACTTTAAGAATTCCTCTTTATATACAGCTGCTCTTGAACGTCTTAATTTCCAAGATGGTCTCACCTCAGGTTGTCCTCAGGGTCTTAGGTAGCCTACTGCATGTCTCCATCTGTGATCTCTTGCCCCAAGAGTCCATAGTCCCCTTGCAGCTTTCACATGTAGAGGATGGCAATTGACACCTGAATTAGAAGAGACAGACCAGTCCTTCAGGTAGCTCTCTGATAGGTTAGAACATTGCACACTGCAACTAGGATCATCTCTGCTCCCTAGAGATGGTGGAAGAAAAATGGGCTGCTGCCACTACGTCTAGACCAAAACTTCCTTGCTGGGGTTTGGGCACTGGAAAAAACAGACATCCCTCCCAGTCTTTGAATCCACTTTCTCTGTGCCTATGCACACCTTCACTGATTTCACTGGGTGTTCTCTCAAAACTCCACAATTTTTCCTAGTGTTTTGAAGATGGATTTTTCTTTATTGGGTATTTCTAAGTTGCTATAGGCCTTTAACTTTTTTAGAATTCCTGTAAGATTAGTTTAGCCAGTTTCTGGCAGCTTTTTGATGTTTGTGTACAAACGAGGACTTAGAGCTACCCACCCTGCCATTTTGCTGACATCCTCACAATCAGGAATTCTTGAAGGAGTGTGTCTGTCTAAGAGCCCTATTTCCTCCTCTCTTGTTTGTATCTCAGTTCATTGCTGGTTTGACTTCAGTGCCAACTGCCACATTCAAAGAGCCCTTTCCAGGATCACCAGTGCAGCCTATAAGTTCCACTGGGTCCTGGCCACTTCTTTGTTCTTTTTGATGCATTTTGATTTTGATACCACTGACCCCCTTTCCTTTCTGGAAACTCCTTTATTGGTCTCTGCTAAGTCACTTCAGTCGTGTCCGACTCTGTGTGACCCCATAGATGGCAGCCCACCAGGCTCCCCTGTCCCTGGGATTCTCCAGGCAAGAACACTGGAGTGGGGTGCCATTGCCTTCTCCGTATTGGTCTCTGTGAATACATTTTCTATGTTCTCTTTTTCTCCTCTTCCCGCAGTTTAATTAGTGTCCCTTGAGGTTCTGCCCTAAGCCTTTTCTCCATCTCATGCTTTCTCTCCCCTTGGGTTATACTACTTGTGACTCCTAGGCACCACCTGTGTACTGATGACTTTCAAATGGATAGCGTTCAGTACAGCTCAAGTTTTAAGTCACAGATCTATATACCCACCTGCTTAATGAACATACATATTTGCATATGTCACAAACATCTCATACAAAACATCTTCAAAACAAACTCTTACCTAGTTTTTCAGTCCTTAAACCTGAGACTCAGCTGGCTCCCTGTTACTCCTGAGAGTCAAGGAGTGCTACTCCTGAAGCCATGTGACTCATACTTCCATGGAATCACCTCTCCATTTCCATTGCCTTCATTTTGCTCAGCACAATTTGTTACCTAGATTTCTTTCTCCAGACTTTTCAACTCAATTACTGTATTGCTGACAGAATAATCTTTTTAAAGAGTAACGCTGATCATGACACTCCCACTTAAAAACCATTTTAGGTGCCTCCCTTCCCCCACCCCAACAAAGCAGCATTCATAAGAAGCTCCAAACTCCTCAGACAGCAGACAGTATTTCTCACGGTGTGGCACGTGTTTTACAGCCACGTTTATAATTCCACCTCTCATATAATTCTCCTGTAAACATTCCAGGGCTGCTTTTGCCATCATTCCTTCACACATGCTTTTATGGAACACATTCCCTACCCACGACAGGTGCCTCATAAATGTGTTGGATAAAAAGAGTAAAGTTGAATTATACATGAAGCCAGGTTGTTAGAACTGAGAAGGTGGTCTTAGTTCTACTTCGACTAAAACCAGCATGGTTTTCACAAACTTCAAAGAGATAGGAAAATGAAGGAATAGATCTTTGCATGACACCATTTCAAAAGAATTTTCTTGTCAGAAACTTACCATTTTCATTCTTACAGGAGAGGAATATGGAGGTTTGGTGGGAATCTATGGTTTGACGCCAATCCAAACAATATCACCAATGCAAAATTACTAAAAAGATTTTCAGATCAAGCAGGTCCCTATTCTTTGTAATGCCATAAGCCTCGTTACTGTTTAACATGAGGTTCATGGACCAATAATATTGGCATCACCTGAGAGCTTTTAGAAGTTCAGCATGGGTGAATAAAAAGATGTGTGAACCGAATGAGAAATTCAACAAAATGATAGAAAATACAAGAAGGTACCGAATAGAAGTCACCGAGCTGAAGAACACATTAACTGAAAATTATATTAGAGCTGTTCAGCAACAGACTAGATGAAGCAAAGAAAGGGTCAGTAAATGTGAAGTCAGGGCAGTAGAGCTCATCCAATAAGAGCCGGAAAGAAAGTTAAGCTAGATTAAAGGGCTTGCATTATATAGGTCCCAGAAAAAAAGGAGCAGAAATCCTGTTTTAAGATATAATACCGAAAAATTTCTAAACCTGGGGAAAGAAACAGACATCCAGGCTCAGGAAACCCACAGAGTTCTAAGTAAAATGAAGGCAAAGCAATCAGAAATAGTTCCACAAATATATGGTCAATTAATTTACAACAGTGGAGCCAAGAACATACAATGGGGAAAGGACAACCTCCTCAATAAATGTAGTTTGGAAAATTGGACCACTACCTTATACCATACACAAAAATTAACTAAAAATGGAGCAAAGACTTGAATGTAAGGCCTGAAACCGTAAAGTTCCTAGAAGAAAATGTAGGTGGTACTCTTCTTGACATCAGTGTTGGTGTTTATGTTTTTAAAATCTGACACCAAAATCAAAAAACAAAAGTGAAAGTGAAACTACATCATACTTAAAGTTTCTGCACAGGAAAGGAAATATCAATGAAATGAGAAGATAACCTACTAAGTGAGAAAATATTTGCACATCATATATCCAATAGAGTTTAATATCCAAAATATATAAAGAACTGATATAATTCAATAGCAAAAAAAATTTTTTTCAGTTTTAAATAAGCAGAAGATTTGAATATACATTTTTTCAAAGACATATACATGGCCAAAAGGTACATTAAAAGGTTCTCAACATCAATTGTCAGAGAAATACTAATCAGAAACACATTGAGATACAGCTGCATACCTGTCAAAATAGTTATTATTAAAAAGCCAAGAAGTAACAAGTGTTGGTGAGGATGTGGAAAAAAGGGAGGCCTCCTACACTGTTGGTGAGAATGTAAATTGGGGCAGCCACTATGAAAAACAATATGAAGATTCCTCAAAAAGTTAAAACTACCATGTGATTCAGCAATTCCACTCCTGGGTATTTACCTAAAGAAAATGAAAATGCTAAGTTGAAAATGTATCTCCACCTTATGTTTTACTGCAGCATAATTTACAACAGCCAACATATAGAAACAACCTCTACGCATCCATTGTTGGCTGAATGGATAAACACAACGTAGTGTGTATATATATGTGTGTGTGTGTGTGTGTGTGTGTACACACACATCTTCTTTATACACACACACAATGGAATTTTATTCAGCTATAAAAAAGACTACAATCTTGCCATTTGCAACAATATGGATGGACCTCAGGGCATGCTAAGCTAAATAAGTCATACAGAGAAAGACTGGAGTAGGAAATGGCAACCCACTCCAGTATGCTTGCCTAGAAGATCCCATGGACAGAGGAGCCTGGTGGGCTACAGTCCATGGAATCACAAAAATTACATGATGGCGCACGCACACACACACAGAAAGATAAATACCATATAATCTCTCTTATATGTGGAATATAGTTTTTTTTTTTTTTAAGCAAGCTCACAGATACAGAGAACAGATTGGTGGTTGCCAGAAGCAGGGGGTGGAGTGTGGAAATAATAGGTGAGGAGGTCAAAGACTAAAAAGAAAAAATAAAATTTAAAATAAAACAGGATTTCCGCTTGTAATTTTAAGGGTTAACAGCTCCCCTGTGAATCCCTAGGAGTCCAGATACTTTCAAGTTAAGAGCCTTCGTTCTAAAACGACCTCCAAGGCGTATCTGTCCCCTTACCCTACTCAAATAGCAGATGTTGGCTAAGGGCCTGCCTGCTGCTTTCTCATTGTACAGACATCACTGTTGGTGGGAATATTTGCCGTGATAGGCTGGCTCTGCCAACCCTGGGAAAAGCTTAACCATCTCCATGAGTGGTTAGACACACTTAAGTCTACTTTTGTTCAGCCACCTTTGGTTTATCCTGGAGGAGACGAAACCAGAGAAAGGAAAGAAATGATCATTACTTTAATGAATTCAGCAAGAATAAACCAGATTACCCTCTGGACTGAAGGAGGGAAGGGGGTCTTGCTTAGAGGTCTTCAGCTCTCAAGTTTACCACCACATCCCTAGTACATTGTGCCAAGTCAGCTGGCATACGGTTCATCTGGGAGGCAGCTGACATCTCTGACCACCTCCACACTACCATTAGCCATTTGCTCAGTGGTAAAGAATCCATCTGCCAATGCAAGAGATAAAGGTTCAATCCCTAGGTTGGGAAGATTCCCTGGAGGAGGAAATGGCAACTCACTCCAGAATTCTGGCTTGGGAAATCCAATGGACCGAGGATCTTGGTGGGCTACAGTCCATGGGGTCACAAGAGAGGCAGACCTGACTTAGCAACTAAACAGCAACAACAATGTGAGAATGCTCACAGGATTCAGCAGAGCTAACCATCCCATTGTGGCACTAGGAAAAGGAAACATGATGGATAACCTTTAAATTGGCCTAGAGAGAGGCAAAATCAGTGATCTGACCACCTCGAACAAGCCCCTGCACAGGGATCTTTTGCCCTATGCAGCCTGGGCATGGCGGCCTGTCCCATGGCTGGCTAACATGTATGTCACCTTTTTCTGCTTCCCAGTGCAATGGGCCTTGCATCGGGCCTCGCCTTTCTGTGCAGCACAGACAAGTCTTCTGCCAGACGCTGGATGGCATCACCTTACCATCAGAGCAGTGCAGCGCCCTTCCGAGGTAAGAGAAAGCCACAGACCACCCCTTCCCCAGCCCTGTGTCAACAGCGCAGAAAGACGACGGTGAGTGAACCTGTCTCCTCCAACCTCCCACAGCGGTCAGACGCTCCTCCCTTTCATCTCCACCCTCTCCAGACCACTGGACTCCTAAAGGTAGACAGCTCGGGGTGGCCTCATGCTTACTGAATGGATCAGGCTCGGCTTTCCTTGTTCAGAGATGGGAGCACAGAGGATGCTGTTCTTCTGAGGAGAATAGCTGGCACAAGAGACTGGCTCTGGCCCCAGGGTGGACAGGAGGTCAGGTCCACAAAGGGGGCACCAGAGCCCAAGGGCTCCACCAGCCTCTCCCTCTTGTCCACTTCCCTTTAGAAGTTACACTGAGCCCCTTGTCTCCGGGTCTCCGCCTACCATTCCTACCCAGTCCCCAGCCCCTCTCCTTCCTTCCCTGGGGGTGAGGGCTCATCACCCCCGCCCCTAAGGTCCCAGGCCCTGAGTACAGCTCTGCCAGCCGCCAGCCTGGTGAAGCTCATTCTCAGATCATGCAGGGACAGAGACGCTGTAGAGATGAGCAGACAGCAGCCCAGTTAGAGGAAGGGGTCTTCTGAAATTCAGAAAAAGAGATCAGAACCCAGGGCAGGCAGCACTGGGAGTTCCTGATGGACGCCTGACAGTCTCAGGTTTACAGCACTGTGTTCACATCTGCCTCCCCTGATCCAGCCCCCAGAGGCGCAGACCCTAACCCTGCCACTCCCACTCCCCTGGCACAGGCCTGTGAGCACCCAGAACTGCTGGTCAGAAGCCTGCAACGTATACTGGAGGGTCAGCCTATGGACTCTCTGCACGGCGACCTGCGGCAACTACGGTTTCCAGTCCCGGCGCGTGGAGTGCGTGCACGCCCGCACCAACAAGGCAGTGCCCGACCACCTGTGCTCCTGGGGACCTCGGCCAGCCAACTGGCAGCGCTGCAACATCACCCCCTGCGAAAACAGTATGTTCCCACCCCACAGAGCCACCTGCAATCTCCCCACCAGGCCTCAGGTGCAGCGGGCAGTCCGAGGGACTAAGCCTGAACACAGGGCCGTAGTCCCACCTTCCCAGGGATCCTAAGCCAGGGCCGGAGTCAGGTATTTTCAGAAGGGTGCATGCAGGCAAACAAAGGTGTGTGCGAGGATGTGTATACATGTGTCTAGGCCACAGAGGATGGCTGGGTGTGGCCCAAGGGCTCCATACTGGCCCCTGAGAGAGCCAGGTGCATTTGGCTAAGTGCTGGATGAAATCATCCTCCGGCTCACCTACAGTAGTTTGGCTGCGGTACTCCCCTGGTGGCTTAGATAGTAAAGAGTCTGCCTGCAATGCCAGAGACCCGGTTCCATCCCTGGGTCAGAAAGATCCTGAAGAAGCGAATGGCAACCCACTCCAGTCTTGTTGCCTGGAAAGTTCCATGGAAAGAAGAGCCTGGGGCCTGGCAGGCTACAGTCCATGGGGTCACAAAGAGTTGGACACGACTGAGTGACTAACACACACACACACAGACACTCAGAGAGGACAGCTAAACAGTGGCTCTTGGGGAGAAAGCACTGTTTATACCTGAGCAGCAAACAGCTGCTCCCGCTCAGCCGACACTGCAGCCCTCGCGGTCTGCTGCCCACAGAACGAGGAGCTGCCGACCGCGCCCTCCCTCCTGATACTCATGAGTCTGATACTCATTCCCTCCCTCAAGTCTAGAGCCTCCTCCTCAGCCCAGCACCACATTTGTATCCCAGTTGGGTGGGGACCTATTTTTTTCTTCCTTTGGACCCAAAATACATCGGAGATGCTTCCTCCCAGGGACAGAGACAAAGCATGAGGCAAAGAACAGGAAAAGTTTAAGGCTTGCTGTGCAGTTTCTCCTTAGTCAGGGCCTCACTGAGTCTCAGATCCCCCATGCTGAAGGGAGATCCTCTAGACAGACAGTCCTGTTGCTTCTTCTACACAAGCAGGTTATTGCCTGACCCATCTTTGCCAGCTCCCACACTCAGGACCACTGTTTTCCATGAAAATAGTTCAGACTTACTGTGTTAACCGCTGATGTGTGCAGCCCCAATCCACATCAGTATTGAAGAACCATGTAGCCTGTGCTGGTACTGAACTAGGACACCACAGTGTCGGGAAAGAGTAGAGAGGAATGAGTAGGGAAAGAGTAGAGAAGCAGCAACCAAAGCTTCACAGGCAAGGGAAGAGTCACACTTCAGGCCTGCCACCACACGCAGGCCTCACTTGCATGCCCCGCCCACCCCGAAGTGGAGCAGAACTTAGTCCTTCTGGGAACCATCTCAAGGAGGAAGAGCTTCAGATACTCAAATGCCATGGGAAAAGGGCACCTTGCCTAGGAGGTGAGGCAGTCCCGCCCACCCTCAGGAAGGAAGGGGGCCATCAGAAAGGCCCAGAGCCCCAGCATTCAGTGCCCAGCTGCAGCCTGGGGAGCAGATGGCCAAGCTCCGCCAGAGCAAGGCTAGTTCAGAGGTGCCGGACAGTGGTGGCCCTTCCAGCACAAGGGTCTGACCCCAGAAGGCAGCTGGTGGCCACGGCCACGACTGAGTCTGTTTCACATCTCCTTTCTGTCCCCTTTCCCAGCGGAATGCAGAGACACCACCAGGTACTGCGAGAAGGTGAAACAGCTGAAACTCTGCCAACTCAACCAGTTCAAATCTCGCTGCTGTGGAACCTGTGCCAAAGCATGAAGACAGGGTGAGGTGAGAACACTACCCTGGCCGCACAGAGGACTCACGCAACCAGCTTGGACAGAACTTAAGCTTTCTTTGTTTTATTTATTTATTTGCCCCTCCCCACCCCTACACACACACCCTCTTCGACCTCCTTCCTTGCCCCCTCCCCAGATGTGAGGCCCCCAGCATGTCTGCTCTCAGTTGGCTGGAGGACAGAATGAGGGGACAGGACAAGGACGGAGGTCTGAGGAGGCTGCAGAGCAGAATGGGCCAGACAGCAAAGCCCCCTGGCCAGCCAGCTCCCTCCCAACCTGGGTCCCAGAGAGACCCAGGAAGAGGCCAGCGTAGCCCTTGGGAGAGCAGGGAGCCAGAGCCAACAGCAGATGAGAGAGAGGGGCAGAAGGGCAGGCGCCTGAGAGTTTGTAAAGCATTAGTATTGACTCTGGACAACCAAGGCGTCTCTCCTGGCCAGGGATGGTCAAGACCAGGAAGGGGAAACACCAGCCATGCTAAAGACCCAGCCCAGAACTCAGCTCTTCGGGGTGGTGGCGAGGGGGTCAGCGCAACAAGAACTCAAAACGCTGTAGGGTAAAGGGAAACCAATCCAAGTAGCTGAAGTGCACGGTGATGCAGAAAATGAAGTAGGGAGGGCAGGGACAGAAGCACAAAGAAAGCGGTGTGTGTTCCTGAGAGAAGGGGACAGCAGGGAATAAGCAGGCAGCTGGTGAGGGTCTGAACCCCAAGCGCACATGCCTGGTGGACCTCTGTGGGGTCAGGGGAGGCTATGGGGCCCAGAGCTCTTCTGCCCTCGGGCCCAGGCCGCATGCAGGGGCCATGCCCTCCCCAGGGTGGAGAGGAGCCCCTGAGGCGGCTCAGTGAACTTTCTACCCACACCCCTAGGGCAAAGCTGGTGAGACAGCAGGGTCTAGCTGTGCAGTCATGCCACCCCTGGCGTCTCTAAATCAAGAGTCCCCCAGCCCAGAACTAACTGCTGACACAGGCCAAGGTGTTTTGATCATGAATAGACTGGGTTTCCTACCTGTAAGGTTTTTAATGCTTCACTGAAGGGCCAGGGACTAGGGTCAACTTGTCAAAAACCAAGCCATTAATCAACCTGTCAGAGCATCCATTAGATCAGAGCAGCCACTTCCTTCCAGAGCTGACCAGGTAATGGGTGGGACCGCAGCCCCATGACAGCTGCCCCTGTATTCAGGCAAGAGGTGTGGGTAGGGCCAAGGGGCACAGCAGCGAAGCCGAATACCCTCCATACAGGGAAATATGATATACTCTATCAGAATTAATATACCTCGGCTTTGCTAATTCAGTGTGGGCAAAGCAGCCTAGTCATGCCATCAGCTATGGTAGAGAGGCTGTAGCAAGTCAAGTGGCAAAACTGAAAATCTGGGACATTTTGGCAAATTGCTCGTTCAGCAGAGTGGTTTGGGGTGAGTGATTTGGGGCTGCCCCCCACCACAATGGCCACCATTTAGCAGCAGCTAGAGCAGAGCAGGGTGGCCAGAGTCACTCACCCCCCCACACACAGACTGCCCCACGCCACATATACAGACTCGCAAAATGTCACTCACCTCAGAGGCCACCACTGCCATCAGGGCTGCGTTTTCCAGCCAGCCAGGAAACAAAAGTTGGGGTAGGGGGAAGGCAATGTGCTTTGTGTCCTCCCCAGGTGAGCTGTGGGCAGTTAAGGTGATTTCCTCACAATAGTAATGGGCTCTGAGAAATCATGTTACTAAAAATCAGTGTAATTTTTATTTAAAATAAAAGAGAATGTTTTCTATGTCTGTATATCTTTTGTGAATATTTATTAGGATTTCTTGTATAAAAAAAGTGCAATATGAATAATTGTACATTGTCTTCCAGAAAAAAAAAAATAAAATATTTGGGGGATTTTTTTATTAACTTCCTGCAGCTGTGTTCCTGTAAACTCAGTGGCAATTGTTGTATTGTTCCTATTTTAGAAGAAGCTGATGTTTAACTCTGGATCCACCCACTGTGTACAGAATACATTGTAATAGTGGCACGGGATGATGGGGCAATAAGAGGGGACTCGTTTGTGACACAACAGTCATGCACGGAATGCGGAAGACAGGTTCCATGCTGGTACTAATGCGGTTGGTTCTTTCTAGTTCAATAGTTCTGGAAAGCCAGTGGCCAATATTTACAGTTCCTGAACAGCGGAGGTCCTCTAGCTTGTCCACGTGTCAGGCTGTAGCAGGTGAAGACGGCTTTCAGAGCGAGCCCAGAGGAAGTGGGAAGCAGCGTGCTCCTTGCATGAGATGAATGTACATTTACTGTTTGTCCTGTGAATCGTGACTCGGCAGCACCACAAGATTACTAGGGCTGCTGAAGAATGTGGGAGGAGGCACCTCCTCCTCTAAAACACAAAACTGTATTTATATTTTTTGTGTGTACAGATAATACAGCTTATTTATTTAAATCTTGTCGTCCTGAGTCTCTATTAAGCTCAGCCTTCCTATCTTGTTTTGGGCAGGAGGGGAATGGGGTGAGGCTGGTTCCCAGCCACTAATGTGAGTTTGGCCAAAATGGAAGAATTGCAGTTTTCAGCTTTGCCTAGAAAGCTTGGGGGCCCATGCCTGGAAGAGTCAGTCCTGTAAGTGAACCCAAAGGAGCTAAATATCCACAAATTGAGACGAGTGCTGCCTTTCACAATCAGCTCATTTACAGCCCTGTGGATAGGTATACCCTCAGAGAGATTTAGGATTTTGTTCCAGACCACTGCAATAAAGCAAATATCAAACACACAAAAAAGGAGTTCACATGAATTTTTTGGTTTCCCAGTGCATATAAAAGTTATATTTATGCTATCCTGTAGTCTGTGAAGTGTATAATAGCATTATATCTTTAAAAACAATGTACACACCTTAATGATAAATCCCCTTTTGCTAGAAAATGCTAAAGATCAGGTGAGCCTTCAGCAAGTCATCCTAGCAACAAAGATCACAGATCCCAGAGCACCCTAACAAGTAATGATGAAAATCCTGAAACATTGTGAGAACTATCAAAAGGTAACTCAAAAGACACAAGTGAGCAAATGTTTGAAAACTGGTGCCAACAGGCCTGCTCAGGGTGGGGTTGCCACAGACCTCCAACTCGTAAAACAGGGTATCTGCAAACCACCACAGAGCGAAGCACAATAAAGCATGGTATGTCTGCAGAGGGAAGATGGGAGCCACAGCACCTTCCTGAAGAAGAGCAAGCACAGGCGTCCCTGGGGTGTATGCAGACTCGGGTGCAGGAGGAGCCTCACTCCTGGTCAGGCTTCCTGCCCCCAGGGGCGTGCACAGTGTGTAGTGACTACATGCTGAACTCCTGGGTGTACACCCTCATCAGGGCTCCCATCTAAAGATCATTACCACATTTCAATCCTCACATGAACCCTATGATTATCTCCACTGACTTATGGGCAGACAGAGGCCCAGAGAAGCCCAAGGTCACCCAGGAGTCAAACCTGAGCAGTTAGCCTTTTAGCCAGAGCCCTGCCCTTCCCCATGAGGCCGACCCCAGCTCCTCTGTGCGAGAGCCAACCTGTGTGGCCACCCTGGCGCAGGCATCGTTCTCTCCTGCTGCTTGGAGGCCGGCAGAAGCCAATGGTGCAACTTTTAATAGAGACATTGCTTTTGCACCCTCTAAAACCAATGCTCCTGGCATTCGAGGGCTCCTAGCTCCCCCTCTTTTTAAAGCATTTTAATAAAGCTACTAGAGAAAGTGCAAAAGAAAACAAAAGCCTGCTTGTAGAGTTCTTTATAAACAGGCTCTGGTGAAAGGGCAGCGTGTCCCCAGGCCCAGATGATGCCCACACAGGGACCTTTGTGAGAGACACTCCAGGGGACCCCAGCCTGAAAGCCCCGCTCCAGCCTGTTTCAGCCACTCAACCCAGCATGTGACAATCTGTTCTGCAGCATAAAAGTATGCCAGCAAGCTCTTTTTGAAATTCCAATTATTTTCTAAGGAGTTGTGGGTTTTGCTTTAAAGAGAAGACCAATGCTAGCACAATAAATACTCACATACCAGCAACCAAACAATGTCCCCCAGAGACCCCCATGGAGGGTAGGGGGAAGGAGAGTTGCCAGAGAGAAAACCTAGGACGGCTCACAAAGAGTGGGGAGGGCTCAGACAGAATGTATGGAAAACTTTCCTGCCAAAATCATAAAGCTCAGCAGGGGGAAAAAAAGAGATCCTGACCAAGATGCCACCAACCACAGTGTAAAAGTTTAGAATCTTAACCACGACCCAGTCCTGGGATTGTAACTCCTCATGCAAGGGCCCCCTGCTTGGCCTCAGAAGTTTCCATCTTTCACAGGATGAGCTCAGAAAACCTGTGTACCCATCAAGACCAGAATGATCAACAATCATCAGAACTCTCTTGCATCCCAGCTTCCTCACCTTTAAAGAGAAGATACCTCACGTGACAGGTTGTTGTAAGGAACTGGTTAATTCCTGTTGAGGAAACAGAAGGGTGCCTAGCCTATCACTGACACATTCATCAAATGTTAACTGCTATTACCATCATCCAAACTACCTTAGAGAGATGTGGAGATGAAGGGCAGGGCTGGCAGAAGGTTTATTTCACATTACTTCCCATTGTCAGCTTTCAAAGACTCTCGCCTATGTTTTCATTTTCAACTGAGAAAGATATCATCCATTCCTTCAAAGTTCAATACCAGACAATAGTGTAAACAAGAGAGGTATTAGGGAATCAAGCTCTGTATCATGGAAGAAAACCAATCCCTCCACATAGCAAACTCAGTGATTCACCAAAATACTGACAAACTTCCAGAAAAACTTCCCAAGACAGATATGACTTTATAATCCCAATGGACAACCTAGTCTCAATTCAAAATACTCAAATGTGCATATAATTGCCATTTCCTTCAGTTTAAAAAAATGGAGAGATAGTCATTCATAAGAAAATATACAAGTTGTATAAAATTAAGGATATCTTACTTACCAAGCTGAGGGCCATAGACAGCATGGTATTCTCTCACTTCATCCTGCAAATAAGATCAAAGGAAATAATCCAATTTTATTAATGCTTCTCAGCTAAAATGAGACAAAACAGACCTCAATTACCTATCTGTGAGACTCCCCCAAATAGGCAAATTCATCTACAAAGAGCAAGGGAAGACTGAGGTAGAGAGAAGGATGAAGCTGTGGAGAAATAACCCAATGAAAAGCTTGATCTGTTTGGCAAAATAACCCACAGAAGAATAAATGAGGAAACAAAGCAAGGTGGCACCCCCTTGGTGTTTTCAGTCTGTGTCCCTCATTTTGTTCAATGAATGAGCTGTGATTTAAGGACTTCAAGATTCAGTCAGAATGCGTTAAATGTGAGTGAAAGCAGGGAAGGTTACGTATGTCCTATACTGCCAATTAGGAAAACATCGGTGTTGATGCAAGCCTTGAAGTAAATAATGAACAGCTGAATAACCAATGAGTTCTACCAATCCTCTAAGGTTAATCTAAAATTACTGTCTGCCCCTCACATAGCCCTCCTGTCCACCTGAAGATGCTTTCACAGGTCACATTTGTGTGAGCTGATGAGCCAAACCTTAGCTTCTTCCTCATAGCACCCCAAGGTTTTCAACTGTTTGTTGCCACCCCCAAAACTGGAAGGCAGGTATTTGCAACCAAGCCTCTGCTAAGAAGAACTGAGCCGCCACCTCCTCCATCAGCAGGAAGTTTACATCTTCAATCAGATGGATTCTGTGAAGCACCTGGTCCCCATCAACCACGTGTGTCACGCTTCTGATAACACAATATACAGATGTCACTCACCTCTGCATTTTCCAAAGGCAAAATCCATCTTCAACCGACCATTTCCCAGGCTGCTCCTACAGATGTGGTTTATATATGTATAAACAGAAATTAAATGTGTAGTTTTTATGTGAGTGAAGAGAAAGCAGACAGTGGGGAATGGTTCTCCTGCCGAACATAAATAATGTTTGCTTAAGCAGAATGTTGAGGAGGGCCTGAGAGATCACACGGTCAGCGTTCAGACCAGAAAGCATGCCTGGGAAACCTGCCCGCCTCTCCGAGATGACATAAACAGCCCTCCTCCAGGCCTCTGTGATGGCCAGGGGTGACCTCGTTCCAAATCCCACAAAAGAGAGTAGACAAGCTGTGAACAACCTAGTTGCCTGGTGAGCAACTCTAGGAAAGCTTGAATGGTCAAGGCAGGGAGGCAAGTGAGTCATGAGCTTGGTTTCTTCCCTCAATTCCCACCACCATTTTTTAAATAACAGTGAAAGGGCCAGGAAATGACCTGGCTGAGGTCAGCTGAAGGATGGTGAAGTCGGTCGTCGGTCATCCAGGTGGCCCGGCCCCGCAGCCGGAGCTCAGCCCATCACAGTGCCAGACACAAAGCAGGCGCCGGGCTCGTGGCCAGTCACTCCTGAGCCGCCTTTCTTCACCTGCACTGGCCCTCCCTACCGGCGCGAACACAGGCAAGGTCACCAGCTGAGAGCACACCCCCTCGACCTGGACCCTTCTGCACTGTGAAGTTCCCAGGCCCAGCTGGGATGGAAAACCATCGACCTGTCCATCCAGGCCTAGCGGGCCTCACTCTGCTAGCCCCCACCAGGCAGTCCTGTCTCGTCTCATCTCATCTCCTTCTCCCTCATCTCTTTTCGCATTACATACCTTTCCTTTCCCTCAGAGTCTGACCAACTCTGGCTACACACCAGCTCTGTGCCAGGCCCAGGCCAAACCCTGAAAACACAGGGGTGAGAGCCTCCTCCCCGTGTTGAGCCCGAAGGAGCTCAGAGTCCAACCAGGAAAGCACATACATCCCACCACAGATGCCAGTGCATCCTGCTCCTCCACGTTTGGGGAACTCTCCAGCCGGTTTTCTTCCTCATTTGGTTCTTTCCACAGTCAGCAGTCAGGGGCTGCTGCTTTTATTCCTGACTCTCCCACTGGGGCTTTTGCAAAGGCATCCTTAAATCTGTTCTGTCTCCTCCAATTCACTACCCATATAGCAGCCAGAACTAATGTAATATTGCCTACAAACACATCAACATAAACTGATGGCTGTGTGCGAAATAGGCTTAAATCACACCCTAAGGCCAGCTAGCTAATCATAAATCTATTCTCCAAAAGTGACCACTGCAAGCATTTCAAATATTGTTACCTTAATCTGCACCAGAGGGTATGTTAATTACACAAAGTTCATTAATTACACATCAGTGAAATTAGTTGTATTGGCAGATTGGAAAGGGCACACAAGCACCACAGCCCTTATATAAATAGTCTAAGTATCCAGTAAACCCAACAGCCTGGAGCTCCAAGTCTACCCCCCAACTCCCACCCAAGTCTTGCTTGATCTAACCAGAGAAGGTTTTGGCTAATCTTACCATAAGAACATCACCCAGTTGATGGACATGAGTTTGAGTGAACTCTGGGAGTTGGTGATGGATAGGGAGGCCTGGCGTGCTGCGATTCATGGGGTTGCAAAGAATCGGACACGACTGAGCGACTGAACTGAACCGTAAGGACATCCACCTTGGAATAACTGTCAGAGTGCCTAGAGCTGGAACAACAGGACTTACTCAAGTTCACAGAGCACTGGGCCAGTTTGTGGGCATTTATGCTCATACCTGATCTGCCTCCCTGGTGGCTCAGATGGTAAAGAATCCGCCTGCAATCCAGGAGACCTGGGTTCAACCCCTGGGTCAGGAAGATCCCGGGAAAAGGGAGTGGCTACCCACTGCAGTATTCTTGCCTGGGAAATCCCATGGACAGAAGAGCCTGGCGGGCTACAGTCCATGGGGTCACAGAGTCAGACACGACTGAGAGACTAACACACAAGCCTAATATCAGAATTTGGTGTGAGGTTGTTTCCACTGAAACATACCACCTTAAGAAATGAGGCGGTGTAGGTGGAAACTCAGAGCTCCAGCCTTTTTTTTTTCTAATAATTTTATTTTTAGCGGTGCTGGGTCTTGGTTACTTCACCGGCTTCTCTCTAGTTGCGGTGCTCGAGCTTCCCCTCGCAGTGGCTTCTCTTGTTGCGGAGAACTGGCTCTAGGGCGTGTGCGCTCAGTCGCCGCAGCTCCCAGGCTCTGGAGCACAGGCTCAACAGTTGTGGTGCATGGGCTTAGCTGCTCGGCAGCACGTGGGATCTTCCCAGATCAGGGATCGAACCCGTGTCTCCTGCACTGGCAGGTGATTCTTCACCACTGAGCCACTAGGGAAGCCCTCCAGCCTCTCCTGATGGAGCTCCTATTTTCCCAAGATAACTTAGAAATTATTGGTCAGGCAAATGGCTTAAATTCACTGACCAAGAAATCTCAAAAGACGATTTGGGTTACACCAGTCCTCTGTTCTAAAGCCTTCTACACCTTCCTATGGTCGTCAGGATAAGGAAGAGACTCGGTGAAATGCCCCGAGGCGCCCTGCAGCAGCCCCGCCTCATCTCCGTGTGACTGACCTCAGCTCCCAGGAGACTCCATGTTCCATCTTCCTTCCCCTTCTCACCTTCCATGAGCCACGGAATGCCAACCACCACAGCCACCACCACTTACTCTTCACTTGTGAGTTGTCTTGGCACCCAGGGCAGGGAAAATACAGAGGCTTTAAGATGTTTGCTTCTTAAAGACTTCCTAATTTTATGGTACTTTCCCCCACTGCCTTGCTGCCAAGGTAGAAAGCTAAGGCTCTCAGTCCTTTGTCAGCCCACAGATACAAAGTCAGGGCCAAAGGTAGGAACCCTGTGTTCACAAAGCATCTCTCCCCGCTCTGCCCCTCTTCTCTTCCTTCGTCACACACATCCACTTATTTCAGGGCCAAGTTTGGACTTGTGGCTGAAAAAAATGAAATGACGATTATTTACCATACCCCCTTCTTCTAAATAGAGTGGCTGCCCACAAATGCTTCTTGTTTCACTGAAAAGATGATAATGGGCGAAAATAAAGACCACAACCAAGAGAAGATGACACTGTGTAGCCCTATAAAAGGATGAATAAATCCTGAAAGACAAGATCTGGGGGACTGTGGCTGGAGAGGCTGGGGAAGAGGAGACAGCGGAGCGAAGTGGGAGGTGAGGGGAGTCCCACATCATCAAGATAGTCACAAGCTCCAGGGAGCCATCACCATCTTCCAAGCTGACTCCCATCCTCCTCCTCCCTCACAGCACCCAACACAATTATAATTACCTGTCCAATCCCAGTGCCTGGGAACTCAGAAGACCTTTCTTTCTGTACTTCAGGAAAGAACCCAATCTCCCTAAAAGTTATAGGGGAGAAAGGAGGGCAGAGGACACATTTCTAGAAAACCCTAGGATGCTCCAGTCACCCCTGGGCCATACTGGGTCCACAGTGGTGAGTGGAAGTGCCAGGCCCGCCTGGCTGCAAGGGCCCCACTACACCTCACTGCCCCTGTGAATGATGGTCCCGCACTCAGACGTCCCAGCCCAGCCTCCTCGACCTCAGTGGATGGCAGCTCCATCCTTCCAGTCACTCAGATCGCAGGTTTGGAGCCATGCTTGATGCCCTCTTCATCTCACTCTACCTTCAGTCAGCCACTCCACGTGGTCTACCTTTGGAACGTGCCAGGATGGGCCACTTTTCTCACTGCCCCCAGCTCCACCAGCCAGGCATCTTTCTCTAGGTAAGAAGCCCCCTACCAAGCCTGCTGTTAGCCTGGCCCACTGCTGCCCCCTCAAAGCACGCGACAGGGTGACCACAGTGACAACTGTAATAGAAACCTGATGCAGGCACCTCCCAGTTGCAGGTTCAACACTGGCTCGCCTTGGCGTAAAAGCCCGATTCCCAGCAGCGGTCTCTGCACTGGCCTGGCGCTGGCCTCAGGACCACTCCCTGGACACACCTGGACTGAGAGATGCTCATGTCAGGGCCTGCGCTCCAGCTCTTCCTAAACACCCTCCTCTCTTCCTTTGAGGCTCTCAAGTCTCCCTTCTCAGTGAGACCCACCCCAACTACTCCATTCAAGACACCCTGGGCCTCCCAGAACTCCCAGGTCCTCTTAATCCTGATGACCTTTTCCTTTCACCATGTCTCTGATCAACCTTCTAAGTTACCATACATATGATACTTACCATGTGTTTATTATTGCATTATATATTATACATTATTAGATACACTTAGATATTTGTTGTCGTTTAGTCACTAAGTCATGTCCAACTCTTTCGCAACCCCCGTGGACTATAGGCTGCCAGGTTCCTCTGTCCATGGGATTTCCCAGGCAAGAATTCTGGAGTGGGTTACCATTTTCTTCTCCAGGGAATCTTTCCAACCCAGAGGTCAAACCCACATCCCCTCCATTGGCGGCAGACTCTTTACCAGTGAGCCGCCACGGAAGCCCATGTTAGTTGTACAATATATTTATTCCTGAGTGTCTCTCCCCAAGTAGACAATAAGCCCCACAAAGGGTAGGATCTGCATCTTCTCTGTTTACTAAACCAGCCCAAAGCATCTAATAAGTATTTTCTGAAGGAATGAATAAATCTATGTATGCACGTATGTACAGAGGGCAGGAAAAGGAGGAGAAGTGTGGCCAATGCTGTGACAGATGGGGCATCCTGTCCCTCCTGGTGCTGGAGCTAAGACAGCGGTTGTGGGGCGGAGGGGAGAGGGAGGCGTATCTAGGGAGAGGAGGCGCATATGATGTGACGTGTGGAGGGAGAAGGCAAGGTTCCTGAGCAACCACCCACCAGACAAGGGACTCACTGGACGCAAGCTCATTGAGAAACTGGAGAACGCCTACAGGCTGTCTGGTTGGGTCCCCTGGAGGTGCCCCCAGGGCAGGAAGGTGGTGAGAACTGCGGCTGACCCAGGAGTCTGGGGAAAGGGCTGCACAAACACTGTCATAACCTCAAGTCAGATGGACCCCTGGGGCAGCCGGGCAAGCAGAGGCAGGACACACAACCATCACCAGAGGCCAGGACACTGCCTCCCTTTGAGAGCTTGTAACAAAACCGACACAGTAGATGGACTGTATGTTAGCAGATCACAAGACGAAAATATCTTTTTCCTTGGAAAATCCCAAGGGATCTTTTTCTAGAGTCTAAAGTGATTATTTTAGACCGAAAGTTTAAAATGTAAAAAGTCTCTGCAAATAACCTTTACCTCTGGATGTAATCATTCCTTTTTATATATTTGACTTGTAAAGCAAGCGAGCATCATGGAAAGAAGTCCTATTGCAACTTAATCCATATTTTTATATCTGTGTGTGTGCGTGTGTGTGTGTGTGTGTGTGTGTGTGGTGTGTGTCCAGAAATAATTCGTAACTCTGAATGCTAACTCAGTACTAGGTACAGTGAAGAATCACTCATACAGACATAGTTCTTTCAACCTTATTCTTTCAGAAGCCACACACCTGCAAACTGAATTGCCCCTTAAAAACATTCCAGGGGCCTCCCTGGCAGTCCAGTGGCTGTTTCCTCACTTCCAACACAGGAGAGCATGAATTTGATCCCTGGTGAGGGAACTAAGGTCCCACACGCTACACAGTACAGGCAAATAAAAACTTTTTTTACATAAAGCATTCCAAATTGTGTTCTTTCCTCTCACCCTCCAGAGTCTCTTGCCTCTATCTAGCTAGCATCCTCTTTCCTCCAAATCCAAGGCATCATTCAAAAACATCTTTGCTGTTCACAAGGTTTTTTTTTTTACAAATGTCATTTCCTCCAATGTCCTGAGCAAGGCTGTGAGTAATTCGCCAAATTGCTTAACCTCTCTGAGCCTCAACTCCCTGGCCAGGAGAATAACAAACAGAAGGGTTGTGTGTGGATAAAATGAGGTGGTGTGTGCTGGTGCTGTGGGAAATCGACACAGGAGACACACACTTAGGTCCACTGTCCCATGCGTGAACTTTCCCAGGTTCCTTGGCCCTTGCACTTGGCTGTGCCATAACCTCCTATTTATCAAGAAGCCAAACAACCTCAGTGGATGGTAAGCAGGATATTTCAGCACTCAGAGCTGACCCCGAGGCCCGGCAGAATCCACTGGGTTTCTGCATCATCAAAAAAAGGTCCAACCACATGTTTGCAAGTGTGTGTTTTACTACATGCTAAACTTCTTTGAAAAAAAATGTACAATGATCTCTTGGCAGTGTTTCTCCATGGATGCTCGAATGGGTCTTGCACAACAAAAGGACTCTGTTGTCAGAGTTGGAAACTGTTGTTTCCTGCTCAGCATCCATCCCTTGCTCCCTGGAAACCACATCCCAGTTTTCTTTGGGGCAGCCTCCTCACCCCAGCCCTCCTACAGTTCGTGTAGTTTGCATGGGATTGACCCCACACGTGCATACACTGCTCAGACCAGGGGTGCCAGGGTGAGCCTGGCCCAGAGAATGAGTATTTTCCATCTCCCTGGCTAGGGCCATCAGTTCAGGGATCAGCATGAGACTCAGCCAAGCAAAAGAGACTCAATTCAAGGAAGTTTACTAGAACCACTGGAAAGGAGAAGCACTTTAGCTAAAATGATGCTGTAAACTCACAATTGCTGGAAACTGCCATGTAGAAAGGGCCTCTGCCTGAGAAGGTGATGCAGAGGAAAAGAACGCTCCTATCACAGCATTCAAGCCCCTGGATCCAGCTATGCCTGAAGGCGACAGACAAAGCTCTAGACGGCTCAACAAATACTCTTTTTTAGTTTGCGTACTTGTAACTACAAGAATGCTAATTCACAGCCTGGAACACACAAAGTTAAACAAGGTGCCTTTACTATAGAAAGTGAAAGAAAGTGAAAGTGAAGTCACTCAGTCAAGTCCGACTCTTTGCGACCCCGTGGACTGTAGCCTGCAGACTTCTCCGTCCATGGGATTTTCCAGGCAAGAGTACTGGAGCGGGGTGCCATTTATAGGGCTTCACAAAGACTTCAAAGGATCAAAATGCATCATGCATCTCCAACAGGAGGACATAATAGGCAGCCTCTCCCTGATCTACATGTCCAATGAACATATTTGAAGACCATATCCCAGGGCTGGTATTCTACAGAAAAGACATTGGGCTGATACACATTACCTGAAGGTTAACCTTATATTAAAATACTCCAAATCCCCATTCCCTTATTATTCTGAGACAAATGGGAATTTATTTTTCCAACATTGTTGATGCATTTACCCAGACTTTAAAAATGTGTATGATTTTTTACTAAATTGGGGTCATATGCACAAACTGTGGTATATTTTCCAGACTCAATAACATATGTATGCACATATGTGTATGTGTATTATACTGGGATGATTCATGAGCTGCCATGCTTTTGAATACTGCATTTTTCAATAGTCTTTTTTTTTTTTTTGGCCGCTAGTCCCAGTGCCAAGCTATTAGTTGTCAGAGCTTTCTGTTCTAAATGTGTCGTACCAGCAGCAGTCTTTCATACTCTTCTGTGGGCTAGTAAACAGGGAAAAAAACTCATTGGAAGTCTGTGTGATTAAAAAAAAAAAAAGTGGAGGAGAGGGGCCAATATGCTGAGTGAGCGTTGTGTGAAGTACCTGAGTTTCCACACATGAAATGCATGTCAATGACTTTGGCAGCTTACAAGATGCTTATTTCCAGGTCTTGCCTCAGTTTTGGACAGCTGAAGTTTCCAAATAACTGACCTCTGAATGTTAAGAGGTGTTACAATGTTTAGCCAAGAAGAGAGTCCCTCCAAGTCAACAGTAAGCACTGTGCCCTGCTTAGAAACTTTCAAGTGAAAAGTTTTGTTGTTTTTTTAAGCCCAAGAGAGCCTATTGTCCAAAAAATTCCATTTCTTAGTTTATAAGTCATTCACTGGCATAGATGTGTCAAACTGCAGTCATTTTACAGGCATTTTGTCTGCCTTAAGTAGCTGCTTGCCTGTTTAAAGGGTGTTTGTAGGCTCCTCCATTTTCTGCTCCCGTAACATGAAATGGCCTTCCCAGATGGCACTAGTGGTAAAGAACCTGCCTGCTAATGTGGGAGACGCAAGAGATGCCAGTTCGATCCCCAAGTCGGGAAGATCCCTGGAGGAGTGCATGGCAACCCACTCCCATATTCTTGCCTGGAGAATCCCATGAACAGAGGAGCCTGATGGGTACAGTCCATGGGGTCGCAGAGAGTTGGACATGACTGAAGTGACGTAACATGTCTGCATTGGGGTCACACAGAAGAAACCAAGCGTCACCCCATCATCGAAAGAACAACCTTGGTCCTGATGAGGTAGGCAGGTCACAGGTATACAGACAGGCTGTTTGCTTTGGGCAGCAAAAGCCCAAGAAAATTAGTGTTTGAGATTCAGCCACAGGAGTGGAAAGTTCCTGAATCCTTTCAGTTAGCATCAAGCTGTGTTTGCTGCCACGCCTTGAGACCTGACAAGGAAAAACCATCAGTACATCTCATATCAGCATCCTAGGGCCCAGAGGGGAGAAGGCAGTGGCACCCCACTCCTTTCCTTTCCAGGCATTTTCTTGCCTGGAAAATCCCATGGACGGAGGAGCCTGGTGGGCTGTGGTCCATGGGGTCGCGAAGAGTCGGACATGACTGAGCGACTTCCCTTTCACTTTTCACTTTCATGCATTGGAAAAGGAAATGGCAACCCACTCCAGTGTTCTTGCCTGGAGAATCCCAGGGACGGGGGAGCCTGGTGGGCTGCCGTCTATGGGGTCACACAGAGTCGGACACGACTGAAGCGACTTAGCAGCATCAGGGCCCAGAGGCAGGGACCCAGGCACCTGTGGCCCAGAAGTACGACTCAAAGAGGAGCCCAGCTTAGCGCTACCCTGATGCCTTTTCCAGAATCCAGAGCACATGTTCTGAAAGGTTCACAGTCTCCTAGGCTCCCCCAGGGCACCCTCAAAGTGGGGAGCGGACAAACACCTGCTCAGCCAGCCACGTGGAAACTCTGAGCTTGTCCGGCCAAAGGAAACGCCTCTGCTGGCCCCCACCCCCAGCGCGTATGCTCAGAAGGGCCTCTGTCCTCCGCTTCAAGGTCTGAGGACCAGATGTGTGCCTGGGTGATGGCCTGGCAGGTCTGAGGAGCCAGGGGGCCATTTAATCCTCAATTAGGACCTATACACACCCACCAGGCCAGCTACTTCCTCGCGACAGCTGCACCGCTAAAAAGCCCTTTGGGAGAATATGGATCTCTCGGTGCATCTTCAAGCCCTAAATGACCAGTTCGCCAAAAGAGAGCACCCCTCTGGGAAGGGTCTGTTGTGCTGATCCTATTGCCTTTGAGCAATCTGCTTCCCTCCTGCGTTACAGGTAGAAGTGTGGAAGAGGGTGGGGAGGACAGCTGCTCTGTGTACATTCCTGCAAATACTTTTAGGGCAGTGTGACTACAAATGAAAAGGTGTTTGGAGACAGAGCAGGGAGTACTGGCTCCCTCGCCACCCCCAAGCAAGGCCCTGGCCAGGACTGATGCTCCTGGTGTCAGAACTGGGCTGTGGTTTCAGCTTCAGTAAAGGGCTCTCTCTGAGCCCCCAGACCCTCCTCCATGAAACCGCTGGTGATGTCTGAAAGGGGGAAGAAGGACAGCAGCTGGGGCCGAGGATGGAGTGGGAGAACACTGTCCAAAGCCATATGCACAGCCTTGGGGAACAGCCTGGGGTTTAGAAGGTAGCGGCCCAAGATCCAGGACTCTCTTCGCTGCAAATACTAGTTGACCTGGTACTTACTCGATGCTGACTGCCCACGCTTACCTTTCAGTCCCTTCAGCGGAAGTCACCCTCCAGGTGCGCTTTCCAGTGGAGAGGACCCCAAGAAAGGCCCTTAGTCTTGCTCCACCTTCAGTGGGCTCTCTGCCCAGGCAAGTGGGGGCTGCCAACTCGAGCTCATCTCCAGCATGCCCCTCACATACACCGTTCAACTCCTTCAAGCAATAATGAAATTATAAAATACCTTAGTGAAGAAGACGGGAGGAGGGTCATCAGTGAACAAGGGTTTTCAAGGAAATGGAAGAAGACAGGAGAGAGACAGTAAAACAATGACTGACAAGTGCGGAGAGGACAAGCCCAGAATAAAAACGCCGCAGGAATGTCGGGGCTGATAAGGAGTGGGCCTGACAGGCAGAGTCTGGCAGGAGCTCAGGACCTGAAATAGCAGGAACCATAGAGAGCAGAGGGACAAATGGTGTAAAAGTGGGGACTGCTGAAAGAATCGCTGACAATGGGCCCTGCCTTCCCCAGCCTCTAGTCACTGTCTGGCCTAAGATCTTGGGGCCAAGGAGAAAAAAAGGGGGGGCCCATCTTCAAAGACATTGACTCCTGTGGAAATGCAACAAGCAGTAGATTGGAGATTCTTCAAGCTATCCTTGGTGCTGTGTTTCTATCATAATTGGGAGGCCAACTGGAAAGGGGGGGTCCTGATCTTCAAAAAATACAAGGGATGTGCCAGAGTCTTTAACCACACAGGCAGTCCTCATTGTAAGGTGAACCAGGGAATGAGAGGTGCCCTGGCCACCTAGGCTGCTGACACGAGGCTGCCCTGTGCAAAGCACAGACAGGAAGACACCATCACTGGGAGTGGCACATCCCAGTAGATGCCCCCGGTCACCATATCACAAACCAGCAGGCCACACTCACTCCACCAGAGTCTCCACACCAACTAACCCCACCACCTCCAGCCCATCAGCCTCACCTTGAGATCCCACTTTCTTCGAACAGAATAGAGCTTTCCCATCTTTGAACTTTATAGCCCCGCCTGTTTGCTTCTCCAGAGTCTCAGCCCAGAGCATACTGGATTGTGCACTGGAGCAGGTTCCCTGCTTGGCCATACTTTTCTGTTTGCATTTGATTTCTGGTCTCTAATAATTTTTCTTTTATAACATGCTGAAAGCCTTGGAAACCCTGGAATGTGGTAGGTGATTAAGCTCCCACTTCATTCCCACAAGTGAGAAAGGCATGAAATAAATTATGTGTGTGTATTTCAAGAGAAGACAATGTGTTTGAAGTCTTCCATCATCAGAGTGTGTTGAATAGGATGCTATGGGGTCTTAGAGCAGTGTGCGCACACATATGCATGGGTTTCCATAACTGTAAAAGAATCTTTTTCCAACAGTCTCTTATATGGGAGCCCAATACATAGAACTGATTACAAGAAGCTGCCACGGCAGAGCCTGGGAGGGGAATCAAGGCCCCATCAGCTCAGATCACTGTCTTTTCCTTTCTTGTGGCCCAAGCAATGTTCTTAAATGACATTTCCAGGCAGCACACTTATCAACCTCAACTCAGAACAACTAAATGAACTATAAGAAAAAAAGGAGGTATTTAAAACTATATAAAATATACAAAATTTAAAATATGAGCCATGGGACTTTCCTGGTGGTCCAATAGTTAAGAATCCACCTGCCAGTGGAGGGGACACAGGTTCTACCCCTGTTCTGGGAAGATCCCACATGCTGCAGAGCCGCTGAGCCCATGAGCCACAACTACTGAGTCTGCACTCTGAGCCCACGCTCCACAACAAGAGAAACTGCGGCAATGAGAAGCCTGAGCCTCAGACCCAGAGGACAGAGCCTGCTCGCTGCAGCTAGAGAAAGCCTGTGTGCAGCAGTGAAGCACCAATGCAGCCACAAATGAACAACTATTTTAAAAATAAGTAAATAAAACATGAGCAGCTGTCCTTACCTGCACACTTGTAAACACTGACCAATAAAATCACAGGTAGTTTCAGCAGGCAGAATTCAGCCATCGTCATCTTCATCATCACCACCATTGTTGTCAGCCTCATCTACATTTAATAAGTGAAAGATAAGCCATGCCTAAGTGATTGATATATACTCAATCATTCGATCCAAACCACAAAACCATGAGACCAGTATTATCCACATAGTAAAGAATTTGACCAAGGCCCCATAGCTAGTGGGTGACAAGGACCAAGATGCAAACTGAGGTCTGCTGGACTCTCCGCATATGCTCTTAGCCATTGCGCTCCACGAGCACCCATGAAAGCCACTTGTGTCCTTCTTTATGTATTTTATGAACTTATTTGTATTAACTACTGTCATAAGAAGGAGTGAGAGTAGGGGAGAGCCAATTCCTCAAGTCCTAGAGAGACAGATAAGGCATAGCTGCCCTGGGTGGGTCACCTAGCCTGGAGTCACCACGGAGATGATCCCAAATGTCGCAGAGAAAGGGCTTAGAGGAAATCTCTCACCCTAAGGGGACTCAGTGCTCCTAAAAGAGTCAGATCTATCGATCTTTCTTCAGTTTCTTCCCTTCCTACTCATCAGAAAAGCTTATTAGTTTTGACATTACCATCCACTCTCATATAACTATATTAAAAAGGGGGAGAGAAGGAAGGGGTGTAAAAGAATTAAAATACCTAATCTACCAAAACAGACTAGGTCTAAAATCAATGAGTCAACAGACACCAGTATAACACACACACACACACACACACTCTCTCTCACTCTCTCTCTCTCTCCGTCTCTGTCTCTCATACGGGGGCTTCCCTGGTGGCTCAGAAGGTGAAGAATCCACCTGCAATGCAGGAGACTCAGGCTTGATCCCTGGGTTGGGAAGATCCCCTGGAAAAGGGAATGGCTACCCTCTCCAGTATTCTTCCCTGGAGAATTCCATGGACAGAGGAGTCTGGCAGGCTACAGTCCACGGGGTCTCAAAGAGACACGACTGAGCGATTTTCACTTTCATACTAATATATTAGTATATATACTATGGACTTCCCTGGTGGCTCAATGGTAAAGAATATGTCTGCCAAGAAGGAGATGCAAGTTCAGTTCCTAGGTTGGGAAGATCCTCTAGAGGACGAAATGGAAATTCACTCCAGTATTTTTGTCTGGGAAATCCCACGGACAGAAGAGCCTGGCGGGTTACAGCCCATGGGGTCACAAGAGAGTCGGACACAACTTAGCAACTAAAACAACATTATTAAGGAATTTGAGGGAAAATATTAGCAGAAACAGATCCAATTATTTACAGTTGTTCCCTGGGGAAGTTATAATAGAGACTAAGGGGTGGCTGCTAAAGAGAGTGCTGCCGTTTTATAAGCATTTTAATACCATTTAGTTTTTCAAATCAAATGCCAATATTCCTTTGATCTGTGAAAAATGATGAAACAAAAATAATAAAACCTACCCTCCTAAGTGGCCTCCTTTAGCTTAATGGCCTCCAGAAAGGAGTTCAGACAGAGACAGTACAATTTGATGTGGTTGGTGGAGCCATGAGATCTGAGTCACTGCAGATGGGAGGTGCCTGGTGTTGAGTCAAGAGCCCTGGATCTTGAAACAGAAGACCTGGGTTCCAGTCTTGGCCTTGGTGCTCCAAGCTCTGTGGCCTTAGGCAAGGTGCATCGTTTCTCCGAGCTTCTTTATCCCATAAGGGCAGTCATCCACACCTGATACAGCCAAGAGGATTAAATGCCATAAATCCCAATCCAGTGACGCAAACTAACCTCATGGTAAGAAGACAATGAGTGGGGACCTGAAAATCTGGGCCAGGGAGGCGAGAGCCATGGAAAGACAGACTTGAATAAGAGATACAGGCTTCTTGCCCGTGAACCAGGCACTGAACTGGTTCCTCTCCCCTCCATGCTGTTCCCCAGTTCTCTGATACCATGGAGTATATTTTAGGATTCTACAGACTCAAAAGAGAGGCAGATAACCCAAGCGTCAATCTGCATCCCCCTGGATGAGGCTCACACAGACCTTGAACCCATCTGATCCTTGCCTGGACCATCTTGAACAAAGTCCCTCCTTGATTCTTCCTAATTAAAAAAAAAAAAAAATCTCCAAATTACTTAACCCTAGGATCAAACCTTAGGCCCCAACGAGGAACCTCCAACCCTTTCTCCATTATCACTATGTCACACTTTGTGAGAGGCCTGGTCATAGCTGTCATTTTAGGACAAGCGGGTCCAGGCTTCCCAGGAATCAGCCCAATGTGCGGCCATTTTTTCCAGGTTCTGAGCACTTAGGAGAGCTCATAGCTTAAGGGCCAGCTGCCAACTGCCTGGTTGCCAAGGGCTCCCTTTCTCCCCGCCGCCACCCCCGCTCCCCGGACTCAGAGCCTGCACTGGTTTGGGAATGAGAGAGGTCTGGCAGTCCACGCTTTCCTAGCACTGCCATAGAACCTTGTCCTTTCCCGCCATCTGTCTCTCTTTTGAGTCTGTAGAACCCTAAAATATACTCCATGGTAGCAGAGAACTGGGGAACAGCGTGGAGCGGAGAGGAAACTTCAGTTCAGTGCCCAGTTCATGGGCAAGACTCACGACAAGACTCATACCCCATCAGACAACACTGCTCTTACTGGTATGTCATGATGCAAAGAGGTAGAAAGATGCCCTGTGAAGCAGCCCTGGGCAGAGAGGCCCCAAAACAAGACTCCAGATCAGGCCTGAGGCACCCCTACCAGGATGAGGAGACAACAAGAGACTTAGGCTGAAATCTCCCCAGAGGTCGCAAGAAACACGGCCTGCTCTCTGCGTAGACAGCACATGGCGTGAACACACAGACCTGCAGATTCAAACCCCCCAAAATGAAGTTTATTCTTTGGCACTTCATGCTTGGCAAGGGATGATCATGATGTCAATTTACACAATGATTAAACTAGTAAAATACATCTGGATGGGAAGGAAACCTCAGAGACCAGCTTTGATTCCACGAGCACAAGGTAAAGGGCCCAAGATGGGGAAACAGCAGAGGGAGGGTTAGGGGACTGATTAGCCAGTGATTAAATGTCATTTTTCTTGAGTCAAGTGATTCTTGTTTTATTCAAGTGTCCAGGAAACAACGATGAAATTTTTTTTTTTTTCATTTTTGGGGAATTCTTTTTTTTTTTTTCCTCTTTTGGTCCAATGAATAGCTCAACCATATGGTTTTATAAGTATTGCGCAATTCCTAAATTACAGCCTTTAAAAATCAGGCTGACACTGTCAACTCCTGCTGGTTGGGATTTTCTGAATCACCTACAGAAAAACGGCTGCTCCGCCGAGAGCCTGTCTGAGAAACGGGCCGGTATATTCTGTGCCCCAAAGCATCTATTTCCTCAAAGATGTAGCCAGGAGGCTCAGGGTATGAAGCCAGGCACCTACTCATTTCCTTAGGAGTAAAGCTGATGGTGTATGTGGTCTGGCCCTCCACAGGGATATTTCCTCGGGGCCCAGACCAGACGGGCTTGCAGCTTTTGGTCATCATGGGCAGGTGGGGCACATAGTGGGTTCGTGTGGTGGTCAGGCAGTCCAAGGGCTCAGTGGGAAGGTTCAGCTGGGGGATGGGCTTGACTGGCTCTGTCCGCGTGCTGGCCCACTGCTTGTAGTCCTCTTTGGTCGTGGTGGAGCCTTCAAAGCGGCCACCCTTCTTGACCGAGAGCACAGGTCGGCAGGACTCAGCTGGGGCACCCTTAGGGTACGTGTAGTGGGCTTGCACAGTTGTCAAAAGGTCCATCTTCTCTTCAGGAGGGACATACATGGCAGGAGGTTTGGAGAACACCTGGGGCGTCGGCCAGGCTTGGTACTTATCTCGAAACTCAGTGGTGTTGGAAAATGGCGTGTCGAGCCCACAAGGCCTGGCAGGTTTCAAGCTCTTGGCTGGCTCCCCCATCAGACCCCGGTATGACTCTTTGTGGGTGGTGAGGCTTTCAAAGGGGATTTCACAGGGTCTGAACTTCTCTGACTCATGCACAAAGCGCTTCTCCAAGGGGTGGGGCACATAGCTCATCTTGTAGTTTGTCAGATCCTCCAGGGGGATGTTACAGAGCTTGGGCACAGCTGGAGGCTTACAGCTCCTGGTGTTCACCAGGCCCTTCATGGAATAGTCGTCCTGCTGTGTGGTGCGACTATCAAACTTGGTTGATGCCGGCCGGTAGTGGTGAGGTGGACGAAGCAGCTCTCGTCTTGGTTGGTTCCAGGGTAAATAGTCAGCTGAAAATAAAGCAGAAGCGGTGATTATTCATAAATCCCATCACTCAACCTGCATGTATTCCCAGAAGCCACAAGCCAGTCTTCAGGGAGATGTTTCAGGAGACAGAGGAAAACCAGACTAGATCCCTGCCACCACCTCAACCAAGGGTTTGATGTTTCAGCTTTGTGGTATTTGCAGATTATTGTGCAGCAGAAGGCTTCCCAAGTGGTGCTAGTGGTAAAGAACCCGCCTGCCAATGCAGAAGATGTAAGAGGTGCAGGTTCGCTCCCTGGGTCAGGAAGGTCTCCTGGAGGAGGGCAAGGCAGCCCACTCCACTATTCTTGCCTGGAGAATCCCCATGGACAGAGGAGCCTGGTGGGCTACAGTCCATGGGATCACAAAGAGTCAGACACGACTGAAGTGACTTAGCACGCACACACATGCAGAAGAGACTAATTTATAGGAGTCTCATCACACCCACAGTGCTGCATGTGGGGACTGTAGAGGGTCCAGGGCCATGAGTGGACCCATGGAATGGACTCCAACAGAGGAGTCCAACTGCTGGTTTTCCCTTATCCAAGAACAGTTCCATTCCTCTAAGGGAAGGTGCCCTCTGTGAATCAGCAAAGAGTGACTGGGCCACCAGCCAGACCTGCTAGGCCTCCTGGTCATCCATGAGGCAATTGCCATTATGTTGCTATCATCACACATACACTCCACATACATCAAATATGGCACTCCAGGGGAATAAGGGGCACTGCGCTGGCTAACCAATTCTGAATCCACAGGGAATTCTCTTGCCTACAACTTTACAAAGAGAACAAAAGTAGTCTTTGAGGTATATAGCCAATACCAGTGGAGTCCACAGGCACACTTTTTTTAAACAGCTTTCTTGAGGTATAATTCGTATAAATGTAAATGTACCATTTATATTTATAGAAATATAAATATAAAATGCACCATCTTACACACATAATAATTTCTACAGAGTTGTGCAACAATTTATAATCAAAATCTAGTTATGCTGAATCCCTTGCTGTACCACATAAATTAACAAAACATCGTAAATCAACTATACTTTAATAAAAAAAATTTTTTTAATCTAGTTATGGAACATTTCCATCACCACCCTAAAAATCTAATCAAGCCAATTTGCAATCTTCATTCTCATCCCTG
The DNA here is from genome assembly GCF_023091745.1 of Budorcas taxicolor. Taxonomy (NCBI): domain Eukaryota; kingdom Metazoa; phylum Chordata; class Mammalia; order Artiodactyla; family Bovidae; genus Budorcas; species Budorcas taxicolor. The sequence continues at coordinate 28,507,545 of NC_068917.1, read as the reverse complement.
GGCAATAATTAATCATTTCTTGGTCACTCTAAATGTGCCTTTTCTGGACATTTTCTATAAATGGAATTGCACAATATATAGTGTTTTGTATTGGCTTCCTCCACTAAGCATAATGTAAAGGAAGTTCATCCCTGTCATAGCATGCACCAGTTGACTCCCTTTTATTGTTGAATAGTATTAGAGTAAATTTTGTTTATCCATTCTTCATTTGATGGGCATTTGGATTGTTGTCATCATTTCGTTGTTATGAAAATTTCTGCTAGGAACATTTATAGACAAGTGTTTGTGAGGCTACATCTTTTCATTTTCCTTAGGTAGATACCAAGAAGCAAAATTGCTAGGCTATATGTTTAATTTATGTTTAACTTTTCCACATACCGCAAACTTTTCCAAAGTGGTGCGTGTCACTTCACATTCCCACCAAGCAATGTATGAAAGTTCTCATTTCTCCACATCAACACTTGTTATTACGATTTGTTTTTTAATTATAGGCATTCTATAGTGGGTGTTTTAGTGGTATCTCATTGTATTTTAATTTACTTTGCCCTAATGATTAAAATTTTTGAGTATCTGTGTATGTGCTTCTTTTTGACTGTATAGAGCTTCTCCATCTTTTGCTGCAGAGAATATAATCAATCTGATTTAGGTGTTGAACATCTGGTGATGTCCATGTGTAGAGTCTTCTCCTGTGTTGTTGGAAGAAGGTGTTTGCTATGACCAGTGCATTTTCTTGGCAAAACTCTATTAGTCTTTGCCCTGCTTCATTCCACATTTCAAGGCCAAATTTGCCTGTTACTCCAGGTGTTTCTTGACTCCCTACTTTTGCTTTCCAGTCCCCTATAATGAAAAGGACATCTTTTTTGGGTGTTCTAAAAGGTCTTGTAGGTCTTCATAGAACCGTTCAACTTCAGCTTCTTCAGCATTACTGGTTGGGGCATAGACTTGGATTACTGTGATACTGAATGGTTTGCCTTGGAAATGAATAGAGATCATTCTGTCGTTTTTGAGATTGCATCCAAGTACCACGTTTCGGACTCTTCTGTTGACCATGATGGCTACTCCATTTCTTCTGAGGAATTCCTGCCTGCAGTAGTAGATATAATGCTCATATGAGTTAAATTCAACCATTCCAGTCGGTTTTAGTTCGCTGATTCCTAGAATGTCGACGTTCACCCTTGCCATCTCCTGTTTGACCACTTCCAATTTTCCTTGATTCATGGACCTGACGTTCCAGGTTCCTATGCAATATTGCTCTTTACAGCATGGGACATCACCAGATGGTCAACACCGAAATCAGATTGATTATATTCTCTGCAGCAAAAGATGGAGAAGCTCTATACAGTCAACAAAAATGAGACCAGGAGCTGACTATGGCTCAGATCATGAACTCCTTATTACCAAATTCAGACTCAAATTGAAGAAAGCAGGGAAAACCGCTAGACCATTCAGGTATGACCTAAATCAAATTCCTTACGATTATACAGTGCAAGTGAGAAATAGATTTAAGGGCCTAGATCTGATAGATAGAGTGCCTGATGAACTATGGAATGAGGTTCGTGACATTGTACAGGAGACAGGGATTAAGACCATCCCCATGGAAAAGAAATGCAAAAAAGCAAAATGGCTGTCTGGGGAAGCCTTACAAATAGCTGTGAAAAGAAGAGAAGCGAAAAGCCAAGGAGAAAAGGAAAGATATAAGCATCTGAATGCAGAGTTCCAAAGAATAGCAAGAAGAGATAAGAAAGCCTTCTTCAGCGATCAATGCAAAGAAATAGAGGAAAACAACAGAATGGGAAAGACTAGAGATCTCTTCAAAAAAATTAGAGATACTAAGGGAACATTTCATGCAAAGATGGGCTCGATAAAGGACGGAAATGGTATGGACCTAACAGAAGCAGAAGATATTAAGAAGAGGTGGCAAGAATACACAGAACAACTGTACAAAAAAGCTCTTCACAACCTGGATAATCACAATGGTGTGATCACTCATCTAGAGCCAGACATCCTGGAATGTGAAGTCAAGTGGGCCTTAGAAAGCATCACTAAGAACAAAGCTAGTGGAGGTGATGGAATTCTAGTTGAGCTATTTCAAATCCTGAAAGATGATGCTGTGAAAGTGCTGCACTCAATATGCCAGCAAATTGGGAAAACTCAGCAGTGGCCACAGGACTGGAAAAGGTCAGTTTTCATTCCAATCCCAGAGAAAGGCAATGCCAAAGAATGCTCAAACTACCGAACAATTGCACTCATCTCACATGCTAGTAAAGTAATGCTCAAAATTCTCCAAGCCAAGCTTTAGCAATACGTGAACCGTGAACTTCCTGATGTTCAAGCTGGTTTTAGAAAAGTCAGAGGAACCAGAAATCAAATTGCCAACCTTCACTGGATCATGGAAAAAGCAAGAGAGTTCCAGAAAAACATCTACTTCTGCTTTATTGACTATGCCAAAGCCTTTGACTGTGTGGATCACAATAAACTGTGGAAAATTCTGAAACAGATGGGAATAACAGACCACCTGACTGCCTCTTGAGAAATCTGTATGCAGGTCAGGAAGCAACCGTTAGAACTGGACATGGAACAACAGACTGGTTCCAAATAGGAAAAGCAGTACGTCAAGGCTGTATATTCTCACCCTGCTTATTTAACTTATATGCAGAGTACATCACGAGAAACGCTGGGCTGGAAGAAGCACAAGCTGGAATCAAGATTGTCGGAAGAAATATCAATAACCTCAGATATGCAGATGACACCACCCTTATGGCAGAAAGTGAAGAGGAACTAAAAAGCCTCTTGATGAAACTAAAAAGGGAGAGTGAAAAGTTGGCTTAAAGCTCAACATTCAGAAAACGAAGATCATGGCATCCGGTCCCATCACTCCATGGGGAAACAGTGTCAGACTTTATTTGGGGGGGTTCCAAAATCACTGCAGATGGTGACTGCAGCCGTGAAATTAAAAGACGCTTAACTCCTTGGAAGAAAAGTTATGACCAACCTACGTAGCATATTAAAAAGCAGAGACATTACTTGCCTGACTAAGGTCCATGTAGTCAAGGCTATGGTTTTTCCTGTGGTCATGTATGGATGTGAGAGTTGAACTGTGAAGAAGGCTGAGCGCCGAAGAATTGATGCTTTTGAACTGTGGTGTTGGAGAAGACTCTTGAGAGTCCCTTGGACTTCAAGGAGATCCAACCAGTCCATTCTGAATGAGATCAGCCCTGGGATTTCTTTGGAAGGAATGATGCTAAAGCTGAAACTCCAGTACTTTGGGCACCTCATGCGAAGAGTTGACTCATTGGAAAAGACTCTGATGCTGGGAGGGATTGGGGGCAGGGGAAGAAGGGGATGACAGAGTTTGAGATGTCTGGATGGCATCACTGACTCGATGGACGCAAGTCTGAGTGAACTCTGGGAGTTGGTGATGGACAGGGAGGCCTGGCGTGCTGCGATTCATGGGGTCGCAAAGAGTCGGACACGACTGAGCAACTGAACGGAACTGAACTGTTTGTGCTTGTTAGCCACTCATTTGTCTTTTTGGTAAAATATCTACCCAAATCTTTTGTCCATTTTTTAATACAGTTGTTTGTCTTATTTTTGAGTTATGAGTTATTTTTGTATTCTAGACTACAAATCCAATGCCAGATAAGCGATTTGTAAATATTTTTTCCCAGTCTGTCACTTATCTTTTCGTTTTCTCGCTAGTATCTTTTAAAACACATGGAGATTTTGAATTTTTATAAAATTTACTTTTTTTCCCTATGTCTTAGTTTAAAAGATTTAAATTTTTAGCTCTTACATTTAGATCTCTGATCCTTTTTGAGTTAAATTTTTAGTATGGTGTGAAGTAAGGTCTAAGTTCATGTTTCTGCAAGTGGATATCGAATTATCTCAGCACCATTTGTGAAAAAGACAAATTTTCAGCTACTTTGGTTTGACTTTCATAAATAAAATTTAGAATCATACCATGCCAATTTCTGCAACAACAAAAAACCTGCTGAAATTTTAATAGGAATAGCACTGAATCTATAAATAAATTTGGGTGGAACTGCACCTTAAACTGCATTGAATCTTCAATCTACAAACATGGATTCTCACTACGTATTTTGATACTATTTCTCATTCTACAAGGCTACCATTACCCTGATAACCAGATAACCAAAACCAGACAAAGCGAAAGAGAAAGTAAAGTCGCTCAGTCATGTCTGACTCTTTGCGACCCCATGGACTGTAGCCTACCAGGCTCCTCTGTCCATGGGATTTTCCAAGCAATAGTACTGGAGTGGATTGCCATTTGCCAAAAAGGAAATTACAGTGATACCAATATCACTGATAAACATAGATGCTAAAATCCTCAACAAAATACTAGCAAACAGAATCCAACAACCCAGTAAAAGGATCATATACCATGATCAAGTGAGGTTTATCCCAGGGATGCAATGCATATACTGATACTTCAGTATATGAAAACCAATCAATGTGATATACCACATTAACAAACTAAAGGATAAAAACCATATGATAATCTCAATCAATGTAGAAAAAATTTTCAACAAAATTAAACCAATTTATGATTAAAAAAAAGAAAAACTTTCCAGAAAGTAGGCATGGGGGAACCTATTCTCAATATAATAAAGGCCAGATACAACAAACCCACAGCAAACATTATTCTCAATTTTTGAAAAACTGAAAGCATTTCTTTAACATCAGGAACAAGATGAGGGTGCCCACTCTCACCACTATTATTCAACATAGTTTTGGAAATTCTATCCACAGCAACCAAAGAAAAAGAAATAAAGGGAATCCAAACTGGAAAAGAAGAGGTAAAATGCTCACTGTTTGCAGATGACATGATACTACACATAGAAAATCCTAAAGATGCCACCAGAAAACTACTAGATCTATTTCAATAAAAAATTTAGTAAAGTCACAAAACACAAAATAAATACACAGAAATCTCTTGCATACTTATACACTAACAACAACAAAATCAGAAAGAGAAGTTAAGGAAACAATCCCATTTATCACTGCAACAAAAAAAGTAAAATACCTAGGAATAAACCTACCTAAGACAAAAGAGCTATTTACAGAAAACTATAGACACTGATGAGAGAAATCAAAGATGACAAAAACAGCGGAGAGAGACACCATGTTCTTAGACTGGAAAAATCAATACTGTGAAAATGACTATACTACCCACAGCAAATTACGGATTCAGTGCAATCCCTATCAAAATTACCAGTGGTATTTTTCACAGAGCTGGGACAAAAAAATTTATAATTTGTACGGAAACACAGAAGACCACAAACAGCCAAAACAATCTTGAGAAAGAAAAATGGAGCTGGAAGAATCAGGCTCCCGGACTTCAGACTGTGGTTATTGCTTAGTTTCTAAGTCATATCCAAATCTTTGTGATGCCACGGATTGCAGGCTTTTCTGTCCATAGGATTTTCCAGGCAAGAATACTGGAGTTGGTTGCCATGCCCTCCTCCAGGGGATCTTCCCAACCCAAGGATCAAACTCATGTCTCTTATGTCTCCTGCATTGGCAGGAGGGTTCTTTACCAATAGAGCCACCTAGGAAGCCTTCAGACTATACTACAAAGCTACAGTAATCACTATAGTATGGTATTGGCAGTTTTTTCTTTTTAATTGATCTTACTTTTAGGCCTAAATTCCTGAGCTACCCTCTATCACAGCATAGTTTAGTAACCTGCCTCTGATTAACCAGAAGTTATACGTAAGCACCCTCCTCCTAATGGCTCAGACGATAAAGAGTCCACCTGCAATGTGGGAGACCTGAGTTCAGTCCCTGGGTGGGAAAGATCCCCTGGAGGAGGGCATGGCAACCCACTCTGGTATTCTTGCCTAGAGAATTCCCATGGACAGAGGATCCTAGTGGGCTACAGTCCATGAGATCACAGACTTGGACACGAAAGAGTGACTAAGCACACATACTTAGGCACCTTAAGCCACTAAGGTTTTCACCATTTGCTAATGAATCTGTGTGTGAGTTGGAGAATATAGTCAAAGATTGTACAGTTTGCAACTTTTTCCCAGCTTTTATTTTCTGCCAGGCTGTTTCATATCTCCTCTGCATATGCACCAGGCATCATGTTCAGCCAGGAAAGATGAGTGAATAACTAGACCCTTCCTCTGATCTCTTGAGCCTTCACACGGCCTTGCCCATATGCACAGTCTTCCAGACCATCAGGAATATGTATGAGCTTATCAAGGCCCACCTCTGAGTCTGTCTCATTCTGAGTCTCTGGTAAATTTCTGACTGATCTACTGGTCTGTTGCTTGTTTCAAGTAGTACTGCAACCTCAAACTAACCGCAGAAGCTGTCTTCCCTAATTTTTTTGCCATTAATGTCACTATTGTTTTCACTGAATTGCCTGAGTACGCACTTTTCTCCAATCAGCCCCCACTGGCAGCAAAGTTGCTGGTTTTCGCAGCCTAGCCTGCCCAAAGCAGAACTACCACACAGATGGAACTTGAGGGAGGGGTGATGGAAGCAGCCCCAGGATAAAACACCACACACTCCCACTGTTCATAACATGGTTTAGTAGTTTTTCTTGAATAAATGGTTCTCAATTTGTTGTACCCCTTGGGTTGAGTTCCTGAACCCTAAAATTGTTGGTTTTTACTGTTTCGTCCAGTTTTATTGTTGCTTTTTTGGGGAGAGAATTTGTCAAGTTCCTCACTCTGCCATGCTGTAAGTCCTGACATCCCCACCCCCAGGCACACTCTTAAGCTTATTTCAGGCTAATAATACTACCAACTATTTATTTTAAATTGGCTTCATTTTAATTGAAAATCTAATCTTTCTCCAAGAGCTATTAATGGCTCTATCAGCATCTTGAAAGCATTAGGAGGCCTTAGAGGGAACCATCTTGCTGAATATAAACCACATGTTTCCCCCCCTCAGACTTCAAGCCTCACTGAAATGAGGGTATCTACCTGTAGATGCCTATACACTGCCTCAAGGTACATGGGAGTGGGTAGGACAGGGTTTTCTGGCCCTCTCCTGTGATGGATGAAGTGTTAAGAAAACAGGTTCCTAAACTGAGAGTTGCCTCATATGATTTCTGATACCCAACAATACAGTGGAAACCACATTATTATCCAACCTCCTAACTTCCTCCACCCAGCGTATATTACAAAAAAACCTCAGAATTCCACATGACAAACTATTCACATGCCTGAAAAGCCATCAATAAAAGCCCTTCAGGGCCAGGGTGTCATGTGCATAATTGGCAAGAACCTCTTTAAAAGGGATTCCATTCAATAATGTGTCTTAAAAAAAAAAAAGAAAGAAAGAAAAGAAAAGCTAAACCTAAAGCTGAGCATCAAGTAATTACATTCTCAATCTTTCCAATTGCACAGTGTTTTGAAAATGTTAAAATTACAACCAAATGCTGCTGGAGCAAATTTTACTAGTGGTTTTCTGGAGGCCAGTAAAGGCACTGGCCATAGAGCAGTAAGAGAAAAGTCTGCATATTTTTCCTATGCAACAATAGCAAGCAGAGCATATAGACAGAATAGAGATGCACCCATTGAAATACATCTATTTAATTGCCTTGATCTTTGGTTTCTACCCCACCTTCCCTTTGGAAGGAGAATCAATGTATAGACAGAAAATCATAAACACTGCTGCAGAAGACTTATTAAGGCAATACTATTTCCATAAGAGAAACAAGTCATCACATGAGCGATCAGCCAACAGATAAGGCAAGGATGTGGCCCCTCAAATATGCATGAGGCTGTGCAGGAGGCAAAGAGCAAATGTCCCGGGTCTTCCCCAGGCTTCACTCCTGCCCTTGGCTGGCACCCACCGAGAAACAGACCTGGTGGGAATATGTGCAACTGGAATGCCAAACCATGTCACCGTGAGCCCTTGTAAACAGAGATCTAGAACTATTCGTTCACTTATTACCTCACTAAACACATCTTCACCGCAGCATCCCCTGTGCTAAAAGCGGAAAATAAATGTTTGGCATTTAAGGCCAAGTTTTGGAAGCCACTATATCCTAGAGGAGTAATGGAAAAAATTAACCAGAGATTATATGATACGGTAAGTATTATTCAAAAAACTACGTTACACATAGGTTACAACTGACACCGAATGACAGATGTTTTCTTTGACTACAAACTGAATTGATTTTAAACCTGAATTTCAGAGGAGAACTGTGAAACCTACCCTCAGGTACAGATGGAGCCAGAATAAACCCAAAAGGTCTAAGCATGCCTGGTTCAGAACAGTCCTACTGCTACTTCATTAAGCCTGGGTAAGTACACGTTTGGTAGGAATGTAAATTGGTGCAGCCACTATGAAGAACAGTATGGAGGTTCCTTTAAAAAACTGAAAACAGGGCTTCCCTGGTGGCTCAGTGGTAAAGAATCCACCAGCCAATGCAAGAGACATGGGTGCGATCCCTGATCTGGGAAGATCCCACATGCCTCTGAGCAACTAAGACTGTGTGCCAACATCACTGAGCCTGTGCTCTGGAGCCTGACAGCTCCTGAAGCAGCTCCTGAAGCCCAAGGGCCTAGAGCCTGTGTTCCACAACAAGAGAAGCCGCTGCAATTAGAAGCCCACACACTCAACTGGAGAGCAGCCCCTGCCTGCTGAAGCTGGAGAAAAGCCTGCACAGCAGTGAAGACCCAGAACAGTCATACATAAATAAATTAAATTACTTTTTAAAAAAAGAATGAGAACAAATCTTTTGGGGAAAAAAAAAAAATGAAAAACAGAGCTACCATTTGATCCAGCAATCTCACTACTGGGCATATCCTCTGGAAAAAAAAAAAAAAACAATTTGAAAAGATACATGCACCCTCAGTGTTCACTGCAACACTGTTTACAATAACCAGGTCATGGAAGCAACCTAAATGTCCATCAACAGAGGAGTGGATAAAGATGACATGGTACATGTATACAGTGGAGTATTACTCAGCCATGAAAAGGAACAAAAGCATGCCAACTGCAGCAACACGGATGGACCCAGAGATTATCACACTAAGTGAAGAAAGTCAGACAAATACTATATGATATCACTTATATGTGGAATCTAAAGAAAGTGTACAAATCAACTCATCTATAAAATAGAAATAGAATTACAAATATAGAAAAACTTGTTACCGGGGGGCAGAGGGAAGGAATAAACTGGAGTATTGGGATTGACATATACACACTATTATACATAAAACAGATAACAAAGAAGGACCTACTTTATAGCACAGGGAACTCTACTCAATACTCTGTAATGGCTTATATGGGAAAAGAATCTAAAAAAGAGTGGAGTCGATATATAGCTGATTCACTTTGCTATACAGCAGAAACTAATACAACAGTGTAAATCAACCGTACTTCAATTTAAAAAAAAATTTAAGTGTGTCAGCAGACAAATTTCTGGTACCTATTATAACTGCTTTATAAAAAAGAAAATAGGGTTTTCTCAACACTAACTTTCTCAGTAAGGCAAAGTCAGCCATGACTCAGTTTTAGCAGTAGAATACTATCCTCTGGTTTGCAGAGGGTAATTTGAGATGTAAATGTTTAGAGAAGGGGAAGAATATGGCAGATTAGATATTTTTTTCTGTGTGTTGATTTTGAGTGGGGATTATTTTGTGGGAGAAGTGGAGGGAGATATCCTTTTAAATAATATCACTGGGATACTCTATCCTTGTCAACCATTAAGGAAAGCAGGGAGTATTTCCCAGTATTTCTCTCCTTGCACCCAGGGCAAGGTGGAGAGGGGAAGTTGAGCTGAGCAGACAGCCGTTCTGAGGAGTCTCTAACTCTGTCAAGACTTGTAAATCCAGGAGCCCACAGGAGGATGTAGAGAGGAGAGGATGCAGTCAGATGAGCCCTACCAGAAGCCCTGCCTCCTCACCCATCAAAGGGAAGTGCTCAGTTGGGCTCTGTTTTTTTCCTGCCTGCTCGGTGTCCATCTTTTGCCTTCCTACAAACACTGGGATGAAAAGGGAAACAGAGGAGCCCTGCAGAGGCCAAAGTGCCACCCCACAACGTGCCTCATTGGGCTGACTCCTTAATACAACATCTGCTATGGTGCCTGCCTTGTTGAGGGTAACAGACAAAGAAAAAGGCAGACCCCTGCTCTCTTAGAGCCTGCAGTCTAGCCAAAGAGACAAATGTTAAACTAAATTACAAAATGAATTACAAAACAAGGTAGGACAAGTCAGCCTTCAACCACCTTACAGAATGTGTCTGGTCTGGCATCACACCTTCGGAAGGTGTGATGCTTCAGCCCTTTGCAGAAGGATGAGCACTGGAGAGGGGACGGGAGAGTGGCTCTCTAAAGAGGGAAGGGCAGTGCAACATGCCCTGAGACAGAAAAGAAGTGGAGCAAAGCAACTGAACGCACCTCCCATGGCCAGAGCAGAGGGGCTCAGGGAGGAGGAGCAAATCTTCAAGGCAGCAGAGGAGTGGGCAAAGGTGTAGGAGTTTCTCCGAAGAACTGGAGTGATTATTTGATGAGTTTTAGGTAGAGAAGAGGTCAGCTGAGACTTCCATTTTCAAAAGATCTCTCTGCTTGCTTTCTGTGGCCAACAGAGATGAGCTGATAAGGTTGGAGAGATGCGCTGCTAGGCGTCCAGTGGTAGACATGGAGAAGGCAGGTTTTGGTTGCTACCAGGAGGAGGCAACAGAAGGAGAGAAGAAAGAGGGAGTTAAGAGAGGGGCTGCAGTGATACAATGTGGAATAAGCTGCATGGGAACAGACACAGGAGGGGCTGATGATGATGAGAAGGAAGGTTGAGGCATCAGTGGGCTGGAGGTCCCAGTGAGGCCAAAGACTGTCACGGTGGGAGTAAATACAAGAGCCAAAAGGACCGGATGGTGGAAGGTATGAAGGTGGAGCTGTCTGGGGACTTGACAACGTCCAGAATGTGGCTTGGCAGAAGGTGGCTATGGAAGAGTAAAAGATAATAGGTGACACTAAAGAAAGTCAAAGGACAAAAGAAAAGAAAAAGCAGAGATACTCAGCCACATTTAGAATCTTCCAGAATGATAGATTAACAGCTCCTGGAAGGGCTTCAGGACGATTCCTACATCCCCTCCAGCCTCTCCACCTCCCCATGGCCAAGTGTTAAGCTTGACCAAATAAGCCACTACTGGGGACTTCCCTGGTGGTCCAATGGTTAAGACTCCATGCTTCCAATGCAGCGCTGCAGGTTAGATCACTGGTTAGGGAACTAAGGGGCTTCTCTGATAGCTCAGCTGGTAAAGAATCCATCTGCATTGCAGGAGACCCCCGTTTGATTCCTGGGTTGGGAAGATTCACTGGAGAAGGGATAGGCTACCCACTCCAGTATTCTTAGGCTTGCCTTGTGGATCAGCCGGTAGATAATCTGCCTGCAATGTGGGAGACCAGGGTTCGATCTCCAGGGAAGATCCCCTGGAGAAGGGAAAGGCCACCCAACTCCAGTATTCTGGCCTGGAGAATTCCATGGACTGTATAGTCCGTGAGGTTGCAGAGTCAGACGCGACTGAGCGATTTTCACTTTCACAGGGAGCTAAGATCCCATGTGCTGCTTGATGCAGCCAGACTTTTAAAATAATAATTTTTTAAAGCCACTATCACCACAGGCATGCAGACATCACAGACATGTGACAGGGACAGTTTTGCGCATATTCTTAGGGCAACCATGTACATCATAAGCAGCACAGTTAATGATCACAAACCTGGCCTCCGTCCCCATGACGTCAGTCCTGTGGCTCATGCTCCACAGAGTCAGTGACTGCCACCTGCTACACACACCACCCGATATCCTGTCTCTCCTACCAGACTACAAAGTCAAGGGCAGGTCATTATGCTTCCCTCATGGGTCCTGATACCATGCCTGGAATGCAGAAAATGCCCAATAAAGGAGGAACCCATCTCATTAAAATGAAGTTCAAAACTAGCAAAACTAATTTACGAAGTTCAGAGTCAGCACAGTGGTTCTCTTCTGGGTGGGGACGGTAACTAGAAGGGAGTATCGATGCTATACATTTCAATCTGCATCCTGTTTCCATATGTATTCACTCAAAATTCATTGGTCTAATTTGCCTTTGTACTGTCAGCTATCCGGCAACTCCCCAAGGGATTCTCACTTTCCTCTAGGACTTTGCTAAAACTTTTGCAGTCCAATAGGTATTAAAGACGAACAGGTCCTTGCTGGTTATCTATTTTATCTATAGCAAATACAGCACAAAGAAATCTATTCAATATTTTATAATACCTAAATGGGAAAAAAATTGAAAAAGAACAGATAGAAGAAGCACAAGCTGGAATCAAGATTGCCAGGAGAAATATCAATAACCTCAGATATGCAAATGACACCACCCTTGTGGCAGAAAGTGAAGAGGAACTAAAAAGCCTCTTGATAAAAGTGAAAGAGGAGAGTGAAAAAGTTGGCTTAAAGCTCAACATTCAGAAAACGAAGATCATGGCATCTGTTCCCATCACTTCATGGCAAATAGATGGGGAAACAGTGGAAACAGTGTCAGACTTTACTTTTGGGGACTCCAAAATCACTGCAGATGGTGACTGCAGCCATGAAATTAAAAGACGCTTACTCCTTGGAAGAAAAGTTATGACCAACCTAGATAGCATATTGAAAAGCAGAGACATTATTTTGCCAACAAACGTCCGTCTAGTCAAGGCTATGGTTTTTCCTGTGGTCATGTATGGATGTGAGAGTTGGACTGTGAAGAAAGCTGAGTGCCGAAGAATTGATGCTTTTGAACTGTGGTGTTGGAGAAGACTCTTGAGAGTCCCTTGGACTGCAAGGAGATCCAACCAGTCCATCCTAAAGGTATTCTAAAGAACACCCTGGGTGTTCTTTGGAAGGAATGATGCTAAAGCTGAAACTCCAGTACTTTGGCCACCTCATGCTAAGAGTTGACTCATTGGAAAAGACTCTGATGCTGGTAGGGATTGGGAGCAGGAGGAAAAGGGGACGACAGAGGATGAGATGGCTGGATGGCATCACTGACTCAATGGACGTGAGTTTAAGTGAACTCCAGGAGATGGTGATGGACAGGGAGTCCTGGCGTGCTGCGACTCATGGGGTCGCAAAGAGTCAGACACGACTGAGTGACTGAACTGACTGAAGTATACATATAACTGAATCACTTTTCTGTACACCTGAAACTAACACAACATTGTTAATCAACTGCACTCCAATGTAAAATTAAAAAATTTTTAAAGATTAAAAGGATTGATGTATATAGCAAAATAGTTATTCAGGGGGAGGTACTCAGCCCATTAAAAAACAATACAATTTTAAAAATTCACTAGTCTCTATCATTATATATTTGCACATTTTTCTGTATGTTACATTTCCATAATTTTTTAACAAATGAATGAATCAATCAGTGGAGAAACCCAACTTAGCTTAAACTTGAACTGCTTGCCCAATACAGGATGGGAATGGCAAGCTGAGGCAGGCACTGGCAAATATTTTCTGTAGGAGGCCCGATATTAAATGTCTTAGGCCTTGCATGCCATATGATTTCTACCACAGCTATTCAACTTTGCTGCCGAAGCACAAACTTAGCCATAGATAATATAGAAACCCAATGGGAGTGGCCGTGTTCCAATAAAACATACTTATGATGCTGAACTCTGAATTTCATTTAATATTCACATGCCCTAAAGTAATAGTCTTTCTCATTTTTTTAATCATTCAAAAATTTAAAAACCATCCTTACCTCTCCAGCTGCACAGAAACAGGCTGAAGGCCAGATTTGGCCACAGGAAAGACTGCCCAGCCTGTGCACTGAGGGCGTGTGTGCATAAAACCCATTTCCCAGTCAGCACCTAGGCTCAGCCCATCCTCCCCCAACCCTGCCCCTCCAGCCCTCTCCCACCTTTGTAAGTAGGCAGGCTCTCCATCTTGTCCCCACAAGGGTATTTACTGTCCCGAGGTTTGATGGGATCCACTCGACAGAGGGGGTAAGGGTTGTAATCTTGTTTATACGTGGTCTGCAGATCCATGTTCTCTTCACTTGGGATGAACGGGTTGGGCTGGTGGATCTTCACTGGTAACACTTTGTGAGGCCCAAAGTCTCTCCTGTAGGAAAATAAGCACATGCCTTGGGAGCCCTTGCCTCAGAATAAGGCTCATGGTTTCCATTCAACCCAATTCTATAGGCGCTTGCTGAGAAGCCATCCTCTCCTCTCTGCTTTCACTGCTCTGCCTCCTGTTTCCCACTTTTGACAAAGACACTGCCTTCCGCTTCTCACTCAAGTTATATACCGTCAAGGGCCAGCCATTCACCAGGTGCGTGCTCCCTACCTCCACCCTGCAGCTCATCGGTTCCTCTTTCCTCCTCAGTTCAGACCCTGACCATTTCTCATGTGGGTCATGTTATAACCTATAACCTGGGCTTCCTGAATTACCCCTACCACCTGCCACTCTTCTGTCCTAGAGAGCCAAAATCAACTTGTCTGAACCCCAAATCTTACCCTTTTATTCCCTGGCTTAAAAATCTTCCAGATAAAGCCCAACGTTCTAGCACGGGATGTAAACCTTCCTGGACCCGCCTCGGCCTTCCTCCCTGGCCACATCACCCCCTCCTCTTCCCCCTCATCTCACCACCATCCCACTGCAGCCACCCAGGACCACTGAGGTCTCTCCTGCGCCTGCTACCTCCACCTTCCCACCCAACCTGTTCACTGTGGAGCTGACTTCTATTTTTCAGGTCCCACCACCTCCTTCTCTATGCTCCCAATAGCTCATGCTAATAGTTATTTTCTTCCTCTACTTAACTTCATAGAAAACCCAGAAGAAAAGGCCAAAAAATGCAGACAATGAACCTTTCACTTCTCAGCTCTCTGGCATCCGCACTCCCATTATTTCAGGGAATATGGAAACAATGGAATAGAAAAATCAACATATTCTATGAAAAACAAGTATCATATACAAATGCATATATATGGAATCAAGAAAAATGGTACAGATGAACCTGTTCGCAGGCAGGAATAAAGTCACCAACTTAGAAAACAGACATGTAGACACACGGCAGAGAGGGAAGGGGAGGGGGGCACGAACTGGGAGAGTGGCACTGACCTACATATACTCTGTGTGTGTGTGTGTGTGTGTGTGTGTGTGTGTCTGTCTGTCTGTCTGTCTGTCTGTCTGTCTCAGTCATGTTCGACTCTTTGCAACCCCGTGAACTGCAGAGGCAAGAATACTGAAGTGGGTGCCATTCCCTTCTCCAAGGGATCTTCTCAGCCCAGGGATTGAACCTGGATCTCCTACACTGCAGGCAGATTCTTTATCTTCTGAGCCACCAGGGGAGCCCACGTGTAAAACAGATGGCTAGTGAGACGCTGGGTGTGTAACCACAATGAGCTCAGCTCGATGCTCTGTGATGATGCAGAGGGGTGGGAACAGAAGCTCGAGAAGGAGGCGATAAATGTATACATATAGTTGATTCACTTTGTTGTACAGTAGAAACTAAATGCAACATTGTAAAGCAGTTTATACTCCCAACTTACAAAGCATGACACTCGTTACTATACACTCCCTTCCCAAAGCACCCCACAGTTCTACAAAGACCAAGACACTGTAGCACGAAGTACCCTGGCTCAGCCTGGGCGCCCACTGCCCACCAGCTGCCCGGGGCAAACTCTCTCCAGCATACATTCCCCCCTTCCTCCAAGAACTTCTGCTTCACACAACAGGCTGTTCTTGCCTGAAACTCATTTATCCAACTGGACAGGGGGAAGGTGGCTTTTCCCTAATGGCACTTCCAAAACGACCTCACCAAAGGAAGGGGAAGGCTTCCGGACAGGAAGACATTGGGCCCAAACACCAGTAAAAACCTACTTCCCCGCCGAAATCTGGAGCAGTGTTAGTGAGCCACGCTTGACTAGCAGAGGCAACACGCTCCACTGTAACCTGTCTTGCATGAATTATACGTATGGTTGTCAATAAACCCAAACCAGGGACTGAAAGTGCTTGGTGGGAGGGGAGGAAAGAGTTAGGAAGCCGGAGAATTAGTTTCCCTAGGGCTCCAAAGGGGAAACAGGAGATGCTTCAGTTGAATTCCCTGTAACACCCTCTGGGTAGGTTTAAAAATATATCTCAGCAGCAGTTACCGGGCCTGCAGCCTGGGCTCTGTCCCCAGGGACCCCATGTTGGCAAATAGCAAGAGGAAGCCAAAGACCTGAGGCAGCTGAAAGCTGACAGTTAAGTCAGGGTTTATGGAGGGAATGGGCTGAATAAGAACCCAGGGATCAGCTCCCTGCTCCTACTCTTCTAAGTGTGCAAGTACCTCACACTGATATCTGTTCAAAGCTAAACCAGCTGCAGCAGGGAACTAGGACAGTCAGGCCCCCAGGCTGCCAAGAGAAATGGGAAGGCCCAGAAAACACTGGCTGATAACCAGTTAACTGCAAAGTGGCTTTCTTGTGTTCTCGAGGAGGGCTCCCAAGGGGAGGTGGTCTCCTTACTCCCCAGAGGACTGGAGTGGGGTTGGAGGCAGCCTCCACACAAACCTGTGTTCACTGATGGCTACCCAAGAGTTCAGCCCTGTTCACTCCAAGAACGTGCATCAGAAGATACCAGGCGGCAGGTGATGAGGAACAAAGCTGAATGCCCACGCTGCCCCGCAGAGCCCTCCCCAGCCCAGAGCAGCCAGGGGTGCCCTCTTGCCATGGGCCCGTCGCAACCTGGAACCTGCACACAGAACATGAGACATTCTCTTCTGCTGATACTTCTACTGAGGGAACCAACTTCCCCTCAGAGGTGCTGTGAAAACCTTCCTGCAAGGGCTGCCAGGCTCTATGATAACTAAAAGGTACTTAATGCCCCCATTTCCTGCTGCTATAAGAGGAAAAAAAAAGAAAAACAGGACTTCCCTGGTGGCGCAGTGGATAAGAATCCACCTGACAACACAGAGAGTACACGTTCAATCCCTGGTCCAGGAAGATTCTACATGCCTCAGCAGCTAAGCCCATGCACCATGCCTAACTGAAGCCCTTGCTTTCTAGAGCCCGTGTTCTGCAACAAGAGAAAGCCTGTGCATGGCAGTGAAGACCCAACACAGCCAAAAATAAATTTTTAAACAGAAAAGCACAGATGATTGCCTACAACTAACTTCACCAATTCATGGACTTTTCCTGAAGCTGGTTTCTCAATAGCAAAAGGTGATGCAGCAAAATCATCATTTACCATGCTCGAGGAACGAAACTGTTAACTGAATCTTCCTCTCCAACACAAAATTCAAGACAGTTTATGAAATAACATCAATGGATTGAATTTACTGATCAGTTATAACCAAGACAAACAATCTTGGGGAGGGGGGCAATGATCTACCCCTGAAGAGAGGAAAGTAGCTTAAACTTTAATTCATTTATCCTCGACCCAAAATTATTTATCATGGCTTAAGAATGAATTGAATCAGAATTTATGTGTTTCCTCATTATGTTTTTATGTTCAGAACATTTACTGAAATCTATCGTTAACCGCCACATAACTGCAGGTCCCCAACCTCTCATAATCTTACAGCCTTTAAGTTCACGTAAAAGAAAAATATTTTATCCTTCCCAGAAATTGCTCAAATTTAGTAGGTTGGTGTTTTTTTTTTAATAATACTCCCTTCTCTTCCTGGGGTACATTTCCTAGCTCCTGTGCCCATTTTGACTCTGAACCAAGAAAAAAAATGGTCAAAGATGTTAAGTTTCTTTTAGGTGTATAGTCATAAAAGTTATCTAGTATGGAAAGCCCTGAGTTAAACTCTGAGTTAAGTAAAGGTTAAAGAGAAACTGCTGGGAAGCCAAAACAATTTGACTTCCCATCATTAGGCAGAGTTAAAGGAAGGCATTTGACAAGAGTCTGGCAAAAGGAAGAAACCATAACATAACAGCTAACCAGGGTCATGAGCCTGGAAGAGGGAAAAGGATATTTTCATTATGATAAAAGAGCTACACAATACTTTGTTCAATCTTTTTAATTTTTTTAAAAATGCTTAATATTTGTATAAACTTGGCATGCTAGAGAATTTTTTTTTAATCTGGCCATCCCAATTTGCATGTGGGATCCCAACCAGGGATCAAACCTGTAGCCCCTGCACTGGAAAAGTAGAGTCTTAACCACTGGACCACCAGGAAGTCCCTATTTTTAATGTTTAGCTGTGCAAACTTCAGAATTTGTTAATATGCCCAGTTGATCATATTAATAAGCAGAAATAATTTTAAGAGCTCCTGCCCAGAAATTAACCCATGTACTTATGATCAATTAATCAACAACAAAGGAACCCAGGATATATACAATGAAGAAAAGACAGTCTCTTCAGTAAGTGGTACTGGGAAAACTGGACACACACATACAAAAGAATGAAGTTAGAACATTCTCTAACAATACATACAAAAATAAACTCAAAATGGATTAAAGACCTAAATGTAAGACCAGAAACTGTAACATCCTAGAAGAAAACAGAATACTCTGACATAAATCATACCAATAGTTTTTTTCAACCTGCTTTCAATATCTCCTAAAGCAAAGGAAATAAAAACAGAAATAAACAAATGGGACCTAACTAAAGTTGAAAGCTTTTATACAGTTCAATGAAATGAAAAGACAACCTACAATAAGGGAGAAAATATTTGCAAATGATATGAGCAGTAAGGGGTTAATATCCAACATATATAAACAGCTCATACAACAGAAAAAAAATTTATTGTAAAACAGAGGAGCTGAACAGTCAAAATTTTTCCAAAGAAGACAGGCAGATGGCCAACAGGCACAGAGAAATATGCTCAACATTGCTAATGATCAGGAAAACACAAATAAAAACCACAATGAGATATCACATCAGACCTGTCAGAATGACTATTATCAAAAAGAATACAAATAACAAGTGTTGGAGGGGAAGTAGAATAAAGCGAGCTCTCGTACACTGTTGGTAGGAATGTAAATTGGTGCAGCCACTGTGGAAAACGGTATGAAGGCTTCTCAGAAAGCTAAAAACAGAACTACCATATGGCCCAGCAATTCCACTCCTGGGTATAGATCTGAAAGAAACAAAAACCCTAATTCAAAATGATACATGCACTTCTAGGTTCACTGCGGCACTACTTAAACAACTGGCAAGATGTGGAAGCAACTGAAGTGTTCATTAACTAATGAGCAGAAATTGTGTGGTGGGGGTATACCACACCTTTTCTGATACACACACACAATGGACTACTACTCAGACATAAAAAAGAATAAAGTTTTGCCGTTTGCAATAACATGGACAGACTTGGAGGCTATTATTCTAAGAGAAATAAAACAGAAAAAGAGAAATACTGTGTGATATCACTTACATGTAGAATCTAAAAAATACAACAAACTAGTGAACATAACAAAAAAGAAGCAGACTCAGACCAGGGGTAACCAGTGGCGAGAAAGAGGGAGGGGCAATATAAATAAAAAGTAGAGGATTACATTATAAATAAAAAGTAGGGGATTAAGAGGCATAAACTATTATGCATAGAAAGCTACAAGGGTATACAATACAGTAAAGCTAATATTTTACAATAGCTATCATGAAGTATAACCTTTAAAAGTTGTGACTCACACTTCCCTGGTGGTCCAGTGGTTAAGAATCTGCCTTGCGATGCAGGGGACACAGCTTCTGTCCCTGGTCCTGGAAGATCTCACATGCCTCGGAGCAACTAAGCCCGTGTGCCACAACTGCTGGGCCCGCACTCTAGAGCCTGCGCTCTGCAGCAAGAGAAGCCACTGCAACGAGAAGGCCACTCACCACAGCCAGAGAGCAGACCCCGCTCACCACAGCCAGGGAGCAGACCCCGCTCACCACAACCAGGGAGCAGACCCCTCTCACCACAACTAGAGAAAAGCCCATGCTCAGCAAGGAAGACAGAGTGCAGCCAGACAAACAGAGAATTCTTTTTAAAAAGTTGTGAATCACTACATTGTAGACTTATAACCTATTTAATAGTATACATCAACTACACTTCAATTCAGGGAAAAAAACAAAGCTCCTCCTCTTGGCCCAAAGGCAATCCTTTCATCCCACCCTAAATCTCCTCCCTCTTTCTCAAGGATCAGTGGTTTCACCTTTTCCTCTTACTGGCTGCTTTCTGTCAGTATTTAAACATTCTTCAGTCTTCCCCATTTTCAAAGAAAAACAATAAACAACCCTCATTGCAGTCCACTCCGCGTCTCTCCTCTAGACAGTTATCATTGTTGGTTAGCTGCTAAATCCTGTCCAATCTTTAGCAACCCCAACGCAAAATTCAAGTTAGTTTGTGAAAGAATATCTATGAATTGAATTTACTGATTAGTTATAACCAAGACAAATGATCTTGGGGAGGGGGGCAGTGATCTGCCTCCAAAGAGAGGAAAGAAGCTTAAAGTTTAAGTCATTTATCCTCCACCCAAAAATATTTACTGTGGCTTTAGAGTGAATTGAATTAAAATTATATGTTTCCTCATTATGTTTTTATGTTCAGAACATTTACTGAAACCCATCACTAACCACAGCATAATTGCAGGTTATGTTCAGAGGCATGTGAGGTTTTCTCCAGTCAGGGATCGAATCCATGTCTCCTGCATTAGCAGGCAGATTCTTTACTGCTGAGTCACCAGGGAAGACCCCTCTAGAGAAATGTTGTTGTTCCATTGCCCAGTCATGTCCAACTCTTCGCAACCCCAGGGAGGCAGCCAGGCCTCCCTGTCCCTCACCGTCTCCTGGAGTTTGCCCAAGTTCATGTTCATTGCATCAGTGATGTCATCCAGTCATCTCATCCTCTGATGACCTCTTCTCCTTCTGCTCGTGATCTTTCCCAGCATCAGGGACTTTTCTAATGAGTCGTCTGTTCGCATCAGATAACCAAACTACTGGAGTTTCTGCATCAGTCCTTCCATGAGTATTCAGGGCTGATCTCCCTTAAGACTGACTGGTTTGATCTCCTAGCTGTCTAAGGGACTTTCAAGAGTCTTCTCCAGCACCACAGTTCAAAAGCATCAGTTCTTTGGTGTTCTGCCTTCTTTACGGTTCAGCTCTCACAAGTACTGTCTAGGTTTGTCATAACTTTTCTGCCAAGAAGCAATTGTCTTCTGATGGCATGGCTACAGACACCATCTGCAGGGATTTTGGAGCCCAAGAATAGGAAATCGGTCGCTACTTCTACCTTTTCCCCTTCAATTTGCCATCCAGTAATGGAGTCGGATGCCATGATCTTAGTTTTTTTAATTCTTAGTCTTAAGTTGGCTTTTTTACTCTCCTCCTTCACCCTCATCAAGAGGCTTTTTAGCTCCTCTTTGCTTTCTGCCATTCGAGTGGTATCATCCACATACCTGAGGTTGTTCATGTTTCTCCTGCCTATCTTGATTCCAGCTTATAACTCATCCTGCCCGGCATTTCTCATAATGTGCTCAGCATGTAAGTTAAACAAACAGGGTAACAGCAGACAGCCCTTTCATACTCCTTTCTTGATCTTGAACCAATCAATTGTTCCATATCAAGCTCTAACTGTTGCTTCTTGACCCATATACAGGTTTCTCAGGAGACAGGTAGGATGGTCTGGAATTCCCATCTCTTTAAGAGCTTTCCACAGTTTGCCATGATCCACACAGTCAAAGGCTTTAGTGTAGTCGATGAAAGAGATAGATGTTTTTCTGAAATTTCTTTGCTTTTTCTATAATCCAGCAAATGCTGGCAATTTGATTTCCAGTTCCTCTTCCTTTTCTAAACCCATCTTGGACATCTAGAAGCTCTTGGTTCACATTATGCTGAAGTCTAGCATGCAAGATTTTAAGCATGACCTTACTATCCTAGCTTAGAGAATCCCAGGGACGGGGGAGCCTTGTGGGCTGCCATCTATGGGGTCGCAGAGAGTCAGACACAACTGAAGCGACTTAGTAGTAGTAGTACTAGCCTAGGAAATGAGTGCAACTGTCCAGTGGTTAGCACATTCTTTGGTACTACCATTCTTGGGAAGTATAATGAGGACTGACCTTTTCCAGTCCTGTGGCCACTCCTGGGTCATCCAGATTTGCTGACAATTCAGTTCAGTCGCTCAGTCATGTCCGACTCTTTGCAACCCCATGAACCAGGCCTCCCTGTCCATCACCAACTCCTGGAGTCCACCCAAACCCATGTCCATCGAGTCAGTGATGCCATCCAATCATCTCATCCTCTGTCGTCCCCTTCTCCTCCTACCCTCAATCTTTGCCAGCACCAGGGTCTTTTCAAATGAGTCAGTTCTTCACATCAGGTGGCCAAAGTATTGGAGTTTGAGCTTCAACATCAGTCCTTCTAATGAACACCCAGGACTGATCTCCTTTAGGATAGACTGGTTGGATCTCCTTGCATTCCAAGGGACTCTCAAGAGTCTTCTCCAACACCACAGTTCAAAAGCATCAATTCTTCGGTGCTCAGCCTTCTTCACAGTCCAACTCTCACATCCATACATGACCACTGGAAAAACCATAGCCTTGACTAGACGGACCTCTGTTGGCAAAGTAATGTCTCTGCTTTTTAATACGCTGTCTAGGTTGGTCATAACTTTCCTTCTAAGAAGTAAGCATCTTTTAATTTCATGGCTGCAGTCACCATCTGCAGTCATTTTGGAGCCCAGAAAAATAAAGTCTGACACTGTTTCCACTGTTTCCCCATCTATTTCCCATGAAGTGATGGGACTGGATACCATGATCTTAGTTTGCTAAATGTTGAGCTTTAAGCCAGCTTTTTCACTCTCCTCTTTCACTTTCATCAAGAGGCTCTTTAGTTCTTCTTCACTTTCTGCCATAAGGCTGGTGTCATCTGCATATCTGAGGTTATTGATATTTTCTCCCAGCAATCTTGATCCCAGCTTGTGCTTCTTCCAGCCCAGCGTTTCTCATGATGTACTCTGCATAGAAGTTAAATAAGCAGGGCGACAATATACAGCCTTGACGTACTGCTTTTCCTATTTGGAACCAGTCTGTTGTTCCATGTCCAGTTCTAACTGTTGCTTCCTGACCTGCATACAGATTTCTCAAGAGGCAGATCAGGTGGTCTGGTATTCCCATCTCTTTCAGAATTTTCCACAGTTTATTGTGATCCACACAGTCAAAGGCTTTGGCATAGTCAACAAAGCAGAAGTAGATGTTTTTCTGAAACTCTCTCGCTTTTTCCATGGTCCAGCAGATGTTGGCAATTTGATTTCTGGTTCCTCTGCCTTTTCGAAAACCAGCTTGAACATCTGGATGTTAAGGGTTCACATATTGCTGAAGCCTGGCTTGGAGAATTTTTAGTATTACTTTACTAGCGTGTGAGATGAGTGCAACTGTGGGGTAGTTTGAGCATTCTTTGGCATTGCTTTTCTTTGGGATTGGAATGAAAACTGACCTTTTCCAGTCCTGTGGCCACTGCTGAGTTTTCCAAATTTGCTGGCATACTGAGTGCAGCACTTTCACAGCATCATCTTTCAGAATTTGAAATAGTGCAACTGGAATTCTATCACCTCCACTAGCTTTGTGTGTAGTGATGCTTCCTAAGGCCCATTTGACTTCACATTCCAGGTGTCTGGCTATAGGTGAGTGATCATACCATGGTGGTTATTTGGGTCATAAAGATTTTTTTGCATAGCTCTTCTGTGTATTCTTGCCACTTTTTCTTAATATCTTCTGCTTCTGTTAGGTCCATACTATTTCTGTCCTTTTTTGCACCCATCTTTCATGAAATGTTCCCTTGGTATCTCTAGTTTTCTTGAAGAGATCTCTAGTCTTTCCCATTCTACTGTTTTCTTCTATTTCTTTGCCCTGTTCACTGAGGAAGGCTTTCTCATCTCTCCTTTCTATTCTTTGGAACTTTGCATTCAAATGGGTATATCTTTTGTCTATAGAGGTGAGAAAGTGTATCCCCATTGGGATAACTCTGGGTAAAGAAATACATATATGAACAGGAAGTGTGTAATATTCAATAGGTAGGAAAAGACACAAGCCTACTACCAACTTACTGCTTCTCGGAACAGATTCCAAAAGCCCTGCCCCAGACTTCCCTGACGGCACAGTGGATAAGAATCTACCTGCTAGTGCAGGGGACATGGGTTAGATCCCTGGTCCAGGAAGATTCCACATGCCGCGGAACAACTAGGCCCAGGTGCCACAACCACTGAGCCTATGGGCCTAGAGCCTGTGTCCACAGCAAGAGAAGCCACCACAATGAGAACCCATGCACCACAGCTAGAGAGTAGCCCCCGGTCTCTGCAACTAGAGAAAGCCTGCACACAGCAACAAAGACCCAGTGCTATCAAAAATAAGTAAACATAAGATCTTTCCCTTTTAGCTCTTTCTCTTTACTCTTCCACTTGCTAAGGAGTCTTGTCAGTAAACAAAGGAATCCATACCACTTCCTACCCTTTTCCCTGCAGCCAAATTCATCATGTGAACTCAATTTCACCCACCCCCTTGCACCTCTATCTCCCCGTACCCACAGCCCCACTCCCTTTAGAATAAAGGTCTTATACCACCTTGAAGACCCACCTCTTTCTTCTGAGGCTTTTCACTTTGCTCGTCTCCAGGGATCTCCCTTAGCTAACAAAACAATGTCCAAAAGTGCGGCCCAAGTGTCTAACGTGGTGACATGCCTAAGAGGAAACAACGCTTGAAGTACAAACCTTTGTTCATAAATTGATCTCAGGTCTATCCAGACTAAAGGCAGATCCTCTGTGAGAGAATTACCAAAGGGCTGCAAGAAACTACTCAATATCAAGAAGGGCTGAAAAGCAAAAACGAATATTTGCCTCACGGCACCTGCTGTAAATCCCCAAGATTTACAGTCAGTAAGAGTGGTGTGCAGCTGCAATCATGCCTCATGCTGGGATGATAACGGTTCTAGAAACCAGGTGTTTTTTGTGTCTGGGCTTCATCACCAGACCCAGCCAAGCCTCGGGCCATATGACTTTGTCATGCAGCAGGTGGCATGTCAAGCAGTCCCAGGTCCAACTTCAGAAACTAAGCCAGGTCTGCCTTTACATAGCAAAGTGGGCCGGACATTCTGACCACCAGATTCCAAGAGCAGAAGGATGACAACCTTCACAGACGCAGAGGTGTGCAGACACAAGGCCGACCCACCCCTTCCTCGCCAGCCTCTGGTGGAGCACCTAGATGACAACATCTCCACATTTCCCTGCGGGGAATAGTTTTATGTATTCAGAGATATGGACCAGAGTCTCGGCTGAGTTTACAAGGTTCAGAAAAGATGGTTAGTAAAATCTTGATTTTTATTGATTTATGTCAGTAAAATCCCACCAAAGCTAAAAAAAAAAAAAGGCATCCTGATAGTGGCATGGTTGTTTTGTTTGTGTTTTTCATTCTATAAAAATGTGCTCAGCAGGGCAGGCATGGGACTGAGAAATGAGGAAACTGAGGGACAGGAGAGAGAAGAGATGCCTTCTGCTCATCTCCACCTTAGTCCTCTTTCTGGGGAAGAAAATAAAGGAGAGGAGAGAGGTATTTCCGTTCTTTTTCCTTCCCATAGTTAACCATGATCCTGCCACTTCTTGTTTTTAAGGTCTTTATGATCATTAATAAGTTGTTTTGGAAATTCTTTTACTACCTGCCTTCCTCCGCTTTGGCCACATCTTCACATGAATGATTTTATTATTCTGGCCTTGGCAGGGACAGAGAGGATTTCTGGGTGATATGTTTATTGTTGTAAGTGACACAGGCAAGGATAATTTAGAACAGGTCAAAGGGCTAGTTTTTGTTTTGCAAAGAAGGAGAGCATATGGGGGAGGGGGGCATGATGGGGAGGAGAGAGGGAATGTAGGGTTCCACTGGGGGCTCATAGCTCAGGCATGGGGCAGGACTACTGCTCCAGAGAAAAGGTTTGTCCTCAATCTCCTGAGCTTGTGGGTAACAAACAAAAAGCATCCTTCAACATCCAGCCCTCCAAGGATTCAAATATTTCCAGGACAGTATCTGAAGCCACTCTGCACTCTACATTCCATGAGGCACTCTTTATACTTGGGTATAAAGAGAAGTGAAGACTAGCGTCTTAAAACCAAATGTGATGTTCACAAGCCATTTCTCCATACTGCTCTTATCTTTTCCTACCAACTACATGTCTGTTATACACAAGCCTAGTTCTTTTCATGAGCATCAACCGTAGATTTTTCAAATGAAAAGCAACATTTGAGAATGTTCCACTTCTCTCTCTTGTTGAGGTCTTTAGATTCTTAGAAACAAAGGATGCTGTTTTCTTGGTAAAATGAAGCCCAAACCTTAAGTTGTTTAGTAAGCAGGTTGCATAGATTACATTTTTTTTTCATGAATCAGGACCCAGAAACCCTGTGCTTAAATCAAATCATTTAATACAACTACTCAGCATAAAGGTGGCCTGATTCAAGAATCAGACAGGACCCTTGACTCCCTCCCATTCTCAAACTGCCTCTGTCCACCAGTTCCCACTAAGTCCAGGGATCACTTGGCTTTGACCTTGCCTTGTGGGTCTTTTCTACCCCATCACCCAGACATGGACTTCTTTGGATATACAAGATAAGCAGCATATAGTGCATGCCTCCAACCCATGTTCTCAACAGAAGATGTTTCCAGGCCTATCCTGGAGGAAACTCGGAGGCAGAAGGAATGGTGTTCTGCTTAGTCTGGTCCATCTGGGACCTTTATCAAAAGAGCACAAAATTGCAAGGCAAAAGTGGGGGCAGCATGCAATAGGAAGAACATTTACCAGATCTTGAAAACCTATAATATGAGGGCATCATACTAGGACTATTTCATCTCTACTGCACAGCAATGCTGCCCCTTAGGGATGAGGATCATCAGAGGCAGAGAAGGCATCCAGCTCTCAGGTCTTATCTGGGGACTAAGCTGTATAACCTGAAACACCGCCCAAGTAACTCCAAGGTGTTGGTACTCCTCTGGGTCATCAGTCACAGGTCAGATGTCATTCAATGAGTTGTCAACAGCCTGATTCTGTGAGAGCCTTGCAACACAATGTGTAGAACAATCCTGAGATTGACCATGTGTCCCCACCCCCTCAATACAGATAACCCTGTGGCCCTGATACGTTGACCCACAAGGGCTCAGTCTCTGTACAGAGCTGGGCCTCAAGAATCAGAGTTTCTGAGTCAAGAGTAACTAAAAAGGAAATATTCTTTGTTTATATTCTTGATGTATGGTCAAGGGGACCTCAATTCAAAATCTATAGCATAACTTCAAAAACGCTCAAGTTCTCTTTCATCACTACCAACATCACTACCACCACCCAAGCTGAACTAGAGCTTATGTGCAAAAGCCCAAAACTCCTTTTTCTGCAGCAGCCCTCACCCCTTTCAAGTTATTATTTCCCTTTAATACTTTAAGCCTTTCCATGCAGGTCAATTTGCAATTCCTGCCCCATGGTCCCACCCCTGCCCCAGCCCCAAGCAAGAATCCTTGCTCACTAAAAGAGTGATGGGGAAAACTAAACTGGCTAATAAATGCAGGATTCTCTTTCAGAGATTCTCTGAGTAAATTAACATTAAGGTGTTAATAGCATGTATTGGCAGTGCACATTAATGTAATATTGAACATTAGGTTAATGTGCGTTACTCCATCAGCGCTGTGCACTCATACATTCACACCGTGCCCTCACCTCGATGTGGTCAGGCCTTCCATCGGCGTGCACGCTCTCTGGTAATCCATCTTGGGCTTGAAGGACTCTCTGGGCAGGTAAGAGTGATAGACAGGGTAGTTCTCGGTATATTCGGAGAGAAGACACGGTTTCTCTGTTTTGTCATAAATCTTGGTAGGGAGGTGTGGACAATGATGCCGCCTAGTTAAAAAAGAAAAATGGAACATGAGGTTGGTTACCTTCTTGCGAAGAATACATTCAAGGCCACTACCTACTCAAAATGTGACCCAGAGTATAGAATCATGACAGCCAACACTGAAAGCAGGAGTTTAACCCTTCTTTTTCTCTACTCAACTATATGAAGTGGCCAGAATTTTTTAAATGATCTGTAACTGCAATTGGTTAATTGTCAAAATTCCCTGGATCATAAAGTTACAAAGCATAGCTGATGACCAGCCCTCACATGCATCATGCTTCTCATTTAAATACTGAAACACTCACATACTATAGGGAAATGGTTGTGGCCCCCGAGGCATCTGAGTGCCAACCCAGTCCCTCCCAAGACCCCACTTCACCTCCCAGCCACCCAGCAATTAAAGGCTTAACATCTGACCTAACAGGGGGCTCCAAGGCTATGCTCAAGGGCCAGGTTACTATCTTTCCTCATTGGTTCCTGGGTCAATTGAGAATATCACCCTCACACACAAGTGGCATCACACAGAGCAGAACCACCTCAGTTCTGAGTATACACCACTGACTACGTGAAAACATTTTTGCATTGAAAGTCTGGTTCCTTTCTTCTCTCAGGTCTCATTTCAGTTGTTGCCTCCTTAGACTTCGTTGATCATCTTAACCTAAAAGACACCCCAGCCGCCCCTCCCATCACTCACAGAGCTTCTCGCATCACGGGTATGACTTTCCCATCACTTACTATTATCTGTAACTTGCACTTCTGTTGATGAGTTTATTATCTATCAAGCTCAGCACCATGTTCTGTCTTGTTCACTGCTACATCTCTAGTTCCCCTCGTATCCTGCCTGCCATATAGCAGGCACTCAAAATAACATTTATTAAGCAAATACTGGGGCTTCCCTGGTGGCTCAGTGGTAAAGAATCACCTGCCAATGCAGGAGACATGGGTTCGATCCCTGGTCCGGGAAGATCCCACATGCTGTGGAGCAACTAAGGCCATGTGCCACAACAACTGGGCCTATGCTCTGGAGCCCAGGAGCAGCCCATGCACCGCAACCAGAGAGTAGGCCTCGCTCTCCCCAACCAGAGAAAAGCCCACACAGCAAAAAGACCCAGCACAGCCAAAAACAACAAATAAATTTTAAACACAAATATTGGACATATGAATGAATTATTAAATAAACGTTATGCCTCATTATCCAGGTTGATGACTAATAGATAATAACTTGAATTTATAGTGTATAGTGAGTTTTTCCATTTATTATTACTTCCATTTACAGTTTATAGTGAGTTATTCTATTACCATAAGCACCTTAAGAAACAATCATATTATTCTACTTACAGGTGAATAAAGGGCAGCTATTTGAGCTGTCAAAGCTAAGTAGTATATCAATTATTTGTACACCCACACACAATCCTTACAAACCAGCTGGGTATCTCTATCATCAGACACCAATACATCAACAAAGCTCCATATTAGTGATCTCCAAACTTAGAGATCAGAAATGACATCCAGAATGTATATCCAGAAATTACATCAAATTTTTTTAATAACTTTTTTATACTAAACCAATTCTAAGATCATGGCATCTGGTCCCATCACTTCATGGCAAAAAGGTGGGGAAATAGTGCAAACAGTGACAGACTATTTTTGGGGCTCCAAAACCACTGCAGATGGTGCCTGCAGCCATGAAATTAAAAGACGCTTACTTCTTGGAAGAAAAGTTATGACCAACCTAGACAGCATATTAAAAAGCAGAGACATTACTTTGCCAACAAAGGTCTGTCTAGTCAAAGCTATAGTTTTTCCAGTAGTCACGTGTGGATGTGAGAGCTGGACTATAAAGAAAGCTGAGCGCCAAAGAACTGACGTTTTTGCACTGTGGTGTTGGAGAAGACTCTTGAGAATCCCTTGGACTGCAAGGAGATCCAACCAATCCATCCTAAAGGAGATCAGTCCTGGGTGTTCATTGGAAGGACTGATGATGAAGCTGAAACTCCAGTACTTTGGCCACCTCATGCGAAGAGCTGACTCATTGGAAAAGACCCTGATGCTGGGAAAGACTGAGGGTAGGAGGAGAAGGAGACGACAGAGGACGAGATGGTTGGATGGCATCACCGACTCAATGGACGTGAGTTGAGTAAACTCCAGGAACTGGTGATGGACAGGGAAGCCTGGCATGCTGCAGTCCACGGGGTGGCAAAGAGTCAGACACAACTGAACGACTGAACTGAACTGAATTCTAATTACAGAAACTAAAATACACAGTACTCTGGGGCATCACATCAGAGAAAAAGGAAACAGACATACAGAGAACTCATTACTGCTCCAGCCAAAAGCTGGTTTCCAGGCAACAGTTAGCATGCTGCTCCTGTTGTTAATAAGTGCAACCCTCTACATAAACATTGCTGCCATCACTATAGCTACTGTGTGCCTCTCAACCTCCAACCCCCAGGGAAAATGATCAACACCTGTATTGTTGATATGGCTAGAACTGCACATGGACAAGTATCCCTAGAAATGGCCCTATTTTTATTTCACATGTAGATTTGTCTATCAGATTAGGACTCCCTCAAACCTCAAATCAAAAGCCAAGAAGTGCTGGTTACTCAAAAATATTTCTGCAGATATATTTTATTTACCCACACTCTGAGGGGAAAAAAATCAATATATTACTAAGGGTAACTTAAGAGGGTACAAACTTACCATATTTACGTTTTCACTTCTGTTGTAAGAGTACTATTGGTTCTAAAACATGCTAGTTCCTGGAAGAAAAACTATGACCAACCTAGACAGCATATTAAAAAGCAGAAACATTACTTTGCTGACAAAAGTCTGTATAGTCAAAGCTATGGCTTTTCCAGCAGTCGTGTATGGATGTGAGAGTTGGACTATAAAGAAAGCTGAGCACCGAAGAACTGATGCTTTTGAACTGCGGTGTTGGAGGAGACTCTTGAGAGTCCCTTGAACTGCAAGGAAATCAAACCAGTCCATCCTAAAGAAAATTAGTCCTGAATATTCATTGGAAGGACTGATGCTGAAGCTGAAACTCCAATACTTTGGCCACCTGATGTGAAGAACTGACTCATTGGAAGAGACCGTGATGCTGGCAAAGATTGAAGGCAGGAGGAGGAGGGGATGACAGAGTATGAGATGGTTTGGTGGATGGCATCACCAACTCAACGGACAGGAGTCTGAGTAAATTCTGGGAGCTGGTGATGGACAGGAAAGCCTGGCGTGCTCCAGTCCATGGGGTCACAAAGAGTCAGACACAACTGAGTGACTGAACTGAACTGATAGTATGAATATCTGAATTTCAGTGTTAAATACATTCAAAAGTTTCTCTTTTAATTAATTATTTGGCTGCACTGGGTCCTTGTTGCTTTGTACTGGCTTTTTCTAGCTGCAGAGAGCAGGGTTATTCTTCACTGTAGTTGGAGGGCTTCTCATTGCTGTGGCTACTCTTCTTGTGGAGCACAAGCTTTAGGCACGCAGGCATCAGTAGTTGCAACTCACAGACTCAGTAGTTGTGGCACATGGGCTTAGCTGCTCTGCAGCATGTGGAATCGTCCCAAAATCGGGGTTCAGACTTGTGTCTACTGCATTGGCAGGCAGATTCTTACCCACTGCACCACCTGGGAAGTCCCAAAAGTTTCCTCTTTTAAAACTGTACATTAAAAAAAAAAGTACATTACTGGTATTTAACATATGAAGATGCATATTTATATTTTATATGTATTTAATAGGGCTTCCCTGATAGCTCAGATAGTAAAGAATCTGCAAGTATCTCTTCAGTATAGGCACAGAAATGAGTGCTCTATTTTGTTTTGTTTACTATGAAATACAGTTCCCACAGTATATGTTAGAAATTGTTAGCATTACTAGGCTCAAAATCAGTCCAATTATCTGAAATTTCAGTTTAAGCCAATTAGTACCCTATCATTTTGGGATTCCTACAAACCTCAAATCAAAAGCCAAGAAGTGTTGGCTACCCAAAAATATCTCTGCAGATATATTTTATTCACCCACACTTTGGAGAGAAAAATCAAGATTTTATTAAGGGTTACTTTATTGCAAGTGCCTGAATCTAAGTTAACTCCAGACTTAAAAGAATTTTCCCTCTCTAGTGCTCTTGCTTTTTAAACCAGTAAAACTTTGCTTTTATATAACCTCCTTTCCATATTGTTTTTTTTCAAATTGTAACATGTCGTAAAGGTTCATTACTACAGAAAAATAAATTCAATGGCAAAAAATACATTATAACTGGCATCAAGAGAGAGGATTTCAGTATAGCAATACACTTGCCTCCAGGCATTGATGTTCCATTAAATGGACTTTATATATTTACAGGGAAGATTTTATTTGAGATGTTGCTAGGTTAACTAAGACTTCCCTGGTGGCTCAGACGATAAAGTGTGTGCCTACAATGCAGGAGACCAGGGTTCAATCCCTGGCTCAGGAAGATCCTTTGGAAAAAGAAAAGGCAACCCACTACAGTAGTCTTGCCTGGAAAATCCCATGGACAGAGGAGCGTGGTAGGCTACAGTTCATGGGGTCGCAAAGAGTCAGATAGACTGAGCGACTTCACTTTCACCTTCTTTAATTAACTAAGACCTTGTTTCACTTTGAAATATCAAAGACTCTCAGAAACTCAATGTTTCATCACCTGAGTGTGCTCATGCAGCGACCTTCTTTCCTCATCTGTACCCACTCCAAACTGAAAGTCCCTCTCAAGACCCCAAGTACTGTGTCTTCACCTTATTGGTCTTTATCGGGAGTTCCTCAGAGATAAAAACCAAGTCTTACACATGTGTGTTCTGGAAACTAGCTAGCCTGATATTTCAGATATTTTAAGAGCTGGATGGACAATGTATAGGAGGATAAACTACTGGAGAAAGATATGGACAAAGACACGACTGATTTGTGTTAATAATATTAGTAGAGCCAAAAGGGAAAAGGCAGAGCAGATTCTGTTTTTATGGACCTAGTGTCTAAATACAGAGAGTGGGATCACAATGCATGGTTTATTTCAAAGTGGGCTTAACAATCATGAACCAAAGAAACACAACCCTTCGTTCTAGCTCTCTGATACCTGTACCAATTACCTCAGTCGCCCAGCTCAGGAGAACATTCAAACAAGCCTAGATAGGCCAGCAGACCAAGAAGAGAGAGAGAGAGTAAGGTCTCCTTAATCTATCAGAACTTTGAAGTTTTTCCACTCCGAGAATTACTAAAGGACCAGCAATAAAAGGAAATAATCCTAATATTTTCTGCATTGGTAAAGGGACAATAGAGACCTTTCAACAGAACCCAGAAAAACAAAGTTGTTAACAACAGTTGATTCCAAATTAGAATCATAGAATTTTTAAATTTTTAAATGGAAAACATCTGATCCAACATCCTCCCTATGCAGATGAAAAATCTGAAGCTCAGAGAACCATGCAACCTAGCCAGAGAGAGAACCTAGACAACATATTAAAAAGCAAAGACATTACTTTGCCAACAAAGGTCCGTCTAGTCAAGGCTATGGTTTTTCCAGTAGTCATGTATGGATGTGAGGGTTGGACTATAAAGAAAGCTGAGTGCCAAAGAAATGATGCTTTTGAACTGTGGTGTTGGAGAAGACAGAGTCCCTTGGACTGCAAGGAGATCCAACCAGTCCATCCAAAAGGAAATCAGTCCTTTGAATATTCATTGGAAAGACTGATGTTGAAGCTGAAACTCCAATACTTTGGCCACCTGATGCAAAGAACTGACTCACTAGAAAAGACCCTGATGCTGGGAAAAATTGAAGGTGGGAGGAGAAGGAGACGACAGAAGATGAGATGGTTGGATGGCATCACTGACTCGATGGACATGAGTTTGAGCAAGCTCCAGCAGTTGGTGATGGACAGGAAGGCCTGGTGTGCTGCAGTTCATGGGGTCACAGAGTTGGACATGATTGAGTGACTGAACTGAACTGAACTTCCTTACTACATTCTCAAAATCTAATGTGTGTCTCACATTGACAGCACATATCAGGACCACCACATTTCCAGGGCTCAAGCCACATGTGGTGGTGGCTTCCCTGCCGAGAAGGGCAGGTCTAGAATCTGAAGGTACAGACAAAAGAACTGCAAGCACTTGGGTGCTGGAAGCTCTCCTGACAAATGCCTAGAAATACTTCTGTTGACAAATAGGGTATCTGCCTCTTAGACTCTCTGGCCTGCCTTCATGTAACAGAATCAAGGCATATATTAAAAGACATGAAAAATTAATAGGCAGATTTTTTCATTATCTCCTCACTCCACAGAGCTATCTCCAGTTTTAGGCACCCTAAGCTAACCTCTTTCCTCCCACCTCCACTCTTTCAAAATGCTCCCCTTCCTTCAGGGCCAATCATGAATGCTACTTCTACCACCCCATCACCACCCCCGCCGCCACCACAGGGAGCTACCGATGATCCCGCTGCACTCTGCCGCAGGCCATCACTTTCTATCTCTGTGCCTGGTGTTGTGTCCCTACCTCTTTGAGGACCCCATTACTGTCTGCTCTGCCTTCCATGCTTCTCCACTTAAAAATTTTGACGTTAAGAATTTTCACGGTTGCAAACAAAGCTGTTCATCAGGGAGAAAGTATGGCAATTCTTCTTGCCACCAAGAGGCAGCATGATATTCAAAGTGGATAACCGGCAAGAACCTGCGTGGCACAGGGGACTCTACTCAATGTTATGTCACAGCCTGGATGGGAGGGGGGTTGGGGGGAGAATGGAAACATGTATATGCATGGCTGAGTCCCTTCGTTGTCCATCTGTAACTATCACAATATTGTTAATCGGCTATACCTCAGTACAAAATAAAAAGTTTCAAGTTTGAATAAAGAAAAAGAGGCGTCATGAATCGTAGCTGCTGTAACTTTAGACTTTTCAAACAAATGAACTTCTAATAGTTCTTTAGAACCCAATCTGTTTGTAAGCAGGTCAGCATTTGGTGGGTACCAGTGACTCATCTGGCCTCTACTGTGGTCTTTTAGAATCTCTTGCTAAGAGATTCCCTGTGGACAGTGAGGAGGACTCTCTACTCCACGGTGCAGACAGCATGGCAGAAAGGGACTTTGGAAGAAGGAAGACTGTTTTCCAGTCCTAGCTCTGCCACTGCCTGCTTGTATAATGAGAAAATTACTTAACTCTTCTGAACTTTGATTTCCTCCCCTACGGTATGAGGATAACAACTTCTACTTAGTGTGATTGTGTGGATTAAAGCAGATAACTGGAAGGAAAACGTCTAGCCCAGCCTAAGGCAAGCACTCTGTGATTAATAGGCTATGTTAATTGAGCAATTATTACACATCACATGGGCTAAGAGTTCTACGTCTCATCCTGTCTAACCCTCACAGCAGTGCCATAATGGAAGCTCTCTTATTTTCCCCATTTTACAAACATGAAAATTGAGGATTATCTCACTCAAGGTCACATAGCCAGAAGGTAACAAAGTCAGGACTAGAACCTCAGGCCTTTTGCCTGATTCCAAAGCCTGTACTCTTAACCACAGCCATATCTACTGTGTGGCTTAGTGGGATGCCAGCCTGTACCAAACACCTCTGTTTCCTGGCTCCCTGTTGTCTTAGCTACCCTCAGCCTTCCAAGAAAGAATGCACTCCCCTTTCCCAAAACCTTTCAAATACAAACCAAAAATAGATGCAATTCCAAGTGCTTTTTAAGACTCTGATCTCTCCACAGAACTCTTTTTTTTTTTTTTTTACTGTCTAAAAAACAGTCTCATTACATAAAATAACAGTAACAACCAGGAAAACAAAGAACACAGAACACTGGGTCTAGAAGGATGCTTGAGATCAGCCAACCCCTTTGGCTTCATCGGTCAGATGTGGCCACTGAGAATTAGACATACCAAGCTTCTGCCCAAGGTCACACAGCCGGTCAGCAGCAATATCCGCTCCAGGTCACATATCAACTCCCACATCATTGACTTCCATTTACAACCTGATTTAAAACTCAAAATGCAGGCTCTTAGAGGATTTGCAGCACATTTCCCCCCTTGCCCAGTAGTTGGGAGCCTGTGACCTGTCACAGCTGCTGTGCAAGGGAGGAAATGTTTCAAGCAGAAGATGTGTTCTTTGTTCTAGGAGAGGGGAAGGTGCCAACCATCACCAAATCTCAGGTCAAAAAGTCCTCATTCTATACCGATGGTTTAGAATGATTCCAAGGTAGAGCAAACTCCAGGAGATGGTGAAGGACAGGGAAGCCTGGCGTGCTACAGTCCATAGGGTGACAAACAACAACAGTTGTTAGCGACTGAACAACAACAAGGTATCTAGAGTTAACAAGAACTCTGAGACCCTAGAGGCAGGTCCTCTCAGAGGAGGACCTACATCTTTGAATGGTCTTCTCCTGGACAGTTCACAAAGCCAACCTAGTTAGCCTCCAAGCATGGACAAAGCCAGTGCTTTTACCAAAGTGCATCTGTATCTACTTGCAGTTGTTTATAAACTTTTAAAATATTTTCTAAAATTTGTTCTCTCATATCTATAACATACCCAGAGGCAAAGGGAGAAATGAAAATGCTTTTATGAACTGAAAAATAAGACCACTGTTGAAGATACATGTATTTCATACCAATCTTAAGATGACTCACATTTCCTCTTCTACACAGATCTATAGAGAAACATAGTGGTGGAAGAAATCTGAATTACTCACGCCTTTATCCTGCCTGTGGTGTTAGGGAATTGAACAGTGATTATAAAGTAAACCTTTGGTAATGACTAATACCAAGGGAAAATTTCATGCAAAGATGGGCTCGATAAAGGACAGAAATGGTATGGACCTAACAGCTGCTGCTGCTAAGACGCTTCAGTCATGTCCAGCTCTGTGCGACCCCTAACAGCTGCTGCTGCTAAGACGCTTTAGTCATGTCCAACTCTCCCATAGACGGCAGCCCACCAGGCTCTCCCGTCCCTGGGATTCTCCAGGCAAGAACACTGGAGTGGGTTGCCATTTCCTTCTCCATGGACCTAACAGAAGCAGAAGATATTAAGAAGAGGTGGCAAGAATACACAGAACAACTATACAAAAAAGATCTTCACAACCCATGATGGTATGATCACTCAGCTAGAGCCAGACATCCTGGAACATGAAGTCAAGTGGGCCTTAGGAAGTATCACTACGAACTAAGATAGTGGAGATGATGGAATTCCAGTTGAGCTATTTCAAATCCTAGAAGATGATGCTGTGAAAGTGCTGCACTCAGTATGCCAGCGAATTTGGAAAACTCAGCTGTGGCCACAGGACTGGAAAAGGTCAGATTTCATTCCAATCCCAAAGAAAGGCAATGCCAAATAATGTTCAAACTACCGCACAATTGCACTAATCTCACATGCTAGTAAAGCTCAAACTTCTCCAAGCCAGGCTTCAGCAGTACATGAACTGTGAACTTCCAGATGTTCAAGCTGGTTTTAGAAAAGGCAGAGGAACCAGAGATCAAATTGCCAACATCTGCTAGATCATCAAAAAAGCAAGAGAAACATCTATTTCTACTGTATTGACTATGCCAAAGCCACTGACTGTGGATCACTACAAACTGGAAAATTCTGAGAGATGGGAATAACAGACCACCTGACTGCCTCTTGAGAAATCTGTATGCAGGTCAGGAAGCAACAGTTAGAACTGGACATGGAACAACAGACCGGTTCCAAATAGGAAAAGGAGTATGTCAAGGCTGTATATTGTCACCCTGCTTATTTAACGTATATGCAGAGTACATCATGAGAAAGGCTGTGCTGGAAGAAGCACAAGCTGGAATCAAGATTGCCAGGAGAAATATCAATAACCTCAGATATACAGATGACACCACCCTTACGGCAGAAAGTGAAGAAGAACTAAGAGCTTCTTGATGAAAGTGAAAGAGGAGAGGGAAAAAGTTGGCTTAAAGCTCAACATTCAGAAAACTAAGATCACGGCATCTGGTTCCATCAGTTCATGGCAAATAGATGAGGAAACAATGGAAACAGTGGCAGACTTTATTTTGGGGGTCTGCAAAATCACTGCAGATGGTGACTGCAGCCATGAAATTAAGAGACACTTACTCCTTGGAAGAAAAGTTATGACCAACCTAGATAGCATATTAAAAAGCAGACACATTACTTTGCCAACAAAGGTCCATCTAGTCAAAGCTATGGTTTTTCCAGTAGTCATGTATGGATGTGAGAGTTGGACTATAAAGAAAGCTGAGCACCGAAGAACTGACGCTTTTGAACTGTGGTGTTGGAGAAGGCTCTTGAGAGTCCCTTGGACTGCAAGGAGATCCAACCAGTCCATCCAAAAGGAAATTAGTCCTGAATATTCATTGGAAGGACTGATGCTGAAGCTAAAACTCCAATACTTTGGCCACCTGATATGAAGAACTGACTCATTTGAAGAGTCTGATGCTGGGAAAGATTGAAGGCAGGAGGAGAAGGGGATGACAGAGGATAATATGATTGGAGGACATCACTGACTCAATGGACATGAGTTTGAGTAAACTCCGAGAGTTGGTGATGGACAGGGAGGCCTGGCGTGCTGTAGTCCATGGGGTTGCAAAGAGTCGGACACGACTGAGTGACTGAACTGAATCCTTCAGGGGACCAGATTCTTGGTAAGAGAAAGCAGGGCCATCTGGTACAAATTCGATGAATAGATACAACTGATGCACCAACTAGCAGTGACTCCCTAGGAGCCACACTAAAAAGCTACACATCTCAACCAAGTGAGTGAGAATGCCCATCTTGCCAGGCAACTGTGTCTGTCAAGGTTGCTGGGTTAGGGAAGTGGGGGTAGGGGGTAAATGTATGAATGAACCTATCAATGAGAAAGGAGGAAAGAGAGGGAAAGAATTCTGGTGGAAATGTCCCCCAACTGTTGAAAATGGTGACATATAGGAATCAAACTTTGGAAAACATCTAGAA
The DNA here is from genome assembly GCF_023091745.1 of Budorcas taxicolor. Lineage (NCBI taxonomy): Eukaryota > Metazoa > Chordata > Mammalia > Artiodactyla > Bovidae > Budorcas > Budorcas taxicolor. The sequence continues at coordinate 28,468,835 of NC_068917.1, read as the reverse complement.
ATGACAAAGCATACAAATATGAAAGCAGTTGCCAAGACGAGAAAAGAGGACTGAAAACAAGGCCAACGTTTTGAAGAACACCAAATTTAGGATGCAAAGCAAAGTTCAGGAGGAAAACGCTGACAAAGAGAAGACAATTCAGGGACAGGCCAAATAAAGGATTTTAAATCTTTAGCAGTTAAATACCACAGAAAAATCTCGTATGGTGACTAGAAAGCAGCTTTAGCAGAGCAGCTGGGCAGGAACCCAGGAATGGATGCTGCTGACAAAGTGGAGGAGGGCAGGGAGGCCATATTGAAAACTCTGGTGACAAAACCAACAAAAAAGTCCACTAGGAGCTCTAGAAATTACACAAGACAGGCACAAGAATTGTAAGCTGTGATTATCATCATGGGGTACTGGGTAACAGAAGTGAAAGCAGGTCTTCTCTGCAGGTAGAGAAACAGAGTATCCGTCAGGGATTCTTTGATGAGCAAAAACAACTGAAGAAGCCAGAGCCTGGATATAATGAAGGAGATATGATTAAGTTGGGGGGCGGGGCAGCATGGCAGGGAGAGATATGATTATGGCAGATACGATTAAGGTTGGGGAGGGCACCCAGTGGGGAGGTGGGTGGGGTTCAAGGCAAGGGACAATTTGAAAGGAGAGATGTGAATCTGAGCAGCACCAGTCTGGAGGCCTTGATGCAAGGCACAAAGGCATCAAGACAAAGCAAACAGAGGAGGCGGAAGGCTCAAAGCATCCATAGGGCAGCCTAGGGAGGGTGCTAAAGCAGCAACCAGAAAGAAAGCCAACTTGATTCCAAGGACTAGCGATGCCGAGGGAGAAGGGCCCAACCAGGACATGGTGTAGCGAGGCTCAGAAGTTCTGGGAGAAGATACTCTGCTTCAGCACAGTGGGAGGCAGAGGGTTTGTGGGGTGGCAGGCACCAACAAGAGGAGCTCTGCTGGGATATGCAGCCATCAGACTGAGTGGGCAGGAAGGCAGTCAGTGAGAACCTGTGGTCCATGGGGAAATCAAGACCCTGGAGAGAGTGACAGAGAATACATTCAGAGCCATGGGGGGGATCCCAGAGGCTCTCCTTGCCCATTCCTCCTTGGCAGAGGAAAGAAAGAAGAGTTTCTTTTGTGGAAAAAAAAGTTAGGTGAATTGAGGAAATCTCTTCAACGAGGTGCAGTTGGAACCTAGAGCCTGTTATACAGAGTGAAGTAAGTGAGAAAGAGAAAAACAAGTATTGTATTTTAATGCATATATGTGGAATCTAGGAAAATGGTACTCATGAACCTATTTACAAGGCAGAAATAGAGACTCATACATAGAGAACAGACTTAAGACACAGAAGGGGGAGGAGAGGATGGGATAAATTGAGAGTAGCACTGAAATATATACATTACCATAAATAAAACAGATAGCTAATGGGAATTTGCTATGTAACACAGGGAGCTCTAACCCAGTGCTCTGTGACAACCTAGAGGGGTGGCAGGTGGAAGGGAGATTCAAGAGAGAGAACATATGCATACCTATGGCTGATTCTTGCTGTATGGCAGAAACCAACACAACACTGTAAAGCAATTATCCTCCAATTAAAAATAATTTTTTAATAAAATTAGTCAAAAAAAAAAGGAGGAGGAGGTACAACTGGTTAAGGTATCCACAAGAGATGTAGGGCAGTCATTGCAGCAATGGCCCCAACAACTGGAGAAGGCAATGGCACCCCACTCCAGTACTCTTGCCTGGAAAATCCCATGGATGGAGGAGCCTAGTAGGCTGCAGTCCATGGGGTTGCAAAGAGTCTGACATGACTGAGTGACTTCACTTTCATTTTTCACTTTCATGCATTGGAGAAAGGAAATGGCAACCCACTCCAGTGTTCTTGCCTGGAGGATCCCAGGGACAGTGGAGCCTGGTGGGCTGCTGTCTGTGGGGTCACACAGAGTCGGACACGACTGAGGCAACTTAGCAGCAGCAGAGTCTTGAAGAGACAAGCAGAAATAAGCATGCCAGTCACCAAGGCACCTTCTCTTTCCATTTCTTTAACAATCAACCCTCCAGGGGAAGGCAGATGCCACCTGAGCTGTTCTAACTTGGCACATCTCCTCCCCATCAGCTCTGGAAACACTGCCAAGACCCTACTCCCACTTAACCCCCTTCATGTCCTTCAGATTTCAGCTCAAAAACCTCTCCTGCCAGGAGGACTTCCCAGATCCCTGATCAGATCATGTTCACTCTGCTCCTCCCCCGATTCACGCATCACATGCTGGCAGCATCTTGCTTGGTTCAACACCCTGAGAGGTGAGTCTTGGCTATCAATGCCTCAGTGCCCAGCATATGGTGGGCACTCAAGAAGAACAAGCAACAAGTACTCCATGTGGCTAAGCTGTGTCCATTGTGGTCTGACCCAGCAGACCACTTACAACTGTTAAAAAAAAAAAAAAAAAAAGCAGCTTAGACTCATATTTTAGCAGTTTAGCCATGTTCCATGGCACTTCCTAGGTAAACAAAGCCTAGATATTGATTTTAAAAAACAAATTCTTGAACCCAATCTCAAGTCACATATATACATAATTTAAGATGGATCACAACAAACCTTAATGTGAAAGCTAGAATTATAAAGTTCTTAGAGGAAAACACAGACAAATACCTTTTGAAGAGTAGAAGGCAGATTTCTGAGTTAACAGGAAATAATAACCATAAAGGAAGGAATTGGTTGAGTTATTTAGACAAAGTCAAAAGCTTCTGCTCATCAAAAGATACAACTATGAAAATAAGCAAGCCACACATTTGTAAATAATACTTGCAAAACAGATACCTAGCAAAGGACTGGTAGCCAGGGTATATAAAGATAGATAACCCCATAACTCAATAAGAAAGTCACAAAAATAACAGAAAAAAATCTGAACAGATACAAACGGTCAATAAACATATACAAATCTGCTTAACATCATGGAGGAGGGCATGGCAACCCAGTCCAGTATTCTTGCCTAGAGGATCTCGTGGACAGAGGAGCCCAGCGAGCTACAGTGCATAGGGTTGCAAAGAGTCAGATACGACTGAAGCAATTTAGCATTGCAAGAAATACTACTCTACACACACCAGATCAGCTGAAATTAAAAAGACTAACAAAACCTGCTGTTGGTTGTTGGAATAACTAGCACCGGCATTCACTGTTGGTAAGACTGTAAAAAGGTCCAAACCAGTTTGACAAAAGCTATGGCAGTTTCTACATGCTGATCTACCTACTAGTCCAGCAATTTCATTCCTAGGAATTTATCCAAAGAAATAAAAGCCACTCATTCACCAAAAAAAAAAAAAACAAGTTGGACAAGAATCTTCATAGGCGCTAATTCATATAAACAAAAAAGTAGAAACATCACAGGTGTCCATCAGTGAGAGAATAGATGTCTTGGTATCATCATTTAATGGAATACTACTCAGCAATAAAAAGCTAAACTACTTGCAACCACAGAGTAGTAGTCACATAACATGGATGAAGCCCATGAACACTTCTGCTGAGCAAACAAAGTCAGGAGTATATACTTCATGATTCCATTTATATGAAATTCTGGAACATAAGGAACTAACCTTTAGTAGGGAAAAAAAAAATCCATTCAGTGGTTACCACAAGCAGAGAGAAAGAAGGGAATGACTGGGGAGGAGTAGTCAGGAATTTGCCAGGGTGCAAGTATGGTTCTACAATTTTTTAGTGATTGAACCCACCAGGTTCCTCTGTCCACGGAATTCTCCAGGCAGGAATACTGGAGTGGGTTGTCCATTCCCTTCTCCAGGGGATCTTTCTGACCCAGGGATCGAACCCACGTCTCTTGCATTGCAGGCAGATTCTTTACCATCTGAGGCCACACCAGGGAAGCCCTGGAGTTACACAGACACACGAATTTGTCAAAATGAAGCCAACATCTCAAGATGTGTGCATCTCATTATAAATTACCTCAAAACAAAAAGTTAATCAATATTGAACTGTGATATGAATCCTTAACTATTTAGGGGAGAGGTTTACTGATGTCTGTGAGTTACTTTGAAATACATAAAAAAGATGGATGGATAGATGGTCAGAGGGGTAACAGGAAGACCAGATGGAGAGATGTGTCAATGTGGATGAGAGCACCTAGGCAGCAGATATATAGACGTGCATATTAAATTCTCAACTTTGTCATACGCTCAAAATTTTTTATCAAAAAATGTTGGAAAGTGAAAAAGTTCCTAAAAATCCTCTGCTTTCAGATGCAATCATGGCATTATGCTAACTTAAAAAAAGTGTCCACAAACTTAGAGAAGCATAGTGAAGTACACAGGGGTAAAATGACAAGATGCCTGGAGTTGATGGATGAACCAAACATGACAAAACCTTGACAATTATTGATGCTTTGGAGATAATTATTGACAGGGACGGGCTCATCACTCTTCTCTTTCTTGCAGTTATAATTTTTTTTCTAATTAAAGAAATATTAGAACACATCCCTAAAAGGCAGGGCCTGCATGAAACAAGTGTGTATCTGCTTCAGCAAGAGTTCCCCCGAGGCCAACACGGCTTTAGTCCAACCACCTGGGACAAAACAGGATCTTGATTTAGGCTGATGATGAGTGCAGAGCCAGCAACCAAAGGCAGCTTCCCTTCTCACACTCTGAAGTTTGTGTCAGCTGCACCGGGCTTGTTCCCACACGGTCTTTTAGTGTCCTCCAGCCAAAAAGCAGTGAGCACACATACCTAACCAGAGTTTCATTCTCTTCTCAAGAAATCAAGTGAGCATCCCGTGCATTTCGGATAAGATCCGACAGCTGTGCTCAACAAATCTTCCCAAGGCACTCATCCAGGCATTGCAAAAAAACAAAAGGCTCTTTAATCCCTATTTTAAAACAATGACTGTCTCTGACCCACCACCTCACCCCTAACCCAAGATTGCATTGCCGCCAGAGCACTGCATAATTATTCCTATCACAGCATTTAATCAATGATATTTTTTTAATGATTGTTTTTGCACAGACTAGGCTTCTTGGTGTGGGGACAGGAAGGGTATCGTGTTCACTATTATATAACCAGCTAAGCTATGCCCAGAACACCTACATGCTTCCTAAAACAATTTTGGGCAGGTGGGTGAGTAGTTGTAAAACACAGAGAGTTTACAGAGCCTCTCCATTCGATCTCTTTCCTCCTGCAAACCTAAAAGCTAAGGAGGGCAGAAATGATCCCTCTCTCAAAATATCCTTGCAGATAAAGGAGCAAGGCCAAGAGGGTGCTAAAGATGTGCTTCAATCTCACAGAACAACCAGTGGTAAAAGCAGGACCAGGGCTGGTTCTGCTAACTGCCCAAGATGCTCTCTCCATCATATCAAATTCCTTTCTGATGAAAAAACAAGTGGATCACTCAGAATACCAGACATTTCTCTACCACCATCAAAAAGCTCAGAGTTAGGGATCGTGTAGACAGGACCCAATGAGCATGGCTCTTCCTCAGAAAGCAGGCAGAATAAATAGCTGGATAAACACCACTACACATAAAAATCTAGATGATTGGCTTGATGTTTCAACATGTTAAATGTCTCAGATAATTAATTAAGGTAAACGGACAACAGTGACGCTACCCACTATGTTAATTTCCACCAGCCAGCTGACATCAACTGCTCAACATGCTTTAATTTGTTGCATAATTTCTCCTGCCAAACATGCCCCTTCCCTTATTTTGCATAAATAACAACCAAGTACTGTTTTCACAGCCCCCCTGGAAGGATCAGGAGCTGGCTAAGATTACCCTGAGCTGTCACCTTTGAGGTCAACCTACCCCCAAGCATTGTTAGTTCATACAAGACTTGTCCTCCTCTCTTAACTTAAAGTTGGAGAAAAGAACTGGGAGTTCTGGTGGGTCTATAAATAAAGCTGGCCATCCGCCTCAGCACGCCCTTTGCAAACCCATCTGTGCACACATCCACTGCAGCCCAGGATTTCTGCTGAGTTTCAGCAGGTGAACTGGCAACAACTTGCCAGGTTTCCAGGCACAGCCTCGCTCCCTCTCCTTCAGAAAACCAGCCCAACATCCTGTCACCAGGAAACAAGCATGCTCTTTACGCCCTATACAGAGTTACCATATGGAACAACAGATTGGTTACAAATCGGGAAAGGAGTACATCAAGGCTGTATATTGTCACCCTATCTATTTAACTTATATGCAGAGTACATCAGGAGACATGCCGGGTTGGATGAAGCACAAGCTGGAATCAAGATTGCTGGGAGAAATATCAATAACCTCAGATATGCAGATGACACCACCCTTACGGCAGAAAGTGAAGAACTAAAGAGCCTCTTGATGAAAGTGAAAGATGAGAGTGAAAAAGCTGACTTAAAGCTCAACATACAGAAAACTAAGATCATGGCATCCTATCCCATCACTTCATGGCAAATAGATGAGGAAACAATGGAAACAGTGAAAGACTTTAATTTGCAGGCTCCAAAAATCACTGCAGATGATGAAATCAAATTCATCAGGCATGAAATTAAAGCCTACATCCATGAAACTAAAAGATACTTGCTCCTTGGAAGGAAAGTTATAACCAACCTAGACAGCATATTAAAAAGCACACACATTACTTTACCAACAAAAGTCCGTCCAGTCAAAGCAATGGTTTTTCCAGTAGTCATATATGGATGTGAGAGTTGGACTCTAAAGAAAGCTGAGTGCCAAAGAATTGATGCTTTTGAACTGTGGTGTTGGAGAAGACTCTTGAGAGTCCCTTGGACTGCAAGGAGATCCAACCAGTCCATCCTAAAGGAGACCAGTCCTGAATATTCATTGGAAGGATTGATGTTGAAGGAAAAGGAATACATCAAGGCTGTATATTGTCACCCCACTTATCTAACTTTTATGCAGAGTACATCATGAGAAATGCTGGGCTGGAGGAAGCACAAGCTGGAATCAAGACTGCCAGGAGAAATATCAATAACCTCAGATATGTAGATGACACCACCCTTACGGTAGAAAGAGGAAGAACTAAACAGCCTCTTGATGAAAGAGGAGAGTGAAAAAGTTGGCTTAAAGCTCAACATTCAGCAAACTAAGATCATGGCATCCGATCCCATCACTTCATGGCAAATAAATGGGGAAACAGTGGAAACAGTGGCTGACTTTATTTTTCTGGGCTCCAAAATCACTGCAGATGGTGACTGCAGCCATGAAATCTAAAAAGGCTTACTCCTTGGAAGGAAAGTTATGACCAGCCTAGACAGCATATTAAAAAGCAGAGACATTACTTTGCCAACAAAGGTCCATCTAGTCAACGCTATGGTTTTTCCAGTGGTCATGTATGGACTTGAGAGTTGGACTATAAAGAAAGCTGAGCGCCGAAGAATTGATGCTTTTGAAGTGTGGTATTGGAGAAGGCTCTTGAGAGTCCCTTGGACTGCAAAGAGATCCAACCAGTCTATCATAAAGCATATCAGTCCTGGGTGTTCATTGGAAGGACTGATGTTGAAGCTGAAACTCCAATACTTCGGCCACCTGACGCAAAGAGCTGACTCATTTGAAAAGACCGTGATGCTGCGAGGGATTAGGGGCAGGAGGAGAAGGGGACGACAGAGGATGAGATGGTTGGATGGCATCACCGACTCAATGGACATGGGTCTGGGTGGACTCTGGGTGTTGGTGATGGACAGGGAGGCCTGGGGCGCTGCGGTTCATGGGGTCGCAAAGAGTCAGACACGACTGAGTGACTGAACTGAACTGATTGACTGAAATTCCAATACTTTGGCCACCTGATGTGAAGTACCACCTCATTGGAAAAGACGCTGATGCTGGGAAAGATTGAAGGTGGGAGGAGAAGGGGATGGCAAAGGATGAGATGGTTGGATGGCATCACCAATGTGATGGACATTGAGTAGGCTCCGGGAGTCGGTGATGGACAGGGAGGCCTGGCATGCTGCAATCCATGGGGTCTCAGAGAGCAGACACAACTGAGCAACTGAACTGAACTAAACAGTTACCAACAGGCCTGGGAACTGTGAAGGCCCTTGTGAATTACTGTGGTATTACCAGGCACTTTACTGTATTTATCGATGTCCCATTGCCTTGGGCTCCAAAACTCAAAAGAATCAGCCTCCACATGACTTTCACCGTCAAGGTCTTTCTGTGTCAGGATTACCGGAAACGTTCCCTTCTCTAAATGCGAACCTGTCTCATGTTGTGGGTAATGAGGAGGAAGTGGCTTCCAATGCCTCCTGCCAGCACCTGCCCTCCTGCCCAGTTGGGGCTTCCCGGGTGGCTCAGTGGTAGAAAGAACATGCCTGACAGCGCAGGAGCTGCAGGAGATAGGAGTTCCATCTTTGGGTTGGGAAGAACCCCTGGAGGAGGAAACTGCTACCTACTCCAGTATTCTTGTTTGGGAAATCCCATGGACAGAAGGGCCTGGCAGGCTATAGTCCAGGGGGTCACAAAGAGTCTGACACAGCTGAACACTGAACACACACTGCCCATCTCCCCAGTACTATTTCCCATCTTGGCAGCCACAGAAAAGAGCACTTTTGCCCTTCACAGCAGCAAGTGCCCAAGCACATGCGGACAGAGCAGGTCTGAATCTAGTAGCCAACGCCCGATTTCAACAGTGAGAGTTTTCTCCACTGCTTATTCATAAGCTACTGACTTTACCCTCATAAACTGAGCATTCCCCAAACCCCACTGCTGCTTGCTTCAGTGCTGGAAACCTTTGGAATTTCAACTGATACTGAAATTTCAACAACTGTTACATCCTCCATCAAAAAAGATTTACCAGTGCTAATCTATGCTTTTTTCCCTCTGCCTCTAAGGAGCTTTTCAAAATTTGAGCCAGATCTCCTATAATGTCATTAAAGTGAAAGAAAAATAATTTAAGCAATGAGTGGAATAATTTTAGAAAAATAGCCGCATTGCATTATATTTATTCCTTTGAGTGCCATAAATATTTTTCAACAAGCATTTGATTCTTAGGGACTGAAGTCACTGTTACAAGACACCCCCCCTGCCCCAAAAAAGCAGAAGGCCAAATTTCTAGTTTAATTATGACCACAGCTGAGCAGCTGGAATGAAATTACTTCACTGTGCTGTGTGTTCATAATTCATCATATCCAAGTGGTCTCTGACTTCACTAATGATTTTTCTCTACTTCTACTCAGATGTTTTGCTTAAAGGGAAGTTTTTTAAATTACCTCTTTCCAAAAGTACTTTTTCAATATACTTGTCTCTCTGGAAAGTCAAGTTTACTGATATTAACTTTATACCGATGGTGTGAAACCCACCCCTTCAAAAAAAATATGACCTTATAAATGTTAAAGGGAACCCACTCTTATCTCTGAACAAATATCCTGCTTTATATCAACTGCCCAATAGCCAATAACAAAAGATCCAGGTTTTATTATACTTTTACTTGACAAACACACAAAAGATTTCTGGCATAAAGAACCGAGTTACAGAAATTGTTTTTTTTTTTCTTTTTTGGTTTATATGTTCTAGCTAAAATCAGAACTTGTTAAACCCCTTGGGCTTCTGGAAGAATGCAGAGGATTTAAAGAGCATTTCTTACTGGACCTCCCAGATGCTGGCAAAGTCCTAGGGAATGAGGAGGTGTTAGGAGAGAAGAGGCAGATACACACACGCAATGGGTGTTAATTCCGTTCTTGATTTCTGGTAGAACACAGTCCTTCACCAAAAGAAAGAGAGAGGGAGATTCACAAAAATAAAATTCTTGGCTCTCTATCATCTCTGCAAAGTGACCACCTCTTTCTCTTCTCGTATCACTGAAAAAATAAACACCATACATTTCCATTAGCCCAGATGAAATCTCTTCTCCATGAGCACTCCACTTTTCATGAAGGTAAAAAATCGGTCCACCGGTAGATTAGTACACCCTCAAAGGTAACGATAATGACTACTCAACATTGAGAGAGCACTGACTATGTACAAGGCGCAGCTCTTAACTCTCTATCTGTATTATCTCAAACTTCACAATAGTCCTTAGATGGAAAGGCTTACAAAAGACTCAGATCCTTAGGCTGAGAGCCCTGGGCTGCAAAGGGGACCAGCTCAACACAAAAAAGCACACAAAAGCCTGAACAAGGAAGTGGACCTGAGTGTCCACCTCTGAAACTCCAAGAAGCCTAGGTGCTAAGGGCAGGCCTCCTCCAGTTTCCATGAGACCCCATCCCTTTCCTCATTTTCTCCCCTATGCTCTTCCCCTCGCTTTTCTCTTGGTGCCCACGCAGTACTCTAAACCTTGACTCCTTCAGGCTCAAAGCCAGAGACCATTCCAGCAGGCAAAGACCATGGAGAGAACACTGTGTCAGCAGCCCCAGGTACTTAGGAATCCAGCCCTCTCTAACCAGATAAAGGACAACTGAAAGACACTTCCTATAAAACTTTCAGTGACTGGAATCAGGTCATAAACCATACCCAGTGGCAAGGGGAGCCACGAAGTCAAGGGTCAGGCTTCTTTAGTCACCACTGCGGCAGTGGGCAACAAACAAGAGAGGGAGGGATAACTTCGAGTGGCCACCCAACAGAATCTGTTGTCAAAGTGCTTCTAACAAAATAAGGCATTTTCACAAATTGCCATGTAGTACGTGCAGGTACCATGTAAGGGCTAGTGAAAACCAATGGAATGGTAATGAGTTTTAAGTATTTACGAAACTAGTGTTATGCACGTTTATTTACAGTTGCAGACTATCAGAGAGGATTCTAAAGTGCTAGCACCTTTACCCCAGCAACTGGCTAGCAAATGTCCCAATGCATGCTCAGTCATGTCTCTTTGCTACCCTCCATGGATTATAGCCTGCAAGGCTCCTCTGTCCATGGGATTCTCTAAACAAGAATACTGGAGTGGATTGCCATTTCCTCCTTTGGGGATCTTCCCGATCCAGGGATCAAACCCATGTCTCCTACCTTGGCAGGTATATTCTTTATTGCTGAGCTACCTGGGAAGCCTGCACATCCCAATAGAGTTGGACAAAAATGACATAAAACACTGCAAGCTCAGTAGAATTTCAGAAAACACACACATCAGCAGGAACTATTTACTCTGGGTGCTGCCTTGTATTAGCTCTAACACACAATCACACATACACACACGAATCTCAAAGAAAATGAAGCAGCCAAAGTTTAGACTGTTTCTTGCATTTGTTCCCATAACTATATCTCCTGGTTAAAGGGGCCCCTGGAGCTGTGCTGGATACAAAGATAAGCTGGTGGCCTCATCTGTCAACTGACTCCAGAGTTCACTCAGCTTCTCTGGCTCCTTGAGCAGCTATTCCCACATCTGCCCCTTTCCCCCTCCCTCACCCCCATCTTAGCCTTCCAAAGCTGCTTGCAAAGGTGAAGACACAAAAATGTTCTTAGATAGAGAAGATACTTTGGTCTTACCTATCCTATTCTCATCCTGATAATCCTAACGTAACATTCACAAGTTAAACAATGAACAATCGCAGAACAAAACTGTTTACTCTCATTTGTTCATTGGTTCATTTATCTATTCCTTCATACAGCATTCATAAATCTCCTATTATGTCATGTACAATGTTGGATGGCGAAAAGAGAAGGCACATATCTCCCACCTAAAAGCACATATCCATTACTTATCTCCACTTCTTGACACTGGCACTCAGATTCAAAAATGTGGGGAGACAAAAGAAGTCTTTATGCCTTATGAAGACATTGGTGGCAATGTCCTCCCAAGGGTCAAGGAAGCAGGCAGTAAGAGGTTGGAGACAGAGGCGGCAGACAAAAGAGGCAGCCAGATTAGTCAGGAAGACTGGTGACACTGAACAAATAAGTCAATACAGTGAGAATAAAAGAGGGGAGATTTCTCAACATGGAAAGAAGGCTGGAAAGACCTCTGAGATGTTGGACTGGAATTAGGAGTATTGGCATGAAGTGATGGGTTTTTAAATAAGAATTGGATAAAATATTTATTTTCTCTGTATTTGTGAGTATGTCATATTTATGTGTATAGCTGTGTTTGTACATACAGAAGCTATGAGCACAGTGAATAATCAAATTTTGGTTTGCAAATATCCTCCACTAAAATTAATTAGAACACTTTGACGAAAAGTTTATTTCAGGGCTGGAGAAGAGAAAACACAAGATGATTCTGGAACATCTTGTGTCAGAACATAAGGAAACATTTAACAGATGATGGGCATCTGTGAAGAGGACATAGGAGCACCTTGAACATAATCAGGAACAATTTGAGGATTAAAATTCTAGTTAACAGATTATAGTCCATTGGTTAAAACAGAACCATAAGTCCATACTGTACATATATAAACAGAGAAGAAGGGAGCCCTCTTACAGTAGAAAGCCAAGTAATAAATGTAGAAACGGTGGAAACAGATCACTGCCATTCAGCATCCGTGGTAAGGGCGGATGCAGGTGGGACTCACCCATAAAGCCAGGGTTCATGGGTAATATTTTGAGGAGGAACAGGATATTAGCATAACACTACACACCACAGTGATCAAATACAAAGGCACATGACAACTTTACAGTAGAGACACCTGGCCGACCCCATCATGATCAAGGTAAACATCACCAGGAATAAGATGGGTCATCATCACATGCCTCTTGACGAGATACACCTGGAAGAGCTCAGATCATGGCCTGAGTCCAATCATGGAGGAAGCACTGGACAGATCCGAGTGAAAGGCTGTCCTATAGAATGAAAGGGCATGAGTCACAGGAAAAGACTGAGAAGTGTTTCCAGGTTAAAGGATCCTGATGCGGTAAGATAACTAGATAGAATGCATGTTCCTAGATAGGATCCTGGACTAGAAAAGAGAAAGGACATTTTTAGAATGCTTGGATAAGTCTGAATGGAGCCTGTGGACCATGTTGTTGTTGCTGTTCAGTCCCCAAGCCATGTCCGACTCCTTGCGACCCCATGGACTGCAGCACGCCAGGCTTCCCTGTCCTTCACCATCTCCCAGAGTTTGCTCAAACTCATGTCCATCGAGTCAGTGATGTCATCCAGCCATCTCATCCTCTGTCGTCCCCTTTTCCTCCTGCCTTCAGTCTTTCCCAGCATCAGTCTTTTCCAATGAGTTGGTTCTTCGTATCAGGAGGCCAAAGGTTTGGAGCTTTGGCTTTAGTCCTTCCAAAGAATATTCATGACTGATTTTTTTTAGGATTGACTGGTTGGATCTTCTCACTGTCCAAGGAACTCTCAAGAGTCGTCTCCAACAGCACAGTTCAAAAGCATCAATTCTTTAGCACTCAGCCTTCTTTATGGTCCAAATCTCACATCCGTACATGACTACTAGAAAAACCAAAGCTTTGACTAGACAGACCTTTGTCAGCAAAGTAATATCTCTGCTTTTTAATATGCTTTATCATAGCTTTTCTACTAAGCAGCAGGCATCTTTTAATTTCATGGCTACAGTCACCATCTTCAGTGATTTTGGAGCCCAAGAAAATAAAAGTGGTGGGACTGGATACCATAATCTTAGTTTTTTGAACGTTGAGTTTTAAGCCAGCTTTTTCACTCTCCTCTTTCACCTTCATCAAGAGGCTCTTCAGTTCCTCTTCGCTTTCTGCCATTAAACTGGTGTCATCTGCATTATCTCAGGTTATCGTTATTTCTCCCGGCAATCTTGATTCCAAGCTTGTGCTTCATCCAGCCTGGCATTTCACATGATGTATTCTGCATATAAGTTAAATAAGCAGGGTGACAATATACAGCCTTGACGCACTTCTTTTCCAATTTTGAACCAGTCCATTGTTCCGTGTCTGGTTCTAACTGTTGCTTCTTAACCTGCATACAGGTTTCTCAGGAGGCAGGTAAGGTGGTCTGGTATTCCCATCTCTTTTAAGAATTTTCCAGTTTGTTGTGATCCACACAAAGGCTTTAGGGTAGTCAGTGAAGCAGAAGTAGATGCTTCTTTTGGAATTCCCTTGCTTTTTCTGTGATCTAACAAATGTTGATGATTTGATCTCTGATTCCTCTGCCTTTTCTAAATCCAGCTTGAACATCTGGAAGTTCACGGTTCATGTACTATTGAAGCCTAGCTTGATGGATTTTGACCATGACTTTGCTCACATGCGAAATGAGTGCAACTGTGCAGTAGTTTTAACACTTTTTGGCATTGCCCTTCTTTGGGACTGGAATGAAAACTGACCTTTTCCAGTCCTGTGGCCACTGCTGAGTTTTCCAAATTTGCTGGCATATTGAATCAGCACTTAAACAGCACAATCTTTTAGAATTTGAAATAGCTCAGCTAGAGTTCCATCACCTCCACTATCTTTGTTCACAGTAATGCTTCCTAAGACCCACTTGACATCACATTCCAGGATGTCTGGCTCTAGGTGAGTAACCACACCATTGTCGTTATCTGGGTCATTAAGACTGTACAGTGTATATTGTGGTATTGATGCTAATCTCCTGATTGGGATGCTTGTACAGGAGAAGGCAGGAGGAGAGATCCTTGTTTAGGGAAACATTAGTGGTGATCAGCATGTGAGAAAAAAAAGATGCATGTCATGTGGCCATGTGCACGTGTAGAAACCAAGACAGTGTGACCAAAAATTGAGGTGAAATATTAAAATCTAGGTGAGATGGAGGGGATACAGAATCTGTTGTACTGTTTTTATATTTTTTGTATGTTTGGGTCCACTGCCAATTTTCTTATAAAATCAGATGATATAAGACAGTAGACACTGGTCCTGACACCTCTAGGAAGGATCTGAGTTTAAATCCTAACTCAGTAATATATTTGATTTATGACTGTAAGGAAATAATTTGAAGTTCAGTTACAGCATTTAAAATTAACGCATGTACACCCGTGGTGGATTCATGTCAATGTATGGCAAAACCAATACAGTATTGTAAAGTAAAATAAAGTAAAAATAAAAATAAAAAATAAAAATAAATAAAATTAACTCCTACTGTGCCTCACAAAATTAAAATTAAAGTAGATAACCAATTATAGTCACCATTTACTGAGGACTTACTACTCTATGCTCACATTTTAGAAATACTATTTCTAAACCACTCAACAACCTGGCATAGTAGTATGATTCCCAGTTTACAACATGAATAGCCTAAGACTCAGAGAAATGGCATGTAAAAAAGGAGGGCTCAAGCCAGGAAACCAACTTCAAATCCCCACCCTCATTCTGCTCCACTGGGCTTTTCAGACAGGCAGCTCTTCTTCCCAGTGTCTTCAGGACACTGAAGGAGCTCAATCAACATTCATTTCCCCACCAACCACCTAGCAGAAGAGCAGATAGATGACTAAATGATTATACTATAAAGTGTTAATGCTGAATGCAGTGAGTAACTAAAGAATGAACAAAGTGATCTTGTGCAATCTGGCTATGAGGCAAAAAGGAGAGGAGGCTTCTAAGGCAGTAATAGTTGGACTGTGTTAAAGAATGAGGCGGCAATGGAGAAACAAGAGGTAAGGGATCTCAGGCAGGAGTTCGGCAGATGCAAAGCCATGTTGGTGTGTGAGCAGGGGTGCTGGGGAAGCAGCACGTGGAGGGAGGAGGCAGCTTGGGGAGGAGTCAATGATAGGTGGGCAGAAACCAGATCACGAAGAGTCTGACGTGTCCTGTTTAGAAGTTGACAGAGGACTTCCCTGGCTGTCCAGTAGATAAGAATCCACCCGCCAATGCAGAGGATATGGGTTCAATCCCTGGTCCAGGAAGATGAAGATGCCACAGATGAAGACGGTCACAACCATTGAGCTGGTGCTCTAGAGCCCAGGAGCCGCGACCACTGAGCCCTGTGCAACAACACTGAAGCCCCTGTGCCCTAGAGCCTGTGCTTCGCAACGAGAGAAGCCGCCACAGGGAGAAGCCCTCACACCACCGCTAGAGAAAGCCCACGTGCAGCAGTGACGACCCACTGCAGCCAAAAATAATAAATCAAGTTTTACAAAGGAAGCTGACACGCTGTTCTCCTGGCTAGACAGGACATGGCACATCTGCTCCCGATGCCTCTCCCCACACTTGCGAGACATTACAAATCACAGCGCTTTATGACACTTCGGACAGCCTGCACTTCAGACAGCCACTAGCAAACTGGAATTGGCACCCTCCTGCTGTAGGCAAGGGGCAGGCGTACAAGGGTTTTAACAGGTAGCTGGTAAGACTGGCTCTGTTGTTAACAGAGTACAACCAGCACAGCAGCGAGGACTGGTCAAGAACCAGACTGCAGACCTCATGACCCATGAAAAGGCTGCTACCACAGTCCTGTGTGATGTATGACGGAAAGGTGCGCATCCAAGCGAAGTCAGGATTGGGTCACACTCCAGGCTTTCATCCAGGCACTGTCAGAAAGCATATTATGGTGGAGGAAGCATGCAAAGTGCTCATCAAACAACAAAATCCAGGGCAAGTTGGAAGTTGTGCTCAGGAGACAGTGAGACTCAGGAAACAGACTACAGGAGGATTGGAAGCAGGCAGACCAAGAGAGATGAAAGTTTCACTACCCTTGACATTCCACATAATGGCTGCAAAGCGGCCACAACAGTACTCAACACCTACCTGGTATCGGTACTACTGGACTACTAGTTATTCCCTGCAACACTGAGGTGCTCAACGGAAGGATGCTTGTTGTTACTCAGTCGCTAAGCTGTATCCAACTCTGCAGCTCCAGGGACTGCAGCACACCAGGCTCCTTGTCCTTCACTATCTCCTAGAGTTCGCTCAAATTCATGTCTATGGAAAGACAATCATACTTTCTGTATCTTGAGGGGGAAAAACATGATACTTAAGCACTTAAAACACACACATACACAAATAAAGCCCAGTGTGCACAGAGACCTAGAATACAATGAGGAAGCATTTCAACACAGGATGTGGTGAGAATCTGGTTTCTTGAGCTTGAGAAGCAGTGGTGCACTGCGTAGAACTGGGTTTCATCTCTTCTCGGGACCTCGGTTTCCCTGACTGACAAAGGAGAGGATAGAAGTATAATCTCTTCACACACAATAATGCTGACTCTGAACTCTCCTCTTAGAATGAGAAGAGCAAGGAAGTTTCAGAGAGTCTTCATGCGGCAAGCACAAGCATGTCGGGCTAAATCCTCCTGAGTGCGAATCTGGTGAAGGTAGCAACTCATACCACATCCAGAAACTCGGTAATATGATTGAGAAAACTGGAAACACGTTGCAAGTGAAAGCCTGGGGAGCGCACTACATGCTGCTTTAAGATGCTGACTGTTTTTGAAATAAAACTTTAAAACACGCCGTAAAAGGCAACTATTCCTCTGGGGAAAGAGTGGCCTAAAGTGTCTTTGATTGTAACTGTGGGAAAGGCTTTCATCTGTGCTCTTTACGAGGTTAATTGTAACTCTCCCCCAAGCTCAGAAACCCCTTTCTGAATCTTGTGGCTGTAATCTTACACTCTGTATGATAAATCTTCATTTCCAACAGGCACATTCCAAAATGTTCAAACTCGTGGCTCAGAAAGCAATCAAATGAGTGAAGGGTGATAAAAAGAAGCTCTGTTTTTGATAGCCTGCACACACAT
This sequence comes from Budorcas taxicolor, assembly GCF_023091745.1. NCBI lineage: Eukaryota > Metazoa > Chordata > Mammalia > Artiodactyla > Bovidae > Budorcas > Budorcas taxicolor. The sequence continues at coordinate 28,451,337 of NC_068917.1, read as the reverse complement.
GTGCCCATGTGCCTGCACACACACAGCCTGCTGACCTCCAGCTACACCCGGTGGAAGTGCTTTATCTTTGACTTCTGCTCTTATAAGTGATCAAACTTTATCAGAAAGACACCACAACCCACACAAATGTGAGGTACATGGCAACCCCTCTATAGCTCCTAACTGTTATCATGTATCCTTCTTTTCCTTCATTATTGCTGATGGATTATAACACTGTAAGTATTTAGCAGTCATTGAGAGATTTATTCCCTACAATGAGGTCATCCTCATGGAGTATATAGCCACAGAAACACCCCTGTGGAATGCTGCTGTGGTTGCCTTCTTTTACTAAAGGACAGAAGACAGTTACCATAAACATGTTGTTTATACAGAAGACAAAACCCACCATGACGTTTTTCACATTCTTTTACATACAAAGACCTCAACTGAAAACTATGGTTCATATTTTCTTCACAGACGCTACACGAATTAATCTCCTGCTGTATTTTCATGACTCCCTTCTATCAATAACAGGCTCACTAGTAATAATTAAGTGTTAACATTCACAGAGCATTGGCCACATGCTAGGCATTGCATTGATTGTTTTGTTTATTATTTCATCTTCCCTGCAACCCCATGAGAGGCTGCTGTTATTTTCATCCATGTGAGAGGTCTGAGGCTTAGAAAGGTTGAGCTATTCAAGACCATTCTTCAGTGAGACACATAGCAGGCAAAGGGGTGGAACCAAACTCAAACCAGGTGTTTCTGAACCCACTGTCCGTGCTAATGTTTTTCACAAGACTGTAATTACTAAATAAAGGGTTCTTAACTTAGGTTCCTTAAATGAACTTCAAGGGACCCATGAGCCAGCCCCCTGGAACTGTGTATGCATGCATTTTCCTCTGAGAAAGTTCAAAACTTTTACCATATTTCCAAAAGAGTCCAGGACTCAAAAAAAAATTTTTTTAACAGCCTGGACTCAGGTGGAACTACATCTTGCCATCTTTATATTCTGTACCATCATTCCTCTCACTGCCCTCAGCACCCAAAAATAGTGCCTAGTGCATGACAGGTTATCCAGTTGACCCCATTCTCTCCTCTGGTCCTTTCTTAGTCTTTCCCCCCATGGAGATGCAATCAGAGTGATTTTTTTTTTTTTTTACAGTTCTGTTTTTAAGTCAAGCACATGTAAGAGTTCCATTAGCACAGGTCCAGGGCCCAGGCTGTCACACTATTGCCCTTCACAGCCATGTGCTCTAAAAGAGCACACAGGACCCCCATTCTGCCTTCTCATCCCAGAAAACCAAACACCTGCTTGTTCTGGCCTGGAGGGCACACCTGCAGAGGAGGAGATGCCCAGCTCTGCAGAGCAGCACACCTGGCCCTTCTGTGTGAGCGCCAGCCTCATTTGCAGGGCCAGCTGTCAAGTAATCCTCTGCTTTATAAACAATCTCACATTTTAATAAAAGCCACTGTGCATGGTGAGCTCTTGAAATATGTAAAGTTGGTTTGCAGTCTGCAGCTGCACTTAACAGATGCCCCAATTTCCAACTGAACTGTGTGTAATGGCCAGGAAAATGATGACCCATCACTGCACTTTGGGCATGCCTGTGTGCCAGGCTCTCTTCTAGATGCTTCCATCCATCATCCTGCCATCCTCACAATAGCTTAGGTAGTCAGTATCAACATTTTGCAGATGGAGAACCTGAAGTTCTATTGGAAAGGTTCAATAACTTATCGAGAGCCAAGATCTGACCCCACGTTGGGCCAACGGCAAAAGCCTTACACATCCCTATCCCTTCATGGTCCTGTCTTTTCATGGAACCAATATTACCTTTTTTCAAAATAAAGTTCACTCAAGTTGGGAAGTAGCAAAGACATTCAGGCCTCAATATCTACAGCAGCTACAGAACTATCATTTCACAGCACCGTACTAAAATGGGTTAGCACAGGATGTTTCCCACACTTCATGAGTAGAAGTATATTTAGCATATTTCTTAAGTCTATTGTAGATATCTCATGAAAAGTCATCTTTGAATCTTGTTATTCAGTTATCCAATGACTCAACTATAATACATTCAACAAATAGAGGAGGTTGAACACACTCAGCTAAAGAGTATGAAGAAACCCCAAAGAGTAAGGGAGTCTTGGCCCCTCCGTGGATCTTCCAATCAACTGAGCAGACTACTCCCCATATTGTTTAATATATTACTAAAGCAAGAGAACAACAATTTCCTAGCAAGCTAATAAGACCTTAACAGAAGGAAATAAGCATGCATTTGTTGTCCTGGAGGCTGGTTGAGGAAAGGAAGATATGTGATAAGTACAGACTTCACAAGGAGACAGCATCCAAGCTGAGAAGAAGCAGGCTTTGGCATGTGAGAGATGAGTAGACTAATGTGAAGAGGGGGGTGTGTGAACAAAAGCTCAGGGAGAAAGCACAGGCCCTTGACAGGACTATCCACAGCCACCCCCTGCTGGAAGTGCCTGGCCTGGAAGTGGCCAGGAGGCTGGGAACTGCACTGGGAAGGTCTCACCAACCTGCTACATTCAGAGATGGCAATGGAGCTCAATGAAGGTTCTGGATTGGGAGTGACCCAATCGGCTCTATTTTCCATAAAAGACTAATCTGGCCGAAGTGTACAGAGTGAAGACAGATTAGAAGCAGGGAGACCAACTACAGCCATCTGGTGATGAGATGATGAGGCGTAAACTCGGATGTGGAAGCAAGGAGTTAAGTGGCAGCTCTATTGAAGGAATGCAAGGAAATTCCCCACCAGAGAAACAGTCTGAAATGGGGTGCTTAGAAAGGAAGTCTTGCCTGAGAAAGAGAAGAATTTCTGGTTGTTAACAGCCTGATTCTGACTGTTTCAAGTATTTGCACTTTAGGATTAACCATTTAGAATAATTTCAAAGTTTAATTTGTGCAGAGGCCTGAAAACAGGGTTATTCTTGGGTCACTTTCATGCTCTGAGGTTGCTGAGCTCTTTCATAGAGCTGTTTTCTGGCACCTTTGGGCTCAAATTCTCTAAACCAACAGTAGGAACAGAGGTGCTGCTTGGGAGTGTGTGTTTAAGCAAACGAATTCATAGTCCAGTGGGAGGTGGCACGTATGGCTGTGGTAGGTCAGATTTGGGATCTGTCGTTTGAAAGGAGGCTTCAGGAGAGGAAGACGGAGAATTTTAGCAGCTCGTTAGTCGTCCAGACCCACTGAAACTGGTATGTGAGGCTCACCAAACACCCTGCTCTCATAAGGACGGTCTGGCCTGGGGAGGAGCCTGGTGGCCTCTGCCCAGGTTCAGAGCAGCTGCTGATGATGGAAGGAGCCCTGTGCTGGGTCTTGAGGGAAGTCTCCAACTGGCTGGCCCAGCTTGCCTCTGTGGCTCCTCTGGTCCTCTTCAGTTGCATGTGTGTGTGTGTGTGTGTGTGTGTGTGTGTGCGCGCTTGTAAGTCGCTCAGTTATGTCCAGCTCTTTGTGATCCCATGGACTGTAGCCAACCAGACTCCTCTGTTCATGGGATCCTCCAGGCAAGACTACTGGAATGGGTTGCCATTCCCTTCTCCAGAAGAGCTTCCCAACCCAGGGATCGAACCCAGGTCTCTTACACTGCAAGCAGATTCTTTTCCATCTGAGCCATCAGGGAAGCTGATGTATAATGGTGAATCACTAACTTTTCAAATCCTTATCTTTCTAATCTTAAATAGCACTATATTCAATTTGTGTGAGGAAATGCATATATTTTTTGGATTCCCAAAACAAAACTCATTCTTGAATGGCTGCCAAGTACAGAAGAATAGAAACAGGGAAAGAAAAAAAAAAAAAACTCATTGAGAACTCTACTATGAGCCATCAGTCCACATTTTGATACATTACCTTCCAATCTGTTCCACCTGCATTTTTAACACAGCGAAGGCCTTACAAAATGTGTTTCTCCTGCAGAGCATCATCTAAGAGCTGAGAGAGAAACTGACTCATGGACTTGTGAAATTCACAACCGACCAGCGCCCAGCCCAGCACCTGACACCCGAGCAGGTGCCGAGTGCTAAACCAACTTCAAAGTCTCTCCTAAGAACCTCTGGAAATAGATATGATGACATCGATGGACAACTGCTTTAACAGAAATGCTTCTCCCCCATGTTTCTAGGTTATTTCTTCGTGGCTGTAATAATTAAACAGCTCGCTAACGGAAGGAAGGGAGAGAGAGCGGACAAGACTGGCCCCACTCAACCTCATTCTCAGTCGTTAAGATACCCCGTGGTGTTCTCGTGACGACACTTGCACATCTGTATTATTTGCTACTATGTCTACAAACATCGTGGGAGGTGAGCAAGGCTGGTCCTCGCCAGTTTCCAAAAGAGTCTGGAAATTGAGGCAAATGGAGGGCAAGTGGCTCACCAGAGGTCATACAGGTGGTTAAGGGCAAAGCCTGAATAAAACTCAGGCAACGTGCCCCCTCCACCCTTTCCAGAGGGGCCCCTGAGCAGATCCTCTGGAGAAGGGAGCAGAGGGAAGCTCCTCATGCAGCCCGGAGCCCTCCCTGAGCCAATGTGTTACTAGTCACTGCAGTCAGCTCACTACTCCAGTGTGCAAAACCCACTCTCCCTTTCTTCACCACCACGGACTTCTCAAATGTACTGCAAGAGTAGATACTCACAATCAGGAGTAATAACCTGTGAGCCTGACAGGTATCACATTTCCTCTCACAAGAACCCACAGGAGCCTGAGCCCTACAAGTATTAAAAACCCAACACGAGGGCAACTTGTCCAAAGTCCTGGAATAAGTTCCAGAAACAGGATTATTAGTGCAGCTCTGCACAGCTCTGCATTTTGCCGCACTCTGGAAGTTTCAAGGCATTCGGCTCCCAGAGGCTGGGTGAGCTGGATCCTATCACCAGGGGAAGAGGAAAACCCCATCCCAACAGCAGTTTCCTGGTCCACGGGCCTCTCAGATCTCACCGGGGCCAGCACCGGCACAGCCCCCTCTCAGGCATCACCCCGTGTCCCCACTGTGGCCAGGCAGGGCTTCCTTCTGAGGGCTGAAGACCCTCATTCCCAAGGGAGGCCTGCCAGATGGAGACATAGAGCCCTTGCCACCTTGCTCAGCCAAAACTGGCCACAGGCCATAATACTAAGATGCTCAAGCAGTGAAGATACAGCCCTCCCCAAATTTGGAGAAAAGCTAAGCCCTGCAGTGGGAGACGCCAAGAAAACATTTCACTGCAAAATGCAGCTTGATGAACTGATTTGTGAAGCACCATCCCAAGCACCATCAGCGGGCATCAGAGGTATCACCACTGAGGTGGGGGTCACCCTGATCAAGCTTTCCTCCAGGTGACTTTGTAAATAACATAACACAGGAAAGAAAGCAACAAGCAGAGAGGTAAAAAGGCAGTTTGGCTGATTCTTCACTAAGAGATCTGAACTTTGTTACCAAAGCCACTCCACTCTTGTTGGATTTAGAGATATTTGCCTTTGAAAAGAACAGCACTGGAGACTGACCTTGGTAATCTTTCCCTCCTTCATTCACAGAGCTTCTATCTACCCAGTCTGTGACAGTTTAGGGAGATATGAATTAAAAGCTATGATCCTCGACCTCAAGCCGCTCCAAGTCCAGTTAAGTATAACAAGTATTTATGCTTTGAGGCAACTGCTTTGATGGCTGTATTTACATAAAGCCTAAAGGGAGATAGAATGCTGAGCACCTGAATCAGGAGAGGAAATCAGGGAGGGCTTCCAAAATGAGGTGGCATGGGGCTAAGGAGAGTTAGCCAGACCAACCGTTTACAGGGAGGACATCCAAGGAAGAAAGAGCAAAGTATGAGAAGAGTGAGAGAGCAAGGGATATTTCCAGGGACTTCCCTGATGGTCTAGTGGTTAAGACACCTTCCAAAGCAGGAGAAGCGGGATTGATCCCTGGTCAGGGAGCTAGGATCCCACTGATCCTAGTGGGCAATAATGCCTCAGAGCAACTTAGTCCACATGCCACAACTAGATGAGAAGTCCACACACCACAACTAAGACCTGATGTAGCCAAAAATGCATACACACTTTTAAAAGGTATTTTCCATGGCAACCCACTCCAGCATTCTTGCCTGGGAAATCCCATGGACAGAGGAGCCTGGCGGGCTACAGTCCATGGAGTCGCAAAAGAGTTGGACACAACTTAGTGGCTAAACAACATGTATACAGCACAGTAATTTTAATTCTGCTGATTCTGCTTTTGTTTTGTCAGTTCAGAAATAGTTGAATAAAGTATCATTTATCCACATGACAGATAATAATGCAACCATTAAAATGTTTACAATTACAAATGCTTATTATAAACAAAAACAAATATAAAAATATTTATATATGATCCAACTACATATGTAAGAAAGTGGAGCATGATAAAAGCCCAAGAAGAAAGCCACCAAATATTGAAGTAATTTTTTTTTTTTTTGGTATTGAAAGAGAAAAAAAAAAAGGTCTTTTCCAAAATTATCATTAGTCCTATATTCCTAGAGCAAAAAATGACAGGTGAGAAAGGTTGGGAGATCAAGCTGGACAAGGCAGCAGAGGCCACACCTTGAAGGGCCTTCAACAACAGGCAAAGGAGTTTTCATTATATGCTGGAGGTGGAAGATTGGGAGAACATATGCGCAAATGATGTGACCAATGAGGGATTAGTCTCCAAAATTCACAAACAGCTCATGACGCTTAACATCATCAAAACAAAGGACCCACTCAAAAATAAGGGCAGAAGACCTAGCCATTTCCCCAAAGAAGACACACAGATGGCACATGAAAAGATGTTCAACATCAGTAATTATCAGAGAAATACAAGTCAAAACTATAACGAGATTATCACCTCCCACCAGTCAGAATGGCCATCATCAAAAAATCCACCAACAATAAATGCTGGAGAAGGAGTGTAGAGGAGGGAATCCTCCTACACTGTTGGTGGGAATGTAAATTGGTACAGCCACTATGGAGAACAGTATAGAGGTTCCTTAAAAAACTAAAAATAGAGCTACCATATGACCCTGCATTCCCACTCCGAGGCATAAATCCAGAGAAAAACATGATCCAAAGGGACACACGCACCCCAATGTTCACTGCAGCACTGTTTACAATAGCCAGGACATGGATGCCACCTAGACGTCCATCAGCAGAGGAATGGATAAGGAAGATGTGGTACACATATACAATGGACTATTACTCAGCCGTTAAAATGAATGAAATAATGACATTTGCAACAACATGGATTTGCACCTAGGGAGTGTCATACAGAGTGAAGTAAGTCAGAGAGGGAGAAATATCCTATGACATCCCTTATGTGTGCAGGCTGTCACTTCAGTCTTGTTTGATTCTTTGCAACCCCATGGACTGTAGCCTGCCAGGCTCCTCTGTCCATGGGATTCTCCAGAAAAGAGTGCTGGAGTAGGTAGCCATTCCCTTCTCCAGGGGATCTTCCCAACCCACATGATCTTCCTGAACCATGTCTTCTGCATTGCAGGCAGATTCCTTACCACTGAGCCACTAGGGGGAAGCCCATGACATTCCTTGCATGTGGAATCTAAAAATAAATGATACAAAGGAACTTACAAAACAGAAAACAGACTCACAGACTTAGAAAAAGTGAGAGTTGCTCAGTCATGTCTAACTGTGTGTGACCCCAAGGACTGGAACCCACCAGGTTCCTCTGTCCATGGAATTCTCCAGGCAAGAATACTGGAGTGGGTTGCCATTCCTTTCTCTAGGAGATCTTCCTGACCCAGGAGTTAAACCTGGGTCTCCTACATAGCAGGCAGATTCTTTACCATCTCAGCTACCAAAGAACCCCACAGACTTAGAGAATGAGCTTAATGGTGGACAAGAGGAAGCATGAGGGGAAGGGATTGTTAGGGAGTTTGGGATGGACATGTACACAGTGTTATATTTAAAATGGATAATCAACAAGGACCTACTGTATAGCACATGAACTCTGCTCAATGTTATGTGGCAGCCTGGATAGGAGGGGAGTTTGGGGAAGAATGGATACTTGTCTATATATGGCTGAGTCCCTTCATTGTTCACCTGAAACTATCACAACATTGTTAATCAGCTCTACCCCCAATATAAAGTTAAAAGTTAAAAAAAATAAAATATGCTCAAGAAAAAAAAGGTATATTTCCAAAATCATCATCAGTCCTACATTCCTGGAGCATAAAATGACAGATGAGAAAGGTTGGGAGATCAAGCTGGACAAGGCGACAGAGGCCACACCTCAAAGGGCCTTCAACAACATGGAGAGGAGTTATCATTATATGCTGGAGGTGACGGAGACCCCAAATGAGCCCTGAGCAGGGAAGAGAAGGTCATAGGTCTTTAAAAGATCTCTCCAGTTAGGGCACACTGGCAAGTCCAGGGAGGCCTACCCAGAGGGTCCTGCACAGGTTTCAAGCAGGATTCATGGGATGCTGAGGCAGGCAGGGCTCTCGCCAGCACAGAACAGAAACGTTAGCAAGGAAAATTGTCAGGACTTGGAATGTGGGGACACTCTTCAGTGCTCCAGCTGTTAATGAACCCAGGCGGGCCTCGGCCTAGCGAGTATTTCCAGTAGAAACCCCAATGTTGGATGTTTAATGACACGCAGTATGACAACAGCAGCTGGATTGCAGAGAGGTGAGATTCATTTTGTTATTTGATTTGTCAGCAACACAGAGCAGGGCTCCCTGACCACACCTTCTGGCACAGCTGCCCAGGGAAGAGCCGGGCTCCTGCAGCTCAGAACGGAGTCTTAAGGTCTCCTGCCAGGAGAGCTGAGAGTATTCGTGGCCACCGCTCCATCTCTGCCTCCCCTGCCCCTTCTGTTCCGGCAGCTGCCTTCCAAAGACTAATGAGAACAAGGTGCAACTCGGTTTAACAGCTCTGATACATTCCTTAGCAAAACCTAATTTCTTTCAAAACATATCAACTGCTTTACAGTGACTCCATCAGGCAAGACACATGTCAAGGGGAAAAGCAAGAGAAAATTTGGCAAGTACATGTAATGTGTCAATAAATTAAACGAAGTTTATTTTCACAAAACCAAATGGTCAGACTTGCTCGTGGCTTCCTACCGAGCTCTAAAAATTACTCTCTAGAGAGAGTAATCAAAGCACAATTAGAGCAGTCCTGGAATTTTTTTTAAACATACCATCCTTTCTTCACACATGGTTGCTCCTGCATTTGTAGCAAGGGTCCTTAACTCAGAGAAATGGGCTTTTCCAGGTTTGGGTCCTTCTGTGATAATATGCAGTCATAAAACTGGTTTTCTGTTGTTATTTTTTACAAAAGCAATTGGTTTACAGTTAAGACTAAATGTCCTCCACAATGTATCCATTCATTTGTTCATTTAACAAACAATAGAATTGCCTGTTGGGTTGGTCTATTTCAAATCCTGGAAAACAGAAAATCTATTTTCCTAATAATGGCAATAATTTTTAGCCCCTGGGCAGGAATTTTATCACTCTGAGGATATTTCATTAAAGTCCTAAATTATTTGAATAAAAGAGACTACTGTACCAGAGTGACTCTGTATTTTCAAAATGCGGCAAGTGGTCAAAGAACAAAGAAACCATCAATGGAGGAAAGTAAATATAGTTTTAAAACAAATCAGACTAAAAACAGTTGATATATGTCTCAGAAAATGGCATAGAGACTTGGCCTCATGAATAGAAGTGACACTTTTAGACTCATAGACTTAGATAAACGAAATTATGGTTGTCAGGAGAGAAGGGATAGTTAGAGAGTTTGGGATGAACATGTGCACACTGCCATATTTAAAATGAATAACCAACAGGGACCTCCTGTGTAGCACTTGGAACTCTGCTCAATGCTATGTGGCAGCCTGGATGCAAGAGGGGGCTTAAAGGAGAATGGATACGTGTGTATGTATGACTGCGTCCCTTCACTGTTCACCTGAAGCTAGCACAAATATTGCTAACTGGCTATGCCCCAGTACAAAATTAGAAGTTCAAAAGAAAATTTTAAAAAAGAACGTTAAGCAAAACAAAGAAGTAACACTACATTTTTTCCCTGTGGCCTAACAGAACTGACATCTTCTTTCAAAAAAGAATATCCTACCAGGTTTACAAAGATTGTAAAGCTTCTTACCTAGAAATATCTGTGGAATTTCAATAAGAGTCATTAGTAAGAGGCAAAGGGAACAAAGACTGCTATACACAGTTACACAGTTTGTGTACTGCACAAGGGTGACAAGGTGACATCTAAGAGGGCACTGTCACTTCGGAGACATTGTCAATTTGTATAGTTAAACAGTTTTTCAGGAGATAGTAATGGAGGGTATTGCTCTGAAACCCAGCATGACAATATTCTGACAAGTGGAAGAAAAACACATTGAGGAAGCCATGCCTGTTTCTAATTTGCACAAAGGCTTCATATGGATCACAGTGGCCCTGGTGGTGAAGTTATGATTTGTAGAGGACACCATTCAAGTGATTCTTTGGAATGAACTGCTGCTTTGAGTCAACTTTCCAACCTAGTGCCTTGCACACAGCACTCCATAAATGTTTACTAAATCAGCCATCAGCATGATCATCAGGTATGCTCAGCTCGGGTGATTGACCAGAATGTTAACACAAAGACAGTGTCAGGATTCAACTGCTATAGAAGCTGTGATCTCAGCACAGAGAACTGCTCTTCCTGTGGTGAGCTTGAGACTGCTCTCCACACCTCTTTCTTTTTCTCCATACCTTTTAACCCAGGAACAGCCACGTTTCCTCCTCCTCTTCCCCAAACCTGGAATTGAGGAGCTCCAAGATGGCAGCGCTACAGCATGGCAGCAGTCCTGATCCTCTAGTCACTACACAGAAAAGAGCCTCTGACTTTGATAAACCTTTGTCATAACTAATGAGATCGCAGAGTTCGTTTCTGCAGCACTGGCTATATTACTTGACTAATACACTAAAGCAAAGACATGGAACCCTGCTTCCCATTTCCATGTGCTTCCCTCCGGCGGTCCCCCTGCCCAGCCTGCTGTGAACACCTGTGTTCAGTAGTGCTATGGGAGACGGGGAGGGAGCAAGGAGGGCAAAGACTGAAGAGCCTCTTCCTCTCTGAACCCTCACAGCTGAACTCTCCTCTGAAGCCTCCATGCTTTCACACACTAACAGTTCCCTTTGAGAGTGAACCCAAATTTAAACATTGCTCTAAGATCCCTGAAATAATCTTGATATCATCTGCGTATCCCAAGGAAAAGTGTCAGGGCCTCGTGATGTATTTGAAAGAGCACAGAAGGAGGAATTCGGAAGAACGGATTTTAGTGTGGGTTTTACAATTTCCTGGCAACACTGACTCTGAAAGTACCACTGATCCCTGATCATCACTTCTTCAACATGGAGCTAATGCAATCCTCTCTTAAAAAGGTGAAAATAAGGACACCAAACACATGTAAAAAGAACACCTGAAACAAAGCATACAAGCACAAGAAATATTAACGAAAGAGGAAAAGCATGCATTCAAACTTCTCTACATAACCTAGCTCAAGAGTCACTTAACCCCCCAAATATCCTTCCAAATTCTAAGGAGAACAAAAATATTCCTAACTAGACATTTAGGAATGTCTTACTGCACGTGTATGATGTTAGGCTCTATGCACAAGGCTAATAAAATTTCAGCTTACATCTGTATAGCACTCTATAGTTTATTAAGTTCTTTCATATACATGAAATCATGGCAGAGCTGTGCATTTTATATGCTGAATGCATGTTTTATAAAGTACTTGGGCCTTGGATAATCAGTGTATATACTATACGCATGCCCGTTGTATGTAACTAGGAGTATAATATTATTTAAACTATTACACAATGTATATTGTTGCACCCTTACTTTTACAACATATTAGTGGCGATACGTATGATTTATACCATGCGGAGCACTTTGTGAGGAATAAAACCCCTAATTAAAACTAGACTCCTGTGGGAAAAATGAATTGCTTTATGATGATTCATTTTACACTGATTTCCAGATCATATAACAACTCAAACCAAGGTCCTACCTGAACATAGTTTGTGAAAATAATTAGCAAAAGAAGGTATTAAAACATCTGGAAATTTCCTCTGTGTTTTGTATTTTCCCCTGTGGAATTTGTTAGTATTTTTATTTTTAAAAGGAGGTAAGATCATTCGATTTCAAGTGCACAAAAAGTAGTTACAGAATGAAGTTATATTGATTATAATAGAACATGAATAATCTCTCTCCCATCATCTATCATTATGTTGCTGGAAAATGGCAAAGAACCCACATCTTTATAATGAAATCATCTGCGAATGGCCTTGAGACTAGAACATTAATAAAACAAATAAAGTGATTCCAAAACCTAACCTTCTATGCCTCTCTCTTTCCCTACCCCATTGCTTTTTAAGTGAAACTAGAGAGCGGACTCTTCATCTGATACCAGAGGACTAATTCAATTAAGCTTAAACTGAAGTTCTGTTTTATATGGATATTAGTACAGTCTGCATTGATGTTTATAAAAAGCTTTTTAGGTTACTGATGTTATCTGAACCCTAAGTGCTCAAATAGCCATAGTTAATAATGCAGATTTATCTTAAAGGACTTCAAAAATATACATTTAATTTCTAGAGATAACCAGTTCATAATTAAAGAATATTGGCTATAGGAAAATGTACTTTTTTAGCCATCACGCACATACACACACACCCGTCTCATACCTCATTCCTCAAGTGTTCAGTACTTTGACTTTTTTTAAAAATAAGCAACTCAAAAGTTATGTCACCAAAAGAACCATAAGAAGAATATCAAATTCACTTTGTACCATGCTGAAATAAAGTTTTACATCTGAATTATGTCACTCCAAGTTTCTCAGCATGGAGGTGGTGGGTAGCTTTCTGCAGAATATAATCGAAGAAACACAATGAGTTCTATCCCAGAGCAACCTCCACATCATGCCTGGAGCCACCAACAGGTGAGCCATTGACAGTTGAGGAATGCGGAAGAGGCAAAAGAGAAAGGAACTTTGGGAGTAGTATGTACCACATAGAAGAGGCGTTTCTTTACCTACATTGTCTTCCTTAAACCTTAAAACAGCCACTTGGCAGGTAGCATCAGCAGATGCCCAGAAAGATTAAGTAACTGGCCCAAGGCCATACACAGGTACAAGCAACAGACTGAAGCCCACATCTGATTTCAGATGCCAGCCAACCACACACTGAGAAGGATTTTAATTCACAGATTTTAATGTTTTTCTTCTAAATATCACCAAATAATCCAGGCCTTACTTCCTATGACCTACAATGTTGTTTTGTTGCTAAGCCGTGCCTGACTCTTTTGTGACCCCATGGACAGTAGCCCGCCCGTCTTCTCTGTCCATGGGATTCCCCAGGTAAGAATACTGGAGTAGGTTACCATTTCCTTCTCCAGGAGATCTTTCTGACCCAGGGATTGAACCTGCATCTCCTGCATTTTCTGTATTGGTAGGTGATTCTCTACCTCTGTGCCACCAGGGAAGCCCTATAAAGACAGGGATTCAAAAGTAAGACAATCAATAGGTACATAAAGGTTATAGGTACTAAAGGAAACCATTCCTGAATATTCACTGGAAGGACTGATGCTGAAGCTCCAATACTTTGGCTACCTGATGTGAAGAACTGACTCATTGGAAAAGACCCTGACGCTGGGAAAGATGGAAGGCAGGAGGAGAAGGCGACGACAGAGGATGAGATGGTTGGACGGCATCACCGACTCGATGGACATGAGTTTGAGCAAGCTCCGGGAGATGATGGACAAGGAAGCCTGGTGTGCTGCAGTCCACAGGCTCACAAAGAGTCGGACACGACTGAAGAGACTGAAAGGTTATCATATCATATCATAACAAAGACTCTCAGATAAAATGGTTACCGGGGAAGGGCCTCAGCCCGTTAACACCTACTAACCTGTTAGGATGGGATAGTTTTGCAGATTATCTGTTTGTGGCTGACCATGTTGTCAGGAAATAAAACCCCTAATTAAACTAGATTCCCACAGGAAAAAAACTATTTGCTTAACATTAAGGTTTCTAGATAGTCTGTCCATAGAAACTAGAACCCAGCTCAACAGTTTCTGAAAAAATTACAAATTTAAAAGTGGCCCAAGGCTGAGGAAGTCTGGAAATCGATGGAAGAACAACAAAGGGGTACCATCAATAAAGATCTTTTCAAAATGCCAGGGTCTCAGGAAGATCACCTGAAGGAGGGTATGGCAACCCATGCCAGTATTCGTGCCGGGAGAATCCCACGGACAGAGAAGACTGGCAGGCTGCAGTCCATGGGGAAGCAGAGAGACAGACACGACTGAAGCAACTTAGCTTGCAGGCACACAGACGCTATTTAATCCTCAGAAGAATCCTATAAGGTAGGTATGATTGGCCACAGCATCCGGTTCTACAGATAAGGAAATAAGGCTGAAAAGTTTAGCAAACTTGACTGCTTCACATAATATATTTGTTTCCTCCACAACAAAGTACCGCACACTGGGTGGCTTCAACAACAGAAATCATCTTACAGCTCTAGAGGCCCAACATCAAGGTGGAGGCGGGGTAGGCTCCTTCTTACGGCTGTGAGGCAGAGTCTGTTTGCTGCAGCCTCTCTCCTGGTTGCTGGCAGCCTCAAGCATTCCTTGGCTTCTAGAAGTTCTCTCTCTGCCTTCACACCACCTTCCCTCTGCATGTGCCTGCCTCTGTCCAAATCTCCCCTTTTAATAAGGACAGCAGTCATGCTGGATTAGGGCCCACCTAATGACTTCATGTGACCTTGATTTCCTCTGTAAAGACCCTATTTCAAATAAGGGCACATCCTGAGTACTAGGGGTTAGGACTCTGACATCTTTGGGGCAGGGGGACACAATCCCACTCATAACGCACAGCTATTAGGCAGTCAGGCTGGCTCCCTTTAACCGCTCATCTAAACTCCTTCTTGAGGAGCCAAGTCCAGTTAGGTGACAGAGCAGAGCCTTCCAAGTAAGACGGCTGCAGAGAGAGATGGGCAGCAGGAAGCAGCAAGGATGAGGAAGACAGGGACCACCTCTTGAACTCCCTACACATCTGTTGAAAGCTTATCCAAGATCCCACCTGCTGTGTGCAGTGTGCATTAATATCCTGTAGGAAATGCAGGGCTCAGTGAGGTCTCAGCCTCTGTCCTCAGACAAGTCTTCATCCAGTGACTCAGCCGGAGGAATGGAAGTGGGGACATACACAGACAGCTCCCCTGTAATCACCACACTGAGACATCACACCCAAGACCACGTGGGAGGGGTGGAAGGGACAGTGCATTATGGAAACAGAGCAGTGAGACTTCATTCCAACTGGGGATGGCTCCATGAGAGGACAGGCTTTGCTATGGGCTAGTTTCAACAAGAGAAGATAAAAAGACATGTAGACAAACAGAGCCAACACCTGCTGAGAGTTTAGATGGAAGGCCTATGCTGGAGGAAGCTGGCACCCTCAATCTTTACAACAGCCTAGACAACGGGTATTCTCCCCAGTTTACAGGTGAAGAAGCTGAAGCCTGCAGATTTCAGAGAGGGGAATAAGACCAGGATCCTAACCTCCAATGCATCTGGAAACCCAAAGATCTTAGCGCAGGACTCAGCTGGCTCTCAAGAGCTATAAAACTAAAGAATGAGTAAAGCCAGGCTTCCCTGGTGGCTCAGTGGTCAACCAGTAAAGAGACATGGGTTCATTCTCTGGTCCAGGAAGATCCCACATGCTTCGGAGCAGCTAAGCCCCTGCACCACAACTGCTGAGCCCACTGCTCCAACTGCATGCCCTAGAGCCCGTGCTCCACAGCAAAGAGCAGTCACTGCAGTTAATCAGCCCACTCACCACAGCTAGAGAGCAGCCCCCGCTCAGCCACAGCTGGAGAAAACCCTGGGCGGCAACAAAGACCCAGCACAGCCAAAATAATTTATTTTTTTTTTTAAGGAGTAAAGACAATTCATCATCTTCTTCTGATACCAAAGCAAAAGCAAAAGTACAGTTCCGCATGCAAAAATCAGAGGGATTCTATTTCAAAAACACCAAGTCTGCTTAAATTCACTACAGTATAAAATAAGATTATTTCCTGTAGCAAAGGTAGAAAAAAAATTCAGAAAGTTATAAAATTGGTGATTTCTAATAACAGAAGTGATCATATAGCCCGCTAGGGCCACTACATGCATATGTGGGTATGTTTGTGTATGTGTGTTTTTATGTGTACATTTTTTTCCTTGAAGCCATTAGAATTTTGGAAAATTTTATGACAACAAAGTGCCATGTACATGAAAGATGGATGGGTTAAAGTTACTGTTTTCTTAGGATCTGTCTGGAGTTTGACAGCCACGCACCGGTGCACTATCTGGAAAGATTTAGGACCTCTGCTGTAAAATTATTTATTAGTTGTTATTTATACTACGTGCTCACTAGCAGACCACCCAGCGCTGTAACAACAAAGGCAGTCACGCTGTGTCTCTCCAAAACAAGCAAGAGACCATAGGGGCCACCTCTGGGTGTCACCGCTGAAAGATGTGGCTTCCGGCAGGGAAGTAGGTTCTATGTTTTGAAGGCGCTGCCATGCTAACAGAGACCGACTAGATGGAAAACGCCGGGCTCAGCACGAGAGGGCTCGGGCTAAGCCATCCCTTTAGAGGCCTCAGTTCTGTCATCTGTAAAAGGGCGGGCTGCTTCGCTGTTTGCCTGAAACTACCACAACATTGTTAATCCCAATACAAAATTAAAAGTTTATAGTTTGGGGGAAAAATGTTTTTAAATAAAATGAAGAACAACACATAAAAATAAATAAAAAAGAAACAAAAGGAAGGGCTGTACCAGAAGTCTCTGTTCCCTTCCCCTCTGAACCCTGGATTTTAAGATGAGTCTGTGAGCAGTTGCTTGCTAACCCTGAGGTGTGATCTGGGGCTAATCTCAGTGCCTGGGCCTCAGGATCCAACAGGCTGCCTCCTCCATCCTTCTGACCTCCCACTTTGGCTTGAGTAAGCTAACAAGGCATATTGGAACATTCTTCAAGGCCTCAAAAGAAAAGCTCTTTGTTTAATGCTTAATTGGGACATATTAAATATGTCAAGATGTGGTTCCACTAGACCAAGAAGAGATCGAGTTTTTCTTTTTAATATAGGAAGTAACTGTTTCTATCATTTATAGTGAATTAGTAAATATAAAAATAAATGAATAAAGCAAGCATCTCTCCCCAAACCCCCACCCTACCCAAAAAAACAGTCCTTTGGTAACTTGTAGTTTTTTCTTTTGAGCTATTTGTCTAAAATTTAATCAACCAAATACACAAATATCTTCTTCAGTACAAGGAATTTATCCTCTCACTTTAAGTGGTCAATATCTCCCTCTCAGGCTGAAGCTCACATTAGCCAAAGTTTCATCATGGAATAACTCATTCAGGGAGCTCATCACTGGTATAGTTCAGTCTTCTTATTTTTTTCCAAGAGTGAAGTTCAACCAAAGTCATCTATGGCTATGAACTGAACTGGAACTTCTAATTCTAAGCCCTGTTCTCTTCCTATTAAAGCAACATATCCTCAAGGCTGGAGGGCTCCCATGCCCATTCTGAAGCCTTGCTCACATTTAATGACTCCCAAACCTGGCTCCACAGAAATCATTTCTGGGGGCTAAGTCCCAAGAGTTCACAAGAATCATGGACTATTACTCAGCTATTAAAAAGAATGCATTTGAATCAGTTCTAATGAGGTGGATGAAACTGGAGTATATTATACAGAGAGAAGGAAGTCAGAAAGAAAAACACCAATACAGTATATTAATGCATATATATGGAATTTTGAAAGATCGTAATGATGATCCTATATGCGAGACAGCAACAGAAACACAGATGTAAAGAACAGACTTTTGGACTCTGGAAGAAGGCCGGGGGGGGGGGGGGGTGATTTGAAAGAATAGCACTGAAACATGTATATTGTCATATGTGAACTAGATTGCCAGTCCAGGTTCGATGCATGAGACAGGGTACTCAGGGCTGGTGCATTGGGATGACCCTGAGGTGGAATGGGGAAGGAGGTGGGAGGGAAGTTCAGGATGGGGAACACATGTACACCCATGGCTGATTCATGTGAATGTATGGCCAAAACCACAATATTGTAAAATAATTAGCCTCCAATTAAAATAAATTAAAAAAAAAAAAGAATCACCTTTACTGACTTCTAGAGGAAAGAAGAGCACTTTAGGTAAGAGTAAGACGCTTACAAACAGAAAAAATGTTAACAGATTCTTCTTCTATCTTGGGAAAAGGCAAAAGTATAATATTGCTAGATGTTACAAAAACACAGAGTATACCCTAAAAACAAGGGGAAAGTGAAAGTAATCAAAACAATAATGACTTTAAGTAGAAATTTTAGTAAATGAGGGCATTAAATAATTTAAAAGTAAGTAATTTAAAACAGTCCTTTAAGATTGACTGGTTTGATCTCCTTGCTGTTCAAGGGACTCAAGAGTCTTCTCCAGAACCACAGTCCAAAAGCATCAACTCTTCAGCACTCAGCTTTCTTTATGGTCCAACTCTCACATCCATACATTACTACTGGAAAATCCATAGCACTGACTAGATGGACCTTTGTCAATAAAGTAATGTCTCTGCTTTTTAATATGCTATCTAGGTTGGTCATAGCTTTTCTTCCAAGGAGTAAGTGTCCACTCAAAAGTAGAAATACTCATTTAATAAATTCGCAAAGCATCATCCATTCTCCACAACTATCCAGATTTTGCCACACTTCAAATCTCATTTCTTTGCTTAAGTATTTTAAAGTAAATGTCAGACATTACTCTTGTATACTTCAATATGCATGCCTACAGAAAAGTTTTTTCATAAAATTCAATATCCCTTTTTGATTTAAAAAAAAAAAACTAAGAACAGAAGGAAACTTCTACAACACGATAAAGGCCATATGTGAAAAACTCATAGCTAACATGACACTCAACGGTGAAAGGCTAAAGGCTCTTGCCCTAAGATTAGGGAAAAGACGAAGACGTCTCCTTTCACCACTTTTATACAATACAGTATTAGAAATCCTAGCCAGAGAATTAGTCAAGAAAAAGAAACGTACCCAAATCTAAAAGAAGTAAAATCACTTCTGTTCACAGATGATATGATCTCATATGTGAAACCACTAAAAAAACTGTGTTCTGTTAGATCTAATAAACTCAGCAAAACTGCAGGGTAAAAAGATAAAAACAAAAATCAACTGAATTTCTATACACTAACAATAAACAATCCAAAAAGGAAATGCAAATTGGTAAAGAATCCACCTGCAATGCAGGAGACCCTGGTTTGATTCCTGGGTTGGGAAGATCCCCTGTAGAAGGGAAAGGCTACCCACTCCAGTATTCCGGCCTAGAGAATTCCATGGACTGTATATCCATGGGGTCACAAAGACTCAAACACAACTAAGCGACTTTCACTTTCACTCTTCATCCTAAATGGGAAAACGATCCCATTTAGAATAGCATCAAAATGAGAAAAAATATTTAGGAATAAATTAACAAAGGTGGCAAAAGACTTGTATACTAAAAACTGAACTGCCTGGAAAGAAATTAAAGACAACACAAATAAATGGAAAGATACTTCCATTTCTACATTTATTAATTGAAAGATTCTAATATTATTAAGATATAAATAGCATACAAAACTATCCACAAATTCAAGGCAATCCCTATCAAAATCTCTGGCATATTTTGCAGAAATAGAAAAACTCTAAACAGCCAAAATGATCTCAATAAATAAGAATAAAATTGAAACATTCATATTTCCTGATTTTTAAACTTTATACAACAGTAATCAAAAAAGTGTGGTACTGGCAACAAGAATACACATAAACCAGTGGAACAGAATAGAGCACTCAGAAATAGACCATCATAACACAACCAAATGATTTTCAAAGGGTATCAGTGCTATTGATAGTCTTCAAAAAATATGGCACTAGGCAAACTGGACAGCCAATCCAAAGAAATAAATTGGACAATTACATCGTATATAACTTAGTTCAGTTCAGTCGCTCAGTCATGTCCAACTCTTTGCAACCCCATGGACGGCAGCATGCCAGGCCTCCCTGTCCATCACCAGCTTCCAGAGTTTACACAAACTCATGTCCACTGAGTCAGTTATGCCATTGAACCATCTCATCCTCAGTTGTCCCCTTCTCCTCCTGCCTTCAATCTTTCCCAGCATCAGGGTCTTTTCAAATGACTCAGCATTTCACATCAGGTGACCAAAGTACTGGAGTTTCAGCTTCAGCATCAGTCCTTCCAATGAATACTCAGGACTAATTTCCTTTAGGATGGACTGGATGGATATCCTTGCAATCCAAGGGACTCTTCAAGAGTCTTCTGCAACACCACAGTTCAAAAGCATCAATTCTTTGGCACTCAGCTTTCTTTAGAGTCCAACTCTCACATCCATACATGACTACTGGGAAAACCATAGCCTTGACTAGATGGACCTTTGTGGACAAAGTAATGTCTCTGCTTTTTAATATGCTATCTAGGTTGGTCATAACTTTCCTTCCAAGGAGTAAGCATCTTTAATTTCATGGCTGCAATCACCATCTGCAGTGATTTTGGAGCCCAGAAAAATAAAGCCAGCCACTGTTTCCCCATCTATTTTCCATGAAGTGATGGTCGGACCAGATGCCATGATCTTAGTTTCCTGAATGTTGAGCATTAAGCCAATATTTTCACTCTCCTCTTTCACTTTCATCAAGAGGCTCTTTAGTTCTTCACTTTCTGCCATAAAGGTGGTGTCATCTGCATATCTGAGGTTATTGATATTTCTCCCAGCAATCTTGATTCCAGCTTGTGCTTCTTCCAGCCCAGCGTTTCTCATGATGTACTCTGCATAGAAGTTAAATAAACAGGTGACAATATACAGCCTTGACGTACTCCTTTTCCTATTTGGAACGAGTCTGTTGTTCCATGTCCAGTTCTAACTGTTGCTTCCTGACCTGCATACAGGTTTCTCAAGAGACAGGTCAGGTGGTCTGGTATTCCCATCTCTTTCAGAATTTTCCAGTTTATTGTGATCCACACAGTCAAAGGCTTTGGCATAGTCAATAAAGCAGAAATAGATGTTTTTGTGGAATTTTCTTGCTTTTTCCATGATCCAGCGGATGTTGGCAATTTGATTTCTGGTTCCTCTGCCTTTTCTAAAACCAGCTTGAACATCTGGAAGTTCACAGTTCACGTATTGCTGAAGCCTGGCTTGGAGAATTTTGAGCTTTACTTTACTAGCGTGTGAGATGAGTGCAACTGTGCGGTAGTTTGAGCATTCTTTGGCATTGCCTTTCTTAGGGATTGGAATGAAAACTGACCTTTTCCAGTCCTCTGGCCACTGCTGAGTTTTCCAAATTTGCTGACATATTGAGTGCAGCACTTTCACAGCATCATCTTTCAGGATTTGAAATAGCTCAACTGGAATTCCATCACCTCCACTAGCTTTGTTCGTAGTGATGCTTTCTAAGGCCCACTTGACTTCACATTCCAGGATGTCTGGCTCTAGATGAGTGATCACACCATCGTGATTATCCAGGTTGTGAAGATCTTTTTTGTACAGTTCTTCTGTAGGTCCATACAATTTGTGTCCTTTATTGAGCCCATCTTTGCATGAAATGTTCCCTCGGTATCTCTTATTTTCTTGAAGAGATCTCTAGTCTTTCCCATTCTATGTTTTTCCTCTATTTCTTTGCATTGATCACTGAGGAAGGCTTTTTTATCTCTCCTTGCTATTCTTTGGAACTCTGCATTGAAATAGGTATTTCTTTCCTTTTCTCCTTTGCTTTTCACTTCTCTTTTCACAGTTATTTGTAAGGTCTCCTCAGACAGTCATTTTGCTTTTTGTGTTTCTTTTTCTTGGGGATGGCCTTATTCCCATCTCCAGTACAATGTCACGAACCTCTGTCCATAGTTCATCAGGCACTCTATCAGATCTAGTCCCTTAAATCTATTTCTCACTTCCACTGTATAATCATAAGGGATCTGATTTAGGTCATACCTGAATGGTCTAGCAGTTTTCCCTACTTTCTTCAACTTGAGTCTGAATTTGGCAATAAGGAGCTCAAGATCTGAGCCACAGTCAGCTCCCAGCCTTGTTTTTGCTGACTGTATAGAGCTTCTCCATCTTTGGCTGCAAAGAATATAATCAATCTGATTTTGGTGTTGATCTTCTGGTGATGTCTGTGTTAAAGCCTTCCCTTGTGTGTTGGAAGAGGGTGTTTGCTATTACCTTTGTGTTCTCTTTACAGAACACTATTAGCCTTTGCCCTGTTTCATTCTGTACTCCAAGGCCAAATTTCCCAGGTGTTTCTTGACTTCCTACTTTTGCATTTCAGTCCCCTATAAGGAAAAGGACATCTTTGGGAATGTTAGTTCTAGAAGGTCTTGAAGGTCTTCATAGAACTGTTCAACTTCAGCTTCTTCAGTGTTACTGGTTGAGGCATAGATTTGGATTACTATGATATTGAATGGTTTGCCTTGGAAATGAACAGAGATCATTCTGTTGTTTTTGAGATTGCACCCAAGTACTGCATTTTGGACTCTTTTGTTGACTATGAAGGCTACTCCATTTCTTCTAAGGGATTCCTGCCCACAGTACTAGATATAATGGTCATTTGAGTTAAATTAGACTTTATCAAAATTAGAAACTTTCGTCATCAAAATGCACTATCAAGAAGGTGAAGAGAGAGCTCACAAAATGAGACAAAACATCTGAAAATCAAAAATCTGATAAGGAATTAAAATCCAAAATATATAAAAGAACTTCTACAACTCAACTACAACAACAAAGAAAAACACAATTATAAAATTGGCACAGGACTTGAATAGGTATCTTGCAAAGGATTTATATAAAATGACCAATAAGCAAATGAAAAGATGCTGAATATCATCAGTCACTAGAAAATGCAAATTTAAAGCACAATAAGATACTACTTCATGCCCAATAAGATGGTTATTATATAAAAAAAAATTTAATGACAAATATTGGTGAAGATGTGGACAAATTGGAACCTTTGTGCATCACTAATGGGAACGTCACTGCAGATGGTGACGGCAACCATGAAATCAAAAGACGCTTGCTCCTTGGAAGAAAAGCTATGACAAACCTAGGTAGCATATTAAAAAGCAGAGACATTACTTTGTTGATAAAGGTCCATCAAGACAAAGCTATGGTTTTCTCAGTGGTCAGGTACGGATATAAGAGTTGGACTATCAAGAAAGCTGAGCGCTGAAGAATTGATGCTTTTGAACTATGGTGTTGGAGGAGTCTCTTGGACTGCAAGGAGATCCAACCAGTCAACCCTAAAGGAAATCAGTCCTGAATATTCATTGGAAGGACTGATGCTGAAGCTGAAACTCCAATACTCTGGCTACCTGATGCGAAGAACTGACTCACTGGAAAAGATCCTGATGCTGGGCAAGATTGAAAGCAGGAGGAGAAGGGGACAACAGAGGATAAGATGGTTGGATAGCATCACCCACTCGATGAACATGAATTTGAGCTAGCTCTGGGAGCTGGTGATGGACAGGGAAGACTGGAGTACTCCAGTCCATGGCGTTGCAAAGAGTCAGACATGACTGAGCGACTGAACTGAACTGAATGGGATTGTAAAAAGATCTACAGTCTCTGTGGAAAATAGTATGGATGTTCCTTAAAAAGTTAAACATAGAATTACCATTCAATCTAGCAATTGCACTTTCAGGCATATACACTAAAGAACTGAAGCAGGAAATCAAATAATAATCGCCTGCCAATGTTCAAAGCAGCATTATTCACAACAGACAAAAAGTGGAAACAACCCAATAGCCATCAATAGATGGATGAGAGAGAACCTTAAAAAGGAATGAAATTCTGAGGCATGCTACAACATAGATAAATCCTGAGGGTATTACGCTAAGTGAAATAAGCCAGATAAAACAGGACAAATATTGTATGATTCCACTTATGTGGGACCTAAAACAGGCAAATTCTCAGAGACAGAAAATAGAAGTTATGAGGCACTCAGGAGCTGGGATAGTGCGGAGTTATAATTTAACAGGTACAGAGTTTCTGTTTGGAATGATGAAAATTCTGTAGACATGGACAGTGATAATGTTTTAATGTGCTTTATGTCACTGAGTTGAGCACTTAAAAATTGGCTAAAATGATAAACTTTCTGTTACATTTTATCATACTAAAAAACAATGCATGTCTTTAAAATATGGTTATTTTCCTAATCTAGCAATCTATTTTTAAGCATTTTAAAATATATGGCCTCAAAATGTTGTCAATTTTTCTAAGTATTTTTAGATTCCCCATCCCCCTGCCCCATTCTTAAATCTCACCATAGTTGACCAACTTCTATCTCAAACAGCAAAACATTGCTTTCTTTTCTTAGAGCTTATTTATAACAAGCATCATCTAAATTAGGATCAGCCCACTGTAGCCTTGAAGTCAAACTGGGCTCACCACCTGTTTCTGTACAGCATGTGAGCTAAAAATGATTTTTACATTTTAAAATAGTTGAGAAGATTAAGACAAATATTTCATGACACACGAAAAATATATTATTTAAATGTCAGTGTGATAATAAAGTTTCAATGGAACACAGCCATGCTCTTTCTTCTGTGTACTGTCCACAGCTGCTTTCATACTACAAAGGCAGAGTTGAATAGTTACAACACAGAAGATATGTCCGGCGAAGCCCCAGATATTTACCATCTGGGCCTTTACAGGAAAACTTTGCCAATACCTGATCTAAATGATCAATTCAAAAAAGGCCAAATGGCTACATCTAACCACACTGAATTTTCCACTGAGCTAATATAGCACCTGGCAATTTTTTTTAATAGATCTGACATGGCTGAACTGATCTTTACTTTCACAAATAGAAGATATCTGAAAGAAGCAGAAAAGTTATTTTGAAAACTATGGTGAAGAAGATACTGGTGTAGGGAGAGGGTCACTATATTTCAAGAGTTGAATGTGGCAGAAAATGCTGGCTACCTATCTTGTTACCTTTATTTCCCTTCTTCTGTGGTAACAGAACCCCCATTTTTAGCCACACCAGTGTTGTGACACACTTCTGTGAGGCATACACCATTTGGGGGTTAGGAGAGACTACACTTTCTTGCTTCCTAGAATATGGATGCAATGGCTGGAGGTTAAGCAGCCATACTGGATTATCAGGCAAAGCACGAAAGGGTTAGTCATCAAGCCAGAAAGTACCTGGGTCCCTGACATTATGAGCTGCCCTACCAGCTCTGGACTTCTCTTAGGAGAAACACATTTTCTAACACTTGTAGTCAAACTTTATCCTAAATACCACAGTGGTATAAAAGAAATAATGGTAAAGTTAACCCTAGAGCACAATTCTGAATGAGATGAATTTTAAGGACAAATACATTAGGGGATGGCTAAGAGGGAGTAGTCAGGTGGCCCTTGGGCTTCCCTGGAGGTTCAGATGATAAAGAATCTGCCTGTAAAACAGGAGACCGGGGTTTGATCCCTGGGTCAGGAAGATCCCCTGGAGAAGGAAAGGGCAACCCACATCCCTTGTGGCTCAGCTGGTAAAGAATCTGCCTGCAATGTGGGAGACCTGGGTTCAATCCCTGGGTTGGGAAGATCCCCTGGAGAAGGGAAAGGCTACCCACTCCAGTATTCTGGCCTCGAGAATCCCATGGACTGTACAGTCCACGGGGTTGCAGAGTTGGACACAACTGAGCAACTTTCACTTCACTTCAGTATTCTTGCCTGGAAAATTCCATGGACAGAGGAGCCTGGCGGGCTACAGTTCATAGGATCACAAGAATCACACATGACTGAGTGACTAACTCTTTCACTTTACATTAACAGAGGATAAGAAAATAGCCATATTACCTGTCATAGCATTTTTAAAAGTAGGCTGCACAAAAGAGATACAAAGGTAAAGGGCAGACTTCTGGACTGTCGGAGAAGGCAAAGGTGGGATGATTTGAGAGAATATCATTGAAACATGTATATTACCATATGTAAAATAGATGACCAATGCAAGTTCGATGCATGGATCAGGGCACTCAAAGACAGTGCTCTGGGACAACCCAGAGGGATGGGGTGGGGAGGGAGGTGGAAGGAGGTTCAGGATGCAGGGACACGTGTGCACACACAGTTGATTCCTATCAATGTATGGTTTTCCACCACAATATTGTAAAGTAATTATCCTCCAATTAAAATAAATTAATTTATTTTAAAGTAGGCTGCAATCTATACATAGTTTTATATATTTATAGAAACTCTCAGAAAAGATATATAAGAAACCAAAACCAGTGGGGCCTTAAATAAAGGGAACTGGGGGTACTATTTAAACTTTTTAACCATGAACTTGTATTTCCTTTAAATTTTTTTTCTTAAATCTTGAATTTTTGAAAAATAAAACATTAATAGCACAATGCTGCAAACTCAAGCCTCAAGTTCCCTAAAATGCTTGAAATGATAATGACAAAAGATTTGGGCAGTCATTTGTATTTTAAAACAGATTAGTCAGATTGCTTTCCATCAACAGACCAAAATAATTAGTCATTTATTCATGCAAATACTTATTCAAAGGCTATTATGTGCCACTGTCCTAGGATATATAACAATAAATCAAGCATCAAACAATTAAAATACAAGTTGCAAATAATAGAAGGAAGTTTCAAAGTCAGGAAAGAAAGGTGAAGTTATGGCAGCACCAAGGACAGAGGGGAAGGCAGGCCTGGGTCTCAGGGCGGGTCTTTGCACAGCCACAGGACGCTGAACTTGAACTCCTGAGGGGTAGGATAGCAGACAGTTAGGAGGCAGATGTGATGGAAGGACCTCAGGGGCTTCAAGAAGTGTTCTCAGGTCTCATGCCCAACCTCTCACCTCCTGTCAATCCGTCAATCCAATGACAGTCAGCCCATCTGTGGTGTCACGGGGTGAAGAATGGGACAAATGTGGGGTGAGAGGGGTACTTAAATGGAATCCTGCATGGAGGTTCCTCAAAAAATTAAAATAGACCTACCATACGATTCAGCAATTTCACTACATCCAAAGAAAATGAAAACAGGATATAGAAGATATCCACACATCAAGATTCACTACAGTATTATTCACAGCATCCAAGGCATCGAAACAACCTGTGACCATCAAGAAATAAATGGACAAAGAAACTGTAGTATCAACACACAGTAGACTGTTACTCAGCCATGAGAAAAAGGGAAGCCCTGCCATTCAAGACAATGTGGATGGACCTTGAAGGTGTTATGTTCAGGGAAGTAAGCCAGGTAGAGAAAAGGAACTAATGTTTATAACATGCAGAACAACAAAGTCAAACATCAAACTCATAGAAACAGGGTAAAGAAGTGGTTGCCAGGGATGGGAGGTGGGAAAAATAGGGAAAGGTTAAAACAAAAAAAAAAGGTCCAAACCTCCAGCTATGGGACGAATAAGATCTGAGGATCTCAAGTATAACATTATGACTATAGTTGATAACACTGCATTGTAAAACTGAAATTTGCTAAAAATGGAATGTAATATTTTACAAAAAAAAAAGATAAATATGTGAGATCATGGCTATATTAATCAATTAGATGGGAGGAATCCTTTCACAATGTGTTATCAAACCATCAGGATGAATATACACTTCGAATATCTCAGTTTTGTCAATTATACTTCAATAAAGTTGGGGGGAAAAAACTATAAAAAGAAAATCATCTTTCCAATAAGGTTAGAAAGATTGGGGAGTGTTGGGGACAGGACATGGCACTCCAGCCACTGCAGAAACTTTTTCAAGGACAGACCAGCTCTCTGGAAGAACTTTTGAGCACATGTGCAACTTAGCCCCTCACCCAGACGAACACTGATGGCAAGACCCAAAATTCATTAATCCCAAAATCAAAAGCAATTCATCAACCAGCTGATTGATAGATCAGTGTAGTCAAAAATGGCCAAATTTCATACATACACACTTAGCTTCAAATAAAAATCCACATTTTACCTTCAGATAAACAAAAATGCTTCATTTTCATCAGTACCACACAGCTCTGGCATAGGGAACTGAATCTATCCTCACTGCCTGTCCTTTTCCTGTCTTTAGCGAATAAAAGACTGAAGCTGACATGGCTACACTAAGGCTGTTCTCTGTATCTTCAGAGGAAAAAATAATCTTTATATTTTTAACATCTTCCAAATTTACTAAAAAAAAAGGAAAAAAAAAGAAAAAAAAACCAGCAGAGATCAGAAAGGTCAAAAGTAAGTCACCCCAAACCAGCCACAGTTGAAAACTTTCCAAGATGATGTTGGTTTGTAAGCACGGGGAGACCCGCCACTTCTGAGATTCCAGCTTCAGTTGAAACTAAAAACTCAATGATGATATAAACAGCTCACAAAGAAGTCCCCAGTTCTAAGATGTGGCAGAAGAGGGAAACAGCAGATGCTATTTTGGCTCTGTGCAAACTCCTGAGACCCCAGGTGGAAACTGTGAAGTCAGAGAAGCAGTTTGGTATTTAAATCTGTGAGGAGAGGAGTACACAGAATAAAATGGAACAAATATCAGGGAAAAATCAAGATTTCTTGCAGTGTTATTCCCCAAATGCAAGCACTCTGCCTACTAAAACAGCTGTGAGAAACCCGGACTTTCTTACACCCTTTCATTACCAAAGCGGGTCAGATTTTCCTTTACTCGTGCAATTTCTGTCACCCTCAAAAGAGAAAATTCACTCTTTTAAGAAGCAAAGTCCATTAAAGCTTGTTGGGGTTGGGGGGTTGGAGGGGCAGTGTTTCCTTACAAATAAACATTATTAACCTAAATTAAAAAATCTTATATGCGGTTGAGACCTAGTAAGTTGCTTTTCACTCACTCTGCACCTTACTCTTCCCAGCAGGGTCTGGAGTGCTTTGGTAGTTCTAAGACCACCTTGGGCAGCAGAAACTGAATTCCTGCAGAGGAGGCCCCGACAGCATGAGGCCTGGAAGCCCTATATTCCCTGCTATGAATCAGGTTTTCCATCACACTCATGGCACATGGGAAATAAGGATGATCCAGGAGCTACTCACTGTTTATTTGCATTCCTGGTCCTACTAAACAAACACTCCACGCGGCCAGATTCCACACTTCTGGAAACCCTAAAAAGCATGGCCAAGAAGGTGGAGACAAAGCGAGTACCCCCAACCCTGGAGAAGCCCCAGAGTTGGCTTATGAGGGCCCCTGCAGGCCCTCTCCTTGACTCCTTTGTATACATTGTTTGCTTAGCTCATTCTTCAGAAGACAAGCAGTTTATTTAAATTTAAAAAAAAATTTTTTTTTTAAAGGGACTTTCCCTGGTGGTCCAGTGGTTGAGAGTCTGCCTTCCAATGCAGGGGACTCAGGTTCAATCCCTGGTCTAGGAAGATCCTACATGCCACAGGGCATCTAAGTGGGTGTGCCACAACTAAGACCCAATGCAGCCAAGTAAATAGTTAAAAAAAAAAAGCCATTATAGGCAGGCACACTGACTGCAAGCAACATACTTTTTAAGAAAAGATCAATGGATTCGTATTTCCACCAGAAAAAAGTTTTTATTAAAGAAATCAAAACAGTATATAATAGTATTTTAAGGAATTTTCTTTCTGAGTAATTTACTTGAGCAGTAATATGGAAATATGGAAAACCCTTCTTTTATCAATAAAACTGTATAAAAGAACATTTTATTAGACCCAATTACGACGATTATCTACCAAATACTAAACCTTTAACCATACGCAGGCTCTAGGCTAAATACTCTATATAATCTCATAGAATCTTTTTCTCCACATAATCTTTACCACATCAAGGAACTAAGGCTTAGAAAGATAAAAATAAACGCAGGCCTGTCTACCCCAGAGGCCCTACCCTGGTCACTACACTTCGTCGTCCGGCATTGCTCTCTCATTGCTTTATGTACATGCCCAATTGCATCCATTTTAAACTCTGTCAAAACAGGAATTCGGTCTCCCACTTATCTACACAGTACCATGAAACTCAAGCAAAGGTCAGAGCATTAAAAAGCATTTAAATTCATGCTGACTGAACTTCAGTACCAAATAATTCATTGTTTAACAGGCCTATCTCTGCAAATTCTACAGAACTTCTTAAGGAGGCATT
Organism: Budorcas taxicolor; assembly: GCF_023091745.1. NCBI lineage: Eukaryota > Metazoa > Chordata > Mammalia > Artiodactyla > Bovidae > Budorcas > Budorcas taxicolor. The sequence goes on along the minus strand of NC_068917.1, from coordinate 28,421,237 downwards.
TGAGCCCATGGCCACCGTTTTCTGACGAGGGAGGCAGGGCTGGGTACGACCACACATGTGTCTCTTCCTCCCTTTGCACCAGAACCCAAGGACCATGAGTAATTCTAACAGCAAATGAACTGGAGAAGACACACCCCGGGGCCTGTGGAGATGCCCCCTCAACTGAGCATGGGAGTAAAAACAAAAATGCTTCTGGGAAAGCACTGACATCTGTCATGTGTACAGAATTAAGTCTTAGATTGTAAGACCTGAGGCTTGGTCAACATCCTTTCTGACTGAAGACAAATTAGTGGAAACGAAAGTCAAAAATAGGATTCATAGGCTAGTGTGTATGTATCTTTAATTCAGTATTAACTTTATCTAATGTCATGTGACTATTCAACCCTGACACAGAAAAAAAAATTTACAAATTTAACAACCAGTCCAATTATAAACCCAAGACCTAATTATTCCATGTACGCTCTCTTCCCCCAACTTTCCATAATTCCACATTCTTATTAAACAATTTCAAATCTTACCAGTATTAAGAATGGATAAAAAAGAAATGAGAAGGGAAAATGAGGCAAAGACGAGCCACCTTGTTGTTCTAACCAAAGGCAAACAAAGAGAAGAAAGCCAACAGAGAAAGAGAGATTTGGAACCTTTGTTTCCACTTATCTGAACTTAGTCACCATGTGCAGTTAAGAGCCAGCTTTATTTTCTTAAACCTTTTTGATGTCTTCAGGCACATTCAAAAGTGCTAAGGGGCCTCACCTCTAACATCCCCCCTAAATACTTAGGCCTAAAGTTATTAAAATCATCTGTAATAGATAAAATGTAAACAGGACCTAAAGTGAAAAATGGAACATGTGAATGTAAGCTAGTGTTATGGCATTATCCGCTGTCTTGAGTCTGGCATGGACAATAGGGAGAAGGGCACAGCCGGAGTCAAAGGCAAGCCAGCAAGGCGCCCACCACATTGCTCCCATTAGGAAGCTGGGCAGAGTTTCTCCACCCAGCCAGCCCCTCACTGCAGGCAGGGGCGTCAGAACATCACAACGGGCCCTCCAAACCCGCGATTCATTGCACTCTCCTTGCTCAGAACTCATACAAGCAACCTGGCAACTATATTTTGGCTCCTCCTCTTAATTTTTCTAAAAGGTAAGTACACTCTGGCCAGCAAAAGCGAGTTTCTAGGCCTCCTCAGCAGATGCGTCTCATTCTAAACCGAGAAATAGGCATTTTGGTTAACACATCAGTCTCCCTTGGCCTGGTTAGAGCTAAGGCACGCCCAGGGTGATGGCTCTACTCCTGGGGTGCTGACAAGCAAGATCCTCTGCCAGCAAGAAGCACTGCCACAGAAAGCAATGCTGTCTCTACGAATCAGACATTTTCCCAGAAACAATCCTGTTCCATCAGCCTCCATCAGACTTCCAACACCCTCCACCTAGACTAACTCTAAGTCCTGCTTGCACACGGTTATAGCTCAAACTGGCTTTCAGATGAGCTAAGATCTGGAGACAAGAGTGTTTGTGAAAGTGGGAGGAGCAAACGGCCCATTCAGCATGCAAAACGCAGGTGAGGTGAGGTGAAGTCACTCAGTCGTGTCCAACTCTCTGCGACCCCGTGGACTGTAGCCTACCAGGCTCCTCCGTCCATGGGATTCTCCAGGCAAGACAGGTGGGCACCCAAATAACTATACAACAGTAATAGCCAGGCTAGTAGCTTTTGCAGCTTTAGTCCCTTTCACTTTTTGAGAGATTATATTGCCCTCTTGTGGGAAACGGGAAGGTAAAGTTTCACGAAGTTTCCATTATCCAGGGATACCACAGAAAGAACAAGCCCCTGCTTGGGGGCAAGACCAGACCGTCACCACTCGAATGTTGCCAATGGTAACTGTCACACCTTTTCATTTTTCTACAGAAACAAAGTCCAGACTTCTAAAAAATCAGGAAATATCACATGCTAGCAATCAATTCCTTTTTAGATTTCTTTTATAATGTGCATCATTTTTTAAGTCTCTCTTGAATTTGCTACAATATTGCTCCTGCTTTGTATTTTCGTTTTTTGGTCCCAAGGCATGTGAGATCTTAGCTCCCCAACCAGGGATCAAATCCACAGGATCAAATCAAATCCACGAGACGAAGTCTTAACCACTGGGCTGCCAGCGAAGTTCCAACCAATTTCTTTTTTGAGGGAAATATTTGGCAAGCTCCCCATTTGTGAACTGGTATTGTACATTCGTTTGTAGAATAGTCTGGTGAGCCTGAAATAGAGGCTGGTAGAATCATTAGCACACCAAGGATAGTTAGTATACTGGTATCAGCCCAGTGTGGGGAGCTTGGAACTCAGGGTGCAGGTAGGGAATAGCTGGAAAGGCAGGGTGGGCTGTTGAGTGATAGTTTGTCCTTTACTGATGGACAGCTATCAAAGTCTTTGAACGAAAGCCACGGCATGATCCAAGTTTTAGAAAAACTGCTGTTGGAAATAGCTCTGTGACTAGTCCTAGCTACAGCAGAACCAAGGAGTTCAAGTAAGCACCATCTCCCCACCTCCACCCCAGACACGGCAGGACGCTGTATGCATGGGTGGAATCGTCTTGCTCAGATCTAAGGCTTCCTGAGAGAAGAGCATAGCTGTTCAGGAGGGCCACAGCTCTGTCGCAGGTATCACCAGAGGTCTCCTCTGCCCACAGTCAGAATATGAGACCTCCCACCATGGAGGCTGCACAGGGGAAGTGAAGCCAGTGATGCTGACTGTGCTCCTGTGGAGGTGAGGGCCGCCGTGAACAAGACCACGAGACAGGCCAGGGAGACCTGGAAAGCATTAAAACCTCCCTGCAAGATTTGACTCACACTTAAGGGGGGCCAGGAGGGAGGCAGGGAAGTGGGGCTGAAGTGAAAGGTCCTGTCCCAAGGGGGACTGAGAGGCAAGGCAGAGCTCCAAACAGAAGACACTTCTTACTGATGGTGATGAAGGCTGATGAGTGCCGGCATCACGTGTCAAGGCTGGGTCCAAACAACCCTTGCCAAAAAACTCCTGGAAGAACAGACCACATCCTTACCTTGCTTCTTTTTAATCAATGACTGGAAAGATCTGAAAGGCTCAAAACCATGTCTCTTCTCCTTAAAGAAACACATGCCTTTTGTATTTGAGGTCAATTCTCCACGAAGGAGCTGTATGTTTCTTAATGTGTGCTCTGCAGCCCACCTGCATCAGAGTCGTGAGGGTTTAGTGTTAAAACTCGCAGATTCCTGGACCTCAGACCCACAGAGTCAAACTATATGGAGGCAGGGCCCAGGAATTCACGTCTTTCAAAGAGCTCTCCAGCAAATTCTTAAGCACACTTAAGCTGGAGAACACTGAAATTTCAGACCTTTGCATGCAGGGGAAAGGCACCAGGTGGGGAAAGCTGTGTGTCTCTCCAAGGACAATAGTATAAGATTCATTCCTGTGATGCAGCCATCATTGCAAGACTATCAAATCATAATCCGTGGTTTGAGAATGCCTCTAGCCAAGTGATTCTCAACCAGGGTGATTTTACCAATCAGCCCACCCAGGGAACATGTAGAAATATCTGAAAACAATTTTTATTGTCCCCAGTGGGTTGGTACCACTGGTATCTAGTGGTTTAGAGGCCAGGATTCCAGCTAAACATCCAACCATGCACAGGACAGGTCTCCACATCAAAAATGCCAAAATGGGCCACAGCTGAGAAAGGGAAAGTGTTAGTCACTCGGTCGTGTCCAGTTCTTTGCAATCCCACAGACTGTAGCCCGCCAGGCTCCTCTGTCCATGGGATTCTCCAGGCAAGAATAGTGGAGTGGGTAGTCATTCCCTTCTCCAGGGGATCTTCCCAACTCAGGGATCGAATCCACGTCTCCTGCATTGCAGGCAGATTCTTAACTGTCTGAGCCACCAGGGAATCCCTGCTCTAATTTTATTTTCCTATGTTGGTACAGAAATGTAAACAAACTAATTTGCAGCAATTTCTTTTTTTTTTTTAACTGCCTAACATCTGACACCCTTCCTTTGAGAGATTCCCAATGATGTTTACCTCGTGAGAGGTGTTTCCCACCTCCAGAAACCAAAGAGTAAAACACCCTTCCCAGCCCCCAGCTCCACAGAGAGGCCCGAGCACATGACCACAGCACAGCACGTCAGAAACTCCCATCTGGGGACTTGCTGGGTGGTCCAGTAGTTAAGCATCCACCTCATAATGCAGGGGATGCAGGTCCAGTCCCTGGTCGGGGAACTAAGATCCCACGTGGCACGAGGCAACAGTGCTGCAACTGCTGAGCCCGCTGGCTCCAGAGCCCACGTGACACCACTAGGGAGTCTGTGCCTGACAACGAAAGATCCCACAACTAAGACCAGACACAACAAAATGAATAAATAAATATTTTTTAGAGAGATGATATGGGGTGGGAGGTTGGACGGGGGTTCAGGATTGGGAACTCATGTACACCTGTGGCTGATTCATGTCAATGTATGGCAAAACCAACACAGTATTGTAAAGCAAAATAAAGTAAAAATAAAAAAAAGAAAGAAGGAAACTTCAATCTGGAAATGTTAATGTAGAACAAGTGATGCAAAAATAAATAAAAAGCGGGGTTAGAGTGAAGAACTATTCCCAAGGAGGGGCAGTGGCAGGGCAGGACGTGTCCGGGGCAGTAGCTACACCAGCAGCAGCCTCACCGGGTGGTTGCTGGAGAGGCATTGGGCTGTGGCTCTGACCCCCTGGCCTCTTTCCCTACCCTCCCGTCTGCCATCCGAGGCTCTGCACTCTTCCCAGTTATTCTGTTTCACTGCACTACAGCTTTTCATTTGTTTAAACCTGCTTAAACCAGCCATTGCCTATTTCCATTGCTTCAGCCAGGAATTCTGTATACTAAAACCATTCTAAAAGCTCTTGTTGGTACCAGCAGCATCATTAAAAGAGGATGGAATCACACCAAGTTCCTACACCCCAGGCAGGGACTAGAAGCTTCAGAAGCAAAGGGCAGCAGAACAGAAAGCCTCAATCCGCACACGATGATGACTGTGAGCGGCCACCCAACTGCACCACGGGGATGGAAGACCTGGACCTAGTCACCGAGGCTTGCTTTTTTGTACTGTATTATGTGAGGTTATTTAAGATTCCTCACATTCCTTTTGGAGAAGAAAGCACCTTAATAAAATCTATTTCTAGACTGAGCAGTGGAAGCGAAACAGGAAGGCTTGAGTCATGCAAGTGTCAGAATTTAAGGAACTGCCATCATTGGCAGCAAAGAGCAAGGAGAGCTTCCAAGCCCATAGCCCAGCTTAGAAAAGGCCTCGAGGTGGTGTGCAGTGGGACGTCACAAGGCAAGAGACGCATGGATCACCCCAGCGCAGGAATGAAACACATCTCAAAAGTCCATCTGCTGGGACTTCCCTGGTGGTCCAGGGGTTAAGAATCCACTTGCCAATGCAGGGGACTCAGGTTCGATCCCTGGCTCAGGAAGATATGCCATGGGGCAACTAAGCACCTGGGCCACAACTACTGAGCCTGTGCTCTTCAACAAGAGAAGCCACTGTAATGAAAAGACCTCGCACCATAACTAGAGAGTAGCCCCCACCCGCTGCAACCAGAGAAAGCCTGCAACAGCAACAAAGACCCAGCACAGTCAAAAAAATTGTTTAATTCCATATACTGGCTGTTGGACTTGAAATACATTTCCCACAGAAACATTGCTTCACATGGTGGCTAGACTCCCAGACTAGCCCACATAAGCCTCCTATCCATGAACTCCTATGTGTGGACATAACCAGGGAAAGTTATGGAAGTGAAAGACGAAACTTCTTTATATATTACCCAAAGGTTATCAGAGGGCTCTCAGAAAACCAGGGCTACCAAGTACAGAGGCAGGTTCAGCAGGAGCAGTGGCTGAGGACACGAGGCGCAAGCATGCTGCACCTATGCTTTAAGCATTAAAGATAAACGCCTTAACTGTCTTAACTTCCTTGGTTTGCCAGGCACATATGGATCTCAGCTTATTCTTCACATCACATGCACCCATCATTCTTTCCTCTGCAGTAGTCTTTCAAGTTTAATCATCATATTAAAATAAATGCTATTCTGTCCTTCCAGAAATCTGGGTTTTCCGTGCTGAAAGGGACCCTATAGATTCTTTCATCAGAGCTTCTGAATCCTTTCCACAGGACCCCAACAGGTACACGCCCAGCTCAAAGGCCAAAGACTGTCCCCTTCAAATCCCTGTGGTTCTAACTGCTGCAAAATTCTTCTTTCTTTGTATTGACCCCCGTTCAGCTTTCCTGAAGTGACCACTCAGTGATCTTAAGTCTGCCCTCTGAACAACCCAGAACAAGCCTAAATGACTATCTATCCATCCACTGATCTTGTCAAGTTCAAGTCCCCTCACTTCCAGAATATACTCCCCATAACCTGAACTTTGTGATCACTTATTGGTATTATTTTAAAAATACAGAGCCCAAATGGACAAGCAGCCTTCAGTTGCAGTCTGACCAAGCCCAAGTCCAACGACGTAACATCTGCTGACCTGCACACCCTACTGCCATTCGATTTGAAACAAAATTAATGTTTCTTATCAGTCACATCACACCATTAAGGTCATACTAAATGTGGAACTTCCCTGGTGGTCCCTTGGCTAAGACTCTGCGCTCCCAGTGCAGGGGCCCCTGGTTTCATCCCTCGTCAGGGAACTAGATCCCACATGTCACAGCTAAGAGTCCCCGTGCCACAACTAGAGATCCCGAATGCCGCATTGAACATCGAAGATCCCGTGTGCTGTGATTAAGACCCGGCACAGCCAAATAGATAGATATTTTCAAAAGGATCATATTAAATTGTGGTTAAGCAAAACCCCCAAGACCTTTTCACAAACTATGGCCAAGATAAACGTCTCCCATGATGAATACATAGAACTGATTTTTCATCCCAACTGTAGACCTTCATGCTTACTCTCCTTAAGTCTCAGCTTGGTTTTGGGCCCTGCATTCCAGCCTGTCAAGATAAGTTTGAATCTTGAGTCTGTCGTCTATCACTTGCTCTCTTCTCATTTTGTGTTTTCAGTACATTTGATAAGGATGACTTCTATGTCTTCATCCAAGTTTTGATAAAAATGTTGGACAGAGCTAAAGACAGAGTCCTGTGGCATGGTGCGAGTGATACTGTCCCAAGTAGGCAAAAAGCCATCAGTCAACACTCTAATGGGCCAGCTTGTTCAATGAGTTAGGAATCCACCTCATTATACTATTATCTAATCCATCTTTCACCAACTTTATCTACAAGGATAACTTGTCAAGAGGCCAATCATTTCTCCTAGTCATTTTTTTTCCTTCCCCTACCCTCTTACACAAAATAGCCCCTTCCTCTAACTGCTCAGTTTAGATCATGTAACTCCCACAACTCAACTGATTGGACCAAGGGTAAGGACCCTGGAGGCCAGAGGAACCAGGTCACAGGCTGATCCAGCCAGGCCCTCTTCCCCTTGAAACGTGGAGACAGTACACTGAACTCCTAATAGCCTCTTTGGTTAATGAAAATGGTAAGCAATGCAAAGTTAGGGCTAGGCACCTACACACGCATCAGACATACCACCAAGATCAAACATCATGAGGCCTGAGAAGGACACGCACTCATTCTAAGCAGCTACTCAGGAAGTGCTGGCAAAGTCTAGAGGACATCTGTCCACCCTCAGCTCTGTGACACGTCTCCACTTTCCCCTCTCTTCTCCAAGATCACCAACAGAGGCACCAGGAGACCTCTGCACACACCTTCAGAACCCCAAGACGTAACGTCTCGGGGCCTAGAAAAATGAGCTACTATGGACAATAGGGGCTACTTCATTGTCTGATGATGACTAACTTTTTTTATTTTAGTTTTATTGTGGTAAGAACACTTAACGTGAGCTCTACCCTTCTAATTTTCAGTGCACAATACAGTACTGGTGACTACAGGTACAATGCTGCACAGCAAATCTCTCAAACTTATTCATCTTATACAACTGAACTATGTGTGCTGATTAGTAAATTCCCCACCTCCCCCTTCCCTTACCCCCTGGCAACCACCATTCCACCCTGATTCTATGAATTCAACTATTTTAGACAAAAGGATGAGTACGATCACATTTGCCTTCCTATGACCACCTTATTTTACTTAGCATAACATCCTTGAAGCTCGTCCATGTTGTCACATAGTACGGCATTTCCTCACTTTTTTAAACTAAAGAATAGTTTACTGTGTGTATACACAACGTATTCTATGTCCTTTCACCCATCAGTGGACATTTAGGTTGCTTCCACACCTTGGCTACTGTGACAAACGCTGCAACAAACAAGCGGGTGCTGAGAGCTCTTCGAGAGCCTGATATCAACTCTTTCGGATTAAAGCCTGGAACTGGGATTGATGGATCATACCAGTAGCTCTACTTTGGCTTTTTTGGGAACTCACCATACTGTTTTCCATGGTGGCTGCAGCATTTTCCATTCCCACCAACACCACGAAAAGGCAACCTACAGAATGGGATAGCGTATGTCCAATGTTAAATTCCAAAACATCTAAGGAACTCATATAACTCAACAGCAAAAAGAAAAATTTGGTTTTAAAATGGGCCTAGGGCTTGAACTGACATAGCCTTACGGAAAAAATGTCCACCACAAAATCATCAGGGAAATGCTCAAAGCTACAACGAGATACGCCCTTCACACTATTATCAACAAACAAAACTGATGATCACTGACTTGCAGAAGTCCAAAGATGTTAAAGGACCTCAACAACTTCACAAACCTCATCACTAATCAAAACCAGGACTAGAATTCAAACATACTGACTCACTGTCTCTAATTCTTTCCCTGCCGCTATCCACTGCCCTCCCATTTGAAGCAGGATACGAAACAAACAAGGGATTCGATCAGTTCTTTGCTTTTCATCTTGAGTTCTTGTGCTCAGATATTATAGACTTTATTTGGAAAACACAGTATAAGTATACTTGAAGGAGAAAATGGACAATTGAAGGGGAAAAGTTTTGGTTTTTTAAAAAATGATACTGTTTTTTAAATTAACTGACCAGTACAAGCAGAAATGTAAGGTATTCCTTATCAACTTAAAGGATAGTTGTTGTTCTTATTCCTTAACAACTTAATTTGATTACGCATGAGGGACTTGGAACTCTCCTGGTGACCCAGCGGTTGGGGATCCACCAGTCCTAGGGACACGGGTTTGATCCCTGGTCTGGGAAGATCCCATGTGCCGTGGAGCAACCAAGCCTGCGTGCTGCAACTGCTGAGCCCGTGTGCCTAGGGCCCACGCTCTGCAACAAGAGAACCACTGCAACAGCTTCTGCCAGTGGCTGAAGCCACTGCCTGGGCACCACAAGGAAGAGCAGGCCCATTCACTGCACCTAGAGAAAGCTGGCGCACAGCATCCAAGGCCCAGCACAGTCAATAAATAAATAATCAATGAAAGAATGAGGGACTTTTGGATACCTGGATGTCTAAACTACGTGGATAGATTTGGCTAAGTGGTTAACTTGATACCCACTTAGAAACACTGCCATTTCCTTTTAGAGACACAATCACAGATGCTTCAAAGTTATTCTGAACCAGCCCATAAAGAAAACTCCAGAATAGAATGGTAGAGAATGCTATATGATAAGGATGCCTTTAATGCCTGGGTCATTGAACTTAAGGCTTGGAAAGCCCTAAACCGAACAGAAACTTAACCTTAAAGTTTGTTACTGTCAGTCGGAACTTGAGAAATACAGTCACTGCTGGACTCAAGTGTAGATAGACAGTCTTGCAAGGGCTGAGAGCCTCCCAGCTGTGTCAAGGGTAGATTCGATCTTTGCGGACGTTCCCTATCCTCCACGTTTAACTGAGTTCCCCACACACTCATCACATTACTCTGCTTTCATTCTCTGCAGAGCATTTAACTACCTACCAGTTAATAAGGGCTTCCCAGGTGGCTCAGTGGTAAAGAACCCGCTTGCCAATGCAGGAGACATAAGTTCAATCCCCAGGTCAAGAAGATCCCCTGGAGAAGGAAATAGCAACCCGCTCCAGTATTCTTGCCTGACAAATCCCATGGACAGAGGAGCCTAGTGGGCTACAGTCCATGGAGTCGCAAAGAGTCAGACACAGCTGAGCAACTAAACTACAACCAGTTAATAAAATTAACACTCTCTCCTAGAGCGCAAGCTCTCCATGAGAGAGGAGATCTTGTTCACACTCCTCAGAGCCTCACAACCTAGCACACAGACTGACATCTTATTTATATTTATAGAATAACACTTATCTGTGCTCTTCAAAATGTACGCCAGGCCTTGTTCTGCTTGCTTAATAAAGGCACAATCCTCACAAAAACCCTCTGAGGTAGGCTCTGTTGTCATCTGCATTTTTTTTTTTCTGGCCAAACCATGCAGCATGTGGGATCTTAGTTCCCTGACCAGGGATCTAACCCATGTCCCCTGCATTGGGAAAGCAGAGTCTCACCCTATCGTCACCTGCATTTTACAGATGCGGACACTGTTACACACAGGAGGAGACTATGCTGTCAGACGGTTCGACAAGACACTGCTGCTGAGCAGAAAGCTGGGAATTGAACCCACGGGGTCTGGCTTCACAATCTCTGCTAAGTCCTGCACCCAGCTGGCTCTCATAGTAAATCATCAGTGAGTTATCTGTTGAATTTCAAAAAATGCCAAGAATGGAATGGAGACTATGCACTTTTAAAATATATATATTAAGAACTATAAATCCGTTCAGATCTAACTGAATTACAGGCTTAAGTTCGGCCTGATTCAGATGCTGGATATTTAACAGAAAAAAGAAGAGGAAAATGCTGCTCCTTTAAGTGCTTCTTTAGGGGACAAGAGTGTCTTATCTGTCATTTGCCTGTTCCAATCCATCAACGGCTCTCTCTGCCCTGAGAGCTCACGTTCTGAGGCCCTGACAGGCCCCCAAGTGCTCAGTGTGGGTGTGATGTCTCCACATCTCTGTCTAGGATGGTGTAGACATCCCCCCACCACCACATTTTCCTTCAGAGCTCGTCATACCATGCCAGGCCTGTTAAGCAGTTTTCACCCTGTCTTCTACTTGCACAGGCTTCCCTGATAGCTCAATGGTAAAGAATCCGCCTGCAATGCAGGAGACACAGGAGGCTCTAGGTCGATCTCTGGGTCGGGAAGATCCCCTGAAGGAGGAAATGGCAACCCACTCCAGTACTCTTGCCTGGAAAATCCCATGGATAGAGAAGCCTGGTGGGCTACAGTCCACGGGGTCGCAAAAGAATTGGACATGACTGAGCACATTGGAAAAGACTCTGATGCTGGGAGGCACTGGGGGCAGAAGGAGAAGGGGACGACAGAGGATGAGATGGCTGGATGGCATCAGGGACTCAATGGATGTGAGTCTGAGTGAACTCCGGGAGCTGGTGATGGAGAGGGAGGCCTGGCGTGCTGCTATTCACGGGGTCACAAAGAGCTGGACACGACTGAGCGACTGGAATGAACTGAGCACATTCTACTTGCAGAAGCTTCCACAGCTACAAAGCAGCAGAGTCAGGGTTCAAAACCAGGCAGTCTGACTCCGGCACTGACTCTCCTGACTGCCCCAGGAAAGCAATTTGCCCGTCCGGGAGCAGCAGCAGAGCTTGCACGGCGCGCCCTCCCAGTGATCTGCGCCACCTCTGCAGTCCCGTGTCACTCATTTCATTCATCCTGCGCATCTGTAGCTTAGCTGCTCCCACCCCTCCCCCCATGAGATACTTCATCTCCTCAGATGAACTTTCTCATCTGAAGGCCAGTCTGAAATATTTGTTATCGATGGAGGGAACAGTGTTTAAAACGATCCAGGGCAGAATGGGATTGGAGCACACTTTCTCTAAACTCATCCACTTAGAAACTCTAAGACTAAGTAGATCATTTTAACTACTGTAATTTGAATTACCACAAAGTTGTACTCTGCAATTTCCTAATATCTGAAATTTGACTAATAATACATATGGACTTATACTCTTTTTATAAGATTAAAGGTATTTACAAACACACACTAATTTCGATATCACAAAAATACCATTATTTTTAAACAGGATATAACGTTTGAGTGCCTAAGTGTACAACAAAAATAATTCAGTGTTAAAGTGAAAGGTTCCCCACCCCACCCCCCCACATTTGGCTTCTCTATCTGGATTCTGTTAAAGATAAAAAGCCACCAGCAAGCATCTATTAAAAGCTGCTCTTTGTCTTTTTTTTCTTAATAAGAATTTATGAAGTCAATTTTATTTAAATTAAAAACAAGAATTCTTCTTGAAACATGTAATATCAAACCAACTCCTCGATTCTTTTTTCCCCCTTCCTCTTAATTTGTAACAGAGACTCTAAGAAAATAAAATCTAAGGTTAAGGAAATTTCCACCGATGTGAAGAAAATATTTTCCAAAATTAAAATAACAAGTTCCTCCCTGGTTAACATAACTGATTTAAGTTGCAGACACATGGCTGCCCCTGAGATCACCTTCCTCCCCAGCCCCATGCAAGGGCCAAATCCACATCCTTTTCAACAATTTGCAAGTCCTCTATGGGACTACCTTTTTTATGAAATGCTGCGCATACTACCAATGCTACATAAATATTTCATGATACATTACCCAGGCCTGGAATTTCCTGCAAGATTGCATGAAGTCTTTAAAACAGTGCACTGCAAGTCATAAAATAATCAGATATAAAAGTAAGCTGGATCAATCCCTTGATTAACCACAATTTTTTTTAACAAGAATTTCAGAAAAAAATAGTGTTACTACAACTTAATCTCAGGAGAGAGATTTGCTATTTATATTACTTTACTAAAAGGCTTTTAGAATTATACTTTTTTTTTTAACATTAGGTAATATTTCTCAACTGGACAGGAGCCCTCCCATTATCATCTACAGTCAAAAATGACCCAGTATGATTTGAATGCAGATGGCAGACTGAATTTAACATCCAGCAGCAGTCTGATACACAGTAAAAGATAAAGAAAATTTAATTGTTGACCTAATTGTCCCTTAATCTTAATAAAATATGTTCTCGGATATTAAAATTAATCCTTCAAATTCCTTGTCTGTAAAATAAAAGCTGGGAACCATTAAGATCCCTTCTAGCTTTAAGAAGCTGATTGACAATTTATTTTATCGTCAGCCCTCCCCCCAACCCCAACCCCACCCCCTCCCCAGTTGCAAATTTAGTCATCTGGGGTAAGAACAGCTCTGTAAACAGAAAACACCCCCAGGGAAAATGAAGGCTAAGATCAAGGAATCAAATTTCCAAACTAAGCAACGCTCCCCAGGTTGAGAAACAAAGGTAATAAAGTATGAAAAAATGGTTTTAAAATTTTTAAAATTTCAAAACACTGGAGAAATGTAAGGTGGTCTAACATTGAAGACTTTGAAAGTTTGGCATTTTTTTCAGGAACAGGAAGTGCTGGGGACATTCAGACAATCTTAGTATGTGGAAAACTAGGGTCTCTACACTCGAACACTCAGACACTTCAATGTAGCTGTTGTGTCAAGAAAACTGATGATATGGTTAGAAACAATTTTTAAATGCTTCACTTGCTGTATTTCTACATCTCATGAATATGTTCGATTATCTGGCATTGACTGTATTGAAAAAGAAATTATAATACTTTATGGTAATAAACCAATTGCCAGATTTTTGATTGCCAGATTTTGGGGTACTGTTGTGGACAGAAAGCCTTGGGCTCAATTCAGGAAAATGCATCTGGTTTTTTAAAACCAGCAAAGCTCTTTAAAAAGTTTTATGAGGGGTTGAAGTCTCCAGATTTAAATACTTGCAACACCTCCTGGATCATCGAAAAATCGTGAGAGTTCCAGAAAAAATATCTACTTCTGCTTTATTGACTACGCCACAGCCTTTGATTGTGTGGATCACAACAAACTATGGAAAATTCTTCAAGAGATGGGAATACCAGACCATCTGACCTACCTCCTGAGAAATCTGTATGCAAGTCAAGAAGCAACAGTTAGAACTGGACATGGAACAACAGACTGGTTCCAAATCGGGAAAGGAATACAACAAGGCTGTATATTGTCACCCTATTTAACTTATATGCAGAGTACATCGTGGGAAATGCTGGACTGGATGAAGCACAAGCTGGAATCAAGATTGCCAGGAGAAATACCAATAACCTCATATACGCAGATGACACCACCCTTATGGCAGAAAGAAGAACTAAAGGGCCTCTTGATGAAAGTGAAAGAGGAGAATGAAAAAGTTGGCTTAAAACTCAACATTCAGAAAACTAAGATCATGGCATCTGGTCCCATCACTTCATGGAAAATAGATGGAGAAACAATGGAAACACTGAGAGACTATTTTTATGGGCTCCAAAATCACTGCAGATGGTGACTGAAACCATGAAATTAAAAGACGCTTGCTCCTTGGAAGGAAAGTTATGACTGGCCTAGGCAGCATATTAAAAAGCAGAGACATTACTTTGCCAACAAAGGTCCATCTAGTCAAAGAGATGGTTTTTCCAGTAGTCATGTAGGGATGTGAGAGTTGGACTATAAGCAAAGCTGAATGCCAAAGAATTGATGCTTTTGAACTGTAGTGTTGGAGAAGACTCTCGAGACTCCTTTGGACTGCAAGGAGAGCCAATCAATCCATTCTAAAGGAAATCAGTCCTGAATACTCATTGGAAGGATTGATGCTGAAGCTGAAACTCCAATACTTTGGCCACCTGATGCAAAAGACTGACTCACTGGAAAAGATCCTGATGCTGGAAAAGAGAACGTGGGAAGAGAAGGGGATGACAGAGGATGAGATGGTTGGATGGCATCACTGACTCGATGGACATGAGTTTGAGCAGGCTCTGGGAGTTGGTGATGGACAGGAAAGCCTGGTGTGCTGCAGTCCATGGGGTTGCAGAGTCGGACATGAATAAGCAACTGAACTGAACACCTTCTGTTTGTCACCTGTGATCTACCCCTCAAGGTATACCACTTCCTGAGCTCTGCTGAGTCCTAAACTGTAACTGCTTATTTTAGAAAACTTAAGGTAAATCTATTTTTAAAAAAAAGAAAAGAAAAACCCAGAACAAGGTATTGTTTTCCTTTTAGGCTGATCCGGCAGTGAGTTGGTCAGGAGAAGGCTGCCATCTTGTGGCCAAAAGGAAGAACTGTCTCCAAGAGTTCTCTTCCTCCAGCCTGCAGCAGCAGCTCCCAGGGAAGAAGCCTACCCATCCAGGGCTCCATGTACATCCTGAGCCTCCCCAATAAGAACAACGAAGTGTTCAAAAATCAAAGTTGCAAGGATATTAAAGAACTATTTGCTCAAACAAAGCCTTAGGAGGAAGAGGAAAAAAGAGACAGGGGCTTCCCTCCCTGGCTGGCAGGCCCACGGGCCTCCACAAGCCTCCTCATTTTAAAAACATGGGGAAAGTGAAGCCATGGGAGACTGAGCCACTCAGAATCAAGGCCCCCCTCTCCCACTGAAAGGTTGTCTCATCTGACCACAGGGTCCAGCTTCACGCATGCTTTTCCGCTAGATTTCTCATCATTTTTATTTCCCATAACCTCAAGCTGGCAAAGTAAAAAATGTTTGACTTCTATAGCTTAGAGAACACCTATGAAATTCCTCGCATTCCTCCCCTACCCATTTCTAAGCAGACTTAATTGGAGGTGAGGAGGAAGACTTCCAAATAATAAGACTCTAGGTCAGTGATGCCCAACGTAACTCTGCAATGATGGAAATGTTCCCTAGTTGTACTGTGCGATAGAACGGAACACACGTAGCTACTGAGTATTTCGAATGACACTACACACACAACTGAGTACATGACTAAAGAATTGACATTTTCATTTGACTTACCTTTAAATACTTTAGATGAAGTTGCCACACATGACTAGTAGCTAACCTAGGAGACAGCAGAGCTCGCCTCCCTAATCCATTCCAGCATATCACCTTGACAAACAAACTCCGTCTATCCAAAAACATACGTTTTGACTGCTCAACAGAGAATAGTGTGTTAGTACTACACAGCACACAGGGCTCTGCCTTCCAAGAATATACAAAGTGGGGAGAAAGCATGCAGACAGGTAACTAGAAACATTAACATAAAATGGGGTCCCTCTCTGATGGGGAGCTACAGGGTTGGGTTAGCAAGACATGCAACTGACCCAGGGCCTTAAAAGGTCATGGAGCAGAGAAGGGACACAGATACTTAAAAGGGGGCAGCAAAGGGAAGGCAACAGAGACAGGAAGCCACAGGGTCTGCCTAGGGGAGGACAGGAAGCCCAATCCAGTGTAAGGAGCAGTTTCATGGAAGGGGATCATAGACAGAACTAGAAAGGTATGTAAGGACCTGTTTCCAAACTTAAACATTAGAAACCCAAGGGGAGAACAATGAGATTTAAAAGGAAGGGACCAATATAGCCTGTATAGGCAGGCTGAAAACTTTAAAGATGGTTAGATGCTGGGGATGGTGGAAGAGATGGTTCAAGTTTTCAAACCCGAGATAATAAGACAAGAATGTCCACTCTTATCGCTTTTATTCAACACAGTTTTGAAAGTCCTAGTCATGGCAATCAGAGACAAACAAATAAAAATAAAAGGAATCCAAGTTGGAGACGTAAAACTGTCACTATTTGCAGATGACATGACCCTAGACATAGAAAATACTAAAGATGTTACCAGAAAATTGCTAGAGCTCATCAATGAATTTGGTAATGTTGCAGAATACAAAATTAATACACAGATATCTCTTGCATCCCTATACACTCACAATGAAAGATCAGAAAGAGGAATTAAGGAAACAATCCCATTTACCATGACACCAGAAAGAATAAAATATCTAGGGATAAACCTACCTCAGGAGGCAAAAGATCCGCACTCAGAAAACTATAAAATAAAAGAAGTCAAAGATGACACAAACAGAGAGAGATACCATGCTCTTCGACTGAAAGAATCAATATTGTCAAAATGACAATACCATCCAAAGTAATACACAGATGCAATGCAATCCCTATCAAATTAACGACAGCATTTTCCGCAGAATTAGAACAAAAACTCTTACAATATATATGAAAATACAAAAGACCCCAAATAGCCAAAGCAAACGTAAGAAAAATGGAGCTGGAGGAATCAGGCTCCCTGACTTCAGACTATACTATAAAGGTGCCTCAAAACAGCATGGTCCTGGCACAAAAAACAGAACTATGGATCAATGGAATCAGATAGAAAGTCCAGCGATAAACCCACACACCTATGGTCCCCTAATCTATGATGAAGGAGACAAGAACATACAATGGAGACAAGAGAGCTTCTTCAATAAGTGGTGTTAGGAAAACTGGACAGTTACATGTAGAAGAATGAAATCAGAACACTCTAACACTATACACACACACAACCCAAAATGGATTAAAGACCTAAATGCAAGAAACCATAAGACTCCTAGAAGAAAACATAGGCAGAACTCTGACAAAAATCACAGCAAGATCTTTTTTGATCCACCTCTTAGAGTAATGAAAATTAAAATAAATAAACAAGTGGAACTTAATTAAACTCAAAACCTTTTTGCACAGCAAAGGAAACCATAAACAAAAGACAACCCACAAAAGGTGAGAAAATAATTGCAAATGAAGTGACCAACAAGGAATTAATCACCAAAATTACAAATAGCTTATGCAGTTCAATATCAAAAAAACACCCAATCAAAAAGTAGGAAGATCTAAATAGACATTTCTCTAAAGAAGACACACAGGTGGCCAAAAGGCACATGAAAAGATGCTCAATATCACTAATTATTAGGGAAATACGAATCAAAACTACAATGAGGAATCATCTCACACCAGTCAGAATGGCCAGCATCAAAAAAATCTAGAAACAATAAATGTTGGAGAGGGTGCAGAGAAAAGGGAAACCTCCTACACTGTTGATGAGAACGTACATCGGTGTGGTTGCTATGGAGAACAGTGTGGAGGTGCCTTAAAAAACTAAAAATAGAGCTACCTTATAATCCAGCAACCCCACTCCCGGGCATATGTCTGAAGAAAACCATAATTCAGTAAGATATGCATACCTCCGTGCTCACTGCAGCACTACTTACAACAGCCAGGACATGGAGGCAACCTAAACGTCCATCAGCAGAGGAATGGATGGAGATGTGGTACACGTCTGCAACAGAACATGACTCAGCCATTAGAAAAGGACGTTTGCAGCAACATGAATGGGCCTGGAGACTGTCATGCTGAGTGAGGTCAGCCAAGCAGAGACAAATAGCATGATGTTGCTTATACGAGGAGTCTTTAAAAAGTGGTACAAATGAACGTATTTACAAAATGGGAATAGCGCCCAAACATAGAAAACAAACTTATGGTTCCCAAGGGAGGAAAGAGGAGATTGGGGTTGACATATACACACTACTATACATAAAGTAGATAATAAGAATCTACTGTATATGACAGGGAACTCTACTTAATACTCTACAATGCCCTATATGGGAAAAGGATCTAAAGAGTGGAAATAGGTATAACTGATTAACTCCACTGTACAACAGAAACAAGACTGTAAATCAACTATACACCAGTAAAAGTTAAATTAAAAAAAATAAAACCAGTGTAAATAGACCATCTAAGGCAACATTAATGGGGCAGATACTGGGAGAGAGGGATCATGCCGACTGTTTAAAGCTGAGGTTGATGAAATAAAGAGATGGACCAACAAGCACTTTGAGAACTGAAATGAGACTAACAGAAGAGAAAGGCTGATGGATATGAGAGTCAAACCAGAGACCCCTGACTGAAATCCGAGTGGAAGGGTAGGTACAGGAGGAGGAGGAGGAGGAAGAAAAGAAGAGACCCACAGATAGACTCTGCATCTGATGGGAAATAAGCTATTTTCAAGGACAGAAGAGAAACAGAGAAGGAATATCCCCTACTATAGAATTAGGACAGAGACTTCTCTCTGCATATCCTCTGCACCTCTGAAATGAACATTCCTGCCTTCCTAACTGGAATGGATACTGTGCAAAGATGGAGACTGTATCAGATAATTCAATCCCAACAGCCACAAGAGAACAAATTAAGCCCCCGTCCTACCTGAATAATTCAGTATCTTAAGAGAAGATGAGAGGGTATGTAAAGGGCACCAGGAGAGGGTGTCATACAAGTTTTCCCTCACTAGTGCGGAAAATTAGCCCCAGATTACAACACTGCTCTGGATCTGCCTAACAAAGCTTAAAAACAAGACCCATGCTTCTACTTAATCTAGCTCAGTGGTTCCCAATCCTGGCAAATGGGAAAATCGCCAAAAGACTGCTGGTGATTTAACAGCCTGGGCAACCAGTATTGTTTTAAGCTCCCCAGGTGACTCTCGTGAGCAGCCCAGGTTGAGAACCACCCACCGACGCCCGAGATGTGTAAGGCTGCTCACCCAGTTTCTAGAGTCCTTTTTAAATCTCCCCACTCCGGATGCCATTTTCAGTATTCATGTAACATAGCTGGCAAACACCTACTGCAGCTTCCAACATGATAACACATTTCCAACACAATCCATTAACAGAAGTCTCACACACACTTTCTCATTGACACCTTAGAGAATCCTGGAGAAGATGGGTTACCTGCACAAGACCCCACAGTTAGCAACCATCCAAGAGGGCTGACCCCAGAGCCACCCCTCTTTTCTGTTGCTCCTCTGCTGTTCTCAAGCCCAACAATTTCTAAGATGCCCTTGGGAAGCAGGTGAAAGAAGCCACCTTAGGCATTGTGAGATATAGGAGAGAAATCAACAACTCTGAGTAAAACCCACTCTCTCTCCAAGACCACGAGCTTCACCCAAGTATGGTTCTTAAAGGCAATGGCCAGGAGAGAACCGTGAAAAAAGAGCTTCTTTTCCTTATTCTTGTTCAACTCTACACCACTGTGGACACGAATTTTAGAAATACCTTACACTTCTAAGTAGACGATGTCTCTGAGTGAGAAACTCCAGTTACATGAAAGGATTCCTCTTCCCCATCACAGACTCTTCCAAAAGGAAACCAACAAAAGATGCAAGACATGGCCCGACCTGGCCAGAGGTTTTGTGACCTCGCCCAACACGCCCTGGGCTGCAGGGAGGAGCGCACAAACTCTACGTATCTGTGCCCACTTTCAGCCTCCGTGCAGTTCTGCGTGGAAGGACCACAGAGACGCCCTAAGGACCAGCCACCGTCGCTGGGACTCACTCAACACGGCCGCGGTAACTGCTAGTTGGCAACACGCCAGTCTAAATGACACCAACAAGGGGGCGCATCCACCACGGTGCTACCGGAGCCCAGGGTCAGGTCTCACTGACTTTCGGAGTCTGAAAACCCAGGCTGGCGGGCCCTGGGCGCGCGCGGCAGCCTTACCCGCAGGAGCACAGTTCGCAGACGCATTTCCCCTTCGTCGAGGCCATCCTGAGGCCTGGGAGTCCTCGCCGAGCATCCGCCGCCGCCGCCGAAGAGACCCCGACGGCCTCGCAGGGAGCGCGCCAAGTTTCGAGGGCCTTGGCAAATATTCTGAATACTGGCCCCAAAGAAAACGTAAGCGGCCCTTTTGCCAAGTCCGGTCTTGCGTTTCCTTCCCTGAGCGGGCCTCACACGGGAGCAGCACCGAGCGTGGACCGCGCGGGCCGGGCGACCTCCCCCTGCGCGCGCAGCCCGGGCCTCTGCCCGCCCCACCCACGCACAAGCCGAGCAGCCCGGCCCGCGGGGCCTCTGTGACATCACCCGGGTCATGACATACACCTGTGGGTGGCAGTGATGGCACAAGCACCTGCGCCTGTGAGGTCAGGAAGCTTCCCGCCGCTGACCTGGCGGGCCCAGGACCAAGGTTCCCCATTGGGCTTTGTTGAAATCGCAGGGAAAGCGAAGGATATGAGGACTTTGGAAAGTTCCTGGGTGTACAAGTCCTCAAGCAGCCTGCTCACTTGGACAAAAAAGGCTGAAAACCCCACTGTCATCACACTAGGTGGCATTTTTTATCTCTAGAACCTATGGTGCCCCTGGGTATAGAAAGGCACCCACTGATTTCCAGAAGGCTGGACTAAAACACCATTTCCAGATCTTTCTTGTGGAAATCGTGCCTGCAGCTCCCCCCATAGACCTTGCTCTGAAAACAAACCAGTTACAGGGCGCCTGGGGCTAAACTGCCAACTGGGTCCTCAGTCACTCCCCCAGGTGCTAGTAATGATGCTGGGCCCCGGTCCTCAAGTTGGAGCCCACATCAGAATGACCTGGCTTGATGAAAACCAGATTGCCCAAGCCACCCCCAAGTTTCTGATTCAGTCAGTCTCAGTTCAGTCCAGTCCCTCAGTCGTGTCTGACTCTGCCACCTCATGGACTGCAGCACGCCAGGCCTCCCGGTCCATCACCAACTCCCGGAGTTTACTCAAACTCACGTCCATTGAGTCAGTGATGCCATCTAACCATCTCATCCTCTGTCGTCCCCTTCTCCTCCCACCTTTAATCTTTCCTGGCATCAGGGTCTTTTCAAATGAGTCAGTTCGGTTTAGGTGGCCACAGTATTGGAGTTTCAGCTTCAGCATCAGTCCTTCCAATGAATATTCAGGACTGATCTCCTTTCGGGTGGACTGGTTGGATCTCCTTGCCGTCCAAGGGACTCTAAACTCCAACCCCACAGTTCAAAAGCATCAATTCTTCGGCGCTCAGCTTTCTTTATAGTCCAACTGCCACATCCATACATGACTACTGGAAAAACCATAGCGTTGACTAGACGGACCTTTGTTGGCAAAGTAATGTCTCTGCTTTTTAATATGCTGTCTAGGTTGGTCATAACTTTTCTTCAGGAGCAAATGTCTTAATTTCATGGGTGCAGGCACCATTTGATTTTAGAGCCCCCCAAAATTAAGTTTTCCCATCTATTTTCCATGATCGGACCAGATGCCATGATCTTAGTTTTCTGAATGTTGAGTTTTAAGCCAACTTTTTCACTCTCCTCTTTCACTTTCATCAAGAGGCCCTTTAGTTCTTCGCTTTCTCCCATAAGGGTGTTGTCATCTGCGTATTTAAGGTTATTGATATTTCTCCCAGCAATAGGTCTGGGGTGGGCCTAACAAGATCTGAGCCACACAGATGCTGCTAGGCCAGGGACCACAGTTGAGAAGCACAGTTTGGGAGATTATCTTGCCCTCTCTATAACTAGTCAGCCCCTGGTATAGTGTTTCTTCAGCTATCCTCACCCTGAGAACCACTACAGATCCTGCCTAGAAGCCACTGGCATCAAACTTTCTAATCTGGGACCCTAGTTTCAACAAGAAGCCTAGTGATTTGGATCAGAAGCAAGCTGCAGAGGCACTGCTCTAGCAGTTGCTGTGGAAAGAAACATGCTTTTCCAGTTAGGAGACATGAGAGCTTCAAGTATTAACAATCCCGTGCTTTTCTTCCCCACACTTCCTAACTCTTGCATTAGTTGTTGGGGTTTGGTTTGTTTGTTTGTTTGCTTGTTTGGCTGCCCTGGGTCTCAGTTGGGGGCACTCGGCATCTTTGATGCCGTTGTAGGTGAGAACTCTTAGCTGTGGCATGTTGGATCTAGTCCCTGACTGGGGTGGAACTCAGGCCCCCTACACTAGGAGCATAGTCTTAGCCATTGGACCACCAGGGAGGTCCCACCACCACCATCATTAGTTTTTATGAAAGACTGCTTCAGTAAGTCAGAGGCATTTTAGACTGCAGAAGACTTCAGAGTTTTTTTAGATTTTTTTCTTTCATGTAAGGCTCTAGAATGTGTGTGCCAAGTCACTTCAGTCATGTCCAACGCTTTGCAACCCTGTGGACTGTAGCCCACTGGGCTCCTCTGTCCATGCGATTCTCCAGGCAAAAATACTGGAGTGGGTTGCTATGCCTTCCTCCAGGGGATTTTCCCAACCCAGGGATCAAACCCATGTCTCTTATGTCTCTCGCATTGGCAGGTGGGTTCTTTACCACTAGCACTACCTGGGAAGCCCCAAACCTCCAGAATAGAGGTCAGCAAACTATTCCCAACAGGCCAAATTCAGCCCGCCACCTGTCTTTGTATAACCAGCAAACCAAGAAACTTTTTACATTTTTTATAATAGTTGTGTATTTATTTACTTGTTTGGCTTCACTGGGTGTTAGTTGCAGCACATGGGGTCTTCCATCTTCATTTCAGCACGTGGGATCTTCAACTCCAGCATGTGCAATTTTTTAATTGCAGCCTGCGAACACTTAGTTGCAGCATATGGGATCTAATACTTTGACCAGGAGTCGAACCCAGGCCCCCTGCATTGGGAGCGCAGAGTCTTAGCCACTGGACCACCATGGAAATCGCCCTCATTAGTTTTTCTGGAAGAGTGCATTAGTAAGTCAGAGGTATTTTAGACTGCAGAAGACTTCAGAGTTTTTTTGGATTTTTTTCTTCCATGTAAAGCTCCAGAATAGAGGTCAGCAAACGATTGCCAACAGGCCAAATTCAGCCAGCCACATGTCTTTGTATGGCCAGCAAACAAAGAATGTTTATATATATAATTTTTTTTAATAGTTACATATTTTCATACTCGTTTTGCTGTGCTGGGTCTTCGTTGCAGCACATGAACTCTTACTTGCAGCATGTGGGATCTAATTCCCTGACCAGGGGTCGAAGCCAGGTCCCCTGCATTGGAGCACAGAATCTTAGCCACTGGATCACCAGGGAAGTCCCTCCATTTTTTAATATTGGAGAAAAATCGAAAGAATATTACATGACCCATGAAACTAACATGACCCACTAAACTATAAAACTGAGTTTCAGTATCTACAAATTAAGTTTTGAATTTTGTCCAAAAATTTGTGGAAATATTCCTGATTTTGCCTCTTGGCCCATGAAAGCTAAAATATTTACTGTAAGACTTTTTACAGAGAAAGTTTGCCGACCCCAGCTCTAAAAAGTCAAAGCGGGAGGTCCAGAGGGGAGCAAAGCTTACCCATCACTCTTAAAAACAGGGAAGTTGAAGCTGCTCCTTGCCTTCTCAGTAGGAGGTCAGGGCCTGAAAGGGGAGGGTGGAAACCTGAGGGGACAAGATGGAAGTGTGGGAGATATTGGAAGCCAAGGAAAAGCCTGCATGCCATCCCTTGTCATTAACAGAGAACATCACGTGGGCCTTACAGAGGAACTACAGTGATGAACACCAGCCTTCCCTTGGTGCTTAAAGATTATCTATGAATCTTCCAGAAGAAGAATGGCACACTCATGCCTCCAACCCCCATTCAGACCACCCTTACAGGTAGCAACTTTGTCAATTAACCCATGGCCCTCCCAACTTCCCCCATCTCTGCTCTCAACAGAGGGTGGAGATCTTGAAAGATGAAGACGGTAAGGACAAAAATGGTCTCATTTTTGGCCTCAAAAATTGCCTCAGCACCAGTACAAGACCACCTTTCCTCCCCCTCCATGTGACACCTTACTGCTCATGTTTCATCAGTTCCAGCCAACGCAGCCCTAACTTGTATAAACACTTCTCTAACTGGGTTCCCAAATGTCCCTTCCTATGAAGAATTTACAGTCATTTGCTATGCATTATCAGCCTTGTGTTCTTTCCCTTAAGTTCTCTTGTCTATCTTTAAAACTGACATAAATCTATC
Organism: Budorcas taxicolor; assembly: GCF_023091745.1. Classification (NCBI taxonomy): domain Eukaryota; kingdom Metazoa; phylum Chordata; class Mammalia; order Artiodactyla; family Bovidae; genus Budorcas; species Budorcas taxicolor. Next base: position 28,396,641 of record NC_068917.1, on the reverse strand, counting down.
ATACCCATATTACAAGTAAGGAGACTGAAGCTAAGCATAAATTCACCCAAGATAACACAGGTAGTGAGGACTAGAGTTGAGATTCAAGCCCTTGAATCCTTCTTTCCAAACTTTTCCACCCAGGAAAAAGAATGAATAGGGTAACCTGGAGACCTTAAGGACCACTGAAAATGGTATTTTATCTTAAAAATTTGTATTCACTTCTTAATATTGAAGCAGAGAGGAATCTATGGTCCTTGCCCGCCGCCACTGCGCGCGCCCCCCCCCCCCACCATGCCCTCTGCCTGCCTTTTGTCTGTGGAAACCTTTAGTCAAAGAATAAGTTTAATCAGAGAAGTGAGAAATGCAGAAACAAAGGAAAACAATCAAAAGAGACTAAATAATAATAATGTAGTCACTAAGCATAGTTGAGAACCTTTGGTTCTTTCTCAAGCACTATAGATAATATTCTGAGCCCTATCCTGTGAGCTGTCTTACAGATACTAAAACACCAGGTGGACACATTAACTACATAATGACCAGACTGTACGCAGGACATGAGCTGCCACAGTTCCAAGAATTGGCCTCAAGGAAATGGGAACAAATAGACCTTGGAAGTGAAGATTAACTATACCTAAAACTACTCAGATGACCAATTTGAAGATGACTGTCAGAGCCATGTACTGTTTCTGCATGTAGTCCCCTCCTTCTGTCTGTAAAATAAAATCTCTTGCCCCACTGGTTGCTGGCAGAATGGGGCGGGTTGTGGGCGGGTTGGGGGAGGGCTGCCAAGTCAGCCTTTGGACAGATATCCGCTACCCTTCCCCCACAGTTGCCAGCAACTGAATTAAAGCAAAGTTTCCTTTCCACCAACCTGGCCTGTTTACTGGCTTTGAGGCAGTAAGCAGTCAGACCCACATACACTCTTTCAGTAACAATATGGCCATCTTTAATATTTCCCCAAAACCTTTTTATAAAATTGACATTCAGTGAAGCTACACAATTTTTTTCTGGCCTTCTAACCCATTCAAATGTACTGCTATGTATACCATCTGAAAGTCTACTCTTTGTGGAATATTGTTAAAAATCTACAGTTACTCCTCTGAGTACAAAGTACTTCAGCAAGACTGTCTTTTTTAGCATCTCTAACCATTTGGAATTGCTTACCTTTACTGGCACCAATAGAAGACTAGCCCATTGTGACATGTAAATTGGGCATCTACCATTCATTCATTCCACAAACACTTATTGATCTCTTATGACGAACCAGACACTCCACTGAATGACAGAGACAAGGGGCAGAGGCCTCACGGAATTTAACACAGGAGAAGCAAGTGACCAAAATATTACCCAAGGTATCATTATGGACTGTGTTAAGTATCAAGAAGGATAAATAGGGTGACCTAGTGAATCCTATCAAATATTTGAGAAAGAAAGAATACAAATCCTACACATAATCTTTTAGAAAATAAAGAAACAGTGTGGAGATTCCTTCAAAAAAAACTGGAAAAAGGACTGCCAGAAAGGACTACCCAGAAATCCCATTGCTGGGCATATACACCAAGGAAACCAGAATTGAAAGAGACACATGTACCCCAACGTTCACTGCAGCACTGTTTACAATAGCCAGGACATGGAAGCAACCTAGATGCCCATCGGCAGACGTATGGCTAAGGAAGTTGTGGTACATATACACAGTGGAAAAAAAGAATGCATTTGAGTCAATTCTAATGAGGTGAATGAAACTGGAACCTATTATACAGAGTGAAGTTAAGTCAGACAGAGAAACATCAATACAGTATATTAACACATATATATGGAATTTAGAAAGATGGTAATGATGACCCTATATGCAGGGCAGCAAAAGAGACACAGATATAAAGAACAGACTTTTGGACTCTGTGGGAGAAAGTGAGGGGGGACGATATGAAAGAATAGCATTGAAACATGCATATTACAATATGTAAAATAGATGAACAGTACAAGTTTGATGCATGAAGCAGGGTACTTAAAGACAGTGCTCTGGGACAACCCAGAGGGATGGGGTGGGCAGGGATGTGGGTTGGGGTTCAGGATGCGGAACACATGTACACCAGTGGCTGATTTGTGTCGATGTACAGCAAAAACCACCACAATATTATAAAGCAATTAGCCTCCAATTAAAATAAATTACTTTAAATTTTAAAAAAAGAAAATAAACACTTCCCAATTAATTCTATAAGACCAGTATTACTCTGATTCCAAAGCCAGGCAAAAGTGTCACACAAGAACTACAGACCACAATCTCTTGTAAATCTAAATGTAAAAATCCTTTTAAAATATCAGCAAACTGAACCAGCAATATATATAAAGGATTATATTCCATGACCAAGAGGAGTTTATCCCAGAAATACAAGGCTGTTTTAATACTGGAAAAATCAATTAATGTAATATACCACATCAACAGAATGAAAGACAAAAATATTTGATCTCTCAGTGATTCAGAAAAGGCATTAACAAAATCCAATACCCATTCTTGATTTTGTTTTTTTACAAATTCCTCAGGAAATTAGGAAAAGAAGGGAGTTTCTTTGGAGGACTTCCCTGATGGTCCAGTGGTTAAGAATCCACTTGCCAATGCAGGGGACATGGGTTCAATCCCTGGTCCAGGAAGACTCTATATGCCAACGTGCAATTAAGCCCATGTACCACTACTGAGCCCCGGCTCTCAAGCCCACGAGCCACAGCTACTGAAGGTGGTATGCCTAGAGCCCGTGCTCCACAACAAGAGAAGCCAACAAAATGAGAAACCCCCACCTCGCAACCAGAAAGTAGCCCCCACTCACCACAACTAGAGCAAAGCCCACGCACAGCACTGAAGACCCAGAACAGCCAAAAATAAGTGAATTAAATTCTTCTTAAAAGAAGGGCAATTCCTCACCTGATGAAGAACATCTGCAAAAAAGCTACAACTAACATCATGCTTAGCAGCAAGACAGATAGCTTAGTTGCCCCGCTGAGATGCAAGCCTCTTTTAACATATGCAAATTAATCAGTGTGATACACCATATTAAAATGAAACATCAAAATCACATGTTCATCTCAACAGGTGCAGAAGAAGCATTTGACAACGTTCAACTTCCATTCATAATAAAAATTCTCAACAAAGTAGATGCAAAAGGAAATTTCCTCAACATAATAAAGGCCATTTATGAAAAGTCACAGCCAACATCATAAACAATGGGGAGAAAACAGAAAACTTTTTTCCTATGATTCAATACAAGGCAAGAATGCTCACTCTTGCCACTTCTATTTAACACAGTAGTAGAAATACTGTAAATATCAATCAGACCAAAAAAAAAAAAAGGATAAAAGGCATCCAAATCAGAAAGGAGGAAGTAAAATTCTCACTGTACAGTGACATGATCTTATACATCAAAAACCCTAAATACACACACACATACATATCTTAAGACTATTAAATTCAGTAAAGTTGCAGGATTAAAAATTCATGCATAAAAAGCAGTTGTGCTTCCAAAAACAGATACAAAGATCAACGGAACAGAAGAGAGAGCCCAGAAATAAATCCATGCATTTAAGACAAAGGCAAGAATAAAAAAAGGAGAAAAATCAGCCTCCTCAATAAGTGGGTGCTAGAGAATCTGAACAGCTATTTGCAAAAGAATGAGATAACATTATATATGAAACTAACACCATATACAAAAATAAACTCAGACTGAAATGTAAGACTGACTGGAAACCATAAAACTCCTAGAAGAAAACAAAGGTAGAACAAACACCCTTTGACATAAATAGTAGCAATATTTCTTTGGATCTAATTCCTAAAAGCAAAGGAAATAAAAGCAAAACTAAACAAAAGAACTCAAAAGCTTTTGTACAGGAAAGTGAAAGTGAAGATTGTTTAGTCGCTTGTCTGACTCTTTGGGACCCATGGCCTATACAGTCCATGGAATTCTCCAGGTCAGAATACTAAAGTGGGTAGCCTTTCTCTTCTCCAGGAGATCTTCCCAACCCAGGGATGAAACCCAGGCCTCTGGCATTGCAGGCAGATTCTTTATCAGCTGAGCAAAGGAAACCATCAATAAAACAAAAAGACAATCATTTGCAAATTATATGATTGATAACGGGTTAATACCCAAAATACTAACCCCTTACGTTGAGCTCATACAACTTAACATCAAAAAAACAAACAACCTAATTTTTTAAATGGGGCTGCTGCTGCTTTCTTCACAGTTTAACTCTCATATCCATACATGACTACTGGAAAAACCATAGCCTTGACTAGACGGACCTTTGTTGGCAAAGTAATGTTTCTGCTTTTCAATATGCTACCTAGGTTGGTCATAACTTTCCTTCCAAGGAGTAAGCATCTTTTAATTTCATGGCTGCAATCACCATCTACAGTGATTTTGGAGCCCAAAAAATAAAGTCTGACACTGTTTCCACTGTCCCCATCTATTTCCCATGAAGTGATGGGACCAGATGCCATGATCTTCGTTTTCTGAATGTTGAGCTTTAAGCCAACTTTTTCACTCTCCTCTTTCACTTTCCTCAAGAGGCCTTTTAGTTCCTCTTCACTTTCTGCCATAAGCGTGGTGTCATCTGCATATCTGAGGTTATTGATATTTCTCCCAGCATTCTTGAATCCAGCTTGTGCTTCTTCCAGCCCAGCGTTTCTCATGACATACTCTGCATAGAAGTTAAATTTTAAGCAGGGTGACAATATACAGCCTTGACGTACTCCTTTTCCTATTTGGAACCATTATGCTGTTCCATGTCCAGTTGTAACTGCTGCCTCCTGACCTGCATGTTTCTCAGGAGGCAGGTCAGGTGGTGTGGTATTCCCATCTCTTTCAGAATTTTCCACAGTTTATTGTGATCCACACAGTCAAAGGCTTTGGCATAGTCAAGAAAGCAGAAATAGATGTTTTCCTGGAACTCTCTTGCTTTTTCCATGATCCAGCAGATGTTGGCAATTTGATCTCTGGTTCCTCTGCGTTTTCTAAAACCAGCTGGAACATCTGGAAGTTCACGGTTCACGTATTGCTGAAGCCTGGCTTGGAGAATTCTGAGCATTACTAGCGTGTGAGATTAGAATCTAAAAAAGTCAAACACATAGTAGCAGAAAGGAGAATAATTATTACCAGGTAGGGGAAAGAAGGGTGATGGGGAGATAATAGTCAAAGGATACAAAGTTGCAGTTACGCACGAAGAATAAGTCTAGTGATCTAATCTACAACACGATGACTAACAGCACTGTATTGAATGCTGGAAATTTACTAAGAGAGTAGGTTTAAGGTGCTCTCACTCATTGTTTTTGTTAAGTCGATTAGTCGCGTCCGACTCTTCTGCGACCCCAAGGACTGTGTAGCCCTCCAGGCTCCTCTGTCCATAGGACTTTCCAGGCAAGAATACTGGAGTGGGTTGCCATTTCCTACTCCAGGGGAGGTTAGTAAAGTTGCTCAGTCGTGTCCGACTCTGCGACCCCATGGACTGTAGCCTACCAAGCTCCTCTGTCCATGTGATTTTCCAGGCAAGAGTACTGGAGTGGGTTGCCAGGAGGTTGCTGCTACTGCTAAGTCACTTCAGTCGTGTCCGACTCTGTGAGACCCCATAGACGGCTGCCCACCAGGCTCCCCCATCCCTGGGATTCTCCAGGCAAGGATACTGGAGTGGGTTGCCATTTCCTTCTCCAATGCATGAAAGTGAAGAGTGAAAGTGAAGTCTCTCAGTCGTGTCCGACTCTTAGCAACCCCACGGACTGCAGCCCACCAGGCTCCTCCGTCCATGGGATTTTCCAGGCAAGAGTACTGGAGTAGGGTGCCATAAGGCACACCGCCCATAGTGGTGTGCTGTTTTTTCGGCCACGGGGTGGCAGCAATTCTCCCACCTGCCCACGCACGTACAACTTTGCGACCTTAAGCTCAGTTTAAATAGGAGAACAGAACACCCGAGTCCTGTGTTCCCCTTCCAATTTCTCCTTCGGGTGGTTTGTACTGGATCTCATTAATAGAGCGGTTTTTCAAAGCTTTTCCGGCAGCGACGCTCGAGAGCGCGGGTTCTCGCGAGATCGCCACCGGAAGTGGGTGGCTGCGGAGGCTCAGAGACGCCTCTCCCCGGAAGCCGCTCGTTTCTTCGGAGCTGCTGCAGCGGTCCGCCCCGTGGCGCTCTCCCCACGGAAAGAGCTCACCGGACGCGGCCCTTCCCAGCGCCGAGCTCGCCCTTTCGGCTTCCCCAGCTGTACAGAGGCGCGGCCCAGCAGGCTGAGCCCCCGAAATCCCCGGCTCCTCCCTCCCTCCGTCTGCGCTGCAGTTAGGCCGCGCCCAGAGGCCCAGTCCGCGGCAGCTCCGGCGGGTGATGCCAAATACAGCCATGAAGAAAAAGGTGCTGTTAATGGGGAAGAGCGGGTCGGGGAAGACCAGCATGAGGTCGATTATCTTTGCCAATTACATCGCTCGCGACACCCGGCGCCTGGGTGCCACCATTGATGTGGAGCACTCCCACGTCCGATTCCTGGGCAACCTAGTGCTGAATCTGTGGGACTGTGGCGGTCAGGATACCTTCATGGAAAATTACTTCACCAGCCAGCGAGACAACATCTTCCGTAATGTCGAGGTTCTGATTTATGTGTTCGACGTGGAGAGCCGCGAACTGGAAAAGGACATGCATTATTACCAGTCGTGTCTGGAGGCCATCCTCCAGAACTCTCCTGATGCCAAAATCTTCTGCTTGGTGCACAAGATGGATCTGGTTCAGGAAGATCAGCGTGACCTGATTTTTAAAGAGCGAGAGGAAGACCTGAGGCGTTTGTCTCGCCCGCTGGAGTGTGCTTGTTTTCGAACATCCATCTGGGATGAAACGCTCTACAAAGCCTGGTCCAGTATTGTCTATCAACTGATTCCCAATGTCCAGCAGCTGGAGATGAATCTCAGGAATTTTGCCCAGATTATTGAGGCCGATGAAGTTCTGCTGTTCGAGAGAGCCACGTTCTTGGTCATCTCCCATTACCAGTGCAAAGAGCAGCGCGATGTCCACCGATTCGAGAAGATCAGCAACATAATTAAGCAGTTCAAGCTGAGCTGCAGTAAATTGGCCGCTTCTTTCCAGAGCATGGAAGTTAGGAATTCTAACTTCGCTGCTTTCATCGACATCTTCACATCAAACACGTACGTGATGGTGGTTATGTCGGATCCGTCGATCCCTTCTGCGGCTACTCTGATCAACATTCGCAATGCCAGGAAACACTTTGAGAAGCTGGAGAGAGTGGATGGTCCCAAGCACAGCCTCCTTATGCGTTGAATATTGCCAAAATGCGCTCTCTGAAAATGCTCAATTGCCTTTCCCCCCACCTTTTTTTTTCCAATATTCATAATGTCGTGTGCTTATAAGTGGGCTTTGAAATGTGTGCTGCTTATCATTTTCATCTTTCTTCCCTTCTCCCCAGTCTTTTGGACGCTATTTACTCAGTTATCCAGTAGAGCTTTAAAGATGGCCTTTCCGAAAAGTTGGTATGGGGTAACACTAAAGTAGGTGGTTGTGTATGTGTGTATGTGTGTTCTGATTACCTGGTTATAGTAGATATACACATCAAAGCCTTTACAATATCTTCTGTATTCCTTACAAGGTTGCAAAGATGGAATGTTATTTTATCAGTAAGGTATTAAAATGCGTTTATAATTTCTTCCTGGCTTCAATCATGAATAAACATTTGCTGTTAGCAGTTTAAAATATGGTCTTATTTGAAATAATTTGAAGGTGGTTAATATTAAAGCTATAGATTCTGACTGCCCACAGGTATTGCTTAACTGGTAAATTTGATTGTGTGATCTTGGCTCCCCCATCACCTTAAGGAGGTTACTTAGCAACTGCAGCAGTGTGGTTAAGAGAATGGTCTCTGGAGCTAGATCACCTGAGCTGAGTTAGTATTCGAGCACTAGTATTCTAGTACTTTCACTATCTCCACGAACTGAACAAAGCACTTAATTTTACTGTTTGTTCCCTCATTTGTAAAATGTGGATAAGAATAGCACTACTTCATTGGATTAAAACAATATGGAAAGCATTTAGAGTAGGGCCTGGCACATACTAATGTGTCAGTTGTCAATACTACCTACTAAGCCATTCTTACCCCCCCCTCCCCCCCCCCCAGCCACTGCCAAATTACTGGATGTGAAGCCTAGCAAAATAGGAGCTACCCACTAAATCCCAGGTATTCTTAAAGACTTAATGTGCATTTTCGTATCTAACCTTCATAATTTGTAAGGCAGATTACTTTTCTGTTAACAGATGAGAAAACTGCCATGACCTTATTAAGGTCATACAGCTGCAACTTAAGCAGTGAAATTGCAGATCCTCGCCCCTTGCGTGCCACTACCTCCTCCACTGACAGAAAAGTTAATCATAAAAATCCTAGCTTTTTAGCTATACATTATTCCTTCATATAATTTCCCAAATTTCATAGATTGTGTAAACTGAAGCCTAGTAAGTTAAGTGACTTCTCTTAAAGAATAGTGTTTCGCCTTGGGCAAGATCACTTTCCCATCTGTATTTATCTGGAAATTAAATAATTTTCAATCCGATTCTTAGATTACATACTTTCAGGAAAGAATTCTAAGGTTCCTGTTTTGAGTGGGCAATGTGATATAGTGAAATAAAAAAGACCTAAAATGCTGTTTCAGCTGCCTCATACATTATTTTAAATGAAATCTAAATATCTTAGAGACAAAATACCTCTCATTTTACAAATGAGGCATTATCTCTGTATTATACAGACATGTAATATAAGTGATAGGGAATTTCCAAACCTTTATAAAATTATTTAACATTTATTAAATCCTTTATAACAGCAACTGTGGATAACAACGTCCCTACCTATGAAGAGCAAGAAACTATTCAGACACATTATTAAACTAATAGTATAGATGTACTTTAAAAAATCATTTTAAATTCCACATTTAATAATCTAGAGCTAGGTGGTATAATAATGTTTATTCAAGACTGTAGTATGTAAAACATTTACAAATAGTCCCATGGAGGACTTACAGATATTTTAAATTTAGGATGTGGCTTTGACATTGACAGTGCATAAGGAGAAAGGTATATCAACTATATATTGGCAACTTAATGTGAAAGAGAATTTTACTTTAGCAAATACTTTTACATTAAGGAAAATGTCCTTAAACATATTCATTTTAGTATACTTAGGGGAAAAAATAGTGATTCCTTTTATATAGTTCTCAAGGATTAAGTAAAATTTACTCCAAAGCTCATGGTTACGAAAGACATGGTAAAGAATGGTTTCAAAATACTTGTATTTTTGTTTTCAATTAAATTCCCCCAAATTGATTTTCTTTAACATGATATAGTCTTTATTCCCATGATAACAGTTTTCATGTTGAACAATATATGTTTGTCCTCTTTAAGCATTTAAAACAATTAGGACACATAGGCAAATATTCTTGCCTGGAGAATCCTATGGAGGGGCCTGATGGGCTGCTGTCCATGGAGTCGCACAGAGTCGGACACGACCGAGGTGACTTTGCATGCGTGTGTGCACTGGAGAAGGAAATGGCAACCCACTCCAGTATTCTTGCCTGGAAAATCCCAGGGACGGAAGAGCCTGGTGGGGTGCTGTCTATGGGGTCACACACAGTTGGACACGATTGAAGTGACTTAGCAGCAGCAGGCATTATCTGCAGTTTCATACTAATACAGAAGTCAGTTTATACACCTTCATCTTAGGAATAGTGAATAAAATTACATTCTTGTAATGAGAAAAAGTACTTTTACAGCAATAAAGTAGCCCTCCCTCTTTACCATTACTTTAATTCCATCATACAGAAGGCAAGGAAACAATTCCAATACTTCAGTATCGGCTAAGAAAGTATGTATGGACACACCCCCCACACACATCTACATAGGTATATGTGTATTTAATCAATACAACTGGAGAAATCACAACCATGAAAAAACATGATAAAAGCAATAAATGAAAAATACTAAGTGAACAAAAATTAGCGTAAGCTATAGGGGATTTTAGAGAAGGGAAAGGACCATGGATAAGGAAAGAGATTTCAAGGTGAATGTGAGATTTGTTCTGAACCTTAAAGGACAAAGGGCTTCCCTGGTGGCTCAGCTGGTAAAGAATCCACCTGCAATGAGGGAGACCTGGATTCAATCCCTAGGTTGCGAAGATTCCCTGGAGAAGGAAACAGCTACCCACTTCAGTATACTGGCCTGGAGACAAAAAGTCAGACAAGACTAGGTGACTTTCACTTTCTAAAGGACAAATATAATTGTGATAAGCTGGGAGATGAAACTAGGATGTTACAGCTTCAAAATTGTGAAGTAAGATTTTAAAGACACATGCTGACCAAAGCACTTTAGTTAAAAAAAAAAAAGAGGGGAGACCATAGTGGAAGGGGGAATAGATTAATCTATGGAGGGAACCTTGTATGCCTTTAAATTTGAACTCAATTCTAGAATTACCATTTTAAACAAAATGGTATGATCAAAGCAGTCCCTTAAGGACAAAAGGCATGTATGCAGGCAATAACAGACAAGGAAGAGACTGAAAGCAGTAAGTCATAATCAAAATGGTTTACAAGTGACAGATTTAATATACTTTTGTTTATACAACTAGCATACAAAGGACAGGGAAGAATGCCAAAAACTCAGCCTATCCCAGGTATGACTCATTTAACAATGTTGTTTTTGTAAATCCATTAATATCTAGAGATATTTTGATCTTCGGATTCTCGGCAATTTAGGGCCTATACTTACTGGTAAGCTTCAGCTTCCTTTCTGTTCAGTTCAGTTCTGTCACGCAGTCATGTCCGACCCTTTGCAACCTCATAGACAGCATGCAGCACGCCAGGCTTCCCTGTCCATCATCAGCTCCTGGAGCCAACTCAAAGTCATATTCATTGAGTTGGTGATGCCATCCAACCACCTCATCCTGTCATCCCCTTCTCCCACCTTCAATCTTTCCCAGCCTCAGGATCTGTTCCAATGAGTCAGCTCTTCACATCAGGTGGTCAAAGTATTAGAGTTTCAGCTTTAGCATCAGTCCTTCCAATGAATATTCAGGACTGATCTTTCAGGATGGACTGGCTGGATCTCCTTGCAGTCCAAGGGACTCTCAAGAGTCTTCTCCCAACACCACAGTTCAAAAGCATCAATTCTTCAGTGCTCAGCCTTCTTCACAGTCCAACTCTCACATCCATACATGACTACTGAAAAACCATAGCTTTCACTAGACAGAGCTTTGTTGGCAAAGTAATGTCTCTGCTTTTTAATATGCTATCTAGGTTGGTCGTACTTTTCTTCCAAGGAGCAAGCATCTTTTAATTTCATGGCTGCAGTCACCATCTGCAGTGAATTTGGAGCCCAAAAAAATAAAGTCGGTCACTGTTTCCATTGTTTCCCCATCTATTTGCCAGGAAGTGATGGGATCAGATGCCATGATCTTAGTTTTCTGAATGTTGAGTTTTAAGCCAACTTTTTCACTCTCCTCTTTTACTTTCATCAAGAGGCTCTTTAGTTCTTCACTTTCTGCCAAACAGCTTCCTTATCAAACAGCTAAGATCTATAAAGCAGTATGGTGTGAATAGTGTACCTAGCTTCTTTAAGATACCCCAGGACTAAAGGTGAATCTATATCCCCTGCCACTGACTCTCAAGTTTCTTATTGAGCCTAACAATTACCAGGGAAGCATATTTAAAAGTGGAAATTTCTAATCCTCAGGTTAGACCTACAGAATCCACATTTTTTAAGATGTATCCCAGGTAATTTCTTGAGTCCTTCTTAGACAAGTCATTTAAGGAAGGTCCCTAGCTTTGTTATCATTATCTATAAAATAGGTACAATATCACTATCTTACAAAGGCTTAAGAATTAAATGATATAATTTGTATTATTAAGTATCTAATACCTATTATTAAGTATCTAATACCTATTATTAAGTATCTGGGCTTCCCAGATGGTGCTAGTGGTAAAGAACCCACCTGCCAATGCAGGAGACATGAGAGACTCGGGTTCAATCCCTGGGTGGGGAAGATCCCCTGGAGGAGGGAATGGCAATCCACTCCAGTATTCTTGCCTGGAAAATCCCATGGACAAAGGAGCCTGGTGGGCTACAGTCCATAGGGTCACCAGAAGTCGGATATGACTGAAGCAACTTAACATGCACACATATTAAGTATTTAGGAATGGCCCTGGCAATTTGTAGATACTAGTATGATAGCTGCACCCTCTCCTTAACATGTTAATTTTGAACTTACCAGTACTGGGTTTCTTAAAACTAGAGAACAGTTTCCTTGTAGACCTGCAGAGTCCCTATTTGTTCTATTAACTAATAAAAGAATATGCCACCTGAGGAGAAGCTTTTCTCTTCCACTTTCTTTTCCACTGCTAATAGAGTAATTTCTATGTGTTTTTCTTCTGTCTTTTCTCACACACATACACACACATGCCTGGCCTTCAAACTTGGATCAAACAAGCAACACAAAAAGAAAATAAGCTAAAATGAGTCATGAAAGATGAACTATTAAGCCCATCTACTTCCAGAACTCTCTCCTTCAACTTTTCTCCTCTTCTAGCCAGTTTCTTGGCAAATGGACAAAGCTGTGATGGTTAAGAGCTGGCATTAAACACAGGGGTGCTGTAGGTGCTATAACCCTTCCAGCATGTACTTAACCTCCTGGTTCACAGAGGGTAATGGAGATGGCTGGATGGCATCACTGACTCGATGGACATGAGTCTGAGTGAACTCCAGGAGTTGGTGATGGACAGAGAGGCCTGGTGTGCTGCGATTCATGGAGTCGCAAAGAGTCGGACACGACTGAGCAACTGAACTGAACTGAATGGCATGTATTCACCTGAATGCTAAAGACAAGCCTTTCTCTTGGCTGCGAGGCCTGACTAAATCAGGCAGGAAACTGTACAAGAGACCTCACCTCTGACTCCCATTTAGAGTCCAGAAAGTCCACTCCTGCAGCTATATATCCTACACCTTTGGCCTTTTAGTTCTGAGAGGTCTTGTTGGTTTATTACGGAAGGAAAATAGGGTCAAACCCTAGCTTCATCACTGACTTAGCTGTGTAACAACGAACAAGTTATTTAACCCCAAATTCAGTATTTTGAAGCTGTTCTATAGGCAGTTGGGGAACTAATGGTTTTTGAGGAGGAAAGTAACAATACAAATTAGCTCCCCCCAAAATAGTGCCCCTCCAGAAAACATACAGACTAATTTTTTATTTTTTTCTGTTAAAAAACTAGAGTTAAATTCTCAAAGTCTAAATTAGACTAAACATAAAACTGCTGTACAACCCACTGAATGGATTTAGTTATTGTCCCTCAAAAATATCTAGTCATCTTCCACTTTTTTCTTTTTTCTAAATTCATTCTACCCCAGTCTTCACTATCATCACAGGCACTTTATTCTATCAAACATCATTTTTCAGGATCAACCTACTTGAATAATCATTAAGCCTCTTTAGAGCTTTCCCAAACTTAAACTTTGTCATTGGGACTGTACATTTACTCTCCTCACTTAATAGAAGTTATTTCCCTAAAAAGAAAAATCAGTATATCTAATAGCTGTTAAGTAAACCACTTGATAAAATTACATCAAAAACTACTCATTTTTATGTTAATTAACTGAATTAGGACATAATAAATTAGCCTACTAGTTTGTCATTTACTTCATGCTTACAATATTACTCTGGCTTCCTGGGTAGCTCAAATGATAAAAAATCTCAAGATTAGTCAAGAAACCAAAATGGCTTCACATAATTTGATATTTGCTTTCCAATACTTCACAGTTCAACCCCCTATCCATACAAAGCAAGAAAATCCAAACATACTCTCCTTACCTAAAAACAGTAGAAAAGGCTAACAGGCATTATTTAAGACTTTTTTAGACCTTGAAAAACAGTTACACTTCCCATGTGTATTTAAACTGCAAATTAGTTTTTATTTTGTGACATTGCTTCAACTTAAGTGCATCATAGTTAAACTGACTGGGCTACTGCTTCATCTTGTCGAGTCAGATGGAGATACTTTTGCATCAAGGCTCTTATTCAAGATTTCTTCTTCTGCAAAATTGATTTTAAAAAGAGAAAAAAAAGATGAACATTATAAACAAAAAGTATGTCAAATTCCACGTAATAGCAAACTTTAGTCTTCAGAAAAAGTTCACAGGCAAATACATAACTGTGATAAAATTACCATTATTCTCACTGACGTACCTCTTTGCCAGAGGTACATCTCTCCTAGAATACTTTTTAACACACCAAGTATTTTAATTATGGGCAAATCAGAATGATTTATAATCTGTATTACCAGATGTATATCTGTTCTAGCATGCTTTAAAGAGCAGTTTTTGTTTTGTTGAAGTACAGGTGATTTACAATATTGTATTAGATTTAGGTGGACAAAGTGATTTATATATTTCTTACTACCTATATTATATTGATTTTATATTTTTATAACATATTACACATTATACATATTTCATACTATACTACATATTTTTCCATTATTTTCCATTATAGGTTATTATAAGATTGAATACAGTTCCAAGAGCAATTGTTTTTAACTCTTTATGATCAGCCAAACTTATCTGCCATCCAGCTTCAATAATTATTAATACTAATTGTTACAAGTTGAACTGTGTCCCTTCCAAAAGAAGTTCTAACTTCTGTACCTCATGTTGAAGTACATGTTCTGTACCTGATGTTGAAGTTCTCACCCCTGTACCTCAGAATATGGCTTTATTTGGAAACAGGGTCACTGCAGACATATTCAGTTAAGAGTAGGATGGGAGCACAATGGGCTGTTAGTCTATACGATGAGTATCCTTATAAGAAGGTACATAGAACGCAGGGGAGAATGCCGTGTACAAGTGGAGGCAGAGATGAACTACACTGCCACAAGCTAAAGAACACCTGGGAGCATCAGAAGCTAGAAAAGTCAAGGATCATTCTCGGTGATTTCAGAGGGGACATGGTCATGCCAACACCATGAGCCTGAATACTACCCTCCAAAACTTGTTTCCTCCAGAGACAAAAAAATTTCTGTTGTCTTAAGCCACCAAGTTTGTGGTACTTTGTTGTGGCAGCCCTAGGAAAGTAGTACACTGACCCATCTTGTTACCACACCCCCATCAAATTACCATAAAGCAAATCATAGATACTATAAGTTTTGAGATATTTCTCAACATGTTTAGAACCATCTTCCATTAGTGAAGATTCTGACAAGATCTATTTTCAACAGGTTCCAGGATTTTGGTTTTGTTTTCCACCCCTGTCCCATACCAGTTGTAAGCCTTATACATCATCTCATCACAAGAGATTCTGAAAGTACCCATAAAAATGATGGGTTCACTTTTCTCATCCTGACTGAAGGAATAAGGAATATATTCTGTCACATTAACAAGATTGTGTAATGTTCACTGAATACTATTTTTACGAGAAGCTGAAAGAAAACTTTCAGCAGGTCAATATGCCACATCTAGTTAAATCTTACCTGTTAAATCAGGTAGAAGTTCTCCAAGGTTACATGGTATTGCGGTCTTCAATCTTTCTTCCACTGGAGAAAACTTAATTAGTGGTGAAAGAGACCGTTTTCTTTCACCAAGGGACATGCGTGAAGATGGTTTTGTATAGTCAATGTGCAAATCATGAATGCCCAAAAAATTAAGCATATCATCAGTCTGCATCTTTTGGGGAGTAAGGCTCAATTCTGGTTTGTGTCTTTCAAGTATTTCAGGATTAGAGAGGTAAATTTCTTCCCTTCGCTCGGACGGAGATTTCTTCAGAGCCTCATATCCACTGCAAGTAGCCTGTAAATTGAAGTCTGATTCTGGAGTAGTCTGTTTTTCTCCCACAACATCTGTGAAAATGCCACTGTGCATAGGACTATTTGGTTCCAATTTAAAAGTGGCCTCTGTACTACTGGGGCTAATAAGACTTATGTGACCAACTTCTGGAAGAGTTTCATGTAATATGCCAAAATCACCATCTTTAAAACTGGAACTAATTCCACTTGATACCTGAAAACAGTTCCATAACATACTGTTATACATGGAAAAGTCTTCGTAAGAAGCTTTTGACTGGTCTGATATTTTAATATTATCTTCTTCACTGCTACCTAACACATTTCTTCTATTGCCTACAGCAGGGGAAAATGTCTCTATTTGGCTAGTTTCTAAAAGTTTGTTCTGTAAAGTTGTACAGTCCAAATCCTGCATACAAATTATGTCCTTATTTAACAAATCTGATGGATTTTGTGTTGCTGGTTCACCTATGCAAGTGGTCACCACGGGTTTCTGAGGCACACACCTGAGGCAATCTGAAACAACTTTCTCTTCAGGCAGATGAGAATGACTAGAATCGGACACAGTGGCTGCTGACAAGAAACTGGCCATGCTAAACTCTTTTTGATTATGCACCACAGGTAAGGATTCTGGCAATTCTTCTCTATGTTCAGTATCCACTTGCATTGGTTCTGTACTTCCATTATCTTCTATATCAACAGCTTTTCTCCATGAGCTCCGAATTTCACTTACTAATTAAATGAAGAGGGAAATAACACAAGTTGCTAATAAATTCCCAAACAGAACATGCATTTAAACATTTCATTTCTAGTGCTCAAGATAAAGCTGCTGACTCAGTATATGTTCATAGGTATGCCAGCTGAATGACAAGGCTCCACAATATTACCAAAGCCCAACAACATCAAAGAAACCCATCGCCAAACGATCACACAATAAACAGAAGCTGTTCCTGAAATATGCATATACTTTCACACAGCACATACAAATTACATGTGTTTAAAAGATATTTTCTTGTCCATCTAGGCCGGGGTTCAGCAAACTTTTTCTATAAAGGGCCAAATAGTAATACATCAGGTTTTGCACACCATCTTGTCTGTGGCAACTGTTCAGTTCTGTCACTGTTATGTGTGTGAAAGCAGCCATAAAAGATATGCTGAGAAATGAACAAAGAAAGAAAGAAAGTGAAGTCGCTCAGTTGTGTCCGACTCTTTGCAACCCCATGGACTGTAGCCTACCAGGCTCCTCTGTCCCTGGGATTCTCCAGGCAAGAATACTGGAGTGGGTTGCCATTTCCTTCTCCAGGGGATCTTCCCAACCCAGGGATCGAACCTGGGTCTCCTGCATTGCAAGCAGATGCTTTAACCTCTGAGCCACCAGGGAAGCCCAACAAATGAACAAGGTTGTGTTCAAAACAACTTTATTTATAAAAACATACAGTGGGCCAATGTGGTTCGCAAGATGTAGTTTGCCAAACACCAACCTATACAGTGGCTAGGTTCAACCTGAACTGAATCCATTTAACTTTCAATATGTCATTTCTAGTAGTATAATGGAAATTACACTTACTCACTCACCCAGGATGATGTGCCTACATGAGGACAAGAATATCAGAACTTTGCCTACACGATACAGGTTGTAAGAAGAAACTACTGGGGAGTCTGACTAGCTTGGGAGCAATAGATGAGATCTCTGTACACACAGTTTTTGGCTGATGCTGCTGGTTGTTGACTAGAAGAATATAGCCTCCATACTCTGTAAGTGGGCTTCCCAGGTGGCTCAGTGGTAAAGAATCTGCCTGCCAATGCAGGAGACATGGGTTTGATCCCGGGTTAAGGAGATCCCCTAGAGAAGGAAATGGCAACCTACTACAGTATCCTTGCCTGGGAGATCCCATGGACAGAGGAGCCTAGCAGGCAACAGTCCATGGGGTCACATAGAAGAGTCAGACAACACTTAGCAACTAAACAACAACTCTATAAATGTTGATCACAAATCAGATGTGGAGGCAGAGGATTTTTTTTTAAGTAATCAGCTAAAATATTTTCCAGGAAAAAGCCAAGTAAAACAACAAAAATAAAACTGTATAGTTATCAGGGCAAAATAATACTGCTGAAGGACTGCCATACAAGTGACAGTGCTCACAGTATTTCAATGAAAGTCCCCCACATCAAAACAAATATAGCCAATGCCACTAAACTGAAAGATACAGAAAACAATTTTAAAGTGAATTTCAGAAGATCTGTCAGACCATGGTTCTAACAGTAGTATGTCTAAAAAAGAAAAGTGACCAAAAGCATTATTAACTTACTCAAGTTTTCTGGAGTTCGGGGAATTTGACTCCTTGTTAAGAACGGGTTAGAAATTAGAGAGTCAATTAGTTCTTCTAATTTTACTTCTTTTCCTTCAGAGAGCTGTGGTGAATTAGATAAAACTGCCCCTGCAACCTAAAACAGAAAAGAAAAAGTAAATCAAAAATATAAACCCCACTGGTAGACTACAACAAAAGCCATAATGACAGCAACATGCACAAAAATAAGCTCAACAATGTAGCTCCCAGACACTTCACACAGACTATATAAGCACAGTCCTATAAGGCGAACTCAAACCCCAAACCCATTTCCTCCCTGCTTATCTTAAATGAATATCCTGTTACATAGAGAAAAAGATAAATCTTTATACCTGCAAAGATTTAGACACAGATAGTTCTGACTGCAGTGATCTGAGCTATCTGCCACACTTATGAGCTTCACAATTCCATATCTACTAAAATGACCAGTTCTAGGACTTCCCTGGTGGCTCAGATGGTAAAAGCATCTGCCTACAATGTGAGAGACCCAGGTTCGATCCCTGGGTTGGGAAGATCCTCTGGAGAAGGAAATGGCAGCCCACTCCAGTATTCTTGCCTGGAAAATCCCATGGACAGAGGAGCCTGGCAGGCTGCAGTCCATGGGGTCGCAGAGAGTCGGACACAACTGAGCGACTTCACACACACAAAAAAAAAGCATACATGGTTCTTCTTAAAGTCCACTGAACAGTGGCACCTCTATTAATAGAGTACATTATGGTGACAACATACTTCTTTCTCAGTAACCTCACCATCAGACATAAATTAATGAACAAAACATAGGAATATATTTTTAAAATAGAGAAATGTGTACAATATGAAAATAGCACTCTATACTAAATTTTCATAAAACCAGAAAACAAAAATAAGCAAGTTAAAATCTCTGTACCCTGAGATTCTTAAAAAAGAAACTGCCTACAACCATAATCAAACTGAGTCCAGTTCACCCTCCTCCATGAAAAGAGATGGCTTCTTAGAATTCTAACACTAAATATTCCTTGTCATAAACACCACTCTTATTGTTTAGTCACTAAGTTGTGTCTGATTCATTTGCAACCCCACGGACTGTATGCAACCCCACCAGGCTCCTCTATCCATGGGATTTCCTGAGCAAGAATACTGGAGTGGGTTGTCATTTTCTTCTTCAGAGGATCTTCCCAATCCAGAGATTGAACCCGAGTCTCCTACATCAGCAGGCAGATTCTTTACCACTGAGACACCAGGGAAGCCCTGTCATAAACACTAATAGAATTAATTTCACTTTTCAGAGCTTTATCAGATGTTAGGACTCTCCTCTTCCCTCCCTCCTCATACCACTGCTACTATCAATTCTTTTAGCCAAAAAACGTGCCTTTCCTCCCATATCAGGAAAGAAAAAAAGAATGACTAACCATCTTTTCTTTAGTACACAGTCAATCAGCTAATACAGAGAAACAACAAAATTTTAGAGATTTAAAAATACTTAGAGACCATGAAACAATGAATGAATCAATATGCACTAAACCAAAATTTTCTTTCAGTTGCTCAGGAACGTAAAACAGCTGATATACTGCCCCGCTGTTTATCCAAATTCAAACAATGGGAAATATGTAATAAAAATAACATTAAAAAATAGCCTAGCCATTTAATTTATATAAAGTGAGTTCTAATACTCAGCATTAGTAGTATTATATGGTCACTTATCAGTGAAAAGTAGAAAAGTATTAAGGAACAGAGCTGGTTAAGAAAACCAAGATCATAAACAATCACGCATTTATTCACTTCTGAAATATTTAAAAAGCAGGACAAAACTTTTGCTTAGTGATAATACATATTGTATAGCCTTTGTTCTAAAATTCAAAAACAGAGGAAGCTCAGCTAAGAAACAGATAAGAGTATTTTAATAAAGTATAATCATTGGGTATTATCTATCTAACAATTTATATAATGATTAATTCAAAAAATATTATACATGTATTATTTTTACACTCTTGGATAGTTATAGAATGGTACATGGGTTCTAAACCATGGATGTAATCTTAACTAAGTAAGTTTACTTCATTATATGTTTCCTACTTTAGGGGAGGACAAACTTTGCTTTTGTCACATAATAATCTGTGACCTCCTTTCCAAAAATACCCCTAGTTAATCAATAATTAACTATACTTCACTTATAACCCCAATACCATCGAGAAAATAACATATCAGTATACTTATTACAATCTTTTTCTAACCTCTTCTACCAGATGATCTTGCTCTTTCTGGAATGGATTGCTTTTTTTAGCTGGCAGAGACCCTCCACATGCACTACTATCAGTATTCTTTGCAATATTTGATGATGAAGAGTCTTCCACTTTAAATTCTAGTGTTTTCTTAGGAACTGTTTCATTTTTCTCTCTAATAGTTATCAACTTCGTGTCCTGAAAAAGATAGTGTGTAATGTTAAAAACTTAATAATGGTACCTGATCTTTATTAGAGGTTCTAGAGTTATCATGAACCTATAAAAAGTTAACATTACTATAAAAACTATGTTCAGTGACGCAATTTTAAAATTCCAATATTCCCATTTAGAAGTAGTAAAAAATATATAAATAGGAATGGTACATAATGTTCACAAACAGGGAAGTGTGAAAACAGAAATTTAATTTGAGATATAAACAAAAGTAAAGAATATTTTATCATAAATAACTATGGTCAGAATTAATTTTAAATTGTTTTAAAACGTACCTTTTCAAGTAATGTAACAATGTCTCCACCTAATGGTGGAACCGGCTGTAACAGGAAAGAAGCAGGGCTAAAAGGAAAAATATTATTAAATCCAAGTTATGAATAAGAAACAATTCCATTCACTTGATATATCTGAATATTCTAAAGAAACTGTCTGCCCCGTATCTGTCCGTTACGATTTCTCTCAATTCGTCCCGGTCATCAAAAGGCAGTGTATTATTCTAGGGAGGTATAGTGACAATTAGAGCAGTACTTCAGCCCAATTTGTGTATCAGCCTCCCAAATTTGAACATTTTCCTTACCCACTATGTATTTTAAGTCAACAGCATTTTTTACACAGGTTAGATGACTTGATGAACACTCAGAAACTTGAGTGCAGGGTAAAAACAAATTCAGTTAACTAGAATCACATTATTGCCAGAAGATCCCACAGAAAAGGAAATGGCAACCCACTCCAGTACTCTTGCCTGGAAAATTCCATGAACTGAGCAGCCTGATAGGCTACAATCCATGGGGTGGCAAAGAGTCCAACAAGCGACTTCACTTTCACTTTCTTTCAGGCTTCAGATAACAGAAGCATTGTAGCAGAAACTGTAAGCTTCTTCGGATATTTCAGGTCCAAAAGCAATTTCTCTTATGCTGAATTTTCTATGGCAAATATATTATAGTAAAGTCATAAAACTTTTAATTTGTGACATTCTACCCCTGTGTGCATGCTAAGTTGCTTCAGTTGGATCCAACTCTTTGTGATCCCGAGCCCGGTGGGCTCAGGATTCTCCAGCCAAGAATACTGGAGTGGGTTGCCATGCCCTCCTCCAGGGGATCTTACAACCCAGGGATCGAACCAGCGTCTCTTATGTCTCCTGCATTGGCAGGTGAGTTCTTTACCACTGACCACTTAGGAAGTCCTATTCTACACGTTTTGACTTGTCTCAGGTCAGAGAAGGAAATGGCAACCCACTCCTGTATTCTTGTCTGGAGAATCACATGGACAGAGGAACCTGACAGGTCATGGCCCACAGGGCTGCAAAGAGTCCGACACAACTGAAGCGACTAAGCACGCAAGCACGCATTCTACACATAGTGTTCCTTAATCTCTTAGATTCTCTTGCCCCTTTTGAAAACTTTACGCATCTTTTTACTATAATTACAAAAGAGGGTATTAAATATTTTTTAAGCCTTCAAAGTAACGATAACTTTAATCATTTATCTTCATCTTGAAAGTGCTTTCAAATTCAATCATGGATTGGGTCTGCTCACTGACCAAAAGCTTTACAGGTAAAGTGAAAGGTAGGATTACCACTTTCAACATCAAG
The DNA here is from genome assembly GCF_023091745.1 of Budorcas taxicolor. Classification (NCBI taxonomy): domain Eukaryota; kingdom Metazoa; phylum Chordata; class Mammalia; order Artiodactyla; family Bovidae; genus Budorcas; species Budorcas taxicolor. The sequence goes on along the minus strand of NC_068917.1, from coordinate 28,374,458 downwards.
CATGCTGATTTTTTCCTTTCTGTTCACAGAAAAGTACAAAACTAACAGCTTTGCAAATATTTCACATAATAGCAAATATTCCTTTCAAACTTTTTCAAATGTGCCCTTCTTGAAATCTACCTTCCAAACATAATTCAAAAATCACTGAAATTGCTCAAGCCTCAACTTTGTCTTGACAGGATATGATCTAGATATCTAGAGAAAAAGATGAGTAATTACTATCTAGTGTGACTTCATCCAAATTCTTCACCAAACTTAACAAGAAAACGATCAGAAAGCCCTTTAAAGCAGGGCCAGCAAGTTATGGACAAACACCGCTAAGATGCCACCAAAAGACTGGTGAGCTCCTTGAGGACAAAGACTATATCTTACCAAAGGCTATTCCCAAGTCCTAACAGTGCCTGGCACTTGGTAGTACCACACATATTTGTAACTGATAAATGGATAAATTGATTAATGGATAGATTGATCAATGAATAAATGCCACTTGAAGATGAGGTTCTATAGATGCCACCAAATTTTTCTATTTGAATCATTCTCGCAGAGTCTCATAAGAGAGGAAAATGAAACCACATTCTATACCTCTTCTCTCTCATTTCTCAAGTGGCAACGTGCTGTTAGTCTTGCTAGTATTCAATTCAACTTTAAATTGAATTGAGCCCTGGCTCAGTCTTTGCTCTCTACCCACTTGCCATGCCAAAACCGAGGCCCAAGAAATCCAGATAAAAAGGGTACTGATCCCATAGTGGAAATTTACCTTAAAAGCACTTCCAAAAGAAAAAATACATGCTTTTTATAGTAAAATTTTAAGGAAAACCGAAAGTCTAAAAATAAATGAAATATTACAAAGCATTTTAAGTGGTTATATAATGTTAAACACATACACAAACTTAAAAAAATGCATTTATGCTATGATAATGTTGGGAAATTTTGTATTTTAGAATACAAGACTATATTCATGCTTTGAATAGAACTAAAATTATAAGTAAAGTCTAAAAAGAACTTGGGAAAGAATCTGAAAAGTGATTTGTTAGAAATTTTGGCCAGTTTTTTGAATTTTTCATTTGTTGTTGTTGTTACAATATGTCTACAATTAACAGAGAAATAATTAAAGAAGAAGGAAATAATAAAATGAGATTAGAATTCAATTTCTAAGTCTAAGGATGTTTATTTGGAATGCATGCAATATCACACTGCCCTATCTTTGAAGTGCAATAAAGGAGAAACTCTAGAGTTTAAAGGTCTAGAAGAACTGCATCACCACCACTAGAAATATCATGGAAACCTCCTTTCCAGAAACCATTACAAAGAAAGGTACTACCCACAGTGTGCAGCAAAGGCATCACCAATTATTGAATTCTGATTGTAGGTATAGTGAAGCCTCCATCACTCTGATCAAAACCAAGCCATGAGATTTATGGAGAAGACTCTTTATATTTTAGTACTTGTGAAAAGTCAAACAACACACTTACTCTAAAAACTACATTCATTTCACGTTTTTTAACTGAATAGCTTAACCATTTTCACATATGCATTTCCCAATTAACTACAGTGACACTGATGTAAGATGATGGCTCTATAAATATTTAGTGTAACAGCTGTACTGTATGCCAAAAAGGGGTATTTCTTTAAGTGCAATCTACCCGCATTACACATGAAACATTTTATTACAAAATACCTTTTCTAATAAACAATTCTGAGAAGAAATTTTACTTCTACATCTCAGTAATTCAACTCTTCACCTCTCTTCTATTCTTCTATTAAGCAGTAATAAACTTTCATTTCCCATTAAGCATTTATCCTTCATCACCAAAACCCTTCCTCTACCTTCTTTTAATATCCCAACCTGTAAGTAAAATTAAGTATCCCAAGGCAGTTAAAAGCTCCAGGAGCTTGAAAGAGGATAAAGGAGGAACTGAAAATTATTTAAAACAACTTTTTCCTATTTTAAGAGAATTCTATTTGAATTAAATTTTTAAGGACTAAGTGTCTGGCTCCTGTAGAATTCTGATAGTACGTCTTAGTACAAAATTCTACCTCAAGAAAGAATCTTAAGATTCATGTTGTTCAAAAATAAAATCAGATTTGTAAATTACTCTACTAACTCCATTAATCTTTAGTCCAGCAAGAGACGTTAACCAAAATAAATTTGTTCTCTCAAGAAAAGACATGAAAAAAATAACTGAGACTGGGAGCACCAACTATTTCCCTCTAAGAGGCATGCTTTAGGAACAACTGTGATAAGAGGGTAAAATCAGCAAGCCCAATAACTTCAGTTTCTTTAATACCAGGTCTTCACTGAATATTTCATTAAATTTCTTTTAGGTATTTAGAAAATCAACATCACATCCATAGCTAAAAACAAAAGTAAAATTATTTCACAAGTAGTCTCGACCTTCTATGAACAGAAAATTACTGCAGAGGAAACTGCCAATAGCATAATTTCACATTTAAGTTTTAACTCTGGTTATGGTGTTTTTTGAACTGTGGTGTTGGAGACAACTTTTGAGAGTCCCTTGGATGGCAAGGAGATCAAACCAGTCCATCCTAAAGGAAATCAGTCCTGAATATTCACTGGAAGGACTGATGCTGAAGCTGAAACTCCAGTACTCTGGCCACCTGATGCGAAGCACTGAAAAGACTCTGATGCTGGGCAAGACTGAAGGCAGGAGGAGAAGGGGACGACAGAGGATGAGATGGCTGGATGGCATCACCGAGTCGATGGACACAAGTTTGAGCAAGTTCTGGGAGTTGGTGATAGACAAGGAAACCTGGCGTGCTGCAGGGGTCACAAAGAGTCAGACACAACTGCACAACTGAACTGAACTGATGGTGTTTTAAATTATTATAACTTACTAAGAGCGTACAAAATGCAGGAGGCCTGAAGTCACCTAAAATTTAGAATCTTATTTTTAGAATTATTCTAAGTATTTTGTTTCCGTACCTGTGCCTCATTAAAATGGGGAACGTGAACTAAAAGACACCTATTTAAATTGAATGGTAATCAAAAAAACAAGAAAAAAGGAATCTGTTTAGGATGTCTGTATTTGACTGCTAGTTAATAATGTTTATTAAAGGAGAAACATATACACATTTAGAGATTTTTGCTTTTATAATCTGACGTCAGTTTATTTAAGGGCCAAAATAGAACAGTACAGAAAAAAAGGCAATAAATAAAATAAGACTACTACTAGTTAGTTATAATAAACTAACTAGGTTCAGCTTAATCATGCTAAACTTGGGGATTCGATTGAATCAGAAGTCTTCCCCCCAAAAAAATTTTAAGCATAGAACTCTTTCTATCAAATGGCATATAAAACCCCAATATACAATACAGATAAAAGTAAGCTGCTCAGGTTGAAGTGGCAAAGGATGGAACAGCCACAGACTAAGTCTGACTCATCCACAGCATTGGAGGGAGCTGCAGGACACAGACTGAAAACCACCATCTAGGTAATTTCAGAAGTCCCTAAACACTTGGATTTAGTCAGCAGTCAACAAGTGACTTCAAAGTTCACAGACACAAAAATGCGAAAATCCCCAAACTTGTATTAGATAATTTTCATATATATCTTTCTCTTCAAAAATTAGGTAATCCCCATGAGTTTTGACATTTAGATAAGAACAGAAGAGGAAAAAATGACCATGCATCAGAAATGTTGAATCTTTCCAGAAAAAAGGGATCCACAGTGGGAAAACACCATCTGATTAAGAGAAGAAAGTTATAAGCTATCCCATACTAGATAGAGAAGCTTGAAAACTGGCTGAAGATGGAACTAAAATTAATGAAGAGGAAAAATAATCAATACGAAAATCAAATCTGTTTTACCTGTTGGCTGGATCAGATTTAGTTTCCAGTGTATCACTTGCTCTTCTGCAATTATTTTCCTGGATATGTTGCTTAGGTGTAACTAAAGGAATAGAAAAATTAATTACTCTTTAATTATGCTTGTACATTCTAATATTTAGAGCTCTCTTGAAGTTCTAAACAGAAGAAAATAAAAAAATAAAATAAATGCTAATAGGAAAAGATAATTATTCAATTATTAACTATAAAGTAATACACATGACAGTGATGGAGAATATGTACAACAGGCTCTTCTAAAAAGATAGCTCACACAAAGTTTCCCCAAAAGGGACAATCCACAATTCCCTAGTATTATATATAGCCATGTTTCATGTTTAAGTACACAGACAATGCACTTACCAAATAAACCAGCCAAAAAGTTATAGTACTTAGCATAGTTTAACCCAGCATCTACAACATCAACTGCTATGTATTTATTCTTCAACATACCATTTAATAACTATGTCACTGCAGTACTAACAATGGGGAAAAAAATTTTAAATGGAGACTTGCCTTCAAGAAATCAGTATAGGAGAGACTATTGATAAGAAAAGCATTATGACATATTATTATAGTATTATAATACAAGTGCACACAGAATGCAAGAAGGCAGAAAGGCACCTGGTCCAGAGTAGGGAACATGAAGAAGCCATCAAAGTACTAGGAGAATAAGGTGCACGTTTGGTGTGCCAGGGCATAGCATATATCTAGTGGAGAAGCATGACAGGAAATAAAATTGAAGGAAGTCATGGCTGTATGTGAAAGGATTAGATATTCCAGAAGCTCCTCTTCTTTCAACATGTTTGATTCTGAAAGATCATTTATACATGTCCAGGGTGTTACTATATAAGAAACCAATGTGTATTGTAAAGTTTTCTTTTAATTCATCATAATGCCACCTTTTAACATTTTCAATGTCCTAAGCTTTTGAACCTACTAATGATGATGTAGTTTCTGTTATTTATAAACCATTCCAGGGTTTCCCTGGTGGTTCAGAGGTTAAGAATCTGCCTTCCAATGCAGGGGACTTTGGTTTGATCCCTGGTCCAGGAAGATCCCTGGTCCAGGAAGATCTCACATGTCGTGAGGTAACTAAGCCTGTGTGCCACAACTACTACGCCCACCCTCTAGAGCCCATGAGCCACAACTGCTGAGACAATGTGCTGCAGCCACTGAAACCCACGTGCCCTATGGCCTGTGCTCCGCAACAAAGAGTAGCCCCTGTTCACTCCAATTGGAGAAAGCCAACAGAGCAACAAAGACCAAATGCAGCCATAAATAAATAAATAGATAGAAAACTCTTTTAAAAAATAAATAAATAGAAGTCTTAAAAGCAACCAGAGATCAAAAATTACCTACAAATGAATGACAATTAGACTGACAGCAAATGTTTCAAAAAGAAGGCAGAAAGTAATGATGGCATATTATCAAAGTCTCAAGGAAAAATTAGTCTTGATCTTGAATCTTATAACCAATCTATCATTCAAAAGTAAAGAAGACATTTCTCCAAAGAAGACATACAGATAGTCAACAGACACACGAAAATATGCTCAACATTACTAACTATTAGAGAAGTGCAAATCAACACCACAATATCAACCTCACACTGGTTAGAATGGCTACCATAAAAAAATCTACAAATAATAAATGCTGGAGAGGATGTGGACACAAGGGAACCCTCCTACACAGAGGAATGTAAACTGGTGCAGCAACTATAGAAAACATATGGAGATGCCTTACAAATCTAAAAGCAAAACTACCATTTGATCCAGCAACTCCACTCCTGGATATATATGCAGAAAAAACAAAAACTCTAATTTGAAAAAACACATGCACCTCAATGTTCATAGCAGCACTATTTATAATAGTTAAGACATAGAAGCAAACCAAGTGTCCATCAACAGATTACTGGCTTACGAAGAAAGTGGTATAAATGCGCATATATATGTATATATATGTGTGTGTGTATGTATATCTATATGTGTATATATATATATACACACATATATATATATAATGGATATTTTGGGCTTCCCCAGTGGCTCAGCAGTCAAGAATCTGCCTGCAATGCAAGAGCTGCAGGAGACTCAGGTTCATACCCTGGGTGGGGAAGATCCCCTGGAGGAGGGCATGGCAACCCACTCCAGTATTCTTGCCTGGATAATCCCATGGACAGGGGAGCCTGGCAGGCTACAGTCCATAGCATCACAAAGAGTCAGGCACAACTGAAGCAACATAGCACACATGCAGACATAATGGATATTTATATGAATATTTCTCAGCCATAAAAGAGTAAAACATTGCCATTTCCACAACATGGATGGACCTAAAGAATATTAGGTTTATTGAAATTAGTCAGAGAAAGACAAATACTATATGGTTCACTTATATGTGATTTCTAAAAAGTAATGGAAATTTTGTCTAACTCAGTGAAACTAGAAGCCATGCCGTGTGGGGTGTGGGGCCACCCAAGACAGATGGCTCATGGTGGAGAGTTCTGACAAAACGTGGTCCACTGGAGAAGAGAATGCAAATCACTTCAGTATTCTTGCCTTGAGAACCCCATGTACAGTATGAAAAGGCAAAAAGTTACAACACTGAAGGATGAACCCTCCAGGTCAGTAGGCACCCACAGAAGAGTGGAGAATAACACCAGAAAGAATGAAGAGACGGAGCCAAAGCAAAAACAACACCCAGTTGTGGATGTGACTGGTGGTGGAAGAGAAGTCCAATGCTGTAAAAAACAATATTGCATAGGAACCTGGAACGTTAGGTCCATGAATCAAGGTAAATTGGAAGTGGTCAAATAGAAGATAGCAAGAGTAAACATCAATATTTTAGAAATCAGAAAACTAAAATGGACTGGAATGGGAGAATTTAACTTAGACGACCATTATATCTACTACTGTGGGCAAGAATCCCTTAGAAAAAATGGAGTAGCCATCATAGTCAATAAAAGTGTCCAAAATACAGTCTTTGGGTGCACTCTCAAAAACCACAGAATGATCTCTCTTTATTTCCAAGGCAAACCATTCAATGTCACATTAATCCAAGTCTATGCCCCAACCACAAATGCTGAAGAAGCTGAAATTGAACAGTTCTATGAAAATCTACAAGACCTTCTAGAACTAACACCCAAAACAGATGTCCTTTTCATTATAGGGACTGGAATGCAAAATTAGTAAGTCAAGAGATACCTGGAGTAACAGGCAAATTTGGCCTTAGAGTACAAAATGAAGCAGGGCAAAGGCTAACAGAGATTTGCCAAGAGAATGCACTAGTCACAGCAAACACCCTCTTCCAACAACACAAGAGACAGCTCTACACATGGACATCACCAGATGGTCAATAACGAAATCAGATTCATTATATTCTTTGCAGCCGAAGATGGAGAAACTCTATACAGTCAGCAAAAACAAGACTAGGAGCTGACTGTGGCTCGTATCATGAGCTCCTTATTGCCAAATTCAGACTGAAATTGAACAAAGTAGGGAAAACCACTAGACCATTCAGGTATGACCTAAATCAAATCCCTTACGATTATACAGTGGAAATGACAAATAGATTCAAGGGATTAGATCTGATAGAGTATCTGAAGAACTAAGGATAGAGGTTTGTGACGTTGTACAGGAGACAGCAATCAAGACCATTCCCAAGAAAAAGAAATGCAAAAAGGGAAAATGATTGCCTGAAGAGGCCTTACAAATAGCTGAGAAAAGAAGAGAAGCTAAAGGCAAAGGAGAAAAATAAAGATATAATCATCTGAATGCAGAGTTCTAAAGAATAGCAAGGATAGATAAGAAAGTCTTCCTCAGCAATCAATGCAAAGAAATAGAGGAAAACAATAGAATGGGAAAGACTAGACATTTCGTCAAGAAAATTAGAGATACCAAAGGAACATTTCATGCAAAGATGGGCTCAATAAAGGAAAGAAATGGTGTGGACCTAACAGAAGCAGAAGATATTAAGAGGTGCCAAGAATACACAGAAGAACTGTACAAAAAAGATCTTCATGACCCAGATAACCACAATAGTGTGATCACTTACCTAGAGCCAGACATCCTGGAATGTGAAGTCAAGTGGGCCTTAGGAAGCAACACTATGAACAAAGCTAGTGGAGGTGATGGAATTCCAGTTGAGCTATTTCAAATCCTGAAAGATGATGATGCTGTTAAAGTGCTGCATTCAATATGCCAGCAAAGTTGGTAAACTCAGCAGTGGCCACAGGACTGGAAAAGGTCAGTTTTCATTCCAATCCCAAAGAAAGGCAATGTCAAAGAATGCTCAAACTACCACATAATTGCTTTCCTCTCACACACTAGCAAAGTAAGGCTCAAAATTGTCCAAGCCAGGCCTCAACAGTATGTGAACCGTGAACTTTCAGATGTTCAAGCTGGACTTAGAAAAGGCAGAGGAACCAGAGATCAAATTGCCAACATCCGCTGGATCATGGAAAAAGCAAGAGAGGTCCAGAAAAACATCTATTTCTGCTTTATTGACTACACCAAAGCCTTTGACTGTGTGGATCACAACGAACTGTAGAAAATTCTTAAAGAGATGGGAATACCAAACCACCTGACCTGCCTCCTGAGAAATCTGTATGCAGTTCAAGAAGCAACAGTTAGAACAGGACATGAAACAACAGACTGGTTCAAACTGGGAAAGAAGTATGTCAAGGCTGTATATTTTCACCCTCCTTATTTAATTTATATGCAGAGTACATCATGTGAAATGTTGGTGTGGATGAAACACAAGCTGGAATCAAGATTGCTGGGAAAAATATCAATAACCTCAGATAGGCAGATGACACCACCCTTATGGCAGAAAGCGAAGAACTAAAGAGCCTCTTGATGAAAGTGAAAGAGAAGAGTGAAAAAGCTGGCTTAACATTCAACTTTCAAAAAACAAAGATCATGGCATCCAGTCCCATCACTGCATGGCAAATAGGTAGGGAAACAATGGAAACAGTGACAGACTTTATTTTCTTGGGTTCCAAAATCTCTGCAGATGGTAACTATAGCCATGAAATTAAAAGACGCTTGTTCCTTGTAAGAAAAGCTATGACCCTGCTAGACAGGATATTAAAAAGCAGAGACATTACTTTGCCAAAAAAGGTCTGTCTAGTCAAAGCCATGGTTTTTCCAGTAGTCAAGTATGGATGTGAGAGCTGGACCATAAAGAAAGCTAAGTGCCGAAGAACTGATTATTTTGAACTGTGGTGCTGGAGAAGACTCTTGAGCATCCCTTGGACTGCAAGGAGATTAAACCATCAATTCTAAAGGAAATGTGTCCTGAATATTCATTGGAAGGACTGATGCTGAAGCTGAAGCTCCAATACTTTGGCCACCTGATGCAAAGACCTGACTCACTGGAAAAGACCCTGATGCTGGGAAAGATTGAAGGCAGGAGGAGAAGGGGACAACAGAGGATGAGATGGTTGGATGGCATCACAGACTCAACGGACATGAGTTTGAGCAAGCTTCGGGAGTTGGTGATGGACAGGGAAGCCTGGCATGCTGTAGTTAATTGGGTCGCAAAAAGCTGGACATTACTGGGCAACTTTCATTCAAACTAAGTATGCCAAGAGTAAAAAGGCCCTTTCCAAGCTGAAGTGAGAATATAATGCCAACCAGATATGTCAACAACTATCAAAGTAATTGTCATCATAAATAATGCTCTGAATCTGAAAGTCTTCATTCATCAAACTATGCAGTCTTTTCTGTCTACACTTCTGCTGGCTCCTATCCTTGACCCATGCTCTCTGGTCTATGATGTTTCCCAATTAGTGTCCTCCTCACATACACCTGACTCTCAAACAAATCACCTATGCTAGCTGTGGTTATCCTTTTCTTCCTAAGTCCTGCGCTGACTGCTGCCATGATCGAATACCTGCCTGAACTCTACTGTGACCTACTCCTCACTGGCTACATATTTCAGCATTTTTTATTCACTTATTCCTCTACCTATCTACCTTACATTTACTGAACTCAATAACAACTTCTTGTACACAAGCAGCAGACAACTGGGGAGACTAAGTATGAAATGGCTATTAGATATTGCAGAGAAATTAACTTTGAGGTGTGACAATGGTATGATATTTGAGGAAACTGGATGAGATATTATAGAACTATTATTAATTTTAAATATATAATTAATGGCAATTAAACAGGAAAAAGTCCTTATTTTCATGAGAGTGCATGCTGAAACACTTAAGAGTAAAGTGTTAACATTTCAAATGGTTTAGCAAAGAAAAATACACGTTTAAAGCAAAAATCTCAACTGCAGAAACAGGCAATGGTTAGGTATTCTTCTTTCATGTTAAAAAAATGTGGGCTTCTACACAAAAACTTATAAATGAATATTAACAGCAGCATTACTCATAGTAGCCAAATGGTGGAAACAATACAAAGATTAATGCAGTAAAAAACTGTGCAAGTGAAGAAAGGAGACACAATAAGCTTATTATATGGTGTAGGCAAATTCACAGAGACTGGAAGTATGTTAGTCATTGTCACGGTCGCGGAGAGGGGGAAATGAGGAGTGATTGCACAATAGGTACCAAGTTTTCTTTTGAGGTAATAAAAATCCGCAGAATTAGCTAGTGGTAATGGTTGCACACCTTTGCAAATTTACTAAATGCCACTGAGTTGGACACTTTGCAATGACCAAAATGCTATATGCATTTCACCACAAAATATAACTGGGAAAAAAAAAAACATGAAAGAATATGTAAGAACTATTATTATAGTGAGAAATATTAATGAGAGGCAAATTTAAAAGAGAAAAAAAGTAAAAAACCAACCTGGAAGTGAAGCAGGATACTGTAAAAGAATGCTCCTCGCATATGCTTCCTCTGAGGCAGGATCAAACGAAAGTGGAGACATAGGCGGTAAAAGATCCACAGCCTCAAAACAAAGAATTTGTTATTTTGAAATATACACACTTTACTCAGTACCATAATAACAATACTAAATTAACCTATGAAAGGATGATTTCTTTTTCCCATAATAAAGACAGAATTGCCAAACAAATTATATAACTGTTTTAAACTAAAGAATACAATATTAGAAGAAGACTCCTTTGTCCTCCAACTATGCCTCAAATGTAAAAGAACCTAACATAAAGAGAAATATCTCATTTTCTTTTTAACACAATCCATTGAATCTAAAAATATTAACCATATCATAACAACACCTTGATGAACATTCTAATGTGTATTTAGAAAAATCACAGAAACCAAAATATTTGAAATGTAGGCTCAGATGAAAAGATGACAAGCATATACACATACAGCATTTCTAAGTCACTTGTTACATGATAAATCAAGAGATTATAAGCGATTAAACTATTCTCCAAAAGGCAAGTCAATATTACTTACTGGAGTAGAACTCTTAATTATACTGAAAGGAGATAAGCCAAGAAACTCTTTCCACTTTTTATGCCATTCTTCTTGTTTTTCAACAATAGAATGTCTTATAGTTTTGAGAGCTTCTGTTATTTTACACCTATGATGGAATAAAAAAATAACTTCATTCAAAACATGAATATATAAAAAGAAGGACTAAGAAAAAGTACTGAAATAAGCATTTGTGGTGTATCTGGGAAACCTCTGTAACTTCTCAGTTTTGCTGTGAACCTTAAACTGTTCTTTAAAAACCTCAATTTAAAAAATTTAACAGCCAATTTTAAAAATTGAAAAAAAAAAAGAACAAAAATAAAAAAGAATACATGGGGCATTCCAGGTGACACAGTGATAAAGAATCCACCTGATAATCCAAGAGGCACAAGAGACGCAGGTTTGATCCCTGGGTCAGGATGATCCCGGGGAGTAAGAAAGGGCAACCTGCTCCACTAATCTTGTCTGGGAAATCCCAAGAACAGAGGAGCCTGGTGGGCTACAGTCCATGGGATGGCAAAAGAATCGGACACAACTTAGTGACTAAATACCATACCACCACCACAAAAGAAAGCTAGAGAAAAGCTTAAATTATTTCATTAAGAACTATCACTCAGGACAAGTAATATACACCAGACAAAAGAAAACTACATTAATTTTTCTTTCTACTTCATGTGTCTCTCTAGGAGTTGATGACATATGGTTTTTGAGTACCAGTAAAATTTTCACATTTGTTTGCCAAAGCTACAGAGGTGTTAACTAGAGTTGTGCTGAGAAATTATCAAAACCATCCTACTCTTCCCCAAATGAAATAACAGAAGATCTTCATAGTGTACCTCATATGCTTCAGATCTGACAGTCTTTCTCTCTGAAATCTGGTCTCTTTTTCAAGGAAGTGAAGGTCTACTGTCAGTCTTGCTTGGTCAGTCTGACAACATTCATATTTCATTACTTTCAAGACTTCATTTAATAACCAAAAAACTGTTAAGATGTTCAATTTTCCAGCCTCATAAATATTTCCTATGTGTAACTAAGGATTCAGAAAGGAAAAAAAGTGGTGAACTATATATTCTTAAGATAATAGAATGCTATAAGAACATATTTATGTCTCTCACTAATATATAAAAAGGCTACAAGAGTGGGAAAAAAAAGCTACACAAAAATAAAATTATGTAAATAATTCTGATCCAAAAAAAACAACTGTGGAAGAATTAACACACCATGTTACATTTTTGTATCATGTAAAAAAAGTTGAAAACTAGAATAAAATAAATGCAAAGAAATGGAAAGCAAAATAAAGACTGAGGAGAAAGATCAGGCTTCGATAAAGATCATGAATTCATTTGTTAACAACAGTTGCAAATTGAATGGCCCCTAAAGACTGATTCCAAACTTACACATTTTTATTTGGCCTGTACAGTTCCAAAGTTTTAAAATCATGTGAATTAGTTACCAATATTTTTTTAAAAGATTTCATCATTTCCTGGTGCTTCCCTGGTGGCTCAATGGTTAAGAATCCGCTTGCCAATGCAAGAGACATGGGTTTGATCCCTGGGTCGGGAAGATCCCCTGGAGAAGGAAATGACAACCCACTCTGGTATAATTGCCTGGAGAACCCCATGGACAGAGTTGCCTGGTGGGCTACAGTCCATGGGGTTGCAAAAGAGCCAGACATGACTTAGCAACTATGCAACAACATTTTTCACTTTATCCCTATTGTTACACACAATTAGTATACTTAATTTATATGACATTACCTGCCTAACTCCTATAGAAACTTGTGTTTACAGATCCTAATTTTTTATGTACTCTGAATTTGAAGTGCGTGACATGTTACCCATTAAAGTTCTTCAGGGTCACAATATTTTATCTTTATATCCCCTTATTGTTGTTTAATTGCTAAGTTATGCCCAACTCTTTGCAGCCCCATGGACTGTAGCCTGCCAGGCTTCTCTGTCGAGGGGATTTCCCATGCAAGAATATCGGAGTGGGTTGCCATTTCCTTTTCCAGGGGATCTCCCCAATCCAGGGATCAAACCCAAGTCTTCTGCATTGGCAGGAGGGTTCTTTACCACTGAGTCACCTGGGAAGCCTTTATATCCCCTACATGACAATAAAGTCAATGCTTAATAAATTTTAATTTACTAAGAAAAAAAAAAGTAGTGATTCAGATGTAAATGTCCTATAAGCAAGTGGAAAAATTTGATAACAGTTTGCACTGAAGGGGAGAGACTGGAAATAACAATTTGGTAATATTATTGTACAGGAGGCTGATGAGACCATGGAACTGGGTAAGAATGTACAGATAATTTACAACATGAGGAAGAAACGAGACCATTAAAGGAATAATAGGGAACACATTCACTTAAGAGTCAGAGAAAAAGGAACCAATGGAAAAATGGAAACAGTAGTCTGAAACACCACAGGAGGGCAAAGACACTGAGATCACAAAAGCTAAAAGAAAAGACTTTAAAATAATCGAGTCAAGATCAAAGAAAAACAAGAAAACGGAGAGTTTATAAAAAGAAATTTTGTAAAAAGAAACTCAGCTATCAGAGATCATTATTGCTCTCTTTGAGAATTTATAAAGAATTAGGTACCATATCATCTTCCTATTAAGTACTTCCTACTCTCTACACTGTATGATGTAGCACCATAAAAGGTATAGACAATTAATAAAGGTTGACAGATATAAATATACACACCCTTAACAGTACCCCTCGTTATGAAAGATTCACCAGATACACACACTAAAGTAAATTCTGAAGACAGTAGAAAAAGATTGTAAGAAAAACAATATACAATACATAAAATAATTAAGTAAAAGGAGTTTTCACAAAAGCTTCCTTAATTATCAAATGCTTACCTGACACATTTGTTTCTCAATTTTATCAAGTAAGAGGCTCGGAATATTGATAGCAATGTTAGTTCCATCTAAAGTATAATTGTTATCAAGACTAAGGACTGAACTAACAACTTCTCTCTCTTTTTCCAAAAATATAAGTGTTTCATTCACTGAAGTCCACAAAGACCGAACCTTTGAAAACATAAACAAATATTAGAGTCTACATATAATCAGTCTATACATACATTAAAGAAATGTGAAACACAAATACATGCTCTTTCCCAGGAACAAATGAAATATTCCTGGAATGGCTTCTGATAAAAAAATTAACTACTTTAACAGTCTAAAAGCACTGATACTACTTTCAACAGCACTTTAAAGAATTTCTCAGGAGAATCTAGACCATTATGATTTCCAAAACATACCTAAGAAACCTTACATTCTCAAGATGCAATTAGCATTTCCTGTATTCTAATACGCCATCAATCTAAAGGAGATTTTTTTCATGAGGAATAAAAGATTTTCAGGAGAAAAAAGAAAACACCATATATCAACTTTTAAGAGTCATTCAAGTTTCAAAGAGTTAAAATGTCAAAAACTATGTATTAACCTATGTTTATTAAATTAATTATACGAATGTTCATAGCACTCATTTGTAATAGTCAAAAACTGTAATGAATCCAAAGAATTACCTTGAGTAAAAAGAGTATATTTTGCTATACTCATAAAATAGAATATTAGACAGCAATGAGAATGAACACATACAAGAGCATGGATAAAACAGCATTAAGTGAAAGAAGCTGAATACAAAAGAATATATTTTATACACGCCCATTTATGGGTCAAACAGGCAAAACTAATCTTTAGTGTAAGAACTGAGGATAGTGTTTATTCTTAGAAGGAAACAGCCATGAGTGAAAGGGGGTTCAATGCTCCTGGGGTGATGGTAACATTCTGTTCCTTAAGTTAAATGCCGGTTACATGGATGTGTTCACTTTGTGAAATTTTGTCAAGCTACATACAATGATTTTTGCACGTTTTTGCACGTATGTCATTATGCCTCAAAAGAATTTACAAAAGTAGAGAGAAGGAAAGAAAATATAACTGTATTTGTGTTAATGTCTGTGTCTTCTCACAGCACAAAGAAAAGCTGTCCCACAAAGGAAGTCTCATTGGCTGGCCATCTAGACATCTCATAGGATGGCATTTCCTTGGTGAATGTACAAAGATCTAGGATCTGGGTCTCAGATTTTTCAAGTCTAGAAATTTTATCTTGTCAGTGGCTCAAAGTTGACTCAGGGAAACTAAATATTACCTAAACTCAGGAGAGAGAGCTGTGAGCTTCTCTGGTGGTCCCATGGCTAAGACTCTGCACTCCCAACACAGGAGGCCCAGGTTCAATCCCTGGTCAGGGAGCTAGATATCATAAGCCACAACTGAAGATTTTATATTCCACAACTAAGACAAATAAATATATAAAATTTTTTGCTATGAAAACTCTTAATGGATTTCATACCAACCTAACCTATTAAGCTTACAATCAAAGATACTACATTCAACAACAGAAATAGTCATATTCACTGAACTAGAAGCTCCATAAAGGAAGTGACTCTGCTTGTTTTCTTCAATGCTCTAGTCCATAATATCTAGAAGACTGTCTAGCAAATGATCGATAAATAGTCAATGAATTAATGAATAATTATTTCCTGTTGTTGTTTAGTCACTAAGTTGTGTCTGACTCTGCAATTCCATGGACTGCAGCACACCGGGCTTCCCTGTCCTTCACTATCGCCTGGAGTTTCCTTGGATTCATGTCCATTCAGTCAGAGATGCCACCCCATTCTCCTTTTGCCATCAATCTTTCCCAGCATCAGGGTCTTTTCCAATGAGTCGGCTCTTTGCATTAGGGGGTCAAATTACTGGAGTTTCAGCCTCAGTCCTTCCAATGAATATACAGAGTTGATTTCCCTTAGGACTGACTAACTTGATCTCCTGCAGTCCAAGGGACTCTCAAGTGTCTTCTCCAACACCACAGTTCAAAAGCATCAATTCTTCAGCACTCAGCCTTCTTTATACTCCAACTCTCACATCCATACATGACTACTGGAAAAACCACAGCTTTGACTATCCACACCTGTGTTGGCAAAGTAATGTCTCTGATTTTTAATACACTGTTCCAGGTTTATCATAGCTTTTCTTCCAAGAAGCAAGTGTCTTTTAATTTCATGGCTGCAGTCACCATCTGCAGTGATTTTGGAGCCCAAGAAAATAAAATCTGACACTGCTTCCACTTTTCCCCCTTCTATTTGCCATAAAATGATGGGGCCAGATTCATGATCCTGAGGGCACTCACCTTTTCCAATGACAAACTGCTAAAAAGTCAAATCAGTACTCCAAAGCAGCTTGGTGACCACAGAATAAGAACAAAGAGCTTAAGAGAGATTTCATCCAAATACAAAGACCTAAGAAACTCTCCTACCCCACATTTATTAAAGCCAACCTCTGAAAACCTCAGATCATCTATATCTGCCAGATTCCTCATGCCAGTCTCAATGTGACTTCTCATTTTTCTTCCAAACTTACCACTATCCTCCTTCAAATCATGTATTTTTTTGCTTAGATAAATATCACTGATTAACTTACAATCAAACTGAACTTTCCCTGCTGGAGTGAAAGATTTTAAATTAACCAAATTTAAAACTGTGTTGTATATGTTTAGTCTGATTGATTATAAGCTAATTTTTTCTATTATTTCAAGTGTCTGAAAGGCACCTGTTGATACTTTTATGTCCATAAAACTTATGAATTAAACAAATGTATAACACTGTTACAAAAAGAGACATACATGAGTTCAGTTAAGTCAGTAAACACTGCATATCACAAAAGAAAGATTAAATTTCTCCCTTCAAAAGTTGTCTCACCTTTTGAATTTTCTCTTGTATATTACTTTGGTCATCACAGGGTTCCATTCTAGTTAAAAATTAAATAATCTCATTAGTCAATTTTTAAAAAATGGTAACTTACCATCTAAAGAGCTAATTAATCTGTAATTAATCTGTAAACCCACCCACTAACAACCATTCTCATTAAAAGCAAAAATAAAACTCAACCTCAAAGCTACCATAATTTATTAGAAAATTATGGAATTTTCTAATTCCCAGTCGTAGACTAGGAATCTGTTTTTGTCTTATTATCAACTAGGTATTGAAATGTTATTTTAACTAATCTCATTGTTTGTTTTTTAACCTATAACATGCAGGAGGTTAAACTAATACTTCAGGCAACTTTCAGCTCTAGAAGTCACTTACTTTTTTATTTGGTTTTGCAGTCCCATATATTCTGATCTCAAATTTCGTACCTGTTTAACTGATAATCTGCAACAAAAACATACAAAATGACAGCTATAATTCTACTACAACAGTATAGACCACTTTGATATTTACTCCCATTTCATATCTTTACTCAAGGCCTCTACGGGCTACTCTTCCAAACATACCAGTAGCTAGTCTTGAAGGGCTCCCTTTAAGAATTACAAGAGTGATGTAACATATAGACAGGACTACTGAGATAAACCAGAACTTCTTGGTTCATAAACTCTGACTTCAGGTAAAAATGCTGGAGGTCAGACTACCCTGCTCTCTTATCCTTACCTCACATTCTTAGGGGATAAATTCAAATGTTACCTAAGGCAGGCAACATTGCAGTTTTAAAGAGATTTTAAAGGATTTTGTAGCTTTCATAATAGATAAGACAGCATTTAAAAAGCTATCTTACTACAGTTGTTTATAATTATTAAAAATCAGACATAATCTATGTCTTGGGAGTAAGAACCTTGCCTCTTTGTTTAATGCTGTAGGACCAGTGTATAACCAATATCTGGCACACAGAGGTACAAATTTTAAAAAAATGTGCTGAATAGATGAATGTAAATAAATATAAGACAATATAAAACAGCTAAAGAAACCAACATACCTTCTCAACAGATGCTAAGTAGACATTAAAAGTAACACATTAAAGCAATATGGAAAAATTTATAGAATAAAATATCAAGAGAAAAAAGGATACAAAATAGAATGAGCACTATAATTACAGCTTAAAATTTTATTTTCATGTTTAAAAGAAAAAATACCTGAAGAAACTGAATTTTTGAACAAAATTGATATCCTCCTTTTCTCTAAACTTTCATTTACAGCATGCCTGAAGTTTTAAAGTACTTTATTCAGAAGTGATCAGGCTTTAAAATGGAAAAATAAAAGGTAATTGCCAAGGGGTTTTGAGGTATTCATGAGTTACTGCCACCGAAGGGATACTGATGACATTTGTTCAAAAAGAAAGGAATTTTCATTTTCTAACTATCAAAGTATTACTTACTGTGCATTTTCTTGATATTTTTGGGTAACACAATCTTCTCTTTGCAAAACTTGTAAAAATCTATTACGTGCTACAAGGCATCTGGCAAGGCATATGTGCAAATCTTGTGGTTTTACATTAAATGTCTCTGTAAAACGTATAGAAGAATCTACATGGAAGATAAAATATAGAAAACTTAGATTTGTGCTATGCTGGGCTTAGTTGCTCAGTCATGTCCAACTCTGTAACCCATGGACTGTAGCTCCTCTGTCCATGGGGATTCTCCATGCAAGAATATTCAAGTGGGTTGCCATGCCTTCCTCCAGGGGATCTTCCCAACCCAGGGATCAAACCCAGGTCTCCAACATTACAGGCAGATTCTTCACCATCTGAGCCACAAGGAAAGCCCAAACTTAGACTTACAAGCTAATAAATATAAAAAATGTGAGACTGTTGAGAAATTAACAACCTCACTTAACTAACAACTCCTTAAAAGCTGGTATGACAATACACACAAAGGTACAACTCATTTCAATAAAAGCAAGGATGACCTGTTTTTTAAAGAAGGCAACTAAAAAAGGATTGGAGACTTCCCAGATGGTACAGTGGTAAAGAATCCGCCTGCCAATGCACAAGATATAAGAGAGAAGGATTCGATCCCTGGGTCAGGAAGATCACCTGGAGTAGGAAATGGCAACCCACTCCAGTATTCTTGCCTGGAAAATTCCATGGAGAGAAAGAGCCTAGCAGACTATGGTCCATGGGGTCGCAAAGAGTATGACATAACTAAACGACTGAACATACATAAAAAAGGATTATCTGAAGTTGAGTTATTTTACATAACTAAAAATTTTTAGAATCCATCTGCCCAAAATAATTATTATCACAGCACAAAACATCCATGAACAAATACACTATTACACATAAGCAACTTCTTAACACACCTTTTAACAACAAAGGAAGAAAATAAGAAGGGATGAGGTGAGATCACATCACCTTCATTGCTGCCATCAGCCTACTTTTCTTCCTAGTAAGACCAACAGGATAAGACAACCAAATAAAACCAATCTCCATTTCTCAAGTAATTCTTGGCTATGTTACTAATCATCAAAGCAGATCCTGAGAAAAATCCATCCAATCATTTTAGAGTCTGGGTTTTCACGTGCAATAAAATGTAATAAATCCTACTTTAAGATGGTTAATACAATAAAGATAGATATGCTGGAAAACAACGGCCTCACACCATACTTAACATGACAAATCCAGGTGCTAGATCACCCACAAAAAAAGAATCAAAAATTCTAAATATTTAACAGGAGATGAGTTTATTGGATATAGAAGTCATCCATAAACTGAATATGGTAAATGAAACTGCTTTAAATAAGCAATCAGATAACCCATGCCTAAAAGCTTTTTGTACAATAAACTCTTGCCAAATCCAAATACACATGATTCATATAAAACAGTTTGGGTTACATGTAACTAAAATGGATCATCTAATAGAAAAACTGGTTAAGTGCTCATGCCACATTAAATTTAAAATATACAAATACTTATAAAATGAGATCACACGTACATGTTTTAAAAAACCATACAGAGAAGATAAACTAGAAAAAAGGTACTGTACATATATATATATACACACACACAAATACACATATGCACAAACACAATATATACTTTGAACACACACAAAATGATATACATATAAAGTTTGTCATTGTACCATTGTTTTTATAGCAAAATATTAGGGGGGGGAAAAAGCCAAATGTCTGTCAGAACAAATGTGTGATTAAATACACTATGACACACCCATTCAAATACCCAGTTCCAAAGAGAGAAAAAGAACAAGATCTATGAACTGATATGTGATGATCTCCAATATACACTGTTACATAAAAAACACAAGACTGAAAACCATCACCATGTAGGGTTTAAAAAGAATATATACATATTTGCCAGAATTACTGATTCCAATGGCTGCTTCTGAAAAGGGAATCCAGGTAACCTAGATTATAGATAGCACCGCTATAGATATCACTAGGCAGAAGTGGAAGACACTTTTCACTTTCTAAATTTTGAATCATGAGAATGTATTACTCAAAATAATTAAAATGTACAATATGACACTAAAAAAAACCAAAAAACAACAACAACAAAACACCTAAAAGAAATAAAAATGTCAGCAGTGGTTATCTCTAGAAACTGGAAGATGGGATTGTACTGCACCAACGTTTTCATCTTTTTCCTCCCATGTTTTATGAGCACAACTCAAACAGAGCAGCATATTTAATAAGCTACAAATGGCATTAAGTCTTAGCATCAAAATCAGTATTTTGTTTCTAAGATTTAGCAATTAGATCAAATCCCTTTAAAACACAATTTCAAACCAAAATATTCCAACACATTGCCAGTAGTCAAACTAAATCTCTAACAAATTCAATACAACATTTAATACAATGTATTATAGGCAAACTATAACCTGTAGGTCTGCTACTGCTGCTAAGTTGCTTCAGTTGTGTCCGACTCTGTGTGACCCCATAGACAGCAGCCCACCAGGCTCTGCCATCCCTGGGATTCTCCAGGCAAGAACACTGGAGTGGGTTGCCATTTCCTTCTCCAATGCATGAAAGTGAAAAGTGAAAGTGAAGTCACTTAGTCGTGTCCGACTCTTTGCGACCCCATGGACTGCAGCCTACCACGCTCCTCTGTCCATGGGATTTTCCAGGCAAGAGTACTGGAGTGGGGTGCCATTGCCTTCTACAAACCTGTAGGTCTAACCTGGCCCTTTTTTGTGAGGTCAGCAAACTAGGCCTGCTTTCTACATTCTTCAGGCGTTGTATTACAAAAAAAATTTTTTTTAATTCACAGAAAAGTGTATGTGACAGAGACTCTTATGTGGTCCACAAAGCGTAAAACATTCACTGTCAGATCTCACATAGAAAATGTTCCCCAACCCTGTATTAGAACATAATAATCCGCATTGCTACTTATGTTCATTATGACAGGATTTCAAACTGCAGTTCCAATAAAACATTAACTATTTGCCTGTTGAGATAAAATAATATCTTTATCTTATTTTATTAAACTCTCTTGATGATTTACAAATTATAAGAAATAATAAAAACCAAGACTCAAAGAGGAAAAAAAAAATCTTACCATAAGTTTAACTTACTTTTAGAATGGGTTTTTATATATTTTACTGCAACAAATCTTGCAAAGTGATACATTACATGAATAAACTTAGGACCAACCGGAAATAGAAATAGTGAACCAACAACTTGAGGAAAGCTACTTCCACACTCGGCCTATGATAAAAAGAAACAAGATAATTTGAAGACATTATCAATGATAACCTTTATATTTACATCATACTGTTTTTGAAGCACAACAGGATTTATCAGAATTACTACATTTGAACCACAAGTTAAATTCTTGAATCTTTCTAAGCTCTTGGTAGGCTCAGTCACAAAAAGTAATTAAAAATTAAAGTCACAATTATTGATACTACTTGGGGACACAAGCTAAAATAATCTAGAGTCAAAATTATTTCTTTAAACAAAAACTGTTATATAAATTCCTAGGAACTCAAAAACCTATTTCCAAGGCACTTAGTCAAAAAACTGGTTTCCCAGAAACAGAGTCCCAATCAAAACCACCAGAAAGTATTATTCTGATATTTCTTATTTATACTGTTAGCATAAAAGCATTAAGAAGCTTTCACCTTTAAAAAAATTAATGTACCTCAATAAAGCCAGACAAAAAATTTCAGTTTTCAACTGCTCAAAAGTTTTAGAAAGAGAATACTTACAGAAATCTTTTTCAACCATTCACAGAAAAGTTTTCGGAATTCAACATCACGTTTTTGATCAAATGGAGGCCAACAATGTCTTTAAAACAAAAATAAAAATTAGAATTATGAACAAAAAAACAAACTCAGCAAAACTTTAAAATATCAAATTTATCTCCTAGCTCAGCTGATAAAGAATCTGTCTACAATGCAGGAGACCCTGGTTCGATTCCTGGGTCAGAAGATCCGCTGAAAAAGGGATAGGCTACCCACTCTAGTATTCTTGGGCTTCCTTGGTAGCTCAGCTGGTAAAGAATCCACCTGCAACGTGGGAGACTTGGGTTTGATCCCTGGATTGGGAAGATCCCCTGGAGAAGGTAATGGCTACCCATTTCAGTATTCTTGCCTGGAGAATTCCATGGACTACAGTCCATGGGTTGCAAAGAGTCAGACACCACTGAGTGACTTTCACTCACTAGAAACATTATTGCTAAATCAAGGCTAAGCTGGGAAAAACTCAACATTCAGAAAACAAAGATCATGGCATCCGGTCCCACCACTTCATGGCAAATAGATGGGGAAACAATGGAAACAGTGACAGACTTTATTTTCTTGGGCTCCAAAATCACTGCAGATAGTTACTACAGCCATGAAATTAAAAGACACTGCTCCTTGGAAGAAAAGCTATGACCAACCTAGACAGCATATTAAAAAGCAGAGACATTACTTTGCCAACAAATGGCCATCCAGTCAAAGCTATGGTTTTTCCAATAGTCATGTATGGATGTGAGAGTTGGACTATAAAGAAAGTTGAGTGCCAAAGAATTGATGCTTTTGAACTGTGGTGTTGGAGAAGACTCTTGAGAGTCCCTTGGATTGCAAGGAAATCAAACCAGTCAATCCTAAAGGAAATCAGTCCTGAATATTCATTGGAAGGACTGATGCTGAAGCTGCAACTCCTATACTTTGGCCACCTGATGCAAAGAACTGACTCACTGGAAAAGACCCTGATGCTGGGAAAGATTGAAGGCAGGAGGAGAAGGGGACGACAGAGGACAAGATAGTTGGATGGCATCACTGACTCGATGGACATGAGTTTGAGCAGGCTCTGGGAGTTGGTGATGGACAGGGAAGCCTGGCGTGCTGTATTCCATGGGGTCATAAAGAGTCAGACACGACTGCATGACTGAAATGAACTGAAGGCTAACATTCATAAATTTCAACTAAAGAGAGACCACCCTGTAAGAAATTAGGGCTTTTTCCTTATAAACATCTATAGGGTTAAACTCTGTTTAGTGTGAATAATCAATGAATACATAGGGATGAATATAGGAATGAATCACTATTAAAATTACTGAAAATCAGTTAAAGAAGACAACATGCTCAATGAATTTACTAGGCTAACATATAAAGATGGTGTAAATAAATTAGTATGTTAAGCCCAGGGCAAAAGAGAGAAACATAAATGGTTACATATGAAAAGCACAAGAAGAATGGCCTAAGAGATTATGACCCCTAGGGATAACCCATATCAGAGTCAGTAGGTGCTACTGTTCTGCGGACAAACAAGATATAAAATTATTAAAAATTCAGTTTTAGTAAAGAATAATGGATTTTAAAATTTGCCTATTGTTTCCCACTGATAATCAGTTTTATCTAAATTTTTATTCTGAGGCATAATTATTTGCTGAGGGCCCCATATTTTTCATATTTCTATAGCGTAACATACCTTGTGTATTCACAGAAAAAAAATTAAGTATGCATAGAAAACAGTTTAAAAGGTTGGAATAACAACAGTGATATTTTCTAGTGGGGTTTAAGAATGATTTTTACTTCTTTAACTTTTTCTGTATTTGCTGAATTGGTTTAAATAAACTCTATTTTGTTTATAATAAGGAAAAATATCCAAAAATCTATTTTTATCTGAGCAGGGGAAGCCCTATAACTTAGTGATGCCTGAATGCCTGCTAAGTTGCTTCAGTTGTGTCTGACTGTTTACAACCCTCTGGACTATAGCCCGCCAGGCTCCTCTGTCCATGGATTCTCCAGGCAAGAATACTGGAGTAGGCTGCCATGCCCTCCTCCAGGGGATCTTCTCAACCCAGGGATTGAATCCCTGTCTCCTGTATTGCAGTCAGATTCTTTACTGCTGAACCACCAGGGAAGCCCATAATATAGTGATAGGGATATCCAAAATGTGCTTCAAATATACTTGTTCTCTTGGTCACTCAAAACTTTAACTGAAGGCAAGACTATTAAATTATCATAAATAAAAACAATGGACTTACTATTTAAGATAATGATGACACAACATAAATATTAAAACAAATTTGAACTTTTTTATGACAGATGAAACCCAAATCACCTACAAAATAACTTGGAATCAAGGTTAGTGATTATTCACATTTTTACCTCTGCTTATACTATTTAATATACAACAGTATAGGACAATAGGCTAAACTTAATAGGAATGATCTTTGTCTATAGCACTTGATACTTCTATATATTATGACAAAAATAATAATGATTTACAGAGATTTTAGGAAATAAAAACAGACAAAACAAATAATATTGCCTATAAAAAAAGGAGTAAAGAGGTAATTAACAACAAAAATCAAAACAAAATTAAGTGCATGGCTAGATTAGTATCAATTAACTATTCTAATAATTAAGACTGTGAAGAAGTTAGGAATTATATATGTATAAAATAAAATCCATATACTTATGAAATCTACCATGAATTCAAGTACTGAAAAAAAGGACTCAGATTAATAAAGGTTAAGTACTAAATCTGTAAGACTCAAACCTAATATTTATAACATACATTCAAAATAATAGTTGAAAGCCAAAGTTGAAATTCTCGCTATATCAAGGCATAATCCCTTTTTTAAGTCCCTTACAAAAATAAAATAACTTTTACTCACTTGAAAACTTCTTTGGTGAGAGACTTGTCAAGTGTTTGAAACAAAAAATAAGAAACTATGTGAAAGGCATCACGGTTCAGCTTGTCAAACATGTTCCTATGGTTTAAAAGGAAATAAAGACAGGAAGAGGTTAAAAAAAGAAAAGGTTAATAAAACAGTATCACAAAAAGCTGTCTAAGAGTTTGATACAGATTAGTAGTTTTCATTCTGTTCAAGAGGTCAAAACAAATTATTTTTTCTATTTCATGTATGCATTTATAACCAATTAAGTAACACATGCAAGTTTTTATATTTTGGTTCTGAAAAAATAGATCAAATAGAAAACTGGTAGGACTTTATTTCAATGAACACATTCCACAAAAAGAAAAGGAAAGTCTAATTAGGTGAAGAGAAAACCATGGCTAAGATAAGTGATGATGTGATACCAACCAACATTTTCTGACAATAAAAGACTTAAAATTTATTGACGGTATTGGTCAGGTATTATTTTAACTAAGCCTTTGACAAGCAGTAACTCAGCTGATCTCCACCAGTCATGTGAAGTTAGTGACTGTACTTGCAGCTTTAACATGAAGTATTTTATTTAATCTCAACAACATTAGAAAGTAGTTTGATTTTCCTCTTAATACAGATGACATGACAAATAGATCTAAGTACCTCTGTGAATACATAAAGCTATTTTCCTGAAATAAACTTTCTGAGTTGGCAAAACATTAACATTAAAATTCCCACGCTTAACTTTTTGTCAAATAACTCTTATCCTTGGAATGTTTCTATTCCTCAAAAAAAAATACAAATAAAGTTCCTACCTCCTTATCATCTCTCAAACCTGTTATTTTTTTTTTCACATACACTTCTAATTTTAAAAAAGATAACCTTTAAAGAAAGGTTTGCTCACCCACTAGACTAAAATTTTATAAGGGAAAAGTTTATGTTTGCTCTGTTCACCACTGTATACCCAGGTCCAACACTGTGTTCAATTAATATCTATTGAGTAAAAAGTGAATGAATCACCTTTTCTTTCCATTCCCACTGCCTTCTGCAGTTTAGGTCCACCTAACTGCAAAGCCTTGATTCTCCCTCTAATCCATTCTCTGTAATACAACCAGCATGATTTTTCCAAAATGCAAATCTCTGGGGCAAATATCCACGAATGCAATTACTTGATCATATGTTAAGTGTACATTTAACTTTACAAGCAAAGTGACTATGCAATTACATGCTCACAGAAACTAGAAACACATAAAATTTTCCACCAACATATATAAGTAAATGTGGGATTTCCCTGATGGTCCAGTGGTTATAACTCTGCACCCCACTGCACAGGGTGTGAGTTCAATCCCTGGCCAGGAAACTAAGATCTCTGCATGCTGCATGATACACACAGCACAGCGTGTGTGTGTAAGATCTCTGCATGCTGCATGACACACACAGCACAGCGTGTGTGTGTAAGATCTCTGCATGCTGCATGACACACACAGCACAGCATGTGTGTAAGATCTCTGCATGCTGCATGACACACAGCACAGCGTGTGTGTGTAAGATCTCTGCATGCTTCATGATACACACAGTACAGCGTGTGTGTGTGTGTGTGTGTGTGTGCATATTAAAAAGCAAATACAAAAATTTCGCGCCAAGCTGGCTGTGTGGAGATCGCGGTTCACAGCTAGCTAGAAAGTGTTTCCTGCCGCTGTCATGGTTCGTCCCCTAAACTGCATCGTCACTGTGTCCCAGAACATGGGCATCGGCAAGAACGGGAACCTGCCCTGGCCACCACTCAGGAATGAATTCAAGTATTTCCAAAGAATGACTACAATCTCTTCAGAAGAAGGTAAACAGAATTTGGTGATTATGGGTAGGAAGACCTGGTTCTCCATTCCAGAGAAGAATCGACCTTTAAAGGACAGAATTAATATAGTTCTCAGTAGAGAACTCAAGGAACCTCCAAAGGGAGCTCATTTTCTTGCCAAAAGTCTGGATGATGCCTTAGAACTTATTGAAGATCCAGAATTAACAAATAAAGTAGACATGGTTTGGATAGTGGGAGGCAGTTCTGTTTATAAGGAAGCCATGAACAAGCCAGGCCATCTTAGACTATTTGTGACAAGGATCATGCAAGAATTTGAAAGTGATGTTTTTCCCAGAAATTGATTTTGAAAAATATAAACTTCTTCCAGAATATCCAGGTGTTCCTTTGGATGTCCAGGAGGAAAAAGGCATTAAGAACAAATTTGAAGTATATGAAAAGAACAATTAATGTGAAAATGTTTTCCCATCTATTTCAAGCCTTTCTCCCCACCAAGGAAAACTATATATTTTTTTGTTGTAGAGACTTCTGTTCACTTTAGATTTATTACTTCTAAGCAATGTACTTTTATTCCCTATTAATCTTTTTTTATTAATTATTATTGGAGTATACTTGCTTTACAATGTTGTGTTAGTTTCTGCTGTAGAACAAAGTGAATAAGCTATACATATACATATATCCCCTGTTTTTTGGATTTCCTTACCTTAGATCACCACAGAGCATTGAGTAGAGTTCCATGTGCTATATAGTAGGTTCTCATGAGTTATCTGTTTTTTACCTAGTTGTATATTCCCCATTA
This sequence comes from Budorcas taxicolor, assembly GCF_023091745.1. Lineage (NCBI taxonomy): Eukaryota > Metazoa > Chordata > Mammalia > Artiodactyla > Bovidae > Budorcas > Budorcas taxicolor. The sequence goes on along the minus strand of NC_068917.1, from coordinate 28,346,700 downwards.
ATCTTAACTAGACTATATCAGATACCATTTGTAAAAAAATTCTTGCTATAACTGTCTGAATTCCCATTAAGGGCCAGGAATAGGTTACCAGCATCACCTAGGGTAGAATATATCTATCAAGACAGCCCAAAGTGGGAGGGTCCCCTGGTGGCAAGAGTTGAAACCAGAGCCTGTAGAGCTAGGGGGTAAGTTCAAAGGTCAGAAATGGACAATAAACAGAAAAACTAGCTTTCAGTTATTAAATTAGATCAAAAGAGGGACTAAGAATTACTCCATATAGATCACACTACTGAAAAAAATTCTGTTCACTTAGACCATTCCACAAGGATAGTGATGAACAGGTACAAGATTACCTTTTGATGGTTAAGAGAATGTCTGAGACCTTTAAAAACTTTGTTTCCGACCTTCAGTGAGATTTCACAGGATGTTACAATGATAGAACAAGAAGTGGCTGCTCTTTACAAAAAAGGATAACCTAAAATCATGCATAATGGCTTAAATTTTAAAAGGTAATAAATTGAGAATGAATATTGCTAGAAACCAAAATTAGTAAGTTAGAAACTGAACATCACAGAATTAAAAAATGAAAACTAAACCATGTTTTACCCATCTTATTGGCAAAATTTAGATTACTAATATAAAAAAATAGCATTTTCTGCCTATAAATTGGTACAACCTTTTTAGTGTGTAAGTTGGCAGTATTAATTAAAATTCAAAATATTCTGGGTTTGGACCCAAAACTTCCACTTTTAAAAATTATTCCTGAACAAAGAGATGGGTCCAAGAATATCTGTTACAAAAGTTTGTTTTAAACTTGGAAAGAATTGATTAATAAGAACTACTTAATGTCTATAAAATGTAACATCTGCAGCAGTAAAAAAAAAAAGGATCAACTGAAAAATGCCAAAAACTGCTAAGAAGCAACTTATGTATCAACTCAAAATGTTTAATAAATGTTAATGTGTGGGAAAAAGCATGCCGCAAAAAATAAAATAAATAAAAAGCAAATACATTATTTTGCCAACAAAGTTCCGTCTAGTCAAAGCTATAGGTTTTTCCAGCAGTCATGTATGAATGTGAGAGTTGGACTATAAAGAAAGCTAAGCGGCAAAGAATTGATGCTTTTGAACTGTGGTGTTGGAGAAGACTCTTGAGAGTCCCTTGGATGGCATGGAGATCAAACCAGTCAATCCTAAAGGAAATCAGTCCTGAATATTCATTGAAAGGACTGATACTAAAGCTGAAACTCCAATACTCTGGCCACCTGATACGAAGATCTGACCCTGATGCTGGGAAAGACTGAAGGCAGGAGGAGAAGGGGACGACAGAGGATGAGATGGCTGGATGGCATCACTGACTCAATGGACATGAGTTTGAGCAAGCTCCAGGAGTTGGTGATGGATAGGGAAGCCTGGCATGCTACAGTCCATGGGGTCACAAAGAGTTAAACATGACTGAGTGACTGGACTGAAGTGAACTGATGTGTGCGTGTGTGTGTGTGTGTGAATCAACTAAGTGAATCAAAATTTTTTTTAATTTTAAAGCAAATTTGATGCCATATTCATGCTTAAAGAATTTTAAAGGGGAAGTCTGTTTCAAAAGAGTAGATCCCTTCCACTAACCAACTAAGATGACTCTAAAGACATTGTGGGGGAGGTGGGGGGGGGTGGAAATCTATGACAATGTTCTAAAAAAAAAAAAAAAAAGATCAGTGAACCAAAACTTAACTGATTTTAGTTAATTTTGAAAGGCAGAAAGCAGACTGCAATTGTATAAACCAGAGCAGAGAAAAAACTAAGATTGCCAAAACAATAGAGATGATACAATGACCATGGGAATCATTCTCAGTGGAGGCCTCAAGAAGATTTAAACTTCCCTGTCATACTTTGGGGCATCAAATCATGTGAGATAAATGGAACATTTATTAATACAGAATCATAACTTGATAAATGCTACCCACTGGTAAGCATTTCTATATATAAATAGTAGTAACTTTTAAACAAATAGTTCCCAAGCAAAACTTATTATAATTACAGCTCTAACCCTTGACAGCAGGTGCTCACTTGTGTCCCACCAACTGGAGCCCTGCCAGCTCTTCTTTCCACGGGATTCTCCAGGCAAAAAGGCTGGAGTGGGTTGCCATTTCCTCCTCCAGGGGATCTTTCCCATCCAGGGTTCCAACCAGCATCTCTTACATTGGCAGGCAGTTTCTTTACCACTGAGCCACCAGGGAAGCCCGATACCCATATTACTGATGAGGAAACTAAGGCACAGAGAGGTTAGGAGTCTCTAAATCTTGACACTAAAACAATTTTAATACAGCTGAAAAAGTCAAGAAAAGGGAGAAGGCAAAAGAGGGTAGTAAGTGTAGGTGAACTAATTTTCATATAAAGAAAAAGCTACCTTCACTGTGAAATTACTTAGCGGGAAATCAAGAGATACTTTTAAGATTAATACATCAAGAAATAGAGGACTAAGCACATTATTTAAATACTGTCACAAGAAGGATGGAAATAACTTAATTACAAATGTCAAGAAGATTGAGAACAGGAAATAGCCTGCTGCTGCTGCTGCTAAGTCGCTTCAGTCGTGTCCGACTCTGTGCGATGCCATAGTCCGCAGCCCCCCAAGCTCCCCCGTCCCTGGGATTCTCCAGGCAAGAACACTGGAGTGGGTTGCCATTTCCTTCTCCAATGCATGAAAGTGAAAAGGGAAAGGGAAGTCACTCAGTCATGACTGACTCTTAGCGACCCCATGGACTGCAGCCTACCAGGCTCCTCCACCCATGGGATTTTCCAGGCAAGGGTACTGGAGTGGGGTGCCATTGCCTTCTCCAGGAAATAGCCTAGTATCCCAAATTTTCGTTGGCCTTCATTGGGGAAGATAATACTGTGTAAAGTTGCTAAGACACAGAAATATAAACAAAGTTCCTTTTCATAATGAGACTGTAACATTTATAGCAGAATAGGAAGGAGCTTTTACTTTTCATCTTAGTACCACTCTCCACTGGTTTTTTGCTAACTGTGGCATCAGTTTAGTTCAGTCGCTCAGTCGTGTCCGACTCTTTACGACCCCATGAATCGCAGCACGCCAGGCCTCCCTGCCCATCACCAACTCCTGGAGTTCACTCAAACTCACGTCCATCGAGTCGGTGATGCCATCGAGCCATCTCATCCTCTGTCGTCCCCTTCTCCTCCTGCCCCCAATCCCCCCCCAGCATCAGTCTTTTCCAGTGAGTCAACTCTTCGCATGAGGTGGCCAAAGTACTGGAGTTTCAGCTTTAGCATCATTCTGTGGCATGCTTCAGTCTAATAAGTAAAAAGTATAAACTAAAGAGCAACTACTTTAAAAGGCCCCCTTGAGTCCCAACGGCATTTCTATACAATGGAAGGCGGTGGCTCTCCGTTACCAAATCGCCCCCTCCCTTGACTTCACAGACCAACCAGCTTCACGACCAAACCAGGACTAAGCCCCCCTCCAGTTTCGCCCCAACTGCAGACTCTACTCCCTACAAAGCGCTCCCGGCTAGGTTCCATAACGGACAGTCTCTGCCACCAGGTCAGCTGCCGCTAGGAGCAAAGGCTTTGTAGCCAGCGCCGAACCACAGTAACCGACTACCTAATTATCAACCCGTCGGTCCGCAACAGGGCGGGCTGCACCAACGTAACCAGTCTCAGACACCCCCGCCGCCAGCCCAGTCCTCCTTACACTCCGAAGTGCGTGTGTGACACGGTATTTCCGCAGGCTATGGTCGCCAGACAAGGCTCGAAGCCGAGCGCCTGCAGGTACATCCACAGACGCTCCTTTTCGAAAGAAGTGACCCAGGCCGATCTCATCTTCGCGGTAGGCAGGGCCCGGCAAAGGAAGAAAGCACAGGCTCCAAGGACTGAGAGGGCCCCTCAGGCTTCTTCCCTAAGGGCAGCCTAAGGTGGCAGCGGCCCCTCCACTGCCAACACTTGAACCTCTCTCGTTCGGAGCCATTTCGCCTCAAATGGCCTCAAGTAGCCTGAAATTCTAAAGTCTCAGGAAAATAGAACCTCTAACTGTAGTACCGCACAGCGGCCAGAGCGAAGACACCACAAACCGAGCGTCCCGCGCTTCCGGGAGACGCCGCCCGGCTCCCGGCGGAGGACGGGCTCCCTGGGAGGATTATATCTCCCGCCATGCAATGCGCCCTCCCCTCGGTCTTTTCCGCGCAAGACCGGCGGGGAACAACAAGACCCATAAGGCTTTGCGGGGCTGGGGAACTTTTTCGCGCTTGCAGGCTTTAGCACGGCATTGTTTGGCTTCGCGCTTCCGGACGTTTTGTCTGATCTCTGTGTTTCCTTTCGCTCGTATATGCCTACTACGTCAGATAAAAACCACAGGCCGTTATTCAGTGTAGTAGAAAAGGCATTCTCAGCTATTCTCAGTATATGTGTAACCCTGAGCATGTCGCCTCATTTCTGAGTGTCGGGTCTATTATTAATAAAATCTTCTATGCCCTAAAGTGCCCTAACCCTAAAGTTCCTTTCAGCTCCTTACTTTAAGAAATCTGGCTCTCCCCTACGCATATACCTTTGCTCTGCAGCCCTGTCAATTGATGATTGCTTTCTCCTCTACGTGCCGTATATCAATACAACCAGACCTGGAAATGGGGTGGGTATCCTACTTATTTCTTATCACCAGTTTAGCCATTATTGCCTCACTAAAACCACCAGCTTATTTGAAATGTATGCGGGCACCCACAACTCTTCCTTGTGAAGGTCAAGTATAAGATCTCCAGGTTGCTGGACCTTGTTCTGAAATTTCGCATTTAATTCTCTGTCTCCAACGTTACTCCTGTAATAATTTTTTGATGATTTCATTGTCTATGTATTGACCTTTCCAATGCCCTGGGCTCTCAGTTTCTTGACCTCTTCTCAGCACCCTAGCCCCCTTCTCTTTGCCAGATTTATCTGGCAGAAAACATATCACTATTGAATCAGTTCTCTGCCTACTCCATACCTGAAGTTTTGCAGTTTAATACAATCATGATGCCTGGTGTCATCCAAAATTCATGACAACTGAAGTAGACTCTTAGGCCTGCCCTCTCCACCCTACTATTTTTCCCAAATCCCACTCTCCATACAATTATACATATATTCTTCCTTCTCTTAATCTTCCAGTATCTTCTTCCTCCTCACTCTCAATGATGAACTTTGTTCTTAGTTGATAGGTGCTTCCCCAAAAGAACCTCCATCAACAATTTACCAGTCTGCCTGTATCTATGCCCATATAGTCTTCCTTGTCTCATTAATCTGGGTGATTCAGGGCGTAGCTACCTAAGACCAAGCCTCTCACTCATTTGATATGCTGTATTCCTTTTCTCACACTCCAGTATTTGTCCTCTACTCTCTCCTGCATCATCAGTTCTCCCCTCAGTATATAAACATGCTGTTAATATCGTCCATATAGGCCATTACAGATTATTGAATAGCATTCCCTCTGCTATACAACAGGTTTTTATTACTACCTATTTTATATATAAGGGCTTCCCTTGTGGCTCCAGCAGAAGATGCAGGTTTGATCCATGGGTCCAGAAGATCCCCTGGAGATGGAAATGGCAACCCACTCGTTTTCTTGCCTGGGAAATCCCATGGACAGAGGAGCCTAGTGGGCTACAGACTATGAGGTCGCAAAGAGTCGGACACGACTTAGTGACAAACTTTCACTGTCACTTTTCACTAAATTTTATATGTAATAGTGTGTATATTTCAACCCCAATCTCCCAGTTTATTCCTCCCCTCCCTTATCCCCTGGTAACTATGTTTGTTTTCTACATCTGTGAGTCTACTTCTGTTCTGTAAATAAGGTCATTTGTACTCTTTTTTTTAGATTCCATATATAAGTGATATCATATGGTATTTGCATCTGACTTACTTGACAATCTCTAGGTCCATCCATGTTGCTGCAAATGGCATTACATTGTTCTTTTTTATGGCTGAGTAATATTCCATTGTATATGTGTACTACATCTTCTTTATCCACTCCCCTGTAAATGGACATTTAGGTTGCCTCCATGTTCTGGCTACTGAAAGTTGGGATGTAGGTATCCTTTTGTTTGTTTTTAATAATACAATTTTTTTTTTAATTTTGCAAGTCCTTTTATTTTTAATACTTTGGCTGCACCTGGTCTCAGTTGCATCATGTAAGATCTAGTTCCCTGACCAGGAATAGAACCCAGGCTCTCTGCATTAGGAAGCATGGAGTCCTAGCTACTGAACACCCAGGAAAATCCCTGTTTTCAATAATGTAATTGCAGTTTTTTTCATTTCCCCTCCCCTTTTTCTTACAAGTAGTCTGTTGAAGAACCAGGGCTACTTGACCTGAATAATTTTCCCTGGTCTGGATTTCACTGATTGCATCCTCATGATACAATTCAACATGTCCCACTGTCCCTGTCCTCTGTATTCCCTTCAAATGGACACCTGGCTCCAGAGGATTGACCAGACTCATGTATGATGCCTTTGGTAACACTAGATGATGGTTGGTGTAGGCTTCTTCATCAGAAAGTATGCAATATCTGTTTATACCATTGACAGGCATTAATGCTGAGTGCCTAGATCCATAATTCACAAATGATTGCAAAATGTTGAAATTCTAATTTACCGTTTGTTATGGGCTGAATGTTTGTGTCCCCCTGCCAAAAATTTGTAGGTTGAAACCCTGTTGCTCAATGTGATAGTATTAGAAGGTTGGGTCTTTGCGATGCAATTAGGATTAGATGCAGTCATAAGGGTAAAGCCCTCATGAATGGAACTACAAGAGGGTTTGCTTCCTGTCTCTGCTCTTCCCACTACATGGTGATACACCGAGAAGCCAACTCTCTGCAACCCAGAAGGGCCTTCACCAAAACCTGACTCTGCTGCACCATCTCAGACTTCCAGCCTCCAGAACTGTGGGAAACAAATATTTGTTGTTTCAACCACTTAGTCTAAGGTAATTGGTAATAGCAGTCCCAACTAGGATACCAATTTCTTTTTCATTTGTCAGAGGGAATAGGAATACTTTTATGAGAGACGTTTTCCCTCATTTACTATTTGTTTACCTAGGAGTGAAGACATAAAGAAGGATAAACTCTTGATTCTTTCATTTTATTTACCAGTTTTCAAGATAATGAGTTGGTTTGCTATCATCCCCCTAAAGTGACCAATTAGGTTATTAGGTTGTGTGTGTGTATATATAATGATATTTTGAATCCCATCAAATGTGAACACCATCAAATCTTCAAGCTACTGCAATTATCTTATTGAAGTTCAGATTGTTCCATCTTTAGTCAATGGGAACTTCTTCAAATCAGCTTCTTTTCTACCAGAAATAGCAAGAAGGTCAAGGCTCATTTTGTACATTTCCTGCCCCAGACCTGGAATCAGCCATTTCTTCAAGACGTACTGCTTTCTCTAGTGGGAAAAGGTATTTCAGAATTACAATCTAGACAGTAGGGATGTTCCTCAATACTGCGCTAACCATTGTTTGTACAATTTTCTTAACTAATACTTATGTAATGCTGTTCTGTGTCAGGCATTGCTCTAAGATTTTCCAAATGTTTATGCTTCATAATAAACCTACAATTATCCTTACTATTATCCTTACAGATGAGGAACTTGAGGTACAGAAAAACTAAGTTTAAGGTCATATAGCTAATAAGTGACAGGGCCAAGATTAGAACCCAGAGTCTGAACCTTTACCCATCATGATATGCTTCCTCTCATTTGACCTGTTTTTAGTCATATGCCTACCCCCAGGCCAGAGAAAACAAAACAATCCTTGACTAACAGACGCACTGAGACAACCCCTTCTCCCCGCCACCCCCCACCCCCCCCCCCACCCCGCCAAAAGAAACAAAGGTGCTGTTACCAGAAGAAACAGTAATGAATTCGAAGAGGAAAAGAAAACAGTCCAATATATCAGTTTGAAAAAAAAAAAAAAACACTGATTCAAGAGCCCATTTTTTATTATAGGCATTTTGATTATTAAACTTTGAAGAATTATATAAAATAATATATAATGCAGAACTAGAATCTGTTACAAAAGATTGGGTCAATCAGGGTTTCATTACAATTAAGACCAAGTAGTCAAAAAAAGAGATTAACCCCTAACAATTAATCCCTAAAGCCACAGGAATGAACACAAGCAAATATGAAGTTTAATGTGACACAAACTGGGTATTCAGCAAATGGAGATTTTTCTTGTTAGTTATTCAATATTTTGCCCTGAGAAGGCTCAGGGCCATTAGCATGAGAATGATTTGGTCCATCCTCCTCTTCCAAAGCTATAATATCTGGAATTTCATCAGTCTCAGATGTGAAGTCTGTGATACTGAAATCAAGTGCCTGTAAAAAAAAAAAAATCTTGGATATTAAACCAAACACTAAAGAAATGAGTGGTCAATTCCAGGTGAGCTCTTAGAAACACAAATTAATACATGAACTTTACTTTCTCGAAAACTATGCTTTCTTGAAGATGTTTATAGTCTTATCCCCACAATTCATTCATATTATAACTAAGAAACATCTCTTTACAAGGAAACCAACTAATGGTAGAACATATGAAATGAAAGCTTTTGAAATTACAAGCTATGAAGCATTTCTGGTTATTCATCTATTATTCTCCTAAAAACAATAATACTCCACTTTTCCATGTTCTGATTTCCAATACTATAAACAGTTTGGAAAATGTCTAGGAACTGAAGAAGCAAAAGGTTTTGAATAGTTAAAACAGCCATCACAAAGCCCTAGCTCTTGTCTGCATAGAGAAGGCTTTTAGGGATAAGGAGTTCAATTAACTCTTACTTTACATACAATTATGATAAGCAAAGTAGTATTTCTTAACTAACAGATGACTAGAAACAGAAAATGTATAGTAAGTTACTAAAGGCTAAATCTTGATAGTAGAGGAAAAAAATCTAGCTGATTATCTAACGGAGACAAAATAACTAACAACAAAAACCCATCAAAAAACAGATGGAAAGGAGAATGAGGAGTTAGCGCTTAATAGCTTCAACCTTTATGCTTGGGATAATGATATAGTTCTGGAAATGGGTAGTGGTGATGCTGCAGAACACTGCAAATGTACTCAATACCAATGAACTGTACACTTAAGAATAGCTAAGATGGTAAACTCGACGGTATGTATGCATGTGTGCTAAGTCACTTCAGTTGTGTCGGACTCTGTGCAACCCAATAGACTCTTGAGCCCACCAGGGTCCTCTGTCCATGGAATTGTGCAGGCAAGAATACTGGAGTGGGTTGCCGTGCCCTCTTCCAGGGGATCTTCCTGACCCAGCAATTGAACTCAAGTCTTTTATATCTTATGCATTGGCGGGCAGGTTCTTTACCACCAGCACCACCTGGGAAGCCCTATGTTGTGTATATTTTGCCACAATATTTTTTAAAGTAGTTTTAAAAAAATACATGAAGAGAGAATCTTTCTTTTTATTGGGTCTCTTACCTGGCTGTCTGTGGCCCTTACTGCACTTTTCCCTAAAAACCCGGGTGCTCAGAGGACAGTCCAAGACTGAGGTAAAAAGACTTCCACTATTTATTCCTGAGGCTGTTTGGGAAGATCAAACTACACTCCAGATCTTCATGAATTTTCACTTTGCGAAGATTATACCCAACCTGACACCCACAAAAGCCAACAACACTGATACACTGATGACAATACTGATAAACTGGTGCAGGGCATCAGCCAGGCAAGTCAACAATTGCAATTTTATTCTTTTTAAGTTAAAAGATGTACCTTGCTCAGCTCTCTCTTCCAATCTATTTCATATTAAATGTATATTTTAATATCCACTACCAGTAGTTTTAATAAATGTAGAATAGAACAGGAAGCTACAACATAAGAAAATAGAGAGGGATTTTTTTGAGTCCTAAGCAAGCAGGAGTTTTCTCCTATCAGAGGCTAGACTGCTAGAACAGAAAACACAAGCACTTTGACATCAGTAACACATTGGACTAAGTCCCTACTCTGCCACTTCTCTCTTTTCAGTCTCAGTTTTCTCACCTGTCAAGTGAGGAAGTTTCCTAATTGATTGTGTGCCAAGTGAGGAGTAAAGATTGTATGGGCCTAGCTTGTCAAAGGTACTCAATAAATAGTAGCTTTAATTCTCTTTAGTTTCTTAAATACCACCCTGTCACACACATAAACCTCCAAAGTCACCTGCAGATCAGGAACTACTGGCCTAAGGTAGAGTTCTTTGCAGAAGATTGGAGGTTCCACACTTGTGGGTTAGGAAAAAAACCTCCACCACCACCAAAAACAGGGGTTCTAGTCCGTGAGCTGTTTGGGAGAACCATATGAATAATTCACCTTCCATATATCCAGAATGAGTCAGAGTATCTAATTTTCATTAGTTTTGACCATCACCAAAACCTATTTGGTGGGCTTGGGAAAGAAAAGGGTGGGGGAGTAAAAAGGTAGCCATGGTCTATCAAGTTTATATGGTGAGTTTAATTTAAAATGTGGTGGTTGGGACTGCCCTGGTGGTCCAGTGGCTAAGACACTGTGCTTCCAATGCAGGGGGCTCAGGTTTGATTCCTAGTCAGGGAACTAAGATGCCACATGACATATGGAGCAGCCAAAAATTTTTTTAATTAAAAAAAGAAAGAATGTAGTGGTTGTGCTTGGCCATCTTCATAAGGTTTTCAGAAATGTGGCACAGAGAAATCACTTTGCAGATGTATAAAATAAATTCCTTTTCACTGACATAAAAAACTATAGTTTGGAAGGAGTGTGAGGAGACTCTTGCCCATCAGGCATTCTGGGACCGAACTCAGAATAATACGCTTATTATGAAACAAATGAGATAATAACAGTCCCTCCCTGCAAAGACATTCAAGAAAACCAAGTGACCGTGCCAGGGTTCCAGAGAGTGACATCATTTTTGCAGGTTTTTCACCGTACAACCATAAGAGGGCAGCACTCATTCACAAACCTCCTTGGTATTTACTAAGATAATTTTCCACAAGGTGGCACTGCAGGTGGGGCTACTACAGAAATAAAAACAGCATCTGGGGGAATTTTACTTGCTGGTAATCGTGTATGTACAAGCAGTACTCATAAATATGACACAGAGTCAGGAAAACAGACTGATTTTGAAACAGAAAATAATTGTGGCTCAGATGTAAAGAGTCTGCCTGCAATGCAGGAGACCCAGGTTTGATCCCTGGGTAGGGAAGGTCCCCTGAAGAAGGAAATGGCAACCCACTCCAGTATTCTTGTCTGGAGAATTCCACGATGGAGGAGCCTCCGTGGGTCGCAAGGAGTCAGACACGACTGAGTGACTAACACACATGCCTATGTTTCCTTGACATCAGTCTTAGTATTACTTACTTTCTTTGATCTGTCTCTTTAGGCAATGACAACAAAAGCAAAAGTAAACAAATGGGGACCAAATCAAACTAAGAAGCTTTTGCATAGTGAAGGAAACTTTCAACAAAATTAAAAAGCAACCTGTTGAATGGAAGAAGATACTGGGTTGGCCAAAATGTTCATTTGGGCTTTTCTGTACCATCTAGGCTTAGTCAGTTTTTTTCCCCTCAAAATAACTGTCCTCCTTGGGGAAAGGTCTGTTAAACTAAAACTGCTAGTTTATCCAATAATAAAGCAAGGACACCATGCATTTTGAGACATGTAGACAACAAAATGACATGCACGTAGGCACAAACTTGAGACACAAAATCAGACAAAACCATGTCAGTGTGCTCATGGGAAAAGCGGTCGGTGGTGTTCTTCCAGAAGCTAAGAGAAGTCTGCTTTATATTCTGTCTTGCTCACTCAGAACAGCTTTGAGATCTGTCTCCTTTTCATAGGCAATTCAGTAGGTACTATTACTCTTACGAAGGGGAACCAGAAGCTTTACCTTCCATATAAGGAAGCCTGTGTACAGCTGTAGTATATGAACTTTCCAATATATGAATTTTCCGACCAATCACAATCAGCCATAAAATACCACCCTTGGAGTTCTGAGGCAAATGATAGCAGGGTCCTGTCCAATTAGGACTAAAAAAGAAAAAAAAATTTAAGAGGTAGATTCTCTAGAAAAGCCACTCACTAGGGACAGGCAGGCGAGGGCATGGATTGGCTCCACCCTGGAAGCCCATCAATTATGCCAGTCCACTTTTCCAGAAACCAGAAGCTCCACTTCAAGTATCTCAGGGAGCCCCTCGAACTGAGCTCACATGTCTGCTGACTCCCGGAGCTACCTCAAGGGGAAAAAAATTAGCTCTCTGACTTAGTAAGGTTTGAGAGCTCATTCACGCAAGTGCACGTAAAGCTGTATGGCTGCTTCCTTGTTTTCATGGGGAGACAGGGCAAAGCAGGGCCGAAAAAGGAGACACGTTTTGACTTAGACTTCGGTTCTGCTGAAGGGCAGGTCAGGCCTTCAGTATTTAGCTCTATTTCACAAGTTCTAAGATTGGCTTTTTTTGAAAAAGTTTGGCATACTGCAGCTTTGTTATGAGGAGGTCTATATTTCCTACATAATCAACCCACACTAAGGGGATTAGAAGCCTGAACACCCTAGGCAGCAGGTAGTAGGAACTCCTTTCTACAGGGGGTTTGAAGTCTTCCTTTTTCTAATTATCTTCATGTGGTCTTCTAAAGGTACCTCACCCACCACTGAGGTTAGTGCCTTTCTACCAAAGTGACAACATGGTACATTAAGTCCAGCTGGGACTGGACACTGAACAATCTCATTCCTCACATGTGAGATGGCCCCTTAGCAAGAAATGCTGCTACTTTTACATGAGACTGATGCAGTCACTCACTCATGTGCTTCCTCTCAGCTGATTTCTTTTCAGCAAAGCAGTCAGGTACTTATGTACCTCCTTCTACTGGTTTAAAAACACGCTTTCAGGGGTCCAGTAAACAGTCAAATGAAAGGAACCACCACCACCACCTAATACCATTCTTAAAGGAACATTAGCTTTTGTTATGAAACATTCCATTTTTAACATTAGTCTTCCAATGTTTATACCAACTGCCCCCTGCCCCCAGGCCATTTGAATTCATATGTATTAAAAACCCTGTCAAGGAGGCGAAGCAATTCCAAGAATGCCACACAAAAAGCACATGTAACACATAGCATAAAACCGATCTATTCTGCAGTGAATTTTATTGAATTCAAAGGAGGCACTTCTTTATGAAAAAATAGAAAACCCAGGGTACACAAGCATGCATTGTGAGACAAACCAGAGTTGAGGCCTGCTCAGAGCAGACCCCAATTCATACAGCAGCCTACAGGAAGGTGTTTTTATTCAGTACAGACAGCAACAGTAAGTAGCAAAAGAATGAGGCCATAAACGCCCTGAAACATGTGAGACTTCTAGACAGGCTCTGACCACTCTATTATTCTTTTCTTTTCAGCCAATTAAGTAACAGACTTCCCTGGTGGCTCAGAGGTTGAAGTGTCTGCCTGGAATGCAGGAGACCAGGGTTCGATCCCTGGGTCAGGAAGATCCCCTGGAGAAGGAAACGGCAACCCACTCCAGTACTCTTGCCTGGAGAATCCCATGGAGGGAGGAGCCTGGCAGGCTACAGTCCATGGGGTCGCAAAGAGTCGGACACGACTGAGCGACTTCACTTTCACTTTCTTTCAAGTAACAGAACTTATGCACTAATACAGAAACTTTATAGCTCTTATGCCAGTTGGAAATGACTGAAGTGGAGACCTTTTTGCCTCATTAGCTGCCTGCCTACTTCAGAGCTGTCTAGCAGGTGTGTCAGCTCAAGAGGAGCTGTCATCTGGCTGGCTGCCCTGTGCATTGCTGACAGGGACAGGTTTAGGGTGTTTTCTACTCCGCCTGCCAGGCCTCCTGGCTGTACCTGGGGCCTGAGCACTCTCAGACTCGGTCACCTGCGGATAAAAGGGACCTACCAGCCAGTTGAGGGGTGTGTTGTTAACAAGATAATCCATCACATCATCTAAAGACTCCTTCATTTTCTGCAGCTGCCCCTTGCTGGAAGCGAGGAGGCCATCAGACACTTCTTTAAAGGAGGCAGCATTGCGAAACACAGAGTAGATGTCACCAGCCATCACCCCCAAGTGGTTGGCCTGATCTTGAATGTTCTGCGGTAACCCCTGGATGTTGGACAGGAGGGTGTGGCACGTGGTCTGGAGCTGCTGAGTCAGGTTCCGGGCAATAGCAAGAGTACGTGATTCAATGTGCTGCAAGTAAGACAAGTTTAAGAATGAGCTGTGGATTCAACAGTGGTATGTGTGACTTAGTTCACGTACATTCAGCTGGGATACGTACACCACACATGTGGATTCTTTAACTTTTTAAAATTCTCACAACATCCCTGAGCGTGGCAGTATTATTTCACATTTCATAGGCAGAACATACAGCTTCACAGGTAGCTCAGCTGGTAAAGAATCTGCCTGCAATGCAGGAGACTCTGGTTCGATTCCTGGGTGGGGAAGATCCCCTGGAGAAGGGATAGGCTACCCACTCCAGTATTCTTGGGCTTCCCTTGTGGCTCAGATGGTAAAGAATACGCCGGCAATGCGGGAGACCTGGGTTCGATCCCTGGGTTGGAAACTGGAGGAGGGCATGGCAACTTCAGTACTCTTGCCTGGAGAATCCCCATGGACAGAGGAGCCTGGTGGGCTACAGTCCGTGGGGTCGCAGAGTTGGACACGACTGAGTGACTAGGTGCAGCACAGGCAGAACATAAGCTATGCCCCAGAAAACAGCTGGAAAATGGCTGAGTTGGGATTTGAACTACTGCTGAGTCTTCGAAGTTCATGGTCTTAAGCAGAAGGAACAGGGGAGACCGGACAGAAGGAAAATACCCTCCACATCAATAGGGCAACCGGAATGTTCTTTCTTCAAGTGAGATATGATATAAACAAATGATTAATGTTACTTTCAAGGCCAAGTGTATATTAGCTTTTGGAAGATAAAGAACCACTTTCTAGGACTACAATATGATATTTCTTCTGTCTGGAACATTCACCCCTTTAATGCCCTTTCACCTAGTTTATTCACTCCTTAGGTCTCAACTGACCACTCATCTCTTCCAGCAAACCATCTGACTCACCCATCCTCACTCCAAGGTTGAGTTAGTACCCTTCCTACAAAGCATTCTCATAGCAACTCTATTTATACTATCCAAAAAACCCCACTATGGCAGTAAAGATACCTGTATTCACTTAGCTTGTCCCTTTTATGAGGGAAATGCCTGTTTCTCAGGTAGCTGTGTCCTGATTGGGGCAATATACCTATCTGTAAGTTGTTAAAGTCACTGCCCATTTTTGCTTCTATCATATAACAAGCAACTTATGTATCCTGTATTGTTCAACTTTTGCTAGAGAAGAATATTCTAAGAGCAATAATAAGAACACTGAGACGCCTGGTAAGAATTTCTACACAGTCTGTAGTGGATGACTCTGTCCCAGTTGTCTCACCTCAGCACAGTGGGATTCATCTGTATCATCGTAGCTGATGCTTCTCTTCCACTCCAGCCAGGACAGATAGAGCTTATCCTGAGCATCCTGAATCTTCTGGTTGGCATTATGCACATTCTTCCTGGCAAGTTCAATCTAGAACATGTTGGAAGAAGACAAAGAACCAACTATTAATAGATATTCATATTAGCCTGTTCTCAGGTCTATGATGTAAACCAGCCATCATCAATTCTTACAGAAATTCTTGGTATTTAAGGAGATATCTCTGATAGCGTATCTCTGATAGCGTATCAGAGATAGCACTGTTCTGTTCTGTCCTGTGTTAGTTGCTCAATCATGTCGGATTACATGTCGGATTATTTGGGACCCGGTGGACTGTAGCCTGCTAGGTTCCTCTGTCCATGGGATTCTCTAAGCAAGAATACTAGAGTAGGTTGCCATTCCCTGCTGCTGCTGCTGCTAAGTCGCGTCAGTCGTGTCCGATTCTGTGCGACCCCATAGACAGGAGCCCACCAGGCTCCCCCGTCCCTGGGATTCTCCAGGCAAGAACACTGGAGTGGGTTGCCATTTCCTTCTCCAGTGCATGAAAGTGAAAAGTGAAAGTGAAGTCGCTCAGTCGTGTCCGACTCTTAGCAACCCCATGGACAGCAGCCCACCAGACTCCTCTGTCCATGGGATTTTTCAGGCAAGAGTACTGAAGTGGGGTGCCATTGCCTTCTCCGTGCCATTCCCTACTCCAGGGGATATTCCCAACCCAGAGATTGAACCTGAGTCCCCTGCATTGCAAACAGATTCTTTCCCATCTGAGCCACCAGAGAAGCCCAAGAGCATTGTTACTCGTTATCAATATGTATAAGTCAGCCAAGCAGCCATAGGACTTTACTGCCTCTTATTTATTAAACCACTATCTCCAATTTCCCTCTGGTTTAACACAGGTATGGCAACTGAAGGCAACTGAAATTTAACGTATATATAATATAATGAAAGAGAAAGGAACTTAAACCCTCTTCCCTGCTGCCAGCCACGTGCTTCCCCTTCCAAGAGTAAGCTGGTTTCTAACGGCTGAATGATGCATGCTGTTCTATAACTTGGCAATCCCTCAAGGCTACTCAGTAGTCTTTTGTGATGCGTCAATGTAATCAGTCTATTAGTTGACGTGCATTGTTTACACTCTTTTGCAACTCTGAATGAATATACATTTCTAGAAGAAAAGCTGCTCCAGGCACAGGTGTGTCTCTTTAACTTTCCACTTTCCCTTGAATCCTCCAGAAGTGCAAAAACACAAGTAGACCTCTCCTCTACACCATCGCCCACAGAATCTAGCTTTGCAAATGCCACCAGACAGGAAAGGAAATCAGTAATCTGACCACTCAGAGTAAGATTAACACCGCTTCATGTATTCAGCTAATTATATACTTCCTTTTCTGTGAGTTTTCTATATACTCTTGGCCCATTTTTCTACTGGCTTGTTCATAAGGTAAGATTAAAATTCTTGGATTTTATGATTTCGTTTATCCTAATCCCAGAGATAAATGAACTCACTTCAGCTACCTTTAAATGAAGTTGTACTCACCAGGTTAAAGGTGGAATGGAGCTGAGAAATGGTCTCCTGGCCTCTTTGCTTAGCTTCTTCAATCCTGCAGAGGGCCTGCTGGTAGGCCCGTGAGCGCAGCTTGGTGGACAGAGATCCCAGTCTAACATAGTAACTCGGCTTCTGAACCATATCAAATCCTTCCACTTTTTTGGCTTCTTTTTCTGAAGTTTTAAAGAACAGGGGAAAAAATGGAAGCCTTAGGGATCACAGCTCTAAGTGCTCTAAGTGACAAGGCCTAAACTCTTAACTTGGATCTTGTCTTCGTTGATTCTACCCACCCATCTGGTAATTATCCACCCCTTTGCCCAAGATGGCTCCTATCTGCTGTTGGGCTTGGCAACCCAAAACACGTCACTGTGACATGTCATCGACACAGGTCTCTTCCCACCAGAGTGTCTTCCCTGGCACACAGTAAGCACTAAATATTTAATAATCCCAGACAGTAGCCCACAAAGGGCAATCCATTTGTAGAAAGTATTTCTTTAGGTTAATTTCTCTGGAAGTTTCAAAAGTTACTATGTACAAAAGAATCCGCCTGCAATGCAGAAGACCTGGGTTTGATCCCTGGGTTGGGAAGATTCCCTGGAGAAGGGAAGGGCAACCCACTCCAGTATTCTTGCCTGGAAAATCCCATTGACAGAGGAACCTAATGGGCTACAGCCCATGGGGTCACAAAGCACTGGACACAACTGAGCAACTGAGAACCCACACATGCGGACAGTGGGGGTGGGATGGGGGAATGGAGACTGACTGTCAACAGGCATGAAAGATCATGAGCTTTACTCTTTGGGGGTGACAGAACTTTTATCTTTGGGGGTGATAAAAATATTCTACATCTGGATCATGGTGAGGCTCATGCAACCAAAAATGTAGAAGGAAAACAGGTGAATTTTTTTGGCATAAAAAAGTATATCTCAATGAAGCTGTTTAGAAAAATTGCTCTAAGATACAAAACACTGGAAGAAGTTCCTTGGTGGCCTAGTAGTTAGGGTTCTGGACTTTCACTGCCGTGGCCCGGGCTCAACTCTTGGTCAGGGAACTGAAATCCCATAAGCTGCATGGCATGGCATGGCAAAAAAGGAAAGATACAAAACATTATTTCAAGGCAAAAATCCAATTACCTAGTTCATCCTTAGTAAGAGGGAGGTACTGGTCGACCAGCAGCTCCGATTTGGTGAGTGCATTTTCTACTCCACTGCTCATCAGCTGCATCATCCGACTTCCTAGGACGGTGTTAATGCTGCCACTGACCACGGACTTGGTCTTCTCCACACTCCCAGTCACAGCTCCCTTGGTCCTGTCCACCACCCCAGTGATTGTGCTGGTCACAGAATCCTTGGCCCCCGTCACAGTCGTCGTCACAGCATCTTTGGCCCCAGTCATAGCCCCTTTGGCATTGGCCACAACCTATGGGAAAAAAAAGCAGGCCATCTGACTGGTGAGAAACATGGGCATAGATACCTATAGAAAGGTCTTAACTAAGGCAGCACAGTTGAAGAGTTAAAGGATGAGTCTGGCCCTTTTACTTTCTAGTTGTGGGTCTTGGACAAGTAACTGAGAGTTGATGAGCCTCAATTTTCTTAACAGGTATAAATGCCCTACCTGCCACCACTCAAAGGTTGTCAGAAGACCAAAAGAGGGAAATGGATAAAAAACTTGTCGAAGTTTTTTCTTTCTGTTTTAAACTAGATGAACCTGTAGTGAGGCACAAATGGGACTCTAGAGAAAAGTGGCATTTTCCATTGACATGCTTCTACTGAGCCCCTCATACATGCCTGTAAGCAGAGACATAGGTATCATGCGCACCGCCCCAGGCTGACACACAGGCAGATGTACCAGTTCCCCAGTCTACTGGCTGTGCTCTCAGATACCAAGCAAGAAAAGGTTCTATTCACCACCTCTGCATTTATCCAATACCACATAAGACTCAGTGATTTAAGGAAGCAATTTCACCTGCAGAGACGAAGCCACAAATTTAACAGAGATCAGACTAAAGTCTGGCCCAAAGGTGGATACCTCATCTCTGCTTCTTAAGACAACCTGATAACAGTTCAGGAAGTAAGAGAGTGGTCATTACTCTTTCAAAAATATATTCAAGGCTGGAACAAATAAGTACTGCCTGTTTGTGGCCTCCAACAGTCTGTATTAAAGAGATAAAACTTAAAAAATGTGAGGTGGCAAGCCTCAGCACTCTTGTCCCAAGCTCACCTGATTTGTTGGCTGATTCAGAATAGGCAGCTTCTCCTCAATCCTGTCTAGCCCCTTACAGGCATAGGTATTGGCAACAGCAACTAGAAGAATCACAAATGGTGAAAATGTTAATAGTCTGGTAAGAGTGAACACATAACTTGAACCTTTATTCTTACTATGGAAAAACAGCAAAAAATATTTATTTTAATTTACCACACAATACTTTTGTCTGGTTTCTCCAGTTCAGAAAGGAGATCCTTGCCAGGTTTCCAGCAGCTTCCTTCTACTGACAGGGAAATAAGGATGTGTGTCTGTGGTGGGGGTAGGGGAGCAGCAAGCTGAGGCAGTGACAAGCCAACAAGGAAGGTGGCCAGGAAGCCTCTTCCTCATCAGTTGTCCCCTAAGGTTAAAAGAAGCCAGGCTTCACCCGAATCCTCATTCAGGGAATGAGGTATCTGAAAACCCTCAAAATTAGCATTTCCATGCTAGTCTAATCTCTGCTGCTGCTGCTGCTGCTAAGTCGCTTCAGTCATGTCCAACTCTGTGTGACCCCATAGACAGCAGCCCACCAGGCTCCCCCGTCCCTGGGATTCTCCAGGCAAGAACACTGGAGTGGGTTGCCATTTCCTATCCAATGCATGAAAGTGAAAGTGAAGTCGCTCAGTCATGTCCAACTCTTCGAGACCCCATGGACTGCAGCCCACCAGGCCCTCCGTCCATGGGATTTTCCAGGCAAGAGTACTGGAATAGGGTGCCATCGCCTTCTCCGAGTCTAATCTCTGCCTATACTGAATTCAGTAGGTGGCAGTATATTTGGGGTCATCACCAGGAAACAGTGTGCTAACAGCACCCTAGATCTCCCTAACGAGACCCAGAGTTTAGTCCAAGCTCCCCCACCGACGCCCAACATTTGCAGAGCAGCAGAGTTGGAAAGCTGATTTCTAAAAGGCTCTCCATAATCCTAAAAGTCCATGATGGAATAATTTGAGAGAATGATTTAACCCCTTATTCCAAAGCAGATAATAAATGTGGAGAATCGGAAAATGCCACTCCTAGGTATATATATGAAAGAACATATGTCCACACAAAAACCTGTGTACAAGTGTTTGCATTAGCATTCATTGCTCATGATAGGCAAAAGCTAGAAGCAACCCAAACATCAACTGATGAATGAAAATGATATATCCACACAACAGAATATTAAATTATTCCATATTCAAAAGAAATGAAATACTGAGATGATGCTACAATTTGGATGAAATTTGGAGACATTATGCTAAGTGAAAACTAGCCAGTCACAAAGGACCACATGTTTTATGACTCCATTCATATTACATGTCTAGGATATGCAAATCTATAAAGAGAAAATAGTAGTTGCCTAAGGTTGGGGAAGGGGGGGGGGGTTGGTGGAGTGATTGAGAATAAGGTTTCTCTTTTTTTAAAAAAACATGGTAAAATATACAAAACAAACTTCACCATTTAAACTATTTTTAGGTGTACAATTCACTGGGACTCACAATATTGCTCATTCATAATATTGTGCAACCATTACCACTCTCATTTCCAGGACTTCTTCCTCATCCCAAATAGAAAGTGGAATGAGGTTTCTTTCTAGAGAGATGACAGTGTTCTAAAATTGATCATGGTGATGCCTAAACAACACTGTGAATATACTAAAAGC
This sequence comes from Budorcas taxicolor, assembly GCF_023091745.1. Lineage (NCBI taxonomy): Eukaryota > Metazoa > Chordata > Mammalia > Artiodactyla > Bovidae > Budorcas > Budorcas taxicolor. Next base: position 28,325,799 of record NC_068917.1, on the reverse strand, counting down.
CACTGAATGGTACACTTTAAGTGGGCAATTTGTACACTGATTTATTTTTAAAGCAGTTCATGTATACTGTGTAGTCCCAAGGAAGTCAGTTATTTCAGTTTACTCACTGATTCCCCGTTTGATCTCACTTGCCAACACAGAAACATCTCTGGGGAATTTCTTTTTTTTTTAATATCATATTTGCTGTTGCTCTGAAGCAAGCCTTCTATAACAATGAGCATCACCTGGCAGTTCTCAGAAAAGGTAGTATGTGTCTCAGTAAAGGCTGAGGATTCCCTGACTGATGAAAGCTCAGGGCGTAAGGCTAGCCTTCATTATTCAAACCAGCTTTGGGCTCAGTCGCAGTGACTATATGGGACTAAATTTTGAGGCCAAAATGAACACTCACTTTGTGGCTCTAACTTTTGGATGATTGGCAGCGCGCTGGTCACAGCCACAGAAGTGATGGTCTTCATGCCCTTCTCTGCCATCTCACACAGAGACTTCAAGTAAGGATGCTGATCCTTTGTACTGAGGTAAGCCGAGGACACCAGATCATACGTGGAGCTCACCAAGGGGAGGTTGGCCACCCTGGTCACTACACTCTGTAACCAAGAGGGAGAGAGGGGTTAACGTCTACAAAACATGGCTGGTGGGGAAAGGAATTAAGAATCGTCCCTCTATTTATAAATCATACCAGTTGTGGTTCAGCTGCAACAGATGCCATCTTTCTTGCTGGAGAAAGAAGAAATCTGCAGGAGAGAGGCTTATTTCAGAACACTGTGACAAGATTCCCAGATTAATTCTCCAACCCCAGGTTTCAAGTGAGCAAAATTCAAGATACAGTCAGTGGAGTCTGAACTGCTCCCACCCTCTGACTCTCAGAGGTCTCCCCTGGGAAAACAAGTCCTGAAAGAAGGCTTCAAAGCTCACGGGTACAATACACCAACTTGAAGTGTTCAATTCAGTGCCTTCCCCACCAGGACATTAGAGACACCTTTTGAAGAAAAACGTCTATCCACAAAAATGCTAACCAGGTAACATGCATGTAAAAACTAGGGAGATATTTCAAGGAGAAGGTGTCTTGGGCAGTCAGGCCGATCAAGATGGAGCACTTTGGGCTGGGGGTGCGGGGAGTCAAACTTTTCCTGTCAAAGAACCGAAACAAGTTCAAGGGACATTAAGCACAGGGGATAAGGAGGTGCTCCAAGGATCAAGAAACTTTTCAGGGAGTTTTTAAATGTCACTTTAGTGTCCCCAACGGCCCACACCTACACAAAACAGCCTCACTGGTAAGCAGCAGGGCTGGGAAGGCAAGAACCAACCCCTTCGGAGCCACTCTGCGGCCGAGAGTTCCAATTTAACAAGAAATGAGAACCACGCCGAAGGCGGAAATCAGGCGCCAGTTATCAATAGCCCGTCCGCGTACCCCACAAAATTCATCTTTAAGACGATTTTCTCAGGCGTTTCCTTTTAACTAATGTCCTCTGGGGTCGATTGGAAACTGCTAGCCCCAACCCAACCAAGAAGCTACAAACGCACCAGGGAAGCGAGCAGAAAAGCAAGCCTCGATCAAGGAACAAAAGGGAGGGTGGAAACGCAGGGCCCAGACACCGCCCCTTCCCAGCCCGGGCCCCGAAACCGCCGCGAGGCGAGCGTCCGGCCCGAAGCCCGCGTTGGCCGAGCCACAGGGACCGCAGAGGGGCGCGCACCCACCAGCCTGCAGATGCCAAAGGACAGAGGTCCGGCGAGTCTGTGCGGCGTTCACAGCTCACCGACCCGTGCGCCGGAATATATACCCGCCCCGCCCCCCGCCCGCCCCCGTGCCACGTGACCCCAGGCCCTCAGCCGGGGCGTAGGGGTCGGCCCTGCGTGGATCAAGAGTTGCTAGGGATCCCCGTGCAAAAATGCGGCGGGTGCGCACGCTGGCTTTGTAGTTTCGTAAAAGGAAGTGGGGCCCCGGAGGCTCAGCAGTAAAGAATCCGCCTCTAATTCAGAAGATGAGGGTTCAATCCCTGGGTCGAGAAGATGCCCTGGAGAAGGAAATGGCAACCCACTCCAGTGTTCTTGCCTGGAGAATCCCATGGACAGAGGATCCTGGCGGGCTACAGTCTATGGCACAAAGAGTCGGACACTACTGAACGACTCAGCCACCAAAAGGCAGCAGAGGAGTTGCCGCGAGGGACTCACTGTAACTAACCTGTTAATTTCCACCAGTTCTGGGAATAGAATTGTCTTTAAAAATGGAAACAATGGCGTTTGGACTGCTATTTATAGCAAACAAATAACTTCCAAAGTGTTGTGAAATTCTAAAGGATGACGGACCTGTTGAGAGGGCTATTGTGTTGCTCTTTTTACTTTAAAGTCAGTTTCTTCAACATCTGTCTAAAGTTGAATTGGAATTTCCAAAAAGGCCTTGAGAATATACTCTTCCAGCAAGACTAAAACCCAAATCACTGCGGTCTGATAGCTGCCTAAGTTTACTATGCAAATAGCTTTTTGTTTGTTTTTAATTAAAGGATGATTGCTTTACAATATTGGGCTGGTTTCTGCCCTACATCAACATGAATCGGCCATCAGTTCAGTTCAGTTCAGTCGCTCAGTCGTGTCCGACTCTTTGCGACCCCGTGAATCGCAGCACGCCAGGCCTCCCTGTCCATCACCAACTCCCGGAGTTCACTCAGACTCACGTCCATCAAGTCCGTGATGCCATCCAGCCATCTCATCCTCCGTCGTCCCCTTCTCCTCCTGCTCCCAATCCCTCCCAGCATCAGAGTCTTTTCCAGTGAGTCAATTCTTCGCATCAGGTGGCCAAAGTACTGGAGTTTCAGCTTTAGCATCATTCCTTCCAAAGAACACCCAGGGTTGATCTCCTTCAGAATGGACTGGTTGGATCTCCTTGCAGTCCAAGGGACTCTCAAGAGTCTTCTCCAACACCACAGTTCAAAAGCATCAGTTCTTTGGCGCTTAGCTTTCTTCACAGTCCAACTCTCACAGAATAGGTCATATGCACACACAAGCCCCCTCCCTCTTGAATGTCAGTCCCCCGAAATGGCTTTTTTTTTTTTAAGTTGAGAGATAAGGGCTCTTTTTTTTGTTTTTGCTGTTGTTTTTGTTTGGGGGAGTACTTTACCTTTTTTTTTTTTTTTTTTTTAAGAAACAAATCTTCAGCGTCTGAGTCCTGGTGTTTCCTTGTGTAAAAGGGAAGGACTTGAATCATGATGTGAGTGTGCAACTGCCCCAAGCTGGGTTAGGGGGTTCTCTGGACCTTTCCCGGTGTGAGTGGGCTGGTTATCTGCTGACATCGCCGGAGGCCTCAGCCTCCCAGCTCTTTCCCAGGGAAGATAAAGGAGAAAGGAGAGGTGGGAGGTGCGAGGGAGAGGTGGGGTCAGGTCCTCCGCCTCGGCTTCTGGAATCTAGAGCAAGAGGAGGCAGCTGGTGAGTAGGCAGGAGCCTGGAGGCAGGCTGTGTTTGTCAAGCTGCACAGTTTGAACTGTGGGAAACACTCAAAGGCATTTACCTTAATTACTTAACTGAGGTTGCAGATACAGAGATACTGTGCATATTTAAAGTTCCAAACCGACCCATGGAAAATATGTATCCCTCATACAGGACTGTAGACATCTAGAGGCCCCCAGCAAGAAAAACTAAATATTGTGTCTTCTTTCCCCTCCTACAGACACCAGGTCATTCAAAACAAAATACACTACTACCATGAAATAACTGTTAGGAAGTCCAAAATTTTTATGTCCCTCTTCTCCACCGCCCCCCTTCCCTACCCCCACCCATTGACATTTTCAATGCTTCAGTCAGTTCAGTTCAGTTCAGTCGCTCAGTCTTGTCCGACTCTTTGTGACCCCATGGACTGCAGCACACCAGGCCTCCCTGTCCATCATCACTCCTGGAGTTTACTTAAACTCATGTCCATTGAGTCAGTGATGCCATCCAGCCATCTCATCCTCTGTTGTCCCCTTCTCCTCCTGCCTTCAATCTTTCCCAGCATCAGACTCTTCAAATGAGTCAGTTCTTCGAATCAGGTGGCCAAAGGATTGGAGTTTCAGCTTTAGCATCAATCCTTCCAATGAATATTCAGGACTGATCTCCTTTAGGATGGACTGCCTTGCTGTCCAAGGGGATTTCAAGAGTATTCTCCAACACCACAGTTCAAAAGCATCAATTCTTTGGTGCTCTGCTTTCTTTATAGTCCAACTCTCACACCCATACATGACTACTGGAAAAACTGTAACTTTGACTAGACAGACCTTTGTTGGCAAAGTAATGTCTCTGCTTTTTAATATGCTGTCTAGGTTGGTCATAACTTTTCTTCCAAGGAGCAAGCATCTTTTAATTTCATGGCTGCAATCACCATCTGCAGTGATTTTTGAGCCCCCCAAAATAAAGTCTCTCACTGTTCCCACTGTTTCCCCATCTATTTGCTATGAAGTGATGGGACCGGATGCCATGATCTTAGTTTTCTGAATGTTGACTTTTAAGCCAACTTTTTCACTCTCCTCTTTCACTGCTTTAAGTACTCAACTTACCTTTTTCTTTTCTTTTTGCTGTTCCATTTTTGTTGGTGCGCTAAGCAGATGTTTAGTGTTCCTCTTGTTAATCTATCCCCATCCTGATGTAAAAACAGCAGCAATCTGTGTGATGATGGTGAGGTGTTTTTTTCAGTTCGTTTTTTAACTTCTCACTAGTCTGAGCTCTTATTTTGCAACAGAAAACTTTTGCCCTTTCACCTACATATGCCTCCATCTCTTTTTAATTTTATTTTTAAATATAAAATATTTATTTTTTAATAATAAAAAATTATTTTATTTTCCTCCTCATAGGGGAGGCTGAAGGGGCTCGAGGAAACCAGCAATTAGGTGGATTAGGTCCCACCTAATCTTTTTTTTTTTTTCCCTAGACTAGAAAGTACGAGAGACTTTGCTGAAGGAGACACATTTCTTACAGTTTGTACTTTAATGTATTAGAGAAGGAAATGGCAACCCACTCCAGTGTTCTTGCCTGGAAAATCCCAGGGATGGGGGAGCCTGGTGGGCTGCCATCTATGGGGTTGCACAGAGTCGGACACGCCTGAAGTGACAGCAGCAGCAGCAGCGGCAACTCAACCTGGGTGTATTAATGATACAAAATAATAGTAAAAAAAAAAAAAAAGAAGAAGAAAAGTGAAATCTGCCTTGAAGTTTCCTTTTCCAGAAATGGGGCAAATGCCTCCTTCCCCACGCTTATGGTTTTTCTTCCCTCCCTCAAAGGCACTGTATGCTCTTCCAGCCACCTGTATCCTCCACTCCATGCTGCACTCTCTTCCTCACAGACCTCTCTCTCTCTGGACAAACCCTCGTTCCCTCTGCCTGGAGTGGTTGCCCGTCTGGCAAGCTCTACTTCTCTGTACTACTCAGCTCTTTACAACTGTGAGGCCCTCCTCAGCCCAAGATTATTCACTAGCGAGCAGTAGAACTGGCTCTCAAACCAGGTATGTCTGACTGTAGAACTGACACTTTATCATTACTTGATGTGTGTGCTTAGGCAGTAAATACGCTTGACCCTCAATGCCTGTAAGATGTAGGAGTTAGATGACATCTAGTGTTTCTTTCAGCTGTCCAAAAACTAACAATACCTTATCTCGTTTATAGCTTTATTATGTCCTTCAATAAACATGTCAGCCCAGACAGGTGCTTTTTCCTATTCCCTTGTCACAAGGCAGCCTCATCCAAACACAGGGGAAATATTATTCTGTTCATTTCTTCTTTATACTTGAGCTTGAAATTAGATAAAACTACCTTTCTCATTGAGGATTCCCTAGTGGCTCAGACGGTGAAGAATCCACCTACAATGCAGGAGACCTGGGTTCAATCCCTGGGTTGGGACGATCCCCTGGAGAAAGGAACAGAAACCCACTCTAGTAGTATTGCCTAGAGAATCCCCATGAACAGAGAAGCCTGGCAGGCTACAGTCCATGGGGTTGCAAAGAGTCAGACGTGACTGAGCAACTAAGCAAACCTTTCTCATAGCCCAGAGACAAAGATAGTGGGTCACAAGTAATGAGTCATGAAGCCAGATGATTTCTATTTTGAACAATTCAAACCCCATGCAATCTGGTCACCAGCAGGAAGAGTTACTTGGATGACCCAATTAATCTACCGTCTTACTCACCCCTGAACTTGATACTCCACCATCTTTTATTCTCCTCCAAGTACCTTTGGGTGGAAAACACAATTCCTTTTACACATGGACTTCATCTTGAGTTGGTTTCCAAACAGACCACCCTCCTCCTCCTGCCCAACTGAACTTCACATCTTTTAGCCTGCCAGGGTCCCTTCCCTTTTCTCTTTTATATAGGTAACTCAAGAAAAAGCAAGAAAGTTGATCAAATTTAAAGTCTGTTTCTCATCTAACTTATTTTCCCCTCCATCTTGTATCTCCTTATAGGTTTGAGATTTTATAAATGAAAATTATCCTGGGATGTCACAATTTCATGCATTCTTATTCTCTTTAAGTCAATATAATTAATTAATTTAGAATATAGCTTACTTTCTCTTTTGTATTTATATCCAGTTTACTCCCCACCACACACAAAGGACATAAATTGCCTTACAAATTGCATAAAATACAGGAAGAATACATTTTAAATAAGTAAAAAAAATAATATTAAGGCAAACAAATTAAGATGAAGCTTCTTGCTTTTATTTTATCATTATATCAGGTAATTAATGCTTATATTAGGAGAAACTCAGTGATTCCCCACAAATGAAGAAATGGTTTCTAAGATAGTAATCTATTATATGGGGATAAGGTGCCAGTGCTGCAGCTTATCATTTACAATAACCTCTTTTGTATACAGCATGATACCGTGGGGAAAAAACATTGAATTCAGAATCCCAACTTTTTTGTTTTCAACTTTACTGAGATACTATAAACATATACCATTGTTTAAGCTTAAAGTATACAATGTAGTGATTTTATATATGTATATACTGAAAAAGAATTACCACAGGAAGGTTAGTTGATATATCCATCACCTCATACAGTTAGAATTTCTGCTTTGAGAATTTTTTTTTGGCTTCACCTCACAGCCTGTGGGATCTTAGTTGCCCGATCAGACCAGTGATGGAACCCCTGCCCTCTGCAGTAGATGTGCAAAATCTTAACCGCTGGACCACCAGGGAAGTCCCAAGAACTTAAAAAATCTACAGTAGGGGAGCAAAATTTGCCACACCAAAACGTGTTTATTTGGCATGAGGACTGATTTAGGCTGATTTTTTTTTTTGCCTGATTATTTTTAAGAATCAAAATACTCAGAAGACTCACCCATCTTTCACCTCTCCCTTAGCTGCCTATAAGGAAAGCTGACCACTACAGAATTGATGCTTTTGAACTGTGGTGTTGGAGAAGACTCTTGAGAGTCTCCTGGACTGCAAGGAGATCCAACCCATCAATCCTAAAGGAGATCAGTCCTGAATATTCATTGGAAGGACTGATGCTGAAGCTGAAACTCCAATACTTTGGCCACCTGATGTAAAGAACTGACTCATCTGAAAAGACCCTGATGCTGGGAAAGATTGAAGGCGGGAGGAGAAGGGGATGACAGAGGATGAGATGGTTGGATGGCATCACTGATTCAATAGACATGAGTTTGAGTAACCTCTGGGAGTTGGCGATGGACAGAGAAGCCTGGCAGGCTACAGTCCAGGGGTCACAAAGAATCAGACATGACTGAGCAGCTAAACAACAAATATATATATATATATATATATACACATGCTAAGTCACTGAGAAAGTCACTCAACTATCTCAGTCAAAGAAAGTCAGTTCCCAAACTCAAGGCCTAATAACCCCAAGAACATACAGTTTGGGAGTTTCGAGAGCATGGCAGTTTGGTTTGCAGGATGAGTGCCCTCTGTCCTTGTTAACCTAAGTAGCTCTGCTTGGAGGCCATGATCCACAGTGTATTCATGTCAGGAACAGTCAGAGCTTGACCACAGGAAAATAAAAGCAGGTGAATTATTTTCTGTGGGCCCCCCACCTACTCTTTGAACCCCTTTTCTCCTCCTTAAAGAATCCTCCTTTCCCTGGGTGCTTGGAGTCTCCTTTCTGTAGTATCCTCCCCAACACACACTCCAATCCTAACAAGCCTATGATCTCAACTAAAAATTCAAATGCTTTTTTTTTTTTTTAGTTTTTATTTTTATTTATTATTTATTTATTTGGCTGCTTGGGTTCTTCATTGCAACCCAAGGGATCTTTGATCTTCATTGCAGCATGCAAGATCTTTAGTTGCAGCACATGAACTCTTAATTGCTGCACATGAGATCTAGTTCTGCCCAGGGATCGAACCTAGGCCCACTGCATTGGGAACATGGAGTCTTAGCCACTGGACCAGGGAAGTTCCCTCAAATGCATTTTATAAATGTATTCAAACCTAAATGCTAAAGACTAACTTATTTAGTGCCCTCTCCTAGGGGTATTTACAAGTTAATAAAAATCTATTTTTTAAAACAATTTACAAAATATGTTCTCATGTAGAATAGGAAGGACATGCTGTTCCTATTCTGTGCTCTGATTCAGAGTCACTTGTCCAAGGTTACTATAGTTTGTAAGCAATAGAATTAAGTCATAGATCCTGTCTACAACCGTGTGACTATATCATGCTGTCTCTGAAGGATAAATGTGTAAATGTCTCCAGTGTTTGTTGCATGAATATTAAAATAAAGAACAAGAGGGAATGAGATAGTAAGAAAGAAACAAGGAAAAGAAAAATGAAAGAGCGATCAGGGGCATTTCTTTAACGGACTAGAAAGGAATTGTTCTTGGTAAATGGGGAAGCAGGCTATGTGAAACTATGAAAGTCTGCCCCCAATACACATACACACTTCCATATACTATCTACGTGTCAGTTCTCAGGCTTGAGCAGTTCCCAAAGAACAGCAAGCCTGTGGATAAAATGTTTACTTCTCTTTTGCTCTTTCTCAGGAATTAAGAATCATAGGCCATTTTAACTTTGGATCATCAAGTCCAGATGATATACCTAGAATTTTATCTTTTTAATTTTAAAAATAACTTTAGAATGTTTTTTATTTATTCATTTATATTGTTTGGCCTCACTGCACTAGAGGTAGGATCTTAGTTCCCCAACCAGGGACTGAACCTGTGCTCCCTGCAGTGGGAGTCCAGAGTCTTAACCACTGGACCACCAGGAAAGTCCCAACTCTAGAACTTTAGTATAGGAAGAGATTCTACTGATTATCTGATCCAGTAGGTCTATGTGCAATAGCTTGGGGTACAGGTCTTCAACCAAGCACCTTCCCCTGGGGTGACTCCTTCATTAGTTTTGTTGAAGGCGAAAGATGTGGGGCCAACTCCCCTTGGAAAGTGGTTCTCTGGGCCTGGCTTCATCTTTGTAAAAATGCCTGATCCTTCCCTTTCTTTGAGTTCTCTATTGGTCGAGAGCAAGGAGGGAAGTAAGGGTAGGAAGGGGGTGGTTTTGTGTTTTGTTTACATATGCTAATTTTGGAAAGATGACTGAGCCAAAAGTTTGGGAGTGACAGCTACTATATTTAGGGTCAAACTCCCTATTCCAGTTCTAGAATTAGATTTGGCAAAGATGTTTTTCCTAGGTTGGCTTTTGACAGAACCAACATGAGCAGTCCTTAAAGACTCAACAAACAACTGAGGAAATTCTGGGAAACATGGCTTTACCAGCCAGGGCCACTGCCCTTTCCAGAATCCTGACACTCTCTGAGCTGCAGAATGAAACCTGCAAGATCAGGATCCATGTTGTCAGCCATGTACGGGTCATTTCTTTTATCTGAGCCAATTAATCAAAGTTCTGCATTTCATTTAATATTTCGTTACGGAAAAATCCAAAAAGCTTCACTGAGTAAAGACAGGATATATCATGATCCACAGTTCAGCCGACATGCACAGCTACATTACTAGAAATGTTACAAAGTCCATCAAGGATTCAGAAATGATCTTCAAAAATTTAAGACCACACTGATAGGAATAGTCCTGATATTATTTTAACAGATTTGTAAAAAAATAATAATAGTAATAAAACAATCTGTCTTTGATGATCTTTACATGTTAGAATACTGAAATTAAAAAAAAGGAAAATAGACATGTGACCCAAAGTTATGCTGATGAGAATCACATCTGTGGTAGCAACATTACTTTTCCAATACTCTGCTGCTGCTGCTGCTGCTAAGTCGCTTCAGTCGTGTCCGACTCTGTACGACCCCACAGATGGCAGCCCACCAGGCTCCCCCGTCCCTGGGATTCTCCAGGCAAGAACACTGGAGTGGGTTGCCAGTTCCTTCTCCAATGCATGACAGTGAAAAGTGAAAGTGAAGTCGCTCAGTCGTGTCCGACTCTTTAGCCCCCATGGACTGCAGCCACTCTGGAAATTTTCATTTCTGGCTTTAGCAAACTGAAATCACTCTAGTCTACAGTCCAAGAAGAAGTGAAAGTGAAAGTCGCTCAGTCGTGTACGACTCTTTTCGATCCCATAGAATAATCTATGGAATTCTCCAGGCCAGAATACTGGAGTGGGTAGCCATTCCCTTCTCCAGGGGATCTTCCCAACCCAGGGATCGAACCCAGGTCTCCCACATTGCAGGCGGATTCTTTACCAGCCGAGCCACCAGGGAAGACCAGGAGAAGAAACAGAAGGCCATTTTTCTGAAACTGAAATACAGATCAACTAGCTACTGCCATCCACCCTAAACTCTTACACTGATCTCTTAGATTTTGATTAGATAGAAAAAGAAGGTAATGGAATATGGACTCAAAAACTGTCCCCACTCCCTAGGTTAAGGAGCTTCAGGCTGGCTTTACAGGTCATAATATATAATCCTGGAAATATATGTACGTAGGTAATACAGAGCTATTTTCTAAAATAAATTGAATGTCATACATATAAGATATCTTGGTTTTTTTATTCCTCTTCCACTCAAATTGCCTCAAAAAATGTAAGTAAAAAGAATACCATTTGACAGAATGTGAATTTAAATAAGCAAAGCAAACTAATTTATTATCTCCTCAATCTGTAGTTAACAGATTACATAAAAAAACCTCATAGCTCTATGTGTGTTTATACAGAAGATAAGGACTACAGATATCTAGAACCCTCAAGCTTGCCAACAACACTGAATAAAAATAATTCATGGTCAAATGTTTTTGAAAAACACAGATGACAGAGTATTTCTGTGAAGAAAAAAGAAAAACATCATAGCTAGCCCTAAGTTGAAATAAAAGGAGAAAGGAAACCTTTCTCATACAACTATATGATATCTATTCAATGAAAGTTTATTAAAGTAAGAGGATTAAAGAGGAAAATATGCCTGCCTGCCAATGCAGGCTTTGTAGTGCCGGGAGCCAGTGTGAGGAATCCTGCCCGTGACAAGGTCATGAGGAAGGAAGCTGACATACGCAAGGCGTGCTCAGACTTCAGGGACCCCTCTGGAAATTCCTAAGCATGTACCCCAACAAAAATCTGCCGGCTTTTGTGCTCTGCTTTTCCACTCTTCTGACATTTTCTGGAAAAAGTCAATTCAGGGCTTTAGTCTTCTGCATTTGAAAGAGTGTTTCAATCCAAAAACCCCTATGATGGCTTTCTAGCCTGCCTGCAGGACTCGTACAGCTGCGCGTGTGATTGTTTGAGGCCTCCTGACTGCAGGAGGCACAGGAAGCTTAAAACATCCTAGGAATGTAGGAGCTTCCGAGGAGTCAAAATCTTTAGAATAGGACTGATTAAAAGTTTCGTTTGTTGAGTCAATGCTTGCTGCCAAATTTTCATATCCTTTGTTTTTAGATATAGTTGGTATATAGAAAAACAAGTAGTAGACCTTGTATTAGCAACATTAGATCTTTGAGTTAAGTACCTTCTTTGTTATAACCCACTGCGCCTTTGTTCTATAGAGATGTAACTTTAGCCCTTTTAAGGAGATGCAGATTAAAGAAAAACACTTCAGGAGAAACAAAATTAACATTCATTAAGGAAGAGAGCCAAAAGGTGTTAACAAGCCTCTTGGCCAGAAGATAATGTAAATCACCTGAGACCTTTTGTATAGAAAATAATGTATAGAAAGAGTCTGGGCTGCGAACGCTACATAATTTTGTGTTACCCATTGATCTCCATGTTTTATCAAAAGTATAAAAGGCCTTCTGAACAATAAAGGACCGGACCAGCTTCTCGGACCAGTTTCTCGAACTAGTCTCTTGGCCTGCTTTCTGGGGAGTCTGGCTCCCCCCGTGTCTCTCTCTCTCTCTCATTTTCTCTCCCTTTCCCTCTCTCTGCTCTTTACTTTAATTTCAGGCTGAATTTCCATCTGGGGCGCAGAGGCTCGCCAGGTCTACTTATTTGCCCTGGCTGTTAAGACCCGCGCGAAAGGGAGCTTAAGGCGAGGCACCCTTAGATATTCAAGCGGGCGCCGGTGGCCCAACGTAGATGGTGCAAATTCCTTGTCTGGAATTTTATTGGTCTTCCGCGTAAACCAAGCTATTCAGCCCTCTTCCTCCACTTAATCTTCCTACTACGCTATAGTTTCTTAATCTAATCTTATATTAATAAATAAACGAGTCTTTCCACGCCAACGCCGTCCACCCTTCGAATTCCCTGGATCCACCGGGGCTGGACCCCGGCATTGTAGAAGACTTGGGTTTGATCCCTGGGTGGGGAAGACGCCCTGGAAAAGGAAATGGCAACCTGCTCCAGTATTCTTGCCTGGGAAATCCCATGGACAGAGGAGACAGGCAGGCTACAGTCCATGGGGTTGGAAAGAGTCAGACACTACTGAGCGACCTGGGCACACAAACACACACCAAAATGTTAATTATACGAATCATTTATAGGAGGATTATAGCTCATCTTTTCTTGTATTGCTCTGTATTCTCTCAGATGAATATTACTTGTGGCAGAAAAAGCTTTTTGTAGTAAGTTTTTCATCAGGCTATTCTTAATGCTCAAAAACAAAACAATTAGCCAGAAGAGTCATTAATGATGGTTAAATTTTACCTAGCAACTGGATTACAAAAACCTAATAATTGAGTCAGAAACTCCCACAGCTCCTTGGAGACGGCCAGTTAAGGAGTTGCAAAATTACGACATATTCTCTGAAATGTTCTGGAAAAGCATGGGTGTGGATGTGGGAACACAGCCACAGGATCACAGGACCCCTTCCTAGAGGAGCCTTAGGCCTCTAAACCTACTTTTCCAAGCAACATGTATCCCCAGTTACCCAGCATCAGTTTCTGGAACTACTTGATGGATGGTGCATTCCTAAAGGCTCATGGTTTCATGTCCATGAAGGCGTCCAAGTTAAAACTGCAGGTTCCTAAACAATCATTTACAAAAGGACTTCTTCTCAAGCCATCATTCCAGGATGTATTTGCTAAGCATCTAGGATACAGCCCCTTCCTTTATGTGCTCCTAAGAACTTCAGGTATCCTTGGGTAGAAATCACATCTAAGCCACCATGTTCTTGATAGCTCTCCAATAGGTAAGCACTTATCATAGCTCATAACTATTCCATTCATTCCTTCATGTTTTGGGGATAATTCTGATTGAAGCATTCTGTGACTGAACTAAATTTTAACATATTCATGTTAAATAAATGATAGTTGTTCAGTCGCTAAGTCTTTTCAACACCATGGCCTGCAGCATGCCAGGTTCCCCTGTCCCTGTCCCTGTCCAGGTGGGTTCTTCACAAGTGGCACCTGGAAAGTCCTAATTCATAACACAGTTCCCTATGAAAGATAAAAATCAAGAACTAAAGAGCATTTCCCAGAAATGGAGCAGGGCCGATTTCATCACCTTTATTCTGGTTGGCTGTCGCTCTCTTTCACATACAAACATACACAGTCTGGTTACATATACCCCAGGAATCTCAGTTTATAGTGGGTGCAATTTGCAGCGGGGGGATGGAGGGGGGGGCGATGGTCAGAGACATTGTGTATTAAGACACAATCTGTCAGGGAAAGATAAATTCTGTGTGATATTAGATACATGTAGAACCTAAAAAATACAAGAAACTAGTGAATGATAGAAAAATGAAACAGACTCACAGATACAGAGAACAAATCAGTGGTTACCACAGTGAAGAGAGGAGATGCAATATTGGGATAGGGGATTAAAAGCTACAAACTATTATGTATAAAATAAACCACAAGGATATATTGTACAACACAGGAAATAGAGTCAATATTTTATAACTATAAGTGGTATAGTGTGTTCGTGCTCAGTCATGTCTGACTCTTTGCAACCACATGGACTGTAGCCCACCAGGCTCCTCCATCTATGGGATTTCTCAGGCAAAAATACTGGAGTGGGTTGCTGTTTCCTTTTCCAGGGGATCTTCCTGGCCCTCTCAAAATGTGTGGATGAAGAATGCTGGAAGTGAGGTGAGGAACTGTTGTGCTTTTAGATATGCAAATCATTTAGCCCAGTGCATGCCGCCAGGAAGCTAAGAATCCATTTCCCACGATGTCCAAAGTACAATACGCTGTATTCAAGGAGGCCCTGCCATGCAACAGACGTAACAGAGGGAAAATTCATGCCTCCTGCTCTTGAAGAAACCTAAGTAGTTAATGTCTGAGGAGTCTGACTGTTGGAAAGGGGCAAGGTAATGTTGTTCCTTCTGTTTCTTTCATTCTCTCTCCCTCCGAGCCCTCGTACACCCAGGGTACCGATTCCTGTTAGCCACCAGTCTGCTTACAAACATACACAGTTCCTTAACAACATTCTTCATTTCTTCACCAAACCAAGTACTGCTGCTCAAACTCTCTCCTTTTGCCTTTCTGAGTTTGGCATCCTCCTCCTCTCCAGCCCCACTTCCTGTCTCCAAAGGGGCACGTGAGCAGGAGGTGAGCATTAATAATGCTCCAGTCTGCGGCCTCTGGGGGTTGCTTCCGTCAGACTCAGTTTTTCCCAGCTTCTTCAGAATCCTCTCCACCATCCTTACTCTGTAACCCTTCTTCTGTGCATCATGCCAAGGTCAGCCACTCCAGTATTGGCCCCTGAGGGGTTCCTCTTTCTTTCCTAGTCAAGCACACACAAAAGGAAGCCCTAATTATTCTGACAAAAAATTCTGTGCACTCAGAATAAACTCTTGATGGAGTCCTGGAAACTTGTGCAAACAGCTAGCCAGACTCCTGCCAGTCAATTCCAGGAAGAACCAAGTGAGAGTCTGCCAGTTCCTCTGCCTCCTCATTCCTTCCCCTTCCATGTTAAATGGGCTCTTGCCCACAGCTTACAATGTCCCCATTCTCCTGGTGACACCATTTCAAGAGACTTAAACAGCTTCCTCCTTAGACTAGCATCTATGTGTTTATTATATTCCCTGCCAAGCCATAAGGGCAGCCAGCAAATTGTAGGTAGTTCTTCAGACCTGCAGAAATTCTGAGAATTTCTAGGCTGGCCATCATAAACAAACCTCAGAGTGTTAATAAAGGGCAACAAGAAGTGGAGATAGAGAATGATGTTTCAAAAAGAACAACAACTAAAGAAACCTCATGCGTGCATGTGTGATGTCGCTTCAGTTGTGTCTGACCCTTTGCGACCCTATGGACCATAGCCCACCAGCCTATTCTGTCCATGGGATTCTCCAGGCAAGAATACTGAAATGGGTTGCTGTGCCCTCCTCTACGGGACCTTCCCAACCCAGGGATCAAATCAGAGACTCCTGCGTCTCCTGCAGAGCAAGTAGATTCTTTACTGCTGAGCCACTGGGGAAGCCCAAAGAAACCTCAAAATCTGCATATAAACCAATCAGAAAATTTTGTTCATTTACAGCCTATGTAATAGGCCAGAAAATCACACGTATATAAACATTTTAATAATAAAAGTATGAAATATGACAGCAAATTATAGGAAGAAGGATGTGCCCATTTAGTGTCTCAAATTGAAATAAATTTCATGAAAAGAAAGACAACACAGTGCACTGATTAGAAGCACAGCCTGGAATCACCCAGATCTATCTTTGATGCCAAAACCTCATTAAACTTTCAGGAAATGCCTCTAAGAGAAAATGGGAGGGAGCTAGGAGAGGCTGGGAGAGCCATGAGCCTGTGATGCAAGCCTGCCCAGGAGTGAAGAAGAGAGGGAAGAAAGGCTGCCCCAAAACATGTTAGACTGCAGTGTACTAAAAAGAAAGTTCGGCAAGGCTGCTGGGTCCACGCAAGCCATCAGAGTCCCAAAGAATGAGCCTGCCTTGGTATCACTGCTACACTTACTACTGGCCGGGAGCAGCCCATGGAAAGCATGGGCTCAACTCAAACATGTGGATGAATTTCAGAACCCAGGAGAGGGCCCTTGGTCAGTACTTCTTGCGGTTGGAAAAATATCTGAGAGGTGAATCTTATGGCCACTGTACTTAGTTTCCTCTTCAGTTAAAATAGGCCAAAAATCCATGCCTACTCATCTTGTAGGGGAGTTGTGTAGCTCAGAGGAAGTGATGTTTATGAACACTTTGTAAAGTATGGAATATGCAAACAGTTATTTACACAGGACTATGCCCCTGTCATCAGTTGTAACTCTTCACTCCTGCACCGGTGGGGGCCACCATCCCTCCAGTCTGCCTCTGAACCCCTCCTTCTTCTGAGCTACCCAACCAAGTTACTTCCTCAGCTCAGGCCCATCTGGGAAGCAGGAATGGAAAAGGCAGTCCTTTGACTCAGAGCTAAACATGTCCTCAGACAGAGCCCGCTGGTTGCTGTTGGACTGGTCTAGTCCACTTCATGAAGCTGGACATTGACTTTGCTAACTAAGAGCCATACACAGCAAGCTGTGTTTATTTTACATTTATTCTATTACTTTGAAAAAAGGCAGACTATTAGACTCTGAGAGCTTTATATTTTTAATTTATTTTTGAACAGGTATTGTTTTCGTTATTCAGTCCCTCAGTTGTGCCCGACTCTTTGCGACCCCATGGACTGCAGCACGCCAGGCTTCCCTGTCCTTCACCATCTCCTGGAGCCTGCTCAAACTCCTGTCTGTTGAGTCAATGATGCCACCCAACCATCTTATCCCCTGTCATCCTCTTCTCCTCCTGCCCTCAATCTTCCCCAGCATCGGAGTCTTTTCCAATGAGTCAGCTCTTTGCATCAGGTGGCCAAAGTATAGGTATTACATACATTCAATCTGATATTCAAAACTTAAAAAAAGAGAATTTAAGAAAGTCTTCCTTCTATTCTTCTTGTCCTCTAGCCACAAAGTTTCCCCTCCTTGGAGGAAATGCTATTATTTCCCGGTGTATCCTTCCAGAGATATTTTATGAATAGTTATGTTTATAAAATAATTTCCAACTCTGTTAAGAGAAACTCCCTCAGAGAGGGATGGTTCAGACTAGGCTAACATTATTTAGCTATATCTACTGTATTCTAATTGTCCCATTTCTACATTTTGGAAACTCTGAGAGGTAGGAAGCAAAAGGTGTTTCAACTTTTTTTTTTTTTTTGGCTGTGCCACAGTAGCTTGTGGAATCTCAGTTCTCTGACTAGGAATGAATCTGGGCCACGACAGGGAAAGCCTAGAATCCTAACCAGTAGCCCACCAACATTTTCAATTTTTATTATGAAGATTTTCAAACATTTTCAACATTTTATTACATTTTCAACATTTTATTATGAAGATTTTCAAACAGATCAGGAAGTTGAAAGAATTGTTCAGTGAATACCCACCACCTAAATTCTACCATTAATAATTTGCTATACTTGCTGTAGTTATTATTCCCATTATATTGCCAGGAAACTGTGTCAGATGTTATAGGTACTTTAAATAGTCACTCAGGTGACACTGTGTATTGGTGCTTTTATAACTCATCACACTACTTCACTAGGGGATAAAGGTATTAACAGTTTGTTGCAAAGGCCCCATGTGCTGCCTTGCCCCTCATTTACTTCTATTCTATTCCAGCATTTCAAGCAAGATCCAAAGAGATTCAAGTTCCCTGAAAAAAAGTGAAGTCCAGTTTCTTGTGTCTAAATATGATCTGCAGAAAAGCCACAGAGAATAGACGTCCTCTTTTTCACTTGTAATCTCCCTATCCCCTTTGGCCCTCTCTTCCAGTGTGGTGCTGCTTTCCCTAACAGACTTTAACCTCCCTTAGCTGACCTCATTCTTCTCAAAAGTTCAGGACTTTTTAGACATGTGAGGGAAGCTGGCCAGGCAGCCTAGCCGACCCATTCATCCTTCTTTATCCCAATAGCCTTGGATAACCACCTTGCTACTCACAGCGTGGTTCAGGGACCAGGAACATCAGTACCACCCTCACAGACCAGCAGCATGACATCATAAATGTCCAATCTCAGGCCCGCCCAGACCCACTGAATGAAAGCTTGCATTTTACCGGATCCCCAGGTGATTCCTATGCTCAAGCCAAATGATTACACTCTCACTTCAGCTATTGTTAAAAGCAAGGTCAATGTGAAGTGCAAGATAAATTCCAGGTGGAAAAAAAATAGCAATTAAAGACATTTTTCCTAAGAACTACATTTTCCTGGGTTTCTGTTTGTTTGTTTTTAAATTTATTTGGCCGACCCAGGTCTTTGTTGCGGTATATGGAAACTCCATTGTGGTGTGTGGGATCTATTTCCCAGAGCAGGGATGCAACCTGGTCCCCCTTGCATTGGGAGTGTGGAATCTTAACCACTAGACTGCCAGTGAAGTTCCCCTCTTGGTTTTTTGGGTTTTTTTGTTTTTTTTTTTTTTGCCTCTTCACTCCCCCGTCTTTATAACCTATATCACTTGCTGAGCTCTTGGAAAGTGAAAGGAAAGGAAAGTGAAGTCGCTCAGTCGTGTCCGACTCTTTGCGACCCCATGGACTGTAGCCTACCAGGCTCCTCTGTCCATGGGATTTTCCAAGAGTGGATTGCCATTTCCTTCTCCAGCTTATCTTCCCAACCCAGGGATGGAACCCAGTTCTCCCGCATTGTAGACGGACACTTTACCGTCTGAGCCACCAGGGAAGTCTTATTCTGTATCAAAGACACTATTTCTAAACTTCAAAAAATATTTTTATTCTTAACATGCATATGAGGCTTAGAAGGTTAGAAATCTATCCAAAGTCAAATGGTTGTACATTTGAAACATAAATGCATTCCTTTCCAAGGCCCGCTGCCTTCTTCCCACTTCATGACACTGTCTCTCAAAACCCCAGCAGATGCCTCAGCCCAGACCTTGCCCACCTGGGCCAGAGGTCTTAGGTTTGCCTGTCACCTGGGCTTCTGGAATTTTTTCCTCCTCTCAATCTGATCCTTATGTCCTTTCACTGATAGTTTTTCTGGATCTTGTTCTCTCAGCTCCCAAGTAGCAGTCAGGTCCTCTTATCATCTAAGAATGATGGGAGTCACCTGTGCATTGTTAACTGTGGTCTTCTGCAGGCAATGGGGGAAGGAGAAGGGAAAGGATGGAGGCCAGTGAAGAAGCGTTTGGGCAAGTAGGATGCAGTCTGCCAGGGCATGGCCTATTTTAATCCAAAGAGATCAAAATGTTCCTATGGATGGCTGTGCCTGTGTGGGCTAGAAAAAATCCCTAAAATGTGATTCCTGCCCTTAAGGAACATTCCAGCAGGGGAGCTGGGACTGGAACACAAAAGCCCCATGAACAACATACATGGGGACATAGACAAGACTGCTTCTGGGTGATGAAGTTACAGGTGATTCCTCAGAGCAAGTAGCATTTGCAGATAACCCAGGGGGAGGATGAGACGGAGAGGGCATCCAGGCAAGGGGAGGACGTGCAGAAGGACAGAAGGAAAAGCATCTTTGGGGACTGTCACAAGTAGAGTCCTGTGTGGCTAACCTAGAACGTATGTTTGAAGCCGGTAGTGGAGAGATTAAGGAGGTAGGTTGGGAACAGGAATCACTGAATTTTGAGAAGTGATTAGGTCTGAAGTGGGCACTTGTATTACTATTTTGCAAAGAAGATGGATCAGAGGAGACAGTGACTAGGGTGAGGGAGGTGACAGGTTGACACTGACAGTGAACCTCAGAGAACATGGAGATGTGTGCGTGCTAAGTCGCTTCAGTCATACCTGACTCTTTGCAACCCTAAGGACTGTAGCCTGCCTGGCTGCTCTGTCCATGGGATTCTCCAGGCAAGAATACTGGAGTGGGTTGCCACGCCGTCCTCCAGGGGATCTTCCCCAGCCCAGGTCTCCCACACTGCAGGCGGATTCTTCACCAGCTGAGCCACAAGGGAAGCCCCACATGAAGATAACTGGCCTTCAAACATTTTGACCATGAAACCCTTTGTGCAAATGAGATCTCACTCAACAATGTAAACAAAATGGATGAAAGTTAAACCTCTTCTGACTGGAGCAACTGGGAGGAGGGTACTCAGTTCCTCCCTCCCTCTCACCCCCTTCTTTCTCTCCAAGTGGACTGTGAAGGGGCTTCTTGCTTGAAAATCTGTGATTAACAAGGGTCGGCAACCGATAACCAAATCCTGCCTGCCTCTTGTTTTTGAAAATAAAGCCCTGCTGGAACACAGCCATGCGCGCTGGGTTATGTGTTGTCTGTGACTGCTTCCGTGCTGCAGTGACAGAGTTGAGTAACTGGGACAGAGACTATCTGGCACATCACAGAAAAGGTTTGCCAGCCGCTCATCTAGAGCCTTGCTACCTCACCTATGTTCCTTAGGCCAGCTGCGTAGGCCCGCACACACGGGTGGGGAAGGCTGACTCAGCAGTCATTCCTTTGGAGGGAATAATCGGAGTTTGTGTGATATGGCTGAGGTCTAAGGGAGAAAGACCATAGGAAAAGAAAGGAGGGTCTGAGAAAACTTTTGAGGAATACAAGATTTAGGGAGCAGGCCGAGTCAAGAGAAATCACTGATGAAAAGCCTGAAATAGTCTGTGTTGTGCTGTCACTCAGCACAGCTTAGTCGCTCAGTCGTGTCCAACTCTTTATGGCCCCATGGACTATAGCCCGCCAGGCTCCTCTGTCCATGGGGATTCTCCAGGCAAGAATACTGAAGTGGGTTGCCATGCCTCCCCCCAGGGGAATCTTCCCAACCCAGGGATTAAACCCAGGTCTCCAGCATTGCAGGCAGATTCTTTACCATCTGAGCCACCAGGAAGCCCCTGAAGTATTCTACTCTCCTTCAAATGCCTTGAAAAGTTCCCACCTTAGCAATCCAGGATATATACTGTCTTGCCTCTTACTGTGCACAGTGTCCCTGTAGAAATCCCTCTTTGCCTTTTTGCAAGCAGTGTTTGAAGCCATTACTATTTATTCTTAAAATGCAGACTCCTCTCTTGGAAGAAATGTATATGATGTGTTTATCAGATGTCTGGAAGCATATGGTCAATTCCTTCTCTCATTTAAAGGCATATCTTACTTTTTTGAGGGGGGAGGGTAGGCAGGCTGCATGTTTTACAGGGTTGCAGATCCCAGTTTCCCAACCAGGAACTGAACCTGTGCCCCCAGCAATGGAAGCACAGAGTCCTAATCACTGGACCACCAGGAAGTCTTCATATCCTACTTTTTAACTTGACATACGTGACAGGAAATTTTCCATCCAACTCGAGGAATGACCACCCTTTTACATTCTGAGCTTTTATATGCCTATCTGCAGATAATCTCTTTCTTTTTTCCTTCAGGGTCTGTGCATGACAGACAGAAAGAGCTCAGAGCAAACTGGAAATCCAGAGTTGTCTGTGTTACTGGTTTATAAGAAATAATTTTGTCCGAGTGCACCTCTGGAATTGCTTTTTTGACTTATTTTACCTCTTGACTGAGAGATTTTTTTTTGAAGAGTCAAGATGATGAACTGAAATAAGAGCTGGCCTTTTGGTGGGACCAATTTTCTAAGATTAAAAATAAATAAATATGTATTTTATTTTGTATATCTTCATTTGTTTTTGACTCGATATATTTTGGAAAAGGCCTAGGGAGATCTACTTTTAACAATTGTTGCTTTAAGATACAGCATTCTGATTCCTAAAGTCTTCCTCAAAGCAGTTTTCTAACATGTTTTACTAAATGCTTCTTTCTTCTCTATTATCACTGAATCACTGCCCAAATGTTAAACATTCCAAAGGTAAAGCATTAACAAATAGTCTTCAAGATGATGTTATTATCAGTGTTATTCTAATGTCTCACAAGAATAGCTTTTTTAAACATATATATACATATATAAATACATCACTATCTCCTGGAGTTCACTCAAACTCATGTCCATTGAGTTGGTGATGCCATCCAACCGTCTCACCCTCTGTCTCCCCTTCTCCTCCTGCCCTCAGTCTTTCCCAACATCAGGGTCTTTTCCAATGAGTCAGCTCTTCGCCAGAGTATTGGAGCCTCAGCTTCAGCATCAGTCCTTCCAACGAATATTCAGAGTTGATTTCCATTAAGATTGACTGGTTTGAACTCCATGCTGTCCAAGGAACTCTCAAGAGTCTTCTCCAGCACAATAATTTGGCAACCTGATTGGAAGAGCCACTGGAAAAGACCCTGATACTGAGAAAGACTGAAGGCAAGAGGAGACGGGGGCAACAGAGGATGAGATGGCTGGATGGCATCACAGACTCAATTGAAATGAGTTTGAGCAAACTCCAGGAGATGGTGGTGGACAGGGAAGCCTGGTGTGCTGCAGTCCATGGGGTCACAATGAGTCAGACTCAACTGAGCAACTGAGCAACAACAAATTGAGAAAAAAGAACTTTTAGGTAAACTCTTTCTTGCAGAAATAAGTTAGTTTCTCCAGATTTTGCTAACCGAAATTAAATGAAGTCAAATGAAGAGAATTCATTGACTATCTAGGTCATTTCAAATAGGATTAAATAGTGGAACTTTAATTGCTGGATGGGTGTAAGTTAACCTACCCTTGCCTTCTTAGGAGAGGAAGGCTAAAGCATAAGTTTCCAGTCAGGAAATGCACAATTACTTGCTTCTTGGTTTTTACCAGAGATTAAAGTTTTTAAGGATTAAAGTTATAATCAGTCATAACTCTAGTTATTGTAACCAAGTTTCTTTATCGACTACATTGTAATCAGGTGCTTAACCATGACTTTTTAAGTCTTTTGTCATTTATAGGCAATTTTTGTTGTACTCTGATGCTTTTGCAAAAGTGCTTCATCTTCAAGAAGATTAGCAGGAATAACCTTTGGACAGTGACAGGTCCTTGATAAATTTCAGATTATACTGCTGAACAGGGTAAAAAATAAAGGAATCCTAATGGAAAACCATTGGGGATAGGGATGGGGAAACAATGGAAACAGTGAGAGACTTTACTTTCTTGGGCTCCAACATCACCGCAGATGGTGACGGCAGCCATGAAATTAAAAGATGTCTGCTTCTTGGAAAAAAAGCTATGACCAACCTAGGCAGCCTGTTAGAAAGCAGAGACATTACTTTGCCAATAAAGGTCCACCTAGTCAAAGCTATAGTTTTTCCGCTAGTCATGTATTGATGTGAGAGTTGGACTATAAAGAAAGCTGAGTGACAAAGAATTGATGCTTTTGAATTGTGGTGTTGAAGACCCTTGAGAGTCCCTTGGACTACAAGGAGAACAAACCAGTCAATCCTAAAGGAAATCAGTCCTGAATATTCATTGGAAGGACTGATGCTGAAGCTGAAACTCCAATACTTTGGCCACCTGATGCTAAAAAGCTGACTCATTGGAAAAGACCTTGATGCTGAGAAAGATTGAGGCAGGAGAAGGGGATGACAGAAGATGAGATGGTTGGATGGCATCACTGACTCAATGGACATGAGTTTGAGCAAGCTCCGGGAGCTGTTGATGGACAGGGAAGCCTGGCGTGCTACAGTCCATGTGGTCGAAAAGAGTTGGGCACAACTGAGCAACTGAACTGAACTGAACGAAACATAAAACCTGATGGTTTCATAAAAAGATAACAAAAGGATTGGCTACTGAGTGAACTGGTGAATATAGTTATAATTTGCATGGGTTTTGTCTGTTATATTACTGGTTTTTATCTCTATTCTCCAGATAGAGGGAAGCCCTTCTTCTTAAGTTGGTTATGATTTTTTAAATTTATTTTTTAAGTTGGTATTGATTTATAACAATTTGGTAAACTACATCTATAGAATTAAAACATTTTTCTTTTCTTACTGCCTGATCCTTCCAGAAATTGAGGTCTCTTAAGTTCTGAGCAGACTTTCAGATGAATGGGAAAGCTTCTCTTCTGGCATGGGCCAGGATCTCGGTATCTGAGGGACTGAGGAATCCACTCAGGCAAAGCCTGATAGCAGGCCTTGGGCATGACTTTCCTGGCCCCGAGGAACCTGTTGGGAAATCAGTCTGGGTTCCTGCAGAGTTCCCCCTTAGCCAGTTTGGAGGAACCTATACAGTCAACTGACAGACTTGTTTTGCAAACAAACGAGTCTTGATTTGGCTGTGTTTGGATCTAGAGAAATTGCCGCAGAGTACACTCAAGAAGTGCGACTCTGCTTGCTGTAAGTCTGCTGTTCAAAACACATGTGCAAAAAAAAAACCCAAAAAACAAAAAAAAACCACATGTGCAATGCTTGTGTGATAATTGGGTATACGTGATAAAATGTGTAGCTTATTAAGTATTTCTCCATTGACATACCTCTGGTCTGTTCATGAAATCTGAGTAATCGTTCCCCAACATGAATGACTAGGTGAATAAAAAGGAAGCTTAGCATTAAGGGATATGATCTGAACCTGGGGTAGGAGTCAACACCCCAGCATGGATGCTTTGATCATCAGTGGAAAAGGAAATGGCAACCCACTCCACTATTCTTGCCTGGGAAATCCTATGGACAGAGGAGCCTGGCAGGCTACAGTCCAGAGAGTTTCAAGAGTCGGATATGACTTAGCAACTAAACCATCAAAGGGCTGATAACAATACCTAGCATGTAGTAAAGGTTCCATTAGTATTATCATTATTACCACAGATGAAAAAAATAGGCAAGGGCCATTTTCTAAGGCTGAGATGGAAGAATGGCTTTAACTTTAAATGTATGTGTTACTATTTATTATGTATTTAGAGATCTCAAATATCAATACATTAAAAAGAATTATTAGGCTCACTGCAATACTAGTAATGATTTCAGAGAATCCGGTGTCTAGGTGAAAGTTCACAGAGGAATATGTTTTGTTGCAACACAAACTAGGTCAAAGTTCAGAGCTACAGTTGCAAAGCTTTTGATGCATCTTATCACACTACCAGTAAAACATTTAGCACCACAAAGTGGACACAAAGTTCAACAGAAAATGACTCAAATCTAGAACAAAGTTCATCCCATGAACAATGAAAAGTTGTGCAAGGCAAAAAGGATGCATGTTGAGTATCACACAGAATATGATGATATATTGCTCAAGATACTTGTGTGCAGTCTTGGCAAGAGTCAGATCATCCTCTCACTTTAGAAAAGCTTTTCCATTTGCCCTAGATACTTTTATTCTCTGGGCTACTTCCCCAAGTATCTTTACCTTAAACCAACAAGGAAAGGAAAAATGTTTCAAGTGCTCTGAGTTTATTACTCCCTTTTTCTAGAATCTGTCATCAGGGTCTAGCCAACTGTGTTCCCTCCTTGCCTGGCAAAGAAATGAAGCCATTCTTTCTTTCTCCTCCATAACTCTGCCTCTATATTTCTGTCCTGCATCAGTGCACAGAAAGCCAAGATTTTGGCATCAGTTGGTGGTAATCAGAACTTTGAAGTATTTAAGGAAACCTATTTGTGTGTTTCCTCTGAATGTTCTTCACATTGATCAACATATAGGAAAGATCAGCCGAAAGGAAAATGATGGGGGAGCCACAGGAAAAAATAGCAGGTCTTCCAAGGATAGAGTGTGATAACAGGGAGAAAAATAATAGCAGCAGAATAAATACTAGAGAGAAGGAGTGGGACTCAGGGAAAATGTGGGCTACAGGAAGGAAAAAGGCAGGAAGAACGGGAAGCCACTTAAAATGAAAGCTTAATGAGGTGATGTGGACTGCCTACAATAGTGCCTGGCACAAAGGGCGCATAGTATCCAAATATATTTATTAACTAGAAAGCAAGAAGAAAATTAAATGAGAGAATTCCCTGGAGGTCTGTGCTACCACTGGAAGGGGCACAGGTTCAATCACTGGTGGTCAGGAAATAAAATCCTGCAAGCTGCCCAGGGTGGCCAAAAAAGAAAAGGGAAATTAAAGGAAAGGCCAGATATTCAATGTTTCCTTCTTTTTCTTTTTCTCCCAGCAACTGTTTCTTAAATGAATGTCTAGCTGCTCTGATGACATATAAAAAAAATCTGTTGCAGGTATTCTGAGCTAAATTCACATTGCATTTTTTTCATAATTCTATTTTATTTTAGCCCGCTATTGTTCTAGGTCTCAATTCAGTTCAGTTCAGTTGCTCAGTCGTGTCTGACTCTTTTCGACTCCATGAATTGCAGCACGCCAGGCCTCCCTGTCCATCACCATCCCCCGGAGATCACTCAGACTCACATCCATCGCGTCAGTGATGCCATCTAGCCATCTCATCCTCTGTTGTCCCCTTCCCCTCCTGCCCCCAATCCCTCCCAGCATCAGTCTTTTCCAATGAGTCAATTCTTCATGTGAGGTGGCCAAAGTACTGGAGTTTCAGCTTTAGCATCATTCCTTCCAAAGAACACCCAGGGCTGATGTCTTTCAGAATGGACTGGTTCTAGGTCTAGCAGCAAGGAATTTCAGGATGTAATTGAGTTTCTCATTTTCTGGCAATGATCATATGAGAGGCAAATCAGAGCCTTTTACTGAAGGACTTTTTTAATGTGCAAAAATGAGAACAAATATCAAGAGGATTAAGTAATCCATAGTGGTTAAATAAAAATTGCAGTGTGTAAATTCATTCTTCATCTGATGAAACCAAAGTTAACTGTGAAACCAGGATTATACACAAGGTTCTATGCTGAATTGTGGCATTAGGCCAGAACGCTTACTTCATGATTGTCTCAGACTGTGCCTCAGTTCCCCTGTGCTGGTTGTGAAATACACAACCAATGAAAAGTGATTTCAAAGCACTTCTTGGGAATTCCCTGGTTGTCCAGTGGTTAGGACTTGGTGCTTTTGCTGCCAGGACTGGGTTCAATCCCTGGTGGGGAAATAAGACCCTGAAAAGCTTCATGGCAGAGCCAAAAAAAAAAAAAAACTAAAGCATTTTCAAGAAAGATAGGGACTGGGGATGGGTGAATGCCAGGACTTTTTTTCCCAAGGAGAGAAACAAATGTGACAGAGGATGCCAATATAATGCTCAAGAAGTTACCCGCTGTGGGGATGGGGGGAACCACCCATGGGTCTCAGGCATGTAAGTGGGCCTTTGATCACCCACCTGCCCGCTGTCATACTCAGCACCACCCATCCTCTCAGGCCAATGTTCCCCTTCCCCTATTCAAGTCAGCCAAAAATGCACCATGCCACGGTCACTCCTCCTCCTTCCAAATCTTAACAGCTTGTTAACTTATGACCTATTAATCACTGATCGGGCAAGAACTTTTCTTCCCTTGGGTACCTGGGTGTGTGTCCTACTCTACCCCTAGTAAAGCTTTCAGTGGAGTTTTCTGGAAAGCCCATCTTTAGCTGTTGTATGTCAATAAAACAGAATTGTTAATGATCAACGTAAATCATTTCTGAAAGTGCTTTGTGTATGAACTGCTAACTTCTCAGAGTTATCAGGTCTTTTGTATTATGACATCACAGAGATGTGAAGAAGAGATGATGAAGGAGAGAGGAATGAAAATGTCAGGAACATAAAAATAAAATATATTTAAATAATTTTCTTGGCCACTCTCTTAGCAAGAAACAGATATAGCTGACAAATCTACAGTGTATTAAGGTGATATGAGGCCAGAACATTTTTTGTATTATTATAAGACCCCAATGCTGGCAAAGACAGAAGGCAGGAGGAGAAGTGGGGGACAACAGAGGATGAGATGGTTGGATGGCATCACTGACTCAATGGACATGAGTTTGAGCATGATCTGGGAATTGGTGATGGACAGGGAAGCCTGGTGTGCTGCAGTCCACGGGGTCGCAAAGAGTCAGACACAACTGAGCAACTAAACAACCAGAAAATAAATTCACATAAAGATGATATCAGGTCATAGATAAGTTGTCAATTAACATACACATATTATGGGTTTTTGGTAAAAACTATATGGCTTTTATTTTGGTCATGTCACACAGCTTGTAGGATCTCAGTTTCCCGAACAGGGATTGAACCTGGGCCACAGCAGTGAAAGCCTGGAATCCTAACCACTAGGCCACCAGGGAACTCCCTGAAACTATATGTTTTGTTTTTGCTAAATTAACCAGTCTCATATATTTAGAGAAAGAACTTTTAACACAATAAAATAAAGTGTCAACTAGGAAACTATGTTCTCCTGAGACCTGTGTCAGAAGACACAATGCTCCCTTGTGAAATTCTTTTTAAAGTAACACTTGCTATTGTTAAAAAAGGGTTTTGAGAGTGGTTCTTCATGCCAACTTCTCATTTGAATCACCTGGGAAGTTTTGAAAACAATGTTAGCGCCAGGGCCCTTCTCTCAGTTTCTCACTCACTTGATATTAAAATGGGCGCAGGGAACAGTATTTTTAAGAGTTCGCCAGGCGTTTCTAATATTCAACCAAGGCTGAGAACCACTTGTGTAGAATGGGGAAAAAAAAAAAAAACCCTCTCCCTTTTCAAACCGAGCAGGATCCTATGGTCTTTGCCCCCTCCCCAGCCCCTTCCAGAGTCCTCTGCCTGCCTTTTGTCTGTGGAAAACTTTAGTCAAAGAATACATTTCATCAGAGAAATGAGAATACAAAAAAAACAAAGGAAAACAGTCAAAGGAGACCAAATAATAATAATGTAATCATTAAGCATGGTCCAGGACCTTTAGTTCTTTCTCAAGGGCTATAGATAATATTCTGAGCCACATCCTGTGAGGAGTCTTATAGTTACTAAAACGCCAGGGTGAAGAAGTTAACTCCATGATGACCAGACTGTACCCACGGCATAAGCTGCCATGATTCTAAGAACTGGCTTCAAAGAAATGGGAACAAAAGGATCCTAGAACTAAAGATTAACTACACCTAAAATAACCAAGATGATGCTGGTCAGACCACCAATGATCAATTTGAAGATTACTGTCAGAGCCAAGGGTGCTGTTTCTGCCTGTAGCCCCCTCCTTTTGTCTGTAAAAGCTCTTGCCTCACTGGTTGCTGGGCCAGGAGTCAGCCTTTGGACAGACGTCCAGCCTTCCCCCAGGTGCCAGCATCTGAAATAAAGCAAACCTTCCTTTCCACCAACCTGGTCTGTTTATTGGCTTTTGGGCAGTGAGCAGCTGGACCTCACAAACAAACTCTTTTGGTAACACCTTCACCCTTTGAACCACTGGCCCGCAATTCTCCTGCCAGAGGCAGCCGCTGCTGCCAGGCTGTTATGAAATCCATGTGGTGCCTATACACACCCTACGTTTAAGAAATATGGCACCATATGTATATCCCAATGGCAACTCCCTCCAGTATTCTTGCCAGGAGAATCCCATGGACAGAGGAGCCTGGCAGGCTATAGTCCATGGGGTTGCAAAGATTTGGACATGACTGAGTGACTGAGCACGTTGGCACACTGGCCCATAAATGTGGTATGGTGATCAAGAGCAAAGGCCGTGACATCCTGACTACTGGATTTGCATGTCAATTTTTCCAAGCAGTAGCTAAAATTTGGACAAATGATTTAACTTCTCTCAGCCTGTTTGCTCATCTGTACCTTGGTGATAAGTACCTACCTCTGAGGGCTTTTATGAAGATGAAATGAGAAACTCCATTTTAAAGTGCTCAACAAATGTTAACCGCTACGACTTTCTTCACTTTTCTGTACCTAGCAGTTTTCTGATAATTTATCTTCCAGATAATTTTGTATCAGTTCCTATAAACATACTCCTTTCTTTCAATAGCTGCTGTAATTCATTGTAAGATGTGAAAATTTAACCAGGGCCTGTTGGTTGGCCTTTAGGTCACTTCTAGTCTTCTGCTACCACCACCAACTGTGCAGTGAGTATCTCCTTACACAGATATTTGTGCATGTGTGCAAGTACCCTGGTAATTCAGTAGCTAAGTTCCACGTTCCCAATGCAGGGGGCCCAGGTTCAAGCCCTGGTCAGGGAATTAGATCCCACATGCAACTAAGATCCAGAGGAGCCAAATAAATAAACACTTGAGCTTCCCTTGCGACTCAGATGGTAAAGAATCTGCCTGCAATGCGGGAGACCCAGGTTCAATCCCTGGGTCAGGAAGATCCCCTGGAGAAAGAAATGGCTACCCACTTCGGTATTCTTGCCTGGAGAATTCCATGGACAGGGGAGCCTGGCAGGCTACAGTCCATGGGGTTGCAAAGAGTTGGACATGACTGAGCAACTAATACGAAAGCTGCAAGTATTATACATCTTCAGGGAAAATGTCTAGGAGAATAACTGCTGTGTTTAAAATTTGACAGATTGCCAAACTGTCTTTCCAGAAAGTATAAACAAGTGTACACTTCCAATAAGAATGTATAAGAATGCCTACTACCCTGAACCTATTATCAAATTTGTGGATATCTGCTAATCTCCTACACGAAAATAGCTTTCTTTGTAGCTTTAGTGTGCATTTCTTTTATTAAGAAGATTCTGAATCTTTTCTAGAATTTGGGGAGACATTTGTAAACAAACATGATGCAAAAGTATCATGACAGAGATTTGCCTACAATGCTCTGGGTTAAGGAAGGGGGTCAGATTAAGCTCCACAGAGGAGGTGACATTTGAAGGAGGCCTTGAAGGATGAATGGGAATTCTGCCATTTTGAGTGCTTTGATCCTGGTACATTGGAAACAAAAGGCCCAACTAAAAAGCAAGAGGGTTCCAGAAAAACATCTATTTCTGCTTTATTGACTATGCCAAAGCCTTTGACTGTGTGGATCACAATAAACTGTGGAAAATTCTGAAAGAGATGGGAATACCAGACCACCTGACCTGCCTCTGGAGATATCTGTATGCAGGTCAGGAAGCAACAGTTAGAACTGGACATGGAACAACAGACTGGTTCCAAATAGGAAAAGGAGTATGTCAAGGCTGTATATTGTCACCCTGCTTATTTAACTTATATGCAGAGTACATCATGAGAAACGCTGGACTGGAAGAAACACAAGTTGGAATCAAGATTGCCAGGAGAAATATCAATAACCTCAGATATGCAGATGACACCACCCTTATGGCAGAAAGTGAAGAGGAGCTAAAAAGCCTCTTGATGAAAGTGAAAGAGGAGAGCGAAAAAGTTGGCCTAAAGCTCAACATTCAGAAAACGAACATCATGGCATCCGGTCCCATCACTTCATGGGAAATAGATGGGGAAACAGTGGAAACAGCGTCAGACTTTATTTTTTTGGGCTCCAAAAATCACTGCAGATGGTGACTGCAGCCATGAAATTAAAAGATGCTTACTCCTTGGAAGAAAAGTTATGACCAACCTAGATAGTATATTCAAAAGCAGAGACATTACTTTGCCTACTAAGGTCCATCTAGTCAAGGGTATGGTTTTTCCTGTGGTCATGTATGGATGTGAGAGTTGGACTGTGAAGAAGGCTGAGCGCCGAAGAATTGATGCGTTTGAATTGTGGTGTTGGAGAAGACTCTTGAGAGTCCCTTGGACTGCAAGGAGATCCAATCAGTCCATTCTGAAGGAGATCAGCCCTGGGATTTCTTTGGAAGGAATGATGCTAAAGCTGAAACTCCAGTACTTTGGCCACCTCATGCGAAGAGTTGACTCATTGGAAAAGACTCTGATGCTGGGAGGGATTGGGAGCAGGAGAAGGGGACAACCGAGGATGAGATGGCTGGATGGCATCACGGACTCGATGGACGTGAGTCTGAGTGAACTCCGGGAGATGGTGATGGACAGGGAGACCTGGCGTGCTGCGATTCATGGGGTCGTAAAGAGTCGGACACGACTGAGCAACTGAGCTGAACTGAACTGATTGCATGTTGACTTAATTGGCAAAATTAGGACATTCGCAGAATACATGTTTTGGATAGCCAAGATTTCTGACGACATATGGCAAGAGAACTGGCGCATAAATACCAATACATGACTAAGCAAACCACAGATTCAGACAGTCAGACGGGGCAGGCCCTGGAGTTCCAAACCGGAGCTTTATAATTCACAGCTGGTTTCTTATACTTCCTGCATGTTGAGCGACACCTAATGGCCAAATAGAAAAAATGTCTATTTTCGGTATTTTATTTTCAAGAAAAAATGCCTTTTAGTATCATGAGCACAACGAAAAAACAAACAAAACACTTTACTTCCAGATTTATGGAAAGACAAAGTCTTATTTTTCCCTCTGAACAGAGGGGGAAGATGAACAAAAATTAATTTGTTTGATATGGTGCTGTTTGATATGGCACCAAATGATACTGGGTGTGGAGGGGAAGACATTAGAATTACAAGACATCTTAGACCTGAATTCAAGGCTTTCATTTTATCAATGAGGAAATTTACTTCCAGAAAGAAATTATTTGCCCAAATCTATGCAGCTAGTGAGTTATTGGTACTCTAATATAGTTATGATTTGGATACAACAAAGTGAATAATAGTGAATATCTACCAATCCATTTGCAAAGCATAAGATGAAAAAGACAAATACGTTTCATTAAACTAACACCTACTAATCCATAGTGTGGGCATGTGTGGGATTTAGTGCTATCTGTAACATTTGAGATAATGAAGTAGTCAGTTATTGGTCATTAGAATGAGGTATTTGATTTTTCAGACCATTTTTTTAGCTCAAAAATAGGCAAGTTCCTATGGATGCCAGACTATATTTCAAAAAGTCCAAGTAAAAATTTGAATTCTAGGGACTCTCTTGGCAGTCCAGTGGTTAGAATTCCATGCTTCCAATGTAGGGGGTGCAGGTTCAATCCCTGGCTGGGGATCTAGGATCCCCTGCCCCCCCATGCTGTGGGATGTGGCCAGAAAGGAAAAACAAACAAACAGCATGAAGACAGGCAAAGCTGAGTGAGGAAATGAGGATCAATCTGCAATATACACTCAGTCAATCTCTAAACATTTACTGACCACTTGTGTGGGGCCACCATCATAGAGATTTTGAGGAACACAACACTCTACAGAGCAAAAAACAAGTCACAGCAAACTCACTTCTCCAACTTGTTGATCTAAGTAAAAGGCAGCTTAAAGATGGAAAAATTCACAACAATATAACCACAACCCTGGGAAATTGATTTATTATTTATTGAATGAGTATTGTGTATCCACTATGTAGTAGTGCTAAGGATATTGCAGGAAGCAAGACCCAAACTCTCATGGGGCTTGTAACACGGTAATTATATGCTAACAACTATGACAAGTTCTACTAAGAGAAAGCACAAGCACCATAATTACAAAACATTGATAATTTATGGAGTGCTTGCTGTGTACCATGCACTACTCTTGGTATTTTATACCTTAAGTCCTTTAATACTCACAAGCAATCCTATAACACAAGTTCTTTATCCTCATTTTATGAATGAGAAAATTGAGAAACAGAGAAGCTTGTTTAACTTGCTCAAGGATACAGAGATGGGCAAGTGTATCCTTGACTGCGTATTCTTGGACAAAAAGAGAATATCATGGAGATTTAACATAGTCACGAGAATCCAGGTGTATGTAAAGAAGAAGCGTAATTACTATCCATTGCAGATACGTCCACTTCAGAACTCTCTGCTGAGCTCCAAATCCATAAATGCCTACAGACCAACTCTATCTGGATGTCCAATAAATAGGTACCACAAATCAATATATCCAACATTAAAGTCTTCCCCTCCATGTAGGCTATTCTTCCTATGTTTTCTATTTCAGTAAATTCACTTAGTTACCTGGGCCATCGATTTTACCCAACACTGGTTTTGGACAATGGGAGCAAAAGTCAACACATGAAAAAGACAAATAAAATCTTTGTATTATTATAAAAACATTTTCAATCTTGCAAACCTCCTGAAAATTCTCAGAGACCCCACAAGTTCAGAGACTACACTTTGAAAACTGCTGTTTTGGCTATGCAATCTCCTGTTAGTTGTGGACATTGCAAATGTCTTTCTTTTCCAGTCTATCTTTGCTCCAGAAAATTAAACAAGTGATATCTTAATGTGTTCCCTGAATAAATTTGCTTTAGAATGACTTTAGGTGCTTTAGTAAATGCAGTTTCCCAAACCCCAAACTATATGTACTTAATTAGAATGGGGAGAAGGGGAGATTTGCATTTTTAACAACTTTTGAAGAGGATTTTTAAGCATTCTGGTCCATTGTTTTCTAAAATCAATCCTTTTAGAAATGTTTATTTTTAAGGCGTTGATGAAATCATTTTTTCTTCTTTGTTTGGGCTAAGTAGCTCATTAGAGAGCACCAAGATTACGAAGAACTTGGGCATCGGAGCCCTGCTTCTAGCCAAAGTGAAAGTGAAGGTGAAGTCCCTCAGTCGTGTCCGACTCTTTGTGACCCCATGGATTGTAGCCTACTAGGTTCCTCTGTCCATGGGATTTTTTAGGCAAGAATACTGGAGTGGGTTGCCATTTCCTTCTCCAGGAGATCGTCCCAACCCAGGGATTGAACCCGGGTCTCCCGCATTGTAGATAGACGCTTTACCTTCTGAGCCACCAGGTAAGTCCAAAGGCAGGACAATGTTGAGAAAGCACTGGATGTACTGCGTTGGCCATCTAGATGAGCCTGTCTCCTTTTTCTTCCATTTGGCCACGTTGGGAATCTGACCTCTCACATTCCGAGCACAGGCCAGGGAGCTGTAGACAGAGAATGTTGCCTGGTATTCCATGAACAAAGAATGTTGCCTACCATCCAGTTCTACAAGGATCAAGCCATTGGCCACTATAGCCAACCACCAAGGACAGTGTGCCCCATGGGGAATTCAAGATACAGAAAAACAGGAAGTATTCTGTGCTTTGGATCCTGGCCCTAGATAGTTATGATGCTTTCCTAAGAAATAATTTTAATGAACCCAGATCCTTGTATCTTCTCATACATGTATACCTAGAAAAGCACTAAAATCATTAACTTGAGATGTCTGTTGTGATTAGCAGTAATCTTTTGAGGTTCAACCACATTTTTTTTCCCAGAAAAATAAAATAAAAGAAACCTTGTAAATATCCTGGCTCCTCCTTTACCTCTTTGGAGCAGTTCCTCGGAGTTATCCAAGAAGCAGTCTCCCAGGCTACAGTCCTCGGTAAGATCCAGGAATAAAAGTTAACTTGCAGCTTTCAGATTCTGAGGTTTTTCTTCAGTCAACAGAACCATTCCCACACTAGCACAATCGAGAGAGAACACGGCTATTTCCTTAGCCCTTCTTTCCTCTCTTTCCTTCTATAATGACCATGCAATATTTTCAGAAATGGCATTTCAGCAGGGATAGAAGGAAAAAGAGAGGTAAAAACAGGGCAGGCATTAGCAAAAACCCTCTTCCCTAGGACTGTCTCCTTTGATGTTACCAATGAAGGCTTGTGAACTCTGACTTAGCTGAGTTAATTTCATGCATAAAAATTAGTTATAGGAGAAAAGGGAACCCTCTGGCACTCTGTGGAAATGAAAACTGGTACAGTCATTATGGAGAACAGCATGGAGTTTCCTTAAAAAAAAAAAAAAAAACACTAAAAAACTACCGTATGACCCAGCAATCCCACTGTTGGGCAAATATCTGGAGAAAACCGTAATTCAAAAAGACAATTGTACCCCAGTGTTTGCTGCAGCACTATTTACAATAGCCGGGACATGGAAGCAATCTAAATGTCCATCGACAGATGAACAGATGAAGATATGGTACAACTGTATATACGTGACACGTATATACAAAGGAATATTACTTAGGCATAAAAAGGAATAAAACTGGGTAATTTGTAGTGATGGGGTTGGACCTAGAGTCTGTCATGCAAAGTAAGTCAGAAAGAGAAAAACAAATATTGTATATTGATGCATATGTATCCTCCTGGCCGCCACTGGCCTCGGACGCGGGGTAGCTCCTCCTGGCTGCCGCCCTGACCTCGGACGCAGGCTTCAGCAATACGTGAACCGTGAACTCCCTGACGTTCAAGCTGGTTTTAGAAAAGGCAGAGGAACCAGAGATCAAATTGCCAACCTCCGCTGGATCATGGAAAAAGCAAGAGAGTTCCAGAAAAACATCTATTTCTGCTTTATTGACTATGCCAAAGCCTTTGACTGTGTGGATCACAATAAACTGTGGAAAATTCTGAAAGAGATGGGAATACCAGACCACCTGACCTGCCTCTGGAGAAATCTGTATGTAGGTCAGGAAGCAACAGTTAGAACTGGACATGGAACAACAGACTGGTTCCAAATAGGAAAAGGAGTATGTCAAGGCTGTATATTGTCACCCTGCTTATTTAACTTAAATGCAGAGTACAACATGAGAAACACTGGACTGGAAGAAACACAAGTTGGAATCAAGATTGCCAGGAGAAATATCAATAACCTCAGATATGCAGATGACACCACCCTTATGGCAGAAAGTGAAGAGGAGCTAAAAAGCCTCTTGATGAAAGTGAAAGGGGAGAGCGAAAAAGTTGGCCTAAAGCTCAACATTCAGAAAACGAAGATCATGGCATCTGGTCCCATCACTTCATGGGAAATAGATGGGGAAACAGTGGAAACAGTGTCAGACTTTATTTTTTTGAGCTCCAGAATCACTGCAGATGGTGATTGCAGCCATGAAATTAAAAGATGCTTACTCCTTGGAAGAAAAGTTATGACCAACCTAGACAGCATATTAAAAAGCAGAGACCTTACTTTGCCGACTAAGGTCCATCTAGTCAAGGGTATGGTTTTTCCTGTGGTCATGTATGGATGTGAGAGTTGGACTGTGAAGAAGGCTGAGCGCCGAAGAATTGATGCTTTTGAACTGTGGTGTTGGAGAAGACTCTTGAGAGTCCCATGGACTGCAAGGAGATCCAATCAGTCCGTTCTGAAGGAGATCAGCCCTGGGTGTTCTTTGGAGGGAATGATGCTAAAGCTGAAGCTCCAGTACTTTGGCCACCTCATGCGAAGAGTTGACTTATTGGAAAAGACTCTGATGCTGGGAGGGATTGGGAGCAGGAGGAGAAGGGGACGACAGAGGATGAGATGGCTGGATGGTATCACGGACTCGATGAACGTGAGTCTGAGTGAACTCCAGGAGATGGTGATGGACAGGGAGGCCTGGAGTGCTGCGATTCATGGGGTCGCAAAGAGTCAGACACGACTGAGCGCCTGAACTGAACTGAACTGAACTGAACTGATGCATATGTATGGAATCTGGAAAGACGGTTCAGATGAGCCTGTTTGCAGGGAAGATAGAGACGCAGCAGTAGAGAACGGTCATGTGAACACGGGAGGGAAGAAGATGAGACGAACTGGGAGAGTAGGCCTGACATGTAAACACTGCTATGTATAAAGCAGATAGCTGTTGGGAAGCTTCTGTGTAGCACAGGCAGCATAGCTTGGTGCTCTGTGATGACCTAGACAAGTAGGAGTGGGGGCAGGGAAGGGACGTTTGAGAGAGAAGGGATATGTGTATACGTGTTTCACTTCTCTGTATAGCAGAAACTAACATAACATTGTAAACCAACTATACTCCAATAAAAATAAAAATGAGTTGTGTGTGTTGAAATGTTTGTTAAAAATCACAGACTACTGGCTCCTTCTCTAGCAATAATGACTCCTTAATCTTCATGATTCTGATGTAGGTGGCCCTCAGGCCACACTTTGGGAAACAATGGCTTAAACCTGGCCAAGAAAAACAGCATGAAACTGTGAGGACATGTGGTCTCTTCTGAAATCTAGTGGTTGGTGACTGAATAGTGATAGCTTTGTTTTCCCAATTAGTGGAAATTATCCCTGCTGGAAGGAACTGATCCATTTTGGAAAGACTGTGTTCAGTAATCTTTGAAGCACAGAAACATTTTTTCCATTCTTTGTGTGCAAACAGATTGTTGGCCTTCTTCAGGGACGCAGGCCCAGACAACATCTCGGCAGGCCCTTTCGGATGGCATTTTTTCACAGGTGAAACTAGGTCAAGGAGAAAATTCAGAGCAGTTTGAAGCAGGAAAGAAAAAAAAAATCCAGAAATGCAACATAAAGCTGTGGGCCGCCGGAGACATCCACCTGCTTTGTTTGCCCTGGTGAAGGCCGATGGTTTGTCACATGAATCTCAGGCCTTCCTGTTCTCTGCAGCTGCCTTCTGAGTCACTGCGGGTGACCAGGGAGGGTGCCCTAACTGTCAGGGAATATAAGACCAACCGACTGACTGTATGACTTTTAGGTGAGGCCATTGTGCCAGGCCAATTTTGAAATTAAAGAGCAAATTTAACTGCATCATTGCCTATTCTCATTCAAGAACTTCTTTAGTCTAGATTTGCCTAACTGCAAATCAGCAGAAGTCACAAAAAACAAGCTGGTAAGTAGAATTTGCATCTGGTAAGTGAGAACTGGTTCCAGTCCTATTAGTCACTAAGATCATTTAAGGGTGGAGTTCCCTGGCAGGATAAACATTAAACCAAAAGCAACACTTCCTTATAACAGTTGGTGTTTCCTAAGAAGTCTGTAAAATGAAAACCCAGATGCCTAGGTAGGCAATACTATAGTTAGAAAAGCCACCCTTACTTTTCTCTTTCCTCTGGGCTCTCGCAGAATAGCGTTGAGTATATCATGCGTGCTCAGTCACTCAGTTGTGTTCGACTCTGTGAACCCGCGGCTTGTAATCTGTCAGGCTCCTCTGTCCATGGCATTTTCCAGGCAAGAATACTGGAGTGGGTTGCCATTTCCTCCTCCAGGGGATCTTTCTGACCTAAGGACTGAACCGGCCTCCCCTGTGGCTCTCCATTGGCAGATGGATTCTTTACCACTTGAGCCACCTGGGAAGCCCTGACTATATTATACTCATGAATCAAGATTTCTCTATTAATCACATTTACATTGTATGAAAGCCTCCCCCAAACTAACCAAGATATAATACATTTGAGCATGGAGTCCTGTCTCTATCCCTCAACCCAATGCCTGGATATAAGAGGTGCTTAATAAAGCCCTGACTGTGTGATCAACTTATTAGTTGTACAGCAGAGTCATAATAATTGATTCACTTCTCTGAGCCTCCATTTTCATTTCTGTGATCGGGAAGGAAACCTTCTGTTTACCTCACACAATTTTTGTGAGGACCAAATAAAATAGTAAGTACTGAAGATTTGCTTTCTTATAGCAGAAAAATGCATTAAATATCTCTGAAATGCTAGATAAGAAACTGTGACTAGTGGTTCTCTCTGAGTGATGGAACATAGAGACGGGGTCAAGGCTAGGCAAAAGATTTTATTGTCTAGGCAGTACTTTCCATTGCATAAAAACAAGGCATATGTACGAATGATTAGTATGCAATTTAGGCTTTAATAAAATCTTCATGAAAATCCAGAAGCATGCTATTTCATTTACACTCAGATCCATTGTTTTGAATGCAATGCCTTGTAACAGAGTCTGAGAATTAAAATTGCACAGTAGAAAGTTGCATATCTTTTAGAGTTACATTTCTCTTTCTTTTGTTTTTCAATTAAAGCATAATTGCTTTACAATATTGTGTTAGTTTCAGATATATAGCAAAGTGATTCAGTTATACATATACATACTTTTTTTTCAGATTCTTTTCCATTATAGGTTATTATAAGATATTGAATACACTTCCCTGTGCTTTACAATAAATCCTTATAGTGTATTTTATATATAGTGGTATGTATCTGTTAGTCCCATACTCCTAATTTATCCACCCTCCCTTCCCCTTTGGTAACCATACGTTTGTTTTCTGCATTTGTGGGTCTGTTTCTGTTTTATAAATAAATTCATTTGTATTATTTTTAAGATTCTACATTTAGTGATATCATGTGATATTTTAGTGATATCGTATTCTCTTTTTTGTCTGACTTATTTCACTAAGTCTAATACTCTCTAGCACCATGTTCCTGTAAATGGCAATATTTTACTCTTTTATGGCTGAGTAATATTTCATTGGGATATATATATTAATATATGTATACCACATCTTCTTAAGTCAATAAGCTGCTGATGGGCACTTATTGTAAATAGTGTTGCTATGAACATTGGGGTGGAGTTACATTTCTTATCTGATGAAAATCAATGTCCTTTAACTTTTTTATACAATAGAACATTAGTTCAAAGACTCTTGAAACAGCAAAATTGAAAGAACAGCATGGAATTTATATACTAGAATCTGATACTGTCAGTACACATAAATCATTGTACTATAAAGAAAGCTGAGCACCGAAGAACTGATGCTTTTGAACTGTGGTGTTGGAGAAGCCTCTTCAGAGTCACTTGGACTGCAAGGAGATCCAACCAGTCTATCCTTAAGGAAATCAGTCCTGAATGTTCATTGGAAGGACTGATGTTGAAGCTGAAACTCCAATATTTTGGCCATCAGAAAGAGCTGACTCATTTGAAAAGACCCCGATGCTGGGGAAGATTGAAGGTGAGAGGAGAAGGGGACGACAGAGAATGAGATGGTTGGGTGGCATCACTGACTCAATGGACATGAGTTTGAGTAAACTCTGGGAGTTGGTGATGGATAGGGAGTCCTGGCGTGCTGCAGTCCATGGGGTCACAAAGAGCTGGACTGAACTGAACTGAAGCACTTTTTATCCTGAGAAAGTTTGAACAGAAAATAAGACTATTGTAGTAACTTAATCCAATAGAAAACATATCATAAGCTTATTATGTACCGACAAAATTTGCTTATTTAATATTTTGATATACTTACAACCTCTTTTTTGATTAGACCATTGAAACTGGGGTGAGATCTCTGAAAATTAGAACTGTATCAGAGAATTGCATCTGAAATATACAAATCCTCACCTGGATATTTCAATAGTCTGGCAATAACTGTAACCTATAAAATCTGAATAGAAGTGATGGTCAATATACAGTACTATATATAAAATAGATAACTAATAAGTTATCTATCTATCTATATAATAATAACTGTATAGTACAGGGAACTCTACTCAATACTCTATAATGGCCTACATGGGAAAAGAATCTAAAAAAGAGTGGATATATGTTTATGTATAACTGATTCACTTTGCTGTAGACCTAAACCTAACATTGTAAATCAACGATACCCCACTTAAAAAGTCTTAAAAAAGAAGTGATGGTAACATCTCTCCTTAAATTTCTCTTTTCCAGTAAACTTTAACTCAGACTTTGAATCTTTAGTTACCCAGAAAAGGATTGGGTAATAAATGTAGCAATCACAGACTAGTCATCAGCACTGTTAAGGAGAATATGAATTCCTTAAACAACTAAAGCAGAAACTAAGAAGGAAAAAGGCAGAATCTGTTTCCTCATAAGGAAGATACAAGAACATCCATAACCATCACTGACCTTTTATTATTTGAGTATCTCCTTCCCATTAACCTCAAAAGATTATCATGTCTCTTCCTTAAGGTC
Source organism: Budorcas taxicolor (assembly GCF_023091745.1). NCBI lineage: Eukaryota > Metazoa > Chordata > Mammalia > Artiodactyla > Bovidae > Budorcas > Budorcas taxicolor. The sequence continues at coordinate 28,284,346 of NC_068917.1, read as the reverse complement.
AGGAAATAGAGTTCTGTTCCGGCTCTGCCCCTAAAGTCACAAGTTAATCTTTTCCTCAAAACTTTAAAATCTTTGACTTTCTTTTGAAATAATAATAGGGGAACACAGTGTGTTTGTTGCGAAAGCATAGACTCTTGAACTGAAAGAAGCTTAAAGATGATCTCAATAAGCAGTTATTAAATTTTTTTGGCAGAACTCTTTTACTCAAACAAAAAATACAAGTAAGATGAAAGCTAAACAGCTTTGGTAGAAGACAGGTAAGTGTTGGAATGCCTGCTGGTCTCCTATCCTCTCCCTTGCAGTCCTTCAGGGAAGCACTAGGACTCCACAGTGCAACTTGAACACTGACTGAATCCAACCTCATTTCACACATGGGGAAAACTCAGGAACTTTCTGAGTTCGTTCCAAATTAATAGCAGATTCAGGGGTTTCCCTGGCAGCACAGTGGTGAAGAATCTGCCTGCTAAGGCAAGAGACACGGATTCAATCCCTGATCCTGGGAGATCCCACATGCCATGGAGAAACTAAGCCCATGCGCCTCAGGTATTGAGCCTGTGCTCCAGAGCCCTGGAACCACAATCACTGAGCCCACATGCCAGTGCTATCGAAGCTCACGTGACCTAAAGCCGGTGCTCTGCCACAAGAGAGGTCACTGAAGTGAGAAGCCTGAGCACCGCAACTAGAGAAAGTAGCCCCCGCTCATTGCAACTAGGGAAAACCCTGAGCAGCGCTGAAGACACAGCACAGCCAAAATTAAATTAAATTAAATTAAAAAACAGCAGACTCAGGACCCCTTATTCATTGTTACATCTTTGTAATCATAACAACATTTATTGAGTGATATATTTGAGCTTAATACAGCTTTAAAATTTTCACTTGCATTATTTCATTTATTCCTTACAATAGCAATCTGAGGTACTGCTAAGATTTATCTATTTTAATTGAAGTATAGTTGATTTACCATTTTTCAGGTATATACATACATACACAATCTTTTTCAGATTCTTTTCCATTATAGGTTATTAAAAGATATTGAATATAATTTCCTGTGCCATACAGTAAACCCATGTTGTTTATCTGTGTTATGTATAGTGGTATGTATCTGTTAATTTCATACTTCTAATTTACCCTCCTCTCCCTCCCCCTCTGGTAACCATAAGTTTGTTTTCTATGTCTGTGAGTCTATTTCTGTTTTGCAAATAAGTTTGTGTCATTTTTTTTTAGATTCCATAGGTAACTGATATCATATGATATTTGCCTTTGTCTGATTTACTTCACTCAGTATGATAATCTCTAGGTTCATCCATATTGATATAAATGACATTATTTCATTTTTTATGGCTAATATTCCATCATGTGTTCCCTTCTTCTCTATCAATTCATCTGTTGATGGACATTTAGGTTGCTTCCATGTCTTGGCTATTGTAAATAGTGCTGATAAGAACACTGGCATGCATATATCTTTCCAAATTAGAGCTTTCATCTTTTCCAGACAGATACCCAGGAGTGGGATCACAGGATCATATGGCAACTCTATTTTTAGTTTTTTAAAGAACCTCCATGCTGTTCTCCATAGTAGCTGCACTAATTTATTTATTTTTTGCTGCACCAATTTATAATCCCACCAACAGTATAAGAGGGTTCCCTTTTCTCCACACCCTAAGATCGATTTAATAGATAAGAAAAGTGAACCAAGAGAAAATAAGTAAATTGTCCAAGGTCTCACAGATACTATGTTGTCTTCCTAGACTTCAGTTACTTCTGTAAGGAGCTGGATAATTTCTGAAATGCAGGCTGGTGTGTACCTCTAACATTCCATTGTCTTAGGATTCCAAGTTGTGAGACAGGTTCTTCCACCATAAATTGTTCCTTGAGAAGGAATTACATTCTTTTGAGACTTAAATGATGTTTGATGTGTACAGAGGGAAATTTTAAAAGTTTTTTATTGATTGATTGATTTTGGGCTGTGCTAGGTTTTTGTTTCTGTGCGTGGGCTTTCTCTGCTTGTGGCAAGTAGGAGCTACTTTCTAGTTTTGGTGCTCGGGCTTCTCATTGTGGTGGCTTTTCTTGTTGCAGGGTGTGGTCTCCAGAGCGTAGGCTCAGTAGTTGCGGTGTATGGGCTTTGTTGCCCAGAGGCAAGTGGAATCTTCCTGGAACAGGGATTGAACCTATGTCCCCTGCATTGGCAGGCAGATTCTTAACCACAGGACCGCCAGGGAAGTCCAACAGAGGAACATTTTAAGATGCAATTGTTTCAATTCATCAATATAATAATCTTTCACCTGTGATCAAGTACTGCCATTGACCCAGGGTCTGTTGATGCAGTAAATGATATAGTGGTGGGCAGGCGCTTTGCAGTTAGAGAACAGTGAGCTGGTAGGAAGAGGTGGGACAAAAAAATTTCTTTCAGAAGATCATTTAGTAGTAGTAAAAAGATGCTGATTGTGCCTGATAAACTTCTATGAGTTTGAAAACAGGCAAGTGGCAGCAACAGCATAATCTGATTGAGTCAATATGATAATGGCAAATCTGCAGCAATTTTTGCTATGCAAATGGCATAAATCTATTAAGACTATACAAGGTTTTACTTTATGATCAACTTGGTTAAAAGCATAACTTTTTGCATCAGAAACAAAATGTTAGCCAAATAACTCTGGACCCTTTGAGGAGACCTTGTAAACAAAAGAGCAGTATTTTTATAAAAATAACAGGTTCTTGAACTTTGACCATTCATACATAGACCAATCATACATACATAGACCAACTTTGATCAATCATACACATAGAGATGATTACATCTGACATCAAAGTACCATGATTCATTAATCTTCTTTATTTTACTGTTTCAAATAACATTTATTTTATTTATTTATTTATTTATTTTTACTTTACAATACTGTATTGGTTTTGTCATACCTTGACATGAATCCGCCATGGGTGTACATGAGTTCAAATAACATTTAAACTCAAGAACAGTTCACTACTTCCCTTGGCTTGAATCTCCTACACACAGGGTTAGATTTCTTACTTCTCTTATGTATACGTGTCAATCTAAAGAACGTGTTTCTCAGTCAAGCAGTAAAATTACTGTGATTTGTTTAAAATATGAATTATCATTTTGTTCTGCCTCTGAACTTACCCTCCCTTCCAGCCTCATCTTCTCCCTCATTTACAGTGTATCCTTTGCTTCAGTAATTTCCAATTTCTTATAGTTCTCCAATATTAAACTTTTCACGTCTCTATACTTCAGTACTTTCTGTTTCCTCTCACTGGAAAACTTTCTTCTCTTTCTACTCTTTGCCCAAAAGGCCTGGTTAATCCGTACTCACCCTTTACTATTCAGCTTACATATCTCTTCCTCTTGGAATCCTTGACTATTATAAAACTTCAGTGACTATCTTTGTATATATCTTTCTTTTTTTCTTGTACATATCTTTGCATACATTTGTCATTGTGCCCTTAGTGGAAATTATTAGAGGTGGAGTTACTGTGACAAAGATTATTCACTTGAGAGTTCCCTGGTAGTCTAGTGGTTAGATTCTGGGCTTTCACCACTGTGGCCAGGGTTCAATCCCTGGTCAGAGAACTGAGATCCCATAAGCCACGTGGTGTGGCCAACAAAAAGAAAGAAAGGAAGGAAGACTATTCGCTTGTACATCTTTACATATATCAAAATTTTTACTCTTAAACTAGTCAGGTATGATAAAATGTTTATGAAGTCAATCAGTTCCTGACTTGCAAATGATAGCACAAACAACTGGCCCTTCTGCTTCACCCTTCCTGCCCCTGAGCTCCCCTGGTACTGATATTGCTTCCTTTACATAACTGGGCTGGTTTCTGGTTCAGGCGGAGCCTGTAAAGATCTGGCCCACCTTCTTTCCTTATGCTGGACAACTTCCCTTCTACCACTCTGGTGCCCTGGAACTGTCCACTTGCCTTACCACCTCCTACCATTCATGCTCCAGGCTGTAGAATATATTTGTGCACGTGCGTGCTAAGTCACTTCAGTCATGTTTTACTCTTTGCAACCCTATGGGCTGTAGCCTACCAGACTCCTCTGTCCGTGGGATTCTTCAGACAAGAATATTGGAGTGGGTTGTCATGCCCTCCTCCAGGAGATCGTCCCAGTCCAGGGATCGAACCCTCATCTCTTATGTATCCAGCATTGGCAGGCGGGGGTTCTTTACCTGGGAAGCCCAGAATATAAGTTTAAGAGGAGCCAAACGGTCAGATTTCAGAGGCTTCAAGAGGCCCTGGCACTATGATTTACTATATAAGTGGCTTTCAAGGTAGTGCCCTAGGGTTTTCAGAGGTGCTCTGAGGGCCTCTAAAGGGAAAGAGAGAAGGAGGAAGAGGCCAAAACCAAAGCTCCAGGTGCCCTGTTCTGCACATCGACCAGGGTCCAGTTTGTCTGTTTTATATGCACTGTGCTCAGGTAAGTTTTCATTTAAAGAAAAAAACAAATCAAAAAATTCTAATGCTTAAAAACAGTTTTAACATGATTTATGATCTTACCAAGCTTTGATGGACTGGCCTAGTAACCTCACCTTATTGTCAAGTTTCAACTTTGGTCTCTTGAAAAATGCATTCACTCATTTATTCCTAATGTAACCATTTGCCCTGGTTTATCTGAGACTTTCTAGGTTTTAGCACTGAAATTTCTATGTCCTGGGAACCTCATTGATCCCAGGCAATGTTACCTTATTCCATTTATTCTTTCCACCCACTTATTTAAAAAAATCACTGAGCAGTTACCATCTGCTGTGCACTGTACTAAGCACTGTTACAGTCCTCTTAGCCCAGGTGTGAGATGCAAGAGTGCAGAAACTTACAGAAAATTCCATTCCAAGTCACCATATAACAGATCCCCATGAGAACCACCCAGGGAGCTTAGTCATCCCCCCAAACTTTGGACAATGATAATGAAGAGTTGTTTTAAGTTATCAAGGCTTAAGGTGGTTGGTAACACAACCGTAAGTGATTGGAATGATATTCAATTCACAGATGGGAAATGGAAAATGCTTAAGTAACTTGCCCAAATCAAAAAGAGCTAGGTGTTTCCCTGGTGGTCTAGTGGTTAGGAATCCACCTGCCAATGCAGCAAACACAGGTTCTATCTTTGGTCCAGGAAGATACCATATGCTGCAGAGCAACTAAAGCTCATGTGTTGCAACTACTTTGCCAGTGCTCTGGAGCCTGCAAATTATGGAAGCCCACGCACCCTAGAGCCTATGAGCCACAACAAGAGAAGTCACCGCAATGAGAAGTCCAAGCACCGCAACCGGAGTAGCCCCCCATTGCTGCAACTAAAGAAAGCTGGCATGCAGCAATGAAGACCCAGCACAGGAATAAATGAACAAATAAATCTTAATAAATCTTTTAAAAAAGAAAAAAAAAAACCAGCTAGAAAAGTAGCAGTATCAGGATTTAAGCCCAAGCAGTTTAGCTTTCGGAGAAGGCAATGGCAACCCATTCTAGTATCCTTGCCTGGAAACTCCAATGGATGGAAGAACCTGGAAGGCTGCAGTCCATGGGGTCGCTGAGGGTCAGACACGACTGAACAACCTCCCTTTCACTTTTCACTTTCATGCATTGGAGAAGGAAATGGCAACCCACTCCAGTGTTCTTGCCTGGAGAATCCCAGGGACGGGGGAGCCTGGTGGGCTGCTGTCTATGGGGTTGCACAGAGTCTGACACGACTGAAGTGACTTAGCAGCAGCAACAGCAACAGTTTAGCTCTAGGATCTGTGTTTGTAACCACTTAACTGCCCTGCCTTTGCATTAGATTTATACACACACACAAATTTTAACATTTCCATTTTTTTCTCTTGTATCTATCAGGGTTCACACTGCTCATTCCCTAGGCACTGTTATAGTTACAAAGAAGTAAGTAAGTCAGTGTGGACCATCAAGAGCAACACCATAGGATAGGACATTTAAGCTAGATCTTAAAGGATGCCAGAGATTATTATGCAAGAAATAGGGAAGAAAAAGGCAGTAGAAGGGAAATACTGTGGGGTACAAAGAGAAAGGTGTCAGGAACTAATGCTGGGAAAGTGTGCTACAGTAAGGTGGTGAAAAGTCTTTACATCAAACAAAGGAGCATGAATTTCGTCTTACAACTACAGGGAGCAATTAAAGGTTTTTCAACAAAGATATACTATGATAGATAAAAGATAATTTTGGAGGCAGCATGGAGATAACTACAGAGAAAAAACAGAGACCAAATAGATAAGTTGATACAGATCAGATGCAGGGGGATGAATACCTTACGAAGGAGGAAATGGAGGAAGTGGGCTTGAGAGATATTTCTAAAGTGTGACTGACAAGACTGGGCAACCAATTAGACTACAGAGATATGAGAGAGGCCATCCCTTAGATGAATTCAGTGTTTTGATAGTTTGGTTGACCGGTTGAAACTTCACCTGCAACTCAATAAGGCTTCAAGAGTCAGTGTATCACCGCTTCTCTGAAGACAAACAGGTGTTCAAAACAAAACAAGTATTGAGAACAGAGGTACAGATCAAAGGAGTCAGAGAACCAAATTGCTAGAGTTTCTAAAATCACAGATACCAAGGCCAAACCCTCCTTAATCAGAATTCCTTGGGATAGCACTTGGGAATTTATACTTTTATAAAGTTCCCCAGATAACTTTGTTGGGCCAAGCTGAAGAATTACCACTCTAAGGGTTCTTCTTTGCCTCTTTGTTCATTGAAGGTTGATATTTCCCAAAAGGTCTATCCCCAGTTGTCTTCTCATCCTATGCTCCCTGTCTGGACCATTTCATTAATTTCAACAACTTCAACTATCATCTGAACACTAAGGAGTTCCACAAGAAACCCAGATCTTTCCTCTGAGTTTTATCCTGTATTTCTACCATTAGTCTGAACATCTCTACTGGGATATGCGTTGGCGTTACAGAAACAGCTAAAACCCCAAATAACATCATACTTAATGGTAAAAGACTGCTTTTGCCCTAATAAGGAGTAAGATAAGGACTTGCACTTTAGCTACTGCTATTCTTCCATATCGCTTGTCTCCCAGGGTCTTAGTTTCTCATCTAGGGATTGAACCTAGGCCCTCAGCAATGAGAGCTCCATTGGACTGCCAGGGAATTTCTTTGCCACTGCTAGTCAACATTGTATTGGAGGTTCTAGCAAGGGCAGTTAGGCAATAAAAAGAAAAAAAGTAACACAATTTCTGTTTGCTGATGACCTAATCTTGCATAGAAAATCCTAAGAAATCCACTGCAAAAACTATTAATATTAGAACTAATAAGTTCATCACAGTTGTAGGGGTCAAGATCAATTTTAAAAATAATATGTCTATATACTAGTAGAGAACAATCCAAAAATGAAATTAAGAAAACAATTGCATTTACAATAGCATCAAAAAATAAAATCCTTAGGAATACATTTAACAAAAGAAGTGCAAATCATGTACTCTGAAAACTACAAACATTGTTGAAATAAATGTTAAAAGACCCAAATGAATGGAAAGACACCCATATTCATAGATTGGAAGACTTAATATTGTCAAGATGGCAATACTCCCAAGCTGATCTACACATTCGGCACAACTCCTATCAAATCCCCAAGCGTCTTCTTCACAGAAATCAAAAAGACGATCCTAAAAAAAGTATGGAAATGCAAGGGATCCAGAATAGACAAAACAACCTGGACAAAGAAGAACAAAGTTGGATGACTCATACATCCTGATTTCAAAACTTCGTACAAAACTATAATAATCCAGACAGTGGGATACTGGCATAAGGATAGGCACATAAATCAATGGAATAAAATTGAGAGTCTAGAAACACTGACATTTAATCAGTGAACTGATTTTTAACAAGGATGCCAGATAATTCAATAGAGAAGAGTCTTTTCAATGAGTGATGTTGGAACAAATAGATGTCACGTGCAAAAGAATAAAGTTGGACCTTTACTTAACAATATATATAAAAATTAACTCCAAATGGATCACAGACCTAATCATAAGAGCTGAATAAAACTCTTAGAAGAAAATATAGGTGTAAAATTTTCAGGACCTTGGATTAGGCTATGTTTTTTTTTTTTTTATATGACACCAAAAGCACAACAACTTAAGAAAAAATGTATTAGATATTACAAAATGTATAACTTTTCTGCTTTGAAAGACAACTTCAAGAAAGCGAAAAAAACAAAGATAAGCAACAAGGATTATAGTGTATAGCACAGGGAAATACAGCCATTATCTTGTAATAACCTATAATATAACCTGCAAAAATACTGAATCACTATACTGTACATCTGAAAATAATATAATATTGTAAATTGACTATACTTCAATCTAAAAAAGAAAGTGAAAAGATAAACCATGGAAAGAGAAAATACTTGCAAATCTTATTAACTAATAAGGGCATTCTTTATGTACTCTGGATATATGACAAGAATGGAGAAAACCTGGAATTCTTGTACACAACTGCTGGGAATGTAAGATGATGGAGCCGCTGTGGAAAACATTTTGGTAGTGCCTCTAAAAGTTAAACAGAGACTTACCATATGAGCTAGCAATTCTGAAAGTGAAGTGAAAGGGAAAGTTGCTCAGTTGTGTCCGACTCCTTGCAACCCCATGGACTATACAGTCCACGGAATTCTCCAGGCCAGAATACTGGAGTGGGTAGCCTTTCCCTTCTCCAGGGGATCTTCCCAACCCGGGGATCAAACCCAGGTCTCCTTGTGGCAGGAGGATTCTTAACCAGCTGAGCCACAAGGGAAGCCCAAGAATGCTGGATGGGTAGATTATCCCTTCTCCAGGGGATCTTCCTGACCCAGGAATTGAACCGGGGTCTCCTGAATTGCAGGCAGATTCTTTACCAACTGAGCTATCAGGGAAGCCCTACTCCTAGGTATATACCCAGAGAACTGAAAACTAGTACTCACACAAATACTTATATGACATCATTCATAGCAGTAGTATTCAGATTAGCCAAAAGGTGGAAACAAATGTCCACCAACAGATGAAGAGATTAAAAAATTAGGTATATCCACACAATAGAATACAATTCAGCCGCCAAAAGGAATGAAACATGGATAAATGCTACAGCACAGATGAACCTTGAAAACATGCTAAGTGAAAGAAGCCAGACACAATATGCAAAAGGTTGCATATTGCACTTATATGAAATACCCAAAGGAGGCAATCCACAGAGACAGGAAGTACATTAGTAGTTTCCAAGGGTTGAGGGAAAGGGGAACAGGGAGTAATCGGAATAGAGTGTTTCTTTTGGGGGTGATGAAAATGTTCTGAAATTAGATAGTGATGACGGTTACACAATTCTGTGAATAAACTAAAAGTCATGAGTTGTATACTTTGAATTGATGAATTACATGGTGCATTAATCAGGATTCTCCAGAGAGAAAGAATAGGATATATTCATAGATATACAAAGGAGGAAATTTATTATAGGAATTGGCTTATGTAGTTACAAGGGCTGAGAAGTCCCATATCTGCTATCTGCAAGCTGAAGAACCAGGAAAGCCAATGGTATAATTCAGTCTGAGTCTGAAGGCCTGAGAATCAGGGGAGTCAGTGGTGTAGGTCCTAGTGTGGACATCCCAGCTCAAGAGAAAGGGAAATCACCCTTTCCTCCTCTCTCTCTCTCTCTCTCTCTATATATATATATATATATTTGTTGTTGTTGTTGTTGCCCTGGGTCTTCATTGCCGCGCTCAAGCTTTCTCTAGTTGAGGCAACTAAGGGCTATGTTCTAGTTGTGATGCACAGGCTTCTCACTGCAGCGGCTTCTCCTGTTACCAAGCACAGGCTTCAGGATGTGCAGGCTCAGTAATTGTGGCACAGAAGCTTAGTTGCCCCGCAGTATGTGCAACCTTCCCTGACCGGAGATCGAGCCTGTGTCCCCTGCATTGGCAGGCAGACTCTTTGCCACGGGACCACCAGGGAAGTCCCTTTCCTCCTCTTTGTGTTCTATTCTGGATCTCAACCCTTTGGATGATGCCTACCTACACTGCTAAGGGCAGATCTTCTTTTCTCAGTCTACTGGATCTAATGCTAATCTCTTCCAGAAACACCCTACAGACACACCCAGAAATGTTTTGCCAGCTATCCAGGCATCCTTTAGCCCAGTTATTGATGCATAAAATTAACCATATGGTGAGTGAAATTTGAGCTTCCCTGGTGGCTCAATGGTAAAGAATCCTGCCAATGCAGGAGACACAGGTTCGAGTCCTGATCTCACATGCCATAGAGCAACTGAGTCCAGGGGCCACAACTGCAGAACCCATGTGCTGCAATTATTGAAGCTTGCTTGCCCTAGAACCCATGCACTACAACAAGAGATGCCATTGCAGTGAGAACCCCAGGCACTGCAACCGGAGAGCAGGGCCTGCTTGCCTCAACTAGAGAAAAGGCCAAGCAGCAACAAAGACCCAGCATACACACACAGACAGACAGACAGACACTCACAGCAACGAAGACCCAGCACAGCTAACAATAAATAAATAAATAATTTTTAAAAATAATAAAAGCTGTAAAATTTAACAAGATTTGAGTGAACATCAGTCATTAGCTTCTTAGGTGGTGCTAGTGGTAAAGAACCCACCTACCAATAAAGGGGACACAAAAGACATGGGTTCAGTCCATAGGTCAGGGAGATCCCCTGGAGAAGGGAATGGCAATCCATTCTTACCTGGAGAACTCCATGGACAGAAGAGCCTGGTGGGCTACAGTCCATGGGATCAGAGTTAGACATGACTGAGCAACTGAGCACAGACTGTCACAGACTGTCAATGGCTACGTACAATTTCCAAGGTAAGGGTTGGAAAAGTATCAAGAAAATATCACAGAGATTGGATAAGAAGATGCATGTTCTATCTTTCTAAGTGTAAATTTTATATTTTCATAGCATGCATTGATGACTAATATAAAATTCCACTATTAAGGAATACTAATTATATTTAAATATTCTACGTGAAACAGGAGCGGTGGCTGCGCAGGCGCAGGAGGGCCGAGAGGAGCTACTCCACTTTCAAGGTCAGGAGGGGCGGCCGTGAAGAGATACCCCACGTCCAAGGTAAGAGAAACCCAAGTAAGATGGTAGGTGTTGCGAGAGAGCATCAGAAGGCAGACACACTGAAACCATAATCACAGAAAACAAGTCAATCTAATCACACAGACCACAGCTTTGTCTAACTCAGTGAAACTAAGCCATGCTGTGTGGGGCCACCCAAGACGGGCGGGTCACAGTGGAGAGGTCTGACAGAATGTGGTCCACTGGAGAAGGGAATGCCAAACCACTTCAGTATTCTTGCCTTGAGAACCCCATGAACAGTATGAAAAGGCAAAACGATAGGATACTGAAAGAGGAACTCCCCAGGTCGGCAGGTGCCCAATATGCTACTGGAGATCAGTGGAGAAATAACTCCAGAAAGAATGAAGGGATGGAGCCAAAGCAAAAACAATACCCAGCTGTGGATGTGACTGGTGATAGAAGCAAGGTCCGATGCTGTAAAAAGCAATATTGCATAGGAACCTGGAATGTCAGGTCCATGAATCAAGGCAAATTGGAAGTGGCCAAACAGGAGATGGCAAGAGTGAACGTCGACATTCTAGGAATCAGTGAACTAAAATGGACTGGAATGGGTGAATTTAACTCAGATGACCATTATATCCACTACTGTGGGCAGAAATCCCTTGGAAGAAATGGAGTAGCCATCACGGTCAATAAGAGTCCGAAATGCAGTGAAAGTGAAAGTGAAAGTGAAAGCGCTCAGTCGTGTCCGACTCTTTGCGACCCCATGGACTGTAGCCTACCAGGCTCCTCCCTCCATGGGATTCTCCAGGCAAGGGTACTGGAGTGGGTTGCTATTTCCTTCTCCAGGGGATCTTCCCGATCCAGGGATCGAACCCAGGTCTCCCGCATTCCAGGCAGACGCTTTAACCTCTGAGCCTGCAATCTCAAAAATGACAGAATGATCTCTGCTCATTTCCAAGGCAAACCGTTCAATATCACAGTAATCCAAGTCTATGCCTCAACCAGTAATGCTGAAGAAGCTGAAGTTGAACAGTTATGAAGACCTACAAGACCTTTTAGAACTAACACCCAGAAAAGATGTCCTTTTCATTATAGGGAACTGGAATGCAAAAGAAGTCAAGAAACACCTAGGGTAACAGGCAAATTTGGCATTGGAATGCGGAAAGAATCAGGGCAAAGGCTAATAGAGTTTTGCCAAGAGAACACACTGGTCATAGCAAACACCCTCTTCCAACAACACAAGAGAAGACTCTACACATGGACATCACCAGATGGTCAACACCGAAATCAGATTGATTCTATTCTTTGCAGCCAAAGATGGAGAAGCTCTATACAGTCAGCAAAAACAAGACTCTGGGAGCTGACTGTAGCTCAGATCATGAACTCCTTATTACCAAATTCAGACTCAAATTGAAGAAAGCAGAGAAAACCACTAGACCATTCAGGTATGACCTAAATCAAATCCCTTATGATTATACAGTGGAAGTGAGAAATAGATTTAAGGGACTAGATCTGATAGATAGAGTGCCTGATGAACTATGGACGGAGGTTCGTGACACTGTACAGGAGTCAGGGATCAAGACCATCCCCACGGAAAAGAAATGTAGAAAAGCAAAATGGCTGTTTGGGGAGGACATACATATAGCTGTGAAAAGAAGAGAAGTGAAAAGCAAAGGAGAAAAGGAAAGATATAAGCATCTGAATAGGATGTTCCAAAGAATAGCAAGGAGAGATAAGAAAGCCTTCCTCAACGATCAATGCAAAGAAATAGAGGAAAACAACAGAATGGAAAAGATTAGAGATCTCTTCAAGAAAATTAGAGATACCAAGGGAACATTTCATGCAAAGATGGGCTCGAAAAAAGACAGAAATGGTATGGACCTAACAGAAGCAGAAGATATTAACAAGAGGTGGCAAGAATACACAGAAGAACTGTACAAAAAAGATCTTCATGACCCAGATAATCACGATGGTGTGATCACTCACCTAGAGCCAAACATCCTGGAATGTGAAGTGGGCCTTAGAAAGCATCACTATGAACAAAGCTAGTGGATGTGAAGAAATTCCAGTGGAGCTATTTCAAATCCTGAAAAGATGATGCTGTGAAAGTGCTGCACTCAATATGTCAGCAAATTTGGAAAACTCAGCAGTGGCCACAAGACTGGAAAAAGTCAGTTTTCATTCCTATCCCAAAGAAAGGCAATGCCAAAGAATGCTCAAACTACTGCACAATTGCACTCATCTCACACACTAGTAAAGTAATGCTCAAAATTCTCCAAGCCAGGCTTCAGCAATACATGAACCATGAACTTCCAGATGTTCAAGCTGGTTTTAGAAAAGGCAGAGGAACCAGAAATCAAATTGCCAACATCTGCTGGATCATTGAAAAAGCAAGAGAGTTCCAGAAAAGCATCTATTTCTGCTTTCTTGACTATGCCAAAGCCTTTGACTGTGTGGATCACAATAAACTGTGGAAAATTCTGAAAGAGATGGGAATACCAGAGCACCTGACCTGCCTCTTGAGAAACCTGTATGCAGGTCAGGAAGCAACCGTTAGAACTGGACATGGAACAACAAACTGGTTCCAAATAGGAAAAGGAGTTTGTCGAGGCTGTATATTGTCTGCCTGCTTATATAACTTATATACATAGCACATCATGTGAAAAGCTGGGCTGGAAGAAAGAAGCACAAGCTGGAGTCAAGATTGCCTGGGAGAAATATCAATAACCTCAGATATGCAGACGACTGTCAGAAAGTGAAGAGGAACTAAAAAGCCTCTTGATAAAAGTGAAAGAGGAGAGTGAAAAAGTTGGCTTAAAGCTCAACATTCAGAAAACGAAGATCATGGCATCTGGTCCCATCACTTCATGGGAAATAGATGGGGAAACAGTGGGAAACAGTATCAGACTTTATTTTTGGGGGCTCCAAAATCACTGCAGATGGTGATTGCAGCCATGAAATTAAAAGACGCTTACTCCTTGGAAGGAATGTTATGACCAACCTAGACAGCATATTCAAAAGGAGAGACACTACTTTGCCAACAAAGGTCCATTTAGTCAAAGCTATGATTTTTCCAGTGGTCATGTATGGATGTGAGAGTTGGACTGTGAAGAAAGCTGAGCGCTGAAGAATTGATGCTTTTGAGGTATGGTGTTGGAGAAGACTCTTGAGAGTCCCTTGGACTGCAAGGAGATCCAACCAGTCCATTCTAAAGCAGATCAGTCCTGGGTGTTCTTTGGAAGGAATGATGCTAAAGCTGAAACTCCAGTACTTTGGCCACCTCATGAGAAGAGTTGACTCACTGGAAAAGACTCTGTTGCTGGGAGGGATTGGGGGCAGGAGGAGAAGGGAACGACAGAGGATGAGATGGCTGGATGGCATCACCGACTCAATGGACATGAGTTTTAGTGAACTCTGGGAGTTGGTGATGGACAGGGAGGCCTGGTGTGCTGCAATTCATGGGATCGCAAAGAGTCGCACACGACTGAGCAACTGAACTGAACTGGACTGAACTGAACCGAATTGAAACAGGGGAGCAGAAAGCAGGGCTCAACCTTTGAAAAAATGACGTAGTCCAATGATATGACATAAACTGGTGTGAACCAAGTAGGTCCAAGGTGGTAGATGAGTCAACTTCCACTAGAAGTTGAACTTCAGTACATGCTCATTGTTGTAACACATCCGCGAACTAAATGACATGCCCACAGGCACCATGATAGTTCTAAGATCAACCATAGAGGTACAAAAGTAGGTGGTGGCCCAATTGCTGGAAGTCCCTACCCCTTCTCACAAATAGCTGGAATACTCCTCCCAATCATTCAGTTCAGTTCAGTTCAGTTGCTCAGTCAAGTCCGACTCTTTCCAACCCCATACACTACAGCATGCCAGGCCTCCCTGTCCATCACCAACTCCTGGAGATTGCTCAAACTCATGTCCATTGATCAGTGATACCATCCAACCATCTCATCCTCTGTTGTATCCTTCTCTGCCTGCCTTCAGTCTTGCCCAGCATCAGGGTCTTTTCAAATGAGTCAGCTGTTGGTATCAGGAGGCCAAAGCATTGGAGTTTCAGCTTCAGCATCAGTCCATCCAATGAACACCCAGGACTGATCTCCTTTAGGATGGATTTGGATCTCCTTGCAGTCCAAGGGACTCTCAAGAGTCTTCTCCAACACCACACCTCAAAAGCATCAATTTTTCAGTGCTCAGCTTTCTTTATAGTCCAACTCTCACATCCATACATGACCACTGGAAAAACCATAGCCTTGACTAGACGGGCCTTTGTTGGCAAAGTAATGTCTCTGCTTCTAAATAAGCTGTCTAGTTTGGTTGTAGCTTATCTTCCAAGGAGCAAGCATCTTTTAATTTCATGGCTGCAGTCACCATCTGCAGTATTTTGGAGCCTCCAAAAATAAAGTCTGTCACTGTTTCCATTATTTCACCATCTATTTGCCGTGAAGTGATGGGACCAAATGCCATGATCTTAGTTTTTTGAATGTTGAATTTTACACCAACTTTTTCACTCTCCTCTTTCACTTTTATCAAGAGGCTTTTTAGTTCTTCTTCAATTTCTGCCATAAGGGTAGTGTCATCTGTATATCTGATGTTATGAACATTTATCTTGGCAATCTTGATTCCAGCTTGTGCTTCATCCAGTCCAGTATTTCTCATGATGTACTCTGCATATAAGTTAAATAAGCAGGGTGACAATATACAGCCTTGATTGCCTCCTTTCCCAGTTTGGAACCAGTCTGTTCCATGCTCAGTTCTAACTGTTGTTTCTTGGCATGCATACAGATTTCTCAGGGGGCAGGTCAGGAGATCTGGTATCCCCATCTCTTTAAGAATTTCCACAGTTTATTGTGATCCACACAGTCAAATGCTTTGGCATAGTCAATAAAGCAGAAGTGGATGTTTTTCTGGAACTCTCTTGCTTTTTTGATGATCTAACGGATGTTGGCAATTTGATCTGTATAATCATAAGGGATTTGATTTAGGTCATAGCCAAATGGTCCACTGGTTTTCCCTATTTTCTTCAATTTAAGTCTGAATTTTGCAATAAGGAGTTCATGATCTGAACTTGTTTTTGCTGACTGTAGCCCATAGAATTACCCACCCCGATAAAAACTGATAACTCCATACCGTAGGGCTGCTCTTACCTTCTGAGATGCTCACACTCTGTCTGTGGAGTGTGTTTCTCTTCATACCTATCACTTTGTCTTTCACTGAATTCTTTCTGTAATGAGACATCAAGAACCTGCATCTCAGACTTCCCCAGTGGTACAGTGGATAAGAATCTGCCTGCCAACGCAGGGGACACAGGTTCAATCCCTGGTCCAGGAAGATTCCACATTCTGTGGGCAACTAAATCCCATGGCCAGAACTACTGAGCCCGTGTGCCTAGAGCCTGTGCTCTGCAACAGAAGACACCACAGTGAGAAGCCTGGTCACTGCAAACTAAAGAAAGCCTATGCAAAGCAATGAAGACCCAGCAAGACTGAAAACAAACAAACAAACAACAACAACAACAATAAAAAACAAAAACAAAAAAACCCTGAGCTTCTTCAAGTCCTGAAAATCAGGTGTGATCTCAGTTAAAAGTCTGTGGGTTCAGTCTGGGTTTCAGCTGGGTTTGAGTCCCAATCTGAGTTGCACGGTTTCATAAGTGTCAGTGTTCCTTTCCTTAGCTTTTCCACAGATGTAGAATTTTAGCTCTGGCTCACACTCTTCAATTAAATGAAAACAAAAATATGACTGTGAATTAAGATTAATTTGCAGGCAGCATGGTGAAATAGAATGATTTAAAATTTTTTGTGCATAATACAACTCATTTATCAAATAAGATACAAATTGGAAGCTTAACATGTGGAACAAATGCAGGTATTATAAACAGAGCTCCTTTGATAGAGGTATGGAGGGAAGAAAGCCTTTGCCTCCTCTCCTCCAAATAAAAGCAACTCAGCACAGCTTAAATGGTGTGGGGACTCCACATCCCAGTCTTCGGCAAGGTACAGAAACTCCACGGGCTTCTATTTCCTGTCTGTCAGACGAAGGGTTTGACCTGAAACTTCAAAGCCCCTTACTATTCTCAAAGTCTACAATTATGTGACCCTAAAACAACTAACACCAAGTCTAGTAGCTCTTGGTTTCTAGATGTTTACCAGTCACCCAAGAGCTTAAGGAATGAGATCAAAACAGGACTTAAGCTAAACAGACTTTTCCCAAACCTGTAAAGTAAATAGCAAACTCTGGATGAAAATAGCAGGGCTTATATCAAAGCCAGTGAAAACGTCTGAATAAAGGGCATCTGGTTTCCACTGATCTTTCTTACCTTTTAGATAAAAGTAGTTAATGGGCCATAAATACAAACAAAGGATCTGCCTCTCCCAAGGAGGAAGGCAGTACAGACCTCCCTTCCAGGTGGCAGCATCTCATAGAAAAGCAGAACAATGGGGCTTCTTCGAGACAAGGAACTGGCTGCTCGTCGGAACCACTATGGGACAGGCTAAGTACACACTATGCAAACTCTTAGTTGCAGCATAGGGGATCTAGGCTCCTAACCAGGGATCAAACTCAGGCTCCCTGCATTAGGAGCATGGTTTTAGCCACTTGACCACCAGGGAAGTTCCTCAGTTAAGCATAGGTTAATCTGAATTAATCCTGGCATGTGATAGGTAAAAGATGATATATGATTAACCAATGCTAAGAGTTCTCATCAAGGAAAAAATTCTCTTTTTCTTTGCTTTCTTCTTTTATTGTATCTACATAAGATAGTAGATACTAACTAACTGTGGTTATCTGCTATTCACCTTAAACGTATGCAGTGATATACATCGGTATCTCAATAAAACTGGGAGAAAATTCAGTGTAAATGAAGAAGTGGAATTCTAGCATTCTTCAGTTCAGTTCAATCGCCCAGTCATGTCTGACTCTTTGCAACCCCATAGACTGCAGCACACCAGGCTTCCCGGTCCATGAACAACTCCTGGAGATTACTCAAACTCATGTCCATCAAGTCGATGATGCCATCCAACCATCTCATCCTCTGTTGTTCCCTTCTCCACCTGCCTTCAATCCTTCAATTCTTACTATCTGGTAAATCTTACTTATAAGACTCCTGAGGGTTGGGTCTGTATCTATTTCACTTATCTAATACACTGCCTTACTGTAACTAGCACTAAATAAATAGTTGGATAAGTGAATGAAGACACAATTAGTACTTTAAAGATAAATTTTATGAAATGTGAATTATACTTCAAAAAAACCCCACCAAAAAAACCTACAATATAATTTCTAAGGGTGGCATGCCAGAAACACCAGACTTAAGCTCCATGAGGGCAGGGCCCATGTCTGGTTTTTTCACCACAATATCCCTAGTAGCATATGTCTAGCACATTGCTCAGAAATATAGGAATAAATGAATGGATGAGTACATGACTGGCAGACAAATTTTCCACGAATATACCTGAAAATGACATAGACAATTAGCTACCCTTAAGAGGAAACTTCCCCTTCTTTAATCCTTGGAGTCTCATGAAATCAAAGATGAATTCACCTGACATTGAAAAGGAGCATTAATCTGATGTGTAGTGTGGTATGATGCTTATCCTCACAACTCTGAGTTGAATTTAAACTTTACCATAAAATGTGGTGAAGTTTAGCCTAAGATGAGTCTGTCTTACACATTCTAAAGTTTGTTTTAGAACACAACTTATATAGCAGCTTTATCTATAAAGAATTCCCTCTGCATGAATCCTGTCATGGCAGTCCTGGGCAATACTAGGAAAATAAGGAGTTTATATTTGACCCTTTCAGAATTTTTTAAACTTTAAAAAGTATTTTAGTGTGACATTTCATACATACAAAAAAATATGTGTTATAAGAATTTGTGTTCTGCTTAAAAACAAGAACATCATCAACATCAAGATTTACTTCCTTTGGGATCATATACTAATTTCTGAAGGAGTCTGGCTTCTGCTGCTGCTGCTGCTAAGTCGCTTCAGTCGTGTCCGACTCTGTGTGACCCCATAGACGGCAGCCCACCAGGCTCCCCTGTGGATACTCCAGGCAAGAACACTGGAGTGGGTTGCCATTTCCTTTTCCAATGCATGGAAGTGAGCTACCTAATATTAATGTAGAAGGTTTGAGAAATACATATTTAACTAGGTGCTACTTGATGAAAATAATTTTACATTTTTACCATCCTTGGGTGCATAAACATTTTCATAGCATTTTTTCTGATAATTAAAGTATATGTATTCAATATAGAAATTTGGGGAAATAGGGAAACATATAAGGAAATAAAAATAGCCAATAATAATCTGACTGTCTCCAGGTAATTGTTCCAGGCAAGAAAACTGGAGTGGGTTGCCATTTCCTTCTCCAATGCATGAAAGTGGAAAGTGAAAGTGAAGTCGCTCAGTCGTGTCTGACCCTCAGTGACCTCATGGACTGTAGCCTTCCAGGCTCCTCTGAGAGGAGTCCATGGGATTCTCCAGGCAAGAATACTGGAGTAGGTTGCCATTACCTTCTCCAGGGGATCTTTCCGACCTAGGGATCGAACCCAGGTCTCCTAAATGAAGGCAGATTCTTTACTTTCTGAGCCACCAGAGAAGCCTGGCCCATGATATGGGTATTAATAATTTAATATTATAATTCAAACAAACTGGCATCAAATTCATAAACTCACAATAAGCTAAGAGTGTTCAGCCAAATTCATGTCAAGTAATCATGTACCTGATGCCATCTACACATTCACAGATACACATTTATCTGGACTGACGGGCAGAAGACTTTCAACAGTGAAATGATACCAGAATAGAACTAACATACAAGGTAACCTTAGCTCCTTCTAATAAACCATGTACCAGACAAGCTGTGTAGGCAAATGTGTCAATTGGGAGAGTAAATGAGCTGATGAGTATTGAATGTAAGACAGACAGGCTTCGAGTGTGTATCATAAATGTCTTTTCTAACAGAATGATGGCAACTAGTACAACAGGTTGTTCTTGTCCCCTTGGGAGAAAAGCCGGTACATACAGATAATTCTTGCACAATGCTTTTTGAATTAACAAATTTTGGTTTTTATGTGAGGACCCTCCACCTAAGAGGAGATCATATCTAGAGACTAAGAAAGATGCTTTTCAAGCTGAGTTAACATTTCCCCTGCGGTTTCAGTCTCAGTTTAAGAGATGTGTGGGTGGAACTTGTGGAGGGTGTCAGGAATTTGAATCACAGCTCAGGAAGAAACAAAAGTGAAAAAATATGACAAAGGTAGGATCCAAAATATGAGGAGCCAAAAGAAACTAAAATCAGAATCTGAAGTTAAGGTCATAAATCACAGTGCCAAGACTAAAAACACCAACAGTAAGATTCAGACTACAAAGAAATCACAGGAAAACTGGTGTCAAATAGTCAGGTCTGTGTATTTTTCTAAAGAGAGTTAAAAATGTAAACAGTTGCCCATGTGAGTGGATCTGGCAAGCTTAGAGGGAGATGAGGTCACTTCATCTCTTATGAAATCAAAGGTTCATATTTGATAGTCAACCTTGATAGCTGACTATGTTACGGATGTTATGGATTAAATCAACCAGTGTAGGTATCCAGCAAACAATGTTAAGCAAACAAATAAGTAGGGCTTACATTTGTCTACATTATTATACTGAGGAGGAAGTCTCAAGAATTTTCAGTTGTGATATCGATAGATAGATAAGACTGTATGATTCACTTGAAAGAGGTCTTCACTTCTAGATTTATCAGAGAATTACCATTTGTATGCTATAAGCTACTGCCAAAAATCTAAACATAACAGCTCAGTCTTGCAAAAGCCACTTGCCCACTAATCATGTATGTGCTTAATAGTTTTGCTGGGTTTGATGTTCCCACTACAGCTTTAGGTTTCAAATTCAGGATTCTGGTCATAGTTTGTTCCTTTGCTTCATGGCTATAAACTGATGTTTCATGTTATGTTGATTACATCAACATAGTCCAAAAACTGGACTTCAGGAGCAGGGATGGTTAACCAAGAGGTAGATGAACACATTTTTTACATCCTTGTTCTCTCTAATATGAAAGTATTTAATACATAGAGGGCTCTTGTTAAACACTAAGCTTAGTCTAAATAATATCCCTATCAGGCAAGATTTTACTGAAAGCATACGCATAAGCTAAATGTAATACTTTTACCACATTTCAAAATATATCACATTTTGGTTTTATGCCCAGACCAAGTGGGAAGGCTTCTTTCTAACTGACCCTGAGTATGCTGCTGCTGCTAAGTCACTTCAGTTGTGTCTGACTCTGTGTGACCCCATAGACGGCAGCCCACCAGGCTCCCGCATCCCTGGGATTCTCCAGGCAAGAACACTGAAGTGGTTTGCCATTTCCTTCTCCAATGCATGAAAGTGAAAAGTGAAATTGAAGTCGCTCAGTCGTGTCCGACTCTTAGCGACCCCATGGACTGCAGCCCATCAGGCTCCTCCGTCCATGGGATTTTCCAGGCAAGAGTACTGGAGTGGGGTGCCATTGCCTTCTCCGACCTTGAATATAAGTCTTATAAAAGGTCTCCTCCTGACAAGATGGTTCCCACACTTCAGGCCAAACTAGTCTGAAAATTCCTCTGGTAACAAGAGCTCAGTGGGTTTTTCACCAGCTTAATGAAGTCCATACTATTTTCTTGCTACACAAAATTACTCCAAGAGTTAATTGAGGCTGAGTTTTCTTAGTACGCCTTGCCCTCCAAATCAGTTCAAGGTCCTTATCAGTTTCTTCCTACTGCTTTGTTCTCTTTTCATTTGGTTTGAGAATTAAGAGTAAAGCGATGATAGTCTCAAAAATACAACCTTATATGGCAGAGAGTCATTCACTGTCCTCTTAAAAAGAGAGCATACCTCCCTTACCAATAGCAATCCAGATGTTTCCCATTTGCTTTTGTTTCCTTCATAGCCTAATTCTGATAGACTGTTTTATTTTTTAACATGTGCTTCATTTAAACATTTTTATAGCGTTTGTCAGATGATTGTAATGTCTGTTCATTGAAAATACAGTTAAGCAAGTTGAAGAAAATAAATTCTCCATGACCTCACTGATCTCAGTGGCAGTATTTTTCTCTATATATGTGTATGCATATGTATATTCACACTAATTTAAAAAGCAATCCTCTGTGCATTCTATTTTTTTTTGGCCTGCACGTTTCCATATAAAAATATATTTTCAACATCATTTTTAATGTGATGCATAGGAGTCCATCTCATTGATGTTGTTCAATTCAGTGGTTGAATATTTATTATTTTAAATTATTTTTAAGCTATTGGATTTAAACAATCTCATAATTACCTCAAGTAAAAGTAAGCTGTAGCCTTATTTTTTTCATTAAAATTCCTGCAAATAGACTCATTGGATAAAAGTTACACATGATTTGAAGCTATTTAATAAACACTGCCAAATTACCCTGCTAAAAATACTATGAACGAATACTTCTCTTTTAGCTTATAAAAGTGCCTTTTCCCTTGAAACCACCACTTCTCCCTTTTAAAACTCTTTTTACCCCCTATTCTTTGCTGATATGCTGGATGAAAGGCAATAGCTCACTCTTTTTTTTTTTTTTTTTGGATTTTTAAAAAAAATTTTTATTTTATTTTACTTTACAATACTGTATTGGTTTTGCCATACATTGACATGAATCTGCCATGGATGTACATGAGTTCCCAATCTTGAACTCCCCTCCCACCACCCTCCCCGTATCATCTCTCTGGGTCATCCCAGTGCACCAGCCCCAAGCATCCTGTATCCTGTATCGAACCTAGACTGGCGATTTGTTTCTTACATGATAGTATACATGTTTCAATGCCATTCTCCCAAATCATCTATAGCTCACCCTTTTAATTTGTGTTTTCCCCTTTTACTAGGAAACACAAATATTTATTTGCCATATATTTGTATATATTGATTTGTCTTTTGTATTCCATCTGAATTGTCTTGCACTGCTTTTGTCCATTTTTCTCTATATAAATATATTTTACGTTATTTCTTATGTAAATTTGATGCTTATATTTATTATTGATTTGAAAAAGTTGGTTATATTAAAATAGTTTACTTTCATATATTTATCAGAACTTTCTCTATAAGAAAGTTTCCCAGGTTAGAAAAATCCAAAATATACATTAGTAAGTGACTAAGTAAATACATTATCATTCATTCATATAATGGAATATACAAGGCAGATGTTAAAAACAGTAAAGTAGCTGTATATGCGTTGACGAGGAAAGATGCCCAGATACAGTGCTCAGAGAGAGAGACTGGATGCAAAATATAACTAAGAATGATTCTTGTTTTGAAAAACTTACATATTTAGATACTCACACTATATGTGTATATATGTATTGATGAAAGTCTGGAAATATATAATACACATTATTAAAAGTAGTTACCCATGAAGTGAGGGATTGAAGAAAAGGAGATCCTAATTATCTTATACAACTCTGTATGTTCGATGTTTTTACATTTTACAGTGAATTCACCATGTTTTTACATTTTACACTGAATTCACAATGATACTTTCACAATTGAAAAATGCTAAAGAAAAATGAAACACATTTTAAGTTTTGGGTAACCATATCTTTTCCTGTATGTTTTTTACCTTTGACATCAGGCCTAAAAAGACCTTTCTTGTGCCATGATTATAAAATTATTTTTCATTTTACCATTTTTATGGCTTTACTTTTTGACATTTACACATTTAATCAATTACAATTTATTTTGCTGTGGTATGAGTCACAAAGCAACACTAACAAAAATTCATTGGTTTTTAACTTTATCTTTATGTAAATTACTTTGTATCCTTAACAAAATCTTGAGTTAAATATTCTGTTTCACTGATTCCTCTTCCTAGTTGAACACTGATATCACGCTTGGTTTAGTCTTCATAACCTTAAACAGATTTTAATGTCTGACAGGTAAACAAACATAATCTCTGGTCTAAAGTGAAACTATTTACAACATATATAATGAAAAGCAGTAAATATCCCTAACACGTCAAGAATTTCTTTAAGATGCCTTAGCTGCTAGTATCAGAAACTTATCTTAAAAGGCTTTAAAAAGAAGGAATTTTACTGACTCATACAAATGGAAGTCCAGAGGTAGACAGGGCTCTAGGTTCAGCTCAGTCACATGCTGGCTCTATTTGCCTGTGAATTTCTCTGCTTTTCCCCACGTAAGTCGGCTTTGTCTTCAGAGGTCAGCTTCTCTTATTATCACAAGATGGCTTCCAGCACATACTAGGGCATGTTTCTGCCCAAACCCTTCCCTTCAATCCACTGTACCAATTCTGGCAATTTGCCAGCCATGGGCCAAAACGGTGTCCAGGGTTAATACTCTATGATGATGATTTGAGGAGGAATTACTGCCTGGCCCTTTATCCCCATCCCTAGTTATTTCCCTATAGAATTCTCATATCTTGGACACTTAAGACACAGCTCTTTTTTCATGCAGTGCTTTTGTGAGAATTCTTTTCTCTGAAGAAATCATCTCTTCATGGCTTACTTGATTTGGAACTCTATAGAAAAGAATACACCTCAGTTTCATGATAGAGCTGCTTTATTTCACTGTGGTATTTTTGTAACACTTTTGTTTTTATGGCTAAATTTTAGTAATGTGACCTACTGACATCAAGAAAGCTGATATATTTATTGACAGTTTCCCTTTGTATACTGTGTGTGTTAGTCTCAGTCCTGTCCAACTCTTTGTGACTCTGGAGACTATAGTCCACCAGGCTCTTCTGTCCATGGGATTTCCCAGGCAAGAATACTGGAGTGGGTTGCCATTTCCTTCTCCAGGGGATCTTCCCGACCCAGGGATGGAACCCAGGTCTCCTGTGTTGCAGGCAGATTCTTTACCATCTAAGCCACCAGGGAAGCCCTTGTATACTGTAGTCAATGTTTAAAAACATATTTCTATTTAAAGGCTCAAGTTGAGGGAACATCAATTAATACTGGCCAACATACTATAGTTCTGAGCCATGAATGATTATCAAATGAAATATTCAGCATATCATTTGAAATTTAATTGGGGGTAAGAAAAAAAAACACTTCTTAGACTAACTGAAAATAACAGTGAAAAATTTTAACTGTAGAATATTTCATGCAATTTTGGAATTTTTGTCTGTGCTCAGTAACCTGAAATTAATAAACTGCTATTTAATAATTACCTAAAAGAGAAAAGATAATTATCTTTATATATTAAAATATTCAGAGAAGGAAATGGCACCCCACTCCAGTACTCTTGACTGGAAAATCCCATGGATGGAGGAGCCTGGAAGGCTGCAGTCCATGGGGTCGCTAAGGGTCAGACATGACTGAGCGACTTCACTTTCACTTTTCACTTTCATGCATTGGAGAAGGAAATGGCAACCCACTCCAGTGTTCTTGCCTGGAGAATCCCAGGGATGGGGGAACCTGGTGGGCTGCCGTCTGTGGGGTTGCACAGAGTCGGACACGACTGAAACGACTTAGCAGCCGCAGTAGCAGTAGCATACTAAAATACTGATACATAAATCCAAATGAAATAAATTAGAATAGTGAGGAAATCCCAGGGACAGAGGAGCCTGTTGGGCTGCCGTCTATGGGGTCGCACAGAGTCGGACACGACTGATGCAACTTAGCAGCAGCAGCAGCAGTGTTATCAAAAGTACTTTAGGCATAATACTCTTGGACAATATCGTGAAGGCAAAACCTATGTTACAATGAAGTTGAATTTTAGGTTTTTTTGACAGCAGTTTGCATATACTATTCAAATAGGCTTATAACAAATGACCTTCTGAGATGCTGCTGCTGCTGCTAAGTCGCTTCAGTCATGTCCCACCGACTCTGTGCAACCCCATAGACGGCAGCCCATCAGGCTCCCCTGTCCCTGGGATTCTCCAGGCAAGAACACTGGAGTGGGTTGCCATTTCCTTCTCCGTTCTGAGATGAGAAGGACATATTGAGAACTCTCTTAGGAACAAAAATACAATTGTTCAGGATTAATGAATATTCACTTGTTACATAAATTACAACTAATAATATTTTAAATTTAAGTAAGGTGTGGCAGCTCCAGGTGTACAAACCTTGGGATAGATGTGAGTCACCTGAGATAATCTGCTCAAGATCCTTGCTTTCACACAAAACATACCAAACTATCCCCAAATCTTTTGTCAGTTTCTTCTGTCAGTGTTTAGCCACTTCAAATGAGAACGTTCTTTCCTAAGAAAGCAATGATGATAATGTGCCAGGCAGAGTCAGAGAGACCTGAAATCAAATTTAGGCTCAAGGGCCACGATCCAGAACCTGTGAGCCAGAACTACTAAGCCCGTGCGCCACAACTACTGAAGTCCATGAGCTTAAGGCCTGTGCTCTGCAGCAAGAGGAGCCACAGCATGAGAAGCCTGAGCATAGCAACTAGAGTAGCTCCCACTAGCCAGCCACAACTAGAGAAAGTCCATGAGCAGCAACGAAGACCCAGTGCAACCAAAATAAAATGAAAAAAGACTGCATTAAAAGTAAAAAAGAAAAAAAAAAACCAACTCAGGCTCAAGTTATTTAATCTCTTTGAATTCCAGATTGGTGGTAGTTTAGTCCATAAGTCATGTCCAGCTCTTGCGACCCCGTGGATTGTTGACCGTCAGGCTCCTCTGTCGATGGGATTTTCCAGGCAAGAATACTGGAGTGGGTTGCCATTTGCTTCTGCAAGGGAATCTTAGGGAACCCGACCTAGGAATTGGGTCTCTTGCATGGAAGGGCTTCCCTTGTAGCTCAGTTGGTAAAGAATCTGCCTGCAATGTGGGAGCCCTGAGTTCAATCCCTGGATTGGGAAGATCCCCTGGAGAAGCGAAAGGCTACACACTCTAGCATTCTGGCCTGGAGAATTCCATGGACTATACAGTTCATGGGGTTGCAAAGAGTTGCATATGACTTTGACTTTTCACTTTCTTTCTCCTGCATTGCAGGTAGATTCTTTACTGTCTGAGCCACCAGGGAAGCCTGAATTCCAGATTCCCTGTCTATAAAATGAAGAAATAACAGTAGCTACTTAATGGGGTACTTATAAGTCTTAACTGGGTTAATGTATATAAGGCATTTATCAAACCGCCTGGCAGCTAGTATAATTAATTATCATTATTTACCAAGATTTTATTCATGTGTAATGCCATCATCAAAAAAAAAAGTTGCCCTAAATTGATCTTAAATAAATATTCTAGTTTTCTAAAGCTATTCCAATTTTAACCAAAATTGATACTATGTAAATTAATCTTTTTTCTACATTTAAAAATTCACTTTGATGTAAATTATAAATATATGCAAAGAATTTGACACATGCTTCTACTGAAAAACATTCTTGGAGACCAAAGAGCCATAGAACTCAGTCATAATATCCACATTCTGTTTATCATACATAAAACCCAGTTTAATAGTCTTAGCCACGAATATTTACTTCCTGAAAAAAAAGGGAAGCTATATTTCACCTAGGTTTATGTAATTAATGACTTGCATTGATTGAAAAGAATAAGAATCACAGCACTTTAGAGATTCTCAGCTGAGGACCTAATTCCAGTCGCCTAGGTTCAGTTCAGTTCAGTTCAGTCGCTCAGTCATGTCCAACTCTTTGCGACCCCATGAATCGCAGCACGCCAGGCCTCCCTGCCCATCACCAACTCCTGGAGTTCACTCAGACTCACGTCCATCGAGTCCATGATGCCATCCAGCCATCTCATCCTCTGTTGTCCCCTCTTCCTCCTGCCCCCAATCCCTCCCAGCATCAGAGTCTTTTCCAATGAGTCAACTCTTCCCATGAGGTGGCCAAAGGATTGGAGTTTCAGCTTTAGCATCATTCCTGCCAAAGAACACCCAGGACTGATCTCCTTTAGGATGGACTGATTGGATCTCCTTGCAGTCCAAGGGACTCTCAAGAGTCTTCTCCAACACCACAGTTTAAAAGCATCAATTCTTCGGTGCTCAGCCTTCTTCACAGTCCAACTCACCCAAAACTCTTGGCTCATTTCTTTCCAGGACACAGTGCTACACCTCAAATGGAAAGAAATTCTAGGGTGGATTCAATGATCAGTTTAACTGCAAAAGCAAAAGTTACGGGAATCTTGCTTTTATATGGCTTCCATTTCTGGATCTCATCAGAACGTAAATTAAAAAAAAAAAATCATCAGGCTCAACATGTAAGCAAAAATAGTTCTAACACTTTTCCCCCTCTTTTCACTTTAATCGGGTAAATTAAAAGTAACTGGCAAGGGAGACGTGGTAGTAGAGGTTAAGAAGACAGGGAAGGCAAGGGTTGAAATAATGTTCTCACTATGCCTAAGCTCTTAAGTAATCAGATAATTGGGCAAGCTACCACCAGTCCCAATTCCTGTCTCTTGGAACCTTCTTCAAACTTCCAGCTAAGTGTCCTGTAATCCCCAAAACATTTAAAATAACAATTAGGGTGTTCAAAGCTGACTGAGCCCTTGTTAGGAACTGTAAACACCCAGTCCCCAACAGCCCCCGTTTCCATTTCCAGCATAATTTTTCTTCTTACATTTACAACTTCTATCATATTATGTATTTTCCTACTTACCTTGTCACAACTCCCCTGAAACAACACTGCAGGTGGTTCCTTGTTTATTTTTTATACTTTCCAGAAATCTCAATCCTTTTACATCACTTTCCTGAAATTAAAAAAAAATTTTTGAAAGATGATGCTATCTAAAGAAAAAGCAAGAGCATATCAAAAAACAAGATTAAGAACTTCTGACAGTATGGTTTCACTTTCTTTTTAACTACAGAAATATTTCAAATTACCTTTCTATAATCTGGCATTCTGACTGCTGCAATTCCAATAGGTTAAAGAATGAAAACAACTTGATTGATAAACATTGCTGACTACCTATAGTTAGAGGATTGATGTTGTAAGGCCTGCTCACTCCTGGCCTACAAAGTTTATAGCTCAGACCACCGTCTTCATCAGGCCACTGCCTCTCCTAGCACCTGAGCTTCTACTCAAGCTAGAGCAAGTGCACAGTAAGGATCTTTCGGAAATTGTGAAGCCAGATGATTCCGCCATGCTTATCATTCCTGTCATCATCTTCAATCACTGTTCAAAATCTAAGTTCTTTTTGTCATGGCTTTTTGCGCTGCCCACATTTTTGCTTCCTTTTCCCACTCCCAACCTCCTGATGGCGGAGAGCGCCTATGGGCGTTAGGGAGCAGCTTCAGATCTCCCAGACGCTCCTTCAGTTACGCCCATTCTTCCGTATGGGTGACAGTTTCCTTAACCAGTGATACTCCTAGGTTCCTTCTGTTATAAACATTCTAGGGCCACCACTGTTCTTGCTCTTCCCTTATAAGTCTTTCTACTCTGCCTCCTGAGACTTTCTATGGTAAACAGATTTCTGCTTTGCATCCTTAATCTATTCATTGAGGACTTTCTACCTGGCTCTCTGCTGAGGAGTCTAATTCCTCCCTGAGCATGTTGCTTGCTACTTTCTGTATCAGAGGCTCCTCACTCTGCACTATGCAATGTATCTGGAAGTCACAAATTAGGATCTCCGTTCACATCCATTTCTGCTATTCTTCCTTCTTCTTCTTCTTTTTTTTTGGTAAAAATCTTTGCATCTTTGAAAACTAGTCATTCATGACCCACTCTCTAGCCCTGCTTGTCTGCTTTATTTTTCTGGCCTCCTGCTTAAATAAAAAGTGTATCAGGGACTTCCCTGGTGGTCTAGTGGTTAAGACTCTGTGCTTCCAACACAGGGGGCATGGGTTTGATCCCAGGGGAACTAAGATCCCATACGCTGCACAGCAAGATCAAAAGGAAAAAAAAAAGTACATCAAACTAACTTTAGTTGGTCGTCTCGCACAGGAGTTGGTGAACTTTTCTGTAAAGGATCAGATAGCTAATAGTTTTGTCTTTGTGGGCCATATGGCCTCTGTCACAACTCGTCAATTCTGCCATTACAGTGCAAAAGCAGCCACAGACAGGAGTAAACAAATAGGCATGCCTGTTCCAACAAAACTTAATTCACAAAAACAGGCATCAGGCTGGATTTGGTCCACGGATTGTAGTATGCCAACCCTTGTCCAAGTATATGTCAGTTACTATGACAGAGGCTTTACATATATTATATCACGAGAAACCACAATGACAATTCCCCTATAAGGTTAGGGAGTAGACGAGGAAAGTTAAGTGCTTAGCCTAGTGACTGGCCTATGGTAGATGACTGATAAATAGTTGTTGCAAATGATAATTAATCTTACAGGACTCTGCAAGATGGATTATTTCATGCAATGGGAAATAAGGCCATTAAATAACTTGCCCAGGGAATAAGTGAAAATACTAGGAACTTATTTACAAAACAGAAATAGACTCACAGAGGGCCCAGAGGCATGTGTGGAGCCTTGGTTCTGCCCACTGAGAGGCCCAAGCAGCTTCTGGGCAGAAAACAGAGAGTGCTGGCAGAGATGACAGGGTCCCACCTCAGCAGAGAGGACCTGGGCCCGTCTGGGCAGGGTTGCAGTGACCCAGCTTACCATCAAAGCCCAGCCTATTCTCTCTGACCAGCCTCTCAAATTTATGCTTTCCATTTCAGGCAAAAAGGTTTTGGTTCTACCTACCTCTACCCTCACAAATAGTGTGCCTCACTGAACTGCCCCCAAATGGGCCAGGGCAGACAGAGGTGGTAGGAGTTCTGGACAGGATGACTGCCCTGGGGCAAGTGGCCATGGATGGGCAAGGAACCTCAAATGCCAGCTCCCCCTTTGCCACTAAGACAGCCCCAGAGGGAGAGGGATCCAGGCTGCTGTCAGCGGGGCAATAATGACCCTTGTTAGCAGTTATTAGCACATCAAAATAGTATTAAAATAGCAAAAACCCTTATGATTAAAGTAAACACAAATATGATTTTTCTTTTGACGTGCTCAAAATACTCTAAGTGTTACTAGAGCACTGCTCAGCTTGCAGGATCTTAGTTCCCTGACCGGAGATTGAACCTGGGACCACGGCAGTGGAAGCGCAGAGTCCTAACCACTAGACCACCACAGAATTCATTCCAATAATTCTTGAAGGTAGCAGTCATCAGTAAATAAGCCATTTAGTTGAGAATTAACATGGCATTCGAGTCAGTTAAGACAGAATTTACTAGCCTGCTCTTCACTTTTAGGCATAAGTCAGTTAATGGTTATTGCTATTAGAGAATTGTTTACAATCATATTGAATTCTCTGGACCCAACTCGAAGAACCTTCTTACATAAATTGCGTACAGGGAAGAAATATGGATAGTAAGAGTCCCAGAGACTTCAGACATGCTCAGGCATATTTACAGGATTGGAGAGGGGAGGCCAGCTGGTGTTTACCTGTGCTAGGGTTTCAGCAATTTGAAGGACAGAAAGACAAACAGAAACACAAAGGCTGAAAATTGATGGAGAGAACAGACTCTGAAAAGGGTTGCTTAATTATGGGAACGATTCAGCATCAAATATTTAAGGAAAATTACTACTGCTTTAGGTAAAAAGATAATAAAAGTTTAATGAAGGAAAATAAAGTTCCTATCCTTAAGTAGCTTACATACTGGTAGAGAAGGTAGTAAACACATAGATAGATAGTAAATGTCATTGACCAGAGTATGAGGAATATTTAAAACAGGGCAGGATGGTATAACAAGGTGGTATAACCCTGTTCTAAATAGGGTAGACAGAGAATACTGAATTCGCAAACAGCCATTGTTCCTAGCAGAAATAACTGTTAGTTTTCTGAGAGCTTCTATTTGCAACATTTGTGTCAATCGACATTTTTATCAAACACTTGTGTTAGGTGTGTTTCTGCTTAAAAACACTACGTGTAACATCATTGATTCATTAATATTGAACTCATAGTCAACAACACTGTAACTCCTGCTTATCTAACAAATGTTTTCTCTGTAAGGTGGTGGCTTTATCTTTGCCCAGAACCTCCCAAGTGTTAGCGGTAAGGTTTTACCTTCTATACTACCACTGCTTCTGACGGTGTCAAGTCAGCCTGGCCTGTATCCTGAAAAACTAAAAAGGGGTACTTGTTTACATGGACAATGTGGTTAGGGGTTCGTCTCAGGACACAGGCTTACACTCCCTAACTCAAGAAGCACAGTTATGAGCAGGCTGCTGTCAATGGAAGGACCATACCCTTCAACCACCAGCCACACAGGTAAGGTGACAACTTTACATGACTGCATGCTATGTACCCCTGAATGGCAATCAACGATCTGCAGACACTGGTCCTTGTGTGGCTCCCTGGCACTGTCCCTGAAAGTGCCGGACAGTTTCATAGTGCTGACTCCTGCCCCATTTCTCTTCTAGCGTGCCAAATGATGTCCTCCTGAACCTCGGTTCAGCTGATCCACCTGTGAATCTGGTGATTAAGGAAGATATCACTTGGTAAGAGATGAGATGATGGTATCATACAGCAAAATGAGATGGCTTGAAAAGGAATAGGTCTGGGATGGGAGGTGATGCAAGACAGGAAGGGAAATAAGAACTGTATCTTGAACATGTACAGTGTGAGATGCCATTTGGACACTGGAGGTAGTTTGACGATTAAATCTACAGCTTAGGGAAAACTGGAGCTAGAGAAGTAAATTTGGGAGTGAACAAGACACAGATAATGCCACCGAGCCGAATGAGATCACTTAAGGTGAAGAAGAGCTTAAACCTAGAACACAAAGGGGTTGAAATAATTATTTTCTATTGATCCTTTAAAGAGATGGCTTATAGAATTTAGTTCATTTTCTCCTTTTCTGTGTGAAAGGAACCATAAAACTACAGGGAAATTTGAATTGGTATTAAAGGGTATCAGCATCAGATCCCCAGTCTTTTTTTGGGGGGGTTAAATAGCAAGAAGAGATAAGAAAGCCTTCTTCAGCGATCAATGCAAAGAAATAGAGGAAAACAACAGAATGGGAAAGACTAGAGATCTCTTCAAGAAAATTAGAGATACCAAGGGAACATTTCATGCAAAGATGGGCTCAATAAAGGACAGAAATGGTATGGACCTATCAGAAGCAGAAGATATTAAGAGGTGGCAAGAATACACAGAAGAACTGTACAAAAAAGATTTTCACGATGCAGATAATCATGATGATGTGATCACTAATCTAGAGCCAGACATCTTGGAAAGTGAAGTCAAGTGGGCCTTAGAAAGCATCACTACGAACAAAGCTAGTGGAGGTGATGGCATTCCAGTTGAGCTGTTTCAAATCCTGAAAGATGAGCTGTGAAATTGCTGCACTCAATATGCCAGCAAATTTGGAAAACTCGGCAGTGGCCAGAGGACTGGAAAGGTCAGTTTTCATTCCTATCCCAAAGAAAGGCAATGCCAAAGAATGCTCAAACTACCACACAATTGCACTCATCTCACATGCACTCATCTCACACGCTAGTAAAGTAATGCTCAAAATTCTCCAAGCCAGGCTTCAGCAATACATGAACCGTGAACTCCCTGATGTTCAAGCTGGTTTTAGAAAAGGCAGAGGAACCAGAGATCAAATTGCCAACATCCACTGGATCATGGAAAAAGCAAGAGAGTTCCAGAAAAACATCTATTTCTGCTTTCTTGACTATGCCAAAGCCTTTGACTGTGTGGATCACAATAAACTGTGGAAAATTCTGAAAGAGATGGGAATACCAGACCACCTGACCTGCCTCTGGAGAAACCTGTATGCAGGTCAGGAAGCAACCGTTAGAACTGGACATGGAACAACAGACTGGTTCCAAATAGGAAAAGGAGTCCGTCAAGGCTGTATATTGTCACCCTGCTTATTTAACTTGTATGCAGAGTACATCATGAGAAACGCTGGACTGGAAGAAACACAAGCTGGAATCAAGAATGCCGGGAGAAATATCAATAACCTCAGATATGCAGATGACACCACCCTTATGGCAGAAAGTGAAGAGGAGCTAAAAAGCCTCTTGATGAAAGTGAAAGAGGAGAGCGAAAAAGTTGGCTTAAAGCTCAACATTCAGAAAACGAAGATCATGGCATCCGGTCCCATCACTTCATGGGAAATAGATGCAGAAACAGTAGAAACAGTGTCAGACTTTATTTTTGGGGGCTCCAAAATCACTGCAGATGGTGACTGCAGCCATGAAATTAAAAGACGCTTACTCCTTGGAAGAAAAGTTATGACCAACCTAGATAGTATATTCAAAAGCAGAGACATTACTTTGCCGACTAAGGTCCGTCTAGTCAAGGCTATGGTTTTTCTTGTGGTCATGTATGGATGTGAGAGTTGGACTGTGAAGAAGGCTGAGCACTGAAGAATTGATGCTTTTGAGGTGTGGTGTTGGAGAAGACTCTTGAGAGTCCCTTGGACTGCAAGGAGATCCAACCAGTCCATTCTGAAGGAGATCAACCCTGGGATTTCTTTGGAAGGAATGATGCTAAAGCTGAAACTCCAGTATTTTGGCCACCTGATGCGAAGAGTTGACTCATTGGAAAAGACTCTGATGCTGGGAGGGATTGGGGGCAGGAGGAGAAGGGGATGACCGAGGATGAGATGGCTGGATGGCATCACTGACTCGATGGATGTGAGTCTGAGTGAACTCCGGGAGATGGTGATGGACAGAGAGGCCTGGCGTGCTGCGATTCATGGGGTTGCAAAGAGTCAGACACGACTGAGCAACTGAACTGAACTGAACTGAGGGCATGTCAAGCCTTACTTAGCCTATTACACTCAGATTAAATGTATATTGGAGATGATCATTTTTGAGATTTTTAGGCAGTCTCTGATTCTTTAAGTATTACAGAGTTTTTGAACTGGATAATGAACCACCTTTGAAGGGAAAATCTAAAAAGAAAGAACCCCTACCCTATATTTTCTGAAGCATGGACAGAGCTAGAAAAAAGCTGGGACTGGGAAGTTAACATTCTAGTGCACCAATCAAAAAGGAGTATGGCAAACTCAAACCCCCTGGGCAGGAGTTGTATCCAAGGGACTAGATCCACAAATAGGAAGGGGTGAGAGAAGGTGTAATATCAATATGGTAAGGTTCTTGGTCATGAAAAACATTAACAAAATATTTACTAAAATAAAATATCAATTAAAAAAAATTTAGGGCTTCCTTGTTGATCCAGTGGTAAAGAATCCACCTCTCACTGCAGGGGATACAGCTTTGATCCCTGGTTGGGGAACTAAGATTACACATGCCATGGGGCAACTAAGCCCAAATGCTGCAACTACTATGCCCACACTCTAGAGCCTGTGCTCAGCAACAAGAGAAGCCACTGCAATGAGAAGGCCGTGTACTGCAGCTAGAGAGAAGCCTCTGCTTCCTGCAACTAGAGAAAGCCCCATGTATAGCAATGAAAACCAAGTGCAATCAAAAAAGAAAAAAGACAGAAAAAGTTAAAAAAAAATTTTTAATGGCAAAAATGTCCTTGTGCGTATGGTTTTTAAAAAGTTCTTATCTTTATCTTACCCACAAAAATGGCGTTGTGGGTATGGTTTTTATAAAGTCCTTACAGTTATCCTGAAATACTTACAGGTGAAACACAATGTTGAGTATTTGCTTCAAGATGCTCAGAAGAAAGGAGTCAGAAGGGCATACATGATACAAGATTAATTATGAGTTGAGCCAGGCTTCAGCAACACATGAACCATGAACTTCCAGATGTTCAAGTTGGTTTTCGAAAAGGCAGAGGAACCAGAAATCAAATTGCCAACATCTGCTGGATCATTGAAAAAGCAAGAGAGTTCCAGAAAAGTATCTATTTCTGCTTTAATGACTATGCCAAAGACTTTGACTGTGTGGATCACAATAAACTGTGGAAAATTCTGAAAGAGATGGGAATACCAGAGCACCTGACCTGCCTCTGGAGAAACCTGTATGCAGGTCAGGAAGCAACCGTTAGAACTGGACATGGAACAACAGACTGGTTCCAAATAGGAAAAGGAGTCCGTCAAGGCTGTATATTGTCACCCTGTTTATTTAGCTTATATATACAGAGTACATCATGAGAAATGCTGGGCTGGAGGAAGCACAAGCTGGAATCAAGAATGCCGGGAGAAATAACAATAACCTCAAATATGCAAATGACACCACCCTTATGGCAGAAAGTGAAGAGGAGCTAAAAAGCCTCTTGATGAAAGTGAAAGAGGAGAGTGAAAGAGTTGGCTTAAAGCTCAACATTCAGAAAACTAAGATCATGGCATCCGGTCCCATCACTTCATGGGAAATAGATGGGGAAACAGTGGCTGACTTTATTTTTTTGGGTTCCAAAATACTGCAGATGGTGACTGAAGCCATGAAATTAAAAGATGCTTACTCCTTGGAAGGAAAGTTATGACCAACCTAGACAGCATATTAAAAAGCAGAGACATTACTTTGTCAACAAAGGTCTGTCTAGTCAAGACTATGGTTTTTTCCTGTGGTCATGTATGGATGTGAGAGCTGGACTATAATGAAAGCTGAGTGCCGAACAATTGATGCTTTTAAACTGTGGTGTTGGAGAAGACTCTTGAGAGTCCCTTGGACTGCAAGGAGATCCAACCAGTCCATCCTAAAGGAGATGAGTCCTGGGTGTTCATTGGAAGGACTGATGCTGAAGCTGAAACTGCAATACTTTGGCCACCTGATGCAAAGAGCTGACTCATTTGAAAAGACCCTGATGCTGGGAAAGATTGAAGGCAGGAGGAGAAGGGGATGACAGAGGATGAGATGGTTGAATGGCATTACCAACTCAATGGACATGGGTTTGGGTGGACTCCAGGAGTTGGTGATGGACAGGGAAGCCTGGCGTGCTGCGGTTCATGGGGTCGCAAAGAGTTGGACACAACGACTGAACTGAACTGAACCGATGGGTACAGAGGCTTCATTATACTCCTATTTTTTTTTGTATTTTATTGTTTTGTTTTCTATAATAAAATGATTTTTAAAATTAATCTTTGAAATAAAGAATACATCTATTTTTTTGATCAGTGGTCAGGACAATGGCACCCCACTCCAGTACTCTTGCCTGGAAAATCCCATGGACCGAGGAGCCTGGTAGGCTGCAGTCCATGGGGTTGCTAAGAGTCGGACAGGACTGAGCGACTTCACTTTCACTTTTCACATTCATGCATTGGAGAAGGAAATGGCAACCCACTCCAGTGTTCTTGCCTGGAGAATCCCAGGGATGAGGGAGCCTGGTGGGCTGCCGTCTATGGGGTCGCACAGGGTCGGACAGGATTGAAGCGACTTAGCAGCAGCAGCAGCAGCAGCAGGACAATTTGCTATGATGTTAGGAATTATCAGTCATGTTTGGGGAGAGTTGGATAAAGGATGTGCTGAGTAACTCCAAAAGACTCTAGATGAGCCTTTATTGATAAAGTTGAGACAGAGTCTCCAGCCAGATAAGATACTGGAGTGGAGAACAATGAGAAGAGTGTGCTGGAGCTCCCTGTGGAGAGTGGAATACACTGAGTCATTTAGATATCATATGAATAAAGCAGATCTAGTGTTTGCTGATGTCATTCTTACTAAAAACTCTTTCTAAAACAATAAACTAAGAGTGCCTACAGTCACCAGGTCTTCAAACACTATGTTTTTGAGAATTCGTTATGAGGGGCTGGAACGAAATAATTTGTTAATCTACAAGGTATGGATTATATGAAATCTGGAGCAAGTTATTCTGTTTGGGAAAATAAAGAGCCATGAATTTAGTACTGTTGACCCCTGAACAACATGTGGGTTAGTGGTACCAATCCCCTTTTGCAGTCCAAAATCTGCATATAACTTTACAGTCAGCCCTTCATATCTGCAACTCCACAACTGAGGATTCAACCAACTGCAGATCTCATAGTACTGTAGCAAGCACTTACTGGAAAAAATCCCCATATCAATAAATTTGCACAGTTCAAACCTGCAGTTTGTCAACAACTGCAGTTCCTACTCAACTATGAAATCACCAAAACTGAGCCTGGGAGACTTCTATTAATAAGTAAGTTAAGAAACTTGGCTAGGCCTTAATTTCCCCATCTATTAAATGAGGTAATTAGACAATCTCTATAGAGATTCCCTTCAGCTCTTTTCAGCTCTGAAATTCCATGAAACAATTAAAACAACTTTCTTTTTATATAAAATTTCAAAAAGACATAAAATGCAGAGAACAACATAAGGAAACCTCAAGTACCAATCATTGCACTTCAACATAATGTCCAATTTTATCTTACCTCAACCCCTTCTCACCTTCCTGCTCCCACTATTATTCTGAAGCAAATTCTAGACATCATTATGAGATATATTTTAATGATTCTCTTGAAGCAAACATAGTTTATAAACAACATATCACACAAGTCAGTCTCTCCACTTTTCCAAGATGCCTTCTCTTACTGCAACTGTAAACACTGTCATTTAACTTGACATTGCAGAATGCTAAGGATCACATGCTGAATCCAGATAACTCAGTAAAGGAGGAGTTACCTTTTTTTTTTTCTTTTGCCCTGCAGGTGTAGCTTAGGGGATCTTAGCTCCCCCAGCAGGGACTGAAGCCAGGCCCTTGGCAGTGAAAGCATGGATTTCCTAACCACAGATCCACCAGGTAAGTCCCTATTATGGAAGGACAAGAAGTTCACAAATTAATTCTGAAGTATTAGTTCCTTTGTAAACTTTTGACCAGATAGTCACTGTCAATGACTGGTTACCACTAGGCTGAAAATGATTCCAACCTAGTATTGAATAAGACATTTTTATTGCTGTGCATTTCTACTGAATCAACTCTTTACTGCTAACATGGTCAGGGAGATAGTTTCTGCACCCCATACAGGCAATAAACGTTGGAAATAAATTGTCAACAGGGCCCTCATGACCAAAGTTTAATCTCATACTTATCAGAAAAAAAAAGTAAAAAAACAGATTTAATAAGGAGAAAGTAATTTTCAGGAAAATGATCACTGTGTGTGTGAATACTTATTAGATATGCACAAATCTTGTCAATTAATTCTGACCTGCCACGGAATCTACGAAGTCACTCGCCATTTTTTTTTTTGTCCAGAAGGTGAAAATGTTCTAATTTGTTTTAAACCATTTGCTTCTTCCTGAATAACTAGCTGCTATTTTTTCATGTATATATAATTGCATATATATAATTATTTCAGGACGTAGTCTGAAACATCTAATTTGTATTAAGGGAACTGATCATGCATGCAGCCGTATACTATATAAGGAGGCTACACTTTAAGGAGGCAGGAGCGGGCTGATTATTTAAACGAGAGATTTCCAAGTTCCGAGTTCCCATCCCCAAATCTCAGCCAAAGCAGCGACACCAAGCGCGATCTAAGACTCTCCAGGGGCGCTGCAGCCGGGAAGGGCTTCCGGAAGCCACAGTAGGTGGGGCTCTCTCCTGTCGGGGAGGCCCCCAGTCATACGTGGGAATTCTAACTCCCACCCCGAGAAGGAAGCTTCTTGGCCAGAGACCCGTATCCCTTTCGACAGTGTTCTCAGTGACTTTGAGCGACTTGGCGTCACTTTCCCCGCCTATGAAAAGCCCGAAAGGAGCAGCCGCCACCTGCCCGAGGCCAAGGAAATAAAGCCACACCAAACTGCAAGTCTGAGCCCCGCAGGAAGGGTTGCAAAGCGGTGCCTTGAGCCTCTTCTCCCTGACTAGTTTCTGCTGGGAGATCCACAGGACGGACGCGGAGGAGGTGCTCTCTCAGGGTGGCGGCACCGGGACCGAGCACCCCGCGGGGGTCGCGGATAGCGAGGCGAGGAGGGAGCGGTGGCCTTGCGGCCTCGGCCCTCTCCGGGGGCGGGGCTCGGGCGCTGCCCCGCCCCCCGCGCCCTCTTTTCTCCACCCCTCCTCCACGCCCTTTTCTACCGCCCCCGCAGTAGGAAAGGGAGCGGGAGTTCGGGGGAAGGAAAGTGCTGTTCTATGGAAAGGGGCGGAAGGAGGCGGAGGAAAAAAGAAAAAGAGAACAGAAACATGGCCGTCAGCTGTCGGGACGGCAGTGCAGCGCGCAGCTCCTAGGCAACCCGCCGCTAGCACGGCCGGCCTCCGGTGAGCCGAGGCGCCGGCGCGAGCTCGCGCTCCCGGCCGTTACCCCTCGCTGCAGGAGGCGCCCCTGGAGACCCAGCCCGGGAGCCGGCGCAGGCGCAGACCAGGCGGCGCTGGCCGCGGGAGCCAGTCCCCCGCCCTGCTCTGCCGAGAGAGACCAGGCCCGAAGCCGGCGCTTTCATGCCCCAGGAAGGGGCTGTGCCCGGGTGGCGCTGAAGGAAGATCGGGCAGCAGGTGAGTGTGCGGCAGAGGACCTTTGGCGGAGGAACCCTGCGCCGCGCCTCGGCCGGCCCGAGCTTCCGGGCCGGGCGGGCGCTGGGCAGGTAGCGACTGGGAGGGCTGAGTTCCGACGGCCGGCCTGCGGGGGGTCGCCCGGGAGGCGGAGAGTGGAGGGGGCTGGCATTCCTGGCCTAGTTTCTCTGCGGTTTGCGGGGGCGGGGAGTCCCCAGGAGCCTGCGGGGTATGATGCGGGGAGAGGCCCCGCCGGGAAGGGCCTCCCCGCGCAGCCGCCCGGGCTTCGGAGAGCCACTGCTGTGGAAGGAAGCGCGAGGGGTCTGGGCCCTGGGGACCGCCAAGGGGACCCCGCGTGGGTGGGGATGGGGGGAAGGGGCGAGGACGAGGGTTCTCGAGGGCTTTGGGGCGGAGAGGGTGAAGAGTCGAGATCGGGGGTCTGGAGAGGGGTTTGGCGCCAGGGCGGGGGGAGAGCTCGGGACCTGGGCAGGTGTCGCCGGTGAATTGAGGACATCTCCGCCTTGCCGTGGCGGATCCTCAGGGCTTCTTTGTTGGCGGTGACTTTTAGGAAAGTGACTAAACACGAATAAAACCAACTAATGAACCCCTAATGCTGACTCTTGTAAAGAGCTGTGACTTTTCTACATTGAAGATGCCATCATCTGTCTGCCCTCCCATTCTCCCGGTTTTCTACTTCATAGACATTTCCCTCTGAAAGATGGTGCCTCGTCAGGATAAATAAATGACCCAATTTTTAAACAGTGCCCCCCCCCCCCATTACCTGTTTGTTTAACACTGGAAAATTTAGGTCGGTTACCGAAGTTACTTGTGCAAACGCGAGGAAGAGTCATCTCCAGTAATAAGCCCTCAGCTGTCTGTGTGTTTTGCTTCTGAGAAATTGTCAAGCCTTGTAGTTGGGTAATTGATTTACTGAACCCGCTTAATTGTGTGGGAACTCGCGTTAAGAAGTTCTCGCTAGACCCTAATTTAAGGTAGGGGTAGGTTTTCCCTTCCGGTCTCTTGGTTTAGAAGATGAAAGGTGTGGTAATGAGAGAATGTTCGTGCTAAGGCGCTAAGTTTTCAATAAATGTTACATTTGAGGTGACCATGTGTATTAAGCTTTCCGAAATTGAGAATTGTATGATTTTTATGTGTACACGTGACACGAGCAAAACTGAAGGAAGACTTCATCTCAGCACTGAAGGATACCTATTCTTTTATCAGTATTACCATGACAAAAAAAACAACAACCCTCGCTTTTATTTTTCGCCCTGTATTACTGTTGAAAATTTGATAAACTGCTTCTTAGTGTGAGACTGGAATTCAAAACTGAACTTAGATTTGTATTCATGAGGTTAATCTGCTTCTCATTTAAACTTGCTTTGACTCGTTTTTCTAGTAATGTCAAACTCGATCCACACTTTTCCCTCATTGGTATCTCTTGTGGCCATTTTGCCGAATAGTTGGTTAGGATTATATTATTTACCGACAATGTGGCAGTTCACTTTGTCCGTAGTACCTCACTTACTTTGCTGTTTAGACTTGCATGATGGAAAAGCTATGATGTTAGAAATTTTGATGTTGTAAGGTGGGAGTCATTTACTAGTGTGTAATTTGTAAATGAGTGCATTATGTTGCTGAGAGTAAATATAGTATTTTGTAGTTTAAACTTGAGCTTTCAGCTGGGGAAATTGGCAGTAGAGTTGGTGTGTGGAGACTGATTTTAAAACACAACATGTTTTAAATTACAAGGGACTGCAGTGGTGTGTGTAAGCTGTAACAATTCATAGTGCCAGATTCGGAAGGTTATTTGGTTGAGGCAGCTCTGTAAGGAAACATGTTAAGTATCTGCAATAAAAGCTAGTTTGTAGCTATAGACAAGAGATTTTGCATGGTAAATAATAACCCAAGGAGGCATCTTTCCTTGGTCAATTGAGACCAAAACATTTCATGTTTTCACTGGAGTTTCCTGCTAAGACAGATACTGATTTTGCATTGAGTTTGCTGCTCAGTTTGAAAGTTAGGTTTCAGTCTTATTCTTGCAACAGGTTGTAAAGTAAAAAAGGAAAGCTGCTGAGTTAGGGGCAGGTTGTCTCATTTCGTCTTTTTGATTTGCAGATGGAATTTGTTTTAATTTGTATTTCCAATATAATCTATTTTCTGAAACTTAGATATTAAGGGTAAATAAGCTTTTCTAGTACATGAATTAAAATTTTGACTTGTGTATGCTGGTACCACAAGTTTTAAAATTGTCAGTTTGACATACTTGCAGTAATAGGACACCTTGTTGGAACTGGAGAATCATTTGAAAGAATTAAAACTTGGGGAATGAGTTTGTATAGTATAGCTGGTATAAAATGGTAAGTCTGTAGCATCAGATTGTAGGAAATTCCAAAATCCAGTAACTTCGTATTTGAAATTTAAAACTTAAATTTTAATTAATAGATTTATTTATTTAGTGTGGGGGGAAATTAGGTAGTGTTTAGTTTTTAAACTTAGAATTTTTTCTAAATTTATGTCAGTATGTAATACATATGAGTAAGTAAATGTAATAGAATTCTCTTTGTGTGATATTTGAAAACTAACATGGTGCTCCATATTGCTATATTTTACGGTTTTGTGTAGTAGTAGTCCAAAGTTTACTATCAGTTTACTGTGATAACAGTTTACTGGTTAAAAGCAGTATTCTGTCTTTTTAATATTTTAGTAATTCCACGTTTTGAGTCTTAAAATAATGCTATAATGAAATCTTTTTGCTAGTATGATGGTCCAACCTACATTAAACTTTTGAAAATGTAATCATTCTCTGTACTACCTTTGCAGTGGATCGTGAGGGCTCTTACAATACAGTATTTGATTGAGGAATGAAAGCAAGGTGAAAACTGTAGATGTGCATCTGTGACTTGACTTCATTGGGTAGAAATCAAAATATAACTTCACAAGTCTCTGTTACTGATTTGCTGCAAGTTTTTCAATATAATAAAATTCTTAACTCTCATAGTAATATTGTGGGGCATAAATATTTCTAACTGGACCCCATTTCAGCCAAATTTAACATTTGCAAATACATGTTTATAATCATTTGACTTACAGAATAGTTATTTTATGGTTTTTTTTCTTTTTAATCTTTGAAATATTTTAAAGGGTTCTTTGACTCTCATTTATCATTGTGTATGTGTGGTTCCTTTGTCTCTTAATTTAGGGATGCCTAGATTCTGAAAGCATAAATGTTAGGAGTCTTTGTTTAATTGTAGAAACAAGTCTCTATTAAATAGGTACTGTGCTATCTGCTAGGGATAAAAAGATGAATAACATACAGTCTGCCTGTTAAAGTCTAGCAGGATGAACATCCTAGTCGTGTAGACAAGCATCCACATCATGACAAACCTAGAATAGAGCAAACGGTGCTGTTGTAGCAGAAAGAAATACCTAGGTGCTTTTGGTGTGGATTAAATATAGTTTACATAGAAGACATTTGACTTAAAACTCAAAGATGTGAAAGGCACAAAGTAATGAAAGAATGTGATGGGCTTTATTAAAATGCAAGTAATTTAGTTTTGGGGCACAGGTAATTTTGAAGGGAAGTGGGGAGTAAGCTAGAGGGGTAAATAGGGACTATGTCATGAAGAATCTTAAAAGTCAGATAGGAAATTAAGACCATAGACACTGTAGGGAACAGGGAGTCATTTAATGATATTAAGGTGTTCAGTATCTGGCTCAATAGTGAAGGATGCATTTGGGAAAGCAGCTTGAGTGAGGCTGCACATTCATCAGCTAGAAGCTCTTGTAGGCATCTGCACGAGAATTGAGAACACCAGTGGTAGGGATGAAAGAAAGTGGGTAGAACTGAAAACTGTGCAGACATTTTCCTCTGCTTGAAAAGCCCTACCTCTGTGCTTGCCTTCTGGACACCTGTCACCCCAGCCTACTTTTAGATTGCTTCCCTCAGAGCCTTTGTATGTACTGTTCCATTTACCTGTTACTTTTCTGAGAGGTCTTTTCCATTTCTTTTCCTTTCTTTTTATTTGGCCACGCAGCATGGCTTGTGG
This sequence comes from Budorcas taxicolor, assembly GCF_023091745.1. Taxonomy (NCBI): domain Eukaryota; kingdom Metazoa; phylum Chordata; class Mammalia; order Artiodactyla; family Bovidae; genus Budorcas; species Budorcas taxicolor. Next base: position 28,240,015 of record NC_068917.1, on the reverse strand, counting down.
GGTATTAGTTCCCTCATCCGGAGAAGGCAATGGCACCCCACTCCAGTACTCTTGCCTGGAAAATCCCATGGACAGAGGAGCCTGGTAGGCTGCAGTCCATGGGGTCACTGAGAGTTGGACACGACTCAGTGACTTCACTTTCACTTTTCACTTTCATGCATTGGAGAAGGAAATGGCAACCCACTTCAGTGTTCTTGCCTGGAGAATCCCAGGGACGGGGGAGCTTGGTGGGCTGCCGTCTGTGGGGTCGCACAGACACAGAGTCGGACACGACTGAAGCGACTTAGCAGCAGCAGTTCCCTGATCAGGCATTGAATCTGGGCTCACGGCAGTGAAAGCGCTCAGTCTTAACCACTGGACTGCCAGGGCATTCTCCTGAAAGGTCTTTTCTGATTACACTGTCTAGTTAGATTAAGAGAGATCAGTTATTATCTTAGCACCTTGTTATTTTATTCTGTAGAGTTCAATTTTTCTTCCTTCCCCCCTCCCTCCTTTGCTATTAGTCCCTCTTACTAGTTTGGAGGTTATGTGCAGTCTGATTCCTTTCTTTTTTATTTTATTTTTTTTAAAACTGTGGGTCTGTTTCTGGTCTTTTCTGTTCCTTTGGTCTAAATGTCTATCGTTATGCCAATACTGTGTTGTCTTCATTGCTGTTTCTTTATAGCAAATCTTGCAATCAGTTAGTATTTATTTTTTTACCTTTTTTTTTCTTATCAAAATTGTTTTGGTTACTTATATCCTTAGCATTTTCTTATAAGTTGTAGAATAAACTTGTCACTGTCTACTGGTACTTTAATATGGCATAACTTTTCTTTATTTAAATATCTTTCATTTTTTTCCCAGTGTTTTATGATTTTCATTTTATAGGTCATGCTCATATTTTGTTCAATTTATCCCCAGATATTTCTTGTTTTTTGATACTATTGTCAATGATACTGTATTTTAAAATTTCTTTTTCCAGTAGTTTGATAGTATATAAAAATGCAATACAAAGTTAACTTTGTAGTCTGTCTTACTAAATTAGCTTAAAATTTTTTTTTTTTTATTCATTTTTGGCTATGCTGGGTCTTTGTTGCTTTGTGGGGGCTTTTCTCTAATTGCTGTGAGTGGGGGCTTGCTGCTCATTGTGTTGTGTGGGCTTCTCATTGTGGTGGCTTCTCTTGTTGTGGAGCACAGGCTCTAGGCACATGGGCTTCAGTAGTTGGCAGCACACAGGCTCAGTAGTCGTGGCTTGATGACCCTAGAGTGCACAGGCTTCGGTGGTTGTCACGCATGGGTTTAGTTGCTCTGAGGCAGGTGGAATCTTCCTGGACGAGGGATTGAACCCACGTCCCCTGCGTTGGCGGGCAGATTCTCATCCATTGCACTACCAGGGAAGTCCGTAAATTAACTTTTTAGTTCCAGTAGCTTTTGTGTATATTCCTTAGGCTTTTCTTTTCTTAAAATAATGTTACTTATTTCATTTTTGGCTGTACTGGGTCTTCATTGTTGCACGGGCTTTCCTCCCATTGCAGAGAGTGGGGGCTACTCTTTGTTGCAGTGCGTGGCTTCTCTTGTTGTGGAGCAGGGGCCCTAGGGCATGTGGGTTTCAGTAGTTTCAGTTCCCAGGCTCGAGAGCACAGGCTCAATAGTTATGGTGCACAGGCTTAGTTGCTCCATGGCATGTGAGATCTTCCTGGATCAGGGATCGAACCTGTGTCTCCTGCATTGGCAGGCAGATTCTTTACCACTGAGCCACCAGGGAAGCCCCCTTAGGATTTTCTTAGTACAGAATCATAATGTCTGCAGAGAAAACCAGTTTTGCTTCATTTCCAATCAGTATTCCTTTAGCTTTCTCTTGCCTTATTGTACTAGCTCAATTAGTGATGTTCACTAGAAATAATGTAAGCCATGAGTATAATTTTAAGTTTTCTAGTAGCTCCACACTAAGAAGTAACAAAAACTGTCATTAAATTTAATAACATTTTTTATTCCACTGTGTCCAGAATGTTAACATGTGTAGTAGTTTCCCTAGAGTAGCCATAACAAATAACCACAAACCATGTGATTTAATTAGCAGGTTTATTCTTTCACAGTTTTGGAAAATCTTAAGTCTAAAATCAAGGTGTTAGCAGGAACATGCTCCCTCTCAAGACTCAAGAAAGAATCCTTCCTTGCCTTTTACTACTTTGGTGGTTGTTGGCAAGTCATAGATATTGGACTGTTTGGATTTTCTGTTCTTATGTCAATTTTGTAATTTCTGTCTTTAAAAAATAGTCCTTTTCATCTATGTTGTTGAATTTATTGGCATGAAAGTGTTTATATCTTTCTCTTGTTATTTTTTAAATGTCTAATGATGTGCTTTCATTGTAATGATCATTTCTCATTGGTAATTTTTGCTTCCTGATTTTTTCCTAATTTAGAGGCATTGATATCTATTGCTTGTCCATTTTCAATTTTATGGATTTCTCCTCTTTTTATTTTTTCCTCTTACACTCTTGATTTGATTTGCTTTTCTTTTTCTAGCATCCGAAGGTGGACACTTAGATTACTGATTGAAAACTTTTCCTCTTTTCTAATATAATTAGTAAAATAGGTAAAATTTAGAAAATTTTTCTTTTTAATTAAAATTTTTATTCATTTATTTACTTATTTTTTGCTCTGCTGGGTCTTTGTTGCTGTGCATGGGTTTTCTCTAGTTTCGACAAGTGGGGGCTGTCCTGTAGTTCGGTGCACAGGCTTCTCATTGCAGTGGCTTCTCTTGTGGAGCTTGAGCTCTAGGGTTTGGGAGATTCTGTAGTGGCAGCTCACAGGCTCAGAGTGCAGGCTCAGCGGTTGTGGCACACGGGGCTTAGTTCCCCTGTGACTTGTGGAATCTTCCCAAATCAGAGATGGAACCCATGTCCCCTACATTGGCAGGTGGATTTTTAACCATTGGACCACCAGAGAAGTCCAAGAATTTCCGTTTAAACACTGCTTTAGCTGCATCTCACAAATTGATTTCTGTTATTTTCATTTGGGCTTCCCTGGTGGCGCTAGTGGTAAAGAATCTGCCTGCCAGTTCAGGAGACACAAGGGATGTGGGTTCAATCCCTGCATTGGGAAGAGCTCCTGGAGTAGGAAATGGTACCCCATTCCAGTATTCTTGCCTGGAAAATAGCATAGGCAGATAGCCTGGCAGGCTACAGTCTATACAGCTACAAAGAGTGAAACACAGCTAAGGGACTGAATACACATACATTTTCATTCAGTTCAAAATACTTTCTATTTTCTCTTACAGTTTCTTTTTTGATTCATCGATTTATTGATGACGTAGAAGACTGTTGTTTAGTTTTGAAATTTAATTGCATGTTCTGTGTGTTTTATATGGGTTGCCCTGGTGGCTCAGCAGCAAAGAACCTGCCCGCAGTGCAGGAGATATGGGTTCAATTCCTGGGTCAGGAAGACCCCTGGAGGAGGAAATGGCAACCCACCTCATTATTCTCCCCTGGAAGTTTCATGGACAGAGGAGCTACAGTCCATTAAGTCACAAAGAGTTGGACACGACTGAGCAATGACAGTGACTCTGTATGTTTTATAATATTTTCAGATTTATCCAGGCTGTTTTATGGACCAGCATATGGTTTATCTTAGTGAATGTTCTGTATGTACTTGAAGCGATTTTGGATTTTGCTGTTGTTGGAGTATTCTATAAATACTAATTGTGTGAAGTTAAGTTGATAGTGTTCTGCCAATTTAAGTATCCTGATTTTTTGTGTACCTGTTGTATGAATTACTGAATGAGGAATGTTGAATCCTGTTTAATTATGAATCTGTTTATTTCTTCTTTAATTTCTGTTAGTTTTTGCTCCATGTACTTTAATGCTCTCTTGGGAGACATGTACATGTTTAGGATTGTTATGTCTTGATGATTTAACTTGTAGTGTTATTATGAAATGTTTCTTTTTATCTCTGCTCCCAAGTCTGCCTGTTATTAGTATGGCCACTCTGGCTTTCTTGTGATTAAAATGTACATGATATGTATTTTTGCATCCTTGAAAAACTACTTTATTTTTAAGAACAGTTTTACATTTACAGAGAGTTCTCTATATCCCAGACCCAGTTTCCTAACATCTTATATTAGTATATTGTATTTGTTACAATTAAATGAACCAGTATTGACACATTATTATTAACTAAAGTCTCTAGTTTATTCAGATTTCCCGTTTTTAACTAATGTCCTTTTTTCTGTTCGAGAATCCCGCCCAAATACAACTTTGTTAGATTTAGCTGTGTCTCCAGACTACTTTTGAGCATAGCAGTTTCTTAGATTTTCCCTGTTGTTGATGGCTATGACAAATTTGCCAAGTACTGGTCAAACATTTTGTAGGATGTCCCTCTATTGGAATTGTTCTGATTTATTTTTTTCAAGGTTAGATTGAGGTTATATGTTTTTGTGAGGAAGGTTGCAGAGATAAAGCCCTAGTACAACATCTCAAGAGTACATATTATCAACACGACTTCTTTCATTTTTTAGAGAGTTAACTTTTTTTTAAATATTTTTATTTATTTATTGATTTGGCTGTGCTGGTCTTAATTGTAGCACATGGACTTTGGTCTTCACTGCAACGTGCATGATCTTTTAGCTGTGGCACGCGAACTCTTGGTTGCTGCATGAGGAATCTAGTTTCCTGACCAGCCACTGAACCTGGGCCCCCTGCACTGGGAGCGTGGGGTCTCTCTCTCAGCCACTGGACCGTCCGGGAAGCACCTTGATGTGTGATTTTGATGTCGGTCATGACTACTTGGCTGATGTAGTGTTTGTCATGTTCTCCACTGTGAAGTTAGTCTCTTCCCCACTTCCATTCTGTACTCTTTGAAGAAGTCGCTTAGCTCCTCCCACGCATAAGGAGTAGAGGATTACTCACTCTTTGAGGACAGTATTTGCTCGAGTTATTTAGAATTTTTTGCATTGAGAGAGTAGTCTCTTTTCCTTCATTTATTTATTCATACCAATTTGTATCAGGATGGACTTATACTTATTTTATACTTTGGGTTAAAATGCAGTCTTACCTTATTTGCTCAAGTTGTTCTCACCTTGGCAATTGGGAGCTCTCTTCGTTGACTTTAGTTGACTCCTGTGCTCCTGTGACACACACCCTTAAGTGTCGGTTTGCTGTTGCTCTTGTCTGTTTATATGTTTGTTAATTCTGGCGCTAAAAAAATGCTCCAGGTTCATTTTGGAACTTTGTTCCAGGTTTACTGGAACTTTGCTCCAGGTTCACTGTGTTTTTTAAAGTTTTTCTCAAAAATTTTCAACTGAAATATAATTGATTTGTAGTGTTGTATTAGTTCTCGGTGTAGAGCAAAATGATTCAGTAGTGTGTGTGTGTATACACTGTATACATTCATACATATATACTTTTTCAGATTCTTTTATATAGGTTTTTACAAAATATTGATTATAGTTCCCTGTGCTATACAGTAGATCCGTGTTGGTTATCTATTTTATATATTGTTGTATATAAAGTCCTTTATTTTATATTTAGTAATGTGTATATATCGGGGCTTCCCTCGTAGCTCAGATGGTAAAGAATCTGCTGCAGTGTGTTTGATCCCTGGGTCAGGAATAGCCCCTGGAGAAGGGAATGGCTACCCACTCCAGTATTCTTGCCTAAAGAATTCCACAGACAGGGAGCCCTGGTGAGCTACAGATCATGGGGTTGCGAAGAACCGGACACAACTGAGTGACTAACACTTCATTTCACTTGAATTCAGTGTATATATGCTACTCCCAAACTCCTAATGTATCCCTCCACCCCCTCTGCCACCTTTGGTAACCATAAGTTTATTTTCTGTGTCTGTGCAGGCTCATTCTGTGTAGAGGTTTCCTCTGCTTTATGAAAGTAGAGTGTTCCTATGAAACCTTTCATAAACCAGTACGGTGTAAAACAAAGAAACAGTTACCTTAGGACACATTTTGCTAACGGTTGTGCACAATAAATTTAGATGAAGCACAGATGCTTTTAGACACAGTTCAAAGCTGTGTCAGCTTGATGCTGATATGCTGAGTGTAGTTACTGGGGAGGGAGTTTGGTTAGGCTTTTCTCCCTCCTCTGCTTGGGGTGCCTGCTGCCTTTAAAACTGCTTGCTGCAAAACAAATGCCTTCCTATTTTTGCTTTTCACCTCTTTCCATAAAAGTGTGTTTTTTTTAAAATTCAGATTTCTTTTGGATTTGCAAAAACCAGGTGCTTATATAGGTCTTTTGTAAAAGTGAAGTGGCATAAAGCAAACTTTTGAAAAGCAAGGGATACCTGTGTTTCCTGTTCCAGTCATATAATCAATCATTTCTTCAAGAAGCCTTGGCTCCTTCTATTGGAAAATAGCGTTAGAAATCAAAATCTAGGTGCTAGGTGTGCCGATTACAGTGGGGTGACCTTACTTCTAGGTCTTTTTAGTTGATTGAGTAAGGAAATATACTTGTGTATATTAAGCTATTATATACCTATGTCTGTAACTCTACCTATATGTCACAATCTGTATTTATGTTAAACTAGATGAGTTCATAGTGAGCTCCAACTTTAATCCACTCTCTGTAAATTTCTCCTTAGTGAAAAAATGTGGCTCCCACCATCTATCATCCATTTATGTAATTGTTCAGTACCAGTATACATGTATACAAGTATCAGAACTGTTAACTCATAGCCCTGTGTGAAACCGTTTTATCAGCTAGAGTGCCTGTTTGCAGTTCCTGTTGCTTTTAGTTTTAAAGACTGTACTCATTTCTAAAGTTACTTTGGCTAGCATCTTGCCCTCCACACCCCCCAGCCCTAACCCCTTCAGTGAAATTGTTTCATACATTTGTAATGTTCTCATGACCTACTCCATATTCCTTCAGAGTATCCCATGAGGTCCTCACTGGGTTTAATAATTTTGCATACATTAAAATTCACTCTCTGTGCTCTAAAGTTTTGTGAATTTTGACAAATGCTTAATGTCGGTATCTACCGTTACCGTATCAGATTGAGTAGTTTTACATCTGTAAGAATCCCACACTTCAGCTCTTCAGCCCTCTTTGCCAAAACCCCACAGCCCTGGAAACCGCTGATCTCTTTACTGTTTCTGTAGTTTTGACTTTTCCAGAGTGTCATGTAAAAAGGATCATATAAAAAACAGCCTTTTCAGACTGGCTTCTTTCCCTTTGCAATACGCATTTAAGGTTCCTCCAAGTCTTTTTATGGCCTGATAGCTCATTTATCACTGAATGTATTAGGTTTTTGTTTGATTTGTTTTTTAATCTATTCACCTATTGAAGGACTTTTTCTTGGCTTCTAATTTTTGGTGATTATGACTAAAGCTGCTGTCAACATTGTATGTAGGTTTTATATGGATGTATGTTTTTAAATCAGTTGCTTAAGTACAAGGAGCTTACAAAGATTAGCTTATGTCTAGCTTTGTAAGAAACTATTAAACTGTCTTTCAGAGTGGCTGTTCCATTTTACTTTCCCATGAGCAATGATTGGGAGTTTCTGTTTGACATCCTTTTCAGCATTCAGTATTGTTAATTTAAAAAAAATTGTTAGCCATTTAAATGAAATGAAAGTGAAAGTGAAAGTCGCTCAGTCATTTGCGACTCCATGGACTGTAGCCTGCCAGGCTCCTTTGTCCATGGAATTATTCAGGCAAGAATACTTTAATGGGTAGCCTTTCCCTTCTCCTAGGGATCTTCCCAACCCAGGGATTGAACCCAGGTCTCTTTCATTGCAGGCAGTTTCTTTACTGTCTGAGCCACCAGGAAAGCCCATTTTAATAGGTGTGTATTATTGCATCTCATTATTTCAGCTTGCATTTCTCTAATGGCTAAATATGTTGAGCATTTTTTCAGATTCATATTTGCCATGTGTATGTGTCCTTTGATAACGTGTATGTGCCGATATTTCCTAATTGGATTGTCTGTTTTCTTACTGTTTAGTTCTCTGTGTTTTTGCTGTATTTTGGATAGTAGCTCTTTATCAGATATGTCTTTTGCAAATATTTTATCTCATTCTGTGGCTTGTCTTTTCATTCTCTTTGTCTTTAGCTGAGCACAGGTTTTCAGTAAAGTCTACTGTATCTGTTTTTTTCTTGGGTTGTGCTTTTGGTGTTGTATCTAAAAATTCATTGCCAAACCTGAGATCACATAGAGACTTTTGCCTGTATTTTCTTCTACAAGTTTTATAGTATTGCATTTTATATTTGGTCTGTGATTCATTTCAAATTATTCTTATAGAAAGTATAAGGTCTCAGTCTTGTTGCATATGGAAATCTAACTTTTCCACTTGTACTTATTGAAGCTGTCTTTTCTCCTTTGAATTGTCTTTGCGCCTTTGTCCAGTCAGTCATTTTTTAATGGTATTTTTAATGCATTTGTGTCTTTGTATTTAAAGCATATTTCCTGTAGATAGCTTAGAGTTGAGTCTTACATTTTTATATCTGGTCTGATAATTTCCGCCTTTATTTAGGAGTGTTTAGACCATTTGATAATTTGCTTTTCAAAATAGGCTTTATTGAGATAGAACTTATACACCATAAAATTCACCTATTTAAAAGGTTCAATTCAGTTGTTCTAGACTATTTAGAGTTTTACAGCCATTGGCATAATCTTACTTAGAGCATTTTCACCATGTTAGAAAGAAATCTTTGTCCATTCATGGTCACTATCCAGCCCTCCTCTCTCCCCCGCCAGCCCTAGGCAACCACTAATCTATTTTTTGTCTCTGTAGATTTTCCTGTTCTAAACATTTTCTATAAATAAAGTCATACAGTATGTGATTTTTTTATGACTGGCTTCATTACAGGGTAATATTTTTGAGGTTCATGTTGTTATATATATATATCAGTATTTCCTTTAAAAAAAAATCGTGGTGAGACTTTCCTGGTGATCTAGGGGCTGAGACTCCAGGCTCCCAGTACAGAAGGCTCAGGTTCAGTCCCTGGTCCAGGGAACTAGATCCCAACGTGCCACAGCTGAAAAAAAAGATCCTGGGCCGCACAACTAAAGATTCTGCGTGCCACAGGAAGAGCAGAGGTACCGAGTGCCACAACCAAGACTTGATAGGGCCAATTAGTAAATAAATAAGTAACAATATTTTCTCAGAAATTATTTTAAAATTGTGTCATACCTCCTATAGTGTAAAATTCATCATATTAACAACTTAAAAATCTATTAATAAAATGCAGTGGCATTTACTGCATTCTCAGTGATATGCAGCTGTTATCACTGTCCAGTTCCAGAGTGTTTTTATCACTCTGAGAGGAAGCCCTTTTCCCTTTAGGCAGTCACGCCCCATTCCCTTTCCCCCTCCCTCCTCTTCCTGACAACCGCTGGTCTTGCTTTCTCTGTAGATTTGCTTGTTCTGGATATTTATTGTAAATGGAATAGTACAATGCCTGACTTCCATGTCTGCCCTTCTTTCTCTTAGCATAATGCCTTCTAGATTAATCCACGTCACAGCATGAATCATTAATACTTCATTCCTTGTATGGCTGAATAGTACTCCTTTGCATGGAAATTCCACATCATGACTTGATGGACATTTGGGTTGTTTCTACATTTTGGCTATTTTGAGTAGTGTTGCAATGCATATTTGTATCCAAGTTTTTATATGGACTTTTTTTCAGATTTATTTGTATTTTTTGGAATTGAGGTATAGATGATGTCTAAGTTTCAGGTGTACAGTGTAGTGATTCACAATTTTCAAAAGTTATCCTCCATTTATAGTTATAAAATACTGGCTGTGTTCCCTGGACTGTGTAGTATATCCTTGTAGCGTATTTATTTTATACATAGTAGCTTGTACCTTTTAATCCCCAACCCCTATCTTGTCCCTCCCCTCTTCCCTCTTCCTGTTGGTCACAGCTAGTTGTTCTCTCCATCTGTGAGTCTGTTTCTTTTTTGTTGCATTCACTAGCTTGTTTTATTTTTTAGATTTTGCATATCATACCACACAGAGTTTGTCTTTATCTAACTTGTTTCACTAAACCTAATATCCTGAAGTCCATCCCCATTGTTGCAAATGGTGAAACTTCATTCTTCTTACATAGTTAAGGAGTATTAACTACTTTTGTAGTAGTATTAACTACATTTTGTGTATGTATACATGTATCATCCGTTGATGGACATTTAGGTTGCTTCCATATCTTGGCTATCAAAAATAATACGGCTGAAAACATTGGGGTGCATATATCTTTTCAAATTAGGGTTTTCCTTTTTTCCCCCCAAGTATTTGCCCAGCAGTGGAATTGCTGGGTTATATGGTAGTTCTATTTTAGCTTTTTGAGGAACTGCCATACTGTTTTCCACAGTGGAGGCACCAATTTACACTGCCACCAACAGTGTAATTCCTTTTTTTCACATCCTTACCAGCACTTGTTATTTGTGTTCTTTTTGAAGCTAGCCATTCTGACAGGTGTGAGGTCATATCTCATTGTGGTTTTGATTTGCATTTCTCTGATGACTAGCATTGTTGAGCATCCTTTCAAGTATTATGGACATACATTTTCATTTGTCTTGGTGTAGACTGCTTAGATTTAGTGAAATTATTGATATGGTTGGGTTTGCATGTATTATCTTGCTATGTTTTTAATGTCCTGTTATTTGTTTCTTTTTGGATTGAGTCTAGTATAGTATTCCATTTATCATGACATTGATTTATTAACTATACATCCTGTTTTTTTTTAAGTAGTTGGCTTAAAATTTATTACATGCATCTTTAGCTTTCAGTAGTTTACCTTCAAATAGTATTATACTACTTCATATACAACCTAGGACTTTTAATTTTGTATATTTCATTCTCTTCCATTCTTCTTCTTCATCAAAAGAGGATAATACTAGTTACACCTTGTTGGGTTTTTCAGTTCAGTTTAGTCGCTCAGTCGTGTCCGACTCTTTGCGACCCCATGAATCGCAGCACGCCAGGCCTCTCTGTCCATCATCATCTTCCGGAGTTCACTCAGACTCACGTCCATCGAGTCCGTGATGCCATCCAGCCATCTCATCCTCTGTCGTCCCCTTCTCCTCCTGCCCCCAATCTCTCCCAGCATCAGAGTCTTTTCCAATGAGTCAGCTCTTCTCATGAGGTGTCCAAAGTACTGGAGCTTCAGCTTTAGCATCATTCCTTCCAAAGAAATCCCAGGGCTGATCTCCTTCAGAAGGGACTAGTTGGATCTCCTTGCAGTCCAAGGGACTCTCAAGAGTCTTCTCCAACACCACAGTTCAAAGGCGTCAATTCTTCGGCACTCAGCCTTCTTCGCAGTCCAACTCTCACATCCATACATGACCACAGGAAAAACCATAGCCTTGACTAGGCGGACCTTAGTCGTCAAAGTAATGTCTCTGCTTTTGAATATACTCTGTAGGTTGGTCATAACTTTTCTTCTAAGGAGTAAGTGTCTTTTAATTTCATGGCTGCAGTCACCATCTGCAGTGATTTGGGAGCCCCAAAAAATAAAGTCTGACACTGTTTCTACTGTTTCCCCATCTATTTGCCATGAAGTGATGGGGCCAGATGCCATGATCTTCGTTTTCTGAATGTTGAGCTTTAAGCCAACTTGAAAAAGAAAACTCTCTTCTTTTCTTTGTTGGGTTTTTAGGAGTATGAAATGAGGTAATGCATGTAAGATATTTTAGAGTATAGCTCATGCTTTTATTTATTTTGAGAATAATAGAAGAAGATGACTGACTTCATATGAAGTTCTTGAATCTGCAGATTGCAAGTTTCTCTTCTAGTTTGCCTCAACCTCCCATTTCCATGATCACACCCAAAGTTATTGGTTCTCAGTTCTGACTGTATATTACGGTTAACTGGGCATCTTAAAAATTTTTGATGTGAGTGTGGCACCCTCAGAAATTCTTATTTCCTTGGTCTGATTTTTTTTTTTAAGTATTCTAGCAGACTCCAGTGTATAGTTAGAATAGAGAACCATTGCCCTAGACTTAATCTTCATGGTGTATAACTTAAAATATTTTCAGCATCTAATTCTGACTTCTGTTTCTCTTTTGCTAGCTTGTACTTTAATACCCTGTTTTGATATTTTTTTGGAGAAGGAAATGGCAACCCACTCTAGTATTCTTCCCTGGAAAATCCCATGGACGAAGGAGCCGGGCAGACTACAGTCCATGGGGTCGCAAAGAGTCGGACACGACTGAGCGACTTCACTTTGATGTTTCTTGGATTCTATCCAGACCACCAGGCCATTGTTCAGACCACTTTTTCACTGTCCCTCATCCCCCTGATAAACAGTAACTTGTTTCCTTACCCAATTACATTGATTCATTGAAAAAATAGAAAAGTTAATGCCTACTAATGTTCTGTACTATTTTGTGAGGTCAAGTTACCATCTCTTGTTTCTTGCTTCCTTCACTGTAATTAGGGTAAAACTTCAGCACCGATAAAACACAGTTCTTTGCAAACCTTGTGTTCCCTTAAACCTGAGCAGCAGAGTGTGACTAGAGAAAACAAACAACAGTGCTGTCTCTCTCTAAACTTACGGCCACAAATGCCACCAGCGTTAGGTAGCCGTTTACGCTTCTGCTTGCGTCACTAAACAGAGCACTTAACCTCTTTTTTCCCTTTACTGTTCTCTCTCTCTCTGCTGCGTTCTTCATCTCTGCTGCATCTCCTCACCTGTTTAAGGGTTTAGCTTCTGCTGCTACCTTTTGTCTCCCTTGCATCATCCTTCTTTCCTTCTGAATCATTTGCAAGCATATAAACATGCTGTAACATCTCAAATCTGTCTCTCTGTCACATATACACACACCCCTTTTTGTTCATTTATAGCAAAATTTGTTGAAAAGACTTGGTCGTATCGTCTCTATTTTCTTTCTTTGCATTTTCTCTCCAGCTTGCTTGAGGCTGACTCTTCTCTGTCTTCACCAACTAAACCCCCTTAGGTCAGTGTTCTCAGTCTTAAAGCTACTCTGCCTCTCATCAACATTTGACATGATTGATCAGTCACTGTTTGTGGAATAATCTCACTTGGTTTTCTGGATGCCATATCATCCTGATTCTTTTCTGATTTATGGCAGTTCCTTCTCAGTCAGTTGTGTTTTCTAGCTTCTTTTCCCTTACCTCAAAAGTTGGAATGCCCTAGGCTTAGGCCTTATACCTTTATTACATCAGTATAGATACCTTACTTAATACTGTGATTGTTAGTATCATCAGTTCGCTGCTGACGATAGCCTTGATATTTTTATCAAACTCCACACTGTGTTGGACTGCCTTCTCTCTTTGTATGTTTTAGTAGGCATCTGAAACTTAACTTGTCTGATACAGAATTTGGGTTTATTTACTCAAACTTACTCTTTTTTCAGACTCTCAGTATCTGGCATCAACCATTCACCCACTCAGTTAGGCCACAAACTTGTTGTCCTTAGTTTCTGTTTTGCCTCTTACCTCCAGTTCATCAGTAGCAGTTTTACCTTTAAATTGTATCTCAAATCCTGCCATTTCTTATCACTCCTTTCCATAATATAAGTCATTATTATCTCTTTCTGGACTGCTGAAGTTACCTTCTAACTGCTTTCCCTGCTTCTGCTCTATTCTCCCTCTGTGTAGAGCAGCTGCTGTGATTTTTTAAAAAGACATAAATAATAGCACATCACCCTCATCTGAACACTGCTAGTCGCTTCCCAGCACACTTAGAGTAAAATCTAAAGGCTTTACCTAAGGTGCTGTATGATTTCCTCTTTCACTGACCTCTTCTTTCAGTACTCCCTAAGTTCTAGAGCCATCTCCTTCTTGCTTTTCTCAAAGATCAAGGTATTGACCTGCTCTCAGGCTTTTATTTTTTATTTCTTTTTCCTTGCAGTGTTTTCTATCATCATATGATTTACTCTTTCCTATTCAACTTTTGCTCAGATTTTACTTCCTTACTTCTTCAAAGAGATCTTCCTTGATTGCACTATAAAAAGCACTTCAATATAAGCACTTCGTATAAACACTTCAATATAATTTTCTTACTCTATTTTGCTTTATTTTTTATTCATATCATGTTTGCTTTCTGAAATTATTTATAAGTCTATGCTGTTTACTGAATATTTCCCAGCTGTAATGTAAGCGCCATAAAGATGTGGCCTTTTGTATTTTCAATGCTTTATTTCCCCTCGTTTAGAACAAGGACTGAGACTCAGTCATAGTTTGTTAATATACCAGCAGTGATTGTTTGGCAAACATAAAAGCTCCTTCCCGTTAGCCACAAAATTGTAAAATAATTATGAATAATCTTAACAAACAATCTGGAGGACATGGATGGAGAAAATCATGAGACTTTACTTAACAGGCTTAACAGGAACAAAAAAAGAGCTGAATAAAAAGGAAAGCCATACCATACTCACTTGACTGAAGAACTTAATGTAAGGATGCTTATTTTCCTTAAATCTGAGTTTTAGACCTGTTTCTAACAAAGATCTCTACTTTCTTCCTCCCAAAACTTCAGAAGCTTGGATGAATAAACCTGGATTTTTTTTTTTTTTTTTCACTTTTCCAATGAGTATTTATTCTTAGTTAAGCCATAATTCGGGATCCCAGGGTGAGTATCACCCCAGGTGCCCCTTCATTGCCCTGAGAAAGGGGGAGGACAGAAGAGGTGAGGAGGAGTCAGTTCAGATCTTGCCAGGAAACGTTCCTTCTGCCTGGCTATCGTCCCAGGCTGACAGCCAGGATATAGGGTGGAGGGACTTGTACACACACCGATATCATTCACACAAGGGGACATCACCCGCTTTAGCAGGCATTGCCTTCTCATAGCTGTGGAAGTCCAGTTCTGCCAGCAGTTCCTGGTCTGGTTCTGGTTGGAGAAGCGGCTGTTAAAAGGAGCAGGCCGGTAGTTTTTGATTTTGATGTTTTCTGCCATAGTGCTGGCTCCTAAAGATACCCCTGACACCACTATGTGATCCTCACCAAAGGCGCCAGTCAAGTTTTTAAAATGGAAAGTTTTAAAAAAAGGTGAAGAGGGAGTTTATCTACCAGATCAAAAAACATGCAGAACTGTTACAATTAACTATGGGTGGTACTAGGTTGGAAGTTGGCTAATGAAACAAAATAGAAGTTAGATTTTTTTTTTAAGGATTATATGGAATTTCAGTATATATGATTTTAGTATTTAGTAAATAGATAAAAGTGAGAAAAGAATGTAAGTTAACCTTTTCATTATAAGTAGATGACAGGACTATAAACGCTGTAGAGCATTTGTAAAACTGTGATACCCTGTAGATATATTGCAGGTGTGTGGAGCTCTTACAGTTTGGGATTTAATTAACTAAGCCTTTAGGTCATCTTCTGTTTCATAAACTATTTCCCTCACTCCTTGACTACTTTAATTTTTTGATCTGATAGAGTGTTTACCTCTCTTATTTTGTTATTATTTCCACTGTGTATTTAGTAGTCAAATGAACTTAATAGAATTTTTTGTAAGCTATCATTAACTAGACTGCGAATGAGACTGAAATGCATTAAGCATATATGTTTTGCTGCTTTGTGAAACCTATTGCCGTTCTTTTTTAAAATTTATACATTTGGCTGTTTTGAGGCTTGGTTGCAGTGCGCAGGCTCAGTTGCCCTGTGGCATGTGGAGTTTTCCCAGACCAAGGATTGAACCCATGTCTGCTGCATTGGCAGGAGAATTCTTAACCACTGGACCACCAGGGAAATTCGTATCTATCTTTTTGAATCAGTGCTTTTGTTTTCTTCCAATAAATACCTGGGAGTAGAATTGCTGGATTGTTATGATAGTTTTATTTAAGTCTTTAATGCATTTTGAACTTATTTTTGTGCATGCTGTGAGAAAGTAGTTCAGTTTGTTTCTTTTGCATGTAACTTTGTAGTTTCCCAGTGCCATGTATTGAAGAGGCTGTGTTTTCTCCACTGTATATTCTTGACCGCTTTGTCATAGATTAATTGCCCATGAGAATAGATTAGTTTTGGCCTACTTCCGTCTATTTCATTGATCTGTATATCTGTGCTTGTGCCAGTGCCATGCTGTTCCATCACTGTAGCTTTGCAGTGTAGTTTGAAATCAGCTCATGTGGTACCTTCAGCTTTGTCCTCCTTTCTCAAGATTGTTTTGGCTATTTGGATTTTTTTGTGTTTCCATACAAATTTTAGAATTATTTGTTCTAGTTCTGTGAAGTTTGCCATTGATATTTTGATAGAGACTAGCATGAATCTCTAGATTGCCTTGGATAGTACAGCATTAGTTCATCTAGTCCATGAACATGGAATATCTTTCCATCTGTTTGTTTTGTCTTCAGTTTCTTTCATCAGTTTTCCAAATACAGATCGTACATTTCCTTAGGTGGATTTATTCCTAGATATTTGTTTTTGATGCAACTGTAAATATGTTCTTAGTTTCTCTTTCTGATCGTTAGTTATTAATGTATAGAAATGCAACAATTTCTGTATATTCATTCTGTTTTCTGCAGTCTTGCCAAATTCCTTGAGTCCTCATTGCTTTTTTATTTGGCTGTGCTGGGTCTTTGTTGCTTTGCGGGCTTTTCTCTAGTTGTGGAGAGTGGGGGCTACTCTTCATTGCAGTGTGTGGGCTTCTCATTGCAGTGGCTTCTCTTGCTGCAGAGCAAGGATTCTAGGGTGCTTGGGCCTCGGTAGTTGCTGCATGTGGGCTCAGTAGTTTTCATTCCTGGATTCTCGACCACAGGCTTAATCGTTGTGGCAAATGCATTTAGTTGTCCCAAGGCATGTGGGATCTCTCTGGACCAGGGATTGAACCCAGGACTCCTGCACTGGCGGGTGAATTCTTTACCACTGAGCAACTAGGGAAGTGCCCCCGCCCCAACCCCTGCCCCATCCCTTTGTTTTTTCCTTTTTTAGCCACACTGTGTGGCTTGTGGGGTCTTAGTTCCCCAACCAGGGAAACTATTGAACCCATGTCCTCAGCCTTGAAAAGGTGGAGTTCTAACCACTGGACCACCAGGGAATCCCTCTTTAGGATTTTCTATGTATAGTAGCATGTCTTCTGCAAACAGTGAGTTTTATTTCTTCCTTTCGAAATTGGATTTCCCGTCTGTTTCTCTGATTTGCTCTGACTGGAACTTTCAATACTGTGTTTAATGAAAATGGTAAGAGGTGGACATCCTTGTCTTTTTCCTGATCTTAGAGGAAGTGCTTTCAGCTTTTCACTGTTGAGTATGATTTGTTAACGTGGTGTATTATGCTGAGTGGTTTGTGTATCTTGAACCATCCTTGCATCCCAGGAATAAATCCCACTTGATTATGAGGTATGATCCATTTAATGTATTGTTGAATTTGGTTTGCTAATATTTTGTTGAGGATTTTTACATCTGTGTTTATCAGTGATATTGGCTGCCCTGTATTTGTGTGTGTGTGTGATACTTTCTGGTTTTGGTGTGGGGTGATTCTGGCCTCGTAGAACGAGTTTGGAAGTGCTTGTTCTTCTGCAATTCTTTGGAATAGTTTGAGAAGGTGGATTTGTCCATTTCTTCTAGATTGTCCATTTTATTGTCATATGATTGTTCATAGTAATCTCTCATGATAATTTGTATTTCTGTGGTGTGGGTTGTAATGTCTTCCTTTCATTTCCAATGTTATTTATTTGGGCCCTTTTTTTTCATGATGTGTCTGGCTAAATGTTTATCATCAGTTCTGGTTATCTTTTCAAAGAATCAGTTCTTAATTTCACTGATCTTTTCTATTTTTTTTATAGCCTCTATTTCATTTCTTTTCTGATCTTTATAATTTCTTTTCTTCTACTAAGTTTGGGTTTGATTGCTCTTCTTTTTCTCATTCTTTTATTTATTTATTTTTCTCCCCCCCCCCCCCCCCCCCGATTCCTTTAGCTATAAGTTTAGGTTATTTACTTGAGATTTTTCTTGTTTTCTGAGTTAGGTTTGTGTCTCTGTAAGCTTCCTTCTTAGAACTGCTTTTCCAACATTATCATAGATTTTTGATTGCTCTATTTTAATTTCTTCTTTTTGACATCATTTTTTTTTTTTTTCTGTATCCCTTAACAACTTACTGCAGATGTAGACGATTTTACTACATTGGTCTTTTAACCTTCCTACTAGCTTTGTAAATAGTTGATTTATTACCTTTACATTTGCCTTTATCAATGAGATTTTTCCTTTTGTAACATTTATTTTTCTAGTTGTAACCTTTTATTTTCCACTTTAGAGAAGTCTCTTTAACATTTCTTGTAAAAATTCTGGGTCTTAAGCCCTTGGTGAAAGTAGCTGGGTCCTGAGGCAGATGGGGTGGGTGTCTTAAGCTGGCTGGGCCACAGGTTGGTAGGGCCTGGGTAGCCGCATGGCTTGAGGTGTCCCAGTACTGGCACTGACAGACTGGTGAGCTGGGACAGGTCCCAGTGCTAATAAGTTAGAAGATTCCAAAATGACATTTGCCAGCCCCAGTGTGTTCATGGTGTATGAGCTCCCCAAATCGTTGCTGCCAGTATCTGTGTCCACAGGGTAAGCTTCAGTTGCCTCCTGCTGTTCCAGAGATTCTCCAAGATTAGCAGGTGGGTCTAACCTAGGTTTCTTTCAAATTACTGCTTATGCTCTGGTTCTCAGTGTGAGATTTTGAGTGTACCCTTTTAAGAGTTGAGTCTCTATTTCCTAGAGTCGTTTGACTTTCCTGAAAGTAAGCCCCACTGGCCCTCACAACCAAACATTGTAGGAGCTCATCTTCCTGGTTGCGGTCTCTGGGCTAGGGAGCCTGATGTGGGGCACCCTGGGGAGTTACTTCTGCATTTGTAATTATCCTGTTTGTGGTTCCCACCTGGAGGTGTGGTTCTCTACCATATCCTGTCTCTACCCCTCTTATTTGTTTCGTTGTTACTTTGTACTTTCAGTTGTAGAACATCTTTTCTGCTAGTTTTCAGGTCTTACCAATGTTATTCTGTAAATAGTTGTAATTTTGGTGTGCCCTTGGGAGGAGGTGGGCTCCCTTGGTGGTTCAGCTGGTAGAGAATACCCCTGCAATTCGGGAAACCAGGGTTCGATCCCTGGGTTGGCAAGATCCCCTGGAGAAGGGAACAGCTACCCACTCCAGTATTCTGGCCTGGAGAATTCCATGGACTGTACATCCATGGGGTCCTAAAGAGTCAGACATGACGCTGCAGCTTTCACTTTAACTTCACTTGAGAGGAGGTAAGCTCAAGGTCTTTCTATTCTGCCGTCTTGACCACTTTTTTATCCAGTCATTTTAGCATCCATTTGGTGATTCTTACTTGAATCTGAATACTGTGATGCTTGTAAAATGGCTTTTAATCATTTCTTATGTGTTTATTACGTTGTATTCTGTTTTGAAGAGTCTTCCTTTGCTTCTTTCACTTTTATTCATTTATTTTATAATATCAGCAGTGTGGACTCGGGGCCTAAAAAAAAGTCAGTGTTTTATTAGTCCATTACTGTCACTCATTTTGATGCTAAATTTTTTCCCAGATTGGCCAATGGAAGACTCTTCAAGCAGTTTCAGTCCCCTTTTGATAGAACCCCCCATTAGTCTTTGACCAGGGCTTTTTTCCCTCCATTCTGTAAAATGTTCTAGGTATATCCTGTGTTAGGGGTTTTTTTTAATATAATTTTTTAAAATTGTGTGTTTTTTTTTTTTTAAATAACAATTCCTGCCTTGGAATTGGCCATTTCTCCAAGAAGCTCTAGTATCTCTTGACTGGAAATGTCTCAAAGAAACAAAGATTTAGGTGCTGGGCTTGTTTGTTGCTGGTGGAATGACACAGCTTCTGCATTTTTTTTTTTTTTTAAGTAGCAGAGAGGAGGAGGAGATACACTGACTCACACATACGTATTTTAAGTTTTATTGATCTGTAATTTATACACCACACAGTTCATCTGTTTAAAATATATAATTTACTGATTTTTAGTGTAGTCACAGATTGCTCAACTGTCACCACAAACAATTTTAGAACATTTTTATTCCCTCAAAGAAGCCCCCTACCCACTGTCAGTCATTCCCTGTCCCCCTCACCCTCGGGCCTAGCAGCCAACCACTTCTGTGGACCTGCCTGTGCTGCATCGTGTCAGTGGAGTCTGGCTATCGGTCTTCTGTGACTGACGTCTTCCACTTGGCATGTTTTCAGGGTTCATCCATGTCGTGGCGTGTATTAGTGCTTAATTTCTTTTTATTGCTGAACAGTAGTTCATTGTATGAATATACTGCATTTTATGTATCTCTTTATCAGTTGATGGACATTTGGACTGTGACCATTCAATACATGTTCACACACATGTATTGAAACATTTTTATTTTTGAATTATTTTAGGTTTACAGAAAGGTTGAAAAAATAGCACAGAGAATTCCTGTATTTTTCTATGGCTAACATATATTACCACTGTACATTTTTCAAAACTAAGACATCAATACTGTTACATTGTTGTTAACTGAAATCCAAATTTTATTTTAATTTGACTAATTTTTGCATTAATAAAAGATTTCTGTCATCCAGTTCAAGGGGCACATGCCTTCACAGTATATATATTTTAAAATTGTGAGTTTGTACTGATACCTCTTAATTCCATTCTCAATAAAGATTCTTACTTGTCTTATCCCATCCCTTAGTTATAGCTCCCTTTTCTCATAGCAAAAACTCTGGCTTCCAACAATTATGCAGTCATAGAATACATATTGAATAACTTGAGAATTGCTACAAACATACCAGTATAAAAAAAATAAGCCTTCTAAGTAAAGGTTAAGATTTATTTTCAGTTCTTCATGTTAAACTGTCCAAAATTTACTTGGATTAGTTTTCCTTTTTCATTCTCTTCTATGTGATTACATTATCAGTTTGATATACAGTTAGGTTTATTGGCTCACATAAATTTCCTGATGAAGTTGGGTATCTAACCAGGTCAGTATTTTTAAATGAAATTTAGAAATTGTTCTTTTATAGATATTTAATCTTAGAGTGAATATAGCCTGCTTATGCATTTTATTTGTATAGTGTTTAAGGATTTTTAATTAGTGGCTGATGTTAAAGTTTGGTGATTTAAATAAAAATTTGTATTATTCCAGTGCTCAACTCTGTGCAGTCAGGGTAAAATTGGAAAGGAACTATCTGGGCTCTCTACAGCCCAGGTAGTCACACTTGGCGTGGGAGGTAGATAACACATGCTTTATGGAGGTGTGTGGTGATGGGGGGCAGAATCTGAATTATTTCTGTTTTCTCTTGAAAAAAGACAAGAAGGATTTTACCAAGTCTGTTTGGCAGTAGTTGGATGACTTTGACCAGTAGTGGCTGCCTGTGTTCTCTCTTTAGTTCTGACAGCTTATATCTTCTGTGACTCCTTTAAAGCATTTCTGTTTTCAGCCTTTCTTTATATCCCTTCTTCCTTGCAAAACTGTCAGTTGCAGGTGCAACTATGGGGAATTATATTGCTTTGTTTTCTTAAAAAGAAGCAGACTTTATCTGAAATGAGTTACTTTTTTGATTTTGTAATTCCGTGATTCAGCCAGCATAACTGATGTTGATAATACTTTTTATATGGAATCACTAAGGCCTTAATTATAGCAGATAACTTTGGTAATACTTTAGTTTCATTGTGGTTTAAACAATGTTCATTTTTCATTCTCTATGGTTTGGAATACGAGGGAACAGATATTTTTGAACCTTTAAAAAATCTTTTTATTTCAGTGACAGGAATTTTCTTAACACATTTAGCCTTGTAAATCTAACCAGTTCATCTTAAAGGAGATCAGTCCTGGGTGTTCATTGGAAGGACTGATGCTAAAGCTGAAACTCCAATACTTTGGCCACCTCATGAGAAGAGTTGACTCATTGGAAAAGACTCTGATGCTCGGAGGGATTGGGAGCAGGAGGAGAAGGGGACGACAGAGGATGAGATGGCTGGATGGCATCACTGACTCGATGGACGTGAGTTTGAGTGAACTCCAGGAGTTGGTGATGGACAGGGAGGCCTGGCGTGCTGTGATATTCATGGGGTCGCAAAGAGTTCGACATGACTGAGCGACTGAACTGAACTGAACTGAATATTCTGTTGATATTAAGAATATTTATTTATTAAAATGTATGCCATTCTAAATAGTAAGGTGAAATGAAATTGATTCTGAAAGGGTATCTTGCCTATAATTGGAAAATGAAGTCTAATTATTTAACTGTATAAGTTTTAATAAATATTTTAATACTTTTCAAAAGTTTTTGTTAATACAGACTAATTTTTACCAGAGATAAAGCATATCATTTCATAATGATAAAGGGGTCTGTTCATCAAAAGGACATAGTAATCTAGATAGTTATATCTGCAGAGCTTTAAATTACATGAAGCAAAAACTGATAGAACTAAAAGGAGAGACATCAATAGATGTATAATTATAGTCAGAGATTTCAATAACACCGTGTTAATAATTAAACAAGTAGGCAGAAAATTAGCAAAGATATATAGATTTGAATAACACTAATAACCTTCTTGGCCTTTCTCCAGCAAAAATAGAACATACATTCCACTAAAATGTACATTGTATTTATCAAAGAGACTATATTCTTAGCTGTAAAACTAATCTCAATAGAAATAAAAGACGGCAAGTCGTATGTAGTATATCCTCCAAGCATAGTATATTTAAGTTAGAATCAGTAACCGAAAGATTCTTGGAAAATTTCCAGGTACAAAATTTGGAAACTGAAGAGCATACTGTATGTAGCCCATTGGTCAAAGAAAATAAGAAATAGAAATTTTAAAATACATTGAACTGAATAATAAGAAGACATAACTGAGTTCGTGAGATGCCACAAAGACGATATTGGAGAGGAACATTTTCGCTCTGAATTCATACATTAGAAAAGAAAGATCTCAGTGACCTCAGCTCTGACCTTAAGAAACTAGACATAGAGCAAATTAAAGTCTATGTAAACAGAGGAAAGAAAGTTATAAAGTTCAAAATAGAAATCAATGAAATAGACAAGCAAGAAAGAGAAAAACCAGTGACACTGAAAGCTGGTTCTTAGAGAAGATCAATAAAATAGACAATTTTCTAGCCAGACTGACCAGGATAAAAAGAAGGCACAGACATGATTGATATCATAAATGAGAAATGTGGCATCACTACATATTCTACAGATATTAAGAGAATAAGGGGCTATTATGAAAAACTGTATGCAAGTAAATTACACAACTTAGATGAAATGGACAAATTCCTGGCCATATGTCCTCTCCCAGTTCTTCATTTATTCATTTATTTATTTTAAGTTTTGGCTGCATTGGGTCTTGCTTGCGGCCTGACAGTTTCGTTGCTCTGCTGTCCCACGGCTTGTGGGATCTTAGTCCCCAGACCAGGAATTGAACCTGCATCCCCTGCATTGGAAGGAAAATTCTTAACCACTGGACCACTGGGAAGTCCCCCCAGTTCTTATGTTAAAATGTAACCCCCAGTGTGATGTATATGGAAGTAGGGCTTTGGGAGGTGTTTTGGTCATGTGGATGCAACCCTCATCAGTGGTTTTAGTGTCTTTCTCAAAGTGACTCCAAGAAGACCCTTTGCTCCTTTCCACCCTGAGAGGTTACAGTGAAAAGACAGCTTTCAGTGACCTAGGAAGCCAGCCATTACTAGACACTGAATCTACCAGTGATCTTAAATTTCCCACCTTTGAGAAATAAATTTTTGTTGTTTATAAGTCACCCAACCTATGATATTCTGGTATAGCAGCCTGAATGGATGAAGATTTGATACAAACTGTGAAACTACAAACTGTGAAAGTTTACTCAAGAAGAAATAGGTAACCTGAATTGCCCTACATGTTAAAAGAAATGAATTTATAGTTTACAATATACTCTCAAAGTAAACTCTAGACCTGGATGATGGAAAAAATTAACAATTCTATACAAATTCTTGAAAACTGAAAGAGAAAGTTTTCTCAAGTCATTCTGTGGGACTATCACATTCAGTTCAGTTCAGTCGCTCAGTCGTGTCCAATTCTTTGTGACCCCATGGACTTCAGCTCACCAGGCCTCCCTGTCCATCACCAACTCTCGGAGTTTACCCAAACTCATGTCCATTGAGTCGGTGATGCCATCCAACCATCTCATTCTCTGTTGTCCCCTTCTCCTCTTGCCCTCAGTATTTCCCAGCAGCAGGGTCTTTTCAAATGAGTCAGCTCTTTGCATCAGGTGGCCAAATTATTGGAGTTTCAGCTTCAACATCAGTACTGTCATATTACCTTGATATCAAAATCAGTTAAAGACAGTATAAGGCGGGGGGCGGGGGGGGGAAGAACTATAGACTGGTATCCCTCATTAACAAATGTAAAATTTCAAACAAAATTTTAGCAAGTGGAATCCAGTAATACATGAAAAGGGTAATATATAGATGGAGAATAAGCACATGAAAAGGTGGTCAGCATCACCAGTTATTAGAAAGATGCAAATTACATCTATAGCTAAGTATCACTACAGGCATAATAGAATGTAGTCTAAATTTAAAAGACTGACCTTTTAGAGTGTTGGAAAGGATATGGAACTACTGGAACTCTCAAATACTGATGATAGGAATGTAAAATGATATAGTCACTCTGGAAAACTATTTGGCACTTTTTAAGAATTGCATATACCTACCAGGTGATCCATTCATTCCATCTTAAAATTTGACTAAGATAAATGAAAGCATATGTCTGTTAGGCTTGTACATGGATTTTCATGTTAGCTTTCTTTATATAAATAATAGCTCCAAGCTGAAAATAACCCATATGTTTATTAATGTAGGTGAATGGATAAACATCTTGTGGTATATTCAGACATGGAATTGTTAATTGTTTTAGTTGCTAAGTCGTATCCGACTCTTTTCCACCCCACAGACTGCAGCCTGCCAGAGGAATACTGCTCAGCAATAAAAAGGAATGAACTGTTGATTTAAACACTAACGTGGACGAATCTCAGAATAATTACATAAATGCGTGAAAGAAGCCAGACCCAAAAAGAATACACTGTGTAGTTTGATATATATCAATTCTAGAAACTAATCTATAATAACACAAAGCAGGTCACTCATTGCCTGGAAAGGGAGGGGTACAAGAGTATTTTGGACGTTGATGAATGTATTCTCTATCTTGATTGTGATATTGTTTCATGGGTGTATACATTTGTGAAAACTTAACAGTTGTACACTTTAAATATGTACATTTTATTGTATCTAAATTATACCTTAATAAAGTGTTTTGAAGAAGCACATAAAATCCATAGAAATATTTAGGATCTCAGATAGTTTATTTTTAGTGTTGCTGAGTTTAAAAATAATAGAAATCTTGACGCAGCATTCATATTCTCTAGATTTCTACCATGTATTACCTGTGTCTTTCAATATGTATTTTATATAATTTTGTCTTCTTTGGTTATTTTTTTATGCTGTATCTGGTATTTATATATTAAATAGTTAATGACCCCTAATAACCTCAGATATGTAGTTTGACACCACCCTTATGGCAGAAAGTGAAGAGGAACTAAAATGACTCTTGATGAAAGTGAAAGAGGAGAGCAAAAAAGTTGGCTTAAAGCTCAACATTCAGAAAACGAAGATCGTGCCATCTGGTCCCATCACTTCATGGGAAATAGATGGGGAAACAGTGGAAACAGTGTCAGACTTTACTTTTCTGGGCTCCCAAATCACTGCAGATGGTGACTGCAGCCATGAAATTAAAAGATGCTTACTCCTTGGAAGAAAAGTTATGACTAACCTGGACAGTATATTCAAAAGCAGAGACATTACTTTGCCAACAAAGGTCCGCCTAGTCAAGGCTATGGTTTTTCCAGTGGTCATGTATGAATATGAGAGTTGGACTGTGAAGAAGGCTGAGCGCCGAAGAATTGATGCGTTTGAACTATGGTGTCGGAGAAGACCCTTGAGAGTCCCTTGGACTGCAAGGAGATCCAACCAGTCCATACTAAAGGAGGTCAGTCCTGGGTGTTCATTGAAAGGACTGATGCTGAAGCTGAAACTCCAGTACTTTGGCCATCTCATGCGAAGAGTTGACTCATTGGAAAAGACTGATGCTGGGAGGGATGAGGGGCAGGACAAGAAGGGGACGACAGAGGATGAGATGGCTGGATGGCATCACCGACATGGACATGAGTTTGAGTGAACTCTGGGAGTTGGTGATAGACAGGGAGGCCTGGCATGCTGCGGTTCATAGGGTCTCAAAGAGTCAGACACAACTGAGCAACTGAGCTGAACTGAACTGAACTTAAACATACTCACTTTTGACCCTTAAACACTCTTAGTTTACCCAGTGTTTACTCGAAGTTTTTTACCTATAGGGGCATATTCCTGATTGGGTTAAGAGACTGGCTTAATTACTTTTATTGCTTTTTGTTGTTGTTTAGTTGCTAAGTCCTGTCCAGCTCTTTATGACTTCATGGCTCCTCTGTCCATGAGATTTCCCAGGCAAAAACTCTGGAGTAGGTTGCCATTTCCTTTTCCAGGGAATCTTCCCCACACAGGGGTTGAACCCGTGTCTCTTGCGTTGCAGGCGGTTCTTTACCACTGAGCCACCAGGGAAGCCCAGTTATATTTATTACTAGTATCTTTATTTTTTTTTTTTTTGTTAGACCTTGAATAATTCGTGATGAACTCAGTTCATTTGTGTAAATGTAAAGTTTAGCTCTAAGAATTCTGTAACTTAGAATGGTT
The DNA here is from genome assembly GCF_023091745.1 of Budorcas taxicolor. Taxonomy (NCBI): domain Eukaryota; kingdom Metazoa; phylum Chordata; class Mammalia; order Artiodactyla; family Bovidae; genus Budorcas; species Budorcas taxicolor. The sequence continues at coordinate 28,213,396 of NC_068917.1, read as the reverse complement.
TTTTAAAATAGTGTGCATTTTGTTCGTGTGTGTTTGTGTGCATTTTGTTCATTTGTGTATGCATGCGTTTTGTTCATACATGTGTGTATGCATTTTGCTGAAAGGAAAGCGTCATGGCCCACTTCCGATAGTTTGATTATCCTTAACAGGACCTTAGGCATATGATAGAATCACAGTTGTCTTACGAATGAATTTGTGCTGTAAACTTCTACTTTGTAGGAGGTAAAAACTGATTAAGTGCTATATAACAAGCTTCTACAGAATGACAACAGTTTGACTGTAAATCCCACTGGGAAGCGGCTGGTCAATTATTGTTAACTCAGGAGTATTTTAATTTAGTGAGTTAGGGTAAGACATTTCATTTAATCGATGTATTTTTTTTTCTCTTTCTCTCTCTCTCTTCCAGGAAACCTAGTAGCAGCCATGATAGAAAACAAAGGGCCAAGAGTGGTGGACTACTTTGTTGTGGCAGGTCTCACTGATACATCTACTCTTCTGGATCAAGAGATAAATCGTTTAGATACTAAGTCAACTGGACCTAAAGCTCCAATTACAGACATTGCAGTTATTAACAAATCAGCTGGGGAAACAGTACCTGAAGGTTACACCTGTGTTGAAGCCACTCCATCAGGTCTCCAGGCCAACTTGAACTATGGAAGTCTGAAAAGCCCAGAACTGTTTCTCTGTTACAAGAGAGGGAGAGAGAAACCACCCCTTACTGACATTGGGTATGGTGACTTTCTTTTGCTGTAGTGAAGGGAATAAAATTTATTTAAGGTGCACAGGAATAGAAATTTTAAAATCCTTGATGGTTCTGTTATTATTTGTTACTTCAAAGTCAAGTGTAGTAAGATATGTACCTCTCTCCATTCTTACTGAATTTCTCTGCATTGTACTGAGTCATTAGATTATTTCCTTTCAAAAGAATATTGAAATGAAGGCATTAGAGCCTGAAATGTGATTTCGTAAACATAAGAGAACAAAAAGCTGTAGTGAAAGTATATATTTAAGGAGCTAGTTAGGTTATGTGATGAGGGTTTGTGAAGCCCTGAACTCACTTAACAAAAGCAGGCGGCAGCAGCTAGGATTTAGATCATAATTGTGTTGACCCTGTAGATCTGTTTCCAGAAAGTTGATATCTAATCAATACTAAGTCATCTTAATCCATGACTGTGAGATGGCGTTTTATTTATTGTTGTTGTTGATTATTGCTGAGTCATGTCCGATTCTTTGTGAACCCCTGGACTGTAGCCTGCTAGGCTTCTCTGTCCCTGCTGTTTCCCAGGTATACTAGAGTGGGTTGCCATTTCTTACTCCAGGGGCTCATCCCAACCCACGGACTGAACCTGCATTTCCTGCATTACAGGCTCTGTCCCGCTGAGCCATCAGGGAAAGCCCTTTTTATTTATTAGCTCATCTGTAATGTCTTTAAACAGTGTTTTATAGTTTCAGTCGAGGAATTTTTAAAGGGAAAATTTTGAGGAGAATTATGAAAAGTAAGTTTTGTGAAAACATCTGAATATTAGAAAAAACTTCTAAGAATTGACCTGAGGATGGTTGGAGTAGTGCCTCTCTTTTGTTTCATGTTTCTTATAATAAGCAATAAAAACGAAAACAAATTGTTTGATCCTATTTACACTTCTTAAATTGTGTTCTGTTAAAAAATAGTAGTTAAGAGATTTATAATTCCCAAAGTAATACTTTTAGTTTTGGTTTGTAATTAAGTTTTGGGAAACAACAGGGGAGACCAAAAGGTATATATATATTTTGTTATCAAGGAGAAAAAAGTAGTGTTAACCTGACATAAGTTTACATGTCAATTTTTTTTCTTCCCTGCCATACAGAGTTTTATATGATGGGAAAGAAAGGCTTATTCCAGGATGTGAAGTGATCCAAGCCACACCCTATGGTCGCTGTGCCAATGTCAACAATAGTTCAACTACTTCACAAAGAATCTTTATCACTTATCGAAGGGCTCCTTTAATTCGGCCCCAGAATTCTTTGGCTGTAACTGACATCTGTGTTATTGTAACCAGTAAGGGAGAAACCCCTCCCCATACTTTCTGCAAAGTTGATAAAAACTTAAATTGCGGAATGGTAAGAATAAAGTTTCATTTCTGAAATTTCATATGAAAATTAAGAAAAATTTTTTGGATTCCTCTTTATCATTTGGCTTAATATTTACTCTCAGTTTATATTTTCATGATTAAAAAAAAAATTTAGCCTTCTAATTTTCATGGTTCATTATAACTTAAAAAATCCTTAGCTGTCTGATGTTTTAGAATAATTTCATCCAGAAAATAGATATTTAAAGTAAGGGATTTTTTTTTTCTTGGTATGTGCTAATACATCACACTAAGGTACAGATTTTACTAGCTTTTGGGTTTCAGTGTTGTCTTCAAGGACAACTTCAGGGAGACTGGGTTGAGATACTGCTTATATTTATTTAATTATCTTAGATATTGTAGTTTTCATGCTTATTTTAAAAGGGTTGTAGTGAAAAAGAAAAATATAACATATGCATTAGATTTATAGTTTTTTATGACCCTAAAGTTATGTTTATTTTGAGGTGTGTTTATGTTGAGTTACGTTTATTTTGAAAAATATTTTAAATCAAACTGAAAGCCTAAATGATATAGTCAGAGCTGACCAGTGCACCCAAGGCTGTTAGTCAAGACCAGTTTGACTCTGAAGATAATGACTTCATAGCATCTAGTGGCCCCAGTCTTCCCTAGTTTGGGCTCAGCATCCACTCCATTTTGTGCTATTTCTTTCAAATAGAGGCAGCCTCTGTATGATTACAGAGTTCTAAACTTTTTGAAACAAACCTCACATCAGTTTAATTTTTGTGGCAATGTTTTTTTATTACTCCTTGTAGTGTTTTCAGTTTCATGCTTTGTTATATTGTATACTATACAGTCTGTTTGATAAACATATTTTAAATAGACTTCCCTGAAGAAATAATCAAAATCTTTAGAAGACATTCGACAAAATCAATTGATTTTCACTCTTTTATCTTTTTAAAACCTAATTTATATTTTACAGTGGGGTTCCAGTGTGTTTCTGTGTTATAAGAAGTCTGTGCCTGCTTCTAATGCTATAGCATATAAAGCTGGTAAGTAAATTTGGAAAAAAAAAAAAAGGTTTCTATTACTATAGGAATTGTTACACACTAACATTTGGTTAGAAGAGACAGTGTTTGCTCCCTTATACAGTTTGTGGAATTGATCTATTCATAAATTGAGTTAATTATAACTTTAGCATGTAAAGACATAAGTTTTCTTAAATTCATACTACAGGATATATTAATATTACTCCTTACCAACAAAAATACACTGTTAATTGAACAGAAAATTTTATTCCAAACAAGCGTTTGTGGAATAAACATTCGAATTGTTAGTCTACACTAATAGATTTAATAGTTGAGTGGAAAATGCTTACTCTCTGACCTTTTTATATTTTGACAATCAGAAAGGTGTCAAACTGCATCTTTACTTCTTATATATCTCCTTCTCTTATCTCTGTGTGTCTGATTTGAAACCACATGTTACTTGCCATGAGAGGTGGACTTGCTTCCTTTTTCCCTTGTTGCAAAGAATCAGCTATATGGAAGAGAGGAGGGCCTGAGAACCTTTTCTGCCATGAAGTGTTTGAGAAATCTATCGTCACATTCTTACTGCACAGTAAAGTGTCAAGGGCTGTAAAGAGTTAAGTGTGACCTCTTCATCCCACTGGTATGGTGGGATAAAAAGTGAAAATACAGGTATGCTTCAGCTGTAAATAGAAGAGATACTGGAATACTTCTTGGTGAAAAGAAGCAGTGTCATTACTTTTTATCATGCACAATTTTTGGAATAAGGTTTTACTTCAGGGAAGTCAGGCAGATCCATATATGAGAACTCTTAATTGTCCTCAGAAAGACATCCGTATTAATGAATCAAACCATTTAATTTATAACATGAAAATAAAGGCAGCAACTGACAGTTATAAATTTCAATATCACTTTAAAATGTAATACTGTTAATATTGCTGTAGTGTGTTGATTATATGTGATTTCCTTAAAAAAATTTTTTTTGACGTGTGTCACTTAAACTTACAGAATTATAGAAACAAGTTTTGTGAAACTGTTCAGGCGTTTGATACAAGACATACATATTAGAATAAAGAGTTTTGGAGACTGAATTTGGACTTAAAAATTCAGCTACTGATTTTCAAATGTTTAACCTAGAAGTGTCTGCATATTAGAGATATTAGAGATACCACGTAGCTGTTTTATTCTGAGGAGGCTTTGTTAGGCTTCTCAGAATGCCCCCTTCCTCCTGCTTTCTTGATCTCTCATACTTTGTACTTAGTCACAAGAGTTTCTATCTCATTTACTTTTCATCTTGCATTCATTTTACACTGCTGCTCTCTCAAAATAAGTTTAGGGGCCAAGATAATTTCTGCTGCCTTAGCAATACTGTCCCTTCCCTGAGTTTATTATTATTTTTTGTATAGGAGGCTAACTGAAATAGTTGGTAAATTTCCCTGAATGTTTCCTGCATTCCCTAAGACGTTGGCAGTATACAGGAAAAATAAATTAATGGTTCTGTTAAATAGAGTTTTAACTAGTATATTTAATACATTTAGTGTTATAGTGAACTCTAAGTCCATGAGTAAAAATAAATGTTAAATTTGTTATTCTCATTTCTGATATGGCAAGAGAAAAGTTGATCTTGAAATTTCACACATAAATATTTCACATATAAAATTTGCTATTAAAATATCCTATTAGTATGTTCTACATACTAATAACTATTTTAAAATAACTATTTAAAAGTTAAAAAAAAAGTTGTCAAGTTGCCTGGTAGTCCAGTGGTTAGGACTGTGCACTTGCACTGCGGTGGGCCTGGGTTCTTTCCCTGATTCGGGAACTGAAATCCCACAAGTTGTGCAGTGCAGCCAAAGAGTGAAAAATGAAGAGAAAAAATAAGGAGTCAATGGATAAATAATCATTATCTTCTTTCTCCAAAAGGTTTAATTTTTAGATATCCAGAAGAGGACTATGAGTCGTTTCCACTCTCAGAATGTGTCCCTCTCTTCTGCCTTCCGATGGGAGCTACTATTGAATGTTGGGATCCCCAAAGCAAATACCCACTTCCAGTTTTCTCAACTTTTGTTCTCACAGCTTCTTCTGCTGAAAAGGTATATGTTTTCCTTTTATTAAACCAATTTTGCCCATGTTTTTAATCCACAGACTGTTTAATATGAGATATCTTATTTGAATGTTAGGATCCTATTCAGACACAATACATTTTTAATTTAAATTTTGTACTATAATGCCCAAAGTGAGAAGTCAACATGAAGATTGGAATCAGGATACTAATACCACTCGATTGTTCTTAGGAGCAAATATAAAGTCTCTGGAGAGATATAGCCAAAACCCAGGACTCAAGATGAGATTCTAGTAAAAGATAGAAGACATAGGTACCATAGGAAGAATCAGTAAGATACAGACCTGGATTATACCTTTAAGATATTGAAATGATAGAATGATAATATCAAAGATATTATAAATGGAATATATAGTTGAAATATTCAAGACCTAAGAGAGAAGCTCAACACATCAAAGAAAGAATAGGTTATTTTGAAAAATGAGTAGACAGGTTGGAAAAAGAAGCGTCTAGAAATGCAAAATCGGAGAAGGCGATGGCACCCCACTCCAGTACTCCTGCCTGCAAAATCCCATGGATGGAGGAGCCTGGTGGGCTGCAGTCCATGGGGTTGCCAAGAGTTGGACACGACTGAGCGACTTTCCTTTCACTTTTCACTTTCATGCATTGGAGAAGGAAATGGCAACCCACTCCAGTGTTCTTGCCTGGAGAACCCCAGGGATGGGGGAGCCTGGTGGGCTGCTGTCTGTGGGGTTACACAGAGTCGGACACGACTGAAGTGACTTAGCAGAAGCAGCAGAAATGCAAAATATGATCCTTAAAACGAAAAATTTAATCAGTGGCTTAAACAGCAGGTCAGTCATGCATGAAGGAAGAATTAATGAAGTGGAAAATAAGTTACCTCCAATGTGGCACAGGAAAACATAAAAGGAGTTTTAAAGTGTAGAGAATAGAATAAAAAAGACCAATAGATACTTAATAATCCAGAAGGAGAGATTAGAAAGAGGAGAGGCAGCATTTTAAGAGCTAGTGACTGATTGAGAGTTTTCCAGGGTTGATGAAAAATTGAGTTTTCAGGTTAAAGATGTACTCTGAATCTTAAGGAGGAAAAAAAAAATACATATATACAAATACATATGTATATATTGTAGAACCACTTACTTTCATGTTCTAGTAAAACCATGGAATACCAAAGACAAAAACCATCCAGAAAGGAAAAACATAGCACTAGCCACGAAAGAAAAGGTGAATAATAGGACCTTATCGAAGTTAAGGACGCCTGTTTGTTCAAAGGTACCTTTAAGAAGGTGAAAATGGAAAAAAAAAAAGGGTGGAAAAGGAGAAGGTCATGTGATACAATATGTCTTCCACAAGGCTCTTGTATTCAGAATATTTAAAGAACTTCTATGTTGTCAGCAGTATAAGAGATAACTCTGTGGCCCAACAGTTATACACCTGAGCATATCCCAGGAGAAATGAGTGTATATATTCTCCAAAGCACGTGGATATTTGTAGGTTCCAAAAACCTAAAACATGTATAAATAGTAGTAATGACAAAAATAATCATTTAAAATAAAAAGAAATGGCAAAAAAAATTAGGAAATAAAAAGTGAATAAGACTACAGATCTCGTGGAAATTTAAAAATTGAAACCTTTCATAGGATATTTGATAGAATACTCAATTTTATTGAAAAGTGTAACTGACAGAGGCTGACTTTTGTGAAGCAAACACAAATGCATCTCTGTCCATGAGCAGCCTTCATGCTTTCAACCACTGTAAGATGGTAGCTAGGGTTAAGTGTCCAGCACAGTGTCTGGAACATAGTAAAATACTCAGTGAATGAAGGCCAATACTGCATTGACTGGATTGCTTACAAGTAAGCTAACTTTCTGGCTTAATAATCATTTATAGTTTATGACTCTGAAAGCAGCAAATAAAAATGAATTTTTAAAGATCTTCAAACAGTTGAGTTACCAAATATACCTTGACTAGTAGAGAACAACAGAGCCTCTTTGAGATACTTTTGTCATATTACTTGTTAAAAACCCTTGAGATGCCTTTGAAATAATTGTATCCGAGAGTGTTGTTTGTATCTGTAAATTAAAGAGTCAATATGATGTAATTCACACAGACATAAATATGACATATATACACATGTATATACATACACACACACACATATATAGTGTTAGAAGATTTATAAAAGTGTCATTTATCTATTCTCAGTTACAAGACTTATAAAAGTATCACTTATCATTTTCAGAACTTTTTCATCACTTGAAACAGAAGCTTCTTCTAATCCTACCGTATGTCCCTCTTTTCTACTATCTGTCTCTACCAGTTTGTCTATTCTAGGTAGCATATATAAATGGAATCATATAATATTTGTCTTCATGTGTCTAGCTTGTTTCACTTAGCATAATGTTGTCAAGGTTTGTCTATGTTGCAATATTTTTCAGAATTTGATTCCTTGTTAGGGATGAATAATACATATGAGTATATGACATTATTCAAATCGGTGTATCTTTCCTTTTCCCCTTTGCTTTTTGCTTCCCTTCTTTTCATGAATATGTACAGTCAGCCCACCGTATCTATGGATACCAAACCTGTGGATCTGGAGGGCTGATTGTACTACTCACACATTTTGTATAAGGAACTTGAGCATTCATGGATCTTGGTATCCTCTGGGGGTTCTGGAGGCAACCACCCTTAAATACTGAAGGACCACTATACCACATTTTGTATATCTGTTCATTTGTTGGTGGACATTTGGGTTGTTTCCATTTTTTTTGGTTATTGTGAATAATGCTGCTATGAACATTGGTGTACAAATATTTGAGTCCCTGCTTTCTGTTGTTTTGAGTATATACGTAGGTGAATCATGGTAATTGTTTAACTTTTGGAGGAGCTGCCAACTGTTTTCCACCATAGCTGCAACCATTTTATATTCCCATCAGCAGTGCTTGAGATTTTTTTTTTTCATTTATCTGTCATATGTACTCTAAGCAAATGTTTCTTTTGGAATCGAGAAAGAGAGAAATTAAGTTTTAAAAAACACTCAAATTTTACCATGAAATTGTTTTACTCTGTAGGTATATGGAGCTGCAATCCAGTTTTATGAGCCTTACTCTCGAGAACTTCTAACAGAAAAACAGCTTATGCAGCTGGGCCTGTTGACACCTGTGGAGAGAAAAATGGTCTCTAAATCCATCAATTCAAACAAATGCATTTGTTTACTCTCGCACTGGCCTTTTTTTGAAGCTTTTAGAAAATTTCTCATGTTTATCTACAAACTTTCTGTGTCTGGACCACATCCTCTTCCCATTGAGAAGTATGTATAATGATTTGAAGGGTGTCTGATGGAAAAATTGGATGTATATATGTGCATTTCATTGTTCACCTAACTTTGCATAGAGTTGAAAGGGAAGGAGAATCACAGTCATCCTACTTTTTACTTGCTCGCTTCTTCACAGGATCCCTGACTACAAATTTAAAACTGAGGAGTTGTGGTGAGAACGATCACATAAAAGTGTGAGAATTCTTTTGAGAATTCAGCTAAGGAAGAAAGATACACGTTGCACTGTGTGTGTTCTTCCTGCTCATTCTTGAATAACCAAGAGAAAAATAGCTGTTGATGCACACATACCCTGACCAATTCAAATGACCATTTCAAGTTAAAACATCTCTAAACTGATGTAGAAATTAAGGGTGAAGTAGTTGAGACTTCCCTGGTGGCTCAGACGGTAAAAACGTCTGCCTACAATGTGAGAGACCCAGGTTTGATCCCTGAGTTGGGAAGATCCCCTGGAGAAGGAAATGGCAGCCCACTCCAGTACTCTTGCCTGGAAAATCCCATGGATGGAGGAGCCTGGTAGGCTACAGTCCGTGGGGTCAAAAAGAGTCGGACAGGACTGAGTGACTTCACTTTCACTTCCTTTGATTGATACTAAAGCAAGGTTTTGGTTTTAGTGTTGACTGACCTCTACATGTTTTCCCTTCAATTTGTAATTCTCTTTGTCATGGAAATGTTTTGTGAGCCAGAAAAATAGATGTGGAGTCACTGTCTTTTTAAAGTCACATCTTTTCTGACTTCTAATGGCACATTGACTTTTGTTTATTAAGTTTTAGGTAAGTGGCTTTATCAAATCCAGGATGATAAATTATATTTAAGATCTGTTAAAATCCATGAAATATTTTAGAAAAGTAATTGTCTTTATTTCAAAATTTTTTTCTAGGCACATTTCACATTTTATGCAAAACATCCCTTTTCCTTCACCTCAAAGACCAAGAATCCTGGTACAGGTAATCAAAAAAGAATATGTTTGAGGGGAGCGCTGCATATGTTCACTCCAGTCATTGCAGTGTGGACTCTATGGCCCTTTGGGTTTGAGGCGGAGCAAGATGCATCCATTAAGTCCTTGAATTCTTATATTTTGCATCTTTAGCGAATACTCTTTAGTATTGTTTTTTTGAACTTAGGGTATACAGAATTGTAATAATTATAATACTTGTTCATGACATCATCATTGATCCATTTGTGGCCTAAATTTATGTAGCTGATTTTAATAACATAAAACCCAGAATTATGTTGAGGGCAAGTTTTTAATATCAGAGTGACTTAATAAATATTAAATGGGAAATCAGTTATGGTTGGAGGGCATAAGTAAAGTTGTCTGTAATAGTGCTCTTCAAACTGTCTTTGTTAAAGGACCAGTTTCTTTTTTATTTCCAGGTGATGGCAGACCTATGTAAGCATATAGCTTGTGACATAAACAGTCAGTATAGACTTGAACAGGTCTATACTCTGTCCAAAGACATGAGTTCACTGATAATGTAATTGGATATGAGAGCAATGGCAAATTGCCATAAAAGTTTCTAAATCACTTTCTCTGTATATACTATTTCTTCCTAGACTGATAATAGTTTGTAGACTGGCACTTTGAGTCTGATCTATAGAGGCAAGCCATTTAAACATTTTTTCTAAGATAATTACCAACCTTATAGGATAGTCAGGTATTTATCATGAATGTATTTTAGTTCAGCAAGTGTTAATACAATACATACTAAGTAGTAGCCAAATATAGAGTTAGTACATATAAGGCTTTTAAAAAGCAGTTACTTTTTTTAAACAGGTGTATTTTAATTGACTAACTGAATCAAAATTCATTTGATTTGATCATTTAATTATAAAGAACTATATACTTCTAAGTAAATACAGCTGTTGTTTTATATTTTAGTACATGGTTCCAAAACTGTATCAGTCTGCATATTAAACAGTTTTCCACTTTATCCTTGATATAAATATTTAGGTTTCAAAACTGGCTTTGTTAATTTATCATTTTTTTTCTTTTTTTAAGCTATCAGTCCACGATGCATTAATACTATCACAACCAGTTTCTACACCTTTACCACTAAGGTAATTAATGGTATATAAAATAATACATTTATTCACTTGGATCAGAATACTTTAAAATATTTTAAGAGCATAATAGAGCTGTGCTATTTTTACAAACTGAGAATAGCCTTAATGTTTCTAAGTTTGATAGCTGGTTGGATGGCAGAGGTCATTCACCATTTTAAAAATGAAACACTTAAAGAGAGTTGAAAGATCACATGTAGGGAGTATTTCCCTCTTCCTCTCATCTCCCCTCCCCATATCCAGTTTATTAGTAAATATTTCAGGTGAACTGACTTTACCTTCTAAACTGTCTTGAATCTATTAGGTTCTCTTCTTCTGCATTGCTAGTCCAGGCTTCGCATGGTCTTTTACCTGAACTATTTCATTATGAACCTCTTAATTGGCACCTTTTTGCTCTTGTTTTTCAGTTTTTTATTCACACTGCAGTGTGTCTTTTTGAGAATGCTAGTATAAAATTGTTGGAGAATGCAAATATTTTTATTTGGGGCATAATCTCTTACTGTATTCACCCGTTCTTTCCTATGCTTTAGTCACAAGATGTTTATTTCAGTTCCTTGAACATGGCAGATGGTTTTTCTTGCCTCAGGAACTTTGCAAATGTTGTCTCCCCACCATCCCCTACCTTCTTTCTTTTGAGCTGCCATCTGTGGGGTCGCACAGAGTCGGACACGACTGAAGCGACTTAGCAGCAAACAGCTGTTCTTTAGGGAGATCTTTCCTGATAAATGCCCCTTAGTTTCCGAAGGATGAGTTTGAATCATTCTGTTACACCATCTCATTAACTTTGCTAGTTTTTAGTAATGAAAACTTAATCAGGCCCTAAATCAGGACTTGAGGTTAATATTATATTCTCAACTTATTAATATTCAGAAAATAATTTAATAAGCAAATCTTAATACCTTTTGGTGAAATAGTTTATAATCTTTTCTCTCCTTTTCTAGTGGAGCTAACTTCAGCACCTTGTTAATGAATCTGGGTCCTGAGAATTGTGCAACACTCCTGCTCTTTGTTTTACTTGAGAGTAAGATTTTGCTGCATTCTTTGAGGCCAGCTGTGTTGACTGGAGTAGCTGAAGCTGTTGTAGCTGTAAGTATAGAATTTTCTTTTTAGTACAGAATTCTTGAGAGAATTTTTACTCTGAAGGGAAATTTCCTTCAATGAAAGCAACTTTGAAATTACCACTAAATGTTTAACATAAATGTAATAGAATGGCAAAGAGATAATATAAAGAAAAAAAGTAATTTGTATTGAGAGAAAATTTCAGCTTCTAATTTTTCATATCTTGGAGTTCTTCAGAGAAGCTACATGTTTACATAAAAATAGAACTTGTGAATGAAGCTTAGTGTATTAAATGAGAAGCTCTAGCCAGTTTCAACTGCCCTAAAATTGTGAGCATGACTAATTTCTCCCAATTCGAACTGTTAATCACTGTGGGTCAGTAACATCCAGGAAAATCTAGGTGATTGTAAAATTGAATAATGTACAAATGCTTTGCTATTGTGAAAAGCATAAATAAAAATATAAGTCCTCTCCTGTTTTAAAACCTCTTGATGGCATCCCATTGCAATTAGAAAGAGGTCTGATCATTAGGGCTTTATAGGTCCATAATGTTGAATTTTGGATGTTCCATTTCTCTATCTTCCATTATTTGTTTAATTTAAAATGGTTGACTCTTCTCTCTTCCCTTCCCCATTTTACTGTCATGCAGGTAAATATCTAGGTCTCTTTTTCACTCCTATGTCCTCAGCACTTACTACAGTTAGATAGCATGGAGTAAACACTCAGTAAATACTTGTTGAATTGACAAATGGGGTATGTCTCCAAGATCTTAATCTGGTCAAAGAAATGCTGCTAGGACTGAAAACACTAATAACTATTTGAGATGGTTCACGGGGGGGCAAAGATCCTTGTTTTATACTAATTATTCCAAACCTCCCCAGTTGCATGTGAAAGCAAAAGTAGTTATAACATGAAAATATTTGTTAATAAACTTGACTAGTTTTAGAAAGTTCCCACTCAGATATTCCTTCTTATAAAACTTTAGGGATTATCTACTGCCCTGTCTCTGAATCTTTGTAGTTTAGTCTCTGGCAATGTGAACTTGGAAATCTTATTAAAATGCAAGATTGCTTGAAATTTATGTAACTGATGTTACTTGCAAGACTATTGATAAATGAGGATTTGATAGTAAGGCAACTTATCATTTAAAGAGAAAATTGAAAAGAATGGTGATAGGATAAATTCTGCAAAAGGAGAATGATTTTAATATCAAAGAATATTGAAGAGTTAATGGAGCCCTATAGCAAGAATTGGTGGAACCAGTGAGTATTTTTGTGAAATTGACTGTATTTTTGATTGTGCTGAAAAAGTTGAAGATAAAGATGTTGTATTTTGTTGTTCAGTAGTTTTATTCTGAAATTTCTTACACAGTTGGAGGTGTAACGTACCTTTTGTTGAATGGAAGATAGTCAGTTTTCACTGGAGGAAATCTGGAGTCCTCGCAAGGCCCTTTGCAAGCACTTCTGTCCCTCTGCTCTCTGATCTCATTTTCGACTTCTCTCCCCTTTGCTCACTCTGCTCCAGCTGCGCTGGCCTGTGCTACCCCTGGAGCATGTTAGGCAGTCCTCACACCATACGGTCTTTGCCCTGGCTGTTCCTTTTCTTCAAAGTGCTCTTCTAGATATCCCCTTGACTAAATCCCTTACCACCTTCAAGTTTCAGCCCAGTGTCTTTTTCTTAATGAGGCCTACCCGGTTTGGCCTGTTAAATAATACAGCCTGCTTTCCCTCTTTCTTCTCTACTGTTCTAAACTCTGGGACCTTTCACTTGGCTTGACTGTCTTTGTTTTCTTTTCCTCATAGCACTTAGCACTCTCTCACATGGCACATAGTCTATTTATTATGTCTTCTTTTTGTTTTCTCTCTTCCTGCTAGACCAGGTGTTTGAGTCAAATCCTGGCTGCCGTTTGTTTTCCGTAAATACGTTTTACTGGAACATAGGCCGTTTATTTATATATTTCCTCTGTTTTCATACATGAAGGCAGAGTTAATTTGTGACAGATGCATTATGGTTTGCAAGCCATAAAATACTCTGTATATTTTACAGAAAAAGTTTGCTGACTCTTCTGCTGTACTCTAAACCTCATGAGGGCATTGGATCTTTGTTTTATACACTGTTATAGCCCCATCATGTAGAACAGTTTTTGGTACATGTTAAGTGCTCAATTGCCAGAAAGCAAGTAAATGATTGAAGACATAATTCCAATTCTGTGTAACCATCTGGAATAACTGGCAGCGGTAGTAAATGCTGTAGGTAATTATTTGGGGTGAATAATGATGGGTAAGGTGACAATTGAACTAGACCTTGAAAGATTACAAAGATTTTTATAATAGACGAAAGATTTTGTCATCAGTGATTAAAATTTTAATATTAGTTGAAGTGGATCATTTTATGTTTATTTGGGCAGTTAGGAAAACTTTTTGTTGAAATTTTTAGTTGACTATTATTATTCCCAAGATAATTGTTTACATTTTTTGTTTTGTTTAGCTCTTGGTGTTCTTAGTTGAATTTTAATCAGAGGTTATCTTGAAATTTAATAGACGGATGAAATGCATCAGTTAAAAATCATGAATTTGTTTTATAAAATTTCCATCAATTTTTCCCCTTCTCTCCCTTTCTCCTTAAAATAGGAATGTGGATTTCCTATAGACATGAGAATTAACATTCAAAGAGCTGTTAGCATTTTAATTGTGCTTATGATCATTGTCATGCCTAAAGGTTTTAATCACATTGGTTCATAGGATTAACCTGTAATGTTGTATAGTCATTTATATTTTGGAATGAAGTTTGAAGTGAAAGAAACTAGACTTTAGCTGCTTTTTAACGGTCCCTGTCAGTAATATTAGTTAATTACGTAATTCTCAATGCAATAAAAGTTGGTTAATTTCTTAAAACTTTTTTCCCAGATGATCTTTCCGTTTCAGTGGCAGTGCCCGTATATTCCCCTTTGTCCTCTTTCACTGGCGGCAGTGCTCAGTGCACCTTTACCATTTATAGTTGGAGTTGACTCAAGGTATTTTGATCTTCATGACCCACCACAAGATGTTGTTTGCATTGACTTGGATACAAACATGTTATATCTGTAAGTTGATTCTTTTTATGTTATCTCCCTTTATATTTTTCTCCACATGTAATTGTAGCTCTTTGAAAGCATATACAAATTGCTACTTTTAAAAGTTGTTAGTAAGTCTTCAATTCAGTGATTCACAGTCAGGACAGGTAACAGAATCCTGGAATGTTATGTGGTTTGAAAAAGATTCAGTGTGTTCAGTATTATAATAGTTTATATTGGATAATAATGTTAACAGTAGGCAGGAGATGTTTATGTTTATCAGAAGATAATATGGATTCTTAAAAAGAAAAAGGATAAACCCTGCTTTCAGAGCTCAAGAGATATGATATGTAGGTTTAATTCAGAATCCATGTGTAAGTCACAACATAGTGACCTTAGTCACAATATAGGGTAATATTATGCTGTTGCCTTAGTTCAAGATTTGAATTTTACAGGGATTGTAGAGAAATTGATACTAAAAATCAATCACAGTTTGTGTTTACAGAGGTGATAAATTTGTATGGCAGTGGTAACTGAGGGTTCAGAGAGTAGGGTACCACACTTGTGAAAGCAGCTTCATCCATCCAGTTCTAGATGGGTGTTTAGGCGCTCCCTCCACACCCCATTGCCCAACAATAACAACAGCAAAGTGGGAAAGAGCAGTAAATAGTGAAAGTTCCCTAGTGTAAATGTCAAATTCCAGATCCTGGAGTGCTTTTATTCTTTCCTGTTTGATATTGGTAGAAAATGAATAGAGGAAGAATTCGGGATGAGACTTCAGTGGTCACAGCAGTAGAACTGGTTGGGGAAATAGGCTTGCATGAACCTGAAGAATAACTTAAGGAAGGAAGAAAACGTTTGATGTACCTTTAAAAATAATTTTGAAATGAATCTACCATTGTATTTCGAAAACTGTAATTGTGGTATTGTTGTAGCTCCATACTATGTTTGTTTATTGAGCTTTCAATACTTTTAAGAATTGAAGTATAGTTGATTTACAATATTACACTGTTTTCAGGTGTATAGCATAGTGATATAGTATTTTTATAGCTTATATTCCAATAAAAGTTACTAAAAGCTAATGGCTATAATTCCTTGTGCTATACAGCAGTGGTCCCCAACCTTGGTGGTGCCAGGGACTAGTTTCTTGGAAGATAATTTTTCCATGGACTGGGGGTGGGTGAAATGGTTAGGGAATGATTTGAGCAACATTACATTTATTGTACACTTTATTTCTAATCTAATACTGCCATTAAAGTACCTGTCTATGGCCCAGAGGTTGAGGACCCCTGCTATACAGTGTATCCTTGTTGCTTATTTATTTTGTATATAGTAGTTTGTGTCTTTTAATCCTATACCCTTATCTTGCCCCTCTCCCCTTTCTTCTCTCTACTGGTAACCGTTAGTTTGTTTTCTATAAATGTGAGTGTGTTTTGCTGTGTTCATTTTTTTGTTTTGTTTTGTATTTTAGATTCCTGTAAATGATATCACGTAGTATTTATCTTTGTCTGACTCACTTTACTAGGCGTAATATTCTCTAGACTGATTTTCACTTTTTTTACCAGTCTGTTCAGTTCAGTCACTCAGTTGTGTCTAACTCTGCGACCCCATGAACTGCAGCATGCCAGGCTTTCCTGTGCATCACCAACTGCTGGAGCTTGCTTAAACTCATTGTCCACTGAGTCCATGGTGCTATTCAACTGTCTCATCTTCTGTTGTCCCCTTTTCTTCCTGCCTTCCATCATTCCCAGTATCAGGGTCTTTTCCAATGAGTCAGTTCTTTGCATCAGTTGGCCAAACTATTAGAGCTTCAGCTTCAGCATCAGTCTGAATATTCAGGACTGATTTCCATTAGGATGGACTGGTTTGGATCTCCTTGCAGTCCAAAAGACTGTCAAGAGTCTTCTCCAACACCACAGTTCAAAAGCATCAATTCTTCGGTGCTCAGCTTTCTTTATATTTTCTCACATCCATACATGACTACTGGAAAAACCATAGCTTTGACTAGACGAACCTTTGTTTGTAAAGTAATGTCTCTGCTTTTTAATATGCTGTCTAGGTTGGTTATCACTATTCTTCCAAGGAGCAAGCATCTTTTAATTT
Source organism: Budorcas taxicolor (assembly GCF_023091745.1). Lineage (NCBI taxonomy): Eukaryota > Metazoa > Chordata > Mammalia > Artiodactyla > Bovidae > Budorcas > Budorcas taxicolor. Next base: position 28,196,609 of record NC_068917.1, on the reverse strand, counting down.
TATGGCTGCAGTGACCATCTGCAGTGATTTTGGAGACCCCCAAAATAAAGTCTGTTACTGTTTCCATTGTTTCCCCATCTATTTGCCGTGAAGTGATGGGACCGGATGCCACGATCTCAGTTTTCTTTCTGAATGTTGAGTTTTAAGCCAACTTTTTCACTCCTCTTTCACTTTCATCAAGAAGCTCTTTAGTTCTTTGCTTTCTGCCATAAGGGTGGTGTCATCTGCGTATCTGAGGTTATTGATATTTCTCCTGGCAATCTTGATTCCAGCTTGGGCTTCATCCAGTCCAGCATTGCTCATGATGTACTCTGCATATAAGTTAAATAAGCAGGGAGACAATATACAGCCTTGACATACTCCTTACCCTATTTAGAATCAGTCTGTTAATAATTTTTATTCATTTGTCTGTTGATGGACACAGGCTGCTTCCGTGTTTTGGCAGTTGTAAATAGTGCTGCTATGAATAATGGGGTGCATATATCTTTTCACATTAGTGTTTTCTTTTTTTTTCTGGACATATACCCAGGAGTGGAATTGCTGAGTCATATGGTAATTCTATTTTTAGTTTTTTGAGGAACTGCAATACTTTTTTCCATAGTGCCACTACCAATTTACATTTCCACCAACAGTGTATGAGTGTTCTCTTTTCTCCATATCATCGCCAACATTTGTTGTTTGTCTTCTTATTGATGATAGCCATTCTGACAGATATGAGGTGACAACTCAAAATTGTTTTGACTTTCATTTCTGTAGTTATTAGTGATATTGAGCATCTTTTCATGTGCCTGTTAGCCATCTGTATGTCTTTGGAAAAATGTCTCTTGAGTTCTTTCTGCCCATTTTTTTTTATTGTATTGTTTGCTTTTTTGATAATAAGGTGTATGAGCTGATAATGAGTTGTATTGTTTGCTTTTTTGATACTGAGTTGTAGGAGATGTTTTGGGTGTTAATTCCTTGTTGGTCATGTCATTTGCAGGTATTTTCTTCTGTTCCATAGGTTATCATTTTGATTTGTTGATGATTTCCTTTGCTGTTCCAAAGCTTTTAAGTTTAATTAGTTCTCATTTGTTTATTTTTGCATTTATTTTGCCTTAAGGGAGTGATCCAAAAGATACTGCTATGACTTATGTCAAAGAGTGTCTTGCCTTTGTTCTCTTTGTCTTAGAGTTTTATGGTTTCAGGTCATATGTTTAGGCCTTTAATCCATTTTGAATTTGTTTGGATATTTGGTGTGAGGGAATGTTCTAATCTCATTTGTTTTACCTGTAGCCCTCCAGTTTTCCCAGCACCAATTGTTGAAAAAACTGTCTTTTCTTCATTGTAAATCTTGCCTCCTTTATCATAGATTAATAGATTGTAGGTGCCTGGGTTTGTTTCTGGGCTTGCTGTGTAGTTCAGTTGATCTATGTGTCTGGTGTTCTGCTGGACATAAAATGTGCTGTTGCTGTTTTGTTTTGTTTTTTTGCTGTTGCTGTTTTGATCACTGTAACTTTGTAGTACAGTGGAAATCGGGGATGCGATGCTTTCAGCTTTGTTCTTTCTCCTCAGGATTGCTTTGGTAATTTGAGGGTTTTTGTGGTCGTTCATGAATTTTAGGATTAGTTGTTCTATTTCTGTGAAAAATGTCATGAGTATTTTGATGGGGGTTGTATTAAATCTGTAGATTACTTTGGGTAATATGACTATTTTAGTGATATTAATTTTTGCAGTTCAAGAAGAGCAAGGGATATCTTTCCATTTCTTTGTATCATCTCCACTTTCCTTCCATGACTTTTCAGAGTGTAGGTCTTTCATATTGTTGGTTAAGTTTATTTCTGGATATTTTATTCTTTTTGATACAGCTTTAAATGGAATCTATTTAAAAAACTTTCTGGTAATTCATTATTGCTGTATAGAAAAGCAACAGATTTCTGTCTGTTAATCTTGTATACTGCAAACTTGCTGAATTCATTTATTAGTTCTAGTAGTTTTTGTGTGGAGACTTCAGGATTTTCTTCAAAAAAATATTTTTTTAATTGAAGTATTGTTGACTTACAGTGTTGTGCCAGTTTCTGCTGTACAGTATAATGACTCAGTGATACACACACATACATACATTCTTTTTTAATACTCTTTTCGGCTATGGTATATCACAGGGTACTGAATACAGCTCCCTGTGCTGTACATTAGGGTTTGTCTATCCATTCTGAATGTAATAGTTTGCATCGTCCGTCCCCAAACTCCCAGTCCATCTGTCTCCCTCCCCTGTTCCCTTTTGTCCACCACCAGTCTGTTCTCTGTGTCTGTGAATCTCTTCCTGTTTTATAGGTAAGTTCATCTGTGTTGTACTTCTAGGGTTTTCTATATAAAGTATCATGTCATCTATAAAGAGTAACAGTTTGACATCTTCCCTTCCAATTTGGATGCTTAATTTAACAGGAAGGATGTCAGCTTTTCACCATTGAATATGATGTTAGCTGTGAATTGTCATATATGGCCTTTATTATGTTGAGATTTGTTCCCTCTGTAGCCACTTTATTGAGAGTTTTTATGATGGTGGTTGAATGTTTTCAGTTGCTTTTACAATGTCGGTTGAGATGATCATGTGGTTTTCCTCTTTCCTTTTGTTAATGTGGTGTGTCACATTGATTGATTTCTTTATATTTAACCATCCTTGTGTTGCTAGAGTAAGTCTAACTTGATTGTGGTGTATGATCCTTTTTATATATTGTTGGATTTGATTAGCTAATATTTTCATGAGAATTTTCACAATTATATTCAAAGATATGGGCCTGTAATTGTCTTTTTTGTAGTGCCTTTGTCTGGATTTGATAACAGAGTATTGGTGGCCTTGTGATGAATTTGGGAGTGTTTCATCCTCTTTAATAATTTGAAGTGCTCTTAGAAAGAGAAGTTTCGTAGAATTTCCCCAAGGAACTGCCTGGTCCTGGACTTTGTTTTCTGGAAATTTTTTAAAATTGCAAATTCAATTTTAGTACTAGTGATTGGTCTGTTCAAAATGTCTTTTTCTTTTGCTGCCTTTAGTATTTGCTGTTTACCTTTAATTTCTGCCATTTTAAGTATGGTATCTCTTGCTGTGGGTCTGTTTGGGTTCATCTTGTTTGGGATCCTCTGTGCTTCCTTTATCTGGATATGTTTCTTTTCTCAGGTTTCACTTTATAATCTTCTTTTTCCTCTGAGTCCCCTCCATGGACACAGGTCCGAACTCAAATCACTTTTATTTCCTTCCATGTGTATCTGTCTTATTGCCTTGGTGGTATACTAGTTCACCTGTCAGTTTTCAGTTAGTTTTTCATGATGATTGTTCCACGTGTCAGTGTATCTTCTGGTGTCTTGATGGGAGGAAGTGAGCTCCATATCCTCTTAGTCCACCTTCTTGATTGATCTCTACTGTGGACGTTTAGATTTACTTATTGCCTGGAAACAATGAACTACTTGGCAAGCACTAAATATTTCTCGTAGTACACATTTTGTTATTTTTTAGTAACTATCCCTGAAAAAGTTACTTCAAGGTTGAATATATTGTGGTGCTTTGGAAATTATTTTGAAGTTGTAGCTCAAAGATTTACCCCATTTTATTTGCTATTCTGAATAAAATAATACAGAGATTGTTAATTTTGCCCAGGTTTAAAAACTTCTATGTAATTTCTATAGATCAAAACACTATTTCTAAAATAGTTTTGAATGTTTAATTATACAATTATGAAATGTTCTAGGTACCAAAGAATTATGGAGAATAATGTAAATAATTTGCATGAATCTTCCACTAAGAGTCCAGATTCCACCAATATACACTATATTTATACTAGTATAAATGATATTTTGTTCTGCATGCTTTCACAGTTTTTACGTTTGTACAGTTTTCTGATTTGCTGTTTTCCTTAGCATTTTCTATGAGCATTTCTATGTTGATACATGTAGCTCTACTTTGTTTTCAATATTTACCAGTGTTGATGGCTATTTAGATTGCAGTTAAATTTTAAAGTATGGCCAAAGCCTCTCTGATCATTATTATGCATATTTCTTTGAATATATGGTTAATATACTCAAAAATATCCCTGAAATATATACCTAAGAATTTAAGTTCTAGCATTGATGTTCATAAGTGATATTGGCTTGATATATAGCATTAGCTCCAGCTCATGGTTGGCACATAGTGCTTTCATCTTTGTAGAGTTTGTTACTATTTGTAACGTACAGACTGTATGTTACTGACTCTGATATTTGTTGAGATTTGCTTCTAATAGGTACTTTTAAGTCTCAAGTCAGTTAAGTTTGACACTTATTATAATTCTAAAATGTATCTTTGAAACAATATTTGTGTTGTGTTCATGACTCCACTTAATGAAAGTCTGTGTTGGAGGGTTGGAATGAGATGACCAAATTTGGCTGAGGTTGATTGAAATGAAGAGAGAACTTCTTGGAAATCACTTAAGAATTTAAGTGGTCATTTAAGATTGCAGATTCTTAAATTGTAACATCAGTATAAATATCCTTTCTGTTTTCTTTTTTAGTTTGACAAAAGAATTTTGTTTAAGTAAAGACAGATTATAGCAGACTTTATTAATTATGTTGTTGTTTAATAGATCAGATGAAAAGAAGAACATGAACTGGAAGCAGCTTCCCAAAAAGCCATGCAAAAATCTGATTAGCACCTTGAAGAAATTGTATCCCCAGCTATTCTCAGGTAAATGTGAGGAAAAAAGAAGGAATTTTTTTTTTTTAACTTTTCATTTTATATTGGAGTATAGCTGATTAACAATATTGTGACAGTTTCAGGTGAACAGCAGAGGGACTCAGCCGTACATATACATGTATCATTCTCCCCCAAATTCTCTTTCCATTCAAGCTGCCACATAACTTTGAGCAGATTTCCCTGTGCTATACAATAGGTCCTTGTTCGTTATCCATTTTAAATATAGTAGTGTATACATGTCGATCCCAAACTCCCTAACTATAAGAGGGGATATTTTTAATGAAAGAATGTATATTAAAAAATTCTTTTAAAATTTAAATGTAGTTTTGCTGTGTTTAACGGGAGTCTCATTGCAAAACAAATTCCATTAGTGAGAAATTACTGTTGTGGTTCCTGGTGTCTGTGTGTGCTTTCTGTGCTTTCCTGTGAGCCTCTGACAGTGATCCCTTCACATTAATGTGGAGAGGATTTTCAAGAAACCATGGGCTTTATTTTGACACTTCCCTTAATTTTTGAGTTATTATATATGTATAACATTATGTATTAATGTCATTCATTTCTCTTTCTTCATTTGTCAGTTCACCGAAAAACTCAAGAAGGTTCAGCAATTGAGATGACTCCAATTGAAGCAGATTTCTCTTGGCAAAAGAAGATGACACAACTTGAGATGGAAATTCAAGAGGCATTTTTGCGCTTTATGGCATCGATTTTAAAGGGCTACAGAACATATCTCAGACCGATCACAGAGGCTCCTTCAAATAAAGCTACAGCTGCTGATTCATTGTTTGATCGACAGGGTGAGTAGCATTGAAAATATAAATACTTTTTATTGAAATGAAAAAATTTTCTATTTGGTAGTACTACCAAGAAATATTTACTGTATAAGTTCTTAGAAGTTTTATATTAAAATATGGTGATCTTCTGTGTATTTGTAATCTAGTTCTATGAATAGAATTACTTTTAACTTTTATACCTTATTTTTTTTCCTGAGAAATTTGAAATTGGAGGTGTTTAATTATGAAATGTCAAAGATGTTGCTTGTATTTATAGTAGTCTGTGATCAGTTATCTCAGTAGAATGAAGCTGGTCTTTGCTTTTACGTGTTTTCTCAGCTTTGTAAAATTTTTGACCTTATACATTCTTGGCTTTACAGTATTCTCTAACAAATAGAGTTCGGAATAAAGCCACCAGTGTTAAAAATTTTTTGAAAAGTACAGCCTTGTTCCAGAGGAAAATACCATACTCATTCTCTTTAGTATTTGTAGTTTTAGGAAATTACAAAGATTTGTGTTGGTATTCAGCAGTTCTTATGTATATAGTGGAAAACTTACAAATACATCAGTATTCATAACGATAATTATTTTACATATCTATATTTTGGCCCTGCAGTTATTATTTTTTTAATCTGTATTTTCCCAATAATCCTTTTATCTTTTCTCATTTCTGGTTTAGGACGACTTATTTCTCAAATATTTAGTTACCACTTACTCAGTTCAATTAGTTATTATTTAGGGATATAGAGGCGTACAAAATCTATCTCTTTGGGATACCCAATGGAAAATAATTTAACATGTTTTAAGAAATAGAACAAATACTCAAGAAAAAGATTTTGCATAATCATTCAGTGAGAAGGCATAAACATTCAGAAAAAGAAACATTCTTAAAGATACTCATCATAAAGTCTTTGGAAGACTTCATGGAAAGAAGAGCATGACTTTAAAGAATGGATATAATTGCTGTGATCAGCTTAGACAGCATATTAAAAAGCAGAGACGTTACTTTACCAGCAAAGGTCCATCTAGTCAAAGTTATGGTTTTTCCAGTGGTCATGTATGGAGGTGAGAGTTGGACTGTGAAGAAAGCTGAGTGCCGAAGAATTGATGCTTTTGATCTGTGCTACTGAAGAAGACTCTTGAGAGTCCCTTGGACTGCAAGGAGATCCAACCAGTCCATCCTAAAGGAGACCAATCCTGGGTGTTCATTGGAAGGAATGATGCTGAGGCTGAAACTCCAATACTTTGGCCACCTCATGCGAAGAGTTGACTCATTGGAAAAGACCCTGATGCTGGGAGGGATTGGGGGCAGGAGGAGAAGGGGACGACGGAGGATGAGATGGCTGGATGGCATCACCGACGCGACGCACATGAGTTTGGGTGAACTCTGGGAGTTGGTGATGGACAGGGAGGCCTGGCATGCTGTGACTCATGGGGTCACAGAGTCAGACGTGATTGAGCAACTGAACTGAACTGAACTGAACCATTTTTAGTATTCCTAAGATTGATCCATGGGTTCAGGTGTTATCAGACTCATTCAGTCATTATAATTTCCCCATCAGCCTTTCATTTAATTATATTAGTAGCCTTTGCTGATCATTGCCTAGATCCATTAGAAGAAAAGACTTCTTGTTACTGCTTGGAAAGAATTATTTATGTTTTATTGGAGCTTTTCTCAACTAAGTAATATTTCAAGGTGATCTAGTAAGGACAACAGCATGTAGAGTGCCCTGAAGCATAACAGAAAGGCTGGAGGAAAAACTGACCTTAAAAGGCATACTTGAAATGGTGGATGAAAGCCAGATCATGTTGGCTCTTTTTGGAACAATGAAGGATTTCAGTGTTTATTCTAAGAGTAATCGGAAGTCAGTGAGGGATATTTAAGTAGGTAATAGGATCAGGTTTATGTTTGTAAAACAAACAGACAAAAAAACCTCTTCGACTTCTCTGCAGAGATTCAATTGGAGGCACCCAAAGTATGGATCTACTTATTAGTTGAGTAGTGCATTGGTTCAAATGAAATGACCTGGGTTATTTGATAGCATGAATGGAAAAGTGGTTTTTAGGATGTAAATTGGATAGAGCTTGGTAATTGAATATGGGATGTATGAGGAAGATATCAAGAACAACTTGGAGCTTCATGTCTTTAACAACCAAGTGGATGGTTTATTGTTTATTTAAGTGCCCTTTATTGAGAAGAAAAATGGCAGAAAGGGGAAGGATCTAGTTATTTGTTAAGGAAAAGTTTTTCATTTTATTTATTTTATTGAAGTATAATTGATGTGCAGCATTTATATGTTACAGGTGTACAACACAGCCTAGTAATTCACAATACTTGCAGGCTATACTCCGTTTATGGGGGCTTCCCAGGTGGCACTAGTGGTAAAGAACACACCTGCTAGTGCAGGAGATGTGAGAGATGCAGGTTCAGTCCCTGGGTTGGGAGGATTCCCTGGAGGAGGGGATAGCAACCCACTCCAGCTTCTTGGTTAGAGAATCCTGTGGACAGAGGAGCTTGGCAGGCTGTAGAGTAGCACAGAGTTGGACATGATTGAAGCAACTTAGCGCGCACACACGCCCTCCAGTTATAGCTGTTATAAAATACTGACTATATTCCCTGTGCTGTGTGTCCTCACAGCCTATTTATCTTATGCATGATAGTTTGCACTTCTTAATCCCCTACCCCTATCTAACCTCTCCCTGCTTCCCTCTCCCCACTGGTAGCCACTAGTTTGTTTTCTATATCTGTGAATCTGTTCTTGTTCTTTATATTTACTAATTTGTTTTATTTTTTAGATTCCATATATAAGTGATAATATAGAGTATTTTTCTGTGTTTGACTTGTTTCACTAAGCATTAAACTCAACTATGTTGTTGGAAATGGCAGAATTTCATTCTTCTTTATGAATGAGTAATAGTCCATTATGTGTGTGTGTGTGTGTGTGTGTGTGTGTGTGTGTGTGTGTATCACAGCTTCTTTATCCATCCATCTGTTGACTAGTTAGATTACTTCCTTGCCTTGACTATTATAAATAGTGCAGCTATGAATATTGGGGTGCATATATCTTTGTGAATTCGTGGTTTTGTTTTTTCTGGATATGTATCCTGGAGTGTGGAATTGCTGGATCATATGGTGATTCTATTTTTAGTTTTCTGAGGAACCTCCATACTGTTTTCCACAGCGATGCCATCAATTTACATTTCGACCAACAGTGTATGAGGGTTCACTTTTCTCCACCTCCTCGCTAACATTTGTTATTTTTGTCCTTTTTGATGATAGCCACTCTGAAAGGTGTGAGATGATGTCTCATTGTGGTTTTGATTTGCATTTCTTTAATGATTAATGATATTGAGCATCTTTTTATGTTCTTATTGGCCCTCTGAATGTCCTCTTTGAAAAAATGTTTGAGGAAAGATTTTTAAAATGAGAGAGACTTGAGTATACTGGTTACTAGCTAATAGAATCTTCCAGAGAACACTGAAAGAGCTGTATCCCAGGCTCATGATGGGCTTGGCCTTAAATAGGAGGGGAGGGTCATACTTACTGTAAAACATGGTAAGGAATAAACAAAAGCAGACAGAGTAATAGATTTTATAGTGAGATAATATAGTTCTGATATGCAGATGACACCACCCTTACGGCAGAAAGTGAAGAGGAACTAAAAAGCCTCTTGATGAAAGTGAAAGAGGAGAGTGAAAAAGTTGACTTAAAGCTCAACATTCAGAAAACGAAGATCATGGCATCTGGTCTCATCACTTCATGGGAAATAGATGGGGAAACAGTGGAAACAGTGTCAGACTTTTTTGGGGGGGGCTGCAAAATCACTGCATATGGTAATTGCAGCCATGAAATTAAAAGACGCTTACTCCTTGGAAGAAGAGTTATGACCAACCTAGATAGCATATTGAAAAACAGAGACATTACCTTGCTGACTAAGGTCCATCTAGTCAAGGCTATGGTTTTCGTGTGGTCGTGTATGGATGTGAGAGTTGGACTGTGAAGAAGGCTGAGCGCCGAAGAATTGATGCTTTTGAACTGTGGTTTGGAAAAGACTATTGCGAGTCCCTTGGACTGCAAGGAGATCCAACCAGTCCATTCTGAAGGAGATCAGCCCTGGGATTTCTTTGGAGGGAATGATGCTGAAGCCGAAACTCCAGTACTTTTGGCCACCTCATGCAAAGAGTTGACTCACTGGAAAAGCCTCTGATGCTGGGAGGGATTGGGGGAAGGAGGAGAAGGGGACGACAGAGGATGAGATGGCTGGATGGCATCACTGACTAGATGGACATGAGTCTGAGTGAACTCCGGGAGTTGGTGATGGACAGGGAGGCCTGGCGTGCTGCTATTCATGGGGTCGCAAAGAGTTGGACACGACTGAGCGACTGAACTGAACTGAACTGAACTGAATGTAGTTCTCAGTTAATGATTTTCATTTTCTCTGCAAGTCATCACCATTCAGGGATGAGGGGGAGAACATGGAGGGAGAACATTTAAACACTGAAAATAACTGTGAAAACACGAGTAAAGGAAAGTTCAGACTCCAGAAGTGTAGCGTTATTACTGGTCAGGGATAAAGGTGTAAGTTAAGTGGTTTTAATTCACCTAGTTACGTAACTCCACCCCCTACCCACCCAACTAGCGCTCAGCCACACGGGTGCAGATCCAGAGAAAGCAGACAGTGTGTTGCTCCAGAGCTAGGTTATACTAGATGAGTTTGACAAAGAAGACAAAAGGGCATAAAAATTGAGAGTGTTGACAAAATAATTAAAATGGACATGGAATCAATGTTAGCTAAAGACGTGAAAATAGGAGGGTGTATGTAGAACGTAAAAGGGTGAATGGGTTGCAGATTATCCCTCACAAAAGGCTTGGTAGGAAGAATTTAAGCATACCAGATAGACAGGAGTAACAGAGAGTAATTTGTAGATTAGAGATTTGGGCTGCAAAGCTGTTTATAGTGCTACGAGGAAAAGTCCAGGGAGTATGAAACTATGTATAGAAGTTGGTGATTGAGGTGGAGTTGGGAGAAGGCAGTGGCACCCCACTCCAGTACTCTTGCCTGGAGAATCCCATGGACCGAGGAGCCTGGTGGGCTGCAGTCCATGGGGTCGCTGGGAGTCAGATGCGACTTCACTTTCACTTTCACGTTTATGCATTGGAGAAGGAAGTGGCAACCCACTCCAGTGTTCTTGCCTGGAGAATCCCAAGGATGGGGAAGCCTGGTGGGCTGCCATCTATGGGGTCGCACAGAGTCGGGCACGACCGAAGCGACTTAGCAGCAGCAGCAGCAGCAGCAGACCATAGACTGTTGAAAGTCAGGGAATTAAAAACTCTGAAATGTTGAATGGTTGGTGTTTATGAGTGTTGAAGAATGATGATGGGAGGAGTTGGAGAGAAGACTTTGAATTAGGTGCCCTGCTCTTCAGTGGATGAAGGAAAGAGTGTTTCTAAAGTCAACAGCTGTCTACAGTTAGTTGAGGAATGGATAAAATAAGAGCCAGAAGAGCAGAAGTGTTTATAAGATGATACAGAAGTAATTGTCTGGTAGCATTGCCGAGAAGAGATTTGACCCTTTCTGCTTGAGAGTATGTAGAGTATCAGAAATTTTCTACTTGAAATCTGTAGGGCTAGAGACTCCTTTTAGGAGATTCAGATTTCAGTGAAAAGGTTAATTGTGTAAGTTAAGAGTTTTCATGGTTGAATTAGGCATAAGGGACTATCGTCCTTTTATATATGTCTGTATATAAAGATAAAATAATACATATAAAACTTTAAAAATAATACATCTAGTTCTGCTTTGAAATCTGAATTTAATTCTAATTTTATTTTTTTCAGGATTTTTAAAAAGTCGAGATCGTGCCTATACAAAATTCTACACGCTTTTATCCAAAACACAGATTTTTATTCGTTTCATTGAAGAATGTAGTTTTGTAAGTGATAAAGATACTGGATTGGCCTTTTTTGATGACTGCATAGAAAAGGTAAAAGTTTGTCCTGTAAATCAATATTAAAGAAAAGCTTTAATAATTTGTTTATCTTTATAATCATTATTGTTTTATTAGCCCAAATGATCTGAGGAAAGCATTAAAGTTCTGGTGTGTGTGTGTGTGTGTTTGTGCACACAAGTACACATGCAAATTTTCAGTGCTACACTTAATGTAAGAATTGTTTTCCTTTGTGGTGTCTAATACTACCAAACAGCTAATTTTTCTCTTTGAATCTCACTTTCGTTTTGTATCAAGTACTAAGAACATCACTGAAACTCCTGAATCTTTTTTTTTTTTTTTTAACATGACATCTGCCTGCCATGCAGGAGACCCGAGTTCGATTCCTGGGTCGGGAAGATCCCCTGGAGAAGGAAATGGCAATCCACTCCAGCACTCTTGCCTGGAAAATCCCATGGATGGAGGAGCCTGATAGGCTACAGTCCATGGGGTTGCAAAGAGTCGGACACGACTGAGCGACTTCACTTTCACTTTCAAGAGAAGATTTAGTAGTTTATTAAAAAAAGTTTAGTTTGGGGAATTCCCTGGTGGTCCAGTGATTAGGACACCTCGCTTTCACTGCCAAGGGCCCAGGTTCAGTCAGTATTCAGGGAACTAAAATTCCAGAAGCCACACAGGGCAGCTATAAAGAAACCCCCAAAAAACAAACCAAAAAAAAAAGGTTAGTTTTGTGGGTAAAATCCTGTGGGGTTTTTTCTGTTAGTTTGTTTTAGTGTCTTTACAGATACTTTTGCTTTTATATTTCTTTTGTCCTGATGGAAACTATTTGGAAATATGTTAAGGCTTTACTCACTCATAAAAAGTGACTTTTAAAAATTTATTTATTTTTGCCTGTGGTGAAGGGCAGCATGAGGCATTCATGCTGCATGCAGGCTTTTTCTGGTTGCTGAGTGCAGGAGCCACTCTGTAGTTGCCATGCAAGGGCTTCTCTTTGCAGTGGCTTCTTGTGTTGCGGAGTATGGACTCTAGGGTGCGAGGGGCTTAGTACTTACAGTACTCAGGCTCAGTAGTTGTGGTGCACGGGCTTAGTTGCCCCGCGGCATGTGGAACCTTCCCAGACCAGGGATCAAACCCGTGTTCTGTGCATTGACACGCAGATTCTTAACCACTGGTCCACCATGGTAGTCCTATGTTGATTTCTGACGGTGACAACGCACGTATTTTTTCTCATTTTTCGTAGAGCTCTTATTTTTGCTAGGTGGGTTGTAGGACTTACTGTTTATGCAAACTGTATTTATAAAATTAGAGATTGTATCAAAAAAGTAGAACATTATGACATTGTAATTTTATAGGCTCCTAATGATTTGTGTATCTTAGAAGACTTGCATAATTTTCTCCCATTACATCAGTGTGATCTGAAACTCTAGGAATATGATTTAAACTTTTCAACATTTTTGTTTACTTAAATATTGATAGTCCAATAGCATTCAGTTAGAGAAGCTTGCATGTTGTCAGTCACCACTCTAGTATGCTTGTCTGGAAAATTCCGTGGACTGAAGAGCCTGCAGACTACAGTCCATGAGGTCGCAAAGAGTTGGACATGACTGAGCAGCTAAGCTCAATCAGTAATGCAGAAGTTTCTTAATAATGAAATTTTTGGTTTGAGAAATCAGGTTCTTGTGATTGCCTGTCTTTTCCTTCTAAAGAGGGATATATGAACAAACTAGTCAAAATGAACTGTTTTCTATCCTAATAGTCAAAAGAAAAATATTATACAAGTATGGGGTCTACCAAATACATTGTGAAGTGTTTCATATCTGCCTGGTATTAAAAAAGAATAGTTTTTTAAATTAGAATTTAAGGTAGTCTCTATTAAATTCACAGTAGACATTTTCACTGAGGATTCTTTTTTTTCCTAGTTGTTTCCTGATAAAGGCACAGAGAAAACAGATAAGGTATATTTTTTTCTTAAATACAAGTTTCAACATTTTAGAATCAGGTCTTGCTGGTATGCAAATTAATTGAAGAAAATAATTGTTTTTAGGTTGACTTTGATTCAGCAGAAGATACCAAATTGATAGAGCTAGATGATTCACAGAAAAGTGAGCACACGGTATTCATAATGCCACCTGAGCCGCCTCCTGATGACGGAAAGGATCTGTCCCCCAAGTACAGGTACCAGGAATGGTTCTCAAGTTGTTTGGGTACAATTTAATAGTTTGATTGTTTGCAACTATTAGTAGATATGTATATTGTAAAGGTCATTTTCAAAATGTATTCTGTGAACTGGTGGAGATGAATATTCTATGGAGATACCACCAGGGATTGTAATTTAAGAACCCGACTGCCCTGTTTGAAGGGGAGCCAGATGCTGATCACTGTTAACCTAAACATTTACCACATTTTAATCTTTAAAATTTTCACTTCTGAAGAAGAAAAATATTTGTGAGGATCCCCTCCTTTTGGGGTGTTTTATTGTCAGTGAAAAAGTGTGAAATTCTTACGCGTTAGTAAGCTATCACTTAAAAGTAGAGGGCCAGGAATCACTCTTTATTAAAATAAACTTAGAGAATTTGGATGGGAATCTTTTAAGAAATTAAAAAGTTTGTTTATTATTATGATCGTGGTAATACTTTAATACATTCAGAAAACCACACAAAAATAATTCATACATCATTTTAGCACTAATACTTAATATCTGTTAACAATTGTATGTATATACTTTTGTCTTTTTTGTACATATGTTTGAATTTACTTAAAACAAATATTAGTTCATCTTGCACATATTTGTTGTGATGTGTGTTTATCTTTAATGGTCTGAACATTTTTCCATGCAAATGTTTTTGTGCCATGTCATTTTGAATAACTACATTGCATGCAATTAAACTAGTTTCCTATGGAATTTATTTGTAGTTTTCTACTGTCTATATCTTTGTGTGTACACACAGTTATTTTCTTCGGCTGTATTCATAAAAGAATTTCTAGGGCAATGGAAATATAAAAGAACTGTTTCTAAAAATAAAATTAATATATAATCTCACTAGGACTACATAAGAATGAAGACTGTATGCCTGAGATTGAGTGATTTAAATAAGTACTCTTTTGATTGCATGTCAATTATAGAAAGAGAGCTCTTTTTTTACTTTGACTTTAATCACTATACATTGGAATGCAGGTATTGACAGATAAGTATATCAAATAGGAAAGGTAATATATTTCAGAAGAAAAATTGGCCAGAGGAAATAAGTAGGCCATTTCTGAGAAGAAAACCCAATAGTCAATGATATGAAAGTGTGTTAAGCTTTTCTAGTATTTAAGGAAATGCAGATCAAATGATGAGTAGAAGCATTTTTATTCTATCAGCTTGAGGATATGAGTATAACCTTTCTGGAAATAATTTGACAGTGATTATAATAATTTTTATTTTTTTGATAGACATTTACCATAGAAAACTCTTATAGGGTCTTATTCTAAGAAATTAAGCAAAATATTCACAAAGATAAATGTACAAAGTTGAGAAATAACCTACAAATGTCCAAACAGTAAAGAATTTGTTAAATTATGGGACATCCCTAATATAAAAATATTATGGCATTTTTCCTTTTATGTGAATACAAGGTACTTTTGTAAAGAAAAACAAAATTACAAAGTATATATACTAAATGTTTTAATATAAATTATCATTGAATACATGTGTTCCATTGAAAGAGTTATTCTTCAGTCAAAATATCAGGGTTTTCTATGTTGTAGGCATTGGTTGAAAATAACATATAGGATGGGGAGGAGCCAAAGTTTCCATGTAGATAGTCTATCTTATAATTACATCATCTTACATATTTGAAAAAGAAATGTGTATACAAGGATTTTGGAGAATAATGTTGATTACATTTGAGGTTTAGAAATATTCACCTAAATTCTGAAATAATATGAAGAGTTAATGTATTTTAAATCAGCAGTTCTATTTTTGCTTTTTATTTTAGTTACAAATACTTTCCAAGACTGGACCTTAAGCTTTTTGACAGACCACAGGAGTTGAAACTTTGTTTTAGTAGACACCCTACTGGGAGTAGCATTACAAACAGTCCAGCTCTCATGGCTAAGAGAACTAAACAGGTCAGATATTCTTTATCTAATTTAAAATGTAAACTATGTATACGTGCTATGTAGCTCATAGTTTAGACTTATCACCCACAGGAATTATTTGAAGATCCACTATGGTTGTTAATGAATTAAAATTGATTTCTTGCAACCCTTCTTATAATTTGAGGGTGAAGGTTTTGAATGCTTATGTTTATGTTCTAAGAGAAGCTTGGGAACTAAATACAGTTTTAGAAAACTTTATTGAAATATAATTCACATGCCGTACAATTCACTGTTTTGAGTATACTCTCTGGCTTTCAGTACATTCACAGGGTTGTGCAGCTACCACTACAGCCAATTATAGAACATTTTCATCACCCTAAAAAGAAAGCCCACATCCCTAAGCTGTTAACCCCCCTAGTTCCTCCATCTTCCATAGCCCCAGGCAATCATTAATCTGTTTTCTGTCTCTAGTTTTGCCTATTCTGGGCATTTCATAAAAATGGAATTGTACAGTTTGTGGTCTTTTGTGACTGGCTTCTTTCACTTAGCATAATGTTTTTAAGGTTCATCAGTGTTGCAGAATGTATCAGTATTTCACGTATTTTTATTGCTGACTAATATTCCATTGTGTGGAATATTTTATTTATCCATTCATGTACATGTGGTTGGTTCTTTCTTTTTGGCTATTATGCATAGTAGTTTGTGTGGTTATGTTTTCATTTCTTTGGGTATATGCCTAAGTAGAATTGCTGTGTCATATAGTTACGCTGTGTTTAACCTTCTGAGAAATTGTCAGACTATTTTCCAAAGTGGGCATACCATTTAAAATTCCCACCAGCAGTGGGAATTTCACCACATTCTTGTTATTGTCTGTCTTTTTGGGTTTAGCCATCTAGTGCATATGAAGTGGTATCTCATTGTGATTTTAATTTTTCCTCATGGTTAGTATAAATATATTTTATACTGAATATTACATTTTATAAAGGGAGTTAACTTAGGACAACTTCGACATCTTGCTTTAATACTATATTTGATTTAGGTATAAAGAGTTAAACTATGGTTAGGTGCAAGTTAAAATCAAACATCCTTTATATATATATACACATGTATATACTGATATTTGGGGGGTCTCCAAAACATGGAAAATTTCAGAATGAAATTCTTAGTTCAGGTTTTACCAGTTCCAGTGCAGTCCCTCAAATCCTAGAGGTAACTTGAGGTGGTCTTTAATCTAATATAATACACAGTTCTCTCAGTGTGTCTGAGGGGAATTTTTTTTAGTATATATACTGTTATCAGCTTGATAAAAGGCAAGTTTTTTAAAATGGGAGAATTTTGCTACTAAGTCTCTAGATCTCATTTGCCCCAGAACTAACTTTGCAGGCACATCTCTTGGAAATAGAGCTTATAACAGTATGTTTATTTAGAACACATCCAGCAAGAGGGGTCTGTAATGCAAAGCTGACAGAGTCAGTCTCATGTGTGGAGGGCTCTTTAGTTTCTGAGTGTCTGTAGAGTTTGATAAAGCTCAGCAGATTTGATACCTTTTCTGTCTTCCACCTAAGTCAGAATGAAAATCAGAAGTAGAAAATATACCTATCAAACTATTAGGTAGGGACGTCTGTGATCTTTCTCAGAATATGTTGCCTGCAAAGAAATAGGTGATTTGCAAGAATCTGTGACGAAATTAACACAGAAGGTAGAGTAGAAATCTTGGGGAGTAACTCAGCACTCAGAACATCTTAAACTTTTTAGTTGGGAGAAGTGTGAGAAGGCTCTGACTTTTCAAGAATGATATTATAGAACTCATAAGCTATGAATGGCTAAATCCTTTCATTCATCAAACATTTGAGTGCCATATATGTGAAGAGCACTTAATTACCCATTATATTATTATAATATGAATGATGTCCACTTTTAAGGAATTTCTAGTCTCTTAGACACATGCTTGCCAAAAAAATAGTTAAAACAGTATAAAGTGCTCCTTTATAAAAAGAACCATGTGGCACTAAGTAGGAAGCCATTCACAAAAGCAAAAATATGAAATGCTTGATTTCAGAGTCAAATTTTACATTAACTTCTTCTCTCCCTTTTACTTTTCACTTTTCCTATCATCCTAATAAATTTTACTGAATGTCATAATTTTTTATTTTTTCTTTATCTAGGAGATAAAAACAGCTCATAAGCTGGCGAAGAGGTGTTACACAAATCCGCCACAATGGGCCAAGTGTCTCTTCAGTCATTGTTACAGCCTATGGTTTATTTGTCTCCCAGCCTATGTTAGAGTTTCTCATCCTAAGGTCAGAGCACTTCAGCAGGCATATGATGTGCTTATTAAGATGAGGAAAACAGATGTGGATCCTCTAGATGAGGCAAGTATAACACTGAGTTGTTACTAAGATAAATTCTATTTGTATTTTTAAGAAAATTTAGGTCTCAGTTGCTTTCAGTAACCTCAGGTATTTTCATTAAACTGTTACCCTGTTTCATAGAGCTAATACCTATTGTTTATTTTAAAATACATTTATTTAAAAGTTATTGCTTTGAAATTCAGTGAGGATTGACTTACTTGGACCAGATTATTTACGCTTGATAAATAGAAAAAAATGTTGATTTAATTTTATTCTTGAGATAACTTTACTGAGAATCAAATAGGCTTTTAATAAGTGGCTTTCCACTTAGGACCTGTGTCCTAGGTGGATTACATAACCTATCTGCGATTCAGATATTATGTATCTGAAGCTGGAGGTCTGAGTTGCTCAGCCTTGGCACTGTTGACATTTTGGCCCACATAATTATTTATTGTGAGGTCCTTTCCTATACATCTAGAATGTTTAGCAGTATCCTTGCCTCCACCCAGTAGATGCCAGTAGCTCCATGTAATCAGAAATATCTGCAGTATAATGATACTTAGTTCCTTTCCTCAGATGGCTAATGTCCATGTGTCTAGATGAGTACCTGATAGTGCTCAGTCAACAGTGTGCTGCACCTCTGCAGGCTCAGAACCATCCTCAGAGATAGGCGGTGGTATTACGCAACAGACAGCTGAAGAAACTGAGTTACTGATTTAGTTCTCCTCTTTGCGGTTTTTCCCTTTAAAAATTATTTTTATGTTAAAATAACTGTAAATGATATTAGGACCAGATTAGAATTTAAAATATAGTTGGAATAAAAATTCAGAGTAATGGGTATTTGGGAAGAAGGAGACAGCACAAGATTTGAAGAGAAATATAATTGAAGAAGGGCACATGATAGAGTAATTTTTATGTTTAATTTTTTCCTCTTTTAAAATAAAAAAGATCTGAGTCTAGCAAAGCATGTACCTTATTAAGATCCGCACTAAACTTGTTTTTCTCGAAGTATTATCTGTATGTTATAAAAAACTTTTCAAATACAAAGATAGAGTTACAGAACAAATACTAACATATCCATTCTCACATTTGATTGCATATTCTCTCATCTGATGTTTATGAAACTGTTTGGAAATTTAAAGTGTTTGATCAGTATTAGTGTTTTGTACCTCATATGTTTTAAAAATTTATTCTGATAGAGTTAGTTTTTGTATCTAAGATATATTTTAGGATATATTTCAACTTTGTGAAAGCATATCGTATTTTTAAAGTGCTTTAAAATATGCTCCGTGAGAGAGCTAGTATTAATTGTTACTGCACTGTAAAGTCAAAGCACATTACTTGGTTAAGTTTCTTTGGTAAGTTCATAAGACAAATTTCCTGAAAAGTTGTTTCCTCTATATGTATGTATTAAGGTTCTACGGTAGTTACAAGTAAGTAATTACATTTTCTTGTTTTCTCACATGCAGCGGATACAACTAGTAAGCTAAAAAATGTTTTTAATTATCTTCCCAATAAACATTCTGATAGGAGGCTTAAAATTTGGAGGTTAATTTGTTGTATTCCTACTTCTAACAAGTTATTTTGACAGATTTGTAGTCACCTAAAACAATTACATCTCTACAACTGGAAGAAAGAAGTGTTTATTTTAAAACTTTAAGGATGTCTATTTGCTTGGCATATTTGATGCATTTTATTTAAGGATTGCACATTAAAATTTTCACAATATTTTTGTGTAATTATTTCCTTTGGTATTCCCAGCAACGCTTTGAGGCAATTATATATTATAATGTTACATTTTACAAAGAAATAAAATTTGAAAGTTAGATGAATGACATATATAAGGCCACCTAGCAAGTAAGTGGTTTTGATTTTTAGGTTCATACTCCATTAGAAACGACTGTCTCATTCATATGCTTAATGTTTGTTTTACTTTGACAGCTTTGTGATCTACATGTTATGTTTGTAAAACTTGTAATAATGTAGATTTTTAAATGAAACTCATAGAAACCCAGAAATAGCATATGCCACGTAGGCTAAATTAAAGTTAAAATGCATAACGTGTTTTGCTTTTAATACCATTTATTGAATTTTTAATGGAAATGAAATGTTTGTGTCAAGCTCATTCTTATATGCTGGTCTGATTTGGAAGGTCCAGGACAGCTTAACTCAAATACCAGCCTAGGTACCTTGGCAGGGTGATCTGGAAAACCAGGCCCAGATGGACCGCTCTTCCTCCATGTAGTCTCAGACTCCTCCATGTGATACTTGGGCTTTCCCTGTGATAGCTTAGCACTGCAAGAGCATGTGTTTCAAGAGAGAAGTAGAAACTGACTTTTCTTAAGGCTTAAACCAGGAAACTGGTACAGTTGTCACTTCAGGCAAATCCTATTGGTCATGCAATCTCAGAGGCTTTCCCCTTCAATTCAAGGAGAAGGGACAGAGCCCTCTCAATGGGAGGAGTAGTAAAGAGTTTGTAGCCATCTTTTATCTACCATAGATATCCAAAAGGTATCATGTTGTAGGCAACAACATACTGCAATTAAAAAATTATACCCCTGACGTTTTTACTGTTTCTTTAGTTTGGTGTCTGCCTCTTGTACAAGTAAGCCTGGAAGTTTGAAGGAATACTTTGTCGACTTCAGAATAAATTTTTGAGAATGGTTTTGGGAAATCCAGATTAATCCCAGTTTGACACAGAAAGTAATTTATTTCTTCATGACTCATAGAGTCTTAGAGTCAAATAGAACTTGAAGATATTTTGGTAAAACTTCAACATAAAACCTGAGATGTTGGAAGTCTGTTACATATGGGACCTTGTCTGTGCTTGAGCTGGCTCTGTTAGAAAGTGTGTTTTATGCCGAGTTAATGTGAGATCCTAAACTTTTAGGAGTTGCCAGTTGGATTGTCCTCTTATGATCAATTCTACCCCTCTTCACTAAACATATATTCTCAGAAAAGCCTTTGCTAATAATATTACAGTGTTTTCAACTTTCTTCTTTTTTTAAGACATGGGTTTATAGAATTCTTTGTTATGTAGGCATCCTAGAGATGCTGCTTTTAATTCCTTTAGCATAAAATATAAAACATGATTTAGGATAGAGCCATTTTAATCATGTGTGATTTTAAAAATGAAATCCTTCTCAAATTATGGAAAATAATAGTTGGTCTCTTTGTGTGAATTTTGTTACTGAAACCAAAACTTTTCTTATATGGAAAAGTTAATAGTGCTGGTACTTCCATTAATGAATAGGTTTTCAGAATAGTTTACCAAGACTCTCAAATCACGACAAAGGACAGAAGAGTAATAACTATTGCTTGACAACTTTGACAGGAATTGAGTGAAGTCATTTAAAAACCTTTACAAGTCACAGACTAACATGCTAATGCTCTGATGTAATTTTTTGTTAGGTTTGCTATCGAGTAGTGATGCAACTTTGTGGACTTTGGGGTCATCCTGTTTTAGCAGTGAGAGTTTTATTTGAAATGAAAACTGCTAAAATAAAGCCAAATGCTATTACTTATGGCTATTATAATAAGGTAAGTAGGATTGACATTAGGCAATATATGCTGTTTATTAAGACTGATACATTTTGATACATTTTATTATTTAGTAAACTTAGAGGTTTGGGGGTAGAATTCTTTTTGTATATATTATATGTGTGTGCATTTAAAAATTCAGTATTCCTAATAATCATTATTTTAACCGTTATTTTACCTTTAGGTAGTTTTGGAGAGCCCGTGGCCTAGCAGTACCCGCAGTGGTATCTTCTTGTGGACGAAGGTACGGAATGTGGTACGTGGCTTGGCACAGTTTAGGCAGCCACTTAAAAATACCGTGCAAAAGTCACAGGTCTCCTCAATATCAGGTAATACATGTGATTGGAAAGATAACTTTTCTTGCTGAACCATAAGTTTTATAGGCATATGAATTTTTAATTATATGAGGCAGAAAAGAGAGGTGAAATTCTAGTTGATATTTTCATATACTACTAAAGATAGAGGTTGCTTTAGCCCAAAATTATTTTCTTCTCTCACAGATTTAGAAAGTATTCTGCAGCTTTAAAAGAACTGTGAGTCATTCATGTTTAGTTTCAGAGATTACCAGTGCATGAGTTACTGAATTGCTGTTGTGCTTGTCTTCAGCTCCCCAGAACGCCACAGGTGGAAGTGATGGGGACACGGTGAGCCACGGTAGCGTGGATAGTTCTAATGATGCTAACAGTGGGGAGCACACAGTCTTCGTCAGAGATTTAATCAGGCTTGATTCCACTGACAATCACTCTAGCACAGGTACTAAAATCTGGATTCACTAACCCTTCACTTAACTCTCACGTTAAGTCTTCCATTTTTCAAAAAAGCTTTTACCTGCCTCTTTCAAGCTTATGCAGTACGAGTACCTTAAAAATACCATGTATAAATAAGGGGAGAAGGTACACCTCTGACTGCAGATCATGTCTCTTTATTTCCTGTAGTATAAAATTAACTTCGGAGTGCTGTACAAAAGGCTCTCAATGGTACTTTGTGTTTGTTCATCATTAATTTGTGCAAGTATATGATATAATTGTTAGGAATTATATAATCGGCCTTTTAAGTATTGTGAGCTAAGAAAGTTGACTGCTAGTAGTACAAATTGCAAGTCCTTTTTTTCATTAAGTGGATAATAGTTATTAAATATTTGAATTATGAATATTAAAAAGGAACGAAAAGAAGTCACACACCATGAGAAAAAAGTATTCTTTGCTTGGTCATTACCTTAAATGACACTTTTTAAAATCTGCAAAACTGCTGAAGTTTTGTAGTTTTACATACAAAGCCATGGGCATTCAAAGCTCTAGCCTCTGAAGTTAGAAATAAGCTTAATTAAAGTAGCATATTTTACATGTGTGTTACACATCCTTCTTGTGTTTTTTCTTTTTGTTGTTAATTGTTAGTATCTCAAGCTTTTCTTTATAAAGAACTCTGAGTCTTAATTCCTGTGCTTCATCTGATGAACTTGTCTCAATGACTGAAGTTTCCTTTTCTCTGCTCTTTGTTGCTCTGCTTTATGCTCTGTGCTGTTTCTGGGTGCTGCATTTGTCCTTGGCTGTTATGGTGTGGGGTGCAGACAGACTTGTATGACGTGAAGCTATGGATACACGTGTGCATTAATTCTACCCTTGAATGTTAACCACTTCAGGTAATTTCCCATTTATTAGGTTAAACTTTGCTGACATGCATGGGTGGGGGAAAGGCCTTTGGTTTTAACTTCCTTTACAAGAAGAAAGCAATTTTAGTTTTCTTGGCTTTTTCTTCTGTATAATCATATATGTACTACTGAAAATGCCCGAGTAACCTTATGATTAACTTGCAAAGCATATTTGTTACCTTATTTGAAAATATGCTATGCCTGTCTACGTTTCTTATTTTAAGGGTGATTTGTAGCATCATTGTGTCAAATAGTTTTATGGGCATTAAAGATTTAAGTATTCTGGCTGTTGAGGTAGATTTTGGTTGCTAAAACTAAACTGCTGATTCTTATGCTAGAAACTACTCCCATGATTACAGAAGCAGGTATAAGTCAACATAAAATTATAAGTTACAATATAATTTACAGTGTTTGTAAATTTCTTTCAACATGTAGGAATTTTCATGAGATTTTAATTTGAAAACTTATTTTATTTCCTCGTATATTTTTTCCTCGTACTTACAGAATAAACTGATTTCATTTGTGAAAAACCAAGAAAATAATTTGTGGTATGAAACCATTTCACCACTTACAATAATTATTATTATTATAGTAAGCACTCTCCTTCTCTCTCTAGATTATTAAGTTGGTCTCCTTTAAGGGGGAAAAAAGATCTAGTAATACTGGGAAACTGCATGAAGATTCTTTATTCCCCAGTTGGGGAGGAAACTTCAGATCCCTTTTTCATATATTTCTTTCTAGTTACATTTCAATTGACTGAAGCTCTAGTATTGAATTTACTATGATTATGTCTCTGTAGAGTTTCTGGTGATGTCATCTGATACTTTTGGAAACCTCCAGCCCGGATGCTTAAGTTACTCTTTTCATGAAGGATTATCTCATAGCATCTTTCCATTTGGTACCTGATACTGAGTCAGTTAGCTTATTGAAGGCATATCTGAGTTTAATCAGTTTACTCAGTTCCCAGTCCAGTGTCCGTTTCGTGGCACCATAATGTTTTACCAGACTTTCTGAGGGGCCAATAAAAAAATGACTGAATGTAGTCATTCTTAATAGCAGTATTTTTCATAAATTTTTAAAAAAAATTTGAAGTACAATAGACTTAGTGTGTTAATTTCAGATGTACAGTGATTTAGTTATATATATATATTCTTTCTCAGGTTCTTTTCCCTTATAGGTTATTAGAAAATATTGAGTATAGTTCCCTGTGCTATACAGTGGGTCCTTGTTGGTGATCTGAATAGCAAGTTTTTTAAGTTTGATTCTTTCGTTATTGGCAAACCCATAGTTTCATTGGTACCTTAAAGAGTGACAGAAAGTGAAAAAAAATAAAAAATAAAAAGTGGTAGACAGTGGAAGTCACTATATTTTTTGTTTTATGTGTTTTTCATGGACACCCTTGATAATGTTTCCCTAGTAACTTGCCTTTATTTCCTTAAATTTATTTTATTTCCTTAAAATGATGGAACATTAAAGCCAAAGTAGACTTTTATAAAACTATTTTGAAATCATTTTAAGCTTATTAAATGTTTCAAGAGTACTACAAAGAACTCTTGAACATCTTTTATCTAGCTTCATTCACTTTTAGGTTAACACATTTATCATTTTCTTTCTGTATGCATACACACATTTTTCCCCATTATGTGAGAGCAGATTGCATACATTTTGCCCTCTTACCTCTTCATACTACAGTAGTGTTTGCTCTTATAGGACTGCAGTATGGTTTACCAATTCAGGGAAGCATTTATGTACCACTTTAATGTATAGTAGTTATCCCAGTGTGGTCAGTTGTAATGTCCTTTATGGTACTTAACTCCTTCTCTTTAGTCACCTTTAACCAGCATAGTTCCTCACCATTTCTTTGTCTTTCATGACCTCGACCTTTTTGAAGAGTAAGTCAAGTCATTTTGTGAAACGCTGCCAAATTTGAGTTTGTCTGATGGTTCCCTGTGATTAAATTAGATTATGCATCCATGGCTCTTCTACAGAAATACAGAAATGCTGCTATAGCCTTCTGAGATGGTCACATCTCAGAGGCCACAGTTCTGTCTGTTCCTTATTGGTGGTGCTGATTTTGGTTGCTTGGTGTCACTGTTTGGTTTCTGTTAGTTACTATGAGCCCTCCTGCAGATAATAAGCCACTTGTGAAGAGATACTCTGAGAGTATGCAATAATATCTGCTTTTTCATCACACATTCCCTTTTAAGTTTAGCATCCATTGATGATTCTTGCCTGGACCAGTCTTACTACTGTGATGGTTGTAAGGTGGTGAATGTCCTTTAGAAATGTCCTCTCGTGTTTTCTAGCACTTGCTTTCTTACATAACAAAGTGTTCCTGGCTCATTCTTGTACCTTCCCTGCCTGAGCTCTGGAATCAGCCATTTCTTCAAGGATCTCAGCTTCCTTTTAATGGGCAATAGATTTTAGAAACCAAGATCTGGGCCCTAGATATGCTACTCCCTCCAGGGTGGTGGTCTAGACTTTTTCAGCAGAGCTAGAAAAATTTTTATGTTTTTTTATAAATATTTTTAATTGCAACTCAGTTACACAAGTTTTTCTTTGCCTTTCTGCATATCATTTTTTTTCTTTTGTAAAAAATCTCTCTTCTTCCGTAGTAAGAATCTTGGTTCCCAACATCATCATATTTACTCAATTGCTCAGTCTTCCAGTACACATAATATAGTTTCAGCCCTGCTACACACATTTCTCTCTGAGGAACAAACCGAAGGAGTTCAGAATTTGACTGCTATCCCTCAGGCTTAGGGTGTATACTCAATGTGTTAAAAGTTACTTGGATTTGTCCTCTCCCATCCTTTAAGTGTGGTTATGTCACAAACAATTGATTTTTTTTGTTTCTGTGTACATTCAGTTTTAGTTGCACCCCACCCCCAGTTTTGCTGATTTAATTTTTGAATATGTAGAAATTATGTTTCCAAAAATAAAAAAGCAATATGATAACCGTAGTTAGAGCAGTTTCCTCTCTATCCCTTCTATTTTGTTTTCCCCCACCTTTTGTTGGTGACCAGTTGTTTTATGGTTTATTATTCTTGCATTTCTTTTTTGTAGAAGTAAACAGGTACATGTTTTATTTCCACTTCTGTCTTAACACAAAAGGTAGCGTTTTATAAATACACTCCAAAAGAAACTTTCAAAGCATCCAAATCTACTAATTTATACATGAGGAAATTAAGATTCATTGCTTTCAAGTATGTAATGGTTTTTAGTTTTGAAACTCCTTTCTGCCGTTCTTTGCTTCTTATCTTTGTTGTAAAATGTTTTGTGTGCTTTGTGAGCTTTTGTCTCTTCTTTCTTTTTAGAAGTTGAATTGCGTAAGTTGGTGGAATTTCCTTTTGACATTTTATAGCTGGACTGTAAATATATGAAAACATATGTCGGCCTTTATTCTTTTTAACAGGTGGTCAGTCTGACCAAGGCTATGGGTCTAAGGATGAACTTTTAAAGGATGATACAGAAATTCATGTGCCTGAAGAACAAATATCAGGAGACTTAATAACTAAAACAGAAGGTTAAGTACTGATATTTACTTAGCTTTACTTAGTGAGTTACCTCTATTATTTAAAAGTCTTATTTGATTATTTTGATGATAGTGTTCAGAAATGTAAAGTCTGGGCTTATATTATGTACTGTTATCTATGGGTTTCCCAGGTGGCGCTAGTGGTAAAGAACCTGCCTGCCAATGCAGGAGACCAAGAGAAGCACATTCGATCTCTGGGTCAGGAAGATCTCCTGGGAGAAGGGCATGGCAACCCATTCCAGTATTCTTGCCTGGAGAATTGCATGGACAAAGGACCCTGGCGGGCTACAGTCCATAGGGTTGCACTGAGTTGGACATGACTGAAATGACTTAGTTCAAACTCTCTGTCATATATGATAGATTTTTGGTAGTCTCTGAATTTTAGAATTTAAGAGATTTTTAGAGACTCTGTAGGTCAGCCCTCAGTTTTGTAGGAAAGTGCAACCCATCATGGTATTCATTTGCCAGTGTAAAGTAACTGTTTCGTGACAGAACCAGGACAAAACTTTCAGTCATCAAACTTGAATTCCAGTGTACCTTTTATCTTAAAATGCTCTTTCACTAGAAGTCCTTCACATATCTGAGTTGACATTTTTCATTTGTAAGTTCCAGTATAGTCTGTGTAGTTTTTCTTCTTTTAGGGTACTCACTGAGATAGAAATGTTTTCTAGTAATCACTTTAAGAAAATATGGAGGAATATTTGGCTTTATAGTAACACAGTGTTCTTCTTGTTGTCTTACACAAAAGTTCCCTTTCTTTAATGGTGTCACTTATTTTATGCTCCAGAATTATACAGAAGCAAGCCCCTCTCCTACTTGAGAAGTGATGAGGAATGTGACGAAAGGCCAGTCTTAATTGATTCACTCAGCAATGTTCAAGTTAGAATTATCAATGCTAAAATAAAGCATTTATTTCAGTCAATACTGGCAACATTTATGGGATAAAATAAATCAGAATAAATCAGTAATAAAATAATCATGTATTCATCTCCACATAGAAAAAAAAAGTCCATAAGATATATTTAAAAGTACTGTTTCTGTTCGGTACTGGCGAAAATAGGAATGATAACGTCCAAATATTTTTTCCCAGAGGTGTGCAATGTCTCTGCTGTTGTGGCCAAACATTCTCAACCTAGTGCAGAGCCCCAGAGTCCCGCTGAACCTCCTGCGTGGGGCAGCAGTATTGTGAAAGTTCCATCTGGTATATTTGATATCAATGGCAGAAAAAGTAGCACTGGTAAGTCTTTACATTTAAGTTATTAAATAATTTTCTTTTAATTAATTTATTATTTTTTTGTTGCACTGGGTCTTTGTTGCTACATGCAGACTTTTCTCTAGTTGTGGCAAGCTGGACACTACTCTCTGGTTGTATGCAGGCTTCTTATTGTTGTAGCTTCTCTTGTTGCTAAGAACAAGCTCTAGGATGAGGGCCTCAGTAGTTGCAGCACATGGGCTCAGTAGTTGCAGTTCCTGGGCTCTAAAGTGTGGGCTCGATCGTTGCAGTACATGGATTTAGTTGCCTCTCGGCATGTGGAATCTTCCCGCACCAGGTATCAAACCCGTGTCTCCTGCATTGCAAGGCAGATTTTTAACCACTGGACCACCAGGGAAGTCCAACACTTTTGTTATTAAGTGTTTAAAACATACTTCTCTAGGTCCATGTGTGTCTTTAGTGACATTATAAATTGCTAACTTAATTGTAATGAACATGCTCAAGAGTCAGAAGTAATAAGCTGAATCCCGTAAATGGGCTAAAGAGGAAATTAAATTAGTTATTTAAAAATACTTCATGTTTAAAAGGAAGAGTATTAAATGTGTTTAGATGTTATTTGGAAAAGCTTTTTTAAAAAATAAGACTGCAGTCATGTATTCTGTAATTTTTTAAGTTTTTATTCTTTATGGCTGCACTGGGTCTTCACTGCTGTGTGCAGCTTTTCCCTAGTTGCGGTGAGCCGAAGCTGCTCTCCACTTGTGATGTGTGGGCATCTTCTTGTAGCAGCTTCTCTTGTTGCAGAGTCTTCTCTAGGACTCATAGGCTTTCAAACACGGGTTCAATAGTGGTGCATGAATTTGGTTGCTCTGCAGTATGTGGGATCTTCTCAGACCAGAGATCAAACCTGTCTCTCCTGCTTTGGCAGGTGGAGTCTTAACCCTGGACTACCGGGGAAGTCCTGGAATACTTTTCTTATTGTCGTGCCTGTTCTGAGTTCTGTCCTCCTTTCTCATGGTTGATAATGAGAGAGGAACTGTGGGATAGGCCTCATACTTATCCTGAACAGAGAGGCAATTATGTGGTCAGATTCCAACGGGCTTGTGCGTAGCAGGGTAATTCCTATACCTGAAAGGAAACAGAAGAAAAAGATTCATATCACTTAGATTCTACACAAAAATACCAGCGGGTCTTTAATTTTTGCCCAATTATTATAGGTACCCTGAGCGACTTCTTATTTATGATTGAGTCACACAGTCACAGTGTTAGTTGCTTAGTTGTGTCCGACTCTTTGCAATCACATGGACTGTAGCCCACCAGGCTCCTCTGTCCCTGGAATTCTCCAGGTAAGAGTATTGGAGTTGGTTGCCACTTCCTTCTCCAGGGGATTAGTATTTGTAATGAGTAACTCTTATACTACTTTCAATTATGTTGTAGCCCTCCCAAATACCCTTAAGGCAAACATTTAAGTGTATGATTTTAAAAGACAATGAGATTGGCCTGTGTTATTTGCACTTTGTAGTAGCTACAGTTCACTTCCCTAAAGTCAGTTGTCTTATCTGTAAGTATATCTGTTTGTGACTTCATAGAAGTTAAATTTGCTCAGCTTTTTAACCTGGAAATACTTCTCATTCCTAAAGTGTTTTTTTTTTTTTAATTGTGATACCAATTTCTGTTATTTTGCAGGGGGTGAGGGGTTTTGTTCAAGAGGTAGAGCTAAATGTTTTTTTGAAAAAAATAATTGATATATATATTTATAATCCTATTTTTCCAGTGTATTGATAGCAGATTAAAAAGAAAAAGGAGGGCAGAGTTTTCGTCATCAAATGTTTAGAATCTTCTCAGAATATTGAAATGGACATAGTTTGGGGACTGGTGTGTTTTTTTTTCTCTTTTTATTGATCTTATTTCCATGTTACATTTTGATGTAGAAAGAGTTACTCTATTAAGAAAGGAGGGAATGGAAAGAGGCTTTTGCCAGTATGTCAAACATTTTAATTTATTTTAAGTATGTCAAACATTATAACATATTTTAAGTCAAAGTCAATTTAAAATTGAACAAAACGTGCCACTAAACTCCCAGAAATAAGAACCAGTAAATTTGCAAAGATCTTTTCTAAAATATTGGTAAAATTTTTTTGAAGCAGGTACAAACTTCAGAGTTACAAAACAGGCTAATTTAATTCCCCTAAAAGCTTTAAAAAATATCTCTAAATGCTTATTATTAGTTCTCTTTAGTTGATTGATTATGATTATTAGATACCAATTTGGAATATTAAAAAAATCTTTAAATCAATTTGAAAGATTAAAAAGGAAGACTTTATCAAAAACAACTTTTGTCCCAAACTCTAAGGTTTTTAAAAAACCAATGAGAATCTTAAATATGAATGCTTAGACTTAAGTTCTAATCCCAGTGAGTCTGTGGTAAAGAATCCATGTGCAATGCAGGAGACGCTGGTTTGATCCCTGGGTCGGGAAGATCCCCTGGAGGAGGGCATGCTGCCTAGAGAATCCCATGGACAGAGGAGCCTAGCAGGGCTACAGTTCATAGGGTCGCGCATGACTGAAGCGACTCAGCATGCACGCAGTGATGCAACTAGAGATAGTTTTTGGTCTTGGCGTGGAAAAAATTGCATGGTAGCAAGGAGTTAATGACTGCCTGCATCTCCTAAAGCTGGGGGAGGTTCCTATAGACACTTAATGAAACATGATTGATCTCTGTGAAGGCTGGGATTATGTCTGTTTTATTCTCCATTGTATTAGCACTTCATGTAGTGGGTGCTAGTAGGCATTCAGATACTTGTTGAAGGAATAAACTTAACAGAAAAAATTCTGGCTATTCAGGTTTTATTAGGCTTCTTATCATTTGCTGATTCTAAGTGCTCCATTCTAGATCCTTTTATTCAGTACTTTGGAGAAGTAAGACTTTGGTTATAGCAAATACGTAATCTGTGACTATGAATTTGCTTTGTGCAAAGTAGATTTCTGGTAAATACTTGTTGAATTAGGTATATGAAATCTAGGATAGAAGAGATTATTTCTTTTTCTGTCTGTTTAGCTGCTACATCGTGTCTAACTCTGCGACCCCATGGACTGTGGTGCACCAGGCTTCCCTGTCCTTCACAATCTCCTGGAATTTACTCAGACTCAAGTCCATTGAGTCGGTGATGCCATCTAATCATCTCACCCTTTATCACCCCTTCCTTCTTCTGCCCTCAGTCTCTCCCAGCATCAGGATCTTTTCCAGTGAGTCAGCTCTCCTCATCAGATAGCCAAAGTACTGGAGCTTCAGGTTCAGCTTCAGCCTCAGTCCTTCCAATGAATATTCAGGGTTGATTTCTTTAGGATTGATGGTTTGATCTCCTTGCTGTTCAAGGGATTCTCAAGAGAATTCTCCAGCACCACAATTAGAAAGCATCAATTCCTTGGCATTCAGCCTTCCTTATGGTTCAACTCTCATATCTGTACATGACTACTAGAAATAGTTTGCTTTGACTATATGGATCTTTGTTGGCAAAGTGATGTCTCTGCTTTTTAATATGCTCTCTAGGTTTGTCAAAGCTTTTCTTCCAAAGAGCAGGCGTTTTTAAATTTTGTGGCTGCAGTCGCCATCCGCAGTGATTTTAGAGCCCAAGAAAATAAAGTCTGTGGCTATTTCCATTGTTTCTCCATCTATTCGCCATGAAACGGTGGGACGAGATGCCATGATCTTTGTTTTTTGAATGTTGAGTTTTAAGCCAGCTTTTTCACTCTCCTCTTTCATCCTCATTAAGAGGCTCTTTAGTTCCTCTTCACTTTCTGCCATTCAAGTGGTATCATCTGCATACCTAAAGTTGTTGGTATTTCTCCTGGCAGTCTTGATTCCAGCTTGTGATTCATCCATCCTGGCATTTCGTATGATGTACTCTGCATGTAAGTTAAATAAGCAGGGTGACAATATACAGCCTTGATGTACTCCTTTCCCAACTTTGAACCATTCCTTTGTTCCATGTCTGATTCGAACTGTTGATTCTTGACCTGCATACAGCTCTGCTGTTTCTTTTTAGGTCTGCTGTTTAACACAATGTATTTCTTAAGTTGAATGTAAAACTCTTAAAATATAAAACATGTTTATAGATTATATTTATTAATAGGTGTGATATCTGTCAGTGAACAATACAGGTTCATACAGTATATATTGCATGATCTTTTCTTAAAATGTGTATGTATATGCATAGAGGATAAAAGACATATTAGACATTAAAATGTTCTTAAAACACAGGGTCAAGCGGTGCTTTTGAACTTTTCCTGTATACCATCTAACCTTTCTGAATCTTTTACTCTATGTTCTCACTTTCAAAAATCAGAAAAAAACGTTTTTTTAATAAAAGTTACATCAGAAAATAGATGTATTTTTAATATTGTATTTTCTCTTTTTAGGTAGTACATCAAATGTATTATTTTCTAGTCAAGATCCAGTTGAAGATGCCGTTTTTGGTGAAGTTATTAATCTCAAGAAGAATGGGGACAGAGGAGAAAAAAGACAAAAGCATTTTCCAGAGAGAAGCTGTAGTTTTAGTTCTGAAAGTCGAGCAGGAATGTTACTTAAGAAGAGCAGTTTGGATTTGAATTCAAGTGAAGTGGCTATCATGATGGGAGCAGACGCCAAGATTCTCACAGCGCTAACAAGCCCTAAGACTTCTCCACTCCATAATGCGAGAGCCCACAGCTTTGGGAGTATTAGCTGCCATCCCGCTGAGACTAGGACTCGTGTGTCTGAAAGCACTTGGGATTCGGAGCACCGATCATTGGTGTTAGAGATGCTTGAGGAGAGCCAAGAGTTGATGGAACCTGGGGTTGATGAAAATGTAGCTAAAGCTACTATGACAAAGGATACATGTGACAGTTTACAAAATGATAGTAATCAGTCCAGAGACTCCAAAGCAGGATCCAGAGATCTAGCAAATAAGAGAAATAGCTTGTATGGTGTTGCTAAAGCTGTTGAGAGGGAAGATGTTGAAACTGGCCTAGATCCTTTGTCGCTTTTAGCCACTGAATGTATAGGAGAAAAAACTGATTCAGAAGAGAAGCTGTTTTCTCCAGTTATTGCACGTAATCTGGCTGATGAAATCGAAAGCTATATGAATCTAAAGAGTCCCTTAGGTAGCAAGTCCACTAGTATGGAACTACATGGAGAGGGAAGCAGAGAGTCTGGTGCTACCGGTGCATTTGTTCACTCTTTAGAGAGGAGATCAAGCCTCCCTTTAGATCATGGTCCACCAGCACAGGAGAACCTTGAAAGTGAAAAGGGCTCCCCTGCAGTGTCCCGGTCTAAAACTCTGACGGGGCATCTCAAGCAACAGACTCCCTCCAGGAGTCCTAAGGAGCGTTCAACTTCTTTATCAGCACTGGTCCGTTCTTCACCACACGGCTCGTTGGGTTCTGTGGTAAATTCTTTGTCAGGGCTAAAGCTGGACAATATCCTCTCAGGACCCAAGATGGATGTGCTAAAATCTGGCATGAAACAAGCAGCAACAGTAGCCAGTAAGATGTGGGTAGCTGTAGCGACTGCCTACAGCTACTCAGATGACGAGGTGAGAGTGCTTTATGTGTGTCCTCTCCCTGATGTTGCAGTGTTTGGAGTATTTTTTTAATATATGAATTATTATTTAGATTTTTCTGGTAATTTTGTTTTTTAATATCTTTAAACATGCATATCCTACTTCTTTCTTGAAATGACTTAAGTATACATGTAAGGAATTTAATAATGAAGAAATAGAATATCAGGACTACTTTATAATTCCACAGCTCAGTCTAAGCTAACACATTGTCTAGTTGAAAGAATTAATGATTAATTAATTGATTAATTATTAATTGATCTAATAATAATGCCATGTTGTATTTGCATATCACTTCACTTTTTTTAAGTGGAGGATAATTGCTTTATAATGTTGTGGTGGTCTCTGATGTACATCATTGTGAGTCACTGTGTTTTTCTATATATATATTTGGGCTTCCCTGATAGCTAAGTTGGCAAAGAATGTGCCTGCAATGCAGGAGAGCCTGGTTCGATTCCTGGGTTGGAAAGATCCACTGGAGAAGGGATAGGCTACCCACTCCAGTGTTCTTGGGCTTCCTTTGTGACTCAGCTGGTAAACAACCGCCTGCAGTGCAGAAGACCTGGGTTTCATCCTTGGGTTGGGAAGATCCCCTGGAGAAGGGAAAGGCTACCCACTCCAGTATTCTGGCCTGGAGAATTCCCTGGATTACATACAGTCCATGGGGTTGCAAAGAGTTGGACACGACTGAGTGACTTTCACTTCACATATATATGTGTATGTATATATATAGCTAGCAAGAAGCTGCTAGATGACACAGGGAGCCCAGCCTGGCAATTTAGGACAACCTAGAAGTGTGGACGGGAGTGGGGCAAGGGTCAAGATGGAGGGGATATATATATAGTTACATATTCTATATATAAGTTATATATGTATAATTATGTAATTTATATATAAATTTTATGTATTTATGTATTTTATATATATATCTCCCTTCCATCTTGAGCCTCCCCCTGCTCCCCGCCACACCCCTGGGTTGTTCCAGGTCGGCTCCCTATGTCACTTAGCAGCTTCCTGCTAGTTACATTTTACACATGAGAGCGTATATATGTCAGTGCTGCTTTCTCAATTTGCCCCACCCTCTCTTTCCCCCACTGTGTCCACCAGTCTGTTCTACATATGTCACTTCACTTTTTAAATAACTTTAACCACTGTTATTTCTTTAAGATACATAAATCACTCTACAGCTCAATTTATAGATTTCATACTGCATAAGTAAAGCTGCTGACTTTTTATTGAAGTTAAGTTGATTTTACAATACTGTAATAGTTGATTTTATAATACTGTATTAGTCTTAGGTGTATAGCATAGTGCACATTATATTCTATTACAGGTTATTACAAGATATTGGGTATAATTCCCTGTTACAGACAGTAAATTCTTTTTGTTGTTTTTCTTTTAATTTTTGCATACTTTGTAGACTGTTACATTTTTTTATAGTATCATAACACATTTACAGGAGACTTGGAAAATTATAAAACAAAGTTATATATAGTTCTACTGTATAATACAATTATTTTTAGGTAGATAAATTAAGATTTTTATATAGAGTTTCAGTATCAAACTTTAATCAAAAATTAATAGAATGAATAGAAAAGTAGAAAGGAAGAGCAGATCTGAAAAGCACTCTGAACCAATGGAAGATAATTACGATTTCTACGGTTTTCACACAACAACAGGATACAAATTCTTTTCAAGTTTCCATAGACTGTAAGCCAGGAGACCCTGGAACATATCCAGCGACATAAAACAAGGTGCAAACATTTCATGGTCTAATGTAATTGAAGGCATACAGAATCTGTCCTCTTTCAGTTCAGTTGCTTAGTCGTGTTCTACTCTTTGCAGCCTCATGAACTTCAGGACGCCAAGCCTCCCTGTCCATCACCAATTCCTGGACTCCACCCAAACCCATGTCCATTGAGTCGGTGATGCCATCCAAACATCTCATCCTCTGTCATCCCCTTCTCCTCCTGCCTTCAGTCTTTCCCAGGATCAGGGTCTTTTCAGATGAGTCAGCTCTTCACATCAGGTGGCCAAAGTATTGGAGTTTCAGCTTCAGCATCAGTCCTTCCAGTGAACACCCAGGACTGATCTCCTTTAGGATGGACTGGTTGGATCTCCTTGCAGTCCAAGGGACTCTCAAGAGTCTTCTCCAACACCACAGTTCAAACGCATCAATTCTTCGGCGCTCAGCTTTCTTTATAGTCCCAACTCTCACATCCATACATGACCACTGGAAAAACCATAGCCTTGACTAGATGGACCTTTATTGGCAAAGTAGTATCTCTGCTTTTTAATATGCTGTCTAGGTTGGTCATAACTTTCCTTCCAAGGAGTAAGCGTCTTTTAATTTCATGGCTGCAGTCACCATCTTCAGTGATTTTGGAGCCCAGAAAAGTAAAGTCAGCCACTGTTTCCCCATCTATTTCCCATGAAGTGATGGGGCCAGATGCCATGATCTCAGTTTTCTGAATGTTGAGCTTTAAGCCAACTTTTTCAGTCTCCTCTTTCACTTTCATCAAGAGGCTCTTTAGTTCTTCTTTACTTTCTGCCATAAGGGTGGTGTCATCTGCATATCTGAGGTTATGGATATTTCTCCCAGCAATCTTGATTCCAGCTTGTGCTTCCTCCAGCCCAGCGTTTCTCATGATGTACTCTGCATATAAGTTAAATAAGCAGGGTGACAATATACAGCCTTGATGTACTCCTTTTCCTATTTGGAACCAGTCTGTTGTTCCATGTCCAATTCTAACTGTTGCCTCCTAACCTGCATACAGATTTCTCAAGAGGCAGGTCAGGTGGTCTGGTATTCCCATCTCTTGAAGAATTTTCCACAGTTTATTGTGATCCACACAGTCAAAGGCTTTGGCATAGTCAATAAAGCAGAAATAGATGTTTTTCTGAAACTTTCTTGCCTTTTCAATGATCCATCGGAGGTTGGCAATTTGATCTCTGGTTCTTCTGCCTTTTCTAAAACCAGCTTGAACATCTGGAAGTTCATGGTTCACATATTGCTGAAGTTTGGCTTGGAGAGTTTTGAGCATTACTTTACTAGCCTGTGAGATGAGTACAATTGTGCGATAGTTTGAGCATTCTTTGGCATTACCTTTCTTTGGCATTGGAATGAAAACTGACCTTTTCCAGTCCTGTGGCCACAGTTGAGTTCTCCAAATTTGCTGGCATATTGAGTGCAGCACTTTCACAGCATCATCTTTCAGGATTTGAAAGAGCTCAGTTGGAATTCCATCACCTCCGTTAGCTTTGTTCGTACTGATGCTTCCTAAGGCTCACTTGACTTCACATTGCAGGATGTCTGGCTCTAAGTGAGTGTGAGCGATCACACCATCATGATTATCTGGGTCGTGAAGATCTTTTTTGTATAGTTCTTCTGTGTATTCTTGCCATCTCTTCTTAATATCTTCTGCTTCTGTTAGGTCCATACCATTTCTGTCCTTTATTGAGCCCATCTTTGTATAAAATGTTCCCTTGGTAACTCTAATTTTCTTGAAGAGATCTCTAGTCTTTCCCATTCTATTGTTTTCCTCTGTTTCTTTGCATTGATTGCTGAGGAAGGCTTTCTTATCTCTCCTTGCTATTCTCTTACCATTATGGAATTATGTTAGAAATCAATATCAAAAGGTATTTGAAACTACCCTACATATTTTCAAGTGCAATGTGACATTTACCCAGAGAGATCTTTGGCTTAGCCATTGAAATCCTCATTAAAGTTAAAAGACTGAAAAAATACAGAGTGATTGCAGAGAAAAAAGCATTTAAATGAGAATATTAGTATCAAAATGAGAAATCTCAAAGATACTTTAAAAACCTATGTAATTGGAAATTAAATGTCCGCTTTTAAATGATGGGTATATCAAAGAAGCTATAACAAGGAAAATTAGAAAATATTTGTAACATAATAATAAAAGAGAGTTTACCAGACTTTGTTGCATGTAGCTGAAGCTGTTCCATGCAACTAAATACAACATAGAATTTTGAATAAAGTGTGAAAACAAATAATAGACACTAGAATAAAATTTTGTGAAATTTGAACAAAATCTGTACTTTTGTTAATACTGTATCGTGTTAATTCCCTTAGTTTTTTTAAACCACATACTATTTCTTAGACAGTAAATTCTTGTTGCTTATCTATTTTATGTAAAGTCGTTTGTATGCGTTAAATCCATGATCCTGATTTGTCCCTGTCGCCTTACTCTTTGGTAACCGCAAGTTTGTTTTCTATTTCTGTGAGTCTGTTTCTGTTTTGTATATACATTCATTTGTGTTACTTACAGATTCCACATATGAATGATATCATACAGCTTTGCTCTTTCTCTTACTTATTTCACTAGCCATAATACGCAGTCCATCCATGTTGCTGCAGATGGCAATTTTTCATTTATTCTAAATGACTGAGTAACATTCCATTGTGTGTGTGTGTGTGTGTTTATCACATCTGCATGATCCTGTCATCTGTCGATAAGCACTTGGGTTGCTTCCGTGTCTTGGCTATTTTATATAGTGCTGCTATGAGCTTCGGGGTGCCTGTCTCTTTCTGAATGTGTTTCTGTTTTTTCTGGATGTATACCCAGAAGTAGTTTTATAATAAGGAAGGCATATACATCTTCTTTAAAGCAGAGATTAAAAAGGAAACTGCTTAGTGAAATGTTTTCTATCTTAAAGCATCAGCAATCACTTAAAGCATTACAGTCACTGTAATCAACAATTACAGTGTTCAGAACTTTGTTCATGTTTTACTCCTCTAATAATGATGGTTGTTTTCAGAATAATCATATTGCCAACAAAAATTCTCACAATTATCTGATTTTAATGTACTCATATTACCCACATTTTTCAGATAACATAATTAAAAAGGAAGTTGAGTCATTTCTGTAGGATCACAGTATGTAATGGGGAACCAAGATCACAGTCTGGCTCTCTTGACTCTTAAGCCCCTACTGTGTTTGTACTGGGGTCTCTGATTACATCGGACGTAGCGAGCTCCTAGAGTTCTTTCATTTTATAGTTTGAATATTGGGATAAACCCCACAGTCCTAATATACACTAGGGTCGCAGCATGATCTTAAGGCATAGGTCATTGCTTGAATGTCTTAAGAGTATGGAAGAGAAATTCCAAATAATAGAAAGAGGTCAAGGTTTCAGAACATATGGTGATGATTTAAGAATTATAGATGAATTTAATTCTGAAAGGATAGAGTGAATATATTCTCATTGGAGAAGATCTTATGTATGTATGTGGGATTTTATTTTTTCCAATTAAAGGAGGAAACAAATAGAGATTACAGTTTCCCAGCTGGCCTTGAAGACCATATTTTGGGAGAGAATATATCACCTAATATGAGTATCTCAGGGTTGGTCCCCAGTGAACTTACCCAGAGCAACACCAGCCTCGGCAGTAGTAGCAGCAGTGGAGATGTAGGAAAACTGCATTACTCACCAGGTAAGGGGGAGGGTTGTCCTCTTCTGATTTATATGCCCATAATTCTTATCCCTGTACCATACACACAGTAAGCCCCATTTGTCGAGATGATCGGATAGATTTGTGTATAGCCATACCATATTAACCACTGATTTTATAAGATCTTAAAGTACTGTGTGGAATCAAACTGTGGCTTCCCTGGTGGCTGAGTGGTAAAGAATCTGCCTGCAGTGCCGGAGATGTGGGTTCAATTCCTGGGTTGGGAAGATCCCTTGGAAAAGGAAATGGCAACCCACTCCAGCATTTTTGCCTGGGAAATCCACTGAGTTTATTTTTATTTATGTATATTTGTGGATTGTATCATTAGTTCTCAAACTTTAGTGTATCTCAAAATCACCTGGGATATTTGTTTATAAGTATATACAAATATCCAAGCCCTAGGCTAAAACTTTTGAGACTTAATCTGTGGAATGGGACTTTAAGAATATATATTTTTGACCAGCTTTCCAGGTGAATCAGTTATTTACTAGAGTTTGAGAATTTCTTTGCTATGTTTCTGAAATCTCCTAGTTCTGTGTTATTTTTTAAATTGTAATTTTATTCACTTTTTCCAACTTTTTATTATGAAAAATTTCCAATACTTTAAAAAGTTGAAAGAATCATATAGTGAACAATCATATATTTTCCACCTAGATTTAATTAACTGTTGTTAAATGTACATAAGTACATTTTGATACTAAACCATTTGAAAATAAATTGTAGACTTCATGGTATTTCCCCCTAAATATGCATTTCCAAAGAATAAGGACATTTTCATACATAATGTGTGTTATGATGTTTCTCTCTAGGTGAACTTCCATTTCCAAGAGGCATAAAAGGACAGGAATTTGAAAAGTCAGATCATGGTTCTTCTCCAAACACCAGCATGTCCAGCATCTATCAGAACTGTGCAATGGAGGTAAAAGTTTTATATTCAGCCCATAATACAGTGGCAGTAAACGTATTTTTATTTCAGAGTGGCATTTTAACAATTCTATGATACCTTTATGGACAGAATAATAAAATAAGTCATTTTGTTGAATTTCCTTGGTGTCTTATGTAAATAAGGCAATAAGCTAGTAGTTTTACCTATAAAGTACTTGTTCTGTTATTAATTTTAAATGTGACCACAGAATAAATACAATTCTGTTTGTCTCAAGAGGATGGACTGTTAAGAGTATGAAGACTGTTAAGACCACTGTTCACTGTAGTGGTTTTCAGTGTGGGTGTTCTTCTGCTCTTAGGTTTTGATGTCAAGCTGTTCACAGTGCAGAGTTTGTGGAGCTTTAGTTTATGATGAAGAAATTATGGCTGGATGGACGGCAGATGATTCAAATTTGAATACAGCTTGT
Source organism: Budorcas taxicolor (assembly GCF_023091745.1). Lineage (NCBI taxonomy): Eukaryota > Metazoa > Chordata > Mammalia > Artiodactyla > Bovidae > Budorcas > Budorcas taxicolor. The sequence continues at coordinate 28,156,399 of NC_068917.1, read as the reverse complement.
CCCTTCTGTAAAAGCAACTTCTTGCCTCTTCTCAATATAGAATTTAAAGACTTGAGAGGCTCTGCAAGGTTAGTATTGTAAAAGCTCCCTTAGAGAGGTAAGTACCCTCTAAAAGGCGAAAGAGTGAAGTAGTCATGGGTGCTCCAGGTGTTCCTTTCCTTGCCCCCCTTCATTTTCAGTGTTTGAGAGAAAATACTCATATTGTAGGAGGCTGTTCTTCCATGTTATTTAACAAATGATTATTATTAATAGTTAATTTTTGGAGCTAAACTTTATAGGTTATATAAGTATATCAGTTATTATAAATTTTAAATTCTAACATTAGTTATTAATTTAATATTTCTGCCTTAATGACCTTGATTACATGCTCTGGAGCCTTCCCCCCCCACCACCACCAAAAAAAAAAAGGATGAAAGGGACTTTAACTCTTCTCTTAACTTGTTGCCCCTTTATAGTGGTGCTCTGTAATGTGAAATGACTAATTCTAGGCATTAGAAAAGAGATTAACTGATCTATAATCAGTCATTAAGTAATTGAGAGTTTGGTAACTGTTTGCTGACCTAAATACTTATAATTTTTTTTTTCTTCTTATGGTGATTGTAAATGGTATTGTTCTCTCAGTTCCCCTTTCTGCTAGCTCATTAGTATATAGAAATGCAACAGGTTTTTATTGGTTTTATGCCCTGCAACTTCACTAATTTATTACTAATAGTTTTTTGGTGGATTCTTTAGGGTTTTCTAGATATAAAATCATGTCACCTGCAAACATTGAGTTTTACTTACTCGTTTCTAAATTGGATGGCTTTTTTTCCTCTTTTTTGCCTAATTTCTGTGGCTAGGAGTTCTGTGTTCTGTTTCAGCTTTTCACCTTTGATAATGATGTTAGCTAGGGACTTGTCATATATAACCTTTATTATGTTGAGGTATATTCCTTCTATATCCACTTTGTGGAGAGTTTTTATTATAAATGGATGACTGGTTTTGTCAGCTGCTTTTTCTGCACCTGTTGAGATAATCATATTTTTTATCCTTCATTTTGTTAATGTATGTATCACATTGATTGATTTGCAGATGTTGAACCATCCTTGCATCCCATGGACAAATCCCACTTGATCACGATATATGATCCTTTTAATGTATTGTTGCATTTGGTTTGCTGGTATTTGGTTGAGGATTTTTGCATCTTTGTACATCAGAGATACCAACCTATGGTTTTCTTACTTTGTGTGGTCTTTATCTGATTTTGGCATCTGGGTGATGTTGGCCTTGTAAAATGAGTTAGAAAGTATTCCCTCCTCTTGAATTGTTCAGTATAGTTTGAAAACAATAGGTATTAAATCTATAGATGTTTGGTAGAATTCATTTGTGACACTGCCTGGTCCTGGCCATTTGTTTTTTAGAGGCTTTTTGATTACTGCTTCAGACTGTGCTAACAATGAATCAGTTCAAATCTTCTCTTCATGATTCAGTCTTGGAAGGTTGTACAAGTCCAAGAATTTGTACATTTCTTCTAGGTTGTCCTGTTTGTTGGTATATAGCTGGTTTTTAAAATATTCTTATAATCCTTTGTATTCCTCTGGTGCCCTTTGTTATTTTCTTTTTGTTTCTGATTGTATTTATCAGAGCCTTCTCTTAGTCTAGCTAAAGATTTGTCTGTTGTGTTTATCTTTTTAAGAACCAGCTTTTAGTTCCACTGATACTTTCTGTTGTCATTTTAGTCTCACCCATTGGTGGCTCAGAGGTTAAAGCGTCTGCCTCCAATGCGGGAGACCCGGGTTCGATCCCTGGATCGGGAAGATGCCCTGGAGAAGGAAATGGTAACCCACTCCAGCATTCTTGCCTGGAGAATCCCATGGACGGAGAAGCCTGGTAGGCTATAGTCCACGGAGTCACAAAGAGTCGGACATGACTGAGCAACTTCATTTTCCCTTTCATTTATTTCCACTCTGATCTTTACCATTTATTTCTTTCCTTCTACTGACTTTGGGGTTTGTTTGTTCTTCTTACATTATTTTTGGCTGTGCCCTGTGATTTGTGGGATCTTAGTTCCCTGACTAGGCATCCAGCTTGGGGCCCTGGCAGTGAAAGCATGGAGTCCTGACCATTGAACCACCAGGGAACTCCCTATTCTTTTTCTGGTTCCTTTATGTGTAAGGTTAAGTTGTTTATTTCAGATTTCTCTTGTTTCTGGAAGCAGGCCTGTATTGCTCTAAACTTCCCTCTTAGTACGGTTTTTGCAGCATCTCATAGATTTTTGGTATGTCATATTTTCATTTGTCTTCAGGTAAATTTTTGCTTCTCTTTTGATTTTTTCATTAAACCAGTGTTTCAGTAGCGTATTGTTCATTAGCCACATATTTGTGATTTTTTTTCAGCTTTCTTATAGTTGATTTCTGGTTCTGTACCACTGTGATTAGAAAAGATAACTTCATGTGATTTCAGTCTTTTATTTATTAAGTTTTATTTACTTATTGAGCATTGTTTTCTGTCTCAGCATATGGTGTATCCTTGAGAAAGTTCCATGTATACTTGAGAAGAATGTGTATTCTAATGCATTTGGATGGAATGTTCTATATAAATTTCAAATTCTTCTGATCTTAGGTTTCATTTAAGGTTGCTTTCCTCTTTGTCTGGATGATCTATCCATTGATGTAAACGGGGTATTAGAAAGTCTCTTACTGTGTTAGTTTCTCTCTTTAGATCTGGTACTTTTTAATATATTTTGGTGTTTCTAGATATTAATAATATGGTGCATATATATTAATAATATGTCTTCTTGATGAATATTATTTATCATTCAGTTCAGTTCAGTCGCTCAGTCGTGTCCAACTCTTTGTGACCCCATGAATTGCAGCACGCCAGGCCTCCCTGTCCATCACCAACTCCTGGAGTTCACTCAGACTCACGTCCATCGAGTCAGTGATGCCATCCAGCCATCTCATCCTTGGTCGTCCCCTTCTCCTCCTGCCCCCAATTCCTCCCAGCATCAGAGTCTTTTCCAATGAGTCAGCTCTTCGCATGAGGTGCCAAAGTACTGGAGTTTCAGCTTTAGCATCATTCCCTCCAAAGAAATCCCAGGGCTGATCTCCTTCAGAATGGACTGGTTGGATCTCCTTGCAGTCCAAGGGACTCTCAAGAGTCTTCTCCAACACCACATTTCAAATGCATCAATTCTTCGGCGCTCAGCCTTCTTCACAGTCCAACTCTCACATCCATACATGACTACTGGAAAAACCATAGCCTTGACTAGACGGACCTTAGTCAGCAAAGTAATGTCTCTGCTTTTGAATATGCTATCTAGGTTGGTCATAACTTTTCTTCCAAGGAGTAAGCGTCTTTTAATTTCATGGCTGCAATCACCATCTGCAGTGATTTTGGAGCCCAAAAAAATAAAGTCTGACACTGTTTCCACTGTTTCCCCATCTATTTCCCATGAAGTGATGGGACCAGATGCCATGATCTTCGTTTTCTGAATGTTGAGCTTTAAGCCAACCTTTTCACTCTCCTCTTTCACTTTCATCAAGAGGATTTTTAGTTCCTCTTCACTTTTCTGCCATAAGGGCGGTGTCATCTGCATATCTGAGGTTAATAAATGATAAATATTTATCATTATTTACTATCCAGTTTTGTCCTTTATTGCCTTTTTTGGTTTGAAGTCTGTTTTGTCCGATAAGGGTAGGGCTGTACCTACTTTCTTTTGGCAGCAGTTTTCTTGGAGTATCATATTCTTTTCCTTCACACGTAGTCTACATTTGTCCTTGGAGCTGAGGTGAGTCTTCTAGAGACAGCGAGTCATGGGGTGTTGTCTTATGTGGGAGTTTTGCTTTTCTTTTTTATTATTATTTTTATACAATTTTTATTTTCCATTCACAGTTACTACAAAATATTGACTGTATTCCTCATGTTGTACAATACATCCTTGAGCCTATCTTACACCTAGTCATCCCAGATACTCTTTGCTTTATAGAGTATTCTCTCTTGTTGAGTAATTTCATTTCTGAGATTGAACTGCCTGAATTTCCTTTTAGCTTAACTGAGTTTCTTTATTACAGCTATTTTGCATTATCTTAATCAGTTAGATTGCTATATTTATAGCTTTAAATTTGGGTTCTGGGGGAGTGTAATTTTTTGTGTGTGGGGGGAGGATACATGTTACTCTGGTGCTTCATGGTGCTTGATGAGTTGTTCCCTTGCCAACATATTTGAAGTACTGAACACCTTTCTGCTTGATTCTGACAATTCAACTGGTCAAAAAATAGAGGCCTCTTGTTTTCCAGTAGGTGGTGGTATATTAATAGCACAAGTCTTTGGATCCTCTTACCTGAACTGCCTCTATTATATTTGAGTTTGCACTTTCCACACTCCACTGCCTCTGTCAGAGGAGTGGCCTTGTGACCTCGTTATTGCTTTTTGGGCCTTGGGGTCATTGGTGCTTCGCTGCTGCCAGTGTTGCTGGGGTCTTACGACCTGGTGCGTTGGGATGATGAGCTCTTCCCCCTTGTCTGGAATCCCCTGGGTTGCAGGCTCTGCCACTGCTGGTAGTGGTCATCTGATTTTCTAAGGTTCATGGGCTCCACTGGCGTGGGAAGGTGGGGCAGGGGGCCAGAGTTGTGAGTTCCTCAGTGGCCAGAGGGATGAGGTCCAAAGCCCCTTTGCCACTCAGTTACCTGTCGTGACAGGCGCTGCTGCCTCTGGGAAGCTGGCATTGTGTGCACTTGCCTCCACTGCTGCTAGGCTTTCTGAGGCTGCAGACTCAGCTTGCCAGAGCAGAAAGCCAAGACTGGAGGCTGTGCTTGTGCTTCTCCTTCAGTTTCACCTCCGCTGTGTGTTCTAGTCCATCCACCTTTAGATGTACAGGTGTGTGGGAATCTCCAGTGTATTAGACAGAGGTACCTTTGTTGCATTGTTAATGTTTTACTGCTTGTAAATTGAAGGGGCAAGATAAAGGTAGCTTTCCACTGTGGCACTTTGCAGATGTCACTTGCTTTTACTCATTTTTGTATTTAGTTTTCTTTTTCCTGTTGATCTGTCTTGACTCTTCTTTTTTTTTTTTTTCTTGGCTGCACCATGCCACTTGTGGGATCTTAGTTCCCTGACCAGGGATGGAACCCAGGCCCTAGGCTGTGAGAGTTCAGTTCAGTTCAGTCGCTCAGTCGTGTCCGACTCTCTGTGACCCCATGAATCACAGCACGCCAGGCCTCCCTGTCCATCACTAACTCCCAAAGTTCACTCAGATTCGCGTCCATCTAGTCAGTGATGCCATCCAGCCATCTCATCCTCTGTCGTCCCCTTCTCCTGCCCCCAATCCCTCCCAGCATCAGAGTCTTTTCCAATGAGTCAACTCTTTGCATGAGGTGGCCAAAGTACTGGAGTTTCGGCTTCAGCAACATTCCCTCCAAAGAAACCCCAGGGCTGATCTAGAAGTACAGAGTCCCAACTACTAGACTGGTAGGGAATTCCTGTCTTGAATGTTCTTGATGTTAATTCCTTGAGGAGAAATGACCGGTTTTGATGTTATTATCGTGCATTAGTTTTCCACCTTATGATTTGTGCATTTGAAATCTTTTTAGACAAGATTCCGAAGATTCCCATCTGTAGTACATGAAAATCTCTTCCTGATGTTCTTCCGTTACCTTTATATTTTCCCTGTGGTATTTGGATTTTAAATACATCTGTAGTCTACGTTTGTATGTGATCATAGAGATCCAGGCTTATTTTTCTCCATATAATGAGTCAGTTTTACATCCTTCCTTCATTAATATTATATGTAGTATCACCTTTATCATATATCAAGTTCCTATGTATACCTCACTCTGGTTTTGTGTTCTGTCAATACTGTATTATTTTTATTACTATATTTATGTTATGTCTGGTTGGTAGGGTAAGTTCCCCCTTTGGAAATTTGTTATAGTTATTTGGTTATGCATATAAAACTTTAGAGTAACTTTGAGTCCTCCCCCAAAGAAAAAGTCCACCTTAAGTTTTCATGGGATTCAAATAGATTTGTAGCTTAATTCTGGGGAAATGGACATCTTTAGTATTATTCTCCTGTGAGCATGGTATGTATCTCCCTGTTTTAGATCTTCTTTTAATAGAGTTTTAAATTATTCTCCATAAATTTTGTACTTTTTTGTTAATTGTGTTTCTTAAGCTTTTGTGGTATCTTATTTTATATTTTCTAATTGAATATAAACCAGCATTATTAATCTTCCTCCCCAGTAGGTCATTATGGAAAATTCCTACTTATGGCCAAGTTTAATTAAAGATTTTTTTTTATAGTACACCCAAATAACCACCCCTGTAGTCTTAGTTAATTTATATTGCTTGCTTTATCACCTATCTATTCTTCCATCCTTCCACCAGTCCATCTTATATTTTTATTTGTTTAAAATAAGATGTAGATAGTGGGGAGGGGGATGGAATTCCCTGGCAGTCCAGTGGTTAGGGCTCTGTGCTTTGCAGGAGACATAGGTTCAGCCCTGGTCAGGGAACTAAAATCCTTGCATGCTTCTCAGTATGGCCTATTAGTAATAATAATATGTAGTAATATTATATTATTAATAATAAAAATACCTTTCCCCCAAAGACTTGAGCATTCATATCATTAACTAGAGTTCAGTATTTATTTCCAGTTTATTTTCATTTAAGGTAAATTCGATTTCTGCAAATCAAGATACAGAACATTATTATGACTTCAGAAAGCACTCTTTATGTCCCTTGCAAGGCAAAGCTCTCACCCCATCCCCACCCAGAAGGAGAAAGAAAGAGAGAAGATGAAAATAAATTACTGAATTAATAAGAGGGGAGAGAGAATGACTAAAGACAAAAATGGAGATTCTTAAGTGGGGGGAAGGGTATTATAAATAGTTACAGATTAATACATGTTAGAATGCTATTCTTTATTTTTTTTAACTAAGAAAATTAATGAAATATTTTGCTTTCCAACTTCCTTCATAGCTTTCTTTAGTGTCTCTCAAAAACTGAAGGGATCTTGTATTGAACTATAGTGACCTGCTCTGGACCTTTTCATTTGAAAAGGTTCAGACAAGAGAAGAAGAGAGAATGAGAGCAAGAGTGTGTGTGTGTGTGTGTTTGAAATAGGCAGTGTTTCTATGGATTTGTGTAATTCATTAGTGAGTATTTTACTATACAGTGATTATAAATATGATGACATTTGGAGGATTCTAGGATTTTTATAGACTTTCTTATACTTTCTTTTTTTTTTGGACGGGTCCATATTTAGCTTTTTCTTGAAACCAAGTACCTCTGGTGACAGTTTACAAAGTGGCAGCATTCCATTGGCAAGTGAACCTTTGGAGCACAAACCCATATCCAGTTCAGCAGAACCTGACCTGATCAACTTTATGGATTTGCCAAAACATAACCAGACCATTACTGAAGAAACAAGCTCTGCAGTTGAATCAAGGTAGCATAGAATTCAGAGAACTCTCCATAAAAAATTGGGTGCCCCTGTAAAAATTTCATCTTTTAATACAACCTGGCTGACATAGACATAAGTTCTGGCATTTTTAATAATGTAACTTTAAAGACTCTCCACTCCCGTATTCTGGCCTGGAGAATTCCATGGACTGTATAGTCCATGGGATTGCAAAGAGTTAGACACGACTGAGCTGTTTTCACATTGTTTAAATATCTAATGAATGAATCTAATGATAAACCATTTTTAATACTGTTTAATGTTTTACAGTGGTCTTTTCCAAAAATGAACTTCCCAACAGTAAAAAGTATTTTCCCTTTCAGTGTAGTCATTGCCAGTTTCCAGATATATACTCTCTTTACAGTGAAGTATACCTTTAACTCTTAAATATTGATTCAAATATTTATTGAGAGCCTATTGTATGCTCAGCATTATGCTAAACACTAAAAATAAAAGTGTAAATAAAATCTGACCTCTATTCTTAGGTGGGTCATGGCCTGAAAGTGAAAGTCACTCAGTCTTGTCCGACTCTTTGCAGCCCCATAACTACACAGTCCATGGAATTCTCCAGGCCAGACTACTGAAGTGGGTAGCCTTTCCCTTCTTCAGGGAATACTCCTAACCCAGGGATCAAACCTAGGTCTTCCTCATTGCAGGCAGATTCTTTACCAGCTGAGCTACAAGGGAAACCCGGGTCATGGCCTAGTAGAGATTAAATACTTGACAGTGAATCTACATTACTTACTTGGATGCATTATACATACTTCCAGGTGATTTTGTTTAATAAAGGTAAAATAATGTTTGAATAGAGCACATGAATGGGCACTTAGTCTTTTTAAAATAATACCATAATACTTAACCATATACCCTCTTCCTACCCTTCATCAGCTCATCCACTTCATCCTGTTTTTCTGACTGATTTTACAGAAATACCTGAAGAAAAGTTAATTCCTATAAGGCAGTACTGACTCTTCTCAGATATATTCAGTACATTCAAAATTTATTGTAGAAAATACTCTAGCTCTACAGATTTAGATTGTTTAAACCAATCTAACCACAGCATTTCTTCTTCATTTTTTTAAGTGATGAAATAATGAAAGCCAGCAGAGATGTCCAAACTGTGAAAGTTTCACCTGTGCCTAATAGTTTATCAAAACGAAATGTGTCTTTGACTAGAAGTCACAGTGTTGGAGGTCCCTTGCAAAATATGGACTTTTCCCAGCGACCGTTTCATGGCATTTCAACAGTTAGTCTTCCAAACAGTCTGCAGGAATTTGTGGTATGTAACAACATTATAATTATGCTGTGTGTTCATGTAAGTATTTATTAAAATAGCATCTTCTTCTGTAATAGGTTTTTTTAATCACGTGAAAAGTGGTACATTTTCATAAGCAGGCTAAGAACTTTCAGATTTCAAAAATGTACATAAATAAACAGAGGAGTATAGTGAGTCCTTCGGTGGCACCATCCAGCTTCAGTGATTTTCAGCTTACAACATTTTTCTGTCACGTATGCCCTCATTCAGTTCTTCTGTAGATCCATCTGAAGCAAGTTTCAAACGTAGACTCCATTTGTCAGTATTTCAGTGTTTATCTCTAAGAGATAAGGACTCTTAAAAATGTAATGCCGTTGGTTCAGTCATTAGGATTCCGCACTCTCGATGCAAGGGGTGCAGGTCGGTCCCTGGTCAGGTAGTTACCGTCTCACTTGCCACACGGTGCGGCCAAAGGTCAAACAAACAAAAAAGTGCCATTATCAGACCCAGGAAATAACCAATGCTATCAGGGTCATTCAGTCTTCGTTCAAATCTCTAGTGGTTTCAAGTGTCAAGTATGTGTGCTTTGCAGCTTGAGGAACCAGGATCAAATAATGCTTTGTGGCTGGTGATCTGCTTTCTGGTCTTTTTAAATCTATAAACTCCTTTTTCCCTTGCAGTTTATTTGTTGAATACAACCCTGTAAGTTGGTAATTGCAGCCCGAAGCCTGATCAGGTTCAGGTTTTTTGTTCTGTTTTGTTCATTTGTTTATTTTTACAAGGCAACTTCATCAGTAGTGGCATGTCTTGAAGGACATGAACTATCTCTGTGGGGGTTAGCAGCTGTTAACCCCTTAGTGCCTAGATAAGTTATCCGTTTGGAGCTATAAAATGAGAATAGTCTAATTCTGTCATCTTCTTTATTATATGAAATATATTTATAAAGAGAAACTTATCCTATGGCTTTTGTCTGATTTTTTCCAAAGATGCAGTTTATGTTGGAAAAGCAAGATAAATGTTTGATTTTCTTTTTTCCTTTTATTTATCAAACTTCACAGTGACAAGTTGGGTTCCTAGCATTCTCCAAGGTGATACATTATCTGGGGGCATAGGGTTTCATTATGATCTCATGGGTTTAAACATTTATGTTTACATCCACTGCTGCTGTTACCCTTACTGATGCTTATTTTATTTCTTTTTTGGTCAGCTAGAAGCCTCTACCTGTTAGTGCCTTATTCCTTTTGACACAACTCTAGTAGCTTTTGTGAGTCTTCCTGATCACTCAGTTGGTAAAGAAGCCGCCTGCAATGCAGGAGACCCCGGTTTGATTTCTGGGTTGGGAAGACCAACTGGAGAAGGGATAGGCTACCCACGCCAGTATTCTTGGGCTTCCCTGGTGGCTCAGCTGGTAAAGAATGTGCCTGCCATGCGGGAGATCTGGGTTTGATCCCTGGGTTGGGAAGATCCCCTGGAGAAGGGAAAGGCTACTCACTCCAGTATTCTGGCCTGGCTAATTCCATGGACTAGTCCACGGGGTCGCACAGAGTAAGACACGACTGAGCGACTTTCACCTTTGTATGAAAGTGAAAGTGAAGTCGCTCAGTCGTGTCCGACTCTATGCGACCCGTGGACTGTAGCCCACCAAGCTCCTCTGTCCATGGGATTCTCCAGGCAAGAATACTGGAGTGGGTTGCCATTTCCCTCTCCAGGGGATCTTCCTGACCCAGGGATTGAACCCAGGTCTACCACATTGCAGGCATACACTTTAACCTTTGCACCACCAGGGAAGCTTTCACCTTTGTATAAGTTCTTTTAAAGTTTCCTTGCTTTCTTGTATTATAAGATGTTTGATGCTCAGGTGTTACATATTTCCTTCTTCAGACCTCAAATCAGTCATTTCTTTAAGAAACATTCCTTTTAGAGAAAAATAGTATTTGGAGATCTCAATCTGGGCACCATGGGTGCTGATTAATATTGGTCATAAACACTTTATCCTAATTGTGCACAACTTACAAAGTCTAGGTTGGGTTTCTTTTTCATTATTTTCATTATTTCATTTGATTTATAAAATTGCTCTTTAGTTTTTATTGCAAATATATAAACAAGTTAGATATATTTTAAAGACGCATCAAGAAATACGAATACAAAAAATGGCCTCATCTGTTGAGAGTTTTACATGGAAGATAAAGTCAGATTTTTTTGGTATCATGATGAAACATCAGAAACGCAAATATTTCTTGTAAAAAGTTGAAAAGGAAAAATCAGTCATACATAGGGCATTGCTCTTAATGTGATAAGAGAAACTCATGTTTAAAATAGGGCCTACTATATGGATTAATAATTTTTGTTCATAATCATTTAACTTAAGGGTATTTATGATTAAGTACTTTTTCTTCTTTTATGTTTTCTTCAGGGTGTTCTCCGTGTACTTATGGCCCTGAAATAAGTTTGAAAGGACAGAAAAGTGTGCTGTCATTGAGACATACTCTGAAACATACATAATAAAATTGATCATATTTTCTTTCTATGTTTCTGTTTTTAAGGATCCTTTAGGAAAAAGACCCAACCCTCCCCCTGTTTCTGTGCCTTACTTGAGTCCTCTAGTGCTTCGCAAAGAACTTGAATCTTTGCTAGAAAATGAAGGCGATCAGGTGATTCACACGTCCTCATTCATCAATCAACATCCAATAATTTTCTGGAACCTCGTTTGGTATTTCAGGCGTTTGGATCTTCCTAGTAACTTGCCAGGACTTATCCTCACTTCTGAACATTGTAATGGAGGCGTACAGGTAGAGAACCAACTTCTATACTTACACTGTATTCATGTTGGTTAGGTAGTGTTAAGTCATAGGTTATTTCTCTCTCGTTTAAAAATTTAGATAGGTGGTCCAGGGATGGTATAATGCTAGAGACTTGAGAGCCTTCTATCTTTTTTGCTTGCAGTGTGGCCTCCATTTCCAAGTCTTACACCCGGTCTAGGATAGCTGTACTCTACTTCCAAGCTACCGCATCCATATTCCAGCCAGCAGTAAGAAGAGAAATGGATGGAGAATATATTCTTTCTTTAGGGATAGTTCCTAGATGTGCATATAATGTTTTCATATGTATTTGTTTGGCCTAAATTTAGTTATATGATCATTTCTAGTGGCAGGAGTAGCTAGAAAAGTAGTTTTTATTCTGAAATAGAATATTCCCAGCTGTGAGGGGTGTTTGGGGGAGAATGGATACATGTATATGTATGGTTGAGTCACTTTGCTGTCCACCTGAAACTGTCGCAACATTGTTAATCAACTACACTCCAGTAGAAAATAAAAAAAAAATTTTAAGATAGTCCCAGCTGAAATTCTCACAACTTTATTTTAAAGGATTTGTATTAGCCACATTTTTTCAGTTTTATTTAAAAAGTAGTGAAGTTATTTTGCTAGGTCACATACTGAATAAGTGATGGGGGGCTAAGACCACAGTCTGGCTCTCTGACTCTGCTTGAGCTGGCATCCTTGACTCCCAGGGAGACAGTAAGCTTATGATACTGAATACTGAGAGATACCCCTCACCCCAAACGTACATCAGAGGCACAATAAACTTTTAGAGTCTTGTAAACTGTTTGACTGATTTATGTACTAGTCAGTACAGTGAGATAGTAGTAACTGTTGTACTTTCTCGTACCTTAAAATTTGTTGTGAATCACATTCACGTGACTGCTGTGCCAGTTACCAAGTTGTCACTCAGTCCTCGAAAGTCAGAATGAGAATCTTGCACCTCAGAAAATAATAACATTTGTACTTAGGTACAAATAAAAATTACAATTTTCCTTCAGTTTTAGGTCTAGAATTTTATGTTTTTTACAAACCCTTATGTCGAGGCCTGGCTTTTAGTAGATCACAGCGAGGGAGCTGCTCTGCTGGGTACTCAATCTCGACTCAGAAGCAAGTCATCTGAGTGGTTTAGCACCAGATTCCTCAGGAACGTGCAGTGCGTGACGGGCAAGGGGGCGGGGCGGCTGCCTTTCCAGCTGCACCCTGTGTCCCAGGAGGAAGGGCTCTCCACTATGTCGCGCTCCAGGTCTAGAATTTTAAAAAGGACTCATCTGTTTTATATAATCAAGCTTTGCTAGGTCCACTGGTAATTACTGTTATGCTTAGTTACTACTGTGCTTAGGGTACTAATACTTTCTATTGATCTTTTTTAGCTTCCCCTGTCATCTCTGTCCCAGGATAGCAAACTTGTTTATATTCAGCTGTTATGGGATAATATCAACCTTCATCAGGAACCAGGAGAACCTCTGTATGTCGCATGGAGAAATCTTAGTAAGTAAAATAAAGACATAAAAGACTCAAACTGGAAACAACCGAATATCCATCCACAAGTGACTGCATAAATAAATTACTATACAGTCCATCCACACAGTAGAATACTGTTTAGCAGTAAATAAAAATGGATGCCTGAGGGAAAAATAGAATTGAGGAGATGAGATTAATTATTTTGCTTTGTTTTTAAAATCTTTCATTCACTTTTAGTATCTCCTCAGGCTTTTTTCCATTTTATTTCAAATTTATTTGTTGTACCAACCTGTTTATCAGATGTCCAGTTGAGCTGAAGAGTGGCTTTTTTGTGTGATTCTTACAGTCTGTCTGTCAGATATTAATTTGGTGAGGTGTTTGGACAGTAAATTCTGTATAGCAGATGTGTTTGTGTAGATGATAATTTCAATTATGTGGGTACAAGCTTTTGGCTTGTACAAAGATTTTGGCTTTTATTTACAGTTTTTTATATATAGAACATATTTTTACAAGGGGTTTAAAAGGTTGTCCAGTATTCAGAAGCTTTGTGAGTCCATAAGAAACCACAGACAATCCAGTAGGTCAATGAGTAAATGGTATCAGTAGGCAGTTCACGGAAGAAACATTAAAATGCTCTGTTCTATAAATATACAGTATACAGAGCTGTCGGTACCATGATGCTTCACAAAAGATTATAGTAATGAAAAACTTAATACCTAACAAGAAGGTTGTAATAAACCCACATCATGAAATGTTGGCAAACAAGAAAAGGAAGGAGTTATTTCCATATAGATTCCTGAAAGGATGGACGCCCATTATATTAAGTGGAAAAAAGGCAAGTTGTAGAACAGTATATGATCTTCTTTGCAAGAGAACAAAACCAACTATTTTCTTACCATTCACTTATTTTTGGCTCTGCTGGGTCTCCACTGCTGCACGGGCGTTTCTCTGGTTGTGGCGAGTGGTGGGCTGCTCTCTGGCTGTGGTGCAGGGGCTTCTCATTCGGTGGCTTCCCTTGGTGTGGAGCACAGGCGCTAGGGCACGCGCGCTTCATGAGTCGTGGCTCCCAGGCTCCAGAGCACAGGCGCAGTAGTTGTGGCACATGGGCTTAATTGCTCTGCAGCATGTGAGATCCTCCTGGATCAGGGATTGAACCCACGTCTCCTGCATTGGCAGGCAGATTCTTCACCACTGAGCCGCCAGGGAAGCCGCTGTATGTTTTTAATGTATGCATAGAAAAAGGGCTAAGACTATATATATCCCAAATGTTAGCGGTACCTGCTCAGAAGAGAAAAGGGATTGTATTTTTTCCTGCAGTCTTTTACTGCTTAACGTTTTACTTAAGCTAGAAGAGAAGAGAAGAATCTGACATTTTCCCTTGAAATATGTCAATCACAAAATTATGACTAAATATATCTATTTTTGTCTTTTTGTTGTTTTTCCAGTTGTGATATTTGAACACTTTTTAAGCAGGAGCAGAATAGCCTTGTAAAAAATAGAATTATAACCTCAATTTCTTTAGTTGTTTCCCCTCATATCTTGAAATAGACAAGTGTTTTAGAATGTTCTATAATTTGTGGTAGGAACAAAATTCAGAATTCCCAAGAATAGCTTTCTTTACGTGGTTTCTTTAAATGAAGAACTGGCACATAATAAGATTATAAGACATAATAGAATTGAGTAGTGACTTTTGGAAAAGCAGTATGGGGAGCTGCATGGTCCCAATTCCCAGCAAAACAACATAATTGGTGAAAGTTATTAAAGACAAAAAAAAGGTATCTGTGTGTGTCTATGACTATAGAGGAAAATGAAGAAACATTTATTTAAGAAAATATATATTAAACTGCAGTAAAAACAGTGATTTCTGTAGCACTTGGGCTACAACTTGCCGCTCCCCACCAGCCCCCAGTTAAGGGGCTACAGCATCTCCCTGGGAAAGACAGGTTGTCAGCAGTTCTCATCCTCCCAGTTCTACCAGCTCTGTAGCACAGAGGTTCGGTTCCAGGACATGAGGAGGCTCACTTCCTCCACTCAGCCCCCATTCATTGCCTGTTTCAGCAACCTTTGAATACTGGGGCTCTGATTGTTCTCACAGCATCTTGCTCATAAGGGAGAGGTTTTATGCCGTTTGAGGCAAGTTGAAGAGTTGGAGGCAACTGCATCACTCCAGTGCCCCACTTACAAAGTAGAGGAATCATTCTAAGAGAAGGCCACAGTTCCCAGCCCTGGCTCCAGAGCAGTGGCCGAGAGACAGGCCATAACAACAGAGAGCTCAAAAATTCTCCCCAAAGGAAATGATCTTATTTGGGACAGACTGGAGACGTTCGAGCCTAAAAGCAGTCTTGGAAAAAGTGGAGATTTTGGTGAGAGGGCCAGTATTACCCTGATACGTAAACCAAAGGTATCACAGGAAACAAAAATGAAAAATCCATATCACTTATGAATATAGACATAAGGATCCTCAGCAAAATACTATAAACCAAACCCAGCAATTTAAACATCATGACCAGTGCTGTTACCCCAGACATGCTGTGTTGATTTGAAAATCACTTACTATAATACAGCATATCAATCAGAATAAAGGATAAAATCCACATGATATCTGAGTGGGCGCAAATAAAGCATTTCACAAAATCTGTTGTCCTTTGTTAAAAACACTCAACAAGCTAGGAATAGAAAGAAACCTCCTCAGCCTGATTATGAATATCTGAAAACCCACAACTGGTCTCATACTTAGTGAAGAAGGACTAAATACTTTCCCTCTAAACACAGGAACAAGACAAAGATGTCTGTTTTCATTATTTCTTTTCAACATTGTACTGGAGGTTCTTGTTAGAGCAATGAGATGGGAAAATAAAAGGCATCTAAATTAGAAATGAAAAACTATCCCTATTTGTAGGTTCTGTGATCTTATATATGGAAAATCTTAAATTAGAAAATCCTAAGGAATACACAAACACACACAGAAAAAGACAAATGGATAAGTTCAGCAGAGTTACAGGATATATGATCAATATATAGAAGTCAACTGTATTTCTATATAATTTCAACTAATCCAAAAATTAAGAAAATAACTCCATTTATAATAGCATTAAAAATAATAAAATACTTAGGGATAAATTCAATAAAAGAAGTTAAGAAAGTAAAAACACCTAAATAAATAGAAAGAAACCCCATGTTAATGGACTAGAAAAGTTAATATTGTTGAGGTGGCAGTACTCCCAAACTGATCTATAGATTCAGTACAATCTATATCAGAATTCCAGGTAGCTTTTAATAGAAATCGGCAAGCCTATCCTAAAATTCATATGGGTTTCAAGGGATCTAGAATAGTCAAAATAAGTCATAGGACTCATATTTCTTGATTTGAAAACTTACTGCAAAGCTACAGTAGTCAAAAAATTGGAAAACTGGCATAGGATAGATATATCGGTCAATGGAATAAAGTTGAGTTTCCAGAAATAAACCCACACATGTATAGTTAATTGCCTTTCAACAAGAGTGCAAGGACCATTCAGTGGGGAATGAATAGTCACAATTGGAACAACATGCAGGAAAGATAAAGGTGGATTTCTTCCTCACATCATACATAAAAATGAACTCAAAATGGATCATATACCTAAATGTAGGAGCTAAAACTATAAAACTCATTAAAGAAAACATTGGCGTATATATTTTCACGACCTTTTATAGGACCAGGCCTTAAATACAACCCCAAGAGGTGACAAAAGAAAAAGTAGATAAATTGGACTTAAAAACATCTGTGCTGAAAAATCAACCATTAAAAAGTGAAATGTCAGCGCACAGAGTTGGGGGAGATATCTGCAAAGTATCTTAAGGATTTGTATTCAGAATATATAAAGAAGTCTCAAAACTCATCACAAAGAAGATAACTCACCTAAAAACTGGGCAGAAGATCTGTCTTAATTAGTTTGGGCTGCTGTTACAAAATAGCACAAACTGAGTGCTAAATAGCTTACTAAAAAGTGTACTTACTATTACTTTATTAGCTTATATAAATTTTTATTTCTCACAGTTCTGGAGGCTTGGAAGTCCAATGCCAGGTTGCTGGCATGGTCAGTGAGGGCCCTCTTCTGGATGGCAGACTTATTATGGCCTCAGGCAGTACAAGGGATAAGGGATCTCGCCGGTGCCCCCTTTTTAAGGGGTGCTAAACTAATCCATTCATGAGGACTTTGCCCTCATGATCTTACCACCCACTGATGGTCTCACCTCCCAATACCATTTAGTAAGCATTCCTTTTCAACGTATGAATTTTGGGGTGACACAGACATTGAGATCCTAGCAGGATCCTGAATTGACAGATATCTCTAAAAAAGACATGTAAATGGCCAGAAATGAAAGGATGCTTGTTAACACTAAACATCAAGGACATGTAAGTCAAAATCACAAAGAGATACCACTTCATGCTCACTAGATTGGCTTTAACCAAAAGGGCAGATACTAAGTTGTGGTGAGGGTATAGAGAAATTGGAACCCCAGTTCATTGCTAATTGGGATAAAAAATAGTTCTGTTGCTTTGGTATAAATAGTTTCACAGTTCCTCAAAATGGTAAACACTTAACCGTATGACACAGCAGTTGCACTCTTAGGTATACACCCAAGAGAAATAAAGGCACACATCCACATTAAAACTTGTACACTGTTTTCAGCAATATTTTTCTTACACTCCAAATAATGGATGCAATCTAAATGTTCATATTAACTGATAAGTGGATAAAGTATGGTATATCCATACAATGGAATATTATGCGGGAATAAAAAGTAGTGAATGCTGATATGTTACAAAATGAATTAATTCTAAAATATTACAGAGGAAGCCAGACACTAGAGTATGATTGCATTTATATGAAACAATCAGAACAGGCAAATCTGTAGAGACAAAATTAGATTAGTGGTTGCCTAGGGCTGGAGGGGGTGGGAAGACAAGAGAAGTAACTGGTAATAGGTAGATTTCTTTTGAAAGTGATGGTTGCACAACTCCATGAATAAAGGAGCAGTAGTGAAGTTGCATATTATCTTTGAGTTGAATGCCCTAAAATCATAGCATACAATGAAAATCAAATCTGTTCAGCAGTAGAAAAACTAGGATTGAAACTCATAGAGGGCTTCCCTCGGTGGCTCACTGGTAGAGGATCTGCCATAGCATACAATGAAAATCAAATCTGTTCAGCAGTAGAAAAACTAGAATTGAAACCCATAGAGGGCTTCCGTTGGTGGCTCACTGGTAGAGGATCTGCCTGCCAATGCAGGAGACACAGGTTCAGTCCTTGGTCTGGGAAGATACCACGTGCCACGGAACAGCGAAGCCGGTGCGCCACAAATACTGAGCCTGTGCTCTAGAGCCCGGGAACAAACACTGCTGAGCCCATGCGCTGCAACTGCTGAAGCCCGCTCACTCAAGAGCCTGTGCTCCATGACAAGAGAAGCCCGTACACCATTGCTACAGAGTAGCCCATCCTGGCCGCAACTGGAAGAAAGCCCCAGCAGCAGCAGAGACCCAGTACAGCCAAACATAAACCCAGAGCAGCCAGCATTTCCTCTTGTAACAGAGAACTTTGCTTTTCTTTGGTTCAACACAAAGGAAATATTACTAGTTACCTTTGTTAAGGTGCTGGGTTGTATGCAAATTAAATAGCTTGCTTTATGACAGATGCTCAAAAAGAGGCTGACTGGGCAACTTCTGGATACACAGTTCCCTCTCAGCTGGTGCAGGTATAATAAAACTGTATGGCTGCTGGGGTTACCTCCAGTATTAAAGTTTACCCTTTTTCTGGGCCAAACTTACATTGTTGATTTGGTGTATTTTTAATGTTAACTGTGATTCAGTTCAAATATGCCACTGAAGCACTTTTATAATATATGAAATTGGTATAAGTATTTTTTCTTAATAATTCAGGAATTTACTCTTGTATCAGTCAGGATTATACTCTACTGTATTTAATAGAAAATGACAGAATCTTAAATAGGTAAAGATTATTCTCTCACATGAAGAATTTATGTAGACACTCCAGGACTGGTACGCAACTCCTCTGTCATCAGGGGCCTAGACGCCTTATGCTTTGTCTGCTTTTCCATCTGTAAAGATTCATGGTCATAGGATGGCTGCGGGAGTACAGGCTGTCACATCCCAGCCTCAAGCACAAAGCCCTTAAGTTCAGTAAAAGGAAAAAGGGACAGGCCTCTCCTATCTGAAGAAAGCAAGAAAAATATTTTTTAGCTGGTTACATTGCTGCATAATTGTGAAGGTGAAAAGAAATAACTTCTTTAATAGATTGAATAAGTGTACTCTTTATTACTGTGTTCACCTCATTAGATTCTGAAAAGAAGTCGTCTCTCCTGTCAGAGGAACAACAAGCAACAAGCACTTTAGTAGAAATCATCAGGCAGAGCATCCAACAGAATGATGTTCTTAAACCTATCAACCTGCTTTCACAACAGATGAGGGGAGATGGGGAAAGGCAAAGGTAACAGTCCAGCACTTTCCACTTGATGTCACTGGAAATAACTTGATGATTTTTAAAAAATTACTTTCAAAACTATCTCCAGTTGCAAAAGAAACACATACTCACTGTGGAACATCGGATTCTTTTTTAAAGTGCTGCCCAAGTATATACATTCATACTTCAGCACAAACATAAAAATGTCTGACAAATAGATTAAATTTTAGTAGGTGATGCATTCATACCTAAAATATACTCAGTCTTTGGGAAACACTTCTATTCACTGGAAGCCTATAAATATGTTTAACATCGATATCTACTGCTTGTTCAGGCCATGTCACACAGTTTATCTTGTGGGATGTAAAAAAATACATGAGTAGAAACAAGAAAATGATGGAAGCAATGAATCACGAAGTATATGGAGCGATCCTGATCCTCTATTTATTATCTGCTAACTTATTTGGATCAGCACTCACCCCAGTCTCACTCAGCCTAAGTGAATTCTGTGATATGCTTCAGAGAAGGGGACATAGTATCTTCTTTCAAACATAAACAGTGTTTCCAGGTGCTCTTCAAGTTTGTAGTCACTGCATCTTTGAAGACAGTCTCAGAAGTAATAGGATAAGAATTCATGATAGAAATCGATAGTTTTTTTTATAATTTTAGCAGTTGATACGGAGATTATCTCCTTCACAGGCTAAAGAGTAGCTAGTTACAAGCATCTGATTTAAGGGCAGGGAAAGGATATGAGAAATTATATAGCTTCTGAAGCTTTTAAAGAAAGCTGCATGGAGCATCATCAGAATCAGCATTACAATTTTTTTTTTCTGTATAAATAAATACTCAGAAGTCAGTTCCTAAATTCCCCCCCTTTTTAACAACTGTCATGAATTTGATTTTTAAGGTTTCATTTGTCTCACTTTTATGTTCACAAATCAGATAAAGGTGATTTTTCTTTTACTGTTGGGTTAAATTACTAGTAAGACACCACACAACCTGTTTGTGTCCAAGGGTTTAGACCCCTAACTTACTTTGAAATTAATTTCTTACTTTGTCATGTAGCAAAAAATTGCAGGTATGAATTAGAAATTAGAATTGAAAGTTATCTATTACATTACTAAATATCAGTAACTTTAAGTTCAGCCATTTTTGTTTTGAACATGAAGCTTTATGCCCATTAACTGTAAACTTTTTAATTTGAAAAAGAAGTTTGCAGGAAATGGCAAAGAAAGTATCTGTGGACCCTCTAGCCAGCTTTTCCCAAAGGTGACACCCAACAACTGTATGTAGTGTAGACAAAACTGTGGCACTGACATGAATGAACACACAGAACCTAAAGTACAGTTGACTTAGTGCTGTTAGTTTCAGGCGTTTTTTTCACCATTTAAAAAATCTTAGCATATTTTTCTGCTCTTTGCCCATTCACTTCAAACTATTTTGTTTTATAGGAGTTTATACAGAGAAATCCTCTTCTTATCATTAGTATCTCTTGGAAGAGAGAATATTGATATTGGTAAGTTGGTCAGATGGGGACTACTAAAGGTGGTTTAGTCTTATTCTCATAAGTAATTTAAAAAATTCTAACTGGTATGGGTAAATACTCCATTTGCCTTTTAAAAGATTTCTATCTTTAAATGTGCAGTTTATGTATATAAAATGATTTGACTACCACTTGTAAATGCATAGCTTTCGTCTTATGAACAAATTCCAACTACATTTTTGAAAATATCTTTCAGAGGCTTTTGACAATGAGTATGGACTTGCATACAACAGTCTGTCTCCAGAGATTCTTGAAAAGTTGCAGAAAATTGATGCTCCACCAAGTATCAGTGTGGAATGGTGCAGGAAGTGTTTCGGAGCGCCTCTCATTTAAATACAACAGATTGACTAGATTTTTGACACAGTGCTGGGGGAATAGACTCAATCTGGAGACATTCAAGGTTTTTTCATATTACAAATTGGCGAAAACAGAAATGAACTTACTCTTGGGACAGTATTTACGATGAAATCATACTGAATCATCTCAGTGTAAAAACGCCATTAAAATGCCCCAAGGTTTATTGAAGATTTACAATTTCTGAGCTGTTTATATCTGCTGAAAAGTGGTATCACATTTCTCAGTATTTCTTGTAGTTTGATAATGGAAAGCCATATTCACTCTTGGCATTTTGTTTGAAGCTATTGAGTTTGGGGAACGGCAAATTAATGTAAACTTGCCTAACCCCCAAACAAATGAAATCTCAATTATAACAGCAACTATTTGTGTATTGTGTATATATGTGTGGCTGTGTGGGTGTCTATTCAGCCATATTATATTTATTAAAATTCTTAAATTGCATGTTGCAATAGTTTTTTGAAAGGGGTTTCCAACTATTAAAATGACTACTACTAAATTCAAATGTAGTCATTTAAGTTCAAAATTACCTGAAAGTCTGATGAAAACTGCCATGCCTTTGACTTTAAAATTAATATATTTTTACCCTTCATGTTATATATTAGCTCCCTTAACGGGTTATACTTTGAATACCCAGTTCCTTCACCCTCTTCCCAGTACCATGTTAATTTGCAACAGCTTTAAAATGGAATAAATGAGCCAAATAGTTTAAATTAGATCAGCTTCATAATTCACAAAATTAAAATTCTTGTGTGTGTCTTTGGGTCTGAAATTGTTCAGGCACATAAATTGTCACTATTGTTCACTTTTAAAAACCTGTGGAATAACTTGCACTGCACAGAATTCTGTTCTTGTATATTTAGATTGTATGCTTATTTGTGCATTTGTAAATATGGTTTTTTAGGATGAATCAAGTCTTAAAACATTAAAGCTTATTAAGCTTGTTGCTTGTAGGTTTAAGAAAATCATGACCTCACATGCCTTACTGACATTCATGCCTTTCATTAAACCATCCCTTAACGATAGTAAATGTCTTCCTTACCTTTGCATGCATGGTTTGAAAAACCAATGATTATGTGTGCTTCCTTTTACAGTAATTATGCAGATGACTGAATCACAGTTGATAACTATTTCCAGATGGTACAGTTAACATCACACACTGTTACTATACCAATCTTCCAAGATTTCGGGGTTATTAAGACCTATGCAGAATCCTTGTTTCAACTTATGGTTAAAGTGCTGAGTGAAAGAACTTTATAATTCTCATTGCCTTAAAAATGGATCTTTTGCACTGTCTCAGAGTATGTATTTTTTGCAACTTAAAACTTGGTACTAGTTTTAACACTTTTAACACTGCTGCAACAGAAAGTTTGGAATTACCTTGCATATAAAAAAAATTGAGGTTGAATAAAGTGAAAACTTCACAAGTTTGCTGTTCTTGTCTCTTACATTTTTAAGGCTCCTGAAATGTGCACAGTAATTCAAGTTCTTGTCTTCAGAATTCCAGTATCATGTTTTCCCACTTTTCTGTGGTTTTCATTAATTTGAACTATTACTTAGCAAAGCACTTCCCACTAAAAATTACTCTGATGTATTCCTAAATCTTATACATTTAGGAATTATGAATTTTACAGTAACTTTTACTATTAATCTAAAAAACATTCATTATAAAGCTTAGCCTATTCAGAAATGACTGATTTGTATTAAAGTTGCTTAAAGGCCTTTTCTAGCACCTACCACTGGGCAATAGAAATTTATAGCAAAAACAAAGACAAAACATCAAATCATTGACTTAAATCTAATTAATTTCTGAAAACCCATCTTTCAAAGTATGCCAGGTTAGCATTTCCTTACTCTGGTTTTAGATTAACTGCATCGGCTGCATTTTATACATTGATTATAGTAACCTGCATTTTGCAGTGTTAAAGTTTTAAATCTACCAGATTTCATGAGCTAGAATGGTCAAGGGCCACCTTGTTTGTCCACATTAGGGACTGTACTCCTTGAAATCAGGGTGGTTCTTGTGTTTTATGCATTAGAATCAACCAACTACTGGGTTACAATTCTGGATTTATACCAGACCCGCCTGCCTTTTGGTCTGTTACCTTTTAGAACTCTAACTTCTGTCAGTCGCCAATTGAAGTTTTGTAACTCTTCAGAGCTAATGGTCCTATACAGCAGAAATTAATAACACTGTAAATCACCTGCACTCCAATTTAAAAAAGACTTGTGTGGGGATCCCTTCTATGAATCTTGCCCCAAACTACCCAATCATCATCCACTTTTTAACCAGATCCTTGGGTGATTCTTCTGCATACTCTTAACTGAAGCACTTCCTCAGTCTCTACATGCCAAAGCCACTTTGCAAGACCCTCTGTCTGTTAAGGGTTTGAATAAAGGTTCTAACTGCAGCTACTATAGAAAGCAGGCATGGTACATACAGGATTTGGGAATTCCCTGATGGCCCAGTGGATAGGAGTGTGCTCTGAATGCCACAGGTCTGGGTTCAATCCCTAATCAGGAAGCTAAGATCCTACATCCCATAAACCACAGTACAAGGTATACTTTCTGTGCACATCCTTCATAGATGCAAGTGTCTAAAAACAGGTACAGTCAAGTCCCTTGCAGAGTGTGAAATATAAAAATGTAAATTCACTTGAGTTGAAAAGGTTTCTGTTAATGTATTAAATCTGCACTGTTTTTAAGAGCTTTGTAAAAACTATTCTAGAAATGGCATCCATTAACTGTGTTTTTCACAAGTTATTCTTTTTACATATGACAATGTCCATCTTCACAAGGGCACTTTTCATATATCGTGTAGAAACTGCATTCCTTAAAATAAAGTCTGTCAAAGATTAATAGTCCTAAGTCATTTATTTCCCCTATCTTGTCCCATGCCTTGCTGAAAAGTCAATCAATCAATCAATGTACGAATTCTGAGACACCCACTAAAGGAACTCTGTTCTGGCCATGGCTTCCACTATCATATGTGGTCTGGTTCTGAATCTGAAGGACTGTCACTTTGAAGGATCTCCTGCAGACCTGTTCCACTGCTAGATTATGCAGCACCTCCTTTTCCATGTTTGTGGACCTTCATTTATCTATTTGATCATCAATTAAAAGTCAAGAAGGGAGAGCTGGTGTCTGGTCTGCTTTATTTGTCACTCTCAGAACACCTCATTTTTGACTGGACTCAGACTTCGAAGTAGAAGCTCTCAGGGAGGACAGCCTCCGTCTCTTGGCGATCTGCTCCTGCCGTTTTTCTTTGGCCTCCTGAACAAAACAAAAAACAAAGTGCAGTTAGAGCTCATCTGGATTAAAAAACACAAATCCCATAACTCCTATTTCCCCCTGAGATTTACCTTCATTCTCTTGGCCAAAAGTTTAGCATATTCTGCAGCCTCTTCTTTGTTTTTCTTAGTACGCTGTTTCTTCAGAGCAATACGCCGGCGTTTGTGTTGCAGAACTCGGGGAGTCACGAGACGCTGAATCTTGGGTGCTTTAGTCCTAGGTTTCTTACCTAAAAATTTAGATGACTCGATCACTTCCATACCCTTGCTCAAGAGGACCCACATTTATATTTTTAAAACATCAGAGATTCAAACTTAGTAGCACATTTAATCCTAGCGGCTCACTAAATACCAATAGTTTGGATATCAAGTTCAAACAAATTTATGTTACTTAGCTGAAAAGATGAAGTCCTATCTTAATTTTTACTACTCACTTTGATATCCCTTCCATAATTACATTGTCTTAGTAGGATATTATGTATCTATACCATAAGACACGTGAACATTACTTTAAAACAGTATTTAATTTGTTATGAAAACTAAGTAAAGCATTAGTTGCATCACTGTCCCACCCGCCATGCTTTGAAGTCCCAACTGGTAGTCAAATTTCTATTTTCCAAGACAGAAAGGACCTGCTTATCTGCTTATGAGGAGTAAAACCATCAACATTCATTAAATTTTTTTTGCAATGCTGTGCTGCTTGTAGGAGCTTAGTTCCCCAACCAGGATTTGAACCTGGGCCACCACAGTAAAAGCAGAGTCCTAACCACTGGACCACCAACAAATTCCTAGGAGTATCTTCATTGAGCCTGTCTGGATTATAAATCTGCTTCACAGCAGGAATCTTTTCAGATGTAATGGTTTTAGTTTGTAGACCCCTGTGAGATCAATAAACACTCCATATAAACAGAGTCTAAGACTAAATGATCAACTGTCCAGGTTCTGCTAAATGATAAAGGAGTTATAAAGAAACAAGAACCATCTTATAAATACTATGAGCTACTCTTGCCTGGAAAATCCCATGGACAGAGGAGCCTGGTAGGCTGCAGTCCATAGGGTCGCTAAGAGTTGGACTGAGCAACTTCACTTTCATGCATTGGAGAAGGAAATGGCAACCCACTCCCATGTTCTTGCCTGGAGAATCCCAGGGACGGGGGAGCCCAGTGGGCTGCCGTCTATGGGGTCGCAGAGTCGGACACGACTGATGTGACTTAGCAGCAGCACTTACTAATGTTATTTCCAGAGATGCGACTACAATTGTGTATTTATACCATATCTTCAGCACTTAATAGAACCTGGCACAGAGAAGGTTTCCAAATATTTGGAATGAGTGACCAATAAGCACTCACCACATGCCAGGTATTAATTAGCTTATTTAAGCCCACAGTCCTGGAAACAAATACCCCAGTTTTTTTCCGATTTGTCAGGAAAACTCAACCTGAAACTAGCATGTTATTTATGATGATGTGTTATGCTGACTAACAATATACCTGCTTAAAATGTAAAACACCAAGTTTTCTTGAAAAAACTAAAAACTGAGTTCCCATATGATCCAACAATCTCACTCCAAGGCATATATCCAGACACGACTGTAATTCAGAAAGATGCATGCTCCCCTATGTCCATAGCAGCACTATTCACAATAGCCAAGACAGGAAAACAACCTCAGTGTCCACCAACAGATGAATGGATGTCAGGCATATATACAGTGGAATACTAAACTACAAAAAATGACAGTGTCATTTGCAGAACATGGATGAACCTAGAGATGATCACACCGAATGAAGCCACAGTTAAGACAAATACCATATCACTTAAACATGTGGATTCTAAAATATAACACAAACTTTACAAAACAGACTCACTGACACAGAGAACAGACTGGTGGTTGCCAAGGGAGGTTGGGTGTGGAGGGATGGATTTGGAGTTAGGGATTCTCAGATGCAAATTATTACACATGGAATAAAGTCCTACTCATATCATAGCACAGGGAATATATTCAATACCCTGAGATAAATCAACAGAAAACATTTTACATATATCTGAATCACTTTGCTGTACAACAAAATTAACTTAAAACATTTTTATAGTAAGTCAACTGTACTTCAACGTAAGTATGTTCCCTGGTATTTTGAATGGTTTTCTAATTCGCAAAACTATCGCTATCCACATTCAGAAGTTAAGGCAACTTACATTAATGAAGGCACCAATTTTGGTAAACAAAAAACTAAAACGACTGATATGTTAAGAAAGCAAGTGTGTGGGCATGAGAGCATATTCAATCACAATCCCAGACTTTTCTCTTAACCCCAAAGCAATGAACTTAACTGATGTTATCTTTGAATGAACTCATACAATGACTCAAAAGCAAATTTTCAAGAAAAATTCTAACACTATAGGGCACTGGTTATACTGAGGATTAATTCCAATTGCATCATCTTGACCCTTTTCCACACTAATTTCCTAAAAATGCATATTCTAGGTAAATAGTAGGCAGAGATTGGCTTCCAACATGCATATAGAATGGTACAAGCAATGAAATTAAGAAATCTCTATATTGCATAATCCCTCATACCGTCTTTGTTTAGGGGCTTTCGCACAACATATTGGCGGACATCATCTTCTTTAGAGAGATTGAACAGTTTGCGGATTCTGCTAGCTCTTTTGGGACCCAGGCGACGAGGCACTGTAGTATCAGTGAGTCCAGGAATATCCTTCTCCCCTAAAAGAAAAAAGTGAACAGATGTTTTTAAGTCAACAACTTCCTTACAAACAAGAACCCTAAACTGTTCAGGCATTACAAAAGCCACTTAGTCCACTTTCAAAGACAATCAGCTTTAAGTCAGTGTTGACAAAAATAAACTCCAGAATAAAAGGCTCACCTTTCTTCACGATGACCAAATTGAGAACACTCAGATTGGCATCCACAATGCAACCCCGCACAGATTTGCGCTTTCTCTCTCCAGTCCTCCTTGGTCTGTAACAGGAATGCCCCTTACTCAGAAGCAGGCGAACTCGGCCATGGGTCAAGACACCCTGCTTCATGGGGAAACCCTGCTTGTCGTTCCCGCCACTGATTCGGACCACATAACCCTGCAAAAGAACACGATGACACATTAAAAACAAAGCACTGTGGCCTCTAAGTACACCCTTAATTCTGCTTAGTACCGTTCATTAGGACCAATTTCACATTCTAAATACTTTCCTCTGGTCACTAAATTCTGTCTATACTAACAGTTTCCCAAGTTAGACTGGCAAAATCCTTTCAACCAAGTCATATTTCTAGCCTTTATTTTACCAGAGTTGTTAACTCCTGGGGTACAAAGAGTATGTTATGAAACCAAAGTATCAAGGAACCATAAATCAGAAACAACCTTCTTGGCACTTTTGAAGATCCCTTTGGAGGCCTTTAGCTTGCAGGTCAAGAACGATATATTTTTCATTTGATCTACATAAACATAACCCTGCCAAGTGATAGCGCCACCTTATAAAGTGACATTTGGAACTAACAACCCGAGTGTGAACCCCATTACATTTACCAACAGCGTTTACCACCTCTCTTAAATAGAGCTAACAATTCAACGCGACAGTTCAACTTGTAACAATTCAACTTTTACCTTCCATTCTTCACCCAGAGCGTCAGCAGCAACTTCTGTGGCCATACGCTTCTCGTAGAAGGTACGAAGTTTTCGTTCATCGTCCACTTCAATGAGCTTCTGGCAGCCAGTGGCCGGGAAAGAGATGTTCAGCTAAAAATTACAGACAAGGAGGAAAAGAACTTCATGAAAATCGCAGAACCACTAGAAAAGTTATCCCATAGCAAAAAGCCTTTCCTGTCACCCGCACACAACTAACAGAAAGTTTGATTATATTCACTAAAGGACACGTGCAAGGCGCCACAAACACAGCACTAAAAACAGGACCCATCTTGCAAGGCTTGCGGAATGCCGCCACGGAGAATTACTGTCCATAGCCGTTCACGCTCTCAGATCAAGGGGCCTGACCTAGGCGCCGTCAGCCCGGCCGCCTCTATCCCGCCTGGGGGTCAAGACGCCACCATGGCGCTCCCAGACCGGAGTAGCTCCAGCTGCAATCGCTCGCCATCCGCTCTCCCATGGAGCTCCGGCCCCAGAAGAGCGATCCTTCTGCTGCCTCAGACCCTTCTCCATCCAGGGCCAGGATTTTCGAGCCCAACGACACATCGTAGGGCTTGCTCCACGTTCCACAAGCCTCCCCGGACACCCGTCACCAGGTCCTACCTTCATTCTGAAGCGGCCGACAGCCTCCGAGGCGCCACGAAAAAGAGATCCAACTTCCGCTTAGCCCAGGTCACATAGGCTCTTCCAGTTCTCGCGAGATGTGCAGACGCCTGGTATAGTGGAAGTGAGCATTGGTAGGCAGTACTTCCGGGGTGGGGCTAATCAGCGGTTGGGAGATAAGAGTCTGTGGGCGGTGCGTACGAGGCGGCACAGGTTTAGTACGGAAGATTAGTTTTTCTACTGTGTTCTTTCCTGTATGATTCTGGGTTAGGGAGCAGTTCTGGTCCCGGACACGGCTTCTGATGATACCAAGGAAGGAGGCGGGATCGGAGTTCGAGTGTCCTGCGCTCTCCTGTACCTCAGGCTCCCATCCGAAGTTTTGCAGTTTAGGAGCGTGCCCTGCCCTGGTTCCGGTCTTGAAAACTTGTGCTTTGTTTTTGCTTAAATACTTGATCATCCAGTTGTCCTTTAACCGCTTTGCAGTCATCGTTCTGTCACGTGCATGAGTGCTAAGTCTCTTGGGTCGTGTCCGACTCTTGCGACCCCATGGAATGAAGCCCTCCAGGCTCCTCTGTCCATGTGATTCTCCAGGCAAGAATACTGGAGTGGGTTGCCATGCCCTCTCCCAGATGATCTTCCCGACCCAGGGATGGAACCCGCGTTCCTTCTGTCTCTTGCATTGGCAGGCGAGTTCTTTACCACTAGCGCCACCTGCAGTTCTATCACAGAATGATGCATTCAGCCAGCCTTTCTTGAAAGCCAGTTAACCATAGTTACTCCAAGTCCTGGTGCCTCCCGAAGAGCCTCTGTGCTTTCTGCCTTTTCTCTGCGATCTTTTTAAAATGCAAAGTTCTGTCAACTCCATTGTTGGAGATGCGCAATTTATTTCCCATTATAATTAAATACTTTCCAAACTTCTTAACCTACTTTCACATATTTTCCACAGTCCAAAACTCAACTATTGCCATTTGTTAATACCATGCAAGGCTTTCAGCTTACATGTCCTTCCTAAGAGAAGCCTTTCCTGACCACACAACCAGAAACTGTATTCCTCTCCTCTAGTGTAGCACTATTTTCCTTTATAGTACTATTTAATCATGATACACAAATGGTCTGCTTGTGGTCTGTCTGCATACTAGATGGTAAATTAGGCTAGGTCTCATAACTTCACTAGGTATATTCAGGAAGCAGTAAAATGCATGGCACTTAATAAGTAAGGCTTAGTCATATTATGTGATCATAACCCTAGTTTTGATATGTATTAGTCTTTCAGAGTGTGGCAGTATGGAGCCAGCTAGCAGAGGAAGAATAAGTTGAGTGTATTACAGTAAATCTTGAATCAGCAATGATTCAGCTCTTAATAGAACAGAAAGATGTGGGGAAAATACGGTGCATTTGATAGTCCTCCAGAACATTGTTGGGAGAATGAAAATCCAGAAGATCTAACTTTGAAACCCACTGTACCCTGAAGAATGGAACACTTACTATCTATTACATATTTACTCCATATTTTTTCCTCAAGAAAAAAACCCCTGCGTTTAAAATAAATTTTTACTTTCCAAAATTATCACATCCATCTTCTGCTTCAGTATCACAAAGGTTTGAGTTTAGGCCTGCTTCACATTCAAAGTTGAAAGATTCTGCTAAACCCTATTTGTGTGGTAAGTCTCTTCATTTGTGTTCGACTCTTTGTGGCCTTGTGGACTGTAGCCCACCAGGCTCCTCTGTCCATGGGATTCTCCAGGCAAAAATACTGGAGTGGATTATCATGCCCTCCTCCAGGAGATCTTCCTGACCCAGGGATCAAACCCATGACTCTCATATCTCTTTCATTGGCACTTAGGTTCTTTACCACTAGCGCCGCCTAGGAGGCCCAAATCCTGTTTGGGCATCTGACATTAATGTAGAAAGTGTGTCCAAATGATGCATTTAAATTCAGTATATGTAATTTTTGTTGCTAAGGTGAAATTGACGTAGCATAAAACCATTCATTTTTATGTGAACAATTCAGTGGCACTTAGCACTCACGGTGTTGTGCAGTCAGCACGTCTCTCGGTGCCAAGACAGTTTCATCATCCCAATAGGAAACCTTGTATCCATTAAGCAATTGCTCCCCATTCCCCTCGTCCACCAGCCCCTGGTAGCCACAATCTGTGCACTGTCTATATGGATTTACTTAATCTGTCTATTTCATATAAATGAAATTATACAGTATGTGATCTCTGTATCTGCCTTCAAATTTTTTTTTTACATTCATCCACATTGTAGTGTGTATCTGTTTTTTTAATTCCTTTTAATGGTTGAATAATATCACTTTGTACATGTAGGTCACAATTTGTTTATCCATTCATCCATTTGGGCAGTTTCCAACTTTTATTTTTTTAAGTTTATTTTTGGCTGCACTGGGTCTTCATTGCTGTGCCTTCTCCAGTTGTGGCAAATGAGGGCCACTCTCTAGTCGCAGCTTCTCAACGTGGTGGCTCCTCCTGTTGTGGAGCATGAGCTCCAGGGTAGGTGGGCTTCAGTAGTTGTGACCTGTGGGCTCAGTAGTTGTGGCCAGCAGACTCCAGAATGTAGGCTCAGTAGCTGTGGTGCAGGGGCTTAGTTTCCCCACAGCATATGAAATCTTCCTGGACCAGGGATCAAACCCATGTCCCCTGTGTTGGCAGGCAGACTTTTAACCACTGGACCACCAGGAAAGAGGTGGTGATTGCACAACACCGTGAGTGCTAAATGCCACTGGATTGTTCACGTAAAAATGGTTTTATGCTACGTCAGTTTCACCTTAACAACAAAAATTACATACACTGAATTTAAATGCATCATTTGGGCACACTTTTTACATTAATATCAGATGATCAAACAGGATTTCAGCCTCCTAGGTGGCGCTAGAAGTCCTGTTTCCCACCAGAAGTCCTGTTTCCAACTTCTGACTATTGTAAATAGTGCTGGTATGTTGAGTACCTATGTTTAGTCCTTTGGGGTATATAGGAGGAATTGCTGGGTCATGTGGTAATTCTATACCTCCTAGGAGAACTGCTAAACTGTTCAGTTTCATTTTTCATTCTCCTCAGAAATGTATGCATTTGTTATTTTGTTACTTTATCTCTCCTTTTAAATTATAGGCATCCTAGTGAGTGTGAAGTGATACCTCAGTGTGGTCTTGATTTTCATTTCCCGAATGACTAATTATGTTGAGCATCTTGGCCATTTGTATATTTTCTGGGAGA
The DNA here is from genome assembly GCF_023091745.1 of Budorcas taxicolor. NCBI lineage: Eukaryota > Metazoa > Chordata > Mammalia > Artiodactyla > Bovidae > Budorcas > Budorcas taxicolor. Next base: position 28,124,289 of record NC_068917.1, on the reverse strand, counting down.
AATGTTTACTCAAACTCTTCGCCCTTTTTTTTAAGCTGTATTTTTATTGAAGTAGTAGTAGTGAGTCAATATGAGGCAAATAGTAAAATCCAGAACTATTCCTCAGGTATTTTTATTTTCTAATGCATTTTTTATTGTGGTAAAAGACATGAAATTTACCGTCTTAACAATTTTTAAGTATGCAGTTCAGTAGTGTTAAATATATTCACATTGTTGTAAAACTATCTCCAGAACTATTTCCTCTTGCAAAACTGGAACTCTGGACTCATAAAACAGCTCCCTTTTTCCCTTCTCCTCATCCCTGGTAACCACCAGTCTTATATATCTATGAATTTGACTACTTTAGGTAATTGATACAATTGGAATCATACAGTACATGTCTTCTTGTGGCTGGTTTATTTCACTAAACATAATGTGCTCAAGGTTCATCCATGTTGTAGCATGTGACAAGAGTTCCTTCCTTTTTAAGACTGAAAGATATTTCATTGTATTTATATACCACATTTTATTTATCCATCTGTCTGTTGGTGAACATTTGAATTGCTTCCACTTCTTCAGTTCAGTTCAGTCACTCAGTTGTGTCCGACTCTTTGTGACCCCATGAATCGCAGCACGCCAGGCCTCCCTGTCAATCACCATCTCCCGGAGTTCACTCAGACTCACGTCCATAGAGTCGGTGATGTCATCCAGCCATCTCATCCTCTGTCGTCCCCTTTTCCTCCTGCCCCCAATTCCAATGAGTCAACTCTTCGCATGAGGTGGCCAAAGTACTGGAGTTTCAGCTTTAGCATCATTCCTTCCAAAGAACACCCAGAGCTGATCTCCTTTAGAATGGACTGGTTGGATCTCCTTGCAGTCCAAGGGACTCTCAAGAGTCATCTCCAATACCACAGTTCAAAAGCATTAGTTCTTCAGCGCTCAGCTTTCTTCACAGTCCAACTCTCGCATCCATACATGACCACTGGAAAAACCATAGCCTTGACTAGATGGACCTTTGTTGGCAAAGTAATGTCTCTGCTTTTCAATATGCTGTCTAGGTTGGTCATAACTTTTCTTCCAAGGAGTAAGCGTCTTTTAATTTCATGGCTGCAGTCACCATCTGCAGTGATTTTGGAGCCCAAAAATATAAAGTCTGACACTGTTTCCACTGTTTCCCCATCTATTTCCCATGAAGTGATGGGGCCAGATGCCATGATCTTCATTTTCTGAATGTTAAGCTTTAGGCCAACTTTTTCACCTCTTTCACTCTCATCACTTCTTAGCTGTTGTCAATTCTGGTATTAACATAGACTTGCATATCTCTCTTGGAGACCCTGTTTTCAATTCTTTTGGATATATATCTAGAAGTGAGATTACTGGATCATATGGTAATTCAATTTAAAATTTTAAGGAATGATGCTAAAACTGAAACTCCAGTACTTTGGCCACCTCATGCGAACAGTTGACTCATTGGGAAAGACTCTGATGCTGGGAGGGATTGGGGGCAGGAGGAGAAGGGGACGACAGAGGATGAGATGGCTGGATGGCATCACCAACTCGATGGACATGAGTTTGAGTGAACTCCGGGAGATGGTGATGGACAGGGAGGCCTGGCGTGCTGCAATTCATGGGGTCGCAGAGTCGGACACGACCGAGCGACAGAACTGAACTGAATTTCCATAGAGGTTGCACCATTTCATAATCCCACAAGGGCTCTTTTCTTATATTTGAATTGGCTTGTTTTCTTATTGAACTGTAAAATTTCTTTATATATTCTGAATGCTATACCCTTATTAGATATGTAATGTCCAAATATTTTTTCCCATTTTATAGGTATCTTTTCACTTTCTTGATAAAGTCCATAGATGTACAATGGTTTAAAATGTTGATATAGTCCAGTTATCTAATTTGTCTGTTGTTGATTGTGCACACATTCTCATATCTGAGAAAAATCCATTGCCAAATCCCAAATCCCTATATTCTTCTCCAATAACATTATGGTTTGAGTTCTTGTATTTAGGTTGTTGATCCATTTTGAGTTAGTTTGTTAATGTGGTTTGCAGTTGGGAGCACAACTCCATTCTTTTGCACATGGACATCCAGTTGTCCTACCACCATTTGTTGAGGAGGATATCCTTTCCCTCTTTGAATGATCTTGGCACTTCTGTTGAAAATCAATTGGCCATAGATGTACAAGTTTATTTCTGGCCTCTCAAGTCTGTTCCATTGATTTATATATATCTCTCTTTATGCCAGTACCACACTGTTTTGATGTGTAGCTTTGCAGTAGGTTTCAAAATCAGGAACTCGAGTCCTTGACTTTTTTGAGCTTTTTTTAAGTTCTTTGGGATACCATATGAATTTTATACCCCTATATGCAATGTATGTTCTTGGAATTTTGATATGGATTGCATTTAACCCATGTGTCAATTTGGGGAGTATTGCCGTTTTTATGATATTGTCTTTCACCTCATGAACGTGATATGTCTATGTATTTAGGTCATCTTTAATTTTTTTCAGTACTGTTTTGTGGTTTTCAGTATGTAAGTCTTTTCCCTGCTTGACTAAGTTTATTCCTAGATATTTTGTTCATGTGGATAACATATGATATATTATATATATATATATATATATATATGCACACATATACTATTTTTTCTAAGTCACTTGAAATTCAGAAGTATTTCACTTCTAAATACTTAAGGATATATTCTAAGAACACGGCTATTTTGCTACATAGCCTCAGTATTGTTATCCCATCTAAAACTTATTATTTACATAATACATTCTACTATGCAGCCCATTTTTAAATTTTACTGATTATCCACAAATCTCTTTAGTTTTTCCCTCAAACCTATTAGCTCAAGGGCCTGGCCCCACCCATCAGCAGGTGAGTACCAGCCCCAGGATGCCCTGGGCCGTGTAACCAGCAGACACTGCATGAGATAGGGCCTAGTAGCTAATCAGACTGTTGGCCAGTCCCACCTACCAACATATCCAAACAAAGGAACAGGACAAAACTCCAGAAGAAGAACTAAACAAAGTGGTAATAAGCAATTTACCTGATAGAGAGTCCAAGGTAATGACCATAAAGATACTCAATGAACTTGGGAAAAGACTGGATGAACACAGTGAGAAATATAATAGAGTAAAAATATATAAAGAAGAACTAAGCAGAGCCAACGAATACAATAATGGAAATAAAAAATACATTAGAAAGGATCAATAATTCATACCACACAAGGCAATCTACAGATTTAATGTGAAAGGGAAAGTGAAGCCGCTCAGTCGTGTCCGACCCTTTGTGACCCCATGGACTGTAGCCTACCAGGCTCCTCTGTCCATGGGGTTTCCCTCGGACACAACTGAGCGACTGAACTGAACTGAACAGTACTGGAGTGGATTGCCATTTCCTTTAATGTAGTTCCTATCAAAATGCCAAAGTCAGGGAATTCCCTGGCAATCCACTGGTTAGGACTCCCTGCTCTCACTGCCTGGGGCCTAGGTTCAATCCCTGATCAGGAAACTAAGGTCCCACAGTTTGGCACTGCAACCCAATTTCTTTTAAAAAGTCATTTTCCACAAAACTAAAACATGTTTTTCTAAATTTGTATGAAAACATAAAAGACTCCAAATGGTCAAACAATCATGAGAAAGAAGAACAAAACTAGAGGCATCATGCTCCCTGATTTTAAAATATAATGAAGTTACAGTAATCAAAACAGTATGCTACTGGCATAGAAAGAGACAGGTGGATCAACGGAACAGAATAGAGAGCCCAGAAATAAACCCACACTTACATGGTCAATCTATGACAAAGGAGGCAAGAATATGAAATGGGAAAAATAGTGTTGGGGAAACAGGACAGCTACATGCAAAAGAAACTGGACTGCTTTCTCACACCATAGACAAAAACAAACTCAAAATGAATTAAAACTTAACACAATATGGTAAAGTAATTAGCCTTCAATTAAAATAAATTAAAAAATAAAAAAAGATCCTACATTCTGCAATTAAGATCTGGCACAGACAAAATGAAAAACAAAACAAAGCAATAGAAGTCATTCTTAGCAGTCCAGTCCACAGGCTGGAGTGGTTTGTCTCTTGTAACTGAACCCTGACTGAATATAACTATTTTAGCCCTTCAGTCTTTCAAGTTGTCATCTTTCAAAGCAAGTAAAGTACCCAAAATTAAAGGCTTCAAGCTAACTCATAAGGTCCACCATCTGGTAAAATTCTAGGTAAGGCAAATAACTTTATGCTGTTTCCTTTAATTTCCTGGTAAATTAATTAAGAAGGATATGGTTTTATCTGCTCTTCTTATTAAATTCATATACCTTCTTATTAAATTTATATACCATTAAAAAAAAACTTAAGTACAAGATCTGAAACCATAAACCTCTAAGAAAAGAAAAAACAAAGGCAGTACGCTCTTTGATATTGGTTTTACCAATATATTTTTTTGATGTGTCTATTCAGGCAAGGGAAACAAAAGTAAAAATAATCTTGCACCAAACTAAGAAAACTTTTGCGCAGTGAAGGAAGCTGTCAACAAAATGGAAAGTCTGCCTATGAAGGGGAGAAGATATTTGCAAACAATATATCCCATAATAGGTTAATATCAAAAATATACAAAGAACTTGTTTACTCAAAAAAAAAAATAAGGAAGAATGGCCAGAGGACATGAATGGACGTTTTTCCAGAGAAGTCATATAAGTGGTCAACAGGCAAACGAAAAGATACTCAGCATCACTAATCACCAAGGAAATGCAAATTCCAAGAGATGATGAGATAATGAGGATGATGAGATATATCATCCTTCATTAAAGGAATATTCAAAATAACATTGGCAAGATGGCTGAATACTTTCTTGTTCCTACCCCTCTCATCAAAGACAATAATTCAGCATCCATCAGGGAGAAAAGTGCCTTTGTGGCTTTGGGACCCAAGTTGATTATGAAACCTTAGTCCAGTCCCAGAACAGGGAGAGATATTTTGTGAAGGCAGTCCTGAATCCAGGGTGCTGACTTCACTGGTCACAGACTTGAAACAGCTCCGAATCTGAGGACTCGGCTACAGCACCATTTGGCTTTGGTTCTGTCACCAGCACTGTTCACTAAGGGACCCAGAAGGTGTCACGCCTACCCATGCGTTTGACAACCCGCACTCAGACCTCAGTCTTGCTGTGGATTCTGAAGTGGCTTATGAACAGGGTCTAGCCAGTCTTGCCTGTGATCTGGGAATCCTTGCATATATCCCTCCTAACTCAGTCAAACTGTAGATTTTAAAATAACCTTTAACTAGGATTCAGTCCATCCTAGTCACAGTTAGCCAATGGTCCTGCTGATGGAAGGACCCAGCAGCAGATGCTCCAAACCCTAAAATGGCCCTATACTTGGTTCCAGCCCCTCTGATCATGGCTGTGAAGCAGTCCAGCCCACCCAGGGAATCTGGTGGGAGACCCTCCAATCCATACCTCCAGACCCAGGTCTGCAGACCTTACTCTTGTGTGCGAAACCTGAAATAACCATGGGCCTCAGTTTCACCCCTTCTCAGCCACAGTCCAGAATCATTTGTGCCTGTCCAGGGATTCATCCAATTACCAGGTCCTCCCATGGACCTGGTGGGAACTACCTCCATGTATCTGCTAATAGGCTGCTTCCTGAGGACCCAGCTGTGGAAATTGAAGCAGATCCTGCTCCCAACACCAGAATATTGAACAAAGTACTAGAGGTAGTCTCATACCAGACATACCAGATCAGACAGAATCTACACCTGCCCAAACCTCTGGTAACATCCCTGCCAGCTAGGGAGTCCACCCACCCCCACAGACCCAGCAACATCACATAACTGGCTCTCATCCAGCAAGACTGCAATTCTGAAAGTAACCCATCATCCCAGGGAACTGACGGGATCTGTCAGAGATATCTGCACCCCTATGTTCATTGCAGCATCATTCACAATAGGCAAGACACAAAAACAACCTAAGTGTCCACTGACAGATGAGTGAATAAAGAAAATACAGGGAATTCCCTGATAGTCCAGGTCGTAGGACTTGGCACTCTCACTGTAGGGTTCCTGGGTTCGATCCCTGCTAGGGGAACTAATATTCTACAAAAAAAGAAAAAGAAAGAAAATTTGGTATCTATCTACCTAATGGAATAGTATTCATCCATTTTTTAAAAACTGCTATGTGCAACAATAGGGACAGCTCTGGAGAGCTTTACGCCGAGGGAAATAAATCAGATAGAAGACAAAATACTGTATGGCCCCACTGATTTGTGGAATCTAAAAATAAAAAGAGCAGAACTGATAGAAGTAGGATTGGAATGGCGGTTGTCGGGCTGAGAGGTGGTAGAAATGGGGACATACAGAGTGTTAATCGTCAGTGGGATATACAAGCAGAGAGATCCAGGTACTGTCAGGTACATAGGCTTGAAGGCTGAGTGACTCAAACGAAAAAGGTGGGTTTGGAGTGGGGGCCCATATTAATATGCTGGGGATGCCATAACAAAATACCACAAACGAGGTGACTAAAGAACAGAAATTTTCTTGCAATTCTGGATGGAGCTAGAAATCTGAGGCCAAGTTTTCAGCAGGACTGGTTTCTTCTGAGGCCTCTTCTTGGCCTGTAGCTGGCCATGTTCTCTCTCATATCCACGTGGCCTTTCCTCTGTGTGTGTCTGGGTCCCAAACTCCTCTTCCTCTAAGGATACCAGTCATATTGAATCAGAGCCCTGCCCAATAATTTCATTTTAACTGAATTATCTCTTTAAAGACCGCATCTTCAAAATACAGTTATATTCTGAAATACTGGGATTAGGACTTCTACATGAGAATTTGTGGGGGACACAATCCAACAGGGCCCAAAGGTCAAGTCTCTCGACTATGAAGAGCACAACTAAATGGAACACATTTTGTATTCAATAGCACTGAATTAAAGTACTTCTCAAAGCACTCAGTAAAGGTATTGGGTTGGTCAAAGAGTTTGCTTGGGTTCTCCCATAACGTCTTAGAGAAAAACCCAAGGGAATTTTTTGGCCAACCCAATAAAATTTCCCCTAACTCACTGAGCAAATGAGTCTTTCAAGTGTGTTTGGGGAAAGAGACATTTTCCAAAAGGAGGGGTAAACACAGAAAGGAAGAGAAGTAGCAAGGAAGGAAATGGAACTTGAGCATTTCAGTAAGCTGTCTCATATTTAGCTCAAGTCAAGAAAACAGGAAAGAAAGATCATTTAGACACACAAAAACTAAATTTCAAGGGCAATTTCTACTTGTAGGAAGAAACAAATTTTAAAACATGCCATGCTGTGTTTGGGAAAGGAAGCTAAATCAAAGAAATGAAGTTAGGAAAACTTCTTGCCAGTATTTCTCTAAGTATATGCAGGAATTACAATGGCTTTCTCACCCCTTGGGTCAGGGGCTAAGGGATGTTTTTGCAGGTTTGTGGAAAACAAGCTCTGGCATATGTTGATGAAATATTTGGTGGTGGGCAGGAAGAAAAATACTAGACTAAATCTTTTTTTAAAATCAGATTAAGTCACTATATCAGTGCAATCTTCTTTTTGTTCCACCTATTTTCATTCTTTAATAGCTATGTGGCCTTGGACAACTTACGCATTTCATTCTCTCCATTCCTTAATTTCGCCATCTGTAAAATGGTGGTAATACCTTCTTTATAGAGTTTGTGTCAGAGATAAATGAACTTACACTTGAAAAAAGTTAAACAGTTCTGGGAGTGAGTATGGTAGGCTCTCAGTGAGCGTTAGTCGTCCTCACCATCCTCACCACTACATCATCACCTGTCATCACCCACATCCCTCTAACTCTGCCCCTGTCACTCTCATTTCCAGAACTGCTTCCTGTCCCCTCCCCCTAAGCTGTGGTGCTTTGGGGAGGCTTCCCCGGAGGGTTCCAGCCTAGGCTGATCTTGCTACGAGGAGGAGATGGAAGGCTGAACTTGGTGCTGAGATGTTGTGGATTAACTCAGTCTGTGGACAGCCTTGAGACATTACTGAGACACACCTTCTGGACTCAACAAATTCACATGGCAATTTCATCAAAAATTGGCACTGAGGTTCCAGCAGTTTTTTCCATGAATGGATGTTGAGAGTGGGATTTAATCTGGTCAAAGTCATCATCAAGTAGGAAACCACACAGACCCTAGAAGCACCAGAGAGAGAGGGCAGGGAGAGCTGTGGTTCAGACACAGCCTGGGTCCCATCCCTTCCACTTCCTGTTCCTCACTGATTGGCCGGAAATGTCGCCAGGACGAAAATTCATGAGTTGTTTGTAGTTCGTTGGTATCTGCAAGGAGCTACCCGGATTATTGTCTGAAATTATCACTATAAATCCTGTCAAAGGTTTCTTCAAAATGCACACCCTAAAATACATTACTAATGTCTTCCTATGGAGAGAAATCCCAGCCCTGGTGGTGGGTCCACTCACTTTGGGAATTGTCAGATATTTCTAGGATTAAATTTCTTTACATTTTCACACTTCCAAGGAGGGTCAAGTGTCCTCTAACTTCCCATTTGTTCCCCAGGCTGCACAGCTAATTAGAAGAAAATCTGTGGCTCTTCTTGGTGTCTAGTTTGTAACCTTCCTGGTAATGACTGTCTCTATCTACAGAAGATATAAATTTTACATTCTTGCCTCCAACTATTATAATGATTAGAGAATTTAGTAAAAAAAAAAAAAAAATGATCTTCTCGGCCCCAATCTTCTTCACTTTAAAGCCCCTGACCTCTTACCTGGACGTCTCTTTTTCAGGAGACAGTGTTTCTTCCCATTTCTTGCAGAGGTATGAATTGCTTTGGGGCTTCCCAGGTGGCCCAGTGGTAAAGAATCCGCCTGCCAATGCAGGAGCTCTCGGAGACACTGGTTTGATCCCTTGGTGGGGACGATTGCCTGGAGAAGGAAATGGCAAATCGCTCCAATATTCTTTCCCAGGAAATCCCATGGACAGAGAAGCCTGGTGGGGTGCAGTCTATGGGGTCACAGAGAGTTGGACACGACTTAGTGATTAAACAGCAATGAATTGCTTCAATCTTCTCTCACCCTCCAAATGTGTCCAGGTGTTTATATATATCCTCTATATTCCCCTCTTTCTTTGCATATAGCTGAGGCAAAACTGTGACTTTACTATGAGGGTTCCAGTTTATCTTCAGAATATTTCTGTGTGGCTAGATCGTTGAGCAGAGCTCAAACCAGGGACTTCTTTTCCACCAGGACTGTCTCTTGCCTATACAGTTCTCTTTGGAACTGCTTCATTATTCTCTTATGCTGGGTACCAGTTCTGCCTATGTCTCCATCCATTGGAACAAGTTACCAATAGTGCCTCAGTTCAAATCTCCATTCCATTAGACAGCTAGATGAAACAGGAAGAGCTCAGTTCTGCTTCCAGATCCCCATGGGTGCATTCTGATTAGTCAGCCTGAGCCAAGACAATGAATTCTAGCCATGGAGTTGGGTCACAGTGTGCTACCATGGCTGTTCCTATGGTAGCCATCTGAAGAGGGGTGGGGGCAGGGGAAGGTGGGCAGGAGAAGGTCCCAGAAAAGGAGAGGACTCTGGGACAAAGCAATACGTGTCTACTCCATGGTGTCCCTTCTGTCCAGGCAAATTATGTTTCACTTCTTTCCATCTCCTTCATTTCTTTTACATTTTCAATCTTTTTCTCTCTGGGCATTAAAATTTGCTCAAGGTCCTCCTCTACTAGAAGACCATCCCATAACTCTTCTTCAAGCTCCTGCCCAATCGTGTACCTTTTTTTTTTTTTTTCCACCGAATAAATTTCACCTGCCCTTTGCTCACATTTACCCCAACCTGGTCTCCTCCCACCTCCATTTCCTCAAGGTGTTTCTTGGTGTTGGAAAGGCTGAAGACAAGGCAGAGTGAAGGCAGCGTGAAATGTATCGGCCACGGTGAGCAGGTGTGATATCTCTGACATGCTGGAGACTCCCTCCCGACCCATCTCAGTAGCCACAGAGCCCAGCCCCAAGGGCCCCTGGACGGTGAGGCGTGGTACTGACTAGTCCCTGACCTTTCGAGCTTCCTGGTTCCAAGGAGTCTTTGGCCACAGCTCCGCCTGGACCCCACCCCGGTTGCTGATAGTGACTTTGTTTATCAAAGCCTCCTTTGGTGAAAGGGCCTTCTCACACAGAGGCCTTGGGGGTGGGGAGGTGCCCTTCAGGCCGTTTGCCATTCACTTCCTCAGGTGAGAATAACTTCCCTGCCAGGACTGTGTCCTTTTAGAATGGAGGAGAAGGTAACAACCATGGGTTGGACCAGAACTGCTACTTTCAGGGTACCTCCCGGTGAAGACGGAGCTCCCAGAACTTACTCCCCAACCTGCCTTTCTGGTGCTCCGGGGTATATAGGTGCTTATGGAGACATCCTAGTTAATGGAGCCCTTTGCTGCTATAATTTTTTTTTTTTTTAACTCTTTACTATGGTAAATTTTAAACACATTGAAAGTAGAGAGACTAGTTTTATGGGTCTACCACCCAGGTTCAATCACTAAGGTTCAACGATAAGCCATTTAAAGCCAATGTTGTTCCCTCTATATGATCAAATCAACACCCTTTCCCCAAATCTCAAAGCAAATCTCAGAAATATTTTATCTATAAATATTCCAGTATGTATCTCTAAATGATCATGTCCCTTTTGGGGGGTTTATTTTTTATTTTGGCCTGGTTTATTAAGGTGTAACTTATTAATATATGCAGTAAAATTTTCCTTTCTTAGGTACAGTTCTGAGGTTTTAGAAACTCAGATAACCACACACCCAGGAAACAGAATAGTTCCATTACTCCTCAAAATTTCCCTGTGCCTTTTTGAAGCCAACTCCAACTCCCATCCTCAAGTAACCACGAGTGTGTGCTAAGTTGCTTCAGTCATTTCCAACTTTGTGCGACCCTATAGACTGCAGCCCCCCAGGCTCCTCTGTCCATGGGATTCTCCAGGCAAGAATACTCATGTGGGTTGCCATGCCCTCCTCCAGGGATCTTCCCGACACAGGGCTCAAGCCTGAGTCTTTTATGTCTCCTGCATTGGCAGGCAGGCTTTTTACCACTAGCGCCACCTGGGAAGCCCATTTTAATTCCTTGAAAGTGAAAGTGAAGTTGCTCAGTCGTGTCCAACTCTTTGCGACCCCATGGACGGTAGCCCACCAGGCTCCGCGGTCCATGGGATTTTCCCGGCAAGAATACTGGAGTGGGCTGCCATTTCCTTCTCCAGGGGATCTTCCCAACCCAGGGATTGAATCCGGGTCTCCTGCATTGCTGACAGACACTTTACCGTCTGAGCCACTAGGGAAGCCGTTTAATTCCTCAGTTTTGCCTTTTCTAGAATGTCATAGAAATGGAATCATAAAGTATGTACCCTCTTGAAGAACCTTTTAAAATGTAATCATTGTCACTACATCTCTCCAGTCAGCAATAATTCTCCCATAGCAAATATCCAGTGTTCACATTTCTGCAATTGCTCCAAAACACATTTGCTTATACCCTGATTAAGGATCTAAACAAAGAATTGCTATTGGTTGTTACATCTCTAGAGAAAATCTATAAATTTTTTCCTCATTTTTCGTTTTAAGAAATGAGGTTGTCATGAAGGGTTTCCCTTAATCTGGATTTATTTTATTTTTAATATTTATTTTTATTTATTTATTTGGCTATGCTGGGTCTTAGTTGCAGCATGCAGGGTTGTGGCATGTGGTGTCTAGTTCCCTGACTAGGGATCGAACCCAGGTCCCCTGCATCAGGCCTGTGGTGTCTCAGCCACTAGATCACCAGGGAGTCCCAATCTGGAATTTATTGACTGCATCTGCATGTTGTTATTTCTTCCATTCCCAGGGCCCTGCTTCTAAAATCTGGTGAATAGACCAGCAGCATTGGCATCACCTGGGAGTTTGTTAGAAATGCAGACTCTTGGACCCCACTTAACCCCACCTGGGTTTCCCAGGTGGGGCTAGTGATAAAGAATCTGCCTGCCAAAGCAGGAGATGCAAGAGACCCAGGTTCTCTTTCTGGGTCGGGAAGATTCCCTGCAGTAGGAAATGGCAACTCACTCCAGTATTCTTTCTTGGAAAATTCCATGGGCAGAGGAGCCAGGCGGGCAACAGTCCAGGGGCCACACAGAGTCAGAAACGACTGAGCACACACACAAGAACTGTAGAATCAGAATGTGCATTTTTAACACTTCTAACAAGATCTCCAGGTGACTCACCTCCTGTGAGTGGGTAGTGACAGCTATAGTTTTGATCTAGTTTAGGTTCACTGTTTGGGGCGGGGGAGCAAGGCTGCTTTAGAGGCGATCTTGCATCCTTGATTTTTTCTCAACCCAACACTCCTGCTCCTTTCTGTCAGGACTTGTGCTCTTGTCACTCAGGCCTCTGAAAAACGCAGCCATGCCCAAGGATCTGCCCTCTGCCCCGCCTCCATTCTCTTTCTCTCCTGAGACCCAGTGAGCGCACTTACCCACAGTGAGCTCATTTACCCCAGGGCTCAGATGTCACCTTTAAAGTCACGATCCACAAATCCTTCTGATCCTGACCTGTCCTTGGTCTCCTAATTTACCTTTCTGGTTACTGAGAGAACGTGTCTCCCCAAATATTCAGCCTGCCCTTTAATTTAATACAAAGCCTAAATCGCTATTTTCCATCTTATCTTCCCTTTCAAGTTAGTAACCTAGTCACTTAATTTTAATTGCTCAGGCTACACTGTTTGAAGTTCTCTTCCATTTTTTTCCCCCACTCTTTTATGTTGTACCTCTAATCAGCAGTTAAGCTTTATTCTCCTTCCGTATTTGTCAGCCACCATTAGGTTATGCTGGGGTAAGAAACAATTCCCCCCAGTTTCCATGGTTGACAACATGAAGTTATATTTTGTGAATGGATTGTGAGTGGATTGTGGACTGACTCCCACTCTGGGCTCTCTATTTGTCTTCTTCATTCTGGGATCCAAGCTGAAGACGCCGTCCCAAAACAGGGTTTGGCAAAGGGAAATGAGGAATGGCAGAACTAGAAATCACTTTCAAATCCTCTGCTCAGGCATGGACAAATCAATTCGATGCACATTTCATTTGCCACCGCCATTGGCAAACTCAAGTCCCACATCCGTGGGTTGGGAAAGTGTGTTGAGTATCTGCAATCAATAGTGCAACCTATCACAACTCCTATTTTCTATCTCTGCTGCATTCCTTATTTCAATTCCTTTTACCCCTGCCTCAACCTTCACTTCTTGCAGCTTAGAATTCACTTCCTCAGGGAAGCCTTTTCCCTGGTACTCTCAGACAAGATCACCTTACCTGCTCTTTGCAGTCATGGGACTTGTACTCTCTCATAGCATGCTGCACAACTGTAATGAATTATTTATGCAATATTTAATCTCTGGCTTTCCTCCTAGACTGCAAGCTCCATGCAGACAGACACAACATCTGCTTTACTCGCCATTTGATCCTTGGCCTCTGGAAAACTGTCTAGGGCACATAACATATTCAGTAATTCTGGAAATGATGCAAAAGAATGAACGCATTTCTTAGTCTTGCCCGTATCATCCCGCACCTGGATTACTGGCAGACATTATCAGTAGTTTCTGATGTCGATTTTATTCTTCATCTGTCAAGGTCTCCTCCCTAAAGACCTACTCCTTTCACATCATCTATCAATCAGTCTTTTAATTCAGTCTCCTCTTCCGTGACTTTTCCTGCTGGAACTGTATTGAAGTTTCCTGAATGATTATGCTGTCTTGGACCCTCATCCTTTTGCACATATTATTTCTTCTAAAGAACTCCCCCTCTTCAGTGCTCTGCCTGGTAAAATACTGTATACCTTGTACATCTTAGTTTGGAGGCTGCCTCCTCTGCTGTGCCCCCTTGGTCTCAGTGCAGACTTGGGCCCCTTTGCATCCACATTCTGTGTCTGAACCTCCGTTATAGCAACTGTCCTGTTGTATTCTAATGGTTTGTGTGCTTCTACTAGACTAAGCTCGATGAAGCCAAGAGTGATATTTTCATCTTATATTACCGAACACTTACCATACAGCCTGGCGTGAAACAGGTACTCAAAATTGCTGCTATCCTGTTGCAAGCTATAGTTATTTAACAAAGGAACAGTTTCTCTATCTGGAAAGCAGTGGTCAAACCCATGTTAACAACTTCCATGCACTTCAGGCATGGGCAAAGCCTCAGATTTTTGATTACAATCAATTTACTTTTACTATACACCCAGTCCTAACATTGTTTGTGTTTTTCCAGGGCAGCTTAGAGAAGAAGAGAGGCCTAGGGACAACTGCAGGAAGTGCCCTCTGATGACTGTCAGTAAATAATCCAAGAGCACCCGCGGGAGCAAAGGTAGCCACTTTCTTAGAGAGGTTGCACCAGTGTTTCCCTGGTCTCGCTTCCTGCAGCCCTCCCCCATGGCCTTCTGAGCCTGGAGACTGTCTAAGATGAAAAAGAAAAACAAAAGCTTGGTGACTTTTTTTGTTTCTCTCCTAGCTGGAGAAGGGACCAGACTCTGAGCCCTAGTTTCCTGCTGATGAGCCTGATGAAAGAATGACTTCCTTCACTGGGTTCTTTTTTTCTTCCTCTTTTCCTTGGTAGCAGCAGCAGCTGCAATCTTGGCTTGGATTTATTTTTTTCTTTTTTTTTTCAGGAAAGCTAAGTATATAGTCCATCTAGTCAAGGCTACGGTTTTTCCAGTAGTCATGTATGGATGTGAGAGTTGGACTGTGAAGAAAGCTGAGCGCTGAAGAACTAATGCTTTTGAAGTGTGGTTTTGGAGAAGACTCTTGAGAGTCCCTTGGACTGCAAGGAGATCCAACCAGTCCATCCTAAAGGAGATCAGTCCTGGGTGTTCACTGGAAGGATTGATGATGAAGCTGAAACTCCGATACTTTGGCTACCTTATGTGAAGAGTTGACTCATTGGAAACGACCCTGATGCTGGGAGGGATTGGGGGCAGGAGGAGAAGGGGACGACAGAGGATGAGATGGCTGGATGGCATCACTGACTCGATGGACATGAGTTTGAGTGAACTCCGGGAGTTGGTGATGGACAGCGAGGCCTGGCATGCTGCGATTCATGGGGTTGCAAAGAGTCAGACATGACTGAGCGACTGAACTGAGTTATATAGTCCAGAGTGAATTTTTTACCACTACCACGAGTGCATTGACTAAAACGGTGATTCTCAAACTTGAGTGTGGGACAAAATCACCTGGAGAGCTTGTGAAGCTGGAGGTTGTTGGACTCCATCCTCAGAGTTTCTGATTCAATAGGTCTGGGCTATGGACCTAGAAATTTGCATTTCTAACAAATTCCTAGGTGGTGCTGATGCTACTGGTCCCATACCTTGAGAATCACTGGTCTAAACAACAAGCCTCAATCATGACCAATGATGAAAAACTCTGGCCAAACAGCAAAATGCATAAAATTTCATCTTTGATCATGTACTTCTTGCTTCATTTATGTAACTGCCCTTTTTTTTTCCCGCAAGGCAGACTTTGTTACTTGATGATTTATTTCCACTTGTGGGACCAGCTGAACTGGATATTTATCATCAGATATTTACTTAGACCAAAAATAAATAGTTATAAATTCTGTAAAAATAGATGCTGGCATCCTGATTTCCCTGCAAGTGTGGTTCTCCAAAACCTGCTCTCTCCTAGATCTCTATCACTGACTCTTATTTAAACAAAAGTACCAGCAGCAAAATCAGCATCAGAATTCAGCCGTGCCTTGTTCTCTGCTGTCAGACCCTGCATTCCCCACCTTACTCCCACTCTCCCCAAGCTCGCTTTACTCCAGATATCAGATTTTGTATTAAACTATTAATGGCAGTTTCTAAGGCAACATTCTATTAATATGTCTGCTTCAAAATTAATTACATAGTGACAGGTCATGGTGTTAAGTGACTAAGGTTATATCCATTGAAAAAATGTTAGCGATGGAGAGAGAGGATGAAAACATCAGAAAAATGTTAAAACACCTCCAAGAAGGCCAACACAGGCATATTTGGAGTATTGTAACTTGCATCCTTCATGTTGGTCACCAATGACTTTTGGCTTGAGCAAAACGGCTCTCTGTGCAGTTGTAATTAGGCAGAACCCAAGGGGTCAGCTTTGATTTTGAAACAGAACTGTCATCCACAATAAGACTTCCTGTGTAGGAAGAAAATTCCTATCAGTCTCTTAGCAGGACTTGGAGAGAAGATGAATAATATTCAGCGAATTCCAAATTTCACTGATACCAAAACAGTGTTTTGCATTGTAATATTGCTGAATTTTAGGTACATCTCACAATGAATGACATTTTATAATCAAGGTTGGCCAGGTGACAGAGGAGATGGTTTGTCACTGCCTGAACACACAAAAACTCAGTGGTTTTTCCTGGTAGGATGACTTGGTGACTATAATCTCCATGTTTCCGTCAACAAATGGTACAAGGACAATCTGGAAAAGAAACATGCTTCCCGTTGTCTGAAAACCTTCTATTGACACCTTCAGGTAAGATCAAGAATATGCCAGGATCCAAAGGTGTACACGATATTCACAGCTGGAAAGCAAACAAGAGTGAAGTACTCTTACAATTGCTGTATCACTGGGACTTGGTAATTAAGGACACTGGCAGTTTTGAGTCAAAAAATGATTCACAGGAATAGAGATTCTGTGTGTGAAGAAACTACAGGAATTCCTTAATGAATTTCTTCTGCTTTTATTTTTCTTTTTATCCTGGGCTCAAGAATGATGTATAATCATATATGTCTAAGTCTAAAAGCTCTCATTCAATAAATATTTCAAACTAAATGATAAAAAATCTTTTACAAATGATTTAATTGGGGATATCTTTCTTTTTAATAGCAGCTCTTAACCTTTTTGATCTGAGGACTCCTGTAATACTAAAAAATTAAGGAATATATAGAATTTTTGTTTATGTAATAATATCTACCAATATTTACCATATTAGAAATTTACAGAGTCTTATTTTTTATTGCAGTATAGTTGATTTACAATGTTGTTTAGTTTCAGGTATATAGAAAAGTTATTCATATATATATATATATATATATATATATATATATATATATACTTTTTCAGATTCTTTTTCCTTATAGATTAGTATAAAATATCCCTGTGGTCTACAGTAGGTTTTTGTTGGTTATTTGTTTGGTATATAGTAGTGTGCATATGTTAATCTCAAACTCCTAATTTATCCCTCTCACCACTTCCTTGTTTGGTAAACATAGGTTTGTTTTCTATGTCTGTAAGTCTATTTCTGTTTTGTAAATAAATTTACTTGTATCATTTTTCTTAGATTCCACACGTAAGTGATGTCATATGACATTTGTTTTTCCCTATTTGGTTTACTTCACTTACTATGATAATCTCTAGGTCTGTCCATGTTGCTACAAATAGGAGTATTTAATTCTTTGTATGGCTGATTAATATTCCATTGTTTCTGTATATATACCCACACCTTCTTTAGTCATTCGTCTGTCAATGGACATTTAGTTTGCTTCCATGTCTTGCTGCTATGGAAATAGGGTACATGTGCCTTTTATAGTTTTCTCTGGATATATGCCCAGGAATGGGATTATTGGGTTATATGGTAGTTTTATTTTTCTGGACACAATGGAACTGGCTGTCTAGGAAGAGGACAGGATAGGAGTTGGGACAAAGTTGAAAGGAGAAGTGTGGTCTGGCTCCCAGGGGTGAAAGCTGGGTTTCCTGGAGTATAGGAGAGGAGTTGGGGCTTGCAGTTTCTACCAGTGATGGAGGTCTGGAAAGATAAACAAATGGTGTGCAGGAACCTGTGGAAGATGGACACTGGGGGCATAAGGCCCTGGAGCCCTAGCCAGGGTCAAAGTGGAGAGTCAGGTCAGAGAGAGGTCAGGCCCTGGGGAGGTGCTGGCCTTCAGGGTACCATGTAGGCTGGAGCAAGGAGATCCTAGTGACAGTCACCTGACCAGGGCCTCTTCTGCCACTGCTATCTTGAGCTGAATTTCTAGAGCTGCCCAAGGAAGAAGGATGAGAGCCAGGACCAACCAAAACAATTTCTCCAGATATCAGTGGGACTAGATTAGCTTTGATATAGAAACAACATGATCTCTGGTGACCTGGGCCTGCAGACGCTTGAAGCAGGATTTCTGCTTCTGGCCAGAGATTAAAAGTCAGGCCTCGACAGTGAGAGTGCTGAATCCTAGCCACTAGACCACCAGGGACCAGTGGTCAGTGACAAGGCCCTGGCCTGTCAGCTGCATAGAAATGAATTTCCACATAGACACAGAAAGAAGTGAAACAAATAAAGTGTTTTATTAGGAGGAAAAGAGTACACGTGTAGGATAGGCACACAGGCAGGTTCAGAGAGAGAGAGAGAGTTGCATCCTCGCAGTAGCTTGAATCACTTTTATGGGGCATTTCTTTTGGGTTTCCTTTAGCCAATCATCTTGCTTTGCCAGGTTCAGCGTCTCTATTTGGTGTGTCAGGGTTCTCCCATGTGTGTGCACGCATCTCTTGGCCAAGATGGATTCTAACAAAGAAGACCATGGGTATCAACATCACTTACTATGGGGAGGCACCCCCTCACTTTTTTTTACTTCCAGGGAACCTTTCTGAGCAGGTCTAGTCAGAAAGGTCCTCTTGACTTTTCGAATGAGGGATATGTAATCTTTTATCTTTTATCTGGGTAGGGCTCATCTCCTCTCTCACTCCTGCTATTTTGGAGTATCTGTCCACAGGGGATGAACCAGCTGTTCACCCTGGGGCCCACCTAGCTCTTACCTCATGTAGAACAGTTACAGCAACAAAAGCAAAATAGTTATCTCACAGTTGAGATCATCCTGAAATTGATTTCTAGCTTGGCCACTTACTAGCTAGAATGGCATTGCCGATAGAACCCACTTCTTAGGATCCCCTCTGGGAGCACTAAGTGACACATGGAAACTCTTCAACAAGTGCCTGGTACATGCTGCTGCTGCTGCTGCTGCTAAGTCACTTCAGTTGGGTCCGACTCTGTGCGACCCTATGGACAGCAGCCCACCAGGCTCTTGCGTCCATGGGATTCTCTAGGCAAGAATACTGGAGTGGGTTGCCATCTCCTTCTCCAGCCTGGTACATAGTAAGTGCAATATATGCGTCATCATCTCTCGTAGCTGGGGTGTTCTGGAGGTGCCATACCTGTCACACTGCATCCTTTGGGGATTCGGATAGCTGAAGTTTGACCCGATGGGCAATTACTTTATTCTAGCACTGGAGTCCGAGGGGCGGAGGGCAGGAAAGTATTCAAAATTGCAGAGCACTCCACCAGGGTTTGGGCGGCAGAGGCTGCGTGGGAGAATCCTTGGTCCCCCACTCCAGTCCCCAAGGTCTTTCTGCCCCGGCCCACCGCACCAAGCAATCCCTTACTGACTTCGGAGGGACTGAGGGCTTTTCTCCGCCGTGAGAGTGGGTGTCCCACGTATCATACAGGCAAGTCTGAGCAAACTTCCCCAAGATTCCGTAGGGGTCCGGTCCCCCTGGGTTTTTCTCCTTAATTTTAATTTTTGCCAGGGCGAGTTCTGTCACAACTCGCTTAACAAGGGTAGGGGGCGCCTGCAAGTCTGAGCCGGAAGGTGGGCGGGGGCAGGCCTGTCAAAGCCTTTGCCACCTGCTGGGAACAGGCGTGTTTAGAGGCGGGCGCAGGGGGCCGGTCCCGCCTCCCCTCCTGCCCGCTTCCCCCGCACATCCCGCCTCTGGGGTGGGCGTGGCCGGCCCTGGTCCCGCAGGCTGCCCGAGGGGGCGGAGCCTAGGGAGGGGTCCGCGAGCCAGTCACGTCCTACAGGACAGAGCGGAGCCCCGAGAGGCCGGCCCAGGAGGCGCCACATCCGGCGGCTGTCCCGTGGTACATAAAGCCGCGGCGGCCGCTGCCACCACCACCACCGCCGGTTTCCAGCAGCAGCTCTGGCCTCCTCTCGGCTGCGGGAGCCTCTGCTCCAATGCCCCAGAGTGGCCATGAGCGCCCCGCACTGGTGGGACCAGCTGCGGGCTGGCAGCTCGGAGGTGGACTGGTGCGAGGACAACTACACCATCGTGCCTGCCATCGCCGAGTTCTACAACACGGTGCGGGGCACGGGAGCGGGATGGCACGGGCTGGCGGGAGGGGGCTGTCCCCCAGCGCAGCCGCCGCGCCTGGAGCCCGGACCCTGGTCGACGCGCGTATCTGGGGCGTTTTCGCTCCGCGGCCAGAGTCGACCCACGCCCCCTCCCCTGCGCGCCTTCCAGTTCTCCATCTGTCCTCCCCTCCAGTCTCTGTCCCCGACATCTGGGCCATCCTCCTCCTCTGGTCATTTCTTTCTGATGGCTCTATTGTCCTGTTTGGTCCCCACCCGTCCCGGAGCTGGTGCTCCCTGTCAGCCCATTCTTCCAGTTTGGGTCAGTTGGGAGCGGTGAAACCGCGGGGACTACTCCCTTTCCTCCCTTAGGATCTCTGTGGTGTGACGCACTTGGGTTGCATTGTGCGGTTTTTGCCCCGAGTACCTGCTCTAGGAGTCGGGGAAAGGGGGTGACCTCCAGGCAGGTATGTGGGGCGGGGCCCACTCCGAAGGTTGGCGCTGCCCGCCTCCCGCCATGTACATCAATAATAGGTCGAGTTACCTGGGGCCAGAATCAAGTTAATTACTGGGAGTTCTTGCCTTTAGTGCCGAGCCTCACACTAGCCCCTAGATCAGTTTCCCTAGGCCTGTGCGCTGTGCAGCACAGAGAAGTGAAAGGGAAATTTGGGAGTGATCTGTGTGTGTGTGTGTGTGTGTGTGTGTATGCTTTCTGGACTTGCCTGGGTCTGTAGCTGTGGTCAAGAGGAAACTGTCCCATTGCAGAATCTTGTGTGCTTTTAGTTTTTTGTGGGAGGGAAAACCTGCAGTTGTGTGTGTGCTCAGTCGTGTCCGACTTTCTCCGACCCCATGGACTGTAGCCCGCCAGGCTCCTCTGTCCATGGAATTTTCCCGGCAAGAACACCGGAGTGGGTCATTTCCCTGACCCAGGGATTGAAACCATGTCTCTTGCGTCTCCTACACTGGCAGACGGATTCTTTACCACTGTGCCACCTGGGAAGCCCAGGCCTGCAGTTGGGAAGGAAATGTCTATTCTTTTCGCTAAGTCCAAATGTGGTTCCAAATGTGAGACTTTGTGTGGTCATTTCTGCAGCTTATCTTTTCACTGCAGTAATATGGAAAACAGCAACTCCTGGTATGTGAATCACTGTGAATTTTGACTTTCTTCTTTAGGATTTTCCCCTTTGATTTGCTGGAGAGAATATCCTGGGCTTGAGTCAATGCTTATTGCCTGGAAGGATCTCCATGAGCTTGTCCCCATCCTTCTATTCACTGTTGAGGAAACTGACTCTGGAGAGGGGAGCGGCCCTGCGGTCATTTCTGGCAGAGCTGGGACCATGATCCAGGCTCTGCACTCTCCCTCCCTTCAGTGCTGAATTCCTGGGCTGCCCTCCCAGCAAACATTCCTTTTTTTTTTTTTTCTAAATGACTGGGTTAATTCTGCAGGGAAACCTGGTCCTCTGCTGCCCCTAGAAGCTGTGACACATGCAGTCATCAGAGGTGGCCACCCTCCACCTGTTGGACAAGCCTGTTTCAGAGCGTGCAGTCAGGTGTGGACAGTTGCCCACAGAGGATGGACTGGGGCAGGGCTGGGTGCTTTCAAAGGCAGTAAGTCAGTTTTTCCATTTGTAAGTGGAGAGTACTACTAAGGATTGCACCAGAGTTAGAGAAGAAATGACAGCCTGGGGACAGATTCTCACATACCCAGCAAGGTAATTACCTGTGGTGTCTGAGGCCAGTAGAGTCAGGTCTAGTTATTTGGTCCAAAAAGTTAGTGTATAGCTGCTCCGAGTCTCCCCCAGGGTGCTGGATGAGGAGGAGAGCTTATTTTTGTCTTTACTTTTCATCTGGTCTCATTGGAGCTGTTACTACAGTCTTTTTTAGAAATGAGCTGTTGATCTTCAGCTGCAGCATCTGTGGCTGATTAGCTCTGTTGGTCCCCCTGACAAACCTTGTTCTTTGGCATACTTGTAAACCACAGAATCTGCTGTAGCAAAGTGCGAATACTGAGGGTCTCAGAGAAGAAGTCGGCCATCAGACTTTGTAGAGTGTAGATCCAAAGAATTTAGCAAAAAGCATTTCCTTCTCTCCTTCCCAAGTCTTAGTTATCTTCTGATCCTTGTCACAGAACAAACCCATGCTTATCTTACTCCTGTATTAGGGAAGACAGTGAGCTACTTGGTGATAAAGTGAAAGTGAAGTCGCTCAGTCCTGTTCTACTCTTTGGGACCCCATGGACTGTAGCCTACCAGGCTCCTCCATCCATGGGATTTTCCAGGCAAGAGTACTGGAGTGGGTTGCCATTTCCTTCATCTCATTAAATTCTCAGAGTAAGGCTGCTGCTAAGTCACTTCAGTCGTGTTTGACTCTGTGCGACCCCATAGATGGCAGCCTACCAGGCTCCCCCATCCCTGGGATTCTCCAGGCAAGAACACTGGAGTGGGTTGCCATTTCCTTCTCCAATGCAGGAAAGTGAAAAGTGAAAGTGAAGTCACTCAGTTGTGTCCGACTCTTCGAGACCCCATGGACTGCAGCCTACCAGGCTCCTCTGCCCATGGGATTTTCCAGGCAAGAGTACTGGAGTGGGGTGCCATTGCCTTCTCTGCAGAGTAAGGCAGCAGGCCTAATTATCTATTTTACAATAAAATAATAATCATTACTGATTGACAAAAAATTGAAGACGTAAAATCAGGAGGACTCAGAGGGGGCATTTAAAACCTTCTTTATGGATCTTGGTGGTAAGCTGTCACTACTACAACTGCAGTCACTCCTGGCTACCAGTAGTTGTTTGCTGTGTTGAAGCTGCCCAGGGTCCTTTACAGTCACCCTCAGCAGTGGGTGCTATTTGTTACATCCATTTGACACAGGAGAAAACTGAGGCCTAGATAGATTTTGAAACTTGCAAAGGTCAAGAAAATGGCAGATCTAGAGTTAGAACTTGGAGGGTCCATTTGACCCTACTAAGATACTGCTCTTGAAGATGCAAATACCATTGTAGCTACGTTAAATTTATTTAGCACAGTATAGGTATTTATTATTTAGTCATTCTTTAACATAAAACTACTGCACTGGGACCGTGTGATCTTTTGGCTAGTCGTAGTGGTGGATATGGGACAAAAAGTTTTGGGATTTTTTTTTTTTTGGCTGAAACTTGCAGCATGCAGGATCTTAGTTCCCAGACCAAGGATTGATGCTATTAGGCCCCCTGCAGTGGAAGTGCAGTTTTAACTACTGGACCGCCAGGGAAGTCGTTTAAAGTAGTTTTTTGCCATTGTTGTTTATTATAAAAGTGACAACATGATCATGGTTAAAAAAATATGCAAGTTATAAAGTGAAAAATACTCTTTCTTCTGCATCTTTTCAGACATCTTCAAAGCATGTAAAAAACATGTATTTGTGTAAACATAGAAAATACATGTGCAACAGGTATATACACAGTGTTAGTCACTCAGTCGTGTCTGACTCTCTGCGATCCCATGGACTGTAGCCTGCCAGGTTTCTCTGTCCATGGAATTCTCCAGGCAAGGATACGGAATGGGTAGCCATTTCCTTCTCCAGGGGTTCTTCCTGACCCAGGGATCAAACCTAGGTCTCCTGCACTGCAGGCCAGTTTCTTTACTGTCTGAGCTACCAGGGAGGCCTGTGTATATACACATCACAACCAAATTTTTTTCCAGCCCAGTTGAGATCACACTACAGAAATTCTTGTACACCTTGGTTTTTTCACTTGGTTTGTCTTGCAGATAATCCCATATTGGATTGTATAGAATTATTTTCTTCTCTGCAGTGTCTATATAGTATTCCCTTTAATGGATTGACCGGTCAATTTATATTGATGGACATTTAGGGCAGTTCCTGTTTATTGTTTTCATTTTGGTTTCTGAACAGTTAGGCAATGAATGTCCTCAAATAGGCATCTGGATGTACTTCTCCAGGTACTAGTTCTAGATAGGAAATTGCTGTGTCGAGGGCAATATTTACTTTGAAGACTAGCGATTGTTGTTTAATGGTCCACCAGAAAAAGTACTCTGATCTGTGTTCTTACTGGCAATGTCTGAGAGTATAGAGCATTTTGCTCTTGGTGCCCACATATCTCCATTGCCTTAAATCTTGCCATCATCCTTTGCGTCAGCCAAGCCCAAATATCTCTTCCAAGAACATATCATGCCCTTCCACAGCCTTTTGCCTGTGCACATTTTGTACTGTTTCTTCTAAATACAAATTTTATTGAATTAAGTTCCTTTTTACGTTTTAAGGCCTGGTCACAGTCAGAGAAAGATCCACAACCTAGCAGCTTTGGAGGAAAGTGGGGTTTGTGTTTTAATCACTTAGCTTGGCCTTTGGGAATTCTGTTGGGGACCCAGGAGGACAGAAGGAAATGAACTGGTGCTGAAAAAAAGTCTTGAAGAAAAATCCATGCCTAAAATCAGCCCATGGTCTGTCACCTCCCCTACTCAGCTTTGCCCCCATCATCAAGATAAGTGGAGTTCCCTTTATATGCCAAAGCCACAGACCACTCTCTGTAGGGCAGGACTGTCTGTCAGTCAATCTGTCAGTCTCTCTATCCATCTAGCCAGCCACTTGCTGGGCAACTGTGTGCCTATCACAGAGACCAGACCCACATAGTCACCTGGGTGGTGAGGACCACAGAGGTATCTACACACGAGTGGCTGCGGGGTTCTTTGTGGGATTCCCTCGTAGCTCAGCTGGTAAAGAATCTGCCTGCAATGCAGGAGACCCCAGTTCGAGGTGTTGTTAGTCCTCTGCTTGGGTGGTATACTGTGGGAGGTGGGTAGATTTTGCAGGAAGGCCTCTGAGCTGGGTGACCAACTTGTTCTGGTTTCCCTGAGATTTTCCCATTTTTAAAACTGAAAGTTCCATATCCTGGGAAGCCCTCCTCAGCGCCAGGCATGCTAGGACAGTTGGTCATCCCAGAGGCAGGAAAGGGGCCTGCCATAATGGAATGGATCATTAGAAACCTACATTCGATTAAGATGCATAGTCTCCTCAGCCAGGGTAATGTCTGTTAGCTATTTATGAACTTGTTGCTCAGAAGAATTTACAGCCTGTTGCTTTGTCAGTGTTTGCCCTCTGTCTGGGAAAATGCACAATCACATGCGTCAGGATGAGATTGCAGTATGTTCCTGAGATTATTTTGGTGCAAATGTCACAGAATGAGGAACTCTCTAAGGAAATAATAAATTTTTAAATTGTGGTTTCCTTTTAATTAAAACAAAATCTGTTAGGCAGGCACTAAACAAACCAATTCTTCAAAGGATAATCCAACAATGGGCTTTAAAAAATACCCCTTGGCTGAACTATTCAACTTCAGTGAGCTACATAACTTTGAGGGGAAGTTTCGTTTTTTCAGTAGACATGGAGCCATTGAATCTTTTTAACCACAACTCATTTGCTTTCCCGCATTTCTTTCGGAGTTCCTTCCTCTTTTTGTCTTGGGGAGCATCTCCCTCTAATTTGGGCTTTTCCTTTTCATAGACTGATGTCTTTTTTCTTTTAATTTTTCCTGGGCAACATGCAGGATCTTAGTTTCCTGACCAGGGTGGAACTTATGTCCCCTGCAAGGGAAGGGTGAAGTCTTAACCACCAGACTGCCAAGAAAGTCCCCATAGATTTATGTCTTAAAAAGGCATGGTGGAGGCCAGCAAGTATTGGTAGATGGGTTGTACAGAAGCAATACTGAGATTTCAGGCTTATTTGGAACTATCTGTTAAATAGTGTTTCTATTTCTATTGAACTCTCTGATATGGACATTAAAAATAATTGAGGTATCATAATTTCACTGGAGGTGTATTAAACTACCTCATGTTTTTGTGAATCGTGTGTAAATTTAAAAGTCATTATTGTGTACAATGCTAGTGCTAACATAGATTGAAAAAGACTTTTAAGGGACAGCTTGGCCATAGATGGTTGTACATGGCTGAAGCAAAGGAGACTGAGAAGATTTGAGGCAATAAACGCATACAGTCAGCTCTCCATGTCCGTAGTTCTGTATCTGTGGATTCAACCCAGTATGGATTGAAAATATTTGGAAAAAAAAAATTCCAGAGAGTTCCAGAAAGCAAAGCTTGAATTGCTGTATGCCTGTGTATTAGTTGCTCAGGCATGTCCGATTCTCTTCAATCCCATGGACTTTAGCCCACCAGGCTCGTGTCCATGGAATTCTCCAGGCAAGAATACTGGAGTGGGTTGCCATTCCCTTCTCCAGGGGATCTTCCTGACCCAGGGGTTGAACCCAGGTCTCCTGCATTGCAGGAAGACACTTTACCGTCTGAGCCACCAGGGAAGCTTGAATTGCTGTATACCTGCAACTATTTACATAGCCTTTACATTGTATTCAGTTCAGTTCAGTCGCTCAGTCGTTCAGTCGTGTCTGACTCTTTGCGACCCCATGAATTTCAGCACGCCAGGCCTCCTTGTCCATCACCAACTCCCGGAGTTCACTCAAACTCACATCCATCGAGTTGGTGATGCCATCCAGCCATCTCATCCTCTGTCGTCCCCTTCTCCTCCTGCCCCCAATCCCTCCCAGCATCAGAATCTTTTCCAATGAATCAACTCTTCGCATGAGGTGGCCAAAGTACTGGAGTTTCAACTTTAGCATCATTCCTTCCAAAGACATCCCAGGGCTGATCTCCTTCAGAATGTACTGGTTGGATCTCCTTGCAGTCCAAGGGACTCTCAAGAGTCTTCTCCAACACCACAGTTCAAAAGCATCAATTCTTCATTGCTCAGCTTTCTTCACAGTCCAACTCTCACATCCATACATGACTACTGGGAAAACCATAGCCTTGACTAGACGGACCTTTGTTGGCAAAGTAATGCCTCTGCTTTTGAATATGCTATCTAGGTTGGTCATAACTTTTCTTCCAAGGAGTAAGCGTCTTTTAATTTCATGGCTGCAATCACCATCTGCAGTGATTTTGGAGCCCAAAAAAATAAAGTCTGACACTGTTTCCACTGTTTCCCCATCTACTTCCCATGAAGTGATGGGACCAGATGGGACCAGATCTTCGTTTTTTGAATGTTGAGCTTTAAGCCAACTTTTTCAGTCTGCTCTTTCACTTTCATCTAGAGGCTTTTTAGTTCCTCTTCACTTTCTGCCATAAGGGTGGTATCATTTGAATATCTGAGGTTATTGATATTTCTCCTGGAAATCTGTATTAGGTATTATAAATAATCTAGAGATGATTTGAAGCAGGGGTTTCCAACCCTGGGCTGCAGACTAGTACGTATTAGGAACTGGGCAGCAGAAGGTGAGCATTGGGCAAATAAGCGAAGCTGCATCTGTGTTCACTGCCACAACCCACTGGTGTGCTTGAATCATCCCAAACCACCCCTCCCCCCATCTGTGGAAAAATTGTTTTCCCATTGTAAAGTGTAAATTTATACTTTACAATCAGTGTAAAGTATACAGGAGCATGTGTGTATGTTATATGCTGCTGCTGCTGCTAAGTCGCCTCAGTCATGTCCGACTCTGTGCGACCCCATAGACGGCAGCCCACCAGGCTCCCCCGTCCCTGGGATTCTCCAGGCAAGAACACTGGAGTGGGTTGCCATTTCCTTCTCCAATGCATGAAAGTGTAAAGTGAAAGTGAAGGCGCTCAGTCGTGTCCGACTCTGTGCGACCCCATAGATGGCAGCCCACCAGGCTCCCCCGTCCGTGGGATTTTCCAGGCAAGAGTACTAGAGTGGGGTGCCATTGCCTTCTCCATATATTGCATGTATAATGCTATTTTATATAAGAGATTTGAGCATCCAACAAAGTCTGGTATCCGAGGGACTCCTGAAACCAATCCCCCATGGATATAGAAGGATGACTGTACTGGGGTGAAAAGCTGTGTTATATTCCCCAGCGTTGTTAGGTGGGGCTATAAATCAGTGCACTTCCCACCATTAGTGGAATGGCTCAATGAAGTGTTGCCTTCTGCAGTACCCTCAGCAGGTGTGACAAGTCTCTATGACTTAAGATAAAAAGGTTAGCAGGGTGTATTGTGGAATGAGAAAAGGAAGTTGCCAAAATATAATGTTGCAATATGTGATATATATGATAATATATTTACATAAATGCAAAGAAATTGAGGATTATGAATCTGAGAAGAGTGGGTATCTCCAGGGAGGAGGATAGCAAGGCAGACTTTAGCTTTGTAATGTATTCTTTTTCTTACACGGAGAACATACTCATGTACATGAGAGGAGAGAGTTACCTATAGTATCACAATCCCATTTTTCTCCTCCTTCCCCTTTCACCTTTAATTCCTTCTACCTCTGTGTTTAACAAAACAGAGAGCAATGTTTAAATCACCTAAAGGTCATTGGTACACAATGTGTGATGCAGTTCAGAATTTTCAGATGCCAGTTGAAGCATGAATGGTCAGAATGTGGTTGGATGGATTGAAGGTGAAAAAAGTCAGCTTTGGGCAGTGGAAAGAGTGGTTGGATGCTGGCCCCACCTCTGTGGGTGACTGCCTTTCTGAACTTGGCTAGCCTGGGAGCCTTTCCAGGCCATTGCTTAACATCCCCTTATAAAACATTTAACATCGCTCACGTGCATGCGTGCTTAGTAGCTCAATTGTGTCCCACTGTTAAGGTCTCTCATTTTAACTCTTAAAGATCTGAGTTTTTTTCTTTCTTTCTTTCTGTCTTTTTTTTAAGATCTTGGGTTCTTTAAATAACTCCATGGAAAGTTAAAGGCTGTGATATTACATAGAGCCTTGTCCTGAATCCCTCCTTATCTGCTTTTTAGTAAATAAATGAGAGTTGGCTATATTCCCAAGTGTGGACACTGTATACCGCCTGGGACTGCTGTGGTCATTTATCCAGACTCTCACCCAGGGTTGCCAGTAGCTCCAAGAGGGGAAGGAGAAAAAGGTCCCCATCAGAATGGGCCAACTAGAGCAAGGCACCCCCTTCTCCGGAAGGATGCAGCCCCGTGAGGGATTTGTCTTGAACTTTAACCAAAGGCAGCAGCCTTGTTCCTATCCCACCCCGACAAAAGGTCTTGTTCTTTATCTCTCTCCACTCTATGCTTCTCCCCTTTCTAAAGACTGTCATTCCCATCCCCTCTTGTTCCCAGATGGTGACAGAGGCGTCCATTGGCTACTGATGTTGCCAGTGTCCACCCGCACTGCGCCTCCAGTTCTGGGGTTTGCCGATGCCTTTTGTTTAGCTGTGCCCCAGTGTGACTTCCCAGGTCTGGAAAAGCCCTTCTACCCTGGCTCCTTTCATTCAGTTTGGGCACCCACCCTCTTGGTTCCCTTGAGACCCGCTCTGTGTTGTCTAATATGGGTGACCAGTCTTTCCTTTCGAAAGCCCCCATGCTCTTGGCTTTGCAGACTTCATCTACTCCATCTTCCTATCTCTGAAAGGTTTTAGTCTTTTTTGACCCCTCTCTCACCCCTTGCTCACTGGTGGTGTGCATTTAGATCCAGGTGTTGTTTAAACATTCTGCACATCTCTTTTCCTCTGCATGCCCAGTCCTTCCCAAGGAGCTCCTTACTCCTCAATTAGAGGTGAAATTTTAAAAGAAGCTGACTATCCCTAACACTTCATACCTTCTGGGATGGCCTTATTAAACAAACAAAGCAAATAAAAACCTCAGGAAATAACAAGTGTTGGCAAGGATGTGGAAAAATTAGGACCCTTGGACCTTGCTGGTAGCAGTGTAAAATGGTTCAGCCATTGTGGAGAATTGTCTTGTGGTTTGTAAGTTAAGCACACAATTACCATATGATCCAGTGATGTTAGCTTGAGGGGCTATAACTCAGAGAATGGAAAACAAATACTGAAAACCTTGGACATGATTATTCACAGCAGCATTGTTCAGTGTTAAGGACACTGTAAGCACATTGGATAAACAAAATGTGGTAGCCATACAATGAAATATTACTCATCAAAAGAAAGTATTGCTATGTGCTACGATGCAGGTGAACCTCCAAAACAGTATGCCGAGTGAAAGAAGTCAGACACAAAAGGTCACTTATTGCATGATTACACTTTTATGAAATATCCAGAATAAGTAAATTTGTGGAGACAGAAAACAGGTTAGTAGTTGCCAGGGACTGGGGAGAGGGAGAAGGGGGAGTGGCAGCTTCATGGATTTGAGGTTTCTTTTCGGAGCGATGGAAACATTTCAGAACTGGATAGAGGTGATGATTGCATATTACACTTGTATTAACTGCTGCTGAACTATACACTCCTAAAATGGTTAATTTTGTTATGTGAATTTTACCTCAGTTTAAAAAAATCTGGGGAAAAAGAAGAATTGGCTATGACTCCCCCTAGTTAAAAAAAGATAGACAAAAAGAAATTTTGAAAAATTAGAGGTGAGATTCTAGTTAGGTTGTCCAGTCTGGATTTTTAAAAAAGCCAGGTGACCTATGAAGAGATAATAGACTCGAATCCAATCTGGAAGATGAAATGATGCCATTTTAAAGCTACAAATTTGATCTTTTTTTACCTAAAAGTAGGTTTGGCTTAGGGTGAGAAAACTGACAAGGGGGAAATGAGGAAGGCACTCCTTGCCTTCATGTGGGCCCAGGACCTGGCTGGCAGAAAATTATGGGGGCTAGAACATGTCTGGTCCTTCTCGTTCTTCATGAAACTATTCTTTTAAAAAATTTTACCATTATTTAGTGCAGACCTTATCTTTAAAAATGATTATTCAGATAAATTAGGATGCTTCATAATTGGGCAGAAAAAGAGTCATTGATTCTTCACATCAAGAGAGGACTCTGGGCAGCTTTCAGATGGCAGTGTTTTCGTGTGTGTGTGTGTGTAGTGTGTGTGTAGTGTGTGTGTGTGTGTGTACGTACATGCTCAGTTGTGTCTGACTCTTTGCGACCCCACAGACTGTGACCTGCCAGGTTCCTCTGTCCATGGGATTTCCCAGGCAAGAACATTGGAGTGGGTTGCCATGCCTTCCTCCAGAGTACCTTCCCGATCCAGGGATCAAACCCAAGTCTCTTAACGTCTCTTGCATTGGCAGGCAGGTTCTTTACCACTAGCACCACCTGGGAAGCTCCAGTCTTTCCAGAGCTGCTCCTATGATCACAGAGGCAGGCAGTATCCCCCTAAAATGGTTACTAAAGAAGTTGCTAAGTTTCCCTGGTTGTGAATTTTTTTTCTTGTTAAAAAAAGATGTGTGGCCGCATTCATCTCCATTTACAAAGGACATACTGGGAACAAGCTGCTTTACTTTTTGCCCTTTTACCTAATACTCACCTTTTCGTTTTTCATCCCCCCTTCCCCCCAGATCAGCAACGTCTTGTTTTTCATTTTACCGCCCATCTGCATGTGCTTGTTTCGTCAGTATGCAACGTGCTTCAACAGCGGCATCTACTTAATATGGACTCTCTTAGTTGTAGTGGGTAAGTGGGTTCCTTTGTGAGCATGGGCTGAAAGGGAGGAAGTGGAACTTCGCACTCCCTGACCCCTTTGTAAACCAAAGTCACTCTGACGTCCTAACAAACTTCTATGCTGTTTCCTGGACTCCAGAAGGAGGACTCTTTTGAATATGGGCTTGATAACAAGGTTGACTGTAATTATCACTTAATTGCATTGGAGAGTCCATTTATATAATAGCCACTGGTGTGGTGCCAGTGCAGTGTTACGTGAACTTCTGAGGAAAGTCTTGTGAAACAATTGTATTCGGATGAAACCATGGTTTCTAAAGGACTACAGTTAAAAACAACAACAAATTCTAGATGTTTGATCCTTCGTAATTCTGGGAAATATTTGTATAATTTTTATTTCCTTCCACAGGCAGATTAGGAATTCTTAACTGTGAGAGAATGTTGACTTTTGATCGGCTGTGTGTTCCCACGAAAGCTCAGTGGATGAAGACACACTGTACTTGTGCAGTTATTAAAGTTCTGATATGCTGGTGTTTGGGCCCTGCTTCAAATCCTCTTTCTAGACATGAAGTCTGTATGCCTGGATAGTGTAGGTTTCTTCCTTCAGTTTCTTTTCTCAGAGAGAGAGAGAGTGATTTGGTCATTTCGGTATTTGTTTATGAAAAGGCTGTCTTTAATCGGTGTGTTCAATTTGTGAGTCTGTTCTTCTCTGTGATCTTTTTTTATTGGCTGTAATTGATTCTAGGAATTGGATCCGTCTACTTCCATGCAACCCTTAGTTTCCTGGGTCAGATGCTAGATGAACTTGCAATCCTTTGGGTCCTGATGTGTGCTTTGGCCATGTGGTTCCCCAGAAGGTATCTACCGAAGATCTTTCGCAATGACAGGTAAGCTTGTACTAAATTTTTGCATTTATTATACAGTACCGCATATGACAATGTATCTATTAACAAATATCACACCCTACTGAGTCTAACCTAGTGATGAGCTTTATCAGATATTTAATATCCACTGATTACACTGTCAGAGAAAAAAATTCTGCCAGGTAAAAGAGGTAATTTTAATATACTCAGGGAAAGAATTTATCTAATGTTCATTAGGAACACAAAGTCAAATATCTCCATTATTGGTACTGGCAAAATTAGAAGATTCAGTGGGGGAGAAAAGACTGAATGGTTGTTCAAAGACCTTTGATTTCCTGCTAGCACATCTTCTTGGGTGTGACCCAGGTCCACTACTTTTATATATTTACAGTAGAATGCACACTGAGGAATTGGTTCTTGAGCTGTAGATACTGTAGTGTTCAAATTGTGTCAGTTTGCTTCTGTTGAGAGCTACACACCAACACACACACATATACATACACATTCAAGCCGAAAACCCAGAATTTTAGGAAGAGATGCCTTTTAATATCCATTGTGTTATGCTTATATGGTTATTTATCCAGTAAATAGTTTATGGACACTTACAATGAAGTTTTCTAGGCGCTAGAATTTAACAGTAAACAAAACAGCAAGGTCTCCACCCTAAGTGAGCTTATATTGGAGAGATTATGAATCAGTAAACAAATAATATAATGTTAGGATGTGAAAGTGCTATGATGAAAAATGAAGCTGGTAAGGGGGTCATGGTGACTTGGAGTGCCGACTTAGAGTTTGGTCAGGGAAGGTCCTTTCTGAGGCACTCTTGTTAATATCTGAAGTAACAGAAGACATCAACATCATAAAGATGAGAAATGCTCCTAGAAACATATGACCCATACATTTCTCTGTACACACTGTTTTGTTAACATATATACAGATAAATGGGCTTCCCAGTTGGTGCTAGTGTAAAGAATCCACCTGCCATCGTTGGCAGGAGACACAGAAGATGCAGGTTTGATCTCTGAGTCAGGAAGATCCCTTGGAGGAGGAAATGGTAACCCACTTCAGTATCCTTGCCTGGACAATACCATGGACAGAGGAGGCTGGTGGGCTGTAGTTTATGGGGTCGCAAAGAGTCAGACACAACTGAGCTTGCATGCATGCTATATGGATAAATAATCTAAAAATATGAATTCAATCAAGTAACCTGTGTGTTCCCATGGAGGAGAAATAAAGGAGTTCATTGTAGTTTTCCTGGTACCCTGAGTGGGACTAGGAGTGATGCCGCCGTTAGAGATGCAGGCTGTTCTCTATGGATGGAGGTGGAAGAACATCCATGAAACATGCTGGCTTCAAAAAGCACATTATAGAACTGTGTGTGTGACACCCTCATTTTAGAATGAATGAAGACTGTTTTTGACTGTATGTCTTCAGATGTGCACAAATGTGTCTGGAAGGTAAGGAACTGCCACCATTGGGCTATTCTTAGGAATGGGATGAAGCCTCTTTTTGTCTGTATGTCTTCAGATATGCACAAACGTGTCTGGAAGGTACGGAGCTGCTGCTGCTGCTAAGTCACTTCAGTTGTGTCTGACTCTCTGCGACCCTATAGATGGCAGCCCACCAGGCTCCCCTGTCCCTGGGATTCTCCAGGCAAGAACACTGGAGTGGGTTGCCATTTCCTTCTCCAATGCAGGAAAGTGAAAAGTGAAAGTGAAGTTGCTCAGTCATGTCCGACCCTCAGCAACCCCATGGACTGCAGCCTTCCAGGCTCCCCCGTCCATGGGATTTTCCAGGCAAGAGTACTGGAGTGGGGTGCCATTGCCTTCTCCACTACCATTGGGCTATTCTTAGGAATGGGATGAAGCATCTTTTTGACTGTATGTCTTCAGATATGCACAAACATGTCTGGAAGGTAAGGAGCTGCTACCATTGGGCTATTCTTAGGAATGCGAGTGGACAGAGAACTTTCACTTTTACCTTTAATCTGTACTGTTTTACAATTTTTTTTTTTACAAAGTGCATGTGTTAATTTTTAATCCTAAAAAATATATTATTAAATGAGGTAGGAAAAAAACACACTTTATTCATTCATACACTCATTGGCTGCACTGTGTGGCTTGCGGGACCTTAGTTCCCTGACGAGGGATTGAACCTGGGACCCGGCAGTGAAAGTGCTGAGTCCTATCCACCGGACCATCAGGACATTCCCAAGAAAACATACTTTAAATGGATTAGCTGTACAATCTTCACCCTGGGCAGCAGGATATGAATTAAATAGTATTATCTTTAAACACTATTGAGCAAACAGAAGTATCTTCAAGTGGAAAGGAAGCTGTTCCTGGTCTTTGATGAAATATGGTCTCCCTGGTGCAGAAACCTCCTGAATGCAGGACTTGTACTTTAGAAATCAGAGATAGCCTAGGCCAGCCTGCTGTGTTTCAGTTGTGTTTCTTGTTTCCTTGTTCAGCTTCAGGAGAGATTGGGGTGATCAGAAAGCTGCCGGAGGAGGGGAAACGTGGAGGTGCATGCTGCTCGGCAGGGGCACGAGGTGGCTTGACCAGCGGGGATGTTTTGCCTCCGCCTGAGCAACACACCCCTGACCTTTTGGCTTTTCCTGTTGTTTCCAAAGATGCCCACCAGTTACTTACTTCCATGCTTTCCGGGAGCATGCTTTCATTGTATTGAGAGCTAAGGAACCACTTTGTTCTTAGATCTGAGTGTACAAGCCCTGGGATCAGCGTGAGAAGATGACAAAATGGGAATAAGGGTTTTGTTGTTTCTGGTGCTCTGGAGACCTGGGTTTGAAATTCCACTGGACAGTGTTTAATGTGTTCATAATAGAGAATCTTGTTCTTTTCTTGTTTCTTGATGGGAGCAAGAGAGAAGAAAATGGGGCAATGCTGTGGTAACAGAAACTTACCAACTTTAGTAATGAAACACATTGTGAGGCAGGGCGGTCTGACCACTGGGGACTTTTCCATTGGCTGCACTGAGCTGCCTCTCTCAGGGGAAGATGTGGACCCCCTGTCTTCAGTTTGGGGAGAGTCTGTGGAGGCACTGAGAACCCTCTGTGTCTATATCCCTGGCTTTGCAAACCACCTGGGTTTGATTCCTAGAGTCCCTGTTTAAAAAAAACAAACAAACGTATAACTTGTTTTGACTCTTGAGGTTTCTATTCGCTCATCTGTAGAACTGACTGACTAATCGTGTTCACCGCAGGCTTCTTGTTAGATGATCCTGCAAAGCAGTTCATAGAGCACTGAGACCATGGTGAGCACTCAGTCAGCTCTCATTCTTAACAATGGCACATGGGGAATGCTGCCCAGTATTTGAGGTGTGCATGCTAATTGAAGGACAAAAATGAACACTGATCATTTTCATGAGCAAAGGAAGAAAAGGTGAATGTTATAGGAGAGGTAGCTCACTGCAAATAAGCATTTCAGCTGTGTCTGTGGACCTTCAATTTGCCAGTGGTGTGGAGAGCAAGAAGGCAAGAAGGCCAGACTGTTTAGCGTGGACTTCACCTCGTGATGTGGGAAGGCAGCATCTCTGGTGTGGAATGGCATGCCAGACCAGAGATCTCAGGGCAACACCAGGAATTCTGCAGGCTGGGGATTGAGTGAACTTATATGATAGTAACCATTTATCTCTCCCCAACCACCCCACCTTTTTTTTTCTTTTTCTGGTCTAGACTTTGCTGGAATATTTCTAAAAACCTCTAAGGGGACTTCCTTGGTGGTCCAGTGGTTACGACTCCACTCCCAATCCAGGGGGCACAGGTTCAATCCCTGGATAGGGAACTAGATCCCACATGCTACATGGTATGACAAAAAAAAATAAAAAAAACTTAGTAGTGGTTCCAGTGTGAAATTTCTGGAGAAGAGAGGGGATTGTGTGTTGGCTAAGTGACTTTGCATCAGACAGATCTAGATCTGAATAACAATCCACTTTTTCTTCTGCACTCTGATACCTTATTTTGCTCATCTATAAAGAAGAGACAGTAAAAGTATCTAACTCAGGGGTTAGAAACATATGTAAAAATCATATGAAGTATATAGCATAGTGTCTGTTACAGAGTAAACACTCACTAAGTGCTAGCAGTAATTATGAATGGCTAATACAGATAAGTGTTTTGAAGATAAAGAATAAGCAGAACAGCAGGGGAATGTAAATAGGAATTGTTGTTGTTTAGTCACCAAGTCATGTCTGACTCTTTGCAACCCCATGGACTGCAGCACGGCAGTCAGTCCTCCCTGTCCTTCACCATCTCCTGGAGTTTGCCCAAGTTCACATCCATTGAATTGGTGATGCCATCCAACCATCTCATCCTCTGTCACCCTCTTCTCCTGCCCTCAATCTTTTCCAGCATCAGGGTCTTTTCCAGTGAGTTGATGCTTCGCATCAGGTGGCCTAAGTATTGGAGCTTCACCTTCAGCTGAATAGGAATAGGAATAGGCATAGTAAATAGAAATAATTGGTGGGATTTTCTAAAAAGGGCCGTCTTTCATTTTGCCTAGAATGTCTGAAGAATTGTTGGGATATGCACTCAGCTGTTGCTGGTTATTAATAATTTGACATTTCCATTTTGAGAAAAAAGCAAACTGTTGTAGGCTAATTGTATCCATTTTCTAAAGAATTTATCCTGCTGTGGTCCTAAATCTAGCGATAGTCCTCACCTTACAATCCAGTTTATTTTTTGAATCCTGAATAGCAGGGTTGCAGGCTGGGATCTGCTTGTCCTGCTCTCTCTGCTGGGTGACGAGCTCATCTCAGACCCTCTGGGCCATATCAACTCCGTACTTAGGAAATGACAGGGCTGGACCTTCCAGGACCAAATGCTGGAATCCTGTGACCATCAGAGGCTTGTTCTAAACAGGTTATGTTTTAGTTGTTGTTTAGTTGCTAAACTGTGTCCAACTCTTTTGTGATTCCCATAGACTGTAGCCCTCCAGACTTCTCTGTCCAAGGGATTTCCCAGGTGAGAATTCTGGAGTAGGTTGCCATTTCCTTCTCCAGAGGATCTTCCTGACCCAGGAATCGAACCCAGGTCTCTTACACAGAAGGTGGATTCTTTACTGCTGAGCCACCAGGGAAGCCCATTTTAGCCTTAAAGGGGAGTTTAAAGCAGTGAATCTTGTCCAGGATTGTATCTATCCCATGCTGGCCATCTGGGGAGTTTGTGGACATGTTTTTGGTGGTCACAGTAATGGAGTTTTATCATCCATAAATTCCATTTAACTTCAGAAGAGTAAAATGGGCATTACCAAATGTTTGATATGAAAAAAGGGGCTAACAGGGTTAAAAACCATCTCTTTAAAGGGAAGCTAATGATAACAATAGTAACGGCTTTATTATAATATTATGATGATGGTATTGGGTTGCTAGATTTGGGTTTGGGGAATACAGGAAGAAGGTGTGTTAAGGGTTCGCCAACCTTGTGTTCAGTTTGAGCTGATCATGAGTTGCAAAGTTGAAAACAGGACCAGAGGCAACAGTTGGGGATATTTAGAGAACACCCCGTGGGGCGCCTTGCCTCCTGGGTTTTCCCAGCTCTCTCTGTCCTCAGGGCCTCTGGTGACTGTTGGCTTCTGCTGGTTGCAGAACCATGCATTCACATGGTGTCTTCGTTGGCTGAGCCGCCTTCCAGAAGCGCATTCCTCCACACCCTCTGGGGAGCGGTAGGGAGGTGTCTGCCCATGTTCCTCTTAGAGAAAGCATGTTTCATCAAGCTCACTGCCTTTGAAATCTTTGGCAAGACTACAGAGAGCCT
Source organism: Budorcas taxicolor (assembly GCF_023091745.1). Classification (NCBI taxonomy): domain Eukaryota; kingdom Metazoa; phylum Chordata; class Mammalia; order Artiodactyla; family Bovidae; genus Budorcas; species Budorcas taxicolor. The sequence continues at coordinate 28,086,216 of NC_068917.1, read as the reverse complement.
TTCTGATTGCAGCATCAGCTCAGTCGACTTTTCCCTGAGTATGACATTTTCAACAATAATATTATTTAAAATAACATTTATTCTCAAATCATGGTCATGAAAACAGAAATAATGGATTTTATTAGAACACACCATTGTATCAGGCGCTGTGTTGAGTGCCTTAATGCTTATAAGAACACTACAGGGCAGGTGTCTTGATTTTCATACGGAAAACCTGAGGCTTGAGGAGTTTTAGTGACTTGCCAAAAATCCCATGGGCTGCTGAGGGATGGAGGCAGAATGTGAACATACATGGGTCTCACTGGACACGTGTGCTGTGACTCACTCTGTTGTTCTGTGTCTGGGTCCTAAACCTTCGGACACAGTGAGGTGGTACGGTTTGAAAGTATCTGATTATGTGTTTGCTGTGGTTGTTATTTAGTTGCTCAGTTGTGTCTGACTCTTTGTGACCCCATGGGCTGTAGCCCTATAGGCTCTTTAATCCATGGGATTTCCCAGGCAAGAATACCAGAGTGGGTGCCATTTCCTTCACCAGGGGATCTTCCCGACCTAGGAATCAAACCCACTCTCCTGCCTTGCAGGCAGATTCTTTACCACTGAGCCACCAGGGAAGCTCATAGTTATGTGTTTATCTAATCTAAATGACCAAAAAGCCTTGACATATCATGGAACCTCAAGTCCAGTGATTGAGTTACTGGGAGGTCCCCAGGGGCCAGGCACACGGTGGGGACCTGGGGCTGTGTGACGCTACTGTACGCGGGCCAAGCTGCAGACTTCTCTAGTAGCTGATGTGTGCCGGGGCCAAGGCTGGGAGAAAAACACAATTCTCCTGAGGATTTGCTGCTTGGATCCTTTCCCATGTACATATATTTTCCCGCTGGTCAAAGTTCAGGGCTACAATTCCTGTTCATTCCAGTCAGAAAGTTGGCAGCTTGATCAATGATTTCCTGAGCCTTGATGATAAATGGTTTTCCTCTTTATGAGATACACTTGTATTTTGAAAGTTTCCATGCACTTTGGTTTCTTTCTAATGGAATTTCATTCAAATTAGTTTCCTAACGGTGATGCTTTCCAGGGCTCCTGGCCAAAGTAAATGGTGCTAATGAGGAATAACAGAAACTTCAGGAAAGTCATGTGCCCCTAAGTTTCAGTCATGGATATGGGCCTTTGAGATCCTCTAGTCTAGACTAGATAGGAAATTTATAGATAAGGAAGCAGAGTCCCAGGGAGAAGGAAAGCAACGTGTCCAGGGTCACGTCGCCACTTCTAGCTCTTTCCACTGAAAGTACCTTCACTGAAGGGCTGTTATCAGTCATTTTTGATTCCAAAGGATGGTATCAATTATTTTTCTAACACTTTTCATGTCTGAAACTTCACACAAAATTCCAGTGCCGAAGAGGCTGTAGATTGTTAGTCAATACAGATACCAGGATTTTAGACTTGTGTGCTAGACACATGGGGTGTTTTTTTTTTTTTTTTCTTTTAATCGAGGATGCTTTGTGGTTTGTAAACGATCTGTTTTTCTTATACATGTTCACCTTGTAGAAGAGGGCTGGGCGGACCGCATCTTTGGCCACATGGGTGACTTGCGTGTTCTTCGCAGATTAAGTGTTCTTGTTGCACAGTCATGCCCATTTGCTTACTTATTGTCTACAGTGGCGGGGTTGAGTAGCTGTGGCAGAGAACCTATGACCTGCGAAACCTAAAATATTCACTATCTGACCCTTTGCAGTAAGAATTTGCCCAGACATGCTGTAAGACACCTGGGGGAAAAAATACAGAAAAGTACTGCTAAAAATAATCAAGTATTCACAGCTTAGCCTTAAAGCCTCAGGTTGATTATAATTTAACCATTTTCATAGCTAACTATTTTGAAAATTTCTGATTGTTTCCTAAGGATGAATTCCTAGAGAAACTGAGCCAGTGTGGGAGAATGGTTTGCAGGCTCCTGGCACTTTGTGTGGAATGTCTTTTGAGCTTGCCCTCCCAGCATCAGTGCCTGTACTCTGCCAACGCCCAGCAAACAAACACGGCCCCCTTTTTAATGGATTTGGTGTGCTTTCACCCATATAGGGGCAGGTTCAAGGTGGTGGTCTGTGTCCTGTCTGCAGTTACAACGTGCCTGGCGTTTGTCAAACCCGCCATCAACAACATCTCTCTGATGACCCTGGGGGTTCCCTGCATGGCGCTACTCATTGCTGAGCTAAGGAGGTGGGTAGCAGTCTCCCTCCCTGGCCCTCAGGCTGTCCTTGGGATAGGAACAAACCAGCTCTTGGTTCTTTTACTGCCTTTGAAGAGGAGTTACTCCTCACAAAAAGTTGTCCCTGACTTGTGGATTAGGATCAAGTTGGGTGGTTTGGTTCAAAATAGTAATCTCGTTTTCAGAAAGGAAGGCAGAGTATAAGCAATATATTCTAATGATCCAAAAACTAGCTTAGGAGGAACATCTCAGGGCCTGGTGAGTCCCTAGACCAAGCTGCCTGGAGTCAACTCTGCAGAAATGAGAATGTTGTTGTGTTGTTTAGCCACTAAGTCACCCCCAAGGACTATAGCCCACCCTACTCCTCTGTCCATGGGATTTCCCTGGCAAGAATACTGGAGTGGGTTGCCATTTCCTTCTCCACGGGCATCTTCCTAATTCAGGGATCGAACCCATGTTTCCTGCTTTGGCAGGTGGATTCTTTCCCACTGAGCCACCAGGGAAGCCCAAAAAGGAGAATAGACGTGTTCATATGACAGAGTAATAAGAAAAGCAAAGTCCTAAAGAAGCTATTGCATTTATACACAGAAGGAAAAAGAAATGAATGTCTGTATACAAAGCAGCATTGCTGCTTTCCCTGAGGCTTAGTTTCTTTCTTACAGCCTATCAAGTAAAGCCTTTTACTGTTTGCATAAACATTTTCTTGTGTCAAGTCAAGTTCAGGTTGATACCCAGACACATTATTGGGTTGGCCAAAAAGTTTGTTTGGGTTTTTCTGAAAAGCAGTTTAGCTCTTGAGTGTGTTTATGACTGTCTTATTCAGCCCCAACTAAAACACATCTAAATCACTACCCATATTGTAATACTCTTTGAAAATGCCTTTTCTCTGTACCACTTTTAGAAATCCACTCTAATTCATGGCTTATTGTCATGGACACAGATGGTCTTAACTGAAGTTTTGTATTTATCCCCCTTTGTGAGAGTTTCTCTGTGTAGTATATAATCAGCTTTCTCTCACTCTTTGTTTTGAGTGGAGACATGTATATGTTTTCTACCATTGCTTTGCCTCTGGGGATTGTTTTGATTATCAGCAACACCAGGCAAGGTCAGAGGTGGTTGGTGAAGGGTGATATAAACTTGAGGCCGGCAGTGGGAGGACTGTCCTGTCTTGTCTTGTTGGCTTTGAGTACCCTTCATGGACCTGGGAAGGAAGAGACCCATTGCAGAATACTAACAGAGCTTAAAGCTCTTTGGAAAACCATTACATTGCTGATAAAGATATCTGAATGGATTTGTGATAGTCCAGTGATGCTGACTGATATTAGGCCTGAAGTCAATAGAATGTTCTCCACTTAGCTATGTTTCTTGAGAATTCATTGCAATCTAGTTTTTCTTTTAACTCCTGAGTTTCATGTTTTAATCTATAATTTTGTTCAGAACTGGCTAAAGAAAGGGAAACTTTTAAATTCACGTTAGCTAAACAAGAGCAAATCAAGGGGCAGATTTTATAGAATAAATAAATTCTCCTTTACAATTGTGATCTTTAAGCAGGGAAACATTTTCCTTTAATACTCTAATCTTTTTAAGTAACTGCAAAGGAAATAATTTCTATTCTATACTTGAAATTTTTCCCCCTGAAAAGCCAGTCATCATTACAGTCAACTAGTCTTCATCATTACCTCAAAAACTTGCAGCATTGCGGAAGTATTCCTCCTTCTATCTCCAGGATCTGCCTTTCTACTTACTGATTATCCCCTCCCTTCTCCTGTTCTTATTTTACTCCTGTAAACTGTCTACCGTGTCATCCCTCTCTCTCCAGAGGATCCTTCCCGTTCGCCTGCTGAATGTCTCCCATTGTCTCTACCACCCAGCCTAGCCTCCATTACAATCTGTCTCCAGCCACCACCCTTAATCTCTCATCTGTCACAGCCACGCTTATTTAAAAGGTGTCTCCATCTGTTTCCTCTCATTTATTCTTCAAGCTACTCTAACCTGGCTTCTGTGCCCTCTTTGATACCCAACCCCCTCTCGGTTGGACATCCACTGATCACCTTTTAGTCCTCCTGAATCTCACTTGTTTTCCCAGCTCTCTGTACAATTCACCCCCTCAACCTTGGTACATTCTTTCTTGTGATTCCTATGACACCACATTCTCCTTTTTTTTTTTTTTAACCAGTTCTGCAGCAGCTCCTCTTCATCCCTTCATGAGAGCGCCTTCTTTTCTATGCACCTGTCCATGCTGCTGCTGCTGCTAAGTCACTTCAGTCGTGTCCGACTCTATGCAACCCCATAGACGGCAGCCCACTAGGCTCCTCCATCCCCGGGATTCTCCAGGCAAGAACACTGGAGTGGGTTGCCATTTCCTTCTCCAATCCATGAAAGTGAAAAGTGAAAGTGAAGTCCGCTCAGTTGTGTCTGACCCTCAGTGACCCCATGGACTGCAGCCTTCCAGGTTCCTCCATCCATGGGATTTTCCAGGCCAGAGTACTGGAGTGGGGTGCCACTGCCTTCTCTGACCTTTCCATGCAGGGAACCCATAAGATACACCCTCACCTCTGCTTTTCTCTCCCTACACTTTCCCCTCAAACTTCTCATCTACTCCATGCCTTTAATTCCTGTTCATATGCTGAAGAGGAAGAGAAAATGGAAATTGTTCATCTCTGTTTTAGCCACTAAACCAGAAAGCAGTCACTAATGTTGTGGGGCTCTATCAATTTTTTCATAAATCTTTTCAAGGGCTACATATAACCCCCGTACTGACAGGGCTTTTCAGGTTGTTTTTTTGAACAGGTCTTTCTGAGCCTGCTGCCCATCCCATATTCACTGATGTTTTTGCCCATGTTTCCATCAGACGGCTGGGAAAGGTACCAGGAAGTCAGACTTTAGACACCATTAATTTGTTCAGCAAACATGAACAGATAACATCTGTTATGACCCATGAAGGGTCATATTTATGTTAGACATGGACTCCTGCGAGTGAGCAAGCAGGACTGACTGGGGTGCAGGCCTTTGAGGGACAGAGACCCCAGAGGAGGGGTGGAAGGACCCTCAGCCACCAACTGCCTCTGGGCATTTCTCCCCAAGAAAAGAAGTCACCCTCTTTGTGAGCAATTTGGTAATAAGGAAGGAAAATGGCTGCTGAAGTTCCCCCTCGAGCTGTTGGGGTTTGTTCAGAAACCCTTTGCCCCAGGGTGTGGAAGAGCTCATTCTTTCTTTCAGGAGTACCAAGAGCCTCCCTGAGCCTGACACCGTCCCAGGTTGGGGAGACAGGCTGGAGATACATAAATGAAGCACAGAGGGTCTCGGCGAGGCTGTCATTGCTACAGAGAGAAATAGAGGGAAGAAGGTGATGGGGGCTTGGGGGTCACTTAGGAGGTGGAGATAAGTGGTGTGACTGTTAGGAACAGTGCTCAGCAAAGGGCTCACTGAGGGACATTTGAACAAAAACTGGGAGGTGGTGAGCCCCGTGGCTATCTGGGAATAGCATTCCAGGAGACAGAACAGCCAGTGCTAAGGCTTGACAGCGTGCCTGGGGTTTTGGAGGAATGGCAAAGATTGCTGGGGGGTTTGATGAGCAGAGGCAACGTGGGGCAGGTAGGGAGGAGTGGGTGGAGCACAGAGGGAGGCCAGCGCACTGGGCCTCCTGCCACTGTGAGCACTTTGGCTTTCCCTCTGGGAAAAGGGAAGATGTGGGAGGCTTTTGGGCAGGGCGTTGAGAGGTGACTCTAGGAACAGGGGCAGATGGAGGTGATTGCCATAACTCAGGGGGCTTGGACCCAGGCAGTGGTGACGGAAAGAGATTGGATTTGAAATATATATCCCCGAGCTGATGAATTAGATGTAGGGTATGTGAGAAAGAGAACAATGACTCCAGAATTCTTGGCCTGAGGTCCTGAAAGCACCCTTCCCCAAGGGGGCCGGGAGGAGAACAGGTATTGAACAGAAGAAAGGATCAGGAGTTCTTTGTAGACATGTGAAATTTAGATCAACACAGACCATTGGGTGGACGTGTCATAATCTGATGTGTGGTTTGCACGTCTGGAGTTAAGAAGAGGCCTGGGTGAAGAGTGTGGCTTTGTGAACCATCAGGGTATATATAGTGTTTATATCCTTGAGCCTGTGTGATGGGGCATTGAGTGGGAACCCTGGTGCCAAGGGGCCAGGGAGGGTTAGGGTTAGGGGCTGGGGAGGTGTGAGGAGGCAGAGAAGTGACGAGTGAGTTAGAAGGAGACCAGGATGGACACGAGCTGCTCTCTGCGTCTCCGGCAGGTGTGACAACGTGCGTGTTTTAAAGCTGGGCCTCTTCTCCGGCCTCTGGTGGACCCTTGCCCTCTTCTGCTGGATCACAGACCGGGCCTTCTGTGAGCTGCTGTCATCTGTCCACTTCCCCTACCTGCACTGTGTGTGGTGAGCCGCGTCGTCGGGGGCAGGGGGTGGCGAGGCAGGGTCTACGCTCCCTGTCATCACTCTGCTCTCCTGCAGGGCACACGAGTGTGCACAGGAGATGGAGCAGAGCCTGCGGGCCCCTCTCTTCACATAGACTATCGGACGTCTCAGGGAGCAGGCTTAGCCGGACCAGACAGACCTAATTGTCTCTGCTTCATGTCTGTGCTGTCTCTTACCTCTTGCTCCATTATCAAAGCAGAAAGGAGCTTGGAAATCGAAGCTGTAACCTGAGCTCTAGCTAGGTCTGCAGGGTAGGGGAATGTGGGGAAGGCTGGGGACAGATGTGACGTGGGGACAGGACAGTCCCAAATGGGAACCAAGCACACCTGAGCCCGAGTGACCAGCCTGGGCCTCACAGGTCACCTGGGGACAGTCTCACCCATTCATTTGACAGGTGGAGACACAAGTCCAGAGAAATAAAAGTGAATTGTTAAGGATCGCCCAGCTGGTTACATAAAAGCAGCCCAGGAGTTTAATCATGGGGAACATGATCAAGCATCTATAGTTTAGAAGGCTCAGGCTGCACTGTTAGGTTAAGAAAAAGGTTACGAAACAGCATGCAGAATCCTGTCCTCAGAAAGCAGAGGAGGAGTGGTTTTCTTCCTGGGAATTGCGTCAACTCCAAACCTAGCATCATCTTTCCCTCTCTGTCCTCCAGGATTTCTGATCATGAGATATCAAGGGACAAGAGAATTCTTTAGAGTGCTCCTTGTAAGTTGAGAGCACCCAGGGAGGAATTCTAGTGGTAAGGAGTTGCTAAAACTTGTTAGATCCAGATTTGGAAGAAGGCTGACCTCTATCAGGAGATACCTAAGATTATGTGATTTGAAAGAATTCTCTTGAATTCCCTGGGATGTTTGAACTTGTGTATTATCTACCATGAGACCTAAGCTGCTCTCAGGTTAAGACTTGGGGACTTCCAGATTTTTTCGCTGAAGGCAAAGCAAAGCAGCTCATGCTGGGGATTCCAGTCTTAGGGTCCATTGCCTGATATTTGTTAGGTTCAACCTCGACTCACATTAGTGAATTTATATACACTTCGTACATCTGAGTTATAATTTACAGATTATTAAATGCACAGATTTTGTGTAGTCTGGTAAGTTTTGATAAATGTATCTACCTGTGTAAAGAGGCTCTCATTCAAAATATAGTACTTTCTTTAAAAAATTTTTATTTTGTCTTTTGGCTGTTCCACATGCAGCATGTGGGGTCTTAGTTCCCTGTCTAGGGACTGAACCTGTGTCCCCTGCAGTGGAAGCTTGGTCTTAACCTGTGGACCGCCAGGGAAGCCCCTGGTGTGTTTTAAATTGATCCAAGTTCCTTTATCACAGAGTGATTTAAGTAAAATTCAAAAAGTAGAGTGTAGTAACTTTGGTTCAACCTTAATTTGTTTCTAAATTTGGTGTACTTTGAGTTTTTTTTCCCCCCCAAAGTTGAACAATTTTCTGGGATTTCCCTGATGGTCCAGTGGTTAAGATTCCTAGCTTCCACTGCAGGGGGCGCAGCTTCGATCTCTATTTGGGGAACTAAGAACTCAAATGCTGTGTAGAGTGGCCAAAAGACAAACCAAAGTTGAACCTCTTTTTTATTTTTGGTATCAGTTATAGTGATATATTTATTTACTACAACAAATTTAAACAACAGGAAAGTATAGAAAGAAAGGCTTTTACAATTCTAATTCTGTCCAAAGAGAGAGAACAATTGTTAACAACCTAAAGTATATCCTTCCAGATGTTTAGTTCTCTAATTCTACTTTTAAAAGCAAAAATAGCTTCAACCTATACATGATGCCTGGAAAATCCCATGGGCGGCAGAGCCTGGTAGGCTGCAGTCCATGGGGTCGCTAAGAGTCGGACACGACTGAGCAACTTCCCTTTCACTTTTCACTTTCATGCATTGGAGAAGGAAATGGCAACCCACTCCAGTACTCTTGCCTGGAGAATCCCAGGGATGGGGGAGCCTGGTTGGCTTCCATCTATGGGATCGCACAGAGTCGGACACGACTGAAGCGACTTAGCAGCAGCAGCAGGGATGATGCAAGCTGGTTCTTCTTTTGCTGTTCAAATCATGGACAACTCTCCTTACCAATGTAATTATATTATTTTCATCAGTTTGCGTGTCCAGTTAATACCTCAAAACATGGGTAATGCTATGTAATTCATTTAACCAACTTCTCTGTTAATGGATATTAAGGTTATTTCTAACTTTTCACTTTTATAAACAGTTGGTAATGAATATCTGTATTTGTTCATATGCCTGAATGTTCCCTTAGGTTATAATATGTTGCCAAACCCAGAGATACCAACTGACACAATTTTACTAAAATCTGTAAGATAATAAAAGTATATCTGTAAGATATACTTTCACATATCCTGGATGTTAGTAACTTTAAAAAGTATTTGTTAACCTGATTGAAAAGATTTTATTTTTATCTTTTAAAAAGTTAGTATTTTGTTGGGCATCTTTCAAATGTCAATTTACTATATCATTCCTCTTTTGAAATGTGCCTTTTAAGTTTCTTTATCATCTCTGTGGAGTGTTTATATTTAAAAATTTATATCCAGCCCCTACTTCCCGACACATAGTAGAGAGTCATTACTGTTAAATACCTCCGTGCCATTTATTATGCACATTTGTAACATTTTCAAAAGTATAGAGAATAATATGTGGAGCCCCCAGGGAGGCAACAGTTAGCTTCAGTATTATCTCATCCTGGCCACCCTCACCCACTACCCACCCCACCCAGACTGTTATAAAGCAAATCCCATACACCCTATGCAATGATTGGTTTTTAGGGCTCTTCATCAGGTAGGGATTTTAATTCTTTGTCACAGGGTACACCTGTTCCCCTCTCCCCCCACTTTCCCGTTTATCTGTTAGTATGTTGATGCTATCTTGCGCCTTACTGTTTTATCTGTTAGTATGTTGATGCTGTCTTGCGCCATACTGTTTTAAACTTGCATGCTCCCACCTCTGTCAGTCTTTTCCTTTAGGGTTTTTTTTTCCCTTCTCCCTTCTATATGCATTACACTGTGGCTGTGACATCCCTTAAAAGACACTGTTCTCAACCAAGCGAACTGGTAGTGCTCTTACAACCATCTTTATTCCAGGTGTGTGTGTTTACTGTTCCCATGTTTGGCTGTGCTGGGTCTTGGGGGCAGGGCGTGGACTCCTCCTCGTAGTGCGTGGGTTTTTCTCTGGTTGCTGTTCGTGGGTTCTAGAGTGTGGGCTCAGTAGTTGCCGTGCTCGGGCTTAGTTGCCCCATGGCATGTGAGATCTTAGTTCCCCGACCAGGGACTGAACCTGCGTCCCCTGCACTGGATGGTGGATTCTTAGCCACTGGACCGCCAGGGAAGTCTCCATTCCATGTGTTTTTAAATGAAGAGGTGTCCACTACACGTGGCTGTCACAGTGATTCCCTTTAGGGTTTCAGAACTTTGTGTCATTTTAAGAAAGACCTCTTCCAAGGTTTATAAAAATATTCTTTTATTTTTAAAAGAATATTATAAAAGAATATTTAAAAGAATATTAAAAAATTTTTTTTAATTTTTTTAAAATGTTTTTAAAATGTATTTTAAATCTTTAATTTATCTGGAGTTTTAAATTTCAGTATAAGGTGCAAAAGTTACATGCCTTTACATGGTCCCCACGATAAAGATCAATATGAAAACTTGCTACCAGCACGGTGAAGATAATAGTTTCCTTACTAAAGTGCAAAAGCTGATGAATCAGTGTAAAATTATTTCTAATGAAGGGTGTTAGATATGTACAGCCCATTATTTAAGTGAGAAGCGGGGAATCAGTCCCATGTGCTCAGTTATTTCCATCCTTTTAGTGCCTCTGTTTTTTTATTTTAATTAAATTTGTTTATTTATTTACATGTCAATCTCAAACTCCCAATCTATCCTTCTTCCCCACCCTCCCCAACCCCACAACCATAAATTCATTCTCTGAGCTTGTGAATCAGTTTCTGTTTTGTGAATAAGTTCATTTGTATCCTTTTTCTCTTTTCTTTTTTTTTGGCCATGCACTGTGGCATGTGGGATCTTAGTTCCCCAACCAGGGATTGAACCCTCGTCCCCTGCAGTGGAAGCGCAAAGCCTTAACCACTGGTGCGCCCAGGAAGTCCCTGTATTCTTTTCTTTGTTTCTAGATTTTGCATATAAGTGATGTCATATTAGTGCTTCTGTCTTAAACCCTTGATTTCTGTGGAGCCCCAAAGGCACTGGCAAGTTTTTCCTGTTATCAGGCTGGAATACTTTAGAACATTTCAAGAGAGGCCTTGTTGGCTCAGAATTTATCAGTCGCGTGCTATTCCAGGGGTGTGGGGCTCCCTCGCCCCTTCTGAGCTAGAGGAGGCCCCTGCCAGTCTTTGCATCTGGGAAAGGCGGGTTAAGCCTGCAGGGAGGCGGGGCGGCAGGCCGGCCCAGGCCCCTGCCAGTCTTTGCATCTGGGAAAGGTGGGTCAAGTCTGCAGGGAGGCGGGGCGGTAGGCCGGCCCAGGCCCCTGCCAGTCTTTGCATCTGGGAAAGGCGGGTTAAGCCTGCAGGAAGGCGGGGCGGCAGGCCGGCCCAGGCCCCTGCCAGTCTTTGCATCTGGGAGAGGCGGGTCAAGCCTGCGGGGAGGAGGGGCGGCAGGCCGGCCCAGGCCCCTGCCCAGTCTTTGCATCCGGGAAAGGCGGGTTAAGCCTGCAGGGAGGCGGGGCGGCAGGCCGGCCCAGTCTCCCTGCCTCGGCCCTCACGCGTCTGTCTCCCTCGCCAGGCACATCCTCATTTGCCTCGCTGCCTACCTGGGCTGCGTGTGCTTCGCCTACTTCGATGCTGCGTCCGAGATCCCCGAGCAAGGCCCCGTCATCAAGTTCTGGCCCAGCGAGCGGTGGGCCTTCATCGGCGTCCCCTACGTGTCCCTTCTGTGCGCCAATAAGAAATCCTCGGTGAAGATCACGTGATGGCAAGGCGGTGACTGGCCTCTCTGCCCCCTAACCTTCACCTGCGCGCAAAGACAGCCAGGGTGGGGGTTTCGCAGAGTTGGGAGTGGGGTCTGTCTTTTTAAAATTCTATTCCCTTGGGATCTAACTAGTGTGTCTGTGGACCGCCAGGACTCCACAGTGCCTGGGGGGAGAAATGCTGGCCCAGAGGTGGGAAGCAGATGGCCACGGGGCTCTGGGTGTGTGTTCTGTGTCACCTCCAGCAGCAATGCTCGTTGGGCTTCGTCCTTGTGGTGATGGCAGCGCCGTCCAGTGGGGGACCCCTTGCTGCACACGCCTTGCTTCCGGGCCCGCCATCCCCTTGTGTTCCAGGAGCCGACCCACCCGTGACAGACACATCCTGCATCAGACGAGACCCTCTGTCCAATGGAAGAGGCCAGAGCTTTTCATCCAGGGCCACTGTCCTAAATCAGAAGCAGACAAACGGAGCGCACACAGGGCTTGTGCCCCAGGAGGCTGGTTTCCGCCTGCAGTGCTCTGTAACCCGAGGTTTACATACACGTGTGAACCCTTTTTCTGCTACCTCTGCTGAGAGGTGGAGTCTTGACTACAGATCCGGGTGAAGCTAACATGCAAAACCCTCTATGCCAAAAAACGACACTCCACTTTAAGCCATTCTGGAAGATGAGCACAATCTTAAACGCTGACATGATTTGCCTCCCTGACCCCACCCCAGCCCAGGATCCTCAAATACAAAGAAGAATAGCTACGGTGTGAGTGTTCCATACACAGACTCCTCCCCTCTTACTACTTGACCTCTGTGACATTCCCACAGGCCTGTGACAATCGCGGTAGGGATCCTGGTTCAAAATTTGGAGCAAATGTGAAGTTTGAGAAGTTATTCTCATTGGAAGCCTCTTGTCTGCTGTCCTGTGCTGGAAATTACTGTCAAGAATCTTGCCTCTTCTTTCTTTGATATCCGCTGTGGGAATTACTCTTGGTATTCTCGCAGGATGAGGTGCTTCCTGCAGCTTCTCCAGTCATTTGACCACTTGCTTAAGTGCTGGCTGTAATTGTTCACTGGCTGCTTTTGGTGCAGCAGGGCAAACCTCTTGCCCTCTGAGTTCTCACCTAAAGTCATACTGGTTGCAACTCATCTCCTCTTCACTGGGCTGAATGGAAGACCCCACATGTGTCTTCAAGGTGCAAGGTGGGGATTCATGACCTCAGGGATACTCGTGTTAACTCAGGCATCTCTTGCTTTTCAACATTCCATCATGGGAGCAGGCAGACAGATGTGTCCTTCTTGTGTGGGTGGGAAGTACGTCAATGTCCTGCATATTTAAGAAAGGGGCCGTAGCAATTTTGGCTTGTCTGGGCACTCTTAGACTCTCATTAGAACTTGCACAGGATAAAAAGGTGTAAAGTCCAAGGAGCAACTGAATTTAGAAATGAATGACTTTATTCTACTTCTGTGGTTTTCAAATGATTTTAACAGAAGAGCCCTGTTGGCAGTAAGGCATCTTTATGGAGACCTAATGTGTGAAATAAGTTGTATTCTATTAGCTTAATTTTATTTTGAGGTTAAGCTTGCAGCATTTCCTGAATAATATGAAAGGCAGTGAAATGGAAAGTAACAAATTGGTGGTTTCCAAGGTAGAAAGATTTGGTATGGATGAGTGTCCACGTTGCTTTAGTATAGTTTAAAAATCAGTATTTGAGTTAAATTCTCGTGGAAACGTTAACATATGAATATGAGACCTAGGTGGCTTGTGGAACAATATTGGAAAACTGCTCTTTAAGTCCTTTGGGTTTCAAGACTAGAGTTTTCTTTAAAGGAGGTGTCAGACCATCCTCTTTTCAGACTGACCCACCAGGCATGGATTCTGTCCTCATCCATGCTGAAGAAGAAAAATGCTCTGAGGAGGGAGTTGGTTGTATTTTAAGCCCAGCTCTTTTAGTGGGAAAGAGTAAAGAGAAGCAAAGTGTAGGTAATGTTTTTTGTGTGTGAAGTTTAGTTTCTGTCTTGAAAGTTCCTTGGTGATGGGAGCATTGTCCCAACCATCAAGGAGGGACCGTTTCTCCTGATGAAATGAAGGGCATGTTCCTTGGGAACCACCACCTCCAGCCCCAAAGGCTTTCACCTGGCCCACCTGGAAGGTTCTGAATGACCTTGGAAATGGGGATGAAACGCAACTCTGCTAGAAGGAGAGAAGAAAGTGCCCTAACGAACAGAGCTGTTTCTCTTCTGCAAGACAAATGGCTAAGTTTCAGAAAGAATGCTTTTGTTATGGAAAACAAAATGCCCTTCTAGCCCATGTGTGAGTCCTCAGTCCAGTCTTGTCTGGCTCTTTGCCAGCCTATGGACTGCAGCCCGCCAGGCTCCTCTGTCCATGGGATTCTCCAGGTGAGGATACTGGAGTGGGTAGCCATTCCCTTCTCCATTGGATCTTCCTGACCCAGGGATCAAACCCGAGTCTCTTACGTCTCCCTCATTGGCAGGAGGGTTCTTTACCACTAGCCCCCTTCTAGAGGCTGATTTTAATGCGATGAGGCTGAGAAAAAGTTGGAATAGGGTGTATTTGAGGAATACAAGTCTTTGCTCTACGTCTGAAAAGAAATCACTATGTTTACCAGCGTGGCAGGGTAAATCAAGAGAGTAGGAATATACCAATCTTACTTTGGATTTATGGCTTCATTCATATTTATATTTACATTTATATTCATAATGCTCTTATAGCACTACATGCTTTTGAAGGAAAATGGGGATATCACAGAAAAGTTGAAAGAGAAGAAAACAATCTATTTCTATGGCTCAAGGACAACCACTGTTAATATATTTTGGGATATTTCCTTCTCATCTTTTTTCCCTAATACAGTTGTAAATAGATGTCTTTTAGAGCTGACAGTTGAGTTTGTACCTTGAATGGAATATAAATGCCAGTCATATTTTTCCTGACGAGCAGGTTTGGGGATATCTGAGAGTTAGCTATATTCTTCAGTATTCATCACTGGATTGTAAGACTTACTACTGAGTCTTCCCTTTTTATTTGAGGCTAACATCAATGGGCCCTAAGAAAAAATGAATTCTGCTTTTTGATATGTTTCTGCACTTAGATGGACGAGTCATAGAAAATAGCTGTTAAATATATATAGTTCTGCAGGTTTTGATGTAAAGAGTGAATAGCTTATTTCATTTCTTGACGTGCAATCAAGAATCTTTTTCTCCCCCTGGTAATTCAGGGAGGTGGAGATTGGACAGTTAGGAGTTAGGTCATGACAATTACTCAACATGGCTATTAGATATTTCTTCTGGTGAGGATTTGCCTAAGATTGACACCCAGCAGGTACTGGATTTGGAATATTAAAAAAAAAAATTGATGTAACCAAGTGATTATTTAAGTAAACGATTTGTATTTTATAGTGTCTGATTTTTAGAAAATAGTTCCTGCTTTTATTATTTTAATGTAAAACCAGCACTTCAATGACTATATTGCAGGTGTCTGGGATAAGATGCCTGCATCTGTTTGGTAGTAGGCTACATTTGGGGGGTGCGCTGTGCCTGTCCCCCCAAAGAATGCCTAGAAGACATTCCTTGTGGATCAGAGATGTTCTTTTGGGAGACTAAGCATGATGGTCGTCAAGCACAGGGTTTGTAAAAATACCATCACCTATGCTCTTTATTGGATTTCTCAGGTATGTAATAAAAACTTCTCCCTCACTCATTATGCTTATGCGAGCTGGTGCCATTCTGGAGGCTTCAGAACTGAGGGGTGAGCCTCCCCTGGCCCTTCATCCCTTGGGGCTGATGTGGAACCATCTGTCTAGGGGACAGGTGAGGGCTGAAGCTTGCCTGGACACAGCCTCTCTCATAGCTCCTTGTTCCCAAATGAACCTGGAACCCCTATAGTCAGCTCTAGGCCTGGTTGCTGCTGATCCAGCTGGTCAAAGAAAAGTCTTGGGCTAGGTTGGGATTCTCAATGGATTTTGTAGACATCATTTTCCTACAGATTTTTTAATGGCTTCTACTTTAAAGAACTCATTGTTTGAATTGTAGCTTTCCCTATTTTTTAAACCAGTTCTGAGACGATTTTGTAACCACAATATGTAATCAGAGCAAATAGATACATATTTTCAGGTATATACCTTGTTCTGTACTTTATATAGGGTGTGCTGTATAAGGGTAGTGGGCCCACTGGCTGTGGTAGCATTTAATCTCTGTTACATTGGGAGTAACTGAAGGCCTTTTGAAGTGGCGCTTTTGCACTTTATGCTCTTTTTGTGAACTGTGATGTCTGTGTTTGATATTAAAGTCCTAAGGGGCATTTTCTGTGAATGAATAGGTATATGTTTGTTTATTTCCAAAATAATTTCTGCAACAGCTGCCATGAGAAATACATTTAAGGGATTGTAAGGTACATTTGCTCAAACTCATTTATTAATGAATTTGGGTATCACTCTTATTAAGCATACTTAAAATGAGTATATTTAATACTAATTAAAATGCTAGTTAATTGTTGGTTTCTTCTTTGAGCTGTGAAATTAATACACTTACATGTTTCCAGTATAAAAGTACCTGCTGCTGCTGCTAAGTCGCTTCAGTCGTGTCTGACTCTGTGCGACCCTATAGACGACAGCCTGCCAGGCTCCCCTGTCCCTGGGATTCTCCAGGCAAGAACACTGGAGTGGGTTGCCATTTCCTTTCTCCAGTGCATGAAAGTGAAAAGTGAAAGTGAAGTCACTCAGTCGTGTCCGACTCTTCGCGACCCCGTGGACTGCAGCCTTCCAGGCTCCTCCATCCATGGGATTTTCCAGGCAAGAGCACTGGAGTGGGGTGCCACTGCCTCAAAAGTACCTAGAGGCAGTTAATTGAAAGGTCTGTAATTATGTCAAGTGGGAAATGCAGAAAACATTTCATCTAAGCTGCAGTGCGTCCAGTCACTAGAAGGAAGAGCATATAACAGTATAAAAGAGTAAATGAATATAGCAGGAAAATTCTGTATACCCGTTTTTCTTTATTTCCCGTGCGCATTGTTTTTAAATTAAGGGGTTCATAGGCAGTCTTGTTTATAAGAATGATGTGACTGTGAGAGGAGAAAGACTGAGTGGTCAGCAGTATCAGTAGTGCTGCCGTGGTCTTAGAGATTTTTTTCTGGCCAGGATGAAGGGATGAGGGGTGGCCACTGAGGTCTTTGCTAATCTGCTATAAGCAGTGGGTCTTCTCCCTAGGAAAATGGCCGTACAGAGAATTACTTGGGGATTCAGCTCTCTCAAGAAGCCACCCACGTAGAGAAATGTGTGATGCGCCATGAAGCCAGGAGTCACCTCCTTTCTGGTGGTGAAATCGAGGTCTCCACAGCTCAGCATTCCTGACTGCCCTCCAAGACCAACCCCAGCCCCCGTCTCCCGTGAGGACTTGCCGTCACGAGGGACTGAAAACTTACACCTTAAGAGTTGAACAAGTTTGAAATTTATGTCTTCCTCAAGCCTCTGGTCCTGATTTATACTTCCAGACCCTCCTTAAGATGTTATCTGGATCTGCCGCATTTCTGCACTGTGGAAATTTTTGCAGAATAAAAAAGTGTTTTAAATATGGTATTTGGGTTTTCTTCCTCTGCTCTCTCTGGAGCGGAGCTCAGCTTCCTCCTCGGGTCCCACCTTAAAGGGGCTGGCAGCCCCTTTCCCCAGTTTACAGATACCTTTGTAAAAAATGTTTTTAATTGGAGGATAATTGCTAAAGAATTATCTTTATCTCGAGTGGGCACTTTTGTCTATGGTCACCTCCAGGCCTGGTGACCCTCTGAGTATTAACTCACAAAAAGAAAAAGAATCAACCACACCTGGGTTTTTGTTGGCTTTATTGGCTTGTTTATTTCTTGTTAAAAATTTGATTCAGCTGCTTTACAACTGAGCACAGAGACCATAGCGTTATCTTTAAGAGTGTAACATGTAGCAGTACAGTCAGTAGAGCTTACTTTTGTATTATTAGGGCAGATGGTGGGGAAGTGGCTGACTAGGGGACTCGAGGCACAGCATGACAGAAAATGCTCGATGGCATCTTTGGTGACACTGGCTAGAGGAGGATGTTCACGAACAAAGAAAGCTGTAGTCACCAGGGTGGGAGGAACCGGAAGCGATTCCTGGAGTAATATTGCCATCTAGTGGCCTTTCAGGGTATTGATGACAATGGCACGTGTGAGACCTTTCCCAATTGCTTATCATCCCAGGAGACCCAAGAGACCCGGGTTCCATCCCTGGGTGGAGAAGATGCCTTGGAGGAGGAAATGGCAACCCATTCCAGTATTCTTGCCTGGAAAATCCCATGGACAGAGGAACCTGGAGGACTACAGTCCATGAAAGTGAAAGTGAAGCCACTCAGTCGTGTCTGACTCTGTGCAACCCCATGGACTGCAGCCCACCAGGCTCCTCTGTCCATGGGATTTTCCAGGCAAGAGTACTGGAGTGGGGCACCATTGCCTTCCCCCCCCACACACACTAGGACTCAGTATAACTGTCTCAAAGCTTCCACAAGTTATGCAACTTCTTTTGGGGCCCAAGTATGTTTCCCTGGATTTTTTTTCAAGCTTCTCTCTGCCTTCATTTCTCTTTCTTCTATAGCCCCAGAAAGTCATTCTTTACTCACTAGGTTGTTTGATCTTACCTGATTAAAAAAACAATCAGC
The DNA here is from genome assembly GCF_023091745.1 of Budorcas taxicolor. Taxonomy (NCBI): domain Eukaryota; kingdom Metazoa; phylum Chordata; class Mammalia; order Artiodactyla; family Bovidae; genus Budorcas; species Budorcas taxicolor. The sequence goes on along the minus strand of NC_068917.1, from coordinate 28,067,962 downwards.
CAAATACCTTTAATATTTCCCTATCCACAAAACCAACTTTAAGTAGCTGTGATCTGAAGGAAGTTTTTTAATCCACTGGAGTTAAATTTAACTTTCAGTATCAATAATTTCTTTTACACAAGTCAAACATCAGTACAACCCCCCAAACTTAAAGACTGAATCCAGTTTGAACCAACTCTTTGCAAATACCTGCTATGCTAATACAGAAGTGAGCAGGGGTGAGGTGGGTGTGGGGAGTGTTGAAGAGGAAGGAGACCATTAACTCTGCTGAAATCCCTATGTGAGAGGAATTCACAGTGCTGGGGAGGCAGGTGGGGGCAGCAGGGAGGTTTGACCAGGAGGGAGTTGAGGTTTGAGAATTCTAAGTGTGAACTGATGGCCCATGAGCCACATTTAATAATGTATAATCTCAGTCTGATTAAAGTATCCTTAGGGAGTAATACTGGAGAAGGCAATGGCACCCCACTCCAGTACTCTTGCCTGGAAAATCCCATGGATGGAGGAGCCTGGTGGGCTGCAGTCCATGGGGTCGCTAAGAGTCGGACACGACTGAGGGACTTCACTTTCACTTTTCACTTTCCTGCATTGGAGAAGGAAATGGCAACCCACTCCAGTATTCTTGCCTGGAGAATCCCAGGGACGGGGGAGCCTGGCAGGCTGCCGTCTATGGGGTCGCACAGAATCGGACACGACTGAAGCGACTTAGTAGCAGCAGGGAGTAATATCGGAGAAGGCGATGGCACCCCACTCCAGTGCTCTTGCCTGGAAAATCCCATGGATGGAGCCTAGTAGGCTGCAGTCCATGGGGTCGCCAAGAGTCAGACACGACTGAGCGACTTCCCTTTCACTTTTCACTTTCATGCATTGGGGAAGGAAATGGCAACCCACTCCAGTGTTCTTGCCTGGAGAATCCCAGGGACGGAGGAGCCTGGTGGGCTGCCATCTATGGGGTCACACAGAGTCAGACACGACTGAAGTGACTTAGCATCAGCAGCAGGGAGTAATACTACCTAGAACCAGTAGTATTTTCTTAAAGCCAGTCTTATTTGAGAGCCCATCACATAAGTTATCTTTGAGATAAGCTGTCTTCTCACAATTATTTTGTGAGGCTATTATTCCTATTTTGAATACCATAAAACTGAGGCTCAGAAGTGTATCTTGAACACAGCTGATTTAGTGGCAGAATCAAGAGTTTTGACTGCAGGTCTGTTTCCGTAAGTATTTAATCTTATTTTCAAAATGGCAAAGGAAGTAAAAGGTTTTTATATAGATAGGTGAAGATTACTGGATTCAAAAGTATCCTTTTAAAATGCACGATTATACAGTATAGAGTAGCAGTCGGCATGTAGTGAATCAAGCTGTTCTTCAGTCATTAAGTTGTGTCTGACTGCGACCCCATGGACTGTAGCCTCCACTGTCTATGGGATTTCCCAGGCAAGAATACTGGAGTGGGTTTCCATTTTCTTCTCCAGGGCCTCTTCCCCACTCAGGGATCGAACCCATGTCCCCTGCATTGGGAGGTGTATTCTTTACTATTGAGCCATCAGGGAAGCCTCAGTAATCAGGAGTCCCCCACCATCTAGCAGGCCTGGGTGATAGTGCCATCTTGTGGCCAAAGTCAGGAACTGCACTCCATCTTCACACCTTCCCAGGAAACAGTCATGCGTGCACATGGGGACTCCTTCCTCTCTGGCTCCAAGCCATCTCTTGCTCTTCACAGTAAATCTGCAAATCCAATTCATTCCTGGCCCTGTCTACTTGGATGTCCAATAGACACTCGCATTCGTCTTACCCCAAACTTGCACCTTGTTCACCTTCTCAGTAAGTCAGGCCACTCCATTCAGTTGCCGGAAGTCCCCACTTTCCTCATTTGTCCATGTCTTACCTAAGAGTAGGTAAATCCTCTCCATCCCACTTCCCCACTGTCTCAAATCCATCCATTTCTCTTCATCCTAGAGAGTGCTCCTCTGTGTCTTGTCAATCCATCCTCCATACAAAATACCAGAGGGGCTGGCCTGAACAACAGACACTGACTTCTCACACTTTTGGACACTGGAAAGTCCAAGACCAAGGTACCAGGAGATTTGGTTCCTGGTAAGGACCAGCATCCTGGCTTGCAGGTGGCCACCTCCTCTTGTGGGCAGGGAGAGCGTGCTCCGGCATCTCTTCTCCATGTCATGGGGGCACCAATCCCATCATGACCTCCCCCTCATGACGTCACCTTAACCTGCATGTGTACCTGCTCAGTTGCTCAGTCATGTCCGACTCTTTGCAACCCTATGGACTGCAGCCCGCCAGGCTCCTCTCTCTATGGGATTCTTCAGGCAAGAATGCTGGAGTGGGTTGCCATGCCCTCCTCCAGGGGATCTTCTTGACCCAGGGATCAAACCCATGTCTCCTGCCTTGCAGGTGGATTCTTTACCCACTGAGCCTCTGGGGAAGCCCCCATCTTAACCCGATCACCTTCCAAAGGTTCCGCCTCCAAATACCATCACACTGCAGGGGAAGCAGGTGTTTAGGGATTTTGGGGAATGCAAATTTTCAGGTCACTGCAGACTGTATGAGGGAGATTTTTCTTATCTTCATTTTCTTGGTGAAGTCCTGAGGCCTGGGGTCGGAAAATGCATACCTGGTCCAAGACCACAGAGCCAGTAAGTGGCTCAGCTCTCTCCCACCGGAAACCTGGGCTCCTTCCTGCCTTCGTTCTGCAGCAGAGAAGGAGGGACAGTGTCCACTGTGCTGAGTGGGGACAGCTAAGGGAGAGACATGGCTAATATGTTCCGAGCAGCTTCACCATGCACCAGGGCCTCATGGGGACATGGGTGATGGATCCCAGGGCGCTGGAGCCTAGTCTGTGACGTGGAAAGACTGGGGCTCAGAGGCTGAGCCGCTTGCCTGAGGACATGAAGCTGGTGACCAATGGAGGTGTCACAGCATCAGCTTCCAGGTCACTGTGTGTGTTCTTGCGTTTGCTCACCCCTTTCAGATTAGGTTGGGGTTTCCTGTGGCAGTGATAACAGATGACTGTGAGCTCCACGGCTCAAAGCAACAGAAATGCATTCTCTCACAGTGCAGGAGACCAGAGTCTGATTCTAGATGTCTGCAGGGGCACCTCCCCAGAGGTCCAGTAGTTAACACTCTGTGGTTCCACTGCAGGGAGCATGGGTTCGATCCCTGGCTGGGGAGCTAAGATCCCACGTGCCTTGCTGGGTGCCTCCCCTAAAAAAAGTTCCAGATAAAGATGTCAGTGGGGTTGGCTGCTTCTGTAGCACCGGGGGAGAGTCTGCTTCTGCTTCTCTCTTGGTTTCTGGTGGTTGCCAGCAATCCTGTTACCTCCACCGGCAGACCCTTCCGTCCAGTCTCCGCCTCTGCTGTCTGTTGGCTTCCCCCTTTCTCCGTGTCAGAACCTCCCTCTCCCTCCCTCTCTGATCTCTTATAAAGACAGCAGCCTAATTCAGTTCAACCTTGATTAACTGATTACATCTGCAAAGACCCTCTTTCCAAACAAGGTCATGGTGTGGGATCCCCGGTGAATGCCAATTTTGGGGGGTCAGCACTCAGTCTACTGCCCTGTCCCACAAGCTGCTTCCCGCATCTGCCCAGAATATGGGATCCCCTCCCCTCGTGTTTAGCCAGGGGCCCCAGAAGAGTGTTACAGAGTAGCCGGAGTCCTCAGAGTGCACACGAGCGCACAGATACACACCCACCCCAGGCTTCCGCTTTCTCCTCCAAGGCCCCTGTTGGGGTTTCCTCTAATACCTTTCTCACCCCCGACCCGAGCAGCCCCCACCCTGCCGGCTGCTGTTGAAAAATACTTTGAGAAGCAGTGAGTGGTGGTAGGAGAGGACAGAACGGGTTTCAGGGAGCTTGGCTGCCGTTTCATTTGGCAGAATTCCCCCCTCTGTCCCAGAAGTTTAGGGTGTCTGGCAGGGGAAAGCCAGCCACCTCTCACCCCAGGCACCGCACGGCCTGCTCATCTTTGTACGGCCGGAAACAGGCCCAGGACTGACCTGGCAATCAGTGTTGGGGAGGTTGAATTCAGACACCTAGTAATCAATCAATCAGTCAATTCACAGAGCTAGAGAATGCAGGGTGTAGTGGAACACCTTGTGGGTCCAGGAAGTCCTCTTCGATTGGAAGGCAACGTCCACACTGAGACCGGAAGGATTGAGACAGGCGGGCCAGTGCTCAGCAGAGTGCTCCGCGCTCTTGGCAACAGCACTGGGATTTGTCGATTGGTCTGTCCAGAATATGAGGCAGAGAGAGAAAGAGAGTGTGTGTGAGAGAGACGGAGACTCAAGGTGATTGTGCTGCTAGTCCGAGAGATCCCCTCACCAGCTTGTACCAAGGGTAGGGATACACCTGTGCCGGAGTGCCCGGCTGGTGATGGGTGGATGGGGGCGGAGCCGGACAAGTAATGCGCCTTGGTCTTGCGAGGGGGAAAAGGGGAGCGCTGCCCAGAGTGGCCACCAGGGGGCAGTGCAGCCCCGCACACGGCGCAGGGCCCAGGGTGGCCGTGAACCCAGCCTCCCACGTAGGCCGCAGAGGGTTCTCCCAGGCGTGCTGCTCTCTGCCGTTGGATTCTGTCAAACTGCCAAGACTGCCCGTGGGCTGCAGAGATTCCGGCCCCAGGGTTAAGGTCCGCACTCTGTGAAGGCCCCTCAAACCCAGATTCCAGAGAATGGATTTACCCCAAAGCTGGTGACACCTCCTGTTCTGGGCCGCTCACCTGCAGGAGTCCACCCTGAGCCCTTGCTCCTTTTTACAACTGTTAGCTAATTAGGACCTCCTCTTTAGCACAGAGGATTCTATTCACTACTCTACAATGCTATATATAGGAAAATCTAAAAAAGTGGATGTATGTTGGTGTATAATCCATTTACTTTGCTGGATTTATGAAATTAGCACAACATTGTAAATCAGTTATACTCCAATACATTTTTTTTAAAAAAATAAATGTTTCTTTCTTTTTTTTTGAGACATATACCACGAACTATGAGTGATTGCATAACAAATTACCCCAACACAAAATTATAACAGGGCTTCTCTGGTGGAGCTACTGGTAAAGAACCCACCTCCTAATGCAGGAGATGTAAGAGATGCGGGTTCGATCCCTGGGTCGGGAAGATCCCCTGAAGAAGGAAATGGCAGCCCACGCCAGTATTCTTGCCTGGGGAATCCCATGGACAGAAGAGCCTGGCGGGCTACAGTCTATGGGGTTGCAAAGAGTCAGACACGACTGAAGCGACTAAGGAGGCATGCAAGTTATAACAAACACAAGTATTTACCATCTTTCAGTTTCTGTGGGTCATGAATTAAGCAGGGGCTTGGCTCAGCAGTTCTGACTTAGGATTCATCAGGAGTTTCAGTGAGATGATAGCTTAGGATTTTGGGTATGAGATCTGGTTAGGAATCTCTGAGCCTGTTTTCTCATCTGCAAAATGGAGATAATAGAAGTACTCTTAGGGTTCTTATGAGGATTAGTGAAATAATTTTCACATGGCAGAAATGGCCAATTGCCTACCTCAGGTGCAGTTCCCTCCTCTTTCTTTGCAATAGAGGCTCCAGTGTTAAGCTGTAAAGATGGATGTCTGCCTGGAATAAAAGCCTACATTCTCCTTTTCCCCTCCATCCCTTCTGTGTGAGTAGATAGAAGTGGCAGCTTTCAGGAAACTTCTTGTGATGGTACTTTTATGGGTCAACCTGACTGGGCAAAGGGATGCTCTGATAGCTGGTAAAACATTATTTCTGGGTGTGTCTGTGAGGGTGTTTCTTTTTTTTTTCAGCTTCAGTAAGTGTCTTTATTGACTTTTAAATGGTACATTTGGGTAAGTCCTATTTTTTTTTACTTTATAATACTGTATTGGTTTTGCCATACATCAACATGAATCCGCCACAGGTGTACATAAGTTCCCACTCCTGAACCCCCCTCCCACCTCCCTCCCCATACCATCCCTCTGGGTCATCCCAGTGCACCAGCCCCAAGCATCCTGTATCCTGCATCGAACCTCGACTCGTTTCTTATATGATATTATACATGTTTCAATACCATTCTCCCAAATCATCCCACCCTCTCCCTCTCCCAAAAAGTCTGTTCTGTACATCTGTGTCTCTTTTGCTGTCTCGCACACGGGGTTACCATCTTTCTAAATTCCATATATATGTGTTAGTATACTGTATTGGTATTTTTCTTTCTGGCTTACTTCACTCTCTATAATCGGCTCCAGTTTCATCCACTTCATTAGAACTGATTCAAATGTATTCTTTTGATGGCTAAGTAATACTCCATTGTGTATATGTAACACAGCTTTCTTATCCATTCATCTGCTGATGGACATCTAGGTCGCTTCCATGTCCTGGTTATTATAAACAGTGCTGCGATGAACATTGGGGTACATGTGTCTCTTTCAATTCTGGTTTCCTCGGAGTGTATGCCCAGCAGTGGGATTGCTGGGTCATAAGGCAGTTCTATTTCCAGTTTTTTAAGGAATCTCCACACTGTTTTCCATAGTGGCTGTACTAGTTTGCATTCCCACCAGCAGTGTAAGAGGATCCCCTTTTCTCCACACTGTGAGGGTGTTTCTGAAAGAGATTAGCATTTGAGTTGGTAGACAGAGTAAAGAGGATTGCCCTCACTAATGTGGGCAGGCTTTGTCCAGTCCTTGGATGGTTTGAATTGAGCAAATAGGCAGAGGAAGGACAAATTTGCCCTCTCTGCTTGAGCTGGGGTGTCCGTCTTCTCTTGTGCCCAGATGTTGTTGCTGCTGGTTCTCTGGCTTTTGATCTGGGACCAGCTTACACTGTTGCCTCTCCTGGCTCTTCGGTCTTTACGTTTAGACTGAAGCTACATGACCAGTTTTCCTTGACCTTTACCTTACAGAGGCAGATTGTGGGACTTCTCAGTCTCTATAATTGCGTGAGCCAACCGCAATAAATTTCTCTCTCTTTCTACCCTCTTGGTTCTAATTTTCTGGAGAACCTGAGTAGTACTTCTTTTAAAAGCAACTGCTATCTCTATTTATTTCTTTTGTTGTTTCCCTTCTTTTGTTTGACTTCCTGGAATGTGGATGTGGTGGCTGGAGCTCTGGTCACCATCTTGGGACATGTGGTCAAGCAGCCAACTGTTGGGGTGAGAGAATGGTGAGTTGGAAGGAGTCTAGGTTCCTAAAAGTTTTGTGAAGTTGCCATACCAACCCTGCATGGCCTACATTATACAGAAATACATTTTCACCCTGTGTTTAAGCAATTGTTACTTGGGTTTTTTGGGGGGGGCAGTTTTGGCTCATGCAGCTGAGCTGAGCATCCTACCTGACTACACCCTTGGCAAGTGATAAGTAGGTACTCACCTGGTGGCTCAGATGGTAAAGAATGCTCTTGCAATGCAGGAGACCCAGGTTCGATCCCTGCATCAGAAAGATCCCCTGAAGAAAGAAATAGCAACCCACTCCAGTATTCTTGCTGGGAGAATTGCATGGACAGAGGAGCCTGGGGGACCACAGTCCATGGGGGTCACAAAGAGCCAGACACGACTGAGCAACTAACACAGGAGGTGCTCAGCACACTGGCAAGTGTTTTGAATATTCAACGCTGGGGTTGGAACAGCCAACTAGACCTCATAGCTTGGATATGGGGAGTTAACAGCCAGGATGGCAGGGAAAGATCCGTGGGGCCAAGAGGCCTGGGTCATAGTTTCAGCTCTTCTTTCAACCTTCATTTTATTTTCTTTAATATAGACTGGACTAGTTTCGGTGTTTTCAAAACTTGTCAGCAGCAGAAATTGTTTTTTCACATGGAAGTAAGTGGTATTTCTGACCCACCCAGGGATGATTCCCCTGGAGAAGGAAATGGCACTCCACTCCAGTATTCTTGGCTGGGAAATCCCATGGACAGAGGAGCCTGGTGGGCTATGGTCCAGGGGGTCGCAAAGAGTTGGACACGACTGAGTGACCTAGCACACACGCTCTAGAAGCAGCAGTAATCTGGGGTAAGGGAGACAGCAAGCCTTCACCGTCTTGGGTTTCTTGAGGCCTCCACCTCTAAGTGTGCTGAGACCGGAGCCTGTAGCTTCATCTTACAGCAAGAGAAGCCCAGGGCTTCATCACCTTATCTCAGGAGTCTTTTCCCCTTGTGGTTTTAGGCTGAATATCACATTGCATTTGCCAGGAGTCAACATGAAGCCATACAACTCAGACTGGAACTTGAACTCACTTTTTTTTTTTTAAGTTTATTTATTTTTAATTGATCGCTTTCAACTGAAATTGTGCACTTGGTCTCAGGACTTAGTGAAGCTCAAGTTCTTTATGTCTCGTTGAAGAATTCAATGAGAAACAAATTGATAGGTAAGAAGTGGATTTACTCAGAGAGTTGCACGTTCCATGGATAGAATGCAATCTGTCTCAAAAGGCAGGAGTGGCCCCAGGGCACAGGATTGTCTTGAAAAGTGAGTATGGCTGAGGGAGAAATACTCCACAGACAGAATGTGGGTCCACTCAGAAGGTGAGAAGCCCTGGGGGTAGTTAGTTTTTATGGAGGTGAGTAAATTTTTTAAATTTATTTTTTAATTGGAGAATTGCTTTACAATGTTGTATTGATTTCTGCTGTATAACAACACAAATAAGCCATAATTATACATATATCACACTTTCTAGCCTTCCAGGTGTGAGTAATTTCATAGGTTAATGAGTGGAAGGATTATTACAATTATTTTGAAGAGGGAGCTGGGATTTCCACTATTTGGGCCACGGCCCACTTCTTGGCCTTTTATGGTCGGCCCTGAACTATCCTGGTGCCTGTGGGTGTTGATGTGTTACAGTGAGTGTGTGATGAGCCTCAAGGTCCCCTCGAAGGCAAATCTTTCTCCGTTTTGTGCCAGATCGGTTCTAACCAGTTTTTGTGTTATCCTCAATGGCTGTGTAGGGATTCCCCGGGGGTACAATGGCAAAGAATCTGCCTGCCAATACAGGAGATGCCGGAGATTCGGGTTCGATCCCTGGGTCGGGAAGATCCCCTGGTGAAGGAAATGGCAACCCACTGCAGTATTCTTGCCTGAAAAAATCCCACGGGCAGAGGAGCCTGGCAGGCTACAGTCTGTGGGGTTGCAGAGTCGGTCGGACATGACTGAGCACGCACCTATGTGCAATGGTTATGTCGTTCTTTTAAAGACTGCACCCTTCCCTCTTCCCTCCTGTGTCAGGGAGACATCAGAAACAAAGGCCATGTGAAATTTAATTTTCCTGGTGCTGCAGGATTGGAAATGGCAGCTCCTCTGGCCACCTAAGCCATGGGTGAGGGAATTATGCGATGGATCAATAAAACGAGGACAAAGACATACATCCTGTATTTAAAGTCGTGTGTTACAGACTGTATTGTAAAAACCTTGCTCTAAATTACAAACCCCTTGAGCTCATTGTCATGGTTGGACCACAAAGAAGGCTGAACACTGAAGAATTGATGCTTCTGAGCCATGGTGTTGAAGAAGACTCTTGAGACTCCCTTGGACTGCAAGGAGATCAAACCAGTCAGTCCTAAAGGAAATCAGTCCAGAATATTCATTAGAAGGACTGATGCTGAAGCTGAAGCTCCAATACTTTGGCCACCTGATTTGAAGAGCCGGCTCATTAGAAAAGACCCCAATGCTGGGAAGGATTGAAGATAGGAGGAGAAGGGGACGACAGGATGAGATGCTTGGATGCCATCACTGACTCAATGGACATGAGTTTGAGGAAACTCTGGGAGATGGATACAGGGAAGCCTGGCGTGCTGCTGTCCATGGGGCCACAGAGACTCCGACACGACTGAGCGACTGAACAACAGCTGTTCATTGTTAAGGTCAATAACTGTGTACTTGATCACATTGTGTAAGGATGGATAAGGAAATCCACAGACATTCAGTGAACGTGTCATTGACTCATTGTTTCTTCTTTAATGGTCAACTGTTGGGCTTTTGTGTTTTTCTTATTGAGTTAACAGCATGCTTGGGGCTGGTGCATGGGGATGACCCACAGAGATGTTATGGGGAGGGAGGTGGGAGGGGGGTTCATGTTTGGGAACACATGTAAGAATTAAAGATTTTAAAATTAAAAAAAAAAAAGAAAGCTTTTAGTAAGGAATTGAGCCCTCTGAATTTGCTATTTACTGATATTGTTATTTAACATGCAAGTGTTTGAAAGTGGTCACATTTGTACATCTTTTCTTTAAAAACTGCAAACTTCTCTGTGTGTTCCAGGCATCCAGGCATGGCTGTCTGGAGTCCTTTTCAAGCGTCAGTCCATTGAATTCTCACAACAACAAGAGGTAGGTATTGCTATCATGCAATACCCATTTAACAGTTAAGGCGGTGGTTCTCAGCCTAATTCCCACCTAGCATGCCCATGGGAAGCCCTGTACCTACAAGTTCTAGAGGCCCACAGATGGCTAGTTCTGTTAACAGGTAGGGTAGTGGGTCCGCAGAGAAAGAAAATCAGACATGACTTTCTTGACATAAGAGAAGCCATTTTTGGCCTAGGTCATTTTGTGATGTAAGTCTGGTCACAATGCTTGCCCTTGAAGAGGTCTCCGTAATAATGGTCTTAAGGGAACAAACTGCTTTGGTCAAGAGGAGCAGCATAGCAAAGATAATAGATGGTTGTAAAGACTCTCAGCTCTGCATCAGTGGTAAAGACTAGCCTGAAGCATTGTTTTGAGCTGATTTGCAGAATTTAATCCCCCTCAGGCGCTCAGCCTCCAGAACTGGAACCTAAGGGATGATAATGTTCACCTTTTCTGATCCGACTGATTTCAATCCACCAAAGTTTGGACTCTATGGCCCAAGCTTCTTTATGAATATGTATCTACCCTTTAGCTTAAAACTTCCCCCATTTTGCTGTCTGGGGAGATACTGCATTGGGAGAAAGTGAAAGTGAATTCTCTCAGTCGTGTCTGACTCTTTGTGACCCCATGGACTGTAGCCTACCAAGCTCCTCCCTCCATGGGATTCTCCAGGCAAGAGTATTGGAGTGGGTTGGCATTTCCTTCTCCAGGGGATTTTCCCGACCCAGGGATCGAACCCGGGTCTCCCGCATTCCAGGCAGACACTCTAACCTCTGAGCCACCAGGGAAGCCCCCAGGTATTCTCTTTACTTGCTGCAAGTAATAAATCCTTCCTTCTCTTGCTCCTTGGCTTGTTTGTGTCTGTTGGCTTGACACATGCCAAGTGAACCCAGTTTTTTTAAAAATTTATCTTTAATTGAAGGATAATTGCTTTTACTGGAATGCAAAAGTAGGAAGTCAGGAGATACATGGAGTAACAGGCAAATTTGGCCTTGGAGTACAAAATGAAGCAGGTCAAAGGCTAACAGAGTTTTGCCAGGAGAATGCACTGGTCATAGCAAACTCCCTCTTCCAACAACACAAGAGAAGACTCTACACATGGACATCACCAGATGGTCAATACCGAACTCAGATTGATTATATTCTTTGCAGCCAAAGATGGAGAAGCTCTATACAATCAGCAAAAACAAGACTGGGAGCTGACTGTGGCTCAGATCATGAACTCCTTATTGCCAAATTCAGACGTAAATTGAAGAAAGTAGAGAAAACCGCTAGATCATTCAGGTATGACCTAAATCAAATCCCTAATGATTATACAGTGGAAGTGAGAAATAGATTCAAGGGATTAGATCTGATAGAGTGCCTGAAGAACTATGAATGGAGGTTCGTGACATTGTACAGGAGGCAGTGATCAAGACCATCCCCAAGAAAAAGAATGCAAAAAGGCTAAATGGTTGTCTGAGGAGGCCTTACAAATAGCTGAGAAAAGAACAGATGCAGAAGGCAAAGGAGAAAAGGAAAGATATACCCATTTGAATGCAGAGTTCCAAAGAATAACAAAGAGAGATAAGAAAGCCTTCCTCAAGTGATCAATGCAAAGAAATAGAGGAAAACAATAGAATGGGAAAGGCTAGAAATCTCTTCAAGAGAATTAGAGATACCAAGGGGACATTTCATGCAAATATGGACACAATAAAGGACAGAAATAGTATGGACCTAACAGAAGCAGAAGATATTTAAGAAGAGGTGGCAAGAATACACCAAAGAACTATACAAAAAAGATCTTCATGGCCAAATAACCACAATGGTGTGATCACTCACCTAGAGCCAGACATCCTGGAATGCGAAGTCAAGTGGGCCTTAGGAAGCGTCACTACGAACAAAGCTAGTGGAGGTGATGGAATTCCAGTTGAGTTATTTCAAATCCTAAAAGATGATGCTGTGAAAGTGCTGCACTCAATATGCCAGCAAATTTGGAAAACTCTACAGTGGCCACAGGACTGGAAAAGGTCAGTTTTCATTCCAGTCCCTAAGAAAGGTAATGCCAAAGAATGTTCAAACTACTGCACAATTGCACTTATCTCCCCCACTAGCAAAATAATCCTCAAAATTCTCCAAGCCAGGGATTCAACAGTAGGTGAACCATGAAATTCCAGATATTCAAGCTAGATTTAGAAAAGGCAGAGAAACCAGAGATGAAATTGGCAACATCTGCTGGATCATCGAAAAAGCAAGAGAGTTCCAGAAAAACATCTACTTCTGCTTTATTGACTATGCCAAAGCCTTTGACTGTGTGGATCACAACAAAATGTGGAAAGTTCTTAAAGAGATGGGAATACCAGACCACCTGATCTGCCTCCTGAGAAATCTGTATGCAGGTTAAGAAGCAACAGTTAGAACTGGACATGGAACAACAGACTGGTTCCAAATTGGGAAAGGAGTACGTCAAACCTGTATATTGTCACCCCACTTATTTAACTTATATGCAGAGTACATCATGAGAAACACTGGGCTGCATGAAGCACAAGCTGGAATCAAGATTGCTGGGGGAAATATCAATAACCTCAGGTATGCAGATGACACCACCTTTATGGCAGAAAGCAAAGAAGACCTAAAGAGCTTCTTTATGAAAGTGAAAGAGGAGAGTGACAAAGTTGGCTTAAAGCTCAACATTCAGAAAACTAAGATCATAGCATGTGGTCCCATCACTTCATGGCAAATAGATGGGGAAACAATGGAAACAGTGACAGACTTTATTTTTTTGGACTCCAAAATCATTGCAGATGGTGACTGCAGCCTTGAAATTAAAAGATGCTTACTCCTTGGAAGAGAAGCTATGACCAACCTAGACAGCATATTAAAAAGCAGAGACGTTACTTTGCCAGCAAAGTTCTGTCTAGTCAAAGCTCTAGTTTTTCCAGTAGTCATGTGTGGATGTGAGAGTTGGACTATAAAGAAAGTTGAGTGCTGAAGAATTGAGGCTTTTGAAGTGAGGTGTTGGAGAAGACTTTTGAGAGTCCCTTGGATTGCAAGGAGATCCAACCAGTCCACCCTAAAGGAAATCAGTCCTGAATATTCATTGGAAGGACTGATGTTGAAGCTGAAGCTCCAATACTTTGGCCACCTGATGCGAAGAACTGACTCATTGGAAAAGACCCTGAGGCTGGGAAAGATTGAAGGCAGGAGGGGAAGGGGACAGCAGAGGATGAGATGGTTGGATGGCATCACTGACCCTATGGGCATGAGTTTGAGTAAGCTCTGGGAGTTGGTAACGGACAGGAAGCCTGGCGTGCTGTAGTCCATGGGGTGGCAAAAAGTCAGACACGCCTGAGAGACTGAACTGAACTGAACTACTTTACAATATTGTGTTGGTATCTGCCATACATCAATATGAATCAGCCATAGGTATCCTTATATCCCCTCCCTCCCACCTCCCACCCCTCTAGGTTGTCACAGAGCATGGGTTTGAGCTCCCTGAGTCATAGAGCAAATTCCCGCTGGCTATCTATTTTCCACGTGGTAGTGGATATGTTTCCAGGCTGCTCTCTCCATTCGTCCCACTCTCTCCTTCCCCACTGTGTCCACAAGTCCGTTCTCTGTCTGCATCTCCGCTGCTGCCCTGCAGATAGGTTCATCAGCACCATCTTTCTAGATTCCACATGTATGCATTAATACACGGTATTTGTTTTTCTCTTTCTGACTTACTTCACTTTGTCTCATAGGCTCTAGGTTTGTCCACCTCATTAGAACTGACTCAAGTTTGTTCCTTTTTACAGCTGAGTAATGTTCCATTGTATATATGTATCACATCTTCTTATTGGATTCATCTGTCAATGGACGTCTAGGTTCCTTCCATGTCCTAGCTATCGTAATCAGTGCTGCAATGAACACTGGGGTACATGTGTCTTTTTCAGTTCTGGTTTCCTCAGGACATATGCCCAGTAGTGGGATTGCTGGGTCGTATGGTAGCTTTAATCCTAGTTTTTTTAAGGAATCTCCATACTATTCTCCATAGAGGGTGTATCAGTTTGCATTCCCACCAAAAGAAGGTGAACCTAGTTTTTCAGGTAACAATTTTCTCTAAGGATGGAAGCATTACTATATATCTCTCCCAAGAACATAAGCCATGTAGACATGTGTGTATCAGGCTCTGTCACTGGAGCTTAAGATAAGGCATTCTTGGAACTTCCCTGGTGACTCACTGGCTAAGACTCTTTGTTCCCTATGTGGGGGCCCAGGTTCAATCCCTGGTCAGGGAACTAGATCCTGCATGCTGCAACTAAAAAAAATATTGATGCTGCTATTGCAACTAAAGATCCCGCATGCATAACTAAGACCTGTGCAGCCACATACATAAATATTAAAATATTCCCAGAAAACCGTCAGTTGGGAATTTTGTGTCTTTTGATCATGAGCTGCCTGTTCTTTCTTGTTTCCTGCAATGTATCTTTCTCTGTTCCCAGCTCTGTTTCTACTTGTTTGTCCTTTCTGCGTGTTGGACACATGAATGAGTTCAACAGCAAATGGATGACACTAAGCTGGAGAATCGATGGTATCCTACTCCAGTACTCTTGCCTGGAAAATCCCATGGACAGAGGAGCCTGGTAGGCTCCAGTCCATGGGGTCGCGAAGAGTCGGACACGACTGAGCAACCTCACTTTCACTTTTCACTTTCCTGCATTGGAGAAGGAAATGGCAACCCACTCCAGTGTTCTTGCCTGGAGAATCCCATGGACGGCGGAGCCTAGTGGGCTGCCGTCTATGGGGTCGCACAGAGTTGGACACGACTGCAGCGACTTAGCAGTAGCAGCAAGCTGGTGATAAGCAACCTTGCTGATGTAAATGCTGAGAGACATTTTTGACTACTCTTACAGCTCAGATGGTAGAGAATCTGCCTGCAATGAAGGAGACCCAAGTTTGACCCCTGGGTTGGGAAGATCTCCTGGAGCAGGGAATGGCTCCTCACTCCAGTATTCTTGCCTGGAGAACTCCATGGACAGAGGAGCCCAGTGGGCTACCGTCCATGGGGTCGCAAAGAGTCAGACACCACTGAGCGACTAACTTACTTTTCATATTTGCAGCTCACTGACTGACCAGATCCCTCCAAGTCAACTGAACACGCCTCCACATTTATGAACTCCATCACCTGGCCCCCTCCTAGGCTCCCTTCTCTCCTTCCAAAATGCACACCACCCACACTGAATACCCTCCCAGTAGTCAAGTATAGATGTGAGAGCTGGACTGTAAAGAAGGCTGAGCACTGAGGAATTGATGCTTTCAAACTGTGGTGCTGGAGACTACTCTTGAGTCCCTTGGACAGCAAGAAACTCAAATCAGTCAATCCTAAAGAAAATCAAAACTGAATCTTCATTGGAAGGACTCATGCTGAAGCTCCAATACTTTGGCCACCTGATGTGAAGAGCTGACTCATTGGAAAAGCCTCTGATGCTGGGAAAGATTGAGGGCAGGAGGAGAAGGGGATGACAGAGGATGAGATGGTTGGATGGCATCACTGACTCGATGGACATGAGTTGGAGCAAACTACGGGAGATAGTGAAGGACAGGGAAGCCTGGCGTGCTGCAGTCTCCCAGGTGGCAAAGAGTCAGACAGGACTTTTGTTGTGACTTCACTTTCACTTTTCACTTTCATGCATTGGAGAAGGAAATGGCAACCCACTCCAGTGTTCCTGCCTGGAGAATCCCAGGGACGGGGGAGCCTGGTGGGCTGCCATCTATGGGGTTGCACAGAGTCAGACACGACTGAAGTGACTTAGCAGCAGCAGCAGACACTGAATAACACTCTGTGGCCAGTGGCGACACCTAGTGGCCAAAGCGGCGGCAACAGCCAAGGAACCAGGATTCCTGGTTTTCTCTCCTGGTGCTTAGGTGTTTGCTCAGTCTTTTTGTGACCCCATGGACTGTAGCCTGCCAGGCTCCTGTGTCCATTGGATTTCCCAGGCAAGAATACTGGAGTGGCTTGCCATTCCCTCCTCCAGGGGGATCTTCTGACCCTTGGACAAAAGAAACCCTCAAGGAGACTATGAGATTTCCCAGCAGGGAGGACCCCTGTGCAAGAGAAGAAAGAGAGGTGAGATAAGGGCTCAGAGTCAAGTGGTTTGAATTATTAAAAGGAATGTGACTTCATTTGCTGCCCTAAGCCAGGTACAGGCATTAAGGATTGATGGCTGCTTTCATCATAAAAAAGGATGGAAGGAGAACAGACATTTTCTGCCTCCTGTAGTTTTGCCAAGAGAATCAAACCTCAGTCAAGCTACCAATCAAGCTACCAATTTGAAGGAACTTTGTGATGTATTCATGAATATGCAGTCAGCACACATCTAGGCTGTGGGAGCCTGTGCAGATCAAATGGGCCAGGTTCTTTCACAGATAGATTTAAAGAAAAGTAGGGACGCTTCCAGATTATAAGATACAAGATTGGAAGAGACTTAAAAGGCATGTCAAAGCTTTTTAAAATATTCCAACTAAACCACAGTGTCTATAGATACACATTTGGCTGAAAAACCCACTTAATAATGGTGGGATATTGCTGACCTGCTGGGGGAGAAAGGAGGGGAACTGTGGTTGGAATGAGGGACCTAGCTGGGCTTCTGGGGTGGCTGCAGTGGTCTGTGTCTTGACCTAAAGGCAATTGCCTTGGAATAATTCAAGTCACACATTTATATTGTTACCTGTGTTTTATTTAAAATATAATTTTTTTTTCAATGAAAGAAGAGTGATGCTGGTGAGTCGTAATCCTGAAAGGAGAGCACCTCTACCCTTGGTGAGCACAACACTGGTATTTTGGGGATAAAGGAGTAGTGACCTGTAAGTGGGTGGATGCAAGTTCACTGAGGTTTGCAAAATGGTGATATCCTATCATTTCTTTTTCATTTAATAGCTGGAGTACTTCATAAAGAGAAAATTCCCCTATATACTATTGGTTACCCAGTGATAAAGACCATATAGGGAAGGCAGGATCAATCTTTGATTCTTTCCCTTTACTACTTTTCAGGACTAAAAACTTGGTTCCTTGCCATCCTTCAGAAGGGACTGTATGTGTGTAATTATGAACACATGGATTTAAACGTATTTGATGGGCTTCAAAGCCAGCACAGTTGTTATCACTTATACTCAGTTTGTTCCATCTTGCGTCAGTGAGAACCTCAAGTTGATTCTTTAATTTTTCTGATAGGATCCCGGTAATTGGCTGTTTCCTTGTTACCAGTAGGACGGTGTATTGTCCTTTTGTCTGTTTCCGACCCAGACTCACACTCAGCCATACTCAGGGAAACCCTGTTTACCTGTTTTTATTTTAGTGAGACGTATTTCAAAGCCTAATCTAGGTTCTAGGGATGACCACTGCCAGTGGTTTGGTCATCACTGTTAGCCCTTTTCAGTGGACAGAGATACTGGACATTTTAAAGTCATGAGAGGGTTGAGAGTTGCTCTCTGCATATGGTCTATAATAAAGCTTTTTTTTTTTAAGCCCTCGCTGACCATAAGTTTCCTGGAATCATTGTTTATGAGTGGGGGTATCAGCTTTGCCATGAGCCAAATTCTGGTCTTAGACCCGGTGTTCTACCGACCCAATTCTTCTGTTGAGTGTTGGTTAGAAGTAGTACGACCGCCTCACTCCTTGTCCTCAGTTGGCACACGGTTGCCACACAGAGACTCGTGTGGAGGCTGTCCCCTCCACAGTGAGGAAGTTGTCACTCTAGATGAGTGTCCCGGAGTTTTTTACTTAAACAATTTTATTCTAAGTTCTTTTATTTTTTTTTAAAGCTGTGCTGGATATTCGTGGTGGCATGTGGGATCTTAGCTCCTGGACCAGGATTCGAACCTGCATCCCCTGCATTGGAAGGTGGATTTTTAACCACTGGACCACCAGGGAGGTCCCCCCGGGTCTCTTTATCACCTGGTTGTCTGCTACCAAATGTTCCCTCCCACTGGTCCCTGCTCCCTCCTGATCTGTTGCTCTGTTCCTATGACTCCCCCCCTCCCCCGCAATGCCTCCCCAGCTATTCTCCAGGACCCCCAGCCTTCAAGACCCTTCGGGAGCCTTCGGGTCTCATGAAGTCTTCTTGGACTTCATGTACTTCAGCTTTCACACCTGTGAAGCGGAGAAAATTGAACCCACTTCACCAGGTTGTGAAATGAGTGCTAGTGGTAAAGAATTCACCTGCCAAGGCAGGAGATAAGAGACCCAGGTTCGATCCCTGGGTCAGGAAGATTCCCTGGAGAAGGAAATGTCAACCCACCCCAGTATTCCTGCCTGGGAAATCCCATGGACAGAGGAGACTGGCAGGCTACAGTCCATGGTGTCGCAGAGTTGAACACGATTGAACGCTCACACACACACATAATTAGGCTTAGCACAGCACATTCAATGCTTTTTTTTTTCTTCTTATTCTAGGCCCATAGTTCTCAACCCTGTTGCATATTAGAAACATCTGAGGAGACTTTTAAGAGAAAACGGTGATGTTTTGTCCCCAGTCCTGGAGATTCTGACTCAGTGGGTCAGGACAATTGGCATTTTAAGTTCTCAAGGTGATTCTGGAGCAGGAGCTGGCAACTCACACTGGCAAACCACCCCTGTTGCTACCTCCCAGGTTCTGTGAGGTGAGATCCTCCTGTGGCATTTCGATAAATTTTTGCTGACTCTACATCAAGCAGAGCTATGTTACTTAAAACCGAGAGGCCTATGAATGCAGAAAGAATCTAAGAAAAATGACTGGATTGAGTTAAATCTCAGGCAACTCTGGAACTGAAGACGCTTCCCTGTCCTCAACCCTCTGTTCCTTGGTGCATGACCTCTGAGTTGTCCCCTTGGAGGTATCAACTACAAATTGTCACTTGCCAAGAGCATTTGCCAGGGACTGAGCAACAACAAGGCCATTTGCCATCTGCCTCTGTGGAGACCGAACCCTGTGCAGCTGCCCACCTTCAGCACGTGCTGAGGGAGCTCAGGGAGGTGACTGAGGCACTCTGTCCTCCAGGGAAACTGCTGGAACATATCTTTAGATCGTTAGATATATTTAGGAACTGATTTCGTGATCCCAGTCCTAGCATCTCCTCACATCTAGAAAATCAGTAAATCCCTTCATGATGACATCAGCTCCTCCTGACTAGCAGAAAACCTTTTGTAAAGTAAGCGCTTTGACTGCACTGAACTCCCCCTTCACCAAAATCTTATATATTAACCTTCCCCCACTACCTCTTTGAGAGAGAAGTCTCTCAGAGCTATCTGAGGTGCTGTCTCCTGGGTTGCAGTCCTCATTTTGCCCCAACTAAAACTTGACTAGCAACTCATGTTGTGCGTCTTTTTAGTCGACAGAGGCTGTATCTGTTGTGGTGACTGGGTGTGCTCTTTAACGCTGTCCCCATCTCAGAGAGACCCAGCTGCTGCTTGAGTAAAATTTTAGTAACATATATTCTTATGACATTAGCTCAACAAATTTGAGAAAAAAAAAATCCCTAAAAGTCTCTTTCATACTTTCCCCCTTGCTTTTGAAACCAACTACTGCAGCTGCTAACAAGAGGCATCTGTCTGTATGTAGAATATATTTTGTTCTGGAGAACAAAAAGAATTATTAAAAGGGTGGCAGGAGATGGGAAGTGTTTGTCAGCATTCAGTTTTGTTTTTAAATATTTACTTGGCTATGCCAGGTCTTAGTTGAGACATGTGGGATCTTTGTTTGCAGCACGTGGAATCTAGTTCCCCGACCAGGGGATCGAACCCATGCCCTTTGTGTTGGAAGCTCAGAGTCTTAACCCCTGGACCACCAGGGAAATCTGCAGCAGTCCCCCGTTCTCCTTCCTCCGCTGAATCACCTCGTCTTCCTCTTTTTCTGTTCTTTGGCTCACCGTGCCCTTGTGCTTCTACCCTGGGAAGACAGAACAGCCCCGTCCTTCACGGTCTGTGTTAAAGCCCCACGAGTCTCCATTCCAAGACGCTGAGTGAACGCGACAGCTGGTAAACTCCACCTTGACTTCTCTCTTTTACAAATGAGCAGCAGATTACCACACTGTTCTAACAGGGGAATTTGCACAACAGTTTTGCGCCCCAGGGATAATGACATAGTCTGTCTCCTGAGGATGATTAGATGAGATAGAACCAAGGGTTTCAGACTTGGCTGTGCATTAGAATCACTGGAAGAGTTTCCAAAATTCCAGTGCTGAACAGCACCCAGATACGCTCAATCAAAACTTCTGGTTTGGGGAGCTATCCATCAAAATTTAAAAAGTCTCTTGGGACTTCCCTGGTGGTTCAGGGGCTAAGACTCCACATTCCCAGTACCAGGGAGCTGGATTCTGTCCCTGGTCAGGGAACTGGATCCCACATGCCACAACTAAAAGGCCTCACATGCCTCAGTGAAGACTGAAGATCCCGTCTGCTGCAACTAAGACTTGGGGCAGCCAATAAATAAAAATAAATGTTAAAAAGTGTCACCTGCCCTCAGGAAATGTTCTGGGGTAGGTAATTGAAAAATACTAAAAAAAAATTAAAAACATCTCTCTAGCTAATTCCAACATGCAGCTACATTTCAGAGCCAGTGAGACAGTACTTGTTTATAAGTACTCAGTAACTGCGTTTGCTAAGGGCTCCCAGGTGGCTCAGTGGTAGAGAATCCGCCTGCAATGCAGAAGACACAGGTTCAATCCCTGGGTCAGAAAGACCCCCTGAAGGACATGGCAACCCACTCCAGTATTCTTGCCTGGAGAATCCCAGGGACAGAGGAGCTTGTTGGGCTACAGTCCATGGGGTCGCAGAGTCAAACACGACTGAAGCCACTGAGCACAGCACACGTGAGCATCACAGCTTTCTCTGAGAAGTTCCAGAAGTTCATCTAAGGGAGCAGAGCAGCTCAGAGTCCCTGACTCAGAGTGTCCGGAGACGTGGAGGTTGGACCTTCTGTGGCCACTGCATGAAATCCCACGGAGCTGGCAGACTTTGGGGGGAAAAAGGGCTTTGCAACCAGAGGTAATCGCTGAATACTGTGCTCCAAAGGAGAGAGGCCTCGTGGTGTGTCTGCAAAGCAGGCATCTAAGGTAATAGGTGAGGGGCTGCCACAGCGGCTCATCTTGCGGAAGGAAGG
The DNA here is from genome assembly GCF_023091745.1 of Budorcas taxicolor. Classification (NCBI taxonomy): domain Eukaryota; kingdom Metazoa; phylum Chordata; class Mammalia; order Artiodactyla; family Bovidae; genus Budorcas; species Budorcas taxicolor. The sequence goes on along the minus strand of NC_068917.1, from coordinate 28,046,558 downwards.
ACTTCTGTTAGGGATCTTGTAACCCTTTCCTTGCCTCTAGCTGACCTCCCAGGTGATCCTGCTTAGGAAGGTCCCAGTGCTTTCTCTCCACTTCTGGGTCTGTTGGGAGGGGGTCTAAGGGCACAGCCTCGCCTGTCCTGTCACTGGGCTGACAGAACTCTTTCTATAGGAACAAACCAGGAAGACTTTACTCAGCATTCCAAGTCTGTACACACCCACACCCACACACCCCCACACCCACACACCCCCTTGATTATGGCTCTTCCAGCCCAGGTCTGTGCCTGGGTGCCTCCTTCCTGTTCCATCCTTCAAGATTCATATTCTAGGATTGGGCAGAGGAAGGGGAAAATTTGAGTCTGTTCTGTACCCAAGGGCTTCCCAGGTGGCGCTAGTGATAAAGAATGTGCTTGCCAATGCAGGAGAAGTTAAGAGACACAGGTTCAATCCCTGGGTCAGGAAGATCCCCTGGAGGAGGGCATGGCAACCCACTGCAGTATTCTTGCCTAGAGAATCCCATGGACAGAGGAGCCTGGGGGGCTACAGTCTATAACATGCTCTATAGCTAATCACAGCAAAACTTTTGCAAAAGTCTTTCATAGTTTGTGTAGTTCTTCCCATTTCACAGAAGAGGAAACATATTCTTCCCAAGGTCACATGGTGGGCATACCAGTTAGCTTTTACTTTGTTACAAACCATCCCCCAAATCAGCGGCTAAGAATGACCGTTTGTTTAGCTCAGTCCTAGAGACTGGCTGGGGTGTTGGGAGTAGGGCACAACCCATCACTTGACCTCTTCCATCCTCCAGTAGGACAGCTGAGCTGGTTTACATGGCAGCTTGGCAGGATTCCTCTTGGAAGGCTGGATGGATGCAAGGCCCCTTGATACCTCCACTTGGCACTAACACTGTCAATTCTGTCATAATCTCAATCGGCCAAAGCAGACCATGAGAGCTGCCTAGATTCAAGGGATGGGGAGAGAAACTCTAACTTACTGTTGGGAGCAGCTTCACAGTCATATTGCAAAGGGGCAGGAATACGGGGAGGTGTTGGGGTGGAAGGTCATGTCCACCCTGCAGTCGACTGCAAGTTGTTAGGTGACAGAAGTAGGATTTTTTTTTCAATTACAAAGATAACATACATACATGAGAACAACTGGAATAGTAAACAAAAGGGGGAATGAGGAAGAGAAATTCTCATTCTTAGTCCTGGGCTAGGAAAAAATATTCTAATCTAGTCCTACTCTCTACATGTAAGCATGATCAAGAGTTCCTTGTTTATCTTGACACAATTTTTCCTGCATATGCATGGATGGGAGCATGCACAATTTTCCTTCACTTTAGTTTTTCTCTTAATAATGCTACTAAGTTCTTTCCACAGCAGCACAACTGGAAATGCTCCATTCCTTTTAAGGTCTACATAGTAATCCACTGAATAAATGTGCTGTTTATTCAACTACATATCCTATTGTTGGACACTTAGGATTTCTGGTTTTTATTGTTAAAAATGCCACTGCAGTGACTCTCCCTGAATATCCTTTGTGTACTTGGAGACTAGATTCCCCGAAGAGGAATTTCTGTGTTGAACACCAGAGTTGAAACTTGGTCTGTTTCCAAAGCACCTGCACTTTCCAAGATGGGTCTTCAGTTATCTGGGGCTTCCCTGATGGGTCAGCAGTAAAGAATCCTTCTGCCAATGCAGGAGATGAGGGTTTGATCCCTGGGTTGGGAAGATCCGCTGGAGAAGCAAAGAACAACCCACTCCAGTATTCTCACCTGGGAAATCCCATGGACAGAGAAGCCTGGCGGGCTATAGTCCAAGGGGTCACAAAGAGTCAGACACCACTGATCATGAGTGCTTCAGTTACCCACTGTTCCTCCAGGCTTTTCTGTGACTAGAAGCTATTTTGAGGAGCATGGCCTCCTGTGCACATATGCATATATTGGACTTCTCCACACTCTTCCTTCCTAAGTGAGCTCAAGAGGTCCCGAGCTATGCATTATTAAGTTCTTCCAAGAGGAGCCAGATTAGGTATCTTTTCTGTGTCTTCCTTCATGATTTTTCTGGGAGACATGTACTACTTTGTTAGAGGCCAGTGATACAAGAAACCTAATCACCAGTGGTAACCTACAAACCATAGATTCCATCCAAATGAAGGCCTAAGACATAAATGAAGATTTCACAAATACTGGAAATACAAATAGGTGGTAAAAGAAGTCAAGCAATTACACAGCAATAATAGCAGAGCTCGATATTGAACAGTTAGTGAAGTCGCTCAGTCGTGTCTGACTCTTTGTGACCCCATGAACTGTAGCCTACCAGGCTTCTCCATCCATGGGGTTTTCCAGGCAAGAGTACTGGAGTGGGTTGCCATTTCCTTCTCCAGGCAATCTTCCCAACCCAGGGATTGAACCCAGGTCTCCCGCATTGCAGGCAGATGCTTTACCCTCTAAGCCACCAGGGAAGAATTGAACAGTTAGGATTATATGAATTCCATCCTTGTTCTTGGCAACTTTAACAGTTCATGATATTCAGCACAGAAACAAATGTGCAGTGAAGCTATTGCTTAAGATCTTATTGTTTTATTCTTTGATATTCTTTTTTTTTTTCATGGATCTTGATACCCACATGCCACCTGCCTTGTTGGAGCCTTGAATTCAGACCAAGTCTGTATGGACTTAACTCTTTTATGAACAGCAGGTTGGTGACTGTCAGAATCTGGAGGTGGTAGGTAAGCACGCTCAGACACCTCACTCCATTTCTCACAGCCTCTGATTATGTTCCCGAGTAGATGTAGCCAGTAATTCTGCAGAAGGGAACACACCACAGGGGGCTCATTTCTGGGATGTGGGGACAGTCTGCTTTGCAGGGCTGCTCTGAGGATAGGTTAAAGAAGTGAATTTCCAGAGAAGGCAGTTTCAAAAAGTAATTACTTAATGGTTGGGTTCTTTAGAGAATTAAAAGCTTGTGCCTCAGACTTCAGAGCAGGAGGTATCCAGTTCCCAGTCTGTTATTTAATAAGAGAGATACTGCTGCTGTCAAAAAGGCAGTGTTCTGCAATGTTCTTATTTTTATAGCTCAAAGAAGAATATTTTATTCCACAGAACATGGAGCATCCAAACATGTAAAGGCTAATTAATCTCTGCATTTCTTCATTCATGCGTTCATCATTGGAGTGCCAAGCACCATGCTGGGTGGAGATAAAGTTAAATAAAACACATATACAACCTTCGGATGTATCAGTTATCTTTGGCTATATAACAAACACCCCCAAAACATAGTGGCTTAAGATGAAAACCGTGTATTTAGTTTACAAGGCTCTGGGTCAACAATTTGGGGGGGGTTCAGCTGACCAGTTCTTCTGGCCTTGGCTGAGTCTACTCAGGATCTGCGGTCAGTTGTGGGGTCAGTCAAGGCTGGCTGGCCTGGGGGCCTGGGCTAGGATGGCTCATCTCTGGCTCCACACCCTCAGCCTCTGGCAGTGTGGCCTGGACTTACATAGCATCTAGGAAGATTCCAAGAGAATGAGGGAAAGGCTGTCAGGTCTCAAGGATTAGGTGTGGAACTGACATAAATAGTCATTCTATTGGTCAAATCAGAATAAATCAAGTTACAAGTCCAGGCCAGATTCTGGGGAAAGAGGGAATACCTCCTGATGGTCATGGCCAAGAGACTTGGCAACAAGCAGGGGAATGATGGTGGAGAATTTGCAGTCTATCTCACTGCCTTTCATAGCTCATTGTCTGGTCTGAGAGACAGGAAATTGTGATAAGTGCAATTAAGACGTTGTTTCCTTCTCCTCGTCTCTTTTCCTTCCTCTAAGTAACACTTTGATGTCTACATCGTGGAAATCTAGTCACTGCAGGTAAACACTTCAACAAGTCAAAACCTGGGGCAGTGCTGCTTCTGTGACGTTTCTGCTTTTTCATGTCTAAAGGCAGTTGGAGTGATCCATGAACCTCCTGACCACCAAGCTGCTGGTCATATCGCATGCCTGATTTTATGAGCGCATGCCCCGCCTTTAAAATACATCAACATTCAAACTGTGCTGGGTTTGGTTGAAGCACATTGTATAGCTGCACTCCCCCCCCCGCCCCCCCTACCCCTCACCCCCCACCCCCCCCCCCCAGATCTATCTCTTCAACCAGAGGCAGGAAATCATCTTGTTAAAATGCCTGGTGTGAAACCAATGAAAATAAAGCCATAGCTAAAGCCATAGCCATAACATAGGATCTCTTAAGTGAGGACTTTTTTTATTCCATTAGCAAGAAACACCCATCAAAGTATGCAACCTCAATGGCAACATCAGATGCATCTAATTAAATCAGTTTCCAGTATTTGCTGTCCGGGAACAGCTGTGTGTGAAGCACATTTCCCCGCCTCTTCCCAGCACGTGAATCACTGACAAGAGAAACCCCGAGGTGAGTGGGTCTCAGACTTCTGTGTGCATGAGAATCACGTGGATGTGGGTGGGGTGGGGCATAATTCTGTTTAAAACGCTGTTCTTTACCCTACCCTTCCATAGGAATTTGCACACAGGTGGTTAGGATTGCTCTTTAAGCATCACTGCCTTCATCCTAGAGCAGTTTTCCTCCCAGAAATGTTAAAAAAAAAAATGAATTAGGACCTTCATATTTCATCTTTCTTGGTCAGGCAGAAAGTACTAAGTGTCTGCCAACCTAGTTCTCTGACAAAGACTAAACTTCCCAGGCCAGGGAACCTGAAATATCAACAGCAGTAACTCACTAACCAGGGACCAAAATGCCTTTCAAAAAACCCAGTTTACCCCGAAGGGGAGCAAGTGCAGCTATAATTTGTGAATGCGCACCAGTGCTATTGTTGAATTTCCTCTGAGATTGGACTCATAGGTTGTATATCTACAAAGGGAATTTGGGGCCGCCTAGTTAAACTCCATTTTGGGGATAAAGAAACTGAAGTCAAGGGTCTTCTCTAAAAGTGGCAGAGATGGGACAAAACCCCAGGTCTTCCCATTGTTTAGCTTTCTTAAAAAATGCGGAGTCTGCCATGCTCAGCCTACCAAGAGTCCTTTGGGTGCAGGGTCTCTTGTGAAAAAGCCAGTCTAGTGGGGCAAAAATGGACAAACTAATGTCCTCGACTCTCTTTCCTGGTGTGCTGCTCAACTAAACAAGCTAACTCAGCACTCCCTTCTGACGAAGCAGGAGTCAGGTGACCTCGGGCCTATTCTGCAGCCCAGGAGCAGCAGTGGGGTGACTGCATGCTGAGAGTGCTCTGAGGAGCTGTGGAGTTTCCCGGCCACGGCTCCCAGCCTCCCTCTCTCCTGTGTTCAGAGAGGAGACCTAACCGGCCTCCCCGTGAGAGCTTCACACCTGCTTGGCATCTGCCCCGTACTAGTTACGCTGCTCCTTTCCCGTCTCCCCCACCGCAGACAGCACTAACCCAGTATGACAGTTCTTCCAGCAGACCCAAAACCTGGTTTCAGCATCTTCCTCAAATTAGCTCCACAGGCAGCCACTTCAGATCATCCAGTCAGCGGGAGAGAGGGGACTAGTTTGCAATCCTGCTTCTGAGTGATTTCGTCTAAAAGACAATTCTGAAGTTGGCCTCCAGGGAATGAGGGTAAGAAGACCTCGCGGGGCAGGTGGGAGTTGGGAGAGCAAACAGCCAGAGCTATGGGACAATGCGGCTCAGGGCTGGGTCCCCCTGCTGACCTTCAGATAGGTATTCCTTCCCACCGAATCTCTGGTCCAGAAGGTGTGGTGGTGTGTGTGCGTGTGACAAAGACCCAGGACAACCAGTTGGAGCTGCAGGTTCTGTTTGCAGCCGTTGAACACAGTGATCCCACTGATGGGGCTCAAATGGATGTCCTTGACTTTCCTGGTGTGATTCTCAACCAAACGAGCTCACCTGTGACTGACAAGAGAATAAAGGTTTGTTACTCAAGGTATGGGCTTCCCTGGTGGCTCAGCAGTCAAGAATCCACCTGTTAAGGCAGGTTCCATTTCTGGGTCAGGAAGATCCGCTGAAGGAGGGCATGGCAACTCACTTCAGTATTCTTGCCTGGGGAATCCCATGGACAGAGGAGCCTGGTGGGCTACAGCCCATAGGGTCACAAAGAGTTGGACATGCCCAAAGTGACTTAGCATGCATGCAGGCACAGGTAATGTATATGCTTGAGAGTTTGAGAGGCACTGGCTTAGAAAGTCGCCAGGACTTCACACTGACTAGTATTTGAAGTGTGCCGGACTTTGGCAGATGTCACCAAGACAGGCCTGTCATTAGAGTTGGCTCAGCACACGCAAAGGCACTGGGCAGAGACAATGGTCCGGATTTGCGACCAATGTTGTTTGAGAAAGAAAACTCTGTTCCTGTTTTGCACAGCCCTTTTTATTTCTTCCCCCATCTGCTGTTCATTCATCCTTTCTTGTTGCTTCACCCTGCATAGGCCCTAATATCCAATTTTCAGAATTTTCTTCCAATTGTCTTGGTCACTCCTGGGTTGTCTCAGCCCCTTCACTCCTTGTTTTCATCATCTGCCTCTCCACCATCTCCCTGCAGGCTTAGGGTTTTAACTGAGGCCCTCGTTTTGCAGAAAATACTGCTATGGCTTGTCTTCACTGTAATTGTAGCTGATTTGTTTACTGCATTCAAAAAGGTCCATTCAATTCAAAAGGCAAATAATGAGGTTTGGAGTAAACGTGCAGAGTAGGTCCTGTTTGCTGGCAAGAGGAGACAGTCTTATTCAACTGGCCACCTGTTCTAAAAGTTATTAAACATCCTTGTGGGCTGGAATTCCCATCTCGGTGGGCACTGGATGGCCAAGTGTCAGATGCCAATGCTGCTAACCAGGTGACATGCCTTTTCTCTGCATACAGCTTGCTACTCTAGCCTGACATCTTGGAAGACCACTTTGCCCAGCGCTGAGTGATGGCTAGATCAGTGTTATTCCCGCTAAATTCACTGCTATGGTCAGACTCCATGGAGTAACTAGTTGACTATGTCCTCTCGATACTTGGAAGAACAGTTGATTAGAAGCAAAACAGGGAGTCTGTAAAGTCTGTCGAGAAGAAAAGATTAACTGTTGAAATGGCTCCATTTGCCTTTGCTGTCTTCATTCAGTCCATTAGCTGGTGGACTTAGAGCTGCCGTGCCTGGCTTCTGCTGGTTCCCAACCTTTAGAGAAGGCAGACCTCTTTAAATCTGAGTCCTCGAATCTGCGCATTAATTGTATTTCCTTAACTCAGCCACAGTTAAGGATCTGTCACCATTTCCATTAAGATTAATGAGTAATATGATTAATTGCTAGTTGTACCAATGCTCTTGTGTGTGCACTTTTTCCCCTGAGGATTACTTTGGGTGAAGCTTTCCACGATGGCATTTTTACACCAAACTGTATGATGGATCCTCCCCTGTGCAACAGATGAGTCACTAGTCATACGAGGCTCTTGACATTAAAATTGAAGAAATCAAAGATTTACTTCTCACCTGCACCATCCACATTTCAAATGCTCATGCGCCACAAGTTGTTGTTAGTAGCTATTGATCTATTGATAAAGGACATTTTCATCATCGTGGAATGTTCTTTTAGACTGTGCTGATAAAGACTCAGTAGAATTTAGAAAAAAGAACATGGGTTTCTGAGTCTTATGGGCCTGGTTTCTTCTGCACACAGATTGCACTTCTGTGTTCTCAACCATTGCCTACCATGATGTGCATGTCATTCAGGTCCGACACCGACATTTCACAGGATTGACTATGCTTTATAGCTCGGTGGTTCTCAAATCTCAGTGAGCATCAGGATCACCTGGAGAACTTGCTAGAACACAGTTTGCTGGGTCTCATCACCAGCTCTAAGAACATGCCTTTAGATTCCCAGGTGCTGCCCCTCAAGTATTATGGAGCTGCCCTTGAATTGGGGAAACCAGAACACCTTGGTGGGCAAAGATTAAATCATCTGTATCCTTGATTTACACCAAGGAGGTCCACAGGCATATTCTTGAGGGGGTGAACATTCATTATTAACATCGTGACAACTGTGATTTCACTCAAAAAGAGCAATAAACACATATTCTGGGTCATCAATGACCATCTCAAAACCCAAAACAGCATGCAATCTTGGTGCCTGCGTTAGCATTTGTACTTAGAATCACAGGGTCAATTTCCAGATCTGGTAACATTTAACTTTCAAAGTAGTGTTTCCTAAACTGGGTTCTATCAGTTCAGTTCAGTTCAGTAGCTCAGTCGTGTCCAACTCTTTGTGACCCCATGAACCGCAGCACGCTAGGCTTCCCTGTCCATCACCAACTCCCGGAGTTCATGCAAACTCACGTCCATTGAGTCGGTGATGCCATCCAGCCATCTCATCCTCTGTCGTCCCCTTCTCCTCCTGCCCCCAATCCCTCTCAGCATCAGAGTCTTTTCCAATGAATCAACTCTTTGCATGAGGTGGAGTTTCAGCTTTAGCATTTTTCCTTCCAAAGAACACCCAGGGCTGATCTCCTTTAGAATGGACTGGTTGGATCTCCTTGCAGTCCAAGGGACTCTCAAGAGTCTTCTCCAACACCACAGTTCAAAAGCATCAATTCTTCAGCGCTCAGCTTTCTTCACAGTCCAACTCTCACATTCATACATGACCATGGAAAAACCATAGCCTTGACTAGAGGGACCTTTGTTGGCAAAGTAATGTCTCTGCTTTTCAATATGCTATCTAGGTTGGTCATAACTTTTCTTCCAAGGAGTAAGCGTCTTTTAATTTCATGGCTGCAATCACCATCTGCAGTGATTTTGGAGGCCCCCCAAATAAAGTCTGACAGTGTTTCCACTGTTTCCCTATCTATTTCCCATGAAGTGATGGGACCAGATGCCATGATCTTCATTTTCTGAATGTTGAGCTTTAAGCCAACTTTTTCACTCTCCTCTTTCACTGGGTTCTATAGAGTTCACTGAGTATATAGGTAGGAGCCCCACAGTCTCTATGTTTGAGAAACAGTGATCTGGGGGAGGGGGTGGAGGTGTACCCAGCAAGGGCAAGGGAGTGTTTTTCAGGGGGAGAGCGTGTGGCATTTGGATTGTGAAAGATTTTCTGTTTAGGACTTCGCCTCAATTTGCAGGCCGTTTAGCATTGCTGGGCTTTGACCATTAAATGCCAGGCGGTTCTCCAGAGTCACAGGACAAGCCCATACCATTTGCACATGTTGAAAAATCCTCCTGCGAGGCACCAGTACGGCTTGCCTTTAGGTGAGAAAGCCCATAGGCCATCAGTCTTGCTTAAGGCAGCTGGACCTCAGCTCTTTCCAACCATCTTACAGCTTCAGCTAGGCCCTGGGGCCCCGCCTACCTATTTCTTTTCCCTTACCGCCAGGCTTCCGGGTTAGATAGATCCCCTGTTGCGGACACTGTGGTGGGGCCGCCTTCAGTCTACCGTTTGGCCTGTAGAGGGCAGCAGCACCCAGAACGTCCCGCTTGCTTTTTAGCATGGGAAGTGGTAGTCAAGCCTTGCCACGCTGTTTCCTCCATCGCTCTTCATACCTTGCCCTTCTTTTTGGCAGTCTCCTCTAGAAAAGAGCTTCTCAACGTTCCCCCATTGGCCTGGCAGCAGCAAAGGTGGTGTTTGGAGCACACGCTCAGTATCCAGGATGCTGGAATGGGCTTAGGGCAGTCCTGGGGCACGTGGATTTCTTTGGTCTGCAGGGACCCCAGGGAAGCATTAGGGTCAACACCAGGGACTGGGCCTTGAGAGCACAGAGCTGATTGCTAAAATCTGTGTCAGGGCTTCTCTGGTGGTCTAGTGGTTAAGAATCTGCCTTGCAATGCCCGGGGCTGAAGTTCCATTCCTGACTGGGGATGATCCCACTTGCCAGCAGAGCAGCTAAGCCCGTGGGCCAAAACTACTGGAACCAGCACTCTAGACTTTATGAGCCACAACAAGAGAAACCGCTGTAGTGAGAAGCCCATGTACCTCAACAAAGAGTAGCCCCTGCTCTCTGCAACCAGAGAAAGCCAGTGTGCAACGATGAAGACCCAGGGCAGGCATCAATCAATCAATCAATTAATTAAAAAACAAATCTGTGTCAGGCATAATATCCATGTAAGGTTGTGGGAAGCGGGCAGGAGGAGATGGAGGCTGACTGATGACGGGCAGCCCAGCCTTTTCCCTGCTCCAATTTCTTTTCTTGTTTCTTCCTAACTCAGCTCCCCCTTATTCTTTTTATGGTGGTCAAGACTTCCCTCCTTTCACACTGAGACATGTGACTGATGAAAGCAGAGCGTTACGGTGCCTAAGAGCTTTCTCCCAGTCACCCTTTCAAGATAACTCTTTATAACAGAAGATTGCAAAGACATAGAAACGATAGTATCCTGAACCCCTATTTAGCCATCACCCAGCCTCAACAGCTATCAACTCATTGCCAGTCTGGGTTCTTTATCCCCCAGACTCCTCAGTTCCAGCATCAGTGTTCGCAAATCCAAGACATCGTTTCTTTTCAGTATGTGCAGAGGGCTTTCTTCAGCCCAATCAACCACGTCACGTTCTGGTGAAGAAGCTTCGGTGGCACGAGGTCCGCGCTGCTTGGTGTGTTAGACAAGGCCCCTTGCAACCTGCTACCGCTCACCTGCTCAGCTTGTTTCTCCATCCCCCAGCACGCTCTACCCTTCCAGCCACACTGAACATTGTTCATTCACCCAAATGTGACATTTTTTCCACCTGTCACTTGTCACAAGGATTTCCTTGTTAGATTTCTCATCCCCCACCTGCAGTCAGTGGTTGTGTTTTTCTTTCTTTTCCCTCAGCCCCTAGATGGATTTAAACTCTCCTGTCGGCTCCAGTGGCATCAAGACACTTATTTATTATGCTGATTTATCGAGGGGGGCATATTTCTTACTATGATAGGCATTGCTTTGGGGGTATTAAAAAAAATTAGCTGATTCAACCCACATAAAACGGTTCTCACGAGATGATAGATGGAACAAGTGAGGCACACAAAAGGTTTAGTCACCTAGCTGGTAAGTGACAGAAAGTGAAGTGTTGGTCTGTTGTGTCTGGCTGTTTGCAATCCCATGGACAGTAGCCTGCCAGGTTCCTCTCTCCATGAAATTTCACAGACAAGAATACTGGAGTGGGTTGCCATTCCCTTCTCTTGGGGATCTTCCCGACCCAGGGGTTGAACCTGGGTCTCCCACATTGCAGGAAGATTCTTTGCTGTCTGAGCCACCAGATAAGTGACACAGCTGAGATTCATACCCAGGCTCTCCTGCTTCTTAACCACCCTCGAGGCTGCTTATCCCAGCACAAGCCCTGTGGTTGTCAAGCGTTCGTCTTCCTCTGTGGACCACGAAGTCTGAGAGGAGGCTCTGGACCTCACCTTCCTCTGGGCCCCCAGTACTAACGCCTGTATCTGGCATATTGCTGCTCCTGACCACCCAGGGTGGAACCATGAATAAACATAAGGCACTCCCTCTAGTCATTTGTGGGAACTTCTAGGTGTGGACTCTTCCTAGAGCCAGTTAAAATTTCCACAGCGATCAGGGCCTCCGACTAAGCAGGATTCCCCATCTTTTCCCCACACAGCACTGCTGCTGCGTGTGGAGAGCTCCCTACAGCTCTTGCCTGGGAGTGCATAGGTCGGCCAGGGAAAGTTGGAGAGGGCGCCTGGAGGTGGGGCTGGGTTTTCTGTGTATGGTTAGAAAAAGCCCCCAGGTGTTTCTGATGTGCCCTTTGGGTGCAGCCTCTTTGTTGAAAATCCCTGAACTGGAGAGATAAGGCACTAAGATGAAATTCTAGGCAATAGTCCAGGGATGGAGGGGAATTTGAGGATGCTGGGGACAGGGTCTTCCCTTCACCTCCCAGACTCTCCTAAAGGCCATTCCTGAATCATGCCAATGGGAATGAATAACATTATGTTCCTTGTTGAAAATACCTTTTCTTTCCCCTGAAGTTCACTGGGACTGCTATGGGGATGGATTGTGCATTTGATCAACCTCCTGAGAGGAGACAGGAAAGCTCGAGTGTTTACTCACTTCCCTGACCTGATTCCATTTCAAGGACATGGGTCATTAGCTGCTGGCGGCAGTCAGAGCTGTATGCATACCTTCCAACAGCTTTGTGACCAAATTTGGGCATGACTTTATTTCTTTTATGTCCCTGAGATGATTATTCTTTTTTAACGGAAATTTCGTTATTAAATCTCAGCAGTGAAAGCCTTTGTTTTCTTCCTACACAATTCTCATTAATTAGAAGTTGCTATTACTCACTATCTGGCTATAACCTAATTAGTGACCTAACGTAAGCCTTTCATTTTATTTTTTTGGCTGTGCTGTGCGGCATGCATGATCTTAGTTCCTCGACCAGGAATTGAACCCATACCCTCTGCACTGGGAATACAGTCTTAATCATTGAGTCACCAGGGAAGCCCCAAGCCTTTTATTTATTTATTGTTTTTCATGTGGATCATTTTTAAAGTCTTTATTGAATTAGTTACAACCTTGTTTCTGTTTTTTCTGTTTTGGTTTTTTGGCCACAAGGCATATGGGATCTTAGCTCTCTGACCAGGAACTGAACACATACCCCCTGCGCTGGAAGGTGGAGTATTAACCAGTGGACCCCCAGGGGAGTCCAAGCCTTTTAAACAAGACGTCTTCTTATCCTAGTTCTCTAGCTACTTGTGAGCAGCAAACCCTCCACCCTGCAATGCTGTGCGTCATGGCTGGGTATATAAAACACCCATGGCAACATGTGAAACACCTCAGATGCTATTTGGCTATTGCAGCAAAGATTATACACAAAACAAAAACCTAATTCCTAATATACAGTTCAACAGCTTAGGAGTGTGACCTCAGGAAAGTAACACTGCTGATTTAGTCCTCATTTTCTCACTTATATAATAGATTAGACTAAAATGGCAATTTGGCTTTCTCTTGCAGGCCACTGGGACTAATTGGTAGTGGCTGCCTAGAATGCTCAGCAGATAAAGTGTAGTGGGGAGTGGCTCTGTAATTGATTGTTGATGTCTGTTGTGGGAGAGGGAGCATAATTTACCAAGTGTTGCCAGCACTGGGTTGGCAATGTCTTAAGTCTGTCCCTGCAGAAATATACAGAGTGTGTTTAATGTATGAGCTGGCCCTAGAGGCAAGGAGAAGTTTAGTATTTCAGTGTGTAATTTGTAGATATAGATCACCAAATACTCCAAAAGTTGTAGGAATCCTGGGTGCACCTCAAAACTTTTCATGTCCTGGGTGAGCCAGGCACCTAGATTGAAATGGAATCTGTCTTTGTATGTTGTTTTTGGGCTTTCCAGGTGGCTCAGTGGTAAGAGTGCCTGGCAATGCAGGACCCACTCCAGTATTCTTGGACAAAATCCCATGGACAGAGGAGTCTGGGGGGCTACGGTCTGTGGGGTCACAGAGTTGGACACGACTGAGTGACTGAGCACGCACCCATGCTGCTTCTAATCAGGCTGGGCTTTTAGATCCCAGGATTGCCTGGCACACTGCTGGATGAGGGTAGATAGGGGGCTGGGGGACTGGGATCAGTGGCATCCCAGGAAGAGATGGGTTTTCTGATGTGTGCAGTGTTACTGAGACAAACAAGATTCCTATAATCTTAAAGCTTAGAAAATACACTGGCATTTCAATAAGGGTCCCATTTTCTGAATCCTAGAGAGGTTATATAACATGTTCAAAGTCACAGGAGGTGGGCAGGAGGGAGCTAACACATACTAAAAGCTCACTATAAACCAGGTACTTTATGGTGTAATAACTTACTCTTTCCAATGACTTATGGGGTGGAGGGGAGTGATGCATTTGTAATATTTAATAGACAAGGAATTGGTGTGCAGGTCATTGAATAATCTGCTCACAGCTGCACAGGAAGAGGTGGACCAAGGTCAATCTTTCCAGCAGTTCTGGATTCTGATCACAGCAAACTTCCTCACAGGACCTATATGTATAACTGTCAATGGATTTGACCCTAGTATCTTGGAATTTGTGCTTCCCAGGTGACACTAGTGGTAAAGAACCAGCCTGCCAAAGCAGGAGATGTAAAGAGATGCAGGTTTGATCCCTTGGTCAGGAAGATCCCCTGGAGCAGGGCATGGCAACCCACTCCAGTTATTCTTGCTTGGAGAATTCCTTGGACAGAGGAACCTGGTGAGCTACAGTCCATAGTGTCAAAAGAGGTGGACAGGACTGAAGCAACTTAGCATGCATGCATACATCTTGGAATCTGTGATAACTAGGGAGTAGCTTTTTTTTTGAACAACTAATTATACAGATGTTTGTAGGCCAGTTGCTAACATAGATGGTTGTGAGGGGAATTTTTTTTCTTTTGTAATTTATATTTAATTTTACAGTTATACCATGATAATAAAAATTACTTATTCAAAATATTTTCCTTTAACATTTTGTTAATCAAACTCATACTAGAATAGATATTTTGATTGTCATTTAAAGTAAGGAACTCAAATGATTTTAGTATTACAAAATTTTAACCTGAGATTACACTCAAAAATTAGAAAATGGCATTGCAAAAGATTGAGAATGAGTAGTTTAAAAAAAACAAAACAAAACACTTCTCTGCAAAAGAGGAATAGTATCTGGAAAAATACAGCAATTCCAGAGCATACCATTGCTTTTTTTTTTTTTAAGCACCATAACCTCCAAAGAGGGCAATCTGTTATAGAGTTGTGGATGAAAAATTGATGGAAAAGCTCAAATCTTTTTGATCTGTAAAATTGTACCAATAAAAACTGGGTTCAGTAGAAATAATGGAGAAGATTCCCAGTAGCATGTATGGTTGGTAAAAATTTTTATATGGTAGAAAAAACTAAACTTAGTTGATGAACTGAGTTTCTATTTAAAATTTATACAGAAAGCAATCTCTCTTGGAAAATATCAATAAAATAAAAAGGATAAGTTAGAGATTGTTCTCTATAGATAATTGATGAATGATTTTAATCAACCTATTGAATATTGCCTGAAAGCACTGGATATCATTCTGATAAAAATATTTGTATTCTCAATCATAGATTGGAAATACCATCAAATGGCACTGGAAACTCTACTCAATACTCTGTAATGACCTATCTGGGAAAATAATCTCAAAAAGAGTGGATATATATGTATTCCAACTGATTCACTTTGTTGTACACCTGAAACTAACATGGCATTCTAAATCAACTACATCCCAGTAAAAAAAAGAGCTTTCATGTTAAAGAATTTGTATGCAATGTGGGGGACCTGGGTTTGATCCCTGTGTTGGGAAGATCCCCTGGAGAAGGGAGTGGCTCCCCACTCCAGTATTCTAGCCTGGAGAATTCCATAGACAAAGAAACCTGGTGGGCTACAGTCCCTGGGGTCACAAAGAGTTGGACACGACTGAGCAACTTTCACACCAAAAAAAAAAAAAACCAAAATTACCATCAAGGGCCCCCGCCAGAGTTTGAAAACACCGCTGTGTTGAACACAGCGTCAAAATGCCTCTTACCTTTTCTCTAAACATAAACCCTCATCTCTGAGAAGTGAGATTCATTTTAGAAGGAAGGAAAATGAGGAGTGTGGATTTCACATTTTCCTGAAACTTGGCTGTGTGCCCTCAGCCTATCAGCTGTGCTGACAGAGAGCAGCCCCCGAGACTTCTTCTGGGGAGCAATCCGGCTATCAGCACACTTGTGAATGTTCACTTTGGAGCATAGCTTCGGGGCTGTGCTGTTTCCAGGGTTGCGGTTTGCAGAAATGTCTTTCCTGATCTGGCAAAGCGTGGCTCAGGGAGAGACCCAGAGACTCAAGAGAGGCAGGCCTCTAAAACCCAAACTGTACTTGGTAAACTGCCCATCTGTGTGGAATAAGTTAGAAGAGTCCCAAAGCTTAAGCTTCAGTAGCCTGCTGCTCACACAGAGACCACTGAGGATGACGCCAAAGGGGCTATTCGTGCTTCAAGTTTTACCTCCGCACCATCGCATTTATTTAGGTGGGAGTGGAAGGGTGGGAGTGGTGTGTGTGTATACTTGTGTGTGTGTGTGTGTGTGTGTGTGTGTGTATGAAAAAGAGAGAAAGAGAGGGAAACAGAGAGAGGACCAAAGGGCAGCCAGTGGCCGCATTCCAGCCATCTTGAGGGAGTGGATTGAGTTCTGTTTGATAGAACAGTCGTTCTCCACCTGGGGCAATTTCACCCCACCCCCATCCTACCCCTGGACACATCTGTTAATGTCTGGAGACTTTTTTTTGTTTGTTGAAATTTGTACCTAAAGGGTAAAAGCCAGTGATACTACTAAACACTCTACAACTAAACAGCACCCACCAACAAATAATTTTCCAGCCCAAAATGTCCATGGTGCCAAGGGTGAGAAATCCTTGAAATGGAGGTGCCAAGGTCAATCAGTCAAATGTGATTAGTGGGCATATACACTTCATTGAGAAGCATATATTTAGGAAAGCCAAGAAAAGAGTCCAAACGCTTGGTTGACTTTGGGGTCCTTATCTTGTCTAGTGGTCTGTGTGCTCCATAACTGTAAACCCTGGGACTTGGGGTGACTATGTAACTAATCTGTATGTCTGCTCAGTTGTTCAGTCATGTTTGCAACTCCATGGACTGTGGCCCACCAACCTCCTCTGTCCATGGAATTTTCCAGGCAAGAACACTGGAGTGGTTTGCCATTTCCTACTCCAGGTGATTTTCCTGACCCAGGGATTGAACCCACGTCTCTTGCATCTCTGGCACTGGCAAGTGGATTCTTCACCATTAGTGCCACCTGCAAAGTCTTCTTATTAATAGACAGTCCAAAATATTAAACATTTAAATGCTTCAGAAAACCTGGTTTATTATATTTAACTTTGATTGATTAATAGGAGTTGCTTAAGTGCATAGGAAGATTTTGTTTTTTAGGTTTGTAAGTCTGTTAGGCTTTTGGAGTGTTTGAGAGAATCATGTAAAATGTGTAAACTATAAAAAGTTCTTGAGGGAATTTAAATCATAAATGGGATAGTTATTTAGAATTAAATCTTTTAAAATTACCAGTTAGTAACAAAAAAAAAAGGTGTGACTTCTTATTTTGATCTTCAAGTAATAGGTTTATACAAGACTTTTTGAAATTGAATTTAAAGGCTTAGGGAACACTAGGCTTTTGAATTTACAATTTTCAATATATTTAATTAATTAAAACCCAGTTGTTAGAGTAGTCCTTTCAGTTCTCCAGATTCCTGCAGACATTTAAAAGCTCAAATGACATTAATCAACACTCAGTAAATGGTTGTCAAAATGAACAGTAACTCCTGGTTGCCTTCTGTTCCTTTGAATCCTTGCAGTGAAATGTCCACAATTGGGGGTCAATTTCTTGAGACCTTGAGAGTCCCAATTAGCCGAAGGTAAGCATTATTCCAAAACAACACTTCTTTTGAGTCAATAGTTTTATTTCTATTACTTTTCACACCAAGGAGACTTAGTTACATAAAGTGAGATATTCTATGAGTTGATTACCAGTAGTAGAAGCACAAAGGTGTGGAAAGTGTAACATGAACACAGTGAAGAAACGCCCTTTTTCAGAGTGAAGTCCATGTGACAGAAACATATTATTCCAAACAGCCTATTTACAAATAAATATAGCTTTCAATCTATGTACAGACATATTCACAGAGGATAAACTGATGCAAAATTTCCATACATCTTATCAGCCAGCGAAAACTTGCTCATATTGAACAAAACACACACAAAATGACAAAAGTAATTTGGAAGTGCATCAGCTGGATTCTTGTAGGGGTAAATGCATCTTTAAAATGGAGGTGAATGGAGGAAACGTGAGGATGACATCTATCCCTAAAAAGACCCTTTACAAAAATGGCATTCTGATATCTGTAATATAACCTGTTCCAGAGACAGTTTGCAAGTGCTAGGCCAAATGCCTATGTTGGGGTCAATGTTGATAACCTGTTCTCTGTTTTAACATGATGCAGAGAACAAAAGTATAATTCACCTCTCCTTTAGTGCTACCAGCCACTTCATTAAACCTGAAGGTAGTTTTGGTTACTCCTTGATGGCTCTTTTGAGACTGCAGATTGCTTGGAGGTGGAAGCTGTTGCTTCTGGAGGTTTTTTTTTAAAGTGGAGCAGAAGAAAAACATCCAGGCTAGACGCAGGGCACACATATGAACTCTGTGCAGGGTTCAACAGAATTGTATGCCAACAGAGGTCCCCTCGTCCAGGTGGAGAGTCTCTGCACTTTCGAAAAACACTTCAGACCACAAAACAGCCCCCAAAAGAAGCATCATCGCCTCCAGGTCCAGACAATCTTTCTTTAGGGCAAATGGCCAATTAAACATAAAGTTCATGGGGTTGGTCAATTTAACACACTTATTTTCTCTGTATGGATAATTTAGGTACCCAGGTGGTCCATATTTCTAGGCTTTTAAGTGCCTTTTAGCTATTCTTTTTAGCTTTTACTCAAATCATACAAGAAATTCTGTTGAAGTGTAACATTAAAGTTTTCAGTTGTGGGAACATCTGTATGTATAGTCTACCATACTGGGCCAGGAATTATGTAGTTTAGCAGAAAAGAAAAAAAAAATACCCAATGCATTATGAAGTCTTCTATTTTACATGTTTTCTCAAGGAAGGTTTATAATTTAGGCAGAATAAAGTATTAATAAATTGTATATCTCTATTTGCCATTTTTATAAGGGAACTTCTTAGACCCATTATATATTTATATAAGAACTCAAACCTTAAATTTTCCAGGTATATATTTGCTAATTATCCATTTCACTCTTCTTATGGGTAAACCTTGCTTTACATAACAAATGGATTCCTGAAAAAACAGTAAATCTATAACTTAAAAAAGGAAATATTTCCACTGTAGTATTAGAACTTGCTATTTAACAAGCTATTTTGAAAGTGAAGAATGCTTTTGTGAAATGAAAAATTTCTTTTTCAGTTTTATTAACATACACATCTAAAATTTATCAGTAGATTAGGATTGTCTAGAACAATAATTATATGCCTTAAAAAGAGAACAGAGAAACTCCGGTTTACAACAAACAATACAAAACAGGAATGACTCATGGACTGCTTATTGATTGACTATATTCAGAAGCCCTGAATATATGTATTATTGGTATTTTATGGCTTTAATTAAGACAATTGTCTCTTATGAAGTACTATAAAGTGCAATATTAAAAAATTAAAAAACCCAAAAGGCATCCATTGTCCTTCAGTTTTATCCTGATGAGAAGAATTAGAGATTTGTTTAATTAAATGGCAAAGACTTTTCTACTCTTAATTCATGCATGTAATTTCATCCTCAAAATTATGTTATTCAGGGATTCAGGCAGGCTTCATTCACACATTCATTCTTTTTCTTTAGTGATGACATGATTTAAAAAATTAGTACTCTCTTTTGGTTAGTTGAGTGTTTTTCAAGAACTATCAGTCTCAAAGTCTTAGTTACTTTCAGATCCACTATAAAGGAATGTGCAACCTAATATGTGAGAATGCAGGAGCAAGTTCCCAGCCTTTTGGTGAACGGTAGCCCATTCTCCTGGGCCAGGACACCAGTCAACAATCTCACAATTCCCATCCAGCCCACCACACAAGGAAGTAAATGTGCTGCAAGGCTGGGATATGAGAGTAGTCCAATCATTTCCCCCATTTGCTACTGAGAGCAAAAATGCAAATTCCTTTTGGTAAATCAATGCTGGTAAGTGCAGATCCAGAGTTTCTGAATGATCTCCAGTGCTGTCTCCCCGATTCCGAGTTCTTATTGAGCGTAGGATTGTGACCTAAAGACTGAGTGCATGAACTTGACCTCACCAGAGCCTCAACTTTTCACCAGAGGGCAAATGCCTATTAGTTAGTACTTGTTGAGTCGAGGCCCACTGGTGCTCTTCAGGTGTAGTTGAGATTCTAGTCTCTTGTGGTGGTAAATTCTGTACACATTTTAGTATCAATGAGGAGGAATTCTCTGCCCCGAAGAAACAGTCAATTATAAAAAACATAAGATGCCGGGGACCCAAGGCTAGCATTTTTCCATCTTCACCTTAATGCAAAGATGAAGAAAAAGCTCATTAGACTTGCCAGGTACAAGTGAAGTGGGGAGGCTGGTGGTGAGAACCTGGAAGGGGAGTAAGCACTGGGCCCAACCTAGACTTGAAAATTGGAAGTGGGATTAGAAAGAAACAGATTGAGACTTATAAGGCCCAAGGAAGAGGGGCTCCCCTGGAGGTAAGAACACTCAACCAGATGCACTGGGGCAAGCTGAGAAACACGCTTGCTTCACTCGAATGCCTTGCAGAAAGATATGAAGTCAGGGAACACGAGGTTAGTGTGAATTAGCAATCAAGTGCGAATTTCTAAAAGGTAAGGGCCACAGAGAGGTCCTGAAACAGGGGCAAACACTGGGTCTGAGGCTGTCCTTCCGTCTTTTTCATACCTTATCCTTGTGTCATGATTAGTCAAAAGGTTCCTGATTTCAGAGCGGCATCGAGCATCTTAAAGGCTTAGTAGAGAAGCATTTAA
This sequence comes from Budorcas taxicolor, assembly GCF_023091745.1. NCBI lineage: Eukaryota > Metazoa > Chordata > Mammalia > Artiodactyla > Bovidae > Budorcas > Budorcas taxicolor. The sequence goes on along the minus strand of NC_068917.1, from coordinate 28,026,087 downwards.
AAATTATTGAGGGTTAGGAAAAAAAAGGACTCAGAAATAAAAATCTGAAGATACTTTGGATGAAAATAGAGAAAGGGTCCCACAGTGGTGACTCCCAGCTCTGTAGGGGTAAACAGTGAACAGTGCTCAGATGCAGCTCTTTTCTGCTGAACAGATGGAAAAAGAAAAGGTAAACTCACTTCCCTGGGAGGTCAGGGGTGAACTGAAAGAAGACTTCTCTGACATGATGCTGCCAGTGTTAACAGTTGATGGGTCTGGGTTATACCAGGAACATCAGTGCTAAGGATCCCTCCTACAAAGGGGCTGTCGTTTGGATCAGGGTGATAGGTTGAACAAGCTTGCTTGACAGAATTAAACCTTTGGCAAACTCAAGGTAAATTCCATGGAACTCTTTCAGACCAAGGTCTTTTACCCGCTTTAAAAAAATTCTTTAAGGTTTTTCAGTCTGTCAGTCAATCATTTAGTGGAAGGGCTTTGGCTTAATTTGGTGTTCCACAGTGTCTCTCACTATTTGTTCACTGATTTGAATAGAGCTGTCTGTCCAGTCACAGTTACAGGCTGATTTTTCTAAAAAACTGGCTGACTTGGGGATTTCTGGGTCCTTTGTTGCCTATTCTCACTTTGTTTAAAGAAAAGTGCCACCAAAGACCATGATGGGAACCAGGGGGTGCTGGGCAAGGAGATGCCCCGGGGGGGAGGAATGTGGGGAGAGTGGCAGTGAGCACACTGTTTACGGCATCGAGGTGGAAAGTGCGTCCTACTTCCTTAACTAACAGGATTGTAGAAAACCTGTGTTTTCTACAATCATCTAAACGCTCACGGCGATATCTGGCCAAAGTCAGTGCCATTTTAAAGTTCCCCGTGACGTGGGGGAAAAAAAAGCGTGATGGTCTTCTGATAAGTAAGGAGTTCAGCTGGCTTTGAGTATGTCTTGCTTGCTTTTCTTGTCAGCTAGGTATTTCAAAGAATAGGAAGCTGTGGGATTAAAAACTAGACACAAAGCTACAAAGGCAAGCAGCAGTAGAGTAGAGGCCCTTACCTTGCTTCCCAAGGCCTTCTTGAGAGAGAAACATTCTTTTTCTGGGACTCTACGTAAACTTCTCTCATTGGGAAAGAAAGCCTGAAATTTGTCATTATTTAACACTATATATATATATCAACAGGACACTGGCTTTCTTGGGGATCCTAGTAAAAGTAAATTTATTCTCCATTTCTTCCTTTTCCTTATTATTTTTCACTAACTCTCTTCATGACCAGCCCTTACCTACTAATTGAAGACAGTCATGCTGAGGGAGGTTCAGGAGTTGAGGATAAGTCTTTTAAAAACATTAAGCCAGGTGGTTATGTAAGAGCTGGCTTAGCAAGTCTGGGCATTAGCTTTTGAAACAAGTTTTCAGGAGACAGTTGATTTTTCCAGAAATCACCATGAGAACAGGTTCCCTTTATTTCTTCTAGAACAGAGCTGCTATTTGGCGAAGGCAATGGTACCCCACTCCAGTGCTCTTGCCTGGACAATCCCATGGACAGAGGAGCCTGGTAGGCTACAGTCCATCGGGTTGCAAAGAGTCGGATATGACTGAGTGACTTCATTTTCACTTTTCACTTTCCTGCATTGGAGAAGGAAATGGCAACCCACTCCAGTGTTCTTGCCTGGAGAATATCAGGGCCAGAGGAGCCTGGTGGGCTGCCGTCTGTGGGGTCGCACAGAGTCGGACACGACTGAAGTGACTTAGCAGCAGCAGCAGAGCTGCTACTTATAGCCACTTAATTATTGGAGTAACGATCTGTCCAGGTGTAGGGAGCATGGCATGCTTTTAATCTTGTGTGTGTGTGTGTTGGTAGATGTACAGAAGAAAGCAGATTGACGTTTTCTGAAATGCTTGGATTCAGATGGGCATTAGACCCATGTCAGATATGCCAATTAGTGATTTCAGCAGAGTGGTTAACATTAGTCCCATCTTTTCCAGCTGCCTTTCTGGCCAGCAGCTTTAGCTGCTGTCACATCCCTGGCCAGCTTTCTGTTAAGGTGGTCTGGGGGTGGCAGGGCTCCCCTTGACAGCTCATTCCAGTCACAGAGGAGTGTAAGAGCTGTAAGTAATGGTGGGGAGCGGGCTTTATTTCCCTGCCCAGCAGGGATGTACATTAATATTATCAAATCTCTCATTGGCAAGGCAGCTGTGTTTAGCCGAAAGGCCTCCAAACACCTGATTCATGTCTTCCCTAGAAAATAAATTATAATGGCCCCTGTCAGCTGACACCTGTTAGAAGCCTTACAAAGCATTTCCCCCGAATATGAAACAGTTCCCTGCCTCTTTTTATAATCTTCTGGGCAAGGCTTTAGGAAATTCTGCTGCATCAGCCAAACTGATAACATCCCTCTGCCTTCGTCTCTGCATGGCTGTGTTTTCTTGATCTGCCCCGCCTGGCTCAGCTTAGGTCTGGGAAGCTGCCTGCAGATCATCTCATCTCCAGCCTCAGTTCTTTAGGGTCTAGTCAGGTTCAGAAGGCAGCTGGACTCAGCATGGGCATTCCAAGATGCAACTGCGAAGGTTCTATTTGAGTATTCTCAGCATGAGCCAAGTTGTTCTCCTGTCCTGAGCCTGCCTAGGGTGTTGGGGGAGGTGACAGCAAGCAAGACCTGCTTGGTTCACTGCAGGTAAAGGGAACCACTTGGGGACAGCTTGTTTATTTTAGATCAAACAGTAAGAGGTGGGCTCTTGAATTTTTGATATTTTATACCCTGCTCCAGAAAAGCAAAGAGGGTATCAGTAATCTCAGTGTTTTCCCCTGTACTTTTCCATTGTGTATTCTTTGCCTCTACATCCACGTTAGCAATACGACTGGCGACTTCTATAAGGCTGTAAATCTATATTCTTGGGGCAAGAAAATACACAAGAAAGGTGCCTATGTGGATGTTTGGATGGCCTTGTGGACGAAGCAAACCTCATGTGAGCAGCAGGAAATGTTCCTTTTGGTCACCGGTGTGCATGTTACCCCTTTTCCTTCACTAAGGCAAACTTTGATGCTCCCTGCTTTCGAATTCTGAATGTAATTGGGTCAGAGGGTGATGATGTAAGTGATATATAGTGTATAGATAGGTTTGGTATGAAGATACATATGTATTTATACAGGCACTAGGGATGAGCTACTCAGAAAACCATGTTGTGGAAAGTTCTTTCTTATAATTATGGTAATAATTCAAATGCTTTGAAAGATCCACTGTTGCACCTATAGTCTTCTCTCTGGGTTTAGCCCAGCCCAGCCCATAACCTCACAGACACCTAATGGGGGAGAGATGCCTGCATACCGGCAAGCGAGTGGATACTCCACACCCTTGAGGTGGGAAGTGGGCTTGGAAATAGCATGTTCTCAAATGCAATCAATTTTCATGATTGACAACAATCCTTCAGAAGGGAGCTCCCAGGCTGCTTGTATGAGTCTCCACTGTGAGCTGAGAAGGAACAGGAAAGACAGACAGGAGGCAGGGAAAAGCCAGAAGAACAGGGTTGCACCCAACACCCCTCATCCTTTCTGGATTTACACAGTCTATCTGCCGCTGAGTCAGTCACCTATTCAATCCTTCTTTCACACAAAAAACCAGTCAATAATGTACATTGACACAACAAACAACTCTGCTCCCTTCAAGTGATGCACAGGGAAAGCCATCAAGAGTTTCTAACTCAATGTTCACTGGTTCCTTCTCTTTCAAAGGAATCAGCACAAACTCTTGTCTCAGCACAAAATGCTGCCCTTGAAGCGGGAGCCCTGGATCTCTCTCACACAACTGAACAGTCAACTCTGTAAGGCGGAGAGACTGGGAAGCTGGCCTTTTGGGCCACCATCTTGGCTTCTTGCTTTCCCATTGGGCCTCTACTCGGAAGAGCAACAGTGGGCACTGCCTGTGACTGCTGTGCTGTGTAGGGTGAGCTGAGGTTTTGTGGAAGGAATGCTGAGCTTGAACTTGATCTTTACTCGGCTGTGAGCATTGCATCCTGCCTCCCTGTGTCAGGCGAGATGCACTCACAGCAAAATCATGGCAGCAGCAGTGACACAACAGACTGGGGAGAGGAGGTCACACGGAGTAGGCCTCAGACGTGGTGTGCGCCCACTTAGATGTAGGAGGGCTACACGACAAGGGGGGTCTTCTGTTTACTTTCGAATGATTATAAGGATGCAAGGTTCGGGGAGATGAAAAACTGCATATTTTTCACTAATTCAGTCTGCCTCACCTTTCTCTGTTAGTTTTATTGCCATAGACCTGAGACATCATATAAAGTGTCAAACAGAACTTGTGAGTACTGAATGAATGAAATGAAAATGTCCCATGAATGCTCTGGAAACCAGAACTTCAGAGTGACTGGCCTGAAGCCAGTGTAAAGAAGCTGTTAAGCATAGTCTGCAGTTACTCTGTGAGCTGGAAAGACTCCCTGATGGGACCCTCATGGCAGGAGAGACCAAATCCTGGTCCTGGAACTACTAGACAGAGGACCCAGAAAATTTCCTGGTGAACAAACACCTTGCCAAACATCTCTAAGCTGCCTCAATCCACGCAGTATCGATCAGCGTCAACCTAGTTTTACTGGTTGGAGGAAGAGTGATGTCTTTCTTCAGCCACTGAAGCCCTTGATGACCACATTGGAAGATGCTTTAAAGAACCACACCATTAGGGAGCACGTTCCACTGAGCACCTCTACTGGATGGTATTTCTTAGTGAATATCCAGGCTCTCTTGGCAGGCATTTTGATTATACATCAAGCACCTTAGCATCAAGATACGTCTGAATGACAATTACAGCTAAATCTGCCCCCTTCTTTGGATGATAATGGGACATGCATTGGAACAATACAGGTTCAGTTTATATAGTTTTGCTGTCCTAGAAGAGCACTAATTTGGTTTGCAATCATATTTTCTACTTGCATGCTGGGGCACTATATAAAAAAAACAAACAAATCTCTCCCAAACCCAACCCTGGTCACCTCCCCCTTGTCCCAAACCAGTATCCGCCCAACCTGGGTTTTACCTCCAGACGTCCCAATAACCCTGTGGGTTTCAGATAGTGTACCTCAGTTAGACTGGGCAGATGGTCTTCCCAGTTTGGCTTGTGGGAATGTTTTGGAGGGCTCATATTAAGTTCTCTATGGACCCTTTCCACCCAGCCCTACCTCCTGCAACATATATTCCTTAAACAGCTGTCATACCAAGCAGAATCCCAATATGTCCAAGGTAGGTTGAAGTTCACAGCAATGATTCTCTTAGCTCACCTCTTGCACTTAAGAGGTAAAGCTCAGACTGAAGGTTGATGCCCCTCTTCAGATAGGTACTAGAAATATACTAGAGCTGTCCCTGAAAAGATGCAGTTGTATTTATATATATATATATGACTTCATATATATATATACATTTTCTCTGTGTCTGTATACAGGTATAGACTACTCTCTAGGTGTGGAAGGAGAGGTATCAGTACAGGAGCAGGCGGGGGTGTGTTCAGGTGCATCTATATATAGTATGTATATTTTATATGTATATATATCACCTTTGTCATTGTTTGCATCATTATGACGAATATACCTCTGACCAGCAAGGAGTACCTGTCAGCGATGCAGGCTGAGAAGCCCCAGACGTGGGGATCTGTTTGTCACTTGCATGGAGCTGCTGCAGGAGGCAAGGGTGGGAGCAGCGCCATGAAAGGAGCTGGCCCTGCGTGAATCCATCCCTCTTCAAATCCGCCAAGGAGGGACGCTCAGAAAGCCCCGGGCCGTGGGCCTGCTGCCTCTTCTCAGGAGGTCACAGACCCTACAACCCAGAGCGGGGAGGGACTGTCCATGCTGCTGGCTCAAGATATGGCTTTTCCCGCTAGATGGAGACAGGGCACACGAGGATTCTGTCTTCCAGGAGGACGCTGACCACCAGGAACACAAAGTAGAGGCCGAACATGATGAAGCCCAGCACTTTGTTCATCCGCCATTTGCAGAGGGCGATGGAGAGGATGACGAAGAGCAGCATGATGAAGAGGAGGACGATGGCGCAGAAGAGCCCGTTGCTGCTGACGGTCACGGGCTGGAACCTGTGGATGACCGTGTAGAGGAGCCAGGGCAGCGGGAGCCTGTGCGGGAGAAGCAGGGTAGACGGGGGCGCAGTCAGACGCGCTGAGGAAGGCACAGGGTGGAACACGAGCTGCTTGGGGTCTGATTGGAAACCAGTGTCCTGTTAGGTTCACTGTGACTCATGCCCGGTTGGCCCAGGCGAGCATATACGGAAGTCACGTGACCTTTAAAAACCTTTACTTCCTGACCGAATGAGGGAGAGCAGAGAGAATTTGTTCTCTGGTTGAATAAGATCAAAGGCTGCTGCAGGTGATTTCTGAATTTGATTTGAAATAATTTTTTTTTATTCCTTTCAAAGATTAAAGTGTTATCCTTAGCCCTAAAGAGATGAATTGGAGGACGTGTACAGGGTGACAGGAGGAGATGATAAAATGTTGGAAAGGATACAGAAATTAGCAGTGAAAATGGCCAAGTTATTATTTTTTAAATGAAGACAGAGACCACCAATGACACGCACGCACACATCAGTTCTGGTGAAGTTGCGGTTGACAGAACTACAAATAGGTAAGAACCCTTTGGGGCAAATACAACATTTTTAATACTTTTGACCTATCAGTTCGGTTGTCAGGGATCAAGCAGAAGGAATAATTCAAAATGCAGAGGCAACTTTTTTCAGAAAGATGATCATTCCAGTGTTACTCTGAGTAGTGAAACATCAGGGACACCTTAATCTCACATAATAGGCAGTTAGTTAAATAGCAAACTGTTAAGTCAATGTAATGTTACATAGCTATTAAAATCATAAACTTAAAATGGTACAGGCAAATGCCCATGACATGATTCTATAAAAAGGATACACATAAAAATAGCAATTTAACTTCAATAATGAATTAGAGAGGTGTTGGTTTGTATTTATGTTTTATATATGCTTATATGTTGGCTTGTATTATGCTTTATGTGTATTTCTAAATCCTTTACCTTGAGTATGTATCAAGAAGAAAATGCTACCAAGATTATGGAGAAACTGTTACACTCTATATTGCTAATAACTTTGTAAATTGGTATAAACTCTTGGAAGAGACCTTTTGGAAAAATATACTACATCAATAGCCATTGAAATATTTATAATCTTTGATCCATTAATATTTCTTTAAAACTTTATCCTAATATGATAATTAAAAGAGATGTTTCATAAAGTTTCATAAAACACTCATGCTATCAGAAAATTGAAAAAATACAAAGGTCCTACTAAAGCGTAATGGTTAAACTGAAAGCAACAAGATGGAATATTTTGAAGCTGTAGAATATTAATTATGAGAGCTATGAAAAAACTTAGAAAAATGGCTGACTTACTACTTTACTCATAGAGGGCTATTCTTTGCTAGGCATAAATGGTTTTAAAATGGAAAAATAAAAGCCCTCCAGCAGAGCAAAACTGATTATTCACTAAGAAAACTTTGTGAAATAGTAAGAGAAGAATGCACAAAAGTTAAATGTTTGGGAGTAGTAGGATTAGGGATGATTTTCTTTAAACCTCCATTTAAGTTACAACATATGTATAATTTAAGAACAATGAACAAAAAACATTTTGTAATTCACTAGAATACTTTTCGAAAACATGATAAATATATCTCAAAGAACACATAATTTTCCCATGTAAGATTTTCTCTTTATATACTACAGAATATTTTCTTTCTATTTGTACAAGGTATTGACCGAGAAAACTACTTTAAATGTGTGGGCAGTAGAACTGAGAAATGCTGTTTATACCAGGGATGTCCCTCTTTTTAAAAATACAACTTTTCAGGCATTCATTCGCTCATCCATCCATCCATCCATTCATTCTACACACATGTGCCAAGCCACTGCCATACATTAGACATTGTATTAGGTTTTGGGGAGTTCTTGTTCTTGGGCAGTTCACAGTCTAGCAGACAGACTGATATACATGACCTTGACAAGAGTGTGAGCTACAGATACCCAGAGTGCTTACAGGAGCACGAGCCTCCAGGCCAGGCTTAAAGGAATCAGAAAACCAGGATGCGAGTTGACACTGGAAGGGTAAACTGGAGTTTTCTGGACAGACAAGCAGTGAGGGGTCTCGAGGGAGAGATGCCAGCAAAGGAAGACAGTGTGGTAGGAGAGGGCCCCTGTGAACTCTAAGGTGGTACAGACAGTGAAGCTCAGAGCAGGGTTTCATGTTCAGATGGTGCTGGGTTTGAGAGCATAGACTCTGCTCAAATCCCAGCTGTCTCATTACTCGTTGCGTGAACTCTGCGCCCTTCAGTTTCCTTACCTGAAAAGTGGGGATGACAAACGCGCCTCATGTGTGGCTGAGATAGACAAAAATGTATGTACTGCATATGTGGTAGATACTGAATGAAAAAACTATATTTTAGGTAATGGAAAGGATAAAAGAGAACAGTGTTTAACAAGATGTTCAATGAGAAAGATTCATTTTTAATGGTCTTCCAAACTCGAGTGCCAAGAGGCCAGTGCTTCTAGGAACACAAGGATAATATCCTGTCTTATTTTCTCAGGGGACTGCCTTTTGGGGTTACTTTTGAGACTACTTTTACTTTGGACATGTTAAATGAAATGATAGAAATAACAGCTTCTCTCCCCAGTCAGATCCACTTTAGAGATTATTCATATTGAGAATTTCAGCTTGCTTAACTGTAGAAACAGAGCTCATTATCTGACTTTCAAAAAAACCTAGAATATCTTCACCAGCATGGATAAAGAAACGGTAACACCAAACCTGCCAGTGTTTTCCAAGGAAGGAGATGGGATGTTTTTCTCCTGGCCTATGTTTTAGTCTGCTTTCCAAATCTCATCTGAGGCTGGTCGGGACTTTAATTAGAATTAGAACATGGGGAAAAAAAATACTGTGAAACTACCAGAGTATCTCAGTCACACATGAATGTTGAATATTCATGACATGTAGCCAATGCCATTTCTTAGGTGAAATTCTCTCAAAGTATTTCCTACAACACCCACTCTCTATGTAAGTATGTGTTTCTCCCTGTCCAAGGATAACTTATTCTTCATGAAGTTCTGTGAAGATAAAAAATGGAGTTGGTGAAACTGAATGATACTATCAGTCTTTTTTTTCTGTTGGTATTGGTTGGTTTTGGGCTCTGAGACTCTGGTCATGACTTCACAAGCTTCTAAGAAGACAAAGACAGTGGTGGAGCTGATGTGACCCTTTATATAATGAGTTCGACTCACCCTACGGTGATGTCAAAAATGTTGCTTCCAACAGAGCTGGACACGGCCATGTCCCCAAGTCCCTTCCGGGCCACTATGACGCTGGTGATCAGGTCAGGGATTGAAGTCCCAGCGGCCAAGATGGTCAGACCCATGATCTCTTCACTAATGCCAATTGTCTCTCCAACCTAAAAGCCGCGACAGGGGCAAACAGAGGAGTGTTTGAAGTCACAAAACCATCAAGACCACCAACATTTCAATGCAACTCCCTTTTAATGAATTCTTACTCTGTGCTGTGCTGGGTGTTGAGATAATAACAATGAATAAGCCACAGTTGTTGACAGAAAGATTTATATTTTAATGATACTCAGGCCCAAGAGATCAGGAATGTTCACACAAGGATTAAACAGGTAATCTGAAAAAAGAGCTACAGAAGACTAGAATGCAGCCTCTATTTGATTTTTTATCAAGACCAGGCAGGGGAAGCAGAAGATCAGAGTTACAAATGCCAATTGGTCATTGGCTCCATGGGCCAGTGCCTGACAATGGCACCAGACCATGTAGCAAATGTGCCCCTTAATTTATGATTGAAGATTAAGAATTGATACCCAGTGTCCCCATTTTCCCTTAACATCTCCTATTGTCTATAACCCACTCTTAAACATTTTTAGGTTGTACCATTTCCACAGAAAACTTGATTTTGGATGTTTTGGGGTTTGGTAACATAGGATTGTAAGTCAGCAAGGCAGCTATGGAGAAAGCAACAGTTAGGAAATCAGAGGACCTTGGTCCAAGGTCTGGCTCTGGCATTTATTAAGTACTTGACTTAGTGCTAATTGGACCAATTGGGCAATGTCTTTGATCCTCACTTTCTTTCTTTTTCTTCCAGTTTTATTGAGACATAATTGACATATAGCTCATGTAGATGTCACTTGCTAATGGAGAGCTAGTGAACCACGAGGGCAGGTATACCAGTTCAGTTCCCTAGGCTCTGGGGCGGTGTGACCGTCAAATAAAAACAGCTCCCAACTATGCTTTTAAGCTAGTGGGAACCAGCTATTATAGGCAAAACTGTGCATAACAAATAGTTGAGCACTAAATGGTGCACTTCCTATCATTTATAGCTTTTACAGGTCAAAGGTGCAAATGATAGAATTAGTGCTACAGACTTATAACAGAATCTGCTATTTGATCAGCTGTCTGGATGTTTTGAAAGAGAAAAGCATTTCTTTGGTGAAAAGAAAGAGAAATGTCTCATTCATTATTGGCAAATAAGGCTTCTCTTTGTGCATTCTATATTTCTGGGCTTTTTTTTTTTTTTTAATAATTGTAATTGTTCCAGGGATTGTGTTTGTATTTTTCTACAAGAGAATGAAGAGAGAATAAGATTGTGGAATTAAGATAATCATTAAAAAGTAAAGAAAAAGATGGAAGCTTGTAGGATGATATTTTTGAGGAAGGCTAAAGAAAAATATCTAGGCACAATATATTCCAGTAAGTGAAAAAAATCACTTTTTTTTTCTTTATCTGTACATGGAAGAATAAAAATAATTATTATGGAAGGCCATGATATATGTTATAAATGGCAAACATTCATAGCCTGGAAATCTGGAGGCTGAGAAACAGCTTTTTAACTTTGCGATCTCATGGACTGTAGCCCGCCAGGCTCCTCTGTCCATGGGATTTCCCAGGCGAGAATATTGGAGTGGGTTACTGTTTCCTTCTCCAGGGGATCTTCTCGACCCAGGGATTGAAACGTCTGCGGTGATTTCTGTTGGATATTGTTAGCAAACGTCTCTCCGTGAATGTAGAAAATAATGACTTGGGGGCAAACAGAATGTCTTCAGGGGGCCAATGATTTTTGGAAATATTGAGGAAGAGTAATCTGAAGTCAATGTCAGTCAAATAACTGTGATAGGAATAATATGAAATACGTTGTAGGAATAACTCTTGGTTTAATAAAGCCAATATTTTCAGTGGATTTTGTTAGTGATGCCATATGTTCTTTCTAAAAACAATTAAGGTATAATTTCCATACAGGAAAATTCACCCTTTTAAAAAAAGCATATGGTTTTGACAAATATATGCAATCCTGTTTCTCCACACCCTCATCAACAAATGGTATTGTCTGTCTTTTTGGTTGTAGTTGTCCTAATGGTTGTGAAGTGGTATCTTATGATTATTTTTAAACAACTTTAATTAGCTGTAAGCTTAACTCTTTAATCTGTAAACTGCGGATAATAATATTACCTCCTCCACAGGATTTATACCCATGTAGAAGGACAAAGGGAGATGAATTGTCCATATTCAGGTAGTACCCACGCAGTCAATAATGGTAACTGTTAGTACCTCTGAGAACCGAAGACCGAACACAAGACCTTTGCGTCTCATTTTTCCTTTCATGTGTTACAACAAACAATTCCTGAGAGTTTATTCTGGTGATGGGCGTTACAACTGGTATTGAGTTAGAAGTAGTAAAAGTGAAATACATCATCATTTTTTGTAAATTCAGGCTTAAGGAAGAGACCATTTTGTCTCCACGTCTTTTCCTAAGAGCCAGTTTGATGAGAACGTGAGGTGAGTGGGTGTCCAAGTGAAAGGAAGTGCTGCAGAGCTAGGCAAAACCCTGACATTCCTCCAGGCCCGGGCTGGCCTGGTTTCAGGCTGCAGAGGGCAAGTTGTGGATAGGCTTGCCTTTCCTCCACACAGCTGTCTGGGGCTATGCCACCTTGATGCCACCCTACAGAGAAAGGCCAGGAGATGCGGGAAAGTTAAGTGGAGTAAATTCCTCTAGTCCTGGAATATGTATGTCAGCTGCTATACCGTTGTGCCAGTTTCAGAAAGCAAACACACTGATGAGCCACCTGGCAACCAAGAGAAAAGCCAGGCAGATGTGTGTACTTCTCAAGGTCTTACCTGATGTGCCCACCAGACCATCAAGTAAGAGAAGACGGCGATCCAGGAGATGGAGCCGAAAAACGTGATGGGAAAAAACTTCCTTGATGACTGCAAGAGAACCAGGAAGAGGGGAGAGTGTGAGTACTAACCGAGGTGATCTGTCATCCTGGTGAAAAGTGAAAGTGTTAGTTGCTCAGTCATCTCCAACTCTTTGCAACCCCCATGGACTGAAGCTTGCCAGGCTCCTCTGTCTAGGGGATTCTCCAGGCAAGAATACTAGAGTGGATTGCCATTCCCTTCTCCAGGGGATCTCCCCTACCCAAAGCTCAAACCCAGGTCTCCTGCATTGCAGGCAGATTCTTTACCATCTGAGGCACTGGGGAAGCCCCATCAGTAACCCTTGGTCGAGCTGGGACATTAAGATTTCTCTCGGGAATGTGAAATTGGTTGAAGCCAAGCCATCATAAAACTGGCTGCTGAGATGGGAAGTCTTTTTTTTTAAATTTATTTTTAATTGGATGGTACTGCGTTACAATGTTGTTGGTTTCTGCCATACAACAACATAAATCAGCTGTCAGTATACATATATCTCCTCCCTCTTGAACTTCTCCCCCATTCCACCCCTCTAGGTTGTCACAGAGCACCAGGCTGAGCTGCCTGTGTTATACAGCAGCTTCCCACTAGCTATCTGTTTTACATTTGGTAATGTATATGTGTTAATGCAACTCTCGGTTCGTCCCTCCTGAGAAGGCCGTCTTTTGCAGAGAAGGTCTGTTCCTACTGCTGGGTGCTCAGATGCTCTCTGTTCCTGCCCTTTCCCAAGGCGTGGCTTCTCAACCTTGCCTTCAACCCCGCGGTATTCCACATCCCCCCTCCTTCTCCTGTTCCCTTTTCTACCTCCTCTTCAAGTTCATGAGAATCAGTCTCTATTGCTTTGACTCATGTATCCTAATAATAATCCATCTGCCAGAAAGCCTATGGGATTCATTACATTTAACAAGAAAGCTCAATAGTTTCAAAAACAAATGGGCTCATTTTACAGCCCCGCGAATTATGAGGAAAAGCCACAGAGAAGAAGCTATCACCGCAGTTAACACAGGTTCCCGAGGATGGCCAGTCCCTCAGATACTGGAGCCACACAAGGAGCAGATGCCCACTCGTGCTGCTTCTTCGGGAGTCGCAGAGTAGACATTCTTGGGGATGTTTTCTTTCCTGTTCTCTACCTTTAACTACGTAATGTCCAACTACGGAATCGGGCTTTTAGCCCTAGGCTTCGTGCAATCTCAGGCTTACAGGATGAGCACTTTTCAAATTTCTTTTAAACGTCAACCCAAATCAGATACGCAAAATGCAATGTTTCTTATCGATCCCACGACAGGGAAATCCATCCTTGCATTGGATGGTAGTGGTGTCTTACTGATGCTCTTTTTGCAAATTGGGATCCTTTAAAACATGCTCAGAAAGCATAATATTCTTAGAGAGTCACTTATTATTGCCAAACACTTTTTATTTCAAAGCTTTCCACTTTTAGAGACAATCTTAGTTTTTGCTTTGATAATACCGTCCAATTCTGCCCAGAGAAATGAATGTAGTTGACTTGAATGAATGCTATCTCACTTGTCTGAAGGGCTGACCTTGGGCAGTCACACAGAACACTTCTGCCACAGCTTTTGAGAGCTTCATTAAAAGCAAAAGATAAACCTGTATACGGTAATCTTTTGAATATCAATAATGACGAACGCAGTTTTATCGCTCCAAACAGGCTTGTGTTCTCTCTACTAATTTCAAATTTTTAATACATGTTTTCATTATCAGTTACACGGTTCTGTTAAATTTCACAATAATCATTTTCTTTCTTTCAATGGCTGTGGCTTTTCTTGGGCCACTCGTTAGTATGGATGTCTGTAAGACCAATGGGGTTGATTCAACTGGGGAAAAACATCAGACCCCAGTAAGCAGCCACAACCTTATTCTTAAATGTTTCCCCTGAAACATTTGGCTGAAATATTTTCACATTTCAGACTCAGACTCTTTCTGAGGAGCTGAGTACTATCTAATGGGTTATGGGAAAAAAGTAATCAATTTTCAAAATGGAGGTTGAGACAGTTACTTTGAAAGAAAATTCCTTTTTTAAAGAAATGTGTTTATGTATTTATTTATTTGGCTGCCCTGGGTCTGAGTTGTGGCACGCAGGATCTTTAGTTGTAGCACGTAGGTTCTTTGTTCCCTGTTAGTTGCTCAGCTGTGTTTGACTCTTTGTGACCCTGCGGACTGTAGTCTGCCAGGCTTCTCTGTCCAGGCAAGAATACTGGAGTGGGTAGCCATTCCCCTTCTCCAGGGGATCTTCCTGACCCAGGGACTGAACCTGGGTCTCCTGTATTGCAGGCGGATACTTTATCATCTGAGCCCAGACCAGGGACCAAACCTGGGCCTCCTGCACTGGGAGCGCAGACTTAGCCACTGGACCACCAGAAAAGTCCAAACAGCGAATTCCTTTAAAGCAAGGAGTGCAGCTCCAGCTGGAGATGGGATTCTCTGAGCCTTGGAATTGCCAGTGCCAAGTTTTCCCATGCAAGGCATTTAGCTGATTAGAGTCTCCATTCTTTTCCTCTGGTCACAAGTCACTGTTTCAGGACCCTAGGTGTAATGAGCGTTTCATCTCCCATGGCCACGCTGTGTCACAGGGAAGAGAAGGCCCCTCTTGTGATGTGGGGCCACAAGTGTGGTTTGAGCAGCAGCCTGTCTCTGGCTTGATTCTGAACATCCTGGGAGGATACGGAGTATCATCTCCACACTTTATAACATGGCACATGGACTGGATATCCTGGGAGAGTCCTCATTTCATAGACTGTCCCCTTTCCAGGTTAGTTAACATACTAAGTATGTAAATATTATTATTATTTAAGTTTTTGTACAGTTGCATATCTGTTCATTGATATCATGTCACAAGTCAGAATCAAATTATTTCAACATATTTCTCATTCAAAAAATATCCCTGAACCATAAAACATTCTCAGTCAAGAGGCAGAAAATAAGTAATTGGATTAAAGATTTAAAGGAGCCAAGTTCAAATCAATGTATTAGTGGAAACCTCTGTAATACAAAATTTGATGCTTCAGTTCAGTTCATCTCAGCTCAGTTCAGTCGCTCAGTTGTGTCCGACTTTTCACGACCCCATGAACCTCAGCACGCCAGGCCTCCCTGTCCATCGCCAACTCCCGGAGTTCACCAAAACTCATGTCTGTTGAGTCAGTGATGCCATCCAATCACCTCATCCTCTGTCGTCCCCTTCTCCTCCTGCCCTCAATCTTTCCCAGCATCAGGGTCTTTTCAAATGAGCAGCTCTTTGCATCAGGTGGCCAAAGTATTGGAGTTTCAGCTTCAACATCAGTCCTTCAATGAACATCCAGGACTGATCTCCTTTAGGATGGACTGGTTGGAGCTCCTTGCAGTCCCAAGGGACTCTCAAAAATCTTCTCCAACACCACAGTTCAAAAGTATCAATTCTTTATTTATAAAGCACTCAGCTTTCTTTATAGTCCAACTCTCACATCTATACATGACCACTGGAAAAACCACAGCCTTGACTAGGCGGACTTTTGTTGACAAAGTTATGTCTCAGTTTTAATATGCTGTCTAGGTTGGTCATAACTTTCCTTCCAAGGAGTAAGCATCTTTTAATTTCATGGCTGCAATCACCATCTGCAGTGATTTTGGAGCCCCCCAAAATAAAGTCAGCCACTGTTTCCCCATCTATTTGCCATGAAGTGATGGGACCGGATGCCATGATCTTAGTCTTCTGAATATTAAGCTTTATGCCAACTTTTTCACTCTCCTCTTTCACTTTCATCAAGAGGTTCTTTAGTTCTTCTTCACTTTTCTGCCATAAGGGTGGTGTCATCTGCATATCTGAGGTTATGGATATTTCTCCCAGCAATCTTGATTCCAGCTTGTGCTTCATCCAGCCCAGCGTTTCTCATGATGTACTCTGCATATAAGTTAAATAAGCAAGGTGACGATATACAGCCTTGATGTACTCCTTTTCCTATTTGGAACCAGTCTGTTGTCCATGTCCAGTTTTAACTGTTGCTTCCTGACCTGTACACAGGTTTCTCAAGAGGCAGGTCAGGTGGTCTGGGATTCCCATTTCTTTCAGAATTTTCCACAGGTTATTGTGATCCACACAGTCAAAGGCTTTGGCATAGTCAATAAAGCAGAAAGAGATGTTTTTCTGGAATTCCTTGCTTTTTCAATGATCCAGCAGATGCTGGCAGTTTGATTTCTGGTTCCTCGGCCTTTTCTAAAGCCAGCCTGAACATCTGGAAGTTCATGGTTCACATATTGCTGAAGCCTGGCTTGGAGAATTTTAAGCATTACTTTACCAGCATGTGAGATGAGTGCAATTGTGTGGTAGTCTGAGCATTCTTTGACATTGCCTTTCTTTGGGATTGGAATGAAAACTGACCTTTTCCAGGCCTGTGGCCACTGCTGAGTTTTCCAAATTTGCTGGCATATTGAATGCAGCACTTTCACAGCATCATCTTTTACAAGTCTTAATCAAGAAGCTAACTAGTAATTATTGGACATATAAATGTACCTAGTGTTGGATTAGGGGCTCATTGAGAAAAAAATTAAAAATAATTTTTCTTTGTAAAGTTTCAGGTCTTCATCCTTAACTAGGATTAGGAAAACTCTGGGCACCTACTCTGTAGCTAGATCTTGAACTAGACATGAAATTTAAATCTAGGTCTGTCTGACTCTATATAGCACATATTCTTAGATGTCTTAGATGTTGGGAATCCAGGTTATACTCATTCCTGAAGAAAAGACAGGGCCAATAATGCTGAAAATATACCCAGCTTTAGACACTTAATGATCATTATCAGCATAATACTAGCCTGTGCTCTGAATGTCAGAAAATAAAGAACATCAGGGAAATACAGACGAGCATTCCAGCTGTACGGCCATCTGCCTCACCCAGCCTCCCATACAGTTCTTTCTTTGGAAGCATCAACTTTTCATGCATCAGCAGTTTGGTTAAGTGTTTCTGGACCATCAAAGTACCTTATCATTTCCAATTTCACAGCCCAGGTAATTCCTTCTTTCATTTTTTTCTGGGTTAGTCCCCTTCTTTGGACTCTATGGTCTCATTCCAGTTTTCACTGCCCAGTAGAACCTGTACAGTTATTTAGTTACCAGTCTTATTGGAAGGCTTCCCTGGTGGCTCAGTGGGTAAAAGAATCTGCCTGCAATGCTGGAGACCTGGGTTCGATCCCTGGGTTGGGAAGATCCCCTGGAGAAGGGAATGGAAACCCACTCCAGTGTTCTTGCCTGGAGAATCCCTTGGGCAGAGATGCCTGGCGGGCTGCAGTCCACAGGGTCACACAGAGTTGGACACGACTGAGCAACTAACACTTAACACTCATTGCAAGGAAGACAGAGCTCTTCAAGCCAAGGTCTGATGTGTCAGTTTATGGTTAGTAATGGTGGCTCATTCTGACATCTGCTGGGATGGGCCTCACACCAATTAGCAGAAAGCAAATTGTGTCCATGTGCTGGCCGGCACATGTGTCCATTTTGTTCCCAATGTAATGGTTTACTTGTATAATTGATAGCTAATGTTCTCATTAGAAGTTTTTAGTACATCAGAATGATACTTCCTTGGCTTAGAAAACATTGCTGGACATTAGCTGGTGGCACAAATTGGCCATCTACTTATTTAAATTAAAAAAATATTCTCCGAGCATCTCCTCTGTGCAAGGTTCTGGGGCATACATGTTTAACAAAGTTCTTCAAAGCAATCCTGTTAAAGATTGAAAGTATGGTCTCTGGATTACTATGACCAGTAGTAATCCTTGCTCATCAATTACCAGCAATGTGCCCTGAGACAAATTATTTCATCTCTCTCTGTCTCAGTTTCTGTAAAATGAGGGGAATAACAATATCTAGTTGTATTGAGGATTTCATGCACATGAAATGTCTAGCAAACTCTGTGCATGGAACAAGTGCTCAGATAGTAATGGGAGTTGTTATTAGACAATATTAATCTCAATTTCATTTTTAAGAGATGAAAAAACTGAAACTCAGGGAGGTGAAAATGATCACAGACATCTGGCCTAGAGTCTTGGCTTTGCTTCTTATTAGCTGGTCTTGCTTGGACAGGTCACTCAAACTCTCAGGGCCTCAATCACTCCATCCTTGCTAGAACCATCCTTGGTTCATAGTAGACACGTAATAAATACTTGGTGAATGGACTAATGCATGACAGAAACTGCAAAATCCTGGGTGAGTTCTAAGTACCTTCCTAGATCTGATGGGTCATGTTTTGATATCTCATGCATTCCTGTTTTGGAAGAACACCCATCCTAGGCCATGAGAAAATGTAACTTTGGGGGGTCTTTCTTTCCTTTATTATTTTCAATTTTCATCAAAGACATTAAGGTTGCAGTTCAGTTCCTGGACTTTTAAAACAAAGCCACTAATTTAAGAAAACTAAATGTGAAACCCACATTAATTATCTGAGCTGAAAGTATGCATAATTCAGCAAACACTGTCATACAGTTTGCATATAAATGAAGTGGAAATAAAAGCAAGTAGGGGTACAATTTACTCTGAAACTAGATGTGTATACATTAAAATAAATCCTGTTTTCATTGTAACTATTGTCAAGGTTTGGGATGTTCATCTCCATGGGTAAGTCAAAAACAACTCAGGAGGCAGAGCTACCAGGCTCTGAGGAGCAGCAAGTGTCTCTTCTCTCCTTGGGTAATTTTTCAAGAGGCCCTGTGGCAGGACATGAGGACAGTGGCAGACTGAAAAGAAATGGCCACATCACGTTACAATTCCTCCCACGGAGAGATGAGGTCTGTTTCCCAAGCCTTTGAATCTGGGCTGGCCTTAGGCCTTGCTCTGACCAAGAGCATGTGGTAGAAATGACAGCATGCAGACGCTAAACTAGATCTTTGCGGCTTTGTGGCTTTCATTCTCACTGCTCTTGGAACTTAGCCGTCATGTGCATAAGCCCAGGCTAGACTGCTCAAGGACAGAAGACCATGCGGAACAGAAGCAAGGTGTTCCAGCTGACATACCAGCCTCCAGCTGTGTAAGTGAGCAGTAGAACTGTCAGGCCAAGCCTCAGCGGTGTCGCCAACTCAGAGGATTATGGGCTAAAAGAATACTTGTTGTTTTAAGTCACTAAGTTTTGGGATGTTATACAACAAAAGCTAACTTTTGCAAGATCAAACCTAATGAAACTCTCCTGAGCTGAGCATGAGCAAGAAGCTGCTTACTGGCCTTTGTACCAACCAGCATGCTTTTTTTGTTTGGCATTCCATATATGCAGAGAATGACATGTAACTCAAGCAAGTATGCTCCGAGAGTAAACTGGGGCTATTGCATCGATAGTTATCTATGTTTTCCTGAATCGCAGAATGTTACAGCTGGCCAGAAATCTAGAGATCTTCCTCCACTGCTGTATTTCACAAAGGAGGAAATATGAGGTCGAGATTTGAGATGTGACTTTCCCATGATTGCACAATGTGTGTGTCATGTGGGAAAAACCACTAAAATCAACATGGTAGCATGAGAATGCTCCAGAGTCAGGAGACCTGGGTTTGAGTCTAGTTGCTCTCACTAGTAAGGCTGTACAATCTTGCCCTTTAGTTCTATAGGGACGTGCTTTGTTCCTTTACTGAGTTTAGAGCAACTTAAAAATAGGAATTGTGGGACTTCCCTGGAGGTCCAGTGGTTAAGACTCTGCACTTCCAATGCAGGGGATGTGAGTTTGATCCCTGGTCGGGAAACTAAGACCCCACATGCCAGCGTGGTGTGGCCAAAACATTAAAAAAAAAAAAGAGGAATTGTGACTGGTGTGACTTTATGTCTCTTTTAGGGCATAAAGCCTGATGCCTGGCATGTAATATGTGTTCAATAAAGATTTGCTGAGGAAATCTACAAACACCCAAGGTTCTATCTAAGAGCCTCATTTCTGCTTGGAACAGCACATGGTATACTCAGAAAAAGACAGAAGAAAATCCAGTCCACACAGCAATGGCCCTTGGGGGTACAGTGAGGAAAAATCGCACCGGCCACCCCAGCACGTGCTGTGGGGGCTGGCTCCCGTAGGGTACTGCTCAGCGAATGACCAGTCAGCAGCACCGCATGGGGAGCATCCTGCTCAGCTGTATCTGCTTGCTTTGCACCCTGGGGATTACGGCATCAGCCAGGGCAGGTCTAACTATAGCCATGGTGGAGTCCTGTTTGTGATCCGGGAGTCCCTGGTTGAGAACACTGATCTTCCCTAACAGCTTCCTTGACTTGGATCACAGAGGGAATGAGTAACTCTGCCAGCTTTTGCTCTGAGGCCCACCCAGCCCTGAGGTTGCAGGACCGTGAGTCACTGGCAACCTCCTCCCACTCCTGCACGTCCTCCTGATGGCTCCAGCAGTTGTACACTGACATTGATCACTTTTTTCTTTAAAAGGTATTTAAAAAATTATTGTTAAATTTAAAAATTGATGTAGAATTGATTTACAATGTTTCAAGTGTACAGTACAGTGATTCAGTCCTATATATATATATATATATATATACACACACTATATGGATATATTCTTCAGATTCTCTTCCCTTACAGGTTATTATAAGACACTGCGTCTAGTTCTCTGTGCTGTACAATAGGTCCATGTTGGTTATTTACTTTATAACATTGATCAGTCTTATTAGTGAACCAGGCCCCTCTGCTCTGGGCCATATCACACTAGACCTGCTGTGGGGATTTAGAAAAGCCTGTCTGTCTCCCTCATTTTCCTCCCTGAGCTAAGCAAAAGCATTGAGCTAAATAGCAGAGCAGTGGTGACAGAGAGACAGGGAGAGAGAGAGGAATGAGTGAGTGAGCGCATGTGAGCATGTACATCTCAGAAATGTCCTTGTGATGGCAGCCAAGAAGAAACTGAACGCATTCCAGCTATTTGGCTGCAGGTTTCCAGGAAGCCAGGCCTTTGTATAGAGCAGATGCTCTGTAACAGCATCTTGAACAAAGAAACCTAGATAGTGCTTTAAATGAGCCACACCCGCCACATTCACCCTTTCCTAGCAAACGTCTAATGCCAGGGGTCTCTACGCGAGGGGTCATTCCTGGCCTGTACTTGATAAGACAAGGCTCTCTGTCAGGTTGGCTTATTTCTGGGTCAGAACAGAGTAATGAGACAGGATGTTTCTCTAGTCTTTTTCAAATGAGGAAAGTGGGATCATCGTGGGGCTTTTGAAGAAGGATGCTAAATTATGCTGGATGTTATTGTAGTATTCTATTCCAAAAGCTTTTAGAAATGTTTTCGTATTTTTACCTTCTGGCACCAAGAAATATGAGGAAGAGCCCAAGCTGTGTGGTCACATGGGCCTGGGTGTGAATCTCAGCTCCATGCCCTAGGAAGTGACCAGGTGTGAGCTAGTTAACTCCTTTGCCTAAGTTTCTTTCTACTTATGCCTATATATATATAAAATTAGTAGATATACACTTTTGTTGAATGAGTACATGTGTGAAGGCCCATAATAAAAAAGGGGAGCTGTTTCTCTTTATTTCTTTATTTGTCATTAGTTCTTTCACCTTTTGAGGCAGTGGCCCAAGAACCCAGTTTGACAACACTGGAGGGGATGTTCTTTTAAGGTGATCTACATTCAGACTGTACTTTGCTGATTATAAGATGGTATTGTGTTCATAGCACCCAGTACACAATCGTGGAAGATAATAATATTGATTATGGTAATGATAATCCTGGAGGGAGCAGATCAGACATGTATGCATTTATACCACACGAATGCATTGCTTTAGATTATTTTTTGAATTGAATGAGTAATTTGTGTACACAAACAGTCAACAAAATGTAAGTCATCCTTCTGCCTCAGACCTTCATTTCCCCTTTGCAGAGACAACCACTGTGGTAGTTTTAAAACATGGTTGCAAATTCTTTGAAATTGCTGCCATCAAGGGTGTCATATGCTGTAGGACACTGATAATTTTGTTGCCCTAGACAATTTATGATCACTTTGACTAGTAGAGTTCAGTGGACGTGACTCTATGTGACTGCTGAGACTAGACTAACCAGAGACCAAGGAGCTTCCCCTTGTGTGGCAAGAACACTGACTGTTGGAGCCCGGACCTCTTATGAAAGACATCTGACTTGATGCCGCCATACAGTGAGGAAGCCCAGCCACACAATAGGTTCTCTAGGAGATGATCCCAACTGAGCCCAGACTTTGAATCATCTCTGCTCAGGTGCCAAAAACACGAGTGAAGAAATCTCCAGAGAGTTCTGCTGCTGCTGCTGCTAAGTTGCTTCAGTTGTATCTGACTCTGTGCGACCCCATAGACAGCAGCCCACCAGGCTCCTCTGTCCCTGGGATTCTCCAAGAAAGAACACTGGAGTGGGTTGCCATTTCCTTCTCCAGTGCATGAAAGTGAAAAGTGAAAGTGAAGTTGCTCAGTCATGTCCGACTCTTCGCGACCCCATGGACTGCAGCCCACCAGGCTCCTCTGTCCATGGGATTTTCCAGGCAAGAGTACTGGAGTGGGTTGCCATTTCCTTCTCCACCAGATAGTTCTAGCCCTCAGTCATCTAAGCCTTCCCAGCTGAGGCCACAGACATTCTGGAACAGAGACCAGCCGTCCCCAGTGTGTCCATTTGAATCCCTGATCCACAGGATCCACGAGCAAAATAACCTGGTTGTCATTTCACACCACTGAGTTAGGGGGGTGGTTCATCATGTATATTTGCTAACCAGAACAATCACTGTCATCGTGCATCTGTCCAGAGAAATTTCAAGCACATGTATACATAGGCATGTGTATAAGTCATCCTTTCTTCCTTTCCTTTTAGGAGCAGGCTCTTGTCATATGCTGTGCTTCCCCTCCTCCCCCGACAAGAAATAAATGAAAAAAAAAATGCTTTACTTACAGGTTTCCGAACATCAGGTAAGGTAATCCAGAGAGGAAACACTATGGGGAGAACAATTAGGAATGTGACTTGTTTGCGTGGATCAGAAGGCCAGGCCAGGCTGAGAGGCTGGTCGTCTTCATCTTCACCTGCCTCTGTGGTCTGTTGTAGAAACAGAGAGATAAACAAATAAACGAAAAAGACAATAACGTCCTCGGGCCACAAAGCAAGGAGGGAATCTCCGGATTCCACTAGGAGCTTTCTTGGGTCATCTCAGCTGCTTTCATCTATGGACTTTTTAGGTCTATAAGAGAATCCCATCTGTCACAGTCTGACTCTCAGGAACAAGAAATACATTGCTCAGCCATGTGGATTTAAGAACTTCCTTTCCTGTTTATCTTCCCTGGTGTCTCAGATGGTAAAGCGTTTCTATCCCTAGGTCGGGAAGATCCCCTGGGGAAGGAAATGGCAACCCGCTCCAGTACTCCTGCCAGGAAAATCCCGTGGATGGAGGAGCCTAGTGGGCTATAGTCCATGGGGTTGCAAAGAGTCAGACAAGACTGAGCGACTTCACTTCACTTCATTTTCCTTTCCCTGAACATTCTCTAGCTTCCTGAATCGATCATTTCAACTGGAGTGAATTACAGCTCCCATCCATGAACTTCATAGGGGAAACCATGTCTGCATAGCAAAAGACCCCAATTATGCAAATCTATGTTGCATTTGCAGGCTTCCCCTGTTGAATGCAACATATATTTGGCTCAGTGGTAAAAGAATCCTCAGGTTCCATCCTGGGTCAGGAAGATCCCCTGGAGGAGGGTATGGCAACCCACTCCAATATTCTTGCCTGGAGAATCCCATGGACAGAGGAGCCTGGTGTGCTACAGTCCATGGGGTCGCAAATAATTGGACATGACTTAGTGACTAAACAACAACAATGTTGCATTGCAGAGAAACAAGAGAATGGAAGTAGAGGTGCTAAAGGTGTGGGTGTGGCGTGCACAGGGCCGCAGAGCTGGGGGTAATTCTCAGTGTTTCTGTCCAGGCAGCAAGCAGCCTGCGTTTTATCTGCTGCCTGCTGAAGTCAGCAGCTTTTGAACTCCCAGAGCAAAAAGGGGGCAGAAGGCAGATCAGGGCCTGGCAGGACGACCATTAGCCTATCAGATGGGCCCTCTAAACCTCCAACACGGTACTGCAGATAGCATCCATCACTCCCTTCCCTGCTTGTTTAAACATGAAAGTGTAGCAGTCAGGACCATGCGTCAGATCTAAAAATATCAATAGGAATTTTCCACTGATGCTTCCTTTTGAGACCATATAAATAACACACACAGCTCCTGCTCCCCTGTGTCCCCCACCTGGGACTCTTGCTTCCAGTGTCCTGGAGTATTTCAAGCAGTAGCACTGAATCCCACCAGCACCTCTCCCTAGGGAGGTGGCGGGTGGGCCAGTCTCAGGCCATGTGGTCTACAGGAAAAGCATGTGACGAGAGGCAGGAATGAGTAACGCCCGACCTGCTACTGTGTTAGGTTTACTTATTTATAACGTATATCCTAATACTGCCAAAAGGATTTTTAGTGGCTTACACAATCACCCTCACTTTCTCTCCAGGAGTTGAAACAAATAATTAAAAAAGCTAATCTTAAGCCATACTGAAAAAGGTTCTTTTTATATGAGTGTATGTCCTTGGCAGCAGGTGAAAGAATTTTAAACACCAAATACAAAGGAATTAAGAGGATTAGGTAGTAAGGCAGAATCAGGAAGTTGGTGCACATTGTTTCGGTTGTCTGGATCTTCATTAAATATGCTTCTTATGTTCTCCATCTCTTTGTTCTGCAATTCGTTGGAAAAGAAGGAGGATCTAAAATCAGTCATCTACGTTTCCACCTTAGGAAACAGGAAAATGAAGCACAAATTAGATCCAAAGTAAGCAGGAGAAAAGAGATAATAAAAATCAGAGAAGAAATCAATGACACTGAAGATAGAAGGTCAACAGAGAAAGTCAACAAAAGCAAAAGCTGTTTCTTTTGCTATGTAGGGTCCAGCCACTGTTTCCTTTACCCATCCCTAGGGCTCCTACCCCTGACAGCAGCTTGGGTGTGCTGCTCCTGGTTCCTCTTCTGAGCCACCTCCACCTTCTCCCAGAAGATGGAGCAGATGTAGTAAATATCACTCCCTATAGGGCTCACCAAGCCTCCCAAGAGGTCAGTTGACTACATGAATAATCTCTGTGTAATGAGACCAGTGAAGAGTAGAAAAGAGGTGCATGTTAACTGTTTCCTTCCGGATATGATCTTTCTTGTTTTACTCCAAATGAATGACTTTCTGCTCCCCACCTGCGAGATGCCTCAGGAATAGGGAGGATCATGGGAGAGTTGAGACCTTACATCACATGTAATAAGTACCCTGTCTCATGCAAGGTGAGTGGTTTTATTCAGACAGAGAGGAGTCTAGCACTTCCTTGAAGACCCATCAATCTGATCTGGTCATCAAGCTCCTTCCCCTTCCAGAATGGACACTCCCCCACCCCACCACGGTCAGGTCCCCCACTGCCATCTGCAATCTAGAAACTTCTTTCTAGACTCTAAGTTAATCTTTTTTTCAGAGAAAAAGGCAAAAGCAACTCTTTATGACTCATATCATTTTAATGACACCAACAGATGGTGACATTTCATCAATAACCCTTCTGCTTATAACCTACGGATTAGCTCCTTTCTCCATCTGCCAAAGTCACCAGGCAGGCAGTGCCACCAGCAAATAGTGGAAAATAATTGTCTGTTTAGATGCATAAGCTCTAAACACACCACCGTCCAACGCAAACAATTAGCTATATTGTATGGCTTCCAAAAGCTGCATTTAAGGTGGCTGTTGCTAGAGCAGAAATGGACAAGGAGAAGATGCTGGGTCTCAAGCTACACAAACAGTGCTCTCTGTGGGGACGTCATGGGCTCTTGTGGATGAAGCTTGCCATAGACAGAAGTTCAGGGGCCCAGAACCCTGCAGAGGTTTTGAGAGGTACCCAGGGAGCAAGGCTGTCAGTATGTCTTAGGGGAAATTCTCTTTGTCTTTTTGCCAAGTGTAATCTCACTCTGGTTCAATGGGTGACAGCTTGCAAGCTAGTGAGAAAAGTGGGAAAAAAGTACTGTTCCAAGTCTGGGGCTTGTTTTGCCTTTGCCCAAGCTGGGGCTGCTGGCATGCTCATTTATCTCAATCCCAGGAGAGGCTGGGCAATGATTTTCCAGTTTTTCCTGGAGTCGTGGCATCCTGGCTTTGACCTTGCAATAACCCATCCTTACCTCCTAAAACTGCTGTAGCATATCCAGAGAAAATGCAAAAATGATCCAAAAAGAAAAAGTCAACTGTCTCATGATAGAAGGCTTTAGAATAGTGTAAGATCTGGGGTCTCCATAGAATCCGTAGAATTATGCAAAATCAGGGCAGCAATGACTGATTTTGCAACCCCTGACACAGGCTTCCCAGGTGGGGCTAGAGGGTAGAGGACCCACCTGCCAGTGTAGGAGATGTGAGAGATGTGGGTTTGATCCCTGTGTCAGGAAGATCCCCTGGAGGAGGGCACAGCAACCCACTCCATACTCATGCCCGGAGAATCCCATGGACAGAGAAGCCCGGTGGGCTATAGTCCATACGGTCGCAAAGAGTCGGACACAACTTAGCAACTAAACGACAATCCCTGACATGGAAACCCTGAGACTAAAACGCGTGACTCTAAGTTTCCACACGGCGATATTCTGGTTGTCCAATCTTGAAGGAGCCAGTGCAGCCTGGCAGGAATAGTAGGTGGTGGAGGATCAAGAGATTTGAATTTCAAAGGGGAGACAGAACAAACAGCATCAAAGAATTTATTCTTGATCTATTACGAGGATGCTGGCAAATGACACAGCCAGAGCTTCTGATTGTTCTCTAGTATCTATTCTGCCTGTTATGGATTGAATTGTGTCTTTTCCAAACTCCTGTGTTGAAGTCCCAGCCCCCAGGACCTTAGCTGTGACTGGAGACAAGGCCCTTAAAAAGGTGATTAGGTTAACATGAGGCCATTATGACAGGTCTTAACCCATTGCGATTGGTGTCCTTATAATAGGAGGTTAGGACTCAGAGAGACACCAGGGATGTGCGTGCTCGGAGGAAAGACCACATGAGGATAAAGCAAGAAGGCAGCCAACTGTAAGGAGAGGGGCCTCAGCAGAAAACGACCTCTAGACACCTTGATCTTGGATGTTCAGCCTCCGGAACTGTGAGGAAATAAATTTCTGTGGTTTAAGCCACCTGGCCTCTGATTTTTTTTTTTTTAATGGCAGCCCTAGAAACCTAACATATTGCCCTTGTGCTTTAGTGACAGAAGGCCTCCTTTTACTTGGGCCTGGAATAAAGTCTCCATTTCCAACCTTTCTTGTAGCAAGGTGTTGTTATGGGATTAAGTTCTGGCCAATGAGATGGAATGGGAAGTATCTTCTGCAATTTCTGGGATGTGTCTTTAAAGGGTGGAGGTGTATCCTTCATCACTCATTCCTGCTTCCGGCTGCCAGGAACGGGGACATTTTGGCCAGAGTCTGAACAGTCGTCTTGGACCCACAAGGTGGAGAAAGAGTATAAAAGGATCTGACTTTTGACACCTATCAAGAGCCATTCTGGCCGTCCCTCAGCTGCCTATAAAGACTTGGGAGAGACACAAAATTCTATCTTATTTAAGTCACTGTCATTTTGGGGTTTTGGTTGCTAATGGTGGAACCTTATCCTAGCTGATCCGGTGGCCTCTTTATGAGGAATCAAGGGAGAGAAATCTTTCACATCTTAGCACTATGAAAACTCATGCTTCTTCTAGAAACTTTGAGACATCTGTGAATCAGGGAAATGATGCTATTTATTTCTCTGCACTGCGGAGTTCAGAGGCAAATTTGTAGCCCCTGACCAGCAACCACAGCACTGGGATCTGAGCTCACCTTAGTCTAGTCTTTTCTAGTCTAGTCTTACTGATACATTTCCCCCTATCTTTTCCATCCTTTGCTGCATTTTCTCAAAAATAGTCATTTTATCCTTTTCTTTCATCAGATGTACTTTGCAAGCAGCCCCAAGTCTTTGTGAAGCAAGGTGGGACAGACCTAGAAATACAACTCTGCAGTGATCCTACAGAATTTTGGGGATAACTTTATGAGATAGAGAGAGAGAGAGAGGAGAAGAGACAAAGGTGAGATGTTATTCTATGTGACAACATTGTGATAAATGGACACCTACCTTCTTGGATTCATTTATCAATACTGAAGGTTGGAATCTAGAGGTCTGGCTATCAGAATACCTACCTACAGTGAGACAAGAACACTTCCAGGGGTCAGCACCTATTGGGAGGTCTCTGGAGCAAACAACTTAGTTTTATTTTCCTTTATCTAGTGAATGGGAGGAATGGCAGCAGTCTGTCTTGTTTGTGGTCTAGTAGCATGAGAATCCACAGAACGCGAAGGCACCCCACTCCAGTACTCTTGCCTGGAAACTCCTATGGACGGAGGAGCCTGGTGGGCTGCAGGTCATGGGGTTGCAGAGAGTCAGTCATGACTGAGCGACTTCACTTTCACTTTTCACTTTCATGCATTGGAGAAGGAAATGGCAACTCACTCCAGTGTTCTTGCCTGGAGAATCCCAGGGATGGGGGAGCCTGGTGGGCTGCCGTCTATGGGGTCACACAGAGTTGGACACGACTGAAGTGACTTAGCAGCAGCAGCATGAGAATTTGTTCAGCTTCTTTGCACATGATTCTTGTACTATTTCCACTTGTACCCGGTCTGGATGGTTTGCCCCAGCCTAAGTGTCAGGTTTCCAGTGGAGGGGCCTGAGTTGGATTCGTTAGTCCAGTAGCTGCCTCTCCAGCCAGAAAAATATTTCTTGGAAGCAACACAATTTCTTATTTTTATCTGTGAAGGGCACTGTGCAGAATTCCAGTGTGAAGTTGAGCCCACTTTAATGCAATCTCTGTTAGCAGAGAATTAAAATGAACGCCCGGGAGGCATCTGAAAACAGGCCATCTTTGAGTTCAGTTTTATTGATCGGTAATAACATCTCATCTCCAGTTCACAAGGAGCAATCTCAGAGGATAACCTGAATCTGCCTCGCTCTCAACTTGGTGGGGGTTCGATTCTCCTTTAACCCCCACAAAAGGACCACTCAGTTCAGCACTATAGAATGTCACCTCTTTTCACTGGAAAGTCCCTTCAGTGTGGCATGATGCTCAATAAAGTACAATGCCAGTACTTCCCTATCTATGTAGAAACAGAATTCATTTATGCTAAAACACTGGGCCAAGGTCAAGCTGGGGGCAGGTGAAGATTTACAGTGATTTGTAGTGTAGCAGTGTTAGTCACTCAGTCATGTCCGACTCTTTGCAACCCCATGGACTGTAGCCTGCCAGGCTCCTCTGTGCATGGAATTTTCCAGGGAAGAATACTGGAGTGGGTTGCCATTCCCTTCTCCAGGAAGTGATTTGTACTTCTACTTAAAAATAATAGTCCCTAATACATTTATTATTGCTGCTGATTCTATAATATATCTGTAGGAAAAAACATCAGTTACACCTCTACATTGCAGCCACACAGGTGCCCACATGAATGATCAAGCAGGGCAAAGCTCACGGGGTGTGGTGCACGCTACAAATCCCCAGCAGGGTCCCCAGGGGCTGGGAGTGGGAAAAACTATCCATAAAAACATTCATTGAGCCTGAGACATGAGGCTGGGCGGGTGAGTGTATCAAGAATATTAAAACTGTCACCCTCAACAAAAGCCACTAATAAAACACGTGAAAAATCTAGGCTACCTGGGAGGCATTCATCTACAGACTGGGGCAATCGCAGGATGCACAGTACCTGAAAGAGGTCAGGGGATCAGCAAACGTTAAGCCTCTTCCCTTCTGTCCTGAACCTCATCTCTGCAGCTAACTAGCTGTGTGCCCTCAGGCAAGTCAACGGAAATGCTGGGATAGAGAAAGAACACCTCCGTGCCACCTGCAAGGCATCTGGACCTGGTGTACCTCACCCCTTTATTGGCCCCCAAAGTCCTTTAAAACCTCGTCATTGTGAAGCAGAGTTTGCTTGTCTCCTGCATTGTTTTAATGTGGGACGACATTCCTGTGGACTTCGCTGGTGGCTCAGATGGTAAAGCATCTGTCTACAATGCGGGAGACCCTCCGGAGAAGGAAATGGCAACCCACTCCAGTACTCTTGCCTTGAAAATCCCATGGACGGAGATCCTGGTAGGCTACAGTCCATGGGGTCACAAAGAGGTGGACATGACTGAGCAACTTCACTTCACTTCACCTTCCTGTCCAAGAACTTGTCATTCATTTCATCATGTAGACACTGAATGATCATCAAAGACAAGCTGAAATCAGAGACCTCTGCAGTCAATTT
Organism: Budorcas taxicolor; assembly: GCF_023091745.1. Classification (NCBI taxonomy): domain Eukaryota; kingdom Metazoa; phylum Chordata; class Mammalia; order Artiodactyla; family Bovidae; genus Budorcas; species Budorcas taxicolor. Next base: position 27,995,595 of record NC_068917.1, on the reverse strand, counting down.
GGTAGAGGAGCTTTAGGACCCCAGAATTTCAGAGCTGGAGGATACCCGGGTCGTTGAGTCCACCCCCATTACTTGAGGACCCTAAGATGAAGTGATATGCGAAAAGAAGGAAGGTCGCAGTGCCAGATTCCTTTCACACCCAACCCAAGGCTCTTCCAAAATACCACATGGCCTTCCCTCCTCACTCCTAAAACACAGGTATGAATGTGCTTTCTGTTCAATTACATCTGGCTTCTCAGCTTTTTGAAGTAAATCAAATCTACTGAAACAGCAATGCTAGCTATAACAAACACTAAGCATGTAATTGACATAATTTTGTTTGATTTTCTTGAGCTTAATTTCTGGTGGGTTGGATGGCCCACTTCCTTGAAAAAGCTGATCAGAAACACCTGATTCTTAGGTGCACTATTTTTCTTGAGTCTGCTATGGATGGGATATTTGTGTCCCTCCAAAATTCGTATGATGAAACCCTAACCCCCCACAGTGATGGTGTTCAGAGGTGGAGTCTGGGGAGGTGATCAGGTCAGGGTGGCGGAGCCTTCATGACTGGGATTAGTGTCCTTATACATAACTGGGAAGCTAGCTTGCCCTTCTGCCATATGAGGACACACTGACTAAATGTCCATTTACGATTCAGGAAGCAGGCTGCAACAGCCACCTAATCTTGGACTTCTCAGCCTCCCAAATTGTAAGAAAGAAATTTCCATTAGTCAGCTACACAGTCTTATTGCATCCAAGGCAGCTCTGAAGGGGAAATGAAGGGCAGATTTGGAAGTGTGTGCGGGGAGTGGGGGCCACTGTGATTCTCTCTTCCCTCCTCTACCTCCTTGAGTGACATCTCCAAAGAGCCAGGTTCAAATTTAGAAGTAAGTCAGAAAGATAATAACAAGTATCGTATATTAACACATGTATGTGCAATCTAGAAAAATGGAACAGATGAACCTATTTGCAAAGCAGAAACAAAGACACAGACATCGAGAACAAATGTATGGACACCAAGGCGGGAAAGAAGGGGTGGGATGAACTGGGAGACGGGTTGACATATGTACACTGCTATGTATAAAACAGATAATGAATGAGAACCTGCTGTATATCACAGGGAACTCTAATCAATGCTCTGTGGTGATCTAAGTGGGAAGGAAATCCAAAAGAAGGGGACACACACACACACATATATATACACACACACACTTATATCCATATAGCTGATACACTTTGCAGCAGAAACTTACACAATATTGTAAAGCAACTATACTCCAATAATTTTTTTTTTTTACAAAAGAAATGTGGGTGCTGATAAGATATCAATGAATGTCAGAACTCCAAATATAGGTGAAAAAGAAAGACTTGTCCTTTAGCATCTCTGTCCAAGAAAAATGTGCAGAAATTTAGCTCAGGTTTGCTATAGGATGAGGTGACAGGCAAGTACACCAAAATGAGGGCTTGAGATTTTACAGCCATTTCATTGCTTGATGTCACCCCTGATTCTCATAATGGTGGATAATCCTGCACTGGCTACTTCTAAAATGAATATCTAGGGGACACTGGAGGAGATTGATTAAGCCCTTTACAATCATAAACTTTCCTGAGGCTCACTTTAGCAAGCAATGAAACGGGAGGCGGGTTATTTCCAGACTCCTGCATTCCATGTTCAAAGGCCAGTGGAACCTCAGGGGAAGAATATGCCCAACAAAACAGCATCATCTTTGAACAGGGATGAAGCATTAAAAATACTCTCTTTGACAGAGGTGGCATGTTTTATTTTTCCAATTAGGTTTCCTTGGGAACCGGTGGAAAGGTGTGTGTGTGGGATACTCCTAGAGAGAGAAGAAATCTTGAAAGTGTCTTACCTAATGAAGGGATTGTTGGAGAAGGGATTAATAGACAAAGAAGACCCACTTGTGCTCCAGGACGTTCTTTTACAATGTGATTGCTGTTATATAAAATTAACTGAGATAGTCTAGGATGAGCACTTAGAACTGTGTTTGGCACAGAGTAAACACTCGGTAAATGTTAGTTATTATTATTATTGTTAATAAATGGTTAGGAGAATAACTTCTTCAAAGATGTCCAGAAGAAAGAAGTTTGACTTGGTGAATTATAATACTTCCAAGCAATACAATTCTATAATTCAATTTTTTCATGTGAAAGTGGAAACTGCAATAATTGTGTTCCCGCATCTATCCATTCATCCAACACTTATTGAGCATTCATTGACTGTAGTGATGTCAACAATCTAATTTACTTTCCTGTTTGGTAAGAGGAATAAATAGAAGACCTTTGTAAATAAGATGAAAGGGAAAATTCCACAGCCCTAAGGAGAAAACGCTCTTTTATTTCAGTAGATGGGCTGTAAGCAGAGTTTTTATCTGAAACAAAGCTTCCAAGCAGACTCATAATATTGTGACACCTTGATTCTGTGTTTTGTGCAGAGCTAAAAACAATACTAGAGTTGGAGCTCTCAAACGTAAAATTACCAAAAATGCACAGTCATTCTTTAATACAGTGAAAAGCTCTGAAATCAACATCTATTTGGCGAGTAGAAGGTGCCAAAATACATTCCATGAAGTGCTTTACCACCAAGGAAATCTATTAAAAATGAGATTTTAAAAAAATGATAAATATCCATATGGTTCCTGTATTAGTCTGCTTGGGCCACCACAACAAACACCACAGACTAGGTGGTTTGAGCAATAGAAATTTATTATAAACTCCCACCATAAATACCAGTTGCCTCAGGGACAGTAAGTGGTTTTCACCTCATCTTCATTTTTGTTTCCCTAGACCAGTTGGCCAATTAGTGTGGTCAACATACCAGCAGCTTTTACTTTGTCTATTACAGAACTAGAATGTCATACTTGAAATTCAAAAGATCAACCCATAAAAATTCTTCACTACTGGGTTGTGGATCATTTTGGTCTCACGGACCTAAAGACCTATGCTCAAAACCTCTAAGTGACACAAGGGAAAATGGATTTTGGGGATCCCAGAGCTATTGTTCAGGGCTTGCCAAACAAGGTGTGTATGAGTCATTTTGAGAGCAAACTCAGAGTTCTGGAATGGGTCAGCAAAGGGCTATAAGGACAATTTCATTTGTCATTTGCCCTTCCTGTTTAAAAAGGGAATAAAAACAGGATAGCCATGAAGAAGAAAGTCTGTTAGACACAATGATGAAAAATCAGAGTTGCATTTGGAAAAATTCAGTTACTCAACTCAAAGATGAGTCCTTACTGACTCTTATGGACAGAGTGTTGTGTCCCTCCAAAATTCATATGTGGTGCTGGAGAAGACTCTTGAGAGCCTCTTGGACAGCAAGGAGATCAAACCAGTCCATCCTAAAGGAAATCAACCCTGAATACTCATTGGAAGGACTGATGATGAGGCTGAAGCTCCAATACTTTGGTCACCTGATGAGAAGAGCTGACTCACTGGAAAAGACCCTGATGCTGGGAAAGATTGAAGGCGGGAGGAGAAGGAGGCGACAGAGGATGAGATGGTTGGATGGCATCATCGACTCAATGGACATGGGTCTGAGCAAACTCCAGGAGTTGGCGATGGACAGGGAGGCCTGGCATGCTGCAGTCCATGGGGTCGCAAAGAGCTGGACTGAACTGAGTGAACTGAACTGAACTGAGGTCATAGGAGTGAGACCCTGATCCTACAGGATTAGTGTCCTTGTGAGAAGAGACCGCAGAGAGCACTTCTCTCCTTCTTCTTGCTCTCTCCACTCACACTCCTCACCCTTTTGTGTATGAAAGGCTCTATGGGGACAAAGAGAGAAGACAGCCAACTGCACACCAGGAAGAGAACCCTTGCCAGAAACTGAATTGGCTGAAACCTTGACCTTAGACTTCCAGCTTCCAGGACTAGAAGAAAATAAATTTCTGTTGTTTAAACTGCCTAGTCTGTGATTTTTTTTTATTTTGTTATGGCAGCCCAAGCAGACTGATACGCACCTACCATATAGATAGTAACCTTTTTAAAGTATCTTAATTTTGAATCTTTTTTTTTTTGCTTTAAAAGAAATCATCATGTTCACTTGCTATAATTTGTTTGAAGTTAATTTTTTTGGAGGATAGTTGCTTTATAATGTTGTATAATTCTTTCTTTAGTGCTGCAGTCTTTATTTTTTAAATTATTCTTTATTTTTAAAATTTATTTTAATTGGAGGGTAATTGCTTTAAAATGTTGTGCTGGTTTCTGCTGTACAACAACATATGGCTTATGAATCGGCCATAAGTACACGTGTCCCCTCTGTCTTGAGCATTTCTCCCTGTCCCCCATCACACCCCTCTAGGTCAACACAGAGCACTGAGCTGAGTTCCCGGAGCTATACAGTTGCTTCCTGCTGGCTATCTATGTTACACATGGCAGTGTATATATGTCAATGCTACTCTCTCAGTTCGTCCCCTCCTCTCCTTCTCCTACTGTGTCCAAATGTCTATTCTCTATGCTCATATCTCCATTTCTGCCATGCAAATAGATTCATCAGTACCATTTTTATAGATTCCATATATATGCATTAATATATGATATTTGTTTTTCTCCTTCTGATTTACTTCACTTTGTATAACAGGCTCGATGTTTATCCACCTCACTGCAACTGACTCAAATTCATTCCTTTTTATGGCTGAGTAAATAACCCCTTTTCCACTCATTCTTTACTGAGTCTTTGAGAAATCTCTTTATTTTTGTTCCCTGAGTTTTTCAGTGTCTTTACCCTTGTATTATTTACCAATATCCTTCATTCTCTTGACTCCACTCTTATCTCTATGTGTCTATCACTTATCTCTTTCCAAGAGATAAATCAAGAAGAGGTCAGTTACAAAGCATCTCTTTTGGGAAGGCAGCACCATCCTGCGATATCTGTATTGCCTTCTGAGTAGACATCCTGAACCAACAGAGAACATTTAAATGTCATACAGATTTTTTAAAAAGTGATTAATCTCAGCCTATATAGCAGTAGGAAATAATTCACCCCTCCTTAAAATACCATTTTATGGTTTGTTTTACATATAGATGGGGAAAAAAACTAGCATCAAGAATTTAGCATATCAAACACAAAATGATAAGCTTTCACTCAGCAATGGCAACCTGAAAACATTTCATCTGTTTCTCCATGACTCTGAATTGAAACCAAGATTTCAAAATATTTTGCTGTGAGTGATGAAGCTGTCTGGACCCAAGTTTCCCATGAAGCCAAGAAACCATCTTATATTAATGTAAAATGGCATTTGGAGGGTCTGGTGAAATATAATTACTTTCCTTCACTTTGCATTTTGCCCAAATAATTCTGAGGTGCAACCTACAGACAAGATGGATTTCTTTCTGTACTGCTGCTATAAATTGGTTTTTGTATAGTTTTCATGGGCTTTGTAAATCCTGCTGATACAAATCATAGAAGATTTGTCAACATAAAAGCTACTGAAGAATCTTAAGAAATAATTCAAAAGTCATTCTCATTGTTTTATCATCAATTGGATTACAATTACTCACAGGACCAGTGATATTAATGTCAGTTTTTTTTCAGGGTGGCAATGGAGTTTTTTCTTTTTATTAATAGCCCTTAATGTATCTTATGTGAATTTTTAATCGACTTTCTTTAAACTCCTTCAGAAAGCCCAGTGACAAATGGTGTTATTAACAGTAAGATTCTAAGTGAAGTTATTATTCTCTGTCAATATTCAAATTTAGGCAGAAACTCAAGAGTCAGATCTATCTATTTCATTTTAACTGTGTTCAAAAGGCCTCTGTGTGGATCTTAGGCAGTTGGTAAATATTGTACAGGTCATCTGATATTGAAACTGGATCTCAACTTTTCCTTAAAAAATAAATGTATAGATTGAGAGAAAAAAAGCATTATCTCCTTGGAAATGGAACCCATGTACTATGGCCTGGTAGATAAAACACTAATTTTTGCTTTTCCCCTGTATAGTGTGTGCTAGTTTTTCTCGGATACTAATAAGTTTTTTTTTCTGAGGCAATCATAGATCTAACATGGCTTGGACCTTGAAAACTCCAGTCTGATGAAGAATCTTTGACTATTTTCCTTTCATACTTAGGTCTTGTCCTCGCTCCCCAGCACTGCCCCGTGCTCACCTTCCACCAAAACTTCCTTTTCCTGAGTGCCAGAATGCTCTTATGTTTCATCAATGTTTCAAGAGATTGAATAATCTCATTAATAGTGGGAAATTTGGTCCTTAGCTGTTTTTAAACTTTCAAAATGGTTGACCTGGCCATTACACCACAATCATTTAGAAGAGACACTTGCTCTTTGAATAACAGGAAGGTTTGAGGTATGAAAACTCTCTGGTAAACATTGCTGGGACTTCCCTGGTGGCTCAGTGGGTAAGACTCTGAGCTCCCAGTGCGGGGGGTACAGGTTCCATCATCCCTGGTTGAGGGACTAAGATCCCACATGCCACTCGGCATGACCAAACAAACAAACAACCCCCCCCAAATCTTATCACTGTGAAGAAAGTAAACATTTTCGAACTAAAGGTAATACTTTCGGAAGAAACACACCATGTGGACTCTGGATACCATCTGCTTGGATAATCTTGGGAGTCCTTATCAGAGCTAATTTATGGACCAGTGTTCATTATACATTCTTTCTACGGAGCTTTAAAATCACAGCTATAACTTTAAATGACAACAAAAATGCATTTTAGTTTTCTTAAGAGAAATCTAAGATTACGATCATGTCCATCATCTTTCTCTACTCACCCTTTACTTAGTCACCCAAACATTTAAATCAGCACTATAAGAGCAGATCTTAAAAAACCAGATTGAGTTTAGGTGAAGACCAATGCTAGGCTGGGAAGAAATAAGTTAGAGCTGAAATTCCAGAGGGAGAAAGGAAGGGTTTAATATAGTAAGATATTATTTAAGTTGTAAAGTGAGAAAAAAAGACAAAATGGGCATTTTATTCATTGTCTGTCTAAATATCTATCTAGTTATCTATCTATACAAGTGTGTGTGTGTATGTGTGAGTGTGTGTGTGAGTGTGTGTGTGAGTGTGTGTGTGTGTGTATGTGTATTCTCTTTTCCTAGGGATGTGATAATCTTAAATAAGTCTGTTTGCCCGCTGCTGCAACTAGGCAACTCTTAACCAAAGCAAAGACAATTTAGATTTCCCTAAGGGCAGAGAGAAGTCTTAGAGGCAAAATGAAATAAAAGCTGCAACATATAAAAAGCACAATACATGAAGAAAGAGTTAGATTTTCAGATTTCAGAATCTAAGAAATTTGCAAGGCCTTTCTCTTTCTCCCTTCCCACTGCGAGCAGGTTTAAGGAGTCTGGATGTGTTATGCCTGGAGGACCATGATGCAGAAAGGCAGGCAGCTTCCCTGAGCACGCCGGCCATGTGCCATCACCTGGCTGTTGTCTGTTGCTGTTGTTTTTCAGTTGCTAAGTCGTGTCCAGCTCTTTGTGACCCCATGGGCTGCAGCATGCCAGTCTTCCCTGTCCTTCCCTATCTCCCAGAATTTGCTCAAACTCATGTCCATTGAGTTGGTGATGTCATCTTGGCAAAATTAAAATGTAAGAAAATGCTGGGTTCTGGGTGGGAGAGAATATATTTTAGAATTGTCTTTCAAACGTGGATAAACTCTCAACATTGAAAATTTGGAAGGTCGGTAAATTCTCAGGGACAGCTCAACTCAGTTGTGTTAGAATCAACAGCATTCTATCAGCAGGCCTTGGGAGAAGATAATTAGCACTAAACCATTTGAGAAGTCAAATTTTTTCTTGGTTCCACAAAATTTACGAATGAAGCAAAAAAATCTCCTGCAAAGGGAGACGAAGTGCTCAGAGTGCTCTTTTAGAGTGCTCTTCATTGGCAGTGTAAAGTCTGGACATAAGAAAGTTCTCAGAGATGAGGTGTCAATGTAAAATTAGTTCACTTGTAAATACGGTTCTGCAAACAGCAGGTTCATTAGATGAGATGGGTTAAACTCTCAGGAGAGTCTCAGTGGTGAGTGTGTGGTGTGTGGGCTCATCGTTTCCATTAATAAAGTCGGGAGGCACACCTCATTCCTCCTGGAGCTTGATAAAAATACAACTGGGAAAGAAAGAAAACTCAACAGTAAAAAGGCACTGAATTCTTTCTGTGAAACTGTGCTTTAGGTGGCCCAAGTGTCCTGATTTCACACCTATTTTTCTGAGTCGAGAATCACAGCTCTAATTTACCCTGCTACTCAGTCATGCCAGCCTGGAAACTTTAGCATCACCCACAACTGCTTTTTCTGGTTCACTCTCTATGACTGATTTATTAACAAATGGTCTCAGTGCTTCCTCAGAAACAGCTCTCACATCCAGTCACTGTCAGCCACGCTACAACTCATAGTTGGTCAGAGGCCTTGTCATCTGGGCTACTTAACAGACATTTTAAAGAAAGTTTTACAAGTACTGCTAATAATGACAAATAATTGCGCAGTGCTTATTGTTTGCCAAGAACTGTTCTATGAGCATTCTAGTCTCACAAGGATGCTGTGAAATAGGATAGTATCCCTGTTTCAGAGAGAAGAAAGATGAGAACAGAGAGGTTAAGTAACTTGTCCAAAGTCACACAGCTGGGGAGTGGCAAATCTTGGATTTGAACTCATGTGGTCTGTCTTCAGAGACTTTTCTCTTAAGGGACTAATGCACACTGTTTCTGTCTTAATTTAAACCATTACTGGTTTTAGTTGTTGCATTTTTTGGGAATAGATAAAACAGTTAACTGGTTCAAAATACAAAAGCTACAGAAGGCTACATACTGAAAAATGTATGCAGAAGTCTACCTTCCACTCCAGTTCCTTACTGCAGACCGTTATTCGGTAGCAATCAGCCAGTTTCTTCAACAGAATCCAAAGCGAATGCTTCCACATTACTGTGTTATTTCCTTCCTTCTTTCCCCTCTTACTAAGAGTACACTGGATGAGTTTGGCATGTTGCCTTTTCCACTTAACAGCATATATTGAAGATCATTCCATATAAGTGCATGAAGAGCTTCCTTGTTATTTTTTTCTTTCTCTTTTTCTTTTTTTGGGTAAAGACTACAGATGGTTGGAAAGAGGGGTGGGCAAGCTTTTCCTGAAAAGGGCCAGATAGTAAATATTTTAGGCTTTATGGGCCTTATGGTCTCTGTCACATATGCTGCTGCTGCTTTTATCTAAAGCTTCAAGAAGATAAAAACATTCTTATCTCAGGGGTCGTTCAAAAACAGGCTGCAGGCCAGATCTGGCCACAGATCACAGCTTGCTAGGACTTTCCTGGTGGCTCAGATGGTAAAAAATTCGCCTGTAATGCAGGAGACCTGGGTTTGATCCCTGGGTTGGGAAGAAGCCCTGGAGGAGGGCATGGCAACCCTCTCCAGTATTCTTGCCTGGAGAATCCCCATGGACAGAGGAGCCTGGCGGGCTACAGTCCATGGGGTTGCAAAGAGTCGGACATCACTGAGCGACTAAGCACAGCACAGTTTGCTAATCTTTGTACCAAACGGGCTCTTACCTTGCCACCCTGTAGCCTACCCTCCCTCACTCTGCCCACTTCGTTGCCATTCAGAAAGAGCTCTCTTCCTATCTCACAGAGCTGATGCTGCCACTCCATGGCAGCTCCCTGCTTCCAGCAGGGGGATGGCCGTACTTCTCAGGCAGAGCCACAACGCCCGTCCTGATGCCCGTGTGTCTCCTCCCTCGCCATCCACTGCTCTGATCCAGGCCTCATCAGCTCTTCCCAACTCCTGCAGCCACCTCACTGCCCCACCACTGTCATCCACTTTCTTGCTGCACATCCGATCTCTACACCTCAGTGCAGCCTCTTGGATCTTTCACAGGTGCAACTCACACCTGGGAACCTATGGCAGCTTGTTGTTGCCCTGGAAGGAAGTCAACTTGCGTATCATGGTCCTCAAGGCAGGCCAGCCCTGCTGGGAGCTCACTGCCACCATCTTCCCTCCCTCTGCTCCCCACTCTCCAGGCACACTGACTTCTCTGTTCCTCAAACAAGTCAAGCTCATTTCTGCCTCTGTGGGTGCTGTTCCCTTGGCCTGGCTTGTTCTTTTTTTCCAAGGTTTTTTTTTTTATTTGGATGTGGACTGTTTTTAAAGTCTTTATTGAATTTGTTGCAATATTGTCTCTGCTTCATGTTTTCTTTTTTCACTGCAAGGCACGTGGGATCTTAGCTCCCAGACCAGAGACTGAACCCGTACCCTTTTCTGCACTGGAAGGCAAAGTCTTAACCACTGGACCACCACAGATGTTCCGGCTGGCTTGTTCTTAAAAGTTCAGCCTCTGTTCAAATACCACTTCCTTACTGAAGCTTTCCCTCACCTCCCAACCTAAAGGGGCCCCTCCACTCGCCCTCCATTGAGTCACAAGGCTTTATTTTCTTCGTGGCCCCATTGCTGTCCATAATGATGTCTTGGTTTCCATTTGCAGTCTCTCTGCTCTGCTGGAATGGTCCCAAAATTCTGCTAGAATTTCCAAGGCCCAGCACATCGCCTAACACATACTGGATGACCACTGTAAAGTTTCTGATTCAACAATGGAAGAATTTCAGCCCAACACACTTTTCCGAGTGGATTTCTCCTCCCTCCTCACCTCACGTTTCAGTCTTTAGTTTCTCTGGCCTTTTCACCAATCACTAACATGAATTTCCCTCTTAAGGGAACATGCTGTCATCGCCTCCTTTTTTGAGCAACAAACTCCTACTCACTCATCAATGCCCAGCTCAAATATTACCTCTTCTTTTAAGGTTTTGCACTTTTCCTCACCTGGGTCTTCCTCTGGAAGGCTCCCAGAACACTTTGTATATACTTTCCTGACATATGTGTGAAGGTCACCCAGTTGTGTCAGACTCTCTGTGACCCCATGGACTGGAGCCCACCAGGCTCTTCTGTCCATGGAATTCTCCAGACAAGAATACTGGAATGGGTTGCCATTTCCTTCTCCAGGGGATCGTCCTGACTCAGGGATTGAACCTGGGTCTCCTGCATTGCAGGTAGACTCTTTATGTGACATACTGGGTCATAATTATTTACCTACTACAGATGTTTATTTATTTGCTTATCATACCCTGGATATACTCAAACATTATATATGCATATATTCTTTCTATATATAATTTTCATTTTAGCTACAATGAACATTTTACCTATAGGGAAGGGACATCTTGGACGCTACTTATATAGTAGGTATGGGCACATAGGGTTCCCTAGGGGCTCAGTGGTAAAGAATCCACCCGCCAGTGCAGAAGACACAGGTTCCATCCCTGGGTTGGGAAGATCCCCTGGAAAAGGGAATGGCAACCCACTTCAGTATTCTTGCTTGGAGAATCCCATGAACAAAGGAGCCTGGTGGGCTACAGTCCATGGGGTCGCAAAACAGCTGGACATGACTTAGCAACTAAAGAACAACAAAATGGGCAGTAATAAATAATAGCATTTAGCTCTGTGCTAAGTGCTCTATGAATATTATCTCATGTAACTCTCCTAATATCCCGAATGAGGCAGGTACTGTGATTATCTGTACTTTGCAGATGAGGAAACTAGAAGAAGGTTTGATAACTCTCTCTCTGAAAATCACTGCCAGGCTGTCCTGCGGGCAGCTGGTGGGTGGCTCTCTGAAGGCCTGTGTGCCCTTGAGCTCTCAGTGTATCAGCATGGTGCACAAATCTGTCCTGTTACCTTGAGTGAGACCTGGGGACACAGCTCTGCTCAGAAAGGGGTTTGCTGGGGCTCTGTTAACCCCCTGCAGCAAGCTGCTTCTGTGTTCGGGGTATAGCTGTCCCTCTGCCAGCCAGATGGACAGGCATGGTGATGAGGGTGCCCTCTGCACACCTGTGACTGTGAGTCCCCAAGGACAGCCAGATGTTCTTGGGGCCTGTCTCCTTCTGCCACATGCTGCAGACATAAGGTGCTCTGCCAGCTCACCCTTGAGCTAATGCGAAGGGACTGTGGGGCTCTGGGCAGGAGGGCGAGAGCCTAGGAGGCAGAGGAGACAAGGGCAGAAGGAGCTGCCGTGTCTCTATTTTCCTTTAGTCATTCCCCCCTGCCCCCTGCAGCTTTACTGCGGTATAACTGACAAATAAAAATTCCATCTATTTAAGGTGTACAAGGTGAAGATAGGTATACCTCATGAAAAACACAGCAAAGGAAACAACAGACAAATGAAAAGGCTACCTATGGAGTGGGAGAAAATATCTACACATCATATATCTGATAGGGAGCTAATAACCAAAATATATGAGGAACTCTGACAACTCAATAGCAAACAATGAATAACCCGATTGAAAAATGAAGGATCTGAGTAGATATTCTTCTGAAGGCAACAACATACAAATGGCCAACACACATACAAAAAGGTGCTTGACATCTTTATCCTTTCCTTTAAATGAAGAAATGTTCTTTGCATGTTTCTTCAGGGAATAAAGGCAACAGGCAACAATGAGCAAATGTCTTCTAAGAAGCACAGACTTCCTCTGTTGCAGAGAGCATCCCAATGTAAAGGAGAAGGGAGGGTTGGAATGGATTTGCTGTAGTCTGGCTTCATTATCAGCTCGTCGGGAAAATTCTGTCTAGAGAAGTAGGTCACAAACTTTAGGGCCACGCTACTCAAAAAGTGTGGTTCTTAGACCAGCCACGTCAGAATCACCTGGGAGCTCAAGATTGCTGCAGATTGGGTACCCCACTCTGGACCTGACAAACCAGACCCCGAATTTTAACAGAATCCTCCAGGAAATTCCTAAACACATTAAAGTCTGAGCAACACCGACTCAAGGGTAACTAGTTAAAATGTAAATTTGGGACTCTATGCCGTAGAAATTCTGATTCCCTTGATGAGGGTGAGATCCAGAAATCTAACAAGCACCACCTACTTTTTTTTTCTGCTGACTTTTTTGAGCAACTGTGGTCCTGAGGCAGTAGAAACAGTACAGATTCTGTATTTAGACAGTCCTAAGGCAACAGTCCCAGTATTCTTGCCTGGACAATCCCCAAGGACAGAGGAGCCTGGCGGGCTACAGTCCATAGCGTCGCAGAGTCAGACACTCAGGATCAGCTCTAAGAAGCGACTTAGCACACACACCCAAGATCAAATCTCAGCTCTAATCGCTACAAACCAAGTAATCCTGAATAACTGCTTCATCTTAAGCTTTAGCCTCCTCACTTATAAAACAGAGATACTAAATGTTTATACCTTCAGCTGGGAGGTTTAAAGTGATAGCATAGACAAAGCGCCTAGCGCTGAAGCCACGGCACACACAGTGTGTATAAATGTTAAGTATTGTAGCCGTTAGATCAAGCAGCTATCTAATGGTTGCAGCACTGAGTGGTGGACTGGACCACAGTACTGACTAATTTCAACTGCGGGGACAAAAAAGGCCAAAGGGGGTTAACCAAAGAATGACAGCTGTGGTTTCTCTGTTACTTAATCATGGCCCTAAAGACACAGAGAGGATTAGACTGCAGCAGTGATCAAACTTTATCATCTATTAAAAATCCCCAGGGACGGGAGTTAAAATGATGATTCCTTGGATGTGTGTACAATACAAAATAAGTTCAGAAGAAAAAAGTGCCGATTCCTGGGTGCTGCTTCTCAGTGATTCTATTTCCCACTGGATCTGGGATATGGACCAGGGAGCTGCATTTTTATCCCCAGGAGATTTGATGCATGACTCCTCCAGTCTCACTCTGAGAAACAGTGGCTTGGAGAATGCGTGTGTGCATGCTAAGTCATTTCAGTTATGTCTGACTCTGTGTGACCCTACGGACCATAGCCCATCAGGCTCCTCTGTCCATGGGGTTCTCCAGGCAAGAATACTGGAGTGGGTTACTGGGACCAAGGGCTGAGCCAGGGCTGGAACTCGCGTTACAGGTGGGTTCTTTACTACTAGTGCCACCTGGGAAGCCTGGCTTGGAGAATATGTGCACTTATATGATGAATGAAGAGTCTGATGCATGAGGTGCTCTGGCTGGTACTGGGAAGTACACACAGGGACGGATGACTCAGGGGTCCTCTGAGCTGGGAGCTAGGGCCTCCGAGGAGAATGCAGGTCTATGCTGTTATGCTAAAATATCGACTCACACAACAGCCTGGAGAGCAATGAAAAACCGCTGTACCTGGGCGTCTGCAGCTTCGATGCTGTGGGAGAGATTTCCATTTTGTACTGGTTCCGAAGCATCACTGGAGGGTGTCATCTCCACTTCTGTGCTGGTGCTGTTTGGGAGCTCGATTTTTTCTGTGACAAAATTTAGACACACAGAAAGCAAGCAAATGGAGTCAGTGGAGGGTAAGAGCCATATTGAGAAGAACATCCTAACATGTTGGGCCAAGGGAGAAGGTAGTGGCATCCAAGGGGTGATAAGACCCAGGGCTGGGTTGTGCCAAATGTCTAGGATATTTTTGCCCCCTTGCCTTTCAGTGTACTCAGCCCTCCTCCTCTCTTTAATAGCTCCCTGGCATCCCCGCTGGCCTATGTCTGACCTTGAGTACCCTATCAACTCTAGGGGTATGCCTTCTCTAGACTGGGCAAACTTACCAACTTGCCATTTAAGAACATGAGCATGGACATTTTAAAACCAAAACCATACCCAGTCTCCACACTACTGTCTATACCCATGACCACATCCTGCAGAGATTTTCTTACGGCAGGATCTTTTCTACTGAAATTACATTCTAGAAAGGACATTTATTAGCTTGGGCTGCAGGAGACTTGAGTCTTAGGCTCTGCTCTGACAGAATCAGGTGGTCATCTCAGGCAAGGCCCCTCATTTCTGCAGAACCTTACCTATGCGATGAGGGGAATCAACTGGGTAACCTCCGAGGCCCAATACTTCTAGTTCTAATTCCCTCAGGCTCAGTGGGTGGAAAGTTCTACCAGGGCATTGGTGGTGTGGGTAGGGCAAACGTGGGAACCTGGCCTTCTCGAAATGCCTGGAGAATACTACTTAGGAGGTTCCACACTTGGGCATCCTATAGAAGACCAGGCAAAGGCAGGGAATGAACAAGTAATTGAGGTAAAAATCTGTGTCATTCCTGCCTGAGAAGCAACGCTTGACTAGAGTGACTCTCAGGTAATAGTTGAGTACTGGGGCTCTGGACACTGGGTATCACAGGCAGGCCTGGGTTCATACTCTGATGCTACTGCCTAAGCTGCGGGGTCCTTAGTATGTGACTTAGCCTCTCTGATATTCAGCTTCCTTATCTGTAAAACTGGGATGATGCAGATTTAGAGAATGAAATTATGGTGGCTGGGGGAAGGATGGGGAAAAGGGATAGTTAGGGAGTGTGGGATGGGCATGTCCACACTGCTATATTTAAAATGGATAACCAACAAGGACCTTCTGTATAGTCTGTGGAGCTCTGCTCAATGTTATGCAAAGCCTGGATGGGAGGGGAGTTTGGGGAAGAATGGATACATGTGTATGTATGGCTGAATCCTTTTGCTATTTACCTGACACTGTCACAACTGTTTGTTAATCGGCTATACCCCAATACAGAAGCAAAAGTTAAAAAAATTGGGGTGATGATGACAATAGAACCACCACTGCTGCTCTGATTAATAACAGTATGGTCACAGGGTACACCTGTAGAGGTTGCATAAGAGAATGAACAATGCTCTCAGCACAGTGCCTGGAACAGAGCGAGCAAAGAAGCAACATAAACTGTTCGGATCCACTTTACAGCACCTGACTTGCACTAGAAGATTTTTTTCCAGGGCTCAGAGGAACACCTGCAGGTGATCAGTGATCGGGCACCACTGAGGTTTTTTTGCCATAATTTCAGGGAGAGGGAAATATAAAGCGTTGCCTTCTGGCTGAGCTGGGTCAAGGCTTGGGACTTGTCAAGTCTAGGAGTCCGGCTGTGTGTGGTTAAGTGTCAGGGTCACCAGGAGAGCCAGAAAGCTCATCAGTTTCAGATGTGGGCAACTTCAGGCTGCTCAGAAAGCATTAGAGTGTTTCTAGCAACTTCAGAAAAACTGAACATTTCTATCACTGATAAAATTACTGGGAAATAATTTGAGAGTTATATAAAAATGGTTGAATTTGAAGGAGCCAAATTTTGGAAGTCACAGGGAATGCTATGTTTATTTTTGCATTCAGTTGTGGAATACAGAGGCATAAATACATTTGAATTAGGAAAGTCACTGAAACTCCAACTTCTTTTATCTTAGTAGTGATCATGTTTTCATAATGATGTTCTGCTGTGTGTGATTGTCTGCTTTTTCCTAATATGCTTGGTTCAGTTGTTTAAAAAATACTCAGTACCTTAGGAAATACTAAATTTGTGTTTGTGTGTCTGTTAGCTGAGTTGATACAACTTTAGGAACAGCCTTTAATGACCAAACAAAATGGGGTTCTGGGTCCCAAAGTGAAGTTAAGATGTGTAAGAACAGACATGAACACATGAGAAGAAGCGACTTCCCAGGAGTGAGAGCTAACATTTTAGTTTCTTTTAAGTTTTTTTTCCCCCCGTACCCAATAGAATCTTGACTGTTTCTTGGCCAAAGATTTTTCCTGAAGCTAGAAGTCAGGAGAACAGAGGAGACATAAGCTCTTCCAGGGAATGTCATATATTTTGAGTGCAACACTGTTAAATTTTGTCTGCAGATAATTTTAGTTTCTTGGGCATCGTGTATTGCATAGATCCAGATTAGGGTAAATTTAGTCTGAATTTAGAATTTGAGAGCTACATTAGAGTCACAGACTGGAGAGAAGGAACATTATGTTCCAAGTTAAAATAAGACCAGTAAATGTCACGATCTGGTCACAAAGGAACTCAGAAAAAGTCAACCAAAAGGGACCGGGGCTAGTTGCTGAATTCTTAAGAGGGGAGAGTCAGGGCCATCTTGCAGGGACCTGGGAACTCAGTTCAGGAGCAACCAAGTGAACATCTAGTAATTTGGTGGGGGTGATGCAGGAGATGTCATAGGTATAAAATCTGGTTACCAAGCAAGAACGTCAGAGAGGGTACTCTCACCTTTTGTCAAGTATTAAATGACAGGTCTGTGTGTCCTCTTTTTGTGCAAGCTCCCAAATGGAGTGATTTTTCTACTCCAGTGGAGATGTATGGTTAGGAGGTGGTATAAATTTATTTTAAAAATTTTTACTTAACATTATTATTTATTTATTTTAGATGGCTCCTCATAGAATCATTTCACTCTTTTTAAAGTTCCCCTGGGAGTAGGTGACATATTGGGTCTGTTCATGCCCTGGACCCACCAGGGGAAGTGGGACTCTTTCGGATGTCAGAGAAAGGGCTGAGCGACGGGGTTCTGTGTCTGCACTGAGTTGGGGTGCCCACACTGGGTCCTGCTTCTCTGCCCGCTGCTTCATGCACTCCAGGAACGAACAGCAGGGTATGGACATCTCCCCGTACTCACCCACGTGATTGGCAGCCCCGTTCTGCCTCTCGTTCTCATCCACCTGACATTTCTTCTTGGCAATCTTGTGGAGAATTGAAGCCTTTTCTCTGAACCTCCCTGAAGCAAGAGAAAGTAATGGAAAGGAGACGGGGTGAGAAGGACGAGAAAGAGAGAGGCTCCTGGCAAATGGTGAGGCTCTGGCAAAGCAGGCGCCTAGCTTTCTTAGCTAGGGTGTCGTCCAGTGGTGACCACTCCTTTCTGCCTAACCGAGAGGTCCTAGGACCTGCATGAAGAGTCCTTTCTTACCTTGTGGGTCCCTCAGCCCAGTTCTCTACTTGACAATCTCAAGCTGCTGGGTCACAGACAAAAGGTTTCCCTTGGACCTCTTTCCTCCCTCCTAATTGCTTACAAAAAACAAAACACCATTCCTCACCAAAACTCCCTCCGTTGCTGTGACCCCGAAACAGGTCTAGACACAGAACCACTCTGGAGGCATGGCCATTTCTCTGGAATTAGATGCTCATCCCAGGATTGGCTTTTGACCGTGGAAAGCCAAGCCCAGGGGTCCTTTGATTTGACTCTCGTTTTCAAACATGTATATTAATTAACACTGTGGTTTCTAAAGGAGTTGGGCGCATACACTGCAGTCAAATTAGCTGAGTCAGCTGCAATGAAAGCATCAAGGAGGCAACTGATTGCATTTGGGGATTCAGGGCACAAAAAGTAATGTCTGTGGGTGATGAGACGCTTAGGGAAAGATTCTGGAAAAAATACCATTTTCAAAGTAATCGTTTTAAACAGCTGTACCACAAAAGTAATGCTTCATTTCTTCTCCATTACTGACATAATTAATGGGTAAATGCATGCAACAAGCACAGAAAAAAAAAAACAAAACATGCAAAAGTGTAGAGATTAGTGAAACATAGCACATTTTTCTTTCTTTTTTAATCCTTAATTCCCACCGCCCCCTCCCCCATCCCTTCCTCCTGGGATTATTCAAGGTACAAAGGAGCTTCATTTTAAACTAATTATTATTGCCTACATTTAGATGAGTCCCTGAAAATACTGTAACTCCTACAATTTTCCCACTAGGCATTTGCGGTTGGCTCGGTTCTCTAGCAGGATATTAGCATGGGAGCTTATTCTACTTTTCTAGAACAGATCACAACCAAACCAAATTAGCCTCAAACTAGTTTCTCCTGGAGAGTCCATCCTCCTAGGATGGGACATGGCAGGTTGGCATCCCCCCCCCGCCCCCGCCACCGTGGACGCAAATCCAGGGGAGTGGTCATAGAGCTGACTTGTGCGGTTGGCTGGGAACGACAGAAGCAGTAAGCTAGAGACGGACCAGCTGACTTCAATGGTGAAGGTGACGCAGGAGAAGCTCCTTCTGCTCAAAAGCTCCATTAGCCTTAAATCTAGATGCCTGCTTTCACAAGGCAGCCTCTAGCATGTCGGTCCCTTAGTCTAGGTAATGAATGTGCCCCGCTGGACACATTCTTCAAGGAAACAGGAAGAGGAACATTACACAGAAAAAAAGTAGGTCAGTATGTGGCCTGGGTTGCATAAGGAATGAGAAAGAAGGACGAAGTGATGGAAATGATGTGCCCCTTGAGGGACAGTGAAGGTCAGCTGGAGGGTATTTACCATGCTGGAGAGTATTCTGCATTTAGCTATTTCTATTTAATCGCCAAGGAAAATCTGGGGAAGAAAGAGGGGAAGGAAAGAAGTCTGGGGACTAGGAGAAGGAGGAGATAAAAGGGAATAAGAACGGAAAGAAAAAGGAGAGAAAAAGAAATAATTCAATAATGAGGAGGAAGGCAGGGAGCTGGGACTGTCTGGAGGTTGCCCAGGCAGCATGGTTGGAAGACACTTTCCTGTCTTATTTGGGGACTAGGTGGATGGATAACGGAGAGTGATTCTCAGCATTTGGCAGCCTGAAGCCTAAGGAGGGGTACTACTTGTGTAAGACGACTCTAAGAAGTCCTTAAATCATCTGCTGAAAAGCCAAGAAGAGGAAAAGGGAGGTTCTGAAATGTTATAGAAGATGATGCTTCTACTAATAAAGCCACTCTGTGGACTCAGGGTCAGTCTTTGAACTTAGAGCAATCTGCAGCTGTATGATCAACCATGGCTATTTAAAAATTATATATAAGATAATAATAAAATGAGAGAGCATTCAGAAGAGGAAACAAGCTTGGGGAAATAAAACCTGAAATAAACCAATCCAAGTCAAGCCCCAAAGTCATGAATCGTGGCGGAGAAAATCGCTGATAGTTAATCACATGTTGTGTGTGGTTCCAAGGATCTTTTCGGAGCTCAGATGAATGCCAGAGACAGAGGAGAACAAAAGGGCCCCCACAGCATGGAGGGGTGCGGCCGCTCCCTCTGCCAGGAAACATCTTTCAGAAAAGGGCTGGCCACTGTCACTCGAGGGCTGGTTTCCCCAAAGTCTCTAAAGGAGGAGTGCGAGAGGAGCGGAGGAGAACTGGGATTTCTCAAAATATTTTCAGAGACCAGCGAGGGTTTTGTAGGCTGTGTGCATCCCTCTTCCCACTGCCACAGCACCTCAGGTTTTCTGTGTTACGGAAAAGTGGGACAGACTGACCTGACCTGTTTCCTCTTGGGGTTCAGCCCTTGGGCAGAGGCTGCCTGGGGAGCAGCTCTCGTCCACCCACCACTTCTACTTCTTTAATAGAACTTCTGTCCCAGTTTGCAGGAGCTGGCTGCCATTCTGCTGTGAGGGTGCTGACAACAGTGGCTCCAAGGCCTAAAAGGATTTTCCCTTTTCAGAGACTGGTTTCTAGAAGAGCAGCAGTGGGAGGCCCACCTTCAGAACTTAGCACACAGGGGAATTCCTTGAGGGTGCTGGAGCAGACCCGCCAGGAGGGCACCCTCATTCCAGCCCCAGGACACCCCTGGGATCGCCACGGGGCACCTTCTGAGAGAAGCTGTGATGATGAGGCTGGCAGGACAAGACGGAGCACAGAATGTGATTCTCAAAGGGGCCCTCTGGGTGTGCGGGTCAGGAGGACTGGCCCCTTCAGGACCTGTTCAGCCTGAAGCCACAAGCTGAGAGATCACCCTGCAGTGTGTGTGTGCGTGTGTGTGTGTGTGTGTGTTGGGAACAGCACAATATCGTGGTTAAAGGGATATGATCTGGGATTCATTCCCAGGTGCTCAGTGGTAAAGTGGTTCCTGGCAAAGCAGGAGACATAAACAGACTCAGGTTTGATCCCTGGGTTGGGAAGATCCCCTGGAGGAAGAAATGGCAAACCTGCTCCAGTATTCTTGCCTGGAGAATCCCACGGACAGAGGAGCCCAGGGGTCGTAAGAGTCAGACACGACCAGGCAACTTAGCATGCACGTGGATGTGTTTTGAGGCAGCAAGGCCTGGTTTAAGCCCCAGCTCTCTCCCTGGCTCTGCTAGGTGAGAGTTAATAAATCCCTGAATATTTCTGAGTTTCAGTTTTTCCACTTGTTAAATAGGGATGCTAACCACTGACTCCTGAGTTAAATGCAGGGCTTAAGTGAGAAAATACCTATAAAGGGCTGCCCACAGCACCTGGCATTGGGAGAACTCTGTAAACAAGAGGAAAAAGAAAACCCAACAAACAGCCCAGGGGCAAGGGTTACACGGCCCTGTGCTGCGTTAGAAGAAGCCTTGGCATCTTCTCGTCTCTCAATTAGCGGTATCTGACCTGACAGTGTAAGCATCCTGCGGGGCCTCGCTGGATTGGTGTTTAGTTTTCTGTGATTCCTCCAAAGTCAGTTCCAAAACTGATTAGAAGGATCACTTTATATCTCCTTGAAATTGAGAAGGTCAAGGTGAGGGAGCTGGCCCTCTGTGTTTTAAACTCTGATACCTTTGTGATCTTCAAATGGAAAGACAGTGATTAGCTTTCTCCCATCACCTGTGAGGACAGAGTGCTGGAAGGGCTGTCGGTATTGCACAGTGGATTTGGGGTGGCTCCAAAGAGTTTCCTGAAGCACCAGGGCTTTGCCTCCTCTGTGTCTCAGGCTCAGAATTCTAAAATAGCAATAATGAACAGAACACCCAGCTCACACAGTTGCTGGAAGACTTACTGGTTTAAGACACATCAGGTATTTAGATGGCCCTGACATACAGTCAATTACTCAGAAAGGGTTGTTACTATTATGGAAGTGAATGCAGGATCTTCACCCCATAAATTACTGAAGATGAAAAGCTTGATATTTAAAATAGAATGGAGGCTTAGCAGCCTCTGGTGCAAGAGACCTTGGCCGTAAAGGCACCACTTTCATTGACTATTTTAGGCATGGATTCCACGTTGGCATAGGGGTTGACATGGACAGATCTAAGAAAAACAACTGTAACTGTGTGCCTAGGGATAAAGGAGACATTTTTGAGCAACTTTTCAAGGTGAGTGAAGGAGTGATTTTCAACATGTTTTAAGGAGACTTTAAAAAAATATACGCTGTTGCGTGTGAACCTTTAAAGTATATTTTTATATAGTGACAGATATTTGTATACTTAAAATCTTAGAAATAGCAAACTTGGCTCAAATCGTGAGGCACCTACGTCAAAACCTAGTACACAGTTTTAATATAGTTTAGCTTGGTCTGAAATTTGCAAAAGAAAACCAGCTGAGTGTTCTCAGGGGAGTGTGTGTTGAGGGGGTGGTAGGGACGCGTGGGAGGAAAAGATCAAAGCAGAAGGGCTTATTATGAAGAAGAACAAATTTTGGAAAAACAACCAGGCATCAAAATCCTCAACCGATCTCTCTGTCATAATGCAGGAGCTCCAGGCTGTGTCGCAAAATCACCTTTGGAGGTTCTGTTTCCTCCAAGGTAAAGCATTTTACTTTTGTTCTGCCGTTGATTAATGAAAACAGCCCCTGGAAATTCCTTCACATCCTTCCCACCAAGTCATCAGCAGCGCCCTGACAGGAATGCTTTGGGCTGGAGATGAGATTAGCTCCTGGCTGCCACAGAGCATTCTGAGCCCCAGCAACATGGAAGAGACAGGACCAAAGAGATTTATAGATGTAAAGGGAGTGGCCACACACACCTCGGCAAACAGACCTTGGTTTGGGAGAAGAAAAGGAAAAATGAAACAGGAGGGAAAACTCAGTGTGTTTGAAATTATTTTTTGTGTTTTCAGTTCTGCCTTTCCTGTCTCTGTCTTTGAAGTTTATGGCTTGGCTGGCAGCTTAAAAAGCAACAGGGCACCTGAACTTTCCTCCTGTTTATCCTTTTTTTTTTTTTGTTCTGGAATCAGAGACTCAGGTCAGGCAGCCAGGTCATCATGACTCTGAGAAGCACTATGAAAGCGATGTGGCAAAGAGCAAACGCTGACCCTTGGGGTCATTGTGGGTTCCTCTTTCTCTCCTACCTCACAAGCTATCTGTTAGCAAATCTGGAGTCTCTGCTTTCAGCGTATTTCAGAACCTGACCACTTCTCGCTCCCCGCCTCCCTGAGCCGAGCAACAATCCTCTGGCCTCCTGGCCAGTCTCTCTTCCACGTCTTCCCGGTCCCCTGGGCTGGTCTTATCCCAGGGTCATTAGCGGTCAGGTGACGCCACTCACTCCTCTGTGCAAAATCCTGCAGGGGTTCCTTAGGGAAAAATGAAAACCAAAGTCTTGCCAATGACCTGGAAGATTCTGTCCCGTGAAGCTCACCTCGACCCTCTTGCCTTGTCCCCTCCCCCTCTCTGAGCTTACTCTGCACCAGCCACGCTGGCCTTCTTCTTGCTGTTCTGGAAGACACTGTGCTCTCTCTACCTCAGGGCCATGGCCTTTGCTGGTCCCTCTACCTGGAATGTTCTTCTCCCAGAGATCCATGGGCTCCAGTCTCTCAACTCTTTCAAGTGCTGATTTGTTGTTCATCGCTGTTCAGTCGCTCAGTTGTGTCCGACTCTTTGTGACCCCGTGGACTGCAGCACGCCAGGCCTCCCTGTCCTTCACCATCAAGTACTGATACTTGTTTACAAATGTCACCTTCTCATTGAAGCTGCTCTGAGCAGCCTATTTAAAGGTGCAGCTTTTCTCTCCAGCACTTGCCACCCTCAGCTTATTTTCTCTAAAGCATTTTCCACCACCTCATTCACTGTATCAGTATTGCTATTGATTATCTGCTGCTTCCCATTAGCAGTCAAGCTCTGTGAGGGTAGGAATTTTCATCAGTTTTGTTCACTGCCATATTGAGCCCCAGTGGGGCTCAATCGATCCTTGTGTTTGTGGTTTCCAGGCAAGCTGATCAAGTTCTCACAAGCTTCCTATTGGCTAATAGGCCAAAGTAAATCCTTTCAGGTCCACTCAAGCCCAGCGCCCCAGTAGGGCTAAGGGTCCATATATAGAGCCCCAGGAACTGTCTGAAGTAAAGAGGAGAAAATAGGGTGGACCAAGTTCATGTTGCGGAAGTGAAATACAGAGGGGCACCCAGTTGCCTCCCTTCTGTCCCTCCTCCCCCCGATCAGGTCCCCAAGGTGGGCACTGCAAGGAAGAGGAGGCAGGTGCAAGAGGAAGCGCAGTGAGCACTGCACAGAGTACAGTAGGCAAGGTGAGCTCTGGCTCCTCCTTGTATGAAGATACTCCTCATTTGTCGAGGCCTAATGGAAGGCATCACCCACTCAATGGACATGAGTTTGAGCAAACTATGCGAGACAGTGAAGGACAGGGAAGCCTGGCATGCTGTAGTCCACGGGGCCACAAAGAGTTAGACACGACTGAGCGACTGAACTGAACTGAACTGAAGGCCAGACCCGAAGTCTCTCTACTGATACCCACGAGCTCCTTCCCAGGTGGAAATCTACCCACTGCTCTCAGGGCATTTTGTACTCATCACAGCCCTTATTTCAGCTTGCTGCCAGCCTCTCTGCTTTCCCCGCCAGAGGGCAGGCTTCTCGGGGGCGGGGACCTCCTCTCAGCCATCTGTGTCTTTCCCTATGCCTCCACAAGTGTCTTAGAGTCAAGCTTGGCACATCTCATGCACTCACTGAATTATAGTGAAGCTCTCCCTATATCAGCTCCCCAGGGAAGTCTGAGCTTTTTTTCCAAGTCAGTACAGGTCACAACCAATCTTCCTCTCTGCAAATATTAACCAAGCCTGTGCTATGAATCAGGCAATTTTTGATAATAAGATCCATCTGGTGCCCGTGTAGGGTTCACAGCCTGGAGCCAGAGAGACAAGAAACAAGGACTTAAGATTCATGCTGTAACAGTGGGGGCCTTCTCCAGAGGGCATGGAAACTCAGAGAATAAAGTTCGAAAATACCAGACACTACTTTGCAGCGTGGGCAAGTAAGGTCCACTTGCATTCCACAAACTGTCCTTCTGGGGCAGCTTATTCATCTAATAGCATCTGGCCTGATTTTTATTCTTAAAAGCAAAATATTAAAAATAAAAGTCTTGTCCTGCATAAGAACATAGAGTTTACTTATTTATTCTAAATCTACTTTTGAGATACAACCCTCAAGTTATTCTAATTTTTGTGAAGTATCATGTAAAACCAATTATAAGGTTCCATTGACATGAATGGAAATCAAACTAGTATTGTAATAAAGTAATTTATAAAGCATCTTTAGTAAATATTTTGTGAATGGACCACATAATAAAGATGATTAACATAATTTAACTGTAGTATATTTACAGGCATAATCATAGGACTAGTTCCTGTAATTAATAAGAATATTTACATAAACTCAAGCTGTGGCCAAACTCATCATATAATGAAATGAAACAGCCTGATTTCCTTATTAAGGCTTTTAAAAATAATTTCCTGTAAGAATGACCTTTGGAGTCACCAGTAAGGCTCAGATCTGTCCAGGTG
Organism: Budorcas taxicolor; assembly: GCF_023091745.1. Classification (NCBI taxonomy): domain Eukaryota; kingdom Metazoa; phylum Chordata; class Mammalia; order Artiodactyla; family Bovidae; genus Budorcas; species Budorcas taxicolor. The sequence continues at coordinate 27,970,439 of NC_068917.1, read as the reverse complement.
TGAATTGGTTCTGTCATCTCTCCTAATGGGGTCACCTTATCACTGGAAATAGGGTGCCTTCCTAAATATTTTGGAAAATTTCCAGTGTACTTAATGAAATTCTGTCCTTCAGTCCCAATTTCTTGCCTTTTCAGGGACTTTGCCTAATCCGTCATCTTAATCCTTCCCTTTCCCCTCAGCCTATCACCATGCTTAAGTCCTTCAACATGGCAGCCTTTCTCTCGACTCAGCTATCCCACGGGCACTGCTGTCACTTGCTCTCTCTTTATGGCCAAACCTCTGGAAAGGTCAGTCTGTGTGGTGCCCCTGCGTCCTTAGGGCTCCTTTGGTCACTTCTTAACTCTGCGTCTGCCATTTGTCAGCATTTCACCACTGAACCTGTCCTCGGTCACTTTTCACTTCCATGTGCCTGGCTCTCTTAGTGGCATCTGGTATTCCTCATTCCCTTCCTTGAAATCCCCTTCGATGTTCAAGGACCCCATATGTTCAATGTGCCCTATATGTGCCACCACTCCCCAGGGTCCCTTCCTCACTCCCTCTTCCTCACATTCTCCCAAGGGACCCAATGGACCACTGCCCGACTACTGATGACTCCCACATTCGGAACTCTGGTCCAGGTCTTCTCAGCCAATGGACTTCTGAATATCACCACTGGGAAGTCCCTCTCATGGTTAAACTCAATGTGCCCCAAACTTCCTTATATCATCTTCCTTCCTAGGAATCCGCTATTTTGCTTGTATTTTCTGTTGGTGATTTCCTCACTCCCTAGGTTTTTCAGTCACCTTAGAGGTCCTCCTCTCCCTCATATCCAGTGAACTGCCAAGTCCTTTTGAGTCTACCTTTGAACAATCAGATCCAACCTTTCCTGCCTGGATGTCGGTTATCGCCTCTTAATTGATCTCCCAGCTTTTAATCGCACTGCCTGCATCCTTATACTTTACCCTTCGCATGACTTGGAATGTGTGCTCAGTCGTGTCCAACTCTTTGGGATCCTATGGACTGTAGCCTGCTAGGCTCCTCTGTCCATGGGATTTTTCAGGTAAGAACACTGGAGTGGGTTGGCATTTCCTCCTTCAGGGGATCTTCCCAACGCAGGGATCAAACCTGTGGTTCCTGCATTGGCAGACAGATTCTTTAACATTGTGCCACCTGGGAAGCCCTATGGCTTGGAATGCTGTTTATTTGTTTCTAAAGACTCTGCTTTACGCATCTCTTCTTTCAGGAAGCTTTTCTCGAGTCCCTTTCCTGGGCTGGCAAGGTACCTAGGTACCTTTCTCTATCACAACCCTCTGATACCTATGCCATCATGGCAGTTCTCATAGAAAGCCAGAGGTGTTTTATTCACTCTCTCTCCAACTAACCTGTGGGCCCCTCAAGACAGGGACGCTTCTTGTCATCTGTCCCCCCAGTACTTACATCGTAGACTGGTCCTCAGTGTTTCTGAACGTGATAACATTAACACAAACAACAAAGGGAATCTTACAGCATGTGGGCATGCATGCATGCTTGCATGTGTGTGTGCTTGTGTGACGTGCTTGGAGTTCTTGCTGTTTGCAAATCTATTTGAAATTTACATTCTTTTGGTGAGTAGAAAAAGGAGGATCCAGAAACACACTGCAGGAAACTCACCAGACTCACTTCTTGGTTAATGTAGAGATTAAATCTCCAAAGTCTAATTGTGTTTACAGTTAATGACTGTCTATTTTGAGACTCTCTCTGCCTTTTTTTTTTTTAAGATAATCTAATCAAGTTCAGGCAAAACTGGGATTTTACAAATAAAAAAACTCGCAGCAGGTATTGGACGGCAAAATATGATGTTTCAGGCATGGAGTCAGTTTACTGACCTTAGCTGGGGCTGACATGGCTTGAGAGCTACTATTCTTCATCATTTTGGGCCAACTGTTGATTATTTTAGGAGCTTAATTTTCTGAAGAGTTCTCTCCTGGATACACAGATACAAATGGCTCCCATAAACATTCGCAAAGGGGTTGTGTGATCTGTTTTGGAGTTCTGAGCCAGGCAGGGGCTGCCAGATGGAAGGTTTGAATGTCTCTCCCCTGTTCCTATCCCTTCACCCTGTGGATATCTAAGAGATAAATGGGTAATGAATTGCTTTACCGAGACAGGCTTCAAATCCAAGATTTGCCAGCATCCAGCCCCACTACCAGCTAAGGGGTAGAAAAGAGGTCTTCGGAGTCAAAGCTCATATATTGGGTATGTCTCTCTGCCGAAGGTCTGTGACACTGATGTATTCATTTGGGCAGTTTTGATTTGTTCACAGCAGTTGGCAAATAGTAGGTACTCAACAAATATTTGTTGAAAGGTTACTCTGACTTGTATTGATATATAAAAACCAGATTTTAGATCTGGCTAACATTTATTTTGTAGTAGCCAGTGTTTCACATAAACACATCCTCTCCTGTTACCTGGATCTCATGTGTTGGCAAATGGTCAGTTAACTTGTGTTCTTCTTTTTTTTTTTTTTCTTTTTGAATCCTCAGCTTTACATTGTAAACTGGTGCCTGTCAATCTCATTTGAAATGTGGGTTTGTAACAGAAGTGGCAGGACCTGCTGTGGGTTCTTAATTAAATGGGACTGAAGGTTTAGTGGCCCATGACTAAGACAGGATGATTCAGTTCATTTCAGATTTAATCAAAAGAGAAACTTACCATGCTTAATTGAACATGCCAACTTCTGGTATAACAGAGTTCCACTTTTTTTTTTTTTTTTTAAAGAGAAAGCTTCACAGAGGTGGGAAATTATTAATTTATAGTAACAATATTCAAGTTTGACTGATGAAGGTGACTTAGCATTTTCAGCTCTGGGGATGTCAGAAACAGACCAAAAAAAAAAAAATCCATGATTCACTTCTGCTGCCACTTAACACTTTCTAACACATGTGATGTAGCAAAATCTGCCTTTACTTTCCAGGTCCAATCTTTCTGCTTTTACTGCTGATGGTTTAGATCATGAAAATAAGATGCAATGAAGTTTGAAGAGCTGGATGTATTCTAATGAGAAGACTTCCTTGGTTCTGGTTTTCAGGAAGACCATGAATTTATCCACTCAACTGATTTGATCTTTCCTACAGATCTGATGCCAGTTTCTAGTTGGTTAGTTTGGTTATGCACACGCACTAGGCAGCTGTCTTCCTAAGATCCAGCCCCAGGGAGAGACTTGTAAGAATACATCTCTAAAAAAGTAATGTGGTTAATAACCGTTGAGTTAAATCTGTTTGTCTTTTGGAGAAGGCCCAGTCTTAACAGAGAGTATCTGTTCAAGTGCCCAGAAACATCATCCGGTTATGGAAAGTTGGACCGAATGACTTAAACCATCAACCTGGAATGAATGAAACATAACATGGTGCTGGAAATGGTGTCGTGCATAACAGAGCTGCCCTCATAGGTAGCTGGGAGGGAGAAAGGTAACCTGCAGGGACCTTGGAGTTTCTATAGGGATATCAATGATCATGAGGCAAGAAGCATACATGCTGGGGTGGAAATTGGATATTCTGTGTGGGAGGAATAGCCTTGTCACTTCATTTGGAAAGGACAAAGACTTCCATCAGAACTCCACCCTGGATTTCACTCAACTTTAGTAAAAACTTGGGTTTCTCAAACAAGTAAATCAGAAGCTAGTTACCTTGCAAAAGCTCATCTGCTCTGTAAAGAAGTCAGCTTGAATCTCTGTTCAAAGGACTTATTTCAATTTGTTGTTTAAGGCTCATGCCTTCACTGTGAGTAGGAGTGTAAACTGATGCAATGTCTTTAGAGGGCAATTTGGCACTACCTTTCAAAGTTTAAAATGTGTATGTCCTTTGATCTGTCATTTTTATTTCCAGAACTTGATTTTGTATGTTTGTTTATACTTCAAAGGGCTTCCCAGGTGGCACAGTGGTAAATAATCCACCTGCCAATGCAGGAGACACAAGAGACACAGGTTTGATCCCTGGGTCAGGACGAGCCCCTGGAGTAGGAAATGGCAACCCACTCCAGTACTCTTGCCTGAAAAATTCCATGGATAGAGGAGCCTGGTGCTCTACCATCCATGGGGTTGCAAAGAGTCAGACGTGACTGAGTGAACAGCACACACATTTATATCTTCAACTTAATAGAGTTTGTATATGGGCAAAGAAGATGCTCATGTAGCACAGTAATAACTAAATGAATAAAAATGGAACTATTCTAAATATTCATTGACAGGGGACTGATTGAACCCACCAGGGAAGAGGCAGGCAGTGGAATACTATGCACCCGCTAAAAAGGAATGGGGAGAGTAACACAGGGCTAATGTGGAAATATCTTAGATATATTAATAGACAAAAGCCAAGTATAGAACAGTGTATAGAAGAAAAGAGAATATGTTAAAAAACTGATAAAAAGTGGCCAACTCTAAGGAATGAATGGAATCTGGGGTAAGAAGGGGACTCATTTTACTGTCTTTCCTTATGTAATGTTTGCTTTTTACCTCTGCATGCATGGAATGATTTTATAATAAAAAGAATGGTTAAAATTAGTTTACAATTTAAAATTTCGATTGTGGTAAAAGTTTGGATTTACAACTGAAAGAGAATATAGGCTTCTTGGGGGCAGTTGCTCTTTTAAGGGTCCATTCCACAGGAACTAATGGACTATTTGTTGTATTTAACCACACTAATAATTTGGCTGTGAACTGGATCAAATAATACACAAGTGTTTTAGTTCAGATGCTATGGTCCAGGAACCTACCTATCACAATCTTGGTGGCAGCGTAACCAAAATGCAAGATCAAGTTTTCTGAAGGTTCATCTTAAAGACAGATCTTAAAGGCAGACTTGCAAACTATGTCTGCCATCACACTTCATAAAGGCCACCAGGCCAGAGTCTTGACCGTGGCATTGTCCATTATCTGAACTTCTTTCTGAAGGAGCGTCCTTGGCTTCTCCAGAGAAGGTCCTGTCTGAGGCAGGCCACTCCATCTTTGGCCATGTCTGTAGGAAGGGTCCTCCTGTGCTGGACTGAACTCTCTGTCCCTGAATTGAGGAGGCCGATCTCCTTCCTTAACTTTCCCCGCTCCCAGCTGGACTCATGGGGTCCCCAGAGCTCCTCTCTCCTGGAAAGACAGACCTTACTTCATCACTGCAAACTGCCCATGAGACCAATCCAAAGACAGAGGCTCTAGTAAGGCTTTAAAAACATGGTGAGGCTGTTGCCATCCCATGCTACATTCTTGTTCTCATCAGCAAAGCCTCCAGGTCATCCATCACCATCGAGGTGCTTATCACCAAGTGGCTCTGAAAATCCCTGGTCTGGCTCAATCTCTCAGTCCCGCCATCAGTAAACTTCATACATTCTCAACTTCTGTGAACGTCTTTTTGTTCCTCCTGAGCGTGGTTGTTTCTTGATGGTCCCTTTTCTCCTGTGGCCCTTGAAAGTGACACTATTTCTCCCCAAGTGCTCTTTACCCTATTCCATCCTCCCTTCCTTATTACTTACACATCAATTCTCTGTCTTTCTTTGAAGCCCAGGCCGATAAACTCTACCACTTTTACCTCAACTGACTTCCTAGTCATGCTTCCCTCATTCCCGAAGATACTGGAACACAGTTCACTATTTTTATCTCCACTGTTACTCGTGTTACCATCCATGGTGACTTTACATGGGTGACCCCTGCCACACTTGGCTCCTTACCGCCCTAACCTACTCTCTTCCAGCTGCCCTTTCTCACCTTGTCCATCCACTCCTGCAGTTAAACCTTGTCACTGGCAATAACAGTACCATGCCCAAACTCCCGACTTGAAGCATCTCACAAACTGTCTGTAACTGTTATCCTATAAGACAATTCTTTGATCTCATCTGTCAGTTCTTTAATGCCATCACCTTTTCATGGCCCGCCTTTAGAACAAGTTCTTCACTTGGTTTCTGGGATGCCATTCTCTCCCCATCCTCTGCCTACCCCAGTCTCCTTTGCTGTGCATTCTCCCCTCTTCCCAGACCCTACACTTTAGAGTTCCCAGGGCTCAGTCCTTGGCCTCCTCTTTTCTACTGACTAGCTAGGTATTCTTTAGTTCTATAGCTTTAAATGACTTATAGTCTGTGACTTTCAAATTTACATCTGTAACCCTAACTTTTCCCCTAAGCTCCAGACTCCAAATCCACTTTATCCATACCAGACTCCAAATCCACTTTATCCGTATCTCCAGTTGTTGTTGTTCAGTCATTCAGTCATGTCTGACTTTTTGTGACCCCATGAACTGCACCACGCAGGTTTCCATGTCCTTCAGCATCTCCCAGAGTTTGCTCAAACTCGTGTCCATTGAGTCCATGACGTCATCCAACCATCTCATCCTCTGTCACCCCCTTCTCCTTCTGCCCTCAGTCTTTTCCAGCATCAAGGTCTTTGCCAATGATTCAGTTCTTCGCATCAGGAGGCCAAAGTACTGGAGCTTCAGCATCAGTCCTTCCAATGAGTTTTCAGGATTGAATTCCTTTAGGATTGACTGGTTTCATCTCCTTGCAGTCCAAGGGACTCTCAAGAGTCTTCTCCAGCACCACAGTTTGAAAGCATCAATTCTTTGGCATTTGGCCTTCTTTATGGTCCAATGCTCACATCCCTACATGACTACTGGAAAAACCATAGCTTTGACTAGACAGACCTTTGACTATATTAGCATGAGTTCTCAATCTTACTCCAGAGCTTGCTCTGGTCTCAGTCCTCCCCATCAACACACAGTTTTATGAAAGCAATATTTGTCTGTTATGGAGAGATTGCAAGTCGCCTATTAATATCTTCCTTTTTCATTTCCTAGTGACATACTATCTAAATTATTGGGGACAGCACATCACCCAGCTTGACATACTACATTTCCAAGCTTCCTTGAACTAGGTGTAGGCAAGTAATGGAGTTTTGTACAGATTTTACTTGGAAGGTCTAAAAGGAAGCCTCCTTAAAGAGAAGACAAAATAGCTGGGGAAAACAATTTTGGGAGTAGGAAATGGTAACCTAATCCAGTATTCTTGCCTGGAAAATCCCATAGACAGTGCAGTGGAGCCTGGCAGGCTACAGTCCATGGGGCTGCAAAGAGTCGGACACAACTGAGCACGCACAAGACTTCTTGAAATACAGATGTGATGGTGGAGCTGGAGTGGCAGCCATCTTGGACATGAGGTGCCCTGAGGTTGAAAGTCATATATTAAGATGGAGCAGAAGGATGAAGGAGTTTGGGCCTTGGATTACTGTGAAGCTTCCATATCAGCCATGTACAGCTTGCTTCTTTACTCGTGAGAGATATACTTCTATCTGAAGTAAGTCCCTGTTAATTTGGATTTTCTGCTAGAGTTGAACCTATCCTGCTTAATATATCAGAGTATATAACACTGTCTCATCAGTTCAAAGCCAGGATTAAAATATAATGTGAAAACCACAGATAGCACCAAGTATCCGTTTTAGGATTACATTTTCAGAGGATATCTTTTGGGCAATGGAAAATACCAATGAACAGTATTACCAAAATCAATTTCTTTTTGAAGAAGAACTGGAATCTGTGCTAAAGTGGTAGTTGCTCAGTCGTATCTGACTCTTTGACCCCATGGACTGCAGCCTACCAGGCTTCTCTATCTACAGAATTTTCCATGCAAGAATACTGGAGTGGTTTGCCATTCCCTTCTCCAGAGAATCTTTCCAATCTACGGATTGAACAGAGGTCTCCTGGGCAGATTCTTTACATTCTGAGCCATCAGGGAAGATTTCACTGCACTTACAAATGTAAAATAACTGGCTAGACTATGTAACCTTAGGGTGCTTCTGTTTCTTTGAAATTTTCAAAACTCACCCATGACTAACTGAGGAACCCATGATTCATATAAGACATTATTAGTTTCTTAGCTTGGTAAAGGGGTTATTGGTTGCCATGAAACAAGCCTTAATTTCAAAAAGGAAAAGATCATTATTATTCTTACCCTTGATATTAAAACAAACTTATCTTTGTTATCCTTTATACAAATGAACAAGGATTGACTTTTTAAAAAGTGGAGAAATTATTTTTCTAGACATGGCTTCTGTTAAATGGCAATGAGTTTAGCACAATACATTGCATATTTGCAAAGTATCCTTAGTCATGAGTTCTGTTTACCTACTTATCTACATGTCTTTATGAATGTTTATCTCCAAAGAGCAGAAATGAGTAGTTGTGTATACTGCCATTGGTGGAAAGACATCTCTTCTTTGAATTCCTCTGTTCCATCACACAAGCTTTCTTTTGAACTTTTTACATTTTCGTTTAAAGTAACTTTAGTAAGGAAGCCAAGTTCAATTTATTGAGGATTTTCCAGAGTGATAATGGTATGAATTTGGGTTATCTGTAGCTGAGAAATAAACTATGGGTTACTGATTTATTTTTAAACTCAAGAATAGCTGATTTACAATGTTGTGTTAGTTTCAGGTGTATAACAAAATGATTCAGTTATATATATATATGAATATATATATGCATATGTATATTCTTTTTCAGATTCTTTTCCATTATAGGTTATTATAAGATACTGAATACACTTCCCTGTGTTGTAGAATATGTTTATCTGTTAAACTATGGGTTATTTATCTTAAGTAAAAACTGGAGATTGCTCTTCCAAGAATATTAAGTATCATCCCATGAGGAGATAAATGAATGGCTGCCCAAGTAGGGGGAACTGAGGTCACTAAAAGACTATCCCTAGAGCCACTTGCTTGAATCTCTGGAAACATCTTGTTACAGATCAAATCTAGGAACATGATTCATTCAGAGCAGGTGCTCAGCTATTATCAAGTGAACACATTAGTATCAGGTGGTTGGTAGGGCAGGCGAGCCATCACCTTGGGAAGCAGGAATGAGGGAGTGGAGACATGGCCTCTTCTGAGAATCCTGTCCTCATTTCCACTGGGCTCCCTGGCACCTTGGGTTTGCCCACCATGTTACTCATCTTGCTGCCTGCGTCCCCCGCTGAAGTGTGAATTCTTTAGGAGTAGAGCTATCTTTAATCTCCACGAGCCCTGTACTCAGTCTAATGCCTGGTCCAAAATGAGGGTTGCTGAATGAATACGTTAGAGAATGAATGCTGTTGTTGAGTTGCTCAGTCGTGTCCAACTCTTTGTGACCACAGGGACTATAGCCTGCCAGGTTCCTCTGTCCATGGAATTCTCCAGGCAAGAATACAGGAATGGGTTGCCACTTCCTTCAGGGAGGGAATGAATGAGTGAGTGGATAAAATTCTGATTGGTTCAGGGTAGCAGAGGAAGTTGGGTGTGGCCCAGGCAGCTGTTCTGATTTAGGTTCTGAGCACCTGAGACAAGGGAGGGAGGAACTGGGCTCTGAGGGGGGAGGGGCAAACTTTACAAAAAATGTTACACTTTTTTCCAGTGTCTGAGAGTAAGCAGTTTTTTTTTAAAATTTAAAAGCATTAAATTTAATATTCAAATTTAAAATATCAAAGTTTAAAATTTTAAAATATTAAAATTTAGTTGTAGCATGCAGGATCTTTGGTTGCAGTATACAAACTCTTAGCTGTAGCATGTGGGATCTAGACTCTTGACTAGGGATCAAACCCTGGCCTTCTGCACAGGAGCATGGAGCATGGAGCATTAGCCACTGGACCACCAGGGAAGCCCCAGACCGTTCTATTAAAATAAAAATTTAAAGGTACAGTATTGAAGTACGGAGGCCGTGTTTCAGCCAATAGCTCACTGTCATTCCTTAGCCTGTGGTTCAACTTTTCCCATGATCTGGTCTCCATCAAGCCTTTCTTCCTACCCCTACACTGCAGCCTATCTGCACTGCCCAGCTCCTTACACCACCTCGCCGAGCAACCGCAGTGGAGCTGAGAAGGCGGTCAGTGGTCCTGAGTTCAGCTTCCACGTGGCAACTTACTACCTCTGAGTCCCAGAGCCAATCACTTTGCTTCTCTGAATCTTAAAGTTTCCACATCTAATAGAATACTTGCTTGGGCTTTGGTTTTCTCATCATCAGTAAAATCTACCTGTGATCATTACAAGGATTACATTTATATATATAAATTTAATATGTATTAAATTACACTCAGCGCATTGTGCCTGGCAGGTGGGGGGCACTCAGTAAGGCTTGGTGTGGCCCCTTCTTTCATCCCTCAGCCTGGTAGGCCGGGTGGGAACCATTCCTCCTACACCAATGTAACCCATATTTACTGATCTTTTAGGGCCCAGGTCAAAGACCACCTTCACAAAATCCTCTCCTTCCCCATCCCCCACCTCTGAAAGCAATCTTTCCTCTTCCTGTAGCCTATTATCTTTTTTCTGAATACCTATGGGACTTACCACTCTCTTCCTGGTGGCTCAGTGATTATTAAAACTCAGTGTTTTATTTCTTCCCTATTTGTAAGTTCCATGCGGGCAAACTGTCCACTTTTTACTCTTGTACTTCAACGAAGCACCTAGCAGAATAACTTGCAAAAAGCAGGTGCTTAAAATAACGGACTGAATACGTGCAAGACCATTCTCTATACTTAGTAATCACACAATTTTTCTTAGGATGGGGGTGGCATATGTAATTCATCTTTCCACTTAATCCACTTTAGGGAAAAAAAGCAGGCCTCATTGCAAGTAGCTGACTTCACAAAACATCGAGAGAAATCTCCAGAAACAGTTACAAATAATGACTGGTCACATGGGCAAGTATAATAGCCTGGTCAAGGGCTAGTCACATTTCTAAAATTGTGAAAAGAAATGCTCAAATGGAGAGGGATATTTCTTGAAGGCTATACTAGTCCCCTATTGCCCATAACATCTTCATCTTTATCACACTTCCTTAAGTTGTGTAACATGGAGATGCTATAAATCACAGTTATTATTATTATTTTCAGTGAGAGGAGGAATTTGAAAGTCATGCATGGCTGTTGCCAGGTCTGAGGTTACTGAACTGGCCTTGAGTCTTTTAGATGGAATCCCAGAATTAGGTTTAAGCCAGGCCTGGCCTGTCGTGGAGGCAGCTGCCTAAAGGGTGCAATCTGAGGTGAATGGATGGAGACCCACCCCATCCCACCCGCTGCTCCAGTCATCCTTTCAGTGAGTGCCTGAGAGGGATTGTTATGTGTTTGGAAAACTTGTGAGTCTTTCAAAGGTTACTATTCTAGATAAAGGATAATGCCTTAACCAGCATTTCTGAAAGAGTCCCACAAGAGGCTATATGAAGAACGGTTTCTCTGACCAAAAAAGTCTGGGCAATATGGCAAACTCTATCCCTCTGCGTGCATGCTAATTTGCTTCAGTCGTGTCCGACTCTTTCTGACCTTACGGACTGTAGCCTGCCAGGCTCCTATGTCCATGGAGTTCTCCAGGAAAGAATACTGAAATGGGTTGCCATTTCCTCCTCCAGGGCATCTTCCTGACTTGGGGATTGAACCCATGACTCCTGCGCTGCAGGCGGATCCTTTACCAGTGAGCCACCAGGGAAGCCTCCATCCCTCTATACGATTTATTATTATATGCGGCAGTGCATAGGTGCACATGGAAGGCTCTGACAAGCCACATGGTAAAGAAATCTATTTAGCTTAATTCAGAAGCTCTCCCGCTTACTTAATAACAAAATCAAGCTTGCTTTCTTTTTTTCCCCAGATGGCTGCAAAATCCCTAATGACATGATCTGATAGTAATATTTCATAGAATGTACTTAAAAAATGCTCCCTTGGCTACTATTAGCTATCACTGTAACTGGGATGAATTTTCAGCTAAGAATGGGACACAAAGGGATATGCATGAAGGGGTGGGCAGTCCAGGGAAGGATAAGGAATCTTAAAGGTGACCCATGAAGGTCCCCAAATACAATTTTACAGTTTTGCTAAGGGCTGGTCATGCTTCTCATGCTAGACATTATTTTGACTCTGTTTGCCTGCCTAGAAAGCCCAGCTGTTCGATATCAATTGGTATCATCAGATCAGAAGCAGTGCTTTTGCATCTTCATGTGATGTTGAATTTTCTGGTGGGAAGAAGAGAAAGGGAGCGCTCCAATGGCAATTTGCTCCCATAGATGTGGAAAGAGGAAGGAAAGGAAGGATAAGGGAGAAACAGGTCAACAGAAGCAACAAGAAGCCAGAAGCAGCTCTGGTAACAAGAAGCTAAGGGCGGAAGGCAGAGGACAGGATGGAGGGATGAGAGAGCGTGAGGGGTCGTAACTATTCAGGTAGAAGGTAGCAAACCCACTGGCCGGTCAAGCCATGAAGTTTAGACTGAGGGCTGTGAGATGGCTGGAAAAGCAATTAAATTAGAAAGTCAGTGAGCCCCAAAGTTTTGGCTTCCCAAACCAATCACCAAGAAAAATCAAAGTGGTGTGAAGACATGGAGTGAACATAACAGCTGGGACAGGAGCCTTCCTTCAAGGCAGGGACTGCTCTTTCTGTCCCCATGGTGGTAGGATAGGATGCCTTCTGCCTTTAGGGCTTTCGTTGCCCAAGGATCTGCACTTCCCCCACATTGTTGGGAGGGCCTTGGGTTACAATAGAGCCCAGTCTGAGATTCTAACTGTGGCCCGCTGCTTTAGAAAACACCACCATGGTTAACTGACAGCACAGAGATAAAAGTAAAGAAGGACCGCAGAGCTTTGCAGAAGCCGGACTGGGGAGGGGCTGGGAAGGGCCTTCCTCTTACCGAGGGCTGTCTGATACTCAGCCTCCTGTGTGCAAAGCAATTAGGAGTTCTTTGGCAAACTGACACAACTCAGAAATACTAGAAGCTGAAAACAAGATATGCAACACTTTGGGGAGTTTCTCTCATGTTTGAAGGACAAAATGAACCGATTTCCCTTCCTAGGGTACCTTTGGCTTTCTTGTCAGTATCAGTGAAAAAAGCATGTGAAAACTCCAAATGTTTTCATAACTTACAAATATCATTTATTAGTAAAAAAGTGGAGGTATGTGTGGGATTAGGACAAGAGAACAACTCCTTTTACCAGAATGCAAAATTTTCAAGTTGCTGTTCCATGGTGCACTTATTTCAGAAAAGTCATTCTGACTGAGGGAAGACTGTGCTCTGGGATAGTGTCTGGAATTGTAGATACAGTGAAAAATAAATCTCTGCCAGACTTCATTTACTCAGGGGAAATGCTCAAAATGATATGTCCAATCTCACATGGTGTGAACTCCAATATATACAGCCCCACTGGCTGGAAGAATGACCCTGGCCTCTCTCAGATGACTTAGCATGGGCTGTGGGAGAAAAGGACAGGAGCTTACAGTCCTCTGCATCAGAAACAGGTTTCCATTTTGAATCTAGGGATTCCTCTAGATTGCTCATTCCTTTGCATAAATCAGAATATCACCAGAAGATACATATCTCCCCCCACCCCCAAATTAGGGGCATATTAAAAGGAAGTGTTGGTCCAATGTATTTTTCTATGTTGTAAGCATGTGGAGGAGCTAACGGTGACCCAGTGGGTGTGGGCTTGTGTTTACATTGCTGACACCATTTCACTGAGTGCGTTACACGACTGAGATGGTTTGGATCGTTTGAATGGAATAACATGATCACTCATGGTATTGCATGTCTCCAATTCCAAATCAACACAATGGCAGAGACTAGACGAAAATGCAGAAAGAATGATAAATCACACAATGTCACTGAAGTCATGCAAAGGGGGAAAATAAAGACTAAAAAAATGGGCAGGCCACAGACACCATAAATTAAAAAAAAAAAAAGCCAATGCATACAATTCTAAAATCATTCTTACCTTCTTCAGTCATTGTGTCATAATATTTTAGTTTTCCATATGATCCAAGTTCTACAACATCACAGTAAAAGACACAAAGATAAGGAACGAGCTGTAATGCAAGAACTTTGTTTTTTACACATTCTTAATTAATCAGATTCAGAGTTACACTGTCAAATTCCGCAATCGTAACTATATAGAGATGTGCAAACATGGGCCATGTGGCAGACGGCTTTCACGGCCCATTTTCAGAAATCACTTAAAATATATTATTCCACTAGGGGTAGGACGTGCCCTGCATTACAGAACAGGACACAGTTATTTTAACATCTGATGAAACAGAACACTTGGCGAAGATATCTTCATGGCAGGTCCAGCCTTGCCCTGTCATTTTTAGAGATGATATGCCAAGGGGAAGGGCTGGACCTGAGACCCTTTCGAGGTTTGGAGAGACCCACTGGGGTGTGTAGATGCCAGTATTCCTTGCCAGGAAACAGCAGTCCCAGGAGTTCATTTCACAGCTTTTCGCCAACAGAAATACTTCCTAGAGGTTAATAAGGAAGGAAGGCTACCTGGGAAAAACCCTGAATGAAAAACCATGTTCTAAACTTCCCTTTCATTTATAATCTCATATTACAGGCAAAAAGCACTGAATACCACGGGTGCAACATGCTTGGAAGGGCTGGGAAAGGTGCAAAAGGCTTTGGGAGGAAGTGGGAGGCGTGCTCCCAGGGAAGGGCAGGTGGCCCAGAGCAGCCACAGCTCCATGCTCAGGGCATCACCTGCTGCTGCATAGCCTGCAGGGGCCAGGAGGCAACCTCCTGGATGCAGCTCAGGAAAGGACTCGGCTGTGATGGAAACTGCTGGGAAGCAAGCTCGTCTGAGTCAGCTGGTAGAAGTGGCGTCTTGGGGAGAGGGACAGAAGAGGTGGGGACACACCATTTCTGTTTTCTTACTTCAGTTCTAAAATAGAAACTTTCATTCCTGTTCATCTGAAAATTCCAGATTGTTTGAAGCAACATTGTGAGCAGGTTAATATTTTCCTGGTCATCACAACACTCTCCCAATAAACTTAGAGATATTAATGAGACTTGAGAGATACTCCTGTGATTCTGTGGAATGCTTCAATGGCTCATTAACTTGGTAGGCTGCTAAAAACTCACATATGAATGAACTAATAACCGATGGGTTTTGTGTACAAGATAAGGCTCTAGTTTAAAACACAATAATAAATATTCTTCTCTTTATAGTATATGTTATACACATTCTTTTTCCATGTGCCTAAAATTTTACCTAAAGCTATTTTAACACACTAATACAAAAGTATGCCTTGGGGAGAAAAATCGCCTCATTTTTACGTTTCTGCAAAAACCTGCCTATTCTGGATTTTGTTAGACCCATGACAAAGGATGCAAGTGCTTCAATAAGAAATTGAATTTTGCATCAAAACAAGAAGACTTTTTAAAAAATTGACTTCTAGGGATTGCCTTCAGTAAAAAAACTTTTTTCTGTCATTTTAAGAACAGTAGCCTATTATGTAAGTGAGACTGCCAAAGTCTGGGATTTTAAGGTGATCTAAATTCCTTCATAAATATTAAACACATGTTCATGGTGGCTTTACACATAATCTATGCCTTGTGTGTGAGTGGTGTGATGTGTATGTATAATCCTGCAGTAAGCTGATGAATTATACCAGCCAACTAATTTTTTGGTAACCTCCACTCCTTCCCTGAGGTAAAGCAGACGAATAAGCAGCTGGCATTCTCTTCATCTGCCAAGGAAACAGAATGTGGAGTTCATGTTTGCAAAGCTGGGCTGAAACCATGTTTCTACACAGTGGAGATACACTACTGCATGTCTGTCTTTTGAGATGCTGCCTCTCTGTACACACACACACCGGTCTTCATGTATCAGTCCCAAACTTTCAAACATCTGCTAGAGAGAGATGTGATTAAGTCTTTACCCCCCTCTCATGGAGCCAGGTATAAACACATACAATCATATTCTTTGATTAATTTATTAAATTAATACCAACATGGTCAAAATTGGATCCAGGGGTGGCTGACAAAACTCACACATTCTTGCTGCTGTGGCGATTCCTAGATTGTTCTTAGGTACTTCCTTAGATGAGGACTGGGGCAGGGGGACAAGAACTGGACAGGATATACCTAAAAGGAGGCTAAAGCTGGTGGAAGAGAAGGAATAAGAGCAGTGAAAGGCTGAATAACAACAGGTGATGGAGTGACCTGAAGCACAGTGAAGAAGGTGGGCAAGGAAACAGTATTTGCAAGTGAAGAGAACCATGTTTGGTGCTTACTTTAAAAAAGGTACATGAGAATGTGAAGGAAACCAGCCTGTTGGAATAGTTTTTATCGTTGACCTCAATGGGATACTGAGACGATGAACTCGGCACCTCAGTGCTTCCAAATGGTCAGGGTGGTCTCCTGGGGCTGGTGGGACAGTATCTCCAATAGCCAGCGCCTCCCTTCCTTGAACCAGGGGCTGAGAAGGTGCAGGGAGAGGGTGCGACATGTGACGAGGACAGACGTGATGCGCATCCTTAAGTCGGAGCGCATCTGCACCTAGCTAGCATCCCACCGCCCGTGGACACCTCATGGAAAGCGGCCTGAGAGGCAGGAATGAAAACTCACCTGCAAGTGGCAATGGGCTCCCGTCAGCACACTCCGCATGGAGAGTAGCCCTGGCAACTTCAGCATCATTGGATTAGGATTCAAACTGGTCCCAATCCAAGCTGAATTTCTTGGGATAGGAGGGAGGAGGGAGGGGGTTCAAGAGGGTGCTGTTTAATACTATTGAATAACTTCCATTATGTCAACTGAGCAAGAGGAAAAGGGATGGATCAGTAGTGAAGATCATCCTGTTTACCACCGGGTGTCTTTTCTCTATAACATTTCTCTAAGAAAAAGTCTAGAATCCAGTGGCTGGTGTTGGAGATGAGCCTATGAGCTGATCAGCTGCCTAACATGGCATGACCCACTCATGCCATTTGGGCAGCTGGATCCATGGGTGTCCAAGCTCCTGGAGCTCTAGGAGAGCCTGAATCTACCGTCATTCCTCTGCCCACTTCCCCTCAGGCCTTCCAGCAAGGTCATTACCTGGCTTTAAGGTACCTCTGAATTCTTGTCCGTACATCTTGGTTGATAAGTCAAGGAAAAGATTTTCAGTCTCAACAGATCTGCGACTAAGAACTAGTGCTTTTTGGCCCCTAATTTCTTCCTTTCTTAAAAAGGGCATGGACACAGATTTCTCCTTCCAACATTGACCTCAGCTCCACTTTTGGAACCTCTGGCATTCTCAACCCTTTTTTCAACAAATTTCCCCAGACAGGAGCAGAACCTTTCAGGTCTTAAAATTCTGACATATAAAACAGAAAGTCAACAGAAAAATCTATGCTGAATTCATTTTGTTAGAATAAAAAGCAGAGGTAGAGAAATCAGTGAAAGCAACATTCATTAAATGTTGGTTGATGGAAAAAATAACTTGTGTGTTTTCTTAAGTCAAAGAGCTGCTTTATTTTTGACACTGAGTTTGCAGATCTAAAATTTAGATTTTAGATTTTCTTAACATAGAGATTAGTTCCTTGGTAAAGTTGTCTAATACCTATTAAGGAAGTATGCAAATATCAGATTATATCACATCCAGGAAAGGATTATTTTCAGTAGCTAAAAGAAGTTAAGAACACAGGCTTTGAAGCCAGGGTATAGGTTTGAACCCAAGATCTGCCACTTTTTAGCTGTGTGACTTTGAGCAAATTGCTTTGCCTTTCTGAGTCTTGGTGTCCTCAGCTATAAAAGGGCATGCTTGTATTAATATCTATCTCACAAAGCTGTGGTGAAGAGTAGGTGAGATAATAATACCCACTAAGCAATCAATCATGAGCAGCCTCATTACTGCAAGCATCACCAAGAAGAGTGAAGGAGAGCCCATGGCACATGGGGCAGAACACTTAAGAAAACTTACTATTTTACACAGGGTTGTTGAAACTAATTCAACAGTATTTACACAAGTTTAAAATAGCTATTTGGTGTCCAACAATAAAAGATATTCTGCCATTTGGGCTAGAATTTAAAAGAAATTTCTTCATCAGTCCTACCCTTCTACTCTCAGATCTGCGAAGAATGTCAAAACATGGACCATAACCAGGGGAACAGGGTGTGAAAAGCAGACCCTTCATTCATCTGATCACCAATGTTCCAGCTTAGGGCCTATGCACCCTCCCCTGTAATATTTGCAAAGTCTGTCTCTCCAGTTAGGATGTCCATATCTTGGAGACTGAGGCTGTATTCCTCTTTGGATCCCTCCCAACTAGAACAGTGCTTTTTGTGTATCACATGTACTCCTCATATTTCTTAATCAAAGCATATAAATGCACAGCTCCCAAATAACAGTGCTTTGGTTTGCTGAAATTCCCTGGACTTGCTGAAGTCAGGACAGCAGGCCCTGATACTTAAGGCTTCTGGACTGCTGATCCCATAATATTGCTATCAAGGTTAAGAGGGGGTAGGGGAAGGGTAGTTTGGGATTAGCAGATGCAAGCTATTATACATAGAATGGATAAACAAGGTCCCATGTGTATAGCACAGGGGACTATATTCAATATTGAAAAATAATTTATATATGTGTAACTGAATTATTTTGCTGTACAGTAAAAATTAACACAACATTGTAAATCAACTATACTTCAGTAAAATAAACTAAAAAAATAGAGGGCTTCTGAGTGAGACAGTTAAGATAGCTAATTCAGAGCTTGGTTCTATGACTTATGAGCTGGTGATCTTCTCTGAACCTTTAGTCTCTTCTTTAGTAAAATAGGGACAAGAGCAATAAATACCTATTCTCAGGAGGGTTTTTGGAGGATCAGAAAGGAACATATCTATAGAGCACTTTGTGTCATGTGGCACAGGTATCCTTAATAATTGGTACCTCTCTCCCTTTTTTTTTTTTGCATTTATTGACTGTTTATTAGTACTCAAGCAGCTCTGCATGCTCTATTTTAATTAAACTTCACAGTATGATACTCTAGGTTAGATCTTATTGTCACAACTGAGGTATCATTAAGTTATTAATTTAACCAAGTTCCGTGATATACATATATTCAAACCCAACTTTTCTGAAGCAAGTCTTATGTAGTATTAATGACTGCTAGATACTAATTCTCAATTACAAAAGAAAGTTACTTTGGTATCATTTCAGTGAACAAGATGCCAGAGATTCTGAAAAACTAGTACAAAAATTGCCAATTATGTAAGTTTAGGGCCTTTAAGTATAAAAGTAGATAATTTTATGTACTTCAGTCATTTTAAAGATTTTATATTTAAGAGAATGCAATAACATTCATCATCATATCCTTAAGCATTAAAAGTAATTTCGATTAAGAAATTCTTTCCATAAAGGCATAGAATACTGCAATCAATTTTAGAAAAAATGCCTGTTAAAGTGAATGTTAAATTTGGTGCTTAAAGGAAAATGTTTCAGACACTTGATACTTAATCCATTACTTGATTAAAAAAATTTATTTAAATTGGAGGCTAATTACTTTACAATATTGTAGTGGTTTTTGCCATACATTGACATGAATCAGCCATGGGTGTACATGTGTTTCCCATCCTGAACCCCCCTCTCACCTCCCTCCCCATCCCATCCCTCAGGGTCATTCCAGTGCACCAGCCCTAAGCACCCTGTCTCATGCATTGAAGCTGGACTGGCGATCTGTTTCACATATGATAATATACATGTTGTCAACAAAGGTCCATCTAGTCAAGGCTATGGTTTTTCCAGTAGTCATGTATGGATGTGAGAGTTGGACTGTGAAGAAAGCTGAGTGCAGAAGAATTGATGCTTTTGAACTGTGGTGTTGGAGAAGACTCGTAAGAGTCCCTTGGACTGCAAGGAGATTTAACCAGTCCATCCTAAAGGAGATCAATCCTGGGTGTTCATTGGAAGGACTGATGTTTAAGCTGAAATTCCAATACTTTGGCCACCTGATGCAAAGAGCTGACTCATTTGAAAAGACCCTGATGTTGGGTAAGATTGAGGGCAGGAGGAGAAGGGGATGACAGAGGATGAGATGGTTGGGTGGCATCACCGACTCAATGGACATGAGTCTGGGTGGACTCCAGGAGTTGGTGATGGACAGGGAGGCCTGGCATGCTGCAGTTCGTGGGGTTGCAAAGAGTTGGACATGACTGAGTGACTCAACTGAACAATGATATTCTCTCAAATCATCCCACCCTCGCCCTCTCCCACAGAGTCCAAAAGACTCTTCTGTACATCTGCGTGTCTCTTTTGCTGTCTTGCATATAGGGTCATTGTTACTATCTTTCTAAATTCTATACTGTTAGTATACATGCATTAGTATACTGTATTGGTGTTCTTCTTTCTTACTTATTTCACTTTGTATAATAGGCTCCAGTTTCATCCACCTCAGAACTGATTCAAATGTATTCTTTTTAATGGCTGAGTAATATTCCCTTGTGTATATGTACCACAGCTTTCTTATCCATGCATCTGCCGAAGGACATCTCTCTTCCTTGTCTGCCAAAGTTCCAACAGGAACCTCTATTTCAGCCCAGCATGAGGTTGTTAAATCTTATCAGACTCTCATTATCTCTGTGGGTGGGCACCAATGTCAGTGTCAATACCTGAAACATCCTAGTCAAGAACCCACTGCCCTCCTTCCCCAGATGCCTTCCCTTAAACACAAGGAAGAACGTCAAAAGGAAAACTTTCAGTCTAATGAAAGGCTGCCCTGGCTAACTTCCAGAACCATGTTTGGTAGTATTAACATTTTAGTCTAAGGTGTTTTTTTCTTTTTAATTTGTGAATTTATTTTTATTATTGAAGTTTTGTGAATCAATAGTATGGGAGTTATGTATTTGTCATTTCCTATCCACTCCCTACAAACATAACATTTATATTTGTAGATCCATACAATTTTTTAAAGTTTCTTACAGTGCTTGATTTGGGTTGGCTTTGTTTCTCTTCTCTCCCTGTGTGAAAATTTTTCGTCAAAATCAATATGTATCCTGAGCTAAAAGATATTTCTAAGTCAGCCCAATTTAAAGCTTTTTGTTTCATTTTACCTAAAAAGGGGCTGTATGGTCCACCAAAATTAACTGCTTTCCATTAAAAGGCTTTCTTTGGTTTACTCCTTTATAACAGTTGTTCATGTCAAAGCAAGTAATTTTCTTAAGTTAAAAAAAAAACCCTTAAGAGATGGAGGTTAAATGAGGAAACAGCCATATTCTCACTTCAGACTCAAGTCAGAATAAAAGGAATATTTTAACCTTCAAATTCAAATTCTCACTCAAAAAAAGCTTTCAGAGCACTGACTCACTGCAGAAGTTCTGCTTAGCAATCTGTGGGGGAATAATGTTTGTGTGTTAAACTTCCCTAAGAGCCTCCTAACTGAGTACACAGTTACATGGGGACAGCTATATCCAACATGTGGTAACATATCTATGTCATACACAAGGTGTAAACAGAGGTGATTTTGTCCTATGGAGCTCTTCTCATATTCAGCTCTTGCAAATCTATGCTAACGAGTGCTTCTTTTTCTTCTATGGGATTAAAATCTCTCACTTAGGCTTTTGGAAGAAAGGCAGTAAGTTTGCAAATAAAAATAAAAGGCTGAACTTGTGAGTAACCTTCCCTCAGCTACTGAGTGTCAAGTAGGATTTATGTCCTTAGATACATCGCTGCCTCTTCGACATTTATCACCTGATTTTCACACCCTCTGAATCCAGCCCCTTCATGAAAAACTCACTCTTCCTTTTCAAGCTTCCAGCAAACCCAGACACACTTGTTTTGCTTTGTTCTTGTTCTGGACTCCCTTACTTTCTACATGTGTTTCCTTGTTGATGTCAATCTGCTGATATCATTCCGAGGCCCCAGTCCCTTAGGACTACTGATACTAGTTCCAAATTAGGGATCAGAAAGATCCCCAGCAGCTGGCCCAGTGCCTGGGGCACAGTAGCATTCTGAAGCGCCCATGAACCACAGGGGCCAGGTGTGTCGGTGAGGACAGTGGACCGAGGCCCACAATAGGGAGTGGTAGGGACTATGGAAAAGTGGCCAGTGAATGCCTAAAGGGGTGACAGCCTCTTAGCTCCCATTCCACGAGGAAAGGCTGGGACAGTGTTGAGAGATCTGATTATTCAAGGGAAGCCAGATATCTGGACTTTTATGTGAAAATTCCTGACTTTTAAATGTTGGAGTGTGTGTGTGTGTGTGTGTGTGTGTGTGTGTGTGTGTGTGTGTGTTAGTAGTTCAGTTGTGTTCGACTCTTTGTGATCCCATGGACTGTAGCCTGCCAGGCTCCTCTGTCCATGGAATTCTTCAGGCAAGAATACTGGAACGGGTTCTTATTCCCTTCTCCAGGGGATCTTCCTGACCCTGGTATCGAACGTAGGTCTCCCACATTGCAGGCAGTTTTTTTTTTTTAACCATCTGAGACACCAGGGAAGCACCTTAAATGTTGGTAACCAATTCCAAATTTAAAAAAAGCAAACCACTCTGGGCTTGGTTTAAAATCAGGATGGTGAGTCCAATTTTCTTATAAATATTAGTGAATGAGTGAATGAATGAACAAGTGAGACCAGCTAGGCTTTTGGAACTGGGAGGGGTCCTTGCTCGGCTACCCTTCTGGAAAAGTCAAAGGCTTTGGTTCCCTTCCTCATCTCCCTTGAGGCTTACCTATCTCCCTTGGTGTGGGTACCACAGTGTGCTTATCTCTGACTTAGGAGCAGACTATGAGTCTCATCACCTCAGGTTTCTCTGGGACACCAAGGCTAAGTCCATGTCAGGCCAACAGAAATGCTAGTATGCCATGACTAACACACTCTTTTTTTTTTTTCACATTCTTGCCATATAGCTATGCCACCACATGAGTCAAAAAAGTAATTAAAAAAAATCTTATTTTGGAGAGGAATGAACATTGTCCATTAGGTGTAACTGTTCCCAATTATTTTTCAGGGAAATATCTGGATTGCGAAAAACACAGTAAAAGATTCTGAAAGGTGGGTGAGGATCACAGAGGGAGGTGCCATATAATTATTTGGGAATTATCATCCTTGAACAGTGAACAGTAATGTGTGGTCATTACTGCGGATCATCCAGATGGTTCATAATGAAACACCCAAGAGAGTCCCCAGACACTCCAACTTCTTATAAATTTGTCACCTAATTTGCAGTCTTGCTCCTCTGCGGTGTTGCTTAGCAATATCAATGGTTACTGATTTCTGTCCTGTGAGGAGCTGACTCAGGCCATATTTCACTGTAATTTACATGCTCTGGATGATCAAACAAGAAAAATGGGACCAGGAAGAGCTGTTCTGCTCCTTCCCTGCTGAGGTAGGTTGGGGAGGGGAAGAGAACAGGAGAGAATAAGCAGGTTTCTGGAAAGGATTTTTAAAGAAAAGCAATGAGCCACCCAGGCAAGAGAATTAACCCCAAACAGTGTGGTTAAAAAAAAAAAAAAGATTTCCTGGACATTTATGTGTCCTTTCAATTGTGTAATTAAAAATCTCAACAATCCTAAGGTAACTTTAAAAACTGATACTTTGTCATAATATTCTTCCTTTTTCCCAAAGCATGCAATGATACAGCATGACAGTCCCTTCATTTGTACTGTGGACCCCACAGACTTTGACTTGACAACTACTGCTGCCACTCACCAGCCATGAGAGCTTGGGCAAGTTAGCAAACCTCTTTGACACACGGCTTTCACACTCATATACGATGGGAACAATAATAGCTGCCTGGTAGGGTTGTGGTAAATATTACAGACACCTAACACATAACTGGCAAATAGTATTCATTATGTATGTGATAGGTATTAATTATTAGGCACTTTAAAGCATTTATTAGTTTTCCTTCAACTAAACCAGGGAACTCCCATCATAGCATCCTTCTGATCGTCACAAAAGCAGAGTGAAGCTGGTATCAGGAGCCCTTATCACCATGGAGATGAACAAGGAGATCTTATGGCACTCAGCATAATTTCTGGAGTCAAGAGGTGTGGGTTCTAATCCACAGTTTACTGCTTATTAGCTGCGTGACCTTTGAAAGCCTTAGTTTCCTCATCTGCAAAATGGGGCTAATTCTAGTACTCCCTTACTGCATTGCTCTAAGGGGTTTTATGTGATGTTGGGAACATTGGAAATTCTCCGTATGTAGGAGCTATCATTCTATGACTGGGTCAAAGCCCAGTAGTGATGTGGATTTAGGCTCACTTATTATAGTCACAATAAGTGGGCACTCAGGATTAGAGCCTTGTTTTTACATTCTCTGCACAAGTTTATACTGGAGAAGAAGAAGGTCAAAGGAGAAGAATGACAAAAATAATAACTAGTTATGTCATGCCAAAGGAAGTCTATAAATGTCATATTCTTTTGTAATCAGATACATGAAGACTGTTGGCACTATTTAAAGAATGTATAATGCAGGGAAAGAGATAATATAAGTTTTGATTTTCAAAAAGAAAGCTCAAAAGGGATTCCAGCTGTTTGTCAAAGTAGTATTATTCAGTGGTTAAGAAAGTGAATTCTGGGGTCCAACAAACCTTGATTTGAACCTGGGTCTAGCTATTATTTCCCTTATGCCCTGGGGCAAATTATTTACTACTGTAACTTTCAGTATCTTTATCAGTAAAATGGTTATAATAGAAGAGGTTATAAATATAGTTGTTTTTAGTATAACAGATTCATAGGATGATGTTGAAAATTGAACGAATTAATCTATATAAAATGCTTAGCACAGTGCCTGGCATATAGTAAGTAATCAGGGTTAGTCATTCCATTTTTCATTATTATTGCCTCCATGGGCATCAGTCCAGAATTCTGGCTGAATAGTCAATATTTTTTCACTTCTCTTACTTTTCAGCTGGCGTTTCCAGGGAGAAAATGACATTGTCAAAGACAGTGAAAGGAATATGGTTTGAAAGCAAAGAATATACAATATTAGATACTATCTTTATGACCAACCTAGATAGCATATTGAAAAGCAGAGAGGTTACTTTGCCAACAAAGGTCCGTCTAGTCAAGGCTATGGTTTTTCCAGTGGTCATGTATGGATGTGAGAGTTGGACTGTGACGAAAGCTGAGCCCCGAAGAATTGATGCTTTTGAACTGTGGTGTTGGAGAAGACTCTTGAGAGTCCCTTGGACTGCAAGGAGATCCAACTAGTCTATTCTAAAGGAGATCAGCCCTGGGTGTCCTTTGGAAGGAATGATGCTAAAGCTGAAACTCCAGTACTTTGGCCACCTCATGCGAAGAGTTGACTCATTGGCAAAGACTCTGATGCTGGGAGGGATTGGGGGCAGGAGAAGGGGACGACCGAGTATGAGATGGCTGGATGGCATCACTGACTCGATGGATGTGAGTCTGAGTGAACTCCGGGAGTTGGTGATGGACAGGGAGGCCTGGCGTGCTGCGATTCATGGGGTCGCAGGGTCGGACATGACTGAGTGACTGAACTGAACTGAACTGAACTGATGCAACATTTGGAATTTATTTCTTATTTAAAAAAATCTGTTTGAGTCCTTCTAATAGCAAGTTTCTAAAACATGTTCTCAGTAAGTTTTTTGTATAGGTATGGGGTTAAGAAGCTAACATGTTCACTGATGACATCTACATCTTTGCATTTTTGCATCTCTGTAAATGAAATGATTATGTTTACAAAATCAGGCAAAAGGTACTTTCTTCTTAAGTCTTATCAAATTTGCGGTGGGGGGTACACACACATTTATTGCTCAGTCTTGAAAGTGGCAAGAGGTTCCATTCTCTTCCCCATCCTTTTTTTAAAAGGATTTTTTTGAGTTGACACATACAGATAAGCCCACTGTTCTCTTTCACAGAAATGTGAGCTTGGTTATATTACATATGACTAAGATCCAAAGGCTGGGGCTTGAAGTGATGCTGATGCTTCTATAGCCACACCCACAACCCAACCAATCATGAAAGTGAAAGTTGCTCAGTCGTGTCTGACTCTTTGTGACCCCATGGACTATACAGTCTGTGGAATTCTCCAGGCCAGAACACTGGAGTGGGTAGCCTTTCCCTTCTCCAGGGGATCTTCCCAACCCAGGGATCGAACCCAGGTCTCCCACATTGCAGGTGGATTCTCTACCCGCTGAGCCACAAGGGAAGCACAAGAATACTGTCATGAAGCCCTATCAATTCCACCCTGAACAGCCTCAGTTCTGTCTTTTCTGCTCTATTCCTACTGTCCCTGCCTTAGCTGGAAGCCTTGTTGAGGTTAGTACAGGAGTCCTATTTGAACTCTCGTTTCTTACCACTTACTCTTTCTCTTTCTTAACATTTACTGTCTAGTCCTGGCACCTTTCACCTATCTTTCACATTGTTATCAGCGTAAGGCTTTCAAAACACAAACTGAACATATCTCTCTAAATCCCACACATCCTGTCTTTTTGTGTTGGAATTTTATGAGATCTTCTAATCTAGTGAGTCACTTGGAGGTTCCCTCCTGCAGGCGGTATTCCCGAATGCCCCCCTATCCCTGGTGTAAGTCATTCCCTCCAGTGTGTCTGTTTCAAGTATACCCTGTGCGAGCTCATCAAAGGCACCTTAACCTACTTGCTTTCTGTCCTTTAGGGCAAGGAATCAACATACTCATTTTGTTAATTGAGCACCCAGCAGAGTTCCTGGCACTCTGTAGGTGTTCAGATGCTGTTGAATTGAATTAAATCTCTATTTAATAGTGCTCTGTTAATCCTCCTTAGCCTGGTTGCCTTTGGTATGGACGCCTGTGACTCCGTCCATTTTAGTGTTTTAACTCCACAGTTTCAACTATTTTGTCTTCAATATCTCTGCAGGAAGGAAGTCTGTGAAGGGAAAATGCATGTAGCCTCAACTGTTGGAATCCTCTTCATTGCTTCAGGATAACCTTTGCTCAACTAAAAGCCAGACTGACAATAAGACCAGTTTCAGGGGGATTCACAACATACAAAAGTGCCATCAGGAGAGTGCTCAGCATATAGAAGACAAGATGGCAGCAATAGCTTGGACATGGAGATGGAAGAGAGAACAAACAACCTGACCGGTGTGTGGAATGGATGCTGCATGCTGGCTAGAGAACAATTTGGACGTTCTCCTGGATCTCATCCTGCAGCCTGGCTGGATTCTGAAGAGTCTGCCAGGCAGAGAGAATCAGTGCTAAATTATATCCAGCCGTCGGGTCAGCACAGCTGAGTTTCTACCCTCTGATGCACTGAGCATCAAAAAATATCAGAAAAGTGTCCTAGAGGAGGGGAGGAAAAGCAATAAAATGGACAAACAAACTTCAGCTATTCAAGAGGGACAAAAGGGCAAGAGATGAGAGAAGAATGAGAAGGCAAGAAGATTTGGAAACAGAATAAAATGGAGGGAAAAAGACTGGAAGACAAAGGAAATTAATGCCACTGAAGGGGAAGTAATTCAAACAATTCTTATAATTTTGTAGTCTACACTTCAGTTCTGTTCAGGATGTCACTTTATTGAATACTTGGCTCCCTACCACAATAGAAACAATCACCCCAAATTATGAAAAAATTACAGGATCAAAGTATAAAGAATGTTTATTCAGTCCTTTAAATTTCATTGATGTAGAAATCCATTTACCATTATTCCTACTTAAATGCCATAAAAAGTGGGAAGATACGAGTGAATTTAAAATCCAGGATGCAAAGACAACATAGAAGACTAAGACACATTTCACAAGCAGTCCATTATGCACCTTACATTAAATGGCAAATGCCTGCTGTGAACCAGAGATCTGATGATATAGGAGAAGGCAGGGACTTGCAGAAGGTTATGAACCCTAACTACATAAACAGTGGCCTAAGGACGTTTCACCAGGATTAAAAAATTAGTACAGTAATTGCTTTTCCAGATTTTTTTAATCAATATGTTGAAAACAGGAATTTTTTTTTCAGTCTGCCAAAAAGCTGTAGACCCCAAAGGAAGCTGGGAGTTATTGAAAGGAAACAAGTCAAGTATCATGTCACACTGATTTACTCCTCATTGTACAAACGACAGAAAAACTTGGAAATACAGAATGTATAGTTATTCAACTTCAGGATAACTTCTGCTCAACTAAAAGCCAGATTGCCAGTAAGACCAGTTTCCATCTTATAGACAGGTGTGGGAGGATCTAAAAACTGGAACATGATGAAGAGACTTCTTTTCAAGTGAAAAAGGAGATAAGATAATTCAATGACTTGCTACTGAACCTTTGAAGACTGCTTGACAAATGACAGCTGCAAGAGCAAAAAGGACTGAAAGCAGTTTGGCAACTACAGATGTACCAGGCACTGTTCTGTGTGCTCTGTAAACAGCACTCCGTTGGATATACTCAATAGCCTTAAGAGATAGATGCTCTTATCTTTCCTATTTATAGGAAGCTGAGTTACAGAGATGTTAAATAACTCACCCAAGGTGAGACAACTAGTAAGTGGCAGAACTGGGGTTCAAACCAAGGTGGCGGACTCCATAGTGTGTCTGCTGAACAACTATACTGTATTCCCTCTCCCAAGAGCCTAGTGGGAAGATGCCTCCATGAACACACTCAGCAGGGGAGACAGCCTGTCTAAATGGGCATATTGCAAGATGCTACCTTTAAGCTCCAAGGATCAGCTCCTCACATTCTAATTCTCCCTAACACAAAGAAGATGCGGAACAGTGCTGAGGTCAAGAAAATAATTTGTAACCTTTTCTAGATGGCTCAGTGGTAAAGAATCTGCCTACCAACGCAGGAGATGCAGGTTTGATTCCTGGGTCGGGAAGATCCCTTAGAGGAGGAAATGGCAACCCACTCCAGTATTCTTGCCTGGAAAATCCCATGGACAGAGGAGCCTGATGGGCCACAGTCAAGGGGGGGGGGGGGGGTCACAAAAGGGTCACAGCTTAGTGACGGAACCACACAACTAGATAGGAAACTCTGTGTGACCTAGTGTACCATGAATGGGAACAGGATGCATGGAAAGGAAAATAAACAACTGGGTAAAGATTTTTCAGAAATGCCAGAGGAGACTTTTCATCATGAAGAGTTTTCTGGAATTAGATGGACTCACCATGATTTTTAATTCCTGCCAATGATGGTGGTTCTGGCCTGAAGTCCTTAGAGTTGAAGCAAAGCTACCTTTGCTATTGGCCATATGGGATTAAGTGCTGCCAGTCTGGGAAGTCAAAGAGAAATTACCAGCACACAAGTAGCTACAGAGGCTGTTGCAACTGGATTGCTAAAACTCAGATACAACAACGACATTTATGCTGGTTTTCAGGAAGTTAACTAGACTGGGGCAAGCACTGGCTTCTGTTCCCCTAGAGACTTATCTAAAGTGGGGGCTTGTAAAGGGAAATGTTCTCACATGGGGTGACCACTCACATCAGCCTGCAATAGGAATGTGTTTTATGAATGAATGAATCCATGAATCCATACACACAAACAGGAAACAAATTTGTAGACCCTCAAGTTTATATAAACCACAATGCTGATCACTCGTTATGTGAGTGTGTGTGTGTGTGCTCCTGCACACGTGTGTATCATATAGTCTCACTGAGCCCCAAGACAACCTATAAAGGACAGTTTGACATGGGTCACGAGATTCTTTTTAATGGCTGAGGTGAAGAGGCCAGATTTGGTGGCTCTGCTATCATGAGATTAGGAGAGAAATGGACCCTGACAGCAGCTCGAGGATTTGTTTTTACAATATGACAGCACCCAGAGGTGAGTGCACAGCATGGTGCAAATCCCAGACCAAGAGACCCACTAGCAAGAAACCTGACTACCGTCAGGGGGAAGTGTCTCTGAATCGAATGCAAATCGTCCAACCGGCACTCCACGATGCGAGGCCCAGCTATCGAGGGAACAAAGCAGAGACGTCTTTAGTGTTTCATTTGAGAGAAAACTCCTTTGAATGATGTTTCTACATCAACACGCTTTTGGAATGGGCCATCACCGACAAAATTAAAGTGCTTTTCCACCGTCGCTGATTGCCCCATTCTTTGGGGGCATCATCGCTGTGGCTGCTTTCTATCTTGGGAAACTCTGCGTCCCCCCTTTGAAGGAGTTCTAACTGCATCTCTAGAGCATGTGATAAGCTCAAGAGAACAAAGATGAAACTATGACTGAATGGATGCCTCATTGCTTTTTTCTTTCTGTGTGCAGTGTTTACTTTCAAATGGCATCAAGTCAATAATTTGGTCACAGACCTTTGTGGACTTGACTTCAAGGCAAACCTGAGACAGACAGAGAGAGAGAGAGAGAGAGAGAGAGCGCGCCTATTTCTACCCTCAAAAGCATTCATTTCAGGGAGACCATTCACTTTCTCTTCATGCCCCAAATGAAATGTATTTGTAATGTGTACAACACAAAGAGAGATTCAATTTCGACCATCTTTGATGTTCAAATCTGAGAGTAATGCTCTACTATTCCCCAAAGAGAGGAGCTATTTAACTTGTCCCTGCATTTGCGCTATGAGAGGCATTAATAGCCTGCTCTCCTCTATCCAGGCATTTAAATGACCATCATCTTATTAAAAACAAAGCCAGCAGATTGCATTTTATTCTTTCCCAGTGAAGATTTTCACTCCTGTTGCCTGTCCACTTACCAGCTGAGGCAGCACGCAAGCATCTTTCTCGCTAATTTAAACTGATCCACAATTTGGGGTTATAATACTGCCTTTCAGGGATAACGTCTCCACATTTTGAATCAAATAGGCATGAAAATGACTTTCTTCTAGGATCAAATGACAGTTTTTGAAAGTGCATATGGAAGCCATTTTTAAAAACAGAAGCTGGGGAAATAAGTTCTGCTGTTGGGTGAGAAAAAAGAAAACGCAGCAAGCAAGTAAAAGTTTAATCTTTGTGTCAGCTTCAAGTTAACACTAAACATCAGTGTTGAAGCACTGACGTGATTTTATGAAATAGACAGATGTCTGGCTGTATGTACGGGAGATGGACACAGGGCTACAGATGAGAGTCCTGTGTGAGTGCAAAGTGTTCAAGCTCTGAAGACAGATTTAGGAGCTAGGTGAGCAGGTAATGAGCAAGTAATGTCACCTCTCTGAACCTCAGTTTCCTCAGAGGTAAAGCACAATACTTCCCATAGCCACTGATTGGTGACTGTAGCTGTGTGGCACCAAGTAATAAGCACTTCGAAAGTTCCAATCTCTTGTTTTTTCTCTTCAACATCATCTTAGGCCTTTAGTTTCTGGCACTGAAATGACACACACACAGTTATGGTAGATGCATACACAGACACACTCAGATATAGACACTCACACACAGACACACACACACACACGCACAGACATGTAGACACAGATACATATACACACATATACACAGACATCCAAACAGAGCCACACTGATACACAGACACACAAACACACACGGCAAGTGCCCTTGGACAGGAGAGCCCGCTGGAGCTTTCAAGCAGGCAAATAGTCACACGCCCGCTGTTCTCAAAGAAGCCCTGGCACGGTTAGGCCAACCTTGCATAGCGTGGGTTTCTCCAGCCACTTCCACTGCCCTCGATTCCTCACCACCCTGTCTGCCTGCCCAGGTTCCTCACTGCCTTTGAGAACTGCTCTTGAAGGTCACTTTCTCTGAAGGACCCTTTCCTGATGGCCCTGCCCTCAGGTTCACACCTAGGACGGCGTTCCTGAAGACCTGGCAAGCACAGTGCGCCTGCCCTGACAGCTCCTGCTGTCCGCGCACCAGCCGGGCTTCCCTGTTGGGTTTATTAATCTGCACTTGTCAGGATGTGATGTCGACTCCGTGAACGTGTGTGCTTTCACCACCTCGGGAATGAGGGCCTTGCTCCATCACAGGGCTGATTCTAGAGCTACAGGAAGCCCCGCTCCCATCCCTTATGCTTCAGCCAGAGCTCGCAGACCCCACAGGGCAGGTGCTCACAGCTTCTTCCTGCTCCCTGAGGGCTACCTCTGGGGAGATCCTGGTTGCTTCTGGTCCAGCCTCCTCCTCTTCCTGCCAAATCCTTCAACCAGAGCACCTAAAAGCAGTTGCTCCATGATACATCTTAATCTCTGCTGGGTGTATTTTCCCTTTTTGTTCTTTGTGAAAAGTGCCTTTGCTCTTCCTGCTAATGCTATATAAATTTCAAAGTCAAGTTCTGAAGTTCTGTAAACATGTTTTTGGGATTTCAATTAGAATTGAGTTGCATTTAGAATTCCATTTGAGGAGAACTGATATCTTTATAATATACCAACATTTATTTAGATTGTCTTCCATATTCTTCAGAAATGACTACTGTTTTTGCACTAAAGTTCTTAAACATTTTCTTTGGGTTAATCCCTGGCACTTTTTGGTTTTGTTGCATTTTGTTGAGTGGGTCTTTATTTATTTTATGTTTGACATTGATGGTTTATAGGAAAGCAGTTGAGTTGTTCACACTGGTAAAAGGATCTGATATGAGTAAACTCTTAATAGTTTTAACTATTAAAAATATTTATTCTTCCCTGTGGGAATCCCTTTGAGCAAAAGGTTATGTTGTTGCTGAGAAACATGTTTGAAAACCTATAATCTAGGGTACAGGGAAGATGGGGAAACAATAAATAGTGGCTACTCATTTGTGAGGCTTTATGATCAAGCTGTCCTGGAATTCACATCACCTTGCATTGCCTAAGTCAGACTGATAAAGCAGAGATGCCATCAGGATGTCACCGGATCTTAGTGGGAGGAAAATGAGGGACCAAAACTGTCCCTTCAGAAAGGCCGGGGAAAGGCTCTCAGAACACCCTTCCAGTCAATTTAAATGGAAGCAACATAAACGTGCGGCTGGAAAGTGACAGCAGAGACCAGCTGTGTGACGTGAAGTGAATTTACCGTGGGGGAAGCTTGTCTGTCTTTTAATAGCAAAGAAGGCAGGTATCGTACTGTGAGTATGGTGTCATTTTCAGATATCTCATTACAGGATTCTGAAGATTTTTGTCATGAAAATGGTTTTAAGAGAAATACACATCAGGCCTGGGGACCTGCTGTTCTAAACTATCTCATGCCCTGAGGTTAAATAATCCTTCAATTCAGTTACAAGCCCCGTAGGCTAACATAGTATTATCCCTGCTCTTGTGTTTCTAAGGCATCAAGTCCAGTTATTTGTTAAACTTTGCTATTGATAATAAAGTTGCTGCTATGATGAAAAAATGTAAATCAAAATTTGAAATTCCACAAGGAAGGAGACATGACTGCTGCTCACTACTGCAGAGACAACCATTAACTGAATAGGACTTCGTGGGTCACATCCAAAGAGTCTTTTGACAGAGCGTGGATTAAGATAATCTACATGGCTAGTCATATGTTTTTCAGCAGAAACATTATATAAGCAAGCACTCATTCAATCCACTCAACAAACAGGGATTGGGATCCATGTACCCTGGGCCCTGGAGATAGAGGAGTGCCTGCCTTGTCCAAGATTTAAGGGTAGAGACAGGAGTTCAGTTCAGTTCAGTTCAGTCGCTCAGTCACGTCCAACAGGAAACAAACAACAAATAAATATATTCATGGTGGTTGGAGAAGGCAATGGCAACCCACTCCAGTACTCTTGCCTGGAGAATCCCATGGACGCAGGAGCCTGGTAGGCTGCAGCCCATGGGGTCGCTAAGAGTCGGACACGACTGAGCGACTTCACTTTCACTTTTCACTTTCATGCATTGGAGAAGGAAATGGCAACCCACTGCAGTGTTCTTGCCTGGAGAATCCCAGGGATGGGGGAGCCTGGTGGGCTGCTGTCTATGGGGTCGCACAGAATCGGATACGTCTGAAGTGACTTAGCAACAGTAGCAGCAGCAGCATGGTGGTTATGGACAAATATATTGCAGGGCAAGGAAGGTCCAGAACTCTGCTTTATTATCATGGTTTTGATTTTGCTGTTTTCAAAAATAGCAGCTGAGTCAGATCTTTCTCATCAGGTAACATGTGTACGCTGACTTGAAGGAAGGGAAAGCAGGATGGAGAAAGATGAGAACATGTGCAAAGGCCCTGGGGCAGGAGGATGCTGGGAGTTTGTGAGGAGCTGCTTGTCAATCAGAGTGGAGCAAAGGGAATGACATGTGAGAGGAAGGAGAGAAGGGCAGAGGAAGAGGAGAGGATTGGAGGGGGAAAAAAGAGAGTGGGGAAGGAGGGAGGAAAGAAGAGAGGCAGATCACAGGGGGCCTTAGGGCCACCACAAAAACTAGGCCTTTTCCTGCTGGTGAGATGGTTTGGAACTGAGGTAGGGCATGATTTTGCCTATGTCGTGGGGTAACCAGCCTCCTTAGACAGCAAGTATTGGGATATGCTTTTGCTGGGGGAGGATTCAGGGCCACTGTATAAAATTTGGACTCAGGGGCCACCAGAGAATGTTTTAAAAGGGAGGAAGAAGGGGAACATTGTATCTCTTTGTAAATCAGAAACTTGAAAAGAGGATGAAGGTTACTAAGGATGAGAAGGAGAAAGGGAACCCTTTGACTTTCACTGGGGTTGACCGTGGAGTTTCATGTTTGAGGGGGGGCAGAGAGCCCACTTCTGGTTCTTTTGTAGGTCAGGGTGGTTACATAGCTCTGTCCCAGCCCATGTGATGTAAGTGGAAGTCTACTTCTGGGAACACTAAGGTTTTTCTGATTTTAAAAAAGACAGCTGTACTGTCTTCTCACTCAAAGCAGGTTGCCTATGGTTTTGTCCCCTCCACACTGTGTAGTTTGCCTAGAAAAGGCCACTGAACCATGGACGGATGTGTGCAGACATCATGGACACTCAGTGATGTGTGTCCCTGAAACAGACTGGGTTAGATGAAAGGTGGTTCAAATTCTCTGGTATCTTCCCATACAGAGGTGGCGTCTCCTCCTTTGTGTCTTGAGTCTGGTCTGGGCTTTGGGATGACGTGACTAGTGCTAGACTATAGTACAAGTAACATTCTGGGACTTCCCAGGCTAGGTCATGGGAAGCCCTGCCCCTGTTGCCTGGGCCCCTTGGATGGTTTGCTCATGGAGCTCTCAGCCACTGTATGAGAAGACCAAGCACGTGTAAAAAGCCCTGTGACAACATGGAGAGTCAGGGGCCCAGCTGAACCCAGCCTCCCAGCTGTGCCTTCAAAGGTGGCAGACACAGCAGATATGTGAGCAAGGCCCTTTTGGATCCTTTAACCTGCCCATCTCCTAGCTGAATAACATCAAATGACCTCCACTGAGACCACATGGAACAGAAGAATCACCTTGCTGATCCCTGAATCACCCAAATTCCTGATCCATGAAATTATGAGCAGGAATGGTATGGGGGTAGTTTTAAATCACTAAGTCTTGGGTGCTTTGTTACGTATCGATAGATAAGAAACACAAACACTGCTGGATCTTGTGACTCAGGCTCAGAGGCTGAACCAACCACCAATTAAAGCTGTTAGCAAGGGCTCCATCACTGGATTGACACCTGAGTGGCACAGATGAGAAATGTCTTTTCATAGGTCATCTGTCCTGGATGATGTAAAAAATGTCGCTAATGAAAAGGGACTGTCTGCCATGCTGTGCCAATGCACGACTCAGTGAGGCAGGTGCCAGGAACATCAATCAGTGCAACAGAGAAGCCACGGCAGTGTTCATGCCATCAGGTGAACGTAACCAGCATGCTCTATATTGTTAAGAGGTGACAGTTTGGCACGAGGATGTGTGAGTTCGAGTGATTAGATGCAAACAAAAAGAGAGAGGACTATTTCTGAGAGCTTGGAATGTTCTTGGAATGGGAAATGATTGTGAATTTTTTTTTGGGAAAAATACTGGAGCAATCTGCTTTCTTGGCAATGTGCTGTGAAGCAATTTGAAAGCACTGAAGTCCTTTCCATATTTTCTAATCACTCAAATCCAGAACTGATTATGGCTCTCTGCATTCTCCCAGATTCATGCCATTGGAGCCCTCCATGTCTTTCAGGGAGAGGCTTCACCTTGAAAGGAGGTGCCTGGATTTAGACGGCGCATCTTGCTACAGCAGGAACAAACACTTTAATCGCTGTACAGCCCGACAAGGGCCAGGTGTTTCAGAAAATCACGGATGGCCTGACTCCGAGACAACCCAGATTCACCCTCTCTTATCTCACTGAAACAAAGCATAACCTTCCCACCAGATAGAAAGACAAAAACAAGCCCTACCAGAAACCAAACTCCCTCAGACAAAAACCACAGAAATTTAGATTGTTGAGACCTATGGGCAAGGTCACACACACACACATACACACACACCTCCCCCCACACACAGTTGTATATATACAGATCATTTCTGGAATGAACCCCAAGAAATTGGTAGCAGTCACTTCCTCTGAAAGAACTGGGGAACTGGAGAAAACTGGGAGTTTGTTGGAGGAGGAAGACTTATTTTTTCCATCATAGCCTTTTTCCCCCCAAATCTTATTTACTTATTTTTGGCTGTGCTGGGCCTTCGCGGCTGTGTGGGCTTTCCTCTAGCTGTGGCGAGCGGGGGCTGCTCTCTATTTGCAGTGAGCAGGCTCCCCGTTGTGGCGGCTTCTCTCGTTGTGGCGCACGGGCTCCAGGGCACAAGCTTAACAGTTGTGGGACACGGGCTTAGCTGCCCCATGGCCTGCGGGATCTTTCTGAACCAGGCATTGAACTTGTGTCTTCTGCATTAGCAGGTGAATTCTTTACCACTGAGCCACCTAGGAAAGTCTCACCACAGCCTTTTGAAGTTTTTAAATTAAAACATTCATATGCTGTATTATTTTTCAATGTAATGAAACAGTAATTCCAAACCTGTATGGTCCTTACAATCTGCTAGGCAATGTGTTAAATGCTTAATGAATATTCAACTCCTTTAGTCCTTATAACAACCTTATGATGTAGACATTATTCTGTACCATCCTGATTTTTACAGATGAGGAAATTGAGGTGCAGAGAGGTTAAGTAACTTATCCAAGGTCACACAGCTAGTAAATGCAGAACTAGGATTCGGATCCAGAGAGTCTGGCTCTGGTGTCTGCCCTCAATTACTATATAACATGCCTTGCCAGAAATAAGTATATTCAGTAGCTTGCTCATAATTGAGTTGGGGCAGGTAAGATAGTTCATTTCTTCTCTCACCTGCTCTTCTGGGTAATGGTGGAGAAGATGGTAGCTCAAAATAACCAAGATACAACCTTAAGCCCATGGGGCTTTAGAAAGCTTTGTAATTGTGTGACTATCAGGGAATGACTATGGCCAGGTGGCTTAATCGTTCTAAGCCTTAGCAGCTACTAGGTACCAGGTAGCCTGTTAGACCTTGGGGACAACTGGTAAATAAATAGAATCCTTGTTCTCTAGAAATTTACTGTGTCCTGGGGGAGACAGGTAGTAAACAAATAATCATACAACTTGTAAAGTGGGCAATAAAGAAAAATTAAAGGATGCACTGAGAGATGACAACTGGTGCCCTCTATTTATACTGAATGGTCAGGAGGTGTCATTTACACAGATTGCTGAAGACTGGGCAAAAATAAAGCAGGAGAAAGTGGAAAAAAATGGGAAAAGGAAAAGTATTTTGGGTGGAGGGAACAGTCTAAGCAAAGACTCTGAGGCAGGAAAGAAGTATCTATTTTAGGAGAGAAGGCATCTGTCTGGCTAACACAAAGTAAGACAAAGTGAGTTTGGAGAATGAGACAGATGGTGCAGACCATGGCAAGTATTTCCGCATTTTCGTATAAGCCATGGGAAGCCGCTGCAGGTTAGTAGGAGTGACATGATTTGATTTGCTTTTTAAGAAGGTTACTTGGGCTGCTAGGTGGAAAATATGCAAAGAAAGAAGCAATGGAGGGACTGGAAGATCAGCTAGGAAGCTGTAAAGATGGCTTGGAATGAAGAGCTCGCAGAGAGGAGATACCCTTGAGATCTATTTTGGTGGTACTTTATGAAATTAAAATATTAATGTTAGCTGTGAAGAGTTATTAGAAAGCATAGATTCACAGGTGTGAAAATACTTTGCCAATTATAAAATTACTACACTGAGGTAACTATTACAGGAGATGAAGGAATGAGATACTAGGGAGGCTGTAAGTTGCCCAAAGTCACACAGCTGCTTTGTGGCTGGCAGGAGGTTGCCCTGGGATCCCCTCACTCACTGAGATCATTTCTCTGGGGGTGACCCTGAGCAGTGGAGGGGAAAGAAGGCTAGGGACCAGGGCTAATTTCCTTGTCACATGGACCTCTGGTAAAGAGAGTAATGATATTTAGGATGTTCCTGGCAAACGACTGGCCCTGAGTAAACAGAACCCAGGATCGATGCAGGAAGGCTCCTTGGAAAACATCACATCAGCTATGCAACTCTCTGGGCCACAAGGTGGAAATGTGTTATAACTGCAGTGCTCCACAGTGGGAATGAGCCTGTGATCCTCACTTATAATTCTGGGTGAAGGTCCAGTGAGGGAAGGCAGGACCTGGGGAGCTTCTCTCGACATCCCAGGGTTTCATTGACTTCATCTGGACCCTTGAAATTACTTAGCAAAGCTTTACATTGGTAAAGAGCTCTGATTTGTGTGATATGATTTATTAATCTCATCCCATGTGTTCATTCACTGGCAGAGACCTGTTTCCATGTCATTCACCCCTGTGTAACATCAGGCTCAGTTGTTAGGTCCAGGGATGAAGGTAGAACAGAAGACTTGGCAATATACAAGCCCTTTGCTAGTGGCCTAACTCCGATATTTATCTGATGCATCAGATACCTACTTCGCTGAAAAATTATTATTTTTTTTTAGCATACTTATGCAATAAAAAAGCACAATGTATCTGGCTTCCATGTGAGTCTAACCGGAAGAACACAATACTAGACTGTTGGTGATGGTTTATATGATGACTCTACGAGGTGAACCAGGGTGGTTCTTCACCCTGATCCTAAGCAGTTACCTTAGAGAGTGCTCTTCAGGTGTTTAGAAGCTTACCCCCTCATCTTCCAGTTGCCAAAGACTAGGTACAACATTAGTGTTTTGCAGTGAACATCATTCCCCAAACTAATCCCAGCCTTGCTAAGTCATGGAGTTCTTCTCTCTCTCTCTTTTTTAAAGATATACAATTTATCAATTTATCCTGATATACCACTTCATTTTGAAACTGAGGAGGATGATGAAAGAGAACTGTCATTCTAGCTGGAAGGGAGAGAAAAAGCTCTTTTGTGTGCTGTGCCTGGTAACAAACTGTATTAATGCTGGAGGCATCAAAAGACAGAATCAGCAAATGGACCTCCGCTCCTGTTCTGGTACAAGAACCTCTGCTGGTGAAGTGGGCGGTGGTAGAAGAAGCGCACGGAAGGGCCGGGGCTGCCTCTGGCAGAGGTGACACACGAGGACATTAGCGGGTTTGTGATGGAAGCACAAATGTGTTTTAGGAAGATAGGCCTTTTCACAGCCTTTGCCTCCGCCCCAAACAAGTCCCCAAACCAAAGCCTCATGCTTACCTTCAGCGAGTGGGTCAAGGGTGTGTATCATGAGCTGGAAGATGCTGTTCCTCATGAGACTGTTGTGGAGGGAGGCGGAACTTCCGCCCCGCTGCAGACGTGGCTTCACCTGAGCAGAGGAACCAGACAAAGATGCTGTGAGTGCTCAGAAATGCAAGGCAAGCCCCTCACCTCATCTATCATAGCATCACACACAATCGAATCAAAGATGTTCGACGTACATTCCTTCAAAGTCTCCGGAAGGAATGGCGTTCTCACATCTTTTCCAACTAAAGGGATTAACTGCTATCGTTTCTTGAGAACTTGGTATATGCTGGCCATTGTACTATGACCTCCATTAGTTGATCTCATTCTCAAACTTAACTCTATGAACTAGGCATTCTTATTGTTTCCTTTAGCCAGATGAAGAAATTTAGTCTTAGAGAAGCAAAGTGATGTGTTTAGGTCATAAAGACAAAAAATGGAGGTTACAAGAATGGGTTGCAGGTCTGTATCACTTAACATCTGTTCTCTGAACCAGTGGGTAGTCTCTAAAATGTTTGTATTGCATACCCTATAAGTAAAAATTTTGAGTGTGTGTATGTGTATCTATCTATATGCATATGTATCTCTATCTATATCCAGACACATACTAAAATAAGTGCTTATATACCATAAAACATTTACAAGAGTGGAAATTATGAAGACTAATATAGAAAGTTAACAACAGAGGTGCTAATATTTCCCCCTTCCTCCACAAAGGAACATCAGGCACACATTTCAGGGTGCCTCATTCCATGCGGGAACCACGGCTCTCGTCCATGAAGCCCTGCAGTCTGTGTTAAGTGAGATCTGAAGAGAGAGATCCTCCTATTATGTCTCCACAGAGAACCTTCCTGACTCCAAAGGGGCCTTTAGTTTATGGGGTTTTGCAAAATGTTTCATCACACTACACATCTACAAGGAGGCTTCCTGAGAAAAGTCCCACAAGAGATGCTGTGACCAAATACATTTGGAAAGTGCTACATCCTAGGCTAACTCACCTTTAGAGTTTTAGGATATGTATTAGACACTAAGATGCACTAAGTTTAATACTAAAGAAGTATGATTAACTTGGCTAACTTGGACAGTGTTTATGAGCATTGCTCATTCATCCCTTATTTTGTAGAACACTTATTAACAATGATTCACGTGTTTGGAGGCAAACATGAAACCCACAGGAAGCCTGAAGTATTGGTAAAATGTGATTATATGATACATGGAGAAACCTGACATTTTTAGGGTGATTTTATTATACCTGATATTCTATTAGAAATAATATCTCCAATTCTACAGGGTTTGGGGAAGAATCCGAGGGGATGACTGGTATTTCAGAACCAGATCGTGGTTCACAAAGGAAGAGCCTGGGTCTGTACCCCTAGCCCAGTACTGGATCTGGTATATCCTATGGACTCCCAGTGCATGGCAGAAGTCTCTACTCTGAGCATCACAGGAGGAAGAATGGGGTCATAAGTATCTTCATTACTAGTCCTCTCAGACTCAAAAATCTGCAACTTAAAAAAAATGTGCTGTGTTATTTGATTCAGAAGATTAAGGCTTAGAAAATGTTAGGGGCAAGGTTAAAAGATTTGAATAGAGTTGAAATGTAATCACTGATGACTGAACATAAAAACTCTGAAGGTCATTTCCTTGCCAAGCTTCACAATACAAAATGTGATGTGTTAATTGGATAGGGACTGGAAAATGTGTTTGCTGTTAATAATATGTCATAATCACTGTTACTATGTTCCCTTATTTGGGGAAACCAAAGGAACTCTTCCATGGAAATGTTCCTTATCCTATATCTATAGAACTTAAAGCATTCTTCCGGGCATTATGTATATATTGAATGTATAGAACTTCATGCAGCATTTCTTTTGATGGAACCAAAAGAAATTTCCAACCAAAAATACCACGCGCGCATGCAGATACATAAAGAAATAGATACCAAGCATTAGATCCCTCACTGTCCCCAAACAGCAGCTCAACATCCCTTGGAATGGAATTTGAAAATACCTCACTCTTTCAACTTTTTCATGCCAAGTGAAAGAGGGAACTTAAATCCTTTCGAAACCTAGTCCTAGAAATCATTTGTCACCGAATGTAAGAATTCAGTTGACACTAATACCAGGACAGAACATTTGTACACCCGCAGATTAAACCCTTTAAAGATTCCAAGGGAGAGGATGACTTGTTGAGCTCAAGAGCCCCTCTTCCGCCTACCCCTCCCCACCCTGTCCACAGGCACAGAAACAGGTACAGACAAGGCCACTGCTTCCTACCGGTAGAGTCTGTTCATCCTTGTCCCTGGTTGTAGAGGACTGCACAAGAAGAAAAGGCAGAAACAAAAGACAAAGAAATAAATAAACAACAAGTCACACATAGGTTTTT
Source organism: Budorcas taxicolor (assembly GCF_023091745.1). Taxonomy (NCBI): domain Eukaryota; kingdom Metazoa; phylum Chordata; class Mammalia; order Artiodactyla; family Bovidae; genus Budorcas; species Budorcas taxicolor. Next base: position 27,928,906 of record NC_068917.1, on the reverse strand, counting down.
ACACTTAAACACAAGCATCAGCATAGGGCAAGATTTGGTTCTTTCTGCTCCTGGGAAAGACTATGCCGACACAGGGAATTAAGGATGTGTGCCATGTGTTAAGTGGCTCCAGTCGTGTCCAACTCTTTGCGACCCTATGGACTCCTCTGTTCATAGGGATTCTGCAACCCGCCAGGCTCCTCTGTCCACGGGATTCTCCAGGCAAGAATACTGGAGTAGGCTGCCATGCCCTTCTCTAGGGGATCTTCCTGACCCAGGGATCAAACCCACGTCTCTTACATCTCCAGCACAGGTAGGTGGGTTCTTTATCACTGGTGCCATATGGTTATTTAGGTATATGGTACTTTCACTTGAAAGATCAAAGTTGAATGGCCAACCCAAATACCCAGTGACAGAAGGAAGTTAAATTAGTTGTGATCTGGCCATCCAGCGGAATGTCATGTGGTCACTAAAATGAATGAGGTAAGTACACATCTGCTTGACATGGAAGAATACCTAAGATGGATCATTCAGTGAAAAAATTAAAACCCTTATTTACTATTTCATTTTATAAAAGAAAATAATAATAATACATTAGCACATATAAAGAAAAAAGTTCTGCAAGAATCATTAGTGGTTATTCTTTTTAGTGGTTAGTATCAAGGGCTGAGATTACAAGGATGTGTCATAGTCCATGTCCTTCAGAGGGAGTCAACACTCACCACCTCGAGTGTGGTACATCAAATAAAGCCTGAAGACGCGAGGCCACTGACGTGAAGACTAAGACCATCACACGTGGAATCCAGATGACCCACCTTCTTTCCTGCCCCACCCCTTCAAGTTTTCCATTCTAAAAAAGGAAATATTTGTCCCTTTGATAAAAGTTGACTAAAACACAAGGGCCCAGGAGGGCCATCCATTCATTGCGTGCTTAGTCACTCAGTTGTGTCCAACTCTTTTGTGACCCCACAGACTGGCTCTTCTCTCCATGGGATTCTCTTGGCAAGAATACTGGAGTGGGTTGCCATTTCCTCCTGCAGGGGATCTTCTCAACCTAGGGATCGAACATTGATCGAACATCAATCTCCTGCACTTGGCAGATAGATTCTTTACCACTGAGCCACCTGGGAAGCCTGGTTGGGGAGAATATAACTCAGACAAGGGGACTCTGGCACTCTTCCTCCAGGTCCCAAGTGGACGGCTTAGCTTCCTCTATGAAATGAAAACTCCTTTTTCAATAGAACCAGGCACAGTCCTCCAATCTTTCCGAGAGTATGCAGGTACCCTGGGAACTTCCTCAAGATCAGACCATTGTCTCTGTCACTTCCCCTCGACTATGGGTTCAAAGAGCAAGAAGAAACTGGAATCTTTCCCCCGTCTTGCCTCTGGTCCTCCCATTAATGTCTTTGCTGACCTGTCTTCAGGACTAATCACACACAGCAAGAAGAGAAGATGCAGGCAGAACTACTTTAACAGCTTCATGAGCCCTGGGTTCTTTTTTTAGCCCTACCAAACATGTCACAGAAAGAACATTCAGATGCCCCCACACTCCACCTAAAATATACAATTTTTTTGTGTGTAAAAAAATGGGAAAGATAATTATAACTTTGCATTTCAAATTACTGGCTATGGGCAATTCATTGAATTTATGATAGGCATGCTGGAAATGTTGGAAAGTGACGAAACTGAGCCTGTGATTTGGTTTCACATGTAAGTTTCAAGAAGACGAACAGAATACTTCTAAAGTTGATAACACACATTTTGTTGACATTCAATTAAATATTTAATGATCTCGTAGATAATCTTTGGATTTTAGAGTCGATATCAACATGTTTTTTTCTTCTGGTTCCAGACAGTTTTGCAGACCCTTGAAGAACCTGTAAGTTTCAGGCACAGGCAGAAGTGGTTAGGTTGGAGGTAATTTCTGAGTACACATCCCTAGTGGCTCTGTGGTAAAGAACCTGTCTGCCAAGGCAGGAGACACAGGTTAGATCCCTGGGTTGGGAAGATTCCTCTGGAAAAGGAAATGGCAACCCACTCCAGTATTCTTGCATGGGAAATCCTGTGGACAGAGAAGCCTGGTGGGCTACAGTCCACGGGGTCACAAAAGAGTCATGACTGAGTGAGTAAACACTTTCTGAGTATACCTTACAGGCATGACTAAATTTGCCATAAGCTCCTAATACGGGGCTCTGTCTCGGTGACTTCTCTAGAAACACTAATAAGAAAATATCCTTGATTCCCTAGTCCCAGGAACATGCTTGGGGAAGTGGAGTGGACGTGAAACTGTCTTTTGATTTCTGTTTCTGCTCTGAAAGGCACCGCATGATCCCATTTCTCTCTGGCAGTCCTTTCATTTTCTCATCTCCCACATCAGACAGCTCAACAAATGGCCCCATATTCTATAGAACAATTCCCCAGGGAAATTATCCAGGGCAGCCAGCTCAGCCTTTGGACACACATGGAGATTAACTGTCAGAGCACGCCTTTTCAGTTAGCAAATTTACACCTTGTGGTTAAATGGGAGACAAATAATTATAAGCTGAGGTTTGATACCCGAGTGATACTGTGGAACATGAAGGAATGGGATGGGACTGAGGAAAGAAATGGGTGGTCTTTATAAGAACAAAAATATCACCAGCAGAGAGAAAAGATTCAAAAAGACATATTTAAAAAAATATTTGAAGAAGAAGAAAAAAATCCAAACCTGTTTTTTGGTGTGAAAGGAAGAAAAAAAATATCTATTCCAATGACTTGCTTTTTTTCTCACAAGCAAGGAGGCTCATAAGACACAATAGATGGAAAGAAAGTGCTTTGTACATAGATTCTTTCAAGATAAAACAGTGCAGGGAAAGTTCTAAATCCTCTGCAGAATTTCCTACTGCTTAATGTCAGCACAAGTTGACATCATTAGTTTACTTTCAAGTGTAATTTGCAGATATGAATATACATCAGGTTGCAACATGTACATTTATATACAGACACGTGGTAACTGAGGTCATTCAACACCCTCCACTTTCCTTTTATGTAGCCTTGTTGCAAAAAAAGATGAGAAACGTGACATATGATGGTCATTGTTCATTTTCAGGGCTTCACCCACCTCTACTCATAATTCCCAATGCTCACTTGACTTAGCCTCCATCTAATCATTCCTTGAAGCAGCCTCACAGTCCTGGAAATGTGCCTCTGATTATGTTAGAAATTCACTTTTAAAGGGATTTTAATTACACTGGGGGTAACTAGTAAAGGACCACAGAAATGATTCGAATGTATACATCCTGTAGTGTTTCTAAGCACTGGATTATTTAGTTAAGTGTCCAGGTTTTGGGTTGGCCTCAATGTTGTGATTTTCTTTTCAGGGCTATTGAACATCTGGTTTATTCTAACTCACTGGATGCCACAGAAAAGACAACTTCTTCAAAAGAGGACCTATGTGATTTTAAGGATTAATTTTGGCTTCTGTTTTATAAATTTCCTTAATGTTAAACACACTTAAATATCATACTTTTGGGCTACACTGATTTGAAAGCCCAATTCCTGGTGGTCTGTTCAAAGACTGTTGCCAATTATAGGCAAGACTTGTTAAGCCAAATCCATAGTATTCCACAACAATTCTTGAGGAATACATCTTTTACTTAATAAAGTATCCTATAATTCAATCCTATATTTAATTTAAACTGACCCCTTCCCTAATTACTGCAAATAACTGAACAACTGAGATGACGCCATTAATATCTGTTGTTCTTCATGCTGGAAACCCAATTCCACGTGGCAATTTTGCTACTAGTTCAAAATGCATTTTGAAAGTGCCATTCCTCCACCCCTGATAATAAAACACATAGCTCATTTACAAAACATTTTTAACTCTATAAATCATTCACAAATCCTTAAATCACCTTTCTTCCTTTGACCCTTGAAAGCCATTGGTTAAAAATGATTCCCCTGGGACTTCCCTAGTGAGTCAGTGGTTATAATTCCACACTTCCACTGCAGTGGGCGAGGGTTGGGGAACTAAGATAATATGGCCAAAAAAAAAGATACCCTTAATTTGAAGTAAAGTTTTTTTTTTCTTTTTATTTATTGAAAGATAATTGCTTTATAGAATTTTGTTTTCTGTCAAACCTTAACATGAATCAGCCATAGCTATACAGATATCCCCTCCATCTTGAACCTCCCTCCCGTCTCCCTCCCCATCCCACCCCTCTAGGTTGATACAGAGCCTCTGAGTTTCCTGAGCCATTCAGCAAATTCCCGTTGGCTACCTATTTTACATATGGTAATGTAAGTTTCCGTGTTACTCTCTCCATACATCTCACCCTGTCCCCTCTCCCATGTCCGTAAGTCTATTCTCTATGTCCGTTCTGCCATTGCTGCCTTGTAAATAAATTCTTCAGTACCATTTTTCTAGATTACATATATGTGCGTTGCTGCTGCTGCTGCTGCTAAGTCGCTTCAGTCGTGTCCGACTCTGTGTGACCCCGTAGATGGCAGCCCACCAGGCTCCCCCGTCCCTGGGATTCTCAAGGCAAGAACACTGGAGTGGGTTACCATTTTCTTCTCCAATATGTGCGTTAGAATATGATATTTATCTTTCTCTTTCTGACTCACTTCACTCTGTATAATAGGTTCTAGGTTCATCCACCTCATCAGAACTGACTCAAATGCATTCCTTTTTATGGCTGAATAGTATTTCACTGTGTATGAACCACAACATCTTTTTTTAAAAAATTTTTTATTTTTAAATTTAAAAAATTAATTTATTTTAATTGGAGGCTAATTACTTTACAATGTTGTAGTGGTTTTTGCCATACATTGACATGAATCAGCCATGGGTGTACATGTGTCCCCCATCCTGAACCTCCTTCCCACCTCCCTCCCCATCCCATCCCTCAGGGTCATCCCAGAGCACTGGCCCTGAGTGCCTTGTCTCATGCATCAAACCTGGACTGGTGATCTGTTTCACATATGGTAATATACATGCTTCAATGCTGTTCTCTCAAATCATCCCACCCTTGCTTTCTCCCACAGAGTCCAAAAGCCTGTTCTTTATATCTGTGTCTCTTTTGCTGTCTTGCATATAGGGTCACTGTTACCATCTTTCTAAATTCCATATATATGCATTAGTATACTGTATTGGTGTTTTTCTTTCTGACTTACTTCACTCTGTATAATAGGCTCCAGTTTCATCCACCTCATTAGAACTGATTCAAATGGATTCTTTTTAATAGCTGAGTAATATTCCATTGTGTATATGTACCAAAGCTTTTTTATCCATTCATCTGCTGATGGACATGTAGGTTGCTTCCATGTCCTGGCTATTATAAACAGTGCTGTGATGAACATTGAGGTACACGTGTCTCTTTCAATTCTAGTTCCCTCGGTGTGTATGCCCAGCAGTGGGATTGCTGGGTTGTATGGCAGTTCTATTTCCAGTTGTTTAAGGACTCTCCACACTGTTCTCCATAGTGGCTGTACTAGTTTGCATTCCCACCAACAGTGTAAGAGAGTTCCCTTTTCTCCACACCCTCTCTAGCATTTATTGTTTGTAGACTTTTTAAAAGCAGCCATTCTGACTGGTGTGAGATGGTGCCTCATTGTGGTTTTGATTTGCATTTCTCTGATAATGAGTGATGTTGAGCATCTTTTCAAGTGTTTGTTAGCCATCTAGGTTGCTTCCATGTTCTAGCTATTGTAAATAGTGCTGCAGTGAACAATGGGATACATGTGTCTTTTTCAATTTTGGTTTCCTCAGGGTATATGCCTAGTGGGATTGCTGGGTCATATGGTGGTTTTATTCCTAGTTTTTTAAGGAATGTCCATACCTTCTTCCATAGTGGCTGTATCAACTTACATTCCCACCAGCAGTGCAAGACTGTTCCCTTTTCTCCACACCCTCTCCAGCATTTATTGTTTGTAGACTTTTTGATGATGGCCATTCTGACTGGTGTGAAGTGATATCGCATCGTGGTTTTGATTTGCACTTCTCTAATAATGAGCGAAGTTGAGCATCTTTTCATGTGTTTGTTAGCCATCTGTATGTCTTCTTCAGAGAAATGTCTGTTTAGGTCTTTCCCCCACTTTTTGATTGGGTTGTTTGTTTTTCTGGCATTGAGTTGTATGAGCTGCTTGTATATTTTGGAAATTAATCCTTTGTCAGTTGTTTCATTTGCTATTATTTTTGCCCATTCTGCGGGTTGTCTTTTCACCTTGCTTATAGTTTCCTTTGCTGTGCAAAAGCTTTTAAGTTTAATCAGGTCCCACTTGTTTACTTTTGTTTTTATTTCCATTACTCTAGGAGGTGGGTCATAGAGGATCTTGCTTTGATTTATGTCATTGAGTGTTCTGCCTATGTTTTCCTCTAAGACTTTTATAGTTTCTGGTCTTACATTTAGGTCTTTAATCCATTTTGAGTTTATCTTTGTGCATGGTGTTAGGAAGTGTTCTAACTTCATTCTTTTACATGAAGCTGTCCAGTTTTCCCAGCACCGTTTATTGAAGAGGCTGTCTTTGCCCCATTGTATATTCTTGCCTCCTTTGTCAAAAATAAGGTACCCATAGGTACATGGGTTTATTTCTGGGCTTTTTATCTTGGTCCATTGGTCTGTATTTCTGTTTTTGTGCAAAGTGTAGTTATGATGTGACTTTGTAGAGAGCCTTGTCCCACACACAGACCCCCATTACCACTTCACACACATAAACATCACGTAAATACTCCAGAGTTTAGCTACATCATGGACACACAGCCCCTGTTTTACTCTGACTAGTAATCACCCACCTGCAAATTACATAATCAGATGGGTTGCTGGGAAGATTTCATGTGCCAGAAGACAAGTGTGTAAAATAAAGGATAGATGATCTGGCCAGTGGCTTTGACAACAGATAAGAAAGACAAGCAAATTTTCACAACAGTCAAATAACAACCATAAACTTCCACCACCATAATCTTTCATTAAGTCCTGTGAAATGTACCTAAATTCAGTGTGCCAAGGACTCAGAGGCACTATAAAGTCTATAAGAAAAGACCTAAAAGTATAATTATTTTGTCATAAGTGTGACTCAAAACATATTAGAAATATTAATTCATTACTTAATTGACATTAATGTCAATTTAGAAAAGTTGGGTGAGGGATGACTGATTTTCATTAAAAAAATTAACAAGAAAGTGTGAAATGATATCTCCTTGTTCTTTCAGTATATTTACATGCAATAAACAAAAACATTTAAAATCTCCCTTCTGATTAAAAACGAATAATCCTCAAAGCCTATGAGAAGACTAAGTTAACTATGTAAAAGCTTCAAATCAGAAATCTAAAAGGGAAGAAATACAAGCATTTCTTAATCAGATGTGAAGTCATGTCCCTTTGCCTCCCTTTATTGTGCCCCTAACATACTCCCTAAAATATTAAGGGGAACGAGATTAAATAAATTCCTAAAGAAAGGACTTGTGCTCCCTATGCTAAGTTGTGTCTGACTCTTTGTGACCCCATGGACTGTAGCCCACCAGGTTCTTCTGTCCATGGGATTTTCCAAGTAAGAATACTGGAGTAGGCTGCCATTTCCTCCTCCAGGGGATCTTCCTGACCCAGGGACTAAACACACATCTCTTGCATGGGCAGGCAGATTCTTTATCACTGAGCCAACTGGGAAGTGCTAAAGAAAGGACTACTAACAGATTTAAATTCAAATTATGTTCACTATTGGTTGCTGGGTAATTATGCCACTGTCACTGTCCTTTAGGAAAGTAAGAATCTCAAAGATTAGTGAAGTGCTGAAGGCGGCCGCCCAGATAGCAATAATATCCACTTGCAATAACACCCACTGTGGTTTTAAAGAAACACATTAGGATGGGATGGCGAGAAAGGATGAAAATTAAGTAAAAAGCACAGTAATGAAAACTCACACTTTGCAAACAAAGTGCTTTGATGATTTATCCAAATAATTCCCATGATCTTGAAATATTTGGAAGAGTAGAAAGAAATTTCAGAAGAGTAGATATAGCCTTCAAAAAAAGGAAACGGAATAAAATTGCTTAGAGACAAAGAACAACATTTTGCCTTTTAAATAGTTGTACAAGAGAAGAAATAATGTAGGATGAGAAGTGGTGTCATATAGTTACTAAGAATGTGGAATTCAGGCCCAGACCCTGTGGGTTCATTTCCCTATTTTTGTCACTTATTAGTCTTGTGACTTTGGACAAGTTACTTAATCTCTTTATGCTTTAGCTTCCTCATCTGTCAAATGGGGATAATGATAGTAAGTGCCTCAGGGGGTTGTTGGGAGGGTTCAATGAGTTTATACACACAATGCGCTTAGATGATGTTTGGTACATGGAAAACACTATGTATTGATATTAGTACTATCATCAGTACTATTAATAACAGGAGCTACAAGAAATTATAATGGCAAACTCTATGACAAAAGTAGGTTCAAGGCTGTGAATGGGATTAGAGAACAGGGTGGTTTCTATGTGGGGTAGGAAAATTCCACTGGTCAGGATGGTGCAGGATGATTTGTTTAGGAGGCCAGAGGGCAGTTAATTGTGCCTGTCCGAGGTTGGCAGCCAAGGGAAGAGGAGATGACACAACAGATTATATTTCCTTGGCTTGCCTTCAGGCTCCATCCCTGTCCCATGAATCAGCACTGTCTGAAGGATACAGGATTGGCAAGGCAAGGCTTGCATTTCACATCTCATATACCTTAATGGGCCTGATTTTGATCAAGAAGTTCTGGAGACTAAAAGATTCAGAGAAGGTAGGACCCCCAAATTTATAGATGTGATATTTTATATGTCAATTATACCTCAATAAAGCTGGAGAAAGCAAAATAAAAACAGAAAAGGAGTTTAAATGCTTCTCCATAAATTGGTAAGTTGTACTGGGTGTGTACCATACCCAATTCCCCCAGCCACTCTCTCCAAATAGTGGAAACTGTAAGATCACTGAAAGCAGTATTCACCTGCCTCCTATGGTTCTTGACATGGCTACTAAAATGCAACCAGGTGGCAGGAGAGAGTGAGGCCACTTAGGAGGAGTGGGGACTGTGGGGTCCTTTGTCAGGAACCAAAGCTCCTCAGATGCTTGCTCCACAGGCTAAATTAATAGTAATGATAGTTATTTAAATCTACTCCTTATAGTCCTTATTGAATCCTTCTTATTAAATAGGTACATAGAAGACATTAACTCCTCATTTTATAAACAGAAAGAGAGAAGGATGAAGTGCCCCAGGTTTGTTTCTGTACTTGGGATACTGAGCACCTTTGTTAATTCACTTAATTTAGGAATTAACAACCCAACAACTACTACCATCTCTCACCTCCCCCTGAAAAATCCACATGTTACCAATATAATACTTTGCTGTATTGTTTGAGCAGTTCTCACAATTACTAATGAACCATTTTGATATGCCAATCAAACACAATCTGTTGGTGTTCTGACATTAGCCACACAAATTTCGTTTGACTGGTAAAGAACTCCAGTGTGCTCATATATTAAGTCCAGATTGCCTGACTTCTAAGGAAAGAGGGTCTAAGATGATGTGAACTTAAAAGTTCAACAAATGTTGGTGCTGGATTACCACAGAATAATCTGCGGTAAATGAAGCAGATTTTAGTAATAATGGACAATATTTACTGAAAGCTCAACATGTGCCAAGGGCTTCATATATAGTATCTCATTGAATCCTCACAATAGCAGGTATTATCACCACTCCTACCCCCTGTAATACATAAGGACCCTGAGGCTGAAGGAGGTTAGACAATTTGTCCACAGCCATGTAGCTAGCCAATAAGAGGCAGAGCTGGGATATGAACTCAGACACCTGGGCTGCAGAGTCTCTTGAAGTGCTGGGGAAACAAGAAAGTGGAATTTTCCTTGCAGTGGCCTGTGGGAAGGAGGCTGGAAACTGCAAATACAGTAAAAATAGCTTATGTATATTAAGAACTATTTATGAGCTCTGACTTCCAATGGAAGCCAGAAAATCTTTGCCAAGTGATTGCTGTGGATGCAGAAATGACAGATTTTATTTGTGTTCATTTGGTACAAAAAGTTGGTACCTGGGAATAGAGAAAGTAGAGAAGTTATTTTCTGGTCTTCTGTTTCTTCCAGCATTATTATTTTGACTTGTCTACAGTTGTCATAAATTTTCCTCTGAATATCTCTTGAAGGTCATGGAGGCATGCTTATGACCTTCACAACAGCATAGGTCTAAGTAACACTGCAAACTAGTTAATCCATATATCAAATTGACTTGTATTAAGGCATTTTTAGCTTAGTAGCCGGTGGGAAGAGTGGGGTCCTCTCTTAGGTAGTCCATTTCTCACTGTGGCCATGTGACACTAGTCTATACTCAGTTTTTTTGGAAGCATGGTGTACCCAATCTTCAATTTATTTCTGACATTTGACAGACTGGTGCTGTTTCTTTGTTTCAAGGAAAAAAAAAACAACTCAAAAATGAAATAATCACATTCCCAGTTTCTAAAGCAATCAATGGAAGACACTGAATAGCAAGTTTTGAATAAAGAAAAGTTATTTGGTCCATCACTTAATATTTATTGGGTAATACTTTTTGGACACTTAGTACAGGCCAGGCATTCTTCTAGGGCATTCTTCTAGGGATACACGTGTGAGCAAAACTGACAAAGATCTCTGTCTTCAGGCAGTTACATTCCCGAATATGTTATCATAAAATTAGACAGAAAGAATATGTAGTAGTTACATCACTTAAAATTGGTATAATTAAACATATACTGGGAATTCCCTGGGAGTTCAGTGGTTAGGACTCTGAACTTTCTGTCCTTTCATTGCTGCAGGCCTGGGTTTGATCTCTGGTCAGGGAACTAAGATCCTACAAGTGATGTGCCCAAAAATATATATATATATATTCTTAAGTGGATTAACTGTGGCCTGACCATCACTTTTGTATTCATACTTTTTTTTAGTTTACCAGTCCTAGATTTAGCATGCATTTTGGTTTGGAGAGAGGTTAGCAAACACTATAAAGAATACAAAAAACATGACTGTGTCTATAAAATTATAAACAACATATAGCAAAGGATGTTTTTAAAATGCTTTCACAGACTTTAGATTAAAGAAAGAAATAAACTGAACTTCAAAGAGAACAAAAGACTATAATTTGAATGTAGTGTAGCTTAGTGATTTGGAAATACGCACCTTTTCACTTCTATGGTCTCTTAGTACAGCGCTACCTCGTTAATGTAATATACTGATTCTCTACCACGATTTTTTAAAAAGGATTTATGTATTTATTTATGGCTGTGCTGGGGTTTCATCGCTGCTCTCGGACTTTCTCTAGTTGCAGGGAGCGGCGGCCACTCTTTGCTGCGGAGAACTGGCTTCTCATTGCGGTGGCTTCTCCTGTTGCAGAGTGTGGGCTCTAGGCGCTTAGGCCGCAGCAGCTGTGGCCCATGGGCTCTGTTGTGGTGGCTCGCGGGCTCTAGAGCTCTGGTTCAGTAGCTGTGGCACATGGGCTTGGCTACTCTGTGGCATGTGTCTTACATGTTACACATCTCTGCATTTTGTATTTCGTCTGCCTGTGTGCCAGCACCCCATAGGTGCTCAGCAAACACCAATCTCTTGATGGACAGCTAGGAAGTTGCGGGATAGAGTTTTGAAAGGCAGGAGGATGCTCAGAGAGGCAGCAAAATCACTCTGATACAGGAAAGAGTTGAGGGGCCTGGATCGAGTATTGGGCTTAGCTCATGATCAGCAGAGACTCTTTGGATTAATACAGAGTGGTACCGATTCTCTGGCTTAGTCCCTAGACCTTGTGCCCAAATGCTATTGCATGGGTCCTTTAAACTAAGAGAGTCAGTCTTCTTCTTGGTGGTTGAACGGGACCTGCCACAGCAGTGGCAGAAGGGGGTGTGGTGGAAGCATCGAATGGAATAGAACCACCAGGCACTGAAGAGGAGATCATGGCAGGAAGGAACAGTTCCACTGGGCACTGATCATTACACCCCTTCACACCCTGGAAAAGTAGGGCACACAGGCAAGACTAGGAATCCCACCACTGGGGCCTGACATGAAGACAGTTACCACTCCATTTCCCCCATAGTATTCTATGAAATTCTAGTATTCTAGATGGCTGATGCCATCTACAATAATGAGAATCACATTAAGGTTCAAAGTTATTAACTGGACCACTTGTCTTTCCTACTCTTTGCTCTCATAGGTAGCCCAGACAAATCGCCATTTTAGCTGCTTTATCTGTGTCCTACCTTGGATATTATTAAGTTATTCCCTCATGCTCTACCTGCCTGATATCTTCCTTCATGGTACCTTCAAAATGATTCTTTCATCCATCCTTCAACACATATTTCATGTGCACCTTATATGCATCACATTGTTGTAGCTGGGGATGTTCTAGTGAATAAAACAGCCCAAATCCTTGTTCTTGTATAACTCATATTCTAGTTTAAATCTCCCTTCTAAGACATACATAGTTTTCCAATTAAGTAGCAAAGGCAGCCATTAATATATAAAATTCCTGCTGACTTTTATTGAGCATTAACTACACTTGAGGTAGTGCTGAATGCTCATTTAATCCTCATGACCAATCTAGATGGAAGGTTCTATTAAGAAGCATTAAAAAAAAAACACTTCTTATTTTGAAATAATTAATGAGTCACAGGTAGTTGTGAAAAAAGTACAGAGGAGTGCTGTGTGCACTTTCCTCAGCCTCCCCCAAAGAGAGCATTTTATACAACCACCGTACAGTATCAAACCCAGGGAGCAGGCATGTCCAAGCTATCGGGTTCACTCAGATTTTGCCACTCTTGTGTACATTTACTTGTGATTGTATATAGTGTGTGTGGTGTTTGTGTTGCTCCATGCAACTCAATCACATGTGTAGCTTCCTGTAATCACCACTGCAACCAAGATACTTAACTTTACCATTACCATAACATTCCTTTGTGCTACCCTTTAATATTCACATCCATTTCTCTCTTCATCCCTCTCCCCTGGTACTCACCAATCTGTTACCTATCTTTATAATTATTTCATGATGGTTATATAAGTGGAATCATGAAGTATATATGCTTTTGAGACTGACTTTTTCTACTTAATTTCCTTAAGGGTTATCCATGCTGTAGCAGATATCAATAGTTTGCTCCCTTTATTGCTGAATAGTATTCTATGATATGGATCAACCACATTCATCTACTGAGGAACATCTGCATAATATCCAGTTTGGGGTTACAGTGAATAAAGATGATAAGAACAGTTATGTACAAGTTTCTGCAAAAACAAAAAAATAAGTTTCATTTCTTTGATATATATGCATAAGGATTATAATTTCTCGGTCATAAAACCATCTATAGTTTTAAAAGTAACCGCCAAACTATTTCCCAGAGTGGTGGTACCATTTTACATTCCCATCAGCAACGTGCGAGGGATCCAGTTTTTTCTGCAGTCTTGCTAGCATTTGGTATTACTGCTACTTCTTATTTTAGCTGTCCTAATAGATATACCTCATTGTGGTATTAATGTGCATTTCTCTAACAGCCTATGATGTTGAACATTTTGTCATGTACTTATTTGCTGTTTGTATATTTTTATCAGTGACATGTTTGTGCCTCTCTTTTGCCCACTTCCTAATTGAAATGTTATGTTTCAAGAGTTCTTTGGCTCAGACAGTAAAGAATCTGCCTGCAATGGAGGAGACCCAGGTTTGATCCCTGGGTCAAGAATATCCCCTGGAGAAGGGAATGGCTACCCACTCCAGTATTCTTGCCTGGAGAATTCCATGGTCAGAGAATTCTGGCGGGCTATAGTCCACGGGGTTGCAAAGAGTCAGACATGACTGAGTGACATTCACTTTCAAGAGTTCTTTACATATTCTAGATACAAGTCCTTTGCCGGATATGTGGTTTGCAAATATTATTTCCCCATCTGTAATTAGCACTTTCATCTCTTTAACACTGTCTTTCTTCCACACAGCAAAAGGTTTTAACTTTGATGAGGTCTAATTTATCCTTTTTTTTTTTTCCTTTGACACATCAGGTTTGTTAGCACGTTTAAGAATTCTCTGCCTGGTCCTCCGTCCTGAAGATTTTTTTTCTATTCACTTCCTAGACATTTTTAGTTCCACGTTTCACATCTAAGCCCCTGGAGTATACCTGACTTACAATGTTGTGTTAGTTTCACGTGTATAGTCAAGTGTCAGTTACACACATACATAGATCCATTCTTTCTACGATTCTTTCCCCATACAGGCTATTATAGAGTACTGAGTAGTGTTTTTTTGAGTTAATTTTTGTATAAAATATGTATTTTGGTCATGATCCAATTTTCCTATGGATGTCTAATTGCTATTATATCCATTTTAAAGATCAGGTGTGGAAGGTCTAGTGAAGTTAACTGACGTGCTCAGAGTCACACAGGTAGTAAATGAAGGCACTGGGGTTGAAATACAGGAAATCTAACTTGAAACTATGTGCTCTTAAGGCTATACTTCCCTAGGTCCAAGGCATCACTCTCTGCATTCCTCAAGTAAACATAAAACACACTCGGAATTCACCTTTCATGTGGGACAGAAGGAAACTTATTCAGAAAATAGAAGCCCTCTAACCTTCCTAGAGTTGTTTAAGAAAATCTGGAGCTTTATTCATTAGCCTTGCTTTGAACAAAAAGTACACAATTAAAAAAATAAGCTATTATTTCCAACATCATACATCCTTTCAATCATACAAAGTGCAAACCAGAAACATGGAGATGAAATTGAGATCTGCCATTAAGTAAGGACAGCTCTATTTTTGCTAATGAAGTACTAATGGACTGATGAGTTTGGCTTAGGCCTTAAAATAAAATTTCTGGATCCACCTCGTGGCTGTGGTCTCCAAAGGCGTATCTTATCTGCTATCTGTCAATAGCACAACGGAAGCAGCATACCACTGAGAACAGACATAGGCTCGCAGTAACAGAAATGGAAAAAGATATGCTCTGGGAATCCTAACTGCATTATTGTGAAATGGAGCCAGGAAGATCCGACGTTACAGACAGTACCCTCTTCTTGGCCAAATACTCAGCACTATTTTCAGTGTTGGAATTAAAAATCTGTTGCAGAAGCAGGGGAAAATGACATGAGGAATATCCTGTAGAAATAGCTTTCTTTCTAATTGCTCCTGGCTCTGAAGCCTTGGGTTTATACACTGAGAACTTCTTGATAGTTCTGGAGACTTCATTTTGCAGCAGGTTCCAGGGCACAAGCTTCACTGCCCAGTGTGTGTATGTGTGTGTGCGTGCGCATGCTCCCTCGCTTCAGTCATGTTCAACTCTTTGTGACCCTGTGGACTGTAGCCCGCCAGGCTCCTCCATCCCTGGGATTCGCCAGACAAGAATACTAGAGTGGGTTGCCATGTCCTCCTCCAGGGGACCTTCCTAACCCAGGGATCAAACCTGGGTCTCCTGCACTGCAGGCGGATTCTTTGCCACTGAGCCATCAGAGAGTATCTTCAGTGCTGACGATCTATCATACGATGTTGTATAATATTACCAATGAAAGTTTACTATTTACTCAGCTATAGAAACGCTGGATACCTTAGGACGGGATTCTAACACAGCAAAATGATGTTCCTGTGGGAAAATGATGCTCACTCATTGAATGAAGAGAAGCTAGTCCAAGAGTGAAAGAGTGTGCTTATGTTGACATTTCTTTCAAAATAATGTATGTTTGTGCTTTAAGGACCTATAATGAAAAATATCAAATACCAATAAAGCCTGAAGAGTGTACAATGAAATGCCATACTACCACCACTTAGATTCAGTAATAGTTAGCATTTTCTACAGTTGCTTTATAAACAAATGTATAAGTTTATATTTTTTTCTGAATCATTTTAAAGTAAGTGGCAGGTATCATGTTAACATTTCACATGTTATCTTCTAAGGACATGGTCATTCTCCTACATAATCATTATATATTATGTGTGTTCATTTTGTCTGTATGTAATAGATGGCACGTTGCCTTAACTGGCTAATACTACTAAGGTGTTTTCCTGGAAAACATGGTCAACTATTATTATATTTATAATTTTGTCCCCAAGGCTGATTAGTTATTAAGTGTATGTAAAATAAAGCATCCATTTTATTTGTTAAGACCTCCTACTTTCCTATTTATCCCACAAACCCATGAGAACAGATCAATAAAAATCATTTGGTTCATTAAAAAATTGCTCTGGACACAAAAATTCATTTCCTGACTTTGATATCAGCTCATTGGTGGATAATACTGACCGCACAGATATGTATAAATATTAAACAAATACTATTTAGTACTAGAATTTGGGATCCATAGTCTGAATTTAAGAAGGTAGTTTATGAAAGCTCTGAAACTATGTATAACATTTGGTGTGCCTATGAATTTTCAAGGGTGGGGGAATATCCATAGCTTCCAGCAGATTCTTCAAAGTGTCTATGACCCTACAAAGGTTATGAATCACTCATCTAAGGCTTTCACAACACCCTTTTTACAGGACCTTATTACAAAGGGCACAAATGATCCACTGCTAATGATAGAAAAGAGGAATGCTAAAAGGACCCATCTAGTTCACTCAATGAATGACAGCCCAATGCCACCCGAGCGGTTCTGGCAGGGGCAAGCACAAAGCATGTTACACACCGACAAGTTCTCCATTATTTCAAACTCTTCAGGAAAAAGATATGAATGTCACTGTAGATGACCCAATTCTATTCAGTTGGCAGAGACTGGGCAGAGTGCCAAAGGACAGCTCTGGGGACCAGGCACTCCTCTTATCCGACTGTGTTTGTTCCAAACGGCGCCCCTCCTCTGCAGGCTCGACAACCTTTAGGGTGACTTAAACCACGACTGTGTTCATCTTGAAGAAACACAGAAGGGGGAAGCAGAGGAACCCAAAGTAGACAGGTAAGAAAAAGGGAAAGTGTCTCCTCTCTTACCTGCTGGTCCGCTTTGGAGAATGAATGCCAAAGGGAATAAAACACACTAGAACTGTGCTAGGTGTTCTCATAAGGCTATCTCAGGGCATCAGCAGACCTACAAGTATCTCCCTTGCACTGTTGTTTGGTAGCTGGAAGGAAGTGTAGCTCAGACGGATGAAGCAACTGGATGGAGAAAAGACAACTAGCTACCCAGTGAGTGAGATGAACGTGATAACCACTACACTATGGAAACGGGACTCCAGTGAGTAGGGTTAGAACTTGTGTCTTTTTTCTAATGTTATGATTGAGGGATTTTATATTTATTTATTTCTTACAGTTTTACTGAGATATAATTGATGTATAGCACCATAATAAGTATAGTTCAGTCTATTATCTAGTATAGACACAAATTTCTTTTAATGTCTTTTTGCCCCTGTGATGAAAACTCTTTGGATCTACTCTCTTAGTAACAGAACCCATGTCTTTGAATGCCATTTCCCATCATAAATATAGTGTGGGGGGACAGGTGTGAACACAAATGATAAAGAATAATAAACAAGTAAAGTCCCTTGGTTCCGTGGTATTGTTCGCTTACTGTGCTTTGTTTTATGTTAATTTATATTGAAAAAATGCAGGAGACAAATCAATAGCACTTAGCTTCTGAACGAACTGATTTAGATGTATCATCCCATTTAATATGTATAGCTCCATACGCAGTAACAATCCCATTTTACTGCTGGAAAAAGTGAGGCTCAATGAGGCTGAGCAAATAGACCTAAGCTGTATAGGGAGATAAAGTTGGGGTTCATGCCAGCACTGTTTGGTCGGAAAGGAGGTCTCCTCTGCAGACTTGAGGCTATGGGGTCAGGAAGTATATGCCATCTGAGAGGGCACAGACTTTCAGGCCACTAGAGAGCACTCAGTTGAATATGGAAAGGTTGTTTTCTCCAAATAAGCGCCCCCTCCCTTTTATCCAATACATACATTCTTGAGAAGTTCTGCAGGAAATCAAGTTTTAGTAAATTGAATTTATCTTTATGGCCAATGAATATTCATTAGGCAGACGATTCTAATACTTTCCTTTTATTTGTTCCTTCTCTTGAACTGCAGAGTCACAAGCATTTAAATATCTTGGGATATCTAATGGAATCTCTGTTTTGTTTGCTTTCTGTCATGGAACAATTGTATCCCAGTGAGTTAGACTCTGACATCTGTATTTCTAACATTAAGCATTAAAAACAAACAAGTACGATTCAAGGAGATAAAGCCATGGAATAACACTGCAGAATAATGGAAAGTGTTTTAAAAATTCCTGGCTTGCCAGTTGCTAGTACTGTGGCCTCTACCTAGCTGCTGGAGGGTTCTAAACCTCCGTTCCTATACATGTAAAATGTAGATGACAGCTATATCAGAAGACTGTTTAATATCAAATTGAATGACATACGCAAAATTTCCAAATCACCTATAAGCACCTCATAAACATGCATGAGAATACAAACTTACAAGAAGTTACAACTGGAAGAATTAAATATCTAACTCAGAGATGGCAGATAGCCAGGTTGAAATTCATAACCCTGAACAAATCCAGAATCTCTCAGAAGCTTTGGCCAAGAATTTCAATTTCATGGAACTGCAGAGAACTGGGGCAGCCAGTCATTCTTATCCTAGATAGATGAGAAGGAAATCTGCTTCAATTTTTTCCATTTTCTCATCCAATAATTGTCATTTTGCATTTGCAAATGGTTCATTTTGCATTTGCAACACAAAGATTCTCACTCACTCTCTCATAATGAGATCCCTCTCTCATAACCTTGTTAGAAAGTAATCAGGTGAAAAAAAAGTAACCAGATGAAACCACTATACTATAGGTAATTGTGCGGGCTTACACGGTGGTTTACACTTTTACATGGTGGTTAATTTGAAAAATGGCTGCAATTATTCTCTTCCCTGTATCTATGTACCTTTGCAACAGTGACTGTATTTCCCCCACATCAGGAGGTGGAGTTGGTTTCCCTTCCCCTTGATCTGGGCTGGTTTTGTGACTTGCTTTGTCCAACAGAATGTGGTGGAAGTGACAGGGTGACAGACTAGGTCTCAAGGGCCCTTGCGTGCATGTAGACAGTCCCTTAGAATTCTGCCCAGCCTCCACGTGAATCAGCCCAGGCTAGCTGGCTAGTTATCCCCAGTCATGCCAGCCATCATCTAGCCAGATGACAGATGTTACCACTAAGCAATGAAGTAAATACTCTGGAGATGTGTATGTGTGTGGGACGTACCTACATGTGTGTGTGATTCTCACCAAGGACCTTGTTTGGATATGGGGTCATATTGGCAATATCTGGATAATGAATTTCCAGTGTAATGATAATGATATTTTACATCATCAGATTCTCGGATCTCCAATATGAAAACTAATAGACACATCTCCTTTAATATAAGAACCTAAGATGAGAGCCAATAGCTTTTAGGTCCTACAGAATCCATTTATCCACAGTTATTCAAGGGAAGTAAACCAACTTTTAAAACATAAAGCATAGTGATGAGGGAAGAGGTAGGGAGAGGCTAACAAGAAAGAAAATATTTCCTATTAACTTGGAAAACCTACAAATATTTATTCTATTAATCAAACCTCAAGCCATATACACTCCTAAAAATGTTTGTTAAAAGATTTCTAAAATCATTCATGCTCCAGAATAATGACTTGAATTTATTTGAGAAATGGAGAAATTAAAACTTCATAGTTTTTCTGGTTGATAATCTGATAAATAAGAAAACCTCCCCTTCTCTCTGATGAAGAGGTCACAAAATAAAATTATGATCATAACCTATTTAGGCAGTCAAAAAGCATTACGTCTTACATGACTTTAATCGGCCTGGAACCTTTCCATGAAAGCATCATCAGTTCTATATAAAAATGGCTCCCCTGCTGTTATTAATCCCTGTGCCTCGCTGAGGACTCACTGTATAAGTGAGATCAGATCCATTTGGAAAATAAGAAGTTGAATCTTCACCTTTTTTAGACATTAGAGTTAGGTGCCTTTCTCTCTGTACTGTTGGGCAAAGTATCTCCCTATGTCTAGCATTTATTTTAGGTTGCCTCAATATTTTAAAAGAAGAATATTTATGTTTATGACAATAAAAACAATACATATTCACTGGGAGGTATAGGTCTTGATGTGGGGTTTGTAGGACCAGACAAGCGTGAGGCAAATGTCTCACTGGTATCTTGCACAAAATTAAAGGGGGCATCAAAAAAACTCAGTAATGTAAATGATACGAAGGCTGTCTTTCAAAAATCAAAATTAATGCACAGATTGGATGATGCACAAAAGATCAAAATTTTAAATAAAGATAGGCTTGAACCCTGTACTTGCATAACCCTTTCTCATGTACCTTATCTTAATCCTGGCCCTGGTTCTAATAAAACTTGATTTATAAAAATAATCATCTGGTCCATGGGCTATAGTTCCTCAGTGTGATTTTTTTAAAAAGTACTGCATTAAAATATGATATATCTTGAAATGGGATTTGGATGCCTGCTTAAATTTTATACCTCACTGCACCCCAATTCCTGCCCTGGGAGTTCAGATTTAAGTTGAGATGATAAGCAAATGAAAGTTTTCAAGCAGGGGCTTGATGGGATTGAAGTTTCAAAAAGATGGCTTTGGCTGATGTATAGATTGAAAAGTGAAAGTCGAAAGTGAAAGTTGCTCAGTCAAGTCTGACTCTTTGCGACCCCATGGACTCATACAGTCCATAGAATTCTCCAGACCAGAATACTGGAATGGGTAGCCTTTCCCTTCTCCAGGGGATCTTCCCAACCCAGGGATCAAACCCAGGTCTCCCATATTGTAGGCAGATTCTTTAACAGCTGAGCCACAAGGAAACCCAGGAATACTGGAGTGGGTAGCCTATCCCTTCTCCAGGTGAATCTTCCTGACCCAGGAATTGAACCGGGATCTCCTGAATTGCAGGCGGATTCTTTACCAACTGAGCTATCAGGTATAGATTGGAGGGAGGTCAAATGAGGAAACTAGGAGACTTGTTAGGAGGCTGATGCTCTAGTCTAGTGATTCTGTTCTTACCTAAGTCATCAAAGGCCACTCTGGTGTAAAGACAGTGGCCACGTGCCTGTCCCCACATCTCACTGGACATCTCAGCTTCTGTCTTCCTCCTGACATTCTCTCCTGGTTCTCCTCCTGCCTCACTGACTTCTCCTCCCCAGTCTTGAGGACTCTGCCCTCTTCTGCCCTTGAACAACCCCTTGGCCTTAAGTACCATCAACAGACACCTCTAGTCCTGACTTGTCCTCTCCAAACGTGCACATCCAACTGTCCATCTGCCATTTTCCATTCGATTTCCAGCGGGTAGACCTCACAAAGCCAGAGTTCATGTTCATTGATATTTCTCTCTGCACTGTTGGAATCAGTCCAATGACAAACTTAGATGTTACAAAACATCTTCATATTTCTTTGGTTTATTTTAGGTTGTTTAAATATTTTTTTAACACTTAACATGTACGTGTTTGGACTACAAAATCAACACATGTTCACTGGAAATTTTTATTTCTGCTCCCCAAACCTGTTAATCTTTCCCATCTTTCAGTAGAGGAAGGCACTGTCATCTACCCAGCTATTCAAGCCTCAAAATTAGCTGTCTTGCTGCATTTTTCTCGTTCTCCTTTCTCCTACATCCACTCTACCAGCAAATTCCATCAATTCTATTGCTCAAATAGGTCTCCATTTTTCTTTTACTAACATCAGCACCAACCTTAGTAGGCCTCCTGAGGACCTGGCACCCACGTACTCAGGCTAGGGTCTGCCCTGGATGGAAGAAGCTGGAATGGCAGGGTTGTGGGGGGAGAATGTGTTAAATATCCAGCACAGGCGGTAGGGAGGGAGACTGACTTGGCTTTTGGGAGAGGGGAAGATGCAGCCTGAGGAGGACTGGTTCCTTACGTGCCTGGGCGTCCCCAGGTAGCACAGAGGCTAGACAGCATCCCAGCTTTAGGCCCACTGCACACATTCCCTCAGGCTTCCCTAGTGGCTAAGTGGTAAAGAATCTGCCTGCCAATGTGGGAGGCATGGGTTTGATCCCTGGGTTGGGAAGGTCCCTTGGAGAAGGAAATGGCAACTCACTCCAGTAATCCCACGGACAGAGCAGCCTGGTGGGCTACAGTCCATGGGGTTGCAAATAGTTGGACACGGCTGAGCAACTAAGCACACACACACTCCCTCACGTTCTGTACTGGGTCCACACATCTGGATCCGGGGCCAGAGGGAGAGATATTCCAGCAGGCCCTGGGAGGTGCATCTGGTCCATCTTGGAGGGAGCAGGGTGATCTCGGTGAAGATGTGTCCAGTTACCATCTGGGAGGCTGCCCAGTCGGAGAACGCTGGTGACAGTGCTAAACCGGAGCTCAGTTTGTAGGGCTCAGAATCCATGGCCTGGTATAGGGTTGACACCAGGTGGCAGTATACCAAAACCACAGGGTCCATGTGCCAAGCTGACTCCTTGGGGAGTTCACTAACGTGGAGGAAGCTTAACTAGCAGTATATCTATGGGTCCTGCTCACACAGACTGCATGAAGGTTGTTCACCTGATCTGCTGTTGTTAGATCTGACTCTGAGGGTGGCTTATATGGGGTTATGATGCTATGACTTTTCATGTTTCGTGATCTTAAGATCCTGTTTATTTTTTTTCCTACAGAGCTGAATGAATTCATTAATCATCTGCCCACTTTACAAAAATCAGCAGATTTGATTAGTAACTACTGATCTTGATTGGGAAATAGATGGGGAAACAGTGGAAACAGTGTCAGACTTTATTTTTTTGGTCTCCAAAATCACTGCAGATGGTGACTGCAGCCATGAAATTAAAAGACTCTTACTCCTTGGAAGAAAAGTTATGACCAACCTAGATCGCATATTCAAAAGCAGAGACATTACTTTGCTAACTAAGGTCCGTCTAGTCAAGGCTATGGTTTTTCCAGTAGTCATGTATGGATGCGAGAGTTGGACTGTGAAGAAGGCTGAGCGCCGAAGAATTGATGCTTTTGAACTGTGGTGTTGGAGAAGACTCTTGAGAGTCCCTTGGACTGCAAGGAGATCCAACCAGTCCATTCACAGAGGAGATCAGCCCTGGGTATTCTTTGGAAGGAATGATGCTAAAGCTGAAACTCCAGTACTTTGGCCACCTCATGTGAAGAGCTGACTCACTGGAAACGACTCTGATGCTGGGAGGGATTGGGGGCAGGAGGAGAAAGAGACGACAGAGGATGAGATGGCTGGATGGCATCACTGACTCGATGGACGTGAGTTTGCATGAACTCCGGGAGATGGTGATGGACAGGGAGGCCAGGCGTGCTGCTATTCATGGGGTCGCAAAGAGTCAGACACGACTGAAAGACTGAACTGAACTGATCTTGACTGCTCTTTTTTTGCATATCAAATGTAAGCTATTCTGACCTTATTAAGATGAAGGATTTTTGTCTTAATGTTAAATATTGAAAAGTTATAAATACCTGATTTACTTATACCTGCATTTTACTAAATTCAGTGGCTATTATAGTATTAAAATGTTAATTTTAATAGCTCTTTTCTACTAAATTGTCTGTTGTCAAGATCAAAGGATCCATTATTAAGGTCAGTTGTTATGTTTTATGTTTTTCATTGATGTTTTCTGTTTGAAGTATCTCTAGCTTATTTTTTGACATGTTGCTGCTTCTCCACACTTGCCACCACCACTACTGATGGAAATGTCCCTAAAAGGTAGCAATTGAGCATGGAACCTTTGGGGTGTATTTCTGTGTATGTGGAGTGTTTGGTACTGATGGGCCAGCAGGCAAGCCTAATCCAGATATGCTCCAGAGGATGGGTAAGAAAGGCTCATTGTCACAGACACCATGTCTCAGGACAACTGTCCCAAACACTCTCTCATGCTTTGGAAAGAGCAGACGTGTCATGTCTGAGCCTTCTCTCTATAACATATACTTACCAAAAATAATGATGAACATCTGTGTATGCCTTTCCAGTTTGCAAAGCGCTGGCAATACGTCACTGTTAGCATGTCGCTTAGGACAGCAGTTCTCAACACTAACTGTTCCTGCAGCACATGAGGATGATACTGACATGCGTGACACTCACACGTGCAATGTGCCAGGGATGTGCTTAATCCACAGAGGGCAGGATTTCCCATAACTTTACATTTTTGCCCCCTTCTTCCTGGTGGAAGCTTGTTGGAACTCAATTGAGTGAGGCTGAGTTTATTGAGATAACTGAAATTACTCTAATCAGTGAAAGTAAATTTATGAATCTGGGTACTTAGTCATTGTGAATATAAACTACATATGATATGCTTCCCACCTGAAAACACACTAGTCCCTCTCCACATGGGAGGGAGTTGGAGCTTAGGGAGGAAGAGCATCTCTCACCTCAAGTTCAAAGATTTATGCAAAATGAGAATAAGGTGAATTGTTGGAGATACTGATGATAAAAGTGCTGGTATTATTGATGGTGGGGAGAGATGGTGCTTAGAATTGTTGATTTCTGTTCTCTTCTGGAAATAGAGTATTAGGACAACAAGATTCAAATGAATGTAGGTGCAAGACTGGCTTCTGAGGAATAAGGGCATTCAGCCTCAGTTAACACGTATGTAATTTTTAAAGATGACACTTAACTCTGTGCTTACTATGCCAGGAAGGGTCTACATATTTCATATAGATTCACTCATTGAATCCTTATAACAGCCTGTGAGATAAGTTCTGTTTTTATCTCCATGTTTTAGAAGGGCAAAACTGAGGAAACTGAGGAAGGGGAAAATTAAATTACTTACCTAAAGCTTCCTGTAGTAAATGAAAGAGCTGAGTCTGAATCCAGGCAGTCTACCCAAGGTCTGTGTCCTTAATCATCATGCTATTCTCTATCTCCAATTCTAGCTTATTTAATTTCAAATTACAGTTCTGTTTTCCTCATGTGACCTTAGCTTATGTAAAATTTCTCTGTATTCTTATACAATATGCTTGATATATAAAGTCCATGCTTATTAAAAAATCATGACATTTTCACATTTTGCTTAAGGGATACTGGTATATATCTGAAATTAGGATCCCTCATTAGGAATATTTGTCATCATTAATGCTACCTGTTCACACTGAAAATTTTGTAGGTAAATGATTACATTAGTAATTCTTATTCTTTAATCACTAAGTCTAAAAGTATATTTACTTAAATAGGGCCTTTGTCCTGAACTAATCTTTGATTGAAACGTCCAGAACAAACTTTGACAAGAAATGAAACTGCACAAGGAGGATAAGAAATACACAATACTTAAGAATGCCACATGGAGAATTCGGTGTGGCAGTGTGTTGGAGAGTGTGTCTCTATCAGATGGTCAGTGCCTGTCTGTCCTCTGTGTCAAGAGGTCCATGAGTGTGTCTGTGTGTTGGGATGTCCGTCACTTGATGACTGTGTTTCTGTGTGTCTGCCTGGATGTCATTTTGTCAATGGGCACCTCTGTGCCTGTGTGTGTGCCTGTTGTCAGCTTGATTTCATGGATCTGTGTGTCCATGTGTGACAGCTCAGTTGGTAAGGAATCCGCCTGCAATGCGGAAGACCCCAGTTCAGTTCCTGGGTTGGGAAGATCCCCTGGAGAAGGGATAGGCTACTCACTCCAGTATTCCGGTCTATAGAATTCCATGGACTGTATAGTCCATGGGGTCGCAAAGAGTAGGACACGACCGAGTGACTTTCACTTTCAAAGGTGAGAAAAGACATCCTATTCTATTACATTCTATTTTGTATAGTTTCCCTAGATGCTCATAATCCCCACTGGTGAAAAGAATAATTTTAGTATTCCAGCTATACACTGTAAAGATACAGACAGAGGGGGCATATAACCAAGGACATAAAAGATGCCTGGATGTTATAATACATCCAAGTCCCATGAGATTACATGAGCTTCTGTATTAATGTAATTTTATTCCTATTCATTTCTAATTCCATGATATTGGGAATTGCCATCATTTAAGGACTATTTTATACTGGTGGTTGACTATAAACGACATTACTTTTTTCAACCTTAAAAAATGTCTTTGTTCCTCACAGCCTGTGCTGCATTGCTATAATTAATTATTCAGGACTCTGATTTAGCATATTTTAGTTTGTGAGCCTGTGGCTGTAAGAGCAAAGTAAGGACATATTTTGTACTTCAGAGTGAAATTTCCACAAATAACAAAATAAATGTGGTATATTTTAAAAGGAAAAAAATGAAAGGGTTACTCACTCAGTTGTGTCCGACTCTTTGTGATCCCATGGACTTTAGCCCACCAGTCTCCTCTGTCCGTGGGATTCTCCAGGTGAGAATGCTGGAGTGGCCGTTCCCTTCTCCAGGGGATGATTCTGACCCAGGGACTGAACCCGGTCTCTTGCATTACAAGCAAATTCTTTATCATCTGAGCCCACCAACATGGTGGCAAAACATAAATGTGTGTTTTTAATGCATGATGGCAAAGAGGAGTGTGGAACAAGTGGGGCTCAGGAGAGAACATGAAAGGACGAGCATTTTCTAGGTAGATCCCAAAGACAGTGGGTCTGAGGTCAAGAACAGCATGGGGGGTGGTGACAATGAGGGTGTCTCCAGTAGCCCAAGCACCAAGGGGCTCTGGCCCGCCCCACACCTCAGTTTTGGGCTCCCTACATTGGTTCTGCAAGAAAGAAGACCTTACACTAATTTTTCACTCTGAATCACAAACATAAACTTTCTAGGTTTGTAAGGAACCTCTGAGAATTGTTCTTGTCGGGTTCTGTCTTTTTAAAGAGAAAGAAGCCCATCCTTAGAGAAGCAGCTCTGTTTGAAACACAAAGGGCACTGGATCTGCGGTTGTTCCAGCATCTTTGCACTTGTGTGATCTTGGGAACGCTATCAGCCTCTCTGGCTGCAGCCTCCCTGGCTGTAACACTGTGATAATCCTTTCTAGGAGTGCTAGGAAGAGTGAATTGGAACATGTCTATGATATCACTTAGGAAATTATGTAAAGCAACTCAATCATTGCCATTAAGGAACTCACGTTAGGTGCACAGTTGAGCAGGATCTGACCTTTAGACAGAATGCAAGGAATCCTCGCCATTTTGTACAACTAAGCATTAAACAGGTATATTTTGGTGCATAGAAATCTGACCTGTCTTTTTTCCCTCACCAAGTAAAACATAAACTATTTGAGTTTCTTGCTTGTTGTCAGACTCCTGTTGAAGAAGATCTGAAGAGAAATTGTGCTTTCACCAACAGATCATTTCTCAGCTCTGAAATTGCCCTTGCCACTGATTATCACAAAACCCAGTATTGTTCTCTGCAGCAAGCAGGGGGCTGTCACTTTAGGGCTGACACACTTTCTTTCCTTCAGAAAGAGATCCCTCTAAAGCTTTGACTGCTGAATTCAAAACATCAGTGATGTCAGGCCAGATTCGCCTTTTAAAGAAAGGTCATTGCTGTGAGGAACAGACTTGTTTTCGGGGCTTCGAGTGGGGTGGGATAAGATTGACAGACACAATTCCACCAGAAAGATTCTGATAGATAACAAAAAGCCTTCTATTTCCAAAGGAAAAATCAGACAGGAATGAGATATAAACACACTTGTCCCCTATTCTCTCCTTCCCTCCCTACCTGATATTATCTTTCTGAGCTTATTTAGAGTAAAAGTAAGTTTCTGTAGCTTTTACAGCTGTAAAACCATGGTGGCAACCAGTTTTCCCAAGGATGTACTTGCCACTGCAATTCTTTCCTTTATTACACATTTTTGTACACACACACACACACACACACACACACTCACTCACTCTGAGGGAAAGGAGTCACCAGTTGTTTAGCTATACCCCTTGTCTGGAATACTATCCTTGGCTCATCCTACTGCAGAAGTCTGTTGAATTTCCATTTATCCTTTGACCCCCACCTCTTCCATGAAGCCTTCCAAGATTTTCCCAGGTAAAATTAATTTCCTTTTTCTTCTTATCATGAGGATTCCTCTGTTACAGTAGTATTGACAGTCTGCCTTGATTTAGTAGGTTATTTTTATTTGTTTCCCTCCTATGTTTGAACTCATCCCTGACAAAGAATCTCACAGTCATCTAAGCGTCTCTTCTCTCACAGAAACTAAAACTTTAATAAAGGTATTTATAGGAACATTTAGCTGTCAAAACTGGTTCAAAGTCATTGTTTTTTATCTCAGGGAACTTACAGATGGTCTGTATTGGGATTTCCTAAAACTCCTTTACTGGAAATTTTGGTCAAAGAGGAAAAGATCCCAAAGAGGTCTCTAACATTGGAGAAATAGGAGCAGTGGGAATGATGGGAAAGAGGTGGCTATTCATGGCTGTATTTTCACGTGACAGATGTCCCCAAGACAAGGGGGGCAGCAACCACTGCTCAGAATAGCACTCCTGATCAAGAAGCACCATGGAAAGGACAGGAAATGGAGCATAAAAGGTAATTTCACACAAATGTATACAATAGAAAAACATTTCTGCATTGAGATGAAAGATGGAGATAAACAAGATTTATTCTCAGCAGGAAAGACTGCTTACCAAGTCAATCACCTGGGTACCACTGATATCTCTACCATTAACCCAAATCTTTCAAGGGAATTTAGGTTCTTACCTTTACAAGAATTATTACCTTCTATCAGTAGACAGGAAAATGCTTGATATCACAAGTGGCACAAAGGGAAGGCCTGTGAAAAACGCAGTCACAGGGCATCTCACTTAAGCTGGCCAACATCCATTTAACAGTGGATATTCAGATAAGGACTGTGAACTCTGAGTTTGAAACCACTCCCTCCTCCTCTTGGTGACAGTGATGAGGATGTTGTGAAAGGTGACAAAGGAGAATAAAAGGTGGAAAGCCTACGAGCAGAGACAACTCTATGAACTAGGTCTCATAAGTAAAAGTGGTGCTAACGCTGACTGAAGTGCCATAAGCCATCTTATGCAGTGGGGAGTCATTAGTTAATAAAACCGAAAGGACAATCCCCAAAATTAGGTACTATGACCTTCATTCTGCAGGTGGACAGCGAGGTCAAGCAAGTCATAAGGCATCCAATTGATAACTGGTAGTACCATGCCAGATTCTAATAAAGAATAAAAACCTGCCAAATAAGGATAACACATTAGATTCAGGAGAATCTAATATATTATTTCAAACACTAATTAGATTCAGGAGACTAGGCGGGCAAATTAGAAAGCAAAAACTAAACGCCCCCCACTCCCTGGCAAAGAGTTGGATGCTACATGGGGAAAGAACTTCAGAACACAAGAGAAAAAGTTAAGGTAGGAAAATGAATCTAATTGACTAAAGTTGGCCCCTGTACCAACAGGAGAGAATGCTACAAAACAAGGAAGTTAAATCAAACTGTTTGAGAAGTGAAGGAAATAAAATTCACCTGTAGAAAGAAAGCCCAAACCAGGAGGCAACTTGTAAGGGCATTTTGTGGAATAGGGAAAGCAATATTTAATTCTATTGGGCAGAAGGAATCTGGGTAGATACTGAGCCACCGACAAGGAGGGACATCAAATGCAAGAGGATTTAAGGGGTTAGGATGAGTTATTGGGTTTTATGTTTATAAGAATCTCTGAAAGGGGTCAGACTGTATTGTTTCACAGACTCTGTACCACCCACGTGTGCTGGCAGGCTGAGAAAGCTAGACCAGGAGGAAATGACTCAAAGTTATTTAATAAAACTGGCTTTAGTGAAATTGTCTGGGTCTAAAGACACTCATTCCAAAATAAGAAGACTTAGTGAGTTTTACCAATTTTGATTAAAAACAAACTATAACCCCCTGCCTCCTCTCCCCCAGGCAATTCTTCAGAAGATGTGGATGATGGGAAATATAGAAATCATCAAGAAGAGTTCAAGATCAAAGATCACTCAGACACCATTTAGATACTAAAAAGGAATCAGTGTCAAATATTAGCCGACTTGTAAACACTGTAAGCGGGCTTCCCAGGTGGCTCAGTGCTAAAGAATCTGTCTGCCAAGCAGGAGACGTGGATTCAACCTCTGGGAAGATCCCTGGAGAAGGGAATGGCAACCCACTGCAGTATTCTTGCCTGGGAGATCCCAAGGACAGAGCAGCCTGGAGGGCTACAGTCCATGGGGTCTCGAAGAGCTGGACAGGACTGAGCGACAACAGAGCAGCTGCAGCAAACACTGGAAGCATCCAGAAGTCTGAAGTAACAACTAAATAGTTTCAAGAATCAAGGTATAAAAACTTTTTTTTCTTGAGATGAGGCAGTAGGCATTTTGTATTCACTTTTATTACAAGAATGGAGAAATATTAAACTTTTTCTTTTAAGATAATATTTGTTGATCTTCATCTTGAGTTGTCCTATTCAAAAATGTTTTGGGGTATTTCAAAAGCGACAGGGAGATATGAAATACTAGTGCGTTAAAAAAAACCCCACTGATGTTTTACTATTCAGCTTCTTAAGCTACCAGAACCTATCTTCATGGTAAAGGTTGGGGGTGTGAGCCAACAGGGAGAACACTATACTTGGACTTTAACATGGAGTTTCTTGCAGTATTGACAATCACTGCCCAAAATTGACCTATGGAGAGAGTACATGTGAATCAACGGATGCCTCAAATACAGGTGTCATTTGGTCACAAGTATTAGGGTGTTTAAACACCTCTGTCCAGTAAAATATTTTGGAGGTCCAAATAATAGTCCACCTACACCGAGTGGCATGTGCTTCAACTAACAAAGACGACAGTGCACAGGAAAAAGATTTAACCGCTGGCACAGAAAGAGCTTGTCCAGTTTGCATAGTTGCCAGGTGGCTATCTAGGATCTAGCTCCAATAAGGGTGACATAAAGCTGTTCAGTCGCTAAGTCGTGTCTGACTCTGCGATCCCACGGACTGTAGCCTGCCAGGCCTCCTGTCCATCACCATCTCCCTCACTATCTCCCAGAGTTTGCCCAAATTCATGTCCACTGAAATGGTGATGCCATCCAACCATCTTATCCTCTGCCACCCTCTTTTCCTTTTGCCTGCAAGCTTGCCCAGCATCAGAGTTCTTTCCAATGAGTCAGTTGTTCACATCAGGTGGCCAAAGTATTGGAGCTTTAACCTAACCTCAGCTTCAGCTTCAGCATCAGTCCATCCAATGAATAATCAGGGTTGATTTCCTTTAGGATTGACTGGTTTGGTCTCCTTGCTGTCCAAGGGACTCTCAAGAGTCTTCTTCAGCACCACAATTTGAAAGCATCAATTCTTCGGTGCTCAGCTTTTTTATGTTCCAATTCTCACATCTGTACACTGGATCCATACATCCATTGAAAAGACCATAGATTCGACTATATGAACCTTTGCCAGCAAAGTGATGTCTTCACTTTTTAACACTCTGTGTAGGTTTCTCAAAGCCTTCCTAAAGGGTACCCTCCTCTAAGTGAGTGAAGTTGCTCAGTTGTGTCCAACTCTTTGCGACCTCATGGACTGTAGCCTACCAGGCTCCTCTGCCCATGGGATTTTCCAGGCAAGAGTACTGGAGTGGGTTGCCATTTCCTTCTCCACGGGATCTTCCCAACTCAGGGATCGAACCCTGGTCTCCCTCATTGTGGGCAGACGCTTTACTATCTGAGCCACCAGGGAATTCCTCCTCTAAATCAGCTATCAACTCAGAGCAGTGTAAATCTGCAGTAATCACTCAGTTTCTAGGTCTTCTGCCCACGCGGTCATATTTGCAGGGAAGAGTCAAGACAGTGTCTGAAGAGCACAGGATCTGGAAGCGGACTGCAGGAGTCTGAGCCCCAACTTTGTGAACACCTGGCAATGTGACTGTTCTATACCTTGGTCCTCATTGGAAAAAAGGAACACTATGTTCTATCTCAAAAGCCATTTTGAGGATTAAAGGAGATAATTCATGTAGAAGGCCTTGGCACAGAGGAAGTACTCAATAAATGTTAGCTCTTGTTAGCAGATTCTTTGGCAACAGATTCAAGAGCTGAAAATGTAAGAAACCAGAGATGCAATACCTTCCAAAGACCAAAAATAATGGTACTAATTGGGTCCCAGGAGTCTACTCTGGTGGTAAAGAGAATGGATGCTGAAATAATCTAGTCTACTGGTTAAGAGAACAGAGCTTAAAACAGATTTCTTCAGGGACCCAACCCAAAGAAAATTTAAGAATTGGTTCATGTGAAGACAAAGAACAACCTGATGAATGATCATAGCCAATATTTCTAGAGGCCTCTGGCGGACCATAAGCTAGAACTGCAGCTGTGGACCAGCCCTGATAATCTGCCTTTCCCCTTATTTTCCCATCCCATGGGAGGCAGCTTGGATGTGATGATTAGGGAGCAGCCTCTGGCTACAAAAGGAAGCAGAGCGCAAAGCTAACTGGCCAAATGGGAACTGAAGCCATGACGTTGGCCTCATTAAAAAGAGTCAGCAATGTCCTTGAGTAGACCAGTTTTTCACAGACAGCCAAGCCATCTGCAAAGAAAACAAAGTATGGTACACACAGGCGGATACGCAAACACACAAGCACAAATAAAAACACAAAAGCAAACAACAAACAGGATTTACAACTCAAACAGGCATTAATTCACAGATATTTTTACACATCGGCTTCTATTTTTTTTTCTGGTGCCAACATCAATAGCCTTCTATAAAGTCAGTTCTGTGGACAGGGTTGAAAGACTTCTGAAGGGGAGAACTGTATGCTCTAACTTCCATGTGAAGAGACCTCATAGAGTGGTCAACTTGCATTGATGGAACATCAACCTGCTTCAAAGACAAATAATGTGCTACCTTCTAAAATGTGAAAACTAAAAATGAAGTAGCCCTTCAGAAACAAGCTCAGAGGTGGACCTAACAGTCACAGGCAGCACAGATCTGAAGCTCTGATGACCTCATTTGCTTTTACAATATGGTGTGACATGACCTGCCCCTTCTGCTTCTGCTCCAGCCACTCTTTCCCCTTTTATGCACCATCTTAGTATCTGCCAGGAAAAATTCAACTAGTCTGACAAGCCAACTCACAGCTTTGCCTCACCTTCACCGTTGCACTTGGTGACCTCGAAACTGGTGATAAACTTAGCCCATCTCAGAATGCCTCCTGTTCATCTCCCAATCTTGGTTACGACAGCTAAGTTGTGAATCTGCTTCCCTGAGGATAAAGGCCTTTCACTCTCAGTGCCCAGCCTCAGATAATAAATGGGCCAAGTGCAGACAAGATCTGTCATGGAAATGCCCCTCCACAGCCTGAAGAAGTGGGCACATGCTCTTCTGAGCACTGTAGCACATTGATGTTCTCCTAGGATACTTGATCGCACGCCACCTTGGTTATGATCAGAGAAGTAAGACTGTCTTTTCTCTTCTTCTAGTTTATAATCCTCTTGAGACTGCAGACTCATTCTTATGCATGTCTTTTTCCATGCCTAACACGTGCTAGGTGCTCAAGAAATATGCTGAATGAACACAATGACAAGCTAGCACTCATCATGAAGAAATATCTCTGCCAGAGGGGATTAGTGTCCTCATCCTTTGTCAACACTGATGAATATTCTTCATTATGAAAGCATCATTCCCAGCTGAAAAGTTAATCTAAAGTCATTCCAGTAGCCATGCTGTGATGAGCTTACTTATCAGTCAAAATTCAGTAGACGGTTGAGCCTGGAGTCGAGTTTGGAGTTTTATCCCAAGTTCCAAATTGAACTCTGTGATTCCTCCATCATCACTTCATACTGGGGGCCTAGTCCAGTGCCTGGCATGTTGTAGATGTGCAATGTATGTTTGCAGAAAAAAAACACACCCCAGTCTAACACCCAGTGCTCTGTCCAGGTTATATCTGTACTGGCAT
The DNA here is from genome assembly GCF_023091745.1 of Budorcas taxicolor. Taxonomy (NCBI): domain Eukaryota; kingdom Metazoa; phylum Chordata; class Mammalia; order Artiodactyla; family Bovidae; genus Budorcas; species Budorcas taxicolor. The sequence continues at coordinate 27,895,163 of NC_068917.1, read as the reverse complement.
CCACTATGTCTTAACGCCCAGTCTCATATGCTGGCCTTCAGACCTGCTGCCTCAGCGTCAAGGTCTTATGTGATTGATTCCACCTCTAGGCCAGTCTACATACCTGATTTTTAAAAGCAGCTTTCCTCGTAGCTCAGTTGGTAAAGAATCTGCCTGCAATGCAGGAGACCCCAGTTTGATTCCTGGATCAGGAAGATCTGCTGGAGAAGGGGTAGGCTACCCACCCCAATATTCTTGAGCTTCCCTTGTGGCTCAGTGGGTAAAGAACCTGCCTGCAATGTGGGAGACCTGGGTTCAATCCCTGGGTTGGGATGATCCCTTGGAGAAGGGAAAGGCTACCCACTCCAGTATTCCGGCCTGGAGAATTCCATGGACTGTATAGTCATGGGGTTGCAAAGAGCTGGACACGACTGAAGTATCATTTGTTTGTAATTCATCCATGTTAAGTGCACAGTTCGATGAGTTTTGGCCAATGTTAACATCGTGGACCACCAGCACATTCACGGTACGGAACACTTCCATCATCTTGAAAGTTCCTTCATGCCCCTCTGCAGTCAATCCCACTTCCAACCCCCAGTCCCAAGCAACCACTAATCTGCTTTCAGTTATTACAGCTTCGCCTCTTCTAGACGTTCATCTAAATGGAATCACAGAGAATGTAGTCTTTTGCGTGTTCCTGAGATTCATCCATCCTGCCGCGCGCATCCACAGCCCACAGCACATGCTTGTCTTCAGCCTTGCCCGGGCCTTTGGCTTTGGTGCATTCCTGACACTTGGCCTGGCTGCCTTGCCCTGCAGACCTGTGTGCTTCCAGCAAAGTGAGGCTTCCTAAGTCATGTGTTCTTCTGAGTGACACATTACTGTTTCCAACCACCTGGTGAATCAGCCCTTCTCCTCACTTGGTTAATAGCCCCCCTTTTCTGACCACTCACTGCCTTGGTGAGGAACCCAGAAGCTATCTTCCACCTTCCCTCTCACTTAGGTTTATTACCTGTGAATTTCATTCCAGGTAAAGAAAGGAGGAATTGCAAAATATGATGTTTAATACTGTCCATAAAAATAATCTCTGACAGGTCTGAGAACCTCACACCAGCTGTATGTAATTCTTTAAGAGCAACTTGAAGGCAGAGATCCTTTCTCTTTCAGTGATGAATATCCTCTGTACCTGCCCTCACCATCCTCAAGCCAGCTCATCACCTCAATTTCATGATTTCATGGCTGTTCAGCTGCTTTGCTCAGCTCAGACGTGTTCTCTTTGGCCACCTTAACAAGTTGTGCAGACTCATGTCCATCATTCTCCATCACTGGGGAGTTTTTCTTGTGCTTTCTTAGAAGGCATTTTTGTGACTGGAATTCATATAACTGCAGAGATTTATAAATCTGTAGTGAAGAAAACCCTTCACTAATTAATGCAGTTCGCTAGCCACAACATCGAATGAGAATTATGAACAAATGCATCTTCCAGATAACTGAATCCCGTATCATTTCTGATGGAAACCTTTTTAAGAAACACTCGTTACATCCTTCTTTGCTTGGGAAACAGAGTATACTAGATACAATTTAATTTTCTCTTAATTTAGCCCTTCATGTCTGGAACATATTTAAAAATATTTTGTGTACTTCTAGAGATGGATCAGAAGACATCTTCTTCTCTTTCTATCAGCTTCTACATCTTTAGAACATTGTTGGTCAGCTTCTGGTTGTCTCACTGTCTTCCAATTTTCTGCCTGAGTCTACACAGACAGTATGCAAGATTATTAAAGACCCTGGGTAGCTAAGAACATTAAATCATTAACTCATTTTCTACATATCGCTACAGTGAGGTATATGGACTTCATGCGGAATTTTTCTTCTCTGAAGTGATGGATATCTCTTTTATATAGTTCTGAATTTGAGGCTGTGTTACAGATGTGGGAGGCCCTGGGGTTTTAATTTCAAGATGAATGGACTACTTTGGCATTGCTGCTGTTATTCAGGCACTAAGTCACATCTAACTCTTTGTGACCCCATGCACTACAGCACTCCAGATTCCCTGTCCTTCGCTATCTACCAGAGTTCACTCAAACTCATGTCCATGGAGTCAGTGATGCCACCCAACTATCTCCAACTTCTGTCGCCCCCTTCCCCTCTTGCCTTCAATCTTTCCTAGCACCTGAAAATTATTTTTCTTTTGTTTTGTTACTTGTTTTATCTAAAACAAGATAATATGAATCACAGGTTAGAACTAAGTTACAGACCACAAGCTATGGAGATCTATAAGAAGAGTGGCTGGTGGCAGATGAGTCTCAAGTCCCCTGGCAATCACAGTTGGTGGGTGGGAGTTTGCCTGGAGAGCTGAGCTGAGGACAATTTTGAGTTCCTATCTGGCTGGGCTCACTGGGAAAGGCTGCTGAGATTGACTAGTGACGACTTCTGCGCACATGGGAGGAGGACACAGAGGCTTGAAAACTGTATGTTTAACTTTCCAATCTGAAGGTGCCACAGTTGACTGTGAAAGAGAATCACAGGAGGTCACATGTTCTAACTGCCCCTGCAGAGCCTGAGTCACTTTCTCCCGGCTGGACTTCTGAAACTTGGTCTGCAATTATGACAAGTGGGCCCTTTCAGAATTGTTTGTGCAAATCGCGGACTGTCAGCTTCAATGCTGTGAACCAGATTGTGTTTCTCTCTGAAACCAGGGAATGGATCATTTCCATAGACAGAACTTCCATTTAAGTCAAACTGCTATGTAAGATCACAATGAACAGAATACAAAGTTTCTGTGGTTGCCAAGACTACAACCAACATAAAAGAAAACGAAAGTAGAAATACTAAATACACCTTAGAAAATCAGGATTGTTCTGTGTGGTTGTGTGCTAAGTCGCTTCAGTAGCGCCCGACTCTGTGCGACCCTATGGACTGTAGCCCTCCAGATTCCTCTGTCCATGGAATTCTCCAGGCAAGAATACTGGAGTGGGTTGCCATTTCCTCCTCCAGGGGATCTTCCCCACCCAGAGATCAAACCTGCGTCTCATGTCTGCTGCATTGGAAGTCTGGTTCTTTACCACTGGTGCCACCTGGGAAGCCCTGTGTGGTTAATTCTGTTGACTTTTTATCAATCTGATTTTCTCCCCTAGTTTTGGTTAGCATGACCTATGTTATTTTGGCCTTCAGAACTCTAGAATGATATTCCCTTGCTTGAGGCCAATCTAAGAATCTTTAGTGTTTCACTTTCCATTTCAAGTCTCTCCTTTTTCATTCACCTCTCATTACTGCAGGATTCCATACACTCTCTCTGAAATCCTCATGGGTTCATCCGCCTTCAGTCTCTTTCCCAGAGTCTCACTTTTCCTATTTGGAAGATTCCTGCTTTTTATTCCCACCTTCAGAGCCCAGGCTCCCCCAGCTCCCATGTTCCTTGTTCTTATCTCTTTACATATTCTTTCCAGCTCCGCTGCCCCTTAAGAAATATCGCATGCACCTGGGGTCTCTCTGCACCTCCCACTACTTTCTCCTCCCATTTCTTTGCAGTTGCTGTAGCTGAAATACCCCAATTTGGTTTTTGTCACCTGCTCCCTCACCTTAAATTCTTTTTTTTTTTTCTTTTTTAACTATGGAAGATTATAATCGTACAATATTGAGTAGTATAGAACAAAATACAATTCCTGGAGGCCAACTGCTCCACAATATTGTGTTGGCCTCTGCCACACCTCAACAAGGCGCAGTCACAGGTATACACGTGTCCCCTCCCTCCTGAGGCGCCCTCCCATCTGTCACCCCAACCCACCCCTCTAGGCTGTCACAGAACGCTGGGTTGAGCTCCCTGTTTCTGCACGGCAAATTCTCACTTGCTATCTATTTTACATGTTTGCAAGGGCAGCAGTGGAGATGCAGACACAGGAAACAGACACGTGGGGGAAGGAGAGAGTGGGACACGTTGGGAGAATAGCATGGAAACATATACATTGCCCTTAAATTCTCTGGGGTCTGGTCCAGTGGGATCTCTCATCCACCATGCAAAGCCCAATCCCTTCCTCGGTTCCACCATACACCTCCTCGGGGGTCCTACCCCCACCAATCTGTGGGGGCCTCTTTGTGTCCCAGGCTTCCTTTCACCAGGGTGACTCTCGCTCCAGCCCTCCTGAAAATCCTGGGGATCTGCCTTCTGCGTGTTACACTTTGTTGGCTGGTGGCTCTGGGTTTCCTACTTTGCAGTGGCAGAGTAGCTCTCCACTTGTAGCTTCTAGAAGTTGCCTCTTTCAACCCCAGGCTATAGTCTCAAGTCAAGCTCAGAAGGACCTAGAAACAACTGCATATATTTAGGAGAGGGGCCTCATTTGTCATAGTTGCAGGCCTAGTTTCAGAAATCCAGCCTGGAGAAAGTGGCCCAAGCTCTCCAGAAGCAGTTTGAACTGGTGGCCTCCTGCGATCCCTTTAAAAAAAAAATTTTTTTTTTAAATATTTAATTGAAGGCTAATTGCTTTACAATGTTGTGTTGGTTTCTGCCATGCATCAACATAAATCAGTCATGGGCATACATACGTCCCCTCCCTCTTGAACCTCCCTCCCACCTCCCACCCCATCCCACCCCTCTAGGTCACAGAGCACTGGTCTGAGCTCCTTGAGTCATCCAGCAAATTCCCACTGGCTCTCTGTTTTACGTATGGTAGTGGATATGTTTCCATGCTGCTCTCTCCATTCGTCCCACCCTCTCCTTCCCCACTGTGTCTACAAGTCTGTTCTCCATGTCTGCGTCTCTACTGCTGCCCTGCAAACAGGTTCATCAGTACCATCTTTCTAGATTTCATATATACATATATATGCATTACTATACGATTTTTGTTTTTCTCTTTCTTACTTCACTCTATATAATAACCAACTGGCACCTTCAGATTGGAAAGTTAAACATATGGTTTTCAAGCCTCTGTGCTGTTCTCCAATTTCCACAGAAGACATCACAAGTCAATCTCAGCAGCCTCTGCCAGTGACCTCAGCCAGATAGGAATTCAAAATTGTTCTCAGCTCAGCTCTTCAGACAATCTCCAGTGTTCTTCTAAGGAGGGAAGAGCCAGTTTATATTCAAAACATAACAGACAAACTGCTATGACCTAGACAGTCAGAGGGGACCTCATGTGCCATGCTTCTGGTAGAGACAGCCAGGCTTTCTGTATCCTTCACCATTATTACTCCCCGGACCTACTGTAGTCTTATGCCTTATCTTCTATGCTCATTGATGCCGCCACATGCATTCCTGTCCGGCATGGCCTTCGTGTGGTCCACTCTATCTTGGCTTATGCTGTTGCCTCCCTGCCTGTTCTCCACGTGCCCAAATCCTGCTTTCTCCAGGTTCAGCCCCAATACTATCTTTCCACAATATCCTCTCTGATGAAAAAAAAAAAAATCCTCCTAGATGTCCCATTTCATAACTATTGGTCTCCTTCTCAGTCTGAAACCTCCTTCTAGCTGTTGTGAGCATTAGTTGTGTCCTGCTCTTGAAGGCATTATTCATAGTGTCTCCCAAACAATGTTCTGTGGGTGCTGGGTTGATCCCACCTCAGCTATGGACTGAATTTTAGGGGACTAAAGTTACCCCTGCTTTTGCCCAAGCTGCCATCTGGCCACGACAGGTCCCAGGTGTTGAAGCACATTCACTTGGGTTTATGGCTCTGAAAAGCAGAGAAGACTGCTGGGAAACAGGGCTGTGTGCATATCTGTGCTCGTTCACAAACATGACTCCTCACCTCTGACAGTCATCAGATGCATAAGGCAGTGGCATAGCAGCTGGGTCTTTGGAAGATGACCAGAACTCATCATAACACAACAGCTAACAATGATGATGATTATACGCTGGGTGCCAAGCTCACAATTCTATGAGGCGGCACTATTATTATTCCTAATTTATAGACTGGTACACTGAGGCTTGGAGAAGTTAACAGGCTACGCTAAATATTCCCTGTTTGCCCCACCACATCCAGTCTTCACCCTGCCCAGTGCATGGGGAGGCCAAGTTTTCAGGCCTGCAGGAGCTGGCTCCTCCTCTTGGACTTCCTGTTGGACGCCAGCACTGGGAGGTGGGAGCAGGAGACCAGCAGTTTGAGGAGAGAGAGGTCATAATGTGTATTTTCCTAGCTCCCTCCCTGCCTGGCTGTCCATTGCCAGCGGCTGTAGTTCTCTTCCCAAGTTACAGTGTGGCCTGCCAGGCACCATTTCCTATAACCACAGGTATCAGCGGGCTCCAGTAACCCCATGTCCTTTGCACTTTCAGGCAAGAGACGGACCCAGGTACGACAGGGACCTTTTTTGGCTTTCCTGAATCCCATTGTTATGAGTTGACTTGTATCCCCCGTTGATTAACACCCTGTACCTCAGAATGTGACCTTATTTGGAAATAAGGTTATTGCAGATGTAATGAGTTGATAAGGGGGTAAGGGAATTCTAATCTAATATGACTGGTGTCCTTATAAGACGACCTCCATGTGAAGACAGACACGGGGAGAATGAAGGCCAAGATTAGAGATAGGCAGCTGCAAGTGAAATGATGCTAAAGATGGCTGGCCAGAACTGGAAGTGAGGGAGAGGCAAGGGTGGAGTCCCCAGGTTTCGGATCAGAGCTCTGCCAACACCCTGCCTTCAGATTTCCAGCCTCTAGAACTGTGGGATGAGAGATTTCTGTTTTTTGACATCATTTAGCTTGTGGTACTTTGTTACAGTGGCTCTAAGAAACTAATCCAACTCCTTGTACTTTGAAAACAGTCCTTCACTACATTCTGTTTAATCACTGACTTTGAATGTGCTATATGTTTTCTGCTGGGTCCCTGACTTTCCTAAGGGGAAAAAGCTAGGAACTGGATCTAGGGTTCTGATGGCGAAGCACAAGTGCTTACCTCTGAAATAACACTAATAGCAACATGGGTTAAACTTAGGCAGTGCTTTTATTAACTTCCGTAATGCCACTTGGCCTGAACACAGTGTTGCAGATTGTGCTTTTAGTGTTAATGGCATGCCTGATTTTTCGTTATGAGCCCAGCTGGGCTTGTGTTAAATGGCAGAGCAGTGATGAAGAGTAAGCTCTTGAGGAAGCTGATTTTCTGAAGAAGCACAAATACACTCAGAATGGGACAAATGGAAACCAGGGGCCATGGGGGTCAGGATTTTCAAATATGTCACAAACTTCTTGTGAATACCATCAAAGCCTAAAACAATAGGACGCTTGCTTCATTTGTAAGGTGAACAGGCAGGGAATTGTGAGGGGACCAAGTCCTTTTTAAATGCAAATAGGCTGGCTACTGGGCAAGGTGCAATTCTTCTGGATGAAAGAGAACTAAAAAGCAGAGATGAAAGGTATATAGACCTGAAAGTCTTCCTTTGTCCCAGAGGATTCCCTGATCGTTCTATTCCCTGGATCATCTGGAGCCTCTATCTTTACATTCCCCGGTTCCTGCCTCAGGGAAGCAGGTGGAGGAAGCTGCTGTCTAAGTAATTACCGCTCTACCATTTCTTCTTAAGTATGTCACTATTTTTAGTAGAAGTGACTCATTCATATAAGTAGGTACACTGGTGGTGGTGGGAAGTTCTTAGTGATGACTTAACCCTTAACGTCTCAGTGTATTTGTATTTATTCTTATACCTTATCCCTTCTCTTGATGCTAATCACAGGTGAGTTTTGATTCAGGGCACCAATAAAAACACCTACCACCGCCCCCCCCCCCCAACCCCCACTAAACTTCGGAATAAGCTAAAGTGTTCTCCTCACAGATACCTAAGAAATGGAAAAATTCTTAAAAATCTCTAAAGCTAGGAGTAAGGGCAAGAAAGGGGAGATGGCTCCAAGTCTTCCTGAGAAGAGGTGGCAGGTTGAGGGAGAGGCCAGGAAGTGGGTAGAAAGATTGAAACACTCTGACTTCGCTTTACTAGGGGAGCAGCCGAAGTTGTATGTTAGGAACTGGAAGATTTCGAAGCCTTGGGGCAAAAGCAATTCATTCTGGAAAGGCAGTTTCCTGATTCCTCTCACAAATGGAAAGCCTATACTAGAACTTCCAGCACAACCACTACCCCCACCAAGCTTGCAAACCTTTAGCACTGGGCACTTTACACACCTACTCTCCTGCAGTCCTCAGGATACTTGTAAGACAGGTAGTGTTACTATCCCTTTTTGTAGATAACTAAGTTGAGGCTTAGAAAGGTTTTGCATTTTTCTCAAGTTAACACATTAATAAATGGTAAAGTCAAACTAGGGACTCAGGTCTGGCTGAGCTCAGACATGCGGTAGTTCTGGCCCTCTGGGGTGCGGCCTGAGGCTATCAGCTAGTGATCCTGCTTAAAAGATAGTTTTTGAATATTTTGACAGAACTTCTCATCTGGGGATGAATTGTCCTCCCCTGTCATAAGACAGTCTACCTGTGTGATTCTGTGGGTTTGCTGGATAAGAGAAACAGGGTAAACATCTTGCCATTAGGAGTTCTTTGGTTTAAATAACCTTTTTTAAATAATTCCTTTTCATCCAATACAACAATGTTGTTTGCTTATATTTATGTATTTTCATATCCAAGTCTATGGTATATTTATTATTTAACTGACATTAATTATGAAACTCACAAGTTCTCACCACACTGCCTCTGGTATAGCCTTTCTGTGTGTGTGCTCAGCTGTGTTCTGCTCTTTGTGATCCCATGGACTGTAGCCCATCGTGCTCCTCGGTCCATGGAATTTTCTAGGCAAGAATACCGGAGTAGGTTGCCATTTCCTATTGCAGGGGATCTTCCCAACCCAGGGATTGAACCAACATCTCTTGCATCTCCTGCTTTGGCAGGCAGATTCTTTACCACTGCGCCACCTGGGAAGCCTCTATAGTAGAGTATGAATCCCCAAATATCATGGCCATTTCTGTAAAAAATACTGGATAACATACCCAACACAATATCAAGGCAGGATCTTGCTTTATTATCCCTTGGATGTTTGAAGAAGAGTGAGCAATCATTGTAAAATCATGTCCAGGGATCTTGCTTTTAAATACAAGAATAAAAAAAATTAATACTATGTCACATCAAGTCAGCTCAGTATCTCTTGTTGCAGAGGGCCCTTGTGGGGCATTTCTAGAATTGTCCCACAGGATGTCATCATGAAAGATTAAGGACATTGCTTAATTCTCTTGTTAAGAGCCTCATGTAGGGGTCTGTCTCCTGTGCCTTCATCCATATCTTTCTTGAGCACATTTATATTTATAACTCCAAGAAGTCACTGGGTTGAGGAAGTTCAAATAAAGGGCATGGCAAGAGTCATCAACCCTTTCATTTTTTTCTGAAACTTTAATCACGAGATAGCATTTGAATATTCCCTAGGACAATCCCTGACTTCAAAACATGCAAAGTGAAAAACCAGGGACTCTCTGTAAATTCATTGTTACCTCCAGTGATAGAGACCTCTTTCTGCTTATCATTCATATGAAGCCTAACAGCATATCTGAGTGTGCATGACCAACATAAGTCATTTTATCAAAATACCATAGAGAGTTTTTCACCTGTTCCATCTGGATGATTTACTCAGGATTCCCTAAATAAACCTTGCACATTACTCCTTGGTGCTTATACAACCATCATTCTCCTTCTGGAAAATCCTTCTTTCTTTTTGCGCACCTGAGCCCCACTCATTTTCCACAGTATTGTTCGAGCTCCATGTCCTTCCCCGCTACCCCAGGTCAAGACCTTTCAATGTCAAGATCCAAGCTCTCCAATAGAGATATAAAGCCACACTTGCAACTGTGACTCTTCTAGCAGCCACATAAAAAAAGTAGCAAGAACAGGCATATACTTAAAAGTATTGTATTAATTCCTGAAATATGCTTAGGTACTCTGATCACATTAAAAAATAATAACTACCCAAGGAGATAATATGTTACTTAGTTTAACTGTAGTAGCCATTCACAGCCTGTGTGTACATGCAGTACATGCAGCGTTGCAGGTCGCGCACCACAGGCTCAGTCACGTCTGACAATTTGCAGCCCCACAGATTGTAACCTGCCAGGCTCCTCTGTCCATGGGATTTTATATCAAATACATTGGTAAGGTAAGTCACTTCAGTCTTGTCCGACTCTGTGGAACCCCATAGACGGCAGCCCACCAGGCTCCCCCGTCCCTGGGATTCTCCAGGCAAGAACACTGGAGTGGGTTGCCATTTCCTTCTCCAACGCATGAAAGTGAAAAGTGAAAGTGAAGTTGCTCAGTCGTGTCTAATTCTTCACGACCCCATGGACTGCAGCCTACCAGGCTCCTCCGTCCATAGGATTCTCCAGGCAAGAGTACTGGAGTGGGGTGCCATTGCCTTCTCCGTCAAATACATTATCTTATATATTATCTTATATATATTAAGTATGTATGACTTTAATCAAAATATGTGCTCAGTCACTTTAGTCATGTCCAACTCTTTGAGACCCTACAGACTGCAGCCAGCCAGGCTCCTCAGTCCATGGGATTCATCAGGCAAGAATACCGGAATGGGTTGCCATGCCCTTCTCCAGGGGATATTCTTGACCCAGGGATCAAACCTGGGTCTCCTCCATTGCAGGCAGATACTTTACTGCTGAGCCACTGGGAAAGACAGTCAAAACACATATAAATTTAAAAAGATAATTCACAAAAGAAAGTAAAAAGAAATAAAATTAGTTATAATAATTTATTTTACTTAACCCAATATATCCATATTAGTATAATCTGAACATGTAATCAATATAAAAATTAGCCAGGAGATAAGAGATATTTTCATTTTTTGTACAAAGTCTTTGAAAACCAAAGTATATTTTATTCTCACAGCACATCTCGACTGGATTTGCCACGTTTCAAGGGCTCAGGAGAGACCTGAACTGGTCTTGTGCAGCAGGAGGCTGTATGATTCTTAAGGACACAGAAGGAGCCATGCTGGTTGTTTAAAGTTTTCACTCTGAGCTCGAGTCACACTTCTGTCTGCTCTGCTCAGTCTGCTGTGATCACGGTGACCTGTGTTGCTAACTCTCCACCGTATGCACACGTCCCTCAACTAACCTACCAGCCCTTGGGCAGAGACCAAGGCTCACACTTCGATTCTCCCATGGACCACACCGAGCCACCTGTAGTCCCTGAACCTGGAGACCCACTCCCTATTGCCTCATCTCCATATGGGCTGTCACTCCTGCCAGGAATATTCCCTCCTCCTCTCCTTTAAAAAGTAACACCATTCTCAAAGAGCACCCGGTCCACAGCCACCTCTCCATTTGACTTAATGCTTATTTTTTGAACATCTTTTATCAGGATTTATGCTGCACTCTCATAGTTAACTTGCTCCTTGATCTCACCTACTGCCCTATGAGTTGTGTTGTATGTGTGTGTGGATGCTGGGTCCTACTGGTTTTAGATGACTAATAATCAAGTGTGTGTGCTAAGTCACTTCAGTTGTGTCTGACTCTGTGACCCTATGGACTGTAGCCCACCAGGCTCCTCTGTCTATAGGATTCTCTAGGCAAGAATACTGGAGTAGTTTGCCACGTCCTCCTCCAGGGGATCTTCCTGACCCAGGGATTGGACCTGTGTCTCCTGCAATGCAGGTGGTTTCTTTACTGCTGAGCCACTGGGGAAGCTCCATACCTACAAAATGAATGCAAGCACAGTACACAGTATATGCTAAACAAAACATTAATTCATCTTCCTAATTTTGAAAGAAAACTGGTTTCTAACGTAAGATATACTCTGCATTTATCATCTGCAAAGCAGGTAAATGGTTAAGTGTTCAATACATTGATCCATTCCCTGGATCGGGACAGGGAAAAGTGCAATCCAACATTAACCAAGCACTTTTTTACTTATTTCTGCCATCTCATGACAACCCTGTAAGGGAAGTATCATTACCCTAATTTCACAGGTGAGAAAACAGAGGCTCAGAGAGGGCAAGAGACTTCTCTGAGACCACACAGCTCCAGAGTGCCCAAAGAGGAAAGTGTATCTCTGAGGCTGATCTTTGTGCTAGTGTCCCAGTTACATCCAAGTTCAAGAGCAGTAGCCGTCTGATGGCTTCAAACAAACCTGAGCTCAGGTGGCCTTCTTTCAAAGATAATGGAAGACAGCACAATGCACAGGCAGGCGTCTCTTCCATCTCTATTTCCCCACCAGGATAATCTGCTCTTTTCCCCACCCCGTTGAACATAAAGGATAGTGACAGAAGACGCTTCCTGACTTGGCAGCAGAATAGACTCTTGGGGACACGGGAATGGATCGGAACAGTAGGAAAAGCCCTGGGTCTACATCCCACAAGCTGTCAGAGGGCAGGGGTCAACTCCAGCTTCCGAGTGTGAAAAGCAGCTCTACTGTGCCCATCGTGCTTTCCAACAGGGCTCTCATTTTCTCTCTCATTAAGCATTTCTGCCACCCTCTGGACTGGAGTCTGCTGAAACCTCACCCAATTGCACTGATTAAACTGTATGCCCTTATGCTTGGCACTGTGGTTGGTGCTGTCATGGGCAACCTCAGGGCTGCTGAGGTCTCCTGCAAGACACTGACGTCTCTGGCAACAATCCCCGGTGGCGAACAGAGCACCAGTGTGCAGGTCTGAATGATTTTCCCTCCAATCTCCCATCTCTTTCTAATAAGCAGCTGGACAGCTGGAAGCAAGAGATTGGCAGGGCTGCTCTTGGAAGCTTTTGCTGCCCTGAGCACTGAAGGGTTGTGACCCCACAGTGGGATGGATGTGTGCTGTGTTATGTGTGTGTGTGCCCTCAGTCGCTCAGTTGACTCTTTGCGACCCTATGGGCTGTATCCCGCCAGGCTCCACTGTCCACGGGATTCGCCAGGCAAGAATACTGGAGTGGGTTGCCATTCCCTTCTCCAGGGGATCTTCCCAACCCAGGGATTGAACTTGCATCTCTTGTATCTCCTGTGTTGGCAGGCAGAGTCTTTACCACTATCCCCACCTGGGAAGTCCCAGGGGGATGGGTGGATTTCCTCAACCAGTTTCTCTGCAGACTTAATGTCTGAATTCACATCTCACATAGATTAGCACTCTTGGGTAAACCTTGGGTTTTGAGTTTAAATTTTGGTTTATGAAAGTTATGTATCTATCTATGTATAAGGAGACTCAAATAGAGAAGTCAGAACAAAAACATTAAATTAGAGACAATTATTTGCTTTGTTTCACAGGATACTGGATGCATGGTTTCTTTAAATATTTCCTTGATGCACATAGAATGGGGGGTAGTTTACAGATAATTTTTTAAGGGAAAAAAATATGGCAATAAATCATAGCTGCCATTTACCGAGTGGTCTCTATGAGACAGACTGTGATAAACATTTTATATGTAGTATCTCAATTACTGTTCACAGTAATTCTTTGGAGAAATCCAAAGTTCAAAGAAGTTCAAGGTAAGGGGGCGAACCTTGGTGTAGTGGGTTGAATTATGTCCCCCCACCTCCAATAAAAGGCATCCTCAAGTCCTAGTTCCTGGTACCTGTGAATGTGACCTTATTTGGGATGGGGTCTTTGCAGATGTACTCAGGTTAAGGTGAAGTCATACTGGCTTAAGGTGGGCCCTAAATCCAAAGACTGATGTTCTCATAAGTAAAGATATTTGGACCCAGAGGACCACATGCATGCATGCACACCCCCCCGCCCACACACACACACACACAGGGAAGGTGGCCATATGATGACAATGGCAGAGCCTGAAGTAATGTGACTGCTAGGTAAGGGACATCATGAACTGCCAACAATCAGCAGAACTTAGAGGCAAGGACATGTCCCTAGAATCTTCAGAGGGAGTATGGTCCTGCCAATGCCTTGATCTCAGACTCCTGTCCTCTAGAACTGTGAGAGAATACATTTTGGTTGTTTCAAGCCACCCAGTTCGTGGTACTTTGCTATGACAGCCCTAGGAAACTGGCACACTTGGGATGAAACCTCAGCTTTCTGATTCTGCAGATACGCAGTCCTCTTCCCAAGAACGTCAAGGCTGCCTGGAGTGTGGTCAGTGACATCACAGGTCCTCACTCTTATCTACATCAGATTGCCTGCTCTGGAGGAAAGCCTGTGAGAGGTATCAGGCAGGAGAAAGATACAACCTATCAGAGTGAGTTTCCAAAACATGGCCCTGGGGAAAGGGAGCTGAAGTGGTGCAAGGACAGATGGAGAGGAGACTGTCCAGAAGGGATGCTACTGTCCAAGAAGAAATGTAGATGGCTTGGCAGCGGGGATGAGAAGAGACTGATGAATTTGAGAGGTGCTGGGCGGGCAGGCTTGTGGAAGTGCCAACATGCTCGATTTGGGGCAAGTCTGAGAGAGTGTTAGCTGGGAAGCCCAGGTTTTTGGCATGAGTAACTGGGTGGCTGGTGGTTCCATAGAGACAAGAAGACAACAGTTCACTGTGAGCGATCTAACTTGACCGATGCAAATTGAAATGGACTGGTTGTAGAGTTCTCTAAGGGCATCAGGCAAAAGTATGAACATGGGAACGGCAACGTACTAGCTATGAGATATTGAATAAATCATTTAACCTCATTAGGCTACTAGTTCCTCATCTGTAAAAATGTGAGGATAATGATATGAGTTAATATATGTAAAATGCAATGGAAAGCACATGATGAACGTTTCACTTTGATAAAACATTTTATAACTAATAGAATGCTTTCTTCTTAGAATGCTTCAGTGACACACTCTTATTATTTCCAAATGAGGTACAGGGACCTGTTTTTCAACTCCTCAACTAAATGGGAGAAAAATGTGAGTTAATTCAGGTGGTATAGAGTGGTTAAGGTCCAGTGCAAGCACCCTCTAATGTCATAAGAAAATAAAAATTATTTCTAGGTCTATTAGTCCATGCAACTACAAAATATCCATCATTTTTACTGCAGAGATTGAAAAAATTTTCATTAAAAAGGGAATGTAAATGAATCAAAGTCAACCAGTGCAGAGAGCATATATTTATTTCTAACGATTCATGGGAACAGCATGTACCAGTAATAAAATAGCACTTTCTCTTCCTTAAAAGATTTTTTCCACTCTAAAGGGCTACTAAAACCATTAAGTTTTGTTCAATGCAGGACATCTTGTCCTTTTCCCTGAGGTTATATTACTTGGTGCCTTTCATGATTTCAGACAGTAAACTGCTCCCTAAGTGGGACTCTGTTCTTTGTCCAGAACATTTTATCTATTATAAAGCACAGTGTGTCCACCATGACAGGTGCTATTTATGTGCACACTTGCAGAGCTGCACAAACAATCCACTCTTCTCTTAAAATATCTGAAATAAAACAGTACAAATTAATAAAGATCAGGCACTTTTGTATTTGTATAACTGGACTCTGTTCTTCCAGCCGAGTTACTGATAAATCTAGATGCCTCTACCAGAGAGACATAACTTGATTTCCCCTGCTATTTAAAAACATAACCTAAATGAATTATCATATAAAAAGACAAAATAGCATCTCGAGAATCATAATGAAAGGAAGAAGCTGCTAAAATAATAACGACAGAAATCTTGCCAAAGCCATTCCTTCTCTAATCTGATTATTTCCCTTAGGTGTCTCAAGATAAAAATGTTCAGAAGTGAACCTGCTGTGAGTTACTGTCTCTACTCCCCTACCCAGACCCATTCTTTCCCCTTCATTCCCTTCCTGGGTTAATGATTCCAGCATCTAGCCAGAGGCCTGGAGCTGCACTGGGCCTCCGCACTCCCTGCCCAGGTCTGACTGGTCCCCACATCCTGGAGATACCCTCCTGATCACTGGTTCACCTCTTTCCTTCTCTCCCTCCCTGGGTCTGCCCCCTGGGCCAAGTGTTTCTAGACTTCTGTAACAGCCACATCAAGGGTGTTCTTGCTTTTCATTTTGGAGCTCTTCACCCTCCACTGTGGTCTAAGGAGCTTTCTAAATTGCCTTCTCTCTCTTCTTGGGTGAAGCCTTTCTGTGGACCAACAGACCGGAGTGTCAGCTCCTTGGAAGGGCCTGGAAAGACTGCCAGAATGAGCTCTTCCTCCCGTGGAGCCTCCTATCAGGCTTCTCTCAGCCTAGCCAGCATCAGCTGTTTCACGCTGCCCGTGCTCTACCAGCCACATCATGCAGTTCTCTCTGCCTGGACATGTTCCTCGCCACCTTGTGACCCTGGACAACTATCCTTAACCCCACTGCTACTTCTGACAGTGCCTCCTCCAGGAAGCTTCTGGGGACCTTTCCTCTCACCCACTGCCACCTCAGTACCCTTGAGGTACTCTATTCTATTCTTGCACATTCCCCACTGTATTCATATTTTATTTAAGAGTGTTTGATGTGCACCATTTTTAAAAAGTGTTTATTGAACTTGTCACACTATTGGTTCTGTTTTACATTTTGTTATTTGGCCGCAAGGCACATAGGAATCTTAATTTCCCCAGCTAGGGATCAAACTTGCAACCCTTGGATTGGAAGAAGTCTTAAACACTGGACTGCCAGGGAAGACCCTCCCACTGTTTTTATACTGTTTTAATGGACACGTCTGTCTTCCTGGCCATAATGGCAGCTCCCTGGATGTGGAGACAGCCCCTGGTGCATCTTCGCCAGCCAGGCACCACCCCTGCCCCCCGCCCCAGCCTCGGTCTGCAGTGCAGTGCCTGGATATATATATACCCATCAACTACCAAAGTGATTTACGATCCCAGTTGCTCACTGCCAGCATCCTATTGGGATGGCTTTTCAGTATCATCTCCTACCACTCCACATCCTCCCAGCCTATTTTATTTTTCAATCTTATCAGACTCTTAACTTCATTTTATAGTCACGGAGAGCAAGGCTCAGAGCATGTAAGTCATTCCTTATGTCACACTGCTAGTAAGTAAGAGTCAGGATTTGACCCCGGAGCTGTGTGAGATTATTCAGCCCAGATGCTTCAGTGTGACCCTTGACTACTTTACTGGGCTATACACGGTAGATCAGGAGATGTTTCTTTAAAACATTGAACATTTCATATCTCTATGTTTGTGCTCATTCTTTGCCTTCTTCCTAAAAGGTCCTTCTCTCCTCTACCTGTGAGAGTCCTACTCCCCCTTTAAGGTCTAGTTCAAATGCCATTGACTTTAATAAACATTTATTGTTCTTGCCAGTTAGAAATAATGGTTCCCTTCCTGTGCACCCCATGGTATCTTCACACACACACACACGTATACACACACACACACATGCATGCCTGCACATACCCAGTACGATACCTTCTCTTTCATGGCCTCAGTTATTTTCAAATTCCTATAAAGATTATTTCTGCAAAACCTTATGCTTTGTTAAGCTAGAGTGCCTTTAGTGTAGGGACCAAGTCTTTTCCATCTTTGTATGGCCTCAGCCTCAATACAATTCAGTACACATAAAAAGAGGCTTAGTAAATTTTGGCTGAATGAATAAATGAATGAGTGTCATATTTTATTGCTCTATCTCTTAGATTGTGGGGCTTTCTAAACATCCTTATCCTGGTAACCTGAAAATAAATATCCTATCTTATTTGGCTCAATTGTATTATTACATCTTGATTCATGGGGTCACAAAGAGTCGGACACGGCTGAGTGACTGAACTGAACTGATACAGTATTATTTCTCTTCATAGTGTGAGAAAAGGGAATAGAATAGGAAGGTGAAGGCATTTTAATATGATAATATCCTGTGGAGTTTATTCCCATTTTATGGATGGGAAAATTGAGGCACAGAGAGATTATGTCATTTATCCAAGAACTCACAGCTAGTAAGCACAGCCAGAATGTGCTCCCAGATCTGCCAGCCTCTAGAGACATCCAGGCCCATAAAAGTGTGTTGAGGGGAGGGCAGAAGGGGCAGACGTTGCCCACACCCTTGCATGTCTCAGGATGAGAATAACTGTTCTGTGTGCCTCTTAAGTTGTCTTTCACTGCCCAGGTCACAAGGTGGTAGAGCACAGCCTGCTTTATCTGCAGAGAACACATTTTATGGTGTTCTAAGGCACATTTCTGATATCCCTGATGAAAACTGTTCATCTACACATTAGCATAGAGACCTCAAGCTAATTAGCCCAAAGCAGTCAGAGTAGAATGGGGTTAATTCTGCAAGCATTAGAAACTGTTGGGATTGACATATATACACCAGTACGTATAAAACATATTACTAATGAGAACCTACTGTATAGCTCAGGGAACTCTACTCAGTGCTCTGTGATGACCTAAATGGCAAGGAAATCCAAAAAAGAGGGGATATATGCATACATATACCTGATACACTTTGCTGTACAGCAGAAACTAACACAACAGTATAAAGCAACTATGCTCCAATAAAAATTAATAAAAAAGAAAAATGTTGTTTACTGTTTCATGAGAGTTTTGATGGTAAAGAGAAACTCTGACTTTTATTTTAAGAAGTTTTCCTAAACAATAGCATTTACTAATTATTGTACTCAGTAATTATTTGTTGAGTGCATAAATAAGTGAAAATAGCATTTAAAATTAGATTCTTTAAATACCCTGGACTTTATACACTCTAGTATTAGCAATGATCCTCTCTGGGTAGTAAAATCATAGGTAATTATTGTTTGATTATCTGTATTTTCCATTTTTTCCCCCCATATTGTTGGCTGTTTTTCCACATGCATATCTTACACAGTGGAAAACATTTTTGAAAAGAATTTTTCATTAGAAATTACGTTAGAAAGATAAAGACTTAAAGACAGCAAATGAAACAAGATAAATGAACTCTTGATTATTTGAAATTTTTACTATCGGTAATCCCATTCAGGTTAAAACGTCACATAAAACAACTCTGTCCTCTCTTGAGGTATGTATTAGAAAGGACAGATTTGGCTTTGGAGAGAAATAATTTTATTATTTAATATTCATTTTTAACCTAAGGGATTTCTTTATAAACATTCCAACCACAAAATAGTTTTTTATTAGAAAAATCCAAAATAAAGTGAATAAAACCTTCAAGTCTCATGTATTTTGGCAATTACCTATGTAAATACATTTATGTGTATATAAATACTATATTCAGTTATATGTGGTATAAATATAATACACATTCTAGACTGCATGGTATCTGCCATATGTTGTATTATAAATTTATACAAATAGATACAATAAGTATACTTATGTATATATAAACACAAATATACTATATATTTATATAAACAAATGCATACATATAATAGAAATGTATGCAAGGTGTGAAAGTGTTAGTCGCTCAGTCCTGTCTGACTCTTTGGGATCCCCTGGACAGCAGCCTGCCAGGCCTCTGTCTGTGGAATGCTCCAGGCAAGAATACTGGAGTGGGTTGCCATTCCCTTCTCCAGGAAATCTTCCTGACCCAGGGATCGAATCACGGGCTCCTGTACTGCAGGCAGATACTTCACCAACTGAACCACCAGAAAAGAGCAAAAAAAAAAAAAGTGTGTAAACAAATATGTAAAAATACAAATGTAAAATATAAATACACACATAAGCACATAAATAATAATAATAATAAACAATGAACAATGAGGACAGAGCCAGGTCCCTGGCAGTAAAGCGCCGTCGAAAGAAATAAATGGGGCTTCAACCTGATAGTCTTGGTCTCAAGCCCTCTCTCTGTCATACTAGTTTGTAACCTTAGGCAAATGACTCAAGGTCTCGTTCCTCACGACTAATAAGGGGCTCCTAATACGGATTCTCGGAGCTGTTACAAAGATGAAAAGAGGTATTGGAGGAAGTGGACCAAGCACAGAGTCAGTGCTCAGTAATGGGAAACCTCTCTGGCTTCTGCTTCCATTTGTTATTCTGACTCTAAATTCGGCGCTCTCTGCACCACACCACCCTAAGGCGCTAGTCGATATAGTTCTCAGTATCCTCTCCCACATCTATTTCTGGTAAGGAGCTTTGCACCCCATTCTGCGACTACCTACTCATTGGGAGGATTTTCAAATTGGAATGTGCACCAAGCTTGTGCGCATCTGTAGACTCTGATACCTCCTAAGCAGCCTGGGCAGATAAACCTATGAAGTGATTAAGATAACCAAGTAAAGTCCTCACCTTCTGATTTCTCTCTGGTTTTGCTGTCAGATGTGATACTTTATTTCTATTTAATAAACATTGAAGGATCTTTTTCTGGTCCTCTGTACTTGAATTTTATTTTTCACCCAAGGGAAATCGAACGCATTACCATAGCATGTCAAGAAGACACCTAAAGATCTCCTTATGATGAACAAATACAGAT
This sequence comes from Budorcas taxicolor, assembly GCF_023091745.1. Lineage (NCBI taxonomy): Eukaryota > Metazoa > Chordata > Mammalia > Artiodactyla > Bovidae > Budorcas > Budorcas taxicolor. The sequence continues at coordinate 27,875,001 of NC_068917.1, read as the reverse complement.
GTTTTGTCCTTTCAACCAATTGCTGCTAAATAGCTCATATTTGCCTGCACTAAAATAAAACTTGCAAAAAAGTCTGGAATTAGGAGATGCCTATCTGGTATATTATATAATGGTATATAAGAAGGTATACCTTCTTACTCTTTGTAGAATTGATATGAATTGACTGCTGCTGCTGCTGCTGCTGCTGCTAAGTCACGTCAGTCGTGTCCGACTCTGCGCGACCCCATAGATGGCAGCCCACCAGGCTCTGCCGTCCCTGGGATTCTCCAGGCAAGAACACTGGACTGGGTTGCCGTTTCCTTCTCCAATGCATGAAAGTGAAAGCTAAAAGTGAAGTCGCTCAGTCATGTCTGATTCTTCACGACCCCATGGACTAAAGCCTACCAGGCTCCTCTGTCCATGGGATTTTCCAGGCAAGAGTACTGGAGTGGGGTGCCATTGCCTGTTCCATGAATTGACTACTGAGACTGAACTGAACTGAACTGAACTGAACTGCAAGTTCATGGGGCTTCCCAGGTGGTGCTAGAGGTAAAGAACCTGTCTGCCAATGCAGGAGACCTAAGAGATGGGGTTTGATCCCTGGGTCAGGAAAATTCCCCTGGAGGAGAGCATGGCAACCCACTCCAGTATTTTGCCTGAAGAATCCCATGGACAGAGAAGCCTGGCGGACTACAGTCCATAGGGTCACAAAGAGCTGGACATGACTGAAGTGACTTAGCATGCATGCACGCAACGCAAACTCATAGCTCTTCCAAGTAACTGAATACAGAAACACCCCATCATAATATGATAACTGGGATATGAGAATCAATTATGTAAAATATGGAAATGTGAATTAGGAGATTAAAGAAAATTAATAGATTTTAGTCAGTCTGTGCTGTCACAAACCTCATAGAAGGTAGTAAGCCTTGTACAAAGGGCAGTACACTGAGCTGAAGGACCTGCCAGGCAATCACGCTCTAATTCCACTGTGATGCCCTTAGGACAAGAGTGTATGTAGCCTTCCCACTGAGAACAGGAACCAGCAGAGGATGGGAGGCAGTCAACCACCCTGTCACCTGACTTTGCGTTATCACAGGCCAGATTATGGCAGGTTTTTACCCAACAGTCTGTAGATTGCCAGCACACTTATCTACATGTCAAAGAGAAACAGTATCCCAAGAGTCCCTAAATTGTCACTTCTAAGGTTGCATAAAGATGGTGGTGGTTTAGCTGCTGAGTCATGTCCAACACTTGCTTCCGTAAGAACCATAGCCCGCCAGGCTCCTCAGTCCACTGGATTTTTCAGGTAAGGATTCTGGAGTGGATTACCATTTCCTTCTCTGAGGGATCTTCCCCAAACAGGGACTGAACCCATGTCTCCTGCACTGCACTCAGAAGCTTTACCGCTGAGCCACCAGGGAAGCCTGTATAAAGATATATATCACTAAAAGGAAAGACATATACATTAGTTCCTTGCCCTTCTGGACCTTAGTTGCAGTGGGATAAAAATGCCTTCCTCATAGGGTTGCTGGAGGCCTCAATGAGATCACGTGTGTTATGTGCCTCGCTCAGTACCAGGGATGCCGCAAACTCGCAATAAACAGTTGTCATCACCACAGGGAGGAATCTTAATTGGTTCCTGCAAATGCAACTATCTAATATATGACAGTAGGACTCTTTCAAACAAACATCAATTTGACACACTGGTGCTGGGCGATGTTATTTTAGCAATGGGACTACGAACAGAGTCCCTGCCCTCAGGGGATTCACAGTCTAGAGGGAAAGACAGATACAGAAATCCATTAACACTGAGGAGTACTCAGTGTGGGGGCGGGTGGTGGGAGAAAGGAAGGGACAGGATGAACACCTCGCCTGTCAGAAGGCGGTGGTGGGGGTGGGGGGTGTCACTGGGCTGAGTTTTGAAGGCTGGTGGTGGAGGAGGAGAACTGGATGCTCTAGATGAAGCCATAGATATGCAAAGGCAAGGACGGGTGCCCAAAGGGTCAGGGCACACCGACAGCAGAGTGTGGTTCAGCTGGCCCAAACCAGGCAAATGCACTGCCCAGAGGTGGGGGCCAGGGATGAAAGGAAGAAAGCAGATTACCTAGAAGGAGTGACGCTGCTGCAGCGGCTTCCCCACAGGTGATGAGGCTCTGCTGAAAAGCCTAGCGTTTTTGTCCAACTTTCGTCCACTGAAATGGCTGGGTGAGCAACAACAGTGCTTTAATTGCACCTTCTTTTTGTTTTTTTAATTAGAGGATATCACTTTACAACATTGTGATGGTTTTTTACCATGTCTCAACATGAATTGGCATTAGGTATACATATGTCCTCTCCCTCTTGAACGCCCCTCCCTCCCCATCCCACCCCTCCAGGTGGCCACAGGGCACTGGCTGTCGGTTCCCTGCGTCACACGTCAAACCCCTGGGGGCTGTCTATTTTACTAATTGCACTTTCTTAAACATTATGGGCTGGGAGGAGTTGGGGGCAGGAGGAGAAGGGGACAACAGAGGATGAGATGGCTGGATGGCATCACTGACTCGATGGACATGAGTTTGGGTAAACTCTGGGAGTTGGTGATGGACAGGGAGGCCTGGCGTACTGCAATTCACGGGGTCTCAGAGTCGGACCTGACTGAGCGACTGAACTGAACTGAACTGAACTGAAACGTTATGGGAAATGAAGACAGTTCCCCATATATAATTTCACAGAGAAAATTATGAGAATATAAATTTCACTTCGGGGGTTCCCTTATCCCTATGATCTTTCACATGATGCAAATTTACTTAAGGCAAAGAGTCATAGCTTCAAAGCCTTTGAAAACTCCTCAATTTCACAATGTTGAGAAGCTCATAAATACAACTAGTGACAGATTTCTTTCCTGTCAAGAGCTGACATAAATAAATACTCTGACATTTCTGCTGACTTGAAACACTCTGAATATTTATCAGGGGTGTGTGTGTGTGTGTGTGTGTGTGTGTGTACATCTAGAATTTGACTTTTTCTTTAGGCCCTTACTGCTACTACTGGGCCCATCACTTTCTGCCTAAGCGCAATAATCTCTGAATTATTTATTGGTCTCTCTGTCTCCTCCTCCTGCTCCATTTAGCCGGTTATCAGCAGAGTAGGCAGGGCGACCCTGTACAGAATGCTGTCAGAACATGCCTATCTTTTGCTGAAAACCTTCCAGATGGCTGCCTGTCTCAGACCAGAAGCCAAAGCCCTCACAGGGACTCCACTCACCCTTCCTCTCTGACCCCACCTGTCCTTGCTCAAGTTTCTCCAGCTACACTTCAGGGTCTTGACCTTGCTCTTCCTCCCTGGAATGCCTTTCACCCCAGATATCCAAAAGCCCTCATGTCTTCAAATCTCCCTTCCTTTGAATCTTTGCTCAAATGTTACTTTTTCCAAGGAGGCCTTCCCATCTCATTTCAAATGGAGGCTCCCTCAAAGACATTACTTTGCCGACTAAGGTCCGTCTAGTCAAGGCTATGGTTTTTCCAGTGGTCATGTATGGATGTGAGAGTTGGACTGTGAAGAAGGCTGAGTGGTGAAGAATTGATGCTTTTGAACTGTGGTGTTGGAGAAGACTCTTGAGAGTCCCTTGGACTGCAAGGAGATCCAACCAGTCCATTCTGAAGGAGATCAGCCCTGGGATTTCTTTGGAAGGAATGATGGTAAAGCTGAAACTCCAGTACTTTGGCCACCTCATGTGAAGAGTTGACTCATTGGAAAAGACTCTGATGCTGGGAGGGATTGGAGACAGGAGGAGAAGGGGATGGCAGAGGATGAGATGGCTGGATGGCATCACTGACTCGATGGACGGGAGTCTGAGTGAACTCCAGGAGCTGGTGATGGACAGGGAGGCATGGTGTGCTGTGATTCATGGGGTCGCAGAGTCGGACACGACTGAGTGACTGAACTGAACTGAACTGAACTGTCCTCCAGCATTCCCTCTCTTCTCTGCTTCATGTGTTTCCATTGTACTTCTCAACCTGCTAATTTATTTTTTTTAATTTTTAACATTAAAAAATTCATTTCATTGAAGTATAGTTGATATGCTGAAGTATAGTTGATATAGCATCCCTGTAGCTCAGATGGTAAAGAATCTGCTTGCAATGCAGGAAACCCAGGTTCGATCCCTGGGTTGGGAAGATCCCCTGGAGAAGGGTATTCTTGCCTGGAGAATTCCATGAACAGAGGAGCCTGATGGACCACAGTCCATGAGGTCGCAAAGAGTCGATATGACAAAGCGACTAACACTCTTATTTTAGTTTACGGTTGATTTACAATGTTGTGTTAGTTTCTGCTGTACAGCATAGTGATTCAGTTATAAATACACAGACACACACAGACACACACACACACACACGCACGTTAGTCGCTCAGCAGTGTCTGATTCTTTGTGACCCCATGGCCTATAGCCTGTCAGGCTCCTCTGTCCATGGGATTCTCCAGGCAGAAATACTGGAGTGGGTAACCAGTCCCTTCTCCAGAGGATATTCCCAACACAGGGATGGAGCCTGGGTCTCCTGCACTGCAGGCAGATTCTTTACCACTGCACCACCTGGGAAGCCATATATATATATATATATTCTTTTCCATATTCTTTTTCATTATGGTTTATAATGGTGGGATTTCCCTGGCGGCTCAGATGGTAAAGCGTCTGCCTACAATGTGGGAGACCCGGGTTCGATCCCTGGGTTGGGAAGATCCCCTGGAGAAGGAAATGGCAACCCACTCCAGTACTCTTGCCTGGAGAATCCCATGGATGGAGGAGCCTGGTGGGCTACAGTCCATGGGGTCGCAAAGAGTCAGACACGACTGAGTGACTTCACTGTGGTTTATTATAGATACTAAATACTATTCCCTGGGCGGCACAGTAGGACCCTATTTATCCATCCTACATATGACAGTTCAAATCTGCTAATTCCAAACTTCCAATTCTTCCCTCCTCCACACCCCTCCTGCTTGGCAACCAGAAGTCTGTTCTCTACGTCTGTGTCTGTCTCTGTTTCACAGACAAGTTCATTTGTGTCGTATCTTAGATTCCACATAAAGTAACATCATATGGTATGTGTCTTTCTCTTTCTGACTTACTTCACTTAGTATGATAATCTCTAGGTCCATCCATGTTGCTGCAAATTCACCTGCTAAATCATTTATTTTCTGGCTTCCTCCTCTAGAAGGTAATCTCAAGAGGGCAGGAATACTGGCTCTCTTGTCCACTGCAGTGTCCCTCAGCTTGGCCCAGTTGAGGTCTGGGGCACCAAGCAGGAAGCAAACCATCTGTGGTCCAGTGGAGAAATGGGGTCTCACTGGCATTTTGGTGTCTCCATTCTCTTTGTCTCTAGTTCATATTGCTCAGTTAAAAACAGTTTTTGAGTGCTACTCTCTCTCTATAGCACAACCACAGACTCTAAAGTGGTGGGCAGTAACACAGCCTGCTAATAGAGCAGCAACAGGTTTGGCCATGATCTTTGTTCTCAGTTAGCATGAGCATCACAAACACATTCTCAGGAGCTACAGATTAATGACTGGGGAGATAGCTGGCTTTTACTCTATAGTGACTTGCCGGGAGCCAGCGTGAACTCCACCCATGGCAAAGGTCATGAGAAAGGAGGCTTGGCATACACAAAGGCGTGATCAAGCCTCAGGAAACCCCCTGTTCCCGAGCATCTAACCCCAAAACCAGAGTCTGTTTTATGCTCTCACCTACACCTCTGACTTTACGGGGGCTCTCCCCCATAACCGTTTCTCTCGGAGAAGGAGTAAACGTGCAGCTCCAAGGCAATAAAAATTCTTGGGTGTGACAAGAGTGTTTCAGCTTACGAACTCCTCTGAAGGTTATCTAGCCCACCTGTATAGGTTCGTCCGGCCACATGTGATTGTTTACAGCCTCCCAATCTGAGAGGCACGAGATGTTTTAGACTTACTAAAGGTAAATTCTTTTGGGGAGTTAGAAATTATTAGTATAATGGGTTGGTTAGGAATTATATTGGTGAAGGGTTTTTCATTTGTTGTGTCAATAATTGCTGCTAATTCCCTGCTCTGGGTGGGACAAGGATGTCTCAGGTCAAACCTCTCTGCTGACAGACTAGCTTGTGTGACAGCATTATCCATACTCCTGCCACATGATTGTTTACTACCCCTCAACCATAAACAGCACAGAGAGTTTTGGAGTATTTTGAGAGTCCTAATTAGCATAGGGCGTTTTCTTCTTGTTGAGTCAATGATTGCCGCCAGGCCTCCATATCCTTAGGCACCTGGGAATATATTAATCAATATATTTGGACTATAGAAAAGGAAATATAGTAGTTTTTAAGGTTAGCAATACTAGACTTTTTGAGTTAATGGATTTTCTCTTTTATAATAGATCACTGTGCTTTGTTATAAATCACTGTGTCCTTGTTATGTAAAAATGTAACTTTATCATATCTTAAGACTAAATAGATCTTAAGGGGAGCATTGGCGAAAGGATTTTCATTTGTTGGGCTGATGTTTGCTGCTAAATCTCCATGTTCCCTACCCTTATAATGAATATAACTAGCATATAGGAAGAAATAAGTATTAACCTTTAGGCATATAGGAGAAATAAGTATTAACCTTTAAGACTAATCATGTTAACCTTGGGTTAAATAAATTCCTATCTTGATTGTAACTCACTACACCCTCACCCTATAGGAATGTAACTTTATTTGGAGGGTGGTGCCTGGTTTAAGAAAAAACACCCTTGGAAAAAATAAATTTTTTGGTTATCAGAAAGAAAGGATCATAAAATCCCTAAGACCTTTTTATGTGAAGCACCTGATTTTGATAAAGGTCAGGACTGCTGACCGCCCCCCCCCCCCCCCCCGCGTGACTCTGTATTCATCCCTATGTGTAACAAAAGGTATATAAGCAAACCCCAAAATAAAGAAATTGGATCAGTTTCCAGAAAGACTGATTCCCCCATGTCGCTTCTTTCTTGCTCCCGTTTTTCTGGCTGAATTCCCATCTGGAGCATGGATGCTATTCCACGTAATCCAAGTTATTCAGCCTCTTTTTTCTCCACTAATCTTCCTACTACACTATCCATTTCTAATCTCTCTATATCTGTGATTAAATATGTATTTTTCCAAAGAAAAATACACCTTCGAATCACCCTGGATCCACCGGGGCTGGACCCCAGCAGTGACTTATTCAGTCAACCTGTGTCTGGGAAACAGTATATTATGTTTGCAGAATATTTGAGAGGAGAGTGACAAACACTTGTTTGCAAAAACAATTCCTTCATGCCACCAAAACAGGCACTGATGGATGGGTTCCACTGGGCTGATTTATCATCATTTCTCCTGCCCAAATCCACCTGCTTCATCTTCCTGTTGACATTTCCTATGCAGATCTCAGTGCCGCAGGTTAATTGGAATTGGGACCTAGTTAGGGGCCTCTGAAATTCATTATCTTGCATCATGGATGAGATTTACGTGAGCATTTACTGAAGTGAGATTCTAATTTTAACAGTGCTGACTTCCAGTGATGAACCTTCAGAAATGTTCCCTGGGCCAGCAGTAAGATTCTCAATGGCTAAGGCAGCACACACAAAATTACGTTTAGTAACTTCCTTTTGGCATTGGTAGTAGACAGGTACATATGGGACTGAGGTGGCTGAGTGCAAAACGTGGGCCATTCTGGCAGCCCAAATGGGAGAGACCGTACCTTAAATTGCTAATAAGTACTAGAAGGAATAAAGATGTCCGTTTCCTGTAATAGTAAACCTTTTTTAGAGCTGTTTCCCTTCCTATAAATTTTAACAAAAATGTCAAAAGCAGAAAAAACTTTAATACCGAGCCCCAGGAGTGGAATAGTCTCAATCCCTGTGGCCATGGTATGTGGAAAACCCCAGAGGAGAGGCCTGTTTCCATGGCAAAGTCTAATCAGCACATTATCTTGTGTGACACAGCAGCAGTACAGGGAACAGGAGAAACACAGCTGAGGAAACACAGGAATGCACGGCGAGAAATAGCACAGCATCTTTAGCTCGGGATCAAAGAGATTAAATACGTAATTATTGGAAAGAATTTTTGTACTCCTTCTAGCAAGTGATGGAAGATGTGGAAGATTTTTGAAGGTAGGGCCCAAAGGGAGCCTCCAGAAAAAGGAATGGCTTTCATCCATTTTCCATTCTTTTTACTTTATGTATTGATTGGCTCTACTGCCCTGGAGTGAGATGGATTAAAAAACAAAACAAAACTGATAGCAGTGGTTTTTAAAAAGAAAAAGACTTACAGTAAAAAAAAAAAAATGCAGACTAAGGTTGCAGTAAAGTCATGAGCTCACAATGAATATTTAGCTTCACAAATCTCAGTCTTAGCAAAATGCTGATGTAAAATTCTAGCGCAGGAAACTTGCCAAAGAGAGGAGAGCAAATCCCTTTAAAGAATGTTAGCTGAGTGTTTACCAGTTATTACAGTTTAGACACCATAATGAGCGCTGTGGGGAAATCACTGAAGGCAAAACCCCCACAGGTAAGGAATTCACAGATTAGTGGGAGAGAGGGATGGCTAGAAACAAGTACAAAACTGGCCGATGGGAAATACAGGTCTTCAGTGCATCGGAGAAAGGCCAAGAGTGATTGCCTTAGCAGAGGGAATGCAGAGGGTTCCAGGGAGATGACATGGATGCTGAAATGTATTTTCAAGGCTGCAGATGAGCTCACTGTCCTTCTAGAAATGGAAGGGTCTGGAAGAGGTGATGGCTATTTGGTCTGGTAGCACACAGCCATTCTGATCAAGTGACCTACATTACACACTCTGTAGCCAGCATCTTGTTTGCAAATTGTGCTCTGAACTATTAAAAAATCTCTTCGAAACATCTTCGTACTTTTAATGAAAGATGCGGTCAACCAAACTTCATTAATTAAACAACGTTCAGTTCATTTACCCACTTCTATTAATTGGAGGCTTCCAATTAGAGCTGCTGCTGAAGTAGCAAGGATTATTACAATGGGTGATGGAAATCTAGCTGAGAGCAAACAACTGAATACAGACAGGGCAGCTTTTCTGTGGTTAAACGGGAGGATTCCCCAGTGGCTCGGCAGTAAAGAATCTGCCTGCAATGCAGGGGACATGGGTTCGATCCCTGGGTGGAGAAGATCCCCTGGAGAAGGGCATGGCAACCCACTCCAGTATTCTTACTGGGAAAATCCCATGGACAAAAGAGCCTGACGGGCTACAGTCCATAGGGTCACAAAAAGTTGGACATGACTGAAGAAAACAGCACACAAGAAAGTTTGGGGGGAGTCATTTAAGAACATTGTTGGTGATCTGATGCCCAGGACTCTAGGCGAGGAGCCACCAGCCCTGGGGACCTGAGCTCTATACACCCTCTTTGTTTTCTTTCTTTTTTTTTTTGGAAAATAACTAATTTATGGGTTTAATCAAAATGTCTACTGCTCTGAATTACTTCTTTTTTTTCCCCTTTTTTTAATTTAATTTTTTATTTATTTTTAAATTTTTATTTTACTTTATTTTGCTTTACAATACTGTATTGGTTTTGCCATACATTGACATGAATCAGCCACGGGTGTTCTGATGCCTCCTGGCAATTCCTCTCTGGCTCCTTACCATTTCCCTCTTGGGGGCTAGCCCTTAGGATTCTATGGTTGCAAGCAAAAAAGAAACATTTTGTTAACATGGAAAAGGGAATTTATTGGAGAGAAATGGGAGAACTCAGTGGATTGAAAGAAAATCAGAAATCAAGTTTAGAAACAATAGGCATAGTGTTCTCTGGGATTCTAGGCAGTGGGAACTGATGGGTGTCTCCCTACAGGGCCATTGGCCCCAATTTTAAAACTCTTTTTTTCTGTTTTTGTATCATTTTACTCGAATGTCTAAGGCCCAGGATACAGACAGGGAGGTTTCCTTTAGCTGTGTAGCTGGTGCTAGAAGAACAGATCCTTTCCCGAAGTAGACCTCAGGATGCTGAAGCTGAGGGAAAGAGAGGCCCGTCCCCCATCCCCTGGGGTCTCCCTCTAGAACCCAGGTGACATCATTAGAGCAGAGCTCCACTCAAGAAGCACTGATAACTGACGATGCCTTTGGATAAGAGGGTCAAAACCAGTTTCTGTGATAATCAAGGGGAGACAGTACACATGTCCTCCAGCACTTAGTGCATGTGGCTGGGGAGGGTCACACTTCCACACTGTAACTGAACACGACAACCCTGGAAAAATGAAGGAAGATGAAACCTGGAGCGCATCTGATGGGCAAACATTAGGAGGTCTGTTTTCATTTGGGAGGCTCCAGGGTGGTGAGTTTCTTCCAGCCTTGCTGAAGTTTAGAATATGGTTCTTCCCATGGTGGGAGCCTAAAGGTGAGAAGAGTAGGTATATTATATAAGAAAACTGGAAAAAGCCATCTCCGAAGATGATAAGACGGTGGCATTGCAGAGCTGAGTCCTAACCCAGTTCCACATTGACTCTGTCACGGTAGCCAGCACGAGTTAACCAATTCACTGTGTTTTGGGAATGTGTTAAAACGGGCCATGACTTACTCCTGCCTGCCTAGTGCTAAGTAAATTAAAATTTTACATGTCATTAGGAAGCTCTGTGGGAATTCATGTAGAAGACTTGAAGGTGGCCTGCACCTGGGAGCAAGTAGCAAAGTGAATGCCTTTTGCCCAGGCAGGTGGTCCCACACACTGGGCAGTGGGTGTGACAGAAAAGGGCTTCTGACTTTCTTCTGCTGGCCACATTCTTCATTCTGAAACAATTGTTCCAACGCGCCCCACACCTCGCTTCTCAACTTGTTTCGGAGCTTCCGAGTTTTGCAGCTCATGGCTTACTTCTCGTTTGTGGTTCTACCTTCCCCATTCATGTGACTTCAGGACTGGTTCTCTGGCTTTGACCTTTGCTTTTGGCCTTGAGTCTGCCTCGGTTTCCCACCAGTTACTACTTTCCGCTGTCTTGGTAAATACTTCAAGTTAGAGGACTGATTTTGGACCCAGTAATTTGAGTGATATATTCTCCAGTCAGGTGCCCTGACCCCTTGAGAAGACCTGGGCAGTGATCAAAAGAGCCCATGTTAATGAAATGTTCCTCAGCCTTGGCAGTTCCATGTGGAATCATCCCTCTGCTCCATATGTGTGTCTTCCTGTGTTTATGCATCAACTCTTGGTAGTTTCTAATAATTTAGCTCTCCTTTTTCCATTTCATTAACCTGCTAGGCAATATTTCTGCATGCTTGGAGAAAAGCTCTGGGAAGGCTGCTTTCAGTGATGGGTGAAATGATTTCTATAAATAATTTGCAAATCAATTGTTCAGCTTGTAGACATCTTGATGAAGAAAGGTGCTATTTAATGCAAAACACATTTAATAAAACTTCATTTAAAAACTTCATTTGAGTGTGGAGCATGCTACTAATAGGGCTTCTCCACGGGCTCTGCGGTAAAGGATTTGCCTGCGATACAGAAGACATGGGTTCGATTGCTGGGTCAGGAAGAATCCCCTGGAGGAGGTAATGGCAATCCACTTCAGTATTCTTGCCTGGAGAATCCCATGGACTGAGGAGCCTGGCGGGCTACAGTCTATGGGTTTGCAGAGTCGGACACGACTGAAGTGGCTGAGCACAGCATAGAGCACGCATGCTACTCACACTCTGTAAAGGGATCCCTGGACTTAGAGTAGGGCAAACTTGCGCTTGATAATCTGGGCTTGCTGGCTCCCTGCCTGTGTGACTTTAGGCAAATCATGCAACTTCTCCAGAACCTGGTTTTTTTTTTTTTTCTTTCTGCAAAATGAGGGAATAACGTCTCCCTCATTGTACAATGGCAAAACCAAAGCAAGAGAACACGTGTAATTGTTGCTAATAAGACACTAGATATTCTTTGGTAGGCGGATTACATTTTTGTTAAATCTGAGTTGGAAAACTGAACCTAAAGGTGACTGCAAATAGAGGATGAGGTCTATGAGAAATTTCTGGGGATTTTTCCTGTTTTTTTTTTTTTTTTTTTTTAAAGAGTTGTACTTCAGTTGACTAGAGATCAGATTTCCTTAGAATAAGATCTGTTTTTCCCTTCATTTTAAGATACAAATCAGATGTGTTCCTGGTGAATAGCTTTCATTGAGAAAATACACTAGGAGTGCACATGTAGACATTTTAAAAAAACATTTCACTGATTCTGGGTTTCTTAAGTGTCCCCAGCATACATGGCCTTCTCTAAGCCACAGGCATGTTTGTTATTTTGCATGTCCCAATGCTGTGCTCAAAACTCTCAGAATTTAGATTCTCTTAGTGTGTTATTTTGAGTAAATATAATATCTCATAAGGTTAAGCTACAAATCGCTAGCGCTACATCTGAGTGCGTAAGATAAATTACAGTTGACCCTCGAACTACATGCAAGTTAGGGATTTGGACCCTGCACACGACTGAAAATCTGTGTATAACTTACAGCTGCTCAGTCGCTCAGTTGTGTCCGACTCTGTGACCCCACGGACTGTAGCCCCCCAGACTCCTTTCTGTCCATGGGATTTCCCAGGCAAGAATACTGGATTGGGTTGCCATTTCCTCCTCCAGAGGATCTTCCCCATCCAGGGATCAAACTTGTGTCTCCTGCACTGCAGGCAGATTCTTTACCGCTGAGGCACTGGGGAAGCCCATAACTTCTATTTGGCCATCCACATGTGTGTTTCCATATATGCGGTTCTTCTGTATCAGTAGTCCCCCCACACCTGTGGCTCCACCCAACCTTGGATTGTGTCATTACTGAAGCATTTACGGTTGAAAAATATCCACATATAAGTGGACCTGCAGAGTTCAAAGCTGTGTGGCTCAAAGGATCAAGTGTCGTTTGGTTTAAATCTCACATAAATCTGAGATTTTAAATTCTATGGAACAAATTAATGTACATTTATTAAAACAATAAATCTTTAATGAAAGAGCCCTTTACTGAGATGGAGGAGAAAGAACATATATTAGGGACTGCACTGACAACAACTATTTTCTTAATCATTTTACTCATCATTACTTCATCACATTTTCAACACAACCTAACAAATCAATCATCATTATTGCCATTTTACAGCTGAGGCTCATTAAATGGTCTATGTACATGAGCTCATTAAGTGGTTGAAGCCATAAATGGTTCAGCTTTCCAGACTCCCTAGCTAGTGCCCTTTTATACTAGGGCTTCCCAAAGAGGGAAAAATTGCAGCTGAATCAGTCACTTGTCCTGCAAGTTTTTATAAAGGTTTGAGCTTCCCTCAAAAGGTCAGGTTCTGAGATTACTCAATTTGTGTCAACAAGATTGCTACAGCTCTGATGATCTGATATTCTCACTAGTAAGGGGAGCTAGTGAGACACATGTGGATGTTAAGGCACTTCTTTCAGCATAACTAATGCTCCGAATATTCATTCTATTATAGAGTATGGTGATGAGATCCATGACATCACGTTTATGAGACTTTTCAAAGAGTAAACGCCACAGGCCAGTTGATATGAAAGGGAAAGGACTTGTCACTGTAGCACAACTAATGTAACTTTCATCATAAGCAAAAGGCTTCCACTGCTGACCGCCTCTCATGTGTAAGGCCCTATACTAGGGCTCATGTTTCTCCCACCAGTATCTACTACTCCTCTTTTTGGATACAGCTGTCATGGAGGACCACTTTCTCTTCTACTGTGTGTCCATCTGATGGAGGGAGGACTGGATCCCATCCTCAGCTTCATGGGACCAGGTGACTCGGCCTGGTTCAGTTGCTGCATTTTACTTCCTGGCCATGGCTGCAAGCTGGTTAAATGCTGGAATTGATGGAAGAACTTCTGAGAAAGAGGAGTTGGCTCTCCTTTGGCACGTTTGTGCCAAATTCACATGCTGGAATTCTAATGCCGGATGTGATGGTATTAGGAGGCAGGGCCTTTGGGAGGTGCTCAGGTCCCAAGGGTGCAGCCCTCATGAATTAGTGTTTTATAAAAGAGACCTCACACAGCTCCCTAACCTCTGGTACCATGGGAGGAAACAGCAAAAAGCTGCTGTCAGTGAATCAGGACGCGAGCTCTCACCAGACCAGCACCTTCATCTTCAACTTCCAGAACTGTGACAAATAAGCTTATAAGCTATACAGTCTCTGGTATTTTGTTACAGCTGTCTGAATGGACCAAGACATGGATGCTCGGCTGATGCAATGAAAACACAGAGTTGCTGGTGCCTTTCTTGTTTATTGTACAAAGAGCTTGAGTCAGAAGACAACGGAGAGAAAAACAATATTGAAGGCAAGAGAAACACAGAGAGAAGCAAAAGCCAAATGTATTGCTCAATATCTCCCTAGATTCAGCCTTGCCTAAAGCTGCTGCACAACTCGTTTTCTAAGTTACTGCATTTCCCTTTTCTTTTTATTTACTGTCATTTAAAAAAGTACAGATAATTCTCTACAGTAGGTTTTTGTACATTATCACCTAATCCTTTTACTTATCCTATCAGTTCAGTTCAGTCGCTCAGTAGTGTCCGACTCTGCGACCCCATGAATTGCAGCACGCCAGATGTCTCCCTGTCCATCACCAACTCCTGGAGTTCACCCAAACTCACGTCCATCGAGTCGGTGATGCCATCCAGCCATCTCATCCTCTGTCGTCCCCTTCTCCTCCTGCCCACAATCCCTTCCAGCATCAGGGTCTTTTCCAGTGAGTCAACTCTTTGCATGAGGTGGCCAAAGTACTGGAGCTTCACCTTTAGCATCATTCCTTCCAAAGAAATCCCAGGGCTGATCTCCTTCAGAATGGACTGATTGGATCTCCTTGCAGTCCAAGGGACTCTCAAGAGTCTTCTCCAACAGGACAGTTCAAAAGCATCAATTCTTCGGCACTCAGCCTTCTTCACAGTCCAACTCTCACACCCATACATGACCACTGGAAAAACCATAGCCTTGACTAGACGGACCTTTGTTGGCAAAGTAATGTCTCTGCTTTTGAATATGCTCTCTAGGTTGGTCATAACTTTTCTTCCAAGGAGTAAGCATCTTTTAATTTCATGGCTGCAGTCACCATCTGCAGTGATTTTGGAGCCTCCCAAAATAAAGTCTGACACTGTTTCCACTGTTTCCCCATTTATTTCCCATGAAGTGATGGGATCAGATGCCATGATCTTCATTTTCTGAATGCTGAGCTTTAAGCCAACTTTGTCACTCTCCTCTTTCACTTTCATCAAGAGGCTCTTTAGTTCTTCTTCACTTTCTGCCATAAGAGTGGTGTCATCTGCATATCTGAGGTGACTGATATTTCTCCCGGCAATCTTGATTCCAGCTTGTGCTTCTTCCAGCCCAGCATTTCTCCTGATGTACTCTGCATATAAGCTAAATAAACAGGGTGGCAATATACAGCCTTGACATACTTCTTTTCCTATTTGGAACCAGTCTGTTGTTCCATGTCCAGTTCTAACTGTTGCTTCCTGACCTGCGTACAGGTTTCTCAAGAGGCAGGTCAGGTGGTCTGGTATGCCCATCTCTTTCAGAATTTTCCACAGTTTATTGTGATCCACACAGTCAAAGGCTTTGGCATAGTCAAGAAAGCAGAAATAGATGTTTTTCTGAAACTCTCTTGCTTTTTTGATGATCCAGCGGATGTTGGCAATTTGATCTCTGGTTCCTCTGCCTTTTCTAAAATCAGCTTGAACATCAGGAAGTTCACGGTTCACGTATTGCTGAAGCCTGGCTTGGAGAATTTTGAGCATTAGTTTACTAGCATGTGAGATGAGTGCAATTGTGCAGTAGTTTGAGCATTCTTTGGCACTGCCTTTCTTTGGGATTGAATAAGTGTAATTTCTCCCGTTTTAAAGAAAATTCAGTCCCAAAGTCCTAAATCGTTTTCCTCTATGGTTCACAGGATAACAGCTGGTGCTAAACAATGGATGTGCACAGTGCACAGTAGATCCTGGGAGGACTGAAAAGGAGGGATTGGCTGCAGTATATTCACCACCAAAGAGGTCTACTTCCTTTCTTCGTGTGTGTGTGTGTGTGTGTGTGTGCACCAGCAAAAGAGAAAACAGCATTGCACTGAAGCAAAAGAATCATAGATTTGTACACAAATCTCTACATAATAAACACCTTTGATGCTGCCCAAGATAATTTCAGAAGTCTAATGCCAGAAGTCTAACCTTGTCAAGGAGATGTTTTATTCAAGTTTAGTCCACTGGCAACACTGGAACCCTCTCTGTCTTTGAAGATGTAACCAAGAAAGAATGAGAGGAACCCTCACAAACATAGGATGCCCATGTCTATAAGAAAGATTCTGGAAGGGTCTTTCATCAAGAGCCAGAGGTCTCAGGATGGAATAACGCTCAGCGTGGTGCCTGTCGACCCCTGTGACTTACATTGATGTGGTGACCACAAGGAAGGCTGAGCTGTGAAATACACACCCAAGGAAGAGAAGAACATTTCATGGGTACAGAGAGATGGGAGCAGAGGAGGTTACTTAGAAAACTAAGAAAAGGACTACTGGGAGCCAGTGTTCACAGAGCTTGGGGTGGCTGAAGACTGCAGGGAAGGCTCTGTTCCTGCTGACTCGGCCCTCCATGAGCTGCTGTCATGATTGGGCCACATCTGTGTACAATGTGTACTATTACTAACCTACGACTTTCCTGGAAGTGGACTCACTTTTCCTCTTCTTAAATACATCCTTGCTGATTCTAGGTAATACATTTAGAGAAAGCATGGGTTTACTCTACCAGTTACATATAATCATTAAAAACGTTTGTCATACCACCTAAAATCTTTTCAAGAGCCCCAGTGATATTTATGCTGCTCACTGCAAAATACTGTATGGAACAAGTACTGGTCTTCAAGGCAGGAACACCAGATGTGAGGATGTCAGATCCTCCCCTGCGAAGCTGTGTTGCTCACAGAGCCTGTGTTTCAGTGCTGCTTTCATGAGCCCTCTCTATCCCTTTCCCTCTGCGCTGACGCCTCCAAGTGTGTGCGTCCTCAGTTATGTTCGACTTTTTGTGACCCTATGGACAGTAGCCCACCAGGTTCCTCTGCCCATGATATTCTCCAGGCAATAAAACTGGTGTGGGTTGCCATTTCCTCCTCCAGGGGATCTTCCCGACCCAGGGACTGAACCTGCATCTCCTGTGTCTCCTGCATTGGCAGTCAGATTCTTTACCACTGAGTCATCCAGGAAGCCCCCGACCCCTCCAAAGTCTCAGCTTTATACTCCAAGGCAGAAGGTGTGTGCAGGCAAACACTGGCATTAGAAAAATGAGTATAAAGTCAAATGTGGGACTTTTGCAAGAGCTTGAGTACATGATTACTACCTTCTGTTC
Organism: Budorcas taxicolor; assembly: GCF_023091745.1. Taxonomy (NCBI): domain Eukaryota; kingdom Metazoa; phylum Chordata; class Mammalia; order Artiodactyla; family Bovidae; genus Budorcas; species Budorcas taxicolor. The sequence continues at coordinate 27,857,726 of NC_068917.1, read as the reverse complement.
ACAGAAAAGGGTAAAAAATGACTGAGAAGTTCACTGCCTTATCCCATATCCAAAAGCAAGGGCCACCAAATGACATACTTATTATAAATGAGTTGTAACTATGGAGAAGGCAATGGCACCCCACTCCAGTACTCTTGCCTGGAAAATCCCATGGATGGAGGAGCCTGATGGGCTGCAGTCCATGGGGTCGCTGAGGGTTGGACACGACTGACTTCACTTTCACTTTTCACTTTCATGCACTGGAGAAGGAAATGGCACCCCACTCCAGTGTTCTTGCCTGGAGAATCCCAGGGATGGCAGAGCCTGGTGGGCTGCCGTCTATGGGGTCGCACACAGTCGGACACAACTGAGGTGACTTAGCAGCAGCAGCACACATAATTAAAATGTAATTTTGAAATTTTTTCAAACCTTAGTAGGAAGCCAGATTAAGTAGAAACAAGTCATGTATCTGTAAAAGTCACAAGAGAGTCACTACCTGAACTTTGGGAACAGATTCCCAAAGACAGATTTTGAGAATGCTTTTTCCCATCTGAATCCTATAGACACTGACGATGATCTGACCAGATTTTTTCTGAGCCATACTTGAAGACTTCAATTTAGATGTTGATGAACTAGAGCACTGCAAGATGAAATGAAAGCCCCCTTATTAAGACCTTTCTTTTTTATGCTTTTAATTATGTGTTTCAGCTTCTCTGTGGATAAAATATGCCAGTAGTAAAACACAATACATGGTTTTCTTTCTGGATTGTGGGGAAAAAGATGCTTTATACATTTAGTGAATTCAGATGTAGTAATGGCTTCTCATCCTTTGAATATTCTTTATTTGCTCAATCTGCTTTATTTTTCTTTCAAACACTTGTTACTATATTTCAGTATTTCATTTGATGTGTTTAGTGTCATGTTCCTCCTCAAGACTATAAGCTTTATGAGGGCGAGGACTTTGTATTCTTTATGGAGTCTGCCTAGAACCTAACAAAAGGCCCAGCACATAGTAGGTACTCAATAAAAGTTTGTTGAATGAATGAATCCTGGTTAATCATCAAATGTTTACAATGAGCAAATCCTCCTATTTTTTCAAGATCTTAAAAGCACACACTTGTTAGTCATTCGACCTTTGTCAAGTCACTTAATCACCTCTCTTATGCAGATACCATCGACTCACTGGGAAATTGTGGGAATAAAATGAAGGAATATTCACGAAAGTGTAGACCCCTCTATGTAAGTGTTGACATATCTATTCATGTGCGTATGTATGTGTGTATATATATATGTGTGTGTGTGTATGTATGTATGTATATATATATGTGTATGTATGTGTGTGTATATATATACATATATATATGTATGGTTGAAACTCTTTGGCCCAGGATCTGGCTCACAGTAGGTGCACCATAAATGTCTATTATTCATATTATTCATTGATTTTTCTACAGAATATAGTTATTTCTTTCCCAGTTATCAGTATCCCTGTTCCAAGTCAAGAAATCAACAGATGAAAGCATTGCCTTTATACATCTTAACTATTACTCTTTATATATCTATAATATGAAAAGGCTTCCAAGCTCTTCTCAGTGAAATACATTCAGAGGATAAAAACAGAACAGGACGTTGACAAGACTGATACACACTAAAGTTGTTTTTTCTGTGCCTTCTAAAAGGTCAGTTTTGTTTTTAAGATACTTCTTACAGATAGAAAACAGTGTCAAGGAAAGGAGGAATGTGAATTTTAAAAAGGTGACTTCATTGGCAATTTTTCTTCCTTCCTTCCTTTCACCTTTCTCCTTCCCTTCCTTCCTGATTCCACCTCTCTCTCCATTTATGTCTCTCTCTCTGTTGTCTTTATCCATTAATTAGAATAAAAATTTTTTCTATCCTTCATATAAGACAAATATCTAAAAAAATAAGTAGATAAGGAGTAATGCTTGCTCCTTGGAAGAAAAGCTATGACCAACCCAGACAGCATATTAAAATTAGAGACATTACTTTGCCAACAAATGTCCATATAGTCAAAGCTATGGTTTTTTCAGTAGTCATGTACAGATGTGAGAATTGAACCATAAAAAAAGGCTGAGCATAGAGAATTTATGCTTTTGAATTGTAGTGCTGGAGAAGACTCTTGAGAGTCCCTTGGACAGCAAGGAGATCAACCTAGTCAATCCAAAAGGAAATCAATCCTGAATATTCACTGGAAGGATTGATGCTGAAGATGCTGAAGTGCCAATACTTTGGCCACCTGATGCGAAGAGCCAATTCATTGGAAAAGACCCTGATGGTGGGAAAGATTGAAGGCGGGAGGAGAAGGGGAACAACAAAGGATGACATTGTTGGATGGCATCACCGACTCAATGGACATGAGTTTGAGCAAACTCGGGGAGATAGTAAAGGATAGGGAAGGCTGATGTGCTGCATTCCATGGGTCACAAAGAATATTTCTATCTCAAGAACGTTACAATTTATTTTACTTTTATTCTCTGATTAAGAGAAAGCTACAGGGCAAGTAACAGGTTAAAGACTGTTTAAAGGTGAATGTTGACCAAAGGAAAGATAAGAACTGTGATTAGATGAACATGCATTACATGTTTCAAGGGTTAAAAATGCAATGCTGAGAAATGTACTTTCAACTGCATATAATGCAGCCATGAAATTAAAAGACGCTTACTCCTTGGAAGGAAAGTTATGACCAACCTAGATAGCATATTCAAAAGCAGAGACATTACTTTGCCAACAAAGGTCCGTCTAGTCAAGGATATGGCTTTTCCAGTGGTCATGTATGGATGTGAGAGTTGGACTGTGAAGAAAGCGTCTATTGCTGCTGCTAAGTCACTTCAGTTGTGTCCGACTCTGTGCGACCCCAGAGACGGCAGCCCACCAGGCTCCCCCGTCCCTGGGATTCTCCAGGCAAGAACACTGGAGTGGGGTGCCATTTCCTTCTCCAGTGCATGAAAGTGAAAAGTGAAAGTGAAGTCGCTCAGTCGTGTCCGACCCTCAGTGACCCCATGGGCTGCAACCTACCAGGCTCCTCCGTCCATGGGATTTTCCAGGCAAGAGTACTGGAGTGGGTTGCCATTGCAGCTGAGCGCAGAAGAATTGATGCTTTTGAACTGTGGTGTTGAAGAAGACTGTTGAGAGTCCCTTGGACCGCAAGGAGATCCAATCAGTCCATTCTGAAGGAGATCAGCCCTGGGATTTCTTTGGAAGGACTGACGCTAAAGCTGAAACTCCAATACTTTGGCCACCTCATGTGAAGAGTTGACTCATCGGAAAAGACTCTGATGCTGGGAGGGATTGTGGGCAGGAGGAGAAGGGACGACAGAGGATGAGATGGCTGGATGGCACCACAGACTCGGTGGACGTGCGTCTGAGTGAACTCCAAGAGTTGGTGATGGACAGGGAGGCCTGGGGTGCTGCGACTCATGGGGTCGCAAAGAGTCGGACACGACTGAGTGACTGAACTGAACTGATAGGGATTTATCATAAAGAATTCAGATACGCACAAAGATACAAGGACAAGGACACTAGACAGGATACCGATGCCAGCATTGGTTCTGGAGGTAAGAAATTGCAAACCCTAGTTTCTCACACCTTTCAGACAGGTGAGACTACCCTATGGAGATAGGAGGCTTAGTGCCAAAGGAAAGTTAACCTCAGAAGCTTTGGACTCAGAGATACCAAACACAGGCAAGGGTGGGCAGAGTGCAGAGTGAAAATGACTGATTAAGTGGCTGTACCAGGCTCTTCTTGTCTGATTCTCCTCTCTCAAGGACAGGAGACTGGAGGAGTCCTTCTGTAGAAAGGGGATGAGCCCAGAGAAAATGCTTTTAGAGACTTAAACTTGAAGCAAATAAAAAGCCCAGTCTATGCTTTATTTACTCTAGAGCAGTGGTTCTCAACTTGGGGGGTAGAGGGGGGAAGAACTGTCTCTAAGGGACAACTGGAGCCAGTTTTGATGGTCTCGACTAGAGGCAGGCAGTGCCACTGGCATCTAGAGGGTACAGACCAGCGAAACCACTAAAGAGCCTGCCAGACACATAGCAGACCCCACAACAATGGCTTATTCAGCTCCAAACTCCAATGACACTGCTGTCGAACCTTGGCTTAGAGTGAAGCCCACAGTTAATGCCTGTCCCTGTCTAGAATCACTCACAGAGGACTTCAGCTGGCTTCAAAGGATGGACTTTCGGACTTCCTCCTCAAGTATGAATGGCTGGTCCCTCCACCACACATCTGACAAAAGCCCCACAATGAATGGCCGAGACAAAACCAAATAAACACCCATCTAATAAGAAAAACAGCCTAATGATATAAAATGATTGGCAGGAACACAGACTATGCAAAAAACTTAAAAAAACAACAAAACACTTGTAACTGGTACAACCAGCCCTGAAATGTAAGCTGGTGCTATCTAGCAAACGTAAAGCTGAACAAACTGACCCAGTAATTCCACTTGTAGGGATTTATATCAGAGACACTCTTGCGCGTGTCATGAAGAAAGATAGATTATTCACAGAAGCATTGTTTATTAACAGCGAAAAGCCTAATTGTTCGCCAAAAAGAGAATGGATGGATTGACAGCAGTCTATTCACATAGTTGAAAGCCACGAATTGTTTACAATGAGTGATATGGAGCTATACATTTCAATAGAGATACATTTCACAGACATAATGTTGACCAAAAAAGCACATTTACAGAAGACCCTATTCATTAACATACTACTTATATAAGTTTAGAAACATGCGATACTTTACTATATATCTTTTAAGAATTTGTTATACCTATTAAACATGTAAGCAACACATTTTAGTATCTACCAGATTCAAGGTGGAGGTTCCTTCTAGATGGCAGATGAGAAGGAAATATGACTGTGAGGTGTACACAAGAGAATCTGCACTCTGAAATGTTTCATTTCTTAAGCTGAATTTGGGGTTTAGAGTTGCTTATTATATTCTTATTCTTTTTTATGTTCCAAATTATATTACATTAAAAGTATTTTAATATTTTCAGAAAGAGAAAATAAAATACTATATCCAGTAAAAAGTAATAGTCTCATTCATAAAGTAGGAATTCTAAAAATACAGTTGTTCTAAGAAAGTCTAATGTTCAGTAAAGTTATTACATGCTTTAAAATAGAAAATTAAAATATATGTATAGGGTTTTAAAAAATAAATCTATAATTTAATTCCAAACACATAATTTAAATTAAACCTCAATAGCATCACTCTAAAATGAACTGATTTTTTTCTTTTCTAATAATAGCATATATAAAGACTGAATCATGTACCCATTTGGAGCATCTTGACGAAGCTGAAAGAGGAGGATGAAAATTCTGGCTTGAAACTCAGCATTAAAAAACTAAGATCATGGCATCCAGTCCTATCATTTCAGGCAAACAGAAGGGGAAAAAGTGGAAGCAGTGACAGATTTTATTTTCTCAGGTTCCAAAGTCACTGCAGACTCCAAAGTTGACTGCAGCCATGAAATTAAAAGACTTTTGCTTGCTCCTTGGAAGGAAAGCTATGACAAACCTAAACAGTATATTAAAAAGCAGAGACATCATTTTGCTGACAAACGTCCATATAGTCAAAGCTATGCTTTTTCCAGCAGTCACGCATGGATGTGAGAATTGGATCATAAAGAAGGCTGAGTGCTGAAGAATTGATGCTTTCAAATTGTGCTGGAGAAGACTCTTAAGAGTCCCTGAGACAGCAAAGAGATCAAACCAGTCAATCCTAAAGGAAATCAACCCTGAAATTCACTGGAAGTACTTTTGCTGAAGCTCTAATACTTTGGCCACCTGATGTGAAGAGCTGACTCACTGGAAAAGACCCCAATGCTGGGAAAGACGGCAGGCAAAAGGAGAAGGGGGCAGCAGAGGATGAGATGGTTATATGGCCTCATTGACTTAAGGGACATGAATTTGAGCAAACTCTGGGAAATAGTGAAGGACAGAGGAGCCTAGTGGGCTGCAATCCACGGGGTTGCAGAGCTGGACATGACTTAGGGACTAAACAACAACATAGATGGATCTCAGAAGTCTTGTCCCATGTCCAGCTATTTTCTACTAAATGTTGTCCATATCAAGTATGGGGGAAAATTACTAAATTTTAATTTTAAAATTGCTAAAGAAAAAAAAAGCTGATTATATTATAAAAACATTTAGCAGTTATGTTCCAAAATAAAAAATTTAAGAAACTAAAAACCAACATGTTTGTTAATGCTTTAAGATCTCATCAGTGAATTAAGTCCCTCAGATAAGTGGCTACATCAAAAGCTTTTAAAATTGTAATAATAACTTCTGCAGTTATGTAACAAATGCCTTTCTCTTTGGCACTAACTTGTTCTAACTAGAGAAATCATTTGGGAATTGAGAAAAGCTCAAAAAGCCTGTCATTTTTAATCATATAAATAAGCGATACAAGTAAAACTGAGTGGATTCATTTTAATTTCCTTATACTGGCTTTGCTAAAAGTATTTTGTCATTTTAGAAATATTATATACAAAGAAGTAAAACTTTTAAAAATATACACATTTAACAACTTAAACATGTTCATTATTTGGGAAAAAACGATCCTCAAAGACATAATTTACATTTTCCAGTTTCACTGGCTTCATAAGTACTCAATAAATTAGCTTTGGAAACTGAAATGATAACTTCATCCTTTTTTTGGGACATGTTTAAAAAATTCATATAAAATATATTTGTAATCTACTCATTTCATGTATGGTGTGCTTCCACTAACCACGAAAAATCTATATGTTTCGATTAGTAAATACATATGTAGACATGGTCTGTAACCAAAAAAAAGACAAAGAAACAAAAGTGTTTTAATATGGAAAATTTTTATCTGATTAAAATTCCCTGGCTAGTTATTTAAATTTATCCTAGCAAGTGCCTATAAGGCAGGATGCTAATGTAGCTGTGTTTACAAAAATAAAACGGTAACCAAGAAGATCTTGAAAATGAGGTTTGTAAGATCTCCTCCAGCTCTGATATTTCACTCATTCATCCTTTCATCATTAGTGACTTCCTGCCTTCCTTTCTTCCTTCCTCCCTTCCAGATACTTCCTTTGTGGCATGCATTGTGCTAGACTCTGAGAGTAGAAAGAAAAATAAAATGAAATGGGCTTCAGCTACAGTGCATCAGCATGAGTGATGGGAGGCAACTACAAACCCAAGCCTGTAATATACACAGAATTCTCCACATTTTGTGGGAGAAGGGAAAAGAAGCTTGCCCAGGGCACACACACATAGAATCCTCTGTATAGAAGATGCTTAGTTCACATAGCATATCATATCACATTTCCATCCACTTACCGTTGAACACAGGGAGACACAGAGAGGCGACCTAACTTGCTGAAAGTCACAGAGCAAGTTAGAAGGCCAACATTGGAACATATGTTCTGCTGTAATGTTCTCAACAAATGTGTTGGGAACCTGCCAGGTGTCTGGCTCAGAGCCAGGAGCTGGGGACCAGAATGATGATTAAGAACCAGTTCCTACCCAGAGGCGTTTAACACTCTCCTGCTGGCACTGACTTGACGTGGGAGTTTGGGGAATCATTTTAATATTGCACTGTCTTGGTATCTACTGCTGGGTCTTTGAGGACTGAAGCCGCGTGGAAATGCACCTGGTACTGAGTGTGGATTAGAACACCTGATATAGTACACATGGGGAAGCCAGCTCAGCTTGGCTGTCACCTGCAAAATGCAAATTAGGAGACTTTTTTCCACCTATCAGTCTTGCGAAAGTTTAAAAATAACAACACTCAAGATGTAGAAACTGGCTCTCACCTACTGCTATTGGAAATGTAAATTTTATGTTTAAATGTCAAAATTGCTGCATTCTGTGTAATAGTTTAAACCAGGAATGATGATTATGTTCAATAGTCAGTGATATTTAAATAAATTAGGCTTACATTCATGCAATGCTATGGTATATACAGCAGTTTCTTTCTTTATTTTAAATTTTTATCATATATTGGAGAACAGTTGATTTACAATGTTGTGTTCAGTTCAGTTCAGTCACTCAGTTGTGTTCTTTGCAACCCCATGGACAACAGCACCCCAGGCTTCCCTGTCCATCACTGACTCCTAGAGCTTGCTCAAACTCATGTCAATTGAGTTGGTGATGCCCATCCAACCATCTCATCTTCTGTCATCCCCTTCTCCTCCCGCCTTCAATCTGTCCCAGCATCAGGGTCTTTTCCAATGAACTGGCTCTTTGCATCAGGTGGCCAAAGTATTGGAGCTTCAGTTTCAGCATCAGTCCTTCCAATGAATATTCAGGACTGATTTCTTTAGGATTGACTGGTTTGATCTCTTTGTTGTCCAAGGGACTCTCAAGAGTCTTCTCCAACACCACACTTCAAAAGCATCAGTTCTTCGGTGCTCAGATTTCTTAATGGTCCAACTCTCATATCCATACACAACTACTGGAAAAACCAGAGCTTTGACTACAGACCTTTGTTTGACAAAGTAATGTCTTTGCTTTTTAATATGCTATCTAGGTTGGTAATAGCTTGTCTTCCAAGGAGCAAGTCCCTTTTAATTTCATGGCTGCAATCACCATCTGCAGTGATTTTGGAGCCCAAGAAAATAAAGTCTCTGACTGTTTCCATTGTTTCCCCATCTGTTTGCCACAAAGTCATGGGACCAGATGCCATGATCTTTGTTCTTTGAATGTTGAGTTTTAAGCCAACCTTTTCACTCTCCTCTTTCACTTTCATCAAGAGGCTCTTCAGGTCGTCTTCGCTTTCTGCCATAAGGGTGGTGTCATCTGCACATCTGAGGTTATTGTTATTTCTCCCGGCAATCTTGATTTCAGCTTATGCTTCCTCCAGCCCGGCATTTCTCATGATGTGCTCTGCAGGGAAGTTGAATAAGCAGGTGACAATACACACCTCTGACTACTCCTTTCCCGATCCAGAACCAGTCCGTTGTTCCATGTCTGATTCTAACTGCTGCTTCTTGATCTGCATACAGATTTCTCAGGAGGCAGGTCTGGTATTCCCATCTCTTTAAGAATTTTACATAGTTTGTTGTGATCCACACAGTCAAAAGTTTTAGCATAGTCAATGAAGCAGTTGTTTTTCTGGAACTTTCTTGCTTTTTTGATGATCCAACGGATGTTGGCAATTTGATCTCTGGTTCCTCTGCCTTTTTAAAACCCAGTTTGAACATCTGGAAGTCCTCGGTTCATGTACTGTTGAAGCCTAGCTTGGAGAATTTTGAGCATTACTTTGCTAGCATGTGAGATGAGTGCAATTGCGCAGTAGTTTGAGCATTCTTTGGCATCGCCTTTCTTTGAGACTGGAATGAAAACTGACCTTTTCCAGTCCTATGGCCACTGCTGAATTTTCCAAATTTGCTGGCATTTTGAGTGCAGCACTTAATAGCATTCTCTTTTAGGATTCGGAATAGCTCAGCTGGAATTCCATCACTTCCACTAGCTTTGTTCTTAGTGATGCTTCCTAAGGCCCCTTGAATTTGCACTCTAGGACATCTGGCTCTACATGAGTGATCACACCATTGTGGTTATCTGAGTCATTAAGATAGTCTTTGTATAGTTCTTCTGTGTATTCTTGCCACTTTTTCTTAATATCTTGTGCTTCTGTTAGGTCCATACCATTTCTGTTATGTTAGTTTCAGGTATACAGCAAGATTCAGCTATACATGTATGGGATTCAGCTATACATGTATGGGATTCAGCTATACATGTATCTGTTCTTTTCCAGATTCTTTTCCCATATAGGTTATTACAGAATACTGAGTTCCCTGGGCTATACAAGTAGGCCCTTGTTAATTATTTATTTATGAGACAATTTCTGAAGATTATTTAATGATCTGGGAAAACACTCATCATCTAATAGCAACTAGAAAACCAGGATATTAAATATATATGGTATGAAGCTACTTTTCTAAAAATACAGTGTACATACATAGCTGTATTACATGCAATGGAAGGAAATATATTTCTGGGTGATAATATTACAGGTTATTTCTATTTTCTTTTTTTCTGTATTGTCCAAATTTTCTGTAAGCTGATTCCATTAATTTAATAATTAGGAACAAAAGAGTATTAAGTGTGAAGCTAACTTTTTTCTGACAAGATTGATTCTCTGAAATGAACTGTCTACTATCAACTGGTATCAGGCCACCATGACTCAGCCCCTTCTGGGCTGGATACCACAATGGTCTGGAAAAGCCCCGTGACCCAGACTTGTTTTCTTGCTTACTAGCTGAATATTTGGGGAAAACAATTGGCTCAGTGGGTGAAGAATATGCCTGCGTTATAGGAGACAAAGGAGATGCAGGTTCAGTCCCTGGGTCAGGAAGATCTCCTGGAGAAGGAAATGGCAACCCACTCTAGTATTCTTGCCTGAAAACTCCCATGACAGAGGAGCCTGGTGGGATACAGTCCACAGCATCACAAAAGAGCTGCACACGACTGAGCGCACACATTGACAGATGCTAGAAGCAGACTGAGGCTCAAATCCCAAGTGACCAGCTTCTTCGTTTTATGACATCAGTCAAAGTACATCCATAGCCTCGTAGAATCTTCCCCTCATCATTAGTAAAGTGGAGCTATTAATGCCTTCTTCAGAAGGTCACTGTGAACTGAACACCTTGCGTAAATGCTAGTAAAAGTTAGTTTCCTTCCTTCTTTAGGCTTGACTATTCACCACCCCACCGTGACTCTGAAACAAGGATGAAAAAAAACCAAAAACCCTCCATCACCAGCACTGTCTATTCTAATTTTAAAGCATAGTTATTTTTGATATGTTAAAAATGTATAGACTCTCGTTTATCTACCCTTTAATGGTCTGGACCTATAGGGAGTCAGCACAGCTTGGATAAGGTAATGTGAGGACTGTGGACACATTTTAAGGGAGTGTTTAATCTGAGCTGACATCTGCCATACAAAGGCTCTGAAACCTGAAGCACTTCTCATCAAGGCAGGCAGAGTAGGCAGAGTAGGAGGGGTGAACGTCCTTGCTCTGATGTCCTGAAGTGATTTCAGCATATTACGTCTTCCTGGATCCTGAGTTTATCTAAATAGATGCATGACATTCTCTAAATGTGTAGAACTCAGAATTTCTCAGGCTCAGTGTCTCTAGTGTCAACTGACAGCCGCACGTCTTCAGTGTTTCCTTTAATTAACCTTCTCCATTTTCAAATCAATTTTCTCACTTCCTCATGGTGTGACTGCTATTCTAAGGAATGCAGACCTAAGGGATCCACATTTCAAGGTTCCAGGGGTTCATATGCCAAGTCTGGAACTCTGTCCACAAATAGATATTCAAGCACATCTGCTGTCTCTTCTGTGCACCCAAAAAGTTCAAGGACCAAAATCCAAGTATCAGGGTATCTAGCCCTGTTTTATTTTCTGACCTCTGAGCTTCCTTTGTGAGGATCTTACATTATGAAGGCATTGTGGATGTGTGAGAAAGCGGGCAAATCCCTTCAAGGCCCTCCTTGTTCCAGGAAGATTAGTCTGTCAAATGCTGGGAGACTGACTGGAAGGGCTGGTCTGCAGGGGAGATGATGATGGAGGCAGACTGGATGGGAAGAACAGATGAAGGGCACATAATGCAGACTGGGTGGGTGCCCCATCCATTTCTCTGGAGTCTCAGCACTTTACTGTGCTCTGGCTGACTTGGCATCACTGGTATCTTTGTTGCTGTAGTTCACTCAGTTGTGTCTGATTTTTTGTGACCCCATGGACTGCAGCACATCAGGCTTCCCTGTCCTTCACTATCTCCTGGAGTTTGCTCAAACTCATGTTCACTGAGTCTATGATGCCATTCAACCATCTCATCCTCTGTCGGCGCCTTCTCCCACTGTCCTCAAATTTCCCGAGCATCAGGGTCTTCTCCAATGAGTCAGCTCTTCACATCAGGTGGCCAAAATATTGGAGCTTCAGCATCAGTCCTTCCAATGAATATTCAGGGTTGACTTCCTTTAGGAATGACTGGTTTGATCTCCCTGCAGTCCGACTCTCAAGAGTCTTCTCCAACACCACAGTTCAAAAGCATCAATTACTCAGCACTAAGCCTTCTTTATGGTCTCACATCTGTACACGACTACTGGAAAAACCAGAGCTTTGACTATATGGACCTTTGCTGGCAAAGTGATATTTCTGTATTTTAATATGCTGTCTAGGTTTGTCATAGCTTTTCTTCCAAGGAGCAAGCATCTTTTAACTGCATGGCTGCACTCACCATCCACAGTGATTCTGGAGACCAAGAAAATTAAGACTTGTGTCTACCTCCCTTTACTAAAGAACTGAGAAATTAACACCATCACCCCCAGCAGCCCTCAACCGATGACTGATCAGTTCAGTTCAGTTCAGTTGCTCAGTCGTGTCCGACTCTCTGTGACCCCTTGAATCGCAGCACGCCAGGCCTCCCTGTCCATCACCAACTCCTGGAGTTTACCCAAACTCATGTCCATCGAATCAGTGATGCCATCCAGCCATCTCATCCTCTGTCGTCCCCCTTTCCTTCCCTCCCAGCATCAGGGTCTTTTCCAATGAGTAAAGTCTTTGCATGAGGTGGCCAAAGTATTAGAGTTTCAGCTTTAGCATCAGTCCTTCCAACGAACACCCAGGACTGATCTCCTTTAGAATGGACTGGTTGGATCTCCTTGCAGTCCAAAGGACTCTCAAGAGTCTTCTCCAACACCACAGTTCAAAAGCATCAATTCTTCGAACCAGTATATAAACACCTTACCCTTTGGGTGGAAGACCTCTAAAGTATGTTGTATTTATTTCCTATTGCTACTATAAAAAATTACCAAAACATAGAGGCTTAAAGCAACATACATTTATTATCTATTAGTTTTGGAGGTCAGAACTTCAAAATGGATCTTAATCCAAAACAGGCTAAAATCAAGGTGCCAGCAGAGACAGGTTATTTCTGGAGGGTCCGGGGAGAATGATTTCATTTCAGCTCCTAGATGCTGCCCACACTCCATGACTCTCAGTCCCTTCCTCCATCTTCAAAGCCAACAATTTAACAACTTTGAGTCTCTTTCTGACTCTGACCCTGCTGCCTCCCTCTCATTAGGGCCATTTAGATTGGGGGCAGGAGGAGAAGGGGACAACAGAGGATGAGATGGCTGGATGTCATCACTGACTCGATGGACGTGAGTCTGAGTGAACTCCAGGAGTTGGTGATGGATAGGGAGGCCTGGCGTGCTGTGATTCATGGAGTCGCAAGGAGCTGGACACGACTGAGCGACTGAACTGAACTGAACTGAGATTACTTTGGGCCCACTAGGATAATCAGGGTAATCTTCCCATTTCAAGATCCTTAATTTAGTCACATCTGCAAAGCCACTTTTAAGACATAAGGTAACATAGTCACAGGTTCTGGAGATCAGGACATGGATCTCTCTGTTGGGGGACACTGTTTGGGCTGCCACATGTGTGTTTTACACCATCTCCTCAAGGAATAAGCTCTAATCATCCTAGTGGTGGTGGTCTGCTGCTGCCAAGTCGCTTCAGTCGTGTCCAACTCTGTGCACCCCATGGACGGCAGCCCACCAGGCTCCCCTGTCCCTGGGATTCTCCAGGTAAGAACAGTGGAGTGGGTTGCCATTTCCTTCCCCAAGTGGTGGTGGTTTAATCCTTCACTATTATTTGCCTGCTTCCCCTTCCTGGCTTACTCCCCTGATCTATCAGTGTTTTCTGAACCTCCCAAGTAAACTACATGTACTCAGAGTCAGGCTGTAGGTCTGCTTCTAGGGGAACCTGAACTTAAATATTATGAGGGCAGGAGCCTGCAGTAGTGGAAGCAGAGGAAAGAGTCAAGAAGGACAGACTGGACCAGTAGGGGAGAATGATAACAATGGGGAGACAGAAAGGGGTCTGAATTTGAGGAAATGACATTAGGACAACAAAGTAGAAATGCCAGTTAAAGGGGTAGGGTGTCTCCTATGAGCTGAAGACTTTGAGACATGATGGAAAATGTTGCACTCAGAACTTTTGGGAAAATAACAATTTATTAATGAAATAAACAGGAGATCTAAAGGGCTTGGCCATCATCTGAAGTAATTTCCATCCCAGAGGCAGGACTGTGAGCCTCAGAAGAGCCTAAAATGTCTAAAACATGAGCTCATACTTTCCTTTCAGGGATCTTTTCATCTTCTTAGTGAGTGCTTTCCATACCAGGAAGGCAGGGTTCTAAACCCATTCTTTGTATCACATTAAATCCTTCTTGTGAGCACACGAGGTAATTATCATCATTCTTCCCATTTTATATTTGGACTAAAGATCACAGACATTAAGTAACTTGTCCAAGATTCTATGGACTATGGCAGAGGCAGATTTTGGAACTAAGCTGATTCAATTCAGAGCCTCAGATTTTAATCACTGCTTTCTCCTGCTTTCCTCTCTCTCTCTCTTTTTTAAAAAGAACTCAGGAAGGCTCCTTCAGGTCTCATGAAGATAAGCCACCCACAACTTGGTCCACTTGCATTAGGAGCTTGGTCAATTCAGTTCAGTTGCTCAGTCGTGTCTGACTCTTTGCGACCCCATGAATCACAGCACGCCAGGCCTCCCTGTTCATCACCAACTCCCAAATTTACACAAATTCATGTCCATCGAATTGGTGATGCCATCCAGCCATCTCATCCTCTGTTGTCCCCTTCTCCTCCTGCCCCCAATCCCTCCCAACGTCAGGGTCTTTTCCAATGAGTCTACTCTTTGCATGAGGTGGCCAAAGTACTGGACCGATCTCCTTTAGAATGGAGTGGTTGGATCTCCTTGCAGTCCAAGGGACTCTCAAGAGTCTTCTCCAACACCACAGTTCAAAAGCATCAATTCTTCGGCACTCAGCCTTCTTCACAGTCCAACTCTCGCATCCATACATGACCACTGGAAAAACCATAGCCTTGCCTAGACAGAGCTTTGTTGGCAAAGTAATGTCTCTGCTTATTAATATGCTATCTAGGTTGGTCATAACTTTCCTTCCAAGGAGTAAGCGTCTTTTAATTTCATGGCTGCAATCATCCTTCAAATTGAGGGTTCAATCCTCTCTGCTCCCATCAAACCAGTATACCAGGGCTCATCTTAATTCCATGATTTAATTTAATACCATTTAACTGAACTCCACTATTGCACAACCCAAGTCAAGAACCACTGAGTCAAATCATTACTAATCCCCCTAGACCAGTAGGAAGATGTAGCATCCTAGAAACCCACCCTAGATGGAAATAAATGGCGAAATTACAAAATCCACAGAGTCAGAATCTTTTCTTTTTCATTCTGGATATTAATAACTTTATGACCTTAGTCTAATCACTTAACCTCTCTCTAATTTCATTTCTTTATGTAGAGGCAGAATTAATAGACCTGCCCCTCCTTGGGAGATGTCACTGTGTTAACTGAAAAGTTCTGCGTGAACTTGTTTTGAGTTCTAATACAATAGCAGCAATCATTTTAATTTGGGGCATAGTAAATCTTTTGTTTTTCTCCATGAATGCAGGCTTTAGTCCAATCTCGCCAAGCAAAGTTTCCTCTGTACAACTGGTACTCTTCAAATATTTATTGTTTTTGAAAGGAAGAGAAATTACTCATTGTCAAGTAACATAACTCTCTATTTTTTTCTGAATTGTAACTGGTATATGTTGCACCATCCTAGTCATTTGGACCAACCCCCTCTTTGCATTTATGTCTCACTTCTTGATTAGAAACAATCTCCCTTCTCTTTGTTCTTTGGATTTTTCTACAAGCTGAAATAGTGAAAAGTCATTATGTCAAATAAGAGACCACGTGACTATAGGGTCTATTTTTTTTTCCTTTTTATTTTTTAATTGAAGGATAATTGCTTTACAGAATTTTGCTGTTTTCCGTCAAACCTCAACATGAATCAGCCATAAGTATACATATATGCCCTCCTGTTTGAATCTCTCTCTCATCTTCTGCCCCATCCCATCCCTCTAGATTGATCAGACCCCCTGTTTGAGTTTCCTGAGCCATACAGCAAATTTCTGTTGGCTATCTACTTTATATATGGTAATGTGTTTCCATGTTACTCTTTCCATACATCTCACCCTCTCCCCGTGTCCATAAGTCTATTCTCTATGTCTGTTTCTCCATTGCTGCCCTGTAAATAAATTCTTCAGTACCATTTTTTCCAGATTCTGTATTATGTGTTAGAATATGATGTTTATCTTTCTCTTTCTGACTCACTTCACTCTGTATAATAGGTTCTAGGTTCATCCACCTCATTAGAACTGACTCAAATGCATTCCTTTTTATGGCTGAGTAATATTCCATTGTGTGTATGTCCCACAACTTCTTTATCCATTCATCTGTCAATGGACATCTAGGTTGCTTCCATGTTCTAGCTATTGTAAATAGTGCTGCAGTGAACAATGGGATACATGTGTCTTTTTCAATTTTGGTTTCCTCAGGGTATATGCCTAGGAGTGGGATTGCTGGGACATATGGTGGTTTATTCCTAGTTTTTAAATGAATCTCCATACCATCTTCCATAGTGGCTGTATCAATTTACATTCTCAGCAGCAGTGCAAGAGTGTTCCCTTTTCTCCACACCCTCTCCAGCATTTACTGTTTGTAGTAGACTTTTTGATGATGGCCATTCTGACTGGTGTGAGGTGATATCTCATTGTAGTTTTGATTTGCATCTCTCTAATAAAGAGTGAAGTTGAGCATCTTTTCATGTGTTTGTTAGCCATCTGTATGTTTTCTTCGGAGAAATGTCTGTTTAGGTTTTTTTCCCCAGTTTTTGACTGGGTTGTTTGTTTTGCTGGCATTGAGTTGTATGAGCTGCTTGTATATTTTGGAAATTAATCCTTTGTCAGTTGTTTCATTTGCTATTACTTTCTCCCATTCTGAGGGTTGTCTTTTCTCTTTGGTTATAGTTTCCTTTGCTGTGCAAAAGCTTTTAAGTTTAATCAGATCCCACTTGTTTACTTTTGTTTTTATTTCCATTACTCTAGGAGATGGGTCATAGAAGATCTTGCTTTATGTCATTGAGTGTTCTGCCTATGTTTTCCTCTAAGACTTTTATAGCTTCTGGTCTTACATTTAGGTCTTTAACCCATTTTGAGTTTATCTTTGTGTATGGTGTTAGGAAGTGTTCTAATTTCATTCTTTTACATGTAGCTGTCCAGTTTTCCCAGCACCATTTGTTGAAGAGGCTTTTTCTGCCCTATTGTATATTCTTGCCTCTTTTGTCAAAAATAAGGTACCCATAGGTGCATGAATTTATTTCTGGGCTTTCTATCTTATTCCATTGGTCTATATTTCTGTTTTTGTGCCAGTACCATACTGTCTTGATGACTGTAAGTTTGTGGTATAATCTGAAGTCAGGAAGGTTGATTCCTCCAGTTCCATTCTTCTTTCTCAAGGCTGCTTTGGCTATTCAGGGTCTTTTGTGTTTCCATATGAACTGTGAAACTTTTTGTTCTAGTTCTATGAAAAATGCCATTGGTAATTTGATAGGGATTGCATTAAATCTGTCAATTGCATTTGGTAGTATAGTCATTTTCACAAGATTGATTCTTCCTACCCAGGAACATGGAATTTATCTCCATCTGTTTATGTTGTCTTTGATTTTTTCATTAGTGTCTTATAATTTTCTGTGTACAGTTCTTTTGTCTCCTTAGTTAAGTTTATTCCTAGATATTTAATTTTTTGTTGCAATGATGAATGGGATTGATTCCTTAATTTCTCTGATTTTTCATTGTTAGTATATAGAAGTGCAAGTGATTTCTGGCTATTGATTTTGTATCCTGAAACTTTGCTAAATTCACTGATTAGCTCTAGTAATTTTCTGATACTATCTTTAGGGTTTTCTATGTACAGTATCATGTCATCTGCAAACAGTGAGAGCTTTACTTCTTTTATGATTTAGATTCCTTTTATTTCTTTTTCTTCTCTGATTGCTATAGCTAGGACTTCCAGAACTATGTTGAATAACAGTGGCAAAAATGGACACCCTTGTCTTGTTCCTGATCTGAGGGGAATGCTTTCAGTTTTTCACCATTGAAAAGCTATAGGCTTATCACATATGGCCTTTACTATGTTGAGGTAGGTTCCTTCTATGCCCATTTTTTGAAGAGTTTTAATCATAAATAGGTGCTGAATTTTGTCATAGACTTTTTCTGCATCTATTGGGATTATCATATGATTTTTATCTTTCAATTTGTTAATATGGTGTATCGTATTGATTGACTTGTGTATATTGAAGAATCCTGGAATAAACCCAACTTGATCACGGTGTATGAGCTTTTTGATGTGTTGCTGAATTCTGTTTGCTAGAATTTTGTTGAGGATTTTTGCATCTATGTTCATCAGTGATATTGGCTTGTAGTTTTCTTTTTTGTGTATTGTCTTTGTCTGCTTTTGGTATCAGGGTAATCGTGGCCTTGTAGAATGAGTTTGGAAGTGTTCCTTCCTCTGCAATTTTTTGAAAGAGTTTTAGAAGCATAGGTATTAGCTCTTCTCTGAATGTTTGACAGAATTCTCCTGTGAAGCCATCTGGTCCTGGGCTTTTGTTTTTTGGGAGACTTTTGATCACAGATTCAATTTCAGTGTTTGTAATTGGGTTGTTCATAATTTCTAGTTCTTCCTGGTTCAGTCTTGGGAGTTTGAACTTTTCTACGAATCTGTCCATTTCTTCCAGGTTATCCATTTTATTGCCATACGGTGGTTCATAATAGTCTCTTATAATCCTTTGTATTTCTGCACTGTCTGTTGTAACCTCTCCTTTTTCATTTCTAATTTTGTTGATTTCATTCTTCTCTCTTTTATTCTTGATGAGTCTGGCTAAAGGCTTGTCAATTTTGTTTATCTTCTCAAAGAACCAGTTCTTAGCTTTATGAATCTTTACTATTATTTCTTTCATTTTTTTCCCCAATTGTTTCTGCTCAGATGTTTATGATTTCTTTCCTTCTACTAATTTTTTTTGTTGTTGTTGTTGTTCTTCTTTTTCCAGTTGTTTTAGGTGTACAGTTAGGTTGTTTATTCGATGGTTTTCTTGTTTCTTAAGGTAGGATTGTATTTCTATAAACTTCCCTCTTAGAATTGCTTTTCGTGAATCTCATAGATTTTGAGTTGTCGTGTTTTCATTGTCATTTGTTTCTAGAGATTTTTTGAGTTCTATTTTGACTTCTTCAGTCACCTGTTGGTTATTTAGAAATGTGTTGTTTAATCTCCATGTGTTTGTGTTTTTTACAGTTTTTTTCTTGTAATTGATTATCTAGTCTCATAGTGTTGTGGTCAGAGAAGATGCTTGATACGATTTCAATTCTCTTAAATTTACTGAGGTTGGATTCGTGACCCAAGATGTGTTCTATCCTGGAGAATGTTCCATGTGCACTTGAGAAGAAGGTGTGTTCTTCTGCATTTGGATGGAATGTCCTGAAGATATCAATGAGATCCATCTCATCTAATGTATCATTTAAGACTTGTGTTTCCTTATTAGTTTTCTGTTTTGATGATCTGTCCATGGCTGTGAGTGGGGTGTTAAAATCTCCTGCTATTACTGTGTTATTGTCAATTTCTCCTTTTATGTCTGTTAGTGTTTGTCTTATGTAATGAGGTGCTCCTATGTTGGGTGCATATATATTTACAATTGTTATGTCTTCCTCTTGGATTGATCCCTTGATCATTATGTAGTGTCCTTCCTTATCTCTTGTAATCTTCTTTAAGATCTATTTTGTCTGATATGGGGATTGCTACTCCAGCTTTCTTTTGCTTCCCATTTGTATGGAATATATTTTTCCATCCTCTCACTTTCAGTCTATATGTGTCTTTAGGTCTGAAGTGGGTTTCTTGTAGCATAAACAGGGGTCTTGTTTTTTTTTAATCCATTCAGCCAGTCTGTGTCTTTTGGTTGGAGCATTTACTCTACTTACATTTAAAGTAATTATTGATATATATGTCCCTATTGCCATTTTCTTAATTGTTTGGGGTTGATTTTGTAGATCTTTTTTCTTCTCTTGTATTTCTTGACTATATAAGTCCCTTTATCATTTGTTGTAAAGCTTGTTTGGTGGTACTGAATTCTCTTAACTTTTGCTTGTCTGAAAAGCTTTTGATTTCTCCAACAATTTTGAATGAGATTCTTGCCAGGTACAGGAATCTAGGTTTAAGATTTTTCTCTTTCAGTACTTTAAGATATCCTGCCATTCCCTTCTGGCCTGCAGAGTTTCTGCTGAAAGATCAGCGGTTAAATGTATGGGGTTTCCCTTGTATGTTATTTGTTGCTTCTCCCTTGCTGCTTTTAATATTTTTCCTTTGTGTTTAGTCTTTGTTGGGAGAAGGAAATGGCAACCCACTCCAGTATTCTCACCTAGAGAATCCTGTGGACAGAGGAGACTGGTGGGCTGCTGTCCATTGGGTCAGACAGAGTAAGACACTACTAAAGTGACTTAGCATGCATGCATGCATTGGAGAAGGAAATGGCAACCCACTCCAGAATTCTTGCCTGGAGAATCCCAGGGACAGAAGTGAGCTACTGTCTATGTGGTCGCACAGAGTCTGACGTGACGGAAGCGACTTAGCAGCAGCAGTAGCAGTCTTTTGTTAGTTTGATTAATATGTGTCTTGGCGTGTTTCTCTTTGGGTTTATCCTGTATGGGACTCTTTGTGCCTCTTGGATTTGATTGACTATTTCCTTTTCCATGTTGGGGTAATTTTCAATTATAATCTCTTCAAAAACTTTCTCATACCCTTTCTTTTTATCTTTTTCTTCTGGGACCCCTATAATTTGAATGTTGGCATGTTTGATATTGTCCCAGAGGTCTCTGAGACTATCCTCAGTTCTTTTCATTCATTTTACTTTATTCTGCTCTTCAGAAGTTATTTCCAACAGTTTATCTTCCAGCTCACTGATTCGTTCTTTGACTTCAGATATTCTGCTATTGATTCCTTTTCACTTCAGTTCAGTTCAGTCGCTCAGTCGTGTCCGACTCTTTGCGACCCCATGAATCGCAGCACGCCAGGCCTCCCTGTCCATCACCGACTCTCGGAGTTCACTCAGATTCCCGTCCATCGAGTCAGTGATGCCATGCAGCCGTCTCATCCTCGGTCGTCCCCTTCTCCTCCTGCCCCCAGTCCCTCCCAGCGTCAGAATCTTTTCCAATGAGTCAACTCTTCACATGAGGTGGCCAAAGTACTCGAGTTTCAGCTTTTGCATCATTCCTTCCAAAGAAATCCCAGGGCTGATCTCCTTCAGAATGGTCTGGTTGGATCTCCTTGCAGTCCAAGGGACTCTCAAGAGTCTTCTCCAACACCACAGTTCAAAAGCATCAATTCTTCAGCACTCAGCCTTCTTCACAGTCCAACTCTCACATTCATACATGACCACTGGAAAAACCATAGCCTTGACTAGACGGACCTTTGTTGGCAAAGTAATGTCTCTGCTTTTGAATACCTATCTAGGTTGGTCATAACTTTTCTTCCAAGGAGTAAGCGTCTTTTAATTTCATGGCTGCAGTCACCATCTGCAGTGATTTTGGAGCCCCCCAAAATAAAGTCTGACACTGTTTCCACTGTTTCCCCATCTATTTCCCATGAAGTGATGGCACCAGATGCCATGATCTTAGTTTTTTGAATGTTGAGCTTTAAGCCAACTTTGTCACTCTCCTCTTTCACTTTCATCAAGAGGCTTTTTAGTTCTTCTTCACTTTCTGCCCTAAGGGTGGTGTCATCTGCATATCTGAGGTTATTGATATTTCTCCCGGCAATCTTGATTCCAGCTTGTGCTTCCCCCAGTCCAGCGTTTTTCATGATGTCCTCTGCATATAAGTTAAATAAGCAGGGTGACAATATACAGCCTTGATGTACTCCTTTTCTATTTGGAACCAGTCTCTTGTTCCATGTTCAGTTCTAACTGTTGCTTCCTGACCTGCATACAGATTTCTCAAGAGGCAGGTCAGGTGGTCTGGTATGCCCATCTCTTTCAGAATTTTCCACAGTTTATTGTGATCCACACAGTCAAAGGCTTTGGTATAGTCAATAAAGCAGAAAAAGATGTTTTTCTGGAACTCTCTTGCTTTTTTGATGATCCAGTGGATGTTGGCAATTTGATCTCTGGTTCTTCTGCCTTTTCTAAAACCAGCTTGAACATCAGGAAGTTCACAGTTCACATATTGCTGAAGCCTGGCTTGGAGAATTTTGAGCATTACGTTACTAGCACGGGCGGATGCGACCGGCGCACTAAGTGCAGCCAAGAGGAGCTACCCCACGTCTGAGGTCAGGGGCAGCAGCTAAGAGAGGTAGTTTGCCTATTTCCTCTTCATTTATTTGGACTTCTGTGTTTCTAGTTTGTTCCTTCATTTGTGTAATATTTCTCTGCCTTGTCATTATTTTTTTTTTAACTTATTGTGTTTGAGGTCTCCTTTTCCCAGGCTTCTGGAGAAGGAAATGGGAACCCACTCCAGTACTCTTGCCTGGAGAATCCCACAGATGGAGGAGCCTGGTAGGCTACAGTCCATGGGGTTGCAAAGAGTCTGACATGACTGAGCGACTTCACTTTCACTTTTACTTTTCCCAGGCTTCAAGGTTGAATTCTTTCTTCCTTTTGGTCTCTTCCCTCCTAAAACTGGTCCAGTGGTTTGTGTAAGCTTTGTGTAGGGTGAGATTTGTGCTGAGCTCTTGTTTGTTTATCTGTTTTTCCTCTGATGGGCAAGGCTGAGTGAGGTGGTAATCCTGTCTGCTGATGATTGGGTTTGTATTTTTGTTTTGTTTGTTGTTTAGATGAGGCATCCTGCACAGAGTGCTACTGGTGGTTGGGTGATGCTGGGTCTTGCATACAAGTGGTTTCCTTTGTGTGAGTTCTCACTATCTGGTACTCCCTAGGGTTAGTTCTCTGGTAGTCTAGTGTCTTAGAGACAATGTTCCCATTCCAAAGGCTCAGGGCTTGCTCTCTGGTCCTGAACTAAGATTTCACAAGTGGTTTGTTATGGCATTAAAGGAGAGTAAAACAAATATCCAAAAGTAAGAAACCAAGGATGAACCCCAGGCAAATGGCAGTTATTAAATCAGGGAAATAATATTTAAAATAATGGAATATACACATATACATATACACCCATGAGCAAAGTCAAAACAGTCCAACAAAAATAAAGTATTGTCCTGGTGAACAAACGAAATCAAAAATTATTATTTACCAATTAAGAACAAAACTAACTAAAGCACAAATTGGAAAACAAAACTAAAGCAATGAAAACAAAACTAACAAATATGTTGAGAGGAAAGGAAAGAAAGAAAATAAAGAAAGAATAGATAATCCAAAGTTAAATAGAGGTAGATGAAGATTTATATACATTAAAGATTAACTGCAAGGGGAAAAGAACAGTAGGAAAAGCAAACAAAGGAATAAATGTAGAAAAAATAATAGGTTTAAAAAATTAAAAATTAAAATTAAAAGAAAAAGGAAAACTCCACAGAACTGCAAAAGCCCAACACAGAGGCAGAGGTTTATAACAACAATTAAAAATGTGACTGAGGAAAAAGAAAGCTCAAAAGCTTAATTAGATTTCATAGTGCCAATAAAATTGACAACTACAACAGAGGAGAAAAAAAAGGAAAAAGAGAAAAGAAATCCAAAAGAATCTAGAGAACAAGTCAAAACATAA
Organism: Budorcas taxicolor; assembly: GCF_023091745.1. Lineage (NCBI taxonomy): Eukaryota > Metazoa > Chordata > Mammalia > Artiodactyla > Bovidae > Budorcas > Budorcas taxicolor. The sequence goes on along the minus strand of NC_068917.1, from coordinate 27,834,112 downwards.
GAATAATAAATGCTTTTCCTGAGTTGCTGCTGTCAGAGTCCTTTCCCTCGCTGGGAGTCACACTCCACCTCTATGCCCTCCAACTCTGTGCTGATCTCTGACCTGCTGTCGGGGCAGCTCAGATTCTAATCTGGTCCTACTCCTGTGTGTTCCTGCCTCCAATGTCCACAGCTATCAGAACCAGTGAGTTTTCTTTTGTGGAAACTCTCAATGATCTTTTATATATTCCATAGACACAGAGTGTGCCTAGTTGATGGTGTGGATTTAATTTGAAGGTTTTGGGTCTTCTTTAGCCACACCGCCCCTGGGTTTCGATTGTGGTTTTATTTCCACCTCTGCATGTGGGTCATCCACTGGGGTTTGCTCCTGTAGCTGCCTTGGAGGGCTTGGGTTTGCCCCCGTGAGGGCCAGGTGTGGAGGTGGTGCAGCTGCTTGGGTCACAGGGGTTCTGGCAGCACCAGGTACTCAGGGGAGTTGGTGGCTAGGGCAACAGGAAATACAGTGCTCTAGAAGGGGATGGCAACCAGTATTGGCCAATACAGTCCAGTATTCTTGCCTGGAGAACCGCCCATCCCTGACAGAGAAGCCTGGCAGGCACAGTCTACAGGGTCACAAAGAGTCGGACACGACCGAAGTGACCCTGCATGCATAGACACAAGACTTGTTTGGCCTGAGGCAGCTCTGTCCCAGTGAGAGCGGAGCGTGGAGGTGGTGTAGCTGCTTGGCTTGTGGGGACCCTGGTGGCATCAAGTGTGCAGGGACACAGACTGCCTCCACAGCAGGAGTTATAGTCGTATCAGAGTCTTTATCGAGCCTCTTGTAGCTGGCGGTCAGAAGGCCTCTTTGGCCAGTCTTTCTCCGTAGGTCCGCCCATTCAGGCCCTTAGAGGGATCCCTTGCCTGGGATCCTCCTCTGTTGTTCCACGCATCGGGCACATAGCGGGTGCCCCCTGGCTGGGGTCCTACTCTGTAGATGGGTGCGTCAGGCACTTAAAGGTGGGGTCCTTTTCTGTAGTTTGCATCATTCACATAAAGGAGCACTCCAGGTGGCATCCTGCTCTGTAGTTCAGTGTGTCAGGCGTTTGATGGGCCAGTGTCTCTACTGTTCAGCTGCCGATGCTGGCATGTGGGGAGAGAGAGGCTATGGTGATGGCTCCACCCACTACGCGTGACTCAGCAGTATCACTTTCCTTCACAGGCATTTCCCACCTCAATCTCCTCCCTCACATCCCCTCGATCTGTCTCTCCACAGTAATAGCAGCCCTCACCCTGGGATTGTTCCACAATCCCTAATTTCCAGCTCCCAGCCGCTGTGCCTTCTAGGGGACCCACATTCCTATCTGGGGTATGTATGGCTGTGGCAAGGACTGTCTGATTCTCATTCCATTTAGGCTGCCACAGATCAGCTGTTTCACTCTCAGCCTTAAATGTTTCTCCTCTGACTCAGACAATTGCCCCGATGTGGGGATTGGACCCCTGCTTCAGTTCCCCCACCCGCAGAGGGCAGGTCCAGTCCTACTAACACTCCTGGTTTTCCCCCGAGTTCCTTCATCCTACCGAGTTTTGCATGGTTCTATATATTATTTTCCTCTGGTCAGGAACTCCTGTCTGCTCTCAGCTGGTATTCTGGATGCACTTCTGTGTCTGAAGGTGTATTCCTGATGTATCCATGGAAAGAGATGTACTCCACATCGACTTACTTCTCCGCCATCTTGTTCTCCCCAACTTTCGGGTCTATTTTTAATCACACGTGTGTTTTTTATTGAGAATCTATCATATCATGTGGAGAAGGAAATGGCAACCCACTCTGGTATTCTTGCCTGGAGAATTCCATGGACCAAGGACCCTGGTGGGCTACAATCCATGGGGTTGCAAAGAGTCAGACATGACTGAGCAACTAACACTATTATATCATGGGCTCTTGGAGAACAACTCACAGAACTGGACTTCCAATAGGTTACATAATAATTGCTAAAATAACAACTGATATCTGTATATTGCTTTACAGTTAGAATGTGGCTTCCTATGGTAAGATGTTTCTCAAACTTCAGTCATTTTTATAACAGCAGCATGATAGTTTGCCATGTTTTCATAACTTATGCTCTACTATTTATCAAGCATTTTACTTTACATTAACTTGCCTTTTCTAACTTAAAAAAGTTTATTTAAAATGTGAACTTCATGTCACTCCTACAACTAGAAAACCAATATTGCTTGTCATAAGTAGAAAGTAAATAAATGCAATGAAATCAAGACAACACTCTTTAATTCCTGATGGATACAGGTGGCGGGTAAAGGCCTTTGAGTCCAAGATATGCTCATTTTTGTAAGGGGTAGAGAAGATGAAAGAGGTTTGCATCTATGAGATAAAATTTAGAGATATCTAAGATCTAAGTTGAGATTGTTTTAGAGAATTATATAAATTTTGGAAAGCCATATAATGGATCAGAATCTTAATTTGCACAGCAACCTGATTAAGTAACCTGCAGATATTTTCCCCAACTTACAGATGACAAAATTAGGGCTCAGAGAGGTTAAATGACTTGCTCCTCCATCACACAAGATGGTAAATGACAGAGCTGGGCCTCCAGCACAGACCTTCTCATTCCAAACTGTGGCTCTTTCAGTTGTACCCATGTCCCTTCTGGAGTAGATCCCTGTGAGGGGAGTCTCCAAGGACTTGGAAGGAGCACACATTCCCGCAAGCAGTTCACAATCTAGTCGTGGAGATGAGAGATGCCAAGTGTCATATTTAAATGGCATCAAGGGAAAGTACATAAGTGTGCTTTGAGATAACTGGCTGAGGGAATAACAATGTAAATGTTTAGCAAATGAGTTCACAGTTGGACATCTAGGGAAGGCTTTCTGGAGAAAGTGAGATTAAAACTGCTTGTTAAAGAGTGAATAAGATTAGATGAATTTAAGAAAGGACAGAGGGAAGGTATTTTGAATAGTAACAACACTGTGGTCACAATTATCAAAAATATCAAAGAAAGCTCTGTGCTGGTTCCCTGCAGATAGGGGGAAATGCAGTTGTGACAGGAAGTGCCACAGCTACATTTGAGTCTTATGTGCTCTAAGGTGGGATTAATTACTGTCTTGGATTCTTTAAAAATAAATTATTTCCCCCTTAAAAATAAGTATGACTCAGAAAACTGCTTACAGATATTTTTTCCTAAGAAATGATGTTGGATGTGGGCTAATACTTATAAACATGTGCCTCGTCCTTACAGGGAAACTGGAAATATCTCTGATGTTTGACAACATGGGACTATGTCACATAAACTCTGACACACTGACTCTAGGGACACAGCATGTTTCAGGCAGGATGTCAGCGTTTGCTACTGAAATGTGGTCCCTGGACCAACCCCATCACTTTCACCTGCTGTTTGTTGTTGATTAGTGGCTCATTCATGTCCGATTCTATAAGACCCCATGGGCTGTGGCCCACCAGGATCCTCTGTCCAGGGACTTCCCAGGCAAGAATACTGGAGTGGGTGGCCATTTCCTTCTCCAGAGGATCTTCCCAACCCAGGGATCAAACCTGCATCTGCTGCAGTGAAGGCGGATTCTTTACTACTGAGCCACCAGAGATGCCCCTCACTTTCACCTGGAACTTGTTAACATGCATTTTCTTATTTGGTAGGTCTGGAGCCAGGTCTAAGCTTTTGCATTCTGAACAGTTCTGGGCTTCCCTGGTGGCTCAGTGGTAGAGAATCTGCCTGCAATGTAGGAGACCCAGGTTCGATCCCTGGGTTGGGAAGATGCCATGGGGAAGGGTATGACAACCCGCTCCAGTATTCTTGCCTGGAAAATTCCACAGACAGAGGAGCCTGGCAGGCTAGAGACCATGGGGTCACACAGAGTTGGACACGACTGAAGCAGCTAAGCAGCAGCAGTAGCCACTGATTCACAATGCATTTAAGTTTGAGAAGCACTGGGGTAGACAATTAAAGACTTGGGATATTTGCATTAAATGGTGATTAAACAGGCTGATTTTTTAAAGAATTAGTTCTGTATATTAAATGGTAAAATTAAAAAGTATGTATAGATTCATACACATGAGTGAAAGAGACAGAGACACAGATGGAATCAGCAAGATTCCGTGCATGACAGTAAGATAGATAAGAAGGCTAATTACCAAAATAGCAGCAGCAGTGGCGTTAAAGAGGTTAAAATTTTCTTCTGTTTGCTTATCTGTATTTTCTACTATGAACATGCCTTTTTAAAATATAAAAGCAATAAAACGATATTTTTAATTCCTTTTCTATTTTCAGAATTTCTCTGAGTTCTTTCTGGAAAAATAAACATGAACCAACAGGCTGAACTGGAAGACAACCACCCACAGGGATTTAATCAGTGTAACCAGGTGCTGTCAGAAGAGAGAAAGACATAACATTTTCCACTAGGTGTGAAATAAGTCTGTGTAACCTTCACGTTGTAGTCACTGGAACTCTTGGGACACATAAAAAAAAATTTTTTTTTAAGCCAATAAAGCTATAGGAGCATAGACATTTTCAAGACTGCCAACCGGGAGAGTACTTTTAAGACGAAATGGATCAACTTCCCTTAATAACTATTTTCAGCGGCTTTATTCTGAGTTCTGGTTGGGAAGATTCCATCCATGCTAAGCAAAAGTTGAAAGAGGATCCAACTGCTTTGTCAGAATGAGTCTTTGCCTGAATTCTCTCTTGAAAAACTCACCTGAAACTTTACTCATTTCTGTCCGTTGTCCCTCATTTTGGTGATCCCTTTATTTCAGCATAGTGTGGTAGGAAAATGATTCAAATCCCAGGTTCACTATTTCCTAGCTACAGGGATGATTAGGCCACAGAAGCAAAGGCCTGTATATACAATGGACTATTACTCACCCATTAAAAGGAATGAAATTGAGTCATTTGTAGAGACATGGATGGACCTACAGAGTGTCATACATACAGAGTAAAGTAAGTTAGAAAGAGAAAAACAAAGTGTAATCTAGAAAAATCATATAGATAATAGATAATCTCATTTGCAAAGCAGAAATAGAGACACAGATGTAGGGAAAAAACATGGACACCAAGGAGCAAAAGGGTGTGTGGGATGAATTGGGAGATTCGTGAGTGAAAGTCGCTCAGTTGTGTCTGACTCTTTGCGATGCCATCGACTAGACAGTCCATGGAATTCTCCAGGCCAGCATACTGAAGTGGGTAGCCTATCCCCTCTCCAGGGGATCTTCCCGACCCAGGAATTGAACCGAGGTCTCCTGCATTGCAGGCGGATTCTTTACCAACTGAGCTATAAGGGAAGCCCCTAGGAGATAGGACTGACACATACATACTATTGACACTACGTATAAAGTAGATAACTATTGAGGACCTACTGCATAGCTCAGGGAACTCTACTCAGTGCTCTGTGGTGACCTAAATGAAAAGGAAACCCCCAACGGAGGGGATATACAGATACATACGTATAGCTGATTCATTTTGCTGTCTAGTAGAAATTAACACAAAACTGTAAAGCAACTATACTCCAATAAAAATTTTTTTATTAATTTTAAAAAAGAAGGTTCAAATTCCTTCAACACAAAATGGAGGGAAATAGCATCTCCTTTAGTTAAGAGGATGAAATGAAATAAAGCATTTATTAGGGAGCACTAAAGAGTACTTAAAAAGTTGACTGATTGCCTGATTCCTCATTCAACGATTATGTACCCTGTATCCATCATATGCTGGAAACTGCTGCAGGCAGAGAATATAAATATAAATATAAATGATCCCAGACATGTTGCCTTACCTCAGATTGCTTTTAGGCTCAAGGGATACAACAAGGCAACACAATTACTGTACAGTGTAAGAAGTGTTACAACAGCAAGAAGGCGCCACTATGTTGGTAAGAGGAGGACCTTACCCAACCACCGGGATGGTGGTAGTGGTGAAGTCTTCCTGGAGGAAGTAACATTTAACTGAGGGCTGATGAACCAGTAAGTCTTAGCCGGGAAAGGCTAGGGAGTTCCAGACAGTGAAGATAGCACATTTAAAGGCTCAAATGTGACAAAGAGCATGAATATTCAGGTGCTCAGCAAATGAAAATGGTTAAGATAGGAATCTGGGGTAGAGCATGGGGGCAGTGGAAAGAAGGGAAGTGACACTGGATGTGTCAGCAGAGTCCACTCACGAAAGGGCCTTGGAAGCCACGAGAAGGAAGTTTAACTTACTCTTAAGGGTCAACGCAGTGGCCATCATGGTCAACAAGAGAGTCCGAAATGCAGTACTTGGGTGCAATCTCAAAAAACGACAGAATGATCTCTGTTCATTCCCAAGGCAAATCATTCAATAGCACAGTAATCCAAGTCTATGCCCCAACCAGTAATGCTGAAGAAGCTGAAGCTGAACGGTTCTATGAAGACCTAGAAGATTTTCTAGAACTAACACCCCCCAAAAGAGGTCCTTTTCATTATAGGGGACTGGAATGCAAAAGTAGGGAGTCAAGAAACACCTGGAGTAACAGGCAAATTTGGCCTTGGAGTATAGAATGAAGTAGGGCAAAGACTAATAGAGTTTTGCCAAGAGAATGCACTGGTCATAGCAAACACCCTCTTCCAACAACACAAGAGAAGACTCTACACATGGACATCACCAGATGGTCAATACCAAAATCAGATTGATCATAGTTTTGCAGCCAAAGATGGAGAAGTTCTATACAGTCAGCAAAAACAAGACCAGGAGCTGACTGTGGCTCAGATCATGAACTCCTTATTGCCAAATTCAGACTTAAATTGAAGAAAGTAGGGAAAACCACTGGACCATTTAGGTATGACCTAAATCAAATCCCTTATGATTATACAGTGGAAGTGAGAAATAGATTCAAGGGATTACATCTGAGGTAGAGTGCCTGAAGAACTATGGATGGTGGTTCGTGACATTGTACAGGAGGCAGGGATCAAGACCATCACCAAGAAAAAGAAATGCAAAAAGGCAAAATGGTTGTCAGAGGAGACCTTAACAAATAGCTGTGAAAAGAAGAGAAGCGAAAGGCAAAGGAGAAAAGGAAAGATATAAGCATCTGAATGCAGAGTTCCGAAGAACAGCAAGGAGAGATAAAAAAGCCTTCCTCAGTGATCAATGTAAAGAAATAGAGGAAATTAATGGAGTGGGAAAGTCCAGAGATCTCTTCAAGAAAATTAGAGATACCAAGGGAATATTTTGTGCAAAGATGGGCACAATAAAGGACAGAAATAGTACGGACTTAACAAAAGCAGAAGTTATTAAGAAGAGGTGGCAAGAATACACAGAGGAACTACACAAAAATGATCTTCATGACCCAGATAATCATGATGGTGAGATCACCAATCTAGAGCCAGACATCCTGGAATGTGAAGTCAAGTGGGCCTTAGGAAGCATCACTACAAACAAAGCTAGTGGAGGTGATGGAACTCCAGTTGAGCTATTTCAAATCCTAAGAGTATGCTGTGAAAGTGCTGCACTCAATATGCCAGCAAATTTGGAAAACTCAGCAGTGGGCACAGGACTGGAAAAGGTCAGTTTTCATTCCTATCCCAAAGAAAGGCAATGCCAAAGAATGCTCAAACTACCGCACAATTGCCCTCATCTTACATGCTGGTAAAGTAATGCTCAAAATTCTCCAAGCCAGGCTTCAGCAATACGTGAGCCGTGAACTTCCAAATGATCAAGCTGGATTTAGAAAAGGCAGAGGAACCAGAGATCAAATTGAGAACATCTGTTGGATCATCGAAAGAGCAAGAGAGTTCCAGGAAAGTATCTTCTTCTGTTTTATTGACTATGCCAAAACCTTTGTGTGGACCACAACAAACTGTGGAAAATTCTGAGAGAGATGGGAATACCAGACCACCTGACCTACCTCTTGAGAAATCTGTATGCAGGTCAGGAAGCAACAGTTAGAACTGGACATGGAACAACAGACTGGCTCCAAATAGGGAAAGGAATACGTCCTGGCTGTATATTGTCACCCTGCTTATTTAACTTATATGCAGAGCACATCATGAGAAACACTGGACTGGATGAACCACAAGCTGGAATCAAGATTGCCAGGAGAAATATCAATCACCTCAGATATGCAGATGACACCAGCCTTATGGCAGAAAGTGAAGAAGAACTAAAAAGCCTCTTGATGAAAGTGAAAGAGGAGAGTGACAAAGTTGGCTTAAAGCTCAACATTCAGAAAAACTAAGATCATGGCATCTGGTCCCATCACTTCATGGGAAATAGATGGGGAAACAGTGGAAACAGTGAGAGACTTTATTTTGGGGGCTCCAAAATCACTGCAGATGGTGACTGCAGCCATTAAATTAAAATACGCTTACTCTTGGAAGAAAAGCTATGACCAACCTAGATAGCATATTAATAAGCAGAGACATTACTTTGCCAACAAAGGTCCGTCTAGTCAAGGCTATGGTTTTTCCAGTAGTCATGTACAGATATGAGAGTTGGACTATAAAGAAAGCTGAGCGCCAAAGAATTGGTGCTTTTGAAGTGTGGTGTTGGAGAAGACTCTTGAGAGTCCCTTGGCCTGCAAGGAGATCTAATCAGTCTATCCTAAAGGAAATCAACCCTGAATATTCATTGGAAGGATTGATGCTGAAGCTGAAACTCCAATACTTTGGCCATCTGATGTGAAGAACTGACTCACTGGAAAAGACCCTGATGCTGGGAAAGATTGAAGGTGGGAGGAGAAGGGGATGATAGAGGATGAGATGGTTGGATGGCATCACTGATGTGATGGACATGAGTTTGAGTAAACTCTGGGAGTTGGTGATGGACAGGGAGGCCTGGCATGCTGCAGTACATGGTGTCGCAGAGTTGGACACAACTGAACGACTGAACTGAACTGAAGGGTCAATGAGAATTCCCAGGGTCAAACATGGTTTCTTTGGGGTTTTAGGATGAACTCTGGCCACAGTGTGGAGGAAGGACAGGAGGACTGGAGGTGAGCTGCACGCCTGATGCATTAATGTGGGTTAGAGACAATCCTAGTCTGAACTAGGCCAATATCAGTAGAAATGAATGACTGTAAATTGGAGTGAGACTGGTGATTAACTGGAATTGAGGGATGATGAAAGAGGCAGTGAGAATGTACTTAATAAATGCTTATTTCTGTCCTGTTTCTGCCACGGAGCTGCATCGAGCACTTCAGCAGCAGTGGAAAAAAGTATTTTCTGGACACAAAATACCTGGTTCTCCTTAAAAAGTAACTGTTTCAAATGTATACAATGGACTAGCAGTTCTTAAAGAGAAGTCTAGGGATCCTTAAGGGTCCTGCATTTCCGCTTAGGAGGTCTATGAGGTCAAAATTATTTTCACAATAAGACAGTATTTACCTTTTTTGCTCTCATTCTAGCAAAGCATATTGTGGAGGTTTTTAGAGGTGAAATGTCTGGAATGATGTTATTATGGCTCTGATGGCTAATCTTATATGTTCCTGGGCTTTAATTTTTTAAATCAGTTTTAATTTTGCATATGGTAAATACAGAAGACTACAACCTGCTCTTGGGGTCCCTAGTAATTTGTAAGAGTATAAAGAGGATCTGAGACCACAAAATTTAAGAGCCACTGTGATAAGCATTTAAAGGACATTTTTAAAGACATTGACTCCCAAGAGGTCAACCCTGGTGGTTCAGTGGTAAAACATCTGCCTGTAAAGCAGGAGATGCAGGTTCGAACCCTGGGTCAGGAAGACTGCCTGGAGGAGGGCACGGCAAACCCACTCCAGTATTCTTGCCTGGAGAATCCCATGGACAGAGGATACAGTCCATGGGGTCGCAAAGAGTCAGACATGACTGATCGACTAACACAAACTCTATTTACTGAAGAGTCTAGTTCTTTATTTTTTATTTTTAAAGTCTTTATTGAATTTGTTACAATAATTGCTTCTGTTCTATGTTTTTTTTGACTGTGAGGCATGTGGGATCTTAGCTCCCAGACCAGGAATCAAACCCACACATCCTGCATTGGAAGGCAAAGTCTTAACCACTGAACCACCAGGGAAGTCCCTGAAGAGCCGAGTTCTTACCCGAGTTTTGGTGAGCTTTCAAATCAGAGCTACTGCCTGCATACTGCAAGGATAATGCCTGGACTTTAAAGACAGCATCTAACTAGGGAGATCAGAGCCCATAACACACAGGGTACTAAGTAGAAATATGAAATCTCTATCTGCAATGCTGAAGATACTTTGTCCTTTAAACTTGTTTTTAAAGTTAGAAAACAAAGTCACTGAGTAATAGTCGTAGCTTAGAACAAGCTCTCTGGTGTGTGGGCAGAAAAGCAAAATAGAAGCTGCAGTGTGGGCAAGTGGAGAATAACAAAGAGAGGAGAAATGATGCAAACCAGATTCTGAACCAGGAGCTCCAAACTCGTTTCCACCCCCGAGAGGACTTGAGGATCTTCTATGGACCGTGCAGAACAGAGATGCAGACGTAGAGAGCGGACATGCGCATAGAGGAGGGAGCAAACCGGGAGACTGGGACTGACATATATACACGACCCCATGTGAGACAGATAGCTAATGCGAAGCTGCTGTAAAACCCAGGGAGCTTAGCCCGGTGCTCTGTGACAGCCTACAGAGGTAGATAGAGGGGGTGGGGAGATCCAAGACAGAGGGGATATATGGATGCATATGGTTGATTCACTTCACTGTACAGCAGCAGAAAGTAATACTACAATGTAAAGCAACTATGCTGCTGCTAAGTCGCTTCAGTCGTGTCCGGCTCTGTGCAACCCCATGGACAGCAGCCTACCTGGCTCCTCCGTCCATGGGATTCTCTAGGCAAGAATACTGGAGTGAGTTGCTAAAAATGAGGCAACTGTGCCAGCTAATCACATGTCAATCTAACAGTCACCTCCTTGTAATCCAAAAGGTCTGGAGACAATGAAGGGAGCTTTATTGTGGCCCTGAAGAACACTGGAGAGTCTGCCCTTCCAAGAGGTCACTGAATATCTCAGCTTGAAGAGCCTGGGGAAGGTCAGGATAAGAGCAACACAGAAAAGCAGTCTAGGAGACAGAGAGCAGTTAAAGCTTAAGACTCGAAATCACGATTCCATATGGTTTTCAGGAAGATTGAGAGACCTCTAAGTGCTAATATGAAACCATCTCCCATAAGTAAAGCAGGGGAAAAAAGCCAACTGGAGAACAGAATGTATAATACGGTCTCATTTGTAAAAGAAAAAGGGAGGGAGGCAAGAGGGAGGGAGTATTTAAAAAATGCTTGTAAATCATAGACTATTGATGGAAGAATACATCAGAGGTGAAAATAATAGTGTCTTGTGGGAGGGATAATGGGGCACTCGAGCTCTGGGTAGGGAGAATACTTATTTTTCATTGTGCCTGTTTTGTACTGTTTAAATTTTTTAATCACACAGACATTAAGAAATAAAAAAGTTACAATAAAAAAATTCTGAGTGTAAAAAAATAAGATTCATGAGTGGGTAAATCTAGGAAGACTAAGAAGTGCTTATGACTGAAATATATGAAACATCAAAAGAGGTGGATATCTTCTAAGATTATAAAACTGAGGACTGTCCTTGAAGTTTCTGAAAAAGGTTGAAGATGTCTTTTTCTTTAAAAACAATAAAACAGAACTCTGTTGAGTAAATAAAACATCTTTTCAAGTTACCAATCCTTAAGAGGTGCTTCAGGAAGGATTTCAATAACTTCATGTATTACTTTGAATCTATTTATTCCTTTCTAAGTTGTTGACTTTTTGTCTAAAAGCAATATTCACCTCTAACCCTGCTCAGAGGTGAATAGTTTTCAAATATTTTATATTATATGAAGTAAAAATTTAAAACACTTTATAATGTTTTATGATAACATTTTTTATGATAGTCTAAAAACATATTTCATTGTAGAAAACAGTTATTTAAAAGCTAGAATAAAGCTATATACACAGACTTGACCATTTTACCCCACTTAACCTTGCTGTGTAAATATTTTGCTGTTTAATGAAAAAATATGTAAAAAACATTATTTTTAGTGGTTACTATAACTGATTTACTGATTGCTTTATTGTCACTTAGACTGTCAGATTGTTTGACTACAGCAACGTTTTTAAGTCCGTTAATACATTCTGCCAACCTGCTTTGAAGAGAGGTTGTTAAACTTCCATGGCAGAACTGTGAATATAATTTTAAAGAGATTGCTTACACAAAAACATTGATCATAGCTATGCTCAATGAGGCTGCCTAACATCTGCATTACATACCTGGGATTGCAATTTTCTGCAATCTTTTCTACCTATCACAGCAGCACTGACCCTAAGCCCTTATTCTGTCCCTCCTCTGAGACCCTTCTGTGTTCAGGTACTCCAGCTTTTAGCCTGATTTCCTTCAATGTACCTCCATTTCCAAAATCAGGCTTCTACTTCAGATAACCATTTTCTTGGCTCCTACCTGGACCAATGATTTGAAACATCTTCTCAAAAAATTTTCCACATATTAAAAAAAAGAAATTATATTTTAACTGTTTAGTTAAAGTTATCTATCATTTTCCTACATAGGGTTATAGAGAGAATGTGCTGTGTACTGAGTATTCCATTTGCTACAATCCAGAGTTTTTGTTTTGCTTCTTTAGAATTTCCAAATAGTTGAGAAATCAAAGACATAAGTTTTAATAGAATGAAGCACGAGAATGAAGCACAGTGATGCTATGGGAGTTCCAAACCTGGGCTTTGGCTCCCGTTCTTACGACCCTTGCCACTGCCACCGTGTGAACAATACAAAGTTGTCAGTTAGAAATGCTAGACAAGCAGAGAAGATAATGAGCATCACAGCTGAGGCTGTCTGGGACCAGCCACCCCTGGCTAAGTCAGAGCTGACCCATTGCTTACATGAATGAAGCCACCCCAAACCAGAAGAACAGCCATGCTGAGGCCAGCCCAAATCACTCTCCCAAAGAATTGTGATCCAATGATCTATTTTAAGCTCCTACTGAATTTTCAGGTGGGGTAAAAATTAACTGATATGGTTATCTGAGGCATGTCAGTTAAGTTTCCTTATCTCTCACAAAAGGAATAAACTGTTCAATTCAAAATTTCCCTATATAGCTAACATTAAATTATTTGAAAACAGTATTGCCCCACAGAACAACAATGAAAATGTGCCATGGCTGAGCTGTCCAATATGGCAGCCATAGCTACATGTGGCTATTAAGCACATGAAATGCGGGCTAGAACCTCTGAAGAACTGAATTTTTAACTTTATTTCATTTCAACCAACTTAAATTCTGTCACCTAACAGTAGTGACTACCGTATCAGAGCCTTCTATTATAGAACTTCAGTGAACTGATCTTCCTGATCTTTGGATAGTAAATTCCCAACTAACTCATTCTTCAGGTAAACAAGTAGGTGAAACTCTTTTCTCCCATAAATAAAACTCTAGAATTAGTTTCCCAGGACATCTGCTAGCAATGCTTGGCTAGCTTTCCGAGGAGAGTCGTGGAATAGAAGCTTAGTAAAGTGGGAAGCAGAGGCAGAGAACAGAGAACAGAGGTCTCAACTGTTACTCCATATGACTTGGCTGTGAGCTATCTTTCAAATTCTTTTCCTGGTAAATATCCCTTGTCACTGTGTACCAGCCACACAAGCCTCCTAGTTTTTCCTCAAATGTCAGGCAAGTTTCCATCTCTCAGCCTGTTGTTATTAACTTCCTTCTTGGCCTGAAATATTCTTTCCCTTGATGGAGGTTTCTTAACCTCAGTGATATTAACATTTCGGGGTCCCCTCTGTTACAGGGGGCTGTTTTGTGCATTGCAGGGTGTTTAGCAGCATCTCTGGCCTCTGCCTGCTACATGCCAGTAGCACCTCCCCACCCCCCAAGATCGGATTGTGACTACCAATAGCATCTCCAGACGCCAAATATCCCTTGAGAGGCAAAATCACCCCTGGTTAGGAATCACTGCCCTAGATATCAGCATGATTCACTCCCTCACTTAATTTAGGTCTGGACTCAAATGCCAGCTCTAGGGAAACTTTCTCAAAATCCAAGCTAAAACAGAAAGCCCATCTTCCTCTGTCCCCTTTCCCAGTTTTATTTTTCCACACAGTACTTATCATCAGCTAATATGATATCAGATAGTTCTGTGTTTATTGCCCATCTTCACTGTTCTGTTCCCTGCTATAATTCTAACACCTGGAACCTAAACAGCTGGTACACGCTTTACAAATATTTGTTGAATGAAGTACGGAAGGAAGAAATTACCCAGTGGAAAGATGGAAGGGACACATGCCACCAACAGAAAAGGCTTCAACTCTATTTTGCTGTTAAAATCTGTGTTGCTTGTTATGGACAGCAATGATGAGTTTTTAGGGAATTTCCTAATGACACACTTAAACTCAGCTTCGCTAATAAGGATGCTTTGAATGCAGAAATAAAATATTTTAAATTTGTCAGCTACATTTATGAATAGAATGTTACTTTTGAGACCTGAAATTACAGCCAAAACCTAGTTCTCACCCATTATAAACACTAATATCTGGGGCTTCCCTGGTGGTCCAGTGGTTAAGACTTCACACCTCAGCTGCAAGGGGTGCAGGTTTGATCCCTGGTTGGGGAACTAAGATCCCACATGCTACACAGCACAGACAAAAGAAAAAAAAATTAAATCGGTATCTGCTTGCCACTGAGTAAAATGCAGTCTCACAATTAGAAAAGTGCTTGATTAAAGACTTGCATATGTCCTTTACATTTATTGGCTGAAAACGTGTTTCTAAGAGGCTTTTATTAGCATTACTGGGTAGGCCTATCGATTCAATGGGCATTACCGTGATTCCAGCTCTAATAAGTTTGTTCATGTAAAGAAGTCCTTACTTAATTGTAAGACTGAATGTTTTTTCTTTTTTGTGAAAATTTGTAACGTTTTTTCCTGAATTCCTTAAGACATATTAGATTGACTTCTATGAGGCTGACTTCCTTCTGGAAAGTATTTTGGGAGAAATTATAAGTGGGAAAATTACACATTTTGGACAAGGAGGTAAAGCTATCTGCTGCCGCTGGTAGATCCTTTTGAATGGTCAGAATATTTTCATAAAACCTGAATCCAGCCAGCCACTACGTGAAGTTCTGTAACACCTCAGCTCTCAAGAATCTCCAGGGAATCACTTCTGACTACATTAAACAGAACTTCTCAAAATTAATTCTACTTTCACATTTTCCAAGTTTTCACTGATTAATGTCCTTCTAAAACAAACAACACTTCCCTCTAAAAGGACTTCTGTTCATAAGAATCACCTTAGGTCACTAAATACATATACACACAAAGTTACAAGTAGTTGTTTATAATAGATTATCCGTAACTCTGAGTGTGTGCAGGTGTATGTATTTTAGTGACCTAAGGAGTTAGTTGGAGAAGACAAAGGCACCCCACTCCAGTACTCTTGCCTGGAAAATCCCATGGACGGAGGAGTCTGGTGGGCTGCAGTCCATGGGGTCGCTAGGAGTCAGACACGACTGAGCGACTTCACTTTCACTTTTCACTTTCATGCATTGGAGAAGGAAATGGCAGCCCACTCCAGTATTCTTGCCGGGAGAATCCCAGGGACGGGGGAGCCTGGTGGACTGCCTTCTATGGGGTCGCACAGAGTCAGACACGACTGAAGCAACTTAGCAGCAGCAGCAGCAGCAGCAAAGAGTTAGTTGCTCAGTTGTGTCTGACTTTTTGCAACCCCATGGACTGTTAGCCTGCCAGGCCTCTGTGTCCATGGGATTATCCAGGTAAGAATATTGGAGTGGGTAGCCGTTTCCTTCTTCAGAGGATTTTTCCAACCCAGGGATCAGACCTGGGTCTCCTGCATTGCAGGCAGATTCTTTACCGTCTGAGCCACCAGGGAAGCTCCTTAGTGACCCAAGGCCATCCTTATTAACAGAAGTCCTGTTTTGAGCTGTGCAGAAGCACACGGAAGGGTAAGTGCACATCCTGGGTTTTCAGGCTGAGGCTCCTAAGAGTTGCCTGGAACTTACTATCTCTCACAGGTAAAGTGCAGCATGTGTTGAAACATGATGGCACTGTCATGAGGCTGCCTTTTATAAAACTGATGGCTAAGTATCCTTTCCATCCTGGGGTTACCTAGATTTTAAAGAATCATCATCTTCTTTACTCTTTTCCTATAGTCTATCAACTCCCGGGAAACTTCCAAACCTTGTTTGTGATCTCTAGTCAGCCGTCTTGGCCACTTACATCACTCTTCTATTTTCCTTTCACTAGCTGTATGGAGGAGAAGGATTCTTCATTATTTAGTCTAAGAATTTATGTGAGAATGAGCAGGGAAAGCCTACACCTAAGGCACCTCATCCTCTTCTAACTCCACCATCTCCTTCTTTATCATCACCTTCACCATCACAATCGTCATCAGGAAATGACTACTTTCAGAGACTTAATACCAGATTACATTTCTCTGAAGGCATTCCTCTAGAAATCTACAAAAGGCATTAAAAAAAAACCTGTTATATTATTTTTATTAATGTCTAAGTAATCTGCATTTTTGATACCTTCAGGAAGCCTCGGAGAAGGCGATGGCAGCCCACTCCAGGACTCTTGCCTGGAAAATCCCATGGGTGGAGGAGCCTGGTAGGCTGCAGTCCATGGGGTAGCGAAGAGTCGGACTGAGCGGCTTCACTTTCGCTTTTCACTTTCATGCATTGGAGAAGGAAATGGAAACCCACTCCAGTGTTCTTGCCTGGAGAATCCCAGGGACGGGGAGCCTGGTGGGCTGCCGTCTATGGGGTCGCACAGAGTCGGACATGACTGAAGCGACTTAGCAGTAGCAGCAGGAAGCCTCATGACTGTAAACATGCGCCATTTACTTTTCCTTTCCCCTAAATGATTTTCGGGGCTTCCCAGGTGGTGCTGGTGGCAGAGAACCCGTCTGCCAATGCCAAGAGACATAAGAGAAGCACATTCTATCTCTGGGTCAGGAAGATCTCCTGGAGCAGGGCATGGCAACCCACTCTCATATTCTTGCCTGGAGAATCCCATGGACGGAGGAGCCTGGTGGGCTACAGTCCACAGGGTCACAAAGAGTAGGACACAACTGAAGTAATTTAGCACGCATGCAAATTATTTTAGACATTTTGGTTTTCATTTATTATTAACAAGTAAGTAAATATCCATTTTTGGAGATGTTACTTAATGGGTACCACATGTTCAAGGTCATAAGTAAGCACCATTTACTGCAAAACAGGTTAATAACACAGTGCAGATATTGTTGCTATAGTCCTATATTATGCAAACAAGAGCCAACTATTTTCGTAGCAGTTCTCTGAACTCACCAAAACGCATTTTAATGAACAATATCTTTGGATGTTTTCTATAGAATTGGTAGGACATATCAAATTGTTGTATTTCCTTTCGTAGTAACATTTTACTTTCTGAATAATATCCCAATTGATACATTGGCAGGTAGAAAGATGACGGAAGACAGCAACACAGCCTCTTCAAGATTAGAACCACAATTTCCTAGCTGGAGAATAGCTGAAGCACCCTCAAGTAAGACTTGGATTTGAAATCATCTTTCCCTGATGGTACTAAAAAATGATAGAGCCTCTTGGGAAGTATTGTTCATCCATCTGTGCATTAGTTTGTCCTTTGGAATCAACACCAAGACTCCTCTGAAATCTCTGTGGTGAGGATTTTTTTTTCTAAAAGTTAAAGGTTTTATTTTTCAGTTTCCCAGACTAGCTCCTGCCAGCAGAGTCAATTTGCCCTCATTGTGTTTAAAATGAGGCACAGCCGGGGGATGCTGGCAAATTTGACAAAGGGACACTTAAATGCTACCCAGAGGGTGGGGGTCTTTTCACAAAGATGTTCCCTGAAAAGAATCAGTAACAGACAATTTTTATACAGCTGCTTTACAAGTTGGCTGTTTATAAAAGTTAAAACCATGCCTAGGTCAACTCTAAGAACTTGTCCTTTTCCTAATTTGCTCTTTAAAATTTACCTGTTCACATTGTTTTGAGTTGCAGGTCATTGAGGGGGTGGGGAGGAGAGAAAGACATTCTCTCATCAAGTGAAAGTGTTAGTCACTCAGTTGTGTCTGACTGGACTCCATGGACTGTAGCCCACCAGGCTCCTCTGTCCATGGAATTCTCCAGGCAAGAATATGGGAGTGGGTTGCCATTTCCTTCTCCAGAGTATCTTTCCCATCCAGGGATCGAACCCAGGTCTCCTGCATTGCAGGCAGAGTCTTAACCATCTGAGCCACTAGGGATGTCCTAGAAATACTGAAATAAACACCCCCATTCAGCTGAGCATAGTGGCGTGTCCAATACTTCAACAGAATGAACAAAAGCAGAAGGCTTATGAAGAGCATCTCTTTTTAAACAGGTTATAAAACACTTGAATAACCTAAGTATCAGGTTAGGTTTCCTCGGCTTGCTCAAGTCACTCCCAGATTCCATGCCCCCTTGCCTTTTCCAGTCCACACTGCAGAACACCACCTATAACACATTCACCCATAAACCAACGGCACATGTTTACAATTCTCGGTAGCCGAAGGCTCTGTGAGGTGACAGTGAGGACAGTTCATTCATTACTGCATTCAGAATACATAGTGTGAACCTATTAATCCTAAATGCCAGGCAATGTGTGGGCCCCTGGCCTCACGGTCACTAGCCACCACTGCACTGTATGTCTGAAGGTCTTTGGCAAATTTTGAATGCAGTAACACCCCTCTGTGATCCCTGGGGTGATCTGATTTATCCTTATATTAAATGCAACCCTCCACATCACAGCCATGTTATTCCAAGGATGATGCCTGATATCAACTTTTAGACCAACCACATTTTGAGAGATGGCTGAGATCTACAATAATTTTTTTTGATAAATTCCTTTGCTGGCCTCCTCTGTTTGGTCCTTTCTTTCTCACAGACTCTTAGTGTTTATATCTTATAGTCATCATGCCCTCTCTTGTCCACGCAACCTCTTTTCTTGCTGTGGGCTTATCATATATGGACTCTACTATGTTGAGGGAGGTTCCTTTTCTATGCCCATCTTTTGGAGTTTTAATTATAAATGGATGCTGAAGTTTGTCAAAATCTTTTTCTGCATCTATTGAGATTATCATATGGTTTTTACCTTTCAATTTTTTAATATGGTGTATCACACTGATTAATTTGCATATATTGGAAGAATCCTTGCATTCCTGGAATAAACCCAACTTGACCACGGTGTATGATATTTTAATGTGTTATTGATTTCTGTTTGCTAGAGTTTTGTTGAGGATTTTTACATCTATGTTCATCAGTGATATTGGCCTATAATTTCCTTTTTTGTGTGTTGTCTTTGTCTGATTTTGGTATCAGGGTGATGGTGGCCTCATAGAATGAGTTTGGAAGTGTCCTTCCCCTCCAATTTTTTGAAAGAGTTTTAGAAGAATAGGCATTAGCTCTTCTCTAAATGTTTGATAGAATTCACCTGTGAAGCCATCTGGTCCTGGGCTTCACACAATCTTTTTTCTTTTCCTATCCTGTTGTGTGTCAAATAGTCTCTGATTCAATTATCTTTTTCTTTTGCCTCAGTCATGTCTTCAATGCTTCTGTGTTTCTGGGCTCCGTCTGGTCAGACAGTCAATGGTACTACTATGATCTTTAGGTTTCCACGTCTTCCTCGTTACTACTGTTAGTTTTGTCTGCACTAAGTCTGGACAAAGAATTCCTTAAAATACACATTTATCTGTTCCCAACACTGTTCCCCCTTCCATATCAAAACTGGTTTGTTGCTATTGCAGAGGCTTGAAGTTGTTCACACTCTGATATCTGAATTCTGGATAATGGATGGTTAACAGAAGCTGACCAGAGACAGTGAGAGCTTTTCCCGAGACACTGGGCATACTCACATCATTTGATTAAACGTAGAGGCTGAATCAGAAGGTAAGAGCTAATGAATAGTACCTGGAAAACAGGCCAGAGGGCTATAGTGTTGCAGTTTATTTCTCTGCAACCTTGGACAGATTGTGCTGACTCACTGAGCCTCAAGTTTCCAGAAAAGAAATGGGAATGTTTGATCAGAAAAAGACCTATACCAAGGTTCTATGGGAGAGAGATGCCTTATAAGCAGCCCAGTACATTCCAGTTTATTTGAAAGTTGTGACAGAATAAAATGGTTAGGTCAATTTAATGCTCTGACTAACCAAGAATTGTCATATGCACTACACATGGACTTCTAATTTTCAGAGACTTGGCTAAAATGAGTTTATCAATAAAAAGATACTGACATAGATGGCAAAACCATCACAATATTATAAGGTAATTATCCTCCAATTAAAATAAATAAATAAAATTTTAAATGCTTCCCCCAGAAGTCTATTTGATTTGTAAAGAACTCTAGAAAAAAATGGAACTCTACACAAAAGCATCTAAATTTGAAAGTTAAACTGATGAACAATAAAGTTACATAAGGCCTGCTCACCTAATCCAGGCTCAATGTATTGCTTCAGGATCTGAATTTTTTTTAACCTGGATCTTAAATTGTTTTCGTAGATGCTCTGTACAGCTTCTCCACTCTTTCTCTGACTAAAATCATCTGAAGCCT
This sequence comes from Budorcas taxicolor, assembly GCF_023091745.1. Lineage (NCBI taxonomy): Eukaryota > Metazoa > Chordata > Mammalia > Artiodactyla > Bovidae > Budorcas > Budorcas taxicolor. The sequence goes on along the minus strand of NC_068917.1, from coordinate 27,813,577 downwards.
CTTATAAATAATTATACTGGAGGAGGAGTTTCCATAAAATGGTTGAACGATTCATTTTTCACTGACTCAATTACATGAAAATTTCACTGAAAATTTTAGTCACTAAAAACAACACATGTGTGTATTAAGATCTAATAAGACGGGGACAGACGAAGACAGTGATGACAATTCAATGACTTCATACTGGTCCAGTATAACTGTGTTCCTTAGACTGGCACCATAGCCCTTACAGACTGCCAGCCTTAGGGTCATTGCGTCAGAGTCACTGAATGCGGACTGGACGTCATGCATGTTCAAATACTTGGATCAACAGTTCCCACTGAGGGAATGGCTTTCTACTAGCTCATTAAAAGATGACCCATTTTTGCTCTCTTCAACTTCTGGAATTTTAAAGTGTGGTATCAACTTATTTCCCTTATGACTCGCTGAATTTATACCAGTGTCTTCTCTTTTGAAATTTTTTAGAGCTGGTCTGAGGAAAGTGGGACACATTTCCCTTGACACCGTTTCAAGCTGTATGAGAAAGAGAAACCTGTCTGCAATAAACTGTCAAATGGAATAATGACAGAGCGCAACCAAGTCATCTGCAAAGTCTCACCAGCTCTCTTCCACTTCCACTTCACATAATATCCAAAATGCCAAGGTTCCTGGTGAATATTTCTTCTGGGCATGTACTGCTAAGGTTTCACTGTTTGACGTTTTCAGAGGCATAGTGTGCAATTCTGGTGCTGACAGGACACTCTTTCTTGGTTACCAGCATCAAATTTTGGGTTAGGAGAGTTGTCTGCAGGGGACCTACTGCAACACTCTCATAACCAAATTAGTGGGAAAGGAAGTGTGGCTAATATCTTAACACCTTGTATATTATTTACAACCTAGTACAAATTTCTTTAGCATTCTTATCTGTTTCACATCTGACCTAGACTACTGTGCCTCACTTTTTTGTTTTATCTGAGTTCTTCACAAAGCTCTCAGGTGATGCTCAATGCTCTCAAGATGTCTTTATATCTTAGTTCCTAAACCTTTGTTGTGCAAGGTAAGAGCTTAGGCTGAGAAATGAGAGGAATCAGAATATTTGAGGAATTGTGTCTAAAATCTTCACTAATGGCAGAAGAGAAAGGGTCCAGAAGGTGAGAGGCAGAGCAGAGAAAGATAGGAACCAGTCTGGGTTGAATTTAAGGGTTTATGGAGATTTTCATTGTCAATTAAGATCAAATCTTGAGTACTTAGAACACCAACAAGTTCACTGATTAAGTAAAATGGACCTCAACCCTAAATGAACTTTACATAACCACCTCGATGACTCAGAATATTTTGTCTTGTGTTATTACCCACCTTTCTGGATTATTCTCTCTTTGGGTCTCCATTACTGCATAGAATAGAGTTGATTATACCTAGAAACCATGTTTAGCAATACATATATAAAGTATTAATAAATGCAACATTATGTGACTTGAGGCAAGTTACACCATCTTTCACAGTCTTAGTCTTTGAGACAACTCTAAATTCCCTCCAAATTCTTTTGTAGCTCAATGATACAGTTCACACAGTCAAATTTCCATAGCGGCCAAGGAGGTAACATAAATGGATGAAGGAGGCTAGAGATAAACTGTAGGTGCTATGCTACTAGTATCATGACCAATCAATACAAGCAATTCTTGCCTTGTTATACTGTGTTTTTAAAACCTCTGTGTGTGCCAAACAAGGCCAAATGAGGCTGATTTGGGGACATTCGTTTGACATTGAGAATCTATAATAATTTACCAGCTACTGCAGTGATGGGATGCAAAAGACCCTTTTGAAGATGAAAGTGTCCACCTGAGACAGCCTTGTCAGAAAATGAAAGGGTGAAATTTTACTGTGAAGACATGGATTATGAGCCTTGAAACTGTTAACTGGTCTCTAAGAATTAGGCCTGGCGTGCTGCAGTCCATGGGGTCGCAAAGAGTCGGAAACGACTGAGCAACTGAACTGAACTAAACTACAGAACCACAAGAAATCTGCAGCTGTCCGTGGTGCTTAAGAATTCTCCATAAAACTGGAGCCTCTTCTCAAGAGTCTGTGGTATGGGGATACTCTACACTGAAAATGTGTGTTAAAAAAAAAAATCAACTCGGTGTTGCCCAAGAGAATCTGATGTATTCTTGACTCAACTTGGCAATATGAGTTTAAATAGAAACTCATGTCCTCAATTTCCTTTCTGTAGTTCTGAAACAATTGGTATATGGAAGGTGGTCGGGGTGTGCATGCGTGCGTGTGCGTGTGTGTGTGTGTGCGTGCATGTGTGTGTGTGTGTGTGTGTTATACCGCTGAACGCTTCTACCAGCATCATATAGTCCCCTGATATTAATAATATCCTAACTTGATTCAGTAAGTTTGCAGAGTACAGTGCTTGATACAAGTCACTGTTTAGGTACCAGAAATTCTGTTCTGGAGTGTGCAGTTCTGTGTTATAGGAATGACTATTTCTGATCCTTCTCTCTACAAGTTTCACTCCTTGGTAACTATTCCCTTTGATAAATTTAAGAAAAATTACTGTTGTCTCAAAAGTGGTGGAAATTTAAAATTCTATATAACACACTAAAAAAGAAAGAAGAAAACAAACAAAAGAGGAAGTTGAAAACAGCATCTAATCCAGAGAATTTTCCACTCTGAAAATATCACTATTAAAATACAATTCACAAAAATCAAAACATCAGTTCTGTATGTGCATAAAACCAAAGGCAAAATGGTATCAGCTGGATTTCAGTTACAGATACCCTTTTCCATTATAAATTATATGTTCTGAAATGTTGATCCTATGTTGATACTAGCTAGAGAAGTTTTTGTGCAAATCTGGAATTTTTTTTTTTAAGTTCTAGAGTGAGTAATTTGCCTTGATTGGAGTAACAACAGTAAAAGAAGAAAAACATGGAGACAAAAATATGTGCCAATGAAATAACCAAACATTTAAATCTCCCCCTTCTTTCACAGTAACGGCTTAAAAAGCTTTAATCATGAAATGATAAATATGATGGAATCAGGGAAGTTATTAAAAAATTTAAATAATAAGTGGAAAGAATATTAACACCATTGAAATAGGAGGCTCTTTAAAATGTCATTTAGTCCCCGTCATTTCAGATACTTCTGTATCTTCCTCATTCTTATGTCTTCCTAAGGAAACAACTCCACAGTACTTCTAAATAAATCATCCTACCCACGCAGAAGCATGGCTGAGAGGAGCTACCCCTTGCCCAAGATGCTGCGATGGCACAGGAGCGGCCGCGAGGAGATACCCCATGCCTGAAGCCAGGGGCGGTGGCCAGGAGGAGCTACCCCACGTCCAAGAAGCAGTGGCTGCGTGGGAGCAGGAGGGCCGAGAGGAGCTACTCCACGTTCAAGGTCAGGAGGGCCAGCAGTGAGGAGACGCCCCTCATTCAAGGTAGGGAGCAGCGGCTGTGCTTTGCTGGAGCAGCCGTGAAGAGAAACCCCATGTCCAAGGTAAGAGAAATCCAAGTAGGAAGGCAGGTGTTGCGAGAGGGCATCAGAGGGCAGACACACTGAAACCATACTCACAGAAAACTAGTCAATCTAATCACACGGGCCACAGCCTTGTCTAACTCAATGAAACTAAGCCATGCCGTGTGGGGCCACCCAAGACGGGCGGGTCATGGTGGAGAGGTCTGACAGAATGTGGTCCACTGGAGAAGGGGATGGCAAACCACTTCAGTATTCTTGCCTTGAGAACCCCATGAACAGTATGAAAAGGCAAAATGATAGGATACTGAAAGAGGAACTCCCCAGGTCAGCAGGTGCCCAATATGCTACTAGAAATCAGTGGGGAAATAACTCCAGAAAGAATGAAGGGATGGAGCCAAAGCAAAAACAATACCCAGCTGTGGATGTGACTGGTGATAGAAGCAAGGTCCGATGCTGTAAAGAGCAATATTGCATAGGAACCTGGAATGTCAGGTCCATGAATCAAGGCAAATTGGAAGTGGTCAAACAGGAGACGGCAAGAGTGAACGTCGACATTCTAGTAATCAGCGAACTAAAATGGACTGGAATGGGTGAATTTAACTCAGATGACCATTATATCTACTACTGTGGGCAGGAATTCCTTAGAAGAAATGGGGTAGCCATCATGGTCAACAAGAGTTCGAAATGCAGTACTTGGATGCAATATCAAAAATGATAGAATGATCTCTGTTCATTTCCAAGGCAAACCATTCAGTATCACTGTAATCCAAGTCCATGCCCCAACCAGTAATGCTGAAGAAGCTGAAGTTTAACAGTTCTATGAAGACCTACAAGACCTTTTAGAACTAACACCCAAAAAAGATGTCCTTTTCATTATAGGAGACTGGAATGCAAAAGTAGGAAGTCAAGAAACACCTGGAGTAACAGGCAAATTTGGCCTTGGAATACACAATGAAGCAGGGCAAAGACTAATAGAGTTTTGCCAAGAGAATGCACTGGTCATAGCAAACACCCTCTTCCAACAGCACAAAAGAAGACTCTACACATGGACATCACCAGCTGGTCAACACCAAAATCAGATTGATTATATTCATTGCAGCCAAAGATGGAGACACTCTATACAGTCAGCAAAAATAAGACTGGGAGCTGACCGTGGCTCAGATCATGAACTCCTTATTGCCAAATTCAGACTTAAATTGAAGAAAGTAGGGAAAACCGCTAGACCATTCAGGTATGACCTAAATCAAATCCCTTATGATTATACAGTGGAAGTGAGAAATAGATTTAAGGGACTAGATTTGATAGATAGAGTGCCTGATGAACTTTGGAATGAGGTTCGTGACATTGTACAGGAGACAGGGATCAAGACCATCCCCATGGAAAAGAAATGCAAAAAAGCAAAATGGCTGTCTGGGGAGGTCTTACAAATAGCTGTGAAAAGAAGAGAAGTGAAAAGCAAAGGAGAAAAGGAAAGATATAAGCATATGAATGCAGAGTTCCAAAGAATAGCAAGGAGAGATAAGAAAGCCTTCCTCAGGGATCAGTGCAAAGAAATAGAGGAAAAGAACAGAATGGGAAAGACTAGAGATCTCTCCAATAAAATTAGAGATACCAAGGGAACATTTCATGCAAAGATGGGCTCAATAAAGGACAGAAGTGGTCCTAACAGAAGCAGAAGATATTAAGAAGAGGTGGCAAGAATACACAGAAGAGCTGTACAAAAAAGATCTTCACAACCAAGATAATCACGATGGTGTGATCACTCACCTAGAGCCAGACATCCTGGAATATGAAGTCAAGTGGGCCTTAGAAAGCATCACTAGGAACAAAACTAGTGGAGGTGATGGAATTCCAGTTGAGCTGTTTCAAATCCTGAAAGATGATGCTGTGAAAGTGCTGCACTCAATATGCCAACAAATTTGGAAAACTTAGCAGTGGCCACAGGACTGGAAAAGGTCAGTTTTCATTCCAATCCCAAAGAAAGGCAATGCCAAAGATTGCTTAAACTACCGCACAATTGCACTCATCTCACACGCTAGTAAAGTAATGCTCAAAATTCTCCAAGCCAGGCTTCAGCAATACGTGAACCGTGAACTTCCAGATGTTCAAGCTGGTTTTAGAAAAGGCAGAGGGACCAGAGACCAAATTGCCAACATCCACTGGATCATGGACAAAGCAAGAGAGTTCCAGAAAAACATCTATTTCTGCTTTATTGACTATGCCAAAGCCTTTGACTGTGTGGATCACAATAAACTGTGGAAAATTCTAAAAGAGATGGGCATACCAGACCACCTGACCTGCCTCTTGAGAAACCTATATGCAGGTCAGGAAGCAACAGTTAGAACTGAACATGGAACAACAGACTGGTTCCAAATAGGGAAAGGAGTATGTCAAGGCTGTATATTGTCACCCTGCTTATTTAACTTATATGCAGAGTATATCATGAGAAACGCTGGGCTGGAAGTAGCACAAGCTGGAATCAAGATTGCCGGGAGAAAGATCAATAACCTCAGATATGCAGATGACACCAGCCTTATGGCAGAAAAGTGAAGAAGAACTAAAAAGCCTCTTGATGAAAGTAAAAGAGGAGAGTGACAAAGTTGGCTTAAAGCTCATCATTCAGAAAACTAAGATCATGGCATCTGGTCCCATCACTTCATGGCAAACAGATGGGGAAACAGTGTCAGACTTTATTTTGGGGGTTCCAAAATCACTGCAGATGGTGATTGCAGCAATGAAATTAAAAGACGCTTCCTCCTTGGAAGGAAAGTTATGACCAACCTAGATAGCGTATTCAAAAGCAGAGACATTACTTTGCCGACTAGGGTCCGCTAGTCAAGGCTATGGTTTTTCCAGTGGTCATGTATGGATGTGAGAGTTGGACTGTGAAGAAAGGTGAGTGCCAAAGAATTGATGCTTTTGAACTGTGGTGTTGGAGAAGGCTCTTGAGAGTCCCTTGGACTGCAAGGAGTTCCATCCATTCCATTCTAAAGGAGATCAGCCCTGGGATTTCTTTGGAAGGAATGATGCTAAAGCTGAAACTCCAGTACTTTGGCCACCTCATGCGAAGAGTTGACTCATTGGAAAAGACTTTGATGCTGGGAGGGATTGGGGGCAGGAGGAGAAGGGGACAACAGAGGATGAGATGGCTGGATGGCATCATGGACTCAATGGACGTGAGTCTGAGTGAACTCCAGAAGTTGGTGATGGACAGGGAGGCCTGGTGTGCTGCAATTCATGGGGTCACAAAGAGTCGGACACGACTGAGGGACTGAACTGACTGAACACCTAATAGCCTTCATTTTCATCCAAAGATGGAAGATTATTTCTTCCTATCTAAACATAATATTTTCCATTTAAAGCTTATTTCCTTTTAAAAAAGTCTCTCTGTCTGCATATTCATGAAGAAAATATTGGTCATTATTCCTCATATGACTGAAAAGTCACTGAATTAGTGAGGCTTGTGGACCTCATTTCTTCAACCTTCGTTTATGTACCTTTTGCTTTTCATTTTCTACAATAAGGCTATTTTCCATGATACCTTTCTTTCTAATTCCCTACATCCCATTGGTTGTACAATCTCTCCTAAGAGGATAAAGCATTTCAGACACTACATGTCAACTGCCACGATAGCTTTTGTATGTGCTATTTATACGACTTTTCTTAAATTAAAATGGAAATTATGGTGGACAGTATTTAAGTAGTTTCACGTATAGTAGGAGGTGAGTGCAAATAGATTTATTTAGACTAAAACAACTGGATTATGAAATCTTAGAGTAAATGAAAACAGATACTATTTTCAAGAGTGTTCCCTAGGAAAGCTGAGGAGGTTAGGAATTCTATTGAAACAATAAAAAGTATGTGTCTTCATAGGAGTTAATTGGGCTGAGCTGTAAATGACATTTTGGTATCACTTTAAAATAAAAAAATGCTATGACATATAGTAACATGAATACAAGTTGTGCCTCCTTCGGCACTCTTATATCTTCAACAGAAAAGCCATTCACTTTGTAGTTCTTATGAATAGCTAAAACACATGTGATAAGTCAAGACAGTCTTTACAGGAATCATGCAACGTTTCATCAGAAAGAATCAGTTAACATTACCAGATGTCCATTAGGTAGACGGATATGAATTAAGCTCTCTGGGAAATTACATAGGAATAGCATCATATTCATGCATGTGAGAGTTGGACCATAAAGAAAGCTGAACACCAAAGAATTGATGCTTTTGAGCTGTGGTGTTGGAGAAGACTCTTGAGAGTCCCCTGGATTGCAAGGAGGTCAAACCATCAATCCTAAAGGAAATCAATCCTGAATATTCATTAGAAGGACTGATGGAAGGTGAAGTTCCAATAATTTGGCCACCTGATATGAAGAGCCAACTCATGAGACAGACCCTGAAGCTGGGAAAGAGTGAAGGCAGGAGAAGGGGACGACAGAGGCTAAGATGGGCGGGTGGCATCACTGACTCGATGGACATGAGTTTGAGCAGGCTCCGGGAGATGGTGATGGACAGGGAAGCCTGGTGTGCTGCCGTCCATGAGTCGGACACGACTGAGCGACTGAACACCAAAACATATTCAACCCTTCTCTTTGAGGTACTAACTCAACTTGAAGAGCTGAGGCAACAAAATGCAAGTGGAAGAACCACACAAACAAAATGATAAAGAAGACTTCCAAACAACTTTAACATGTATTACTGACTTTGAATGCGAAGGGCAGAGGGAGGGGGGAATGTCAAAGAGTTTCTAGAGTATTTGGAGGTGCCAGAATGAGGTGAAGCCAGTACGGGAAGATAGGTTTTGAGGGATGCTGTTAAAGGCTATTTTCTTGTCCTAATAGAATCTGGAAGGTCACCTCTGAAAGTAATGAAATCCTCTCTGCACTGCAATAAGATTGTTCAATTTTTAATTCAAGGAAAATCCCAAAGCAAATGGCACTTAAAATACTGGGGCTTGGGGGAGGCAGTGATAAAATTATCATCAAAATTTAAAGACCTGTCAATCTAAGCAGTACACTTGGATCCATTTTTAAATAAATTATATTGTTTTTAAATGGCAGATGCCACTTTTATCATGTACATTCCTGCAATCTAATTCACCAGAAATCTCCAAATAACTTACGGCAATTATTTTAGGTGCCGCTTGATCTAGCAGTCAGGTCATTTGCTCGCTTTTTCTATTTTTGTTGCCTCGATGTGAAGGAGTTTTAACTTATTTCATAGTTTTGTTAAAACAAAGAGAAATAAGATGTACAAAAAAAAAAAAAGAGAGAGAATGAGCGCAGAGAACATCTGGTGCTCCTCCCCCATTTAAAAATGATATTGAATACAGGTGCTTCCTTTCCAAATACTCTAGCACCTTTCGTTGAATTTATAGTCAAAGTTTTCTCCCTGTAAGCTCTATCTGAAACCATAAACGGAATCTTTTATCTTATCACAGTGACTTGACACAGATTCTGAAATAAGCCACTTCTGTCATGTGACTTTAGAATGAAGTACAGCACTAGAAGGCACCCTAAGAAATATTAGGGCTATTACCTGGCCTTCGAGTATAGCTGAATCGGACAGAGACAGATCCATTACTTTCTTATTCATGTAATTCTCCTTGAAAAATAATTTCAAGAGAATTTCTGTTAATAATTAATAATAGAAGCCCAGGGCCAGAGTCAAAAGTGAGAACAAACTATTGAAGCAAAGTTTACAGTTCAAAATGCCTTCTATACACCATACTTCAGGACAGAAATGAACATGAAGAGTTTAATTCAACAAATGTTTCTTGAGAATTTATCAAGCACTGGGTCCTGTACAAGGTATGTCTTTGATAATGTGTGTATTTTGCCATCTTGAGTATTTGCAACTCATAAATTTACACGGGTTGAACGCATTGAATTATTTAGGTGTGTGACCTATGAAGTAATCTAACTTATGGTATGATATGATTTGTAGTACATCTGTAGTAAGGTTAATGTCCAAACACAACTTCTGCCATAGTCTTCTGATTTAATTTGCTCTGCAGTGATACTGATATAACACAATTATTGTAGCTGGTGGAGAATGACAATTCATTTGAAGAAGAATTTAAGAGCATGTTTTCCTAGAAGAGTTGTCTTTGGAAACTCAGAGCCAGGAAGTGTGGTGAACACCGAATCATGATCAATCTCATACACTTGGTTAAATGCATAGCTGACTTGCTCAATCAGACTTAACGAGGGATGCTATAACAAAGAGAATGCCATTCTAAGACAGCAGTCTGTGATAACATCTGTTTTTTTCAAACATGACACAATTTAAGCAGATCATTTCCTCTGAGAAAGGTGACGTCTTCAAAGTTAAAACTACATCGAAGACTGAACAAATATTTGAGAGATAAGTGTGTACAATTTTGATATGTAAAAGATGAGTTGTGGACAGAATAAAATGTTTAAATAATCTGACATGCCCTGAGGTCCTGCCAGAAAGTAACATTTCTAACACAAAGTCTGTTATAGTACTTCCCTTTCGGTAAAGCAGTGCCAAGTGGCTTTGTTTTGTGGCATTTGTAAGTGGAAAACAGTGAGTTTATGCCCATTCCAATTACCTCTAATTCCTAAAGAGCCACATGATTAAGTTCAGAAAGAATTCAGTCTTTAAGTTTAAAAAAAGAAGTACAAATTACTTAAATTTTCCCAATTTTTAATTAATGCACACATTATCATTTTGGCATAGTTAGCAACTTCAACATCCTTGAAACCCATAAGATATTTAAATACAAATATCAAACTGCAAAGGATACCACTATAGGTAAGCCAATAAGCAAGCCACAGATTAAATCCCCAGTCTGACACAAACTTCAGGAATTACTAAATCTCACCTCTTCCTCGTACATGCTCCTTACCCTTGGTCCCAGCTCTTGCAGCTCTTGTCTGCATCATTCAAACCTCTGTCCTATACTGTAGCTATATTTATCCACTGTAGTACATGCCAATGGTATGATTTTGTCCTACAGAGGGCACTGGCAATGTATAGAGACATATTTGGTTGCCCCAACTGGGGGTTAGGGAGGGACTGCTGGCATTCAATGGGCAGAGGTCAGGGATGCTGCTAAACATCCTAGAGCGCCCAGCATTGTGAAGTGAAGTGAAAGAAAAGTATAAGTGTTAGTTGCTCAGTCATGTCTGACTCTTTGTGACCCCATGGACTGTGGTCTGCCAAGCTCCCCTGTCCATGGAATTCTCCAGGAAAGAATACTGGAGTGAGTAACCATTCCCTTTTCCAGGGGATCTTTCCAACTCAGGGACTGAACCCGGGTCTCCTGCTTTGCAGGCAGATATTTTTTACTGTCTAAGCTACCAGGGAAGCCCAATTCTAACATAGTACTCCACAACAAACAAGTATCCAGCCCCAAATGTTAATAATGCCCAGGATGAGAAATCATGCAAGTTGTACATCTAATAAATGTTTAACTACATATTGCACATTGTAATTACATACAACTCAGTTGTTTCTTTAGTAGCCAAATGAAGTAATGTCAGTCTAAACATACCTCCTTCGGAATAAGCAAACAGTTGAGGTAAAAGAATTTGGCTCAACGTTGTATTTTTGCTCTGTTTTGGCTTAGGATGCAAAGCATACAAACTCTGTTGAATGTTTTTGATAAAAGCTCTCAGATTTAGAGGTAATCTGTCTACAAAATAAACTGTCTTTCCAGGACTTCATTTACACGTTTAACCACAGCATTTTATATGCACATTTATTTTTGCCATTTTAAAAGAAATATACACAAGAATATGATGAGATGGTTGTGTGAATAAAGGTCACAACATTAAAAACACATATGGAGGCCACTGTTACTGTGGCCTTGCAGGGCTGAGAGTTTGGGGGGACATCTGACACGTACTTCTTCTCCACATTCCTAAAGACGCAGAACTGAGTGGATGTGGTCCACAGATCAACATGAAACTCAGGATATCTTAGGGAAGTTTTCCCCTTACTCTCAGGATACACAACAGCTACTCATATCCTCCTCTGGCGTAGAGGTATGTCAGGTTTAAAAGAAAAGTTCAATTCTTGCTATATCCTGGCCCTTCTATACTCAAGGTGTGTGTGTGAGTGTGTGTGTGTTTGTCACTCAGTCATGTCCGATTCTTTGTGACCCTGTGGACTGTAGCCCGCCAGGCACTTCTGTCCATGAATTCTCAAGGCAAGAATACTGACTGGAGTGGAGTGCCATTCCCTTCTCCAAGGGATCTTCCCGACCTAGGAATAGAACCCGGGTCTCCTGCACTGTAAGCGGATTCTTTACCACCTGAGCTACCAGGGAAGCCCTTTTATACTCAGATCTATGTGGTATTGGGGGTGGGGAGTGTGTGGGGGATTCCTTATTCTCCCTAGTCTATGGGCTTCTGGTTAACAAGGATTATTTACAAACACCGTGATCTCTTGATTCTTGAAGCAAACTCAGCACTAGGGAGGCCACATCTTCATCAGGAAAAGGAGGCAGAGTCAAGTCCTTTGTAGCCCTAATCAAGATTTCTTTGTCAGCTTTACAGCACCTCAAAAACCAAGTTTTACCTCTTGGCAAGACCTTTCACTATGGGGACAAGGATTTCACATTAAACACGGGGTGGGATTACATTTCCTCTCAACAGGCCATCTCCTTGCTGCAATAACAATTTTCTAATTGTTTGGAAGAGAATATAAAATTTAGGAATATCTTATATCCAGCTAAAAAGAAGGTAAAATCTGGTTCCATCAACAACAGTACAATCTTCCTTTGTGTATTAGTGTGACTCTATATAACTCTTGAGTGTATCGCTTTGGCTTATTCATTTTATTTTGTTTCAGTATGAAAGCAAGCAAAGTTGCAGTGTGTTTTATTGCTTCCAAGCAGCAATCAGAAGGTACAGCACTCCCTCTAAAACAGGAGAAAGTGCAAGAAAAGGCTGTGCTGGAGCCTGGAAACCTAGGTGACCTTCTCCAAACTGAACACAGTGTGAAATGTGATTTTGCTCTCGTTAGAATGATTATCGAATTCCTGTTGGCTAATAAGACCATTTGGCATTAAATATCCTCTAGTTTGTCATGCAGATGACTCACTTAAAATTGTTACAAGATCGTGTTATTCACATATGGTTAACTTAGTTCACTTCATCTGCTGTTTACCAACTGTTATATAGAATATTTCTGCATCCTGTAGAATTGATCTGTTTACCTCAAGGCAAATTCAACTGGATCTATAGAGCCTTTTTTTTCTTTCAAACCAAGGAAAGTTTTCTGATTAACTTTGAAGTTATAATGAATGCTCTGGGTATATTTTGGGTTTCTTTTCTTCATGTCAGAAAGGTCATATTTTATTTATTGCTTCATAGCTGCTTCACAGAAGGTTATCACCTGGCTGGGCACCTTGGTGAAGTCAGTCCCAGTTTTATGAATTGTACTTATTTCATTTAGGCACTGAAATAATTCAGGGTGAAACTTCTTCACCATTAAAGAAGCAAAGATTTTGTCACTTTAATTATAGGGAAAGTAAAAACAGCAATTCTGTATCAGCAGGCTTAACTACTCTTGGGTTCTTCTTATCAAGTAAATCTGTTGAGATTTTATGCTATAGAGTCCTAGCTTAAGTTGGCATGAACACTAGACATTTTTATGTAGGCAGAATCAAACGAGAGCGGGATCTTTATACAGTGACATTTTTGTCATCACCTCAAGAAACTAAAACAGAATGTTTCCGATACAACCCAGATTTTGAAAAGTGGCCTTTAAATAACTTGCAAGCTTAGCTCATAATCAGCATTTCTTTTGTGCATTAGAATTTGACTTTAGTTCCCCTACCTTCTTCCCTAATTCATTTTGCTCTATAGACTTTGCACCCTCCCTGACACTATATCATTTATTACAGGAGTCTTACTGTCTCTACTGTCAGTCTCCTCTACAAGAAGGTAAGCTCCAAGAGGGCAGGAATTTGGACCAGTTTTGTTCCCTGCAGGAGCCTAAGCACTTAGAAAAATGGCTACAATGTAGTAAACACCTGTACCATATGTTGGATGAATGAATAACTACACCTTTCACTCTTCCTCCAATTATTTTTTTTTCTCCAAGCATTCAGGTAATTTCACTGTAAACCATTTTTTAGAAGAAATAGTTTTTAAAAATTCATTTTTTCTAAGTATTGAACAGACTCTATTTGAAAAACTACCCTCTAATAATTTACCTTATATGTCTCTGAGCAAAGATAAAATCAGTTTTATTTGAAAACAAGGTCATTTCCTATTGATACAAGACATCATAAACCAAGATCCTTCCCAATACTTTCTCAGAGGGTAAAGGGGTTGCTTCCAGTCTTCATAGCACACCTCCGTAAGTTCATAAAAGCAAGCAGGTTAATCCTAAGGGCCTAAACTGCCCTGAGAGGTCAATGTTATTAATCCTTTTCCAATGAAATAGCTGAAGCCCCATATGGCTTGCATGCTCACCAGGTAAGGGAGTGAGGAGCTGGAGTGGAATCAAGTGAGCTGGGCTTGGAAGCCGTGCCCTCCTTTCTAAACATATCAGTCCCAGCTCAGGTCCAAAGAGTAGAGTCCCTCTTGTTCTTTGGGTTATTTATGGTTTTCTGAAAGGCAGATGGTCTCACTTGAGTTGCTTTGTGGGACTGGCATTTTTAATGAATTAGTGACAGAAAAAAAAAATTTGACTCACTCCCAGCTGGATAATTTCAAAAATACCAAACTGAAAAGAATGATATCTAATATATTCAGGCAAATGGGCATTAAGGAGGTTAAGCTGGCTGTCCTTTCAATATACCAAGTATTAGCATTTTCCAAGGCTTCAGGCTGATAATGTTGTTTCAGTTCTGAAGACTACACCTTTCATTAAAAATCTTTTATGCACTCTGCTTTGTTATAACAAAAAAAAAGTCTTAAGGTGTCACAGGTAATGATTATAGAAGGTTCTCAGCTCTGGATGGAGGAACGCTTATAAAAGGCAGGCACAATTTTCATAGGCCACATACCATTTATCTCAGCACAAAACAAAAACAGCTATAGCCAACAATTCACATAAGTTTAATTATACAGACTGTTGATTTAGGAAATTCTGGAGGGCACCTTCGGAGAAGGCAATGGCACCCCACTCCAGTACTCCTGCCTGGAAAACCCCATGGATTGAGGAGCCTGGTGGGCTGCAGTCCATGGGGTCGCTAAGAGTCGGACACGACTGAGCCACGTCACTTTCACTTTTCACGTTCATGCATTGGAGTAGGAAATGGCAACCCACCTTAATACTGGAGGGCACCTTAATTTTTGTACAGTCAGAGGCCCAAAGAACTCTAGGCTACCTTATTTTATTCACTGCCAGGAGAAAGGGTGTTTTGGTTTGTTCAGTTGCTATAACAAAATACCATAGACAGAGTGGCATATAAACAACAGAGATTTACATCTCACAGTTCTAGAGGCTGGAAGTCTGAGATCAGATTCTGGTGTGGTCGGGGGAGGGCCCTCTTCTGGGCCGGAGATGTCTCCTGGTATCCTTGTGTCATGGTGTAAGGGGCTAGGAAGCTTGGTGGGGTCTCGTTTATGAGAGCAATAATGCCATTAATGAGGGCTCTACCCTCATCATTTAAGTTCCTCCCAAAGGTCCTAGCCCCTAGAACCATCAGTTTGAACATTAGGATTTCAACATATGGACTTTGGGGGAAGTGTATGTGTGCACGCTAACTTGCTCAGTGCTTGTGTCTGACTCTTTGCGATCCCGTGGACTGTAGCCCACCAGGCTCCTCTGTCCATGGGGATTCTCCAAGTAAGAATACTGGAGTGGAATACCATGCTCTCCTCTGGGGGATCTTCCCAACCCAGGGATTGAACCTGCATCTCCTGTGGCTCCTGCACTGCAGGCAGATTCTTTACTGCTGAACCACCCGGGAAGCCCCTTTGGGAAGACAAATATTCAAACCATAGCTAAGGGCATATTCAATAGCAACAATTTGCTTTTACTTGAGTTGAGGCTTGGGTTATAAAAGCAAAGCAGTACACTGAAAGGAGTGAATTTACTGTATGTAAATTTTAAAAGAAATTAAAATAACTGCCTACTGATCAGCTGCATAACATGATTTGGTGCTAAATCCCTCAGCCACAGACCTGGTGTTCCTTAGATTGCTTTTGATTAGCACAGGGACATAGAACCCAGAGCAAAGACATGAGGACAAAGCAGCCCCACGGTGGAGTTTGGGAGGCTGCAAAGCCAAAGAAAAAGTCCCTTCCCAGTACATTAAAATCCAATTTAAAAAATACAGAAAGTGATTTATCCATTTTTTAAGGAGATGGGGGGGAAACGCTCAGTCTCACATACTGAGGGTGTTCTCCAGGGTTCTCCAGAAAAAAATAAATGATTACCTACCAGAAAAAAAAAAAGAAAGAAAAGCACATGATTCTGAGGTAGGTGTTCTGTCTTCCCTATCTCTCCAATAGCCCCAGTGCCAACAACTTGCCAACCACACAGCAGTCACTCAATGTTTGTAGAATGAACTGCAAGGATGAGAAGGAGCTGGGAACTACCATTTCAATGAATCAACGTTAGTTTACCTCACTTGAATCCACAGGTAAATTTAGTGGACTCTCGTTTAGGGGAACACTTTCCATAGCAGCACGGCAATCTCCTTCACTTTCTTCTAGCCTCTGATCAATTGCCATCAGAGAGGAGGTATGCAACATAGTGAGAACTCACACAACGCTTCATCACAGCCAATGTAGAATGTGTCTTTGGAAACGTTAAATGTGAAAACTGGTTTTGAAGGTCATTTGGCAACGTCTGGCAACATCTTGACTGTATGTTTATCCTACAGACAAAATACATAATTCACCTGCCCATGTGTATAAAGATGTGCAAAAATACTCAATGCTATGATTTTGGAATTGTAGAAAAGAACCTAAATATCCACCAATAGGGGACGTTAAACCAGTGATGGTACAACCCAACTATGTAATGCTGGACCATTGTGTCACAGAACAAGGCCAATGTACATGTGGCAACATGAAAATGCTGCCAACGTATCTATTAAACGAAAAAAGCAAGTTGCATGAGTTATTTTTGTTTATAAAACATATATTTATATATTTATATGTCCAGTTCTTACTGCTTGAATTGCTTAAAATATGGATCTATTACCTTCACATTAAAAGTTCTAACCACATTTAATTATCTAATGCATATCTTTTCTAAGCATAGATGACTGCATTTAAACTCACATTTGACATTGTTTTAAGTGGTAACTTCCACTTCTTCCCACACTTAAGTCCTATAGTTCTTGGGTTATTTTTTACTTTTGGTAATAAAAGTTTCTGGCAATGTAACAAAAAGATACTCATCTTTCAAGCACTTGACCATACTTAAAACTGCCATGCTTTTTAGTCCATTTTTCTTTATGCTCTATTTGTTCAAATGCTGAGGGATATTGCTTTATCTTGAGGTATATGTTTTATATATATGTTTTTTGGTTGCCCTTGGTCTTAGGTACTGCAGAGTACTTGGGTACTCCACAACCAGGCTTTCTCTGGTTGCGGTGAGCAGGCTTCTCATTTTGGTGGATTCTCTTGTTGCAGAGCCTGGGCTCTAGGCTCTGGGGCTCAGTAGTTGCGGTGCATGGGCTTAGGTGCCCAGCAGAATGTGGAATCTTCCAAGACCAGGGATCAAACCCATGTCCCCTGCACTGGCAGGCAGAATCTTAACCACCAGACCATCAGGGAAGTCTGAGGAACATATTTTAAAACAAGCCAGCACAAAGCAATCTAACATGGTAAATAAAGCAACTGACATATTAAGTTTAGCTTACTCTTCTCATTTATATGTTGTCCCAACAGTTAGTCATTGAATAAAATGTAAGAAGTGGTTTTAGTTGTTGGAAAAGGTGTGGACTTTAAAATCAGATCTTAGTTTGAATCCTGTCTCTGCCCTTAACATGACTTATTTTCTCTGAGCCTCAGTCTCTCCATTTGTAAAATGTGTTTCTTGTGAGGATTATCCATGGTGTTACAGACAGAATATCTCTGTCCCCAGCCGCCACTGCCCCCAATCTGTTTGTTGAAGATCTAACCCCCAGTGTGACTGCATTTGGAGATAGGATCTATAATGAAGTAATTAAGGTTAAATAAGGTCATCAGGGTAGGGTGTGGTCCAATAGGATTGGATTTCTTATAAATGAACACAATAGAGTGCTTACTTTTTTCTCTCCTGCTGCCAAGTGAGGACACAGTGAGGAGATTACAGTCTGCAAGCAGGAAAAAGCTTTAACCAGAAACTGGTTCTAGCTTCCAGAGCTGTGAAGAAATCAATTTCTATTGCCTAAGCCATTCAGTCTGTGGAATTTTGTTACAGCAGCTAGAGCTGACTCACACACACAGCATGGGTAAAGCATCAAAGACAGGACCAGCTACATAACTGCCGCTGAATAAATGATGACCTCAGCACAGTGTCACTTTGCACAGCAACCTATTATTGGAACATGATGCATATTGGAATTATGTCCCTACTCTGCATCACAACTACCTCCAAAATGTGAAAAGTGAGGACTGCCTGCATACTTACATTTCTTATAATAATCATGTATTGTAATTACCTGTATCTATATTTAACAGTATATATATATATATATATATATATATATATAATTACATGGTGGCTCAGATGGTGAAGAATCTGCCTGTAATGCAGGAGACCTGGGTTTGATCCCTGGGTCAGGAAGATCCCCTGGAGAAGGGAATGGCAACCCACTCCAGTATTCTTGCCTGGCAAATCCCATGGACAGAGGAACCTGGCTGGCTAGCCAGTGGTGTCACAAAGAGTCACACACCACTGAGTGACTAACACTTTCACATGGTTAATAGTAATAACATTTTAATGAAAACAATATACCATCAAACAAAGATATGGATTACTGTCATCTGTTCATTCAAATGACACTGCTTTTGGCTTGGATCTAAGTGACCATAATCCCTAACCACTGTGCATAGTCAAGTCAAAATGAAAGTGAAAGTCACTCAGTCATATTTGACTCTTTGCAACCCCATGGACTATACAGTCCATGGAATTCTCCAGGCCAGAATACTGGAGTGGGTAGCCTTTCCCCTCTCCAGGGGATGTTCCCAACCCAGGGATCAAACCCAGGTATCCTGTATTGCAGGCTAATTCTTAACCAGCTGAGCCACAGGGAAGCCCAATAATATTGGAGTGTGACGCCTATCCCCTCTCCAGCAGATCTTCCCAACCCAGGAATCGAACCGGGGTCTCCTGCATTGCATGTGGATTCTTTACCAGCTGAGCTACCAGATAAGCCCAAAGTGAGGAACTAAAGGACTGAAAATTCATCTCGTAACTGAAGTGATTATCTTAGCCTGGAAGGCCAGGGAAATACTGTACACAAGAAAACAGATTGTCACCTCGCTATTGCTTGAATGGTAACACTTAGAGAAGACAGAGAAAGTTCGGAGAAGGGTATGATCTCTTTACACAGGTTGCAACTTAAGCTGGACTAAACATGTGGAGGCCCTGATTGCATAACTGCTTGCGAGGAGATAGAGGACCAGTTCAAACACCCATAAATTTAATGGTGAAGGGAACTACATTTTGATGTAAAATTGTCATCAACACAGTATCTAAAGGCGCACAGTGCTGTCAAACTGAGTTGGATATGAATCCTAGCTTTGCAACCCACCTACTGGGAGTCAGTTTCTTTAATCATTTGAGCATTATGTTCCTGGTCTGTGAAATGGGTATAAAAATATCTACCCTGCAGGTTGTAAGGATTTGAGAACATGGAGGAAAAGCATTGAGGTCATCTTGGTACATTGAAAGTGCTCAAAAAATGATTCTTACTGCCGTTCATTATGATGTCCAATATTAAACCTTAGAGTTACTCACTGGTAAAAGCAACAGCAACAACAACAAAAAACCTTTTCCTGGTGAATATTTGGATATATGCATAAATGGGTGGATTGAGATACATGCCTGGTTACTGTTACACTCAGGCCTGGGCTTGATCCCCAGAGGGCACTCAGTTACATCCGCTGTCCAGGCAAACATTCCAGTGGCTTAGCACCACTGGCTGGCACTGGAGAGGCAGAGGTTGTGGGATTAACATTCAAACGGTCCAATTAGCTTCTAGAAAGCTCTCTGATTAGTGGTTTGCACTGACAGGGCACCACGAGACCAGCACTTTCAGGAATGCTAGAAATACTGGCTGTTCATGGGGTGAGTATATCCACCCATGTGACTCCCTCAGGGCTGGCAGCCTCATACAGAGGCTTAGCAATGCTGGGGATGCGTCAGGATACAACCCAAGCCTCATAGCCTGAGAACTACTGCTTTCCCAGAGCCGTGCTGCGTCGTCCTCTGCAGTTACTCTGCCTCCAAAGGCCAACTGCACTTCATACGCAGAAACCATGCTCTGCCCATGGAACAGAGGGACTGACTGCCAGGGTCGCTTTTTATTGCAGGCCCTGCTGCCCTCCCATCTGCCTGTCAGCCTGGAGAAAAGGCTGAAAGCTGAAAATGGGAAAATAATACAGCTCCAACTATTAAGAAATCCTGATTTTTCTTTCCGTTGTCATCCTGTGAGTAGAACCTAGGAATTAGCCTGTAACATGTGTGTGTGTGTGTGTGTGTGTGTGTGTGTGTGTGTGTGTGTGTGATTAATTTCAGATATGGGCAAAAGCCACAGGGACGCATTCCTTAGACCGCCCCAGGCCCAACATGGAATGTTTTGGAAGTCTTAAGATGTGACTGGTGTTTAAAAAATACAAAAGGCTAATATGGTTCTAAGCAAACACTGCACTTCCCTGGTGGCTCAGGCGGTAAAGTGTCTGTCTATGAGCTGCTCTCTGGTTGGTACCCGAGTACAAGTTTCCAGGCCTGGTAGCCTTTGGTTCTTGAGTCTCAGCAATGAAGGAAAAAGCACTGTCAATCCAGGGCCTTTGGATTTAGAATTCTCTTGGCCCAGTTCTTAGCACCTTTTATGTGAATGCCCTTCTGCATCGTGTCTCAACACCGCCAAGCTAAAGGTATCAGAACCAAAGTTCTTGAGGTCCTTCAGCCCAAAATCGCTTCACAGCAGAACCATCTCCATTCCTTTTGGTTGCAGCACTTTCTTCACTCTCTTGCACCTTTTGCCCAGGCCTTGTTCCAGCGATGACCTATAAGAAAATTTTATAGAGAATGCTGCTTGCTGCACAGGACAGAGCCTAGCACAGTCCTCTCAGCACTTAGCTTGGCGCCTAGGTTTGAACAGATGTTCCGGAAGGGTTGGAATGGAAGAAATCTTCCCATATAGTTATTTCTGGAGTAACCCTAGTATCCCTCCCCAGTTTTCTTGACATAAAAATCCTCCAGCTGGTGGTTTTCATCAGTTCTCCATGACAGTGGAAACACAATGCTTGGAAGGGTATTAAATTGATTAAAATATTCTAAGGCTCTTAATATATATGGTCCAGAAAGTGGTAAAAATCCTCATTATATTGGACTTCAGTAAGTAAAGGATATATGTATATCTATAGTTTTAACAAAACAATAATAAAATAGAAGAGGGGAAAAGAATGTAGTGATCATAATTAATTTAAAAAGTGACAAAAAGAAAAAAGAACATTTACTTAGAAAGACATAGAAAATAGCATGATAGATTATACATCCATAATTATGTCAACTATACGCTGACTAAATACTCTAAGAGACAAAGACTGTGGAGACTAGGAAAGTGACAAATGCTAACCCACAGAAGGCTGGTATAGCTATGCTAAAATTGTATAAAGCAGACTTTAAAGCCAGAAAATTCACCAGAAATCAAGGCCATTTCACAGAAATGAAAGGGCTGTCTCAGCATAATGATATAATAATGCTCAATTTGCGTGTTTTATAACATACCTTCAAAATATACAAAGCAAAAATTAATAGAAGTAAACAAAGAAACAGAAAAACTACAGAGTGAGAGATTTTGATGTACTTCTCCCTGCAACTGATAGAAAGAACAGACAAAAAAAAAAAATCAGTACTGAACTAAGTGAACATTTGAAGGATGTGATACGTGAGGATGTCTGCTGTGTTCTCCTCCATACTGCACTGCACTCGAGGCCTGAGCCAGGCTCACTCAGGCTCATTTGCAGGGACAGGGGTAAGAAGACAGATGAAACCTATGTCCTCCATATACAAACCTGCAAAAATTACAAATCAAGTTACAGACTGTCAAAATATGTTCTGTACTCCTACCTTGACAAATGAATCTTTATAATGATTAAAAAAGGATAAAGCTAATATTTCTGTATAACTTAAATCTGGCAAAATATTAAAGATGATTAAATTTAATTATTACAGTTCACCTCAGGTGTTCTGTTGATGGGCTGGCCAGGTTTAAATAAGTCATAAAATGAAGGCATGAAAAATCAATCAATTATCATATATTTATCCACACAATTATTTTTATATCTTTATTTTAGCAAATTTGTCACATTTCTATAGCAAAGATTTTCATATAATTGGTACTATTAATGGTAATGATTTGAAGATTAAAAAATAAAATGCAATTGTGGTCAAAGTATGTAAATTAACATATTTTTAAAAAATAAAGAAAATGTAAAATATCAAAAAATTTTTCTGCTTTCAAAACTACATCTCTTCTATAATATTGAAAATTATGTATTAAAGCTAAAGACAAGACACAAATGAATTGGTCAATCTCAAAATTTTACATAAAAATTACTTAAGAAACCTGATATTTTATGTTTAAATGTGAAAACTTAATAAATTTTATTAATATTGTTTATGCATGTGAAATATTTCCAACTCTCACATTCAATGTCCTTCTATATGTCAATGAAATGAATTAGTACAAGGCATCATGTATATTAGGTCTAGACTTAAAAATACGCAAATTTATGCACTCCTGGTGCTCTGCCACAGGGCTGGGGCTAGGGCTTCAGGATTCCACAAAAAATGCAAATTTAAGAATAATATAAATTGTTTTCTACTGTAAAATACTCCTCAACTAGGAAATGCAATTACTGCAAAGATGTTGCTAATTTGTGCACAATTTGCTATTTCCCAGAACTACACATAACACATGAGAAGTGAGAAAGCAGGAGCCCAAATTACTGGGAAACAATACTTTATTATACAAGGAAGCTATGCATTCATACTATCTAAAATGAAAGATTTGTCAAGTTAATAAACTTGTCTTTTACCTCAGTAGGTCTGCCACTCCAGCCCACCTCACTACAAAGCAATGTTAGTTCCCACTATCAACATGAACACAACTCACAAACTGTCATGGAATCTGGATGCCATCACCTTTGATTCAAAAAGAATGTATAAGATTTGCAGAACCACTTTTCTGGAAGGTGGATGTTGGGGTAAAAGTGAATATTGGAGTAAGATCTCAAGTAAGAGAGAAGCTCATGCATTTTATAAATTTATTATGATAAGTATATATTTCTGATATGCTGTTCTAAAAGAGGTATTGGTCTTAACCAGTGCAATAAAGCAAGAAAAACAAATGAATGGTATAAAGATTAAAGGGAAGAAGCAAAGCTGTCATTATTTGCAGACAACATGATTGCATAGATAGAAAAGATTATCTTCAAAGAAACTATTTGAATTAATAATTGAATTTAACAAACCAATTATATTTCCATACAGTCAAAGAAAATTAAAAAATTAAAAATTATTGCACTCAAAATCATTCATCTAGGAATAAATCCAATAAAAGATATGCAGAGGTTCTATGAAGAAAATGAAATTACTTACAGAAATTAAAAAGTATAAATCAATGTAAAGGTGCAAAATGTTATAGATAGAAGAGTCTATATTGCAAGTAATTTCTACTCAAATTACAGATTGAATGCAATCCTAATCAAAATCTATCAGGTAGTTTATAAATTATAATAAATTGATTTAAAATTTATATGCAAGTAAAGAAGGCCAAGAATGACCAAGAAAGTTCTCAAGAACAAATTTTATGAATGTATACCATTAGAGTTTTAATCCTTACTGTGATGAAAATAGCACTGTAGTCACACAAAGGGACTAACCCATGAGGCTCCTCTATCCATACAGTTAGAATCTGGGCAAGAATACTGGAGTGGGTTGCCATTTCCTTCTCCAGGAGATCATCCCGACCCAGGGATCAAACCTGCATCGGCTTTTGCAGGCAGATTCTTTACCACTGAGGCACCAGGAAAGCCAATAGAAATAGAAAAACTAAAAAAAAAAAAAAAAAAAAGCAGACAACGCAATGAAAGCGTGCACAAGACTTAAAAAGACTCTTCACAAAATATATCCAAACAGCCAACTAAGCGTCAGAAAATGTGATCAAGGAACCAGAACTAAAAGTGATGATGAAACCCCATGACACAGCTATCAGGATGTTTAAAAGGAAGAATTCAGACAATGCCAAGTGCTGCCAACTGGAACTAGCAAAAGGAAAACTGGCCTCACCACTTGGAAAAATTGTTAGTGGTATTTATTTATTAAAGTTGGACCAATGCATATTACAAGATCCAACAACTCCTTTCTGGATATATACTCAAGGGAAATGTATACAAAAGTCCACCAACAGTCATGTACAAGCATATTCGTAGCCACGTTGTTTGTAACAGCCAAAAGCTGGAAACAATTCAGTTTTTATATGAATGGCAGAAGGAATGAATAAATTGTGGTATACATACAATAAATTACTACACAGTAAGGAAAATAAATGAACTATGACAAAATGCAACATGGATAAACCTCATCAACAAGGCAGAGCAAAAGAAGCCAAACTCCAAAAAGTACATTTTCTATGAGTCCACATAGACAAAGTTCAAAACAGGTGATAGAGGTCACTAATTGGGGAAAGGGTCGGGGAGAGGACCTGGGAGAGTACTATAAAAAGGCCCAAATGTCTGCAGTATTCTTTTTTCTGATCTAAGTGGGGCTTACATGAGCATGTTCAGTTTGGGAATGTGTCAAGCTATAAGTAAATGTACTGAATTCTCATGAATGAAATTATACAGTTCAATGGGAAGAGACGGGCATGGAGAGGGGGTACAGTAAAATCAATAAAACATGCAGACGAACAATTATTATTGTTATAGTTGCGAGCTGGCTACATGGGAGTTCCCTGTACTATTCTGTGAACTTTAGGTACATTTGAAATTTTCCATTATAAAAAGGGCCAGACTTTTTTAAAAAAAGACCTTCACAGAAACCTACAACAGCCTCCTGGTGGTTTACCGCCCTCTGACTGAATCAGTTTCATCGGCTCTATCTGAAGGTAAATAAACACTGATAAAACGAAATGTCATGTGAGGACAAGGAGATGATGCTCTAATAAGAGCGCGCAGATTTGGCTTCCACGGCTGCCATCAGCTCACCTTCTTGCCTGCAAACTTTTCTGTCAGTGATTAAGCTATTTACCTCTCAGCTCAAACCTGCCATTCTGTATTCCCACTCTCTGAAACTGAGGATGGGGCTCTGCAAACTATACGATTTTGGAGGGGGGCACTCTACGAGGCTTGCAGGACCTTAGTTCAATCCCCAACCAATATGGCCTTGGGACTGAACTGAACCCAAGGCCATATCAGTAAAAGCACTGAGTCCTAACCACTGGACTGCCAGGGAACTCCCTGCAAATTTGCTTCTGGTTTGCCAGCTGGTCTTCTCATTCTGCCCCAACAAAAGGGCACAGAGGGAGATGTGAAATCTGTAAGAAGGGACTTGCTCCTTCCTTTCTACTTCCTGTCAGTTTCTTGATCCTTTGAGTTTCACCCCCCCAGGGTGGTAGTCCCTTCCCTTCCCAGCAGCTGAATCCAGCATGCCCTTCCTCACATGGCCAGCCTCACCACCCTCTGCTCAAAGATGGGAGCATCAGGACAAACTCTTCTGAGTTTCTAAGTTTTAATAATTCCAGTCTTTTCCCTTTGTTTCCCCAGTCCTAGGAGTGGCGGCTACTTCCTGAAATTCCAAATCCCTGGTACCTTAAAGTTCTCTTACGCTTCAGGTAATTAACAACTTTCTGCCTGGCTAACTATGCTCTGTCAAGCTCGCTCTGTTCCAGTAGGAGGTGAGATTTCTGCCTCCTCCTGAATCCTGACTGAGAGAACTTTCAAGAGTTATATTCTGTCCCTGTGGCCTCTATGCCTGACATAAAAATATTGATTATTTTCTCTCACTGAGCATATACATTTGTTTTTTAAAGAATCAATAAACTCTTCTCCTCCCCACTTTCACCCTAAGTAAGCAGAACAACAATTTCAACTATTCGAGTATTCAGCAATCTCAATGTTTATAAATGACTACTGAACATTAAACAAGCGAGCTTTGCCTGAACAATACAGTTATTCACACAGTGTAAAATGGGACAGTTTTTGACAGAGTAAACCTGAGCTTTAAGTCACACTGTCTCTCCCGTGTTTACATTATTCCTCTTAAAGCTGCCCATTGTGACTGAAATTGATATGACAATACTGAAATTCAGAGGCAGAAAAGCCAAATTCTCCCTCAAAAGCAACTGTCATCAGAGTGTCCTTGTCATAAAGATACAGAAGCTATATAGTAGGTGCTTAGTTTAAAAGCAGATGAGAGGAAAGTTGTGTATTATAGGAATGAATGTTGGCCCAAACAGATAGCAAACTATTGAGAATTTAGTCAAAATGTGCTGTAGAAAGATGGACAGGTATTATACAAAGGTAAAAAAAAAAATCAATGTTTTTGTGTAAATATATCTTCTCTGAATAAATTTATGAGACATAACCTAAGCACAGTCATCTTAGCTATTCCATTGAATCACATGTGACATTTATGTATAAGAAGACCCTCCCCTAATGCAATTTCATTAGCGTGACATGCCTCTCCCCTTCGAATTCTCCTATCACCTATATGGAATGGAGCTTCTGTGCTCCCTCCTCTATACCCACTGCCTAGATTTTTTTGAGTACAGGGAGGTTGGAACCTTTTCTTAGTTCAAGCGTATAAAAGTGGCCAAAGAAGAATATGAGCCTGGTTTTCTGATTCACAGCCTGATCCTCCTTTCATAAAGGTGCTCTAGCTAGCATTACAATGTGTCTCCTTCAGGGACAAGGCAAACCGAGAAGTGACCTATGAAAGGAATCGACAAACCTATTCCCGACCCACTCAACACACAAACCTGTCCCCAGGAATGTTTCTTCATAGGAGGTTGAGTCAGTTGGTCTCCATGGGTCACAAATATACCTCTAGTAGTGAGACAGCAGCACCTGTTGCATTTGGAAGGAAACCACTGAGAGCCTTTATCAACAGATGGAATTCCCAGCAGGATGTGGGGATTTCCAATTAAAACCAAAGAATGCTTTTGCTTCAGTGAAAGCCTTAAAAACACGTTAAATGTCTCGGATTTTTCATAAGTCTGAGAAAAACCTGCTATTTTGAAAAATGGAGGGATTCTGTGCTGAACAGCTTTCTTTCAAAGCAACAGCATGTAAAAATTGAAAAGTCAAAATCAGTGTTGGGCTAAGGGAGCAGTTAGAGCTGAGTTGCATTAATTACTGCTGAGGTTGTGTCACAGGGTCAATCAATTTTCCCCCTTTTGTTCATGGGAAGTTGATCATGCACTGATTTTAATTCACCTTACAAATTATACAGAATTTTAATCAGCTGCTTTTTTAGGGAAACTATTTGAAATACAGGTGACATTGATTTTCTACATTTTTTTAAAAAATGATCATTTACTGTGCTGTAAAGAGAACTTGAAAGGATAAAGTGTTTTCCTTCAGTGGCATTTCTCAGACTTTGCCATTGTCCCCAAGCTGAGGACAGGATGGGTGTGGCCTGGGTGCCGGTGTAAGCCCAAGACAGTTACTGTGAAGCACAATTTCTTTGAATTTGTGTAATATCCAACAAAGACAGAGATTTTTGCATTTCATAATCTGTTCCTGTTTGCTCAATATAAAAATGTTCTAAATTACTTGCTAGCTAAATTATTTAACTGCACCCCCCCCCAAAAATATCTACCAGGAAAATTATGTTTGGATTGTAGAGTTGTGTTTACCCTGAGGCATGCTACTGCCTCTCCAAATTCCAAAAGCATGGAAGTTTAGGCATAGCTCTTTTTGCTCTAAAAATGCTCTACCGGGCACACGGGGACAAGAGCATAAATGGACTGATGCCTTGTTTTGATGCATTGCAGGTAAGGAGGATACTTCCTAACTTCGTTAAGCTATCCCTAAACTGTAGGGCAGTATTTATGTGATGATTCAGTGGTTTAAAGCGAAAACAGCTCTGCCCCTTCAGTCCTACCTAATTCCCAGTCCTGGATCACTTCCTCAACACCCACGCAGCACAGTGTTGCTGGAGGGGGAAGCCACAGTGTATTTCGTTTCTAATGGAGTTCAGGGAGCTGCCTGCCATGTTTTCCTACCTCATGCCAATTACGTGGCATGTTGCACAGCGGTCCTGCCGAACCGTTTCTTCTTTTCCCAAGGACAAAGCCCTCCTCCCTCAAGAAGAAGGTCTAGTTTATGTCAGTGAGAAGATCTCTACTCCTGAGAAGATCAAGACCACTATCTTCAGGTGTTAGTTTCTCAGTCATGTCCAGCTCTTTGCGATCCCATGGACTGTGGCCTGTCAGGCTCCTCTGTCTGTCGAATTCTCCAGGCAAGAATACTGGAGCGGGTTCCCATTCCCTTCTCCAGGCGATCTTTCTGACCCAGGGCTCAAATACCACTTTATTTACTTCCATCTGGTTTCCCTTCTTTTCTTGCCATATTCGGGGACAATTGTTTCCATTCCTTCCTCAAGTCAACCTTCCCACTTGTGTCACTGAGTCCCTCTCCTTCCTCTGGCAAGACCTTACTCACGCCATGATCACCACTCACCAGCATCTCCTGTTCGTCTCTGTCCTTAGACTGGAAGTGTGTGGGTTCCTCTTGTTGCACTTTGCAGTTTGCAAACTCATCTGCTCATAGAGTTCTGGTGGGTCATCTAAAGGAGGGAAGGACTAGATGGGGACTGATTCACCGCAAAGCATATGCCTCCGCCAGAAGGAGCAGCTATCACTTGGTCCAGCTGACTATTGCCATGTGAGAACACATGCTCTGACTTTTCAAAAGCAGACAGGAATCTAGATTTCCATATGCAATCTGGTAACTTTTAAATGGTGGCCACTAATTAAAAAGATGGAACAATTCAAAAGGTGGGTTGAGTGAGTCAACCAAGTACCTTGTGGGCCCCAATCATAACGTCTCCTTCAAACATTCATTCGACTCTGCTTCCTGTTTGAATGTTATTTCACTCTCAGAATTTCCCAAACATCTAGTCTATAATTGTTGACTTCTTTTCCACCCCCGTGACTTCTCTAATCAACTTCCGTATGTTTTGCACTCTGCTTGAAGTGTACTCCTGAAGGTCACCAGGAAGCTTCTGGTCACCAAATACTGGTACACCTGTGTGACGTATGTATCTCTGTGCATCCTTAAAACAGGGGTTCTCAAAGTGCTCCTGGGAGAAGTAATATCAGCATCACCTGGGAACCTTCTAGACATGCAGAATCTCATGTCCCTCCCAAGACCTACTAAGTCAGAAACTCTGAGAGTGAATCCAGCAATTTTGTGTTAATAAGCCCTCCAGCTCAATCTGATGCCAGTAGGTTTAAGAACCACTGCCCTAAAATATACCTGCCCTTGAGTTCATGGAGGAGGAAGAATTCTGTGCGAGGGAAATTAATCTGTTTGTATCTTGCCCTACAACTTCATTCCCTCTCCTACATGTCAATGAACATCTCTGCACTGATGGAGCACTTCTTAAAAATTTTGATTTATTTTTCACTGTGCTAGGTCTTCGTTGCTGTGTAGGCTTTCCTCTCGTTGTGGCCAGCGGGGGGTACTCTCTAGTCGCTCCTGGGCTCTAGAGCACAGGCCCAACAGCTGTGGCACATGGGCTTAGTTGCTCTACAGCATGTGAGATCCTCCCGGATAAGGGATGGAACCTGTGTCTTCTGCATTGCAGGCAAATTCTTTACCGCTGAGCCCCCAGTGAAGCCCTGATGGAGCCCTTTTAAATTAAAGGGTTTTCACACTTTATCATCTACTTTCTGCACATAAGAGTCCTACTCATTAGGCAAACCAAGCCAAAGAGGCTCATGATCTTCATCTGGCCATCTTATAAAAGTGAAAACCAGCAATAAGAGGTTAAGTGATTTTCTTACAGTCGCAGTAAGTACAGTGTCAGAGTTAATACTATGAATCTGGTTTCCTGACATAAATCACAGCTTCTTCTCTTTTTTTTCTGCATTTCAGAAATAGCATTTTTTTTTCCTGACTTGTAAAAGTCAACAATATTAGCTGCAGAAAAGCTGAGAAACTATCATAGAAGAAATGAAAAAATCACAGAGGATTCCATCATCGGTTACTGGACATTTTGTTTACCTTCTTTTCCTTTAAGTGTAAGGGCACACAGGGGCCCGGGTGCGGCCCTCTTATCCATCACACGATATCATCAGGAGAGAAGCAGCGCCCTTGTCTTCAGAGCCTATGCCAACTTTTGGAGGAGACCATAAATGAGAAGTCTCAAGTGTTATTTTCTTTATTTACTGTTCAAAGTTTTAAGTAACTCTGAAAGGAGATGCAAAATGTAAATGAAAAATCGGCTTTGCTGATTTTTTCGAGCGGCCGTGACAGGGGGCACTGTAAATTCTGATATGAAAACAGTCAGTATCCCTATGCTCTTAGGGGTGCCGGAGGCAATGTCAACTTGCAGAGAGTGTGTATGGGTTCACTCTGACTACCCATAATAAAACCCAATAATAAAAATACTCTCCAATACCATAACAGCCCAGTGTGTTATGGCTCCCGCAATAAGCCAAAAATTAGAAAAATATACCCAAAGGCACAAGATGGGAAACTCTTAATTTTTTTATGGACCCAGAGAATTATTTTCCCCTGATTCTGGCATTCCTCTAAAATCCAGTATTCCCTTCTTTACTTCCTTAACTCACAAACAGAACTAAAAAGCAAAGGCCCAAAGGCCTGAAGAAGACTCATGGGGAGATCAAGCAAAGTGCTATTTCTGACAAAAACCTTTTTTTAGGGCACTTAAAGATATTCCTTTTTAGCTACATTTGTTTATCTCATTTGGTTAGCAAGAACATTTACAAAGGTGTTCTGAGTTCCTTTGGGGGGGTTCTTGTAAGAGTTCCTAAACTACTGAATCTTCACTTCAGAATATAAATCAAACAATGAAACCAACAGTTCTATTTCAGAGCAGTGTTAGGGGAAAGAGCCTCCTGACAAGAACAGTCTCATCTGTGGAGTGTCTGTTGTGCGCCGGTACTGCACTGGCACCCTTCAGATAGCTGATGCAACCTCTATCTAAAATTGTGAAATATTTTAAACATTCAAAGAGGTATATAGCAAATATAATGATCACCTGTGAATCTACCGCCTGACATTCAGATTCCAACATTTTGCCATATTGACAATGATTTGAAAGAAATGAAACATTTTTCCTGTTCCCCTCTCTTTTCTACCCTCGCCCCTTTTATCATTCCCATGCACTTTTTATACCTTTCCTGTCTCTCACTCTCAGTATATACATATACACATATGCATGTTTAAAACACTTCTATAAATGATTTCATAAAGTATATATGCAACTTGCTTTTTTTGCCCTATATTACCTTTTGCAAGTTGATCCATGTACACATAACCTCTTCTTTCTTTTTAAAATTTATTTTAACTTATTTATTTTTAATTGAAGGATAATTGCTTTACAATATTGTGTTGGTTTCTGCCATATCCCAACATGAATCAGCCATAGGTATACATGTGTGCCCTTCCTCCTGAGCCTCCCTCCTACCTCCCACCCCTCTAGGCTATCACAGGGCTCCTCTGCTGTATGACTCAGGGAGCTTAAACTGGCACACATAACCTAAGTCTCAGTTTCCCCACCTGTCAGACAGGGACAATGATGCTATCTACAACTAGGTTAAATTTAAAAGGTTGTAATTTTTCTGGTGAAGTGTTAGCCCTATGTCCAATGCGTGATAGGCACTTGCTAGCAGTTAATCACAGACAACTTATTATTACCTAACATACCATGCTGCCTTTCATGAGATTAGCCAAAGCAGCTCTCCTTGCCTTCTCTGGCAATTAATATCCCCTAGGAACATCTTCCATAACTCATGAATTTCCACCTACTTCAGATGACCCCAGGAGAGAGCAAAGGAGCGTAGCATCATAGGCTGATTAAACACACTTACAATGGTTCACACACACACACACATACCACACGCACAAAGGAGATCTGTGTGCCAGGGACCCAGTGGAGCTGCTCTGTATGAATCCATTTCACCCCCACAACTCAGTGCATTTCATGGGTGAGGAAACTGAAGCACAGAGAGGTTAATAATTGCTGCAGACCACAGAGCTAGCGAGTGCTCCCACAGCCGGTTGCCAAACTCAGGAAGTCTTTCTGAGCCTGTGTGCAGGGCTGACACTCGGCTGCTTCGCCACCTCTGAGCCTGCACGGTTTTCTCTATTTTCTGGTTTTGCAAAAGCTGCACGTTCACAAAAGAGATCTGCGACAGCAAATGTTATGTGTGCTTCCCAGGGTATTTACTGAATTATTTACTAAAGACAAATACCCAGAGCCATTAGCATTGGACAGCGGCTCACACAGCTCAGCTGAAGCGGATATAAATATGTTGTGCAGGAGAGCAGATTCGAGGTTTCGGCTCCCTGGCTCCCACCAGTCCTCACAGACGAGCAGGGAGATTTCCCTCTTTATCATGAGACACTGGTTTCCTTATGTTCAACCAAACAACAAACCATCATTCGCTTCCCTCTGAAACAACACAGAAGGGAGACAGGAATTTTTAAGACTGGCCTTCCATTGCTGTAGTGGGGTAAGTGGTAGAAAAAACCACTGGGGGCACGTTTGTGAGTGTGTTTAATTAAACTTCCCTATAGTCCCAGCTGAGCAGTAAGGATTTTGCAGGATCCAATGCCGGATGTGGCTAGTTGGTGTGAAAATTACGGCCTTGTTTATTTAACCTAATGGTTCAGCAATACCGGTCAGCCTCTTTAGGTAATCTAGGCCCAGTTCTTTTTTGTTGTTCCTTTCTGTGTTTTACCAACACAGCTCAAAGATCTTCCCAGTCTCCCAGTGGCACTGGCCAGCCACGAGGGATGAAGCACCTCTAGGTGTAAAAGAAAGGAAAAGGCCAAGGTACAGTTCAGCTGCAGCGGAGAGACAGCAGCCCTCCCTCATTTCAAAGGGAGACAGTGAAAGAGGAAGTGAGTTTGTGCTAAACCAAAACAAGAACTTACTGCAATAAAAAAAAAAAAAAAAAAAGAAGGACCTGCTCCTCTCTGGAACAGGCTGCTGCACCAGATTGTACAACCTCCCTCTCCTGAGACCTTGCGGTACAGGATGTGCCATGTCTGATGGGCACAGCAGCTTCCAGAGTTATTTCCAGATGCTATCAATAAGCCCCTCAGATTCTCAGGAATCCGCAGGACCGGTGTGTGCCTTCCAGACACCAAGGCAGCTCACCCCTCTTCCCTGCCCTCGGCTCAGGTTACTTAGGTGAGAAAGGTTAAATAAACAACAATGAAAATAAACAGGAACACAATCCAGATCCCCAGAATTCCCTAGTCAAAACACAGGTATTGACTAATTTGGTTTAAAGCAAATAGAGAAATAGCACACATTTCTTTTGATCTCTGTCCCTGTCTGAATTATTAAACCAATCAGGATCTTTTTTGGGGGGGGCTGTAGTTTATATTCGCTTGGGTCTTAAAAAACAAACAAACAGGTGTTCAAAGAAAAAACCAAATACCACCAGAGGTTAAAAAATACTAAACTGAGTTACTGCCTGTGGGCTAAGAACCGGAGCCACAGTACTCAGGAACTGAGTTCGGTTTATCTCCCTGGGCTAAAGGCAGAAGGAGTCCATTATTTCTTATTAGAAGAGATTCTACTCATTACCAGAAATATCTGAGGTAGACCAGGTTTAGGGCAGTCAGATTTACCAAACAGAAATCCAAGATGCTCAGTTAAATTTGTATTGTGGATAAATGCAGAATCATTTTTAGTATAAGCTTGTCACATGTAATTGGGGACATGCTTATACTAAGAAATGATTCATTGTTCACCTAAAATTGGAACAATGCATTGTCCAGTATTTTATCTAGCAGTCCTAATTAGGTGAGGATCTTTGGGGTTCAGGGTCATGCAGGAGCAGCTCATCCATATGGTCACACGTGGTAACATTTTTCTTTTACAATATTAAGTTGGGGTTGCACAATAGTACGTTCTACTACAAGGACCAGAAACCAAACTCTGTCATCTTGGATTACCCTTCGTCCAATAAGCACAGTGGAAGAGTATACTTATTTGAGGGGCAACACATACAGCTCCTAGATCCTCTAGGAACTCAAGTAAGACAAATCTCAGTCACCCATGCCTCCCAGACAAGGAGGATCCATTGCTGGTGTCGGGAAGGCAGTTCACAGAAGGAGACTTTGACATGACTGATTTCTAGCTTTTGAAGCTGGTTATCGGAGGTTTTCACAGATGTCCAGAAGACGGGCAGATTTACAGAGAAGATTAGGAAGGCTGAGGGGCACAATCCCTCTTTTCCTTCTCAGCTGCCCAGTGAATACCGCTTTCTAAACACCCTCCACCCGGGTAGCCCAGAAGGCTCTCACACGCTGCATGCTCAACACTTCCTTCATTCTCTTCTTCTCCAAACCCACTTGTCCTCCGTTAACTCCTGCCTCAGCTACAGCCAACATACAAAGCCTCCAACACCCACAGGCTGCCAGCCTCTCTTACTCCAGTGAGTCAAATACCAATGCCTTGCAAGGTTGCCTCTGAGATGTCTCTCCAGTCACACCTCCCACCTGTCCCTTAGTTCAAGCTGTCATCACTCCTCACCTCCACATCAGCAGAAAGGTCTTAATGACACCCTCCTCCCCTGCCAGCCATTTCCTCTTTTTTTCTCTTCTCAAAAATGCCCTGGTGGCTCAGGTGGTAAGAAGCTGCCTGCAATGCGGGAGACCCAGGTTTGATCCCTGGGTCGGGAAGATCCCCTGGAGAAGGGAATGCCTACCCACTCCAGTATTCTTGCCTGGAGAATCCCATGGACAGAGGAGCCTGGCAGGCTACAGTCCATGCGGTCGCAGAGAGTCAGACATGACTGAGCAACCAACACTCTCAAAAACACAACGCTGAGGGTGTTTCTCCATTGCTTAGGGCTTCCCTAGTGGCTCAGCGGTAAAGACTCCACCTGCAAATGCAGAAGGTGTGGGTTTGATTCCTGGGTTGGGAAGACTCGTTAAAGGAGGAAATAGCAACTCTATTAGTATTCTAATACTAATAGTATTATAGAATACTAATATAGTATTCTAATGTATTCCACGGACAGAGGAGCCTGATGCACTATAGTCCATGGGGTCCCAAGAGTCAGATATGAGTTAGCGACTAAACAGCAGCAACAGCTTCATTTCTTAAAAAACCTAAGCAGCTTTTCATGCCTAGAGAATAAAATCCAACTTGCCTCAGGGCAGGCAAGCAGGTCCTCCAAGGTTTGGCAGTGGTCTTCATTTCCAGCCTCTTGACCATCGCTTCCCCCCGACAACAGATGGGCCCCAGCTTCCGGCCAGTGGTCTGCCATCTGATGCTCCTTCACGTCAGGATGGCTTTGCACAGACTGTTCTTTTACCTGGAATGTCCTCCACCTACCCTGCATTTTGTATGGCAAGTCTGTCTTTCCAGACTCTGCTCAAGCAGTAGACCTGCTTCTGTTAAGCTGTTTCCTTCCGTGGGTCAGACTTAGCTGCTCCCTGTACCCCCACAGCACATGGACCTGCCTTCACTCTGACTCTGAGACTCACCTCTGCACTGAGTGTGGCAGCAGCAGGTCTGTCTTCCCCAGAGGATCGATCGTGAGCTCTGGGGGCAGAGACTTGCTCCCCTTATCGAATCCCTGGGACTCTGCATAAGCACTGACTATAATAATTATAGCAGTACTGATTATTATGGCTAATATCAGCTTATGCACTAGGCAGTTTTCTAGACCCTTCATCTATTTTAACTCTTTAATCCTGACAAGAACCCTAAGAACCCAGTATTCTTATTATATCCATTTGCTAGGAGAAAATGCACCAAAGCACCACGGCTGGTGGTTTCAACTCAGCTGGAAAGTAGAAGTACCAGAAAAACTTTGTAAAAACACTGATGCTCAGGCCAAGAACCAGTGACTCAGAATCTTAGGTAGGCAGACCCAGAGGAGCTAGGTGATTCTAATGTACAGCCAGCTCTGACGATCACTGATCTACTTTCTCCATCCTATGAAACTTGAACCCATGTTGGAGATAGAGGAGAGAAGCCAGAGAATTTTGGAGGGGGAAAAGGGACCCGGACTCTGACAGCTGGGGCTCTAAAGTTCTGTGGCCTATGCCCCCAAGTTCCCCATGAAACATCAGACCCCGGTCGAGGAGCTCAGCACTAGGCCCACCGGACATGCTGCTTTGCCTCCTTCCCGGGCACTGCCGATGAGGACTGCATTCTTGCCTTAGCACATGCCTGGCTTGAGGTCAGGAGTGGGAAAAGGTGGTGGATATGGCTCCTTTCCAATCTGGGCGTGAACTTTACCAGACAACAGAGGAAGGCTCTGGCTGAATTAGACATTTCTGAGCACATGCACTGTGATTCTGCCTAATCTTCTCCAAAGACAGAACTGGCCCTGTTTCTCTTGGTGCACCAGCTGCTTCTCTGAAATCATCCTCTTGCCAAAATTAGAATGTGTACTGCAGTAACTGCTTTCCATGTAGTCAAAGAGTTGTCAAAAGGCAGCATTTGACCTTAAAAATGCTCATTTGACGAGTGCCTGACAGGTATTTAGTGACATCAGTGCTAGTGGCTTGCCAGGGAAGAAGTAAGAAAAGAAGAGAAACTAGAGGAACTTGATGCAGAAAGAATGAGGACTTGATCTGGGACAAGAAGTCAGGGGGCTTTGTTTTTCAGATATAAAGACCTAAAAAGGTGAGTTAGTATAGAAGTATTAGGAATAATAAAACATGGGGCCATGGTGGGGTTTATACAGTGCAGGAGAGATCAATTCCAACCCATGAACTGAGGGGCTACAGCTTGACCCCAATGAGGAAAGCTTTACATGGACTCCCTCTGGCTGAAATAAGAACATGGTGGTATCTTCAAGGGTTAAATCTATCAGAGTGATCATCATGGTGAGCGAAGATGCTGTTTAGCACAGGCCATGCAATCCCAGGCAGTTGGATCTGGGCTTAACCCCTTAGGCGCTGGGTGCTTAATCACTCAGTCGTGTCTGACTCTAGGGGATCTTCCCAACCCAGGGACTGAATGCAGGTCTCCCATATTGCAGACAGATTCTTTACAGTCTGAGCCCCCAGGGAAGCCCAAGAACACTGGAGTGAGTAGCCTATCCCTTCTCCAGGGGATTTTCCCAACCTAGGAATTGAACCTGGGTCCCTGCTTTGCAGGCAGAGTCTTTACCAGCTGAGCTACCAGGGAAGCCCCAGCCCTTTATAAGCTCTGTCATTTTGCGCAAACTCCTTAAACTCACTGAGCCTTGTTTCCTCATATGCAAAATAACCTTAATAAATACCTACCTCATGCAATTTTGGGAAAAAAGAATCCACATCAACAATAATAGCTAATACTTCTAGAGGGGGATGGTGTGTGTGTGTGTATGTGCGCGCGCGCACATACACACACACACACATATGCATGTTTGAGTAATCTCTTCACTTAATCTTCACAATAATCCTCAGAAGTAAGTATTGTTATCATAACTATTTACAAATGAGGAAACTGAGGAACAGAGAAATTAAGTGACGTCCCCAGGTTCATACTGATAATAAGTGGCTAAGCCAGATTTTGAAACAAGGCAATCTGGTGCCAGTATCTAGGCTCTTACCTGCTATACTAAGCTCAAAATTCTCTACATGTATTAGCAGAATAAATGAGGATACATGTCAAATGAAAGACAAATGGAAATGCCAGAATTCTTAAATTTCAGCTTTCAAAGGAGGATTTCCCTAATCTCTCAGGTGCGAGGAGTGGCATTTAGACCTAGATTCACTTTCTATCTCATCCTCTCCTTTTCTTTGCACACCCTGGATGGATGGAGAAGAGCCCTGTGGGAAGACACAAAAGCACCTTCTGATGTCCTCAGACCCCCAGTGATTCCCCTGACTCAGCAGGCAGCAAGGGCAGGAGCTGAATCAACCTCATCTAACTACTCTCACTCAACTGATGCTCCCCAAGGACAGCTCACCTAATTTCTCAAGATTCCCAAGTCCCAGAATTTTAAAAACCCTGAATATTATTTGTGTTGACAATCAATAAAGCTTTTAAGAATTGACAGCTTTATTCTGCAGAGT
Organism: Budorcas taxicolor; assembly: GCF_023091745.1. Classification (NCBI taxonomy): domain Eukaryota; kingdom Metazoa; phylum Chordata; class Mammalia; order Artiodactyla; family Bovidae; genus Budorcas; species Budorcas taxicolor. The sequence goes on along the minus strand of NC_068917.1, from coordinate 27,775,724 downwards.
TCTAAGTGCTAGTGAGCAGAGCTAAGAACATGGAAAATATTAATGATCCTAAACTCTTAACATCCCCCAATAGTGTCCATTTCTTATATGATGGAGCACTTTTCATTTATACTGGCACAAAACCAATCTATCTGTAAGCAACCAGCTTCCTATGATACTGTTTTCATCTCTGTTTTTTAAGGAATGAATTAAATTACATTACTGTAAATAGTGGAATCTGAACCTCCAAGTTTCAGTTTCCTTTAGTACTTCCTGACTTTAGTATTTTCCTATTTTGTCCATCAAGCAGAGTATCTGCCTTCTCTGTCACCACCTCTCTAGAATAAGTTACTTCTTCAAAACCACTATCCTACCAAAGGTAGGTACTAGTGAGAAGACAAAGCTGAGGACCAGACTGGCATCCGGTGGCATCTGAAGGTAGATTTGATGAGAAGAGTGAATCTCTTCCTAGATTAATTGTCACTAATGGAGCAGGGGATGCGCCTTCTCCTTCTGATTCTAGCAACTGGCAGCTGCCAGCATCTCTTGCTTACTTCTCGTTTACTTGGTTCGAGAGAACCAAGCAGTATTTATGTAAATGATTGATTAAATTGTATATTTGAACATGCATGCAAGAAAAATAAGCTTTAAGAAAAATAAAGGAAAAACTGGAGCCCCCAACCCTTTCCATGATATTGACAATTTAAGCTACACTACAGAGATGAGAAGGCTCACTACTTAGCTTTCACCATGGTAAGCCACAGCACTGATTCCTCTGAGATTCTGAAAAAGGGGTCAAAGTGGCAGATTAGGAGGAAGGATTCATGTGCCTCCACTGCCCCACTGCCTACCTTGCCAGAACCACAGTCCACCCCTCCTTCAAAATCCAGGTTCTCCAAGAAGAAGCCCTTATAAGCACTCGTTCCCTTACCAGGCTGAGACAGGCAGTGGAGAGGATGGTGAACACAGAGTTTAGAGTGTCACAAATTCAGTGAGAGCTTGGCCAGCCATCTCTCTCATCATGTGACTTGAGGCACATCCCCCTCTGAGCCTGGGACTCCTCACTGACACAGGGACTGGCATTCAGCATCTGTCCCATTGGTTCCATCTAGTATGCCTTCCTGAGCTGCAGAGGTCAGAAACAACATTTCCAGCCTCCCTTAAAGCTAGGGTACAGGGTGCTATTTGGGTTTAGCTGAGCAGAGACTCACACATCACTGAGAAGGTGAAAATGAGAGGCTATATCATTGCTACTTCTGCTCTTTCTCCTGGAAATCACGGGGAGAATTTTTTTTTATTAACCTGCGGTTTTTAATGACTAGGATCGTAACTACTGAGTGAGAGGTGAGGCGCTGGTGACTTGAGGCATAAGGCACACATTCCCGTGGTGGCTTCCTGATTGCTCACCTTCCTGACTGTGGCAGATACAGCAGCTCTCTGGGCAGACCAGTCTTACCGAGGGGTTCTGGGAATCATTCCTACAGACGCAGCCTGCTCCTCCCACCCTCCCAGTGATTTCTGTAAGCACCCAGGTCCCCCATTAAAACCCTCTTTCTCTAATAGAGTGGCCTCTATTTTCTGCAACTGAGCCCAGATATACCTCTGCACCATTCAGAGTGGATATGAGGACTAAAAGACTAAAGGGACATAGTTAAGAACATAAGCTCAGGGCTCAGATGCCCTGAGCTTAAACCCTGGCCCTGCTTTTTGCTCTATAACTATGAGCAAGTTCCTTAATCCCCAATTACTACACAATGGGGTTATCACAGATCACATGAGTGATGCAAGTAGAATGCTTGCTACAATATTTGGTCCTTAGTAGCAATTCAGTAAATGTTAGCTTCTTTTTGTCCCAAGTTCCTATAAAACCCTCTGTACCCGTCTACTATAGCACTTGTATTGATTAGCCGTCTGTGAACACAAAGCCAGAGGACCCTCTGTCATGTGGGAATAAAAAGTACAGGAAAATCCCAAATTCAAAACAAAGCCATTTGGGAGTAACCTTAAAGAAGGAGAATTGAAAGTGACTGTAACTAAGATGAAACTTAGCAGTCTATATTGTACCCTGTTATGAAGATACAGTGTGAACAAGTGATCAGGTAGAGCACAGAGAGGCTGAAATATTGCAGAGATGGAGTTGGCCAGGCCTGTCCAAGGGCTCTCAAGGGTAGAGAAATCTTGACTGAGCAAGTGTTTCTCTTTGCTCGGTAAGGTCCTCCCAGCTGCGGTAAGAGTCTGTCAAGCGTTCTCGCAAAGCAACATTTCTTGAATCCACGGTGATACTATCATCTGACTTCCCATTTTGTTATCCAGACAGAGGCCACGTCAGACCAGTCAACTTGACAGTTTAATTCCTCATTTTAAATTGATACATTGTCGCCCTGATTAAGATAATTTGCTTTTCCAAGCACTTGTCTACTGGGGGATAATAAGGCACTGATTTGCTGATTTGGGCTTTCCTTTCGATTTTAGAGATGTAGCTCTCATTGTATTTTAATGGGCTCTAATTGGATTTGTATTAATAGAGAGCAGTCATAATGAGCTTGGGCAATGTAAGTCCACCTCCAAGAGACAATCCCTTTGCAAGGGGCCATTACAATCAGGGTTATGCGTCCACTGGGCCGAGAGCCAGCCTCCTGCCCCTGGCAGACTCACTGAGGCAAATGCTACCTGCTTCCTGTGCACCGTGTCATCAGCGATAACCTTCAAACCTGAGCATCCAAGCTATACGCAATGACCTGCTTTCATGTCTGTGTGAGCTCCTGGTGTGCAATGGCATGCTTCATTCAGATTTCACCTCCAAATGCCCAACTGAGTGCCAGGCACATACACAGTTGATATACAATACATACTGGATGCATGTGTCCTTCTGTAGAGGAGGCTTTTTTTGAACTATAGAAACAAAGACAAAAAGAGAATTCCGACGCATTTCTAAGAAGAGGGAAATCATGGGCTTAAATGTTCTGTGGTGATTCTTTGAAAATACTCAAAACCTAGCTATTGATATTCCAGTATTTTTGGATAGCTCTTTATTTCATGTTGCTATCATGGGTGGATTAGTTTTCTACTACAGTATAACACATTTCCACAAATGTCAAGGCTTACAAAAACATCCATTTATTATCTCCCAGTTTACACAGATCAGGAGTCCAGGCACAGAATGGCACAGCTAGGCTCTTAGTTTGGACAAGAATGTTATTAGGTGACAACTAACTTACTGGGGGTGAATAGAGGATGAGAGGGTTGGATAATATCACTGACTCAATGCACCTGAGTTTGAGCAAGCTCCAGGAGATAGTGAAGGACAAGGAAGCCTGGTGTGCTGCAGTCCCATGGGGCTGCAAAGAGTTGAACATGACTTAGCGACTGAACAACAATTTCCCTTTGGCAAGCACTAAAGATGATACTGGAGTTCCAGATTATTCTGGAACTAGAAAACCAGATTTTTATTTTTTGTTTTTCTGGGTTTATTTCAGACTAGGCTCTTTGGAAGAGGTCTTGACCCAAATGTGTTCATTTCAGGCAGAGAAAAACCATCTTTCTAGAGTCCTCCTAGAAAAAGTACAAGTTCAGGGGAAACTGCAAGGGGAGAGGGCAATGGTATCACAAATGTGTAAAACTAGAGCTTGGAATCCATGCCTCAGACTTCCACTGCAACCTCTAAAAACAGAAATGAAAGAAAGAAAAAAAGAGAATTCCCAGGCAGTCAGTGGTTAGGACTCTGTGTTTTCACTGCCAAGGACCTGGGTTCAATTTCTGGTCCGGGAACTAAGATCCCACAAGCCACATGGTGTGGCCAAAAGGGAAAAAAGAAAAGAAAGAAATGCTTACCTCAAAATACTGCAGTCAATGCACTCAGTTTGCCAGCTCACAACTGGAACAACTGACGGGCCAAAGGATGGTAAATTGTAAATTCTTTGAAGGCAAGGGTTGTGTCTCATTTATCTTTGTACCCCAAGAGGCAAGCAAGGGTCTGTCATGCATTTAGCACACTGTATGCTGACAAAATCGAGGATTTGGGACAAAACTAAGCATGGTTGCAAAATAAATGGTGGCATTAAAAAATTATCAATACTTAGAAAACTTCACTGATTCATAAATTTAGCTGCAAAGAAAAAAGGAAAAAAAAATTCTAGAGTAATTTCTTTTATTTGGCTTCTTCTGCCTCTTCTCCTCCCCTTCTTCCTTTTCCTTCTCCTTGCTTTAAATAATGATCACCTAATGTTGTTTTTTTCTTTGTCAGAAAGTGGATACAAAACAGAAACAATCCTTTGATAGTCTAAAAACAGCTTGAAGGAAAGGTGAAACTCAGAACTGAAATAAAGAGATACCCCCATACACCCCCATATGCCAATGGGATTTTTTAGTCTTTTAAAATCACATACAACCCAGTAAAGATCTTGACAAAGATCTAGACATACCAGAGAAACTTGAGATTTCACCACTGTGTCTATGTTAGGGTAATTTCAATATCAAACAGGAAGAATTAGCTTATAGAGCATGAAAGAAAATAACCTATGACCTGCCCACGGAGCTAAGTCTAGCCTTTTGCCTGAAGTAAGTTGGTAAAGAGGACAGACACAGGGAGGGCCCATCAACCCCAGACCCCATCACCCTTTGCTCATGCCCATGAACATGACCCAAGCTTTCCTCTGGAAGAGGGAAGGAAAGAACAACCATAAGCAACCTGCCGGCAGAATCAGAAGGCTGTACTGGACTTGCAATTGGGACTATTTCATGTGAAATTCTGACCTTCCCTAGTTTGTTCTCCATCAGTCTTCAATGAAAAACAAATAAACCTGAGTTAGAATATAACATGATTTGGAAAACTCTCATCGCTAAAAAGGAACAAGACAGTATGGTTTCCTTCTGTCAGTCTTTGGGACCAGAATTTCCTGTGGGAGTAGCGCACATCTTGATGGTTGTTCAGTGGGGCTGGATTATGGGCCTGAGGGCCCAAGAGGAGGGAAGACCCCTGTCAGGTTTGGTTTGTTTTCAGTAGGGAAGCTGATTCCTCTTAAAGAGCTCCACAATCCAATACCTCAAGACAGTTATTTTACACCTTACCAATCACTGGGGTTCACTGACAATTCCTGCTGATAAGGCAAGCTGCAACTAAAATACATCCTCTTGTTCTACTGCGGTCAAATCATCTCTTTACCTTGCCTCATTAGCTTACCCCATCCTGCAATGCACCTTTCCTCGGAGGCTCCTGGGAGAGACTGCAAAAAGTGCCTGCGCAGCTATTTTGTGCCAAGATAGCGATCAATACGCAGCGTACTGATTTACGTTAAGATGCTCATCTTGTCGAGCAAAGGGAAATCAAGAACAATGAGCTTACTTGGCGGTCCTACTGTTTATCAAGAAAATCAAACAAAACACAACTATAAACAGGCACTTAGACCTGGAATATAAAGCACAACTTCCACTTAGCTTCTGAGTCTTTCTTACTATGCCTGCCATATGGTAGCAAGTTGGCATAACTTAAATATCAGAGGACCTTGTTTTGAAATTCCACAACCATATCTGGTTTCTCGGTGTAGGTGTCCAACATGCCAACAGATGGTGCCCGGCATTTTACCCATTAAACTCTATGATCTCCATAACCATTTAATAATGAGATTGGACCAGATAAGATCAGAGAGCAGATTTTCATTCTGCACAGAGATTCTGCCAGGTTTTCAACGGCAAAGTGAATTTATGGAGTAAAAGCCTCTGAAATTATCCCATAAAAACAGAGCTATAAGCAATATTCTACAGTCAGTTCTCGAGAATAAAGTGTTTGGAGGGAAAAAAAAGGCAGCAATGTAGCCATATGGACACTCTCGCTTGAAAGATGAAAAATTGAGAATGTAGCAACAGATCACTTAAAATAATTGGTAACCATCCTTTTAAGTGAAAAATGCTTTGGTTGTCCTTGGTTTGCCATCAACAATTCATTCAGTAATTGTTTACTGAGCACCTATTATTTGTCAGTACACTTCTATGTAATAGGGATTCGAGTGTGAACAAAATAAATTCCTGTCTTGATAAAGCTTCTATTTCACTGACTTCTATATTTCTACCATAAACCATGTACTAGCATAGCTCGGGCTCCTGAGGGAGTGAGAAAGTCACCCTTTAGGCCACTGACTGCAGATAAATGCCCTGCTATATCCTGTAGTTAAAAAAAAAGTGGTCTTTTAAAAATAAGATGGGTTAATGTTAATCACTCTGCTTCTTGGCTTCCCAAGCAGGACAGATTTTTGTAACTCAGACTGAGTCACGCAACTTCATTTTGTTGAATGTCTGTATGATCGACAGATGATTTTTATTACTCATCAGAGCATTTTTCAATCAAATTTTGGAACTCTGTTGCTTCCGATTTTACTGAGAAAACCGAAACAAAAGAAGAAGGTCCACAAATCTCTCCGACATACTCGCGCATACCTGCAGCTGTGCCATTACCTGGCTTCCCCGCTTACTATGTCAACCCTCCCATTTGTACTCTGAATCTCTATCCCTCCCCCACTTAGGGGCATGGCCACAACAATCTTCCCCTTTTTGCATCTTCCGATCTCCCCACTTTGCTATGTCATCGCTATGACCACACAAATGTGCTGTCCTTTCTTCCACTTAAGACCACTCTTAAACCAAAAATTTCTCCTGGCTTGCACCCATTTATTTGTTCCCCTTTACAGGTATCTCTAATTCCTCCTTGCCCATTCCTTGAACCCACTTTACCCTGGTTTTCACCCTACTTCCTCTACCAAAACTGGTCTTGTCAAATGACCAGTGACCTCCTCAAAGCTAACTCTGATGCTCAGTTCTTTGCCTTCACCCTACTCGGTCACCAACTGATGTAATCACTTCCTTTCCTTTGAAATGCATTCTTCACCTGGCTTCCCCATTCTCCAGGTTTTCTTCTTTCCTCCCTGGCTGCCACTTCTCAGGCTCCTTTGCTGGCTCCTCCTCCTTTTCCTCCCATTTCAAAGCTGCAAACGCCAAGACTCAAGCCTTCAACCTCTTCTCCTTATCTACATTCACTCCCAGGTGATTTTCTTCAGTCCCATGGCTTTACACACCATCTACAGTCTTATGATTTCCGAATGGGCATTTCTAATCTGAATTTCCGACTCATCTCTAACTGCCTACTCAACATACCACTTAGTGTTTAACTTAACCATTTAAAGCACAGACTTAAATCCAAAAATTAACTCCTGTCTTCCACTTGAAACCTGCTCCTTTGAAGTCTTTTCATCTCAATAAATGGCAGTTCCATTCATCCAGTTACTTAGACCAGAACTTTTGGTATCACCTTTGGTTTCTCTCTCTCTCTCTCTCTCTCTCTTTTTTTTTCCATCATACCCTGCATCGAATCCATCAGAAAATGCTGTTAGCTCTACCCTCAAGAGAGATCCAGAATATGATCACTTTTCACTGCCTCTGTTGTGACCACACTGGCCAGGCTGCCATCATCATCAACCTGAGTCACGCCACCAGTTACATAAAAATGTAGGACATCCCTCTCCTCCCCTACAACCTGTCATGAAAGCTCTAAAGGCTCTAGCACAAGGCTCACTGAACACGACTCAGACTCTCTCAATGTTTCTGCACGTATTATCCTCATTGTTATAACACTTCCACATCCACAGCTGTCATGAAAAGGTGAAGCACTCTGTTTTGGATTTGCAGTTACTCCCAATGGTTATATTTCTGTATGGTTTTGTAGTTCTTCTGATTCTTGTTGCCACTGAATGTCATACTGATGTGATCTACAGAGCAGCATGTGTATGTATGTGTGTGTGTGTGCCCGCTCAGTCATGTCTGACTCTTTGTGACCCTGTGGACTGTAGCCCCACCAAGCTCCTCTGTCGATGGAGTTCTCCAGGCAAGAATACTGGAGTGGGTTGCCATTTCCTTCTCCAGGGTATCCTTCCAACTCAAGGATGGAACTTGCGTCTCTTGTATCTTCTGCATTGTCAGGCAGATTCTTTGCCACTGCACCACCTGGGAAGTTCCATGGGGCAACATACGCCTTTTATATGTGTACTGCCTGGAGCCACATGGCTGAGGAGTAAGAGAGGCCATGCGTCCTGGGAGGCACTGTATCTGCCTACACAGAGGAGATGGCACCTTTTCTCTTTGCGCAAACATGTCTTCTTCTCATCAAGTCCTACACCTATAGAGCTGTACACTTGAGGGGTGTGTGTGCTTTCCTAATAGGTCTGCTCAGAGCAGGGAGCCTTTTTTAACCTGCTTAGAAACACTGAGTAGGCCAGAAGCAGACTTGGCTATCTGGTTTCCTTGGTGGTGGTAGGGGTCAAAAATCTTCCTGTCAATGCAGGTCGATATAACAGACGAGGGTTCAATCCCTGGGTTGGGAAGATCCCCTGGAGGAAGAAATGGCAACCCAGTCCAGTATTCTTGCCTGGAGAATCTGATGGACAGAGAAACCTGGCGGGCTACAGTCCATGGGGTCTCAAAGAGTTGGACATGACTGAAGCGATTTAGCATAGCACAGACTTGGCTATCACTGTGCACACAGGAGTCTAACCCAACTCAGAACTCTGCGCAGCCCCTGCCCCAAACAGTTCACATCTGTTACTTCTAAATTCTTTATGGCTGGAAAATCAGGCAACTTAATGTATTTGAATTTTGTATATGATAAAATAAACAGACTCTTATAAAAAGTCTCAAGAAGCTGTTTTATGATTAAGTGTCTGAAATTAGAACATCAATCTTCTGGTATCTCAAAGTATTTGAATTGCTAAAAATTGGTATTTGGTTGCTCAAAAGTCCTTTTGACTCTGGATCTTGGATCTGTTATGGACATCTAGCTCCTGAACTTCCAGATAAGTGGAAGTTTATGGGACTGCAATTATATACAAATATAGATTGTCAGAAAGTGCTTTATTGATCTCTCAAGCTGACTTCATGAACATTTTTTCAGGATGTTCACATTCAAGCAATTCCTTCTCTAAAGACAATTTATTTGAACCCTACACTAAAAATGTGCTTGAAATCACTCCAATCCTATTTTTTAATGTTCTCACCTAGCACTTGCCACTGTCTCTTCATGTCTGTGGTTTCATTCAAATGTGAGCTCAGATATCCCCTCATTAATTATCACACTATCCTATGAGACAACAGAAAAGCCATCTGCTCTCATTTTTTGATGTAGAAAATTGGGGACAGATAAACACATATAACTCATGAAATGTCAGAGCATTTAATGAGGTGGTAGGACCATAAAAATATTTTAAAATAGGTGTATAAAAACTAAAATTTAACAATGACCATCCAATGAGTCACAAAGATACTCAGACAAACATTTTTTAACTGCTGGGTCAGGTTAAGGTTAAAGAGAGAAAAGAGGTGTTCACAGAACACAAAATACTTAATATTATTTTTTTTCAGGTAGCTTAAAAAAAAAACCTCTTTAAACCTCTATAACCCAACTCTGAGGACCTTAAGAATTTTAATGAGAAGCTCCATGCTGATCATATCCAAAACAAGCTATTCAACTATGGGTCCATTCTGTGATTCACATTTGCAAGAACCTGAACTGAAATGGTCATATGAGACTCTAAGCAATTTTACCAAAAACAAATAACCTAAAGCATGTATTGGGGCTGCTGAGAGGAAGCAGGCAGTGCTCAGGAGAGGCACTTGGCAGAGACTCAGATTCAAGGTGATCATGGGCTGAGCGTCACTGGCAATACCACTCACTTGGGGCTGGTCTCCCAGAGCCACACAGTGAAATGAGATAGAGCTGGATTAATTTTTAGCACAGTTTTTGATTACCTACCAATAAAGCATGTAGTGCTACTTCCCAAGGCATTTCAATTCTTCTTCCTAAAGCACAACACTATCTTATCCTGTTCTATTTATTTTTCTTAAGTGTCTGTGACTTGCAGAGCATTAAGATGCCAAAACATATGTTTCCTAAGCCTGTTCTCACTTCTCACCTTCACTTAGACTTTCAAGGTCAGAGCTATTTGTGGCTATCTACTTAATTGTACTTCAAATAAAAGGCAGCAGGAAACAGCAGATTTGTGATGGCCCTTCAAAGTAAGCATCAAACGAGCAGCCTGTCACATCTGAACCTATTTAAATATATCAGCCTCTTGTTCACGGCCCCTAAACTCCATCCACCATGCCAGCAGTCACTGTGCAGCTGAAGCAAGCCAGCAGCAACAGAGGGGATGTTTCCTGGACCCCCTGAAAACCACTGGAGCTTTGAATCCATTGGGCATTTTTGTACACAGCAGGATTGCATGGCCAAGTTCTGTTTACCCTCGGAGTGTGCTCATTAATTAGGTTTGTGCAATTACAATTCATGCTAGGCAATGACAAAGTAGATCATTACTAGTATTAATATTATTTACTGTATGCAGCTCCATATACTTATAAAGCTTTGTTCAAAATGGATGCAAATGCTCCCAGGACCTGGAGTGGGAAAAGTTATAGGTTTTGGGACAGAGCGGGTAGATGGGCAGGACTGGCCCCCAACCAAGATGTGTAAAGCTGAGTGCCAAGGTTCAAACAACATCATATAAGCAAAGTTCGCATCTGAGAATGAAGGACTGTGATTCAACCGCTTTTCTGACAAGGCTCCTGGATAATATGTTGGGAAAGGGATTTGATAACAAGAAACTCTCTTAGATAATACAGAGAAGGATCAGCAGTAGCTTTAAAAGGGTGATGTAGCAACTAGACAGCAAACATCCTGGGTCCAGTGTTCAAGCAGATTCATGTTCCCAGGTTCTCTATAATCAACAAGTCCTGAACCTCAAATGACCCCTAAATCCTCCTCTAGTCCTTAGCTTCAAGGGGATCAAGCTTTTCCCAAGACTAACTTAAGGGAACAGGCAGCTTTAGGGTTGATCCAAGGTTCCAAATCACTAAATTGATGCCGGGAGAACAATATGCAACAGCATAGAGCTGGTCCCAGTCTAGAAGCTGCCCCATCCATGCAGCATATTCCTTATTCCACAGAGCAGAAGAAATTTACGATCACATATATGGTAAGGGACTTGCCTCCAAAATATATAAAGAACTCAAACTCAGCAGTTAGGCAAATAACCCAATTTTTAAGTAAGCAAAGGATGTGAACAGACATTTCCCCAAAGAAGATATACAAGTAGCCAAGAAGCTCATAGAAAGATGTTTAACATCATCATCCTTCAAGAAAATGCAAATAAAATCACAGTGAGATACCACTCCACATCCACTTTGTTGTTGTTATTGTTGTTTAGTTGCTAAGCTGTGTCTGACTCTTTGCAACCCCATGGACTATAGCCTGCCAGGCTCCTCTGTCCATGGGATTTTCCAGGCAAGAGTACTGGAGTGAGTAGCCATTTCCTCCTCCAGGGGATCTTTCCGACCAAGGGATCGAACCTGTCTTTCTTGTGTCTCTTGCATCGGCGGCTGGATTCTTTACCACTAGCACTACCTGGGATGCCCCCACATCCACTAGGATGGGTATAACGAACAAGACACATAATAGTAAATGTTGGCAAAGATGGAGGGAATTTGGGACCATCATACACTGCTGGTCGGAATGCAAAATGGTACAGCCACTTTAGAAAACAGTCTGGCAGTTCCGTAAAATGTTAAACATACAGTGAGCACATGACCCACCAATTCTATCCCAAAATGTATACCAAGGAGAATTGAAACTATATATCCACCGAAAAACTTGTAAGCAAATATTCACAGCAGCATTACTTTTAATGGCAAAAGAGTGGAAGTAAGCCAAATGTCCATCAGCTGATGAATGGATAAACAAAATACAGTATATCCATACAATGGAACATTTGGCCATAAAAAGGCAAAATGTTCACCATGGATGAACTTCGAAAAGTGAACTTCTTTCACTTAGCATGGATGAACATGCTAAGTGAAAGAAGCTAGACACAAAAGGCCATATGCTGTATGACTCTCACTGAAATGTCCACAATAGGCAAATCTATAGCAACAGAAAGAAGCCTGGTGGCTACCAGGGACGGGGATGGAAAGAGGGAAGAGGAATGATAGATAGATACAGGGTTCGTTTTTGGCGGTGATGAACATGTTCTAAAATTAGTGGTGATGATTTTGCAACTCTGAACATACAAAGAAACCAGTGAACTGCACACACAGTTAATTCTATGATAAGTGAATTATATCTCAAAAACTTATTAAAAAAGTCAACAAAAATACGCTATACAATGCTACAAAGTAAGAAGGACTATTTCGAGGCCACAGCTGGAATGATATAGCTTTCAGACTTTTTTCTTTTAATCATGAACACTCACCACCACCATTAGTAACTTTCCAAAGGGTATTCAGTGTTCTTTTTCTTTCTACCCTTGGTACCAAGTGAAACACCAAATACTGCATATGGGATTGGTTAGTTCCAGAGTCAAGAAGAGTAATTTGATCCAAGGCAGAAAACTCAGATGCTGGCCAACATAAGGCCCAGCCATGACTGGATGGAGATGTGACAAGCTGAGATTAAATACTGATGATGTCTATAAGAAAAGAGTAAATACATTTACAGGGCAGTGACAGGAGGGCTCAAGAGAATTTCGTGGTTAAGTGAGGTTCAGTTTCATAACAGGGAAACTGCTTCTCTCTTAATCCTCTGCAAGAACAGAGGGAAAGCAGGTTCAAGTCCGAACACTGAGGATTTGACTAGGGATTAGTTGGAGAACTGCTCCTTCATCTGGCTGCTTGTGAGGCAGAGAGAAGAGGGCCTAGGGGCTAAGGCAAGGTCCCCAAATGACAGGACTCAGGGAGAACAGGCTAACACAAATGGGAGGGACTCAGAGGAAAAGAGACCAGGAGTAGAATATACATGGCTGGGTGGGACTGTATTCTGTTAATCACTTTTCCTGTGCAATTGCATCAAAATTCATAGCCTCTCTCTGAGGGAAACTTCTTAATTTATAGATAAGCCAACATAAGCCCAGAGAGGTTCAGTACCTTGCTCAAGATCACACAGCAAGGAGGGTCACACTCTTAGTCTTAGATAATAATTCTATTGTGTTAACCCTTAACTGTCATCCTCCCTTTTAGGAAACAAAGTCTCAGATTCCTGGAACGCAGGCACCAATGCTCAGCGTCCACCACACACCTGTAATAACAAAAGTGGTTCAACATATTTTTCATTGCTATCAGGTGTCAGGGAAAAATGAAACTGACTCAGCCTACGAGTGGTTAGGTCAACAGATGACAGTTTAAGTAGGAGGAATTGGGCTGCTGAAGGGGAAACCTATATTTCTACTTGCAACCAGCCGACCTAGCTCAAAGTCCATCAAGCAGTAAAAGAGAAAGTTATTTACATAGCACCAGCAACTTCGATCTTTCTAAGAACATCCTATGGGTGGGTAAAGAAGCCCGTATTACCCCTTCAAAGGGTTAATCTCCTTTAATTGGCCTTCTTATTTGGAAAAGGACTCTGAAGGTGATAAGTTCAGGGCTTCATGACCTGACCACCTCTTTGGTAGGTCAGTCCGTAAGTACGGACATATACTTGTTTCTTTCCCATTAACGAAGATGCTCAGAGTATCAGAGCTCATGGGGACCGTGGGGCTAAGGCAGCCCCTTTATTTTCATAGGAGATGCTTGGGGCAAAGCACCTGGACCAAGGTTAGACAGCCAGTGTTTGGGGATGAAGTGGATGCCATCTCTCCAGGCTTGCTTCCTGCCAATGCAAGGTTCTGAGTGCATCCTTTAAAGCTGTAAACATGGCATTAATATAGTCTGGGGCCCAGAACTTTTCCAAACACATCAGCTTTTACCAGGACATGAACTGTGCCTGCATCATTTGGTTTACAAATCCAATCCTTCATAAAAACATAACCAACCTAATTGAAACGCAGCTTCGGCCATCTCGTCAAGTTCTGCTTCTCTCTGATTTCATGCCTGTTTCATCCACATTTCTTTTCCACCTGATGACAAGCTCATTGGGAACCAAGGATGAGCTGAGGCTCAGGGAGCAAGCACATCAAGCTTTGATCTGCATCTTCCTTACCCCGCAATCAGTGTTAGAGCCAGAGCGGGTGAGGAGCAAAGACACCTCCAGCATAAAGGGCTACCTTTGTGGAATTAAGAAAAGGTACCCTTTTCTCTGGGCAGCCACAGTCCCACACCACAGCAGGCAGCTTGCCCAGCAGAGTGATGTCTGGATTTCTGTCCCTATTCACCCCCTTGATCAGAGAGATGTCCTTACAGGGCAGCCCCACTAAGAAAAAGGAGGAGATAGGAATTTCTTACGTCACAATCCATTGGTGAGTCATGCAACTATTTTAGGGTTGAAACTTGTATTTGTAGTAGAATAGAAAATACAATATATATAAAAAACTGCCTCCCACTTAGGTTTTATTTTTATATGTATATGTAAACATATACATATGTACGTGTATGTGCATGGGTGTGTGTATATACTGAGTCAAGATGTAAAATATGTTTCTTAGTGGGGGTTGTGGTAAAAAAATATTTGAAAGTCACTGACTAACAGAGCAGCTTCCTTGGCGGCTCAGATGGTAAAGAACCTGCCTGAAATGCAGGAGACCCGAGTTCAATCCATGGGTCAGGAAGATCCCCCGGAGAAGGGAATGGCAATCCACTTCAGTATTCTTGCCTGGAGAATTCCATGGACAGAGGAGCCTGGCGGGCTACAGTACATGGGGTCACAAAGAGTCGGACATGACTGAAGTGACTTAGTGTGCATGTACACACATACACACAATATGAAACGTGCACCTGATTTGGAGATTTGCTTTGTCTTCATTCCCAACTGCCCAGAGGGAAGCACTAAGAGAACCAGCGTGCATTCAGGAGTCAGACAGGTGTGCGTGCTCAGTCGTGTTACATGCAGTCTAACACCTCTAAATGTGGACCTTGGCCGTCATTTATGTTTTCCGGCCCTCAGGTTCCTGCTGTGCAGATGGAGATGGTATCTGTTTCAGAATATTGATGTGGTAAGGACGTAGTATCTTTCAGCACACGTCCAGTTTTCAGATCTCTCTCTTTTGACTTTGGGGAGATCAGGAGAGACCAGTGACCCAGGGACACACATGCAACTGCCACCAAGGGTTTCCACCGCCAGGAGCCACAAAGGTGAGGAGGTGTAGAGTCCTGCAGTGAACTTTAAACAGTTTTCTCCCATGAAAGTTGTTCTCCTGTCTCCCTGGGAGAACAGCCTCCCACAGTAACGCTTTAGCAAAAATGACTGTTTAGCCAAGTCAATTAAATCATTTGAGTGAAAATACTACAAGTAAGACAGTAGGTGTTGCGAGAGGGCATCAGAGGGCAGACACACTGAAACCATACTCACAGAAAACTAGTCAATCTAATCACAACCACAGCCTTGTCTAACTCTATGAAACTAAGCCATGCCATGTGGGGCAACCCAAGATGGGCGGGTCATAGTGGAGAGGTCTGACAGAATGTGGTCCACTGGAGAAGGGAATGGCAAACCACTTCAGTATGCTTGCCTTGAGAACCCCATGAACAGTATGAAAAGGCAAAATGATAGGATACTGAAAGAGGAACTCCCCAGGTCAGTAGGTGCCCAATATGCTACTGGAGATCAGTGGAGAAATAACTCCAGAAAGAATGAAGGGATGGAGCCAAAGCAAAAACAATACCCAGCTGTGGATGTGACTGGTGATAGAAGCAAGGTCCGATGATCTAAAGAGCAATATTGCATAGGAACCTGGAATGTCAGGTCCATGAGTCTAGGCAAATTGGAAGTGGTCAAACAGGAGATGGCAAGAGTGAACATCAACATTCTAGGAGTCAGCGAACTAAAATGGGCTGGAATGGGTGAATTTAACTCAGATGACCATTATATCTACTACTGCGGGCAGGAATCCCTTAGAAGAAATGGGGTAGCCATCATGGTCAACAAGAGTCTGAAATGTAGTACTTGGATGCAATCTCAAAAATGACAGAATGATCTCTATTCATTTCCAAGGCAAACCATTCAGTATCACAGTAATCCAAGTCTACGCCCCAACCAGTAACGCTGAAGAAGCTGAAGTTGAATGGTTCTATGAAGACCTACAAGACCTTTTAGAACTAATACCCAAAAAAGATGTCCTTTTCATTACAGGGGACTGGAATGCAAAAGTAGGAAGTCAAGAAACACCTGGAGTAACAGGCAAATTTGGCCTTGGAATACACAATGAAGCAGGGCAAAGACTAATAGAGTTTTGCCAAGAGAATGCACTGGTCATAGCAAACACCCTCTTCCAACAACACAAGAGAAGACTCTACAGATGGACATCACCAGATGGTCAGCACTGAAATCTGATTATATTCTTTGCAGCCATAGATGGAGAAGCTCTACACAGTTAGCAAAAAACAAGACCAGGAGCTGACTGTGGCTCAGATCATGAACTCCTTATTGCCAAATTCAGACTTAAATTGAAGAAAGTAGGGAAAATCGCTAGACCATTCAGGTATGACCTAAATCATATCCCTTATTATTATACAGTGGAAGTGAGAAATAGATTTAAGGGACTAGACCTGATAGATAGAGTGCCTGATGAACTATGGACGGAGATTCATGACGTTGTACAGGAGACAGGGATCAAGACCATCCCCATGGAAAAGAAATGCAAAAAAGCAAAATGGCTGTCTGGCGAGGTCTTACAAATAGCTGTGAAAAGAAGAGAAGCAAAAGCAAAGGAGAAAAGGAAAGATATAAGCATATGAGTGCAGAGTTCCAAAGAATAGCAAGGAGAGATAAGAAAGCCTTCCTCAGGGATCAGTGCAAAGAAACAGAGGAAAAGAACAGAATGGGAAAGACTAGAGATCTCTTCAAGAAAATTAGAGATAGCAAAGGAACAAAATTTCATGCAAAGATGGGCTTGATAAAGGACAGAAATGGTATGGACCTAACAGAAGCAGAAGATATTAAGAAGAGGTGGCAAGAATACACAGAAGAACTGTACAAAAAAGATCTTCACAACCAAGATAATCACGATGGTGTGATCACTCACCTAGAGCCAGACATCCTGGAATATGAAGTCAAGTGGGCCTTAGAAAGCATCACTATGAAGAAAGCTAGTGGAGGTGATGGAATTCTAGTTGAGCTATTTCAAATCCTGAAGATGATGCTGTGAAAGTGCTGCACTCAATATGCCAGCAAATTTGGAAAACTCAGCAGTGGCCACAGGACTGGAAAAAGTCAATTTTCATTCCAATCCCAAAGAAAGGCAATGCCGAAGAATGCTCAGACTATTGCACAATTGTACTCATCTCATACGCTAGTAAAGTAATGCTCAAAATTCTCCAAGCCAGGCTTCAGCAATACGTGAACCATGAACTTCCAAATGTTCAAGCTGGTTTTAGAAAAGGCAGAGGAACCAGAGATCAAATTGCCAACATCCGCTGGATCATGGACAAAGCAAGAGAGTTCCACAAAAACATCTCTTTCTGCTTTATTGACTATGCCAAAGCCTTTGACTGTGTGGATCCCAATAAACTGTGGAAGATTCTGAGAGAGATGGGAATACCAGACCACCTGACCTACCTCTTGAGAAACCTATATGCAGGTCAGGAAGCAACAGTTAGAACTGGACATGGAACAACAGACTGGTTCCAAATAGGAAAAGGAGTATGTCAAGGCTATATATTGTCACCCTGCTTATTTAACTTATATGCAGAGTATATCATGAGAAACACTGGGCTGGAAGAAGCACAAGCTGGAATCAAGATTGCCGGGAGAAATATCAATAACCTCAGGTATGCAGATGATACCACCCTTATAGCAGAAAGTGAAGAAGAACTAAAGAACCTCTTGATGAAAGTGAAAGAGGAGAGTGAAAAAGTTGGCTTAAAGCTCAACATTCAGAAAATGAAGATCATGGCATCTGGTCCCATCACTTCATGGCAGATAGATGGGGAAACAGTGGAAACAGTGTCAGACTTTATTTTTGGGGGCTCCAAAATCACTATAGATGGTAGTTGCCGCCATGAAATTAAAAGACGCTTACCCCTTGGAAGGAAAGTTATGACCAACCTAGATAGCATATTGAAAAGCAGAGACATTACTTTGCCAACAAAGGTCCGTCTTGTCAAGGCCATCGTTTTTCCAGTGGTCATGTATGGATGTGAGAGTTGGACTGTGAAGAAAGCTGAGCAATGAAGAATTGATGCTTTTGAACTGTGGTGTTGGAGAAGACTCTTGAGAGTCCCTTGGACTGCAAGGAGATCCAACCAGTCCATTCTAAAGGAGATCAGTCCTGGGTGTTCTTTGGAAGGAATGATGCTAAAGCTGAAACTCCAGTACTTTGGTCGCCTCATGTGAAGAGTTGACTCACTGGAAAAGATTCGTGCTGGGAGGGATTTGGGGCAGGAGGAGAAGGAGACGACAGAGGATAAGATGGCTGGATGGCATCACCAACTCGATGGACGTGAGTTTGAGTGAACTCCGGGAGTTGGTGATGGACAGGAAGGCCTGGTGTGCTGTGATTCATGGGGTTACAAAGAGTCGGACACGACTGAGCGACTGAACTGAACTGAACTGAACTGACTACATGGAAGCCGGGTTAGGAAAAGAGATTGGTGCTATGGGCATGGTGAGAATCTGTTCTGTTTAAGTAAATGTGTTAGACTGTCACTTTGGCAAGGTTAGAGTATTTCACATTGTAATGATGAGAGCCTCTGAGGACAGAAATGAGAGGCTAACGTCATCTTTTAGGTGATGTGGGTCAAATCTCTCATTTTCCAGATTTCGAGATAGGGTCCGAGGAGGTACAGGATCCACTGAGGTCACATGGCCAAGGCCCAGTCCCTGGGAACATCATTTCTTAACTCCTGGGTCACAAGTCCTCCCTCTTCAGAATAATTCATCCATTAAAACAAAAACTGCAGCAACTTCCTGCCTTGATTTAGGTGTGGAAATGTGGGGAGGGATGCCACTAAAGTTAGTGATCCTCAGTATATGTTTGTAAGAGATCTTTGAGTCATCACAGCAAACTTTAAAAATGATGCAAAAGACACATAGGAAATTGGGCAATCCTTAAGTGAAAATTTTAATTCTCAAAAATCTTCTTTTTCAACCTCCCGATTAATCAAAGAAATGCATAAAACAATGAAATGTTGTTTTACCTATGAAACTGGTGAACAATAAGAATGGTAATAGGTAACACTACCAAAGATGTAGCAACCAAGCAGAAACTTTAAATAGCTCATAAACTTTGTCTCAGAATTTCTGCTTCTCCAAAATAAAAAATTCATGTGTAAGGCTGTTGGCTGTAGTATCATTTATAGTAGTGAAATATAATATAAAAATAACTATTTCATGATAATGCTAAACAGTGAACAATGTTTCTGAAAAATATTTAATTATATGAGGAAATACTCATAATAAACCAAGTTAAAAAAGACTAAAATGGTATATAGTCAATGTAAGTTTGAAGTTGTACATAGCCAATATAATTTCAACTTATTTAGGTATATATGTGTGTGTGCACATGTGTGAGAAAAATCCGGACAAATAAATGCAAAAATGTGCATAGTTATTTCTGGATGGTAAAATGGAGAGATTAGAGGCTATTTAAAATCTTTTTTGAATGCTGCTGCTGCTAAGTTGCTTCAGTCGTGTCCAACTCTGTGCAACCTCATAGAAGGCAGCCCACCAGGCTCCCCTATCCCTGGGACTCTCCAGGCAAGAACACTGGAGTGGGTTGCCATTTCCTTCTCCATTGCATGAAAGTGAAAAGTGAAAGTGAAGTCACTGAGTCGTGTCCAACTCTCAGCGACACCATGGACTACAGCCTACCAGGTTCCTCCATCCATGGGATTTTCGAGGCAAGAGTACTGGAGTGGGGTGCCATTGCCTTCTCCATTTCTTTTTTGTATATTGATATGTTTTTATAATCCTATATGATGAATAGATTACTTTAAGTATCTGGCAAAAAATATTATTTAAAAAACAAATCTACAACTTAGATTTCTACAAATCTACACTTACTGTTAGAATTGCCTTTTAGATTTGACTCAAAATTTGCCATTGGTAGGATCTTTTGTGGATATGGAGTTTTATTATATACAATGTCAGATTACATTAAACATTCTGAAAGTATACAATTAAAATACATATTAGCATCCCTTGCTATATGCACTATCATTTGACAAATCCAAAGCCTAAAACAAAGTTTTGGTAATATGATGGATGAAACATTCAGAGAAACCATTTTCAGTATATACACCTCAAATTATACAAGGTGTATATATATTATATGTATCTAATGAATTATATATTAATATATAACATAGGTTAGATATTATATATTATGTATTTTAAAATTCCCCACCTATATTAGGTGAGGAAGCAGTATTTGCTGTTCCCCAGTGGCTAGAGACATGGGTTGTAGAAGCTACGAACAGGAGGCCTGATAGGGAGTAGGGACCTCCTCCCTCCACTCCCAGTGGGAGACCTCCACTCCCAGTGAACTAGAAACCCTGAAGGGTTGACACTCTTAGTCGGTGAATGAGGGGGAAAAAAATCTGCCTACCAAAGGGACATAGTAGAATATGCCTATTTTGGTCTTGGTTTTGAGTGGTACTGAAGAAAAAAATAAAACAGTCTCCTTTAAGAATTTCCAACCATGGGCTCATTCCTGGATTTGGAGTCTGAATTCACACTACCTGGGTAAAAAAAGTTAAACATTCGGGTTAGAATGATTCCAGGTTGGTTGAGTTCCCAGGCACTTAACAGAGAAGCAAACGAGTCCCCTCTGTGGGGATACACTTAGAACGCAGACTTCCGTGTCGCTCCACAGGTCAAGTCCCAAAGAACAGAAGTTCAAAGTTTTAAAAGAACAGAGATGATCCAGAGAGATGATATGGGGTGGGAGGTGGGAGGGGGGTTCATGTTTGGGAACTCATGTACACCCGTGGTGGATTCATGTCCATGTATGGCAAAACCAATACAGTATTGTAAAGTAAAATAAAGTAAAAATAAAAACAAAAAAATAAATAAGTAAAAGAAATCATTAAATATAAAAAGAAACAATCCCACATGAAACATAACACAACTAGACCTGCAAGGATCCTAACACTGAAAATACCAATTATGAATTAAAATATACATCTATTTAGTATGTTTAGAAAACGAAAAGAGGGCATTAAATAATAAAGGAAGAAGAAACAATGAAAATCAACATGACAGTGTTGAAACTGAGCCACAAAAACCTTCTAGAAAGGAAAAATATAATAATAACAATTAGAAACTAGAGAGACGCAGGTTAGATAGAATTGAAGAGAAAATCAGAAAGTAGAGCACAGATATAAAAAAAAGATCAGAAAGAAGAACACAGAAAAAGATGAATGGTTGAAAAACATGGAGGAAGGCTGAGATGATACAACGTATATCCAATCAGAATTCTAAATGAGATAGAGGCCAAATTGGTGGGAGGCACTAAATCCTCAAATTCAGGAAGTCTAATGAATCACAATGGGGGTAAATAAATGAGAAAATCACAACTGACATAGCATCAAGAATATGCTGAACACCAAAAACAAAGAGAAGAACCTTACAAAGTAGTCAAAAAGACAAACTTCTTACAAAGGAGCGACATTCACACCAGCAGCAGTCTTTTCAATGGCAAAAATGGAAGTCAGAGGCAGTGAAATTATTATTCCTATTTCAAAGTGGAATGGGAAAATAACTCTCTACCCACCAAAGCTATCCTTCAAGAACAAAAGTGTGAAAACAGATCTGTGAGCAAATAGAAATTAGCAGATACTATTAACAGATTCTTGCCAAAAGACCTTAAAAAGCCAGGAAGTCAGTATAGGAAAAAAACATAGAGAAAAGTACGATGAGAAAAGAAGGGACAAGAAAAACTAGTAAAAATGTAGATATATCTAAAACCATTGATGGCATAATGTCTAATTTTTAGGATTAAAAACGTGAAGGTTATACTTCAATAAAACTCTTATGAAACACCAAGGTAGAACTTTGATTGCAGCCTTCAAATTATTTACAATGGTGGGGGGAGCTGACTGAGTTAAAAGGCTGTAAGGCTCTTAGGATGTTTAGCAGGAGTGTAAAGATACTAGCTTTATACTCTGTTGAGTTAAATATATTCATTAAAAAATTTAGGGTAAACACTAAAAGAATATAAATAGGATGTATAAATTCCAAACTACTAACAGGAAAAACAGACTTAGAAAAAAAAAATCCCCTCCCCCCAAAAAAGGAGAAAAAAATTATGAAAAGAAACAGATCAGAACAAATAGAAAGTACAGAATAGCATGATAGGAAAGAATTGAAATGTAATAGTAATCACGACCAATGTAAGTAAACTAAATATTCCAGCTGAAAGATAATGACTGCCAAACTGAATTACACAAAATGCTGCTATATGCTGTTACTAGAGACTTATCTAAAAAGATGTTCTTGTCGCCTCACAGAGTGACTTCATCTCATTCCTTGTTAAAGTTAAAATACAAATCATCTGGTTCTACCAAAAAAGAAAAAAAAAAGAAAAGAAAAAATGAATGAGATAGGGAGAAGGGAAGGGAAAAGTAGGAAGGGAAGCGGTGGTAACTTCTAGCTCTCAACATTGTCAGGATTCACAAAGTGCAGGTCCTGTTTTGCTGGAGAAACCAGGGTAGCAAGGGGAACAGATATATGCAACCTGACCTTTGTGAATAAAAATCTACTGGACTTCCTGAGTCTCTGAAAGTGCCTCCTTCACCCTCTGAATCATATGCAGTAACTGAAAGGTTTGCTTTAACATAAGTAGAGGGAAACAAAACAAGGAAAATAGCACCATGCTGTATTCCCAGATCAACAAACAGACTTGTGACACTGGATTTATAAGAAATATATATTTGGTCATTAAGATGACCAAAATACATTTCTCGTATATATTTGGTCTTTGTTCATAGCTCCCAGTTCATGGCTCTCAAAACCCCTGGAATTTCCCAAGTGTGGAGAGTGACACAGGTGTCTTTCTTTATGTTAATGAGGTGACTTTTAGAAAGCACCTAAGGATTGGGGCTGGTGGCTAATGGAGCCAACTGATGATTAAACTGGAATTTTCAGTCCCACTCCCTTCCTGCAGGGACAGATGCGTTGGAGAGATAGACAGCACTTCCCATCTACTGGTGTGAGGCGTTAGTTGCTTAGTCGTGTCTGACTCTTTGCGACGCCATGGACTGTAGCCCACCAGGCTCCTCTGTCCCTGGAATTCGCTAGACAAGAATACTGGAGTGGGTTGCCATTCCCTTCTCCAGGGGATCTTCCTGACCCAGGGACTGAACCTGGGTCTCCTGCATTGCAGGCAGATACTTTATCGCTGAGCCAGCAGGGAAACCCAAGATGGGCTGGAGGGCAAATCAATTGCCAATTGTCAATGATCTGATCAACTATGCCCATGTAATGAAGTCTCCATGGGTGCATATACGCTACGTCGCTTCAGTAGTGTTCGACTCTTTGCAACCCTATGGACTGTAGCCACCTCTGTCCATGGGATTCTCTAGGCAAGAATACTGAAGGGAGTTGCCATGCCCTCCTCCAGGGGATCTTCCTGATCCAATGACAGAGTTTAGAGAGCTTTGGGAGTTGGTGAACACCTGGAGATGCTGGGAGAGCGGCACCTGGAAAAGGTCCCCGGCCTTCCCCATGTCTCAGCTGACTGCCCCTGAGTCATACCCTTTTACAATAAACCAGTGATCTAATAATGAACTGTTTCTCTTAGTTTTGTGAGATCCTCTATCAAATTCATTGACCCCCGAGGAGGGGTCACTGGAACCTCTGACTTACAGTCGGTCAGAAGCACAGGTAACAACCTGGACTGGTGACTTGCTTATGAAGTGGTGGGTGGAGAGGGCAGTCTTATAGGACTGAACCCTTAACCCGAAGAAAACTGATGCTATCTCTGGGCAGACTGTGTCAGAATTGAGTTAAATTCTTGGCCACCCTGCTAGTGTCTGAGAATTTGTTGGTGTTATATGGGAAACAGCCCCATCCCCACCCCCACACATTTGAATTGGGTCCAGGAACTAAAAAGAACACTGCAATCACAGGTTTCTAGACAGTTAAGAAGTTTAGTGCCTAGGTTTTCTTTCGAGGACAGAGAGTTTCCAAGTCTATCAAGTAATAATACTTGCTCATTACAAGGACGAGCTTACCTCAACCTTCTTTGAAATCTGTACATTAATTTTATTAATTTATTTGCTGGGTATGGAGGGTGAACAAAAGTTGAATTTATAATATATTCTTTGCCTTAGGAAAGCTTGGGACTAAACATTTGTATTTATATAATTATTTATGGTTTAGTATCTTATCAGAAACATTTTACTTTATGAAGAATATTTATAACACTGTCTCAATTTCGATTTTCCCATGACCATTACAACAATTTGCACTGCAAACACTCTGCTGGCAAGCAACTTTTCAGGAACATACAAAATGAATAAAGCAAGGCACACTTACATTACTAAGTAGCCTGCCTTCAACTATCCAGCTTTAAGCATCTTTATTTAGACCATTCCCTTCATTTGAACTGGGCTGACTTGCTGTCAGATTACAGTGCCAAGTCTAAGAAGAAGTTAAATACCATGGACAGCTGCTTTCTAGGCCAATGACAGCCTAGCACCATAGCAGATCAACGGACCTCAGCAGCCAAGCCAGGCACACAGCAAAACACACCAAATGCCCTCAAAGTCCACTGCTTTACATCCTGCAGGATTCAAATTAATTCCTAACCAGCCATGGAGAGGCTTTTAGAAGAGGGCCCCAGTCATTTATAAATAAAAATACACTTAAAAAAATCTCTGCTTAGCATAGATATATCAAAACCATAGTCAATGGCCTACTTACTGCAAGCAAAATTCTACAAAATAAACTTTCAGGACTGCAAAGGTATTTGAAGGTTTCCTTGGAGCTTATATCTTCCCTGCATATATTCACTGTATATGAAATTAAGCTTATAAATATTATAATATGACAAATATCACATGCCCCTAAGAGAGACAATGGCCTGCTTAACTTGATGATTCACTGACATGAACTATAATATTCAAGAAATATTTTGAAATGCTCAAATTTGAAGTAATTTATTCTGACTCACTTTCCACTTAAGAACAAAAGATGAAAGAAAGGGAACTAACACTTACTGAAGAACCCACATTTGCCAAGGACTATGTTAGTGGCTTAATATTCATTTCTTCATTTAACAATTTTTCCAACTTTATGAAGTAGGTATTATTATTTTCATTTTCCTAATTAGGAAACTGAGGCTCAGTGAGTTTATGTGACTTCTCTGCAGTTACACGGCTTATTACATACCTGAGTTAAAACCTTTTTTTCCTGAATCAAAGTCCAGGGTCTCTTTACCATGTCATGACACTCAATGATAATGATATGTTTTTAAAGGATGATATTATTACTAAAAGATGTAATAAAAAAATCAAATTAAAAAGCCACACACCAGGTGGAATAGTTAAATAAAATGGGAAGCTATTATTTAACTATGAGAAAAATGTTCACATTTTCTATTTTTCCACGCTCCATAGTTGCCCCATCATTAATAATGAAACCAAATGAAGATTTTCAACTTGTTCGTGAAGCAAGTAGTTTCAAAGATATTTCACTGCCTTCAGCTCAGCAGAATTGATGAGTTTCCAGGAAGAACCATGATGACTTGTATGTTTCCTTCACTTTCCCATACTCCCCTGCTCTATACCTACACATATAAAACAATGAGGTACCCTTGCCTGAAACAGGCTTAGTATTTTGCTTCCTAAATTCTTATATAGCACCTTCCTCTCTATGAAGACTCCATCAAGGAATGTCTTTGGCTTGGGGTCTTTCTCTGAGTGCTCTGATGATGTTAGAAGCACTGACTTAGGTACAAAAGGCGGGGGGTATTCAGCCAGAAATCAACTTTTTAGATCAGAGAACAACAGCACCAAGCTCAAGGACCCGTCTCTCCTTGACACACCTTCTGTTCAGTGCTCAGAGAGCAAAATTTCCACAAGATTCTGAAATCAGGCATCTGATACAGACCAGCTGCTGAAAAAAACTTTTTTTCCAACAAAATTCAAAAGTGAAATTGGCAAGGTGAAATTTCGTAAAGGAAATCACACATCATTACGTATTGGTCCGCCTAAAAATATCTGTGTTCTAGTATACCAAACAAGACATAGCAATGTTAAAAAATTCTTGTCCCATGATTATAGTTCAATCTAGTTTCTGAATGCCAAAATAAATGATAATCATTAAATGAAACAACTAAAACTATTTGGTGCTCAAAGGAAAACAATACAATGAACATATTTTTGGGGTAAATCAGAAACAGGAGATATAGTCATGAATATAATCTGCTTTCTTTTTTAATTAGGTAAGTCCAGAATTCCCAAATTTTTTAGATGCACAATATTAAGCATAGCAAAAATTATGGATATAAATAACAACTTTAAGGAATGTCAGCCTAAGTTACTGACTTTTAAATTACCATAAAAATGACATGACAGTCACCTAATATAGTAGGGTAAATTTCCTGCAAGAGCTGATTTAATGAGTGACATAATTTATTAAAAACTGTCTGTAGACCATATTTTAAAAGTTATTACTAAATGCACAAAACCAGCTTCTCCCTTCCTAGCAGAATACAAAATACCCCTGCAATCTTCAATACATCATTGGACCACTCTGCAAATTCCTTCTTCATATTTGTTGCCAATATAACCTTTAGCCGAGTTCTGTGTCTAAGTTGTCAGGAAGATCCCCTGGAGAAGGAAATGACAACCCACTCCAGTACTCTTGCCTGGAAAATCCCATGGATGGAGGAGCCTGGTAGGCTACAGTCCATGGGGTCACAAAGGGTCGGACATGATTGAACGACTTCATTTGTGTCTAAGTTAATGAAGTTCCACTGTGCGGTAACAAAACGAAAAGTACTGAGTTCTCAAAAAGACTTTTTATCCTTGATGTGCCCAGGATATTTATAAGGCACCAAATCATTTCCTTGCCTCTAAAAAATCTGCCTTTCCCTTGGCAACTGTTCAACATTCTAATTGGAATAAACACATAGACTACTAATGCAAACCACTTAAACTTGCAGTCAGTTTTGAAAAGATAGCTTGAGGGATCATCTTTTGGACTACAAAATTAGACTACGGAGGGGGCTCCAGTGATGACCCTATCTTACGCCCTTAAGGATACAGACTAGTATCACATCTGAATACTATTTGCCATGTTTTTTTTTTTTTTCTTACTATAGTTTCTAACAGACAACCATACACTGAGTGATAGGTTAGAAAAAATACATTCCAGAATATTTCTCTTTTGCATGGACTAAATAGAAATATCACTAGCAGTTTTTTTGTCTGCACTTTGCTTCTGTTTCATGGCTGCTACAAAAATGATAGATGGTCATGAAACTTGAACATAGAGGAATTATGCTAAATTAATATCATTTTTTTCTTCACTCTGGAAAAACATCTCACCCTCCACTTAACATCTGTTTTCTGCATACATGAGAATTTCCCCAGATGCCAGAATGAAAAGTCTGCATATGTATTTTGGTTTTCTGTTTAAAATCACAATCTGAGATGACATTCCAATGTTAGGATATAAATCAAAACTGCATCATTCTACTTAACATAAAATTTTACTAATTTTCCCATTAGTAAATATTACTGATTATTTTTAAAAATTAACCTATATTTTTTCACATCAATTTCTTCTAAGTTTTTTTACCGGTTTACTTGCTACCTATGTGACAGGATGACCACGGTTGTCTTTAAAACCCCCTCAAGTCCTACTCTAGAAAATATTTTGGGTCATGTTTAACATGGTGTGCAAAATGGGCCATCGAGCTACAGAGGCAGGCAGCATGGCTTGCCACTGACTCTCATGGATCCTGATCCATGCCTGGTTGAGTGGTCTGAAGCATCACTGTGTGGATCAAGAAGCATGGCCATGAGCCACCTGAATGACCAATCATGTGAGGCTCTAGGCTGCTGACTTACAGGTCCATATTTGGTGACCCAAACACACTTTCTTTGCTGAGCACATTTAAAGAGATGGTTCATACCTGTCATACGTTCATTCAAATAGAGAAAGCCCTGTAATGTGCAAAGCACACACAGGTACTTTCCCATGAAAATAAAACTGCTCACAAAATTGCTATGCCTCCATGCACAAAATAAGACACAAATAACTGCTGAGTCTTCTCTGGGAAGCTTATGTAACCTATATTTACAAATGTTTTACTCTGAGGCAAACAGCTTGAGAATTTAGTAGACATTCACCAGAGTACCCCCCAATTTTTCGCACTGTGATTGTTTGTCTGGCTATCAAAGAACTGCAGAAAGTACCCTGCTATCCATTACAGCCCCCAACGCCATCTGATTAAAAAAGTGGCTGATCTCAAAAACTAAGAATTCAGAGCTATGGCCAAGAAGAACATTAAGTAAACAACCACTGCCACCAACCTTTGGTTGGGCCTCTGGCGCTGTCACCTTGACGACTTTGTTGCGATTTATCATTTGCTTCACCCATCTTTCTACTTGGACGTTGAATTTCATGAAAACCACATAGCCACAGTAAGCTGTCAAGAGAAGCAAGCTCTCCCACCACATGATAAAGTTATCCAGGAAAAATATGATCAGCATGATTAAGTCAATGATGTAGAAGGACACATCCCGAAAGAGCGGCCACCATGTCAGGTTTAAGATTTCTCTGGAAAACAGAGCACACATGCCAATGACAAAGAGGATATTGAACACCGCTGAGCCCACGATCGTGCCAATGCCAACGTTGCTGTGAGCAATAAACACCCCTATGAGAGACGTGAAAAGCTCTGGCGCCGAGCCCCCGGCAGCCATAAAGGTGGCCCCAGCCACATCATCAGAGATGCCCAGTTTTTCGGTGATGACAGTCAACGAGGGAACAAAGAACTCATCACAGACAATGGCTAAGGCTATGAACATGTAGATCATCCCAATGACGTGGAGAATGATGGCGCCTTTTCTTCGTTGCTCGAGGGAAAAGATGTCTCTGGGGTAGTCTCCTTGGGCATGATCTGTACTATTCTCAGACATGCCTTCCTGAGAAAGAGCTGGCTGTGGCGTATAATCTCGAATCTTGTCATTTAAATCTAAGAGAGTTCTTTCGTGGTATCCGTGTGCTGCCCCGGGGCCACTTGCACCCCTGGCCTCTCCTGTGCTCTGTGTCTCGGTCTCAGAAAAGGCACTGATTGAAAACGGGACAGTGCTAATGGCTACCAGGCCCATGAAAAGGCCTAGGATTCGAATCAACTTCAGTTTTTTCCTGACATTATAATGTCTCCTGCAGCCAGACGGTGACTTATCTGGATACCATTTCTCAAGGAAAGAGATGGTGGCGCTTTGGTGCAGATCCATCCTGGGTCTTCTCATGGATGTGATGGTTCTAAATTTGTAGATTCAACCAGATGGTTCTTTCATACTTTTCTTTTCTTTACAGGTAACAGTGTTTGTGAGGCGCTTCCACAATCAGGGATTCTTAGGCTTCACAGGAAATATTTTCAACATTTATGCTTAAATAAAAATAAAAACAAGGATACATGAATCATAAAATCATGTATTTTTTTTTTTTTTTTACAAAACAATTTGGCAGATATGAAAAAAATCCTATCCTATAGCCAGCCATGTGACCTTGGGTTAAATTCCTTAGTTCTTCTGTACTTCAGTTTCCCCATTTCAAAAATTAGGACAATTACAGCACCTACCACCAAGGAATGCTTTGAGGATGATTTAAAATATATGAAGCATTAAAAGTAGGATGTGACATATTAGGCACTTATTAAAATGTGTGTATAAAGGCAAACATTTGGGTAAATACATAGACTACATATTTGTGTGTGTTAAATAAAAAAATGTTATAGATGTAGATGAAAATCTCTGTTTATCCCACTTTAAATCATGTAACAAATAACATCCCAGTGCTCAAAAAGGTATCACTTCCTTTAGAATTATCTACATATTTGACAACCAAACCACTGCCTTTTCTTTTGGTCCAATTACATAATTCCAGTTGCAAGCACACTTTTCGGATTTAATCTGTCACTTGGAAAGGGCTGAGTGCTGGAGGATCAGCACTCTTTTTCTGGACACTTAATACTCTCAGGCTCTTATTTTTCATAAAAACCCTCTCCTGTATATCAAATACAGACAAGAAGCCTTTCAAAATTTTAAGTTTAAAAGAATGTTCTGATGACGTGAACAAACTGCCTTCCCTAAATATCTAGATATTATTTTCAGCTAGAGCTTTAAAAAAAAAAACCAACCTTTAGTCATATTTAAAATACACAGCTTGGTAAATCAAACAACTCCTAACAAGTAGGCTATTTCAAGAGATCAAATATGTATTTCATAAATAATATGCACATTGCATTAATACCTTTGTCCACAAAAATCTGCCCAAAATAGCCCCGACACTGACCCTCTAGTAGGTTAGACAGCCAAGTAGTTTTCATACTCAGCCTCCACAGAGAAAGGTGAAATACCTAGATATGACAGTTGACATTCTGAAGATTCTTCTTTTTAATTTCTTTAAAAAACGGTTTTGATTGGGGGGGGGGGGTTCTTGTATCAACGGTTTCATTTTAGAGGCATTCGCTGAGATCATCTCAGGTGTAAAACAAGCTAATTAAACATGCGCCAGTTACACATTGAGATAAGCTGGAACTCAGGTTTGCAGAGGGAACCCAAACCAACCCAGGCTGAGATGCTGTTCCTCCTGAGATAAACCTAACCCCGCACAGATTCCCGGCTGGCTGGCAGATGTCTATGCTTACCGTGAACGATTAAGGGACTCACTGCGCTCCGAGGATTGTCACAATGCTGGGCCGGGGCAAATAGCACGGACGGACTCAACTCCCAGGGTGCGCTATCGGCTCCAGTCGGAGCCTGACTCGACCTGCAAACCCACCGCTCCGCTCCACGCGAGCTGCCTCCAACGGCCAAGTGCACCCCCAGCCCCGCCCCAACTTTGCCTTGTGTGGTCCCAAACTTTCCCTGGTGGGTTCACAGGAAAATAAAACTAAAGGACAGACGCCTCACTAGAGAGCCGGGAGCTGGGATGCAGCTTGGGGAGGGGCTTGGCCGGCATCTCCCAGAATCGCTGGTGGGTAGCTGGGGAAAGGGAGCACTCCTCTCAGCGCCTCCCGGACAGCAGGCCCCCAACTACCCCCAGCCGGAAGCAGGGCGGTTTGGGTGGGAGAAGCAGGAGGGGCTCAGAAGCCGCACCCGGGAGCGGAGAGAGTTGGCTAACTCCTTTCGGGGCCTGGGGCGCCCATGTCCACCGCGAAGCCACCTGTGAGTCTGCCGCCGGATGCACGCCATCCGGATCCTGGGACCCCGACCTCCGCGGCCCCCGAGCCCGGCGGCTGGTCTGGGTTCGGCCGCCCGCACTTACCGGGATCCGCCAGGAAGACGCGCAAACGGCAGGGGCTCGAGCGCGGCCCGCCGCTCCGGTCCTCCGCCTCCTCCGGCCCTCCGCCTCCTCCGGCCCTCCGCCTCCTCGCTCCGAGGCCCGGGCTGCGGCTCGCACTCGCCGCCGCTCTCGCCGTCCGGGGCTGGGCTCGGGAGGAGACTGAGCCGCCGCGAGCCCCGCGCGCCGCCTCTGGTGCTGCCGGGCCCCCTCCGGCCCCTCCCTCTCGCCTCTGCGCGCGGAGCGTGGCCGCAGCGCGCTCGGCTCCCGCGCCCTCTGTTCCACGCCTCCTGGGCGCAGAGGCGACGCCGGCTGCGGTCTCTTAGGAGATTTCTCCGCAGTGGGGACAGGGGTCAGGATTTGCAGACGGGCAAGGACGAAGAGGAGAAATCATACAGGTCGGTGACGCGCCTGACTCCTTAGACCTGAAAGTATTGCCAACTTTGGGGTCATCTCTGCCAGGCCCCTTCTCTCCAATTATCTGCAGAAAGTGACAGCAGTCACATATTTCTTTAGGAGGCGATGTAATGTGTGATGATGGTAAAGACGATCACTGAAAAGGCAGGGAGGCCTGCAGGGTTGTGTGTCCGTGCCCAGGGTGTGTGAAGTCTCAGCTTTGGCTGGTTGGGACCCTGAAGGATCATTAGTCTTGCAGGCTGACCTTTAATTTTGTGGCTGATGAAGCTGAGACCCAAGACTGTCATTTTGAGTCATAGACAGCGTTCATACGCTGGCCTCTGGACTTCATGCCCAGTGATTTTCCCTGCCCTGTCAGGAAAACAAGACCCCCTAGACCACAAGAAATTGAGTCAGGCTTGTTGGGGACAGGAGGCAAAATCTGGGCCGAAGAGTGGGCTAAGATGGGACAGACCGGCTATTGGCGGAGGCCCCATTTACCTGACCCTGTGATAACCGCCAGAACTGCCAAGAGATACTCATTAGGAGAAACCTTTCATCAGACGTTTTCCCCTCTCCTTACCCTCCACCCTCTTCCTTAGGGTTTCTTCATGCTTTCCTGGGACTAGGGGAAACGTCGTATCTGGAGAATGCACCATCTTTGACTTGGGTAAAACTTTATACTCAGACCTCTACGTGTCCCTGATAAGTCAAGAGAAGCCTTGAGAAATTTGAAATCTTTCTCCCACCAAAGCCAGGCATTTAAGATTATTATCTTGCTAAGGATTTAAGGTCTTATTCTGGAAGTCATTGTGTGAATTTTTAATATTTGCCTGTTATTTTGGAAGATTCCAGACAGTTACAAATAGGACAGTATAATGAACCTCCAATGGGGCCATCACCCTCCTTGAACAACAATCAACTCACTGTCAATCATATTTCATTTATACCCATTTTCTCCGCCATCATTTTAAAGCAAATCCCAGATATTGTATCATTTTAATTGTAGATATTTACAGAAATCAAGGAAGCTATCAATCACTTCCAGGTTATGACAGGAAGACTAAGGAATCAATTGAAATAGGCTCTCCCAGACAAGGATGGATCAATCTGAGCACCAAAAATTGATAATAATTGCAATTGTTTCAAATGTATCAAGTATGATTATATCTGTAAGTTCATAATGATTCTATAGTAACTCGATAGGTCACTGTTGATGGGTAAGAAGGAATGAACTCATTATTTTGAAATTTTTTAGAAAAAAGAAAATAATCATGGATTTAATTTGCCTTTTCTGTACAAATCGGACTTCAGGGTAACCAATTGTGCATGTGTGCTAAGTCCCTTCAGTCCTGTCTGACTCTTTGCAACCCTATGGACTGTAACCCACCATGCTCCTCTGCCCATGGGATTCTCCAGGCAAGAATACTGGAGTGGGTTGCCATGCCCTCCTCCAGGGGATCCTCCTGACCAGGGATGCAACCCGCGCCCCCTGCATTGGGAGCACACAGTCTTAGCAACCACCATGGAAGTTCCACATCATTGGAATTTTTTACAGGAAGAAATAGCTCTAGAGTTATAGTGATAATAAACAACTTTACACTGTTTTTGACTTGACCTTTAGCCTAAAGGAAAACAAAATTCTACTAAATTTTCTTAAGGGCAAAGTGAAAGAAAGAAAACTGAGTGAGCCAGGGAGTTGTGGGCAACAAAAGTAAAGATGAAGTATTTATATTTTACTTTGTCAGCTTATCCATCTCTTTTTTCCCCTCTTTTCTGACACGATACTGTTTTTCCTACTTTCTATTATAATATCTGTCTTCTCTGTTATCAATATCTATAGACAATAGAACATAAATGAAGGATTCAATGTGCACAAAAACAGAGTTCCCAACCTTGACTGTTGTTAAACCTTAGAATCGATGGGTGATAGTTTTAAAAGACACCCGACAATGACCTCCTTCTTTTCCCGTTATTATGAGCTCCTTGAGGGCAAGAATCAATACCATGTATTTTCCAGCATCAAGCACAGTGCTTGACATCCATTCAGCATATAGCTGTGGAATGAATTAATGAGTTGCAGCAAAAGCAGTTCATTTAAGGAGAGTGGGCCAATCAGAAGGGTACAGGTTATACGGCAGTGACAGGAGCTCAGAAAATCACAGTGACTTGAAACAAGAAAGGTTTCTGTCTCTCACTCACACTACCTGTGCTCTGAATTTTGCTGTGTCATTCTCATGCCTGTCTCCAAGTTGGTCACTATCTAGATCACTGCCAGTTGCTGTCACAAAGAAAAGATACATGGCAAATCTTGTACTTGCTTCAGTTTGGAAGTGATGCATTAAGGCTACTCTCACTTCACTGACTAAAGCAAAAAGCATGGCCATATCTATCCTCAAGGAAGCAAGAAAGTACAGTTGCACTATGTGATTGGCAGAAGAATGGTAAGATTTGGTGGCCAGCACTAATGACTGCCATGATGGAGAAAAAAAAAAAAAGAACTAACATTTATTATGCACCTTCCATGAACCAGAAGTTTTCACCTATCTCTTCTCAATCTCATGAGTTTTGCCCTATTACTGTTCCCATTTTACAGATGAATAAACTGAGGCTCAGTGAGGCTAAGTAGCTTGCCAATATTAAGCAGCTCTCATTTGTACCCAATATTGGCTCCAAAGTCCACATTCTTTCTGCTAATCCTCAGTGTATATGACTGAAGTTTTTGGTCCCTGCCTAAGTAACAGGAAGCTGCCTTTTTCCTGTGGGGATTACATGCTTAGGTGATTCCAGCGGGTTTATTTTTTTTCTCTTACCACCGGCTGGTCTACAATCTAGCATAACTATCTATTTTCTAAGAGGATCCATTTTGCATAGTTAAAAGTCAAAATAAATATCAAATTAAAAGCCCAGTGTGCTCTAAAAATGCTCTTCTCAGGTCTCCAATCCTGAGACGACTGTTTTCCTTTGCATTTGGCTCATTTTTTGGCCAGTGGCTCTTTCCTTCCAGTTCAATGAGAACCATAAAAGCAGGGGAAAAAAAACCTGTGGGGTTAAGGGAGGCAGTACAGGCTTCTTTGTTTTTGACAGTGGTTTCTGCAATACCACTTAAAGCAACACACCCAAATCCTTGCTCTTTCTTCTTTCTCTTCTTCCTCCTCTTTTTCTTCCATCTATTTAGGAAATGAGAAATGATGAATGCCTGTCATTTTTACATTAGGGACAGAAATTTTTTTTTCTAGGCTTAAATGCTCAGGAAACACAAAAATTGAATTTCTCTTTGCAACACCATCTCAGCTCAGGGCTCCTGGGCACCAAGGTAGGTGTAATGTTGAGGCAGGGCTCAGAGGAGGGTGGGAGCACAGGCCATCCATCAGTTGCATCAAGCAACCTGCAGTCTAAAACTCTGGCTGTCTTCCTGATTCCTGCAGGGACCTTCTGAGTGAACTCCAGGGTGCCCCTCAGCTTCTCAGAGCCACATCAGCAAGAAAATAGGGATAAATAATACTGGTAAAAGGAGATACACCAGGGAAGAGGCCTCGATTCAGGACAGCACATCCAGAGGGCAAGCAAGGAGCACTTCTTTCTAAAAGCTCAAAAAGTTGTGTCCCTGCTGCTTTCCTCCTTAAAGTTCATTCTCTCTTCACCTACCTCTGACTCAGAAATCCAATATAAAGTTCAAATATTGGAATAGAAGTGTGCCTTGAGCCAGTAGGAATATGCTCCTGTATCCTTGGTTTTGAACACTGAAATTAAATAGTTGTTTTAGTCACTTGTAGCAAGTAGTATGGATGAGTCACTAGTCTTTTTCCCATCACTTCTAACAAGTAGTATGAATGAGTCACTAGTCTTTTTCCCAGCTCAGGGGTCTCAAACTATTCAGTTCGGCAGCACCCAAACCCTCCATATGATGAATGCACGTGTGTGGTGGGGAGGGGTCCTAAGATCATGGGAGCAGGCCTCCCTGGTCTAGTACGAGGACTCAGTCCATAAATCTACTTGGTACTCATGCTCACCATCTCCCCAAATTAGCCTTTATTGCTAAAAATAGTGATCATTTCTCTATCATTCCACCTGACAATCCTTTTTGCTTATTTCTCAGTTTGTTTAGAATGAAAATGGAAGACAGGTGACATATAATGAATTCCTTAAATACTCAAAAGATTAGGTTGGCCAAAAAATTCATCTGGGTTTTCCGTAACATCCTATAGAAAAACCTGAATGAACTCTTTTGTCAACCCAATATTTCTACATGGCTCATAACTCCTGCTTCCTGGTCCCTAGCGATGAATCATTTTCAAAGGTTTTGTTGTCTTTTTTTTTTTTTTTCCTCCCTGGTATTTATCACAATCTTTTGAGTTAGTAGGATCATTTTATTATCAGAAGATTTTTCTGATTTGAATGTTAGCTGTTAAATTCCTATTGTGGAAGAAAAAGATTTCTTCCTTTTACAATATTCACCACCCCTGGCCCCCAAAGCCCTCATCTCTACATAACCCTGTCCCCAACCTTTTAATATAGCTGGGTCGCCCATTCTGAATAAATGAATATTCACATCCTTTAAGGAACACATTTTAAATTATGCAAACATAATCATCAGTTGAGTTGCAGAGTATACTAATTCACTTCAAACTCTCTGATAGAACTGTACATTTCCCCTGAGTATTTTTAGGTGGAGGGAATTTCAGTTGATCTGCCAGTTTCGTGTTTTCCCCTTCAGGAGGCATCAGTCCTGGAGTCCTGTGCCCTCCTGTTGCCACATGAACCAACAGCTGCCCAGACCTGCTGCATGGGTATCATCCTGGGAATTCTCTTTGTACTGAGAGCCTGTTTCCTCAATCCTCTTTTCTCCTTTACTTTCCCTGCTAACTGGAGCACAGCCTCTGGTGTCTTCTGTGGAGTCCTGCCCCAAGGCCACAGTGTAAGGCCTTGCATCAAGGCCACAGACATGGAGCCCAGAACCAAGGTCACCTCTGAAACTGACTGAGCCTCTTTGTAACCATTGCCAAAAGCCCCCATGATTATCACCAGCAGGCTTCTCGAACCCATTTTAGACAAAAATGCCCACCACAGTGCTCACCCTATAGCACCTTAACCAATCACCAAAAGCCAGCCTTTCAGCAGGAATTTTCTTTGTCTTGAGGCTGCAAAAACTAACCCATGAAAACCACCAACTTTCTCTGGTGGTCAGCCCACTATACTTGCAGCGCCTACATTATCTGTGCTCTTTGTTCTTAATAAACTCACCCCTTTCTGCAATACGTTGTGTCTGGAAATTCCTTCCCAACTCGTGTTCTGACTGCCACATCTTCAGAAGGGGACATGGGAGAAATCTTGAATGCTTGTGTGTCTGAAACGTCTTTATCGTCCTCTTATGCTCTGCTCAAAGCCTGGCTTTGTGTAAATTCTTGGGTAAGAAATGATTGTCTCTTGGAATTTTTAAGGCACCTATTTCTTTTCTTTGATGTTTCATTGTTGCTGTAGAGAAACCTGATGCTGTTCAGATTCCTTGTCCTTTTTGATGGAATCCAGTTTCTTTTTTGAGAAGATTTTAGAGCCATCCCATTTCTTACAGTATTGTAAAGCTTGATGATAATGTTCCCTGGAGTGGATCTTTCTTCACTCTTTTTTTTTTTTTTTCCTGCTTTAGAAACTCATATATGTCTGGGAAAATTACTTTTGTGTATACTTAAAAAATAATTTTCTTCTCTTCATTTTCTGTGCTTTTTTGGTATTTCTGTTTGATTTTGAAATTGCTTGCCTGATCCTCTAAGGAAGATATTTTTCCCCTCCATTTTCCATCTCTTGAGAGATTCTTGATGTTACCATTTAACCCTTATAGTGTTTAAAAATTTCAGCTTATTCCATTTTTAATTTTTAAAAGTTCTATTTTGGTCTTTGAACATTTCTTTTATGTATAGTTTCTTGTTTCTATTCCTTAGGTCAGTTAGCGTCTCTTCTCTCTTCGAGGCACTGTATGCTTCATGAAGCCATGGGCTTTTTCTGCTTTGTTCATTGCTTTATGGTTCAACATCTAGAAAAAATGACTGCCCAGTATAATAAGCATTCAATAAGTATCTTTGAATGAATGAGAATATTTATTATGCTTATTGCAAGTTTTCTTCTTCTCCCTGAAGTTTCAGTTTCTACAAGTTCCTTTTTGCTATTTGTTCTGGTTTATTTATCATTTCACAGGCCTTTGTAAAATGTCTGGTCTGCTTGGTATCTATTAATAGCTGAGTAAGACACTAAGATGCTAATTCAAAGCTCAAGGGGTTTACTCTATGGTAATCAAGTGAGGACTCAGCCATTCCATTGCTGGAGGCACAAGGGTCAGGATCGCCATAATTTAACTTGGGCTGATCCACTTCTCCATAGAAGAGTTCTCAAGGTCCTGTCAGAGCTATTTTTTCCTAGTGGCTGGCATTATGAGAGCTGAGCTAGAAAAGAGGTTGGAGGAGTTTCATTTTTCAATTGATAGACTTTAAGGTAGCTTACACTTGACCATGGTTTTGCTCAATATCTCAGACAACCCTGGGTGAGTTTCTTCAATGGGTCAATCAGTCTTCTGCCAAGTGGCAGGGGTTGTCTTCTGGTTATACAGGATGTGGACAGGTCTTTAAAGATCTTATTACTTCTTTAAGACTTTGAACCAACCTTCCTATTTTTAGCTCCATCCTGTATCCCTGCTCAGTTGGTGTTCTGTTGCTGCTATAACAAACTAGCTTAAAATTAGTGTCTTAGAAAAACATATATTTATTACTTTACAGTTCTATAGGTCAGAAGTCCAGTATGGTCTCACTGGACTGAAGTAAAGATGTCAGCAAAGCCCCTGGTGTCAGCAAAGACCCTTTCTTGGAGGCTTGTGGGGAGAGTATGTTTCTGCTCATTCAGATGTTGGGGGATTTAATTCCATACAGTTGTAGGACTGAAGTATCAGTTTACTTGATGGCTGTCAGCTGGGATCACACACACAAGTCTCTTTTTGTGGTTCATAATGAAGGCTAATAAATCACAGATGTTTTGTGTTTAATCATTTAGTTTTATTCGGTCCACTTTAGTGCTACAAATCTGCTTAGATAGGAGGAGAGAGAAGGACTCTCTCCCAACCCAAGGATCAAACCTGCGTTTCTCACATCTCCTGCATTGGCAGGAGATTTCTTTACCAGTGAGCCACTAGGGAAGCCCCCAGTTTATTTACATGGTGCATTAGGCTCCTCGGGCTGCCAAAACAAATCATTCAAACATTGTGGCTTAAAACAACCAAATGTATTCTCTCACAATTCCGGAGGCTAGAAGTCTGAAATAAGGTGTTGGCAGGGCTGTGCTCCCTCTGAAGGCTCCTTTCTTACCTCTCAGCTTCTCTGGTGAGTCCTGACAAACCTTGGCATTCCTTGGTTTGTAGCAGCAACACTTCATTCTCTGCCTCTCTTCCCCATGACCTTCTTCTCTGTGTGTCTTTCTGTATCTGCTCCTCTTCTTATAAAATCACCAGTCATTGGATTTAAGGCCCATTCAAAATACAGGATGATTTCTTCTTGAGTTCTTTATCTAATATTTACAAAGACCAAATTTCCAAGGAAGATCACATCCCTAGGTGTCAGGTAGACTTGAATTTCAGGAAGTCTTATTCAGCCTACTACATGTGAAGTTAAGAGTCCAGGTCTGAGAAAATGAGAAGGTTTGCCCACATCCTGACCACTCCAGCCTTGCCGATTCTATGTGAAATTGTGGTACCAAAGTGTATTATATTCTTCTCTGTTAACCTGTATCTTCAAGAGATTAGATTTCTTATGCCTTGTCATTTATTTTAAGGGAATATCATTGAGCTCAGAAACATTATCTATTACTTTTTTAAAAAAAGTTCTCCCTTCATTTTCCTAATATCATATGTTTTGCAGAAATTCTTTTATCATTGGTAATTTGAGATAAAGCCATATCCTGGATTCATGTTAGATGGAAGTGCCTCCACTGTATGATTTTCTTTTCTTTTTTTTTTTCTTTTCAATGTTTTTATTTTTATTTTTTAATTTTACTTTATTTTACTTTACAATACTGTATTCATTTGCCATACATCAACATGAATCCGCCACAGGTGTACATGAGTTCCCAATCCTGAACCCCCCTCCCACCTCCCTCCCTATACCATCTCTCTGGGTCATCCCAGTGTACCAGCCCCAAGCATCCTGAATCCTGCATTGAACCTAGACTGGCGATTTGTTTCTTACATGATATTATACATGTTTCATTGCTGTTCTCCCAAATCGTCCCACCTTCTCCCTCTCCTACAGAGTCCAAAAGTCTGATCTATACATCTGTGTCTCTTTTGCTGTCTTGCATACACGGTTATCATTACCATCTTTCTATATTCCATATATATGTGTTAGTACACTGTATTGGTGTTTTTCTTTCTGGCTTAGTTCACTCTGGATAATCGGCTACAGTTTCATCCACCTCATTAGAACTGATTCAAATGTATTCTTTTTAATGGCTGAGTAATACTCCATTGTGTATATGTACCACAGCTTTCTTATCCATTTGTCTGTTGATGGACATCTAGGTTGCTTCCAGGTCCTGGCTATTATAAACAGTGCTGTGATGAACATTGGGGTACATGTGTCTCTTTCAATTCTGGTTTCCTCAGTGTATATGCCCAGCAATGGGATTGCTGGGTCATAAGGCAGTCTATTTCCAGTTTTTTAAGGAATCTCCACACCGTTCTCCATAGTGGCTGCACTAGTTTGCATTCCCATCAACAGTGTAAGAGGGTTCCTCCCTTTTCTTCACACCCTCTCCAGCATTTATTGCTTATAGACTTTTGGATTGTGGCCATTCTGACTGGTGTGAAATGGTACCTCATTGTGGTCTTCTTTTGCATTTCTCTGATAGTGAGTGATGTTGAGCATCTTTTCATGTGTTTGTTAGCCATCTGTATGTCTTCTTTTACATACAGATGTGGATTTATCTCTGGGCTTTCTATTCTGTTCCATTGACCTATATTTCTGTCTTTGTGCCAGTACCATACTGTCTTGATGACTGTGGCTTTGTAGTAGACCCTGAAGTCAGGCAGGTTGATTCCTCCAGTTCCATTCTTCTTTCTCAAGATTGCTTTGGCTATTTGACTTTTTTTGTATTTCCATACAAATTGTGAAATTATTTGTTCTAGCTCTGTGAAAACTACCATTGGTAGCTTGATAGGGATTGCATTGAATCTATAGATTGCTTTGGGTAGTATACTCATTTTCACTATATTGTTTCTTCCAATCCATGAACATGGTATATTTCTCCATCTATTAGTGTCCTCTTTGATTTCTTTCACCAGTGTTTTATAGTTTTCTATATATTTCTTTAGTTTCTTTAGGTAGATATATTCCTAAGTATTTATTCTTTTCATTGCAATGGTGAATGGAATTGTTTCCTTAATTTCTTTTTCTACTTTCTCATTATTAGTGTATAGGAATGCAAGGGATTTCTGTGTGTTGATTTTATATCCTGCAACTTTACTATATTCATTGATTAGCTCTAGTAATTTTCTGGTGGAGTCTTTAGGGTTTTCTATGTAGAGGATCATGTCATCTGCAAACAGTGTGAGTTTTACTTCTTCTTTTCCAATTTGGATTCCTTTTATTTCTTTTTCTGCTGTGATTGCTGTGCCCAAAACTTCCAGAACTATGTTGAATAGTAGCAGTGAAAGTGGGCACCCTTGTCTTGTTCCTGACTTTAGGGGAAATGCTTTCAATTTTCACCATTGAGGATAATGTTTCCTGTGGGTTTGTCATATATCGCTTTTATTATGTTGAGGTATGTTCCTTCTATTCCTGCTTTCTGGAGAGTTTTTTTTTTTTTTTAAATCATAGATGGATGTTGAATTTTGTCAAAGGCTTTCTCTGCATCTATTGAGATAATCATATGGCTTTTATTTTTCAATTTGTTAATGTGGTGAATTACATTGATTGATTTGCGGATATTGAAGAATCCTTGCATCCCTGGGATAAAGCCCACTTGGTCGTGGTATATGATCTTTTTAATGTGTTGTTGGATTCTGATTGCTAGAATTTTGTTAAGGATTTTTGCATCTATGTTCATCAGTGATATTGGCCTGTAGTTTTCTTTTTTTGTGGCATCTTTGTCAAATTTTGGCATTAGGGTGATGGTGGCCTCATAGAATGAGTTTGGGTATTTACCTTCCTCTGCAATTTTCTGGAAGAGTTTGAATAAGATTGGTGTTAGCTCTTCTCGAAATTTTTTGTAGAATTCAACTGTGAATCTGTCTGGACCCGGGCATTTGTTTGCTGGAAGATTTCTGATTACAGTTTCAATTTCTGTGCTTGTGATGGATCTGTTAAGATTTTCTATTTCTTCCTGGTTCAGTTTTGGAAAGTTGTACTTTTCTAAGAATTTGTCCATTTCTTCCACGTTGTCCATTTTATTGGCGTATAATTACTGATAGTAGTCTCTTATGATCCTTTGTATTTCTGTGTTGTCTGTTGTGATCTCTCCATTTTCATTTCTAATTTTATTGATTTGATTTTTCTCCGTTTGTTTCTTGATGAGTCTGGCTAATGGTTTGTCGATTTTATTTATCCTCTCAAAGAACCAGCTTTTGGCTTTGTTGATTTTTGCTATGGTCTCTTTTGTTTCTTTTGCATTTATTTCTGCCCTAATTTTTAAGATTTCTTTCCTTCTACTAACCCTGGGGTTCTCCATTTCTTCCTTTTCTAGTTGCTTTAGTTGTAGAGTTAGGTTATTTATTTGACTTTTTTCTTGTTTCTTGAGGTATGCCTGTATTGCTACGAACTTTCCCCTTAGCACTGCTTTTATAGTGTC
This sequence comes from Budorcas taxicolor, assembly GCF_023091745.1. Classification (NCBI taxonomy): domain Eukaryota; kingdom Metazoa; phylum Chordata; class Mammalia; order Artiodactyla; family Bovidae; genus Budorcas; species Budorcas taxicolor. The sequence continues at coordinate 27,733,105 of NC_068917.1, read as the reverse complement.
CCACAGGTTTTGGGTTGTTGTGTTTTCATTTTCATTCATTTCTATGCATATTTTGATTTCTTTTTTGATTTCTTCTGTGATTTGTTGGTTATTCAGAAGTGTGTTGTTCAGCCTCCATATGTTGGAATTTTTAATAGTTTTTCTCCTGTAATTGAGATCTAATCTTACTGCATTGTGGTCAGAAAAGATGCTTGAAATGATTTCAATTTTTTTTAATTTATCAAGGCTAGATTTATGGCCCAGGATGTGATCTATCCTGGAGAAGGTTCCGTGAGCACTTGAGAAAAAGGTAAAATTCATTGTTTTGGGGTGAAATGTCCTATAGATATCAATTAGGTCTAACTGGTCTATTGTATCATTTAAAGTTTGTGTTTCTTTGTTAATTTTCTGTTTAGTTGATCTATCCATAGGTGTGAGTGGGGTATTAAAGTCTTCCACTATTATTGTGTTATTGTTAATTTCCCCTTTCATACTTGATAGTATTTGTCTTACATATTGCGGTGCTCCTATGTTCGGTGCATATATATTTATAATTGTTTTATCTTCTTCTTGGATTGATCCTTTGATCATTATGTAGTGGCCTTCTTTGTCTCTTTTCACAGCCTTTGTTTTAAAGTCTATTTTATCGGATATGAGTATTGCCACTCCTGCATTCTTTTGGTCTCTATTTGCGTGGCATATCTTTTTCCAGCCCTTCACTTTCAGTCTGTATGTGTCCCTTGTTTTGAGGTGGGTCTCTTGTAGACAACATATATAGGGGTCTTGTTTTTGTATCCATTCAGCCAGTCTTTGTCTTTTGGTTGGGGCATTCAACCCATTTACATTTAAGGTAATTATTGATAAGTATGATCCCATTGCCATTTACTTTATTGTTTGGGGTTCGGGTTTATACACCCTTTTTGTGTTTCCTGTCTAGAGAATATCCTTTAGCATTTGTTGGAGAGCTGGTTTGGTGGTGCTGAATTCTCTCAGCTTTTGCTGGTCTGTAAAGCTTTTGATTTCTCCTTCATATTTGAATGAGATCCTTGCTGGGTACAGTAATCTGGGCTGTTATTTTCTTTCATCACTTTAAGTATGTCTTGCCATTCCCTCCTGGCCTGAAGCGTTTCTATTGAAAGATCGGCCGTTATCCTTATGGGAATCCCCTTGTATGTTATTTGTTGTTTTTCCCTTGCTGCTTTTAATATTTGTTCTTTGTGTTTGATCTTTGTTAATTTGATTAATATGTGTCTTGGGGTGTTTCGCCTTGGGTTTATCCTGTTTGGGACTCACTGGGTTTCTTGGACTTGGGTGATTATTTCCTTCCCCATTTTAGGGAAGTTTTCAACTATTATCTCCTCAAGTATTTTCTCATGGTCTTTCTTTTTGTCTTCTTCTGGGACTCCTATAATTCGAATGTTGGAGCATTTCATATTGTCCTGGAGGTCTCTGAGATTGTCCTCATTTCTTTTAACTCATTTTTCTTTTTTCCTCTCTGATTCATTTATTTCTACCATTCTATCTTCTATTTCACTAATCCTATCTTCTGCCTCCATTATTCTACTATTTGTTGCCTCCATAGTGTTTCTGATCTCATTTATTGCCTTATTCATTATATATTGACGCTTTTTTATTTCTTCTAGGTCCTTGTTAAACCTTACTTGCATCTTCTCAGTCCTTGTCTCTAGGCTATTTATCTGTGATTCCATTTTGATTTCAAGACTTTGGATCATTTTCACTATCATTATTTGGAATTCTTTATCAGGTAGACTCCCTATCTCTTCCTCTTTGGTTTGGTTTGGTGGGCATTTCTCCTGTTCCTTTACCTGCTGGATATTCCTCTGTCTCTTCATCTTGGTTATATTGCTGAGTTTGGGGTGGCCTTTCTGTATTCTGGCAGTTTGTGGAGTTCTCTTTATTATGGAGCTTCCTCACTGTGGGTGGGGTTGTATCAGTGGCTTGTCAAGGTTTCTTGCTTAGGGAAGCTTGTGTCGGTATTCTGGTGGGTGGAGCTGAATTTCTTCTCTCTGGAGTGCAATGAAGTGTCCAGTAATGAGTTATGAGATGTCAATGGTTTTGGAGTAACTTTGAGCTGCCTGTATATTGAAGCTCAGGGCTGTGTTCCTGTGTTGCTGGAGAATTTGCATGGTATGTCTTGCTCTGAAACTTGTTGGCCCTTGGGTGGTGCTTGGTTTCAGTGTAGGTATGGAGGCATTTGATGAGCTCCTATCGATTAATGTTCCCTGGAGTCAGAAGTTCTCTGATGTTCTCAGGATTTGGATTTAAACCTCCTGCTTCTGGTTTTCAGTTTTATTTTTACAGAGTCTCAAGACTTCTCCTTCTATACCACACCATTGATAAAACATCTAGGTTAAAGATGAAAAGTTTCTCCACATTGAAGGACACCCAGAGAGGTTCACAGAGTTACATGGAGAAGAGAAGAGGGAGGGGGGAGTTAGAGGTGACCCGAATGAGATGAGGTAGAATCAAAAGAGGAGAGAGCAAGCTAGCCAGTAATCACTTCCTTAGGTGCGCTCCACAGTCTGGACCGCTCAGAGATGTTCATGGAGTTATACAGAGAAGAGGAGAGGGAGGAAAGAGACAGAGGTGGCCAGGAGGATAACAGAGGGGAATGAAAAGGAGAGACACAGATCCAGCCAGTAATCAGTTCCCTAAGTGTTCTCCACCCTCTGGAACACACAGAGATTCACAGAGTTGGGTAGAGAAGAGAAGGGGGCGGGAGGAGACAGAGGCGACCTGGTGGAGAAAAAGGAGAGTCCAAAGGAGGAGAGAGCAGTCAAGCCAGTAATCTCGCTCTCAGGTAAAAATGGGTACCGAAGATTGGGTTTTTGAAGGTACAAAACTGATAACAAATACCAAAAAGCAAAGATTAAAAATCTAGAGTAGAGGTTGGATTTTCAATTATACAATATTAAAGAAAAGAAGAAGAAACTAAAAAAAAAACAAAGTCACAAGAATTATTAAAATATGTTTATATATATGAAGTTTGCTTTAAAAATAGGGTCTTCTTTTTTTTTTTGAAAAGTAATAGTAGGTTATAAAAATGAAAATTAAAGGAGAAATAGAGGACTTAAAAATTTAAAAATGTAAAAGAAAGGAGGAAAAAGCAAACAAACAAATAAATGATCATAAAAATAGTAAAGATATATCTAGGACTTTCTCTGGTGTTGTTGTGGTCATTGTGGGGTCAGTTCAGTTTCAGATAGTTCCTTGGTCCGGCTTATATTTCTCAAGATCTACAGGCCCCTTCCTATGTAGTTGGAACTAATGACAGGGTTTTAATCTATTGCACCTGTCATTTCCACGGCAGTTCCCTCTGTTTTAGCTTCTTCTGTTTGCTGGTCTCTTCAGCGTCTGTTTTCCGCCCTGACACAAGGGAGGCAGTGGTGGACACTTTTTTTTAGGCTCACTTGTTCAGTCGCGCTGTGTGGAGGGAGGGATGCTGCAAACAAATAACACTGGCGTGCGCTCGCAGTGTCTCAGCCCCACTGGGCCTGACCCTGCTCACAGTGCACACAGCTCCGGCTCTAGGTTGCTCCGCCAGGAACCGTCTGAGGCCCACCCTGGGCTGCATGCACCTCCCAGGTCTAAGCCGCTCAAGCTCAGCTCTTGGGTAGCCCTCAGAGGCAGACTCGGTTGGGCCTGCGTTTTGTGCCCTTCTCAGGTCCGAGTAGCTCAGGTGTTTGGTGAGCGCGGTCACTGCGACTTATCACCTCTCCCATCCCTGCTGCTCAGTTTTCTGGGTGTACAACTGGCACACCTTCTCAGGCGGATGATCACTGTCCAGAACCCCAAGAAGTCTTAGTTAGCAAAGAAGCCTGTTTGCAGTTTGGTAGTTAATGTCTCTCTGGGGCTGCTATTGCCCCCTTCCGGCCCTTCCGGCTCTGGCTGCCTGTCACCAGAGGGGGATGGTCTGCAACTGGCTGATTCTGTTCCATCCTTTGTTCTGTGCATGGTCCTGGTGGTGTCTTATGTTCGAGCTTTTTGCGTGGTAGCTATCCCACAGTCTGGTTTGCTAGCCCAAGTTAGTTTGCTCTGGTTATACTTGGGGCATTCGGGCCCGATCCTTAAAAAGCAATCCAGCCTGCACCTCCCTGCCCAGCCCTCGGTTGCTAGTGGCAGATGCAGGCGTCTGTGCTGCTTCTCCGCTGGGGGAGTTACCGCTGGGCTCGTAATCTGTGGGTTTTGATTATTTATTTATTTTTCCTCCCTGTTATGTTGCCCTCTGTGCTTCCAAGGCTCGCCACAGACTCGGCAGTGAGAGTGTTTCCTGGTGTTTGGAAACTTCTCTCTTTTTAAGACTCCCTTCCCGGGACGGAGCTCCCTCCCTACCTCTTTTGTCTCTTTTTTTGTCTTTTATATTTTTTCCTACCTGTTTTCGAAGACAACGAGCTGCTTTTCTGGGTGCCTGATGTCCTCTGCTTGGAGAAGGCAATGGCACCCCACTCCAGTACTCTTGCCTGGAAAATCCCACGGGCAGAGGATTCTGGTGGGCTGCAGTCCATGGGGTCGCTAGGAGTCGGACACAACTGAGCGACTTCCCTTTCGCTTTTCACTTTCATGCATTGGAGGAGGAAATGGCACCCCACTCCAGTGTTCTTGCCTGGAGAATCCCAGGGACGGGGGAGCCTGGTGGGCTGCCGTCTCTGGGGTCGCACAGAGTCGGACACGACGGAAGCGACTTAGCAGATGTCCTCTGCCGGCATTCAGAAGTTGTTTTGTGGAATTTACTCAGTGTTGAAATGTTCTTTTGATGAATTTGTGGGGGAGAAAGTGGTCTCCCAATCCTATTCCTCCGCCATCTTAGGACCGCCCCCTGATTTTATTTTCTTGTTAATTTGGAATCATTTGAGCGGGACAAGTGGGGAAGTTATGTATTTATAGTATTACCTTTATAGAAAGACTACTTTTTCCCCCAAGGAGCTACATAATATCTTGTGGATAATTTATTGAACAATTTCGCTATTACCCTATTATTTTCCAATTATAAATAACACTGCAGTGGACAATATCATACTTGTAACTCAGTGTGGACACTCTTGTTTACCTTGAAGTATGTTTCTTGTTACTGGGAGCTCATGTGTGTGTTTTTCTTGAAAGTGGATTGAGGAGGTTAAGTCTTCTCTGCTGATGCTCTTTTGCGAATGTCTTCACTTCACCCAATAACCACTGGATATTCTATCTTGTAATTAATTCACTGGGTAAGCCAATGGGCTTCCAGTCCTGTCTTGATTAAAGTCTTTAGCAAAAGTATTAGATTTTTAAATTCATGCACCTATGGTCAATTAATCTGTGACAAAGGAAACAAGAAGATACAACAGAGAAAAGATAGTTTCTTCAATAAGTGGTGCTAGGAAAACTGGACAACTATATGTAAAAGAATGAGGTATAAACATTCTCTAGCACCATATACAAAAATAAACTCAAAATGGATTAAAGACCTAAATGTATGGCTGGACACTATAAAACTCCTAGAGGAAAACACAGGCAGAACACTTTGACATAAACTGCAGCAATATCTTTTTGGATCTGTCTCCTAGAGTCTGCCTCCCAATACAGGAGACATAAGAGTCATGGGTTCGATCCCTGGGTTGGGAAGATCCCCTGGAGGAGGGCATGGCAACCCACTCCAGTATTCTTGCCAGGAAAATTCCATGGACAGAGGCTCTTGGCGGGCTACAGTCTGTGGGGTTGCAAAGAGTGAGACATGACTGAGCCTGCACACACTACCTGGAGTAATGGAAATAAAAACAAAAATAAACAAATGGGACCTAATTAAATTTAAAAGCTTTAACACAGCAAAGGAAATCATAAACAAAATGAAAAGACAGCCTACAAAATGGGAGAAAATATTTGCAAATGATGCAACTGACAAGAGATTAATTTTCAAAATGTACAAATAGTTCATATAATTCAGGATCAGTAAAACCAAACAACCTGTTCCAAAAAAATGGGCTGAAGATCTAAATAGACATTCCTCCAAAGGAGACAGAGACGGCAAACAGGCACATAAAAAAGATGTCAACATCACTAATAATTAGAGAAATCCCAATCAAATCTACAGTGAGGTATCACTTCACACTGGTCCGAAAGCATGCATGAGTGTTTAGTTGCTTCAGCTGTGTCTGACTCTTTGTGATCCTATAGACTGGAGCCTCTCAGGCTCCTCTGAGAATAGCCATCATCAAAGAGTCTACAAATAATAAATGCTAGAGAGGGTGTGGTGAAAAAGGAACCCTCCTGCACTGTTGGTGAAAATATAAATTGGTGCAGTCACTGGGGTACAGTATGGAGATCCCTTTAAAAATTAAAAATAGAGCTACCATATGATATTGTAATCCCACTTTTGGGCATGTATATGGAGAAAACTGTAATTTGAAAAGATACGTGCACCCTAGCATTCACAGCAGCACTATTTGTAATAGCCAGGACATGGAAGCAACCTAAATGTCCATTAACAGATGAATAGATAAAGAAGATGTGGTATATATATATATATAATGGAATATTCTCAGCCATAAGAAAGAATGAGATAACACCATTTGCAGCAACATGGATGGACCTAGAGATTATGATACTAAGTAAAGTAAGTTATTATTTTGAAAAATCCAATTCTTTAAAAATCCTTAAAAATAATAGGCAGTTTTAGGCATGAATATTTAATAGAATTTCAAAAAAGAATACGATCAATATAGATACATAATTATAATCTATATTTGTAATTCTGCCTTGTTCAAAACCTATCTACCAAATGAAAACACTTCTTTTTGGAAAACATAGCAAGACAATAAAATTTCACATTATTGATGAAGCTTCAATTGTTCTATGTAAACATACATAGAATAATTTCCTTTAAATGAAAAACTTAATACTTTGAAGAGAGAAGGTTTTTTAATATTGGGGAGCTGATGTAAATTAAGACCTGAAATGCTATCAAAGTTTTTGTGATTGATGTCAGAGAACACATATTTCAGTGAAATATACTGACATAAAAACCTCACTGAGTTTATACAGATGTGCCAGTGTAATGTTAATAGGTTTTTAACTACAATTTTAAAAATATTCTGGATATTTTAATTTGGCCCGAAGCCACCCTATTCAATCATTTCTGGGTGATGCAATTAAAGCTATAAAGTAAATGTTTTCTTTTTAATTGTATATTTACTTCTATTCATCAAATAAACATTAGATAGAGCATTTTAGAAGAGATAGAAAATGAAATAATGAAATTAGGGAAATATTTACATCTCAGTTGGCAGCTTATAGTGCTAGAGCTAAAAAGCACTTTAGAAATTATGTCATTGTTACAAATTGTGAAATGAGGTAGTTGAATATTTGAGAAATTAAAAAAAATAATTTTTGAAATGCATTAAAGAATTGAGGTTTTAAAAAACATCTTTACTGAGATATAATGCATATGCCATTAAATTCATTTTAAAAACATACAATAGAACAAAAGAACAAAGTTGTAGAATTAACACTCCCCTATATAAATTTATTGACAGTGGACTGTGGTCTGAAACATCTGATGTTGTGGAAAAATAGGGGAGTGTTAATTCTAATATTGACAGTGGACTGTGGTCTGAAACATCTGATGTTGTGGAAAAATAGGGGAGTGTTAATTCTACAACTTTGTTCTTTTTCAATAGTTTTAGCTTCTGTGTCCCTTGTATTTCCATATGAATTGTAAGGCCAGCTCCAGCTCCTCAATTTCTACAAGGAAACCTTCTGGGATTTTGATAGGGATTGTGTTTAATCTGTAGATCAATGTGGAGAGTACTGATATCTTAACAATATTAAGCCTTTGATCCATCAACATGTGAATTCTTTCCATTTATTTAGGTCTTCTTTCATTTCTTTCAACATCATCTTGTACCTTCAGAGTATATGTTTCATAATTCTTTTGTTATATTTAATCTCAATTATTTTATTCCTTTTAAAGATATAAATGGAATTGTTTCTTAATTTCATTTTGGGATTGTTCATTGCTAATGTATAGAAATACAGTTAATTTTTTATCTTATATCACCCTGCAACCTTGCTGAACTCATTTATTAGTTTTAATAGTTTTAGTGTATTCCTTAGGATATCCTATATGCAAGATCATGTTGCTTGCAGAAAGTTTTACTTCCTCGTTTCCAATCAGGATGCCTTTTATTTATTTTCTTTCCTAATTGCCCTGGTTAGAATCTTCAGTAGTATGTTGAATAGAATTGGCAAGAGCTGTCTTGTTCCTGATCTCAGGGGGAAAGTGTTCAATCTTTCACCATTAAGATAATGCTGCTGTTGCTGCTGCTAAGTCGCTTCAGTGTCCGACTCTGTGCGACCCCATAGATGGCAGCTCACCAGGCTTCCTCGTCCCTGGGATTCTCCAGGCAAGAACACTAGCTGTGGGTTTTTCCTTAGATGGTTTTATCAGATTTCTTTCACCGTTAAATATACTACTAGCTGTGGGTTTTTCTTGGATGGCTTTATCAGATAGAGAAGATTCCCTTTTAGCTTACTGAGTTTCTTAAAATCATGAAGTGCTGTTGGATTTCATCAAATGCCTTTTCTGCATCTATTAAGATGTTCATGTGGCTTTTGTTCTTTATTCTATTGAAATGGTACATTATATTAATGATTTTCAAATGTTTGGAGATTTTATTTTAGTAAATGATAATCTATCAGCTATTTTAACTTTATAAGAAAGAAATGTGTCAATTACTAAAGCTGACGTAAGCTACCACAGTGACTGAACACGTACCAATGTATTATTCTTGACACCTGTCAACATAGTGTGATAAAGGTGTATCGTGCTGTCAATAATGGAATAGCCCTGTAGAAAGCCCACCTACATTTCATGGACAGTATTGACAAGTCTTGACTTTGTCATTTATCATATTGAATTACCCTCTTCAGCTGTACGTTTAATAAGGATGCTTGTGTTTTACATTCAGGTCGTTGATAAAAGAATAGAATAAGACAATGCCATAGACTGACATTTCCTGTGCTGTTCTTCTAGAGACTGCTGTTAGAGTTTACATGAATCCATTAATCAATACTTTAATGTTCTGCCATTCTTCTAATAAGAAATCCACCCAACAATGCTATCATGCTGAGAATATTACTTCATCTTATCAAAAATAGATCTTATGAGACATACTCAAAACGAAGATATATATGGTTGATTACATTATTCTGTGTCTGGTGAGGACAGGCACTTTGTTACCGTTCTCACAGTAAAAAAAATTAAGAGAAACTTCACTTAAGTAGAGTTGGGAGACCAGAGGGGCCACTGTCACGCCCTGCAACAATAGCAGAGCCCAGTAGGAAGAAGAAAGACTCTTCTTTCCTGGCAAGGACTCAGCCACTGAAAAGCCATGGACTCTTTGTTTACTCCCAACTTCTTTGCCTCTCTATTAGAGCATTCTCTTTTCCTTGCTCTGCAGGGACTTGCATGTAGCTCGCCATGGTTGCAGACCCCCAGTTGCAATTCTCTGCCAATTCCAAATAAACCCATCTTTGCTAGAGAAATATCTGGCCGTCTGTTTGTTTCAGTTTACCATTCTCAAACCCTTGAACAGTGCCTAACACATAGAAGGCTCTTAGTAAACATCTGTTACAGGAGTGAATGAATCAAATTCCCCAGTGTACTAACCTATGTGTGTGTGTGTGTGTGTGTGTGTGTGTGTGTGTGTGTGTGTGTGCTTAGTCACTCCATCATGTCCCTTTGAGACTCATCATTAGTCTTTTTGAGACTCCATGGATTGTAGCCCACCAGGCTCCTCTGTCCATGGAACTCTCCAGGCAAGAATACTGGAGTGGGTTGCCATGCAGGAGGATCTCCTGAAGATCTCCAGGGGATCTTCCCAACCCAGGGATTGAACCCAGGTCTCCCACAATGCAGGCAGACTCTTTACCATCCGAGCCACCAGGGAAGCCCATACTAACCTGTAAGAACCAAAAAAAGGCAAAACGAATTGTTACCATGATAAGTTTTTGGTAAACCCATGTGTTCAAATGCATCTAAATTATGAGCTTGACAATTTTTTTCACTGTTAGGTCCAGGTATTATATGGTCTGAAGCTCAGACATTTTCATGGGCCTATGAAGAACAATGCCAACTTTGTTATAGGGTCTTAGCAGAGACGTGGAGAAGTGTGGGTCCCTGAGGCTTAAGCTGTGTTAGCTTTCCAATAAACTGTCTTATCTAAACTCTCACAATGGGTTGATACTTATATAATGAATGGATGAATGAAATTCTTTCTTTTTCCTCCTAAAAATTAAATCAAAACTTTTTAGTTGCCTCATTTCAGTTTGACTTTGGATGTTAAACCAGATGAAATTAGAAAGGGCATGCTGTTTATCAAATATTAAGATAGGGCTTCCCTGATGGCTCAGTTGGAGAAGGCGATGGCACCCCACTCCAGTACTCTTGCCTGGAAAATCCCATGGATGGAGGAGCCTGGTAGGCTGCAGTCCATGGGGTTGCGAAGAGTCGGACGCGACTGAAGCGACTTAGCAGCAGCAGCAGCAGATGGGTCAGTGGTAATGAATCTGCCTGCCAATACAGAAGACACGGTTTTGATCCCTGGTCCAGGAAGATCCCGCATGCTGCAGAACAGCTAAGCTTATGTTTCACAACTATTGAGCCTGCACTCTGGAGCCCAGGAGCCACAACTACTGAGCTCATGTGTGGCAACTACTGAAACCTGTGTGCCCTAGAGCTGTGCTCCATAGCAAGAGAAGCTACCACCACAATGAAAAGCCTGCACTCTGCAGCTGGAGAGTAGTCCCCACTCACCACAACTAGAGAAAAGCCCGCATAGCAACAAGAGCCAGCACAGCCAAAAATAAATTAAAAAATTAGGATAATTCAGACTAAAGAGCATTACTTAATTATATTTTTAAGATTAATTATCTTGGGACGTCATAGCAAAAAAACAATCCTGAAATTTAAAGTTTTAAGGAACATGTTGAAATCAAGCAGGACCCTGTGGATCCCCACACTCCATCACTCTAGATACAAATCTTTTCTGTGTCCCCCATTTCTTGTTTGTAGGAAAGAGCTTTCAGCCTCCTAGAACCTCCCTGAGTACCAAAGGATGGATTCAAATAGCTGCTAATCAGGAGAATGAGGGAATAGAGAAACAAAGGAGGAGCAATCAAGACGTAATGGTGCAGCAATGGGACGGGGTCCCAGTTCCTCTTCAAAGAATATACATGATGACAGATCTTTGGGAATTCCCTGGAGGTTCAGCGGTCAGGACTCCAAGCTTCCAGGTTTGATCCCCGGTTGCTCAGTGGTAAAGAATATGCCTACAAGGCCAGAGACACAGGAGAGCCAGGTTCAGTCACCGGGTCGAGAAGATCCCCTGGAGGAGGGCATAGCAACCCACTCCAGTGTTCTTGCCTGGAGCATCCCATGAACAGAGGAGTTTGGCAGGCAACAGTTCATAGAGTCCCAAAGAGTCAGGCACAACTGAACATGCACGCAGGTAGGGAACTAAGATCCTGCAGCTGTGCAGTGGGGCATATATATATATATATACATGTGTATATCAACTATATATTTATATATAGTTCTTTTGCAGGAGCTAAGGCCCCCCAACCCAGGTGGAGGATAGTTACATCAGGCTGAGCACAAGAGTCCTGGAACACGGCTGTTACCTCACCAATCATAAGAAAGTCTGCACACACTGGAAGATAAAGAAGACTCTGACTGCCTTCCCAAAATGAATAATTGCAATTAACTTTCCCTTTTTCCCTTTAAAAATTTTCATGGTTGAGCAAAATCTTTGAAGTTGGTTCCTAGACACGAGTCTCCCTTCTCTCCAGGTTGCCAGCCTCCTTAATAAAATAGCATTTCCTTTCCAACTGTCAGGGGAGTGTAATTCCTCGGTTCTGTCCTGTCACAACAAAGATTTGAAGCAATGGACGAAAAAGCCCTTGGTGCACCACAGTTCTCGGACAGTCCGTGTTATAGTTCTGTGACAGATCAGTTTTATTTAGAAAATAAAGGAAAATACATCCTTGAGGCGTGGGGGCATGCCCGCCCAAAAGATGCAAAGAGAAGAGAGAGAGAGAGAGAAAGAGATAGAGAGCACATGCGCAGGGGAGAGAAAGAAAGAGGGACCCCAGCTCTTTGGCTCCTCTTTTTTATGCTTTTTTCCTCCCCCTGGGAACTGCCCTGTGTAAATTGGGCTAGGCAGGAGTGCTGTTTGTGCTACCTGAGGTCCTCACTCTGGTCCTCGGACCTTCCTTTGTTCTTTTTTCATGGGCTTTTCCCTTCCTTGTCTTTTAGCCACCACCATTCTGGACTTCTGTTTCCTATTCTAACTACCTAACACAATCAACACTTGTCTCTCAAGTATTAGCTTTCCAGCAGCAAGCAGCCAAACCTGAGTTCACTAACGTAGTGGAATCTGCAAGATGTGAAGACTGGGCTTACTGTGGAAAGAAAATGCAGATCAGGAGTAGGGGGCTTGACTCAAGCCATTAACTAGGTGTGTGACCCTGACTAGGTCCCTCATTTCTATGCATCTTCAGTTTTCTCACCTGTCTGGACCAGAAAGACTCTGAGATTTTTTTCTGCTCTGAATTTTGATGCCTGTTTCTACTTAGAATGGATTTGAAAATTCATTTTGGTAATTGTAAAAATCAGAGGTCCAAACAGATCCTCAAAGAGAAAATACAAGGGAAAATGCTAATTTTACATGATGTCTTATATCTCATTTGAGATTTTCCTTTATAAATAAAAAGAAACAGAAAAGGGACTTAAAGTGTCTCTGTTACTGAACACAGATTTGTGTGCCCAACACAGTGAGGCCAAACTCCGAAATGTGAGAGTCTGGAGTAGAAAGTCACTTACTGCAGAGCTAAGCAAAGAGAAAAGGCAACTCATGCTCAAAACCCCCAAACTCTCCAGTGATTTTGGGGAGAAGTTTTAATAGGCAAAATTTGGGGTGAGGGCTGCAGGGCATGTGACTTTCTTATGCTTGGTTGCTGGTGCTAAGTTGCTTCAGCCGTGTCTAACTCTTTGGGACCCAGTGGCCTGTAGTCCACCAGGCTCTTCTGTCCATGGCATTCTCCAGGCAAGAATACTGGAGTGGGCGGTGGTTGTTGTTCAGTTGCTCAGTCAACTCATTGCAGCCCCATGGCCAGGCTTCCCTGTCTTTCACTGTCTGCTGGAGTTTGCTCAAGCTCATGTCCATTGAATTGATGATGCCATCCAACCACCTCAGAGTGGGTAGCCGTTCCCTTCTCCAGGGAATCTTCCCGATCCAGGGATCGAACCCACATCTCTTGCATTTCTTGCCTTGGCAGGCAGATTCTTTATCACTAGTGCCACCTGGGAAGCCCAGATGGGACCATTTATAACCCCTGAGGTTTAAGTCAGCAAGGGGTGTGTCTTTTTGGTGACGAGGTGCAGGAGGAAGACAATGGGTTTGAAACTTTACTTCTGCCATATATCGACTCAACAACAATATATCTGAACACAGCAACGTTGTCTAGCCTTTCCTGTTAGTCCAGGAAACTGTTTCATAATTTTGTTATTCAATATGATTGATATTTTTCTTTTCTGACAACTTTTAGAGAAAACCAATGTGTTATTAATAGAAGAAAAATGTACAACAGTGGATTCTACTTGAAAGAAAAAACCTGGTCTATTCAGGAGGGAGGATAAAATGAATGGCTCAAGTAGACTTGTAGCTGCAACCAAATCTAAATATAAAAGGGTTACTATGACTACAAAGGTGGCATATTTGAATTAAAATGAATGTGAAAGCCTTTTAAATGCTAATTGCAATTGGAGGAAGTCTACTACTTCAAATTGCAGACAGTTCCCCCACCTCCTTCTGTACTTGATGGCTTCTGGGTGAAATCTACTTTAAACAAAACTATTGTTCTGTGACTTTCCAAATACTCTGAGTTCTCTAGTTTAAGGGTTGAATGAAGTGACACCTTAGTCCCTCAGTCTTGTCTGACTCTTTGTGACTCCATGGACTATAACCCTTCAAGCTCCTCTATCCATGGAGTTCTCCAGGCAAGAATACTGGAGTGGGTTGCCATTCTTCCCGACCCAGGAATCAAACCTGTCTCTCCTGCATGGGAGGCAGATTCTTTTACTGTCTGAGCTACCAGGGAAGCCCTGTTTAAGGGCTATGCTCTATACCAGTTCTAATATTGTACCTCTGTCTTCATTTGTTTAGTCAGAGCCTCAGGATCCTCTGTGTGTGTGTGTGTGTGTGTGTGTGTGAGATGAAGAGTATGATGAGCCACCCAAAAAATCTTTAAGGTGTAAGCCATCCCTTCTGAATGGTTATGACTTTCAGTCAATTCAGAGAACATGCATAGAGCTAATTCTAAATGCAGGGTACTATGGGGAAAACTCAGGTAGATAAACCTGGGTTCTGCTCCCCATGGACTCCCTATAGATGAGAATTTATACTGAGTGATCTTTTTGAGTTCTTTCCAGATCTTCTTTCAGTTTCTTCAAAGAAATAGTCACCATTCCTTAGTATAGATTGTACCGGCAGGTGCCTGAAATAAAACCACTACAATAGTGTCAGTATTACCAGATTACTGAGACATTCTTGAATTGGTTACAGCATTCTCTATTCATCTCTGATAAGTTTAAAGGACATACATGCATTCTATTTTTTAAAAGCATGTGAGTATGAAATTGGAACTCACTATTTCATGAAATAAATGGATGATATTTACATAAGGAGTATTTGACGACAGAACTCTGTTTTCAGAATAATAATTAATAACTCTAAGAGAAATTTTTCTGATACAGTGTGGGAAATGAACATTTAAAGATTATTTAAGAAGTCTTTTCTATCCAGAATACAGGGAAGACTTACTGAGGAGGGGCCCCTGATTTCCAAAGACTGAAGCATCTGATGTTCACTTTTGGTTTTGTCATGACCAATAGCTATATATTTATAAATAAGTGAGTTAATGAACACATTTTCCACCTTTTGGTTTGTTACTTACTTTCTAAATCTGTGCAGGTATTGTTTAATTTTTTAAAATGTCCACAAGAGTTATCCAGGGAATAGGATAGGCTAGTTCTTGGTTCCTTTTTTACACCTATGTTAAAAAATCTATAACTATATTTAAAAAACCCACCAAACCCTATTGTTGTTTGTAGTTGAGTCACTAAGTCATGTGTGACTCTTTGTGACCCCATGAACTGCAGTAGACCAGGCTTCCCTGTCTCCCAGAATTTGCTCAAACTCATGTCCATTTACTATCCCACAGGAACAGAGTAAATTCTCTGAGATAAAGGAGAATAAAAAGTAAGAAAAACATTAAAATTTTAAGGATTTTGAAAACTTATGTACCTAGTGGAAGATTATTTCCTCAGTGCACCAATTAACAGCCTCCAGAATATTTCACCGTTTGGGGAACTCTGACCTAGACCCTGGGGCACAGAAACCAGTCTGTTGGTTGGAACAGCAAGGAGGAGTTTAGTCCTGAGTGAGTAATGCATCCTAATGAAGACTCGGATATGGGGACAGGTTATTCTGCGTACTTGGTGAGACTGGTATGGACACTCTGTCCCAGCATTGTGCCACCTCCTTCAGAAGTCCTTGTGCCAGGCAAGCACAGTCTCAAAAGAGCAGGTACCGGCTGCAGGGAGCTTGGATATCCAGAGCAGAGAGACCCAAGTGCCCAAAAGTGAGCACCTGATGAGGCAGATGAAGTTCATGGATGTGGACATTTAATTTAACCTGTTAATATAATGTGTCTGTTTATGGAGACTTGCTTCCCTGCTAGCTCAGACTGTAAAGAATCTGCCTATATGCAGGAGACCCAGGTTCAATCCCTGGGTTGGGAAGATCCCCTGGAGGAGAGCATGGCAAGCCACTCCAATATTCTTGCCTGGAGAATCCCCATGGACAGAGGCGCCTGCTGGGTTACAGTCCATGGGGTTGCAAAGAGCCGTACACAACTGAGCAATGAACACTTATAGAGACTAGATGTAAAAAACAAACAAACAAATAAAAAACTGTGTGGATAGGAAAGAACTTGGGAACTATGACTAAACCAAGCAGCCCCAGAAAAAACAGGAACTGTATCACGAATATGAGGAACTGATCAGCCCTAATGGTCACTGGTGGAAGTGGGTTCCAGCAGTTCATCAGCATTGAATTGGGTTGGCCAAAATGTTCTTTCGGGCTTGTCCCATTAGCTCTTATGTAAAAACTTTTTGGCCAATCCAACATGTACTCATGGCCCGGTAGAAAGAGGGCACACCCATGCATCCTAAGGTAATCAAATATCAGAATGTCTGAAAGGGTGATATGAATTCAGTTAGTGAGTTCAGTCGTAGTTGGTTATACAAAAACCATGACAAAATTCATAGCTTTTTGTATACAACCTGTAACTTTTTAGAAAACAAAACAGACAATGAAATCGTATCACAATAATAATTATTTATGATTTTTTATTGAAGTATAGTTGATGTTCAATATTAATATAATATAACCTAAGTTACAGGTATGCAATATAGTGAACCACAAATTTTAAAGGTTATACTCCATTTATAGTTATTATAAGATATTGGCTGTCTTTTCTGTACAATATAGCCTTGTAGCTTATTTTATTCATAATAGTTTATGCCTCTTAATCTTACTATTGCCCCTCTCCCTTTCCATCTCCCCACTGGTAACCACTAGTTTGTTCTCTATATTTGACAACAAAAGTTTTTAAACTGTATAATAACCAAATATTGAGAATAACTTTACAAGTAATGTGTCCAGTCCACAGGAAGAAATGGATAAAACTTGTAAAATACTTGGCTAGATAAATAGGTATGTAAAACATTGTATCACATTTCTCTTCTCTTCAATCCAAAAGTAAAATATCCTTATTGGGAGCATTTCTAACACCAAAATTTTAGAAAGTAAAATCCTTCCCCTTATTTTCCCTTAAACACTTTTCATTCTCCAGAGGTGTCAGAGTTAGCAGTCTGCTGTGTATCTTTACCCATTTATCTTTTTCTCTCTTTTCTTGATTTCTTTTCAATGAAGCAGACAGTTGCTATCATTCCATTCCCCCCATTAACTTTTGTCTTTACCATTCTTTCATGATGTTTTTCAGAGGTTATCAGAGATTTCAGCCTGCAGTCTTGATTTGCAGCCTAACATGAGCTTCCCCTGATGGCTCAGTGGGTAAAGAATTTGCCTGCAATGCAGGAGTCACAGGAGACAGGGGTCCAACCCCTGGGTCAGGACGATTCTCTGGAGGAGGGAATGGCAACCCATTCCAGTATTTGTGCCTGGAGAATTCCATGGACAGAGAAGCCTGGCAGACTGTAGTCCAAAGGGTCTCAAAGAGCTGGACATGGCTGGGTGACTAAGCAAGCATGGATTATACTTTACCATTTTCCTGATAATATTAAAACTTTAGATTAACTCAATTATCCCTCTATTAACTTTTTAATTTTATTTCTACACATCTTTCAAAACCTGTAAGACATTGTTATTATTATTCTGTGTTCTCAATAATTCATTTTCATTTCTCCTTCCATTGCTTTTCCTCACTTCCTGCATTTCTGTGGTTTAAACTGGGATAATTTTCTTTCTGTCTGATAAACATTTGTATTTTTCTTAGTGCAGGTTTTCTGGTAAAAATTCTGTTTCATTTGTTTAAAAATTATTTTTTTATTTTGCCTTCATTTTCAAAGAGGATAGACTTACTGAATATAGAATTAATTCTTTTTTCTTTCATCATTTTCAAGATATCATCTCATTATCTTCTGACATCCAGTTCTATTGAGAAATTGCTGTCAGCCTTATTTTTTTAAAAGATAATAAATATACTTTTTTTCTCACCTGCTAATTTTTAAAAATCAGTTGAAAAGTCTTGGCTATGATCTCTTGAGTTTTTATTTTTTCCTTTTTCATATTCTTCCTTCTGGTTGCTTCAGCAGCCCTTTCATGGCTTTAAACATATTCTTGTTTGCCTTTTTTGTTTTTTTAATTTGGCTTTGTTAACTGTTCTTAGTGGGAATGCTGGTTTGCTGAAAGCCATTCCATTATACCCACCAATATCTCATTATTCAGACTAAGTCATATGGTTACATGCCACGCAGTGAAAGATAATTTCAAATGTTCTGAGTGACAACATGCCTAACTGAAAATCAGAATTACATTCCTAGGGAAGGTGAGAAGAATGAGTGTTAGGGTATGTAATGCACTCTGTTTCAATGTAGTGGAAGCCAGTTATACTTCTAGGGTGAGATGGGGGGTGGTCTTCTCATATAGCATGGCTCAGAGTTACCAGAACATACCTGTAACTTAGGTGAGCTCATAAAACAACCATGACTTGATCAGTCCTCACTATCAAAATGAGTCAGCTCTCCATCTGGACCCATGCTCACCAGACAACCCTGGAATAGTCACTTGGCTTTCCTTGGAGACTTGGAGAAATGTGCTGATCAGCAGGTATGTATCTGTCAATCAGTTTGGCAGTTATATTTCTCAAGCTAAATAATCAAAAGCAGTGTCACAACCTGCATGGTGAACCAGACTTCTTGAGCTCACTTTGCCCTGGATAAAATGACAAAATATCGTGTCCTAACCTACCGGAATTTAATTGTTTCTATGGCATTCTTACTAAACTACTGTCAACCCTTAAATATTAAGCATCTCTTTCTAAATTTAATAGCAGGTCCTGTCTGTGGAATTGAAAAATGAAATATCTGTTTAGAAAGATTTTACAAATGATATATAAGCTTCTCGTAAAGAGATGAGGCATCTTATAAGAGTAATGAACACTGGAAAGATCATGTCTGAAACTATTTTCTCATTATGTCAGACATGCAGTTAGAAAATGTGGTCCTAAAACTGGTGAAAAGAAAACTCACAGAGGATTCTAAAAGATTTATCTCTCAGATTGATTGGCCTGTAACTTGGGGGTTATAAAAAATGTTTGTTCCTTTTCAAGGTAGAGCAGAATATAGATTTTGGCTAATGTGAGAGAACCTCCCTATTAAGTTAATCACTGCAAACACTAGGCCCTCATACACAGAAGAGATCTAAATTATTGAGGGTAAGAGCTCTCTTGGTACCCATTTCAATTTTATGGGAATAATCAGATGACTAGGAGGAAAAATAGTAACTAGAGAGGTCCTTGGGATTCTCCTACAAAGTTTGGAAGAGGCACTTAATTTTTCCAACTCTCATTTCTTCCTTTTACAATCTGTTATAGAAAATAAAATATGATCTCTGAGGATATGTTGCTTATACTAATGAAATAATAACCTCAGTGATGCTGAGTTTATTGGATGGGCTCTGAGCCAATTTCCCTAAGCCCTGTTCTTGCCTAATTACTAGCTCCCTTAAAATTCAGCACTTTCTTAATTTTTTTTTTGCAGTATGGGAGTGTTTAGTTCTCTTTTCCTCCACCCACTCTCACTTTTTAAATTATCTCTGTTCACTAGCCCATTTAGTTCTTAAGCTTGTAGAATCAGATGTATGCTACAGAGTCTATCTCTAGTAAAAGGCATAGATCCAGAGATTTTTTTTTTTTGCATCTTCAAGAAATTCATAGACTCCTTGAAGCCCATCCCCAAACTAATTTTATATCCTTTATATTCAAGGATATAGAATACATTTAATTTCTTTCTAGTATATATTTTCAGATTTTGTATATTTTATAAATGGTTAGGCTCTTTTGTATCCCTACTGTTAAACATTTTACTTTTCAACATCAGTTCATAAGGTCATGCTGGATAAAACACCGAAAGAACTATATACAACAATGGGGCCAATATGATGGGCAGTAGAGTACAAGTAATATCAAAGACCTCCATGTTGGGACAAATGTTATTACCCATTTATTGTTTGCTCTATTTTTCACTGTACTGAGAACCTGTTGTTTTTGATAGCCCTGATGACTTTCCCAAGGCTTATACATTTTGTGGCAACCAGCTGCTGAAATTGGCTGATATAGTCTGGTCTCTTTTAATCCATCACATATGTGCTTTTCTACTAGGAGCACCCTATACATGCTTTTCTCTCCTTCTTTCTCTCTTTGCAACCCCACAACTGTACAGTCCATGGAAATCTCCAGGCCAGAATACTGGAGTGGGTAGCCATTCCCTTCTCCAAGGGATCTTCCCAACCCAGGGGTCAAACCCAGGTCTCCCACACTGCAGGTGGATTCTTTACCAGCTGAGCCACAAGGGAAGGCCAAGAATACTGGAGTGGGTAGCCCATCCCTTCTCCAGTGGATCTTCCCAACCCAGGAATTGAACCAGGGTCTCCTGCATTGCAAGCGGATTCTTTACCAACTGAGCTATCAGGAAAGCACCTTTGCGTAATTAAATCCTCCCTTATTCTCACCTGGTTAGTGAGCAGCTTCCCTTTACATGGTTATTCAGGGAACCAGGCTTTTTTCCATCTTGTGGGTCCACTGTCTTCTAGAGCTCAGAGCCCTCTGCTTCCAGTAGTGGAAAGAGAGGATAGAGAAGGGCCACAGTTATAATCACCTTGACCCGAAAGGGACATAGATCACTTGCAAACATTGTAAGAGCTAGTCACATGACACCATCTAAGATACTAGGGGCTCTGGGAAGTATAACTCCTAACTAGGCAGCCACTTCCTAGGGAGCACATCAACACTGGAAGAGGGAGCAGGAGTTCTTGGTAATATCTGCCTATCTCTGCCACACCACAGGGTACCACCTGCATCTCGCATAATGGCAAAATCACAGCAGGGATTCAATAAATACCTGCAGGACGGATGCAATTGTTTGAGGTAGTTTGTGATGAGCAGTAATATAGCAATTTCACATCTGGTGTACAGCTTGAAGAAGCAACAGTTCTATTATGGTGTAGATGCCTAATTTACATAGTTTCAAAATAATAATCCAGGAAAGACTGCTCTCTCAGGTTTAGTATGTCGGAATACACCATGCTGGGCATCATCTTTGTTTCAATCTGTGGGTTAGAATCATAGCGCAAATGCATCAATAAAAATAGAAAAAGAAACTCTGGCAAATTATATCTGAGAAGCCCATTACAATGGGTTTCATCCTGGCCATTTCAAACTGCCTCTGAATTAATTGCCCACAAGAAGCAAAAGAGAGTGTAACATAAGCGCAGATAAATAACCAATGTAAAGTAGATTGAATTTAAACTAATCCTTAGGTAAAGATATTTGTCCAAACTGATCTGTTCCCATTGGGTGAGTACATGTACTTATATATATTAATTTTTATAATGGCCATATGAAGGATTATATATATGGAACTAGGCATATATAGAACATCAGGGAATTGTAGCTATGTGTTGGCATGTTTAAAATAATACCTTTGCTCATTCCACATTATAATTAAGACTTGAATTTCAAATATAAGAACTTGATTATGTAACAAATGAAATCATGTTTTCACCAAATCTCTAAATTTTAGCCTTAGGATATATCTCTAAGTATGTACTTTAAATGTGAAGTTTACAAGATTAGCAGGAACTGTAAAAAGCACTAAAAGTGCTTTCCAGTGTTATTTCAAAATCTTAAGTGCTCTCTGAATGACTTTGGCTTATTTCTGAAACAAATTTATTTTGGTACTGGTAGTTTCTGAATGATTGCTACGTAGAAGGGCTTTACATCTATGTGTGAAAAAGACCAATTTAACTGTCCATACTTCTGTGTCCTTAGAGTGGTGCCAATTTGTACTATACTGTGAGAATTCATATACAGATGAAATAGACTGGTACTAAATAAAATTGGATCTGTCCAATTAAATCTGCTCACATAGAATTTGTAATCTAGATTCTGCTTCTAGAATACACAAATAAATACACAGTTCTTTCATTTTGTTTCATTAATTAGCATATGATGATGATATTCCACATTGTTATTCATCTTACAGCAAATAGATTTACTTTTTGCCTTGTTAAGGTGGGGTTGGAAGTAACGCCAAAGAATCTATTGAGAATGTAGTATCACTTTTAAGGAAAGCCTAACTCAAGGACATGCAGGAACTTGACACAGTGCCCAGTGTCCTTGACAGGGAATTGCTTCTACAGCAAAGCTCCCCAATCTTGAATATAAGGCTGATTTTTTTCTTTTTCTTTTTTTATTGAGGGATAATTGCTTTACAGGATTGAAACTCAGAAAAACATCACAAAGTTCTTGCATGTTGAAAGTTGCACTTTTAGTATCTATGGATTGAGAAATAACATAATGATAATATCTATTCTTGAGCTTAGCAATGTTTTAAGATATAGTCTCATGTCATTAATCATCACAGCATCAGCAAGTTTCTATAAAAGTATAAGACCTATTTAGAAGAGGCAGGTTATCTATGCCACTGATGCTTGGCCTTCATATAAATTGTAGACCCTTCAAGGGCTTGTCATCGAGAGAGAGAAAAGAATTGGGTAATATAATATATGTATAACTGGTAGTAGATATCTTTTTGAGTTTTTTGAAAATTCATTCTTAACAAAGGCCTAAGAGCTTTAACAAAACTTACTTCTTTCCAGGGCCAGGCCAGATGCTATTCTTATTTACTCCCATGAATGCCTAATCTTTTTTCTTTATCTTTTTGACCATGCCACACTGTGTATCTTGTGGGACATCAGTTCCCTGACCAGGGATAGAACCTGGGCCATGGCAGTTAAAGCAGTGAATCCTCATCACTAGACTGCCAGGGAACTCCCTGCCTGACCTGTTCTTGATGCCAGATGTGACCTCTGGCAATCTTGAGTGGATATAAAGCCTTATCATTACTGATACTCTTCTCCTTGGAATTGTGATTAAAGTTTGATATTTTATAACACCAAGGAATTGCCTAGGAAAAATATCAGGCCTGATTCTTTAATTAGGTAATCTTCTGAACTATCTAGCTCATTCTGCAGTATCTCTGGAAAAAAAAAGTAACTGCATAAGCTTTGGGAAAAAGGAGCACTAACAGAATTTAAAAATAAGTCTTCAATTTATAAGAATTACATTGCAAGAAGGAAGGGAGGACTCACCTGTGAGAGGAAATGTACCATCACACCCCTAGCTCTTAAGACATAAAAACGATAAACTTATGCAAAAACTCAGACCCCCAATCCAAGATTGGAGGGCAAAGAGGGCCAAGGGAGCCTTAGGTGGAGGAGGCCTCCTTTCCTCCTTCTCCTTCACTGAAGTCAGACCTGTGTCGCTGTCTGAAGGGTCACTCTGCCTACTTCTTTTCGCTTCATCTTTTGTGGGGATTTCCTCCAATCAAATCTCCCCATTTCATCTCTGCTTGGCGTCAGGTTTTTGGAGGACCGGAAGTGACATACCGTGTATTAGCCCAGATGAATCCTTATAAGCCTGAGCTATCTCAGCATTTGTTGTTCAGTCACTCAGTCACGTCCAACTCTGCAACATGAATAAAATAATAGTTTTTAAGTCCTAGGAGTTCTATGAGACGGAGTTCTGACAATGGATGAAAAATTCTAAGCATAGTGTCTGGCACAGGGCAAGTTGTCAAGGAATAATAACTATCATGAGTTATTATCATTATAATCATGTTATCATATATATCATTATATTCATATATCATTGTGATCATTACTATCCTTCAGGGCTCCTGGAATTCTCAGCTTAGGAGAAAGCTGAAAAATTTGAAGGTTACCTTTACTTGGAGGAACCCTGGATTCCCAAATGTGGTTGGGAAGGAAATCACTGAATCCCAGGTTGATCACAATCCAAGTCTTTTGTAGCTGTCTGTGGTGGGGTTTTCCTAGCTGTTGGGTTTTTGTGTTATCTGTACTTGTTCAAAAGCCCGTGAAAATCTGTCTGACCTACTGAGGCTACGGCAAGGGTGGGCTGGGGACTTCAGGGACTTCTTGGCCAGAATAGAGCTTCCTCCCCTCTCACTTTTTTAAAAACATAATTTCAGATCTATATGATAGTTACAAAAATAGTACAAAAGATTTCTGAATACCTTCACCTTGACTCCCCCCAATATTAACACTTATGTGTGTGTGTGTGATTTTCTTCCAAATCCTTTAAGAGGAAATAGCCAGCATGATGTCCTTTTACCTCGAATTATTTCGTTGTGTTTTTTCCTGAAAATAAAGAATTTTCTTACACAGAGTACAATTTTCAATCAGGAAATTAGCATTGATTCAATTCTATTGTCTAGTAAAGTTAGATATAGCATTCTATTATCTAATAGAGCTTGTCCATTGTCTCAGTAATATCTTTCATAGAGTAAAAATCACAGATCAGACTTTAGAGTCTCCTCTTTTACTTTGCCTGAAATGTAATTCTATGAATAACTAGTAAGTGCCTACTAAGTGCCAGGCAGGAGCTGGTAAGACTCAGGTAGGGAAGAAGGGTTGCTCGTGTTTAAGCAGCTCACATCTGCTCCAGAAAGCAGACACACTAGTAACTAGAGAATGAATTAGGCTTGTAGTGTGGTATGTGGAGAGATTCAGTGGGGACTCATCTACTGTGGGACGTATGGAAAGTGAAAATTGCCCGGTTATAGTCTCACATCCTGCCTTACAATAAATCCACAGCAGCTGGATTTTGTCTTCTACACTGAAACAGCTAATTTCTTGGGTTAAGCAGCTGATGAAGTAGTTATGTTGCTTATAGAGACCATGTTGTCTGAATGAAAAACATTTTTAAATACCAGAGTTAAAATTATCTTGGTAAGAACCTCACCCATGAGAGGCAGGAGGGAAGATGGAACCCTCTGAAGGTGGTTCTGGTGGCACTGCTGACTCAGGCATTCACTAGGCAGGTGCTCACTGAGGTCTGAATTACCTCCATTGTTTACGTTATTTCTCTCATTCTCTTTATTCAACTAAATACTCGGTGAGACTTCAAATGACTGTTTCACATGCTTAGAGGATGGAAAATTACTAAGACAAAATCTTTGCTCTGAATGAACTTATGCCAGGGAAAGTAAGACAAGGACATAAAAGATCATGGAACAAAACATGAGAGAAGGGGTTTAAGAAGGAAAAGAGATTGCAAAGAGGTAGGCTCAAGGAAACACTTCATGGAAAAGGTAGCATTTAAGACGGTCATTGAAAGAGGGAAAGCTTTCTGGGCAATGTAAGTTGGGGACTTACTTTCTATGGGGTGTAAAGTGAAGTGAAGTAAAGTCAAAGTCGCTCAGTCATGTCCGACTCTTCGTGACCCCATGGGCTGTATAGTCCATGGATTTTCCAGGCCAGAATACTGGAGTGGGTAGCCTTTCCCTTCTCCAGGGGATCTTCCCAACCCAGGGATCAAACCCAGGTCTCCCGCATTGCAGGTGGATTCTTTACCAGCTGAGCTGCAAGGGAAGCCCTCTATGGGGTGTATCAGTATAGTTAAGGTCTAGAGATAGGAGAGCACTGTCGTGAGTGGGATACTCAAACATACCAAAGATGGGAAGCCCCATCTTCTGGGCCACCAGGCACTTGTAGGAAAACAGTGAGAAGCAGGGTGGAGAGAGAATCTGGAGAGGACGCCCAGAGTCAGACATGACCAAAGCGACTTAGCAGCAGCAGCAGCAGCAGCAGCAGCAGCAGAGTACCTTAGAGTGTGGCCTCCAGCAAATCTTCTCCTAGTTCCCTGAGGGAGTCCTGGGAGTGGTCTGTTTCCCCCCACCTCCCTCTCAGTCTTCCCTCCCTCTCCGTCCCCTCTCCTTTCTTTGCTCTTTCTCTTGGTATCAAGAGATCTACTCTCAAATGGAGTCCTATGCCAGGTTGGACAAAGACTCCATTCTATTCTCATTCTGCACTTGCTCAGCCCTCCTCCACTTGGTTAAAGTACAGGGACAAACTTTCATATTTCTAGGTTGTCACACAACCACCAAGATGAGGCATGCTGGTATGCCAGTGCAGTAAAGGAGTCCTATGGGTCATCTGAGGGATGGCCCTCTGCCTCCTCTGGACAAGGCAAGGTTGGCAAGGTTGGCATTTGAGGCCCTAACCAGGTTCAATATTTTAGTCAATTAGCTAGTTGCCTCCCAATATGTCACTGTTCCACGTCCAGGATAACAGGTCTACATGTTAGAAACTATCTGAGTTTACAAGAGTGCTTTCTTCCTGAGGATGTCAAACTAAGGCTATTCTAAGAGGAGAAGGGGATGACAGAGGATGAGATGGCTGGATGGCATCACTGACTTGATGGATGTGAGTCTGAGTGAACTCCGGGAGTTGCTGATGGACAGGGAAGCCTGGCATGCTGCAATTCATGGGGTTGCAAAGATCGGACACGACTGAGCGGCTGAACTGAACTGAACTCTAATATATATTTTTTCTTATTAAGGGCATGCAAATGATCATGAGGAAAGAGCAAATGCCTAGTAGTAGTATTCTATTTTATTTAAATTTTTTTGAAATTAATTTTTATTGGCGTATAGTTGATTTACAATGTGGTGGTAGTTTCTGCTGCATAGCAAAGTGAGCCAGATATATACATATGCACACATATATCGACTCTTTTACAGATTCTTTCCCCATATAGGTTATTACAGAATATTGAGTAGAGTTTCCTGTGTTATACAGTAGGTTTACTGTATAGGTTTTTGATTTAATTATCTATTTTATATACAGTAGTGAGTATATGTCAGTCCCAATCTCTTCCCTACCCCTTTTCCCCTCATGGTAACCATAAGTTTGTTTTCCCTTCTCCAGGGGATCTTCCCGACCCAGAGACTGAACCTGGTTCTCCTGCATCACAGGTGGATTTTTTTATTGTCTGAGCCACCAGGGAAGCCCCCAACCATACATTTGTTTTCTACATCTGTGACTCTTTTTCTGTTTTGTAAATAGATTCATTGTCATACTGAGTGAAGTCAGTCAGACAGAAAGACAAGTCCCATATGATATTGCTTACACGTGGAATCTAAAGAAGTGGTAGTAGTGCTATTTTTAAAAAGGTATGACGAGCTTCACTACCATATCTCCTTGATTCTAAGATGCACAGTTTCATATGTTTTGGCGTCTGTGAAATGGGAGCATGGCCTACATGCAACATGAATGTTTAATGCAGTATCTCTGTTTTCTGTCCCCACTCCCGAGTTCCCTCTTGCCTCCTCACCAAAGCAAACAAGTCAAAAGCTATTATTAAGTCACTGTTCTACAATCAAGGGAATAGGATGATGTTTTCTTGTTCCTCACGCCTATCCCCTAGAGATACCCCTTCTGTTTATTAGCTGTGTGAGGAGAAGTCATCTACTTAAAGTTTCCTATTGATGGTTAAGCATCTCCCCTGGAGGGGAGATTATGTATAAGGCATGTCTAGACTATTTCCATCAGCCAACACCATTTCCTTTGCAAACCGAGCCTCATCTGAACAATTTCCACATGAGCTTGTCCTTTTGACGTCCATCTGTCCTCATGTTGCCTTCCTAACATAAAGCATCAAAGGATTAATTTTTAACAATCTCAGCCTGTTTTTTTATGATGGTTATTATTATTATTTACTTATGTATAAATGATTCTATGATGATTCAATTACAAGTAGACACAGAGGCACTTTGTTCAGTAGATAGCTTTGTTTATCCCCCACAAAGCAGAATATGAGTTAAATATACTTAAAAATAGGAAATGAATGTATTTTCCTAGAATTCTGAGTCTAAATTCATGGATGAGAGGGACTCCTAACTAGATTCACTTGAGGACTGGGCGAGTCATAGCTTATCCATGCTTTTAATTTTTCCCTGCAAGTTTTAAAAACAGGATAAAATCTGGTTGGAGTATACAGATTGGACAGATGCAAGGGATTTTTAAAAATAAAGTGTCAGAAAAGGATGCATCCCCGGAAAGGGTGGGTGTGTGGAAGGGAGGGCATGCTGGTAGGTAACCCAGCAGCAGCTACTTCGCTGAAGAGGGGGTGTAGTAGGGGAAGTTTGAAATGAGGGAAGGGTCTGCCTCTCAGGACCGGAGTAGCTCTGGCACTACGTCAACATTCTATCTGAAATGTGGGTGGGGTCATTTCCGTGCACTTAACAGTCCTTCTGGATCCCTAATGGACTGCCAGCTGCCCTTTCTTCCACTGCCAGCTACTCCCCACGTTACCTGATCTCTTCCCAGGCTCTTCGACCTACTCTTCCTTTTCCTCTTCAACTGTGTTCTAACTTTTCTTGGTCTTTACCCAAGAACTGAAATCCGACTTTCCCTGTACAACTCTCACTGTAGAGACCACACTTTATCCGTGTACTTGGAACTCATAGGATGTGAGGGTTTACACGGTTCGGTTCCTCTCTGAGCTTTCTTCCTAGCTCTACCCTCTCTCTTGAAACTCTCCTCCTGGGAAGCCCATAGGGGTCACCGCCATGGCTGTGTGAAGGGGCTCAGACAGCACAGTGTGACACTGGCCTCCGCCGCTCAGAGACTAAGATCATGCTGGGTGGTGGTGCAGGGTAAAGAATTCACCGTTCAGGATACTGGCAGAGGGCCTGGCAGGTTGCAAGCACTCAGCTCTCTCTTCAGTTCACTTTCTCTCTTACCCTCCCTTCTTATTCTTAATTCTGCCATCTGCACAATTCCTAGAAAAATCTTTTAATTTCTGAGAACTAGATGAGTTTATCATCTGGCTCACAAGTTAGTAAGGTATCTCAACATCCAAACTGATGGCCCTTCCAATTCCTTGGTTTCACCATTCTTTATCAGCCTCTGCCTTAATTATGTTCATCATGAAAATCTTCATCCCCTCCAAGAACTTTCCTTCAGTTCTCTCACTGACTTGTCTTCCTCGGGACCTGCACCACCTCTTCACAATACTAGATTCACAGAATTATCACTTATGATGGGCTTTTAATGAGGACTGAGTAGAGGCGAAAAGATGTGCAATACAGAATAACATGTCATTGAAAAATAACTCCAAGCAGTATTGAAGGTCTGTATATCACATTACTCAATATTTCTTATTTAGATGTTTACCTGATAAATGAGTCTCAGAGTATGAGGCCAAGAAAATGCTTGCCTCCTCTGATGGTCTGGCCAGTGTCCTTTAAGCAGAGACTGGAACTTAAGAAACTGTCAGGCTTCCCAAGTTGCCTTGGCTGTTGGGAAGACTAGGACCTCCCTTCTTCTCCTTTCTCCCCTCCTCCCTCACTTCCTTCCTTTCTCTCTTCACTCTTTTATAAAATTATAACATTTTTCTTACTTTAATTCTTCCAGTATGATTATTCTTTTTGTTTTTATTACTTAAAATTTGGAATTTTATTGTATCTGGATTTTCTGCAGACTTTATCTTTTAAAAAAAATTGATGTAAGAAAGAGAGTAAATAAACACAACCCGGGATGATGTTGGCCTAATTTGTTCCTTGGACCCAGACTCCTTCCCCAGGGGAAGGGGCAGATGGCTGATGAGGGACCAGCTCCATAATGATGATGAATCAGTCTTTCTGGTGGTTTTCCCAAAGTGCCTTGGCACCTCTCCAGGATTGCCATGGAGGCTACTGTGAGCCCAGCCCACCAACTTGGTCTGTCTTAGGTACTGGGTTTTATGGCTAAGAGAAATCTTCTAGCAATTGTTTTGCTTCAAGTATGAGAGGACATCTTTGCCTCTGAAAAAGTGAATTCTTTTGGGGAACTCCTCAGGAATCTGAGGTCTTTTAAATTAAGATTCTTTTTACAGCACATTTTCTCTGTGTTTAATTGTCATGAGGCATTATGCTAGATTTTTAAAAAGCTTTGTATTTTGTATTGGAGTACAGCTAATTAATAATGTTGTGATAGTTTCAGGTGGACAGCAAAGGGATTCAGCCACACATATACATGTATCCAGATTTTGACATGCATCAGTTCATTAGATTCTCACCATAATGTTGTGAGATAAGTATTACTGTTGGCTAAATACAACAGCTATGATGGTGGTTTAGTCACTAAGTCATGTCCCACTCTTTTGTGACCCATGGAGTGTAGCCCACCAGGCTCCTCTGTCCATGGAATTTTCCAGGCAAGAACAGTATAGTGGATTGCCATTTTGTTCTCCAGGGGATTTTCCTGATCCAGGGATCGAACCCAGGTCTCTTGCATTGCAGGCTGATTCTTTATCGACTCTGCCATCAGGGAACCCAACCCAAAATGTTGTAGCTACATTTTATAAATCAGGAAATTGACTCTTGGGAAAAGTTAAATAACTCACCCCACACCAAACAGCTAAGAGGTAGGCCCCAAATCATCTATTAATATTTGAAACCTATATTCCCAACTATATCAGGATCTCTCAAGATGGAATGAAATAGACCAAGTCTCCCAGATTTTCAGGATGGCGGGTCATCCAGACCCAGGGGATTCCAGACTCCTGCCCTTTCGTAGTTGGACATTACAAGGATTCTGGGGGCTTTGGCATTGACCCGTGAGGCAAAGAGGAAATTTTATGGCTGGCAAATGCCGAACTGTATGAATTCTAGTCACCAACAGCTATAGTAAGCACCTGTATGTATTTCAGTCTGACTGCCAGGAGAAGACAATTCAAGGTCTCCTTGATATAGCTCTCACCTAGAAGTCTGGGTGTAAAAGCAAGCCCATTGTTTTTATGCTTCTTTTCAAACTCCTCTACTGTTCTACCCGTTCACTGTCCCTTCCATCTGAAATACCTTCTCCCTGCTAGACCATAAAACAAAGCTGCTTATAAACTGTGCTGAAACTTGAATGAAAAAAAAGCATGAATTTTACAAGCATGTCTCCAAAGAAATTTGAAGTCAAATCAGTTTGAACAATCATTGTGCTACAAATGCCACTGGATTCTCAATTATATTCGATTCACAGGCCTTTTATTTCTCTAACTGAATTCTAAAAATAATTTTAATTAGGAAGACATAACACTGACTTAAATTCAGTAGTTCATAAGACAAAGACAGGGACAAAGACTTCTGATGGTGAGAAAAAAAATCTCAAATCATCAACATGCCAAATATTTATTTTCCTTCTGAAACAAAGTTATTGATTTCCAAGTAAAGAATCCATTTAGGGACAAATATGCCATTCAGATTAGAATTGCTTTTTCATGCTAAACTTAGAAGAATGTATGCATTAGAAATGTTAGCAATTCTAAAAGCAAACATTTTGCCCATGATAAACACCACATTAAAATATTCTAGCATAATGGGAAAGATAGCATTGCTGATTCAGTATCAGTTGACTATTTGGTGTTTGCTTGTTAGTTTGAGATGAACCTTTTAATGGTGGGATAGAATTTATATCACATCTGTGCCTGTCTGCTCTCACCCAGTCATTCCCACAGTTCGTGGATGAAATGACAAAGATCCCTGGGGTCAGGGGTGATGATTTCAGAGCAGGCAGAATCAACCAGAACAAAAAAAGAGGATTTCTCAGATTTTGGTCTCCCAAGAAGAATATTTCAGCTATAACCCTAAACATCTGTACCATTTAGAAGTTAAAAAGGAAACCCACAACCTATATTTCCAGAATCATTTTGCTGACATTAAACTCCAGTACTTTGGCCACCTCATGCGAAGAGTTGACTCATTGGAAGACTCTGATACTGGGAGGGATTGGGGGCAGGAGGAGAAGGGGACGACAGAGGATGAGATGGCTGGATGGCATCACTGACTCAATGGACGTAAGTCTGAGTGAACTCCGGGAGTTGGTGATGGACAGGGAGGCCTGGCGTGCTGTGATTCATGGGGTCGCAAAGAGTCAGACATGACTGAGTGACTGAACTGAACTGAACTGAACTGAAACTACTAACTACTCCAATTTATACAGAGAGAAGTTATCATTCAATACACAAACATTTAAAAATCTTATTATAGGATAGCTATGTGTTATAGAGGAAGAGCCTGTCGGGCTACAGTCCATGGGGTCACAAAGAGTCAGACATGACTAAGCAACTAAGCGCGTGCGCGCGTGCACACACACACACACACACACACACACACACACACACACGAGTTATAGAAGAGATTAGTAGCTGATTCTATCAAAATGATCAACCAAGTCTTGTTGTATAGACTAGAAATTTCTGAAGTAAATTCAATGCAACCCCAATTCATTAGGATGCTAAAAGATGATACTTTAAAAAATATAATCCATGACCCTCTAGGTTTGAGAAATACAGTGTTAAATGCAAGCAGACAGGGTTCTTAGTGTAGGAAGTCTATGGTATTACAGATACAGCCTAAGTGATGACCAAGACTGTATCTAATTAATCTCGTCTCGTTTTTTAATGTTTGGGAAGACAAGTTTATGAGAGCCTCTATTCAGAAGCCATCTTTGTCTTAGGCCAAAAAGGTGATGTAAGCAAATAGAGATTTCTTACTGATTTCAAAGAGCCAGATCTGTTTGTTTGATCATCAATGACCTGAAGGCCATCTTAATTTTCCAATGACTTGTCCCTACTTCTCTTTCAGCAACGTGCTAAGACAGGAGTGATTTCTGTTAGATATGATGGCAAAGTGCTTCCCTCATTTTTACTCTGCCCACATAATGCCAGTAGGCCAGTTTAGTCTGAACTATCTTTTTCTCTTTGTTTTTGTATTTCTTTGTGTAACTTCTGACATACTGTTTTGTGTAGTGGATTGACGATGTAGTTCAAGAGAGAAGAACAATAAGTCATAATTGTTTGAAGAATTGGTCAAAGTCTGACTGGTGGAAAATGATGGAGAAAGTCTATGCAACTTAGGAAGCTACTATAGTTGATGAACATTTTCCCATCAGGCTTGAAAACACAGATTAACTCCAGCAACAATTCCAAGAAATTATAGTATATAATTTTCAAAATAGAATTGAAAACAAACAACATAAGTGGAAAAATCATAGGAACTTAAGGAGAATTTGTGATTGTGAGACCCTGCACAGAAAGGCTATTATCCAAACTCATCCTGTGACAGTACTCATCCACAAAGTAAAGGAGGGAAACTAGTATCCTTTTCCCAGGTAGCCTCTTTCAATAATTTACAATCCTTATAACTGTAACTCTTTTTACAGTCAAATCAGTATCCAGCCTTCAACAGCAGTCACCATTATCAGAATCTTTTCCAATGAGTCGACTCTTCACATCAGGTGGCCAAAGTATTGGAGCTTCAGCATCAATCCTTCCAAATAATTTTCAGGGTTGATTTCCTTTGGGATTGACTGGTTGGATCTCCTTGCAGTCCAAGGAACTCTCAAGAGTCTTCTCCAACACCACAGTTTAAAAGCATCAATTCTTTGGTGTTCAGCTTTCTTTATAGTCCAATTCTCACATCCATAAATGACTACTGGAAAAACCACAGCTTTGACCATACAGACCTTTGTTGGCAAAGTAATGTCTCCACTTTTAAATATGCTGTCTAGGTTTGTCATAGCTTTTCTTCCAAGGAGCAAGTGTCTTTTTTCATGCCTGTAGTCAACTTCCACAGTGATTTTGGAGCCCAAGAAAAGAAAATCTATCACTGCTTCCACTTTTACCCCATCTATTTGCCATAGTGATGGGACCCGATGCTATGATCTTAACTTTTTGAATGTTGAGTTTAAAGCCAGCCTTTTCACTTTCCTCTTTCACCTTCATCACGTGTCTCTTTGGTTCCTCGTCACTTTCTGCCATTAGGGTAGTGCCATCTGCATATCTGAGTTTGTTGATATTTCTCCTAGCAATCTAGAGTCCAGCTTGTGACTAATGATTTCAGGGGACTTAATTATGCTTCCTGTGTCCCTGTTCAGTCACATATGAACTTTACCTGAGCTCTCTGCCACTTTCTTTTTTGTAATTTGACTTCTGGGGAATGAATTCAAACCTTGGTTTCCATATCATCAGAACTTGTGTTTTTGCTTTAGTCTTTCTGATGAATAGGAAAATCCTGAGTCTTTGTCATGAGTCTTGGGGATTACTGACGTTTTTGTGACTTTATTATGTATCCAAATTATTACTGAATTTTTCATTGAGGTAAAATTTACAGGGGATGAAATATACTCAATTTAAGTATGTCATTCAATGAGTTTTGATAAGTGTGTACTCCTGTGTAACCTCTACCCCAATTGAGATATATAGAACATTTCTATCACCTTGGAAAATACTCTGTAATTCCCTTTCTGTCTCCCTAGGCAATACTATTCTGATTTCTATTATCATAGATTGATTTTACACATTATGCAACTTCATATAAGTGGAATCATATAGGATGTACATTTTATAGCTGGCTTCTTTTGTTGAGCATGTTTTTGAAAATGAGAATCTATGTTGCTGTGTCTTAGTATTAATTCATTTTTATTGATGAGTAATAGTCCACCGTGAGTGAGTAAAAGTCACTCGTTGTGTCCTACTCTTTGTGACCCCATGGACTACACAGTCATGGAATTCTCCAGGCCAGAATACTGGAGTGGGTAGCCGTTCCCTTCTCCAGGGGATCTTCCCACTGTAAGAAATATTCTACTGTACTCCAGGGTATTCCACAGTAAGAATATATATCAATTACCTTGCTGATAGGTGGATGGTTTATAGTTTGGGGCTATTTTGAATACAGCAATAATCATTTTATACAAGTTGTTTCATGGACATATGTTTTAATTTTTTTGAACTATGTACTTTTTCATTATCCTTAACTTCAGTTCAGTTCAGTTGCTCAGTCATGTCCAACTCTTTGTGACCCCATGAATCGCAGCACGCCAGGCCTCCCTGTCCATCACCATCTCCCGGAGTTCACTCAGACTCACGTCCATCGAGTCAGTAATGCCATCCAGCCATCTCATCCTCTGTCGTCCCCTTCTCCTCCTGCCCCCAATCCCTCCCAGCATCAGAGTCTTTTCCAATGAGTCAACTCTTCGCATGAGGTGGCCAAAGTACTGGAGTTTCAGCTTTAGCATCATTCCTTCCAAAGAAATCCCAGGGCTGATCTTCAGAATGGACTGATTGGATCTCCTTGCAGTCCAAGGGACTCTTAAGAGTCTTCTCCAACACCACAGTTCAAAAGCATCAATTCTTTGGCACTGTATACAAACGAGGGAATTGGCTGGCCACCTGGTGGCAGTTTGATTACATTAGATCTCTTCTACCACAGAAGACAGCAGAGATCTATCTTCACAAGAATCACACATATTCTGGATATGGATTTGTTTTTCCTGTCTATAATATTTTCTGCCAGCATCTTTAGCCAAGGACACACAGGTTGCCTCACCATCATGACATTCTGCGCAGTACTGTGTGTGATTAAGGAACTCACTTATTGCGAAAGAAGTACAGCATTGGGATCCTACCCACTGCATTAACTGACCTTTACCACAAACCCAGTATCTGTAAGCAGCTAGCCTAAGAGAAAGGTACAATGGCTTACTGAAGACATAATCATAATGCCAGTTGGGAGATGACATTTGCAAAGAAAATATTCTATAAAACAGGACACAGTGTATTATTTGAATCAGAGACCACTGAATGCTACTGTTTCCACAGCCAGAACATGTGGGTCTAGGAATCAAGGGATGGAAACAGGAGTGGTTCCTTTTGGTATTATACCTAATAACTCACTCACGGAAATTTTGCTTTTTATCCTGCCAACAATAAGCTGTGCTGGTTTAGACATCTTAGTATTCAAGGGAGAATGCTTCCACCAACGGTCACAGCACTACACAGACATTTTGAGCTCATACCACTGAACCAATAAGCTCTATTGATTTGGGTTTCGGTCTGACCCGCACAATGCTTCTATCTGATATTCCCTCTCTAAAATTCCCAATCTCTCTTCATTCCTCAAAATACAGCTCAGATCACTGTGTTTTCACTAAGCCTTGTGGTCGCTCCCCAGCTCCCAGTGATCTCCCCTTTATATAAAAAATACTTTTACGCTTTATAAACTCACTGATAATGTTGAATTATTGCTTATAATTATTATTAAATTTCCAATGTTTATATTTTATACCCCCCCAGCTGACTGTAGCTTTGTTTGAAGCAATAGTTGTATCTTTATATTCTGTGTTTACCCTACCAGTGTACCTCCATTGGCTGGCCCATGAGGGATGCTGTCACCAGTCTGCACCAAAGGGGAAAAAATAAGGATTATGTAGACAGGATTTTTAAAAGTTCATATATTCAATATAGAGGACTATCCTTTCTTTAGGGCTTCCCTGGTGGCTTAGGTAAAGAATCTGCCTGTAATGCAGGAGTCCCAGGTTTGATCCCTGGGTCTGAAGGATCCCCTGGAAAAGGGATGGTAACCCACTTCAGTATTCTTACCTGGGAAATTCCATGGACAGAGGAGCCTGGTGGACTCCAGTCCATGGGGTTGCAAAGAGTTGGACACCACCAAGCGACTAACAATTTCACTTTCATCCTTTGTTTATGCCCTTTTTACTTTCCTTGTATCAACATGTTCTTTGTTTTTTGAAATTATAAAATAATAGATGATAAGGTTTTATGAAATCTTTCTTTGATGAAATTAAAATATTGGATGTTCTATACCTGCACATCCAAATGTGAGGGATGATAAAACTCCAAAGTCCGAAAAATAGTTCCTGTGACCATTAGTACAATTCAGTTCAATCAGTTCAGTCACTTAGTTGTGTCCAACTCTTTGCGACCCCATGGGCTGCAGCACACCAGGCCTGTCTGTCCATCACCAACTCCTGGAGTTTACTCAAACTCATGCCCATTGAGTTGGTGATGCCATCCAACCATCTCATCCTCTGTCATCCCCTTCTCCTCCCGCCTTCAATCTTTCCCAGCATTAGGGTGTTTTCAAATGAGTCAGCTCTTCGCATCATGTGGCCAAAGTATTGCAGTTTCAGCTTCGACATCAGTCCTTCCAATGAAGAGCCAGGACTGATCTCCTTTAGGATGGACTGGTTGGATCTCCTTGCAGTCCAAGGGACTCTCAAGAGTCTTCTCCAACACCATAGTTCAAAAGCATCAGTTCTTCGGTGCTCAGCTTTCTTTATAGTCCATCTCTCACATCCATACACGACTACTGGAAAAACCACAGCCTTGACTAGACAGACCTCTGTTGGCAAAGTAATGATTAGTATAATACCTTTTGGTATTGTGGTTTAATAAGTGTTTACTCACTAGAGACTTCACTAATCAGTGAGTCCTTTTCCTTGAAGAGCTGATAACATCTTAAATTCTCTTTGTTCAGAAATTTCCACTTGTGTTAAATGTTGTAAGGGAACTACAGACCTAGCTTAGCTTCTGCACATATGATTTTGAGATAATTCAGGGGGAAGAAAATTATCTTTCCCCATTATTTGGCATTAGGCAATTGTTAGATTATTTGGACTAGGGGGGTGGTTAATGCAACACAGATACAAGAAAATGTGTGAAAAAAAAAGAGAATGATTCACAAGGTAAGAAATAGTATAAATTTCTGTATCTTTTGCAAAACTGCTACTGATCTGTTAATTTGATATGGTTCATTCCTTATATATCCCTGGGAGAAGTTC
This sequence comes from Budorcas taxicolor, assembly GCF_023091745.1. Classification (NCBI taxonomy): domain Eukaryota; kingdom Metazoa; phylum Chordata; class Mammalia; order Artiodactyla; family Bovidae; genus Budorcas; species Budorcas taxicolor. Next base: position 27,695,795 of record NC_068917.1, on the reverse strand, counting down.
CTCTTAGAATTTAATGTTAGGAAAAATATTGTGTGTGTCCCAAAGAATAAACTGCATTCTTTTTATCAGATAATGTGAACTACATAATTTATAATGTTCCTCTTTTAGCTTTGGCTGCCAAGAAGCTCAGTGCTAAATCTAACTCTCAGTTGCATTAACCTATCTTCTCCGTGGTTGCTGATGTAAATCTCTCCTTTTTCTGGTTCTTTGTCTTTCAGATTTTAAAAACCGTCCTTATATACATATGTTCTTTAGCTAACTTAATTACTTTGTGGAGAGCAGGAAAGGTAAAAATAATAAACATATCATCAATAAACAGAATTCTCTGCATTTGTAAGCAAACTGGGTGCTTACAAGGAAAGCAACCATAACACACATCTCACTACTCCCATGTCAGCACTTGCACACTATCCTAAACCTCATGAATTTATTTTGAGTAATTCCTTTTCTTTCTTCATATCAGTAAACAAGTGGCTTAATTTGCTCAGAACAAAATAACGGCCTGCACTATTTACTTGGCCATTTTCTGTTTAGATGGAAGAAGTTCCCAGCCTCGGTTGGCTTAGAGCTTGAGCCCAGCTTTGAATCTGACCATCAGAGGAGTTCTCTTTTTCAGTAGGAAGCTGCAGTATAAATTGGACAACTATCAGAGACTCTCTTGTGACCTCAGCTCTGGTGTGAGATCAGACTGTGTTAAAATCCTTGGCATTGTGATTTAAATGATTCAGAACAAATGGATATTTCTGAATTTAGAAGCAAGTTAACTTGATAACACTAAACTTTTTGTGTACAAAGGAAGTGGTTTAAACTGCAGATTTGCAAATTTGAAAATTTTGTGCTAAACTGGGGTGGGGGAAACAAACATTTAAATTTTGGTATCATATTCTAACTCCGTAAAGTGACTTGTGCAGGTTATTTAACTTCCCTACGCTTCTATTTCTTCATCTATAAAATGGGTAAAATGGGAGCAGTTGGGTAGAGAACAAATAATATATAGTGGCATAGGTAAAGTTTTATATAAATATAATATCTCGTGTCTGTATAGTAAATGTATTAAAGTATTTTGTGTAAATGATACACAGTATTGTATACAAAGCACTTACCATGGTTCTAGGTAAGAATTAGCTATTATTACTATTTTAGAACTATAGAAATATAATCATATATAATAAGCATTATAGATATTTTAAACATTTACCATCTCATTATGTTATATATAATTTTACTTAAAGAGCAGGAGGTGAGACTAAAAAAAAACAATAAACCTCACCTCAGAAGACTATTCTTTATTATTTAAACTGTGACATTTCAAGTTCCTTGCAGTCAATAGCATCGGATCCACTTATTCCTGTGTGCTGGGCTTGACTGGAGCACTTATTGAAAAACAGATGTTCATAAACATTGACCTGGAATAATCTGAATTCTGAGTAGCAGCTATTCAAAAGCTATATTTATTGAGTGCCAAGGATGCCCCAGGCATTGGTGATACAGAGATAAATAAAACATGGACTCCGCATGCAAGAGGAGCACACCCTCGTGGGGGAGACAGACATGTGAAGAGACGGTTGCACTCCCAGGGAAGCATGTGTGTGAGACATGCAGGGTTAGGGGCACCAAGCTGGCACTGAGACCCCTGGGGAAGGGTGGCTGTCACAGGAGGTTTTCCTGGTAGTGGGACCATGAATTTTTACCTTCCATGTGCTCTGTGTCTGGGGTTTAGGTATTAAGTGAGTCAGTAAGACAAGAAAAAAATTAAGCATAAATAGAACCAAATTAGGTGGCTTCCCGGGTGGCTCAGTGGTAAAGAATCCCCTTGCGATGCAGAAGACTCAGGAGACCAGGGCTTGATCCCTGAGAGGGAAAGATCCCCTGGAGGAGGAACTAGCAACCACTCTAGTATTCTTGCCTGGAGAATCCAATGGACAGAGGAACCTGGCAGGCTATAGTCCATAGGTTTTCAGAGTCAGATGCAACTGAAGCGACTGAGCATGCACGCATGCAGAACCAATTTATCCTTTAAAAATCTCTTAATTTCTCATTAAGTATATGTGGAATAAATCCTCTACAGATACACATCTGTATATTACTATCTCTGATAAAGTAGGTACACAAATAATATTTTATAGTACTCTAGTTTAAAACTCATTGTTATTTTGTTGAAGTTATAACATTCAATTCAATTAACTTAAATGTGCATATGATGAGATTTTGCTCATGGGCCAATGAAAGACATTGTACTATTATCACATCTATGACCCTAGTTTGCAAATGTTTCAACAGAAAAATAAAAACAACACTGGGGAAAGACAGATTTATGTCCATTCTTAAAATGGAATTCATTATCACAACATAGCTGTGAGTATGAGTGACAATAAAATTTTACTTACCAGTGTGTAGGCTTTAGCGTAGAAATGTGTCTATTTTCAAGCTATAGACTTTCTGTCAAGCAACCAAGAAAATGTCTTTATTCTTCTATGTCTGGAATATTATGACTTTAGGAAGACATAAATATAGCAGGCACCAATCTAAACTGTGATGATCAAAACACTGAGATGATATTTCATCAACAATTAAGAATATTTAAAGTGAATGTTTCTATAATGGATTTCAATATAGAAAATTCTTAAAGGGTTATTGTAGAAAAAAAAGAGCTGATATATGTGAAGAAATTCATAAAGGAGTTAGTTAGCACATTCCTAGCAGGTTATTTTCTCAGAGAGGAGGCCCACAGTGTAAGTCATAAGAATAAAATCTGCTTTACTTATAGAATCAGTGTTATAATACAGAGCTATGTTTCTGAGTAAGGGCCTGGTTTTCAATTCTTTACCATAATGGTCTCCTGAGATTATACAAATGCCTGTATACTATGAAGATTTAAGAATAATTAAAAATCAATTAGGCAGGCATCAAAGTAGTTAATGACAAAATTATACTTAATGATATATTAGCATAAGGTATTATGTAATGACTTTGTCTTCTTTCTCTGTAACTTCCAGGTTATACTGCAATAAATGAGAAATTCAAATAATTCTTTTCTTCAACCTGTATTAAGAACATTTTTCAAACAGAGAAGAATACTGGAGTGGGTAGCCATTCCCTCTTCTCCAGGGGATCTTCCCATCCCAGGGATTGAACCCAGGTCTTCCACATTGCAGGCAGATTCTTTACCATCTGAGCCACCAGGGACCTTCTTCTTTATTTTCCCACTTCAACCAGCAGCCTCATCTAGCACCTGCATGTTTTGCAAAGTGAACCTGCATTTACAATAGACAACTCAACCCTTCCCTGAATGTCACTTTCTCCTCTTGGAATTAAACAATTTTACATTCCAGTGTTTAAAGCTTCCAAGGGATTAATTTTCATTGCATGCAAACTCAATAGGCTGGAGAGAGAGCTGACTTTTTCTAATTCCACAAAAATTCTTTGACCCTTTGTTTCAGTCTCTGTGATAGGAGAGAGATTTACTCTATTTTTAATGGAAATCATAAATTTTTTTTCCCAGGTGAAATTATTGTATTCTATGATGTGGAACTTCAGTGCTTCAAGTATCCATTTGTCTTGGCAGTAAAGCTAATCCAAATTGCATTCAGAAGAGAATGTTCACCTCATAGGAGGAGGGATGGGCTTCTATTAGGTAGCCAACTCAGTTCTATTATGAGGATTTTAATTCTTCGCTAGTAATGCTGAGGCAGAAAGCATATGACACTGCAGTCAAACTGCAAAGTAAACTGACTGGACTCTCTGCACTTGCCCAACACCCCAAATCACCACCACCACCTCCCAATATCCACCAAAGTCCCAGTTCACAGACAATATTTACTGCCTGCTTGAAGGATAACTAGTGCAATTGTTTCTCTGTATCAGCAGTTTCAAAACTTTTTTGAGTCAGAGACTGCTTTGAACATTTGTCCAGAGCTATAGATTCCAACTCCAGGCTAAAATTCTGTAAAATGATACATATCATATTTTTCAATCAATATCCTTTATTGCCCTGGAAATTGATTTCCTGCATATAGATAGAATAGGAAAATGTTGCCAACAAATAATTATATCTCTCATTCTCATGTTTCATAGAGATATAATAGAATACTTGCTTTAAAAATGTTCAAAACTGAAAACAAAAAAGTAGAAATTAATTCTGAAGGTTTATTTCAGGATCAAGGAAGTTGTTTTTGGTCTATATGAGAAGTTGGAAATAGTGCAATGGTCTTGAATATGTATGACTTTGATCAAAATGCTTCCCAAATTTTCATTTTAACAGTTGAAAAATTTTAGAAATGTATATGGTATCAATAGCTCCCTTTGCCAGACAAAGGACAAGCTAATTTCTTAGCACTTGAATTCCCTCAAGAGTCTTCCGGTTGAATTCACAATGCATCATTTTCTTTGTCCTGCGTCATTGAGGTCAGCTTTATCTGTGGCTGCCTTATTGATGTTGCTATATCATCAAGAAAGGATGCCTTCTGAATCTCTTTTTAAAAAATTTAAACATAATTTAAGAGAAGTATTTTTCTGTGATGTTTGATTGAGTCTTCAGATTTCTGCCTATGCCAAACTCTCTAAGGCTTTATCTTCTTTTCCCTGTATACAGAAGCACTTCAGCTTGAAAAAGCTTAGCTTTCTATATTCAATTTTATGTTTCAGAATAGTGGGGGAAAATATCTTGGCCAAAATAGTTTTTGTTTTGTTTGTTTTTACCAGCATCCCTAATGGTGACTGTACGGCAAGATTTTACTCACTCCCATGTCCAAAAGTATTGCTGAGAAAATCAGATCATGAATGAATACCTTCCGTCAGATTTTACTGAGCAGGCTTTCCTTTTTCTCTCTCAAAAAACTGAAACTTCTCCCTGATGCTTCAATCTACTCTAAAGATATGTCCTCAAGAAAACCAGTGAACTTCAGTTTAGGAGAAAACATTTCTTTTTTTGTTCTTATTTCTTAACAAAATCAGAAAACAAGGTGAACTAGGGCCCTGGCTTCAGAGAATTTGAGGACTTACTTTGAGTAGATGATGACAAAACTTCCTTCAAGTCCTTTTGCAGAGTCTCTGAGCGAAATCACTGCTGAGGACAGTGCTGAGTCATCAATGACATACGGAGCCTCTCTGTTCATCAAAGCAGCAAACCAGATGTGTTACCAAGTCCTGCACCGGCTCCATCTGTGCCCAGAATATCAAGACTATCCTCATGGGGAGGTTTTCTTGGCAAAGAAACTTGTCACCATTTTGAGGACAGTAAGGGCCTTTGAAGTTTCAAAACAGGGCTCAGGAAAGAATTCTACTTTGAAGTATAGGTTTGCACCCAGTGGATAAAATTTGGGTGTGCAATGAAGAGGTTTCCTCCAGTTGCATGCTGAAAGGAAAGAGTGAGTTGCTGCCAATTATTCTATGATATGCTTAAAAATATGAGAAGCATTTGGGGGTAGGTGATGTCTCTTGAATAAGACACTGCTTCAGATCTCTTCCTCCGTTTCAAGTTACATACTTTCTCAGCTGTTTTCAAGGCACGGGGATTAACTAAAGCTTCTCCAGTTGTGCTTGGTAATGTGATAAGCAACCTTATTCAATACTTCAAAACAAGGTTTTATGTTTGGGAAAATTTCAAGATTTAGTAGAATCCCAAGGCTTTTTCTTAAAAAAGATTTTTTTTTCTTTCCTCACTGTCTGGTTAATGAAGGTTTCCCTCCAGCATTGCTAGGGCTAGCAAATTTGGTTCAGTTCAGTTCAGTTGCTCAGTCATGTCCAACTTGTTGTGACCCCATGAACCGCAGCACACCAGGCCTCCCTGTCCATCACCAACTCCCGGAGTCCACCCAAACCCATGTCCATCAAGTTGGTGATGCCATCCAACCATCTCATTTTTTGCCGTCCCCTTCTCCTCTGACCTCAATCTTTCCCAACATCAGGGTCTTTTCAAATGAGTCAACTCTTCACATCACGTGGCCAAAGGATTGGAGTTTCAGCTTCAATATCAGTCCTTCCAGTGAACACCCAGGACTGATCTCCTTTAGGATGGACTGGTTGGATCTCCTTGCAGTCCAAGGGACTCTCAAGAGTCTTCTCCAACACCACAGTTTAAAAGCATCAATTCTTCAGTGCTCAGCCTTCTTCACTGTCCAACTCTCACATCCATACATGACCACTGGAAAAACCATAGCTTTGACTAGATGGACCTTTGTTGGCAAAGTAATGTCTCTGCTTTTGAAAATGCTATCTAGGTTGGTCATAACTTTCCTTCCAAGGAGTAAGCATCTTTTAATTTCATGGCTGCAGTCACAATCTGCAGTGATTTTGGAGCCCAAAAAAATAATGTCAGCCACTGTTTCCACTGTTTCCCCATCTATTTGCTATGAAATGATGGGACTGGATGCCATGATCTTAGTTTTCTGAATGTTGAGCTTTAAGCCAACTTTTTCACTCTCCTCTTTCACTTTCATCAAGAGGCTCTTTAGTTCTTCTTCACTTTCTGCCATAAGGCTGGTGTCATCTGCATATCTGAGGTTATTGATATTTCTCCCGGCAATCTTGATTCCAGCTTGTGCTTCTTCCAGCCCAGCGTTTCTCATGATATACTCTGCATGTAAGTTAAATAAGCGGGGTGACAATATATAGCCTTGACATACTCCTTTCCCTATTTGGAACCAGTCTGTTGTTCCATGTCCAGTTCTAACTGTTGCTTCCTGACCTGCATACAGATTTCTCAAGAGGCAGGTCAGGTGGGCTGGTATTCCCATCTCTTTCAGAATTTTCCACAGTTTATTGTGATCCACACAGTCAAAGGCTTTGGCATAGTTAATAAAGTAGAAATAGATGTTTTTCTGGAACTCTGTTGCCTTTTCGATGATCCAGCGGATGTTGGCAATTTGATCTCTGGTTCTTCTGCCTTTTCTAAAACCAGCTTGAACATCAGGAAGTTCACGGTTCACGTATTGCTGAAGCCTGGCTTGGAGAATTTTGAGCATTAGTTTACTAGCGTGTGAGATGAGTGCAATTGTGCAGTAGTTTGAGCATTCTTTGGCATTTCCTTTCTTTGGGATTGGAATGAAAACTGACCTTTTCCAGTCCTGTGGCCACTGCTGAGTTTTCCAAATTTGGTTATGAAAGCCAAATCAAAGGACACATTAGTGTTACCATGCTTTCTTTTCTAGAATATTTTCCAATTTAAGGCACAGCTTACAGAAACATAGAAAGATGTTTATTAACATAACTGTCAGAGCATGTGCAATAGGAAATCATGAGGCATCATTATACACTCTAAGATACTGCACATATCCAATAATATCCCATGCCACCTATTTATTCAGAATGAAATGATAGCTCAACTTACAAGTTGACATTAAAATGTATGTTTTTAACAAAGACCATTGTAAAAAAGGAATAAATTAAAATATTTGATTGGGGGATGCATATATGCCAATTCATACAACTCTTGGAAACCATCTATATGGGGCTGTGTACTTGAGATTAAGAACCTCTGGCTGAAGTCTTTAAAATCCACCTGTATGAAGTCAAATCAACAGTAAGCTATGCTGTTAACCGACTTGAAAATGGCTCTCCATAGAACTGCTTTTACTGAATGATAATGCCTCCAATTTAGAGTGAGGGCCACTGTAAGAAACAGCCTCATAAAACTTGTTGCTCTATTAACTGTGGGCTTCTCTTGTGGCTCAGCTGGTAAAGAATCCACCTGTAATGCAGGATACCTGGGTTTGATCCCTGGGTTGTAAAGATCCCCTGAAGAAGGGAAAGGCTACCCACTCCAGTATTCTGGCTTGGAGAATCCCATGGACTGTCCATGGGGTTGCAAAGAGTCAGACACGACTAAGTGACTTTCACTTTCATTTTTATGTTAACTGTATAGATATTATGAAAGATGTTTTCATCACATTAGACAGTTTTCTCTCTCTCTCTGGCAGCCACAGGGAAAATTTATTTTTATCTTTATGGACACCTTGAAACACAAAGTGAATCATATTTCCCTTCACAGTGGTTTTGAGGAGATTTAGAACCATATTTGTGGCCCACCAAAAATACTGAGTCAATATTTTTGAAATCTTGATGGCTCAAAGTTAGTTCAAGCTGCTATTTTAAAGCTGCCAGCTGTTTCTGATTCATTTTTGATAAGGACTATTTTATATGTTAAGAAAAATATTTTCATCTATCTTTTGCAAAGGTAAAGCCAAAATGTCTTTTTTCAGAATGGAGAACTTTGGATGATCTGGGAGCTAAATTTCTCTGAATACTATTGTGAACCTTTGCCCTTTTTAGGGGGTACTCACATCTGTGTGGACTATTGTGCTATTGTCTAAAAAAATGGGTCTGACACTGAAGGTGAAGAAAAAGTAATTTTCTCTCCCCTCTCATTAGGCCCCAGTGAAAGGTGGGGTCCTAGACTTCCAGTAGCGAAATCAGAGTCAAAAAATTCCTTTGTGGAACGTAAGCTGGAGTCTGCCATGAGGGTCAGTGCAAGAAAAAGGAGAGCTGTCTGGGAAGAAAGCACTGCATGTTTTCTTTGGAGGCATTTGTGTTCCTGTTCTTTTGCGCCTTTTTGGGTTTTGGTTTCTGTAGTTGTATGTCATCTTGATATAAGGGTGGTGTCTCTTCCTTGTGATTGTAGCTTTAAGGCTAGCACCACTCTTAGCCTTCATACTTCCCTTAGACCCCTGAAAAGCAATGGAGAAAAAAGTAGGCACAGAAAGCACACGGAAGTCATGGTTCTGCGTGTAAGAGAAGACTCGGTATTGCCCACTGTCAGTTTAACCCGTTGAGAATCTGGTCCCTCTGCAGTGGCTTTCTGAGAATTTACAGTGATGGGGATAAGAGGTGGAAAAAAAAGAAGACTTGGCTTCCACCTGGCCCTTTACTGGGCAAACATTTTCTAAGGACATTCAAAAACTGACCCACTAGTTGGAGAGCTGAGCTCAGTAGTTTGAATAAAGACAAACAGCAAGCAACACTAAATAACATCTGAAAAATGCTGCCCTTTAATCTCTCCTATTCTGAGCTGTGCTCTGCTGAACCAGAAGGCTAGTTCAGGCATGCAGCTGGACATGATCAGTGTTGGGGATCTCTCGGTTGCATTGGATATGCAGAAAGACTGATGAAAATAATTGCACTCGAAGAGAAACTGGTTAAACATTTGTGACTTAGAACCTGAAATGATTTAAAATTACCCAATACAAAAGTTATAACAACGAGGATTTCATTTACTACTTTAAGAACTACTAGAATATTTAATGGGAATGTCATGTTTACAACAGGCAAATCTTATTCAAGGACAGTGGAACTATACTGCCATCGGAAGAAGAAGGGCAGGGGTCTGGGTAGAAAAAAAATGACAGTAATGGTTGTTTCATGAGGATGATGACGAAAATGCTTTTATATATGGAGGTTTTACAACTTAAAAAACACTTTCACATACACTATGACTGTTGACCTTCCCAGAAACCCTATGAAATTTGGTTATTATTCCAATTTTATAAGTGAGTAAACAGGCTCAAAGTTCTGCAGCTAGCACGTGCTATAGTGGTAATTAAATACTTCTTAAGATTTGTTGTTGAGTCACTAAGTCTTGTCTGAGTCTTTGCAACCTCATGGACTGAGGCATGCTAGGCTCCTCTGTCCTCGAGGCATGCTAGGCTCCTCTGTCCTCCAGTATCTCCTAGAAATTGCTCAGAGCAACAGTCCTTCCAATGAATATTCAGGGTTGATTTCCTTTAGGACTGACGGGCTTGATCTTTTTGAAGTCCAGTTAAGATTCAGGATAATTGAAAAGTATCCTTTCAAACTTTCAGTGGGCTTTTCACATGGTTACCCTGTAAACTGATGTGGCTCCCTATTTCTGAAAAATGTTTATATACTGGGGTTTCTGTTAAGTTCATCCCTGAGTACGTGCAAGGGATTTGGTGATGGACAGGGAAGCCTGGCATGCTGCAGTCCATGGGGTCACAAAGAGTCAGACACGACTGAGTGACTGAACTGAACTGAGCATGTGCAAATGATTTGGAAGTTATACTCATAACCTTCCTTTTAGTTTCTTTGCCAAAACTTGCTATTTTATGCTTCCATATTTCGCCTAATTTTCTGATCTCTCTTATTCTCTGACCACACCTAAAGTGCCAGAAGAGCAATCATCAGCCAGCCTGATTTCTTCTTGAGATTGTTCGACACCTCCAACCTCAAGTGTATGATGTGACTGTCTCTGCTTAGAATGGTTATATCTTGGATACCTACAGTGTTATCTGTGATCCTTTTACTTGGATTCTGTGCTGTTTCATTTAAATATACCATTTATTTGTAGGTGTAAGAGATATCCTGGAATAGTGGAAATGAGAAGGGTTTGTATTTGGATAAATTATTGTTCTACTTTGGGTTGTTGTTGTTTAGTCACCAACTGAATCATGTCTGACTCTTTACAATCTCATGGATACGATCTCATAGCCTGCCAGACTCCTCTGTCCATGGGATTCTCTAGGCAAGAATACTGGAGTGGGTTGCCATGCCCTCCTCCAAGGGATCTTCCTGAGCCAGGGATTGACCCCAGGTCTCCTGCACTGACAGATTATTTACCGCTGAGCAACCAGGGAAGCCCTCTACTTTGGGTTACCACTTTCTAATGCGTGATATTAATACCAGAAGGGTTAGTGAAGCAGACTTCGTCAAGTGATCTGGACTACGGAATGCATACTGGGTAAAGAACCTGCTCCTCCTGTGTCCGGCAGTACTAGCATCTGTCTTACTATCATCTTTACCGTGTGTGTGTGTTTAGTTGCTAAGTCATGTCTGACTATTTTGGGACCCCACAATTGTAGCATGCCAGGCTCCTCCATCCATGGAATTTTCCAGGTAAGAATATTGGAGTGGGTTGCCATTTCCTTCTCCAGGTGATCTTCCTCATCCTTAAAATATGTCTGTCAAAGTCCTGGATGACTTCCATACGTACATCAGCGATTAATTCTGCACCTTTGGTTTCCTTCCATAGTTTCCATCAGTCTGTCTCAGCCACTTACTTTAAGGTTATCCTGTACACATTACATGTACCAGTACAAGTTGAGAAGTCTCTCTCTGAAGCACTCTTCTCTCTACCCATTACCTCTCATTTTCCCTCCTTGGTTATTTCGGTATTCCACCAAATCCTCATGCCATTGAGTTTTTAATCCTTTGTCCTACTACTTCTCTTTCCCTCACACACCTCATCTCACTTCTCTTTTTACGAAGCTTCGAGTCCAGAGACCACCAATATAACTACTCTGTTATGAACTTTAAGTCCTACACCCTTCTCTTCCTCTGTCATATTAATAGTTGCCTTGAAAAATCCCTATGCAATTTAAACCTAATTATATGTTTTCTCTTTATCAGCGCCCAAGTCAAACACTGGAGAGAGAGATAGCAAGATGGACGCCCAGTCTTTTATTATCTAATCTCAGAAGTGATATTGCATCGCTTCTTCTGTATTCTATTAGAAGCAAGTCAATGGTCAAGGAGACTGTGTGATGGCATGAATACTAGGAGGCAAGGATCCCTGGAGGTTGTCTTAGAAACTGCCTACTACATCTGAGTTGCCTGTGACCCACATCTCAGCAGTGTTAATTGGCAATTTTCTGCCCTCAGCTCACTTGACCTCTCAGTAGGATTTGCTACAATTGATTACTTCTTCCTTAAAACACTGAGTCTCTGGGCTTTTGAGACAGCATAGTGATTAGGTTTTTCTCATTACTGACTCCTTTTCCTCTACTTACCTCTAAATATCGCAGGGTTTGAGAGCTCTGTCCTTTGGCCTTCTCATCTTCTATTCCATAGTTTTTAATAGCATCTGTATGCTGACAAGTCTCAGATCTGTGGCTCTTCCAGTATCTTTCTCACAAGCGCCAGAATCATATGTCCAACTGCTTACTTAACATTTATTTCTGCTTGGATGTCTGATACATATCTCAAACTTCTCATATTTAAAAGAACTATTGATGTCTTCTAATTCTTCCCTCCTCCTCCATCATCTCCTACCCCACCATCCCTTCTGCTCAAGTAAAGCACCCTTAATTTCAATTGGCCTTTTGGCCTTAATTCAATTTCTATTACTTGGCCTTTTCAGGACAGTTGGCACAACTCTCAGGGAGTAAGAGTTTTTGTTGTATCCAAGTTTAGATACTTGTGGAACATGAGTTCTGGATAGGCAAAGAACATTACCATAATAATAGCTATTGTTTATAATGGCACCTCTGGATACCTGCCATTATTCTGGATGAATTAAATTTTTTTTACCACTGTAATTCAGTCATTCAAACAAATTGTTTTTTTAGAAAAGATATTCTGATTCTTATTTTGTTGATGAAGAAACTGAGTCTCAGAGGGTTTAATGTATTTACTTAAGATCTTATTGCTGGTATCAGTGAGAGGTTCAACTGTAAGTGACAGGAACCCAGCAGTGGCTAAAACAAAATGCAAGCTTGACTGTCCCCTCACAGGCTACATGGGCTGGCACGGTGGCTCCACAACATCAGACTCTGCTGCGTGTTGCTCTCCATTCTCTCCCCAAGGCTATCTCATGGTCCAAGATGGTTGCTTGCACATCAGCTTTCATAGCCACCTACTTGCCAGCAAGAAGAAAGAAGAGGGGGCTGGGGAAGTCCCACTTCTCTTAAGGACACTTCTTGGAAGTTACAAAGCTACTACTGCTCTTTGTTTGTTCAGGCTGCTATGTAGAAAATTACCATCAACTGGGTGGCTTACAAACAGCAGAAATTTGTCTGGAGATTGGGAAGTCCAAGATCAAGGTGCCAGGAGAGTCTGTGTCTGTTGAGAGACCACTTTATTTGTCCATTATTGAGCTACAAAAACTACGTCACTAACCATCAAAATCAGTGAAATCAAGACTTTTCAGACCCAGATTTCTTTTCCAGCTCCACCAGTCCAGTAGCCCCATACTTGCTTTAAAAAAACCTTTTTATTTTATATTGGAGAGTGGTCATGTATGGATGTGAGAGTTGAACTGTGAAGAAAGCTGAGCACCGAAGAATTGATGCTTTTGAACTGTGGTGTTGGAGAAGACTCTTAAGAGTTCCTTGGACTGCAAGGAGATCCAACCAGTCCATTCTGAAGGAGATCAGCCCTGGGATTTCTTTGGAAGGAATGATGCTAAAGCTGAAACTCCAGTACTTTGGCCACCTCATGCGAAGAGTTGACTCACTGGAAAAGACTCTGATGCTGGGAGGGATTGGGGGCATGAGGAGAAGGGTATGACAGAGGATGAGATGGCTGGATGGCATCACTGACTCGATGGACGTGACTCTGAGTGAACTCCGGGAGTTGGTGATGGACAGGGAGACCTGGTGTGCTGCAATTCATGGGGTCACAAAGAGTCGGACACGACTGAGAGACTGAACTGATTGAACTGATAGCTGATTAACAACATTGTGATGATTACAGATGGACAGCAAAGGAACTCAAGCCATACATACACATGTATCCATTTTCCCCCAAACTCCCTGCCCATCCAGGCTGTCACACAAAATTGAGCAGAGTTCCTTGTCACAGAAAGCCATATTCTTGTCCTCACATGGTGGAAGAGGCAAGGAGGCTCTTTGAGGTCCTTTTTTCTTTTCTACAAGGGCACTAATCCCATTCATGAGGGCCCCACCTCTGTGATCATATCACCTCTCAAAGACCCCTTCCCAATAAAACTGGAGATTAGGATCTTAAAATGAGTTTTAAGGGGATATGAACATTCAGTCTATAACCTTATTTCAACCTTTGACCAGAAAAATCTCAAAGGCTTGCCCAGCTGCAAGGGAGACTAGGAAACGTGGTCTGATCTCAAAGACCATGTGCCCACCTAAATTCAGAATTTATATTATCCTGAGGAAGAAAAGGAAATGGGTTTTAGAGGACAACTAGCAGTCTGCTGCAACAGGGATATAAACACAGGGCTGTATGGTTCCGGTGATCACAACCTTTCTTGTCTTCCCACCCTTTGCCTCCTGGTGTTCCAAAAACAGCTTTGCCATGTGTCCTGGGGCAGCCTGTGTGCCTCTCAAACCCAGCCTCTGTCACATATACTACAGCTGAGGTCTCCTTATTTCCTCAGTTTTTTTGCTCCTCAACGTTTTGAATACTTGTATAAACTAATCCCATATGTTGTAATTACTTGTTTTCAGTTTTTTTGAGTCAAACATTGGGTAACTGGTAAGTTTATTACATGGCTGACTGAATTAATGTACAACCCGATATTGTTTATGTATCTCTAACACGTTGTCTGGCATTTTATAGATGTTCAACAGGTAAGTATTATTGAATAAATGGATGACTGGCTGGAAAGTCTTTCCTGATTTAACAGTTGTTTTTTTTTTTTTCTTTTCTGATTTTGGATAAACCTAGCCTTTGCCTTTAGGATTGGGAGAAAAGAAAAATGGATAAAGAAGATGAGTTATGTTCACGCTAGTTCTTCCATCCCTACATCTTTCTCTTTCTTTAGAATTGATGCAATAATCATGAATATTTTTAAAATCCAAATGGGCCACCATAAATTGGGTTGGCCAATAAGTTCATTTGGGTTTTGTAATGGAGAAACCCAAACAAATTTTTTGGCCAACCCCGTACTTAGTAGGAAATGTCCCAAGTATACCACATTCAAGACTGATGACCACTGTATTAATGTTTCAGAATTTAGGAGTATTAGGGAAATTGTAATACATTTTATTCAGCCAGAGTTTACATATTTTCTCTTTTTGATGTCTTCTTCACTGGAAACCTAAATAGGATTTTATATTTCAAACCCCTAAAGATGAAATAAATGTTTAAAAAGTCCCTTGCAAGGTAGTATCCGTGAATTCACAGTTATTCCAACTTTATAAAGAAGTAAACATCATTACATTCCTTATGAAAAACTCCAGCAAAAGCCATTGACATGGTTTGACTATAAACATCCAGCAACTAAATGACTGTATCAAGCTACAATCCCTGTGCTCAGCGATTTAGAGGAAGTCAGCAGTTTAACCAAGGGTTTTTGTTTTTGTTTTGTTTTTTGCTGAGCAATTGGGTCCAAAAATAAAACATTATTACATCAAACTGCAGACAAACTAAAATCTGAATACATTTGCTATCTTCTCATGGCATTTCTGTACCTAATGAGCACAGCTGAGCCTGAAGCCGTCAAGATGTTTTTCACCATTAGGCAATGGTGTAGAGGATTATCCCATAAGTCCTGATGGGCATCGTCAGTTCTGCTGGGCAAAGTAGGGGAAAGGTCAGAAGAGGATGCCAATGTTTTCTAATCAATGAAAGAGAGCACCTTAGCAGCTAAGGTTCCAAAAACAGCTTTGGATACATTTCTAATACATTTCTCTGACCTTTTCGAATGCAGGGAAGATGCATTATTTGCATTAACTAGCATCTTGAAAAATTCCTTCTGGACTGCCAAGCGCCTTTCTATGAGTGGTGGGAAATATGTTAGTAATCACAGCAGTCTGTTAGAAAGAGCCAGAGCTGATTTTTTGGACTTTGCCTCTGAGTTCATATAAAATATGAAACAACTTAGTTACATTGCATTAGTCTTTTCTTATTGATGAAAATGTTAACATTTGTCTAACAACATTGGTACAAGGTGCTTAGGTTTTTAAGTGCCAATATGCTTAGGCTGGGCTTTCTAGGTGGTGCAATGGTAGAGAATTTGCCTGCGAATGCAGGAGACGCCAAGAGATGCGGGTTTTATCCCCAAGTTCAATCCCTGGGTCAGGAAGATCCCCTGGATTAGGAAATGGCAACCTGCTCTAGTATTCTTGCCTGGAAAATTTCAAGGACAGAGGAGCCTGGCAGGCTACTGTCCATGAAGTTGCAAAGAGTCGGACATATCTGAAGCACCAAGTGCGTGCACAGACACACACACAGACACACAGAGACACACACACACACTCACACACACACACATGGTTAAGCACCTGGATGTTGTTAAAAAGAAGCACTTTGAGAGGTAATATAAATCATTACCATTTCTAACATAGTTACAACTTAACGAACACTAAAGTTATTTAATTTAATCCTCACAGCAATGCTTGGAAAGAAGTATGACTGGTATAATTTAACAGATAACAAAAATGTGTGGCTGGAGGGATTAAGTAATTTGGCCCCAAACCACACAGATACTAAATGATAGAATTGGAACCTAGGTCAGCCTGACTCCCAGAGCCAACACCCTTCCCCACACTTGGGTTCCCCCTCTGCCTTTGCTCTTCTCAACTGGCTGCTATTGTGAGAGTTACTTAGCTTTTTACTGCATCAATATCTTTGTCTGTAAAAAGGCAGCAAGAATAATTTCGTGTCATTGGGATTATGAGACTGAATTATATTCTGGTTATAAAACACTCAGTAAAATGCCTTTTTATACACACCATGCTATTATCATTCTTTTAAATGATCACAAGCAAGGATTGGGAAGAATTTAGTTATCACCCTCTTTTCTCATCTGATGAGTAGGAGTCACATTGAATAAATGTCATTTACTGCCAACAGAGCTCACATCCAGGTTCCTAGACTGACAGAACTTGGAAGACTCCATATGAAGCCTTCTCTGTAGTAAATGATGAGGAAAGTGAGGCCAAACTGAGACTAGGAGAACTATGCATTTGGTAGAACTGTTTTTAAAGCTACTGATGAGCCTGTCCATGGGAGTACAATGAATTCTTATCTATTATTCTGCTTTTATTTCATTGCTTGAATGTGCCATTATGCAAACAATTAGTTATTGATCAAATATATGTTATGCTCAACATTTTGAAAATATTTATTAAAGGTGAAATTTTCTAAAAACTTAAATATCCATAGTCTGTGAAAACTTGCACTTCTTATTGAAGTATATTCAAAAAGCATAGAACAGAGTATTTTTAAAGGCCAATCTGAGAGAGCAAAACTGGAGCACTCACAATTTTACTCATATCCTTATTATTAAAAAAATGCATTTTTATAAAGATTCATTTTTACCTTGAAAGTTCATATAAATAAGTATTCAAAACAAGAACTCTTAGTTCAAATGGGCAAGAAACATGTCTTCACTATATTTTATTTCTCAACACTGGTCATAAAATGGAAAGGGCTTGAGAGCCGGGTTTACAATGTCTTCAAATGTTAAAACAGTCTCATTAATCATCACCAAGCTCATGAGGTAAGTATTATAATGCCCATATTAAAATGAAATAACTGAGGCTCAGAGATTTTGAGTATATAATTAAAGAATGTCACACAGCTATAAGGGACAAAGATAAGACTAGAACTCAAGTCTTTATGATTCCTAAAGCCTGAGTTTTTCCATTATTATAGGGTTAGAATAAAACAGGATTTTGAACTTCAGATTATTTTTTTACCACGCATGTTTATCAACCACCTCACTTTTCGTCTTACTGATTGGATCCGTCATAGTCAGTCAAGGAGAGAGAGGTAAGTCTTTCGGTGTAGGAATTAAATCTTGCATGGCTGTAAGAAGTTGCGACTTGAAGGCAGGAGAAGCAATCACAGGGTCAGAGAATGATCTCGAGCACTGGCTCATGGGGTTAGTCTGAGCTTGTGGGAGAATTTGAGATGCTATGCATATCCAGCTGCTAATGTGGGGAAGCTCAAGGAAGAGTCTGTGGAAGCTGGCACCTCGGGGAAGCTGCTGCCCCTCAAGTCTGCAGCCAGGCATGTGGTTCTCAATCTCACATACTCCCCAGGGGCATGTATAACACACTTATGCAAGAAAGCCCCAGACTCATCAGCTGACAATGAAAGGCGAATTTGTGATCTCTCTTCTGTTGATCTTGTCAGCCTTATCCTATGCCACTGCCTTATCGCTGTCTTCTTCTGCAGTGTAAACTGTACTTGTCTGGTAGGTTTTGTGTGAAAAGCCAATGAAAGAAAGAATGGGACAGAGCTTAGGAAAAGGTCTAGCACAAAACAGATATAAGTTGCAAACAAAAGAAACTATTAATACTTCTCTTGGTTAAAGCAGAGGGTATGCTTCTTCAAGGTTATTAAGTAGCTCAGAGAATTTCCACGAGGGGCCAGATCAGTTTGGAAGGCACACAAACAGAAAAGGCATCAAGCTACAGCATGCATCTGTCTTGGAAGCAAGCCTGTTGTGGCCTCTTCCAGGCACTGACATTGGGCACTGTTGATCCTGGGTCCTGGATTCCAGAGTTACCACAGCTGTTGTTAGAAACCAAAGGTCTCTGTTATCAGCCACTCCAGGAAATGGCTTTCATGTTCCTGTATTTCTCCCTACTCTCTTCTAAACCCATATTTCACATGTGTACATCTGACTGGCAGAGGCTGAAGGACACTTCTGCACCCTTGCTGCGTGAGAGGCTGGGAAAGCAAGGGAGTGAAAGATAAAGATAAATTTTCTGTGGGCTGCCTTCTAGAAAATGAGTCGCTTTCCTACAAATTTGATGGAAACTGGCGATAGCCTGGTGCTAAAAGCAGTCAATTCTGGTCAACTATGAGACTTAAAGCCTAGCCCTCTGATCATACCAGAGGAAAAACTCCCTTATGACCCAGCAATCCCACTGCTGGGCATACACACCGAGGAAACCAGAATTGAAAGAGACACATGTACCCCAATGTTCATCGCAGCACTGTTTATAATAGCCAGGACATGGAAGCAACCTAGATGTCCATCAGCAGATGAATGGATAAGAAAGCTGTGGTTACATATACACAATGGAGTATTACTCAGCCGTTAGAAAGAATTCATTTGAATCAGTTCTGATGAGATGGATGAAACTGGAGCCGATTATACAGAGTGAAGTAAGCCAGAAAGAAAAACACCAATACGGTATACTAACACATATATATGGAATTTAGAAAGATGGCAATGACGACCCTGTATGCAAGACAGGAAAAAAGACACAGCTGTGTATAATGGACTTTTGGACTCAGAGGGAGAGGGAGAGGGTGGGATGATTTGGGAGAATGGCATTCTATCATGTATACTATCATGTAAGAATTGAATCGCCAGTCTATGTCTGACACAGGATACAGCATGCTTGGGGCTGGTGCATGGGGATGACCCACAGAGATGTTATGCAGAGGGAGGTGGGAGGGGGGGTTCATGTTTGGGAACACATGTAAGAATTAAAGATTTTAAAATTAAAAAAATAAATAAATATAGTTCAATTAAAAAAAAAAAAAAAGAAAAACTGGTACTTCTTTGATCTTAAATGCTGCTTGGTTGCTGCTGCAGAGTTTTGGGCTTCCCTGGTGACTCAGATGGTAAAGAATCTGTCTGCAATGTGGGAGACCCATGTTCAATCCCTGGGTCAGGAAGATCTCCTAGAGAAGGAAATGGCTACCTACTCCAATATTCCTTGGAGAAGGAAATGGCACCCCACTCCAGTATTCTTGCCAGGAAAATCCCATGGACAGAGGAGCCTGGTGGTCTGCAGTCCATGGGGTCGTGAAGAGTCGGACATGACTGAGCGACTTCACTTTCACTTTGCACTTTCATGCGTTGGAGAAGGAAATGGCAACCCACTCCAGTGTTCTTGCCTGGAGAATCCCAGGGACAGGGGAGCCTGGTGGGCTGCCGTCTATGGGGTCGCACAGAGTCGGACACGACTGAAGCGACTTAGCAGCAGCAGCAGCCAGTATTCTTGCTGGAGAATTTCACGGACAGCGAGCCTGGCAGGCTACAGCCCACGGGGTTCCAAAGAGTCTGACAAGACTGAGTGACTAACACTTTCTTTCACTTTCACTTTTATCACACCAGAGGAAGGGCTGGTTACTTCTTTGGTCTTGAATGCTGCCTAGTTGCTGGGATTCAAGCCGCTAACTATATCACACTAATACAATGGCAAGTCTTGGGCCCCAGCTTTCTCATTATACCAGAGGAGGGCCTGGTATTTCCCAAAGTCATGAAAGATGAGGGCAGGACTGGAGCAAGTATTCTGCCATGCCATATTACTATGGTACCCCAACCCCTGATTACTTGAAGGGAGGGGCTGGTGCTTTCCTAACTATATAGCTCATCAGCCCCTTGGCCCAAGACTCATGTGTCTCTCTCTCTAGGAGTCTGCTGTCTGCCTTGTTGGATCTCTGTCCATCACTTTAGAATGCAATGGATTAGATAGGTCTGCCGACCTGCTACTGCTTCTATCAGTAAGTTTCATTCATTTGTTCATTCATTTAGTCCTGGTGTATGTGATGAGTGGCATTTTCCCTTCTTGCACAAGAGCAAATGCCTGGTTTCCACCTTTGGAAGACTGGACTCCTAACATAGAAAATTACCAAGACATGATCAAGCTGGATTCATCCCAGGATCATAAGGGTGGTTTGACATATGCCAATCAATCAATGTGACATACCACATCAACAAAAGAAAAGACAAACCACACGATCATCTCAACAGATGGAGAAAAAGCATTTGATAAAATTCAACATCCATTCATGATAAAAAAAAATCTTACCAAAGTGGGGACAGAAGGAACATATATCAAACTAATAAAAGCTATTTTATGACAAACTCACAGCCAACATAATACTCAACAGTGAAAAGTTGAAAATCCTTCCTGCTAAAATCAGGAACAAGACAAAGCCACTCTCACCATTTTCAGTCAACAGAGTACTGAAAGTTCTAGCCACAGGAAAGAAAGAAAAATAAAAGATACCTAGAATGGAAGTGAAGAGGCAAAATTGTCATTATATGCAGATGATATGATACTATATAAAGAAAATCCTGGAACTGTTAAATGAATTTAGCAAAATAGCAAAATTGTAGACTAACATACAGAAATTGGTTGCATTTATTTACATTAACAATGAACTATCCAAAAGGCAAAGTTAAAAAAAAAATGCCTTTTAAAATCACATTAAAAAATACTTAGGAATAAAGCTGACCAAGGAGGTAAAAGACTTATGTGCTGGAGAACTATAAAACACTGATTAAGGAGAATGAAGATGATTCAAAGGAATGGGAGGATATTTCATGCTCTTGGGTGGGCATGCATGCTAAGTTGCTCTTTGCGACCCTGTGGACTGTAACCTGCCAGGCTCCTCTGTCCTTGGGATTCTCCAGACAAGAATACTGGAGTGGGTTGCCATATCCTCTACCAGGGGATCTTCCCGACCCAGGGATTGAACCCAGGTCTCTTAATCTTCTGCATTGGCAGGCGGATTCTTTTACTGCTGGTGCCACTGGGAAGCCCATACCCTTGGAGGGGAAGAACTACTTTCACTTTCATTGTTAAAATGGCAGTACCACCCAAAACAATCTACAGATTTAGTGCAATCCCTATCAAATTACCCATGACATTTTTCACATAACTAAAACAAATAACCCCACAATTTATATGGAATGATAAAAGACCCAGAAGTGTCAAAGCAATCTTGAAGGAAAAACAGAAAGCATAACCCTCCCAGAATTCAGACTGCAAGACCACAGTAACCAAAACAGTGTGATATTGGTACAAAAACAGACATGTAGATGGATGGAACAGAATAGACAGCCCAGAAATAAACCCACACACCTAGGGTCAATTAATCTTTAACAAAGGTGGCAAGAATATACAATGGGGCAAAAAAGTCAGTCTCTTCAGCAAGTGGTGTTAGGAAAGCTGGACAGCCACATGTAAATCAATGAAGTTAGAACACACCCTCACACCATACACAAAAATAAGCTCAAAATGGCTTAAAGACTTCAATATGAGACATGACACGACAAAACTCCTAGAAGAGAATATAGGCAAAGCATTCTCAGATATAAATCATGGCAATGTTTTCTTAGGTCTGTCTCCCAAGCCAACAGAAATAAAAGCAAAAATAAACAAATGGAACCTAGTTAAACTTATACGCTGTGCACAGCAAAGGAAATCCCAAACAAAACAAAAACAAAATATACAGATTGAGAGAAAATCTTTGTAAATAATGAAAAAAAAAACAAACCCTCAAATAACTCGGTCAAAAAATGGGCAGAAGACCTAATGAGACATTTCTCCAAAGAAGACATACACGTAGAGTAGGAACATGAAAAGATGCTGAACAACAACAACAACGAGATGCTCAAAATCGCTATTAGAAGAATGCAAATCAGAACTGCAATGAGATATCACCTCACGCTGATCAGAATGGCCATCATTAAAAAGCCTACAAGTAATAAATGCTGGAGAGGGTGTGGAGAAAAAGTAATCCTCCTACAGTGTTGGTGGGAAAGTAAATTGGTACAGCCACTATGGAAAATACTATGGAGGCTCCTTAAAAAACTAAAAATAGTCTCGCCGCATGATCCAGCAATCCCATTTCTGGGCATATATCTGGAGAAAACTCTAATTTGAAAAGATACCTGCACCCCAGTGTTCATAGCAGCACTATTTACAATAGCCAGGACACGGGAACAACAATCTGTCCACTGAGAGATGAATGGATAAGGAAGATGTGGCATAGATATATGCGATGGAATACACTCAGTCGTAAAAGAGACGAAACAATGTCACTAGCAGCAATATGAACGGACACAGAGGTGGTCAAACTAAGTGAAGAAGTCATACAGGAAAAGACAAATACCATATGATGTCACTTATACATGGACTCTGAATCTGATGTAAGTGAGCTTATTTACCAAACAGAAACAGATTCACAGACATAGGAAAGTTTATAGTTACCAAAGAAGAAATGGGGTAGGAGAAGGATAAACTAGGAACGTAGGACTAGCAGATACACATTACTATATATAAAAAAGATAAACAACGAGGTCCTACTGTACAGGGCAGGGAACTATATTCAATATACTGTGATAAACCATAGTGGAAGAGAATATGAAAAATAATATATACATTCTTCTATATGTATATTCTTTTTCATATTCTGCTGCTGCTGCTGCTAATTCGCTTCAGTCGTGTCCAACTCTGTGCGACCCCATAGACAGCAGCCCATAAGGCTCCCCCATCCCTGGGATTCTCCAGGCAAGAACACTGGAGTGGGTTGCCATTTCCTTCTCCAATGCATGAAAGTGAAAAGTGAAAGTGAAGTCGCTCAGTCGTGTCTGAGTGTTCGTGACCCCATGGACTGTAGCCCACCAGGCTCCTCCATCCATGGGATTTTCCAGGCAAGAGTACTGGAGTGGGGTGCCATTGCCTTCTCCGTTTTCATATTCAGATATATGTATATCTGCCTGCAGTGTGGGAGACCCAGGTTTGATCCCTGAGTCAGGAAGATCCCCTGGAGAAGGGAATGACCTCCTACTCCAGTATTCTTGCCTGGAGAATTCCATGGACAGAGACTATAGCCCATGGTGTTGCAAAGAATCAGATACAACTGAGTGACTGACACTTTCACTTTCATATGATTAGATACATATATATATATAAGATGTATATATATGAATATATATAGATATGTATATACATATATATCTGAATCAGTTTGCTGTACATCAGAAATTAACACATTGTTAATAAACTATATATACTTCAATTAAAAAAATAAATATTGAAATTTATCCAAATATAGGAAAGTTGTTCAAAGATGCTTGTGGCCACAAAGCTTGACAGATATCTATTACCTCCAACAAATATTAATTCATAACTATTTTCACTGCCCTATACCCTACTGACTTATTCCTGGTGGACTCCATTACCTCAAAGAGTACATATTGGCATTAGGTGTGCCTGGGCAAGCTTGGGTCCAAATTCTGCTATCGCTATGTCACCCTGGATAAACAGCACTCTCTAATGAGTCTCAGTTCCTCATTAGTGAAATAAGGCACTATAGTAATTGTTATGATTACTATCTTTTAGTCATGATATAACTGACTTTGTCATGTCAAAGTGTTGTTATTATGATGAAAATAAGGTATGCAAAACAAGCAAAGTATGCAAAGACTTACTAACATGTCAAGCACACAGTAAACATGCAAGAAGTGCGAGTGATTCTTGTAGGAAGACTTCAAGGAAAGGAGTTCTATCCTGCTCTTAATTCCTTAGGGCTCAGTCTGGTGATAGCGCACTTTGTTTTCTTTTCCTTTCTTTTAAAAAAAAATATTTGGCCACGCCAGTTCTCAGTTGTGGCACACAGGATCTTTGATCTGTGTTGCAGTATGTGGGATCTCTAGTTGCAGCATGCAAATTCTTAGTTGTAGCATGTGGAATCTAGTTCCCTAACCAGAGATTGAACTCGGGTCTCCTGCACTTTAAGCAGGAAGTCTTAACCAGTAGACCGCCAGGGAAGTCCCACTGCCTCTGTTTCCTTACTCACTTTCATCCTAAAACCCAGTTGCAGAGGCAGTTCTGGGAAATCTGCTCTTCATCAAAGGAAGGGCGAGGAGGATACAAAGAACTGGAAAACATGCAAGGCTCATGGGAACTCATGCCTATTTATCATGGATATGCAGCAAGCTTCCTCAATGTGAAATTTCCAAAGTGCAAAGCATTCTAGTGCAGGGCAAACGTGGGCCTTAGGATAACAGTCTAATGTTGAATTCCAGTGTTCCTTTTTACTACTTGTGGTACCTCAGGCCCTGGTGCCACTCACCGATTTATTCACCTAGCAGGCAGAAGTTTATGGGTCATCTACTGTGTGCCAAACCATGGACTGGTGTGAACGGCAGAGATTTCTGTAAGGAAGACAGACATGGTGGTGAATGCTCCTGACGGACTGCAACAATGGGATGACAAGAGGTGACTGCAAGGTATAGCAAGGGCACAGAGCAAAGGGCATTTCTGTCTTTCTGGGTAGAGGGGAGCCCTCAGAATGCTCCACAGAGTAGGCAACATTGCAGCTGGGTTTAAAGACTGAATAGGCATTTTCAGGACAGGCGGTGGGGAAAGGAACCCCTTAAAACAGATTAATCCTGACCTCACAGAAATCAGAGGACTAGATAATCAATAATCAGATATTTTTTTTTAATGGATAAAGTCTTTAATATCAAAAAGCTCCTTATCATCACTAGCAGGTGCAGTTAGTGATAAGTACCAGCACCAAAGTACCAATAGAGCTGTTAAGTGTCATCTCACAGGTCTGGCCTGGGCAGAATAGGAGCTCTCTCTCTTTTCAATCAAGGTTTACTCTGGAAGAGGATTCTGATTGAGTCACTTCCCCAAGTCTCTGGAATCGTCACGTGCCTACTGTCAGTATCATATCAATGAACATTATACTGAAAACCTGGGTCTCCAGAAAGGTCTGCTGCTGCTGTAAGTTGCTTCAGTCATGTCTGACTCTTTGCAACCCCATGGACTGTAGCCCGCCAGGCTCCTCTGTCCATGGGATTCTCCAGGCAAGAATACTGGAGTGGGTTGCCATGCCCTCCTCCAGGGGATCTTCCCAACCCAGGGATCAAACCTGCGTCTCTTGTCTCCTGCACTGGCTGGCAGGTTCTTTACCACTAGCACTACCCGGGAAGACCCAGAAAGGGCTAGATTTCTAAAATAAGAGGACGGGAGTATAGGGTAATCACTCTACTGCAACTGAGAAGGGAAGGTGGGACAGACACGGGCTATGTGAACTAGTGTTTATGAGATGTTCGAGTATGGCTACAGATCAAATATTTGACATAGTAAACCAACACAGTTTTATTTCCTCCCTAAATCATACTATCTTGTCACTTCCACCTCCATGGTGAGGCTTGTCATTCCAGGGAAAGAGAGGACAGATTCTGCCTAGGAAGAAGAGGCAGTGTCGGATTTCCTGGGACATGATTATGCTTATGGAGTATATTAGTCAGTTCTGGCTGTTACAACACATAGACTGGGTGGCTTAGGCAACAGGCATTTACTCCTCAGTTTTGGAGGCTTGAAAGCTGAGATGAGGAGACTAGCAGGGCTGGGTTCTTGGTGAGGTCTCCCCCCGGTTCACAGGCAGTTGCCTTCTTGCTGTGTTCTTATACAGTGAAGAAAGAGAGAGCTCTGGTCCCTTCATCTCTGTACAAGGGAACTATCCCATCTGACCATGTCTAAACCTGCTTAGTTACCAAAGGCCCCCCAAATACCATCACATTGGAGATTAAAGATTCAAAATTGAAATTTAGGACTGCAATATTGTAAGTAGGCACAAGTCAAAATATGACAGAAAGGAAACAAAATGTCTGGCTTTTCTTGCTCAGGTAGGCTGCAGCAGAAAGAGAGAAATAGAGCTGGGGGGAGGCATTTTATGCTTGTTTCCCCTTCCCAAAGCTGCGCTCTGATATGAGGCTGCTCCCTGCCCCACCCCCAAGATTAAATCAATGGTGGACAAAAATGATGAAACTACATTTTCTTTGCTCATTAAAAAAAAGTAGGGTTAAATGATAAGAACTGCCATAATATTATCAAAGTATATGAGTGGCGGAGTGAATAGAGGCTATTTCCATGTTTGTCTGTTTTTTATTAGTCATGATTCTCAGTCAGACAAGATGAATACTGAACTGTATGGTTTCTCATTTGCTGCTTCATATAACTCACCTCTTTTTAAAGGCTTTCATGTATTTAACTTTTTGGACTCACCTCTTAATGAGTGAATCCATGGGTCTATGACATGCAATATGTTTATAAATTTGCACAGCAGGGAATCCACTTAAAGCCAGATTTTTTTTTTTTTTTTTTGGTCCAAGGGTAAGTCTGGACATGTCTGCACAGCTGGGAGAGAAGGCTGACAGGGCTCTGTTTACTTGTAGGACTAAAGATCCTTGTGATGAAGAATCCATCTTGAGTGAAAAGAATAGAGGCCAAAGAAAAATGATTATTGAGTCTTAAAATATATAGCAAGTCTTGAATTAGGCCTATTTTTTGGTAAAAGTTTCTAAACTTCTTTAACTCCCATTCAACAGATAATAAAATACAAAGCCTTGTGGGACTTGATTAAGCTTAAGGAGGAATAACACAGGGTGTGACAAAGATGAGATGAAAAGCCCATCCCTTCTGGTCCAGTTGGTTCAAGGACAGTAATGCAGGGTCAGACAGAGGGGAGGGAGGGGTCTCATTCAGACTATCTCTTACCTCATCAAGGAAATAAGAGGACAACAGGCATAAGGTCTGTCAACTTTCCAGTATTTTCCCTATAAACACCTGTATTTTTACTCCTCTTCAGAAGCTTTTGTCTCAGAGGATGTGATGTTATACTTTTCGTAAAATATCTGTGCCCCGTCCCTTTCCACCTCTCGAGAACTTGCTGTTGTCCAGGACAAAAAAAAAAAAAAAAAAAAAAATTTCTTCTTATCTTCTTAGGTTCAGTATCTGGGGGCTTGAAAAATAAATGAACAAAAATAGGAGAAAGAGCACACTTTTAAAGTTAATATTTACATGCACAGCAGTTGACAGAAAAGAAGTAAAACTCAAGGAAGCCATTAGACTTGGAGGTTTGTATGCTATTTTAATGAGGAAAGGAGCGTCTGTGCGTCAAAGGATGATAAAACGTGAAGTAACCGGGAAAAATACAAGAGAACTAAAGGGGGATAAGGGTTATTTTAGTAATGTCCGTTTATTCAAACTCATCTTGATGTTGACTCTATCTCTGGTGACAAGAACTGCTCTTCCTGGTGGTGGTGGGGGGGGTACCTTCACAAAGGGGAATTTATGCCGTACTAGGCAGATGAGAGGAGGAGAGAGAATCCTTCCTGCATCTGCTGATTCTCAATTGCCTTCAGCTCAAAATAATCCCCATCCAAGGTGGCATATTCTGATCCTCCTCTCTATATCGAGCATGCCCTCCCTGTGTCAGAGCTCCATTTCTGTCCCCGGTTGCTTCTTCCGCTCTTCTTGTGTGAGTGCCTGCGTGCTCAGTCGTGTCTGACTCTTTATGACCCCGTGGACTCTGTGTAGCCTGCCAGGCTCCTCTGTCCATGGGATTTCCCAGCAAGAATACTAGAGTGGGTTGCCATTTCGTCCTCCAGGGGATCTTCCTGACTCAGGGATGGACCCCGCGTCTCCTGCTGGGCAGGTGGATTCTTTACCACTGAGCCACCTGGGAAGCTCAGATGCTTATCTCAGTGATGCACCCAGCGGCCTTTTCACATTCATTCAGAATGATTTTGTTGAGGATTTTCCAAGAGCAGGCATTGATCTAGGTGCTTAAGATACTCTGGGTAAATAATAGAGACATAGTCCCTATCGTCCTGAAATTATTGTGTTTTGTCTCTACTCCCTCTAGTTACCATCTAATCTCATTTCCTTTTCATCCAAACCTCAGAGTAATCTACTCTGCCTGAACTTTCCTGTATAATCTTTATTTAAATTAGTGCCATGCTATCTGTCATCCAAACCAGAAACCTATGAACTTATTTCAGTTTCCTCCTGCTCCTCACCCCACACATCATTAAATCCAGGTAGTGTTACCTAAATATTTTTTTAAAAAGAGACACCCCCCATCTCCATTCCAACTACCGTGTTTCTAGACTGGCCTTCACCATCCCTTGCTCATCGGTGGTCATTACAATGGGTCTCTCTGACCCTAGTGTCAGTTCTGTTAAATCTGTCCTCCAGATGGGAGCTATAGCAGTCACTCTAATGCTTTTAACTTCTCCGGGAGTCTCCATTTCCTATAGGATAAAGACTGAGTTCTCTGTGGGGCCTCAGCTTTTTGTCACAGCCTTCATCTCTGACCTTGCCACTTGTAACTCCCTGACTTGCCCTTTGTCCTTGTGGGTCTCCACATATGGCATGCTTGGTAGGTGTGTGTGCTTAAGCTCATAGCAGCTGGGAGCACTCTTTCCTAGGCTCTTCTTGTGCACTGACACTCAGCTTTATTTACCTGTAGAGTTTCCTAGCTTTATGACCTTCTTTAAAAAGCCTTCTCAGATAATCCCCCTTCCTGGTGGGAAGGATGGGTGCCCTTCCTCTATGCTTCCACAGTGGCTGTGGGTGTCTACTCATCACTGTGTTCTTATATTCTAACTCTCCATTCAGTCTTTCTCACCTTTAGCTCAGTAGGCACTCAATAACTATTTGTGGAATGAGACCCAGATAAACCCTGATCTGGGCTTTTCCATGACTGGATGAGATTCCCAGGGCTACAGACATGGAACCCGATCCTAACTATGGTTTCACTCTGTGGAGTCATTGGACAGCCAGCATCTCCTCCAAGAGATGAGATACTAATGGCTCAGCCTCAGCCTTCCACTCACTGCTCTGTTCAACCTTTTCTATGGCAGGAAATCGCCTTGATCTGTGAAAACACCCATGACACACAGTCATTATCACTAATTCTTAACTCCTGCCAAGATCTTCTCCCTGCACATTGGCCTCTCTCTTTATAGAGAACAAAATCATACATTTAAGGATGAAGTTGGGGGTTGAGAAAACAGATATGGATAAATTTGAGAAAGAAAGCATCTGTGTAACATGTCATCGAGCCCTTCGATGTCTGAGATCTAAAATGCTATTTATCTAATCACTCAATGTGTACACATTTGTACTTACATGCTAAGCATCCTTTTAAAGTCACCATAGCTTCACTATGATCCAGAATGAGGATTCTTGACTATGTGGCGTCATGAAGATATTCAAATCACTGGTATGAAGACTGAGACCAGGAGTCGGTATATGGGTAAACTCTCTGGGGAGGCCCACATTACCCTTACACATGCACAGGTACAAACACTAGAGCCAGAAAGGATCTTAGGGGTCATCTCAGTGAACTCTCATTTTACAGATTTGGAAATTTAGGCTATTAAAGGCTTAAGTCAGTGTTCTCAGATGTTACCCACGGATAGTGCTGGCAAGCATTTAAAGGTTCTAGAAAAAAGGTTCAATTCAGTTCAATTGCTCAGTTGTGTCCAACTTTTGCAACCCCGTGAATTGCAGCACGCCAGGCCTCCCTGTCCATCACCAACACCTGGAGTTCACTCAGACTTATGTCCATCGAGTCAGTGATACCATCCAGCCATCTCATCCTCGGTCGTCCCCTTCTCCTCCTGCCCCCAATCCCTCCCAGCATTAAAGTCTTTTCCAATGAGTCAACTCTTCGCATGAGGTGGCCAAAGTACTGGAGTTTCAGCTTTAGCATCATTCCTTCCAAAGAAACCCCAGGGCTGATCTCCTTCAGAATGGACTGGTTGGATCTGCTTGCAGTCCAAGAGACTCTCAAGAGTCTTCTCCAACACCACAGTTCAAAAGCATCAATTCTTCGGTGCTCAGCTTTCTTCACAGTCCAACTCTCACATCCAAACATGACTACTGGAAAACGATAAAAGGTTAGAAATGTGAATTCCTTGTTCTCATCCCACCAGCAGGGATTTGACTCGGGTGTGAGTTGGAAAATATTGGTTTCTGTGAGTTAATAAGTTATCCCGGTCACAGTTAGGATTAGAATATCGGCTCTCCTCTCTCTACACTACTTTGCATATGACTTTCCTCCATTTATCTAATGAAATATAATCCCCCCTCTTTTCCACTGAATTCACATGGGACCCTCGCTTTGTCACACAAATTTCTTGCTGTTGCTTTCAGCTTCATGCTATTCACAAACTGAATAAGTAAACCATCCTTGTTTACATCCACACAGTTTATAAAGTGTTCATAAAGAAAAGACTATGCTACAGCCTTTTGGAGATGGGCATGGCAACCCACTCCAGTATTCTTGCCTCGAGAACCCCATGGACAGAGGAGCCTGGTGGGCTACAGTCCATGGGGTCGCCAAGAGTCGGACACAACTGAAGCGACTTAGCATGCATGCACTCACGGCCTTTCAGTTCACATTAGAGTTTCACATGTGGACATCACTCCCTTAACCCCGATCCCTTTGGGGTTCTTCATTGGCCTAATTGATAATCTTCCCCTCTGAACTTCATCCAGTCTGTATTTTTCTCTACCTTGTCCCAAAATGATGTCATTAAAGATGTCGAATGCCTGGCTGACACCCAGAATGCTGCGTCTAATTTTCCCCTCAACTCGAGGGCTTGTGAGACGATCAACAAATCCTTAAAAAACTGGGATGTAGCTTAACTGTTTCTTAATATTCTCTCCTTTCTTAAGGTCTGTAACCCATCTCTCCTGGTTTTCTTCATCCCTCTCCGACAATTACTTCTTTCATTCTTTGGCTCTTTCCTTGTTCCCTGTAATCCAGTTTCCCTCACCTCTACATACTGACATCATTCTGCATACTCTCTCCAGGTTGTCTCCTCTAAACAGATGACTCCCAGATCTACAGCCACCTCGTCCAAATGTAGGTCCCATGTTCTCAGCCACACTTAAATGTCTGGCTGCAGCCTCATATCAGAAATGCAGTCTGCAGTCACTCTCTTGTCTGCCCATACTCTGTTCTTAGAGGATGTGTCTTCTCATAGTCCATTAAAAGTAGCCATGTAAATTATTATATGGCCTCATCTCTCAGGCCATAGCTGATTTGATCTGGCTGGCTATCTGATCCAAGCCAGTCCGATCAGATTCTCCTACCTGTGGGCATGGCAACAGTAAGGTGACATAGGGCTTGGGACCTTGTTCTGGAGATAAATGGGCAGAGGAAACCAGTATAGTGAGAATCTGGGGCAGGCAGGAAAAGAGAAATGATGCAAAGTACAATATGATTGCTGACAGAGACAGAGTGAGTGGTTGCCCCAGGATTTTCCGGTCCCGATGAGACTCTGCTCCATTGCCCTTGTTGTAATTCCTGAAATTCAATGACTCATGTTTCAAATATCATTTGACAACCTACTTTATGTCAGGAACTTTGCAAGATACAAGAGATACTTCCTTGAATAAGAAGAATATGTTCTCTAGCCTCACAACTCTTACATTTGAGTGCTTTCTCGCAGTAAATTCCTTTTTACTTGCATGTTTGAGTGAGTTCGTTGCAATCCAAGGATCCATGATTAGTATTTAAATTAATTCTTAGTATATCTCAGATCACACTTGTCTTCCTCACTATGCCAGCTACTTCTCTAGAAAACTGGTCTAGATCAGTGGTGTGGTGGGTGGAACTCTCAGTTTTCAAAAGCAAAAACCTTATAGTTGCCAGTCAATCCTTCTCTGCTTCACCACATATCCAGTCCACGGCCAAATGCTTTGGATTCTACCTCAAAATGTCCTTCCCTTCAGACATTTCTTTTAACCCCTACTTTTATCCTGTCTTATATTAGATATTTGATACCTCCCACCTGCAATGTTTCAAGCACCTCTTATCAGATCTACCTGTTGACCTTCTAAACAAGTCCATTGGCTTCCCACTGCCCCAAGGACAAAGTACAGGCTCCTTTGACAAGGACGAATGTCACCTGTTCCAAGATTCCTCTGTCATCCTCCCCACAAGCTGTATTCCAGTGATTTCCAACCACATGAAACATCTAGCATTTTCTGAGTTTGTATTTTTCTTTTATTATAAAAAAATCACTTAGTAATCACCTGCCTTTGTTTAATCCACAAAATCAAGTTCACAGTTTTTTCTAGTCTGCTTCCCCAAACCACATGACTTCTAAATACATATTTCTCTCCATCTAATAAGGCTTTTCTCATATCTCTGCCTGGTAAGACAAGATCCAATATCATCATTTCTGACCTGGGCAGAAGACATGTCCTCTTAAGGCATTCTGTCCACTCTCAGAGTTTGCAATCCAGATAAGGGCAAGAAGAGGTAACAATAATAATCCCTTATAACTATGCCAGGGCTTATCCTGTTTGGGATAAGTGTGTCAAGGTTATACCATTTGAACCATAGAGCAACTCAGACAGGCAGATAAAGCAGGAATGCACCTCATTTTACAGATGAGAAAATGGGCTTGAAGCAACAAATGTTCTGTCTGATGTCATGTGGTCAGAGATAGGACCAGATTCTGGAAACAGATTTTTACAAAATTCTGTCACATGAAAGATCTGACTCCAGATGTCACTAGTTCTGCAGCACGTGATTTTAATTTCATTTCAAAACATATATTTTAATAATCAAAAAAACTGATTGAGATCATACAAAATGGATAACATGAAGTTGACCACTTCAATCATGTTAAAGCGTGTCATCCTGTGATTTTTAGTATATTCGTTATGTTGCACAACCATCACGATGACCTAACCCCAGGATATTTTCATCAATCTCTGAAGAAACACTTGTGTCTCCCAGTTCTTTACCCTCCTCCTTTCACCTGGTCACCACTAATCTACTGTCTCTAGGGAGTTGCCTATTCTGGCCATCTCAAATGAGTAGAATCACACTACATACGGCCTTTTGTGTCTGCCTTCTTTCACTTAGCATAATGTTTTTAAGGTTCATCCATGTTGTAGCATGTATTAGTATGTTGTTCATTTTATGGCTAAATAATATTCCATTGTATTATTTCTTATCTATTCAGTTGATGCATATTTGATTATTTCCACTTTTTGGCTGTTATGAATGATATGGCTATGAACATTCATGTACAAGTTCTTGTATGAATATATATTTTCAATTCTTTTAGGTATAAAGATAGAGAGGGGGCAGAGAGACACTTTTGTGTCTTATTTTTTCCACATAGCATTATATCACGAGCAATGTTATAAACAGCCATCCCTCAGTATTCTCAGGGGATTGGTTTCAGGACCATCCCTCCCCCATACCCAAATCTGTGGATACTCAAGTCTGTTTTATAAAATGGCACAGTGTTTGCATATAATCTATGCACATCCTGAAGTAGACGCTAAATCATCTCTAGATAGCTTATAATACCTAACACAATGTAAAGGCTATGTAAATAGTTGTTTATACTGTATTTCTCAGGGAATAATGTAAGGAAAAAAGTCTGCACATGTTTAGTACAGATGCAACCACGGTAGGCCTAACTACACAGTACATGTCAGCAATAACATTTTCTTTATTTGAACACTTATAAATTGCTTTTTTTAATGACCTGGATGGGAAATACACAGAATAAAACACAGAATATTTAAAATACAAGTACATATAGAAAATGTAATTGCAAACAGAGAAAATATAAGTCCATTCTCTCTCTCTCTCTCTCTCTCTCACACACACACACACACACACAGTGTTAACACTCACCAAAAACCTGGTTCTCCTCTTCTGATAACACTGCTCTGATGATGATGGTGCTGGCGACTGGTGTTCATGGGACCTACAATGCTGATGTGATGAAGCAATGAGATGCATGGTACTCTAGGTAAGCATTGAGATAGCAGGCCAAACCCGACCTTCTGACAGGATCAGAAGGTCCATCTATGCCAGGAAACCAGGGTTCTGACTGCAGACATGGATGCTTTATAAGAGGCTGCAGCAGTGAGATAGTGTTAGGAGGCAGGCACATCACCTCCACATTCTCTTCAGTGAACCAGGGGGCTTGGGGATGACTGGGAGCATTGCCAACTATAAGTAGGGCTTTGAATTGCAACCTCTTCTTTTCCAGGTATTTCTTCACTCCAGGAATGAAACACTAGTAGAATCATTTCAAGAAAAAGATGGTGGCACCCAAGCCTTCTTGTTGTGTTACCAAAACACAGGCAGGCAATTTTTGGTTTTGTTCATAAGGGCCTGTAGATTGTATGCTCTGCAAAGGCGGCCTGGCTTAATCATATGGCCTGCTGTGTTGCCACCCAGCTGCACAGTAAGGCCATCTCCCCAGGCCTTGAACCCGGGGGTCTGCTTGGCACTCTTGTGGGTGTAGGTGTGACTGGGCAGCTAACTTCCAGAATAAGCCTGTCTCATCACCCTTGAAGACTTGCTCTGGATGGTAGCCTTTCTTTTCTATGAGTTTCTTGAGCTCCTGCGGGAACTCTGCCAAAGCTGCCTTGGTTATCAGTTGATGGTGATTCTCTCGTGATGAAGTTCTTGAGACTGCAGCACTTTGCACAGCTAGCCAGCTGTCCCTTACCAGCCTTCTGGCTCCTGTTCGGCTCCTCAGACCTTCACAGAAGTGCTCACAGAGACAGTGCTTTTTCACACATCATTTTGCCATCAACAGGGATAGGTTTCTGGGATATGTCCTCTAGCCACACATTGAATACTTTCTCAGTCTTTGCAAGCTCTTTGTCAGGAACCAGGGAGACAATTTTTGCCATTGTAGAGGCAGCACTAACACGTCTATGAATTCAGCTTCTTTCACTTTACTGCAGAAATACCCTTCCTACTGACCTCACGGCCCACTTCCATAAGCGACATGCCACTTTTCGAAAGATCTAAGATTTCCGTTTTCTCACCGAGATTGTGATTCACAGCTCTCTCTTCGAGGGATTGCTTTGACCACTTACTTGCTTTTTGGGAGCCATTTTTTCATAGAAACAAAGGTTGCACACAGTACAAGTAGCCAACAAATAAGACATAAGGCACACAGCGCTCACTCCAGTTCAGGAGAGAGGGAGGCTTTGTGAACCGGCAGGAGGCTACAGAAAGGTGTCCCTCTCCTGTTTTCTCACGGTGCTCCATGTGAGGCAAATTAAGTTTTGTTTTGAGGAACTTTCTGGATTTTTAAAACATATTTTTGATCTAGGATTGATTTAACTGTTGGACTCAGAACCCAGCGGAGGCAAAATCAGCTGAGGTGGAACCTACCAGAAAGTAATGATGTAATGAGTTTACTTATACATCCTTAATGTCTTTTTAAGGATAGATATCTAGAAGTGGAATTTCTAGATGGAAGTCTGTTGTAAGGCTCTTGCTTTTTATGGTCAGGTTTTGCTTGTAAAGTGATTGCAACAATTTCCAGATCCCCTTGAGAAAATGCTGTACCCTGCAGTCGCTGAATAGTTTCAGTTTTTAGTATTAGCTGGTTTGGTGGAATGATAGTATTTTGTTTTCTCAAGTCTTTTAAAATTTAATGCACTGGTGCTCAGTCACCCAGTCGTGTCCTAGTCTTTGCGACCCCATGGACTGTAGCCCGCCAGACTGCTCTGTCCATGGAATTTTCTGGACAAGAATATTGGAGTGGTTGCCAATTCCTCCTCCAGGGCATCGTCTCCACCCAGGAATGGAACCTGCATCTCTTACGTCTCCTGCATTGGCACTTTTTTTTTTTAACCACTAAGCCATCTGGTAATACTGAAGTTGAAAATTCTCTCTGTTTTATTTCAATCCCTCAGAATGTTTATATCCTATATCCATTTTTCTGTGAAGATTTTAGTATGTTTTCTAATGAGGTATATGAATTCTGAGTTTATTATGGATAGAAAAAAATACCTCGTCAGTCTTATTTGTAGCAAATTTTCTTCTCGGTTTTGTTGGCAGGAAGGGGAGAGGCCTGCATTTAGTTCTGATAATTATATTCTTTGACTTACAGACGCTTCATGTTTTCTTTTACATTAAATTGTCCAAGTTGTACTTCTTGTATATTCTTCAAGAGCCTTTAGGTT
Organism: Budorcas taxicolor; assembly: GCF_023091745.1. Taxonomy (NCBI): domain Eukaryota; kingdom Metazoa; phylum Chordata; class Mammalia; order Artiodactyla; family Bovidae; genus Budorcas; species Budorcas taxicolor. Next base: position 27,659,610 of record NC_068917.1, on the reverse strand, counting down.
TGGGTCCTTTTTCACAAAGGAACCACAAGGTGTTTCTCTGTCCACTTTCAGGTTTTATTCTCACTTAGCCCCCTGGAGTTTAGTGTCATCCTTAAGAAAGATTTAATTTGGGTTTTCCCTAAAATTTCAGCCATGCTATTTTATTTATTATGAGTTTAAAATTTATTTCTGGTAGGGCCAACGTTTATTGACTATTCTTTATTTTTGTTGTTTTTTTTGACATTTCATACGCATATTTGGCTATAGGTGAATTTTATCATTACACTGTCACATATTCTTGAAATCCCATTGAGATTTGGATTTGGATTGCAGTTAGATATATAATTTAATTTGACATGTTCAAAACATTCAATTTCCCATTCAACAACAGCAGTTTTCTCTCTACTCCTGTGTCCAATAGGCAGGTTTTGTGATTCTTTTCATATAGGTCATGCACATAAGCTTATCCCTGGGGCTTTTGTGTGCCTATTGTTGAAATAGAGAGTAGAACTTTTCGCTGTTTTTCTATTCAAAATATGTTTTCACTGATGATGAATATTTTCATATATGTTTCTGTCTCAGGCATCAGGTTTATATGAAATTGTGATAGTTTTCCAGTAGCTGCTTTGAAGTTTTAAGGTTATATGATGTGATACTATTTGCCTATAGTTATCATATCAGCTCTTCACTTGTAATAGCTGTATTTTTTCTTTCAAATATTAGAGCACGGTTTAAAGACAGTATTATAGGCATACCTTGGAGATATTGCAGGTTTGGTTCTGCTGCTGCTAAGTCGCTTCAGTCGTGTCCGACTCTGTGCTACCCCATAGATGGCAGCCCCCCAGGCTCCCCCGTCCCTGGGATTCTCCAGGCAAGAACACTGGAGTGGGTTACCATTTCCTTCTCCAATGCATGAAAGTGAGAAGTGAAAGTGAAGACGCTCAGTCGGGTCCAACTCTTAGCGACCCCATGGACTGCAGCAGTTTGGTTCTAGACCACCACAATAAAGCAAATATGACAATAAAGTGAGTCTCACAAATATTTTGGTTTCCCCGTGTGTATAAAAGTTATATTTACGGTATAGTGTAGTCTGCTAAGTGTGCAGTAGCATTATGTATTAAAAAAATGCACATACCTTAATAAAAAATAAGTATTGCTAAAAAATGCTAACCATTGCCTGAGCCTTCTGTAAGTGGTAGCAGTAGTATCCAAGATCACTGATCAGGGATCACCATGACAAACAAATAACTGAAAAAGTGAAATATTGAGAGAATTAGCAAAATGTGATACCCAGTCACAAAGTATTGCGAAATCACAATACCATGTGACTATCACAAAGTCACATGGTATTGGAAGATGGTGTTGTTAGACTTGCTTGGCACAGGGTTACCATGAAGCACAATAAAGTGCAAGAAAACGAAGGATGCCTGTGCATGATAATGGAAACAGAAGGATTCTTAATCTTATTCCTGTTGCTAATGAGAATGCCTCTAGTTCTTTCTTTGCTGTTAAGAAAGTAACTGGCTCTTGGTTTAAGTTAAATATTATTCCTCATACTAAGGAAGGATCCTTACATTCCTGGTTTGCTAATATCTGTATATATTTTAAATAAAGAATCAGGATTGAGTTTTATTACGATTATCCTTTGAAATAATCATATATCAATAGTTCCAACAGTTATGTATATACACCCATACATAAACTGATTTTCTAGTACTAAGCCATCTTCACATCTTGGGAAATATTTTATTTGGTTCTGGTATCATTTATTTATTTAATTTACTGCTGAATTGTGTTCATTAGTATTTAGGATTTTTTGTGTGTATATTTGTAAGATTGACGTGGAGTATTTGCTGTTGTTTGGTGTTATTTGAATTATGTTTAGACATTGTGTTTATTCTGGCTTTATAAAACAAAGGGAAGCCTTCTGTCTTTTTCTGTGCTCTGGAATAGCTTCTGGGTTTTAAATTCGCTCAGCGTGATTTCCTCTCTCTTGCTGCTCTGTGACGCTTTCCCCTGTGTATTCCCACACCTCAGGTTTTTCACCTCCTGCTCACCCATATCAGTGTTTGGACCATGAGGAATCCAAGGCTGAGATGCAGGCTGATGCTGCCTGCCTGCTGCCAATGGGTGTGTTTCCCCAGAGTTTGGTTGTGGATGCCTTAAAAAGGCACCTGTGTGAGCCACCTTAAAGGCATTCACTATGGGCACCATATGAAGCAAGGGGCTAAGAGACCCAGCTGGTTCAACAGAAGCCCAAAGACTGGGGGCAGTCAATGTGCCAGCCATAGACAGCCTTGTCTGTTTCAGGTAAACTGCTCTTTCCAACAGAGACAGCATCAAAGAAGCCACCAAAGTCCAGTGAAAAGGGGGCCAACTATGCAAACACCACATGGGAGGTCTTGCTGTCAGAGTACAGTGTCCCAAGCAAGTCAGATCATTTAAGTCTTCCATTACCTAGGATTTGAACCTTGAACAGAATGAAAAGTCTCCCTTGCCTTTCTTCACCTGAGATAGGCCACTGTTGGGGGCTGTGGTGAGACAGGTGGTGGTGGTGGGGCAGTGGGAGACTGAATTAAATGAAGGTTGGAGTTTTGATATTACACTGATAGGGATTTTAATTATTTAACAGTTGCAGGAGAAATTTTCTCACCAGAAAGTGCCTAGAAAACTATGGAACCTATCCAAGCTTGTATCAGGGGGAATGATTTTACAGAGCAGAGGGAGGGGGATAGTTATTTGGAAACTAGTAGTGGCTTCTATTTGCTTCCATGGAGTTCAGTTCAAAGAGGCCCAATGAGGGGCACTTAGAGAACAATCACTGAGTGGGATTCCTGGCCCTCTTTATATAATTACTTTTAGGATGTTCTGCTTTATTGTGCTTTGGGAGGTGATGATAATACATTGCTTAATCTAAATCTTGGGCATTGTAATTTGCCTTTTATCAATATAGTGTCTAATTGAAAACAGAATGGAAGGACAGGAAAGAACTTTTAAAGAGAGTAGTGAAAATGGTTCAGATGGGATTTTGGCAAAATCTAGTCTGAACATATGTGGGGCAAAGTAAAAGCACAATTAAATATCGCAGCCTATGGTTTGTGAGGGCTTCCCTGGTGGCTCAGATGGTAAAGCATCTGCCTGCAATGCGGGAGACCCGGGGTTCGATCCCTGGGTTGGAAAGATCTCCTGGAGAAGGAAATGGCACCCCACTCCAATATTCTTGCCTGGAAAATCCCATGGACAGAGGAGCCTGATAGGCTACAGTCCATGGGGTCGCAAACAGTTGGACAAGACTGAGCGACTTCGCTTCACTAAACGTTTTTTCCAGAGTCCAAAGTACTTGAAATGTATTGGAAGAATTACAATGGAATGTGGCTTTTTTTTTTTCACTTTGAGTATTTTCACTATTCCATGTGTGTTCTTATCTTTTTGGTTACAGCTTAAAAATGATCTGAGGTTCTTGATATAGTCAGGTAACATTTGATATATTTCCCTTTTTTTTTTTGAAGTTACGTTAAAGCCAAGTTTATGTTAAGAAACAATTTACCGAATTTGTTAAGTACAGCATCTTGGGAATAAATTCTTCTAATCCCAAGAATGTTTAAGATCACCTGGTAGGATTTTGACATTTCTTGCAGATTGATCCCCTTTGAGGGGTAAATTCATCACGATAGAAAGAGTTTTAGGACAGTTATCACATTTGCCAATGTTTACTTTAGCACTGGTAGCTCAGATGGTAAAGTGTCTGCCTGCAACGCAGGAGACCCAGGTTCGATTCCTGGGTCGGGAAGATCCTCTGGCGAAGGAAATGGCAACCCACTCCAGCACTCTTGCCTGGAAAATCCCAAGGACGGAGGAGCCTGATAGGCTACCTCCATGAGGTGGCAAAGAGTCGGACACGACCGAGCGACTTCACTTTCACTTTCACTTTAGCACTTCTGATTTTTTCAAACTACAAAGCCCACATTCCCTGGACTAGACTCTGAGACAAGACTTGAAGGCAAGCATTTCTTTTAGGGTATATCTCAGGGAAGTGCAGGGAGACAGGGAAGGAAAGGAAGCCAGGACAGAGCTACTGAATGACCACATCACTGCCGAGGGCTCAGTCCTGCTGGGGCCCTCTGAGAGACTGAAGAACAGGCGCCTTCGGCTGGAGTTTGCCCACCGCCTCCTGTTGCCCATTGTTTGAGTTGCTGGGGTGGAAGTGGGCGTTAACTCTCTAGCACCCCCCAGTGGCCTGTGTGTGACAAGCATCTATGGCTAGAGTCCTCAGGCAGTAAGAAGTTGAGAATTCTGAGAGGACGCGGATAGAACAGCTAGAGTATCTGCAACATTTGGGAGCTAGATCTGGAACTAGACTGGAACGAAATTGGACTCAAACCTAACATGCCCTTCCTCGGTGACCCTGGGCAAATTATTTAACCTCTCTTGTGTCTCTGTTTCCTCATTTGTCAAAAGGACATACTAGTACCTAACCTCATACGGTTATTATGAGGATTAAGAAGGTCAATACAGGTCACAATCTTAGGTCACAGTATATGTATTGTTTATTCATATTTACTATTTGAGGGCTCCAAAGTCAGTTATCAACCCGCTTCCAGCAGTGCACCTGTGATAGATCCAGACTGGTTACCTGTTTCCCTCCCTTTCATTTAATGACATCAACATCTTTTCATGGTTTTAATATCTTTGCTAGGACTTAGAACTTGCCATGCCATGTGCAGTACCTCAATCGGAAAATAAAGTTCATCTGCCATTGTGTACATAAATATATAATCATCAGTTTGTGAGCATTTAAATGTTTCACTTGAGCACATTTTGAGAAAGCTTAGTTGATTATTATTTTTCCCAAGAGATGACACAGTGCTTGGGCACACAGCTGTACAGGGACTCTGTGGCTTTCCACTCCTACCTTGTCCTTTTAGCCTCCATCGGTGTTACTTCTCATGGGAGAGGCCCCACGTCTCGCTGGTAATTCACATTTCAGAAAACACATTTATTATTCATATGGAATTTGAAGCTAATATAATGGGAGCAAATCACTTTTCAAAGTGGCCAGGATGGAAGACAAGGGTTAAGAAGCCCCTATGGATGTAAGTCAAATTAAAAGCAGATATATCAGAAATGACCTTCCTGTCTCAAGAATACTATGAGTTGGGGTTTAAACTCTTCGAACACACCTTGTTTTGTCCGCTTCTACTCACACACATTTGTGTATATGTCCATCTCCAGCAGCTAGAGAAAATAGAGTTGAATAATTCATGCCATTTCTGTGGTTTCATGAGCAATCAGCTAATCTTAAAAAACTTGGCCAAGAATTCTGAAACTGCAAAATTCAGTGTTTCACTCAAAAATTTTATTAGCTCTCTCCCTAAGTATGAAATAGCTTCAGGGAGTTGTATTTTTTTCTGCTAGTTTGTCCCTAAGTATTTGAGTCCATTATTTTTAGGGGAGCCAAGAGATCTCTTAACAAATCGTAGGGACTTCCTCTGATGCTAAAAAAAAAAATGCAGCCATTTACTCTTTTTCCCCCAATTTGGAGAACTTCAATAAAATCCTTTTATGCACTCTATTTATTTTCCGAGACATTTAAATTTTTCATGCAGGCTCGGCATGCTCAATAATTCAAGTATCACTTAAAATGGCCAGGTTTTACTCTCCATGGATTATCCTCGGGGACTGAGGGTTTAAAAGAATGACAGCTGTGAAAAATCCCAGGCCTGCTTCCAGCAGGGTGCCCAGAATCCTATTTCTACCAAAAAGGAACTTCTGCCTGCTCCACATCAGACAGTCCTTGTAAATCACAGACCTTCACACAGCTAACTTTAGAGCAATGGGGCCATCTAGACTCCAGAGAGGGAAGTACTGAATGGGAAAAGTCCTTCCTGGAATCTGGGCACTGAGGGTGAAAAGCCAAGCTTGTTCATGTTGAACCATCTGTAGCAGGTGATCAAGACAACTATGCGTCTTGATGACTTCCCTAGATCAAACACGTTCAATATTAAATTTAAAATATTATAAGGATTTGAATAGCTTAAATATTAAAAATTGAGTGTTCCAGTATAAAAATTAATATATTCTTATTTTATATTAAAACATTCTATTCAGCCTAAACATTTTTTTTCTTTTGATTTAAAAAGGTATCAAAATATTTTTGTATAGCCCTGGATGTATTGTGGGCCATAGGCCCGCACCTAGGGGATAAATTGTCCTGCTTGCATATACAAGTGAAGTCAGGAGTTTAGAACATCCAGTAACCTTCCTTCCCTGTTACTTTCAGACTGTACTGAAAGGTGTCCAGACATGATGAAGGACTTAATGTATTCCTTTGCATTTTGTGCGTTTCCTATTTTGATGTTTCTTATAATGTATTGTATAATAGATGACACGTATAACATGGTGATAGTGGTCCTTCTGTTCCCTAAGGGCCTTCACTGAGTTGATGATCCCTCTTAGATGGGAGGAGATATGGTACCCTGGCCATGAGGAGGAAAAATGGCCATCCCTCTCAGAGCTGCTCCTGCCCTGGCTCTTTATCCTCTGTATCACCCGGCCACACGTCAAGAGATGTGTCCTTTGTCAGTTGTTACCCAACCTCAGAAGCCACACAAAGATCGATTCTCCTGTCCTCTTGGTTGAAGCAGTCACAAGTCCAAACACACCCATGGAAGAATGACAAGGTCATACTGCAATAGAGAGACAAGTTGGATGAGAGATATTATTGTGGGCACCCCTGGAGAATTCCATCTGCTGAGACATTAATAGAGGATTGGGATCATTTCTAAAGGGAAGAGGGTAGCAAGGGTCACGAAGAGAGAGAAGTGACATTTTGCTCATTTTGTTGTGCCACAATCGTGCCCATTTCTTTAAGGAATAGGTGACACTCCCAGCAGCTCAGGTGGTGGGGGCTATTGCTGAGCTATTTGCAGAGGAGTCAGGAAACAGAAATGGCAGAGTGGCCAGTGTGTCCTCTCAGCCAGCTGAACTGAAACTGAAAGGTCATTTAGAGCGGCTGTGTTTTTATTTTTTTCAAGTTTTTATTTAAAATTTATTGTAATGCTGCTGCTGCTAAGTCGCTTCAGCCGTGTCCGACTCTGTGTGACCCCATAGATGGCAGCCCACCAGCCTCCGCCATCCCTGGGATTCTCCAGGCAAGAACACTGGAGTGGGTCGCCACTGGGGTCTGTGCAAAAGGAGGGGGTGAAGGGTGGGGAACATGCAGGGGACGAAGGAACACGATGACATGGCCAGGGCCCCAGCTTTTGTCATGGGGGAGAGGAATGAAAAGAAAAGGCCGGGGCTGAAGCTGGGCTAGAAGAGGGAAAAGGGAGACCCTGCGGCTGTCTTCCCCCAGGAAGCACCTCCAGGCCCTGGATCCCCGCCGTTTACCCTGGCCCCCTAGGATTCCATCTCTTGTCCTCCTTCTTTGGCTCCCTTTGACTTGTCCTCCCCTGACGGATTCTTAAGCAGGATGATGTGCAGGGCCTGACCCCAAGCAACCCCACCTGATGAAGGCACAAACTTTGCCTTCCCTGCTTCTGCCCTTTCTCAAATCTCACCTTTCCCCCCCCTCTCTGGGATAGAATCTTTGATTTCCCTCCTTCCTCTCCTCCCTTCCCCTGGGGGGAGAAGCACCAACTCCCCAGGGAGGGGTAGCAGACAGAAGGTGGGGCACTGGAAGGAGGAGAGCAAGAAGGACCAATGAGGGAGAAGGCTCACAAATCCCTAGAAGGGCAGGGCAGGGGTCGCAGAGAGGAGAGGGGGCGAGGGCAGTGGCCTGGAGCAGCTGTGTTTCCGTGTCATCTGACAGCCTCGTGAGTCAGATGAGAGCTCTGCTACATGGCTGCTTTCTGGGGACTCTGCCACTCACTTCTCTTGCCGTTTCCAGTTGCCTTGCTCCCTGCTCCTCCCATCTCATGGCTTATGCCCCCTATGGTTTCTAGAATACTGTCTTGGTCAAGTCTCCATCACTGCTTTGGTTAGCTGTCTACACTGGTAGTGGGAAGCTCAGTGCTTCCAGACATCTTCCCAGCAGAATCTGATGAGGGCATCTTCCTTAATCGTGATTTTCACCCGTGATTCTGGGGCACCTGGGAAGAGACTGGGAGGAGAAGTGACTCACCTGTCTTTGATTATTTCAAGGCTTTATGGACATGAGTCTGAGTGAACTCCAGGAGTTGGTGATGGACGGGGAGACCTGGCGTGCTGAGATTCATGGGGTTGCAAAGAGTCGGACACGACTGAGCGGCTGAATTGAACCGAACTGATGCTGTATTAGCACCCAGTTTGGGGCTGCAGTGTTAGAAGATAGATTTATAAGGACCCATATTAAATGCCATTGTGTATCTAATCATCTGTTACAGGCATAGCTGCTTCAGAAAAGTTATTTTCTCAACCGATTCCTACCTAGGAGCCCACAGGAATCTCATGCCATTTGCCTCAAGATAAATACCTTTATTTGCCTTCAGAAGTTAATTTCCTAAGATTAGGCCCAACACAAAACAAAGTGAATAACTTCCTGCCAAACTCCTCAACGTCTTTCTTGTCTCCTGTCTCCATGAGGGTCTATTGTCTTCCCTGTAATTGCTACCCTTGAGTTCGTTTGGCTCTGAAAGCACAGAATCAGCCCTTTGAGTTCAGCACAGACAGAACCGAGGCAGCCTGTCTGACTGTGCCATGCTAAGTGCTCTGAAGGTCAGGCTTCAAGTGGAGTCAATGACTGCAGGGTTTTTGGCCCCAGAGCAAGCCAATGCCTCTAACTGGAAGTTTCTGTAGAACCCTTGGACCCTCGGTCTGCAGTATCTACATAAAACATAGCTTGCCTCAAGTAAAGGAGCGTACATGATCACCCCCAGAATGGCCAGAGTCGTCCCAGACCTCCATGGATGTGCTGGAAAACAGACACCAGGGACTTTTCACCATATGGTGAGATCTAGGCTGTACCTTTATCTGTCGGTGTCAAAAGTGTATACATTTATAGTAATCAGAAAAGAACACAGAGGCCTAGGGAAAGCAGACAGCTGCTCACATACACTCGTTCATGGTGTATATAGGCACCGAGAAAACGGAATTTTGAGAGGCTGTGTGTACTTTTTGTCATGCTCTCTTAGAGTCTAACACAGGTAAGAATTTTTCGTGTGGAAGGATATCAAATTCTGTAGCAAACAATCATTTGGGGTATACATATAAAAGTTTATGGACATGTATTTAATTTGTATTATGTATTTAATTTGTAATATCTTAGTTCTCACTGCTGAAAAACTCTACATTTTATATTACCTCATCAGTGGACACTTGTACCAAGATTTTATCATCAGAAACCTCAAATATTTTGTATTTGGGAATAGGTAAAACCTTGCACAGAAAAATAATGACCAGATCCTGAATTACGTATTTTTCAAAGGAAAGCTAATTATTCGATGAGGATAAAACCTGGGGTTCTCCCATTAGGGAGCGGATTCCGGCCAAGAAATCCATGTTAATATCATCCTTGCTCCATTCGCTTCAAAACTTTTAAGAATATTTGGCTTCTGGATAGTGTCGGAAAACGGGAGGTACAAATAGTCTCTATTACTAGAGAGCTGGCTTGTCCTGAGGGAGGGCGCAATGTGCGCTACACATGTGAATCCTTTTTTTTTTTTAAGTATAACTATTGTTATTTATTTGTTTATAAAAGTCAGTCTGAAGTTTCATACAAAATGTTGGTTACTCCTGAGGTGAACGAGAAGTGATAAAGGATTTTGCATTTTCTTTTTTTCTTTTTTTTTTTTTTTGTGTGTAGCAGAGTTTTCTTTTTTTTTTTTCTTTTTTTTTTTAATTTTAAAATCTTTAATTCTTACATGTGTTCCCAAACATGAACCCCCCTCCCACCTCCCTCCCCATAACATCTCTGTGGGTCATCCCCATGCACCAGCCCCAAGCATGCTGTATCCTGCGTCAGACATAGACTAGCGATTCAATTCTTACATGATAGTATACATGATAGAATGCCATTCTCCCATATCATCCCACCCTCTCCCTCTCCCTCTGAGTCCAAAAGTCCGTTATAGACAGCTGCGTCTTTTTCCTGTCTTGCATACAGGGTCGTCATTGCCATCTTTCTAAATTCCATATATATGTGTTAGTATACATGTGAATCCTTTTAAAGAAATTGCTCGGGGCTGGGGAATTTCCAATCCCAACCTCCCTTAACCCGCCGATGAGCCGGACACACATCTGTTCTTTAACTGCGCAGTATTTCGAATCTAAACAAACAAGCCCTTCCACAAAGAAGGGCCTGCTCTCGAGGCCGTGATTTTGGCTTGAGTGAGCCTTTGCGCCGCCGCAGGCATCTTCTCTTGGGACCGGGAGAGAGCCATCTCCCGGCAGCATCCCGCATCCAGATCGCCCGCAGCAGCCTGCGCTGCAGTGACACAGCATGGCCACTAGATGGCGGGAGGGGACTAAGTTGGGCCAACGGCGGCGGTTCCTTTCTCCCTGCAGGGAGAGGAACACTTTTGTTTCTCTGCTTTTTCTTCCTGCCCCTTTGTTTGACTTCACCATTTTCTGTGTCGCTTTCTCTCCGCTGTAGTTACATCGTGGCTGGCTTTTTAGCACCTCCGTCATAGGAAAGCCGGCCCGGCCCCATTTCGGGCCTCGTGGACTGGGCGCACATAGGGGTCTTGGGATGACCCTGGCTCTCCCGCGCCCAACGCAAGCATTTGCTCCAGATCCTTCGCGCAGTTCTTTTTCGTTGTCACCCAGCCTCCGGCCAGCTGTCCCTACATCAGAGTGGGCCTATGCTTTACCCTGCATTAACTTGTGGGTGGGGGGTGGGGAGGGGCGAGAGTAGCGCCGTTCAAGCAGGTATTACCAAAAAAAAAAAAAAAAGGCAGCTTCAGACCACTTGAATCAGAATGTTATAATCTTGTGAAGGGGTTGGAAAAAAGAAAGATTTTATTGAAAGGATGCAGACCAAACGGACCCCAGAGCTGTCGTGTCTCAGAAAGGAGTTCCGAGGGGGCCAGAAGAAGCCAGCAGCTGTGGTAGCTTTTTTTAAACAGGACATTGGAAAGAGCCCATGAGTTTTATTTTATAAATGACTTAATCATCTGAGAAACCAAGTCAAATGCTAAATTGCGGGCCTGCCAAAGCTGGGGAGAGCAACTGCCAGGCCTTTGTAGCTCCAATGAGGGTGGTGGGAAAGAAAGACGGGCAAGGACTGAGGGGTTGGGGGGTTGCAGTGGCGGTGGGGTCTCCCAGGCCTCTTTTTGCAGCAATTAGAAGTCTATGTCCCCCTTGAGGCGCAGGGACAATTCCCATTAATGTTAATGAGATTAATGCTTAGGAAGTGCAAGAGTAGGGGAGACTCCAGGTCGAATCCCTGTGGGGAGGGGGCTTCCCTGCAGGCAGAAGAGGGACAGAGTTCTCTCTTCCAGTTGGAACTGCCAGAGCACCAGGGAGGCATGGAGTCAGAAAGGACCTCAGCAGAAGGCCGTTATCAGCACCTCCATGCTCCACTTGGTGAGGGCATCCTGCCCCATCACCACCCCGTTCCCTGCTTCCAGCCTTCTAAAGCAGGGCCTCCCTGGGCCTCTGCCAGAAAATTCCTTGTGCAGTCTGAATGGTGATGCTCTCTTGCCCAGGGTTTATGTCCCAGTTGTGCTAAGTTTCTAGCTTAGTTTCCTCCTCTATTAAATAGTGATGATAATGGCACCTAGCTCATGGGGTTTCACTTGGAGGATCACGTGGAATAATGAAAGTCAAGGGCTCAGTGCAGTATTTGGCCCATATACAATGCACCTAAGTGGTTATTATTATTAATATTCACTAGGGCCTGTATTGGCAGCCTGTTTACATCAGGTGGAGTCGTGGTTTAAGGAAACACCTCAGCGTCAATGATGGAAACATTTCATAAGGAAAACCCAAGCAGGTGTGAGACGAAAAGTCCTGCCCCTTCCATCTTGTGCCCCCACAACTCTCACACACACTTGGGGTAAATCGGGTCAGGAGAGGCCAAGTTCCTCGGCTCACCTCCTCTTGTCCTCGGTGGCAGCAGTGTGAGTTACAGTTCTAAGGGGAGAGCCGCCCAGACTCGTTGTTTCAGCTGACCTTCCCTGTGAGTTTTCAGGTTGAAGTGAAATCCAATGGGCTGTGAACTGAAACTCAAGAATATCTTCTGGAAAGTCCCATGGTGCTGAGCTCGGTAAGGAATCAAACCAAACCCTCCCGCTTGTTCAGAGCTCCTGGAGCTCACATAGAATGGGGCACCTCTGAGCTCCATGAGGAAGGGGTTGCCACCCCGACTGGGAGCCGAGAATCTTGGAGCTAGTCCATGCAGCACCCTGAAAAGCCTGGCAGCTTTCATCTTGGGGACTCTGGGGACCTGGTTAGGCTGAGAAAGTGAGGCTGTGCTGGGGAATTTGCAAAGGCACAGCCAGGCTTTCCTCCCCTAGGGAAGCAGGGTCTTGCTCTTTTCAAGCCATTGGTACCTTCTAAGTTGATCCGTTGCACGCTGAGAATTTGGGCTAAGGTATGGAGATCGAGAAACTTTTCTCTTAAAAGGGAATTGTCAGTGTCTTTCTGAAAAGCCAGTGTGGTTTTTAGGGGATTCCAAAATGATATTCTTAACCCAGAAAAGAAAGAAAGAAAAGAAAGTGAAGTTGCTCAGTCGTGTCCGACTCTTTGCGACCCCGTGGATTGTAGCCTACCAGGCTCTTCCGTCTATGGGATTCTCCAGGCAAGAGTACTGGAGTGGGTTGCCATTTAAGTTTTAAAAGATGGAAGGAGAAGTTTCTGGTCAGGTAGGAAGCAAAAAACATGAGATTTGAAGCCAGGCAGTCCTGGCTCACACCCTTGAAAGTCACCGAGTTGAATCCACTCTTCTTCTGACCCTGCCTACCCCAATGCCTCTCAGGCTCCAATCAGAAGACTCCAATGAGAACTAGGGTTTACAAAAATTTTAATCATCAAAATTAATCAGGCTGAGTGCTCAACAGATCCTAATTTCTTTAATTTCAGAACACTTCTGTAAGGTAGGTCTTGAAACAGCACAGAAACCACTGACCAACGTAAACTGGTTTTGCCTCCCTAAATAAATTGTTGATTAGTTAAATCTGGAGTTAGTTTACAGACACAGCACTGAGCATGTGCAAGACAGGAGGCTGGCCCCCGACCCTACCCTCTGCACCCACCTCTGCAAGAATGACCCCAGAACCAGGAATCTTCAGCCTGCAGAACTCAGGGATAGAATGTTGCCACCTGAGCCCTTTACAAAGCACGAAGTCCTTCAACAAGAAAAACATGGCCTCTAGCTGTAGGAGTGGCATGACTGCTGATTTGAGACTAGCCAATTAGCCTCTGCCCAACTCCTTGCTGCTGCTAGGTCACTTCAGTCGTGTCCAACTGTGCGACCCATAGACAGCAGCCCACCAGTCCCTGGGATTTTCCAGGCAAGAGTACTGGAGTGGGTTGCCATTGCCCAACTCCTTAAATTCACCCTAAACACTGGATCTGGGAGACAGATTGAGAGTCTTACTCCCTGCGTCTTTGCTGGTTGACTTCTCAATAAGGCTGTTTCTTCTCTCAAAAATCTTGTGCCATAGTGTTGGCATCTAAGCTTGCTGGGTAGCTGGCCCTCAGAAGCAGTGATTCTCGCTTTATAGGGAGGAAATAGAGTCTTAAAGACTCAGAATGACCTTTCTAAAATGTAAGTCTAGTATGTTAGCTCTTAATTGAAAATCCTACCGTAGATGTCTCTTCAAAATTCTTTAACCTAGCACATAGAGCACTCTGTGTAGTAACTCTTCAGGACTTGATACTTGACCAGTGTCATCTTTCTAACTTCCTGACTTTAGTCCATTTTCTGACAGCAGAGGACTGCTCACCTTCCCCCAGTTCTCATACTTCCAAGGCTTTGCACAGACTTTCTAGTTTCTTTTCTTTTTCATCCTGGCAAGTTTCTGGCTAACCCTTCAACTTGTGACTTATTTATCCTCTCATCTTGAGACTAATCCCCAAGCCCTCAAACTCGGAATAAATGTCCTTTCTGGGTGATCTCAATGAAGCTTCTGGCTCTGCCTCTCAAGTGTAGTCAGCGTCTGATCAGTTATCTGTCCTCCCAACTAGGTAGTAGCAGCAGATGGCAAGTGATGTTTTCTACTTTTGTGTCCCCAAGACTTTGAGTGAAAAATTAAAATTTAAAAGTATTTTTTTAGTTTAGTTGTTCAGTCGTGTCCAACTCTTTGCTACCCCGTGGAGTATAGCCCACCAGGCTCCTCTGTCCATGGGATTTTCCAGGCAAGAATACTGGAGTGGGTTGCCATTTCCTTCATCCAGGGGATCTTCCCAACCCAGGGATCGAACCCAGATCAAATCCTGCATTGCAGGCAGATGCTTTAACCTCTGAGCTATAGAAAGGATAAAATAGATTTTTAGCTCCAGGTCAAGAACTTTATAACAACTATCCTGTGGGTGGCAATCCAAGTCTTAAAGCAATAAAGTATTTTAACACGTGATTTGCAAAGTGCTCATTAGCAGTGGCAGCAGTAGCATTTTTCCATTGCCTATCATAGCTCATGCCCTTCACTGTCAGTACTCAACTGTGGCATTGGTGGGGAGGGTCATGGGCAATTAAAAATGGAAAAATCCTGTGTTCAGTAGAACTCTATTAGAGGTTCTGAGACTCATGTGATGAAAACCCTACTTCCTAACTCAGCATTTTCTTAGATTATTGGCTACAGCACCTCTTTTCTGGGGGAACACCTACTAATATGTCTCAGGTCATTAGAGTACCCAGACACACAGTGGAGGAAATGCTGTCCTGTAAGAGGGTTCCTTTGGTCCAGCATCCCCAGGCTCTTTCTCTATCATCTTACTGCATGGATTCTAATTTGCTCTTCCTCCAACTAATGCTTTCATTGAGTCACTTCTCTCAAAACTGTCAGTAAGTCTTCCCATCTGCAAAGTTAACTCCAAATCCCTTAGCCTGATACCAGAGAACTGCTTGCTGCCCTGATTTAGGATTCTTTCCATTACTAGGTTTCTGCAGCTGGGAGACCAGGATGCCCACTGCCTCTGAGCAAGCAGTTCACAGTCCTCATTTTGGAAGTTTTGATAGGTTTTGCAAATTGATTTTTAGAAGGCTAAAGAAAATGATTGTTGAAAACTTTCATATTATACACTTGGCCTCCAGAGTCTTCTCAAAGGCCATCTGGCTCAAGAGTTCTCGATCTTTTGGTCATGCATGCCTTCGAGACTGTACGGGAGGCACTGGATCCTCTTGGCGAGGGGTAGGAGCATGCATGTATAGACAGAATAACTAAGTGCATTATAATTTTAGGAGGGCTCACAGACCCTCTAAATACCACTCAGGAACCATAGGTTGAGACCCTCTGAAAAGGCCAACCTTCCCATAGCTTAGGAGGCAGAGTCCCAGAAACATCACATAATTGTTCACAGATAGCCAGAAAGAGGTCAAGCTGGGATTTGTACCCTTGTTTTCTGACTCTTTGAGGGTGCATGTATTTTTAATGTTTCTAATGAGGGGAATTTCATTCAAACATTAGTGTGGAAAGCTTATCCCTTTTACTTTGATTTGGGTTTGGCAAGTCATTAAATTCATGTGACACCAGAGCTGACCAACAGTGATTAATAGCTTTCAAGAAAAGACATTAAATAATGACCACAGAATGTGAAATAAAAGAGCAAAAAGCAAAAGCTTATTAGATTAAAAAAATCTATTTGAGACAGAATGACAACATCTACGTGTGTGTGCACACTCAGTCGTGTCTGACACAATAGGTATAGGCTATTAAAACAGCAGCTGAGTAAGAACAAAATGTGCAAGGTCACTCCAAGTTGCAATCTTGATTGTATGGACGGGCATTCAAACTGAGGCCAATAAAGAATCAAAGTGAAAACTGACCTGTTGAAAATTAAGGGTGAAAACTCTCATAATTTCCATACAACAATGCAATTAAAAATGAATTTTTTAGCAATAACTATATATAGTAATTCAATATTAAATATAACAAATAACAGGAAACATACAGAGAAAATTTTATCATACAAAAATCTATCTGGGATGTTAAGGATTTAATTTCATCTCAATGTCCTTGTTCTAATTAAAGTTTATAGACATCCTTCCTACTGACATAATCTATCTGGCTACATATATTTTTTTCAAACCAGAAGGGAGCAAATGCAGACAATTAAATCTAAAATGATTAACAAATGCACCAAAACTTTGAGATTTAAGTCATACACAAAACAGTGCATATCACCTTCAAATTAGGTCAAAGCAACCACTTTGGTTCACCCTGCCAGGCTTCATCCCATATTCAACACGAAAGCCCCACGTCCCAGGAGACCTGAGTTCTGGACCAACCACGACAATTGGCCATCCTACTTCAAATCACTACCACCATCATTAGAATAATTATGTCCTCTGTATCTACACAATTTCTATATGATAACAATTCATTGAATAAAGAAGTAAAAACTTACACTGGCTATTTTATATTACAGACCAAACTGGTTAATTTTCAGAGTTGAGATTTAGCTTTTTTTCCCTTATGTTGAAATAGAATATCATGTTAATTTAGTAAAACAAAAAAATCATCCATTATGTATCATCCATAATGGCCAACAGCTGAAATTTCTCGTATTTACATACCATAATATTCACAGCCCCATTAAACAGGAGTATAGGAACAAACAGTAGGAATAAATTCATTCGGAGAAAGTCAAATACATTACTGAATGTAAGAGAAAAGGGAAACCACTTAAGCAGTCAAAGCTATGAGAAAAACATTCTGTTGTGAAATGGTCAGCGTTTCTTTGTCTTAGATGAGAGGGTGCTGTATAGATCTTGGGCAGGAATGTCTAAATTCTTGGTTATATATCTTTTGGCTGCCACTAGTTTACTGTGGAATAACTTTGGACAAATTATGCCATCCAATTTCATCTTACATGGATCTTCTGTAATGAAGTGAAGTTTAGCTTTTAGCAATGTTATGAGCCCAAATTAATAATCTTCAGTTCAGTTCAGTTCAGTCGCTCAGTCGTGTCCAACTCTTTGTGACCCCATGAATCGCAGCACGCCAGGCCTCCCGGTCCATCACCAGCTCCCGGAGTTCACTCAGACCCACGTCCATCGAGTCAGTGATGCCATCCAGCCATCTCATCTTCGGTCGTCCCCTTCTCCTCCTGCCCCCAATCCCTCCCAGCATCAGAGTCCTTTCCAATGAGTCAACTCTTCTCATGAGGTGGCCAAAGTACTGGAGTTTCAGCTTTAGCATCATTCCTTCCAAAGAAATCCCAGGGTTGATCTCCTTATGGGCCTACTAATGATGGAGCTGTAACAAAAAAAAAGGCCGGGAAATATTAAAGTGACACCTTGCATTATAATTTATGACAGAATTTAATATGTTATGATTATTTCCATTTCATTTGTATGGGTGACTAAGACTGTAAGAAGTTACCCACGTTCATTCAGTTTGCATGTGGAGAAAGAAGGGCTGAAACAGAACTTCTAACTTCCCTGGTGTTTCCTTTAATTTTCCATTCTTTTCATTGTTTTCGAGTTTCACTGCAGACTTCTTGGGGTCTTTTGAAACCCCAGGTGCACTGGTCCTCTGTTACACTCACAAGACCTGGGACAGAGCACAGAGGGAACACAGGCCCACGTACCTTATGCCGCAGGTTTTCCCGTCCCACTCAGTCCTACTCTGCCCATTTATGTCATCGATACTGTCACCCTTTTAGAGCTCTTCAAAAGAACCCAAGACTGAAGGCCAGGTTCGTATTTGGAATTCTTGGGCTTGACGTTTCTCACTGGAATGTGGTGGCTGGGAGTAGAGCTGGGCCTCATTCCTCAGCTGCTAACCTGCAGCCCACAGTTTGCCCTGCCCCCTCTTTTCTTTCCCTCCCTCCTGTTGCCATCCCTCCCTGTGGGAGCACCATCTGGGCACCTGTGCTATAAAATCCTAGCCTGTAGGCTCACCTCTGTGTACAACCATCCTTTAACCATAGTGGCATGGATTACCCTCAGGAGGGTGGCCCTGGGGGAGACGCTTGGGCTCTTTAGGCTGGAAAGTCCAGGGTTTGAGAGCAGAACCTTGCACCACGAAAGGAAGGAGCTGGCTTATATTGGGCACGGTCCGCTGGACTCCCAGACACCACGTCCTGTTGAGAGGGGCACAGCCAGGGGAGGGCACAACTAGACACTCGTCTTGCCTGGTGTGAAGGCAACACTACACCTGCACATACTCGAACAATTCCATAGACAATTTCTGAGGATTCCCCACCCTCCTGTTAGCACTTCCATAGATCCTAGATTAGGACCTTTATTTTTCATATTCTTAAGAATTACGGTAAGTCCCATTTGCGTTGCTCTTAATAGGGTATAAAATGCTTTCATGTTAAAAAAAAAAGGCACCTCAATCTCACTTATTTGAGTCCTAATTTCTTATTTAATTCTATCCATCCATTTGTCAAAGAAAGTCCTAGTGGCTAGGCTATCAACCTGGGAACTGCAGTTGTGGATAAAAACAGATCCTTTTGGAAAGTTCAGCACAGAGCTACTAGAGGATCCAGCAAGCCCATGCCTAGATTTACTTGAAAGAACATGAAGATATCTGTCCCTTAATACACTTGTACATGAAGATTCATGTACATTCTTCATAATAGTCAAGAAGTAGGAACAACCCGAATGTTCATCAACTAATGAATGGATAATCAAAATGCGGTAAATCCATACCATGGGGTATGATTCCACAATTGAAAGAAATGAAGTACTAACACATGCTACATTGTGGATGAATCTTAAATAGTATGCTGAGTGAAAGATGTTGCATAGAGCACGATTTCATTTATATGAAACCCCTAGAATAGGCACATTTATTCTAGAGGGAAAGTAGATTAGTTGTTTGGGGAGAAGAGGTGGGGGGATGACTACTAATGCCTAGAAGGGTTTTTTGGGGGGATGAGTGATAACCATCATTCAGCCTCCTGAACACACTAAAAATCACTGGATTATATCTGTTAACAAAAAAAGGAAAATACAAAATAGCCCCTGTCCTTGCTTTCATGGAGCCTGCAGTCTGGATGACTGGGTCCCAAAGCAGACCCATCATTTTCTGTCTCCCCCATCTGACGGGGTGGGGGGGTGGGGGGGAAGGGGCAGTGAAGGACCTGGCGGGAAAGAGGCAGGTGGCTTCGAGTTTCCTGGGTCAGGTTCCCCGGTGGCCCCCCGAGGCCTGTCTTCCCCCATGTGCTCGCCCCTAGTCACTTAGGTGTGCGCGCATCTGGCCCTGAGTATCTGCACGCCGGCCCCGCCCCGCCCAGCGCAGCCGGGGCGCCCCCAGCTGGGCTCCTGAGCCGCCTGTACTGCCTGCCGGGCGGCGTGCGCGGCTGAGGCCAAACAAGCAGCCGGCACGTCCTGCCTAATTTAAGTGGTAATTTCCTTTGGGGGTTTCACTCAAGTGCAGCCCTGGGAAAATCGTGGCGGAGAGCTTTCTGAGAGGAAATGTTACCCTGGCCTTGCCGGAGAGGTTTAAAGACAGAGAACTTTCTCCTTTTGCTTGATGGGCGCCTTTAAGAGTGGTAGTTAATTAATCAAGGGGTGTCCCCTAGGGATGTGAGCTGTGGAGGACCGAGTGGCCGCACGTCCTTTTCTTCTCTGGGGAGAAGAGGAGGAGGAGGTGGTGGAAGAGAAGATTCTGAACTTGGAGTTTGGGGTGGAGAAGGGAGGGCTGCCAGGGATCTCAGAGATGTGGGATGGGTCTTCCTGGTGGCCCTGGAATTTGGTTTCCCTGGTGGTAGAGGTTGGTAGTTCCTCCTTTAACCCTCGTGTTGGGTAGGGACAGGGTAGGGTGGAAAAATATGTTCCATGTTTAAGGACCTTGCTGGATGATTATTGAGCAAACCCAAGTTTTAAGAGCCTCAGGTGGGCACCAGCTTTTTGCTGCAGAAGATTTCAGTGGTGAGTGAGTGGCCTGAGGGTCACTCAAGAGGGTGGGGAAGAACTACAAGCAAAAAAAAAAAAAAAAAAAAGCACTTAAAAGCTGCAAGGTCGAGAGGGACTGGGCAGAAATACAAATTAGGGGCACATTCTGTTCAAAGAAATTAGAAAATAAATCAAAGCTGCTGGCACCCCTTTTAATTAATCACCGCTGCATTTATTCACTTGACGCCAAACCTCAGACTGGGGATGGGGTGAGGAGGAGTGTTAACTTTTTTTTTAAAGCAACGTTGAGGTATTTAAAATAATGAGTTGTAAATTTTTTTCTGTTATACTAGAGAATTAAGAGCAGGCAAATGTAACCAATTTCAGCAGATTTGAATCAAAGGATTTATATAGGTATTTTAAATTAAGTACCCAGGTTGTCACTAAAGTCCTGCTTCTCAATTTATGTAACTTCTGATTTTTCACTGAAGGAATTTCTGAACAAAGTAGTCACGTACTCCTTTTAAAAGTGTTTTTCAAGCATAAAATGTTATCATGTTAAGCATAACTTTTCAAATCCCTGTGTATCCCTACTAAAAATTCCTGACATCCTGTTATACTTCCTGACCCCTCCCCCACCCTCTACTTTAGAGCCCAACTCTAACACCTGGGCAGTTCTAACAGTCTCAACTATTTCCTGACTCTCCTCCCACACCACCTTGCTGCTTCTGGCTTCCTCTCAACTACTTACCACACTGGCTCATTCTTAGACAAGGATGCGTGGCTAATTCTTGTCTGATTAGCAGCTACTGTACTTGTACTTCCTGACCTGCCTTATTGTGTTTTCAGGGATAGGCTGGTGCTGAATGGTGTGGGAGGCTATGTCCAGCTCACTCCCCTTGTTATCTTTGCCAGAGCCACCCTAACTCCCTTTATGTCTGATATGTGTCGCAGGGTGAGGAGCCCACGGGAGGGGTGTCACCAAGGGAAATCATGGCAAAGATGTCCTGGAGCTAGACCTGCACAGGCCACCCCACTGGTGGTAGTCAACACAACCCACCACCATGAGCCCTTGAAGCAATGTTTGGATCGGAGGCAATAGGAGGAGACGAGAGGAGGTGAAGAGAGCTTCTCTACTGAAAAGGAGTATTTAACAGCGCGTTTGGACTGCAAGGAGATCCATCCAGTCCATTCTGAAGGAGATCAGCCCTGGGATTTCTTTGGAGGGAATGATGCTAAAGCTGAAACTCCAGTACTTTGGCCACCTCATGCGAAGACTTGACTCATTGGAAAAGACTGATGCTGGGAGGGATTGGGGGCAGGAGGAGAAGGGGACAACAGAGGATGAGACGGCTGGATGGCATCACGGACTCGATGGATGTGGGTCTGAGTGAACGCCGGGAGTTGGTGATGGGACAGGGAGGCCTGGCATGCTGCGATTCTTGGGGTCACAAAGAGTCGGACAGGACTGAGCAACTGAACTGAACTGAGAGGAGGTGAAGAAAGCTTCTCTACTGAAAAGGAGTAGTTAACAGCACCTTACAATTTAGGAAAGACAAACTTTTGAAACCTAAAACTTTTAACCACAATAAACTTTGACCTGAATCTCAGGGTAGATGTCTCCAACTCACTGTTCAAGCTTCAGTTTAAGTCCTAATGTTAAGTTTGGCCATAAATGAGGCTTGACACCATCATAAAACGGCTTCCTCTGGTGTCTGAGATGCACCTAACCTGTGTAACCATACTTCATGTTTTCTAGGGCTCCTTAACTATTTAGTTTGGGATTCACCATGAAGACTTTTTGGCCTTATTGTTCTGGCATCTGTATTATTAGTTGTCTTCACTTTTAAATATTAGGCAGCTCACAGTACTATAAATGAATTTTAAAAAATGAAAGTTGGGGCTTCTGATTGGAAGGTTTGTATATTATTTAAAATTGCAAAGGTAAGAATGGTAGAAGAACAGAATAAGATAAGACATTTGGAAAAGGAGGAGGTTTAGAATAAATGAGCTAAATCCTCCCTTTTCATATTAAGGTGTCTAGAGATATTATCTCAAGTTGATAAATGGAGAAAAAGAGGTTAAGCCTTTTATCTAGATTTATGGAGGTAACTGCTTAAAGTACTAAAAACAAACAGTTAAAAAGAGAGTGAATCTGGGGAGTGCAATGGGGGGTGGAAGCAGCGAGCAGAGGGGAAAGACATTGCTGCTTTCTCCCCTAAGTTCTTCTCTCCTTGTTTTGCTCCCAACACATGTATGACTCCAGCGGAATTTTTTTTTTTTTTTTATTCTTAAGCAAGGAACAAAAAGAGAGGAAAACATGGTGGGAACATAAAATTGAGTCAAGAGTTGGGTTGAGACGCACACAGCACATTGGTGTGCACATCCGCTGCAGCTGGGCCGCACATTTGGCTCTGAGCTGTGCGGCAGCAGTTGAAAAAGGAACCCCTGGTCAGTGGATTCATAACGCCCACGATGAAAGCAAAGTGATTCCAAGAATCTAGCCTGTTCTTTGTTACTAAAGCGTCACAGTGAAATTTCTGAGCTCTTTCTGAAGAAAACATGGTGATGTGAGGAACATTCTCAACAACCTTTCTGTAACATCACCTTTTCCCACCTTAGTGTGATTCTCAACCGAGATAGTTGGGGCGCACACCCAAGGGTAATTCGGGTAAATAATTCCATGGGAATTCAGCTCCCTGATTGATCTAGGGATAGACTTTAGAATATTTGGAGGAGATGTTGTTTTGAAATAGCAGCAGCGTTATTTTTAATTTAAAAAAATTGAACTTCTTGCCCTTGAGCTACTGAATTACCAGGTGACACTAAACTTGAAACTATACTTTCTAATGAGCACCTGGATTACAACTAATCAGTGTTGTCTGTTGAAATTTATTCACGTACCCTGATGGCTAGTCGAGTTGAGAGTTTGTGCATGACATTTATCTATGCAAACAAAGCGCTATTAGGAACACAACCTAATATATGTATACATGTGTCCTGTGCTTCTCTCTGCGCATGGAAGCTGTGTTCCAATGGTGTCTTCAGGTGAAACAGCCTTCTAAGTGAGATGGTTAGATTTCTAGTTCTTCAGCAATTAAGTAACATTGCACAGAAACTATCTTTATAGTAACAATTGTAATTTTGATATTACAAAAGAAATGTGATTATTAAAACTTCAAATACTAATATAAGAAAAGGAACTTAAAGCAACTGTTAATAGCATTCACATTTGAGTTTTTTCAAGTGCTGTTAGCCATTTGAGTGTACACACATTTTTTTCTGTGTGTATACTATACATAGATTTAAAATGTTGTAGATAAACTCATAGAATTCTCTTAATACAGTATCTGTCTTTCCATGCCATTAGACATTCTTGAAAAACTTCAAAGTCTGCTTAATCCATCATTTTGGTATATATTTGGGTTTTTGCCCCAATTTCCTACTGTTGGACACTGATTTTTAAAAACATGATGTAGAAGCTCAATTTTTAAGATTGAGTTATTAGTCCCTTTAATATATTATTTCCCCAAAGAAAATCAGAGAAAACTGAGAGATTTTAAAGAGGATAAAAAATATTTTAAGGTCGCATTTGACTTTTATGAACAGAGTTTTAAGGGTTCTATTAACATCCTACTAGTTTGACACTTTCTTTTATTTTTGAGGGAAATTTTATGGTCCTGAATAGGAATGTGACTTATTAAAATGCCTAAGGATTTAACTACAGACCCTGAAATAGTTTCATATTTTTCAATGTTACTGGTTAGGCAAGAAACTAAAACCTCACCTGGACCTACAGGTCTCCAGTTTTCTTTTCCTTATTTTAACACTTAGACGACCAGGAAATATGACTTCCCCTGGTTTAACCCTCTAGTGCCCTGGTTTTCCAATGGTTCTATGAATCCTTGGTGTTTTTATGACCTGGGCTGAGATGTTTTACACCTAAAATTCAATAATGCATGTTTTCTTTGAATTTCCAGGGGAAAAAAAGGTACCAGGTAGAATTTTCTCATCTCAAAGTTTTCCCTCCCCAGATCTTACTTAAAACTTTGGCATCGGCCTTAGCTTGTCTCCTTGAGATTGCTTACCCAGCTTAGGAACAAGCAGGCATCAAGTGGTAATGGGAAATGGAAAAACTCGTAAGGAGCTTGCTGTGTCTAATCCTGGTAGCTTTTTAAAATGGACGTGACTGCTTACGGCAGATCATAGAGCTAAAAAGGTACATGGTAAACGTGTCCTACTAGTAATCTTGCTTTTGGATTCTGGTTTATGTAACAGAACTGACTGTATCAGCATACTTCTGGTATCCTGAAATGTGTATGGTGCCACACATTTTTTGTCCTTTAAGCCTGAGGACTAATGCAGTAAGTAGGTGGTACATCAGCAGGCAGCCCTTAGTCATCTATTAGGGCTATCCCTGGTAGTTCAGTGGTAGAGAATCTGTCTGTCAATGCAGGAGACCTGGGTTCGATCCAGGGGTTAGGAAGATCCTTCCTGGAGAAGGAAATGACAACTCAACTCTAAGTATTCTTGCCTGAAAAAATGTCGGAAGGACAGAGGAACCTGGTGGGCTGCAGTCCTCAGGGTTACAAAGTGTCAGACACGACTTAGTGACTAAACAACAACTTGGTGAATTAGAGCTATGCTAAAAATCGTGACCTCTGCCAGAACCCTTCCCCAGAAAGCCCTGGCACACCCAGAGAAAACGCTCCAGCTCATGCTGGTGTTTTGCAGCAGCGCATGCCTGCGACAGAGTTTTTCTCAACCCCAGCTGTAACAATAGCACTTAAATGGAGTGAGCACTTCTGCCCGCTAGCGCTTCTCACAACACCCCTGCGAAGGGTGGTGGCGCTCCCGTTCCCATTGTACCCACGGAAGTGGAAGGTTAGAGGGTAAGAAACTTGTTCACGGCTGCAAAGTTCCAAGTGCCACTCTCTGCATTGTTTCCCTCTGGGGTTTTTCTCTGGCTGCTCTCAGCTCCTGTGTAAAGGTGGTAGTGAGAGGCGTCCGGTACCCTGTTGTGTGGGCAGCTGAGGATTCTTGAGTAGGGCGTTTGGCTTTAGGAAATAACAGCTCAAAAGAGAGGCAAGAGGCTCTTGCTGACTGTTATGTGTAAGACTTGCTACGACATGGCATCCTGCATCTCTATTTTGTGGGGAATTAATCCTGGAGGAGGGAGAGTACTTTTAAGGACCCTGTCATACAGTGCTTCATACCTTAGTGGCCGACTTCATAACTTCGTGGTGGATTCCACTGCTAATGACCTTATTGGTGGCTTAGTTGGTAAAGAATCTGCCTGCGATGTGGGAGACCTGGGTTGGATCCCTGGGTTGGGAAGATCCCCTGGAGGAGGGCATGGCAGCCCACTCCAGTATTCTTGCCTGGAGAATCCCCATGGACAGAGGAGCCTGGCGGGCTGCAGTCCATGGGGTCGCGGAGAGTCAGACGCGACTGAGCGACTAAGCACGCATGCATGGCTAACACCTCTTTGCTCTGTGCCCTTGGTTAAGTTGTGTCTCCTTGCTGGTCCTTGATTTTCTCCCTTGGGGATTTAGGAGCTTGGGCTAGCTGAGGGCTCATAGCGCTTCCAGCCGCCCCCCCACCCCCGCCCTTGTGTGCCACTGTGACCCCCTGCCCCTCAGGGTATTGTGGGGGCCTGTGAGTCCTGCTGTGTTTTCCTCTGTGTCTCCCTGGGTTTACTGTGTCAGTGAGGCTATAGCTTCAGTTTTGAGGCATTGCTGCCACAGGGCTGCTTATTCCACTCCTGCTCAAGGTGTGAGAACTTAAGAAATGGGGACTTTACTTGGGACAGGCCTTCTTTCCTTCAATACCTGCTCCTAAGGGTGCTCTGTCAACGCTCTGTTCAAAGCACTGGCTGGCACATACAAGAATCCCAGTGTGGCTTTTTGAACAGCCAAACGCCACAGACAAAAAAAAAAAAAAACAAAAAAAAAAACGGGAAAGCCTCTCTCATTTTTATTGTGTTCCTGGCTATTCCAAGAGTCATTTCCTTTCCTTTCAGGGAGATAAAAAGACATATATTATGTGGGCAGAAGACGCTGTGTTCTGGTCAATAACGCAGGCCACGGAGGTCAATGGCTTTAAGCCAAGCCTGGCTGAAAGCTGCCATAAATTTTCAAAGGTGGGGAGGAAGATTTAGAGCCTGATGTAGACTCGCTAAGAGGAGAAAAGACACTGGGCATAAATGGCCCTCTAAAAACGAGCAGAGTATCAGTCCCATAAAATCCTACAGCAGTCTATACAGGGTCCCTGGTATGGGGAGAATGTTGCCCACCCAAGTTTTACTGTGCAGCAAAGACAAATAAAAAGAGATCTGAAAATAAATCTCTGAGGCCAACCTGTCTCAGGAGACTGAAACTTGAAGCCTTCTTCTCTGATTTCCTGACTCATCAGCATCTTTAGTGTTGATGAGCTGACTCCAAGCTTGATGAGACAGCCCCATAAAGCCTCCATTTTGTCTGGCCTTAACTTGTTTCACCATCCTCCTCAAGGCCTCCTTTTGCATAAGAACTATATATTCAAGCTACCCAGCCCCCTAAACCACACAGCAACACCTGCTTTAGAAAGCCACCAGGTTTATTTGTCAGGTTTTGCAGAGGATAGAGGGTGTCTGTCTCTGTATGTGTGTAAAAGAAAGAACTGTGTTGTGGAAAGGAGGGATGGGCTAAAATGCAGCATTTATAATTCCATACTAAATATAAGCACATGATCAATAGTTTTAATAAAAGTTACTATAGTTATATATAATAAGATACTGAATGAATATACCTGCTGTAAAATTTTCTGTTGCATAAAACAAATGATAAACACAGAGAAGTACTGACAAAGAACCATTACTAGAAATTTGACCCCTTGAGGGAGCCTTTGTTGGAGGCTGTATGTATAGGCACACATATGCATGCTCATGTATACAATAATGATTTCTCTTGAAAGCTAAATATGAGAATGTAGGATTTTAAAAGAATAATTACTTAAGCAGCTTTCAATCTTACTTGGTTTTATTTACTACTCTAATTCTTCCCTTTAGTTGGCATTTTGCAAGCCCTATGTAGCTCTGAATAGCTTTTTAAGCCTTATACACGTTTCATATCATTCTGTCAACCCTCTGAGAAACTAAAGTTCACTAGGAGTAAATTTCTTGTTTGATAACTTTCAGTAGCAGAGTTGAAGGGAAAATAATAGTAAACTTGATATTCCCTTTATATGTGACCACATCCTTCTGAACCTATTGTACATGTTAACTCATGATCCTTCCAGCAAGTCTCAAAGATAGATACCATCACCATTGCCATTTTATAGATGAGCAAAGCGAGGTGCATAGAGGTTAAATGACTTGCCCAAGGTCATATGGAGAGTCAGTGGCTGATTCAGGATTACAGCCAGCTGATTTCCAGGCCACTAGGATCCAAGTGCTGCCGTCTATGGGGTCGCACAGAGTCGGACACGACTGAAGTGACTTAGCAGCAGCAGCAGCAGCAGCAGCAGCAGCAGCTGCAGCAGCAGCAGCAGCAGCAGAATGCAAGATGCTTACTCCTTGGAAGAAAAGTTATGACCAACCTAGATAGCATATTCAAAAGCAGAGACATTACTTCGCCAACAAAGGTCTGTCTAGTCAAGGCTATGGTTTTTCCAGCGGTCATGTATGGATGTGAGAGTTGGACTGTGAAGAAAGCTGAGCGCCGAAGAATTGATGCTTTTGAACTGTGGTGTTGGAGAAGACTCTTGAGAGTCCCTTGGACTGCAAGGAGATCCAACCAGTCCATTCTGAAGGAGATCAGCCCTGGGATTTCTTTGGAAGGAATGATGCTAAAGCTGAAACTCCAGTACTTTGGCCACCTCATGTGAAGAGTTGACTCATTGGAAAAGACTCTGATGCTGGGAGGGATTGGGGGCAGGAGGAGAAGGGGACGACAGAGGATGAGATGGCTGGATGGCATCACTGACTCGATGGACGTGAGTCTGAGTGAACTCCAGGTGTTGGTGATGGACAGGGAGGCCTGGCATGCTGCGATTCATGGGGTCACAAAGAGTTGGACACGACTGAGTGACTGAACTGAATTGAGGATGAATTTGCAAGGAAACTGTATTTGGAGTCACATTCTAGGCTGTGGACACATTTATATCAACTGTAAAAGCATATGGGAATTTCTTAGGGGAAAGAAAAGGACAGCTTAACATGGTTCAACAGCATATTTCGTTTTTAATTTAACCTAGCTAACACAATCACCTTGTCAGTGGAGTATTTAGGAGTAAGAAGATATTTATAACCAGATTGCCTAAAGTGCCCTAAGGCCACCATTTATGTCCGTATGGGCGCTGTGCCCAGGAAGACGCGTCTGTGTCACAGAATTCCTACTTGTTCCAGAGAAGCATTTAGAGAAAGTGAAGCCTGTGGCGCTGCTATAACTAGGGCAGCAAAGTCCGGGGTGTTTATGGTGTCCTTCCAGGCACTGAGGAGCCAACAGAAATGTGAGGTTGTAAATAAAATTCACTGTCTTGTCTGCTGGCAAGATCCAAAAATGGCCCCAAATCAGCTTTCTAGAGAAATCTAGAAATCAGAGAGTAAATTAGAACTAGCAATAGGTCATTTGAGAAGCTTAAGAAATTATTGATCTTTTTCATGGGGGTCTTGGAATATTAAAATATAAAAAAAGATGCTTACATGGGGGTATCAACAATTGTGTATTTTCAGTGATGACATTTACCTGCTTAATGCTTTTAACATATACCCCCAGGACAGTGCACTACAAATGTGCTACCCACAAATAATTATAGGACATAAAAATATTAATTTATAATATTCTATTGGGGGTAGGCTCCATTAAAAGGACACTCATTTAAAGTTGTATAATGAATGCCCTCTTTCACTGTATTAAAAAGAACAATTAAACCTGGGCTTTCATGTACTCACTCACCTCTAATTACTTTCTACCCTGGAAGAATTTTATTCCACAGTTACTGTTCCAGCTATCTTTCATAACCTGCTCCCTGGAGGGAAGTTGGAAGAACAAGAACTATTTATTTTCATTATATCTCTTACATCCCTTTTCATTAGTCTTTTTTTTGCTATAATTCAAGCTATTTCTTTATTGTTTTAGAGTTTTAACAGTATTTTCAAACCCTGCAACTGCTCAAAACACAGTTACTAGCAAGCATCTTACTGAAAGAAACCTCAAGAGTGCATTTGTGCCTCTGCTCTGAAAATAAGAGAACATTTTGCAGATGATTCTCTTGGATGTGTATATATATATATATATATATATATATATATATATTTGTATATTTATATTATATACTTTGGCTGACACAAGATACAGAATGGTATTATTCCCAATGTTTCCCAGTTTCTCAAGTAAGAAAGATATTGTTCCCTTTTATAAAAACTTTAAGTTATTTAAAGTTAACCTGTTTTATCCACTGATATTTGAAAGCTACTACCACTGAAACCTTCATTCATTCATCAAACTACGAGGTTCTACTTGGTGTAAGACACTCAGCTAGAGACTGGGAATACAAAACTGATCTTTTTTTTTTAAAAAAAATCCCTGCCTTCAAGGAACTTAATTTTAACAGCACCTTTTCTTAGAAATTTAAACATTAGATGACTTAAAGGAAGGCTGAAAAAAAATTGAGAAGGAATGACTTGGAGCTACCAGAACAGGCACAACTTCAAAATAAGGCTTAATATCTGAAAGGATATTTAGTTCACAATATGATCTTCTCATTAACAGGAGTGTCTTTCAAGAGAGAAATGCAATTTTCTACCAGTATTAGGCTTTCGCCACATCCATGTGGGATGGTGCCTCTCTGAAGTGTCCCTTTGCGTCCGTGTTCCTTTGTTTCTATGAGACCGTGAGGCATAATGTTCACTGCAATATAATGCACGTGGAGGTGTCAAGAGAGAGGAGGTGAGTTGGAAGCTAGAAATCTCTTTTCACTTATATTTGTCCTCATCTGCTCATAGGTGTATGTGTGTGATATAACTATATACATATTTGATATATATGTGATTATACATATATATGTGTGTGTGTGTATGTATGTATATATGATAATTATAGAGGGGGAAAAAAGACCATTCCTAGTTGCTGGACTTAGAGTCCTTTAGTCACATTTCCATTTGGAGAAAAATGTTGTCCAATTTCTGTTTGATTCACTAGCATATCCCCTCTGTACTCCCCGTATGGAAGAACTGGTCTTTCTTCACACACACCCCTTTCATGCATGCAGAGGGTTCTGCTCAGTCAAATCATACACATCTAACTCAGCTGCTTTCTTTGAATTAAAAAATCAGAACACCAAAATCAGAAGATTAGTATGTTGAACGCAGCACTGAGTTGTCACAGACAAGCGTAAAAGACATTAAATTGCAGACTTGGCTATGACAGTTTCATTTGCGATTTCTCTGAATCAGGGACAAAATGCCTTTGCTTTAATAAGAAAATGCTGGCACGACCAGGTTCTTCCAGTACTAACAGAAAGGGTGGAGGGATATGGGAGGATGGGAGGTGTGGAGAGACAGAGAGAGACAGAGAGAGAGGAGCAGGTGTGTAGAAATGGACCCCCTTCACGTAAGAACAATCACTCAGTGCCTGCAGCTGTTCACCAGACTCAACTCCACCAAACGCATTGTACATCTATTTTTCCTTTTTTTCTTTTTCTTGTTCATTGCTTCACATGGTTGAAACTAGAAGTGAAAAGGAACAATTTTGGTGTTATTGTAGAGAGTGGACCACAGCAATCATGTCGGTTTGTGGAATGCTTAGTAAATGCCAGACACAAGCTAGGCAAGCTATACAGATCATTATAAGGAATCCCCACAGATCTTTTGAGTTAGTTGTTACTACCCTGATTTTGGAGATGAAGAAAAGGAGGCTCAAAGAGATTGAGATAGAGGCTCAGAGATCTCACAGAAAGAGGCAGCCAATATTTCTCCAAAGCCCTCATTTTGAGTTCTCAGCGTTCAAGTAATTGGTGCTAATTGAAGTGGAGGTGTCTTCCCATTACTGTAGAAACAGACTGGTTTTGTCCATATGTCCCTTGAGGCTAGGACCGAAAGAAAGTCCGTCTTTCACACTGGTTGCAGCTTTAGAAGTGGCCTGAGAATGCAAGGATTGTTCCTGGTTGGAGAACCTACCACCCCCTCCATGAAGAGTGGAGAGAATTGTCACTCTGGGTGATGGTCGGTCTCAAAAGTAAAACTCCAAGAATTTTAGATTTTCAAACTTACTGTAGTCAGTGGAGAAAATTGTTGGAATCCTGTGCTCTCTCTCCCCTCCCTTCTCTGAAGCCTCATTTGAATGGCTTATATCTGACTATGAGCAAAGGTGGCCATCCTTATTCCCCAGCTTCTCCTGCCTCCCCCTTCCTGAGCAGTGTGAAAAGTAAAACTACTCAATAGTTTAATACTAATTATGAATCTGATTCCTGCTTGACACAGGCTCATTTTTAACCTGGCACACTCATTAAACCTTTGCTCCTCATTTAGCCATGGATGACCAGAGTATCATAATTTCAGCTAAGTGTGCTCAGTGATTTAATGGGCCTTGAGTTTCCCACATCCCTGTCGTGTCCCATCTGAGCAGCTCAATCAGTATCGTTAGGAGTTTATTTAGTACAATGAGAGATCTCTCTGATCTACCCTAAATTCAACCAAAGACTTGAAAGAGGAATGAAAGCAAACCACTGGCTCCATGATTTCAAACAACCCATTTTGCTTTTAACCGTAAATCAGCCACGGGGTCTGAAATGCAGACAGTTTCCAGACAGACCAGGTCATCTCCTGAGTTAATGAGAAAATTTCTGCTAGGAACAGTCCCCACCTCTACCAGCAGATGCCAGCACCTCCTCTCCTTGGATAAGAAAGTGCCCAGGGGTTTGGTCTCCACTCCACACATCCTGAGATTTTTAAAAATAAAGACAGATTAAAAGCAACAAAAACAAACACACACCCCCACACCCAAAGGTTATTCCATATCTGCTTTCATTCCCAGTTACTGCCCAGTGAATCACAACCAAGGGAATTCTCAGAAAGAGCTATCTGTTTTGTCATTGTAGTTACTGCTATGTTTGTGTGAATGTGTAGATATTTAATCAACCACTTCCCTCTTCCCACACAGAAGAATTCTCAAAGCTCAAACAGACCAGGGTGAGTTGGATTCCAATTTTAATGGGTTTTTATAAAGCCCCTTTCGATTGTGAGTACCCAGTCAGTGTTTTATAACAGTGACAGCTTTGCAAATACTGTAACATATGTAACTTGGATTGGGTCAATACATGGCAGGGAAATCAGATTGTGAGATGGTCGAGCTGTTCATTTTGGCTGTCTTGACAATCAATCAGCCAGACCAACTGAGCCTGCAGTGATACTCACTGATTATTGAGAAAGGGAAAACAAATGGATTGGCCACGCTGTCCGCC
Organism: Budorcas taxicolor; assembly: GCF_023091745.1. NCBI lineage: Eukaryota > Metazoa > Chordata > Mammalia > Artiodactyla > Bovidae > Budorcas > Budorcas taxicolor. The sequence continues at coordinate 27,627,263 of NC_068917.1, read as the reverse complement.
AAAGCCTCTTCAATCGCTAAAACCTCTGTCAATATACAGACAGGTGCCATCTTTTGGAAACCAGTTATTAGTAGTAACTCTCAGGTCCAACTAAAAGCAAGGGTACATTTTGACTACTAAGGGGAAAAAAAAGATTAGTTCAATTTACTTCAAAATGTTTTGTCTGATAGATTTTGCAGCCTGACCTGTTTCAGAAACCCAAAGTTTATAGGCTGCGGTGCCAGGCCACAACAATGCTTTCTGCCTCACCTGAGCTTGCTTCTCTTTTTCTTCTTTAGGTATCTTCAGCCTTTGTGCTTAATTCAAAATCTGGTAAAAAGTGCAATAGCCTCAAATATATTTCACAACTGGAAGATAAAATGTCTTAAAAAAGATCCAGTTTCCAGGGTGAGATGCAGGACTCGTAAGCCCTTTCTTACATCCTGCACAAGTGACTGGATGTAGTCAGCGACTACAGATCTGCACTGCTTTCTTTGCTTCCAGCCAGCTCATCCGTGGCTGCTGGTGGAGTGAGTGTATTGTGTGAACTGCCAAATCCAAATCTCTCCAAGTTGCTGGGTTTAGGCTGAGACGTTCCAATAAAAATGAAGGCAGCCTCCCAGTCTTTGCCTAAACTTGATTCAAATCACAATGAATTACTTTCACTGTATTTTCTTCAGGGACTGCTCCGTCTATAATAGAGATAAGACACCAAAAAACTAGTTATCAACATTTTCTGTTAGAGAAAGAGGAAAAATTAATCAAAATAAATAATTCAAGGACCATATTTCCAGCTTCATTGAGTTTCCTTAAGGATCAGGTAGAGATTGAGAGGAGATGGACTACTGACAAAATGTGACTAAAGAAAGATGCGGAGGGGGAACTCGGATATTTAAAATTCTTATATTTTATTCATCCTAAGGTACTATTTTTAGGTTGTGCAAGAATGGATTCCCTCTTTTCCATTTAATCAGATTTTTGGAGGATCAAGTTAAGGGAGATGACTTAGATGTGAAATGGGTTTTTCTAGACCCAAAGGAACAACTGTGCAGGTCAGCAGAAAATGGAGGGAAGGGAGAGATACTGTATTGGCTCACCCTTAGAAGAAAGATGATAAGATGTGATGAAAATCAAAGGCTTTTCAATCTACTGTGGCAGAAAATGTAAGTTGTCTCACCAGTTTGGAGATGCGTGTGTGTTTAGTCGTGTCTGACTCTTTGTGATCCTGTGGACTGTAGCCCACCAGACTCCTCTGTCCATGGGATTCTCCATGGAAGAATACTGGAGTGGCTTGCTACTTCCTGACCTGGAGACTGAATCCTAATCTTCTGAATCTCTTGCACTGCAGGCAAATTTATACTGCTTGAGCCATCGGGGAAGCCTACCAATCTACTTTAATCCATTAAAAGACTTTTTTATTTCAGTGATAGAACCTCTTGAGTTTTAGCTAGGTGTTGGTCCAGTGGGAAACTTCATTTCCGCATCTTCCTTGCAGCTTTGGTGTGACTTCATGACCAAGTCTGACTAATGAGCAGTATGCAGAAGTGATGGGTGACTTCTGGTCATGCTCTTAAGAGGAAGCTGCTTGCTCTCTGCTTTTTTTCTCTCTTTAAAAAGACTGGAATGTGGCTGTGTTGAGAGGAGGTCATTTCAGAACAAGTAGATGAGGATAATCCCTAGTGGATGCTGAACAGAAAGAAAGCACCATCATCCTTAGACCACTTTGTGGTTCAGAACGAGCCTGTACCTCTGGACTGCCTGCTTCCTTGAGTGTTCACAAGAGAGGTGGTTCAGTGTAGTGTCTTGCTGATCCAAGTGTGGTCCTTAGATCTTCAGCAGCACCTAGGAGCTTATTAAAAATGCAGAATCTTGGGCTCCATCACAGTCCTACTGAATTATACATTAAAAAAAAAAACTCTTGACAGTTTGTATTAAAGCTGAGAAGCATGGTTATGTGGCTAAAAACATAGATTCTGGAGCCAGATCCTGAGTTCAAATCCAAATCTGTGACTTAGTCAGCTGTGTTACTTAGGGAAAACTATAGAAAGTCTGACTTACTTTTCTCATCTGTAAATTGGGGATATTAATACCTCCCTCACAAGGTTATTGTAAGTATTATATCAGTTAATATATGCAAGTAGGTTAGTATAAAGCTATATACAGACTTATTATTATTATTACAAGAAATTAATTGCTATCTATCTTGCTTTGAACAATTTGGTCGCTGATAAAGATGTCAAACCAACATCTTAAATTCATCTACTGTTATAATGATCTGTGTGAAGATTTGGAGAAGGGTAGAAATTGTGTCAGTTCTTATAATTAGAACAGCCATATATCTTGGGTCTTTCAGGATGATCTTACAAGAAAATGTATTTACATTCAACAAGTATTTATTGAGCACCTTCTATGTGTCAGGCATTTTTCTAGGTGCTTTGGCATGCTTCGGTGAAGAAACCTGGCAAAAAATTCCACCTTCATGAAGACTATATTTTAGTGGAACAGATGGAAGTGGGTGGCATGGAGATGGGAATTATCTATCAGTTGTAGATCTCATTATCAGGTTGTGGCTAAAGTGGTGTTTCTTGATTACTAGTTTGGAAAATTTACACACCGTAAAAAGAGGAAGTGAAAAATACTGAAACCTCCTGAGGATTATGAGGTTGTGGTTATTATATCTGTCTAGGCTCTAGCAATATGTGAACCGTGAACTTCCAGATGTTCAAGCTGGTTTTAGAAAAGGCAGAAGAACCAGAGATCAAATTGCCAACATCCGCTGGATCATCGAAAAAGCAAGAGAGTTCCAGAAAAACATCTATTTCTGCTTTATTGACTATGCCAAAGCTTTTGACTGTGTGTATCACAATAACCTGCAGAAAATTCTGAAAGAGATGGGAATACCAGCCCACCTGACCTGCCTCTTGAGAAACCTGTATGCAGGTCAGGAAGAAACAGTTAGAACTGGACATGGAACAACAGACTGGTTCCAAATAGGAAAAGGAGTACGTCAAGGCTGTATATTGTCACCCTGCTTATTTAACTTCTATGCAGAGTACATCATGAGAAATGCTGGGCTGGAAGAAGCACAAGCTGGAATCAAGATTGCCAGGAGAAATATCAATAACCTCAGATATGCAGATGACACCACCCTTATGGCAGAAATCAAAGAACTAAACAGCCTCTTGATGAAAGTGAAAGTGGAGAGTGAAAGAGTTGGCTTAAAGCTCAACATTCAGAAAATGAAGATCATGGCATCCAGTCCCATCACTTCATGGGAAATAGATGGGGAAACAGTGGAAACAGTGTCAGATTTTATTTTTCTGGGCTCCAAAATCACTGCAGATGTTGATTGCAGCCATGAAATTAAAAGACACTTACTCCTTGGAAGGAAAGTTATGACCAACTTAGATAGCATATTCAAAAGCAGAGACATTGCCAACAAAGGTCCATCTAGTCAAGGCTATTGTTTTTCCAGTGGTCATGTATGGATGTTAGAGTTGGACTGTGAAGAAAGCTGAGCACTGAAGAATTGATGCTTTTGAGGTGTGGTGTTGGAGAAGACTCTTGAGAGTCCCTTTGACTGCAAGGAGATCCAACCAGTCCATCCTAAAGGAGGTAAGTCCTGAGTGTTCATTGGAAGGACTGATGCTGAAGCTGAAACTCCAATACTTTGGCCACCTCATGCAAAGAGTTGACTCATTTGAAAAGACCCTGATGCTGGGAGGGACTGGGGACAGGAGGAGAAGGGGACAACAGAGGATGAGATGGCTGGATGGCAGCACTGACTCAATGGACATGAGTTTTGGTAAACTCTGGGAGTTGGTGATGGACAGGGAGGCTTGCCATGCTGTGATTCATGGGGTTGCAAAGAGTCCGACATGACTGAGTAACTGAACTGAACTGAGGGTCAGCAAGGTTTTTGCATAGTGAAGACACTTGGTGACCACAGGAAATCTATATTCTATAGCAAAGTCTAAGTGTGGAGCTTGGATGGTGGTCTCCAGCTCAGTTCCTGACCAGGTTCATCCATTGCTGAATAGCACAAAAAGGTCCCCTCCATGAGGCATTTGATGACTATCACCAGGAAATACCACTTCCTTATGGAGATGCTTGACCACAATGGGAATTCATTTGTATAACTTTTGGGGAAGTGTGTTAATATTCCACTAATTTCTTTAAAATTGTATGATTATTTTTCCTTAAGTTGTCAGTATTCTTTATATGTTCTGGATTTTTTTTTCAAATTTGTGATTTTTTTTTTTCATTTTCTTGATAGTGTCTTTTGATGGGAAAATATTTTTGAATTTTATCAAGTCCAATTTACCATTTTTCTCTTATGGCTTTGATTTTTGTGTGTGTCCTAAGAATTCTTTGCTTAACTACATGTCAGAAAGATTTTCCCCCTAAATTTTCCTCTGGAATCCTTTATAGTTTAGTTCTTATATTTAGATCTATGACACAGTTTGAGTTCATTTTTGTGTGACCTGTGAGTTAAGGATCAAAGCTCATTTTCTCCCCTGGCTCAGTATCCAGCACAATTTGTAAAAACTATCTTTTCTATTGAGTCACATTGACTTCTTGGTCTACAGTCAACTGATCATAAGTATTTATTTTGGGATTACAAATTTATACATTCTTAAGCCAATATCTCAGTATTTTCAGCTTTATCATAAATCTGGAAGTAAGGTTGTGAATATCCTCCAGTCTAGCTCTTTTACAAAATTGTCTTGGCTATTTTAAGTTCTTTTCCATTGATAAAAATTTTAGTGATGTTGGGAAAATAGGAATAAATATGTGCTGTGCAAGACAAAAGGACATATATGTTCCCCCCAAAAGGATTGGAAATCATTGATTTTGCAACTTCAGCAGGACTATGCATGCATTAGCCAAAAGAACAGCTTTTTCTACCAGATTTCCTCACTGTCTATTATTTGGGATTCTAGAAAGTACAACGGAGAAGGCAATGGCACCCCTCTCCAGTACTCTTGCTTGGAAAATCCCAGGGATGGGGGAGCTTGGTGGGAGACCGTCTATGGGGTCACACAGAGTTGGACATGACTGAAGCAATTTAGCAGCAGCAGCAGGAGAAAGTACAAAAAATATCTTCACGACCCAGATAATCACGATGGTGTGATCACTCACCTAGAGCCAGACATCCTGAATGTGAAGTCAAGTGGGCCTTAGAAAGCATCACTACGAACAAAGCTAGTGGAGGTGATGGAATTCCAGTTGAGCTATTTCAAATCCTGAAAGATGATGCTGTGAAAGTGGTGCACTCAATATGCCAGCAAATTTGGAAAACTCAACTGTGGCCACAGGACTGGAAAAGGTCAGTTTTCATTCCAATCCCAAAGAAAGGCAATGCCAAAGAATGCTCAAACTACCACACAATTGTACTCATCTCACACGCTAGTAAAGTAATGCTCAAAATTCTCCAAGCCAGGCTTCAGCAATAAGTGAACCATGAACTTCCAGATGTTCAAGCTGGTTTTAGAAAAGGCAGAGGAACCAGAGATCAAATTGCCAACATCCGCTGGATCATGGACAAAGCAAAAGAGTTCCAGAAAAACATCTATTTCTGCTTTATTGACTATGCCAAAGCCTTTGACTGTGTGGATCACAATAAACTGTGGAAAATTTTGAAAGAGATGGGAATACCAGACCACCTGACCTGCCTCTTGAGAAACCTGTATGCAGGTCAGGAAGAAACAGTTCGAACTGGACATGGAACAACAGACTGGTTCCAAATAGGAAAAGGAGTATGTCAAGGCTGTATATTGTCACCCTGCTTATTTAACTTCTATGCAGAGTACATCATGAGAAATGCTGGGCTGGAAGAAGCACAAGCTGCAATCAAGACTGCCAGGAGAATTATCAATAACCTTAGATATGCAGATGACACCACCCTTATTGCAGAAATCAAAGAACTAAACAGCCTCTTGATGAAAGTGAAAGAGGAGAGTGAAAAAGTTGGCTTAAAGCTCAACATTCAGAAAACGAAGATCATGGCATCCAGTCCCATCACTTCATGGGAAATAGATGGGGAAACAGTGGAAACAGTGTCAGACTTTATTTTTCTGGGCTCCAAAATCACTGCAGATGTTGACTGCAGCCATGAAATTAAAAGACACTTACTCCTTGGAAGAAAAGCTATGACCAACCTAGATAGCATATTAAAAAGCAGAGATATTACTTTGCCAAAAAAGTCCATCTAAGTCAAGGCTATAGTTTTTCCAGTAGTCATATATGGTTGTGAGAGTTGGACTGTGAAGAAAGCTGAGCGCCAAATAATTGATGCTTTTGAACTGTGGTGTTGGAGAAGACTCTTGAGAGTTCTTTGGACTGCAAGGAGATCCAACCAGTCCATCCCAAGGGAGATCAGTCCTGGATGTTCATTGGAAGGACTGATGCTGAAGCTGAAACTCCAATACTTTGGCCACCTGATGTGAAAAGTTGACTCATTGGAAAAGACCTGGGAGGAAAAGACCTAATGCTGGGAGGGATTGGGGGCAGGAGGAGAAGGGGACGACAGAGGAGGAGGTGGTTGGATGGCGTCACCGACTCGATAGACATGGGTTTGGGTGAACTCTGGGAGTTGGTGATGAACAGGGAGGCCTGGCGTGCTGCGGTTCATGGGGTTGCAGTCGGACACAACTGAGCGAGTGAACTGAACTGACTGACTAGAAAGTTCACTTGGTCTCTTTTTGGTTCCACGCATATTGAAATATTTCCCTGGGTTTTCCAGCACCTTCTCTGAAGGAAGTAATGCAACAGAATCCTGTATTGAATATAACGTCCATCTCTGGGAACCCTCATTCTGTGAGGAACCCTCTTCCCATGAGATGCCTTTTTGTCAGAAGTTCTCTTCTTTAGACCATGTCTGTAAGAAGCAACAGTTGGAACTAGTTACATACAACAGGCCCATAAATTAACTGTACACTTTATAAATTAGCAAACTGAAGTGTAAGTGACTTACTCAGTTAATCCCTTTCACCAGTTCTAAGACACATGGAGCTCCCCATTTTGGTATCTCTGAAATCAAGGTATGTCCCTTGAGTAATGACATATCATAGTCTAGTTGACTGCATTATTTTTTGTGGAACAGTATATAAAATAATTGTCTTTCTAATTAATGGTGTCTTTGATTTAAAGATGTAAAGCTGCTCATCTGTAATACGAAGATGATAATCATGTTGGAGTGATATGAAGTTTCAACAGTGTTTTGTTTGCTTCTAGAAGATGTGGTAGACTGAGTAAATAGAAAGCTGGAATAGGAGTAGAAAGTCTCAGGTTTTCTCCCCCTACCTTCTTTGGAGGGAATGATGCTGAAGCTGAAACTCCAGTACTCTGGCCACCTCATGAGAAGAGTTGACTCAATGGAAAAGACTCTGATGCTGGGAGGGATTGGGGGCAGGAGGAGAAGGGGACGACAGAGGATGAGATGGCTGGATGGCATCACGGACTCGATGGACGTGAGTCTGAGTGAACTCCAGGAGATGGTGATGGAACAGGGAGGCCTGGTGTGCTGCGATTCATGGGGTCACAGAGAGTCGGACACGACTGAGAGACTGAAATGAACTGAACTGAACTGAACCTTTTTTGAAGGATTTTATTATCAGAATGAATAAGAGATGAATAAGAGAACAGAATATACAAATTAACTTTTCTGATAATTTTAGTCTCTAGTCTCAATGAAAAGGCCAGTTGCTTATAAGGACAAGATGCTATCCAACAAACTACAGCATTTAAGACAATGTTTGAGACAGTGAGTCTTAACAAGGACATAGTCTTAATGATGAGATATGGTCAGAAATAAAAAGCTTTTTCCTTTTTCCTTTCCTTAATAAGGTGAATATATATGTATAAATGTATAAGGCTCATTTTGAGGAAAAAAATGCCTTCAGATAGAAAAACCTTAATTTCATCCATCATCCAGAAAAAAAAATTCTACTTCCTGGGCCAAACAAGGAAACCAAAATAGGGTGACACGAACTTCAAAACTGTAGTCTGACTGTAATTGCCCAGACTTCCCTGGTGGCTTAGACGGTAAAGCATCTGTCTACAATGCGGGAGACCTGGGTTCGATCCGCGGGTCAGGAAGATTCCCTGGAGAAGGAAATGGCAACCCACTCCATTACTCTTGCCTGGAAAATCCCATGGACAGAGGAGCCTGGTAGGCTACAGTCCATGGGGTCACAAAGAGTCGGACACGACTGCGCGACTTCACTTTCCCTTTACTTTTGGAAAGGTTAGCATCATTTTATCCATACCAAACTAGTACACTGAATCTTCTCCTCTACAAAATTTTTAAACAAATTGGAATTAAGTTCACTTTAAAGTGCAAAAGATGATATGTAAGACAAGTGCTTGCTCTGTGTGACACACACAGAGGAGATCCCTTTTAACAACACTGGCCCAAGAGGCACTACAGAAAACTGGCTGTAGTACAAGAAGGGTGATCCATTAGGCCTGCTAAAAGGGTGGGGGGAGTCCAGTGTCGGCAAAGCAATGCCTGCCAAGTCTGATTTTCAGTTAGACCCAGATTTCAATCAGATCTCAGCTGCCCCCACATGACAAGACCAGAGTACATAGTACCAGCATAGGTTCAAGAGGACCAAAGTTGTCTAAACTACACAGCAAACATCTCTACTCAACTATTTGACAGTGCTTTTTAGGGGCATTGCCATTTAACAGAATTGAGGAGCCTGGATTTTGAAACAACACAAATATCATTTACCTCATAAGCAATAGTCAAAGAGTTTTACTGTGAATGATAAAAAAAGAAACAGCTAACAAGATCTCTCATCAGTTCAGTTCAGTCACTCAGTCATGTCTGACTCTTTGTGACCCTATGGGCTGCAGCAGCCAGGCCTCCCTGTCCATCACCAATTCCCGAAGTTCATTCAAACTCATGTCTATTGAGTCAGTGATGCCATCCAACCATCTCATCCTCTCTTGTCCCCTTCTCTTCCTGCCTTCAATCTTTTCCAGCATCAGGGTCTTTCAAATGAGTCAGCTCTTCGCATCAGGTGGCCAAAGATTGGAGTTTCAGCTTCAGTCTCAGTCTTCCAATGAATATTCAGGACTGATCTTTAGGATGGACAGGTTGGATCTCCTTGCAGTCCAAGGGACTCTCAAGGGTCTTCACCAACACCATAGTTCAAAAGCATTAATTCTTTGGCATTCTTCACTTTCACTTTGGAAAGTGAAGTCGCTGAGTTGTGTCCGACTGTTTGTGACCTCGTGGACTGTAGCCCACCAGGCCCCTCCATCCATGGGATTCTCCAGGCAAGAATACTGGAGTGGGGTGCCATTTCCTTCTCCAGGGGAATCTTCCCAACCCAGGGATCGAACCCAGGTCTCCCGCATGCAGGCAGACGCTTTAACCTCTGAGCTACCAGGGAAGCCCCTTTACTTTCACTTTCACTTTCTTTATAGTCCAACTCTCACATCCATATATGACTACTGGAAAAACCATAGCCTTAACTAGATGGACCTTTGTTGGCAAAGTAATGTCTCTGCTTTTTAATATGCTATCTAGGTTGGTCATAACTTTTCTTCCAAGGAGTAAGCGTCTTTTAATTTCATGGCTGCAATCACCATCTGCAGTGATTTTGGAGCCCAGAAAAATAAAGTCTGACATTGTTTCCACCATTTCCCCGTCTATGTGCCATGAAGTTATGGGACTGGATGCCATGATCTTTGTTTTCTGAATGTCAAGCTTTAAGCCACCTTTTTCACTCTCCTCTTTCACTTTCATCAAGAGGTGCTTTAGTTCCTCTTCACTTTCTGCCATAAGGGTGGTGTTATCTGCATATCTGAGGTTATTGATATTTCTCCCAGCAATCTTGATTCCAGCTTGTGCTTCTTCTAGCCCAGTGTTTCTCATGATGTACTCTGCATAGAATTTAAATAAGCAGGTGACAATATTCACCTTGACGTATTCCTTTTCCTATTTGGAACCAGTCTGTTGTTCTATGTCCAGTTCTAACTGTTGCTTCCTGACCTGCATACAGGTTTCTCAAGAGGCAAGTCAGGTGGTCTGTTATTCCCATCTCTTTCAGAATTTTCCACAGTTTATTGTGATCCACATAGTCAAAGGCTTTGACATAGTCAATAAAGCAGAAATAGATGTTTTTCTGGAACTCCCTTGCTTTTTCGATCAAAACTTCTGATCAGTGAATTCGTACTCGTCATGTTGAAGAAGTTCAAGTTCTCCAGCTGAAGAAGAGGCAAAATTAGTAGGATGTGAAATTGGAAATGAGAAACCCCACATCCAAGGTCAGGAGCAGTGGCTGCGTTTCACTGGACCGGCCATGTGGAGATACCCCATGTCCAAGGGCAAAGGAGAAGCCCCGGCAAGATGGTAGGAGGGGTGAATTTGTGTTTTGAATCAAACTGCATTCCCACCAGAGATGCTCAGAGGGCTCAAACAAATCTTGTGCACCCCAGGACCCAGGGGCCCCACAGAGACTGAGACAGAAATGTGTTTGAGCATTTCCTGTGGAGGTACGGGTCAGCCATGGTCTTCCACAGGGACAGAGGTTCTGGGTGCAGCTGACTTGAGTATGGCATAAGCCCTCTTGGAGGAGGTCGCCATCAACCCCACCATAGAGCTGCCAGAACTTACACAGGACTGGGAAACAGACTCTCAGAAGGCACAACAGAACATTGTGCACCAGGGCCCAGAGGAAAGGAGCAGTGACTCCACAGGAGACTGCCCCAGACTTGCCTGTGGGTGTCTGGGAGTCTCCAGCAGAGGTGTGGGTCAGTGGTGGCCTGTTGCAGGGTGGGGGGCACTGAGTGTATCAGCGCATGCATGGGATCTTTTGAGGGAGGTCACCATTATCTTCATCACCTCCACCATAGTTTGGCCCCAGGTAAATAGCAGGGAGGGAACACAGCTCCACCCAGCAACAGAAAACTGGATTAATGATTTACTGAGTAAGCATCAGAACAAGACTCAGTTTCCCCCTCAGTCAGTCTCTCCCAGCAGGAAGCTTCCATAAGCCTCTTATCCTTATCCATCATAGGGCAGACAGACTGAAAACCACAATCACAGAGAACTAACCAATCTAATCACATGGACCACAGCCTTGTCTAACTCTATGAAACTATGAGCCATGCCATGTAGGGCCACCCAAGACGGATGGGTCATGATGGAGAGTTCTGACAAAATGTGGTCCACTGGAGAAGGGAATGGCAAACTGCTTCAGTTTTCTTGCCTTGAGAACCCCATGAACAGTATGAAAAGGTCTCTCATACATCACTGGTTAATATGATTTAGACTGACTATAAATTAAAGCACTACAAAATGATAAGCTTTGCCGTAGTGTTTCTCAAGAGCCAAGTTTATCTCTAGCTCCACCTTCAGTTTAACAAACAAACCCCTAAATACACAATATTTCCTATGGTAAGGTAAAGGGGAACAATGGAATAGGAAGAATAGAAAGAACTCTAGAACCCAGTAGGCATGGACATATTCTAGCATGAGATTATTGGTCTCCAGCAATTGTTCCTTCTATCACTGGGTTGTCCATCTTGGGTGGCTTGAATGTTGCTGGATCCTCAGCCACTCAGGTGGCCTAGATCGGAGCAGCTCCACTGGAGAGGGCTTCTTTGTAAGCCTCGAGTGTTCTTGCTCCAAGAAGCTCCATGTATCTGAGTTTCTGTCCTTATGCCTGCTTGCAGTATCCACGGCACTGGGATTGGGCCGGGGAAGTCTGTGGAAGAACCGAAGTATAACAGCCTCTGGGCTTCTGCTTAGAGGATGGGTGAGGGGTGCTGCCACGGGTGGTTTGGCATGCAGACTGCCTCTATTCTTTGGGTTTCCTCCGCTGTGTAGTTTGTGACATGATTTTGCCACTTGGGCTTCCCTGGTGGCTCAGATGGTAAAGAATCTGCCTGCAATGTGGGAGACCCAGGGTCAATCCCTGGGTTGGAAAGATCCCCTGGAGGAGGGCATGGCACCCCACTCCAGGATTCTTGCCTGGAGAACTCCATAAACAGAGGAGACTATTGGGCTACAGTCCATGGGGTTGCAAAAAGTTGGACAGGACTGAGTGACTCACACTAACACTTCTGCCACTTGAAGGTACTTATCACCCTCTGTGGAAGGATCATTTTGGAGTGTACAGTCAGCACCTTTCAGCCCTGCCTGTTCAAAATGCTGAGTGCTCTCCCCGATCTGCGTTATGATCAGAGAACTCATGATAACATGGGTAGCTCTAGCTTTTACCACCTATCCACATTGTCAATGCTATAGGGTCCTGGCAGGGGAGGGCATACTGGTGTCTCCCCAGTCTATCTTGGCAAGGTTCTGATACTTGCACCCTGGAAACACTGGCTTCTGGGGAGTACTGCCCATAACTGAAGGAAGAGGAGACATTGTATAGAGCTCCTGAGGGCATTGTCATGACTGAATGCCTGATAGTAAGTACATCCTGCTGGGCAGGGCCATCTTTCCTGGAGGCCCACGAGGCTCAAGGGCAGACCCTTGGGGTTCTCTCCAAGCCATTGGAAAACCAAGATCCAGGTGGCTTAACTGTATAGAATTCCAGAGTCCCTTCAACCCCAGTGAAATGTGATGATCCTGCTGACAAACACTCACAAGGGACATTGCACAACTGTCCACATTAGCAAAGCTCTTCTAGAAGAGTCTATCCAGAGGTTCTGTTTCTCTGCCACAGTGGGGCTCCTTTGGGCTGAGCTCCAGTGCTAGAAGGCTGCAAAGACCGGGAAAATGATGTCCAATGGACGTGGTGCAGTTGGAACCAGGCCATGGTGTACTGGCCATCAGATGTGTTTGGGCCTCAGGCACTGATCAACATGCGGTGGCTAAAATGAGACTCAGACTCCAGCATTAACTTTGCTCTTGAAGAGCTAAGTGACATTGGGGTAAAACAGTATTGCTGAGCCTGAGTTTCCTTATCTTAGAAAATGAGGATAAAATACCTGCTCTGTCTACTTCGCAGAGTTCTTATAACATCAGACAATTCTTGATCTCATTGGTTTTATGAAGCAGTGGAAGCATAAGTGTGTGAAATAGAAGAAAATGTGTGCGAAAATACTTTGAAGTTTTAAGGGGCACACAAATGTAAAAACAACTGCTTTTGACTCAAATAGTAAATCCAGGCTAAAGTGTCATCATTTTTACGTTCAATTAAAGTCAACCAACATTTTTGAGGCCCTGCTTTTGTACTTGACCCTTTGGGAAGGAATGTTAAGTTGTACACACACACCTTAGGTATGGAAAGGCAATTTTCCTCTGGCAAGCTCCCTGCCTCTCAAAGCAAAGATGTGTGGCAAACAATTAGAAATCAGTGTCCTGGGATATGGTGGCTTTCCCCTGCTAAGAACCACACTTTTATTTCTTGCTAATCCACCTCTCATTAGAAATGTGTATAGGAAAGAAGAGCTGGGTCCCTTAGCTCAGGGCTAGAGATGGTAGACAGAACAGAGGAAGAGAATCAGTGGTGGACAGCAGGAGTAGAAAAGAAAAATAGGGAGCTGGGAATTGGAAAGGAGAAAAGACAGTGTACAAAGAAAATCAATCCTCCCAATTGTGACATGTGGGAAGAAGGAACCAAGCTGTAAAAATGGAAAGTGAGGACCTCAGATTCAATCAATCGAATGCCAGGTGGATAAGGCTTTAAAAAAAATGAGGCTATTATCGCTGAAGTTCATTTGACAGAGCTTATGTGTAAGAGTTAAGTGATGATCACTCTTGTCTAAAATCATAAAATGAGGTGCCAGTGTGATTTATCATTCTGCTCGTCTAATAAACCCCAACTTTAGGAAGCATCTGTAAATTTGGATCTGACTCTAAAAACTCTTGGTATGTCATTGCTGATTAGCCCATCTTTGGCATATAGTAGACATTCAATAGGTGTTGGATAAATAAATGGGACCATTGCAGACCTACTTAATTTATATTTTCTTGAGGTTTGAGGATTCAAAGCTAGAGAAAAGTACATTTTCCTCCTTATCCTTTTATTTCCTTGAACATGAGACTCTCAATTAAGACCACTCCAGTCTATGTACAGGTCTTTCTCTAGTTACGATGGGATTATGTCCCAAGAAATTCACCATAAGTTGAAAATGTCATTCAATCCCCCCAAATTTACTTAGTACACTTAACCTACTGAACATCAGAGCTTAGCCTAGCCTTAAACCTGCGTAATACACATTTGCCTACAGTTGGGCAAAATAATCTCTCACAAAGCCTATTTCATAATAAAGGGTTGAATAGCTCATGTAATTTCTTGGATACAGTACTGAAGGTCAAAAACAGAATGGTTGTGTTTCTGTCATTCATCCTTGTGATGGTGTGGCTGGTTGGGAGCTGTGGTTCAGCCACTGCCAAGCACAAGAGTATCACACACAGTCCGGGGAAAAGATCAAACTTGGAAGTTCAAAATATATATATGACGGTTTCTACCATCATAAGTTGTTAGTGACTGTCTGTAGATAACTTAATAATTGGTAGTACTTATTTAATGGTTGTTTGGGGCACATGTGTCTTGAGATATCCACATGATCTCAGTCAATCCTTGCAACATAAATGAGCACATAATTATGGTACTTAAAAGATGGAGAAAGTAAAATTCAGGGAGGCTGCCTTTAGACAGGGTTAGTAACTTGGCAAAAGTCACACATAGCTAGTGAGTTGTATATGCTTTTCTTTAATAATTTGGTAGAAAGGACACTAGGAAGTTGATCTTTATAACCACCTTTGTCTGAGTGGTTTAGGGTCAAAAGAAAATGTGTACAGTGTAGGTAAGTTATCATTAAAGCATAAACACTGGCAGTGACCTTAAAAGCAGATGGACTGGCTCAGACAGAGGCTTTCAGATGCTTTTCATGGCAACCAGAATAAGAAATACACTTTACATTTTAATATATACACACATGTGCACATGCACACATGCATGATCACACATCATGCTGATACACATAATTGAAAAATAAAACTTTCACTAAGCAGTGCCTCACCATGACTATGTGAAGTGACAGTGAAGTTGCTCGTGTCCGACTCTTTGCCACCCCATGGACTGTAGCCTACCAGACTCCTCCATCCATGGGATTCTCCAGGCAAGAGGACTGGAGTGGGCTGCCATTTCCTATGTGTGATGCACACTAGTATTTCCTGTTCAGTTATCTTCTGTTATATTCTATTCTACTCCAGTGTTTAAAGGGCTGGTTAGGACACAATTACTTGACCTCACTATACACTAATAGGTTATGATACGCAGCTGGGAAACCCCTGAGCTAGAAAGCAATACACATGGACCTTTGATTCAGACAGTTGTGGGGCTTGAATCCTAGGCTGCTCTTCTATTAACTGTGTGGGCTAAAGCAAGCAGTGTCTTCTGTGAACCCTCTCATCTATAAAAGGGGGATAATAACACTTACCTCAAAGGGTTATAGAGAAGAATGAGCAATGAATATAGGCACCAACCCTAGCACCTAGCATGTCCTCCAGAAGGATGGTGACAGCTGTGAAATGATGCACTTAAGAATGTAGAGTGCTGGTCCTAGCACCAGCTATCAGTGTGAGTTTACATAAGTAATGTCTTTAATTGTCTCTCTAACTCATGCAATTCCTCTAAGCCTCATTATATTCATCTTTTAAAAAAATGGGAGAAATAGTAGTACCTAACCTACAGGGTTGTTTCAGAATTAAATGTGATAACATATGAAAAACTCTTAGCACAGCGCCTGGTGCTTAGTACATGCTCAATAAACTATTATTGGCTGTAGTAGCTGTTGAACACATATATCTATTATTACTGTCCATGTAAAGCTAGTCTAAACTCCCCAGACTGGGTTACGATATGTTTTGATGATACAGACTCAAGATTGTGTGCATACATATGCATATATGTGTGAAATCAGAACTGCTGTTTATTTATTTTTTTTAACCAGTATTTTCTAGAGGCCAAAACAAACCTGATTGCAGCAGAGGAAATCATTTTAGTAAAGAAAGGTTAGCTCCAAATTGGGTTCCTTCTCCTGTTCTTCTTTTAAAGTATTTCCACAAAATCCAATTTTTGACTTGACATTAAAGGCTTATTTTCATGCTAAAGCTGAAACTCCAGCACTTTGGCCACCTAATGCAAAGAGTTGACTTATTGGAAAAGACTCTGATCAAGGGATTGGGGGCAGGAGGAGAAGGGGACGACAGAGGATGAGACGGCTGGATGGCATCACTGACTTGATGGATGTGAGTCTGAGTGAACTCCGGGAGTTGGTGATGGACAGGGAGGCCTGGCGTGCTGCGATTCATGGGGTTGCAAAGAGTTGGACACGACTGAGCGACTGAACTGAACTGAACTGAGACTTCACACACACACACACACACACACACACACACAGAATAAGAAAGAAAAGAAAGAACATGACTCTAGACACTTATAGTGGGAAGTGAATTGAATTCTGAGGTCAGCTTAAGAACTCTGTGTCAAGGCCCCCTGCCCAAAGCCTTACTCCCTCCCACCTGTGAGGCAGCCTCAGGGGATTCATGCTCTGTGTAATCCCCTCCTCCTATTGGGTGCTGCTGCTGCTGCTGCTAAGTCACTTCAGTCGTGTCTGACTCTGTGTGACCCCGTAGATGGCAGCCTACCAGGCTCCCCCATCCCTGGGATTCTCCAGGCAAGAACACTGGAGTGGGCTGCTATTTCCTTCTCCAGTGAATGAAAGTGAAAAGTGAAAGTGAAGTCGCTCAGTCGTGTCTGACTCCTAGTGACCCCATGGGCTGCAGCCCACCAGGCTCCTCCATCCATGGGATTTTCCAGGCAAGAGTACTGGAGTAGGGTGCCATTGTCTTTTCCATTTTGCCTATTGGGTGACTCACTTCTAACTAAGACAACAAAGTGAAAAACACTGTGTGTGACTCAGAGAGCAGGTCAGAAGAGCAATGTGTTATTGCCCCTCTCTCTTCTGAATCCCTTGCTCTGTGAGAAGCCAGCTGCCATGTTGTGCCCAATAGAAAGTTCCATGTAACAGAGATGACTGAAGGCAGGAGGAGAAGGGGATGACAGAGGATGAGATGGTGGGATGGCTTCACCAACTCAATGGAGACAAGTTTGAACAAGCTCTGGGAGATGAGGGACAGGGAAGCCTGGCATGCTGCAGTCTGTGGGGTTGCAAAGAGTCAGACAAGACTGAGCGACTGAACAACAACTCACGTATGTGAGATTGGAAGCTGATCCTGCAGCCTGTTCAAAGACTACAGTCCCAACCAATAGTTTGAGTGTGACTTCACCAGATACCCTGAGCCAGCATGACCCACGAAGCTGCTCCCAGATTCAAGACTCTCAGAACCTGAGAACTAATAACTTTTTTCAAGGTGCTAAGCTTTGGAGATAATTTGGTGTATAGTTAGTGAACCACACTGCCCTTGAATCTTGCTTTCCGTAGCTTCTCTGTGTTACGTCGGTCAGTTCATTATTCATTCAACAATTCCCTCATTGATTCCATGAACCTTTATGAGCCATTCATCGTGTGTTAGGCGATGTAATGACCCTCAGATCCTAACTTGAAGGAGCTTACCGTCCTTACAGTGGTGGGAATACAATGAGCCGACTAAAAATTAAAAGGCAAGTGGCATGCTAAATGCTACCATGTGGCTTTGTTTAGAAGGCTTTGGGAACTCAAAGGAGGGAATGAGGACTTCCAGCCTGACCAGATGAGAACAGGATGAAACAGGAAGGGAATGGCACTTCGGCCTTCATACCAAGGTGTGGTAGCTTTTTAATGGGTCACCGTGGCCAGGCTGACTCCATCCCCCAGAATTCCCTTTCTGCACTTTTATTTAGGATGGGCCACAAAGGAGATTATTGCTGCAGGCAGAAGAGAAGCAGCAGCCAGTCTGTAGTGTATACAGGTTGATGCTGATCAGCTAACTCACCTTGTCGGTGTGAAGCAAGCGGCTGGGCCTGCAGAGTCTCTACCTTCCACTTCGTACTCCTTTAGCTTACTCTGACTTCTGTCTTTGGTGTGTATGTCTAGCTCTGTGATAAAAAGCTTTGGCTTTGGAATGATACTCTCAGCACCAAAGTGAGACGCAAGAGCATACAGGGTTTCCGCCCTTCTTTGTTTTGGGAGTGCCAGCCTTCTTGCCTGTTTGAAGCTCCAGTGTTGGCTGTAAAGACAGCAGCCTAGTCGATACAGTTCTACCACCACGGATATTGTATAATCCAGTTCCCTGTGACAGGCAAGAGAGAAAATGTGAACAGGTGAAATGAGAAAAAGCATTCAAGGCAGAGGGAAAGGCATGAACAATATGGAAGTGAAAGGTAGAAGTAATAACCTCTGGCGCACTATTGGTATTGACCAATCAGAATAACTGCTGGCCCAAGCACTGGCCAGTCAGATTGAAGCAGGGTCCTCAAGGGGCCTGATTGTGTCTCCTTCAGCTACTAGATTATGGAGACTATTTGAGAAGTCTGGGTGGCTCTTGTGGTTGTGAAGGCATTTGAAGGGTCTATCAGAGATGCAATCTTACCAACTAGAAAACAAATGTTTTACTATTCTAACAACTGGTACTATCATACTGGTGCATTCTAGCTATATGGCCACTATGAAAACATATGTGGGGCAAGTGTGATGAGGAACACGTCTGTCAACGTGACTTGGACATTGGCTGGCTTGGTATGTAGTTTTCAACCCCAGTTAAGTCAATGGAACTGATGAAACTGATTTAACCAGTTATGTCTTACGTGGCCATAATCACAGTAACTATTAAAACTGTTCTGTGGAGAAATGGAATTTAATCCAGTGATAGAATACCAGGACGCTATTTCTCCACTCAGTGAGGGTTCATGAAACAGAAATTTTAGGCTCTGTTCTGCTGTTGACACATTTTACATTAGACAAGTCCCTTACCACAACCCATCCTGCAGCCAGAAGGCGGTGAGTTTATTTGGTCTTTCCTCTCCGTGATTTTTCTGGGGTTCTGGAATATGTTTCCATTCTTGAAAACTATGGCCAATGTGCCCTCCAATTCTGGAGCAAAGATAAATTTCACCCAAGAAGCGAGCTCTGTTTTTCACCGTTTCATAACCAGGATTTGGCGATTATTTCCTATGAGTTGATCCATCACTGCCCTGCCTTCTCAAGAGAGCATCGCCGCTGTGCTGTTTTCCCTCCTGTTGATTGATCTCTCAGCAAACCACTTACCAGGTATTCCTTTTATACCCTGTAATGTCCCCTAGTACTTAAAATGCTTTATGCAGCAGATGCCTAATAAATACTCAGTTCATGTATCACTTTGGTAAATTTCCCATCTCCAAATGAAAGTCAAGCAGGACTTTCTAAACTGAAATGCATAAGGTTTTTGGACTGTGTGCAGCTCTGTGTTGTCTCAGTCTCCTTTCCACTGGCATGAATAATTACGAATAGAGTTGGACCGCTGTGTGTGCATGCCCATAATAGTGTTTGTGAGCATATAATAACGGTGTAGGAATTCAGTCTTCTTGCTTCAGGTGAAAAAACAGCTTTGTTCAGTGATGAGTAAGTAAGAATAACAAAGAACACTTCAGTTTCCTTAAAGCCAGTGATGTCTCTTAGATAAGCTCAGACTATCAGAAATTAGTATTTGTCACTAAAAGAAGTTTCAGTTGTAAACAGAAAAATAATATGTCTATACTGAAATACTTTAAATAGTCCTCCCATTGGAGAGTTAGGACAGTTGGACTTAATTTGCACACATTTGAAGCCCACCCTCACTGATAAACATATTGCCACTGAACTCACTGTCATTTTGGGAAATGAGAAATATAGGTTGAACCAGTTCTAGGGAAAACTAAACAGGAAAACATTGGACTATGGTTAAAAACAAACTTTGAAATCTAAACGAAAAGTGGATATGCTGACTAACAAGCGGTAGTGTTTGAATGCATTGCTGAGAATTGGGGATTTTAAATACAGATTCTTTCCTCTCAAGCAATTGAATTAGTAGAAAAAATTTAAAAAAAAAAACAGAAATGACTAAAAACAAAAGTCTAAAGGCTTTAAAAAGAGAATAAGAAGAATTTTTTCTCTCCAATCTATTTCTCTGGAATAACCATAAGTTGTTCTATTGTTATTGAGCCATTTTTCAATACTTCACCTTCCAGCATTAGCACGAATAAATCTCTCCTCTTGTTATAGAAAGGAATTTATCATTTCCTTTATCTTTCTTAACCACATCCAATTCTTCAAGTTCTTTTATCCACTTACACATACAACTTGGTGTATATAGTTCATAATTGTTAGCAAACTTCCCACTCCCCAGTAGAAAAAGTCTCAGTCTATGCCAGGACTCTTTAGCCAGAATTGGCCTTCTGTGTCCATATTTTGCCTGCTGTCAGTTCCTTTCATGAAAAGCACCCCAGAAGCTTTATTCATCATCATTCTGAGCCATTTCTCTACCGTGGGGGCAGCTCTAATGCAGCTTATATTTAGTTCTTCCCATGCTTCCAGTTCTTTACATCAAGCCCTCCTGTTAGTGGTAAGGCTAAGTGAGCCAATTGGAAAAGGTTTTGAACCCTTAGTGAATTTCATCCTAAAATATACCAAAATGCTATAATCTGTATGCAATTTTCATTAAGAACTTCCACCACCTGCTTGCTGAAGCCACAGCACAGCTCCACTCATAATCACCATGCAGGGGGCAGCATTAGTTAACGTCATTAGACAAATGTTGAGATTTTGTTTTGCGTGTTCATTAGCTCCAGGTGGCAAGAAACTGCTAGACATAGGTGAGGAATTTGGGGAGGGGGTGACTGAGGATTACGCATCATTTAGTCATTCAACTTTCTGAGCATCCTTGAGGCTAATAGAGGAGAAATTTTCTGTTTTTTTTTTTTTTTTTCAGATACTTCAGGATCAATCCTGGTCTCCAAATAGAGGGTGGTCTTTGCTAGCTGGGGCATAAGGCAAGTCACTCAACCTCTCTGTCTCTCAGATTCCTCAGCTATAAGCACAGGGATGATAATTTTATCTGTCTCATAGTGTTGGTATGAAAATTAAATATGTTAACACGGATAAAGCATTCTGAATAGAGCCTGGTTACTGCAATCATCATCACCATCATCATTTGCTAACTCTGCATTAACATCTTTCATGTATACACACTGGGGAGCCCACAGTGCCTAAAATAGAACTGCAGAGAATGATCTGACTGAAGCACAGCAGCTTCTCTTGTCCTTTCTTTTCTAAACCTACATTTTTGGAGCACTTCCTAAGTGCCAGTCATTATGCTAAGCTCTTTGCAAACATTTTTTTCATGCAAACCTCACAACAAGCCTAATAGGATAGACACTATTATGATTTCCATTTTATAGATGAGGAAATTGGAGAAGTTAGTTTGCTTATAGATTACAATTCACAGACTCTAAGAAGAAGAGAATGGACTTATTTCAAATTAACTTTGTTTAAGGTGTTGTATTGGAGAAGGCAATGGCACTCCACTCTAGTACTCTTGCCTGGAAAATCCCATGGACGGAGGAGTCTGGAGGGCTGCAGTCCATGGGGTCGCTAAGAGTCAGACACGACTGAGCAACTTCACTTTCACTTTTCACTTTCATGCATTGGAGGAGGAAATGGCAACCCACTCCAGTGTTCTTGCCTGGAGAATCCCAGGGACGGGGGAGCCTGGTGGGCTGCCGTCTATGGGGTCGCACAGAGTCGGACACGACTGAAGCGACTTAGCAGCAGCTGCAGCAAGGTGTTGTATGGACTTCCCTCAGGGCTCAGACAGTAAAGAGTCTGCCTGCAGTGCAGGAGACCTGTGTTCAATCCCTGGGTTGGGAAGATCCCCTGGAGAAGGGCATAGCAACCCACTCCAGTATTCTCTGGAGAATGCCCGTGGACAGAGGAGCCTGGTGGGTTACACTCCAAGGGGTCACAAAGAGTCAGACACGGCTGAGTGACTAAGCACATGCACAGGGTGTTATATAGATAAGGATTCCCAGGGGGCTCAGTGGTAAAGAATCCACCCACCAAGCAGGAAACATGGGTTCGATCCCTGGGTTGGAGATCAAACCAGTCAATCCTAAGGAAAATCAACCCTGACTGTCATTGGAAGGACTGATATTGAACCTGAAGCTCCAATATTTTGGCCACCTCATACGAAGAGATGACCTATTGGAAAAGACCCTGATGTTGGGCAAGATTGAAAGCAAAAGGAGAAGGGGGCAGTGGAGGATGAGATGGTTAGTTAGCATCCCTGACTCAATGAACTGGAATTTGAACAAACTCCAGGAGATAGTGGAGGACAAAGGGACCTGGCATGCTGCAGTCCATGGGATCACAAAGAGTTAGACATGACTGAGTGATGGAACAAAATCCACATGAAGGAGTTAAGGTTTAGGGAAGTTAACAAATCCAGCCAAGTTCACACAGCCAGTTGTGATGAGCCAGGACCAGACTATTTGCAGGAAAACTTGTGCTGCAAAATGTGCTGCTTTTTATCTTAATATTATTTCACATAATTAATAGATCTCTTTACGCTTGAAAATACTTAAACTATGTATGCATTATTTTCAAAAAAGCAAGAGAGTTCCAGAAAAACATCTACTTCTGCTTTATTGACTACGCCAAAGCCTTTGACTGTGTGGATCACAACAAACTGTGGAAAATTCTGAAAGAGATGGGAATCCCAGACCATCTGACCTGCCTCCTGAGAAATCTGTATGCAGGTCAAGAAGCAACAGTTAGAACTGGACATGGAACAACAGACTGGTTCCAAATCGGGAAAGGAGTACGTCAAGGCTGTATATAGTCACTCTGCTTATTTAACTTATATGCAGAGTACAGCATGTGAATGCTGGGCTGAATGAAGCACAAACTGGAATCAAGATTGCCAGGAGAAATATCAATAACCTCAGATATGCAGATGACACCACCCTTATGGTAGAAAGCGAAGAAGAACTAAACAGCCTCTTGATGAAACTGAAAGAGGAGAGTGAATAAGTTGGCTTAAAGCTCAGCATTCAGAAAACTAAGATCATGGCATCCAGTCCCATCACTTCATGGGAAATAGATGGAGAAACAATGGAAACAGTGTCAGGCTTTATTTTTGGGGGCTCCAAAATCACTGTAGATGGTGAGTACAGCCATGAAATTAAAAGCCGCTTACTCCTTGGGAGAAAAGTTATGATCAACCTAGACAGCATATTAAAAAGCAAAGACATTATTTTGCCAACAAAGATCTGTCTAGTCAAAGCTATGGTTTTTCCAGTGGTCATGTATGGATGTGAGAGTTGCTCTATAAAGAAAGCTGAGCGCTAAAGAATTGATGCTTTTGAACTGTGGTGTTGGAGAAGACTCTTGAGAGTCCCTTGGACTGAAAGGAGATCCAACCAGTCCATCCTAAAGGAAATCAGTCCTGAGTATTCATTGGAAGGACTGATGCTAAAACTGAAGCTCCAATACTTTGGCCATCTGATGTGAAGAACTGACTCCTTGGAAAAGACCCTGATGCTGGGAAAGATTGAAGGTGTGAGGGAAAGGGGGCAGCAGAAGATAAGATGGTTGGATGGCATCACCAATTCAATGGACATGAGTGTGAGTGAGCTCCGGGAGTTGGTGATGGACAGGGAGGCCTGGCCTGCTGCAGTCTTATGGGGTCGCAAACACGTGACTGAGTGACTGAGCTGAACTGATGCATTATTTTCAGAGCCAGCTGGCTCCAGCTTCTTCAGCAAGGAACTCATATACTTAAAAGGAAAATTAATTGAAGGGAGTAAGATACTTGGGTTGGTTTTTTAATTTAATTTAAAATTAAGAACAATTGTTTTAAGTGAGCAACATCTTAAGATGACATTAAAAGCATACCCCAGAAGCCACAAATATGGTAATAAAAGGTTTACAGGGTCTGTGTTACCAGACATTCTTCAATCCGATTCTTTCCTCCAGCATTTATAACTAGCATGGATCTGAGAGAAATTAAGAACAGTCTTCTTTCAGCTCATCTAAAACTTGTGTTTTAAACCTGAATTCCTGTAGGCAGGGAGGAAAGGACAATCCCTCTTTCTGCACCTGCCATGCCCATTGCTCTCCACACACCCCCACCCACCCACACACACACACACAATTACTTCCTCATAAAGAAATCTACTTCCCCCCCATCCCCCATCTATTCTTTCAGCATGCACTCCCTCCCCCAAATCTCTCACTTCAAACCTAAACTTCAGAATTTGATTCAGTGACATTCTGTCAAGATCAAAGTCAGATGATAATTTCCATGAAAATCAAAGTAATTTCAGTCTTCCCCTCTCCCTGAAAGCCTCGGTCTCATGCCAGTGAAACCCTAAACATTCCACATTCCCCCTTCTCCTCAGGATGAGACCCCATGCTCCCTCTTCTTTCTTCTGGAGTCTCTTCTTTTCAAGTATCAATACATTACTGCTTTTCTGCAAAGATGAATCTAAAGCCAAATGTTCCTGCAAACAAGATTTAGCTTCTTTTAGTCCATCTCTGACTGGCTCTCTTTCTCTCTCTCTCTCTGGGGTAAGCAGTGGCTGTGAGACTTGGGGCTCAGGTGAGAATAAAGGACCAAGAAAGTGTGGGGGAGAAAGTTAGGAGAGGAGATGTAGCGGGAATATAGGAAATTGGGATTAGTGACTTTCTATATGTCAGATATCATTGTAAGTGTAAGAAACACTTTATAGATGAGTAGCCTCAAACTCATACAAATTATTTCGAATTTTCAAAGTCAAAGAGTTTGTAAACAGCCTAGTTAAGATACTAACTCCTTGCTATCCCATCCCAGAGTCCAGGTTTTATACAAAAGTATGAGGTCAGTTACATAAATATGGGGAGGACTGGGAGGGTCTTTATGCCACACCACGATCCCACCCTTACACAGGGCTGGTGACTTCTTCCACACGTCTTTAGGACGAATTATCCTAATGACCTTGGGTATAACAAATAAAGGGGCCAAAAGCAACTGCAGGCTAGAATTTGGGCAAGAACGTTGCCCTCTCTCATTGCCTTATCCTCCCTCCATACGTAATCATGCATGTGCTCAAGTAGCTTGCTGTGCAAGAGGGCTGAGGAAGTTCTGATTTTCATCTTGAAGTGGAAGGGGACCTTTTCTGAAACAACTGATGCTTTCCAGGAACCCTCCCACAAAGTCACTAACTGGAGAGTTAACTGATAATAGTAGGACTTCTTGTTTCCATTGGACGAAGATGTCACTGGGGAAGTTTCATGCAAATGAAAAAATCATTTTCCTCCCCAAGAAATGGAATAATAACTTTGTTAGGAAACACTCTCAGAAAGGAAAAATGCAGTATTTTTTTTTTAATTTGAGAGGAAGATATCAAATTCCTAACACAGGAAATCTCCCTAGAGTCTACCTTCAGTAAGAAAGCTCATTTTATATTTTGCAGGTTTTATGAG
Source organism: Budorcas taxicolor (assembly GCF_023091745.1). Classification (NCBI taxonomy): domain Eukaryota; kingdom Metazoa; phylum Chordata; class Mammalia; order Artiodactyla; family Bovidae; genus Budorcas; species Budorcas taxicolor. The sequence goes on along the minus strand of NC_068917.1, from coordinate 27,601,892 downwards.
AAAAGCATTCAACTCTAATAAGTAGCTCTCTAAGTATTATTCCTTGTGTGTTAAATTCATCTGTTGAGACTAACAGTACCATGGGATGGAGACCGGTCCCAATAGGAGTTATAAGTCATTCTAGGGATTAGGACATGAAATGTTCAGATATCCATTATTAAAAATGAACCTGTTTTCTTTTGCTACTTTTTCTGTCTAGTGGGGAAAAGAAAGAAAAGGAAAATTACAGATTCCATTAAAACAAACAATACAATACAAATCCTGGAGTGTATATTCAATAAAATCTTGGCTTGAGATAAGGTCGTGACTCAGTAATATGAATCAGCAAGTGGTTTTTCTGATTGAATTGGACAGGAATATAAGGAAGTAGAAGGCAGAATTAACATTTAATGAGCACTCTACCCATGCCTGTTGCCATGTAACTTTATAGTGCTTGCTATCCCACTCCTATTCTGGGCCTAGCCTTGTGACCTGCTTTGGCCAATGCAATGTTAACAAGTGTGACGCAAGCCAAGACCTGAAAAGTACTTGAGTTTCCACTTGTTCTTTTACCCTGCCATAGCCACGAGAACATGTCTATGTTAGCTTGATGGAGGATCAGGGACACACAGAACAGAATAAAGTCACCCCAGTCACCCCAGCAGAGACAGTCTAGATCAGTCAACACCCAGCCGATCCCTGCACATATAAGCAAGTCCAACCAAGACCAAAAGAACTGCTTAACTGAGCCAAAATCAGCAAAGTTTCTGAGCACATCTCCCAGATGCATGAGTAATAAATGTTTATTGCTGTGTGGTTTGTGGTGGTTTGCTATGCAATATTATTGTGTGGTACTAGGTAATTGATACGAAACCTACAATGAGAAAATGGTTTCGGGATAACAGCGCAGGGTAGTTGTTTCTCATGATATGTGAAAGAGACAGTAGGGACTTGGGTTAGGATTGACTGTAGCCCTATGTGAATGAGCCACATCCAGGTAAGTAGAGGAGGATTCTCACTTAAAAGATGAGATCATTTCTGCACCATTTGCTCAGGGAAAAAGTCTCTCTCCAGGTAGAAATTAAGATTAAGGATCATAGTCAGGTGGGTGTTACAACAGGATGTTGAGAGATTTTCTGTAGGAGGGTGTTTCTCTAGGGTCCATTCACAATGACTTTATCTGTGTGGATATTGATCAGGAGGTGAGAAGTGAAGGGTCCAGGAATTTCCAAGTGACTGTGATGATGATTTCGACAGCTGACACTTACAGAGCAGGTTGCTTATTACGTCCCAGATGCTCTACTCAGCCCTTGATCTGTATTAGCTCATTTCATCTTCACGACAATCCTATCAGACAGGTATTGTTTTTTTCCCCCACTTTATACATGAGGAAACTGAAACCCAGAATTATTAAGTGACTTCCCAGAGGCAAATAAGAATGAAAGAATAGAGCTGGGGGTGGATCACAAATCTGGCTCAAGAACCTCTATGCCAAAGGGCTCATGGAACCGAACAAACATGTTGAGTTGGGACCAGAACTTTATACTTTGTAAAGAAACTGCACTGTTGATATTCCTTGAATGTGGTTTCTGACTGTGCATGGGAACAAACTTCATCCCACCATGAGGACAATAGCGTGGCGGCAACAGGAAGGGAAGGGACAGAGCTAGAGTTGAGAGTGAGAGAAGGAGCAAGAGAAAGAACAAGAAAACCCCAGTGAAACAGGTGGAGTTGGGGTACACGGCTAAGTGCCCTCAGTCAGGGGCTTACCTCACTCACTCCTCCCGGGAGATTCTCTACCTGTTTCTGCTTCCTTAGAGGTTCTGGGTGCAATTTTATTTGAAGAAAGTGGAATTTCCTTATGCTTTGTACGTGCCAGGCACTTTTCTAAGCATTTCACATACATTATGCATTGAATTTTAACAACCAACCTCCCATGATTAAAGATATTTTTATCCTCAAAGATCAGTGCTGTTCAAAATGCAGTTCCTGGACTGGGGTGGCAGGCAATGAGCTCTTTCTTTCTAGTCCACAGTGAGATGAAAAACTGACAGTAGGTGTCTAGAGACTTTTAACAATTAGGGTAATTTTTTTGACTGTTAAATCTAATCATCCAAAAATGAGTGTATATTTTATATGTCTGATTTTTATTTTCCTGGTAATTAACTTCAGTGAATTTTACAGAAATAGTTTTCCTCAAATGGATTGGAAATTGAAGAAATATGGTTTAAGAAATGTCTAGATAATAGAACTGAGGCTCAGAGAAATAGAATAACTTGCTACATCTTTAGTCTTTAAGAGGAAGACTCAAACTCTAATCCAACTCCAAAGCCCATCAACTCTCCATTTTTATTAAAATTAACATTCAACTTAATACCATGCCTGCTCACTCCTGCCTGTTTAAACAATAATGCTAAGCTTGATTTTGCAGAGCTGAAAGGAGAGTGGTAGGTATTGGCCTTTCTATCGCTGGTCAGTCAAGTCATTCCAGAGTGTAGACATGGGACTTGAGAGCTTTACTTAATCAAAATGAAGCTACTCATGTAGGAGACACAGCCATGGCATGATTGATGCAGAGTCACTTGGAAATAACAGCAAAGCTTTCTCCTTTATTCCTTCCGCCACTCCCTGAAGGAGAAAAATAGGAAATACATAAAATTCGCATTGAAAAAAAATTCTCTAATGGACCCTGCATTTAGTGAGGCAGTTCACTTTGTGGTTTAAAATTCAAAGAAATTTCTTCCTATTGTCTGTTAAAGATACAATCATGCAGGGATTACCAGGAAAAGTGGTAGACAGACATGGGCTTTGGAGCTTTAGACACATTTAGACTCGGGCCTTGCCTTTGTCGTTGTCTTGCTGTGAAGTCTTGGCATCATGCTAACATTTCTGAACTTTTTTTTTTCTCATTTGTAAAATATGAATAATTCATACCTCATAGGATTCTGGGGTAATTTAATAAGGTAACTTATGTAAACTGCTCTCATCAAGTCTGAAGTAGGAGGATAATTACATCAGATTCCCCCAAACCAAATACATTTAACCAGCTTTTAACCAGCTTGTTTGACATCCTTTCAAATGCTGTGGCTGGACCACCTCTCAATAACACACACACAAAATTTTTTTTTCCAAGTTAGTTACTCAGCAAGTGGATTTTTTTTCAGCAAGGAATGAAACAAGGTCACTTGACTCAACTGTAAAATTTGAATTAACTGAGTAATTTGCATGTTTTGTTTTCATACACAGAGTCTAATCATTTAGGATGGTATTCTAGTCTATTGTACATTGAAAAGTTATTTGAGTCTGTGATGCACTCACGGACAGAGGAGCCTGGCGGGCTATAATCCATAGGGTCACAAAGAGTCAGACACGACTGAAGTGACTTAGTGGGCACGCCCATGTACTCACTTTGGGAGATTACTAATAATCTTATCTTACAAGGATGTAAAAGAGAAAGAAAGAAAGAAAGAAAGTGAGGTCACTGTCGTTTCCGACTCTTTGTGACCCCATGGACTGTAGCCTACCAGGCTCCTCCATCCATGGGATTTTCCAGGCAAGAATACTGGAGTGGGTTATCATTTCCTTCTCCAGGAGATCTTCACGACCCAGGGTTTGAACCCAGGTCTCCCGCATTGTAGGTAGACGCTTTACTGTCTGAGCCACCAGGGAAGTCTACAAGGATGTAGGGAGAGTCCATTAGATTATCTAATATATGCAAAGTACATGATAAGCACTGGATAAATATCTTTCCCCTGTATTCTGCTTTATTTATAAGTGCTATTATTTTCAGGTCAATGCCACTCGATAGCACTTGATTATATATAATCAAATAGTACTTTTCTCCTACTTTAACACTTAACAGGATGAAATTATTTGTACTTAGAAGGTGGAGATGAGATTATGTGTGATTTAAAGCCTTTATGAATTTGTCTTGAAATGCTATGGTGAAATTTCTACAAATGAATGATAATTAGATCTCTATGATAAATGATTCTCAAGGTCTGCACTCCGGCTAATTTCTGAGGCAGCATTGAGCCTTTGGCATTTCCTCAGTAATTTGTCCCTAAATTGGGTCAACAAATTCTTGTGTACTCTTTATGGTTTTACTAACATTTTTTGCCTTTAACCATTCCAATATTCATTTCTGAGCAAAACGCAAACCTGTGCTTTAAACTGTTAATTGATTTTCCTTGCAACATCCCAGGGGTCTGAAGTCAAAAGCCTCTTTTGGGAGCTCATTTTAGGCAACATTGGAAGCTATTTCAAAAACTAAACCATGCAGGGTTAGTTAGAAAACCACCTGGAAGCACTGAGTAACTTTATTTTCATCACCCAGCTGTCATTTTGGTTTTTGTTGGCTTACTCTGACTTTAACATGTGCTCCTTCAAGACATGCCCAATGCTTTTAATATTCTGCTGTTTGTCTGTTGATTCCAGCACAGCTCTGGATAAAAGATGCTCAGACCCTTGTGTTCCAGTCTGTAAGACATAGCAATAATATGTTCTTGTGAAATTGAAAAAAGAAGACAAATGCAATAAATGTATGAGAAAGTGCAATCAAGAATTGTAAAGCCCAGTTACAGTCACAAACAAAGGCTGGGCAGGTGGCTAATTGCAATGGGTAAGGTAGTCTCTGGCAACATGAATAGCAACAAGGAGAGTAAAACGTCACAGGACTGTATTATCAGGTATGGTAAGAGAGAGCAACAGAAACAGATCAGGAAAAGACAGTGGATCAAAGGAGAGAGGGACCTGGGCATGACCCAAACCATGCAGATAAATGAACTGTTGAGAAAAGACCTGGAAACCCAAAGGGTATAGTTCTGTAGATTTCCTTTAAAACGTAATGAAACACTTATAATTAGCTATATTTGCTTAATTTAGGTACACAGTCAACATGTTTTAATCTTTTTCATGGTGTGTGTGTGTTGTTACACCAAGTATTTATTTTTAACTTCATTTCTGGATACCCATGTTATAGACCCTCAGAAGCCAAGTGACATCTAGTACAATTCAATCTGGCTCTAACCACTGATCATCCATAACTGGGTTCACTTGCACTCAGTCACACAGGGCTAGGGTGCAGTGAAAGTGAAGTCACTCAGTTGTGTCCGACTCTTTGCCACCCCATGGATGGTAGCCTACCAGGCTCCATAGTCCATGGGATTTTCCAGGCAAGAATACTGGAGTGGGCTGCTATTTCCTTCTCCAGGGGCTCTTCCCAACCCAGGGTTCGAACCCGGGTCTGCTGCATTGCAGACAAATGCTTTACCATCTGAGCACTAGGGAAGCCCAGGGTGCAGTGAAATGTCTCACAAATAATTTACCTGCTCTTACTTATTGTCGAGACCATGAGTTCAGTGTTTACCCTAGGATCAGATGCAGAAGACAGACTGGCCATTGTTATCAAGTCCTTTTTGTTGGTGTTTTAGACTATCTGCTTTGATACCACACACTGCCCCACATTAATGTTGAGTATGTACTCAATACTTGACCTCAGCTCAATTGATGGCTGGTGTCCTGACCCTCTTCTCCACCCTGACATTTATGTTCTTGAAGAGTAACATTCGTTTCGATTGCCACTCAAGATTTTCTATCTCCCATCTTACCATTTCTGGGGAGAGCTGCGTCTTACGGTCTTAAGTGTCAATGTTTCTTCTGAGTTGAATTACCAGTATGCAGTCCTCTTTCCACAAGTCACCAGATGCTCAGCCCTGCCCTCCTCACTGGCTTCTGGCCTTGCCCCAACAGATTCAATCCTCTGTGAATCCCTGCCCCAAGTCCCAATCTCATTCCCAATTTCAAACTCTAAATTTAACCTGGTGCTCTCTCAGACCCAGTGCCTCCGAAATTGAGCTGTTTTGGTACAGCCTCCTCTTAGCAATAGTGGAATCCCAAGAGAAGTAGTTTTAATTCCATCAAACCTAAATGGTAACAACAATAAGAGCAAACTTTCATTGAGTGCGTAGCTGTGTAATCTAGCATACTCCTCACTCCAGCCCTCTGAGGTATCATCACGATCATTTGCACTTTATAGATGAGAAGACTGGGAAACAGAGGGCCAAAGTAACCTCACCAAGATCACACAGTAAATAATGGCCTGACAGGATTCCAAGGTGTACACTCTGCAGAGTCTGCGCTCCTAACCATTATGGCATGTGCTTCTAGATCTTTGATATGGTACTTAGTATAAATACACAAACAGATCATAGAGGATATGAAGATCGTGGATTTTGGCAGGGATTTTTCTTTGAAAGTCGGGAGTTTAAAAAAAAATTTTTTTTTTTTTCCTGTGAAAATAAGTAATTTATCCTTTAAGCTAAAGGGAAGATGCATGGAGAAGTATGATTAATGCTTGGAGAAAGCAAGCAGCCATGTATATAGCCTAAAGTGTAAAGGCGTTTAGATAGCCTAGATGGTTCCAGACATAATGGTGCTTTGTTGCTTTCATATCACTGACCCTCCAAGTGGGCATGTGTGACTGTCGCCTTGGTGACATTCTGACGTCAGAGGGCTGAAAACTCCATCAGGTCGTGCTCAGTGCATGTAGTGTTGAATATGCAGGTGTTTGTAGCTTAATTATGCCTGTGCAGAAAGAACACTGATTACTGCATCTCTTTCCAATCACCTTTCCCTATGCTCCCACCTTCTCCTAAGACCACCTATCTTCTTTATTCTTTATCTCATAAATACTCTGAGACTCTTTCCCTGGGGAGGTAGATCTGAGACTTGTTCTCTCATCTCCTCACTTGGCTGCCTTGTGAATAAACCCTGTCTTCGCTGCAAATCTCAGCATCTCAGCGTTTTGATTTGCTGCAAGTTCGGCAAATCAAACCTGGTTTGGTAACACTTGTATGCATCCCCTCAACCAAATGCTGAAAGTTAATATCACCAAAATTGGAACCAACCCATATCGTATTCTTCCCAGTGTGATAGATTGAAGAAGAGACACTATTCAGTTCAGTTCAGTTCATTTCAGTCGCTCAGTCGTGTCCAACTCTTTGCGACCCCATGAATCACAGCATGCCAGGCCTCCCTGTCCATCACCAATTCCCAGAGTTCACTCAGACTCACATCCATCGAGTCGGTGATGCCATCCAGCCATCTCATCCTCTGTCGTCCCCTTCTCCTCCTGCCCCCGATCCCTCCCAGCATCAGAGTCTTTTCCAGTGAGTCAACTCTTCGCATGAGGTGGCTAAGGTACTGGAGTTTCAGCTTTAGCATCAGTCCTTCCAAAGAACACCCAGGACTGATCTCCTTTAGAATGGTTGGATCTCCTTGCAGTCCAAGCGATCAATGCAAAGAAATAGAGGAAAACAACAGAATAGGAAAGAGACACTATTAACTCAGTGCTATTCATAACCTGAATTAATCCCCGAGGAAACTTCAGACAAAACCAAACTGAGGGACATTCTACAAAAAAAGATTTCCTATATTCTTCAGAAATGTCAGTATCCTGAGGGCAAAAGAAAGGCTAAGAAACTGTTCCAGATTAAAGGAATCTGAAGGAAAATGCAAGATAAGAATAAAGAGTGGTCCTAGATTAAATCATAGACCAGAGGAAAATATTGCAATGAAGGGAAATATTGGAAAACTGAATGAAGTTGGAACAAACTCCCTCTAAACTCTGTATTAGAGGAAAATGCACAACATAAAAGTTTTGAGTTTAAGTTCTTTTTAGGTACTTGCTGAGGATAATAGCCCAGGAAATAGCCTCTCAAAGGTGGCTCTGAGGCAACTGCTCTGAAGAGTTAGGAAAGAAGCCAGTTTATCTGTCATTTTCTGTCTGGGAAATACATGTAGTCAAACATATATCTTGGTAAAAGATTACTGCTAATCACAAATATCAGATAAGTCAAGTAATAATTTTAGTGCTTTTCTCTGCATGGGAAAAATGTAAGAATCTAGGGCCATTGAAATTCTTCCTGGGATACACACATCTAACTAAGGGCCTGTTTACCCAAAGCACAGAACACATCCTGTTTTTCATCCTGTATTCCTCTCAGGTTGCACTGTCAGGAGGCAAGAGCAGTGGGGTAAGCAACCCTTGCAGAAATGGGTGATGAGCAATGCTTTCTTTTTCTTTGTTCATAGAACAGTATTGTAACAATGTTAAACTTTTGATTTTGCTAACTACAGTGGTTACATAAGAAAATGTCTTTGTTCTTAGGATATATATGCTGAAGTATTTAGGGGTAAATCTCTAATCTACATTCAAATATGTAAAGAAAATTATGCACTTCCCCCCGCTGTGTGTTTGGGAGAGGGAGGGAGCAGAGAATGATTAATGGGCAAAATATAACCAGTTGGTGAATTTGGACAAAGAGTATAAGTGAATTTTTTCTGTGACATTTTCATATGTTTGAAGTTATATTAAAATTAACAGTTTTTTTAAAATTCAAAGAGATTTCAACAAAGTACACACAATTAAAGGTACACTTAAATGCATACTAGTGGGTGGCTTAGAGGAGTGAGTTGAGACAGGGATAAAGAAGAAAGATAAGTAGAGAGGGATTGTGCTTTAATTGATGATAATCATAGACCCCAAACCAAAGAGAAAGATGGCCTTTTCTTTCTGTGGTAAGTTCCAGAAGAGATAATGGAGAAATAGGTATAAGTTCCTCAAAAAGAGAACAGTCTGGACACTATTCTGAATTAATAACCTGGATTTGATTTACTAAATCTATATCTTTCACATTCCCCTGCATTTCAGGCAAGTAGCTGGAACTCTGATATTTCCTTGTGTTGGGGATTTTTTCAGGGTAGGAAATAGCAGCTGCTTGAAGACAATTATCTCCTGTTTTTACAAAAGCGTAAACCCAATGAAAGGATTTAGCTGAGGAGTGCATTTGAGGATATTTACAGAGAAGTGGGAGAGATTTCACCTAGAATAAAAAAATTAAAAAAAAAAGCTGGAGGTCAGAGAAGGAGGAGGCAATCTAGGCCAGATGGATTCTGGACACTGCAGTCCCAGCTACACCAAGTAACTGTATGTCCTTTTTGGACCAGAAAGGATCATGTGCCTGGGATAATGGGTATCTCAGAGACATACAGAATGGATAGATCAGTGATGGCCAGAAGGATCTCCTTGATTATGTCTGCTGTGTGAGGCCCTGAGGTCTTCGTGCCACCTTCAGGAGGGTCTTATTAATAACTTAAATTGGCAACCCTCGGGAGTCTTATTAATAACTTATATTTCCTGCAGATAGATTGGTGCTTAGATCTAGATTTAACTTAACTACCAAGAACAGGAGAATGGACATTTCTGAACTCTTGGATTTGTGAAATAGATTTTCAACTTGCATCAAATACATGCTTCTATTTATAAAATAGTCATTTGCTATGCTGGCTTTTCAACTGTATAACTGTTATACCTTGTATAATTTTATGTTACTGCTTGTATCACATGATTGCCATCTTCAGGAAAAAAAAAAAAAAAAAAGAAGTCACCTTTATCAGTTCTTTAAGAAGAGAGCTTTAGAGAGAAATGATGAGTTTCAATGTACTGTTGTTCAGAAATAACCACTGGTGGTTATCTTTAGCTCCAAGTGTCAATTTATTTTAAGTTGAAGGCTGTGTCACTCCACTAGAGGGAGAAAATATGACCCTAGTATAACTTCCATAATCTTAAAAAGGCTTAAGACAGGTGGGAGGCAATAGATAAAGAAAGGAGATAGTGTCAGTGCAACCAACTGATGTTATGATTCCCAAGACAATTCAAGGAAACAAAAGAATATACTTTTTTCTTCAGAAAGTGGAAGCCCTATAACAACTGTGGGATTCCTGGTAGCTCAGATGGTAAAGAATCTGCCTGCAGTGCAGGAGACCTAGGTTTGATCCCTGGGTTGGGAAGATCCCCTGGAGAAGGAAATGGCAACCCACTCCAGTATTCTTGCCTGGAAAATCTCATGGACAGAGGAGCCTGGTGGGTTACAGTCCATGGGGTTGCAAAAAGAGTCAGACATGATGGGGCAACTAATACTACACTTTCATAACAAGTTTGAAAATATCAATTGTTCTTCAACTCCATCTAAGCAAAACAAACACCACATCTAATTCTCAGGAGTAAGAAAGTAATATATGAATTGCCAGAATTGAGGTGAGTGGGGAGACAAGCAGTCTTGCTAACTGAGGGGCTGAAGAGGAAGGAAAGAAGAAGAATAGATATAGAGAAGAAGGGCAGAGAGAAGAGAAAGGGGCAGGAGAGTAGCTCTACTGAACGAAAGGGTTGAGTTTCTCTGCATCCTGAGGAAAGAAAACTACATCCTGTCAGAGGAAGAATTTGAGGCCCACCTGTATCGTCAAGCATCAACACTGGGTTTAAATACACTCTGCGAGCTTGTGGTAGCACGAGTGTGCTCTCCTTTCTGAGTGGTAAATTAGATCTTTGCCTACAGGTGTGTGCCCAGTGGAGGCATGCGATAATGATCCCAGTGTACTGCAAGTAACTGAAACAATCTCTCTTCCTGGCAGCTTTTCAGGACCTTGGGCTTAGTCCTGACATGACGTGATAACCTATCCTGGCATACCTGGGATGATTTAGATTCGTGCTTCTCAAACTTTGGTGTGCATATGAATCACCAGGAGACCTGATGAAAAATGCAGATTCTCGTTCAGTATGTTTGAGGTACAGCCTGAGTTTTTGCATTTTCTACCACTATCCTCTCTTATCTCTCCTTCTATTCTTTGGAACTCTGCATTCAGATGGGTATATCTTTCCTTTTCTCCTTTGCCTTTTGTTTCTCTGAGAAATCTGCATGCAGGTCAAGGAGCAACAGTTAGAACTGGACATGGAACAACAGACTGATTCCAATTTGGAAAAGGGGTATGCCGAGGCTGCTTATTTAACTTATATGCAGAGTACATCATGTGAAATGCTGGACTGGCTGAAGCACAAGCTGGAATCAAGATTGCTGGGAGAAATATCAATAACCTCAGATATGCAGATAATACCACCCTTATGGCAGAAATCAAAGAAGAATTAAAGAGCCTCTTGATGAAAGTGAAAAAACAGAGTGAAAAAATTAGCTTACAACTCAACATTCAGAAAACTAAGATCATGGCATCTGGTCCCATCACTTCATGGCAAATAGATGGGGAAATAATGGAAACAGTGTCAGGCTTTATTTTTGGGGGCTCCAAAATCACTGCAGATGGTGAATACAGCCATGAAATTAAAAGATGCTTGCTCCCTGGAAGAAAAGCTATGACCAACCTAGACAGCATATTAAAAAGCAGAGACATTACTTTGCCAACAAAGGTCCATCTAGTCAAAGCTATGGTTTTTCCAGTGGTCATGTATGGATGTGAGAGTTGGACTCTGAAGAAAGCTGAGCACTGAAGAATTGATGCTTTTGAGGTGTGGTAATGGAGAAGACTCTTGAGAGTCTCTTGGACTGAAAGAAGATCCGACCAATCCATCCTAAAGGAAATTAGTCCTGAATATTCATTGGAAGGACTGATGCTGAAGCTGAACACCAATACTTTGGCCACCTGATGCAAAGAACTGACTCATTGGAAAAGACCCTGATGAAAGATTGAAGGTGGGAGGAAAAGGGGATGACAGAGAGGAGATGGTTGAATGGCATCACTGACTCGATTGACATGAGTTTGAGTAAGCTCCAGGAGCTGGTGATGGACAGGGAGGCCTGGTGTGCTGCAGTCCATGGGGTTACAAAGAGTCAGACACAACTGAGCAACTGAACTGAACCACTTTCCAGATGATAACAACCTTGCTGATTCCCAGACCAAACTTTCACGAGCAAAAGCCTAGAATATGCAGTCACAAATACAGAGATGTTCAAAGATGTGCAATACGCATGTAAACATGTGAACTTGGATACACATACAGGTACAGAGAAAGACATTTGCTCATTCATTTAGATAGTAAATTTTGGATGAACTTTTTAAGGGCAGGCATCTTACACATAGAGACATACACATAGAGAACACATTCTATAAGTATCTGTGAAAGTGGACTTTAAAAATCATTCTCCAGCACCAATCTTTTGGAATGGCCTTGCATTCCTTATTCTTAGTTACTAGCTGACTTTAAGATGGACTGTTGCCTACATGCAGAATATGATTCCAGTACCTAAGAAGGTATTTCTCTTCACAATCTGGAATTCTTAAAATGGCTGTATCACATAGAGCGAGAGCATGGGTATTGAAATGAGGAGGCTTGAGCTTAAATCTCAGCTGTCACTTACAACACAACTTGAATCTCCTTGAGCTCCAATTTCTGCATTTGCTCCAGTGTGGTGACAAGAAAATCTCCCTCATGTAGATTCATCTAATTCATCAAATATCTGTAGTAGGTTGATTGCCTACAAAAGACATAGAAATGAAGAAGGTAATGCATTTCTTGACTCAAGGAACTCATAGTGTAGTAGAGAAAACACACAGTAGAAGTATGTTAAGGAAATAGCTCAGGGAGGAAATGATTCATTTTACTAGGTGGGGGTTGGGGGAGAAAGTCTTCCCAGTCCCAGAGGAATTGATAGCTGAGCTGGGCTTTGAAGGATAGAAAGAGATACCTGGTAGAAAAGGAGAGACTAGAGCCATGCTTCTCAAATTAAATCTGCATCCAAATCACTGGGATCGAAAGACCTGACAGCACCTGAAGCAGAGCGTGTGATCCTGCATTTTCTTTCTTTCTTCTTCTTCTTTGTGTGTGTGTGTGTGTGATTCTGCATTTTCTAACAAGTTTTTAAAATGTTGGTCACACATCTGGAGAAGCAAGGGAGTAGGACATTTCAGACTAAGGAAATACTGACATAAAAATGACACTGAAAAGCAATATATTGGATTTAAAGATTTGGAAAGATTAGACCATCAGTTGTAGGGAAAAGGCTGTGGGAGGTGATGCTGGAAAGAGGGCAGAGTTAGATCAAGGGAGAATTATGAAAAGACACAAGTGATTCTTTCTGGTACTTAATGAGTACTTCAGCAAAGTTGCTGGATATAAGATGAATACACAAAAATAAGTTCGGTTTCTGTATACCAGCTGCTGCTGCTGCTGCTGCTAAGTCGCTTCAGTCGTGTCTGATTCTGTGCGACCCCGTAGACGGCAGCCCACCAGGCTCCCCCATCTCTGGGATTCTCCAGGCAAGAACACTGGAGTGGGTTGCCATTTCCTTCTCCAACGCATAAAAGCGAAAAGTGAAAGTGAAGTTGCTCAGTCGTGTCCAATTCTTAGCGACCCCATGGACTGCAGCCTACCAGGCTCCTCCATCTATGGGATTTTCCAGGCAAGAGTACTGGAGTGGGTTGCCATTGCCTTCTCCAGTATACCAGCAATAAAAATCTATAAAAAAGCAATTAAGAAAACAATTCCATTTATAATTGAATGCAAAAGAATAAAATGCCTAGAAATCAATCTAACCAAGCTGGTAAAAGATTTGTAGGCTGAAAACAATAAAACAATGCTGAAAGAAAATAAGGAACTATGTAAATGAAGAGATATTCCATATTCATGGATTGAAAGACTTGATAATGTTAAGATGTTAATATTGCTCCAAGCAGTCTTCAAATTCAATTTGTTGTTGTTTAGTTGCTAAGTGATGTCCAACTCTTTGCAACCTCGTGGCCTGTAGCCTGCCAGGTTCCTCTACTCCTGGGATTTCCCAGGCAAGAATACTGGAATACAATCCCTATAAAAATTTCAATGGATCTTTCTGCAGAAATGGAAAAGCTGGTCATCACATTCATACAGAATTTCAAGGGGCCCTGAATAGCCAGACAATAATGAAAAAGAACAGAGTAGAAAGACTCACACTTCCTCATTTTAAAACTTATTACAAAGCTATAGTAATCAAAATAGCATGATACTGGCATCAGGATAGACATATGATCCAGTGAAATAGAATTAAAAGGTCAGAGTAAATCCATACATCTATGGTCAATTGATTTTTCTCATGGATGCCAAAGCTATTCAGAAGGAAAAGGTTATTCTTTTCAACAAATGTTCTGGGACAACTGTATATCCACATGCGAAAAAAATAAAGTTGGATCACTACCTCACACGATATGCAAAATTTAAGTGTTGGGAGAGGAACATATGGGAGCTCTCTTTACTTTCTGTACAGTTTTCCTGTAAACCTAAAACTGCTCTAAAAAACATTCTAGTTAGGAAAAAAGTCCTCTGTGTGAGACAACAATATACATTACTAGAATAGCTAAATTAAAAAAGGTTGATAATAACAAGTGTTGTTGAGGATGTGGAGCATCTGAATCTTATACATTGCTGGCGTGAATTGAAAATCATATACCTACTTTGGAAAAGTGTTTGCCAGTCATTTTATAAAGTTAAATACACACTGCTTACCATATGGCTCAGCAGTCCCACTCCTGGGAATTTATCCAAGAACAATAAAAACATATATCCATAAAAAAGACTTGTTAGGAAATGTTCATAGCAAAATTATTCATAATAGCCAAACACCGGAAATGAAAGTCTATCAACTGGTGATTGGATATGCAAATTATATATAAATATATAATGGGAATAGTTCTCAGAAATAAAGAGGAATGAATTACATACAGCAACTTGGGTGAAACTCAAAAGTATTATTATAAGTAACATATTCAGACACAGACACTACATACCACTTACTATGATTTCATTTATATGAAATTCTAGAAAAGGGAAAGCCGTATTGCCATAAAGCAATTTAATTCTTGTCAGGGGTCAGAGTCAGAGGAAGGACTGACTGGAAGGAAACAAAGGAACTTTTGAGGGGTAATGGAAATGTTTTGGTTTTGGTGGTGTTTACGTAATTTGTCAAACGTTTACATACATTTGTCAAAACTCACCAAAATTTGTACTAAAAATTGGTGAATGTTTTCATTTGTACATTGTACTTTGATAAGGTGATTATTATCAGGGTGACAAGGCTGTATATTGTCATAGTGCTTATTCAACCTATATACAGAGGACATCACGCAGAACGTCAGGCTAGAGGAATCGCAAGCTGGAATCAAGATTGCCGGGAGAAATACCAACAACCTCAGATATGCAGATGATACCCCTCCAATGGAAGAAAGCAAAGAGGAACTAAGGAGCCTCTTGATGAGGGTGGAAGAAAGTGAAAAAGCTGCTTGAAACCCAACATTCAAAACACTAAGATCATGGCACATGGTCCCAACCACTTCATGGCAAATAGAAAGGGAAAAGGTGAAAGCAGTGCAGATTTTATTTTCTTGGGCTGCAAAAATCACTATGGATGGTGGCAACAGCCATGAAATTAAAAAGACACTTATTCCTTGAAAGGAGAGCTGTGACAAATTCAGTGCATTACGAAGCAGAGACATCACTTTGCTGACAAAGGTCTTTATAGTCAAAGCTATAGTTTTTCCAGTAGTCATGTACGGATGTGTGAGTTGGCCCATAAAAAAGGCTGAACGCTGAAGAACTGATGCTTTTGAACTGTGGTTCTAGACAAGACTCTTGAAAATCCCTTGGTTTGCAAGGACATCAAACCAGTCAACCCTAAAGGAAATCAACCCTGAATATTCACGGGAAAGACTGATGCTGAAGTGGAAGCTCCAATAGTTTGACCATCTGATATGAAGAGCCAACTCATTGGAAAAGACCCTGATGCTAGGAAAGATTGAGGGCAAGAGGGAAAGGGGATGACAGAGGATGAGATGGTTGGATGGTACCACTGACTCAATGGACACGACTTTGAGCAAACTCCAGGACATAGTGAAGGACAGGGGAGGAGCCTAGCATGCTACAGTCCAGGGGGTCACAAAGAGTCTGACACAATTTAGCCATTGAACAACAACAAAGGATGATTTTTAAAAGCATTGAAAAATGAACCCAAAAATAGATCAATGACTTAAATATAAGAGCTAAAAGTATAAAACTCAGAAGGAAACAGAGGGGTAAATCTTTATCATCTTGTGTTCGGCAATGGATTCTTAGACATGACATCAAAAACATTAGCAACAGGAGAAAAGGATTGGTAAATTGGACTCAGTAAAATTTTAAAAATTAGTGCATCAAAGGACATAATTAAGAAAATGAAAAGACAACATGCAGAATGAAACATATTAGCAAATCACATATCTGAGTCTAATATCCAGAATATATAAAGAATATTACAACTCAATAACAAAAAGACTGACAATCCAATTAAAAATTGGGCAAAGAACTTGCACAGATATTCCTTCATAAAAGACATACAAATGGTTAAAAAACACATTAAAAGGTGCTGAATATTATTAGCCATTAGAAAATTGCAAATCAATGCCACTTCATATCCACTAGGGCGGTAAAAAACAAAACAAAACAAAACAGAAATAAGTACTGGTGGAAATATGGAGACATTGGAAGCTCTGTAATTGCTGCTGGGGATACAAAATGGTTCAACTGCTGTAGAAGGCAGTTTGGGAGTTTCTTAGAAAGTTAAACATAGAATTAGCATTTGACCAAGCAATTCCACTTCTAGATAGAGACCCACCCCTTCCAAATTGCAAAGCAAATACACATACATGCATGTTCATAACAGCACTATTCACAACAGCGAAAAGGAACAACACAAATATCCATCAGCAGATGAATGGATAGACAAATTGTGTCATATGCATACAGTAATATTATGTTATTCAGCCACAGAAAGGAATGAGGTACTGATATATGCTACAACGTGGAGAAACCTAGAAAACATTATACCAAGTGAAAGAAGCCAGATATAAAAGATTATATATTGTGTGATTCCATGTATATGAAATATCTAGCATAGGTAAATCTATAGAGATAGCAAACTAGCTGTTGCCAGGGCCTGGGAGTGGGAAGGAATAGAAAGTAACTGCTTAATGGGTACAGTTTTCCTTTTGGGATTATGAAAATACTTTGAAACTGGGTAAATGGTGGTGGTTGTGTAGTATTGTGATTGTACTAAGTTTACTTTAAAAGGATTAATCATGTTGTACAGCTTGAAAAATTGAAGTGAAAATGTTAGTCATTCAGACATATCTGACTCTTCGCAACTCCATGGACTGTAGCCTGCCAGGCTCCTCTGTCATTCTCCAGGCAAGAATACTAGAATGGGTTACCATTTCCTCCTCCAGGGAATCTTCCCTACCCAGGGATCAAAGCCAGGTCTCCTGCATTGCAGGCAGATTCTTTACCTTCTGAGCCACCAGAAAGCCCATTGTCATACATTTTAAGTTGATATAATCTTGTCAGTTGTACCTCAGTAAAGCTGGAAAAAAGTTACAAAGCAGACAACTCAATACAAAATTAAAATGGTTCATCTTCTGTCATGTGATTTTCAGCTCAAGTTTTTAAAAAAGCTTTGCTGTTGGCCCTGAGGAAAGATGATGAGCTTGAATTCAAGCAGAGAGTGAGAAAGGAGGAAATGAAGCAGACCGAGAGAGTGATAGTGGACGGAGGAGACTAGGGGAGCGGGGAGGGAAGGCTGATACTGAACCTTCTCACCTGGGAGAGCTAACGCTACGTTGCTGTAAATGGGAATGGGGAGGAAGAGTGAGTTTGAAGTGTGAAGACAGTGGGTTTAGTTGGGCCATCAGGATGGGGTTGCCTGAGGAAGTGCAAGTGGAGCTGTCTCTCACATCAGTTGGACCACTGACTTCTGGAATATAATGGGAGAGAAGAGTTCTAGGACACCCTGGTGGACAAGCCTTATGGGTGAAACTCCCTTCTCAGTTAAAATATTAATCATGTACAAGAAATCACTAACTTCCTACCTTACTACTACAAAAGATCCTTTCAGTAGGTTAAGCTTTGCCATTTAACTGATTAATGAAAACTGAGGATTATATAATATTAAGAGTTTATCCAGGGATACTCAGCCTATCCATCCCAGAAACAGAATTTTCCAACACTCAACTCTTAGCACTCTTGCTTAAACAATGCACTTATCAGGCATGATTTTACTGTTGAATCCCAGATTCAAGAATCAAGAGCTGCATCACTTCCCAGGCTGGTTTACCTCCTGGGGAAATGTATCTATTTTTGTACAAGTCTCTCCAAATCCAGAAAGTTAGCTGGTACAGTTTTTATTGGTATCTTAAAACCAGAGCAAGGTCTTTGCTCTGAGCAAACACCATTTTAACTCAAGAATCCTTCAGCATCATACATCTGTATTCTCAGCTGGTTTGGGTCACATTTGCAGCTCTGTCTTCTTCACCCACTTAGCACTCTCTCCCAAAGAAAAGTGAATCCCCTGGTCAAGGAAACAAGTTTCTTTGCTGTAGGGGCACTAGCACAGCAACACCATTTAAGTTCTAACCACTTCTCACCCTGTTTTTATGCCCATGAGCCTCAAGTTTGAAGAATCCATTGCAAATGTCAATTTTACTGAAAACAGAAAAGCTTTTGTAAGATTATTGCAAAGCAGCTTTCAAGAATTAAGGAAGAACTTGTGAGCCCTGTAGAAATAGTCCTTTATTCACATCTGGAAACATTTGGTAGAGGCACAAGGAAGGACAGATGAACTCTAGGTCTATATAGGAATTTAGGGGCTTTCTCCTTTTCTTGAACTATTTCTCTTCACAACCTCTATGGCTCCTCCTTAGTCTTCTCAGATAAGTTACATTGGAAACCTGCCCTCACAAAGTTCTCCCTGCCCTAATTTAATTCTCTTTCCCTCCTTTGTAGCTGATTTTGAGCCACACAGCCCCAGATGGTCAGTCTGGGAACAGATACAGGCTTTTTCAAAAAGACAATATTGATTCCCTCTAGACCCACAATGACCTCTTTCTTCTACCTCTTCTTACTGCAGTTCACAAGGCTTTTAATCCTCACTGAACACAACACCCCAGTATGGATCAGAGAATGGGCCACAACTCAAAATCAAATGTTCCGATCCAGGAAGCTTTGACCGGCACAAGCAGTGTTCCATTAAGCAGGGTCTGGTGCCATTGTTTTTTATAAGGCTCTCACCAGCTGGCCTTGATATGCTTGGCTAAGAATTAGACAAGGGAGGGAGGATCTGGTTTGAATAGGAGGAGAGACAAGCTGGCTTTAGACACCCTAAAGATAAGCTTGAAGGGACAGGGAATAGGCGATGTCCCCCACAGGGTGGTTCTGCTTTTGCAGAAGACCCAAGAAGGCAGGAGAGGAACAAGTTTACACATAATTATCTGGCTCTGAAACAAGACCAAGATTAGAAGAATGGAATCCACTCACTCCAGTTCATGCATGCCCCTTTGACTCCAGCTCTTAGGAAAAATCTATGAGGAAATGAACCAAGGTTTTACTTAAAACTTTAACTTTCACAATAGGTATTTGCAACACAATGATGCTCACAGCCGTCGCATTTTCTTTTGAAAGCTGGCTTTCTTGGTATTCTTTTTGAAGCATCATTTATTCAGCAGCCAAAAAAAAAAGGAGTTGTCCTATTTATGAATTTCACACCTAACACACCAGCATTTAAAAAATATAAACAATGCTAGATAAAAAATTTTAATAAAATATATTTGTTATACACACTCAGAATAATAAACAGGATGTATTGATATTGTTCTATGTCTGTTTAAACAGTTTTCCAATCATAAAAACCTTGTACAAAGACAGTTTTATATAAGGTTGGGATAACTAACTCTAGAATCAATAGAACTCTGCCATAACTAAGTACCTCGGAAGCGTCTCTTAATTTCTCTAAGCCTCATTCTTCCTTTGTAAGTGGAGGCAGATGATACCACCTACAATGAGAGTCAAAAACATAAAATACAATTAGCACAATGCTTGCATAAACACTTAATAAAAGACACAATTTTTTTGTTGTTACTCATTTCTACTGATTTGAGAATCATCATAAAATGTGTCAGTCTTCTTACATAAGTGTTTGTTAAAGTGGGTGTTAATACCGTAAAGTTCTTCTAGGTTATGCTTATGCTAAGTGATCTGTCACTGTTCCTGATCCTTCTTGCTTCTTAGCTTTTGCGTCTTAGCCTATTATCTTTTACAGTCCTTCCCTTTGCTGCTTTTAATCTGATCCTGCCAATGCAGGAGATGCAAGAGACATGGGTTGAATCCCTGGGTCAGGAAGATCCCGTGGAGTAGGAAATGGTAACCCACTCCAGTACTCTTGTCTGGAAAATTCCATGGACAGAGGAGCCTGGTGGACTACAGTCTGAGGCTCTGGAGTCTACAGTCTGAGGGTCTGTAGTCTGAGGGTTGCAAAGAGTCAAACACAACTGAACAACTGAGCACACACATACACACACAAACACACACACACACACACACACACACACACACACACACCCCCTGTAAACTAAGAATACTCTTTCCCTTTAAGGAAACTAGATAATCTGGTATATTTAAATTACTGGCTTTAAATTTCCACCCAGTTCTAAATAAGCAGACTACTTTCTCAAGACCTTCCTGTAAAGAGAAGAACATGGGCTTTATGAAATTTATTTCTAAAATGTCTTGGTGTCAGGTCATATCCACTGGAGGAGGGGAAAAACAGTGCTGTGCCGAGAGAAGAGAATGCAAAATCAAGGAGACAGGCAAGGGGGCATGTTGGAGAAGGGTGAGGTGTTGGGGTGACTGGAACATAGGTAACTGTGAGGAAAGGCTGTACATTGATGAGTTTGAAGAACTAGGGCTCAGTTATTCAGAGTATTGTATAATGTTAATAAGAACGGTATAATTGTAAGTATTTTCAATATTTTAGGTGCTGGATTGAGTATTCTACATCTCTTATCTGATTTAATCCTTGCCACAATCCTGTTGAATCTAAGCTATAATTACACTCATCCTATAGTGACAAAATTGAGGCTTGGGAGGACTAAGTAAATTGGCCTAGCTTTATCCAGGACTATTTGATTTCAAATTCTATTCTTTTAACCGCCATGCTATATTCTGCCCTAGGATTAGTGCCCATGATGATTGGGCTGGGTTCCTTATGTGAGCAATGGGGAGATAGGGGGTGTTTTAAGAGGAAAAAGTATTATGATGAGATTTATTTTTAGGAAAACAACTCTGAATGATGGATTATAGAGGAGAGAGGTGATACTATCCTTTCAGCTGAGAGATGGCTGGAGAACTGAAGACTTTCACAATTTGTCTGGGCATTCAAAATAAACCTAAACAAGACTGGAGCTAAGGCTTTGGCAGCTGAGATGAATGTGGGGCAGGGACTCTAGAAACATCTGCAAGGTAGAAGCAGTAGGACTTGGGGACTCGCTGGATGAAGGAAAAGAAGCAGAATAGTTCACTCAGGAGTTTAGCTCAATGAATGAGTGGATGGTAGGGCTACATCTATCTTGGTGCAGCTTTTTTTGTCTTCTAGGCAAGACATGGCTACGATGGTGTGTAAATTGTCACCCTGCTTATTTAACTTATATGCAGAATACGTCATGAGAAATGCGGAGCTGGATGAAGCACAAGCTGGAATCAAGATTGCCAGGAGAAATATCAGTAACCTCAGATATGCAGATGACACCACCCTTATGGCAGAAAGTGAAGAAGAACTAAAGAGCCTCTTGATGAATGTGAAAGAGGAGAGTGAAAAAGTTGGCTTAAAGCCCAACATTCAGAAAACTAAGATCATGACATCCGGTCCCATCATTTCATAGCAAATAGATGGGGAAACAATGGAAACAGTGGCTGACTTTATTTTGGGGGGCTCCAATATCACTCCAAAATGACTGCAGCCATGAAATTAAAAGACACTTGCTCCTTGGAAGAAAAGCTATGACCAACCTAGACAGCATATTAAAAAGCAGAGACATTACTTTGCCAACAAAGGTCCATCTATCAAAGCTATGGTTTTTCCAGTAGTCATGTATAGATGTGAGAATTGGACTTTAAAGAAAGCTGAGCACCAAAGAATTGATGCTTTTGAGGTGTGGTATTGGAGAAGACTCTTGAGAGTCCCTTGGACTGCAAGGAGATCCAACCAGTCCATTGTAAAGGAAATCAGTCCTGAATATTCATTGGAAGGATTGATGCTGAAGCTGAAAATCCAATACTTTGGCCACCTGATGCAAAGAACTGACTCACTGGAAAAAATCCTGATGCTGGGAAAGTTTGAAGGTGGGAGGAGAAGGGGACAGCAGAGGATGAGATGGTTGAATGGCATCACCAACTGAATGGACATGAGTTTGAGTGAACTCCAGGAGTTGTTGATGGACAGGGAAGCCTGGCATGCTGCAGTACATAGGGTCACAAAAAGTCGAACACGACTGAGTGACTGAACTGAACTGAAGGGAAACATTAAAGTTATTCCTCAGAAGGAACCCATTATCAAACATGCTTGGGTTAAATAGGATTGTTTGACACAGGACTCCTCAATGTATGGAAACACTACGGTGTATTAGCAATCACCAAGGGAACAGTGCCTTAGGCCTTGGGGGATGTCCTGGCGGTGTGGGTGTGGTGCTGGCTTGGGGGAAGAATTTTGAGCATTATTTCCTCAGCAGATCTTTGGCAGAATTTCTGTGTCTGTCACAGGGCTTGCTCATTTGATATGCGCTGCTAAATAAAGATATCTAAAAAATCCTGAAACCAGCAGCTATATACCATGAGTCGGAAATGCAGTGAAGGTGAATACTAAACTATATCTACCTCTGGGTGGAACCAAATACCTTTTTATACAAACTGTGTCCCACCCCAATTAAATTATCAGGCTCTTGGAATTGTCAGAATAAAATGTTTATCAACTCAATTAAAAAAACAGAGATAAGATTTGATTAATTATTTCATGTACCTCTGGAAGAATCAGGGGAGCCCAGTGCTTCACTGGAGCTGACATGCATTCAGAGTAAATTCAGCTCAGTTGATTGGGGTCTTATTTGCCCCACAGGAAAAAACCACCTATGCCTTTGTTTATAGAATCACAGCAGTGTTTTACATTGGCAGAAATATGCTCGCAGCTGCCCAAGTCTGTGGTTTCTCTAATCATACAGTAAAGGACTTGTGACCTTAAATAACCCACAAGGGCTTGAATGACAGAGCTGGGAATCCCTTCCTGGCAACCACAGTCGAATCTGTTGACCTATCATTTTGCATCATGGGGGGCAGGTTAACACTTGCTCTCAAAGACCTACTACGTGGTTCACTTAGTAGCAGCCCCCAGACCAATATGACCCTCATGGGTTTTGGGCTTTTTTTCTAACTCTAAATGAACTCTTAACATATGCCAGGCAGTGTTACAAATGCTTTATGGATATTAATCTTCATTCAGTTCAGTTCAGTTGCTCAGTTGCGTCTGACTCTTTGCAACCCCATGGACTGCAGCATGCCAGTTAGGTAGCATCATTATTCCTATTTAATAAAAGAGGAAAATGAGACACAGAGAGGTGAAAGCAACTGCCTAAGACCACAGCTTTATGTAGTAGAGAGGTGAAGATTCTGGTTCCTATCTTTTCATTCACAGGGTATACACAGACGAATCCTATTCCTTCCGGCAGAGTTTTCTAAACTTCAGTCATTCACATACCACATAGGACTGATTGTTGACATACCACAGACTACCTTTAATCTTGCTTATTTAATAGTTTTTTAAAAAATCAATCCATTTTTAAAAAGCTTTAGTTTTCTGTCAGAATATACAAACTCACACAATTCACGTGTTAATTTTTTTTCTAATCCACATGAAAGTCAATTTATAACTCTTAAAAATGTTGTCCTTGTCCTTCCTAAAATTTGCCCTGTACCATCCAGGAACATTCAGTTTTACTCTGCTTGGGCTGTAAACTAGAAGTTATTTGTTCTGCACACTAAACACGTACAATCATTCAGCACAGTTAAATGTCACAGGGTACCTGCTTTGTTCAGGGCAATGTGCCAATGAAGACCTCATTCCACATCACCTCCTCCATGAAGCTGAGCCAGATAACCAGAGCCCACATAGATTTCTGCCTGCCCTGGGTCCAGAGTGGGCACTGGGTAATTTATTTTACTGTAGACAGTCCTACTTTTTCTAAGTATTCTCTCCCCAGTAAGATGCTAAGCCCCTCCGGAATATTACCACTTGATCCCCCAAAACCACAAACAAAAGAGCCTTGAATTTGTGTTTAGTGATTGATTAAGGAACACTGTTAATGCCCATGATGAAAGTGATCAGATCGAGACACACGAAGAGATGAAAGACAAAGCTCCCAGTCTTCACCAGACACCTTTCCCCCATTGGCTTATTCATTTGGAATTAATAACCACAGCAGCTCTGTGTGATAGGAAACTGAGGTGAAGTGCGGCCAAGTAGATTGCAGAAGTTCATACAGCTGGCAGGGAGCAGAGCTGAGAACGGGCTGACTCCAGGTGAGCGGCTTTCCTACTGCAGCAGCCTTCTGCACTCTGCTTCCAGTTGAAAAAGACACTTAAAGAGGAGGAGTGAAGACAGACTTCTCCATCAGGGAGAGACCCTGCAATTCCTCATTACCTCAAAACAAGAGTCCTCTCTGCCAAGAGCTAAATTAATTGGCAATAACAAACTGTGACCGTTGGCAAAAGGCTATGGAAAGAGAACTTTAGCGTAGATGACCAGGGTGATTAACCACCAACACAGTTCTGAGGACCGGAGTCTTGACTCGGCTCCCATTCTCCACTCTGTGTCATCCAAATTCCGGGCTAGAGCATGGCCAATCGGTTTGTGTCTGAATGGGTTGGGCACCTGTGGGTCCAGCAGCTGCAAGGTTGTTGTTGTTGTTGTTGTTGTTGTTTTTAATCTTGGCTCCTTCACTGGGGCTTAACCAGTCATGCCTGGGAGGAAGGGATGACTAGGCTCTTGACTCTATTCAAACTCTTGGATGGAGAGCCAGTCGGGAGCTGGCAAGCTGGAAGGGAATGCCCAAGTGAGGAGCAGAGCAGTTTCTTGGTGGCCTCTAAACACCTCAGCAGGTGTGAGGATAGGTCGTGGCCGCCATTCGCTGACCTGCAGACAATATGGCTCTGCGTGCCAAGGTCCACCAGCTTTCCATCTTCTTCCTTTAGCCTGACCCGAAGCCAGCCTGTGCTGGCCACTCTGCAGAGAGAGACACGCTTTACTCTAGGAGTCTCTTCAAATATGCAGGGAGAGGGGTGAGATTTTGAAGGGTCTGTTTCCAGAGAATGCAGATCGTGTTAATGAAAAGTAACTGAAGTAACACTTTTTGTCTTAAAATGTCAAGGATATTGAGTTTCAGTAGGAGCAAATGCCAGTCTTTTTTAATTTGGGGGATGGTGAGGAGATTTAATTCTGGAGTGAGCTCATATTTTAGGGATTCAGGGTTTTTCCTCCATGTAAGGATAACGAAGCCCTTCATGCAGGATTATTGAGGGAGCGAGGGTTGAAGACCTGCACTTGAACTTGCAGCAAATATCAGCTCCCTTCTTTTTCTTGCTTCTTCCATGAATATCTTTTGGACTTAGAAATAATAAACTGAGAATGTAAACTGTGTCAAGTAAAAAATTGTAATCTTACTCAACATTCAACTCTTCCCTTACAACCTCTTCCTTAGAAATACATTCCTGTTTCAGTCACTTTTCCAACACACATGCCCCAAAGAAAAGAGAGGGTGGAGGTTGTGGGTATGTACATCAGAAAGTCCCTGGTCCTCTGGAAGGGAAAAACAAGAGCTGAATCTGCCCCCCCAGAATATGCTTGTCCTTGAACCACAGCAAACAGGCTGTGAGGGCACCTTGTGAGTATGCCTGGGGACCAAGATAATTTCCATGAGGATATTATGTATTTTGAACAAACTTTCTCCCGGTGGAAGCAGGTGTTTAACGATAATAATAGCTAATGCTTGGTCAGGTGTCAGTCTTTGAAGCAGTTAATATGGTTGAACTCTTGGCCCTTCTTAATGAAATTGTTATCTTGCTATAATCTCCATTGCACAGATAAGGAATTGAAAGCACAGAGTGTTTGGTCCAAGACCATCCAGTTGAGAAGTGGGGGAGTCACAAGCAACCTAGGTGGAATATCTACAGCATCCAGCCCTCAGTCGCTCACTCTTTCCTAACATTCAAGAGATAGGGCAGGATATGTGCAGTCAAGGCAAGCTGGCCTCTGCCTCTGCCTGCTTTGGAGATGAATAGGCATGTGCCCACTGCTGAGCTAACATCTTGGATCCCACTCTCAACAGGCAGCTGGACTGGGCTCTCTGGGTGAGGGAAAGGGAAGTTTGCACAAGAACAGCATGGTCCAACTTTTTTAAGATGAGTGCCTAAAGACAGGTCCTTCAGAGACGTGGAGCTAATGGGATGGCGTTAACAAAGACACTTGTAACTGTGGTTGTTCATGAACTGCACAAAGTGAGGAGTGTTGTAACTAATGCGGAGGGGAATTAAATATGAAGCTGGGAAGGAAAAGCAGGCTCCAGGACTTCAGAGAGCTCTGCACCAAGGAGTTTGATTTGACCCTGTAGGTCAGTGCTTCACCAATGTTTCCACTTTAAAATCTTAAGGGAATGATTGCCTATCTCTGTAAGTTCCGGGTCAGGAGCCAACAACCCCCGAGGGTGAAATTCCTCTGGAATTCCATGTTTCATCCTTAACAGCCAGGAAAATTATGTGTTCTACTCCATAATATATTTTCATTTGTTAATGTAAAAATTACGTTTTAAATTTATCACCAATGGCATTACAAAAGATCCATTGTATTTATCATGTGCCCTTGCTTACACCATGAGGCTCCTCACCTGGAGAAGGACCGCTCCCCTGGTTTGAGAATCACAGGTCTAGACAAGAGGAGCCATTGAAAGGTATTAAACTACGAAGGGACATCATTCAATTTGAATTTTAGAAAGCACTCTGTGGCAACAGCATGGGGGATGGAGTAGAGAGGAGGGAAGGCAAAGGAGAGGGAGACAACTGGTTAGGAGACAATGCCAATATCACAGGTCAAAGGTGGTGTAAAAAGCCAGAAAGAAAACAGTATAGAGCCCTTTGGCTAGGTGTGTCTCTGGAGAATAAGAACCAAAAAGACGTATTTTTCTCAAGACTGAAAGAAATGTCTAGAATTCAGCCTAGAAGAGGATCTTTGCTAGTTCTTTTAAAAAATTTTTATAATCTAATATTGGTGCTGGATTCTCAATATTCAGACTTTGCACGAGTTTAGGGCACCAGCAAAGTAGGGGCACAGAGAGAGAAGGAAAGAGAAATTAGAAAGAATATACCATAGTGCCATCCTACATCTAAGATCTATGCCATTTTGAGAGATGAGGTTATTTAATGATACGATACTGTTTTCATTTTTACTTGCTTATGGGAGTGTGGGCACTGTAATCTTTCAGGGCAATGCTTCTTAAACTTTAGCCCAGGGGGAGGACACTGAGTTCCCATATTTTGGGAGCCTGAGCAGACCAGAGGACAGGCTAGGAGTCATGCACACTCACCCGAAGACAGAAGGGTTTTCTCAATCACCAATGCACTTTCATTGGTGAGGGAAGTCACAGAATTTACTGAGTAGTTACAAATGGTTTCACTGTTGGAAAAACTGGCATACAAGAGCACCTGGAGGCCTGGCAAACAAATGTCTAGGCTTCACAATGCTACACAGGCTCACGTCTTAGATCCCATATGATGACATGGTTGGATTCAACCAATACATTTTCTCTGCCAATGGAAATAGTATTTGTATAAACAGTTAATTTGCCACTGTTTCTCACTGCAGGCATGAAACTCTTATTTTCCTTCCCAACTTTCTCTGACTCTTTCCAACAGTAGCTAGCTTTTCATATCTGACATCCTCATTTTCTGGGCAAAAATAAAAAATAAAAACCCCAATAATATTGGGGATAAGCTGTAAAATAATAAAAATTATAGTGATAACGTATCTCTTATTTAGCACTTATTCTATGCCAGAGCCTGTGCTAAGTGATTTACATTCATTGTCTCAGTTGATTTCCACAAGAAATCAATAAGATCTGTAATCATAGTTATCAGAGATTGAGGCTTAGAGATGGCAAAGCTGAGATTCAAACCTTGGCAGACGAATTTCGAATCTGTCTCTCTTCACCTATGAGCTATATTGATTGTTCTTCTGCCAAGAAGTTTGGGTCCTTCCATTCAGGGGATAACTCAGCCAGAATTGGTCTACACACATTCCATTTTGAGCTCAACGTTTTTCTGTTGGTAGTACTTCCTGAAGCCTTTCAGTGATTCACTTCCGGGTCACCTCTACCCTCTGTGAGCCTTGTGAGACATTTAAACGTCAGAGCCACATTTGTTCTTTTGAGCTACAGCGCTCCTTTTCCTGGGGACATGCTATTTTCGTTAGGATTAAAACTGCCCTCAGCAATAAATATTAAAAACCTGCTCAGTGAAAAGAGCAGCTTCCTCAGAAGCTTATGAGGATTAGAATTTTTAAGAAGGCCCTGCTACATACGACCACCCCTCTTCTTCGCTACCCCTTTGTGTGCTCCTGCTTGGGTGTGCTTTCAGCATCAATCAGATTTGGTATTTTGCGCAAATCCGTTCATACTAATTGTCTGCCCATATTGCTGTATGCTTCGGATAGAATGGCCGGGGGGAAATGGAACCTCACTCCTTCTCCCACCCCTGGGGGGATTCAGATTTCATGTGCTTGATCTTCGTTGGTGGCGAGATGAAAATGCTTGCTATACACAGCGGCTTTCCTCCCTGACATTCAATGGCAGCCCTGCTGATGGGGGACCTCAGCCATCCTATTTGTTAGTGAGCCACCCACAGAAGATTCAGACCAATACAAGCCAGGAATCAGCTAGCTGGGGCATGGAGTCTGTCTGTGTGTGGTGAGAGACTTGTACAAGCTGATTATTTGGGGTATGGATTGTGATTCCACTGCTTCATGGTATGAGAATAGTGATCCCCAGTTTACTTGTCTATAAAATGAAGATGATAACACCTACCCATTGGGGCTGGCTGCTGAAATAATTAAAGGTGTTATGTAAAGTGTTTAGCATAAAGCTTGGAGCAGAAGAATGCTGAGTGTTAGCTTCACCCCACTCCCCTCTCTGGCTGGAAGCCTTAATGGAAGATGAGGTATTTGTTATCCATGTTCCTAAACATCCCCAAAGACTTGTGGTTCCTGCATCGAAAACCACATTCACTGTTCCCAGCTAGTTGGGTGTCCTTGGGCCTGAGCTTCCCCGTATGAATATATGAGTGTGGAATTTTTTTTTAAGTATATAGTAATTACATTCTTGGACAAATGGTACATTTTCTAGAAAAACACAGAGAATTCTTTCAGCACCCAAAACTGGGTAGGAATTGCTTGATATATGGGTAGCAACTCAGAGAAACTAATGATTTACAATAAATACTGTAAAGAAAAGTCTGGGTAAGCTCTATATTTCATCCCTCTGGCAATGAGCTATACAAAGGTTTGCATCTTAAATCAACTGGTGGTTGTGCACCAGAAGGATGTGGTCTAAATAGATTTGTATGACAGGGCAATTACTCATCATGGAAAGGATCCCAGCTGTCATCATGGCTTCTCCCTAAGCAGTCGGTGAGCAAGCAGTTATGGAATTACAGGGCTGACCTCCTGTTTACTGCCCCAAAGTTCTCTGAGCCAGAGTCACAGAGGAAGTTCATCAGCAAGACCCAGGAGGTACAAAGTGCAGTCAGTGCCCACAGCTGGCAATGTGACCTCTAGGAGGAACCTGCTTTCCCCACTCCTTCTTGTGATTACTGGTGGTGATTTTGGCAGGGGACAGAAGAGCCATATGGGTACTCCCCCAATTCAGTATCTTCATGGGTTAAGGGCTAGCTGCAGTGGGTGTGGGGGTGGGGAGGGCAGCATGGAGAGGAGCAGAGACTGTAGTCTTGGGGACTGGAATCCCAATTCTGCTAATCACTGGCTGTGTGACCTGGGACAAGAAAACTACATTTCTCTGATTGACTATTTACCTTGCTAAAAAACTTACAAAGATCATTGTGAATGAATGTGTATGAATGTGGCTGGTACTCAGCAAGTGTCATTCTGCCTTATATTAATGATAGTTAGTATCCACACAGTGCTTCTGTATGCCAAGAGCTGCACTAAGCACAGGACGTGGATTTTGCTCACAACAACTCCCTATTTTATAGGCAAGGAAAGTGAAAGAACAGAGGGCCTCACTGACTTGCCTGTGCATAGCTAGGATGGAGCTAGCAAATGGCAGAGACAGGCTTGACCAGGCAGATTGGATCCAGACTGCCTTGCAGTTGTCACAGGGAGGAAACTTACCTTGGATTAGCGCTTAGGGAGCACCTTCTGTGCTGCCTGTAAATATACAACAGGCATGATCTTCATCCTCAAGGATTCTACTCAGTCTCGCTGAAGAGCGAGATAGAAATCTCAGAAGTCACCATGACATAGAAACCCACAGGGACCGCCACAGAAGCTCAGAGGGAGTTGGTGACCACAGGAGATACCTATTCCTTCTCTTATGGCCTCCAGCTCCATCACTTTTTGCGTTTGGGCACAGGCAGCTGTTCTGCTTTGCACCATAAGACTTAGACATCAGAGGAGTAATATTTAGACCAGTAACACTACACCCTGTGCCTCCTCAGCACTGTGTGTACACAGACTGATAAGCCTGCACTGCCTCACCAGCAATTAGATCATATCTCTGTACAACACGTGATGGTTCTGTGTTAGGAAAAAAAGAAGAAAAAGCATTTTCTTCTACCCTGTCTATTGCTTTTTTCCCCCCAGTAAAAATAATCAGTTTAATATCCACTTGAAAAGATAGTAGTGTAACACCAAGAAAATCCACCGATGACCCAGGGGGATGATCAGACATGGAAACAGAAGGATCTTTCCTACACTTACCATTAAAGCAAACCATACAAGACAGGTAACTCTTATTAAACCCATTTTGCAGATGAGGAAACTGAAGGTAACTTCTCCAGGATCTTATAGGCAGTCAGTAAGGACTTCAGCTCAGGCTGTCGGACTCTGAGAGCTCATGCTCTTAACCACAGAAAGGACAGGTAGGTGATGGGGGCTCCAGATTGGTTTATTCAGAGTGACTGTCATTGAGGAGGCCACAGAAGTGCCTGACCTTCCCTCTTCTTGATGTAGAGTGGCCAAATCCTTCTTCCAGATGTTTCTGCCATCCCTGCCCGCTCCCTGTGTCTGATGATTCCAGCAGGGCTTGCCTGTAGGTTCTTATTAGCTGTGGCCTCCATACACACACTCTGCCCACGTGTAGAACTGGCTTCATGGGTGTGCATTCACACAGTGCCATGCACTGAGAAGGGTGCTGCGCTTGGTTCAATGCCAGGCTGTTGCTATCCTGAAATTCTTAATAACTTTTGCCATGTTCCTCTAGGCCTTAAAATTATGAAGCTCAGTCTGCCCGCTTCTTTGGTGTTCATTTTATGTTTGTCAAAGTGATGAGATTGTGGTTAGGTGATTTTGTGTGGCAAATCTCATAAGAGAGGATTCTCTACAAAATGCATGGAGAATGGTCACTGCAGGTGATAACATGGCAACTAGCCAAATCGTTGAACATATAACATGCTCACATCAGAAAACTACGGCTGTGACCATAGGTGCAAGAGTAAGACTATGCCCCTGAGACTCTACTCCAGCAATTAGCCTTGTATCCACAGGTCAACCCAAGTCCACAGTCGTTCTGTGTTGATGTGGTAGACACCCTACCCTCAGAGAAATGCATCATTATGAGACATACTGCTTTGTTTCATGAGGTTTTAATGAGATTATGAGCTATCAAAGTTTTTATACCTGATGTAGTAATCCTACTTTAGAGGATTCAGGTTAAGGAAATCCTTTTTTAAAAAAGAAAAAAATGTAAAAACCCTGATATTCAGTGAGGTAGCAGCAAGAAGAAAAGAGAAATGAAACTAAATATTCAGAAACACGGGATTGGTTAAATAAATTATAGATCTCAACTCGATGAAAAGTATGTGGAGGTTGATGAACATTTTACCTAAAGGGACAGAGGGTAAATATTTCAGGATCTGCAGGCCATAGAGTTTCTGTCACAACTACTGCATTTTGCCATTTGTAACAGCCATTGGCAATACAGAGACATGATTGTGTTCCAGTGAAACTTTATTTACAAAAGCAGGTTGAGTTGGTGAGAAGTAGTTTGCCAACTCATGGCACCATCACTGAAATGACAGTTATTAAAACTGTATTAACAGGAGATAGTTAATGAAAAAAGCAGGATAAAAAACAGCATAATCTCGATAATTACAACTGTGTATAATGTATTTATCTATATTTTTTAAGCAAGTAGTAGTTGGGCTGGAGAGCTAAGATTATGAGATGATTTTCTTCTCTTTGCTTTGAGGGAGATTTTCCTAGTCTTGATATTCTTTCATGTATTTAACTCTGAATATGTACAAAGTAGATTTGGGTCCCTTCAAACCAAGTCTTTCCTACCAAGCAGTCAAAGGATGATGAGAAAGCATGGACTGTGCTCACACATAACAGGCTTTGCTCCCCTGATCTTTAAACTCCTATCTTTAGATGTTTCCCTCTGGCTGGCATAAAATCACTTTCGCTGACCTGGGCTCAGCTGGGCCTGTGGTCACTGTGGTGGTTGCCCTTTTCCAGGGAAGCTGGGTGCACCACTGGGCACCCGAGAATTTGCGATGGGGAAAGGGAGGACAGAGAAGTGACATTCTTTACAAAGGAAGGAGAACAGTGTTGACTCTGTCTTACTACGAATCCTTCCAGTTAATAACTGAACACAAGCTATCATGAATTTGTGTTACGAGACCACCTGCCTAAAAGACTCTCTTGTTTTGTTTTGCTTTATTGAACTATGGGGTGGTCCCCATTAGTGGATTTCACTGTATACAGATTTAGTCAAAGCCATTATTATATTTAAATTTGTTGAGCTGGAGTTTAATAAGGGATTTATTCCCAAAGGAAATCGACTTGCCTTTGTATATGTGTTCATTTCAAAATACAGTATCTTGTCTCATTAAATCCCAAAGAATGGGGGATTATAACAGAACAAAGCAGGCACTGCTTTTATTAAGCAGTCCCAACAATGTGCTGTGAAGACGGTGAGCTTTCTTTTCTTTCTTTGGGATTACATAATTGAACTTGAGTAGATATAAAGAGAAGATTTCTGAAAGAGGCAAACTTGAAAACAATATCATTTTTTAAAAAAAACTTTTTTTTTCTCTTTCCTTCAAGGACCTAGTACTAAATAAGAGATTTTTCTTTCTGGTGTTCCAGTCTGTTAGTTTGCACAATGAAATAATTTCCCAAACTATAGCTCTTATTATCAATTATTGTGGAAATAGATGGGCTATATCCAAAATCGAGCATTGAAATGTCACAATAAGATTCATGGGGAGAAGAGTGCCTGGAGCAGTCTCTTTAATTTTAATCTGCATGTACCTGATAAGCACCTCAAAGATAAAACATTACCATTCCCTTCATCCACAATTGATCATAAAGTCTAACTGGGAAGCTCTTTTCCCTTTGTACAAACCGTTGCGTCCTGGAAATTATCCATGGCAAGAATGGGGACAAAGACAATCAATCACCTGGCAATCCTAAAAGTAGAGGGGCTTAGGGAGTAGTGATAATAATCATACGTGATTTGAGGGCTTGCTCTGTCACTTATGCTGTACATGTGTACATGTGTTTAGTTGCTCAGCTCTCCAGGGTCCTCTGTCCATGGGGATTCTCCAGACAAGAATACTGGAGTAGCTTACCATGCCCTTCTGTAGGGCATTTTCCCAATCAAGGGATCAAACTCAGGTCTCCCCCATTGCAGGAAGATTCTTTACTGGCTGAGCTATCTGGGAAGCCCATATACCTTATACTATATGTTAGCTCATTTAATCTTCTCAGTAGCCCAAGGTGTAGACACTAATGCTTTACCCATTTTACAGATGAGGAAATTAGTTCAAATATCTTGCCTAAGGTCACAGAGTTATGAACTTTCTTTTTTTGGAAAAAAGCTTTTATTTTACATTGGAATATATAGTTGATTAACAATGATGTTAGTTTTGGGTATATAGCAAAGTGATTCAGTTATGCATATAAACATATATCAATTCTTTTTCAAATTTCTTTTCCGATTTAGGTTGTTATATAACACTGAGCAGATTTCCATGGGCTAAACAGTAGGTCCTTATTGCTTTTCCATTTTAAATACAGCAATGTATACATGCCAGTTTCAAACTCTCTAACTAACCCTCCCCTACTCTTCCCCCTGGTAACTTTTAGCTCCTTCTCTAAGTCTGAGTCTGCAGTTTTGTAAATAAGCTCATTTGTATAATTTATTTTTAGATTCCACATATGAGATATTTCTCTTTGTCTTACTTCATGCAGTATGACAATGTTATGAAGATATTGAGCAAAGACTTAAACTCAGGTCTCTGAGATTTCCAAAACCTCAACTCATCCAGCATGTTACCTGCCCAAAGGGAGAGGTCCCAAAACCTTGGGAAGGGGGTGCATTTCTTGAGTGTATCGAAGGAGGGTTTTCCTAGAAAAAAGTTCTTTTGGGTGGAGTGGAACAAAATAATTCTACCTTGTTGGCCGAATGTGAAATTATTCCATGAAACTAAGGGCCCATGATTGAACCAGGTGCTAACGATGGAGTAGAGATGGAAAAAGATAAATATTCAAAATGATCAGAAACTCCAGGATCTCATTTCCTGCTTCTAAAAAAATAGAAAAACTTCAGGCTATTGATCATATATATGAAAATGACCTGATTCTGGGGGTGGGAGGCATAGGATCAGCTGGTAACTAGCATTTTAATAGCTTCTCTTAGGAAATTCCTGTATGTCATATCATACATGCACCTATACACAAGCGTAGTCACTCAGTTTATCTGACTTAATAGTGGACTACATGATATACTATATATAGTGTAATATATATACATTGACTTTTCTTTAATATTTTATAGTATTTTAATTTCAAATTTTAAAAATTCTGATTTACTTACCTTCCTCACTTAAAGAGCATGTTAATTAATGTTTTCTTAATGACAGGGTAGTCATCAGAAACTATGCATTATTGTTTTCTAAAATGTATGCCTGTAAATCTCATTGAGGTCTAGGGACTATCTGCTCCTACATTACATGACACCAGGCTGCTATTCTCTTAGAAATATGTAAGCTGCAATTTGGGAAATTCTTTGTGGTGCCAAGAAAATAATATGTGTTTTGGAGGTTTAAAGACCTGGATTGACTTCCAGCTGTGTGTTTTTGGCTAAGTCATTTAAGTTCTATGAGCCTAAATTTTTCTCAACTACAAAATGAGAATAAATTGCAATACTTGTACATATGACTAGGAACAAAGTTAAAACTGTAAAGCTAATGGAAATTATTCTTACTATGTCACCTTTTTTGTCAGTATCTTGGCTTCCTACTATTAGTGCTATTTACTCTATAAAATCCTCACTATTAATTCGCTTACTCTTTCATGCTGTGGACTGACATACTAGGTGACAGCTGGTGGTGGCTCAGTGGTAAAGATTCCACCTGCCAGTGAAAGAGACACAGGTTTGATCCCTGGGTTGGGAAGATCCCTTTGAGAAGGAAACAGTGACCTACTCCAATATCCTTGCCTCGGAAATCCTATGGACAGAGAAGCCTCCTGATCTACAGTCCATGGGGTTGCAAAGAGTTGGACACAACTTACCAAGTAAACGACAACAAAGAATAAATAGGCTCTGAGCAAATAATAGGCATAGTTTTCATGGCTGCTTAAAATCAGACTCCCTGTTCCAGATCTGTGTTCTAGAATCGAACAGGATGATAAACCAGTTTCTTCTTGTATGCCAACTCTGATCTCTTGGAAGTGGCTTCCTGGAATGTTGGCTTGAAAAGGACTCTGCACTCCAGTCCTGGCTCAGTGTGAAAGAGAGCAGTGATCAATTAGTAATGTCTGCCTTGGGCAATTAGAGAAGGCAATGGCACCCTACTCCAGCACTCTTGCCTGGAAAATCCCATGGACGGAGGAGCCTGGTGAGCTGCAGTCCACGGGGTTGCAGAGAGTCAGACATGACTGAGCAACTTCACTTTCACTTTTTGCTTTCATGCATTGGAGAAGGCAATGGCACCCCACTCCAGTGTTCTTGCCTGGAGAATCCCAGGGACGGGGGAGCCTGGTGGGCTGCTGTCTATGGGGTCGCACAGAGTCAGACACGACTGAAGCGACTTAGCAGCAGCAGCAGCAACCTTGGGCAAGGGATGGAGGTGGGGTGAGACTGGTGATACATGTGCCTCATATTTGCTGAAACTAATCTAGGTTCTCAAGCTTTCCTATCCAACACGGTTATCTTCATATAAACGGAGGGGTATGTGCATGTATGAATATATGAGTATATAAATCCACAAACATATCCGTATGTGTATATAAATCCACTTACATATCTATAAAGTATCAATTTTATTGAAATCTGAATGCTTTGGGTATTCTAACATGACATGGTTTTATTTTTCACTAATCACTGTTCTAAACTGTTGTGTCAGAGGCCCCTTTGGGCATATCCCATTAGTTTCTGTTAAAAATGTAGCTATTTAAAAAGGAATTAGTTCAGCCCACTTTGAAAGTCTAACCCCAAAACTATTACAGATCTCCTCTCCTTTTCTCTGCAGCACAAGCTTAGTCTATATTTCAAGAGACTTGCAGAAGTGAAGTCAAGTGGGTTTCTCCTTTAATTCATTTTCCTCCTTTCTCTCCTGGGTCAGACTCTGGGACACCTTCTCTTCCCCAGCCATATCCACTTCTGGGTCTGTAGATCCTCTGGAAAAGGAAAGAGGGGAGAAGGTAGGGGTCCTGACTGCCTGTCTATAGTGAAAGGCATCTTTGATCTCTGGCTTAGTCTGGTTTTGTCTGCCACTGGTAGCCTGTGCTCATGGGATAGTCTCTTTATGGTTTTAGGAGGTGATGGCCATCTTCCTTCCATCCCCCGATTGCTGAAGGACAGTCACGTTACTTTTGTAGACAGAGTTCCACACCTTCAATCCCTTCTCCAGATGGGGCAACCATCAGTTGGGAGCCACCTTGGTAGCCCCAGGGTTTCTGCCTCCTGCTATGGAGCCCTGGGGAATCCTTTTACATACTCTCAATGATAAGGTGGGTGGGAATTTATGCCTGATTTCTTCTTAAGCACAATAAACTGCTGTGGGCTATCTTAC
The DNA here is from genome assembly GCF_023091745.1 of Budorcas taxicolor. Classification (NCBI taxonomy): domain Eukaryota; kingdom Metazoa; phylum Chordata; class Mammalia; order Artiodactyla; family Bovidae; genus Budorcas; species Budorcas taxicolor. Next base: position 27,564,889 of record NC_068917.1, on the reverse strand, counting down.
TGTCATCAGAAACTTCCAAGAACGAGGCAGATCCCAGACTCCACAGTCACTCTAGTTCCAAATTCTAGAGGATGCGTTGAGCTCTCCCATTTACTGTCTCTCCACCCTCTGCTCCACCATGCTGGCAGGACCAAAGGGAGTCTTCAGGGTCCCCCGCAAAAGAGCATGCATCTAAGTGAAGAGATGCTGGTCCTCCCTTCACTGGGGAACCTTCAGTCTCTAAATCATTCTCCTGAGTGCTCCTTTATGTTCATATGATTCATTTATAGCTGTACCTTTTGAACCTGATGCTGAGCCTAACATCAGCAGGTCAGGCAGTCAGAAGGGAAAGAAGGAAGTAAAGCAGGGGAGAGCAAGGATGAGCCACAACCCACAGGGATGAACTGGAATCTGGGTCAGTCTCTCACTGTCTCCAGCTTCAGACAGAACTCCTGTAGAAGCTGGTGCCTTTTGTCATGGCACAGAAGGCACGTCTGACCCAAGAGTTCAGCTGAAGCAGGAAATCTCACAGGAACTAGAAGAGTCATGGGCTGGGCTCTTCTGCCTTATGCCTGGAAATCAGTGAGCAGGTTCTAACAGTATGCTTGAGCTGCAATAGCATCTCATCTTCTGAAAGGAAAGATGGCTGCTGCCTCACTTCTGCTTTTTGTTCCCAAGAGAATTTCTCTTGTGGCCAATCCTAGCCCAGACCTTACCAAGAAGAGGATTCTGGGAAACTTAGCTCCAGCTTAGTTACATTGATCCAGTGTAAAATACCTCCAGGCTTAAGACTTTTAACTCCAGTGTTTCTTTCATCCCTCCATGTCCCTGTCTTCCTGTCTTCTCATATAGATGTGAATGGATATAAAAAGTGGGGAGTGGATGGTGATAGCAGAGCTAATCTCTTAGTAGACCTGGATGAGAACCAGCCCCAGCTGTTGGAATGTAGGGTCCCTGAATCTTGTTACTTACAGTTTCAGGCCCCAGTCACAATTTCCAAGGCAGCAGGAAAAGTCCCACTATCTAAGACTATATTTGCATAAGATTGTATTTTATTATAGCACTTAAGCTTCTAGCTTACAATCCCATTACATAGGATTTTTTTCTATTTTAAATGAATTTTTCTGAGTGGGATGGGATCAGTATTGGACTGTGCTGGTGTAGCTTTAGCTATTTAGACATTTCTATGATCACCTGAAAATGTTCACAAGTGTAATAAGCAAATTTTAAAAAGTATACATGACAGTTTTACTAATGTAGGTCTGTACGACAGAATGCAAAATCTAAACCAGTGCTTTTTAAACTATGAAAGGAATGTAAAAAATGAAATCAAGTAGATCCTTGTTTATCCTAACTATATAATCCATCCCCTTTCTTAGCAATATCAGATTTCTACAGGATCAAAATGTTATTTTTAGCTTGATTCTATTGTATTATTAAAGAACTCAGAATCCTTTCACTAGGATATTGTTTTTAGGAAAAACATGAAACTGTAATAGATACTCTATTGATTGATACATACAATATCTAATTCTAGGACTTGGATTAGAAAGATATTTACTCAAGATATAAGTGAGATGTATAATAGAGAAACTTATGAAGCAGTTCATGAGGTTAAGTGAATGGTGTTCTACATTGATTCCCAAGTGATTTCCTGAATATGTTTTGCTTATAATTTTTGCTACATTCAGCCATATCCATCCACTACCAAAAAGGATCTGAGGTGACTGATTTTCTAGATTTAACCTAATCCTATGCATAATTCAAGATAAATAAACTATGAACTATGTATGATTTATTTTACTCCTCAACTAAAGCTGTATAAATATTTTCTCAAAGTATTAAGTGTTTTTAAATCATGGAGGATGTATTTAAATTCAGTGACTGATTTGTTGAAAGTGAATATAACAAAAAACCTCCAGCAACATACACACACATAAATGTTTAGGAAAAGGTATGGGAGGATCCACTCCCACCTGTGAGTGGCAGATCTTTGGGGAAGACAGTGAGAATGCACAGGGAGGGAGAAGGGGGTAATTTGGTACTAAGGAAGATAAAAGAGGGCTCCCTGTTATAATTTTCACAGTATAAATGTGTGTTTTATTTACTACACGTACACTTAAGTAAACAAGTACTGTTCTAATGAAAAGATGACAGATTTAAACTTCAAAAAGGCATAGGTCTGAATCAAAATAAAATCAATCTAAACATTCATAATAGCATGTGCATGTTAATAATTATAATCTTTTCTATTTTAAAGTATAATTAATTTAAAAGTATTGAAAAGCATGCCTTGTGTGATTTCAATTTTATAAAACTATAATCCATCTACTTATCTACCTATTATCTAATCTATCTGTGTATCTATCTGTCAAGTACGTGTCTGCTTGTGTTTCACATGTGTGTGCGGAGGAATTGGTACAAGTGTATACACTAAGGCATTAAAGAGCTCATCTCTAAGTGGAGACTGCAGCCTGTCTTCCTCCTCTTAGGCTACCTGGACCTTTGTTTTAAAATTTAGGAAATTTAGGTTAAAAACTGTTAAATCATAGACTTCACTACATTCAACAGTGTTTAAATGAGAATATACGGGAGGAGTGCTTCCTACTTGGCACTTTCCTTCTAGTCTTTATTTTTCATTTGTCCCCTTGAAGATCAGAAGTTGAGTCATCATATACATTCATGAGTACATGAGTACTTTTGAGACCACATACTGTGTATATAGACATAATATGAATAAGTGTATTTATATATTTTCTGTATATACATATTGAAATATAGGAGTAGTAGACTGAAAGATGAATATTTTCACGTTAAAATAAGTAACTATTATACAAATAATTAAATGTCTTTCCTTTTTAAAGGAGTTACATAAATTGGGAGGGATGTGCAGGTAGATGTGTGTGTGTGTACAATCCATTTTTTTTTTGGAACAAAAGCGTTTAGTGATATTTATTCCCTTCTTTATGAGGAATTGTGGGAAGGCTATATATATATATATATATATACACACACACACACACACGTATATGTGTGTGTGTATAATTTGACACAGATTCATGCATGCACACAAGATAAAATCCAAGGCAGCTGTCACAGCTGTAGTGATCCGGGTGGGTTGCAGTACTGGGAGAAGGCGCCTGTTTCTCTTTGCTCTGGAGTGTCTCCATGGTGAGAAAGTTGTTAGGGAAGAGACAAAGCAATGAGACAACACAGGTTCACTCAGAATCAGACTGTAGTACCAAAGAAGTTTGCAAGCACTCGGATGGGTTCAGTACAGCCTCCTGTATGGAAAACTCTGTCCGTCGTTCTTGGGCTGTTTTCTTTCCAACTTCCTCCTAAACTCCAGCTCAGGTTGTAGCCCTCATGTATTGGGCTACTCCTAAAAGCCATTTACTTCTTTTCCATCTGGCGTCTCTCATCATATTATTATTAGTTGAGGAGCCACCGGTCCCCTCTGCACTAGCATCGCTTCCCACTCTGCCTGTCAGGAGCTGGGAGAGGACAGTCAGTGTCAGCGTTAGCTCTCAGCAGACTCGCCTCCACGGTTGGACTCTGACTGTGATCCAAACTCAACTCCCTCAGGTCCCTCCCTCTAATGGATCTTAATCCAAGAACTTGATGTGAGGAAAGTGAGTTGGTTGTTACTAAAAACAAGCCCAGCTAACAAACCTGGCGTGATGTTATTATCCAGCCTTGGATATTCCCTTGAACAGGCATTTACTTGCTAATAAGGATGAATATTACAGATGTGAAAGGGGTAAAAGCATATACTGAAGTACCTGTTATACACCAGACATCTGTCTAGGCATGTTCACCTGAATTAACTTGTTTGATTTAAGAAGATAATAACGGGTGGGTATGACTGTGAAATGGGAGGAGGTCTGGGGTCAACACTAGAATAATCAGAATGAAATATTAAATTTAATTAGGGCTATATGCTTCACTTACTAACAAGAGAAAATGAAATGACACTGTGGATCTACCGTCATTCACATACTGAGCAGTCTGAAAAATCAGCCTACTCAATTATAAAAACTACAACAGACGGGACTGTTAAAGCACACTCACTGTATATTTTCACAATAGATTTGAGCAAGAACATGGAAATAAAATACTTTCAAAGGTTTGAAATGATCCATTTGACATAATATCAAAGTAGTGCAACGGAATATAGTTAATAAATTCAATTCACAAAGGATGGGTTTCCCATACCTGCTTTTAAAGCGTATTAATGTTAACCCCTCTGCATTTGCATGGAAACACAAAGGGAACTCCAAAGTGAGGTAAACAGGAGGTGATAGAGAAAAGGGACAGAATTACCAGCCTTGGTTGCTGTTAATAATCACCTGGGCAGCAATGACTGCTTCTGGAAATTATACAGTCTTTGTAGCTGTCACTCATTTGTGACTTCAGATTTCACATGGACTGGAAACCAAGGAGTTTGGTTCATTTCACAGGCATTCAGAAACCCCCCCAGCTACCATCACCAATTCAAGTTATGGTCAAGTACTTTTTCTCGGATCTTGCTTAGAAAACATTCAACTGTGGGAGAAAAGGCACAACCTGCTTGGCCTTAAGTTACCTACTTTTTCATTTACCCAGCTCTTGGCTCCTGGTGATTTTGTTCAGGATTAGAGAAGAGTTAGCCAAATGCCCAGAGAAGCAGCTGTTCCTCAAAAACAAATCAGGAAGCAAAACAATAGGACCTCCTGCCCCTTAATCAGAGAAGGCAAATGGCCGGGCAATGTGTCCAAAAAGGGGTGTCTTTAAGGAGTGCCCACCATTCGAATTGAAAACATATTTTCCAATGAGCTAAGGCCCATGGACATCCTAGAGCTAGGAACTTCTGTACTGTAAAAGACTATGGCACTCAGGCAGAAAAAAGAGTCAAAGAAGAAGCTGATTACTCTAGCCTTTAATTTGCCGCATCTCCACGGAAATGCTTTCCCATTTTCCCAGTTGTCTCTGTAAATCAATTTAGAGCTGCTTTGCTTAGACACCAGGCAGACAGAGTGGAATCGCAGCCCTTCCAAGAGGTGTGAGTTTCTCCCATTTATCATCCTGGGGGCTTGCTTCAAAGCCTGGTTGGGGGACTACTTAAAGGAACACAAATCCAAACAAAATGGGACTGTGCTGTCTGGATTTGGTTAAAAATCTTGAGAATGTGTGGCAGAAAATTCCAAGCACAGACCTGGAAAGCAATTGGGAGGAGACCTCACAAAGGGCTTAAAAAAAAAACAAAACAATTGTTGAACTCCTACCCACAAACACAGATACACACACGCAAGCGTTGGGACTGGAATAGATATGTGAACTTTGTTGGAACCCACAATTGGTTTTTCCGGCTTTGGCCTTCAGCAAGTAGGTTACTCCTGAATTACTGACACTGCTGCCAAACTTGACAGCCTTTTCACATTTATTGGTTCCCATTCAACCCTGTAAATATTTAAGCTGTCTGTGGCATTGGAATGTGATTATATGATCTTACATGATTAGAGTTAGTGGATTCCCTGATAAGAAAAGCCTTGTAGTTTACAAATGTAAAGAAAGTATAACAATATATGCATGTATGTGGTATGTGTGTGTTTGTATATTTAGCTAATTTCAGTCACTGTGAAAAGAAGAGACAGTTTTAAGGCCAAAAAAGAGATCTAGTCCCGAAGCATGGAGCATCTGAACCTAAAGAGCTTCGGACTAGTATTTTCAAGTGTTTTTCAGTCTGTGGACATCTGCTGACTTACTGGAAAACACCTGAGGGGCAAAGTAAAGCCTCGTAATTCAGCCATCTGGTCATCTTCTTGTTCAAGCAGCTGTCCCTCTATAGCCCCTTCCCTAGACCACCAGACCAGTAGCTTTCAATGCTTTTTGATCTCAGTCTTTTGTAAGAAATGCTTTTTACAATGCCAAGCAGGATGTTCACCATGCATTCATAGATCCTGTGGAAAGAAATGTTCATAAAATAAGACCCAAAGTGCACTTTGATATTTTCTATTCTATTCTGTTTTATTTTCTTTAGTGCTTGTCATGACCCACTAAATTAATTTTGTGTCTCACTAAATTAATTTTGTGTCTCCCTAATGAATTGTGTCCTGCTGCTTGAAAACCCTGTAGTAGAATTTATACTAGAAATTATAATTGCTCTGTATCCCAGCTCCTAATACTTGGTCACTTGGTAAGCATTTGTTAAATAAATGAGTGGTGAATAAACAAATGAATACGTTGAGGCTAATATTCTATATTCAAGATATATAAGGCAGGGATGTTGGCCAACCTGGAAAACTATCATTTACAAATTAATCAGAAAAGATACAAGCATAAAATAAAAGATAAGTGTCACCCTTAGGTGGTGGGTGATTTTGGATATTTGGGAGAACATTACTACCTGTTGGCCAGCTCTGCCATTGTTGTCATTGTCTTCACTGCTGTAGCAGTACTGGTATTCAGTTCAGTTGTCAGCCATATCCAAACCATTTCTACTCTTTGGTAATAATATTAACTAAGATAGCAGCAGTAATGCTAGCCCACTCTTGATCTGTGGCCATGGACCAGTTTCTGGGTCACCAGATAAAGCCATAAAGATGGATGCCACTAGTGCCACTCTTTTGTTTGGAATATTTATTTATTTATTTGGCTGCACGAGGTCTTTTTTGGAGAAGGCAATGGCACCCCACTCCAGTACTCTTGCCTGGAAAATCCCATGGATGGAGGAGCCTGGTAGGTTGCAGTCCACGGGGTCGTGAAGAGTCAGACACGACTGAGCGACTTCACTTTCACTTTTCATTTTCATGCATTGGAGAAGGAAATGGCAACCCACTCCAGTGTTCTTGCCTGGAGAATCCCAGGGATGGCAGAGCCTGGTGGGCTGCCGTCTATGGGGTCGCACAGAGTCGGATACGACTGAAGTGACTTAGCAGCAGCAGGTCTTTGTTATGGCATGCGGGATCCTTAGTTTTGGCACGTGAACCCTTATTTGCAGCATGGGGGATCTAGTTCCCTGTCCAGGGATCGAACCCAGGTACCCTGCATTGGGAGTAGAGTCTTAGCCACTGGGCCAGTGGCAAGTCCCGCTGTCTTGTCTTAAAAAGCTTCTACTATGGCATTTTTCTCATGCATCTTCCAATCCAGAAACCAAAGGAACTGAAATCCTAATCACAGGTGAGTTTACAGCTATTGGCCAGTATAGAAAAATGGCAGTGAGGTTTGGGAGACAGGCAGAAGTGGGAGGGTCGACACCCCCATGCCAGCAGCTTTTACAGACAGCTGCTCAATGAGCAGAGAAGCGAGGGGACAGGAAAGAAGGGATGACGCATCGTGACCACTGATGAAGTGTTTCAGACAACTCTTTTGTCCTTAGACAAAAATACTAAACCATCCTGTGGAAACCTTGCCATGACAGTAGGGAATACAGTGTGTTATTTAAGAGCTTGTTCCCTGGTCAGAAGAATTTGTTTTCAAATCCTAACCTGCTTACCAACTGTGTGGTGTTAGTTAAGTTGCATATTCTTTTTTGGCCTCAGGAATAAAATGGGGACTATGTAGTAATAAAGTGGGGACTATGTATGATTTATTTCATCTGTTTTAGGCTGTTTGAAAGCAGAGGCCACAAATGCAACTGCCTCCAGGGGTCTGAATTGAAGGGGGTCAAAATTAGGGAGTGCTCCAGTACTTTGGCCACCTCATGCGAAGAGCTGACTCATTGGAAAAGACTGATGCTGGGAGGGATTCGGAGCAGGCGGAGAAGGGGACGACAGAGGATGAGATGGCTGGATGGCACCACCGACTCGATGGACAAAAATTTGGGTGAACTCTGGGAGTTAATGGATAGGGAAGCCTAGCGTGCTGCAATTCATGGGGTTGCAAAGAGTCAGACACGACTGAGTGACAGAACTGAGCTCAACTGAACTGTGAATTATAGAAAATTGAAGAACGCAGGTCCCATTTAAAGACATTGAGATTTGTGTGCAGCAGAGTTTCCACCAGTTTGGACTGCATGCCACCAGTCTGCAATTATTTAAGACAATTATCATAAAACGCTTCACATAGAGCCTAGCACATAGTAAGCACTCTATAAATTGGAGCTATTATTAGCTATTATTTTATCACTTAAAAAAAAAAAAGCCTCTGGAACTATTTGCAGATTCTCTTTAAGAGAGAAAATAAATGGCCTCAGAATTATTCCTTTGTATGCCTCAGTTAATGGCATCATTAAAAATAAACAGGCCTCAGGCCAACCCAGGGATGAAATAAGTAGAGGAGCCTGCAGTCTACTGTCTGCAGATGAGAGAATATATATAAGCTCATGGTTAGAAAGCCAGAACCATCCCTGAGGGGCAAGGAACTCATAAGGGAGACCCTTGGACCCACGTTTTGGGGACCCGTACTGTCACAGGGCTTCCCAGGTGGTACTAGTGGTGTAGAATCCATCTGCCAATGCAGGAGATGAAACGGAAGAGACACAGGTTTGATCCCTGGATTGGGAAGATCCCTTGCAGGAGGGCATGGCAACCCACTTCAGTATCCTTGCGTGGAGAATCCCTTGGACAGAGCAGCCTGATGAGCTACAGTCCATAGGGTCGCACAGAGTTGGACACAACTGAAGTGACTTAGCACGAACACACTCATTGTCGCAACAATGAGCAGCAATACAGTCCTTTAAGGGAGCAGAGAAGAATGCATTCCTGCCAGCTGGTATTAAATTCCAGCCCTCCCTTCCAAAGCAAAGTGATACTAGACGGTTTTAGAACCAGGCAGACATGGGTACAAACCTCAGTCCCCCCAACCACTTGCAATATACAAGGTGGATTCAACCAGTCAGCCCCTCAGGAGTCTCCTCTGTCATGTCAAGGATGGTAATGGGTTAGCATTAGTGATCCAGCAGCATAAAAGGGGCTCAATACTTTTAGCCTTCCTTCCTGTCCATTTCCTGTGGGTTGTTTTAAGTTGTTGAGGCTTATTTTTTGCTCAAACATCATCTTGATTTCCGTGTGTGTAATAATGGGGGCAGGACAGTGCCCAGAGTCTCATCTGTCCTGCAGGGTCCTTACCCCTCCACTCCCTTCCCAGATTAACTCCCATGGGTCCCAAATGACCCAAATGGCTTCCCACCCTTTCCTCACTCTGCCATCCTTCACAGAAACATGCCATTCTGCTGGGGCTTCCGCCCTGCTCACGGAGCCCATCAGGTTTACTAGAAAGCTCCCCAAAGGGCAATAAAAAGTTTATGTCAATCTCACGCCCACCTGCAGCATCTCTAGAGTACACAGCCTCGTATCCATCCTCCTCCTTTGATTCCGGGCTTTGTAAATCTTTTACCAGATGTTGTCAAAAGCCTGGCAGACCCCCAACTCCTTCCCTGATAACACTTGGTCTCTTTAAACAAGCTGGCAGCACTTCTAAGTGAGAAAAAGCCCTAAAATAAAATACACCATGTTTAGTCTCTAAGGTCATTTCCTGGCTTTGTCCTGCAGTTTCTGTTTCCTCTAACTAATCACCAAGCGACAGTCCTGGATTTATTGTGGAGGCTACTTGAAAGTTTGGGTGAGCTTCTCAAGCAGACTACACACCCCCTCCATCACTCTTCCTCCCACTCCCCAGCCATTTATCACTTGCTATGATTTAGTGAGGAGGCTTGAGGTGCGACGGTAGCAGGAGCCAGATCTTTGTCACTGGAGCTTTTCAGAAGCCAAAGGGGCTAAACCCAGCTTGATCTGCAATGTGGAGCATTGTGGGCACAGTGCAGCCTGTGGATCACTGCTGGTCAGGGCAGCTGCCTGCCTCATTCCTGGCGGAAACTGTCAGTGGGAGCTGTGTGTTCACCTTGACATGCTCATCATTCATTTCCAACTTTTATAATGATACCTAACTTTTTAAAAAGATTTACATGGGCAAGGTGAATCACTTTATTTCATTGACTATCCACAGCAGGCATGCGACCTAAGAACTCTTATTATATGATTTTTCAGACTCCATAGCTCAGTATGGCAACCTGAGTGTCTTACTGCAGAGGTCATGCTCTTAACCCAAATCTTCGTTGAGCTGTCCTATACTTGACCTGCAGTGCTGATCCTCTAACGCTGAAGGGTTCCTGATTGTGAAGAAAAATAATATAGTAAAATTTACTGAGCACTTATGAAATGCCAGGCAGCTTTGAGAAACTATGGATTATCACATTTAACCCTCACAATAATCCTAGGAGTGCTAGCCCTTATGAGATCTATCTTACAAGTTCCAGTTCCATTACAGAAGCAGAATTTGAAGCCTTAATTCTGATCCTAGCTAGTTACTGGGAGCTGTGTGTGTGTCTGTGTCTGTAGGTATGGTACGGTAGTAAAATAAAACAAGCAAACAGTTTGACAAATATTACAGTGTGACAAATATTACAGTGTGACTTGGCTCATGTTAGAATTACACAAAGGGTGCTCTGCATGCATTGAAAATGGGCCTATTGTATTAGTCCATTCACGCTATCATAGCAGAATACCACAGACTGGGTGGCTTACAAACAACAGAAATTTAATTCTCACAGGTCTGGAGGCTGGGAAATTTATGATAAAGGTGCATAGATTTGGTGTCTTGTGAAAGCCCACTTCCTGCTTCATAAATGGCCATTCTTTGCTATGTCCTTACATGGAAGAAGTTTTGAGGGGGCTCTTGTTTGTCAGACACCAATCCCAGTCATGGGGAATCCATCTTCTTTATCTAATCAGGTCTCAGATGCTCCTCCTCTAAACACCGTCACATTAGGGGTTAGGTTTTAGAACACAAATTTTGGAAAGACACAAACATTTACAGCACTCACATTAAACTGGAGGTTTTGGATTGGCATCACAGAGAAGGTGATGTTAGAGGTGACCTTCGAGGTGTCACCACCACATTAACATGTTCAATGGGGTCTCTCTGGAGCCCGCATGGCAGACACAGGGAACAACATAGGCAAAGGCCTAAAGCCAGGGCAGGCTGGGGCCGGGTGCAGGCATGGCTGGAGGGAAGGGGTGTGGCGGGAAGTGGCTTTAAGAATAAAGCAGAGGCCAGATGTGAAAGGCCTTTTTAGCTGTTCTATCGCATGAAAGGTATGAGGAGGTTTGGAGGGTTTTGAGAAAAGGAGTAGGGGGGTCGCATGTGTGTTTTTGATAAATTACCATCTAAGGGAGAACCAAAGAGAGGAAGTCATACCTGAGGTCTGCGGAGAGGGAGGCAAGGAAGAGGCCGCCTTAGTTACTGAGCTCAGCAGTTACTTATGGAGAACTGAACTCCTCTCATATGATTACAATCACATAGGAATGTCATGTCCTGGCTGGTACAATTTCATCTCTTAGGAAGACTGAATCAGGGGACCAAAAAAACTGGAGGGTGAGCCAGTCACTGGTCACTTGCCATGTTCCCTCTGCTCCTGTGGGCTCGAGGCCTCCACAGTTTCCCGTACAAACCCCACTCTTCCCAGCTCCCTGTCTTTGCTTAGGAAGCAGCAGATATATTGTCTCTTAGAAGGTGATGCAGCGTAGCTAAGTGATGACTTTCCCCAGCCATGGCTCCCATTCACTGCTACCTCACACCCTCACCAGTACTTTCTGCCATAGAAATCCCTCTCTGTGAGGAACATGTTTGTTACCGAGCTTGGTCTTTGCTCCCAATAGAAATGTCATGTATGCTGTGACAATGCCACTCTGCCACTGATAAAACATAAAAGGACCAAAGACATAAATTTCATTCTGAATGCATACGTACACATACTTCATAAGCAGAAAAAAATCTCATTTATTGAAATGCTAAGAATTTGTTTAATTAAAAAAAAATTAAGGAGTAAGCCACTAACAGATTATAAATAAGTTTTAAAGTAATAGAGAATAATTGTGAGGGAAGTGTGTACTGTTTTTTTTTTTTGTTTTTTTTTTTAAATCAAAAGATTGCTGGGAACAGTAACTGTCTGTGACAGAGTTGTTTGAGGATTCAATGAGATGGGCTGTGCACATGACTGGATGTGGAGTGCAGCCTCATAACATATCAGGTCCAGGGAACAGGTTCCGAGGACAGAGCTCTAGCCTGCAGGTAAGCCTCAAAGCTGACCAGGACTCTAGCCCGGGTAGACACACAATCCAGGACTCAGTCACAAGTTGTCTCTCCTTCTCTAGGGGTAGTAGTATGTTGGTAAATGCTTAATAACCAGCACTGGGGGGAAAAGGAAAAGCCCTCATCTGAGAGTGTCCCAATTTCTGAGGGGTAAATACTCCCACAGTGACTGACTTCAGGCTGCTAATGTGATGTCAAAGGAAGCAGAGTTGGGAAGATTTGCACACCTGTCCCTTGTGACCCACTGTCTGTTTCCCACACACAACTGCTTCAGGGGACTCTAGGTGTCCAGGCTGCCTGGCTCCTGCCTTGCTCCTAAGCCCTGACCTATACCTCGGAGAACTGGCTATTAACCAACCATCTAGTCTGGTGCTTTGGTGGGAATTACCCTGCCCCACTGTAACTGGCGTGCTGCAATTCATGGGGTCGCAAAGAGTCGGACACAACTGAGCAACTGAACTGAACTGTTTGGTTCATGCTTTGGGTAGGAATTGAGGTTGGAGCTCTTGTCTCTTTCAAATGAGAGATGTGTGTGTTAGTTGCTCAGTCGTGTTGGACTCTTTGCGGCTCCGTGGACTGTAGCCCACCGGGCTCCTTTGTCCATGTAATTTTCCAGGCAAGAATACTGGAGTGGGTAGCCATTCCCTTCTCCAGGGGAACTTCCTCTTCCAGGGATTGAACTCAGGTTGCCTTTAGATTCTTTACCAACTGAGTCACCAGGGGCGCCCAAATGGGAGATACTCTAATTTAAATTCCCTAATTTTCTCTGTTACAATGATTCTAAATCTTTTCACTGTTTAATTAACAGAGAAGATTTGTTTCTCCTGTATTTTTGGCCCAGAGCAATTAAGCCACCAGCAAAGTTTGCAGGGGAAGGAAGGATGATCATTTAATTAGAGGTTAAATAATTAATTATTAATTATTGAATTGAGTTAGCATTCATTAATTAGTTTGTAAAGTGCAATAATTACATCTTTTGTGTTTTAATAGGGAACTATTTTATAATTATCTGCTAAGTCAATTATGTAGCCATTAGCATTTTGCCCAAGGGTTAGGTTACCATTGTTTTTTGTCTTCTGCAGACTGCAGATGACAGAGAAATACAGTAACTGGGTTCTTTCACATAAATGGTATCCTGTTTACAGTAAAATGTTAGACAACTTGGGTCACTGAGTCAACTAACTCACTGCAGTTATGTAGACAAAGGGACAGACAACTCTGAATTATTTACAGTAAAAAGAATTCTGTTAAAAGAGAGTTTCCTGTTGTGAATGAGATGGTTGTGGGAGCTGGTTCTAGTGGGAAGGACCCAGGCCAGGGAGGAGTGGTGCGGTGAGGTGATGATGGGTGTGGGGGTGGGGAAACACACAATGTGAAGACTGCTTCTATCTCAAGCTGGCTTAGTGCAGTGTGTATACTCAGTTGTGCCCAACTCTCTGTGACTCCAAGGACGGTACCCCACGAGGCTCCTCTGTCCATGGGATTCTCCAGGCAAGAGTACCGGAGTGGGCTGCCACTTCCTCCTCCAGGGGATCATCCTGACCCAGGGATTGAGCCCGGGTCTCTTGCATTGGCAGGCGATTCTTGACCACCGTACCACCTGGGAAGCCCTTATGATGACCTAACTATTCCTCATGCCCAGCAGCTGATCAAGATTAGGAAATGACAAGGCACAGTTTCAATTTCTTTCTTTGTCGGCTACTGTTTTTTGCCTTTTTGGGGCAAAAGACCCCTTTGAGAATCTCAAAGATAATCTCTGAATAATGTACCCACAACACCAGCACCAAACTTTGAGTGCAGTTTCAGAGTTCACAGGCTCCTGGACTCCCCTCCTGAACTCATCTAAGGATTCTCAAATTTGGATGTCAATGAGGATTATTTGGGAAGTCATGTTAAATGCAGATTTTGAGCTCCACACCCACATATTTGGATTTCCTGGGTTTGGAAATCTGTATCTTAAACAACGACTTAATGGAATTTTGATGTGTCTGAGAAATGTGACCCATGGTTCTTCAGGTTAAAAATCCCGCTTAGTGTTTTCAAATAGACTTTGAGCATCCAACTCAGAGACCTAGACCCAAAGTCAGATTTCTCCACTTAACTGCTAGGCATGTCATTTAATTGTTTTAGGGTTCTGTTCTTTCATCTGTGAAATGGCTGAAACCTAACTTGAATGGCAGCTAAGAGAGAAATGAATAAGAAAACCAATTGGAAAATGCTGGCCATAGAAATGTTCAGGATCTCCCTTTTAATCTTTAGTAGATAAGGTAGAATCTTGACAGAAACAATTTGTAACAATGGAAAGAAAAAACTGAATAGTTGCTGAAGAAGTACATAATTTTTAGTTTATGTTTGTGGTATCTGCTATCGAAGTACATCATTCTAGCTTTGATATGGTCAATTATAAATATCAAGGCCAAGGGGGGAGGGCATTAGAATGGAAAATATAAGGACCACCTTAGTGTTATAAATATTTTTTAAAACTTCATGGGAGTAGTGAGGATGAAATTGGCCAGAAAGAGAAGGTTACAGGCGTGGGGGTGGTTTTATCAAAGATCTGAGAAAGAACTGAATACACCTCAGAAACACAGCTCCAGACCAGAAGCCCTCCGTGCTTGGTTATCGACATACCCTTTCCTTACAAAATGGTTTCAATCTGCCTAAAATTTTCCTTTATCACAGGAATATTCTTCAGGTTTTGTAACAAAAGTCGATATAAAGGCATAAGATTTGCTATACACAAATTCCACTTGTGAACTACACCTCAGATGAAATGAAAGATGCTTGTATTGATTTTTCGGCAGCTTTCTTTAAGTTACTGCATTACATTTGCCTTCACCCCATTCTTCAAGATATATTTACAAATCGACTGAGCTACAGGGGAAAATGTGCTTATTTGTAAGCACTCTGGTCACTTTAAGATTAAAAAAACCAGTAGATACTGTAAAATAGAACTAGTATTGATCCCACATTTGGTGTGAATACTCAATAGGAAAAAAATCTCAATTTTACAGGAGTTTATATTATAAAATAATATTAGTGAACATGGGTATTGGAAATTCATACTGTATTTCCTCTATGCAAATATAAAAAATCATAACATTTCCTGGGTTTTCTCAAATAACCCATTGTTGTAGAATGTAGTTAAAATATACTATGTAATTAAATAGAAAAGATAGTAGAGAAAAATGCTATGCTCGTTTTAGAAGTATAGTATAGTAGGGAAAAACAGAAGCAATAGATTTAGTGGAATAGTTTTGACCAAGGTTTGAGTCCTGGTTCTGTCTTTTACTGACTTTAGGAAAAAAACATTTAAGTTCTCAGAATGTCCACAGGCTTTGATATGCATACCCATAATTCGATGTCTAGAATGACATGCTGCTGCTGCTGCTGCTAAGTCACTTCAGTCGTATCCGACTCTGTGCCACCCCAGAGACGGCAGCCCACCAGGCTCCCCCGTCCCTGGGATTCTCCAGACAAGAACACTGGAGTGGGTTGCCATTTCCTTCTCCGATGCATGAAAGTGAAAAGTGAAAGGGAAGTCGCTCAGTCGTGTCCAGCTCCTAGCGACCCCATGGACTGCAGCCTACCAGGCTCCTCTGTCCATGGGATAAATTCTAAATAACTTAAAGTTAAACTATGCTGATTAAATAAGACAGTACTTGTAAAGCACTTAGAGTGCCCATCATAAAGTAAATACTCAGTAAGTACTAGCTACTATTACCAATATTCTTCCTTTTCAATTGTTGAAAATGTAATTATATAGGTTTGCTAAGAATATGCTGCTGCTGCTGCTGCTAAGTCGCTTCAGTCGTGTCCGACTCTGTGCGACCCCATAGATGGAAGCCCACCAGGCTCCCCCGTCCCTGGGATTCTCCAGGCAAGAACACTGGAGTGGGTTGCCATTTCCTTCTCCAATGCATGAAAGTGAAAAGTGAGAGGGAAGTCGCTCAGTTGTGTCCGACTCTTAGCGACCCCATGGACTACAGCCTACCAGGCTCCTCCATCCATGGGATTTTCCAGGCAAGAGTACTGGAGTGGGGTGCCACTGCCTTCTCCAAGAATATGCTAGTTCTGGAAAACAGAGACCTGCAATGATAAATAAAGCTGAAGAAGAAAATTTCTATCCAGATTTTAAAAGGGGCATCTGTCTACTTTTGAAAGGTTTCAAAGTTGATGATGCTAGGTTGGTTTTCATCTCACCCAAATTTCTCAGCAACACATGTGCCTTAACTTTTCCTGGAAAGGGAATTATCAATAACAGAGCAGTTCCTCCTTGTATGAAATGGCTAGGATTATATTTTAGCTCATAGGAGTAAAGAGGGCAAAGAATAAGGAAATGGAGAAATAAAAATGACTTACTAAAGGTCATTAGAAAAGAATTAATAAAACGAGAGGATGTAGGGAGGGTATGAGGTTGCTAAGAACTCAGTGATTCTCACTAAGGAGAAGCGCGGAACTCAAAAGAAGTGGATTCGAATAGCTCTGCATGCCATCTCCCAAGTGGCAAGGACATTTTGCTTTAGCTCTTGGGCAAGAATGAATAAAGCACTGGTCCCATGCAGACAAGTCAGGTGCTTAGGATTTGGGCAATGTCTAACACAGTGGTTCTCACCTAGGGTTGATTTCACCTCTCAGGAAATATTAGGCAATGCCTGGAGACATCTTTGATTGTCATGACTCTTTAGAGAAAGAAAGGAAGAGCAAGAGCTGAGATGTGTTCTCAGGCTCTAGTGGGTAGAAACCAAGGATCCTGTTTGATAGCCCATGATGAACAGTCCAACGTTCACAACAAAATGATCCAGCCCAAATGTCAACAGTGTCAAGGCTAGAAATCCTGACCAAATGCTAGCTCACAACATTATTTTTAGGATTATGATGACAATATTATCATTTTAAAAGGCTAGGTCCGATAATATCAGAATTGGCAGAGTTTAGAGAAAAAAGTGATAATTCTCCCTTGTTTGATAAAGTAAAGGTTTTGGCCCTTTGGGCTCATCTTCATTCCAGAACATGATAAACTATTTTAAAAATCGAGTCTTCTCAGAATATTTCTGAAAACTAGGGGCGCTGGCTATGGATCTAGGCTTCCTGGATTGAATTCCAGCTCAGCCACACTAGCTGTTGAGGCCTGGACAAGTTACTTAACCTCTGAGCTTCAATTTCTTCATCTTTTAAATGGAGATCATGAGGAGACCACCTTCAGGAGGTTGTGGGAGATGAACAAGCTGAACAATGTAACATACTCGGCCCCAAACCTAGCAGCGGAAGTGCTCCTTAAATATTTGTTATTATCCTACTCACTGTTCTAATTGTTCATCCTCAGGCTGCCATGCACAATAGCCCAGTAGGGATGTTCTTTTGTGACTTCTAAGGGTTGAAGTGTACAGGTGAAAAGTTCAAGACAGGAAGCCTGACTCTCAAGGCAGAGCTCTTTGCACATGACCCTTTGACCAAAAATTCAGTACATACTTCAGAAACACTGAGCGGGAGGCAATCTGATACGTGGTGCTGTTACTTCTCCTGCCTTCTTCCCTTCTATGATCTTTCTTCAGCTGAATCAGTAAAAGTACCAGAAAAGAAGGCTTTCCCCCCAAATATAAAATCAGGAATTAAGCTAAAACCACCAGCCTCCTCATTTACATTTAAAAAATACTGGTTTCACAGAAAAGAAGCAAGAATGGATTGTTAGATTACAGGCTTGATGCTATAGCGGCATGGATAATAGGAAGAGCAAAGCTACATCGAGGCAGAGGATAATTTCTGCTACTAAAGGAGGCAGGAAAGATAAGCCAAGAAATGTGCTAGAATGAAAGAATCAAATGGATTTTTTTCTTAAAGTTATATAAATTTTTTAAAAAGCAGACTCAACATGTGTTTTTTAAGTAAGAAAAATGGATGAGTTTTAAATGGAAATGGAAATTCAATGTAATATAAAATGTCACAGGAATAATAGACTAAGAGGGAACAGATGTTAAGACTTAAATTAAGAAGGTGTGGGTGAGGGAGAAATAGAAAGCAAGAGGAAAATATAGACAGAGTGGGGAGAAGGAGGTGAGAGAGTGTGGTGGAAAGATGCTGAACCAGTCTGGACCCGTGAGTCCTAGGTTTGGTGTGTCTTACTCTGTGACCCTGGCAAAAATTCCTGAACTTCCTTGGTCCATGACCCACACGAGGGGTGGGCTAGATGGAGTCTGCTCTGGGCTTGCCTTGGTTAATTGCAAGAGTCTAGGACAGAGCTGGAGTCTGGAACTGGGCATGTCTGCTGGAGTGGGGCAGTTAGAGGAGGGATTGGGTGAAAGGATGGAAGGAAATCCAGTCCAGGGCAGAATCCAGTGTCTGGAGGGTATAAAGATAGTGATGCACACTAGGGGACAGAAGGAGCTGCAAAGGTGTTCCTATGGGTGACTGGCTACAGCAGGTGAAGCAGGCAGGCAGGAGACTGACATTGTGGAAACTGGCAGTGGGACCCCAGTTCCTGGGCTCTGGTTTGTGGGCATGATGATACTCTTTAGTGACTCACTGGTGAAACAACTTGGAGCTCAGTGCTGGAGACATGGAGGAACTGGGCACAGAAGATGACGATGGCAAGCAGCTGTAAGAACTAGGACACAGTGGCCACCAACTCACAGAAGGGAGGATAAAAATCTCTCCCGTATTGAGAGGGGGCAGGGCTGGAACTATAGGGAAGGAACAGCAAGGATCAAGGGTGGCATTGAGAAAGTTCTCTAGAGCTCTAATATCCATCCATTCATTCACTCAGCCTTGGGTCAACATCATATGTGGGGCTCTTAAAGTTGTGCTGACTTGTAATCACATCTCATGCTGCTACTCCACAGCTTTGTGACACTGGGCAAGTGACTGGACACTTCTAGCAGTGTATTGTGAAATAAGGTTGAGAATATCTACCTCATATGGTTGTTGTAAAGTCTTTAAATGTGTGCTTGGCACTGCTAAGTCGCTTCAGTCATGTCCGACTCTGTGTGACCCCATAGATGGCAGCCCACCAGGCTCCTCTGTCCCTGGGATTCTCCAGGCAAGAATACTGGAGTGGGTAGCCATTTCCGTCTCCAATGCATGCATGCATGTTAAGCCTCTTCAGTCATGTCAGACTCTGTGTGACTCCATAGACGGCAGCCCACCAGGCTCCGCTGTCCACAGGATTCTCTAGACAAGAATACTGGAGTGGGTTGCCATGTGCTTGGCACAGTCCCTAACACAAAGTATGCCCTTTGTAACTATAAGCGATCCTCATGCACGCAGTCAAGATTTACTCAACACTCGCCATCTTATGAATCTAAGTCAAGAATGATGGAACATTTTGTTGTTTTCGTTGTTATTTTAGAGAAATCGTGGTGCTAAATAGAACAAAAGCAGGTATATGTGAGAAGTCTGAGAGCGATTTTTGCTCTGAGAAATGTGAAAAGCAGCAGAGAAACTCATGCTAATGCATACAGTGTAGAATGATTCCAGGTTTAGGGTGGGAAAGAGGGTTGGTTAAGATGGAATACAATGAATCAAATGCTGGCTGTTTTGTTGCCAGGACTTCTGAGCTTACAGCAAGACGAAAGAGAGCCTTGCCAGCTCCATCCCAATGTGCGTCACCCAGTTCTTTTGAACTTCCACCAAATGACCGAGGCAAGCATAGCTTCAAGTAGAGGAATCTGAGTTCCATTTGGGACTGCTTCTGCAAGCTCCACTGTCAGACTTGTCCTTTGTGCCTGCAGGAAAATATATCAAGTAAGTTGGGTAGTTCCAGAACTCTCTGGGATTGTCCAGAGCTCCCCACAGCTTCCACTTGATCATGGAGAGGTGAGTCAAGTCATCCATCAGGGCTGTTGACAGCTGGTGTCCCACCTGGCAAGCTGACCCAGGGAAGGAATACTACTTAACAGCCTACTTGAGGTGCTTTCCATATACCCTATGTGACTGAATCCTCACAACAAACCTGAGAGTTAAGCCTTTTGTCCACTGGTGGCAGATGAAGTCTAAGAGTTAAGTCATTTTCTGTGGGTCACATGGGCTATACAACTGGGGGACTTGAGCACAGGCTTGCTTAACACTCTCAAGGTAGTGCTTTCATTCTTTTTTTTTTTTGCTTTCATTCTTTATTTTACAAGAGGCCTCTCTGCTAATAATAGGCTTTGAATTTTTAGAACATTTAGTTTTTTAAAAGAAGTAAAGTCTAAAAGTCAGGCAAGTTAACCTGTATACATGCACATGAGCTGAGTGGTGTGTGTGAAAAAGAGAGAGAAAGAGGGAAAGAGAGTTATTTCTTCTTTCACGTATAGAGCAACAACCCCTCCCCACTCGTTTTCATTCCAGTGTAATCTATGCACATGCAAAATAATTACTTCTTCCTGTAGGAAGTGTCAGTCCTCCAAGCAAAGAAGAAAAGGCTACAGCATATGTTACCGACACATGTTTTCGCTAGGCTTGTCTCTGTTCCGCCTGCTGTGGCAATCAGCTTTTGCAAATACTGTCACTTACCAAATACAAAAAGCATGTGAATGCCCAGCCAATGGCCTGGGATAAACACAACCAGGCTTTCTGACTTGGAACATCCACCCAGAACAGAGTCTTTGTTTCAAAAGAACAAAACCAGCCTTGTATCATCAAAATCAGAGGGGGCAGTGAGGGTAGAGGAAAGACATGGACCCAACCCAACACACGGCTTTGAGTCAACCTCATACATATGAAGGAAAATTGATAGTATCTGATAGTGGGTGTGCTCAATCCAGCCAAGTCAAAGATGGGGTGGGGCTCAAAAGCACTGCTGGAAGAGTTGGGATCTGGCCAAACGGCTAAGTAGCCAGTTGGGGGTCTGAGAAGCACATGCACAGAAGGGCTTTGAGCTCTGCCTCTTGGCTGGATGCCCACTCGTCAAGTTCTTGCAGAGGGTGTGTTGGCAATGGGCACTTCTAATCCCAGAAGCCCTTGACAGGTAGGCTGTCTGCCGAGACTAACCACGCCCCCCACCAACCCCCCTCAGGTGCCAGACTGCACTTCGGACACGGCAGTTCTGAGAACAATGATGAGACAAAGGAGGGGAGTCTGGCACTTAGAGTGGAGAGCCTGTTGTTGCAGGCATTTGTTTCATGCTTCCTGGCCTGGTGAGTGTGGTGCCGAGAGGTGCATTGTCCCTGGTGGGAAGACTGTGGCAGGATTGGCTAGGGTCAAGAGGGCACAGCTCTAGACATCTCCAACCTACCATGAGTCCAGCACTTTCTAGAAGGCAGCCTCCAAGTATATTAATATAGTAAACAGCAACAAGAAGGTGGAAACTCCTGGTGCTGGGGAAAGGACAAGGACAGTTTCATTTAAAGAGTGTCCCAAGAGACTGACATATGAGCGTGCATGCACGCGTGCCGTCGCTTCAGTCGTGTTTGAGTCTTTCTGACCCTGCGGACGGTAGCCCGCCAGACTCCTCTGTCCGTGGGATTCTCCAGGCAAGAATACTGGAATGGACTGCCATGCCTTCCTCCAGGGGATCTTCCTGACCCAGGGTTTGAACCAGCATCTCTTGTGTTTCTTGCATTGGGAGGCAGATTCTTTACCAGTGACACCACCTGGGAAGCCCAACTGACGTTTACATACTACTTTATATAAAATAGATAACTAACAAGAACCTGCTGTGTATAACACAGGGAACTCTACTCAGTGCTCTGTAATGGCCTATATGGGAAAAGAATCTGAAAAAGAGTGGATGTTTGTATACGTATAACTGAATCACTTTACTATACACCTGAAACTAACACCTTGTAAATCAACTATACTCCTATAAAAATGGAGGGGGGAGAGTGTCCCAAGAAAAATCTGAATTAAGTTTGCTTCCTATGGAGCTCTGGGATATTGAAAAGGCAACAGGGGTTCCACTTGTATAAGGACATTTGAGCCTTCTGGAAGAAATGCTAGAGAGAACTTTCAGAGTCTATAGTTAAATACTACAATCCCTAGAACTAAGGTCCCTGAAGGGACAATGGAAACCAAAGTGGCCTAAGCCTTGAGGACTGAGGCCTGGAGGACATACTGCTTCTTCCAGGTAGGACTGGACAAAGTGCCAAAGAAATACAAATGATTCTTTTCTACCGCACAATCAGAACTCTTCTGATTATCCTATTTTATTTACTTGTCTGTCTTGATGCCACCATGCATACAGCTACTACTAATTCATTGGGCTTCTATAATCTCTAGTGAAGCCAAAATCACCACAGGAACTCATAAACTGGTCATTGTTAGACTTGCACATGGCTGATGTAAGCTTCATCTTGCTGTGCTATGATTTGTCTGATGCTTCAGAAAACACAGATCATGGCATCCGGTCTCATCACTTCATGGGAAATAGATGGGGAAACAGTAGAAACAGTGTCAGACTTTATTTTTGGGGGCTCCATAATCACTGCAGATGGTGACTGCAGCCATGAAATTAAAAGATGCTCACTGCTTGGGAGAAAAGTTATGACCAACCTAGATAGCATATTCAAAAGCAGAGACATTACTTTGCCGACTAAGGTCTATCTAGTCAAGGCTATGGTTTTTCCAGTAGTCATGTATGGATGTGAGAGTTGGACTGTGAAGAAGGCTGAGCGCTGAAGAATTGATGCTTTTGAACTGTGGTGTTGGAGAAGACTCTTGAGAGTCCCTTGGACTGCAAGGAGATTCAACCAGTCCATTGTAAAGGAGATTAGCCCTGGGATTTCTTTGGAAGGAATGATGCTAAAGCTGAAACTCCAGTACTTTGGCCACCTCATGCGAAGTGTTGACTCATTGGGAAAGACTCTGATGCTGGGAGGGATTTGGGGCAGGAGGAGAAGGGAACGACAGAGGATGAGATCACTGGATGGTATCACTGACTCGATGGATGTGAGTCTGAGTGAACTCCGGGAGCTGGTGATGGACAGGGAGGCCTGGAATGCTGCGATTCATGGGGTTGCAAAGAGCCAGACATGACTGAGTGACTCAACTGAACTGAACTGAACTGAGCTGGCTGTTGACCTCTGACTAGGGCTTCTTGAGATCAAGAACCATCTTTTCTATCTCTGCCTCATGATTGGCTAATAGCACAAGGTTTGGTACAGAATGAGTGCTCAGTATATTTTTGTTGAATTGGACACAGACTTACTGATTTAGTTGCTCTAAATGTGTCTGTGTGGGGGTCACTCACTCATGCATTTGGCAAAAATTTATTGAGCATCTACTATGTGCTAGAGTCTGATCCAGTCACTGGGTATACAATGATTAAAGGAAGGTCACAGCCCAGTGGAGAAGACAGACACACACACCAAGTGATTACATTTATAAACCTATGATTGTGAAAGAAGAACAGATTTCTCTGAGGACATGTAGCAAAGTGAGGTGGAGAAATTTCCCTTAAAAAGTGACACATAAGCTGAAATTCAAAGGGAGGAAGGATGAGGATTAACAAGGTTAAGTAAGACATAAACAGGGAACACTTACATGCTACTCTTATGCGCCAACACTGTTCTGCTCACTTTACATACATGTTTATTTTATTCTCCCAACAGCCCTAGGATGGAGCTATCATCATTATGTCTAATTGTATAGGTGAGGACATCAAGGTGTAAGAGGTTGAAAACTTGACTGAGGTCACAGGCAGTGAGTAATAGGTGAACATGGTAGTCAGGCCTTGGAGTCATGCTCTCCATATATGGAAAAGCTTGTACAAAGGGTCTGCGGCTTAGCAAGCAACAGATCTTCTTAACCCCAGGCTAGACAGGCTCCCAGCTGTCATCTTATCAAATCCTTCCCAACACTGACAACTCTCCTTTCCTGAGAAGAATTCTGGCAAGGGCAATATTTTCCCTTTTGTTTTATCTGTAAGGCATCTTTCATGGTGTTAACTCACAGCCATTTTTAGAGCCAAGTCACTGAGGATGAGTGACCTAAAGGAGGAGGAAAGGCAAGTGCCCACTCCGTGGAGTGGCCAGGAAGTGTCTCATCACTTGTTGAGAGGCTTGCTGGTATCTGCTAATTGCTTTGGAAAAAGAGAAGAAAGGAAAGGAAAGGAACAGGCTGACCCAGCAGATTTCTCCATTGCATCTGGAGACTGTAAGCCACAGAGCAAGGAAGTACTTAGGTGGACAAAGCCAAATCTTTGCCCAGACTGGTAGCACCAAAGGCTTTTTCATGGGCACTTGAAATTGGTTGTCAACAGAATGTAAATTGAGCCCATCTTTGTCTTGAAGCCATATGTCCGCTGGGACAGAAAACATTTTCCCTGCTGAGAATGCTGTTCAGGGTTTACTTGGTTACAGCTTGAGCAAGTACTGCATGGTAATCAAGGGGGAATGGTAAAGGGAAGATAGAACACCCAGAGAATTATAACCAAGCTTAGACAATCTTTAGAAGGAAAAAAAGAATTCAAAGCTACTCATCCCCCATCCTCAGAGAATCTCATTTGCTGTTTGATCTCACTTACTGCCTTGCCATTTTTTTTCAAGCAAAGTTTTCTCTCTCCTTAAAAGTGTTTCTTCACAGTAAATTTCCAGGCTATTATCCTGTCTATCTACTTTCTCTTAAAACCTAGGACTCTTTTTGTTTTTTAATTTCTAATTCCACTCTCCACGTGGAACAACCAGGAAGATCATGTAGGGAGCCTTTGTTTCTTAGGGGATTGCTGTTCCTCTCCTTTCTTATGTAATTCTAGTTCAAGGCACTAGAGCTTGGGAGGGGGTCATGTTCAGCAAGAGTCTATCAAGGAAGACTGAAGTTCAGAACAATATCTGCCTTATCTAGGATTATGGGATTATCCTATTGCGTAGGATCCTTTGAGATGATCTTTAGGCAGTGCTTAGCAAAGCATATCACAAGAGTGAAAAGTCAGGTTAGATGTTAGCTATTATCATTATTAAGGGGACCAAAAGCAGTAACTGGAACCAAGATTACAGTAAATAGGTTAGTTGTGTGTGATCAATGAACAAAGTATATGTGATCAGTTGCTCAGTCCTGCCCAACTCTTTGTGACCCTTTGGACTGTAGCCCGCTAGGCTCTTCTGTCCACAGAGTTTTCCAGGAAAGAATACTGGAGTGGGCTGCCATTCCCCTCTCCAGTGGATCTTCCTGACCCAGGGATCGAAGCTGCACCTCCTCCGTTTCCTGCATTGCAAGTGGACTCTTTACCACTGAGCCATCGAGAGAAGATAATAATATAAATATATAAGTAGATAGGCTGGTAGTTAGGAGTTAGGTTAGAGTGCATAATATGGGAAGAGAACACAGGTGGGGGAAGGATCAGGTGGATTGTATATCCCTGCTTGATTGCTTGTGTGTTGGTCGCTCAGTAGAGTCCAACTTTTGGCAACTCCAAGGACTATAGCCTGCCAGGCTTCTCTGTCCATGGAATTCTCCAGGCAAGCATACTGGAGTGGGTAGCCATTCCCTTCTCCAGGAGATCTTCCTGACACAGGGACTGAACACATGTCTCCTGCATTGCAGGCTGATTCTTTAACATCTGAGCCACTAAGGAAGCTTGATTCTTTACAGCAGGGAAAGCCCAGAATCAGGATGTAAATTCCCAGATTATCAGCAATAACTGCCATGTATTGAGCACCACTATATGTCATGAATAATGCAAAATGTTTTAAATAAGTTGTTTAAATATAATCCCCATCAAACTGTGAATTTAGCTATTATAACCTTGGAATGCCTAGCACAGTGCTCAGTAAATATTTGTTAATTTTGAAACATTTTGCAACATTCTTAGTTTATCCCTTTTGCTGCTAAGTCGCTTCAGTCATGTCCAACTCTGTGCGACCCCGTAGACGGCAGCCCACCAGGCTCCCCTGTCCCTGGGATTCTCCAGGCAAGAACACTGGAGTGGGTTGCACATAATTTGCTTGGCAATTCAAATGTGGAAGCAATATTATAGACATTTGCCTTTTAAGCATCTGAAGCACAGAGCCCATGCTGATGTTAATCAAATCTATTGCTAAGGTCTTTGTTCATTGGTGACAAGACTTTTCTACATTGGCCTAGCCTGAAAGAAAGCAGCACAAGCCAATGATATGCCAAAGGGGATATTATGAAGAGAGACTGCTTCAAGTTTTACAGACTAAATTGGTAAATGAATAACAAAGTGATTAAGGGAGTCAACGTTCAAAACAAGGAAGTGAAAAATCTGAAACAGGCACCGAGACAAATAAGAGTATGGCTTCAGCTGGAAATACCAATTGATAGAACTATCCAGATACTAAAAGGAAAAAAAAATGAATTTTCTAATATAATTCCTTTTAGTATTTTTTCTTTAAACAAGGATCTCTACTTCTCATGTGAAAGAATTTTATAAGTAGTGAAACCAAGGTTTAAAAATTCTCCTAGAATAATTTAGGCCTGGGATGCTTCCTTCCAGTCCTATTTTTAACTGTTTGAGGGTAGTTTATCAACAATCCTGGGTGTTGGGTGAATATTGGAATCTTCTATCCCATTTAGAGGACAGATACCGTGGTTAAGAATAACTGTATGTGGCAAGGATTTCCCTGGGATTTATCTAGCAATATAAAACTTATTGAGATGGACAGCATACTCTATTGTCTTTCAGAAAAAAAAGGATATAGTCTAAGCACGAAATGGATTATTTTCTGTTTTGTAATTTTATAATGGCTATTGTTCCAGAAGTATCACATCAATCAGTCAACAACTATATGTTTGAACACCTATGAGAATGCCCATATAATTCAGAATGTCACAGTCACTGAGTAGGTATATTAAGTCATTCAGTGATTCCAATGATTTTTTTCCCTTGGAGATCTTGCTAGCTCGTCGTTTAGCAGCTATAATATTTTTGGCAGTGTATAGGAAGCCACAGTCACTAAAGTGGGTGACTCTAATGCATCCCTAAACATAATCAATCTCTCTCAATTTCTTTGTCTCTCCTTCCCTCTTTCCCTTCCTTTCTGCCTCCCCCCCCCCCCACCTCCACGACACACACACACACACACACACACACACACTCAATCACTCACATGGTTTCAATCATGGTCCAGCCAGGGAAACTGAAGCCACACTAAGTATTTATACAAAAAGGCATTTAATCCAGGTGACTGGTTACAAAGATGATGGGATACATGAGAAGTTGCATGGCAGCCATGGAAATAACCCAGAGATTAGCAACATCAGAAAGAATTACCATCCTAAACTGGAAAGATTTTAAAAACTCAACCATCGTCAGAAGTCACTAGGTGGAAGCTAGAAATGTACTGCTTCTGTTCAGAGGAAATTGAAGCAATAAAATGGAAATAGCCAGCTGGGAAGATGGCCACAGATACAAAGAGAAGCGGAAAACACCATGGCTTCTTCTGCCTACAGCCTGGCTAGAGTGACCCATTGGCCAAACGTAGCAAGAACCCAGCTGACAGGGGACACTGGGAAATACAACTTTCAGGTATCAGTCACCGTGATGAACTGGGCAGAGCAGGGAAGGGACAGGGGACACACCTGGTATCCATAGGTCAGAAACTAACATAAGGGTATACCCATATATGCATGTGCACGCACACACACAGCTTGGTTCCAACACCAGAACTGTCCCTGTTTGAATCTGAAGATAATTGAATCAATATAGAATCAGGCTAGCCATTCACAAAATAATTTGACTTTCCAAGTCTACTTGACTCTAAGATTCCGGAGTATTGTCTTTTAATCTGGTCAAGGTATAGCCTAGAAAAAGAAAGGGATAATAGAAACCCAGTAGTTACCATGTATTAGGATCAGTATTTAGTGCTTTTCAACATTATATCACTTTATCTTCAACCCCATAAATTTATCACAGTTTAAGCTTACAGTGGTATATCCACCTCATTGCACAAGTGAAAAAACTGAAGAAAGTAAATACATTGTCCAGGATAAGTTTTGGTACCCACATAAGATAGTCTGACTTAAAATTTTTACTGACAATATACAGGCTGTGATGCAACTGACAAAAGGTGTAAGCTGTTCATTTGCTTTGTATTTTGCTGTTTATTGTAGTGATATAACTATTGAAAAGAGGAGAATAACAACTTGAACTAAAGAATAATAAATAAAATATTATATGACTTTCAAATTAACAGGAAAAATTATATAATCAGAATAAGGGAAGAAAAGGAAAGATTGACTTTAAAAAAGAAGACTTATTGGAAAGCACATAGTAATATAGTAGATTTAAGCCCCAATATGTCCCTAATTCTATTAAATGTTAATGAACTAAATGTACCAACTAAAAAATTATCAGACTGGCTAAAAACCTAAAACTAACAATGTGCTGTTTCAAGTGACACACAGAAAACAGAACAGAGATAATTTAAGTGTAAAAGGATAGAAAAAGGTTAAATATAAGAGGATAGAAAGAAAAGTTATTTGGATAGCAAAACTAACTAAAATAGCAATGATAATAATACCAAGCAAAAAAGTTTTATTAAAAATAAGGAGGAATATTCTATGATGATAAAGTTTTATCAGACTTAAAAACCAGTCTAAATTTGTATACATTATGTAAAACCTTTAGAGCATATAGCGGAAAACTGACAGGAGTATAAGAAGAAACAGACAGTTATCACAATACCAGGACATTTACATATCTGAGTAAGTGGTAAAACAGACAACGAATCAGTATGGATAGAGACAATGTGAACAACATAATTAACAAACTGAACAATGTGATTTAAAAACTTGACATAATGGACACATATAGAACAGTATTGCCAACAACTGCAATAGAATCATTATAGTGAAGCATATGTTGAAATTCTCATACGAGTTACCATATCCTGAGCCATAAATTAAGACAAAGGCACTCTCTGACATGGTGGGTTTCTTTCTTTTCTTTTTTTTTTCATTTCCCACCCCTCTTTACTTGCCTTGGCCTTCATATTTTCTTTTGAAGTATTTCTGAAATTTATGGTGATCTTGAACTATCTGCTAATATTTAGGAGTGAAACACTAGGCAGCTGGTTTTAAGCTCTGAGTATGGGAGGCAGGGCTTTCCATCATTCATTAGGGGACCTTAGTGTCACTGTATGTGGTCATTTCCATGATTCAGTTTCACTGAGAAGGTACCTTTAATCCCCTGTTTTCTCATATGTAAACTCAGGATCACAAGTGTCCCTGGTTCACAGGGCTATATTGTAAGGATTAATGAGACAAGCACTTGATGTGTTCCTGGCATACTGAAGTATTTACTATATATTAGCTATTATTATTTGAAGTTTTCAACTACGCTCATGGTTTTGGTATCATTGATTCAAAATGTTGATGGTACCCAGATGTATACAAGCAATCATTTCTGTAACATCTCCATGTTATAGAAATGATTTCTTTCTGTAACACCAGCCATTTCAAACATAACATCCACTCTTTCTTCACTCAGTAAATAATCACTCAGTAAATCATCACTGTCTGAGTAAGCTCAAGCTGCCATAACAAAATACCTTAGACTGCGTTTGCATAAACAACAAAAATTTATTTCCCTCATTTCTGGAGGCTGAAAGCCTAAGATCAGGGTGCCAGCATGGTCAGGTTCTGGTCAGGATCGTTTTCCTGGCTTTCAGGTGGTCGCCTTCTCTCTGTGCCCTCATGTGCTGTAGAGAGAGTCGGTTTAGTCTCTTCCGCTACTTATACAGACCCTAATCTCATCATGGCCTCCCAAAGGCTCCACTTTCAAATACCATCGCATCAGGGCTAGGGCTTCTATACAAGAATTATGGGGCAAATAAACTTTAAGTTTATAACAACCACTTTTGCAATTGCTCAAATGAGAATCCCAACTCATCCTTAAATCTTCCCTTTAATTAGTTTATGGCCTTTTCTCCCCTAATCAAAATGGAAGCTATTAGACAGCAAAGACATTCTCTGTCTCCTTTTTGGGGGGTAATGGAAAGTGTGTCTCTGCTTTGGCTGTGTCTGAATCAGCGTGTAAAATAGAATAAAGGCACTGAAATAAGGAGCCATCGTACTTTACAACACTGAGTTGTGAAACTTCATTCTTTAAAGGCTGGGTTTGTTTCCAACTCCTTGATCGTCCTTTTTTCCAAGTTTTTCTGTCTTTGTTTTTACTTGTTTCATTCACTTCCAATTACTTTAAGATACAGCCTCATTCTCTCCTCCATTTAGATTTTGTTTAGTCTTTAGTTCTCTCTCCTTTGTGACATTTGCTGGTGAGAGCTTTACTTAGTTCCGAATTATGTTCTGACTGCCATTTCCAGGGCCCCTGGGCATCATAAAAAAAAAAAAGTCCTTAGATTCTTGATGGCAGACTGTTGAATTTGGAAATGTAGACTCCTTTTAGTTATTTCTGGCTTTCTCTTTCAGACTTGTGCTGGTAGGCCTTTGGGGCTTCATATTGCTTATTCTTGGAGACTTCCTGGAGCGTCAAAAATGACTTAAAATGATTACTATGCTGTGCATCCGCATATATGACATTCAATCGCCCTACTCTGAGCTGAATTTCAATGAGATTTGTGTAAATGAATCAGAAACATATGGATTCCATCCTCCCTAACTACCTCTACTCTTTAAAAGAAAAACAAACAGGAACTCAGCATTTGTGTTTCACTGGATATGAAAGGTTTGAAACAGAACAAGTTATGGCAAATCAGAGTGAGAGAGGCTTTCCCATTCCTGATAGCCATCTTGTCTCTCACATATCATCCTAGTCCATGATTAGGGGTTGTTAATTTCTGCTAAATTTCATTGTCCTCTTGCCTTGAGATTTTCCTTCCTTACTATAGTTCCCTATAAACCAACCCCTTACCTTTTGTCCTTCTGTCCTAGAAATAGTTACCTGTTGGTCACTTCCTTGCCCTCCTGGCCACTCACATCTTAGAGAGATGACAGAAGGATATATTATTATAACCAAGGAATTCTAACACATTGTGAAGGCGCCACACTAGAGGAGCATACAAAGAATTCTGAGGAGACAACAACTTTGGGGGCATTTTGTTTTTTCCTACCTTTTGTTTGCTTTACCGTTTACTCTATTTAACTTTATTTCCTTGCTCTGGTTTCCATTTCCGGTCTTTTTCCTCCCACCTGAGTTTTCTCCAGTCACGTTGGCTTTTTCCAATTCCTTGTAAAAATTCTTTCTCTCCTTCTAGTGCTGCATAAGGAAGGCACTGGTGACCCACTCTAGTACTCTTGCCTGGACAATCCCATGGACGGAGGAGCCTGGTAGTCTGCAGTCCATGGGGTCGCTAAGAGTCAGACACAACTGAGCAACTTCA
Organism: Budorcas taxicolor; assembly: GCF_023091745.1. Classification (NCBI taxonomy): domain Eukaryota; kingdom Metazoa; phylum Chordata; class Mammalia; order Artiodactyla; family Bovidae; genus Budorcas; species Budorcas taxicolor. The sequence goes on along the minus strand of NC_068917.1, from coordinate 27,533,627 downwards.
CTTTCAGTTTTCACTTTCCTGCATTGGAGAAGGAAATGGCAACCCACTCCAGCGTTCTTCCCTGGAGGATCCCAGGGACGGGGGAGCCTAGTGGGCTGCTGTCTATGGGGTTGCACAGAGTCGGACACGACTGAAGCAGCTTAGCAGCAGCAGCAGCAGCGCTGCACATGCATAAGGGGTTTGGTACTTTCCTCTCCTAAACTCTTCTCCATTGTCCTGAATGGAACCCTCACAGTTGGAGCCTTTTGCTGCTCTTAGGCTGCCTCAGTCTGGTGTAGGTCTCCAGAGAACAGAGCCAGCTCCTGTGGGGCACAAGCTGAGTGACTGCATTGAGATCTCCAGTTGCACAATACAGAATATGTGCCATGAGTGGCCAAGACTGATGAAATCCTGTCACCGTGAGGAGACAGAATGAAGTGTTGAGTGAGTTACATGAGTATATATACTCATAACAGATACAGTACATAGGATAGTCAGCAAGTCTGATTAATGTTGCCCTTTTCCCGACCAATCCGTATCTTAATTTAGTCACAATGCCCCCAATCATAAAAAAAGAAATATTCCTCTATGTAGTGTTTTTGTTAACTACAACAGTGATTGTGTCATCTCTCTTCACCTTTACCACATCTGAAGCATTCTACTAAAAGACAAGTTAATTCTATCAGCCATGTATATGTCAAGCCAGAAGGTTCAGATTCTCGATAATGTCCCTCTAAATCACTCATGTTATTTTTAATGCTGTCATTTCTAAAAGACTAAATTTGAGAATATGACAGTCTTTATCATTTATAAAGTATTAAATAATTAGTTATAAATATTAGTGGTCCAATCCTACTGTTTCAGGGTACCTGACAAAGTACTTCACTAGCATGAACTTTGCACGTATAACCCATCCATAAAGGAACTTGTGTCTTTAGCTCCTGTCTTCTGTAGTAGGGGTAGATTTACCTATCCAGTCTTTCCTAACCAGATACCAGTCACTTGTGAGATAGCTGATCATAGTTGGGACTGTGGTTAAAAAGTAGAGAGAAATCTCACTGGCTCAGCTCACATGGAGATAAATGGATATAATGTTTGCATTTGTCCCATTAGCCTCCTAACCCAGACATCTGAAACTCATTGTATTCTCAGATGGAGTTCTTATTCCCACAGAATATATTCATCCTTAATGATGACAATTCACATATGTGTAATTCCATTAATACCATTAAAGTTGAAGTTGTTTGTTTGTTTGTTTTCATTTGAGAGGAATGATGATCCATTTCATTTGTTTGGTATTTGACAGTGTTCAGAACATGTTCTCGTAACTCTTAAAACTGTCTGAGGCAGATATTATTATCCTCATCTTACATATGAGAAAACTGAGACTTAAAGAGATTATTCGACTCCCCCAAGATTTTGTAAATTGCAAGCATCAGAACCAGGATACAAAACCACATCATCAGACTGTACTCTAGTAGCTTATCAAAATTATTCCCAGGTTACTTTCCATTGCACTTTGTGGTTACCCTTCAAAATTTCTCTTTTTGGTAAACAAAGACTTTAAAATAAAGTCTAACAAAGGAGCTCAACACTCAACATTAAATTTACTGTCCAGAAACTTCCTGGCTCACAACTGGAGACTTCTAAGTGATGGAGAGAGGGCAGTTAACATGTTGCGATGTTCTCTCTTTCAGCCATAACTTTTCTTCTAAGTTTATGGTTATGGTTTGGCTTCGGAGTACAAAGCCGTAAAACTTAATTGAATATAAGTCAGATCAAGGTCTTTGCAAGCTGGACATAATGTGAGTAACACAAACAGATGAATCAATATTTTCTTTTAAATTTCAATTACAAAGACCTCAGTGGAAAACATAACTCCCCACTTAAAAAATCTGCCCACCATGACACTTATATTGTGTGACATACACAGGATTAGGCCCATAAGTATTATTATTAAATATTAGAAGTGTACTATAAAACTCATATCTAGAGGCCTGAAGTATACTTCTGATACAAATCTATGTCCTTAAAAAAAAACCAGAAATATTTGTGGGTGAAAATGCAGAAGAAAAATTACTTCCCCACGTAAAACCTTTTACCAAGTCACATTTAAATACATTCAATAAATACATTATAGTTTCCTAGTCTAATTTCTACTGTCCTAGAAGTTAAGCCCCTTTTTATTATGACAGAATAATATCCACATTCTGATATTTTAGAATTTTTCAAAATGCTACTTTGATGTTATATTTGCATCATATTATTGTAGTTGCATGCTCTTTTCCCAGTTTCTGAATCAATGCTGTCCTATATTAAAGGTAGAGAGTGTGCCAACTACAGATTAAGTATTTAAGTATTAAGTATTTAAGCTAAGTCTGGATAGTTACTATGGTAATGGTCTCCCAACTATGTTCACTTCCTTTCCCTGGAACTGGTAAATATGTCCCCTTAAAAAGAAAAAGGAAGGTTGCAGCTCTGATTAAGTTAATCGTGAGATGGCAAGATATCCTGGATTATTTGAGTAGTCCCAATGTAGTCACAAGGGTCCTTGTAAACAGAGGTAGAAAAACATCTAGAGAAGAGATCAACAAGGATAAAGAGAACTTGAAAAATGCTATAAACCAACTAGCAGACCTAACAGACATATATAAAACACATCATCCAATGACAGTAAAGTACACATTCTTCTCATGTGCTCAGAGAATATTTATTCTCCAGGATATACCATAAAGCCAGACAACAGATCTCCATAAATTTAAAAAGATTAAATCATACCAAGTATCTTTTAAAACCACTGTGGAATGAAACTAGAAATCAATAATAAAAGAAAAACTGAAAAATTTTACAATTATGTGAAAATTAACCACACTAAACAACCAATGGATCAAAAAAATCAAAAGGGAAATTAGAAAATACTTTGAGATAAATAAAAATGAAAACACAACATACTCAAACTTATGGAGTACAGCAAAAGCAGTGCTCAAGGGAAATTTATAGTTGCAAAAGCCTACAGCGAAAAAGAAAGTCTCTCTCTAGTCAGTGGCCTAACTGTACCTAACTTTACTCAAAGAAAGAGAGAAAGAAGTGCTGCTGCTAAGTCGCTTCAGTCGTGTCTGACTTTGTGCAACCCCATAGACAGCAGCCCACCAGGCTCCCCCGTCCCTGGGATTCTCCAGGCAAGAACACTGGAGTGGGTTGCCATTTCCTTCTCCAATGCATGAAAGTGAAAAGTGAAAGTGAATTTGCTCAGTCGTGTCCGACTTTTAAACCTAAAACTAGCAGAAGGAAGGAAATAATAAAGAATAGAGCTGAGATAAATGGAATAGAGAGTAGAATAAAGTAGAACCAACAAAATCTAAATTTAGTTGGAAAAATTTGACAAATCTTTAGCTGTAATAACTTGAGAAAAAAGACAGAGGATGCAAATAACTAAAATCAGAAGCAAAAGTGGAGACATTATTATCAAATCTCACAGAAATGAAAAGTGTTAAAGAATACTATCAATAGTTAAAAGCCAACAAACTGAATAACATAGATGAAATGCACTAATTTCCAAAATCATATAAATTACCAAAATTGACCTGTGAAGACCTAGAAAACCTGAACAGGTTTATAACAAGTAGAGAGCTTAAACCAGTAATCAAAACACTCAACAAAGAAGAGTCCAGGACCAGGTGGCTTTACTAGTGAATTCTACCAAACATTTAAAAATTTTACAACAATCCTTCTCAAAATCTTCCCCAAAAACATAAGAAGAGAGAACACTTTCTAACTCATTCTATGAAGTCATCATTATCCTGTTACTGAAGCCAGACAAAGACATCACAAGAAAACTATAAACCAGTATTTCTCACGACCATCAGTTCAGTTGCTCAGTTGTGTCTGACTCTTGGCGACCCCATGGACTGAAGCATGCCAGGCCCCTCTGTCCATGACCATAGATTCAAAAAATTCTTAAGATATTAGGAAACCAAATTTAGCAACTTACAAAAATTATTACAGTCAAAAACCAAGTGAGATTTATCCCAGGAATACAAGGTTGACTTAATATATGAAAAATCAACTAATATAATACATTATTGCAGCATAATAAAGGACGAAAACCTATGTGGCCATCTTACAGATACAGAAAAATCACGTGACAAAATCCAACACTATTCATGATTAAAATCTCTCAGCAAATCAGGAATAGAAGGGAGTTTTCTGAATATGATAAAGGGCACCTATGAAAAATCTTCAACAAATATCAAACATAATGGATAAAGACTAAAACTTGTATACTAAAGAAATTAAAGGAGGGAAGCAGACTATTTGCCGACGACATCATCCTATACATAGAAATTCTTAAGGAGTACACACACATATGGACACACAATGCAAAACTACTAAAACAACTTTGTGCGAGGTTATAGGAAGCAAGAGCAATATGAACCACTCAATTGTTTTTCTGCAAATTAGCAACAAGAAATCCAAAAGTAAATTTAAGAAAATAATTCCATTCACAAAGAATGAAGCAGAATAAGATACTTAGTTCAACAAAAGAAGTTCACGATTTGTGCAATGAAAAGTACAAAGCACTGCTGAAAGTAATTAAAGAAGATATCAATAAATGGAAAGACATTCCACTTCCATTGATTAGAAGATTCAAGAATTTTTTGTAGAAGTGACAAGATAAGACTAAGATTTATATGGAAATGAAAGAATCTAGAATAGTCAAAATGATTTTTAAGAGAACAAAGTTTACTTACTATAAGGTTACAGTATCAAAATAGTATCGTATTTGCATAAAAATAGCCCTGAGGATCAGTGAAATAGAATCGAGTTCAGAAATAGAACCTGACATTTATGGGCAATTGATTTTTAACAAAGGCTCCAAGACAACTCAATGAAGAAAACATAGTTTTCAACAAATGTTTGTACCAGCACTACACACAAAAAATAACTCAAAGTAGATCATAAGTATCAATGTAACAACTAAGAATATAAAACATCCTGAGGAAAACATAGAAAATCTTCATGACCTTTGGTTAGGTAATGATATGTTAGATATGATACCAAAAGCCCAAGCCATAAGAGAAAAGCTGGTAAATTGGATTGTATCAAATTAGAGCTTTTGTACTTCAGAACACACCATTAGGAAGATGAAAGGACAAGCCACTGAGTGGGTGAAAATATTTTCAAATTGTATGTCTGATAAATGCCTTGTATCTAGAATATATAAAGAAATCAATGTTCAGTGAGAAGACAGTCCAGTTACAAAAAGAGCAAAATTGCATATGACTGGTTAACAAGTACATTAAAAAGTGTTCAACATCATTAGTTATTGGAAAAATTAAAATCACAATAAGTTACCATTGTATACCCACTAGAATGGCTCTAATTCAAAAGACAGAGAAGGGAATTCTCTGGCAGTCCAGTCGTTAAGACTTGGCCCTTTTACCGCTATGGGCCTGGGTTCAATTCCTGGTTGGGGAATTAAGACCTCACAAGTCACACAGCGCCCCCTCCCCCCAAAACACACAACATCAAGTGTTGGTAAATATGTGAAGAAAAATGTACAGCCACTGTGCAAAAGAGTTTGGCAGTTTCTTAACAGATTACACAAGCTTATCAAAGGACTTAGTGATTCCAGTCTTAAGAGTCTACTTGAGGAGTGAAAACACGCACAAAAACTTGAATATAAATGTTCATAGACGCAGTGCCACAACCCAAACAGGAAATAGTCTAAGAGACTAGCAACCTGGCAGTGGATAAAAAAACAGGGTACCAGCACACATGGACTATTGTACAACAGTTAAAAGGAATTAAACAACAATACACACTGAAACACAGATGAGCCTCAAATACGCCATAATAAATGAAAGAGGCAAGATCTACCAGAAGCTACACTGTGTGATTTCATTTGTATGAAATGCATGGAAATGCACGTTTATAGAAACAAGTAGATTAGTGGCTGCTGAGGGAGGGGGTTTGTGAGTGAGGATTAACCGCAAATAGGCTTGTGGAACATTGTGAAGGTGATGAAAAGGCCCTAAGATCAGATTGTGATGATGGCTGCACAACTTTGTAAATTTACAACAAAACACTAAATTATGTACTTATAGTATATAAACTGTTTTCCAATAAAGTGGTTTTAGTTGTTAGAGGGAAGATAGGTTAGCCAGGGGAAAAACAATGAAGATTAAGCTCTTCTTTGATCACATAGCCTACTGTGGTTACTTCTATTCTACCGGTTAATAATACTCTTTTCAAAGCAGCTGCCTTATTCTCTGCTTTACATTTCCCATTAGAAAGGTCAACAGAGCAAGCTGATGAGTCTGGTAACTATTCTTTCCTGCTCAGGAAATTCTTCCACATTAGGTCTTTAGGTGGAGTGTACCAGTCTCGGCCAACTGACATCTCAAGCACCTGGCACGGAAACTGGAAACAGAAATCAGGAAGAGCTGGAGACTATAGAGAACAAGGGCACGTGATCTGCCGTTGCCAAGAAGATGTGGTTCGTGGGACTGTTCAACGCCCTCCATGAGCCTGGTGTGAGAACTGACTATCAATGTGCCTACCAGTCAGCCTGAGGCAGGGAAGCGATCCCAGCACAGAAGAGAAAAGGGGGAGAGAGGACAGGAGGAAGTGAGGAGAGAGAACAAAGTGTTGGCAAGTCACCCTGTTGCAGGCAATTTCTGCTGCTCCAAAAACAGTATCCAACTGACAAGCCTCCAGAGACATGTGAAGGCCATTTGTATTACCAGACAAACTGAAAACACTTGATTCAGGGCCCTAAAACTGTGAATCCTAGAACGTTATGATCACATTTTATAGCTATGGGGAAAATCAGAACAGGAAAGACTGGGCAGAGGTTCAAAGAGGAAATGCCTTCTGCCAAACCAGGTCACCTGAGCTTCCTGTCTAAGCATGGACCCAAGGAGAGTGGGTGAGACAAAGTGTCTTATTCGTGAATCAAAATTTACTTCAACAGCAAGGCAGGCTGGGGCAGGATGGGACTGGGTTCACATCTCATTTGTATTTTTCCCTGTGAAAGGCAGAGGATGCAATAAGAATGCTTTTCCTATGGATGTGTGCGTGGATATTTTCATGGGCCAGGCAGAGGAAGAAGAGACACATGGGAGGAGGTGATGCTCAGAGGATGCACTTGTGTCTTGGGGGCCTGCATGATGAGCGCTGTTGGGCACTTTTCCTTTATTTAGTTCTGCTGGCAACTTTGTAAGATGTGTGTTATTATACCTACCTGATAGATGAGGATCTGAAGCTCAAAAATCTTTCCTACCTGTAAAATAGGTAACATTATCCATGATACACATTATTTACAAGTAAGAACTTCAGGCTCCAAATTTTGAATGGCCAGTGTTATTGTTGATCAGTCGCTCAGTTGTGTCTGACTTTGCGATTCCACATACGGCAGCATGCCAGGCTTCTCTGTCCTTCACCATCTCCCAGAGCCAGTGTTACATACTTAGTAAGTGGTAGAGCTGGGCTTTAAATTTAGGTCCATGTAAGCCTGGAGCTCCTATTTTTCTTTTATATAGCTCACTGCCCATTCAGGTTTGGATAGTTTAAAAAAATGTTCAGCTTTTCAGCTTTGACTCTATTTCTTGTTTCTGGATGATAATAAGCCAGCCAACAGTCCTCCTGGGAATTCTTTTCGCCTCTAGGGCTAGAAGAATAGAAAAACACCACCATGCCCTTGAAGCCTCACTAACAATCATGACTATAAAGGCTGGAGTCAGTGCTGAGAGGATATTATTAACAAATGGCTTAAGAAAAACCTTCAGAGCGTTAGCAGCCACCCACACTATTTGTAAAATCTTAGGGAGGAAACCTGATCCAGAAAATGGTTGGAAAAAAACAAACTCCAGTATCAGAAAAATAAAAGGAGGGGGATCATTGCCTTCAGACAACTTGTTTTATCAAGAGCAATAAAAGCGTTCCAGTTGATTCAACAAAAAATAACCAAAAACAAGGTCATTTTTAAAAAAGGCATTTACAGGACTGTGGGTTTCATTTCCTTTGCTTTTAGATCTTTAGCCTCTCATTCTGAGCAGCAGATGCGATGCTGTCGTATAAGGAAGACCACCTGCTTTCCAGGGCATCTCTGCAACAAATAGCTTTGAGGGAGAGAGAAGAAAGATCACAGGATGAAAAGGAAAGAATTAGAAAGGGGGAAACGGGAAATTAAGAAGTTGGCTTAATGCACATCTTCTGAATTATTCAACTGCTAAAAAGCCGACAGATTTCTTTTGACACTTGACTGTCTCACAGTGTCGATATCCATATTCCACTTTTTAAGGACCTACTTAAAGAGAATTCTGTCCATCTGCACAGCCCAGTTTTGTGACATATTTATCTTTCTTTGCAAAATGGAGGCATAAAAAATTTATAGAACATGGGTATTAATTAAATGGTGTTTTAGTTGAGGAAAGTTGCTCAGCTTTAAAATGACTCCCAAGGGTGAATCTTTTTGTAAAAGAAAGTCTCTTTTGGAAATTAAAATAACCCACAGTCACTCATCCTTCTCACCCACCACCACACACAAAAAAAGGGCTTAGTATTTTTAAGTTTCAGAGTTTCTAAAAATGTGTTAAAAACTCGTACTTGAGGCAACAGGTATGACTTGATTCACTTGAAATTATAACCTCAGGGGCTAATCGTTTGGAGAGAACTGTATCCCCACATGCCAAGGGAAATAAGACATTAAGGGAATTATTCACACAATTCCGATCAAATTAACATACTCACCTGAAGCACACCAGTAATAAAAGTAATAACAGGAAAATGTCTACAGTTTGAAGTCTCAGGAAATAATTTGTTCTAGAAAGTTGTATGTTCCATATAGTGAAGGTTTTCCTTTTATTAGACACACAAATATTATTTTCAGTTTTAAATAGTTTTAAGATTTTTGTCAAATATATCATGCATTGCTTTGCCTTCTTAAACAGTGCTTATTTAGTTATAATTCATTCTATTAACACTTTTAAAAAGGATCTCAGAGAACCATTAAGCTATAGGCTAAACATAATTAGAACTCTCTTCAGTGTTGCAGGATCTTCATATTAAACATCAGCAATAGCACAAGACTATAATAAGGCAACGCCCTTAGGAAGATAAACAGACTTGGTCCTTTACTGTGTGGTGGCCATATCCTCCTTTAGTATTTTTTTTTTAATTTAAAAAAAAATAAAGAGCTTATGAATATTCAAAAAAAATAAAAAAAAAAGAATACAGAGCTCCTTTAGTGTTTTAATTCTTGTGTCTGCTTCTTGAAGTTGCTCTGTCTCTTCCCGTACTGCCAAGCAATCTCTTTTTGTTCCTGTTACAGGGCTTTCTCTGACGGTACCCTCCCTCTCTTAAAAAAAATTACTTCTAATATTCTACAAGCTCAGAAACCAAATGATCCACTAGAACAAAAAGGTGCTAAGTAGGACCAAGAGAGAATTGCTCTTCTAATGTATAGCCCAGCAACCAGAAAAAAGCAGGTTGGAATAGGTTTTTATTAACAGTAGCATTGACAGATGACATTCAAGGTGCAATATTTGGGACATGTTTTTGTTTAGTCACTCAGCTTTTGGAGGGATGCAACACTTACTTGTATGGCTAAAGGAAGAGCCTTTGAGCTAGGCTGGAATTTTTCCTTTCTAGATTTTGCTGATGTTCTTGTGCCTATGTTTTCTGTGCTTGGGCATTCTTAGAACTTGAAACTCTTTGAAGAATATTCTTTGCTTCTGTTAAGGTAGTTGTTTAAAAGCGACTTCAATAAACACACATTCAAATGTTGATTTTGGGGGGTTATTTAACCTCCTGGAATCTACTTTGCAAAATGAGCATTGGAACTCATATTTTTTTACCTGGGACAGCTTGCTTCACCCAAGACACTGCCAAGATACAGAAGTTAAGGTCTAAGCCTTTTGGCAAGGAGATTCTTCGACGGAGCAAACTTGGCTGTCACAGTACTTCCTATGCAATACCACCAATATCCCTCCTCTCCTCCCTTCAGAGGAGAAGAGAATCCAATCAGAGTCGCACAAAAACATCTGAAAACTGTGGATGATGTATCGTTGATTTTGATGACACATATGCCCAATAACCATAGTTTTCTTTTTGGTTATTAAATATATTCCAGATAAAATAGTTGACAATAATTGAGATCTGGATAAGTAAGATGTTTCAGCACTAGAGAAGACTAGATAAGTCAGAAGAGTTCTCTACTTCGACACTCAAAAGACAGATGAGGCTATCGCTTCTGTGGTATTACTGCCAAAATGTAGAAGCCAAATCTAATCATAATGAAATAAATAAATACCAAATAAGGGCCATTTCTATAGAAGGCTTACACTCTTCAAAAGTGTCAAGATCAAGAAAGACAATCTTAGGAACATTTCCAGCCTGAAGAGTTAAGAGACAGGTTTTTTAATCAAAACCCCCCCCAAAACCTTAAAATTGAAATACAAAGAGATTTAGGGCAACTAAGTAGGAGAAATGTGGTAAAGAAAAATGAGTGACTACCAATTCCTTTTGATAATACTGTATCTTAGAATTTGCTCTATTCTGATTCTAAAAGGAACAGATTCAGTTCATAAATGTTGTAGGAAAACAATATATCACAAAACTACATTGAATTTCTTCTTCATACACTTTCATAATGATAAACCCCAATCCAATTATCAAGATCCAAAAGTTTTCTTGAAAAATTCTTATATCTACGTATCTTTTAGAATGAGCTGAGATCATGGGCCTTCCACTTTCCAATTCTTCTTATAAGGAATTTGAAAATCCTCACTCTGTTCTCACAACAAGTAAAAAGATAAACAGGTTGAAAAATCAACTCTTCTTGGATACATAAGAGAAGAGACAAAAAACAGATCTCCATGCCCAAGATTGGAGAGACAGACAGGTGAACACAGGGTGTCACAGCTTATTGGAGTAGAGATTCATGAGTGGAAACCATCTGGTGGGAAACTACTTAAGTTAAAACTGCTCAGGAACAAGTGCCAGGGCAGGGAAACCTAAAGTTTAATTGACAATTACTACAAGCTTAGTGTGCACAATGCTGAGAGTTAAACAAACTTCAGGTGACTTAGTAATTGGTAGCCCCTCATGCTTTTGTCCCTGGAGAAGGCAAAGGCTACCCACTCCAGGATTCTTGCCTGGAGAATTCCCATGGACAGAGGAGCTTGGGGGACTTCAGTCCACGGGGTCACAGAGTTGGACACGAAGGAGTGACTAAGCACATGCTTTTGTAGGGCTACCTAGGTGACTCTAGTAGTAAAGAACCCACCTCCAATGCAGGAGACATGCGACTTGGGTTTGATCGCTGGGTGGGGAAGAACCCTTGGAGGAAGGTATTGTAACCCACTCCACTATTCTTGCCTCGAGAATCCCCTGGACAGAGGAGCCTGGTGGGCTACAGTCCATAGTGTCTCAAAGAGATGGACATGACTGAAGCAGCTTAGTAAGCATGCAGGCTTTTGTAAAATTTACCTCCAGAAACTCAACCATGTTCTCATAATGAATACTGAGGAAAATCTCTTACTTCTGATAGGGGTGGGAAAAGTAACCTGTTTGAAATATATCAGAGCATATTTCTTAAGGCCTGCTCTTAGGAGAAACTAGCTGGCTAGAGCCTAACATGCTGAGATGTTATAAGGGAAATGTCCAACTGCAGTCAATGTTAGCCTTCCACATGGAGAAAGAAAGCATTCAACACTGGCACATTCCCGCCATTCTGTGTCACCTAAGAGGGGAGAAAAACCTGAGAAACGATAGTGAAGTTCACAATCCAGAGACATACGTTCACTAAAAGACTAAGACTTAATCACAGGATTATAAAATTCTTCTTCTTTCCCCACACCATGCCACCACTTTACTAAATGCCTATTTATAGCAGTTCCTTTCACACAGTATGTCATGTCCAACTATTAAGAAAAAAATTACAAGGCATACTAAAAAGCAAAAAACAAAAACAAAAAACCCACAATATGAAGAGATAGATCAAGAATCAGAAGCAGGCATGGCAGGGGGATTGAATCTGTCAGTCCAGAAACTTAAAACTGGATAAAGTAGATCCCATGCAAGAGCAGAGGGACAATGTAAGCTGAGAGATGGAAATCCTAAGAAAAAGCAAAAATGATTTCTAGACATCAAAAATATTGCAACCAAAATAAAAATTCCTTTGATTGGCTTATTCTAGACTGGACATGGGTGAAGAAAGAATCCCTGGGCTAGAGGGTATATCTATAGAAGCTTTTAAAACTGTTGAACACAAAGACTGAAGACAATGGGACAGAACATCCTAGGACTGTGGGATAACTACAGAAGACGCACCACATGTATAATGGGAACAGCAGAAGGAAGAGAGAAAGGAACAGAAGAAACATGTGCAACAATATTGGCCAAGAATGTCTACAAATTAATGTAACAAAATAATCCATAGATCCAGAAAGCTCAGAGAACAGTAAGCAGGATAGATGCCAAAATACCCGCACCTAGGCATCTCGTTTTCAACCACAAGAAGTCAAAGAGAAAACTCCTGACAGAAGTAGGAGGGGTAAACAAACCTATAAAGAAACAAAGATAAGAATTATACCTTCCTTCATCTCGAAAATCATGCAAGCAAGAAGAGAGGAGAATGAAATATTTCATGTTGAAAGTCAAAACCACAACGACAGAATTCTGTACCCTGAACAGTTACCCTTGAAAAGTGAAGGTAAAATAAAGACTTGTTCAGACAAACAAATTGGAGGGAATTAGTTACCAATAGACCTACCTTACAAGAAATGTTTTAAAATGCTTTTTTATAGGGAAAGAAATTAATATGTCATAAACTCAAATCTTAAAGAGAAAATAATGTAAATAAATTAAAAACTTTTATTTTTCTACTTAATTGATCTAACAAATCATGTGGGCTTCCCTGGTGGTAAAGAATAAGAAAAAGTGGTAAAGTAGTAAAGAATCTGCCTTCAGTGGAGTAGAACACCTGTAATGCAGGAGACACAGTGATCCTTGGGTCGGGAAGATCCCCTAGAGAAGGAAATGGCAAATCACTCCAGAATAAAAACTTTCATTTTTCTACTTAATTGATCTAGCAAATAGTAGTTTGAAAATAACAATAGCAACAGTGTATGTTTACATATGTGTGTGTGTGTGTGTATATATAATTTGTGTGTGAAATGAATATAAGAGATAAGAGAAGGAATTAATATTATTTTTATAATGTACTAACACTACCTGTGAACTGATAGCATTATTCGAAGGTGGACTTCAATTAGTTGTAGTTCCCAGGTGGCACTAGTGATAAAGAACCTGCCTGCCAATGCAGGAGATGAGAGTCGTGGGTTAAATCCCTGGGTTGGGAAGATCCCCTGAAGGAGGAAATGGCAACCCACTCCAGTATTCTTGCCTGGAGGATCCCTTGGACAGAGGACCCTGATGGGCTACCGTCCACAGGGTCGCAAAGAGTCAGACACAACTAAAGTGACTTAGCACTAGCACTAGTATATTGCAAATTCTAGGGCAACCACCAAAGAAAAAAAGGAGTTAAAAATAGAAATATAATATGCTAAAAAAGAGAATGAATCAAATAAAATTCTTAACTAAAACCATGAGAGGCAGAAAAAGAATGGAAAACAAAAATAAGAAAATACAAAAGTAATAAATAGAAAATAGTAACAGACATGGTGAATAATGGGTTTCCCCAGTGGCTCAGTGGTAAAGAATCTGCCTGCAATGTGGGAGATGCAGGAGATTTGGGTTCAGTCCCTGGGTTGGGAAGATCCCCTGGAGGAGGACATGGCAACCCACTCCAATGTTCTTGCCGGTAAAATCCTATGGACAGAGGAGCCTGGTGGGCTCCAGACCATAGTGTTGCAAAGAGTCGGACATGACTGAAGCAACTGAGCACACACATGGTGGATAATAATCCAACCATATAACCATCACTTTGAATGTCAATGGTCTAAATACAGCAATTAAAAGACAAGGATTGTGAGTGAATCAACAAGAAAGACTCAACTATATGTTGTCTCCAGGAAAAATCCCTTTAAATAGAAAGACACAAGCAGAGCAAAAACAAATGGATGGTGAGAAACACAGCATGGTAACACTAATCAAAAGAAAATAGGAATAGCTATCTTAATTTCAGGTAGAGCAGACTTCAGAGCCTGGAGCATTATTAAAGATAAAGAAGGGAAACACACAATGATAACAAAGAGTCAGTTCTCCAAGAAGACATAACAGCCTTTAGTATGCATGTATCTAACAACAGAGCGTCAAACCACATAAGGCAACACCTAATAGAATTGCAAGGAGAAATAGATTGATTGTCATAGAGACATCAATACCCATCTATCAGAAATGGACAGGCAGAAAATCAGTAATGACATGGTTGAGCTCAATAAGCCCATCAGTCAACTGGGTATAATTAAAATCTGTAGACTATCTCACTCAACAAAGGTGAAATACACTTTCTTCTTGAGCTCACATGGAATATTCACCAAAACAGATTACATTCTGGGCCATAAAACACACCTAACAAAATAAAGAATAGAAATCATACAATGTCTGCTCTCAGATCACAGTGGAATTAAACCAGAAATCAACACAGAAAGTTAACTGGAAAATCCCCAAATATGTGGATAACAAACAACACACTTCTAAGTAACACATAGGTCAAAGAAGAACTCTCAAGAGAAATTAAAACATTTTGAACTAAATGAAAACACAATTTATCAAAATTTGTGGAAAGAAATTGAAGAAGGCACAAATGAATGGAAAGATATTCTGTGCTCATGAATTGGAAGATATTGTTGTTAAATGTTCAATATGCCCAAAGTGATCTACAAGAAAGCAATCTACGTTCAGTGCAATTCTATCAGAATCCCAAGGACATATTTCAAGAAACAGAAAACACATTCCTAAAACTTGTGTGGAACCACATAAGACCCCAAATAGCCAAAGCAATTTTGAGGAAGAAGAATATAGCTGGAGGCACTCATTTCCTGATTTCAAGTTATATTACAAAGCTATAGGAATTAAAGCACATTGGTATTGGCATAAAATAGATACAAATATCAATGGAAGAGAATAGAGAGCTCAGAAAAAAACCACACATGGGTATCAATTGATGATTAAGAGGCCGAGAGTACACAATAAGGGAAGGATAGTTTCTTCAATTTTGGACAGCTACATGTAAAAGAATGAAAGTGGACCACTATCTCATACCATTCACAAAGATAAACTCTAAATAAAGGACTTGAACATCAGACTTGAAACCATAAAACTCCTGGGAGAAAATATGGGTAAATTTCCTGACATCAACCTTTGCAATCATTTTTTAATTTGACACCAAGAGCAAAGCCATCCCTGGCACTCTCTTCGAGGACTTGCGTCTCTATCTTTGTCTTCTTGTATCCACTGTAGGTAAACTTTTGAATCACAATTCTTTCCCAATCCTAATTAAGCTCCCACATTGAAAGTATTGCCTTAAACCAGAGTCTAAAACTCCATAAATATTCTAATTTTTCCCTCTGCCCTCTGAAAGGCACTAGAATTCTGTCAAGACAAGACTGCTTAGCCCACAGTTTATGCTTTCTACAAAAAGGTGAGAATACTTTCAGGGTGCTTGGACAATATGTTTCATGGCCAACAAGCTTACTAATGCCTCAAGCACACTGAGCTTGAGAAATTGGAGGTGCATTCATTAGCAGAGGTATAGGGTCCAGAGTGGCAATTACACAAGTATTCGTACTATAAATATTACCTTTAGCATGGGAAAAATAAACTCAGATTTGTCTTATTAAGAGGTTGTTTTGATGATATTTTCAAGGAGCCATCAGAGTACGTTTGATTGAGTTTGTAAATGAACCAAAGAGACCTCAGGCAGCATATTCAGGTTAGAGAGTGTGTTTTGGCATAGCACAGCATTCCTGTGAACTGCTAAAGCACCTAACACTTTGCAAAGAATAACAGAGAGAGGCAAAGCTTTCCATGGAGATCAAATTATAAAGGCCTGATCCTTAAAGTTTCTATTTAATGCAAGAACATTAGGAAAGTCTGGACAGATCCACAGAACAAGATATTAATATTAACGATTCATAGCAGCTAAGGAGCTACAAATAGTTCTTTAACATGAGACTGCTTATCCCACATTTTATGCTTTCTACAAAAAGGTGGAAAGAGTACTCTCAGCATGTCTGGACAAATTTATTTCAGGGCCAGTGAACTTTCTAATGCCTCAAGCACACTGACCTTGAGAAATTGAAATTACATTCATTAGAAGAGGTATAGACTCCAGAATTTCTAACCATTGCCATCACTATCATCAATAATGCCTCATCGTCATCCTAAAGTCATATCAGGATAAAACAGTACAGTGGCTAAGACTTGGGCACCTTAGGATGGAAGGACTGTATTTGACATGTGAGATGGATATGAATCACTGGGAAATAGGAGGTGGACTGTAGTTGGATGAATAATGACCCACCAAATTTGTCATCCTAATTCTCAGAGCCTGTGAATGTTACTTTATAGGGCGAAAAGGGCTTTGAAGATATAATTGTTAGTATTGAGATGGGAAGATTATCCTATATTGCCTAGTTGGCCTGATGTAATTACAGTATCTTTATGAGGGACATTGGAGAAGTCAGATAGATTATTAGAGTTCAGAGTCAGAAAGCTCAGATTATCAGAAAGTTCAGAGTGAGAGAAGGTGAAATGATGATGGGAGCAGAGAGGGGAAGGATGCCCTTTGAAGATAGAAGAAGGGAGTCATATCGAGGGGATACAAAAGTAGCTCCCCTTAGAGCATTCAGAAAAAAGCAGCCCTGTTGACACTTGAACGTTAGCCCGGGGAAACTGATTTTGGACTTCCGACTTCCAGAACTGTAAACGAGAAATCTGGAGTGGTTTAAACCACTAAATTTGTGGCAATTTGTTACAGCAGCCAGAGGAAGCTAACACAGACAGAGACATTACACACAGTTCCACTAACTAAATTCAGATACTACATTCATTTTTGACTTCTCATACTTCTAGGATTGCATAACAAATTATTACACATGTGAAGTCTTAACACACATGCATTATCTGTTTTCATAGATCAGGAGTTCAGGCATGTCTTCGCTGGGTCCTGTGTGTTGGCTGGGGGTCTCATCTGTGGCTTGAGATCCTCTTCCAGCTCCTGTTGTTATTGGTAGAATTCATTTTCTTGCAGCGGTAGATCTCATGATGTCTTGGAAACTGTCTGTTTCTTCCATTTGACTCCTAAAGACTTTTTTAAATGACTCATCTGATTAAGTCAGGCCCACTCAAGATAATCTTTCTTTTGATTAATTAAAAGTCAACTAATTCAGGACTTCAATTAATCTTCAGAATCTTCTCACCTTTGCCAGGTAATATAACCTAATTATAGGACTGATATCTTATTCTATTCGCAGATCCTGCTTACGCTCAAGTAGGGGATATCATACAGTGTACATGAGGCAGTGAAAATATTGGGGGCTCACTTAGAATTCTTTCTAACACAGACACATAAAATGTCATTTTTAAGACATTTTAGATGATATAAAATCTTAGATTCCTAAACAAAAGTTCTCGTACTTCTAGGATTTACGGAAAATCTAATCCTAGCAATTGAGGAAGTTATCTTTGTAGATACATAAATACGTTCAGTGTATGTGTAGATACACAAAATATGAATACAGTTTTATATCTGTCTATATCTATATATTCTTTGGCAGGAAATAATTGTTTTACTCATTAAGAATCTTAGTCCAACAAATCAAATTATGAAACAAGCAATCCACTGGAGGCCTAGGCTCAAAATTCAGATCTCAACAATTCTTGCTTAAAGTTTTACCCACTATACCATAATATAATCAGTATTTGATTATCAGGAAACACATTATAAACTCAGAATTCAGATTTATATGGTGTTGATGTCAATAATTTCCAGCAGGAGACTATAATACAAGTCCTCATAAATGCTGGTGTTTCCCCTTCACACCCCAAGGGAAGCTTTAATCATCCAACATTATCAAGTAAGTGATAACACTGTGTTCTTATTGCCTTTTTGTAGGTATAAGAAGTTGACATGGCCTCATTACTCAATGCACACACACTATTTATGAGGTTCATGTCCTTACCATTTAATCATGGAGCCCAATAATTTATTATTCATTTAGGAAAATTAATAGTTTCGTTGACAAATCACTTTGAAGCTATAATTTGGCATTCCTGATTAAATCATGGCCAGTAGCCTCATGAAACTAATTGGAAGAAATAAGAAAGGGGGAGAGAGAGAGACAGACAGACAGAAGCAGAGAGGGAGAAGAGGCAGGCAGGGAGATAGGACTTGTATCTTTATTTTTCAGTCTTTTTAGTCATAATATTTGCTGGTAGAAGCCAGCCTGTCAGTACAGATCAAGTTTTTATTCAATATTCCCTCTAGTCATAGTAGGGATCTAGTAGGATTAGAATTTTCTCTAACATCCCATATTGCTTCTATTTTTCTCTCCTCATTTGTCTTTTCCTGGAAATCAGAATTTCTACTGCAACTCTACAAAACTCTAGGACAGAAGATAGGGGCTGTGGTTTCTGTTTTCAACTCTGCCTCTAACAGCTTATGTGATCTTGGCAAGTCATTGTTGGCCTTGGTTTTGCATCTGAGGAATATCAGAAGATTTTAAAACTCCATCTAGTTCTAAAATTGTATGATTCTCAATTGAACTGAATCCAAGGGAAATTCAGGATCTATTTTGTGAAACATTATTTTGTATCACAATTTTGGTATTATTACTTTTTATTGTTTTTTAATAGCTCAGAGGCAACTCATATTAACTATAACTGCAAAGTAGAAATGAAATCGGGAGCAGAAATAATGATAAAACTGCCATCTAATGAGCACTTAGTATGTGTCTGGTGCCATGCTAAGTGCTTTAAACACTTTATTTACTCCTCAGGACAATATTCTGATAGAATTATTATCTCTACTTTACAAACGGAGAACTAGAGGCATCTTAAAATGGTTAGGTGACCTCCCCAAGCTTGCATTGCTAAGCTAGTCAGCAGCAGAGCTCAAAGTTGAATCTGTATCACTAGAGTCTGAAGACTGTGCTTTTGGGGTTTAAGCTCTTCCAGTATCACCTGCTCCATTCACTTGCATTATGGCCAATCAAACCCAACATTGTTAGACAGTGAGGTTACCCAGACTAGGCAGCACGTGCTTTTGTACACACTCTCCCTCCCACACCCTTTGGAGCACACCGGTGGGAGACTGAAAGGCTTACAAGTGTGGGCTCATTCCTTCCTGCTTTCAAAAACTCCAGAGGGTCTCTGTTTCTCTTGTCAGCATCACCATGACCTTTAGAATCAGGGAAGTTCAAAGGCAGATCTTCCTCTGGAAAAATCTGGAAGACCGCTTGCACTACTGCAGTCCTAACTACTTGCCCTTACTAATGTACAAGTGCTGGCAGAGAGTGACCTATCTTTCCTTCCCATTTTAAAAGAAATTATTATAAAATTAACACATGACATAAAAACTTAAGGCTGATTAAAAGGGTAGAAGTAAAAAGTTAGAGCCCCCTAGAATGTGATAGTTGGATGAACATGAGAAATCACCCTGATCCTGGGAAAGAGTGAAGGCAAAAGGAGAATTCTCGGACAGCAGAGGATGAGATGGTGAGATAGCATCACTGAGGCAATGGACATGAATTTGGGCATACTCCACGAGACAGTGAAGGACAAGGAAGCCTGGTGTGCTGCAGTTCGTGGGGTCTCAAAGAGTTGGACATGATTTGGCAACTGAAAAACAACAACAACAACAAAAATATGTTGGTGAGTTTGTACAAGTCACTCAGTTCCTCAGTATGGTAGAAATAGAACTGGTGCCTAGTTCCCTGACTCTACTGCAAAAGCTACTGCTGGGGAGTTCTGATTAAGGAAAGAACACAATATACACAAGAAGAGAATGCCAAGGAAGGACCAAGGTAGAGACTGAAAGAGGCAGACATTGTAACTGCAAGCCAAGGAGTGCCAGAGAGTGACTCACAATATATGTTGTCCTCTTCTTTCAGTCCTAAGGGAAGACCAGCCTCCAGCTGAGTACCTCTTGCCTCCTAGTTGCCCCCAACTTTCTGGGGGAAATATGAGATGGGGAGAAGCTCAGAGGCATTTTTTAGAGTCTCATTCATAGCTTGACCAGATGTAGTAATGCTCTGACATCAAAGAGTTAGACATCCTTTGCAGCTGAGGAACTTTGGGGAGGAAGAGACAAATATTACCTGGGAAAGCTCCCAAGAGCCTCCAGTGGCTGCAAACTTGATTTCTATGATTCCCAGGTCAGCCCTAGTGAACCCTTTCTGATGTTCTTGTTTGTTTGTTTCTTCCCAACTAGCTCACTCTCTGCCTATTCTCTCTGAACATCCCTTCCCAAAACAGCAGGGGGACAAAATAAAACAGATGCAAGAACTGATTCAGAACTGGAGTTTAGGCTCCGTCAAAGAAAATATGTGGGGAGCATGTAAGTGCTGGTGAAGGTGGTGTACAGAGGGGTGCATCTCTGGGAGAGGGTGTGGGGTTTGTTCTCTGGCACTGGATGGAACAGGGTTTTCCAGTAGCCTCTGGGGAAAAGGGTTTTTTCCAGCCTGTTAGCATCCCTGGTCTTTATGAGTGCTGGTGGAGGGAATCCCCACTGGCCTCATGCTGTACTGGCTTGGCCAAGCCTGTGTGGTTCAAGTTCACTGTAAGAAGTAGGAGAGAGCCTGAACAGAGTCCTTTGGTAGGAATTATAATTCTTCTATCCTCCCTAGAGAATATTTCTGGGGTCATTAAAGGATTCCCCATTACTTTCAGCCTCTCCCCTCCAGAGTGGGTATGGAGGAAATTAACTGGAACAGCAACATCAGTTGTTATTCCTTGTTCAGCAGCTCAGTCATGTCCAACTCTTTGTGACCCCATGGACTGCAGCATGCCAGGCTTCCCTGTTCTTCACCAACTCCAAGAGTTTGCTCAAGCTCACACCCATCGAGTTGGTGATGCCATCCAACCATCTCATCCTCTTTCATCCCCTTCTCCTCCTGCCTTCAATCTTTCCCATCACTGTGATCTTTTCTAATGAGTAGGCGCTTCACATCAGGTGGCCAAAGTATTGGATCTTCAGCTTCAGCAGCAGCCTTTCCAATGAGTATTCAGAATTGATTTCCTTTTGGATTGACTGGTTTGATCTCCTTGCAGTTCAAGGGACTCTCAAGAGTCTTCTCCAACGCCAGCAGCATCAGAGCAGCTCCTATTCTACCCTCTGCAGAGAGCCTGGCTCTGTGCTCAGTGTGGGGCTTCCAGCCCATCTCCCCACAGGTGAAGTGACCTGAAGCCTAAAGAGCAAGATGGTGACATTCACCTTCTTGCCCTTCTTCCCTTCTCCAATACAAAAATAGCCTTCAGAAACTCTAGCTGTGAGATAGGCACCAAAATCCCACCCAGGCAGGCTGTGAATATGAACTGGCTGCTACCAGAACCATTCCACACTCCTCCAGCCCCTTCCTACTACTCCTTCTGTGCTAAGTTGGCTCCCTCTCTCCTCTGCTTTCCAGTTAGCCTCTGACCTTTCAAGTCACCTACCCTGGTTGCTCTGACCTTTTCTTTTTTCTGCAAAAGAGTCCCTCCCTGTCCCTAAATCCTCATCAGTAAACACTCCCCATGGTACCCCTCAGTCTGTACTTAGGAAGAAAACAACTGGGAGATAAGCTGAAATAGAGAACAGGGTTTCTAGTGAGCTTTACATGGCTATGCTCCCTGGAGTATGTATACCTTAAAATACTAGTATCTTGATGTAGTGAATTAAATGTTTGTGCTTGCATGCCAAGTCACTTCAATCGTGTCTGACTCTTTGTGATCCCATGGACTGTAGCCCATCAGGCTCCTCTGTTTATGGGATTCTCCCATGGGACTACTGAGTGGGCAAGGATACAGGAGTGGGTAGCCATTTCCTTCTCAAGGGGACCTTCCTGACCCAGGGATCAAACCCACCTCTTATGTATGTCTCCTGCAGAAGAGTTCTTTACCATTAACGCCACCGGGGAAACCCCAGTGAGTTAAACGGTCCCCTTGATATATATACTCATACCCTAACCCCTGGAGCTTGTGAATATGATCTTATTTAGAAAAATCATCTTGGCATATGAATTAATTAAGGGTTTAGGAATGAGATTATCCTGAATTTATCCTGGTGGTCCCTAGTCCGCTGACAAGTATCCTTATAAGAGACAGAAGAGAAGAAACAAACACAAAGGCGCGCAAGGCCACGTGAAGCCAGAGACTGAAGGGGCAGAGACTGGAGTTTACAGTCACAAGCTAAGGGTCTCCTGGAGCCACCAGAACCTTCCTAAACATAACCATGCTTAGCAGGTTTTTGCATAAGACTTCCTGCAGGTTGCAGAGCAAACATCAGTTTACGTGTGCTCATTCTTCTGTTTAACACAAGTGGGATTATATGATCCTGTCTTGCCTCTTGTCTTTTCCACTTAGTATATCATGGATATATTACATGTTGGCCATAAAAAGATTTGCTCACCTTTTGATGACTGTAATATTCTCATTGTATGGCTCTATCACAACTTGACTATTCTCTGTGGAAGGACATTTAGCTTATTTCTAGAGTTCTGCTCTTTTAAATAATGGTAAAATCACAGCAGTATACATATATCTTTGTGGTTTTGGCAACATTTTTTAGAAATGGAAGAAATTTTTTAGAGTAGGTTAAAGGGCATGTCACCTAGTTAGCTTCCAGAAGGATTGCACCCAGTTGTACTTTCACAGGATTTGAGAGGACCCATTTCCCAGGTCACTGACCATAACAGGTATAATCAGCAATTTTAACTGCTACTGGCCTGTATGTTTCATATTTTTCATGTTATTGGGTGGGGATAGGGAGAAAAATATTCCATGCCTGGGAATTATGACCTAAAACTCAAATAAAAATTCTAATTAATGTTATTTCTTCCACCTAAGGGAAAATATCCTTCCCAGACAGATTATATTGTAGCTTTATTCCCTCAACCCTGACATGTACTGTTGGGTTAACCCCAGCTGTTCCTCATCACCTTTCAGGGGATTCTCACCATGACCTGAAAAATATTTTGACTTTTCAAATCCTGATGTGATGACTTGAATGGATTTCATGCTACTCCATTAATCTTAGGTGAGAAAAACTTGTCTGTAGCACATTGTACCTGAGGTCTTTGTTCCAGTTGGCTCAGATTTTATTTGGGGCTTGTTTGACATTGATTGACAACATTCCAGGAAATAAAGATGCAAACTTGATATTCTCAACCAGAGTGCCTGCCAGAGAAACACAGGCTGCTGTATTTCTTTGGGATAAATTGCCTCCCATTAACCCTGATTTTGTGTGTGTGCACTAAAGACTTCTCAGTTGCACAGCAGCAGATCTAGGTCCTGAAACCTCCTTTTTAAGCTAATTCCCGATTCCCAGGCATGTCACATGGAAAGAATATGTTGGAGTGCCCCACATAACCTCTGTCTTATTGCAGTTTAGTCAGTCACTCCTGTTTGCAGAGCTTTGTGACTGACTCCCAAGGCAGCAGATCTGAGGTTCTGCAAACCCTCCATTCTCCTCGCATCCTTGCCAGGAGTGCTGTGGCCCGAGATCCCACCAGCTCCCACGCTCTGCGGTGACTTTCTCTCTGCGTGGCTGCTCCCCAGCACCATTACCGGTTGGCTGCCTGTCAGCACTGTGAGATATGCATGTTCCTGCGCTCTGCCCTCCTTTCCCATCTCTTGACGTTTTGCTGTCATCTAGAGATGGAGAGAGAGGATGCTCTGGATATCCCACCTCTCTTCCCCATGGTGGGGGTGGGAGTAGGCTCCTGGCTGTTTCTTAGAAATGAACTTTAACTTAGCTTTCTAAGAACCAGTTAAGAATGTCACGCTAGGTATATTTTACCCAGTAAAACAGCCCCAGACAAACAGAAAAACAAATTAACAGCTGAGTGTGTGTGTGTGTGTTAGTCATGTCATGTCCGACTCTTTGCGACACCATAGACTATAGCCCAGCAGGCTTCTCTGTTGATGGAATTCTCCAGGCAAGAATACTGGAGAATCCCCTTCTCCAGGGGATCTTCCTGACCCAGGGATTGAACCCATGTCTCCTGCTTTAGAAACACAGTCTTAATCACTTGATGGCCAGAGTGTCCCATTATTTTCCTTCCAAAAAAGCCACCAAAATAAGGTATTTGATCTGTCTGCTCCTTTGTGTTATTATGTGTCTTAATAGAAAAACATGAGGGCAATCAGGCCTCGCCTTGACATGCCTTCCTTGATGTCCAGGGTGCTGGTTAGCTAAGCTAATGAGGAACTATACTGTTGGTACTGGGGATATTAAGCATAGTAGATATCACTGGGGCAGCACATGGTGAGATGAATTTAAGCTTCTGAAACTTTCGTGTCTTGATTACAGTAGAGTCATGGATATTTTCTCCTCTGGATCCCCTCTAAGCTCACCTTTGATAACACTACATAGTATCAGATCACATGAAGTCAGGGGGAAGGCATGATAAACACATGCATTGCCAGACCTTTCATTCTTCTTAGCCTTGCTACGTCCTCTCTGGAGTTTCAGGAAAGGCTGCCTTCTACCTCTGATTTCCCCTTCTTAGCAGCTCTGCAGCACCTTACAACTGAGAATAAATAGCAGACCACATCTTTTTCATACAGCAGCTCAGGTATGAAAGGAACCTGAAAAAAAGGTGAAAGAAGTAAGAAGTGTGCCAGAAATTGGATAGAGGTCAAAGATGGAAGTGAAAAGAATAAGAGAAAGGACTTTGATCCTGGCAATGAGGCCTGATTCTAGTACCTTCTTCTGTACTGTATTAGAGATGCATTAGCAGCTGAATCACCATTTCCTTGGGCTACTGGTGTCTGGAAATCATTTTAAATACCATTTAGTAGCATTTAGGTTATTTTATGATAACACGGTACCCATCGAAAGGATTATTAAACTCGTATGTGCAGTGGCCTGGGAAAAAAAAATAATAAACCTTCTCTCTTTGAATGATAATTCCCACAATTGCCCCTTCAGCAATTATTCATTTAAAAGCCCTTCTGCCTACATTAGAACCCGAGATAAATCGGCATGTGCTAATACAGGCTTCTGCTGTGGGTTTCTCCTTGAGGAGTCCAGGCTGTCATTACCTACCAGCTGATGCTCAGAATCCTCTACCCCATTCCCTTTAGTTTGTTGTCACTGTTATGTTGTTTACTCTGAGCCAAAGTCATTTCTTTTCTATTCCACATACCTATTGCTCCTTTGACAATGGGTTTCCAGGGCAGTATTGCAAATAATAAGCCCATGGTCAGAGCTCTCTCGCTTGCCTCCCCAGATAATACCTCACTAGGAAATAGATCTCGGCCTTTCACTATGGAATGGGGAATTTTGTAAAAAGCATCACTTTTCATGGCTCACAGAAGCCCATAACTCACTGGAGGGAGACGATGTTGCCAAGTGAATCCTCAGCTTCTCTGTGGATTCCTGCAAGATGAAGCAGGTTGGCAGTGTGCTAGATGACTTGGTGTGCCTTGGGAGAGTCCACATTGATCATCTCTCCCCAAGGCCAGATTTGGTGACTTGGGTGTGTGTGTGCGTGTTAGTCACTCAGTTGTATCCAACTCTTTGTGACACCACAGACTGTAGCCCACCAGCCTCCTCTGTCGATGGAATTCTCCAGGCAAGAACACTGGAGTGAGTTACCATTCCCTTCTCCAGTTGGTGACTCAGTTCAGTTTAGTTCAGTTCAGTCACTCAGTAGTGTCCGACTCTTTGTGACCCCATGAATTGCAGCACGCCAGGCCTCCCTGTCCATCACCAACTCCTGGAGTTCACTCAGACTCATGTCCATCGAGTCCATGATGCCATCCAGCCATCTCATCCTCTGTCGTCCCCTTCTCCTCCTGCCCCCAATCCCTCCCAGCATCAGAGTCTTTTCCAATGAGTCAACACTTCGCATGAGGTGGCCAAAGTACTGGAGTTTCAGCATCAGCATCATTCCTTCCAAAGAAATCCCAGGGCTGATCTCCTTCAGAATGGACTAGTTGGATCTCCTTGCAGTCCAAGGGACTCTCAAGAGTCTTCTCCAACAACACAGTTCAAAAGCATCAATTCTTTGGCACTTAGCCTTCTTCACAGTCCAACTCTCACATCCATACATGACCGCAGGAAAAACCATAGCCTTGACTAGACGGACCTTAGTCAGCAAAGTAATGTCTCTGCTTTTGAATATGCTATCTAGGTTGGTCATAACTTTTCTTCCAAAGAGTAAGCGTCTTTTAATTTCATGGCTGCAGTCACCATCTGCAGTGATTTTGGGGCCTAAAAAATAAAGTCTGACACTGTTTCTACTGTTTCCCCATCTATTTCCCATGAAATGATGGGACCGGATGCCATGATCTTTGTTTTCTGAATGTTGAGCTCTAAGCCAACTTTTTCACTCTCCACTTTCACTTTCATCAAGAGGCTTTTTAGTTCCTCTTCACTTTCTGCCATAGGGTGGTGTCATCTGCATATCTGAGGTTACTGATATTTCTCAGGGTAGCCTGTAATTGGCTGGGAAAATTGGGAAACACTACAAATCAGAATTTCCTTCCTCCATCCTTTGCTTTCTGTCTTTCGTGCTTTTCCCAGAGCTGACGATTAAACATTTGCCACACCCAACCACCTCAACAGACTCTCCAGCGTGAAAAGTTCTCTATAGACACAGCTGGGAAGAAACCAAGGCTTGTTCACTGCTGGAGGCTCACTGTGTAAGTGGGCTGCCGGTTCTTTTCCCTGGGTAGCAGCACCAACTCTTTCGTGGCTTATTATTTCTGTGCAACTTATTCAGCCCAGTACCTATACCTTTAGCTTCTCACATATTCATCTGAATCATAACCAAAAAATTTCTGCAATGAAAGTACCAAGAGCCTGATTGTACTTGGTTTTGAAAAGGAAAATTTTTAAAATCTTCTTCTCAATGATTTAATTATGAAAGATATTGAGAGGTTGGGAGCACAGTTGAAGGTTTTGAGAGCTAGAGGAGAAGGGGAAAGGATTGCTTCTACTATTACATCTATTATTTCCCTAAAGCACGGTAAGCAGGACAAGTCCCAACATCTGTTTTAAATTCCTTTAACGTAAGCCTTTAATTATTAGTGAATCAAAATTTTATTATTTAAACTCTTATCTTTACTCTAATGTACAAGAGAAAGATTTTGATGGAGGATGAAAGATATGGAGGAAAAAGGGTTTGTGAGCATGGAGCTCCCAAATAAAACATTTCCCACTTTATTTTCTCATCATAATTCCTAGAATTAGCCTAGACTATATTAGTATTATCTGACTAATATTTTAATTACACTGTTATACTTAAGTATCACGAAGAGTACAAATGAAAAGTATACTCCCCTTCCTACTGTTCATAATTATTGGCAAAACTTTATTGTGTACCTTTCCAATCAAAAATAGAATATTTGAATGCTAAATAGACTGTTGCATTTGTTGGTTAAATATTCATTATAAGCCCACAGTAGTTTCAAAAAATGTTTTTCCAAGTATGCTTTTACTCAGACATACAGACATCAAACAATGTTCATTAATATTAAAAACCTGGCTAGTTTGCTGCATTAATTACAAAAGCCTGTGGTTTTGCTGCTTTCCCTTTGGATTTTTTTTTTTTTCTTTCAAAGTAACCTGAATACAGTAGAGGAAATGCATGGGAAGTGAGAGTCCAGAGCTGACTTAGCTTCTCTTGGCAGGATTTTTTGCCCTGAAAGATACAGGATACCAGAAGAGTGTACCCTGCCTACCTCCCAGGTCCTCCTACACCACTGGACTCATAAGACCAAACAACACCATCTCTCCTCCTCTCAGAGCAAAGGACTCTTCAGTAGAGTCCTATCTACCAAGAATCTCACAAAATGTTCACAATGGCAGCCATTGGATATCTCCTCTCCAGTAATACTAATGGCCTGTCCTCAAATGCTCATTCCTCCTCTCTCCCACTGTTTCATTTATTGGACCACAAGGGCTATGTTGCCAGGGCACCTGCTTCAGGGCCTCCCGTCTCCCAGGGCCCTGCAGCTTGAGATTCCTCCAGGTGAAGAAGAAAGTGTGGGGTTCTGATCCTGTCTAAGTGGCCCTTGCTGCCTTCACTTGTTTAGACATAGCCTCTGGACAGTTCTTCTGTCAGGAGAAGTGGGAGTGACCAAGTTCCTAGCTAAGGGCTCCTCTGTGGCTGGGGGACCTCTCCTCACAGGTATTGTTTCCACTGTTACAATCTCATCTGTCTCAGCAACAAAGCATCTACTTCTGGGCCTCTAGCCTTTGCTACTTCATTGCTCCATCCTCTTCTGGGTAACTCTCAGCTTCCTTGTGACACACAAGTCCTAAAGCCTGAATGTACTCTCACTCAGTCATGTCCAACTCTTTGCAACCCCTTGGACTGTACCCCACCAGGCTCCTCTATCTATGGGATTTTTCAGGCAAGAATACTGGAGTGGGTTGCCATTTCCTCCCCCTGGGGATCTTTCTGACGCAGGGAGTGAAGCAGTATCTCTTGTGTCTCCTGCCTTGGCAGGTGGATTCTTTACCACTGTGCACCTGGGAAGCCCAAATAGCCCTAACCAATTTGATATTACATTCATCTTTTTGCATCTTATTGAAGTCATTCATACCCTTAAGCACATGAAGGCTTTCCTGGTGGCTCAGTTGGTAAAGAATCTGCCTGCAGTACAGGAGACCTGGGTTCGATCCCTGGGTCGGTAAGATGCCCTGGAGAAGAAAATGGCAGCCCACTCCAGTATTCTTGTCTGGAGCATCCCATGGACAGAGAAGCCTGATGGGCTACAGTCCAAGGGATCGCAAAGTGTCAGATACAACTGAATGCATGACTGAGCACAGAGCCTCCAAGGGCGGCCGTGAAGATTCAGTTTGCCATAGTGAAAACAGTTGCTGAACCGCATCTACGTGGTTCTTGTCTGGAGTTTGTGCTGATTTTCACTGCCTCTCCCCCTCCCCAACACAGTAGTCTAAGGATTAGAAGTTAGAGAGAGACCTTGGTTCATTCTGGCTTCAAACAAGGACATTCATTCATTCAATAAATATTTATTGAGCACTTACTGTAAGTCAGATATTGTTCTAAATGCTAGATATATCAAGGAAGATTCTCAATCCTCCTTAGCTTCCCCATAGTACAACTGAAACAAGAATGGAATGTTTACATAAGGATAGATGTTACTAACAGAGACATAGATACCGAGAACCCAAGAAATTGAAATTATTTGGTTGACAATATACACTTGATCTCTGTGTAGATCATGTATCAGGCCACATGTGAAATCTCAGCCTTGATTTTAGATCCAGCACTCGGGAAACCATTTACATAAATCTACTGCCTTCAAAGCCTAAACCCCTTTGCTCAAGTCTCAAAGAAAGATAACATTTCCTCTCCTTACAACTGAAATCCTGTCTTACTCTGCCTTGCTCTTACTTTGCAGGAGGCAAAGTTGGTATAAAATCATCATGTATTATTTGGATGCTCTATAGCCTGTCTTTCTTTTCTTCCTACTTGATCTAAGAAAGATTTAAAAAAGATTTGTTGGTCTTCTATTTCTAGTTATCTTTCTTTCAACTTCTACTTGTAATTTGTATGCCTATTTTTATTGTTTGCTTTAATATATAATATATTTGGTTCATAAAACTTTAGGGCAGCAGCTTCTTCTTTGTAGAATGAAACCACGGCCAAGAAAAATAGCTGTCTTGGTTCTGTTTAATGATTTCTGATGTGAATTATACTTTGATAATATTTTGATTCTTGCTTCCTTTATGTTCTCAGTTTTTTAAATTTACTTATGCATCCTTTTCATTTTTGAGTTACATTTTTGATGTCTTTTTGAAATAGCATATAAATGAATTTTGTTTTCCATGAAATATTTTTCTTCTAAGAGGGTAGGTAATACAAACACCAAAAAAATGTTAGACATCTTGGGTTACAAACTTTGCCTCTCGTAATTTCTGTTGCTCCATTATATTCTCACATGTAAAAATTTTACATGTGAGAATACAAAGGTTTTTAAATGCCTTTATAGTAAACCTATTTTTGTCTGTCATGATGCTTAAGTTCAGTCACTCAGTCCTGTCCGACTCTGTGACCCCATGGGCTGTAGCACTCCAAGTTTCCCTGCCCATCACCAACTCCTGTAGCCTACTCAAACTCATGTCCATCAAGTCAGCCATCCAACCATCTCATCCTCTATCACCCCCTTCTCCTGCCTTCAATCTTTCCCAGCATCAGAGTCTTTTCCAATGAGTCAGTTCTTTGCATCAGGTGGCCAAAGTATTGCAGTTCAGCTTCAGCATCAGCCCTTCCAACGAATATTCAGGACTGATTTCCTTTAGGATTGACTGGTTTGATCTCCTTGCAGTCCAAGGGACTCTCAAGAGTCTTCCCCCACACCACAGTTCAAAAGCATCAATTCTTCAGTGCTCAGCTTTCTTTATGGTTCAACTCTCACATCCATACATGACTACTGGAAAAATCATAGCCTTGACTAGATGGACCTTTGTTGGCAAAGTAATGTCTCTGCTTTTTAATATACTGTCTAGGTGCTCACAAAATAGTGATTCTAGAAGTGTGGTCTGAGGATCCATGGTGGTCCCTGAGACTATTCAAGAAGTTCATAACCATTTTCATAATATTACTAAGATATTCTTTTGTGGTGTTGACATTTGTACTAAAGTGCAAAAGCAATGATACTTTAGCAAGAATCAAGGCAGTGGCACCAAACTGTGCTATTAGTTATTGTATATTCTATTTAATGATAATGAAGGAACACAAGGCATTTCTGCAGCACACCTGAGTATGATGACTGACTTGAGGAAACAACTGGGGCAATTGTTTGAGTAGCAAACTGAACTAGCCACTTCATGAAACACTCCTTTTCTCTTGAAAGAACAACTAAGAGACAAGCTATGGTAAATCAGACTTCAGTATTTGTCAGGCATTGTCTTTCAAATGGACTGAATGAAATTCGTTTTCAGGGAAAGAACTGACTCTATTTGTTGGCAATAATAACATTCCAACTTCCAAGTGAAAAGTTAGAGCTCTGGAAAACTTTTAAATGACCACTGTGACCTCGTTAGCAATTTGTAGCAAAATCCAATAACTGGATTTTTTTAATGATATCAGTGTTGATATTAATGAATGTGATCTTTAAAATTTGTATAATGAAATGTGTCACATTTGGAGATCTGTATAGCTCAGGGAAACAATATATTTTCAAATGATTAATGAATGAAGTTGTAATAATAATATATAGGTGGAGATCCATCCAAAGTGTAAGATAGACTAGTGGATTTGGCTATAACTGAGTATGAAAAGCTATTTAATATGACTTCAATTTCCATATCACAATTAACCTTTAAAAACTACCACATTTTAAATTTGGGTGCAGTATTTTTAAAATATCCACAATTGTCTGGAATGGCTTATACTCTTTTTACCACTACATATCTGAGGGATGATAGCTATTTTTCACACACTTCAACCAAAATAGCATATTAAAACTAATTGAATGCAGGAGTAAATGTGACTGCTTCTGTCTTCTACTAAGTTAGACATTGAAGAGATTTGCAACAATATAAAATAGGGTCACTCTTTCCAGAATTTTCTTTGTTTTGGAAAATAGAGGGCTCTTTTCTCACAAAAATATGCTTCTTATGTTTATATGAAATGGGATTAAAAAATAGATGTGGAAATGTTTTTGTTAAACTCTAATTTCTAGTATCGTAAATGTTGATAAATACAATCTATATATAAATGAAGTCCTCTGGGGTCCTGAGTGATTTTTAGGAGTGTAAAGCCATTGTGAGACCAAGAAGTTTGAAAATGTTGTTATACAGTATGAAACCTTATATGTTAAAAGTACTGCCAGAGTGTGACCAAAAGTGAGTCTTTCTATAGACTTTGGATGGGTTAGCCACCTTAATCTATAAATCATTCTTTCTGTCAAGCATATCTCCTTGTGTGTATCATTTATTATTACTTGTTATTTATTTACTATCCTTTAGGGACACCAGCTATCCATGTTGAATCCCCATTTTCCATCCTCCTCATCCTTTCTCATCAGTTTTGCTTTCTTTTTTACTTTATTCTATGGATTTCCAGTCTGTTATCGTATTTTATATACCTCTTGTTGAAACTTATGTTGCATTTTTATCCTGGCATTTTATCTCTTCTTGGCTTTCTATTTCTGTTTCTTTTTTGCAAATAGTTTCCTGATAGTTTTTTCTGGAAAAAAATCTTATAAAAAAAGAGAACATTATTTTGGAAATTTAACTTTTCTCTGTCTTCTAAAAAATTACTATGTAATACTTCTTAGGTTCAGGCTGGATTTTCCTTTTGTCTTCCTTTTTCATGTTTGTCTTTGTTAATTTTTAATTAAGTTCTTTAAAAATGTATTTGTTTTGTTTCCAAAAACACAGTATTTGGCTGAGGTGACACTGGGCCTGCTCACCGCTTTTTCTGTGTCAGTCCCTCCTGCCCCCAAATCCACACCTGAAAAGTACAATGACACGCGAGAAAAAGTGAAAATGAAAGTGTTAGTCACTCAGTCGTGTCAGACTCTTTGCGACCCCATGGACTATAGCCTGCCAGAATCCCATAGAATTCTCCAGGCAAGAATACTGAAGTGGGTAGCCATTCCCTTCTCCAGGGGATCTTCTGACACCTAATACACTGACATCGTATAAAGTCTTAATTCAATTTCCAACTTCCTGTGAACTTTCCCCTAGTTCAAAACTACTTTACCAATAGTCCTTTTATTTTTCCTCCATAATCTGATTCTTGGTCCTTTCAATCAATATTAGGTCATGAGATATATAATGTATAATTCTTAGCTTATACTTTATAATAAATATATTCCACTTCTCATTTACTTAGGAGCTACAACTATGAGAATTAACTGTGCCATTACCATTACCCCTCATCTGCCTCCTCTAGGGATCCTTAATGTTAACCTATACCTCTGATGGGAATAATCTAATGGTTGAGAGCAAGGTTGATGAACAGAGTACTCAGGTTGCCCAAGAATTCATCACACCTCGAGATGCATTCTGAGAAATTTGTTTTCAATATAACTCAACCTGTCTACATTTAGAGTCAGCAAAGATTCACCTCTAGATATTGGCAATGGGTTATCTAACAGATTTAGTGTTCAGTGTTGATATGAGTTTTTTCTCTTTTTTCTGTTTCTTTATAAATACTCTGATGGATATTGGGAAACAACATAGTAGAGACTAATAGATTCCACTTTGAAATTGTTGGCAATATTAAACCAGTCTCCAAGTTACTATAACTCTGTGTGTGTGTGTGTGTGTGTGTGTGTGTGTGCACGTGTGCATGCAGTCAGTCATGTCTGACTCTTTGTGACCCCCCTGGACTGAAGCCCACCAAGCTTCTCTGTCCATGGAATTTTCCAGGCAAGAATACTGGAATGGGTTGCCATTTCCTACTCCTGGGGATCTTCCTGACCCAGGGATTGAACATGCATCTCTTATGTTTCCTGCATTGGCAGGCTGATTCTTTACCACTGTGCCACCTGAGAACCCTATGAAATAGTCCTACAGTTTCTTCTACTGAAAATACAGATCAAACTTCTTGTAGGATAAACAGGGTACCCGAACTTCCCCTTAAGGTGGCGGGGCAATCACAATATGGATGACACCCAAGTAGATGGGTATCAAGACTGGATCCAGGATTTTAGAACTTTGAACAGTCTGAAGCAAATGGCACCAGGGAATAAATATAAAAGTTGGGGGAAAGACTCTTGGGTCAAAGCAGAGACCACTTAGTCATTAGTTCTTAGAAAGGAGCAAAGGGCCAGATA
This sequence comes from Budorcas taxicolor, assembly GCF_023091745.1. NCBI lineage: Eukaryota > Metazoa > Chordata > Mammalia > Artiodactyla > Bovidae > Budorcas > Budorcas taxicolor. The sequence continues at coordinate 27,499,712 of NC_068917.1, read as the reverse complement.
TAGCTAATGAAACTCAAGGTCATTTATTCAACAATATTATTATACATATTTGCTAACTGTAAATTATATTATCAGTGCTTAAGCCTAGGGAATGTAGAAATCAAACAGGAAGCAGGAATAAAATAAGTGGGGGAGGTCTAGAACTTTTGTTGGAAATAAGGCTATGATGCCCAAAGTGTTTTATTCTCAGTTGCTAGGTATCCTGATTTTAAAGATTTAAGAACTAGATACATACTGAAATATTTCCATGACATCATACACACCCTATGTATCTTTATTTGATCTCCTATCAGTACCAACTGAATTCAGATTTAACCCAGTTTGTTCAAAGAAAATAATTGACCCTGTGTTCCAAATGTAAGTAACTCAGCATTGCGCATGACCGTTCAGTCGTGTCTGACTCTTCGTGACCCCATGGACTGTAGTCTGCAGGGCTCCTCTGTCCATGGAATTCTCCAGGCAAAATACTGGAGTGGGTTGCCATTTCCTTCTCCAAGGAACTTAGCATTAGGGTCTAGCAAAAGGCTTCTGGTCAGCCCCCTAAAGATACTGCCTGGCTATTTTCTCTTTATCCCTAAAGGGGGAAGAAACATTCGGATTCATCTTATCTCTTGAATAAACATGCTAGGTTATAAGTCTGCCTGCAAGTGATTTCTGCAGAATCCATATCCCACTAGTGGCTGTCTCTTAGTAGAAGGCAGAATAAAGATACCCGTAAATCCAAATCAAGCTCTCCTGCAAAACCTCTCATACTTTCTTTACTTACACAAGGAGTAGCTTGGGGTGGTATTTTAAGAGGTGCTGCTAGTTTCTCTTCTTTCCTCCTCTGCCATTAAATTTTGGATGCAGCGCTCCTTTTCAAACATTGATTTTAGAATACGTATAACAATGAAAAGAAAGCCAAAGAGAAATAAAAGCTTTAAGACACATCATTATGCAGATAGTAATGCCTTAGCTGCTTCTGCTGTCAACAGAACAAAAAGATAAAGGTGTATGTAGCAGCTGACAAATTTAGGTTAGACACCAGAGGAAATGAATATTACCAATCAAAAGATGACAAGAAGAAATAGGTTCCCCAAGGGAGATTGCATGACTTCCTTTGCAGGTTTTTGAAAGAAATGGTTGACAATTCTATTTCTCATAGAGAAGAGAGTTCTATCAGGGCATAGGGGAAAATACCTAGTCACTCTCTGGCCATCCCTTACCAACAGTAATTGTAAATCATATAACTGTAATAATTCATTCACCTGGAAAAGGACACTTGCCTTTATGGCCTTCTTCCTTAATTACCTTTCTGAGTTGAAATCTGCTCACAGGCTGGTTTTGGGTACTGATTTTGCCATTCATTTACCAGGCTGATGAAACTATATATCCCATAAAGTCTTTAAACTGTAATGAACTTCTAGAACTCTTCCCCTTAAATGAATAAACAAAACAAGGAAAATAGTAGGTTGTCGCAGGATAAAATGAAGACAAACTGTTCCATGTTTGTGTCTAAGGTCAGACCCCAAAAGCTCTCCTGAGGTATCTTCCATGCTTCTTCTAGGGCCAGACTGAACACCAGACCTACATAAAGCAATGAAAGATTGGACCTATAGTTTTTATTTTTATTTTTTTAATGCCTGCAAAGTAGCCTGACAAGACTCAACTGTACTTTCTAGATACCTCTAGTTTTGTGATGTGTACTGTTTGGTTCCATAGAAAAATAGCTTTGATATGTAATGCTTTGATAATGATGGAATGTTAATAGGGTTTTTTCCCCCGCTCTGGTCCTCTCCTACCCAGATATGCCCAAATTCTATCTTTCCTGACAATTTCATGTCTCCTCCCATAACCACTCACTCCTGAGCATGTTGTGCAAAATTTCTGTGTTGTGCTGACAAGTTGCATTTTAATCCCTTGTCAAGAAGTTCATTTCCATCTCTTCTCTCTTACTTATCTTTCAGTTCTCAGCATAAATGCCCCTTCCTCACAGATTTCCCTGATGTTAAGATTAGATTAAGTATCTTCACTGTACACTCCATGCTCAGCTACATTTCCCTTGCACAGCTCTCATTGTGAGAGATATTTGTACAAAATCTGCATCTCACTAGATTCAAAGGTCATGAGGGTTGGAAGCTTGTCCAAGTTCACTGCTCTACACAGTGCCAGACACTTAGTAGGTATACAGGCAAAGTTTTAAATAATTCATTCAGTTGCAAATTTTGAAGAAACCCATGCCACCATTAACACTCAAGAAGGTCAATAATACTTCTTACGACCCTGTTCTCAAGTTTTCAGGCTTCCCTGGTGGCTCAGGTGGTAAAGAGTCTGCCTGCCATGCAGGAGACACAGGTTTGATATCTGGGTCAGGAAGATCCCCTGGAAAACGGAATGACTACCCACTCCAGTATTCTTTCTGGGAAATCCCATGGATAGAAGAGCCTGGCAGTCTACAGTTCACAGGGTCGCAAAGAGTCAGACGTGACTGAGTGATTAACACACTCAAGTTTTCAGTCTTAATATTCTCTTTCACATTAGTATTTAATTAAAATTCCTTCCACCCTGATTCCTTCTCCTGTTAGGGATGGTTTCTGGGCCTTGGTTTTGCATTTTGTTTTTCTTTGTCATTTCCTCCCACCACCATGTCATCTTCCTGGCTCTTTTAGTTTGGAAACAAATAAAATTCTTTAAAAAAATTTTTTTTTTCTTGGGGGGGCCGTTCTGTGCAGCTTGTGGAATCTTAGTTCCCTGACCAGGGATTGAACCTAGGCCCCCTGCAATGGAAGTTCAGAGTCCTAACCACTGGACAGCCAGGGAATTCCTGAGAAAGAAGTAACATTCTTAACGATATACTTTTCCTAGTTCATGGAGACTGCTTACCTTGGAACAGCTCTTTGTTCTCAGAAGACTTTTGTAACAGCCCCCTGAGGTAGGAAAATAGACAAGAAGATATTTATTGCTCTTGAGGAATGGTGTGATGGATCACTTTTGGCCTCCTAAAGACCATCCCACCCAATACCCACTTGGAGATTGAACTCAGAGCTCTCTGGTCAGGCAAATTTATAAGCAGGCCAAGGAATTTCCTGGAAGGAAAGGAATGGAGATTTGACCTTTTCCCTTTTGAAAATGAATGAGGCTATAACCTCTAATAACTTGAAATGGCATCAGCTCAGTATGAAAAAAAATTTTTAAAGAAAATGATAGACACTAAGAACTGCCAAAATAAGCTGACCACGAGGGAAGAAGGAGTACAAGCATGGGAAAGAGATCATGGTGGAAACACAGCCTCACTATTGGAAGCCTGGATGAAGATCTGAGAACACTTAAGTCTAGGCTTCTGGTGGCACAGGATTAATACATCTGAGATTAACTCTAAGGAGAAAGACCTCCTTTTTCTCCTTCAATAATCCTTGAAGCATCCTTTATTCTAGTGAACAGGGACAATATCTTATGGTACCAGCTCTTTCATTTTACAATATGACACCAAATGGTAACCACAGAAGCTACAGGTCAAAGCCTGCGTTCTCTCCAGTAGACTAGACTCCTTAGTTCTTTCTTTCTCTGTTCAGTTCAGTTCAGTTCAGTTGCTCAGTTGTGTCTGACTCCCTGAGACCCAGTGAATCGCAGCACATCAGGCCTCCCTGTCCATCACCAACTCCTGGAGTTCACCCAAACTCATGTGCATCAAGTCAGTGATGGCATCCAGCCATCTCATCCTCTGTCGTCCCCTTCTCCTCCTGCCCTCAGTCCCTCCCAACATCAGGGTCTTTTCCAATGAGTCAACTCTTCGCATAAGGTGGCCAAAGTATTGGAGTTTCATCCTCAGCATCAGTCCTTCCAATGAACACCCAGGACTGGTCTCCTTTAGGATGGACTGGTTGGATCTCCTTGCAGTCCAAGGGACTCTCAAGAGTCTTCTCCAACACCACAGTTCAAAACCATCAGTTCTTCGGTGCTCAGCTTTCTTTCTCTGTAAGGAGTTGAAATTTAGCCTATGCCTTCTGCAATGAGTAAGTCCAGAGTGTACTAGAATGAGGACTCCCATAGCTCATAGCTGGGGCAAAAAATATTCCATGAAATATATTAGATTTTCTACCTCTCTGGGCAGAGAGAGGGTTGAAAAATTAATATGAATAAAAATAATTCAAGGAATATGCATAACCTCCAGTCTTCTCCAGACTGGTTAAGCAAGTCAGACAGAAGAGAATTAACATAGTAGGCCTGCAACTTAGACTTAAGGCCTGTTACTCTTAGAAAGGCTTGTTTGCAAGACTAGCCCTTGGCTGGCATCTGGTGACCTGGATTTCAGGAATGTTCCCATGACCCTAGCTGATAAGAGGGTCTCACTGTTCCTAAACTGTTTGTACAACCAATATGGTTTACACCGAACATCTGCTTTCCTTCTAGGAGTCTTGTAAATTTCAGTACATGCTAAGTAGAAGGTATCTCTATGACCAGTCCCCATGAAAACCTTGGGCCCTGAGTCTTTAATGAGCTTCCCTGGAGATGTCACATGCATTGCCACAACTCCTTTCTACTGTGAGAGTGGGAGCTTGTGCCTGGTTTCCTCCAACTTTGGCCCATCGCACATTTCCCTTTTGCTGGTTGAGCTTTGCATCCCTTTGCTGTAATAAATCCCTGCCATGAGTCTAACTGTACACTGAGTCCTCCTAGGGAATTATTAAACTTGGGGCATTATCTTGGGAGCCCAAGAAAAACACAAGAAGAGCACACAAGTAATATCCATCACATGGGATGTCACTTTTCCAATGTGAGGAGCAGATTTTGCCAGATATTTCCATCAACATTTTAAAACATTTTCTCATTTTATGTTTTACTATAGCATAGTTTTGTGTACAAACTTTTGACTCATTTTCCTTACACATTAACAGAGTTATGTTAATTTTTGAAAATGATTCCTGTTTCAAAGTCAAGCCATCTGAACTGAAAGAGATTTTAGAAGAAATATAGTCCTACTTACTCATTTCAAGAAGAAACTGAAGCCACAGTAGAAGAAATAAAAGATGGGCTTCCTAGCTTTAGAAACGAGGACTCTGGACATGCGGCTTTTGGAAACCACTTAAACCCTGCAAAGGAAGTCACTGTTTACAATATTTGAATTTGTGACATTAAAGCAAGAAAAATGATTGACACATAATGTAGTTACAGAAGGAAATTTTACTCTTACTTTAAAATTGACCCAGTTATATTAGGAGTTCAAGAAAATCTGATGATATGTAGTACCATCAGCCTGGTAAAAAGTTTTATAAAAACTTAATCAAATCAACTCCAAAATAAAATCTCACCCAAAGTAGTCTAACTTCTTCCACTACATACATTGCTTTTTTCACTCTTACCTTAACTGAAATAATTGTTTGAAGGCTGGCTTGGCTACTTTTACCATATTACAGTCCTACCATTCTTTTCCTCTTCTTGGTCTCCAAACTACATGAGAACTGTCTGCAGCCCAAACAGTAATACGTGAGGCTATTGTTCTTACATTTTCCCTTTAGTGGATTATTATGACTCATTGGTACATGAATTAAATTTTAAATTACTTTGAGGGAAGAGAAAATGTTGGCCCTTTGAAAATTCATTAGCCCAAGAATACTGGAGTGGGCAGCCTATCCCTTCTCCAGCAGGTCTTCCCAACCCAGGAATTGAACCGGGGTCTCCTGCATTTCAGGTGTATTCTTTACCAGCTGAGCTACCAGGGAAGCCCTTGCATCCAATTACTCAGAGGATTATAAAGTTTCACATTGATCTTTCCTTGGTTTGGGGCAGGATTTAAGAAAAATACATTTCCATGTTTCACCAGTTCTAACATATACATTTTTTTTCCAAATTTTAATCTCTTGAATCAGGATTCATTTTACAATCAATGGCATATCAGGTTTGATTGACAGCACTTTTCCTTGAAGTAGTGTTAGTCATTCAGTCATGTCCAACTCTTTGCGACCCCATGGACTGTAGTCCTGCCAGGCTCCTCTGTCTATTGAATTCTCCAGGCGAGAACACTGGAGTGGGTAGCCATTCTCCTCTCCAGGGGATCTTCCTGACCCAGGGATTAAACCTGAGTCTCCTGCATTGTAGGCAGATTCTTTACCATCTGAGCCACCAGGGAAGCAAGAATGCTATTGGTTATAAGTGAAATACAGCAGGTATGTTTAAAGTATCTATTAATTCAAGTAAAATATGCTGTTGAATATGTTCCTTCTCTCCTTCCAGTTCTACTTTCCCCTTCTCCACCTTGCTTGGGGCCCAGGAAGCTGAACTGTGTACATGGCATCAACCAGGCTCCCTTGCCATACTTGCTTTTGGTTAGATGTGGTTAGAGGGAGGCACTGGCAGGCAAGCTGGAGGGCAAGGGGAGAGTGAAGTGGGATATATATTCTCATTCTACCTCCTTAAGGATCACCATGAATTGGATGGGTCCCCCCATTGAAGGCCAAGGCTGATGTCAGTCCAACCATTACCCTCCAAGTTGTTCTTTGTCTTTGATTCCTGAGATCTAGGGTTAGCGTCACCATCTGGGTATTGCACCATCTCTTGCTACTTCTCTAAATGATGCCTACACATCTATAAATAAGTCCTTTATTAGTCTCTCCTCAAATTTCAATCTGAATATGCCATCTGTTTTTTGCCAGGGCCCTAACTGATACATACTTTCTTTAGCCTTTGGATTAGAAGCATCTTCATCAGTTGGGAGCTTTGGAGAACTTCAGACACTTGGGCTCCTCCCAGTTCAGTCACTCAGTCATATCTGACTCTTTGGGACCCCATGGACTGCAGGATGCCAGGCTTCCCTGTCCATCACCAACTCCCGGAGCTTACTCAAACGCATGTCCATTGAGCCGGTGATGCCATCCAACAATATCATCCTCTGTTGTCCCCTTCTCCTCTTGCCTTCAATCTTTCCCAGCATCAGGGTCTTTTCTAGTGAGTCAGTTCTTCACATCAGATGACCAAAGTATTGGAGTTTCAGCTTCAGCATGAGTCTTTCCAGTGAATATTCAGGACTGATTTCATTTAAGATTGATTGGTTGGATCTCCTTGCAGTCCAAGGGACTCTCAAGAGTTTTCTCCAACATCACAGTTCAAAAGCATCAATTCTTCAGTGCTCAGCTTTCTTTATAGTTCAACTCTCACATCCATACACAATTACTGGGAAAACCACAGCCTTGACTAGATGGACCTTTTTTGGCAAAGTAATGTCTCTGCTTTTTAATATGCTGTCTAGGTTGGCTGTAGCTTTTCTTCCAAAGAGCAAGCATCTTTTAATCTCATGACTGCAGTCACCATCTGCAGTGATTTTGGAGCTCAAGACAATAAAGTCTGTCACTGTGTCCATTGTTTCCCCATCTATTTGCCATGAAGTGATAGGACCAGAGGCCATGATCTTAGTTTTCTGAATGTTGAGCTTTAAGCCAACTTTTTCACTACCCTCTTTCACGTTCATCAAGAGGCCCTTTAGTTCTTTGCTTTCTGCCATAAGTGTGATGTTATCTGCATATCTGAGATTATGGATATTTCTCCTGGCAGTCTTGATTCCAGCTTGTGCTTCATTCAGCCCAGCGTTTCTCATGATGTACTCTGCATATAAGTTAAATAAGCAGGGTGACAATATAGATTTGATATACTCCATTCCTGATTTGGAACCAGTCTGTTTTTCCATGTCTGGTTCTAACTATTGCTTCCTGACTTGCATTACAGATGTCTCAGGAGGCAAGTCAGGTGGCCTGGTATTCCCATCTCTTTCAGAATTTTCCGCAGTTTGTTGAGATCCACACAGTTAAAGGCTTTGGTGTCATCAATAAAGCAAAAGTAGATGTTTTTCTGGAACTCTCTTGCTTTTTCAATGATCCAGCAGATGTTGGCGATTTGATCTCTGGTTCCTCTGCCTTTTCTAAAACCAGCTTGAACATCTGGAAGTTCATGGTTCATGTACTTTGAAGCCTGGCTTGGAGGATTTTACTTTGCTAACGTGTGAGACGAGTGCAATTGTATGGTAGTTTGAGCATTCTTTGGCATTGCCTTTCTTTGAGATTGGAATGAAAACTGACCTTTTCCAGTCCTGTGGCCACTGCTGAGTTTTCCAGATTTGCTGGCATATTGAGTGCAGCACTTTCACTACATCATCTTTTAGGACTTGAAATAGCTGAACTGGAATTCCATCACCTCCACTAGCTTTGTTCGTAGTGATGTTTCCTAAGGCCTACTTGACTTTGCATTCCAGGATGTCTGGCTCTAGGTGAGTGATCATACCATTGTGATTATCTGGGTCATGAATATCTTTTTTGTACAGTTCTTCTGTGTATTCTTGCCACCTCATCTTAATATCTTCTGCTTCTTTTAGGTCCATACCATGTCTGTCCTTTATTGTGCCCATCTTTGCATGAAATGTTCCCTTGGTATCTCTAATTTTTTTGAAGAGATCTCTAGTCTTTCCCATTCTACTGTTTTCCTCTATTTCTTTGCATTGATCACTGAGGAAGACTTTTTTATCTCTCCTTGCTATTCTTTGGAATTCTGCATTCAAATGGGTATATCTTTCCTTTTCTCCTTCACCTTTCACTTCTCTTTTCTCAGCTATTTGTAACTCTCCTCAGACAACCATTTTGCCTTTTTGCATTTCTTTTTCTTGGGGATGGTCTTGGTCACTGCCTCCTGTACAATGTCACGAACCTCCACCCATAGTTCTTCAGGCACTCTGTCTATCAGATCTAATCCCTTGAATCTATTTGTCACTTCCACTGTGTAATCATGAGGGATTTGATTTAAGTCATACCTGAAAGGTCTAGTGGTTTTCCCTACTTTCTTCAATTTAAGTCTGAAATTTGCAATAATGGGTTCATGATCTGAGCCACAGACAGCTCCTCCCAGGCCTATTGAAATGGAATCTTCATTTTAACAGGATCCACAGATGATTTGTGTGTATATTAAAGCTTGAAAATCACTCATTTAACATATCAGTGGATATAATCAAATATAACATAGAATGTTAACAGCTTATTCAGAGACTATTTTCTGGTCCTCACTGTCTGTTGATGTATGCTTTCCCAACTCTTCCTCCATTCTTTGAACCAAAAAGAAAATACAAAATCTAAAGTGAAAATGTCCTTATTTGGCAAACCTAGAGAATCTTATGTAAAAAGTTGTTGACTCTCATCTCAAAATAGTTTAATTTAATTTCAGTGGAGAATTTGGAAGAAAAAGGAGAGGGAAACAGTACTTACAGATATAGTAATGAACAACAACTTGGCCTGTCTGTGCCAATACCACTAAAATAAGAAAATAGTAAAGTTAACTGGACAAAAATGTTTGCCAATTGCATGCAAGTATTGGTAATTGGAGCCTCATTTGTCAGCACTAAGCCATTCACATTGATTTTTCTACTTCTGCAAACTGGAAGTCGGGATGCAGAATGAAGAAATAATTGTTAACAAGATCTCTCTGGATAGAAAAGAACAGAACATTTAGTCAAATGAAGAAAGCAATCCTCAGTAATTTTTGACACTTGTCTGGATGTAGAAAGCAAGGCAGAATCCCCAGGAGGTTTTAGAACCTGCAAATTTGCTGGTCTGTTTAAAATGCTCCACACATTACTCAAGGAAAAATCAGACATACCATGTATGTAGGTAGCTTTTAAGGCATCCTTCCAGGTTCAAGAAGTTTATGAAAGTGCAGCTGCCGTTACTCATTCTCCTTACCATGTAAGATTACCTCACTTTGCACTAGGTGTTCTTGAAAATAATCGAAAACTTCCTTACATTAAAGGAGAAATGTTTGATTTATAACTTGAATTTAAACCTATAATGAGACATTGTATTCTGAGTGATCTCATGTACCTGAAGCAATGACAGACCCAGGGTTTCAGTGAATGAAGAGCCCTGCCTGGATGGACGTTCTGTAGAGTTTGGGTCACACTTTTTTCTCCCTGCTCAGAAAGTGTGGCCTCTGGGGCTCTGGGAAGGGGCTTGGCTGAAGGTGAACCACCTCATTTTTCATGGGTCAATCTTGAACAGCTCTTCCCCAACCCTCATGCAACGCCCACCTTCATCTTTAACATCTTTCTTCTATCTAGGTGGTAGTGGCCTTCAATCTCTAGATGACAGGCCCACAGTTATGTGCTGGGAGGCACCTGGTTAAAGCGGAAAAGTAGAAGTGAAGCAGGTAGCTCTAGGTTCGCATCATGGCTCTGTTGCATTAGCTGTTTGGCCCTGTTGACAACCTAGTCATCTGTTTGATGCCCAGAGTTTTTCTAACACAAAGCCTTCTATTGCAATTGAGTACCTTCCAATTTCAGTGCTGATGCCTTGGACTTCCAGGATTCACCTGGAAGGGCTCTTTCCCAGGCTTGGTCAAGAAAGCTTCCTTAGTCCTTTCTACCTCATAGTTCTAGGTAGCAAAGCAGCATAGTGTGGTGACAAAGAACAGACTCTGGTCTAGCCTGCCTAGGGTCAGATCCTGACTTTGTCATTTAGTAACTGGGGAAAGTGACTTCCGTGCTCTGTGCCTCAGTTTCCCCTGCTGCTACTGCTAAGTCACTTCAGTCGTGTCCGACTCTGTGCGACCCCATAGATGGCAGCCCACCAGGCTCCACCGTCCCTGGGATTCTCCAGGCAAGAGCACTGGAGTGGGTTGCCATTCCCTTCTCCAATGCATGAAAGTGAACAGTGAAAGTGAAGTCGCTCAGTCGTGTCCGACTCTTAGCGACCCCACAGACTGCAGCCTACCAGGCTCCTCGGTTCATGGGATTTTCCAGGCAAGAGTACTGGAGTGGGGTGCCATTGCCTTCTCCAAGTTTCCCCTATGAAGACATAATTATTACTCTTTTAAAGGCTTGTTGTAAGGATTCAATGATTAGCATGTACAAATAACTTAGAACAGTGCTTGTTGAATAAAAGTGGGCTTTTACAATGTTTATGATTACTCAGTTCAGTTTAGTTGCTCAGTTCAGTTCAGTTCAGCCACTCAGTCGTAGCCGACTCTTTGTGACCCCATGAATTGCAGCACACCAGGCCTCCCTGTCCATCACCATCTCCCGGAGTTCACTCAGACTCACATCCATCGAGTCAGTGATGCCATCCAGCCATCTCATCCTCTGTCGTCCCCTTCTCCTCTTGCCCCTAATCCCTCCCAGCATCAGAGTCTTTTCCAATGAGTCAACTCTTCGCATGAGGTGGCCAAAGTACTGGAGTTTCAGCTTCAGCATCATTCCTTCCATCATCCCAGGGTTGATCTCCTTCAGAATGGACTAGTTGGATCTCCTTGCAATCCAAGGGACTCTCAAGAGTCTTCTCCAACACCACAGTTCAAAAGCATCAATTCTTTGGCACTCAGCCTTCTTCACAGTCCAACTCTCACATCCATACATGACCGCAGGAAAAACCATAGCCTTGACTCGACGGACCTTAGTCGGCAAAGTAATGTCTCTGCTTTTGAATATACTATCCAGGTTGGTCATAACTTTTCTTCCAAGGAGTAAGTGTCTTTTAATTTCATGGCTGCAGTCACCATCTGCAGTGATTTTGGAGCCCCAAAAAATAAAGTCTGACACTGTTTCTACTGTTTCCCCATCTATTTCCCATGAAGTGATGGGACCGGATGCCATGATCTTCGTTTTCTGAATGTTGAGCTTTAAGCCAACTTTTTCACTCTCCTCTTTCACTTTTATCAAGGGGCTTTTTAGCTCCTCTTCACTTTCTGCCATAAGGGTGGTGTCATCTATATATCTGAGGTTATTGATATTTCTCCCGGCAATCTTGATTCCAGCTTGTGTTTCTTCCAGTCCAGCGTTTCTCATGATGTACTCTGCATATAAGTTAAATAAGCAGGGTGATTTAGTTGCTCAGTCGTGTCCAACTCTTTGCGACCCTATGAATTGTAGCATGCCAGGCCTCCCTGTCCATCACCAACTCCCGGAGTTCACTCAAACTCATGTCCATCGAGTCGGTGATGCCATCCAGCCACCTCATCCTTTGTCGTCCCCTTCTCCTCCTGCCCCCAATCCCTTCCAGCATCAGAGTCTTTTCCAATGTGTCAACTCTTCACATGAGGTGGCCAAAGTACTGGAGTTTCAGCTTCAGCATCTGTCCTTCCAATGAATATTCAGGACTGATTTCCTTTACGATGGACTGGTTGGATCTCCTTTCAGTCCAAGGGACTCTCAAGAGTCTTCTCCAACACCACACCTCAAAAGCATCAATTCTTCAGTGCTCAGCTTTCTTCAGAGTCCAACTTTCACATCCATACATGACTCCTGGAAAACCCTTAGCTTTGACTAGATGGACCTTTGTTGGCAAAGTGACGTCTCTGCTTTTTAATATCCTGTCTAGGTTGGTCATTACTTTTCTTCCAAGGAGTAAGCATCTTTTAATTTTGTGGCTGCAGTCACCATCTGCAGTGATTTTGGAGTTCAAGACACTAAAGTCTGTCACTGTTTCCATTGTTTGCCAATCTATCTGCCATGAAGTGATGGGACCAGATGCCATGATGTTAGTTTTCTGAATGTTGAGCTTTAAGCCAACTTTTTCACTTTCCTCTTTCACATTCATCAAGAGGTTCTTTAGTTCTTCACTTTTGCCATAAGGGTGGTGTCATCTGCATATCTGAGGTTATGAATATTTCTCCTGGCAGTCCTGATTCCAGCTTGTGCTTTATTAAGCCCAGTGTTTTTCATGATGTACTCTGCATATAAGTTAAATAAGCAAGATGACAATATACTGCCTTGACATATTCCTTTCCCAATTTGGAACCAGTCTGCTGTTCCATGTCCAATTCTAACTGTTGCTTCCTGCCCTGCATCCAGATTTCTCAAGAGGTGGGTCAGGTGGTCTGGTAGTCCCATCTCTTTCAGAATTTTCCACAGTTTATCGTGATCCACGCAGTCAAAGGCTTTGGCATAGTCAATAAAGCAGAAATAGATGTTTTTTTCTGGAACTCTCTTGCTTTTTCAATGATCCAGCGGATGTTGGCAATTTGATCTCTGGTTCCTCTGCCTTTTCTAAAACCAGCTTGAACATCTGGAAGTTCACGTATTGCTGAAGCCTGGCTTGGAGAATTTTGAGCATTACTTTACTAGCGTGTGAGATGAGTATAACTGTGCAGTAGTTTGAGCATTGTTTGGCATTGCCTTTCTTTGGGATTGGAATGGAAACTGACATTTTCCAGTCCTGTGGCCACTGCTGAGTTTTCCAAATTTGCTGGCATATTGAGTGCAGCACTTTCACAGCATCATCTTTTAGGATTTGAAATAGCTCAATAGGAATTCCATCACCTCCACTAGCTTTGTTTGTAGTGATGCTTTCTAAGGCCCACTTGACTTCACTTCCAGGGTGTCTGGCTCTAGGTGAGTGATCACACCATCGTGATTATCTTGATCGTGAAGATCTTTTTTGTACAGTTCTTCTGTGTATTCTTGCCACCTCTTCTTAATGTCTTCTGCTTCTGTTAGGTACATACCATTTCTGTGCTTTATTGACCCCGTCTTTGCATGAAATATTCCCTTGGTATCTCTAATTTTATTGGAGAGATCTCTAGTCTTTCCCATTCTGTTCTTTTCCTCTATTTCTTTGCACTGATCGCTGAGGAAGGCTTTCTTATCTCTCCTTGCTATTCTTAGGAACTCTGCATTCCGATGCTTATATCTTTCCTTTTTTCATTTGCTTTTCACTTCTCTTCTTTTCACAGCTATTTGTAAGGCCATGTCAGACAACTATTTTGCTTTTTTGCATTTCTTTTCCATGGGGATGGTCTTGATCCCTGCCTCCTGTACAACGTCACAAATCTCCATCCATAGTTCATTAGGCACTCTATCTATCAGATCTAGTCCCTTAAATCTATGTCTTACTTCCACTGTATAATCATAAGGGATTTGATTTAGGTCATACCTGAATGGTCTAGTGGTTTTCCCTACTTTCTTCAATTTAAGTCTGAATTTGGCAATAAGGAGTTCATGATCTGAGCCACAGTCAGCTTCCGGTCTTATTATTGCTGACTGTAGAGAGCTTCTCCATCTTTAGTTGCGAAGAATATAATCAGATTTTGGTGTTGAGCATCTGGTGATGTCCATGTGTAGAGTCTTCTCTTGCGTTGTTGGAATTGTTATGTGTGTTGTTATGATTATTAGGTTCATTAAAATAGATTCTCCAAGAAACATCATGACTTATGGTAAAATTAAGCTTTGCTGGTCATTTCTTTACTGAAACCCTCATTTTTGAAAAGTTTTATTAATATTTTTACTAGATAATTATTGATTATAAAAATCTGAAGAATGCGGCACTGTTAACATTTTAGTGGATTTGCTTTCAAATCTTCTTCTCTGAACATATTTTTGATTAAAATTGAAATCATAAAAATAAATTTATACGTACACTTTTAAAACAAACATGATATTACATATATTCCCATGCCAGTAAGTATTCTTTGAAAATGTATTTTGAAATGGCTGTACAATATCACATTATACTGATACCATAAAACACATAATATGGATATCACAATTACACCATCCTGTTTGCTGTTTTTATCCACTTTTATCCTGCTTTTTGGTCTATTTCTAATTACTCTTCATAAACAATAATGCTTTGATGAATGTTCTTCTGCATAAATTTTTATGCACTGATTTCTGCTTTCAGTCAAGATGGAGTAACAGAGCTCAGATTTAATATTCCCATATTGAGACTAAAACAACAACAACAAAATGAAACAATGGTTTCAGATATTGAACAACAGGCAACTTAGGACAGTGATCCCTGGGAGTGGAGAAACAAAGGAGATAAGTCTTACAATTTAGATTATTACCTTAAAAGAGGTTACAGATCATATCCCTGACTGCGAGAATCCAGGTGGAAGACAGTGGCTATTCTATGCTGTAGAGATGGGGTTGGGAGTTCAAGAAGTCCAGGTGGCAGAGTGTTAAAGAGGAGAGAGCCGCATCTACTAGCTGGACGTTTGACTGGCTATTACAAATAATGTTGTGGGAATCCCACCCTCACCCAGTACATGTGTGAGAAAACACTCTCTGAGACTAGGGAAAGAACCACATCAAAGGAGCGTTGGAATAACACATGCAACTCATACAGAGCCAGGGAGAGTCTATGTCCCCACCAGCCTTATGCAGAAACCTCATAATACCTGGAGTATCAGGACGAGTACTCAGAAGGGAATCACCTCAGTTGTGGGGTAAAATTAGCTGTAGACGAAAAAGACTGCTCTGGTCCCGCCTAATAAAGCCTAAAAGCAAAGACCAGAAGGAACAAGCTTTCCAAGGAACTTAACTGCATCACTTGCTAGTGTTTTCTCATAGATGAAATCAGAGGAATGAAGTACATAATCACAAAAGTGCCACACTACACCTAGGGAGAAACGTCTGGAGGAAGGCAAGCTGACACTGCTGTAGAGAATGGGCAATGTTCTGGTCCAGCCATGTCCATTCATTTGTTCATTCACTCATTCAAGTATATAAGGAGCACCTGCCATGTACCACGAGCCTCCATACATTTTAGCATAAAATAGTGGAGTCAGGCCATTTACAGAGCTGGTGAAAGTGAGTGTTAGTCGCTCAGTCCTGTCTGACTTTTTGTGTCCCCATAGACTGTAGCCCACCAGGTTCCTCTGTCCATGGAATTCTCTAAGCAAGAATACTGGAGGGGGTAGACTTTCCCTTCTCCAGAGGATCTTTCCAACCCAGGGTCTCCTGCATTGCAGGTGGATTCTTTACCATCTGAGTGCTCAGTCACTATTTTAGGAACCAAGACATGGCCAATTGCACTGCCCTCTGGCCAGCCTTTCTGGAATATACCTGTCAAATGAAGGGGGTGAGACATATCTGATGGACATATCAAACCTGGTTTCCTAAGACCAAACTGCTTCCCCTGAATGTTTGATTTGATTTGTACTAAACTCACACAAGCATCTGCTGGTTGAGACCACCCTGTTATGAAATTTGCTGATGCACATTTCTGGGGCAGGACACACTGAAAGTTCTGGTTTTCTCCTGTTATTGGATCATAGGCTCAATGAATGGACTGTTTGTGGTGTGTTGAATCTCTCCCGTCTTCTTCATTCCAAAACTGTCTATTAGATGGTTTCAATTTGAGACAATTTTCAAGCAATGATTGCATCAAACTAGAGTCTAATTGGGGGAAAGTAATTTCTGGCAAAATCCCAAGCCAGGAGATTTTCTATCTGAGAAAATTATATACTGAAGCTGCCAACTTGGAATGGAAAGCTTAGCAGCCTTAAACACAACTCTGCCATTGTCCATTTCTGCGCCCTGTGTTTGGTGAAGAGCCACATGGAACAAAGCAGAAGTTACTAGGATCTATTCTGCAGTTTTTTCAAGACCGCAGAATAAATATTTGTTCCATTGTAAGGAAACTTACTGGTAATGTCTCGTCTAGTCTCCCACCTCAGAAACTCAGCACAGACCATGCTATTGTTCAAACTGCTCCCGCACTGGATTGCTATTCTCACAACTCTAAATCTATCCAAAACACATTGAAACTTACCTTATCCAAAAGCTTTTCCTGTCTGCTCCAGCCCTCATGTATCTCCTCTCTAAATGCCTGCAGATCTTAGGACCCATAAGCATTTAGTGAGGTGTGGATTTCAAAAGAGAGCATACATTGTTTATGGACTGTTGTGAAGGAGAAGCCAAATCATCCATCAGAGCACAAATCCAACTCGGAGTCTACCTCCTCCTTAAGTGGCATTCTCCAACGGGCCCTCACAGTGTCCCAGGCCTACTTCCTTCTCAGTACCTACTGCACTGTGTAATGGTCTTTTCAATGCTGGTCTCTCTCAACCACTAACCAAGAGTTCCTTGAGGCCTGAGATCATGGCTAGGATGTATTAACATTCCCAGAATATAGTACAGAACAGCACTGCAATGGATACTCAAGGAATGAGTGCCAAGTGAGAAAATAAATGAATGCATAAATGACTGAATTCTAGAAGCCCAGTTACTCCTTGCTGATCAAGTCATTGATTCTGGTACAAGGGAGCAGAAGAAGGATTGTTTTCCTCTGTGCTTAATGAAAGTTGAGGATGGTAGGTAACTCAGATCGTCCTTAGCAAGCATGCATTATATGAAGGGAAAGGAATGAGAAACAAAAGCAACCATGTTCACAGTCATGTTAAGCCCTGTGAATACCCAAAATCTATAAGATCAGTTATGTAAGACTTGTCTCCATCTTTTGTACAATTGAATACTGTCTCTTTTTTTCTACTCTTATCCTCCGGAGAACCCACTTCCATCACTTTAGAGGGAAATCAAGCCTGTCCCTCTCACTTCATTTGGTAGGATTAGGCTAGAAATGTATTTTGGCAGAGATTGATAGCCCCATGTACACCCATTATCATTTCCAGCCAAAAGTAACAGCTCCTTTCCTACCAGCTGAGTGTGGTCTAGTAACTAGGTTGTGGCCAGTGAGGTATGAGCAGAGGGGAAGCATATGACTTCTAAAAATTTTCCACAAACGATGGAAGCATGTTCTCCCCTCCTTTTTATCCATCTTCCAGAGGCTATAGTGTGGAGGAGGACAGAGCAACGGCATGGAAGAGACTGCATCCCTGATAACAAGCTATACACCAGCCCCTTCCATGAAAGGAGATAATTTTGTTATTTTATGATTTCAGGGTTTTTGTAACAGTGGCCTAACCTATATCTTAACTACTACTTGTTCTTTAGGCAACAAGAATCTAGGTCCTACGTCTGTAGGATAATACGTCTAAGAGGGGACTAGAGAAAAGATATTTTATGACAATCCTAGAAAGCACTTACAATAGTCCTCCTTTTAGAAAATGAGGACACTGAAGTTCAGAGAAATCACCTACTGGTACAAGGTCACATGGCAACTAAAGAGCCTCTTGATAAAGGTGAAAGAGGAAAAAAGCTGACTTAAAACTCAGCATTCAGAAAACTAGGATCATGGCATTCAGTCCCGTAACTTCATGGCAAATAGATAGCGAAACAATGGAAATAGTGACAGACTTTATTTTCTTGGGCTCCAAAATCGCTGCAGATGATGATTGCATGAAGGTCCATCTAGTCAAAGCTACGGTTTTTCCAATAGTCACATATGGATGTGAGAGTTGGACTATAAAGAAAGCTGAAGAATTGATGCTTTTGAACTGTAGTTTTGGAGGAGACTCTTGAGAGTCCCTCGGACTGCAAGGAGATCCAACCAGTCAATCCTAAAGGAAATCAGTCCTGAATAATCATTGGAAGGACTGATGCTGAAGCTGAAGCTCCGATACTTTGGCCACCTGATGTGAAGAACTGACTCATTGGAGAAGACCTTGATTCTGGGAAAGATTGAAGGCAGGAGGAGAAGGGTATGACAGAGGATGAGATTGTTGGATGGCATCACCGACTCAGTGGACATGAGTAAGCTCCAGGGATTGGTGATGGACAGGGAAGCCTAGTGTGCTGCAGTCCATGGGGTCACAAAGAGTGGTACACGACTGAATGACTGAACTGAACTGAACTGAGTGACTGAACAACAGCAACAACCTGGGTCTTATTGAGTCCAAAGCCCGTACTCTTTCCACCTTATAATAACAGGAATAGTGACAGTCATATTAATAGTCGGCATCTACTAAATTCTTATCACATGTCAAAATCTGTGCTGAGCATTATGTGTGAATTATCTCGTTTAATTCTCAAAACAGCTCTTTGAAATA
This sequence comes from Budorcas taxicolor, assembly GCF_023091745.1. Lineage (NCBI taxonomy): Eukaryota > Metazoa > Chordata > Mammalia > Artiodactyla > Bovidae > Budorcas > Budorcas taxicolor. The sequence goes on along the minus strand of NC_068917.1, from coordinate 27,481,040 downwards.
CCAGCTACTATAGTGTCATTGATTTTATAGATGAGGCAAGTGAGTTTACAGTTTAATTAAATAACTTTCCTAAAGTCACAAAGCTAGTAAGAGGCAGTTTAAAGTGTCACAGTTTAAACTATTGTCTGACTGACTTGAGCTACAGGTCCCACCCTCTGCTTGACTATGAGCACATCCTTAGATTAAATTCTTACTCAGTTAGAAAAGGAATATCCAGTTCGCAGTTTTTGCCTTAGCTTGTAGAGTAAGTCATCCTTCTGAATTCAAGGGTCTAATCACCATTTGGTGACACACATGTGGCCAGTTCGACCCAGTGTAGAGCTGGTGAAAAGTCAAAGGAAAAAAAACCTCACATTTTCTTAAGTTATCTAATGCATGAGACCTATATAGTAAGACTCATTTGCATACCTGCCACTGCCCGTGTACACCTTCTTCACACAGTGGTAATTTACACATCCAGATCAATGAGTTATTGAATAGAAGTTGAAAGAAATTCACTATATACGTTTAGCTGTTTAAGTTTAATCCTGCTAACATCCTATCAAGAAGCTAGGGATCTTATGAAGGGTGACTGACAAACTATACACATGAATAAGCTTTCATAGGCCTTTGACTGAGGCTTGAATGACAATCAGTACATTTTTAGTGGCCACTGTGGACTTCCTCTTTTATAAAAAATAAAACTATTAGTGTTGTTCTCAAACATAGTTTTGTTTTTTCTTTCATTTTAAATAATATATTCTACTATTCTGTGATTCTTTTAAGTCATATGTCCCTATCAACAATTCAACCTGGTATTTGCTTCTGAAAATCAGTTGAAAATGAGAAAGAAAGAAAGAAAAACATGAGAATAAAAAGCATTTTCAAAACTGATTTGCATAACTCAAATAACAAAACCTGACAAAGGCATTATAAGACAAGAAGATGGTAAACCAATATCTCTCATGAACATACATGCTGTGACGAACAGATCTGTGGGAGCTCCTAATGTTATTGCCCCTGTATCAGTTCAGTTCAGTTCAGTCACTCAGTCATGTCCGACTCTTTGCGACCCCATGAACTGCAGCATGCCAGGCCTCCCTGTCCATCACCAACTCCCAGAGTTCACTCAAACTTATGTCCATTGAGTTGGTGATGCCATCCAGCCATCTCATCCTCTGTTGTCCCCTTTTCCTCCTGCCCCCAATGCCTCCCAGCATCAGAGTCTTTTCCAATGAGTCAACTCTTCACATGAGGTGGCCAAAGTACTGGAGTTTCAGCTTCAGCATCATTCCTTCCAAAGAACACCCAGAACTGATCTCCTTTAGAATGGACTGGTTGGATCTCCTTGCAGTCCAAGGGACTCTCAAGAGTCTTCTCCAACACCACAGTTCAAACGCATCAATTCTTCAGCACTCAGCTTTCTTCACAGTCCAACTCTCACATCCATACATGACAAGTGGAAAAACCATAGCCTTGACTAGACGGACCTTTGTTGGCAAAGTAATGTCTCTGCTTTTCAATATGATATCTAGGTTCGTCCCTCTAATTTGAGTGCTGTGGGAACTGCAGCTTGTTTCTAATCAACAGAATATGGCAAAAGCAATGAGATGTCACTGCATAACATTTATGTAATATGTCTTGTTAGTTGGGAGACCCGAATGGCAAGAAAGTGAGGGTTCACTCAAAGAACTGAAAGCAGCCTTCAGACAATAGCCAACAAGCAACTGGGGCCTTCAACTGTACAACCACAAGGAAATGAATTCTGCCAACAACCTGAAAAGGTTTGATAGGATATTCCTCCCTAGCTGAGCCTTCAGATGAGAATACAGCGTGGCCAACACTTTGACTGAAGCCTTGTAAGACCTTAAGCTTGGACCCAGTTAAACTGCAGCTATCTAACCCATAGAAAACTTGTTATGCAGCAATAACGCGCATGTGAAAATTGTGAAGAAAATATTAACAGATTAAACTCATCAATACACTTCAAAACTGTGGAATCGGTTCAACATTCAAGAATCAATTAAAAAATTTGTCACAAATGGCAAATGAGGTAGCATCATATCTTAAAAGGTGCAGAAAAAGCACTTGACAAAATTTGATACCTCCGTAACAAACATTCCTAAGCGAACTAGGGAAAAAGAACAAATACTTCTGCAATGTGATAAAGGGCAGACCTGCAGCTAACATCATATTAAATGGTGTAAAACAGAATGCTTTCCCCAAAGATTTAGAACAAGACAAGGATGTCTACTCTGACCTTTTCTGTTCAACATTGTACTGGAGTTCCTGTCCGGCGCAATAAAGAAAAGCAAAGACGTAAAAGTCATAAAGATTAGGGAGCAAGAGGTAAAGCTGTCTTAAGGCAAACACGACATGATTGCTTACGTAGAAAATCCTAAGGGATTAATTTCCTATTGCTGCTGTAACAATCACCACAAACTTAGTGGGCTTAAACCACACAAACCCATTATCCTCACAGTTCTGTAGGTTAGATGTATATGAGTTTCCACAGGACTGAAATCACAAGTGTTGGCAAGGCTGTGTTTCTTTCTGGAGGCTCTCAGGGAGACCCTGCTTCCTCAACTCTCTGCCTTCTAGAGACCACCTACATTCCTTGGCTTGTCATCCCCTTCCTCTTTCTTCAAAGCTAGCATAATTGCAGCTCTCTGACCATTATTTGCATACAAATATTTTTTTTTCTCCACAAGTATTTTACCTTTTAGTTTTCTTCATGGTGTCTTTTGAAGACTAGAAATGTTAAATTTTGATTAGGCCCATATAACACATTTTTCTTTTATGGTTAGCTCTTTTCCTGTGCCCTTGTAAGAATCTCTGGCTAACTCTAAGTTCCATAGGTTCTACAAGGTTTACAGTTTTATCTTTTGTATTCATGTCTATGATCATTTTCTGATCCATTTCAAATGACAATTTTTGTATTGTGTGTGAAAGGGGTCAAGTTGGCTATCCAACTGATTTAGATCATTTATAGAAAAGATTAGCCTTTTTCCATTGAATTACCTTGGTGTCTTTCTTGCAAGTCAATTGATTATTTATGTGTAGGCCTGTTTGCAGACTATTCTATTCCTCATATATTTGTCTATCTTTTACCCAATATCACACTGTCTCAATTCAGTTCAGTTCAGTCAAGCAGTTGTGTCCAACTCTTTGTGACCCTATGGACTGCAGCACGCCGGCCTCCCTGTCCACCACCAACTCCTGGAGTTAACTCAAATTCATGTCCATTGAGTCAGTGATGCCATCCAATCATCTTATCCTGTGTTGTCCCCTTCTCCACCTGTCTTCAATCTTTCCCAGCATCAGGGTCTTTTCCAATGAGTCAGTTCTTCCCATCAGGTAGCCAAAATATAGGAGTTTCAGCTTCAGCATCAGTCCTTCCAATGAATATTCAGAACTGATCTCCTTTAGGATGGACCGGTTGGATCTCCTTGCAGTCCAAGAGACTCTCAAGAGTCTTCAACATTACAGTTCAAAAGCATCAATTCTTTGGTGCTCAGCTTTCTTTATAGTCCAACTCTCACATCCATACATGATTACTGGAAAACCCATAGCTTTGACTAGATGGACCTTTGTTGGCAAAGTGACATCTCTGCTTTTTAATATCCTGTCTAGGTTGGTCATTACTTTTCTTCGAAGGAGTAAGCATCTTTTAATTTTGTGGCTGCAGTCACCATCTGCAGTGATTTTGGAGTTCAAGACAATAAAGTCTGTCACTGTTTCCATTGTTTCCCAATCTATCTGCCATGAAGTGATGGGACCAGATGCCATGATGTTAGTTTTCTGAATGTTGAGCTTTAAGCCAACTTTTTCATTCTCCTCTTTCACTTTCAAGAGGCTCTTAGTTCTTCTTCACTTTTGCCATAAGGGTGGTGTCATCTGCATATCTGAGGTTATGGATATTTCTCCTGGCAGTCCTGATTCCAGCTTGTGTTTCATTAAGCCCAGCGTTTTTCATGATGTACTCTGCATATAAGTTAAATAAGCAGGATGACAATATACAGCCTTGACATATTCCTTTTCCAATTTGGAACCAGTCTGCTGTTCCATGTCCAGTTTTAACTGTTGCTTCCTGCCCTGCATCCAGATTTCTCAAGAGGTGGGTCAGGTGGTCTGGTATTCCCATCTCTTTCAGAATTTTCCACTGTTTGTTGAGATCCACACAGTCAAAGGCTTTGGCATATTAAGTAAAGCAGAAGTAGATGCTTTTCTGGAACTCTCCTGCTTCTATGATGGCCCAGCAGATGTTGGCAATTTGATCTCTGGTTCCTCTGCCTTTTCTAAATCCAGCTTAAACATCTGGAAGTTCATGATTCACGCACTGTTGGAGCCTTGCTTGGAGGATTTTGAACATTGCTTTGCTAGTGTGTGAGATGAGCGTAATTGTGTGGTAGTTTAAACATTCTTTGGCATTGCCTTTCTTTGGGATTAGAATGAAAACTGACCTTGTCCAGTCCTGTGGCCACTGCTGAGTTTTCCAGATTTGCTGGCATACTGAGCGCAGCACTTTCACTGCATCATCTTTAGGATTTGAAATAGCTCGACTGGAATTTCATCACCTCCACTAGCTTTGTTCTCATTTACTGAAGTTTTATTGTAAGTCTTAAAATTAAGTAGTGTGGCTCCTCCAACTATGTTTTTCTTTCTCAGTGTTTTGTCAAAATTCTTTTGGATGTTCCTGATGCTTTGCATATCCTTGTACATTTTAGCATCACTCTGATTATTTCTACAAAAAAAGAAAAAGCCTGCTGGTATTTCAGTTGAAACTACATTGAATTTATTTAGATCAATTTGGAGTAATTGACACATTAGCAATATGTAGTATTCTAACCTGTAAACATTGTATAGCTCTAATTTTTTAAGGCCTTAATCTTTTAGGAAATATATAGTTTTCAGTGTAGACACTTTAGATTTATATGATGCTATTGTAAGTGGAAATTTTAAATGTAATTTCACCTCTGCTTGTCCAGGGGCCAGCAAAAAAAAAAAAAAAAAAGAAAAAAACTAAACTGAAGTTAAAAAGCTTAGGTGCAGATTGCATTTACAATGTCCTTTAACAAAAGAATTAACATCATATTTGATGTTGCACCTGTCAATAAAAGTTGGTTGAGTGCCTACTAGTTGCAAAACTCTAGTTACCCCAAGAACACAAAGTTGATCACATACAAATCCTCCAGTAGATATTTTGGAGACATTGTATCAATGCTTATCAAAACCATCTACTTCGTCCAGTGAGTTTTTAACTCAGTGGTTCCCAATCATGGTTACACATTAGAAAGACCTGAGGTGCTTTAAGAAAACACCGATACCCATATCCCACCCAAAGCTACCCATAAGCAGAAATTCAAAACTTCTCTCTAGAGAACTCATTCTGAAGTATTACTGTCCTCAGCACATTCATTTTGGCCATAGTGCTGTTATTCTTCCTTCCTAAAAAAAACACTCAGGCCCCTTTTTACTGTATTACTTTCCTTCATACTCACCTAGAGCTTTATACATAGCACGCATTATACATAACCTCAAAGAATGGGTGGGTGATCGTTTGCTAACGAAAACAAAAAGAAAAGGGGAACTCTGCTAAAGCAGCATTCCAAGCCATCTCCTGAGAATGTGTTCATTGGACTGAGGACATTTCAGTGAGGTGAGCTAGGAGACACCAAACAAGCCTGGCTGCATAATTTGCCCAGCCAGGTGCAAAATGAAAATGGAGGTGCCATGTTCAAAAATTATCAAGCATTTCGAGACAGTGATAGGAGAGTATTTTTAGCCAAGCATGGAGCCCTTCTAAGCACTGATTCCTTTCTGACTGCACAGCTTACTTGTCCATGAAGCCAGCCTTTGTTCCCAGGACCAGAGGGCTCTGTTTACTTGCTGGTAATCAGGAAGGCAAAGTAAAGAAGTTGATTGTATTTCCATCCCAATGGCCTTGTCGAAAACAAAAACAAGAAAACAAAAAACCCTAGTTTAAAATTTTTGATTTATCCCTACCTTGACTCCTAGAGAATTCACGGGAGACAGAACCACCCTCTCTTCCTGTTCTTGTTTTGAACAAACATACATATTTTTAGAGTTGCAAGTTTTCTTTACTGACCAATTTCCATAAAGCTTGAAAATCTGAGTTAAGGACTCAGTTCAGTTCCACTTTTTTTACCCAGAGCCAGTCACTAAATGCCATTCCTGTAGCTTTCAGCTTTTAGCTTTAAAAAAAGCAGTATCTACTGAGCACCCTCTAAATGCTTTATATTAATTTTCTCCCTCACAATAAAACTATAAAGCAGGAAATATTTTCTCTATTTTTCAAATGACAAACCCAAGGCTCAGAGAGGTTAAATGATTTGTCCAAGAGGGTACAGAGAAGTAATTAACATCATAAACTTGAAATCAGGCAGATCTGGGTTCAAATCTCATGTTTGCAGTTATATGCATGAGACTTGGAAAAACTACTAAACTCCTATGAACTAGATTTTCTGTAATTATACCATGGAAAGAGTAATATCTACCTTGTAAGATTATCATGTGGATTGAGATAAGTAAAGTGCTTAGTACAAGGTAAGCACACCATAAACAGTAGTGCTTATTATTAAAGTCACACCTAGTAAGTAGAAGGGCCAAATTTTTACTCTTTGTTTGAAGATAGCATTGGTAAATTTCCACTCACTTGTTTTAGATAACCCCTGGATTAAAGAAAAAGCAATAAGCATCAATTACCTTAAAGTTGAGCTTAAGGCTAGGACAAGAAACTTTTAGAGGTAAATATTGGGGAAAATCAAAATACAGTCCTGGATAGCATTTTGAAAATAACACACCTAAGTGTTCAAGGCCTCAACTTCTCTTTCCTATTCCTGATGATTAGGCTTAAAACACCAAAAGTATCTTCAACTCATAGAAGAATATAAAATGTTGTCTTATAAATGCACTTAAATGAGTTGACAGCTTTTCCAGTACTTTTTATCTATTCCTTGAATGCTTGGCCTTTGTTACCTCCTATTATGATACAGTTTTTGATGAGAAAGGGCGAGGGAAAGAGAATGGGACCAGAGGATTTTCCAGGTTCCTCCAGCTCAAAAATAATCTGTGATTTTGTACTGCAGACCTATAGAAAGAGCAAATATGTCATTTTAAAAATTTAAGCTTACCAGGTGTTGTTTTTTTTAATTACCAAAAAACACCCTGCTTATTATAAAAAATAATCAGATAATACAGGAAGTTAGAAAATTTTCAAAGAAAAAGTCAGCCAAGTTTCTACCCTCAAAGCCAATCTTATTCTGATGCCTTTTCTTCAAGGACTTTATTACCAAGTCTTTGCCTGTACCCTTCTGCCCTTCCTTCCTCCTTCCTTTGTCACTTACCTAGGTCTTCATGCTGTCTTTCATTATTGCCACCACCCACACACTCCTTGTGTCTATGGTCAAGCACTGAAACCTGACCTCCCAGAGGGTCCCCGTCCACCAGACTTCTCTAATCCTCTCACTCTCTAAAAGGTTTTACAAGCACTGGGCTTCCTTCAGGGCTTCAGCCCTCTGCCCAAGCTAACCTGGTAATGAACCTGCTTTTGGTTGGCAACTATATTCCATGGAGGCCTTACTATATTCAGAAGATAAACCAGAGGGTAAGAATTTCAGGTAGCCCAGTGAAAGATCCATTCAGTGGAGCTGAGACCATTGAATGTATTAAATAAATGTGTGCTCAATACAACTGGAGGCAGGCATCATGGCAGAGTAAAAAGAACATGGACAAACAGATGTGCATTTAAATCCAACTGCTCAGTAACAGGCAACTAACTTAACTTCTCTGAACCTCTGAAAAGTGGTAAGGCCAACTTCATAAGCTTGCCATGGAGCTTTTAAAAATGCAAGTATAAAATACCTGGTCTATAACAGTTCCTTTAAAAGACTAAGTTAGTGAAAAGTGCTGTGAAATTTTTAAAAATGAATCAGACATGATTCATGTCCTCAGGGAGCTTATTATCTAAGAGAATAAATAAGATATACATAAAAATAACATGAATATTGATTTTAAAAACTCATTAAGACCCAGGTCCATAGACTCATTTTATTTTATTTTATTTTATTTTTTTCATAGACTCATTTTATAGGTGAGGAAACAAAGGCTCAGAGAAAGGGAAATGATTTGACCAAGTTTACGTAAGTAAGAAATTGCAAGGCCAGAATTTGAACCTTTGTCTGCCCAAATGTATACTAATACACCAAAGGTGCTTGCTTTTACCCCTTTTTATAAGACTAACCCTGGATACCAGAAAATACCATCTTGCTCAAGCAACACTGTAGCTTCCCTGGTGGCTCAGACTGTAAAGAGTCCATCTGCAATGTGGGAGATCTCTGGGTTTGATCTCTGAAAAAGGAAATGGCAACCCACTCCAGTATTCTTGCCTGGAGAATTCCGTGGACAGAGAAGCCTGGCGGATTGCAGTCCAGGGGGTCTCAAAGAGTCAGACACAACTGAGCAACTAACTTTCATCTTCACTTTCAACCTTGGATGCCAGAAAATACCATCTTGCTCAAGCAAAACTGTAGGTCCCGTTTTGAAATTTTTTCTACTATTTAGGCTGTGACCCATCACAGAATAGGGTTGGGAGTTGAGGCAGTAGACTTTAGGGCCTTGAATTTAGATTTTTGACCCCCCCCCTTTTCAGATGAGACTATATATATACTCACAGAGATTCACTGTGACAACTTCAATCACATGACTTAAAACTAGTCCTGCTACTGGTTCTGCAAGGTGGCTTATAGTGGTTCAATTTAAATATTTAAAATGTACCACACTTTTATTCTGCCATTTTGTTATTTTTATCCTGAGAGCTTCAAAAAATGGAAAAGGCTGTACTTCTCTCCATTAATGTTCTGATTTTCATCAAGGCTCAAACAGGAAAGAATCACACCATCATAAATGCAGGGCCTTAATCCTTCCATGTAGCCCATGTACTTCCTCAGTAACACTGTACCCTAAGAAAGAGGAGCAAAGAATTAAAAGACTAGGGAATTTCCTCTAGAACAGTTACTACCATTATCAGGTGGCCAGGCAGCAGGATGAGTCATCAGCGCCTCTGACTCTCTATACAGATCCTCTGGGTCTTACCCAGGTAAGGTTGTCACACACGCCAGATAGCAGCATCATTATTCTCAACCACATTTTCTGATAACAGCATGAAACTCTGACCAGACTCATTTTGATTGTGAGGATGTCCATGTTGAATTGTCATAAAACTTTCTTTTCTATGAAAGGTTGTGGGACTTCCAGTTTCTGCTTTGGCAAGAAAGGAGCTTGGAAACTGCTGCTGCTGCTGCTGCTAAGTCACTTCAGTTGTGTCTGACTCTGCAACCCCACAGATGGCAGCCCACCTGGCTCCGCTGTCCCTGGGATTCTCCAGGCAAGAACATTGCAAGTCTTTCCTAATAAGAAAAAAATGGAAGAAACTTAAAAATCAGCAATTCTAAGAGAAGTTGTATCATGGAACAAACCAGTGCCACCCAAATGTGAGAGGTAGACAGACAGACAGACAGACACAGAGAATCACAACTCACCAGAGCAGGAAACTCTTTGGGAACAAGTGCCAGGGTAGAAATATGTGAACTGTAATTGCTGTAGGCTCAGTGTGGACAAGTCAGAGTTCAGGGGTACCCAGACATCTGGGATGGGGGCAGCCACACTTTTATGAGTTTTTACCTCTACCAGCTCACCTCTCTTGCTTCCTACAGGAGGACTGGAAAGTAACCACTTTGAAATATGCGAAGCACTGTGTTCTTCTTTAAAAGGTTGCTCTCAGAAGAAACTTTCAGTTCAGTTCAGTTCAGTTCAATTGCTCAGTTGTGTCCGACTCTTTGCAACCCCATGAATCGCAGCACGCCAGGCCTCCCTGTCCATCACCAACTCCCGGAGTTCACTCAGACTCACGTCCATTGAGTCAGTGATGCCATCCAGCCATCTCATCCTCGGTCGTCCCCTTCTCCTCCTGCCCCAATCCCTCCCATCATCAGAGTCTTTCCCAGTGAGTCAACTCTTCGCATGAGGTGGTGAAAGTACTGGAGCTTCAGCTTTAGCATCATTCCTTCCAAAGAAATCTTACCCAGAGCCTTTTCTGTAAGGGTTTTTATCAGAGCCTAAATGACCTGGAGGAAGGGAAAGACCCAACACCAAGTGGCTCTAGACTTCATATGGAGGTAAAGGAATATCCAACTCTAACCCATTCTAGCCATCCTGCCCCACCTAAGAGGGGACTGGGAAGTACTTGTGATATTTCCCAGTCCAGAGGCACAGACTTACTCAGAGACTGAGACCTAATCGTAGGACTTAATACAAAGCTTGCCCTCCGCCCACATGGCATCACCACATTACTAACGGCCGAGTTATAATAGTTCTTTTTATCTCGTGCATCATGTACAGCTATGAAGAAAAATTGCAAGGCATACTTAAAGGGGGAAAACAAAGTTTGAAAAGATAGAGCAAACACCAGAGCTAGACTCAGATATGACAGAGATGTTGGATTATCAGATCAAGAATTTGAAAGAACAATGATTACCATGTTAAGGACTTGAATGGATCAAGTAGACAGCACTACTAGCAAGGCAGTTATCAAACTCCTTCCCGAAGTGATTCAACCCTTTTATACTTCTCTGGACACTGTATGAGGTTCCTGTGGTTCTACATTCTTGCCAACCATTAGTACTGTTCAAGTTTTTGACAGGTTTGTAGGTATGAAAACATATCTTTCTGTGGTTTCAAACTGCAATATATTGGTTAGGTTTCCCATCTCTTTGTATGTTTTTGAAAGCATGAGTATTTCTTCTGTAAAACCCTGATTATAGCTTTCACCTTTCAAAAACTAGGTTGTTTGTCTTATAGGCTTGTAGAAGTTCTTGTCTAGATATGAAACTCTCTCAGTTAATTGCCTTTAATCTCCCCATTTCCACTAGTTTATTCCTGGAAGTCAATCAATATGGTTAACTTTCTATAGGAACTTTCATCATACATGCTTTCCTAATTGTCTCAGAATTCTTTTCAGAATCTGGCAGGTAAAATTTTAAAAAGACACTTGAACACGATTAATACAACTAAACATACTTTTTCTTTCATTCTCACCCCATAGCTAGGGAAAGTGCCGGAAATGAATGAGTCTAAGGATCAAAAGTTTTCAACAGAATCTTAGTTGAGGAATTTTGTTAATTCACTGTTCCTCTTTATATTTTTGGTTTGTGAGCACAATTAAACATACATATATTTTATATTCATGAGTAGCCTTAATTCCCCTAATTATACCAGCTCTGAACTGTAGCAGCAACAGAAGGTATCAGGGGAGGGCAGGGAGAATGTGGAGCCAGAGGCAGGAAACTTTATTGATGTTGCCTCTGTCTATAGGGTGTATCATATTTTTAGGAAGAGGAGGGAAAAACACATTCTGAACTGGTTTCAGTTACTTATGTTACAAAGGGGATATCCATGCCTAGAACAGCTTTCATGGATTTATTTGCCAATTGACATAAATTAAAACCAGACCAAACATCATTCCAAATCTTGTTTTTCCTTCCAGTGATTTCCCTTTTCTTCTCCCCAGTTCTCTCTACCCCACCCCAAACCCTTCTTCTCTTAATGTCTTTAAAAATAATCTTGCTTTGCATACATTTTCTGCTTTCTCAAGAAAACATTTTCCCATTCCATTCTGCCTGAGGGAACGTTTTCTTCTCTCCTTCATTCCTTGGTTGTAATCCTCTCAATTATCTATGAGTCTCTGCCTCAAATCTCTAATAAACATTTGGAAAGAGGGAGAGGGCTCAGGCTTGTTGATTGAGTGGTTTTGATGCTTTGGTTTTTCTTTTTTGAGACCAGGAAACTTCAGTTTAAGTCTAACATCTTCTTTTAAGAAAACATCCTTTTCATATTAAGGCAGTCATTTACATTTGGGGTCATTTTAACAACAAATGAGAACTCCTTAAAATCATAAAAACTTCTAAAGCACAAAAGCTTATCCAGCTCTGGAGAGACAGCCTGAAATGATGGAAAAAATAAAGAACATTATCCTTATTAAAACCTGTGTTCAAAACCCGATTTTCTCTATTCCCAGGGTAGGGCCTCCCTGTGAGCCTCAGTTTCCTTCTCTATAAAACATTTAACGCATAGCTATGTTGTAGAGAGCTTTCCAGGTGGAGTTAGTGGTAAAGAACCCACCTGCCAATGCAGGAGACATAAGAGATGCGGGTTCGATCCCCTGGTTGGGAAGATGCCCTAGAGGAGGGCATGGCAACCCACTCCAGTATTCTTGCCAGGAGAGTCCCATGGACAGAGGAGCTTTGTGGGCTACTGTCTAAGAGGTCGCAAAGAGTTGGACTTGACTGAGTGACTAACTTTCACTTTAGCATGTTGTGGAGATTTACAATAAGCTGAATAAAAAGCAAATGTTTTCTCGTTGTTCTAGTTAGAGTTATAACTTACACTTGATCTTAGCCAAAAGGCCAAGAAGCGATTAGAGTTATCACTTAAAGTGAAGGAAATTAGAAGGATGATGGGACTAAGAGGTGGATAGAAAGTGAGGAAACATATATCACTAGGAGCATTAACTGGGAAACTCTGAACATCAGCAGCTACAGTAACTCCAGACAGCAGGCTTGGAAATGAATCAGCTAAAACCATTACTAGTCCCATGGCAGCTCCTTATCTGAAGGAGAAATGGTCCCCCTATCAACAGCCAAACCTTTCCCCCAGTCAGACAGCTAATGTCCCAAGGAAAATGGAGATTCTTTTTGGAAGGGAATGAGCGTGCCTGATAGCCAAAAATTAATGAGAGCTGTCTACATGGGTTATTAGACCTAATTTCATTCCCTCAGTCTTGATTTTACTTAAATTCCCTAAAATATAATTCCAAGGAGGAGATTCTAGAGATATACCTACTTCATGTGAAATACAACAGTCAACCACCCATAATATTCCAGTTCTTCTGTCTGCTCAAATCTTAACATCCTTTAAGATTCAATAAACCATCACCTCCTCCATGAAACTTCCCTCTGCCATCCGAAATTGAAGGATTTTCCTCTCTCGGAGCACCACCAACCCAAACTGACACCAATACTGAACATACACACGTTGCAGTCCTAGCTATTTGCACATGTGCGTGTGTGTGAAACAAAAACCTTATAAAATACTTAGCCTTAATATGTATGATGCATGTTGATATTTTAAGGTTCTAATTATTTAGTCAGCACTAAATAGTCATACTAAAATGATCTCACAATCCACTGATGAGTTTCACAATCCAGTGAGTTTCAAATAGTTTGAAAAATATCAGAGTATTCAGGATTGGGAACTCAGGTACACCCGTGGCGGATTCATGTCAATGTATGACAAAACCAATGCAGTATTGTAAAGCAAAATAAAGTAAAAATAAAAATTAAAAAAAAAAGAAAAATATCAGAGTAGTAATGGAATGTGGACCATAGACATAAAAGAACCAGATTCAAGACTTGGCTCTGTCACTTAGCTGTGTGGGCTTAAACAAGCCACTTTACCTCTCTGAGATTCAGACTGTATCAAACAAAAATCATAATAAACCCTTTCTTCTACCTACAATGACTGTGAAATGATACACAAAAAGCATATAATAACATATTGCCAGAAAAATACTAATGTTAGCTATTATTAGTATTAAGTACTTAATAAGTAACAGAATTGGAATCAAAGATTAGAAGACTGTGAAGTGGGAAGAAAAATGTAAACTCAAATACAGTAATTTTACATCATTCTTCAAATGGACAGGATCTGTCTACAAGCCTCAGGTGACTTCACTACTATTGGAAAACCCAGGAAGGGAAAGTCATGTGTATAGACTATATAGAGCCTTTCTTTTTAGTCAGATTATCTGAATAGTTCTCTCTCTTGATCCTGCCATGTGTAAGGATGGAGAGTGACCTGGAGTTTGGAGTTTTCAAGGTTATTAACGTCTTCATGGATCCATCATCTTCATTCCCATTCTCCCCATGTATGTGGCCAGTCCCGTTTCACTTCTTATTCTCTGTCTCCACTCTCTGTATCATAGTCCACCTGGTAGCTCAAACTAGAAACTTGGCCTCACTCCTCAACAACCCAGTCTCTTTCTCTTAACAATCAATTCTACCTTCAAAATATTTGTATTCACACAGACATTGCCCTAATTCAGACTTTGCTCAATTTTCCTTAGACTGTAATCGTCTTTTAAATGGTCTTCCTGATAATCTCCCTGTCCCCAAACCCAATTTCTGCTTTCTACTGTGCTCCCCGAGTATTCTTTCTAAAACATAGATCAATTTTCATGTAACTGTTTGTATATCCCACTTCTGTCACCAACCTGGGCTTATATATGATCCATGGTTCCCTAAAGCCTGAAAGATAATCTTCCAAATTTCTTTAATATTACATTTGAGGCTCCCTACAAATTAACCCTTGGCAACTTTTCATTCTCGCCTCCTGCCATCCACACACCCTCAGACTCTTCCCGTCATTTGCCATCCAGTGAATGAATCACACTCATTACTCTGCACTTGTATAATGCTGTCACCCCAGCCTAGAATTCTCCTGTTCTCCTTTTCTGTATGGAAAATTCCTATCCGTAATTCAGGTCTTATCTTACCCATTTATTTAACAAACATTTGTAGAGCACATAAATGCTCAAAAATTCTCAGCAATGGGGTATGAAGATGAAGAGAGAGTTCTTACGCTCAAGGATCTCTGTCTAATGGAGGAGTTGTGAAGCCCTGGGCAGGATTAATCACTGTCTTCCCCATGCTATCCAAATACTTTGTACATGACTTTGATTGATGCCTTTATCACCTTATACCATAGCTCTATGTTTATCTATCTATGTCTCTCACCAAATAGTAAATGCTTCAAAAACATGAATATCTTTCAGATTCTTTCAATCTCACAATACACCCCAGGGCCTGAGAACCCATAAAAAATATCCACTCTAGGAACAAGAGTATAAGCCATGTAAAACGGAATAGTGTGATCAGAGATTGATTTAACCAGGACCCATATTATCAGCTCCAGTAGGCTCTAAGTCTTCATGATAAAAGAAACAGTAGGAAAGACAGGTAATTCACATGACTTAGAAATGAGTACATATTATATTCCATGCAATTTTTCTTCTCCCCTCTGTTTTTCAGTTTTTATAATTGTGGAGGGACTGGTGTGGGGGAAAAAAGTCAAGTGTGGCTGGATAAGAGACTCATGCTCTGAAAGTAACGTTAACCTAATATTTGTTACTGGATCATATATCTTAAAAGGTTCATGTAAATAGGAACTGCCTAGAATTCCTAGTATTTTACTACTAATAATAGTGTTAATATCATCTCAGCAGGTATGATCCCAAACTACAGTAATTATAATTTACTTGACTATTAGCCTACATTCCTATAATGTGTTAAAACCAGATTATTCAGAACAACACTCAAAAGAGAACATGGAGTTTTCAAAGGCCCCTTCCCCCATGATCTCAAAATGTATTAGTAGCATCTCCATTTTTTAAAAAGTAAGATTTCCTATAGAACTGAGAGTCCAGAAATTAATCTATACATTTATAGTCAATTGATTTTCAACAAGGATGGTAAAACTACTCAATGGGAAAAGAATAATATCTGCTACAAGTCATACTGACACAGTGGATATACACATGCAAGAAAAAATGAACCCTGACCCTTATCTCACACCATATACAAAAAGTATGGTATATCAAAGACATAAAACTCTGAAAAAAAATAGAGATATGGGGATAAATCTTCATGACCCTGGCTTTGGCAAAAGATTCTTACTTATGATACCAAGAGTAGGAACAACAAAATTTAAAATAGATTAAATGGATTTCATCAAAATTAAAACCTTTTGTGCATCAAAGGATACTATTAAGAAAGTAAAGACAATCCATACAATGGAGAAAATACTTGCAAATCACTTATCTAATAAAAATCTAGTTTCTAGAATATAAACAACTCTTAGAATTCAGCAACAAAAGTGGCAAAAAAAAAAAGCAAAGCCCAATTTTTAAATGGGCAAAGGACTTGAGTAGATATTTTTCCTGAAAGAAATGGACATACAAGTGGCCAAGAAGCACATGAAAAGATTTTATAAATCCTTAGTCATTAGGGAAATGCACAGCAAAATAATAATGAAATACTATTTCATACCCACAAAGATGAGCTATAATTTAAAACAAGCAAAAAATGTTTTTTAAACACGTGAGTTGGTAAAGATGATGTGAAGAGACTGGAATCTTCACCCTGGTAGAAATGTGAAATGGCACAGCTGCTGCGGAAACCCATTGGTGGTTCCCGAATAGAAACAGGACCAATAGGAGGTATGAATAAGTTTGTTATAAGGACTTGGCTTACTCGATTATGGAGGCTGAGAAGTCCACGATCTGCCATCTGTAAACTGGAGACCACAGAGAGCTTGTGGTGTGATTTAGTCTGAATCCAAAGGCCTGATAACCGAGGGAGGTGCTGCTATAGATTCCAGCCGCAGAACCTGGAGCCCAGAACGCTAGAGTAGGTCAGTGTGCCAGCTCAGCGATCAGGCGGAGTTCTTCTTTTTCCCACCATTTTGCTCTGTTCAAGTCCTCCATGGAGTGGATGATGACCACCCGTATTGGGGAGTGCAACCAGTTTACTGAGTCCACTGATTCAAGCGCTAATTTAATCCAGAAACACCCTCCCAGACCCACTCAGAAATAATATTTAGATAAATATCTGGGCACTCTGTGATCCGGTCAGGTTGACACACAAAGTTAACCATCACAATAAGCTTAACGTAGAATTACTGTATGAGTCAACAGTTCAGAAGAATTGAAAACAGGTGTTCAAACGAAAACTTGTGCGAGAATATTCACACAGCACTATTCATAGGAACCAAAAGGTAGAAACAACTCAAATGTCTACCAGCTGATAAGTAGGTAAACATAATGTGGTATATCTGTAAAATTGGATATTATTCAGTCAGAAAAGTGGATGAAGTATTGACATATAGTACCACAGGAACCTTGAAAGCATTGTGCTAATCGAAAGAAGCCAAGAACAGAATACCACATGTCACCTGATTCCATTTACCGGAAATATTCAGAATAGGAAAACCCAAAAGATAGAAAGTAGATGAGTGATTTCTGGAGGTTTGAGGTAGAGAGGGGAATGGAGTGACTTCTTCATGGATGTGTGGTTTCCTTAGAGGTGCTGAAATTGTTCTGCAGAGAGGCGATGATTGCACAACATTGTGAATCTCCTGAACATTACTAATGGCAAAGTTTATGTGTCATTTACCACAATACAAAAAGTCAAGATTTCCTAAAATGTTTCTCTGGCCTACCGTTCCCAGTCTCCAACCTGAACCTGCTGTGAAGAGATTTTCTTCGACTCTAAAACAGTCCTCAGCCAAACACCTTTGTCACCTTACCTCAATTCTCCCATGTATAATTCCAAAAATAGCTGATAATTGTATGCCAGGAAAATTTTATTTATTTCTTAATTACTTAAAAAACTCCTATTATGTTACACCCCCTATATAAGAAACTGGAGATAGCACAGTGATCAAGACAAATGAGAAATCTACTCTCAAAGAACTTAAATCACAGGAAAAAGACAGGCAGGAAGTAGATAAATGAAACAGATAATTTTATGAGCACTCAGTGTTATGAGGAGGATAAAACAGAGTGACATGATGGAGAAGGATAGGGAAGGGGGAATCTAGTTGAGCTGAGATTCTAAATGCAGAAAGAGCTGATTAGGAGGAACCTTCCAAGCAAGAGTCCAAGGCAGGAAAGGCTCCAACTTGTTCAGAAAAGGCTACAGTGGCTGAAGCAGAGTAAATGAGAAGTGTAGGCATGCATCAGGTCCTATAAAGCCTGTAAGTTTATTGGGAAGCCACTGGAAGGTTTTAGGAGAGAGAAACCATGATCCGACTGATGGTTTAAAAAGACCACCACTCTGGCTGCTGTGCGGAGGCTCTGTAGGATGCAGAGTACAAGTGTGGAGACCAGGTAGGACAGAGTTGTGTTAGATTTCACATGGGAGACAGTGGTGGCCACAGCTGGGTGGGAGTTGCTGAGACAGAAAAATCACCCAGGACTCCTTGCCCTGTCTCCCACTTCTCTCTCTCTCTTTTTTTTTTTTGCCACTCCTGCCTTTTGGACATCATACAGTACGGTATGCCAAACCCAGCCTCGGGACCTTGCCTCATCAGACTTTCCTGCCACTTTCTCGGCAGGACCTACCCTGTCCCGGTCTCTGTGTGAGGGCAGAGAGAGGCAGAGGTCTGAGCACATCCATGAGCAGCAACAACAACAAGAAACACAAGAAGGCACAGTAGCCAAGATTTCTTCTGTTTTCCAGAATGCGGGCTCTGTTGCAAATACACTGGTCCAGACACTTCCTGTTTATAGAAAGAGATCCTGCCGTTTAAAGCAGAGCAGGCTTTAAAAGGAGGCTTGGCCTCTGACGTGATTCCATGCGGGCGATCCCACAGACCACAACTTGGAAAGCAGTTTATTTATCCCATTATCAATGGGGAGGGCAGACTGGGTGCCCAACTTCTGGTCACCTCACGTTTTCTTTCTGCTCATTCTCAAACTGAACCAGAGGCAGGTAAACTAGACAAGGAACCCAAATTGGAGAATTTGAAGGAAGGGAAAATGACATTCATCAAGATATGCCTTGGTAAACGAAACTTCTTCACACTTCAGCTTCCTTAGGGAAGACCCAAGTTTTTAAAGGAAGATGCCTCACATGGATCTTGTGTTTAAAGAAAAATATAACTTTGGTGTAACAAGAAGTCAACAGCCTAAAAAGTAAGATGAGAGAGAGCTGGGGGCTACAGGAGGCTCCCAATTATACTTATTTCAATGTGTATAGAAAAGTGGAAAGGAAGAGAGGCTGAAAGCTGGAGGGCTCCAATAGATATTTGCAGAGGTTCAGAAGTGTGGCAGTCAGAGGGACAAAGTTCACCCTAACTTTTCTTAAATTTGTAAGCAGATAGCCAGACAGCATGTGCAGGCTATTGAGTAAAAGAAGCAGTAATCTAAGTGGGTTGAACATACAGATTTAGCATTGTAATAGAATAGCATTTACCGGCAGCTTAATCTAACATATATAGCTAATGGAGTGCATAATCATGACTGTGCTTTGGGGTAATTAGGCATAAATGGTAAACAGTTTACATAATTAAGCGTAATTGGTTTTACCTTTACATAACTGAACACATTTTAGCTTTTCTGTTCTCACTTTAAGTTTTCTGCATCCATTCTGCTATTAGAAGGGCTGATTTTCCCTGATATTAACACTTATCAGTTACTTATATTGTAAGGAAGGAAGACCCAAACCAATTAATGTATTACTGTGAATGTTCAGTTTCTCTCTTCTGCCTACTTCAAATACTTTAGACAGCCTTTGTCCTCCAGAGAGATTCCTTCTTGGTTAACAGTTATTGGGGCTTTCCTGTTTAGAAGGAGAAAGAAAAAAAGAAAACTGGTACTAAAAAATTAACGAAAAATTTGCAGAGGAAAATGTAGAGGTGCAATGGAAGGGAGTTGGATGATAGACAAAAAGAGGGTTCTTCGAGTGATGTATTATTGCATCAAGAAATATAAATAAAACCTTCAAGTTGTTTTGAAATTTCTTTTGATGGCTAGATATTTATTTTATTTTTTTTTTTTTTACCATGATACAGCTTTGAAACTGGACCACATGGATCTTGATGGTGTTGATGACATTTTTAGTGTTTTAACAATTGCTGTTATCAAACACTGACACAAGTATCTTTTAAAGGTCTCAGATCTTACTCAATAATCATCTAAATTCTATTTTCTGTCATTCCCAAACTATATGTCAAGGCTGAGGACTCTTGTGTTCTATCCAATTCTCCTCTGTCAGTCTGTCTCACACAGGATTTTCTTTTTCATATGTGGAAAGCCTTGTGCACAGAAAATACTATTTACAACTATTTGGCTGATTATAACTGCTGAAACCATAAGTACTAAAACCTAGGTTTCCTCATGTCTTTCAGTTCAATTCAGTTCAGTCACTTAGTCCTGTCCAACTCTTTGTGACCCCCATGGACTACAGCACGCTAGGCTTCCCTGTCCATCACCAACTCCCAGAGCTTGCTCAAACTCATGTCCATTGAGTCAGTGATGCCATCCAATCATCTCATCCTCTGTTGTCCACTTCTCCTCCTGCCTTCAATCTTTCCCAGCATTAGGGTCTTTTCCAATAAGTCAGTTCTTCACATTAGGTGGAGCTTCAGCATCAGTCTTTCCAATGAATATTCAGGACTGAATTCATTTAGGATTTGCTGGTTTGATCTCCTTGCAGTCCAAGGAACTCACAAAAGCCTTCTCCAACACCACAGTTCAACAGCATCAATTCTTCGGAGCTTAGCTTTCTTTATAGTCCTCTCACATCCATACATGACTACTGGAAAAACCATAGCTTTGACTACAGGGACCTTTGTTGGCAAAGTAATGTCTCTGCTTTTTAATATGCTGTCTAGGTTCGTCATAGCTTTTCTTCCAAGGAGCAAGCGTCTTTTAATTTCATGGTTGCCGTCACCATCTGCGGTGATTTTGGAGCCCAAGAAAATAAAGTCTGTCACTGTTTCCACTGTTTCCCCATCTATTTGCCATGAAGTGATGGGACTGGACGCCATGATCTTAGTTTTCTGAATGTTGAGTTTTCTGAATGTTAAATTCTGAATGTTGAATCTCATGTCTATAGGTTCAGTTTATAAATGGTGTCATTTTATTTGGAAAACTAGAAATTCTATCTCAAAAGAAAATATAACTTTTTTATTTTGTATTGATTTTAATTATAAGTTTAACAGATTTTTTTTTCTAAGTCGCTTCAGTTGTGTCCAACTCTGTGCAACCCCGTAGACAGCAGCCCATCAGGCTCACTGTCCCTGCCACTAAAGGGAATGTCAGGTCCATGAATCAAGGCAAATTGGAAGTAGTCAAACAAGAGATGGCAAGAGTGAACATCAACATTCTAGGCATCAGCGAACTAAAATGAACTGGAATGGGTGAATTTAACTCAGATGACCATTATATCTACTACTGCGGGCAAGAATCCCTCAGAAGAAATGGAGTAGCCATCATGGTCAACAAAAGAGTCGGAAATGCAGTACCTGGATGCAATCTCAAAAATGACAGAATGATCTCTGTTTGTTTCCAAGGCAAACCATTCAATATCACGGTAATCCAAGTCTATGCCCCAACCAACAACGCTGAAGAAGCTGAAGTTGTATGGTTCTATGAAGACCTACAAGACCTTTTACAACTAACACCCAAAAAAGATGTCCTTTTCATTATAGGGGACTGGAATGCAAAAGTAGGAAGTCAAGAAACACCTGGAGTAACAGGCAAATTTGGCCTTGGAATACAGAATGAAGCAGGGAAAAGACTAATAGAGGTCTGCCAAGAAAATACACTGGTCATAGCAAACACCCTCTTGCAACAACACAAGAGAAGACTCTACACATGGACATCACCAGATGGTCAACACCAAAATCAGATTGATTATATTCTTTGCAGCCAAAGATGGAGAAGCTTTAGACAGTCAATAAAAACAAGACTAGGAGCTGACTGTGGCTCAGATCATGAACTCCTTATTGCCAAATTCAGACTTAAATTGAAGAAAGTAGGGAAAACCACTAGACCATTCAGGTATGACCTAAATCAAATCCCTTATGATTATACAGTGGAACTGAGAAATAGATTTAAGGGCCTAGATCTGATAGATAGAGTGCCTGATGGACTACAGAATGAGGTTCATGACATTGTACAGGAGACAGGGATCAAGACCATCCCCATGGAAAAGAAATGCAAAAAAGCAAAATGGCTGTCTGGGGAGGCCTTACAAATAGCTATGAAAAGAAGAGAGGTGAAAAGCAAAGGAGAAAAGAAAAGATAAAAGCATCTGAATGCAGAGTTCCAAAGAATAGCAAGAAGAGATAAGAAAGCCTTCCTCAGTGATCAGTGCAAAAAAATAGAGGAAAAGAACAGAATGGGAAAGACTAGAGATCTCTTCAAGAAAATTAGAGACACCAAGTGAACATTTCATGCAAAGATGGGCTCGATAAAGGGCAGAAATGGTATGGACCTAACAGAAGCAGAAGATATTAAGAAGAGGTGGCAAGAATACACAGAAGAACTGTACAAAAAAGATCTTCATGACCCAGATAATCATGATGGTGTGATCACTCATCTAGAGCCAGATATCCTGGAATGTGAAGTCAAGTGGGCCTTAGAAAGCATCACTATGAACAAAGCTAGTGGAGGTGATGGAATTCCAGTTGAGCTATTTCAAATCCTGAAAGATGATGCTGTGAAAGTGGTGCACTCAATATGCCAGCAAATTTGGAAAACTCAGCAATGGCCACAGGACTGGAAAAGTCAGTTTCCATTCCAATCTCAAAGAAAGGCAATGCCAAAGAATGCTCAAACTACCACACAATTGCACTCATCTGACATGCTAGTAAAGTAATGCTCAAAATTCTCCAAGCCAGGCTTCAGCAATGGCACCCCATTCCAGTAGTCTTGCCTGGAAAATCCCATGGACAGAGGAGCCTGGCGGGCTGCAGTCCATGGAGTCACTGAGAGTCAGGCATGACTGAGCGACTTCACTTTCCCTTTCACTTTCATTCATTGGAGAAGGAAATGCCAACCCACTCCAGTGTTCTTGCCAGGAGAATCCCAGGGACGGAGGAGCCTGGTAGGCTGCCATCTATGGGGTCGCACAGAGTCGGACACGACTGAAGCGACTTAGCAGCAGCAGCAGCAGGCTTCAGCAATACATGAACCATGAACTTCCAGATGTTCAAGCTGATTTCAGAAAAGGCAGAGGAACCAGAGATCAAATTGCTAACCTCCGCTGGATCATGGAAAAAACAAGAGAGTTCCAGAAAAACATCTATTTCTGCTTTATTGACTACGCCAAAGCGTTTGACTGTGTGGATCACAATAAACTGTGGAAAATTCTGAAAGAGATGGGAATACCAGACCACCTGACCTGCCTCTTGAGAAACCTATATGCAGGTCAGGAAGCAACAGTTAGAACTGGACATGGAACAACAGACTGGTTCCAAATAGGAAAAGAAGTACATCAAGGCTGTATACTGTCACCCTGCTTATTTAACTTCTATGCAGAGTACATCATGAGAAATGCTGGGCTGGAAGAAGCACAAGTGGGAATCAAGATTGCCGGGAGAAATATCCATAACTGCAGATATGCAGATGACAGCATCCTTATGGCAGAAAGTGAAGAGGAACTAAAAAGCCTCTTGATGAAAGTGAAAGAGGAGAGTGAAAAAGTTGGCTTAAAGCTCAACATTCAGAAAATGAAGATCATGGCATCTGGTCCCATCACTTCATGGGAAATAGATGGGGAAACAGTGGAAGCAGTGTCAGACTTTATTTTGGGGGGCTCCAAAATCACTGCAGATGGTGACTGCAGCCATGAAATTAAAAGACGCTTACTCCTTGGAAGAAAAGTTATGACCAACCTAGATAGCATATTCAAAAGCAGAGACATGACTTTGCCAACAAAGGTCCATCTAGTCAAGGCTATGGTTTTTCCAGTGGTCATGTATGGATGTGAGAGTTGGACTGTGAAGAAAGCTAAGTGCTGGAGAATTGATGCTTTTGAACTGTGTTATTGGAGAAGACTCTTGAGAGTCCCTTGGACTGCAAGGAGTTCCAACTAGTCCATTCTGAAGGAGATCAACCCTGGAATTTCTTTGGAAGGAATGATGCTGAAGCTGAAACTCCAATACTTTGGCCACCTCATGCAAAGAGTTGACTCACTGGAAAAGACTCTGATGCTGGGAGGGATTGGGGGCAGGAGGAGAAGGGGATGACAGAGGATGAGATGGCTGGATGGCATCACGGACTCGATGGACGTGAGTCTGAGTGAACTCCGGGTGCTGGTGATGGACAGGGAGGCCTGGCGTGCTGCAATTCATGGGGTCGCAGAGAGTCGGACACGACTGAGCGACTGAACTGAACTGAACTGAACTGAAAGGATCCAGTAAAAGTGTTAGTCACTCAGTCGTGTCCAACTCTTTGCAACCCCATGGACTATAGCCCACCAGGCTCCTCCGTCTATGGAATTCTCCAGGCAACAATACTGGAGTGGGTAGCCATTCCCTTCTCCAGGGGATCTTTCTGATCCAGGAATCGAACCTATGTCTCCTGCATTGCAGTCAGACTCCTTACCATCTGAGCAATTGGTAAGCCCGAAGGGTCCAACCCATTTACAAATTAATTAAAACATGTTAAACACTTTATGATGGGGTTTTGATGTGTCAACTTGGCTAGGCTACAGTTTCCTGGTTAATTAACCAAACATTAATCTAGGTGCTGCTGTGAAGGGATTTTGCAGATGTAATTAGCACCCTTACTCAATTCACTTTAAGCAAGGGAGATTATTCTGTGTGAGCCTGACTTAGTTCAAAAGCCTTAAAGGCAGAGCTGAGGCTTTCGCAGAAGGAAATAAAAAAGGAACTCCTCCTGTGGACAAAGCTTTGGCCCATGTTTATGGAGTTCTAGTCTACATATGGTCTTCTCCCCTAAGGACTTTCCTAACCTCTGACCTCTTAGCCAGCGCCCACAATCACACAAGCTAATTTCCCTATGATAAACCGCACACCCACACATATCATATATTCTCCTGGATCTGCTTCTCAGATTGAACTCTAACTGATACACATTTCAAACTTGGTAAAGCTGATTCTCTCACAAACTTCAAATAGATGACAGGGCTGACTTATAAACCCTATGAGCAAAACTTTGATTATTCTAATAGAAGAAATGGTAAATTTAACAAAAACACACCAAAAAAAAAAAAAGGTTTTCTTAAGCTTCCAAAACTGTTTACAAAGCTAATCATGTTCTTACTTTTTTCAAATTTAGAAAATCACAAATCTAATAATAATTAAGCATTGTAAATTAAAATCACAAAGCAAAGATGCCAGCTTCTTGAAGTGTCAAATTTTCTCAAAGTTTCGAATGCCTAAAATAAGTGATACAATCATCATGATAATCAAAACTTTTTTCCTAAAACACAAAGTATAATAACTATAGGTTTAATTTATTCCCCTATATCTATATTTATTTATATAAGTTGCCAAAATTGCAATGTTGTTTACCCAATTTTTTAAAAAAATCGTAAAAGTAAAATTGGACTTGAATCAGGGTAAGAGAATTTATAACTCAGGCAAATGGTATGAACAACTGAACAGTAATCTCAGCCAGTCTAAAATGTGCTCAAGAAACTTCATCTCACAAATGTGTCAGAGAGTTTTATAGACAAATACTTATGAGAAGTAGCTGAACATGAATTTCAGTTTGACCTAATAAGGTAAATTCTATTTGAATCTTTCCTGTTTTGACAGAGGAAAAACTTCCAAAAAGCTGGAGGTGTCTGAAATGAAGAGAAGGGGATGTTAACGAAAGGAAACAGGAGCAGAAACGAGAGGCCCAAGTTAGGGAACTGATCCAGCGAAGGGCAAATATTTGTTATAAACTTCATGACAACTATAACACTGAGCCGACGCTGTACAAATGGAGGGAAAGGGAAATATTCAAGAAAGCTTCCTGCAGAAAAATCGGCAAAGCTTGGTGTGGTCACAGGAAAATTCTAGTATAATTTGAGAAACGATACTTCAGGTCAGTGTCTTGATTCTAAACCCTACCTATATCAGGACTTCCCTGGTAGTCCAGTGGCTGGGACTCCATGCTTTCAATGCAGGGGGTGTGGAGGGGGGCAGGTTTGATCCCTGGTCAAGGAACTAAGAAACTATATGCTGCAACTACAGATCCTGCATGCTGCAACCAAGACCTGGCCCAGCCAAATAAGTAAGTAAATACTACCTATATCTCAACTTTGGAAGAACTATGTCAGATGAAGTTAAAGGGAATGGAGGGAAGGGAGGAAGAATGGAAAAGAGAAACCAGCAGAAAAAGAAATTAACTCCCAAGGCTGAGGAAGAGAGGTCTGGAGTCTCAGAGGCCAGGAGAACCACAGATCCCGCAGCCACTTCCAGGAGAGATGAAGCCACTGGGATCCCAAGAAAAGAAGCAAAAACAACAACAAAAGCCTTGGGTTAAAGGATCTAAAGAGAATTTTGCATAAAGTTTTGAGAATGTGGATTTAGAGATTGGTAGGAGTGAGAGTCTTTAGTTTACCAATAAAGGTCCATCTAGGCTATGGCTTTTCCAGTAGTCATGTATGGATGTGAGAGTTGGACTATAAAGAAAGCTGAGCACTGAAGAATTGATGCTGTTGAACTGTAGTGTTAGAGAAGACTCTTGAGAATCCCTTGGACTGCAAGGAGATCCAACCAGTCCGTCCTAAAGATCAGTCCTGAATATTCATTGGAAGGACTGATGCTGAAGCTGAAACTCCAGTACTTTGACCACCTGATGTGAAGAACTGACTCATTTGAAAAGACCCTGATGCTGGGAAAGATTGAAGGCAGGAGGAGAAGGGGGCGAGAGGACGAGATTGTTGGATGGCATCACCGACTCAATGGACATGAGTTTGAGTAAACCTTGGGAGTTGGTGATTGACAGGGAGGACTGGCGTGCTGCAGTCCGTGGGGTTGCAGAGTCGGACACGACTGAGCGACTGAACTGAACTGAACTGAGGAATGAGAGTAGCTAAAGATGTAAGAAAATTGGAAAGAGAGAGAAGAATTTTCCAGAATGTTATTAGATTCCCTTTAATTTCCTTTGAAAATTCAAATAAAGTCCTGAACTACATTTTAAAGACTCTTTTTTGGCTGGACTGTACGTCTAACTACAACAGCAGCCTAAGTCCAGGCCACTAGGCAGCCTGGGATTTATTCAGATCACATATTTTGGAAAGTGATTCACTTAATTCTTCGATGCAGAAAGAGAGAAGAATTTTCTGTTGCTGAAAAAAAGTACAGATTTATCAGTTGCTTTTTCCAACAGAGCCAATCTGCTTTACACAGGGTCATCTCTATTCTTTTATTTGGGGACTAGAAACCTATTGCAGATATACTTCTCAAGGCAACACATTATGTAGGTTTCAAAGAAAATCTATAACACTGGTGATAGTGTCCATTATTTAGTAAGTTATTCAGCAAACATCTGTGAAGAAGTTATCACATGCCCAGCACTGGGCTTAGGTTCTAAGATTAGAGAGATAAGACACAAACTCAGAAATTTGCAGGCTGGTGAGGAACATTGTGAACTGATTCCTCTAGTCATTTTGGAAATTAAGTTAGCCACAGCTATTAAAAGGAATAGAAATTTCACCCAACTCAGTAAATCCATGCCCAGAAATTTGACCAAATGAAATAATTTAAAACCTTTGACTCTTAATTTAATTTTTAATTAATTTCAACTTATTTGAAAATTTTTGTATTGAATAACGTTAGTCAGCCAGATGTCAGTTCAAATCCTGTTTCTGCCATTTATAAGACTATGACTTAGCTTCCTGGAATTGTGCTATTGGTAATATAAAAATAAGGATTCTAGCATCCGGAGTCCTTGTAAGTCATCGTAATTTACCGAGACATGCAGAGTTTATCATTGTGTCTGGGACATGAAAATGCTTAATAAACAATAATGTCTCCTCTGAACCACAGAAAGGTTGCATTACATGTTGTTTTGTCGCTAAGCTGTGTCCAACTCTTTGTGATGCCATGGACTTTAGCCCACTAGGCTCCTCTGTCCGTGGGATTCCCCAGCAAGAATACTGGAGTGGGTTGTCATTTCCTTCTCCAGGGGATCTTCCTGACCCAGGGATCGAACCCGCCTCTCTGCTTGGCAGGTGGATTCTTCACCACTGTGCCACCTGGGAAGCCCTACATCTCTACATGCAAATGAGGCTGCAAAAACATGTACTTTTGGGATTGTTTTTATTTTTTTTAATTTTAATTTCCTACAGTGTTGTTCTGTAGATGAAACTTTGAGCCCCAGATTCTGAATTATGTTAATTTATTTCATTGTGTTGGGGAACGTAATGCTTTTTCTTTTTCCAAAGGCAAGACGCATTTTGACACATAATAAGGAAAGAGCAATATTTCTTGGTATCCATGTACCCTCATGCTTGGATGCTCAGCCTCACTACATTAGCCATGCAATTATTAGCCACTCAATAAACATTTAGTGAAGATCTACAGTGGGCTAGATACTGGCCCATGGTTTCATTCTAAAAATGAAATTTTTGTCCTCAAGGGGGTCTTGTCCTCAAGGGGTCTATTTCTGGTATTTACAGACAAATAAATCTGTTATTACAGGACAAGTAAATCCTATCACAGAATTACATCCAGTGCTACTATGGGAGCCTGGAGGAGAGGCACCTAAACCAGACTGGTTGGTTAGAGAGGGCTTTCTGAGGTTGTGCTTAAGCCTAGTCTTTAGGATGATGAGAAGTAGTGAGATAAAAAAAAGCAGAAGAGTCGTGCCAAGAAGAAAGAAAAGTATATGCAAAGGCAAGGAAACAGCATGATTGATCATGGACAGCCAAAAACAATCATTCCGCACTTCACACTTACATTATATTCTCTGGAATTGTTCTTCAGATGAATTCAAACCAATTTTCTCAATTACCAGATATTCTCACAAGACAAGAAAGGAAGACTTAACTCTGAAATTACCCCCCAAATATTTCACCACTTTTGCTCCTTGATGTTGGCCTCTCTCTGCGAAATACAGAACAAAGCAATGATTCAGAAGAGCAAGGAGGCAGAACATCAACTAATACATTGGTTTTCTTGGCCATGTTAATCTGGCAGAAGATTGACTCCATTGGAGGAACCAAAAGCACTGAACATTTACCCAAAATGCATCTGTGCACTTTTCCTGTAGCGCCTTTCACCTCCAATCATGAACTTTTCAATTGCATTAAAGATAAGAGGTAGGAATGGGTAAATTGAGAACAACTGGCCAAAAGGGCATGTTTCTTGAAAATATAATAAATGGAGTCACATCTCGCACAGGGTTTAGTTTTAACAGTTAGAAATAAGACACAATGAGTGTGGTCAAAATACTCTTGAATATCTTATAAGCCACCCACAAAGAATAATGTGTATATTTCATGTTGACAACCCTGTTCTTCAGTATTGTGTGTGTATAAATGTATAAGGCCTATAGTAATAAAAGTCTATAGTAAATGGCACATATGCAAAATAACATTTAAGCCATTTTTATGTAAATTGTTTAGACGAGCACTTGGAGAGTTGAATTTAAAAACAAACATATGATGGGTCTATACTTTATAAATCCCTGTTCAATATGTAATGTCAGTCCAGGAATTTAAGATCTTTGTAGGCCTACGAACTAATTCCAGCAGAAAGAGCACTGGACTTGGAATCTGAAGAGCTGGAATCAAGTCCGGCCTCAGTCACTTATTGACACAAAGGTCCTAAGGGTTTATAAATCCTTTGGTGTCAAAGCCTTTTGTAGTATTTTTCCAAGACAGTAAACGTTCACGTTTCTGTTAGACATTTGATGTGTTGGCCCCACCCACCAGATGTGGATATGAAAGAGCACTGGGCAGCTCAACCAGGAACCCATGACTTCTCCCCCTTTCTGTGCTTAGGAATCAGAACTAATCAAGAATCTTTTTATTTCCCTTAAGAACCTTTACTCATTCTCTTATTTACTGCTTAATAAATGTTTAGACTATTTTTAGAATGGACTGTTTTTAAATATATACCACAATCTTTAAAGAGAATTAAAGAGGTTTCCCCACTTTTTATATGGAATGAAAAACAGCCACAGGAATCACGTGTATGATAAGTTGACCACAAGTTATTTTTCAGAAAGCAAGTCTCATTCAGGATAAACAGTGACTGAGTTCAAATATTAGAGAAAAGAGCAAACAATGAAGCGTTAACCTATCTGCCAAATTGGTACTAAGAGGGAGAGGGGAAAAAGAGGGAGATGGAGACAGAGGGAGGAAAGGAGACCAACCTTGGCTTCACTGGCTGTGCCCTGAGAATTCCAGAAAGTTATGGGTATGATCATCACTGTCTCAGGTCCCCTGATCTGTGGATCCCTCAGAACTTAGGAGAACCAGCTAATCTGAATCTTAACCTCTACACACTCTAGCAGAGATAGCCCTTTTTATATGAATGGCTATATTTCATTTTTAAAAGGTGGTTTGTAAACTGGGTTCCTTTGGGGATTTCTACAGTATCATGGATCTGTTTTCCAAATAATTCAGGCTCAATAAAACTGCCAACTGTGCTTTGTCATTTGATTTTGTTTTTCAAGTATGGGTAATTTAATCCATATGTTGCTCATTCATAAAAATCTCTACAATGCAGTTTAAGATATTTTAAGAGCCACTTGTTTTCCCAGGAGATACTGGGGCTTACTTAATACTTTTCTAGAAACTATTTTTAAATCCGATTTCAAAACAGGAGGCTCTCTTTTTCTTATGAAATCTGGATCCTGAAATTTTAGGTTGGGTTTGAAAAGTGATTCCAAATGTTGGGTCTTGTATTTTGTTTGTAGACCACTTGCTCTGAGACCCATTTCAGTGGGTAAGTCATCTCAGCTTTGTATGGAGCTTAAAATCTCTTTAAAGGGAAGAAGGGTGACCAAAGAAGGCGAGCAATATTAGTCAGACCCCATTGCACAACTTGTTTTAGGAGCAGGCATCCCAGGAGCTAATGGAAAGATCCGAAATGTCCTTCCATGTGTGCTGACTGTATTTTCCCAGGGAACTAAGGTTTCATTTAGAAAATTACTTTTTTTAGGGTTCTAATTATGCTGCTGCCCTGGAAGGTTGACTCACATCATGCAGACATGAAGTGACACGTCTGTTGCAGCAAGAAGAATCCTCCCCCAATGGAGGCGGCTCAAATTTTAACCTCAGAGAAGTTGTTTCGCTTGCAGGCAAAGGCCTCCTTCATGATGCCAATTCAGAAGCTCTGCCTTATTTCCTCCTCTTTCCAACTTTAATCTTCAGAAAGATAAAATCTGCCTCAAGAACAGAACAGAAATCTGTGCTCACCCCCATGTTCCCCTGCGTCACGGTCAGCCTCCACTTTCTTTGGTCTGAAAACAGCTGTGTAAATGCATTCACTTCTACATCGCTAATTGCTGGGGAAGCTGAGAACTCAGAGGCTGCAAACGCGGCTTTGTTTTTCCTTGACATTTTAAAAAGGAGAGCTAGTCTTTTAACTGCTTTGGGGAAAAAAAAAACCTCTACTACCCAAATGGAAGAAGCCTGAGAGAATTCCCTATTACATCATGATTAAACTATAGGGTCTCCAAAGCTGACTGCCCATGTTAAAATCCCAACTCTGTCACATACTAGCTGTGAGAGCTCAGTCACTTCAGTCCCTCTGTGCCTCAGTTTCCCATATGTCAAATGGAGATGACAACAGTACCAAATAAAGAGATTGCTCTGAGTAATGAATGAAATTAAACAGGCATAGAGCCAGGCATTCAAAACACACTGGTGTTACCAGGATCTTTCTCCTTTCTGACTAGTTTTGTCCTGTCAGCCAGCAACACCCTTCTGAGAATCCCCAAAGATTTGTTTCAGGAGACATACACTCCATGTGTGTGTCTACTTGCCATTTATTCCACAGATATCTAGCTAGGTGGCAGACTCTGTTAAGCGTTGGTGTATTATTTTGTTCCCCTAAAAATACAGACTCAAGATTCACTTTCATCAAATGGTAACAGAGAAAACCCACTACTCCATTCAGCCTGTCCCCAGCTTCTGTCTGATTCAACATGCTGAGGCTGGAGGACCCAATTTCTCCCAAAGGTTCGCCTATACCAGAGACTCATTAAATGAAAAGAAGCACGGATGCTTCTGAGAGAAAAAAGCTAGATAACATCAGCACTTTGTATTAACATCATTCACTTGGTAGACCCAGGCTCCTGACCCAGCTAAGAAGCCCCTTTCGCATGGGACGAGCCCACACCGCTGAAGGAGACGAAGTGATGCGTTCCCTTCCGGTGCCCAGGGACCTATGTGTGCTGCTCATTAACGGTAAATGGGAGGTGCGTGTGGAGATGTGGCTGGAGAGTTGTTTGTTCAGAATTTAATTTGATGCACCAGCCATTGGATCGGCTTTTATTTGGTGTTAAACTGCTACACTTCTAAGCTACTGAAGCTGACTCAGGTGTTCTCGAGGTTTTGTCTTCCTTCCCGCCCTGCCTCCCACCCCCAACCCCTAGGTTTGCAGCAAAGAGTGGAATACATTTCTTTCAAAACTTGCTTCTGCCCATGTTGAAAAGCACCTGTGTCGGGGGAAAACATGCTGATCAAGTGACACAGTAGACTGTGGTGCCTGCAGCAACTGCTGGGCTCACAGCTGGGCACAGCTGGATGAGGGTTAGATTTGGCATCTTCCAGGGGTGACCTCTCTATACCCTTATAAAGATGAAGGCCCACTGGAAAATACAGCCCGGTGTATTTATAGCTGTTGGATACAGTTTCAAAAGCAGGATAAAAAAGAGAAAGTATGAGCCCCTTATTTCCAGCCCTCAGCCACCTTATTTCCAGCCACCTGAAATCCTGACCATAGAAATTTTCACCTTCTTCCTCTGCATATCCGTGCATCTCCTTCCACACTAGCTGCTCTCTTCACCAAGCTTAGCCTGAGCCACCCATGGTCATACTCCATCTCCGAGGACATGGTGTTCCTCCTCTCTATCCACACCTTCCCGCTCTCCCACGTCCCTGTCCGGCTCGGGTGACTCCTCTCCTGCTCCTTCGCTCACTCCCTACCTCAGCTGTCCATTGGCTGGCTTCTGACTGCACTTGACCTCCTGGCTTAACCTGGGCTCTGAGGTTAGCCATATTTAGGTGACCTTTACTCATTCATCCCTTTCAGATGCTTCCATACCCAAATGGTAATCCACATGCCCAATCACTCTAACCATCTGTAGGAAATGCTCCATTTCTGAGCTTGTCCCACAGGACTTGAGAGAAGTCTTGAATTAATTATTGCAGTTATAGTGAGCGACTTCACTTTCACTTTTCACTTTCATGCATTGGAGAAGGAAATGGCAACCCACTCCAGTGTTCTTGCCTGGAGAATCCCAGGGATGGCAGAGCCTGGTGGGCTGCTGTCTATGGGGTCGCACAGAGTCGGACACGGCTGAAGCGAGTTAGCAGCAGCAGCAGCGTGTGCCCATAGAGGTCATCCTTCCAGGCTCCTTTCCAAGCCATTTCCTTCTAGATGCTCTTCTTGATGGGCTCAGCCAGATTTGAATTCTCCCACCTATCAATTCCCACAGCTCTTTTCTCATAAGCCTTTTACCTCCTTAAACCTTTTAGTGTTTCCTTTGTCTAAATTATCTCCTCTGCAAGGTTATGACCCTCTGAATGTAGGAACTATGTTTTTATTCATCTCAAGCCTATTCTTTTACTTTTTGCTATTGTACATGTGTTTTGTTTGATTAATTTGGACTGAGCAACCAAATTATCACTTGATAGTACTGGTAATCTTCAACCTTTGCACATTGAAGGTAGATGTTCATAAATCAATGCTTTTTATAAGTGGTATCTGCAACAAATATTTCTACATGTTTCTTTGCTGTTATGGCTAAGTCATGGAGCTTGAATAAGTGACAAAGAAGATAAAATTGATGAAAAACCCCACCCAACAAGAAAGAGGAATAGCAATCCTTCAGCAAAAAGGGGGAATTCAAAGAGAAGAAAAGGAAGGAGATCAGAAATGGGAAGACACTGACTCACCCAGGATTCAACTCGCTTGGATGGGGTTTAGCGAGTGAGAAATTTGAAACCTTGGATGAATTCGAGAGGAAGGTAGACAAGCAGAAATTCTAATTTACTATGGTTATACCAGATAGTACAATCTTCATAAGAAGAGATGAATCCAACATAGTCACCTGGGAGTGGTGTAGTGGTGGCCTCAGAAAATTGGGTAGCGAGAGAGCCTGAATGAGTATATTCATTAATATGTACAGTTGACTCTTGAATAACATAGGTTAGGGGTACCAAACCTCGAGTCTTTGAAAATTCACTGATAACTTCACAGCAGCCCCCCAGTATGTATGTGTGATTCTACATACGTGGATTCAACCAAATGTGTATGGCATAGTTCTATAACGCATATTTATTGAAAAAAAGCCAGTATGAGTGGACTGATGCAATTCAAACCTGTAGTGTTCAAGCACAGTTGCGGGGGAAAAAAATCAATTTCCTTTATTCCTACTTGAGGGACCCAGCAAGCTCTAGCATAATAACATAAAACTGTAGGCTGAAGTAATGAATCCATGCTGGCCCTATGCTAGGTTGGGACTAATCTTTGGACTTAATTTTCCTATCCCTGTAGTCAGCTGGTGGTTGCCTTCTGCCCCATCTCTGGCCCCTTCAAAGGCTTTATTATCTCCTGGATTTTCCACATTCAGGAAGTCGGTGTCCAAACAAGATTATTATTAGTGATTTTATGCTTTTCAAATGCCTGGTGGGCTATTTAGTAGCTATGTGACTTGAGCAAGTTTCTGTGTCTGAAAATTGATGATCATTATTTCTATGGCACTTAACTATTGTGATAATTAAGAATTAATACAACACGTGATGAATGTGCTCAGTACACCCAATTTCACCACATTGGATTTCTCCATCTACTACATGCCTTTGCTGCTTCCCATACCTCTGCTCTCTACTTTATTCCCTTCCATCATTTTATGGACTTGCCATCACAATTATCCTTCCTCCCGTAAGACTGTTCATGGTCCTCTCTTTTTTGTGGTTTACCCCTTAATCATCTAACATACTCTGATCTTCCCTATCTTGAACAAAATCTACTCAAGTTCAACTGTCTTGGCTTAGTACACACAGCCTGCCACACATCTTTCCTGTCTGGCTGTTTATTTAGACTCATATAAAGCCTCTTGGCACCCATTTTTAATTTTCATACTTTCACTTCCAAAATGATTGTTAAGAGTGTTCAGCTACATGCTAACTCCATGTCACAGCCTATAATCTCAATTAACTATAATCTAGGTTATAGATTCTTTTACTAGATTCTATCCTACTTGAAAATGCCCTTTCTCTTGATTCTTTTCAATAACCTAGTTTATCACCAGTGACCCACCCTTCCAAAAACATTACTTACATCCTTGAATCATGACACTTCCCTTTCTAGAAATTTCAGTGCCTTTAAAGAGTAAAATTCTGAGTCTTTACTTTAGCATTCACTCTCCATGACCCCAGTTTATCTTTCTACACCTGATATTTCCATAAAGACAAAATTAAAATAGAGTCTCCTGATGAAAGAAAGTTCAGAAAACTTTGCTTACTATTCCCTCTTTAGAGAGTCTCAATGTGTATTGTGATACTAATGGCTCTATGAGGAGCTCTGGGGCTTCCCAGGCGGCTCAGCGCTGAAGAATCTGCCTGCAGTGCAGGAGACTCAGGTTAGATCCCTGGGTTGGGAAGAAACCCTGGAGAAGGAAATTGCAACCCACTGCAGTATTCTTGCCTGGGAAATCCCGTGGAGAGAGGAGCCTGGCAGTCCATGGGGTCTCAAAAGAGTTGGACACAACTTAGCAACTTAACAACATGAGGAGCTCTTCAGGAAAGAAAACTTATTCAATAAGTAATTACCTATTGCACAGTAAAATCTACAAAATATTTTAATTACTATTTGACTTTTTAGTAAACAAGTCTTGTTTCAAGTTGTTTTTAAGCTACTAAAATAAGTATTTGGGGCCCTATATTTGTTTGCAGCCCTTTCCAAGCCTGTTCTAGGACCTAGATGTGGTGTGTGACCAATATCAACTGGATTTCTAGGTGGCTTCCCATCACTAGTATAAGCATGACTTTCTCTTATTTAAAAAAAGTTTTATACCACATTTGTCTGAAATGAATAGGAAGGCGATGAACTATAGAGTCTCTATGACACAAATATTTTCTTAACTCTCCCAAATGGCTCATTTCTCAATATCCTATGTGACTCAAAGGGAGGATGAACAGACTTTTTAAAATTACCTCCTAAAGCCAGAAGTCAAGCTGATTCTGTTCAAATACACAATGGTATGTATAATTTACAAGTTTATGAAACAGACATGATTATACACAATTTTACCAACGATAAACCAAGGCTCAGTGTCACCCACCAATTAAGTGACACTTTATTCAAACTCAGAAATGCTGGTTCTAAAAATCTTTATTCTTTGCACAAAACGGAAGCCTTTACCAATAGTGAGGCAAACAACAGTAACATGCCAATGCAGGTGATGAAAAGGGAGGCCACCCAAGAAAAGAAAACCATTTGGCCTGGGTGATTATCTTTGCCAAGAGTAGTGGGAGGAGCAGGAACTGTAGGCACCAGGTGCCAAATCCAGTCTTACCATGAAGAACCAAAATGAAAGAAGCCAAAACAAAGAAAAAAAATCCAATAATGTGCTCACATTGCCTCAACTCTGGCAAAGCTATTTGCTCTAGGAAAAAATCAACTGCAAGCCGTTTTTCTCTCCTTGTCTTCATGCTGATTATCTAGTATAACAAAAATTTGACTTGACTATGCCAAGTAGGTTATCTGCTGCAGAAGATGATGAAAGAAGAAACTGTAAACTTCCATTAGAGCCACTAACTGTTTTACTCTTTTTTCCCATGTGTGTTCCCCACTTCCTAACAATTAAATTCTTGAATATTCATTGAATGCTACTTGAATGAATGAGTGAATGAATGAAATAGGTTTGTATAAGAGAACTATTTAAATTCCCTACCAACCCCTTCATTAGTTTTGGCAGCCTCAATATGTATGGGGGCTTCCCTAGTGGCTTAGATGGTAAAGAATCTGCCTGCAATGTGGGAGACCCAGGTTTGATTCCTTGGTCAGGAAGATCCCCTGGAGAAGGGAATTGGCAACCTACTCCAATATTCTTGCCTGTGAAATCCATGGACAGAGAAGCCTGGCAGGCTACAGTCCGGAACAAGACATTTACAAGTAAAATGCTTTCAAAATGTGTATTCTGAAAAGAAGAAATATATCAACATTGCTTGTGGGTGGCTGAGTACATCAGTCATCAACATGTCAATATTTTTACACATATGACTGTAATATTTTGATAGTGCTTTATCACAACACCTAGTGTTCATATAACACTTCCATGCATTCCTGACCTCAGAAGCAAATCAAACTATATCTTGTGGATCTACATTGAGTGCAAGCCCTACAGATGGAAAAACCTCTCTGCCTACAAGACACTGATATTCTTTATATGTTACCTGCTGAGTTGGAAGAGTACAATGAAAAAAAAGTGGCTTGGTGGCAGCACTTCACTAGATGTTAGAATGACATGATCAGAAAATAAAATAAGAAAACTTTTGTTCTTGACGCTTTTCACCAAAGATTCTTGGACCTTCTCTGAAAATCCAGTTCTACAAGGCTTTTTCTGCAAAATTATTGGCAGATAGGAACTTTTCAGCTAGCACGTGTCAAAGCCTCCGCCAGGAATGTAAACTGTACAATAATTTTTTTCTGTCTTCAGACACCTAGAACAGAAACCTTAAACACCCAAGTGTCAAAAGAAGACAGATAACCCAATAAATTTGCTAGAGCAGGGACAGGGGAAACAAACACAGCCCTTCTGTTATACAGACGTCTGTTAACTCGCTTGGACCACTAGCCTGAAACCTCAGCCTGCCACACGTCTTTCCTGTCGGGCTGTTTATTTAGACTCCTGTAAAGCCTCTTGGCACCCATTTTTAATTTTCAGCTTGCTTCTTGTTAGTTTTCTGAAAAGCATAGCAAGATCCACTGTTTAACAAAAACACACACAAACCAGGGAAGGAAGAGATGGATAGTGGGAGGCAGTGGGTGCAGGCAACTCCGGGCAAGCACAGGAAGACCACATTCCTGGTCCCATTTGTTTGTAACGGGGTGCAAGGTTTGCAACTGGGGTCATTCCATCACGTGTGCTTGGGTTTAACCCTCTGTCCATCCTCAGGAATGGTTTTGCCTCATGTAGTCTTGTAGTCTGCGTTTACTCATGAAACATTTTCTTCATGCTCCTTGCTAATGTGTAAGAAAAAGAACCTTCAGTGGCACTTTATATTTCATTCTGGTGGCTTTGATCAGAGGGCTCGAAGAGTCTGCAAGCAATCATCATGTC
The DNA here is from genome assembly GCF_023091745.1 of Budorcas taxicolor. NCBI lineage: Eukaryota > Metazoa > Chordata > Mammalia > Artiodactyla > Bovidae > Budorcas > Budorcas taxicolor. The sequence continues at coordinate 27,442,933 of NC_068917.1, read as the reverse complement.
CCGCTAACGAGGAAAGATAATAGACTGTTGAATTCAAAGATCATCATCAAGTAGAAGTATTTTTCTTCAATGTGACTGATAATCCATGAAGCAGCAACTATTTATCAAGCAACTGTTACATTCAAAGTGCTGGACCTGATCTATGGGTAAAGTGAACATATTTTGGGAACAAAAAATTGGAATTCAGAGTCTTGCATGAAATAACTGTGGCAGGTTCCAACTCAAGAGGCAGTCCAGACAATGAAGTGTGGGTGCCTAAAGTATTGGAATTCATAGGCATTTTGATGACTTAGGGGAGCCATGTTAAAGACTGTTTAAAAGTGGGCTGCTTGTTCTGCAAAAGCATGGCTTAGGATAAAATATCTTCATCTCTCCACTGTCTCTTGGCTCCCAGCTTCGTATAGTTGGAAGCAATCTCTCAGTTTCCTACAAGCCCAAAGACTCAATTTATACTTCTTTTATAGTGTTCATCAGTTTCTACAGTGAATAGTAATTTATCCTAGAACATAGTGATTTCCTTAAAACTGTGAGGTTGTCAAGGACTGTTGGGTAAGAGAATGAAAGAAAGAGATTCTTAAAAAAAAAAAAAAGTAAATTTCACCCATAATTCCATTACATGTGTGTGTGCGTGTATGTCTGTGTGCCCACATGCACTTATGTGCATATAAAGGAAGAAGTGACAGTCTCAGATTATCTCTAACAGACAATCCCACCCCTCCCCTGGGATTAATCACACTAGTACTTAAAGGCATTACTTTCCTAGATTTTGTTCTGGTGCTTAAATCTGATCTATAGGTTTATACATATATTACACAAACAGCCACGTATGTACTTCTTTTCCACAAAGATGGAATCTACTGTATCTATTGATATACAATTTGTTTTTATAATACCACTGTACTATATGTATCTCTAATGAAGTACATATTGTTCTATGCATCCTTTCTAATAGTTGCATAGTATACGTTTGAATAAATATACCGTCTTTTATTTAACTAATTCCCCAGCTGGATGAACATGAAACTCATCGCCAACTTTTGGTTTGACAAACAAGGCTGAAATCAACATCATTATGTATATTTTTTCATGGTGGTGGTTGTTGTTTGTTGTTTAGTTGCTAAGTTGTGTCTGACTCTTTTGAAACCCCATGGACTGTAGCCCACCGGGCTCCTCTGTCCATAGGATTCTTCAGGCAAGATTATTGGAGTGGGTTGCCATTTTCTTCCCCAAGGGATCTTCTTGACCCAAAGGTTGAGGATAGCATCACCAACTCAATGGACCTGAATCTGAGCAAACTCAGGGAGACAGTGAGGACAGAGGAGCCTGGTGTGATACAGTTCATGGGGTCACAAAGAGTTGGACACGACATAGCAAATGAACACAAAAAATGTATTTTTTTCACTGATTTTAGTTACTGTTTCTGAAAGATATTAATATCTTCCTAGAAATGGTGATGCTGATAACTGGGACTTGCCTTTAGTTATTCATGTCTCATAAGAAGGAATTTGAGACAGAAGGGGAAGAGATGATCAGCAACATAAGCACAGAGGGTCTGGAAGACAAATGTCAGCAGGGCCCATCCACATGCTGTTGGGAAAAAAGGAAGCCCGAGTCTCTAACTTCTGGTGTCTGGTCTCATTGGGAAAGGATCTCTGAGCGAGCAGTGCTTCCAGCTCTCTTAGGTGGTCATTTTAATTCTAATGATTATTTAATAGCACCTAATTCCTATAACTTATTCAGATTCTATTCTCACTAAGCGACATTCTCTGCCAAGTCTGTCTTCGGGTTTGTGTAACTCCTCCCTTGAGACACAGATCCTCCCAGCATGCCCATGAAATCCTTGAATGTACAGAATTACTGTCCTGTGGGCCATTTGAAAGCCATCTTGTTGTTAATGGGGCCAACAACTTGCCCCCATGCTATATCTTTAGTTACATGCTTGGATAGATGATGGCAAGCTTTCAGAAGGCAAGAGCCACAGTGGTTTGAGTTTGTCAGTCCTATAGCTAGAGAACAGTGGCAGAGGGGGCACTAACTGCTAAGTCAGTTTCTCAGCATCTTCAGATTGAGATCTTCCTGGTTCAGGCTGTTAGCCATGACATCAGTACTGCCTGCCATTGACTCTACTGTCTTCAGTTTCACTCTCTTCAAAAGTGCTCTTAAAGAGCATCCTATTGTTTATAAAATAAAGTACAATCCCCTAGGAGCTGGCATTTAAAACCTGAGTCCATCTTAATTTAGTGGTCCAATTTCTCACTACACTACACACTTTTTTATTCCCATTTCCAGGTCTCTGCTTCTACTATTCTTTCCACTCGAAAGATGCTTCCATTCCCACCACCCTGTCATTGAGAAACACAAACTGTATTTGTAAGATAGAAGGTAGAAAAATCTTACTAAAGGGTGGGAACTTCTGTGGAGACGTGAAGGTCTGACGAGGTTGGAGATGTGTGGGGAGGGAGAAGAGTTTGGGACAAACCAGTCAGAGTCCTAGCTCCCTCCCTCCCATCCCTGGTTTTTCTTTTTGAGCTATGGTGGCTAACCAAAGAATAAGGTCTTTTAATAATTAAAAAATATTTTCATAAATAGTCATTGTTGTGTATTGTTTTTATAAAGGTAAAACTGGCATTTTATCTCAACCTTTCTTGGGTGGCCAAGGTAGAAAAGCTGTGAAACAGACATTAAATCTTTATTTGTTAGATTAACATGATAGTGTCCCTTGGGACTGAATAAAAAGTGAATTATTCAATGAGGGGGAAGAAAACTTTCTAAACTCAACCAACATGATGCTTAGTTTCTTTTTGAATTTGGTTCATTGACACTGCCACCAAGCAATCATTTTTGAAGTTGTTTTAGAAACAATTTGGCCAAGTTGGTCAGATTCATGTTAATACTCATTATAAGTTTAACATTTTTTTTTTCTTGAGAAAAACATAGAGATTTTTTAACAAGTCATTAAATATTATTCTATAAGGCAATTCAAGATCTAGAACACTTTATTCAGAAGGACTCTTATTTCATTTTATTATATTATGTGGATATAATAATGTATTATATATTATATATAATATATTATATATAATAGTAATATGTTATATTAATAGAATAATATATAGTATATATAATATATTATGTAATGTTTTATGTATATTATGTGATATATAATATTATATAATGTTATATTATATAATATTATATATAATATATAAAATTATATAATATATTATATATTATTATACATAATATTATATTATTAATATAATAATATATTATATTATGTAATGTTTTCCAAGTTTCGAGGATAAATCTTTCCTAAAAGTTGCCCTGACTTGCTGTTTACATTGCTGTAAAGAACAGAGAGAGACCCAACCATGAACCCATCTCAAATGAAGTTCAGAATTAAGGTTGGATACCTTTGCTGCCAATCAGTTCTGCCCCCAAGAAAGTTATAAAAAGATCCAGGACACCTCTCTCCTTTGAATTGGATGTCCAGTTCTCTGAATACCCACACCTCCAAAGCTGAGATACCCAGATCTGCTATACTTATGAAAAAGGTAAAAATTTTTCCGGAGCATTGAAAACTACGTGGCAGCCTATTTTGTGCAATAAACCTTTGACACAAAAAGAAATGGGCAACATCCTATCAACTTGACTGGTTTCTAGAGCTCTTGATGTCTGGAGATTTCTGCTTTATATCTTATTTTAGAAGAAATAAAAACTGGGCCGAAGCTGGAGAAAGGAGCTAATTCTGAGTTCGGCAAGTGTCCAATATAGATGTGCAGTAAATATGTGATCAAACAGAACAAAACTCCAAGATTCAAGCCCTTAATCAGAGCTAATGATTTCTTTCTAATGGAAAATTTTACCTACCAGTTTCGGAGGACAGTCTGTGTTCAGGACCTATTTTACCAGACTTGAGCAGATAGGATCATAAAAGAGTGCAGTTAACCAGGGCAAAGGAGAGGGTGGGATGAACTTCCGAAAGCAGCATTTCCACATATTCACTACCATTGTATAAAATAAATAGCTAGCAGGAAGCTGCTGTATAATGTAGGGAGCTTAGCCCAGCACTCTGTGACTACCTAGAGGGGTAGCATGGCAGGGGTGGGAGGGAGGCTCAAGAAGGAGGGGATATATACTTTCAACTGTTAGCACTGTTGTATGGCAGAAACCAACACAACTTTGTTGGAAAGGCTTTTAAAAGAAAACCGGCCAAGCACAAAAAGAAAGAGAAGGCAAAATAGAACTATCTCAGGAGAGGAAAGGTACAAAGAACTATAAGAGGAATCTGTTTTCAAACCAGGTACAACTTACCCTTGAAGTTAGAAAAAACTATCTGCCTGTACCTTTGATGATGGCGCAAAGCCATGAGAGACATTTTTTCCAGTGAGAGTCGAATGTGAATTATGACTAGTTTAGAAGAAAATGCCTTTCACAGGAAGTCTTTGGCAGCTGTGGAAGCTGGATTTAGAAAGGAGTTAATTTAAGTGCACAAATAAATGGAATCTATATACATGGGTATTAGGAATGTCATTTTTGACATTTAAAAAGAATAGATCTTGACCTCAGTTGGAATATATATGTGATGTGTCTCCCATCTCATTCTTAACGTCACTAACTGGTGCATTACAACTTGGAAAGTAAATGAAGAGAAATGGCATTCCGTCACTGGATCAACATGTTATTTTAGAAATCCCAGTTTTAACACAAGGAATATGTTGACAATGGATGGAGAGTGCACTCTCTGAAAACCTCACACAGTGCAGCTGGTAAATCACCCAGAAAGCCAATTCTATATAAATGCTTATGGAACCTCTAAGGGGAAATCCAAAACTTTTTTTTTTTTTTTAATCACATCAAAAGTGAAACACAGTCTTCCAGCAGCAACAAACTGGGAAAGTGAATGGCAAAACTTGGGTTTCTTCTTCCACTTGGGAAGCCAATCTTTTCTTCCTTTAAGTTATTTATTTTAATGGGAGGCAATGAGGGCTTGTGTTTGTATCCAGGTTGATTCTAAAACATTGAGTAGATTTATATAACAAATCCTCAGGAGGTACAAGATCCTGATGAGAAACTCATCTTGTCTAACTTGAAACCACAGTATCTAATTCAGATGACCTCTTGGTAATTCCAAGAGCTTTCCTCTCTAATTCCATTCCAACTTGACTGTTGGGTCTCAATTTTCATCAAGCTTCTATTCAGGGCTCAGCCACACACACAGTAAACATGCACATCAACCATGAAGAGATTTAATATTTTTGTTTGTTGGTTTTGAATTCAATGAGCTGAATTTGAAACAGTTAGCAAATAATCACTTTCCAAGAGGTGATTTTTTTCATCTTGAAATGACCATTGTTTTCTTTAGTGCCATGTCTAAGATCAGAAATTGGCCAACTTTTTCTGTAAAAGGCCAGATAGTAAAAAGTTTCTGTTACAACTCCTCAATTTTGCCACCGTAATACAAAAGCAGTCATAAACAGTACATCAACAAGTAGGGCTGTGTTTCAATAAAACTTTATTTAGACATGTATTTGAATTTCATATAATCTTCACGTGTTAAACAATATTATTTTTCTTTGGCTTTTTTCCAACCATGTAAAAATATAACAGGAAATTTTAACTTGCAGACCGTGCAAAAACATGACACATTTGGTCCAAGGCCCAAACCTTGCTGACCCCTGTCTGAGAACCTCAGAAGGGAAGAGAGTGTCAAAGGACACTTCCAGGAGTTATTAAAAGATGCAACCCCTTCCTCAAAGATTAAGATCAACTAGGTATGATAGTCAGTATTGTTGTCCATGAACTATTCTCTGATTTGTACCTGGGCACAAAGATGATAACATCATCCTTTCCCACAGCTCCATAGTCAGTGTGGTTACATGGCTTAATCTGGCCAAGGAGCTATGAGAGCAAGTGACAGGTGCCCCCCAGGTGAAAAATAAAAGAGCAAATACATGACTTACCAGATTCCCTTATCAAGTTTAAAGCAGTTATAAATGGCAAAGTACCAACTACTGACCTTTAGAAAAAGAAGTAAAGTTCTGTTGTATTAAGCCACTGAGATTTGATGGTGATTTGTTATCATGGTTTAGCCCAGCCTGTACTAAATGAAATCAGCTTGTTGTACATTATGATTAGAGAACACCTATGGCTTCTTAAAATGAAACATTTAAGCCCATTTCAGCAGGAGCCAGTCACTTTGCCAACTAAAAATCAGCTACCAAATACATCATGAAGTTATTATCCTTGAGTCTTTTTGACTGCAGAGAGAACCATGAAAAGTATAGATAATTTTAAGTGATACTGTTCAATGTAGATGAAAGCGTTATAAGATAAGTCATTTCATAATCTGCTGCTTAGAAAATAAACTTCTGGAACCTTTCTGGAAAGCCACTTTCCTACACATCAAGATCTTTTACAATTTTTCCAACTTTTTGATCTCCAGGCAAGACAGAGGAGCCTGGCAGGCTACAGTCCATAGCGCTGTAAAGAGCTGGACATGACTGAGTGACTGAGCATGCATGCACACTGTAACAACAAAGCTCAGGGGCTTAATGCATTTCCTGCTCACTTTACAGTCTGATCAATTACTCGGGGGCAGCCTCTGTCTAATAATGCCAGCATCCAGTTTCTGCCATTTCATGGGACCACCATCTTCCAGGGCTTCCATGATGGATCCACTGCATTCAGCTGGCCATAAAGCAAAGAGAGCTAGTTAGGAGGAAATGGCATACACACTACCTTCATTCCATTGTCAGAGGACAATCACGTAACCCCATGTGACCACAGGGGAGGCTGGGAATGTAGTCTCCTTATGCGTTCAGGAAGAGGGAAAGAGGTTGGGAAACATCTAGGCTGTTTCTGCCATGTTCACTGCAGGCAACTGCGAGGAACTGTCTGCTCTCAGTTCTCGATAATACATACTCTACTTCAGCTCCAGTTCTTTACTAAAAGGACTCCTCCACACAGTCAAGCTTTTCCTGCCAGATTCCAAATTGGTTTTGAATCTGACCTCTGAGGAGCTTTTCTAAATTGCTCCAATCAGAATGAACTTGTCCCTTTCTCCATGGTTCCGTTGCATGAATCTCTACTACAACCCATCTCAGAGACTGACTTATATTAGAGGATATCATGTTATGTTTCTCCATCAGAGAGAAGGTGCTCTGGTGCTTTCACACAATGGGCTCTCAGCAAATGTTAACTCCCTTCCTTTGCCTTTCAATCAACATCTGCGAAAGCTAACGGAACAAAAATGCACTGACCAGCACTTCACATTAATGCTGCGGGTTTTAGCTCTCCCTCTTAGCAGCTATTATATGAAGAACAATTATAGGAAGGTCCAGAAGAACCATCCAAGAAGCGCATGGGCTTTAAACCCTCGTTGGGGATTGATTTAAGAACCAAAGGATCTAGCATAAGATTTCTTATTCCTCTGATAATCTTGTCGTATTTTGCAGATTTTAAAACCCTCTGTGGATTTTTCCTTTTCCTGGAAAATCCAAATTCTTCTGTAAATCAACTTTTCAGCTCAGTGGGTATAAAAACAGCCTGTGTAGTGAATGGGCTTCAGCTTTGCTGAGTTTGCAGGCAAACGGAAAGAAAAGCAAAGAAATAAAATAAAAGTGAGAGGTGTGAACCTTTCCCATCCATCTTAATGGAGTGCTAACCTTCCTGCCTCAAGGTGACCATTTGAATTCTAGAACTATTAAACAATGAGCTGAAATCCAAACACTCAGTCTGGGAGTGAAATCTCCTTGAGAAAGGACAGCTGTGTCCAGTTTTGACTACGGTTCGGGCTTAAGAAAACAAACACACACCAAACGAAACTGATCTTGGCTGTCCTCTGTCAGCTTTAGGCTCTAGAATCTCCCCTCTTTGCTCTGCCCTGAAAAATTAACCCTCTTTAAAAGGTGGGTGGGATGCCAAGCGTGGTCTTGCTGTTCAAGATGGCACCTGAGTTGGGGAAACTTAGAGACAAGCTTTCATCAAGGAAAGTGCCTGTTAGAATTTAGAATCTCAGCAATGGTTGGTGTCCACCATTTGGAGTGATTGGTATGGTGCCAAGTATTATACTTGGCCCTGCTCGTTTGAATCAGGGCTCAACAAACACACATGGATGATAGGGTAGAAAGGGGCCAAAAGAGAGCAAAGACTAGCCAAAAGAGCTTAACAAGAAGCCAGAAAGAGTGAACAAGAGTACTCATTTCTAGAGCATTCTGCTTGATAGCCTCCTCCTTTACAAAATAAAAGAATTGGAACCAAACAACTGCCTGCTGTTTCTGATGTTTGGTGCTGCTGCTGCTAAGTCACTCCAGTCATGTCTGACTCTGTGTGACCCCATAGATGGCAGCCCACCAGGCTCCCCCGTCCCTGGGATTCTCCAGGCAAGAACAGTGGAGTGGGTTGCCATTTCCTTCTCCAATGCATGAAAGTGAAAAGGGAAAGTGAAGCCGCTCAGTCGTGTCCGACTCTTAGCAACCCCACGGACTGCAGCCTACCAGGCTCCTCTGTCCATGGGTAGCGGGGTAAAAAAAGAACACCTGCCTGGAAGTCAAGTCAGACACGGGCTTCATTCCCAGCTTTAGGACTTAGCAAGCTGCTTTACCTCAGGCAAATGCCTTAATTTCCCTGACCTGGGCACCTCATCCTTAAATTATGAATTATAACATTGCTTCATAATTTTGTTAAATTTTGAGAACTAAAGGATATCTTGGATATAATCAGCAATCAAAATTGTACTTACTCGTCTGTGATGAATAGGGACTCAGGAGAAATTTTCAGGGAGTCTTTCCTAATAACAGACATCCCTTCAGATTCTCCTGCCACCTTCAATTTGCCTGGCCAATGGCTGCAAACAAACCAACAAGCAAAATCCCACTGGAATCTATATGAAGAAAAAAAAGTATTGGAAAGCGAAACACCAAAAGGTGAACATCATTTTGGATTGTAGGGAGTTGGCTGGTTTTGGGGTTTTCCTCTTTGTCTGCAGTTTCCAAATTTCCTACGTAAGCATATATTAAACATTTTAATAAATACTTTTGACCAGAAAGGGAAGAGTGAAGAATCAACAAACACAGAGTGATCAGTAGACTAGTTTATTAAGCAGCCATTTGCAGGTTATTAGACATAAACCATGCAAACCTACTCTCCAGGTTTTATGGGAGAGTTCTAAGTGTGGCTATTCCATTCCACATGCTTGATCTGCTCCAGTGTATATAGTTACTCTATATACCAAATGCTGTAACACATTAGGGAAAACACACACAGTCCCACCTATCTGAAAATTTAGATCCTAAAAAAGTTCTGTGTGCATATTATAAATCAAACTATGTGATGCCTAAGCAGAAAGTGAGCCCATTGGAAAGTGGTAAGTGAGGAAGTTATACTAAATACAGACAGCACAGTGTGTTTTTAGACAGAGAACTCCAGTTCCCATGGAGTACTTCATGTTGGCGGAAGAGGCGGCAAAGGAGTAGAGAATCCAGGGTAGGTGAAAAACAAATTAGGAATGATTAAAGACTTTACACTGAGGATGAAAGGAATGCAGCAGAGAAGGGGTATTGGGAACAAGATCCTGGAATTACGATGACTGTAGAGAAATTCACATATCTTCAGCCCAAAACAAAAGAGGTGTGATCCTACAGTTCCGTTAGATAACAAAGTTACCTATGGTGCAGCTAAAATCATGTTAACTTTTTTTGCCGTTAGTGTTGTTTAATGTGAAAAATTGGATACCCTACTTAATCAAAATGTGTTTGGCTGTATATAATAGAATGTGTCACTAAAAGTGATTTGAATAACAGAAGCCTAGAGGTAAAGTGGTCTCAAGGTTAATGACTCAGTAACATCAAAGATCCAGACTCTTACAGGTAGGTTTCTCTCTACCTCCACCTGAGTGCCACGACTCCCTGCATAGCTGCAATATGACCGTGACTATTCCAAATATCATATCCCTATACAATCTCTGACTCTTTGCAGACCCCATGGACTACAGCCCACCAGGCTCCTCTGTTCATGGAATTCTCCAGGCAAGAATACTGGAGTGGGTAGCCACTCCCTTCTCCAGGGGATCTTCCTGAACCAGGGATTGAACCCAGATCTCCTGCATTGCAGGCAGATTCTTTCCCATCTGAGCCACCAGGGAAGCCCTGTACAACCTCCTAGAAAGTAGGAAAGAGTCAAAATGGAGGTGAGCAAGGAAAGCCAGATCAGCAAAGGATTTCTCCCCATATGTCTCTCCATCTTTATCAGAGAGAAAGGTATTTCACAGAAATTCCCCTACAAACTCCACTGTATATTCAATGGTCACCACTGGGTAAATGGCCGCCTCCATCAAGGAAGGTAGCAGAGCAAGTATCTGCATTTTCCATTTCTGATGTGGGCTGTGATCTCTACCTGCATGAAAAAAACAGGGTAGCAGTTAGCTGTTGTGTAGACAATCAACAGTAGGCATTACAACTACTGTTTGTAAAATAAAACACGTTCCTTCTGTTAACTTACTTTCAAGTTCTCTATTCCTGCAGAAGATTCGCTATTTCAGCAAGTGACTCAATGGGGTTACTTTAGCAGATATTTCTTAAAATAAAAGTACTTGGACTCCATACTACGCCCCCACTACATACACACACGTGCGTGCACACACACAGCAAACACTCCTAATACTCGCCTCTATTTTATTTTATTTTTCTCCTTGCTCTTTCCAAAATATTTGTTCCTTGGCTGAAATTACAGAATAAGGTAATCTTACAATTACAAAAGATAGTGTTTATTTCTTGTCTTTTGGATTTTTGTGGACTTTCCTTTTTGGTTTCACATGCTATTACAAAAATTGTGATAACAACAACAAAACCCCCAGAAGCCAGGAATATGTGGTTTCTATGACTGTTTACCATTTTTTCTGCAAAGTTTGAAAGCAATATTTCACAAACACTTTTGAAATCCCACAATAAATGATGAACATTTATTCATCAAGCACTGAAAGAAAACTAAGCAAAAATAGAAGTTAGACAAAAATATAGTGCATACTATAGTAGCTTCTATTAACTTACTCAGATGCCATGAACATAATTTCAAACACCAAAGGTGAGTATACATTCACAACAGTTTAATTTTTAAACAAATAAAAATGATTTCTGAATATTATTTGAAATCAAAAGTTGTCTGTCCAGAAGGGGTTAAGAATAATTAAACAGTGAAACTAAAAATAGGCAACAATTTTTTTATCTGTTTTGTTTTACTTTAAAATAAAAACTAAATGCAACACAAAATAAGAAGAGCAATTTAAAATTGTCATGCATTACAATAATTGCTTTGTAATTAGAGCACTTCATCTTTTATAAGAGCTTATTACCTGTATAGTTCATTCATCTGGACAAATATTCCTGAATTCCCTAAGGTAATTAGCTTCATGAAATACTGCTGCATGGCACATCCTCCCTCTTCATTACTCCTGAGATTTTATAAAATACAAGAACTCTTACCACAGTGTTATGTTATGAAATGTAATTAACAGAAAATGTTGTACGATATCCATGTCAAACATTACTTGCGCAAAATGCAGAGACCCTAAGTATTCCTAGATGACCTAATTAACCAAACCAAATTTATCTCACAAACCTTGACACCGTAAACCTTCACCAGAGAAGACACAAAAAGCCTTGGAAAGCATCTGATTCTGTTAAGCATCTCTTAACCACCCAGCTTCCCAAGACTCCATATCACACAACGAATCTATGAAATGACCCAGGAGAATTCCCTTCAGCTCCTTTTCAGTGAAGTCCTTATCTCTCTAATCCACTAGGGCCAATCCCACTTCCCTACTGGCTCCCCTTTATGATGTCTCCACTACTGTCTTCTTGGAAGCCGTAGACCATAAGAGATCTTTGACTCATCAGTGCTCCACTCAAGGCACTTATGTTGCTGAATTCTCTCCAGTAATTTAGAAGAAAGGAAACTTCCTTTTGCTAGATAGTGACATCATAAAGTTTTCTTTCCCTTTCTTGTTCATATTGAATCCTGCCTTTGCTTTTCTATCTACTAATTGCTCCACCAATGTCCAGAATTTACCTCGTGTTAAAGTCTTGCACCTTTGTACTATTCTCTTAGTACTCGAAACAAGAAAATTATTTCTTTTTAAAGGTAACTATTGTTCAGCATTGCAGCATATCAACCAACAGTTCCTGAAGTCAATAGCACAAAGATCCAAGACCGAGGTAAAGGAGGGAAATGTTTTGATTCATCAAAATCAAAATTGCAATTGCTTTTCCAATTAAGAGCAGCTGTCATGAGAAGTTTGGTTCTGAGACTAGGGTGTCTGCTAAAGCCACTATCACTTGTATCCAAAGCAATAAGACAATAAAAATGATTTTTAAACATTATTATAATTTTCTTAGATCAATTCATTTGTTGGGCATCAACTAAGTCCTCATTATTTTGATAAATAACTAGGGTCAAGACCTAGGAAAAATAGAAAACACAATAACTTTGTTAAACTGAAAGTATTTTCTATTCAGGAGGATTATTACCAATGGAATCAAATCTCCATACAAAACTATAAGATCAATAAGACAGAATAAATAAAACTTCACATAATCTACATTTATCATTATCTGAAAATGCTACATACTTCAAATTACCCATAATAAATAATACCAATTTTCAAAGTTCCTTGGAGCTCCACCTTTACTACATATTTATGAATACAGAAAATAGAATGAGGTGGCTTGAGAGACTCCATGAGAAGGGGTGAAGAGAGTAGAGTACCTGGGATGAAACACAGAAAAACAATCACTCTCAAAAAGATAAAATTATCATTAATTGCTAAAAGATGTGTCATGATATTTCACAACTATGTGAAAGCGACTTGAAAGTAAAAGATGTTGGGGAGGGCAACTTCAGAGAAGCATTGCTTCGAAGAGAGAATCAGATAAATATAGAAAATAAGGTGACCTTTGGAGCTATAACAATGAAGAGAAAGAAAGGAGAAATAAAAATTAATATTCTACAGAAATTAGATAAATAAGATACTGTAATCATTCTTCCTACCCTTACCACCATCAGCATCATACTTTACAGAAATTTCACTACATGATACTAAGGAGGGCACTTTTGGAACTAGAAAACATGACCACAAATACCTAGAAATGAAATCTAAAAAGCAATCCAGATTAATGCAAAGATCCTCCAGGATAACATAAGAAAACAAAAACCAATTCTCAGTTGAAAATTCTGTCCCATGAAACATAGGAAGAAAAAACAATAACCCTCAAAGTAAATGATAAATCCTTGAGCAATCATTTAGGGAGATGTTTTAATGCCTAGAAACAGAAATTTAAAAACTAAAAATAGTGAATTGCTGGAACTCAGGAAAGAAATTTAAGAAAAAAACAATTATGAAACACTGAATAAATTACTAGTTACACAAGGGAGACTAGATTTAAATGAAAATTAAATAAAAGATATTGATGAAAGTTAGGGAAACAAGTAAGAGAATGAAAATGAGAAAAGAAGGAACAATGACAAGAGTAAAGAAGGCAAAAGGAATCCAACATATATGTAACTGGAAAACAAAATTATGGCACATTTGTTCACAGTTAGTGGGAGTGTAAACTGGTGCAGCCACTGTGGAAAATACCATGGAGGTTTCTCCAAAACTTAAAATAGAACTACCATATGAGCCAGCGATTCTACTCCTGGATTTACATCTGATAAAATCAAAAACATTAACTCAAAAAGACACATGCACCCCAGTGTTCTTAGCAGCATTACTTACAATTGCCAAGTTATGAAAGCAACTTGTGTCCATCAGCAGATTAATGGATAAAATGTGAATACACACACACAACACACATACAATGGGATACTACTCAGACAGAAAAAAGAATGAAATTTTGTCATTTGCAGCTGGGTGGTCTGGAAGGGTATTATGCCCTCCAAGTGAAATGAGTCAGACAGAGAAAGACAAATACTGTATGATATTGCTTGTTTGTGAAATCTAAAAAATACAAAAAAAAGAAAAGAAAAAAACCTAGTGAATATAACAAAACAAGCAGATATGGAGAACAAACTAGTGGTTACCAGTGGGGAGAGGGCAGATTGAAGAGGGGAGGGGCAATATAGGGGCAGAGGATTAATATATACTGTGAAATACAGGGAGAATAGTCAATATTTTGTAATAATTATAAATGGAGTATAACCTTTAAAATTGTAAATCAATATATTGTACAACTATAACATATAATATACATCAAGTATACTTTAAGGAAAAACACTGGAAAAAATGCTGTATCATGGAAGTGAATGTTTAAACTCTAACCAAGTAAAATGTTCCAGAAATAAAAGAGCACTTGACCCTATATGCTGAAAAGGCCTACCTTATGTTGGGAAAAATTGAGATAGAACTATTCTGACCAACTACTAGACCTAACCTATTAAACTATTACCTTTAAAAAACAAAGAAAAAAAGTCACCAGGAACTCCAGGCAAATGAACAAATTACCTATGAGGACCAAAAAGTCCTTAATCTGATATCAGAGTTTACAAGATCTATTTTAAAAATATATCCATAGCGAAGCTGAATTTTCAAGAAATTCCAAGGAGGAAGTGCAAGTCAAGAATTTTATGCCTATCCAAGGTTTGCTTCAAGTAAAAATTATAGAAAAAATCTTTGAACATCAGAAACTCAGGAAATATACACATGAGTCATTTCTAAAGAATCTACTAGAGCAATGTGTCTTAACTTTTTATTTTCCCATTATTGCCCCCTAAGGAGTCTTTTATGTTATGCCTGCACACACACACCCACAATCATGAAATGTTAACGTCTCACATACACTGTATATCTGTTTATGTACTATTGGTTTTTTATTTTTCAAGATCATATATCTAAGAAATTTTCACCCGAGCCCGAAGAACCAACTTTTACTCTCTTGGATGTACTGAAGAACAAACTATTCTTTAATTAGGAGATAAATGAAAAACCTTGGAAAAGTACTGATGAAGCATGTATTTCATTGTAGAGTTAGAACTAAAGTAAATGGTAGGGACATGGGTTGAAAAATAGTATTTAAACATCTTGTGTTCTGACAAAGTATAAAGAATATTAACCACCTCCCACCAAAAAAAAGGAAAATGAAAAAGGAAAGAGAAATGGTAAAGTCAAATAAGATCAATTTATTACTATATAGGTGAGAGGTTGATGTCGACAGATATCTATTTAATACAGGCAAGCCAGAGAATAAAAGAATAAGCAATATATATTTATAAACCACATATGAGATTCCAGGCTGGAGGAGAAAAAAAACACAATGAAGGACAGCACTGGAACAAAACTGGCATATGTTCAATAGAATAAAGCACTGTATGAGTGTCAATCTTCCTGAATTTGAGAACTGTATTTTGGTTATCAGTTCAGTTCAGTCGCTCAGCAGTGTCCAACTCTTTGCGACCCCCATGAACCTCAGCACCCCAGGCCTCCCTGTCCAGATTTTGGTTATATCTCAGGTTACTGATATTTTTCCTGGCAATGTTGATTCCAGCTTGCGCTTCATCTAGCCTGGTATTTTGCAGAGATCAAATTTCCAACATCTGTAGGATCATTAAAAAAGCAAGAGAGTTCCAGAAAAACATCTACTGGGCTGGAAGAAGCACAAGCTGGAATCAAGATTGCCAGGAGAAATATCAATAACCTCAGATACACAGATGACCCCACCCTTATGGCAGAAAGCGAAGAAGAACTAAAGAGACTCTTGATGAAAGTGAAAGAGGAGAGTTTAAAAGTTGGCTTAAAACTCAATGTTCAGAAAACTAAGATCATGGTATCCAGCCCCATCACTTCATGGCAAATAGATGGGGAAACAGTGGAAACAGTGGCAGACTTTATTTTTCTGGGCTCCAGAATCACTGCAGACGGTGACTGCAGCCATGAAATTAAAAGACACTTGTTCCTTGGAAGGAAAGCTATGAATAACCCAGACAGCATATTAGAAAGCAGAGACATTACTTTGTCAACAAAGGCCTGTCTAGTCAAAGCTATGGTTTTTCCAGTAGTCATGTATGGATGTGAGAGGTGGACTATAAAGAAAGCTGAGAACCAAATAATTGATGCTTTTGAAGTGTGGTGTTGGAGAAGACTCTTGAAAGTCCCTTGGACTGCAAGGAGATCCAATCAGTCCATCATAAAGGAAATCAGTCCTGAATATTCATTGGAAGGACTCATGCTGACGCTGAAACTCCAATACTTTGGCCACCCCATGTGAAGAGCCAGTTCATTGGAAAAGACCCTGATCCTGGGAAAGTTTGAAGGCTGGAGGAGAAGGGGATGACAGAGAATGAAATGGTGGGATGGCATCACTGACTCAATGGATGTAAGTCTGAGTGAACTCCAGGAGCTGGTGATGGACAGGGAAGCCTGGCGTGCTGCAGTCCATGGGGTCGCAAAGAGTTGGACACGACTGAGCGACTGAACTGAACTGCTTTATTGACTACGCCAAAGCCTTTGACTGTGTGGATCACAACAAACTGTGGAAAATTCTAAAAGAGATGGGAATACCAGACTACCTGACCTCCCTCCTGCGAAATCTGTATGCAGGTCAAGAAGTAACAGTTAGACCTGGACATCGAATGACAAACTGGTTCCAAATTGGGAAAGGAGTATGTCAACACTGCATATTGTCACCCTGCTTATTTAACTTATATGCAGAGTGATGGCTACACAACATTATAAAGCAATCCTAAAGGGGATTTGATCTGAGCTAAGAGGACATGGAGGATTTGGAAGGGCAGAAAGTGAGGGCCCATTGAGCATGAAAAGCAGAGAGGACTTGACAAGTTGCATGCTTCCATGAAGCAACACGGCACTAGGACGTTTTTGTTCTTACCTTAAAGGCGATTCAGTAAAACCTTTTCTTTCTAAAGTAAAGCCTCAGTGACGCTCAGGTGGGTCAGGTGATCAAATAAGCAGCTTAAAAATGGAGTACGGAGCCTTCTGTGTTACTCACTCAGTTGTGTCTGACTCTTTGTTGTCCCATGGACTGTAGCCCACCAGGCTCTTCTGTTCATCAATTCTCCAGACAAGAATACTGGAGTGAGTAGTCCTTCCCTTCTCCACGGGATCATTCCTACACAGGATCGAACCCAGGTCTCCTGTATTGCAGGCAAATTCTTTATCATCTGAGCCACCAGGGAAGCCTCCAATGAGCCTTCTATTCTTCCCCAAATTAGCCATTTTTCTGAGTAAAGTGATGTCTTCTGATTTAATTAATCTTAAATTAAAGTTAAGTGATTTATGGTTTACAAACTTCTAGCTGCAATTTTAGTTAGATGAGTCAGATGGTAAATCAAACCACAGAGAAAGAACCAAGAGCCTGAGGATCAATCAGAGACCATTCTAACTGAAATTTCAAGTATAAAAAGAGAGGTCAGCAAAGGTTTGGGAGAGTAGTAAGAAAGCTCTTGCAAGAACATAGTCATTAAAATAACTTCGTGTAATCTCCCCCACTAGAAATAAACTCTGGAAGGATCTGGAAACAGCAATGTCTTGGGAACACAGTGTACTATCTTGCAGATGAGAAATGCCAGCCATAGACACTGTTGGACACGCATAAATTTTATTTCCAGGAATTCAGCCAGGGATACAAAGGAGAGAGTTAGTTGATATTGATGACTATGACTCTTAGGGCTATTTTGAATATAAACATCCATCTCCATGCCTGTTCTTCTCTCACTAGTTTGAGAAAATGGCTAGTCTTGATCTATAACATACGGAAATTGAAAGATGAAAAAGTAAGTTGCAAAATATGTAAATACACAATAATGTAACACTTAAAGTTCTGGAAAATATACAGTAAACTTTTAATAGTTACTTACAGTGGGAGGTGTGTGGGGAGGACGGTGAAGCAGGGAAAATTAGAGAGAACGTCCCTACTATTTATTGTTCCTCATGTGTTTTTTTCCTCCCTTGTGTGCTTTAAGAGTAGCAATTATTTATCAACACTTGGTATGTACTAGGTGGGTTTCCCTGGTGGCTCAGACAGTAAAGAATCCACCTACAACACAGAGTCCAATCCCTGGGTTGGGAAGATCTCCTGGAGAAGGAAATGGCAACCCACTGCAGTATTCTTGCCTGGAAAATCCCAAGGACAGAGGAGCCTGTCGGGCTACAGTCCATGCGGTTGCAAAATGCTGGACATGACCGAGCAACTAACACTATGTGCTAGGCACTCTTCTAAGTGTACATTAGATGCATTAACTCATATAATACTCACCTAAACCTCATGAAGTAGGGACCATCATTATCCCCATTTTGTAAATAGGAAAACTGAGGACCAAGATTAGCAACTTGCCCAAGGTCACACCCCTGGTATGTCAAAGAGCTAAGAGTCAAACACAGGTAAAATTGCTCTACTGGACTGTACCTTCAAGCACCCAACAATCGGATACTCAGAAAAGAAGCAAAATTATAACTCATGTAAGGAGTATGACACTTATAAGGAACTATTGATATCTGGACCATAAATTTGTGAGTCCTCCTGCCCAGAACCATTATCACCCATGTAGTAGTTGCTGTTGAATTTCTTGGTCTCATCACAATTACCTGAGCCTAATTGGAGAAGGAAATGGCAACCCACTCCTGTATTCTTGCCTTGAGAATCCCAGGGATGGGGGAGCCTGGTGGGCTGCCGTCTATGGGGTCACACAGAGTCGGACACGACTGAAGCAACTTAGCAGCAGCAGCAGCAGAGCCAGAATGGGTAGGGCTGGTGACTCAAGCTGTCCAATCAGAATTGCCCTTCTGAATTTCTTCAGCTAGTGATGGAATTCCAGTTGAGCTATTTCAAATCCTGAAAGATGATGCTGTGAAAGTGCTGTACTCAATATGCCAACAAATTTGGAAAACTCAGCAGTGGCCACAGGACTGGAAAAGGTCAGTTTTCATTCCAATCCCAAAGAAAGGCAATGCCAAAGAATGCTCAAACTACTGCACAATTGCACTCATCTCACATGCTAGTAAAGTAATGCTCAAAATTCTCCAAGCCAGGCTTCAGCAATACGTGAACCGTGAACTTCCTGATGTTCAAGCTGGTTTTAGAAAAGGCAGAGGAACCAGAGATCAAATTGCCAACATCCACTGGATCATGGAAAAAGCAAGAGAATTCCAGAAAAACATCTATTTCTGCCTTATTGACTATGCCAAAGCCTTTGACTGTGTGGATCACAATAAACTGTGGAAAATTCTGAAAGATGGGAATACCAGACCACCTAACCTGCCTCTTGAGAAATCTGTATGCAGGTCAGGAAGCAACAGTTTGAACTGGACATGGAACAACAGACTGGTTCCAAATAGGAAAAGGTGTACGTCAAGGCTGTATATTGTCACCCTGCTTATTTAACTTCTATGCAGAGTACATCATGAGAAATGCTGGACTGGAAGAAACACAAGCTGGAATCAAGATTGCTGGGAGAAATATCAATAACCTCAGATATGCAGATGACACCACCCTTATGGCAAAAAGTGAAGAGGAACTAAACAGCCCCTTGATGAAAGTGAAAGAGGAGAGTGAAAAAGTTGGCTTAAATCTCAACATTCAGAAAACGAAGATCATGGCATCCAGTCCCATCACTTCATGGGAAATAGATGGGGAAACAGTGGAAACAGTGTCAGACTTTAATTTTTTGGGCTCCAAAATCACTGCAGATGGTTACTGCAGCCATGAAATTAAAAGACGCTTACTCCTTGGAAGAAAAGTTATGACCTAACTAGATAGCATATTCAAAAGCAGGGACACTACTTTGCCGACTAAGGTCCATCTAGTCAAGGCTGTGGTTTTTCCTGTGGTCATATATGGATGTGAGAGTTGGACTGTGAAGAAGGCTGAGCGCCTAAGAATTGATGCTTTTGAAGTGTGGTGTTGAAGACTCTTGAGAGTCCCTTGGACTGCAAGGAGATCCAACCAGTCCATTCTGAAGGAGATCAACCCTGGGATTTCTTTGGAGGGAATGATGCTGAAGCTGAAACTCCAGTACTTTGGCCACCTCATGCAAAGAGTTGACTCATTGGAAAAGACTCTGATGCTGGGAGGGATTGGCGGCGGGAGGAGAAGGGGACGACGGAGGATGGGATGGCTTGATGGCATCACGGACTCGATGGACATGAGTCTGAGTGAACTCCGGGAGTTTGTGATGGACAGGGAGGCCTGGCGTGCTGCAATTCATGGGGTCTCAAAGAGTCGGACACGACTAAGCGACTGAACTGAACTGAACTGAACTGAGACCTGGAAGGGCGTGGAGATCCCCATTCGGTGGTGGGAGCCATGGGCTAACAGGCTCCGAAGGGCTGGAGCAGCCATGTTTCACATCCTTTGGCGGACACACAGTAAGTGAGAAACAAGGCAGCGAGTAAACAGAGAAGCATCGGAGACGGAGAGCTTCAGACAGGGATAGCCTACACCTTGAGCTACGGTGGCCCCCAAGGCCAAGGGGCAGGTCTGCCCTGCCATAGCCTGCCTGTTCCACTCCTCTGTCACTCCCGAAGGACCTCCCATCAACCTTACATTCCCTTTCTTGTTTACGCAATTTTGACCTGGGTTTTAAATGTTTTTGCCTCTACTAGTTTGATCTGGAGAAGGCAATGGCACCGCACTCCAGTAGTCTTGCCTGGAAAATCCTATGAACGGAGGAGCCTGGTGGGCTGCAGTCCATGGGGTCACTAAGAGTTGGACACGACTGAGCAACTTCACTTTCACTTTTCACTTTCATGCATTGGAGAAGGAAATGGTAACCCACTCCAGTGTTCTTGCCTGGAGAATCCCAGGGACGGCAGAGCCTGGTGGGCTGCCATCTATGGGGCTGCATGGAGTCGGACACTACTGAAGCGACTTAGCAGTTTGATCTGGTTATTGCATGTGGCAACAATAAATCATATTTATCAAGGGGAAAGGGAAGCATTTTGATATTTTTTCTCTAAGGGCCAAGAATTTCAACTTTTGGTGCTAAAAGAATTTCATGCAGTAGCTCCAGAGAACAAAGAAAAATGTATAGTCACTTTAAAGAAATAAATTTACTAGTTAAAAAATTCATTGATTCACAAAAATTTATAGTTCTGAGCATAGTTATTTTGACTGTATGTCTCCATAGAAAATATTAGATGAACTGGTATTTATTTTTACTCATTTCTTTGAAGTGCTTTAGTTTTTTCACTTATTCTTCATAATATTTATCAAATATATGTGTGTGAATTTGTTTTATATTTTCATAAGACTTTTTATATAAATGTAAAAAAATACCTTATCAAACTTTATTTCCTGGCTCCTAAAATAGTCACCAAAAGTTCTGCTGGTACTGTATTTACTTCACCTATTTCTCTGCTCACGGTCTTTAGAAGGAAATATTCATTTCCTTTCTATAAATTATTTCTCCCCAAGGAGCTACTTTGTCTTCTCTGAAGCAACAGAACAATACCTACTCTAAAGACTCAGATCAGAGCAGATAAAGAGGTACAAATGACCCTTTTTCCTGAGGAGCAGGACTTCAGGAAGAGGTGTCCACGCTGGTTATGCAATCTGATCAAGTCTTGAGAGGAAGTGTGTGGTGTATTTGGAACCTACCGCATAAGGCTAGGGAACCAAATTCTAACCTGTACTAGCTCAAGTGAATAATAAATTAATTAAACCTATTCTAAAATAAAAGTAAAATATGAAAGACAAGAAAACTAGTATTTATTGAGTGCCTATTATGCCATATGGGCTTCCCAGGTACCTCAGTGGTAAAGAATCTGCCTGCCTATGCAGGAGACACAAGTTCGATCCCTGGGCTGGGACTATCCCATGGAGGAGTACATGACAACCCACTCCACTATTCTTGCCTGAAAATCGTGTGGACAGAGGAGCCTGGCAGGCTACAGTGCATGGGGTCGCAAAGAGTTGGATACCACTGAGCATGCATGCATTATGCCATATATGGTATACTATGTGTGATTTCAACAAATACTCAGAATAACTCTAAAAGCAGGAAATAAGCACCCCTCGTTTGAAGATGAGGGAAGCTGCGTTGCAAAGAAATTACATAAATTGCCCAAGCAGACATCCTCAGGAAGTGAAGAGCCAGAATTTGAACCCATATCTGTAGGCCTCCAGAGTCCCTGCTTTTCCCACTCTATCACACTACCTTTGAGCAAACCGTTATTCTACTTCATCCATTCTAAGAATTACTCTACCGTTGATAGCATCCAATATGCAAGAATTTGGATTGAGAAGTTTCTATTTATTCCTTTAATATAAGCTTAAATATTTTCAGTCTTACAGTACAGGTAAAAAGGTGATGATTTGAACACATCATGATGAATCTATATCCACAAACAAAATCACACTGGTTTTCCTAAGCTGATCTTGGCAAGACAAAATGTTTCTTTAAAGGCAATAAGTCATTGCAAGGGTCCTGCAGCCCATCAGCTGTAACTGTCCTCGAGCGTGAGACCGCTGTCTGCCTCCCCACGGCAGCCTGCAAAGGGCCTTATTATTACCAGCCGAGAGCCACAGCAGCTGAAGGGCACATTGTCACTACAGTTTGCTCTTCCACATGTCAACATATACTGAGAGCTAGTGACATCTGATTTTAGCTCTTTGCTGCCTTCTGTTCCTCTGGCTTTGACAGATTTTAATGAGACAAATGCTAGCTGTGGGTTTCCTGTCTCCGTATTCTTCTACCACCTTACCCCTCAGAAACTCACTTTCTGCTGTGGTCTTTGGCAAAATGGCAAATTCAACATGACAAACCACTGATGAGGAGTAGACTCATGCCCAGAGGGTAAACTTAGCAGAGCTTTCCCACCGCATCTGACACTGACTGACCCCTGCCTTCATCTCTTCAGTACTGGCAACCAGACCTGCTCCTGACATTCAGGGATGTCAACATCCAGTGCCTTGTGAGAGAGCAACAGCTGATGCTTCCAGGACTCGGATGTAATAGAAATGCTAGGATATGTGCTGGGAACTGTGTGTGGCTCAGGTTCTTAAGCAAGTTGATAGATTAGTGGTTTCTTAAGGAAACTTGGCTGGGTCAGCCCAAATACCTAGGAGGATGCTCAGAATAATGACCATTTATTGAGGATTAGTTACATGGCAGTTATTTTGTGTATGTTTTTTTTAAATCTGTGATTTAAGCTTTTTAAAATTTTAAATGTATTTATTTTTTAATTGAGGGCTTCCTTGGTGGCTCAGACAGTAAAGAATCTGCCTGAAATGTGGGAGACCTGGAAGGATAATTGCATTACAGAATTGTGTTGTTTTCCTGCCAAACATCAATATGAATCAGCCATAGGTATATTGTATATATTTTCTTAATTATCCTCAAGGTTGAACTATCAACACAGTCCTATGACACTGAAAGACCAGCTTTCAGGTTGGACAGACTTGTATCTAAAGTCATATTTCTATCACTTGGGGAGATTCCTTCAGTTGGAAAAGTTTCTTTCCATATGGCTGACCTTCATCTAGGTGAACTGAATTATTGTGACCACCTCTTCCCTAATCTGCTACCAGGTTTCCTAATACCACAATTTAGACGCTTAAAGTTTGGGGGCAGCTGGAAGAGAGAAGAGGTCTTAGAAATCCTGAGTAGGTGGGGCAAGACTCTTGGCACACACAAGGTTTATGCCTTGCTCTCCTGGAGAGTGATCACTCATAGACTGCCCTGTGGTGCAGCGGAGTGGAATGTCATCAGGACAATGGTTCTGAGGTAGTGTTCCCCATTCCCTCCAGCTTGGTCAGAGCATGTGAGATACTGAGAGGACAAAGGGAATGAAAGACAAGGTCGGGGTACCTACAGGAGAGCCAGACTATGACATCATCACAGCTGAGAGCCAGGTAGGATTGTCACACACCAGCAGATGCTGGTCCAAGTCCAGAGGCCAGGTTGGGGCCCCTTTGACCACCAAAAGAACCTGGAAAGGGACACAGAGGCCAGAGAGCCCTCCTCCTGTGGCCATGTTTTTATTTCTGAAAGCTTCCCTCTGTGCACAGATGTCTTCTGGAAGAAACAAAACAGGAGAGGGAAGGGGAAAGAATTCCTGAAAGACTGTGCTTTATACCAAATTGAATGGATTAAGACTGAGATAATAACACGTAAACTGACTAGGAAAAACCAGCATCACAAAATGGAATACAACAGATTGTGTGCTCTAGGACTTAAAAGTTGAATTCAAATATACAAAAGAAAAAATTACATTTTGGTACCTTTGAGTTGCAGAGTATGCTAATATTACCTGATAGACATGTTCTTTATGCTTTTATCTATTGCTTAAAATTACTGAACAAAACTGGACAAAGGAGAGTGCTTGGAACATGACTAAAGAATTGCTTCTAAAATGACATCAATCTATATGTCAATATCCATTGATTACATTGGTTCAACTAATTACAATGCAATATATTTACAGTCTTTATGTCCCATACTTTCCATGAAGATATCAGTAAAAAGTTGGTCATTGCCTGGATGAAATCAAGATACACATTTACATAAAGTTTAACATAATAAATAAGTGTTGGCATTGGAGTTAGAAAATCTCTTGAATCCTGTAATTTACTAGCTGAGGAAGATTCTATAAATTGCTTAACTTTTCTAAGATTCCATTTTTAAAGTTTTATTATCTGTTAAATGAGGGTCAAATTCAGCAATAGTACCTGACTCAAAGATTTGTTATGAAGATATGAGCATCAGCTGAGTCACATATGTAGTAAATATGAATCACCATATAGATGTCAGTTGTTACCTCTTGTTATATGGGTGAGTTTTACTTAAAACTCATTATTTTAGAAAGAAATGGTTGATTTAGGTATGTCTTTGTATTCAACCCATGTTGGCTCCCAGTGATCTCTAACTTTCTAAGTGCTTATAAGCCATCCATTTTAAAAATTCCAAAAATCCAAACATTTTGCCAAGGATCATTTCAGAAATCCTTTGTCCTTTCATACTCAGGAGACTGAGTATATCTACTTCTCGGAAACAAGGACTCTTTCGGCCTCTTTCCAGCTCCCCTTGATTCCATGGAGATTATTGGCACGGTTCAATGATCACATCCACAGTTCTTATGTTTCCGGAGATACTAACAATCAGAACATTAGAGACTTGGGTATAATTTTCACCATCCTTTTTGCTTCTCAATTAACCTGTTTTTCTTTCCCTACATCAAGTGAAATACACAAACCTGTTAGCCATATTGGTTTGCATCTCTCCAGTTTGAAGATACTCTTCCTTAATAGAGGGGAGGGGACAAGCGAGAAGTTCAGAGATCTGCTTTCTCTTCATTCACTTGTAACATTGCACAATGTGTTGAGGACAAGAGACCTTTCCTTCCCATTTCTCTTCCTGGCCCTGAACTAACCTCAGCTCACCCTGGGGCACTAGACTTCCTCACACGGACAGTCTTTGTGGGAATTATTCTCTTTGGTTATGAGCCCTTCCTGCTACCTTCGGCACATGCTCATGTCAATAGAAACTGTCTTCAGAGAGAGCCTATGCAGGAAGGCTCTTGGCATTTGAAACAGCTCCAGGTACCCATCCAGAGCCTGGGATCATGAGCGATACTGACTGGAAGCCCCGTTGGTGACCACTGGCAAGGCCAGTGCAGCCCGACAAGCTTCCAACATCACTAAGTCACCTTGTCCTGGGGGGCACATAAAGAAACTCAGGAGAAAAGGAACAAGTTCATGTCAGTACATAAGTATCAAGATGAGGAAACAATTTAAAGTAAATAACCAAAATCTTAACAATTGATATATTTGAGCAATAATCTGATCTTCTACTTGTCTGAATGTTCTAATATCTCTTTAAGAGGCAAGAATTACTTTTAAAATTGTTTTATAAAAACTATTTAATAGTTCAGTGCTCCCTAGAATGATGATAAGACAGAAGTTTTTTTTTTTTTTTTTTAACTGTCTTATTTTTAAAAGTTACTTAGAAGAAACACTTCCTGGAGAGAAGACAATGTTCAACTGACCCTAAAATCGAGATCCAACTTAGTGACTCATAACGGGATGTGGGAAAAGAAATTTTATTTTCATTTGAGCATGTATTGAGTTCTTATTATGTGGTCAGTCCTCAGATAGCTGGGGGGAAGACTGAGTATAATACCTAATTCCTGATTTCAAGAAGCATTTTTTTCCTAATTAACTGCAATAAAAATGTGTTCTATTTCGTGTTATGAAACATAAATATAAGAAAGAAGTTCAGAGAATAGGAAGATGGGCATAAATGGGAGAAAAATGTCTCCATGTGTTCTCTACAGACACACAAGGGATCCCCCTCAAGGACAGTCATATGTTTGTTAGTATATTTAAGGTTCTGAGATGTCTACAGTAAAGGGAGTCATTTAACTCTGAATAACTATTAATGCTATCATTTTCCAAATGTATTTGGCAATAGGAGCTCTTTTCTCATGGAATATCTTTAGTATCTTGCAGAGTTGCCCAACCTCAGAGCTAATGTTTGCCAGAAACAGATTTATGTAGGATATGCTGTGGAAAATTCTTCAAGAGATGGGAATACCAGACTACCTGACCTGCCGCCTGAGAAATTTGTATGCAGATCAAGAAGCAATAGTTAGAACTGGACATGGAACAACAGACTGGTTCCAAATCAGGAAAGGAGTATGTCAAGGCTGCATATTGTCACCCTGCTTATTTAACTTATATGAAGACTACATCATGAGAAATGTTGGACTGGATGAAGCACAAGCTGGAATCAAGATTGCCAGGAGAAATATCAATAACCTCAGATATGCAGATGACACCACCCTTATGGCAGAAAGCGAAGAACTAAGGAGACTCTTGATGAAAGTGAAAGAGGAGAGCGAAAAAGTTGGCTTCAAACTCAACATTCAGAAAACGAAGATCATGGCATCCAGCCCCATCACTTCATGGCAAATAGATGGGGAAACAGTGGAAACAGTGGCAGACTTTATTTTTAGGGGCTCCAGAATCACTGCAGATGGTGACTGCAGCCATGAAATTAAGAGACAATTGCTGTTTGGAAGAAATTTATGACCAATCTAGATAGCATATTAGAAAGCAAAGACATTACTTTGCCAACAAAGGCCTGTCTAGTCAAAGTTATGGTTTTTCCAGTAGTCATGTATGGATGTGAGAGTTGGACTATAAAGAAAGCTGAGCACATAAGAACTGATGTTTTTGAAGTGTGGCATTGGAGAAGACTCTTGAGAGTCCCTTGAACTTCAAGGAGATCCAATCAGTCCATCATAAAGGAAATCAGTCCTGAATATTCATTGGAAGGGCTGATGCTGTAGCTGAAACTCCAATACTTTGGCCACCCAATGCGAAGAGCCAGTTCATTGGAAAAGACCCGGATGCTGGGAAAAATTGAAGGCTGGAGGAAAAGGGGATGACAGAAAATGAGATAGTTTGATGGCATCACTGACTCAATGGACATGAGTTTGAGTAGGCTCCAGGAGTTGGTGATGGACAGGGAGGCCTGGCATGCTGCAGTCCATGGGGCCTCAAAGAGTCAGACACAAGTGAGCAACTGAACTGAACTGAACTGTGCTCATGCTGAGCTTTGAAGAATGGATCACTTTTTTGATGGGCAGAGGATGGAGGATGGAAAGAATCCTATGGAAGTGAACGCACAGACTCAAGACATCATAACTAGGGTCCAGATTGATACTGAGAGCTGGAAACAGGCCTCGAGGGAGTGAAGGAAGTCAAGTGATCCTGATGTAAGGATCAGAGGGATGTTGAACAGTGGTTTACAAAACATGCACGTGGACCACCTGCACCTGAATTTTCTGAGGTGTTTGTAGTAAACTCTTCAGCCTCAACCTCAGTTCTACCAAAGGTGGGTCTTGGAAATTTGCATTTTATAATAGCAGCCCAAGTGATTCTTAAGTGCTCTAAAGTTTATAGAGAGTGAAAGCCAGGCTAGAGAAGGAAAAAGAGATTTGACAGGAAAATGAAGTTCAATGGAAAAAGCTGAATCCCCACACTCGTGCTTTCATTCATCTAATGTGTATTGAGCACTTGCTGTATGCCAAGACCTACCCGAGGTGCTGGGTCCACCTTGCGGATTGTGACTGGAAAACCCCAGTCATGGAGTAAATTACATCCAGTGATCAATTATGACACACTGTATCTGCCTCTGGCCACTTGACGAGTTCTGAAATTTTGGCTTCTGCCTCATTCTCGAAACCCAACCCCACATACTCTGCCCCATTCAGGTAAGTGAATTTCTGCCACAGTCCACTGCTTTGTGCCTCTCTTCTGTTTACCCACCTACTTCTGGCCCCCTGCATCTTCTCTGCACTGCCTCTGCATTCTTGCCTTTCCCACTGGAGCATCATAGCTGAGCTCCTGCTAGCTAACAGACTGAACTCTCTGGTGCAGGCTGCCTCCTCTCCATCTCCCTGCCTGGAGCTTCACACGCGTCCACGTGCAGACTCCCAGTCTCTGTGCCTGGACTACCTCACTCCTCCTTCATGCTGAACCCTTTCTTTGCCGACCACCTACCCAAACTACAGTTGACTTTTGCTGTTGATCCAGGTGGTTTTGTAGAAACAGCTTTGGGGTCAGTCCTAAGTCCAAATCTTAGTTCCTACATTTTTCAGCCATGTAGCCTGAGGAAATAGAATTATTTCTCTGAACCTTAGTTTTCTCAACTGAAAAATGGGGATGGGTAATAATAATGCCATTCCAGACCATCAGGAATGAAACATGATGGTCCATTTTAAGCTCCAAGTGCAAAGCCTGGCACATAGCAAGTGTTCAATCAATGAGAGGCATTTTATTCATCTTGGGCATCTTTGCCTTCCAGGTTGTAATTTTCTTTTAGCACCTACCTCCATACCTGTTTCCTCAACTTCCAGGGATAGGGGCTGTTTTCTGAGTCCTGGCTCCATGTACTCTCTGCAAAAGTGGCACCTATACAACTTTCAGAAGATGATATGTGACTAGTCCACCATAAAGGCTAAGATGAAAAGCCATGAGAGGAAGCAGTGTGAAAACAAAACATCAAGATAGTGTCCCTCAACCAACCAGCAGAGCAGGTCCTGTTCTCCCCCACTCCCCATCCCATCCATGCACCCAGGCTTGTTTCCAATGGTGTCAGCACCATTTCAACCCCTGCCACCACTCTGCCACAAAATGGAGCTTAGCTGACCACAAATATGGCATTATCCTGATAAGCTCATGGGTTCTAAATAAGTCCAGTTTTTTTGAAGGCAAATTTCCTGTCCTTCATTTAATTGCCCTATAATCTGCCAATCAAAACAAGGCTAACATTCCCAAGAACAGATAGTAACAGGGATAATTCTCTGCCTGCATGTTCTTTCTCTTAGGTTAAATATCTTCTCTCCATCCCTTACTTGATGAAGTCCGTACTTCTTAGCCTAGGGCACAAGCGCCTATATGATCAGATGCACGTTGCTTGCCTCAACAGCCTCATCTCCCGCCACATTTCCATTCTTAAGCCTTTTGCTGCTGTCATTCTGAAATTCTTGCAGTTCTAGAACTCTCTTGTCTCCCTCTATTTGTACGTGCTGTTCTTTTTGCATCCTTTCCCCCAGTTCTTTGCCTGGAAAACTTCCATTCAGACTTGTCATTTCCTCTAGAAACCATCCCATTCCCTGCCCACCCAGCCTTGGCTAGGTGCATCTTCATGCTCAAAACATTTGTGGATTTGGTGGCAAAGCACTCATCAGACTTTATCATAGTGAAGCATGGGTTGATGGTCAGTCTTGCCTACACCTTTGCCACTCAAAGTATTAGAAATGCAGAATCTCTAGGTCCATCTCAGAGTCGCTCAATCAGAATTTTTGTTTTAGCAAGATCTGCAGGTGATTCCTAGGCTCAGACAAACTTGGGAGGAGCCTCAGGAGGAGAACTTGTCTTTCAACTCTGAATTCCCAGTACCTACGATAGTACTTAGCACATCATACGGGCTTTTTGGCACCATGCCTGTAACTGAACCCCACCCAGCCTCCCGATTTGGCTTTGTATCCCTGTTGAGAGAGGATTTGAGCAAAATCTGTTTTTAAGAGAGGTTTTTGTAGGACTCCTAACACAAGAAATGTTTTATGGGGCCCAGATGACAACATAGAGCCCCAACTCTGGGGCCTGACCAGGATCACAATGGTCCTTACAAGAGGGATGCAAGAGGAATCAGAATTGGAGGAGTAAGAGAGATGACAGCAGAAGCAGAGGTTGGAATGATGGAAGAAAGGGATGAGGAGACAAGGGATGAGGCCGGGGATCTAAGGGACGAGGACAGCCTCTGGAAACAGGGAAAGCAAGGGAACAATTTCTCCCCTAGAGCTTACTGTAGAAACCAGCCCTGCTCAAACCTTGATTTTAGCCCAGTGAGATCCATGTTTTAGACATCAATCCTATAGAACTGTAAGCAGAATAAATGTGTGCTGTGTTAAGTCTCCAGACTTGTGGTAATTTGTTACAGTAGCACTGGAAAGCTGGTATAAGTAGGAAAGCTGAGTTATTCTTATTAATGTGAATTTCTCTGTTTAGACAAGCTGGGGCATGAAGGATACTCAAGCTAAGCTCCAACAGCCCTGGTCTGCCAGAAACTGGTTATATTTCCAGCTGATTGGCTCTTGGAAAGCTCTAGAAAGAAACCTACTCCCTTGGGTGGGTTGGAAGTGGGAGGGGAACAAGGGCCTGGTTCTATCTTAGTTTCAGAAGCATTTTTTGAGCAAATTTACTACTCCATGCAAGAATGTTCTCCCAAAGGCATATTCCTAGCCTAATACCCCAAGCAGTTCTCGAGAGCCGAAGCTTCCAGATAACAACGATGAATTTGTCATCCTGCATTGATGAATCGACCACTGAGAGCTCTGGAGTCTTGATGGGGAAAGTTAGTCATCACAACCATGGATGAAAAGCCTGGGGACCATCAAGGCAGAAAACCAGTAGCTTCTATTAATAAATCAATCCTTTCCCAGAAGAACGTTAAAATTTTTTATGACTGTTGGTTTATGGAGAAACCTTAAAGAAAAAAAAAAAAAAGGAGCGGGCAATTTCAGATCTATCTCGACCATGAAATCCACATGACATTATGATTCTTATGGGCCATTTGAGCTCTTCTCTTTGAAAGATCTCATTAAGAGTGCAGCTCTCTCCGCAGCTTTGAATTTCACATGGCTTGAGCCTCCCTTGGGAGAGCTAACAATGATCTGGGTGCCGAAGAATCTCAAACACTGAACAGTTTCCTTGGTGTCCACAGCTAAAGTGACTCTCTCAAGATCTCGGCAAATCGCATTACTTTAGCTACGGGTAACTGATTCTGAGCCCCCGTAGAGGAGGTTTCTCCTGAATTTCCAACCCTACAAACAAGCGGCAGTGACCGCCGCAGGATGTTGCTTCTAAAGGGGAACTCCCATCTTACCTGCTTAGATCAGTGTTGTTCTCGGTCCAAGGGCAGCAGGGAGGGGAGGGGAGATGGGCTGTCTTTCAGGGTCTCTGACAGCCACCGACAGGGGCCCGAGACACGAATCCAAGAGGAATGACAGCTTCATTCCCAATTCCCCACCGGGAAGCTGAGGCAGAGGTTAATTAACTTCCTCTCCATCAGTTCCTTGGGAGAATTTCCATTGGTTCCTAGATGTATGAACCCACAGTACTCCCTGCAGGAGACCTGGGGAAGTAGGCAAAACTAGCTTGTTGCTCACTGGGTCTTTGTTTCTCCACCTCTCAGGAGAGCCAGGTAACTCACTGCCTCTATGTGGAAAGCACGACGGGCAGCATAGTTGTCAGGGAGAATAGACTAGGTTTGTATCTGGCTTCTTAAAGGAATCCTTTCAGGCCCCTTCCTCTTACAGACATCTTCCTACTTCTCTCAGATCTATGCCCTGTCGAATGAATCCAGTTGAGACAGGTAATATATGAAAAATGTAATTGCCTGTTATATACATTTAATAAGCATATAAATATCTACTCTGTGCCAGAAACTAGAAAGAACAGGTTAATAAGGAAAATGACATTTAATGAGCATCTGCTACATACCGCATCACGTGCTCTTTTATCCTTACAGCTTCATGGCCTTCTTTTTTTAGATGAGGAAAGCAAGGCTCAGAAAAGTCAAATAATTTACCCAACATCATACAACTAGTAAATCATGCACAAAGCAAGAATTTAAGCTGATTCTCTCTCATTCCAAGCCTGGGCTTTTTCGTACTAATTATGAGCTTGAAATCTGGAATGAAAAACAAAACAAAAAACCTAGGTTCAAATCTTGGTTTTGCTATTTAGTAATTATATGACTTTGACCCAATAACTTAAATTCTTTAAATCTTAGTGTTTTCCTCTTCCAAAGGGGGATGATAAAAATAAAATCTATTTCAAAGGATTAATGAGGGTTCAATGAGATAATGTTTATGTGTTGTTTAGAACAGTATTAGGTACACAAAAAGTTCTCAAAAAGTATTAACTATACATGATTTTTTTTCATGCTATTCTCAAGAGACTTATCTTCTAATGCTATTCCTTCACCAACACACTTTCACTCTTCTAAAATTAATATCTGTGAGTTGACTTTTGAAGATTGTTTCTCCAATAGCAAAAATCGCAGATTGAGTGATCTCGAGTCACTCAAGGTCATAAAATTGGCCTATGAAAGTTGTAGCCACCGTGTTTTCTAGACCACTTTTTCTTGGGACAGACTTTTAGATGTCTCACTTCCACTCATGAAAATATCCATTATAGCTTTTAGTTTATAAAGTATCCTTGATGATCTCTTTAGTGAAGGTCAAGTTTTTTATAGTCATTGTTTTAGTAGACATAAAAATATCTCAAAGAATTTTTGTAGAATCACAACTTCAAGATCCTGACTCACTTTTTTCCTATAAGGTCTTAAGTTCATAAGTGGTGCCCTCCCTTGCCATGATGGTTAACAGGGACTAAATCCTCACCAAGAAAAAGTGCACATATGAGGGGGTGGTTGCCTCAGACTAGAAGAAAGGCAACTACACAAAGAGATGGGGAGCATTCTGGGAGTATCTGGTGAAGCTGAGAAATCACCTATGACTAGGTAATCCCGTTCTTTAGCTGCTGTTTCAGAGAAATTCTCACATAGATCCATCCGGGCCTCTCAAGGAGTGGCCTTCTTGAGAAAATATAGTTGTGTTGACAGGTAGAATGTTGTGGTGAACGTCCCCTGAGGATTACTATGCAGCAGGTAAAAGTGATAAATTCGACTTAATTTCAGCAACATGGATAGATCATTAAAAAATCTAGGGTGGAAAAAGGGAGTGAGGTTTCTAGCAAAAAAAAAAAATAGGTCAGTTAGAAGCATCTACACACAAGACAAGACTTATTTTTGAGGGTTTGCACATATTTATGGATACTGTCCAAACATATTAAAGGGGCTTGCATTGACCAATGAAGATAATATGCTGTGCTGCGGGTTGGGGGCAGGATGAACTTAGCTTTCCATAGCTCAAATCCAACCAAAGAAAACAAAATACGAGAGAGATGCAGGTCAGTTGCACTAGGCATGAACAGAAAAGCATTAATAACCCAAATTTGAAAAGAGGAAACAAAGCTTCAAGGAAGCCATGGCATTCTAGTAGCTCAAGAGCAGGATTTCCACGGGCTGAGGGGGACAGGCTTTTGAAGGCCGAGGCATAAACAAAGGGTCTGAAAGAAGAAGTTAATTCCAGGAAAAGATCCAGCATGCATATCAGAGAGGGGTTGGAATAGAGATGCTGAAAAGGTCAAGAAGATGAATAAAAACTGGAGGGGAAGGCCTTCAAAGCCACCATAAAGACTACATTTTGAATACATTGGGCAATCAGGGAATGTTTTAAATTTGGGAACATGTACGTATTTAAGAAAAGATATTCTGTGAGTCAAGTTAAAAGTAGATGAGGAGAGTATAGACTACAGTAGGTAGAGCAGAAATAATTTAGATCACTGTCATGTGGGCATTTGTTATAAATGCAGATTCCTAGACCCTATTTCAGTTCACTGTACCTGAAGGTGTCTAAGTAGAGCCCTGGAATCTATATATTTTTATTTTTATTTTTTTTTTAAGGCATAATGTTTTTATTTATTTATTTATTTTTAGTTTTTTATTTTTTTAATTTTAAAATCTTTAATTCTTACATGTGTTCCCAAACATGAACCCCCCTCCCACCTCCCTCCCCATAAC
The DNA here is from genome assembly GCF_023091745.1 of Budorcas taxicolor. Taxonomy (NCBI): domain Eukaryota; kingdom Metazoa; phylum Chordata; class Mammalia; order Artiodactyla; family Bovidae; genus Budorcas; species Budorcas taxicolor. The sequence goes on along the minus strand of NC_068917.1, from coordinate 27,408,772 downwards.
ATCTCTGTGGGTCATCCCCATGCACCAGCCCCAAGCATGCTGTATCCTGCGTCAGACGTAGACTGGCGATTCAATTCTTACATGATAGTATACATGATAGAATGCCATTCTCCCAAATCATCCCACCCTCTCCCTCTCCCTCTGAGTCCAAAAGTCCGTTATACACAGCTGTGTCTTTTTTCCTGTCTTGCATACAGGGTCGTCATTGCCATCTTTCTAAATTCCATATATATGTGTTAGAATACTGTATTGGTGTTTTTCTTTCTGGCTTACTTCACTCTGTATAATTGGCTCCAGTTTCATCCATCTCATCAGAACTGATTCAAATGAATTCTTTTTAATGGCTGAGTAATACTCCATTGTGTATACGTACCACAGCTTTCTTATCCATTCATCTGCTGATGGACATCTAGGCTGTTTCCATGTCCTGGCTATTATAAACAGTGCTGCGATAAACATTGGGGTACATGTGTCTCTTTCAATTCTGGTTTCCTCAGTGTGTATGCCCAGCAGTGGGATTGCTGGGTCATAAGGCAGTTCTATTTGCAATTTTTTAAGGAATCTCCACACTGTTCTCCATAGTGGCTGTACTAGTTTGCATTCCCACCAACAGTGTAGGAGGGTTCCCTTTTCTCCACACCCTCTCCAGCATTTATTGCTTGCAGATTTTTGGATCGCAGCCATTCTGACTGGTGTGAAGTGGTACCTCATTGTGGTTTTGATTTGCATTTCTCTGATAATGAGTGATGTTGAGCATCTTTTCATATATATTTTTAAACTATCTCCCAGGTGACTGTTAGCTCATTGAGGATTAAGAACTATGTCATTTTCAACCATGGCAGCATACAAGAATCAGTTGGGAAATTTTTTAAATTCTTAATACCCAGGCAACTCATCAGACCAATTAAATTGAAATCTCTGGGGTGGGGTCTGGGCATCAGTATATTTTAAAATTTCATAAGCAATTCTAATGTGCAGCCCAGACTGAGAACATCCTGTACTCCAACAAGCCTTCTTTAGAAAACTCAGGAGCCAGCAAGACTTCTCTTTATTCCATCTTCATTTAATCTCCAGCTAATTTGATTCTCTACTTAATTGGATCAAAGCCGCAGGCTCTAAATCACTTATATTAAAAATATAAATTACCCAACCTTTTATTTCAAGAACCCCCAGGCACCCAGTATAGTGCTTTTCCATTCCTGGTTCTGGACAATTGACATTTGATTATCATAAAAGGACTAAAGTTGGAATTAAATAAAAGTAGCAAGATCCTTGCTCTGGTTTGGGCTGATGAAAAGAAACAACACCAGGTGGTAGAATACGGCCACATACTTTGAATAGTAAATACACCTTGAAATCATATACATTTAAAACTCAAACATATACAGATATGAGATGCAAATATCAATTAAAGTGACAGGAATGGTTTTGAAATAAAGAAAGAAACAGGCTAGATCTGCAACCTTGAGCAGCACTAAGATACATAAATTATGCCTTGGGATTCATTGGTTTTCAGTCAGTGAACAGACTTCTGATTTAAAATGGTGCCTGGCTGGAGTTTTCTCCTGTATCCTCCCAGTTTCCCACTAAAATATCATCTATGGAGACACAGAAAAACAGGGAAACTTGAAAACTCAAATTGCCCAAAACAAAGACTGTCAACTCAGGGCCAGAATCTGGGAAGACGTGCCAAATATTAAACAGAAGGAAATGGAATGTATTTTTTAAAACCTCACTGATATCCTCTAATGAAATGCAGCTAATCCTTTAATGAAAAAAATAAATATCTATTAAATGAGATTCTAAAATGAATACTGGATGCTGAAACCCATAAACAGAATAGTTTGTTTAGAGATGAGAAATATTTAGGATGATTATAAAGAAAAATAGAAAACACAATAGAGAAACATACAAAAATAATTGAATAATTGGAAACAGTAGGTTCTTGAATAAGAAAATGCTATATTGCTACTGAAAGTAATCTGTGAATGCAGTGACTTCTCTATCAAAGCCCCAGTGGGGTTTTATTTTGATTTTATCTTATTTTGCTTTAAAACGTGGCAAAATGATTTTAAGATGTATTTGATGCAATCATCCAAGAAGAAGTGGCAAGAAAATACTGGCAAGAAAGATTTTTTCTTATCAGATTTTAAAATGTATCTTAGAACAATAGTAATAAAAACATAGGAATAATAGAGGACTAGAACCAGTAGAATGGAGAGTATGTAAATATGAAATTTAATCTGTGATCAAATGAGGCATTTTAAATTATCAGAGAAAAGGACTGAGCTGGCTCTCTGGGAATACAAAATTGAGCTTTCCCTCTGTTTTTACCCTGGGTAGGATTCTAAGCAAATCAAGGACTGTAAATGTTTAAAAATGAAGAAGAGTCTTTCAAGCATATTATGAAATACAAAAGTCAAAAAGTAAAGACGAATAAACTTGATTATCTGTAAATCTTAAATTTGTGTGCAGAATAAAGAAGTAGCAGGAAGAAGAAGAGAAAATCTTGTCATCAACCAGTAGTTATGGGCTGCAGATAGGCAGTACTCTTTGGAGGCTTAAGCCCCGACTCCAGAGTCTGCGAGGCCCTCTGCTTCCTCCCCAAGATATCTGTACACACCCTGCGCTCATATGCTCATAGTCGCTACTCAGCTTTCTCAAAGAACCCTTGATCCAACTCTACATACATCTCCCTCTCTTTGAAGGGAGAAATGAACCAATTTGGTTACTTTTCTTTGATTTCCTCGAAATCTCAGACAAAATATTTACATATTTAACGAAATTTATTGAATGTCTACAGTGAGGAAACAGGTACAGCAATAGCAAATTGAATATTGAATAATTTTGTCCTAGAAACTACTTCATACACTCCACTGATTGGAAGAAATCATTAACAGTATTTTTCTGCAGGCTTCAGCCCCCTGCGATGTCATCTAGCTCCTTTTCTCCCAGTATTTCTTTTTACTTCCTGTATCCTCACTTCTTTGCATTTTTCAAGCTTCTGAAATCTCTATTTTATTGCTAAATGTAAAATACATCAGAAAAGTTTAAAAGTTAAATAGCAAACACCTACATCAAGAAAGAGATCATTGAAACTCTAAGACACTTCTCAAAAGAAAACCACACACACATACAAAAATACTCTTCCCCATCACAACCACCACCCCTAGAAACAGCCAATATTTTAATTATTGTGCATTCTAAGCTGCTTCAGTCCTGTCCAATTCTTGGTGATTCTTGGGACTGTAGCCCACCAGACTCCTCTATCCATGGGATTCTCCAGGCAAGAATATTGGAGTGGGTTACCATTTCCTTCTCCAGGGTCAGATTATTATTTGTGCCCTTAATTTTTAAAATAATTAGTAATCATGTCCTTGTTTTTCTTTGTAGTTTTACTACCTGAGCATACATCCCTAAACTATATAATTTAGTCTCTTGTTTACCTTTGTATATAAAGAATAACACCTGCTGTGTTTTTTATGCCTCTCTTTTCTTTCTCCCAATCCATGTTAGTAAGATTTATCCATGCTGGAGCATGTAGCTTTAATGTATTTGTGTTCACAGCTGTATAGTTTTCCATATCACAATTTATCTATTCTGTGCTAATGGCTATTTGAGTTTTTTTCAGTTTGAGGAAATTATAAACAAGGCTTCAGTGAACATTATTGTGTGTGTATGTGTATATATATCTATCTATCTGTATAGATACATACACATATAGATAAACATATCTTGATATAAAAAGCACACATATTTGTAGAAATTTATATATGTATATATATCTCCATCTCCCTTGGTCATGGGATATATGTATCTACATTAGGAATTTTCCTAAAGGTTTTACACTCCCACCAGCAATTCTGAAGAATCCCTGATATTCCATATTCTCAAAAACATTTAATGGCAGTAAACATCTGATAGGTTTGCTTTTCTTTATGTTTTAATTTACATTTATCTGATTATTGATTATGTTTTTAGAAATTTTCCATATATTTATTGGTTTTTGGATGTCTTCTTTTGTGAAGACAAACTCCACTATATTCAAATATTTTGTTCATGTTTTAAACTGGTTGTCTGCTTTTTTCTCTCAATTTGTAGGAGCTCTTTAAAAGTTGGCTATGTTGGCTTTAAAAAAGAAAGAAGTTGGCTTAAAACTCAGCATTCAAAAAACTAAGATCATGGCATCCAGTCCCATCACTTCATGGCAGATAGATGGGGAAACAATGGAAACAGTGACAGACTTTATTATTTTGGGTTCCAAAATCACTGCAGATGGTGACTTCAACCATGAAATTAAAACATACTTGCTCCTTGGAATAAAAGCTATGACCAACTTAGACAACATATTAAAAAGCAGAGACATTAGTTTGTCAACAAAGATCCATCTAGTCAAAGCTATGTTTTTTCCAGTAGTCATGTATGGATGTGAGAGTTGGTCTATAAAGAAAGCTGAGTGCCAAAGAATTGATGCTTTTGAAGGGTGGTGTTGGAGAAGACTCTTGAGAGTCCCTTGGACTGCAAGGAGATCCAACCAGTCAATCTGAAAGGAATTCAATCCTGAATATTCACTGGAAGGACTGATGCTGAGGCTGAAGTTCCAGTACTCTGGCCACCTGATGTGAAGAACTGACTCAATGGAAAAAAAAAAACCTGATGCTGGGAAAGATTGAAGACTGGAGGAAAAGGGGATGACAGAGAATAAGATGGTCGGATGGCATCACCAGCTCGATGGACATGAATCTGAGCAAGCTCCAGAAGTTGGCGATGGACAGGGAAGCCTGGTGTGCTGCAGTCCATGGGGTCACAAAGAGTCAGACATGGCTGAGTGACTGAACTGAACTATAGGAGTTCTTTATGTATACTGAATACTAATACACGTCAATTATATGTGCTGGAAAAATCTCCCACTTTTCTCTATTTTATTGTGTCTTTTGTTTAACATCTTCCAGCACTCCACTGTGTTTAGCTGTCTCTGGGCTTCACTGTTTTCTTATAAACTGAACCCTCATGTTTATGACCTAAATTACTAATTAATGCATTCTCTTTAGAAAAATTAAATTTCCTCTTCAAATACTGTCATGGCAGGTGCTAAAATGATAAAAAATTTTATCTCACTATACAAGGTTATGAGACAAATGAGTAGTGTTTTTAAATTTTTTTTATTGCAGTATAATTGCTTTACCATGTTGTGTTAGTTCAGTTAATATTCTGAGTATACAGAGAAGTCCTAAGCCATAAGAAAAAGTCAACAGACAATTTTTAAATGGGTAAAAATATGAACAGGCAATATAAAAAATGAAAAATGTATACCAAAGGTCAATAAACACATGTCTGCTTAATACCATTAATTAAAGAGATGTAAGTAAATATAATTTGATATAAATATTCATCTATAAATCAATGATATTAAAAAGTTACACTAACCTCCATGCTAGTGAGAGTATGAGAAATGAAGACTCTTGTGAACAGTAAACATAAATATAAATTTGTTTTAATTTGGTGGAAAACTTTGACATAATGCATTAAAGATAAATTACTGACTGTGCCAAAGCCTTTGACTGTGTGGATCACAATAAACTGTGGAAAATTCTGAAAGAGATGGGAATACCAGACCACCTGACCTGCTTCTTGAGAAACCTATATGCAGGTCAGGAAGCAACAGTTTGAACTGGACATGGAACAACAGACTGGTTTCAAATAGGAAAAGGAGTACGTCAAGGCTGTATATTGTCACCCTGCTTATTTAACTTCTATACAGAGTACATCATGAGAAATGCTGGACTAGAAGAAACACAAGCTGGAATCAAGATTTCCGGCAGAAATATCAATAACCTCAGATATGCAGATGACACCACCCTTATGGCAGAAAGTGAAGAGGAACTTAAAAGCCTCTTGATGAAAGTGAAAGAGGAGAGTGAAAAAGTTGGCTTAAAGCTCAACATTCAGACAACGAAGATCATGGCATCCGGTCCCATCACTTCACAGGAAATAGATGGGGAAACAGTGCAAACAGTGTCAGAATTTATTTTTGGGGGGTTCCAAAATCACTTCAGATGGTGATTGCAGCCATGAAATTCAAAGACACTTACTCCTTGGAAGAAAAGTTATGACCAACCTAGATAGTGTATTCAAAAGCAGAGACATGACTTTGCTAACAAAGGTCCATCTAGTTAAGGCTATGGTTTTTCCAGTGGTCATGTATGGATGTGAGAGTTGGACTGTGAAGAAACCTGAGCACCGAAGAATTGATGCTTTTGAACTGTGGTGTTGGAGAAGACTCTTGAGAGTCCCTTGGACTGCAAGGAGATCCAACCAGTTCATTTTAAAGGAGATCAGTCCTGGGTGTTCATTGGAAGAACTGATGCTAAAGCTGAAACTCCAATACTTTGGCCACCTCATGGGAAGAGTTGACTCACTGGTAAAGAGTCTGATGCTGGGAGGGATTGGGGGCAGGAGGAGAAGGGGACGACAGAGGATGAGATGGCTGGATGGCATCATTGACTCGATGGACTTGAGTCTGAGTGAATTCCGGCAGTTGGTGATGGACAGGGAGGCCTGGCGTGCTGCGATTCATGGGGTCGCAAAGAGTCGGATGCGACTGAGCGACTGAACTGATTAAAGATAAAACCATGCCCATACCATTTGAATCTAAAACCTACCTTCATTAAGTTCACCTTAAGGATATAATTGCCTAGATATGAAAAGACAGACATGGGAGCCTCTTCACCGCAGCATTATTACTAGTAATGAAGAGAAATGACATGCCCAGAAGACCCCCAAGCTAGTGGATGGTTTCACAGGATGACAACATGTCCTGGAGGCTTCATCCTGAATTGTCTATGAGTAGATTTCAAAAGGATGACCAATAGCTGGGTTTTTTGTTTGTCCAACACTTGTAGTCAACTTTTTAAATGTAAGTTTATTGTCTTCATTTAAAAATTAGTAGATTTCACTTCAAGCATTGCCTTAGGACTTCTCTAGAAAAATCAGCAACTCTGAGCTATCTGTATCTCTACATGATAACAATCAGCTGAAACTGGAGATAATCTCCTCTACAGTTTGACATTTTCTTATACCATTCCTGGTCCACTTGTGTATGTTACCCGCCTAATACCTGTGTTTTAAGTGTTAGGTATAATAGTAATTAGGCTAATAATTCATTACATCTTGCCAGGGGCATTGAGCTATCAAAGATTTGATACACCCACCTTTTAGATAACTTCTTTCTCCTAATTATAAAAGTAAGGCATAACTGCTATAGAAAAGTTAGAAGCATAGAAATGCATAAAAAATAAATGTCAGTAATCTGACCCTTCCTAAAGATAACTCTGGTGGAATTTGTGTATATATAACTTGAAATTATGCTTTGTATTCTGCTATTTTCCAGACTTGCATGTCCAAGACATTGCAGTGAAAGCAATATTGCATCATTTTGATAACTCTGTAATATTCCGTGGTACAGATGTACCATAGTTATTCTTCTAAAGTTGGACATTTAATTAGATTCTTTGTGTTTTGGGGGGGGAGGGGTCTTTTGGTTTTTTGATTTTTTGAGGTAATATATAATGCTATAGTGAAGATCTTTTACTACAGTTTAATGACTTTCTTTTTGTAATATCTGTAAGAGGGATTTCCAGAAATGGATCTTCTGAATCAAAGCATATGAGCATTTTTAAGGTCCTTGATATTGAGAGGATTGCCAAATTGCTTTCCTAAAGGTTAGTTGGATCAATTTGTGTTCTCATAGTAGAGAACAGGCCCATTCTTAAGTTTGTATGTTTTTCCCATGATACAGATAGTTTGGGGGCCACATTCTCTGTGATTGCTTCTAAAGTCAGTTTAATTCTGTTGATTGGGGTCATTATCTATATCAGTTAACACTTAAATAACTTTCGTCAATCAGAGTCTTGCCAGACTCCAGAATGAACCCAAACAGAACTGAACCAAAGAGACGAAAGGTCTGCACACTTGCCCACGTGTGTAAAAGGTGGAAAATGAAAAGGTATGAGAAACAGTCACCATGACCTCCTTTACTTTCCCCATAAAAGCTTTCCAGAGGGCCATCTCAAAGGCACAAGTTCGCTGAGGACTTTCCTGCCACTTGGCTGCATCAAGAGTGAGAGGAGTTACAAAGTGATCCACTTTCAAAGGCAGTTCCCTCCAGATGCGTCAGCCCCAGGTGCCAAGGCTCTGTACCAGATGTGATCCCTGGGAGTGAGGTGAGGGGACGAGCTTGGCGTGCACAGCTGCAGGTGATGAGGTCATCAGCCCAGTTTGGGGAATGGATGAGTTCACTCGGGAAAGGAAAAAAAAAAAATGTCACTTTTCTTTTTTCTTGTTTGAAGTCACTAAGCTTCAGGGTTCAGGAGGGAATTGTTGCTCTGACTTTATTCTCTGGGAGGCGGGTGGCTGCCTGCCAGAGGCAGCTGCATGCAGGGTCATTTGCATTGCATGTCCTCTGGTTTTGAAGGGGAGCTCTTCCTTCCCTTAGACCGTCTGCTTCTTTAGAGTCAGGGCCACTGCCTCACCCAGATTGTGTTTGCCCTTTCATCTTTTCCCCACCCCTCCCTTTCCCTGACTTACTCCATGCAGTTTAACAAGCTTCCCAGACAGGTCCTGCGGACTCATCCCAATCACTTTGAAAGCCAGCTGGCAGACAAAGGAGGAATTATTTCCTACACTCCTGGTGGCTGGGTGCTGGAGAGAGGTACTGTGGGGGACACACCGGGGCCCCCTTGCATCTCTCCCTCCCTCTCACCCTTCACCTCGAGGTGCTGACACCTAGTAGCTGGGACCTCACTGGGTCTGACCTCCTGAAGCACAGTTAAGACTGCTGAACTTTCAGCTGGCTCTGACAAACCTAATGGGGCCCTGAGAGAGCAGTTTCCCAGAAGGAGAAGCAAATTCTCTTTTGTGTCTGGGCACATTCTTGAAGTTTCACCAAGGTGATGCCGGGGCTAAAAGGGATGGAGAGCTGGTTCTCTTGATGTGGAGAAACTTGCTTGCAGTACAATGAGGCACCTCTTTTCTTTTGGAGGGTGCAGGGAAAAGAAAGCGGAGAGGAGTGAGACAGAAGGTAGCCTAGGCAGGAGACAGGGACACAAGGCCTTTTTTTTTCCTCTGCAGAAAAAAAAAGCTCATTTCTAGTGAGCCAATTGCTTATTAAGTGACAAGAATGTTTCAGGTGTCATCTTATTTTCTCTCTCTCCAGTTAGAGATGATTTCAGCCATTATTTTAGAAATGACACCAAATGGAGAATAAGTGGTCCATTTCAGTTTGATCTTTTTAAAATTCAGACTGGATAGAGGCCATGTGCCTTGAACCAATCAAAAGAACAGAGAGGTGTAGTAGTCACTGCTGAACACGGATGTCATGGAACAGCCGCCGTGTTATTAAGCCCCCAAATGTTCCTCCTATCCTCAGAGAATCTAGCAATCAACAAAGCAGAGGGCTGCTTGGTAGCTTCAGATGGACTTTGCTTCTTCCCAGTGGCATTTGGGAGGTCTTAATTCTTACTATTAATGTCACTATGAAGCATCTTGAAGAGGTTTTAAATTTTTAATTATTTAGTGTGAGAGTACTTCTAATTATCTAGAATCTAAATAACCATTCTCCTCAATATTATCTCCAACAAACCACTTTGACAGTAAACAGGCGAAAAAAGGAGAGAGGGGGAAGTAACATCAGACATTAAAAAAAAAATAACGTGTTTCAAAGACTATCACCATCTCCCAAGCTTCCTGATATCCAGTTTTTATAGCGAAGATACTGAAATGCTTCAAGTAAGAAAGAAAAGAGCTAGGGCTTCCCTGGTGGCCCAGGGGTAAAGAATCTGCCTGCCAAGGTAGGAGACATGGGTTCGATCCCTGGCCGGCAAGATCCCACATGCCTTGGGGCAACTAAGCTCAAAGGCCATAACAACTGAGCTCATGCGCTGCAACTACTGAAGCTAGAAAGCCTGGAGCCTGTGCTCGGCAACAACAAAAGCCTCACAGTGGGAAGCCCGCACATCACAAGGAAGAGTAGGCCCTACTTGCTATAACTAAAGAAAAGCCTGCCCAGCAGCTAAGACCAGCACAGCCAAAATAATACATAAGTAACTTTTAAAAAGCCTGTGTTTAAAAGGAAAGAAAAGAAGAAAAGCACGTTTATTTCCCTTCCATTTATACCAGATGCTGGTTAACACTGCCACACACCTCATTTTGTTTAATCTTCATAATAACCTGACAATATATTTTATCCCCATTGAACAGACTAGCTTCTGATTCCATACATTTCAAACCCAGTTTCTCCTCCTTAAGTAAGTCCATATTTTCAGTGCCAAGCACCGGGGGACATGTTCATACGGAGAGTTATCTTCTCCTTGTGCCCTGCCTCTTCGTGTCACATTGCCGGTCTGAAGGCATGTACCCGGAAGCCATTCTTATACCAAGATGAAGTGAAGTGAAGTCGCTCAGTTGTGTCCGACTCTTTGCGACCCCATGGACTGTAGCCCACCAGGCTCCTCCATCCATGGGATTCACCAGGCAAGAATACTGGAGTGGGTTGCCATTTGATGGACACCAATAAAGTAACCGTACGAAGAAGTGACTTTGATCTTCATAAATCTAACTCATTAAAGCCCAAACTGAATGAATCTCCAACTCAACTGCTTTGTATCACTCCAACTCCACAAAATGGGAGAAATACAGCAGAAGTCGAAACAGCAGTCAACTCATTGGACTTAAAAATACCTTATTTTTGCTACAAACATGTGAACACATTGCTAGGATCCCTCTCAGGGCCTCCAAAGGGGCCCAGAAGCTTAAGCTTTATTAGCTTCATGGTGAATTGGCCTCTGCCCAGGGATCCTGCCATTGTCCACAGCTTTTGGCATTGACTTCAGAGCTTACTTCATGCTTGTCTGAATAGTTTTGCTGGTAGCTTTATGGGTTGATTGGACTTTGGGAAACAACCAAAGTCTTTTGGACTCAAATGTCATGGGGTTCAGGTAATTGGTCAGGCTGTGGAGTCCCCTTTTAAAGGCAAAGGGTTTTCTGCTGTTGCTCATTAACTATATCTGAGAACAGTTCTCTGAAACAGGGATTGGCCCTGCAAACCAAAAAATACAGCCCAGGATCACTCCAAGATCATTCAACAGAGTACTCGCATCTCTCAAGACCCAGAGTCAGCCTGTAACTCGGCCAGTTGTCCTGTTCCTTCAAGTGCACAGAAAGCAGAACCCAGCGCTGGGGTGCCCCTTGGCTGCACACACCAGACATGGGGGATTTGCTTATCCTTACAGCTAACAGCTCTCAGGAGCTGTCTTTGGGGAAGGGTTTTGTTGTGCCCAAACTTCATCCCATGGCTTTAATCCCACTGCATTTGTCATCTTCAGCCTCACTGAATACAGAGAAAGAGAGGCTTCAACCAGCTTGCCAGAGAGGTAAATAGGTTTAAACTTCACCACAGATGGCCTCATCTCTCAGTGCCAGATTTCCATCAACAACTGGTGTAGCTAGTGGCAGGGCAAAGAACCACGGGTAAGCCTGGCTCTTGTCCACCTTGCTGATAACAGAGACCATGTCGGGGAGGACAGAAAGGGAAAAATGGAAGTGAGGGATTGAGGGGTGAAAGGGAGGCATCATGTTAGAAGCTGGAAAAAAACAGTGCAACAGAAAAAGAATTAAAACCTAAGAATATTTTGTCTGATTTATTTATTTACTAATTGCCTGCCACATTCCGTAAAAGACTGATCCCCCCTGTACCCCTTTTCTTCTGAGTTAGAGCCAGACCAAGCTGAAAACGGTCCTTTTCGTTCTCGTCTTTGGGTTTATGGGGAGGGGAAAGGTAACGGTTAAAAATGACTTGTCATTTTAAAACTTCATTCTGTCTCTCTCCCTATGTCGTCAGCCTCTACTTTCCCACTATTCTCACTTCTTTTCCTCAAAAACAGGGCAATTACAGCAAGTATGCATTTGCCAGTGCTGCACGGCCATACTTCAGCAGTTAATTAGAATGAGGAGAAAAAGAGAATCACACACAAAAAATTAAAGGAAAGGAAAGGAAAAACATGAAATGACCTATAATCTTTGGGAAGTTGCCAGAATCCTTGGCTAACAAACCAATTCCATTCCACGGTGCGTGTGCACGGGTGTGTGTGTGTGTGTGTGCACTGCACATCTCTAAGCCTGAGTGAGCACAGAACATTCAGCTCTCCATGAATTGCTGGGATATATGAGGCATAAGAAGTACTACTAGTGGCAGTCATGGTCCACGCAATTATCAAAGAACTGCTCTCCTGATCAGGTTTTGTGCTAAACACACCAGAAAAAGAAAGGGAGCGCTGATGGCTGCTTGCTTGGCATTTCTTTGTAGTCCAGCCCTTTTCTTCCCCTGAGGTGGTTGTTGTTGTTAACCGGGGTTGTGTGAAACCCCTTCTGTGCAGGAACGAGTTTCCGCTTTGAAGCCAGAGACTCTTTGTTCTTCACCTAAGTTGGTGCCATTTTCAACAGGAGCATTTGTATTGAAGTCTGGTCAATGCCTGCCACCCAGAATTCAGTGAGGCTATTTGCCAGGTGGGAAAACATTGTGATAGTCGGACCAGACGGGACAGGGTGGGTTGGGGGCAGAGGAAGGATGGGGAGGCATTGCTTGTGTATAAAAATGCAGAATAAGACACTGTAAAAGTTGGCTTGGATTTGGGGGGAGTCAGAGTTCACAGTCCTCCTCTGGGATTTGAATGCTCCAAAAAAGACTGTTTGGGGACAGAGAAGAAGAGGGGAGAGAGGTGAGTGGGATATATTGCTGGATTATAGAAAAAGAAGTGGGAGGGAAGGGTAGAAATGTATGTAATATATAGAATCCCTTAGTAACGGGTGTAGAAATGCATATAATATATAGAATCCCTTAGTAACTGGCATTGAGACCAGGAATGGGTTTAGAAGGTACCAGCATGGAGAGCAGTAGTTTTCAGGGTTTCCCCAAAATGCTTCTTCCAATTTCAGTTTTTGAAATTTATACTCAAAAATTTTAATTTGGAAAACAACTCAATTGAGTTTTGAATCTCTAATGCACCAACGTGAAGTGGATTTCCATTTACCCAGAGTTAGGTTTCAAGATTGGCAAATATTGCCTTTTAGCCAAATTGGCTTGAATATCCTTAAATCTCACATTAACTACATAACACTAAAGCTGAAGAAGCACTGACCTAAAGGGATAAACAAACAAACAAAAAGAGTGGGTTAGCTTGTCCGTTATCCTTTCCCAGCACCATCCAGTCCAGCTGTGATGCGGGTGAGAGTAGAGCCCTCTCTGGGGCTTGGTGAGAGGATTTACTCCTACTCCTTTCAGTGTGGAGCCCCCATTACCTAAAACAGGACATGATTCTTTTGTTGTTGTGACAATTAAGCTAGATGACGTAGCTCCCTTTTATGGCAGGGAGCTGTCCCTGAAGTTGCGTGTAAATCTGCTCCTAACTCAGCTCCACTGTGTATCAGAGCATTCCCTGTTGGCTCCGTCAGGGCTACTGTGGATTAGCAGGTGAACTCAGGCAAGTCACTTAAGGTCTCTTCAATTCTATGTATCCATGGTCTAGATGGCTTCAGAATTCCCTTCAGTGAGAACTGTTCATGCTGCTATTATTACAATTAAAACCTCATCTTTAGGCTGACAGCATCACACTGGGCATTAATTGTGCTGCACTGCAGTCCCATGACAGGGTCTTTCAGGTAGAGAGAGGTGGACAGCATATGAAATGGTGAAATTTGCTCTGTCCTGGAGCCAGAAGCTGTCCCTCACACTCTGAATGAACACCTTCAATCCTGGACTTGGGGCCCAGGGCAAAATGGGAAAACACATTATCACTAACTAGAAAAACATACATCTCAACCCAAACTCTAGTGCAGGGGCACTTCACCATTCCTGACTTTCGAGATGACTTGAAGTATATACACACTGCCTGCTCAGTCACTCAGTTGTGTCCAACTCGTGACCCCATGGACCGTAGGCCACCAGGCTTCTCTGTCCAAGGGATTTCCAGGCAAGAATACTGGAGTGGGTTGCCATTTTCCTCCTCCAGGGGATCTTCCCAACCCAGGGATCAAATCTACCTCTCCTGAGTCTCCTGAATTGGCAGGTAGATTTTTTCTTTACTTTTTTTTTTTTTTAGCACTGAGCCACTTGGAAAGCCCCGCAGTGTGTACGCATTAGCAGATATCTAATGTGTGACTGAAGTGACTTAGCAGCAGCAGCAGCAGCAATGTGTGAAAAGGAACCCTTTCAAATCAACATTATTGAGTATTTATTCAACATTTATTTATGGACAGAAACTCTCCTTCTAGAACAACAACAAAAGAGTGTGTTCAGGAACAGATTCACATGACTCATTCTTTGGCTGAAATAAACTCAACTTACAGAAGAAAACTCAACAAAAGTTTATTAAGAAGTAGATTCAGAGTTTGAAGTTAAAGGACTCAAAAATATTTTAAGTATAGATGTAGTGAAGACTTAAAAGCCAAAAATTATTGCTTACATCCTTTGAACTAGAAATGAAGACGCCCCAGAGGCATCTTACAGGGTAAACCATCAAACTGCATTGGCTGGAAAAGCATACACAGTAGCTGAGACAATTAGTTGAATTGCTAATTACCTGCTATATGAAAAGTCAGTAAAAAGAATTCAAGCACCATCACATTCCAATACTACAGTAACTCCTTGAATTAAAGGTTTAGCTGGAAACATGAAGACTGAGTTGCCTTTTTTTCTGTTGAATTGTACTTTTGCCTTACAAATGGAAGAATCTACAAACAACGATTTTGGTTGTATTGATATTGGTCCAATATCAGCACCAACGAATCATTAAAGAAGATTATCCATTATTTGAATGCCTGATAACAAGCATGAGAAGCGCTGAAATAATGTTCCATACATTTTCTAAAAAATCTTTTGATTAACTTTGGAAAAACCACATTGACCCTGTGTTGATGTTACAAAATAATGGTGGATAAAACTGCTCACATAAGGCTTTCCTGGTGGCTCTGCAGTCAAGAATCCTCCAGCCAATGCAGGAGATGTAAGTTAGATCCCTGGGGTGGGAAGATCCCCTGGAGAAGGAAATGGCATGGCAACCCGCTCCTGTATTCTTGCCTAGAAATCTCATGGACAGGGGAGCCTGGAGGGCTACAGTCCATGGGCTGGCAAAAGAGTCGAACATGACTTTGTGACAAGACAAATGACAAAATGTAGGTTACATCTCAATATACAGAAAAGACCTTTAAAATACTTAGAACAATATGATCATAAGATATGAACGCAAGTAATACCCCCCGAAATTATAAACAATTGAAAAAAGCTGCTTGCATCTTGGCACAAATCACAGTGATGGCACCAAACTGTTCCAGGAGTTACTGTATTCTTTATACACCGAAAGTAAAAACAAATGCTTGTTGCACTTAAGGTGATGCTTGATGAAGCAATAAGAAGATTACTTTTTATTAAACTTGACCCTTCAGCCCACATTTAAAAATTCTGTAACAAAATGGAATATAGACTCAAAGCACTTCTGCACATTGAGATATAATGATTTACTTCTATGAGCATATTGAAGAAAAGCACTTAAGTGCTTCAGTTGCAAGCTGAATTACTTTTTCCATGGAAAGGCATTTTTACTTGAAAGAATGACTTATAAAAACTGAGACTATTTCGAGCTGGGTATTTAGCTGATGTTTTCTAGAAAATGACCTAAGTAAACCTATAGCTTTAAAGCAAACAGCTGATACTATTCGCTGCCAGTGATGAAAGCGGAATTTTCAAACAAAACTGCAAATTTTGGTAAACTTGTCACCATGAGCTTTATGGTTTCCTGATACTTGTGTTCTCTTCTGATGACATCAACAGTGATGTTTATGAATTTTGTAATGTCTTATGTTTGTGATATTTTATTATGTTATTACATATTTTGTTTATATTATGATTTGATGTTTTACAAGGAAACACATCTGTGGTTCACTCAGTGAACCGATATTTTCCAAATAACTAATACCTGATGTTACAAAATCCTGCCTGGTTAAAAGATCCATTCAAAATACAAAGTGGACCAATACATTTTTGTGTGACAGAATAAACAAAAGGTTATGGATTAGTTTCAGATTCTACATTTCAATTAACTTTTAGGAAACTACCACTTGTCAAGTTTTGGTGGAGCGTCAAAGAATTTCCACAATCATCTGAAAAGCTATTGAAACACTTCCCCTTTTTCTACCTACACAACTGCGTGAGGCTGGGTTTTCTTTATGTTCTTCAACCAAAATAACACGTTGTACTCTTTTCGGTAAATTTTTGTGAAAGAAAAAGAGCGGTAAGATATAGTTACTTTGAAAATATTTATGCTGGCATGTAATTTCTTTAAGAGAGTCATTTAATTCATCTTTTACAACTTTGTTTTAATTTCTAATAATATATATATAGCCCTCATAAAAGTTTGGGGAGATATTCAATGATATTCAGGAGACTAAAGAAGCCCTAAAGCGCAGAAGAATTGATGCTTTTGAACTGTGGTGTTGGAGAAGACTCTTGAGAGTCCCTTGGACTGCAAGGAGATCCAACCAGCCCATCCTAAGGGAAATAAGTCCTGGGTGTTCATTGGAAGGACTGATGTTGAAGCTGAAACTCCAATATTTTGGCCACCTGATGTGAAGAGCTGACTCATTTGAAAAGACCCTGATGTTGAGAAAGATTGATGGCAGGAGGAGAAGGGGACGTTAGAGGATGAGGTGGTTAGATGGCATCATCAACTCATTGGACATGAGTTTGGGTAAACTCCGGGAGTTGGTGATGGACAGGGAAGCCTGGCATGCTGCGGTTCATGGGGTCACAAAGAGTCGGACATGACGGAGTGACTGAACTGAACTGAACTGAAAGCCAAAATACTTGAGAACTGTGAAATTATTTCATTGTATCTTACACTGTCTCTCTCACTACATTGGGCTGCTCAAGAATATGCACTGTATCCTATTTGAATCTGTAACTATTCTCCACGCCTGGTATTTAGTAAATACTAAGTAAACAATCACTATAGGAATGAATGCCTCAGTGATTCAACTTGAGTGTCTGAAATTTTTCTGCATTCTAAAATGCTGTTCTTGGCCTCACTGACCAAGAAAAACTCTTGCCATCACAATGCCCAGGTTGTGAAGAAAAACATAAAGATCACACATTCTTTCACATGCCTTCCAAGATCCTCCATGACATCCCCTCTAACCTCGCCTCCACCACTCCCTGCCTGAGACTTTATATTTCAGCAGCATCAAACTACTAGTCACATGCTTGATTATTGCCCCCAGCACCCACAGTCTACACACACACACACACACACACATGCACACACCCACACGCACACACACACACGCACACACACACACGCACACACACACACGTCACAGTTCTAACCCTGAACTTTGAAGGTTCAGATCAGGCTTGGACACGAGGCATCTCCCTATTCTCTGTGCTACCATAATACTCTATGCTTCATTTTCTCATCGCACATGCAATACTTTGCCTATAATTGCCTTTTTGTGTGTATGTCTTCCTGTCGCGACTATCAGTTCACACATTCTTATATCCTCAGTACCATACATAGACTCTGACACCTAATAGGTACTTAATAAGAATGAATTACACTGAAATGCTTCCTTTTCATGATAAAGCTTAGGTATAAGTCATCCAAGCCCCATTCAATTTCACTTCCTTTTATTGAACAGTTACATGTAGCAACGACTGTGGTGAGCATTCGGGATTATAAATATTTAAATCAGCGACCTTACAGTCCAATGGAAGAGAGGGACTTGAAATGACAGACTACAATAAGCAAGCTATATACATGTGTTTCTACAGAGCTCAGGAGAAGCATAGTCCTTCAGCAGATACCTAGAACACCTTCCATGCGGCAAGACACTTGTGCAAGACCCTCATGGAAACACGTGCCCTCAGTGAATGTAAAGTCTTGTGAAGGAGACAGGCATTAAACAAAGGTCACAGAAATGAGATGCGTAATACAAACAGTGAGCAGGACTGGGAAAGAAAGATCATGAAAAGATACTATCATCAGGGATCAGTTTTGACTGGGGAGGGAAAACAGATCAGATCAGGTGTTTCTGAGAAAGTGCAGGTGGGTGGGTGCATGATGAGGAAAGCGGTGAGAAGGGTGGGTCATGGGCTGGGGCAGAAGGCTTGCCGTGAATGTCAGCACTCGCCAGGTTTTCTGGGCTGGAGAGCTGGAGGAGGAAGGGAGGGACGAATATGGTGCAGCACCCAGGCCTGAAGAAGCCTAGGGCCAAGTTTGGATACTTCCCTGTTCCTCTTGTGATAGGCTGAACCTCAATTCTGGGTGGTCTGTATTCATCTCACATTAAGCCCTTACAAGATAAATAGAGCCTGTTTCCTCAAGTAACTACTGCTAAGAGAAAAGTTTTCTTATGTATTTTTCCATTGGCACTTCCCCATAGGGCACCTAAAAACTTAATTTATCATAAATGTTTCACCCAGAATACGTGTACAGTAATACGAATGAAGCATATTTAAATGCACTCCTCAAACAAATTTGCTGGCAGGGATCACAAACCATAAATAAAGGAAAAAATAGTGCAGCTGTGGTTGTTTCCAGAACAACTAGATAGACCCCTACCCGGGCTACTGCCCAGAAGCTGAAAAACAGCTCAAGAGAGTCGTGGTGATATTATGGGAACATCCATCCTGGGGCTGGGACCAACTCTTACTTAAGGGTTGGCCCCTCCAATGGGAGGAATTCACTAGCAAGGCTCCATAGTTTTTTTCAGCTGCTTTGCTAAAAAAATAGGGAGGGAGAAACCAGGGCTGACCAATGAGCAACCTACGTCCTGTCGAGTAATTAAGGTCCACTGCCTAAGTGGCTCAGTGCCTGCCAAAGCAGGATATGTGGGTTTGATCCCTGGGCTAGGAAGATCCCCTGGAGAAAGAAATGGCAACCCACTCCAGTACTCTTGCTGGGAAATCCCATGAACAGAGAAACCTGGTGGACTATAATACAGTCCATGGGGTGGCAAAGAATTGGACACGACTGAGCAACTGAGTGTGCACACATCTTAAGTGTAAACCCCAGCTTAACCACGAACTTGCCCTGTGACCTCGGTTGTTTAACCTACCTGTCACTCATGTTCCTCTGTAAAATGAAATAGTACCAGCAACAGGTGTTAACTGAGATAATGGAAATCCATGCTTAGCACAGCATTCACTACAGGTCATCTGTTCTTACCATGACTCCCCAGCCTCAATAAGTCAGCAAGGAGGATTTCCAAGACTCAGTGTGCCAGGCCTCAAGACCAGCCTAGCTGTCTGCCTGACCCCCCATCTGTAACCACTCATTTGGCATCTGAAGGACATAGTTACTGTAAGGAATCACCCTGTTTTTAATCTTCGTGCAGATAGCACTCATTTCATGAAATCCTAGCCAACCACCCTTGTGAGATTTTACCCCCTTCCTTGTTGCTGTAACTTCTATACCCTGTAAAAAATATTCTAAGAAAGTTCTCTATTAAAATCTAAAACATGGTTCTAAAAGAGCCCTTTCTTTGCAGAATTTGCTAACTGCTTCCTTTACAGTTCTGAACAGATGCTGCTACCTTGAGAAGAACAGCCCCCTCCCCTGTCCCTCACCTACCCTCCCAGCATGGGGGCGCCCAAGTCCCCACTCAGACCAGAGCACTTTCACGAGCCTTCACTTGACACCCACCAACATCCTGAAACCAAATGCCCACCACATTCACCCAAGACTGGGCAAAACATGAAGTAATCACAGATTTTGATATTTTTCCACCCTCAAGCCCCCTCAAGGTCCAATGTGTCTGTATGAGAAAAGTGACTCTCTCTTACCTAACCCACAGTGGAACAAGGATCAGTAGAAACCACATCAAGATTGTGCTTGGTGAGAAGTTAGAAAGACTTTCAAAAGTATACATTTGGCTTAAGCATTCCTGAAATATGAAATAACTAGAATAACATGCTTCTCTGACCTTTGCATAGGGCCTTTCATTGGAATATCTCAGGACCTCAAATGAAAGAAAGTACTTAGAACCTTGAAATACTTTTTAAAACCTGCAGACAGCTTAATGTGAGGGGTCTTGTGAACAGTTCGTTGTCAGGAGTTTCTAGCAAGTGTTATTTCTTCCTGAATTCCAAGAACCGAGTGCTCTGAAGTTTACATTCACACAGGATGAACAAGCCCACCACAGCATTAAAAAGGACAAAATACCTGATGTGGTTTTCTCTGAGGGACAGGGTTAACACTGGTTCACACACATCCAGACCCAGTTTCTGGCAAGGTGGCAGAGAGGCAGGTGGCCTCCCATGGTTAGCGCCACACTCACATCACTCACACAATTTAAAACAAAGCCTGGGAACTGGAAAAGTAATTTTTGACAATAAACAAATGGCTCTTTAAAAAACAAAAATCTGTAGGGTGATAGAAAGCAGGGATAAAAGACAAGCATTTGGCTAACCAGCATTTAATGAAGAAAAAAAATGGACAGAATCATCATGCTGAAGGTTCTTGTACATGTGAAGGGTGCTGAGTGATAGGGTTTGTGAGTAACAAGAGGGGAAGGGAAATCTGAAATGAGGCGATCATTGCAGTCACACTGCTGAATTCTTTTCTACTTCAGTCTGGACAGTCAACATAAATCCTTCAGCTCTCGAATGGTTCCTGGAACAGGCAGAGGTTTTGTAAGGTTTATGGTTTTTTAGGTTTTATGAGGAGAAACTTGACTTTGGCATTAGGAAGAAGAAAAAAAAATCATTATATTATGGCCATTAAGACATATCTATATCTGATTCCAGGACCTCCCTCAAAAAAGCTGCTGGTGTTCAAGGTAAGAAAACATTATACAAAGTTTTAACAAGCATTTGCTATTCTGATAGGTATGGGCACTTGTCTTTTCTACCTTTAAAAAAAGCCCTCTTTTATGGTTATAAAATAATACATACTGGTATTTACATTGGTTATAAAACACTACAAATAATTGTACAGCTAAGAAACTCAGAATGAATATTCAAGTCAGTTACACATGGATGTCAGTCTAAACAATTTCACTAAATATGCCTGCAAAAGTGAGTGTTGTCTATAAATTATTCTTAAAAGGTTAGGTATAAAATATTAAAAATAATAAACATAGCAATAATTGAATAAAATAATTTCATGTTAACTACTCAAATTATGCTTTCAAAAGTTGGGAAATATGAAGCTGGAATAAAACATGAAAAAATATAAGAATATTAAATTCTTTGTCTAAAATACAGGATTTCCAAAGATTCATGTTTATTTTTTTACTAATAACTAAGAAGATATTGGTCAAAGGACAATTTTTTTTCACTTATTTTTGTATTGGGATATAGCTGATTAACAATGTTGTGACAGCTTCAGGTGAACAGTGAAAGGACTCAGCCATATATATACATATACATGTGTCCATTCTCCCCCAAACTCCTCTCCCATCCAAGCCATCAAAGAACAATTTTTTAACTTAGAAAGAAATAGAACTGAGGTGGAAAATGAGCCTTCTAAGCACTGCAAAAAATAAAAGTAAGTAAGTTACAGGCTACATGGGGGAAAACAAAGACACCTACAGAGAAAAATTAAAGTATGACATTAGAAGTAAAATCAAAATAGCTATATCAATAAATAAAATGAAGTCATTAAAATACAAAGAACTTCAAAATAAAATTTCAAACTCAATGACAGTTTATTAAAAGTGAAAAATTTATTAAGGTTTATTAAACCATAAAGTAAAAAAGATTTAAAAATATTAACTGTATTTCCTTTCCTATCCCCTGGAAAAAATATAGGTGTCACAATAGTAGTACAATAAAAATGAAAGTTCATGGCAATAAACATGAGACACGATTATAATTTCATGTGGATAGGTGGTTCAATTCATAATGAAGATATGAGTCAGCAAATTTTGTGTGCCAAACCCATTACATACAAATGTATAAAGGAAAAATATTTAAAGTAGGGGAAAGTGACAGAAAAAAAATAGAACTGACCAATGAAAAGAACCCTCTCAGTTTTAGATGGCTCTCTAATGCCAAAGTACCTGGGACATGGAGAGCTGAATAATAGCTATTGATAGGAAGGATTTATTATATCATTCCACAGATATCTATAGATATCCATCTCAAACGTTGCAGCCTACAGATGACACTTTTTTGGCTCCCATGAAACATTAACAAAACCAGAGAGTGTTGTATACATGTATAAGAGGTAGGTAAATATATATATTTATAAATATTCACAATAAAATGTATATAAAAGACAAACATTTATAGAGAAGATATGCTTTTAAGAAAAACAGAAATTTTATCAATCTCTTATAAAATTGACCATACTGTTAAAAATCCTTCATTTTAAAAGTGAAATAACCATCAGCCATTTGAAAGTTTTAAGATGTTCCTTTAAGTAACTCTCTATTAAAATAAAAAGTAAAAACTGGAATTATACATGACTCATAAAGTAATTAAATAAATATCAACCTCTAGGATGAAGGCAAGTTTATATCAGATAAAACTTCAGTCTTAAATGTTTTGATTGTTAAGAAGGACTAAATATAATAAGCTAAGCATTAAATTTAAGAGGCCAAAAAGCAACACATTTGTAAGAAAAATAGGCAGAAGGTATGGAGGAAGAGAACATAAATAATTAACTTAAAAGTAAAAAATAAATAAATAAATATATTCAAGCATAAAAATACTTTAAAAAGTTAACATAATTTCCCAACTGCCTTTCCTTAAATCTAAGAAAAGAGAAAATTAGGAAGAAAAAGGTGTGAATAACCATAGACATGAAGATTTTTAAATTGTAAGATTATATTCTGTATACTTCTATGCTAATGATAAAGTGGACAATATTCTCAAAAAATAGACATTATCAAACTTAGCTCTGGAACTTTAAAAAAGTGTATAAACTAATAATTCAACTCAAAAAATTTGAAAAAGCTGTCAAATAATAACAATAATATTTTTTGAGTGCTTACTATGTGCTTTGCCTTAGATCAGGTACTTTATTCACTACCCCTGATATACCAACCCAGAAACATAGGTATTATTATACACATTGCTGTGATTCCATATCACTCTGTATTTCTCTTATCAAAAAACTCATTACATTCTGCTGTTGTCATCTGTCTTCTCTACTAAACTCCACCAGGCTCAGTCCACCATGAGCAGCCCCTATAATCCCAGCACCCACATTCACATAAAGCCTGAGACATAAGGGTAACTCAACAAACTAGTAAAAGAATGAGAACACTGGGAACTCGTATAGTGTGTTTGTAGTGTAGTGTAGTATACTGTAGTATGGAAAACTACAGTTCAGTCTCACTAATGCGGGCTCCCTGGTGGTGCTAGTGGTAAAGAACCCGCCTGCCAAAGCAGGAGACATATTGAGATGTGGATTCAATCCCTGGGCTGGGAAGATCCCCTGGAAGAGGGCATGGCAACCTGCTCCAGTATTCTTGCTTGCAGAATCCCATGGACAGAGGAGCCTGGCAGACTACAATCCATAGTACTGCAGAGTTGGACATGACAGAAGCGACTTAGCATGCAGACGTGCACTCACTTACGTATATGAACGTGAAAACCCTACCCAACATATGTGTGTGTGTTTTTAACTGTAATGTAAAAGTTGCATTCCAAGAAACCTCATATTATTGAGAAATGTTTTATTAAAAAAATCTTTCAGTGGGATGAAGGGAAAGACACACAATAACAAAGATGCTTTCCTACAGAAAGTTGAATAATTTTTAATAGAAAAAAAATGTGTAACTACAGTAAACCTACACCAAGGAAACCCATCCTTTGATTATGATGTATGCTTAAGCCAAGCCTTTCCTATATCCCCCTGTGCTGTCATTAGCACAGGCCCTTATACCGCTTACTAAGGTTTTCATCTTATCAGGCCACTTTCCCTTTTTTCTTGTACTGTTTCTATTGGTAGGCTGATGACTTCAGCTATCATCCTTAGAGTGCTGTGCTGTGCTGTGGGCTAAGTCGCTTCAGTCATATCCGGCTCTTGGCGACTCCATAGACGGTAGCCCGCCAGGCTCCTCTGTCCCTGGGATTCTCCAGGCGAGAATACTGGAGTGGGTTGCCATTTCCTCCTCTAGGGGATTTTCCCAACCCAGGGATCAAACCAGGGTCTCTTATGTCTCCTGCATTGGCAGGAGGATTCTTTACCACTAGCGCCACCTGGGAAGTCCAAGCCTCGTGTTTCCAACCATTTTCTGCCCCTGAGGGAGACCTAGGCTGGTCCCCTGAGACTGTCTCAGCCACAGTGAATGACCCAAGAAATGAGCACTAATCCAAAATAGGTGGACCTTTTAACCCTAGAGAGAAAGCATGCCTGTTCCTCACACTTGTTCCTGGCCTTGAGGTCTTGCTGTTTAGCCATTACTTCAAGCCTTCGATTTTCTCAGTATCCTCCCAATAAATCCTTTGGTAGTGTTGGCTGTAGTTCAGTTTAGCCTGAATCCATTTCTGTTACTTACAAGGGAGGGAAAAACACCTTAATTGATACGCCTATTTTTTAATGATAAATCCTAAAGCCGTTCAAACAAAACAAGAGGATTTTTCCTTCTATTTCCATTGCAGTGTTAATACCTGATATCAGTAACTGCCTTGGGCAGTTAGTCCAGTGCAAATGTGTTTCCTAAATAATGCATCATATTATATCCAGTTTGCCTCAGGAAAATGTGTGCTGTGAGAGACACACAGTCCCTAAAAGAACAGGATGACCTGTCAATAAATTAAGCTTGATTTTGTTTTCATTCTCTATCTCCTCTCTCAAAGAGGAAATAGAACAGCCTTAGTCTTCCTTGGAAAACGAATTTCTTCTAAAGAAGAGGTGAGGGGATGGAGTCTTGGAATAAGCATATTTTAGAGATTTATACAAATCTTGGCCTTCAGAGGTAATAAACCTCTACAGTTGTGAGTTGGACATAAAGAAGGCTGAGCACTGAAGAAATGATGCTTTTGAACTGTGGTTCTGGAGAAAAACCTTGAGAGTCCCTTGAACAACAAGATCAAACCAATCAATCCTAAAGGAAATCAACCCATTCCAATGAACATTAGAAGGACTGATGCTGAAGCTGAAATTCCAATACTTTGGCCACCTGATGCAAAGCACCGACTCATTGGAAAGACCCTGAATCTAGGAAAGACTGAGGGCAGGAGCTGAAGGGGGAGACTGAGGATGAGATGACTGGATGGCATCATCAACTCAATAGACATGAGTTTGAGCAAACTCCAGAAGATAGTGCAGGACAGGGAAGCCTGGCGTGCTGCAGTCCATGGGGTCAGATATGACTGAGCGATTGAACAGCAAGTCTTATCTTTATCAGGGAAAAGAGAATTATCAAGTGTTCCTGTTAAAGTGTCAAAAAACAAACATTTCTTTTTGATATTATGGTATACACCATCTCATCCTTTGTCGTCACCTTCTCCTCCTGCCCCCAGTCCCTCCCAGCATCAGAGTCTTTTCCAATGAGTCAACTCTTTGCATGAGGTGGCCAAAGTACTGGAGTTTCAGCTTTAGCATCATTCCTTCCAAAGAAATCCCAGGGCTGATCTCCTTCAGAATGGACTGGTTGGATCTCCTTGCAGTCCAAGGGATGCTCAAGAGTCTTCTCCAACACCACAGTCCAAAAGCATCAATTCTTTGGTGCTCAGCTTTCTTCACAGTCCAACTCTCACATCCATACATGACCACTGGAAAAACCATAGCCTTGACTATATAGACCTTAGTCGGCAAAGTAATGTCTCTGCTTTTGAATATGCTATCTAGTTTGGTCATAACTTTTCTTCCAAGGAGTAAGCGTCTTTTAATTTCATGGCTGCAGTCACCATCTGCAGTGATTTTGGAGCCCCAGAAAATAAAGTCTGACACTGTTTCCACTGTTTCTCCATCTATTTCCCATGAAGTGATGGGACCGGATGCCATGATCTTTGTTTTCTGAATGTTGAGCTTTAAGCCAACTTTTTCACTCTCCTCTTTCACTTTCATCAAGAGGCTTTTTAGTTCCTCTTCACTTTCTGCCATAAGGGTGGTGTCATCTGCATATCTGAGGTTATGGATATTTCTCCCAGCAATCTTGATTCCAGCTTGTGTTTCTTCCAGTCCAGTGTTTATCATGATGTACTCTGCATACAAGTTAAATAAGCAGGGTGACAATATACAGGCTTGACATACTCCTTTTCCTATTTGGAAACAGTCTGTTGTTCCATGTCCAGTTCTAACTGTTGCTTCCTGACCTGCATATAGGTTTCTCAAGAGGCAGGTCAGGTGGTCTGATATTCCCATCTCTCTCAGAATTTTCCACAGTTTATTGTGATCCACACAGTCAAAGGCTTTGGCATAGTCAATAAAGCAGAAATAGATGTTTTTCTGGAATTCTCTTGCTTTTTCCATGATCCAGTGGATGTTGGCAATTTGATCTCTGGTTCCTCTGCCTTTTCTAAAACCAGCTTGAACATCAGGAAGTTCATGGTTCACGTATTGCTGAAGCCTGGCTTAGAGAATTTTGAGAATTACTTTACTAGCATGTGAGATGAGTGCAATTGTGCAGTAGTTTGAGCATTCTTTGGCATTGCCTTTCTTTGGGATTAGAATGAAAACTGACCTTTTCCAGTCCTGTGGCCACGGCTGAGTTTTCCAAATTTGTTGGCATATTGAGTGCAGCACTTTCACAGCATAATCTTTCAGGATTTGAAATAGCTCAACTGGAATTCCATCACCCCCACTAGCTTTGTTCATAGTGATGAACTCCGGGAGTTGGTGATTGACAGGGAGGCCTGACGTGCTGCAATTCATGAGGTCACAAAGAGTCGGACACGACTGAGCGACAGAACTGAACTTGAGGTGAAAAAAAACAGGTTGGTGACCATCTTTGAAGTTAGTTGTGGGGTTCCCAAAAGACAATCCAGCCAACAACCCTTGGTTCTGACCCCCCCCATCATTGTCTCTCATGGGGCAATGATGGTCACCATGCCTCATCTGTAATAGCTTCAGTGGACAGGTATCCTGTGTTTTTCAGTAGTACCACTGAACAGAAAACTGCTTCAATTTTGGAACAAAGGTTTCTCGAATATGCTTATAAATAAGCCTGTATAATAATGCTTCTGATCAAGTACATAAAGATATTGGCCTCAGTTGAGAAGAATAATTAATAGTCATGATGGGCTGTTTTCATCTTTTTTCAAGAATAAGAGACAGGAAAAATAACTAAATGTGTTTTGAGCCCATGAAACCTCAGACACGTAAAGGAAATCCAAGCAGGTTATCTTGAAAGACTCTTAAAAGCTGGTTAAAAGAAATGTGTACATATGCTCACCAGAAGAACATAAATTTTCATGACAGACCCAAACTGAATATATTCATACAAAGGAATACTATACTATACTATGGAATACTATATACTACTGCTACTACTACTACTAATAATACTAATATTTATATATTTATATTTATATATAATATAAATATACTAATAATAATACCAGTGGAATACTACACTCTAATGAAAATAGGAGATGTATAACAATGCAACAACATACATGAAACTCAACAACATACATGAAACTCACAAACATAATGTTGAATGAAAGAAGCCAGGTGTAAAAACCACCAACTATATATAAAGTTCAAGATCAGGCAAAACTGATCCATGCTGTTGGCAGGTGAGTAGTGATCAGAAGAAGATATTACCATAGTGGGTGAGGGGAGGCACTTCTAGAGTTCTGGCGATGTTCAACATCTTAATCTGGGGGCTGGTTAAACAGGTATGTTCAGTTTATATAGTTCATAAAGCTGGAAATCTATTATTTGGACTCTTCTCATATGTGTACAATATTTGATGTTAAAATGTTTACTGATAATATTTAGAAAGAAGAAAAAGCAGAGTGTGTGTCTTCTAGGCCTGTAGGTCCTAACCTTTTTAAATGTATGGCACTCAGAGACAATGATAATATTTGAAATGCACTTTAGAGTGAAAAGAGAGATTGGGTATAGCATGAAGAACTGGCCCAGGGGCTCCGGCTTCCCTGGGCACTGAGAGGATTAATTTTTTTCAGAACCCTGCTTTGTCTTCATTAGCAGGGAATCTATGATTTTCTCTTCTAGTCAGAGAGATCTGAGTGCACAGCCAGGAAGGACTGGAGGAACATGGCATCAGACACTTAGACCCTAACAATAGCATCCTGTCTTTGTATCCATTGACCTTATGTGGCTTCCAAATTCAATTAGCCAGGTTTGACTACTGTACAAACATTAGAGACCCCATTTGTCTTAACTGTGTTACCCCACTACCCACTAAGGCTCTCACCCTACCACTGCTTTCCAGATATCTTTCTCCAGAAGAGTATCTGTTTCAAATTATTGTCCCCCTGATGTTTTGGGTTCTCCTTCTCCAATCTGAATCACATCTGGCTATTTCCTGCCTATATTCCTGATCTCAGGCTGCTTTTGTATTGCTTTGCTATATTCATTTGAACTTTCAACACCTTCCATTTTGCATCATTCATGCATTTTGTTAAATCAATTGTATCCGTCTTTCAATGATCTCAAAGAAAACAGTGATCTGGGAATCAGAAGTCCCAGATTTATTTCCTGAGATGATGCTATGTGGCTTTAGGTTAGCAATTTGCCTTCTCTGGGTATGATCTATAGATTGAGGTGAAGATTTTCTTGGCTCTCCATCAGAGAATTTTCTGTGGGAAGGAGGTTCCCATAATGATGAACCTGGAGCTTTCAAAAGATATTCAGGGGAAAATTAATTTTAAACAATGAGCTGTGCGCCACCATCATTAGAACCTATATCTCCAAATCCATCCATTCAGATGCTCCTGTTGGTTGTCACATCATAGTCTCCAAGGATTCTGCCGTTCATATTTGTCCACTCAGTCATTGGCGTTTCCCATTTGACTCTTGGAAATGGAACACTTTCTATGTCACTGATCTGTAATTAGACTTTGAAATTCTTCTCTGTACTCACCTTGTTAATCTTAAAGCTGGAAAGAGAGATATTATCTTTGCCAAAATAAAAAACATGTTATCCTAAGGACCTATGAGACTTCATCCATTCTGCTTTGAACAGCAATATTACTGACCATATGGCCCCTTTTCCCTGAAAGCTAGGAAACTGGGCCAAATTGGTAGCTGGATCACAGAAGCAGTGCCGGTTTGACCTGCACATCTCCTTTCACATTTCAGGGCACCTCTTTACAAAGAAACTGGCATTATCAGAAAATAGACCTCTGGCATCTTCCAGGCAATGGTATGCTTCTGGTTTTTTCAACATCTCTTCTTTGAATTATTGGTTAATGTTCAGTTAACAGCCCCTCCTTGATGCCTTAGAAACCTCAATCATGTTTCTATTACTTTGAGTTCCTGCCACTATGGATATGCTATTCCTTCTGACAGGTTTACTCTGGTATGAAAAGCAGTGCTGGGATCTACATTTTATATTTATTTCATTAAGCAGCTGATGCATCTTTTGTTGCAGGCAACTTCACCTTCCTTTTGTAAAATATAAAAAATTTCTAAAAAGGAAACTCAATATTTTCATTCCAGAACTTCAGTATGATGCAAAGGTAAAAACCTAGAAAAATATTTTGTAACTTTCTAAATATACCTCTCCTGTCAATCATTGCCCTCTCATTTAAAATATATTTTTATGGCTCATATGGTAAAGAATCCACCTGCAATGCAAAAGACCTGGGTTCAAACCCTGGGCTGGGAAGATGCCCTGGAGAAGGAAATGGTAACTCACTCCAGTATTCTTGCCTGGAGAATTCCGTAAACAGACGAACCTGGCAGGCTATAATCCATTGGGTCACAAAGAGTTGGACATGACTAAGCAAGTAACACTTTGATATTAATTAGACATTGAAATGAAGCAATGGGATAAAACAGTTAATCTAGAATTCTCACTTTTGTGAGACAAACTAGTCCCAAGTCAGTCCCTTCTTTACTCCTCCTAGGGAGATAGAGTCATCACCAAGCGCTTCAGCGGCTCAGAGTCCCTAAATGGCTCATGGTGAGGTATGGATCCCTCCAGAACAGGATAGAGAAAGGAAAGGATGGGGAGATACAAAGGACCCTAGATCTTATTAGGCCAATGTGGGGTAAATGAGTAACAGCAGCCCTTAGCCATTTAGAGTTTTAATAGAGCCAAGGTGACCCAAAATCATTTGGTACTCAAGGAAAATGATTTTGTGTATGAGGGGACCCCAATGGTGAAGTGTTGGTGGCTTAATTCACATTTAAAAAAAATGAGAAAGTTAGGAAATTGAGAAAGGAGAAGTGTTAATGAAAGAGTATCTCTGTTATTGAGGGTGAGGGAGGTAGAGACCAAGGCTTCCCAGGTAGCTCAGCTGCTAAAGAATCCACCTGCAATGCAGACGATCCCATTTAGATTCCTGGGTCAGAAAGTTCCCCTGGAGAAGGGAGAGGCTACCCACTCCAGTACTTCCCTGGGGGCTCAGATGGTATAGAATCCACCAGCAACGCGGGAGACTTGGGTTCAATCCCTGGGTTGGGAAGATCTCCTGGAGGGGAGGACATGGCAACCCACTCCAGTATTCTGGCCTGGAGAATCCCCATGGACAGAGGAGCCTGGCAGGCTACAGTCCATGGGGTTGCAAAGAATCGGACATGACTGAGCAACTAAGCACAACAGCACAGAGATAAAGACCTCCAATTTTGAGTTACTCAATGCGGTTTTGTCCACTTCAGTATTCTTGCCTTGAGAGCCCCATGAACAGTATGAAAAGGCAAAAAGTTATGACACTTAAAGATGAACTCCCCAGGTCAGTGCCCAAAGTGCTATTGGAGAAGAGTGGAGAAATAACTCCAGAAAGAATGAAGAGAGGGAGCCAAAGCAAAAGGAACAACCAGTCGTGGATGTGACAAGTGATGGAAGTAAAGTCCAATGCTGTAAACAGCAATATTGCCCAGGAACCTAGAATGTTAGGTCCATGAATCAAGGCAAATTGGAAGTGGTCAAACAGGATATGGCAAGAGTAAACCTCGACATTTTAGGAATCAGTGAACCAAAATGGACTGGAATGGGTGAATTTAACTCGGAAGACCATTATATCTACTACTATGGGCAAGAATCCCTTAGAAGAAATGGAGTAGCCATCATAGTCAATAAAAGAGTCCCAAATGCAGTACTTGGATGCAGTCTCAAAAATGACAGAATGATCTTTGTTCATTTCCAAGGCAAACCATTCAATATCATGGTAATCCAAGTCTATGCCCCAACTAGTAATGCTGAAGAAGCTGAATGGTTCTATGAAGACCTGCAAGACCTTCTAGAACCAACACCCAAAAAGGATATCCTCTTCATTATGGGGGACTGGAGAAGGAAATGGCAACCCACTCCAGTACTCTTGCCTGGAAAATTCCATGGATGGAGGAGCCAGGTAGGCTACAGTCCATGGGGGTCACAAAGAGTCGGACATGACTGAACAACTTCACTTTACTTATAGGGGACTAGAATGCAAAAGTAGGAAGTCAAGAGCTACCTGGAGTAACAGGCAAATCTGGCCTTGGAGTACAAAATGAAGCAGGACAAAGGTTAACAGAGTTTTGCCAGGAGAACGTGCTGGTCATAACAAACACCCTCTTACAACAACACAAGAGAAGACTTTACGCATGGACATCACTAGATGGTCAATACCAAAATCAGGTTGATTATATTCTTTGCAGCCAATGATTGAAAACTTCTATACAGTCAGCAAAAACAAGACTGGGAACTGACTGTGGCTCAGATCATGAACTCCTTATTGCCAATTCAGACTTAAATCAAAGAAAGTAGGGAAAACTACTAGACCATTCAGGTATGACCTAAATCAAATCCCTTATGATTATACAGTGGAAGTGACAAATAGATTCAAGGGATTAGATATGATAGATGTAGTGCCTGAAGAACTTTGGATGGAGGTTCATGACATTATACAGGAGGTGGTAATCAAGACCATCCCCAAGAAAAAGAAGTGCAAAAAGGCAAAATGGTTGTCTGACATGGCCTTACAAATAGCTATGAAAAGAACAGAAGCTAAAGGCAAAGGAGAAAAGGAAAGATATACCCATTCGAGTGCAGAGTTCCAAAGAATAGCAACAAGAGATAAGAAAGCCTTCCTCAGTGATCAGTGGAAAGAAACAAAGGAAAATAGAATGGGAAAGATTAGAGATCTCTTCAAGAAAATTAGAGTTACCAAGGGAATATTTCATACAAAGATGAGCACAATAAGGAAAGAAATGGTATGGCTCTAACAGAAGCAGAAGGTATTACAAAGAAATGTCAAGAATACACAGAACTGTACAAAAAAGATCTTCATGACCAAGATAATCACGATGACGTTATCACTCACCTAAAGCCAGACATCCTGGAATGCAAAGTCAAGTGGACCTTTGGAAGCATCACTATGAACAAAGCTAGTGAAGGTGATGGAATTCCAGTTCAGCTATTTCAAATCCTAAAAGAGGATGCTGTGAAAGTGCTATACTCAATATGCCAGCAAATTGGGAAAACTCAGCAGTGGCCACAGGACCGGAAAATGTCAGTTTTCATTCCAATCCCAAAGAAAGGCAATGCCAAAGAATGTTAAAACTACTGCACAATTGCACTCATCTCACACGCTAGCAAACTAATGCTCAAAATTCTCCAAGCCAGCCTTCAACAGTACGTGAACCATGAACTTCCAGATGTTCAAGCTGTATTTAGAAAAGGCAGAGGAACCAGAGATCGAATTGCCAACATCCGCTGGATCATCGAAGAAGCAAGAGAGTTCCAGAAAACACCTACTTTTGCTTTATTGACTACACCAAAGCCTTTGACTGTGTGGATCACAACAAACTGTGGAAAATTCTTCAAGAGATGGGAATACCAGACCACCTGACCTGCCTCCTGAGACATCAGTATGCAGGTCAAGAAGCAACAGTTAGAACAGGACATGGAAAAACAGACTGGTTCCAAATAGGGAAAGGAGTACGTCAGGGCTGTATATTGTCACCTTGCTTATCTAACTTATATGCAGGGTACATCATGAGAAACACTGGGCTGGAAGAAGCACAAGCTGGAATCAAGATTGCTGGGAGAAATATCCATAACCTCAGATATGCAGATGGCAACACCCTTATGGCAGAAAATGAAGAAGAACTAAAGAGCCTCTTGATGAAAGTAAAAGAGTAGAGTGAAAAAGTTGGCTTAAAGCTCAACATTCAGAAAACTACGATCATGGCATCTGGTCCCATGACTTCATGGCAAATAGATGGAGAAACAATGGAAACAGTCAGAGACTTTATTTGGGGAGCTCCAAAATCACTGTAGATGGTGACTACAGCCATGGAATTACCAACCTAGACAGCATATAAAAGAGCAGAGACATTACTTTGCCAACAAAGGCCCGTCTAGTCAAAGCTATGGTTTTACTAGTAGTCATGGATGGATGTGAGAGTTGGACTATAAAGAAAGCTGAACGCTGAAGAATTGATACTTTTGAACTGTGGTGTTGGAGAAGACTCTTGAGAATCCTTTGGACAGCAAGGAGATCCAACCAGTCCATCCTAAAGGAAATCAGTCCTGAATATTCATTGGAAGGACTGATGCTGAAGCTGAAACTCCAATACTTTGGCCACATGATGTGAAGAACTGACTCATTGGAAAAGACCCTGATGCCTAGAAAGATTGAAGGCAGGAGGAGAAGGGGACGACAGAGGATGAGATGCTTGGATGGCATGACCGACGTGATGGACATGAGTTTGAGAAGGCTCTGGGATTTGCTGACGGACAGGGAAGCCTGGCATCCTGCAGTCCATGGGGTTGCACAGAGTCAGACACGACTGAGCCACTGAATAGACTGAACTGACTGAAGGGGGTTTGTAAACCCCAGGATGTTCCCATTAGTGGACCATTTTGCAGACACATTGTAAACATGGATGGCAAGAGAAGACTATGTATAGTTGCTGATGAAGTGAACCAAGGGACAGCCTCCTATTAGCATGTGGATGCCCACAGTGCAGAGTGGGTTTCCAGGCAGTCATGGGAAGACCACTGGGAGCCTGCAGCAAGCAGGTCTATTACCTCTGCCAGTGTTGGAGCAGGACACTGATGTTGAGAGAAAAAAGAACCAGAAAAAAAAATGAGGGAAAAAAAGAGTAGGGATTTTTGAGTAAGTCACCTAGAGCTAGAAGAAACCTTGTTTTGTTCTTTTTGAGCCTCTTTGGCATGCTGCCTTGACACTAGGCCAGTCTTGGAGATTTTGATAAAATTTCCTGAATTGGATGGATTTGGGCATTCTAGCCAATACATTGTCTGTGCCAAGGTTTTCCTAACTGGCAAGTAGTGCTTATGTTAAGCAATTCTTAACAGTGCCTTCATTGGTAGATTATTAAACTTTAGGTAAATCAACAGTAGCTCTTCATCAAGAAGATCAATGACCCTTAGCACAGGATAATTGCCAAGAACACTTGTATTTCTTGTTCTTGCATCTGTGTGGTCTTTGGACATTGGCATGTTTAGTAGGGTACATGATGGAATACGGAATGCATAAGACTTAACAGTTACTAAGCTTGCTCCTGGGTCCAGTTGTGCCATGACTAGCTGTGTGATGTTTGGAAACCGACAACTTCACAATTTCCTCAATTCCAACTGTAAAATTCGAACTAATAGAACAGTGATTGAAAGCAATGGAGGCATCCAGCACTATACTAGATCTTTGTGGGGCCAGGAGGGTTAAAGAAATATGGCTCACTTCCTGCTTTTAAACAGTCTGTTTCCCTAACTAACAGGGTTGAAAATACTAACTAGGGTGGTTTATATGCTTTGAAAAAGTGTAACATACTATATAAACACAATTTATTATTGCATTTAGTAAACAAAACCTGCTGGTTCCCATAGATGGAAATAACTTGTTTTCCTGACAACATGATGCTTCCATGTATTTCTCAGTGATTCCCCATCCAAGAAAATGCCTGGCTCTTCAGGTCAGTGGCAGCATCCTAAAACATCATCACTGGGCAAAATGGAGGTCATCCTTTCCTCCTTCGTCATTCCTTCTTCCATTTCCAACTGAGTCCCCTCTGTCCTCCCTTACCAGGGCCTGGTGGAAAAGTAATCCCTTTGTTTCACCAGTACCTCTGATGCACCCCCATGCTGAGTCCAAACAGCTCATGTTCACTAAAATTGAGCTTTCCTCCTATTCTCACATATTCAATCAGAGCTCCAGATGGGTAAGCAGGAGATCCCAGATGGCCTGACCACTTCCTGGATCATAAAGCTTCTCAGTATATAAAATAGAAATCTCTTTGATGATCCATGTATTTGTCAGGATTTGTTACACAACACATGTCCCAAGCAAGTCTCCTGTGATTTCCAGCACCTCTGTCATAAGCCCAGAAAGACAGTTGGTTAGTTTGTTTGTTTATTTAGCTTTCACTTGGGCAGTTGGTTGCAGAGTTTCCTATTTCTGTTTTTTCTGCCTGCCCCATCGTCCTTTAACTTAGAATGCAGTCATGATGCCCTTCCTTTTAAAAAATACATGAATGCTAAGATCCGGGATGAACTGCTGATTCTCTGAAATAATGCCATGATCTTAATTATTGGAGATTACTTCTCATCATTTATTTTTAAATTTTTTGGCTCTCATTTACCTAACTGGAAAATGTCTAATTCGAATAAATTTCATCCCCAAAGGAAATGGTCAAGATAAATCTTCCTTTAAATATATGTATTTAACAAATATGGAATGAAATCTTACTTTGTGTCACACTGTTCCAGGTGCTTAGCATACAGAGTTAACAAAATAGACAAAAATCCTTATCCTTGTAAACATATTCATTCTTATCTTCCCAGAACTTATATATTAGTGAGAAAGAGAAACAGTGAAAAGAATAAGAATGAGAAGGGAGAGGGGAGGAGGGGAAGAAGGAGAAAGAGGAGGAGAAAAAAGAATAGAGAAGGGACCATATGAGTGTGTGTATATTTTTTTTAATTGTGTAAATTCCATGGAGAAAAATGGAGAGGACAAGGAGGAAGCCAGGAGAGGATGAAATTTAAAATTTCAAGTGCTGAGACTAGACTATGGGGAACAAAGGAGAAGCAGAGAGACAGTGGTGGCTTAGGATAGGAGAAGGCAATGGCACCCCACTCCAGTACTCTTGCCAGGAAAATCCCATGGACGGAGGAGCCTAGAAGGCTGCAGTCCCTGGGGTCGCTGATGGTTGGACACGACTGAGTGACTTCACTTTCACTTTTTACTTTCATGCATTGGAGAAAATGGCAACCCACTCCAATGTTCTTGCCTGGAGAATCCCAGGGACGGGGGAGCCTGGTGGGCTGCTGTCTATGGGGTTGCACAGAGTTGGACACGACTGAAATGACTTAGCAGCAGCAGAAGCAGCAGGATAGGATGGTGACATTGAGAATGGTGAGAAGCGGTCACTTTCTGGGTTTATTTTTAAATTAGAACCAATAGGATTGTTAACAGACTGAATTTGAGAGAAAGAAAAGAAAGTTAACATGAGAGAAACTAACTTGGGGAAGAAGGTGAAGGATTTGTTTCAGATGACGAGGGTAGCAGAGGTGATAGATATTTGAAGAAAGAGGAGAAGTTATGAAATAGTGATTTAGGAAGAAACAGTGTAGGAAAAAAAAGATCTGAAATCATAAGAAATTAATAGTTTTCTTAAATCGAAAAAAGACATAAGTCCTCAGACCGGAAGTACAAAGTCTTAAACTGAATATATAAAAATAAATCCATATGTCGCCACTATAATGAACCTGCAGAACATCAAAGAAAATAAGAAGACTTTTAAAGCTCTCAGATAGCAGGCTTTTCCTTAGCTCCAATCAATGCCAAAAAATAACAATACTATCTTCAGGGCTCACCGGAAATAACTGTCAATCTGCAATTTTATGCCCTAACAACCTTTCAGTTGTAAGACAAAAAAGAAGTCATTTTCACCATTCAAAAACTTGGAGTATTTACCACTTACTGATCCCTCACAAAGGGAACTATTAAATGATTTACCTTAAGAAGGAAAATGAACCCAGAAGGAAGAAACAAAACAGCATACACACAAACATGCACACATAAAAATAACTATTTATTTTGAATTTGTAAAAGTACAATAGAAGCTCTGAACTCAATAAAAAGATGGGGTGGAGGAATTGTTCCTTGGTAGTAGAAGCAGGCTAATGGATCTTCTAATGTTTGACAGGTAATAGAATTATTACATAGCTAAAGGTTGGTAGAAAAATGTATGGTTAAATATTCTGGTAAACATTTAAGAGTAATAAATAAAATGGCAGGAAAACAATCTAGTTTATGAAACAGCAGAAAGAAGAAAAGAATGTGGGTATTTGTCTATGGCCATACCACCCTGAACACGCCCAGTCTCCTCTGATCTCAGAAGCTAAGGAGGGTTGGGCCTGGTTAATACTTGGATGGGAGAATGTAGCTATCTTATTAGTCTACTAGAAGAAATGAAGTAAAAGAAAATAAGCAAGAATGAAGAGGGCAATCAGAAAACCTAAAATAAAAAAGGTAGAAGTAAACCCAAATAGGTCAGAACACAAGCAATGTTAAGTATTTTAACTTACCTAATAAAAAATGAAAATGAGAAGCATCAAACTTGAGAAGGAAACCTCAAACCTCTTCTTATTTATAGGTGATGTGATTGCCTAAAGAAAATAAGAGTCTACAAAGTTAGAATTAGTAAGAGAGCTCAGGAAGAGTTTATACAAACATCTGTCATGTTCCTATGAACTAGTAATAACCAGAGAGAAATGTAATAGAATAAGGTTACACTCAAAATATCAATTGAATATGTTTTTTAATCTTATGATACATCTAAGAAAAGATATGCTATAGTTTTATGGGGAAGACTTTAAAATAGCATTGAAGGACACAGAAAGAGACCTGAATAAATTCAGTGATATACCATGTTCACTGATGGAAAGTTTTAATAGCATAGAGATATCAAGTCTTCTCAAACTGATGTGTCAACTCAATTCCAAATAAAATCTAACAGAAACTTCCAAGAAATTTTAAAAAGTTAATCCTAAAATTTATATGGAAGAAAAAAGGACAAAAATCACCTGGAAATTTTTGAAAAAAAAAATCAGTATTTCAGTTCAGTTCAGTTGCTCAGCTGTGTCTGACTCTTTGCGATCCCATGAATCACAGTATACCAGGCCTCCCTGTCTATCACCATCTCCCAGAGTTCACTCAAACTCATGTCCATCGAGTTGGTGATGCCATCCAGCCATCTCATCCTCTGTCGTCCCCTTTTCCTCCTGTCCCCAATCCCTCCCAGCATCAGAGTCTTTTCCAATGAGTCAACTCTTCACATGAGATGGCCAAATTATTGGAGTTTCAGCTTTAGCATCATTCCTTCCAAAGAACACCCAGGGCTGATCTCCTTTAGAATGGACTGGTTGGAACTCCTTGCATCCAAGGGACTCTCAAGAGTCTTCTCCAACACCACAGTTCAAAAGCATCAATTCTTCGGCACTCAGCTTTCTTCACAGTCCAACTCTCGCATCCATACATGACCACTGGAAAAACCATTGCTAAGTCGCTTCAGTTGTGTCCGACTCTGTGCGACCCCATAGATGGAAGCCCACCAGGCTCCCCTGTCCCTGGGATTCTCCAGGCAAGAACACTGGAGTGGGTTGCCATTTCCTTCTCCAATGCATGAAAGTGAAAAGTGGAAGGGAAGTCACTCAGTCTTGTCCGACTTTTAGCAACCCCATGGACTGCAGCCTACCAGGCTCCTCCATCCATGGGATTTTCCAGACAAGAGTACTGGAGTGGGGTGCCATAGCCTTGACTAAATGGACTTTTGTTGGCAAAGTAATGTCTCTGCTTTTCAACATGCTATCTAGGTTGGTCATAACTTTTCTTCCAAGGAGTAAGCGTCTTTTAATTTCATGGCTGCAGTCACCATCTGCAGTGATTTTGGAGCCCCAAAAGATAAAGTCTGACACTGTTTCCACTGTTTCCCCATCTATTTCCCATGAAGTGATGGGACCAGATGCCATGATCTTGGTTTTCTGAATGTTGAGCTTTAAGCCAACTTTTTCACTCTCCTCTTTCACTTTCATCAAGAGGCTTTTTAGTTCCTCTTCACTTTCTGCCATAAGGGTGGTGTCATCTGTATATCTGAGGTTATTGAGTTGGACCCTATCAAATACCATGATTTACCATAAAGCTATAGCACGTGAGTAATCATGATATTTGTGCAAGTGAATAGACAAATAGATCAATGGGATAGGATAGCAAGAACTAAAAACAGATCTGTGTATAGGGGGAAAATGGACACATTACAATTAGTGGGATAAGATGGATTATTTAATAAGTGGTGCTGTGATAATTGGCTATTTATGTACAAAATAAAATTATATCCCTAAGCTACAGCCTAAAAAAAACAACAAAAAAACTATGGGTGGATAAAGATCTAAGTGTGAAAAATAAAAGCTTAAATTTTTTTTAGAAGAAAATAGACTGTTTTTATATTTCCAAGCTAGAGAAGAATTTCATAATAACTGTACCCCTAAAAAGTACAAAACCTAAAGGGAAATATAGATAAATTTGACTGTATAAAAACCTTAAACTTTTGCACATGAAGAGACACCACAAAGTAAAAAGTCAAGTCATATACAGGGAGAAGGTATGAGCAAAATTAACCCAAAACAAAAGGAATAAAACCCATATATATATATATATTCCCAAAATATATAAAGAACTCCTGTTACCGAACCAGTCTGCTCATCTGCTCAGTAAAGCCGATCTAGTGACACCACGCTGTGGTGAAGGAAAGTTCAAGTTTATTGCAAAGGCCAACCAAGGAGCGAGACAATGTGGAGTTGGCATCATCAACCTGTATCCACCTGGCCTGGGGCTTGTGGGCAGCATACAGTTAACTTCTTCCACCTTGTGGGGCTATCAGTAGCTGTAAAATAACTCAAGGATGTGGCTCAGAATATTATCTCTACCCCTTAGGGAGGAACTAAAGGTCCTTGATTTTGTTTAATGGATAAACTACTAATATTTGTCTTGCTTGACTGTTTTCCTTTGTTTCTGCATTTTCTCACTTTTCTGATTAAATCTGTGCTTCAGAACTCAGGAAAGACCTAGGAAGCTAAAGTTTTTCTACAAACAAGAGGCATGGGGAGGTCATAGGAGTGGGGAGGGGGTGGTCTGTGCACCAGAAGGCCCCATAGGGTCCTGTTTAATTATATTCCTAGAAGTCACCAAGAAGAACAAAAGGCAATGGATTATGAATGGTCAAGTTACAAAAGGAAAACATCACAGATTCACCAACATGAGGAGTTGCTCAATTTGAGTCATAATCAGAGCAATTCAGTTTACAACACTAATGATATAACCATTTCTCAACCATAAATTTAATAGAAAACCATTTCTCAACCATAAATTTAATAGAAATTAATGTCTGAAAACAACAATAAGTATCCCCGTTCATGGTGGGTGATAAAACCATATCTGGCAGAAAAATAAATCAGTAAAAACTGCTTTGCAAAGCCAGGTAGTATCTTCCAATGTAGATGCTGTGCATACCCTTGGCAATTCCTCTTCTAGGCAAATCCCAGAATGGTGTTTCTATAACTTGAGGTTTTGACCCATTAACAGATAATGAGATCAATTTTAGTAGGCAATGAACAGAATGGAGGGAGAGGAGGAAGAGAGGAGAGGCTAAACACATTTAGACTTTGACTCATCCATGAATGTGTGTATCTGTGTGTGTAGATGAGGGATATAATTTTGCTTTATTTTCTACATAAACAGCCAATTATTCCAGCACCATTTATTGAATAATCTATCTTGTCCCCACTAATTCAGTAAATTAATGAAATCAATTTAATGGGAATGAACAGAAGGAAGGGGAAGGGGGGAGGGGGAAGAAAGAGAAAGGGTAGACGCAAGGTGAGGGGAGGGGAGAGGAGAGGGGAAACATCAGAATATAGGTGCAGTCAGTACTAGCTAGCGGTGCCCTGCCCAGATCCCCTTCACTGGGCGAGGACACTCACCCGACCTGCTCTATTAGCTGCTAAACTGCTCACACCTGCACTCTTACCGCGACTTGACTTGCGGGTAAGCTGAGGGGAGTCTCTTTACCTGGAGAAGCCTGGGCAGTTGCTCCGCCCCATCCCCATGCCCCCCAGGTGGCCAGCAGCCAATGGCTGACGCATGAGGAGTATAAAAGCCAGACTCGCCCCTGGCACAGTTAAGCAAACTTGCGGTGCCATTTGTAGCTCAGGTTTTTACGTTGGGGATTTCTTTGGAAGGAAAGATGCTAAAGCTGAAACTCCAGTACTTTGGCCACCTCAAGCGAAGAGATGACTCATTGGAAAAGACTCTGATGCTGGGAGGGATTGGGGGCAGGAGGAGAAGGGGACGACAGAGGATGAGATGGCTGGATGGCATCACGGACTCGATGGACGTGAGTCTGAGTGAACTCCGGGAGTTGGTGATGGACAGGGAGGCCTGGCGTGCTGCGATTCATGGGGTCGCAGAGTCGGACACGACTGAGCGACTGAACTGAAACGGAGGCTAGTTTTTAGCAGAAACCGCATCTTTCCTAAGCTGCTTCGTCCTCTCTCTTGTCTTCCTCACACCAGCGATACTGTATCAAGCTCTGCTGTTCAGGAACCTGACCTAAGGCCTAAAACGGGGGGTGGGGGTGGTAAGTGCTTTTAAGGGTGTGTGTAGGGTATGTAGGTGAGGTCTGAGTGTCCCAGTAGGTAAAGAATCCCCCTGCAATGCAGAAAACACAGGAGACGTGGGTTGGATCCCTGGATTGAGAAGATCCCCTGGAGGGGGGCATGGCAATCCACGTTAGTATTCTTGCCCGGAAAATTCCATGGACAGAGGAGCTTGGCAGGCTGTGGTCCATAAGGTTGCAAAGGCAACTGAGCACACACACATGCAGGTGAGAAAGGTCATGATGTAAAATAGGGTTTTAAAGGTTTGAGCGCTTCTGCTCCAGAATCTTGTAAATGTTGATGCACAAAGAGATAGAGATAAGAGTGTCTGTTGTGAAAACTCGAGTGTAATCTTCTCCCAGTAAGAGCGCAGATAAAATGTGTGTGAAAATAACAAACCCCTTGCTCATGGTCGCCTTTGTCCACGAAGGACTAAGGTTGAGGAAACTTGGGAAATTTCAGCCTTTACTGGAGGTGGCGGGGTAAGGGGGCACTGGGTGGTTCTGATATTTTTTATGCTTCTCTTTTCTACACTTCTCTCTTTATCTGAAACATTTAATGAGCAAGATAAGGGCCTTAATCCTCACTTACTTACCCACACACCTTCTCTTATACACCCCCACGGATAAATGAGGAAGCAATGTGTTTCCCACTCTTTGATAAGTTATGTAAGTTAAGTTTCTCTTGTTCTTTATTCTAAGGATACACAGGAGAACTAGGTTATACGGAGGCTCAATAATATTAAACTCCTGGTGTTTACAATCAGCTGGTACTCTCAATTGCCATGGGGCTGGGGTTATTGCTTCATTGTGGTTCTTGTTTACTCAAGCCTTTCATGAAGGAAGAAAAATACGTAGCAAGGTGGGAAGGAGAGTTGGAAGGAAAAAGTCAAGTGAAAAGGCAAAAGAAACTGTGAATCTCACAATTTCAGTGAAAACGTCATGGTTTAACATGGAGATGGTTTGTTTCCTTGCAGTTTCTAAGGGTGAATCGGGACCACTTGGGAGAAAGCCCCTGTGGTCAACTACATTTTTGACTGCAGGTGACTTCCTTTTTTGATTTTGCTTTTTGAATGCCTAAGGAAATCAAGGAAAAGCTGACATTCCCTCCCTTACCATTGTAGCTTCTCATGCCGCAGGTCCACGAGGAGTAGAGGCTTCCCATTTTTATATGTAGAAGCTCCCAATAATTGCATATTTTCTTCTAGCTCATTTTGGAGTCTGGTGAGACATATGGGAAATTTGCAGGAGATTGAGTCCATCAGCCAGGCATCAATCTGGAATGATTTGTGGCCATGTACATATAAAGAGACCATAGTTGTCTGCTAACTGCATACATATGGCATCCGGGAATATAAACTCACAGCCTTTGCCTTCAAAACCACATGCTACCCAGGGAGGTAGAAGCGTGGTTCACAACATGTGGGTTGTGACCCGGAGGAGTCTGCCAACTTTTGGCAGGTGGGCAGCTGGAGATGAATTGTGTGCCTGCTGCAATTTCTTTTCTTTGAGGTTCCCTTGGGTGTACACATACACATACTCTCT
Source organism: Budorcas taxicolor (assembly GCF_023091745.1). Taxonomy (NCBI): domain Eukaryota; kingdom Metazoa; phylum Chordata; class Mammalia; order Artiodactyla; family Bovidae; genus Budorcas; species Budorcas taxicolor. Next base: position 27,365,432 of record NC_068917.1, on the reverse strand, counting down.
AGGCCATAATATATACCTGGAGTGGAGCTGGAGCAATGCTGATAAAGACTTGGACCAACACATATACATATTCCTGTCTCGTCATTTTGTGGGCACATTCTTCCATCTGTCTTTATTTTAAATACATTACAGATACATGTTTATATATTTCATGGACCTATGCAATTTTTGTAATCTCTCTCAACCATGTGTGTGTCTTACAGCCCCTGTGGGGAAACCTGACCGTCTGCAGATAGGTATATCTAGCCAGGGAGGTGGGATCTGACATCAGGGAAATAATTTAAGACCAGAGTATTTGTTCTAATTTTGAGTTAACAGGAGTAGGGGCTGTGGGGAACGCCCTACTTGAATAGTGGTCTTTCTTATTCTTGTATCAGAAGCAAATTTCCCAAATCTTTTCTAATCAATGAATTTTATTGTTCATTCTGTAAATCCAACATCCACAGTAACTTCATCTTAGCATTGTAATATAGTGAGTTCCTTTTAGACTATTTGACTCTAGTTGGTTCTGAATGGCTTGAAATGTTGCCTCTTTGCAAATGGTCAGATTTTCATATATGCTATGACACAGTTGCTTTAAAATATAAATATGGTATGTTGACTCTGCTGCTGGAGTCAATTAAATATTTTAGCTGCACTTCGCCAATAAAAATCTTTGGTTAGTTTATGGTATCTTTGGTATGTGATGGTGTGTAACCTCACTCTTCTTCAGGCTTGCGATGTTGTAGTAACCTGGCAAAGTGGTCCATACCTATTTGCATCATCTTTCTGGTGTTTTAATAACCATTCAGCCATGAAAATATTTAATGACAGCTCAACCCCTTGAGTTGAAATTCTCGTGAACTAATACATAATCTTTTGCCAGCTTACACATTTTGAAGAAATAGCCTGAGCAGAATGAATTAAAGATGACTGCTGCAGAAGTCAACTATGTTTCTGTAATGCACTGTAACAAAAATAGTGTCTGCTACACCATTCCAAGCATAGCCATCAGCATAGCCTTAGGGCATTCCAGAACAATCTAGGCAGCCAATTATGTTCAATAATCACCTGAGCTCAAGCCCAAAGACTTGATCTCTTAATGTGATTGCCTGAAGTTTTACCATGTCTCTATTGGGATAACTGCTTCAACCATGTCTCACACTCGTGGCCCAACAGCTAACACTCAGGTGATTGTGTGGTATGCAGTGTGTTTTTTCCTAAAACTAGTCTCAAAAATTGCACCCCATCCACCATGAAAACAACCTGTGCCATTTTAGCTATTTGGAATTCAAGCCTAGAATTTTTTCCAAATGGGACCTTCACTTCCCTCTACAAATGGGCTTCCGCAATGGCTCAAGCAGTAAAGAATCTACCTGTCAACGCAAGAGACATGAGTTCAATCCCGGGGTCAGAAAATTCTCCTGGAGGAGGGTATGGCAACGTATGCCAGTGTTCTTGCCTGAAAAATCCCATGGACAGAGGAGCCTGGTAGACTATAGTCACAAAGAGTAGGACATGACTAAGCATGCATGCACATTCCCTTTACAAAATCAAAGGGCCCAAGGAAGTCAGTCTTCCATAAAAACAGGTTATCATTCCCCCCCACATCTTCACCTCTGGTCGCACAAAGAAATGCAGGAAGCTTTGGCATGACAAAATCCTTCACTTACATATTCTAAATTCACAAATTTTCAAACATTATGCACAAATTCTTTTAGTCACAGCTCTTGAACAAAAGGAATTTGCAACTGCTTTGACCTAGTGTCTCCACAACTGGAAGATATGCTGAACTGTGTTTTCCAAAGATCAGACCTTATGGGCTGAAGTCAAAGGCCTCAGGTTTCCTTTTGTTTTCTTCTGCAAGACACTAGCTTTTCTCCAGCTCTTGCTCTCAGGTACAGAGCACCAGCTCTGGTAGGAGGGTCACAAATGCATCAGCTGTACCTACAGTTTACTCAGTTTCGTGTACATAAAGCACCCAGAGCAGGAAAATTGATGAAGTATGAATTCCCAATTACGGGAGTACACAGTCAAATTAAAAGAAAAACAAGAAGGGAAACGTTAGTGTGGAGAACAAAGAGGACAAGATAACTCAATCTTCCCAGGTGTGCAAGTGGCAAGGAAACCACCTGCCAATGCAGGAGACATAAGAGATGCGGGTTCAATCCCTGGGTCGGGAAGATCCCTGGAGGGAGGGCATGGCAACCCACTCCGGTATTCTTGCCTATAGAATTCCATGGACAGAGGAGCCTGGCAGGCTACGGTCCACAGGGTCGCAAAGAGTCAGACATGATTAAAGTCTGAGTCAAGTGGAAGGGGTAGGCTGGTTTGCGGGAGGATGGGCACCAGAAGTGATGATTTCGTCAGATGCTCCCTACTATAGCCCTGAGAGGGAAGGAGAGAGAATCTCATCCTCCCTGATCCAGGAAGGGATTGAAGCCTAGATTACAAGCAGATTGTGATGGCTCTGAGATGGATTCAATCCAGTGTGGCACCCAGGCCCCAAACTCTTGTTTACCCACCAACCCCATGTGGAGCTGGAAGCACGCAGAAGAGACTTCCTTCAGAGGAAGGAGAGATGATGGTGAGGCTGAGGCTGCTCACTCTGGGGAAGGGGCAGCTGCTAGCACTCCATGCAGGATGAGGCACTGTAGTGGCTATAGCATGTGGACTCTTCCAGAAGGCCCCAAGGCCACCAGCCAGAGCCAGTCATCCCTGAGAATGCAGATTTCCATGGAGTCGAGGAGGAAGATGCCTGCTTTAGGCCAAAGAAAGGAATTTAGCAAACCTGAAGAACCTGGAGGCAGGTGATAAAGGGCAAGTTGTTATAAGCTATGTTATTTCTCTCCTTGTTCTTTATAACCCCCACCATGTCTTCCCTGGAGGAAGACATGCTATTGACATTTATTTCTTTTATATCACCATAGCTCTTCATGTGCCTTGAGTCTATGCAAAGCTTCTTAACTTGACTAGAAGTAGTGTTTCGCAGTGGTTAGAGATTGACGACCAAGGTTCAAATCCAGACTCTGCCACGCAATGAATTGTGTATTATGTGACCTTGATGAATTGCCTCAGCTTCTTTGTGCATTGATTTTTTTTCTTTTAATTCTTACTTAAGTAATTGAAGGCACAGTGCTCATACCCACCTCAGAACTTTAGGGGAAGGATGAACAGACTAATAGACATAAAGAATTCAAATAGTGCCTGGCCCATGTTAGACACTCCATAAACACTATGTACAAGTTTTTACTTGTTAAAATTGGAGGCCCTTGAGTAAAACGGGCCTCATAAAAGAAACTTCATTCACACAATAGACTGAAAATGTCAGGCCCTGGGGAAGCGTCTAGAGATAAAAGAATGATTGTGCTATGCATTTCATGACTTTGTCAACATCTTCCTGCAACAGTTTACCATCTTAATTTCCTAATCTTATGCTCTTTTTCTTCCCGTTTTAAAAACTATTTTTGCAATAAAATATTAATCACAGTGAATAAACTTGGATTGTTCATGATTTTTCTTTAATATTGGTCACTTGCATACACTATAGGCTTCCCAAGGGCAGGACCTGGGATCTGTCTATTGCTGTATCCCCACTGTCCAACCCAAAATCACATATGAGATGCTCAATGAAGGTTTGAGTGAATAAATGAGCCAAGAGGAATTATCATTTTCCAGAAGTTCTCACTAAAACTCAGCACAGAGACAGAGACAGGTGGTTAAATATCTCACCACCAGCAGTGATGATGCGCTTCCTGAGAGTAAACCACATGCTTCTCTGTGCTACATAAGTCATCTCTCTGAAAGATAACATGGAAACCCTGCCACCTCATCTTCAGGTTAATTGCTCATCTGAAACCAGGAAGTGTGGCATCTTGGTAGCCAAGCAGGTAGCTTACCCTCAATTTAAATATTCAAGAGAGGATACATAGATACCATTTTAGTAGGAGACAGAGGAGAATGTATCTGAAATAAGTGTCCTCATTATACATGGATGGCAGTTTATTGATTTCCAAAAATCTTTCTGCCAGTGTGTTGAAAGGGAAAGGATCATGAAAGTAAGCACTCTGCATAAACCACAGGTTGTGAATCAAAAACTTTCAAAGATAAATTTTTCTCTACACTTATTTCTCTGCCAAAAGGATGGCCACTTCTCTTGTCCAGATTCACTGTCACATTTGAGAAACACAGAGCCAAGTTGAATCTCAACCAATCAAGTCTGGGCTTTCCAGCCAGCAAATGCTGAATTTACAATCGTGTACTCAGAAACCCCTGAATAATTGAACTAAAAAAAGACAGCAGCATCCTGAATAATTGAAAGGATTCTGCTGCATAAAATCAGTCTTCTCCAGCCCTGAAAAGTGGAATTGTTTTCACCTCCGGTGGGTGGAACTGTTTGCATAGTGGGTCACAGCAGGAAGCTTGTTGGGGCACTGGTACCAGCCAGTGGGGCGATTATGCTATCTGAAAGGTATGCGCCTGCGATTTCTTAATGATGGCTGCCTGCTTGTTTAGTCCTGCAGGTAATCAAGGATGGTTACGGGGAAACGTGAGCCAGATCAATGAAGGATAGAGGAGGTGGGGACAGACAACCACAGCGAGCCAGCAGAGTGAGGCGTGCCTCACATTGTCAGGCAAAGCTGGAGACTGAATCACAAAAGCCAGAGGCTCAAAGGAGCCCTCCAATCTGGGGACTCAGGGTTGGAGGGAACCCCCAAGTTATGCCTTTGGCTGACTTCTGCTTTTGTGATCCTGAAAAACTTGAAAAGGCAACCTTTCCGGAAGTGGTTCATTCATCCACTCGTGTATTTATGCTTTATTGAGCATGAAGTATAATCTTATATATACTGGGCATTATCTTCCACAATAATGATGGCCCCCATTTAGCAAGCACCTTCTAGGTGCCAGGCACTGTGCTAAATGAAAGTAAGTTGTATTATCACTGTTACAAGAGAAACTGAGACGCAGAAAGGTTCAGTAGCTTCCCTAGGGTGATGCGGAGGTGGCAGAGCTGGGACCCAAGTCTTTCTGACATCAGAGTCCTTGTTTCCTGCTTCACAATGCACCACCTTCCTCTTGAAGGTTTTTCTGAGGATTTCTAGCTGACGATGAGAAGCTAATTTGTTGGGAGGAGGGGAAGAAGAGGGAGGGATGAATTAGGAAGATGTGAGAATATCAACTAGTGAAGACCAGAGAAACCCTGTGTTGGGAATGATTTGCTTTTCTGTTCATTCACCTGGCACTGAAAAGAAGTCGGGCTTTTATTCAATAATTCTTAGTAAGACTTGATCTTAGTAGCCTTCACATAGTTCTAGGGAATAATCCAGACCTTTGTTCTGATGAGTGACTTAGCCCTATCCTGGTGAGGAGGGTCCTCCTTGTCCCCCAGACAGAAGTCATCTCATAGGTCCTATGGTGTAGTGTAATTTTGAGTTGCAGATGTAAGAGTTAGATGGTTCTGGAAGGTCATGCTCCTAAGGTTCATTGATCAAAATACTCCAGAAGGCCTGGATGAAGGTGACTTCGCTTCTCCATGACTCAGGAGCCATCTTGGCCTCACGGAAGATCCAAGGGCCCCAGACTAGAAACGGAAGTGTGGGTGGTCCAGCTGAGCCTAAAAAAAACAACAACAACAAAAAAAAGAGGCCTGCTCCTGACTATGCAGACCCAAGTGCATTTATGAGGTTCGACACCTGTCAAGTGCTTGGATATTTTCACATATTAATTCACTTCACCCTCACACTCACTCCAGGAGGCTGGGATATTTCTCATATGTTATGAATGGGGGAAAAAAATGAACTCAAGAAGTGTAGCATCTCATTCATGGCCAGGCACCCTTTACACAGAAAAGTTGAAAACGTAGACCCCACATCCAGCAGCTTGTCCTTTTTACAGACAGAGAGCCCCTTAAGACTGGACTTCTGAGTACCTTGGTCCAGCCCCTCACCCCAGATCCAGCTGGAGGTGAGGTTGACGAAAGGGGTCATGTTCTGGAAACTCATGACTATGGAAAGCACAAATGAAAACTAAGCTAGTTAGATGATAAAGCAGTCTATGCTTTAGGTGTGGTCTGGGGAACAAGCACATTCCTAACAAGGATACAAATGGAGGGCCCCAGTTGGCCCCCTTTTCTCTCTCTTCAGGCTCCTTCTGGCTCTGAGGGGGCCCTTGCCTGCCTGCCTTTGGACACTCAACTGTGCACGTCCAAGCTCTGCGCAAGCGCCACCCAAACAGCCAAATCCGGGAAGTGGGCTGGGGCTAGGGTTGCCAGAAAACACAGAAGAGGCAGTCGAACTGGAATTTAGATAAATAACTTTTTAGCATTATGCATGTTCTGAATATTTCATGGGACATAATTATACTAAAAAAATTTGCTGTATCTAAAATTCAAATTTAACTGGTCAGCCTGTATTATTTGCTACCTCTGGCAACTCCAGCTAGGACCCCTTGGTGAGGGAGTTCCAGGAGGCTAGGCATCCAGTGTATAGTCTAAAATGTAAGGAGGGCAGGGGGGCAGCAAGGGGTCCCTGGGTAGGCAGAACTACCCAGTTTCCCAGACTTTTTGCCTCCTAGGAAGGGCCCTCTAAAGCCTGGAGCCTGGGGTAGGGACTCCTGGTGCCCAGATCTAAGAGCAGTCTGGTTGAAGGAAGCTTGGAAAGCCAGCACATGGGAGAGAAAGGCCTGCAGCTGTGAAACAAAGAAACTGGGCTCCACCATGAGCCCTGGGCAAAATCATGTTCTCTCTGAGCCTCAGTTATCTGAACTGTGTGTAGAATGGAGGCTTTCCTGGATTCCTATTTGTCAGAAACCTGGCCTGTGCTCAACACTTAGTAGGTCTCAGTACTAGGAGCTTTTATTATCACCTTAAAGGGAGATCCCTGGTGGCTTAGAGGGTAAAGCGTCTGCCTGCAATGTTGGAGACCCGGGTTCAATCCCTGAGTCGGGAAGATCTGAGACGGGAATGGCAACCTACTCCAGTACTCTTGCCTGGAAAATCCCATGGACGGAGAAGCGGCTACAGTCCACGGGGTCACAAAGAGTCGGACACGACTAAGCAACTACACGTTTGTAAAGCGAGATCAATGCTAGGAAAATGCTGTGAGTTTTTCTGCTTCTTGCTTTCTGTTGTTGAGTTGATTGACCTCAGCTGAGCTGGGAAAAGGTATCATATCAATGTTTCCACTGCTTATACCTGGATTAGGAACACTCTCTCTCCGCTCAATGTAGCAGCCAATGAAGCTCAAAGAGAGACACTGGGGCTAAGTTTTCCGGGAGAGCTGAGGGCTTCTTCCGTTCCCCACCTGCCCTCACTGTTCCCCAACACCTATCTCTGGGCTGGTAGGTAGGTGAGGCACTGCCCTTTCCAGGGAGAGCGGGAAGGCAAGGAACAGAGCAGACACCTTGCCTGGCCTGATGTGCGTGAAGTAGTTACTCACTTAGCTCACAGACTTGTCTTCTGTCTTGGGTGGAGCCAGCCAGCCTTCTATGAGAATTTAAGCCCCATCCTTGTAACTCAGGGCTGTAGGGCTGCACACAAAGGGAGCCCAGGCAAGCTCACCCCCAGGCAAAGTGCTCAGTGTTTGAGGAGAGAGGTAAATGAACTTGGACCATCATGAAAGCTAAGACTCGTTTCTTAATTTCAGTCTCATTCCTAATCACCACCCCATGGAATGAATCTGACTCAGGGTATCTTTCTGTTTAAAAGTCCAGAGTAAGAAGTAAGGGGTGAGGGTGGTAAGCGCAAGGTGGCTCAGAGTCAAAATGATCAGCTTCCTTTTTAACTTGGGTGATTTAATGGGAGTAGAATTTTTTTGAACTTTAAGGCATCCAGGTTTCTTTCTTTTGCAGATTACAAGAGTTTAAGTTGACTAGGGGCTGAAATGACCTTGTTTAGGGGCTTGGACTGTCCCTAGGACCATTGTGGTTCTGTATTTTGGTGCAAGCAGATGAGATGGTGCAGGGAGTTGGGGTGGGGGTTCCCAGGAAGAAGCATTACCCAGAGTTCAGATGGAGCTCTGTCAGTTAAGGCGATAGCACTTCTCCAGCCCCTTCTGCATCTCTGAGGGTCTCGTGTAACCAGATGTAGAGCCTTTGTCCCTGAAAGACCATTGCACGAATGGCCTCTCTGCCACATCCAGGTACATTCATGAATCTTCATAAAAAGTGAAGCTGCTTTTCCCTCCTTCCTCTCCTCCTTTCAGATCCACCCTTCTCCCAGAAAAAGGACTCTTTCTTCAACTTTGTTACAGTAATAAAGAAAATATAAATGAAATAATAAAGTGCAGATATCTTAGCTAATAAAAACCATATGTCTTTAGAACCCCCACCACCACCTGTAAGGACACATAACCATTTTGCTCACCTGATAATAATGCTGAGGGTTTTTTTTTTTCCCTCTATTCATGTTAGTGTCTATGAGAGTGACTGTTTAGACAAATACATGGCTTTTCAGGCAGGAAGAGAAGAGGGCAACAAAGGATGAGATGGTTGGATAGCATCACCAACTCAATGGACACGAATTTAAGCAAACTCCAGGAGATGGTGAAGGACAGAAGCCTGGCATGCTGCTGTCCCTGAGGTCACAGAGCACTGGACACAATTTAGGGCTGAACAACAACAACAAATGGCTTTTCAGATTGACTGAGTTTTGAAATCAAATGATTAAGCACCTACTACAAGTAATAAGTTGCCAATTATTTTGGCAAATTGCCAATGCAATTTAGCAAATATTTTGACCGCTAGGGCAGTGGGTAACACGATCAAGAGTGAATCCTGACTCCACCACCTACTAGTTGTGTGACCTTGAGCAAGTTACTTTAATCCCTCTCCCTTACAATATGAATTACTAAAACACTGCTTCATTGGGTTGTTGTGAGGAATCATTGAAATCATGTGTGTTAAGCAGCCATCACAGTGCCTGGCACTATTGACTGGTCAAGGAATAAAGACAATCATGTGGTTTCTGTCTTTTAAGGAGCTTACTACCCTGAGCGAGAATAAAGGCAGAAAATTGCCACCTCTCCTGGAAAAGGATATACTACTGTGCTCAGTGAGTATATTAATCAGGATTCTTCGAAGAAACATAGCCAACCGGATATACAGACAGAGGGAAGATTTTTTTAATGAGGACTAGTTAATGCCATCAGAGAGGCTAAGAAGTCCCATCTTCTATCTGCAAGCTGAAGGAAGGCCTGGGAAAGCCGGTGGTGTGGTTCAAGTCCAAATCTGAAGGCTTGAGAACCTGGGCAACTGGTGGTGTGTAAGTTCTGGTCAGAGTCCGAGGACCCAAGAAATGTAGAAGCCAATAGTGCAAGATCCAGACCAAGTCTGAAAGTCCAAGAACAGGAGCACCAATGTCCAAAGGTGATTGCAAATGCCCCAGCTCCAGCAGAGAGCAAATTCCCCCTTTCTCTGTCTTTTCATTCTATCTGGCAGATAGGATACCACCCACCCACACTGGTGAAGGTGATCCTTTTTACCCAGTCTACCTATTCAAATAAAACACTCTCACACACACACAAAAACAAAACACTATCATACATATACCCAGCAATTATGTTTTACCAACTATCTGGGCGTCCTTTAGCCCAGTTGAACTGACACATAAAATTATCACAGGGGTCCATGAGCTGCTAAACTCCACACAGGCATGGGTAGAGAGGAGTTTGGGGGGCCAAGCTAGGCCTTGAGAGTTTACTAGCCTGCACTGAACAGGTTGAAGGGACAAAAAGAGCAGAGGTAAGTCATACCATCATGACTTCTGAAAAACACAGTAACCGTATTTATTGTCTATTTCGACAAATACCTGGTCCCTTCTAAATCAAATTAGTTGCCCCTACTCCTAAAGCTTACCCCTTCATTCTCCTTGACATTTTTCTCTAAATTTTAATGACTTCCCAGCCTTGTTCCATAGGGGCTCAGTGGTAAAGAATTTGCCTGCAATGCAAGGAGACTGCAGCTTTGATCCTTGAGTAGGGAAAATCCTTTGGAGAAGAAAAGGGCAACCCACTCTATTTCTTGCCTGGACAAAGGAGACGGGCAGGCTTCAGTCCAGGAGTCACAAGAGTCAGACATGACTTAGTGAGTAAACACCACCAGAAACCTTGTTCACCAGACACATCTTCTGCCCTGAGCATCCTATCCACAATTACCCATTCTATGTACTAAATTAGCATCCCCACTCAGTAGTTCTGGCCCAGTTCTCAGCCAAGCTCCAGGAGATTTGACGCTCTTTGTCCGTCTTCTCCACAATTTCCACATGAGCTTGGCTAAAATAGTACTTTGCCTCAGTGTTTCTGTTCATAAATAGACACATGTACTCTAGCCACCTAGATAAAAGGAGTCTGGCAAGCTGCACAAGCCTACAAAGTCTCAAGAAATGGAGTGGAAAAAAAACCCACTTAGAAATGGGCTTCCCTGGTGGCTCAGTGGTAAAGAATCCACTTGCCATTGCAGGAGACACGGGTTCCATCTCTGGTCCTGAAGGATCCCACATGTCATGCAGCAACTAAGCCTGTGCACCACAACTATTGGGCTTGTGCTCTAGGTCCCAGGAGCCACAACAAGAGAAGCTTGTATGCTGTGTCTACAGTAGTAGTCCCGACTCTGCAACTAGAAAAAAGCTCGAGCAGCAACAAAGATCCAGAACAGCCAAAATAAATAAAACTATAAAATAAGGCCAAAATTTTTTTAAAAGACAAATAAGTAGCAAAAAAAGGAATGGTATCTGACTCAGTTCACTGGGTTGGTGGGCTGGCTTGATCATATCCAAGAATGCTGCTTACAGATCAACTGGAGGCAAGGAAATCCAGCTGGAAGCTCAGGCTACAGCAAGATGGACCTGTATGTGTTAGAATTATCCCCCAAGTTAACGACTAACCGCAGTTCATCCAACAGGAGACGTCAGGTCTCCCGCAGGAGGATCCCAACCTCTAAGGCTCTAGCACAGGAAGGGGAAGGGGCTTTGGAAGAGACGGCCGGTGATTCTGGCTCCCGTTGAATGTGTTGGGGTTTTCCTCCCCTCACCACATCCAACTCTAGGATGCAACACCTGACAAGGGGAAGAACCTCCTTCTAACTGGCTGCAAGAAAAACATCCTGAGGCTAATTAAAAACAGAACTTAAGCTCAAGTAGAAGTAAACATCGCTCAATGAATGGCTTTGTCATTTGCCAAAACCTCACTTCTTTGCTGCCTTCATTTAGTTAATTAGCCTTTCACTGTCGATCTGCCGCTGTCAACTAGGCAGCGTATGCAAACCACATCTCTAACTCCAGTCGGCTCCTCAGTCTTTGAAAGATGGGAGGGAGGGCGTTGTAACCAACCTACAAGCCAATTGCAAAATGAAAAGTTTCATTTCCCAGGCATAAGGTGCCAAGATCTTTCTTCAATAACCCAGCAGAGTTTTCTTTCTCTGCTGGTGGAATTTCAAATTAGCAGAAGCTTCCGTGGTTTCTTGCAGACCACCTCAGTTCCAGATGAAAGGGCCCCCCAAGCCCCCGTTTGGCGTGTTTTCACGTCTCCTTTTATTGCTAAGCTTGCACTTACATTCTTAACTTTCTGTGCACAAGTTTTTTAAAAACTATAAATTAGCACCTTCATTCGCTCAGAGTTGACATCTGCTGCATTTCAAGTGAGAATTCATTAAAATCACCTGTTCATGAAACTATCGTTATCATAAAAGCATATAAGCAAAATACTGACCTCCTGGCTCCATCATTTTTTGTGATTATGTATATCAAATATTTCATAGATATGAGATATTATAAAACTTCATAGCATACTAAACAGTATATAATACTGTTAGTGAATACATGTATACAAGTAGTACAAATATTCGGACATGCTTGAAAATGATAAACATCACTTTCAGCAATTGAGGAGAACTTCCACCCAGAATACTTTTTTCTAGCCAGGTTGTAAACACGTTTATACACACACACTATTACATGTACACACACATTCTCAGTTTCATTTTATATATATCTTATATGAACAAGGCATTCTGGAGTTTGTCTTAGAAGACTTCATTCTACCTTTAAAAGAAAAGGAAGGCAGAGCAAGTGAGAGTTTGTTGATGTGGGGGGTGTTCACGACCTCACTTTCAAGGGTTTTGAGTGCCTTCCAGTAGCTCCCCTCCTGGGTTCATTTTTTGAGGCAGGCTCAGGCTTGGCTCGAGGCCAGTGTGACAATCAAGGCTGGCGCAGTCTCTTCTTTCAGAGATTATTTCTCAGGTTTCTTTGTTTTATTGGTGGACGGAAGGAGAGACAGTGAGCAACCGGGAATGGGAGGGAGAGGAGATCAAGCGGGAATTTCTCAACTCAAAGCGGCGTGTCCTGCTGCCGCCCCAGCCCGCGAAGTTGTGCTCACACAGCCAGGCTCACCGCCCAGGCGGGAGGGCTTCAATTAATCCAGAGAGTCTGGGCAGCTAGACTGATCCCTTTGAGAGGCTCCAAACCCGGAGGAGCACCCCTGACTCGAGCTGTCTGGCCAAGGTGGTTTCGAAGAATGGTGAACTCAAGGGAAAATTAAAACAGAAAAGATAAAACTATCAGGTTAAAATACGTGCCTTTAAATAGCTATGGGCCAGACACCAAAATGAGTCTTTATAAGCTTCCAAGGAGGCAATTAAAGGAACTGGGAACAAGCTGAAGAACCAGATGATTTCAGCGTTGGAAACAGCAGAAGGAGGGAGGAGGATCAGAAAGGGGGCCCCCAGGCCAGCAGTAGGGCAGGATGAGCAGACGGACCTCACCCCCAGGCCAGCCAGAGGAGCCCCCCACCCCACACACAGCCCTCTTGTGAAACGTGTGCCCCCAGATCCTGCTGGCCTTACATCCGCCTTCAGCGGGGACAGAAGAGGAGAAAGGGCACCAGCGCTGAACATCTTTGAAATTCTGCTTGGGTTCCAAATGAAAAATCGTTCTGCCTTCAAAGCCTAATGGAAGTTTGGGAGGAACATGTGCTTCCCCCTTAGGTTCAAAAGAGAAATTAATATCCCTCTCATTTCTCTGTGCATTTATATTTCCCTTTCTCAAGCAGAGAGGAGAAATTATGATAAGAGGCATCCTATAAAAATAGAAGGTATTACAGAATAACAGTACTGCTCCTTTATAAAAGCAGATGTTTCCATATTTTCTTTAAAACAGAGAAACATAATTTGCTTTAAAGTCTACCATAGTACCAGCGTATCTAATACAAAAAAAAGATTGTTTTTTATAAGGAATCATCATGATTATTTACTCCTATTCCATTTTAAAACATTGTGTTTGCAAGGCAGATGTCAGAAATTATGTCCATAAGCCTTGGCAGAGATAGCATTGGGTGCAGATTACAGGGAACTTTCACATCTTAAATCATTTATTCCTATAGAGATGTTCTTTTCTGATGAGAACATTTTAATTTCATAATAGGAAAAACAAAATTAATTGAGCAGAAATCCTGTAACAGGCCCTACTAACACAAAAATGGTTAAAAGATCTCATGACCTATTTCTGCCCTGAAAGAGCCTGTGTCCAATAGAGGAAGAAAGCAGGTGAAGAGGAGCAAAATGATGAGTGTTACAACCGAGTCAGGCGATGACATACCTGAAGGAACAAGTCTCTCCGTAGGATGACTACCAAAGAAAACTACCCCTCCATGATACTGCTGAAAACAGAAAGGCAAGGTAATCAGAGACAAATAATAAAGGCCAAGAGGAATGGCAGTCTGATTTTTTCCGGAAGCAGAAAGGAGTCCAGTGTGGCTAGAGTGTGGAAATGGGCCAAGACTGGAATGGCTGGAGCTGGGCTGGGAGTGTGGACTTGGAGCCGGAAGGCAGTTCATCAAAGGCTTAGACTGCTGTGCAAAGGAAGGTGGCTGCTAAGAAATAGGGGAAGGAAGTCAGTTTAGAAAGAACCCCCTGGTCTTCAGAAGCTGTGTTGGAAGAGAAAGGGGTCTTTCAAAAACAAGCAGCATTTGTACTATGGCAGTGTTAGGGTGGACTGAAACAGGGAAAGGTGAAGTCAGACTGGATCTAGTGAAAGGAAAGGCGAGCTTGAGGATCAAGTTCCTAACACAAAAAGTGGTTGGCTAAAATAGGAAGTGCTAAGTAACATTTAACATCCACCATGTGTTGGTATGTGCCAGATCCATGCTAGTTTAATTCTCACAACAACCATCTAGGGCAGGAGCTATTATTATACCCATTTTACAGATGAGTATTGGTGATGGACAGGGAGGCCTGGCGTGCTGCAATTCATGGGGTCGCAAGGAGTCGGACACAACTGAGCGACTGAACTGAACTGAAAATGAGGCAAAGAGAGGTTTAGTAAAGAGCTAAGATTACAGATGACTCAGTGAGGCAGCCAGAATTTAAATGAGGGGAATTCAGCCCCCTGGACACTTACTACACATATGCTCATGGAGAAGAAGACATAGTATTTAAAGGGAAAGAAGTGAGATCATGTATGAATGTAAATTTTGAAGTTGCTGCAGGATATCAAACAGAAGAGGGCAGCAAAGGATGAGATGGTTGGATGGTATTGCCAATTCAATGAACATGAACTTGGGCAAACTCCAGGAGATAATGAGGGCAGGGAAGCCTGGTGTGCTACAGTCTATGGGGTTGCAAAGAGTCGAATACGACTGAGCAACTGAACAACAGCAAATCAAGACAGATGTCCAATAAATGGTTGGAAAAATAGGCCTGGCACGTGGAGCAGCCAGCATACCCAGCTCTGTGTCAGAGTTGGAGTTATGACATCATCAAAAGAGTTAGTACCCACAATGAAAAGTACCCGTATACCAGATTTTGTTATTTTTGGCCACATGGCGTGGCTTGAAGGATCATAGTTCCCCAACTAGGGACTGAACTTGTGCCCTCAGCAATCAAAGTGCAAAGTCCTAACCACTAGACTGCCAGGGAATTCCCCGTCCCTTTTTTTTTTTTGGTAGAATATATCAGATTTTTTACCCTGTTCCCTGGAAGCTCTGTGATAAAAGAATCTGTCTGCTAATGCAGGAGACATGGATTCCATCCCTGGGTCAGGAAGATTCCCCTGGAGAAGGGAATGGAAACCACTCCAATATTCTTGCCTAGGAAATCACACAGACAGAGGAGCCTTGCAGGCTACAGTCCATGGGCGTCACACAAGAGTCATACATGATTTAACAACTAAACAAATATCAAGTTTTAGTCAAGCAAATAATTTTCAACACAGAACTGAACACATACCCTAAAACAACTCAAAGATAGATTCTTCTATAAAATAATTCATCCCTTTTAGTACCTGTTCATATAACTTTGGAATGATGCCTACTGGTTTTCAATTAAAACAAAATACCTCATAAATGTGTAAAAATTCAGTTAGGAAGAAAGGGTTCATTTTAATTTTATAAACCACTTAGCACATGTGTTGGGCTGGGGAAATAAAATATGTCTCCATCACTTATGTTGATAGAACTTCATAGGTAGCCCACAATAGTGAAGAGTTCCTCATAGGTAAATGGAATGCAGACCTCTCTCCAGAAAAGAGAGAAGAAAGTCAATCATGAAATTGAAGATCACGGGGAGGAAGGGAGAAACCCCAGTCCCTTGGCCTCAGCTGTACAGTCCACACAATCACCGACCACACCGTTCACAAACATTGAATACTACTTAGATTTTTGTGGCCTGCCAGGATTGCCCATGTAGATTCTTTGCATTCATACCACCCGCAACTAGAGCCCCCCCACCCCCACCCCAAACACAGCTGTTGTGTGAAATCTGCTCTCTGGCTTCAGCTTTAAGGGGCTGGGGCACCAGGACCCTTATCTAGTTCCAGAGAACACTGCTATCCTGTATTGTTTCTCGGCGCCAAATGACCATTATGCAGTGTACTGCATTATAACATGAGATTCCTTTCACAGAAGAACATTTGAGACCGTTTATGTCTTGTTCACTTAGCCCCCCTCTGCTAAGTACCTCAACTGACTCTCAGATACCATCTTATGAAATCTTCACAGGTTTCTGTACTGGAAATATTTTTATGCAGTGGCTTGGAGCGCAAAGGCATTTCCATGAATGCATGTCCTGGTTGAGAGCAGGTATTCATTTATTCTTCCACTGGGGAATCAGCAGATCATTTTCTTCAGCAAATCCCATGGTGGTCCAACTCTCACTTGGGCAGCAGTGGCCCTCTCATACAGTACATCTTGCCTCTCTCACTGACCTCCATACTTCTCACCACCGTTTTCAGTTCAGAGGCTTTTCAGAAGACTCACACACACACACAAACCCCCAAGAGTTAACAGAATGTAATGGTCTAGTCAAGGCTATGGTTTTTCCAGTGGTCATGTATGGATGTGAGAGTTGGACTGTGAAGAAAGCTGAGCGCCGAAGAATTGATACTTTTGAACTGTGGTGTTGGAGAAGACTCTTGAGAGTCCCATGGACTGCAAGGAGATCCAACCAGTCCACACTAAAGGAGATCAGCCCTGGTGTTCTTTGGAAGGACTGATGCTAAAGCTGAAACTCCAGTACTTTGGCCATCTCATGCGAAGAGTTGACTCGTTGGAAAAGACTCTGATGCTGGGAGGGATTGGGGGAAGGAGGAAAAGGGGACAACAGAGGATGAGATGGCAGGATGGCATCACCGACTTGATGGACATGAGTTTGAGTGAAATCAGGGAGTTGGTGATGGACAGGGAGGCGTGGTTTGCTGAGATTCATGGGGTCACAAAGAGTCGGACATGACTGAGCAACTGAACTGAACGGTTAACAGCGTAGGCTTGAAATCAAGCTCATTTACTGTGTTAACTTGGGCAAGTTTTCTAACATCTGTAAAATTCAGTGTCTTCATCTGTAAAATGGGAATAATCACAGTCCTTCTTAATATGCTTGAGAGTTGTTATAACATACAAAGTGTTTGGACAAAGCTGGCAGGTGGTGAGTGGACAAAGCTGGCAGGTGGTGAGTCCTCCATATGTAGTGGTTGATTAGATCCACCAGTCCATGTGCATAAAGCAAAGAGCCAGGAAGTGGATGTCAGAGGTTATTTTTTTATTTTAATTGGAGGTTAATTACTTTACAATATTGTATTGGTTTTGACCCAGAGGGATGGTATGGGTAGGTGAGCTTTCTTGATAAAGTCAAGTTCTCTGGGACTCAACTTCTGCTTCCTGAGGTGGCATGGATTATTCTCACAGGGGCTTTGGGGGAAGTAACTGCAGCTGGGGGCCAGTGGTGAATACAATGGGCCCTTTTAGGAGCTCCTGCTGGTCCACAATGGGTATCAGACAGCTCAGGAAGGTTTCTTAAGTCCCTGAGGCAAGTCCCTGCCTCAGGGACTTAAGAGTGGTTGAAGAAAAATACCCCCAAAGAAAGAACTTTTCTCTGGCTCTGCCTCACAAGCAGAACTCTGAGACTTCATTTCCCTTTCTTATCAGGAATAAAATAACTACCCAACTGCAATCCTATGCACAACTATATCTCTGGCACTTATTTTTCTGAGGCACCTACATGGCAGAGCTCCTGTAGGGTCTTCATAGGCAATAAAGTATCCATTAGCCAGTCGTTTCCTCCAGAGATTTGCTTATGGTTCTTCCTGCCCCTGTTCTCTCTCTCTCCCTCTCCTTCTAGAAGCTGCTCAGTAGAGCCACAGACCAGCTTCAAAATTGGGAAAGGAGTGTGTTAAGGCTGGTTGATATTTAGACCACAGGTAATAATTAGCCTCCCATCTAATGCCTATGGCAGACATCATCAATCAATAGTGGTTCTTTTCTAGTAAACCCAAGAGTCTTTTTCCAACACAACCATTCAGGAGCCAATATCACACAATTCAACCTGGCAAGTGAAGTGAAACTTCTGTGTCACCCAGGCACTAGGCCTTAAAGAATGAAAACTCAAATCCCTCCAACAGGGACTAGGCTGATCATGCAAATAAAATGGGTGGGATGTCAGTCCCCATGGACACTTCATGTGAGAGTGCTGAATGAAGCATCTGTCCTGGATGAAGGGGCAGCCAAGTCACTTCAGCTGTTGTCTTCCCATGTTGAAGCGCATGTTTAACATTGCTTTATCTTCATATTTTTTAGTAAAAACCTGAGCATGTGAGCATGTATCTCAAAATCTCAGTTTTTCGACACTGTGCAGCTGAAACAGAATGCACATTTGGGTCACACACAGCTCAGAGGCCATCATTTTATAACCTCTGCTATAAGCCAAGTCTGTAATCCTTGCCTTTCTCTGAATTCTGAGCATCTGGGTAAGTTTCATGACTTGATTTCCTGGAAGCACAGCTCTCGCCTCGATTAATGAGATCCCTAAGATGCATCTGGACAAACCACTCATATACGCAAGGCACCAGCTGGCTCCAGTGTTTGCCTTCTCCAGACAGAAGGGTCAAGGCTAGTCTCTGCCCAGCGTGGCTCCCAGCAAACAAGAAGAAAAGGAAAGGCCTGTTTTCCTTAACACTGGCAAGAGAAACCGGAGAGAGGTGTCTGACCAATGTTTGGGAAAATCTCAAAGGTCACATGTTGTCTGAGAATTTCCAATTCTGTCCCTTCTCGAATGTCTTGCACTCTGTGGTACTTTCTCCCAACAAGGTTTCCCAGATATGCCCTCATTGTTCTGGTAATATTTTTCCTTCTATACCCCCGGCTGTCTCAACACCTGGTCCCAAATTAGCAATCTTACCAAAAAATGTAAGATACCCACTCCAAATTGTCACACTCTAGAGCCCCTTCTGGCTCCAGGCTCCCCTATGAGTCTTCCGTTCTGCCTGACTAAGCAGCTGGTGCTCTGCTGCTCTGAGCTCCTGCCATCTCCCCTTTCATTGTTGCCTCAGGGCTCTCTGACCTTGCAATGGGATCATTAGTTAATCTTATCAACTAATTTGCTGAGGAAAGACACTAGGCTCTTGGCCTTCTAGGGGAGAATAACAATGGAATTCTAGAAAGAGGGCACCCATCTTTGTAGTCTGTCTCAGGGCAATTATCTCTGTAGTGTGTACTTGTGGGCAGGCTAGAGGGAAGGCTTGACCCTTAGACCTTAGGTGGGTAGGCTTCATTCCCATAATTATCCTAAAGGAGGGGAAAGGGAACAGTGTGATACAGCCCAGAGAGAGGCCTGATCTTAGAAAAGACATGTCTACTATATGCATGCATGTGCGCTAAGTCGCTTGAGCTGTGTTCAACTGTTTGCAACCCTATGGTCTGTAGCCTGCTAGGCTCCTCTGTCCATGGGATTTTTCAGGCAAGAATACTGGAGTGGGTTGCCATGCCCTCCTCCAGGGGATCTTCCCGACCCAGGGACTGAACCCGCATCTCCTATGTCTCCTGAATTTGCAGGCAGATTCTTTATCACTAGTGTAACCTGGGAAACCCATCTACTATATGATCTTATGATTAATATCTCAGTTCCCATGTATAAAATAGAGATACTAACTCCAGCCCAGCCCTCTTCCCAGGGCTTTTATAAGACTTTATCAAATCATTTGTGAATGAGTCTTGAGCTAAACAGATGGGTAGCTATTAAAGAGTTGCATTTAGGGCCATAGATGCTTGAATTCGGCATGACTTTGATAATCGTTGTTTGCATTGTCTCACTTCTGAGGGTTACCAGGTGAACAACAGGAGAAAGACAGATCCCACTGCTATTTATCCTAGGCTAAGTTTCCAGGGCAGGGTTCTCAGCCTAGGCTGTATATTAGCATCATCTGGGGGAGGTTTATAGACCGTAATGTCATGAACCAATTAATTCAGAACCTAATATCTGAGGCGGTAGGACCCAGATATCAGTACTCTCTTAATAGCCCCTCAGGTGATTCTCTGCACACAGGATTGAGAACCCCTGCCCCAGGGTAAGTCAGCAGCATAGAGATTAATTGGAGTCTTCTTCCATCAATCATGCAGCCACACTTGAGGGACAGAGTGACACGGTCAACTCACAAGGGCTCAGAGCACCCTTGGTTTTCTTTCTCGGCAAGTGGGTCAGCATGGGCGGTGCTACACCGTGACCCACTCTGGGCGTTGCATTTACTCCTCAGAACTACTGGGGGTTTCATGTCAAAGGTTTTTAAAATGTCACAGGGGCTTGGAAGAGGGAGGGCAGTGAGGAAGAATCGTGTTGGAGAAAGGGAATATAAGGTTGAAAGAAAGAGATAAAAGCGAAAAGAAAAAAAGAGAGACAAAGACAGGCAGGGGGTGGGGTGCAGAGAAGCAGCAGCAGAAAATAAAACTGCTGATAATGGCTTTCAGAATTCAGACCTGCTTTCAAACCATATGGCAGAGATATTAGCTTGCCTGTAATTACTACAACATTCTCAACTGCAGAATGACTTTCATTAAAACCCATGGATTGAGGCACTTGGAATTTGTGAATAATTTTGCTTTGAGCTCCAGCTCTATTATGCTTCTGTTTGGAGTTGATATTTTTTAGGGAGGGAGAGACTCCACTTGTTCATCAAGCAACTATTTTGGAAATAATGCTGTCAAAATCCACTTAACGAGCATTTGTTGAGCACCCATCATGTGCCAGGCTGTGTGCTAAGAGCTGGGTAGTAGGAATAGATAAAAAGGACTGATCCCATCCCTTGGAGCCACATCCATTCAATAAATATGTTCAGGATCAACAGCTTGCCAGGCACCCTGTGAGGTGCTAGGGGTTGAGAGAACCCTAGAAACTGACAAGAATGCAGTCAACTACTTGTAGTAGGGTCACTTGAGTGTAACCCATCAGACATCCATTAGGCTGCCTCCAGTGATGAAGGGAGGAACATGGTAGATGCATTTATTTTTGACTGCAGGGGTACCTAGAGTAACAAGAGTGACCACCTAGTGAGCCAGGAAAAAGGCGGAGGTGACAACTTTCCATTTCCTGATGGAATCAGGTTCCAAGCAGGTTCCTGCATGGAGAATGTCCCTCTCTTTCTAGAATGGAATGTGACCAAAAGAACTCCCAGTTTCAGGGCTTAGCTCATTTAATATCTATACCATCCTTGCTAGCCATTTGCCGCTTAGCCCAGAGAGGACAAGCTGCTTGCCATCCCTGATCAATTGGTAATGACTGCTCAGAGTGCTGCTGATAAGGTTTCTGAGCTCAGAGGCAAAAAGTTTGGTGACTGATAGGTAATGTCTGCCATGGTGTCGCATTAAACCGTATAATTTGCATCCCTCTCTCAGCCCCATCTCGTTTGCTATCTATTGCTGCACAACAAACCACTCCCAAGATAGCAGCTTATTTTCCTCATCAGTCTGCAATGTAGGCGAAACTCACAGGAGACAGCTGGTCATAGATTAGGGCAGAAGATCTCCTTCTAAGATGGCTCATTCACATGGCTAGAACATTGGTCCTGCCTATTGGCTGGGAGCTCAGATGGGGCTACCCTCCAGGGGCCTTGGTTCCTTTACACATGAGCTTCTTTAAGGGGCAGCTTGGGTTTCCTCACAGCATTGTGGCTGGCTTCCGAGAGACGGTAAATGAAACTTCTGGTATCTTACAACCTGGTCCTTGACACTGACCGAACATCCCTTCTGCCGTATCCTGTTTGTCAAAGTGGTCACAGAGCCTGCTCAGGTTAAAACGAGTAGAAAAAGCATCAGCAAAGTTGTGGCCAGCTTTCTTCAGCCAAATTTTTCTATTTTGTGAAGCAAGTTGAGTCTAAGCTTCAACTGTTGGTTGAGTTTATCATAAAAGTGGTGGGTGGGGAGCTCAAGACTGATGACTTGGGCAAAATGGTTTCGAATGTGAGAAGTATCTTTGCAATCGATTTTGTGCTGCTGTCTCCGATGTCCTTCGTGGTAAGCCTCTGCTCTCCTGTACCTTCTCAAGAACTTCAAAGGTTTAGTCCTTTGTGAAGGCAGAGCGCTGCCAAGCCTTTGCCAGTTGTTCCAGGAAGTGGGCATCTGTACTTCATAATGTTTTCCTCTCTCTCTCTCTCTTTACCAACTGAGGCCTCCACTTTCCCCATTGTGTCTTTTGCCCAACCTCTACTTCTTGGGGTGATTGTCCCAAAGCGTCTCTTGTCCCACTCTTCCAGGCTCTGTCATAGCGTTATAAAGGCTGTGGCTTTCCAAATCTAGCTGTCAACTTCTGTGCAGGGGCGGGGATGGGCTCATGGTTTCTAGAGCTGTGCATTCAGCAAGGATTTTCTGATGAGCCCAGGGAAGGGAGAAGGTTCTCCTACCTCCCCCAGGTAGCAGAAGCCATCTTTGGAGTTAACAAATTCTAAGCAAGTCTGTGGCTCTTTTTTTATTGTTATTTGCTCCTGCCATGCCCATCGAGCATGAAGTGGCTCCCAAAGAAAGAAAGGAAACTGGGAGGAAAAACAGAACAAAACAGAAAACTCTAACATGCACATTCTTCCCTAAGGTGAATGAATGTGCGCTGACAATCCTATTATTCTTTTTAGAACAAAAAAATTCTTCTATTTGCCTTTGGTTACTGAAAGCTTTATGGGTTTCCCTAGTGGCTCAGATGGTAAAGCGTCTGTCTGCAATGCAGGAGATCTGGGTTCGATCCCTGGGTTGGGAAGATCCCCTGGAGAAGAAAATGGCAGCCCACTCCAGTATTCTTGCTTGGAAAATCCCATGGACCATGGGGCCTAGTAGGCTACCGTCTATGGAGTCGCAAAGAGTCGGACACGACTGAGCGACTTCACTTTCACTGAAAGCTTAATCACTTCATATAATCAGAGGATTCAGCACCCTAAGGTACGAAGGTACTCTAAATGAGAGGCACTATCAACCTGGTTTTAAAATTGGTTGTGAGTTTTCCAAGGTATATTATTTCAGCTTATCCACAATGTCTAGGAACCCTCCCAAGTCTCTTGGTAGACTACCAGACTGATCTGATGCTAATTACAATTAGTGATAAATACTCAGTAAAAAATTTTGAATTTAACGATTAGCGATTTCCAGACAGGCTGCCAAAATAGAAGAAAACTCTAACCTAAGCTTTAGAAATGTTAAGGTCCTAAGATTAAAATCTTCCTTTTTATAGTTGTTAACCAAATTGAAGAACAATGTCATAACTGTATTTTTTTCATGTAAAATTTGCTATTTTTTATTGGTAAAGCCTGGTCTTTGGAAAGCATGGAAAACACCAAATTATTATTATTTTTTTAATCACACCATTGACAAAAGACAGCATTGTTTGCATTTTATTTCCCCAGAACTAATAGAAAAAGGAGAAATAACCCTGTGGTACATTATTCCTGGCTACCCAGATTACTCAGAATTTTACTTTTGAGGCAATAAAACTGACCCTCCCAAAGGCATAGTGTTCCACTGGGGTGAGACGCACATAGTTTGAATCTTGGTTTTGGGCTTTTCTTACCTGTGCAACCCTGGCAAATCCATTACCTGCAGCTGCCTCAGTTTCTTCATCTGTAAATGAGAATCATCAGGACTGCCTCCTGGGCTTTTGTGAGGGTTGGAGATAATATATGTGAAGCTTCTAGCACAGTGCTTAGCAAAGGGAAGTGGTCAATGTTGGCCCCAAATTAACTTTTCATGAATTTGTGAACTGGATTCTTGACTACAGATTTGCCAGCCACAGGAGTCTGAGCCATCTGCAACTTGGCTGCCAGAAAGGGGCCTTCATTTCAGCATAGCCCAGAAATAATTAGGTCTTGCCAGTGGTAAAGAACTTGCCTGCCAACGCAGGAGACGGAAGAGATGCAGGTTAGATCCCTGGGTCGGGTAGATCCCCTGGAGGAGGGCATGGCAACCCACTCCAGTATTCTTGCCTGGAGAATCCCATGGACAGAGGAGCCTGGTGGGCTACAGTCCATGGGGTCACACAGAGTCAGACATGACAGAAGCGACCTAGCACACTTAAACTGGAAAAATGGCTCTTTCCCACTATGTACGATCTCACAGGCACCCTCTCACTTCATATTTGGGCATCAGCCTGTATAAAATGGAAGCTGTCGTTCTAGAGCACCCACCGTCTGGATGCGTCCCTCTGGCTCCCCTGAACAGACTTCCTCTGCGGGAATGCTCTCCCTCATTCTCCCCGTTCTCATCATGTTCTCCTGCCATCCACTCTGGAGTTGGTACATTTTTCTACTATCACATGTCTCTTTCTAATCTGCAAAGTTGGCTGTAATGTTTTTTCTTGAATAGGAATTTTCCCTTCACCCCTCTACCCCCTGTATCTAGCAGAGCAGCACTTAGTAAATGTCAATAAACGTTTGCTGAGTAAATGAATCAGAGTTGAGTAAAAGGGTGGATAAGCAGCATGCTTTCCATAACCCAAGATCCAAGCTATTTTCCAGATCATGAACAATGGACGTGCACTTTTTCCTCTCTTCACTACTGATTTGTTCTGAGGTTAACTGGGGAGGTATTGACCAGCAAGGTTCACCAAGACCTGGGCAGGGGAATCTGCAGGGGAGAATTTGTTACAGTTCAGGTCACCACGAGCTTTCTGGTGAGAAACTAGGAAGCTTGTAGAACTCCAAGGGCTCCAAGTCACTTTCCACTGACTCCAAGTGAATGATGGCCCCTGCGTCACAGTGCGCTCTTCTTATATGAATGATGCCCTCTGGGACAGTTATAGTCCAGTGCTAGTTTCACCCTATAATGTGTCCCTTTGGGAAGAATTTTGCAATATTTCTTGGTGCTGTTGGAATAAAGCCAGCCCTAAACACTTCCATGCTTGTAGGGAGGAAACCAGCTTATCCACTTCCCTTGGGCCCTCCTGGTATCCTCCTTCAAGCCCCACACAATTAAGGCTCTGAGTCAATCTCAAACCTGACAGAGATACACATCTCCTCCTCTCTCGCCCCGGGCTCTTACTGGTCTCATTCTTGCTCTTGCACCTCTGGGCTGGCCAGGTGTCTGGAATGACTAAATTTTGACAAGAGACCCAGAAGCCACTTCCTCCTGCCAATCTGACTTCTATCACTGTCAGCCCTGAGGGCCCCCATCTCCAGCAATACCAAGCAAACTGTCAGCACTCACTAAATAATGCAAGAGACCGGGAGAAGCTGATGTATAACAAAGGTTGTGGAGAACAGGGGCACTGAGGTTACTATGCCCCCATTCAGACAGCTCTGACTAAGCTGAGCCACTGACTGGGGTAAATTCCACAAACCACTCTGACCCTCAGTTTCTACATGTATAAGGTTAGGATAATGATACCTACTCTACAGGATAGTTGAGGGAATTAGAGTTCCTATTCAAGTGTCTGAATAAAGCTGGCACCTATTCAGCCCTTGATCAGTAATTGTGGGCTATTCTTTCTCAGATAACTCAGTTTATCTCCTCCACTCTGGGCAGGACCAGCAAAAAGCTGAAAGTCAGATCAGTCGACCTTGGTTCACATTACTACAGCTGAACCTTGTCCTTCCTCAAAGATTTTTTTCTTATGAAAACACCAAGTCAAAGAATTTCTAAAACAAATCTTTCCTCCATGGAATGGCGGAAAGAGTTGAGCTAAAGCATTTAAAACAATTGATTCCATCACTCACTCACCAGAATTCAGGGCAAAGGGCAGTCTCAGGTCCGGGTTTCTCCTCTGAAGATAGGAGCAATGAATGACATCCACATCAGTTGGTCATTGCAAAGATTAAGTGAGATAATATGGAAGATCCTCTGGGACAAAATGTTGGTACTAGTTCCTCCCATTCCTAATGTTTCCATTTTATAGAAAACTGAGATTTAGGGACTTGCCTTGTGGTCCAGTGGCTAAGACTCCACACTCCCAATGAAGGGGGCTTATGTGCTACAACTAAGGCCCGGTGCAGCCAAATAAACAAACTATGTATATATATATTTTTTTAAACTGATGTTTAAAGGGTTAGGCAAGTCACTTAATATCTGTGAATGTCATGTTTGCAAGTTAAGTCACTTCAGTCATGTCAGGCTTTGTGCAGTCCCATGGACTGTAGCCACAGGCTCCTCTGTCCATAGGATTTTCCAGGCAAGAATACTGGAGAGGGTTGCCATGCCCTTCTGGAGTGGGTTGCCAGGGGATCTTCCCAACCCAGGGATCGAACCTGCATCTCTTACATCTCTTGCATTAGCAGGCGGGTTCTTTACCACTAACACCACCCCTTAGTGGAAGCCCCTTTATGAATGAGCATGCCTATAAAATGGATTGATATAAAAGGCCTCTGAGGGGCTCTCCATGCTAAAACATGTAAGTCTCTGAGCT
The DNA here is from genome assembly GCF_023091745.1 of Budorcas taxicolor. Classification (NCBI taxonomy): domain Eukaryota; kingdom Metazoa; phylum Chordata; class Mammalia; order Artiodactyla; family Bovidae; genus Budorcas; species Budorcas taxicolor. Next base: position 27,339,332 of record NC_068917.1, on the reverse strand, counting down.
ACAGCTGATGCATGGAATCACCGCTGTTACAACATCTTCCTGATGAGTGAGCACTGAAGTAGACCACTGAGTCCAGGACTCAGACCAAGATTCGGACCTTGGGTCCATCTGCATGGCACTGTTACTTTTGAAGACTATTTCCAGGCCAGTCAGAGAAGCAGCAGCCTGCAAATGTCTGGAGCATGTCCCTGCTCTTACAGCGCCCACAGCAGGGCATCCATGTAAATGATTATCCATACTGCTGAGATCTCTCCAGTCACATGAGCATCACAGCAAAGAGGACAGGTGTGGCTGCTGGCAGAGCGCTGGACAGGCACTGCCATCCCCTGTGTGGATTCTGGGCAAAGGCAGAGATTTAAGTGTCCCCAAGTGATGATGATGATAAAAGGGAGCTGAAACTATTTACAATAGCTAGAACATGGAATGGCAACCGAGTCCAGTACTCTTGCCTGGGAAATCCCATGGATGGAGGAGGCTGGTGGGCTGTGGTCCATGGGGTCGCTAAGAGTTGGACACGACTGAGCAACTTCACTTTGACTTTTTACTTTCATGCATTGGAGAAGGAAATGGCACCCCACTCCAGTGTTCTTGCCTGGAGAATCCCAGGGATGAGGGAGCCTGGTGGGCTGCTGTCTATGGGGTCACACAGAGTCGGACACGACTGAAGCGACTTAGCAGCAGCAGCAGAACATGGAAGCAACCTAGATGTCCATCAACAGATGCATGGATAAAGAAGTTGTGATACATATACACAATGGAATATTACTCAGCCATTAAAAAGAAGCACATTTGAGTCAGTTCTGATTAGGTAGATGAACCTAGAGCCTATTATACAGAATGAAGTTAAGTCGGAAAGAGAAAAATAAATATCGAATACTAAGGCATACATACAGAATCTAGAGAGATGGTACTGAAGAATTTATTTGCGGGTCAACAATGGAGAAACAGACAGAGAATATACTTATTGACATGGGAAAAGGGGAGGAGATGGTGAGATGTATGGAGAGAGTAACATGGAAACTTACGTTATGGTATGTAAAATAGATAGCCAATGGGAATTTGCTGTATGGCTCAAGAAACTCAAACGGGCTCTGTATCAACCTAGAGGGGTGGGGTGGGGAGAGAGATGGGAGGGAGGTTCAAGAGGGAGGGGATATACGCATACCTATGACTGATTAATGTTGAGGTTTGACAGAAAACAACAAAAGTCTGTAAAGCAATTATCCTTCAATTAATAAACAAATTTAAAAGAAAAAGAATGGAGCTGAAGAAAAGTCATCCCATCCCTGCCTTCAGATACCTGCTTTCAAGGTTTCACAAAGGCCCAGTTTTCCTTGTGCACATCTGCTAAGCACCTAATTAGCTTCCCTGGTGGCTTGGCAGTAAAGATCTGCCTGCCAGTGCAGGAGACACAAGTTTGAACTCTGGATTGGGAAGATCCCCTGAAGGAGGAAATGGCAACCCGTCCATATTTTTGCCTGGAGAATCCCATGGACAGAGGAGTCTGGCAGGCTACAGTCCATGGGGTCACCAAGAATCAGACACGACTGAGTGATTAAACAATAAGCACCTAATACATGTTTCTTTCTAAGGCAATTCAGGAAACACACATCACCATAAGTCACGGTGTTCCAAAACTTCCTGAAACATAAGAGCTACATTTCACAACCTATATTCTTAACACCAAGAGGCTTTCCAAATTCAATAGGTCCCACACATGTGAGTTTGAAAATTTCTGCATCCTTGGAGATTTACAGTGCACTTCATCACAGCCAAGGCACCGAGTGATGAAAAGAAAGCTCATTTGATCTTATTTAATTGACAGGTCAAAAATTAATGTAAAACCCAAGACTTTTTTTAAAAAATGAGAAGCAAACGTTCTTCAGACCGAATTTGGAAACTGCCATGCTCTAATTTTTTTTTAAGTTTTTATTTTTAAAATATTTTTGGCTGACTGGGTCTTCACTGCTGCAAGGGCTTTCACTAGCTGCAGCGAGCAGGGTACTTCGTAGTTGCTCTGCGCAGGCTCTCCATTGCAGGGGCTTCTCTTGTTGCGGAGAACAGGCTCTAGGCGCAAGAGCTTCAGTTGCTGCAGCTCAAGGGCTCTAGAGCACAGGCTCAGCCGTTGCGGTGCACGAGCTTAGTTGCTTTGTGGCATGTGGAACTTTCCTGAACCAGGGATCGAACCAGTGTCTCCTGAATTGGCAGCCAGATTGCTATCCACTGAGCCACCAAGAAAGTGCATCCTATAATTTTACATGGAGATTAAATGTCCTCTTTTCACCACAAATAATGGTATTTTCACTATGTTGCAAATAGTTTTCACCATCACTATCACCCACCCACACTCCCATCCCTACCCATCTCAGGTATCATGTTAACTTTGGAATAAGCATATGGCAACTGCTTGCTCATATCCCACTTAGAACTCAGTCTCACGGTTAATATGGCCTCTTAAGCCCCCTGCAGGGTCAGGCCCGCCTCCCCGACAGCTGCATTTCCCTTGGGGTTCGGAGGCGGGGGAGCTTGGGTAGCAGTGATCCTCATCAGTGGCAGGGGAAAGACAGCATTCTGACTACAGGGATTCTGACCTTTAAAGGGGTGTTGCATAGGCAGTCAGGGGAGACCCCAAGGTGAGGAGTTAGATGTTCCACCCTTGGTGCTTCCCAATCCCCCTCTCCCATCTTCCTACCCCTGTCCTCCGTCAACCCCAACATCCTCTCTCCCTCCCCATGTCCCGGCTCCCATACACCCTCTGAAGGCACGTTCCCAGAGCCTAGAGCAGAGTCTGCCACACGGTGGGTGATCAGCTATCAATGAATCAATCACTTTTTCACATTGCAGGGCATCATGCTCTTCCATATGCGGGAGAATCTTTGCCTCTGGACTGTGAAACCTGTAAGGGAAAATACACGTCCTCTTAGTTTCGTGTGTCCAGGGTCCACACTGGGCTCAGCTTGGAGACTTAACCAACAAGGGGGTGACTGGGTGAATGACCTTGAGCTTCTTGGGTCTGCCTTCTGGGTGCCAAGAATTGGAGGTGGAGCACCCAGCCCTCTCTCTATTTCCTCTTCTCCCCCTTTCCACTTCCTCCTCCTCAGCTGGGTTCTCTGCTACTTGGTTCCTGTGCTGGAGGGAGGGAGAGAGGGACAGGACTGGCCTGAGGAGAAGCAACCCCTGTAGCCACGCATGCATGAGGAGGTTTGCACTGACTGGGAACCAAGACTTAGGGATCAGCTCCTTCACTCTCAGAGTTGGTTCACAGCGCTTTGCTGGAGGTCACTCTGGAAAACTAGACATGCAGGAGGAGCCGGGACGTGGGGAGGGAGAGAGGATGTTGGGGTTGACGGAGGACAGGGGTAGGAAGGTGGGAGAGGGGGATTGGGAAGCACCAAGGAGGGAGCTCCCCCACCCCCACCCCGACTCCAGTCACTGGCCACAGCCCCAGGCTCTTCCTTTGCATCAGGCCTCTAGTCCCACCTCTTCAGGCTGAGCTCTCTGCTCTCACAGGATGCAGGCACTCTTCCAGGGCCCATCTGAAGACTTCAGTTAAGACCTTTCCCATCTGCCCACTGCTCACAGTAGGCAGTCTCTGAGCAGAAATAAGTGCTGTGTTGGGGGGGGGGGGGGCGGTGGACAAGAAAGCAGGCTTTCAGAGGGGTGCGCTTCCAGTACACCAAGGACCTGCCATTCTGGGACATCATCTCCAACAAAGAGCCATAGGAGCGGCGCTCACTGTGGACACTTTGCAGCTAGGGATTTTTTTTTAAGGCACAATTTTGCAGCTAAAGATTTAAATTTTGCTGCTTTGACATTTTGCAAGTGACTCCAATGGACCACTGGGGAGCAGAGTCCTATGTCACTGTGCCTGAGGCATGAATTTCAACTTCCAAGAATCCAGGCTGGTGTTGGGGAGGGAGTCCTAGCCGGATGCTAGATGTCACCTAAACCTCACCAGTTTTGTGGCTCACTTAATACAAATGTGTATGAACTTTTCACTTTCCCTGGTAGGGTAGCTGTTATTATACCAGTTGTATAGATAAAGAAATGAGATACACATGTGATGCAATGCCCATTTGATTTGGGGAATTATGGATATAATCCTCTCAGGAGGAAAAAGCGAAGTGAAAGTCGTTCAGTCATGTCCGTCTCTTTACAACCGCATGGACTTCTCCAGGCCAGAATACTGGAGTGGGTAGCTGTTCCCTTCTCCAGGGGATCTTCCCAAACCAGGGATTGAACCCAGATCTCCCGCATTACAGGCAGATTCTTTACCAGCTGAGCCACCAGGGAAGTCCAATTAATTGAAAGTGCATGCGTACATGCTAAGTCACTTCAGTTGTGTCTGACTCTTTGCGACCCCATGGACTGTAGCCCGCCAGGCTCCTCTGTCCATGGGATTTTCCAGGCCAGAATACTGGAGTGGGTTACCATGCCCTTCTCCAAATTAATTGGAAGGACTGATGCTAAAGCTGAAGCTCCAATACTTGAGCCACCTGTTGAGAAGAGCCGGCTCATTGGAAAAGACCCTGATCCTGGCAAAGACTGAAGGCAGGAGGAGGAGGAAATGACAGAGGATGAGATGGTTGTATGGCATCACCAATTCGATGGACATGAGCTTGAGCAAACTGCAGGAGAGAATGAAGGACAGGGAAGCCTGGCATGCTGCGGCTCACGGGGTCGCAAAGAGTCAGACATGACTTAGTGACTAAACAACAGCAACAAGCCACTCAGGAATACCCACATATTTGGTGATTCTGGATCCAAAGCCCAGTGGCCCATTTCTCAGCTCATCTTTCCCTCCCACTCCTTAATTTCCCAAACTCCCTTCTCATTCATCTGTTCTCAGCTCTTAAGTTCTGAAGGAGGTGGGGGACAGTGAGAAGGGGAATATGGGGATAGAGCAGAGCTCTGGATGTTTCTTTTCATCCCCAACATCTGTTTCCTCTGCTTTCTTTGTCTCCCTGACATCAGCTATCCTTTAACATCCAGACAAAATCAGCCTGAAATCCCCTTCTACAACCAGAGAGAAATATAAGCTCCCCTGAAGATTTCTTCAGCTTCTCAGAAGTGTGCCTTTCCCTAGTTACCTCTATCTCATACTTGGTTTTTCCTGAATTTGTCAATCAGGGTCATCTAGTCATTTACTGTTGCTTTTTTTTAAAAAATCCTCTTCTTGGTATTGACCCAGACAAAGAACTCAGCCCCTTCCTCTTAATGTCTTAATGTACTTCCCAGTCTCACTCACATGGAAGACTATATTTTTACAGGAGTTTGGGGGTGATGGTAAGGTGTTTCTACACAGTACTGTACAGCCTGTAATTGAAGAGCATTATCATGACTATTCATAACAATCCCCGTCACTTATCCTCTCCATCTCTCTCTGCTACCCAACTTCACAGCACCTCCTCTCTCCCCTCCCACCCCGACCACCAACAAGTTCAGTTTTATTATTTAAACAAAACCTTTAGTTGTCTCTTGGTTGCCTTTTTCCCCTAAGTGATTTATCAAGGAATTCCTCTAAAATAAGGCTCTTTCCCTAAGCAACTCTGGTATCTACCGGAAAACCAGTAGAAACTTTTTCTTTCTCAGCCTAAACTTCCATCCTATTCATTCATTCATTAGCCTAATTAATAAATATTTATTGAGTGCCTTCTAGGTGAGAGTCTGGGGATACAAGGGTAAACAGCAAGGCAATAATCCCTGTCCTCATAGAGATTACATTCTAGGGAACTCTGCAAACCCTCATTTGGGAAATAAAAAGGTTTCAACACAGTAAAAGCTTGAAAGTTGATGTCTTAGAATCTTTAAGAAAACATTTAGAGTCAACCATAGCAGGTTGCTAATTTTCCTATTTATTCCTTTTAAATGGAAGGAACTGGCTCCTGTTTTTTGGGATCCAGTTTCCTTTTTTACTTTCCTCCTCTTTGAAAGGACTATTTCCTCCTCTATTCTCTTAGGCTGTGCTAACCACCTCCTATTTCCTGCTTAACCCTCTCTGAGATATGCAAAACTGCACTTCCCACCCTACCCCCACTCCATCTCACCCCTGCCTTCAAGGTTATTATATCCAAGGGCTCCTTCCCACTGAGCCCTGTTGCCCACTCATCTACCTCACCACGCTTTCTCCTCCCACCTAAATTAGTTCTCTTGCCCTATTTTGAAGATGTTATCTGTGCTGGCGGGATGTGCTGCTTTGCAGGTCATTAAGCCGTCCCCATATAATTTACCGATCCCTCCAATGATGCATGTCTGACTGTAGATATCACCAACAGATGTCTGGGGAGTTACATTCTACCCGGAATATGCTCTCCTGCAGTTTTAAGAGTTAGACTGTGCATCTTTATTCTTCCTCTCCTCCTGGGCTAGTGGGTTTCACCAGACATGTGCTGCTATTTCTTTTATGGGATTTCCTTTTTAATTTCTCCAGCCCATACCCAACAGATCATCTTTGGAAAGTCACTTTGCAACTGGCTGAGATCATCAGGACATGGAAGGCCTCTGTCACAGCACTACTAGGTGCAACAAACAAGAGACCTTAGATGGGTTTCTACAAGTGCCTCTACTCCTGCGACAGCTCAAGAAAGAAAAGCTCCAGCAGGAGACCGGTGCAGACGCCACAGATGAAAGAAAGCATCTAGCAACACGCACTACCCAAACGATTCTCTACTTTTATTATTTACCTGGACTCCATCTTGTTAAAAGAAAAATTGGGGAGGGAAGCTCTAGAGGGAGGGGATCCATGTTGATGTATGGCAGAAACCAACAGAATATTGTAAGTATACTTCAATTAAAAATAAAGTTGAAAAAATTTGAGGAGGCTTACAAAAGTGCATATACACTATTATAATATGTAAAACCCAACAAAAAGCAGGATGCAGCCACATGGATGGACCTTGAGATTGTCATGCTGAGTGAAGTAAGTCAGAAGCAGAAATATCATATGACATCCCTTATATGCGAAATCTAGAAGGATATGATACAAATGAATTTATTTACGAAGCAGAGACTCACAGACTTAGAGAATGAACTTACAGATACCAGTGGGGGACAGGGGGGTAGATAGAGGAAAGAGGGTTGGGGATGGATAGGTACACACTGTCATATTTAAAATGGACAGATAATCAACAAGGACATACTGTATAGCACAGATAACTCAATGCTATGTGGCAGCCTGGATGGGAGAGGAGTTTGGGGGAGAATGGATACATTTGTATATACGGGTAAGTCCCTTCACTGTTCATCTGAAACTATCACAGTCTTGTTAATTGGCTGTACTCCAATACTAAAGATTTTTAAAACACAGTAGGGAAATTCAGTTAAAAAAATAAGGAAAGAAAAATGAAAATATCCTTTTGCAAGAATTGTATATAACTTGCCTGTGATGAGAGTCTTTGTAGATCTTTGAAGGCACTGACTAGCTTTGGCTCTGAGCTTCCTAATGGCCAAAGCAAAGAGGAAAACACAGCTTCACATGAAGCCCATCTGGAAAGAGGAAGGAGGTCCTATTAGGGCACGTTTATTTTTTCACAATGACTTGAGAATATTCTATACATCTAGTGTGTGGGGCCAGTAAGCCTAAGTATCCTGCAGTACATAACCCTCCATAGCAGGGTTGTCCCATCCAAAATGCCAATCACACACCTTTGAGAATGACTGACTTTTATGATTCATCAAGTCTAAAAGCCAAAAATTCAACCTAGTAATTCAGGAGAAGCACTGAGACCAGAAGACAATACCCTTCTGAGACCTAATAGGGATTCAGTGGTGTAACAAACAACATCAAGAGCCTCTAACAGATATAAGGAGGAGATTTCTATCACCATTCCTAACATCATCCAGAGAGAATTGCTATTGAGGGGTTTCATGGTTTGACGTAGCCCTTAATGGAGACATTCAGCCTGATAAATCTGTCCCACGAATGTGTGAAATGAGTGCCAGGTTCTGTTCTAGACCCTGCCCTGGTACCCCTGAGGGCTATAGACCCCATCTCTATCTCAAGGAACTGATCTTCTAACAAGGCCACAATCCCTTCAAAAGCAAGTTAGGAAACTGACCAAATAAAACCCCAAACTGTCTCACTTAATTTCTCTGATAAACATATAAACCAGTCTTTGAAATAAACCAGTAAGACTGATCAGGCAACTCAAAACAATGAAGAAAAACTATGGCAGCAACCTCTGAGAAGTCTGTTTTGTTCTGGTCAGGGTGCTTGGTGCAAGCTCTAGAAATTTATTCTGGCTCCCTTCGGCAGAAAAGAAACTTGCTGGAAGATTATCAGTGACCCATGGTATGCGTAGGAAGCCAGAGCCAAGTGAAACATCAATAGGAGATTCTCCACAGAGCCCAGCAGTAATGCCCTTGGTATGGCGCAGCTACTGTAGATGAAGACGGAGAGCCCTCAGGGCTTGTCACTCAGTCCTGATCCAAAATCCCAGGCTGGGATCTGATTGGCCAAGCCTAGGTTACACTTGGCTGCCAGGGTGCAGATGAAGAGCATCCGCATCCACCCTCAGCAAATTCTACAGAGGGAGGAAGGCTCTGTGTCCAACTACTACCACACACAACAGGGGATGCACACAGCTGAAACGTGACACTTGTCCCCACCACCTGATGTACATCTCCGCTCAAACAACAAGTGTGTGCTTGACACTATTCTGAGCACCAAGGATGTGAGTGAGGAGACCAAAGTTTCTACTTTCATGAAGTTTATATTCTAATGTGTGGGTGGGTGGTGGAGTAGTAACGAACAAACTAATTAAGACACCATGTGTTATGGCCTCAAGGACTATGGATATAACAAAAAGTGGGGTTAGAAGAGCTGGGGGCTGCGATTCTACATAGACTGGATGGGGGTGTCATGTCATATGGATGGGGGGTCATGCAGGTATCTGAGGGAGGAAAATCTCCAGCCAAATGGACAGCAAGTATAATGCCTGAATCAGGAGTACACTTGCTGTGTTTACAGACCAGCAAGGGGCCTGTGGCTGGAGTGAAGTGGTTGGTGAGACTAGACAAGCAGTGGTGGTGGGGAGATGATGCAGGGTGCTCTAGGCCATGCTGGGGATGTGGGCTTTAACCTTAAGTGAGCTAAGAAGCCCTTAGAGAATTTGATCAGAAGAGTGGCTGGATTCAACTACTGTTTGAACAGGATCCATCAATCTTCTGGGTTAAGGATCAACTTTTCAGGTGCAAGGGGGAGGCCAGTTCACCCCTAGGTCCCTCTCCTGACCACTGCCCTATGACTGTGGAGTGAAGAGTTTACAGGCAAAGGGGACCCCGGCGAGGTTCCAGACAAACTGTACTGAAACTCAGGAGTGTGGAGGGTCCACTGTGCTTTACTGCCAGGGCTGAGGGGAGAACCAAGCCTCCTAACTCGGTCCTGGGCTGTTTTCACCAAGCTGCAATGACAATAGACGAAGCTTGGTATCTTTCTGTTTTGCCCAAGGATGATGGAGCGTGGCTTACATGCTGGGGGTGAAGAGCCTCTCCTTCTCAGGCCTCTCCCCCACACTGGGAAAGGAATAGAAGCTCGAATGGCAGCCCTAGACACAACAGTCCCTTTCCCTGCTTCAGGCACCATCCACGTGAAAGAGGCAGTCTTTATGCAACTACATGTTGTGACACGTGACTTTCTCCCTCAACCTTCACCCCAGTCTGACTCCAGACGATAGATTCAGGCTGGACTCTTGATCTGAGCCGTGCAATCTGAAGGCTGGCCAGGCAGATTGAGATGACGCAGCCTGGCACGAAAAAGACGAGAATGGCCGATCGGAATCCCTCTCTGGAATCTGAATTAAGAAATAGCAATAAAAAGAGGTTCTCAGCAGTGGTATCTGAAGCTAAAAGTGAATATAGATGTAGAACTGGGTTAAGGCTTATGGCAAACACGTGGTGAAGGAGCAGACCCACAGAGGAAAGCACAAAGGCCGTGAGTACTGTGGTTCCCGTAAGAGTCACAGGAAACGTTGGGTTGTACTTATGCCGGAGCACTCACAAGGAGAATCACAAACCAGCTTTGGTCAAACTCCCTTGAGTCACCTTGCCCTGAGACCAGCGGCGCTGCTTTTTCTGAAAATGGGTATATGTACAGTAGCATCTACTTCTGAATGTCCAAGCCATAAAGTACCCACCTCTGCTTAGCCAGTCTCCATAGGAACACACCCAAGATAATATCACACATTCTCCTTAGAACCACCCCTTCACATAACTGAGATCATACAGTACTCTTTCTCTGATTGACTTATTTCATCTAGTATAATACTCTCTACATTCATCCATGTTGACCCAAATGGCAAGGTCTTGTTATTTTTTATGGCTGAGCAATACCCCATCATCTGTGTACCTGTAACAGCTTTTTTATCTATTGGCACACACAGAGGTTGCTTGCACATCTTGGCTATTGTAAACAATGCTGCAGTGAACATAGGGGTATAGATATCTTTTCAAATTAGTATTTTCATGGGAAAAATACCCAGAGACAGAATTGCTAGATCATATCATCAGTTCTGTTCAGTTGCTCAGTCGTGGCCGACTCTTTGTGACCCCAAGAATTGCAGCACGCCAGGCCTCCCTTTCCATCACCAACTCCCAGAGTTCACCCAAACTCATGTGCATTGAGTTGGTAATGCTATCAAGCCATCTCATCCTCTGTCGTCCCCTTCTCCTCCTTCCCCCAATCCCTCCCAGAATCAGAGTCTTTTCCAATGAGTCAACTCTTCGCATGAGATGGCCAAAGTATTAGAGTTTCAGCTTTAGCATCAGTCCTTCCAAAGAACACCCAGGACTGATCTCCTTCAGAATGGACTGATTGGGTCTCCTTGCAGTCCAAGGGACTCTCAAGAGTCTTCTACAACACCACGGTTCAAAAGCATCAATTCTTCGGTGCTCAGGTTTTTCACAGTCCAGCTTTCACATCCATATATGACTACTGGAAAAACCATAGCTTTGACTAGATGGACCTTTGTTGGCAAAGTAATGTCTCTGCTTTTGAATATGCTATCTAAGTTGGTCATAACTTTCCTTCCAAGGAGTAAGCGTCTTTTAATTTCATGGCTGCAATCACCATCTGCAGTGATTTTGGAGCCCCCCAAAATAAAGTCTGACACTGTTTCCACATCTACTTCCCATGAAGTGATGGGAACAGATGGGACCAGATCTTAGTTTTCTGAATGTTAAGCTTTAAGCCAACTTTTTCACTCTTCTCTTTCACTTTCATCAAGAGGCTTTTTAGTTCCTCTTCACTTTCTGCCATAAGGCTGCTGTCATCTGCATATCTGAGGTTATTGAGATTTCTCCTGGCAATCTTGATTCCAGCTTGTGCTTCTTCTAGCCCAGCATTTCTCATGATGTACTCTGCATAGAAGTTGAATAAAAGGGTGACAATATACAGTTAGATGTACTCCTTTTCCTATTTGGAACCAGTCTGTTGTTCCATGTCCAGCTTGAACTGTTGCTTCCTGACCCGTATAAAGGTTTCTCAAGAGGCAGGTCAGGTGATCTGGTATTCCCATCTCTTTCAGAATTTTCTGCAGTTTGTTGTGATCCACACAGTCAAAGGCTTTGGCATAGTCAATAAAGCAGAAATAGATGTTTCTCTGGAACTCTCTTCCTTTTTCCATGATCCAGCCAATGTTGGCAATTTGATCTCTGATTCCTCTGCCTTTTCTAAAACCAGCTTGAACATCTGGAAAGTCATGGTTCACGTATTGCTGAAGCCTGGCTTGGAGAATTTTGAGCATTACTTTACTAGCATGTGAGATGAGTGTAATTGTGTGGTAGTTTGAGCATTCTTTGGGATTGGAATGAAGACTGACCTTTTCCAGTCCTGTGGCCACCGCTGAGTTTTCCAAATTTGCTGGCATATTGAGTGCAGCACTTTCACAGCATCATCTTCCAGGAGTTGAAATAGCTCAACTGGAATTCCATTACCTCCACTAGCTTTGTTCATAGTGATGCTTTCTAAGGCCTGTTGGGAGCCAGCGTGAGGAACTCCGCCCATGGCAAAGGTCATGAGGAAGGAAGCTTGGCATACACAAAGGTGTGATCAAGCCTCAGGAAACCTCCTGTTCCCGAGCATCTACCCCCAAAACCAGAGTACTTTACGGGGAGCTCTCCCCCATAACCATTTCTCTCAGAGAAGGAGTTAACTTGCAACTCCAGTTAGTAAAAATTCCTGGGCGTGACAAGAGTGTTTCAACTTACAAACTCTGGAGGTTCTCTGGCCTGCCTGATCAGGCTCATCCGCCCGCATGTGATTGTTTACAGCCTCCCAACTGTGAGAGGCACGGGATGTTTTAAAACTTTCTAAAAACAGACTCTTTTGAGAAGTTAGAAGATCATTAGTATAGTATTAGTAGGATGACTAGGAATTATATTGGTGAAGGGTTTTTTCATTTGTCCTGCCAATAATTACTGCTAATTCCCTGCCCTGGGTGTGACAAGGGTGTCTCAGGTCAAACCTCTCTGCTGACAGACTAGCTTGTGTGACAATCTCTCAACCATAAACAGCACAGAGAGTTTGGAGTATTAGCATAGGGCTTTTTTCATTGACCAGTCAATGATTGCCATCAGGCCTCCATATCCTTAGGCACCTGGGAATATATTAATCAATGTATTTGGAATATAGAAAAGGAAATATAGTAGTTTTTGATGTTAGCAATACTAGACTTTTGAGTTAATGAATCTTCTCTTTTGTTATAGATCATTGTACTTTGTTATAAATCACTATCACTGTGTCCTTGCTATGCAAAAATGTAATTTATCACTATCCTAAAACAAAATAGATCTTAAGGGGAACACTGGTGAAGGGTTTACATTTGTTGAGCCAATATTTGCTGCTAAAACTTCATATTCCTGCCCTTATAATGAATATAACTAGCATATAGGAAAAATAAGTATTAACCTTTAAGATTAATCATGTTAAACCTTAGTAAATTCCTTTCTTGATTGTAACTCACTACACCCTCACCCTATAGGAATGCAACTTTATTTGGAGGGTGGCGCCTGATTTAAGAAAAAATCACCCCTGGAAGAATAAGTTTTCTGGTTAACTGACCAGTATCAGAAAGGGCCATAAAATGTCAGCAGACCTCATGGCTAAAAGATGATGAAACTCATAAGACCTTTGTATAATTTTATATGAAGCACCTGATTGTGACAAGGGTCAGGTCTACTGACCCCCGCGTGACTCGGTATTCATCCCTATGTGTAACAAAAAGGTATATAAACAAACCTGAAAAATAAAGAAATCGGATCAGTTTCTGGAAAGACTGATTCCCCCGTGTCGTCTTTTTCTCGCTCCCCGTTTTCTATCTGAATTCAGCCTCTTTTTCTACTACACTATCTGTTCCTAATCTCCCTCTACATCTATAATTAAATAAGTTTTTTCCAGGACGCCGACTCCGTCCCCACCTTTGAATCACCCTGGATCCACCGGGGCGGGACCCCGGCAAAGGCCCACTTGACTTCACATTCCAGGATGTCTGGCTCTAGGTGAGTGATCACATAATCGTGATTATCTTGGTTGTGAAGATCTTTTTTGTACAGCTCTTTTGTGTATTCTTGCCACCTCTTCTTAATATCTTCTGCTTCTGTTAGGTCCATACCATTTCTGTCCTTTATCGAGCCCATCTTTGCATGAAATTTTCCGTTGGTATCTCAGATTTTCTTGAAGCGATCTCTAGTCTTTCCCATTCTGTTGTTTTCCTCTATTTCTTTGCATTGATCACTGAGGAAAGCTTTCTTATCTCTCCTTGCTATTCTTTGGGACTCTGCATTCAGCTGCTTATATCTTTCCTTTTCTCCTTTGCTTTTCACGTCTCTTCTTTTCACAGCTATTTGTAAGGACTCCTCAGACAGCCATTCTGCGTTTTTGCATTTCTTTTCCATGGGGATGGTCTTGATCCCTGTCTCCTGTACAATGTCACCAACCTCCGTCCATAGTTCATCAGGCACTCTATCTATCAGATCTAGGCCCTTAAATCTATTTCTCACTTCCACTGTATAATCATAAGGAATTTGATTTAGGTCATACCTGAGTGGTCTAGTGGTTTCCCCACTTTCTTCAATTTAAGTCTGAATTTGGCAATAAGGATTTCATGATCCGAGTCACAGTCAGCTCCTGGTCTCATTTTTGCTGACTGTATAGAGCTTCTCTACCTTTGGCTGCAAAGAATATAATCAATCTGATTTTGGTGTTGACCATCTGATGATGTCCACGTGTAGTCTTCTCTTGTGTTGTTGGAAGAGGGTGTTTGCTATGACCAGTGCATTTTCTTGGCAAAACTCTATTAGCCTTTGCCCTGCTTCATTCCGTATTCCAAGGCCAAATTTGCCTGTTACCCCAGGTATTTCTTGACTTCCTACTTTTGCATTCCAGTCCCCTATAATGAAAAGGACATCTTTTTTGGGTGTTAGTTCTACAAGGTCTTGTAGGTCTTCATAGAACCGTTCAACTTCAGCTTCTTCAATGTTACTGGTTGGGGCATAGACTTGGATTACTGTGATACTGAATGGTTTGCCTTGGAAACGAACAGAGATGATTCTGTCATTTATGAGATTGCATCCAAGTACTGCATTTCAGACTCTTTTGTTGACCATGATGGCTACTCCATTTCTTCTAAGGGATTCCTGCCTGCAGTAGTAGATATAATGGTCATCTGAGTTAAATTCACCCATTCCAGCCCATTTTTGTTCACTGATTCCTAGAATGTCAACGTTCACTCTTGCCATCTCCTGTTTGACCACTTCCAATTTGCCTTGATTCATGGACCTGACATTCCAGGTTCCTATGCAATATTGCTCTTTACAGCATCGGACCTTGCTTCTATCACCAGTCACATCCACAACTGGGTATTGTTTTTGCTTTGGCTCCATCCCTTCATTCTTTCTGGAGTTATTTCTCCACTGATATCCTGTAGCATATTGGGCACCTACCGACCTGGGGAGTTCCTCTTTCAGTATCCTATCATTTTGCCTTTTCATACTGTTCATGGGGTTCTCAAGGCAAGAATACTGAAGTGGTCTGGCATTCCCTTCTCCTGTGGACCACATTCTGTCAGACCTCTCCACCATGACCCGCCCATCTTGGGTGGCCGCACACGGCATGGCTTAGTCTCATTGAGTTAGACAAGGCTGTGGTCCTAGTGTGATTAGATTGACCAGTTTTCTGTGAGTATGGTTTCAGTATGTCTGCCCTCTGATGCCCTCTTGCAACACCTACCGTCTTACTTGGGTTTCTCTTACCTTGGATGGGTGGTATCTCTTCACGGCTGCTCCAGCAAAGCGCAGCCGCTGCTCCTTACCTTGGACGAGGGGTATCTCCTCACAGCCGCCCCTCCTGATCGTGAATGTGGAGTAGCTCCTCTCGGCCCTCCTGCACCCAGGCAGCAACCGTTCCTTGGACGTGGGGTTCCTCCCTTCGGCTGCCGCCCCTGGCCTCAGGCATGGGGTGATCATATCATAGCTGTTTTCAGTAGAACTGCATACTGTTTTCCATAGGGGCTACACCAATTTACCTTCCCACCTACAGTGCATAACAGCTCCCTTTTCTCCTCATCTCTGTCAACACTTACTTCTTGTCTTTTTGGGTAATAACCTTTCATACAGGTGTGGGGTGATATCTCATTGTGGTTCTGATTTGCAGTTCCCTGATTAGTAATGATGAACATCTTATGCATCTGTTGGCCATCTGCATGTCTTCCTTGGGAAATGTCTATCCAGATTCTCTGTCCATTTTTTAAAATAGGTTATTTGTTTTTTTCTAATGTTGAGTCATGTCAGTTTTGTTGTACATTTTTTATATTAACCCCTTATCAGATGTATCATTTGCAAATATCTTCTTCCATTCTGTAGGTAGCCTTTTCGTTTTGTTGGTAATTTCCTTTGCTGTACAAAGGTTTCTTCATTTGTAGCCCCATTTCCTTGTTTTTGCATTTGTTTCATTTGCCTGAGGAGACATAACCAAAAATATGTTGCTAAAATTTATTTGAGTGTTCTGCCTATGTTTTCTTCTGGGGGGTAAATTTAAGACCTGACACTATAAAAGTCTTTAATCAGTTTTGAGTTTATTTTTGCATATGGCATGGCAAAGCCCATTTCCTTTTGCATGTAGTGGTCCAGTTTTCCCAACACTCCTTACTGGAGGCTGGACAGTAGCTGTAATTTTGATGTGTCTGTGGGAGGAGGTGAACTCAGTATCTTCCTACTTTTGCCGCCTTGACCTCTCTCCAAGTCTGCCTTTAAAAGAACTAATGTTGATTGTGTTTAAGTCCATCAGCAACTTATTGATCCATTTCTAACTAAGATGTCTGGACAATCCTCCTGCCAGACTAATAGCTCACTTGGCTCATAGAATTAAATGCTGGGGAGTTCTAGATTTTTTACTATCTTGTTTAAAGTATAATTGGAAAGATAAGATCACATTTTAGGAGACAGAAAAATCTTTTCTCAGATTAACTGACGATTTCATCCCCACCATAAAAATAAGTCTTCTTCCATTGGCTTGTGGGGCTGGTCACAAGTCCTGGCCTCAGGGACTCTCTCTCATGGCATTAATGATTTTGATCTTTCAAGCTAAGATTTATAAAATTTTCCAGTAGAACCATCCAAGGTCAAAATTGAGATTCCCATCCTTAGGATCTTCACCTGTGCGTGCCCGAAGCACTAGGGTCTGGCAGGAAAGGTAGGCTGTTGCCAATGGCAGTCATTGTCTTAGTTTCGATCTCCAAGAAGCAAAGTCTGAGATGGGGATTCTTAAGAAAGCAATGTATTAGGGGAGTGTGCTCAGGAGGAAAGGAGCAAGAAAATAAGAATAGGGCTGAGGAGAAAATAAATGAAGGATATGGCTTAGATGGCTTCAGTGTGGTCCCATCGGGAGCTCTGGGACATAAATTGTACCGCAAAGTTGATCTTATGTGCAGGAAGGATTACCTTCTGCCCCTTGTCAGTCATCAGCCTCTGGTGGGAGGTGGGATACGTATGCATAACCTCCCGATGGAGACAGCCTCCATGTGACCAAGGGCACCTCTGCGAAGATAGCAACTGTGAGTTGCTAGGAGCCAATAGAGCACTGGAGGACAGGGTGGATCCACCTGGTGAGGAAGGTCTGGGCCAGTCACCCACTCATCCTCTATAAGCAGCAAGAAAAGATAGGGTGCAAATTTCCGATGCATTCGGTCTCTGCACAGGACAGAAGACACTTTGGGGCACCTGAGAAGTTGTCCTGAATGACTGTATAAACATCAACTGTGACCACGGCTACCAAAGAAGAAATCTCTAGTACTGGAGCAATGTCAGACTTTAGATTGATGGTTTTGATTTTGTCTTTGTTTTCATTTTAAACCTGGGCCCCTACCATGGGCTGAATGGTGGTCTTCCTCAAAAGACATATCCATGTTCTAAATCCTAGAAGCTGTATATGTAACCTTACTTGAAGAAACTGTGTGGGGGGAAGTCTTTGCTAATATAATTAAGGATCTCGGGATGAACTGGGGTCTAAATCCAAAAAAAGTGTTTTTACAAGAGACAGAAGAGAAAACACAAACACAGAGATAGACATGTGAGGATGAAGACAGAGATCAGAGACATGCAATCTACAGCCAAGGAATGCCTAGATAGTACTTCCAGAAGCTGGAAGAGACAGGGAGTGGAATTTGTTCCCTAAAGCCTTTGGAGGGGGTGCAGCCCTAAGAAAACCTTGATTTTGGACTTTAGCCTCCAGAACCGCCAAGGGATAAACTTCAGTTGCCTTAAGCCACCCAGTTTATGGTGGTTTATTACAACAGCCTCATGAAATTAATACAAATCTTTTATCTGCCTGGTGTTTTTCAAGTTAACTACTCAGAGCCTCAGCTTCCTAATATGTAAAAAAGGATAAAGAATCTCATAATTTTGTTTGAGGGGGGAAAAAAGCACATGGGTACTCAAGAATTGACACATAACAGATGTTCAGTGAACTTTACTTTCCCATCTCTCTTCTGCCTATACTGGCCCTAAACGAAGCTGTATGAAGTAGGTTCTCACTCTGCCTTTCCACTGTGGCAACCCTGACACTGTAGCCGTAGAGCCTTAGCACCTCTCCTCTCACAGATGTATGATGTCGCTCTGCTACCAAAGATCAAAATAAGGCCAAACAGGAAATTTTCAATAAAGCATAACTTCAATGATAGCCTATTGGAGGATCAAATATATACATATTATTAGTAGAGAGTCTGAATTGCCACAAACTGAGCACAGTCATGTAACCAGCATCTAGGTCAAGACACAGAACATTACCAGCTTCCCCTCTCCCAGAAATTTCACTTGTGGTCCTTACCAATCACTATTCCACCACAAGGGAAACCATGATGCTGATGAATTTTGCCTGTTTTTGAACTTCATATAAATGGAACCACATGTGTCTTTTGTGCATATCTCCTTTTGTGCCATGTAATGTTGATGAGACTCACCCATTTTATCTGTAAGGGTAGATTGCATGTTATCATTGCTGTATAACATTTCCATATGGGGACTATACCATAGTTGATCTCTCTATTTTACTAACGATGAATATTTGGGTTGTTGCCAATTGTTGGCTATTACAAATGGTGCTACTATAAACATTCTAGTTTATATATTTCAGCAAACATGCTTATGGGCTTCCCAGGTGCCTTAATGATAAAGAAACCACCTGCCAATGCAGGAGACACGTGTTCGATCTCTGGGTCAGGAAGATCTCTTGGAGAAGGAAATGGTAACCCACTTCAGTATCCTTGCCTGGAGAATTGCATTAGCAGAGGAGCCCAGCAGGCTACAGTCCACGGGGTCACAGAGTCCGACATGACTGCGTGACTAAACAACAGCAATAACAAAGCGTACATAATGGGTTAATCTGGGGAAATTGACCTCCCTATAGTATTAAATCTTCTAGAACATGAACATGGTACATCATTCCTTTTATTTAGGTTTTTTAAAATAATCTCTCAACAATGTTTTATACTTTTCTTTGAAGTCTGTCAACATCTTCCCTTAGATTTACTCCTAGTGTTTTATTAATACATTTTTGATGCTATTGTAAATGGTACTGGGACTCTGTGGGACTTTAAGGGGGCTTCCCAGGTGGCTTTCGTGGTAAAGAACCCACCTGTCAATGCAGGAGACATAAGAGATGAAGGTTCGTTCCCTAGGTTGGGGAGATCCCCTGGAGGAGGAAATGGCAACCCACTCCAGTATTCTTGCCTGGAGAATCCCATGGACAGAGGAGCCTGACAGGCTACAGTCCAAGGAGTCACAAAGAATCAGACATGACTGAAGTGACTGACGGACTGGGATTCTCAGGAGATGGAAATTTTCAATAGCTTGAGCTTTATTGCCTCTCTAGACAAGGAATATAAGATTTCCTTTAATTAAAATTGTAGGAGGAAAATTATCCCAAACTGTTAAAGCTGGCAAAGGGGAAAACAAATAGGATCAGAGGTTGCAATTAGTCCATTTCAGTCATCAATGACAACTTCCAGCTTTCATCATCAATGGTATCTAATAAGCCCTAAGAAACCCTTTTTCAGAAAAGTACCCAAAAGAAACAAGTTGAAATTTTGTGGTTTATGTGAAATAGATTAATTCTCTTGATCTTTGGCCAGAGTTTAGTACTTCCTCTGATTTCAAAAATTTGAAAAGGGAGACAAAATCCAACATTTATATACTCTATTATGTGTCAAGAGTATTTACATAATTATCTCTTAATTCTCATGATAAACCCATATGCTGTTAGCATTTACTTGATTTTGCAGTTGAGGAATCTGAAACACAGAGAGATAAATGCCCCGAATCACACTGCATCAGCGATAGAAATGCAAATCAGGCCTGACAGATGCCAAAGGTAATTTTCCCCTCCTTTAAAAGTACATTAATTAGTATCTTTTCAACTATTAAAGGAATGTTCATTATGGAAACTCTGAAAAATATAAAGTTTGGACTACTGGTTTTTATAAATACATATTTTTCAGTTACTATTGCTTCATGGTAACTACCTTATAATTTTACATATTCTTCTGACATCATTCTAATGTATATACAATTTTTTATCAGTTAAATCCAGCATATTTTTTTAACCACCTATCTTTCATGCTGGACCCTTAAATTCTTTGTGTGTGGGTTATTCTTTTTTTTATTAATTAATTTATTTTAATTGGAGGCTACTTACTTTACAATACTGTAGTGGTTTTTGCCATACATTGACATGAATCAGCCATGGGTGTACATGTGTTCCCCATCCTGAACCCCCCTCCCACCTCCCTCCCCATCCCATCCCTCAGGGTCATCCCAGTGCACTAGCCCTGAGCACCCTGCCTCATGCATCGAACCTGGACTGGCAATCTATTTCACATATGATGGACCCTTAAATTATTTGTTTTGCATTGAATTGATAACTCTGCAATGAACTACACAGGCATTTGTATCATTACAACTTTGCATACACTTATAATTTCTCCTTTATGATAAATCCCTCAAAATATTCTCCCGAGTTCAAGGGATAGATGTATGTGAAGGCTCTTTAATATACCTACACCTGATGCCCCACGCCCTTGAGATGGGTCACTGTCCCCACTCCCCACTGTCTGAGAGAGTGGCCACCGCTTTGTCTTTGCCTGTGTTGGGTTTTATCACTTAGGAAAATAGTTAACCAACTGGATAGGTTTAAATCATATAAATTTATATTTCTTTAAGTAATAGTGATGTTGGACATTTACTTATAGGCCACGTGTATTTTCCCTTTGGGACACCACTGTTTCTCAGAATAGGGTCTGGTAATCCTGGATTCCCTGTGTTAGAATGCTGAGGTGCACAGGGAACAGACAGATTCCTGAGTTTCAAACCGGACTTGATCAGACCTTAGGTGGTGGCCTGAGAGGGGAATCTGATTCAGTTAGTGCTTGGCTATCGGTTCATATGCTTCTAGACTTTGATAACCACCATCTTCCTCCATCCTGCCTCTGCCAAGTCCGTCCCTAGGAGCCACAAGCCAATAGCCAAGTCTTCATTCCATGAGAAGCAATAATCCTCACAGGATGCTCTTGCTCATCTATATCATGTGAAATGTGCATTCAGGTATATTAATAGTTGCAGAGAGACTTGTTGAATGTAATTATTCCAACCTGGCCGTGGGAATAAGCTACAAAACAATTTCAGTGGTCCAGGGTAGGCAGCCACTGTGAATTTAGCCTCTGTGCCAAGAGATCTTAAAAACAGTAAGGTAAAATTTTTATTTTGAAATATTCAGAAAAAATACTGTAAAAGCTATGAAAGCCACACCTAGAAAGCCAAGCAAAATAACATGCCATCTAGTGCTGGCCTTCGAGGGACAGAGGTGAGGTACAGCCGGGTGGGCTGCTCAGCCTCTCTGAGCTCAACCCCCTCCACTGACTCTGGTCTCATCAAATAGTGACAAAAGGATTGTTTTTCCTGAGGATGGCATGCGTATGTTTACAGCCATTTGGTTTCCGTTTCTCATGCCTTACAGGGAGTTCTAAGGACATAACATCTGCAGTGGTATTATTTGGGGGCCAGCTATTTTTTATTATGCCTGTGCAATTCAAACAAGCAAAACTTAATTTCATTAGCAGTTTTATAACTTTATAGCCCAAGGAGTACCTATGGGTTTTTATTACCAACAGGCCAGAAGACCCGGATCATGGGCCAGGACTTACAGGATGAGCAGATGATGACACACCACGATCTAAGATGCAGACCGTGTGGGAACCTCTTAAGGAAACAAGCTAAAAGTGTCCTCTTCCTGGGAAGGAAGAGAAAACAACTTTATGTATGGAGCCCCTTAGTCATGCAGGTGCTACATGCTATTCATACATTCCCTCCTTTATCCTCATGACACTGACCCAAGGTGACTCTTCATGTCTTCATGTGGTTGGTACCCAAGCCATGATGACTTGACCAAGTGAAGGGTTGTTTTTACTTATGTGCAACTTGTGTAGATAAAGTGCCTTTGACAGAGTTGGTGCTCCATGGATGATTAGAGATGAATGAATGAACAAAGGAAGCAACAGCAGACACTGACCTGTGGTCTACTGATGCCAAACCCCCTCTTCCTGTTGCATCACGTTGACACTGAGGGCTGGGCGTCAGCAGAGTTGCCTTTTCTGGCCAGAAACTATGAGCTGGCTTGACCCAGAATGGACATATTGGAATGGTGGATTCATGGACATGCTCAAAAATTCAGAATTTAACCACAGGTCTCTCTCCCTCTCTTTCTCTCTCTCTCTCTCACACACACACACACACACACACACACACACACACAGAGGTGCCATCACCCAGTGATCATAATCAGGGCTGGGATGCCCACTTCTCGAGCTCTACTGCCCCAACCTCAGCTGAGTTCTGCCAGGAAAAGAGCAGACAGGGCTCCCTTCACCCTGCTCCCAACCCCTCCTTGAACCCTGCCACTTTCCCAGCCCAGCAGAACTGTGCTCGCGGCTCTCTGCTGAAACCCAGGGAGGGAAATCATTTTCTTTCTAGCCATGCTGAGCACAGCATGCTGGGTAAGGCTGAACTCTGTCAAACAAACAATGCAGAAAACCCAAATTAATACTGAGATGGACCCAATTCTCTGACAGGCGTGTTAAATGTGATTAAAGCTGCACAGCATTCCCTGCATACCCATCTGCTGCGTTGAGGAGCCCACAGCTGTTCTAATTTCCGACGGCGTACAGTTTCTTGTCAGTTGTGGCGAAAGCATCTCATCTTGCGCAGTCTCCAGACCCTCCCTCCCTCGTTGGCTGGCCCTGGCCAGCTTCTCTAAGCAGTTGCTGATATCCACATGCCTCTGGCGGTGGGTCTGTGGAGGAATGTGTGAGCCCTGGCTGGTGCAAAAATGTGTGATCACAGGGAAAGCTTAGCGCTTTGGCGGCTGGAATCTCTTGGATCCTAAGCTGTGGTGACGCCACCACCTGCGGCTCCTGCTGGCTTAGGCTGTGGGGTGAGAGGAAAGAACAGGGATGCAGCATTTTGGATGCTAAAGGGAGCTGCCCCTGAGCAGCCCACCAGCTACCACAGAAAGAGCTACCATAGATTCTGAAAGCTCTTGAAATCCAGTGAGATCCTGAAGGTTGAGGATCCTGGGGGAGGCAGAGAAGCAGAGACAGATGGGGTTCTACTGGGTGAGGGAAGGGGGATCCACAGAGGCCACTGAAGACCTTGAGACCCAAGGGCACAGAAAAGGCAGAGGACAGCTAATTTCGGGATAAGAACCAGGCTGGCCAGCATCTTCATGAAAAAATTTTAAATGTCGCCCGCTATAGCAGTGTGGCCTTGAGCCAGGATGCGCACCAGACAAGCATAGGATTGTTGCCCTATTTGTCCCTTTGACCAGGAGTCCTTGTGCAGTGAACCACCTGTGCAACCATACCCACCAGCTCTGGACAGAAGAGGTCAAAGGTTACCTGAGGAAATCTGAAGCAGGGAGACAAGATGAGGGGAAAAATACCTGCCCTCAAGCAACCAATAGGAATAAAGCTAGCATATGAATGTGGAAAATACAAGGGAGCCAAAAAGAAGAGCCAGGAGAGAAATAGGAAAACAGTAGCAAGTGGATTCAAAGAAGCTGAAGTGTCTTCTTAGCTTCTGGTGGTTTGCCAGCCAGCTCTGGCATTCCTTGGCTAGATGCATGTCAATCTCCGCTTCAGATGTCACAGGCATTTCCCCATGTGCCTCCATCATCCTATGGCTTATAAGGACACCAGTCACATCCGAGGGAATTCTTTCTAAAGGACTGATTGTTGCTTTACATCTGTATGAAACGAAGCATCATAACTTGCTCCACCCAGTTGACCAGCCTGGGCAGGGCTATTGTTTTCTATTCTGGGAAAAACCTGGGCTGGGGCTTTTTCTTGTCTCGAAAACAATTCAAATTTTTCCTCAAAGTCCCTGTTTTTTAGGTTTGATGAACCAGTACTATCACAAGCTTAATGCAGAAAACAACAGCTCTGGATTAAGAGAAAAACCTAACTGAGCATAACCCCCTGAGTTCTATCAAAGATATCAGAAGTTATGTATTGATTTTCTTAAAGAAAAAATATGAATTGAGAAAAGCTGGCCATTATATGAGAGCTACAGTTTAATTCAGTAAGTATTTGCTGGACAAATACTACATTTCAGGCAGGAAGGATGCAAGAAAAATAAGACATTCTGATGTCAAGAAGTGTCTGGTGGTGACAGAAGTACCACATGCAAGGCCACAGGACACCAGGGGACAATGTCAGGAAGTCACATTCCTTCAAACCCAAGTTCTTCCTTCCCCTAAACTTCAGATCACATCTGTACCACTCTAAGATAACTACAAAATTTCAGTTGTCAGCTAGTAACAACACCAATTTTAGATCAGGTGTAAAATAATCAGATAAACACACAGATACATATGTGTGAGTGTCTATGTATAATACACATAGACCTATACAAATACAGTGTGTATATGAATTAAAAAAAAAAAACCCAAGTGGGCATCAAAAATAAAACCAACTTTATGATACAATAGACCAGTTAGACCTAATTGATATCTATAGGACAGTTCACCCTAAAACAATGAATTTCACCTTTTTCTCAAGTGCACATGGAACCTTCTCCAGGATAGATCACATCCTGGGCCATAAATCTAGCCTTGGTAAATTCAAAAAAATTGAAATCATTCCCAAAATCTTTTCTGACCCCAATGCAATAAGATTAGATGTCAATTACAGGAGAAAAACTTTAAAATTTAAAATTCCAACATATGGAGGTTGAACAACACGCTGCTGAATAACCAACAAATCAGAGAAGAAATAAAAAAAGAAATCAAAATATGCATAGAAATGAATGAAAATGAAAACACAACAACCCAAAACCTATGGGACACTGTAAAAGCAGTGCTAAGGAAAAGGTTCATAGCAATACAGGCTTACCTCAAGAAACAAGAAAAAAAGTCAAATAACCTAAGTCTACACCTAAAGCAACTTGAAAAGGAAGAAATTATGAAACCCAGGGTTAGTAGAAGGAAAGAAATCTTAAAAATTAGGGCAGAAATAAATGCAAAAAAACAAAAGACACCATAGCAAAAATCTACAAAACCAAAAGCTGGTTCTTTGAGAAAATAAATAAAATTGACAAACCATTAGCCAGACTCATCAAGAAACAAAGGGAGAAAAATCAAATCAATAAAATTAGAAACGAAAATGGAGAGATCACAACAGACAACACAGAAATACAAAGGATCATAAGAGACTATTATCAGCAACTATATGCAAATAAAATGGACAACTTGGAAGAAATGGACAAATTCTCAGAAAAATACACCTTTCCAAAACTGAACCAAGAGGAAATAGAAAATCTTAACAGACCCATCACAGGCATGGAAATTGAAACTGTAATCAGAAATCTTCCAATAAACAAAAGCCCAGGACCAGACGGCTTCACAGCTGAATTCTACCAAAACTTTAGAGAACTAACACCTATCCTACTCAACTCTTCCAGAAAATTGCAGAGGATGGTAAACTTCCAAACTCATTCTATGAGGCCACCATCACCCTAATACCAAAACCTGACAAAGATGCCACAAAAAAAGAAAACCACAGGCCAATATCACTGATGAACATAGATGCAAAAATCCTTAACAAAATTCTAGCAAACAGAATCCAACATATTAAAAAGATCATAATCATGACCAAGTGGGCTTTATCCCAGGGATGCAAGGAGTCTTCAATATCTGCAAATCAATCAAAGCAATACACCACATTAACAAATTGAAAAATAAAAATGATACGATTATCTCAATAGATGCAGAGAAAGCCTTTGACAGAATTCAACATCCATTTATGATAAAAAAAAAAAAAACCCTCCAGAAAGCAGGAATAGAAGGAACATACCTCAACATAATAAAAGCTATATATGACAAACCCTCAGCAAACATTATCCTCAATGGTGAAAAATTGAAAGCATTTCCCCTAAAGTCAGGAACAAGACAAGGGTGCCCACTCTCACCACTACTATTCAACATAGTTTTGGAAGTTTGGCCACAGCAATCAGAGCAGAAAAAGAAATAAAAGGAATCCAGATTGGAAAAGAAGTAAAACTCTCACCATTTGCAGATGACATAATCCTCTGCATAGAAAACCCTAAAGACTCCACCAGAAAATTACTAGAGCTAATCAATGAATATAGTAAAGTTGCAGAATATAAAATTAACACAGAGAAATCCCTTGCATTCCTATACACTAACAATGAGAAAACAGAAAGAGAAATTAAGGAAACAATTCTATTCACCATTGCAATGAAAAGAATAAAATACTTAGGAATATATCTACCCAAAGAAACAAAAGACCTATATATAGAAAACTATAAAACACTAGTGAAAGAAATCAAAGAGGACACAAATAGATGGAGAAATATACCGTGTTCATGGATTAGAAGAATCAATATAGTGAAATTGCTTACTACCCAAAGCAATGTATACATTCAGTGCAATCTCTATCAAGCTACCAACAGTATTTTTCAGAGAACTAGATGAAATAATTTCACAATGTGTATGGAAATACAAAAAAACCTCAAATAGCCAAAGCAATCTTGAGAAAGAAGAATGGAACTGGAGGAATCAATCTGCCTGATTTCAGGCTCTACTACAAAGCCACAGTCATCAAGACAGTATGGTACTGGCACAAAGACAGAAATATAGATCAATGGAACAAAATATAAAGCCCAGAGGTAAATCCACACACCTAGGGATACCTTATCTTTGACAGAGGAGGCAAGAATATACAATGGAGAAAAGACAATCTCTTTAACAAGTGGTGCTGGGAAAACTGGTCAACCACTTGTAAAAGAATGAAACTAGATCACTTTCTAACACCGCACACAAAAATAAACTCAAAATGGATTAAAGATCTAAACATAAGACCAAAAACGATTAAACTCCTAGAGGAGAACATAGGCAAAACACTCTCTGACATAAACCACAGCAGGATCCTCTATGACCCACCTCTCAGAATATAGGAAATAAAAGCAAAAATAAACAAATGGGACCTAATTAAAATTAAAAGCTTCTGCACAACAAAGGAAACTATAAGCAAGGTAAAAAGACAGTCTTCAGAATGGGAGAAAATAATAGCAAATGAAGCAACGGACAAAGAATTAATCTCAAAAATATACAAGCAACTCCTGCAGCTCAATTCCAGAAAAACAAAAGACCCAATCAAAAAGTGGGCCAAAGAACTAAACAGACATTTCTCCAAAGAAGACATACGGATGGCTAACAAACACATGACAAGATGCTCAACATCACTCATTATCAGAGAAATGCAAATCAATACCACAATGAGGTACCATTTCATGCCAGTCAGAATGGCTGCGATCCAAAAGTCTACAAGCAATAAATGCTGGAGAGGGTGTGGAGAAAAGGGAATCCTCTTATACTGTTGGTGGGAATGCAAACTAGTACAGCCACTATGGAGAACAGTGTGGAGATTCCTTAAAAAACTGGAAATAGAACTGCCATCTGACCCAGCAATCCCACTGGGCATACACACCAAGGAAAACAGAATTGAAAGAGACATGTATACCCCAATGTTCATCGCAGCACTGTTTATAATAGCCAGGACATGGAAGCAACCTAGATGTCCATCAGCAGATGAATGGATAAGAAAGCTGAGGTACATATACACAATGGAATATTACTCAACTATTAAAAAGAATGCATTTGAATCAGTTCTAATGAGGTGGATGAAACTGGAGCCTATTATACAGAGTGAAGTAAGCCAGAAAGAAAAAACCAATACAGTATACTGCTGCTGCTGCTACTGCTAAGTCGCTTCAGTCATGTCCAACTCTGTGCGACCCCATAGACGGCAGCCCACTAGGCTCCTCCATCTCTGGGATTCTCCAGGCAAGAATACTGGAGTGGGTTGCCATTTCCTTCTCCAATGCATGAAAGTGAAAAGTGAAAGTGAAGTCACTCAGTCGTGCCTGACTCTTAGCAACTCCATGGACTGCAGCCTACCAGGCTCCTCCGTCCATGGGATTTTCCAGGCAAGAGTATTGGAGTGGGGTGCCATTGCCTTCTCTGATATAGTATACTAATGCATATTTATGGAATTTAGAAAGATGGTAACGATAACCCTGTATGCGAGACAGCAAAAGAGACACAGATGTATAGAACAGTCTTTTGGACTCTGTGGGAGAGGGCGAGGGCGGGATGATATGGGAGAATGGCATTGAAACATGTAAATTATCACATGTGAAACGAATTGGCAGTCCAGGTTCAATTCATGATACAGGGTGCTCAGGGCTGGTGCACTGGGATGACCCAGAGGGATGGGATGGGGAGGGAGGTGGGAGAGGGGTTCAGGATGGGGAACACATGTACACCCATGGTGGATTCAAGTCAATGTATGGCAAAACCAATACAATATTGTAAAGCAAAATAAATAAACTAATTTAAAAAAAGAGAGAGAGGAAAGAAAAAAAACTTTATCACAGTCATCCCATGCCCCAATCTAAGTTGAGGTCAGCTGAGAATGTCAAATAGCACAGAAAAGTCACATCGAGGAAGCAAAGGCATTTTATCCTTAGTGAGGATAAGAAAAAAAAATAGTCATGCTCGAGTGCTTATCATGCGCTAAGCATTTCATTTATGTTTCACATCATTCTTTCATTTAATCCATGTATTTGGATTATCTCATTTAATCCTTACCTTGACTCTGAGAAGAAGGTCCATAATTTCCTCTTTTTTACCAGTGAGCAAGCCGGGGGTTGACAAGCAATTGACTCAATAAATGGCAGAACAAGGATTCAAACCTAGGTCTCTTGCATTCCAAACACAATCTAGGGTAAGGTTCTAGAATGAGCCCCAAGGTCCAGGCTGAGCTCCAAGAGACCAAATCAGCACTTTTACATTAATTCTGATGGAAGAGAGAACCACACGAGGAGACCAAAGTAGCTGTATCCAGGGGTGAGGGTGAAGTTGTCAATAGGAAATCAGGCTGCAGCTTGGAGACCAAAGGTTCTGAAACCTTGGGGGAGGAAGGCAATCAAAGCTGAGCGTGGGGAAGGGTTGGACACATGGACTGTGAGGGAAGCAGGGGTGTCTGGGCTTCTAATCAGACATTCGTGGGCCTGCCTGCCTAAAGGACAGTGAAGGTCTGGAAAAGACTCAGAAGACTCAACAAATTCTCACTGGGCCTTCCAGGCAGCTGGCACCTCCCTGGCACATATCCCTCTGCAGCAAATAGAGCACTTACCCAAGAAAGAGCCAAAGCAGGCCCCACGCAGGCAGCTGCCAGGAGTCCCATGCAGAGTCAGGCAGAGCTGGGTCTGGCCTGTGACAGCTCTCAGATACAACACAGGTAGCTGCCTGGGGTGCTCCCTTGGAGAGGCCAAGCACAGTCCAAATAATGGACCACAGGCTTCAGTGGTCCTCCTGACCAAGCCTTTTTAGGTCACAGACGATGCTGTGTTTATACTCCCTGGGACGGAACATCCTTTGCTCATAGCCCATGCCCCACCCCCACTCACCACCTCCCTCCCTTTGGCAAATGGCTGGACTCTTAGCAAGCTGCGCAGATACATCGTGAATCACTGTCAGTTCAAGTACACAGTATTCCCTGACTTTAACCCCCATCTGCTTGCCCCACATACCTCCCACTCTAAGTGCAGATGGAAGCTGACTCCACAAAGCAGGAGTTCCCTACTCTCAGCCTCAGTCAGCCACAGCAGGCAAGGCAGCCACAAAACTGGCTGACCAGGACCCCGGATGCAGAGCCAGTGCCAGTGTGGCCCTAGAAGCTTGAGATCTCCACAGCCCTGTGAGCAAGCATGGATCACGTCTACTACAAGGATGAGGAAACAGGCTCAGGGAGGCTGATCCGCACAAACGCTAATGTGAATGAAAGAGCTGAGATTCAAAACTGAGTATGTTCTTTCTCATAGACATCTCAAATCAATTATTTTTATTAGCAGTCATAATATAGCAGCAGCTTGGGGGCTACACCCTGTGTTGAGTGCTTGTATTAAGTTATTTAATCCTTCCCAAAAGTGCTGAGGAAGATAAGGATTATGATCTGTTTAGAGATAAGACTCTGGCACAGACAGCTCAGCAGGCAGGAGAGGATGAGGAAGAAGGCGGTGAGCCACCCATCCCCTGCAGTCCTCATTTCCTCGACTCCTCTCCTGGCAGAGGCTACTCAGTGAATCTGGGCAGACTGAGACTCATGTGACTTCAAGTCATTAGGTCCTCCACAGACCCTTGCTAGGGATGGAAGGATCCAAGGGGATGGGCAGCCATGGAGTGTCTGAGAGATGTTTCGATGGTTGAGATATGTGTGTATGTGTTGGGCTTCTTTGGTGGCTCAGCCATAAAGAATCCACCTATCAATGCAGTTTGATCCCTAGGTTGGGAAGATCCCCTGGAGAAAGAAATGACAACCCACTCCAATATTCTTGCCTGGGAAATCCTATGGACAGAGGAGTCTGGTGGGCTACAGTCCATGAGATCGCAAAAAAGAGTTGGACACAGCTTAACAACTAAAAAACAACAAATAATATGTATGTATATATAGATATGTATGTCTATATGTACATATCAGCCTCATAAAATTGCTCCCTGAGGAAAGCAGAGAAAGAAGAGGTGGGTTGGAGAGGTCTTGATCTAAAGAGGCAAAAATGTACATTGGAAAACTTGGAAGTTTCTAAAGACCATGGGTGTGTGCAGGATGAGGCAGGGCAGGACGGGCAAAGGAACAATAAAGACTAGCGCTTCCCTGTGGCCAGCCCTTCATCCTGGGTCACAGAGGACCTCCACAGACTCAAATGCATATTTTATTTAGCAGAGACTCAAAGATTCTGTGTATAAGGCAAGATGACATAGGGAAAAGGAGCATGGAAAATTGGGAAAGGATATTGAGCAAGTGGGAATGTATGGAGGGTGGTCCCAAGAGGAGCCGGCCATGCCAGAAAGATTGATGGGCTCTGGAATGAATCAAGTGAGTGATGGCAGAAGCTACCCCAGCGTCAGTCATGTCCAGCCACACTCCTCATGCTCCCTGGAACACGATCCTTCCTTGAGAGGTGTCCAGTATCTCAGTGGGTGTTTCTCTACTTCATTGGTAATTTTGGCTATCATGGGACAGGAAGGGATGGCTCCCAAAAAACTCACTGAACTGCTGTATTCCTGAAGACCTAGAATGGGCCACAGGGGATTGGAGAACAACTTCTCTACTCCTCACCCCAAGACCAGCACCAAATTCAGCTTTTATTCATCTTCACTAAGCATCTGCCAGGCCCAGTGCTAAATGCAGGTCTAAATTTGAAGACAAGGAAACTTGCTCAGGGAAGGGGCATGCCCAGTCACAGAAATCGTAAGTGGCAGAGCCAGGATCCAAACCTTAGACCTCATGCTCCACATTCTCAGCACGCCATGTTGCCTTCCAGAAACATCAGCCGACTCTGTGCTTCTGTAGCAAACATCATGTTCAATAATTCTGATTATTTTGAATTCAGAAAAATGCCTATCAGTTAGATCAAGATCCACAATATAAGCTTATCTTTATATCTAGTACTTTCTGAGAGAGAGAAAGAGAGTGTGTGTGTGTGTATAAAATACAGTATTTTGAAATAGAGATAGATGATTGATAGATGATAGATAATGGATAGATGATGGAATGATAGACAGACTTTAAATTAAGCTTTGGACTTAGCTCCTCCATCAAGCTTGGTGATCTTGAAAAACAGTTTTGTTTTTCTGTAAAATGACCCTGTCAAACCCTCTCTTACAGGATTCTTGTAAGAACACAGTCTTCAACAATGCCTGGGGTACTCACAGGCTCTCACTATTCTTCTCTGTCTTAAAGCTGCCCTAGAATTGCATCCAAATTTCACAGCAAGGACCCAACTCAAACATTGTTGAAAACATGTGAAGAGTCTGTTTTGGACCTCAAGTTGGCCTGGAGGTTTAACAGCCTGGTACCCATTACGTCCCACCCAAGAACCTTTCCTTCAAAACAGGTTCCTGTTACAGAAACAGCCAGGGTTTTCAATATACTCCCTCTCCTTATAAAAATGCCCCAACCAACTAAACCCATCCTGCCTAAAATATTTAATTAATACCCTCACAGCAGTCTGGTCCATATTAAAGACTCTTGAGGACCATGTCTTAGGGGCAGCTCTTAGTTCTAAGCAGCTCTATGTGTTGCAGATAAAGTACTGGAGCGTGCTTTCTATTAAGAGCAGAGAGGCTGGTCTGCCCACTGCTGCAAACCCCTTTTGTCATCAGAGTGACACATTAAACCATAATCCAAGCACAACACACAAACAAAAACAGTGGAAATCCACCCACTTAGTAAAAGGAGTCCTGGTAAAACCACAAGAAAGAGCTGGTGATTAGCCGAGGGGATTAAAAACTTGGATGAGCGCTGCCTTTACCTCGGCTCCCCAGTGAAGAGGCCACAAACTCCTTCTGCTCCCCAAGCAAACAAGAGCCAACCTAGAGGCACTCGCTGTGCCCTGTAGTCCCCCCCAGCATCTTCTGGGCTTCTCAGCCTTGGGCAGGTGAGAGGAGCCTGGGCTAACAGTCTGCCCTTGCCAGAGGCAGGCCCAACCTCTGCCCACATTTGTCTCCCCAGCCAGAAACTGGCAAATGCTTCTTTATACTTTTCGGTGTTAGAGAAGTAGTTGGTCTTGTTGTTATAAGAGTGTAAGCTCAATTCTGAAAATTTTGGAACAAACAGGAAAATAGGAAATAAAAATTAATCTTAATCCCACCACCTAGAGATGTACATGTAGGCTCAGTTGGTTGCATCTGACCCCTTGGACTGTAGCCCACCAGGCTCCTATGTTCGTAGGATATTCCAGGCAAAAATACTGGAGTGGGTTGTCATCTTCTCCAGGGGATCTTCTCCACCCAGGGATCGAACGGACATCTCCTGCATTGGCAGACAGCTTCTTTACCACTGCACCACCTGGGAAGCCTCAGGATACATTTCACTTCTTCTCTGTGCACCGTTTCACATGACGATCCCATAGATTTCCACTCCATTTCCTGCCTCTTGTCTTACTGTTCCTCACTGAGCACTTCTCTCTGTCATTTCTTTTTCATCACCAAGGAGGAAACCACTGGAGGCTGGCCCACCAAGACTATAACCCACCATTTCCTTGTGATAAACATGGAGGTTCTTTGAATTTTTCCCTACTGTAATCAGTGCAATGATAGCATCTTGCTACATCAGTCTTGGTCCATTTTTTGGATTATCTCCTTCAGACAGACTCCCCCAAAAGGGTATGGCTAAATCAAAGACTAGGAATATTTTGAAAGTATTGATGTCTTTTGCTAAATTTATCTCTCAAAATGCTATACCACTCTATTGCTTACATGTGAAAACATATATCTCACTACACTTTAAAATTATTTTTTAATTACTAAGATATATAGATAGCTACATTTTTTAAAGCAGAAAACCACCAGGAGGCTATTGTCCTTTTTCATGTATCATAACAGCACAGTTACCCCCTCTCTGCTGGCCCTTCCATTTACACAAAACGGAGTTCTGGGCCCCCTAAAAGAAGGGTGCACCCCTCCTTCCACCTGAATGAATTACCAGGGAACGCTGAGGGTTTTTGCAACGTCTAACATGGTTGCGAGCAGGGATTTAAACTTCAGCCCTTGTACTGCAGCCAAGATCTTCGAAGAGTTTGTTTATTTTTCTCTACTTCTCCCTTTGAAAATCAACAAATTTAATGCATTCGTTTAAAATCCCACAAGTCTGTTCCCTTTCCCAGGAGCAGAATGAGTAATCTAGTTCCCACGTTCTGACAGCCCTGTCTGGGGGCCACAAAAGATGATAGCCCCCAGCCTCCGTAGAGCCAGGGGTGGTTCAAATAACTGGACATTTGCTAACACAGTCAAGCAAAAGGACATCTGCACCAAAGCCTTGGAGAGCTTCTAGCACTTACCTACCTATTATTCCTTCCTACCAGAGTGTCCTCCACCTGATTGTAGCCAGAGCTTGACATTTAACTGAGCTTTGCTGTCAGAAGATTCCATTGTTGCCTTCTTAGAGTTGCAAGTGATGCTTTTCTTGGGTAGGCAGAGCCTCTTGGTGTAACCTCACAGTGTTCCAGGTCTTTGCATCCTGTTCGAAGTTAACACGGAGACATGGAGGTGGGCGCTCAGCTCAGTGTGTGCTGAGTATTCTAGGCTCTGGGGGTTTGGATAGGTGAGACTTGGGAAGTACTTTTAGCCTTATCATCCCTA
Organism: Budorcas taxicolor; assembly: GCF_023091745.1. NCBI lineage: Eukaryota > Metazoa > Chordata > Mammalia > Artiodactyla > Bovidae > Budorcas > Budorcas taxicolor. The sequence continues at coordinate 27,305,071 of NC_068917.1, read as the reverse complement.
ACCAACAGTGACCACACAAGATGTCCCCAAGCCCACTGAGGGTCTCAGTTAGGCTACATCTCATGATGTGGCTGTAAAGCCATCGCAGGTATGGATCTGTTAGTTTCCGGTTTTATGCCAAGTGACGGTGAGGCTAGCTTCCGTTTGCCCTCTGAAGGCCTGGCTGGGATTTGTTGCTGCCCCTACACAGTCGCAACCTGGGTCTACCCACTTAAGTGACAGGCAGGCAGGCAGGTTAACTATTTCACTGCTGCATACCAGCTCCACCCCACATCCCCCTAACTCCCAGTTCACAGCCCTAGGCATCCATTCTGCAAACGCTTACCAGGCTCAGGGGAAAACTGACCATCTGACCTGAGTTCTCCTTTTTCAAAGGAGAAGAAGATATTGAGAACGAGTTCATTGTACTGAACGCATTTAAAATTTGTTTTAAAGTTTTAAAAATTACAGAGAAGAATCAAAAAACCAAAATAAAACAACTCGTCAGCCAAATAATCCCTATGGTTATTTTACATAAAACACATCTGTAAGTTTAGAAAGTTTAGGTTATTTAGAAAGGTGCAAAGTTAAAAGTGTGAAAAGGCAAAGTCTACTTTACCCATCAGAATAAATATAAAACTCATAATATATTTTTCCTATTTAATTATGCACAGTTTGAATCACACTAAGAGTACAATCCTTACATAAAATGAAACAGCCTTGCACTATTTTCATCATTCTGTTTTATACAGGAGGCAACTAAGGTAAAGAGAGAAAAAAAAATAACTTGCTAAAATCTCAGAGATACTAAGCAACAGAGCAAGGATGTCTGTCCAGAGTCACTGGACCCATACATCCCAGCTCCTTACAGTTCACCTGGGTCATCGGATAACAGACCAGCATTTCTGCTGCCAGATCTAGCATCCACCAACCTATGCCCCTACTCAAGTCACTTAATGTCTCTCCACTTCATATGCGCTCACTGGGGAACAGATTGGGTATGGGAAATACCATTTTGAGACATGCTTTTTAAAGAGAATATGCAGGGTGATAACCATTTTAGTAGTTACAAAAGAGTTAGTGTAGGTGACTGCCTCTTCCTGTTAAGGGCTGTAAGATAATGGCTATTAACCTCTTATTAAGATTTAGGTCAAGAGTTGGCAGTAATAGTTGGTTGTGTGTATATGGGTGGGTGGTGTTTGTTTTCATTTTTGTGTGTGTTTTTTTTTCTTGCCTTACACCCCTTTTGAAATGGGAGGAAAAGGGAGATTGATCTAAGCAAATAAAAATGAAATAGTTACTAATGGTTTGCAGGATCTACAGTGCAGTGGGCATTTTGCCAAGTGTTTTACATGTATCAGCATATTTAAGCACATACCTCTGAGGTAAAAACTATCATCCCAATATATACATGAGGACATTGAGACTCAGGGAGGCTATACCACCTATCCACGGCCACCCAGTGGTAAAATGGAGTTAGGGCTAGTTTGCTAAGGCTCCTGTAACAAAGTACCACAGACTGAGTGGCTCAAACAATGAGCATTTATTTTCTCATAGTCCTGGAGGCTGGTAGTCTGAGATCCAGGTGCTGGCAGGGCTGGTTTCTTCTGAGACCTCTCTCCTTGACTTGTAGAAGGCTGCCTTCTCCCTGGGTCTTCATATGGCTGTCCCTCTGTGTGTTTCTATGTCATCTCTCTTCTTACAAACTCACTAATCCTACTGAATTAGGGTTAGTTTTGTTCAGTCATGTCTGACTCTTTGCAATGCCATGGATTGTAGCCCACCAGGCTTCTCTATCCATGGGATTTCCCAGGCAAGAATACTGGAGTAGGTAACCACTCCCTTCTCCAGGGGATCTTCCTGACCCAGGGACTGAACCTGAATCTCCTGCAGTGCAAGAACATTCTTACTATCTGAGCCACCAGGGAAGCCCTGTTGAATTAAGGCCCACCCTGAGACCTCATTTTAAATTACCTCCCCCTTTAAAGACTGTCTCCAAATATAGTCACATAGTCAGGTATGGGGTTGGACTTCAACATATGAACTGGGGAGGTTCAGTTCAGCTCAGTTCAGTTGCTCAGTCGTGTCCGACTCTTTGCGACCCCATGAATTGCAGCACACCAGGCCTCCCTGTCCATCACCAACTCCTGGAGTTCACTCAGCCTCATGTCCATCGAGTTGGTGATGCCATCCAGCCATCTCATCCTCTGTCGTCCCCTTCTCCTCCTGCCCCAAACCCCTCCCAGCATCAGAGTCTTTTCCAATGAGTCAACTCTTTGCATGAGGTGGCCAAAGTACTGGAGTTTCAGCTTTCGCATCATTCCTTCCAAAGAAATCCCAGGGCTGATCTCCTTCAGAATGGACTGGTTGGATCTCCTTGCAGTCCAAGGGACTCTCAAGAGTCTTCTCCAACACCACAGTTCAAAAGCATCAATTCTTTGGCACTCAGCCTTCTTCACAGTCCAACTCTCACATCCATACATGACTACTGGAAAAACCATAGCCTTGACTAGACGGACCTTAGTCGGCAAAGTAATGTCTCTGCTTTTGAATATGCTATCTAGGTTGGTCATACCTTTTTTTCCAAGGAGTAAGCGTCTTTTAATTTCATGGCTGCAGTCACCATCTGCAGTGATTTTGGAGCCCCAAAAAATAAAGTCTGACACTGTTTCCACTGTTTCCTCATCTATTTCCCATGAAGTGATGGGACCAGATGCCATGATCTTGGTTTTCTGAATGTTGAGCTTTAAGCCAAATTTTTCGCTCTCCTCTTTCACTTTCATCAAGAGGCTTTTTAGTTCCTCTTCACTTTCTGCCATAAGGGTGGTGTCATCTGCATATCTGAGGTTATGGATATTTCTCCTGGCAATCTTGATTCCAGCTTGTGTTTCTTCCAGTCCACCGTTTCTCATGATGTACTCTGCATACAAGTTAAATAAGCAGGGTGACAATATACAGGCTTGACGTACTCCTTTTCCTATTTGGAACCAGTCTGTTGTTCCATGTCCAGTTCAAACTGTTGCTTCCTGACCTGCATACAGATTTCTCAAGAGGCAGGTCAGGTGGTCTGGTATTCTCATCTCTCTCAGAATTTTCCACAGTTTATTGTGATCCACACAGTCAAAGGCTTTGGCATAGTCAATAAAGCAGAAATAGATGTTTTTCTGGAACTCTCTTGCTTTTTCCATGATCCAGCGGATGTTGGCAATTTGATATCTGGTTCCTCTGCCTTTTCTAAAACCAGCTTGAACATCTGGAAAGTCATGGTTCACGTATTGTTGAAGCCTGGCTTGGAGAATTTTGAGCATTACTTTACTAGCATGTGAGATGAGTGCAATTGTTCGGTAGTTTGAGCATTCTTTGGCATTGCCTTTCTTTGGGATTGGAATGGAAACTGACCTTTTCCAGTCCTGTGGCCACTGCTGAGTTTTCCCAATTTGCTGGCATATTGAGTGCAGCACTTTCACAGCATCATCTTTCAGGATTTGAAACAGCGCAACTGGAATTCCATCACCTCCACTAGCTTTGTTTGTAGTGATGCTTTCTAAGGCCCACTTGCCTTCACATTCCAGGATGTCTGGCTCTAGATGAGTGGGGGGTGGCAATTTAGTGCATAATAGGTAGCTGAGCCAAGATTCTGATCCAAATCTATGACGTTGGAATCTGGTATTGTTTCTGTTGCCTTATGTTGCTTTGGAATTCAGAAGGATTCTTTAACACCTTTGGCCAGTTTCAAACTGATTTAGGGAAGGACAAAACTGACAATATCTGTTGATATTTATCATCACTATAGCTCTTTTAACCATACTGAGCAAAGAAACTCGAGGCCCAAAGCACAGCAACTGATTTGTCTCTACAGTACATAAATGCAAGAGGATGAGCCTTTATGTAGCCAGATTGCTCATTTTCCCCCAAAGGCTCCGCAGATAGAGAAAAACCTGAAGACATCTGCTTAGCCATGGATGGGACTTAGGTGCACATCCTTGGCTGGGATCAAGACATATCCACATGCTGTCTAGAGATGCTCAGGCAGAGTTACCAGCCCAGATCTAGCCATGTGGAGTGCCCACAGGTAGAGCAGGGCATGGCCAGATGGCTGGGTCAGGTGCCTTTGTTTCCCTTCGTGAATAATACAGCCATACCCCTTTACATTCCCTTATGTTCTCATCCCAGATGGACTCACTTGACTATTACCTTTATAATTGTTACCATGCCTATATTCAACCTATGATATTTCTTTGTGTACAGTTGCTCTACGATGTGGGATTAGTTTCTGCTGTACACCATGAATCAGCTATATGTATACACATACCACCTCCCTCTTTCAACCTATATTTACTTTTTTGGAAATCATCTTACATGTGTCATCTAAAGTTCTCTTCAAAAGGAAGATTTATAGAATTGTCTTAAATGAAAAACCTACATGTTCTGCTACAGATAAAAGGTACCCACAAAAAAGTACAAGAAAACAACATATGCTATTAATTTCTGACTAGATAGAGGAAGTGAGCAACTCTATGAGCAACTCTATCTGTTTATAAGGGGGCTTTGTCTGGGGGAGAAAGGATATGAGGAAATGTTTAAAAGAAGTGTTTGAGACATTTTAGTATTAAAGTGAGATTTTCTTTGAAATTAGTTGGAAAGTTGGAAATAAACTTAAAATGGGAATAGCTCTTACCCGATGATCGATGTTCTCTGGGTCTCTGTCCTACCTAAAATCAATTCCACTCACATCTGGGAAATGCTGCTTTCTATTTTTCAAAGCACTCTCATGACAACCCTCTCATATAAGCAGAGCAGATATATTTTACCCTTGTTTTCTAAGTGGAGAAAATTCCAGCAAATTGTAGGCACTCTTAGAGCCTCCTAAAACCCAGGCAAGCCTCTTAATTAGAGTTGAGAGTTGGGCAACTGTTCTGGGCTGGGGGGCGGGGGGCAGGAATGCAGTCCAGACCTGGGGAGGAGGGGACGACAGGAAACACTTACGGCTGAAGAGATGACTTTCTATAGTTGGCTCAGCCCCTCTGCTGGTCTTGAGCCAAGTGCTACACAACTGGAAACCAAACCTAGGTTCATACACACACACGCGAGACCCAAGCTTCCGGGACCTTGTCTGACCAGGCTGTGGAGGGTGTGGGGACAGTGTCCGCTTATCCCAGGAAAGGAGGGACAGCTCTCTCTTCTCTTTGCTCAGCTGCAGCAATTAATTTGACTACAAGATTTACCAGGTCTTTCCTTCCCTGCCTTTGTTTTACAAATAGCTATCCCAGTTCTCAAGTCAGAGGACCGCTAAATCCTGGCTCTTAAAGAGTCACCTGGGAGCTTGTCAGAAATGCTCAGCGTTCCACCCTCCCCACCGCCCTCCCTACCACACAGGTCAATGGATTCAGAATCTCCAGCTTAACCAAGTCTCTGGGTGATTTGAGAAGCATTGCTTTAAAAGATGGCAGTCAAGAGGTCATCCTGGACTCGGGCCATGGATCATTCAGCTGTGTGACCCCCAGGCCCAGACCTAGGAGCCACTGCTCTGAATGTTGCAACAAGGACAAGCATGGTTCTCACCCAGGGTCTCCTTCTTACCAGCTAGGGGCTCTTAAACAAGTTACTCAGCCTTTCTGGGCCTTTGTTGTGCATATGTACATGCTAAGTCACTTCAGTCGCATCTGACTCTGTGTGACCCCGTGGACTGTGGCCCGCCAGGGCTCTGCTGTCCATGGGATTCTCCAGGCAAGAATACTGGAGTGGGTTGCCATGCCCTCTTCCAGGGGATCTTCCCAACCCAGGGATTGAACTCACATGTCTTAAATCTCCTGCACTGGCAGGCAAGTTCTTTACCACTAGCACCACTTGGGCCTCTGTTGGTTTCCCTGTAAAACAAGAAAGACAAGATCTACATCCCAGGGAGGAGTCTGTGAGAAGCCCTGCCCAGCTCTTCCCCCAGTGACCCAGGGCGCTCATGCAGCACACAGGCATGGAGCGTGAGGTGTCCAGCCTCTTCTCCAGGCCCTGCGGCTACAACACTGAACAGGACAGAGAGGATCCTGCTCTCGGGGTGCTTCCACTCAAGGGGCTAGAAAAAAAAGACAAGATTTTCAGTAGTGATAAGGACCCAGAACAAAACAAATCCCATGAGAGAGAAACAGGAATGGGACTTGGCACCATGAACAGGGTGGTCAGGCATGGCAGGTCTGAGGAAATGACATTCCAGCCAAGATCCAAATGAAGGAAAGGGGCAGCGAGGCGGAGATGTGAAGGCAGAGCCTTCTGGACAGAGGGTACCACGGGCAGAGCTGGGACAAGCTTGGTGCAGAAGAGGAAGAGAAAGGTCAGGCTGGCTGGTGTGGAGGTGTTAGGAGATGAGGCTGCAGAGATAGCTGGCTTCATTTCTATCACCATGACGATCTCTCCATCGGCTCATCCTTCAGCTTTGTGGTCATCCACACCTGCCCATCAGCTGTACCCTGAAAGTCACTCATGTTCACTGGCAAGGCAGAAGGCAGAGAGGCTTGGAGACCAAGAGAGGTCCTTGTTCCAATGTCTGGCTTCACAGGGATGTACCTGCCTGTGTTCTTAATGGGGAGAAAAATGCAGACCACCCTCAAGCACTTTAGAAGGGAGAGTGAGACCCTGCCAGGAATATAGCTCCGTGGGCTTTGGCTAGACGGAGTGGATGGACATCTCTGGGGTGGGATGATTTTCTGCTAATTTCACAGATAAGCCAACACAGATGTCAAATAGTGTGAAAAGCATTCCCAAAGCCACCAACAAGATCAGATTTGGAGTTTTCACCAAATTCAGGGTGTTAGCTCTGAGCCAGACCTGATAGTTCAAGGTTGCCTCAATTGTGTGAGCCAGAATTCAGGGAAACTTGGGGCCAAAGGGCAAACAAGTAGCTTGCCTCAGAGGCTGACATCTCACATGACACCATGTTATAGACCCAGAATCACAGTTCACCGATAATAGTTGCTGCTCCTCACTTGATCCTAACAACCCTGGAGGCAGAGGAAGTCTCCCCATCACAAAGGACAGTTCTGATGTTCAGAACAGTCTGGAGGCATCACCAGGACTCAAAAGCAGATCTTCTGGCCCCTGACTGGCTTGTGAAGTGCATGAGGCATCACCATAGGTGGCATACCCATGTCTTCACAAACTTCACGAACAAGAACGTCTCCCTCCCCCACCCCCTCCACTGTTCCAACTTCCTGTTTGCCCTTCCCACTATTGTCATTGCTAACTTTGGTTTATCCTCTCCATTGCTATCTCCATTTTTGTCCAAAGCATAAACCAGGATAATCTCCCTAGTTTAAAATCAGCATCTTAGGGACTTCCCTCATGGTGCAGTGGCTAAGATGCCGAGCTCCTAATGCAGGGAACTCAGGTTCAATCCCCGGTCAGGAAACTAGACCCCACGTGCAACTAATAGATCCTGTGTGCTGCAATGGAGATAGAAGATCCTGTGTGCCACCACCAAGACCTGGTGCAGCCGAGTAAATAAAATAACTGTTAAATCAGCATTTTCATTTCCCTTTGCCGTGTAACCTAACGTACCCCCTGCCTCTGGGAATAAGGACTGTTTTTGGAGGGGGCTGACTATTTAGCTGACCGCAGGCAGTATCCCCCCGAGCTGCCATTACTTGGCAATAGCTTTTCAACTGTGGAAGATTTACTGCCACTCTTGAGAATTCACCACTGTCATCTTCACCTTCGCGTCTCCAAACACTCAGCCAGGTGTTTCTAGTTTGGGGTGATTTCATCGTTAAGAATCTTTAATTCTGTAAACTTGATTGGCTCGATTCCTTTTTTAAAAAACCCTTCCTACATCAGAAGGAAGAACAGTCCCTCCCTCACCTCTCCATAGAGAAAAACTAAATTCCACTTTGAGTGCAAACCAAACCTGCAAGATTCAGTTTCAGGGGAAAAATGCACTCAGAGCATTTCAGCTGGAGAAGGGGGAGCCATTTCACAGTCTTCATGAGAACACGCTTGCCTCTGACAGTCAGCCTAGACAGTGTTTATAGCTGTACGGTCTCTGTGCAGCGTGCAGCATCCCACCTCCTCCCAAATGGGGCCATTTGCTTTGAAGAATGCCTCAGAGGCTGCACAAATGCATTCACCTAGTTCCTTTGCTAATTACATCACACATTCCGGAGTTACCGTGGCTGGCTGAATCTAATTACGGTAAATGCATCTACATGGAGATTTCCTAAACACCCAGAGAGAGGTTTTGAAGATTTCAAGCTTTGGGGAGAAAAAAAGGCTGTAATGGAGTCTGGCCACATTGTTCTGTTGGTCTGGGGTAATATAAACACAAGGCAGGGCTCTGTGTATCTGCTTCTTCCTGCTATAAACCCTTGAAGGGGCCATAAGGAACAGAGTGTGCCTTCCTCATTGGACGGCTCCCCTTAGAAACTCGGTATTAAGAGTAAAAGTATCCCAGCTCTTTGGAAAAATTCAAGACGCATACCTGCCTCTTTCATTTCCAAACCTTTACTGAGCATCAGCCTTTATTAAGAGCTCTGGGTGGTGACATGGGGAAGACAAAGATGGTTAGGTAACTCAAGATAGGCCAGTATTGGAGGATCCTGAGCAGTCTTGTTATCTGATGCCACTTTTAATGAATATTCTTTAGGTATTTGTTAGATATTTACTTAGTGGGGATGGGGAAAAAATGATTTAACAATCATTGTATGTAGCAGTAAATTCACTTACTTGATCTCCACTGGCTAAAATAAAATGTTCTTAAATTTTTAAAGTTTGGGGTTTTTTCCCCCCCAGTTTTACAAACCAGACTACCTCTTAGGCAGAGGGATACATTGAAGAGTTTTGAATTCAAGCAAGAAAATAATTCATCCATTGCCAATAAATAGCCCCCTACTGGCATTATGTGGTTTCAGAATTATGGCTGTCACTGCAGGCCACTCTCCCCGGGGTAGTGTGGCCATTGGTTCACTGTGAAAATTACATCTGTGTGTCACAAAAACTCTCAGCAAACTTAGGTGGACCTTGGAAAGAGATACTGTCTTTCCATTCCAGGATGCTATCTACTATAGCAGAAGAGAAATTAACTCACATTTTGTCATATACCTGAGTTCATTGGCACAGTGCACACATTTTTTTTTTCATTTATTCAACAAATATTTATTATGTGCCTGCTGCTGCTGCTGCTAAGTCGCTTCAGTCATGTCTGACTCTGTGTGACCCCATAGACAGCAGCCTACCAGGCTCCTCCGTTCCTGGGATTCTCCAGGCAAGAACACTGGAGTGGGTTGCCATTTCCTTCTCCAATGCATGAAAATGAAAAGTGAAAGTGAAGTCGCTCAGTCGTGTCCAACTCTTAGCTACCGCATGAACTACAGCCCACCAGGCTCCTCCGTCCATGGGATTTTCCAGGCAAGAAGATCCAAATACTGAGCCTCCTCCAAAGAACAGCTCAGACAATGACCCTGTTCATATCGAGTTTGAATTTTAGTAAGGGTGTGGGGTGAAATAATAAACACTGAAATCTACAAATTTCAGGTAGTGATAGGTTCTATGATGTACGTAAAATAGAGAGATATGATAAAAAGCAAAAGTGCTGGGTATTTAAGAGCTCAACAGATACTCTGTGACTGTGGAATGGAGAGCAGATTTAGGTTTTTATTTGTAATTGAGCTGAGATGTGACTAGTGAGGAGGATCTGCCCAAGCAGAACCCTGAGGGAAAGCAGTCCAGGCAGAGACAACAGCAAAGGGAAAGGCCGAGCTGAGCTTGTGGCAGGAGAACAGACAGAAGGCTAGTGCTGCAGCAGCAGAGTGATCCAGGGGTAAGAGCTAGGGAAAGAGAAGGGGAGAAGGGACCAGATCTTCCAGGCTATGATAAGGAGATTAGATGTTATCCTAACTACTAAAAGGAAACCATTAAGGGGTTTAATAAAGGGAGTGACATGATCCAATTCACTCTTTTAAGAGATTATTCAGTTACTGTATGGAGAATGGATTATGGTGGGGAAAGGAGTAGAAATGGGATGAATGCTTAGGCACATTGCAAGAGTCTAAGCCAAAAATAAGGGCAACTTGGACTATGATTATGAGTGTCCAGGGGATGTGATGAGAAGTAGCTGAAATCAGGAGATATTTTGGAGGTGGAGCTTTGTGGATTTACTGATACTGCACTGTTGAAGGTGTGGGAAAGGAATCAAGGGCAATTCCAGTATCACTGGCTGAGATGGGGCAATGTGGTGGGGCGGGAAGAGGGGGCTGTTGCATAAAGAATCAAGAATTCTGCTTCAGACATGATACATACAGTGGTATGGCCTGGATTTGTATACATCAAGTTGGCAGTTGGTTGCAATTGCTCAGTGGACAGATCAGGGAAAGAGATGATTATTTTGGGATCATTCCCTGTAGACAGTATTTAAAGCCATGGAACCAAGATAAAAGCGTAGACAGAGGTTAAGTGCAGTGATGCATTAGTGTCCTTCATCACATAGGTGTTCCTGGAAGCTGTTTGGTGTGTTCACTACTTACCAAGCTCCAAACAAGTTGCTTGCTCTCTAAGGGAGCTCAGTGCATAAGGAAGGACGGCAGGTAGTTACAAATCAGAGTATTATGTGTTACATGATGTTAAAAGATGAGCTGAGTATTGTGGGAAGGCAGAGAAGAAGCAGATGGCTAATAGCCTAGGTCATAAAGAAGATGCCATGCTAAAGAAGGTATTTGAAAAGAGCTAATTTAAGTATGGGCTTCCCTGGTGGCTCAGCAGTAAAGAATAGGCCTGCCAATGCAGGAGACGTGGGTTCGATCCCTGATCCAGGAAGATCCTCTGGAGAAGGAAATGGCAACCCTCTCCAGGATTCTTGCCTGGAAAATTCCGTGGACAAAGGAGCCTGGTGGGCTATAATCTGTGGGGTTGCAAAGAGTCAGACCCAACTCTGCGACTGAACAAGAGCAACAAATCTAAGTATAGGTTTCTCAAGTAAAGGAGAGGAAAACAACATGTGCAAAGCACGAGGCAGGCCATATTGGTAAAGTTCCATGAAACAAACAAAACGTATATCTGTATTTCCCACGTTAAAAGCTGGAGCCATGCTCAATGCAGAGACAAGAAAAACATTCCCATTAAAACCAGCAACAAGGCAAAGTTTTCCATTTTCACTACTACCTTTTAACACTGATCTGTCAATACAATCAGAGAAGTTAAGGAACTAATGAGTTTAAAACTTGCCAGCAGGTTAAATTCTCAGTATGTATAGATGATATGATCATACACCTAAGGGGAAAATATAAAAATAGGAAAAAAATTAAAATGAATATGAAAACTCAAAAAGGTCGTTATAAACAAAGTTAGTACTAAGAAACCAGTAGCTCTATATATGGGAACAATAATCAACTGGAAAATATAGTAGAAGAATAGGTCCTATTTATGGCACCCCAAAGAATAGACCAACTAGAAATAGACCTAAACTCTGAGTTCAAAGAAAATACTGACGGAACTTTATCTCACTAAACAAACTAATTTTAAAATGTATATGAAAAATGCATAGTAACAAGAATATCTAGAAAATTCCAAAAAAGAAAAGAAAGGCAGACTGGTCCTACCAGCTGGTGTTACATAAAGTTAGAGTAATTAAAACATCATGGGACTGATTAAGAAAATAAAATCCAGAAATAAACTCTAAAACATATGAGAATGTATAATATGACAAAGGTGGCATTTCATATCAGTGTTTGAAAAACACAATTCAGCAAATGATACTGAGACAACCAGGAAGCCATTTAGAAAAAAAAAAAAGTTGGATTATTAAATTTATTATCAGATCAAAGTAAATTCTGGTTAGGGGGAAATCATTAAAAAAAATACTAGAATTATTTTATAATCTTAGAGAAGGAAAAGCCTAAGTATGGGGGGAAATCTCAGAATCAAGAAAAGAATAAAATTGATAAACTCTAATGCATAGATACTTAAAGTTGCATCATGAACAGAAGAAAGTTGAAAGACAATGGCAAGAGATCTGGGAAAGTTTTTATAACACATGTATCAAAGGACCAATTCTCTAAACATATGCAAACACTGTAAATCAATTTTACAGAAAAAGGCCAAAACACAATAGAAAAATGGATAAAGGAGCTGATCAGACACTCAAACAACACACACAAATGCTAACACACATCCACCACAAATAGATTTAGAATACCTAGAAACGATTAAGAGAGAGCAAATAGACCAGACTTCTCACAGTTAAAATTGGCAAATATTAAACCCCTGAACGCAGCCCTCGTGGAGACAGTATGAGGAAACAGTCCTCACTGTGTTATTGCTGGGACTGTAAATTGACGCAGCCTCAAGGCAAGGTAAGTTGAATACTTCCATAGAAACCATAACACGTATATCCTTCAACCCTGCTATTCCACTTCTGAGAATTTATCCTACTGGCACATGTGCAAAAAGATATAGCCTCAAAGCTGTTCTTGCAGCATTGTTTATATTAGCAAAGGAAATAACCTAGGTGATAATCAATAAAGGACTGGCCTAATAGATTACAGCATTTCCTTACAATGTTTCAACAGAAGCCATTCAGAGATGATATGCTCTATCCATATAAATATGGAATTACTATCAAGATAGTGTTTCAAAGTTTTAGAATAATGTGAAAATTTTACAATTTATTATTCTAAATCTCTACTCTACCATTTCTGCAAAATCCAACAAACAAACAAAAAATACATGTATTTATGCATGTGTGCAAGAGACCAGTACCAGTGATTGCCTTTAGGGAGGGGAACAGGATGGTTGAGATAGAGAGATGGGAAGGACTTAACTTTTCACATTTGGATCTCTAGAATCATGTGCATGTGCTTAAAAACCAATTAAGCCGCAGAAAGATGAAGACCATAGTCATTTTACCTTGTGCTTTGAGATTACATTGTGCGGTGGGAGGAACAGAGATGAAACTGAATAACAAAATGGATCTTGTGGAATTTTGAACATTAAAATGTTCTTAGCACTTAGCAAAGTGCCTGGCCCATTTTAGGTGTCCAATAAACGTTAGCAATTATTACCCACAGATTACATAACAGAATCACACATCATTTAGACAGTTGGGAGGTTTGATTTTGCAGGTTTAACTAGAGTAGAGTGAATTCTCCTGTTACCCTGTGTTGCAGATGGTGGAGTCTGGTGAGAGCCAGCTGTGAGTCCCGAGGGCCCGACTGTGAGGTGAGAGCTGGCGCTTGGCCTGGAGCCACATCTGGTACCCAAGTATCAGCCCAGAGGACATCAGCCCAGAACACACCTTTCTTCTTAGGCAAATAGACCTTGCAGTAAACACCTGTCCATCCCTTAGCACTTGAAACTCTCCCAACCAAACGGGGCAAGTGCCCACCTTTTGAGCACAATAAGGTATGGACACCTGACCTAAGCCAAGCCAATCAGATTTCCTTCTTTGGGAATACGGAACTTGAACCAAAGGAGAGTCAATTTATCTTTCCTGTGAGGCTAAGAGTATAATCTGTACAGGTGGGAGTTGTGGATCAGAGCAGCAGAAAATTTCTGTCCTCCCTGAGGAAAAAGGAGGTCTTTTACTTTTCACAACAGAGGGTTTCCAGTTTCTGGTTCCAGTCCCTTCCAGAAGCACAATTATATTAGTACTTGTTTTTCATCTGGGTTCTTAAATTTTCTGCCTTTTTACCCCCTTAGGCTAGGTTAACTTGATTTCTATTTTCTGTTTTGTTTTTTTCAATGAAAACATCCAAACCAATACAGGTAGTGAAAACAGTAAATCTCAACCTCTTGATAGTAACAGAGGATCCATCGTGGGCCTAAGGCCTTCCCAGCTCCTCCAAAGACTCACGTGCCCACAGCTGGACTGGAGGCAGAGGAATACCTCTGAGGCTGCCATCTTGGGCCTCCTCTCCCATCTAACAACTTAGGCAAAATAGGATGTCCCTGGAGCAGGGGCTGGAGGCTCTCACCGTGCGTTCAGAATACTCACGAAAGCCCTGGGCGTCCAGTGCAAACCCAGGAGTTGGAATTTCCTGCTGTTCTGGCAGGAGGAGAGCTTACAGTCAGCTTTGATTTTAAGAATATAAATAAGTGTGCATTTTCACACATGAATTGTGGACCGCTGTTCTCAGCCATTCGATTTGTTTCATGTCAGACTTCCCTAAGTCCCTGACAGCCAAGACAGTCAGCCTTAGCTTACAGCCCAGTGCAGACTAAGTGCCTGTCAATATTTGCTGAATTGAGCGAATGAGCAATCTTGGAAGGCAAATCTTGGAAGAGCGGGCATTAGCCCCACGAAGCCTCCGCGCTCACTGTCCTCTAAAGCTGGTTGCCACAGAGCAGATGCTGCAAAACGGCCTGGGTGGTTTCTGTCTAGGCAAGCATCCCTTCCTGGCGAGCAATACCTCTGAAGCTGCCTCGCATCTCAGGGCTTCATGCCCATCTTTTGAATTTTCAAGTGCCCCAAGCTATTGTGAATGCATTCTATGTTTATATTCCAAGCAGCTTGAATCTGTGCCTAGCAAAAATGCAAGTTGGAAAGTTAATTCATTCCTTTATGTCAAGTTAATTGCAATTTCACCCTAATCCTCTCTTGTCAAAGACGTTTCTACAATGCAGGGAGTTATCTTTTACAAGAGACACTTCAAGGTGATTTAATAACAGCACTTGCTATGAGTCACATTTTCCCTGTAGTCATCCACTCTTTGGCTTGGGAGAATAGAGTTTCAAGTATAGAAGAGAAAAGGCATTTGGCTAGGCTTAGAACCCACTTACACGCTCTCAGCCAAATGCACACCTTAGAGAAAGAACACCCTAATGAGTACTTGTAACTAAGGTGCTAAACAGATCTTTCAAAGCAATGCCATTTTTGTTTGTTTCCTTTAGGGCAACTGCTATTCATGCAGGGCTCTGAAACTTCTTAAGACATTTAGGAGTTTGACAACTGTGAACAAAGGGGAAATTCAATATTGAGATCAATTATTAATTCAAAAAGTATTTTGAGTTTGGATTCAAGTGCACACAAGGTTTGCCTGCTAGCTGCCCTCACCCAGCTTAGAATCTACTGAGTAGCTTCCTCGTCCTCACTCTCATTCTCTCAACTGGAATACTAGGAATTTATGTCCTAGAAATCCTCCTTTTTCTCTTCTTAAAAATTTTTTTTACCCTAGCTTCCTAGTAAAGCGAATAGGAGTGGATTTCTCTGATCTAACAGTTTTTCCCCTGCATGATGGGGGAAAACTTCCATGTGCTTTATGCTTCCTATTTCTCATCTCACACTAACTCATACCAAAAGGCAGAGAAAGAGCACTGGCTGGATTGTGGCTAAGGACAAGGTGATTTGAGTCTAAAAAGCCAGCAGGTGGCCCCATGTTGAAGACTTCTTGGCCCCAGAGAGGTCAAGTATTCCCCTGTAGCCCCGCCTCTAGAGCTCTCATCTAATGGTAACGTCTACCCCTGAGAAATTCCAGGTGAAGAAGAGAACTCTCAGTAGAAACTATCTTCAAAAGACTAACCATAATGTCTCCCAGAAAACTATACACAATATACTTTAAAATCAAGGCTAGACAATTAGGACAGGAGGACCCCTTTGCCAAGTGCCACCTACTCCCACCTCCAGTTGGAATTCCCTGGGCATGCTGGCACTGGCATTACTTGCTGGAGGCAGATTCCTACCCATACTTACAAAAACCCAAACTGGCTACTCCTCATGGAGTTCTTAGCGTGTCTCTTTCAACTGGATTTCTAAAACAAGGAACAATGTAATTGGCAGGTAACGACAGGTTAACAGGATTGTCTTAACAAGGTACTGGTGCATTTTCAGGTGACTTTCACTGGCCAGGATGTTCCATACAGATGTCTGAGCCATGGGAAGAGATGTCAAAACACCAGAGAGCTGTAACCCAGACTAAAAGAGTCAGGCTTGTATCTTAATGAGGCAGGGGGCGTAGGGGAAGGCTACTTACTCATCCTTGTGTGATGTCCTACTTATAGTTCAGATATAAAATTACTTGGGAGTTTAGCCACCTTGAAACATTTGTGAAATGAAACAGGACAGAAGTGAATTAAATGGTGGAAGGCGTTAACTGTCTATGCCACACTTTCAAAACTTAGAAAAACAAAAGAGCAACAGCAGCTATCTCTGTGCTGACAATCATTCCTTCTCCCAGAAATTGACTTTGCTTGGTTTAACTGATTCCTTTGCCTTAACTGAGAATCTAACCTACCAGCAGAGTACCCTTATGTACAGGATAGATTCCTATGAAAACAGAGCAGAGCCTTTGAACCAGGGCTCCTTACCCCAGTCCCCTGTGGGTCTGAGTGTCTGAGTCTCTCTCCAAGGGGCCCACCGTGTCACCAGCCACAGCCCTGTGGGGAGCAACTCTCCACCCTTGCCTTCCATAAGTTGCGTAACTCTGTCCCTGATGACCTTCGTATGAGCTAATGACCCCACCTGAAAGGCATAGACACTCCTTATATGATTTCAAGACAGAGGCTTAAGCTGCCATAACCACAGAGGGTTTAGTTAAAGCCCAACTAAATCTCTAGGTGTGGGGCCTTGGGTTCTCTCCAGGACTGAGAACCACTGACTTACGTTAAAACAGCTGTCTTGGGACTTTCCTGGTGGTCCAGTGGCTAAGACTTCACACTCCCAATGCAGAGGGCCTGGGTTCCATCCCTGGTCAGGGCACTAGATCCCACATGCCACAGCTAAGAGTTTATATGCCACAGCTGAAAGATCCTGTATGCTGCTGTGATGATTGAAGGTCCCATGTGCCATAACTAAGACCCAGTGCAGCCAAATAGTAAAATATTTAAGAAAGCAACTGTCTTTCTTGATCAAAATATGTGGGCCACTAATACACCCTGTCTTCCTGACAAATAATACAAGTAAGTGCTTTGGCAAGGTCTTTCTGTCTCCCCCAGGGTTGGTGACAAGACAGCTGGAGAAGGATGGCTGTGGGGTAGGAACACAGTGGTGCCAGGAGCCAGACATGTAACTCCCAAAGCAGAAGTCAGTGCCCTAAAGTAATCAAAAGGGAAGAGCTAAAGGGAGATCTTTACTATGAGATAGGGTGAGGAGCCCCGAAAGGAAGCCCAGGCAGTGTTAAAGGGGACACAGAGCAGGGCTGTCAGCAGGGGAAGGCAGTGATGGTTTACAGACAGAAGGAAGTCAACTTCCACATTGCACACCCAGTGGGATGGCCATAAGCATGGACCTGCATCCCTGGGTACTTAAGGTCTTCAGTGGCTATAGTTAGGTTCTGCATATGAGAGGCAACTTGGAAGGGGATGTGGGTTTTAGATCAGCAAAATATGTGTATACTTCCTGGGTATCAGGTCCTAGGGTTTCAAAACACTCGACATTGATACAATTCAGTGATAAGAAGGTTAAAACTCTAAGCCACTCTGGAAAACCCACATGAATCAGTCACTGAATTATGGTTTTCCAAAGAAACAGAACCAATAGGACATCTACAGACATATAAGAGGAGATTTATCGTGGACATCAACTAACGCGACACTGAAGGCCAAGATGAGCTACCATATAGTGTCTGCAACCTGGAAAAGCAGGAAAGCCAGTGGTCTAATTCAGACGGGGTCTAAAGACCTGAGACCCAAGAGCACCAGTGTTTCTGGGAAGAAGAGAAATGACTCAGCTCTAAGAAAGAGAATTTGGCTTTCTTATGACTTTCTGTCCTATTTGGGTCCTCAGTGGATTAGATGATGCCTGTCTACCTGGCTAAGTTACCCATGACCATTGGCACTCCACTGGGACTCTGGCCGTGACAACCTGTTTGCTTAACCCAACCACACTACTGGCCCAAGGATGGTCCGTGACATTTGGGATGTCTTGCTCTAACAACTTTAGAGTAACCAATCCCATTTTTTCCCTACACTGTGCAAAACTTAAAACTATTCCCTTAATATATCATGTTGGGTCTCTGTTACTGGGTCCCATATTCTCTCTCCAAGTTCAGGGGCCCAGAACTGAGTCTTAGTTGCATATCAGAATCATCTGAGAAGCTTGTAAAAAGGTTAGTGCCCAGTGCCCCACCACTCAAGATTCTGATGTAATCGTGCTGACGTGGGACAATGATGATAGTTTGTTTTTTTTTTAAACCTTTGCTAGTCTTCTTATGGAGAAGGCAATGGCGCCCCACTCCAGTACTCTTGCCTGGAACTCCCATAGACGGAGGAGCCTGGTGGGCTGCAGTCCATGGGGTCGCTAAGAGTTGGACACGACTGAGCGACTTCACTTTGACTTTTCACTTTCATGCATTGGAGAAGGAAATGGCAACCCACTCCAGTGTTCTTACCTGGAGAATCCCAGGGACAGGGGAGCCTGGTGGGCTGCCATCCATGGGGTCGCACAGAGTCAGACACAACTAAAGTGACTTAGCAGCAGCAGGCTTCTTAATATTTCAGCCAACTTCTGCCCATTGTTCTTAGTGAGTGGGCACTTACAACCAGCCTCCCTGAAGCACCTATATTTCCTTTTTGACACTGTTCAGCAATTAGCCATCTCCAGTTTCCTAAGTGGAAATCTAAAGATTATAGGGACCTTCTTGGCTCACTGGAAGCCTGATATTTTTAATGAAACTAAAATATACCAACTCTTCTTGGTGAATGTATTCTAAGAGGTTTCTAAGAATTCCTCATAACATTGGAGGTTGGTAGTGTAGTTTATTGACTCTCATAGCAGGAGGGTGTGTTTGTGGAATAGAGTTCTCCTTGCCATCTTCCAAACCTCTTCCTACTATCTTTGTATTTAATGACCTTAAAAGTACTGACATCGAGGCAACCTGCATTCTCAATCCAACTTTAATCCAAAAGTCTTCATTAAGAATGTTTTTATCAACAGCAGAAAAATCTACTCCCAAATTCTGCCCCATTTCTCTCCATCTTACAAATTAAAGAACAAACTAGACTGACCCACTTGAATCTTATCTTGAGGAATTTTTAAGAAAATGCTTATGTTAAGGGTTGGGGAAAGAAACGGTGAGGACTGAATTCACTTTAGGCTCCCTTGTAGTTTCTCAGGGAACTTCAAATATATGTCACCTCTTGATACATATGTTTAATCCTCATCATGAAAGCAGTGGGGTAAGTTCTCCACCCTGCAGGAATTTCTCAAGGCTCTCTCAACCCAGTCAAAACACCAGGTCCTGGTTCTGAGATACTTTTCAGACTGCTGTGCCTCCTGGATTTTCACTACATTTTGTCTGCATTGGTACAAAATTCATTATCATGGTTTGATTAGCTGGGTTTGTTTCCTGTCTCTCTCCCATGAGGTCCTTCAGAGCTGAGGCTGCATCTTTTCTTCTAAATATATCCAACCTGACACAGGAAGTACTCAAATGTGTGGCCATAAACAATGACCCAACAAATGAAGAGTCAGTTCCCCCCAAAGGTGGTTGAAAGTGGTCTAGTTGGAGGACAAGAGAGAAAGGTCAGGACCGTGGGTGCCCTAGCAGGGCCTGGACTGCAGAAATTTATTGCTAAGTCTTCTGCTTTTGCCTCCATTTGTCCACTGTTGTTTTGCCAATCAATATCATTAGTTGTTGAATAACATTCATTTATACATTATTTAGTAGGGGCAATCAGTCAAAGTCCCCATGATTGTGGCCCAGCTTTTTAAACTTGCCTCTTATCTGTAAACACATTTCCTGAGCTGAGCTATCTTTTCCTCTTGTCTAGGTGATCTATAGCAATATCCCCGAACCTGCCTGTTTTCTTTTTAATCCCCTGATGGATTATAAATAGCCCACTCTCCACCGTCCCAAAGCTTTGAAGGCAAATCCCGGCTCCCTAAATTACTATCAACCTCTTGCTCCACACTCAGACCCCTTCAGGAGACTGCACTCCTTCTCCAGGACAGACACACAAAGCCTCCTACACTTCTCTGCCCTCGGGCTGAAGTAATACTACAGCAACTACCAATGTGTGGAAAGAAAGTACTCACTGTTTTGTACTCACTCAAAACAGTGAGTAAGAGGGAAGAGAGAGCTGTAAGAATAGATGTGAGGGAAATCCAAGGAATACAGACATGAGGCCAGGAAGGCAGAAATGAACAGAGGAAACCCGGGAGAGCCTAGGCTTGCTCTCTTTGACATTAAGGCACCACACTTGTGGTAAAACACCCAAGTTAGCCCAATCTGCTCTGATGTCAAAGGGCGAAATGGCCTGGAAAGAACTCAACTGTCTGCCTTATGGATCCTTTTTACTCTCTGCACAGAGAAAAAGCGCCCCATTACCCACCTTCCTAGATTTCAGACAAGTGCCTCCATCAGGGCACATTGTGGTGTTTGGGACCACAGTTTTTTGTTTTAATTGGAGGATAATTGTTTTACAATGTTGTGTTGGTTTCCACCATACAAAAACATGAATCAGTCATAATTATATATAGGTCCTCTCTCTCTTGAGCCTCCCTCCTGCTCCCATGCCACCCCTCTAGGTCATCACAGAGCACTCTGTGTTACAGAGCTTTCAATTCACTTTAATGAACACCTCAGGATATTCACTGACAACAGGACCGAGCTCCCAAGGCACCCTTCAGTCCCTGCTTGTAAAAGCCACTCACAGGGCAAAATGGAATCTTCTCTTCCCCAGATCCCCAGGCCTGCCACTCAGACCAGAGGTGAGAGCGAGGGTGCCCTTCTCAGATTTCCATTCTTTCTGTGGATTCACTTTGCATTTCTGGTTACAGGCTAATCCATTGAGAAGCACTTATTCTCAGAAAACCTCTTGAGCAAGCTCTAAGTTTCTGCTTCTCAGTACAAAATCATTCAACTAGAATGCAGTTGCAAGAGGGGAGAATTTTTTATTCCCTTCTGAACCCTCACAGTCTAGAACAGTATTCTGAATGAAATATTCCTGAATAAATAAATTAAGATATTATTCTTCCCTCCATTTTACAGTTGAGATGAGAAAGAGTTTAGGGTGACTGATTTTAACTTGTCTAGGTCATTGAGCCAATACATGACAGAGCTACACCAATAGCAGTAGGGCTTCTCAGCCTCACTCCCCAAGCTCAACATGCCTCTGTGGGAAGCATCTTTGCCAGGATCACTCAACTGGGGGTTCAGTCCAGTTCAGTCACTCAGTCGTGTCTGACTGTTTGCGACCCCATGAACCGCAGCACGCCAGGCCTCCCTGTCCATCACCAACTCCTGGAGTCTACCCAAACTCATGTCCATTGAGTCTGTGATGCCATCCAACTATCTCATCCTCTGTCGTCCCCTTCTCCTCCTGCCCCCAATCTTTTCCAGCATCAGGGTCTTTTCAAATGAGTCAGCTCTTTGCATCAGGTGGCCAAACTATTGGGGTTTCAGCTTCAACATCAGTCCTTCCAGTGAATACCCAGGACTGATTTTCTTTAGGATGGACTGGTTGGATCTCCTTGCAGTCCAAGGGACTCTCAAGAGTCTTCTCCAACACCACAGTTCAAAAGCATCAATACTTTGGTGCTCAGCTTTCTTTATAGTCCAACTCTCACATCCATACATGATGACTGGAAAAACCATAGCCTTGACTAGATAGATCTTTGTTGACATTCGACAGATGTTTAGTAAACAACTTAATGTCACTGGAAAAGAAATTTTAGATTTTCCTAGGAAAATATTGGATACTGGTCGTCTTGTCCAGGCCAGCCAGCTACATCCACCTCCGTGAAAATAATGGTGACCGTTTGAGAAATTTGGTTGGGGGCCACCGAAGTTAATCACATTTGAGAGGAAAGTCATAATCCTAATGGAAAGTTTGAAAAACAAAATATATAACTAGTAGAATGGAACCTCCTTGATAACAAGAGAGAAACCCGGAGCAGAATCTGTCATGTTAGTTCTGCCCAGGAATACACAGGGATGGGATGTGAGTTCCACAAGTCAAGCTGGGAGGTGGGCTGCTTTCCAACTCCTAAAAACACTCCAGAAAGAAAGACAAATGGCCGTGACTTAGAAAGCAGAAAGTTGAGTTGGTGAAGCATAAACAGGCAGTCCACGGAAATCCAAGCTGACACCCTCTAATATATATATCTTTTCTCTCTCTGTTCCCCTTGTGCAGGCTTCAGAGTTTTGCCACATTTCCTCTTAGGGGAGGAGGATGCAGACCTGCTAAGGAACAAAAATTCCTTCTCTGTTTCCTTGAGTCTGTCCAGGGGTCTGGGATATCAGGAAGTGCCTTCAAGTTCATAGCTCTTTCGGGTCAAGAAATAACATTGCTCCTTATCCACTACCAAGCTCCATCTGAGAGGAAGGTTAGTGCCCCACATGAGGACCCACCTAGCTGGCAGCTCCAGATTCCTTTTATTGACATGACAACAGAAGGAATCTCTCCTTAGGTGTCAACTGGACCTAGTGACTTGCTTCTCATGAACAGAATATAGAAAAAGGTAATGGGTGTCACTTCCATGATTAGATTATAAAACTATGCCTTCCATCTTGCTAGCAGACTCTCAGCTTGCTGGCTTCTCTCTGCAAGCTGTCAGCTGGAGGGGCTCACACAGCAAGAAACTGAGAGTGTCCTCCAGCCAACAGCCAACAAGGAAATGAGGCCCGCAGTCCAACAGCCTGTAAGGAATTGTTGAATCCTGCCAACAACCACTAAATGAACTTGGAAGCACATCATACCAAACTGGAGCCTTGAGATGACTATAGCCTAGACAGCCAGCAGCTTTACTGCAGCTCTTTGAGAGGCCCTGAGCCAGAGGACCCAACCAAACCAGGCCTAGACTCCACAGCAACTGTGAGATTTAAAAATATGTGGTGTTTTAAGCTGCTAAATGTAGGGGTAATTTGTTATGTGGCAACAGATAACTAATACAAGGGTATTATTAGAGATGCATGTTGCAGAGGTTCATGTTAAGGGTACCAAGAGAACACAGAAGTTTGGGGTCAGAGGATACTTAATAGTACACTGTTAAGTATACTGTGGAGGGGAAGAGTAGGGGACCCTACCTAATAATGCAAGGCTGGCCTTGCTACTCCTACCCACTACAGCTGCCCATTTATCTGGCGGGTGAAACCCAAGTTTATTAGTCTGGCAACAAGGATGGCCATCATGTGGCCTTTGCCTACTCTTCCAGTTTTATCTCTTGCTTTCCCCCTATCTGTAGCCTATCTTCGAGTCAAATTGAATTAGATGTCATTGTCCTCAGTAGTTTCCCCTTTGTCCATCATGGGCTCTCTTCCTGGAATGACTTCCTGTACCAGGTGTTACATGCCTCCTGGGTTCTCTGTGCAGCTCCATGCAAACCCCCATCCCTGGCCCTATGGTGACTCCCTCATACCACACATTGGCCTGCCTGCAACTTCTGTTTTTCTTGCCTGGTATTCCATCTAGCTCTAAGCCCTGAGCCTCTTCTTTGAGCTCGTATCCTCCAAGTTACTCAAAGTCTGGAAAATCCCTCAGTCAGCAGCCAATGAAATAACCATGGGGTGGACCTTCTAGGAAGACGAACAATTATTTATTGGCTAAATTATAATTTCTATCCTGCTACTGAATACAGATATCTGACTCCTTTAAATCAGTGGCATCTTATCTTGTGGATGCCTTCCATTTTGAAGAAAGAGAAAAATTGATGACTTAATTTGTCAAAAATTTTGATTCCATACAAATAAACTTATTGTCCTGAAGGATTTCAAAGCAAGATCAATAATGACCAATAATGACCCTTGGAGAAAAAACTTTGAATTCTATGAAAGTAGGATGACCTGGGGGAAAAAAATACTACTCCTCCTCAGTCAACTTACTGGGAATTACCATCATCTTTGGTCCACAGAAAACATCCAAAACTTAAGTTGACATCTCTGTTCCTTTAGGTCATAAGTCAACACTAGTCAAATCTGTGGAGATTCCACACAGCAAGTGACTTTTGAGTCCCTTGTAGCTCAGTTGGTAAAGAATCTGCCTGCAGTTTAGGAGACCCAGGTTCAATCCCTGGGTTGGGAAGATCCCCTGGAGAAGGAAATGGCAACCCACTTCAGTATCCTTGGCCTGGAAAATCTCATGTACAGTGGAGCCTGGTGGGCTGCAGTTCATGGGGTCACAAAGAGCCGGGTACGACTGAGCAACTAACACTTAACACTTAAGTTGGTGAGGTATGAGGACACCATCAGTGGGCTGGGGATTCAACTATGGTGCTGGAAAACCACCTTTGAGGAGGACTGGATGATTCTGTACAAAAATTCTGGAGCCTGAACATCCATACCATAGATCCTATTGAGGCTAACATAGTTACAATGGAGAAAGCTACATAATTTCAGGGAAACAAGTTTTCCACCTTGGTTACCCAGTTAAAGACATGAGGAAATAATCCATTTACTGAAAGGCAAAACTAAAACAAGAATAAACAGCGATCTTCTTATGTTAGAATTGCTAACAAATTGGATCATATAAAAGAAACTAAAAATGTCTACCTAGTGGAGGAAAACAATCAGGAAGCATTCAATGTTTCAGGGCCAACACGTTGTCTCCACCAGAGGAAATCTGACTGGTGCCTTCTTAAGTACCTCTGCTTTATTTACACCCAGATATTATTTGCCTCCTTCCTATGTGTGGTACTTTAATGTGGTGGTCTCCAACCTTTGGGGCACCAGGGACTGCTTTTGCAGAAGACAGTTTTTCCACAGACCAGGGGGATGGGAGAGGGATGGTTTAGGGATGATTCAAGTATGTTACATTCACTGTGCACTTTATTTCTATTATTTTTACATCATTTCTATTATTATTACATCAGCGCCACCTCAGATCATCGGGCATTAGACCCCAGAGGCTGGGGATCCCTACCGTAGGACATCCCTCCTTCTTTCTTGCTTGAACCGATCAGATGACCTAACAAGGAAATGATACATCACTGTCCAGACAGCCATCAACAGAGCAGAAAATCCAAGGAGAATCAGTTAAGCAAATGGGCCCATGCTACTCGGGCAATGCCCCATCCTCGGTATGCCACCAAACCAAGACCAGGAATACTGGCCACAAGGGCAAGTCAGCCAAGTGCAGGGAACAGAGAGTGGGTCTGTGGGCTAGATTATAAATCAGCGGAAGTCAAGGCACAACTTTAAGTTCTTGGCCTCAGGATCCTAAGGAGCTCTACAGTGTTTCCTACAATTTCCAGGTAAGAGTCACCTAGAGAACTTGTTAAGCCCACAGCTTTTTAGCTGCAGCCCCCAGAGTCTGGATCGGGAAGGCTGGGGTAGACACACATTCCAGAAATCTGTACCCGGAACAAGTCCCTGATGAGCACTGGGGATCCCTGGGAAACAGAATCCTGATAGCTGAAGGCGCCAGAAGGTTGTTGCTAGGACTGTAGCCTCCAAACCTGGCGACCTGTTAGAAAGTTTAACGATCAGGATCTGATCTTTAACGATCTTTAACGATCTAGGCTTATTAAATCACAATCTCTGGCAGTGGGAACCAGGACTTTAATTTTTTACACTCCTATCCTGGCTGCACGTTAGAATAATCTAGGGAGCATTTGAAATTACCGATATCCAAGGCTTCGTGCAAATGAATTAAATCAGAGCCTCTGGAAAAGGAATGGCTTGTAAAACCTCCCTGGATGATGCTGATAAAACCAGACCACAGCTCAGCATATGGGAATCACTGGGGTAGCTGGTGTAGGATGATGCTGATGTCATCAGGTTCTCGTCTTTTTAAACAAAACAGAGCAGCGAGGGGTAACTACACACTGAGTGGGTGGCAGCACTGTGGGGCTTGTTCCTTTGTCCTGTTAGGGCCCCAGACTGGTCCCTGTACACTGTTTGAACTATTTATTCTGATGCTGGGAAAGAGAGGGCACGAGGAGAAGGGGGTAACACTTGATGAGATGGTTGGATGGCATCACTGACTCAATGGACATGAGTTTGAGCAGACTCTGGAAGACAGTGAAGGACAGGGAAGCCTGGTGTGCTGCAGTCCATGGGGTCACACACAGTTAGACACAACTTAGCAACTGAACAACAACAAATTTACTTTAGGCCATTCTTTAAAAAGGTTGTGAAACTCAGGTCAGATTAAGAAGTTTGCCATCAGCAATGGGAGTGAGAAGGCTGAGAGCCCAGAGAGGCTGTTTGGTCTGTCTGCCAGTTAAGGATTTCCATATTGCTTCAAACAAGTCCTAACCACATGATGACATTGTAGGTCAGGAGGGAAGAGTCTCTGTCCCAGGAAAGTGGGAGGGAAATTCTGCAGCCATCACGGCTACATTTTCACAGGCTCCTCAGGAGACTGGTTGGCACATGGTAGATACTCAATAAATATATGTTGAATGACAGACTGAATTTCCATCACCACAGCCAGAACCTTAAATAACCTTTCAAGATGGTTCACTGCAGATTTTTCAAAAATCGCTACCACAGTCATCATCACAAAGTATGATGCTGTGAACTATTAGAACTGGAGGCAAAATTAAATTTCATTTTTAATGTGGGATGGACAAATTCTACTTAGTTACCTAAGTAGAAGTTTATTTCCTTAAACTTCCAGAAGGATGGGGATTTCAATACTGGCATCTTCCCACTGTGGTGGACACAATAATTGCCCCCCAAAGATGACCATATCCTAATACCTAAAACCTGTGAATATATTACCTTACATGGTAAAGGGGCAAGTTTGATTATGATTAGTAAAGAATCTTGAGATGGGGAAATTATCCTGGATTCTCTGGATTGTCCAAAGGTAATTACAAGAGTTTGTAAAAGATGGAAGGAGGAGGCAGAAGGTAAAAGTCAGGGAGATGTTTTATAAAGCTACACTGCTGACGTTGAAGATGGAAGAAGGGACGGTGAGCCAAGAAATGCAGGCAGTCTCTAGAAACTGGAGAAAGGCAGGGAAACTGATGCTCCCCTGGAGTCTCTGGAAGACTTTGTGCAGCCCTGCCGACATTCTGAGCTTAGCCTGTGCTCAGTGGCTTCTCTTGTGTCTGACTCTTTGCAGCCTCTGGGACCATAGGCCATCAGGCTCCTGCGTCCATGGGATTCTCCAGGCAAGAATACTGGAGTGGGTTGCCATTTCCTCCTCTCCAGGGGATCTTCCCAACCCAGGGAAAGAACCCGCATCTCCTACGTCTCCTGCACTGCACACAGATTCTAAATGTGCATTGTTTTAAGCAACTAAGTTTGTAATAATTTATTATAGCAGCAATAGAAAACTAATACATCACATAATTAAGAGAAAAAAGAATATAGGGAGCAGTAGTCATTAAAGTGGGCATTTCTTTGCCTTGCAACATAGCAAAGGGCTATATGGGGGTCCTCTACAAAGCGATATGGCCAACCACATCCCATCAAAACTGTGGTATGGCTTTTAAGAGTACAATACTGAAATAAGAGTTACGGAGATACTTGCTATAAATCAGATCACAGGATTATAAGATAACAGTTCAACATAGTATACATATCTGCTTTCAAAAACAAAGGAGTAATATCATCCTAAGGTCTATATGTGGAGAAGGCAGTGGCACCCCACTCCAGTACTTTTGCCTGGAAAATCACATGGATGGAGGAGCCTGGTAGGCTGCGGTCCATGGGATCGCGAAGAGTCGGACACGACTGAGTGATTTCACTTTGACTTTTCACTTTCATGCATTGGAGAAGGAAATGGCAACCCACTCCAGTGTTTTTGCCTGGAGAATCCCAGGGACGGAGGAGCCTGGTGGGCTGCTGTCTATGGGGTCGCACAGAGTCGGACACGACTGAAGCGACTTAGCAGCAAGGTCTATATGATAACTGAGTAGAATGTCTGTCTAACCAAGGTCACAACCTTGGTTTATTCCAGGTGAAAATGCCAATATTATTGAGAGGATGGTCACCCAACCAAACACCCTTTACCAAAATAGTAAGCCATGGGTGCCTTAAGATGGCAATGATGATAACAGTGTACAATAATCCCCCTTCAGAAGATGTTATGAAGTCATGTTTGAAAGGACAGGCTCTCTCTCTGTCCTTCTAAGACCCTGGACTTCCAAAGACTGGAAAGTTTGTAGCCATACAGGGGGGAAAACCAAATGGGCTCAGAAAGGGGTTGAACTTATGACCTCAGCTTCACCAACATTATCTCCATCAAACAAGCTCACCAAGAGAAAATATGTTCAATTCAGTTTAAGGTGACCCAGCCCTGAGGCCAACAAGAAACCTGAACACTGTATCCCATTACCTCTGCCCGCTTTTCTTTTCCAAGGGCTGAAAACAGCTACCAAAGCAGCAGTCAGTTGTGTAACTGATAACTGTTTTGCAAGAAAGCGCATGTGAGGATGGCCAATGCTCATGGCTGTTTGAACCATGGGCACATCACAATAGGTGGCCAACTAGAATAAAGACACTCGAGGCTGAACAGCAAACAGCAACAAGGTCCTGCTATGTGTTGGCAAAATTCTCAACCACGAGAGTGAATTGGAGGCTCTCATCAGACCTCAACAGCAGAATCACAGTAAAAATCACTCCATTGCATGTGAAGTGCTATTACAAGTATGTCATCTCTGTAACAACCTTAAAACAGAAGTACATTTTTATTCCCATCTCACAGATGAGAAAACCAAGTGACAAGAAAGGTTAAGGGTTTAAGGACTAGGAGTGGCAGCTCTGGGATTCAAAACCAAGCCTTTCTGACGCCAGCATCTGTGGGTTTTGTCCCCATAATATACTGCATTTAAAACAGTAGCAGAATAAGGGAATTTTGGAGAAAGAGGCAGTAGAGAGTGACAATGTAGCAACCCCCTTGCAAGCCAAGAGGTTTATTTACAGTCATTCATTCAACATTTTTGGTCTTTGTTCCGTCTCTACTAGGAATTATACCTGTGCAACCTAGAGCCACTAAAACATCAAAGGATATCACATGGCAGGGCATGGAGGCAGAGTAGAGAGCAGCGAAATTCCAGAGCACACTCCAACAACGAGCAGGGAGAGGGTGCCAACCCCCAGGAAGCAGCAGCAGCAGGAGGCAGAGAGACTCAGCAGGTGGCAATGAAGAGGTGACATTTGGTGCAAAGGTGGCAGATATCCTGTGTGGAAAAACCCCACAATCTCAACATGCAATAGGCTCTGGGAACAGGGCCAGGGACCCAACATGTTGGGTCCATACACATACCTGCATGGTGCATGTATTGTAGAAAGGACTGATCAGCTACAGCCTATTCACCTATTCAAATAATAGGCTCTGGTGTGGGGTGGGTCGGGGGGCGGCGGTTGATGATGAGGGATGGCCCAGGGGCCACTTCAACACCCGTAGATCTTCAGCAACTTTGAAAATGCCCTTTCCAACCTGGATCCTAAGGGCCTGCCCCTACCTTGAGGAGGATGCTCTTGTTACCATATATAACCCAACCACTGTTTATCATGTACAGGCAGAAATCTGAGGGTAGAAGCAGAAATCTGAGAGTAAATTTTCAGTTCTCCACATCCAATAGTGCGTTCCTTGGAAATACGATGCCCTGCCACATGTCCCAATTTGCCAAAGACAACCCACTGTACTCACATTGTCCTGGGATAATTCTCCAATGTTCCAGTTTGGATGGTAAGTGGTCACCTAACCCAGAAAACAATTTCTGGGGATATTAACAGCTCTACTGTCCTTCTGTGAACCTGCAGCATCCCAACTTTAGGTTGTAAGCCTTGAATGAAATATAGTGTAAAATTATGTTGATTAAGGAACTTTAAAGCAAAACATGTTACTGTCTTCTGCAACTCCTGTTGTTACATACAGCATAAGAAATAGTGTTCAAGTTAAACCAGTTTGGTGGTTGTTGGCAGAATATATGGCTTCCCAGAGATTTACTAGAGGAGTGAGTGATGAATTTCCAAGAGGGTCAGATACTGGGCAGTTTTCCCAAACTCACTTTAACACAAAACCTTTTTTCATAAAATGTCAAAAGAGGTCAATGTTTTACAAAATACTCCCACATTTTCACTCAACAAATATAGGTACCTAGTTTGTCCAGGGATTGTTCTCAGCAGTATAAGAAGACAAAGCCTTTGTCTTCATCAGGCTTTCATTTCAGTTGGTGGGGGGAGGGGTGGATAGGAAATAAACCTGTAAACAAGCATACATTATAATGTGGAAAACAATGATCTATTCCCCCAGTGATGGATATTCAAAATAAAGACCACAACAGTCATCCATTCTGAGGAATATTCACGAAGCAACCTGTCTTCAGACAAAGATCCGTGTCTGTCAAAAGCCATGAATTGATGGGCACCTTATTTTCTGAGTAGAAGTCTCCCGTAACAAGTCTCCCCCTTTGAACTGAGTGTACTTCCTTTGTCATTAATATATATGTGCCTTTGGGGGGAGTCCGTCTGCCTTTGGCTTTTGTTCGTGGACTAGATTCATAACACGTGCTTTTAATACTCTTTCATGTCCTATCTAGACGGAGGTATTATTTAAAATAGCATCCCTTTCCAAAGAAATGTGTATAGTTGCCTAGCACTCAGGGGATAAATTAGAACAAATGGAGACTTACTACACTCCATCCCATCCCCTAGAGCTGGGACACGGGACAAGGAGGTGCTTTAAAACACCCGCACACACACACACAAAGCTCCTACCCTTTGATTCTGTGCAGAACAGAGACTCATATTTAAATGAATAAGCTAAGTTAAAACTTTCCCTCCTGGAACAAAGCAAAAGGAAAGCCTCTTTATGTTGCAGGGGCTATAGATGCCAGGGGCTGAGCCTGTCCCAAAGCTTCCCTCCGCTGCTCAAAAACTAAGCCAGCTTGCTGCATTTAGCACTTCTCCCCAGACCACCCACCCAGACACGGATACACAAACCACATGTGTGAGGAATGCTGTTCGGCTAGGAAATCGGTATCAGTATTTCAGCCTTATTACTTGCACAGACGGCCTTTTTAGTGCGACTCATTTGTTTTATCTTTTCAATAGCTTTGATTATTTTCTTTTAATGGCCTGGATTTATCCTTTTCTACCCTTTTGAAACTTCAGAGCTCCGCAGTGGGGGCTACATGTGCTGGGAGACACGTTACCAGGCAGAAGGAGCAAATTGCTTTGCCTTCATGCACCACCATCTCCCTGTTCCCTGTGGCCACCTCTTCTGTGCACATGATCCCAATGCCCTGAGTTATTATCAACGTGGACTCAGGAGCCTTCTCATTCCAGCAGTAGATTATTTTTGTACGGCTACAGGGCCCAGTTATAATTAATGGAGTGTTTTCTCGTTTGTGCCTTGTATGTCTCTCCCTAGTGCCTGGGAACCACACTGGTTGCCCTTCTCTAATTAAGGGGAAATTAAGACCAAGAGGCTGCACCGACAGCCCAGGGCAAGTTAACAACCTCTGGAAAAGACTGGAAATGCCTCCAAGAGGAAGAGGCCACATAAACAGGAAGGTGTGGATACTATTACCGGGTGGAGAAAGCAGAAGCATTGAAATGTGCTCAGGCTTTTCTAGCTGGGTGGTGCGCTGAGCAAGGGAACCCATAAAATACCCTTAGTTGCTCCACTAATCAGAACAAATGAGTCCATTCGTTTTGGACACCGTATCCCCAAATTCCCAAGCAGAGAGGTCTGGGCGTCAGGCCTCACTTCAGCTGCCATCTCTCTCTCCAGGACTCCCTGGGTATCCAAGCGGGAATGTGATTCTGCGTGGCGTGGGGCGGTGGAGGGGGGTGCGGAAGTTTGGGGGGAGACTGAGGTTCAGTACACTTCCCATGTGAGAGCACTTGGGAGACAACATCCTGTCTTCAGCAAGCCCAGGATGCTTACCCTGACTTTCTCCATGTTGGAGAAAATGCAAGGCCATTATTTTAAAATAAACAAATGAATAGCTAGGCTGAAACAAAGGGAAAAGATAGTCCAATTCAAGCATGGTCATTAGAAAGCTTAGCTGTCAGATGAGCCCATCTGGGACTGAGGCTTCCACACCTAAAACCAGTTGCTGGTTGATAAGATACAACGCAGTCCACTATCATCCCCTCAAGGGCTTGTCACCTGAAGATAAGGTTTCTCAAATCTGACCTCTCTCTACTCTTAAGCAGCATTACATAGAGCATTACATCCAATCCTTGGTTCCTTGCCAAACCAAAAGCATTCTCTGCTCTCTGTTGGTGTAGTCTTTCCCCTTCCTGTCTAAGCAAGGTAGCATTTCTTGCCGCTAGAGTAAATGCAAGACCTTTGTTAAGTTTGTAAACAGAACCTCCCAGAGAAAAAAGGGGAAAAAGAAAAAAAATACCATGCACAAGTAACTTGGTTTATTCCAAGAATGAACCCTATCATTTCTTGCCCAATCTTGGCAGAGCTTAAAAATGTACTGGTTTTAGGACACAGAATATGGTGCTAGACCCTGGGGACTCAAAGATGAAAGGAGCAAACCTGTGCCCCCAGCTGTTTCTCATCTCACCATTCATTCTTCCTTAAGACCAGCATCACTTGTTGAGAAAGGCTGGGGGCTCATTTTTCTTGTATGCAAAGGGAAACCAAATCTTGGTCAAATGACTCTTAACAAATCAGGAAGACTGTACGCTGAAAAGAAAATGGAGCCACAACAAATTTGATATGAATTTAAGTACAACACCTATTTCTGTCCATCTGTACTTACATTTCAACATGGGTTTTAGAGATGGGAAATACATCTTAACGAATGCCTTGTAGTTCACATAGTAGCATCTACACACACATACACAGTGTATCTTTCAACATTACTACACATACACACTCCATTAAAAAAAGATACTGACAGATTTATAAAACGTACTGGCCTTGCACTGTTAATTTCAAGAATACAATTACTTAATTTATTTTTGCACTGCATGGTAGCTCTAGCCACCCTTAGGGATCTGTCAGCATTTCCATCATAACTCTACTTTCAGAATACTGGAGTACAAGTGCCAAAATACATATTTACAGTTTACAGACAGTGGTGGCTTTGTCTTCCTTTGACTTCTTCAATGCATCTTTACAAGGGATACTCAAGGATGGCAGTGCCTACATAATAAAAAAGCATCATAGAAAACAAAAGAGGTCAAAAGATGTAGACTTCCAGTCCAAGACCAGACTAAACCATGGGAATCGACTCCTCAACATTCACTGCAGTTGTAGCAGTCTGTACATTATACTCATAGCTTTAGAGCAATAGTCCAAAGCACGATTTTAAGATATGTGTACGTATGGGGTACACAGCATTAGTACACAAAAGTGCTAAGGGTGGAAAGTAACAAGTACACAGCAAACTTCTCCAGAGCAGATCACCTCCAGTGGGAAAAATGAACACACACCATCCAATAGCAACACGGGCCATTTCCAACACAAAACATCCAACTCCGTTACCTAGGGACACCTAAAACATTTTAAGAATAAAGCCTCTCTCAAATAGAAGTATGTCAACTTATTCACACGTGTGGGGCTCTAAATAGTACGTGGGATGGTATGCAAGCTGAAACTTTTTTTTTAAAGAGTAGCTGAGTCTGTAAAAGTTACCAGCAGAAACATTTTTGGTAGAAGACGTGTTTAGTGGAAGAAAACCAATTTTATTGGTTCTTCCCACAAAACAGGTGGGTAATTATTCAGATTACAGCAATTTGCTTTGCAATTTAAAAATGTTTGGGACACTCTCCTAGGAATTTTTTCTCCTAGAGATTTTGTCTCCTGATCTTAAGTTTTTATGTTCTTCCCTACTTTGACACAAATGCAAGCATATATAGACATATCTATTTGTCTACATAAAGAGATGTGGATTATAGTGAAGAAACAAAATAGCTGCACGCATTTTTGTTGCTAACATGCCTGCTATAAACTAAGCATATCTTTTTCTAAATATCCAGCTGCAAAACCAGAGGCAAATGCTAACTGATAAGGGGAGGGGAGGAAGTTCTGTACATAAATTTTTTTTCCTTTGAATTGCTGAGGGAAAATTTAAAGTTTATTATACTCTGGTTGGCTTAAACCATATTCACACTCACCCAATTAATTTTATTGGAAACATCTATCTAGCTATATATATATATATATATATATACACACACACACACACACACACACAAGAAATTAAACCCTGCCATTTTCCCTTCATGCTTAAAAAAAACTGAAGCCACTGTTAAAACACACATGTCAAAAATATCTAAACAGGTTCCAAAGGTGAGTGTACATAAGCTTGGCAGAACTCAGTGGGTTTCTAAGTATAACTATTAGAATTTAATTGAAAGGGGGTTTATCATTTCTGCATTTAAAAATCAGATGAGAGCAAGAGTTCAGCTTCTAAAAAAAAATTAATGACTCTTATTCTATTGGAATTTCATGGAAAACTCATTTTTCTGTCTCCGTGAAGGGTTAAATTTTCCTGAATTTTATCCATTGCAGACAATATTCTGAAGACATTTGCTTTATTACCTAAATTTTAGGCCTAAAGTTTATCACTGTAATAGCTTCCCTTCTTACTATCCTTTTGTCTGCTTACGTCTTATGTTAACCAGTTTCTTGGTCAGTAACCTAGGGAACAAAAACATGTTTATGTTGCCAAATCACAGTTTTGGTCACACAACTTAGACACAAAAATAAAAATGGCCCATACTACATATATACATTTCTAGTTAAACTGCACAGATATTTTAGTTAAGCTACATACATTTCTGGCTTAATTAGAATGTGTGAATTAACATTTGGAAAAATTTCAAGAGTTTTAAATGTTGCAAACAATTCCATATAAGCATTGTCCGCCCCTTTCACCTGTAAAGTTAAAAAAGAAACAAAACACAACTAAAACCACGCAATTCATCAGTCACCTGACGTTCAAAATAACTCGAAGTTCCTCTGTAATTAAACAGTGAGAAGTGGACTACGAAACAAATGCTTCAAGGATGGTCCTGCCAATCATAGAAGTCATAACATTATTGAAAAAGTACATTTGTCCTCAGCGAGGATGCTTCTGAGAAGTAATTTACAAGGAGCATGGCTGTATTATAATTTTTTTAAAGGAAAAAAATAGTGTCTTTGGATAGAAAAAAACAATGTAAAAAAAAAAAATCCCCTTTTTCAAATGCAGAAATAACTCCATTATCAATCTGCATTTACATTCCTGCCCAAAAGAATGGGTCTGGAAAGACCATTTTCTGTACAGACCCTAGTTAATCTCTGTATGAAAAGACAGCATCTGGCGTGGGAATCAACAAGGGAGATACTGGTCTATTAGCACACATAGAGACTTTCTTAAGGCTGATCCAGTGAACGAACCTTTGGATCCAGAAGTATTTCTTCATTTTCTTTTCTTTTCAGTTGAATTCCTAGCACAAAAACTTGGTGCTGAGCTGTTCGTATTTTGCATGTCTCCATTTATGGAGAAGATGGAATAATGACACCAAAAGTACTTTGGGGTTTTTTTTTTTTTCTTTTAAAAATAATTTGCTTTCTTTTGCATGCCACAGGACAGATTTCTAGTTTCAAAACAGGGTACATCAAGAACAAAGATATCCCCCCTCCCCAACCATCTTTATTGTCAACCATCTTTATTGTCACCAATACAAGAAATCCTTCTGGAAACATAAGCAAGTGACTAAATAGGTATCGAACCACTGAATCTACAAGTTAATACATAATCTGTTATGGCAGAATAATCAAGAGTTTTCCCCCAAAGAAAGATTTTAATTTTTCAAATATAAAAGAGTCTGAGAGGATCATATGAGAACAAACAAAAATCTCTTACTCCAGGTTTGACGGTAAAGATGGGTAACACACTGGCAGCTGAAGAAAGCTGAAACTCTTACTAATAAATAGATCCAAATTAAGAATTTCTACAACATTTCTTTAGAAAACAGAATCAGAATTCCTTTTTTTTTTTTCAAATGATGATCCTGTGGAATGCATTCACTTCCATATTTATCTAATATCATAACAGTGAAACAGACACAAGGATGTTGATGACAGCTCAACAATGTAGGATGCAGGACGTTTACAGGTACACGTTTGTTTAAAAGTCCTACAGGTTTATTGACTAAGGCTAGACAGCAATTCATATGATCCTATTTGGTGCATTTACTACCATGGTCCAAGATCATTCATTATATGGATACAGCCAAGGACTGTAACTTTCAGGAAAAAAAGACCACAAAGGAGAAAATCAGGGTGGCTATTTGGTCCCCCCAGTTGATCATTTGTGTCCTGGAACTGGAAAAAAAGGTGGAAAATACAGACTGCAACGAGTTAAGGGACTTGGAAAAAGTTGCTGGAGAGTGGCACGGTATACGGAGTAAGGTCACTGGGCTTGGGATGGCAAGGGCGCTGCATTGAAAGAGCATCCACGGGACCGAGAGATTAGAACGTCTTGTGGTGTCATTCCCTCAACGACTCTATAGTATGCGATTAATAAATAGATCAGTTATGTAATAAGGCAGTGTGTTGAATATGCATTCGTCCTGTGGAATGAACCACCACAGAGAGAGACACGTGATACCATACACATTCTTTAAGTTTTCTCGTGTTGTGTTTGATCTGTTTGTTTTCAAGGCTATCCAGGCTAACTCTTCCCAGGGATTTCCTTGGAGAGAAGAGTGGTCCACTGAGGCTGGTTTGCTGAACCTCTCCTTTATCAAGAGATGATGACTGGCTTTAAAGAAAAATAAAGCTGAAGGTTGTTTGCTTTTTATTTTTTTCCCTTTTGGTTGCATCATTCTGAGTGTTTTCATATAAACAAACAAGGAAAAAAAAAACACAACCAAAAAAAAAAAAAAAACAATAGTTTTTGATGCATCCAGTTGTTGTATCCTCAAGATGTTCCAGATGTTTCCAGGTAACTCTGTAGTTTACGAACTGTGGTTTTGTCCAGCGAGCAAAGGTCAAAATCAAATGTTGTGTTTGTGATATGAAAGTGTCCAGTTTCTTCTATAAGGTTCACAATCTAGAGAAGTGAAGAAGAGAAAGTTTAGGCAATAAGCAATAGGCATCAAAATGCAAAAGGAGAGGGAGAGAGTCAAATATGGAACCCAAGGGGTTAAGAGACTCATTTATAGAAAGAAGGTCCCATATTATTGATAGCACCAAACTACCTCTTAGACAATTTGGTAGGTCAAAGGAATGTTAACCCTTTGAACTTCTCAATGAGAGAAGATTACCTGTTCTCATCATTCATATTCTTTAAACTGATTCCTAACTTTTAAGTCATCAACAGACTATTTTACTATAGGGGTGGGAGTGAGAATGGGTAGTTAGTGGGAAATACAATTTCAAGACCCTTTTAAAAATTAGTTACTGACCCAAAGGACAGTGGTTGTACTTAATAGATGAAAGGAAATTCCAGCCTAGGAATAACAAAACTCCTTATAAAAATATGTACATGCAGAACACATATCAATATAATGATCATTTTTCTTTCTGATTACCTTATTGTTGAAAGTTTAGAAAATGCAATAAACCCACCAAAAAAAAAAAAAGAAACCATTTCCATTTCCACCTCCCTAAAGATATGGGTAGTGACTATAGAGGGGCTCAAGGAAGACTTCTGGGGTGCTGGGACTGTTTCATTACTTGATTTGAGTACTGGTGACGAAAGATGCATTCACTTTGTTAAAACTGATCTAGCTGCACATTTTGTTATGCTTCCACAAAAAATAAATAAAAATCTATATTCATTCCATCAGTCATGTTCAGTGGATGGCCTTGAGTATTTGGAGGTAATAGGTATTATCTACAGAAAGAAAGGATGCCTTTGTCTCCCCATTTGGAACAGTTCTACCTCATTCCTTGAATTGGCTCCAACTTCCAGAAATATGATCAACAAAGTGGTGACAGAGGCACTGTTGGTTTTGCCTGGTTTTCAGAAGGACACTTTCTAAGGTTTCAACACTAACAGTGATGTTGGTTATCCTGTTATGTGTCTATTCCTATTTTACAAATAATTTTATCAGAAATAGATACTGTGCCTGGGTAGTGTGGGTTTTAGGTATGTTTGTTGTGAGTAAATTGGAATGGAGGGGGGTTAATTTTAGCAAGCTTTGTGAAGGAAAGAGGAAAATCACCACCAAGATGAAAGAAAAACTATTTGTGCAGAGAAACCAACTGGCAACCCATTTGGCTTATTTGTAGTTGTCTGTTATCCTCTATCACTTGCTTCTGTTCTTTTTCAATCATCCTAAGAGGAGTAATTTTAATTATTCAGTCTATTATTTATTCAATGAAGTTTTAGATTACCTAATCTGGAGCTGAAAACAGCAGAATGGAAACTTTTGACCTTCTCTTCTTACAATTAGTTTTCTTCAAAAAACAGTAAATTTGCGAACTGTTCCCTATGGGTCAGTGGCTCTCAATAGAAAATGCGCTCCCCATTCCTGACATATTTGACTGCCACAGAAACATAAAAGGCACAGTGAACCTCAATCCAATTAATTGCACAACTCCAGACTGAGCTGTTATTGCCTTATTCAACTTCTGGAACTTTTTTTTTTTTTTTAAACAGATATAACTATGGGTTTAATAACAAAACCAGTTACTCCCCTTGCAAAATCATGACAGTCACAGCAGACTGCCTACCTCCTATTCATGTGTTCCTTCTTCTTTCCTAGCAGAAGCTTGACTTTCTGGGAGTGGCAATACACCCAGCTAAAACACTGGCCTCCCAGACCCACCTGCAGCACTAGGCAGACGCTGCTATTCATAGTTTGTCAAAAGTCACTGGGCTTTTAGGAAAAGTTTCAGAAAGGTATGGACTATGGGCAGGTGGCTTTTGCCCTCTGCTCCCTTCCTGTCTGGAAAGAAGATGCAACTCTGGAAGTGCAGCAGCTGTCTTCCCTTCATGTGGATGAATCAATGATATGAAAGATGGCAGAGGAGAATGGCAATGAGTCTATGTCCTCAGCTGCATCTTTTAAGCCACCACACCAACCATGAATCACTTACCTCCAGGCCTATTATTATATGGGATGGCAGGGAGGCAGGATGCAGGGGTAGAGAGGGAGCCTTATTTGCTTAAACCACTAAACTCAGAGTTCAATTATATGCATCAAGAGATTATCTGAAGGCCTGTTTCTGATTATGATTAAAGTACGACATTCACGTAAGAATTTATCAAGCTAGATCTTATCAACACTAAAGATCTAAAATGAACTCTCGTTGGCTTTATTAGTTAATAGTTACAGGATAAGTCACCCCCATACATCTATATGCATAGAGAAATACGCACACACAGCTATGTCCACAAATACAAGCCTTTCAAGGCAATCCAATACTTACTATATATTTAACATTAATTGAATTAACAGTACTTTCCAGAGTAAATTATCTTTTTTGCTACTTTGATTAGAAATACTAAAGACCAACTGAAAATGTGTAAACTTCAGTACAGCAACAGACAGCCCCTTCAGAGAGCTCTTTGAGGATGGAAACAAATAGCCTTTCAATTTATGCAATAGAAGCAAATAACAATTATCCCAGAGTGTGGCTCCTCTTCTCAATGAGCTGGCCAGCAGGTAAATGCCCAAGCATTCAGAACAGAGAATCCTGAATTTGGCATATTGAATCCTGACTCTTTTCATACTGTTCATGGGGTCCTCAAGGCAAGAATAGTGAAGTGGTTTGCCATTCCCTTCTCCAGATCATGGCATCTGGTCCCATCACTTCATGGCAAATAGATGGGGAAACAATGGAAACAGTGACAGACTTTATTTTTCAGGGCTCCAAAATCACTGCAGATGGTGACTGCAGCCATGAAATTAAAAGACACTTGCTCCTTGGAAGAAAAACTATGACCAACCTAGACAGCATATTAAAAAGCAGAGACATTACTTTGCTGACAAAGGTCCATTTAGACAAAGCTATGGTTTTTCCAGTGGTCATGTATGGTTGTGAGAGTTGGACTATGAAGAAAGCTGAGTGCCAAAGAATTAATGCTTTTGGACTGTGGTGTTGAAGAAGACTCTTGAGAGTCCCTTGGACTGCAAGGAGATCCAACTGGTCAATCCTAAAGAGATCACTCCTCAATATTCATTGGAAGGACTGATGCTGAGGCTGAAGTTCCAGTATTCCGGCCACCTGATGTGAAGAACTGACTCACTGGAAAAGAACCTGATGCTGGGAAAGACTGAAGGCAGGAGGAGAAGGGGACAACAGAGGATGAGATGGTTGGATGGCATCACCAATTTGATGGACAAGAGTTTGAGCAAGCTCCAGGAGTTGGTGATGGACAGGAAAGCCTGGCAGTCTCAAAGAGTCCGACATGACTGAGCAACTGAACTGAACTCATCCCGACTCTGCTCTTTGAATGACATTGGACAGAACATCAGAACCTCTGAGCCTCAATTTCCTCATCTGTAAAATGGGGACAATGCCACCCATTCTACCTATCATGCAATGTTGTTTAGAGGGTCAAATAATATACAGAACATCAAGCTTCTTTATAAGCTGAAAATTGCTGCACAGATGAGGGCAACATGATTATGACTACCATGTAGACATAAACTTATCCTCAGTTATCCAGGAGGTAACCACACAGCACATGAGTTTTCATACCCAGTGCTTTTTCCTTTGCCCCTCATTGACTGTTGGCCATTTCATCAGCACTAAAACAAATGAAGCAGGGAAAATGCCAGAAGCTAAAAGTCAGAAAAGATCTCCTTGAAATTAAAAAAAAAAGTTTAATAAAATCTGTAGGAGGGAGGAAAGAAAACAGGGAGAATAGCAGCTGAAGGAAAGTAGTTGAAATAACAAGGGATTTCCCTGGAGGGTCAGTGGTTAAGATTTTGCCTTCCACTGCAAGCAGTGTGGGTTCAATCCCTGGTCGAGGAGCTAAGATCCCACATGACTCATGGCCAAGAAATCAAAACATTAAACAGAAGAAATAGTGCAGTAAATCCAATAAAGATGTTAAAAATGGTCCACATCAAAAACAAACATATCTTTTTTAAATGAAAAACTAAAACCATAATGTGGGGGTAAAGAAGCAGAGTCCTACATTTTCCCTTGAAAATGACAGGTAACTCACCATTGTAAGAAAATAAAATTCTGTGACTCAATCTAGTTGCTCACTAATTACTAAACAATAAATAGAAGACAGAATAATAAAAATACCTTCTAGAAAAGGCCACTTGGTTTTAAAGCAAATAAACACTTTTGCTCACTAGGATATTCAACCCTCTCACCTCATGGGCACTGTACTACCTTGTAGGTTCCGGGGCTTTGATTACAGCTCTCCTGCCCCCTCCACAAACAGCACATCCCACCCTGCCTGCAGCCACAAACACACAAAGAAATGAAGGGGATCTGATCAATCTCACTAAATGAGCCCTGCATTTTTATGGGAGCTTGTAAGAATGCATCAAGGTGGAGCCAAAGACAGCCTTAGAACAGTAGCAGTGCCAACAGATGGGGTGTTCAGGACTATTTGCCAATGGGAACAGCATTAATGATTTGAATTATTAGAGCATGAATCTACACCCTCAATTAAGTAAAGACTTCATAAAGAAAAATAAATGTGGGTTTCTTTCCAGGAATCCTGGTAGTTCGAACATCAGAAACAGAGCATTAACATGCTTTATGGTAATGGCACAAGCCACACAGCCCACAGACACCACCCCGCTGGTCCCTGAAGGACGCCCTGCTGCCATGCCATAGGGTTCCCCGATCTGCAAGTGCACATGGTGCCACCCTGGTGTCGTTACCTTGCATCATACTGCAATGATGAGTCTAACTCCAAAATAGTAGTAATAATAGAAGACAGAGTGACTGCAGAGGGGGAAAGCAGGCAAGGGCACACGGTATGTTACAGGTAGTAAAAGAGGAAGAGCATGTAAGTGGCTAAGCCCATTCTTCAGATGATGGTGGTCGTGAAAATATTTGTGATGGATTATTTCCTGCCACATCAGCTTTGGAGGGGGTATGATGCAGGTTTTGTTTTGTTTTTTAAGGGGAAAGATCCACTTGTTTAAGTCTATGGCTTCTTCCCCCAACCCTGGTTATAAAAGTCATAAAAAATTATAAAAAGGTAATAAATTATTTGTAGTCTGATTTACATATATTTGCATATATGCATATATGTATGTCTGTACATAGGCTTCCCTGATGGCTGAGCGGTAAAGAATCTGCCTGCAAAGCAGGAGATGCAAGTTTGATCCCTGGGTTGGGAAGATCCCCTGGAGAAGAGAATGGTAACCCACTCCAGTATTCTTGCCTGGAAAATCCCATGGACAGAGGAGCCTGGCGGTCTACAGTCCAAAAGTCCCAAAAAGTCAGACACAATTGAGCGACTGAACACACACACACATACACACACACACACATATATATATTTTAAAGGATTCTTTTTACTCAAACAGCCTCTTCACTGAGTAAGAAGTCATGAACAAGTTTTGCTTCTGTCTGGAGGGGAGTCAGGGCTGGAGTGAGCTAGGTTTCCTGCAGAATGGCCCCTGCTGTGCAGACAGGGAAGCCCCCTCTATGGCTGTGACAACATGTGCTCTACTGGAGTTGGGAAGTGGGACATCAGGCTCCAGTCTTCAAGGAATTCTAAAATACACCAGGAGATTCTCCAGGGTGGAGAAGATCACTTTCGGCAAAACACTTCTCAGGGAGAGTTCTCCACGTTGTTATAACACTCTGCCATACCATTTACTCCCCATCTCCCTAAAGAAAATTCTGAGTATAATAGCTGTTACCTAAACTGCTGAACCAGCCTCTAAGGAAGCCCTGGTTTTCCTCAGAGGTTATTTTTTTCCTCCTGAGGAGGATGCAAGCCCAGACTCAGAGCTGGAACTGCAAGAGAGTTTAGAAGTGTTCAAACTCCCTTTCCAAATAAATGTTAAACATGTGGTTTACAGAAGAATGAAATTATCAGTCACTCCAAGGTACTGACATCTCTGGTTTTGACTGTGTCCACTGTACCTCATTGTTACCTGATGGAAAAAGGCCTTAAGAACACAGCCTCTCTTGATCCAATGCTTTCTGTTCATTAACCTAGATGCCGGGTGCCAGCACTGCATGACCCCAGAGTAAAAAAGAGAGAAACCACTTTCTGTGGGCCAAATAAAAATGTCAGGCCAGATTTTCTGATAGGATGCCTTTCATGGGGAAAGAACTGGGATGGGCTCCTGGGGTCACTAGAAATCCTATCTCAGGTGCTGTGGTCTGCGTGGCAGAGAAGATGTAGACTCTGCGGAATGCAGTCCACAGGACGAGCAGCGCTCAAGGTGGGGAGTAACATCAGTGCTCAACAGTGCTATGCTTTACAGCAGGGATTAATTAAGCAGTAAACCACGACAGGACATGCATCATGGTATCATAATCACAAGCCTCAGCTGCATTACAAGGCAAAAGGCCAAAGACTGGCAGCTTTCAACCGGCCTGGGAATGCAATTAGGTTGAAACGCTGTGGGCCCTGGAGTGCCTTTATGCCAGGTTAAAAATTCATAGATACCACTCTCTCCCTCTAGAATGCTAAAATAATCCACTTCCATGAAACTCTCCTGTTAAGCCACCTTCCCTCACAATGCTTTCAAAGGTCAAAATAAAGGGCAATGTGAGATTGGGAATGCCAATGACACCCCATGGTAAGACCTTGCCCAATGGCATAGTATCCTCGATTCACTGGCTGGCTTTCTGTAAGAAGGGGGTCCCAATGCTGCTCAAACATCTATCTTGCTCTCCTGTGAGACACTATTTAGGTCCAATTTGTTCAATAATAACTTTATTAAGCTTTTCCACAGTGGTTCAGAGCTGGTGCTCAGGGAAAAATGGGAAAATCAGCTAAATAGATTTACCATAACCATTCAGGCAATGGGCCCCAAATAATTGCCAAGTGGCAGGCTAACTGACTAGTTTTCAGTTGTGCAGAAAAAAATTGAAGAAAATACTCTTGATATACTAGGATATGTCTTAGAGCAAGCCACTCAGATCCTGCTCCCTGACCTATTACACACTTAGATAGACATGCAAGAAATGCAACTTATCCTCAATTAAGAATTATAGGTCTATAGTCTTCTGTTCAAGTCTGAAACTCTGGAAGGTTTAAAAAGCTTATCAGACCAATCAGGGAACTTGCAAAGTTTGAGAGTATGTATTTATAGATTTAACCAAAAATGTACACAGAATATAAATGTGACCATCAGCCATTAAATATTAAAAACACACACACATATACACACAGCTGGGGTAGATTAAGTACTAACATCAAGTTATTTGAAAGCAGTCTTTAAAAAAAATTCAAGCAGCAAAATAATCTACAAACCTACCCTGGAATTTAGAACACAACCTTCACTTTGAGTATTTAAGAAAAATTATTTTATCTCTAATTTTTGATGCAATGGGCACACATACTGTAACCGTATGAAAACTAAAAACCACCCTCCTTCTCAAAACATCAAATTGTACTAATAGAAATGTCCCCACTCTAAAGTATTCCACAGTTGAGTTCATAATAACAGAATGTATGTTAAACAAGATAAGACAAAAGAGGAAAATATTTATTTTCCTTAGAATAGCATTGGCAAAGATTACTAAATTGAATCACAAATGTTTACAGCACTTGACTGCAGTTCT
This sequence comes from Budorcas taxicolor, assembly GCF_023091745.1. Lineage (NCBI taxonomy): Eukaryota > Metazoa > Chordata > Mammalia > Artiodactyla > Bovidae > Budorcas > Budorcas taxicolor. The sequence continues at coordinate 27,260,653 of NC_068917.1, read as the reverse complement.
TATCACTGTTTTCCCATGAAACCAGAAGCCTGGCCCCAAAGGTTTCTGCATTCCTCCCATCCCCTCCGTCAGCCCACATGACAGCATCAGACGGCTTGAGATCAGTATATTGCAGCATCGTCACTTCCCCAAGTGCCCCGTTTTCATTGTCTGTGGCACCAAGGAAGCCCCAAAGCAGACTTCCAGGTAGCCTTGGAAATAAGCCTCCTCCCCAAATAGTCTGCAAGTGGCACTGGCCCGGAGAGCATGAGGCCAGTGTGGCCTCCAGGTGCTGTCACACCAGCGCAGGACAAACCAGACCTCCAGGCTTCTGGAAAGGGTGGTATTCAGAAGCCTTCCTCACCTGCTGCAGAATGTGTCTTTCCCTCAACGTCATCAGCCTTCTGTGAAGCTCTACCAGTTCATCGAGGTATGCCTGAAAGAGAATGGTATGCCCCCAATGACGAGCATTTAGGAAGCAGTTCAAAAATAAAAGGATCAACAAAGTAAGAACATACCAGAGGTGGTTAGAGGTTGCACATTCTACCTTCTACCCTAAGCTGTGTGGATGCACTGCCCAAGGCCTTTGCAGACCAACTCTCCTTTGGCCAACTAGTACTTTTTCAAGGCAGCTTTTTTTACAAAAAAGGGCAATCTGTGAACTTATTTGCTCCCAAGTAAACAGGATTAACCCTCTCCCAACAATGCCTCTAAAGAGAGAAAAGGAATTCAATGAAAAAAAATGTGAGCTTAAGCATATTATCACAGTACATATTCTTTTTTTCAATTAATCTTCCATCTTAGGTTTTTTTCTCTTAGTTATAATGTTTCTAAGTTTGAACATGGAAGTATCAATGCACATTACTAATTATGTAATTACGGCAAATTGGAGGGGGTGGGGGGAAACCTCTCCTGGTCATATATCTAACATGGCCAGTGAACAGCAAGTAACAGGACAGAAGAATGTCTTATGAAAAATAGAGGTCACTATCCAAATCAGCATCTGGCTTGTCAAGAGTTTCCCTGAAAAAGGCAGAGGTACACCTTCATGTGCTCAGACTCGTGTCTTTGTTAGCATAAACGCCTGGGTATTCTTTGTGCCATTTTCAATGAAAGCAAATAAAGGTTTGTGAAGCATTATCCAGGCCTACCCCGATCCTGCAAAGCATGTGAGGACCCTGCTTACAACAGGACACAAACTCCCAACAACTCTTGAAGTCAGATTTTGGATGCGTGACTGCACACGAGGGGGAAACACACTGCACTGTGATCAGATGTCCTGCTCACTCAAGTCTGAGGTTCCTGAACCCTCCACCTCCACCACAGCTCTCTCACCTCCTAATCCCATGTGCCCCAAATCCCTTGGCAATCATGGATAGCAAAAGGCCAAGTTTATCTTGTTTACTGGAGATGTAAACAAGACTTGGAAAATAAACTACAAAGCACTGGGAAGAAGCGCCTGTCATTTGGGGATTTCAGGCCCTTCTGATGAAGAAAGTGAAATGAGAACCAGCAAGAATGATCAAGGGAAACACAAAGAAACAAGAGCGTCAGTGCTACCTTACTCACAGTAACAGCCTAGAAACCTACCTTGTCACATTCGCCATTCTTTATTTGCTTATCTGATTTGCTTTGCTTTATTGGACTTTTCACTTCAAGAATCTAGGGATCAAAGAGAACACAGTTAAATTTGATTGCTAGCACTGCTTGGCTAACCTGCCACATAAACAAAGGCACTATGAATGAAATGCATAATAACATCACTTTCCAAAGGGCATTTTTCCTCCTCACACTTTATTTCTTCTCCTCTAATCTGAGTTTCTCTGGGAAAATAAACTACTTATATCTGAAATGCTGAGTCAGGGCAATAGAACTTAAAAAAAAAAAGTGAGGATAAGGAAATTGATCTAAGCTTCCAAGGCTGCTTCTCTTTAGTGACAACACTCTCACACATATGCACAGCAGCTGAGTTGTAGTAGATTACAGTCCCCTCTGGCAAGAAATGTTTCTTATTCATCCTGTTGTTTCACATGACTACCCGTGTTCAGTGCAGTAAGGATAAGACAAACACTCAAATACCCTTTCTAGTACCTGCCTCTTGGATTCTAAAAAGTACTCCTGTCTACTAAATTGAGGAAGGTTTGGAAGTGAAGGTGGCTGCCACACTGGCCTCTCCCAACTTGGAATCCTCCTACTCAAGAAATAAAAGAGCCAGGACCATTTTCTGTATTCTAAGAAATAATGTGTTTACCCATGATAAAATCCCCAGTGCCTTTCCTTTGATCTGAACCAATTATAGCTTAGGTTATGAACAGCAGTTTTGCATACTGTTCAGACGGTGGGGAGTTACATTTCTAATTAACAAAAAGGAGAAATACATTATTACTTAATAAACACAGTTGATTAATTAGAATTTTTAAAATTGAGAATTATGCTTAAAGAGAACCACTGAAATTACTGATGAGAGTTTACAGACATATAAAAACATAAAGGCAAAGGTAATTTGTCTTTTTCATTATATTCTCATTATCAAGTGAGTTACAATCTGAAGCTAATATTGAGGAAGAAAATGCCAAAAAAGAAGATATTGAAGAAGTTTGCTAACACACACACAAGCCTCACAGTTCTGTTCAAAGGTCTACCACTTCCAAAATGCACAGAAGATTTTTAAAATGAGTCCACATTTATTTTGTAATTTAACTTGCAGAGAGAGCATTGACTGGGCTCAGAAACCCAAGTTCAGGTACCAGCCCTATCATTCGGTGTTTTTTGAACTTTGACAAAAATGAGACAAATAAAATGAGAGCTAGGAGCAAGGGAGCATCCAGGTTCCCATTTAGCCATGGAATTTTCTACTGCTAATAAGTACTTTACTTGCTGAGGATGACATTCTAGAAAAGACCAAATACTTCTCAAAAGGAATACATATTCATTTGAATTTAGGAAAATGTATAAGAAGTGAGCTCCTAACAGCATCTTGCCTGAGAATAGCCTTTCTTCCTTCGTTTTTAAGATTAAGATACCAGATGACCAACGTGACCGGGCTAATTTCAAACATAATACTTCTGGCAACACAAGGAAATTACTTAATCACAGAGGCAAAGCAGTAGCTTTTAGTAAAGGAAACCAAACACCCCCCACTACACGCAGAACTCCCTTCTCTATGTTGGCTGGAAATGGGACCTCGAGGGAACGTTCGTTCGCACTGAGACCTAGGAGTAAGTAGGTCAGTAGATGGCACTCCTCGCCAACTCAGATACAGGGCTGGGCCAAGCAGAGCCGATCTGCTGTGAATGCAGGCAAGAGGAAAAATACAGCCCCTGTCTGCCTGCCTTGTGCATTAGAAAACTGAATTTTGTTCCCATCACATCCTTTCCCTGAGTACCCCGCCATTCCCTGCCCCAAGTCATTGTTCTCTGGGGACCAAGGGACCGAGAACTCTCTATGGGGCACACAGAGTTGTGAACTAGGTTGAGAGAGTTCCACCACCTTCTCTTCAAAGCAGAAAATAGAACACGCAGGGCGCTGAAATCCCATCCTACACATTCCATAAGGGCTGCGGCACAGGAGGCCCAATGACACTGAAATCCTGGTTTCTTTCTTCTGAAGCTGCAGAGGCAGGAACAAAAGCCCCGGGTGTCAGTGATCCGCCTCGAGTTACTGAGTGGCTGCCCAGAGAGGGCTCAGTTAATCTTCCTGCTTTGATCTCTCCCTGCTCCAAAATAAACAGCTTTGTCAAAACCTCATTCTGAGAGCTGATCCATGCTGAAGACAATTGTTTTATTTATGATCATTTCTTATCTTTAAGGAAACGACTCCAGAATAGAAAAATATGGCACCTTGTCTTCCACAGGCCGATTTCAAACCAGTTTAACTGGATGGACTCTTTGATTTCATTCAACACGCCTCGCAGGCTGATAGGTGATTTATGATATTCTGAATATTAACTTGGGTCCGATGGATCACTTCCTTCCTTTGAGGCCCCTCCCTCTCCTCCCTCCCCTTCAATAGTTTCAGCCAAAAAGGATCTAGAATTTTGATTTTGTTTGAAATTCACATAAAGAAGTTTGAAGTTTAAAAACAACAACAACAACAAAAAAAACCTTTGGTTAAAATGGCACAGCATTATTCCTCTCTATTAAGCTGTAGCGAGAAGAAACAGCCACCCAAACTGCTGAGAGGCACCAAGTATGCACGTGAGAGTCTCTGAAAATAGAACTATGATGAGTTGCACTTCTATCCTTAATCTGAGGATCTGGCTTGACAATCAGATTTTCAAGATTATTATTTTTCTGTATTCTTTTGTGAGGACTGACAACTCAATTACTCAGCAGATTCTCTACCGCTGGGTCTTTGATGTTAACGATCACTAGTAGCTCCTAACAATACTCAGGTTAATTACTTGATTTGTTGACATATGGTCTCTCTCTGTTCACTTTTTTTCCCAAGAATTAGAAATGTCTGACTCAATGAGCACTTTCTCTCTTCCCTAGTCCCTAGAAAACTGAGAAAAGGTAAGGAAACCATAGCTTTGCCTGGTAATTTATAGAAACTTTGAGACTATTATCAACCTACAGAGAGAGAGAGAGAGAATAGTGAAGGGATATGAAAGAAGAAGACGACTCAAGAGTCTGCCCATTTCACAGCTTGGCCTTCCTGGTATGTTTTCGCTTCTTTCACGTGAAATTTCAGATCATCTCATCATCATCACTATCACACTCACACACACACACGACTAAACACACTCCAGTTCTAAGACACAGGTCCAAAGAGGAAAGCATCCTAGGGGTAAATATATGTACATATATATACCTATATTTCCTACCCTAAACTACATATATTTCCTACCCTAAACTAGTGAAAAGTGAAAGCATATGGACCTCCTTATTATCCTTATAGGTGTATGGAGAAAGTGACATATAACTGAGTATTCCTGACAGATTGATGACTCACATGTGTGAAGCTACATTTGTCAAATAAACATATGCCAAGAAACCAGCGGTATGCTATTTAATCGGCTAAAGTAATTTTTACCCTTTCTAGATAGATGGTACCATTTCAATTTTGTTTTGCTTTTTTTCATTTTGCCAGACAGTCAATAAAAAAAAAGTCTGACAAAGAATCTAAACCTTTCCCTGAAACCAGGGCCAGGTCAAGACTGCAGCAGGCCCAGGAAGAGACTAGCGCAGTTCTGTCTGCAAGGGAAGACGGTAGCTTGTTGAAGTTGTATTTATTTAGCAAGCGTAGTTTTCACTCCACCTGGGAACAGTGCTGAAGGAGACTACTGTAGGGCACAAAAGCACATCCTATAATGCCCTGCACTCCTGGCCCTGCCAAGGCCACCATCACCGGCCAGGAAGAATCCTAATTCCAATACACCACCCACTGGAAGCAGAAATCAGGCCTACATAGGTTGAAATTGAATATAAAAATATATTCAAGGTCCAAATGCTATTCTATTGACAGCTCCTATTGAAGCACACAATTACAAAAGAATCCTCCAAGTTATCTAGTCAGCCAGCCTAGGGCCCGTCTCAACTGACTGGCAACGATGGCTATGCCCGTGGTCCTCACTTTCCCCTGACGTGCTTGACTTTGGAGTACTGGGCAGCCACACTCGAGATGATGGCTGGCTGGGTCATGGGTATAGCTGGCCCTGGAGGTGGGGAGACACATGGACTGTGGGGAGTTAGGATAAGGAAGAAGAAAGTACAATCGCTTGCAGGCCAGCCTGTAATGGATGATGAGGTTGGGCCTGCAGTCACATGCAGGACACAAAGAAACTGCAGTTGAACTGTAACTGGTGAGGTAAAGAACACTGATATTATTCCTACTTAACAATGGAGGCTTTAAGTTGTTGATCAATTAAATGAGGAATTTTAAATTTGAAGAGATTTTTGCTTTATATGAAATTTGAAGTGAAAAAGTCTTCAGCTATAAAAATCACATCTTCCCTATTAAAGAAAGATCACAAATTTCAAGAACAAGGCCATTTCAAACAACAGGTAGGACACCTGTGAAACAATAATTTTACAAACCACATTTTCAACTTAATATTCATATGGTAACTTGAATTAAGCAATTATTATGAGGTCTCATGGAATCTGTCTAAATAGGGTAAAAAGAATAACATGGTAATAGAGAATCAACCCAATGCATAATGAGGTTTTTTTACAATACTTGAAAACAGCATATTTTAGCAAGTGTTTAAAATAATCATTCATTTAACAAAAGTTCCTCATCACAGCTTTGCAAGCTCTGCTTAGACCTATCCAAATAACTATATTCTTTACTCTGATTATCAAATTAATAAGCTTTCCTTTAGCTGGATTTATAACAACAGTGATAATGACCATTGTCTACTCTATATTTTATCAATGATTCCTTACAATCCCAAGTGATAATCCTTTTTTCCCGGGTAAGCAGAGAGGCAGAGCACCTATACTAACCATATATCATCAACTGTTTGCCAAGAGGTATGACCCATGCTTCCTGCTCTTTACACGTACTTTTTTGTCACCTTCCCAGTAGCCCGTAAGGTAGACATTAATATCCCCATTTACAGATGAGAAAACTGAGGCTAAATTTAAAAAATGTTTGTACCAATAAACTGCTATAAATCAATAAAACAGAGAACCAGGCTTTATACTAGCTCCAAAGGTCATATTCTTCCCAATTGACAGGGGGGAAATATACAGAAATCAGGAGTAAATGGGCAACACTTTCTGTCACCATCCTGTCCTGCATCTATTAACATTTAACTAACTCATCCAAGGTCATACTTTTGTGACAAATTAAGTACTTTTACCCTATGTTTTTAGTCCTAAGGTTGTAGATTCCCAGTTATTTGCTGTCAAGAGGGGCTTCGTTTAAAATTTAAGGGGTAAAATGCCTGGCATACTTTGAGTTCTGCAGAATCATGAGAAGTGCAGCCCTAGAAGCTTACCTGGTTGTTGTTGGTTTTTAATAAGGGTGGCGGGGGTTCATGATGTAGGGGTGAGGAAGCAGAACTGCTTTCACTATCACTGCCATCACTTAAGCTAACTCTGAAAAGAAACAGAGAAGTCAGTCGCAGGGTTACAGACAATTCTTGAAATATCCAAAGAATTAGGGCTAGAGAGCAAGGCATCCAAACATTAATCTTTGGGAACTTGTTTTAACTCATACAATCGCTACTACATGCCGGCGTTTACTTTGTATCTAGAAAGGGGTTAAACGTTTGACTTGCTCCTTCTCATTTAATAATCTCCATTTCATAGATAAGGAAACTGAGAAAAACTGAATCACTCACATAGGGTCCCAGAGGTAAGAGTGCTGGTCCTAGGATTCAAATCCAAGCAAAGTGACAGCCCTGGTACTCAGCCAGTATATTTTGCCGCCTTCATTTATTCATTTATCTCCCTGTTCCAGATCCATCCACCTACTGTCATAAGCATGTCACCCAAGCTGGAAGTTCAGCAAAATCAGATAGTTCACAGGTTACTACCCTTTTCCCCCTTCCTTTCCCTCTGCCTATTTGTTCCAGGTGAACATTTTACAAGTACGGCTGAAATAAAGGCTGCAGGAATGGAAGTAACTGCTAAGAAGAATGTGCACCACAGCCCTGCAGGACTGACAGTTCAGGGTGACATCTGAGGGTGGGAGGCGTGAAGCTCAACATGACAGACCCATCACCAATCATTTCCAATGTGTCATGATGCAAAGTTGACCCTAGTTCTGATGCAATTCCCTGGAAATACACCACAGAACAGGAAAAGACAGTGTGTTTGGGAAAACTGCTTTAGAAAAATACAGTATCTTTCAACAAGGAAAAACAATAAAAATATCACCTCCTCATTTTTTTTTCCTTTCCATTAAAAATGGAATTTTCTTTCAGTGAGAATAGGAGATATTTCTTTGTTGACTCTGCTGAATGTATGCACTCTTTTAGAAATGTCCTTCAGTGTTTGCTCCCTCTCTTCGGTTGTATCGTAACCTAATACAATATTCTTCTCAGAAACAGAAAATGCTTTAGAAATCAGGATAGTTTTTCTGTCGTTCTGAATAGGCAATCACATTCCAGCCCTATAATACATTCAGATAGATAAGAAATGAGATAGGAAATGAAAAGGATACACTGGGACATCCTTTTAGGAAAAAACTGACGGAACTTGTTTTTCTTAACTAAATTACATTAATGAAGTGTTCAGTTGAAGCACTGCTTTAAAATGGTTCTTGACTGAAGTGGAAGGCTGAGTATTTAAAATGATTAAACAGTTGAGACTTCACAAGTGCAATGAAGATAAAATGTTACCCAGGCGGGGGCTGTGCCAACAGCATATGTTAGGAGGGAGGGAGAGCCTTGCAAACAACATGCATCACACATCAGTCAACTCACAAACATGTATGATCTGACCCGTGTTGACTCAGGGGACTAGGCAAAGAGGAGACAGGCCACAGCCCATCACAGAGTATCTAGATCTTCTACAAACTAATAGTAAGTTGGGAGATGTCCAAACTGGCTATGCATTTTTTCACCAGCTAAATGTAAAAGCAGTCAGTGGTCAGGATTTCGATTGTTATAAAGATGCTCCTCACCTACAAGTGTCAGTTCATTTTTAGGTGGGTTTTTTTTTTTTTTTTTTTTTTTGCCCCATCAGTTTCCTTCTTGTCAGATTAAAGACTTGTAAAGGGAAACATTATAAGGCCAAGACCATAAGGTTCCTTATGTCTCTCTTATTTAAAAGGAATACATATGGGTGATTTTGGGAGATGAGTAGAGAAAAAGGAATTGAGTACAGCCATAAGGAAAAACCACTGAGATATAGGACAGGGCATATATTCTAAGGAGACTCTTCTCCAAGGACACGAAGGAATTACCAATTAGCAAACATATGGTCTGTCCTGTCTGGATTAAGATCACATCATTTTGGGGAATTTTAGGGCCTGCTACCCAGAAATGGATAATGGGAAAAGACTTAATGCAATATATTATCAATGTAATTGGATTTTAAGTTCAAATAGATTCATATTTTTTCCTACTCAAAACCCATTAAAGTAAGCACAGCTATTCGTTTTGCTCATGATAAATAAAATCCTCGAGGCAATTTCAAGTTGACTATTAATTATAAGTGACATGAATTAGCATCTTTCCAATGCAGAAGTATGCCTCGCCGCATTAAAGCTACTTAAGTAACAGTCAGCACACTTAAAAGGAATTTAGTTTCTGGAAAACACACAGGTGATCCTAGTTTTAATTAGGTCACACATAATTCATTGAAATCAATCATGCATTTCTAACTACAAACAGCGAACACATTTCCTCAAATTCTGAGTTATGAATACCTACAGCAACGAAGCTACACAAATTCTTCAAATGAAAGCAGAGTTCATTTCAGCAGCCAGTCCAGCCACCATGGCATTTACTTTGAAGGGCAAAAGCTTGCAATAGTACTTTTTCTCTGTAAAATTAATGGAGGAAAAACCTCTCCTTTCTGAGAACAAGGGATAAAATAGTTCCCTGGGGAACAGTGAGTGTAAGCATGCCAAGGTGCCCCAACTTTGTATGGCGTATAATCTATAAAAATAGTATATATTATATACAAATATGTGTATTGACATCTATAAATGGAATCTAGAAAGATGGTACTGATGAACCTATGTGCAGGGCAGGAATAAAGATGCAGACGTAGTAAACTGACGTGTGGACACAGCAGGGGGTGTTAAATAGTTAGTGGGAAGCTGCTACGTAACACCAGAAGCCCAGTCTGGCACTCTCTGATGACCGAGAGGGGTGGGATGAGGGGTGGGTGGGATCGAGGTTCAAAAGGGACCTATGTATATACATATATATATATATATATATATATATAGAGAGAGAGAGAGAGAGAGAGTGTGTGTGTGTGTGTTGTGGCTAATTTGTGTTGTTGTATAGCAGAAACTAACACAACAGTATAAAGCAAGCACCCTTCAGTGAAAAAATACATACACATTATACTATCGAATTACTATGCTGTACACCTGAAACTAACATAATATAGTAAGTCAACTATACTTTAATAAAAATAAATAAAACAAATTAAAAATACTTTAAAAAAGTGAATGTGACTATTTACTTGCCATCGGTTTTGGTGTTTCACATTTTTGCTGTGGTTATACTCTTAGATCCAGTGAAAAGGTATGATTCCATCCCAGGGAACCTCATCTCTACCAAGACACTCACCTGCGACTCCGGCTGCCCCCTCTATTTACAGGTCTCTCCATTTCGGAGTCATTGTCATTATCCTCTGCTTCATCTGATTCCTCCTCGTTGTCATCAGAATGCAGATCTTTCATTATAGACCTTAAAGGACCTGACCAATGAGAATGAACCACAGGCAATCAAATACACTTAGCCATAGCTGACACAGGCGGATAGCTCACCAGCAGAGAACACCGCTTAAAAATTACCATCATCAGATACAGTTATACAATTCACATGATAAATCTGGCAGGTTCTGGAATGTAACCTCTGCCAAAACACTACTGCTTTCATAATACATGCCCCAAAATGTTCTTTAGAAAATCTCTATTTCCTAGGAATTTTTTTCCTATGCATTTTTCTTCCCTAAGAAAAATCACTCCTAAAAAGAAACAGAAAGATCTGTTAGTAAATTGAATGTTTTGTTAGGTTAATCCATGTATTGAAAAGTTGAGACTAATAAATCACCATGGTTGTAACTTGTTCTTAGCAAGGCGGCCTTTGTGTGGTAGTTTTTGATCTATTAAGGTTTAGCTGTTCCTTTTATTTCAAGGTCAATTTCAGGTCAAGCAAGCATTTCAGTCAAGTTCAGATTATAAAGTATTTCAATTCCATGGTGCAATGTCCTATTTCTGATCTTCATATTGATCTTGGATACAAGGTCTTGTTGCAACAATTTTGTGTAGCCAATTTTATTTTACTTTTTAAGAATTCCCTGGCAAAATATTGGCATGAATTTACCTAAATAAGACCATGTAATAAATCAGTGCCCAGAACATTCAAAACAGTATCCAGTATTAGATGGGAGAGAAACATCAAGGCAGAACTAATTTTATTCTAGAATGTAAAGTTAAATTCACAGAAAAATGCATTAATGTGGCTTATTTTCATCATACTACTAAAAATGTAATGAAATCAAAATAGATATTTCTAATCTTAACAGAAGAGATTGTAAGGACAATGGAGAGAGTGAGAGAGGCACCTTTATCCTAGATTAGCCAATTCCTAAAGGCTCATCTGTGAGAGGACTATCTGAGCTATCATTGCCTTACTTCTAAAATAAGTGTTGACTCTGTGTAATCTCACATTCTGCAAACTCCAAATTTCTCTGCTTTTGTCACGGGCTTTTATCTTGGGAAGTCAGTGGAACAAGAACTCTAAACAGCCAAAATGAACAGTGTCTTTTATTTTTTCCTGGAAGCTTAGCCTTAGCCTAAATGCACACAACAATTTAATCCTTTTCAAAACATGCAAGGCCATCAGGAATTCAATGCGGTCAATCAAAAAAGGTAATGTGCAATGTGATGCCCAGAAACAGATTATCTCTTGATATAATCTCAGTTTCCCTGTTTAAAAAAAAAAAAATTGAAAAACGGGCCTGTGTTTGTAGAGTTTCCACACATGAAAAATGGAACATATATTTAGTTAATGTTCCAGTTTAAATTTTTTTACTAAATTTATTTTGAGTTTGAGTAGAAGAAAATATATTCTAAAGACAGCAAATTAACACCCACCACAGAAAAAAGTCTATTAATCTGTAGAAAAATAATAAAATGAAAGATGTCCAGGAGGGGGACTAAAAACCTATTTCTCTCTGTCAAAGCCTCTCAAGTCTAGCTTTCGCTATTGTATTTCCTTTGGGAACTCCCTGGAATGGGCTGTGTCTATAATCCTTTTGTAAAATGGGACTCTGATGGCAGGGACTGGAAAAAGGGGAATTTCTAGAGGCTGGCCTCATACATCAGAACAATACTCAAGTGCATTCCTAGGGGAAATAAATACAACTGCATAAAAGCCAAGTTATCATTCAAATAATAAAACAGTAGAAAATAGGCCATAAATCAAGTCATTAAGATGTTTTATGAGAAAGATGTTTCCGAGCTGGCCTGGGAGATGTGGATACCTTGTTGCCTGGTCTGGGATGGTGTGAAGCTGGAGCTGGAGCTGGAGCTGGCAGGACTGGGCTGTTCAGACTTGAAATAAGAAGAGAAAGGCACCATCAGTAAATGGATAGGACGCTACACCTAAAATTAGAAACACCATTGTTGCTCAAACAGATTTTGCCCTACAAAAACAGTCTGACACTGTGCAAGAAAATGACTACAAATTGCCTCATGTCAAAAATGCTAACACAGGAAAGTCAGTGTCCTTTTTGTTTTGTCCACAATATTTTCGTTAGGTGTAGAAACAAGTGTAAAACCTCAAGGATAAAGAGGGACACAGCTCATAAGGCAAGAAACCTGGCTTTGATTCCACTCCTGTGTTTACTGTCATCTGCATTGCTTTCTGAAAGATACCTTGATTACCCTTTCTGCAACGTTTGATTGACTCAACTGGTTAAAACATAGTGGTAATGAGGCCAAGGTCATTAGTTCAATCACATTATGAGCCAGTTAATTTTACTCTGGTCCAAGGCCATGACCCAACCCTAACCCCGTTCATCCACAGTTCACAAATGGAGGCCAATGATTGCAAGGAGATCTGGCCAAGTCCCACAAATGAGTCAGGGGAAAATGTTCCCACCACTTAGAACAAAAAACACCCTTTAATTCCACAGTAGAGTGATGCAGGGAAAGAGCATCATGTACACACCCCACTCTCAACACATTCTCTTCATTCCTTAGTATCCAGAACAAGTCCCACATCCTCCTTGACCTACCAACTCAGAGTTCTCTTCCGTTCCCAAACCCACTGAAAATGTGGATCATCTGTTTGCTTAGAAGATCTGCTATGGAATCATGCTACCTCTGATGTGGATGTTTTTTCTTTCCAGCAACCTGCCAGTACTTGAAAAGGCTGGGATTGGAGCCTCCGCCTTGTGCTTCTTGTTATGCCCTCATACTCAGCAACATGTACTGCATACAACAGGTGCTCTTTCTCTGTGACATTAGGCCCTCTGGTCCACCATCTGTTTTCTTTTTTTTTATTTTAAATTTATTTATTTTAATTGGAGGCTAGTTACTTTACAATATTGTAGTGGTTTTTGCCATATATGGACATGAATCAGCCATGGCTGTACATGTGTTCCCCATCATGAACCCCATTCCCACCTCCCTCCCCATCCCATCTCTCAGGGTCATCCCAGGGCACTGGCCCTGAGCACCCTGTCTCATGCATCGAATCTGGACTGGTGATCTATTTCACATATGATAATACACATGTTTCAATGCTATCTGTTTTTGTGAGACTTTCTGGTAGGCAACAATGGGAGGAGAAAACAGATGGACAGAACTGTGTAGAGAAAGTGATCATGCCATCCAGACACTTGAATCGTAAACATTTAAGGCTTCTCTGGTGGCTCAGATGGGAACGAATCTGCCTGCAATGCAGGAAACCTGGGTTCAATCCCTGGGTGGGGAAGATCCCCTGGAGGAGGGAATGGTAACCCACTCCAATGTTCTTTCCCGGAGAATCTCATGGACAGAGGAGCCTGGTGGGATATAGACCATAGGGTTGTCATTAGTTTTAAATAACTTAACGTTGATCAATTTGGTTGGAAGAGGGCATTATTTTTCTCCCATTTCTAATATGCTCATAGTTTAAACTACATGCTCATGTCACTTGAGAAACTTCTGAGGTCTTCTGAAGGTCAGGACACATCTTCGTTGCTCAGTGGGTGACTACGTTTATCACGGCCACATGGAGGACAACCTGGAGCACAATCAAAAGCTACTCCATGAGGACGAGAATCTCAGTTCCATTCACACTACAGTTTCTCCCCCTTGATCTTCTCAGCTCCCCTCCCTTCACCGAATCCACTACTCCCTCCCCTCCAAGCAGCACCAAGCTCCACAGACTCAAACACGAGGAAGCACTTTCAGGCATTCCTAATGCATACTTCATATCCCGAGGCTGGATGGGAAAACAGGTGTCAGCAATCTACCACTCACCCTCCAGGAAAAGAGCCAGACGGGACCTCTAATTAGCAGCAGGTGGCCCACCAACCCACCACCCCTGCAAAATTTCCTTGAAATTTGCAGCACGAGGTCCACATTGCTATTCGTGACCCACAAAGTAGAGCCGGTGGACAAGTACAGAGGCCTGTGGGAGGTACCCTTCACTCTGTCCAGCGTCTTCCACTTCCCAGACCCTGCAGTGAGTCACACAACTGAAAGGGGATGAGCACAATGCCCAGCCACAAACATTTCTCCTGGGGTCCACGGAGCACTTCCTTTTCTCTCCAAGTTGCTCTCTTCAGCCATGAAAAGTGTCTGCAAATGCTAATATTTTGATAGTTCTGGAAACCATTTTGGAGCCAAAAAAGAGGTTTCCTTAGAGAGAGCTGCAATCCCCACCCTGCCTGGCCAGTACACGCTATGCTGGACATCGAGGAGATGTCCTGCCAGAGCTATTTGCTGTGAGTGACATTAATTAGGATCAAGAGGACAGTGGCCGTCTCTCCAACTCCCCCATGCTAAATGTGACCCATCTGTCTCAAGCATCATGCCAATGCCGGAACCAAACCTGGAGGCAGCCTTCTTTTAGTTTCCTAACCATAAACAAGGTTAATAATGCCACAGTTGCTAACTATCAGAAAACTGGCAAACGGTAAAGGACATAACACAACCAGAGCAAAAGGCTTTCTATTCAATGTTTATCATTAACACTCTGGCTCTTTCACCAAGCATTTGAAGGGGTTTACAGAAGACACAGTCATTCAGTGAGAATATTAGAATGGAAATTATAATATGGAAACTTTTCATGGTTGAAAGCAATGGAGGTGGATGGAGAAGGATAAAAATGTTGAATGGTGGGCAGAAAATTCCCCTGTCCAGAAAGTTTTTTGCAATCAGGACAAGGACTTGCAGAATGTGAGAGCTAAGGAGACCTTTGAATCATCAAAAGGAGTGATAATCATACTTCCATGAGGAGTAGAGAACCAACTGGGAGATCTGGTAAAATGCAGACTCCTAGGCCCCACCTTTCCCTTCCCTGGTAGCTCAGAGGTTAAAGCATCTGCCTCCAATGCGGGAGACCCGGGTTTGATCCCTGGATCGGGAAGATCCCCTGGAGAAGGAAATGGCAACCCACTCCAGTATTCTTGCCTGGAGAATCCCATGGACGGAGAAGCCTGGTAGGCTACAGTCCACGGGGTCACAAAGAGTCAGACACGACTGAGTGACTTCACAGGCCCCACCCAGTGTGTCTAAGTCAGGGATAGTGGTAAGAACCTGGATTTCTTACAAGTTGCTGTTCTGAGGGCCAACCAGACTTTTGAGAACCACTGGCCAAAGACTCAGAGATTCATAGCTGTGAATATTCATCAGAATCAGCTAGGTGGATTCTACATACAAGGAGACTCTGATCCAATATATTTGGCAGGGCCAAATCGGGGAAGCCCTCTCTTTTTATACATGCAAAAATATGTTGTTATAAGAATCTTAACTTTAAGAAAGCATAAGAGTTTGCATCATGAGAAAAAATATAAACTTATTGATCTATCCAGAGGTAACAACCCGGCATAATCTTCAAAGTATTTGGCAAAAAAGCCCCCTGACAGGACATGGCTACCAGTGAATATAAATGTTCATGAAGCATGTAAAATTGTGTGTTGGTGGATGGACAAAATTCAACTAGATGTTAACTACTCAAAAAGCCACTCTGCTACTAGATGAGGCTGATCCAGCCTTAGATTTTATCCAGTCCAACAAAACCAAGCTGGAGGTCACCTTAAGCTTGTTTGTTTTAAAATCAGATTTACCCACCAAAAACACAAGTCAAAGATGACTATATAAAACTAGGTAAGGATGTGTGTGTTACAAAAAATTTTCACCATAAACAGAGCTAGATTAAGATCTTAACTAGGTCCAAGGATTAGAGAGATTATGTATCTTCCTTTTCCCTCCCTAGGTGTGCCAAAAACTAACTGCAGGGAATTCCAGTGAGGTTCTGATGTCCCCCTTAAGACTTATTTTTGAACATCAAAATTTTCACTAAAAAAAATTTTTTTATGTGGTTCTTCTTGCTTATGCCCTAAGCCCATGTTTAGCTGATGTACTAAGCAAGGCACACTAGACATGAAGTTTCTTTAAATAGTCTGTTCCACAGTGACAAAAGTATAGGCTTAAGAATCTCAAATTCTATTGCTCACTAGTATATGTTTTTAGGAAGATTACTTAAGCATTAGTTTCCTCAGAGAGTGAGGACACTGAACCTCATGTAGAAGTGATAATGTTAAGTTGATATAATAAAATAAAAAATCCTAGCCCATGGCTGTTATAATGGCAGCTAATCAATACTTAGTTGCTACTATTTTTTTTTTACAACAGATCACAAACTCCTCTATTGCCTAAAACAAGATATATCTTTACTACCAAAACAATGGGCCTACCAAGATTTGCAATGCAACCTTCAACATTAAATGGCTATGCAAAACCATTTTGTAATGGATTTTCTATGGAGGATTATTCTTGTCCAAGACAAGTAAGAAAAACCGCATGTTTACAACTCCTAGAAGTTAAGTCCTAGAAGTGTTGTTGCTTCAAACAAGAACACCTGTCAATGTAGGTCACATGACAGGACTTGTAAAATCTGCCCTTGTTCCTTATACTTGGAGCAGATTTCCTCCTTAGGTAATCAGAATGCAGAATTTTCACCTTTTCTAACGGGCAACTATATTTTTGAACAAAACTTCAACTTGATCTTTAAAACAATAAAAATAAAAGGTGGGAGAATTATATACACCTTTCTTCAGGAGAAAGGAAGAGAATATGGTATAACTAAATTATTTCAGACATGTTTTAGACATATTGCTACTTTATTTCCACAAATTTTCTATTTTGTTTAGGAAAAAAACACATACTCTGCAATAAAGATTATCTTTTCTTTGCACAAATAATCAGACTGTGTCAAGGATGAGTACTAATCAAAGAAGAAAACACATATGCAATACACTTTTAAAAGACTACATCATGCATGATGGATATTAACTAAATTTATCATAGCAATCATTTCACAATATATACATATATCAAATCACTATGTTATGAACCTTAAACTGATAGGATGTTTTATAACAATTATATCTCAACAAAACTGAGGAAAAAACCTACCTCATTTAGTTTCTCTACTATAAGAAACTAAAGATAATCAAACTCAACTTTCAAATAAACATTGGATTTTAAAGAAAAATGACATTCAACATTCTAGACAATGTTCTTCATCCTATGAACACACTCTTGTCTTATCAATTCCCATTAATAGGAAATATATTGTGAGAGCTATGTCAGTAAAAGGTAAGGTAAAAGTTAAGCTAGGAAATAAGTATTAAAAGTTACAAAATAACACTTAAATTTAACAAGGTAAATGCAACAGTGAATTGTCAAAAGGCTAAAAACAACAGGGTTTTAATCTTCACTTGGTTTTACATTAATAACTTTTTCAAAATAAACATGCTAAAAGAACAAAACCTTGTTACACAGAAAGGTATATGAAAATAAGATTGGAGAAATCAGTCAATAACTCTAGCCTCTTAAAGGATCTTTGTGTAGGTCTATCATGGTCTTTATTTCATTTGCTCTGCCATGAGAAAGGCAAGTAGTGCTATGGACTAAATGTGTTTCCCCCCACCCCCCAAAAATTCTATGTTGAAGTCCTAACCCCCATGCGATGGTATTTGGAGATAGTCTTTGGGAGTAATCAGGTTAGATGAGGTCATGAGGGTGGGGCTCTCAGGTTGGGATTAGTGCCCTTATTTAGACAAGACACCAGAGAACTTGCTTCCTCCCTTGCTTTTCCTATGTCAAGACACAGTGAGAAGGTGACCAGCTGCAAGCTAAGAAAACAACCCTCACCGAGAGGCCAAATTGACCAGCACCTTGATCTTGGACTTCCCAGCTTCCATAAACAAATATATTAAAAATTTTTTCTGTTGTTGAAGCTACACAGTCTATGGTATATTATTATGGCAGGCAGAGTTGGCTAAAATAGCAGAACACATTTTTCATCTCCATTTACTGGTGATGAAACTGAAGCACAAGAAAATGAAGGGACCAATGGGTCACTCTGGACTTTCCAGGTGGCTGAATGGGTAAAGAACCTGCCTGCAATGCAGGAGATATGGGTTCGATTGCTGGGTCGGGACAATCCCCTGGAGGAGGGCATGGCAACCCACTCCAGTGTTCTTGCCTGGAGCATCCTATGGACAGAGGAGCCTGGAGGGCTACAGTCAGTCCATGGGGTTGCAAAGAGTCAGACATGAGTGAAGTGACTGAGTATAAGCATGGGTAATATTTAGGTGGATTACAACCAAGTTTTGTGACTTCTAATCTAGCCCTCTTTATACTACACCTATTAACACTGAAGAAGATCTATCAGTTTAGAGCAGAGTTCTGAACATACTAGCACCATTTTATAACACTAGTGTCAAGGAACAGAGTTTTCTATGTCACTGGGAAACTGAATATCCCTCTAAGGGACGGCTTGTGAGCAGCATCCAAAGCAAATGAGTGGTAAAAACACTTCACCCCTGGGGCTGTATGTCTGTATCAACTGCTTCTAACATTCGTCCAATCAATACTACATTAGATCCTGGCTACTCACCTCACTAGTACAGTAAGGTTTTTTATCTTTTTTTCAAAAAACAAGTAAGTTTCCCCTCTGAACTATCCTGATCCTCTTGACACTGGCATTGATCAAGAAGACTGGCAAACACATCAGGCAACACACTACAATCATTTATTTTATTTGCCTTCAAGGATGAACTATCGCTTTCCCCAAGCCTTCTATACAATTCCCATGAAATCCAGGGCTTAAAAAAATAGATTTAATGCTTTAAATAATCTGTTGACAATCTTTCTTTGAAACCAAGGTTTAATTGGAGAAAGAACACTAGAGTAGGAAGCTGGAACCCTTATTGCCAATTACTCAGGTCTGTGAGCACACAGAAGAAACCACATCTCTCTTGGGCAAACCCTCTCCATTTGTAAGTATTATGACAACTTGAGTAAATCTGATGTTAAATTATAATTGTATTTAGTCTCTTGGACCCTTGTATTAGCAAAAGCTGTTGGTATGTCCACCATGCGCTGGTAATAGAGGAAGATCCTAAGAACTACCTTCCCTATGGTTAGCAAAACAGAAAAGATCTTTATTTCTATTATATTTTCAACTTACAGACAAAGTCATTCTGGGGGCCAAGATAATTGGCTTTATATTGAGGTGCCTCTGTTTTTACAACTGCATTTGTTTTCTTCATTATTATTGCCATCATCACTACTATTATTAAACGCTATCAACATTTGTCACCATCCCTCCCTGTCTGAGAACACAAAATCCCATTAGAAAATGAACTGGCCTTGGGGAACACGGGTCTATAAATCTTTCCATAATACCCTTTTCCACACTTGGGGATGGCTATAATTTTCTTTCAGCTTCTTCTCTTTTAAACAGAGGAGCCTCAAGTCTTTTATCTCTCATCACCAGTTGTACTTTGAAGGCTGTTACTGACTATTGTGGACAGAACATGTGATCTTTCAAAAAAAACCCAGTTGTTGCAAGATGGTGCATGCGCCAGGTGTGTTCTGAAAATCGCTCACTTGTTAAGAGTTTTAGGAATGAGAAATCATCTGGAAAAGACCATGTATAGTTGTGCCACCTCTAAGCATGTAAGCATTCCCTGAGTAAAGACTGCACACAGAAGCTGAGTTTCACAACTGGCCATTAATTATACCACCTAGTTGTAATGTTAGAGACATCTTTTAACTAGTCTTTTTTTTTCTCTTTCATACACTTTAAAGGTAGAGGAAGAGAAGTTACAAGAGAGTTTAGAGCTATAATGCCTCATAAAAGAGAAACAGGAAAAAAAAAAAACAAAAACAGTTTCCTGATAGAATTGCCCCATAATTAACTGTTATTGAAGCTGACCAAGGAACATCACACCACCACTGCTCATCAGCTAACAATAAGATCACTTAACTGTTGTCAGAACTACTATTCAGTTGCTTGTGAAATAACCCACCTGTGTAGTGCACGAGACACTTGAAATAATGAAAAAGTATCAGTGGATTTTTGTATAAGGGCAGGGCCCAATTGAATAAAATACTAAAAGTACATTTTATGTGGTTATAACTCTCAGTTTTGGATTACATTTTAAATATAAAAGTAAATTACATAGAATGAATTCAGAGTATCATAAACATGGTAAATAACTGAAATCAAGTGAACCAGAGCTATATCTAAAGAGATCGTCTTGACAAGACATTTACCTGCATTTCCTTGTGAATTTTAGACCCTTAAAACATGGCTTACTTAAAAATGGTCATAGAGTATTTGATTGACATTTGTGTAGAATCTTTATAGGCCTACACAAATGTCAGGACATTTTATTAATTTTAATCTTTCAGCTATCTTAGCGAATTTTCCCCATTAAATGTGAAGCTTAGATTTACCACCATGGCCACAGCATTAAGAGTTCATTTTATTCACTAAATGCTTAGATCCATGGTATTTGGACTTCCAAAAACAGCCAAAACTCACTGGGGAAAAAAGTACTGATTTAAAATTAACCAATCAGCATTAGGTTAAAAATGCAACACTTCTCATGGTCAGTCTACACAACAAAGATTGTTAATAGTTACAAGAACTGTTTCTTTACAAACCTGTATCTTCCTAATCAGAGTAATAGTGTAATTTTTCAGGTTATGTTACTGGAACCCTTTCTTCCGGATGACAGCATCTCAAAGTTCC
Source organism: Budorcas taxicolor (assembly GCF_023091745.1). Lineage (NCBI taxonomy): Eukaryota > Metazoa > Chordata > Mammalia > Artiodactyla > Bovidae > Budorcas > Budorcas taxicolor. The sequence goes on along the minus strand of NC_068917.1, from coordinate 27,239,769 downwards.
TTGGGTATGGATATGCACATGTGTTCACAAAGATGTGTGTAATTTAATCCATAGGAGTAAGAGAAAACAGGACCTTTATTCATGTTTATTTTCTGTCTTTACCTTTTAAATTTTCAATTTTTTGTATGTGTTTTCCTATACATGTTAATATGGCTATTACTATATGCATAATTTGGAAATATACATATACTTGGGGACACATGTCTATTAAGAGAAGAGTTTTAATATCAACTCTATAGATGATAATTGTCAGTTTGAATTCTGTAATTTACCTGCTCAAATCTTAATTATATGACAGATTTCAAATTCTGGGGTGACGTGTGCTAAACCTATAAGGCACCATCATTACAATTTACTTAGGGATTGTCCAGATTTTTGTGTTTTGTGCTCAAAATTGACTTGGAGCTTAAATGTTTAATTTTTAAGTTAAACAAAAGTATTTCAACAGACTTCCTTAACAAATAAGAGGTAACACAAACCTATAAAAGATTTTAAAGTGCACATATGTCTTCTTAAAATAAAAGTCCAATGAAAAAATACTCTACATGACCTCCTTCTCCCCAAAATTTGAAATTACCTTCACTGTGGCTCTATTTGAAGCTCTCATTTTATAGTGTTGGCTGAAAATTACACAATATTAAGTGAAGCTGAAAAACTTTTTTAAACAGGCTAACATCTAAATATTTTATACTTGTATTCACTTCTCTTAAAATATTAAGTACTAACATTTTAAAAAATAAAGCTATTTTTAAAAATTCCCTTCTATAAAAAAAATAAACAAAAATAGCAAAAACACAGCACATTTAAAAGATTGTTCTCACGTGAAAACATTAGGAGGTGAGCTTTTTGTTCTCAATGTACTCCCTTAAAAAAACGTGGTATTTAGAATAAACAGATTCTCTATTAGTAATATTAGATTCTTGTCAAGAATAGGAGGAATGTTGCTGCTTGTGAGGCTGTAAAGGAACCTACATTTCCATGCACACATCTTATATGGGCCTAACAGTTGCTTTTCTTCATAAATCAATCTATTGTTGCACTTCATAATGAGAAGGCAGATTTACTGCCTTTTACCGCCTTTTCTCACCATCAGAAAGATGCCTATTTGGGTCATAGAACGTTTCTCTTCTTCAAGGGTGTTTGGGATTAGGGAGGCAGGGGCAAGAACCTTTAACATCTGCTCCCTTCAAGTGAATGACACCTCCAGTTCTCACAGCCGGAATGTTGAAAAGCAAATACCCATAAGTTGATAAAATTTTCTAACCTGAACAAGCACAACACTTGAAATCCACTGAAGACACACACATCTCTAAAACACAAGTTTGGGATTTCAGGGTTATACTGTAAAAAACAGTAAGATGTATCATTTTGATTGCTAACATTGTAATTCAAATGCCATGAAATCATCATCATAGTTAGAACAATAGGAGTTTAGAATAAAGACCTCTGAGCCCATCATCTTGAATTTTCTCTAACACTGAAAAACAATCTAAAGTGCTGGGCAGTAAGACTAACCATTTGTCATCTCAATATTTTGTGCAGTAATAACAAAATAGTTTATAATATAGGTATACACTCTTCTGTTTGTATTTATTTAATTTATTCTTCCCTTGGGGAGAAATATTTAAGAATTGTGAACTTTAAAAACAAGAGAAAGACACTTGTCAGCATCTAATGCTTAACCATCTGCCTTTTGAAAATACACACACATGTACTTACCCGCTCCCTCTAGTTAGGCTAAACATTCTTAGTAAGTAAGTAGATTTTGATGGGTCTAAACAGAAGTTTCAGTAACATAGCTATACTTTTGGAAACACAGCTATCTTTAAACAAGACATCATGATTTCTATGAGCAAATGCAATCAGCCATAAATTAACAGCAAATAGACACTATCCAAAACAAATAAATAAAGTGAGGCAGGTATTGGATTCAAGGAAGAACCTCTTTTTTTGAAGAAAACTAAATTATGTCTTCTGTCCATGAATATGGAGTATTGCCTAGTGAGCTAACACTTCTTGTTACTTTGGGCCATCTTTTGTCACTTAAGCAATGCTTTCTGACAGTTTTACAGGCTGTTATCCCAAGGACTTCAGTATTTATGGCCTTTATTCACTTGGGCTTTCTGCTCTTATCCACTAGTTACTAATCACTAAATAGATTTTTTTTTTTTTATGGGACTGAAATTAGCTCAAAGGATGTCCTTTGACAATGGCAGCTCCGGACAGTACCGGCTAAAGGTCTTCTCAGCCTCTTCTTGCTCTCCTCAATTTTCTCTTCCTTACAGACAAGTTAATGAGGGTTCAGATCCACGCTGTTCAATTAGAGCAACAGCACAAATGATTTACAGCATTCTTAGAGGACAGTTTTGAAACATCTGTGAATTGATTCTCAGAAACTCATTCAATTTCAATAAGTTAAGGATGATTTAAAGACCTAAATTTATTTTTAATCTTCATGAAACTTGCAGAATCATTATTCAGGAAAAGCTACAAACCTTATTATACATACAGTATTTATAGAGTGAGAAATTCTACAAACCTTACTATACACAAGCATGCATAGATGTTTCAAATATATACATTATATTTTAAAACTTCGGCACATTTAGTTTACAATATGGTACTCCAACTTCTCCCTAGACAATAAAGGCTACTTAATACCGTTTTATCCACTACACTTAAAAGAGCCAAGTGCTGAAAAGCAAGTAGAAAACACAGACACTTCTTTCCACTTAATTGCATTTGACTTAAAACATCTCCTAAGAGCTTGGGTTTTTATCTTATGAACAATGTGAAATGTGTAATAGATTACGTCCTCTACCAGCTGGCTGCTAGAAGCTTGTCAAATTACTCTGGAAAGCAGTGTATTCGTATAAACTAAAAATCTGAAAGAAAACTGAAAATACTGATATTATTACTCTCATAAACTTCTGGATGAACTGAGCAGAGGCACAATTTCTTCAGTGTGTGCTAAGCAACAAGGTGAGAAGGGAGTGGGGAACGGGGAGAGGGAACTAGCTCTGAGGAGCAGTAAAGCTCACTGCTCTACAACACAATTCACCCAATATGATTCTTCCAGGAATGAAAGAGATTATTATGATCAGCTTCTGTTTTCTCTGAAATTATGCTGAAATGAAACATTTTAAAAGGAAATGTTGTTTTGAAAAAAAAAAAAATTTTTTTTTTTCTTTAGTCTTTAGATATTTCCATGTCTGGGTATAAACAATATGTTCTACCCTGTCAGAAAAACAGTTTTAACTTATTGAGCTTAGTATTTACATGAAATTACTTTGCCCATTTATATATAACATTAACTATTTGGACATCGAGTGACTACATTTAATTTATAGAGACCCATATGGTAAATTCTTGAATAGGGTTCCAAGAAATTCATTTCTGCCAATGAATGTGCATGCTTTCTGACATTCCAAATATAAAAGAATATAACTCTATTTCTATAGGAAGTTTTGCCTAAGTCTGAATGAGTGCTATGTTCTTTAAATTTTGTTACTTCTTCTCTTAATTTATATCTGTCACATATATTAATGTGTAAGCCTAATTCCATTCAAACTGTCCTACAGTATGACTGTTAAAGAAGTTAAAAAATTAAATAGTTGTATAGGAATTTACATACTCATAAATTTTAAGAAAATAAGTTAGTATATCTAGGATTATCAAAATAATATTAAGAAAACAGCATTTTAATGTGCAATTAAATGATAGCTAATCTGTAACAAATACTCTAGCGGTTACATGACAAGGAGTGTCCTGTTATTTTTTTCCATAAGTTAAAGATAATACGTGGCTTGCTTTTACATCTAAAAATATGTAAATGGGAAAAGAAAAACACTTTGTGTGCATAGCTTTGTAAAATATGATAAGCTATATAATTATAAAAAAGGAAAAACAGTATTATTCTTTTCTAAAGGAAAAGATTCATTACAGATTAGTAAGATATTTATGTCTAATAGCTTCTCTAAAAAAATAAGTCTATAATACAATAATCATGAATAGAAAAACTTCAATTTCTTTAATATGCATTTTAATAATTCCTAGGTAGATAAAATACACATAAATACTTCAAAGGCATAGGAGAAGGGCATCTTTTATTATTCCTACCTTAAATCACACCAGGGCTCCACTATAAAATGAGTTATCATAAAAATTATACCTCATTCTATAAATACTTTAATTTTTTAATCTAATTTTTCTTAGATTATAGCATGCTAGGTACAAATCAGTGATCTAAAACTGAAATTCTATAAACCAAAACCTGTAGGTCTTTTCATTTCACCACCCTCCCCCCCTCACCCTTTCTTTCATTACCTTGTAGAACATCCTAGAAGCTATCTTTCCTATGAAGTTACTGCTCATGGTAAATAAACTTAACAGACGGATGGCCTTTAAAAATCAGAAATACAGCAAGCAAAGAAATCACCCTCACCTCTTTTAAAAGAAAACAGAGTAGCCCTCAGGAAAACAGAAGTGCCCCAAAGTTCATGTGTGTCGGCAAGGACTTGAGAGCTGTTAAGAATGATCCTCTTGAAAAGAAAGAAGTCTCCTTAGGCACCCACATGTATATTTAGATTAGATTGGCAGTTTAAATGACAGCAAACACATGGTCATGACTTCCCAATTGCTCACTCATCCAACACACACACACAGGCTAATCAGAAGCAAACATCCACCCCGAGCTGTTTTAGAAACGGGCTTCTTCCATCTGACACAGCCGTATGTGTGGTAAGCATACTTTCTGCTGGAGAGGTCAGGTGTCAAACACTGAACAATCTCTCCTAGTCTACCCGGATCTTGAATCACATTGCTTGAGTTTTCCAGGACATTTCTCTAAAGTCTGACTTATCAACTTAAGTCACTTGAGTAAACTGCCTGCTCTGTCTAACCTGCAGAGTGTTATGAAGTACACAGTCAAGAAAGGGCCATGGGAAGGTTCCAGGATCTATTTGTCTTAGGAGTATTTTAACTGGAAGACCTGCCCATCCTATCAGTAATGGCACACACTCCTATTCCGTAAACAGGGCAAAGTCACTACAGAGAATCACATTTGCTTGTGCAAATCAAGAGTAGCAGAGTTAAAAGGCAGAGATACTGAACATGGACTTTAAGCTCCTATTCATTACTGGGGTTCCAATAACATTTTCCAGTATATAAAGGAAAAAAAAAGAAAACACAGAAGGCACTATTTGGAAGCAGCTATGAACTACACCTACAACACTGCTGTGCTATATATTTTCATATTACACTGTGTTGTATATATGCACAAATATTGAGATTCATAAACATTAAGATGTGTTAGATTCATAAAGGGATTCCCTAGTAGCTCAGCTGGTAAAGAATCCACCTGCAATGCAGGAGACCCCTGTTTGATTCCTGAGTTGGAAAGATCCTCTGGAGAAGAGACAGGCTACCCACTTCAGTATTCTGGGCATCCCTGCTGGCTCAGCTGGTAAAGAATCCACCTGCAATGCAGGACACCTGGGTTCGATCCCTGGGTTGGGAAGATCACCTGGAGAAGGGAACGGCTGCCCACCCCAGTATTCTGCCAGGAGAATTCCATGGACTATGAAGGCATAGGCTATCCACTTCAGTATTCATGGACTTCCCTGGTGACTCAGATGGTAAAGAATCTGCCTACCACACGGGAGACCTGGCTTTGAGCCCTGGGTTGGGAAGATCCCCTGGAGAAGGGTATGGAAACCCACTCCAGTATTCTTGCCTGGAGAATCCCCATGGATAGAGGAGCCTGGCGGGCTACAGTCCATGGGGTCACAAAGTCAGACACAACTGAGCGACTAAGCTCAGCACAGATTCATAAATATTAAGATATGTTAGTAAATGAGATGCAAAAAGTCAAATGCTCTGACAGAGGAACAAGTGAGAAGAAACGGCAAACAATTTTGCACTTAAATCTAATGTCAGATACCCCAAAAACTCAAGACTAATATGAGTGTGAAGGTGAAAAGGGTAGGATAATAAAACGATTTGGGGCTCAGGTTCTGGAAACTCAGATCTGGTTTGAATCCCAATTCCACCACTTTCTTGCTGTGTGACCTAAGCCAAGTCATATGCCTTCTCCAGGTCTCAGCTTCTTCATCTCCAAGTGAGGAAATTGAATTAATAACGGTACTAGTTCATGTAGATAGCATGAGAACGTAGTTAATGCAAGCAAAGCATTTAGGACAGAGCATGGGATAAATGGGGCTTCCCAGGAGGTGCTAGTGGTAATGAACCCACCTGCCAAGAGACACAGGTTTGATCCTTGGGTTGGGAAGATCCCCTGGAGGAGGGCATGGATAACCCATTCCAGTATTCTTGTCTGGAGAACCCATGGACAGAGGGCTATAGTCCATAGGGCCACAGAGTCAGATACGACTGAAGGGACTTAGCGTGCACACACACACGCATGGGATGACTAAATAATTAACTACTACTATCACCAAGAAGAACCGTGAAAGTCTGATATGAGAAAAGTCACGTCTGAGTCCATTTGGCTTGTCCACCTCTCACCCTATGACAATCTTCCCTGAAATATATTGGACACTTTCAGAAATAAGGCAATCTCCTTCAACTGACCCCAAATTTATTTTCCCTCAAACTTCTCTTAGACCAGGGAGCTAGCTGGCCAAATGCCTCATTAAATGCCTGGTATAAAAAAAGACATCCTAGAAAGTACTTCCATAGAACAAAGACGAGAATGAAAACATGGCCATTAATCTAAATACAAATCACCTACCGGAAAGTAACAAATAATTACTGGTCAAGTAACTTATTGGTCAAGTAATAATTAAGAATTTGCAGAAAAATGAAAGTGAAACTCATTTAGGGCATTCCACTGACTGAGATCCAGAAGTTTATCCTCCTACAGAAAAATGGGGGACCCTAAGACTATCAGTAAAAAGATCCATTTAAAGGAAATAAATATCATGATATGTTCTTGATATTTCATCTCAATTTTACAGATGTATACACTTCAGTCATAGGTTAATTTGTCTTAGTATTAAAAAGACAAAAACAGATGGATTCTGATGCTTTAATGGCAGAAATATTTGTCCTGTGGTCTGTTACTTTATAAAAGTATTACTAAGGAATTCAGAAGTGGGGTGAAACCTCAAACTTAATTGAAACTCCTTTACAGTGTCTGACAAATTAAGATTGTAAGTAGTCTTTATTATATAACATCTGCTCATGTGGTAACATCAATGTCAAGTTATTTCCCTTTTTTCTTTAAAACCACAGTCACTGCATGTAGTTCCTGCACTTCTCGTTAAGAAGTTCTGTTATATAGTCAAGCAAGCAAATTTGATGTACTTGAGAAATAAGATTATTTCCAATGTTAATACTATCCAAAAACTTGTTTTTAATATTCATCTGTATCTATCGTTAAAATGTAATATAACCTAACACAGTTATCATCAATAGAATGCAGGTGTCAGCTAATTATATTAGTATCAACACTACAGGCAAACAAAGATTTCTTCCCATGTGATGGAGTTCTGATTAATATCAATTCCTTGGCTTACTGAATCCTGAAGATCAAAAGGCCTTGCATATGGCACTAATAAATCAAACAGAGTCATCAAATCTACAGTCTGTTTTCTTTGGCTAAAACTGCAAAGTTTTACTCACAGAGCCTTATCTACTCCTAAAAATTCTCTGCCAAACCAAATTTAGCTTACCAAGAGTACAGAAAATATAGCACTCCCCAGCTGCACCCTCTTGGGACTTTTGAAGTTCAGGGATACTATTGTGTGGTCTAGGATATCTGGGCTTTTCCTCTTCTGTTCTTTTCTGCATCTCACAACCAACTGAAAACTCATCCGAAAAGTAAAACGCTATCCCTAGGTTCAGACTGAAAAGTTACAAAATACTTCGACTTCAAGACCAAACATAAATGAAGGTACTAAATAAAAACTTTTAAGTTATGATGAACATACACACTAAAAATACTAAGATATCTCACAAAATTTGTCTCTCAAATACCAATAAGAATTCCTGATGTTGGAAATTCTACAAAAGTTATTTATAGTCTAAATAATCACTTTCTGATAAACTGAACCTAAACTGTGTGTGACTGTAGTGTTATTTAAAACAGAAGAGGCTAGGAAAAGATAATAGAAGCAGGATGAAAGCCCAGAAAAAATTCCACTATCTTTCAGTTGCTTTCTGTAAAGAGAATATCCTGATAGAGAGACCATTATCTTTCTTAACATTTCCAATCTTGAAAGAAATACACAAATGAGTGATGGAATCAGGTTGTGTCTAATTTTTTTCTCTATAAAACCAGCTTGTAGCTTTCAAAGTTTTTTACGTAACTATATTGAAAACATACAAACAAAAATAACAAAATTTATTTCTTTGGCTAATGAAACTATCTTAAAGCAGTAAGAAATACTCCCTTTTCAGGCCCAAAAGGATTTTAGAAAGGTTTAATAATTTGTCCCAATAAGCAGAAATCTCAGCTAAACATTTTTGACCACTATTCAGAGATCTTCAACATTTGCATTGTTATGTAAAACTCAAAAATTCTTTGTTGTAAGGGCTGGCCTGTGCACTGAAGAAGATTCAGAAGCATCTCTGGCTTCTACCCACTAGATGCCATTAGCATTCCTCCTTCGCCATCCCCTCCCCCACACCCAGGTGATGACAAAAATGCCTCCAAACAGGAAAGACCTTCTGTGCAGCACAGAAAACTATATTCAATATCCTGTAATAACCTATGGAAAAAGAACCTGTAAAAGACTAGATATGTATATGTATATATACATACATATATTTTATATATATATATATAAATGAATCACTTTGCTATAGCCTGAAACACTATAAATCAACTATACTTCAATAAAACAATTTTTAAAGTTATAATCAATATATTCTTTAAAAAGCCTCCAAACATTGCCAAATGTCACAGGGTAGGAGAAGGAAAGTCACCTAGTTTGAGAACCACTTCTCTAGACTAATATTTTCTTTACAAGCCAACGACAGGAGTTTCACAGACTTATGTACCATGAATTGGCATGGCATTTCACTTTAATAAAGTTCTAATTCTGAGATCTCCAGGAAATGACACCTTTGGTCTGACAAGATCCATTTCAATGGGCTCTCTCTGGTCTTTATGCAAAGATGCATTTTGGAAAAAACTAGAATCTCTTCCTTCTGCGCTATCTGCATTCAATCTCTCCCTTTCGTATTCCGGCCTATCACTTCACGCCACTTTAGTTCTGGGTTGAATCCACCACCGTCTCTTAGACTGAAATCAAATTCCCATTTCCAGTTGGCACTGCCGTGTTTGTATTCCACAGGCAGAATGAGGACAGATGCATGCCATTTGGTAAACAGTGTCCAGAAAGCACTTTGTGAGACTTCATACATAATGTCATCTGAAGTGAGAAAGGGCTTCCAGTTAGAACTGGTGGCTACAAGAGTGGTGTTATGAATCAGTTTACATTTCGAGAAAGCTTGTTCTGAGCTTGAAGTGACACAAAACAATGTTTACAGAATAGCTTCCAAGGCACAGTATGTCACAGAGTGGGGAGAAGGATCATTCAAGCAACTCTCTGGTCAGGAGTCCCAAGACTACTACTCCCTAAGAAGCCAATAACCCCAAAGTCTGTCAAGTCAGCCTCTGAAATTGGGGGTCTTCTTCTTCTTGGCCATAGCTTCGCTAAAGAAACACCAAGAAAGAACTAGTCTGGTTTCTGTCATCAAGATTTGTTTGGAGGCCCAAAAGCTGGACAAATGAACCTTGCGGGAGTGGACAAAGCCTATTAATAAAAGCTTTCAGCTGCCACAGACATCACTGGAGGTGACAGGATCCCATTCCACACATGCCCCAAGCTTCTATGTTAAAGATGTGCTGGAATGATACAGCCCAAGGAATACATGACTGTACTGACTATTCTAGACCTCAGAGAATTCCTGGTAAGGAATGCTGACTGTCTTTTAGGGCTATTCGTATGAGGCAATCTGTTCCAATGGTGATAGCCATGTTACTTTCTGGATAGAGCGGGCGGGCGTGCGGGCGGGCGGGCGTGCGTGCGTGCGTGCGTGTGTGTGTGTGTGTGTTACTAACTGCTACATAAGGATGAGGGTGAGACTATAAGTGAAAGTGAAAGTTGCTCAGTTGTGTTTGACTCTTTGTAAACCCATGGACTATATAGTCCATGGAATTCTCCAGGCCAGAATACTGGAGTGGGTAGCTGTTCCCTTCTCCAGGTAATCTTGCCAACCCTGGGACTGAACCCAGGCCTCCCGCATTGCAGGTGGATTCTTTACCAGCTGAGCCACCAGGGAAGCCCAAGAACGCTGAAGTGGGTAGCCTATCCCTTCTCCAGTGGATCTTCCTGACTCAGGAATCAAACTAGTATCTCCTGCATTGCAGGCAGATTCTTTACCAACTGAGCTACCAGGAAAGGAGGGTGAGGCTATAAAGTACATCTTACTTAGCATTCTTTATAGAAAAGGTTGATAACTTTTCCCCTGAAAGAGTCCAACAGTAAAGTTTTAGACTTCACTTCTATACATTCTTTGTCAGAACTACTCAACTTTGGCCTTGGAGCGTGAAAGCAGCCACAGACAATACATAAACAAATGAATATGGCTGTGTGCCAAGAAAACTTTATTTACAAAAACAAGCAGCATGCCAGATTTGGTCCAAGAAATATAGTTTGCTGACCTCTAACTTATAAGTACTCAGCATAACTTCATACTTACAGTGGGTTAAACCAAATTTCTCTGATTTAATTTACCATATTATTTCTCCTGCTCCATTTCTGTTTATATATACAACATACATTGTGGTTTTATTTTGGGAAAAAAAAAAAAAAGCAGCAGCTTAATGATCTCAGTCACTAGCTATGTGGCTTACAACTCCTTTAAGACACTCTCCTCTGGCAACTAAATTTTATCCCATAAAAGAGCAGCGTTCTGAATGTGTTGTCCAAGTTTCTCACTCACAGTTACTACAGAGACATAACTTTTTATTATGCTGAAAAGTGAGTTTTCAAACTAATCATACTATTGATTGGACTTCCCAGGTGGCTCAGTGGTAAAGAGTCTGCCTGCCAATGCAGCAGACACAAAAGATGCAGGTTCAATCCCTGAGTTGGGAAGGTCTCCTAGAGAAGGAAATGGCAATCCACTCCAGTATTCCTGCCGGGGAAATCCCATGAACAGAGGAGCCTAGTGGGCTACAGTCCATAGGGTCGCAAAGAGTTGGATACAACTGAAGCAACTTAGCATACATGCACACATATTGTTGATTGTATACAAATAAAAATCTCATCAATTAAATAAATTACTCTTTACCAGACAAACAGCAATTCCTCTAACAAAGCAGAGCCTTGGAAAGGCAGCTAGAAAAAAGTTACAAACTTAGGATTCTAGAGTCACTGCAAACACCTACAGGAAAGCTATCCAATGGTTACTCATTTATCAAGTGCAATTATGAACTTTTAAAAGTTCAAAAGTATTTAAAGTGGGTAAGTCGTGGTGCTGGAGAAGACTCTTGAGAATCCCTTGGACTGTAATGAAATTAAACCAGTCAATCCTAAAAGAAATCAACTCTGAATATTCACTGGAAAAGCTGATAGTGAAGCTGAAGCTCCAATACTTTGGCCACCTGATGCAAAGAGCTGACTCATTGGGAAAGACCCTGATGCTAGGAAATATTGAAGGCAGAAGAGGGCAACAGAGCATGAGATGGGTAGATAGCATCACTGACTAAATTGGACTTGAGTTTGAGTCAACTCTAGGAGATAGTGATGGACAGGGAAGCCTGGTGTCCTGCAGTCCATGGGGTTGCAAACAGTCGGACAAGATTTAGCTACTGAACAACAAGTTTTAAGTATCTGCAGGGTCAATTTCTGTAAACAGAAATATAAGACAGGCTCATGGTGGGGGTGGGGGGAGTTTGTAACATCACAGTCACCCAAAACAATATCTAATCAAATAGACATTTGTACTTTAAGTTCAAATTAACATTTAGAAGATCAATGTTTTGATTCTTATCTAGAAGAAACTTACCACAGTAGAATCTTTAACCACACTGATTGCTGTGTAAATCTCAAAACAAAGCAAGCAGATCAAGTACTGGATGAGGAGAAAAACTTGTACTTGTTTTCTTTTGAATATTTATTTTGTTCTCAAAAACAGTAAAACTGATCAACTAAAAAGAAAAACCAAAGGTTGATGAAGAAGATGGTAAAATTTACCTTAAAAAAGAAAAAAAAAAAACTATTCCCCCCCACAAACAATCTCCTATTAAAGAACAAAAATGTAACTGTCAAAAACAAACTGCCAACTTCTAAAATGTCCAAGTTTTTCTAAATAGTTGCATAACTATATATGCAACTACAAATAATAAAGCTGTGGGTGGGGGCATATTGTCCTGAGGATACCTAAAAGACTGACCGAGAGGGACATTCCATGGGGAGAAAAATAACCCATCTCCCTGAACAATTATCAAAATTCTCCAAACTTTCTCAAGATGCTCAGAGGTAAGAAGAAATAGAAAAGTTATACCAATAAGAATGTCAGGGATTCTGAATGCTGCTGTCAGATCAGAACATAGTATTTCATCAGTAACTCATTATGTAAAAATAGCAGTATTCACAGTGGCCAAAAGATGAAATAAATAAAAATCTCTTATCAACTGATGAATAGATAAGCCAAATGTTGAACAGACATGTAATGGCATATTATTCAGCCATAAAAAATGAAGTTCTGCTACATACTACAGTAACAGATGAGCCTTGAAAATATCATGCTAAGCGAAAGAAGCCAATTACAAAAGACCATATATATCACGTGATCCCATCGGCATGAACTGTCCAGAAGAGACAAATCTATAAAGACAGGAAGTAGATGCACTAGGGCTGGGGTAGATGAAGGAATTGGGAGCTGATAACTAAAGAGCAAAAAGTTTATTTGTGGGGGGGAGGGGACAATAAAAATGTTTTAAAATTAACTGTGGCAATGTTTGCACACCTTTGAATATACTAAAACCCACTGAATTGTACACTTTAAATGGGTTAATTCCAGGTATGGGAATTATATCTCATTAAAGTTGTTTGGAAAAAACTATAATGAATATATACTGATACTTGTTCATTCAATTGTTTTCCTTTTTCTTATTCTGTCCAGTGAGGCAATTTGATTCAAACCCTATGTTTTTAAAGATTAAAACATAGTTAAGTTATGTATACTTTGGGGATATTTAGTACATCAGATTATTATGGCAGTTTTAAAAATGGAAATGTTATGAGACTCAATCAAGAGACTTTAATGGTGAATTTGGCAGTCAAGTTTCCAATGAACTACAGATACAATGTAAAATATTAGCCAAAGAAAATAGTAGTAGATTTGATAGTGTTACATTAAGAAGGATATAAATTAGAAAAATATGTTGAGATATTTGGAGATAAAAGGTGGTTACGTTTAAATGGAAAACTGAAAAGTGGGATATTAATTTTTCTCCAAGATTGTAAATATAGGCAGGGCTTTGAAAATAAAACTTAAACCTTATTACACAGACAAAGATATACTCACTGACAAAGAAAAAGCAGCATTAAGGTAAAATGAAAACAGAGATGTAAGTATACAGACAAAAATAAAAGTCAGATAAAATCAGATGGAAGAGAAAAAAATCAGATAAAAATCAGATCACAAAATAATCATAAATTAATTCCTCTGAGTAAAGCATGTCAGAAAATTTTGTATGTCAAAAGTTGTCTTTTACTGACTTGTTCTTATATGCCTTATATGTTCTTATATGTGTGTCTGGAAATGTATTAGCACCCTAGGAAAATAGTGCTGGGCAATCCAGATATGATTCCTGACCCACAGGCTTTCAGTCTAGCTTATGATTTAACATTAAACTGCCTTTTGCTTCACTTTTACAAAGAACTCTAACAAACTGGCTGCTTTTATTTCAATGTTTAAAATCAAAGCTAGAAGTACAGATTAACAGTCAGATAAATCGCTTCCTTCCTATAATGGCAGGACGAATTAGATATTTCATAGGTTCAACTAAGGTGTAACTTACACGCAGTAAAATGCACAAATCTGGATATATAGTTCAATTAATTCTTACATAGGTATACACCCATGTAGACACCACAGGTCAAGGCACAAAGCAGTTCTCTTGATAATGATTATAGTTTGCTACTATAGTGTTGATACTAGATGGCTTGCTGGCTCCCAGCAGCTCTCCTAGGGCCCTGGACAGAACATTTTGTAAAAGGAAAACCAACTGATATTAGTCAATCATTCTGAGGAAATAAAACCACATCTAGATGACTGGTTGTCTTCACATAGAAAATACTAGCTCATTTCTATCAAAGGGAGAAAGATGGGATAAAGGAAGCAGAATGGGTTCCTGCAGAATGGGCAAATATAAGTGGTCAGTAAGAGTGACTTCGCATGGGAGGAATTCTGTTGATTTTCCTCACGTTTATTTTGCAGGGAAAGTACGTAGTGGGAGGAAATAGTTACTATAAGGCATGGAACCAAAGACATCAAAGCTAGATTTGACAGCAGCCTAGGGGAATCAAAGAGCAGCCTGAAGCACGTGGAATAATTGTTTCATCCCATCTACCCATCCATCTGGGCTTCCCTGACAGCTCAGCGGCTAAAGAACCCACCTGTAATCAGAGACACAGGAGATATGGGTTCAGTCCCTGGGCTGGGAAGATTCCCTGGAGGAGGACATGGCAACCCACTCTAGCATTCTTGCCCAAAAAATCCCATGGACAGAGAAGCCTGGCGGGCTATGGTCCAAAAGGTCACAAAGAGTTGGAAATGACTGAATGACTAAGTACACAGGCATACATATACCCCTCCATCTATATATTTGTTTAACATTTTCATTAGAAAATATTCCAGCCTGTGAAAAAGACCCCGGGCTTATCTGTCTCCTGACCTACTTCCCGTATCTACCTCTTTTAAATTTAACCACACGCTGTTGCATCTAAGCATTATTTCTATGAGCTACACGATTTTTTTCTACAACAAGGTAGGGCAAAAAAATATGTCATTACCAAACATCACTTTCTAATGTTGAAGTTAACTGGAGGAAGCCGAGGATGTGACAGGTGTCTAATGAATAGCTAGAAATTATGCAAGTTTGGGAAAGTTAAGGTTTTAGTATGTATCTACTCATATTTCTTCCATCTTATTGCACTACAGCCCAGGTGCTGCAGAAGCTTAAAGACTGAAAACAACTAAAGAAAAAGACAAAACTATATGGAATTCAGTAGAGGGAGTAAGAAGGGGCCTATCAATAGTGGATTACCACAAAAATCAGCACAGCAGGTGGGTAAGAGAGACCCTCCCCAGATAAATACCGTAAAACTTGCTCATCTTAGGCTTCTCCTGAGCTGCTTTATCCTGCCTCAGCTCCCTGAGTTTGCCAAGAAGCCAAATCCTGTTGATCAGAGCACTGAGTTACTTCCAAGAATAACTATTTCAAAAAATTAAGAGAATTATTATGTCTCTTTTCCCAATCTTGCTTCCTTAAACCATGACTGATGGTTCCTAGACCCATCAAGAGGTCGCAAATTGCTCTAAGGACTCTATTTCTACTTTGTCAGCATCTTTAAAATGTGGCACCAAACACGTGACTCAGATGTGGTCTGATGGGGGCAGCAGGTAATGGAGCTGTAATTTTTCATGATTGACACACAGTGTTTCTAGGAATACAATCTCAGATTAAACGAGCTCACAGAGCACTTGTGACCAAGATCATCATCCCACCCCTCCCCACCCTTAAAAACTGTCTCTAAGGTCAATGTCCCTTATTCTTTACTAATCAAAACAATTACTTGCTTTTAAATGAAGGCGCTTACATTTATCTCTGGTAAATTTCTCTTTCTTGGGTTTAGCCCAACATTTCTATTTGATAAGACTTTCAAATCTTAATTCTCAAACAATACGGAATATATGATCCTTCCCATTTTTAGGTCACTGGTGAGCATGCTTTCCATATTTTTAGGAAACTCACTATAAAAATAACAAACAGGACAGCAAAAATGCAAAGCTCTGCAAGAGCTCTCCACAGGGGATCTCTTGACAGGTTGACATAGATTTTTTCAAGGACACTGTTCAGGAGGTACAAATTCACCTGTCCCAAGAACCATGCAGCTTTCATATCTCCTCCACCCGATCTTAATGTATCATTAAAAGACTGATGAGTCACTGTATTCTCCAGTCAACCTTATAATTAGAATGTTAGATTCCTTAAGTACAATAAGCTATTAGAACCTAGTGACAGCCACAGTCTTTTGCAAATGCTCCTTGACTATATATTTCAAATTCAATTCTAGAGTTTTATTAGGAAATAATATAGGACTTACCAATTCATTTTCTAGAATAGAAGGAATTGTGAGGTCTACTCATAGGAGATCACGCTTACTTTATCACTGTTTGTTGACTGTTGCAGTTCCAAGGCTAGAGGAGCCTCGTAGGTTGCAGTCCCTGGGGTTGCTAGGAGTCAGACACGACCGAGCGGCTTCGCTTTCACTTTTCACTTTCATGCATTGGAGAAGGAAATGGCAACCCACTCCAGCGTTCTTGCCTGGAGAATCCCAGGGATCGGGGAGCCTGGTGGGCTGCCGTCTATGGGGTCGCAGAGTTGGACACGACTAAAGAGACTCAGCAGCAGCAGCAGCATGTTATATTACCTTCAGTGGACTTGCTATAAAGATTTCCCATCAATTTCAAAATTATTCAGTGACGGTTTGGGTTGTTTGATAAGAAAAGGCCAATGTCTGAAAGTTGTAAATGTGCAATGCCTCTTTTTGTTGTTGTTTTTTTTTTTTAATATTTATTTGGCTGTACCAGGTCTTAGTTGTGGCACATGGGATCTTTAGTCTTTAGTTGCAGCATGTGGATATAGCTCCCTGAGCAGGGATTGAACCCAGGCCCCCTGCACTAGGAGCACAGAGTCTTAGCCCCTGGACCACCAGAGAAGTCCAATGCCTTCTTTCTTATCCCCAAAGCTATGCCTGGCATAACTATGTTTAATTGCCTGGCAAAAGTAGTGCTAACTGAGAGGGGGAAAAGTCATTATTGGCCCTATGTAATAATTAATCACGCTTTTTAAAAGTACCAATCACTTGATAGAAATGGCTATAAGACCACAGACAATTGGAGTAACAAGAAAAAGTGATAACCCTAACTTGAGATATTTTAATACTTGTTACTGTCATCATTGATTTTTAAACATATATAATAAACTAGTTCTGATTATTTGATGCTTTACTTGAAAGCATTTCATCATTGATTAATAAGAGCTATCATTCCCGCAAAGCTTCACATCTAATGAAAAAAGATTCAGAGCCATTTTAATTATCCTTTACAACATCGCAATCAAATCTCAGTGCCACCATCCCTGCTTCGAGCCAGGTGAGGAAAATGACTCTTAAACACTTCGTAGAATTTTCACCAACTCCTCCACAAGGAGCTGGCTGGATTCCTATATAGGCTACAGGCTGCAGACTAAGAGACTCAACACTGAGGACCTGACTCCCCAGAAAGAGGAGAGGACCTCTTCCAGACTCAGAATCGAGTTTTCAGAGGGAGGCAGGGGGACTAGAGAAGCTCCTCCCAACCTGAACACAGAATAAGACGCTAGCTGTGCCAAACAGGTGGATGGTGAGCAGTTTTAAGACATCTGACTGTGGTTCCACCTACCTAGCTGCTGTTGCTGCTGCTGAGTCACTTCAGTCGTGTCTGACTCTGTGCAACCCCAGAGATGGCAGTCCACCAGGCTCCCCCATCCCTGGGATTCTCCAGGCAAGAACACTGGAGTGGGTTGCCATTTCCTTCTCCAATGCATGAAAGTGAAAAGTGAAAGTGAAGTCACTCAGTCATGTCCGACTCAGCGACCCCATGGACTGCAGCCTACCAGCCTCCTCCGTCCATGGGATTTTCCAGGCAAGAGTACTGGAGTGGGGTGCCATTGCTTTCTCCATCCACCTACCTAGACAATGAGCCAATTGGTAACCTGGCCCTGATTAGAGGATTAACAGTTCAAGTCTACCAGAAAGCCTTAATCAGGGGTGGGAGTATCGGGTAGAGTTGTGTAAGGAGGGGAGTTAAATAGTGATAATTTAACTCAATACCCCAGTAGGAAAATTTGGGGTTCACAAAGCCATCAACTCCATGAAGACATCAATTCCACCAAGACAAGAGAAGAGAGAATTGCCCTACTCAGAAGACAGAGTTGTAAGTTTCCTCCATCTGTCTTTGAGAGATCACCTTGTCCAGGGGTTATCTTTATTTACACAGGCTGTAAGATACACTTGTAAAAATCATGGAAAGTATTCTTAACTTTTTCCTCAAATAAGACAGGAAAAATAAGGAACAGAGTAATAGAAACAAAAAAGCTTGGGGGAAATAAAGCATCCAGAGAAAAACAGTAAGTCCTGGCCTATTTTATCTTTTTACTTTTTAATGGATCTATTAAAGAAGCTGTGTCCTGATATTGTGTTGGCAGGTGGGGAGGAATTTCAGTGCAAGGTGACCCATGTGAGAGAAGGGCAGCTAAAAGAAAGGCCCCACAAGAGTCACAAAGGCCATAATCACCCCAAGTTCATCGGTCACCACCTGTGAAGCTCATACTGTATTTGGAGAACCAACCCATAGTGTCTCTCAAAGCAGCAGATGGATCAAATGAATTAGTCGGAGCCCTTCCCAGGACACCAGGCATACAGCACTTTGGAGGGAAGGCAGTTCATCAGTGCACCCTGCGACAAGAGCCTGACATCTGCTTAATCTTCTTCCTCAGACTCCAACTTCACACTGGATATTTCAAATGGGCAACAACGTGAAAGCTCCATGTGGACTTCCCTTTCATTATTATTATTTCAAATGCTAAATGTTATCTACTTAAAGATCTTACCTTGGCTCCCTGCCTTGGCAGAAGGCAAGATTTTTTCTGCTAATAAGGGCCTGGAGGCTTTACAAGACCATGGGAGTTTTCAAAATATTCCTACATATTCATAATAGTCAAATTAATAGATCTGATGCCAGATGTAAAGTGGCATTTTATAGATAGCTTTAAAAGGTACTAATGGAGTAACTTTTAAAGCTACTTTAGAACATGCAGCCATGAATCTCAGCTACAAGCTTGTTGCCTTTTGATCTTGGCTGTGTGCTCACTGTCCTATAACTAACTAATCAGAAAATGGTTGGCATATTTCTTTCCTGAAAAGATATCTGGCATTCAGGAAAGAAATTTAGGTTAAACACCTTTCAACTATTCTCTCTGTAACAATTAAAAGCTTTTCCTTTGACTTACTGACACGGTTCACAACCACACACAATGAAGGCAAAATAAATCTTTCCTGTGCAGTACATTATACGCTCTTAGATGGATTAAGACATGCTATCCAAGTCTGCATTTTTACAGGTTTCAGGTCTGCTAAAAAGCCATCACAATTAGTGACAGCTTGAGCAGCAGGTAAACACGGTGAAGGAAAACCACTGGTAAGATCTACTTTGGGATCTTCTGACCCTGAAGTCAGGACAGACCTGGGCTTGTTTTCTGAGCAAGCAGAGTCCCCACCTTCCTAATTCACAAGCTCAATTGTGAGACAAAAGGAAATATACTGGGCAACAGTTACCTAACACGTATGAACAAAGCATCCACAGCAGCAATTTTACATCAAGCAAAACGAAATGTGTCAACTAGAAGAATAAAACGCTTATTATAGATCGTGTTTTCAGCTATGCATTTAGATAAAGTCATCTCTTTAAAATCTTTGGAGCAGCAATTTAAAATTTGAGAAGTCCTTTATACAAAGAATCCTAATAATCCATGAGGTGGGTGTTATTAGAATCCCCATTTTATTAAAAGTAAGGAGGAAGGGGGGAACAAGTTGAGAAATATTCAGATTCTACTACATTGACAAACTAGCAATGCTGTGTCATTTGGTTCATGCAATTGAGGGAGCTCTTTAATCACATTTCAAAAATTATGAAATTAAGATTCAAAGAGGTTATTTTGCCTCAGATCGCAAAGCTAGCATAACTGTCAGACCTGGAGCTTTTTCCTAGTTCTCAAGACTTTTTCTGGGATATCGTTTTCACTTGGTTTATAAAAATGGACGGTCTGTCTTCCTCACCAAAATATGGACAACCTGCTCTCTGGGCCTGACACACTATGGTCACAAGCAGACGCCTGGGTCCACAGTGCATTACATAAGCACACTGATGCTTAAGGAAAAGGTGGAAGTAGATGCTGCCAAACTCACTGATCCCATAAACTCATTTGGGAAACACTCTATGTAAGAGGTCGGATAAGAAGGAGATCATCGTTCACAAAATGGAGTAACAAGGGAAAGGAGAGGAAAGACATGGATGTTGATGCAGTCTCACCTTACCTCCAGGTTCAAAGGAAAAGTGCCAGAACCATAGGTGAAGGGCAGTCAAGATTTCTGGCTAGTGGACATCTGTCAGATGAACATCTGAAATAGTCTAGAACTAGTTAAAAAATTAACTCACATCCCTTAAATATTTTACTTTAACTAAAAGCTTATAAATATTACTATATATTATTCACTATAATATACTATATAATATGATATAATATGATATTATATGTTAACAATCATATAGTATATATGTTAATGATTATATATATTATTGATACATTTTAACCAACCCACTCCAGTACTCTTGCCTGGCAAATCCCATGGACAGAGGAGCCTGGTAGGCTGCAGTGCATGGGGTCACTAGGAGTTGGACTCGACTGAGCGACTTCACTTTCACTTTTCACTTTCACGCATTGGAGAAGGAATGGCAGCCCACTCCAGTGTTCTTGCCTGGAGAATCCCAGGGACAGGGGTGCCTGGTGGGCTGCTATCTCTGGGGTCACACAGAGTCGGACACGACTGAAGCGATTTAGCAGCAGCAGCAGCATTAACCAACCAATTTTCTGATGTAGGATCAAGAAGTTTACTTTGAGTGAAAAAGTGCTTGTTATATAAACCACCTTCAATACATTATCAGTGATTACCACCTACAAGCAAGAGTCCAGAAACTTGCACAGTTATTGAAAAGGAAAAAGTCCTTCTAGACGCTTAAGATTTTTTTCTTCCCTCAGTGTAAAACCTTCAGTTCACGTTTCAATTTCGTTTTTTGCAGAAACAATCACTTTTTGTGTATGTTACTGGTTTATATAAGATTTAACTAATTAATGCAATCACAAGTGGAACACTCATACACGTTTGAGAACAACTACATGACTTCTTGGTGAGTTTACCGTTCAATCTATGGAAGCAGGAATGTACAGTGGAAGAAAGCACCCCCCAGCAATAAGCAACAGCGAGGATGTTTCATAGGCAAATGGAGAGCCCTGTTAAGAGCGCAGGCCCATCAGGGGAGCTTCTGGGTGCAGACCATGCAGGGTCACTTAACAGCTGGGTAGAGGGGCTGCAGTTCAGGGCACACTAACACATAAGTTCCAACTTAGGAGATGCCCAGAACTGGAGATAGAAGGGAACACATCTTGAAGACACTGCAGATTCTGTTTTAGACCCACTGTAACAAACAAATATTGCAATAAAGCTAGTGCCACAGACGTTTTGGTTTCCCAATGACTATCTATTAAGTGTGGAATAGCATTATGCCTAAAACAATGTACATATTTTAATTTTTAAAAAATATATGGCTGGGACTCCCCTGGTGGTCCAGTGGCTTGCCTTCCAACACAGCGGATGTGTATTCGATCCCTGGTCAGGGAGCTAAGACCCCACACATCCCATGTCCAAAAAAGTAAAACATAAAATAGAAGCAATACTGTAACAAATTCATAGACTTTAAAAAATGGTCCTCATCAAAAAAAAATCTTTAAAAAAATTTCTAACTATCATCTGAGCCATAATCTTTTGGTTGGTGAAGGGTTTGAAATATTCCAGGAATTACCAAATAAGACACAGAGTGAGCAAATGCTTGTGAAAAAAAATGGCGCTGATAGACTTGCTCAAAGGAGACTTTCCACAAACCTTCAATTTGTAAAAACAAACAAAAAACCCCACAATATCTGTGAAGCATAATAAAAATAGTTACGCCTGTGTGAGTTTTAGGATACCTTAGTAAGGTTTCAAAGTACATATGCTGGGGCAATGTCATTCCTTAAGATATGAGAAGATGGATGTGGTAACATTTTCCTCTCCAAAATGATGGCTGCTGTGTTTGGTCCATTTTTTCTTTTAATAGATTCAACCTCCCACAGTGATAAATTATACTGGTTATGATTTTAGTTTTAGAGTAGAATGATGACTCTCTTAAAACCACCCTTAGAAAGGCTAACAGTCTCTGAGGACTATAATTAAATATATATTTGAGTATAATTAAACATATATTTGAAAACTAAGATGATAATTCTTTAGGGAAACTAAGTGAATCCCCCATGTCTTGCTTCTCTCAGGATGTTATTGTTCAGTAGAACTCTCTCTCTTTTGTTTTTCTAACAATGCTTGCCCCTTGTGGTTAGGAACTTTAATTGTTTGTGAGTATGGTTTCATTCATTCTTCCACATATACAATAAGCATTTAATTGGACAGTTGCACATACTCAAGTGTGATGGTTTAATAATTATTTAACAACCAAATTATCATTATTAATTTAAACTAATCTGTCACGGTCATTATGCAACCTGAGGAAACAGAAGGGGGGGAAAAATAGTTCCTTTTATACAAGTGGTTTTTTACCAGTTCATTTTAAGAGTACATATAAACACTAGAGAGAATATAACCATATTTCATGATCACAAAGACAGCAAAAACAAGGTGGTCATATAGCTTTCATGTTATCACGCCTCCACACAGTCCCTATA
Source organism: Budorcas taxicolor (assembly GCF_023091745.1). Lineage (NCBI taxonomy): Eukaryota > Metazoa > Chordata > Mammalia > Artiodactyla > Bovidae > Budorcas > Budorcas taxicolor. The sequence goes on along the minus strand of NC_068917.1, from coordinate 27,216,911 downwards.
GGAAACAGGGAGGCAGAAATTTCTTTCACTTCAACATCCTGTTATTGAAATTTCTCTGAAAACTATTTGCTTTTTCAAAATACAGAAGCAAATGTTTTGGGATTGTACACTCTGACATCCCTCTGTTGTCTCAATAAAAGATTAATTTGTGGTCCTTGCCTCCCCTTTGTTATTTTTGTGGTTTAATACTCCTCATGATAGAATCAGTTACCAAAAAAAAAAAAAGAAATCTCGGGTCTTTTCATGGGCAGTTTCAAGAGCTCCATACTCCTTGGCTAGTTTCTGTCCCCCAACACAGAGGCAAAGGCTACAAAGACTGCTTGGTCCCCAACTGATCCCAGGATTCTGTTGTATAAACTTATTCGTACAAGGGTGGGTTAGTCCCTGAACTGTGGTCGTCTAAGAGGCCCAAGACTGGTCTACCAGGGAGTCTCCCATTCTCTGTGGCCTGACTACTCTACCACCATTAAGGGGAGGAGCCAAGCATCACATTTCCAGATCATCTGGATGTATTTGCAGTTAAGACACTGCAACTATGAATACAGAAATCAGTTAACAGAAGTCAATTACAAATATATAAACAAATGTTTGCATTTTTTAACTCAAAATTTCTTGAGCACCAATTAAGTACCAGGCACAGTCTGAAGTGCTGAGAAATCAGATAGTTAAGCATCTGTATCTTCCCTCCAAACACCTTACTGATCAGGAGAAAAACACTTTAATATGAGACAGTAACAACTATAATCAAAATATAGATAAACTGTTAATGGAGGGAGCACACAGGAGGGAGGGATTCATTAAAGTGGGGCAGATTATTTAGAAAAGTTTCAGAGAAAAGGTGAGTATTAATCAGGTCATAAAGGACCAAGGGTATTTCATGAGGACATTAACAAGATGGCTAATATATTAGGATCACTACAGTATAAGAAAGAGCAAAGAAAGATGAGGGTGGATAGGACACATTGAAGAAGTCTTAAAAGCAATGCTTAAAAAGCTGCTGCTACTGCTAAGTCACTTCAGTCGTGTCTGACTCTGTGCGACCCCTGAGACGGCAGTCCACCAAGCTCCCCCATCCCTGGGATTCTCCAGGCAAGAACACTGGAGTGGGTTGCCATTTCCTTCTCCAGTTAAAAAGCTAGCTATTGTTAAAAGATGCCAGGAAGCCAAACCCACCCCTTTGAAAACTGTTGTTTTTTTATTTAAAGGGAAAAAAATCAAGAGCCATGTTTGACTTTCTCTATACAAACTAACTGCTGGTTAAAGAAAGGGTAGAAGAAGAAGAGTTTCTCTTGATAGGTGAGTTCTGGCTGATACTATCCATGAAGAAAGAATGATGGGATAAAAATACCACTGATTCATAACCCATAATGGACTAATGCATCCAGGGTCCAAGCATCAGTGGGTACTAACCTCACGAAAAAAGAGATGAAGTCACTTTATAGGCCTCCCAATGAAAGAAAACAACTCTGTCCATGAAATAGTCTTCCCCCAAAACCAAAAACCTAACTTAAATCTGGCCATACCCCTAATTTACAGAAAATACACCACAAGAATACTCTCAGCAAAATTCAAACTGAGAAATTTTATAAGGCAAACAATCCATTTTTTTTTCTTGCACTTTTACAGAAAAAAGAGAAATGAGAGGATCTACAGATTTGTTGTTGTTCAGTCACTAAGCCTTGTCCAGTTCTTTGTGACACCATGGACTGTAGCATGCCATGTTGCCTGGAGAAGCTATAGATTGAAAGTGACCTAAAAGACATCTTTACAAATTACAAAATGTGAGCCTTACTTGGGTCCTCATTCAAACAAACTGTAACAACAGAAAGAAAATTTACAAATGTTGATTCTATTGCAAATTTGCCCAATGACTAGATATTTGATATTATGAATTATTAATTTGCTCAGATGTGATAGGATATTTTAGTTTTGTTTTTTAAAAGTTCTTATCTTTTAGAGAGTCACACTGAAATATCTATGAGTGAATCTATATGACATCTAGGATTTTATTAAAAATTATACTGGGGGAAAAGTAGATGATACTACAGTTAAAACAAGAATGGTCAGCTGTTAATAGCTGCTGAAGCTGAGAGATGAATGAACAGGGAGCTTCATTATACTATTCTGCATATTTTGTATCTATTTGAAATTCTCCATAATAAAAGATGACAAAAAGAAAAGAGAGAACTTAGTATTTAGCAGACATAGGATCTGAGATTTTGAAATAATGAGATACTCTTTAAAAATAGTGATATTAAAGATATTTTGAAAATGATCCACAGTACCATTTTAACTGGTTGTTTTAGATTCTTTCACATATCTCCTTCCAGAATCTATCAATGTTTTAGACAGTTATATAGAGAAGGGTCTGAGAATAGAAACAGGTAAGCAGTGACTGTCCCGGGAGAGATTATAGAATAGAAAGGAAACTGGGGATGGCAACATAAGGTTGGTAGAGGAAGATCAGTTGTTGGAAGAGACTCACAGAGAATGGTTAGAGGGGTCAGGGCAGACATAACAGGGCCAAGGAACAGAACAGAAAAGCAGGTCAGAGATGCCAGAAAGGTAAAATCCAATGCTTAGAAGATGTTTTCTACATAAGAATCTGGAAGGCACTGGTGACCTTTACCAGTGGCAGCTTTAAGGATAGTTTCTAAAAGCCAAACCACAATGGGTTGAGGAATGAGCTTTCGAGATGTCTGTCAGCAGGAAAGGAAATGAAGAGATTATAGCATGAAGAGCATCAGGTTAACTGGAGAGCTGGAGGCTGTATGAGAGGCTGGTTGGTGTGAAAGACGCTGTACTCTCTTCATTCCTCTTGTCGAAGAGACTAAGGGGAACCACAGGACACAGAGGCAGATTCAGAAGATACCCGAGGGTAGCAGGGAGTAGGACCCAACTCAAGTTCTACCTGGTAAGAATATCAGCTTGTCCAAGGAAAGGCTTCATTTATGCTGGAGGTTTTTAAAGCTCTTCCCATGTTTTTATTATTAAACAACATTAAGGCCTCTGATTTGTCAGACATCTAAACGTGCCATTTTCTGTTTTGTCCATATCATGATTTCCTCCCCCCCCCCCCCCCCCCCCCCGCCCCGAAATGTACCAACCCATGATTACTCTGGCTGGTGTCTTCCCTATGACAATTCAAGGATGACCAGGGAACAGGTCTATCAAATCTTCCACCGACTAATCTCTGTAATACCCACCGACACTAACACCCTATCCTCACTTAGACGTGACCTGAGGCTTTTCAAGGAGATTCTGCTGAGGATGTGAAAGGTAAGGGCCATTCATTCAACAAAGAGACGTAGAGTGAGATGCAGGACCAGGAGGTCTCATGCCTAGTGGGTAAAACCACTCATTCAGGTCAGTTCAGTCGCTCAGTCGTGTCCGACTCTGCGACCCCATGAATCGCAGCACGCCAGGCCTCCCTGTCCATCACCAACTCCCGGAGTTCACCCAGACTCACATCCATGGAGTCAGTGATGCCATCCAGCCATCTCATCCTCCGTCGTCTCCTTCTCCTCCTGCCCCCAGTCCCTCCCAGCATCAGAGTCTTTTCCAATAAGTCAACTCTTCGCATGAGGTGGCCAAAGTACTGGAGTTTCAGCTTTCGCATCATTCCTTCCAAAGAAATCCCAGGCTGATCTCTTTCAGAATGGACTGGTTGGATCTCAATTAGGAAGCAGATAAAAATGTTCAAGTGGAGAAGAGTTTGAGAAAAGGATGTGTAAAGCGTTATAAACTGTTGCAAGTGGACATGACAACAGCACATAAACTAGGCGCCTCCCTCCTGAGGGCCTTTCTGGGGGGCAATGAGAGCATCCTGATCTTGGGCAGGTTATAAAACCTGGTCTCAAGGTCTCCTCTGCAAAAGACAAGTTGTAAAAGGAAATTTCCAAAGTCTTCCTGCTTTCTAAAGGGTGAAATAAATGCTGTATTAAAAATAGATGTTCATGCCTTCCAAATTTGGTCTTATATCTTTAAAAGAGTACATAGTAAGCTGTGGAGGGTTTTCTAAAAAGAGAAGAGAGACAACAAAGCTATTAACAAGATGAAGATAAAAAGACAGGCAACGTGGAATACATCACCACCTTCCTTTAAACCTTAGTTTTGGGAGAGGGATCTGAAACTCACTGGTCTATTGTACAATCCAAGGAGGACAGTGCATGGCTTATCTTTAAAAATGGAGAGGAGGGACTTCTCTGACTGATGGTCCAGTGACTAACACTCAGCACTCCCAGTGCAGGGGGCCCAGGTTCAATCCCTGGTCCAGGAACTAGATGCCATATGTCACAACTAAGAATTTGCATGCTGTGACTAAAAAAGATCTCACGTACCACAACTAAGACCTGGTACAGCCAAATAAACAAATACTGTTTGAAGTATGAAAAAATAAAAACATAGAAGTGGAGAGGTGACTTGTTGCACATTTCTGAAAGTTAGTTGCTGGACAGTGAAGGCAAGCTTCATAAACAAGTGTAAGGCATGACTCTCACCTAAGGTTATCAGATAACCTAGCACTTTAAAATAACCCATCATGGGACTTCCTTGGCCATCCAGTGATTAAGACTCTGTGATTCAAATGTAGGGGGTGTGGGTTTGATCCCTGGGAGGGGAACTAAGATCCCACATGCTCTGTGCAATGTGGCCAAAAAATAAATAAATAAAATAATCCATCAAAAGATCAGCAACAAGTTTGATGTTCACCTTTAATTAAAATAACCCCGGAGAATAATGAGAAAGAAGAGGAAACGTGAAGATAGAGTGAGCACTTTACAACTCTGTAAATGTGTCAGATTACCTCACATAGAATCTGTCAGATACTAAACATTTTAATCCAGGGTGGACTTTCAGCAACACTCTGCTTTGATTCACAACATGATCTAAGGGTAGGCCAAGTGGAAAGTGACACCTTAGAAACACTACTGAAATTAAAAATACATGATGACCATGGATTATAAATCACTAAATTCCTAGACCGCAGCTTTGCCTCTTAATCTTTACAAGAACACCTACCAACACAGGGTCTTCATAGAACACTATGAGTAAATTACTAAACAAAAACGTTAAGCCTTTGTCTATGACATATTTAAAATTTTTGCATGAATTAATACCTGAGTGGAAGTTTGCATTCATAACCTCATCATTATCATTAGAATCCACATTTTACAGCCTACCACTAGAAAGTTGATTTGGTTCCATCTTTAGATTCCAAGTTGATGCTGGAGGGCCATGCCTTTCCTGCGCCCAGGATGCGGGCCCAGGGATGGCCATGTTCTAGGACAAGGGAACTCTACATTCATAATAGTTTCAAAGGATTAGATCTGGTAGACAGAGTGCCTAAAGAACTATGGATGGACGTTCATAACATTGTACAGGAGGTGGTGACCAAAACCATCCCAAGAAAAAGAAATGCAAGAAAGCAAAGTGATTGTCAAAGGAGGCTTTACAAATAGCTGAGAAAAGATGAGAAGAAAAAGGGAAAGGAGAAAAAGAAAGATATACCCATTTAAATGCAGAGTTGTAGAGAATAGCAAGGAGAGATAAGAAAGTCTTCTTAAGTAAACAATGCAAAGAAATAGAGGAAAACAATAGAATGGGAAAGACCAGAGATCTCGTTAAGAAAATTGGAGATACCAAGGGAACATTTCACACAAAGGTGGGCACAATACAGGACAGAAGTGGTATGGACCTAACAGAAGCAGAAGATACTAAGAAGAGGTGGCAAGAATACACAGAAGAACTACACAAAAAAGGTCTTAATGACCCAGATAACCATGATGGTGTGGTCACTCACCTAGAACCAGACATCCTGGAGTGTGAAGTCAAGTGGGCCTTAGGAAACATCGCTATGAACAAAGCTAGTGGAGGTGATGGAATTCCAGCTGATCTATTTCAAATCCTAAAAGATAATGCTGTTAAAGTGCTTCACTCAAAATGCCAGCAAATTTGGAAAACTCAGCAGTGACCACAGGACTGAAAAAGGTTAGTTTTCATTCCAATGCCAAAGAATGTTCAAACTATCATACAATTGTGCTCATTTCACATGCTGGCAAGGCAATGCTCAAAATCCTTCAAGCTAGGCTTTAGTTGTATGTGATCTGAGAATTTCCAGATATACAAGCTGGACTTCGAAGAGGCAGAGGAACTAACCAGAGATCAAATCACCAACATCTGTTGGATCATAGAAAAAGCAAGAGAATTCTAGAAAAACATCTACTTCTGCTTCACTGACTATGCTAAAGCCTTTGACTATAAGTACAACCTTAAGACAATACAATGTGGTAGATGGGAGCTCACACAATCACACTGGCCGTGTCCTAGCCTCTGGTATAATGTGTAAGAAAAAAGCTAGTAAATCAGTACATCAGTAAGTACCCTTGGATAGACTCTAAAGAACCATCACTTCTTAATATATTCTGCAATTCTACTGCTTTGAAAATGATATAAAGCATGAGTTGATCAGCACTGTGGAAATCAAAGCCAGCTCACTGCACCCATTATTCATAGCCAAGAACCCAAGTACGATGGCTTTGTGGCTGTTTAGTCACTAAGCCATGTCTGATTCTTTTTGACCCCATGGACTGTAGTACACCACGCTCCTCCATCCTCCACTATTTCCTGGAGGTTGCTCAACTTCATGTCCATTGAGTCAGTGATGTCATCCAACCATTTTATCCCCTGCTGCCCCCTTCTCCCTTTGCCTTCAATCTTTCCCAGCATCAGGGTCTTTTCCAATGAGTACATGACTAATACATCTTACTTCTCATTCCCTGCCTTTCACTGAATGGTGGTACCACTGTCAGGGGGTCAGAGGAAGCCAGAAGGTCAGAGAGTTAATGCTACTAATTAGACTTTTTTCTTGAAAAGATTTAATCAGTCCCACAGTGGTTTTAATTTGATGCAATTTCTTTCTTTCTCAACAAGGTGTAATCGATGGTATAGTACATGGGCTTTGGCATGGGTCAGACCTGGATTCAAATTCTAGCCCTGCTGCTGTCACATAGTAACATGAGGGGGGATAAAATCTACCTCACATATTACACAGAATGAATAAGAGGCTGCAGAGTGACATGTGACCAGGACATGCCTCACGAAGTCGAGTTCAACTAAGGTTTCCTTCATTCCTGACAAACCAGTTTGATAAGTTGACTGCAGGGATTCGTACATAAGAGCTCTCTTCATTTCCAGTCAGGTCTACACAGATTTGTCTACATTTGTTCCTCCAGTCATAAACTGCCTTCTCCAGACTTCCTTGTGGTGCAGCGGTTAGGGATCCATCTGCCAATGCAGGGGACGCGGGTTCAACCCCTGGTCTGGGAAGATCCCACATGCCACGGGGCAGCTAAGCCCATGTGCCACAACTCCTGGAGCCCACGAGCCCACGCTCAGCAAGAAGAGAAGCTGCCACAGTGGGAAGGCCGTGCGCTGCAACTAGACAGGTGCCTCCGCTCAGAGCAAGGAGACGAAGCCTACACACAGCAACAAAGACCCGGTGCAGCCAAAAAGGGAAAAGAAGAGAAAAGAACGCCTTCTCCTACCCACCTACCCCTGAACCCCACTAATGCATGCCTCCCTTCCTTCAAAACTGAGCCTAAGTTCCAATGTTGTACCATCAGTACCACCTAATACTGTGTTTGTATATAGGAGTACCTACCACATAAATACTTTCAAATGTCATGAAATAAGACAAATGTAATCAGAGAACACTGAAACCAAACATGTTTAGAAGGAAATGTTTGTAGTTACTCAAAGGGACATGATGATTTTATCCTATTTAAAGCACAAACAGAAGAAGAGTCAGAAAATAAAGCAAGGGTCAACAATTTAATTTTCAAAAAAACAGTCCTGTGATTCTAAACACTGAGGTCCTAAACCAGGACACTCGAGTAATTACCTTACTTATTTACTTAAGTAACATCTGAGGACCCCAGGCATATCTTTTCTTCCCATGACCAAGCAAGGAAAGGAAATTCCCTTTTCTCTGTCACCGACTCTGACAATTTCTCCCTATCCCAAGCCCCCACCATCCCCATCCCCCACATCTTCAGAATTCAAAGGCAAAGCCTGTTGTCTCCACACACTTCAATAAATGCTTTTCCATTTTCTTTCACCTAATAGAAGGATCTTTGACTTTATCTGGGAACATCTCACTGTGCAGTCACCTTTAGTGACCTAAAGAAGCCTCTTAGGGGTAATTTTTCTTTGTGGACCTTGACACTGCCTTCAAAGTTTACAGTCATAAATTGTCACCCACTGAGAACAATTTCTCAAACTTGGTTAAATAATTACGTAGACACTAAAAGAAAACCACCCTCTACCTAAATCCACGGCATTATCTTGTCTCCTAATTCAAAGAAAGCCCAGGCGATGTTTTGAATACCTTAGAGGCATTGTAACATGAAGTTACAAAATGGAACTAGAAGATTCAAAACGAATCTTCAAACTGGAGGACAGCATTTGTTATTTGGTGGCACCTTCTGGGAAAGCTCAAAATTACAGCTCAGCTCTGTTAAACATAAATTCTCACACAGAAGCAAGGTGGGGAAACTTCTGAGAGCTGGGAACCAGTGCTGATGATACATTGCAATAATGCTAAAATTCAGAACTACGAGGGTCGGTTTTATTTTAAGTGAATATATGTATGAAGTGAGAGGTCCCTGGATGTTTCTTTGCATATCCCTCAGTTCTGACTGTGCATGCCAAACTCACCCATGAAGACAACCTGTCACCTCCTGAAGGCTGCTGGTAGAGCCCAAACAAATGGATAGGTCAAAGAAACAGGATTCATAAATGGAATAAGAAATACGGTATCAAAGGCTTTCATCGAAACACACACACACACACAGACACACACACACACACACACACACACACACAAGAGACTTCCCTGGTGGTGCATTGGTTCAGTTTCTGCACTTCCACGGCAGGAGGGATCCCAGATTGGGGAACTAAAATCACCCATGCCAACCAGAGTTGGCCAACACACAAGTAAACACAAAAGTCTTTCACAGCAATGATACCAATTTCATGAAGCACATCTCTGCAGTCACAATATGAATTCCTGGAACAGTAAGATTTGCCTCACCCCTGAATCCTCTTGAGTGCATCCTCTACCAAGTAGGATCAAATTCTGGCTCTACTTTAAACACGGTGATGTTGGGCAAGTTTCTTAATCTTTGAGCCTCGGTTTCCCCATCTGTAAGACGGGAATAATGAGTCTTTCACAGAGTTGTTTTGAGAGTTAAGTGAGTTAAAACAAGTGAAGTACTTAGAAGGGTGACTGGTACATAGAAAGCACTGAAGGAAAGTTTAGCTACAAGTATCAGGCATCCTGATGACATGGTAAAGCTAGCTGTGCAAATACCACGTTGAGACACATCCTTGACTTTGTGTCTAGATGACAGATGGGACAATGACATAAAAATCACGGGCCCTAGGATAAGAAACAAGAATGCACTGAACAGGCAAAGCAGCTTCCTTGAAGGAGGCTCACGAAATTTACTGGGAGAGAGAAAATTCAATACAAGCAAGTGAAAATGGTGAGGGCTGGCAATTCTTGATGACAACCAACTCTTCAATGATAGGGCCCCCTGTCTGTTCATGACCCTCAGCTACCTAAGGGCTTCTAAGGAATAATTTAACTTAAAAACTGAAAAACCATTTGGGCATGGCATAGCACCCAAACAAGGAAGAGAAAGAGCCTCTTAGTTTTTTAATATATCCGGTTTAATTGTTTCAAATCCTTTTTGGAATAAGTGAGGAATGTGGCTGAACAAAGGACCAGAGGACTGGCTAGGCTGCGCCTCTTCCATCTGATCACGTTGAGCACAGACAACAGGCACCAACCAACCAAGCATTAGGAAACAGGTCAGGTGCAATGTCTCCTGGCATCGGACAAAGTTACCTTTCTGGCAAGGATGTGAAAGAATGTTCCACCCCAGGGCTACATCTACAGAGGAGAAGTACACGCCTTCAGGTACTGTTTATTTCCAGTTATAATATGCAGAGAATAGGAGTCCAGAACAAGAGAGCACCCCCCTCCCCAGAGGGTCAGGGCAGCCCTTTAATGAATGGCCTCTCCAGCTGCTCACTCACCATCCTTACAGACTTTACAGCTCTTGCATGTGCTGGAATTACAAGTCATTAAAAAGCCACTTTGAAAGCACAATAAAGACCTTCTTCTCTGACTGCCACAGAGTTCCATCACATAAAAACCTGAGGCCAGTGCTTCAACAGCAGGACATTTACTGCCAGCTCCAGACAGTGTAAGCAGGGCAGGGGACAGGGCGGGGCCAGAGGAAATAAGGCACCACAAAAGCGGGGGTTGGGGGGGGAGTGCAGGGAGGAGAATTTCTTTTTCCTTCTTCCTTTTTTTCTTTCCAAAGAAACTTTCTGCTAAGCTGGTTTGAAGTCTTTACTCTGTATCTGAACCACCAACCACCCTCAGGAAAACCCATTCCATCTGATGAGATTTCATTGTTCTTTGTCAAGATTTTATCTAAGAAAACACTGGTAAGCCAAACTATCAAGATATGATTAAAATTTCATTTCTCACACTGCCAAATATAGTCTGCCCATTTACAAGGAAACGTAATGAAAACTTTTAACTTCTGTACTTTTAAATTACGATTAAATCTCTACAAAGCAAGATTAAAATAAAAGTGAAGGCAATGATAAGGAAATTACTACCATAACTGAATCTGAGCATAAATGGTTATTTCAATTTTCTTTTACTGTCTTTCCCTCTTTTCTGCTATGAATACCAAACTTCCTCATATCACAAAACAACATCAAGTCAATAAACTTCCCTTTAGAAGCAGCTGCTAAGTCACTTCAGTCGTGTCCGACTCTGTGCGACCCCATAGATGGCAGCCCACCAGGCTTCCCTGTCCCTGGGATTCTCCAGGCAAGAACACTGGAGTGGGTTGCCATTTCCTCCTCCAATGCATGAAAGTGAAAAGGGAAAGTAAAGTGCTTAGTCGTGTCCAATTCTTAGCGACCCCATGGACTGCAGCCTACCAGGCTCCTGTGTCCATGGGATTTTCCAGGCAAGAGTATTGGAGTGGGGTGCCATTGCCTTCCCCGTTAGAAGCAGAGTTACATGAAAAAGAAAAATTAGGGAACTACAGTTAAAGGATTTGTTTTTATTCTAAATTAAAGTTTCAACAGGTTAATGAAAAACAGAATTACAAGCTTTTAGTTGACCCAGATACACTCGGATCCTTACCCTTTCTTGCTGCTAGTTAGTGTCAGTTACTAGTAAGAACAATCACTTGTCACAAGTGACCATTATGGCTACAAAAAGATGAATTCTTCAACCAAGAACAGCTTTACTCTAATGGAATTACCGAAGTTCTTAAATGCAAAATATTCTTAATGCTGACGTTTACATACACAACAAAAACAGGGCCTTATCTTGTTTTCAGTCTTTGCTAAATGTTCACCCACTATGAAAACAGTCCTCCTGCCTCTCTCCCCACCCTCCCAGCTTCCACCTCCCAAATTCTGCAAAGGAAAATTATTGATGGACTTTTATGTGACAATATTAGGTTTCTTTATAAAATGAGAAGCATTTCAGGAATTTCAAATCCTATTTAAAAATCACTCTTTCAGTCATATTAATAGTAATCCAAAGATAAATCATGTCTTAGGATGTCTTCTTTTAATAGTAATAGCAATAAAAAAAAAAATCTACCAAGTGCCTACCAATGCAGTACTAGGTAAGCCCTAGCTCTTTATTTCATTTAATTAAAAAGCTAAAAAGATCCTGGGAAACTTTGGCTTAACTTTTGATTTAATACTGAGATTTCCTGTCCTGTGTTTTTCCAGTTACCATATTACACGTGCATATCACTATCAAGGCCATATACCTCCTCAACGCAAAATCCAGGGCAAAGTGACATATATTTCAAGTGCTTTTCCCCTTTAAAACATTTAACCCACACTTGAAAAAGTACACTAGAATTCTAAAGTATTACTGAATATAAAAATATCTCCTTCAAAGCTATAGGTAATAAGGACTGCCAGAAGCCAAATCATGGAACAATAGCTCATAACATTTTTTGGTTAGTGTGTTAAGTGCTTTACCTAAATTGACTATTTTCACAATAATCCTGAAAAGTAAAGGCAATATCTCTATTTCACAAAAATAAAAATGAAAGAAAAGAAAATTAGAAATATAGAAGGTCAAATTATTTGCCCAAGATTACTGGTAGAGCTGGGATTCCAAACACAGCTTATCTGACTCACAAATTTAGAGAACAAACTCATAGTTGCCAGAGGGGAAGAATAGTGGGGAGGGATAGTTAGGGAGTTTGGGGTGGATGTGTGCACAGCCCTATATTTAAAATGAATAACCAACAAGGACCTACTGCATGGCACAGGGAACTCTGCTCAATGTTATGTGGCAGCCTAGTGGAGAGGAGTTTGGGGGAGAATAGATACATGTACATACATATATGGCTTGAGCCCTTTTACTGTCTACCTGAAACTATCACAACATTGTTAATTGGCTATGCTGCTGCTGCTAAGTCACTTCAGTCATGTCAGACGCTGTGCGACCCCAGAGACAGCAGCCCACCAGGCTCCCCCGTCCCTGGGATTCTCCAGGCAAGAACACTGGAGTGGGTTGCCATTTCCTTCTCCAATGCATGAAAGTGAAAAGTGAAAGTGAAGTCGCTCAGTCGTGTCCGACTCCTAGCGACCCCATGGACGGCAGCCTACTATACAAAAATAAAAGTTTATTAAACAAACAGCCTGTCTGACACCAGAGTACAGACTCTTAATTACTTGATTACTACCTCCCTACCCACATGCACATCAACAAATAAATGGTTCCTCAAAAACCATACAGGCATATAAACCAAGGATGCACTTCTTTTTTCTCTACTCATATATCAAGTCTATAAAAATCAGGGACTTTTCTGGTGGTCTAGTGGTTAAGAATCCACCTTGTAATGCAGGGGACATGAGTTCAATCTCTGGTAGGGGAACTAAGATCCCACATGCCATAGAGCAACTAAGCCCACAAAATGCAAACTTCTGAGTGCATGCCACAAGTGGAGAGCCCGTGCTCTGCAACAGAAGACCTCATGTGTCTCAGCTAAGACCCAATACAGCCAAATAAATAAATAAGTAAATATTTTTTAAAAACCAAAGTATATAAAAATCATAACCAAGAAACATACAGAGAATCAAATGAAGAAACATACAAATCAACAATCTAAGCTTCCTAATCCATCTTAACAGCATTGATTTTTATTTTTTATATAAAACCCAAATCTAACTTAATTATGGAAAAGATTTTTTAAAAAATCTTCCTTTTAATTCTAACTATCCTGTGCCAAGGCAAGATACTTTCTTTACAGACATACCAGGTGAATAATCTTTTTCCCCTGGCCCTTCCCAATTCCTCATACTTGATTCAATTTCTTTTTGTGTCCTTCTACTGTTCCTCAAGTCCATGATCTCTGCCTGCCATGTGTAAAATTACCCTCTACCCGTCCCTCCACCAATGAACATAAATCTGACTGATGTTCAAATAATGAAGCCGGAAAGGTCCGCAGACAGATCAGGTCATCAGATCCTACTTACTGAGATGCAGACAGGCTCACCACCAGGACAATGGGAATGGTGTCCTTGAAGGTGGGTCTGTCCCAAGCTATCCAATCAATTGTTTGCCAAGGGAGGCTGGGGGTAGCTTAGTGCTTTCCATCACAATTGCTTCCTGTTCCTTTGGTCTTAACCACAGAAGGGTCACCAGGTAGCAGAAAGGCCAAACACAAGCTACCTTAACCAGTGGAGAAAGGGAATTTCAGCCCTCTTTTATCCTCCTTTGCAAACATAGTCTTTTGGACCCTGGCTTACGTGAAACAACTTTTAGTCAATTCTTTTCTGTTCTACCACCTATATGTAGAATATTAAACCAAGAGCAGCAACGATAAAAGCACCACTAGAAAACCAATACGGAAAGTACAGTTGTTGATTTTACACCCAAATAACCCCAAAATGAAGCACAGCAAAGGCTAGCAGAGTTTTGCCAAGAGAGGGCACTGGTCATAGCAAACACCCTCTTCCAGAAATACAAGAGTTGGCCAATACCAAAATCAGATTATATTCTTTACAGCTGAGGATGGAGAAGCTCTATACAGTCAGCAAAAACAAGACTGGGAGCTGACAGTGGCTCAGATCATGAACTCCTTATTGCAAAATTCAAACTTCAATTGACGAAATTAGGGAAAACCACTAGACCATTCAGGTATGACCTAAATCAAATCCCTTCAATTATACAGCAGAAGTGACAGATTCAAGGGATTAGATCTGATAGACACAGTGCCTGAAGAACTATGGACAGAGGTTCGTAACATTGTACATGAGGAGGTGATCAAAACCATCCCCAAGAAAAAGAAATGCAAAACGGCAAAATGGCTGTCTGAGGAGGCCTTACAAATAGCTGAGAAAAGAAGAGAAGTGAAAGGTAAAGTGAAAGGTATAGTGAAAGATATATCCATCTGAATGCAGAGTTCCAAAGAATAGCAAGGAGAGATAAGAAAGCCTTCCTCAGTGATCAACGCATAGAAATAGAGGGAAACAATAGAATGGGAAAGACTAGAGAACTCTTCAAGAAAATTAGACACACCAAGGGAACATTTCAAGCAAGCAAGAGAGTTCCAGAAAAACATCTACTTCTGCTTTATTGACTATGCCAAAATCTTTGACTGTGTGAATCGCAACAAACTGTGGAAAATTCTGAGAGAGATGGGAATATCAGACTACCTTAACCTGCCTTCTGAGAAATCTGTATGCAGGTCAAGAAGCAACAGTTAGAACTGGACATGGAACAATGGACTGGTTCCAAATTGGGAAAGGAGTATGTCAAGGCTATATATTGTCACCCTGCTTATTTAACTTATAGGCAGAGTACATCATGTGAAATACCAAGCTGGATGAAGCACAAGCTGGAATCAATATTGCCGGGAGAAATATCAATAACCTCAGATATGCAGATGAAACCACTCTATTTTTAGCATATGTGCTGCCAAAGCGAGCACCAGATGACACCACCCTTATGGCAGAAAGCAAAGAGGAACTAAAGAGCCTCTTGATGAAAGTGAAAGAGGAGAGTGAAAATGTTGGCTTAAAACTCAACTTTCAGAGAACGAGGATCATGGCATCTGGTCCCATCACTTCATGGCAAATAGGTTGGGAAACAATGGAAACAGTGACCGATTTTATTTCCTTGGGCTCCAAAATCACTGCAGATGGTGACTGCAGCCATGAAATTAAAAGATGCTTGTTCCTTGGAAGAATAGCTATAACAAACCTAGGCAGATATTAAAAAGCAGAGACATTACTTTGCCAACAAAGGTCCATGTAGTTAAAGCTATGGCTTTTCCAGTAGTCATGTATGGATGTGAGAGCTGGACCATAAAAAAAGCTGAGCATGGAAGAATTGATCCTTTTAACTGGGTTGTTGGGGAAGACTCTTGAGAGTCCCTTGGACTGCAAGGAGATCAAACCAGTCAATCCTTAAGGAAATCAGTTCTGAATATTCATTGGAAGGACCGATGCTGAAGCTGAAACTTCACTACTTTGGCCACCTGATGCAAAGAACTGAGTCATTGGAAAAGAACCTGATGCTGGGAAAGATCGAAGGCAGGAGGGGAAGGGGACAGCAGAGAATGAGATGGTTGGCTAGCATCACCAACTGAATGGGTATGAGTTTGAGCAAACTCCAGGAGTTGGTGATGGACAGGGAAGTCTGGCATGTTGCAGTCCTTGGGCTTGCAAAAAGTTGGACACAACTGAGCAACTCAACTGAATACCCAAACATCTTTCGAGGCTTTCCTTGTATGAGATGCAAACTACTACAAAACCCCTGTTACGATTGATGGATAGGTGGCTCTAATATGTCATGAACCATCTTAAAAATTTCCTATCTACCAAACAGAATTACAACTAGAACTCTTCATTCCAGAAGGTTTTTCAAGATATTGCTTTGGATAAATTTATCAAGTTGAACATGAAATTTAGGAAAAGTTGTATCTTAAAAATTACATATGAAAGGTGGGGGGAGCAAGAATCAAACAAAACTAAGAATACACAGAGTTAGAGGAAGATCATTTGTGAAAACTTCATGTAGAAAGCTCATTCTATGGTGCTTTATGGGGACTTCCCTGGTGGTCCAGTGGTTAAGATCTGCCTTCCAATGCAGGGGACACAGGCACAATCCCTGGCAGGAGACTAAAAACCCACATCCTGCAGGGCAACTAAGCCCAAGTGGCAACTACTGACCCTGTGCTCTAGAGCCCGAAACCTGCTTCTCCTGAAGCCTGAGAGCCACAACCATGATTCAATGCAACCAAATAACACAGGATTTTTTTTTAAATAGTGTTTTATTAATGTTATTTGGTCTTCTCACAAATCAGCAAATATTCAAGAAAGGTGCATTTCAAAATTTTGTGATGACCTACTACTGTAAGAAATATACACACAGTCCCTAAAATAAAAATTTCACAAACCATTACTTACCCATACTAGTTACAATATATTCTTGTTTCCTTTTTTAATGCTGGTGATGACATGCTAAATTGATTTCATGGCTCACTAGTAAATCACAAACCACAACTGGAAAACCTCTGTTCTAGAAGAACTACAATGGGACAGAATACGGAGAGACAAAGTTGCTAAGCTTGACAATCTTGATAGACTGGTCACACCCCAACAGCATCAATGAACATTTCAGAGTGACTTGAGATAAAAGTCAAACATACCAAAAAAGTTCTGTACTGAGAGCAAGTTTTGAATTAACAGGAGAGGAATAAAGCAAAGGAGGAAAAATAAATGCTTGTGAAATTCACTGCTTTCATCTCCACTTCACAAATGATCACTTTAAGGCCTTTACCAAACACTGCAACAGATTACCCCATCTCCAGTGTTCATATGCTGCTCTGCCCATAATCTTATTTAAAATTTTGACATGAGCTCAAAATACTCTACAGAAAGTAGGGAGGAAGGAGGTGGTCTCTTGATTTGATGCCATGTCCTAAGCCTGGCTGCCTTTCTACCCAGACCAGTGCAAATGGGAGAATCTGCTAAGGCCTCCTAGCCCTTGTCAGCCTTTGAGCTAGGAACTTTAGTGTAGCCTCTGTATGTAACAGAAAGAGAAGTATTCTAAAATGATCGGCGATATTTAGCCAGAAATCTTCCCTGACCATTGTTTAGAAATACTGACAACTCAAAGAGATTAGTGGGACCAATCATGACTGTAAGTAACAGCAGAAGACCAAAGTTAGAGAAAAATAGGAAATGAGGAAGAGATAACTTCATAGTAAATAACGTTCATTCTCCAGAAATAGAAAGGAATAACTAATAGTACTGTCACTAGAAATGCAGGATCTCCGACAATGGAAGGAGGTGAGAATAGGTAACCTGAAATTCCTTTCCAACTCTAAGAAATCTGTAATTGTAAGTTTAAGTCTTAACATCAAACAATATTTTGGGGGATTATTAGACGGCCAGATGTTCTTTAAGTAACACCCAAAAGATAATACTGCCCGTCAGCAAACATTGTAATGAAGATTATACACTCTTCTCCTTTCCAAATGGGCAGTTATATTATGGGAGGAAAAATTAAATATTTCATCTTGAAAATACTATTATCTGGTTTCATGACATACATATACATCAAAATGTATCAAATCACACATTTAAAATATATTGTTATAAAAATTGTGCCTCAATAAAAGTACTAAAAAATACTATTGCCAATTTTTAGTCTATGTAAACAAACTACATAATTCTACAACAAAAAGATCAACACTGTAACTGTACCCTAATATTTTATTTTTAAAATCTACTTTCTGATGTATTCTAGTTTCATTGCATTCTTCTCACTTTCCAAAATCTGCAGTCACTGAAAAGCACAGCAACTAAGTTCTGATGAGCATCTAGATTTTTCAGCTGCTATTCAAATGACCCATTATTAAACTATGGAATATATCTTTCCTGAAACAACTTAAATCATAGCCTACACATCTGCAGATTCCTTAATGATTTCATTTCCTTCTTTCCATTGGTCAAGGAAATTCATTTCTAGGCCATGTCTCTTTTCTTGCTACCATTTTATGGTGCAACTGTCATTTTTCTTCCTCCATCTTTATCCTGAAGCTATCGAAAAATTAACAAGGGAAAGGAGAAAAAACAAGCAGACTACTCACATCAGACTTAGAGGACATATTCTCTTCCACGTCAGAATCATTGGGATCCACAATATCATCAAATGGTGGTAAAGTTGATTTCTTCTTCTCTGATGCCTCACTTTCAATTTTGACCTTTCCCATCTTGACATGAGATTTATCTTTTATCTGTTTTTTATCAGCAGAACAAGTGAGTATCAGTGGTGGTGCGCTAGAAAAACTTTTAAATAAAGCCTCTGAGCTACTCTTTTTCCTTTTTTTGGCTGAGAGTTCTTCAGAATCTGAAATAGGGGGTCTTTTACTAGGAGCCTTCTTATCTTGCTGTCCACTGGTGATCGTGAGTAAGTTACTGTCGGGTTTTGGCTCTTTTGACATGGGTTTCGGTTCCTTGAAGGCCATCTTAGGAACGATTTTTTCTTCTTTCAGTGGTTTATTTTCTTTGGGTTTCTTAGAGGATTCTTTGGAAGATTTGGTGTGATCCCTGGAAGGTTCTTTGAAGGCACTTTTATGTTCTCTGGAGTCTTTAGAAGGTTTTTCCTTGTGCTCCTTCATTAATTTGTGAGGCTTGGAAAAACTGGTGCTGCTGCTGCTGCTGCTGCTGCTGCTACTGCTGCTGCTGCTGCTGCTGCTGCTACTGCTGCTGCTGCTGCTGCTACTGCTGCTGCTGCTGCTGCTGCTACAACTGCTGCTGCTGCTGCTGCTGCTGGTATGGATACTCCTGTTAGGATCCTGCAGAAAGGTGGGAAGAAAAGCGAAACTCTCAAAATGAAACGTCAATGAAGGATAAACGCCAGTCCTCTTGCACTCCAGCTCCTCAAAATGATCCTCTGTTGAGTGCTCCCAAGTGCATTTTAATAGAACCCGACAAGCACCATAGAACAGGTGGGGAGTAGGGTATGCAAGCTACAGTGAGTGCGGGCAACCGTGATCGAGGAATTTAATGAGGCAAGTTGTTTTCTCAATCATGACAAGCATGGCATTCTGAACATTTCAGTTCAACAAATGTTCGCTTGATGCTTGTCCTAGAAGAGACAAAGCTGGGTACCACATGGGCCCCACTCTTAATAACCATGACACATCCATGATGAAGAGCTAGCTGTTTCGGAGCCACCTGTAAAGGGCTATGACGGCAAAAAGAAGAGAGGGAATTAATTCTGCTGGGGGATGGAGAGAATAAAAACTCAGAGATTTGTGGAGAACCAACACCTCAGTTAGGTCCTCAAGGATAAGCAGGTAATTTCTGGAAATATAAGAATGAAAAGGTACATGGAGGCCATGGATTATAATCAACTAAAACAGATTATATTTAGGGAGTGGCATGCAACTACAGCGAAGATTGAAAAGGAGGCAGGAAAAAACAGCCAAGGGTCACATGCTGAGGTAGATAATATTAACTTTTAATAACTTTTTAATATGAAGAATCACAAAACCTCAAAAAGAAATAAAAGAATTCTGAATTTTAGATAAAGAGCAATTTTTTTCTAACCAACCTTCTTCAGTTAAGGAATATGTCTCCCACCCACTTAGCAACAACAACAAAACCGAAAAAAAAAGGGGGGGGGGGGAGGGGAGGGAAATAAAAATCTAAAAGAACAAAGATTTTGGGCTTCTTGTTCAAGATGGAGGAGTAGAAAGACGTGTACTTATCACCTCCTGTGAGAGCACCAAAATCACAACTAGCTGTTGAATAACCACTGACAGGAGAACGCTGGAACTCACCAAGAAAAGATACCCACATCCAAAGACAAAGAAGGAGCTACAATGAGGGGGTAGAAGGGGCACAAGGATGATAAAATCAAATCCCAAACCTGCCGGGTGGGTGACCCACAAACTGGAGAACAATAATACCAAGGAAGTTCTCCCACTGTAGTGAAGGTTCTGAACTCCACATCTGGCTTCCCAGACTAGGGATCCTACAAAGAGACTGGGAATCCCCAGGGAATCTGCCCTTGCAGGTCAGAGGGATTTGATTATAGGAATTCCACAAGACTGGAGGAAACAGAGATTCCAGTCTTGGAGGGCACAAACAAAATCTTGTGCACACCAGGACCCAGAGGAAAGGAGCAGAGCCCCCACAGGAGACTGAATCAAAACTACCTGTTGGAGGATCTCTAGTGGAGGTGTGATTGGCTGGGGTTCACCACAAAGACAGGGGCCCTGGCAGCAGCAGTCCTGGGGGAAGTCCTGCACCTCCCCCTTGGTGTAAACCCTCTTGGAGTTCACAGTTAACCCTACCATACAGCCCACAGACCCCAGGACTGGGTTACCCCAGACTGAACAGTGCAATCCCATCCATCAGCAGATAACTGGATTAAAGCTTTACTGAGAAAGATCCTGCCCACCAGAGCAAGACCCAGTTTTTCCCATCATCAATCCCTCTCATCCAGATGCCTACACAAGCCTCTTAGTCTCCTCCATCAGAGGGCAGACAGAAGAAACAAGAAGAACCACAATCCCACAGCAGCTACAACAAAAACCACATTACAGAAAGTTAATCAGAATGAAAAAGCAGATAGTTATGTCCCAGATAAAGGGACAAAATCAAACTCCAGGAAAACAACTAAATGAACTGGAGATAGGCAACCTTCCAGAAAAATAATTCAGAATAATGAATAGTGAAGTGATTTAGGATATCACTAAAGTGATTTAGGGATAGTGAAGATGATTTCGGATCTTGGGAAAACAATGGAAAAGATGCAAGAAATGTTTACCAAAGACCTGCAAGAACTAAAGAACAAAAAGAGATGAATAATACACCAGAAGGAATCCACAAGAGAATAACTAAGGCAGAAGAACAGATAAATGACCTGGAGGACGGAATGGGGAAATCACCACTACAGGACAAAATATAGACAAAGAGAAAAACAAACAAAAAAATGAAATAGCCTAAGGGACCTCTGAGACAACATTAAATGCACCAATATTCACATTATAGGGGTTCCAGAAGGAAGAGAAAGAGTAAGGACCTGAGAAAATATTTGAAGAGATAATATCTGAAAGCTTCCCTAACATGGGAAAGGAAACAGTCAACCAAGTCCAGTAAGCACAGAGAGTCCCAGGCAGGATAAACCCAAGAAGGAACACACCAAGACACATAGTAATCAAACTGACAAAAATTAAAGACAAAGATAAATTATTAAAAGCAACAAGGGAAAAATGACAAATGACATACAAGGGAATTCTCATCAGGTTATCAGCTGATTTCTGATTTGTAGAAACTCTACAAACCAGAAGGGAACGGCATGATATATTTAAAGTGATGAAAGGGAAAAAACTACAACCAAGAATACTCTACCCAGCAAGACTCTCCTTCTTATTTGATGCAGAAATCAAAAGCTTTCCAGCCAAGCAAAAGTTAAGAGAATTCAGCACCACTAAACGTTTTACAATGAATGCTAAAGGAACTTCCCTAAGCAGGAAACACAAGACAAGGAAGAGACCAACAGGAAATAAACCCAGAACAATTAAGAAAATGGTAATAGGATCATACATATCAATAATTACCTTAAATATAAATGGATTAACTGCACCAACCAAAAGACACAGACTTGGCTGTGGAAATGAAAACATGTATATTTCTGCACTACTACTTACCACATCACTCTGCTTGACCCCCCAAATCATATGTAACTATTTTATATTGTTAGGCTAATCATGTTCCCATCATGGTTGACAAATGTAATTATCAATTTTTTGGTCTGACTATTGATTGCGAAAACTGATAAACATCTTTTACCATTGTGATTATGTAACTATTACTCATTTAATACCACTGCATCTTGATTGGTCAATGGAAAAATAACAGAATTCTATTTCATCAAAACTACCATTTACTAGAAAAACCTGTAATCACTTTTTAAAATCCAGATGCATATCAGAATTATCTTGGAAAATTTGAAAAATACAAATGCCCATGTATTGCTTTTTTTTCTCCAAAGCTCCAGATGTTTCTAATGAGCAGCCATGTTTAAAAACAACTGGACTATATGATGATCTTTTACTTTTATCTAGTTTGTCTCACTTTTTTTAGTTCATATTCAGTGCTCCCATTTGATTTAGTTTATGTTTTCCAATTTCTCCATCTCTTTCTTTTTTTTCTTTTTTGACATTCTTTCTCAAGCCTTTATCAGCATTGTAGAAAAGCTTTTCTATACATATATATAAATAATATGCATAATATATATATTTTAGAAAACTTATGAACTTTTTTGCCTAACTAAAAATTTATGACATTTTGATTCCATTTGTTTGATAGTATGAATACAATGCTAGATTTCTAATTTAAAAAATAGATATGCAACAAGCAACAAAGGTTTACTGTATAACACAGTGAGCTATAGTCAATATCTCATAATAACCTATAATGAAAAATAATATATGTGTATATGTATAACTGAATCAATCTTGCTGTACACCTGAAACACTGTAAGTCAACTATACTTCCAAGCAAAATAATAAATAAAAGAACAAAGATTTCACCTAATGGTCATCAAATGGACTGAAAATTTTCCAGCAATTACTATTGTATAATCATGAGGAAAGAATTAATCTCTATTTCATTTTAAATGTGTTACCAATATTTTTACTCACTTATAAATACCTCAGAAGGTAAAACCTATAAATAAGCTTTCTATCTAGGAACACAATCTAAGTTCATACTTACCAGTTTCTGAACCTCTATCATGAATAGTAAGAAGAAGAAACAGAAGAAAATAAAGTAGATTTTGCATCTGGACATGCAAAAATCCAGACCAATTCTAAAAGACAAGCTCTTTCCTGTTTACTTCCACCTCCTAACAGAACCACAGGCAATTAAATGCCCAGGTTTTCAACTAGAACCTGTTATTATCTTTCACCTGTAACTTACCCACTGAAGTCTAATGATATGTAAACCAGTCTTATATTCCTTAAATATCTAGCAGGACCCAGGAAAGACCAGTAGTCAAAGACTTATGCTTTTCATGAAAATGAACAATCTACCAATTGGGTCTATACAAGAAAAAAAAAAAAAAAAACCCACAAAAACAAAAACAGACTACACAAATATATATAGATCAGCTTCATAGAGCCATATTCCAAATGAAAAATTATTGTTTTACGATAGTGGAATATATATTTTTCTTATTACAAAAAGTTGTATCTTATTTGCTCAACAACAAAATGACATATACCAATCATTCCATTTATTGTTCTCAAGTGAGCATTTGATTTAAAAATTATAAAATGAATGAAGTTACTAAGCAAAGACATGCTTTTATCCATTAAAGTAGATAATTCCTTATAAAATATTTTAATCTGAGATTTAAAAGCAGAACACTAAAGACAGTACATATTCATATTACTGAAAGGACGTTATTTTATAAATTCTATTATAAGACATTTCCTGGCATGTTAAGCAATACTATGAATAATAAATACAAATACAAAGTATAATGGACAAACTAAATTAAGGAAGAACATTTTGAAATCTAATATCCTTAAGGTTTTTTTTTTTTTAATTGGTTTGTTAACCCATTGAATTTTGGCAATTTGCAAACAGTATTCTAATTATGGCTCTAGGACACCCAAGCACTGCTGTTTAATATTCAGTCTTCATGGAGTATTACATACAGTTTTATAAATACACAAATTTTAACCTACTAACATATTTTCTAGAGTTAAGAATTTAAAAATAATAACATTTCTGCACCAAGGGAAATAAAGGATTTCTATAGGGGTCCTTCCATGATTTATTTGCAAAATCCTTTTGTAGGACAAACTGAATTCTTAAGGCAAAGTACATAGTGGTAACAACACAGGTTCTTGTGTCATAGAAAGTTCAAGTTCTTGTCTTAATTACATACATATGATGTTAAGTACAAAACTCAAGAAGTTTTATAACTTTACTCCCCATGTTGGTCTAGGTATTAAATGCCTACTGTCACCTTTTCACCCACCCAACAAATCTTAATATAAGCAAGTAACCAATTATTCTTGCTCCTTCCACTTTATCAAAAAGCTTTCTTTAAGCTAAAGCAACTCAAAGTTAAGAAGGGAAACATAAAAAAAAAAAAGAAAAGAAAAGAAAAAAAGAAGGGAAACATATTTCATAGTAACACCCCAGACAAAAATTTAGAAAATAACAAAAAGGCGAGAGAACAGTTTCTGTTCCAGAAGGTTACATTTTCTTTGGCCTGGGCCTGTGATAAAAGGCAAAGTTCACATGTAGTCACCTGCCTCCTTATTCATACATATAATAAATGTAAACAGAGACTTAGATACAACATCAGGAAGTAAATTCTTACTGACACAGAACAGAAGCTTTCACTAATTCTCAGTTTATCAATCCCATGTAAATTGGGGATCAAGTCACTGACTTTTAAAATTTTTTACTGAACTATTAACCTCAATATTAAGTGCCACTAAGCTGCACAGACTAATTACCATTCAATGTGAAGTTTACACATGTTGTATAATTTAAATTCTCTTTGCCTGAGGCTGATTAGCACAAACTGAATATTAATATTAGGGAGAACATGTGTGCATAATTCAAATCTCAAATATTTAAGGCCAATGTTTAAACATAAATATACATACGTTTGTACTAACTTTACAACATGTGAATATAGGGTACAGTATTTTCTTTCATCCACTGAGATTCAACTGAATGCTTCCTTGTTTTAATTTTCTGGAACAGAATGGGTCCCTTTAATTCATAATCTCTTCTAATACTACTTGTTGGCAAGTCCAATAGATGGCTTATGAAAAGAACAGATTATGACTATTGGCCAGAAAAAGGTTTTCTGATTATACATGACTTTCAATGTCCATGTTATTACATCCTTTTTCTAGCACTACTGATAACACAAAGCTGATTCTTCCTCCAGCTCCTATTTCTTCATCTATCTATTCTCTTATTTTTGGTCCCTATCCTACTGTAACTGGCTTCTGTGTTGCATAAAGATATTCAGATCATTCATGTCTTGTTTAATAAAATTTGCATATGAACAAATAAACTGTCTCAGAAGTGTATCTAAAACCAAGAAACTCTCCAAAAGGAGTTTATTTGTCCAAAGCGCATCTTAAAAGGGCATTTCCTAGACTAGCCCAAGTATAGTACAGTCCACTTTCTAGTAAAGTCCAAGAGGTTATGCATATGGGTTGGAGAAGACAGTCAAAGATAGGCTTTCCAAATAGAAAGTTCTTCTGAAATGCCACTAAACACATGATAAAGACATAGAGGGATGAAATACCAAGCAAGGCTATGAATAAAGCATAAAAATTCAAGACTCTGGGGAGAAAAAGAACCTTGGATTTGACTTACCTTCTCCACTTCAATCCCAAATCCAACCCATTTGCCTCTCTTGAGCCAGCTGGTGATATAGAGGCCAGCAGGTTGTGAGCAGGGCCTGAAGAATGTGGCCATGGATTATAAGCATCTTGAAAGAGGACTGGTATAGGACTTGTTCTGCTCTGGGCTCCAAGCAAGACCCAGAAGAGTTCTACACATACATAACTGCACAAGTGTGTGCTCAGGGGGCACTCAAGAGGAGAAAGAGCCCCTTTTCCTCCTGAGGCTGGGAATGCAAGAAGATTAGAAGGAACCCTCAGTGCCAGGCTGAGGGTTTTTTATAGGATTAAAACACCCTAAGGTTCGCTAACAGCTCGACCTGAACCCCAATGCACATGTGAACCACATACCCAATGAAAGGAGAGAGAAGGAGAGAACAGACCTAACAGATTTCCCGAAGGACAGGGACAGAACAGTGAGGTCAAAAACGGTGTGACTACTTAAGAAAAGTCGAGTAGAGAGCAAAAAGTAATTTCTACAGATTTTAAGAAAATAAATTAAAATAAATAAAGTGAAAAATTTAAAGCTGAATAATTCAGTAGATAAATTAAAAGACAAGATGGACTGTAAATGGTGACTAACAGTGACTAAAGGATCAACTGGAAGAAATCTCAAATTATGAACTGAAAAAATGAAGAGGTGAAAATCATAAAGGAAAAAGAACAAGGCCTCGAAGAACAGATTAAAGCAACCTAACGAACATATCAACCACAGGAAGAGTTCCCAAAGAGGCTTTAGGAGGGGGAAGAGAAAAAGATAATAGAAGAAAGGCAACAGCTAAAGTAATATGAAAGAAAACTTCTGTGAACTAAAGAAAAGACTGAATTGCAGCCTTACAGGGCATTCCAAGATCCAGGCAGGACTAAAGAAGCGAAAGGTACACCTTCAAGAATATCACACTAAAATTCCTAAACTTTAAGGATAAAAAGAAAATCTTACAAGTGACCAGAAAGAATAATTACTTAACACTAAAAAATAATCAAATTAACATTGAACCTCTCATTTGTAATGCTGGAATTGACAAGAAAAAACAGTAACATCTGGATTGCTAGGAAAAAAGCAGTACAAGCTAAACATCCTTCAGTGGGAGAGAAATGTTTTCCAAAATTAAAGATTCAAAGATCATATCAACTACTGCCCCAGTTAATGAAAGAACTTCAGAAAGGATTCTAATGGATCAATAACTGAATCAGAAATAAAACCATTCATGTAACCAACAAAGAATATAATTATTTTACTTTCTATACAGAATTAACTAAATGAAAAATAAAATATACATAATACATAATAACTATTCAATATGAATTTTTAACACAGAAACGTCTAACAGAAATCTGGACCTAAAAATTAAATTATCTCCAAAGAAATTTAGGAACATTAAAGGAGAGGATCAGTGTGTGAAGGCGAGGGAAAATGTTACTATCATTTTTCATGTTAAAACAAAGGGAAAAATTGGATTTATGAACAATCGAAAGGGAAGGTGGCCAATAATGAAATGGAAAAATACAGAATAACTGACACATAAATAAGGGGAAACTGGGAAATAAATATAAACTTCAAAATATATGCTAAATTAAGAAAAATGAAAAAAGCCACAAACATAAGTAACAAGGTAAAAATTAAAAAAAAAAAAGAAAAACATCACACACTAGAATTCAAAAGAAAGCTGAATTCTCCCACTAAAAGACAGTTAGATGAGTTAAAAAGACAAAGGTCATATACAGGCTGTTTATAAGAAACATTTAAAATTGAATGACTAGGAAAAGTTTAAAATAAAGGGAAGAGCCAAGAAATATCAGCTAAAGTGCCCCCCAAAGAAACCATGCTGCTGGTAAGTCGCTTCAGTCGTGTCCGACTCTGTGCGACCCCATAGACGGCAGCCCGCCAGGCTCCCCCATCCCTGGGATTCTCTAGGCCAAGAACACTGGAGGGGTTGCCATTTCCTTCTCCAATGCAGGAAAGTGAAAAGCCAAAGTGAAAGCATGAGTGTTATATCACACAACATGAAATTCAAGGTTAAGCTGACTAAACAGCATAAACAATTTAAAAGTTAAATTATATAAAGCAAAGGGTATTGAATATGCAAAAAAAACTTATTTCAGTGAAATAAGACATCAGTACATTTTTGTCAGAAATACACAGATAGACAAAATAAAGTGAAGTGAATACAGAAATAGTGAAATTAATACAATCCACAAACTTGATTTAATAACTATACAGAAAACTTTCTTTCTCTTAAACAAAGCTTATAGTTTTATATATGCCTATGAAACACTGACAAAAATTAATCATAAAGGTATCATAAAATGAATTTTTAAATAATCCTTTAAAATATCTGAATAGATTGTATTGGTAGATCATACTCTAATAAATTAGAAAGCTAAAAAACTAAAAACAAAAGAAAATCAGTCAAAAGAAAATAATGAAAAGATCGTTTCACATAAAAAATATAGGGGCAGAGGAAAACATTTGCTCTAAAGAAAATGTATTGTTTTTATTGCATTTTTTATTTCTAAAAGCAGAAGAGGAGAGAAACTAGGCCTAAAAATACACTTACTACTCACTCTAAGAAACTTTTAGAAAAAGGTCCACAGATATAATACCAAATACAATAAAGTAAATGAAACAAATTTCACAACATTTCTGCTCTAAAATAATAGTGTTCAATGTACATGTAGGAATCAAATTCTAAAGAGAAATTTAACAAGTTAATTCTGATTTAAAGGAGACTATAATCTGCTTTTTAAAAATCTACTAAAAGAGGTTATCCCATGGACAGAGGAGCTTGGTGGGCTACAGTCCATGGGTCACAAATAGTCAGACATGACTTAAGAACTAAAAACAACAAAGAGAGGTCAAGTTTCTTGAATTTAAAATTTCTTACATGTAAAAATCATGATCTTCCATGAAAGGAATAAAATCAGTGAAAGGATAGCAATTTACAGATATCAGTATCTCAAAATAGGTAGGCAAATGCCAGAAGATAGAATCAAACAGTTCAAAATGACTGAAAGAAAAAGAGTCCAGGGAAAGGATGGAGCAAAGTGGACCGCTGATGATTTTTATAGGCCTTAGCATCATCTGAGTTTTGTACTATAAATGTTTTATTAAAAATGAATATTATAACACAATAAGATGGTGAAGCAGAAAACATTTCAACAACAAATGATAGGACTAATTTTAAAAAATGAATCAAAATTTACTTAAACATCAAGGCTAGAGAGGCAACAAGGCCCCAGATTTAACATGCATCAGTCAATCAATCAGGAACTGAAAGAACATTATACAAATGGAAAAGAAATGGCATTTGAGAATAGTAACAAGGGTCTTTCATTCAATAACAATCTAAATGGCCTGTGCATAAAAAGAACATGAAATATTTAGACTATAAGAAGGAAAAAGAAAAGCGTGCCATTAAAGGACACAATGCTTTGGAATGTTTTACTTGTTTTGATTTTTTAATAACATTGTACTGTTCTTGAAGGTGATACTCCACCAGGAATTTGAGAGAACTCTACAGTACACCCCCACAGCAGAGAGAGAGAGAAAAAGAAAAGAAAACCATTTCAAGATCTGTCCAGGGAGGGGCAACAGACAGTTTGAGGAAATGAAGACTCATCCTCAATTCCTCAATTTGCCTGGATCTAAATAAAAGACAACAAATAAAGATATAACTACACCTCTAGCTGCTGCTGCTGCTGCTAAGTTGCTTCAGTCGTGTCCTACTCTGCGACCCCATAGACGGCTGCCCACCAGGCTCCCCCATCCCTGGGATTCTCCAGGCAAGAACACTGGAGTGGGTTGCCATTTCCTTCTCCTAGAGAGATACAGGTAAGTGTGGATTTTGCACAAATAACAGAAGATGCAGCAAGCGTTCTATCAGTTAAACATGAACCCACAAGTAACATGAAAGAACATCAGAGATGATGCTGGCCATTCCAAGAGAGAATCTGAACAAGAGTAACAGACACAGCAGTCATACCTGGCTAGGAGTCCTGCCAATCCTTTACAAAGAAAGACTGGCCTTAATAACAGCTACAAAGAGCAGTTACATCTAGGAAGCCAAGGAGACCCATTTGAGGACTTCTAAAGAAAAAGTCAATATTAACAACTATCCAGCAAAGGAGGATTATTCAGAAGCAATGTGGGAGGGAGGCTGGAACAGGCAGAGGGTGAAAGAGGAAGGCTACTTAAGGAACCACTGTACTATGGGATGTGTGACAGTGACGGTGGTGAGAGCAAATTAACAGCTCACTGACACACAGTCCACACACTGATGTAGGAGTTTTACCGTTATCTTATGAACCAACTTCTATTTGCCCATTTTCCAAGTGAAGAGACTGAGGCACAGAACCCAAAATGTCCAAAGATACATCCATAATTTAGCGCTAGAACTGAGATTTAAGCGCCAGCAGTCTGCCTTCAGTGCCCATACTATCAATCTCTATGCTTCTACTGACTCCCAGAAGGAGAGCTGGTATCCAAACCAACTCTTCATAACCTGAGCTCTAAACGAAAGAAGGATGGGAAGAAACAGGGAGGGAATCAATGTCTTTAAAAAAAAACACTGAACATGCCTGAGGTCTAGGCATAACTATATAAGGAAGTTCTATTTAGTTCCAGCAGAGGGGGTACGATATATTACTTTGGGGTAGGTATTAAGAGCAAATAACATATTCTGAAACCAGAGGCTCTTCCTGTATATTTCAAGCGACTTAAACTTCAAGTCTTTTGTTACTAAATAAATATTTCAAACTTGACAGACATGAAAATAGTTGTGTTCTGTCTTAGAGAATGAACATATGGTCACCAAGGAGGATGGATGGGGGAAAGGGATAGTTACTGCATTTGGGATGCACATTGCTATATTTAAAATGGATAACAAGGACCTACTGTATAGCACAGGGAACTCAGCTCAATGTTATGTGGCAGCTTGGATGGCAGGGGAGTTTGGGGGAGACTAGATACACGTATATGTATGGCTGAGTCCCTTCACTGTTTACCTGAAACTATCACAACATTGTTAATCAGTGATATTCCAATACAAAGTAAAAAGTTAAAAATAAAGGTTGTGTTCAGAGGGTGTGTTCAACCTTTCCTATAATATTCTTTCAGAACATGTTATCTTTAATCATTTTAAAGAATATCACAAAATTATAGGAAACATTTCTCTCATAATTCAGTTTTCAAAATCAATGTAAAAATCTGCCACAGTATATAATTCAAAATAACAAAAATTTATAGTGCTCAAATGAAATAAATGCTCACCTCCAAAAAGGGTGAGTTGAGGAGATCACTGAATAAGAAAACTGCAGAAATTTTATAAAAGCCTCCGTATTTGGAAAGAGAGGAAACAGGAATTTTAGCACAAAAACAGGAGGCAATAAAGAAAAACAATAATTTTTAAAATCACAAAATAAATGCTATATAAGAGAGGAAACATGATAATAGTATATATCTTAGCAGTGGCAACTTTTACAGTCACAGCTGTAAACAACATTTACTGATTTTCAATTTCTACATTTTAACCTGCTCAGCTCTACCACTTCCTAAGTGACTTAAATTTCTTTGTCAGTAAACTGGAGACTATAATATCACCTATACCATCAAGGTCAACTAGATGATTAAGTAGGTTTAATAAATGTAAAATACCTGTGTGTGTACACATGTATGTATTATAAAATAATATAAATATTTATATATAATACATGCAAAGTGCTTGGCACATAGCCGGAACTATCAAGTACTTTCAATTACCACCACTAGCAGCCATGAAATTAAAAGATGCTTGCTCCTTGGAAGAAAAGCTATGACCAACCTAGATAGCATATTAAAAAGCAGAGACATTACTTTGCCAACAAAGGTCCGTCCAGTCAAAGCTATGGTTTTTCCGGTAGTCATGTACGGATGTGAGGGTTGGACTATAAAGAAAACTGAGCACCAAAGAATTGATGCTTTTGAACTGTGGTGTTGGAGAAGACTCTTGAGAGTCCCTTGGACTGCAAGGAGATCACCAGTCAAAGGAAATCAGTCCTGAATATTCACTGGAAGGACTGATGCTAAAGCTGAAACTCCAATACCTGGGCCAACTGATGCAAAGAACCGAGTCATTTGAAAAGACCTTGATGCTGGAAATGACTGAAAGCAGGAGGAGAAAAGGAGACAACAGAAGATGAGATGGTCAGATGGCATCACCAACTTGATGGACATGAGTCTGAACAAGCTCCTGGAGGTGGTGATGGACAGGGAAGCCTGGAGTGCTGCAGCCCATGGGGTCTCAAAGAGTCGGACACAACTAAGAGACTGGACTGAACTGAACTGAATTATTATTACTACTACTGCTACAGACAAGCACAGAAAATGTAAAATTTCTATTATATAAGACACTGTTATCTCCTGTGACAATGCGAAAGTAAGTGTTTGGATAATAAACATGAAAGGTAGATATATAAATAGGGAAGGGAAAGAAACTCTAGTATACTCTGAGGCTACAAAGTTTACAATCAGGAAACAAAATCCATGATCAGTGGGACAAGAAATAACCATGCAGAAAGCTATATATAAGGTAAGAATTAAAAATGGTATCATACTGGGAGGAAAAAAGATAGAGCAAACAGATTGGGTTCTCACACAGAAATAGAAGCATAAGCACACAGTTTGGAAACTTAAAAAAACTTAGGCAGTAAACCTAGAACTTCAAAAAAATAATAAAGAAAAGAGTAAGAAAGAAAGTTAAAGCACTTCTTTCTAGGAAATGGAAAGAAGATTGGGGAAGAACACTGTATAGGACTTCTGGATTTTCTTAATACCATCCTTTGCTAATTCTTTTAAACTATGTAAGTGAACTATTTTGGCCGAAAATACATGTCTTAACCTCCCAAATGTACTTCTGCTTTCTCTCCTCTTCATCCACCCATTTACACTTCAGAGATTTTGTGAAATAAACTTTGTGTTTGAAAAATAAAGAGAGAAGCTGTTCAACTACATCACTGCTATGTGGTTGTTTAGTCGCTCAGTTGGGTCCATCCAACTCTTAAAGACCCCATGGGCTGCAGCACGCCAGGTTTCCCTGTCCTTCACCATCTCCCAGAGTTTGCTCAAACTCATTGTCCATTGAATCGGTAATGCCATCCAACCATCTCATCCTCTGTCATCCCCTTCTCCTGCCTTCAATTTTTCCCAGCATCACAGTCTTTTCCAGTGAGTCAGCTCTTCGCATCAGGTGGCCAAATTATTAGAGCTTCAGCATCATGCTTCCAATGAATGTTCAGGGTTGATTTCCTTTAGAATTGACTGGTTTGATCTTGAGATCAAACTCTTGTCCGGCAGCAAAGTTCAAAAGCATCGATTCTTCAGCACTCAGCCTTCTTCATGGTTCAACTCTCACATCCATACATGACTACTGGAAAAACCATAGCTTTGACTAGATGGACCTTTGTCAGCAAACTAATGTTTCTGCTTTTTAATATGCTGTCTAGGTTTGTCATAGCTATTCTTCTGAGGAGCAAGTGTCTTTTAATTTCATGGCTGCAGTCACCATATGCAATGATTTTAGAGCCCAAGAAAATAAAGTTGGTTGCTGTTTCTACTGTTTCCTCACCTATTTGCCATGAAATGATGGGACCAGATGCCATGATCCTCATTCTCTGAAAGTTGAGTTTTAAGCCAACTTTTTCACTCTCCTCTCACTTTCATCAAGAGGTTCTTTAGTTCCTCTTTGCTTTCTGCCATAAGGTGTCATCTGCTTATCTGATGTTATTGACATTTCTCCCAGCAATCTTGATTTCAGCTTGAACTTCATCCAGCCTGGCACTTTGCATGATGTACTCTGCATATAAGTTAAATAAGCACGGTGACAATATATAGCCTGATGTACTTTTTTCCCAATTTGGAACCAGTCCATGTCCCATTGTTCCATGTCCAATTCTAACTGTTGCTTCTTGACCTGCATACAGGTTTCTTAGGAGGCAGGTAAGATGGCCTGGTATTCCCATCTCTTTAAGAATTTTTAACTTTCTGTTGTGGTTTCAATGTTATCTTCTCCCCGCCCCCCGCCTCCAAAAGCAAACTACAATCAATCTCTAAGCTACAAATTTAGCTTGGATACTTAGATTGCATTTTGAATTTTATTCACTATACTAAGATCATTAAAAGATGAAGAAAATAAAACCTATAAATCATATTCACAATTGAGAAATGGAAACTGAAAATAATTTCTTTCAGTTCTAAAGAGAACAGAATTAATAGTTAAATTTTCATTTCCCTAGCCTTCTATTCAAAAGCCTTAACAGTAAACCTAAAATATGTCTTCTTCAAAATTAAAAATATATTGAAGTACTATATGTGCATTTAAATATGAAAGTTAACTGTAAAGTATCATTTGCAAGAATATTCAATATTTTATAAAATAATATTCCAAGTACATTTCCAAATGTCTTGCTTTCTCAAATGATTAGTTTTAGCTATATTCTATGTACTAAAAAATACTTTTGTTTCACAATTCAATCTCATTTAAAATGATCCATTTTATATACTACTCCCTCACTTGCTATGGCTTTAAGTCTAAATTATAATTAAGTACTGTTAAAGTAAGTTATATTTAGAAGACTTTGCAGTTTCAGGCAAACTTCTGTTTACATTTGTGGTTTTAAATTAGAAACTCAAAGTAATAATTATGTAACTTCTCTTTCTAGATATATATACTTAACTTTGTACAATTTCTTTATACAAGCTTTAAAACATATTGGCCAGATCATTTGGTCTCTTTCAGTACTAGCTGGAATTCTGACAATGAGCCTTGATAAGTAATTGTTACTCATAAAGAATAGTCAAATCTTCAATGTTTTATGTACAATACTAATCACAATAGAGTGGCTGGAGGCATAAGATGAAAAATGGTGCCCGATATTTAAAAATTCAATAAATCTACTGTAAAAATAAAAAACCCAAAGAGAGATACAATTAAACAAGGGAAAAATATAAGCAGGGTTAGGCTGTCTTGCCACCTTCTCTCAATAGTTCTTCAATTCATATTTATTGAGTCTCTAACAATGCAAAGTACAATGCTGAAACTGCTAGACATATCATGGTTTTTGGGGGGGAAATCCTTTTAATTGGGCGATATAGTAGACTCTTTGGGAATACAATTAGATATTGGATAATTAAAAACTCTTCACTGTGGAGCTTATTAAAAAAAAAAAAAAGAAAGAAAATTCCAAGAATGATGAGCATATAAGAGATAGAGATGGAAAGAGAAAAGAGAAGGGAAGAGTTAAAAAGTAAACTGTGAGCTACAGTCAGGAATGAGAGATGAGGATGCTTAAAGGGCATCATAGGTCCACATTCTCATGAGTTTCTAAAGACCAAACTTGGGGCCTAACTCAATAGGCATGAGTTTGAGTAAACTCTGGGAGTTGATGATGGACAGGGAGGCCTGGCGTGCTGCAGTCCTTGGGCTCACAAAGAGTTGGACATGACTAAGCAACTGAACTGAACTGAAACTTGGGGCCTACAGCATATTTGGAGACATGAACTTCAGACTCTCTCAGAAATCCAGGAGAAGCCTTGACAAATCTGCCACTGGGGAAAAGTACTCTGAATTCAGACCTCAGGATTGCCAGAGTTCAACTAAGTCAAACAGAACTCACGATTTTAAAATATCCCTAAACACCAAGAAATAAGCCACTATGATCTGAGAGTCTCTAAGAGGGTCTTAAGGGTCTTAAGGGTCTCAGATACTGGAATCATCAGATACAGAATATAAAACAATGACATACAAGTTATGGAAAGGTAAAATGTCGGAATCCAAAGCAATAAGAGATGAGTTTGCTCAAACTCATGTCCACTGAGTTGGTGATGCCATCCAACCATCTCATCCTCTGTCATCCCCTTCTTCTGCCTTTAATCTTTCCCAGGATCACGGTCTTTTCCAATGAGTTGGCTCTTTGCATCAGGTGGCCAAAGTATTGAAGCTTCAGCATCAGTCTTTCCAATGAATAATCAGGACCGATTTCCTTTAGAATTGACTGGTTTGATCTCCTTGCAGTCCAAGGAATTCTCAAGAGTCTTCTCCAGCACCACAGGTTGAAGCCATCAATTTGTCAGCACTCAGCCTTTTTTATTGTCCAGCTGTTACATCTTTACAAAACCACTGGAAAAAACACGGCTTTGACTATATGAACCTCTATTGGTAAATTGATGTCTCTGCTTTTTAATATGCCGTCTAGGTCTGTCATAGCTATTCTTTCAAGGAGCAAGTGCCTTTTAATTTCATAGCTGCAGTCACCATTCACATTGATTTTGGAGCCTAAGAAAATGAAATCTTACACTGTTTCAACTTTTTCCCCATCTATTTGCCATGAAGTGATAGGACCGGATGCCATGATCTTCATTTTTTGAATGTTGAGTTTTATGCCAGCTTTTTCACTCTCCTCTTTCACCATCATCAAGAGGTTCTTCAGTTCCTCTTCACTCTCTGCCATTATAGTGGTATCATCTGCATATCTGAGGTTGTTGATATTTCTAGGCTCACAAGAGTCTATCGTTAAATTTTCAGGAATTTTGTCAACAGTTTTTAAACAAGGCTTTTGTGTGTATGTGCTCAGTTGCTCAGTCATGGCTGTCTCTTGCAACTCCATGGACTGTATGTAGCCTGCCAGGCTCATACCATGGAATTTTCCAGCCAAGAATACTAGAGTGGCTTGTCATTTTCTACTTCAGGGGATCTTCCTGACCCAGGGGCCAAACCCCCTGTCTCCTGGGTCTCCAGCATTGGCAAGTGGATTCTTTACCACTGTGCCCCCTGGGAAGCCCCAAACAAGGCTATTACGAAGTGTTAAATGATTTAAAAAAAATTATAAGAAGAAAAGTATTAAAAACATAGGTAACAGATAATCAAAATTCGTCACTCACTAGTTTACTACATTTACTATTATCTGTGTTCTTGGGGTTATTATTGATGTTTATTGTATCAGGATGGTGGAAATACTTCACAATTATATGCTACTGCATGCCTATTTTCAACTGTACAATTATTGACGTACATGGTAATAGAGTATTTACGCCACAGAAATAAGCAAACACTAAAACTCAGGAATGTTTCCTCCAGAGAGGGAGATGCTATATCTCTAGGGGTATAACCCTGATTTAAACAGATAACAAACTTCAAAAAAAACAAAAGAAATATTTTCAAAGCATTGAAAGTAAACATCAACCTAGAATTGAATAATCAGCAAAACTACTTTTCATAAGAGGGACAACAAGCAAAATTTGTACAGTTAACAAAATTGAGAATTCACTAAAAGAAAACATCACTAAAAGAACTTCAATAGGACTTACTTCAGGAAGAAGGAAAATACTTTCAAGAAGAAATTATGATAATACAACTAAGCTAAAAATCAAACAAATTATTTTTATTTTAAAAATTTCCACACATTTGGAATTGTAAAAATATATTTCTAAATAATTCACAGGTAAAAGAAGAAATTAAAATGGAAAATTTCAAATTTACCATATGGAACTAAGAAAATACTACATATTAATACTTGTGGGATGTAAATAGTTAAAGCAGTAATTAAGAGAAAAAATTTTAGCTTTGATGCTTATATTTGAAAAAAATGACTGATAGAGAATTTTGCATAATAACTCAAGAAAAAGCAGACTATAAATACTTTTTTTAAAACTAAAAAATTCAACAACATAAGAAAAGTGCTTTGCAGTAAAGAATCTGCCTGCGTTGCAGGAGACTTGTGATGGAACTCTGGTTCAGGAAGATCCCTGAAGGAGGAAATGGCAATCCACTCCAGTATTCTTGCCTGGAAAATCCCATGGACAGAGGACCCTGGCAGGCTACAGTCCATATGGTCATACAGAGTCAGACACAACTGAGCAACTGAGCATGCATGCACAATGAAAACCAGTCTTCTCACTAAAACTGACCCCCAAAGAAGTAAACATCAAGCATAGTCCTTCATATAAGTCAAGTCTGTAGTTTACAATCTTCCTACCAAGAAGGTGTCAAGCCCAAAAGATTTTATAAGCAAGTTCTAGGAAAAGACAATATTAAACTTACAGAAACTCTTCCAAAAGATTAAAAGGAGATAACATTTCTCACTTCCTGCAGTGAATATTATCAAGCACAAAACTTGCCAAGAAGAGTAAGAGAAAGAAATATCCAAACTAACCTAAAGAATATAAATGCAAAAATACATATATATAAATGCAAAAATTTTAAATAAAATATTAACATAATTAGTCCAATGGAGGAGGGACCCTAATAGGACTAGATCAAATTGGCTTTATCGGCACTCTTAACCAACTAGTATTAGGAGATAAATTCCTTAAGGTGAAGAAAAATAGGTACTGAATTCCCATCCAAACATTACTCTAAATGGTCATTTGTTAGAATTATTCTTTTTAAAATCAGGAATATTTATACCTAACATTTTACTAACATAGGACCACAAAAGGCAGGGGAAAAAAGAAAACTGAAAATGAGAGACATATGTCATTATTCACATGATATGACTGCCTACAATGAAAAACAAAAGGAGCTTTATGGAAAAATTATTGGAATTAATAAGTTTAGTAAGATAGAAATATGCAAAGGTAAACTGCATGTTTGCACATCAACAAAAAAGAACAGGGAACATTCAATATGCTATTAATAATAGCAACAAAAAAAATGAAGTTCCTAGGAATAAACAAACCATAAAACTATGTAAACTTTTATCAGAAATATCTTAACACTTCAACACCACTAAAGAATGCCTAAATAAACTCATAGAGAGATTAGTTGCATGGATAAAAATACTCATTACCTACAAATTCAATGAAATTTCAATCGAAATCCCAACAGAGGTTTTCAAAGAACTTACACTAAACCTAAAAAAGAAAATGTAATAGAACTTGTCATGCCATATAGCAATTATAAAACTACAGTGACTACAACTCTGTGGTCTTGCTGCAGAGGTCAATGACCTGACCAAGGGAACACAGTTGAATCACATCCCTCCAACAGCTTCACAAATATTTGAAAATCTGAAATTTGACAGGGTAGGCACTAGAGACAACTCAATGAATTGCTCTGGGACTGATTTTCTATATAGGAAAAAATTTAAATTAGACTCTTACCTAATACCATACATAAAATCAACTCCAGATGTTTGAAAATATTTAAATACTAGGCAAAACTTTTCTCAAATGTGTTGAGGAAAAAACAGCAGATCATCTATATGACTATGGAGTAGAAAGCGTATTAACAGGACACCAAAAGAACTAGCTATAAAAAACATCTGACCACATTAAAATTAAGAATTTCTATCAAAAGATATAAAGAAAATTAAAAAGCCACTAAATAGGCAAAGTAGGAAAAGATATCTATAACAAGTATAACTAACAATGCATTCATATTTCCAGAATTAAAAAAAGATCTTCAACAAATAAATAGAAAAATGAGCAGAAGACATGAACAAACCTTTCAGAGAGAAAGAAACATGAACGGCCACTAAAATGTATGCTCAGCCTTATTACTAATCAGTTAAATATAAAATAACAGTGAGATATTATTTAAGCACTCTATAATGGGCATTGACGAACAAGTTTAACTAGAAAAGAGAACAATGGTACTTCTTTACTCATTGCAGATATAGAATTCTAAATTGTAGCAACTACTATATAAAATAATAAAAAGTTAAATATGTGAATATCCTATTGAGACAGGAGAGGTGCAGAGCACAACCTTTAAAAGAATGACACAGTTGTTGAAGACACGACATAAACTGGTTAGAACCAACCAGGTCCAAAATGGTGGATAAGTCAACTTCCAGTGGACCTTGAGCCTCATTATATGCTCACTGTTACTACATTAGCTAATGTCACAGTCACAGGTGCCATGACAGTTCCGAGGCCAAAAAGTAGGTGGTGGCCCAATTTCTGGAAATCCCTGCCCTCTCCCCAAAATAGTTGGAATACCCCTCCCATTCATTAGCCTATGAAATTACCCTCCCCTATAAAAACTGACAACCTCGTACCCTGGAGCCTCTCACCTTCTGAGATAGCTCATACTTTGTTTGTGGAGTGTGTTTCTTCCATACACTCTTGCCTTCTGAGATGGCCCTCAATCTGTTTATGGAGTATGGATCTATCTTAATAAATCTTCTTTCACTTTACTACAGCTTGCTCTTGAAGGCTTTTCTGCACAAAGCCAAGAACTCACACTTGGTGCCCCAACCCTGGGATAAGCCTGAGACCTGGGACATGCGTGACCATCCTCTAGCCCCCCACTTTCTTTCTGCAACACTATGACTTGGCAATTTCATTCACGAGTATATACTCTATAGAAATATTTCTCAAACGTGTCAGCAGGCCAGCAACATCACTATTACCTGGATACCTATTAGAAACAGATTTTTAAGCTCCATCCCAGACCTTCCAAATATGACTATGCAGCAAAGCCCAGGAATCCTCACATATACCGACTCTCCTGGTGACTCTCATGGGCCCCAGAGTTTGAACCACTTGTTCAGAGCAATGCTATTCAAACAGAACTTGTTAGTGAGACTGGAAAGCAAGAGTGGATTACATTGTTATTTAGAAGTCAACCTGTGTAAAATAAAGTAGATTGAGTCCCATGTAGTAAAGGTAAGTACTGATTTGTAAAAGTTTTGTCCCATTTATCTATGTAGACTTCTGTGAGTAGGTATTTACTTTATTACGGAAAACATATTTCTTACTATGGGTCACAGTCATAAAAGTTTGAAATCCACCACCCTAGAAAAACTTTTGTATATGTGTACTGGAGGCATAGCCTAAAAAGTCTACAGTTTCATCATTCAAAATAAAACAAAATAAAAAGGAGAAGTCTAGACATCTAGATAACAAGAGAATAGATATACCAATCATACTGTACAGACTAGTATAATGCAGAGAAATCAATAATATGCAATAACAATGGCAAATCTTACACAGTGCTGAGTAAATAAAGCAAATCACATAAAACTGCATACAGTATCACACTATTTTCACAGAGACCAAAAATAAGCAAAGCTGAACAGATATAAGAACACATACAATCGAGGTAAAACTACATTTAAAAGCTCAGGAAAATTCAGGCGCACAGTTACATCTGGGGGACACAAAACAGTGGACTGTGGAGCTGTATACAGGTAATCTGAATGGTACTAATGTTCTCTCATTCTTAAGCTGAATGGTGGACTCATGGTGTTCTTTTTATAATTTATACACAAAATACATTTAACCGTCACATATATCAATTATAGCATAACATTTTTACTTTAAGAAAAACTTGTAATACCTGATGTCAGAATCCTTGAGTTTAGTAAGGGAAATAACACATTCAGATTCAATGCACACTCATCTATTAGCTGCTTTGACCAAAGCATACACATTGTCTCACTGAATCCTTTAAGAGTCCTGAGCGGCAGGCACTTGGCAAAGAATAGGCAATCAAATATATTTTGAGTGAATGAATGCCCAAATAATTTTCTAATTCAAAAAGAGAGTTTGATTATATGCTATGTGTTACGATCCTACCCATAGGAGGTGAATGAAATAAGAGATGATTAACTCTGTTAATAGAAAGGAACTTACGCTCTATTCGTATTGTTCCTACAGTCTAATACTTATTACCAAATGTATACTGAGAAAAATCACTTTTCTTGCTGGAATTATCTCTGGTTAAAGGTAAGAAAAAAATTAACAAACTACAGGGTACAGCTAACTAATATAACATTTCTACATTACTAGGATTTCCATTTTGCACTTAGAAGCCAAGTTAGCTACGTGCAAGGCACCAGTTCTCCTCAGGGTAGGGAAGAGCAGAGCTATAATGATACAAGAAAATAGATTACCAAGGCTAAAAAAAATCTATGGCATATTTAGTCTAAAGCACTTTAATAAGAACTACACTTTAAAAAGTGCAAAGTCAAATCCTTTTTTCATTGAATACACATTAATATAAATGAACACACTGTAAATGGCTGCCTCACAAAATTATTTCCATCCTTCACAAAGAACTATTTCCCTTTACAGGGCTCCCACAAATGTATGCATTATGTTTTTCAAACTTAGTTCATTGTTGTGTTCCCCCCCCCCCAGCACCACCACCCCCAGAACCTGGAATAATGACCAACCACTAACAGACAGAGAATTAAGTATTTGTCTTTGAACGAACTTACAAACTTATTGAGCATTTATAATAGGCACTTGGGGATGCCAGATCAAAAGTGTTATAGTATATACATATATATACACACACACATATATATATGTATGTGTGTGCCCATGTTGTTGTATAATAAATATAAGAACAGACTTAAATTTAAGGAGGAACGGGATATTTACATTTTCTCTAAGTATCTCTCAATAAAACACTTACTAATTACAAAGGTGAAAAAAAGGGTATTTTGCAGTGGAGAAGCCAGCTGACACCATCTGAATCAAGTGTTCAGAGCAATATTGCAGTAGTAATGGTGGAGTACACTGGAAATCATGATCATATGGTTGGAAACAATGAGAGGAGCCCAGTATCACTTCTGTAATATTCCTGCCAGAGATGCACAGACTGAATCTGGTCATGAGGAGATGTCATACAAACCCAGATTCAGGGCCAACTACTAAATAACCAGCCTGAAATAATTCAGAGAAGTCAAGAAAAGACCAAGGAACTCTTCTCAGATGATAGAGACCAAGGAGACA
Source organism: Budorcas taxicolor (assembly GCF_023091745.1). Taxonomy (NCBI): domain Eukaryota; kingdom Metazoa; phylum Chordata; class Mammalia; order Artiodactyla; family Bovidae; genus Budorcas; species Budorcas taxicolor. Next base: position 27,174,662 of record NC_068917.1, on the reverse strand, counting down.
TAATAACCAAATGCTACATATGATTTTAGACAGGATTCAGTTCAGTTCAGGTCAGTTCAGTTGCTCAGTCGTGTCCAACTCTTTGCGACCCCATGAATCGCAGCACACCAGGCCTCCCTGTCCATCATCAACTCCCAGAGTTCACTCAAACTCATGTTCATCGAGTCGGTGATGCCATCCAGCCATCTCATCCTGGGTCATCCCCTTTTCCTCCTGCTCCCAATCCCTCCCAGCATCAGGGTTTTTTCCAATGAGTCAACTCTTCGCATGAGGTGGCCAAAGTACTGGAGTTTCAGCTTTAGCATCATTCCTTCCAAAGAACACCCAGGGCTGATCTCCTCTAGAATGGACTTGTTGGATCTCCTTGCAGTCCAAGGGACTCTCAAGAGTCTTCTCCAACACCACAGTTCATAAGCATCAATTCTTCGGCACTCAGCTTTCTTCACAGTCCAACTCTCACATCCATACGTGACCACTGGAGAAACCATAGCCTTGACTAGACAGACCTTTGTTGGCAAAGTAATGTCTCTGCTTTTCAATATGCTATCTAGGTTGGTCATAACTTTTCTTCCAAGGAGTAAGCATCTTTTAATTTCATGGCTGCAGTCACCATTTGCAGTGATCTTGGAGCCCCAAAAAATAAAGTCTGACACTGTTTCCACTGTTTCCCCATCTATTTCCCATGAAGTGATGGGACCAGTTAGACAGGATACTTCTGGTATAAAAACAAAGGATATCAGTGCAACTCTCTAAAACTTGAATGGAATCTGAGAAGCAGAGGCTGGTAATGTATCAGTGCTCCAGTGCTAAATCCTGCCTCTGATAACATTAACATGCTTATGTAAGAGAATGACCTTGTTTGCAGAAAATAACCTATTCAGGGATGACGGAACATTGTGTTGGCAACCAATTCTCAAATGGTTCAGGAAAGAAAATCTCTTTGTACTAATAACTTTCCTATAAGCTTGAGATTATCTCAAAAAAAAAAAAAAATTTAAAGTATATAAAGGATTTAGAAGAACCCCATGTCTTAATCTGTGCCCAGTGGACTAAGGAACCCTGGGAGGGACATCAAAATCAGAGGATGCTCAAGAAGCAGCCTCAGTCTAATTTGCTCCCTTGGTTCTCTCTCCAAGGACCCATATCATGTTAAGAAGAGCTAAACTGCACCATATTTCTTCTGAGTGGAATCTAAACACCATTCCAAAGCAAACTAAAGCTTTCTAATAAGTTATATTTGTCAATTAACTCGAGGCTTTCCTAATATAAGAAAAAGCAGTGGTTTGATCTCAAAAATGCCAAATGAAGTTGCATTTTTAGACCATACACAAAAACAAAGAAAACAAACACATCTGATCTGGGGCTCTAGTTCATTTCCTCTCTATTAAAACCAATTGTTTCTGTTGAAGTAAAAGACAATAAACTTGTTATACAATTTCAAGATGTACTTGGAAACAACTTATCTATTGCTTATTTGGGAAAATCTGTTCCACTTGGTAGAATCTGTTGTGGAAACAAAACAATTTTATATGCATTCATTATAATCATCTAACGGCTATACACAAAAGATCAAAGGAGAAAACATTGTTGTTTTTGCCATCCTTGGCCTTCAGAAGCCCTCAGAATCTGCTTGGAGTATGACAGCAATGGGGTCCAGTGAGAAAGTGTCTGGTCCCCCAGAAAAAGCAGTGAATAACTCAAAGTACTGCAGCTTCTTCTCCTAAAAGCACACCCAGGCAGCCTGGATGAACAGGTAGACATTTGTCTTTCTTTCTTTCTTCTTTCTGTTCCTTTTTCTTTTTTTAAAGAAACCGATATGGGTTATTTTAGTTTTTTGAGAAGATGAGAATGCATTTTCCCTTGAAACTGACACAGAGTAGAGTTGATAAAAAGAAAGAAAGAAAGAAAGAAAAATCCAGTGTTCATTCACTGTATACCTAGCACCTGGCATTAAGTATGGCCCATAGCAGGCCCTCAAATATTTTAAAAGTACTTATGCTTTCTAAGGATAAGGCAAGCGCTAAGCTTAAAAAAAATACAAACACACAGACACAGAGATTGGTACCTGAAGACATGGGATAGGACAAGACTTATCAACACTTAAGAATGTCCTCTCAAACTTGATTTTCAGAAGAAAGAAAACTCAGTTTTGTTCAGGGAATTTTCATATATGAAGCAAGAAACAAAAGGGTAAAAATCTCCTGCTAGAAATCTTGTAGGATTTTAAAGGCATCTTGGATTTGAGCCAAAGGTGTCTTGAGCCTGTCCTACCTGTCCCAGATTCAAATATTCTGAACCATTTTCAGGTCAAGTATCCTGATTTTGGTGCATGTGTGTATGCCTGTGAGAGAGAGAGAGAGAAGGGAGAGAGAGAGAGAATCCCAAGAAGTTAAAAGCAGCTTCCCAAAGAAAGAAGTGGCAAGCCAGCCTCAGTAAGCTGATTCTAATAAAGCATATTACCAGCCAACTTTCCAACCCTGAGGAGAAAAATCTTTTAATATCTAAGCACTCAAAATCACTCCTACCCCATGACTTATTTGCATCTCTACTTTGAAAAACTTGCGAGATTACAAACTTATTTGTTGACTTTATTACAGCCTTTTTCACATGCTGGTTAATGCCAAGAAAAACCACTTCTAAAGTCATGCATACCCTTCTATTCAACTGAGAAAAAAGACTCCAAAACTTATGTTTGTCTCTAATTCATGGAAAATGAAAATGCAACCCATCCCCACAGACAGGCTGATGTTGGCTTAAGAAAATTTGGGTGGTGGGAGCACAACTTCTTAATTATCATTTTCTTTACAGAAATTGGATTTTCAGACACAAGATACAGAGAACGTCAGTCTACAAAGCAAGAGACAAAAGGATAAAGTTGGCTACCAGCAGCAAATGCAGGGCTCTACTCTGGCAATTTATCTATTAAGGGCTTCAGGTTTAATCCCTGGGTTGGGAAGATCCCCTGGAAGAGGGCATGGCAACCCACTCCAGTATTCTTGCCTGGAGAATCCCATGGACAAAGAAGCCTGGCGGGCTACAGTTCAGGGGGTCGCAAAGAGTCAGACACGACTAGGCCACTAACACTTTCAGGAGGGGACTCGTGTATAATTGTCCTAGTGGCCTGAAGGCAACTAAAGGAAGTGTCCCTGGAGATTTGTTTTATTTTTACTACTATTGTCACTTTTAATTGCATTTTTAAAAGAAAACTAACATTCCTCTATATTATGATAGAATATGCCAGAACAGTGAACAACAACACTGACTCCACTATGCCTTGATTGGCCAATCATTTCAGTATTTGACCACTTACGCATTTACAAAGCAGGAAGCTTGACCTATTATATCAGAGAATCTCTTCAACTATGAAACTACATGTAAATGCATGTTTTTCTCCTTTTACAAATGAGGAAACAGAAGGATGGAGATCAGTAATTTGTCCAAAGTTACACAGTTACTAAGTGCCGATGCTAGCATCTGGGCGGGGGTGGGGGTGGGGGTGGGGAGTCTGTTTTCTAGAGAATTCTACTCTTTCCACCGCTGTGCTATGTTTTCTTCATCAAAAGACATCAGAATAAGGTGTTCAGAACACAAAACAGTGAGAAAGTGACCACCTATCACAATAATCAATATAGGTTGTATAATCACCTTCAGGGCTGATTAATCAAGGAAGATCTTTGTGCCTGTGAGACATTCACCCCTGTGTTGCTCTGCAGGTCAGAGGCTCATACATCTTTAACCTCAATGCATTTTCTTTTAAGGAAGGTAAATCAGAATAAACATTTAATTATAACATGTTTTTCCAATTAAAAAGAAAAAAAGAATCGAAGCCAAAATCAGGAGTATGTATACAAACCACAAAAATCCCTTCAGGAAAAGTATAGAAAAGAAGATTCATACGAGATGACCGCAGGGGACACTATAGATGGAGAAGAGAAGCCCAAGAAACCTGACCCTGGCAGGGAGCACGATGGACATAAGAAATGGAGCCCTTCTTCATCAAGAGGAGGAAGAGGAATCTAGGGAAAAAATACAGAAGGGACATAAGGGAAAGCAGACTCATGAACTGGTTCCAGCCCTGGCCTGGGGAACCATCCATGTGCTGTGCTCAGTGACTTCAGTTCTGTCTGACTCTTTGCTACCCTATGGACTGCAGTCCACCAGGCTCCTCTGGCCATGGGACTTGCCAGGCAAGACAACTGGAGTGGGTTGCCATGCCCTCCTCCAGGGCATCTTCCCAACCTGAAGATTGAACCTGTGTCTCTTCTGTCTCCCTCATTGGCAGGCTGGTGCTTTTACCCTTAGCACCACCTGGGAAGCACAAAGGAACTATGAACGTGAAAGTGTTAGCCGCTCAGTCGTATACAACTTTTTGCAACCCCAGGGACCATAGCCCGCTAGACTCCTCCATCCATGGAATTCTCCAGGCAAGAATACTGGAGTAAGTTGCCATTTCCTTCTCCAGGGGATCTTCCCAACCCAGAGATCGAACCCAGGTCTCCCACACAGCAGGCAGGCTCTTTACCGTGTCAAGAGTCAGATCAGATAAAGTGCATCTTAAATCTGGAACAAAGTGGAAGGCATTCTTAAGCAAGAACGGTCACTGTTAAGCCCTAGAGTAACCCTAATCTGGAGCACATTGATGCTCTCTTTACCGTAGCATTTAGAGGTCAAAATTATCAAAAGAGGAAATGTCCACTTTATTTCATCATTACATAAAAAAAAATAAATAAATCACCTCCCACTGTGTGAAATTCCCAATAGCAAAGGCTATATTATTCAGCTGGTCTTCCAGGTTTTGTAGCCATGTCCTTTCGAAGTGTTAGCCTGGTTTAGCACAATAGTCTGGTCAAAAGCCTTCTTGCTGCCTGTGCTTAAACCAGATCTTTATAGTGATCTGTGGATGATAAATAACAGTATCATAAGGTAAAAAGCACAAAGCAGAGGGGTAGAATAAGCAGCCAGGCTAAACCTTGAAAGGACATGGGCATTCAAAACTGGAGAACAAATTTTCAGGAAAGTTTTATTTATTATTTCCCTAGAAATAATAAATCACTCCTGCCTAGACTATCTCAGGCAAGACAGTTTTAACATCAAAATCACTTTTTTTGCCTGGACCCATAAATAGTTCTATGACCGTAAATGACTGTCCAGATGGTGCACAAGGATGCTTGGCCAATGGGATAAGGACTAGCTGAGGTCCAGCCGTGCTCATCCTAGCCATGCCATGTTCCTCAGTCTAGGGTGTCATGAGGCAGAGGAGCAAGCGCTTACTTCTAATTTGCCCAAAGACGCCATGGACACAGTATGAGCAGACTTCTGTCGGTATAACCCAGTATAACCCACTCAAAACCATCTCTTCAGTCACCCAGAGTTCATGTGAAGACTAAAATTTGCAAGGTTAACCAATTTTTTATTATATTTCCTTTTTACTCAAACTATAGTTGAGTGGACTAGTTTGTTTTTGGGATAAGGCATTCTCATTTTACTCAATGTTTCCATTAATGTCTTTTTATATTTAAGACTTCCCTGGTGGCTCAGACAGTAAAGAATCTGCCTGCAACGGAGGAGACATGGGTTTGATCCCTGGGTAGGGAAAATCCCCTGGACAAAGGAATGGCAACCCACTCCAGTATTCTTGCCTGGAGAATTCCATGGACAGAGGAGCCTGGTGGGCTATAGTCCATGGGGTCACAAAGAGCTGGACACAATTGAGTGATGTAACCATTTCATATTACCCACAGGTCTCCAATCTACCCTATAAAGGGCAGAAAGGCAAAAACAGCATTTACAAAGACAAGCTACCAAATCTACACCTATAATAATCTATATTAAAATATAAATTTTTCCAAATAACAGACCTAATTTGGCCCATCCCACTGCAACAACAATAAACCTAGACTATCATTCTTCTGTATTGTCAGAACCATTAAGAAACAACCTCAAATTTGTGAAAAACAAATTTTCACGAAGTTCTTTTGTCTCTAATTTCATCTATAGTATTTAGGCCTTAAGCCAGTGACTTTAATTTTGAGAAGCTGAGAGCATAAGGAGAAAATAATAACAAACAAAAACATAGAACACATTACCAGTAACTTCTTAACAAACAACCAAAAATTTTACATCAATACTCTTAAGTTTGAGAACATGTTTTTATAAAGAACAAAAATAAAGTAAGTTATGTAGTCTAAAATGTATGAAATTCATGTTTAATATATTAAGTGCAAAACACAAACATTTTGTACAATCCTATCTACATGAAAAATGCAATGTAAAATACACATTATGATCACTAGAGGGATTATAAATGATTCTTCTTTTTGCTTTTCTAGAAAGTCTACATTGTTCTAAAGTTAGCATACATTTATTTTAAAATCTGTTAAAAAAAAAAACAAAACACACCAGATTCCTTCTTGAGGCTAAAGCATGTTCTTTCTTAGCAGAAAACCATCATTATGTCAGTCCTGAAATGGAAATCTTTCATTTTCACCTTTCTAGGTAATAAACAACGTGGTTTAAACCAAAACATAATAAAAAACCTATAGAAAAAAAGAGGCTGAGTCAATGAATAAAATAATTATATTCTGACTGCTTAACTATGTACCACATTTTATTTAATAATCTCAGAAGGAAGGGGATAATTCAGATTTATACCAATCTACAGCCCAAGGTAAATTAATAGCAGATTCAAGAATTGAATTTGTGCCTTTAGATTTCAAATCAAACACTCTTTATACCACACACCATGGCTGTGTCCTTTGTGGAATAAAGGATATTATATTAAACTACCTACCATTTGTCCTTACTCCTCAAAATTAAAACAAATATCTATTTTAAAAGTCTCAGACATTTATTTCCAAAACTGCTACTACAGATCCTAATCACTGTCAAGTTTTCTTATAACTTACAGGAAACGAAAAATTTAGAAAATAGAATGTTAATCTGTTTCCCTTTCCCTTTTCTACTCCCTCCTCCCAAACTGTTTCTCTTGTAATATTATAGAGTATGAACCCAAAAAATATCCAGGGGTGACGATCAACACAAAAATTCCTTTACCATCCTAGGAGTCTGGGAACGGATTCAGATACATTAGATAAACTTTCTGTGCAGCTTTGAAACCAGGGCATAAAGAACCACCTGAGCCAAGAAGGGAGAAAGAAAGTGAACCAATAGTTTTCAACTATAGTATTTTTGTTTTTAAAAAGAGAAAGAACTATTCATTTCTTAACTTCAAATTCTCCGATTTCTTCTTTTCTTGGCTTTTTTGGTCTGTGCGCATTGGAGACAGGAGCTAGGGGCAGGGCTGTGTGACGGTTTTCTTTCAGATATTACAGCATTTCCTTTCAAGACTACACTAAGGTTCCTACGCAGGGTCAGCTGAACTGCTGCTCCCGAGTGGCCAGCCGAAAGCAGCATGGCACAGCATCCGGCACTAACAGTTCAAACGCTCGTCACGGCTTTTCCTGCTCCACGCTGCAGGAGTATCTGCCTGTTTCTTCCTCAGCTTAGCCTTTGCTCAACTTAGGCAGGAGAAGTATCTGAACTCTGGACTCAGTGAAAAGTGTGCCTCTATATTTTTCCCTCCTTACTGAACAGGTCAACAGGTAACCTAGAAGAAAGGGACAAACGAAGGCAGGAAGATCTATAGCACAGATGCTTTTTTGGTGCCTATTTTCAAGTCTTTAACTGTCCTTCAAACAACATATGTGATTTTCAGAAGATGTTAAACTATAAATTAACCATGAAGTATGCTGAGTGACATAAATAACTTTTCTACTATCATGACCATACTTTCCAATTGATTTCATAACTTGGACATTCTAGTTATCATGTATATATCTGTTCTGCTTTCATGATTTACTTCTCCAGACTTTTGATGAGGGGCAGGGGGGTGGGAGTCAAAGAAATGGAAAGGAAAAAGCACTAAATATGACATAAAATTGACCTCAGTTCTGAGAAACAACCAAATAGATGAGGCTGCCTGCTTGATCTTACATTCATTTAAATATATCACGTTTTATCAGTGCTGGTGAAAAACAGCAGCATGCTTTGATCTCTTGAGGCAGACGTTTACAGGATGATATATATTGAAAAATTACATAAAGGCACACTAGTCCCAAAACAAATATCCAAAAATTCAATGAAGCTGTCCAGTAACAGCAACTAAAATAATTTTCTATGTATTATTTCCTTTGAGTTATTTTAAAAATAAGCAGCCAGCTATTCCTCTCTGGGCACTGTTAAGATGAGTTTGCCACAAAAGCCACTTATATTTTTAGAAGCCAAAGTCTTGACAAATCAGTTCCGAGGAACATAATTTGTTACACATTGAAGAATGCCCGAAAACACAGACCTTGGTTAAAGAGGCTTCCGTATCTTTTTGTAACCTTTCCAAACGTAAGTATGTGGGAAGAATACTCATAAATTTAAGCTGAAACATTTAGAACATCTCCAATTTAGAACACATTAAAATGCGGTCTTTGAAGGAAATGAAAATGGCTTTAAACACATGAAAAGATGCTCATCATCACTTGTAAGAGAAACGTGAATTAAAAATGAAATATCATTTTTCACTCATCATATTAAGGGGAAAAATGTTTAATGAATCACTGGATGGCGAAATAGGCACTCTTACACATTGTTGATGCAAGCATAAAGTAGTATAACATCCTTGGCAGGCAATTTGTAACTGTCTATCAAAACCTAAATTCCACTTTGCCTTGGAGCCACGATTTTACTCCCAGGAATTTATCCTACAGATACACTCATCCATGTGCACAAACAACGACAGAAAAGGTTATTCACTACAGCATCGTTGGTGGCCTGGAGGAAGACTCATTATATGTCATTTTGTATTGGATGTGTATTTACCTACTAAAAAAAAATTAAAATTTGAGGGGAAGAGAATGTGATCTGTACTGTTTAGAAATTCAAAGTGTTCTGAACTCCCCTACAAAAGGCAATACTAAACCATCCTACACAAGATTCATTCCAGAACCCTGAGATCAAATGCTATGTTCAGATGGCTTGACACGGCTGCATTAGTGAAAGCTCCTTATCATAAGATCCCATTGGCCCTTTAGTAACCAAAACCCTTTGTTGGGAGTCCACTGTGGGTCTGATTTCTACTTCACAATAAGTAGTGCTTCAAAAAAATTCCAATTTATTCCTTGCAAAAACATATCAGATATAAATGAGACTGTCACTCTGAGAAACAGGACTGCATTAGGCTGCAGACTTAACACAGACTGAAAGCATGTTCCCCATGTCTTCTCCAGCAAATCCTGCCAAATGGGCGTCTGAAACGTCCTATTGAAACAGGTGGTGTCTGAACAGAATTGGATTTCTGCCTATAGAAACCCTAGTTTTAACAACTGCTGTGGTTAGTTTTAATTTTCAGTCCTCAGAATTAACTGCTTGCCAGCGATTCAGAAATAGACTGAACAACATGTTTAGACCTTGCTCTGTTTAATTGAGGAAAGAAAGAAAGGGGAAAAAAAAAAGCCCACCAACACCCTACCACCATCCCATAAAAAACAACAGAACCAAAGCAGACCACTTGATTTCTAGGCCAAAAAAAAAAAGGGAGCAGCTGTAAAACAAACTCAACTCTCTTAAGATGATTGCCCCTTTTGTGCCTTCTTCATAGAAGCACAAGATGTGCATACATACTCGCTGAACACACTACTTAGGAAATCTAAGGGTTTTGAGAAACTTTTAATCTTCTGGAAATTTAGAATTAAGAACAATGATCATTTTTCTAATGAAAGTGGACATCTTAAAAAATGATATTGCCAACAGACCTCTGTTTCAATTTATACAAGCAAAATACAAACAGCCAGAATGTAAATTCGTTGAAGAAAGATACAAAGGGCTAATTCCCTTTAAACCCAATGGGTTGTGCACACTTGCTGGTGATAAAACACATATTCTTGTGAATAAAGCTAGCGTAGCTTACACTAAATAACGAACTTTTTCCACTGTACCTTTAAGTGCTTGATATAAAAATGGATAAAGCTGTAATTTTCTAGGCCAGCAATCAAAGGAAAAGGAATCCAGGGACTGGTTATCGACCATTGAGCCGCACAACATGGTTACCCATTCTCAATGAAGGAAACACTGTTTTGACCACTATACAGATGATGAACTGAGATTCAAAAACATGTAATAATTTTCCAAGGGTCATTCAGCTAAAAGATGACAGAGATGAGGTTTTAATTTAAATCTGCCTGATTTCAAAATGTCTCCAATTGTCCCATACTTCCTCCCAGAAGAAAATTCAGAGAGATAAGTTAATAAAATGACGTTTCAGTTATATGACAAACACTGTATCATTGCTTTGCCAACACCCACATAAAAACTCATCCTCTCTCAATCAAAAGTGATGGATGTCAAATCCTTCTGCATTTTTCAGTGTGACTGAACTCCAGCTAGTAAGAAGGTGATCAAGCAAACAGAGAGAAACCCATCCATCGCAATCATAACTCCTTAGAAAAAAATCCTGACATTGTAAAGAGCATATTTGAAAATCCTTCCACATGGATTCATCAGTTCATGGAAAAAAAAAAAAGCATCTCAGTGAAAGTGAGAGTTGCTTCCCAGTGGGGTACATTTGATCCTTTTGCTTATAACTCAAGTATAAATAGATGACATCAAGTCTGGCCCTCACAAGTTTACAGCTCACTGTGCCCTACCTCTCCTACCAACCAAAGAAGAAAATAAGATCTCAAAATGAAGGCAATCTCCTTCCAGAAGTTTTTAGATTGTTATTGTCCATTTTTAACCTCTGGCCTGGTTTAGTTACTAAGTTGTGTCTGATTCTTGCAGCCGCATGGACTGTAGCCTGCCAGGCTCCTCTGTCCATGGGAATTCCTAGGCAAGTATACTGGAATAGGTTGCCATTTCCTTCTCCGGGGGACTTTCCTGATCCAGGGATTGAACCTGTATCTCCTGCATTGCTGACAAATTGTTTACCAACTTAGCCACAAGGGAAGCCCCTTTCTGACCCCTATCTTCTGTCTTTTTCTTACACAGGCCCCAGAGAGGCTAGCTCTTAAACCAAATCTACAATTTCCCTATAAGCGCCAGTGACATCTCTCATTTAGAGAAAAATACCTGCATGTAAATAAAATCATTTTGTATTTCTGTATTCTCTGAAAGTGATGCTTAAATCCAAAATGTCCTTTCCACACATTTTTTCTCTTTTCTTTGAAAGCAACGATTCCTTAATTTTAGATAGCTGTTAAAGAGAAGAACACAGACAGTGTAAGTTTCTTCCAAGGGGGAAGCACACCAAGATTTCTTTGACACTATTTAGAAAAGAATTACAACCTTTTTTTTAAGAAAAAAAAAAAAAAGAGTAAAAAGAAGAAAATCTCACTGACCCCCTCCCACCAAAAAAAAAGTTGTCATATAGCTTACAGGTTTATAGATTATGAAAATCTGCCATTTTTCAAGATTCTTCTGGCAAAATGTTCTTTGGAATCATTTTCGTCTGAAAGCTGAAAAGCATTTTCTAAGGTGTTGCCAGCTCTAAAAACAACCTTTCTGATCCCTTGGAAAGCCAAGTTCTACTTTTAATAGTGCTATGTGCTTTTGTTTTCAAAGAAAAAAGTGACAGGAAGGAACTACAGCCAAATGGTAGGTTTACTCTACTCATGCCTCAAGCTACATATGATTTCACACAGTACACATGAAGAAGGGATTGATTTTTTTCCTTTAAAAACAACATACACCTCCATGGTACATATGCAATACTTAAATATGAGGAAAAACAGCACCCCCTTTCACCCCAGGCTCCAGTTAACAAAAACGTTTATACAAAGAGACAGTCATGAGCATAAGATTTTCTAATAGACATCAAAAGCAAAAGCAACAAAAGCAAAAACAAACAAGCAGAACTACATCAAACTAAAAAGCTTCTGCCCAGCAAAGGAAACCATCAAAAAAATGAAAAGAAATGGGAGAAAATACTTGCAAATCATATATCTGATAAGAGATTAATATCCTATATATATAAAGAACTCATACAACTCAATGGCAAAAAAAAAAAAAAAAAAATCAAACAGTATGATTTTTAAATGTCAGAGAATCCAAATAGATGTTTTTCCAAAGAAAATATACATATGACCAACAGGTACATGAAACGTTACTTGACATCACTAATCATCAGAAAAATTCAAATCAAAATAAGCTATTACCTCATACCAGTAACAATGGCTCTCATCAAGAAGACAAGAGCTGGTAAGTGTTGACAAGAATGTGGAGAAAAGGGGACCCTTGTGTACTGTTGTCAAGTGCAGTCACTATGGAAAACAATATGACCCTTCCTCAAAAAATGAAAAATAGAACTCATATGATCCAGCAATCATACTTCTGGGTCTATACCCATTAAAACAGGATACTGAAGATATAATATATCTGTCCTCCCATGTTCACTGTAGCATTTTTTACAATGGCTAAGATATGAAAATAACCAAAGTGTCCATCAACAGATGAATGGACAAAGACGATGTGGAGATTTGTGTATGTGCACGCGTGTACACAACAGAATATTATTCAGCCATGGTAAGGAAGGACATCCTCCCATTTACAACAACATGGATGAACCCTGAGGATATTAGGCTAAGTGAAATGAGCCAGACAAACTGTATGATATCGCTTATACGTACAATCTGAAAAAAGTTAAACTCATAAAAACAGAGGCCAGAATGGTACTTACCAAGGGCTGGGAGAGGGGAGGTGCGAGAGAAGGGAAGGTATGGATCAAAGAGCACAAACTTCTAGTTATAAGAGGAATAAGTTCTAGGGATCTGATGTGTAGCATGAGAGTTATAGTTAATAACTAAACTACATATGTGAAATTTGCTAAGAGTAAGTCAAATGATAGAGAAATGGTAATTACTTGATGTGCTGCAGGTGTTAGCTAATGCCATGGTGATAATGATTCTGCAATACACAAGTGTATCAAATCAACATGCTAGAACCTTAAGGTATACTTCATGAAGCTGGAGAAAGATCTCCAATCAACTCAAAACGGCCCATAAAACAGCTGACACCATGACAGACTGCATTAATAGTAAAGAGTTGGACACTACTTAGCAACTAAACAACAATAATGATAAAAATTAAAATGTCAGGTGAACAAAATACAAGGTATACAAAAATCTCAGTAAGACAGTTAAATAGTTCAGATTCTCTCATTTCCATCAAAGACTGTTTTAACCCTCCCATGTGAAATGGGTAGAATCCATGAGATTACTGGTATTTCAAATGAATTTTTAAATGTTCATTTTACTACAATATTTACTCAAGTCAGTTACTTAAAGAACTTATGTCGAATAATGGGTGTGCTTGAGAACTTCACATTTTAGAGTTGTCAAGATACAATGTAAATCTAATGGGGGAAAACAGGCAGGCTTCGAATAGCACTTAAAGAAATACAAAGAAGGGAAGTTAGAAGTCAAGGAGGATAATTCTGAGATAAAAGCTGAGTGGAGAGAAAGACAGAAATCAACGAGAGACCTTATCAGGGTGCAGTGCTACACTCTGCCGCATTATCACTGACCTGTAACCTCTTCTCCAGCTCACAAACAACCCTTGAGTACTCCAGGACTAAGTGGATGTTTTAAAAAGTTCTTGTGTCATATTTACTTTTTCCGACGACCCTTATCAGAAGCCTGATGTACTCAAGCTCCATAATTCACACACTCCAATTACCTACCTAACTACATACCCGAGAGGAATAACCAGAAGCGTAAAATGCCACCGTCTTAAAAAGAAAAATAATGGGAATGATTAGGATTTAAAATGGACAGGCTCATTTTTAAGGGCATAGTCACAGATAAGTAGCATCAACACTGTGCTCTAGATAACTAAAAAGAATCAAATAAGGTTTGTTTAAAAAACATTCCTGAATAAATATATAATAAATCCCTAACTTTAAGTTGTATGACAAAAGCCCATTTCTCTACTGAGATGCATTTCTCCATGAAGCACTATAAATCGTCATTCATTTCCAAAGCTGGCCCATCAATATCTATTTAACCCATAATCTACTGACATGCAGTACAGTGTGGAATGAAATGTGGTAGAAGTTCTTGTAGAATTTCAGATGAATGTTGGCCTGTATAAAATCCAATTCTTTCCTACAAAGCTCTCAGGTAGAGTTTATCAGCGCAAGGAGGCATCTTGAGAAGTTACCATCTACATACCCTTCATATAATAAGCTCATGAACGCAAAACTTCAAAAACATTTCAGTAAAACTAAAGGAAGGAAATCCTAAAGAATGCACTGGAAAAAAAAAGGGGGGGGGGGGAAATATATAATAAAAAAAGAAAACAACATGCTGCAAAATGTCATGGGATCTGAACTGCCTACATAATATGACACAAGGAGTTCAGCTAAAGTAGAAGCTGATGGTCCCAGTAGCACTCAATGTTAAGTAGATTTCGACCCATCAATAATGTTTGTCTGTGCAGCTGACTTCGCTGCAAGCAAACATTCCATGTTTATGAGAAATTCCACTTAAAAGTCTTTCCCTATCCTAGCCAATTCACATGGGCAAAAACTTACCATGCTAATGATCATTATCTTAAAAAGAAAAATCCATCTATTACCTACACACAATTCAAACAAACAAAAATATGCTTTTAAATGAAAAATACATAATTTGAATAAGTACATCTTTTCTATTAATTTTGACCTTAAAATTTGGACAATATAGTTTTTAATGTAACTTTCAATACACCAAAATAAAATTAAGGCACTGTTCTCAACTGAAAATAGTTTGGGTTTGGACTGTTGTCGAAATAAATCTGAACTGTGTAGACTACACGTGCATGCTAATTCGCTTCAATAGTGTCTGACTCTTTGTGACCCTATGGACTGTAGCCCACCAGACTCCTCTGTCCATGGGATTCTCCAGGCAGCACTAGAGTAGACTGCCACGCCCTCCTCCAGGGGATCTTTCTGACCCAGGTACCAAACCAGAGTCTCTTGCATTGTCTCCTGCACTGCAAGTGGATTCTTTATCGCAGAGCTAGCAGGGAAGCCCAAATAAGACTATAAGGCTGTTCTAACCAACAATGTAATTTCAGACTCATACCTACTTAAAATACTGTTTGCTTACCGCTTCTTTTCAAACCATGAGTACACAGTGAGGTCATTAAGGTGCTTCATTTCTTTTACCTCTCTCAAAACACTATCATACTTCTGGACACACTGCTGCTACTGCTGCTAAGTCGCTTCAGTCATGTCCGACTCTGTGTGACCCCATAGACGGCAGCCCACCAGGCTCCCCCGTCCCTGGGATTCTCCAGGCAAGAACACTGGAGTGGGTTGCCATTTCCTTTTCCAATGCATGAAAGTGAAAAGTGAAAGTGAAGTCACTCAGTCGTGTCTGACTCTTAGCGACCCCATGGACTGCAGGCTACCAGGCTCCTCCACCCATGGGATTTTCCAGGCAAGAGTACTGGAGTGGGTTGCCACTGCCTTCTCCCTTGACACATTAGGAACTAGCTTTCTATGGGAAGGCTTTTCACAAGAAGACAATATCACTTACCCCTCCTGCCTTCAGCAACTTTCTTCTGAACTCCTCTGTGGGATTGTTGAAAGTCAGTTTTTCACAGCGGAGGTGATTCACTGGTGGATGGCCTTCAAGATGCAGGAATAAGTCATAATCAAAGCGAACTTTCTTAGGTTCTTCCTAAAAGTTAAAAAAAAAATAAATAAGAACACAGAGAGTCAGGCATAAATAGAGATTTAGAAAGCAAAAGTTTACTCCTGATAAGGATCAGAAAAGACCCAGAGGTCTAACAGCTATAGTGTCAAAGAAGTACCAGGGGAAAAAGATCATCATGAAACTATCTACAAAGCAAAATGGAAACATCTGAAAAATTAGCTTTTCTTCGAGGAAAACTGAAAAGAATAAATTCATCATCTTTCTTGCAATCTCTCAAGAGGTATAACACCACTAACACAGTCACTCAACTGGAACCCTAAGACATCCCTGCAGCCACTCTTCCTCCCCTGACTCTACCACCCTACACCCATCATCAAGAGCTGCCATTTTCTCTTTTAAAATACTTCCTGAAAAAGCCCTCTAACCCATACCTGGCATGCTCTTACACATTGCCCAAACTACTATAAAATCCTTCCTCTAACAAGTCTTCCTACTTTAGGATAGATTATCAATTCCTTCTTCATTCAAGCCTCCAAATTATCCATATGAAACAAAAACCTAGCCATTTTCACTCCTCGATTAAAATTTCACAAGTTCCCAGTGCCATCAGAATAACAATCTGAGCTCACCTATATGCCACTTAGGAGAAGACAATGGCACCCCACTCCAGTACTCTTGCCTGGAAAGTCCCATGGACGGAGGAGCCTGGTGGGCTGCAGTCCATGAGGTCACTAAGAATCAGACACGACTGAGCGACTTCACTTTGGCTTTTCACTTTCATGCAATGGAGAAGGAAATGGCAACCTACTCCAGTATTCTTCCCTGGAGAATCCCAGGGACGGGGGAACCTGGTGGGCTGCCGTCCACCAGGGTGGAGTCGCACACAGTCGGACATGACTGAAGCAACTTAGCAGCAGCAGCACATGTCACTTAGGATTTTCAACATCTACTCTTGGTTCCAAGTCTCACCATAGCCTTTCCACCCATCTGATGGTCTAACCACATGCTGTAGTTGGTTGCTCCCAGATTTTATTCATTCTCAGTTAACTCTGGGTTTCACTCTGGCTTTACATTTCTATGGTCACTATCTACCTCCATTTCTCCACCTTCTGCTTTACATGGGTAACTTCTACTCATCTCTCTCTCTTCAGGTTTTATTGGGAAGGCTTCCTTGAACTCCGATCCTAAACGCCTCTCTTCTGTTCTGTGTGCCTCTCTCTCTGATCCTTGCCACATCTTAGAATAACTCTCTTCTTACTATCTCCCTTTACTCTGCTGGATCATAAGATCTTTGAAAGTAGGAATAATGGCTGGGTCATCATTGTACCCTCAACAACTAGCTTAGTGCCCTGTGCATCATAAAAATGCAATAATGCCTGTGAAATGGATGAACATGTGGCATTTTCCTGGAGGACAAAACAGCACCGTATCCAAGAGAACACAATAATTATAATTCCATGAAACTCAAGGTTCTACTCTCCAGCCAGTACTTTAGCTAGCTAAACATCTAAACCTTTCTACTGTCAGATTCTCAGGCATCCACAGGGAAATGAATACTCAGCATAATAATAACAATAATATGTTCTTTAACATTTATCTCATTTAATTCTCATAGCTCTCCTTAGGGTCAGTTGTCAGCTCTGTTTCACAGATGAGGAAATTAAAGCACTTAGAATTTATTACTTTATATAAAAGTCCTTGTGTATTATAGATATTAACCATCTCTGTGAAATGTTACATTTTTTCCATTTGTCATTAGTTTCACCATTTTACTTTTTTAATAACAGCTATTTATGTTTTTTTAATAATAGCTTTATTGAGAAATAATTCACATATCATAAAATTTATCCATTAGGAGTGTAATAGTTACTGGGTTTTAGTACATTCACAGAGTTATGAAATTATCATTCTAATTTCAGATTTTCATCACTCCAGAAAGATATCTCAAGCTCATTGGTAGTCATTACCCATTCCTCCAGATCCTGCATCCCCTGGCATCACTGATCTATTTCTGTTTCTATGGAGTTGCTTATTTCAGACATTTTGCATAAATACATGAACATACATAAAATGTGTACACAATATGTGATCTTTTGTGACCGGCTTCTCACACTCAGCATGATGTTTTTGAGGTTCATCCATGTTATAGCATCTGTCAGTTGCTTTTTACACATCATATGGGTATTCTTGGTTTTGGTTATCCATTTGTTGGTAAATAGAAATGTGGGTTGTTTCCATTTCTGGCCATTATGAACAATGCTGCTGAATTTCTCCTGGGTATACACCTAGGAGTGCAATTTCTGGGTCATAAGGTAACTCTATGCTGTACATTTTTTAGGAACGACCTTACTGTTTCCCAGGGTGACCGCACCATTTTAAAATCTCACCAGCAACATGAGGAATTTGTGTGTTTTTTTTAAATACAGTATTTTCTAAAATTACACAGTCAAATAAACAATGTTTTTCTCTTTCAAAAAAGAGTTATATTACTCACGTGTAATATAATAAAGTGATTTGAACCCAGTTCTTTTGACTAAAAAGTCTTAGCAACTGAAACTGTCAGAATGTAGGCATTACCTACTACATATTCATGGGTCTCACCTCTTCATTCAAACTTACCTAAATCATAGTCTCGACTCATTCACTCACCATCGCTCACTTCTATTACGCATCTGGCAGAAAACTTGCTGCTTCTTTCTTTCATCAGAATGCCATTCTCTCTCAGGGTGCCCTTTTCCTCACACTTACTGGCATTCCTTCTTAGTTTTCCTCACAAGCTTCTGTGTTTCCTTTCTCATTGACTCTTAAATGCCCTTTATCTTTTTGAAAAGTTCCCCAGGGAGACAACACCCACTTATAGGAAGTTAGTTCCTCCCCCGTGACCCTGACTCCCCTCTCTTTACCTCCAGCCCAACACCTGACTCCATTTGTGTGTGTTCCAGTCTAGCCACACTCCACTGGGATGAAGCACAGCAACAGCAAGCTCATGCATTATCCTAAACTGAAGTTATCTTCATGTGTCCTTTCCCCCATACTCTATATGATGGCAAACAGAAATCTGACCACTTACCAAGGCTAACATTCACAAAAATCATCCCTAACACTTCCTTCTCCCTTACTCATCACAGTCAAACTGTTCCTGAGATCTATTCAGTATTCCTCCTTCAGTTCAGTTCACTCACTCAGTTATGTCGGACTCTCTGAGACCCCATGAACCGCAGCACACCAGGCCTCCCTGTCCATCAACTCTCGGAGTTCACTCAAACTCACGTCCATCGAGTTGGTGATGCCATCCAGCCATCTCATCCTCTGTCATCCCCTTCTCCTCCTGCCTCCAATCCCTCCCAGCATCAGGGTCTTTTCTAAGGAGTCAACTCTTCTCATGAGGTGGCCAAAGTACTGGAGTTTCAGCTTTAGCATCAGTCCTTCCAATGAACACCCAGGTCTGATCTCCTTTAGAATGGACTGGTTGGATCTCCTTGGAGTCCATGGGACTCTCAAGAGTCTTCTCCAACACCACAGTTCATAAGCATCAATTCTTCGGCACTCAGCTTTCTTCACAGTCCAACTCTCACATCCATACATGACCACTGGAAAAACCATAGCCTTGACTAGATGGACCTTTGTTGGCAAAGTAATGTCTCTGCTTTTGAATATGCTATCTAGGTTGGTCATAACTTTCCTTCTATGGAGTAAAGGTCTTTTAATGTCATGGCTGCAGTCACCTCTGCAGTGATTTTGAAGCCCCCCAAATAAAGTCTGACACTGTTTCCACTGTTTCCCCATCTATTTCCCATGAAGTGATGGGACCAGATGCCATGATCTTGGTTTTCTGAATGTTGAGCTTTAAGCCAACTTTTTCACTCTCCTCTTTCACTTTCATCAAGAGGCTTTTTAGTTCCTCTTCACTTTCTGCCATAAGGGTGGTGTCATCTGCATATCTGAGGTTATGGATATTTCTGCCGGAAATCTTGATTCCAGCTTGTGCTTCTTCCAGCCCAGTGTTTCTCATGATGTACTCTGCATAGAAGTTAAATAAGCAGGGTGACAATATACAGCCTTGACATACTCCTTTTCCTATTTGGAACCAGTCTGTTGTTCCATGTCCAGTTCTAACTGTTGCTTCCTGACCTGCGTATAGGTTTCTCAAGAGGCAGGTCAGGTGGTCTGGTATTCCCATCTCTTTAAGAATTTTCCACAGTTCATTGTGATCCACACCATTAAAGGCTTTGGCATAGTCAATAAAGCAGAAGTAGATGTTTTTCTGGAACTCTCTTCCTTTTTCCATGATCCAGTGGATGTTGGCAATTTGATCTCTGGTTCTAAAACCAGGAATAAAAGTATTCCTCCTTCAGTTCAGTTGCTCAGTCGTGTCCGACTCTTTGCGACCCCATGAGTCACAGCACGCCAGGCCTCCCTGTCCATCACCAACTCCCGGAGTTCACTCAGACTCACATCCATCAAGTCCGTGATACCATCCAGCCATCTCATTCTCTGTCGTCCCCTTCTCCTCCTGCCTCCAATCCCTCCCAGCATCAGAGTCTTTTCCAACAAGTCAACTCTTCGCCTGAGGTGGCCAAAGTACTGGAGTTTCAGCTTCAGCATCATTCCCTCCAAAGAACGAGCTCTCAAATCTATGCCCTGTGCTCTAGTCACCCTAACCACTGCCTTAGCTTGGACCTTGATCATTCCTCATCTGGTTGCCTCTGTTTTTAAACTTACCCCTTTCTACCACCCACAATGACAAGACAGTGATCTTTCTAATACAAAAAGTAAGATTACTTCTTCCGATTGACATAAAAGCCTTTAATGGCTCATCATTTTCTACAGGATAAAATCCCACTTCCTGGTACTAACCATTACAGTCTTTTAATACCTTTCCTGCATTTCCTTTGTGCTCTTACTATGCTCTGTCCTTTCACAAAGGTGAAGCACTTGCTGTTCCCCAGCGTTTCCTACTATCTCAGTCAATTTGTCTTTCACATATAGTCTTCCCCATTGTCAAAAATGTTCCCCCTCCCAGCAAACAGACTCATCATTCAAGACCTAACTGAAGCAAGAACTCCTGTGAAAAGACTCCCAAACCCTCCCAACCCATCTGAATTAGACATCCCTGTTAAAGCATTCCTTTACTAATATAATTACCATAATCGTTTTTTTAGCTTATCTGCCTTTTCTCTGAATTGAAAATAGTCATTATAACTATAGAATTCATTTGAAAAATAAGAAGGGCCATTTTCTATCTTACAATTGGGAATGCAAATTGGTAAAGCCTTTGAGAAGACACACTAGCAATATCTATCAACATACTAAATGCATACAATGTTTAACTCAGTAATTCTGCTTCTAAGAATCTCCTTCACAGAAATACTCAAATATGTGTGCAAAGGTACATAAATGTAGATATAGATGTAAAATAAAATGTTTGAGGTAGCATTGTTTATAATAGAGAAAAAATATGGATAATCTGCATGATATCATTACCATGGAATACCATGCAGATATTTCCAAAAACTTGGAAAGGCATATCACTAGGGAATTAAAGGCAAGTCACAGGAAAACATTAAAATGTGATATATTGTGCTCTTGCCAAGCTCTACACTGACATACTTTTTTATCTATGCAAATGCATGGGGAGGAAACTGGAAAGGATATACCAAATAGTTAACAATGATCAAATGAAGTGAAAGGAATAACACCTAACTTTTATTCCATTCACTTTTACTAGCAGTATATTCCTGCACACTTTTTAAAGGAAAAAAAAAATACACTGATGAATATAATAATTACCAGAAGAAAAAGAGTGAGGTAGTAACATCACTTTACAGTTCACATCAGTTTAAAACCAAGAGAAAAAAGAAGAAAAAAAAAATCACTTTTCAGTAAAACTAAGGCTAAATGACCACAGACAGTGGCTATCTTTGCGTGAATCCTAAGGGCAATTTTTTAAAAAACTTTATTATAGTAAGTAAAAAGTACCCATAAATTTGTGTTCTGACCAACAGAATATCTTTCTCAGAGGGCTGACATCAATCTAACGTCAATCTATGCTCCATAGAAACGATTTTTCTTCAAAGTTCAAACAAGGAAATACGTATTTATTCTCCATATAAAATAAATACATTTCCTAGAGGTTGGAAATCTGGTTTTGGCAACATTAAATTATTCCTCTCAGTCTGCTTCAGTCCTTGACATTTACTTGTGTACTTTTCTGAGGACAGAATGAAAGAGAGAAGCATGGGATCTTTTCAAACCTGAAGTGCTACAGTCAATTATGTTTCAGTGGGCCTGTCGTTTTAGTTTCTGAAACACACATGATTCTCACAGATAGGCTTGTTTCATTGCATACGACCACAAAATAAGAGAATAAACAAACAAGAACTCAAAACAAGCACTGACACTCCACCACCCCTCTTGACTCTGACCTCTCAAATAAGTGGGCAAAACCGAAGACAAGCTTATTGTAAGCAGGAAAAGTACTAGGATGGAGATGGGACCAAGGACGGGATGATATATACTGGATATGCAGGGGCAGGCCCCTTCCAACACCAAGTGGAGGTCTTTTGCTGCTTTCTCTCATCCCCTATGAAAACTTGAAATAATACTTTCTAATAAACCATTATTATAATGGATGTTCTTTCTACAAGACAGAGTTAAGTAAACTCCAGGGATAAATACAATGATATACACTCAAAAGAAATGAAATGAACATTCTGGAGTTTTCACCCATGGGTCATTTTAGTAGGAAGAGAAATAAGAAATATATCCAGCTTGGAGATCCAGAATAAAGGACAGCAAAATTTTGGTTTCTAAGACAGTCTAAGATAAATTAAAAGAGATGACACAGCCATAATTTTAATTAAAGAATCAATAACATACAGAAAAACACTTAAAATACTACATCCATGCATTTTCCACACAGTTTAAACAGATGATAACACTTTCACCATGTTAAGTTTGCCTTTTTCTCTAAAGAAATGAAGTTTTATAAATACAGGCCTTTCCATCCCTCTTCCCCCAGTAAGCCATGCCCTTTGGTTCCTGTGCTGTGCTTTCCACTCAGGCTTTTGTACTACATATGTGTGTCTCTGTGACCTCATTTATTCTTGGCTTCATACATAAGTGATGGCTGCATACATAAGTGATATTGTAACCATATACAATGACTTCTGTAACATTTAAGTCATCATTTTTGTTTTATAGACATGTCCATCTTGCTACATTAATTGCTAGATAGCAGTGTGTGCATTATTAACCCATCAGTAATTAACCCCCATCTCTACAATTAGGTATATCCTGGTACTGCTGCTACTGCTAAGTCACTTCAGTTGTGTCCGACTCTGTGCGACCCCATCGACGGCAGCCCACCAGGCTCCCCCATCCCTGGGATTCTCCAGGCAAGAACAGTGGAGTGGGTTGCCATTTCCTTCTCCAAGGCATGAAAGTGAAAAGTGAAAGGGAAGTAGCTCAGTCGTGTCCGACTCTTAGCGACCCCATGGACTGCAGCCTACCAGGCTCCTGTGTGCATGGGATTTTCCAGGCAAGAGTACTGGAGTGGGTGCCATTGCCTTCTCCAATATCCTGGCACAGTGGTGAAGAATTCGTCTGCCAATTCAGGAGACCCAAGGGATGTGGGTTCCATTCCTGAGTCAGGAAAATCCCCTGGAGGAGGAAATGGCAACTCACTACAGTATTCTTGCTGCGAAAATTTCATGACAAGAGGAGCCTGGTGGGCTACAGTCCATGGGGTTGCAAAGAGTTGGGCACGACTGACAACATGTATGTATGTATGTGTGTACTTTATCATATTATAAACATTGAAATACTTTTCATTGTCCACCTGGGGTTGGGGGGGGATGGCAATTATTAAGTACAAAATCTTAAAGAAAATCTAAAACTAGAAAATAGAAATCAACTGATCTGGACACTAAATAGAATACCTACAAAACAGTGGTCAGCCAACATGTCTATTTCACACTGGCTCCCAAGGAATAACTATTTTCCATCTCAAGTGCATCTTTCTTCTTTCATATTTTAAGAAATTGAAACTTCCTCACAAGTGAATAAATAATGTCTTTCAGTTACAAGAGTTGCTCCCCAAATTACCAAGAAGGCTGCATTTGTGTGGGCCCACATGTTACACACATTACTTGCTGCCTCTTCATCCTGCATTTATTTTCTTTTTAAATCAGGTGGATGAGGAGATTCCAATTATTTCTGTAAAGAAGGGAACTTGGCAGTTGAGAAAATATACTTCTCTGAAGAAATGAGAGCTTGTAAAAGTGACCAGAGAAGTTAAAAACAAAGTAGGAGGGAAGATACTTCATTGCAGCATTATTTTCAAACTAAAGCTTTCAATGTACCTTTCATATACTGCCGGTAGAAATGTAAAATAGTACGGTCATTTTGGAAAACAGTTTGGCAGTTCTTCAAAAAGTTAATTTAAACACAGAGTTACCACATGACTCCACCTAGGTATATGCCCAGCAGACTTGAAAACGTATATCCACGCAAAAACTTGCATAGGAATGTTCATAGCAGCAGTATTTATAGGGCAAAGATGGAAACAAGTCAAATGTCCATCAAATTATGAATACAAATATAAATAAAATGAGGCATATACAGTGGGATACATTATACAATGGAACAGTATTCAGTTATAAAAAGGACCAAGTATCGGTACATCCTATAACATGGATAAACCTTGAAAATACACTACATGAAATAAGCCAGACACAAAAGGCCACACATTGTATGCTTCCATTTATAAGAACTGACCAGAATAGGATATTACATAGAGAAAGGAAATAGATGAATGGTTTAAAGGAAACAGATTAATCCCAGGAGTTGGGAGAGGAAGAAATGAGGAGCAGTTGCTGATGGATGCAGGGTTTTCTTATGAGGTGATGAAAATGTCCTAGAATTAAACACTGGTGATGTTTGTACAATATATTAAAACCCACAGAGTTGTACACTTTTAAAGGATGAATTTTATGATGTGTAAGTTATATCTCAATTTTTTAATGAAGGAAAAACAGAAAGCTAAAAACTAATTTCTTAAGGGAAATCTTGAAATGAGAAAAAAACAAATCCATACTTCAGCGTGAAAGCATGTCATATGAACAGACATAAGCACATCTCACCAAATTCTGATCCGATGAAAAACATGTGAACATTTCAGTGGTATTACTACCGAGGAAGGTAGTTATTCTGGCAAAGAGTGACATCTGCTAAGGAACAGAAGTTAAGAGAATTGCCAATGGAGAGAAAAACCTAGATTAAGAATCTGATTTTAACACTTTCCAACTGTGTGTGGCCTTGGACAAGCCATGTAATTTTTCCATGACTCAGTTTCCTTTCCTGTAGAGGAGGAATAATAACCTCTCACACGTTCTTATAAACCTGCTGAATAAAGTAACATATGTATAAGGTTTAGCAAACTGCCATGGACAAAGTAAATACTCAAATATTTACACAGAAATAGATTATGTGTAATACTGTGTAATACCACCAAATAATGTTCCCAAAATACAAACATAAAGAAAAACAATTTAAAAGGGTATCATGTGTAGGAGGCTCATGGAGCAGCAATGTGGCACATGAGGAAACTGGCTTTTGAAAAAAAATTTTAAATATGGAAAATAAAATCTACCCCTGTTTTCTACACATTCCAACTTTTCAGGATAGTTTCATTAGAGCTTATTTAAAAGCAAATTATCTCTTAATCACAAAGAGGCTTTTATTGAATCGAAGGCTGGACCTTCTATACATTGAAAAAGTCAGTGGAGGGACTTTCATGGTGGTCCAGTGGTTAACACTTCACTTTCCAATGCAGGGGATAGGAGTTCAATCCCTGGTCAGGGAGTTAAGTTCCCACATCGTCAAAAAAAACCAAACCATGAAACAGAAGCAATATTGTAACAAATACAACAAAGACTTAAAGAAAGAAAAAAAAAAGCCAATGGAACACAATATTGCAATCAACTATACTTCAATTAAAAGGAAAAAGAAAAAGTTGGTGAGACAGTATTCCAGGAGTGGCTTATCAGGGTTCTCATACTTACTGGTGTTTGTTTACCTGGAAGGCCAGTAAACATGCAGATTTCCAGGCCCCATCCCAGAGATTCTGATTCAACAGATCTGGGTGAGAACCTGAGAATCTCATTTCCAACCAGCTCTTGGGTGATGCCAATGCTGCTGGTCCAAGCACCAGACTTTGTGGAACACTAGCTTAGAGGACACAACATTCTAATAGCTCAATTCTTTTTTAAAAAAAGTGAATTATCTCACTTTAGGGCAGGTTTTAGGAACTATGATTACCTTAGTAATCAGGAAAGGAATGAAAGAAAGAAACAGGGTGATTAAAAATAACAGCTAAGATTTACTAAGTTCTTACTTACATATGAAGCATCATTCTAAATACTCTACATTGCTTTATTTGATCAATTCCTCCTAGCCACTTTATAAGGTAGGTACTCTTATCCTATCCCCACTTTATAAATAAGGACAGTCAGCCCCACAGAGGTTGAGCAATTTGTCCAATATTATATAGTCTGTGTGTTTGCCATGTATGCACTGCTGAAAATTTTAAAATTCAGTAGAATCCATAATATCCACTTGCTGATTTAACCGGAGAAGGCAATGGCAACCCACTCCAAAATTCTCTCCTGGAAAATCCCATGGATGGAGGAGCCTGGTAGGCTGCAGTCCATGGGGTTGCTAAGAGTCGGACACGACTGAAGCGACTTAGCAGCAGCAGCTGATATAACTGTATATATTTGTGTTGTATGTGTGTATCAGATAAAGATCAGATAAAGAAAAAAAAAAGACAATTCTTTGAAAGTCTCAAAATTCTAGAAGTATGAAAATAAGAAAAAGATCATTTCACTGAAAAGCCATAATTTCTCTTTTCTATTTTACAAACATATATTAATCTTCTTTTTCAAAATGATAATCACTCATCTCTTAAAAGACATTTAATGAATTTCACATAATCTGACTCCTCAGAACTGAAATTATCTTTCTCTAGCCACTTCCTCTTTATTTAAGGACAACAATAGCCAAAATTCCTAGAAGACAAATTTAACTTTTATTTTAAAACCATCTAGTGATCAAAGTGCTTACAAATCAAAACTATTTTAAACATTGTTTGGTTAATGAAATATCTTCTATTGAAAGATTAATGAGTAAAGATTACATACCTTGTTTTTAAAATAAACCTCAATTGGCAAAATGAAACCAGCATACCCAGATTCTTCTACTTTGTAAGGTGGATCTTTGCACACTGAAACATTAAAAAAAAAAAAAAGAATATGTGAGTTGAGAATTATAGGCAAAAAGACATTCTTCTTTCCTTTAAAAACAAGAAAAAATAAATAAATAAATCCCATCCTTCCACCTACATCGTTCTCAATTTTCATGGGCCCTTGCCAAGCCCCAGCTAACTCTCTGAGTTATTCTTTATTTCTTGTTTAGAATCTACAATAATATTCCTATATAAATCAAATACGTTAGTTATTTATTCAAGTCTTGATAAGGGCTACAGCATCAGTGTCAGCCATGGCCATGAATGACTTGACCTCAGTTGTTAAACCCTGCCCTAACGCTTTAGGGAAATTGAGGACAGCTCCTTGTGACCCAAAGCTTGAATACAACTATCAGTTTCCTAACAAACATACTATCTATGTCTAGTCTGTGATGTATATCACTCTATCCCAAACCTCTCAGTTCTCCGAGATATCCTAATTTTCATATCAAAAAGTCACAGGACCACCCTCCTTCCTTAGAAAAATCCCAAACCCGGTATCTCCCAACGTCATTAAGACTCACTATTCTCCATTACCTCCACCAAAGAATATTTACTGAAATATTGTGATACATATAAACACTTCAAATCTATTTATATCATAAGAAAACATAAGAAACAATAAGGTTTTTGTATTCTTACAAAGAAAGACTTATTTAGACTTGGGAAATGAGATATGTCCTATGAGCTAAATATGATTCACCCCACTAAAATTTCCATTCATTCAAAATCAATCACAAGCCAACTGAAACTATTCTAGCTAAGGCTGCAATACTGGTAGTCAATATCACAAAGAAGTAGAAATGTACATGTTGTACATCAAGACCGTATAGCACATAAGCCAGTTCTGCAGGGCTCCAATCTACCTTTTCAACCTTCCTCCTTTTGTTACCCACCAAACCTCTTATGCTGCATCCAGCTGCACTGATTCACCACCAACAGGCCCAGTATTTCCCACCTATGATCGGTCCTCTTCCTGTCTCTCATACTTTGATGCTACTCTTATTTTCTGCTAGTTCCAATCCCAGTTTCCTCACAAAGCCTTTCCAGCCCACAAGGTACTATCACCTCTCTCTCTTTACCTTCCTGAAGTATTAACTGTCTGAAGCACTGATTTGACACTTAACAGACTTCCTTTTTATCATATATTCAGGGGCCTCATCTCTAATTCCCTTTCACTCCTTAAGGACAGAAACATTTGCTCAGGAACATGAAGAGTGTCCAGGGCTTGGGTACACCTGGATGCCAATCTGGGATCCATCTCGAATTAGCCAGGCCACCTTTGCAAAGTTACACCAGTGGTCTGAGCCTCAGGTGCCTCATCTGGGCCATGTAAGGGTCAAACAGGATGATGTATGTGGAAGACCCAGCGCAGGTCCTGGCACACACAAGTTCTCAAGATGTGACAGAAGCGAGGCAGGAGCTCTAACCTGCACAACACCCAATGTTCACGTAACTTTCTCCGATGAAAACAGAAAAAAGAAAACAAGTACAAAGCCCTGGATTTGGATTAGAAGACTGAATTCCAGGGCCCTGGACTAAGGATTCTCTACACAGCTACAGCTCCATTCCTTTTAAAAGGGAGGGACAGGTACACAGTGCTATATTTAAAATGGATAACCAACAAGGATCTACTGTATAGCGCAGGCAACTGCTTAATGTTATACGACAGCCTGGATGGGAGGGGAGTTTGGGGGAAAATGGATACATGAATGGCTGAGTCTCTTGGCAGTCCACCTGAAACACTATTAATCAGCTATACTCCAATATAAAGTAAAAGTTTAATGTAAAAAAAAAAAAGGGAACATGAGTTAAATAAATAATTTTTAAAAGAGAGAAAGAACACCATGTGTACATTGTAAGCACGGCTGTCAAGACTCAAGAAGATTATATATGTGGGGAAATACAAGTCTAAGGCATTTTTAATGCAGAAGATAAGGATGATGTACTTAAAAATTAGTTAGACATTCCATGAATACAAATACAATTACAAATAGTTATACTGAAGACAGGATTTTAACATTAGGCTATCTCCTGTAGCCCACTTTAGGAAAATTTCTCCAAACTGACATCAGAAGAAGTAAATGATGAATGAGGCATCTCACCTGACCTTACAAGTTTCTCTAGTAAAAAATGAAAAAAGCAAAAGGACTCAGAGTGGCTTCAGCCCATCATCCACTGACCATCTGCCAATCTATCATGAATTATCAAATACCCTGAATGCTGAGTGGGGGCGGGATGCCACTAAATGCATGGGCACCCCCACCCCACCCCACCCAGAAAGCTAGTATTACACCCATGACATTTCCAGGCTGCAGAGCCCCTTTTCAGAACAGCAGTTTCACTGGCCAGGTTGCTTGGGATTTAATCATGCCAATGTCATTTGAAGGAAGTTTATTCCGTGGGCTGCTGTACATGCCAGAGAAGTTATAGCTGTTCCTCTATACACCCTTTTGTATAATTCATTTTCTCTATTTTGCATGCAAATTGCTCCTATTATAGAAAACAGCTGTTAATGAGCACATCTTATAGTTGACGGTCTTAGTTTTCTTTTTTTCCCACCCTCTAAAGGAAATGATCTGTTATGTATTACTATTCCATAGAAGTCTGGTTTTATAAGAAACTGTTTACCAACTCATACCTCAATTATTTTTAAATGCAGTATTTTTCATCAAAATGAACAATGTCTGTTGAATACCCTGAGTTCTTAATTAGAAGCAAACAACAGAAACGTTTTATTCACAGTAAACAGGACAGAAAATCAGTAGCAGTGCAAATACAAATTTACGGTTCTAATCTGAAAAAAAAGTCAAATTGAGGGAAGTGGTTTGGTTTATTTATTCAACTGTTTTATAATCAGAATCATTAACATGAGTCTCTAACCCTAAGAATCTATTAAGATCTATGTAATAAGATGCCAAACGTCATAAGTTATTGAGGGTATACCCATCTTTAGAAAGCTATCAATTTTTTTTAGGTGATCATAAAATGAGAGATTCATATTCACTTTTAAATTACATGCATTAATTAAGTAGAAATCACTGGGAACTCTTATTCCTGTCAAAATCCAGCCCAGATGTTAGCTCTTTCTGAATGTCTTCCTGTTTTTCTTCCAAGCTTCTCCTGTTGCACTTATGAGGCAGGCTGATAATATTCATTCACCTCTCGGACTCCTCACTAGACTAAGCAACTTAAGGTCAGCAACACCACCATTATTATTTGAGCACCAAATAATAGTTGCTCAATAAATTGTTGAATTGAATTTCTTAAAGATTCATGCCACTCTTGATTTTGGGGTTAGTCAATGCAAACTGGTTTATGTAGAACAGATCAACAAGTTCTTACTGTATAGTATAGCACAGGGAACTATATTCAATATGCTGTGATAAGCTGTAATAGAAAAGAATACAAAAAAGAATGTATGTATATGTGTAACCGAATCACTTTGCTGTACAAAGGAAATTAACACATTATGAATCAACTACATTTCAATTAAAAAAAAAAGACTCGTGACCCTCTGCTGATCTACCATTGCTAAAGAAATTGCAATTCCACAAGCAGCAATGAACTGATATTAACCAGTCAAATTCCTCTCCAAACTCCCTACAATCAACATAATATTATAAAAATGGTAGAAGTGATAAAAAATGTTGCCACAGAGAGGTCTTCTCTTGAAAGTTGAGCATCTAATGTGGAACTGGTTCTAACTTTTGTTAAGGACTTGCCCCAGCTGCCCATCGATAATTATTGCATTTACTTGATTCACTGTGCTAAGCCCTCTAGAAAGGAAACATACTAAACTCTCTCGGGTTTATGTAGAGACTGGGTATTACCGTGGCTTTGGGCCCAATGTCCCTTCCAGTTGGACTCCTCTGCCTGCTTCCGTTGTACCACATCAGAGCCCCTAAGAAAAGTGAAGCAGGTACTATATGGCCATCTTGCTGTCCCCAACTGTTCCGTGCATCTAGGATTAACATCTAGGATGGGCATCGCCCTGCCACTGAACATGGCCAAGACTTTACATTCCTGACATTTTGAAAAGAGCAAGAATCAACAGCTGGATTTTCTGTTTTAATAAGCACATGCATGCATGTGTGCACGCACACACACACACACACAGATTCGGCCATTGCTTCTACTCAGCCCATTTCAAGACAGGTATTTCCAAATTTAAAAAAAAAAAAAGTTTTTGCACTTTGTGTCACTTCCTTATTTCCCTGAAAATATATTAAAGATAACATCAGGCAATTCATGAATTGTATTGTTGAGTTGTTTTTACCTTGTTGACTTTTTTTTTTTCAAATTCAAATGCAATTGTGAAAATCTAATTGTTTTCTATGCAACAGAAAACAGCGGCCACACGAGATAACGCCGAAAAACTTTCACAAAGTTATAAAGACGCAAGCTAGATATAGTTAGCTAGCTGGGCAGATGTGAAACACATGGCTCCCTCCTCAGGACTCACCACTCTAGGACCAGCTCAAACAGACTTCGGCTGGAAAACCTTCAGCCAATACTCCACAACAAAAACGGCCCTGTCCCTCTCCTGGGTTCAGCCTTTTTTCTCATTGATCCCATTAGCTAATCCTAATATACAAGCTACGATCAAGCCCCACCCTCACACTAGATTAATTCTGTGCTTTCCAATGGCTAAGGTTGTGTCTCAGGCCTCTTTTCATCTCTGAACCCAGCCTACTCATTATGAAACGCAGTAGAATTAAAAAAATGTAACTTTAGTATGACCTCAAAGGAAGAGATGGAGCAAGCCTGGAAGTTGAGAAGAAATGCCTGGGTGACAAACAGAAAGTATGAGCCTGAGTTTTGCATCAGGAAAGTAACAGCATAACAGAACAGTCAGTATAAGAAGAAACACTGAAGATGATGAAGACAAAAACAGGTAATATGGAAGAAGCTTATACACTTCCATAGAGAATTCACACCAAACACACTTAGAAATTCACATCCAAACCCAGGAAGGGTGAAATGGATAACACATATAAAAAAGGCATTGTTAATTTTGAATGTTACACAAAACTCCTAGACTTGGAGTAAGAGTTCAGGACTCCAAATTGGCTATGTTGAAAAAATCTTAATGATGATACATAAAAACAGCTTCATTGTTTAGCAACTTGGAATCTTTATGTATAGACTCAGAAGATCCATGGCTCTCTCCAGAAGGGGGAGAAAATAGACGATTTTTTTAAATGTATGCACATTTTCAGCTTTCGGAGGAGTTGTATCACCAGCCCATCTAGCTGAGGTTAAATCAATACATTTCATCTGGAGAAGACATAACCATCTTATTAAAATAAGACCCCATTCATAATCATTTCTTCAAGGATCATACAACAAGCCAGCAAAGGAGTAGAAAATGGCAACCCACTCCAATATCCTTGCCTGGAAAATCTCATGGACAGAAGAGCCTGGCAGGCTATACCATCCATGGAGTCACGAAGAGTCAGAAGACAACTGAGCATGCATGCACACACACACAGACTGCAGGACTTTAGTTCCCTAAATCCCAGTACACAGCTGTGAAAGCACAAAGTCCTAACCACTAGACTGCCAGGGAATTCCTGCCATGTCTTAAGATGTCAGTTATCTAGGTGCAAAATTCACCAAAACACGATGTCATATACTTCAAAGTTGCACAAGGCTGGATTTTAAATGTCCTCATCACAAAAAAGAAATGAAAACTATGTGATGGAATGATGGCGTTAGCTGATGCTATGGTGGGAATCATTCTGCCATATATAAATGTATCCAATCAACATGCTAGACACCTTAAACTTATATAACGTCATATGTCAAGTATATCTCAATAAAACTGGAGGGAAAAAACAAGCCAACAAAATACAGAGATTGCCTAAAACAACATATCATCAAGAAATGTTAGGAAATATTAAATATAAGTCTTCAAGCTTATGTCTTTCACTAAAGTTGATAGCACCGACACCAGTTTGTCCCAAGCTCCTTCAGTATAACTCAGTATATAGCACTGCTTCAGATGACTGGCCCAGTGGAAATACATATCCCAGGTGATATGATAAGAAAGAGCAAAACTAAATCTTCAGAGAAAGCTCAACCTGGAGACAGACCTAATTATTTTATTGAGAATTATTAAATCAAGAGATCTATCTTAAAGAGACTATCACTTTTAAAGTTAAACCTCGGGCAAAACATTTTTCAGAATACCATATTGCAGAAGGTCCATCAGGGAAAGCTACATGGAAAATGATCTCTTAGGGAAACTAGAGAAGTAACAAAGACCCTCACAATACGTGGCAGGTGCATCTTCATTTCAATGCATACTACCACATTAAAAACACACACACACACAACTGGTCATTAGAACTGTTAGTAGAAATCTAACTTTTCAGAGCCACTGTGAAAAACAGTACGGCGGTTTCCTCAAAAAACTAAAAACAGAACTACCATATGATCCAGCAATTCCACCCCCAAGTATATACTCAAAGAAAACAAAAACATTAATTGGAAAAGATACATGCATACCAATGTTCATAGTAGCATTATTTACAACAGCCAAGATACAGAGGCAACCTAAGTGTCCATCAACAGATGAAAGGATACAGAAGATGTGGTGTACATATACCACGTGAAAGAGCACTCAGCCATAGAAAATAATGAAACTTTGCCATTACAACAACATGGATGAACCTGGAGGGTATCACACTTGGTGAAGTAAGTCAGAAAACAAATATGTTATCACTTATATGCAAAATCTAAAAAATAAAGTAAGACAAATCAATGAATATAACAAAACAGAAACAGACTCACAGACACACAGAACAAACTAGTGGCTACCACTGGGGATTAAAAAAAAAAAGAAGAAGAAGGGGCTTGATATGGGTAGGGGATTAAGAGGTCCAAACTATTATGTATAAAATAAATGTACTCATAAAAGCTACAAGGATATATTGTACAGTGCAGGAAATACAGCCAATATTTTATAACAAGTTTAAATGAAATATAAGCTATAAAAATTTTGAATCATATTGCACATCTGAAACTAAATATAATATTGCTTTTCATTATTTAATCAAATATATTAAGAGCCACTGAAGAATCTCACTTTCTAAAATAATCACCTCATGATTTTTGGAAGAGCGTTTAAGTCACCAATCCTTGGGACAGTTCTTCAGCATCAAAGTTTTACCCAGTTTTTTATCCCAGGTTTTATACTTGGTCCCTCTATCACTGAGACTAATATCGCTTCTTATTTAGAGGGAAAAAAGGAATGGTATGTCTTCATTAATAAAGTTATCCTACCTTCTCACTTTTTTCAATTATGTTAGCCTAAATAATTCAGTTCAAGAGGCACTATATAATCATAGGGCTACAAAGTTAAGGCTGGCTTCCCAAATGCCTCAGTGATAAAGAATCCATTGGCCAATGCAGGAGCCACAGGACATGTGGGTTTTATCTCTGGGTTGGGAAGATCCCCTGGAGAAGAAACAGCAAACCACGCTAGCATTCTGGCTGGGATATTTCCATGCCCAGAGGAGCCTGGAGAGCTACAGTCCATGGGGTCCCAAAGAGTCGGACACGACTGAGCAGACACACACAGAGATAAGACAGAATCCTGCTCTCAGGCAGATGACAGTCTAGCCAAAGACACTGTCTGCTAAGTGCAGGTTCTATTCTAGGAACTGGAAATAGAGCAATAAACACAGCTGACATGGCCCCACAGTGATTAACCTTATGTCCACTGCTGGGAGGCAGGGACATAAGGTTTTCTTCTCTCCTAGAAGAAAAAATACATGTACAAGAAAATACTGAGAGAGTATTGGATAATAGGGACTTCAGTGAAAATACAGCAGGCTGATGTGAAGAAAAATGGGAGTTCCTCCTTATTTTAGATGAACATTTCCCTCCCTGAGAAAGTGACATTTAAGCTGAAACCTCAAATAAAAAAAAGAGCAGGGTATGTGTTAGCCAGGCAGGAAAAAAAGCCCTATTTATGTTGCTTACAGAGACAGATGTGTAAACAGCCTAAGGAAAGCCTGTCTTTACACCTGCCTCCAGGGCTGCTTACCCGGATTTTCCTCTTCAGCTGAGGTGAAGGCTACTTCCTCCTTCCTGAACATTCTCTCCCATTCTGTATTCACCAGGTAACACTCACAAAGTTTGGCTCTTACAATCTCACAGTTTGATTTCTCAAATCTTAAATTCTCCCAATGCTATGAACTTCCAAGAGAACAAAACATCTACTTACAAAATCTTCAGGAAGATCCTTCATCATGAAGGTTTCTTTAGGGAGCCAGAATTCTTGGGAATTGCATAATCTAAAGTAAGAGTTGTCTGTTTGTTTAAGTCTGTCCCTTGAAATAGAGCTCCTAAACACAGCACAGAAGGGAGCATCTAGACTAAACGCCAACCACAAAAAAGGAGTGGATTTTAAGTGCAATCTGAGAAAAAGAAAGATCATAAGTATAAAGCTACCTACTCAAGGGGAAGCAAACAATGCTGCAAGGGGAAAAAAACCACATGAAGCAAGAAACAAAGGAAGAATACAGAAGTGATGACACCCGAAATATTAGAATACAGAAGTTACGATTTCCTCCCTTTCCTATTAAAGGGATATTTTTCAACTTAATTTTTTTCTTTTAATAAGTACACAGTGTGTAAGAGCCACTTTTAAATGTGGTACATCCATCTTTTCATGTAAAGCATGCAATTCTTACTACTTGCCCTTTAAGTATTCAATGCAAAAGATGAGGAAGTGATGTTATACACAAGACAGATATCGACTGCATTAGGGTGACAGAAGTGGCAGTGTGTTATAAAAATAAACAAATATAGTCAATTAAAGTTAACACTCATTTTCTGTTTTAAAAAAATATACAACTGCCTAAAAGATCACTACAACCTAACTTCACAGAAAGTCCAAAAGATAATCATCCCCAAAAGGTCAATGATTCAGATTTTCTCTTAATTTATTTTTGCTTTATTCCCTTTTCAGTAGGAGAAAGAAAAAAAAAAACTTCCAGGAAAGCAAACCAAATTGTCCTAATTTTAGAGAAAGAACTAAAAACAAAATTCCTTTTCAGCATCTTGTGGATTCTACTTTGTTTTTTCTGTTCGGCATTTTGCACAGAGATAGCCTATCCTAAGTACACTAATTGATTTAAGCTCCATTAGATATTACAATCGGAGAAGGTAATGGCACCCCACTCCAGTACTCTTGCCTGGAAAATCCCATGGACGGAGGAGCCTGGTAGGCTGCAGTCCATGGGGTCGCTGAGGGTCGGACACGACTGAGCGACTTCCCTTTCACTTTTTACTTTCATGCATTGGAGAAGGAAATGGCAACCCACTCCACTGTTCTTGCCTGGAGAATCCCAGGGATGGCAGAGCCTAGTGGGCTGTTGTCTATGGAGTTGCACAGAGTCAGACACGACTGAAGCGACTTAGCAGCAGCAGCAGCAGCAGATATTACAAATGAAGACAGAATGGGGCAATGCTCATATGATGGCAACTGTTCATACATCGTGCATCCAAGAATGTGGTTCCTGTTACGCCTGACGATCTTTCAACCTTCCCAAATAAACCAAGGAAAACACTGTAGCTCCACTCTCGTAAAATGAGAGTTTTAAAACTGATTCCAGAAAACCCTACACTCCAGTGTAAGGATTGCTTTCACAAAAGCAATAGAGCACTAGCCCCAAACAATGAAAATTTAAATAGCCAAAGGACCAATCCTGGGTTTTAGAAACAGAATTAGGGTTCTTTTTATGTGAGAAACAAAAAAAAAAAAAAAAAGAAGAAGAAGAAGTAAGGCACTGCTAAAATAAAATCTGATATCACTCCTCAAATATACATTATAAAAATTTAACCATATCATTAAAGTTATGATTTTTTCCCTTGCTCCTACTAAACACAGTAGTGATTTGGTGTTTTCTGTCTGTCCTGACTATAAAAGTGAGCTACACTTATTTCTCAGTGAGATTTGCAGTTCTGACATGTCTTTGAGCTAAACAGAGATACATACTAAGAGGAGAAAACCAGCTTCTACTCTTCGTGAAAGGGTCAAATTTTATAAAATACCTTCTTATTATCAAATGCAGTACTAGTTGTTAAGGTACTTCTCATGGTCTCTGAATTCCAGGATTTAATGGGGGAAATGTACAAATATAAAAGAGAAATCAGAATGAACACAAAACCCACTAATAGTCAACATTATAGGTCAATTCAGTTCAGTCGCTCAGTTGTGTCCGACTCTGCAACCCCATGGACTGCAGCATGCCAGGCTCCCCTGTCTTTACCAACTCCAGGAGCTTGCTCAAACTCATGTCCATTGAGTCAGTGATGCCAGCCAACCATCTTATCCTCTGTCATCCCCTTCTCCTCCTGCCTTCAGTCTTTCCCACCATCAGGACCTTGTCTAATCAGTCAGTTCTTCACATCAGGTGGCCAAAGTATTAGAGTTTCAGCTTCAGAATCAGTCCTTCCACTGAATATTCAGGACTGATTTCCTTTAGGATGGACTGGTTGGATATCCATGCAGTCCAAGGGACTCTCAGCGATCTTCTCCAGCACCACAGTTCAAAAGCATCTATTCTCCAGCAATCAGCTTTCTTTACAGTCCAACTCTCACATCCATACGTGACTAATGGAAAAACTATAGCTTTGACTAGACAGACTTTTGTCAGCAAACTAATGTCTCTGCTTTTTAATATGCTGTCTAGGTTGGTCACAGCTATTATTTCAAGGAATAAATATCTTTTAATTTTATGGCTGCAGTCACCATGCGCAGTGATTTTGGAGCCCAACAAAATGAAGTCTCTGTTTCCATTGTTTCCCCATCTGTTTACCATGAAGTGATGGACCGGATACCATGATCTTAGTTTTCTGAATGTTGAGCTTTAAGCCAACTTTTTCACTCTCCTCTTTCACTTTTATCATGAAGCTTTTTAGTACTTATGCACTTTCTGCCATAAGGGTGGTGTCATCTGCATATCTGAGGTTATTGATATTTCTCCCAGCAATCTTGATTCTAGTTGTGCTTCTTCCAGCCCAGCGTTTCTCATGATGTACTCTGCATAGAAGTTAAATAAGCAGGGTGACAATATACAGCCTTGACGGACTCCTTTTCCTATTTGGAACCAGTCCATGTCCAGTTCTAACTGTTGCATATAGGCTTCTCAAGAGGTAGGTCAGGTGGTCTGGTATTTCCATCTCTTTCAGAATTTTCCACAGTTTATTGTAATCCACACAGTCAAAGGCTTTGGCATAGTCAATAAAGCAGAAATAGATGTTTTTCTGGGACTCTCTTGCTTTTTCCAGGATCCAGCGGAGGTTGGAAATTTGATCTCTGGTTCCTCTGCCTTTTCTAAATCCAGCTTGAACATCAGGGAGTTCACGGTTCATGAATTGCTGAAGCCTGGCTAGAAGAATTTGGAGCATTACTTTACTAGCATGTGAGATGAGTGCAACTGTGTGGTAGTTTGAGCATTCTTTGGCATTGCCTTTCCTTGGGATTGGAATGAAAACTGACCTTTTCCAGTCCTGTGGCCACTGCTGAGTTTTCCAAATTTGCTGGCATATTGAGTGCAGCACTTTCACAGCATCATCTTTTAGGACTTGAAATAGATCAGCTGGAATTCCATCACCTCCACTAGCTTTGTTCATCGTGATGCTTTCTAAGGCCCACTTGACTTCACATTCCAGGACATCTGGCTCTAGGTGAATGTTCACATCATTGTGATTATCTGGGTCATGAAGATCTTTTTTGTACAGTTCCTCTGTGTATTCTTGCCACCTCTTATTATCTTCTGCTGCTGTTACATCCATACCATTTCTGTCCTTTATCGAGCCCATCTTTGCATGAAATGTTCCCTTGGTAGCTCTCATTTTCTTGAAGAGATCTCTAGTCTTTCCCATTCTATTGTTTTCTTCTATTTCTTTGCATTGATCACCGAGGAAGGCTTTCTTATCTCTCCTTGCTATTCTTTGGAACTCTGCATTCAAATGGGTATATCTTTGTTTTTCTCCTTTGCTTTTCGCTTCTCTTCCCTTCACAGCTATTTGTAAGGCCTCCTCAGACAGCCATTTTGCCTTTTTGCATTCCTTTTCCATGGGGATGGTCTTGATCCCTGTCTCCTGTACAATGTCACGAACCTTTGACCATAGTTCATCAGGCACTCTGTCAATCAGACCTAGTTCCTTAAATCTATTTCTCACTTCCACTGTACAATCAGAAGGGATTTCATTTAGGTCATACCTGAATGGTCTAGTGGTTTTCCCTAGTTTCTTCCATTTAAGTCTGAATTTGGCAATAAGGAGTTCATGATCTGAACCACAGTCAGCTCCTGGTCTTGTTTTTGTTGACTGTATAGAGCTTCTCCACCTTTGGCTGCAAAGAATATAATCAATCTGATTTCAGTGCTGACCATCTAGTGAGGTCCATGTGTAGAGTCTTGTGTTGTTGGAAGAGGGTGTTTGCTATGACCAGTGCGTTCTCTTGGCAAAACTCTAACAGCCTTTGCCCTGCTTCATTCTGTACTCCAAGGCCAAATTTGCCTGTTACTCCAGGATATTGATATTTATCCTGGCAATCTTAATTCCAGCTTGTGCTTCATCCAGCCTGGCATTTCATATGATATACTCTGCATAGAAATTGAATAAGCAGGGTAACAATATACAGCCTTGACATACTCCTTTCCCAATTTCGAACCAGTCTATTGTTCCATGTCTGCTTCTAACTCTTGCTTCTTGACCTGCATACAGGTTTCTCAGGAGGCAGGTCAGCTAGTCTGGTATTCCCGTCTCTTGAAGAATTTTCCACAGTTTGTGGTGATCTATACAGTCAAAGGCTTTGGTGTAATCAATAAAGCAGAAGTATATTTTTTTTCTGGAATTCCCTTTCTTTTTCTATGACCCAACAGATGTTGGCAATTAGATCTCTGATTCCTCTGCCTTTTCTAAATCCAGCTTGAACATCTGGAAGTTCATGGCTCACATACTGTTGAAGCCTGGCTTGGAGAATTTTGAACATTACTTTGCTAGAAGGTGAGATGAGTGCAACTGTGTAGTAGTTTGAACATTTTTGACATTGCCCTTCTTTCGGATTGGAATGAAAATTGATCTCTTCCAGTCCTGCTGAGTTTCCCAAATTTGCTGGTAAATTGAAGTCAAGAGACACTTGGAGTAACAGGCAAATTTGGCCTCAGAGTACAAAATGAAGCAGGGCTAAGGCTAACAGAGTTTTGCCAAGTGAACTCACTGGTCATAGCAAACACCCTCTTCCAATAACACAAAAGAAGCCTCTACACATGGACGGCACCAGATGGTCAATATCAAAATCAGATTGATTATATTCTTTGAAGCCAAAGATGGAAAAGCTCTAAATAATCAACAAAAACAAGACCAGGAGCTGACTGTGGCTAAGATCGTAAACTACTTCTTGCAAAATTCAGGCTTAAACTGAAGAAAGTAGGGAAAACCACTAGACTATTCAGGTATGACCTAAATCAAATCCCTTACAATTATACAGTGGAAGTGACAAATATATTCAAGGGGTTAGATCTGATAGCCTGAAGAACTATGGACAGAGGTTTGTGACACTGTACAGGAGACAGGGATCAAGACCATTCCCAAGAAAAAGAAATGCAAAAAGGCAAAATGGTTGTCAGAGGAGGCCTTACAAATAGTTGAGAAAAGAAGAGAAGTGAAAAGCAAAGGAGAAAAGGAAAGATATACCCATTTGAATGCAGAGTTCCAAAGAATAGCAAGGAGAAATAAGAAAGCCTTCCTCAGTGATCAATGCAAAGAAATAAAGGAAAACAATAGAATGGGAAAGACTAGAGATCTCTTCAAGAAAATGAGAGATACCAAGGTAACATTTCATGCAAAGATGGGCTCGATAAAGGACAGAAATGGTATGGACGTAACAGCAGCAGAAGATATTAAGAAGAGGTGGCAAGAATACACAGAGGAACTGTACAAAAAAGATCTTCATGACCCAGATAATCACGATGGTGTGATCCCTCATCTAGAGCTAGACATCCTGGAAGTGAAGTCAAGTGGACCTTAGGAAGCATCACGATGAACAAAGCTAGTGGAGGTGATGGAATTCCAGCTGATCTATTTCAAATCCTAAAACATTATAGGTAGGGACCAGCAAACTGAAAATCTTGGGAAGAACCTAGAGAGAAACAAAGAGGGAGTCAGTCACTGGGTTTCATTTTGTGTGTATAAAGAACGCAGGTATGAATCTGCCAAAAGGAGGAAAAAAATTTTAATGAGTGGTAATTATTCTAGAAAAAGCTTAGTAGGAAAAGATTATAGTCCAGCTGGAGTGTGGGAGAAACATTCCAGTGGATGGGTAACTTTATTAGGGATTTCTTCATGGTTCTTTTCAATCTTGAGATACTAAGGAAATAAGTTCCCTAAGAGGAAGGTGAAAAAACAGGATATTAGAAAAGAATTAAAGAGCCAGTGGCTAGCCACTTTAATCTTATTTGGGAATAATAGAGAATCACTTAAAGCTTTTTTGAAAATAGAAATGAAGGTATCTAAATTAAGCCCAATGCACACTGAGTTGTTGCTCCAAATGAGTCAAGAAAAGGGAGAAGTGCAGAAAATTGAGACTGAACATGAAGAAGGAGGAGGAAAAAGAGGCTGCAAGTTAAGATGGTCCTAGAAAACTACTGTATCCCTAATAAAAGTGAGAGAATTCTCAAGCATATGGCCAAAGTTTACTGAAGGAATTGTAAAAAAGTTCGCTAACCTAAAGCAGTTCAGTTCAGTTCAATTGCTCAGTCGTGTCCGACCCTTTGTGACCCCATGAATCGCAGCACGCCAGGCCTCCCTGTCCATCACCATCTCCCGGAGTTCACTTAGACTCACATCCATCAAGTCCGTGATACCATCCAGCCATCTCATCCTGGGTCGTCCCCTTCTCCTCCTGCCCCCAATCCCTCCCAGCATCAGAGTCTTTTCCAATGAGTCAACTCTTCGCATGAGGTGGCCAAAGTACTGGAGCTTCAGCTTTAGCATCATTCCTTCCAAAGAAATCCCAGGGCTGATCTCCTTCAGAATGGACTGGTTGGATCTCCTTGCAGTCCAAGGGACTCTCAAGAGTCTTCTCCAACACCACAGTTCAAAAGCATCAATTCTTCGGCGCTCAACCTTCTTCACAGTCCAACTCTCACATCCATACATGACCACAGGAAAAACTATAGTCTTGACTAGACGGACCTTAGTCAGCAAAGTAATGTCTCTGCTTTTGAATATACTATCTAGGTTGGTCATAACTTTCTTCCAAGGAGTAAGCGTCTTTTAATTTCATGGCTGCAGTC
Organism: Budorcas taxicolor; assembly: GCF_023091745.1. Classification (NCBI taxonomy): domain Eukaryota; kingdom Metazoa; phylum Chordata; class Mammalia; order Artiodactyla; family Bovidae; genus Budorcas; species Budorcas taxicolor. The sequence goes on along the minus strand of NC_068917.1, from coordinate 27,132,354 downwards.
ACCACCTGCAGTGATTTTGGAGCCCAAAAAAATAATGTCTGACACTGTTTCCCCATCTATTTCCCATGAAGTGATGGGACCAGAGCCCCTTGAAAACTTTTATCAGTGGGTGGCATTTTGTGGCAGAGGAAATTATATGTAACATGGAGGCAGAAGAGTTTATGGTCAAGAGCCAGAGCTTTTGAGAACTCCGTGGTTCAGATCCCACCTTGGACACTCACATAATACATTGTGTTTTCTCAGTTACAAAATGGGAGTCAATGCTATTACCTACATCATCCCGCTCTTGAAGCTTTAAGAGATCATCCATGCTAAAGGCATAAATGAGACAATCCCTACAAAGCTTTACAACACTTTCTGGAAACTAGAAACCATCCAGTAACCTAACGGTGGTCAAACACAAACCATAAACATTAAAGAACTTCTTTTGAACTTCCCCCAAGATCTTTCCGAAAAGCAGATTTAAATTTACATACTTACCATCAGTTTAATTAAACATTCTGGTTTTATTTTGAGCCTTAGGGATTCTTGACAGGGATAGATGAAAGAGGAAAATATTCTTCACTTCGGAATTCTTTCGACTCAACTCACCACTAAAAGTCCTCACAGGAAGTTCACAGAGTCAGCCCACCTTCAGACTCATGAAGCCTAAACTAGCACAGATTGTGAAAAAGCCATACAGCTTCTAAGGTTATGTATGGGCTTCCCTGGTGGCTCAGTTGGTAAAGAATCCGCCTGCAATGCAGGAGACCCAGGTTCGGTCCCTGGGTAGGGAAGATCCCCTGGAGAAGGAAACGGCAACCCACTCTGATATTCTCGCCTGGAAAATCCCATGGACAGAGGAGCCTGGCAGGCTACAGTCCATGGGGCTGCGAAGAGTCGGACATGACTTAGTGACTAAACCACCTAACCAAGGTTATGTATTATAAACAGTAACACTAGAACACGGTACTAAAACAAAGCAACAGAAAAGAGAAGCGTAATCCAAATTTGAGTCCTGTGGTGTAGTACAGGTAAATTAGTCAGAAATCAAGAGATGCGGTTCTGGCTTCATTTCTACCACAGTTTTGCCATCTGACCTTTAGAGAGTTTCTGTCGCCACGCACACTGGAACTCTTCTGTGGTATAAAGAGCCAGGCAGCTTCTAGATCTACAATTCTGTTATTCCAAAGACAAGTCATATGTGTAACTTCTATTCTAACTTGAAGGCAAATGCATTTTACCTTTTAGTATCTTCCTTTAAGCATAAGGCATCTATCAGCCAAATACCATACATCTCCTATAACATAGCCAGGAAACTGGGACAAAACAAAAGAATACAGAAACAAAAGAGATTCAGAATCACTTGAATTATTAAAAAGGTTTCATGGTAAGTGCTTTTCAGAAGAGAATTTTTATTAGGCCAATAAGTAAATAAATACTGGATTTCTATAATAGAGGGAAAAAATTCTATAAATTAATTTTTTGTTTTCTACTTTCCATTTGATTGTGAAGTCAGACTAAATCTACTAAGTGAGAGCCTGTTTTACCTGCATAAATCAACCCAGAAATTCAATTCCTCGGGAACTTGACACAATTGAGCAATAGCAGCAGATCAGCTCAAGTATTAAGGGATGAAACATCAGAACATACTGGCAGCATTTATGAGAAGCATCATGCTTTTAAAAGCTGAAGTCAAAAACTAAATCAACTGTTTGCACATTAGGCGTAACACATTATGTTAAAAAAAAAAACACCCTTGAGTGTTATGATTTTACTATATACTGCACTTGTAACACCCTTGTTCTTGATCACACTGAAAACATATTACATTGCTTTTTAAATAGAATGCACCCTGCCACAATGCACTCAATATTAATAGTATTCCAGAACAACATGCCCATATGAAAGACAGGCTGATGAATAGGTTTATGTCCCATTCAAGGAGATGAAACAGCTCAATAGCAAGATTAAATAAGGCTCCTGCCAATGACCGAATCTTAAGGTCAAAGAGAAGAACACAACTCAAACCAAATGTTACAGGCAAAGGTCAAACAAGAGAATAATTACGACCCTAGCTTGAAGAGCCAGCTAACGTTCACTCATTCAGTGTAAATCAGAAGAAAAATTCCTCCTCTTATAGTGGGACTATAAAACTTTCTACTGAGTCGGCTTCAGAGATCCATTATAAAATTGAATGAATGAAGGTGAACTAAGTCCCAAAATAACCTTTAGAGGAAACCACTCCTATTATGGAACTATTGCACATTAAATGCAAAATTCCCTAGTGTCACACTGTACTTTAAAAATTTATTCTAGATTTATTAAGTATCAAATATTAATAGAAATAAGAATTTTGCTAAGAACCTTTTGATTAATTCTTTTGTAAAGCTTTATTATAAGCCAATTCATTTATATAAAAAGAAAGTTTATAAAGAGTAAACCAGCAGTTTATGTTTCCAGGGGTTTTTCTTGTTTGTTTGTTGACTTGATTTTCCCACCACTAGCGACTTCCCTTTTACTTTTCACTTTCATGCATTGGAGAAGGAAATGGCAACCCACTCCAGTGTTCTTGCCTGGAGAATCCCAGGGACGGGGGAGCCTGGTGGGCTGCCATCTATGGGGTCGCAGAGAGTCGGACACAACTGGAGTGACTTAGCAGCAGCAGCAGTCCCAACCCATTTTAACAGGAGATTTAAATGGATGAACATATTTCTATGTACACACACTAGCTACAGAATGGAAACACAAGCCCAGCCTTAAGAAAATCTGGGAAGTATAAAATAGTGCTAAAACAATAGGAAAAAAGAAAAGTTGCTTTTCAAGCTAGTAAATATTTTGAAGGCATTGTAATCCCATCTGGAGAAAAGCTTACTACATTGAAATTAATCATGGGAAAATAGGTACATTTGTGTTTTTTAAAAATCATTCTCTACATGCACTGTCATACCCTATTTTGAAAACTCACTATCTAACTTGTTTCTCTTCCAAATAACCATATTTTTGGACAATGTCACTGGTATCACCTAATAAACTAAGTAAATTACATGAATTAATATTCATATACCCCTATAATACTCATGAAGTAAATACAATCAATAAGAGAGAATACCAAGAAATCAAATAAACTTTCCTGACTATCAATTTCTTTTCCCTGTTATTCTGTTTTCATGAAGAAAGGCTGGTAGATAAAATCTAAATCCATCCAACTATAGTCTGGGCTCAGGGAGGGTGGAAACTAAACAACAGAACTGAAAATATCATAGGAAGAAGTTTTTAATATTTTATAATGATGATTTATGTATAAATAAATACATTTGTTCTCACACATACTCCCACCCAAATAAACACATACCTTATATTGCAAATAAGTCATTTTCTTTCTTGTGACAAACAGTAGTAAGATATTTAGAGACAGCAAATTTCAAATAATTTCTTCCTCAGAGATAATAATAAAGGTATGATTTATTTAACACCTTTCACCAAGTCCCTGAAAGATGGCTGATGTCAAATAAATCTATAACGTAAGCAAATAAGTAGCACAAGAGCCCTGCCAGCCACCTCTTTTTACAGATGGAATATGACAACTTAAGCAATTTACCCAGAGGTCAGGGAGCTAATTCCTGGCATTCAATCAATAGATATTTATTAATGGCTTCTATGCCCAGCACACTGTGCTGAATGCTTGGATGAAAAGTATTATCTTCTTTTTGCTTATTTGCAGCTTCTCATTTTTCTACAAAAAAAAGTCTTGTACAATAAAAGAAAAATGTTTAAAACAACAATAATAATGAGATGCTGAATGAATGTGGAGAAGAACAAGGTATCTGGAATATGAAACATTTGGAAAGTAAGAAAAAGTGACATCAAAGTCTCCCATCTGCATGTCCCTTCCAACATATATACCTTTTCCTTTGAAAAAAAAAACAATATACCAGTAGTTGAATTTTATAGAGAAACCTAATTTAGAGCTAGCAAATCTGTATTGTCTCACTCTGATATTTCCTAGCTGGAATAATTAATTTTTGGCAAGTTACTTCTTTCTACCTCAGATTATTCTATCCATAAAAATGTTTTAAAGTATCACTGTGTAGATTCAAAGTAATATGTAGGCGGTTATGAGAAAATCATCTTATAACTGCTAAATTCCCACAATTTTGCCAACACTTATGCATATTTTCAATAAGTAGGGACAAAGGAAAGGTGCCATTTAGACAAAATTTCTGACAAACCAAGAGTTTGGTGTTAGAGATATTACAACACAGCCTCTGTCTGCACTTATGAATATCTCCCATCATTTCATGATTTCGGTCTCTAGTAGAATCTGGATATTATGCCCCAGCCAACAATGTAGCAGGGAAGATAAAGACCTTAAAAAATTAATAGATTAGGATAACATGATTCTGTTAAACTATTAAAATGAATGATATAAATTCAGAAGTTTCTTAATTAATTTCACGATTAATTTGGAGGTTTAATTAATGATTAATGATATGAATGATCTAAATTTGGAAGTTTAATTCCTTTACCAATATAGCTTACTTGGACTTCATATTTTATGAAATGCTTTTGTTATATCTCCATGGCTTTAACCCTGGTTTCATTTAGATAATGTGTATGCCTGTCAAAAATAATGTTTTCTTGAGATTCATTTTGATATTAAAAATTCAGATATCATTTAACTCTACTAGGATTTTCAGTTTGCCTAAATTTGTTGAGATAACAGAAACTATATTAATAAGCTGTGTACTGTGCTAAGTGTGTGTGTGTGTTAGTTGTGTCCAACTCTTTGCAACCTCATGAACTGTAGGTCACCAGGCTCCTCTGTCCATGGGATTCTCTAGGCAAGGATACTAGAGTGGGTTGCCATGCCCTCCTCCAGGGTATCTTCCCAACCCAGGGATCGAACCTGCATCTCTTATGTCTCCTGCATTGGCAGACTGATTCTTTACCACTAGCGCCACCTGGGAAGTCTATTAATAAGCTAATATGCAAGTTTTTCAAACCATCAGTAGATTTCCTATGTGAGTTATCTGGGGTGGGTCCCACCATTACCACCATGGTCTAATTATTTCCAACAAATGTGCTACTGGCCATTTATTCACTCCTTTCACAAACACTGTACACATTACATACCATGACTAAAAATGCAAGCATGAAAAAAAATGAGAATTTATCCTTGAAGAAATCATAAGCTAGGCATTTTCTATACAGACATTTTAGATCCAAATTAAGGAATTCAATTAACTCCCTTCTCTCCTTTTCTGGGCTGCAGTATTAAATGAATACAAGTGCCAAGCCTCTAGTAGCAATAGTTGAACATTCCAGATAGAACAAACTTCAGGATGGTTTGAAACTACATATGTAAGCAAATGCATATTTTAATGTAACAGCTCTTAACCGATACCAAGTAAACCCAGTTTAGAAACATATTAAGTTCTAAACCATATGATTTTGTTAATCATATTAGTTCAGCCACTTAATTATAATTCGATCCTCTCCTAGTCAACCTAGAGTCAGTCAGTCACCCTCTCGAACAAACTTCAACTGCCATTCTTTCCATTTTCTATGGTGTTACCAGCACTACGCTTAAAAAGGTTTCTTAGCTAGGACGCCATTAGTTTAGACTCCATTAGACCACTACAGCAGCGGCCTCTGGATCCACAACATGACCATCACCCGAGGAAACTGTGGTACATGCCGACCAATTCTTGGTCCTCACCCCAGACCTCTTGCATCAGAAACTCTACGGAAGTCTCTGGCAATCTACTGCCCAAAGTTTTCCACATGATTCTGATGCCTGTGCACGTGTGAGAAACTCTGCCCTTGAGCCCTTCTCTCACGTACTCAGCCTAGTCAGAGCAGAGAGTATCTCTTTCTGTGAATCACTTTTTCTCACTGCTTCAGTTACATGGCTGTTTTTTCCTCCACCAGCTGGGTGAACTTACTTCCTTCCTGATAAACTACATCACTTTCTAAGACATGATTAATTTTGAAAGGACCACAGGATTGCGTACAATCATCCCCTACAGTTTTCTTTTCTAAGACTACTTAATAATAGAAAACCTGTTATAACATTCAATTTCTCCCACTGTAATTTGTCTAAAAAGAGACAGAATAAACAACAAAAAACCAAAATGCTCAGAGTACCCTTGTGATTCTTAATGTGATGATAACACAAGAGGTATGTCTATTTACTGCTCAAGCAGTGCCTACCAGGAAGACACAGACATGGTCATAGAAGGAACTTTCAAAACAGCAGAGGCTAAATAACAGTTGCTTTTCATTTGTTGAGTAGGAGTAGAACTAGGTCCAATAGTCAAGCTTAATCCACCAGATAATGTGCAAACTTTTCCCATAAGAAATGTCAAGAACAAAGTAATCCCATAATGTCACTACTATGGAAACCATAATCCTATAAAGAAAAAAGAAGGAAAAGACAACAACAACAAAAAATCCAACTGTGCTAATAAACTCGGAGCAAAGTAGTTGCAGGCTGTTTAACAGTAATGGACTCAAAGCCTGGCCCATGCACAACAATGGAGCACAATACATAAATAATTATTGTGCAACTTGCAAATTCTTACTGCACTTTCTAGTCATTGCACAGACAGAATTTATTGTACCACACTTTTGCTTGATGTCCGTTCCTAGAAGGTTAGAGATGATGCCCAATAGAAGCAGGAGCTTCAAATTTGTCTCTACTCAAATGCCTAGAGACAAGAAATAATGTCGACTCCCTTAACTGATAAAATAACCAGCCCCTTAACACACGGGGGCCCTGACCTTGCTGCAGCTGCTTCTGATTTGTGAATGTCAGCTGGGAGTATCTTTTTCTGTCTCTTGGCTCCTAAACTTGTAATATGTCATTCTGAGGATCCTACATTATTTCTATAACTCTAATTACTGGACTGATTTGAAACCAAAGGTTCTTTGGTGACTTCAGCTCAAGACCACACAGAAACTTTTATAATGACCTATTTAAATGAATGAGTTGTGTAAACGGGAAGAGAAGGTTTGGAGTAGTGGTAAAGAAGTAACTGTTATTATCTAAACGCTGGCTAAACTCAGACGACTAAACACCTTGATAATTAGGTTTGGGCAGATACATAAATGTTCAAATGCAGCTGAGAGTACTTTCATTTTCAGTGACTAGCTGGCCCACAATCAATATTCACTATACTAAGTCAATTACTTTCAAGTTATTGCTGATAAATGAACTAACCCTACCTTGTCAGTCTGCTCCTGTACATGAATCCACTTACTCATATATTACAAGCCTCAGTCTGAACACAAAAGCCTCTGCTTCATTCAGCATAGACCATGAGCATCCTATACACCTTAGCGTCCATCCCATCCTGCTCTGATTTCACCCTACATACACCCCCTCTGATCTAGCTGTTAGTTCAAGAAGACAGTGCCCTACAGGCAGTCTGACCAAAAAGGATAAAGAAGCAGACCAAAGAAGTATCCTGTGACTGAAATTTAATGAGAGCAGCTTTCTCCCACAGTTCTAAAAGTAATTCTGAAGACAATATCCACGAAAAGCACTTTAAACAAATATACTCATTTGCAGGGATATGTTTTAAATATTTCTAGCCTAAAGCCCATCAAATACTTGTCAAATAAACTTATCAAATAAATGGTTGATAGGTGCAAGAAACAGTGTTCTAACTGACCAAGGACTTTACTGTCATAAGTTAATATCCAAAGCTCATGGATGCACTAGAACAATTTGATTCTATGAACTGGCTACAAACCACTCATCAACCCAAAGCTTTGAGGTCACCTGACATTACAAAGCAATTGCAAGAGAAAAGGAAAAGAGAGAATGAAAAATCCTTTGTCTTACAATTTGATTCCTGCATTTTAAAGGTCGGTATGATTTATACAACCTTAAGGCTCAAAGTGAAGTTATTTGTGCTGATGGGAAGGCAGTCTAGAAAGCAGAAATTCAAACACAGCAGAAATGCCAACCACTTGATTGTTAATGGCTGTGCTTTCTACAGTAAATTTTTATAATGTGAAAGAGGGCAGCTAAACAGATATCCCTCAATAATTCATCTAAAAAAGGCACATTAATACCCCTAAGCCTTAACAAATTTTCTCAAAGATAACCATCAAATCTCCCCTTCCAAGAAGCCATCCTGCACTCTACTCACTTGATATAATTTTCAAATTCTGATCTGCTGCATTAAAACTAAGGCACAAATCACCTTCAGTGAAGAAATATGTAAGAATGTGTGAACATTTATTAAACGGGTTCATACAATTTGCTACAATTAGGCTAAGGTATTGAATTAAGTAAGTCATGCAGATATTAAAGGCAATCCAACAGCATCAGAAATGTACCATTTACAGCTGATGGGAAATGGTGCTTAGCTCACTGGGACTGGCCCAAAGTCCCTGGGTCAGGAATGGGGGCCCGCATGGGTTGTATGGAAAAATCACATTTGACTTCCACTGCTTTTATTTACATTACCTACCTTTTCCAGAAAATTGACATATTCTAAATATGAGGGCCACTGATCCACCAAAGTTGAGTCCTCCTTCAAAATACAGACATTGTGAGTATTAAACATAGCATATCAGTCAGGGTGCTATTCAGCAACAAAACTGTCCCACCTGGGCAAACCATACATTTCACTAAGGCATATTTGCTAAATATGAAATACGAGAATGCTACCTGAAACTTTTCTCAACTGTTTCAAATTTACTTGATCCAAAACAAGGTAGGAAATGATGGTCCAAACATCAGTCCTTCTATTTGGTGAAGACATTTCTGGATAAAATGTCTTATGATAAATAAAGCTAACAAAACACGGGAAAACTAATACAATACTTGAGCAGTGTACACACTCTTTCAATTTTATGCCATTTCCTCTACAAGGACTGAAGGGGCAAGTCAGTGGGTTGGTTCTCTAAACAAGCTAGTTCAGTTCAGTTCAGTTCAGTCGCTCAGTCGTGTCCGACTCTGCGACCCCATGAATCACAGCACACCAGGCCTCCCTGTCCATCACCAACTCCCGGAATTCACTCAGACTCACGTCCATCGAGTCAGTGATGCCATCCAGCCATCTCATAGAAGACCCAAATCAGAGAAATACTTTACAATAGAGTCCTGAGACAGCAACTTTACTTTGATGAATATATCCCAGAGTCAAATATACTCCAGCATGCCTCACCCACACATTCCTTCTTTATATTATGCAGATTTGTTACAGCAGTCACTTGTGAAACAGTACCAAAAAAAAAAAAAGTCAACGATTTACACCTTTAAGACAAAAAAGAAATGGCATCTTAATTCAAACATCATGGAGAAATAGATGTTTGAATAAATGGTGAAGTGAAGTCGCTCAGTCATGTCCCGACTCTTTGCAAACCCATGGACTGTAGCCAACAAGGCTCCTCTGTCCATGGAATAAATGGTAACATAATTATAAACCAAAATTAAACAAAAGTTTTCCGAATTATACTGGAACTCTATTAATCATATCATACCTGGTTGAAATTCCTTGGAAACACATTGGAAACACCAATGAAACCCAATTTTCTAAAAATTTGAAATGAATGATGCTTTACTTTCTAAGTGTCATATTGAAACCCCGCTATGCCCATCTAAAAATAAGTGGCATCTTCATCCTAAAGACTGATATTTTATTGATTTCTCAACCTCAAACACTAATTGTTGGTAATGAAGATGATAAAAATCATCAGTTGGCTAAAATGCCATGGTTTAAATTCATGTCAATTACTATGGAGCATGTTAAGGAATGTATTCTTTAAAGCAAAACAAAACAGTCTTTATCATCTGTGAATAAAAGCCAGGCTCTAAAACCTAAGGTCTTTTGTTTTTTCCATCATGCTATAAACATGCTGTAAATAGTCTGACAGACAGCTTCACCTTCAACTGAACTAACCCTGGCTACAACAGGGATGTGGACTTTTGTCTCCTCCCTTCCCTGGGGCCCAGTGGGATAAATGCCAGAGGGATTCCACGCAAGCTTTAGATGTCTTGGACTTAGACCCTATTTGTTTTGGAACCACGGGTCCCTTTCTTATTAAATTCTCCTACTTGCCAGGAGAAAACTGGAACAAAAATGAAAAAGTCTAATGTGTTGACTTCAAGGTTTGTTCCATCAGTTATGATAGGAAATTTCAAGACTTTTTTTTTTCTTTCCTTTTTAAGGCAATAAACTCGACAAGTTGCTTATGGCCTTTGCTTTTTTTTGAAATAGACTTTTAGAAAAGTGAAACAGAGGCTCTGGTTTATAACTGCATTTGGCTAGCAAACCCTGATGCTGTTGCGCTTGCATCTGCAATTTAAAATCTTTGAAAGTAGACCTCCAAAAATGAAAACAAAGCCAACACTGAAGCAGACCATTAACCTATGACCGGAGGATGATAAAACTGGCCAGAAAAAACCTCAATAATACCTTCCTCTCCTACCTGCTCTGGGGTCCATGAGGCCTAGGCCCAGATTCAGTCACACACACAACTTCTCCCTGAGACTCCACTTCTTCCACAAAATGAGGGATGAAGACAGTGTCCTTTCAGGCTCTATGGGCCTTCCATTCCAAAGAGACACTGAGAAGAACCAGTCCTTAATGGTCTGAGTTATGTTTGCAAGCTAACATCTACCTGAACACGGGATGCTCGATCACTGGGATATAAAAGTAACAGAGAAAATTTCAAGGAGAAAAAAAAAAACAGTTTCTATGACTGTATGTTTCAGATTACAAACCAGTAAAACATTTAAGTATGTAGGGTTTTATTTTGTTTTTAATTGCATTGCAAAGCCTTTGCCAACTCCACCCCCTATTCACAAGTGCAAAAGTAGAAGCACAATCATTGTCTGGGCTAGGTCAAGAAAAACAGCCTCCTTCAGATACAAAATGCCCTAAACCTTGCCCTAGGGCTGAGTGTATGAGGGATGAGGAGGTCCTTTGCCAACCATCCATGACCTGGGATTCCTATTAAACTGACAGGAGCAACATCCTGTCCTCGACCTCTGCACATTAAATACTGAAGTTAACATGGCATACTTCCCAATGTTGAGAGGGCTCTATAAACACTGCTGGCTCTTCTTGAAGAGGTAACCAGAGGAGAGGGGATGCAAGATCTGTGCAGAGTTGTTAAGCCTTGTTCTGTCCCCCTGTGCCTAGCACAATACCTGGCACAGAACAGATGCCTGATGACTCTACACCAGTTGATGGGACAGACAGACCTCTTGAAAGTTCACCAGAAATGTGACCCAGAATTCCGGCTGGTGAACAGCAGAGGGGGACACTAAACCCTATGCAGGGGCAACTCAAACTACTGATCGTGGCTCCAAGATGAATTAAACATCTCTTCCCCTGCAAATGATCGAAGCACTTAAGACGGAAGAGACAGCTATGGCAAGGTGAGAAGAGCTCAGGTCTGGGAATAAGATGACCTGGTTTTAAATTCTAAATCTGCCACTTAATAGCTATGACCTGGGGCAAGTCATTTTAACCTCTCAGCTCTCCTCCAGTGTAACAAGGGAATACTACTTACTTCACAGTCTAGTTGTATTTAGAAAGGAGGCCAGGTCTGTGAAAGCACCTGGAGGGAGGGAGGGAAGAAAGGAGGTGGGGAGGCGGGGACAGGGAGGAGCGGAGGGAGGTGTGGAGAGAAAGGAGAAGAGAGGGAGGAGGCTGGCTCCGGCAAGGGGAAGTTCCACTTCTAGGAACTCTGAACGGAATTTTCCACAGCGGCCGGAGTAGAATAGCAGCTGTGGCAATGCACTTGAGAGGCTATGAAGAAAGAGATTGACGGGACCTGATGACAGTTTGAATGTGAAGGCTCTCAATTAAAGAGATCCTGGCCTGCCCTCCTCTGGCAGGGCCTGAACTCGTTTCCCCCCTGTGTTATTCCTAACATGATGGATCTCTTTCATTACTGAGGAGGAGGAATAATTTGGAAGGCACTGCTTAAAATGGTTTCCTTAATATGTCTAATGTCCTAGTATGACATAATCCTGCTGGCCCGTTTGGTTTTCTATTTTTTTATTTTGGGGGGTGCCGGGGTGGGGGATAGTGCTGGCTCTTTTGATGCTATTAGGTTTCTCAAGAAAGTTTTTAACTTTGTACTAGAGCCCCGCGGTGATTACTGTGAGAAGTGCTCTTTAAACAATAGGACAATTTCTCTAATTAACTTGCTTCTTATGTTTTTACTGTTGTTGGCCATTCTTTCCATCTGGAGCTAACTATCTGCCTTCTTTCTTATAGCATTTTTTTCTTTTTTAAAGAAGAACATAGGTGATTCCATGTCTCTACCGCAAACAAATTCTTAAAAAAAAAGACAGAAGTTTTTCAAATTAGTGCCCAGTTCTAAGCTGAGACCTTGTGCTTGGAGGAGTTCACTTATTTGACTCAAAGCAAGCAATTTAGACAGGAGAAAAGACTAAGACTTAGAGAAAGCAGGTACTGTGGTTCATCTGGATCGCCACTAACTAGATTAACTAGAAGAGTCAAGGTAAGACAAAATTTCCTTGTGACTCAATTTCCTTAATCAGACACAAGTGGCAGCATCTGTCTTCACTTTCTTGGGATGTGAAAAACCTTTTTAAAAAAATAAAAGTATTCTAGAAATAAAGAGTATGAAAATCAACATGTGAAATGTCACAGAGATAACAGTATTTATCTGTGGGTAGAACCAAATTTGAATAAAGACTGTGAAATATTTTCAGGGAAATCATGCACAACATGTTTTTTAATTTCCATAACTTATAACAACGCTGGGGCATATGTTACACAACAGGCTGACTCATGCCCAGGTATGAGTAGAAATTTCCTAAAGCCTATGCTCTGAACCAACCCAACAGTGTAAAAGGTGAAAATATCATAGCCCATAACAAGGTACAGTCCTTTTGGCAAATACAAGAGGTATATTATCTGCCCCCTTCCACAGCCACACCCTGTATCCTTTTTCCCACCAACCTGGCCTTTGGAAAGCGGGTTTAAGGCAACAAAGCAAAATGCAAAGGTAAGACACAGGAATTTAGTCACTCAGTTGTGTCCAACTCTTTGTGACCCCATGGACTGTATAGCCTGCCAGGCTCCTCTGTCCATGGAATTCTCCAGGCCAGAATACTAGAGTGGGTATCCATTCCCTTCACCAGGGGATCTTCCCAACCCAGGGATCAAACCTTGGTCTCCTGCATTGCAGGCAGATTCTTCACCGCCTGAGCCACCAGGGAAGCCCACAGGAATGTAAATAAAATAAAAAATTAGCAGAAAGAATTGATGCTATTTCCCTGAGAGCCAAACTACAGGCCACAAACCTGGGGCCTTTCCATTTCAATCCTTCTTGTGGCCTTCCCCAAAACAAGGGGGCCTAGAAATCAGTATGCATGTGACATAGCTTCTCCACTGACTCCTGGGACTAGGCCTTCACTGCTTCCACTCCCAGCTCCTGGTCTTTCACACGGAGGCTTCTAGAGCTAGAAGCTTCCTTTCATGTAAACAGATATACCTGAATTGTCCCAGCAGAGCAATGACGAATGGCCACATGGAAACTCAATGACGGTGAACTGACAGATTCAGGTGGAGCCAGCGCACTGTCGGCCTACACCAAAGCCACCTCTCTCTGCAAAGAGAGTCAGGACTCCTTTTCCTCCATATGTTGGAGAAACAGCCTTGCTCTTCTGGTGGGCACTCAGAGCAACTGCGCTCTTAAAGACACAAATGTGTTTCTGAACAACCCAGCAGAATCAAATCATAACCCAATTAATTCACAAAACACTCATGTACTAACTCACTTAAACAAGTCTTCCTACACTTTCAGAAGAAAGGCCATTCATTAAGAATCCATTCATTTTAAAATCTCAGAGTTCCTCATGTCATGATGAGTACACAGTAGATACTCAACTGGTTCTCTATTGACCACCTGTTAAGTACTAGATGATACGCATATAAAGATCACTGGAGCAGAAAGACCCTGTGTAAAGGAGAATAAAAGACAAACCTGTAGAAATAAACTATTATAATGTCAGAATTGCAGTTTTAGAAGTAACAGCAAGGTAAGGGTCAGAAATGGTTTCATAGGAAGTATTTAAGAGATATGCCTAAAAAAGAGAGAGAGAGAGAGAGAGAGAGAGAGAGATTCCTAAACCTAAGCCTTGAAAAATAAGTATTGTCAGTAAAAACTTACTTATGATTCAACAACCTGAAGTAAGCAGAGAGAATGAGAGTGAGAAAACTATTGCCAGTCACCCTACTGAAGTTAAGCTTTCCTTAATGAACTCTCTAAGTTTGGGGCAGCTGGAATATTAATATACATTTCCTAATGATGAACCTATATGTTTCAGCCAGAAAGCTAAGAGTTATTAAATCTCTCATTCAGATTGTTGGCCAATTCTTAAATCAAAACTACAGTGAGGTTCCACCTCAAGCCAGTCAGAATTGCCATCACTAAAAGGTGCTGTTCTTCAGTCACCAAGTTGTGTCTGACTCTTTGTGACCCCATAGACTGCAGCACACCAGGCTTCCCTGTCCCAGCGTGTGGAAAAGAAGAGAACCCTCCTACACTGTTGGCGGGAATGTAAATTGGTGCAGCCACTATGGAACACACAATTGAGGTTCCTCAGAAAAAAAAAAAAAAATAGAATTACCATGTGATCCAGCAATCCCACCCCTGGGCATATATCCAGAAAAAACTATAATTCAAAAAGATACATGCATCCCAACGTTCATAGCACTAGTCACAATAGCCAAGACATGAAAATAACCTAAGTGTCTATCAACAGATAAATGGATAAAGAGGACATGGTACACACATACAGTGGAATAATACAAAGCCATAAAAGGAATGAAATAATGCCGTCTGCAGCAACATAGATGCAACTAGCGATGATCATACTAGACGAATAAGTCAGAAAGACAAAGACAAATATCATACCTATATGTAGAATCTAAAATATGAAACAAATGAGCCTGTCTGTGAAAGAGAAACAAAATCAGGGACATAGAAAACAGAATGGTGATTGCTAAGAGCGAGGGTAGGATTGAGACTTCGGGATTAGACGCAATTTGGTATACACAGAGTGGATGAACAATAAGGGTTAGGTAGCACAGGGAACTACATTACATATCCTATAATAAATCACAATGGAAAAGAATATGAAAAAGAATGTATAAAAACGGAGTCACTTTGCTAGACACCAGTAACTAACACAACACTGTAATTCAACTATACTTCAATAAAAATTATATTAAAAACCCTTACCAAGGAGCTGCTGGGGAAGCCCCAAGAACAATTTAAGAGACACCTAAATGGGTAGCCTCAAATTCTACAGTTATCTGATTTTATCATACCTGATGTCACTGTGAGGTAGCTACCAGGAATTAGGAATCAAATTGCTCCATACACCTACCCCAACTCACACCCACCCCCTGCCATCTAGGTCTTCCTCTCAAGAATGTATCATGGGTTAACAATGCCTTGTACTTCTTAGTCATGGAGCGTTGGGAAAAAAATGTAATTACTTCACGCACACTTGGAAGAGGTTGCAAGCTGCTTATCAAAGTCAAGACTGTGAAAAGTTAAAACAGCATTTTTCTAAAAGTCAAACAAAAGAAAAGTTCCTTCCGTAGCACTACAAAATAAGCAATGCCATTGATTTGGGCCAAAATCACCCTAATGGTAACCTGAGCCAACTACAACTTCAGAGAAAAAAGTTTTAACTTCTTCCTGTCACTGTCAGGGTGGTGGGTGGTTTCCTATTCAGAGCACATAAACACGAAAGTCAATGATTTAAAGGGTCTATTACCCATGGGAGGACATGATTTTAAAAAAGACATTATGGATACTGCAGAACAAATGGAATGGGGAAAGAGCTGGCTGTCTGCTAAAATAACTGTGGTGGGCCAAATCCTCACTACATGTTTTTTCAACCACAGCCTCATCTGGTTAACTTTCCTATGATTTCACCACTAGAACCAAACTGGCAAATTGTCTTTCAAACGAATATTAAATTCCAGGGCCAGAAGGAACAGAGAGGTCATTCAAAACACCTGCAATTCAAGATGACCAAACCTGAAAGCCATCCTCAAATAAATAAAAACGCAACAGCTTCTTAAAATTGTGCAGAGAAGGCATTTTAAATGTCTAACTTGACTTGCATGCATTTATTATGCTTGGTATTTCAGGAAATATTTATTGACTTCTCACCAAAGTCTCTCTTGCTGTAGTTTAATTCTTATTTCATCATTTCTTATTTCATCATTCCAAGTAATGTTTTCTACAATTTTAAAGTATGCATTGTAAGCTCTTGTCATCTCCAAATCAAGGCATTACATTTCATTTTTCCTGTAGTTTTTGGCAATATACAATCTATTACTATTTTAGACATTTTTTTTCCTTAGAAATTTAAGCTAACTTTGAGTTAGATAAGTTCCCACTATTAGCTCTCCACTTTAGTATGCAAATGAGAAACCAACTTTCTTAATATACACAGATAGGACATTGTTCAGTGAGAAAGATTTTTGTAAACACTGCCTTTTGAAAGTTCATCTTCTAATTTTATCTTATTAGCATGCCAGGCCCATGAGCCTCTCCTAACGCTTTACCACTGAGAGTAGGTAATTCCCCATTTCTCCTGAAGCTAAATCCTCTGACACCCAGAGGTCTTGTACCTGCCTTCCTGTTCATAAATCTTCAGAGTTTCAGTACACAGTCCACTTGACATCTGAAACCTCCAACCTGAAGAAATGTGCTCTAAACTCAGTCCTGTTTAGATATCTGTCAATCCAAGAAAGTCTGCTAGCAACCAGACTTTTCATCATCACATCCTCTATTTTTCTTAGTCACACCTGAATTTAAATCTCTAAATGGTGCTGTCTCATAAAGATATGATACCATACACTATTAGGAGTCCCTATTACCAGTCAGAAGGCTGAACAATAGATTATCATAAAAATACAAGTTCTAATAAGCCCCAAAGACAAGAATGCATTAGTGACTCAGATAATGTAAGAGGTTTTAAAGGATTGGTTTCATTTTATTATCACTATTTTTTAATCAAAGAAAAGTTCAAATGAGTGTACATTTACTTCTCAGGTGATGAACCCCTTTCGTGACAGGGGACATCCACACATCTATTCTTTCCATTTACATATCCCTATCATTTTTCTTGTACAAATCATTAAGTTTGACACATTATCCCATACGCTGTTGGGTGATTGTTTATATCCTAAAAACGGGTCTTCCACCTCTTAACTCACTCCATGTCCAATTTTCTTTGCTGATCTTAGAACTGTACCAAACTCTTCCGATGCTAAGAACTGGAACTGACAAATGACAAGTGACTCTGGCATCTTCAGGTGCAAAAATGTTGTGAAAAAGAAAAGGACAGCTAGAGGTCAACAACTATGAATCATTTCAGAATCCTTAAGGGAAATGGCAACCCCATACCCAGTAACCCTTACCAAGGCAATTGATCAGAAATACTCCATGGCATACCATCATTGGAACTCAAAACATCACTGAAAATAATTACAACTTTTTAAAGTAAGAAAAAAATACATTTTTTTTTTCAATGACAGACCAAGAAAATATTAGCATTGTTATTTCAAATTTAAGATGCCACTGACAGCAAACAGATGTAACACTACTTTATGCTACACTAGAAGAAAACACAGCCAGGAAAACTCTGACTTAGTACTAAATAGTAGACATAAAGGACATTCAGAGATGTTAAAATGTAGATCTTAAAATCTATGAAATATAGTAGTGATATAATTACACTTGACTATTTGTGGGTACATGAGCACATTCCCTGGTGGCTCAGAGGTTAAAGCGTCTGCCTGCAATGCAGGAGACCCAGGTTCGATCCTTGGGTCGGGAAGATCCCCTGGAGAAGGAAATGGCAACCCACTCTAGTACTCTTGCCTGGAGAATCTCATGGACAGAGGAGCCTGGTGGGCTACAGTCCACGGGGTCACAACGAGTCAGACACGACTGAGCGAGCAACTTGAAACTTGAAAACCTGAGCACATTATAAGAGATTTGGTTAAAGAAAATGTGCTCAAAGGGGTAATCCAGCAAAGTTGATCAGGGGGTGAAGTATCATCAAATCAGATTTATTTTCCTTCTAGTATCACTATATTTTCCATTTAGGCCTATTTGAAACTTTGGGGAAAATGGTTCTCCTATCAGACTCAGTTCAGTCACTCAGTAGTGTCCAATTCCATGCAACCCCATGGACTGCAGCATTCCAGGCTTTCCTGTCCATCACCAACTCCCAGAGCTTGCTCAAACTCCTGTCCATTGAGTTGGTGATACCATCCAACCATCTCATCCTCTGTCATCCCCTTCTCTTCCTGCCTTCAATCTTTGCCAGCATCAGGGTCTTTTCAAATGAGTCAGTTCTTCACATCAGGTGGCCAAAGTACAGAAGTTTCAGCTTCAGCATCAGTCCTTCCAATGAATATTCAGGGTTGATTTCCTATAGGTTTAACTGGTTTGATCTCCTTGCTGTCCAAGGGACTCTCAAGAGTCTTGGCCAGGACCACAATTTAAAAGCATCAATTCTTTGGTGCTCAGCTTTCTTTATAGTCCAGTTCTCACATCCATACATGACTACTGGAAAAACTACAGCTTTGACTAAACAGACCTTTGTCAGTAAAGTAATGTCTCTGCTTTTTAATATGCTGTCTAGGTCTCCCTACTACCTACCCACCTGGAAAAGTACTACTCATCTTTTAAATCTCAACCCCCAAATTACTTGTTTTCCCTGCCTTCCTCATTGGCTTTTCTGACATCTTCCTCTTAAATTCCCCCAAATTACCAATTTCTACTCTGGCATCTAAATACTTATCCTCATTTTACTGAACTTGAAATTTGCTTCTCCATCCTTGCTACTATCTGTAACCTATCAGTTCAGTTCAGTCGTTCAGTCGTGTCCGACTCTTTGCGACCCCATGAATCACAGCACGCCAGGCCTCCCTGTCCATCACCATCTCCCGGAGTTCACTCAGACTCACATCCATTGAGTCGGTGATGCCATCCAGCCATCTCATCCTCTGTCATCCCCTTCTCCTCCTGCCCCAAATCCCTCCCAGCATCAGAGTCTTTTCCAATGAGTCAACGCTTCTCATGAGGTGGCCAAAGTACTGGAGTTTCAGCTTTAGCATCATTCCTTCCAAAGAAATCCCAGGGCTGATCTCCTTTAGGATGGACTGGTTGGATCTCCTTACAGTCCAAGGGACTCTCAAGAGTCTTCTCCAACACCACAGTTTAAAAGCATCAATTCTTCGGTGCTCAGCTTTCTTCACGAAATCTGCCAAAAGAACTATTCTTTCTCCTTTTATTTTGCTTGACATTACCAGAGCCTAGTATGGTGCTTAACCTGAAGTATTCAAAACAGTTGATAAAATACTAAAATTTTGAACATAAGAACACTGACCCAGAGAACAATAGCTATATAATCGTACCCACATCTTGGATGTAGTTAAGGACTGTGGCAAAGGTTTTTGAACAAACGAATCAAACTTATACAAATTCCCTGCTATAAAATCTATAGTTACTTTTCTTAATCAGATCTTTAAAGCAACAGCATATTCAAGTCTCAGTTAACAGCTTGATTTTTACATTAAAAAATACCTGTTATATTTAAATTTATTTTGATTGGTGAAATTCTTTTGAGTGAGTGAGTGAATGAAGTCGCTCAGTCGTGTCCGACTCTTTGCAACCCCATGGACTGTAGCCTACCAAGCTCCTCTGTCCATGGGATTTTCCAGGCAATAGTACTAGAGTGGATTGCCATTTCCTTCTCCAGGGGATCTTCCCAACCCAGGGATCAAACCCAGGTCTCCCACATTGTAGACAGATGCGTTACCATCTGAGCCACCAGGGAAATATAAATCCCACACATGATTTTAAGGCAGTTTTCACTAACTGGCTCCTAGGAAAACTGATTTCTATATGTATGAAAATCAAAACTATTTTATTTTCAAAGAAGACATTTACTGTGATATACATTAACTTGTTTATTTCTCATATATATGCCCTAAACATAAAAAAAGTATGAAATGTCACCAACATAATAATAACAACGTACAGAACACTAAGCAAAGGCTTTTAAAATGACACTAGAAAGAGACATATGATATATTTAATTACTAAGTTTTTAAAAAATAAACCTGCTATACTTTCTGCTTTAAATTATCCCATATTCATGAAAAAATATATAAATACACACACACACACGTGTGTGTGTGTGTGTGTGTGTGTGTGTGTGTTTGTGTGTGTGTGTGTGTAGAGTGATTTAATACATATAGGAAACACTGGAAAGCTACAAAGCAAACTTAACAGTGATATGCCCCTGCGAGTGGGAATGGAAAATAAGGAGAGATTTTTATAATCTTAAAATGATAAATAAATCAATGCCATTAACTGCAATAAGGTGTTCTTGAACAAACAAATTTTACTTGGCCTAAAATTTTCACTGTAATTCATCAGTTGTCAAAATGATGATAAAATT
Organism: Budorcas taxicolor; assembly: GCF_023091745.1. NCBI lineage: Eukaryota > Metazoa > Chordata > Mammalia > Artiodactyla > Bovidae > Budorcas > Budorcas taxicolor. The sequence goes on along the minus strand of NC_068917.1, from coordinate 27,111,869 downwards.
GTAAGAAAGGATTCTGCACACAGATGGACAGATCATATTATTTTCGGCCATAAAGTAACACTTTCTTCACATGCCAAGTTATGGTCAAGTCATACATTTCCTAAAATGTATTTTTGTCTGTCATCAGCTATAGTCAAGTGCTGAGCTCTGCTTTTTGTGTTTGCCAGAATGGTATCGTTGAACTCTTGTATGTCTTCAACAGGAATGACCACTAATAGCACCATAATTCAAAATTATTTTGAAAATCCTAGTGAATATAATAAAGATTTAAAAAAACAACCAAGAGCCATACATATTTACTTACAGAAGATTACTGTCTACTCAGAAAAATGGATCTCTGGTTAGGGAACTAGATCCCACTTGCCACAGCTAAGACCTGATGCAGTCAAAGAAATAAATAAAATGGTTTTTTCAAAAAGAAAGTTTATTGAGAAAGTATTAGTATCAAAAGGATTTCCAGAAATAAGGTAATATACAATAATATATTGATTTCCTTCATGGTCTCAATAACTACTTTCTGGAATAGCTACTTCTGAAATACAGTGGAACAGAAGTCTCCATTTATAAAAGCAACAAAAACTTAATGACCTTAAGAAATAAAGATTACCTATAATTACAGCTATATAACTTTAGTGAAAGAAATAAAAAAATAAGACCTGAATAAGTGAAAAGAGATGACATACTCTTAGACAAGGAAGATGAAATATCACAAAAAGATTAATTTCCCATAAATCAATCCATACCTTTAACACAGTTCCAACAAACATCCTGTCCCCTATAGGCCAACATTAACATAAAGTGGTCTTGATGATTAATGAGAGAAATGGGGAAAGCACACTAGTTGGCAATCCTCCAAAGAAAAGAGTGCTAGTAAATATATGAGAGGCTATTCCACCTCGCTGAGATCAAAAATGCCAAAGACAATTTTTCTAAAAGATTGGCAAAGAGTTTAAAATAAGATAAGGTCAACTTATACAACACAAATCAGTATCAGACACATCGCAATAAATCTTTCTACCTATTCTTCAAGGTTCAGCTCATGGTTTGCCTTTACGAAAGTTTAAACTTTTTGGCAAAGGTGCTCCCACAATGCCCCCAGAGTCTTGCATGCTTGCTCTTTTCAGTAAATGTCTAGAAGCACCCATGAACTGGTTTACTCTGCAAAGGTAAGGCACATACATTTTAAGTCTTTATCAGCATTTGTTGATTAATAAAAAATTGCAATAGACAGGAATCTGGAAGGAAATAAAGAGCCATTTAACTATCCATGACACTGTAACAACGAAACCACTTTTGAATGTTACAGAAATGCCCTAATGATTATCAATTGTTGGTTGTCAAGATTCTAAAACAGAATAACTTTGTAAAAAATAAATTATTTACATACATAATCAGCTATGTTCATCACCTAAAATTATAACACAAAGAACATCAGTGAAAATGTTCTGAAACTGGTACAGAAAAGTTGCAAGACAGAAAGTGAAAGTGAAGTTGCTCAGTCGTGTCAGACTCTTTGCAACCCCATGGCCGGTAGCCTACCAGGCTCCGCGGTTCATGGGATTTTCCAGGCAAGAATATTGGAGTGGGCTGCCATTTCCTCTTCCAGGGGATCTTCCCAACCCAGGGATCAAACCCAGGTCTCCTGCAGACAGATGCTTTACCGTCTGAGCCACCAGGGAAGCCCAAGACAGAAGCAGTCAATACTAAAAGGTTTCTCATCTCATCTTCATGTGTCCTCCCGGTCTACTAGGTGTTGAGGAGGAGAAAACGGTAAAAAGACTCTTGGTGAAGCCATGGTTTCTGTTTACCTATGTGTGCGTGCTAAGTTGCTTCAGTTGTGTCTGACTCTTTGCGACCCAATGGACAGTAGCCCGCCAGGCTCCTCTGTCCATGGAATTCTCCAGGCAAGAATACTGGAGTGGGTTGCTATTTCCTTCTCAAAGGGATCTTCCTGACTCAGGGATCAAACCCACATCTCCTACTGCATTGCAGGCAGGCTTTTCACCACTAGCCTCCTGTTTACCTATAATTCTGACTATTCAAGGTCAAAATCTTGCTGCTATCTGGCAAAATCACAGGACCTTAACTACTAGAATGCAATTCTATTTACATTCAACAGATCACTCAACTGTCTACAAAAAGAATGAATGTGATTATAATCCTCCACTGGGAGAAGCTTACAGACACTACCCAGAAGACAACCTAAGCCATTTTTTAATTCAAGCCTTGCTTTCCCATGCCAAAAATCAGAAAATTGGCTCATATTCCTTAATCAGTACTATTCAGAAAACTCCTTAGTTATCAGGCAAAGTATCTACAATCCAAATGGTATAATTTATCAATAGTGCATTCTTATCAAGCTAATTTCAAACAACCTGTGGCATATGAGACATACTGCTGTCAAAAATCAAGGCATTAACTGTGTTAGAAAACAAGGAATTATTACCATTAAATACTAGTAGCACAGACTAAACATTCAAGATGGAAAGTCAATTAACCAAAGAAAATCTAAATTGAAAATACATATATTTGAAAGATAGGAATATCAGTAAAACCCATAACTCAAACTTCAAAGCTTTACTTTTTTCAAAGACTCTCTATTTTAAAGACAAGTTATATAGTCATATATTCCTAGTGTTGAAATCCTGCAGATGAAAAGGATTCAAAATATACAAGGCAGGTAAAGGTTACTTATTAATTCCTTAGGCAGTAAATTAAACAGATGCCTATAAATCAAGTCTTCCTCCTTGTCCCTGGACCCTGGACCCACCTCACTCAGGCTTTGAAGGATAAATTCTTAAGGTGAACATTACAAAAACAAACCAATTAAATCAAATTCATAGAGACAGAAAGGAAAATGGTGGTTGCCAAGAGACAGGGGAAGAAAAGGATGAAGAGTTATTGTTTAATGGGTACAGACCTTCACTTTGGGATGATGAAACAGTTCCAGAGATGGAGAAGGGTAACAATTGAACAGTGTGAATGTTCTTAATGTCACTGAAGTATGTACTTCAAAATGGTGAAAATGGTAAATTGTATGTATATTAGCCACATCTTTAAAAAAGTAGTAATTGGATAAGTTGACCCATAAAAGTTGAACGAGGTACATCAATTTTAAAAAAGACTGAAAAATTGTCGATACTTCAGAAAACTTTAAACAGAGTGCTAATCACTCCCCTGATTATAAGCTAATGAGTTCAGAAAGAATCGCAAATCCCTCAACAAACTAAGCAAATACACTTCTAATTTATTCTGGTAACAGGATAGCTTTTCAAAAATAGTCCAGAATAAGCAATACAGAAAATGTGGCTCTTTCAAAGAGATTCTAAAAGCTTTCTCCTGAAAGAAAATTTGGTTTTTTAAAAAAACTCAAATTCAGTTTAAAAATAGTTAAAGGAAAAAAGCGAATGCCCAGTTTTCCATGAGAGAAACTAGACTGCCAGAAGAAACTGCAAAACATATAGAAAGATCAAAGAAACAGTGAATAGACACTGTTGATCCTAGATTTCGAGAGAAAGGCACTTTTGAAAGGACTAACCAACCATACTGAATGTTCACCCAGCCCTTGTGATGAAATTCAAAGGCAGCAAGGTAAACAAGGAACTCTGGCAAAAGGTGCTTAAATTTTCTGGTACAAAAGAGTGACTTTACGTTTTGCACCTTTTTAGGTGGAGAGAAGAGACAACATCTAAGTGTCAGAAAAAGCAAGAAAGATTAGAAGACATCATTTATGAATGAAAGAACAAAGTAAATACTCTTCCACAAAAGGATATTAAACAAACTCATTTCTCCTGGTATAACACAGGATTATAGGGGTAAAGCTTGTAGCGAGTGGAGGGCTGAGGAAGTCAATCTGATGAAAAGAGTAAAAGAAAAAAAAATTTGTTTAATTTTTAATGAGTAGAGTCCCTGAGACAAACAGGTGTTCATATCTACAGAGAAAGGTCTATGGAAATATCCTAAATACAGTATCATTAGATGGCTTTAACCATTTTTTCAAAAATCTTGCCATCTTCAAGGTAAGAATTGCTACCCTTTTTTTCTTGCCAGGTCTCCAATACATCTAATAAAATCAAAATTATCAAATGGAGACTGAAATTTGTTTATCAGGGAAAATCCAAAACTGGTAAGAAGAACAGTGGCTGATTAGCACCTAGCAGATGTGTGTAGTCATAGGTTCAATAGTTAAGGATACCACCTTGAAGAGGCCAATAGGGTACCTGCTTCTGCTGGAGCAGGTGGTCACCTTTACACTCAGCTATCAACAATGTTCTATACTCACAATGTATCTCCAAATACAAGTTATGGAAGACTCGGGTAAGAGTACATACAAGTCCAACAAATGCTAAAAAAGCATAAGGCAAGGTGGCTCAGAGGGTAAAGCGTCTGACTGCAGGTTCAATCCCTGGGTCGGGAAGATCCCCTGGAGAAGGAAATGGCAACCCACTCCAGTATTCCTGCCTGGAGAATCCCATGGACAGAGGAGCCTGGTGGGCTACGGTCCACGGGGTCGCAGAGTCGGACACGACTGAGTGACTTCCCGTTCCCATTCAAAGAAATTCAAAACATGTGCTCCAATGACACAAGGTCAGTTGTGACAGCTTCCTGTACCCTTGCACCCAAGCCATTTTATCTTTGTGATTTGATTACAATCAAAAGCAGGAAAAAAGGGGAAACTCAATGTTATAATTCATCTTTCCAAGGAGGCACAAGAGATATTAAAACTTTCACACTACTGGTAATGATTCAGAGACAGAAAATGAATAGAATCAAAAGATAAGTTACATTCAAGTTATCAACCAATGGCAGGTATTTAAATAGCTATATGACAAACTCCAAGGTCCTATGGATATGAAAAAAGTAAGTGCCTACCTACAAGGAATTTACAACTTACTCTCTGTTCCTCTGATGAAGATACGATTTCTTTTGTCACTGTTGGTCACCTCCAAGGCAATTCACCACCATTTCTGAGCACCAGGATGGGGAGAATTTCAAAGCTGTTCCTCAAGATTCCTGTCCTCTGGTTATTCAATCAAACACTAATCTAGGTACTGCTGTGAAGAGATTCTGTAAATGTAATTAAGGTTATTAATCAGCTGACCACAGGCTATGGAGATCATCCTCAATTATCCAGACAGTCTCAAGCTGATCACATGAGACCACAAAATGGGGAGCTTTCTCCAGCTGTAAAGAGAGCGATGTGGTATAAGAGGAAGAAGAGATGCAGTAGCCGAACAGAGGCTTCCCAGCTGAGAAGGCTGTGCCATGCCCTTGCTGGCTCTAAATGTAGGGGCCCATGAGCAGAGACTAGAGAGAAGCCTCTAGGAGCTAAAGGCTGGACTCACCGACCGTTCTCAAAGAAACAGAGACCTCCGCCCTACAACCAAAAGGAACGAGATTCTGCCCACAGTCTGAATGAGGCTGCGAGCAGATTCTTCCAACTCTTCCAGTAACAGGCCAGCTGACAACACCTGGATTTCAGGCTCACAAAACTCTGAACAGGGAAACCAGGTAAGCCAATCCTAGCATCTACAGAACCATGAGATAATGAATATGTGTTGTTTTAAGCAGCTAAATCTGTATTATTTTCTTCTGGCAGCAATAGATAATTAATGCGAGCACTTACATGAAAGTGCTAGGACACAGTAACTTGTTTAAGTCTCATAACAACCCTGAAAAGTTATCCCTCTCCATTTTACAGATGAGGAAACTGAGAATAGAAAGGTTAAATAACCAGCTTACTTACAAACTGGAATCACTAATGATCAGAGTGGCTTACATATACTAAAGGCATTGATAATACAGAAAGAAAATCAGGGGGGAAATACAAGCCAAAAATGAAACATATTATTTAATTTATGGGAAAGACTGACAGACACAATCACTAAAATGTCTATAATGAGAGGAATGAAATTTGTTTCCTAACATTCAAAGTGTTATTGCTAAAGACAACAAAATGTTTTCAAGAATTTGGGTTTCTTTTCTTTGAGATTCAGTCAAAATTCAGATACCAACAACTGTTACATTCTAAAATAGTAATTAACAAAAGTACAAATATTTTGAGGGGAAATATGCAGAAACCTTTAAACAGTCATACATAGACCTTGAACTTTACTAATTAATAGTACTTTCTTCTAGCAATGATGTTTTGTTGCTGGACTTTTAACCTTGCACTCTTGATTTCTAGAGTTAGAGGCAAAAATCTCAGATCACAGAAAGTCTTTGGCTGATAAAATACAAAATTTCCTCTCAAATAAACCAACCTTGGATTTCCAACATGTATTGGGAATTTAAGTCATTAAATGAACACCTACTTGGTCTTTTATGTATGAATAGTGTACTTGTATTGTTTTAGATTCAGTAATAAAAGATTTTTTAAATAGCCTATTAAGAAAAAACAGAGACACAATTTCCAGTTTAAGAAATTTATAGGAAAAATTTTATATCTGGCCATAGTTAAAATTTTCAATGCTAATGTCCTATTTTTAAATGTCTTTGTTATTATGAATTATGTACATGCATGCATTGATATCCATCATTAATTTGCAGATGCTTCTAACATAAACTGCATATACCTCTTTAGATTAAGGCTACTAGCATACTAATTATAATTTAAGAAAAGAATGTGGCAAGATCTTTCCAACCTGTACCTTTCCTACAGGCTAAGAAAGGAACTGAGAGGTACTTTGGTCATGTTCTAGTTCTTGAATTGGATGGTAAACTCATGGATGTCCATTGGATAATCTTGCTTTGCCACTTACACACTACCTATGTTGTCCTATATGTACGAAGTGCTACATAGATTAAAATTAACAGGTGGTACAGTTTCTTCAAAGTATAGTCACAAACATAAAAATAAAATTACGAATATTACATTTCATGACTTCCTATATGCATATAGACACGAATGCCTCGGAATTTATAGAAAAAAAATCCTTTACAAAACTTTAACTATACAGAAGAGCACAAAATAGTTGCAATCCAGAAAAATGTAAATCCACTTAAAAACCATAATTTCTAAACTAAATTAAGAACTTTAGTAAACTATATATAGAAAATACAGCTTGTAGATCTGGTTTTGAAAACCTTTAGTTCTGGCTATAAATCCTTTATGGGAGACTATAGGGTAACTAACCTATTGCTGATAACCCAGAAGTCTGGGTCGTTTTTAACTTTATGGAGTAACTAGGATGGATCCAGTTGACAGGATGGAGTATCTAGTTGATTACCTGACCTCTAAAAAACTGGCTATGAAAGAGTATTACAAATCAGTCTTCAGTCTGAATTGTAATCTGGTTTCTGATTTTTTTCTACTACAGCTATTATTCTTGTCTCCTTTTTTAAATTTGCTTAGTGAATCCCAACTATCTCAATACTTTTGCCCTAAATTAAATTCCAGAGAGTCAGGCATTAAAGATTACAAACTTGTTCTTATTATTAGAAACTTTATCATCAAGTACTCTCTTATTCTTATTTATTAGCAGAATATTTTTTAAGGCATTTGCCATGTAAACAATTCATTTCTTCAGAAAACATCTTACCTCTCAAAACTTACCAAAGGACAAGTTTCTGGCCTTTTCCCCTCACTTCAACAAGTGTTAAAAACAGGTGTCAAAGATAGAACCAGGTTATTCTGACCTATCCAACTCCAGCTTAGCTTCTAACACCGTGTCATAACATCCTTATGGGATACAGTGGCTAAGCAGTGAAGAATTCGTCTGGAATGGAGGAGATACAGGAGATGCAGCTGCAATCCCTGGGTCAGGAAGATCTGGAGGAGGGCATGGCAACCCACTCCAGTATTCTTGCCTGGAGAATACCATGGATAGAGTAGCCTGGCGGGCTACAGTCCAAAGGGTCGCAAAGAGTCAGAACAACTGAGCACTTGCATAATGTCCTTATTTTTTAAAACCCAGGAAGGCTTAGTATTTCTTTGTAAACAGTCCCTCAACGTCACAGATGAGCTTTTAAGGAAAGGTTTTCTGTAAGACTTAAGAATATTAATTTCAGTTCTGGCAATCTGTCCTAAGCAGAAAATTCTTATCAAAGAATAGCATCATACTCTTATGATGTTCATTATAGTATTATTCACCTGCATGCATGCCCAGTCGCTAAAGTCGTGTCTGACTCTTTGTGACCCTATAGACTATAGCCCTCCAGGCTCCTCAGTCCATGGGATTCTCCAGGCAAGAATACTAGAGTGAGTTGCCATGTCCTCCACAGGATCTTCCTGACCCAAGGATTGAACATGAATCTTGTGCATCAGCTGCGTTGCAGGCAGATCCTTACTGCTGAGCCACTAGGGAAGCCTGATATTATTCATCTGAGAAAAACACAGAAATCCACTTAAATTCTGATAAGAAGGAATGGCTACCTAAGTGGTACACCTTTTATAAGTGGAATATGACACAGCCATAAAAAATCAGGGTCACTGCTAAAAATGTGCAATTACATGAGAAACAGCTTATGTTACAGGAAGTGTACAGAAAAGGACAATTACAATTTTTGAAAACTACATTGAAAAATATTAGAAAGGATACAGGGTATTTTTTATTGTTTTTTCCCAAAAGGTATATACAATGTACATATACAATTTTTTTAGTAACACCATAGCTATGGTCCTTCTGCTCACATTTTATGGCATGCAGCTATCAATACCTCCTTGCTCACTTTCTCAGAATGCATACTTCAAACACATTCCACAGATGAAAATTTTTCAGATAGAAACTAATAGCCTCTGTCTTTCAGAGGATACACTTGGGTGTGTATTATCTGAAGACTATTAAACTATCATAGTTAAAAATAATTGGGCTATCAATTATTATTATAGAAGATAAACACAATTTGACTTTCAGGATCCCTGGGGATTCTTTTTCCCACACGTGTCAGGATCCTAATGAACTTTCACTGTTGTTGAATGATTTCTATATAGAGACACATCATTCCCCCATTCTTCAAGGTAGATCAGATTTATGCAGCAACCCAGAAAGCTTTAAAGATGATCATTTAATCTTCAATTACACTACAAGGGTTTGACCTAAATTTAAGAAAAATTAGGCTACTTGAAGAAATCAGCAAATAATTCCTTGAAGTAGTTGAACTTATCTCCCTCTGAACATTTTTTTCTTCATCCCAAATTCACATTTCAATGATATTTCCCAGATAAATCCAGCTGCTTGAAGTTCTCTTTGAAAATATTCAAAACCAATACATGTTAATAGCCCTGGGGGCAAATTTACCAACATTTTACAGGCTGCCCTTCTTCAGGGGCTCAAAAAAAAAAGACAGTTAAAAAGTATTTTCAAATTAGTCTCCCATTTTCATTTTTCAAACAGACAAGTTTCCCCACCAAGAACATTTCCTCATTACTAAACTATTCTTCATAACCAGTCAAGTTGGCCCTGAGTTTAATACCCACCACACACTCATTTTTATTTTATATACATTGACATTCAATGATATAATTATTTTATTGGTTTTACAGATACCAAAGGGATATTTCCAGGGGAAAGAAGTAAGCCCACAGTTGTACTGTACATACATACAAAATGATTTTTTCCCCCCTCACAGGGAAATTTGCATCTTGATGAGAGGTTTTCTTTTAAACTAGTCTACTTTCATACATTTAATAGGCAATAAATTTAATAAAATTTAATAAAGGTAATAAATTTATAGTTAGTTGAATGGGAAATGCTTGTGCCTCATTTCTGCCGAACCATAAGCAAGCTACTTAATTAAAGGGAGTTCACCACTATCTTTTCGTCTTCAAGGAAAAACTGGGGATTGTGAAGACAGCCGTTTCTATTTCCACCACACTTGCTGCACAGTGTTGAATACTATGCTCAACCACACCAAAAATGATACTCAGAAACGCCTACTCCCTTGCTTCTCAAGAGTGTGGTTCACAAATCAGTAACATCATCACCCGAGAACTTGTCAGAACTAAAAATCTCAGACTCCACCCAAGACCTACTGAATCACAATCTAAATTTACCAAAATGCCCAGGTCATTTGTCTGCACTCTGAAGCTTAAGAAGCACTAGTCTTGAAGTTAAGGTAGAAGGCAGCACGGTAAACTATCTCCTGCTTGTACGTGCTAAGCTATTGTGAAAAGCTGCAGAAAATCTACAGTCAGCAACAAATAAATCATTCCTAGAGACTGTTAATAAATCTTTTAATTAGATCAAGTCTTTCCACAAAGATAAAAAACATGCAAGTGACTGATGCTTTGTGCCTATTAACAGGATTTTCATTGCACTACCAGAACTAGATATTTTTTAATAACAAGCTGAAAATACATACATCTGTTCTCCATTCTCTATTAGAAATCTTGCTAAAAGATTTTCCCTCTTCTGCTCAAACCTAAAATGGATCTTGTGGATGAAACCTATTTTTAATTGTTCCAAGTTAAAAATGAGTCAAGGAACCTTAATAGAAAAATCCTAATTGATCAGTTTTAGGAACCAATGTCATTCACCTTATAAATGAATGAAGTATGCATATTTAAATCAAATATATAGCCCTTATCATAGTCTGTGGTCTCACAGTAGGTCTCACAAGGAGGTATCTGTAACAAAGGTCCTCACACTTTCAAGAATAACTTTCATAAGAACATATCAAATGGCAGGCTTCTGGGAATTTACAATACAATGTGACTCACAGAAGTGTAATTTATACAACTTTCCAAATGTGTATCCAATCTGTAACATGGTACACCTGTACTGACCCATGCTCTATTAGTCTACAGATCTTTAAACAAGCTGCTTCTATAAGGACTTCAAATATAGCCTACCACAAAAGTGTTTTGGGAATAACTTTATCCCCCTACAATCATAGTCTTGTTCTAAACAGAGCCCTTAAGTAAATTAAATCTTTAGAAAAACACACTTTTTTGTTTGTAAAGAAAGAAACATTTCCTGGATGCCAGAGAATGTTTCCTTGAGAAACTGTTTATGTTACTGTGTTGAAAAGGTGTTTATGTTGCTATAAACACCTTCCTTATAAGAGGGTATGCAGAGTTTCCCCATTGTTTACATTATAATCAGCCTTATTCTGAAAAGATCTACCCTGATTCCTCATGCCTGGACTCATTCTTCCTCCATTCTGTCCCAATTAGATCACTCTCAAAGATATTCTGTATTTGTTTAGCCAGATCAACTCATCTCTTGTGAACAAGGGAGTTTAGGTTCATAATCAGGACTACAATTACCAGCCTCATTAATGAGCAAGCTGTGGTGGTTTGTACTATTGTCAACTTCATTAAGTGGAAATTACATTTCCTGGAAAATTCTCTGTGTAGTTCCAGGTTAAAGTTAACCAAAAGTAGAACTGGCCTAGACTTGGAAGGAAGGATCTTCATGGTTATGGCAACCAATGTTCTCTGAAGGTTGCCATGGTTAGTACAGTGACCAGGCATGGCTGTGTAGGCGGGTTCAAGCTTATCTTTGCTCTTCTCAGATCACTGTCCAATTTCCAAGCCGGTCCATCAGGTCAATAGTGACTCCAGGCCCACCAACAGACTCATAGATGGTAACTCCACGGAGGCGCAGCCTTCCACAGACCCGCTCCCATGAGCCGTGTCTCATGTTTGGCTTCTCAGGCTAGCTAGCTGGAGACTTCACTGACACTGTGACTTGCCTCCTGAACCTTCAACTCCCAAGCACCTTTCATAAATATATAAGGAATAATTTCTATAATAAAACTCTTACTCAATAATCAATTGTAGTCTTCTTCCATGATTAAACCCCAACTGATTTGAAAGGCTTGGTTTACCTGTTAGCTCTGCATTTAATGGTCTTTTGCCATTAATGACATGGCATGTTCAATAGTAAATGGCACAACAAACTTCGCTTGCTGATGTTCAGCTGTGCTAATATATGGCCTAAGGTTTAAGCCTATCACTAAACCCTACCTTTTTCCCATATAACCTTTTTCTTTTTGTTCTGGCTTCATTGAGACATAATTGACATATAAGAAGCTCATATTTAAAGTACATAATTTGATATGTTTTCATCACAGTTAATAAAATGTACATATCTATCAACCCCAAAATTCTTCTCACCTCTCTTTAAAATTCTTTCCCCTATCTGCCTTGCCCCATATCTCCCATCTCTAGGCACCACTGATCTATGTTCTATCACTAGAATTATTTTACATCTTCCACAATTATATATACACATGGAATCACACAATATGTACTCTTTTTGTGGGTGAGCAGGGGTTATCTGACTTCTTTCAGATTCATTCATGTTGCTGTGTACATTAATAGCTCCTTCTTATTATTTAGTAATGTTTCACTATGAAGATCTCTAACAGTTTATTTATACATTCACTTATTGGTGGACATTTGAGTTGCTTGTAGTTTGGAGCTATTACAAATAAAGTTCTCAAGCACATTTGTGTAAAAGTCTTTGCATGGACATATACTTTCAAGTCTGTTGATTAAGTACCTATGATTAGAACTAGGAAGGTATATGCTAATGTTTTAAGACACTGAAAGACTATTTTCCAAAGTGATTAAACCTTTTCAAGTATCAATCAGCAATGTATGAGAGTTCTGGTTGCTCCATAACCTCATCAACATTTGGTATCATCAGTCTTTTTAAATTTAGCCATTCTAATGGTTAAAATGGTGGTATAATGATATCTCATGGTAGTTTCAATCTGCATTTTCCTAATGACACATGATACTGAGCATCATTTCATGGGCTTACTTGACATTGTGTATTTCCTCTGTTGAAGTGTCTGTCCAAATATTTTGCCAATTTTTTACTGGATCGCTTTATTACTGAATAGTTGTTTTGTTGTTCTAAGTAGTCACTAAGTAGTCACTAAGTTATATCCAATTCTTTGAGACCTCATGGACTGCAGCATGCCAGGCTTCCCTATTCCCCACTGTCTCCCAGAATTTGCTAAAACTCATGTCCACTGAGTCAATGATTCCATCCAACTATCTCATCCTCTGTCTTCCCCTTCTCCTCCTGCCTTCAATCCTTCCTAGCATCAGGGTCTTTTCCAATGAATCAGCTCTTTCCATCAGTATTGGACTTTCAGCTTCAGCATCAGTCCTTCCAATGAATATTCAGGGTTGATTTCCTTTAGGATTGACTAGTTTGATCTCCTTGCAGTCCAGGGGACTCTCAAGAGTCTTCTCCAGCACCAAAGTTCAGAAGCATCAGTTTTTCAGTGCTCTGTCTTCTTTATGGTCCAACTCTTTCATCTGTACATGACTGCTGGAAACGCCCACAGGTTTAACTATATGGACCTTTGTCAGCAAAGTGATGTCTCTGCTTCTTAAAGGCTATCTAGGTTCGTCACAGCTTTTCTTCCAGGCAGCAAATGTCTTTTAATTTCACTGAATCGTAAACCCTTTAAATAATCTAGATTCAATTCCTTTGTCAGACATATGCTTAGCAGATATTTTCTCCCAGCCTGTGGCTTTTCATTTTCATAACTTTTGAAAAGCAGAACTTCTTTCATTTTCCCTACTTTAGGCACAAAGTCTGTCATACTAAAGCACTAAAACGTCTTTGATCCTGGAAGTCTGAAATCAAGGTGACCAAAGTGTCAGCAGGGTGATGCTCCTGCTGAAAGCTCTAGGGTAGAATCCTTCCCTGACTCTTCTAGCTTCTGGTGGTTGCTGGCAATCTGTGGAACTCCTTAGCTGTGGTAGCATAACTCCAATCTCTGTGCTGTCTTCACACAGCATTCTTCACTGTGTGTCTCTGCGTGTCTGTATCTTCACACTGCCTCCTCATAAAGACACCAGTCATTGGCTTTAGAGCCCACACTTAATGCATTACAATCTTAACTTGATTACATCTGCAAAAAAACCTATTTCTAAATAAGACCACATTCACAGGTGAGGGGGTTAGACTTTCATCCTATGTTTTGAGGGGGGGTACAAAATTCAATACACAGCAGGTGCACAGATTTTAATATTTTTAAAAAAGCACACTGAATGATAAATTATTCAACATGAGTTCTAGCCTCCTTGACAACAGTCTGTTTTTGCCTCTTTCACTGTTCCCATAGAGATATCCCCAAGCACATTTGCAGAATGTCTTGCCCATGGTCTTACTTCCTCAAAACAGCTGGATTCCTTGCAAGAATCAGTTCAGTTTAAGCTTCTGCCCTTGGTTCGTTTGTCTGTACCAACTATTAGGTAAATGAACATGAAGAAAAACAAAAGTTGCCATGATTTTCTCTTTTATGATCTCTCCCCCTTGGTCTTCCCTCAACTAGGGTACTAAATTTGGGGGGAACAGGGTTAATTACAGTTAATTAGTCAGTGTTAGTTGCTCAGTTGTGTCTGACTCTCTGCGACCCCATGGACTATAGCCCGCCAGGCTTCTCTGTCCATGGAATTTTCCAGGCAAGAATACTGGAGTGGGTTGCCATGCCCTTGTCCAGGAGATCTTCCTGACCCAGGGACTCCTGCTTTGCAAGTGTATTCTTTACCTACTGAGCCACCAGGAAAGTCAGTGACATCCAAATGTAAGAGATGCGTCTAATTACAGACCTGTCTTCCTTCAGCATCACCTAGAAGAAAATACAAATTGCTTCTCCAAAGAAACATGTTTTAATTATCAACTGTTGCATAATAAAGCACCCTAAACTTAGTTTAAAAATAATAACAGCCACTATCTTTCCCTCAGGACGTTGGGAAGATCTGGCTGGGCAGGCCTGACTCAGAGTTTCTCATTTCTCACTTGGCGGCAGTCAGACGGTGGCTGGAGCTGGAGCGACAGTACTCTCGGGAGGCTGAGGGCCCTTTCCTGTGGTCTTGCCTCAAAACACGATGGCCTCAGGACAGTTGGACTGCTCCCATGGTGGCTGCAGGTTTCACAATCAAGTCTTGCTTTCCAAGAAAACAAAAAAGAGGAAGCAGCACTGGCTCTTATGATCTCACTTCAGAAATCACAAAGGGTCATTTCTGCAGGACTCTGTCAGTTGATATAGTCATAAAAGCCCACTTAGTTTCAAAGACGAAAACATAGACCTATCTCTTGATAAACGTGTCAAAATCAAATTGGGAGATGAACATGTCAGATGGGAGATAACACTGTGGAAATCTTTGGAAAGCAAAATTTGCTGCAGAACATATCCTATGTCTCCCTGGGGCTCTGCTCCATTTACATTAAATGCCAAGTTCAAGGTATATACTCAAATTCCTAACACTCAATATTTTCCCCATTCTTGTTTCTGCCAATACTGTCCTCCATCTTAACTCCTACGGTCTAGCATACACTAGTGATTTATGCCCTCTGGGTGTTCTGTGCTATAAACAGTGGATCCAGAATTCTTTACTCAAAGTCAATACAGAGAAACTAATGGCAACCACTTAACTCTGTAATTAGCAACTCCCTCCATTCCACCCTTCTCCTCATGATGAAGGCCCAGAAACCGAGGTTCCATTCTAGCCCTACCAAAACTTATTCAGAACTATTTATAATTCAGTTTCAAATCATTCTTTCATGGGTTTGAAGTTAATCTCTCACTGTAAGACACACACACACACACACACACACACACACACACACACACACACGCCAACACCTTCTTCAGTCAAATGTGAATGTCTTTTGGGTCATTCATCAATTATGGTTCATGATAGCTATTCATTAGTCTGAGTGCCAGGGAAATGTCCCATGATCATTTCTACTTCCATAAATCATGATAAATCTTCATTCAACTACACCATTTTTAGGCACTTCCTTTAAGATTCCCTTCTTTTCTATAAAATACAATGGAAAATAAACTAAATTTCATACAATAAATATTTATGGAACCCTGACTGCATGCCAGGCCGTCTACCATGTGCCGGGCCACAGAGAGAAGTAAGGCACAGTCTCCTTCCCTTTATGGAGCTAAGCTTCCAACATGGGAGGCGAATTTACCAGCAACCACTATACACCTTCACCACAAACAAGATATGACTAAGGCTTAAGTGACTTGTTTAAAACTGTAAATAAAAGAGATTACCCAGGTAGGCAAAAAAAAAACCTAAGAGCCCAGAATATAAAGAAGACATGGCGGATAAGGAAGTACCAGTGAACTTGAAGGTTCCTCTTACAGATATACTCCAGGTCCTTGACTGTCTGTAACCAACCATGAGGCTAGAAAGGCAGGCAAGAGCTAGTCTGTGTTGTTCCTTACACAATATCGTGAGGAGTTGAGTTCTACAGGCAACAGACAGCGACTAAACACTTTTAAGAGGTGAAAAGACTTAAGGAGACCCAAGTTTTCAGAACGACAATTGGCCACTATGTGGAAAATGGTTTGTGGCAAAAGAGCCTGGAAGTAGGAAAAACTAAGTTCAGGCAAAAGGAAAAAGGGGCCCAGGAATGGAATGAACAAAGCAAATACAAGACCATCCAATCTGGTGACAGATACCTTGAACCAGGGCTGGAGGGGAGGCGGGCGATAAAAGCATCCTGTCAGAATAAGAATCTACAGAAGTTGGAGAGAATCATGTGTCAAAGTCAAACAGATCAAAAGGCTAAGAGAGGAAATAAACCAAGACGACAGTGATTTTAAACTTACTTTCTGCAGGAAGCTTGGTTAATTATAGAACAACATCACTAAACGACACGTTAAGTGACAGACTATGAGCTAAGTACATAATCACAAACTCAAGGAGAGTAACTTTTCACCCTGGTGATCGTCTTACTCGCCTTAGAAACCATGTTTCTCTCCTACCACAAAACTAGAAGGTAGAAACCAGAGGCCCTTAGATGTCAGGGAACAAGAAACTTTAAAAACAAAGTCATAAAGAGGAATAACAGAATCAAAATGGAATCTGTACAAAGTACACATATATAACAGCAAAAATAACAACTGGGAGAGGATGAAAACTGTAAGAGGTCAGCCTGTAAGCTCTCAAATAAAAATGTTCCTATAGGAGTAATTCCTCATCCATTCTTACTTTGGCTGTAGCCCTTCTTCCCATGCCTCACTTGAAGATGTCTGAAGGGCCCCCTGGTAGCAAGCATGTCTCTTACTACAGACAAGAAATGAGCTTGTAGTTGCACCTTCAACAGGTGGGTTTTTTTCTCTTCCCCTTTGCTTCTCTATCCCCTCCTTGGGAGGTTTATATTATAGGTGAGCAGTAGGTCCGGCACATAACATTAGAATATCTCCAAGTGCTAACTGTTCATATTAGCTACAAGCATTAGATACCACTTCTGCCTGATCCAACTCTGCCATTTTTCTGCTGTTTTTTGATTTGTTTTAATATTTATTTATTCATTTGGCTGCACCAGGTCTTAGTAATGACATGCAGGATTTTTAGCTGCAGCATGTGGGATCTAGCTCCCTGAGCAGGAATCAAACCTGGGCCTCCTGCATTGGGAACCTTGAGTCATAGCCACTGAGAAGTCCCTCACTGTTTTAAAGTAAGCTGAAATGTCTTTCATGATCCATCTTCACATTCCCAAAGACACCAAGGAAAATATGCATTTCTGTTTTGTCATCTCTGAAAAATAAATGACAGTGGTCACTGACAGGGGTCACCTACCCAACTTGTCCAAGAGGAGAGGCTGGTGAGCACTGTGGGGGCACTGCTGGCTTTCCCTTGCCACTGCAGCCTCTCCATCCTGAACAGCTTCCAGAGCCATAACCATCGAGTAAATACTATTTTTTTTTACCTTTTAAATATTAAACACCCATACAAAGCCAGTCTTCAGTGAAACATGTTGTTGGTATAAGGATACAGATTTCTGGCTTTGAATCACATCCAGTTATTATGCATTCCAAATCACATGCCAAAATTTTAATGAACTTTCAAATTTACATTTATGAAAACAGACCTTGGCACACATAAATGGGTTATTTTTCCATATCACTTTTCAAAAGGTGCCTCGTAGCTAAAATGATTCTGAGCTGTCTTCTGTCATTCAAAATGAACTCTACAAAAGAACTAAATGTTCCTACTTTTACACTAATTTATTCTACATTGGTTTTACTCAGCATATGGTAAACATATGGGAAAAAGAAGTGTATCTGGAAGCTGTTAGAACTGCATGTAATCAAAATCTACCAGTAGAAATCTAATTTGATTAATTGAAAATTAAAGTAGTAGTTAATCACTAGCTATTTGAGAAAGTAGGGGGGAGTGGGTATCACTAAAAGAGGAATCTTTCTCAAACACACAAAATTAATTCTCTTTGTTCCAAATCAACACTTATTATTCAATTGGCAACAGCAAGAGTTGCCAAGGCACTCCTAAAATCTTCAGTGGGTCAGCCCTGGCTTAATGCTAAAGTGAGCAGTAAATTTTAGAAATGAAATTTATTTTTGGCAAAGAACCCTGTTCCTTAAAACATCACTTTAAGAGCTAATTGATCTTTAAGAGAGAAGGGGATAAGTGGAACCCAGGTCAAGTTTTCCACCCATATCTAACTCCAGATTTTCATGCCGACATACCATCTACAAATTCACATAATCTGTTAGCTGTGCATCTAGAGCAATCCACTTCCTACTAAAAGAATATCACCATCCGATGAAAAGCTGAGAGAATTCTTACGTTTTCTTAAATTCTTCTTAATTTTCTAAAATTGCCTGCTCTAAGTGACCAGGACCTAAGGTCAAAACTTTTATCATTTTCTAAAGACGAAAATGGTATTATCATAAAAGATATTTATGGTATGATCAAATTTTATATAACCTTTCTAAAGCCTGCTTTAAAAGTCAGACCCTTATTCTTCCCTCCCAAACCTCTGGGATACCAAAATTAATCCCACGTTCAAAGCTAGCATATGATTTCTCAGGATTACTCAATTTCCTCCTGCCCATGCATGCAAGATTTTGCTTACTAACTATAGCAAGTTCACTGTCTTCTTCAAAGGTGGAGCCTCAGTATTAGAAGAACATTAATCAATCACACAATTTCATGCAGGTCTATTTTTAAAATGGAAAAAACAAGTCAAATCAGGATAATAGATAAATCAACATTTTAAATGTTAAGACCAAATAAAATAAAATGTAAACAAAAAGTGCATATTACAATAAAACTATATCATCAATCCAAATGAAGTTAAGTTCATTTGGTTAGCCTCTAGGTTAAGTGTCAAAATATAACACATTAAAAAAGAATAAAAGAAAACAGCTTATACAGGGGTTGAAGCAGGCATACTAAATGTGAAAATAAGGAATATTAAGATATAGAATTTTACATTCCCTGCCTCTTAATACAAAAAGGGAGATTCTATTTCAGTGTTATCACAATAAAATATTTTAGGGTCCACTATTGACCAGAATCACAAACAGTACCATTGCTTCTGAGACTGCTCTAAATTTAAAACATTGCAACTTTCCTCTCATAAAATCCATTTGTATTGGCCCCAGAAAATCCAAGGTAAATGCAAAACCCACAGAATGCTTGAAATGCATAATGAGGACAACAAATCTATCTCCTTACCTTTCCCCCACATTCCACCCTTGCTCTTTTATGAAAAAAAAAAAAAAAAGTCTCTTCAGTCTTATCAGTTTCCTTTCACAAACACTCTGCTTCATGTATCCTCCAGAGGCCCATCCACTAAAGGCAGAATGAAAGTGTTTACAGATGGTAGAAAGAGATAGGGGAGGACACCACCCCTGAGCCAACACTATCTTCCTAGGATCTAGAGACCTAAAGAGAAGAAATTCTAGTCCACAAAACCCCAGTCATAGCTTCAGTGAGGAACTGAAAGTAAATCTTAGAGGTAAAGAATGAAGACAAAACATAGCTAAAGATTCAGGCTCTAGGAAAGGATTAGACAGATAAGCAGAAACTGCTTTAGAAAGTCAGACTCCAAACAATTCTAGTCTCTAGAAACTAGCCTCTTGAATTAAAAAGAACTAAACAAAAAGGAGGACAGTTTTTTAAAAAAATGTTTTAAACCCAGATGGCAAACTATATTTGCCATATTCACTAAAATAAGTATAAAGACTCCATCAACCCAACTGAAAAAAAAAAAAGTATGGCTGAGAATCCCAAATTTTACTGTACTCAAATCATTTCTATTTTATGGTATCACTAATTTATACACCTGTCCTCTCTATGGCCTCAAGGAACTACGAACCAAAAGAGCATAATACATGATTTCATTTTAAATCATTCCATTTTAGAAGTCAAGTTATTCTGTGTTTGGAGAAGGGTGGTGAGGACATGACAAGGAATTACAAGCCAAAATAAGCCAGTGGGAATTAGAAGAAGTAGGGCTCTGCTCTTTTCATGCAAAAGAGATCCCTATTGTGGTAGGCACCATATTTTTTTAAGTATGCACAATGCCCACAGTTAACATTTTGTGAAGATCTAAATGAACACCAGGTCAACTTGGGCTCCTCAAATTCTCTCCTTTCAGAGTCCAGACTGGGGCCCCTTCACATTCTGGTAGTACAATAACTGGCTACCTAAGCTGGTGATCTATTTTTTTGAGTATGTTCACTATGGGCAGTATGCTCATTAAAATGTGTGCTGAAAGGTATATTTACTTGGTTCAAATTTCAGATGAATATAGTGGGAAGAAATGTTTACTATATTCTTTGTAATTCTTCTTTATCTTCAGATAAAAGCGGTTATTACTCTCTAGTAGTGCCTGGTCTGAGTCATTAAAACATCCTTGTTGAAGGGTTGTTTCTTTTCTACCTTGCTTCTTCTCCCGAGACAAGTACTCATTAACTATCTGCACTTGAGGTTTGTTTTTAAGCACAAGTAACTGAAATACTGAGTGATACACCATATTAAAAACAGCTCACCTCTGCAAAACTAATTATACCACAGTTCAAATTGTTTTTGTTATGTATATATCAATGCATCTTTCACTAACAAAATAACTTATACCTTCTATCACATGTATCTTTAAAACAGATTACAACTGTTTCATTAATAACCACAGATTTTTGTTTTATATTCTGCAAAGTGACTTCAGTAACTTTTATTGTAAGAAGAACTATCAATCAGAGCACAGTGCAATGGCCAGGGTACAGTATTTTTAAAACAAGTTAATTTGAATCTGGTAGGCAGCACTTACAAACCTGGGCAGGCCACCTGGCTTCTCTGAAAATCGGAGTCCTCATCTAAAGATGAGAATATCAACATTAGACCCTATTTATCTCGGGGATATTGAGAGGATCAAACGTGAAAATGTTTTATATATCCTAAAAATCCTATACAAAACCATAAAAGAAAGAACTGATAGGCTGAATTACATAAGAATTTACTATTTCTGTATGGCAAAAGACAAGTGATAAACTAAAAATAAAATATTTTCAACACATCTGTCAATACCTCTAAAGGACTCCAAAAATTTGATGAGTGAAAGAACCCAGAAGAAAAAAAAAGATGACCAAGAAATAGAAAAAATGCAAATAAATTAAAAAATATACAGAAAGATGTTCAACCTCACTGGTAGGCAGAGAAACGCAAATAAAAGATCAAGTTTGCTAAAAACCGGCATTCTCATACACTGCCTTTTTGGAGGAAGGGGGGATAGTATGAAAGTCTACAGTCTTCTGGAAAGACACATACATTATTTAAACTTTAAAAGTCATATATCCTTGAATTATGGGCTTCCCAGGTAGCTCAGTGGTAAAGAATCCACCTGCCAAGTAGGAGACATGGGTTCAATCCCTTGGTCGGAAGATCCCCTGTAGAAGGAACTAGCAACCCACTCCAGTATGCTTGCCTGGGAAATCCCACGGACAAAGTAACCTGATAGGTTGCACTCCATGGGGTCGTAAAAGAGTTAAACATGACTTAGCAACTAAACAACAACAAAAACATCCTTCAATTAAGGAACCCCATTTTTCGTATTTATTCAACTGAACTTCAAGCACCAGTATTTAAGATATATATTCAGGGATATCTTCATTACTGTTTAGAAGAACAAAAGCTGGAACTGCAGTTTCCATCAACAGCAGAAAAGCTGAATAAATCACAGTTGATTCTCTCTATAGAATATTTATCCATTAAAAATAATGAATTCTATGTCTGCATCTGTTGATCTTGAAATATGTCCAAGGTACATGTATGTTGAACTGAAAAGTTCAAGTTGGAGAATCATGTAAATGGCATTATCTAGTTAAGTTTTACATGTCTATTTTATTAGCCATATGAGAAAGATGTGGGAGAAATATACCATAATGTTAATACTGGTCATCACAAAAAGTTGATACTAATGGGGCTGATTGTGTTTATTTGCATATGTGTATGCAGGGATATTTATTCATTTCTGGAGTGACTGACTTATGAAAATTAAATGTATTACATTTTATAATTTAAAAAATTTTCAAAAGAAAATAAGATGAAAAGAAACTGATTGTGCCCAATATTAGAAAGAATACATATAAATATGCAATTAAAAATAATCAATATTCCATATATTCTTTCAAATAGGAAAAAAGAAATCTACCAAGACAATCAAAGTATAATACAATGAGTTCTATGCTGAATACTTTACAATATTCTATCTCATCACTCCTTGTCCCAAACTGCTACCAGAAGTAAAAATAAGAGAAGCAGAAAAAGTAAGCTATGAAACATCATTAAACACATCATTTATAGATGCATAGATACCACAAGTGCTCACACATATACATACACACACATTACTCTGTCACTGAAGGGAAGGAAAAACAAAAGTGAGAAGACAGGTGCCTGCTGCTGAGGTTGAGGGCAGCGGATGGCAAGAGTAGTCACAGCAGACATTAATAATCAATCATGTGTTCATTGATATGGAGCTGAGAATTCCAGTCTCAGAAGTGAAAAGCAGGAGAAACCCATCTGCCTTCCCTGGGTCAGAAAGGCGGATAGCCTAGCTGTCTCTGCCGGAGGAAACAGGTTTCCAAGTCTGAACCAATGATGAGATGCACACCCTTGCCTGCCCCTTGCTACCTAAGCAGTTTAAGAGCAAGTCTTCAAAAGTCTTCCTTCAATAAAAGCTACTAAAATGCTCATTCTTGATCTGCCTCCAAGAAAGGCTACAATGGTGTAGTTTTAGGGATTGTGGAACAATAGATCCCTCCCCATCTGGCGGCTGGTATGAAATTCCATTAACAACCATGTTTTCATTCCAAAATAGATCTTTCTTAATTTCATATGGCAACAGCATACCAGCATGAATTGGTAATATCGGACACTTGCCCATTTTGATAGGTCCTCCTCACCTTTAATCAGCAGTTATCAAACTGTGACCTCAAGACGAGCAGTATCAATACCACCTTGGAACTTACTGGAAATGCAAAATTGATCAGACCTCACCCTAAAACAAATGAATCAGAAACTTCAGGGGAGGAAACCAGTTCATTTTTCACCCAGCTTTCCAGTTTGTTCTGATTCTGATAACCACTAAAGTTTCAGAAGCACTGCGTCAAACTACCTGTGTGGAAACATCATCAATATCTGTAGGTGTTTTTATCCTGCAGGTCTGCAAAGTTTAACAGCAGTAATACTATTTCAGTAGTAGCATAACATGTAACAACATCATTAAGTAAATTTCATTTGTTATTTGGGTTTTTTTTTTTAATGTAGCTAATTTTTTTTCAAGAAACTCTGTTCCTAGAAGTCAGTAACTGAGGTTACTAAAATAGCTATGGCAATCACTAGAACTGCCTCTAACCTCACTGCCCCTGACAAAGCAAAATACATGACCAATCCCTCCCCATACTAAGGATACAGTTTGCAGAGCCTGCCTTTTGGCTGGAACGCCTGCTGTTTATGGTACTTGCCTTTTTTTTGCATCACCAGCTGTAAAAATGACTTTACTTAAATGTATAAATCCATACTCCACTGTATAGGACAATTCAACAAACACAGATGATCTAACATCTACTATACATAAGACACCATATGAAGAACAGCATGGAAGACCCTGACTTCAGCGAATTTACAAACCAGCTGGAGAATACCACGCAGAATATGGCAGAGCTTCCCAGATTTCCACCAAAATCTGCTCCTCCCCCTTCCGTGATTCACAATAATGTTTCCCGGCTTCCTTTGCAGTGGAGTGATTGTATGAACAGCTCTTACTAATAGAAGGTGAAAAGTGATGTATGACGTTAGACATCTTAGGCTTTAAACCATCAAATATGTTTCTCCTTCTGTCCTGTCCCCAGAAAACCTGGACCTGGTAGCCACAGGGCTTCAATCACACAAATGACAACAATGTGTCATGGGATGGGGACAAAGAGACTTGAAAGGCATCTGGATCTCTGAATAAACACAGGTCCCTCAATCTGGATCATGCCTATCGAGACTTACATAAGTGAGAAAAACATCTTTGCTATTGAAGCCACTGTATTCTTAGGCCTCTTTGTTATAGCCGCCTGGCATAGTTTGACTCTTTGACTATCTAAATCCTTATATACTAAGTGGTATACAAAACAGAAGAGGCTGCAGAGAGGTGTTCCCCTCTATAGGGGGCACCAGAGAGAAAACAGAAGTTGTAGGAGCCTAGTAGTAGAAAAGATTGTCAGCCCCCTAACCCCAAGCACCAAGCAAAGTAGAGGGAAGACATGAGAGAGGGTGTGGCATGATTTGCTAGGGAACAAGCTACTGTATCTGGTGCTGAGTCATAATGCCATTCACAGGGATTTCAGTTTGATGGCCCTCTGTACAGTTGTGCCTCAGTGAGCCCTGAGACCGCAGTTGTTCTGAACTGTTTCTGAAACCCTGATGTAACCTCAGACAATCCACTCAAAAATACATGTGCAAAAAAATTTTTTCACACGTAAAACATTTCTGTACCATTTCAAAAGGCTTGCGCCCCACACACCAAGTTCATGCACAGATTCCCTGATAGAAATAAGCTTTGTGATCAAGCTTATGTCTGAAAAAAAAAAATGACATACATTCTGCATCAGACAACATGGATTCTGTGAAGGTTTTCACACAACAAATGATACGCAAGCAAATGTCACTAGATGTGTTATATCATGTACCACGGGAATATAATGCATAATGACAAAGAAATACAAAATGAAAGCAAAGTCACTAAGAAAGGCATTCAGAAGACATTAGCCATAAACCCCAGACCCAGCTCCAGGTCTTTACAGCTGTGGCACTGATCATTAGCCCTGCTTCAGATGTGCTCCCCGAACTCCTACAAGACTTCACCAACCCCACCTGTGATGTACATGAAGGAGGAAGCAGCTCCATCATAAAAGCCTGGAAACAACGTTAACACTAAGTGGCTCTTCTGATCACAATGAGGCTTTATATACGTGTACTGAAAAGCTATAGCAACTTTAAAAAACTGATGTAGAATTGACATATAACATTATGATTCAGTATCTGTAAATACTGCAAAATGATCACAATAAGTCTAGTTAACATTGTAAATTTTTTAAAGTCACAGTCCAATCTGATAGATACCCTTACAAAAATAAATAGAAAAGCATAAAATTCTAAATACATACACAGCCAAATACGTTAAATTACAGTTAATGAGAGAACTTCAACAGTCTTACTGTTCTCATTCTTTGGCTTATCTCCAAAACTTTCATTACCTATCAGGTCCCCCTCTTGTTCCTCACTTTCCGTGTCTACAGAATGTTATTTTATTAAATAATTATCATGCCAAAAGGCACATACTACATAAAACTTTATTTGTGATGCTGAGCAGAAACATCTATTTCTCTTTTGTCAAAACGTATTATAATGGTCTATCACCTACAGAGTGTGTAGTATGATTTCCAGGTACACTTGAACTAAAAAAAAAAAAAAAATCTGTTTTTCTCCTAAAAGGGTACCAATAGTTGCAATGATGTAAAAAGATTATGTGGTAATCTTGAATAGGCAACATATTTCATGTTTCCAACTATCTTAGCAGGTTGGATAGAAGACTAAAAGGTAAAATCTTTCCTAAGTATATTATTTTTACACTATCATGAGATCATTGAAAATGTGTTCTAATAAACTTGACTCACATTTTAAGTACCTACTAAATTTTCAGTAATTTGCTGGAAATTGCTAGCCAGTTTAAGGATATATGTTCCACTTTATTAACTATGAGAAATAATTATACTTAATATGGTATCTCTATTTTTTTAAACTAGTTTAATTCAATTTGTTAATGAACATGTACTTACTGCCCACATGGTAATATAGGGTTTTTTTTTTTCAGACTTTAAAGAGTTCAAAGTCTAACGTTTCATAATGCTTATTGAATATCAGTGTCATTAGAATTCTGAACATATAACCTTAGAGACATAAAATGGTGCTAAAGTCTATACCAGGATTTTTTTAGTGGGCTAATAGTAGAGGGCAATACAAACAACATCAAAATGGAATCTCACACACTTAAATCATAGCACTATCCACTGAGAGGAGCAAGAAGAAATGGCACTCGGTAGCAATGATCACAAAAGGTGCCCCGATCTAAATACTAGTCCCCAATAAAAGAAACCAAGGCTCTCTAAAAAACTGGGAAAATGAAAATATAAGATGCACTTGGATAGTCTCATGGAGTCAGAAAATTTGAAAACAGGGCGGTTCTGGGGGTGGGAATGGAAACACGTCTTAAAGCCCCAGGAAGCAACCTGTAGGAATTCCCACTGGCCAAAGTTGGGACAACTTAAATAACAAAATACACAACAATAGAAACATGGAAAAAAATATCCACGTGGTATAGTGATATAAACAAACAAACAATCAGGGAGAAGTGATAAATTTTCTTTCTGGGAGAATTCCAGTTAGTAAATGAGAAGAAATAAGTAAAACTTATTTAGAACTGCTGCAGGAAAATTCATGGGTGAATGCCAAAACAGGTGGGCAAAAGTTTAGGCAGAAACAAAATATCATGAAGTCTCAAAAGCATCTTTCCCAAAATATTTAATAATCACAAACAGAAAAATAGTAACTTTACAGTGGAGTATCCTGGTAGATACCACTTAAACAAAGGGAACAAAGTAACAAATATTGATAACATGCAGCCGCTGAGATGATGCACAGAGAAGGGCTCAGCAAGGCTGTGCCATTCTTCCCAGCACCACATAACCACAGTCTAATCATGAGAAAACATCAGACGAACCCCAAATTCAGGGATATTCCACAAACCACCTGGCCAAGACTCTTCAAAAATATCAAGGTCAGGAAAGACAAGGAAAGACTGAGAACTGCCACAGACTGGAAACCAAAGAAACCTGACAACTAAGTGTGACGTGGGATGTGAGACTGGATTCTGCAACAGAATAAAAAAGAATGCTAGTAGAATCGATAAAGTTAAAATAAACTCTATATTGTACCATAACTGTTTTACGTTTATTTAAAATGTTAACATAAAAGGAGCTAGGTGAAGCACGGACAGAAATTCTTTTTCCTATTTTTGCAAATCTTCATTAAGTCTAAATTATCTCAAAATAAAAGCCGTGGAAAGCACACCAGCAAAAAATAAACCAACTGCACCATCAGCAAAAAATTACTAGCTATAAACCTGACAAAAACCACAAAATAATTATAGAGAACATTACAAAATTTTATAGGACATAAAAAAGAAGGCAGGAGTAAGGGAAAATACACTAAAATCACAGGATAAAAAAAGCTAACAATTCTCAATAAAGGTTAAGATGGATCACTATTTTGAATTTAAAAGAGGCAGGGACTATTTTCATTTTGCTGGTCCTGTAATACTTTTAAAAACTTAATGGTTCAGTTAACTAACAGTGAGTTCAATCTTCCTGCATGACAAAGATCTTCCTACATGACAAATATCTTCCTTCATGACAAAGATAAAAGAAAAAACAATGCTTTTAAAAAATTAAATCAGTGAATTGAGATATGTATATGTTACAAAGAATCAAAATTAAGGATGAAAAAAGAGAAATAAAAGTTAAATAGTCTTCCAAAACTAAAAAAAACAAAATAAGGAAAACTATAGAAATACATATTAAACAGAAGAAATTTATGTAAGTATTTTAATTAAGATTTCTAACAGTTCTCCAAACACTTCTAATGTGGTGTCTAGACTGGATTTGAAACACAAAAAGGATATTAGTATAAAAACTAAAGAAGTCTGAATAAAGTCTGGAGTTTATTTAACAGTGATGCACCAACATTAGTTTCTTAGTTTTTACAAAAATATCATGGTAATGTAAAACCTTAACAACAGGGAAAGTGGCTAATAGCTACACAAGAATTTCTTGTACTGTATTTGCAATTCTTCTGAAAACTTCATTCATTTCAAAATAAAAAGTTTACTGAAATACATGTCTTATAATTTTCAGCTGTACAAAACACTTCCTGCATTGGAGTATGTCATTTTATTAAACCATATTGGTTTACTTGATTATATGGCAGATATTGTTTCCACACATGTACATACATACATTGATTCCAATCCCAAAGAAAGGCAATGCCAAAGAACTACTGCATAATTGCATTCATCTCACACACTAGCAAAGTAATGCTCAAAATTCTCCAAGCCAGGCTTCAACAGTACGTGAACCATGAACTTCCAGATGTTCAAGCTGGATTTAGAAAAGGCAGAGGAACCAGAGATCAAATTGCCAATATCCACTGGATCATCAAAAAAGCAAGAGAGTTCCAGAAAAACATCTATTTCTGCTTTCTTGACTATGCCAAAGCCTTTGACTGTGGATCACAACAAACTGCAGAAAATTTAAGAGATGGGAATACCAGACCACCTGACTTGCCTCCTGAGAAATCTGTACACAGGTCAAGAAGCAACAGTTAGAGCTGGACATGGAACAACAGACTGGTTCCAAATCAGGAAAGTGTACATCAAGGCTGTATATTGTCACCCTGCTTATTTAACTTATATGCAGAGTACATCATGAGAAACGCTAGGCCGGATGAAGCATAAGCTGGAATCAAGATTGCTGGGAGAGATATCAATAACCTCAGACATGCAGATGATACCACACTTATGGCAGAAAGCAAAGAACTAAAGAGCCTCCTGATGAAAATGAAAAAGGAGATGAAAAAGTTGGCTTAAAACTCAACATTCAGAAAACGAAGATCATGGCATCTGGTCCCATCACATCATGGTAAATAGATGGGGAAACAATGGAAGTGAGAGACTTTATTTTCTTGGGCTCCAAAATCACTGCAGATGGTGACTGCAGCCATAAAATTAAAATACGCTTACTCCTTGGAAGAAAAGTTATGACCAAACTAGATAGCATATTAAAATGCAGAGACATTACTTTGTCAGAAAGGTCCATCTAGTCAAGGCTATGGTTTTTCCAGTGGTCATGTATGGATGTGAGAGTTGGACTACAAAGTTGAGCCCCAAAGAATTGATGCGTTTGAACTATGGTGTTGGAGAAGACTCTTGAGAGTCCCTTGGACAGCAAGGAGATCCAACCAGTCCATCCTAAAGGAGACCAGTCCTGGGTGTTCATTGGAAGGACTGATGCTGAAGCTGAAACTCCAATACTTTGGTGATCTGATGTGAAGAACTGACTCACTGGAAAAACCCTGATGCTGGGAAAGATGGGAGGAGAAGGGGACAACAGAGGATGAGATGGTTGGATGGCATCATTGACCTGATGGACATGAGTTTAAGTAAGTTCCAGGAGCCGGTGATGGACAGGGAAGCCTGGCGAGCTGCAGTCCATGGGGTTGCAAAGAATTGGACACAACTGAGTGACTGAACTGACTGACTGACATACATACATAACTCATGATACACATGGTTGAACTCACAGAATTCATTGTCTCAAATGGAATAAGCCGAGCTACAATCATATATTGACTCACAAAACTCATCAGTTAAAAAGTACTTATTTTGAGTTTAGTTTGTACCAACCACGTCCCATTCCAAGTGCTCTGAATTCCAATTTCTTTCATGTAACATGAACTAGTAAAATAGAAAGGCATGTAAATAATTGGAGAATCATGTAAAGACTAATACAAGAAAATAATTAGAGAGTAAAGAGAAGACCACCAGAGTGAAACCATAGAAGAGTTAGGTACACAGAAAGAAGGGTGACTGATTACCTAGTAGACAGAACAGACCGTTTCCTAGAGGTGATTGTGGAACTAGTCTGGAATGAAGACTGGACACCTGGAGAAGGAGAGAGAATGTCTCAAAGGCACAAGGACAGGAGAATTCAAGGCACATTTGAAAGTGGCAAAACGTTAAGAGAGAATGCTGACCCATGGCCACAGTATACCAACTACACAAAAAGCCTCAGAAGCAGCGGTGGGTGTTTGTGGGTGTGTGTGTAAAAGAGAGACAATGCATCTCAGATGAGTTAACATTTAGCAGAAGATTGACAGGAGAGGAGAATTTAATTGTAACACAAATCCAAGTCTCTACAGAGATTACTGTGACTCTACCATAAAAGGAACATTTAAACTGCAAAGAATTTTAAGTGTACACGCTCTAGACAGGAAGAAACCAGTAGGAAAATGTGTTCTCAAACACTGTATGAAAAAGATGACAGTGCTTTCTGTTCTTTAAACCAGAACTGAATCCTGGACTTAATGAAGAGAAATCTCTTATTGTCCATGATGCCATAAGCAATTAAGACCAGCTAGAACTCATTAATTGCTAGAAAAATAGCCATAGTATGCTCATTCTATTTATCCAATGCAGCCTGGTATTCAAGACCAACGGCAATCTAAAAATGGAGATGTAAAAAATGAATGCATACGAACCAAAGAGAGAAAGACAGCATCTGACAGTAAAGGGGACTTATCCTTTCATTGTCACAAGTTTCTTAATATTCTTGAAAATATGTTGTGAGCAGTTTCCTCATAAACTAAATGTAAAAACGTAAAGCAAATTTATTCCTAGAACCCAGAATCAAGTTTTGATACAAAAAAATTTAGGAAGAAATAAAGACCCTCTTGTTATCACCAAACTACTAGTGTTTTTTAAATTACCACTGAAGTAGATGAACAAGCTTTACACAGAAATCCTTTTGGTAATTCACACTTCAAATAAGACCACGAAAGTCACCTCTTTCAGCTTTGAAAGCCACCAAAGAAAGCATTAGTTTAAAAAATTAGAGTAATCCTGTACTGTACTCACTGTTCTTAGACCTATATTCTACTTCTGATTTATTGACTAGGCTGAAGCCTTTGACTGTGTGGATTGAAACAAACTGGAAAATTCTGAGAGAAATGGGAATACCAGACCACCTGACCTGCCTCTTGAGAAATCTGTATGCAGGTCAGGAAGCAACCGTTAGAACTGGACATGGAACAACAGACTGGCTCCAAATAGGGAAAGGAGTACGTCAAGGCTATATATTGTCACCCTGCTTATTTAACTTATATGCAGAGTACATCATGAGAAATGCTGGGCTGTATGAAGCACAAGCTGGAATCAAGATTGCTGGGAGAAATATCAATAACCTCAGATATGCAGATGGCACCACCCTAATGGCAGAAAGTGAAGAACTAAAGAGCCTCTTGATGAAAGTGAAAGAGAAGAGTGAAAAAGTTGGCTTAACACTCAACATTCAGAAAACGAAGATCATGGCATCTGGTCCCATCACTTCATGGCAAATAGGTGGGGAAACAGTGGAAACAGTGTCAGACTTTATTTTGTGGGCTCCAAAGTCACTGCAGATGGTGACTGCAGCCATGAAATTAAGAGTCCTTAGAAGGAAAGTTATGACCAACCTAGACAGCATATTGAAAAGCAGAGACATTACTTTGCAAAGGTCCACCTAGTCAAGGCTATGGTTTTTCCAGTAGTCGTGTATGGATGTGAGAGTTGGACTATAAAGAAAGCTGAGCACCAAAGAATTGATGCTTTTGAACTGTGGTAAATGAGAAGACTCTTGAGAGTTCCTTGGACTGCAAGGAGATCCAATCAGTCCATTCTAAAGGAAATCAGTTCTGAATATTCATTGGAAGGACTGATGCTGGAGCTGAAAACTCTGGCCACCTGATACTTAGGCGAAGAACTGACTCATTGGAAAAGACCCTGATGCTGGGAAAGACTGACGGTGGGAAGAGAAGTGGACGAAAGAGGATGAGATGGTTGGATGGCATCAACGACTCAATGGACACGAGTCTGAGTAAATACCGGGAGTTCGTGATGGACAGGGAGGCCTGGAGGGCCGCAGTCCATGGGGTCGCAAAGAGTCGGATAAGACAGGGACTGAACTGACTGACTGTACTTAGACGTATATAAACTGGACGCTTAAACATTATTTGGAGGAAAACAATGGGACATTTTAAAATTAGCTTTACCTCTCTGAAATATTGATAGACTCTTTTTGGATCCCAGTACTGAAGTCATTACTCTTTAGAAGATAGAATTATTGCCCACTAACGGAGTTACAGTTAAAGGTGGCTCTGTTTGTCTTATATCAAATTTCAAAGTCATATTTAACATTTATTCCCTCTTGTTTCAAATATCTAGGGAAGTTCCTGCTCAGCATGTGTAGCATAAGGAAGAAAATAAAAATAAATAAAAAATAAGTATTCTGTCTCTTAAAATACTATTTGTATCAAGACCAGAATTAATAGTATCCTTATCCTGATTCTTACACGACAATCTCCATGAAAACATCTATGAAACTATCTCACAGTACAATGGCATGATAAAATATTTCTTCCAGAATAAAATTTACTACATAAAATAAAAATTTTCATCCTAATTTTCTAAAGCAGAGGAACAGAATGACTGACTAACTAGAAAGAACACTTTAAAATAAAAATACTGAAGAACATGATTGGGATGCAGGGTCGGTAGCTGTCATGAATGGTCCACCACAAGCTTTATCAATGGCCCCAGGAATGATTACCACACATGAGCATGCTTCCCCTCCCATTCAGACGAATCCAGCCCACCTCTGAGTGAGGCTCCAGATGGTCACTGATGCTTCCCAAACTACACAGCCCCCCATCCCTGCTTAGTTTTCTAGATGTATCCCAAAGGGAGACAAGAAATTAAAACTCTTCCTTCCAAAGGAACACAACAAATGAAAGCCCCTTGTGTGGGAGCCAAGGCAGGCTCAACAGTCTGGAAGACCACCTACTCTCTAGGAAGGGGCATGGGGGGAGGGACGCACAGGATGAAGACACAGCGCACAGGGAAGCGGGCATGAACGAGAAACTCAAGAACTAAAGAAGCAGGACCGGACACAAAGGAGCAGTGGAAAAAGCACTTGGTTCCTTAACATAAATAAGTTCTAGCAACAGAAAGACAAAAATCAGTTTTTGAGTCTTCTGTTTTTAAGGGCCAAGGTTTTTAAATGAAATTTAAAGCTCTTGTTTTTGTTCCTCCTATCAAATGTAACAGTATCCCCACTACACATGCTTCTTATTTCATCCATTTGTAAACCATTCCTGTCAACTCTCAAATGCAGGTCTAGTCAATCTCAAGGTCACTGGGCACACATGCTTCTCTGTTTAATAGGTTTGGGATACAACGTCTTTGCTGTACAATTTTTTTTAGCTCTTTTAATGTGTCAGTTCAGGCTTTTAATACCTTTCATCAAACTATTACTCATAACTGGTCTCACAAGACCCATAGTAGTTTAGCTTGAAGTCTGACCGTCTAAATTTACATGTTGTGACATTCTTTGAAGGCATTTATTAAAAATCATGGCAAGGGTATTTGTACTGAGACCAAATAAGAAATATCTTTTGTAATTCTGGCCATGGCTAAGGAAGATTTGGAGGTGGACAAGGTTGGAGGGAATGGAGAATGGGTAGGGTTGCTGTAGAGAAGATATGCGTGTTTAAGATTAGAAAGCAGTAGAATATCTCGTGTGAAAATTTTCATAAGGTACTAGAAATATAAGAAGCAAGTAAAACCAACAAATGTTTATTAGGCAATTAGGCACCAAAGAACTGCCAAGCACTTCGCTGACGATGATTAACTTTTTGTAAAGTAAAGAAGTTCAGTATACATGCATACAGAAAAATGAAGCAAATCCTAAGAATACAGCTTGATATACTTCTCAGCAAATCAACAATCCAGAATAACCACCACCCAGTTCAAGAAATACATTATAAGCTTCTCAGAAGTCTGCTCCTCCAAACTCAGCCTATCCAAAGGTGGTTGTTGTTCAGTTGCTCAGTCATCTCTCACTCTTTGTGAACCCTTGGACGGCAGCACACAAGCTTCCCTGTCCTTCACTATCTCCCGCAGTTTGCTCAGACCCATGTCCATTGAGTCAGTGATGCCATTCAACCATCTCATCCTTTGCCCCCTTCTTCTCCTCTTGCCCTCAGTATTTCCCAGCATCAGGGTCTTCTCCAACGAGTTGGCTCTTCGCTTCAGGTCGCCAAAGTACTGGAGCATGATTCCTTTTTTGAACTTTCTAACAACAGAACCGTGGAATACATATTCTTTTGTGTCTGGCCTCTTAAACAAATATTGTCTGCGAAATGCATTCATACTGTTGAGCATAGCAGTAGTTGGTTTATTTCTCTAATGTACAAAATTATATTTTTCCAGTGTAGAAACATTCAACAATGTATGTATCCATCCTGAAGTTGATGGACAGTTTTAAGTTATTACAAGTAGTTCTGCTATGAATATCCTTGTGCATGTCTTGTACATGTACACACACATACATACACACATTCCTAGAAGTAGAATATCTGGGTCATTTGAATATGTCCATGTTTAACTTTACTGACAGTTTTCCCAAAGTGCTTGCACCAGTTTACATTCCTACAAGCACAGTTGGAGTTTTTATTGTTCTACATACCCGTCAACACTTGATCGTCTTTCTTAATTTTAGCCATGCTGGTGAGCGTGTAGAGAAATTACGCTGTGGTCTAATTTGCATTTCCCTAAGGACTAATGAGATTAGGCAACTTTCATATGTTTGTTGTACACACTGGGCACTCAGTGGAGTGTTAGTTGAGGTCTTCTATCCACTTTTACTACTGAGTTGGCTGCCTTTTCTGTATTTTGATTTGGCCGAGTCCTTTATGTATTCTAGATACAAGTGGTTGGGCAGAAGTTTGTAATCTGTTTGATACAAATATAATATATACACATGAAAAAGGTCTACCTACTTCTAAAGTCTATGACTTTTTCACTAAAGATCCTACATCTCAACAACCAAAGTTATTGTAAGATATAGTTTCCACCATTGTAGCTCTTGAAAAACAGTAATTAGATCAGAACACTGGAAGTTTCAGAGCTTCGTATAGGTACTGCTCGCCTTCTAACATAATGCATTTCAGAAAATGTGCTCAAACTGAATATCTAAGAGTCGAATCTGAAAGTCCAACAATAGACCTGTTGAAGTGTCACAATTCTACAACACCTTTAATTCAGAATGACATCATTTTGGAACATCTTTGGGTGAGAAAAAAAGACATTAAATGAACACATCTGTAAAGGAACACATTGTAAGATCTGAATTTGATAAAAGAGACAAGTGGTACAACTTAGAATCAAAGAAGCAGAGTAAATGTTATAAGAAATGATCTATTCCCAGCGCAATAGAAGTTTATTAAAATCTCTAATTATCACTCACATTTTTAGAAATAATCTTCAACCAGTTTCAGCTTTCAGTACATGTTCATTAATTGTGTTCTTTTACTTCATCATTAAACACAGCTTAAATCTAATGAGCATCTAATTGAGGTCAAAGACCCATCCTAATGATTTCCATCTTTATTTCAAAAACATTAAGATTATAGGCTACACTACTGTGTATGTGTATATATAAACACAAACACACATGTGTTCACAAACACACAAACCTTTCTGTGATTTCAACTTATTTTTATAAAATGGGGTAATGCAATTAAGGATTTAATGGATTACACAAATATATACTGCTGTGTAGAAAGAGAGCAGGCCACCAAAACCCAACTGCTATATGGAAAGCAGCTATGTTAGTTTACGCTGCTGAATGCTGTAACAACTAACCACAAACTTGGTGGCTTAAAGCAACATACATTTAATCTCTCACAGTTCTAGAGGCCAGAATTCCAGAAGCAGTTTCTCTGAGGATAAATTAGGCATCACGCAGGTTGCACCCTCTCCGGAGACACCACGGGAGAGTCTGTTCCTCGCCTCTTCCAGCTTCTGGTGGTTGCAGGCATCCCCTGACTTGTGGCCCCACCACTCCCACCCTCGCCTTCATCTTCACATTGTCTCCTCAGTGTGTCTGGCCAATTTCCCTCTTCTTTCCTCATCTTAAGATCTTAATCAAATTTACAAAATACTTCTTTTCCATATAAGGTAAGATTTACAGATGCTAGGGACTAGGACTCAGACAAATCTCCAGACCACATTCAGGCCTATTACAGCACCCTGCTGTAGGGTTGTTTAAAGTACTCATCAGTTTGTATGTCGAAGTCCAAACTGTAGGAAAGGGTAATGCAGGGAATTTCAATTCATACTGCATGAAAGTTCAGGGTGCAGTGAAATACGATGTCCAGAAAAATCAGACGGCCAGTGTCATACTATAAATATCCATTACAAATAAGTGCCTGGCACAAGGTTATCAACTCTGGCTAGATATTAAATCACCGGGGAACGTTTACAATTACTGATTTTACAATTACTGATGCTAGGGCCCCACCTGAGATCACTAAAATTAGAATCTGGATGTACAGCCCAGATTTGGGGATTTTTGTTTCCTTGCTCTTTTTTTAAACTCAGGTGATTTGCATGTGCAGCCAAGATTGAAAAACCACCATCTCCAGCAGAAAAAAACAAATAAGATGGAAAACTTAATTATACAGGGAAAGATTTGTTTGTTTTTACAATGAATTTAATGGAACCACATTTTCTCCTTAGGGAAAAAGAATATCTTTAATAATCATATTCTTAATTTAATTTGAAAATATGTTGAGATCTTAAGTTCTAAAAACTTAGATCTGTAACTATTTTACCCAAATTAGAGTATGTGAACTGGATGGCCGACCAAGAAACTACAAAGTTTCATTACAAGGAACCTCAAGTTTGTTCATTTAATTGACACAGCTTTAACAGGCTCTGAAGGTAAAGAGTCTGCCTATAATGCAGGAGACCCAGGTTCCTGCTCTAGGTCAGGAAAGTCTCCTGGAGAAGGGAATGACTACCCACTCCAGTACTCTTGCCTGGAGAATTCCATGGACATAGGGGCCTGGCAGTCACAGTCCACAGGGCCGCAAAGAGTCAGACATGACAGAGTAATTAACCCTTAACAGTATTAAGCACTGCTAGCCTAGAATAAGCAACTCATGGAAATATTCATGTTACATTGAGGTTATTTTAGAATCATGCCTACTGTTTCATGATTTTATTTTTATATAGAAAACCATTACCAAGGCATGGGAAATGACAGTCAAAACTCAAAGATGATAAATCAAATTTTCTATCACCCAGGTTAATTATCCAAACTGAGGATTTTATATTCATATCTCTGACTCCTCTTCCTTCTTTCTGCAACTGCTCTTTTATTCAGCTACCTAGGGGTTTTTCTGCACCTTCATGACAGAGAAACCAAAGGAAACTCAAAAGTCAGTTGATTCTATTTCTAAATGTATATTTTTTTAAATGCTCATTAGAAAAGGGGAAACCTATATATGTCAAAGGTTGAACAAACAAAGTTACTGTTTGTTAACTCTGCTTAGAAATATCTTTATTTGGTTGATCAGTATGATAAGTAACTATAAAGCCAGCAAAAAAAAAAAAAAAAAACAGTACCTCAGTATACTGAGTTCACAAATATAGGACGATCAGATCAGGAAGCAATAAAAAGGCTGAATTTCTACTGTTACCCCTATTTGCCATTATGTAAATAAAAAATTACCAAGATGAGAACATACATGTTTTAATATGAAAACTGTAAGAAAGAGTCACTACACTTTTGAACTGAGATATGCATTTCATTTTTATACAATGAAAAAGCACTTCAAAGTCCCTTAGGAAATATTCTACCCAACTCACCTGTCAAATTTTCCAGAGCTTAAACCAGCCAAGATATAGAGGTTAAGGTGTAGTTCCTAGCTGACATAAAGGGGAATTCATCCAACAACTTTCAAAATCTGAAAAATGTTCTTCAGAAAATCACACCTATTTTTCACATTCTGTTTCCTGGTAAGTATCCTCACAAAAACAATTACTGAATATAAACTGGTATTCAGTCCACCACAATCTGAAAGTCTTTTGTAAACTGCTTATACAAAGATGAATTATGGATTATCTCTTTCATTTACAACATACTTCTTTGTATCCAAATTTATTTTAATAACCTACTTCTATTCTTTGATACCTCTTGCTTTCCCCTCAAAAAGAAAAATCCAAGAATAGCCTAGTTTTGCAGTTGGCTTTCACCATGACAGAGCAATCATTGTTTTCTCCTCTCTGTCCATTGCACAGTTGCTTTTTCAAATACATTTTCCTTTCAACTCTGTATTCATTTTATTTTCTTTTTATCTTTTTTAAAGCACTGCTTGTCTTTATTTTAATTCTTTGTCACGTACTTAATTAGGATTTCATCTTGGTGGCGGCCACTCTAATTCTATAGACTCCTCATTGAGAAGCAAGTTTTGCTTCTCATTTATCTTCCCCTAAACTTTTTTCTTTTTTCTCACTTTCTCTAGCAATTTTAATTACAATCAATTTCTAAGACAGGAAGTATGACATGAAATGTGTCACTGCATTTTATATTAGACTAAGAAACTGTTGATTCCATGTCATTTCCAAAATATAAAAACCACAAAACTAGTCAAAAACAGATTCTAAAAATCTTTGAGGAAAAGGATGGCTTGATGTCTCCTCTCACAGTTCCAGTAAGGCCTCTCAATCTTATCTGTTTTAACAATCAGTGTAAATTACTGATTTACAGTAAAGCTAAAAAAAAAAAAAAAACCTCAATTTTAGTTTATACAAAATAACTAAAATATTTACAAATCATCCACTATTTGTTAATACAGTGATAGGCAGCAGTACTCCATATCCCACAAAAATGACCAAATTAAATTAATCTCAAAGTTGTTTTCATAGCTGCATTATATTGCAGATTTGGGCCCTAAATGTCAGGATTTCAAGCAAAAGATTAAACCTTATAGCCTTCGTTTAATCTGTAAAATTAAGATATTCAAGCATACGATGAAGTCTCTGCAATAATCGAGAAAATATTGCTCGACCCTTTAAAAAGATTCACCAGCAGCACTTTAGAGAGTTTTTTGTTGCTGTTATTGTTGTAGACACAGAGTATGGAAAACCTAGTAAATGTAGAAATCTATATAAAAGTTAAAATCATTCATAAACCTAACAACCAGGATGAACCAATGATAACATTTACAAACTAGAAAAAGACACCAACATGATATGTGTTCATAAATGTGAAAAAGTAATACAGCTGCATCACATGGTATATAATTTGGGCCTACTTTTTCAACTTATATCATGAACTCTGTCCTCCATCACTAGAATACCTAAAAAAATAGCATCTTAGTGGCTGACATCTACTTCCAGAAAATTTACTACACAAATGCAGTTTTTCAAAGGAGAAATATTTAGCAAATTTATTTGTGAAATTTTGTAAGACACATTTTCGGAAAGCTCCTCTGGAAAGGAATTACTCCAACTCTTAAAAAGCAAATAAGATAAACAGCAATGGCAATGACGGAAAAAAAAAAAAATCTTCATTACAGATCCTTGTTTAGAGTCTTCCATGGCTAAAATAGTTGGGGAAAGATCCAACTGAAACACTGATCCTATGTTTCTGCTTCAGTCCTATGTATACGCAACCAAACAACTTTAAGTTAAAAATTAGTTATGAATTGACAGAATCATGTGAAAAGTTCTGAGCTTCAGGGACACTGCCCTTCATTTTTACCCAACCTTGTCCTACCTGGATGCATGGAAAATGAGTTTGAAATAAAAATTTAAAATATGCTGCTTTCTGCAGAGCCCTCTCAATAAGCACATGAAACCCACAAGCACTCACAAAACTAGAAAAAAAAAACAACTGTTTAAAGCCAGCACTAACCATGATCTACACAAACAAGAAGGAGCATTCCAAAATGCAAATACTAAGTCTTCCACAGGCATGTAAACATTAGGAAAGATACTCAGCAACAGTTCATCAGGTCTAACCCCTGGGAGCTCTGGTGCCAAAGAGGCCAGAGCCTGTGATGCTTTTTTAGACATGATGGACTTTTAATAGAAACCAAGAGGAAGGAAGGGAATGTACATCCGAAAAAATCAATCAGAAAATATTCAAGTAATGAGAGACATAAGAGTTACTGAAAGAAAACTGCATTCACTCAGCAGAAACAGACTGCAAGGAACACATTTAAGGTTCCAATAGGTACTATGGGACAGTGCTGAAGTGGCAAGGTCTGGGAGGAGATGTTCCCCACAATTAAGGAACATCCAAGAGACCTGGGGAGCTGATCATCTCAACCCCCACCTGCTCCACATCCCAAAGACACCACCACATGTTCAAAACCTGTTCGATACTAGCAAATGTTAAAAACAGACAGAAATGGGAGGATGCCAATCCAGACATAACTCAGCTAGAAATATTCATGCAAGGCAGAAATTTGGCCCAATGAGGTTGTCTTTGAATCCATCAAGAGGCAGACAGGGCTATGTGACTCTATTACTAAACAGGAGGTTGTAGCAATTCAGGGGAGAATGCCTCCAACTTACAAAGACCTCCTGCACTTATTAAATATAAAAAAGCTTTTAAAAGTCCATCACAGGTATATTTCTGACTGTAATTCTTAAAAGGGGATTTTTTTTCCTTAATGTAGTCAAGCAGGCAAAAAGCCAATCAATCCATTAGAAAAATCAAAGAGAGAGAAAGCTATGCTTTGTCATTAACTCAGTCATGCAAAAAGCAATACTACGGGCATTCTTGTTTGTTTTTTAACAGGACAGCAGTGGATAAATGGATAACAGAACAGGAAGCGGATAATGCCTTTGTAATATTTACCCTACAACTGAGACAGAGCTCATACTTCTGCTTCACACCATGTCCTCGGGCCTGAGCAAGTGTCCCAAGTTTCAGGGGCACGTGTAAAGATAAAAGAAGAAAGCATGTTGTCACGAAAAAATTGTTTCTGACTCTAGATTTTGATGACTATCATTCAGGCAGAAAGAATACACTGTGTTTATCCAAATTTCTCCCTCAACCCCCTTAAGGTGAGAATTTCATAAAAACCACCATTGTTGTTGTGTTCAGTCGCTCAGTCAGCTCTCAGTCTTTGTGACCCCTTGGACTGCAGCACACCAGGGTTCCTTGTCCTTCACCATCTCCCGGAGCGTGCTCAAACTCATGTCCATTGAGTCAGTGATACCATCCAACCACTGTGCTATGCTAGGTGGTAAATTTAATATGCTATATCCCTATGGTTCTTCCATTACCAGTCTAATGAGCCACAGTTGACCTAGAAGAAAAAGCTGAGTAAAGGAGAGGGTAAAACCATTGGCGAGGCAGAGAGACCCTACGTCCTGGTTACACAACACTTTAATCAGAGTCCCTCCAATTTAAATTTGTTCTTGAATGCTGATGAGTATTCCTGAAGGGTGATCTTTTATATACAGAACTGTTTTAATAAAATCTACCACGTGCAATTTTTTTGAATTACAAAATTATTTCATACAATAGCCAAGGCTATTTCTTCTCGGCTCTGGTATGTGACTCCTCCTGTAGGTAGTGGCTGTTTAACTAGAAAAACAAAAACACTGCCAACAGGCACATACTGTGCAGAAAATATAAGTGCTACATTTATAGACAGGAGCAGCTTTGTAGAGCATCTAAGATCGGCAGCCCAAGTGAAGAACAACCATCTGGTTTTTCACTTATGACCAGGGTTTCTCAGGCACACAAACATCCAGGAGCATGAAACCTAGGTGTCTGTCCTGCCCACTGTCAAGCTAGCAATGGGAAGCCATTAAGTAGCCAATTACTTAAGGCCTTATAGGAGGCATTCAACATAAGCATTCACGGACACTTACCCTTCAGTTAATGGCAGATATTAAAAAATGTTACACATTCCAATATGGCTTGGAGAAAACAGACAAGTATTCAGTGTTATTACAGCTGGGCAAGAAACTGCTACAATTCAATCAATGTATACTACCATAGAGGATTTGGGGAAGGCAATGGCAACCCACTCCAGTCTTCTTGCCTGGGAAATCCCATGGACAGAGGAACCTGGTGGGCTACAGTCCATGGGGTTGCCAAGAATCGGACATGACTTAGCAACTAAATAACAATAACTACAGAGGACTGGTGCTCTACACAGGTGTGCTGCCCTTGATGCCAGAGATGGATGCTACAAAAGGGAAAATATTCCAATTGTCTACTGGAAGGGATGATGTGATTTTTAATACACCAGAGAAATGTAAAATGTAGAGAAAGATATGTGTAACATTCCTTTTGTGCAAGAAATCTTAGCTTCACTTTCTTATTTAAAGAATGCTTTTACTTCCCTAGAGATGATCATCTCACCATTCGTGAACATCTTTAATTATAAGCTCTAGTCCAAGATTTTCCTAATAAATGAACACTTAAGACTTTTCATTCACTTACAGCTTAAAAAAAAAAGTGGGGGGGAATGAGAGAGGGTGAAGGAGTCCTGCCCCTTGATATATATATATATTTATCTATATATTTATTTATATATATATAATTATATATAATTCAAATAAAGCAACACAAGCTATAAAAGTTCAATGTAATTAAAACACCAAGAAAATGAAATTTAAAAGCACTACCATTAAGTTTTAAAACTTAAGATCCTTCAGATGATTTATTGCGGTGTGAAAATAAAGTCTAAGCTGCAAAATTTATTTGACAGACACGGCATATTATAAGCACTCCAATATCAAAGCGTCACCATGGTTTACGCTATTCAAATACATTAATCTTCATCTTACCCTAGGTTTTACACATACATTAAAAAAACTAATTACAAGCCCAAAGACAAATGATAAACTACACAGCAACATTTGTAATATCCCTTAATATAAATGTAATGTTCATATAATCATTAAAAGATTTGGAAACCTCCTGATATAAGACTGTATAATCTCCTGTTACACCATTTGGGTGTTAAGAGTTCTCAATGACACAAATAATGTGTGCCCGATTTGTTCATTATTTCTGGTGGACTAGAAAGGCTGGTCACCTCCAAACCCAAGAATTTAGCAAGTGTTCTAGTTTTTAACATTCAGAGTAATAAAACACACACTTATACAGCACTTAGTATGTGCCAGGCACTGTATTTAATTCACTTTGCCCTCTGAATGTTCCTGTGAGAATTTCTGAACATTCCTGTTCAGAGCTTCTAACATTAACTTCATTTTATAGATGAGGAAACTAAAACAAATACGCAAAAAAACAATTATTTGCCCAAAATTTACAGCTAAAATTCAAGCCTTGGCAAGCTAGCTCCAAAGTCTTAATCTTTCTTACCACATTTCTACCACACAGCATATTAAACAACCCCAACCATCCTCCCTGTCTTCCCATCTCCATCTGAAGATCAGGAATACCTGAGAAGGCAAGCATTCCTAACTAAATTTACACCATCTGCCATCCCTTTGGATAAGTAGATTCACATACTTACATTGTTCCAAACATGCTTGAGGTAAAAGAGAAAAAGAGAAAATACAAATTCCCTTATTCTTCTCGGAAAGAGATACTGGATACAAAAAATGCAGCAAGTTATAAATTATAAAGAATTAGAGAAGGTATTGTCAATAGAGTTTTCTAAACAGTCCTACTGAGATCCTTAAAAATATGAAAAAAACTCAATGCTTTTTAAAAATTACTCTAATGAGATAATCAAAACACTATGGTACTGGCATAATGACAGACATACAGACCAATGGAATGGGTACACGGGTCAAATAATCTTTGACAGGGAGCAAAGACTACTCAATGAGAAAAAGACTCTGTAACAAATGGTGTTGGGAAAACTAGATATCCATACGCAAAAGAAAGAAGTTGGACCCTTAACTTACATCCTACGTGAAAATTAACTCAAAATGAATTAAAGACCTAAATGTAATACCTGAAAGTATAAAACTCCTAAAAGAAAACACGGGCAGGGGCGAAGCCTCATTGATACTGAATTTGACAAGGACTTCTTAAATATGACACCAAGAAGGCACAGGCAACACAAGAGAAAAGACACACATGCACTGTATCAAATCTTAAAACTTTTGCACAACAAAGGAAACAATCAAAAGAGTGAAAAGACAATCTATGAAATAGGAAAAAATATTTGCAAACCATGCATCTGATAAAGAGTTAATATCTAGAATATAGAAAGAACTCCAACAGCTCAATAACAAACAAATATCCCAATTTAAAAATGGATAAAGGGTTTGAATAGACATTTTTCAAAAGAGATATATAAATGACCAAGAAACATATGACAAGACGGTCAACATCACTAATCCCCAGAAGAAATGTATATCAAAACCACAAGGAGACATCATCTTATACCTGTCAGAATGGCCACTATCAGAAACAAAGAAAGTAATACATATTGATGAAAATGACGAGAAATTGGAACCCTTGTATACACTATTGATGGAAATATAAATTGGTTCAGCCACTATAGAAAACAGTATAGGTGTTCCTCAAAAAATTAAAATAGAACTTCTGTATGCTAGTGTCCCACTTTGGGCACATCTGCTGCTGCTGCTGCTAAGTCACTTCAGTCGTGTCCGACTCAGGGCGACCCCATAGACGGCAGCCCACCTGGCTCCCCCGTCCCTGGGATTCTCCAGGCAAGAACACTGGAGTGGGTTGCCATTTCCTTCTCCAATGGAGGAAAATGAAAAGTGAAAGTGAAGTCGCCCAGTCGTGTCCGACTCTTAGTGACCCCATGGACTGCAGCCCACCAGGCTCCTCCGTCCATGGGATTTTCCAGGCAAGAGTACTGGAGTGGGGTGCCATTGCCTTCTCTGGGGTATGTATCTAAAAGAACTGAAAACAGGATCTTGAAGAGATATTTGCA
The DNA here is from genome assembly GCF_023091745.1 of Budorcas taxicolor. Lineage (NCBI taxonomy): Eukaryota > Metazoa > Chordata > Mammalia > Artiodactyla > Bovidae > Budorcas > Budorcas taxicolor. The sequence goes on along the minus strand of NC_068917.1, from coordinate 27,067,012 downwards.
TACCTGTGTGACTTCCAGCATTACTGATAATAACTAAGTAGGGCTTCCCTGATGGCTCAGATGGTAAAGAATCCACCTGCAATGTGGGAGACCTGGGTTCGAACCCTGGGTTAGAAGATTCCCTGGAGGAGAGCATGGCAACCCACTCCAGTATTCTTGCCTGGAGAACCCCCATGGCCAGAGGAGCCTGGTGGGCTACAGTCCATGGCATCCCAAAGAGTCATACACAACCGAGCGACTAAGCACACGGAGCAACATGAGTGTACATGGATGGTGAACAGATACAGAAAGCACAGTGTATTCATACATGAGAAGAGTCTTCAGCTTTGAAAAAAGAAAAGAACCCCTGGCATATGCCACGACATGGATGAAGCTCCAGCACACTATGCTAAGTGAGATAAGCTAGTCATAGGAAGACAAATACTCCATGATGACACTTGTATGAGGGAGTTATGTGAGTAGTCACATCTGCTCAGGGAAACAAAGTTGAATGGTGCCTGCCATGGGTTGGGGGTAGGGGGAAGGGGGGAAGTCGTCAGGCGAGTGTAGAACTTGGGTCGTGCAGGAATGGGGGGCAGGGTCTGGAGATCTGCTGCACAGTGTACATACATGTGGTTGACAATATTTCACTGTCAACTGGAAATGGTTGGGAGGACGTATTTTGTTATATATATTTTTGTGGCCAAAAGCAGGAATATATTACTTATACCTAAAATCTTATATAACGACCTCATATTTCAGTCATGCCTCTTTAACCCTATTAGATTTAAATCAACCGCAGCAGCAAATATACTTGTAAGACACTCATTTGAAATCATAAAAGGGTTCAGGGTTGAGATTGTTTTTCATATTCAATAAACATTAACCTCATCATTTTATTTCCAGATGATTTTTATTTCTCATGAACTCTTCCAGAACATGATCTCCCAAAACACAGGAACATCTGAGTATGTTAAAAAGCTTCCAAAGACACAGATAGGGGGAAACAACCTAATACAGCACTGCCCAATAAAAAAGAACATGAACAACACACGCAATTGAACATTCTCTAGTAGCCACATTTTTTTTAAAGTAAAGACATTTTTGAAATTAATATTAAAAGTTATTGTGGCATTTTACATCCTTTCATTCATACTAAGTCTTTAGAATCTAGTGTATATTTTACACTTACCGCATATCTCAATTCAGATGCTAAATGTTCACTGGCATCTACTTGACAAGTATCTAGGTTTCAAAAAATTTACAGCTGAAAAAGTAGATTCACATACTCAAGTTGTTTTAAACATACTTACAGTTTTCTAAAAATTTGAATTAAATCTGATTTAAATCGCAATTTAATTAAAATTCAATAAAATTTAAAACGCCATTTTTCAGCCTGAGACACATTTCAGGGGCTCAACAAACACCAGGAGTTAGTGACTACCAAACTGCACGGCAAGTGTTTCTAACAGGAACATGAAAAGGCATCAGTTTCTTTGGTTTTCATTCTCCTTTAGCCCTACAACATTCATTTATGATGACTCTCAAAGTATCTAATTGGTGCAGTCCCAGATTAGCCAAGAAGTTCCTTCTCCCCAAGGAAGCTGTTTTTGTTTTTCTGGAAAGTAGTCAGCATTTGATGCTTGAAAAATAGGAAATGAAAAAAGTGTAAGTCATCCAGCTGCTACTGCTGCTGCTAAGTCGCTTCAGTCCAGGGCGAGTGCTAAATGCAGATTAGATTTTACATCCCATTGGTGTGCTTACGGTAAATGAATTTTCATTGTAATAATTAATTGTTGGAAACACCAGAGGTAAAATATGCTTGCCCTAACTATGTGAAATTGCTCTGACTTCCATTTGGGATGGTCCTCATAAGAGTAAGAGCCAAAAGAAGCCACCCCCTAAAAAGGGAGCTCTTCTACACTGTCGCTGAGAATGTAAATTGGTACAGCCACTATGGAAAACAGTATGGAGATGCTTTTAAAAACTAAGAACAGAGTTACCATATGGTCCTGCAATCTCACTCCTGGACATATACCTGGAAAAGACAAATACTCTTTAACTCGAAAAGAAACATGTACCCCAATATTCACGGTAACACTACACTAGCCAAGACATGGAAGCAACCTAAATGTCCACCAACATATGAATGGACAAAGAATGGATACGCACACAATGATGTTACTCAGCCTTAAAAAAAAAAAGAATGAAATAGTGCCATTTGCAGCAACCTGGATGGACCTAGAGATGGTCATACTTAGTGAAATAAGTCAGACAGAGAAAGACAAATATCCTATCACTTGTATGTGGAATTTTAAAAAATGACACAAATTAACTTATTTACAAAACAGAAATAAGAGTCACACTCATAGAAAATAAACTGACGGTTACGAAAGAGGAAAGATAGGGGAGGATAACTTAGAAGTTTAGAATTAACAGATACATACTACTATTTGTAAAAGAGACGAACAACAAGGACCTACTGGATATAGCACAGGGAGCGATAGTCAATATCTTGCAATAACCTATATACAAAAGAATCTGAAAAAGAATATCAGTTCAGTTTAGTCGCTGAGTCGTGTCTGACTCTTTGCGACCCCATGAATCACAGCACGCCAGGCCTCCCTGTCCATCACCAACTCCCAGAGTTCACTCAAACTCACATCCATCGAGTCGGTGATGCCATCCTCTGTCGTCCCCTTCTCCTCCTGTCCCAAATCCCTCCCAGCATCACAGTCCTTTCCAATGAGTCAACTCTTCCCATGAGGTGGCCAAAGTACTGGAGTTTCAGCTTTAGCATCATTCCTTCCAAAGAACACCCAGTGCTGATCTCCTTTAGGATGGACTGGTTGGACCTCCTTGTGGTCCAAGGGACTCTCAAGAGTCTTCTCCAACACCACAGTTCAAAAGCATCAATTCTTCGGTGCTCAGCTTTCTTCACAGTCTAACTCTCGCATCCATACATGACCACGGGAAAAACCATAGCCTTGACTAGACGGACCTTTGTTGGCAAAGTAATGTCTCTGCTTTTCAATATGCTATCTAGGTTGGTCATAACTTTCCTTCCAAGGAGTAAGCATCTTTTAATTTTGAATCACTGTGCCATACACCTGAAACTAACACACCATTGTAAATTAACTTATTTCAATTTTTTTTTTAATAAAAAGAAGTCATCCTCTGTCTCAGGTATAATCTTCCCTGGGAATTCTGGGCAGCAGGGTGATTAAAGGCCAGCAAAGAGCTACAAAGGAGAAAACTATTCACGTGAATGTCTTTGAAAGTTACTCATGAACAGTATTCTTTGTTGGGAACCTCAACCTGCTCAGACTGACCAACACACTCATTTCACTCAAAGACATTAACAAAAATGATAAAAATTAAACAACGTGTTACAAATACAGCCTTCCTTGGACAAGGCATAAATCACTCAAATCACCAATAAATGATGAGAGCCTCCTTGGAAACTACCCAAAAGAGAAAAGGCAACAAGTTATAATGTGTGTCGATACAAACACTGGACTGAAAGATAAAACTGAAACAGGCTTTGCTTTCTCTACCAAGAAACAGCATTTCTGTTACCATGATAAAAACATGGTTTATAGCAGCAACGACTAACTCTGTAAGAATAATGATAATAGTAATAACAACAATAGCTAACACATGTGTGTCACTCTGTGCCAGGAATTGCTCTAAGCCTACATTACATATTTCACATATATTGTCGAATCTGCACTCTGACTCTATAAATATTTTATAACCCCTACTTCGAAGATGAGGAAAGTAAGGAAAGTGCAGTTAAATGAACAGAGGTCACACAAGTGATTGGCAGAACAACACCTGAGATTTGAACCCCAACAGTCTGACTCCACAGGACATGACCGTAACCACGACAACATACAGCCAAGACTGCAGCTTTCACCATGGCTGGTTTGAGAAGAACGTAAGACCACTAACTACCCAGACCCTCAAACCGCAACCTGATAGATGATACTTCTCCCAACCTCGCCGCCCAAAGATGCCCAGTGATCTTTCCACTGTGATCTCTCTTTTCTTAGCATACATAGGTAGGGAATCTGGTTCCAGAACATTCTCAATATAATCACATTAGGGAATTTCTACCCCCTCTGCCCTAAATACAATCACCTTAGGGAATTTCTACCCCCTCTGCCCTCTCCAACCCCAGGGATTTCATGCAGCTGAATGTTGATCCCAACAGAAATCCTGTGGCTTACCAGTGATAGACAGGAGCCTGTGAACCGGGTCCTTGCTCCCAATATCACAAACCCCACACCACTTTGAGTTACGGGTGCATGAAGCATGCACTGAAATCTTACCTACAATGTGAAAACTCACAATCCCACTTTAGACAACATTTCCAATCCCGCGCTGTTATATATATAGGGCTGATCATGAGTTGCAAACTGTTTCAAGTCTCACTCCTCTTATTTGCCCTAAATGCTCAAAGCACTTTATGAGGGAGGTAGCTTATAAATAATAAGGAGACACCCAAGTGGAAGAAAGAGGAGAAAAAAGAACCTAGATATGCAGCCCGTCCTAAATCAGAAACAGGTATTTAACCATGGCTTTCTACTCTGCGTGTTCCTATTGAGTTCATTTGGGTTTTTCATTTGGCCAAAAAGTTCATTTGAGTTTTTCCCTTTAACCATCTTACAGAAAAAACTTTTTGGTCATAGCAGAAACTTTTTGGCCAATGCAATATATAACTTACCTTTTTCCTCCATTTAGATTTCTTCCTTAGTGCCACTGGTATGTATCTATATCTATACAAATATATAATATATGTAATATAGATAAAGAGATCATACATATGTACATGTGTATATATATACACATGTACACACATATACACATGGGATTTCTTTACTATATTAAAGCTTGTTTAATATATTTAAGTCTTCTTTAAATGACTAAATTCTATTGAGGAAAAAAAGTACTATGAAAATTTAATAGGTAAAGAAACAAAAACCAACATCTTGGCTAAAATTTCCAAATGGTCTTTGCAGCCAACAGACATGAAGGTAAAGTACGACACCCCCAATTCTTGAATTTATTCTTGGGCCCCCCTGGTCTAACTTCTAAGGTACTCCCATACTTAATAATTGAATGAGCTTCTTCTTACAGCCTATGCAACTCGGAAAGACTGATTTTAAAGTACTCTACTCAACCACCCCCCTCAGCCTCCTGCCCCAAAGGTGATATTTCCCTTTTTTGATTCCCTTTCGGTAAATTATTACTTGGAACTGCATTCCTTGGGAAGAGTCCAGAGGAAATATGTTCTAATTAAAGGAATTTACCAAACATTCTGAGCCCTATAAATTCTCCTGATTGGTCATGAATTTAACAACCATCCTTCCCTGTGACATTTTCAATTCAAAAACAAACCCAAAGCAACCTTCAAAGCTAAAAAGTGCTGAAATTCCAGAATCAGAAAACAACTTGCTTAGTGACCAAGATGGTACTGTTTCTGAGTTCAGTATTCAACACGGAGTTAGTTATACTAAAATCAACTTTTCATAAACTCCCAGTGATAATATATACAAACTATTTACCTGGAGGCCCCCAAATACAAATTCTATGAAAGGAAGCAAGCCACATATTTATTACAAGCTCTATGTTAACAGAATTTGATATCATTTTTATTGAGCATTAATAACATACCCCATGAAAACGGTAATATTGCCTGAGATTTATATAGATTTTTATAACCTCTTGAAATTAATGTTAATTGTTATGTCTGTACTCAATCCCCATCCTCGTATGCACACACACACACACACACACACACACACACACACACACACACACACACACACACACACACACACACACACACACACACACACACACACACACACACACACACACACACACACACACACACACACACACACACACACACACACACACACACACACACACCTGCTCTGATAAAATCAACAATTACACCTGCTTCCCTTTCTCAATTGCCGAGTCATCAGATCCACCCACCCGGGTACCCTTATGACTGTAAAGTTTATGGATTACTTATTTCTCATGCTTTGTTCCTGACACACTGTAACCACTTTCCTTTTATGAACTCTGATCAATTCTCAGAAGTTTATTGGGGGAGGATAGTAAGCAACAGAAACAAAGACGTTTTAAGATTTTTCTTTATTACTTGGAGGCTTGTTTGCGAAGAACTTTACAGTCATATCAGAGCCTTCTTACAACACTCTAGAAAAGGCAGCATTCTTAATCCTATTTAAAGCAGAAAAAATAAGGTTAAGCAAGTTGCAGAAGGCCACCCAGTAGATCCAAGGTAGAGTGCAGATACCAGGTAGCAAGTGCCACCTTTAAAAAAATTATCCTTTTAATTTCCTAAGCTACCAAAATTTTAATTTATTTTTTATTATGGCTGACATCACTCACATGAGAGACAGTAAGCTTTATCATTACAACCACCTTATTACCTCTGGCACCACTACCAGCTAAGACTCTAGTTGGTAAGACATCTCCCTGACGAGTTTGTTTGGGTGTTAAAAGGGGAACAAATAAGAGATTTTGAGAGTGAAGGGGATGAGAATAGAACCTAGAAGGTCAATAACTGGTACGACATCAAGGATAAGCTTTGATTTTCTGATCAACTTTTGTTTTTAAGGCCCCCAAACACTCTACTGTGGCACTCTTCACAAGTAATATATTAATGTATACACTGGGCAATACTTCAATTTGTTATTCCAATAAGCCTTAATTTACTTGAAAAACAATTTTAATAGAAAGTTTAAGAAGCCAAATTCAAGACTGCAGTATTTAGTTAAAAAAAAAATCACATAGAATCTTTTTCTCCTCTGGCAAGATTCCAAAGACAAACCAGTTTTAGTCATGAGCCTCATAAGAGTACATCCTAAATGTTACTATAGGTTTATTAAAAAGCCTATGCCAAAAAATAAAGTTTTTTAACACAAAAATTGAAAAACACACACTAAAACACTTTTTCTAATAAGGATATTCTTTGCATTAGATATCTAGAAAGTACCAGAGAAAATCTGAGAATCTGACTTTTTATTATGAGTAACGGGTGCTTATTCTTCACCACCAGAGGTCAGAATCCAGAAGAGAGTCCTTGCTTTATGGTCACTTTTATACTTTAACTCCATGCATGAATCTCAGAGAAGTTTTAAATGTAGCTTCAAACAAAAAAGCCCTCAATTCTCACACCAAGTATAAATCTGTAGAAAACAGGTTCATCAAGGAAAAAGAGACAGGAGGCTCTCACTTTGGTTATTTCTTCTTCCAAAATAATTAGAGGCACTTACATTCATATCCACAAAGAGGCTGCAGTCCTTGTCCTTGCACATACCTCATTCACAACAAAGGACAGAGGAGTGCCATATACTGGGCATGGTTTTAGGTGCCTTGAACACACTAAATCAGAATCTTCATCCATACTCCCGAAGTCCACCAATGCCAGCTGGTCTCAACTCATCCCTAACACCCAACAAATACTGAACACCTACTAGGTCAGCTTCTATGCTTTGCATCAACATTTTGCCTATACATATAGAATATTCGGAGAAGGCGATGGCACCCCACTCCAGTATTCTTGCCTGGCAAATCCCATGGACAGAGGAGCCTGGCAGGCTGCAGTCCATGGGCTCGCGAAGAATTGGACACGACTGAGCGACTTCCCTTTCACTTTTCACTTTCATGCATTGGAGATGGAAATGGCAACCCACTCCAGTGTTCTTGCCTGGAGAATCCCAGGGATGGGGGAGCCTGGTGGGCTACCGTCTATTGCTCATTTTCTTGCCTCAGTCTTAGAACAGGTTTCATCCCTCACCTATGATTGAATATTCAACTCCAAATATTAATGTCAGTATTCACTGCGGCTTTCTCACTGAAGCTGGTCAAATTACTTGAACTTTTAAACACTCTTATCTTACAGATCTAGAACACAGGAAACAAACTGGAGCCTGAATGTGTAACTAAGTTTTCAGAACTACATTAGATGCTTTCCTAACTTCTCAAAGGCAGGAAACAGTATATATTTTTTAAATTTACAAAATGCAAATACAGACATTCATAACACTTCTAGCAAGGAAAATGTCTCTAGAATACTAAATAACTAAGTTACATGAATTTTAAAAAACTGTTTTCACAAATCTTTGAATCAAGTATTTCTCTCTAAACAAAAGCAAATCACTTATAACAGCCCAGTAGCTTTCTATATCCTTGAAAATGACAATACCTTTCCTATAAAAATTTTCCTTTTCTTCTCTGTTCAATTCCAAACACTGCTTTTTCAAACTAAATAAATTTCACATCTATGATTTTTAACTAGCATCACACTCTCTGCCTAACATTTTTCATACAACTCCCCATTAAGGAGACATTAATGATTTCAATCAGACCAATTTCACTTCCTTAGCCCAAAATTTAATTTCCTGTACAGTACTGCTTTCATTTCACCTTTGGAAAAAAAAATCTTAGTTCACAATTTTTTAAAGACCTCTGTTTTCTATTTAAGAAAATTCATAGCCTGGCTGAATATAAACGAATACAAGTTGTTACAAGTTCTGTTACCACTCTCTGACAGAGGAAAGCTGCTAGTACACTTATAAAACCGGTCCCACATTCAAGCAACCGTCCTTCCTTAAAACTCTTTTATAAATTACTGAACACCAAAGATAGATGATAGGAATAAAACATGTTCATAGAACATTACAACAGACAACATTACATGCAATAGGAAAGAAAATCAATGAGAAAGATTCTTATTTATTGGGCAAAACTCTGACAAGGGCACCTACTTTCCCTCTTTAATATACACATGTGATGGCCTCCATATAACAAATGCTTAAAGCTACTGAATACCTCCTGCAAAACAATATACTTACCAGAAACATTTTGTTTATTCCCAAATCTGGTTTGGTTTTGGGTTTTCAGGGTGGGGGTGGTGGTAACTATTTGCGTTCGTAATCATAATGAAATGAAAGTGAAAAGTACTACCTTTAAAGAATGAAATGAGGGTGAAAAGCATTATTTAAAAAAAAAAAAACAAAGCAAATGCTTTTGCAAATATTCAATGAAGGGGAGCATCTAAATTAATATCGGCCCCAACAACTTTGGCTCAGCTGGTGAAGAATTCGCCCGCAATGCAGGATACCTGGGTTTGATCCCTGGGTTGGGAAGATCCCCTGGAGAAGGGAAAGACTACCCACTTCAGGATTCAGGCCTGGAGAATTTCAAGGGCTGTATAGTCCATAGGATCTCAAAGAGTTGGACACGACTGAGTGACTTTCACTTTCACTTTCCAACAACTTTGGGAAGAGAATTTGAGACTAGAAGTAAAAGAATAATTTTAATCTGCAAAGATTCTAACCTCAGATTACAGAACTTCAAATTCTTGCTTCATTTTTTAAATGAATGATGTATTAGTGTGTGGTTAACCCAAGAAAAACCACACAGAAAAACCACTCAACCCCAATCAGTGGAGATATATATACAGACACTCATTTTTTTAAATGATCATTCCTCAGGATATGGAGAATAGGGTATATTTATGTTTTAAGTTAAAATGCCTAAGATAAATGTATATATCTTAATTATTCCTAACTAACTAACTAGAGCTAGGCCCAGTAATAGGCTCATATCAAACTAAGGGTTTCAGGGAATGGAACAATGATATGGTGGCCACATCACCAACCACCCTCCCCACTGTGGCCAGCCCAGTCTTCTGCCAGCACTCCTCCTGAAGGTCACATAATGGACGCCACAAATCATCTTCTCAATCTAAACTTAAACTGGATTCCCCAGTTGATCTTCATGCTGGAAATTGCATTTTGGTGTAAAAACCAGTCTCCTGTGAAAGTCTAAATGTATACAAGCCCCCAAATGACACTTCTAGAAGCTAAAACTGAATTCTTGAACACACAGAGCTGAGCGAATAAATTTAAACCTCACTGATACACTACATCCTACAACAATAGTCTTCAAACTGGGCTATGTTTACCCTTTAGGGTACATGGAAACTGTTCTAGAGGAAAGAAATCAATTTCTCCATTTTCACCTGCTTCGAATCCTCTGTCCCAAAAATGACATGGCTGGAAACGTCACCATTTCTTTCTTAAACTGCCCTTTCCTCACTTGCTCAAGTAAGGACACTTCTCAGACATCTCACCAGGGATACAAAACTTTCAGGGCACCCGAGAGGAGAGCCACTTGATACAAACTGGTCAGAGTGCAAAGAATCATGTAAGAAATAGCAGCATCTACAAACATGAAAGCAAATACTTCTTCAAGTCAGATTGCTTCAAACAAAACATGAAGATCCAAGCTTTGAGTCTTCAGCCAATTATTAAACCTAATTTTTGATGACAGATCATTGTGTGAGTTTTACCATGCAACCTCAGAAAGTGTCCAAAGGATTGGCTGTCTTTGACATAATACTCCTCCCATTTTCATTTTTGGGAACAAGTTCTTTTAGTCCCTGCATATGTTAAAAACAAAGAGAGAGAGAGAGGAAGGAAGGAGAGGAAAAAAAAGAAAATAAGTGATGACTAGTCTTTTATCAGCTACTGAAATATGAATAACTTGTAAGAGAGAAGTTTTAAAAGACACATTTTTACTTTTTATTTATCATATATCAGAATTTGTAGTAAAATGCTATTTTCATCAACTCCGTTCTACTAATTATTGAAATGTTTAATCAACTACTTCTAGATTGAGTAATTCTTACACTTACAAGACATTTTTAAAGTTTTTAAACATTTTTATAACTATGACATGAAAATCAACAAAAGACTCTGAAACATGAACATGTATTACATTTGAATAAATGCTGGAGGAGAGAATAGGATAAAAAACAATTCAAGGTTAAGGGGGATAGATAAGTTTCCGATTAAAAAATCTGTTTTTGTTTTAATGAATAGTGGCTGGTATGAAAATGTTAGATTTATTCAGCAACTACACTTAAGAGCAGCATGTAAAGAGCATAAATAAAAAGGTTTATTTTTAAAAGTAAATTTTTATAATATGCCTGAAATTATCTTTTGATACAAACTGAACCTGTGGTGAAAGTTGAGATATCAGTACAAATCTGAAGACCGTAGAGCCACAGAAGTACAGCCTGTTGGCACCCATGGACTCTCACTGAGAGGAATGCCCCAGCGACCCTTCTGGCCTCTACTGCACTTGGAGTCTCTTCTATTTTCGTGCCCCCTCATCCTTGTCCAGACTGCCAACTGCCAGAAAGACAGACCCAGCCCTCTTTCAAATTTTGCCTTTCTCCCTTGAAAGACCAGCTTCTTCTGCTCAGGCGCTGTGACCTGATATGTTGGTAAGAGGGTCAAATAACATAGTGGGATTGACAGCGTGGAAGAAGGTGACAGGTGGCATCATCTCAAATGCTGGCTCTGCCACTCACTAATTTAAACCAGTTACTTAATCTCTCTATGGTCCAGTATCCTCATCCATCACATGGGGATTACAACCAACACTGCCTGTTCAGGGTTGCGTAAAAATTGAACTAGCTAATTCATTAAAACTCTCAGTACTACTTGACACATCGTTTTTGCTACATTATCATCAGTAATAGCACCACCAACCACAATTATTACTGCCTGCATGCTCAGTTGCTCAATCGTGTCCAACTCTTTGCAAGAAACTCTTTGTCCTACTCTGTAGCCCACCAGGCTCCTCTGTCCATGGGATTCTCCTGGCAAGAATACTAGAGTGGGTTGCCATTTCCTCCTCCAGGGGATCTTCCCCACCCTGGGAGCAAACCTGCATCTCCAGCATCTCCTGTGTATTGGCAGGTGGGTTCTTTACCACTGAGCCACTTGGGAAGCCCAGAATTATTACTACAACTACTATAATCACACCTTATGTCAGGCCACCATTTAGCTGGAAGGAACAGACAAGAACATCTATCCACCACGTTTGTTCCCTCCTGGAGAAAGACGGCTAGTGAAAGCATAACTGGGTCCAGAAAAACTCTACACAGATAACTCATGTTAAGAGAGAGGAATATTAGCAAGGATATTATAATTAACAAAAAATTCTACCCGGGCCTTTTCTCAGGGTCTCACCCTTTGTTCCAAAAACAGAAAAATCTAGTAGCAAGAAATACAGAGAAAGAGCCCTAGGAACAAACACCTGGGAAAAGTCACCCTTTCCATCCTCGGGGCTCCTTTCTATTCCTTATCTTGCATCAAGAGACAATTAAGTGGAAAATAATTGAGGCAGAGGGAAAATCTCTATCCATGACCAAGAAAAACCAAAAATAGAACTGTATGGACTCACTCTTCAAACTGATATGCTGGTACAGTGGATAAGAACCCGCATGCGAATGCAGAGAACACGGGTTCAATCCCTGGTCCAGGAAGATGCCACACGCCATGGAGCAACGAAGCCCATGTGCCACAGCTACTGAGCCCACGAGCTACAGCCACTGAAGCCTGCCTCCTAGACCCTGTGCTCCACAGCAAGAGAAGCCACCACTATCAGAAGTCCATGCACTGCAACAAAAAACAGCCCCACCCTCCGCAACTAGAGAAAATCTGCACACAGCAACCAAATAATAATAATTAAATAAACTTTTAAAAAACTGATATGGATACCACTGCCTGCTGCCCTCCAATCACTGTGGCTTAGCTGCTGCTGCTCTAAGTTGCTTCAGTCGTGTCCTACTCTGTGCGACCCCATAGACAGCATCCCACCAGGCTCTGCCATCCCTGGGATTCTCCAGGCAAGAACACTGGAGTGGGTTGCCATTTCCTTCTCCAATGCATGAAAGTGAAAAGTGAAAGTGAAGTCGCTCAGTCGTTTCCAACTCTCAGCGACCCCATGGACTGCAGCACACCAGGCTCCTCTGTCCATGGGATTTTCCGGGCAAGAATGCTGGAGTGAGTTGCCATTGCCTTCTCCATTGTGGCTTAGAGCTGGCTGTAAAAAGAAAAGTGCAGGAAGGAAGCCAAGAAGAAGACCACCAGAGCAGCCCGGGAGCACATGGGCTGGCAGGTGTATGGCTACAGAAGAGCTGATTTCACTGACTACAACAACAACCCCTTCCACCAACATTCCCTCCAAATCACATCTTCAGGAAAGCAGTTTTTTTAAAAATAAATAATTTGCCATCATAAGTATGAGCCTGTATTTGACCCTGATGAAGCATCCTTCTAAACCAAACTGCCATAAACCTAACTTATTAACAGCAATAAACTTAAACATAACTTGCACCTAAAGTAAACCAACATCCTCACATCCCAGGTGGAATAATAGGCTCTCATCAATTCAGTAGCACACAGGAGTATTAGAACCACCTGGACTGTTTGTCTGAAACACAGCTTCCTAAATTCCCCAGCCAGCTGGTTCAGTCTGTGGTGAACTGAAACTGTGAGTCCCTCAGTTGTGTCCGACTCTTTGTGACCCCATGGACTGTAGCCTGCCAGGCTCATATGTCCATGGAATTCCCCAGGCAGAACACTGGAGTGCATAGCCATTCCCTTCTCCAAGGGATCTTCCCAATCCAGGGATCGAACCCAGGTCTCCTCCACTGCAGGCAGATTCCTGACCATCTGAGCCACCAGGGAGGCAAGAATCTGCCTTGTTAAACAAACTCTCAGAGAACTCTTGAGTATATCCACTATAATTTTACAACCACTGCCTGGAGGACATCCCTGGAATATCAGGCAGTAAATGCAACTCATATTCACTTTGCCCACTTGGAGAAACTCAGATGTGCTGGTATCCTTTTCATCAGTGAGCTCTGGCTCCACAAGGCTGGAACCAGGACTGCAAACTGCTCTGGGTTGGAAACGTCCCATGCTGGCAAGCAGAGGAAGGGGAGAGCATCTTTCCCACAGCTTCAGGCAGCCCAATCCTGGCATAAAATCCAAGTTGGCCTGACTTGGATGATGAGACCACACTGCTGTCTTTGTGTTAGATGGGGGACGGTGGGCAGAGACACTGAGTTTGGTGTGTCCTGTCCTGAGTCCACTGCTGGCCAAGATCCCCAATAGGAGGAAAAGGGTGCATGTGCGTGCTAAGTTGCTTCAGTCGTGTCTGACTCTTTGAGACCCCATGGACTGTAGCCCACCAGGCTCCTCTGTCCATGGAATTCTCCAGGCAAGAATACTAGAGTGGGCTGCCATTTCCCTCCTCCAGGGGACCTTTCTGACCCAGGGATCAAGCCTGTGTCTCCTACACTGGCAGGTGGGCACTTTACCACTAGTGCCACCTGGGAAGCCCAGGGAAAGGGGGCTCCCTGCAAATGTGGCCCCTGGAGAATCACTCCTATTGAGGCAGTTTCCCTCATTTGTGTCTACAGGTTTATATAAAAATATTAAACTATTATACTTTATAATATATTATAAATGTATTATACTTTATAATATGACTCCATTTTAAAATTCTGATATAAATGCAAGTATTCTGGAATGTGGGTGTTCCTAAAACAAGCAGTAAAGGATGCTGGTTCCTACTCCTTAAAGATGGATGTTTGAGTACTTTTAAAAGATGAGACTCTTTTAACTTCTGTTATGAAAAAGTGACTTAAACCAAGCTTTAGCTAACTGGTTGAAGCACATGGTGTTCAAGTTAACATTCCAGTTTCCAAGCTGCTTTTATGAGGGAAAAAAAAAGCCTCAGAGGGGGTTTCTACATCAGAGTCGGGGGCAGGAAGACATGCTCTGGTAGGCTGAAAACCCTCTTCATTTTGGTAATCCATCTTAACTTACTGACTCGCTCCTCCAAATAAATTGCTGGGTTTATCTGATGAGGGATATCTGTTTCAAAGTCTCTCAGTCGGGCAGCACAGGGGCACCGTGACAGGCCCAGTCAAAAGAAACCTTACTGCTATGGAACCTTGGGCCAAATCACTTCGCACCTTTGAAATGAGACACATTGTGTCCTCCAATTTGAGTGACACCTCCACCTGATTTATGTAGGATAAAGTACTTCATACTATCAAATGCTGGATATCTGTTATGACCACTACCTGAAGGAGTGTAAAACAAATAGTTATGGGGCAGTCATTCATGAATGCTTGACGCCACTAACTTCCTCAAGAAGTTGTGATGCAGAGAAAAACTGACTTTCTGCCAAATACGAAGGTTTTGTTGCACCAAGAGGACCAATGTGGACTCGGGTGACGGGGTTCTTAACCCTACTCATACTAACCAAGTTAACCAGTCATTTCATTTTGGAGAAAGACAAGTAACCTCCTTGTGTGCTTGGGTTCATCAGATACAAAATGAGGGAGTTGGACAAGGAAATGGCAACCCCTTCCAATATTCTTGCCTGGAAAATTCTATGGACAGAGGAGCTGGGCAGACTACAGTCCATGGGGCCACAAAGAATCGGACACGACTGAGTGTACACACACACACACACACACACACACACACAAAGGCAAAAGTACCGTGGACCCAACAAAAGTACCGTGTGACCTGGATTGCCATCATCTTCGAAGAGTCAACTCGGTAGACTGAGCGTTCCTAGGATGTGGCGAATGTAACCTCCCAGGGCTGTGTCCTGTAATTTTTAAACACTGGAAAAGTCCCTGATGCTGACAAGATTGAGGGCTGAAGGAGAAGAGGCCGTCAGAGGATGAGATAGCCAGACTGCATCACTGATGCAACGGACGGGAGATGGTGAGGGACAGAGAGGCCTGGTGTGCTGCAGTCCATGGCGTCACAAAGAGCTGGACACAACAACAACATCCCCAGTCCAGTGCCTGATAGTCAGGACAGGCTCAGTCAACGCTTTCTGAAGTAAGTGGATAAGCAAATGAAAAGAAAAATAGATGAGGGAGTCAGGAGACATTAGGTCTGAGAGCTCTCACTCTGTGACCCTGTTCTTTTCAAGAAGTCTCAGGTGTTGTTGCTATTTGTACCAACAAAGATAAAGAATATTGTACGATTTAGGTACAAATTCATTACTGCCTCCTTACTCCTGCTGTGGGTTCTGGAAGTATAAGCTTGGGAAAGAGCAAAAGAATAGCTGGGAGAAAAAAAAAAAAAGGAGAACATCTGGATACCCAGGCAGCAAACTTTTCGAATATGCACAACCAGAAGGTATGCAGTCATTTAACAAACTAAAAAGCCACAACTGCTATTTGGGAAGATGCTCTATATGAAAATTAACAAAAGGGGAAAAGTGATATATTTATACATACTAAGGAAGCACGATTTACATCGACTGTACTATCACTTACTCAACAAATATTTACTGACTACACATTACAAGCCAAGAACTGGGACTAGAGCGGAAAACAAGACAGAAACAGTTTGTTTTCTGGAGCCAGATAAATAGCAGGAGAGCCAGGTTAATAAAAATTAAAAAATTAATTATTACAAAAGCGGCGGCCACTGCACCAGAGAAGAATGTAAAGGGTGTGCCCAGAAAATCTAATAGTGTAAGAAGCTGGGTCTGAGAGCCCTGAAGACTTTCCCCAGGGAATAATAATTTATCTAAGATGTGAGGGATTATGGAGATATCACATGCTAACAGGAAAGAACATTCCAAACACAAGGGAATAACCTTGGAATCGATCAAATTTTATGTCTACAGGGCCAAGTTTCAATTCCTGTTCTGCCCTCCAGATTTAACCCTACCTATGAAAGCTATTATTAAAAAAAAAAAAAGGTCTATAAATGGAGACTGTTTAGACAGTTTAGATGCACTGCAGAACTTAACCAGAAAACAAAGGGATCAGGGAATATGCAGCTACTTTAAATAAACAAAAGTGAGTGAAGTCGCTCAGTCGTGTCCCACTCTTTGCGACCCTGCGGACTGTAGCGTACCAGGCTTCTCCGTCCATGGGATTCTCCAGGCAAGAATACTGGAGTGGGTTACCATTCCCTTCTCCAGGGGATCTTCCCGACCCAGGGATTGAACCCGGGGATCCCGCATTGGAGGCAGATGCTTTAACCTCTGAGCGGTTATACTCACTGTGACCATGATGGAACATATATACAGTCACTAAAATCAAAGGGAAGAATGAAACTGGATCATTTGGAGAGACATGGATGGACGTAGAGACCATCATACAGAATGATGTAAGTCAGAAAGAAAAAGAAATAGCAAATATTAACACATATATGTGGAATCGAGAAAAATGGTATGAATGATCTTATCTGCAAAGCAGAAATAGAGACACAGACGCAGAGAATAAATGTATGGATACCAAGGGGGAAGCGGGGAGTGGGATGAATTGGGAGACTGGGATTGATACATATATATATATACTGTATAAAATAGATAATTAATGAGAACCTATTGTATAGCACAGGAAAGTCTGGTAATGCACTGTGGTGACTTGAATGGCAAGGAAGTCCAAAAAGAAGAGGATATATGTATATGCATGGCTGATTCATTTTGCTGGACAGCAGAAACTAACACAACATTGTAAAGCAACTATATTCCAATAAAAATTAATCTTAAAAAAAGGTGGGGGGGGGAATCATTGGCACACATATTTTCCTTTTGTCCTTTGAAAAATAATCAAAAAACTCAAACACTTAATTCTGAAGACTATCCCCAAAACAATTAATCTCAAAATAAATTAGTATAATTGAAAGTTTTCTGATTAAGAGAAAACTCCAGTCCCTTCCAGAGACCACCTGGGCAGCCTCAGAACCAGTATTCTTCTATGTTAATGATTCCTGGTTTTAATCATCATCTTTATGAAAAACAAATAATCACTGCATTCCAGTTGACAATCCATGTTCCAAGTTTCCTTTCAAAAAGTTGTCTTTAAAGTTCAAGGCAAACAGAAACCACGATACATGGTTGCTTACAGAACTGACAAGGACTCCTTTACTCCAAAAGACCTGGTTGGCATCAATGATTCAAGCACATTATGAAAATCTCCACACCACTCAAAAAGTTTTCAAGTACAGAACTGAAGTTTACATCCACAAATCTGTTTGATCTCTGCAGTTGCAAAACCATATGGCACACAGAGAAAAACAAATTATCTCTGCTTATGAAATAAGAACCTTCTGTAGGCTTTGGGACAGACCAACAGCTACAATTGTCCTACTTGCTATATATCACTATAATTTAACTCTCTCTGCTCCTTTTGAAGAATTGAGAGTTTGGATTCTGTTTGTCTATTGGAGGAGGGGAGTGGGTGATCAGAGGCAAAAAGGAAGGTGGATCACCACCGGGAGATGGGGAGAGCATAACAGTAACCTCAGACACAAGAATTTCCATATTCTCTTTCTACAAATATTTTATAGGTAACACTTTTGTGCTTTATTTAATCGCATTTATTACTGAGGAAATAGACAAAGCCACACATGTCAATATTTACAATGCAGGGCAGAGAGTTGAGCTGGTAAAAAGCCTATGTCATTTATTATACTCTGTCATTTCCAGAATAAAACCAGTTTCACAATCCATGTAATTCCCCACTCAGCAACGACACAGAAACAACAGCAAAAATACAGCCTGGCAAATGAAATTAAGCAATTTAAAATGTGGTTAAAACTTGCTGTCCCTGTTTCCATTCCTGCCACTAGCCTCCCCTTCCATTCCTGCCACTAGCCTCCTATTATTTACAAAATAAAAGCTTAAAAATAATTTAAACTTCCAAAAGCAAAAGGCATCTCTTTCTATCTCTAAAGTAGTGAGCAAAGAGATTTAAAATCTGATCTGACACTAACAGGATTTAAGAAACTAACATAAATATAAACAGCCAACCAACTGTTTAGCACCAGCTGACTCTTAGCACCAACAAAGACAATTTCAGAGACAATTTCGTTAAACAGATCCAGAAATGTAATAAAAGAAAATGCAAGTGAAAGTGACAACAAAAAAGGGCGGAATATTCTTAGAGGTAGCAAGCTCACCTCTCATGGATACATGTATGATTTTACATAGAATGTGTATTTAAGGACTGTATATATCGGGGTATAATTTGCATTTCCTTAGGAAGACACTACTCTTAAGAAGAACAGCCTCAAAGCCCTGCCCCTCTTTCCACTTGCAGGCACTGGGTTTGTGAAAGCGTTTCCCTATGGCTGGATGGCATCACCGACTCGATGGACATGAGTTTGGGTGAACTCCGGGAGTTGGTGATGGACAGGGAGGCCTGGAGTGCTGCAATTAATGGGGTCGCAAAGAGTCGGACACGACTGAGCGACTGAACTGAACTGAATCGCTTGACGTGATGGAGCAGGTAATGCAGCAGGATCTCCAGGGAAGGCCTGGCTTTGAGTCATAACTTTTGGGAGTTGTGGGATCGCAAAAACCCTGGGTCACAGAAGCATTCCTGGCATTTTGTCTTCATTTTACTCATACTGCACCCAATCCAACACTACCTTCCAGCAACACTGCATCCCACCGCCACCAAACCACAGCTGGCTTGAGACACCCGGAGGGATCCAGAGACCTGGGACAGAGGCGCGTGACAGCCTATCGGAACTGTCCGGCAGGCTGGGGAACATTCCCAAGAGGCAAACTAGGCAGGATTCAAGGGAGGAACCGTATCTCTTCTGCTATGATGGCCTCCAAATTTAAATACCTTTAAATCATACAGATTACAGGTACAGTCCTGGGAAAACCAGTAACACACCACTGGGTAAAGGCATTAATGGGTTTACCTGGAATTCGATCTGCTCATCTCGGAATATCCTTACACTTTTTTTAAAAAAAAGATCACTTTCTATACAGAGGTGAACTACAATGGAGAACACCTTTTATTCATTCACTATCTAATCTTGCTGTCCCCAAGCCAGGTCCCTACTGAGGTGGGGCAGCGCATAGTTGAAGACTGCCTTTTCCTTTTCTTTTCTCTTGGTTGACAGTGTATTCAGATAAGCTGTTCTAAATACATTTCTGGATTGTTTCAGGGTGGAGGAGAGAAACAGCCCATAAATGTCCACAGGGACATCCAGAATATGCAACATCTCTACCTACTCAAGAATAACCATGGCTTTTCTGCCTTCCCAGTGGCACTTCTAACTCCTCCCACAACCTAAAGCTTCTTGGCTGGATTAGAAAGCTCATTGTTTTGTTCACTTTTCCCTTTAGTGAAGGCCTTGTCTACACCTCTTGGCTACAGACAGAGAGAACAAAGGGTAGTCAGGCCTATAGATTTCTGTACTTGACCTTCTTTATGTGGTAAAGATGTTAGTGTCCAAAATTGCAATAAGAAAAAAGGGATCTGAGTTGCAGGAATGACAAACAGAACCTACAAAAGAGGGGAAAAAAAAAAACAGCCTGAAGTTCTTTGTTACCCAGTTTAGGATATAACAAAACAAACAAACAAAAAAAAGTGACTTCTCAAATAAGTAAAAGAATCTAGTGAGGACAGAAATTCACTGAACAAGGAAACACCATCCGCATTTTTTTTTTTTTACAGTTGCATGTTGGTGTTTTCCTGTTTTGATAAATGAGACACTGACTGATATACTTAGCCAAATATTCTGATCTGTCATCATTCTAAATATATGGGCCCATCTTTCAGCAAACAAATTAGCAGGTAATTATCACTGACTGCTCACCCTTCCCTGGAAGCTCTATAAATATAGAGTGATCATGACTGGCAGTTAGTGAGCTTAAAACTTAAAATACTACTAACTTCACTGGAGTCACAAAGCAAAATTCCAGAGTATCCATCAAAAGGAGGGTGTTAGGGAAAGTTTTGTGCATTGAAAGTCTTCCAGGAGAGGGAAAATAAGGAGACACCCCCTTTATTTAATCATGGAGAAAAGAAGAAAGGGTCTCGGATGATGAATGACTCCAGTATTTTTTTTAAGTGGGTCCAAGTTAGGATGAGCCCCGATTTTGGGAAAACTGCAAACTCAAAGGAAAAACAGCCCACTCCCCCACTCCAAACCTCCCTACTAAGAGCAATGTTAGAGCATATAAGCTTCCAAATACAGTAAGAGCTGCAAAGCGAACCACAGCCTTCAGGACTCAGAAGTGACTCATGCCGTCTCCAAGATTCTGATTTAAACAAAGACCAACTATTTTCTGAGGGCAAAAGGGGAGTAAAGTTCTTAAATCATTTAATTCTGCCAATTAGTTCCGCAACTATGGCATTAAAGAACTATGGATATTTATCCACTGGAAGTGGATCAAAAAGTGGACTCTCTTAATGCCTATTAAATAGTGCTGATTTTCAAGCATCACTGACCAAGGTCAAATCTGAACCAATGTGAAAGCCTCCACTTCCCCATCACTAATCCCTTGAGCCATCCATTCTTCCAAAAGGCAAATGTTTTGTAGGAAGGGGAAGAAATACCACACAGTACGTGTAGGCACTTCATATGACTGCTTTCTACACTCAACTCAGCTCACATACCTACCATTTATCTATGGTTAAAGAATGAAAACACCCTGGACACTTCCAGAAGTGATATCACTACAATATGGACATGAACAGAGAATTAAATAACTAAGTGCTTTATTCCACATAAATTAGGTAAAATCTCGGTGGTATTGACTGACCATGTGTTTTTTTTTCTGGGTATGTAGCTTTCTTCCATCAATTCAAAAAATAAAAGGACGCCCCCTTGACAGTGTGTTTCCAGCTGACAAGATTATCTCCCGCAAGTGCTACTGCTGCTGTTCGGTCACTAAGTTCGGCCTGACTCTTTGCGACCCCACGGACTGCAGCATCCCAGGCTTCCCTGTCCCTCACTATCTCCCAGAGTTTGCTCAAATTCATGTCTGTTGAGTCGGTGATGCTGTCTAACCATTCTGTAACCCTCTTATCCCTTGGTCTTCAATCCTTCCCAGCATCAGGGTCTTTTCCAATGAGTCAGCTCTTCGTATTGGATGCTTTTCACATCAGAAAGTGTGCTGTTGGTCAAACTGCACAATGGTCAAGTTTAGGTTCTGTTGTTATCAGCTACACTTTAAAAAAAAACAACTGGGGCTCAGGAGCTGGGAGAGATGAGTTTAAAACAAAAACAAAAAAAACCACTGTGAGTTGTTAGGCAACTGTGCCCTTGGTGGGGCAGAAGACCTGAGAATTTACTTACCAATTCATAGCCCAAAAGAGAAAGCTTCCAAAGTGCCCCAGTTGACCCAAGAACTTAACTGTTCCCTTTTTTTATGGGACAACTGCCCTAAAGACCACCCTGCCACCCTCCCAATCTAATATGTACTACAATGTAACCTTCAACTGAATGTTATGCTGCTGCTGCTGCTGCTGCTGCTAAGTCACTTCAGGCATGTCTGACTCTTCACGACCCCATGGACTGCAGACTACCAGGCTCCTCCGTCCATGGGATTTGCCAGGCAAGAGTACCGGAGTGGGTTGCCATTGCCTTCCCAATGTTATATTCCTACTGAAACAAAGCTAAGCATAGTCCAGTTTAATTGTTCACTTCCAATCATGTCTACTCACCAATTACGGCACCTTTTCAAGAATACTGAATATATTTGAAGTATATTTAAGCAAATACGTTCCAAGTCCCCCAAGAAAATACGACTGCATGTTACCTCTCCACTCTCTGGGAAGGAAAAGCTGTAGTGCCCAAAGAGCTGGTGTATCTAGTCACTACTGAAATTCCATACAAAACAAGGGGCTACATCAGTCTTGGGCACATTCTAGTCTCTCTTGCATGAAAAGCTTTCTCCCTGTCTCTGCACTTCCCCCTCCTACTCAGGGAGGAGAAAAATCTTTCAAAAAATATGCCTTGGCCTCTGCTCTCCATGGAGCTAATCACTTTCCCACTGTATTTTAATATGTCTCATGTATCTATCACAACATATCTTCTTTTTATTTTAATTGCCTGAACAGTATATGCTTCTAAGCAATTCAAACATTACCTAGACATCTACAGTAAAAACAGGTCCACTCTCTCCTCCCTCCAATCCCTGCTAACCATTTGATATGTATGCATCCATGCCAGTGTCTATACTTGGGAAACATGTACCTGTTTGTCAGTTTATATATATCACATCTGATAGACTACACACCCAGGAAAATCTCCTACCTCCATTCCCCACCCAGAGCTGCCTTCCAGGACAAATAAGATGTTGACTTGGAATCCTGGTTCCAAAACTACTCAACAATTGCAGATTAATGAGAAAAATCAACTCACAGAATCACTAAGCTACAAAAAATTAAATACAGTGACCAGAAATAACTACCTGAATATACTCCAAAGTATAAGAGGTACGCGGGGGTGGACGTAGAGGTGGGGGAGTAGAAACCGTGACACATCACATTTTAAAAGTATATGTCACTGAGATATTTATGGGTTAAATGATGAGATGTCTAGGACTGAACTCAAAATAAATCCATTTAGAGAGAGGGAGGAAAAGACGCTGGGTGATGGTACTAGGAACGCTAGACTGTCTGTGAGTTAACAACGGTTGAGACTAAGTAGGCTTCCCAGGTGGCTCAGTGGTAAAGAATCCACCTTTCAATGCAGGAGACGCAAGAGACTCAGGTTTGATCTCTGGGCCGGGAAAATCCCCTGCAGAAGGGAATGGCAACCTACTCCAGTATTCTGGCCTGGAAAATCCCATGGACAGAGGAGCCTAGGAAGCTACAGTCTATGGAGTCGTAAGAGTCAGACATGACTGAGCAACACACACATACACATATACACAAACAGTGAATACTGTTATTATACTACTCTGCTTTTCTGAAAATCTTTAAATTTCCAAAATAAAAAGCAAGAGAGTGGGGCATGAAAGTATGTATATACATACGGTCAAACACTAATACTAACGAGCCCTCAGTGGAGAGATTCAGGATTATTTTATTTTCTTCTACGAGCTTTTCAACAAAAATATCACTTTTGTGTTCAGAAAGTAAATATTTACTGTTAGCTTGATGATGATTGCTAAAATATTTCTGGTGAAGAATGATGCTCTAATCTAGATGCCTTTAGAAGCCACTCCTGTCACGGTAAACCAGGTTGTAGCAAGATTCAAATTTAAGAGAAAACCATTGTGCCCTGAGGCACACACACCCAGAAATCCACATAAAAAAAGTTTCAAGTAAGGATGTAACAAGTACAGAATGAAAAGAATCTGACAAAAATATCCCAACAGAAAGTAAAACAAATTAATTCCTTTTCCTGAAGGGCAATATCATCTTTTAAGAAGGCTTATTTTTCCTTTTCAGCTAAAGTTGATTGAGCCCTTGCTAGGTACAAATAACTTGACTGTACTTTCACCTAATCCTCATAATAACCCTGAGAGGAAGTTCGAGTATTACATCCTTTTCAGAAATGAAGAAACTGAGATTCAGAGAGTTTAAACAGAGTGGAGCTGGGAGTAGGGATTCCAACCAAGAATGTGATCACATCTTTGTCTTCAGGATGTCTGAGAGAAAAATAGGAGATGAAAGTCCCAGGTGGATACAGAGAAATTAATCTACTTCAAAAAATTCCCAAAGTAAATAACCCAGAACCTGAACCCTGTTAGCATTTGCATTCCTTCTGTCCATCCTCAAGACCAAGGGAAGAAAGTGAGTGTAAAAGGAATATATCAAGAAGAATTAAAAAGTTTCATAAACTAATTCACAAGCCAATGATTACTACCTATAATAAAACTCCAATAATCTGGTGGCTCATTGGTAAAGAATCTGTCTGCAATGTAGGAGACGCAGGAGATGCAGGTTCGACCCCTGGGTCAGGAAGATCCTCTGGCGTAGGAAATGGCAACCCACTCCAGTATTCTTGCCTGGAAAATTCCACGGACAGAGGAGCCTGGCAGGCTGCAGTCCCTGGTGTCGCAAAGAGTCAGACACGACTGAGCATGCACACAAACTCAGGGATGCCCTCAGTGTTCAGAATACCCAGTTACAGAGAGAGATCTGCAGTAAAGACACAGTTTCAAATCCCAGCTTCGCAGTTTACAAGCTCTATGACCCTAGGCATGTCATCATTTAGTCACTTCTGCTCTCACTTTTGGTGCCTATTAGTGGTATCAGCAAGACCTATTTATATGGTATTTATATGTAATGGTCAATCAGAGCAGCTAGCATTTGTGGAATGTTTATGCGCCTAGCACTGTGTTATTCACAACCCCTTCTAAAGAAATCACTGTCATTCCCATTTTACTAAAAGTGAACCTCAGGGAAGCCGGGTAACTTGCTCAAAATAACCGCTAATAAGCAAAAACTGTCTTTTAGATCCCCAAAGTCCCCAGGAGCTAGATATTGCATGCATCAAAACACAGTGATGATCCTTGAAATATAGGCTCACTCACTCAACGCAAGCCATAAGTCTACCCTGCAGAGCAAGCACCTATGCTCCCAAATTAACACCCAAACAAAATGGTTACCAAGATACCTTAAGACTTTTCAAAGTTTAAAGGTGTTAGGAAGATTATAGAGTAGATTTCCTACAACCTATTTAAAACTTGGATCTTATGAAAGATACACAAGCTGATGATAACAACCGATAATAAAACTTTAGCAGATTGGTGCCATGGGAAACACCAGTGGCGTCCTTGGTATTCAGAACACCCAGTTTCAGAAAGAGATCTGGAGTAGGGAGACAATTTCAAATCCCAGCTTCACAGTTTACAAGCTCCGTGACCCTAGGCATGTCATCATTTAGCCACTACCAATCTCACTTTAGGTCCCTATTAGCAGCGATAACAATACCTATTTATATGTAAAGCGCCTAACTCAGGGCTTGGCTCTAAACACTGAGCAGACGCTCAGTAAAGGCTTCATCCCCACATAAAGCACTGTGGCCAATACCAGCCAGCATTCTTCCTCCTCAGTAACCCCAAGGGGAAAATGAACCCTCAGCTCCCCATTTGTGGATCAAAGTAATACCCCCAGCTGGCCCAAACTACCGCCCCTCCCCTCTCATAACACAATAACATCTTTATAGTAAAGATCCTCAAATTGTGGGGATTTAGTTCAGTAACTCTCTTATTTTGCAATACTATAATTTTACTTTATTGGACTTTCAGATGAGCTTTGTTTGGCATTTGATTATTTCAGAGCCAACTTCCCACTTAAAATTCTAGACCTTGGCTTTAATAATAGAATATGAAAAATGCCAGGACATTATATCTGTCCAAGGGACAAAAACTCTGTGAGCAGCCAGAGATTGTTTTATTTGTTTATACAGTGACAACAGTCAGAATTCCAAAGAATCAAGTCATAGAATCTTAATTTTCTTCCTTACTAGCTAATTCTGCCTTATTAGCTTGACAGTCATAAAAAAGCTACAGAGTACTCATACTCAGAGTATTTTGCTTTTTAAATTTTGTATTTTGTTATCTTAATGCTTAATATAAACTAGAGTAACATTAATAAGGCTAACCACTGCATTTTCAAACAAACATATAAAAAGGATCTCTCCTACATCCATTATTGTTTTAACAATATTTCAAGCTAATTACTTCAAACTACTTTTGTTTAAGATTTTTGGAATGTCTATGACAACAAAACAGATTTAGATGTATGCATATTTATGACATGAGGGCAAAAGGAATTCTGAATCTCTTTCTTAGTTTGTTGTTTTTGTCAATGTGATACAGAAATTAAACATTTAAATAAAAATTTAAATCCAAAGGCCTGCTTTAATGAACAACACATTAAAAAAAAAAAAAAAAGATTAAGTCTCAAATTAGTTGACAATTCTGGGGATTCCTCACAATACAGACTGTTCTCCTTCAAAGAACAACCCCTTCCCCCCAAAAACCTACTGGTCTAAATCCAGACTCAACAAAGTCCATACTTTTTAATTCTTTTGACTCTCACTTCCCAGTTAGAAAAGGCAGGGTTAAGGACTAAACAGACTCTGACCTTTAAGTGTAACTTGAAAAAGCCATAGCCTGAAGATGAGTCATACAGAGACTTTGTAAACTAACTACACAATTGCTAGACTGTATTACATACAAAGAAGCTGCGAGGAAAACTACTCACTGAAAATAGAACTACATGCCTTTGTAGTACAGAAACACGCTCAGTCGCACAAACAAAACCAGGACCGCCACTCATACACACATACACATCACCCCTTAACCAACAAAGACGTATTTTCATACAGTGCCATTTAACTTTGTAAAGGAATGTTTTATTTAAGTCTTATGAACTCAGGTGAGCTTACAACTTCTAGATTTCTCATTCAACTTATTAGCTTCAGAAACAAAGAAAATTTCTGACCTGCTTCTTTATTATCTGAAAGAAAATAAAAATAAGAAAACCTCTTCTTGCTCAAAGTGTTTTCTCCATGAATAGATACCATCTCTCTTTTAAAAAAGTATACACTTACATACAAAAAGAAGTACCTCCAGGCTGCTGTCTAAAGAAAGCTTTTGGTTTGTTCTCCTGTTGATCTTTCCATGTTGCCCACAAGTTTGAAAACTAGGTCAGAGTCAAAAAGGATTTTTTAAAAACTGCAGAAATACGATACACATAACACCACTAAAATGGAAACAGAAAAAGGCCTAGAAAAGAAGCTAGAAGAAATTAAAATAACTTTAATTTTTTAAACGGGATAAAAACAAAGTTGCAATAAGCTAAATGCTAACTGAAATATAAATTATACACTCTGACACAATTTAAGAAGACTAAACCAAGCAGGTTAGATATATTTCCATCCTGCGTCCCCTTGGTAACAAGTGGCTGTGCTGTGCTAAGTCGCTCAGTCGTGTCCGACTCTGTGAGACCCCATAGACTGCAGCCTGCCAGGCTCCTCCATCCGTGGGGATTCTTCAGGCAAGAATACAGGAATGGGTTGCCATGCCCTCCTCCAGAATCAAGTTGCTACATCCAAAGTATTTTTGAAAAATAAGCTATAGTAGCAATAATCATAGTAGTATTTATTGAACTATCTATGCACGATATCAATCATCTATCTCATTTAATCCTCCCCAAAACATAGAACTACACATTTTCTCATTTCACAGGAGAGAAAACTAAGATACAGAGGCCAAAGGACAAAATTTTTTGCCTTTTACTTTTTTATTTTATTTACAGAGAACTGACGGGTAGGAAGAACTGGTGACTGGCAATCCCTTTAAAGAATATGGATTCATTTAATGTCTGTGTTCTTAAAGTGCAAATCAAAATCACCTGGAGGGTTTGTTAAAACACAGATTTCCCTGTGCTGAGCACCACCCCCAGGGTCTAAGATTCAATAGGTTTGAGGTGGAGCCCAAGAATTTGCACTTCTAACAAGTTCCCAGGGGATGCTGCTGCTGGAGGTCCCATATAGAGACCCACTGCTTATACTAATCACAGTGAGATACACTCAATATTTAGAGATGCAATAAATGAAAGTGAAAGTCGCGTCCGACTCTTTCTGACCTCATAGACTGTATAGCCCATGGAATTCTCCAGGCCAGAATACTGGAGTGGGTAGCCTTTCCCTTCTCCAGCAGATCTTCCCGACCCAGGAATTGAACCGGGGTCTCCTGCACTGCAGGCACATTCTTTACCAACTGACCTATCAGCGGAGCCCAGAAATGCAATAAAAGAATGATAAATTGGGTATAACCGAACCTAATTCCAGTATCTGAATTTTCAAATTATTTGATTTATACACATTTTGAAGAACAAGTGTTCTGTGAGAAGTTGCTATAGTATAAAGTATGGTATTTTCAACCAGGATTAATTCTGTAACACGGCCCAATGTCTATTATCTTGACCCACAATAATCCCATGGAAACATAACTCTTTCTACTTGTCTGTCCCAAAACTACATTCTGCTCCTTATAGTGATTTATCCCCATATTTGAGATATCTAATAATCCCAGTTAGAACAACAGTAGGGCAAAAATTTCAATGTACTCTCTCCTCTTTCATATTTTAAAGATCTTGAATGTTCAGACACACAAAAACATCACGAAGTAGGATAGAATACTAACATAAATATTTAGATGACACTGATATATTTATGTAGAATCAAACTCTCAGATTTTCAAATTACAGAATAATCAAGTTTGGTCCAGGACTATTACCACTTATCCATAACTTTCCAGAAGTTATGGACATGGAGAAATGATCTCAAGAAAAAAATACATATAAACTCAATACCTTAAAATAACCTATAATGGAAAAGAATCTGAAAAAGTATATGTGTGTGTGTGCGCAACTGAATCATTTTGCTGTACACTTGAAACTAACACAACTTTGTAAATTAACTACACTTCAGTTTCACTCAGTGAAATTATCTCTGCAAGACAAATAGCCCCAAGTTCAGTGGAGATTTCCACTGGTCCATCTTTGACTTCTGTATCAGTAAGTTAATAACCACTTGGGCAACTTGTTCATTCACATTATTCTAGCCCCTGGATTGCACAACATAGAACAGGAGAAGACCACACTGCCAGAGCTTCTGCCATACACAGCGAGACAGATCTGAAAGGAAGAGGGAGCACTATCAGGCAGGGCTTTGCTTCTAAGGCTGAGGTCCTGGTGTTCAGCCCCCAGTTGCAAAGCCAACAGCCAACACCCACACCATTTTGCCAGCTTAGCTTATGAGGTCCTGACTGCAGCTGCTGTAATATGGGAGGCTCCCTGCCTGCTCAGCTTTTTTTATTACAGCCCAGGTGGCAGTTTCCCTGGCTAGCCAGTCTTACAATGTTATTCTGAGTCTTTCTTAGAAATTCAACCCAGAGCCTGCTCTTCCAGCTCCTCCAAGATTCAGGAAGGACCTAATATCCTATACTAAACCCCTCCCTGCTGAACCTGGCTGGAGTGTATGATTTCAACAGGTTTCAACAGGTCAATGCCACTAAACAGAAATGGATTCCTTTTAACTTCTTATCACCTGTGAAAGGAAATGCTCCATAGCAAGGGGAATGAGTAGAATTTAGCACAAGGGAAGAGACGGACAGCACTCTGGAAGATCTGGATTCTACCCCAGACTCTGGCACTGATCTTCACTAAGTAGGAATTTAAGAACTGCTAAATGGATTAAAAATAAATCTAGGTAAATCACTCCTTCCCTCAGTATGTGTTCTGAATATTATAAGAGCATAATGAAAAAGAGGTGATTGATTAACTATCTGATTCATTATCTGAAAATGGGAAACTATCAAAGAGAGAATGACAGATGAAGAAAACTGCTATTCAATACAGCAGCCACCAGCCACACGTGGCCATGGCGCATTAGCAATGTGACTAAGTGCAAATGAGGAACTGAATTTTTATTTTACTTCTTAATTAATTTAAAATTTTTATATACAACTGATCAATAACCAGAAAATTTGAAAATATTTGAAACAATTCAAGTATATGAATCTGCTTTTTAAAAAAAAAATTTTATTTATTTATTTGGCAGTGCTGTGTCTTAGTTACAATATGTGGGATCTTTAGTTGCGGAATGTGCGACCTAGTTCCCCAATCAGGAATCAAACCTGAACCCTCTGCACTGGGAGTATGGAATCTCAGCCATTGGACCCCCAAGGTAGTACCAAGAATCTACCTTTTCAACTGCATTATTTTATGAAATCTAAACACAAGCCAGACTTTGAAGACTCAGTACAAAAAAATGTAAAACACCTTAGTGATTGTTTATATTGATTACATATTGAATGATAACATTTTGGATATATTCAGTTCAGTTTAGACACTCAGTCATGTCTGACTCTTGGCGATCCCATGGACTGCAGCACGCCAGGCTTCCCTGTCCATCACCAACTCCCGGAGCTTGCTCAAACTCATGTCCATTGAGTTGGTGATGCCATCCAACCATCTCATCCTCTGCTGTCCCCTTCCCCTCCTGCATTCAATCCTTCCCAGCATCAGGGTCTTTTCCAATGAGTCAGTTCTTCACATCAGATGGCCAAAGTATTGGAGCTTCAGCTTCAGCATCAGTTCTTCCAATGAATATTCAGGAATGATTTCCTGTAGGATTGACTGGTTGGATCTCCTTGCTGTCCAAGGGACTCTCAAGAGTCTTTTTCAACACCACAGTTCAAAAGCATCAGTTCTTCAGGGCTCAGCTTTCTTTATGGTCCAGTTCTCACATCCATACATAACTATTGAAAAACTATAGCTTTGACTAGATGGACCTTTGTTGGCAAAGTAATGTCTCTGCTTTTTAATATGTTGTCTAGCTTGGTCATAGCTTTTCTTCATCAAAGGAGCAAGCATCTTTTAATTTCATGGCTGCAATCACCATCTGCAGTGATTTTGGAGCCCAAGAAAAGAAAGTCTCTCACTGTTTCCATTGTTTCCCCATCTATTTGCCATGAAGTGATGGGACCAGATGCCCTGATCTTAGTTTCCTGAAAGTTGAGTTTTAAGCTAACTTTTTCACTATCCTCTTTCACTTTCATCAAGAGGCTTTTTAGTTCCTCTTCACTTTCTGCCATAAGAGTGGTGTCATCTGCATATCTGAGGTTATTGATATTTCTCCTGGCAATCTTGATTCCAGCTTGTGCTTAATCCAATTCAGCATTTCGCATGATGTACTCTGCATATAAGCTAAATAAGCAGGGTGACAATATACAGCCTTGACGTACTCCTTTCCTGATTTGGAACCAGTCTGTTGTTCCATGTCCAGTTCCTGACCTGCATACAAATTTCTCAGGAGGCAGGTCAGGTGGTCTGGTATTCCCATCTCTTTCAGAATTTTCCACAGTTGTTGTGATCCACACAGTCAAAGGCTTTGGCGTAGTCAATAAAGCAGAAGTAGATTTTTTTTTCTGGAACTCTCTTGCTTTTTTGATGATCCAACAGATGTTGGCAATTTGATCTCTGGTTCTTAAACAAATTATATTGTTAAAATTAACTTTACTTGTTTCTATTTTTTTTAATATGATGACTAGAAAACTTAAAATTACAACCATGGCTTGTCTTCTATTTCTACTGGACAGTGCTACCTTAAGGGTTGTAAAACATTTAACAGTTTTTGAAAACAGGGTTAAGAATAAGGATACATCAAATCAGCATCACAGAGAAAGAAACAAGGGAAACATGCTTTTATAAAGAGCCATGACAAGACTTAAAAAGCATCTCTCCAAAAAAATAAAATACAAAAAAAATTTTTAATACAAACAAAACTTTTAAAAACTGAAAAACAAAAAAGCATCACTCCAAATTAAACGTTTAAGTATCCTAGTAATTTACTCACAAGACTTCTGACTTAGGCATTAACATATATAAATTTTTTTTTTTAATTTAGCAGGAAGCTGGTAAGAGCCATTATGGGGGTACACAAAGTTAATATTCCACAAAATAGCAAAGTACGAAAGGTATGAGGAAATGTAGACTTGTGGTTAGAGTGAAAGAGCTCTGTCTTCTAACCCTTTTTACCCAGGACTAAGTCCAAAATCAGGCTAGGGACACAGAGGGAAGACCAGGCAGGACACGGTAATACCGTACGTGTGAAGCGGACCTCCTACCTGCTGACCTATAGAGATCAGTGTGGGACACGTAGGGAGGGAGAAGGACGGGCCAGTAGCTTTATTTTCTTCAGGCAAGGAGCAGGTATCGGGTGGATCCACCTTACAAGCAGGCCCCAGGCAGCTTTCTCTAAGTACAACTAATTAAATCTCACCAGACTTGTGTGAGGTAAATAGGGAGCAAAGCGGTCCTCAGTCATACTAATGAGGCCCCAAAAAAGCAAGCCCTTGCTTGTTGTCACCTGAGTGAGACCCAAGTGCTCTGGCTTAGCGACCACAGCCTCACAATAGAAAGAGACTACCCATCTCAGGCATGGACAGGCACACAATGCCACCCACCTCCTTCTTCGCTCTCTTTCTTCCCTGTGAACATTTAGTAAGTCCTTAAAACAAACAGAAAGGTCACATCTCTTCTCTCCATTGATGGAAGTTAACCAAAGTAAATCCATTGCATAACTAGACAGAGACAAGAGTTACATCTAACACCTTGCCTTGAGTTAGTAAGATTTTTTTTTTTTCATGTTGAACTGGAAAAAAAAAAAAGTCTTATTAAACCAATCTCTTGACAAATACCATTCCACAGACACACTGGCACTCTTTTCAGTCCTGAATAAATTCAGATTGGGACCCACCACTGGTAAGCTACAAACTTTCATAAGATAAGTTCTTAGGCTGTCTTAGGACAGCTTTTTAATCCACTTAGTTTCAGCAGTTTTATCCAGAAACTCAGTATATAATAAGTCCGAGAGGAGACCAAGATTTCAATCAAATGCAATCATGGATGGAATGACTTGAAATACCTTGTACCAGCTGACCCCTGAATGATGCAGGTTTGAACTGTGTGCCCGCTTTATAACAGCTATTTTTTCAATATCACAATCTGTGGTTGGCTGAACCCGATGATGCTGAGGAACCAACTATAAAGTATTTGTGGACTGATCCCCACGTTGTTCATGGGTCAATTGTAGTTTTCCTTTCAGACAGGCGAGCCTTACCAATGTTTCCCTTTTGCACCCCCTCCCCAAACATGCCCAGGTAGCACCCAGAAATAGAGTGTCAATGCTCATTTTTATTTAAAACAGCTGCCATATCAGACATAGCATTCTAATCATATCATATCAGAGTGCTGAAAGAGACAGTACCCCACCCTCTAGTTTGAGGGATTAAACTAGACCTACAACAGCTAACAGCACCCCACTCCAGTACTCTTGCCTGGAAAATCCCATGGACAGAGGAACCGAACAGGTTACAGTCCGTAGAGTCGCAAAGAGTCGGACGCGACAGGGTGACTTCATTTTCACTTTCACTTTCACAACAACTAACACAGGGCCAGCCTGCCTAACCAGCTAAAGAGAAAAGCTTCTGTCACCAGACTTTATTTTTAAATATACACTCTATTCCAAACAAGCTATGCTACATTGTATTTGTTTATTCACAGGAGAGGATAGTTCCAAATTTCAATTCAAGATTATCATAGACAACACCCAATACTTCTTGGTGCTTTTTAAATTCAAGTTATCAATAGATTCATTTATGACTTAGGGTTGATGGACAAACCTTTCAAGATGATGTTTCATTTCAGAGGATGGTTGAACTCAATCCCTGACTTAAATGTAGTAAACCTCGACAATTCAGGCGCTGCTGTTTCTCAAGTTCTTTGATATTAAAGTGAGACGGAGAAGTTAATGTTTACCTTAGCAGTATCAACGTGAAGTGGTAGTGGGGGAGATTTTTAAGCAAAAGAATTACATAAACAAAATTAAAGAGGTGTTAAACAAATTCTTTTCATTCCCTTTAGAAGTTCCATTTACATACTCACAATGTAAACAGCAGCCACAGTAGAGCTTTGATCTGCTAATTACAAAACATTTTTATCGGTTCATCAAATCAGGAGTTCTAAGAGGCCACTTTAATGATTAAAAGAGCAGCCTGAAGAAGTCTTCTCTAACTCACACTAAAAATTCTCTTGGAGGAAAAAAATTATTTTTTCAACAAAAAGAGGCTATGCAATTCACCTTTAATTCTTGGGGTGGTTGGCTCTATTCTAACAGGCAAGTCTCAAACCAAGGTTCAGGAACAAGGACCACTGATTAAAATGCTCAAGCTCTTAGGGCCCTGGCTAAGAGATACTCAGTCCATGAAGCTCCTTATCCTGATCTACTACCCACTCAAAGACTGGGAAATACTACACAATTTTATCAAGTATCAGGAAAACATTTCACATCCAACATTTCTTCCCAGATCTAACCCTTCAGTTTGGTAAGAGAAATACTATCACCTTTGGTTCTTTCTGTAAATGATAAACAACAACAGAAACGCATTTGACAAATGGCAATGAGCTGCTGAAAGACAGTAAATCCCTTCCAGTTGGAAGATACCTCAATTTTCCTCTTTTGTTTTTCTCTCACTTTTAAAGCAACAGAACAGAGTCTTTTATCTGATACTCAATTGGTGAAAAAAATTTTTTGAATGTTTTTAATTACCTTAATTTCAGTCCTCTATAATATTAATTAACTGTTCATTTTAGAGCAGTTTTAGGTTTATAATTTTAAAATGAGCAGAAAATACAGAGTTCCCATATATTCCCTTATTCCATCTCACTTCACCCCACTACATTCCTGTTTTAAGCATCTTGCACTGGTGTGAGACATTCGTTGCTACAGACTGCACCAAAACTAAAGGTTATCGTTTACGTTAGTGGTCACTCTTTGTGTGATAATTCAACTGGTTTTGACAAATGCCTAATGTTTTGTATCCACCATTACAGTATCATACAGAAACATTTACTGTCCTAAAAATTCCCTGTGTTCCACTTATTCATCATCCCCTCCCTCCCCACAGAACCCCTGGCAACCACTGATCTTTTCACTGCCTCCAAAGCTCTGCCTTTTCCAGAAGGTCACAGAGTTGGAACAAAACAATATGTAAGCTCTTCAGACTGACTTCTTTCACTTAGTAATATGCATTCAAGATTCTTCCATATTTTCTTGTGGC
Organism: Budorcas taxicolor; assembly: GCF_023091745.1. NCBI lineage: Eukaryota > Metazoa > Chordata > Mammalia > Artiodactyla > Bovidae > Budorcas > Budorcas taxicolor. The sequence goes on along the minus strand of NC_068917.1, from coordinate 27,031,741 downwards.
TTGATAGTTCATTTGTTTTATTCCTGAATAACATTTCAATGTATGAATGGACCCCAGTTTGTTTCCCCATTCACCTATTGAAGAATATCTTGGCTGCTTCCAATTTGGGGCAATTATGAATAAAGGCTGTTATAAACATCCATATGAAGGTTTTTCTGTGTGGACCTAAGTTTTCAACTCATCTGAGTAAAAACTTAGGAACACAATTGCTGAAGGGTATAGTGTATTAGTGTATTATCAGTCTGCTTGGGCTGCCATGACTAAATACTATGGACTGGGTGACTTAAACAATGGAGATTTACTTCTCGCAGGAGTGAGAGAAGGAGGCTAAAATGTCGAAGATCCAGGTGCCAGCTCATTAAGTTTCTACTGAGAGCTCTCTTCCTGGCTGGCTGGTAGATAGCTACTACGTCCTCACATGCCTGAGGTGTGGAAGGTTGGGGAGGAGAGCTCTAATCTCTCCTCATAAGGATACTAATGTCATCAGATGAGGGTCTCACACTTACTATCTCACTTAACCTTCAGTTCAGTTCAGTTCAGTTCAGTCGGTCAGTCGTGTCCAACTCTTTGTGACCCCATGGATTGCAGCACACCAGGCCTCCCTGTCCATCACCAACTCCCGGAGTTCACTCAAACTCATGTCCATCGAGTCGGTGATGCCATCCAGCCATCTCATCCTCTGTCGTCCCCTTCTCCTCCTGATCCCAATCCCTCCCAGCATCGGGGTCTTTTCAAATGAGTCAACTCTTCGCATGAGGTGGCCAAAGTATTGGAGTTTCAGCTTTAGCATCAGTCCTTTCAATGAACACCCAGGACTGATCTCCTTTAGAATGGACTGGTTGGATCTCCTTGTAGTCCAAAGGACTCTCAAGAGTCTTCTCCAACACCACAGTTCAGAAGCATCAGTTCTTTGGTGCTCAGCTTTCTTCACAGTCCAACTCTCACATCCATATATGACTACTGGAAAAACCATAGCCTTGACTAGATGGACATTTGTTGGCAAAGTAATGTCTCTGCTTTTCAATATGCTATCTAGGTTGGTCATAACTTTCCTTCCATGGAGTAAGCGTCTTTTAATTTCATGGCTACAATCACCATCTGCAGTGATTTTGGAGCCCCCAAAAAATAAAGTCTGACACTGTTTCCACTTTTTCCCTATCTATTTCCCATGAAGTGATAAGACCAGAGGCCATGATCTTAGTTTTCTGAATGTTGAGCTTAGCCAACTTTTTCACTCTCCTCTTTCACTTTGATCAAGAGGCTTTTTAGTTCCTCTTCACTTTCTGCCATAAGGGTGGTGTCATCTGCATATCTGAGGTTATTGATATTTCTCCCAGCAATCTTGATTCCAGCTTGTGCTTCTTCCAGCTCAGTGTTTCTCATGATGTACTCTGCATAGAAGTTAAATAAGCAGGGTGACAATATACAGCCTTGACAGACTCCTTTTCTTATTTGGAACCAGTCTGTTGTTCCATGTCCAGTTCTAACTGTTGCTCCCTGACCTGCATATAGGTTTCTCCAGAGGCAGGTCAGGTGGTCTGGTATTCCCATCTCTTTCAGAATTTTCCATAGTTTATTGTGGTCCTCACAGCCAAAGGCTTTGGCATAGTCAATAAGGCAGAAATAGATGTTTTTCTGGAACTCTCTTGCTTAATTTAACCTTAATTACCTCCATAAAGGCTCTATCTCCAAATGCAGTCACACTGAGGTTTTGATATACAAACCTGAAGAGGATTCAGACATTCAGTCCATAACACATGTTAACAGTACATTTAGCTTTGTAAGAAATTTCCAAACTGACTTTCAAAGTGTCTGTAACATTTTACACCAGCAATTGATAAGAGCTCCTATTGCTCCACATCCTTGTTAGCATTTGATGTTGTCAGGGTTTTAAATCTTAGCCATTCTAATAGGTGGGAAGTAGTATTTCATGTTGTTTTAATTTGAAATGTTCTAGTAACACATGACGTGGAGACTCATTTCATATGCTTATTTGCCATCTGTATATTTTCTTTGGTGAGGTGTCTGCAACACATTCTATTCACTACTCTAAATGTACATTTCCCAAAGTGTGATCCTACAGGCACCTTAGGGCTCCCCTGGGGGCTCAGCTAGTAAAGAATCTGCCTACAATGTGGGAGACCTGGGTTTGACCCCTGGGTAGGGAAGATCCTCTCGAAGAGGGCACGGCTACCCACTCCAGTATTCTGGCCTGGAGAATTCCATGGACTATACAGTCCATGGTGTCGAAAAGAGTTGGACACAACTGAGCAACTTTCACTTCTAGAGTGAGATCACCTGGGCAGCCTGCAAGAGACGAAGAAGCTTGGGCCCCATCCAACACTAACATACAGACTCTTCTTGGGTTTCCCTAGTAGCTCAGTGGTAAAGAATCCACCTGCCAACTCAGGAGACTTGGGTTCAAGCCCTGGGTCAGAAAGATCCCCTGGATGAGGAAATAGCAACTCACTTCAGTATTCTTACCTGGTATATCCCACGGACAGAGAAGCCTGGCAGGCTACAGTCCATGGGGTCACAAAAGAGTTGGACATGACTTAGCAAGTAACCAAAGATTTTCTTAATACATTCAAGAGAGAAACATTAAAGGGACAGATACACAGTGGGAGACAGGAGAGGACACTTATTAAGAATCACCAATGGGTAGCCTCACTCTTACTGGGCTCACTTGTTAGAGACCTGCATCCTTATCTTTTCCTCACTGGAAGCTGACAAATTCTTTCAAAAAGAATCAATATAATATGGATGGGTATTCTGCCATGATCAGGAAGTCAAGGTTACTCAGTGATGAGAAAAGGGGGGTCAGAATAGGAATTGAGTTGTTTGACCTCAGTCCCCCAGGAAAATCACTGGAAGCAGGGTGAGGGGTGGTGGGGTGAGGTGGGGGGAGACAACTGGTTCTACTCCTTCCAAATAAGCTAAACTAACCTGCCAAGAAGGAGAAGAGGCAGAAGTTGGGTATGCAGCTGGGAAGCTGAGATAAGCAAAATACCATGGAAGCAAATTATTCAAACTACGACAGGTCACAAATCAAACTCATTTTTAAAGCCCCTAATAAGCCTCAGAGTTTTGGGTTTTGTTTTGTTTTGTGTTTTACTTCTTTTCTTCCAAGGAAGGAGAGGAAGGAAGGGAGAAAAAGTAGTGAAGCAGTGGGCCTTACTGGTGAGGACAGGAAAAGAAACAGTTGCCCCTTTTTTAAGAGATGGGGGTGGGAAACAGAAAAAAAAAAAAAAAAAGGGCAAAAATGTAAGAGAATAAAAACTATTGCTAGCATAATATTCTTTCCTTATCTATATTCTACATCCTTTATTTAGATTTTTAAGTCTGAAATGAAACCTCCAATCTGTTTTTAAACCAAAAGCATGATTCTTTCCTGAGTAGTAAATCTGATTAATCAATTTTCTCCAAACAAAAACACCCTTCAAACTTTTAAACACCCAAGAAGGCAGGATAGACAAAAATGACAGTTATGTCCTAGGAATTTCAAATCTCCTTTTACATTAGTGCTAAGTAAGGACAGTCCCTACACTTTTTTGCTATTCTGACACTAAAAAAGAAGAAGAAGAATACAGGTGACATTTAATTACATTAACCATCACCACCCCCACACCCAAAATATATCTATTGTAGTGAAATACAAAATAATATCAACATTTCGAAGACTTGAGTATCAAGGGGTTTATAAATCCATATTACTTTCAAATAATGTTGGCACTTTAGTGACTGTAGTGGCACTTTTCAACTTGTTGGGCCTCTTTTTCAAATCTGGTGTATTGTTCTTCCTAATTTATTAAGGTTTTTTCTAACTTACCAGGGAAGGGCTCTGAAGATGAGTGAAGTGGCTCCCCCTATTCCACAGTGGAGGTGCTCCAATTCAGAATCACCAGGGAGCTTGCTTAAAATGCAGCTACCCAGAAGTCAAGTCAACGTGACTGGGAGAGTGTCCAGGAAGCAACATTTTAAGATGATTCCAGTGTAGGTGGTGATCTGACAAGTGTGTCCAGCAGATGCTGCCACAAAAGGATTCACCCTGGCCCACAGGACAAACTTATAAACAGACATTTTTAAACAACCGGAGAGTACCGCAGGCTGTAAAAAGGAGACTGACTCCAGGTGAGGCACCAAGGGCATTCCAAAGTAAGGGGGCACAACTCACTTACACGAAGCAATGCAATACTGAAAGGCTCAGGGAACAAAGAATCAGCTGAAAATTAACCGATGTCCAAACAGTAGACTCAGCCTCTGAGAAGTATCTTGCCCTGTAAAATTGTTCACAGAAAAAGGTTTTTAAGACATAGGCGTTTAAGCAAGGAAGTGACTGATTGGATGTATATTAAATGTGAAGGACAGTTTCTAAGGAAGAATAAGCTGAGAGCAGGAAAATGACTTCTCCAATAGAACAGAAAGGAAGCGTATTTTTTAAAGAGATACTACAGAAACAGAATGAATGGAAACTGGTGAGCTACCAATCCTATTACCATATTTCTACTCCCAAGTGAAACCAATGAAGACCTATATCAGAGAGAAAACGGGGTGAGTTCACAGATGGACATTTTAGCCATTCTAATCACATATCTCAGTAACGCCAACTGGAAGATGAGAAATTGGACTTTAAAGCTCACAATCCATCTTCACTTTAGCCTGTGGTTATTTCTAACCTATACTGCCCCTACCCTGCTTTGTAAGTAGCTTTAGATACAAATCAAAATAATTACACATTTCATTTTAATACACAAATAATTTTTGATAAATTAAATGTAATATATATGCATTAATAACAGCACTAACTGCTGGATCATATGGTATTAGTCTGCAGAGGCTGCCACACCAGAACACCATAGACAAGATGACTTAAATAACAGACTCCTTCTGCCACATTTCTCAAGGCCAAAAACCCAAGATCAGCGTATCAGCCGCACTGATTTCTCCTCCTCTTTGGCGAGTAGATGGCCATCTTTTCCCCGTGTCTTCATGGGGTCTTTTCTCTTTAGGCCTGTTTCTGAGTCTCCTCCTCTAGAAGGACATGATACTGGATTAGAATCCATCCTAATGGCCTCATTTAATCTTAATTACCTCTCTCAGGGCTCTATCTTCAAGTAGTTATATTCTGAGGTTGTAGGGGTTGTACCTTCAACGTAGAAATATGGCAGGAGGGAGGACACAATTCAGACAATAACACTATTGCTAGCTATACATGTTTTTTTCATTTAAAATAAACATTACTTCAGAAAGTTTGAAAATTCCCTTAATAAAGCTCATCAGCAAAAGAAAAGGAAAGACAAGCAAATAGCAAGAAAACCACCATTACACTCAGGACTCCAGATCCCTCTTAGAATCCATGTTCACTTCGGGAAGAGGATTACCGAGAGGTCTGGTCCATCATTCCAAGATCAAGAATCAGCTCTAAAACTATCTTGGGAATTTTAAGTCACTCCCTAAGGGCAACAAAATTTCAGACAAGTTGCTTTCACACCCATCCCTGGTGATAAAACCAAAAAGGCAGTGAAAGAGAAGAAAAAAGGGGGAAAAAAAAGTTTACATAGTTACATTCCAACACTTGCTTCCAAAGCTGTTAAGAGTTTGATGGCATTCTTGATATCCATGCCCAGAACTTAATAAGAGCTCACAAATTTTTCCTAAACTGTAGCTAAATCTACAGAGGCACAAATTTCTTCTGAAACAGCATAACTCTTCAGAAGCCATAGCATATTTAAAAGCAAGAAACAAGGGCTTCAAGACTGTAAATTAAAATGACCACAGACTAGAATTAGTTCCCTCCGCCTAGACTCACCTTCATCAGATCGCAACGTTTAAAAATTATTGGAGAAATTAGAGTACACAGAAAAGTTTGTATTATCACATATTTCTCTAAACCATATAGTCAGACAGAAAGCATTTGCCAAGATATAAACTGTTTCAAAAACTATATACCATGGATAAAAATGGGTGACGGAATAAATCCTTATTCTCTTAAACATAAGTACCACAAAACTAAGAAAATAACCAATATGCAATCCCAGTGAAATAGTTAACCATGTTCACCACAAACGATCATCACTAGATGCTAAAACATTACACAAAGACTAATGTGTAACATGGGCTTCCCTCATAGCTTAGTTGGTAAAGAATCTGCCTGCAATGAAGGAGACTCTGGTTCCATTCTTGGGTTGTGTAATAGGACATGGGAAAGATACAAAGTATCATCACATGGCCACTTTGTAATTATAAGAGGAAAAATGTATCTTTTCAATAGCTTTTGCCACTTCCACCGAGTGATAAAGCTCTGTATCACTAATACTGGGGTAATCAACACTAAGTGCCTCCTGATGTGAAACACAACAATACCTATGGGAGTGTCTTGCTAAAAATATTTAACTTAAATGGAATAAAACTTATAGATCTAACTCCAATGCACAAGAAAGAAAAGGGATAGAAAATTCAAGTTAAACGAGTCTATAAAGAAATGATCAAACAAATCCAGACTGTAAGAGGTTCTATAACACAACTGGCCTAGCCACTATAAGACAACAATGTTAAGATCAAAAGTGGGGAGAGGGTGGAGGCAGGGGAAATGTCCTAGATTAAAGGATACCAAAGAGACTTGACATCTTAAGGCTAATGTTAAACCTTACATGTGATCAATGGCTTTGTGGTTCACTGGAGAAAATTATTGTTCTTAGGAGATACACTGTTAAGGACTTAGGGTTAAGAGGCCATGATATCTATAATTTAATTTTAAATAACTGAAAGGAATAAATATAAACAAAGAGATAAAGTACGTGAAGCAAAGCATTAATAATTGATGAATGTGGGCATTCCTTGTACTTACTACTTTTCAACCTTATTGTAGGTTTCAAATTTTTCAAAATAAAGTTGAGGAGGCTATAATTTCATGATAATAAAAAATTAAAGTTGTAGGGATGCTCAAAACTACAGACTTGCATAAAACTTGATGGCACCCTGATTTGGGAAATGAGAAATTTAGGAGACAACTGGATGTTTAAATAGGCCTGGCATTATATGGTATTACGAACAAATTTATCATTTATTTCTTGAGTGATGATGATAATATTGTTACCCAGAATAACATTCTGGGTTTTAGGGGATGTGTGCACTAAGTATTAAAGGCTCAAGTATGGTGACTGAAACTCACTTTTAAGTGATACACACACAACCAAATATGATATGGTTGCATGTTAATGAATGGTGGCATATGAACATTTGTGCCATTATTCTCTCAACATATGTTTTCTTTTCATCCTCATTAAATGTTAAAAAAGCATATATGACCAAAGCCATGAATAGCTTACTAAATGCTTAGGAGCATACAGGGGGAACTTTTTAATAACACAAAATTCCATTGAAAAAGCAGCATGCTGCTGCTAAGTCACAACAGTCGTGTCCGACTCTCTGCGACCCCATAGACGGCAGCCCACCAGGCTCCCCCATCCCTGGGATTCTCCAGGCAAGAACACTGGAGTGGGTTGCCATTTCCTTCTCCAGTGCATGAAAGTGAAAAGTCAAAGTGAAGTCGCACAGTCGTGTCCGACTCTTAGCGACCCCATGGACTGCAGCCCACCAGGCTCCTCCATCCATGGGATTTTCTAGGCACCCTTTATTAAACCTTGCATAAAAGTACACAGCTCTGTTTCTTTGGCTCTTCATTTCCTTATGAAGGCTCCCATGTCACATAAAACTTATTTATATGCTTTCATCCTGTCAAAAAAAGAAAGTGTAATGTATACTTTTAAATAAAAAGTCCCATCAGATCCTTTTCCTCCACTTTTCATTCCCCACAAAAGCACATGGACCACCTTAATTCCTATAAAAAGAGTGGAGGTTACCATTTCTCTAGTCCTGTTCTGTCCAATATGGCAGCCACTGGTTACACACAACTATCAAGCATTTAGAATGTGGCTAGTGATCAAGGAACAGAATTTTGCATTTTATTTAATACTAATTAATTTACATTTAAATAGACACACATGTCTAGTGGCTATTGTTTTAGATAGTGCAGCTGTAGCATATGTACAAAAATATAGGCATGAACGGCAATATAATTTACAAGCTTAAATTAAGGACAGGTTTCAGGGAAAAGTATTTTATAAGCTTTTATCACCAGCTAATTCTAAATCGGGAATTGCCTCCTTTGGACTTTCTTACAGCACTTTCTCTTTACTACAAAAAAATAGGTCCTCAATAAAAGTTTGCAGAATGAAACTAATAAAGCTTTAAACCTACCCCAAATCAATAGAATTACCAGAGAAATTACTGCACTCAATCAAATGTATAGGAGTGCCCTGATTTAAGATGTCACAATTGTCAAGACTGATAAAAAAGAACTGATTTATTTGCCAGTTTCATTTAAAATAATAGGCTCCTTTAGCACACTAAAAATATGGTTTCACTTACAAAAAGTTATTTTAAACACACACTGCCAGAAACATCTATCGTATAAGGTAAAATAAGCCTGGCCCAGAATAATACAAAACATTGCTGCTACCTAGTACCATATTCTGTCACTTACCTATTATTTGATTTTGAGTAAGTTATCTAAATCCTGTGCCTCAGTTTCCCCATCATTAAACCCAGAATTACTATGTTTACTTTGTAGAATTATTGTGAGATGTACTGGATAACACATTAAAAATCACACAGAAAAGTATCTACACATGGTAAGTCTTCAATGAACACTTGTTACCATTTCCTATCAACTAAGAACTTGAATTTTTGATGAATGGAAACAAAGCAAACATACATATAAGGTAACTTAGAGTAAAATCACCAAAGCAGCCAGATATACACTTTTAATTAGGTCTTGTTCAACCCAGGAAGCAAAGCTCTTTAATAAACCATACTGGGGCAACCAACAACCCTGAAATGATGACATGTGCCTATCAAGAGAAAACATATCCCATCAAGATTTGTTTCTCTAATAAGGGCTTCCCTGATAGCTTGGACTGCCCTGGTGGCTCAGACGGTAAAGCATCTGTCTACAATGCAGGAGACCCGAGTTCAATCCCTGGGTCGGGAAGATCCCCTAGAGAAGGAAATGGCAATCCATTCCAGCACTATTGCCTGGAAAATCCCATGGGCAGAGGAGCCTGGTAGGCTACAGCCCATGGGGTCACAAAGTGTAGGACACGACTGAGCGACTTCACTTTCACTGATAGTTTAGTTGGTAAAGAATCTGCCTGCAATGTAGGAGATCCCGGTTCGATTCCTGGGTCAAAGGATCCACTGGAGAAGGGATAGGCTATGCACTTCAGTATTCTTGGGCTTCCCTTGTGGCTCAGCTGGTAAAGAATCTGCCTGTAATGCGGGAGACTGGGGTTCGATCTCTGGGTTGGGAAGATCCTCTGGAGAAGGGAAAGGCTACCCACTCCAGTATTCTGGCCTGGAGAATTCCAGGGACTGTATCGGACATGACTGAGAGACTTTCACTTCAATGTATAACTAAAGATATTGCTTATGTCAGCATTTTTACTAATAAAATAATAGGCTTATTGAGATAGAATTCACGCACTATATAGTCACCTTTTTAAACATGCAATTCAATGGTTTTAGTATATTCAGATATGTACAACCATTACAATTCCACAATATTCTCATTATTTCAAAAAAAGAAATCCTGTATTCTTCAGCTGTCATCTTCTCTTTCCCCTCAAACTCCCCAGCCCAAAGCAACCACTAATCTTCTATCTGCCTTTATAGATTTTCCAATTCTAAGCCTTTAATAGAAATAGAATTATACAATATGTGGATTGTGACTTTTTTTTTCAATTAGCACAATGTTCTCAAGGTTTATCCACATTGTGGACTTCCCTAGTGGCTCGGACGATAACGAATCTGCCTGCAACATAGGAGACCTGGGTTTGATCCCTGGATTGGGAAGATCCCCTGGAGGAAGGCATGGCAACCCATTCCAGTATTCTTGCCTGGAGAATCCCCATGGACAGAGGAGCCTGGTGGGCTGCAGTCCATGGGGTCACGGAGAGTCAGACATGACTGAGCAACCAGGCACACACACATCCATGTTGTAGCATGCATCAGTATTTCATTCTTGTATATGGCCAAATAATATGCCATCGTATGAGTTTACCACATATTACTTATCCATTCTTATTTCACGGACATGTGGGCTGCTTCCAGCTTTTGGCTACTGTGAGTAACGCCGCTACAAAAATTGACGTGCAAGATTTTGTGTGGACATACGTTTTCATTTCTCTTAAGCAGATGCCAAGGGGTAAAACTGTTGGGTCACATAGTAACTCTATGTTTTAACTGTTTGAGGAACTGCCAGGCTGCTTTCCAAAGCAGGTGCATCATTTCACCTTTCCTGCAGCAGTGTGTGAAGGGTTCGGATTTCTCCACATCCTCACCAGTACTTGTGACTGATTTTTTATAATACCCATCCCAAGAGATAGAAAATGGTATCTCAACGTGCTTTTGATTGGTATTTCCTTGTTAATTAATAACACTGAGAATATTTTCACATGCTTATTGGCCATTTGTTCTTCTTCTTTGAAGAAATGTCTATTCAGATTCTTTGCCCATTTTTAATTGCGTCGTCATATTACTGAGCTGGGTGTGTATTCTAAATATGAGCCATTATCATATAGATGATTTGAAGACATGTTCTCCCATTCCATGGGCAGTCTTTTCATGTTCTTGAAAGTGTCCACTAAAATCGAAAAACTCTTTATTTTTATAAAATCCAATTTATCTAGTTTTTCCTTTGTTGCTTATACTTTTGGTATCATATTTAAGAATGCATTCCCTGCCAAACTCAAGGCTATTCCTTGACAAAGATTAATTCCTATGCATTCTTCTAAGAGTTTTATAGTTATAGCTCACATTTTTGATCCATTTTGAACTAAGTTTTATGTATAGTATTAGGTAAGGATACAACTTCATTATTTTGCATGTGGATATCCAGTTTGCCCAGCACCATATATCAAAAAGATTATTCTTTCCCTACTGAATGGTCTTGGCAACCTTGTTAATCTGAGACACACAGGTTTAGTTCTGGACTCTCAATTGATGAACATGGGTTATTTTTCACTTATATATTCTTTAATTTCTTTCAAAAATGTTTTATAGTTTCAAAGTATAAGTTTTATGCTTCTTTTGTTAAATGTATTCTTAAGTATTTTATTCTTTTGATGCTATTATAAACAGAACTGTTTATTTCATTCTTTGAATATTCAGAGAGTGTATCGAAATACTACTGACTTTTGGATACTGATCTTGAATCCTACAACCTGGATTAACTCATTTATCATGAGGGTAGTACTAGCAGTGTTCCAATTCATAGGGTGACCATTAGACTAATTAGGTAATTCTTTTAGGCCACTTCAGTACTCTTGCCTGGAAAATCCCATGGACGGAGGAGTCTGGTAGGCTGCAGTCCATGGGGTCGCTAAGAGTCGGACATGACTGAGTGACTTCACTTTCACTTTCACGCATTGGAGAAGGAAATGGCAACCCACTCCAGTGCTCTTGCCTGGAGAATCCCAGGGACGGGGGAGCCTGGTGGGCTGCCGTCTATGGGGTCGCACGGAGCCGGACACGACTGAAGCGACTCAGCAGCCGCAGCAGCAGTATGTGTTAAATACCAGCTATTACTACTAAAGTACTTTTATATATTAAGTACTTTACAAAAGTATCTTACTATAAAATGTTTATTCAACACTTCCCATGTGCAAAAGTGTGAGTGATACAGTGATAAAAAAAAAAGAAAAAAATCCTATCCTTAATGAACTACCAGTCTAAGAGCAGAAATAGATCCTACCTGTCCCTCAAGTGATTTGTACAGATACCACAATAAAAGTTCAGATAAGCTATCTTTTGCAACAAATTTGCCTTCAAACACTCTTGAAGAAGTGAAGGAAGCTATTACTTTGAACCATGCAAATGAGGTTTAGCCCTCCTTTTCCTTCATGCACGCAAACCCTTTCAATGCCTCTGACCAGACTCTTCCATACTTCTTAGGAACACAGTATGGTTGCAGAGCAATGCTCCTACACTGCCCTTGACCAGTATGACAGGAAAGTTGTAGTGTCTTGCAATTAGTATCATTGTACTTTTCATTTTCTGAAATCTATTTCATGCTTTTGAATTTCCAGGAAAGGGAAACAGAAATGAGGATGCAGGGAAGAGAGCGAGTAGGGGGGGATTACAACAGGTAAGGATCCGCCAGGACTTCAGTCTCCAATCCTACGATCCCACAGAGGTTTCCTAGTATTTTTTCTCTAAAACAATTTCATTCCAAACAGCCCTTTAAGCTGAGACACCTGCTTTAGCACCATTTATAAATCAACCAGGCCCCCTTTTGTCTCAGTAACATTTGCTTTACTTCTTTCTAAATAACTTTTAAGTTACAGCTATTTGTTGGAACAATAACAGCCACAACCTACAAACCAAAATTCGTGCCATGAAGTCCAGTCTCAGCCCAGATCTATCTTTGGCTCCACAACAGCTAGAGCTAAAGAAGAATTTCATTGTATTGTGCAAGCTGGGTCATAAACTGTCACTGGGGGTGCGGGGGGTGGGGGAAACAATGCAAAAAAACATAAAATGCTTTATAAACCAAAAATGGTACAAAAGATGAAAAGAAACTCAGGTTGAAACATGTGTTACATAAATGGAAATCACGGTGTTCATCTTCAATCTCAACTTGCCCGTTTGTGCACCCACAAAACTCCATTCTGACATCAACTATAATTCTTAACTTACACTGAAATGTATCGGAGTATCTGCTTACAAGTCAACCTACCCTTCTCCCCACAAGCTTCTGAGCTTTTCAAGGGCAGCGAAGTCATACAACTGCACAGAATTTCAGATGGGGCCCAGAAGTAGGATGAGAGCAACACAGGGCATTTCCATCCCACCCTAACCTGACCTATCCCAGAAGTTTTTTGAAATGGCTTTATTTTGCTTCTACCCCTCTATGTGATTCAAAGGCTAACAGAAAGCTGACGTGAGTCCCCCTTCAAGTGAAGAAGACTACAGCCTCAGCGAGGTACAGCTCAGATCACACTGTCTACTGATGAAGTATCACAGAATGTGAAAGAAGTGACACGAAAGTTCTTTAATTACTAGAACTAATTATTAGTAAAATCGATCTATTTAGGTTTTAGCTAACCTACCTGATAGATAGTACACATCTAAAACTTCACCCTGCTTAAGTGTTGAGCCTTTTGCTGCTGCTGCTGCTGCTAAGTCGCTTCAGTCGTGTCTGACTCTGTGCGACCCCATAGACGGCAGCCAGCATGGGACCAAATAAAGGTGACATTCTCAGTATTCATCCAGCAAAGCTGGTGGAAAAGCTGACCCATCTGTGCAAATCAGAACATCAGTTTCCTATTTTCTTTTCCAAATTAGAGTTACTTTCTTCAAGCACTCTTCTGCTGCTCTAAGCTTCTGATTACGTGGGGGAAAGGAACAAAAATTAAAGGAAAAAGCAGCATGTTCAGTGATCAAGAGATGCCACAAATTTCCATTTATCCAGAAGACACAAGTCACCAGAATTTTCTTGATTAGTACCATGCAATGATGACTGATATTTACAGATATGTTCCCAAGACTTGAAGTTCCTTTAATGCCTAAATTTCCTTTGAAATTTCTGAGGGAAAATTAAATCACATTCTAAAACATTTTGGTAACAGGATGTTTAGAAAGAAAGAGAGAGGAAGGAAGGAAGCACGAAAGCTACTATGTTTTTCCCTTTCACCCATGATAAGCACCGCCAACCAAGTACTGAGTACTGCCCTGAGCCAGATCTGTCTCAGCATCCTTCTCATCAGACCAACCATGGAATTAGAGTCATGTCCTACAACCACAGAAGAAACAGGGTGTAACAGTGGTGAGCCTGAGATTTGGAGTTTAAATCTTAGTTTGAAGTGAAGTGAAGTGAAGCCGTTCAGTCGTGTCCGACTCTTGGCGACCCCGTAGACTATAGCCTATCAGGCTCCTCCGTCCATGGGATTTTCCAGGCAAGAGTGCTGGAGTGGATTGCCATTTTCTTCTCCAGGGGATCTTCCCGACCCAGGAATCGAACCTGGGTCTCCCGCATTGCAGGCAGACGCTTTACCGAAAATCTTAGTTTAACGCCACTCAAAAACAGAGTAGTCATACAGCCTATACAGAAGGCTAAGTGCTGAAGAACTGATGCTTTTTGAACTGTGGTGCTGGAGAAGACTCTTGAGAGTCCCTTGGACAGCAAGGAGACCAAACCAGTCAATCCTAAAGGAAATCAGCCCTGAATATTCATTGGAAGGACTGATGGTGAAGCTCTCTAATTCTCTGGCCAACTCATGTGAAGAGCCAATGGAAAAGACCCTGATGCTGAGAAAGATTGAAGGCAGGAGGACAATGGGATGACAGAGGGTGAGATGGCTGGAGTGTATCACCAACAAGATGGACATGAGTTTGAGCAAACTCTGGGAGACGGCGAAGGATGGGGAAGTCTGGAATGCTACAGTCCATGGGATCACAAACAGTCAACCACGACTGAGTGACTTAACAACAAATTATTGAAAAAGCTCCAGTTCTGAGAGTGACACATGACAACAGGCAAAAACTGGTACTATCCCCAGCCAACAGGACACACTGTATTCAAGCCATACAGACCTTGGACAGCTTATTAATATTGAGTCTTGGATCCACATCTGTAAAATGCGAATAACAGGGTACAGAATTAAAACTTCACCAACTATCAATTGCCTTCCTACTCCTGTTCAGCTATATAACCCTCTATTCTACCATGCTAACCCAGAGTTCGGAAACTGAAAACATCACACAGAAACACCAATCATGTGAGAGATACTGGATACTTTTTTAATCCATGTAATTTTTATTAGATGTTTCATTTGCAATTTTTTTAGCTTAATTCAAATTCTGATATCTCTGATTAGTAGAACTAATCTCTCAAAATTTTGTTTCCACAGCTTTGCTTTTTGTAACTTCATAAAAGCGTTCTTTTTTTTTTTGGCAAGGGTCAGCAGTGGGTAGGGCGGATCATGCCTGAGGCCAGACTAAGTGCCCCGAGTAGATGAGAACTGCTTCAGTTCCTATTGGTATCTTCAATGTTTGAAGAAGTTCCTGTCACACAGTAGGTAGTCAGAGTTGGCTGAATAAATGATGACTACTTTAGAAATACAGTTCTTCACTAGCCAGCCCTAACCTCACAGTACATCCTCAACCCATAAAGGAGATCTGTAACTACCTATGTTCTTATCTTTCCCTACCTGAGTTTTCATATTCCTGAGGAGTACCAGCAACCCAGACTGTTTCTTCTCTATAGAGTGGTTTCACCTACTTCCATAGAGGGAATCCATCTTGAAATCCAATCAAGGTTTTTAGAAAATCTTAATTTTAGAAACCTTTTAGAAAATTCCCATTTTAAATCTTTATTCAGATGCTCCTGATCCTTCACACAGATTACCAAATTGTAACTCTTCATTCAAGTAAAAACAAAACTGACTGTCCCAATACCAGATTTATCTCTATGGGTTCCCACACTTTTTCCCTACCCTCCGTGAACTCTCTGTCCAATCAAAACTACAGGGCCTTCCCCCAGAAATTAAGGTAAGCTTGACAAAGACCATTCTCCTTATTACTGGAGGATCAGGATCTGATGAAAAAAATTACAGGCAAATTAATACACTCTCAATTTGACAGCCCTAAATGCCTCCAGTGGTAAAACAGTTTTAAATTGTAACAAAGCCCCACAGGTCCCTAAGACATTTCTAGGGTTTCTTTTAAAAAAAAAAAAAAAAAAAAAACTGTAGTCAATCACAGGCATGTTTGCTTTTTCTTTGCACAGTTGCCCCCAGACTCAGACTGCTCCTGGGACTGGGGGGTTTCAAGGCAAAACAATGAAGCATTTGACAAGCTCAAAAGGTCTGAATGACATTCTGGTAAAACAAACTTCGCTTTGGGCTGTTCACTGACTTACAGTCACATCATGATACACTGCCCACCTTGAGCTTGGCATATACTCGAGGCGAGAGTCCCAGTGTATTCAAAAAGACCTCTATGAGCTGACAGATTAAGAACAGCCATTCGAAAGTTCTCCTGCATGTTTCCTAAAAGCCAGGAAAATTTACCTGGCAAGTCCTCACCCACTACTACAGTAAACAACCTATGACTGCTTGTTGAAAATATAATTTTTATTTGGAAAGAAAAAATTCGCTGTAGCAGCAGCAAATGGCACTTAACCTGAGCTACATAACAACAGTAAAATGAAATATTAAAGGTCTGTTAAGAGAGAATGGAAAGCTCTCAGATTTTCACTGTCCCTCCTCCAGAGAGATTCTTTTGCTCCACAAAAATAACTTTAATCAGATGGGAATGGGGTGAAAAAAAAAAAACTGCCAACAGAAAGAAGTATAGTTTCAGTGTGAGTACAATATTAAACGTCCTAAAAGCAGACAGTTCCTCAATAACGTAGCTTCAGTAAAAACTTCCTAAACCCTTTCCTTTTTTGTTCCTTTGAGAAAATGGTGAAGCAATTTGCATTTACAGCTTAGTTCCTGTTTCCAAAATACCCCTTTAACTTTTTCTTTTCTCTTTTTATGGCAGGTATAAATAGCACCAAATTGTCAAATCACAGCTATTTTGTGTGCTACCTATACAAATAGGTCTGATTTCTGGCCAGCCATAAAACAATTACTGCCGAATTCCTCTGGTTCTTTGATATCCAGCTTGTCCACAGGGCTTCAAAGCTAGTCTCCAGGACTTTTCTTGGGGCACTGCAGAGAAACAACCTCAACAGAAACACAGAAGATAAAATGTTCCCACTCCTATAAACACACAAAGACATAACTACAGAAGTAAAATAATTCAGCAGCATTGTGGTGTAGTTTCTTCCCCGCAAAGGAACGTAAGATGGCCAAGTACTGTGAATTATTTTTCAGCGATGGGAGCCAACTAGACTTTTCCCCCCTCATGCATAGGGGCATATCCCCATTTTCAAGCCACCAAAAATTAAGAATTACTTTGCTTTCAAAGAAATTCTCTGATTCACTAGAATAACATATCCCATGGGAATAGACTGGGCTTGAACGAAAGTTCAGCTTCTTAAGCACATAAATAACTGTATATCACAGTATTTGTGCAACGTTGCAAAATGCATTCAAGCTAGGAGTTCTTTGTATAAGGTTAAATCTGGTCAGAATATCATGTAGAGGAAATTTATGGGTGATTGTACATTTTGCCTATTAATAGGACTTTATTACCACATGACTTATGAAAAATCACTACTTGTAGTTAAATGGGATGGCACATACAAATACCTAATATACATCGCACACACGTGTGCTCAGAGTGCCAGTCAGCCTATTTCCTATTAAGCCACAGCAAAATCAATATACATGTCTATTACAAGGAAATAAATGCTAAGTTCCATTAGAGAAACTTCTAATTGGGCATCTTAGAGGAGTGACAAATATGATATGATTATAAAATCTCCCACTACCCAGGTTCATATAATAAAACTTTATCAAGGTTGATAGAAATATACATACATACATGCTTCTATCTATGCCTATACAATATGCATCCAAAAAGACATCACTTTTTTTTTTAAATTCTTCCTACCAACAGCAGCATGCCAAATCAGTTTTCCTTTAACCCAATATTTTTGGCAGCTCTATCATATGCCAGTTAGGTGGAAAAAGTATTTCACAGATTAAGTAGCTGGCAAACGTGATTCTGAATCAGAAGTATAAATGATAGTATCCTTGTAATATGAAAAGAGATCATTTCAGACACTGCATAAATAGTAAAAACTACCTTCGCACCCCAAACCTGCCTCTTATTTCTCTCTTCTCTACCTGAAAAAAACAAACACTTTTAAAATATTAATACAGATTGGATTTCAGCACCCTTCCATGACCTTATCCAGGGAACCACTTGTAGATATTTTTCCAAAGATAGAAAGCCATGTTGTTTTTTAAATCTACATAATAAATCAACTCTTAGTAGTACATAGATGAGCCTTCCTCATTATAACTGGAAAACTTACCACTCAAAATTAGAGCCACCTGTTTACAGCTCTGATCTCAAGTACATAGCTTTTATCTCATAGGTCAAATCTGGCACCTAACATTGGTACTAAATTTCCTCATAACGATATGATTATGTAATCTCTCACATTTAATTATGTTTTTTCCCTTCTGGATTTTTTTTTAAACCTAGGCCAAATGCATTAACATACAACAAAATTCTCAACATGAATGATAAAAATGCATTAAAAGTAACCTTTAATCCATGCTATTAACTGATTTTATTCTATTTTGGCACGTTTGAAGTAACTCATCTAAGGATTAGTTAGGCTTTTTTACACTTCTTTTTTATCAGGTCTCTACCATTCTTGATTTAGTTTTGAGAGAAAAGGGTTTGCAAAAACTATAATAATCTCACAGCTGGAGATGGCTGGAAAGTCCGTTAGTACTCATTGTGCCCTTAATTTGCAGGAAGCCTTTGTGCTCTTCTACTCCTCGTTTTACATGCTGAGCAGTTTTCACTGATAAAGTACTTATAGACCAGTTATTTTAGATTAATGAAAAGCCCAGTAAAATTTTATGTAAAATGGCTGTGAACTTTCTCTTTAAAACATTGAAATGTACCTGCAGTCTTAATTGCAAGAAATTCTTAACCTTGATCACTTGCCTCAATAGTTTTCATGTGAGCAAGCAAGAGAAGTCTTAACATTTTCAAGAAGTATTATTTTTCAAACAGACGAGAAATCCAAAATTTTAAACTATGAATTCAGATTGAATGGCTCAAGCCTCAGGGCAAACACACTGATTTAATCACATAGCGGTAGGTTTCCAAATCTTGCCCTCTTTAGCCTGAACAATAAAGTATTTCCCTGCCCTTTAAACCTCTAGCAATAATGCAAACACATTATACAAAAGGAACCCAACATCATTGGGATTTTCAACATTATGACATCAATTTCAGGAGTAGATGGCATTGTTCTAATTTTACACTTATCCAAAACGAGATATTAAAGTCGAGGACTTAGTATTTCCTCTGAATTTCAGGCCCCAAAAAGGATATTTAACTATCCAGTTATAATATATTATAAGTCACACTCAACTTTCACAATTTTTAGAATTCCCTAAAGGTCTTCAGATACAAATGCAAAGTCTAACTTTGAAAGGTAAAAGCTGAAGTTTTTAAATCTGTCTGAATATAAGCAAAAATGTTGAGCTTGGTCATATTCAAGACATGAAACTATTGTAGCAGAGTGCTAAAATTACTCATTTTCTGCTATACTGCCTTCCCATAAATTAGAAGTTCAAATCATAATCAGAGATTCATATCTAACACAAGTATATCACTCATATTGAAGAAAGAAAACCTATCTGCAAAGTAGAAATGATAGTGTCTGAAACCAACAGGGTTAAACAATTTCTTTTGTGAGACCACAGGCAAAATCTACAGCAGCTGTCTAACTTTGCCTTTAACGATCATAGCAAAAGCTCAAGGAAGTGATCCAATACAGCACTGGTCTTTAGTAACCAGATCGTTTCTATTTCATTTTCAGCCAGGGGACTGGATAATGAAAACAAAATTATTCCTCAGTCAGTAATTTTACTTGACAAGCTAATTTTCACCAACCTTTAACTTTTATTCACATATATAGCCAGAAGACCTGTTTCTTTTTTGTGTGTAGACAACCTTAATAACTTTTAAATACTGGCTACACAAGATAAACTTCAGATGACTATCACTTCTTGAAACCCACTTGTAAAAACTACTGGAAAACTTTTTAGCTATTCAAGGACTAGTACTGAGCTAAAAAAGAAAAGGCAAACATTTAGTCATTGCTGTAAGCTGTTGAGCCACAGAGCTTTGAGTCTACCAATGAAGAAAACTACAGAATTCATACCATTTTCATATGACCTAAAGCAAGTGTATACTAATTTCTGTTAAAGAAACAAATTCTTTAAAAATTACAATTTTCCACCTAAAACTACTGACATTGTTTAAAACAAACAAAAATGCTCTCTCATCATATATCATCATTCATTTATTTATCAATATATCTGAGATGCCTACTCCTAAATTCTCTACTCAGCCTATGGAAAATAGATAGGTCAGACTTCAAACTAATCAGGACTTATATTTATTTTAAATACAAATTCAATATTCTCCATAAATGAATTTTGTGGAGAATGTGAATAAGGAAAACAAAGTAATCAAATCAATAACCCAATAAAGTTATGTTATCACTAATGACAAACTTACACTAGATATTCCAAAGTAATTTTACACTAAATTATGTAGGAATAGGCATGAGTGCAACATTCCCCATTTCCATATTTACAGAGCATAAGTACATGTATTGTTTTACTCACGTTTAAGTAAAAAGAATTTTTTTCTAAAAAGCAATTTTAATCAGTATTTAATGTATCATTGCAATCCTGTGTGTTTTTACAAAGGTTTGGCCCAAAGCAATTTTGGTTATAAATTTCAGGGTAGGAAGCATTTATGCTACTTGCCACAGCTAAGAGGTAATGCTTATAAAAATACCTGATACCCTTTCTGATTATAACAGATCCTATCATTTTACACTATCTCCATAAGGAGAAATAAGGCTTCAATTAATAAACATTTGGAAATGACCACTAGGTGTTGGTTTCTTAAAGGAGGAGAATTAAAACAAAAAGACACCTATGAACTAAAATATACACACAAATGAGTATTACTGAATTGACATATATACAAATGTCTTACTTGTTTTAAAAAGTAGAACTCAAACACTGAGTTAATATGTGTCATTTTTAGGGATTTAAGCCATAAATTCTTCCGATAAAATTCAAATAAATTGGTTTCCCAGTAATTAACGATGGGACTTCAATAGTGTAAAACGACCTCTGTATATTCTCTACGGCTTGGGAATTTAACTAGTTATGTTCAATATAATACACTTAGTGGGTCTTGGAGCCCACTGCCTGTAAAAATCTCCCATGGAGATTCAAGACCACCCATTGAAAATAGTACGACATTATTGCCTCCAGCAAGAAGCGGGTACATAGGACTAGTTATTCAAGTCTTTTAAATACTATTTTATTGAGGGATTGTGGAAGGCGGGGGAGGAGGAGAAGGGGGATTCATGAGTGGATGGCGGAGAAAAACTCAGACACAGAAAAAAAACAGCAATTTCTAAAGCAGAGGTTCCTATGGCATCCCCCTTCCTTATCCCACGCCCCTCCTTTTAAACAACTAGGTAAACAAAGTAATAAGTGCTCAATTTCAGAGCATTACATTATACTCCATTTGAACAGGCTACAAAGTACTTTTATTTGTAAAGCAGCTTCTCTTCTGTTACAAACAGTTTTACTCTGCACCAATTTCAGACAAGAGAAGATGACTAGGGAGGTGGAGGTGGCATTAGGAAAAATTCACTCAGTGTCTTTCAATGCCTTAAAGAGTTGATCCAATAAAGATCCTTTAGAGGAAACTTTAAGTCTATTTTTTTTCCTCCAAATAAGCAAATCATACAGGAGGGCTTTTCTTTTCTAGGGTACTGCACCCTGTCTCTTTAAATTCCAGGCCTGCCCCATTTCCCACGCATTCAATGAAAGCAACACGTTTGCTGGCCTCCGGCCCACAATGTCAAGTAGTTTTCTTGCTATTGAGTTTCAAGATTATTCTTTTGGATCATTTGCCCTTTAGTTTTAAGCACGCCAAAGCAAAAATAATGTCTTTCTACAATAACATAAAGAAAACTCTGAGGTCTTTACAAGTAGAGAACACCTTGTCCTTTAGTCTCCCTTTCACTGCAAAACCTGCTCCCACTCTATATGCTCCAGATAAGAGCCAGTCACACATTTTCTTGGTCGATCACAGCTTTGTCTGTCCTATAATAAAATTCTATGAGTATATTTATTTAATTTATGCCAAATTGGGAAGCTCTTCTTAAAATCTGCAATATTCAAACCAAGTTTTCGTCCTGTTGAAACTTTCAAGTCTTCAGTCTAGTCCCCTAAGTGTTCTTTTAAAGTTTTCAAAACAGTTTCAAAACAGGCACTTTATTTTCTATATCTGCAATTAAGACATCTACATAAATTAATTTAATTAGAACAACAGGAAGCAAACATGGTACGTTGTAATCAAGGTGCCAAAGACTGGATTTTCCTCATTTTCATACACACCTTAATCTTGAAGAAAGG
The DNA here is from genome assembly GCF_023091745.1 of Budorcas taxicolor. Lineage (NCBI taxonomy): Eukaryota > Metazoa > Chordata > Mammalia > Artiodactyla > Bovidae > Budorcas > Budorcas taxicolor. Next base: position 27,009,530 of record NC_068917.1, on the reverse strand, counting down.
AATCCAGGCCACTCTGAATCCCATTTACGATTCTCTCAAAAAGACCAGGAATAGTTAAATAAAAATTTATCAGCAGAACTAAATTAAAGCTCTGTGAAATATAATGTTATTCCAAATGCTACCCAATAGAACTTAAAGTGGCAATCTTATTCAAGGAGCTAATAAAGAAATGCTCAAATGACCAACATCCATTTTTATATTTTACATTCTATGGTAGAATTAGTCTGGCTACCTACTGAATATAATTTATGATTTTTATAAATGCATCTAACACTAAAGGGAAAACAGTTTTGTTTTTATTTGACATACAGTTTTGCTATGCATTTGAGTATAATATACTTGTAATAGTGATTTTTTTAATGTTAAAAAGGCAGAGATGTTTTCCCATTAATCATAATATTGTGGACTTAATCAGATAAACCAAGACTGCTAAGAGATCTTTTAAGACAACTAAAATCAAATCCCTCATTCTGCAGAAATTCCTTTATTTAGGAATATTCATATCAATCTATCTGCATTATCTATAAAACATGAAATTATAGTTTATTTTCTTTTAACTTCTAGTTATTTTTTAAGCCTATATATTGAACAGTATTGAAACACCTTTTAATGCTAAATGCTGTTTGTGTTTATGCAATTATGCATCCATTCTCCATCCAAAAAGGACTACTTACTTCCCTGCCCCAAACATTACTCTTGCCTTTGTTTTGGCAGTTGTTTTTGTACCTTTTATTTCTCATAATTTAATGTTTAACTTCCAAATTATATACATGCATGCATGCTAAGTTACTTCGTCGTGTCCAACTCTGTGTGACCCTATGAACTGTAGCTTGCCAGGCTCTCTGTCCATGGGATTCTCCAGGCATGGATACTAGAGTGGGTTGCCATGCCCTCCTCCGAGGGACTCACAAATAAGAATTTCCAACTATAGATCCCATTTATTCCTAACACACCACCATATATCTAAGCATAATGACAGTTCTTTCATTTGCAGACAATTTTTAAGTCAGATGTAGGCTCTGGAAATTTTTCTACCACTATACATCAAGATAAACATATTAATCAACAAAGTTATATTTATCAAAATTCTATAGGTTAAAAAAGGTCAAACTTCTCAAAACATTCCTAAGTACTTCAAAAGTGTATGTTCTACTGAAATAATAAACACAGTTGTCTTTCTGTTACAAAGAAAAATTTATAAATATATCAAGTACTTATATATCTAGTTAATCTGATTAGTTTTACACCTTAACACAATTAATTGTTAAGAAAGGTAAGAATATGATTTACATGTGTCTCTTTAAAGGTTACAATCAACTTATGAAACATTTATACATATATTCATAGTAATATTAAAAGAAAACACTCAGAATGACAAGGTGTTTAAATTTCAAATAACAAAATATGAAAATGTTCCTTGGGGAAGACGTTTCTGTTAATGCTTCAAGTGAGATTACTTTTCAAAAAAACTAAAAAGCTTATTGTAAACATATCCTTATGTACATTTAAGTATCTAGTTTAACTTTCACATAAATAGTATGTATCATTCAAGAAAGCTTGAAAAGTCCAACAACTTTTACTGGTGACAAGAATTTCCTGATATCCCACCTCTCAGAGATAACTTTCATTAACACTGTGTGAAGTATTTTCTTCCCATCTTTTCACTGATGTATTTTTATCTGTCATACAATTCTCCAAATGTGGATAAAGATGAACAATTCCGGCCATTCACCAGAAATTTTTAGTTCATAAAGAAAAATAAACTAAATCATACTAAAATCAATGATCATAATAAATCCAAAAAATAGACTCCACAGAAAGATACTAAACCGAGTAGCATTAACTACATGCTACTGGAAATTTTTGTAGCCTTTACAATTAAGAAAATTCTCATTCATTTGCTACTCTCTTTAAAATATCTGCGTTTGTGTATTTTGTATAATTAAATTCTTGGCTCTAGTCGATCCCTCAACAATTCCCAGTAACAAGCTGGAGTGATAACTAGAATTATTTTTCTTTAACCTAAAAGTTACGCAGCATGTTGCAAGTGAAGACTGAAACGGTACTTGCTTTTCAAGGCCACTTCAATTAAGCATCTGCATTCTTAAACAGAAAGTCCTGCAAATATGTTGTGATCAAAGATCTGACATACTTTCTACTAACCTGTTCACCTGATAATGTAAGTCCAAGCCCCCACTTATTACTGGATTGATAATAGATATATGAATAGTTACCTGAAACATGATACTTTTGAAAAGCAAAACAAGTGACAAAATTTCAAGGTCTGGCTGATGTTATATAAAAAAAATTTTTTTTTAAATTATCAGTCAGCTTTCATGAAAAAACCCAAAGATCTAATGACCTGGTCAAGAGCCATATTAGAGGGAGAAGTTTCAAATAAACAGTCTCATGAATTCCTGAACTGCTCCAACCTACAAGAAGTAGTTGATAGTAGGTATAAATGGCACCAACATAGTCAGAAAGTAACTTCATAACCAAAACTTAACCACCTACTTGGTGAATTATCCACATTATCGTCTACTTCCCTGATATTCACAAGTCTTTTACCCATTCCACCGTTCACACACCATTTAATTGGTGTAATATTCCAAAATACTGAAGTTCATGCCAACATTTGGCCTTTTTTTTCTTTTTAGTCATTCTCCAAACTGCTACACTTAGGAAAAGTGAGGAATTAAACACATCAACACATGTCTGCTGTCTAGCATGATAACAAATATACAGCTGAAATGTAATAAGTGGTAGGTATCTCATCATTATAAAAAGAACAAGGTAAATCAATGACATACTCAGAATGTATCCTTTTTTAAAAACCAAGGAAAAATAATATTTTAGAGCTGGAAAAGCCCACAGAGTTTTCTCAGTCCAAACACATCCCTTTAACTTCCCCCGGCCAGAGTCTTTTCTGCTGCATTGCTAAATACTGCTCCTACCAGTTACTGGAATACATCTGACTCCTATTTTTAAGCTAAAAGGCTAGTTCTATTTCACGGATTAAGTAATTAAAAAAAAAAAAAAAAAAAGGACCTGGCCAAGTTGCTCAAATTTGTGTCCAGTTTTTAAATAAGCACTTGAAGTAGGTAAGAAAGAAAAGAGAGAAAAGGAGAAAAATTCACTTTTGCCTATAACTACTAAGCTAAAACAATTCTAGAAAATGTGATTCTGGGCCAACACAATGTTTTTTGCTAAATTCAAGTGGTGGTTCTGTTTACATGAAGTCAGTTATTAGAGGTACAGAGGAAATAAGTTTCAGAAGACTGAGTAATAATTTACCACTTAGAGGAGGGGACGCTTAATCAGGATTCTAACTCTTTCTGACTTGCGATAACCGCTTTGATATTATACTGCTGCCCGTGTCTAGACTACATTGATTAAAGGCAGGAGTACTAACCATAGTGATAATATTGGTCCCAGCTCCTTGGATGTGTAACTCTAAGGCAGCACAAAAGAAACAACAGATACAACAAGGAGAAATGAGCACTGGACTAGCGGAAACATGTAATGCATGCTTTGTGCTCCCTGTGGTGAAGAAGGTAGCTCCCCACTTCCCTGTACTACTTCTGGGCATAAGTAGGAAAAGTCATAAAACAAGCATCTCTGATTAGACAATCTGGAGCTATGTCAACATTTTACATAACTTATCCCACCAAAGGGCTTCCCAGGTGGCTCAGTGGCAAATAATCCGCCTGCCAATGCAGGAGACACAGGAGATAGTTTCAATCCCTAGGCTGGGAAGATCCCCTGCAGTAGGAAATGACAACCCACTCCAGTGTTCTTGCCTGGAAAATTCCATAGACAGAGAAGCCTGGCAGGGTACAGTCCACGGGGTCGCGAAAAGTCAGGCACAACTGAGCACCACACACACACATATCCCACTATTAATAAGAGCAACCAAATCCCAGTGGCCTGAACTCTGTTTTTCCATAAAAGTCAGTACAAACCAGCTGCTTATATTATAGGAACAAGGAAAGAACCCAAATGAAGAAAAACATTTCGCAAAATAGAAGAATATTTCTTCAACACAAAGGAAGCTTTCATTATTCAGCAGCTCATATCAATGGAGTACTTCGGGTAGAAGGTATGGATGACACGAAGCCTACAATGAACCTTCGTTTGTTTTTTTATTCATGGTTCTATGTAAATGAACTTTGTTATTAAACATTCCAAATGTTATAAATGCTTCTCAAAATAAATAGACACATGGAATCATCTGATCTTAATCTTCCCCAATACTACCCTGGGAGGAAGGGAAGAAGACTACAAAACCTATCTGCAAACATTAAAGGCATCATGCAGATTAAATTTATATCCAGAAACAGTAAAAGAAAGTAAATCTCTCCACTGTCTAGGCCACTATTATTGTATTAATATTTTAGGAAATTGTTCATGTATATTTTGCTCTTAAAAATCAATACTTACACATAGCATTTGGCCTAGTATTGATGGGAAAATAACTAATGATTTCTGCTGGAAAGGAACAAAGAAAAACATTCATATTTGGCAAAATTAAATATATTAAAATTTACTTGCTCTGAAAATATCAATCTTCTAACATGGGTCATAACTAATTACATTCAACTGATCATCTTTATAATCACTTATGAACATTATTTCAAATAAATGGACCTCAGAATTAAGCTCAGTATAAGCCATAATTTTCTCTCCTAAAAGACGATGCATTGACTTTATCCAAAAAAGGTAACTGTTAACTACTGACATACCAACTAAATCACACCCAGATGCTAGACTCTTTGGGCCTTGATCACTACAAACTTAACACACTTAAGTTAAAAGGATTAGCTTTTATTTCTTAAAACAATGTTCTATATCCTTCAAGGAGCTGGAATCTTACCATGGAGATGGTGGGGGTGGAAAATATCAGGGAATACCTACCATTCAGAAGCAATTTTTCCTAATGATTTAATTTCAAAGGAAAACCTTAAATTAATCCATAAAATGAATTTGATTTTACCCAAAAGTGGCTATAGAGAACCTCTTCATTTTAAACGGCTTCTACCATGGTTACCACCACTTAATTAAGTCCTAGATCATGTCTACAAAAGCAGTTATGGCTGAACATTTGTCTGCTAATATAAGTGAATAATTACTCAGTGTTTTCAAAGTAAACATTCACCACCATTTATTACTAGTTATCTTTGCACCAGCACACTTGTGACTCATTGTGTCTACATGCAAGATCACTTCACATTTCTAGCCTTCTGATTAAAAGTAAAATGAGAGGGTAAACAAAGATGAAGACTCTCAAGAGTGCTTGCCAACTCTAAAAGACACAAGCACATTGAAGGCAGGGACCTCCTCTTTCTGTTATTTACATCTCCCCCAGTCCTTTCCCTGCATCCTGCATGTACAAAGCCTGTTGGTTAAGCACATTATCATGCCCACAAATTATATTCTTCCACAAAACCCCAAAACCAGACAGGAAAACAAAATAAAACAAATCAATTTGACAAAATTAAAAACTTATGTATGCAAAAAGATACCATACATTAGGCTACCAAGAAGCAGACACAAAAATGGGACAAGATGTTTTCCACACAAATAACAAAGAATTAACACCCCACAGATAAGGCAAATCTTTTTTTTTTTTAAAGACAGAGGATATAAAAAGAAATCAATATAGGCAATCTCCCTCTGTTTCCAAAAGAGGGAATGTAAATGGTCAGTAAGCAGATAGAAAATGCTTACCCCCATTAGAAACAGAGAAATGCAATTGAAAACAAAAAGACACTACTGCAACTAATAACAAAAATGAGAAATTTTTAAATATTCAATGTTGGCAAAGATGTAGAGAAAATGATACTCATTCCCTGACAGAATATAAACTGTCACAACTACTTTGTGGCGCAATCTGACAATGTCTGTTGCAAATGGAAACACCCACAGCTGGTATCCTAGACCTATATCCAAAATCTTGCTCATTTGCACAAGGTAACAAGTACAAAGATATTCACTGCCCAGAACAGAAAAAGACCCATATATTGCTTAATAGAACAGAAAAGTTAATAGAGAACATACTCCTAAACAAAATACTAAGCAGAAAAATTTTAAGGGAATGAATTGGGTCTCTCAAGATAAAATGGGGAAAGGCTCAAGATGTACTGAGGCCAACAGAGGTGAGGGGAGCAAGACACAAAATGATTTACTCATTGAATTAAATAGTTTTTGCACAATCTTATGAATATACTAAAAATACTAAATTTTCCACTTTAAAAAGGTGAATTTTATGGTATATGAATTATATCTCAATTAAAAAAATGATTCACCCATTATGATACACTTCATGAAGATTTTAAGACACAATATACTATCACCTGTAGCAGTATAAATGTGCAAATGTACATAAATAGATGGGGAAGAGATTGAAGACTTGGAAGAAAAGATTGGGAATCATTTAAAAACTTGAGCCATATCTATAGTACTTAATTCCCTCAAATCAAACACGGAATCAAATAAGAAAAATGAGCCAAAAAGGACCTACTATATAGCACAGAGAACTCTACTCACTATTATATAAAGACCTAAGTGGGAAAAGAATTCAGTGAAGAAGAGAGATACATATATGTAAAACTGAATCACTTTGCTATATACCGGAAACTATCACAACACTGTTAATCAACTATACTCCAATATAAAATAAAAAGTTAGAAAAATATGATAAAATGTAAATATATGTTCATTCTCAGTAAAGGGATGTGAATGTTTATTACATTATTCTTTCCTTTGTATTTTCCTATACCTCCCTTTTTTGAGAATACAAAAAGGGTTCAAAATAAGCATTATCACCAACAGCAAATGGTAAATATATATACACAAAGATATGTGGCATTACTAATCAAATAAATGCAAATAAAAATGAGGTATCAGTTCATGCAGCAGATTGGCAAAGATTTAAAAAAAACCTTTTAATCCCCAGTACTGGCAGCCATGTGGGGAAACGGGCAGTCTCCCAACTCCTAAAGGAAGTATAAACTGGTACAATCTTTTTGAAGGGAAGTTTGGTAATGAATGTCAAAATGTAAAATCTATATACATAAGGAAATTATTGGAAAAACCGTAAAAATGAATGTCAAGGATCTTCATCAGAGCGTTATTTATAACAAATTAGAAATGAGAACAATATAAATTTTCAAATAAATAAATCTATATTTAATGTGATACCATCGAATTCAGCTTCAAAATGATATCCCACCACATACCATGAGCGCAGGAATGCTCATTTGTCCCCAACTTCTCACTTCTCAATGCTCATTTATCCCCAACTTCTGGACATACTCTATGCACATGATAAGAGCTCCAAAAACCACTTGCCGAATAAATTATAATTTAAAGTTAATTTTTGTCTGTATACACATATAAACATAATTATAAAAAGATGCCTACCAAAATATTAATTATGGTTATCTATGAAGAATTTTCAGGTAACTCCTTTCTTGATATTTCTATGGTTTGATTTTTCTACAGTGAACATATATGTATAAATTAGAAAATATAATTTTAATTTGTATATTAAAAAATAATATATGCATTCTTCATAAAAGCTAAACTGTAAAATTGTGCACTGTAATGTCTCAGTTTCTATGATAACATAACAAAAACTTGTCAATTACCTGTCATATCATCTATGGGAATTTATTTACCTAAAAACTCCTTTCAGACAAATCATATTCCCAAAAGTGAATATAGCACTGCAAAATAATCAGAACCACGAAATATAAGAGAAAACAAGATTAGTGGATTAAAATATCTGTTATGAGGAAGAGAATGAAGTAAAGAGATTCTGGCCAGACACACAAAATGTTTTAAAAGAATATAAATTTGTATCACTGAGATAAGAGAATCTCTCCTACATATTAGTAGCTTCGTTGAGGAGTGAAAACACAAAAGCAGAGAGAAAAAAAACTACAAAATTCTGTATTATTTCTATTGGGACAGTGCGAAACATTGTTTTAGAGATGAAAAATATCCTGAAATCTGGCCAATAAAGATTAAAGTCCAGTAAGTTGAGTCCAAATATATTGTCCAGTAATATATTGAGTCCTTGCTTAATTACTTAACTGCTATATTTGTGTTTAACATTTCCCCCGTTCCCAAGTATCTAAACTTTTCCAAGTTCTCTTTTGAAGACTTAAGTCACTAAGAGATTAAAAACAAAAAAGACACCAAAAATGTTCCACATCTCAGAACTGTAAAAGCTGTATTAAGTACTGGGTATTACTGTGTTAGATGATCAGGAAAAGACCTAAAGGGCTCAGGTTGGTCCATGGAAGACCATTAGAAGGAAACTTCAAAGAGCCAAGAGAAGGAACAAAAGAAATCTTTAAAGAAAAATGATAAAACTGACTGATCTCCCAGCTCTGTCTACCTCCCAAAAGTACTTCTACAGAGGGTTACCCAAAATAATAGATGTAAAGGGCTTCTGCTTTGTAAAACAAACAGCAATGTTAACTATAAAATATAGCCAGTAAAACCAAATTTGGATTTTCCTTTTCAGAAAAAAAAAAGTGTTAGATAATTGTTACACTGGAATTTAACCGTGCAAATACCTTGGAAAATTTACCCTTTCTCTTTCCACTAAATAAGTATTTTTATTAGCAACAATAATAGTGGTTACAAAGAAAATCACCTTCCACATCTTAACAGAGCTGTTTATCTGTGTCAGGTAGTATTGTGATTATTTTATACCAGAGGTTCACCGAGTTTACGTCTGCAGATCCCAGGATGCCCATAACCTTTCCCAGGAACTGGCAAAATTAAAACTATTTTTATAACACCTCTAAGACGTTACTTGCCATTTCACCCTTGTTCTCTCGTTAAGTGTACGCAGAATTTTCCAAAGGCTACATGATGACTGGTAACACAACAGGCCAAATACAGAAGACATAAGCAGATCCGGTTGTCTTCTACTAAGCAAAACATTAAAGAGACTGCATACAAACACAAATAAAATGATGCTACCCTTCTCACTTTTCTTTTTTCTTTTTGTTTTAGAAGATAATTTTTCATTAAAATAGTATCTATACACTCACCTAATGGGCTGATGATTGTTATTCTTACATTAGTAAGTAATTTGTTTAAACTATTTCTGGTTAATTTCAAATACAGGCAATCTTAATACATACAATTTATATTAAAATTCCTAAATCTAATTCCTCCTCACCACTGGTCAACAACATCTACCCAAGAAAGTTCAAGAGCACTTTTAGTGGTAATCCTTGTCCAAAAGGCAGTAGCATACACTGGGCCTTTACTTTCATTGTTTTGTCTTAAAAAGAAATGAGTGCTCATTTGAAGGCTTTAAATGTAAAGAATTAACAGTTATCTTTAAAAAAATCAAACATTACCAAAAAAAAAAAAACCTCTCATCACCACCAGTACCATAGCATCCACTTAAGAAAACTATTAGTAAGAGTTTGATGTTCATTCATCCAGAATTTATTTTATCCACATACATACATATACCTTTTATCTGTATAAGAACATTTTTTAAATGGGATTACATTGATTACCTTATTTCACCTAACATCTCTTGAAGCTCTTCCTGCATCTACAAATAGATTTACCCTCTTTTTTAAATAGATCACCAAGATCTAACTGTACCCCACTGAAGTCCCTTCTATGGATTGCTTCCAAATGTTTGCTATCAAAATACAGCCCAAAAAAATGCTGTAACTCTGTGGAGTTGTAAAGCCATATCTGTTGGAAAATTCCTAGAAGTAAAATTGCTGGGTTGATGTGCATAAACATTTAAAATCTTAATAGATTTTGCCAAATGTCCTCCAAAATGTCCGTGCCCAATTTACATTCTTATTAACAGCACATGAGATTTCCTCTAGCAATTCAGCTTTTTAAGTGCGCTTTGGTAAATTATACTTTGTGTTGCTTCAAAATGTCAAGCTGTAAAACTGTTCTCACTGGTCATCTTAATTCCGTACAGAATTCTACACAAATCTCGTAACACTCACTGACTGTATCAGTATAGTCACTCACCTTTTTTTTTTCTTCTATAAACCTTTTAAGTATCTCAGGAGACAAAATGCACCAGGTGCACACAATATTTTCAACGAGTAAGCCCTTAAATTTTAGATACCCTGATAAAAAGTTATTCAAACTATTTTGGAAGACTAACACAAATCAGAACTACACAGTAAAACTGGGCTCAAACACTTAAAGGAAAGTTACAAGTACAGATTTACTGCGCTTTATCTGCCCACTCAAAGGACTAAGGCTGCAAATAATAAGCTATCAAATCATACCAGTGGCCAAATTAGCTTACATACAATAATAAGCAACAGATTTCATATCGTAAACGTCAATGGAACAGATTGCAATAGTAAGGATGGCAGTAATTGAAAAGAAAGTTCACTCAAATTCACATCATACTGAAAATGAAAACATTAATATTTCAAATGAAATGTTATGAATGTGACTATTCATTTCAGTCATATCAGACTATTATAAATCTGTGATAATAATAAATAAGATAGAGTCTTTTTTTGCAAGCAGATAGTTTTAAAATGCATTATAGTTTGACATGCCTATTCTGTAATGGCTAATGGATATTCCAGGCTGCACTATTTCATCAAAATCTCCTTTCTAGGATTTTGTGCTAGTAGTTTTAAATGAAACTGTCTTTAGGACAGAGTAAAACCTTATCAATTCAAGTCCAATTAGTTCAGTTTTGAAATGGCATACATAGTTCTCAATGGGCAGCAAGTTGAATTTACTGTAATTTTTTCCCCTGTAAGTTCTCATAATATTACTATAGAATAAAGGAATTCAACATGAAAATCAATTTGCTTTTCCAAACCTAAGATTTATGAAACTAAGAACTCATCCATCTTAATGGCTTGAGCAGTTCATTCTCAGATCTAAGTCCACTTCTGTTTATCAACTACCATACATTTTGAAAGTGACTTAAACTGGTATTATTAATAGCCATTTACAGTTTACAGCATGCATTTCTTGTAATTCAGATTTCTCACAAAGTCATTTGCAGTTTCTCCCATTTTCAATCCCCTTATTTATAGATCTATAATATCAAAAATATAACACTTTAAAAGGTACAGAAGTAGACTTAGAACTGCCTGGCATTCTTATTCTGGATTTATTCTTATCATTTCAAAAGGCCTCATAAGCCAAAAAATAAGTCCCCAGGATTAAGTGGCATGTTTGGTGTTACTTGAATTTACAACTAACTATTCCCAATGAACAGAGAAACCTTCTCTTGCAGTCTGAATCATGTGTAATTACAGTATGACAAGGTCTCTCCTGGGCTATGTAAGCTGGCATTTTTCCCAGGACTTGTCACATCATGGGAAGCACACATACAAATAAAAATCCAAAAATAAACATTTTGAAACAATGGCTTATAGACTACATCAAGAAACTCCACAATTGAGAATAAAAATTGAAGAACCCTACCAACAAGCAGACATCTCTCACTAGAGAGGTCTGAGAAGACCTTGGTGTTATCAAACCACTTACCACACCTAGCAACAAAACTCCCAGGTGTGGGCTATGCAGGCAGCCCTCTCATGTCCTCTCAGGTGGACAGAAAATCATTAAGTATGGGAAATAAAAGGAGACATCACCACACACACCCACTGAAGCAGAGAAACAGTGGTGAAATGCGGAGAGGTTGATCACCTCTAATTTCATAATGCCAATTTGTGGATTGTTAAGGAGCCTAAACAAAGTTATCTTAAGAGCTACATCTTCGGCCAACTGGCTTAGTTTTCCTAATACAATAAATATTGCTTTGTTGTTGTTAAGGGTGTTTCACCTGGAAGTGAACAGACAGCCAAGTAGTCCTAACAGCGTGTGCCAACCAAGGATCTTAGAAGGTGGTTTCTTTTGTTTAAACTCCTCTGCTGTGGCTCTATGGACAGATAGAAAACGAAAAACAAGATCCCAAGAAGCATCAGACCCAACCTCACAGAGGGACAGAAACTTGACAATACTCCTCTTCATCACAGTTCAGAAGAAAAATTAAGTATACTATCTCTGGCTATCTTCTGATACAAAGTGCTAACAAAATCTAAATGTTATTTCCAATAGGCCATGCATATCCCTACCCCTCTGTGAGAAGCCGGATTCATTTATTAACCAACCAGCAAAGCCCATCAAATTCAACTGTTCGAGTTTTCAAGAGAAGCTATAAAACAAACCATTATAGGCAAAACATACAATCCTAAGACCCATTACAGGAGCCCTGGAAACAAAAACAAGTGTCAACACAAACCTCTGCCACCTCTAAGGCACACAACATTTCTCCTTTCTTTATTCAAGCCCTTGAATGTTCAATAATTTCCACCGCAGCTCTAAGCAGAATGGATTTATTATGATGTTAAGCTAAGAAACTGCAGGAGTTCTAGATGCCAATAAAGATTACGGATCAAATGGAAGATAACTGCTAACCATTGTGTCCACTTAGATAAATAAACCTGATCACAAACAAAGCACCTTACTGTATCTGTACTGTTACCTCCACTAATCCAACTAAAACAACAGGACAGTAGCTTTCCAGAGGCTGAAGGGACCAGAAATTGGGATTTCTCAAACCCTCTTTAAATGTCTTGTAAAATAACACTCCGTTCCTTTTTTCCAAAACTGTCCTTTATGGAAAATGTTTGGAGACCTCAGAGGCTGAGGAGAATTATGCAAACCAGACACCAAGGCTGCTAAAAACCAAGGAGAGGGAAGACTGAAGAAGGCAAGACAAGCCATTCCTCTGAAACTTAGCTTCGACCTCTGGCAGGGACCCTCTCCCCTGCAGATCACATCGGGCAAACACTTATGAACGTGGCTCAAAATCGAATGAGCAATCAAGTGCCATTGGGGGGCTAAGGCGCCCCGCTCCCCCCACTCCCAACTGAACATAAAATCCTGACGGTGGGAGGTCGGGATGGATAACCCACAAAAAAGAAAAGTCTATGACAGCTGGCACATAACGCCTCACACAAGGAGGAAGGTGGAGAGGATCCTAAAGACAGGTGACTTCTCAAGACGGAACAATAACTACATCCCACGCATCCTCTGCTAACAACACAGGTAAATCTCAATTTCTCTAGGTTTAAAAAAAAAAAAAAAAAAGCGCAAGCTGTTTATTCCCTCCAGCCCCACTCCCCACGCCTCCAAACCCAGCAACTAATTGCAGTTTCCCCGCAGAACCCGCGGCTAACCCCAGAGGACCGGTGAGAGCTGGCTTGGGATGAATAAACACTCGACACCTGACGGTCCTTTCTCTGCGGTGACTTTCAAGGAGCCGAAGTGGCGCGCGCGCGGGCGGGAGCGGGGACCTGGCCAGCGCGGCGCCGCGCACCCCGGTCCCGAGCTACGCCGGCGAGCGCGACGCGGGGGGCGGGGAGAGGGGCAGGGGGACCGCCCGGACCAAGCGATTGTTTCCACCGCCAGCAAAGACATTTTTTATCAAGCTCCTTTTGTATTCGAGCCCTACCTCTTTTTGGCCTAGGAAAGCTTTCGTGCAAGTGGAAGACGACTTTCTCCACAAAGTGCTGTATGTTACTGTGCTCCGGACCGCGCACGAACACCATCCAGTCGTGGGTGAAGCCCTCCACGGTGGGTTTTTTCCTCACCTGGGCGCGGTGCCCCAGCTCCAGCTTCACCTGCACGGCACACTGCGGGCAGGGGGAGGAGAGACAGCCGTGAACAACAGGAAGGCGACCGTTCGACACTGAACATTGCGCCTGACATTTTTTTTTTCCTCCTTCTTGAAACGCACATAAAAGGAAACGGCAGTGCCCTCTGCATCCACGTTTCACGCGCGTGGGCGCGCACACCCCACACCCCCCAAATGCAGCCTGCCCGGCCCCCGGCACCCCCGGGCCCGCATCCATACAGGCCGGGATTGTAACGGAATGTTACCCCCGATCGGGAAGGGGGTCCAGTGGTCGGGGCGGGGAGGAGGGTTAAGAGGAGCCAGCACACTCAGCCACTATAAGCACGACAACGAATGCATCGGAAACAAATTAGAGACAATTAGGAGGCGATGCCGGGGCGGTTGCCTGGCGTGGGAGGGGAGGTAGCTGGGACGCCCGAAGGGGGTTCTCGCAAGCCCCCACCCCGAAAGTGCTGCGGCGACAGACACACGCCGAGGAAGTCTTTGTGTACGTGTGTGTGTGCGTGCGTGTGGAGCGCTGTGCCAGGCGGAATGGAAACTACGAGCAGCCTCTGCCGATGGGCACAAACTCCCGTGTTCTTACCACGGGGTTTGTGCACAACAAAAATGAGACGTCGTCACACACACACGCACACACGCCCGCAGGAAAACACGCCTAGGCGTCCATAACTTAATGCACCCCGCACCCCCCAGCGAAAAGCCCCACGCGATCGGCGAGGCCAGCCTAAGAAAGCCCCCGCAACACACTTCCAAGAGCCAAAGTGGCCCCAAAGTACCTCCCACCTCCCCCAAAAAATGAAATTCAGAAAGGCAGGGCGGCGGGCGGACAGCCGCGGAGCTCCGACTGCGCACAGCCCGGCGCGGGGGCAAAGTTGCGTGCGGCCCCGCGGCTGTCAGCCCGCTCACTCCGGCTCACACTCGCGCGCCGCGGAGAACGCACCATCGTAGCGGCCGGCGAGGCTGCTCGCCGCGTCCCCCGACTGTGCCCGCGGCTCCCGGCGGCGGCGGCGGCTGAAATATGGCTGAGTTATTATTCGCCTCCTTCCACCGTGTGTGTGTGTGTGTGTGTGTGAGTGCGCGCGTGTGAGCGAGAGTGCGCTTCTTGCGATTGCAAAGAGGCGAGGAGGGAGGGAGGCGCGGGGGGTGGAGGGGCGAGTGTGTGTTAGTGTGTGAGTGTGTGTGTGTGCGCGCGCGCCGGGGAGGGGGGGTGAGAGGGAGGGGAACGGAGACTGAGGGAGAGGCAGCAGCTCCCTGCAAGCCGTACCAACCTTTCTCTAATTGGAACCGCTGAGCGCTGGCGCTGTCTGGGCTGCGGTGGCGGCGCAGGGCGAGGGAGGAAAGGCGCGGGGGCGCGGGGGGGGGGGGGTCTTTTATTATTATTTTTGCAGGTACTTACCGAGCTAGCCATGCCTGGGGGCCCGGAGGTTTGCTGGGGTGTTGTGTGGTACCCCCCCTCCCCCGCCCCCCTCAGCTGTAATTCATGAAGAGGCTGCTATGAATGAGAGCGCGACCAGGAGCGGAGGGTAGATGGCGGACATTCTCTGCCTTTTTCCCCCCGCGATCGCTTGCTCGCTCGCTCGCTCGCTTATTAAACTCAGCCCCAAAAGCAAAAGCAGCAGCAGCAGCAGCAGCTCCAGGGCCAGAGGATGAGATTCCGGAGCATGCGCCGTGGCGCCTGACACCCGGGCTCCGAGCCTCACGGGGCGGAGGGAGGGCGCGCGGGCGGGGCGGAGCGCGCGGGGAGGCCGAGCGAGCGAGCCAGGGGGAGCTCGAAAGAGCCAATCGCCGGCCACCTTCCGAAACCCGGGCCGCCAGCACCGCCACACTGGAACGCCTTGCTTAAAGTAACAGGTTCCTGCTGGGGGGTGGGGAGGAGGGCGGGGAGGGGGCGCTGGATTGGGGAGAGCGGCCAGCTGGGGAGCCGTCCCAGTCTCTGTGTAAACTGCTCTCTCCCTACAATAAAAAACGGATTAAAACTGCTGGAATGTAGCCACTGCTTAGAGCCCCCAGCCGCCGGAGAAAGGGTGTTAAATTAAGTCTTTGGCGTTAGTTAGCACGCTCTGGGAAGGGAGGGGGTTTCTTTTACTTTCCACCACGTCTTTTTTATGGTTTTGTGCTGAAAAGGCAAGAACTCACACCCAAACAAACTTATTTAAAGACAGAGCAAGAGAAATGCCACCCTTTCAAACAGCACCTAAAAGCAATCACTCAGTTTTATAACCGGCAATGATTCCCTGGCCCCCTTTCCCATCCACTCACCTCGCCCTTCTGCTACTGCTACCGAAAATTTTAAAATGAAATGAACAAGAGCAAGAAATAAGAAGGCTATTTCCTTCCCAGGGAACGCCTCCCGCGTTGGTAATCCACAACTGGGAGGCACCACAAAGCGGTGCCCAGGTGAATTGCGAGATACCTGGGAGTGCTGGGCGCAGACCTTCCGGGACTAGGCTGGGAGTTGTATTTTGGGGGAGGTTCCCACTCCTGACAGCCTGCTGGGTTGCATCAGAACGTGAAAAATTGTCCTCTAAGGACGCGGGGGGCAACTGGGAGTCTTAAAATAGCAGATAAAGTTAATACTGACTGTAATGTGCATAAATTGGATTATAATCTTTAGGCGTATTGGTGACAGCGAACGTAATCCATCTCTGGGTATTAATCCTGTTAGGCTCCCGGGTGATACCAGGCGCAGGAGTGTTCCCAGAGTCGCGCTTCTACAAAGGTTTCCACTCGGATTTTACTTGGTCTCGGCGGCCGAGACAGAACAGCGCAGACACGCGTGGGGCGGGGTAGGAGGACTGACTAGCTTCCTTTAGCAACACAGACAACCTTTACAAAGGAAACGGATAAGATCTAGACGATTGATTTGAAAGTGAAAGATGGGTGTAACTTTGGTTCGTTATAGAAGGATCCTTGCATCTTCCTAGCTCTCATTCCTTTTTTTGCTCCCTTTATCTTCTTTCTTTTCTCCCCCTTTTCCTACCTCCCAACTTCTTTCTGAATCTTTCCCCTGGTTTCATTCTCTTCTCCCTGTCTTCCCTCTTTACTTGCCTCTCTTTTATGTTTTTGGCTCAACTATATTGCTTTCTTCTTTTAATTTTTTTCTTTCTTAAAACCACGAAAGCAAGTTGTCTGGGCCCTTGGATTAAAGAGAGTGATATAGGGGAAAGGAGTTAGCTGGGACATCAGGGATCCTCGATGTTAATTTGTCAGTCCTTCCAGCTGCTCACATGAAGATAACCAGAATTAGATCGGACCGCTTTGGGCCAATTTTAATTTCCACTGCAAGCCTCCAACTTGAGTGGTTTGAACCCCTAAAACTGATACTCTGCTCTCTTCCCACTTACAACCAAGAAAGCTTTTACTGGTGGATCCCAATTCCTCCCACCCTTTTACTGGACCTAGTAAAATAACTGGACCTAGTAAAATAATGGAGAGAACGGTTGCGGATAGAAACATTTTAATCCAAGTCCAAGAATTTAGATTCTCAACTGACCCACGTGTACACTGATGCATGTTATCTTGCAGGCATATGTGTGGTTGTGTCTGTTTTTGTATATCAAAACTAAGTTGACATGCACCCAAACAAACTGTGTTGGGATCTAAGTGAAGGATGGACCTACTTGCCATGCATTATTAAAGTTTTAAATAAAATAATCAAATTAGAACGAAGTCCTTTGGAATAATAAGATAGAAAACTGATGGCTATCTGGGTGTGCCATTAATAAAGCCATTTCCTATAAAGCACAGCCATTAGGCAGCGAATCTAGCTTAGCACACGGGTGAAAAATAATAATCCATTCTTCACTTGAGTTGACTTCAGGGTTTGGCTAACTTCTTCCAAAGCCATCAGGGCTGTCTTGGGATTCTGATTCATACTGCGCTGAGGGACTGATGTCTCCTTTCTGAATTACGTGCTCGCCGAATTCAGATTTATTCCAGGAGTCATCTAAGCCATAGAGTCAGAGAGGATGTTTTACCATTATCTCTCCTTTCTCGAAGAGTGCTTTAAAAACCTTAAGGGTAATTCTTTCTTTCTCCGGACCCTGGAAATATAGATTCCGTCAGTAGATGGCGCACGGAGCCCTTCCACGGACGTCCTTATGTGACCTCTTTGCAACAACAACAAAAAACTCAGGATGGGGGAAAAGAAAATACAACCCTGCATACTCCAGATTCTACTTTTGGGCAAAGGAATTTATGCCAGTCTTTCAATTTATGCCAATATATTACTTATAGCCTATTCTAGAAACTGTCTATTAATTAAAAGGATTCAAAACAGAATTAACAGGTTAATTTTGTATTCAGCATATCTGAAGCTCTTTGCACTTCAGGTGAGGTACAAATGTGAAACAACCCTTTGCGTATTTGACAATGTAATTATAGAAAGTATTTTGCAAATAAATTTTTCAACCAATTTTTTCAGTTCTAAATATCACACCCCCCCCCAAAAAAATTAAATGGAAGTGATGAGGGATAAAACCATTTATTTATCCAAAAAACAATTATCTTACCAAAATTCATACTGCAGTGCTTGGCAGAGTGTGAACCACCATAGAGTTAGTTTTTGAGGAGCAGAAGAGAAAAGCAATTGACATCATCAATACTTGATAGAGAATACAAGAGGAATCTGTCCAGGATGGATCCTCATTACTGGATCACTGCTACCACCGTGGCTACTACCATGCATCATCTTCTGGTTCCAGTCCTTTTATTTGTAATTGATTTGTTTCGTTTAGAAGCTGAGGCCAGTTTGGATGTTCTAGCACCACATAACTCCTTTAAAGAGTAATTAGGGTGTTGCTTTTTAATACAATTTTAATTACTTGTGAAAGATTATTGATGTATAAACTCCAATAATTAGATCAATTAAAATTAACCCCTGCTCATTCTTTGCTGTCTCAATTTTGGGGGGAAAGGAAGAATAATGCGTGGGGAAAAAATAGATGATGAGATACCCACAAACAAACATCTTTCAAATATTAGATTCAGAATAATTAGGGATTTTTTCCATAATAGTGCACTTTTTCTATATATTTCACCCGTATGTTCATTCACCAAAATGATATTTCTCCTATTCCATGTGCCAGGCATAGAGCTAGGCTCTAAGAATATAAGAATGACAGGGTTCCCGCTCTCTGAGTCTATGACCCAAGGGAGATACTTTATCAAAACCTTATCTCTGTTTTAAATTTTATAATGCCTGAATTTGTGATAGAGACCTGTGTCACACATAAGCAAGCAGCATACAAATTTGACTGAAACATCACAAGGATAGGAAAAAGAGTGAAACAAGATTAGAATCCCAGGAGCATTGTTCTTATTCCACCTTTCAATAAGGTAGAAGGGGAAGAGCATCTTTTTTGCAACAGCAGCCAAGTTGATTTCTTTTTCTTTGATCTGAAGTGTTTTCTATGTTCACCTTATTGCAGCTCTTTTAAGGGAAAAAAAAAAAAAACTCGGTCAAAGAAAGCATACAAAGCCTTTCAAGATCATGAGCATATTTTCTCATTTGAAACAATCTCCATTTTTTTATGGAAATTTTTGGTCAAAATGTTGTTTTTTAACATTACATTTAATTCATAATTCTAGAATAGTGTATTGGGAACCCCTGAATAGTACAAATCATTGCCACTTTGAAAAAACAATTGCTTTGATACCCACTTAAGCACCTAGTCCCGAGATAAGAAACACACAAAGCCATTTTAGCCACCAGAGCCTCTTCATGTGTAAATTATTCCCTGAGAGTAATTTAAGCAATGTACTTATACATTCAGAATATAAGAGTGCCTCCGTAATAATAATTTATTAATTTAGTGGGCTGTGTCCCTGATTTAATAAATAGCACCTCAAGGCCTGAAAATTAATCAAAGATGTTATATAAGACCTACAAATGAAACAAGATAAATATTGGAGGGCAGTTGATATGGTGTGATTGAAAATGTCTTCCTAATATATATAAGGATCCCAGTGGAATATTTATAGGTGAAATACTTGTTAAATTGAATCTGCTTGCTATAAAACAAGCTATCTAAAAAGTAGACCATTTTACTGTACGTGTCTCTGGCATCTTTTCAAAGGCCACTGTGCAATTTCCTATCTTTCTTTAAAGAATGATTTAACCTCCTTGGTTTTCAGTGCAAATTCTGTTTTCATACATGATTTCACCTCTCCCATTCATATATTACAATAGGAATGGAGTTGTTAAAACAACTTAAAATCATAAACTGTTTTTGGCCTTATTTGATAAAATGGAAAAATATTGGGTCTATGAACTAATGTCAACAGGTAAAACTTCAATCAAAAGTACAAAAGAAATTTAGGAAGAAGAAATTACTCCCTTCCTTGTAATAAATGACTTGAGAGTGGTTTGAAAATAATACTAAGCCTCTGAGAAGTGAGTGATTTACTACTTTCTGGTAGGATCAAGTATCCTGGTGGAGTTAAACTATTTACAGTCAGCTCTGAATAACCCATGAGCATATTATCCACTTTGTAGATAATCTACAGTGACACAATTTACATGTGTGGGGTTTTTGTTAATGTAAATTTATGTTAGAGTCAGATTTTTTTTAATTGTACAAAATGTGCAAGACTGCCTCTATTTGTCAGTTTCCATTCATAGTTTTCTCATAGAGAAGTCCATATTTCCTATCTTTAGCACTTTGTCCAAAGTCCAAAGACCTCTTTTGGACGCCACTTTCTAATTTTTATAAGCAATTTGTTATCCCAGAGATAGACTTACTTGGCAAAATAAGTCTATTTTATTTTATTTTATTCCTTATTGGTCTGGGAAGCAACAGAAATCGATAGCAAAGAAAGACTACTCATTTACCAGTGTAGTGAATCAAAAGAACTCCTAGGGACTATGATTATTTCTATAGTTCTAGTATGTATTCTTCATGAAATCAAATAAGGGAAAGATAGGGAAGGATGATCTTTTTTAAAAAAAATAAAAGATCATTTATTTACAATATTATATTGGTTTCAGGTGTACAACATAGTGTTCAATGTTTTTATAGGTTAAACTGCATTTAAAGTTATTATAAAATATTAGCTATATTTTCTATACCACGCAATATATTCTTGTATCTTATTTATTTTACGTGTAGTAGTCTGTGCTCTTTAATCTCCTACCCCTATATCGCCCCTTCCCCATTCCTCTCCTTACTGGTAACTGCTAGTTTGTTTTCTATACTGAGTCTGCTTTTGTTATATTCATTCGTTCTATTCTTTTGATTCCACATGTAAGTGATAACATACAATATTTGTCTTTCTCTGGGAAGGACTATCTTCTGAACTGTAGTGGTAGCAATGTGGCAGAAATTTCAAGTTTCAACAAGGAGATAAAAGTGACTGAGGAATAAAAAAGGACTTTACTTATTTCTATACAATTATATCCTTAATATATATTATTTCAATCTTTTGGCTTCTGCTTCATGACTTTGACATTTTGGTTTTATTATTAATTCAGTGCATTCAATTAACTTTTATTGGCTGTCCACTGAAGGTCAGCCACTCTTCTTGGTCCTTTGAAAAATCAGGCTACAAGTATAGGATACCTTTAACACCATCATTTATTTTAAGTCATTTATAATTGTTGCCTTAGAGTTGATAAGTTGTTACAAATAATAAAAGATGTTTATTAAGCACTTAACAATAAATCTTTGTTATTCACTTATATCTCTATAAGAAAGAAAGATTTAGCCATGACATTGGCAATAATCCTTACAAAGGAAAAGGAAGAAAGAAAGCATGGTTGAAATTATTTACTAAGGTCACAAGCAGGTACCGAGTGTACTTCCAAATCAAAATTTCATTTTTAAGCCTACAATTGGTCCATTTGGGACAATTTGAGTCTCAAAAAAGAATCTATGAGTCTGTAATGATACTTTGAGAAAACTAGCAAGCAGATAAAAAGGAAAATATCTCCTCATAGAAAAATACTAGCTAATTAATGTATGTAAAAGGAATGACAGACTTTGAAAGATCATTATTTTGCAGCAACCAATGCAGTAATAGATTTAGTCAAAACTCATCAATATAGGTTGAAAATAAAGAGTGAAAGATTTTTGGAGAACATATTATTCACAATGATACCATGCCTCATTGCATCATTCCACAGATTGCATATGAATTATAAAAGAAGAAAAGAGTCTTTACAGTGGAGAAATCTGGTGGAGATCACTTAACCAAGTGACTATAACCAATGATAAGATGATCTGACATGTCCCTCTTGATATGATTAACAAAAAGCATACAGCATCACCTATGTCATATTCCTGTCAAAAATGTTTGCATCTGTGAGGAAGAAATCAGACAAATCCAGGTCATGTGGGATATTTTACAAGATAACTGGCCTGGAGTCTTCAGAAATCAATATCATAGCTGACTTCTCTCCTTGAAAAGTGAGGAAATGTTTCAGACTAAAGGCAACGAAAGAAACATGACAACTAAATACAATACCTGATAGTTGACTAGATTCTAGATCCAAAAGCAAACATATAAACAACAACAAAAAAAAACAGTTTAAGGAAATTCCTGAAATGACTGGGGAAATTTGAATATGTACTATATATATACGGTAGCAGGGCCTCCCTGTTAGCTCAGATGGTAAAGAATCTGCCTACAATGCAGAACACCTGGGTTCAATCCCTAGGTTGGGAAGATCCCATGGAGAAGAGAATGGCAACCCACTCCAGTAATGTTACCTGGAGAATCCCCATGGACAGAGGAGCCTGGCAGGCTACAGTCCATGAGGTTGCAAAGAGTTGGACACGACTCAGCTACTAACACACACACACATACAGTATCAGGTTAAATTAAGTGGATGTGTTAATGACTTTGTGGTTATACAGAAGACTCTCCTAGTTCTTAGGAACTACATGATGAAGTGTTTAGGAAAGTATTCTGATGTCTAACTTATAACTTAATCTCAAGTAGATTAATGAAAATAATAAATCCATTGTTATACACAATTATACATTGAGAGCAAGAGAGAACACAAATGAATTGAAGTGATCATTGCACTACATTTTCTGTAGTTTTTTTTTTTTCTTAAAGTATAAGTTTTAGGGGAAAAATGATCCTCAAGGTTCAAAACTAATTTCTGAATTCAGTATAAGGGTTTTCAATAGCATGTCTTTTGTTTCCTTAAAAAAAGAAAAAAAGAAGAACAAAAGTAGGGGAAATAGAGAGAAAATATTGTAATCAAAAGGATTTTGTTTGAAAGAAAAGATAGAAGATCAGATTTGGTGGGGGCGGGCACTCGATCCTTTATAATCTTTCTTTTGTGCTCACCACCAAATTTGTTTTTGAATTATAAAAGTGTGAGGGCTTTTGGTTGACTAACATGTTTAAGGTAAGCATCTTTGGTGATCTTCGCTTTTCTCCAGTAATGAAAGGTTCCAAAAGGGAGCAAGATGCAGGATATGAGTCTGGCATGCCCTACCGAATTAGTGGCAATATTTTCATGTGAAGGTTCTTTCAAAAGTAGATGCTGTATGTGAAAGGTTTCCTTCATGAGATTACAGCAATTTAAAGGTCATTCAGTTCGACAGATCGCTTAATTGTGCACCATTAAGCATTTCTCTAAAAGAAGTGTGTGTGTGTTTAATAGCATTCAAGGACTGCCAATATCAGCATTGTCTAACTTAGAAAGATTTTTTTTTTTTTCATGGCTTTTATCACTGACCTGGTGTATAATGCCCTGACTTTCCTTTTTTATTGCTCAAGGGCAGCTGGGTGAGTAGCCTTGGCTCATTTAGAAACCATCTAATACTTTTGTTCTCTGTTAATATTTTCTTTAAAGGTCACCTACCTCTGACACCTGTCAGGTTTGCACTTCTCAGAATCAGGAATAGGACCTTCTCTTGATCCATTTACAGGCTATGCAGTGTCTAAAGACTGCAGCAGGTTTGAACAAATAGCAGATTAATAAATTACTCTTCAGGCTCTCATTCTTAGGGCCAGGATCCTAGTGAGGATTTTTTGTTGTCATTGTTAACCATGTACCAGAGAGAGGAATGGGTAAGATTAGACAAAATAGAAGCAAGGTAGAGACCTCTATGTTTCCATTCCAAACTTCAGAGAGAGTAGGGTACACAAAGACACCACTCTTTCCTCAAAATGTCAGTCAGGAGCAAAGAAGGTCATCGAGAGAAACAATTGGAGAAAAAAAATAAATCAGACTCCAAATAAAAGACACATAAACAAGATAAATCCAAATCACTTTAAGGGGGGAAAAAAAAAACAAGCTAAACCACAAAACAAATAAGATAAATTTACTGTAAAAAAATTTATTTACTCTGAGGGTAAAGATTTTAGAGATGGATTTTGACTTTGATTTGGTAACCCCAATGTAGTAGCTATGACTGCATATAATATAGTCCATATAATTTCTCAATTAATTAGTTGTTATACTGTGGTTCTTACCCAAACTGTGGTTTCTCTGTAGACAAAAGGCACAAGATTGTCCTTCAGAGATGTCATACCTCTTAACTTTTCCTTCAGTTAAGACTTTTAATTCTCTTATACAAATGCATACAGCTGTGTACTGATCCTGCCATACCCCAGACATTTTGATTAAAGATCAACACATTGGCCTACAAGTCAAAAACTTCCATAGAACTTGAAGGCTGAGATCATTTGCACTTAGCAGGTAAACGATGTAAAGTTTCCAGGCCACGGTACAAAATATCTCAAACCGCTTTGTTTTCCTTGACTCACCAGCTTGGTACAAATGTTTTCACTGTCAGACACCCAAGGTTTTGATTTTTGTTGTTTTATCTGGGGAAGAAATTATGACTCCTCTAATCCTTATTAAAAGTGTGTGATGTGGGCTAGGTCGCTTCAGTCATGCCGATTCTTTGCCATCCTACAGACTGTGCAGCCTGCCAGGCTCCTCTGTCCATCGGATTCTCCAGGCAAGAATACTGGAGTGGATTGCCATGCCCTCCTTCAGGGGATCTTCCCAACCCAGGGATGGAACCCATGGCTCTTAATGTCTTCTGCATTGGCAGGGGGGTTCTTTACCACTAGCGCCACCTGGGAAGCCCCCTATTATAAGTGACAGTCACCATATAAGCGGATATTGCTTCTGCTCCTAGATTCACCAATCTGTAAAACTGTTTAGGGCTCTATTAGAAAAGTGTTTCCCTAACAGCTTCTTTTAAACAGATATTTATTGTATATGTCTTATATGCAAAGGCTTCTCTGGTGGCTCAGACAGCAAAGAACCTGCCTGCAATTCAGGACACCTGGGTTCAGTCCCTGGATGGAGAAGATTCCCCTGGAGAAGGGAATGACTACCCACTCCAGTATTCCTGCCTGGAGAATTCCATGGGCAGAGGAGTCTGGCGAGCGAGCTGTAGTCCAGGAGGTAGCAAAGAGTCAGACACAATTGAGCGACTTACACCTTTACTTTCCCTATTATACACAAAGCACATGCAGAATTAAGCTTTGCAGTTTTAGAATAGAATTCAATCGGAAAGGGCTTCCCTGATTATCCAGTGGTTAAGAATACACCTGGCAATGCAGGGACACATGTTTAATCCCTGGTCCCAGAAGATCCCACATGCCCCACGGAACTAAATCTGAGGACCACAGCTACTGAAGGCCAAGTGCTCTAGAGTCCTTGCTCTGCAACAAGGGAAGCCATAGCAGTGAGAAGCCCGCACACTGCAACTGGAGAAAGCCTATGCAGCAGCGAAGACCCAGGGTAACCAAAAATAAACAAATAAATGACTTTAAAACAGAATTTAATCAGGAAGGCAATTTGGTAGAGTAATGTTGGTTAAAGGAGAGACAGAGGAGGAAAAAGAGAAGGTACAGGAAAGAAATACTTGGAAACAAGCAACTAAATAAGAAAATCTGCCAAAAGTCAATGTTGAAAAATTTGCAAGTATTTAATTTTTTAATTCCTCAAGATGATATATTTCCTGGACTAAATCAACTTGTTAAAAAATAAGAAACAGTATGAATAACATACCATGGGCACAGTTAGAATTTGAAAAAACTTGGGAATGGAGAAGCAAGTCTTCTCCAGAATCCCTATACAGGATTCTGTCTTTATGAAAAAATGCCATCAAGGCTGAGGTGCACCAAACTTCATTTTTACTACTGGGATAAATTAAAACAGTCTTGGTCCTGGTTTTATTATAGCAGCAGTTTTTAACTGCACTCTTTCCCCTGCTACTCTAGTATTTGATAAAAGTGGTCATATTCAAAAGCTACTTAGTGTTTCATGAGTTGACACCTTGAAAAAGCAGGTCTGAAGGTAATTGCAAAGGTTTCGTTATTTCATTTTACATGTTTGGAGTCAAGACGTCATTGACTCATGTACATATACATGGAAAATTCTATAAAGCAGAATTAAATAAACCTTAGCAGATTTTTTTTTTCTTTTAAAAGTATTGACCTAAATGTTAGTTGGCTAAACTGCTCCCTAATGTCAAAGGACTCGATGGACATGACGTGAGTCTGAGTGAACTCCGGGATTTGGTGATGGACAGGGAGGCCTGGCGTGCTGCAATTCATGGGGTCGCAAAGAGTCGGACGCGACTGAGTGACTGAACTGAACTGAATGTCAAAGATAGAGTGGTTTAATTCTTGGGCATAAGCAAGCCCACTTGGCAAAACTGGGGGCATAAGTAATTCTGAGCCAAGTACAAATCCATTGATCATCCGTTAGATCATTGAAAAAGCAAGAGAGTTCCAGAAAAACATCTACTTCTGCTTTATTGACTATGCCAAAGCCTTTGACTGTGTGGATCACAACAAACTGTGGAAAGTTCTTCAAGAGATGGGAATACCAGACCACCTGACCTGCCTCCTGAGAAATCTGTATGCAGGTCGAGAAGCAACAGTTAGAACTGGACATGGAACAACAGACTGGTTCCAAATAGGAAAAGGAGTACATCAAGGCTGTATATTGTCACCCTGCTTTATTTAACTCATATGCAGAGTACATCATGAGAAACTCTAGACTAGATGAAGCACAACCTAAAATCAAGATTGTCGGGAGAAATATCAATAACCTCAGATATGCAGATGACACCACCCGTATGACAGAAAACAAAGAACTAAAGAGCCTCTTGATGAAAGCGAAAGAGGAGAGTGAAAAAGTTGGCTTAAAGCTCAACATTCAGAAAACTAAGATCATGGCATCCAGTCCCATCACTTCATGGCAAACAGATGGGGATACAATGGAAACTGACAGATTTTATTTTGGGGGGCTCCAAAATCACTGCAGATGGTGACTGCAGCCATGAAATTAAAAGACTTTTACTCGTTGGAAGAAAAGCTTTGAGAAACCTAGACAGCATATCAAAAAGCAGAGACATTACTTTGCCAACAAAGTTCTGTATAGTCAAAGCTATGGTTTTTCCAGTAGTCATATATGGATGTGAGAGTTGGACCATAAAGAAAGCTGAGTGCCAAAGAACTGATGCTTTGGAACTGTGGTGTTGGAGAAGACTCTTGAGAGTCCCTTAGACTGCAAGGAGATCCAACCAGTCCATCCTAAAGGTGATCAGTCCTGAATATTCATTGGAAGGACTGATGCTGAAGCTGAAACTCCAATACTTTGGCCGCCTGATGCGAAGAACTGCCTCATTGGAAAAGACCCTTATGGTGGGAAAGATTGAAGGCGGGAGGAGAAGGGAATGATAGAGGATGAGATGGTTGGATGGCATCACGGACTCAAGGGACATGAGTCTGAGTAAACTCCAAGAGTTGGTGATGGACAGGTAGGCCTGGCATGCTGCAGTCCATAGGGTCACAAAGAGTCAGACACGACTGAGCGACTAAACCGAACTGAACATTTCTCAAAAAGGAAGTTCTTTGACATCAAGAAGTTGCCTCCAATTGGCAGACTTTCCAAAAATAACAAAGTTGAGACATCTTATTCTATTGTAGTAATAGAAAAAAATTTCAGAATAACTTTTGATTACTAATAGTATAAAATTCGTTTAAACTAGAAACAAAGATGGCCCCCAGACAATTGTTAAACTAAGGGGAAAGCAGTATTTTTTTAAACCCCAAGTTAATTTTCATGTTGAGTTTTTTTTTTCTTTCAGTGAACACAGTTTTCTAAGTATTCATTCTGTGAAACAATCACAGTAAAACTAAAATAAAAATTAGATCTTGTTTGAATCATGATAATTATCATCTACTAGTCACTTAAAATCCATTCTTCAGGAAAGAATATATTTTCTCAAAAAATAAAATCGTGATTGGATAATTATATCAGAAGTGGGGAGGGGAAAAACAATTAGTAATTGGAAATTTTTACATAAAATTTTAATCCCCTGCTTCTCCTGGGGAAAAAAATTCAGAAGATCTGGTCATCCAAGGCTCACTTATTGGAATGGGAACTCAGTTTACATTGAATGTAGGCTGCTGCATTAGACTAGGTTGTCCTTCTCTGGTTACCTAGAGTACTGCTTTCTGCATTTCACTCATTCATTCAACTGGCCTAATCCTTCAGACCTTTTCTGTGTTAGTGAAGATAATCTTATCCCTAGCATCCCACTATTGACTTAGAACAGATGTGGTTAATCTATGGTGGGCAAGCTATGTTTAGCAGGACCAATCAGGCTTCAAGCCTTTTAAGCCTAAAAAAAAATTATATTTTTAAATAGTCAAACAGAAGTGTTAAAGAATATTTCATGACATGTGAAAACTGAGATTTAAATCTCAGTGTCCATAAGTAAAGTTTTATTTGAAACATACCAAAGCTTTTCATACATGTTATCTATGTCTGCTTTTGGGCTACAAGGGCAGAATGGAGTAGTTGTGACAGTGACTACATGGACCACAAAGCCTTAAATCGTTTCTGTCTGGCCCTTTACCAAAATAGTTTTCTGACCCCTGTCTGAAACTATACTGTCCAATAAAAATGAGATGTGGACCTCATACGTAATTTTGAATGCTCTGCCTGTGTGCTGAGTCGCTTCAGTTGTGTCCGACTCTTTGAGACCTCCGATGATGGTGGCTAAACTGACAGGCGGGGTCTGCCAATCCTGGGGTCTCTCATTTCCGGTGTTAACAGCTCCTGGCCCATGCTGTTCTTTCCCTCCCTTCTGTCATCTGCAGCGCAGGTTCTCCCTCTGTGCTCACCCTACCCCTTGGATATCCTCTCTCCCGCGGTAATAGACTTGAACAATTCTAATACAATACAGTAATTATTATAATGGTGCTTTGTTCAAAATAGCAAGAAAGAGAAAGGAAAGAGGGTCAGGGATTTGGAGGAGGTTCTTCACAATCAGTGGTCCTTCTTATTCACATTACATAGCACCATTTTATCATTCAACATTATTAAGAACATGTTTTTGAGAATGAATTGTTGTATGTGAAAATCAGACCATAAAAACGTGATTAGTCAGAATGTTTCTATGTGTGTATGTAAATACATAGAGAAATAAGAAACTCACTGTTGTGAGTCCCCAAAATAAGGGCAGAAAATACAATTCATGTGTGAACACTAAGCTTTTGCCCAGAGGAAAACTGTCTTTCTTAATTTTTTGATGTAAAAAATACTTATATATGCCTAAACCTCTTATAAGCACTTTACAAATGTTAGCTTTTTGACCTAATACTTGCATAATGTTAGGATATTATTAGCACCCCCATTCTAGGCCTGAGCAATCTGAGGTCCTAAGAGAATAGTTTGTTCACACAGCTAGTTGTGACCCACTAGGGTGATCACTGTCTGGTTTGCCCAGAATGTCCATTGACAAGCCTGTATACTCATGAAACTCTTTGATCCTGGGAAAACCAGGATAAGAGGTCCCTCTAAAATTCAAACCTTGGCAATGTGACTCCAGACTCCATGCTACTAATGTGCTGTGTCCCTCGCAATAATGCAGTGATAACCCTAATAAATGTGGAAACACCATGCATAGAAATGAGCCAAACAAAATCAGACATGAAATCTTGGCTATTACATGATTGGTCTACTGGAAAAATGCACCTTCAGCTCACCTGCTGCTGCTGCTACTGCTGCTGCTAAGTCGCGTCAATCGTGTCCGACTCTGTGCGACCCCAGAGACAGCAGCCCACCAGGCTCTGCTGTCC
Organism: Budorcas taxicolor; assembly: GCF_023091745.1. NCBI lineage: Eukaryota > Metazoa > Chordata > Mammalia > Artiodactyla > Bovidae > Budorcas > Budorcas taxicolor. Next base: position 26,979,775 of record NC_068917.1, on the reverse strand, counting down.
CTGGGATTCTCCAGGCAAGAACACTGGAGTGGGTTCAGCTCACCTAATCTCCCAATAAACGCTCCAGAATGTGCTGAAGTTAATTTGCATCAATTGCTTGCAGCTGGAGAGCAGACCTGACCATTGCGGCCTGCACGTGTGTGTGTTCAGTTGCCCAGTCATGTCTGATGCTTTGAGACCCCACGGACTGCAGCCTGCCAGGCTGCTCTGTCCGTGGAATTCTCCAGGCAAGAATACTGGACTGGTTGCCATTCCCTCCTCCATGGGATCTTCCCCGACCCAGGGATTGAACCTGCATCTCCTGTATTGGCAGTGGCATTCTGAAGGGTGAAGGCATTTTTCCCATGGATTGGCAGGTTGCGGAGGGTTTGTGGGGGAGGGGGGTAAGGGAAGGGAGGTGCAGGGAATTGAAGGAAACACTGAACAGATATTCTTCCCTCAGCCTGGAGAGACACTAGGCAGCGATGGGGTGAAGAGGCACAGACAGGAGAGAGCATGGTGTTCCCAGTAGTCAGAGGAAGAACAGCAGTGGGAGGTGAGGAGCCCACTCCTGAAGAGCCTTGTGTGTCGTGCTAAGAAATTTAAATTTTTCTGTGCTGGTAGGATGCCGCTGAAATGATCTGAGCAGAGGACTAATATGATTAGATTTGCATGTTAAAAAGATTGCAGTAGGAGAATGTTTCTCAAACAGTGTCCTAAGGAATGTGCCATGCAGAAACACAGTTAATGGTAACCTAGTTATTAAATGGACCAGAAAAAATTTAAAAAGAACTTTGACAATCTCCTGGAAAGGGAATATAAAAGTGATAAAAAGACTTAAACATATAACAGAAAATAAGTCAGAAAATATTTTAAGCCACTTGAACTAACAATGTATTTAAGGATGAAGAAGAGAAAGTTTATTAAAGGAACAAGTTCTTGACCTCAATACTGATTCAGGAAGGGTTAGGGAGGTTGCAGTTTCTAACCCATCCCCAGCGGTAGCAAATAGTGGTCAATGGTTGGGTATTCTAAATCAATTGGAAAAAACATAAACAAAAATCATGGTGACTGACTAGAAGTTCTTATCACCTCCCTGAAGCATGCTTTATCTTTTTTAAAGAAATACTTCTTTCCACATGCGAAGGTAACATTTTGCTTTGTGATCTATTTTAAAAATTGGAAGGAGAAAATTTGTTTTAATCCTTAGCATATATGTTTATTTCAGTTTTTGTATGTTATTAGCTTTTAAAATGTCAAACATTTTATCCTTTCCTAATGTATGCCTCACAGTTTATTTTCTAAAACCGATAATCTCTCTATATTTTTATTTGGTTTAACATTTATTCATTAACAAATATTTCCTGAATACATTTCCCCCTTATGCCACAAAGAACCAATAATTGGCAAGATAGACAAATCTGGCTACTCCCTCATGGAGAATATAGGCTAGTGGCGGGAAAAAAAAAAAAAAAAACTATAATGTGATGTGTAAAGAACATGATAGAAACTGACTTTACTTACCCAATATCTATTTACCACGTTTCCTGTTAAGAGAACCCCAGTTTGGTTGGGTTGTAACTGATTGTATTTTCCCCAAATGGCCACACCAATATTTTGATCCTACATTCTCTTCCAGAACCTGCCACCCCTACATTTAGAGGTAAGATCAACCTCCCCTCCTGTTTAACCTGGGCAGTCTTTTGTATTTGCCACAATGACCAGAGTATAGCACAAGTGATGCTGTGTGACTTCCAAGCCTAAGTCATAAAAGGCAATATGGTTTCCATCTCAGTCTCTCTTGGGACCCTTACCCTTGGGGCTCAGCCATTATGGTGTGGGAAGCCAGGCACCCACATGAAAAGGTCATGTGTAGGTATGCTAACTACAGTTCCAACTGTGTGGGTCTGCTTGGCTGGAAGCCAGCAACAACTGCTGTTAAGTGTTGATGCCAAGTAGAAGAGAGACAGGACATTTCTGTTGAGTTCTGCTTAAATGGCATATTTGTGAGAAAAGCATGTGTTTTCTTTTTAATCCAGTAAGTTTTGAGTTGGTTTGTTGCATAGCAATAGACACCCAGAACACCAACTTTAAAAACTACATTTCCCAGCCTTCCTTGCAGATTAGAGTGACCCTGTGACATGATTCTGACTAATAAGATGTAAGTAGTCTTCTGGGAAGGACTCAACCGGTTCAGGACTTCAGGACCTGGACCCTTTGTTCTTTCTTCTGCCTACAACTCAGAGTGAACTCCTACAACCATTTTATAAGAATGAGATTGAAGACCACATTCTAAGGATTCCAGAACAGGAACATAGAAAAGGTGCTTAACATCCTTAGTCTTCAGAATGATGCAAATTAAAAGTGCCATGAGATACCATTTCATACTTCTAAAATGGCAAAAGTTTAAAAGAAAAACAACATCAGATTTTGGTGTGGATGTGCAGTAACTAGAACTTGAATACATTTCTAGTTAGAGTGTAAAATGGTACCAATACTTTGGAAAACTGTTTAGCAGTTTCCAACAAAGATAAAAATATACCTCTTCTATGATCCAGCTGTACAACTTCTAGGTTTTCAATTAAATTTGAAACATATATTTACAAAAAGACTTATCAGGGAATGTTTATAATGGTTCTATAACTCAAACAACAAGAGAGTTGATTAAAAATGGATTAACAAGTTGTATGTACACTATATTGGAAAACTGGCAAGAAAACCAGATAAACTACTCATATATGCAGCAACATGGATGAATCTCGAAAACATAGTTTGAGCAAAAGCAGCCAAACATTTAAGAGTGTGTACTACATGATACTATTTCTTTGACATTCAAGAACCTATGAAACTAATGGACTGTGACAGAAATCAGAACAGCAACTGCCTCATGGAGGGATTGATTAAAAAGTCACAGAGGAACTATCTGGAATAATGGAAAAACTCTACATCAGAATTGAGATGTTAGTTCCCCAGGTATTCACAATTGTCAAAACTCATAAACTGTATACTGCTCTAAGATGTATGCACTTGACTATATGTAATTTATTTTTAAATTAGATAACTAAAAATAAATATGAACTTACTTTTCAATTGGTTATTTAATCCTGAGATGCACTCAGAGGAACTAGGCCTTAAATATTACTGATTTGCTGTGATAGCTAACTTATAGTAGCAATATTTAATGTTAGGAATGAAAATATTTTTGTGACCAGGTCTTGCTGACCAGTAAAACATTATCTCTAATTCACTTACCCAAAACAGTATATTCCAAACCAAATCATGTTCAACAGGAATTTTCTTTCTCCTTTTTCCCAAGCTAAGATAACCATAACAAAACTATGTAAACAAAGCCTCATACCAGCAACTATTAATAACAGGGCTTCTTGACAAAAAGGGATGTCTAAACTTGCATCTGAAACACAGCAGGATTAGGCAGGAGAAAAGGGAGAAGGGAGAATAGGGGTGAAGTGAAGTCCCAGAGGCGAAGAAACAAACAAACAAACAAAGTATATATATATAGAGAGAGAGAAGGAGACAGAAACAGACAGACAAATAGAGAAAAAAAATTGAAAGATGATCAGTGAGTTAATTGCAATACCCTCAATCACCGAAAAGGCTAGTACAATTACCTAACTAAAAGAAATAATGTTTGACAGGGAAAAGTCACAGAGAACTTTGAAGGGCATCTTGGTCTGGATGGTGGGTGTGTGCATATGTGAAATTCATTAAGGTTTATATGCATATTAATATGCCTTACATGTGTTACTACATCTATGGTATGCCTCAGTTTAAAAGAGAGGAAAAAAAGAAAAGATATGAGATAGAGGTAGAGACAGAGGGACTGAGCTTTAGACACAGAGTTCAGCGGAATGGAAAAAAGTGACTTGAATGAAAATATATTTAGGTGGTAAATTTGATAATGCCTGATGACTGGGTGAGTTAGACCAAGAATGTAAGGAAGAGGTACCCTCACTTCTGACTTGGGCAGCTGGCTGGATGATGGTAAAGATGACGGAGATAGCAAAGATGAGGATTTGGGTAATATGACAAGGTCGATTTTGAACACGGTTGAGTTCTGGCTAACTTCTAAATTGAAGAAGACTCTATTTTCCTGTGACTGGTCACACAGCTGCTCAGTTAAATTTTTGTTGAATAAATAATGCTCAGTAAGTGGTTGAATAAATAGATCTGAATTTCAGAAGAGAAATCTGGGCTAAAGGAATGTATTTAATAAACATGAGTGTATATGGAAAGGGTTTAGAGAGTGCTATTTTTCTATAAGATAGAGGTTTAGCTAGGTACCAGGCTCCTCAATAGAGATTTATATTTCCCAGCCTCCTATTGTAGCTAATTGTGACCACATGCCTGGGTTCTGACCTGTGGGATTTAGCAGAAACAGTGTTCACAATTTCTAAGTCATGTCCTTTATAAGAAAGAAGCATAGTTCCCATCTTCTGTGGATTGAATACAGGTATGGTAATGAAGTAACTTCGACCCTATGCATGAAGGCCGTACCAAACAGATGTAACTTAAACAGACCATGAGTTCTCTAAATCATTGGGCTACCCTATTATTCATGGACCATATACATAAAATATTACATGAGAATTATCTTTTAAAGTATTTTTTGTCTTTTGTACAGCATTCTATTCTCTATTTGAGCTAATCCAACTGTTATTTAAAGCCAGGGGAGAAGGTTAAAAATGAGAAGTATCAGGAGTGTATGGAATTGTAAAGGCTGAGGAAAAAGACAGGAAAGGAATGGTCCACTGTGCCAAAGACTTTGATCCATCGAGAAAGGAAAAGATTCAAGAGCATCCCCTCAGGATGCTGAATTTCACTGTTTTGTTCAGTGATATGAAATCACACTCAGCACCACATGAACTAATTTTATCTCATTAATTATGACTAAGTACAGTCAATGTCTTCTCATTTTTACTTCTCTTCTACTTGGTCTAGTAGACACTGTTTTGCCTTTGTTAAAAATCTCACCAATGATTCTTACCCATGAAGGATTTTAGCAATCTAATATTGTGTTTCGGTAGACACCCTGGGAGGTACCGGTATTGGATCCATTTTTATTCTAAATTAATTAAGCCTGGACTGGAACCAACTAGCGCGACTCCAGGCGATTAGTTGTTTTGTTCAGTCACTAAGTTGTGTGCCTGACAAGTCGCTTCAGTGGTGTCCAACCCTGTGCGACCCCGTGGACTGTAGCCCACCAGGCTCCTCTGTCCATGGGATTCTTCAGGCAAGAATACTGGAGAGGGTTGCCATGCCCTCCTTCAGGGGATCTTTCCGATTCAGGGATTGAACCCATGTCTCATATAGCTCGTGCACTGCAGGTGGATTCTTTATGCTGAGCCACTGGGGAACCCCCACTAAGTTGTGTACCTCTTACAAAAATTATATGGTATATTAATCTAGCAGAAAGAAATGATAGGCATTTCAGGCCAGAGTGGCTGTTAGTTAATAGTCTTCTTGTGCAAGGGACAGGAACTGAGGAAAGTGAGGGAAGGACTCATTGGAAGAGTCCCAAGGAACCCAGGCCATCCTAGGAAACTCCAGGACTAGAGCCAGGGACTTAATGCTATCCCCACTTCCTCCGTGCCCCTTTCCTCTGGTTGTCAGTGTTACGTTTTCACACATATTTATGCTTTGAGGGCAGGAGCTACAATGTGTGCTTTTAACAATTACACTAGTTTAGGTTCCTAGAAAGAAAATTTGGGAAAAGGACCATGGACCTTTTATAAAATTATTGATATGTTGCCAATTATTTTCCTCCAAAAATACCTTATAATCAACTTAGGCTGTCAATAAAAGGGTATGCCTATGCTTATTTTGAAACAACCTCATCAGCCATAACTTTTATAAATTTTAGAGTTTTTGTTTTTCAGTAAAATAAAATTATATGTCGCTGATATTTTACTTTGTTAACTACTAACAGCGAATCATTTCACATAATATTGGTCATTTATGTTTCTGTGTCTGAGATTTGTCTACACATTTGTTGTTGTACGTTTTTCCATTGAAGTTTCAGTGTTTTCCTGATTTAAACTGCTAATCATTTTTTTCAGATAGTTTTCCTTTGTAATTTACTTCTCAGTTTTTGATGGTTTCTTTTAAATTGTTCATGTAGTTAAACCTTTGTTTTTGATTCCTTTGTGATTTAGCCCATTGGTTTTATGCTTAGACAATTCCTCATTCATATCTAGGACAAGCAAATATTTTAAATAGTTCCCTAAAACATCTATTTCTGCTTTATTGACTATGCCATAGACTTTGATTGTGTGGATCACAATAAACTGTGGAAAATTCTGAAAGAGATGGGAATACCAGACCACCTGACCTGCCTCTTGAGAAATCTGTATGCAGATTAGGAGGCAACAGTTAGAACTGGACATGGAACAACAGACTGGTTCCAAAAGGAAAAGGAGTACATCAAGATTGTATATTGTCACCCTGCTTATTTAACTTTTATGCAGAGTACATCATGAAAAACGCTGGGCTGGAGGAAGCACAAGCTGGAATCAAGATTGCCAGGAGAACTCTCAATAACTTCAGATATGCAGATGACACCACCCTTATGGCAAAAAGTGAAGAGGAACTAAAAAGCCTCTTGATCGAAGTGAAAGAGGAGAGTGAAAAAGTTGGCTTATTAAAGCTCACCATTCAGAAAATGAAGATCATGGCATCTGGTCCCATCACTTCATGGGAAATAGATAGGGGAAAAGTGGAAACAGTGTCAGACTTTATTTTGGGGGGCTCCAAAATCACTGCAGATGGTGACTGCACCCATGAAATTAAAAGACACTTAGTTCTGGAAGGAAAGTTATGACCAACCTAGATAGCATATTCAAAAGCAGAGACATTACTTTGCCAACAAAGGTCCATCTAGTCAACGCTATGGTTTTTCCAGTAGTCATATATGGATGTGAGAGTTGGACTGTGAAGAAAGCTAAGCACCAAAGAATTGATGCTTTTGAACTGTGGTGTTGGAGAAGACTCTTGAGAGTCCCATGGACTGCAAGGAGACCCAACCAGTCCATTCTAGAGGAGATCAGCACTGGGTGTTCTTTGGAAGGAATGATGCTAAAGCTGAAACTCCACTACTTTGGCCACCTCATGTGAAGAGTTGACTCATTGGAAAAGACCCTGTTGCTGGGAGGGATTGGGGCAGGAGGAGAAGGGGACGACAGAGGATGAGATGACTGGATGGCATCACTAACTCGATGGACACGAGTTTGAGTGAACTCTGGGAGATGGTGATGGACAGGGAGGCCTGGCATGCTGTGATTCATGGGGTTGCAAAGAATTGGACACGACTGAGCGACTGAACTGAACTGAACTGAAACATTCTTTTAGCTTTCAAACCAGACTTTGGCACACATGAATTATATTTCATGTATGTGCTTTAATATTTCTCTATTTGTTTACTTTATATTTAACACTTTTTACATTTAACATCTGGAATATATTTTAATTTATTTTGTAAGCTGACAATTTAACTTCCATAGCTAGCTAATTTATAGAACAGTTTCTCTTTGGCCCATTTTAAAGTGATAACTTTATTATTTACATCATTTTTGTAAGTAATAGTATTTATTGGTGGCTATTTATTCTGTTCAAAAAATATGGATCACAGAAAAAAGCAAAGAGTTCCAGAAAAAATATCTACTTCTGCTTTATTGACTATGCCAAAGCCTTTAACTGTGTGGTTCATGACAAACTGTGGAAAATTCTAAAAAAATAGGAATACCAGACCACCTGACCTACCCCCTGAGAAATCTGTGTGCAGGTCAGGAAGCAACAGTTAGAACTGGATATGGAATAACAGAATGGTTCCAAATCAGGAAAGGAGTACGTCAAGGCTGTATATTGTCACCCTGCTTATTTAAATTATGCAGAGTACCTCATGTAAAACGCTGAGCTGGATGAAGCACAAGCTGGAATCAAGATTGCAGGGAGAACTATCAATAACCTCAGATATGCAGATGACACCACCCTAATGGCAGAAAGTGAAGAGAAACTAAAGGACCTCCTGATGAAAGGGAAAGAGGAGAGTGAAAAAGTTGGCTTAAAACTCAACATTCATAACACTAAGATCATGGCATCTGGTCCTGTGGCAAATAGATGGGGAAATAATGGAAACAGTGACAGACTTTATTTGGGGGGGCTCCAAAATCACTATAGATGGTGACTGCACCCATGAAATTAAGAGATGTTTGCTTCTTGGAATAAAAACTATGACCAAGCTAGACAGCATATTAAAAAGCAGAGACATTACATTGCCAACAAATGTCCATCTAGTCAAAGCAATGGTTTTTCCAGTAGCCATGTATGGATGTGAGAGTTGGACTATAAAGAAAGTTGGTCTTGGAGTACAGAATGAAGCAGGGCAAAGGCTAATAGAGTTTTTCCAAGAGAACTCGCTGGTCATAGCAAACACCCCCTTCCAACAACACAAGAGAAGACTCTACACATGGACATCACCAGATGGTCAACACCAAAATCAGATTGATTATATTCTTTGCAACTAAAGATAGAGAAGCTCTATACAGTCAGCAGAATCAAGACTGGAAGCTGACTGTGGCTCAGATCATGAACTCCTTATTGCCAAATTCAGACCTAAACTGGAAAAAGTAGGGAAAACTACTAGACCATTCAGGTATGACCTAAATCAAATTCCTTTTGATTATTCGGTGGAAGTGAGAAATAGATTTAAGGGACTGGATCTGATAGATAGAGTGCCTGATGAACTATGGACCAAAGTTCGTGACATTGTACAGGAGACAGGGATCAAGACCACCCCCATGGAAAAGAAATGCAAAAAAGCAAAATGGCTGTCTGAGGAGGCCTTACAAATAGCTGTGAAAAGAAGAGAAGCCAAAAGCAAAGGAGAAAAGGAAAGATATACCCATTTGAATGCAGAGTTCCAAAGAATGGCAAGGAGAGATAAGAAAGCCTTCCTCAGTGATCAGTGCAAAGAAATAGAGGAAAACAATAGAATGGGAAAGACTAGAGATCTCTTGAAGAAATTAGAGATACCAAGGGAACATTTCATGCAAAGATGGGCTTGATAAAGGACAGAAATCATAGGGACCTAACAGAAGCAGAAAATATTAAGAAGAGGTGGCACGAATACACGGAAGAAATGTACAAAAAGGATCTTCACAGCCCAGATAATCAGTGGTATGATCACTCACCTAGAGCCAGACATCCTGGAATGTGAAGTCAAGTGGGCCTTAGGAAGCATCACTATGAAGAAAGCTAGTGGAGGTGATGAGATTCCAGTTGAGCTATTTCAAATCCTGAAAGATGATGCTGTGAAAGTGCTGCACTCAATATGTCAGCAAATTTGGAAAACTCAGCAGTGGCCACAGGACTGGAAAAGGTCAGTTTTCATTCCAATCCCAAAGAAAGGCAATGCCAAAGAATGTTCAAACTACTGCACAATTGTACTCATCTCACATGCTAGTAAAGTAATGCTGAAAATTCTCCAAGCCAGGCTTCAACAACACGTGAACCATGAACTTCCAGATGTTCAAGGTGGATTTAGAAAAGGCAGAGGAACCAGAGATCAAATTGCCAACATCCGCTGGATCATCAAAAAAGCAAGAGAGTTCCAGAAGAACATCTATTTCTGCTTTGTTTACTATGCCAAAGACTTTTGACTGTGTGGATCACAATAAACTGTGGGAAATTCTGAAAGAGTTGGGAATACCAGACCACCTGACCTGCCTCCTGAGAAATCTATATGCAGGTCAGGAAGCAACAGTTAGAACCGGACATGGAACAACAAACTGGTTGCAAATAGAAAAAGGAGTATGTCAAGGTTATATATTGTCACCCTGCTTATTTAACTTATATGCAGAGTACATCATGAGAAATGCTGGGCTGGAAGAAAGATAGGCTGGAATCACGATTGCCAGGAGAAATATCAATAACCTCAGATATGCAGATGACACTACCCTTATGGCAGAAAGTGAAGAAAAACTAAAGAGCCTCTTGATGAAAGTGAAAGAGGAGAGTGAAAAAGTTGGCTTAAAGCTCAACTTTCAGAAAACTAAGATCATGGTATCCAGCCCCATCACTTCATGGGAAATAGATGGGGTACAGTAGAATCAGTGGCAGACTTGATTTCGTGGGGCTTCAAATCACTGCAGATGGTGATTGCAGCCATGAAATTAAAAGATGCTTACTCCTGGAATGAAAGTTCTAACCCATCTAGACAGCATATTAAAAACCAGAGACACTACTTTGCCATCAAATGTCCGTCTAGTCAAGGCTTTTTCCAGTAGTCATGTATGGGTGTGAGAGCTGGACTGTAAAGAAAGCTGAGCACCGAAGAATTGATGCTTTTGAACTGTGATGTTGGAGAAGACTCTTGAGAGTCCCTTGGACTGCAAGGAGATCCAATCAGTCTATCCTAAAGGAAATCCGTCCTGAGTGTTCACTGGAAGGACTGTTGTTGAAGCTGAAACTCCAATACTTTGGCCACCTGATGCAAAGAGCTGACTCATTTGAAAAGACCCTGATGCTGAGAAAGATTGAAGGCAGGAGAAGAAGGGGATGACAGAGGATGAGATGGTTGGATGGCATCAACGACTCAATGGACATGAGTTTGAGTAAACTTCAGGAGTTGGTGATGGACAGGGAGGCCTGGTGTGCTGCAGTCCATGGGGTCACAAAGAGTTGGACACAACTGAGCGACTGAACTGAATGGAGCTGAACTGATGCTGAAGCTGAAACTCCATTACTTTGGCCTCCTGATTCAAAGAACTGACTCATTTGAAAAGACCCTGACTCTGGGAAAGATTGAAGGCAGGAGGAGAAGGGGATGACAAAAGATGAGATGGTTGGATGGCATCACCAACTGGATGGACATGAGTTTGTGCAAGCTTTGGGAACTGGTGATGGACAGGGAAGCCTGCTGTGCTGCAGTCCATGGGGCTGCAGAGTTGGACACGAATGAGCGATTGAACTGATTTCTTCTGTTCAAAAAATATGCTTATAGACATTTATGCTAGTAGTACCCTGTGTTACGTACTGTTTTGGCATTGTTTGATTTTGCTTTTTGAGGGTTTTTTGACTGTGCCATGTGGCATGTTAAACTTAGTTCCCCAACCAGGGATCAAACCCATGCCCCCCTGCAATGGAAGCACAGAGTCTTAACCACTGAATTTCCAGAGGAGTCCTTAAGTACTGTTTTAATACATTTTAATATATCATGGGGAAAGTCCTTATAATAAGCCTTTTTGTTGTTGTTGTTACAAGTAACAAAAATTCATTAACGTTGCTTTAAGGAAGAGAGAGAATATCTACAAACCAATCAACAGTGCCCAGAGAGAAAGATGACTTTGAACAGGAGAGACAATTACAGAGGCACCCCATTGAATTCTTTAAATCATGTAGGGCATCCAGTAGGTGTTCATTGTTCACTTCATCAGTTGTCTTTTTTCAAAATTTCTTGGCTCATCTCTATTTTTTCTAGCTAATCAACTTTAAAATCACCATTTCAAGCTCCAAAAGATATCCTATTTGGATTTTGATTAGAGTTACATTAAACCTATAAATTAATTTGGGAAGAACTGACACCTTTATAATAGTCTTTGTTACCCAGGAACATGGTAGGACTTTCCATTTATTCAAGTCTTCTTTTATGTTCTTCAGTAAAATTTTGTAGTTTTATTTATATCATTCCTGTCCATTTCTTATTATGGTTTTTCTGAGCTATTTTATATGATTCATTTTTAAACCAATTACAATCTGACTTCTACCTATTAATCTTAATTCTTTTGTTACTAAAAAAACAGAGGGAAGCACCTGAAGTTATTAGAAGGACATCGAGGAAGCTCATAGAATTACGAGAATTAAGTTTCAGGAGAAGGAGACAGGTCTGCATCAGGGATGACTGGATCCATTGAATGAAACACAGATGAGTCTTTCATGTTGCCCATATCTCATCTCTACATATCTCTGTATTTTTACTTCGTTCTAGTATTTTTATTATCCAGGAGAAAAAAGAGTGCCTTCCTCACTGGTACCAGATAGTAAAGTCTAAAGTGCATAGTCGTTTCCAACTCTTTGTGACCCCATGGATGAAAGGAGCCCACCAGGCTCCTCTGTCCCTGGAATTCTCCAGGCAAGAATATTGGAGTGGGTTGCCACTCCCTTCTCCAAGGGATTTTCCTGACCCAGGGATGGAACCCAGGTCTCCTGCAGTGCAGGCAGATTCAGTGCCACATAGTGAGACCCCAGGCAAAGGTTCAGATTGGCCCAGTAGGTCATATGTTTACTATTGAACTTGTGATGAGCTACTGTGATGGGCACAGTCCAAGTTGCATACCTGTCCCTGGGGATAGGGAAACAGATTTGTGGCCAGATGAAAGAGGGCATATCCTACTTGGCACATAATAGACCCTACATCCAATGACACTGTTCTGGTCAAACCTTTAATTTCCTCTCTGGAGATTTTGATGTTAACAATCTCTTGAGATTCTTGCCTCCCTGTGTTTCAAGAGCACATTTTTCTTTTTCTTTTATTTTCTCTCTCTCTCTTTTTCTTTCGCCATACCAAGCAGCGTGTGGAATCTCAGTTCCCCAACCAGGGACTGAGCCCACATCCCCTACACTGGAAGCACAGGGTCTTAACCACTGAAATGCCAGGGAAGTCCCAAGGACACATTTTTCTCATGGTTTTCTTTTCTTGCTATTCCTTCTCATTTTCTGTTTTAGACTTTTTTCTTCCAACTACCCTTCTAACTGATTTTATCCAGATACTCATCCTTGGTTTATTTATATTCTCTTACTAGAGCACATGTTTCTGGATTATCTCATCTAATCCTGTGGTTTTGATTATCACATGACGATTCCCAAATCCATTCCTCCAGGCCAGATCTCACTTTACATTTCCAGACTCAGCTGCAGAGATAAGGAAGTCAGTGCTGTAACTCTAAGGAAGAATGGTAGATTAAACTGTTGGCTGCAGGAGACAGTGAACATGAAGTGTGAATATTCTAGAAAATATCAACTGTCCCATGAGAGTTTTTCCATTCTTGACCTATGTATTGTGTTTCCAAAGTAAAACACTTTCCTGCTATTTATACTTCACCTATAAGAATAAAATAGAGGTCAGAACATGGCATAATAATTAGAAAAGTGCTAGGATCAATATCTGTAGACTTGTATTCTGAAATATTTTTAGTCTTGAATCTTTGTGCCAATAGTTTTTAATACTTTTAGTAATTGTTCAAATAGGAAAATAAACAGAAAGCAAAGTACTAAACTAAATCACTCAGATTCTCCACTTTTTTCCCCCAAAGAATGTGAAAGCGGCAACTACGGATTCCAGATTCCCCAAACTGCCCCATAGCTTGGGTTATCAAAATAATCAAAAGAAAAACAGTGTTTACCCTATTATTCTCAGGATCCAATGGTTCACTGCAGATCTTCCTGGATTTACGTGGGGCTCCCTCCTGACACAGCCATCCCAAGTTGAAAATGTCCTAAACACACCTCTCTTACCTACCGAGTCCAGCCCATCTTTGTTACCGACCAGGGTTCTTGGCCTCCTTAATCAATATAAATTGATCAGAGGCTGGAGGAGTAATTCAGGCAAGGTCTTACTGGGCTCCCTGCTGCAGCAGGAGGGGAGCAAGAACAAACAACAGGTTCCCTTGCTTGCTTGCTCCCTGAGAGGGGGGCAAGCTGCTCTCTAATATGGGGTGATCGCTGTGGTGTGTCCAGGGGTTGGGCCAGTAATGATTACATTATATAGTCATTACATTTAAATAAGTAATTACTACATTATTTATTTAAATTTAAGTGTTAGTCTCTTAGTCCTGTCCAACTCTTCGCAATCCCGTGGACCCTAGCCCTCCAGGCTCCTCTGTCCGTGCAATTCTCCAGGCAAGAATACTAGAGTCGGTTGCCTTTCCCTTCTCCAGGGGATCTTCCTGACCCAGTGGACCTTCCTGAACCTGGTCTCTGGCATTTCAGGCAGGTCCCTTACTGTCTGAGGCACCAGGGAAATCCTTACACAGTGGGCAATCAGAGTACGTCAGGTTTTTAAAATTATGGAGGTGTTCCAGTTATCTATGGCTGCATAACATACCACTCCAAAATTTAGTGGTTTAAAATAATGACTGTTTATCACATTCTGTGGGTCTGCTAGCGGATTTTTGTTTTCTAGTTATGAGTGGGCTCACCCATGCAGCAGCATTTTGAGAATCAGCAGGGAGCTCGGAGAACCTGGGAAAGCTGGAATGATGGGACCTCTCCTTCTATGGGATTCCCAAATGGCTCAGTGGTAAAGAATATGTCTGCCAATGCAGGAGGCAAAAGAAACATGGGTTCAATCCCTGAATCGGGAATGTCCCCTGGAGGAGGGTATGTCCACCCACTGTAGTATTTTTGCCTGGAAAATTCTGTGCACAGAAGAGTCTAGTGGGCTACAGTCATGGGGCCACAAAGACTCGGACATGACTGAGTGCGTGTGTGCGTGCACACACGCACACACACTTTCTATTATGTCTTTGCTCCTTAAGAAGACTCACCGAGTTTCCTCACATGCTAGAGGCAGTATTCCAAGAGGCAAGCCCCAGTGTGTAGTAGTTAACAAAACTGTGTCTCAAAAATCAACTCCAAATCAACCACCGAACCAAATTCATGGATACCAGAAGGCAGATTCAGTGGGGCCATTAATGTAACAGTCTGCCAGGGGAATATATTTAATAATCTGTATGAAATGAATAACTTAATAGGAAAATATAATTTACTAAATCTAAGCCTAGAAAAGATTTTTAAAATCTATGCAAATTACAGTGAATAGAAAAAAATACTTGCAAAAATTATCAACTGTTCCCAGCCCCTTGAAAATAACAAGGCTGAGATGTTTTCACAAGGGAATTCTGCCAAATTCTTAAAGAAAAAACATCTTTATTGTTATACAAAACCTTGTAGAACATAGGAAACAAGCCTCACAAAATTTTTTTAAGAGAGGATTATATCAATACCATAAGAAGACAAGGATAGAAAAAATGACATACTGACTATATTTAATCTCTCATTCTCTCTCTCTCTCTCTCTATATATATATATATATAAAACCCTAGAAACTCATTAGAATATTACATTATTATGAAGAGTTAATTCCAATAAGGCAAGATGTTCATTATTGGAAAATTGTTAGTATACTGATTATATTAATAGATCATAACATAAAAATCATAGCATCTCCATACAGTGGTATTTTATAAAGTGTAACATAAATACTTGTCTTTTAAAAAAACTCTCTTTAAGATAGTAATGGATGGACAATTCCTTAACTTAATGAAATGTACCTATTTAATCCCAAAACCTGGAATCATATTAATGGGAAACAGCTGAAGACATCCCATTAAAATCAGGAGCTAGATGAGAATATGTACTGTCACTGCTATTCAACATTCCTGTAGATGGAAGCCATCACAGCTAGAAAGGTGACAGAATTGAGAAATATAAAAAATGGAAAGGGAGGAGGAAAATTATAATTATTCCTCAGTGTTGCTGTTGCATTCTTAAAATCCTTGAGGCATTTGAAAAGCTACTATAGATGATAAGACAGTTCACTAAGCTGGCTGAGTACGAAATTAGCATTCTGAAATGAACAGCAAGTTTATTTACATATATCAACTAGCTAATTAAAAGATAAATCGGACAAAAAGACCTTATGTAAAAAAACACAAAAAAGAGAAACATGTTGAAAATAACAAGAAATGTGCAAAATCTATTTGAAAAAAAAAAAACGTTTAAACTGCAGCTGAAGCCCCCTCAAAACCCTGGACAGATGCAGAGACATACCATGTCCTTGAATAGGATGACTCAGAATCCAGCAGAGATTAGTTCAGTAAAAATACAAAGAGGACTTTATCTTAGCTAATCTGATTCAAGCAACAGTATCGAAGAAAATGTAGGAAAAGTGTAGAATGTGGGATCAGTTCAGTTCAGTCACTCAGTTGTGTCTGACTCTTTGCAACCCCATAAACTGCAGCACACCAGGCCTCCCTGTCCATCACCAACTCCTGGAGTTTACCCAAACTCATGTCCATTGAGTCGGTGATGTCATCCAACCGTCTCATCTTCTGTCATCCCCTTCTCCTCCTGCCCTCAATCTTTCCCAGCATCAGGGTCTTTTCAAATGAGTCATCTCTTCACATCAGGTGGCCAATGTATTGGAGTTTCAACATCAGTCCTTGAATGTGGGATAGTCTCATCCTTTTATATGTTGAAAAGAATCAATGGATCAAATGAGAACATTCAGAAATAGAATTTAGTAATTATAAAAGCACCATTTCTAATCAATGGGAAAGATGATTTATGTTTCGCCTACTGATAGACATCTAGAAAAAATAAGGAAAAATAAATTTGGATCTGTACCTCATAACTTTCATTAAAACAAATCCCAGTTGGGTCAAATATTTTCATGTGAAAAATGAAACTGCAAGGGAACTAGAAGAAATCATTGAAAATTCCCTTTTTAAAAAAATACGTGGGTGGGAAAGTAATTTCTACATATGTCACAACACACAGAAGCCATAAAAGATAAGATTAATAAATAACCACATAAAAATAAAAATAAGATTTTGTAAGAGAATAAACAAAAACATCAAAAGCCAAATGACAAACTGGGAAAAGTATGTGCTACTTATACCACCAGCAGGTGTAAAATTTTCTTATATAGAGAGAGCTTTTTAAATCAATAAAAAGACCAATAAGTGAAGTCGCTCAGTCATGTCTGACTCTTTGCAACCCCGTGGACTGTAGCCCACCAGGCTCCTCCGTCCATGGGATTCTCCAGGCAAGAATACTGGAGTGGGTTGCCATTTCCTCCTCCAGGGGACCTTCCCAACACAGGGATCAAACCCAGGTCTCCCACATTGCAGGCAGACGCTTTAAGCTCTGAGCCACCAGGGAAGCCCCAAAAAGACCAATGGACTCTTCTTATAAAAGAAAATACAAGTGACCCATAAACATATAAAAAGATGCTTAACCTTGCTTACAGAAACAGAAATACAAATTGAAACAAACTGGGATGTTACTTCTAAATTATCATAGTAGCAAAGATCTAAAGGTTAGACTGGATTTTTAGCTCTCATACATCATTGGTTGATGTATGAGATGTACATAAATTGTATATGATATACATAAATTGAATGTAAATCACGCACTGTCTCACAGAATTAACAATTCAACCCAACATGTCTTCTTCTGGAATTTATCTCAGACTTGCTTCACTCCCGTATGTAACAATGTATGGAATAGATTACTCATTACAGCATTATTTGTAATGCCTAAAGAGTTCTTCAGGAGAGGGTTACATGAGGATACATCCCTATATTGGAATATAGCAGGGTTACATGAGGATACATCCCTATGAAGACACCCTCTATGTGATATGAATGAGCTCCACCGTCTAATATTGTTCAGAAAAAGCAAGCTATCGAGTGTATAGTATGCTCTCTTACGTGTAAAAATGAGGAAGAATTAAGTGTAAATTAGCTTTGGATGTATGATTTATCTCCAGAAAGATACTAAAAAAACTTCTGTATTATATGCCTCTAAAGAAGAAAGCAGCGTAGCTGGGGTCTAGAGGCAGAGAAGCATGGGAATCGAGTCACACTGGTGCGGGTGTTCCATGAAGGTCTCCTTCTGGGTCTGCAGACCCTGACACTCATCCCTGGAGCAAGTGCCATCTGACTGCCTCCTCGGGGAAGGGAACAGGGCTTTAGACAGCATCACAAGGAGAGGAGGAAGCCATCACTCAATGCCACTGTCTGTGAGATGAGGGAAGGGAAGAGATGCCTCACAAGATGACTGTGATCATCCCTGATGTATTTAAAGTTAGAAAAATAAATTCTCTTGTGCTGGAGAAATGGACTTCTCTTGAATGGACAAAGCAAAACCCAGTTTCTGCCAGGAGGCAAGGTGTGCAGGGACCAGGTCCACTTAGGGTTTCACCCTCAGCCTGCCTGGAGTGCTGAGAGGGGCAATCCGTTACTTTTCCTGTGCTGAATGTCCTCTTTTCCCAGGTCCTGGGCAAGAGTTTATATTTTGCGACTGCTTCTTTTGTCTATAGGCTCACTAATACAGAGCAAAAAGGAAATGCTCTGAGTTCTATCTTTACACTAGAAAATGTAATGAAATTCCATCAGACCAACACAATAACATAATAAATCACTTGCTAATATATGGATTTGGGAATGTCAGAAAATTCTCAGCATAAGGTCTGAAGGAGAAAGTTTACCAAGGACAAGGATGGGAGTAGTGGCAGTCTAGTCAAAAGGAGTGGGTGACACAGAGGAACCAGACAAATGGGGTGTTTGGGGAAACTGTGTCCAATCTGGAATTTCTGGACTATAAAGTGGCAGAGAAATAGCAAGGGATGAAATTGGAAAGTCGAAAGGGCCAGATTATAAGTGTATTTACATGCTATAATGACTGACTCCACCCTTAAGTGTATGTAATTTTTATGGGGGCTAAATTTTGTCCCTCAAAATTAATATGTTGCAGGTCTTACCCCCAGTACTTCAGAGTGTGACTGTATTTGAAATTAGGGCCTTTAAAGAGGTGATTAATTTATAGAAAGAGGAAATTCAGACACACCCACAAAAGGACATCAGGGATGTGCAGGCACAGGGAAAAGATCATGCTCAAATTAAGACAGAAGCCGCAGGAGAAACCAGGCCTGACAGCACCTTGATCCTAGCCCTCTGGCCTTGAGAACTGTGAGAAAATAATCTCTGTTGTTTAAGCCAGTGGTCCCCAACCTTTTTGGCACAAGGGACCATCTATCCATCGTCTGCCTTTTAACACCTAAGAAACATATATTAAATGCTATGTATCAGAAACTATTCTAGGAAAGGTTCTATTTCCAAAGGACTCATAATTTAGTTGGTGCTTAAATAATGTTACCAGAAAGCTTTTAAAATTGTGGTTTGAGAAGACCAATGTTTAACCTCAAACTCGAGGCTGCTTCAGGTATCAAGATTTTTCTGAAAAAAATTTTCTTTGAAGCTTCTATATTTTCCATTTTCCTAAAACACTTTTTATGATAAAATTATATTCAATATCCTTGCAAAATATACGTCCTATGGTATTTCCCCCTCACTCTTATACTAGAAAATAAACATGTAAGGATTATATACCTTTCAAATTTTCATTAATGTCATAAATGGATGATCTTTTAAAACATTTCCCCGTAACCTATTTTGTATTGTTCTTTTGTCTTAATGAGAACAGGTGAGAAAGTAAATTTCAAAGTACTTTTGAAACAGTGAAGTAAAAATTTCTTCATTGATGTTTTTATTATTATTAATGAAATAAGATAATAAGCCTTGTTTTTCTCTTCAAGATTCTGCAGAAAATGTAATCGAAGTACTGCATAAGTATGTTTTTTCCAATGTAATAGAAGTACTGCATAAGTATGTTTTTTCCAAAGTAATTGAAGTATTGCATAAGTATGTTTTTTCCTGAAAGTCTTTTAGACTTCATAAGAGAAGAATTTATAGCATTAAATTCATCTATTTGCTGTATAATATAGACAGTGATTTGACATCTAGCCTGACCACAGAAGGGCTTCCCAGGTGGCACTAGTGGTAAAGAACCTACCTGACTATGCAGGAGACATAAGAGATGCTGGTTTAATCCCTGGGTTGGGAAGATCCCCTGGAGGAAGGATAGCAACCCACTCCAGTATTCTTGTCTGGAGAACCCCATGGCCAGAGGATCCTAGCGGGCTAGAGTCCATAGGGTCTCAAGGAGTCAGACATAACTGAAGCTACTTAGCACGAATGCACATGTGCATGGCCACAGAAATATCTTCTTTATTAAAGGAGCTTATGGGTAATATATTTCAATTAAAGCTAGTTCTCTTTCAAGACTCACAAGATTAGGCCTCAAGTAATAAAAATAGTTATTCTTTTTGAGCCCATGTTTTTATTAACCATGTGAGTGTTCCAAAGATGAGTAAGACTTCCTCTGTCTTTCTGAAGAGTTCATAATACGTTCAGGAATCATAAAAGCAATAAAAGCAGTAAGAGACAAATCCCATAAAGATGAAATCATCTCAACTTCAAACTCTAGGGTAACACCTTAATTCTGGTGATGGGTTCAAGAGAACATACCTATGCCAAAGCTTATTAAATTGCACACTTTAAATATACAGTTTGCTGTATGTCAAAGCTACCTCAATAAAGTTACTGTTAACAATAACAATGTAAGAAGATTTTATACAATATTATACATAATAAAAACTACAGTTTTTAAAGCAGAGAAATTATAAAATTGGCATTCTGTTTTATAAATAAACTGGTGACAATGTTAGTTGATTGAATTAGAAAAGGAAAGTCATAAGCCCCAAAAGTACCTCAGGATAAGGTGTTCTGCTAGATTTGTTAAGTATTTTGATAGTTAAAGGTTTTATAGACCTAGAGTTACTGGCTTAGAGACTGTTAAAGAAAAAAGAAAAACTACGCTTGAAGTTTTATTAAGACTAAGAATGATTCCCAAGAGGTCCAAGAGCCTGGGATAATTACATAGTTCTCCTTCTAGTCTTTTTTTTTTTTTTCAGTTTGCAAATTTGATTTTTCTTTTTTTTTTTTAAAGATTTCTTTTTTGATGTGGACCATTTTGAAAGTCTTTATTGAATCTGTTATAGTATTGCTTCTGCTTTACGTTTTAGTTTTTTGGCCACAAGGCATGTGGGATCTTGGCTCCCCAACCAGGGATCAAACCTGCACTCCCTGCACTGGAAAGCAAAGTCTTAACTGTTGGGTCACCAGGGAAGTCCCTCTTTTAAAAAAAAAAACAACTTTTTTTCTTTGGCAGCACCTCAAGGCATGTGGAACTTTCCAAACCAGAGATCAAACCTGTGTTGCCTGCAATAGAAGTACAGCATCTCTACCACTGGACCACCAGAGAAGACCACTTCCTAATCTTACAAAAGAGAATGATCATGATGACAGAGTATGATAGCGAAAAATTAAAACACCTCCTAACTTACATTTCTACATGGGAGGTTATGATTAATAGTGGATTGATTTACATTGGCTCCAGTCAATAAAGCCCAGTTCTGTATCTTTTTCAATATAGAATCAACTCTAAGTCATCTCTTTATCTAATTAGAGAATTATGAGTAGTGATACAGTACAGTCACTTCCTTCTATATGTGATCTGTGTTATGTCAGGAGCAGATTAAGTGTGTTTATGCTTATGCTATATTCACACAATTAATTGACTCCATAAATATGAAAGTAAAGGAAGAAATGAGCGAATATGCTGGCAAAAAGTGTGAAAACACAAATCAACATAGGAGAAAAGAATACAAAGTTATTCTTGAAGGAAAAGAATTTCTTTCTTTATTTGCTTTTCCCAGGTTTTAAGCTCTCATTATCTAGAATATAATGAAATATATTGTTTCAAAATAGAATATATTTCCCAATAAGATGAAAATTTTCACCCAAATCTCACATGGATTATAAAGGATCTCCCTGTATTCAGTTCAGTTCAGTTCAGTCGCTCAGTCATGTCCAACTCTTTGTGACCCCATGAGCTTTAGCATGACAGGCCTCCCTGTCCATCACCAACTCCCGGAGTTTACTCAAGCTCATGTCTATTGAGTCAGTGATGCCATCCAACCATCTCTAAAGTTTCTCATATTACATAATTTCTCAATCATGTTATTTGAATTATAAAGTTATATTTTTGAAGATCCATTGGCTTGAAGGGACCTCAGTAAATGACAGTTTTGGATGTTTAAGTAATGGAATAAACTTAAAAAGAAAAAAATAGAGCAGGTCTTCCCTGGTGACTCAGTGGTAAAGAATCCTGCTAATGCAGGAGACACTGGTTCATTGGATCCCTAATAGGGGAAACTCCTATGTGCCATGGAGCAACTGAATCGGTGCCCCGCAGCTACTGAACCTGTGCGCTAGAGCCTGGGGCTGCAACAACTAAGTGCACCTATGGGAACTCGAGCCCAAACGCTCCATAGCCCACGCTCCAGAACAAGAGAAGTCACCACAATGAGAAACCCGTACACTGCAACCTTTTCATACTGTTCATGGGTTTCTCAAGGCAAGAATACTGAAGTGGTTTGCCATTCCCTTCTCCAGTGGACCACATTCTGTCAAAAAAATTAGAGATACCAAGGGAACATTTCATGCAAAGATGGGCTCAATAAAGGACAGAAATGGTATGGACCTAACAGAAGCAGAAGATATTAAGAAGAGGTGGCAAGAATACACAGAAGAACTGTACACAGAAGATCTTCACGGCCCAGATAATCATGATGGTATGATCACTCACCTAGAGCCAGACATCCTGGAATGTGAAGTCAAGTGGGCCTTAGGAAGCATCACTATGAAGAAAGCTAGTGGAGGTGATGAAATTCCAGTGGAGCTATTTCAAATCCTGAAAGATGATGCTGTGAAAGTGCTGCACTCAATATGCCAGCAAATTGGGAAAACTCAGCAGTGGCCACAAGACTGGAAAAGGTCAGTTTTCATTCCAGTCCCAAAGAAAGGCAATGCCAAAGAATGCTCAAACTATTGCACAATTGCACTCATCTCACATGCTAGTAAAGTAATGCTCAAAATTCTCCAAGCCAGGCTTCAGCAATACGTGAACCGTGAACTTCCAGATGTTCAAGCTGGTTTTAGAAAAGGCAGAGGAACCAGAGATTAAATTGCCAACATCTGTTGGATCATCAAAAAAGCAAAGGAGTTCCAGAAATACATCCATTTCTGCTTTATTGACTATGCCAAAGCCTTTGACTATGTGGACCACAATAAACTGTGGAAAATTCTGAAAGAGATGGGAATACCAGACCACCTGACCTGCTTCTTGAGAAACTTATATGCAGGTCAGGAAGCAACAGTTAGAACTGGACATGGAACAACAGACTGGTTCCAAATAGGAAAAGGAGTACGTCAAGGCTGTATATTGTCACCCTGCTTATTTAACTTATATGCAGAGTACATCATGAGAAACGCTGGGCTGGAAGAAGCACAAGCTGGGATCAAGATTGCTGGGAGAACTCTCAATAACCTCAGATATGCAGATGACACCACCCTTGTGGCAGAAAGTGAAGAGGAACTAAAAAGCCTCTTGAGGAAAGTGAAAGAGGAGAGTGAAAAAGTTGGCTTAAAGCTCAACATTCAGAAAATTAAGATCATGGCATCTGGTCCCATCACTTCATGGGAAATAGATGGGGAAACAGTGGCAACAGTGTCAGACTTTATTTTTTGGGACTCCAAAATCACTGCAGATGGTGACTGCACCCATGAAATTAAAAGACCCTTAGTCCTTGGAAGAAAAGTTATGACCACCCTAGATAGCATATTCAAAAGCAGAGACGTCACTTTGCCAACAAAGGTCCGTCTAGTCAAGGCTCTGGTTTTTCCTGTGGTCATGTAGGAATGTGAGAGTTGGACTGTGAAGAAAGCCGAGCACCAAAGAATTGATGCTTTTGAACTGTGGTAAATGAGAAGACTCTTGAGAGTCCCTTGGACTGCAAGGAGATCCAATCAGTCCATTCTAGTGGAGATCAGCCCTGGGTGTTCTTTGGAAGGAATGATGCTAAAGCTGAAACTCCAGTACTTCGGCCACCTCATGAGAGGAGTTGACTCATTGGAAAAGACTCTGATGCTGGGACGGATTGGGGGCAGGAGGAAAAGGGGACGACAGAGGATGAGATGGCTGGATGGCATCACTGACTCGATGGACGTGAGTCTGAGTGAACTCTGGGAGATGGTGATGGACAGGGAGGCCTGGCGTGCTGCGATTCATGGTGTTTCAAAGAGTCGGACATGACTGAGTGACTGTACTAAACTGATGACTTAGAATAAAATTTCCAGTTACAGCTCACATACAGATTCAATAAATGCTTAGACTTAAGCAACTTGGATGGAAGTGAAGATGGTGTGCTAGAAAATTATGATGGTTTAAAATGTGGCTCTTTTGGTAACAAAAATACTGATTATGGATATGCCCATGGAAAGTTTGAATAAAATTGTTTAATGAATATATATAAGTAGGAAAACATCTGAAAATAATACTAGGTAATGTGGTATTGTAAATCTGTATATGTGCATGCTCAGAGTCATGTCAGACTCTTTACAGTCCCATGGACTCCTCTGTTCATGGAATTTTCCAGGCAAGAATATTGGAGTAGCTTGCTATTTCCTACTCCAAGGGAACTTCCCAACCCAGAGATTGAACCCATGTTTCTTGGGTGGGTGTGTGGGTGCTAAGTCATTTCAGTTGTGTCCCATTCGTTGCAACCCTATGGACTGTGGCCTGCCAAGCTCCTCTGCCCATGGGACCCTCCAGACAAGAATACTGGAGTGGCTGTCATGTCCTCCTCTGGGGGAAATGTTCCCTGACCCAGGGATCGAATCTGTGTCTCCTGCAGCTCCCGCACTGTAGGTGGATTCTTTACTGCTGTGTCACCGGGGAAGCCCAAGTAAGTATACGTGCATGTGTAAATTATTAAATGATTTTTTACTATGTCTTCAAAGTTTCTAAAATATTACATATTCTCATAGGGCAAGACAAACCCAATACCTCACTATTTTGCATCTTCTTATTAGGAAAATAAGGCACTGATTTAAATTTGAGGTCACTTTATATTTAGGAAAATTTGGTAGTTGCTTCCAGCATTGTTTTCTGAAGCTACTAGTGATTACATGTGAATCAACTTAATCTACCACTAACTAGCTTTTGTTACTTTGCTTATCCTGTATAGTTAGTGAAAACATGCTTGTGTGAAATGCGTATGTTGTGTTATGCCTCATATTATCATCTTAATTAAGTAAAAATTTAATCTTTCATACCACTCAAAATATTCTGATAAGTCATCTTAGGCTATACACTTTAGGAAAAGTTAAAAATCATTCACTCATTCGAGATTGAAATTGTCTGGTATAACTCTGGTTGACAAGCTCTTAAAGGAAAGTCTACAGATGTATTAATCCAGAAGGAAGAGATAATATATGTGTTATATAATTTATAACTGAGAATTTAAACTGTAAAGGAAAAAATATTCAATAAATGTCTCATCTTCTGCGTTTTAACCTTATCCAAAATCAATCCCATCCTTTTGGCTATGTCTCTGACAATGGAATCTTTCATTCGAATTCTATAATGTTAGCCTGGGGTCCAGGAACATCCCTGAGTAGACAAAAAAGAATCACCAAGGAAACCACTACAGAAATTCCGGTTACATTTTAGGTGCTTTACAACTGATAGCTGAAGATCTTTTGTACATGGTTACTCTTTTGATAAGGAAAGCTTCAGGGTTGGGCTATGGCAAGATTTTGTGTGGAAAACCTTGGATTTATGAAGAATAAAGAAATCAGAAACCCCCTTCAAAACAAAAACAAAACATCAAACCAAAATAAAAACGTGACTATTCATTTTCCTAATAGAGAAGGGGTTCTTTCTCCATTGTATTTACAAAGATCATTCTGATGTAGATAACAGCAACAGAGCCAAATTATTTATTATTTTTTTCAGTTGTTTATAAATGTCACTAGAAGAAGTTTAACTGCATTTAGTCAGGGAAGAAGGCATGCACTTTTTTCACCTGTTACTCTTCCCTGGAAAGCCAAGTATTTCTAATAATTTCTTAGTGAAATGTGATTTAGTTGCATAGTTTCCTGTATATAAACGCATTTTCTTGTTTAATATAATAGTGAAGAAATCCATTTTTATTTGCATCTCTTTTTAGTATTTTTAGAATGAGGTATTAAATTGTAATAACAAAGTTCTCTTAGTTTTCCTTTCTTTGACAGCTCATTACTGAATACTTATTTCATCATAAAGGGGAAAAATGACCCAAGACTTATCTGATTTTTAATGACTTCATTTTGACAACTAGACACAAAAAGAGAAGCAAGTTGAAGGACATCCTATTAGGACATTCCATCCTATTCAGATGGAAATGTAAATCAAGAGGAAACATTCTATAAATGTGTATTGATATAAGCAAAGTTGCATTATCTTTCAGTGTTATTATGCTGTACAAGAAAATACTCCCAGTGGTAAGCAATTACGAACAGCCAACTATTGTTCTCATATTTTTATTTTTTATGTTCTGATATAGAGCAACATCTATCTTAAATATATATATATATGGGGAGGAAAAAGAGAGAAATCAGTATTACATTCTGGGCTATAAAGGTCGTAAAAATCTTAACTGGTGTGGATGCAGGGCATGATGGTCACTGAATAGATCCATTAGTCATAATTGTAGCTGTCAGGAGCTAGTTAAATGACTGTCTCTGAGGAGGTCACCTTCCACATATGAGTTGCCCTATACCAAGTGTTCGCCTTGTCAGGATGTTGAATCCTGATGCATCTGGACAAACCTTAAAAACGCTTTCTTTTCTCAACTTAATAGAAATGAAGTAGCAAGGCTCAAAAGTAATTTAGTGTTTCTGGACTGAACTAAAACACATAGCATATATAGTGGAATAACACTAGAAAAGCTTTATTATTGTCTGTCTGTCTGTCCTGTTACCAACGTGTGCTGGGTAGTTTACTTTTTCAGAGCCACTCAGCTGGCCTGACCTCTGTGGTCTTCATTAAAAGAAATTCCTTGCCCTCTGACTTCCATTTGGATTCAGCCCATGGCAAGTCCTAGTGGGGACTGGAGGGAGGAAGAGAGACTTTTCATTTCCCTGCTCTTGGATATTTTGTTCCTTGGTGTTCTCTTCTTGGGCCATGTGCTCCCCCAAGGACCACAGCAGGGACAGATGAGGATGAGGCAAGTGAGATCTTGGGTATGAAATTCAAGGGGACACTCGGTCTCAGGACTATGTGAGGGTGGGGCTGGCACCAGAAAGTAAAGTGTTAGTCGCTCAGCCATGTCCAACTCTTTGCCACCTTATAGACTGTAGCCTGCCCGGCTCCTTTGTCCATGGGATTCAAATTTGACGACTAATTCCTTACATTTATCTTTCCTTTTATTGAGGGGATTCTGTTCCTTATAATCAAGGCAGCACAGACCAAAATAGTGAGGGAACAGAAGCCTGAGAAATAGCTGGAGAATACCTGGTTGTTCTAAATGAAATCTGGATTCTAGGACCCAGAAGCATTACATTTTGGGCAGGACAGGCTCCATAACTTGCAACAGCTAATGAAAGAAAGGGAAAAAAGGAAATGTAGGGCCTTCATTGAAAAGTTATCCATAACTTCTAGAAAGCAATAGCAGAACACTAAACCAATACCTGGGGACTTTCTGAGTGTGAGGTCACACAATCAGGAAGTCAGCTCTTCTGGGATATTTGCAAATGAAATGGTTGATCTTTGAGGAATTGTGTAGAACTGGAGAAGCATGAAAAAAGTAAACTGTAAGTCGTTCAAAAATCTTGAAAGACCTGTGACAGCAGCATGAGTTTCTTATGCATCTTTTTGGTACAGGGTATTTATTAAACACAAAGTGAAAACTAATATTCACTGAGATCTTATTATGATCTCAAGGCCTGCTACATGGTACGTACTCATACTCATTGAAGGAATGGATGGATAAGAGAAAGTCAGAAACTGGCTAAGGGTTTTATATAAACAAGCTCATTTAATACTTAAGCAACCTCAGGAGGTAAATATTAGTATTATCCCCATTTTATCGATAAGGAAAATGATGCTTGAAGAGTTAAAAGTAATTTGCCCAAGGTCACCTCGTTGGTTAACGTCTGGGATTGGCCCCCAATTCCTCTGATTACAAAATTTAAACACTTAACCATTCTGCCTGTCCTAAGCACTTTGAATGATTGCTTGGTTTTTTAATTCCTTTTGGTATTATCTTTTGGCATTAACTGGGTCATATCTCTTAACAGTTAATGAACTTGACACCAGAGAAATATAATAATTATTAAAAACTTTAGAAATGCCAGCTCGTAAATACTAACTGTACAAGAGACTCTGATCATGTATAGGACTGCTCTCCTTAGACAGATATATTCTCAGACATTTTTTTATTACCTTCCTGATCTTCTGTCATAGGGCAATGAAATCACTATATCATGGATATAATATATGATGCATTGTATCATGGATACCTATAATCTTATGAATTTACCATGCTAATTAGAACTCAATAGTCATCAAGAAATATTCAAGTGAATAAAATTACATAGATACAAAAAAGCTACATGTCTGCACTCATAGTGACAAATTTCAAGGAGTAAAAGCCTTAAAGAAGAAAAAGTCCTTAAGAATGGAACATATATGTTGATATTGGTGAAAGCAAATCTACACTTCTTTGTATGCAAGACCCTCTTATCTAGTACCAGTCTTCTGAAATCCACAGGCTATAGGACTGTCTCCAAATCTGGAGGCAGCCTGGGACATCTTTTCTCTCAGGTGGATGCAACTTTTTCTGAGCACCTCAATGTGCACAGAGGAGAGCGAGCCTCTGAACTTCAGTGTGTGCTGACTGGTTACCAGCTATTGGCCATTCTTGCCAAGGAGGCACCATTCTCTCATAAAAGTAGATCAGTGCATTAGCAGGTAATAAAAATTAAAATTAGGAGAGATTAAAAGAAAAAAAAGCAGAGAAAAAAGAGAAAATGTGGTATCAAACAGATGCTGGAGAGAACAGCTGTGCTTCCTACAAAGGTAAAAAGAGGCAAAGAACTGCTTGCGTTGCTCCCCAACACAGTAACTCTTCAAGGTGTGATGGCCCTCAAGTGTCATCCCTTCCCCTCAAAACTGATTCCACATAACAGGCATCTGAACCATAGTGGTCACTACGAGTCCAACACCCAGCTTGTATGGGTTCCTGTGAGCACAACTCTTCCCAACTACATGTTCACTGCCATTACTTTCATTGTTTGAAATCAAAAATAGAGTATTTACAACTGAAGAAATCAACACGCACTCCTTTTTTTTCCCTCTTTCAGTTTTAGTCTGTTTGGGCTGTTATAACAAGATATCCCAGACTAGGTGACTTTTATTTATTTTTTATTAATTTTTATTGGAGCATAGTTCCTTTATAAAGTTGTGTTGGTTTCTGCTGTCCCGCCATGTTAATCAGCTCTGTGTTGACATATATCCCCTCTGTTTTGGATTCCCTTCCCATTTAGTTCACCGCAGAGCACTGAATAGAGGTCCTTGTGCTATACAGTAGGTTCTCATCAGTTACCTATCATAGCCATAGTATCAACAATGTATATATGTCAATACAAATCTCCTGCAAGTTAAATAACAGAAATTTAATTTTTCACAGTTCTGGAAGCTGAAATGCAAGAGATTAGCATTGTTGGGAGAGGGTAAGGCCATTTCCAGGCTTCAGACTTATCTTCTTATCCTCACGTGGCCCAAGGAGGCTAGGGAGTTCTCTGGAGTTAAATAAGCAATTAGGTGAGGAGTTATGTCAGAATCCGGGGTGGGGTGGGGTGGGGTGGGATGGGAATGACCATAGCTAAAAAGCAGAAAAAGAACCAATTGCTACTTTTGCATGCATTCTCCACAAAAATCAATTCAAAAGCCAGGAATGAGGGCAAATGACTTCTTCCTTGTAATGCCCTCTTTTTCTGGTTAAAGACAATCCTCTAGAAATCTTATAGTTCTGTATGTCTCATAGGATAGAACTGAATCACATGACCACACCTTGCTATAATGGAGTCTGGACAAGTTTCTGGCAAAGGGGAACACAATAGCCATAATGGGCTTGGGATACACTAAGTATCAACATACAATGTGGAGGTCAAATCTAGACCATCACCTGTTTTTGTAGAGCCTGCAAGCTAAGGGTAATTTTTATGTTAAAAAATACCAGTACAGATCCATCATGTCAAAATAAGATAAGTAAAGGTGGTCTAATGGTTAAGAATCCTCCTTCCAATGCAGGGGACACAGGTTTGATCCCTG
Source organism: Budorcas taxicolor (assembly GCF_023091745.1). Classification (NCBI taxonomy): domain Eukaryota; kingdom Metazoa; phylum Chordata; class Mammalia; order Artiodactyla; family Bovidae; genus Budorcas; species Budorcas taxicolor. The sequence continues at coordinate 26,949,880 of NC_068917.1, read as the reverse complement.
GTCAGGGAACTAAGATCCCTGACATACTTTCAGGCTGCCTCTTGAGAAATCTGTATGCAGGTCAGGAAGCAACAGTTAGAACTAGACATGGAACAACAGACTGGTTCCAAATAGGAAAAGGAGTATGTCAAGGCTGTATATTGTCACCCTGTTTATTTAACTTATATGCAGAGTACATCATGAGAAATGCTGGACTGGAAGAAACACAAGCTGGAGTCAAGATTGCCGGGAGAAATATCAATAACCTCAGATATGTAGATGACAACCACCCTTATGGCAAAAAGTGAAGAGGAACTAAAAAGCCTCTTGAGGAAAGTGAAAGAGGAGAGCGAAAAAGTTGGCTTAAAGCTCAACATTCAGAAAACGAAGATCATGGCATCTGGTCCCATCACTTCACGGGAAATAGATGGGGACACAGTAGAAACAGTGTTAGACTTTATTTTTGGGGGCTCCAAAATCACTGCAGATGGTGACTGCAGCCATGAAATTAAAGACGATTACTCCTTGGAAGATAAGTTATGACCAACCTAGATAGCATATTCAAAAGCAGAGACATTACTTTGCCGACCAAGGTCCGTCTAGTCAATGCTATGGTTTTTCCTGTGGTCATGTATGGATGTGAGAGTTGGACTGTGAAGAAGGCTGAGCACCGAAGAACTGATGGTTTTGAACTGTGGTGTTGGAGAAGACTCTTGAGAGTCCCTTGGATTGCAAGGAGATCCAACCAGTCCATTCTGAAGGAGATCAACACTGGGATTTCTTTGGAAGGAATGATGCTAAAGCTGAAGCTCCAGTACTTTGGCCACCTCATGAGAAGAGTTGACTCATTGGAAAAGACTCTGATGCTGGGAGGGATTGGGGGCAGGAGGAGAAGGGGACGACAGACGATGAGATGGCTGGATGGCATCACTGACTCGACGGAGGTGAGTTTGAGTGAACTCCGGGAGTTGGTGATGGACAGGGAGGCCTGGCGTGCTGCGATTCAGGGTGTCTCAAAGAGTCGGACACGACTGAGCGACTGAACTGAACTGAATTGAAGCCTATGCTCTGCAACAAGAGAAGCCCCTACATAGCAACGGAGACACAACGAAGCCAAAATAAAGGAAAAAAAAGCTACCCCCACCCAAGAGGTTTCCGTTTGTGTGTATGTGTGTGTGCTCAGATGTGTCCAACTCTTTGGAACCCCATGGACTGTAGCCCGCCAGGCTCCTCTGTCCGTAGAATTTTCCAGGCAAGAATACCAGAGTGGGTTGCCATCCCCTTCTCCAGGGAATCTTTCCAACCCAGGGACTGAAGCCAGGTCTCCTGCATTGCAGGCAGATTCTTGACCACTGAGCCACCAGAGAAGCCCCAGGTACCAGTTTAATAAAACGCTAAAAGAGAGGGTATGATTCAATCATACTGCATTTAACCTGAAGATAAATATAAAATAATGTAGTTCTTTTTAATAAATTCCAACTTAAAAAAATTTAAGAAAATTAAGCTTTCTATGTCATGCTTTTTTCCCCCAACTTTATTGATTGACATATATGATTGACATATAACACTGTGTAAGTTTAAGGTTTATAATGCATTTATATGATACATTTATATATTATAAAATGATTATACCAGAGATAGCTAATATCTGTCACATTAAATATTAATAATTACTATTTCTTTCTTTTTGGTGAGACTATTTAAGACTTACTCTCTTAGCAACTTTCAGTTATATAATATTATTAGCTAGAATAACCATCTTGTATATTAGTTTCCTAGAACCAATTCATTTTATAACTGGAAATTTGTACCCTCTAATCAGTATTTCCCAATCCCTCCTCCTCCCCCCACCCAGTTCCCAGTAACCATCTAAATTGGTGGTTACTTTCTGTTTAGAGCCCCCATATAAGTGAGATCATACAGTATTGGTCTTTTTCTGTCTGGTTTCTTTCACTTATCATAATTCCCTCAAAATTCATGCATGTTCTCAGGATTTCCTTCTTTCTCATGGTTAAATAATATTCCATTGTGTTTACACATACCACAACTTCTTTATCCATTCATTCTTGACAGAAACTTAGATTGTTTCCATATCTTGGCTATTGAAAATAGTGTTGCAATGACCTTGGGAATGCAGGTATCTCTTCAAGACTCTGTTTTCAATTTCTGTGTATATATACCCAGAAGCAGGATTGCTGGATCATTTAGTGGCTCTATTTTTAATTTTTTGAGCATCATCCATTCTATTTTCCATAGTGGCTGTACCATTTGCATTCCTACCAACAGTTGCACAAGTGTTCCCCTTTTCCCCACACCCTCACTAATACTTATCACTTGTCTTTTTGATAATAGCCATTTGTTTTGCTATTGAGTTATGTGAGTTCTTTACATAATTTGAATCTTAACCCCTTATCAGATTTTCAAACGTATTTTCCCATTCCATATGTTGCCTTTTCATTTTGTTGAGTGTTTCTTCTGCTCTGCAGAAGATTTTCATTTTTATGTAATCCCACTTGTTAATTTTTGTTTTTGTTGCTGTGCTTCTGGTATCATATCTAAAAAATCATTGCCAAGACCAAAGTTGAGGAGATTTTCTTGTATGGTTTCTTCTTGAAGTTTTACAATTTCATTTCTTATCTTTAAGTTTTTAATACATTTTGAGTAAATTCTTTTAAGTGATATAAGATAGGGGTCCAATTTTATTCTTATGCATGTAGTTATCCAGTTTCCCTAGCATTATTTACTGAAGCTTGATGAAAGTGAAAGAGGAGAGTGAAAAGTTGGCTTAAAGCTCAACATTCAGAAAACTAAGATCATAGCATCTGGCCCCATCACTTCATGGCAAACAGATGGGGAAACCGTGGCAGACTTTATTTCTGGGGGCTCCAAAATCATTGCAGATGGTGACTGCAGCCATGAAATTAAAAGACTCCTTGGAAGGAAAGTTACGACCAACCTAGACATGATATTAAAAAGCAGAGACATTACTTTGCCAACAAAGGGTCCGTCTAGTTAAGTAAGGCTATGGTTTTTCCAGTAGTCATGTATGGATGTTAGAGTTGGACTATAAAGAAAGCTGAGTGCTGAAGAACTGATGCTTTTGAACTGTGTTGTTGGAGAAGACTCTTGAGAGTCCCTTGGACTGCAAGGAGATCCAACCAGTCCATCCTAAAGGTGATCAGTCCTGAATATTCATTGGAAGGACTGATGCTGAAGCTGAAACTCCAATGCTTTGGCCACCTGATGTGAAGAGCTGACTCACTGGAAAAGACCCTGATGCTGGGAAAGATTGAAGGCAGGAGGAGAAGGGGACGTCAGAGGATGAGATGGTTGGATGGCATCACCAACTCAATAGACATGAGTTTGAGTAAATTCTGGGAGTTGGTGATGGACAGGGAGGCCTGGGGTGCTGCAGTCCGTGGGTCTCAAAGAGTCGGACACGACTGAGCAACTGAACTGAACTGAGTTATTGAAGAAATATCCTTTCCCCACTAAATTTTCTTGATTCCCTTGTCAGATATTAGTTGACTATATATTCAAACATTTATGCCTGGGCACTTCATTCTGTTGCATTGGTCTATGTGCCCATTTTTTTCCCCAGTATGTTTCTCTTCTGATTACTATAGCTTTGCCAAACAGTTTGACATCAGAAACTGATGTCTCCAGCTTTGTTCTCTTTTCTCAGGATTGCTTTGGATATATGGGATCTTTGGTGGTTCCATACAAATAGTAAAATTTTTTTCTACTTTCTTGAAAAAGGCAATTGAAATTTTGATAGGGATTTCATTGAATAAAGATGGCTTTGAGTAGTATGGAATTTCAACAGTATTAATTCTTCTGATCCATGAGTATGGCATATCTTTCTATTTGTTTGGGTCTTTTTCAAATTCTTTCATCAGAGTCTTATAGTTTTCGGTACAGATCTTTCACTTTTTTGGTTAAATTTATTCCTAAATACCTTATTTTTTTGATGTTATTGTGAATGGGGTTGTTTTCCTTGTTTCTCTTTTGGCTGTTGTTTTTAGTGTATAGAAGCACAGCTGATTCTGTATATTGATTTTGTATTGTGCAGTTTTACTGAATTCATTGATTAGTTCTAACCATTTTTTTGGTGGAGTCATTAGGGTTTTATACACATCATATTATTTGCAAAAACCCCCAGAACTTTGCATCTTCCTTTTTGAGTTGGATGCCTTTTATTTCCCTTAATTGCCTGATTGCTCTGGCTAGGACTTCCAGTACGATGCTGAATACAAGTGAGAGTGCGCATCCCTGACTTAGCCCGGATTATAGAGGAAAAGCTTTTAATGTTTTGCCGTCATGTTACCTGCGGGTTTGCCATGTGCTGTGCTCTGCTCAGTCACTCAGTCGTGTCTGACTCTTTGTGGCCGCATGGGCTGTAGTCCACCACGTTCCTCTGTTCATGATGCTAAGGTATGTTTCTTGCATACCTGATTAGCTGAGCATTTTTAAAAATTATTTATTTTTAATTGAAGGATAATTGCTTTACAATATTGTGTTGGTTTCTGCCATACACCAACATGAAGCAACCATAGATGTGTATAACCTTTCTAGGCTGTTATAGTGTTGAGCATTTATTATCATGAGAGTTTGTTGTATTTTGTCACTTTTTTTTCCTACATCTATTGGGCTGATCATACGATTTTTATCTTCTTTCCATTAATGTGGTATTTCACATTTATTGACTTGTATAAGTTGAACTATCCTTACATCTCAAGGATAAATCCTGATAGATTGTGGTGTAAAATCTTTTTATGTGGTTTGCTAATATTTTGTTGAGAAATTTTACATCTATATTCATTAAGGATATTGGTCTGTAGTTTTCTGGTATTAATAGTATTCTGACTTATCTGGCTTTGCTATCAGGACAATACTGGACTCATAAAGAGTGCTTATTAGTGTTCCTTCCTTTTTCATTTTTTTGGAAAAGTTTGAGAGAACTGGCACTAATTTTTCTTTAAATGTTTAGGAGAATTTACTAGTAAAGTCAGCTGGTCCCAGGCTTTTTTTGTTGGGAGGTTTTTGATTACTGATTCAGTCTCTTTACTCTCTGGTCTATTCAGATTATGTTCATGATTCAGCAGAGAGTGGGTTTCTTTCCAGGATTTTTTCTATTTCTTAGAATTATCCAATTTGTTGGTGTATAATTGTTCATAGCAGTCTCTTATGATCTTTGTATTTCTGTGGTATCAGTTACAGTGTCTCTTCTTTGAGCTCTTGTTTTATTTATTTAACTCTTTTCTTAATTTTTCTTGTCTAGCTAAAGATTTTTCAACTTTGTTTATCTTAAAATTTTTTTTAATTAACTTTTTATACTGTTTTTTTTCTGGTCTCTATTTCACTTTTTCCTTCTGCTAAAGTTTAGTTTGTTCTTCTTTTTCTAGTTTGTTGCTACAAACATCCCTCTTAGAAATGCTTTTGTTCCATCCCATTAGTTTTAATATATTTATTTCTGCCTGCTAGGGCAGGCAGTGATTGTGACCAGAGTCAGTGCTGACTACAGAGGGCCAGCTGTAGGTATCTACATAGTGGCGAGGGTCAGTTGCAGGTAAAAAATGTAGTGATGGGGGTTAGGGCAGTCAGCAAGGGCTGGGGACGATTACGGACTCATTGGCAGCTCTGGGGCCCTGGCTATTGTGTACTACTGTGGCTTCTGGGTCTTCCACGGGTGCATGGCAGTGAAGGACAGTCACGGCAGCTGAGCCAGGGGCATGCAGATGCCTAGCTGGAGGCGCTTAGCTGCAGGTGAGAGCAATGGTACAGGCCAATAACAGAAGACAAGGCCCAGTCTGGTCCCAAAAGCAGCTGCATAGGCCCTGGTCATTGATGCGCTCTTCTGTGGCTGTTCTCCTCCTGGGTGTACATCCTACAGTGGAGTCCAGTGACAGGCATCAGGCCAATGGCGTACAAGTGCACACTTAGAAGGGCTAACCCTGAGTGTATGTACGGTAGTGATGGTTTAGTGGACTAAGTGGTTAAATGGACTGAATTGTGTCTAATTGTTGTGACTCCATGGACTGTAGCCCGCCAGGCTTCTCTGTCCATGGGATCTCCTAGGCAAGAATACTGGAGCGGGTTGCCATTTCTTGCTCCAGGGGCTCTTCCTGACCTTGGAATTGAACCCAGGTCTCCTGCATTGAAGGCAGTTTCTTTACCCACTGAGCCACCAGAGAAGCATAGTGTATGAATGTATAGTGATGAGGTTCAATTCACAGGTCTAGGCTGATGTGTTGCATTTGCACAGCTGCAAAGGCCTGGGCTGGTTGCTAGTGAAACCCCCCCAGCTCTGTTAGGGTAAAGGGTGGGAGAGGGAGCAGGGAGGGACTCGGGTGGCTGGTGTCAGTCAGTGAACATGAGTATCTGTGGGGTGAAAGCCGATGACATCTTCAGGGCTCCTTAGTGACTATTTGGGCCATTGGTTCCTTCAGTGGCAAAATCCAAAGCTGGTCACTTGGAATTGTAATTGTTCTAGGTGCATGGCTGCTACTGGGAGCCCTTGCTTCTCTTCCTTGTTTCTAGCCATCTCTATATGTATCTTTTCAGGTCTGAGTTGGGTGAGTCAAAAGTGGGTTTGTGCAATGTCCCAAAAGGCTAGCAGAGCTAGTTACTCGCCTTGCTCTTTCTTTCCTGGGAAGGAAATTCTTTCTAGTTGGGAAGGTTCCTCTTGGCGCTGAGCCATGCTGGCTCAGGGGTTGGGATGATCATGCAGAGTTAAGCTCTCTTCCCTCTTTTCCTGTAGCTGTTCTCAGGTTTTTGTTCCACTGCATTACTGAAGTTTGTCTTTTTTTTCTGCTGTACTGTGCAGCTTGTAGGATCTTAGTTCCCACTCCAGGGATTCAACCTGGGCCCACAGCAGTGAAAGCATAGTCCTAATCACTGGTGCAGGCAGGAGTGTTAAGTCGCTTCAGTCATGTCCAGCTCTTTGCAACCCCACGGACTGTAGCCTGCCAGGCTTCTCCATCCGTGGGATTCTCCAGGCAAGAATTCTGCTGTGGATTGCATGCCCTCCTCCAAGGGATCTTCCTGACCCAGAGATGGAACCCGTGTCTCCTGCGGATCCTACGCTGCAGGCAGATTCTTCACTGCTGAGCCACTGGGGAAGTCCGCTAATCACTGGACCACCAGGGGATTCCCTGTTGCTGGAGTTTCTTAAGTGGACCCCAGAGTGCTCCCAGAGCTGCCTTTCCTGGGATAGCTGTCTAACTGTTACAGCTGAGGTCTCCTAATGTACCATTTTGGTGACATCACTCACCTTTTATGTCATACTTTTAAAGGCACAATGGATATGGATTGTTTTACTTTCAAAATAAATGACAAAGTACGTGTTTATTGTGCAGTGACACTATACCTGCGTGAAAAAATTACAATATATATTGACATTCCCAGATTCATCACAATAGTCCCAACTCACAAGAAAACAGTGATTAGAAAAATATGAAAATTTAAAACACAACATCTCATCACAGCAAGATTTTTTCACAAAAACAAAAATGAAAAAGTTTCAATGAAAGTAAATTTCTGAGTGGCTCATTTTGTTAGCTGAGCCAGGAAAGCTGTTTACTGATAGTGAGTTAATTAAGTCATGTTTAATGGCAGCAGCTAAAGAAATATTTCTGGAGAAAATAAACTTAAGACCAGGAGCTTTTCATTGAAAACAGTTACTTGAAGAGTTGAGGACACTGGGAGCAGCATCAATAGTTAATTAAAAATCAAAGTCAGTGATATCCACAGGTTTTCCTCAGCTCTTGATGAGCTGACAGATGTTACTAATACTGTTCAATATATTGTTTATTCAAGGAGTCAATGCTGAGTTTGAAGCAACTGAAGAATCAGCCTCTATAAACTGTCTGCATTGGAACAACTAAAGGTGAGAATATTTTCAAAGAAATTGAGAAAACTTTAACTCAGTACAACCCGAAGTGGAATCTGCTGAGATAAGTTCCAGCTGATGGTGATAAAAATATGTGTGGAGAAGACTTATTTGAACAAATTTATAAAGCTTGTGGTCAATCACTGTATTATTCATCCATGGGTCATTGGCACAAAGTTTTTCAATTTCTTGTGCTTCGGAACCAGTAGCCTCCACGTTAAACTTCATTTACTCTGGTGGATTTAACAACTTTCAGTTCTGTGGACTTTTGTCAAAAATAGAGACTGAATATTTTTGCCTTGCTCTACCACACAGCAGTCGGGCCTGAGACTGATTTTTTTGAAATGAGAACTTCCCTCAGTCAGTTTTATTGAACACTGGTTTTGAAAATTCTCTTTTGCTGAAGACTTGGTCATATATCTCAATATAAAAATACAAAGTAAACAGTGCTTATATGTAAATGTAACGCTGTGAGAAAGTCATTTTAAGAACAACTGATGTTCTTTGAATCACAAGTAATTTCAAGCTGTTTGATACACTTCCTGTGCTGTCAAAGTTTTAAAAAGAAGCAAGATCTTCATTCCCACAAAAATTTGCAGGAGATATATTTTCTAAGCTCAAGCTACAGTTCCAACAGCATTTTTGAATCTCAATGCATGTGGAAAGGAAATTTCCATATTTCAAAATCCATTTAACTTTCCAAATGAGTATCTTCCACCTAGCCTTTAATTGGAAGTGATTAATCTGCAATATCATGGCATGGTAATTGGCAAATATCAAGAGAAGAACCTAATAGAATTCTGTAAATTACTTCCAAGTGATAAATATGCTCAATTAAAATTATATGCTCATAGGCTGATATCAGTATTTTGCCATATTGATCTATCTAAAGGATACTTTCAAAGATGAAATGGATAAAATCTCATTATAGATCAACATTAACAGATGAATATTTGGAATTGACTTTGATTAACAGGGAATACTAACTTTGAATCCCTATGAAATGAACTATTAGCTTCTAACAAAGAATTCCATTCTTCTTATTAGTAGACCTGAATTATAAATGATTGTACTCGATTATTGCACTTTGAATTTCGTCAATAAAAATTTTATGGAAATTTGCCTTTTCTTTCCCTCTTTTTAGTTAACTTTTTCTATAATGTACTCAATTTTGCCTCGGTTCATAAACCTAGAATATTTACTTTCTGGATTCATTATAGAAAAAATTTGTTGATCTCTGGTGTTGAAGGAAATGGCAACGCACTCCAGTATTCTTGCCTGGAAAATCCCATGGACAGAGGAGCCTGGAGGGCTACAGTCAATGGGGTTGCAAAAGAGCTGGACACGACCGAAAGACTAACATTGGTTTTGATCAATCCTGTTCTAGCCCCTTTAAAAAAAAAAATTGCCACCTCACACCAGTCAGAATGGTTGTGATCCAAAAATCTGCAAGCAATAAATGCTGGAGAGGGTGTGGAGAAAAGGGAACCCTCCTACACTGTTGGTGGGAATGCAAACTAGTACAGCCACTTTGGAGAACAGTGTGGAGATTCCTTAAAAAATTGCAAATAGAACTACCTTATGACCCAGCAATCCTACTGCTGGGCATACACACCAAGGAAACCAGAATTGAAAGAGACACTTGTACCCCAATGTTCATCGCAGCTCTGTTTATAATAGCCAGGACATGGAAACAACCTAGATATCCATCAGCAGATGAATGGATAAGAAAGCTGTGGTACATATACACAATGGAGTATTACTCAGCCGTTAAAAGAATACATTTGAATCAGTTCTCATGAGATGGATGAAACTGGAGCCGATTATACAGAGTGAAGTAAGCCAGAAAGAAAAACACCAATACAGTATACTAACACATATATATGGAATTTAGAAAGATGGCAATGACGACCCTGTATGCAAGACAGCAAAAAAGACACAGATGTGTATAACAGACTTTTGGACTCAGAGGGAGAGGGAGAGGGTGGGATGATTTGGGAGAATGGCATTGTAACATGTATACTATCATGTAAGAATCGAATCGCTAGTCTATGTCCGATGCAGGATACAGCATGCTTGGGGTGGGTCACGGTGATGACCCAGAGAGATGTTATGGGGAGGGAGGTGGGAGGGGGGTTCATGTTTGGGAACGCATGTACACCCGTGGTGGATTCATGTCAATGTATGGCAAAACCAATACAGTATTGTAAAGTAAAATAAAGTAAAAATTAAAATTAAAAAAAAAAGTAAAAAAAAAAAATTGTATCTATTTATTTATTTTTGGCTGTGTTGGGTCTTTGTTGCTGCGAGGGCTTTTCTCTGGTTGCCGAGCGAGGGCTACTGTCCAGTGCTGCATGGGATTCCCATTGTGGTGGCTTCTTTTGTTGCGGAGCAAGGATTCTAGGGTGCTTGGGCTTCAGTAGTTGCGGCCCCCGGGGATCTGGAACACAAGCTCAATAGTTGTGGCACACAGGCGTAGTTGCTCTGAGGCATGTGGGATCCTCCTGCTTCAGGGATCGAACCTGTGTCTTCATTGGCAGGCGGATTCTTTATCACAGAGCCATTAGAGAAGCTCTGGTATTGCTTTCACATGGGAATTCCATCAAAATAATGCATCTTCATATTATTAGTAGCAAGGATCTGATGGTGCCCCACAAATAAGAAAAGAGATTGGTTACAGTTAATACAGATACATGGCCACTTCATCCCTATTGCTCCAGCTGACACTGAGCAAGCCACCAGACATGTGAATGAGGCTATTCTAGACCAGCCAAGCTTCCAGTTGACTTGACATGACTGTAGACATGTAAGCAGACTCAGGGGGAACCAGCAAGAGCCAGCCTGTATCAGAAGAATTGTCTAGGCAACCCGAAAATGAATGCATGTTTCTGGGTGTGTGTGAAAAGCAGAGACATTACTTTGCCAACTAAGGTCCGTCTAGTCAAGGCTATGGTTTCTCCTGTGGTCATGTATGGATGTGAGAGTTGGACTGTGAAGAAGGCTGAGGGCCAAAGAATTGATGCTTTTGAACTGTGGTGTTGGAGAAGACTCTTGAGAGTCCCTTGGACTGCAAGGAGATCCAGCCAGTCCATTCTGAAGGAGATCAACCCTGGGATTTCTTTGGAAGGAATGATGCTAAAGCTGAAGCTCCAGTACTTTGGCCACCTCATGCGAAGAGCTGACTCATTGGAAAAGACCCTGATGCTGGGAGAGATTGGGGGCAGGAGGTGAAGGGGACGACCCAGGATGAGATGGCTGGATGGCATCACGGACTCGATGGACGTCGGTCTGGGTGAACTCTGGGAGAAGGTGATGGACAGGGAGGCCTGGTGTGCTGTGATTCATGGGGTCGCAAAGAGTCGGACACGACTGAGCAACTGAACTGAACTGAACTGTGTGTGTTTGTGTGAGTGTGTGTTTTGTAGACAGTCTTTTTATCAGCACCATTTGCTTGTACCCCTTTTTTAAAGGCCTACTTCTTTTCCTTTGTTAAAAACAAAAAATTCCCAGCACCTTACTGTGACAAAATGCTCCAGGATTAAGTTATGCAATTGCTTTGCAAAATAATAATACATCTACCTTTCAGCAGCCTTATGCAAACTGCTGTTTGATATTATCTACTCGGATTTAACAATTTTGCGGGGCATAACAGCCCTTTCGGTGACTTCCTGGGAGGCCCTGGAAAGGGCCCAGTGTTTCAACGCTGAGGTATGGCAGATCCTACATTCTTGGTCACCAAATCCTGTAGTACCTCCCTGGGGTTTGAGCTTGCAGATTGCCATGGTTGTGCCTGTTTTGGACTTGGCATACTCTGTGTAGGTGACTTCAGAATGACATCACCCTGCTGGTTTCCCCATGGAAGGGGCTAGAGATGGGCTTAAAGCCCCCGGTACTAGACCAGGCATTGAAGGGCCAACTTCCTGACCATGGTTATTGTGCAACAGCTTTCCATGGTGCTTGTCCCCTTCCTTCTTGAGCCTTTTCCCCTCTTACCGTGACTAGACATGATTGCTTTTGCAATCTAAACACTCCTGATTTCAAGCTGCTGAGTTCTAAGGTAGTTTGTTAACACAGCAAATGCTAAGTGTTGTAGGTGATCAAATAGGAAAAGGAGTACATCAAGGCTGTATACTGTCACCCTGCTTATTTAACTTATATGCAAAGTACATCATGAGAAACACTGGGCTGGAGGAAGCACAAACTGGAATCAAGATTGCCAGGAGAATATCAATAACCTCAGATATGCAGATGACACCACGCTTACGGCAGAAAGTGAAGAAGAACTAAAGAGCCTCTTGATGAAAGTGAAAGAGGAGAGTGAAAAAGTTGGCTTAAAGCTCAACATTCAGAAAACTAAGATAGATCATGGCATCTGGTCCCATCACTTCATGGGAAATAGATGGGGAAACAGTGGGAACAGTGGCTGATTTTATTTTGGGGGGCTCCAATATCACTGCAGATGGTAATTGCAGCCATGAAATTAAAAGATGTTTATTTCTTGGAAGGAAAGTTATGACTAGCCTAGACAGCATATTGAAAAGCAGAGACATTACTTTGTCAACAAAGGTCCGTCTAGTCAAGGCTATGGTTTTTCCAATAGTCATGTATGGATGTGAGAGTTGGACTGTGAAGAAGGCTGAGCGCCAAAGGATTGATGCTTTTGAACTGTGGTGTTGGAGAAGACCTTGAGAGACCCTTGGACTGCAAGGAGATCCAACCAGTCCATCCTAAAGGTGATCAGTCCTGAATATTCATTGGAAGGACTGATGCTGAAGCTGAAACTCCAATACTTTGGCCACCTGATGCGAAAAGCTGACTCATTGGAAAAGACCCTGATGCTGGGAAAGATTGAGGGCAGGAGGAGAAGGGGACGACAGAGAATGAGATGGCTGGATGGCATTACCGACTCCATGGACATGGGTTTGGGTGGACTCCGGGGGTTGGTGATGGACAGGGAGGCCTGGCGTGCTGCAGTCCATGGGGTTGCCAAGAGTTAGACACGACTGAGCGACTGTACTGAACTGAACTGTAGGCGATCAAGGTAAATGTGCAAGGTATCTTCTTCTTGTTTTGCATGCAGCATGTGGGATTTTAGTTCCCTGACCAGGGATTGACCCCTTGCCCCCTGCAGAGGAAGCATGGATCACCAGGGAAGTCCTGAGATACCTTCTTTTTGCCCCTTTCCTGTACCAAAGGAGATGGGCTCACATTGGCTTCCCTGGCTTCAGAAATCAGAAAGAGAGGAGAATGATGACGGTCAAGGTAGTAACTCCTGAGCCCTCTCCCTGTTAGGTCACTGTGGACTGGCTGTGCCTTGATCAAAGGTCCAAGCTCTGTCAGGTAGTCTCCTATGTACACATCGTTCTCCGTGTTTCGTAACTACTCCGTCTTCTTGCCCTAATTTAGGCTCAGAGGTGATTTTGGGGGCCTGAATGTTTCTGAGTCTCCCTTGTGATCTCTTTATTCCATGCCCACCCCTCTGTTTATGGCCCCTCTATTAAATGCTACTCCATTTTCCTAATTTGATTGTGCCATCTGTTTCCTGCTGAGACCTTGACTGAGAGAGGAGTCCTTACCCAAAAGGTAACCAACCTCTTAGCAAAGGCTTGAATGATTCAATGGAATGAGTCATGAAAATATGAGAGGATAAGTGCCAAGATCCTGTAGCAGCAAGGGGGCAGGGTGACTGGAGTGGAGTGGGTTGGAGTGTGTGTAGCAGGCAAAGATTAACAGGGTGTGTGTGCGCGCGTGTGTGTGTATGTGTTGGGGATGGAGGTGCATCATTTAGGGAGGCAAACCATGTATAGTTCGTTGACCTTTGTGAGACTTTGGCTTCTACTCTAAAAGAAATGCGGAACCATTGAAGCCATCTACTCACATCTAACTAAATCTAAGAAGATTACTTTCTGTTATGTGTCAACAGTGGAGCCCTGTGACTGTTCTGAATTTCTCCTCCCAGTTCCCTGCCTGCTGATGAGTGCGTGGGCGTGTTGCACTAGCCCAGCATGCTTGGACCTGAGTTCAAGGCTATGTGCCTCTCCTGATGCTGTGGGGGACATGACCTTCTCTTACAGTACAGGATTCAGACTACAGTGTCTTTTTTTGTTAGCATATTCTTTTCAGTTCAGTTAATGATTTGGGAGTGGACAGATTTTTCTTACTCTCTTTTTTTGTTGTTGCTAAAGTCAATAGGCCCTTCTATACTGACTTCAAAAAGGGTACTTATCTAAAGGGTCTGGTACAATAGAGAACTAACTGCTTAACTATCAGCACTTCAGGGGTCATAATACAAGGAGTTTAACAGAGAAACGCTGTCTGCTTGCTTACTTCTGCAAGATGGTGGTTTGTCTTGAATATTTAAAAAGCAGAGTTCATTTGTATATATAATCTAAGCCTATCCAGAAAATAATATACAGATTTGAAGTCTGTTTTAATCCTTCAATTGAAATTTCCATCTGTGCTGGGGCTTCTGGTATTAGGTCTAGATCACCCTATGCAGGTTGCATGAATGAAATTGATTCTCCTCCCATGCTACTCGAAGGGGTCCACTCTCTCCCTGTTGATTCTTAAAAATTCTCCCCAGGCTGACTCTTGGGGAATGTAGACTCCACGTATCTATACCAGACATGTGTGTTCCCTCTCAGTCAAGCTGATCTTTCCTAGGTCTTACCCCAATCAAAATGTCACTTCATAGAGTAGCTATATTCCCTTAGGCCCCATTCTTTGCTTTCAGCTCAGAAGGAAACCAAGATAATCTGATTAATCAAGCAGACTGAAGACTGCTCTTCCTGGCTAACAACCAGCTGGCCTATCAGAATCAGTTCTAATCTTTGTTGTCTAACCTTGACCTTAATTTCTTCTTAAATTTGTTATTGACATGACTATTTTTAAACATTTCTAACCCTGCTCATGAAATGGGGTATTCCAGTGGGTATGCAGTAGAAAGAGAACTGCATTTTGTCCCTCTGCAATCTTATTCAATTTTCCTCGCCATCAGCTGATAGTCAAACTAAATCAGTAAAACGTCAAAAAATTTTGAGAATCAAGACAGGACTTCAAGGTCTAAAGTACACAAAATTCCCAACAACTTAACCTACTAATTATTATGAGAGAACATTTTTGAGAAAAAAATCAAAACACAATCTCAAAAAGAACAGTCCTTTACACTGAATAAATTTATTTTTATGAAAACTTGATACACTGTCATTTATTTACTTATTCTTCATTTCCGCACTTGTCAGTGAAAACTTGTCATAGACAGGCAACTTCTAACATCCTTTCTGGTTCTAAAAGTCTACACCTCTCATCTTGTCCAAATGAATCTCCAGGATGAGCTGGCTCCTTGTGTCTCTGGACTGTGTATTTCATCTTGGTATCTCCCATGTCTAGCACAATGCCAGGTATAGCAATAAATTAAATAAATTAAAAGACAGAACAATCCTTGCTGAACTACAGTCATGTATGGAAGGAGTCAAACCCAGAGGCAGGGTGAGTATATCCCAGAAGAGGGTAAGCCCTTGGGCTTCCAGCCTAGCCCAAGATCTGTCACAAGTTGTCAAGTCAATTCTGGGTTCTTGGTTTAACAGCCAAAGTCCTTCAGTCTTGCTCAGAATCCAGGGGAAGTGTCAAAAGTGAAAAACCACAGACTCATTACCATTCTTTAAATGGGCATTTCCTCCCACACACCTAAAGCAAATCTTTATGTAACAGAGGCAGTATACTTATTATTGAGAGCCAGAGTGCCTGGATTCAAATTTTGCCTCCTGATTAAGATGTTTACTCCTTGCGCCGAAGTTTCCTTATTTATAAAATGTGGGTCATAATAGTACCTGCTTCATACAGTTGGATTAAATGAGTTGACATACATTTAAAGGTGCTGTTTACATAATTAAATGTTCAGCTGTAATATTGACTAATGTATCTCAAGAATTAAGGGAACAGAGGAAGAATTTTTAAAAATAATTAAACTAGTCCTAAAAGAAGAGTTGATGTATCGCTATTTGGAGTTATTAAGATTGAAAGGGAATATCATCTGTCTATAAAGTAATAAAAGCAATTATAAACCTTATAATGCTCCTTTCTCTCAAAGGGTTACATATAGAGACTGAATATATAAGTAGTTTCAAAATTAATTTAGATACATTCTTACAGAATGAATGCATAATAGATTAGTGAGAGAATGGAAGACGGTTGGTGGTATATAATTACTTTTTCTGAAGTGGAGTATAAAAAACCAAATCCTTCTTATAAATGAGTAGAGCTTCTTGTCAGCACATTACAAAAACTTTGGATCTTAGAAAAATACCAATGCCAAGGCTCCTCAGCAGAGCTATTAAAGCAGACTTTCTAGAAAAGGGGCCCAGGCCCTGGTATTTAAAAATACAGGCTCTACAAATTCTTGTAAAGGTGAGCCAGGGTTTAGAAACTGTTGGATAAGGCAGGTTCTGTAGCACAACTTGTCTTAACTATTTCATCTTGTATATAACTCCCACTTTTGTCATCCACAATCATAATTCCATTTTGTTATAACCTTTTCATTTTTTTCCTGCTCCTTCTTTTAGTTTCTGTTCCATTGTGCCAGGTGCCGTACAGTCTTCCGAAAATGCGTGTTCATGCACGGGTAGACAGTCAATAGGTATTGGGCAAAAATAAAAACAATAAAAGTAACAATTACTGACGCCAGTTTTCTCCAGATTAAATTAACAGGATGACGTGTGACTACTCAACAGGTGGATATACCCGACTAGCACCAAGAACCTCAATGTTCTGTGCTGGCCAAGTGAAGTAAAGATAACCAAGCAGCGACTACCAAAAACGAAACCGCAAGTCTGCTGTCTGCATTAAAAATTTTTGAATCCTACAGTTATTAGTACTGTTTTTTTTTACCCCCGGGAAACAAAATCTCCCAATACCAAGAAGCTGCTTTCGCACCGCCAAAAGCTGCATAGGGGAAGGCCGCCAATAGGACCATCCGGACACGCTGCAGTGGTATCTCCAGGCGGGTTCCTTTAATCCGCCTCTCCCTAGGCTAACTCCCCACTGCGGCGCAGTCCCACAGCCAGCACTCGCGAGCACCACCCATCCAGCTCAGAGACTGCTGCTGAGCGCTTGGCCGCCCACGCCGCCTTCCAGCCGCAGTGCGCGGCCTTGGCTTTGAACGCGCGTGCGCTTAAGCAGGGGCGGGCGGGTCGAAGTTGGAGAAGGCGGGGCAAGCCCTTGAGGTCTGCAGGCCATTGGCTGTCTCCCCATAGTCACCGCCCCCAGGCGTTCGAGACGGCGGGGCGGGCCACGTCAGGCAGCCGGCGTGGGGCTGAGCTTGTGGCAGAAGGGAGGTAAGCTTTGCGGGTGTTAGGCGGCGGGCTGCGGGCCTCTGCCTCCTGCACAGAGGTCGCCCGATGGCACTCGCCTATGGCCTGACTCAGCTTGCTGGGAGGGAGGCTGAGGCCCTGTGGGCCTGGAGCTTTAATGGGAGATGGGGTAATAGAGCATGTGGTGGCAGGGCCGCGTCGTGGTTTGGGTGGCCGGGAAGGGGACAGGTCTTGTCGATTGCCCTCGTCCTGTCCTGCTGGGGTTCTGAATTCCCGAAGGAGTAGACCTTCGGCGTTAGAGAGCTCCCGGATGCCTGGGTGGGGCCGGCTCTGGTGACTGCGGTGGGGCTCAGTGGGATCCTGATTCGGAAACAGGTCGGCGCGGTCCTTGCATACCTTCCTGCATCAGGTTGCAGTCATTCCACTTTTCCCTAGTCTCAAGGCAGCGCAGGGGACTCTAGCCCTCCCCTCCTTGTCCTGGAGTGACTGTCTCCTCCTAATTCCCGGTGACTCACTCAGATCCTGTCTACTTTAATGCAAGGGCTTGTGGGTGAGCAGGGCCTGTTTTCAGATCTCCTGGCTCTGTCCTCACTTGCAGGAATTACTTGAAGAAGTAGTATGTTTCTGTATCTCTGTATATATATCACATACACGTATGAACGTATGTTTCGAAATGTCAGCAACAGCTATGCAGAGATTTACAGAGACTTGCCCGTTGTGTTGCCCGTTACTCTCTATCAGTTTTAGTTTCAGCATGATATCTTTAATTTAGTTTCTGAATTTGAAGCTTCTGAAATCAGTGAAGTCATGCTATCAAGTATCATTGCAATCAGTCATTCATTCATCTGTTCAGCACTTTTTCAGTGGGTTCCTTGGTGGTCAGGGTCTTATGCCATAAAGTAAAACAGTCATTCCCTGTATTTTTCTTCCAGTTTATCAGCCAGTTTTATCGTCTAGATTTGATGATTCAATTTCAGGTTCTAGATTTAGGCACAGAAGCTTATGATCCTGTATCATAAGCTATATAGCTCTTCTGGGACCTCATTCAGTTTTCCTTACTTATACCTCCTGTAAGCCTCAGACCGTTATAGCTCTGAGGCATAGTCCTGTTAAGTATCACTAAAGACCTAGGTCTCAGGCACCTATCTGTAAAGTGAGGGGATGGGGTGAGAAATATTTAGTAATACTGAGATATTCAAGGACAGGATGGGCAGATTGCACGTTTACTGAACTGTGTTAATATTTGAGAAGTGACCATTTATAAAACCCTGGATATATTTTAAAATCATATGTTTTACTCTTCCTGAATCTGTCCACATTGACTTTTTGACTAGCAAGCAAGTGCATGTTTACAATGTTGATTCACATATAATTCCTGCACTCAATGCACTATGACTCATCTAAATTTTAAAATGTAATAATCAGGAGATTTTAAATGTTACATTTAAAGGTATGATATAAAAACATTGGATAAGAATGCAATTTTCAAAGCATTTTTACTTGCTTTAGTAGGTTAGTGGTAACTAAAACTGCCTTGGTTATTTGCTTACTTGGTTCATATTTGGTAGTTGTCATCACCTGGTTAATGTCTTTCAATATCCTGTCTATGTTAACATTTATTTTATCAACCTAAAATTTATTGGATTTTAATTGATTGCTGCTTTACAGTTGAGAATTAATAACCAAAAGGTAAGCACATCATCAGTTTGAGAGTAAAGATGCTCATAGAGATGTTTTTGATTTGTTGATTTATTGATGGTACTTACTAAGTAATCCATTTGGTCTTCCTGCAGGTGTAAAATTTCTAAAATAGTGTTTTTGAGACATAATATTCATAGCCTTGGAGAAGGGCATGGCAACCCACTCCAGTATTCTTGCCTGGAGAATCCCATGGACAAACGAGGCTGGCAGGCTACGGTCCATAGTGTCACAAAGAGTTGGACATGGACTAAAGTAACTTAACACACACATTCATAGCCTTGTGATACTTTTTGACTGTTATTCACAAACCATTAAGTGAATTAAATTAAACCCCTATATCATTACTAGGGGTTGAGAAAATTTAAAAATCAGAACTTTAAAAAAAATTTCTAGTTCTAGAAATGGAGCAGATCAAGATGGGAAGACTGGGGAGAAATGCAGGAGCTGAGGAAAAAAATCCAAATGGAGTCTTCTGGTTTAAAATTTGGGGAGACTCAGGGATTCAGATTATATATTAAAATATCTGTGTGAAGGAACAAAAATTAAAATTTGGGGAGAAAAACAGTGAAAAAATGAAATTATATTTGGAAGAAATGTAATGAAATAGTAGTGTCAGGATTATTTTTGGATCTGTAGCAAAACCTGGTCATAATATTTCTTGGTTTATAACAATGAGCTCAGTTATCTCAAAAAAGAAACCTAGGGTGATAATTTAAACTTTGATCAAGTTGGCAATAGATATTTCTGTAGGAAATGTGAAATCTGTATTATATTTCTTAAAAATCTAAACATGAGTGATATAATAAAATATGGTATAGTTTTATAAGTATAATATAAATCTTTGATTCACAATTAGTGATAAATTGGATGGAAGTTGTGTGTACTGTTTCCACAGGATAGGATACAAATTTGCTAAGCTAATAGAACAAGGGATACTTGTCACTTTTTTCCCATTTCAGTTATTTGAAACAGAGTTTTTAAGCAATGCAGAAGACCTCATCCACTTTTCAAACAATAGATTGAATGTTGTTTTTATAAGTTGGGTCTCCCAAGTACTTCTGGCCTCATAATTTTTTTTAACCTATTCTAAGCCACATTGGAAGTAATAATACTGCATTTAGGATTTAAAATTTTTGTTGATTTATATTGGATTCCATTCAGCCTGAGTTACTTTAGTTTTATATATTTTGAAAATATTTCAAAAGCTGTGACATTAAATACTGTAAAATTTTCCATTGTTCATGAAGGGAAAATATTTCTTCAGACCCAAGGAAGCTGAGAATTCAAATTGCATAGATAGCTTGTTATTATTTATTTTCAAATCCATAATTTCACTTACTGTGAACCTGTGTTTCATTCAACCTTCTAAACTGAAGAATTCAGTTCTTTCCAGTGTATTAGAGTATATCCTCTAATCTTTTGGGTCAGATAAGTAACTGCTAATTTGGCTGGTAAGTGTGTTCAACAAATGTTGTAATTGTGAATGTTGAACTATAGTTCTGTCAGAAGGTTTTCTGGTTGGTTGGATCCGTAGATGCAGAACTGTAGCTAGGGAGGGCCCACTGTAGAGTCATGTGTGAGTTTTTCACTGCAAGGAGGGTCAGCACCCCTAAACCCCAGGTTGTTCAAGAGTCAGCTGCACTTTTTATCACATGTGACAACTCTCATTTTATTGGAATGCCTGGAAGGTTATGTTGAGCATTTTTAGGTTGATTCTAGTCTGGGAGGTGTGAAAAATGCCTTGATACTAATGACAGTTGCCATGGGTGTGAGAGGTGGGCGTACCTGCATTTACCTCTGATTTCCCTCCAGTTATTTTGGGACTGAGAGTCTTGGGGAATAAGCTTGTGTTTCTAAGGAGAACTCTGCACCCCTGCATGAAGATTCCTTTCACCTACTCCCAGATTTGCCTCCAGCATCTCTCTCCTGCAAGATCACATTTCCCTCATTACTGGATTGTTCCCTTCAGTATCTAAATATGCTGTTTCTTCTCCTACCTCAAAATAATTACTCTTTCTTGACCCCATTTCCTCCTTATGCCACCACACTATTTTCCTTTATGGCAAGACTTACACTCATGTGTCCAATTACTTCCCCCCATTCTTTATTAAACTCCCTTTCATCAGACTTTCTCTCTCAGTTCAGTTCAGTTCAGTCACTCAGTCATGTCCAACTCTTTGTGACCCCATGGACTGCAGCATGCCAGACCTCCCTGTCTATCACTGACCCCCGGAGTTTACTCAAACTCATGTCCATTGAGTCGTTGATGCCATTCAACCATCTCATCCTCTGTCGTTCCTTTCTCCTCCTGCCTCCACTCTTTCCCAGCATCAGGGTTTTATCAAATGAGTGAGTACTACTATAAAAAAAAATTTGCTTTCCTCAGTCACTAATGACATTTATTGTGCTAAGTCCAAAGGTCTGTTTTTAATTCACATCTTTTACATGACTGATCGTCATTTCGCCGCCAACTTTATTGACATATGATTGACACATAGCATTGTGTAAGTTTAAGGTACAGCAGGTTGATTTGATACATTTAGAAACTGTAAAGTGATTTGCACCGTAGCATGAGCCACCCCCTGTATCCTGTCCCATAGTTACCACTTCCTGTCACTTAGTCCCATAGTTGATCATTTTCTGCTGCTTGAAACATTCTCTTCCTTTATTATCAAAGATGCTACAATTCCTGGTTTTCCTCCTGCCCCTCTGTGCCTTTTCAACTCCTATATTGGTTCTTTCTTATTGCCCTCACCTCTCAAATAAGAGAGCTCCTCGGCTCAGTCCTCACAGTCCTTTAACCGTATTATTGTCTTTTTTTCAATTTTTTTCTTTTGAAAAATATGCCCTGCCCCCCATTCAGTCTTTACATACTAATAATACCCTATTAGGCTTCTCCCCATGGCCTAGCGGTAAAGAATCCACCTGCAATGCAGGAGATGCTGAAGACTCGGGTTTAATCCCTGGGTCAGGTAGATTCCCTGGAGGAGGGCATGGTAACCCATTCCAATATTCTTGCCTGGAGAATCCTATGGACAGAGGAGCCTGCTGGACTGCAGTTCATAGGGTCGGACATGACTGAAGTGACTGAGCATGCATGCTCACATGCAATGACTATTAATTCCCAATTTATATATGTATATGTGTGTGTGTGTGTGTGTGTATACATATATATATGTATATATATGATTCTTTTTAAATGATTTACATAGATGGGATTTTACAAATTGACACTTGATATTTTTAAAATTTTATTTTTGAATGTTCTGGGCCTGTGTGCAGGCTTTCTCTAGTTGCAGCGAGTAGGGGCTACTCCATAATTGCAGCGAGTAGGGGCTACTCCATAATTGCAGTGTGCAGGCTTTTCATTGCAGTGGCTTCTTGTGTTGTGGAGCACAGGCTCCAGGCATATGGGCTTCAGTAGTTGTGGTTCTCGGGCTTAATTGCTACACAGTATGTGGACTCTTCCCAGACCAGGGATCGAACTTGTGTCTCCTGCATTGGCAGGTGGATTTTTAACCACCAGACCACAGGGAAGTTCTGTACACCTCTTCTTTTGAACTCTAGACCCCATGTATCTAGATGCCTACTTAGCATTTCTACTTGGATGACTAAATAGAAATCTCATACAGCTCCTGATTTTCTTCCTACACCTACATCACCTGTGGTCTTCCTCATCTCAAATCATGGAAATTTTATCTTTTCCATTACTTGGGCCAGAAACTTGGGTGTCAGCCCTGATTCTTCTCTCTTTCTCACAATCTGCTTGTAAACTACTAGGAAAGCCTATTGTCTATCCCTTCAAAATATGGCTAGAATCTAAGTACTTTTCACCATCCACTGCTCCCACCCTAGTCTAAGCCTCCATTGTGTATGTTCTTGATGTTGTAATAGTCTCTGTATCAGTTACTTATTACCACTCACTGTCGGAATTTGGTGGCTTAAAGCAACAATCTTTTATTAGTTTATGATTCTGGGGTTGGCAATTTGGATTAGGCTTGGGGCGGCCAGGTGTAGGGGGAGCTCTTTTTGCTGGTGGGTTCACTCAGGTAGCAAATGGCAACTGTAGGTTTGGAGGCATCAGCTGGAATGGCTTATCTCTGCTACATCTGGTCCGGTAACCTGTCCCATGCTTGGTCTAATAGAGCCAAGAGAGCAAGAGGAAGCTACATGGCCTTCTGAGAGGCAGGCTAAGAATTCCCACTCTACTTCTCCCGCTGTTGCTCAAAGTAGTCACAAAGACAGCCCAAAGCCAAGGGGTGGAGAAGTAGCCTACTTAGGAGCAGCAAAGCCACTTTGTAAAGAAATGTGCGTACCAAATTGGGAAGAATTTGGGGCCATTTTTTTGCCATCTACCATAGCTTTCTAAGGGCTTTCCCAGTAGCTCAGTGGTCAAGAATCTACTGGCAGTGTAGGAGACACAGGAGACGCAGGTTTGATACCTGTGTCAGGAAGATCCCCCGGAGGAGGGCCTGGCAAGCCACTCCAGTATTCTTGCCTGGAGAATGCCATGGACAGAGAAGCCTGACAGACTACAGTCCATGGGGTCATAAAGTTGGATTTCCAACTTTGTCCACTTCAGTTGGACATGGTTGAAGTGACAGCATGATAGCCTTCTCACTGGTCTGTTTTCTCTTGATCTCCTACCGTATTGTCAGCAACAACAGTGACAGTGGTGCTTTCACAAATCAATTGAATATTCACAAAGTGACTTCATATCTTTAAAGGTTTTTTTTTTTAATAAATAAATACCTTGGAATTTTCTTCACATTTCTGTTTACAGTATCACTTCACAACCAGTTGACCCCTTTCTCCCTCCCTGAATCCTAAATTTGTTCCTGTTCACAGTGCCTGCGGAATGTGTTGAACATTTAACAGAAAGCTTGGAAGGAGATATGAAATGGAATGGATGATGAAGGCTGGGGGAACAGGATAGTAAGGATCACCTACCCACCCACCTACTAATTTACCTGTTTCCCCTCCTTCCGTTCTCTCTCTCTCTTTTCAGTTTATGAGATTTTAAGCTGTGTAGAACAGTTAGGGTGGCCACTGAGTCCTTATGGAGCTTGGAAAGTGGGGCAAGCGCTGACAGCAGCGCTGGAATTGGGTATGAATCAAATGCAAATCCAGTCTGGAGCTGTGCTGTGTGCTTAGTCGCTCAGTCGTGTCCAACTCTTTGTGACCCCGTGGACTGCAGCCCGCCAGGCTCCTCTGTCCATGGGGATTCTCCAGGCAAGAATACTGGAGTGGGCTGCCATGCCCTCCTCCAGGGGATCTTCCCAACCCAGGGATCCAACCCAGGTTTCTTGCATTGCAGGCGAGTTCTTTACCTTCTGAGCCACCAGGGAAGCTAGAACGAAGCATACAAAATTTAACATTAATTGTATTATCATGAAGATTGGCTTCAAATAAAGTTGAGAAAAAGATGAAGCTTGTACTCTCGTCACTCTGCACCCTTTTGTCCTGTAGCGTCTCCTTCCAGACATTTGTTGTTCAGTTGCTAAGTCGTGTCCAACTCTTTGCGACCCCATGGACTGCAGCACATCAGTGCTGTCCCTGTCCATCACCAACTCCCAGAGCTTGCTCAGACTCACGTCCATTAACTCGGTGATGCCATCACACCACCTCATGCTCTGTTGCCCCCTTCTCTTTTTGCACCCCATGGATTGAGGATACTTGTGCATTGTGGCCCTGTTTCAAAAGGGAATGGAATGTCCCAGGCAGTCCAGTGGTTGGGGCTCCATGCTTCCGATGCAGGGGGCATGGATTTGATCCCAGGTAGGGAAACTAGATCTCAGATGCCGTGTGCCTGAAAATGAACAAATTACTCTTCCAGTCTTTGGCATTTCACTGTGTGACTGCGTCTTTCTTCCACTTGTCTGAACCAGAAACCTTGGAGTCATCCTTCCCTGTTCTTACATTCCACTTCCAATCCCTTAGCAAATTCTGTCAAAATAAGTGTGAAGTCTGACCTCTTCTTACCATCTCCACTGCTCTTCTCTTTGTCCATGGTAATATGGTTTCTTTCCTGGATTGTTGCCATAACCTCCTAACTGGTCTCCCTTTTTGATCCTTGCTCACTTATGGTCTGTTCTCTAGAGGAGTCAGATGACCTTTTAAAGATGACAGTCAAGTGTGCCATCTCCGTGCCCCAAAGCCTCTCGGGCTGTCTGTCCCACTCTCGGGCTGTCTGTCCCACTCTCGGGCTGTCTGTCCCACTCTCGGGCTGTCTGTCCCACTCTCGGGCTGTCTATCTATCCCACTCAGAGACACCCAGAACCCACAGTATCTCTAGGGGCTTCTGTCATCCGGCTCCCGCTCCACTCGGTCATTTCTCACTTCCCAGCTTGCACATTTGCATCAACCATACTGGTGTCCTTGGTCTTCCCTGAATTTGCCACACATGCTTCCAACTCCCCACTCCAGTACTCTTGCCTAGGAAATCCAATGGGCGGAGGAGCCTGGTGGGCTGCAGTCCATGGGGTCGCGAAGAGTCGGACACGACTGAGCGACTTCACTTTCACTTTCATGCATTGGAGAAGGAAATGGCAACCCACTCCAGTGTTCTTGCCTGGAGAATCCCAGGGACGGAGGAGCCTGGTGGGCTGCCGTCTATGGGGTCGCACAGAGTTGGACACGACTGAAGCGACTTAGCTGCAGCAGCAGCAGCAGCAGCAGCAGCTGCTTCCATCTCAGGTTTGTTGCCCTTAGCATTCCTTCTGTCTGGAATGCTCATTGTTTCCTCTAGGTCTTTTTCCGAATGTCACTATGTCAGAAAGACATTTCTTGATTCTTTGGCAGATACCAAAACATGTAAGGACCTCCAGAAAATGTATCTATTGATGACAACAATTTTTTTAGGTATTATATGCTATCTGCATTTTGGGAAAATTAAAGGAAAAATAAAACTCTTGGTACTGTAATTTGAGAAATTAAAAATAGCTATCTTTTATAAAGTTTCAGTTATGCTAGATAAATAAGTTTTAAAGATCTGCTGTACAGCCTGATGCCAGTTGTTAAAGTACAATATTGTGTACACCAAAAAAATGAAAAAAAAAAAAGGACGCAAGGGAACTTTGGAAGGTGTTGCATATGTCTGTTACATTGATTGTGGTGATGCATCACAGGTGTTTGCACATGTCCAGAGTCATCAAATTGCACATATTAAATATGTGATTTCTTTGTATATCCATTATACTTCAGTAAACCTATTAAAAAATACCTGACAACAGAGGCCAACATCCTTGATTAAAATGAGATTGGAGGAAGTTGAACACACTGGAGGAACACTTAATTTTTTTCAGGGGCCAGATGGATTAATCTCCTGGCAAACGGTTTAGAATCAAAGGTAATTCTGTTAGTTTAGTTGTTTGGAACACTGCAGGACCATTATAGCATCTAATAACTCCAAGGTGTGACTTTCTCATTAAATAGCTCTTAATGAGTGGTGTAATTGGATCAAGTGAGGCTTTTTATCTTGGTGTGTGCTGTGGTGAAACTGCCTCTTTAGACAGTGATAAAAGACCATGGTTCCAAGTGACTAAGTAAGATTACTACTTTTTTTAAAAATTGAGACGAAAAATATTGATTTTTTATTTGAAGAGAAGTGATAATTTGTATTAATGTACAAAACTAATGTATGCCCATTGTAGGAGGGGAAAGTTAAATGTAGCAAATATCAGAAGAGGAATAGTATGTAATCAGTCATCAACTTGTTAACTAGAAATGAACTTAACATTTTTGCATATTCACTTTTTTCCCTTAGTCTTGTCTTTATATCTTTAGTTTAAACTTGGTTGGGTTCATGACTGTGTATAAAGATTTCTCTCAGTTTTTTTACTCTGCCATAAGCATATCTATATATTATTAAAACTCTTTGTAACTATTTCACATTGCTAATCAATACTTTATCTACATATTCCTTAGCTTACTTTTTAGAGCAATCAGTGAATGACTTTGCACAAAAGATGCTGGCTTTACAATGGGAATTTGCTGTATGTCTCAGGAAACTCAAACAGGGGCTCTGTATCAACATAGAGGGGTGGGCTGGGGAGGGAGATAGGAGGGAAGTTCAAAAGGGAGTGGACATATGTATACCTATGGCTGATTCATGTTGAGGTTTGACGGAAAACAACAAAATTCTGTAAAGCAATTATCCTTCACTTAAAAAATAAATAAAAAAGATGCCAATTTAAAGCTTTTTGGAGTCTTATACTTTTGAATTGGGAGGTGGCTAGAATTTGAAGCACATGTGCCACACTTTGGGATATTGCCAAGAAGTGCCAAACGCTAAGGCCAAATGCTCAGTGAGTACCCTCACAGCCCACTTTCATAGACTGGCTTTAGTTGTTGACCTGCCCCAGACTTTCAGCTTTACTGTGCTAAGTTCCCTATGGAGTTGAGACTAGTGGGCTGGGGAGTGGGGAGAGGCTTGTGGTCCTGGGAACCATGCTGATCCTGCCTTACTTCTGTGGCTTTGCTTCCCAGCTGATCTGGCCTTTGAGAACCCATGGATATCGGTTTGGAGGTAAGACAGGTTGGAAGCACCTTCCCAAATAGGGTTTGCATTTGGACTGAGAGGCAGAAGTAGATTTTGAAGTTGAAATGAAGCTCTGAGCATTGGCTTTATTGTGAGTTGCCAAATCACTGTCGTTTTTCTAGTCAGTCATTTACTTCCAACACAGTGTTGAGAAGTTCCATTGAACCCTGTACATGTGCAAATTGTATGTATTGGTTGTAAAATTTGTGAAGTTAAACATTATTCTCCTGAGGAGCTAATGTTCCTTCTCTTCCCCCCTTCTCCACCTCCTCTTCATCCTTCTTTCTTTACATAAAGTTCTTGACTTTATCTGAAAGACGTTCTACACACTAGACTGTGCCAACTGGATATTAGCATTACTTTGCTGAATCCTCTTCTGATTCTTGAATATACTGCTTGATGTCTCTTATTAATGTGGAAGGATTTACTAATGATCATCTGCCCAGGATGCTTGTGAAGGTTAACTAATATTGGATTATTAAGAACCCCACAAGTAAAAGAGCCATGAATACTGCTGGCTGTGTAATGGAAGATTGGTGAATGTTACTTCATTGGGCAATTATGTGTTTAAAATGCCTTTTACCCCAGTGGGAAATACACAGAGGTGATACCATGGGCTTTTAAAGGGTTGTAATACATAGAAGATTAAGAATATAGCTATGATAAATAATAGCTGTCAGCTGAAGCATTCATGTAAAACTTAGGATGTATTCAAGTAACAAAGAGCCATTTCCCATCACTATTAGATTTAGCTGGGAACAGTAAAGAACCAGTCTTATGTTGACAAGTGTTCTTTGACCTTTTATTTGATTTTTATAAAAAAAAAAAAAGTACCAAAATAACTAACAGCATGATAAAATCTCACTAATTTGGATTCTGCTGATTTGGGATTTGGGTTTGGCTGAAGTTCATCTTTATCCTAGCTATATAAAAATTATTTGCTCAGCTTAAAAAAGCTGGTAAAAAGGAGTCCATCTTAAAAAGAACTACCTATTTTCAAACCCTAAATGCGTTGATAACTGGATCTGGTTACTGTATTAATTTGAAAATAAAGTTGTTTACAATTTTTCTTTTTACTTTTCAGTTTAGTTCAGTTCAGTCACTCAGTCGTGTCTGACTCTTTGCAACCCCAAGGACTGCAGCACGTGAGGCTTCCTTCTTTTAAATTTATTTTGGTCTGTTTCATGAATCTTCATGGGTGAGAAAGATGTGGATATAGATTCTTCACTTTCTGTTTTGGAAAGTTGATCTGAAAACAAACAGTAGAATTCTGATTTTAACATATTTTTGAGTCTATTGTGTATTAGGTGCTATACTAAAGACAATAACTCAAAAACGTTTATTAACTGCTTACTACCTGCTAGACTTGGCAGGCGGTGAACAGGGCTCAGCTGTTTCTCCCAAGAAACTTGGAAGTGCAGGAGGAGAATGCAGCAGGCTTGGTCAGTGAGGAGTCCTTCCTGCTTGAGACTCCGAGCGGGTGCCGCTGCTACACAGATGGAGCTAGCCCCTGCAGAACTAGACGATATCCACAGCTTGAGGACTGGTGACAGTCCTCTCGGAGCGGAAAGGGCCATGAGAAATGGGCCTAGCTCTAGTATGGCCCCTGTACACCGTATCATTGTGCTCTCCTTGCATCAAGTGCCCTGCCAGTTGGAGGTCAAGCTCTCTTTTCTGAGGCAGCTGCAGGAACTGAGAACATGTCAGTGCCTTCCTCTTGATCTTCCTGGTTCTGAACATCACTTCCAGAACATTCCACTGTTATTTCAAGCTCCTGTCTGTTTTTACACGTGAACACATCCACGTGGAAATTGCCCTGCTTTGTTGAGCTGCGTCTTGAATTGTCACCTGATGGAGCTGCCTGCCAGACAAGCATTCATTTGCACCAGTGTAGCCATCTGTGTTTGGGTGGTAGTGTTTGAGTAACCATTTGGGCAAATAATTGCTGTCATCTATTGCAGTGAATATTTACTGATTAAAAACATGGAAAATGTCAATGTGAAAGCGTTGCTATCAATGACAAGAAGGCTAGACTTACTAAAGATTGATACCAGTTGCCATGACCAGAGTGGCAATCTTTAGCTTTTGTTAGATGCTCATTGAACTTGGAATGAATGGTCAGTGATAAAATATAAGTATAAAATCTCAGCACATACACAAAGGTGGTAGATAGATGTGTTGCTGGTAATGGTACCAGAGGATAAAGGTTACGTTTAGATTGATAATATTTGTGTTTTGTGCATGGCATGGAGTGCCCCTTTCATATGTAACTTTCATGCATCATACTTTATATGTTTTTAGGGTTGCAATATACACTAAGATACAGAGCTATTTATGGATGCTGATGAGCTGCTTTGGGAACCTGATCTAATACTATGTCCACACTTAGGTTGTTCTTTTTAAGATTTGCTTGATTCCTTGGGAAGCAGCAAGATATAATAGAAAAAAAAAAAAGAAACAAGGTATTGGATTTAGACTAAGATTCATAATAGCGAACATTTAGAAAGTGTTGGTTATGTGCCTGGTTCTGAGTGAATTGCTTTAATGGATATTTTAACTTTTTAAAAACTCTGTGTCAACCCTACTTTATAGAGGAGTGGTTAAGACTGTAAACTTTGCCTCAGATTCATAGGCTGCACAGTTCATATCCATGCTCTGCTTCTTACTTAATTGAGCAATTAATTTTGACCTCTCTTTGCCTCACATGGTTTTTCATATGAAAATGAGGATAATAATAGTAGTCATGTCGTGGGGTTGTTTTGAATATTGGGTGAGAGAACACACGTAAAGAGCTTCAACTGTGCCTGCCTGGCACGTGGTAAAATTCTCAATAAATCCTGGCTATTAATATCAGTGTATAACCTCAGGCAAGTTACTTCCTCTCGGAGCTCTCATTTTCTCATATAGGAAATGGAGTTAATAATACCTAACTCAGAGTCGTAGTGACGATCCAATGGGATTAGTTACTTAAAGTGTTTGGTGGATGTGTGGCACATAGGAGCTGTTTCATCCAACATGGTGTTCCAAATCCCATGTCATGCTTTGTGTTTGTTCAGTGGATCTGTATTGAGCAGATAACTTGTTATATGCTGGGGTATCATGGTCAAAAAGAGACCAGGTCCCTGCCCTCAAGAGTTTGCATTTTACTGGTGGGGGAGGGAAGAGTTTGCATTTTACTGGTGGGGGAGGGGGAGAGAGAGGCAGCAGAAATAAGATATGATGATCCTTGGAGATTGTGATCAAAGCAATGAAGGATATGGTAGTGGGTCCCTGGGGGTAGGGAGTGGGGAACCACTTGGGGCTGGATGGGTAGTGGAGTCTCAAGAGAAAATGTGAAAGGTGAGAGGAGTCAGCTGTTTGAATAGCAAGGGCACGAACACTTGATGAGGGACCTAAGGGTTCTAGACCTGCACATGGAAAGAACTTAGGGGGTCCACAGAGCAAACTGGAGGTTATTGTGGCTGAAGCCCCTTGGTTGAGGGAGAGTTGTGAGACCAGATCATGTAGGACCTTTTGGCCATGGTTTGGAGTTTGAATTTTATTACAAAGTGCAGTGGGAAGCTGTTGAAAGGCTTTCAGCAGGTGAGTTAGAAGTCAACTATATTTTGAATGGAATCTCAAGCATTTCCTAACCTGAGGGCTGATGTCTTGTTTCTCCTGCTTTTGACTTACATATAAGATCGCACCCTAGTCTTGATTAGAGATGCCTAACTTATCCCTAAACTTAAATTTTTCTCCATCCTTTACCTCCCTTGACTGTCCCACATTGTATTAAGGGAGGGAGGAAACACATTTTTAGAATACATACCTACTGTGTCAGCATCCTCTTGGCTTTCAGGCTCACTTCTTATTGTACTTTGCATCATCTTGTGAGGCAGGTGTCCTCAGATTTAATCAATGAGGAAGCAGGCTCCAGGTAGTAAGTGGTTAACCTAATTTTTAAAAAACCTAGTGATGGAGTCAGGTTTTGCATCCAGTCTGTTTTTCCCGCTTCCCAACTCCTAACTCCATGCATTTTTCTCTGTGTGTCATGTTACTCTTCATGGAGACAGAGGTATGTAAGACTAAGTGTAATCAAATTAAAGATGTTTTCTCTTCTTCACTATGGATTGTCTTAGGGTATGCAAAAGAATATATGACATTGCTTCACAGTGTCCCATTCATCTTATTCACTGGAAATTTTCAAAGTCGTTCTTCTAACAGTGTGGTGATGATGTTGTTTTTGTGATTGTGTCTATTGAAGTCTGGAATATAGAGGTGTTCTCCAGCTTGGGCTACACCGAGTTAGTTAACAGCAGGGAGATTCACTATCTTCCTGTAAAACTCCTTGGCTCATTTGATCTTCAACTTTCTTTAGTACCAAGAGTGCAAGTTAAAACAACTCTATTCCATTTTACATGAATTTGATAATTTGCTTTTCATGAAAAATAAATGAGTTTGGCCAGTTTGCAGCAATCAAGAAAAATGTTTCCATTTAACTCGTCATCAGTCTGCATAATTCTTTTCTAGAGTTAGAGTTCTTATTTTGGTATAAAATTTCCCAGGAGTCTAAAATAGGAAGATAATAATGGTTGTATTTTCTTTGAAGATGAAGGAAGACTTTTAAATGGTCTAAAGTTAATTGAATCTAGTTAAATTATATTGACTCCTTTTCAGTATTACTCTTTCCATAGGACATTGGTAAATGGCTAACAAAGCAATCTTTTATCATTTCTAAAATTTTCCTAATTTAGTACTGTTCATTTAATGACATCTGTTAATGATAGACTTCTACACTTGTAATGATGTAGGTTTTAGAAAGTCACATCCTCTGTTTCTAAAGAATATATAAGTATTTGAATAAAAGTTTTCATAATTTTGGAACTTTATTCAAATTACAAAAAGACATATTCTTGAGAAAAAATTAGAAAATAGGAAGAAGCAAAAGTAAAAAGCACTGTGATTTATATTTTCCAAGTTTTTCTACATACATACGTAACCAGGCTACTTGGATTTGAATTTCAGCTTATTGTATGACCTTGGGAAAGTTATCTGTCTTCTGTGCTTCAGTGTCTTCCTCTGTACAATGAGGGCCTATTTCAGAGGGTTATTTTGAGGATTAAATGAGGTAATAAATGTGAAGTGCTGAGAATATTGCCTGGTCCCTAGTGAGAGCCACACACACTGGTTTTTTTTAAAAAAGCTTATTCAGAAAATTTCAAACATATATAAACAGAATAGTATTATGAATTCTAATGTACCCATTGAGTATCAGCATTTAGGTATTCTTGTTTTACTTACGATTTCCTCCTTTTTTATCCCCTGGAGGGACATTGGTATACTTCAGTTTGTGCCAAATTAATATTTGCTAAGAAGTAAATTATTGTAGAAGACCAATGTGCAAAATTTGAGTAATTTTATTAGAGGAAGAATACAAATCAAATATGTATAAAATACATTCTTTGGTATTTGATTAAATTTTAGTTAACTGGTATTTGAAGTAATGTGATGAATTTGGAGATTTTACTTATGAAGATTAGACATTTATTGGTCAGTAAGGTCTTTCAAATGGGCATCAATTTTATAATAAATATACAGTAAAGGTTATTTTGTATCAACATTAAATATTTATTTAAAAGTATAGTGAACAATTTGAGTATTTTTTTGATGAAGCAAAATTATTTAAAAATTGTAATATTAGAGAAAATAATCATCATAAAGGATGTAATTTGAAGACTTCTTTGAAGACTTAGATTGGATACTGTAAAAAATTCTAGATTTAAATCAGTCTTTCAATTTTAAAAATTATTAATACTGTTTTTTAATCTATGTTTCATTATGTATTTGTCATATATATGCACATAAAAGACACTTTAGAAAAAATAATCCAAGAATAATTGAAGAAAATGTAACAAATCAGACATTATTCAAGTCGGTGGTTTTGTTTCCTACTTTCATGCTTGATTCTCCTGGACAGTAATCAGTTCTAACTTGGAATTTCCTGCCTTTGATCTTATTTTAGACTCTCATTTCAAAATCTATGAGTAAGTAACATGTGATGGGACTGAGAAGAAACTAAATTGTAAAGGCAGGAATGTGATTGCAATTTGATGTATTTTAGTAAATTGCAGCCGGTGAGATCATCAGAACCCATAGTCACCTAACTTTGCTCAGCACTTGAATTACAGATCTTAAAATTCCTGGGACTTGATGCAGGAATGTGGAGTGTGCTGGCTGTGTCTCATGTTACCGATAGTCCAGGGAAACACTGGGTTGGAAGTCATGAAACCTTTCTTCCTACATGAACTGCTAGGATGAGTATCCTTTTACTAAGTTGCTGTAACATTGTTTCTCTAGTGACAGAAGGCAGATGCTCCCAGGTCCACTATGTTAGGGGTCCCCAACCCCTGGGCCATGGGCCAGTTCCATTCTGTGGCCTGTTAGGAACTGGGCCATACAGCAGGAGTTGAGTGATGGTTTAGCTGGTGGCTCAGAGGTTAAAAGCATCTGCCTGGAATGCTGGAGACCTGGGTTCGATCCCTGGGTCGGGAAGATCCCCTGGAGAAGGAAATGGCAACCCACTCTAGTACTCTTGCCTGGAGAATCCCATGGAGGGAGCAGCCTGGTGGGCTACAGTCCATGGGGTCACAAAGAGTCGGACACGACGGAGCGACTTCGCTTCACTCACTTCAGCAAGCAAAGCTTCATCTGTATTTACAGCTGCTCCCCATTGCTCACTGCCGCCTGTGCTCTGCCCCCTGTCGGATCAGTGGTGGCATTGAATTTTCAGAGGGGCACAGAGCTTACTGTGAACTGTGCATGTGAGGGATCTAGGTTGCTTGCTCCTTATGAGAATCATCCCCAAACCATCCTCTCCCCCCCACCCCACCATCCGTGGAAAAATTGTCTTCTCAGGGGCCTAAAAGGTTGGAGAGCGCTGCACCATGTTATTAAGGAAGTGCTAGCTACTGCAAAAAAAATGATCCCCAAGTGCAACGGTTCAAACAAAGTAGAAACTTTATTTTTCTCTCATGTAGTGATTGGAATTCCAGGTTTGCAGTTCAGCTCCAGGCTGTCTTTTATGGTTCTTCCCATGTTGTTTCCCCACCTGTGCGCTCGTGGCATTCTTTACACACCCGACAATCTGAGTGTTGCTAACACCCGGTTTCTCTTGGGAAGAGAGTGGAGGAGGCAGGCTGCAGTCTGGAATTAGCACAGCATGTCTGCTCAGACTCCTCCGGGGAGAACTGGACCACACACGGTCCCACGTAGCCGTACTTGAAGCTGCGGAAGGTAATGCAGCTGGTCTGGCTACAGTCTTATTAATACAGAAGAAAGGGCACAGATAAGGATTGTTAGCATCTCTGCCACATCCATGCCATTCCTTCTTTCTCTGTTTGACCAAGTGGTTCTTCCATACCAGTTGGTTGACCTCTGCCTTGGTTTGGTTTTAAAATTAGTGGTGAAAATAAAAGTGTTTCCCACTTTCAGCTTAATTTAATGATGGACTTGGTGAACATAATGAATAAAAAAGCACTATTTGCTTATGCTTGCTCTTAAAAAAAAATTACTTCCAGTTGAGAGATAATTACAATATTGTGTTGATTTCTGCCATACATCAACATGGATCAGCCATAGGTGTACATCTGTCCCCTCCCTCTTGAGCCTTCCTCCCACCTCCACCCCATCCCCACCCCACCCCGCCCAGGTTGTCACACAGCTCTGTGACAC
The DNA here is from genome assembly GCF_023091745.1 of Budorcas taxicolor. Taxonomy (NCBI): domain Eukaryota; kingdom Metazoa; phylum Chordata; class Mammalia; order Artiodactyla; family Bovidae; genus Budorcas; species Budorcas taxicolor. The sequence goes on along the minus strand of NC_068917.1, from coordinate 26,914,752 downwards.
TTGCTGTTTAGTATTAAAAACTTTGCAATTTCCCCATGACATTTCCATTTTTATGAATCATGTCATTAGGAGGGCTTCAGTTGTCCTATGGAGAAGGCAATGGCAACCCACTCCAGTACTCTTGCCTAGAGAATCCCATGGACGGAGGAGCCTGGTAGGCTACAGTCCATGGGGTCCCTAAGAGTCGGAGATGACTGAGCTACTTCCCTTTCACTTTTCACTTTCATGCATTGGAGAAGGCAATGGCAACCCACTCCAGTGTTCTTGCCTGGAGAATCCCAGGGATAGAGGAGCCTGTTGGGCTGCCGTCTATGGGGGTCGCACAGAGTCAGACACGACTGATGCGAATTAGCAGCAGCAGCAGCAGTTGTCCTATTGATTTGAGAGTGCAGGAGCTGGCTGGATTTTGAAGCTTGGAAGCAAGAGCTGTGGTTAAACTTGAGTTTCTAGCAGGTTTCAGGATGTAATAAAGAGTGATGACACAGATTCCAGCTGCGGGATCCTGGAGATGCTGTGGGACCCTTAGGGACGAGAAGAGGTAGGTGAGAAGCAAAGCATGCAGGAGAACAAGGAAGATATAAACACTGGACAGTAAAGCCAAGTGGATGGTTTAATTTCTTTTTTTTTTTCTTTAAGGGGCAGAGTGAAGCAATTAGGAGAGTCTGGAATATGCCCCTGAGTCATAATCTTAATAAATTTATGAGATCAGGTTAGATTTATTGATGGTGCCCATCAGCTTTCCATAAACCATTTAAAAAGTAATACATTGTCAAAATATGTGTTTAAAATCCTCAGGTTGTTGGTTCTGTAGCTCAAAGTGTGAAAGGAAGAAGCTAAGTAAATGGATAACTGATAATTGAAATAGCTTGATAAAGAAAAAAGGGCCTAGATTTTGTATCTCTGAAATAGGATCCCATTAATGTGAATGCAATTTGCTTTTTCTCAATCTGATGATGACTTTGTTTCTATAGACCAGTTTCCAGAAGGTACTGTCTGTAGCCCTGACTACCACCTACGTTACTACTATGAATCTTTCCTATGTAGAAATTTGATAGTCAAGAGTGTTCAAAGTCATGGACTTCCCTGGTGATTCAGTGATTAAGACTCTCTGCTTCTCCTGCAGGGGACATGTGTTCCATCGCTGGTTAGGAAACTAAGATCCCACATGCAGCACGGCATGGCCAAAAAAAAAAAATTCAAAATCAGGTCTTTCTCTGTGACCATTGGACAGTGCCCCCTGCAAACTACCTTGCATAGTCCTTCTGCTGAGCTCCCATAGCTGTTGTGGATATAGATACAGTTGACCCTTGAACAACACGGGTCCACTTGTAAACAGATTTTTTTCAGTAAATGCGTTACTGCAGTACTACATGATCCAAGGTAGGTTGAATTGGTGGATGAGGAACCACTGCTTTAAAGGACAGATTATAATGTGGTATAGACTTTCAGTTGTGCAGGGGTTGGCATCCCTAACCCCTGCATTGTTCAAGGGTTGACTATAGATATATTTTTCTCTTGTTTTTCAGATTGTACCTTTTATTTGAAGTTTGACACTAAATACTTTTGCGTGGTGTATGGTTTTGTGTTTTGTATGCTAGAGAAACTATTGAGAAAGTTGAAAACCTAATGTGTTTTATCTATCTGCTGCTTCTTTATTACTGCTAGAGTGCAACTGATTTATTGTTTTGAAAGTGTTCTTACATGGCTAAAATACTCTGGCAGAGAATTCAACAACTGGTTAAGTCAAACAAATGCTTTGATTCACCTGGAACTTAAAGCCCTCATTAAAAATTCTCTTTCTGATTTAGATTCAGGCAGACAAAAAAAAGCACAATGACAGGTTGGAGATAAATCTTTTCAAATCAAACGTTGTTTTTTGTCACACATGGTTTATGGAGCAAAATGTGACTAGTTCCCTCTGGTAAAGAATGTCATGGTAAGAAGTAATATATAATTGTTTTCTTTAATGTATAAAATGCCCAAGGGACATTGAGATTAAAAATAAAGTAGGACACAGGCTACGCTGCCAATGCTAAAGCAAACATTTGTGCTCTTTCTTGAAATTCCCAGAGAGAATATGATGTTTTGATACCTTGAAAGGCCAAGTGGTTGTGATTAACCTTAAAATAAAAATCTCTGGCAGATGAAAGACACTTGCAATTTGTAGCCCAAGGATAGCAAATCAAGGATGGTATCAAATCTATATTGCAGCTTGGGCAGTGGCTTTGAAACTGCCTTCTGGCCATTTGTTGGGAAAGATAGAGTTACTGTAGATTAAAAAAAAAAAAACTTACTTGTTCTCTAAACCATTGTACCAAAAATTAGGACTGTCTTTTGTATTTGTCATCGATACTTGAGACAATTTTGATAAGGGCAGTACTCTTTTCACTCCATTGGCCCACCTCCTCCTGGAGACAAAAATCCTCTTTCTGGATGATTCAGCTTCTTCATTGCCATGATGGTATTAGCCTAACCAGCTGTTGGTCTGGTCCCTAGAGCATTTTGGAATTCTATCATTCAGGTCTGGATCAGAGAGTAGAATCCCACATTTCCTTCAGTTTAGCTCTGTCAGTCTTGACATTCGGGTTAAGTATATTCTGTGATAAGCTAATAACCTCTGCTTCTCTTGATATCCTAGAGTTGGCTTTCTTGAGTTAGATTAGATCATCAGAAGGCTCTGTTGAGCTTTGACTCCGTTAGCTGAGGTTTTTTTTTTTTTTTCTTCCTGAGTTACATATTATGATACAACCTTGACTTTCATTTTTTGTTTAAAAAAGAGGTAACAAAATTCTGTTTTGCTTATGTTATTGAGATTATTGTTTATTATATCACCCTGTATCCCATGGTGGTGGTGGTGGTGGTGGTGGTGGTTTAGTCGCTAAGCCATGTCCGAATATTGTGACCCCACGGACTGCCACCTGCCAGGCTCCTCTGTCCATGGGATTCTCTGGACAAGAATACTGGAATGGATTGCCATTTCCTTCTCCAGGGGATCTTCTTGACCCAGGGATTGAACCCGGGTCTCCTGCATTGCAGGCAGATTCTTTACCAACTGAGCTACGAGGGAAGCCCCAATAGAAAGCCTAATGTGAGAAATTTCCTTCAGAGTTTAGGGGCATGAAAATTGTTTTCTATGATAGAACTTTTCCATTTTTAGATAATAAGACATGTTCAGTTTATCTTATGTGTGTGTTATCTGTGCTTGGATGCACAGGGGCAAATTTGAATGTCAATTTGGCAATTTTTATCAATAAATTTTAGAAATTAATTAAATAAATAGTATGTAAATCAAGAGTCAGTAACTACAGCCCACCCGCCTCCTGTTTTTGTAAATAAAGTTTTATTGGAACACAACCCTGGTCATTTGTTTATGTATTGTCTGTAGCTGCTTTTCCTGCTACAGTGGCAAATCTGAGTTGTTGCTATTTGCCTTTACAGAAAAGTATGAACAATCCTAATGTGACTAATCACATGGTAGTATGGGTCCGGCCAAATGCAGTAGCACTGAAGAAATATGTAAGGTGAATGCTCTTAAGATGTGGCTCCTTGAGAAAGGTTAAACACAGAAGATGTGGTATAAAAGGAATTTCACCTATAACTGTAGGAAATATCAGTTCAGTTCTGTTCAGTTGCTCAGTTGTGTCTGACTCTTTGTGACCCAGTGGACTGCAGCATGCCAGGCCTCCCTGTCCATCATCAACTCCTGCAGTTTACTCAAACTCATGTCCATTGAGTCGGTGATGCCATCCAACCATCTCATCCTCTGTCATCCCCTTCTCCTCCTGCCTTCAATCTTCCCCAGTGTCAGGGTCTTTTCAAATGAGTCAGCTCTTTGCATCAGGTGGCCAAAGTATTGGAGTTTCAGCTTCAACATCAGTCCTTCCAGTGAATATTCAGGACTGATTTCAGTCCTTCCAGTAAATATTCAGGACTGATTTCCTCAGTCCTTGATTGACTGATTGGATCTTTTTGTTGTCCAAGGAACTCTCAAGAGTCTTTCTCCAACACCACAGTTCAAAATCATCAATTCTTTGGCTCTCAGCTTTCTTTGTAGTTCAACTCTCACATCCATACATGACTACTGGAAAAACCATAGATTTGACTAGATGGACCTTTGTTGGCAAAGTAATGTCTCTGCTTTTTAATATGCTGTCTAGGTTGGTCATAACTTTTCTTCCAAGGAGTAAGCATCTTTTAATTTAATGGCTGCAGTCACCATCTGCAGTGATCATATAGAGGAGGACATTTTGTGTGGGAGAGAACAGCATAAATAAAATCCCTTAGGGACTTCCCTGTTCCCTGACAGTCCAGTGGTTAAGACTTTTTGCTTCCACTGCAGAGGGCATGGGTTCCATCACTGGTTGGGGAACTGAGATTCCAACATGAGGGGTGATGGGGTAGGCAGGAACCTCTTAGGAATGAACTGATTTTCGAGCACATGGGTCTATTCTGAAGATGGCTTTAGGCAGCTTAAAATTAGACAACTTCCCTCATAGCTCAGTCAGTAAAGAATCTGCCTGCAATGCAGGAGACCTGAGTTCAATTCCTGGGTCAGGAAGATCCTCTGGAGAAGGAAATGGCAACCCACTCCAGTATTCTCGCCTGAAGAATCTCATGGACCAAGGAGCCTGGTAGGCTACAATCCATGGGCTTGCAAGAGTCAGACACGACTTAGTAACTAAACCACCAGAATTAGACAACAGTGAAAATAAAGTTGAATGTGTGAGATTGTTTTTGGAGACAACTTAAAAGCTGGAAATAAGTATTTGTATTTAATCTGCCAGGCTATTAAAAACCTGCTATGTATTCTTTACAGGGAATTGATATGATGGGAATAGCATTTTAGAACAGTTAGTCTGACAGTGTATATGGAGTAGAGAACCTCAGGTTGAACCAGTTACTGAAGGAAGTCTCACATGAGCATTGAAGATGATGAGTAGAGAAATGGAGGCATAAACTCTGAGATGCTGGAAGGAATGAAGCTGACTTGGTGACTGACTGGACTTTGAGAATGTTGGTGAAGAAAACTGTGAGAGGAGAACTGGGACAAGATGCACTGAAATGGGAACAATTTTTATGAGAAAATATGCGTTTTGTTTTTAACATCTCCAATCTGGTGCTTTAGAGCCTTGTGAGAGATAGTAGGGAAGTGTTTGGAGATACGGAGTAGATGAAGACTCCGGGAGAGTTTTCATGAAAGAAGAACAAGACAAGAGGCTTGGGAGCACCTGCAGGAAGGAAGATGGCAGACAAGAAGCAGAGCGGAGAGAGGAATAGGAGGATCCAGTAGAGCAGCGTTTCCCAAGGTGTATCCCAGGGAAGGGTGGCTGTATAGACTGTTAACCGCTAGTTTCAGAAGAAAGCGGGCCATGACCAGAGAAGTTTGGCAAACTCTGGATTAAGCAAAGTTTATCAAATTTCTTGCCTTAGAACCTCTCAGATTCTTCAGCAGTACACACCATTATGTGTATCACCAACTAATATCTGTCTCTTCAATTATAGATTCATGTATCCAGCTTTCTCCCTGACGTCTCCACTTGGATATCCATTAGGCATCTAAACCTTACTTGTGCAAAATGGAATTCCTACTCTTCCCTCAAATAACTCATTTCCCTATCTCAGTTGATGGCAATTCTATCTTTTCCTTTTAGTAAAGAATGCACGGTAATTAATGTAGTCATGGTTTTGTTTCGTGTAAAATGCCCAAAGGGATTGAAATTAAGAATGAAGCTGCTCAGATCAGAAACATTGGAGTCATCGTTGACCCTTTCCTTCTCCTATACTCTCATCCAGTCCATTAGTAACCACATTGACTCTACCTTTGAAGATACCCAGAGTCTGACCACATCTCACCTCAAGTGATTCTATTAAAATCTTACCACTTTTTTTTTTCCCCTGTAGTGGTTAACCATGTCACTCTGGATAAATACATCAGTCCTTCCAGTGGCCTACAAGGCCCTCTATGGTCTAGCTTCTCATTGGCTCTCATTTGCCATTTCCTTCCTCCTTTGCTCTGTTCCTAACTCATCCTTTTGCTCTTTCTGGGATGTATCTTAAGCAGATCATTAGTTTAGAGCTTTCAAATTCACTGTTTCCTGTGCCTGTGATACTGTTTCCCTAGATTTTCTGTGTGGCTAACTCCCAAGTGGCACCCTCTAATGTGACCACCATATTTAAATAGAAAGTGTATCCACCCCCCATTTCTCATCTCCTCCCCTTTGTTCTATTCGCTTTACTTAAAAAAATTTTTTTTCTTCTTGTTTTATTGAGATACAGCTGACGTTTAGCACTCTAATGCATAATGATTTGACATATACATCATCAAATGATTACCACAATAAGCTTAGTGAACATCCACTATTTCATATTGATACAACATGAAAGAAGTAGAAAAGAAATATTTTTTCCTTTTGGTGAGAACTCTTAAGATTCACTCCTTTAACAACTTTTATATGTTAACATTCAGCACTGTATTGTACATTACATCCCTGGTACCTATTGATCTTATAACTAGAAGTTTGAATGTTTTGACTGCCTTCATTCACTTCCGCCTCCCCCCTCTCTCCTGTCTCTGGTACCAACTGCAAAATAAACCAGTCACAGGTATGAATTGTATAGTGTGGGGAATATGTCAATAATTATGTAAAAACTTTGTATTCGTGATGGTAAATAGACGTACCATAGCGATCATTTTGAAATGCTTAGAAATATCAAATCATTATGTGTGTAACCGGAACTAACATAGCGTTGTAGGTCAGTTTTACTTCACAAACAAACTCACAGAAAAAGAGATCAGATTTATTTTTTCCCATTGTATCACCTTCTAACATATTTCATGTTTTATTTGGCTTTTTATTTACTTTTTGAATTTTCAAAATGGCAATATATGTCCCTACAAAATTCTTTTTTCCTCTCGAAGAGGTCTCTATCTTGGCTTTCCCCAAGACACACTTTGGGAAATTCTGTTATGTCTTATGGAACAACAGAGAAGAACATTTCAAGACAGGTGAGATTAATACAACTGGGAAGTTGAAATTTTGACCTGTTTAAAAGCTAATGAGTGGATTAGATAAGGGACATGGTTTGCAGTCAGAACATGTTGTTTCAGTGCTGTGAAATGGCCAGTTCAAGGGAGTTAAGTTGGACCCATATGTTGAGGAAGAAAAGTAGCATAAATTACTCAGGGAGTTTGGGTTTAGAAGAAAAGGAAGACAGTAGTGAGAAAAAGCTGCAGGTTCAACACAAAATGCCTTCATTTTTAAGATCAGGAGAGCTTGGTTTTGTTGCCTGTTATTTTTATAAGGTAACATAGATTACAGTACTAATGTAAGCATTTTTTTAAAGTTATACTGTAATAAATAGGTGGCCTACAGCATCCTGCTTTTTACAGTGGGGTGTAACTCAGTGGGTTCAGTGCTGTGGTGACTGGATCAAGTGAGATCCTTGGGAAACCCCCTTACGAGTTCTCTGTCTCCACTTTACTACTCTGTCCGCTATGATTTTGTTGTGATTGTTGTACTTGAGAACCCAATAGGCATGAGAGGCATGATGTAAATATTAAAAGTTGGTGCTGATTGCTTGCTGTTCCTCTTTTAGAAGACAAAGGATCTGTTTGGCTGTGTGAATTTCTAGGTCATTTCTATAGTTCCTGAAGAAAACTCACCCGTGCTTCCTTCACACTTGTCACAAACGGGTAGATTCATGCTTCAGTGGAAGTTTGTACCAAAGTGAGGCACTGCTTAAACAGTTTTGTGAAAGTTTGGTTCTTTCTCAGGAGTTTTGATCCACAGAAGGATGAATTTCTATTTCAAATGTGTGGTTGAACTTTTAAAATTCTGCTATTTAGACATGAACTTTTGGATTTTTGTTTGTTTGTTTGTTTCTGTGGTGTGAATTCATCTGTTTTGGGATTTGCTCTCATGGGAAAACTAAGGATTGTTGGGCATTTTTAGTTTACTATGCCATCAGTCATGCCATTTGAGGGCTGAAGTGGTTAACAGTGAAGGGTGTGCCAAGGGATTGTTCTCCAGGGCTCTGTGCTTTATTGCCATTGTTGAGTTTGTACAGAATTACTTTCATGTTATTTGACAAATAGTTATTTGAACTCCTTTTCCAGAGTAACAGATATCTTTTGTTTTGGTTACAGAATCTGCCTATATGTAAGAGAAGTAAAAATGTCGGATGACATAAGGAAAAGGTTTGAATTTCCAAATTCTCTTATCCAGTCACAGGTAATTTTACTTACTTGTTCATTTATTTATCTATTTTTGCTTCATGGTAACACATTAACATTTTTGGTGGATTGTTAATTGAAATTTATATTTTTAACATTAAATATTTTTATTCATCTATGTACAGGAGTATATATTAATAACTAACTTTTATATCAGTTAATTTGAAAATTTATATTAGACATAGGAAAAGTAAATAGTGAAACTGACCAATCTGTGATTTTATTTATGTCATACTTTTCTTCTTAGAGATAAAAAACTTTGATTAACCTCTGAATATATATTTTTTGGTCTGTAATTAATTATTGGGAACAGAAGTAAATGGTTATACATCTTCAGAATGTCAGATATTCCTATTTTAAAAGGTATATTCTACTCTTAGTACAACTATTAAGCATAATAGATTTTTATAATAATGATATTAAATCAGTAAAATATCCTGGATTGAAAAATTAGATCTATATGCTAACTCAGGTAGAAGACTGTGACAATTAGTTTTAGAAGAGCTTTTCAGTTATTAGGGGTAAAACAGAACTGGTTTTCTGGTTAACCTTTAGCTAACGAGAAGCATTCTGGTTAATCAAGGCACCATAATAGCTACTGTCTTTTCTCATGAGAGTAGAGCAAAGGGGCCAGCAGAAGCCTGCCTGAAGATTTACCAACCGGCGGCGTCTTGGACACTCTCAGCAGTTGCCTTCGGAGATGCCTGCTGTGGGAATTGACTTAGCTGGGTAGTGGGGAACCCTTCCATGAGGAGTAGAACACTCCTGATGCAAGATTCCCTTCTACCTGACTGGGTTGGAGTCATATCCTGTGCAACACAGGTGCTTACCATGAAGAAGAAGATGAAGGCTTGGAGGACGCTGTCCACAGTTTCTATTTTCCTGTGCGTGGAGTCCCTTCATTAGCATAGATAAAGAAATGCCTATATGTGTTGCTGTTAAATTAAGAGAAAAGTGTATATGTATTGTTTAGCGGGCGGTATCCATTTAAGCTACTCTTTGTTATGGAAAACTTATGTAGCAGCATAGGCTGATTTATACTTGGATTTTGTATTTGAAAATCAATTTAGGCTATACTGTCTCATTTGTTAGAGGGATAAATTGGAAGGTAAATTAGAGAAACTGAATTTGGTGGGCAGTGGGGGATATTTATCATTAAGCTTATTTTCTGTTAGTCCTTTTTCTAAATATGAATGGTAGCTTTTTTTGTCCATTGTGTTTCATATTGGTTTCATTAGATGCTTGCAATTGTTCCCTGTCCTCTGTGAATACTTCTTATTGTTCTTTTGTAACCACTGCTCAGTGTTAGCACCATGTTTCATTGATTCACACATTTTTTTTCATGTTTAACATCTGCATTTAGTAATTGATGGCAGCAGTCATTATACAGTTGATACTGCCTGCACATCTGTGCATTTGGCCATAATTTTCTAAGAGTCTGAAAGAGCTCTTAGAAAATAAACATAAATTAACATAAAACTAAATAAATAATAAAATTAATAAATTAACATAAAATCAAAAATTATGAGGCGTTGTATAACATTAATTGGCAGCCTTTTTTCTTTCTTAGTGGTTCATGAAATAATGGTGCATCTTGCATTTGATGGCCATTTACATTCAATGAAATATGGTTATATTGTAAACAGGAACTGAAGCTGTTCACTGGTCCTCAATTTTTGTTACTATCTCTTTAACAAGGAAGTAAGAGGTCATTGATCTAAACTTAAATTTCATGTAAATAAGTGACTTGTAAAGACCATTGATCATTGAGGTCTGAATTCAATTCTAGTGTGTGAAATGCAAAAAGAAATGAAGGAGCAGATGCTGTGCTTTTGTTTGAGCTTTTCTGGAGGCTTTGCAAGGCTGATGGGTGTTTATACATCCATATCAGACATTGGTCATGTGGGCACACTGAATAGTTCTTGCCATAGCAAAATTTTTCCCAGCCCATACCTAGAATGGCTGTCCTCCTCGTTGCTAGTCTGTGGTTCTTCGACAGCAATGCTGGGTGGTGCTGAAGATCTAGGAGAATGGAGTTGAGACGATAGGAAGTAACAACATTTACATGTTTATGGGATCAATCAGCACTCCTATGAGAATCTTAGTTTTAATTCTGGGTTTTTTGACCAAAGACGATATGGAAAATTTTTAGAGATTTATGAGACTGAAAGCTTATTAAGGAGCTGAAACATATGAGAAACCAACAGGGATATTAAATCCTAGATCCTAGAGGGGAGAGAATGTTTGAAGTTGGGGGAGGACCTGTTGGTTCAAATCTGTGTGGGCCATAGCCATGAAGATGGTGATGAGTTTTCTCTATCTTCATTAAGGGCATGATGAAGCATGATGCGTTTCATTTAGTTGCAAAGATGATTTTAAAAGCTGTGGAGTTTCTCATTTGTCTCATGGATTAATGGATTAAGCAATCTCAAATTATCTTGTAATACCAAGTGACAACAATTTAAACAGAAAATCCAGCAATTTTCTCAACATCTGTGAACCGTAGTTTTCTTACTGGGATAAAATATAGGATAAAAATGCTTACCTTGAGGGTTGTTGTGAAGATGAGAGATTCCATTTGTGGAGTGCCAAGTACAGTGCCTTCTTCAGAGCACATACCCCCTGAATGGGAGTGTTATTACTGATTGACTGGTATACTCATATCCACTAGTACTGCTGTTAGTTACCTTCAAATTCACTATTGAGAGAGAACTTCTGAGGGAATGTATTCATTAATCTTGTTTGTTTTAGGCTGTGGGTCATCTTATTGCTGCAGTTCTAAAGGAAAACAGCTTTTCAGAAAAGATCCACCAGTGCACAAACCAGGTCTGTCTTTAATTTTGTGCTTAGTTTTATTCAGATATTGCTGGTAACTGGACCACCTTTGTGCTTCTTTTGTTTTCCTCACAGGTCAGGTCACTATAGAAATGATTTTATCTATTTTTGTTTCTTTGTTTGCCATGTTTTTCTTTTAAACTTTAAAAAGTGTTACAACAGACTCCAGGAACTAGACAGGGAAGGGGTGAAGGGGAGTATTCTTATGACTATTAATGAAAAAGAACATGGGTGGAATGAGCATAGGCAGCCTTTAGAAGAAGGCCAATAGAGTTACTGCTGAGGGAATCTGTTTAACGGACAGAGTGAACACAATGGCTCTGCTGGGGTGTAGGAGATTTCTCAGGCTTTAGGTAGTCCCCCACACAAGTTCTAAGTTAGAAAAGTCATGCTTTGATAGGTAGAACTGGAGGAAAAAATTCTGTATCGTTCATAGGGTTGGTGAATGCCAATGCTGACATATTTACCACTTGGGTTTTGGTTGACCAGTGCTATGTAGCTTGACATGCTGATCGGAAACTCTGCTTAAGTTGGGCCGCTAAGGTAAACTCTATGGAGAATATAGGTGATGGAAATAAGATTTTTTTTCATAACAAATAAATTTATTTCCTTTCTCTCATATTCCTTTATATTAGCTACTTCAAATTACATTTCTGTATCCCTTCTGCTGACACATTGAGGTCAGTGTAGAGGCATACTTCACTAATGAGCATTTATCTGGTGTTTGTGTGTAGTCATATAAATTAGGTTTTCTGAGAACTCTGACCTTAATCCTGCCTATAATCGCATTATATACTCTGAGAAGATCTGGTGGTTTTCCTTAAACTGCCAGAATTTATTGAATGTCAAATCTCTGTAACTAAATGTTTCCTCTTCTGCTAATAAATGAGTGCTTCCTTCCATGAAGGTGCAATGTTACCTGAGGCAACAGTTTTTTATTCATTTATTTTGTTATTCTGGCTTAGAAGTGGAGTGATGATGTTTAGAACCCTTTGGTATGGTCCACACAGGTGAATAAAATTTCCTTTGGAATAAAAGAAATGGAATATAAATATTTCTTCCCTTCAGTGACTGTTAACTATCTTGTTCTGTACAGTTAGTTAGTGGGATCCTACGATTGAAAAGGCTCTCAGAGTCAGCTACCATGGGAAAGTGGGCACAATTTATGTTGATTTTCATTAGTTTAGTTATTCCATGGGAGCTAGGGATTGTAATTTTTTTTTCTGTCCAGATTTTATGTTTCCCTAGTAAATTATGTCAGAAGGAAGCAAAAATAGCTTCATTGTGTTCTTAAAAAAAAAAAAAAAAGCAAAAATAAATAACCCTAACTCCATGTAAAATCTAAATGGACTTAGCCGAGAATACATTCAAATGTAGGTTCATCATTAGTAGTGAACTTTTTATTATTATTATTTTTTTTATTGAGGAGAGTCATAAGCAAGTTATGAGAGCTAGAACCTCTGCTTTACTAGAAATTTTCAAAATGAAGAACTATTTACTTTTGTGTCTTTCTGATGCTTTCCTATCAAAGATGACAGGTTCACAGTATGAAGGGAGAAGTCAAACTCTCTTCCATGGGAGCTAGGGATTGTAATTTTTTTTTCTGTCCAGATTTTATGTTTCCCTAGTAAATTATGTCAGAAGGAAGCAAAAATAGCTTCATTGTGTTCTTAAAAAAAAAAAAAAAAGCAAAAATAAATAACCCTAACTCCATGTAAAATCTAAATGGACTTAGCCGAGAATACATTCAAATGTAGGTTCATCATTAGTAGTGAACTTTTTATTATTATTATTTTTTTTATTGAGGAGAGTCATGGGCAAGTTATGAGAGCTAGAACCTCTGCTTTACTAGAAATTTTCAAAATGAAGAACTATTTACTTTTGTGTCTTTCTGATGCTTTCCTATCAAAGATGACAGGTTCACAGTATGAAGGGAGAAGTCAAACTCTCTTCCTTGGGCAAAAAAGTTTTTCTAGGCATTTTTTGGTAGTCCTAGAACCAGCAGCTTGCTTGTAGCCTCAGCTGCTTCTGTCTCCTTCCTCTGGGTCCACATTCAGCTTCAATCACTTGGAGCAGGGGTGCCGTAAGGGACAGTGGGGTGGCATAATCAGGTGCTCTTTTCTCCATGTTTGACCAGTTGATGATTTAAATAGAGGTTGGTGGGAGGAGAGGAGGAACACTTTCTGAAAATGTTCAGGGCTTGAAGCGTAGGTATGACTTGAAGTCCAACTTAGACTAACTGATATGCTGGTTTGGTTGGTGTCTGGTTAAATGGCTTGGTTAGAACATAGTGCTAGAACCAAACCATAGTTTTGATCTCCTAGTAGCTGCATTGCTTAGACTCAGATAGAACCTCTGCAGCCAGCCTCAGTTTGCTGCAAAGACACCAGAGGAGAGAGAGTTAGGATATCAGAATACATCCACTGCCTCTCTTGGAAAACGAGCTCCAGTGTACCCTACACATGGTATGACAACATCATTTTTGTAGAGGAAAGCCAGCCTACGGTGAATGAATTATGCTTTGATGAGCTGCTGGGGCTGTGTATGCATTTGATAGTCATGAGATGTGTGTTTTAATCACTGGTTTGATTTCAGACTCCGGCCTTGAACTTGCTGTGGGAGAAGTGTTGCAGCGATAATGTCGTAGTTCGAACAGCTTGCTGCGAGGGTCTGGTGGCCCTTGTCGCTCAGGATCACGCGGAGTTCAGCTATGTTCTCAATGGGATTCTCAACCTGATTCCATCAACCAGGTGCTCCTTTCCTTCATATTTGATCAGTTAACAGTTTAAATTTTTAGACAGAAATTCCCTGATTTGCCATTAAGGTTCACCATTCATCCTACTTACTAGTTATTGTTCTTTCTCTAAAAATGTCATACAGTTGATATTTCATATGTGGTGAAAACATGTTAAATTAAGCTCTGGAAATTTGGGCATTTGTGGTCATTTTGCTCTACTTAAGTTTTGGGACTCTGATTGAAAGTGTTATTGCTCTTTTTAATGAAGAGCCAAGTTTATAACTCACAGTTTGCAGTGTAATTTTCTGACTTATTTTAAGAAAGGAGGTTGCCCATAAGCAATACTCATTCCACAGTGGTAAAGTTGATACCCTATTAGCCTTGGTCAGCCTTTAACATCAGTGCATACATTAGAAAATAATGGCATCGATTTCTTTAAAAGCATTTTGTGATTCAGACATACCTTCCCCTGATTATTTGAAGTAAATAATGTTTAGTTTTTTGAATTTTTTGGTTTGACCGTATTTATTCCATTCACTGATGCTGCTTCACTGCTGCTGCTGTTTAGTTGCTGTTGTGTCCAACTCTTTGCAACCCCCTGGTGGACTGGGGGTTCCTCTTCTCCGGGATTTCCCTGGCAAGAATACTGGGCTGGGGTGCCATTCCCTTCTCCAGGGGATCTTCCTGACCTAGGGATTGAACCTGTGTCTCTGGCTGGCAGGGAGATTCTTTGCTGATTCAGCCACCAAGGAAACCCAGAACTGAATACTTGATCTTTTTTTCTGCCTTCGGTGGAGATGGAATATAGCTGTCACCATCAATCTTTGGTTAGTGCCTTCCTGGACTTGAGGTCTATTGAATTACATAACCTCTGGCCTTTTTTAATATATATTTAATTTTTTAAAATTAGAGGATAATTACTTTACAATACTGTGATGGTTTTTACCATACATCAACATAAAAACAGCATTAGGTGTACATATGCCCCCCCCCCCCCCTTTCACCCCTCCCCATCCCACCCCTCTAGATTATCACAGAGCACTGGGTTTGGGTTCCCTGTATCATACAGCAAATTCCTACGGGCTGTCTATTTTACATAAGGTGATGTATAGGTTTCAATGCTATTTGCTCATGTAATCCAACCCTCTCCTTTCCCCTCTGTGTCCAAAATGTCTGTGTCTCCTTGGCTGCCCTGCCAGTAGGCTTGTCAGTACTATTTTTCTAAATTCCACATATATGTGTTAACATATGACATTTGTCTTTCTCTTTCTGATTTACTTCACTCTGTGTAATAGGCTCTAGGTTCATCCACCTCATTAACTGACTCAAATGTGTTCCTTTATATAGCTGAGTAATATTGCATTGTGTATATGAACCAGAACTTTCTTATCTATTCATCTGTTGATGGACATCTAGATTGCTTCCATGTCATAGCTATTGTAAATAGTTTCGCAGTGAACACTGGGGTACATATATCTTTTTCAGTTCTGGTCTCCTCAGGGTATATGCCCAGTAGTGGGATTGCTGGGTTGTATGTTAGCTTTGTTTGGAGTTTATAAAGGAATCTCCATACTGTTCTCCATAGTGGCTGCAGTAATTTGCATTCCCACCAACAGTGCAAGAGGGTTCTCTTTTTTCCACACCCCCTCTAGCATTGATAATTTGTAGACTTTTTGGTAATGACCATTCTGACTGGTACTGGTGTGAGATGATACCTCATTATAGTTTTTGTTTACATTTCTCTAATAATGAGTGAATACCTTCCCAGGTGGCGCTAGTGGTAAAGAACCTGCCTGAAAATGCAGGAGTCAAAGAGATGTGGGTTTGATCCCTGGGTCAGGAAGATCCCCTGGAATAGGAATTGGCAACCCACTCCAGTATTCCTGCCTGGAAAATTCCATGGACAGAGGAGCCTGGTGGGTTGCAGTCCATGGGGTCTCAGAAGAGTCAGACGCTACTGAGCAAGTGAGCAGACAAATAATGAGCAATGTTGAACATCTTTTCATGTGTTTAATAGTCATCAACCTCTGGCCTTTTAACCTGTCTTCACAAATCTTATTTTGTTCCCTTAGATCATCTTTTTGGAACTTTGTGGAAGCTTGATTTTTCTGTATAGTCTGCATATAGTCTTTTTCGTCTACATTTGTCGTCCAAGCCCTTTAGTATGGTATACATGCCCTTCCCAAACTAGTTCCCACCTTCTGTTCAGCCTGTGTTTCCTGCCATGAGCACTCCTGTTAGCCGTACACACCTGATCCCTGTTCTGACACCTGTGCACACTGCATTTCTGCATGTAATGTTCCTTCCCCTTCTTTTTCTGAAATCTCTTCTTCATATTTCAAAGCTCAGCTCAGATATCAGCTCTTCTACCTAGATACTTCCCCCTTTTCAGCTGGGCTACTTGCTCTTTCACAATATGTTTCACAATATTTTTAACCTGTACTTTTGTCCCTAGCACACTCTTTGACAGTAGATAACCAGATCATTCTGAATAAAGATTTGATCAAATTGATGCAAAATTTAAATTGGTTAGTCTCAGAATTACTCTGTCTGTATCTCCTGTGGCTACCAATTTAGACAATATGAATACTCTAAGAAACTTAAATCTTTTTTTCAGGATCCTTCAATTGTTAAAGTTCCTATATTTGAGTACAATAAAATTCAAAGCTTTCTTCTATATCTTGGCCATGTTTCCAAAGACTCTTGAAAACTAATGGTAACCTTATGTTTAAAATTACTCACTGAAGCACTGCCTATGATTGAAAATAATAAGAAACTGGTAAATTATGGCATATTGATACAGTGGAATATTATACAGCTGGAAAAATAAGGAATGATGGAAAAGATATTTTTCCACTAAAAAATGAAAAAGAATACTATGTCTAGTAGGCCACTTTTTTATTTTTTAAAGAAAACACCTGTACCTATAAATTTTCAGTGACATGTGCATACAACATCTTTAAAAGAATAAATAAGACCTGGTAAGACTTTTACCTCTGAGGAGAAAAACTGAGGTACAGAGGAAAGACAGAATATTTGCCTCATGTGCCTTTTTGAATTTTTAACTCTGTGAGTGAATCTGCTCAGTCGTGTCTGACTCTTTGCAACCCTATGGACTGTAGCCTGCCAGGCTCCTCTGTCCATGGGATTCTCCAGGCAAGAGTGCTGGAGTGGGCTGCCATTTCCTTCTCCAGGGGATCTTCCCGACCCAGGGATCGAACCCGGGTCTTCCACATTGCAGGCAGACGCTTTAACCTCTGAGCCACCAGGGAAGCCTATTTAACTATGTGAACGTGTTGCTAATTCAAAAGTCTATTTTTTAATTAAAAAGTCTGATATTACTGACAAATTTTAATGTATACAGATGGCATGCTGTTCCACTGTCAGCAAAACTTCTGTCTTCCAGTTTACAGCAGCGATGATGGACTTAGACTGATGTGCAAAGGATGGCCCGTGCCACTTTCTGATGAGACATTGGAAACATCTTATCATTTTCTAATAAGACATTCTTGAATTAAAGGTATAATCTAACTTGCTCTGATTATCTCTTAGAGACGTTCCCCTGGCCCCTTTAAGATGCTGATAGTCTTACTTTTGGATCTAAACAATACAACTACACAGTGCAAGGAGGTTCTAATGTTGTAAATTTAAGGTGAAAGCTGTTTAGGGAGGAACTAATACTACTATCCACATTTGAAAAAATGACTGAGCCAAAATCTTGGTGGCTTGTTTAAGGACAACCAATAAATTACATAAAGAGAGGAGACACATTAAAACTTAACCTTTTAAAAGTCAAAGTAAAGTCAAGTCCCCTCAAAACTGATATTTTTGTGGTTATACAATAGGATCCTTCTAAAAAATATTTAGATATGAGAGTTGGACCATAAAGAAGGATAAGTGTCAAAGAATTGTTGCTTTCAAACTGTGGTGCTCGAGAAGTCCTTGAACAGCTCTTGAGAGTCCTTCAACAGCAAGGAGATCAAACCATTCAATCCTAAAGGATATCAACCCTGAATATTCATTGGAAGGACTGATGCTGAAGCTTTGATGCTCCAATCCTTTGGCTACCTGATGTGAACAGCTGACTCATTGGAAAAGACTCTGATGCTGGGAAAGATTGAGGGCAAGAGAAAAAGGGGATGACAGAGGACTAGATGGTTGGATGGCATCACCAACTCAATGGACATGAGTTTGAGCAAGTTCCAGGAGATGGTGAAGGACGAGGAAGCCTGGCGTGCTGCAGTCCATGGGGTTCCCAATGAGTCAGACATGACTGAGCGACTGAACAACGACAACAGAAAAAAACATTTGTTCAAGTGTGCACGCATGTGTGCATGTGCGTGTGGGCATGCATGCAAAGAAAAAGACAGAAAATAAGTTTTTAGCTGTTTTAAAAGTTTTTTTTTACAGTTTCTTAGAGTATTCATGTTGTCTACATTGGTAGCCGCAGGAGATGTAGGCAGAATAGATTCTGAAGCTGACCAATTTAACTTTAGCATCAATTTGATCATGAAATGTGTTATAAAACTGCTAGGTTTTCTTTATTCTTGCCAGTAGACATAATGATTATTTGTGAAGAATTTTCTTTCTTTGTTTTATTTCAAGTAGCACAGCTTTGTGGTTTGCAGTGATTACAAAGACTATACTCTGCATTGTTTACAGCTTAGAAAAAACCAAAATGAGAATTAAATTTAAGAAATTAGGTTAAATTTAATTACAAACAGGGAACCCACACAGCCGGCTCTTCCAAATGCTCCTCAGGGAATCTTCTGAGACAGAAAACTGTTTTTATCTTTGGGATCTAAAAGCAGAAATGACTTTGTCATTTCCCTGTGGTTCTTGGCTGAGACATTTTGGATCTTCTGTTTCCAGTGTTCAAATTTCTGCTTGTCTCTGGCTGTCTCTTTTTGAAATAGAGATTTATTGCAACGTAGAGGTATCTTGGGCACAGAACCACACAAAGATTGCTCAGCTTTGATGTAGAAGAATGAGTGTAAAACTGTTATTTTTTCATTTTGTCTGCCTAGCATTCTTCAGAGGGAGAGAGAGAGAAGGGGAGAGAGGGAAAAGAAGAGAGGGCAGTGGGCGGGGGGAGAGAGAGACAGAGGGAGGGAAGGAAGGAGGGAGAAGCAGCATCCTTCTATGGAATAGACATTTAGACAATGTCGGAGAAGGCAATGGCACCCCACTCCAGTACTCTTGCCTGGAAAATCCCATGGATGGAGGAGCCTGGTAGGCTGCAGTCCATGGAGTGGCTAAGAGTTGGACACGACTGAGCGACTTCACTTTCACTTTCATGCATTGGAGAAGGAAATGGCAACCCACTCCAGTGTTCTTGCCTGGAGAATCCCAGGGATGGGGGAGCCTGGTGGGCTGCCGTCTCTGGGGTCGCACAGAGTCGGACACGACTGAAGCGACTTAGCAGCAGCAGCAGACAATGTAGCTTCTGGAGCTTTCTCAGCATTAAATGTTGATAGCTGTAAGGGAAGTTGGAGGGACAAGTCAGTGTGGTTCTTCCTCTCTGTTTTAACCTGCTCCTTGGCTCTTTTTTTCTTTTTGTCCATGGAATTCTCCAGGCTGGAGTATTGGAGTGGGTAGCCATTCCCTTCTCTAGGATATCTTTCTGACACAGGGATCCAACCTGGGTCTTGCGCATTGTGGGCAGATTCTTTGCCATCTGAGCCACCAGGGAAGCCCCTTTGCAGGTCTAGTCTGTAAAATTCCCCTGCAACATGTATGAAAAGCTTCCCTCTCTTCCACCCCTCTCCCTCCCACCCCCTCCCCCTCCAGATCCAACCCACAATTTGAGAAGCATTGGTCTGGAGCCTGCTACATTGTATAGTCTAACTTTGAAAAGAGACTTGACATTTGTAAAGCTCTGGTTGTCTAAAATTCAGGGAGTGGCTGGGAAAGTGTCTGGCTCTGTTTGAGAGACTGTTCCCTTCAAAGGAATAGTCTGATGTCCAAGAGCACTCTGGGGTTCAAAGCAGAGGCAACATGAAACAATTGTAAACTAGTTTTTATAGCTTCTGTAAACAAAGAAATGGACATAAGAGGTCCAAAATGTTCTTTTAATCAGCAAGGAAATTGAAAAAAAATTATTTCCTAGGGAGGGTGAAGGAAAGAAGGGGACTACAAAGGAAACACAGTAAGGAAATTATTATCAGCAGTTAAATGTGAATTTTGAAGTTAGATAAAATTAAAATAAAGTGAATGATATATGGTAGCATGTACTTTTCTTGTCCTTTAAGGAACTGCTTGTTTTAAGTTTAGGTTGTTTTTGGTTTTGTTAGTTTTTGTTTTTACATTGAGTTCATCCTGATATAAAGATTCCCATAAGCAAGGAGTTTCCCTGTTTTTCTTTCCTTAGATCCCTTAACTGTGCTAACTTCTAGAAAGCTTCATGCAGCCATTGTTACAGTTGCTTAGTAACAGGATGGTGAATAAAAACCATACTCTCCTATGGAATCAGGTATTTAGTTTTCGATATTGAGATGTCATGACAGCCTGTAATTTCAGTTCAACTGCTTCCCCGACCCCCTACCCCTTCTTTCAAAAAATATGTTTGGTAGGATGTTAATGCTCTAGATAAACTAGCACTTGATTTGTGTTCTCTTTTGTGCATTCAAATAGGAGAGGAAGCTGTAATTTATGTATTTTGGGGGAAAATAAAGTGCATTAAGGTGTGAGAGATGAAAGTCTATTTTCTGAGACTCCTTAAAGGTCCTTTTTAGTAAATCTCAAATGAGATGTTTAAAATGCCTGGCTAAAGCTGCTGGATCCAGTGAGTCTTGGATCATGGACTGATGAAGGTCTAGTGTGGTTAAAAATGTTTTGAGATCTAATTGGAGTTAAGACTTAGGGCAATTTAATGAAAACATTCTTGTCTCTCAGGCTCTTCTCTTTTGTTGATGACCCTGTTCCTTGGGAAACTTAATTGCTTTGTTATCGTGTAAGAAATGGTTCAGTCCCTGGGTCGAGAAGATTCCCTGGAGGAGGAAATGGCAACCCACTCCAAGATACATGCCTGGGAAGTCCCATGGACAGAGGAGCCTGGCCGGCTACAGTCCATGGGGTCATAAAAGAGTTGGACGTGACTGAGTGTCTGAGTACTCATCAGTACTCGGGAAATGGTTAGCAACCAAGGAGACTACTGCATTCATACCTTGTATTATAGAAGCTTTTCTATATTATTTAGCTTTATTTTATTTGGCAGGAGAAGAACTAAAGAAGGATGCCTTTTTTAGGTTTCCCAAGATTTGAGGAAGACAGTCGTGGTTAACATGCTTATTTGCAGCCAGGGAGTCAGAGAATTTTTTGTGACTTTGAGATGGTTTCAGGGTTTATATATACATTGGTGTCATTGCTCATTTAATTTTAACTCTTCTCTGACAATGACATAATTCCTGGTTCAGGGCTACTTCCTCATCTTGTCTTTCAAGTATTCCTTAAGCCTTTTAACTTGTTTTCAGATGCTCTCCTTGCCTTTTTCAAATCCTTTTTCTTTCTCTAAACTTACAGAATCTCTTTCAACTTGCAGCTCATAATCAGAAAAGTAATTCCAGCCACTTTCCTCATCTAGGACATTCTGCCCTATTTCTTGTTAAGTTAGCTGACCTGGTTGAAGGCTTTGTTTGTCAAAAAATCTTCTATTATAAGAGTCACGTGTTTATGCGAAGATGTTTTTAGGTGATTTTTAAAAAGTGACTACTGAAATACATGATACTTCTTTTATAATGGGAAGATGTTTCAGAAGAAATCAGGCTGTTTTCTGGTACTTAGAAGATAAATAAATATGCAGAACTTTCTGAAGCAAAATCTCAGTAACATATTACTTAAAAATTTTTTGAAAGAAATATCATTTT
Organism: Budorcas taxicolor; assembly: GCF_023091745.1. Lineage (NCBI taxonomy): Eukaryota > Metazoa > Chordata > Mammalia > Artiodactyla > Bovidae > Budorcas > Budorcas taxicolor. Next base: position 26,893,082 of record NC_068917.1, on the reverse strand, counting down.
TTGTTATTTATTCAACCTTTGGTTTCCCAGAACTTTAAAAAATTTATTACCTCTCGTCCTGGCTTTTTTTTCTCATATAATTTTATAACAAATACAGGAAATGACTTGATCATTAATCTAGTGTTGAACACTTATTTGCTAGGACATACTGTATTTAAGGCTGACCACTTACCCTTTTGAGTTAAAAAGAGACTTGGCTACATTTGTACCATTTGTTCCCATGATACCCAGGGAAGCTCTCTTTTGGAATGTTTGTGTAATTCTCTTCAACACAAACTTTTGTTATTCTCATCCCTGGTCAAAAAATTTGTATGGGTACTTTCTTGCGCCTTATATTTTGAATATTTTGAAGATAAAGAACCAAGCATTAATTGTAGTGTTTTCAAAAGGAGAGCGAGCATATGGTATTTATGTATGCTTACATACATAAGTACAGTGTTTAATGGTATAATCAAATAAACCCCAGACAAAGGAAACCTGAGACATGGTATTCATATACACAATAGCAATTATGCTATATTTACCTAGGGAAGAACAATTTTTATGTGTGGTTTTGATTAGTATAGTCTGTGCAGCTTGACCAAGAAATTTTTTTTCTTTTTTTTTTTTCTGGAATATTCAGCATCATTATTGACCTACACTCCCTTTTATGATGAGATCTGGGTTTAGCTCTTATGCCAGTGAAAATTGAGCTTCCTTTTTAAACAATTTTTAAAAAATAGTTATTTATATTAGTTTCATCTGTACAGCAAAATGATTCAGTTATATATATATTTTTTTTTCTTTAATATTCTCTTTCATTATCGGTTATTACAAGATATTGACTATGCTTCCCTGGGCTATACAGTAGGTCCTTATGGGTCTTATAAATAGTATTTTATAAATAGTAGTATGCCTATGTTAATCCCAAACTCCTCCTTTATCCCTACTGCCTCCTTTGGTAACCATAAGTTTGTTGTTTTCTATGTCTGTGAGTCTGTTTCTGTTTTGTAAAGAAATTCATTTGTATGATTTTTTTTTAGATTGCACATATAAGCAATGTCATATATTTGACTTTGTCTGTCTGGTTCACTTCACTTTGATTGATAATCTGTAGGCCTATCATGTTGTAGCAGGTGGCATTATTTCATTCTTTTAATGGTTGAATAATATTCCATCTTTATCCATTTATCTGTTGGCTGACACTTAGGTTGCTTCCATGTCTTAGCTATTGTAAATAATGCTGCTGTGAACATGTGAGGTGCATGTATCTTTTCAAATTATATTTTTTTTCCAGATAAATGCCCAAGAGTGATTGTTGGGATCATATGGTAGCTCTATTTTTAGTTTCTTAAGGAACCTCCATACTCTTCTCCGTAGTGGTTGTACCAATTTATATTCCCACCAACAAGGGTTCTTTTTTCAAACTGAGCTTCCTTTTTGCATTGTTTCTTTTCACTGTGCTTGTAGCTTAAGCCTGAAGTTTCCTTTGCTCCCTCTTAGAGGGTTCATGGGGTTTCCCTGGTAGCTTAGCTGGTAAAGAGTCTGCCTGTAATGCAGGAAACCCTGGTTTGATTCCTGGGTCGGGAAGATCCCTTGGAGAAGGGATAGGCTACCCTCTCCAGTATTCTTGGGGTTCCCTGGTGGCTCAGATGGTAAAGAATCTGCCTGCTATGCGGGAGACTTGAGTTCGATCCCAGGGTTGAGAAGACACCCTGGAGGAGGGCCTGGCCACCCACTCCAGTATTCTTGCCTGGAGAATCCACATGGATGGAGAAGCCTAGCGGACTGAAGTCCCTGGGGTCACGAAGAATTGGACACGACTGAGCGACTAAGCACAGCAAAACACAGAGGGTTCATGAGTCATTTCAACTTGTTTTGGTAGCTACCCAAGGAGGGACTTGTTCCAGTCGATCTTTACTAAAGGGATTTTGGCAACAGGTTCTTGAGTATGACAGAACTCTGTGGGCTACAAGTTACGGAAACTCGCTTGTAATCCTTCAAGCATAAAAGGGTGATTTTATCTTCCTAAAGGGGTATCCCATGGGACTTAAGAGGAATGTACCTGGGCTTCAGATGCAAATTAGAGACACAGGCTATGTATTTTTTCTCTCTTGCTGCAGATGGATTTCTCTGCTCCCTAGTTACAGGGCACCACCTGCCTCCTGGGCTGACATATCTTATCTGTAAGAGATAGCCAGACTGAGGTTGGAGTTTCTTGACCACAGTTAACAGGTTTCCCAGGACCAGCATGTTTGAGATGTTTGCTCCTGGACCAGTCAGTTCTGCCAAGGGCTGGGTATTACTAGTTCTCTAGGAGTGCTGTAACAAATGACTACAAACTTAAAGCAACAGAAACTTGTTATTCCACAATTGTGAAGGCCCGAAACCCCAAACCAAGGTGTCTTGGGATTGGTTCCTTCTGGAGCCTGGGTGGGTCTGTTCCATGCCTCTTTCATGGCTTCTGGTGGCTTCTGGCAACCCTTGACATTTTTAGACTTGTGGCTGTGCAATTGCAGTCTCTGCTTCTGACTTTTCATGACCTTCTTCTGTGTGCCTCTGTGTTTCAAATCTCGCTTTCCTGTCTCTGATAAGGATACCAGTCGTTGGACTGAAGGCCCACCCAGGATGATTGCATCTCAAGATCCTTAGTTACATCTGCAAAGACCTTATTTCCAAGTAAAGTTACATGCACAGGAACTGACATTAGGACTTAGATATACGTTTGCTTGCATGCTAAGTCCTTTCAGTGGTGTCTGACTCTTTGTGACCTATGGACTATAGCCCACCAGGATCCTCTGTCCATGGGATTCTCCAGGCAAGAATACTAGAGTGGGTTGCCATTCCCTTCTTCAGGAGATCCTCCCGACCCAGAAATCTGGTCCTGCATCTCTTCTGTCTCCTGCCTTGGCAGTTCTTTACCACTAGCGCCACCTGGGAAGATGACAGTTTACCCTTTACTGGCTGTGTCTTTATTCTGTGAATATTTGTATGCTAGGATCCCTTCTGTAGTCACCATATGAAGGGAGGAGTGGTAATTCTCAAAACAGAGAGGAGACTGGGACACTGATACTGAAGATTGAACTTGGGGGAAAGCCATCACTTTGGAAATAGGTATCTGTCAGCTTCTCAGCTCTAGCTGTGAAACATAATTGTATTTAAGCATAGGTAGTGATATTCGATCTGTGTTGCTCTGACTGGAATAGAGGGAGTAGCAATTGAGTGGATGGAGAGCAATTGTCAAAGGTAACATAATTGTTTTGTTCTGATGGCAGGATGACACCATGTTTTCCATCATCTTCATCATTATAACCATCCTCTGGAATATTGTTTTGAAAGCATATATTATCTCTCCAAACAGAGTAATATAGAAATAGCTGTTGACTTGGTTGCCAAGGGAAGGAAGGTAAAGGAAGGAATCTAGCTTGGAGTGTGACACACACACACACACGAAAATTTTACAAAAAATAGATGTTACAAAGAGGAACTCTTTGATTTTAAAAGCTTTCTATAGAAAATTTCAAAAATAAGTAGAATAGTGTTATGAACCCTCATGTTCCTATTACTCAGCCTAACAACTTTTTGCTCATGGCCAGTCTTACTCCTCCATAATTCCCTCCTGCCATATTTTGTAGCAAATCCCAGATATTGTGCAATTTCTTCTGTAAAGATTAAGTGTATATGTTTTTATTTATTTATTTATTTATTTATTTTAAGTGTATATGTTTTAAAAAATAAAAACATTAGTAATATTATACCTGGATATGCATGTGTGTATGTTTGTGTGTGTGTGTGTGTGTGTGTGTGTGTGTGTGATTTTTAAATATCTAGCCAGTATTCAGTTTTCTAATTGCCTCATAATTTTTTTAAAACAATTTGTTGGAATAACCATCCAAATAAGGGTTAGTTGTTATGTCTTTAATATCTCTCTTAACCTATAGGCTCTCTGCTTTGCATCTCTCCATCTTTCTCTGTCTCTTTCTTACATTTATTGAAAAAACTTTGTTGTTTGCAGTGATTCCCACAGGGTGAATTTTGCTGACTGCTTCTGCATGGTGTACTTTAATTTATTTCTTTGTCTTTCCTATAAATTAAAAGTGTGCTCTAGAAATTTGATGAGATTTAAGTTCAATTTTTGTTATTGTTGAGGGGGAGTGTCTGAGGAGGGAAGACTTCTGCATAGATGGTGATCTGTTCTTCCATCCAAAGGGACATAACAGCTCACTGTTTTCTCTTTTGGTGATGTTAGCTGTCCGTGCTTAATGGCTAGATTGATTAATTCATTAGGAGTTTCAAAATAGTGAGTTTCTAATTTTTTTTTTTTTTTTTTTCTTATTATTTGAAATATTGCTATAAAGAGAACTTTCCCCATATCTACTATCTGGTTACCCAGTAGTACAGTTTGTATAGGAAAGGTAAGATATCTACCTGATTTTTTCTTTTTATTAGCTAAACTTCAGAATATCAGTTTTTAAAAACATCCATCAGTGTTGAACAATCAGATTTTATTTTATAAAAATTACAATGAGCTCGTGGGTTTAAACATAATTGATGTATTTCCATCCTCTGTCCCTTTTAAAAAATTATATTTTGAGCCTTTATTATCTTTTCACTATTTTGAGTTTATTTTAGACCCACTCTTTTAGAAGCAGCTTGAGAGAGAGACAAGGTAAAGGGAGAAGGAGGAAGAAACTTTATCAGTTTCAAGAGTCCTGTTGCTACTTAATGATTTTCATACATAACAAATGAATTAAGAGGGAAGGGGGTGAAAAAAATAGCATCCTCCAAAAACCCCTTTCAGCTGCTCTGATCTTAAGTCACTGCTGCTGCTGCTGATAAGTTGCTTCAGTCGTGTCCAACTCTGTGCGACCCCATAGACGGCAGCCCACCAGGCTCCGCCATCCCTGGGATTCTCCAGGCAAGAACACTGGAGTGGGTTGCCATTTCCTTCTCCAATGCATGAAAGTGAAAAGTGAAAGTGGCATATGAACATTTGCACCATTATTCTCTCAACATATGTTTTCTTTTCATACTCATTAAATGTTTAAAAAGCATATATGACCAGAGCCATGAATAGCTTACTAAATTCTTAGGAGCATACAGGAGGGACTTTTTAATAACACAAAATTCCATTTAAAAAGCAGCATGCTGCTGCTAAGTCACGTCAGTTGTGTCCGACTCTCTGCGACCCCATAGACGGCAGCCCACCAGGCCCCCCAGTCCCTGGGATTCTCCAGGCAAGAACACTGGAGTGGGTTGCCATTTCCTTCTCCAGTGCATGAAAGTGAAAAGTGAAAGTGGCATATGAACATTTGCACCATTATTCTCTCAACATATGTTTTCTTTTCATACTCATTAAATGTTTAAAAAGCATATATGACCAGAGCCATGAATAGCTTACTAAATTCTTAGGAGCATACAGGAGGGACTTTTTAATAACACAAAATTCCATTTAAAAAGCAGCATGCTGCTGCTAAGTCACGTCAGTTGTGTCCGACTCTCTGCGACCCCATAGACGGCAGCCCACCAGGCCCCCCAGTCCCTGGGATTCTCCAGGCAAGAACACTGGAGTGGGTTGCCATTTCCTTCTCCAGTGCATGAAAGTGAAAAGTGAAAGTGAAGTCACTCAGTCGTGTCCAACTCTTTGTGACCCCATGGACTGCAGCCCACCAGGCTCCTCCATCCATGGGATTTTCCAGGCAAGAGTACTGGAGTGGGTTGCCATTGCCTTCTCCGGATATTAAGACACAGGAACCATTTAATACTCGTAAGATTCTTTTAGGTGTTAATTTATAGTGTGGTGAACTTGGCTGCATGGTGGGCAGTCTTCAACATAGTAGTTAAAACTCTGTTGACTGTGCTGAATATTTCTTGTACTTTACTTATTCTGTCAGGAGTCTTAAGTTGGTTTTAATGTTAAAGCTATGTGGCTTAAGATGTACTTTAAAACAAACAATCAAAAAACTCCCAACAAAAACCCTCTGCCTTCCTTCCCCAAACAGGGTTTCTTCATTGCTTGATAATGGAAAGGATATTATATTAATTTTATCTTCCCAGTATTTACGATTCCCTCATTTGCTAAGTGTACAATCCCAGAAAGGACTATAACCATAGCTAGTAATATCATTCATGTTAGCCTATTAGTAATAAACAAAGAACTCTGGGCTTCCCCAGTGACTCAGCAGTAAAGAATCCACCTTCTGTGCAGGAGACTCGGGTTTGATCCCTGGATTGGGAAAGATCCCCTGGAGGAGGAAATGGTAACCCCTTCCAATATTCTTGCCTGGGAAATCCCATAGACAGAGGAGCCTGATGGGCTACAGTCCACAGGGTCAGAGTCAGACATGACTGAGCGACTGAGCATACACACAAATAAAGAACTTTATAATTATATAGATATAAGATACTGTAATTTCAGGGTGCATATGTAAGATCACATAATTATAGAACTAGAAATTACCTTCAGAGATCACTTCTGAATCCAAGCAAGACAATACCTTAGCTGTCTTCCATCCATCCACCTATTCATGTACTAAACACTTATTGAACAACTCTTGTATGCCTGTACTAGGTGCTGTGAGATCATGGTGAGGAAAGCAGATGTAGTCATTGCACTCATGATGTTTTTCGTTTAGAGAGATGCCATAATCACATAGTTGTACAATTATATCTTCAGCTGCATTCCGACAGAGTACCCTGTGTTGGTTGTGCCTTTAACGTGAGAGTTCAACCTTGTCATGGAGGTCAAGGAAGGCTTCCCTGATGAAGTGACTCAACATGAGACTGAGGCATGAATAAAATTTTATCTTGGGAAATAGAAGAGGATAGACTTTTCCAGTTATAAGAAGTAGCATGTGGCAGGTCCCTGTGGTGGGAGGGAGATGACTTCTTAGGAAGGCCTGAAAAATACCAACGTTATGCAGAGTGGTTTGAGATGAAGCTGGGGATAAGGGTAGGAGTCAGACAATGTAGGCCATGATGGCTACTCTAGAGGATTTGGGTCTTTATCCCTGAGTGCAGAGGGAGTCTGTTGAAGTGTTTTTATCTGCTGAGTATCAGTGATTCCAGAAAACCATTCTGGCTGCAGTGTGAACATAACATTGAAAGTGCTGGCTTCTAGCTAGGCAGTTAGAGTGGTAATAGGGAGCTGGGTTTAGGTGGCTGTTACTACAGTTCAGGTGAGGGGTGATGGTTGCTGCCTGGAGTTGAAGGGAAATAGATGGATTTGTGAGATATGTAGGGTATGAAGCATTTGAGGTGGATTGAATATAAGAATGACTGAAGGGAATATATCAAAGGTGATTCCTTGATTTCTGGCTTCCCTGACAGGTAGATAGGAAACAGTAGAAGACCAGGCGTGTGGGAAGAGCATGAATCTGGTTTTGGACATGTTGGATTTAAGGCGCAATTTAGACACCAAAGTGGGAATATCTAGTAGGCAGTTGGATAAGCCCTTTTATGGTAGTGACATCCCCTGAACACATTGTGCTATGAACAAGTTAGTTGTTATATCTAATCAGATCTCTTCTGCATTGATTAAAGTCTTCTCTTGTATTTTTAAAATAACTTTCTGTGTATCTCATACACAGCCAGCCTGCTTGTCTCAGGGTTAATTTCAGATCCTGATACTGTTCTCAGAGGTCTAATTCCTCAAATTAGCATGTTTTTATGTCAGTGCTAAACTATGACTGAAGGCAGGTTCTCAATAAATGATACTGAGCTATTTCATTGTTTATTTAAATTTCTGCTCATACTGTCTATCTAGGAGATGAGGTTTAATCTTCTGTTTGTGTTCAGTGAGTCCCACCTCACCTTAAGATTATAAATTTCACCCCCGCTTTTTTCACTATTTAGGAAAATAGAAGTAATACATACTTTTTTGAAAACTCAAGCAATGGCACTTGCAGGTAGTAAAAGTAGTAAGTGGTAAAATTTTTCCTTTTTATCATTTTCTCTCTTTCTTTTCTTTTTAAAAATTCACTTTCTTGTTGGGCCCTGGTAGAACTAGGAAGTGACAGTACTAGAAAGGCTTAGGGCGTGTAGGGTGGCTCAGAGGTTCCTTCAAATATTGATCTTTGTTTCCTCTAGAATATAGGGAAAGTTGTTGTTCAGTCCCTCAGTCGTATCCAACTCTTTGCAACCCCATGGACTGCAGTATCCCGGGTTTCCCTGTCCTTCACCATCTCCTGGAACTTGCCCAAACTCCTGTCCATTGAGTTGGCAATGCCATCCAACAATCTTGGGAAAGTTAGGGTGATCTGAAATCAGATCCAGGCACACAGGATCAGGGACCAGCTAATTCCAGTGAACCTGGAGCCCCATTTCTAGACCTATAAAAAAAGCCCATACTTTACTCATAGCCCCATGAACTTCAAGTATTTTCAAATTGGATATTCTATTCATATGTATAGTGTTCTAAAACTTGTTTTTTTTCACTTAATATGTGTTGGGACGTCTTTTCATAGATCTGTTTGCATCTTTATTAATAGCTGCTGCTGCTGCTAAGTCGCTTCAGTCGTGTCCGACTCTGTGCGACCCCATAGACGGCAGCCCACCAGGCTCCCCCGTCCCTGGGATTCTCCAGGCAAGAACACTGGAGTGGGTTGCCGTTTCCTTCTCCAATTAATAGCTGCAAACTACTTTATATGATTATATCATATTTTATGATATGATTTTTTATATGATTATATCTTATTTTAAATATTTCTCCTTTGTAAAATGTCGTTTTCTTCTTCCATTTCTTTAAGATAACAAATGGATCTTCTTTTGGGTATATGTAAGGGTATTTCTATATGATAGGTCATTTTTTGGGGGGGTGTGCCTCAAGGCTTTTGGAATCTTAGTTCCCTGACCTGGGATCAAACTCAGGGTCCCTGGCAATGAGAGTGTGGAGTCTTAACTACTGGATCACCAGGGAATTCCCATGATAGGTTTTTAGGAACGCAATTTATGGGGAAAAAACTGCATTTAAACTTTTTATGGATACTGCCAAATTGCCCTCCATAAAGTCTGAACAAATGTATGCTCAACCTGAAAATACTTATTCCCCATTCACTCATTCACACTGGATATTATGAATCTTACTCTTCTCTGATCTGCTTATCTATATCCTCTGCTCACTGTTCTGTTATACGATTTGTTTTATTTTGTTGCTTATTTTTGTTTTGTGGATATTTGTCATATATGTAATATTTCATCTCACTTTATCCCTCATGTTAATTTTATGTTTTCTTTCCCCCAAAACCCTTCCCCACTAACTTTGCTAAAGTGATCTGGAATTTTTATGACAGGTCGTCTTCCTTTTTTTGTCTTTTTTACACTTTTCCCTCCAAAACCTCTCTTAGTTCAGCTCAGTTCAGTTGCTCAGTCATGTCCAACTCTTTGCGACCCCATGAATCGCAGCATGCCAGGCCTCCCTGTCCATCACCATTTCCTGGAGTTCACTCATACTCACGTCCATCGAGTCGGTGATGCCATCCAGCCATCTCATCCTCGGTCATCCCCTTCTCCTCCTGCCCCCAATCCCTCTCAGCATCAGAGTCTTTTCCAATGAGTCAACTCTTCACATGAGGTGGCGAAAGTACTGGAGTTTCAGCTTTAGCATCATTCCTTCCAAAGAACACCCAGGGCTGATCTCCTTTAGAATGGACTGGTTGGATCTCCTTGCAGTCCAAGGGACCCTCAAGAGTCTTCTCCAACACCACCGTTCAAAAGCATCAATAACAGTTGCTTTAATCTTTATAGTGACATTTGAAAAATGTTAAAGACTGAATTGTAAATTCTTCTTGTATTCATTCTGACCAAAGTTGTTTTTTATTTTTTTCTCCACACTGAGTGGCTTGTGGCATCTTAGTTTCCTAACCAGGGATTGAACCCTCAGTGGAAGCACTGCATCCTACCCATTGGACCACCAAGGAATTCCTTGGTGACCAAAGTTCTTTGTATTCTGTATCTTTTGATCTATTCAGTTCTTTCTTGTACTTTATCTTAAAAAATAAATAGTTTTCTTGGTATAATTCATTTATTAAAATCATTTTTATAAAGTGTACAATTCAGTAGTTTTTGGTATATTTACAAAGTTGTGTAATCATTATACATTATCTTTTAACTGGAGAGCCTCTTTAAGAAAAACTTTCAGAGAATTATGTCTGAAAATTATTTCTTTTGTCTTCATACATTACACTTAGTCATTCTGGGAGGGTTGGATTTATTAAGTTATATAAACCTTTCCCTCATAATTCTATATTCATTGCTTCATTTAGCATTGCAGATGAGAAATCTTATGCCAAATTAGATATGATGTCAGTCTAATAGTCTTTATTTTACAGATTTTATTTTATAACTGAAAGTTCATACTATTTTTTTTCCTCATCTTTGGATTTGGGATTTGTTAGCAATTAATTTTTTCAAGACTCTTGCCTAGCACTTGGTAGCCCTTTCAATTTGAAGACTTTGAAATTTTCTTCTCTCCTTTCTTTGATTTTAGCTTCTCTAATGACTATGTTTTTTCTTTTATTATTTTGATTTTTAGCACTATTCAAATTGTTGTAACCTCTTTCTGCAGTCATATACAACTCAGTTACAGATTTTTAATTTATTGACTATGCCAAAGTCTTTGACTGTGTGGATCACAATAAACTGTGGAAAATTCTGAAAGAGATGGGAATACCAGACCACCAGACCTGCCTCTTGAGAAACTTATATGCAGTTCAGGAAGCAACAGTTCGAACTGGACATGGAACAACAGACTGGTTCCAAATAGGAAAAGGAGTACGTCAAGGCTGTATATTGTCACCCTGCTTATTTAACTTATATGCAGAGTACATCACAAGAAACACTGGGCTGGAAGAAACACAAGCTGGAATCAAGATTGCCAGGAGAAATATCAATAACCTCAGATATACAGATGACACCACCCTTATGGAAGAAAGTGAAGAAGAACTAAAGAGCCTCTTGATGAAAGTGAAAGAGGAGAGTGAAAAAGTTGGCTTAAAGCTCAACATTCAGAAAACGAAGATCATGGCATCTGGTCCCATCACTTCATGGGAAATAGATGGGGAAACAGTGGAAACAGTGGCTGACTTTATATTTTTGGGCCCCAAAATCACTGCAGATGGTGACTGCAGCCATGAAATTAAAAGACACTTACTCCTTGGAAGGAAAGTTATGACCAACCTAGACAGCATATTAAAAAGCAGAGACATTACTTTGCCAACAAAGGTCTGTCTAGTCAAGGCTATGGTTTTTCCAGTGGTCATGTATAGATGTGAGAGTTGGATTATAAAGAAAGCTGAACGCAGAAGAATTGATGCTTTTGAACTGTGGTGTTGGAGAAGGCTCTTGAGAGTCCCTTGGCCTTCAAGGAGATCCAACCAGTCCATCCTAAAGGAGATCAGTCCTCATTGCTCATTGGAAGGACTAATGTTGAAGCTGAAACTCCACTACTTTGGCCACCTCATGCAAAGAGCTGACTGATTTGAAAAAACCCTAATGCCAGGAAAGATTGAGGGCAGGAGGAGAAGGGGAGGACAGAGGATGAGATGGTTGGATGGTGTCAAGACCAGCTCGACAAGCAGGGTTTCCGAAAGCGTGATACGGCAAGAGAATGAGAAAGGAGACACAAGAATTCAGAGAAAAATGAGGATCAGGGGCACAACACTGTTCCAAGGTGAAGGTGCCGAAACTGAATCCAAGCCAGCTTTATAATACTTTCATCCGTGAATGAAAGAATATGTAGGGAATTAAACTATAACTCTGTGGCCTTCGAGGCCAAAGAACAAAATGATCATTAACCATTAAGTAATTAGGAAACAGTAATCAATAACAAATCAGTAATTATGACTAATATTCTTATCTATAGATTTTCCACCAGATACGTAAAACATGTGACTCTGAGATGCCAGTTGAGAAACAGTCTGGGGTCAGTTTTCTGACCCCAGGATCATATCTTGTTTTTAAAATTATGAACTAACTGTTCCCTTGGACTTGTTCCAAGAGTCTCATGCCTTATAGCATCCAGTTTATCAATAATTATAAATTTTTTTTGCAGCCCTTGCCGAGGCCTGCTTTTCTTTTATTCTTTCTGTCTCCTACAGGATGGCATCACCGACTCAATGGACATGAGTTTGTGTGAACTCCAGGAGTTGGTGATGGACAGGGATGCCTGGCGTGCTGTGGTTCATGTGGTTGCAAAGAGTCAGACACAACTGAGTGACTGAACTGAACTGAATTTTGTAACAACAAATCTCAGATGCAAAGTAACAATGGCTCAAAAACAGGAGAAAGAGGTTTTTGTGAAGAAAGATGGAAAATACTAGGATGTAGGCATTTATGACTTAACTGTAGTTAGTTTTAGGAATGTTCTAGGTTTTTGCATTCATGAACTCTGACACTTTTGTTTGCATAACCTTACAAAGGGAGAAACATTGCAATCTTAATGATATAAGTATTAGATTTTTAATTTATCAAAAAAAAACCCAGATACTTTATTGACACACTAATTTATTCTTTAAAACAACACAAGATTGAGTTTAATATTATGATTCTAAGTTGCTCAGATGAGGATGTTGGCATTAAGTGTCTTGCTCATTGGCATTAAGTGACTTGGCTAACATTTCACAGTTAATTAGAATTAACGCAGGGATTTAAATGAAAATCTGAAACCATCCATCCCTCTCAGCCCACTTGGAAATATTTAAAAATTTAAGAAATTATTCAACTGAATTTAAGGCAACTATGTTACTACTTGAATGAAGCTACACATGATTTATTGATGCCATCATCTTTCAATATTCATAAACTATTCATGTTACACTCTTGCTTAAAATATAGTACGGACTCAGTTATCCACATAGTAAAGTCTCAGCCCACAAATAAAAGCAAGATATAACACAAAGATTTAAAAAAGCTGAAAATGTACAGGCCACAGTGGTTCTTGGAAATGCCTCGAATTAAATATACATAGAATGTATGTGTGTACTGCTTTCACAAAGAAGTGAGTGACCCCAGTTGGTTAAAAATCGTGTCTATTATCTATCTTCTCTTAAACTATTCATATGACAGATAAATCATTAGATAAGGAAAACCAATTTAGTTTTACATACAAAAAGGGATTATTTAATGAATTTATATTTCATGGAAGAAATTCAGCCAGAAGTTCGATCAGTACTGATCATTTAATATGAATACCCTTTAAACTCATCGTTAGGCCCAGGGAGTGGTCTTATGAGGTTTCTAGGTGAGGTCTAGACTTTTTCCATCTCCATTTCATCCATATATAAATGGGGTTATTTTTAGCTGAAATCAGCTTTAAAGCTGATCATCAGTTGCATAAACACTGGAGATGAGAAGACAAGGAAACTGCTGAACACATAGTGCTGCTCTCACCAAGGCAAAAACCACAGTAGACCTCCGGTGACAGGTCTCAGTCAGACAGAGGAATCTGGAGCTGCTCACTGACTCAGTGATGATTAGAATTTGTCTGCTAAACATACATATAGACCAGAGATTTCATAGTCTTGTCGAAAATCTAGGCATTGGCTTAGGTCAGGGTTGTAGGGTTTTTGAAAGACTAACTTTCAAAAAGCAAGATTGTAGCACTGAGGCCTGATGAGTTAGCTTTAGCCAATTTGCATATTTGGAGGAATTGAATCCCCCTGAAGCTCCAAGATCATGATGGTGTGATCACTCATCTAGAGCCAGACATCCTGGAATGTGAAGTCAGGTGGGCCTAAGAAAGCATCACTACGAACAAAGCTAGTGGAGGTGATGGAGTTCCAGTGGAGCTATTTCAAATCCTGAAAGATGATGCTGTGAAAGGGCTGCACTCAATATGCCAGCAAATTTGGAAAACTCAGCAGTGGCCACAGGACTGGAAAAGGTCAGTTTTCATTCCAATCCCAAAGAAAGGCAACGCCAAAGAATGCTCAAACTACCGAACAATTGCATCATCTCACACGCTAGTAAAGTAATGCTCAAAATTCTCCAAGCCAGGCTTCAACAATATGTGAACCGTGAACTTCCTGATGTTCAAGCTTAGAAAAGGCAGGTTTTAGAAAAGGCAGAGGAACCAGAGATCAAATTGCCAACATCTGCTGGATCATGGAAAAAGCAAGAGAGTTCCAGAAAAACATCTATTTCTGCTTTATTGACTATGCCAAAGCCTTTGACTGTGTGGATCACAATAAACTGTGGAAAATTCTGAGAGAGATGGGAATACCAGACCACCTGACCTGCCTCTTGAGAAATCTGTATACAGGTCAAGAAGCAATAGTTAGAACTGGACATGGAACAACAGACTGGTTCCAAATAGGAGAAGGAGTGCATCAAGGCTGTATATTGTCACCCTGCTTATTTAACTTCTATGCAGAGTACATCATGAGAAACACTGGGCTGGAAGAAACACAAGCTGGAATCAAGATTGCTGGGAGAAATCTCAGTAACCGCAGATATACAGATGACACCACCCTTATGGAAGAAAGTGAAGAAGAACTAAAAAGCCTCTTGATGAAAGTGAAAGAGGAGAGTGAAAAAGTTGGCTTAAAGCTCAACATTCAGAAAACGAAGATCATGGCATCTGGTCCCATCACTTCATGGGAAATAGATGGGGAAACAGTGGAAACAGTGGCTGACTTTATTCTTTTGGGCTCCAAAATCACTGCAGATGGTGACTGCAGCCATGAAATTAAAAGACGCTTACTCCTTGGAAGAAAAGTTATGAGCAACCTAGATAGTATATTCAAAAGCAGAGACATTACTTTGCTGACTAAGGTCCGTCTAGTCAAGGCTATGGTTTTTCCAGTAGTCATGTATGGATGTGAGAGTTGGACTGTGAAGAAGGCTGAGCGCCGAAGAACTGATGCTTTTGAACTGTGGTGTTGGAGAAGACTCTTGAGAGTCCCTTAGACTGCAAGGAGATCCAACCAGTCCATTCTGAAGGAGATCAACCCTGAGATTTCTTTGGAAGGAATGATGCTGAAGCTGAAACTCCAGTACTTTGGCCACCTCATGCAAAAAGTTGACTCATTGGAAAAGACTCTGATGTTGGGAGGAATTGGGGGCAGGAGGAGAAGGGGACGACAGAGGATGAGATGGCTGGATGGCATCACTGACTCAATGGACGTGAGTCTGAGTGAACTCCAGGAGTTGGTGATGGACAGGGAGGCCTGGCATGCTGCGATTCATGAGGTTGCAAAGAGCTGGACATGACTGAGTGACTGAACTGAACTGAACTGAACTGAAGCTCCAAGAAGCTTCTGTGTGACTGTCAGACCTTCACACCCAGAATAGGTTCTTGATAAACCAGTGATAGAGTCAGTTGCGATCTCCATGCTGAAGGAACTCTAGATCTTGGTGAAGGAAAGTAAGCAGAGTTGTGAAGAGCTGGAGCATAGACTGGAACATACCTTTTCTTAAAGTCCAGGGTCCTTAGCTGCAGGATGGGTCTAATTCTGTAAAAGTGAATGGTGTGAGGAATTGTAAAGAAGGAATTTATTCTGAATGTTTGGATGTTAAGATATCTTCTTCCTAAGCTTTAGAGTAAGAGGACTCTAGAAACTCAAGTGTGTCAACAGAGAAGGCTCCTGGAAGAATCTGAGCAGTCATGAGGGAAGGAATTAAGACAGAACCTCTGTTCCCAAGGGGATGCCATGCCATCAGACCTTTCTAAGACAACTGTACTTCCCACTAGTTTTTTAAAAATTTGCTTTTTAATTTTCACTGAGTCACAGTGGGCCATATTTTTAGTGAAAGCAAAGTGGAATTGGCGCAACACCAATATAGGGTATGTGAGAAAAGCTGAACCTTGGTTTGACATACAGCAAAGAACACATAGGAAAGAGAATCTTAGGGCACAGGCTTATGCAGTGTTGAGACGTCACTCTTCACCAGAGGATCCACATAGGAGAGAAACTATGTTTGTATGCTGCCTGTCAGAAAACACTCATTCATGAATGTACACTGCATGGTCATAAGAGGAGCCACATGGGAAAGGAAACATACTGTTGTGTAGATTGTGGGAAATGCTTCAGCTGTAAGAAAAACCTCACTGCTCACCAAAGAATCTACTTAGGAAACAAACCATGAGTGTCTTTAGCAGTACTGTGAAATAGAAATATATTCTGAGCCACAAGTGTGAACCACATACATAATTCAAAATTTTCTAGTAGCCACATTAAAAAGTAAAAAGAAACCAGTGGTATTAACTTTAATAAGCTATTTTGTGTAACCTCATATATCAAAAATATGTATGTAATCAAGATGTAATCAATATAAAAAACTACATATGATATTTTGCAGTGTTTTTGTGTTCTCAGTCTTTTTTTTTTAAAGTATATTTTATTCCTCTTGCTTATTTATTTTTACCTTTGCTGGGTCTCCCTTGATGTGTGGGCTTTCTCTAGTTGCCACGAGCGAGGGCTGCTTTTCTTGCTGGGCTTGGGCTTCCCACCACAATGGCTTCTCTTATTGTGGCACGTGGGTTAGTTGCTCTGTGGCATATGGGACCTTCCTGGACCAGGGGTCAGACTCAAGACTCCCACACTGGCAGGCGGGTTTTAACCACTAGACCACCAGTGAAGCCCCTAAGCCTTTAAAATACAGCATGTATTTTACACTAGAGCACATCCCAGTGTGGATTAGCCATGTTACAAATGCTCAGTAGCCATGTGTGTCCATTGGCTGCTGTATTGGACAGCATGGCCAAACCATTTACCAGTTGTAAAACTTTAAGTGCCATAAAAGAGTACATCTCACATAATTGCCCTAAATGACTTTTGTTAATTAAGTCCAGGTCTTGTCCTAGCCCTATGGTAAAGTTAACAGTGATTTCTAGATAGTAATGACATAATACATGTTAAGCACTTAAGAGAGTACTTAGCTTAAAATAGATGCTCCATAATTATTAACAGCTATAATTTCTAAAATATTTTTTTTTTCATTTAGCAAATAATCTTTATTTCTAAGATTTCTTTCTCATTCCCAGGGAGAATCTTACTTTAAAGAGATCAGGGTAATTTGTGACAACGTGGATGAACCTGGAGGGCATTGTGCTAAGTGAAATAACCCAGACAGAGGAAGATAAATACCATATGGTACCACTTATATGTGGAATCTAAAAAAAGAAATTGAACAGATAGAAGCAGAGAGTAGAATGGTGGTTGCCAGGGGCGGGTAGGAGAAATGGGGAGATGCTGGTCAAAAGATACAAGCTTCTAGTTATGATTAAGTTCTGAGGATCTAATGTATAGCATAGTAACTAAAGTCAACAGTGTTGTATTGTGTACTTGAAATTTGCTAAGAGTATCTAGCATTTTATCCAAAAAAATGAAAACTAAAAAGTAACTATGTGAGGTGATATATGTGTTAATTAACTTGATTATGGCAACCATTTTAAAATACATGCATAAATCATTTTGTACATATTACATTACAGTTGTTATTGTTAGTTTTACCTCACGAAAGCTGAAATAAAATCCTATTTAATAGTTAGAAAACATTAGTAACAGGAAAAAACTTTAAAAAGCAGGCCATTTTTTTCTGATTTATTATCCTGCGGCTTCTTACAGAGAATAAGGAGAAAACTTAAATTTCTATTCCCTGTTCCCATTAACTTTGTTTTAATGGGGGTTATTTGCTCTGATTGGTCCCCTGGCCCACTTTTTTTTTTTTTTTTTTTAGTGGCCATTCCATTTCTTCTTCTCGTTATTTTTCATGGTCTGCTAATATTTATAAATGAAGGACTTGATTATTCAGGGTGGGTAATTGATGTGGTTACTGCCTGCAATTATATGGGCTAATGTTTACTTTTCCCTGATTGATTTTCCCCCAAGTATATGTAGTGAAGTGATAGATAGGTTGGTAGTTTGATTCTTTGGCTTCACTTCTCCTTTCATTGTGTTGAATGGGACCTGGCAGGCCTCTTGGCTATGCTATGGAATAAGCTAAGTGTATGTGGATGGCTACTGTTCAGTGTGGGTGGCAAGTATTCAACTATTCAGAAGTGGTAGGATTAAGTACCTGAGTAGACTGTTCACTTTATAACACTTGACATGCTATTATATTTCTTTACAGGAATACACATGGCTTGATAAAAGCCATTATGAAGCTATTACAAATGCAAGCTGTTAAGGAAGGACACAGTGGTAAGAAGAATATTCAGGATATATATAATATTAGGTAAGCCTTTTCTCCTTTCTTTTGAAACTTTGTTTTAGCGAATTGTTAAATAAGTTATGAATTAAGACATGCTAATTCATTAAGAATTAGTTATATTCAAGTTCACAGAGACTGTGAGTCTTAACCTCTCAGGAAGTTAGTATTTCCAACACTCAGGATTGAGATAGAATTGACTACCGTATGCTGAGTATCATCACTGTGGCTTTCAGGTTGCTCCCTTGGAATTGGAATCTTTTGTCCGAAATTTAAGCCATTTATTTTGATCTGGGATATAGAATCATTTTCCCAATACTGTGAAAACTGAAGAGTTCATTGAACAAATGTATTAAAAGCAGGAAGGCAAACTTGCTCACTATAAAAAGTAACGGGACTAGCTAAGGGTTATTCCCCAAGGCAGGGTCAGTAATTAACAGCATTGATCTGCCTTTTTGTTGCTGTTATCTATATGGGGCTTCTCTGGTGTCTCAGAGGGTAAAGAATCTGCATGCAATGCAGGAGACCATAGAATGTAACATGGTGTATATATATATATATATACATACATACATACACAGCAATAGTTCCAGTGAAATGTATTGAATTTTATGGGAGAGTTTGGGCAAGGGAAGGCATACTTACTTGTGAAGGTGACCTTAACCATTGCTCTGAAGGTCCTAGAAAGTCATTTCATAAGAGAGGGGCTCCCACTTAGTAGAGGATGCCAGAAGATGTCCCATAATCAGTGTATATTGTCCTAGAAAATCTGTTCAGTGATGCATCTAGAATATACCTTTTATAAAGAATGAACGCATGGCACCCTAAACAAGGGCACTGGTTCTGGGGCAAAATGACTTACATAGGCTGTGGTGATCCAATAGGGAAAGTAGACCATACTTGGGAATTGTCATTGGCTTGAGCAAATAAAACCTGCAGTTTCAAGCATTTGACACCACTGCTATCAGAAGCCGTGAGTGCCTCTCCTAGTATATAGTGCCTGTTACTTACATACATGTATAGTACTTTCCTTTTGATAGTAAGTAAACAGTGTCTCATATGTTACAGTGATCTTTCCTGTTAGTTTAGTGCTACTTACCATCTCTATTTTTATGAGCATATTATCAAGTTTCTTAAGTCGCTTTTTAAAAACCAGGTCAGATTTGCATTTCATATACTTTTTGTTAACATTTGTTTTTTAAATTATTTGTTTGTCTGCATTGGATCTTAATTGTGGCACGTGGGATCTTCCTTGCATCATGCGGGATATTTCACTGTGGTGCTTGGACTCTGTATTTGTGGCACTGGGGCTCCGTAGTCGCATGGGCTTAGTTACCCCACAGCATGTGGGATCTTGGTTCCTCAATGAGGGATTGAACCCGTGTTCCCTGCATTGTAGGGTAGACTCTTAACTACCGAACCACCAGGGAAGTCCGCTTAACATGTTTTTTGAATGTTTTCAAAAATATAGAACAGTTGGAAGAATGTAGTACAATGAATTAGTTAATTCATTGTTAGCTTATTAGTTAACTCATTAATTTTAAGTTGGGGAAGCAAAAGGGAAATTATTTGTTTGAAACTACTCTGGAAACTGGGTGTGAAGGGTAAACTTTTCCAAATTGATATATATGCTTTTCTTTTAAAAATATACATTACCTTAACCAGGATTGAACCTAAGGAGTAAATGAGCAGGAGTTAATGTTTCTAGATGGGTCATACAAGCATTTGTGTTCTCTTTTTTTGAAAGAGGTTCACACTGTTGGGGCAGAGTTCCAGGATAGGAAATAATTCCACTTCATTGTTATGCAGGAGGAGTTGTTTACTTATTTTAAAATAGGAAAGCTACTAGAGTTTTAAATTTTTATTTAACAATTTTATTGAAATATAACTCACATACTGTACTATCCAACTGACCTGTTTAAAGTATACAATTCAATGATTTTTAGTCTATTCATCTAGTCATACAATCATTGCCATAATCAATTTTAGGACATTGTCATCATTTCCTCAGATTCCTCACCCAGTAACCATAGCTCTATCAACCTAGAGCTATCCAATTAAGTATTTTTAATTTCATTGGTTCTCAACAATGGCTATTCATGAGAACCACCTTTGGCTGTTGCAGGTCAGTCACTAAGTCTGGGTATGCCTAAAAACAGATGAACATAGGAACAATGAAATACCCTAGACCAACTGAATCAGATTCAGAAAAGTCCCAGGTGATTCTGATCAGCAGTGACTATAAGATGGTGTGTTAGCAGCTCTCTACCATGCATTTTCATCACCTGAGACCTTATTGAACGGCAGATTCTCTTTCCTTAGACCTAACATGGGCTCAGTATTCTGGTCTAACAAGCTCCCAGGTGATGCTGATACTGCTGTTTCTACCATACTTTAAGTAGCAGAGCTTTGAGCAGCATTAGCAGTTCCTGGGAGCTTGTTAGGAATGTGGAATCTCAGACCCATCTCAGACTACCTGAATCAGAGCTTGCATTCTGGTGAGATTTTCCAGGTGGATCATAGCCACCTTAGTTTTTTTGATGATGATTTAAGGACATTTTTAGTCATTCAGAATAATTAGATTTTCACACTGATTGTGCTCCCTGTGAGTGAGTGCTAAACTTTGTTACCTGTAATGTTTCACCTGCTTTCTATTTATAGTTTATTTTCTCCAGTAGTTGGCTCTTTTAGCTGTAGGCTTGTTCTTAGAAGACTGTAGATGCAAGGTGTGGATCAGGAGCCTCGTTTGAAGAACTGAAATCATACTGGATATATAAGGATTGTGTGTAGAGTAGTGGCACATTAAGAGGTTCAGAATCAATCACTTGAGTTGGCATAATCCAGTAATGTTTATGGAGGGCCCTCATGTGAATGGCTGTTTGGCACTATAAATCAGTAGAGTGTAATTGAGTGTGTAAGAGCCTGAGGTTCCTCCACGGGGGATTGTGGATGGCAGAAACACAGGAGAGGTGAGCCTGAAGAGCAGATTTCCCTCAGGAGAGCTATGATTACCTGAGTCAATCATAACATTGTCATGCTGTTTTAGAATCTTGTATGCCACATGTTGGTGAGCAATATCATCCAGCCTTAGAGAGGAAACTGATGAGCTGTGTGTGAAAACATAAAAAGGGTATGAGGAGCTTGGAACTCCACTGGAAGGTTTTCCTTGGTTATGTTGTAGGTTTGATCTAAAATGGAAGTAGTATGACAAGTAATTATAAGCTTTCTAGGCAGGAAACTCAACTATAATTTTATGGTATTAAGGACTTTGCTAGTGTACTGTTGGATTTTCTTTTTGTCCTAATAGCTGATTAACTTGCAGTATAGTAAAACAGAATATTGGTCATCTTATTTTTTATTAAAACTTAAAAAAAATTGAGCAAATATTAGTTTGTATTACTGTTTCATGTGTACAACCTTATATTTTGACCTCCATATACACTACAGCATGCTTACCACCAAATGTTTAGTTTCCATCTGTTACCATAAAGTTGACCTCATTTACCCATTTTGCCCTCCCCTAACTCCTCTTCCCCTCTGGTAATCACTTAACCTGTTCTCTGTATCTATGTGTTTGTTTTTGCTTGGTTTGTTTGTTTATTTTTAATATTCCAAATGTGAGTGAAATCATATGGTATTTGTTTTTCCCTGTCGGACTTACTTCACTTAGCATATTACCCTCAGTGTCCATCCATGTGTTGTAAGTGGCCGGATTTCATCTCTTTTATGGCTCAGTAGTATTCCATTACACATATATACCACATCTTCTTTGTCCATACATCCATCAGTGAGACTTAGGGTGTTCCCATATCTTGGATATTGTAAATAATGCTGTGATAAACATTTGGGTGCAGAAGTAATGAAGCACAAACCTTTGGGTGTTTGGTATTTCTCCTGGGCCAGTTCAGTTCAGTAACTCAGTCATGTCCAGCTCTTTGCGACCCCCTGGACTGCAGCACTCCAGGCTTCCCTGTCTTTCCCAACACCACAGTTCAAAAGCATCAATTCTTCAGCATTCAGCTTTCTTTATAGTCCAGCTGTCACATCCATACATAACTACTGTAAAAACCATAGCTTTGTTGGCAATGTCTCTGCTTTTTAATGCTGTCTAGGTTTGTCATAGCTTTTCTTCCAAGGAGTAAGCATCTTTTAATTTCATGGCTGAAGTGATTTTCAGTTCAGTTCAGTTGCTCAGTTGTGTCCGACTCTTTGTGACCCCATGAATCATAGCACGCCAGGCCTCCCTGTCCATCACCAACTCCCAGAGTTTACCCAAACTCATGTCCATCGAGTCGGTGATGCCATCCAGCCATCTCATCCTCTGTCATCCCCTTCTCCTCCTGCCCCCAATCCCTCCCAGCATCAGGGTCTTTTCTAATGAGTCAACTCTTCGCATGAGGTGGCCAAAGTACTGGAGTTCCAGCTTCAGCATCGGTCCTTCCAATGAACACCCAGGACTGATCTCCTTTAGGATGGACTGGTTGGATCTCCTTGGGACTCTCCAAGTCCAAGTCTCCAAGGGACTCTCAAGAGTCTTCTCCAACACCACAGTTCAAAAGCATCAATTCTTCAGTGCTCAACTTTCTTCACAGTCCAACTCTCCCATCCATACATGACCACTGGAAAAACTATAGCCTGATTTTAGAGCCCCCCAAAATAAAGTCTGTCACTGTTTCCATTGTTTCCCCAATCTATTTGCCATGGCTCTTTAGTTCTTCACTTTCTGCCATAAGGGTGGTGTCATCTGCGTATCTGAGGTTATTGATATTTTCCCCAGCAGTCTTGATTCCAGCTTGTGCTTTATCCATCGTGCTATTTCACATGATATACTCTGCATATAAGTTAAATAAGCAGAATGACAATATATAGCCTTAAAGGTTCTTTTTTCCCAATTTGGAACTGGTCTGTTGTTCTATGTCCGGTTCTAACTATTGCTTCCTCACCTGCATACAGATTTCTCAAGAGGAAGGTCAGGTCTGGTAGTCCCATCTCTTGAAGAATTTTCCACAGTTTGTTGTGAAACACACAGTCAAAGGCTTTAGCGTAGTCAATGAAGTAGAAGTAGATATTTCTCTGGAACTCTCTTGCTTTTTCTATGATTCAACAGATGTTGTCAATTTGGTCTCTGGTTCCTCTGCCTTTTCTATATCCAGCTTGAACATCTGGAAGTTCTCGGTTCACGTACTGTTGAAGCCTCACTTGGAAACTTTTGAGCATTACCTTGCTAGCGTGTGAGATGAATGCAATTGTACAGTACTTTGAACATTCTTTGACATTGCCTTTCTTTGGGATTGGAATTAAAACTGACCTTTTCCAGTCCTGTGGCCACTGCCGAGTTTTCCAAATTTGCTGGCATATTGAGTGCAGCACGTTCACAGCATCATCTTTTAGGATTTGAAATAGCGCAGCTGGAATTGCATCACCTCCATTAGCTTTTTTTGTAGTGGTGCTTCCTAAGGCCCATGTGACTTCACATTTCAGAATGTCTGGCTCTCGGTGAGTGATCACACCATTGTGGTTATCTGCATCATGAAGACCTTTTTTGTATAGTTCTGTGTATTCTTGCCCCCTCTTCTTAATATCTTCTGCTTCTGTTAGGGCCATACTGTTTCTGTTCTTTATTGAACCCATCTTTGCATGAAATGTTCCTTGGTGTCTCTAATTTTCTTGAAGAGATCGCTAGTCTTTCCCATTCTATTGTTTTCCTCTATTTCTTTGCATTGATCACTGAGGAAGGCTTTCCTATCTTTCCTTGCTATTCTTTGGAACTCTGCATTCAGATGAGTATATCTTTCCTTTTCTCCTTTGCCTTTTGCTTCTCTTCTTTTCTCAGCTATTTTTAAGGCCTCCTCAGAGAGCCATTTTGCCTTTTTGTATTTCTTTTTCTTGGGGTTGGTTTTGATCACCACCTCCTATACAATGTATAGTTCTCCATCCATAGTTCTTCAGGCACTCTGTCTATCAGCTCTAATCCCTTGAATCCTCAGCACCATTCTACAAACCAGGGATGGTTTTCAGTGTTTTAGTGTGGAAGGAGTTCATCGTTTTTCATGTATATGTCTGGAGCATACACTTTAAGAAGAAATTTGGGTACACAGATGATCTATTTACCCACCATGCTTTGAGATACATCAGATTAGAGTGTGTACAGCGAGTAAAGTTCATTTTGCTTAACTGAACCCTTCTATAGTTTTGTGACTTAAGCAAGATTAAAGGAGGATATTTAAATGGAGTTTCGATTCCCAGGGCCTTTTAGAATGGGGATAAATTGGAAGAGCAATAGAGCACAATTGGCTACTGTGATTAAACAAAGAGAATATGCAAGTTTTACTCTAGGCCCAGGAGTATCAGTTCTAGTTGCACTGTTAGGGTTCTCTGAGGAACTTTTAACTGTAGTGCCTGGGCTCTCCCGAGAATGAGTAGGGGTCAGCCTCAAGCGCTGGTAATTTTCAAAGCTTCCTGGATTGTTACTAGCGTGGTAGTTGGTTTGAGAACTGCTGGCCAGTTGTTGCAGTGAGGCACAGGGCTTTGTTGTCGCCAGACCTCCAGATCCTTCAATATTAATAACATTTTATATTAAGTATTCTGACTAATGAATGTTGGAAAACAATTCCAATTTTTCAAAATACAGAGTTGGCAGACCGAACACATCTGCTCACAAGATGCAATCCAAGGGCAATCGTTTGTGACCTCTGCTTTAGACATTTAACTGTTTTCAAAAACTTTAACCCCTCCCCTCCCCCCCCTTTTTTAATCCGTGAACAATTTTTAGTTTAATCACTTAAAAAACATGAAAGATGACCACTAAGATATCCTCTATTTCAGGGTTATTTTCCCCTCCCATTTTTTGTTTGGTCTAAATTTTCTTCTTGTTAGCTTGAACTCCACTTTGTTATAAACACTTATCTTTAAGTTATTTCACTCCAGTACTCTTGCCTGGAAAATCCCATGGGCGGAAGAGCCTGGTAGGCTGCAGTCCATGGAGTTGCTAACAGTCAGGCAGGACTGAGCAACTTCACTTTCACTTTTCACTTTCATGCATTGGAGAAGGAAATGGCAACCCACTCCAGTGTTCTTGCCTGGAGAATCCCAGGAACGGGGAGCCTGGTGGGCTGCCATCTATGGGGTCACACAGAGTTGGACACGACTGAAGCGACTTAGCAGCAGCAGCAGCAGTGCTCTATAATATTGACCATACAGGAAGTGCAGCAGAGAACCAGCGTTTGCCTGGTATTTTGATTTTAAGAAAGAATGACTAAATTTTGTTGTTGTTATTGTTTAGTCACTAAGTCACATCTGATTCTTTTGTGAATCCATGGACTGTAGCCCACCAGGCTCCTCTGTCCACGAGATTTCCTAGGCAAGAACAGTGGAGTGGGTTGCAATTTCCTCCTCCAGGGGATCCTTCCCACCCAGCGATTGAACCTGTGCATTGGCAGGTGAGTTTTTACCACTGAGCCACCAAGGAAGCCCAAACTACAATTTTAAGATTCATTAATTATGAGAGGCTCATTTTCTTTGTAATATGCCATTTTTTTCTCTTAAAATTTTATCATGTACTCTTGCTTTTAATTTTTCCTCTATGTATTCATATTATGGCAGTCTTTTTAAGATCTCTCTTCCCTCAGCTGAAGTGAGGAAATAGCTGTGAATTCATGAGCGGTAACTGCTTGTTCCAGAATTTGTACGTTATTCTGATGTGCCAGACAGTGGCTGACATGCACAAATATCACATGTTGAGAATCTTGTTTATGGGAAGAGTTGGTCTGATCAACATCAAGCTGTACTTTCTGAAATAAGGGAATATTAAATGTTTTGGGCAGATGGTATGCTCTGAAATGGGTGATTAGGCCAATAGCAATGGATGATTATACCCTGAGTAGATGAAAGTTGTTTACTCTGTCAGTATTTGCATATCTGTTTGTGTGGTGTTATGAGTTTATTTAGATGTAGAGTTAATTTTGAGCTCTTAAAGATGTGTGTCCTGAAGGTTGAAGTACTTTGTGGTTCATACCTTTTTTCCCCCTGAAAAGCGAAAGTCACTTCTTAGCATTAAACTCTTTTTGCATTGTCTCTTCTTTCCGTTTTGGTGGGTGAGATGGAATTGGCTGTGCGAAGAGTGCAAAGCATCTCAGATCTAGGGAAAAGCATGTGCTTAGCTGCTGCTTTGTGAGGGCCTGGTGCCCTAGAGGAACTAACAGGAGACGGGGCGCCTGGAGCTTAGTGTTTAAGGGAGGAAGAGGCCAAGACAGAGGCTCAGAAGAGTTAGACATGGCCTAGAAGATGCGAGCCATGGTAGAGACTTTGGGTTTTCTTTAAAGAGTAGTGGGAAGTCATTGAAAGTTTTATTTTTAAAACTTATTTGGAAAGAATTTTAAAGTTCCAGAAAAGGTGCAAGAATAGTACAGAAAATTTCCATCTGGCATTTACCCCAATTCACTGATTTTCCACATTCTCATTATCCTTCTCTCTATAGAATTAAAAACTATTGGAGAGTAGATTGTACATATTCAGTAGGGTATGTTTTCTAAGAACAAGGATATTCTCTATATAACCAGAGTACAATTATCAAATCAAGAAAATTTAATGTTCATGTAACAGTTTTACCTATAATCCATATCCTAGGCAAAACCATTTGGCTTAATAATGTCCTTTCATACCTCTTTCCTTTTTATTTTTAGTGTACGGGCTCCAGTTTAGGATCAGATGTTGCCTTTAACTGTCATATCTTTTTAGTCTTTTAAAACTTGGAATTATCTCATCCTTTATCTTTTATGACATTGACATTTTCGAATACTGTGAAAGTGTTGCTGTGCCTTTCTCAGGACATCTCGTCTGGAGACACTGATGTCCATCTTGCCTTTCATTGGTGATTTTAATTTTCATTACCCTATCAAGGTAATATCTGGTTTCTCTACTGTGTAGTTACCATCTTCTTCTTGTACCTAATAAGCAGTCTGTGGAGAAGATGCTATGAGACCAAAATATATCGTGTTCCTCATTAAACTCACAGCTCCCCCCTCCCTATTAATTTTCACTGAGATAATTTCAAAATGGTAATTTCCCAACTCTACCGCTCCTTTCAGATTTACTAATGGCAGTGGAGATACAGATAAGCTTTAGATGTGGACATCATATATGACTTGATTCTTAGTGTCAAATTGCATGTTTTGCTTCCATTTTCACTTCTTCTTTTCCCTCATCTTTCCCACCCAGGGGAGTCTTTGTTCACAGTTTATGGTTCCAGTCACCTGGGGTTTACACTTGGTGTTTAAAAATCAGACCTAAAGAATAATTTGTACATACACTATCTTCCAGTTAGCGGTTGCCACCAGGAAATATTTTATAAATTCTGCGAAGTGCACATGCTTAGTTTAAAAATTGGTATGGTGACTTGCTGGTAAGTGTCTTTAAGAGCACAAGATATCTTGATTTTTACCTTATTAGCCTATTTATCTTATCTCTAGTTTCTTTTCTTTCCCAATCAAGGATGTAACTTAATAATAGATGTTTTGAACCCCTGTGTGTCTGTATGTTTCCCCTAGCCACCAACTAGTACCTAAAATAGTTCTAGCCTTCTGACATTGGCAGACATCTTTGTGTTAAAACCCTGCCTCTCAAAATAGGAGTCGTGGGAAAGGTTCACTATGAGGGCAGAACCATTGTAATATGAAGTCTCTTTTCGAAGAAATCTTATCTTCTCCCTATCTGTGTTATAGACCCAAAGAAAAAAGGAAATTAATAAAAAATGTCAAAATTAAACTTTTTTTGTTCCAAGTCTTCTTTTTCTGGCGTGGATGAAATGCATTTGTCTTAAGACTCCATAGGATAGATAAGGATTCACTATTATCATTTAATTTTTCTTTTTTTATAGTAATATTTATTGTGGAATCAATTTTTATTCATTTTTATCTTAAAATCTGCAGAGCTTTATTTTTTTTTCTCTTTTTTTAACCCTACTTTGGCTTCTAACCAACATTTTCAAATCAAAATTCAGAGCAGGTAGAGAAATGCTTTTAAAATGCATATTTGATATAGTAAGTGCTATGCTATGCTTCTGAAAGCGCCAGGGTCACAGCTGCATACATGAAAATGCATGGTGACTGCAGGCATTGTTTCCTCACACAGAAAAGGCAATCTGTGTCTATCGCTGACTTTGTGATATAAATCAAATCATAGCTTTCCTACACTTAGAGATGTAGCAGAAAGGTTGAGGTGACCTAAAGGTTACAAATAACTTTTGCTTTTTGATTTGCCTACCGCAAGACTACTCTTTTTTTAACTCCTTTTCTATTAAGATTGATGCATTTGTACTTGGAAAGGTGAATCTAGTTACATACCTTATTTTATCGTTGTCTCTGTGCTAGTCTGGTGGAACCACGAATTTTTCATTTATTCCTTCCCGCACTCCAGTCTGTTAAGATGCATGCACTCACTGCTCTGTGTTGTTGACAATGTTATTAAAGGGTAGGGAGTCCTGAAGTGTTAGGTAGGAACTCTGCCTGCTTCTTCTGTGCTTTGTTTTTCCTCTGAACGTTGTTAACTTTGAAACAGTGTACTTAGAGGGGTTGTGATATTGGTTTTTCATGATCCACTCAGAGAGTTTAAAAAGGTGCTTTGGGAAAAGTGTGTGTTTGTTACATTTATTTAAAAATGTACATTAGGCACTGAAAGGGAAGCATAACTGCTTATGCTCTATTTAAGAATCAAATTTATCTGCATGATAATCATAATAGAACCACATTTACAAAGTATTCTTTGTGTTAGGTACTGTGTTAAATGCTTTACTTAAAATGACAATTAAAACATTTACAAATTATGAAATGGGCAAGTGCCAAAGAACATACAGCAAATTGGCTCATCTGTGGCAGGAAAACAACAAATGTTATAAACCACAGAATGAAGGAGAAATTAGAGGCACCAGAGGCCAATGAAGGGTGACCTGGTTGCCTGTTTTATATTGACTTCAATCTTTACAATGTTATTCTCTTTTAAGAAGAAAGCAGAACCTATTGGATGGATGTCTTAAGAGTTAGGAAATTCTGATTTGAAATTTTCTGTGGGCTTATTCTGGATACAGTACTGCATTTCTGAAATGAAAAATATAGGGTGATTTATTTATTTGAGATAAAAATAGGAGACCACTGTTTTGAGGCCTTAGGTTTTATTAGATGTTGGCCTTAGGGCTGTTTAAACTTGGCATAGAATTATTAATAGTTGAGAGTCATCTTTATTGCTTTCTGCCTTTTCAGGCTTTGGTTCCACCTCTGATCTTGAGCAATTCAAAGGTTAGGGCTTGAATGGGTGACTTGGGTTATAGAACTTTAGCCCTGGAAGGTACTTAGTCTGGTTTCCTCATTTTACAGCTGAAGAAACTCTTACCCAATCAAGAGAGGTTAATTCTCTTGCTTGAGATCACACAGTGTGTTTGCAGAGACAGAAGGTGAATTTGGAATGCTTGATTCTTTCCTTTAATTCAGTGTTTTCCCTCCACTATTTCACATCACTTCTCCATTTCTAGTTTTTGTTTCTGAGACGTGGATGTGGCAGCATAACAGTAAATGATTCGGATGATGCTATGTAGGCACTGCTTATGTAAATAATGACTTTGGTGCCCCACATTTGTGTTTGCTTTTCAAAATTGTATAGAGCTTATTGTCTGCCAGTGTTAGCTTTACAAGTGATCAGGTTGATTGTATGTTCAACCTATCTATCATTTTGAATAAAGTGTTGTAGCCAACTTACTCTTTATGACTTGACTACTAGCTTAGGGGATAATTGACATTTTAAGGCATAATCCAGGTTTTGTTTTGATGTTCTTTTGTATCACATTTTTTTATTCCTCAACAGTGCTTCTAATGACGAGTAAAGTTTGAATTGTAGATTTACCTTGGCCTTTCTCAGAGGTACTTGGAAGAAATGGAATGGCTAATAAGCAGTGAGAAGAAAGGAAAGAAAAATCTTGAATAATCTATAAATTTAAGAATCATTCCTTGACTATATGAAGAGTGAACTATACTTAGCCTTAGGATATTTTAAATGTGCTAATTATAGTATTTTAAATAGGAAATTAACACTATTTTCTATCATACCCAGATTATCATGCATAATATTTAATTCTGTTTGTTTATTTTGGAACATGCTTCTGTTTTTTGCAAGGAATAATGGTACATTTGCTTTCCATTTTAAGTCTTCTATTTTCTACTGTACTGTTACCTTTGTGCACCTAATGTTATTATTGGATGAATATATTTCCATAAGAAACTTCAAATTTTGGACATGATTGACTGATTGCTTTTGGCTTAGTAAAGAAGGATAATGGTGGAATCATTGTTTTTTTGAATAGCTCAGGGCTAGTACCATGTTTTGGAAAAGGCAGTGGCACCCCACTCCAGTACTCTTGCCTGGAAAATCCCATGGACGGAGGAGCCTGGTGGTCTGCAGTCCATGAGGTCACTAAGAGTCGGACATGACTGAGCAACTTCACTTTTCACTTTCATGCATTGCAGAAGGAAATGGCAACCCACTCCAGTGTTCTTGCCTGGAGAACCCCAGGGATGGGGGAGCCTGGTGGGCTGCCGTTTCTGGGGTCGCACAGAGTCGGACATGACTGAAGCGACTTAGCAGCAGCAGCAGCAGTACCATGTTTGAGTTAGTTTTGTACTTTGCACAGTGCTTGCCATTTTACCTAGTTCAGTGGTTCTTAACCAGGGGCAATTGTGGCCCCAGGGGACAACCGGTAATGTCTAGAGACATTTTTGATTGTCCTGTAACTAGACTGAATGCTATTAGCATCTAGTGGGTAGAAGCCAAAAATGCCACTGAATATCCCATGGTGTATTGAACAACCCCTATGCCAAAGAGTAATCTGACCCCAAATGTTAGTAGAGCCAGACTGAGAAAACTTTATGTATGGCAACTGCACAATAAAGTAGATAGAATTAAAAACTATGTCCATTCTATAAACCATAAAGCTTTATGTATTATTTTATAGCTGCATTCACGTGCCATTGTAGTGATTCACAAGGGAAAACTTAGCTGTTTTCTTCATTATATTCAAAGTATTAAAACAGAATTTTGGCAATTATAATTGATTTTAGCTTAGTTATACCAAGTTGAAATAGTATAATGGTAATCAATGTTAATCAGCAGTAATATTCAGTGTTCTTAATTTGGACTTCCTTTCGTCTGTCAAGGTTTTTAATTTCTTGGAATCAATATTGTATATTATTCCTACAGATTTTCATTTGGATCTGACATAATTAATTATCTGGAAAAGTTAATTTTCCAGATGTCTAAGTCAGTAATTCGGCTTCCCTGGTGGCTCAGTGGTACAGAATCTGCCTGCCAATGCACGAGATGGGGGTTTGATCCCTGAGCTGGGAAGATCCCCTGAAGGAGGAAATGTCAACTCACTCCAGTATTCTTGTCTGGGAAATCTCATGGACTGAGGAGCCTGGCAAACTACAGTCCATGGGGTTGCAAAAGAGTTAGACACGACTTAGTGACTAAACAGCAACACAGTCAGTAATTAATTTGGATAGTCCCTATTCTATATTCTACATAATCTCGTCTTTAGAGTTTAAGCCTGAGATATTGAATAGAATTTGCTGAACCCAAAAGCTAGCAGAATGAGCCTCCAACAAAGTTAGTCATACAACAAAGTTACAATGGGTCCCACAATTCCAATAAAGTAGAAGCTATTAATAAAGTATGATAGAGTTGTTTGCTGATATATGCATCATTTCTAATCTAAATTACTGATTTTTACTTCTGTTGATATGATTTAATTTGGACAAAACTGTTTTTAAAAGGAGACACATTCTTTATAGTTTTTAAAAGAGATTTAAAAAATTTTTTTAATCTTTTTATTTTGTTGGGGTATAGTCAGGTAACAAACAATGTTGTGATAATTTCAGGTGAACATCAAAGGGACTCAGCCATGCCTACGTATCCATTTTACTCCTAACTCCCCTCCCATCCAGGTTGCCACATAACATTGAGCAGAGTTCCGTGTGCTGTACCCACATGTTGATTATGCATTTTAAATGCAGGAGTGTGCACATGTCCATCCCAAACTCCCTGACTATCCCTTCCCCACTTCCTTCCACCCAGCAACCGTAAGTTTTTGTCTAAGTCTGTGAGTCTCTGAAAAGGAGGTAGATTCTTAACAGTTTTTTGGAGGAGGAAACGTGAGAAGTGGGAAGAGGTAGGAGGTGACATAAGGGAACAGTATTGAAAAGCACTTAAGTGGTTTATGATCACACAGAAACTATAGTATCTTGTTGGATTTTCTTCTTAAATAGTCATAAATGCCACCATTAGCTGGAGGACTAGTGGGTGGTCATATCTGATGCTCTTCATTTCAGTATGGTGCTTGTCAGAAGGAAAACCCGTAGCTAAAATTAATTACAGTCGCTGTTCTTTCCTTTTGATTCATGTTTGCTTGACCATGACCTGCTGAATTCGTAATCTAAGAAGTTCAGATGATGTGACATACCTGAGAGGCTTTTAGGATTTGTAGCTTTTATTTTCTTAATATCTGTAACAACTAGGGTAGAAGGAGATTCTAGATAGGATTAACTGCCAAGGAGTTTGGAATTTGGAAATGGGATTTTGATAGGATTTTTAAGTTTTGGCATAAAGAGTTGCTTGGAGCAGTCCTTTAGCAATGGCAGTAATCTGTTCACTCAGAAAGAGCCTGTGCTTTAACAAACAGGAGCTTGCCAGCATTTGAAGTTAGTGGCTGATAGATTAGGTGAGGTTGACGAGAGAATAGAGAGATGGTGTTATAATACCCAGAAACTGTGTAGTAGTGTCAGAGAAGTGTTTAACATGAGTGTTTCAGTGTGGCATATCTGCCATAATTTTCTGTTTAAGAGAGAGAAAAAAAAATCAGAAAAACTTCCCAACTACAAACCTCCCTCTTATGTGGTTTTTAACTTGTACCAATTTTCAACTCTGGCAACACATCAAAATTGCTAGAAGAATTTTTAAAAATTACTAATGCATGGGCTCCACTCCTAGCAACCCCAGTATAATTGAAGCCTGGGCACTCATATTTTAAAAAGAGCTCCACAGATGAATCTAACTCACAACCGGGCTGGGTACCACTGCTTTATAGCAGTGCATCAGAATTGTCTGGAGAGCTATTTATTAGGTCTGGCTGAGGCCTGAGAATTTATTTTCATTTCTAACAAGTTCCCAGGTGATGCTGATATTGCTGGGAAGGCGATCACGTTTTGAGAACCACCAAGAAGGCAGTTTTAAAAAATCATTTGAGTGTGACTGATAGTCTGATCTTTTTCTTTCTTTTTTTATAAACATTGCTGTGCTGTATTATTGAATTAAAATTATGTATATAATTCTTCTTATGTAAAAAAGATAGATGCATCTATATAGTCTGAATTTTTTTCAAATAGCATTTTAAATTTTTTTTAAAAATTTGAGAAAATAGACACATGTGTATATATAACTGAATCACTTTGCCATATACCTGAAACTACCAAAATATTCTTAATAAACTATTCTGCAATGTAAGATAAAAAGTTAAAAACAGAATAAAAAAAGAATGAAATAATACCATTTGCAGCAACATTGATCAACCTAGAGATTATTGTATAAATGAAGTCAGAAAGACACATATTATATGATATCACTTATATGTGAAATCTAAAAAATAGTACAAATGAACTTATTTACAAAACAAAAATATTCTCACAGACATAGAAAACAAACTGTGGTTGACAAAGGATAAGGGAGGGATAAATTGGGAGTATGGGATCAATAGATGCATATTACTATATATAAAATAGATAAACAATAGGATTTACTGAATAGCACAGGGAACTATGTTCAGTATCTTATAATAACCTATAATAGAAAAGAATAAAAAAAGAATTTGTATGTATGTATCTAGGTATAACTGAATCATTTTTTGTATACCTGAAACTAACACAATATTGTAAGTCAGCTATACTTCATTAAAAAAATAAGTAGCATTTTTAATTAAAAATGTTTTTCTTGGAGGAAAAACCACATCACTAATAACTGAAAATTCTTTGTGTAGTACTTCATAGTTTAAAGAGCTAGTGAATTTACAATTTCCAGTAGACTTTTTTGTACTACTTAGAATAATTTGTTTGTCTTTTTTCCTTTTCTTTTTTTAACCCCATTATTTGAGAATCCTTCACATTTCAGATCTTTTATATAGTCTTTTTGGTATCTTGATTGATGGAGCCCAGATAAAAAGATTTGTCCTTGTTCAACAGAAATTTTCAGAATTTATAATTTGCAGAGTTTGTTATTTGAGATGGGAGAAATATTTTCTTTTTTCTTACCTAAAGTATATTAGGGGAACACAGAGCTATATATTGAGAAGAAAGGGGGTAAATGGAAACAGAGACAGAGTTGTCGTTTAATTGCTCATTTGTGTCGGACTCTTTGCGACCGCATGGGCTGTAGCCTGCCAGGCTTCTCTGTCCATGGAATTTCCCAGGCAAGAATACTGGAGTGGGTTGCCATCCCCTTTACCAGGGGATCTTTCTGACCGGGGATCAAGCCCACGTTTCCTGCTTTACAGGTGTATTATTTACTGCTGAGCCACCAGTGAAGGTCCATAGAGACAGAGAGATGGTGCTTATAGGTTGGGACAGTGTTAGAGGAGATGAAATCTTTCAGGTCTGGAAAGAGATTCATCAGCAGGAAGAGATTTCCAAGAATGAGGGAATCAAGGGAGTGGATAATGAGAGAGCTACTGGATTGAGGAGCTTGGCCAAAGTCATAGAGCTATTAGATAACAGAGACTGCTGTCAAATTTGGGTCTCTAAGACTCAGGTTCTTGTTTCTGGAAAACAGATTAAAAAAAAAATAGTTCTAATGAGCCAACTCTGCAACAAATGCAGCAAATGAGGATTCTGTGACAATTATGAATCCTGGAAAAAAAGTTTCTAGATGGCAGTGGCTTTTTCTCATGTTATATTTGGATATTAAAAATGTGTATCCTGAAATGACAGCTTCCAGTGTGACTTTGTGTGTTTTTCAGAAACCATCCTCAGCCTTTGATCACTGTTCTTGAGCACAGACCTGATTGCTGGCCAGTCATTTTGCAGCAGCTGACAGCTTTTTTCCAGCAATGCCTTGAAAGGTAATATAAAATAAAATAACTTAGGGAGATGGAATAGTATATGCTAATTTTAGAGTTTTTCTTTTAAGCTGCTTTGATTGTAATGTTTTCTCCTGCAGAAATGTCTTAGAGCAGGATATAGTTTTCTGTTTTCTTTTTAGGAGAAAAAAAATCCTACCAGTTTTATTGATTGTTGAAATATTGACCATGAGAATAGCTGCTGTTGAAGAAGCTAAGCATTGGATAGTTGGGAAGGTTGATTGGAAATATTCAGTAAGCTACTACATAGTACATATGGATGACAGGTCTTCCTGCTGGAAATTGATTAGTGAGTTAATCTCTCTATTAGAAACCAGTGCCAGTTGGTATTAAGCAGTATTGCCAACTGGGACCAGATGACCACCATATGTGCAGCTAGTTTAGCTTCACCAAGGCCTTCTGCCTTCTGGTGGTCCTCAAAGCTTTCTCCCATTCTGTTACCATGGCATTAGCTCAGGTGGGCATCTCTTGCTGTGACTCTTGCCACCTGTTCTTAACTGGCATCTCTGCCTTCCATCTCATCCTGCGCAAGGCCATTCTCTAAGCCATCCATCAGGGTGACATATCAGGAGAGCAGATCTTTGTATCACTCCCTAGCTTAGGTCACCATCACTGTGATTTTCAAACTGGACTTGCAATGTAGAGGCTAAACATAGAAACACCCTCACACCGCTTCAGCTTTTTTTTTTTTTTTTAAGTTTTGTTTTTTAATTTGATGTGGACCGTTTTTAAAGTCTTTATTGAATTTGTAACAATACTGCTTCTGTTTTATGTTTTGGGTTTTTGGCCATAAGGTATGTGGGATCTTAGCACTCTGACCAGGACTGAACACATATCTCCTGCATTGGAAAGTGAGGTCTTAACCACTGGACAGCCAGGGAAATCCCAGCTCTGTTTTTATACACTGTTTTCTTTTCTTTCTTTTTTTTTTTTAAATAATGTGTTGATATCTCACAGCAGCTTTCTAATGGAAAACAATAGTTTGGTCTCTGGACTAGTTGGAAAATCCCTGGGCTACAGGATGAGATCTGTGATGTCATATACTAGGCTCTGTGTATGATCTGTTTCGCCAAGTTTATTTTCTCCTTTCTTTACCTCATAATTTATGAATTACTTATTCAGCAATACACTGACTTGCTTTGGTTCCACACAGCAAGAAGTGCTGTTCCCTTGCCTCTTCTTTTGCTTATTAATTTCTACTTTACTGTCTTGAATCTCAGCACATCCTTTGTCTAACTAGCCCTTTCTTGATTACTTTCTCTATTTTAAATCTCTTTTTAGGTATTGTCTCTCTAGGGAGAGACCTAAATTAATAATTTTAGTTGTGATTTCTGACATCATTATATTTATTACATTGTCTTATAATTAGTATCCTCCATTAACCGAGACTTTTTTGAGGGCAGGAACTGTGTCTTAGTATTCTTTATGTTAACAATGCCTGGCACAGTTTAGGTGCTTACAAATGTTCAAAGTATGTATGTATACACAGGAGGCTCACAGATTGGTGGGGCCCAGGCAGTGGGTTATAAAGTGGCTCCTAAAATATAATATCTAACAGCTTGCTTAGTACTCCTATACAAGGTCATGATAGGATAGTACCATTGACCATGTAGTCCAATGCCTGAGCTACATTTCCCACACTAGCTATATTCAAATGTTCTTGTTCTTGAAGGTCTTCGAATGTCCTATAGATACAATTTATTAGAATTACATTTTGGAGTCTTTAACTTCAATTTTAGATAGAATTTCCAGGCAGGATATACTGTCAGAAGAAGCTTTACAGAGATGTAGAGAACCTTGGAATCTGCCAGTGAGAAAAATCTCTGTAACAATTGAATAAATATCTTAAAATAAACATTATCATCTTCTCTTCCCTCACCCATGACTGCATTTTCAAAGATAAGATATTAATATTTACTAAAAACGTCTTTGCTCATCCATATCAGAAAGCAAAATTAACAAATTTCTAAACAGTTGTTTAATGAAATTTCTCTTGTTAAATAGATTGGGATATTTTATAAAAGACGTGCTGCTTACGTGCCAAATCTGTTATTAAGCTTCTTTTTAGGGTAATCCTTATAAATATCTCACTTGTCTCATGCTTCAGTTAGCAAATAATTAAATTACATTTTAGTTGTTTTCATTTCAAAGGAGTATTATTTTGGAATTTGGAAGTAGTTCTTCTAATGATAATGTCCAGATGTTCATAAGGAGAAAAGATTATTTATTGATTTTGATTTATTTACTGATAAGCTTTTATTGACTTAATCCTTTCATTTGAATTCTGAGGTGTTACAGTATGCTATCTAGAGCTTTTTAGAAGTTCTAAATAATTTTATATTTCTTTGCAAAGAATTTCAGTTGTCTCATGTCTACTTTTGCACCATGAGACTATTTTTTACAGGATGAAATTGATGATTCTGGTTGCATTTTCAGCAGACAGTTAGTTTCCTGAGACTTAATTTTAGAGTGAGTTAGATTGGTAGCTTTTACATTTAGAAGATAAGGAAATTTGGTAATTTAGTAAGAATATAAATGGTGATTCACAACTACAGGAAGGAGGCAAAATATTGTGATGATAGCTAGTATCCTAGACCTTTCTGTCTTAGGAATTGTTGGTTAGAATAGCTGTTTGGTTTCATTTTTAATAGAATATAGATGTCGTGAAATAGCAGTATATCTTCATGCTAGATTTTTGGGGATGTGATTCTCTAGTTAAATTCTGTACTCATTTGTAGAAGGCCTCTGATGTCAAGACTTCATCTCTATAGAACTAAGAATTGGGTAAATTGACAATGATGTCATGGTGTTCTGGAGAAGGAAATGGCAACCCACTCCAGGATTCTTGCTTGGAGAATCCCATGGACAGAGGATTCTGGCGAGCTATAGCCCATGGGGTTGCAAAGAGTCGGACATGACTGAGCAACTAACACACATGGAGTTTAAGCGTGGCTTTTTCAAGATTAACTAGGCTAACACATAGTTTTTCAGAGAGGGAACTAAGGAGAGCAACACTAAATCATTTGCTCAAGGTCACGTGGCTAGTCAGTTGGCAGAGTTGGGCCCTAAGCCTCAGTCTTTTGATTCTTATTCCAAGTCTTTCCCCACTATTTCTCCCTCCTTGTTGAACATACATGTGAAAGCCTTGTTTGTAAACATGCACAATAGGTTACATTTTTAAACACACTTAGTCACTTTGGGATTTCAGGTTATCTGTTTTATTTTCCTTTTCTCCTTAAGACCAGTTGATTTCATACTCTACAGCACTGATAGTAAATCATCAGATAGCACATCAGTTCAGTTCAGTTCAGTCGCTCAGTCGTGTCCGACTCTTTGCGACCCCATGAATCACAGCACGACAGGCCTCCCTGACCATCACCAACTCCCGGAGTTCACTCAAATTCATGTCCATCGAGTCGGTGATGCCATCTAGCCATCTCACCCTCTGTTGTCCCCTTCTCCTCCTGCCCTCAATCCCTCCCAGCATCAGAGTCTTTTCCAATGAGTTAACTCTTCGCGTGAGGTGGCCAAAGTACTGGAGTTTCAGCTTTAGCATCAGTCCTTCCAAAAGAACACCCAGGACTGATATCCTTTAGAATGGATTGGTTGGATCTCCTTGCAGTCCAACGGACTCTCAAGACTCTTCTCCAACACCACAGTTCAAAAGCATCAATTCTTTGGCACTCAGCTTTCTTCACAGTCCAACTCTCACATCCATACATGACCACTGGAAAAACCATAGCCTTGACTAGATGGACCTTTGTTGGCAAAGTAATGTCTCTGCTTTTTAATATGCTGTCTAGGTTGGTCGCATAGGAAATGCAATATCTAGATCAGAACAGATTAAGCATAGAGATTTTAGATAGTATATTTCCTAGGAAAGCTCAACATTATGCTTTTAGTGTCAAATAATAACACCTTGGAAATACTTTTCTTTGCATGAACCTTCCATTTCACCTTTAGTACTCAAAGTAGGAGAAAACTAATAAGCTCTTTATGGATGTTCTTAACACCTCAGTTCAATCCAGTTCAGTCGTGTGCAACTCTTTGTGACCCCATGGACTACAGCACGCCAGGCCTCCCTGTCCATCACCAACTCCCGGAGTTTACTCAAACTCATGACCATTGAGTCAGTGATGCCATCCAACCGTCTCATCCTCTGTTATGCCCTTCTCCTCATGCCTTCAATCTTTCCCTGCATCAGGGTCTTTTCCAGTGAGACAGCTCTTCTCATCAGGTGGCCAAAGTATTGGAGTTTCAGTTTCAACATCACTCCTTCCAATGAACACTCAGGACTGATTTCCTTTAGGATGGACTGGTTGGATCTCCTTGTAGTGCAAGGGACTCTCAAGAGTCTTCTCCAACACCACAGTTCAAAAGCATCAATTCTTCGGCACTCAGCTTTCTTTATAGTCCACCTCTCACATGCATACATGACTACTGGAAAAACCATAGCCTTAAAGATGGACCTTTGTTGGCAAAGTAATGTCTCTGCTTTTGAATATGCTGTCTAGGTTGGTCCTAACTTTTCTTCCAAGGGGTAAGTGTCTTTTAATTTCATGGCTGCAATCACCATCTGCAGTGATTTTGGAGCTCCAAAAATTAAAGTCAGCCACTGTTTCCCCATCTATTTCCCATGAAATGATGGGGCTGTATGGCATGATCTTAGTTTTCTGAATGTTGAGCTTTAAGCCAACTTTTTCACTCTCCACTTTCACTTTCATCAAGCGGCTCTTTAGTTTTTCTTCACTTTCTTCCATAAGGGTGGTAACATCTGCATATCTGAGGTTATTGATATTTCTCCTGGCAATCTTGATTCCAGCTTGTGCTTCTTCCAGTCCAACATTTCTCATGATGTACTCTGCATATAAGTTAAATAAGCAGGGTGACAATATACAGCCTTGACGTACTCCTTTTCCAATTTGGAACCAGTCTGTTGTTCCATGTCCAGTTCTAACTATTGTTTACCAACTGGCTAGTATTTATTCTTTGGGGAGTATATTATTGGAGAGAGATGGGGAACAATGTTTTTTAAGTCTCTTTTCTGTTCCATAGTCTAATCCATATATACATCATCTACTTGCTTGATCTATGAAAGTTTTTTTAGTTTCCGATAGTAGGTATTGCAATAAAGACAATTATTAATGTTTCATTAATAATTATGAACTCACAAATCCTTTTGGTTTTTTTTTATAGATTGTGTAAGTATTGGTGCTGATGAGGAGAAAACAAAAACAACTTCCTCCATATTATCAGCTCTGTCAGAGCATGTGTTTAATTTTGTTTCTAGCAGATAGAAGAGTGAAGATATCTGTAGGAGCTCAGCAAATTTTGTGAAGGGAATAAATGAATGAATGAATAGGTTACATCTTAACAATTTGGTAACTTTTAAATTTTTACTATTGTTAATGGTGTTTTGAAATCACATAGCTGTGGAATGTATAGCATTATAAAATTAATGTCATCAGTCATGATTTACATACCATTTCCTCCATTAAGTATTACACCTTATACCTTTCTTTTAGCACCTTTTTCACTTTGTATTCTCTAGTCCAGGAATAGAGCTGATGGTCCCTGTTAGATTACATGCTTCTTAAGGATAGATAATACCTGTTTCATCTTTGTATCTTATCTAATAAAAACTTACTTATAATAAATATGAAAAATATTAAAATAAAATCATGATATTTAATCAATGCATGGTAATTATAAAACTACTCTGTGACAGTGTAAATGAATCAATTAATTTAATGATTGAGCATCTCTGAGGGCCTAGTGTGCATGCTTATTGGTAATACAGCATTAAACAGAAACCCATGATTCATGCCCTTATTGACTGATAGTCTAGCAGGGGATGGAGATATAAATAAATAATGACAATAAAGTCATTATGCTGTGCAAGCACACAATGGGGATTTGACTAAGGCTGTGTGTCAGGGAAGGCCCTCAGGAAGTCCTTTAAAGGGGAGAACTGAAAGATGATAGAAATTAGGCAGAGGAGGGAACAGGAAAAGGAGAAAGGGGAGAGTGTTACAGATGAATGTAACAGCAGGTGAGAAGAAAACCCAGATGACTTGACTGATGATCAGAACTAAATTTAGTGTAGTTCAGCAGAGAGTGGAGAGGAAGAAGAAATTAAATTGGAAAGATAGAGGTCAAATTATGAAGAGTTTGTGAATACTTTATCTTAAGCATAAACTCTGTCAAGCTGATTAATGACATGATCAAATTTTTATGTCTGAAAGGTCATTCTGGCATTTTAGTGACTTTGGACTTGGAGTTATAGGGATGTATTATAATCTAAATAGATATGAAAGATTTGTAAAGTCTTCCACCTTTGAGTGGGAAATACTTAGGCGGACTTGGCAAATTACTGCACTTCTGTCTGCCTCAGTTTCTGTGTCTGTAAAATGTGATAATAATAGTTTTATTTCGTAGGGTTGTGGCAAAGATTGATTGAATTTAAAGGCACCAAGGGTAGTAACATGCACACCCTAAGTGCTGACAAGTTGACAAGTAAATATTTACTGTTGATCATCTTCTTGGACGTCTGTATGAGTTTTGTTTTGTGTTTTACTTAGGACCTTACCTATTGAGCTTTTTCAAAACTGCACGCTTGTATCATACTCTTGGAGAAAGGGATCCTGATGTCTAAATTCTCAGAAGGTTCTCAGATGATCCTGATGTCTAAATTCTCAGAAGGTTCTCAGATGATCCTGATGTCTAAATTCTCAGAAGGTTCTCAGATGATTCTGATGTCTAAATTCTCAGAAGGTTCTCAGATGATCCTGATGTCTAAATTCTCAGAAGGTTCTCAGATGATTCTGATGTCTACCAAAGGCTGGTCCTGGAGATGTCGATGCTATTTTGGTGTAGAAGTAGACCCTGTTAGTCCTGAGCATCAGGCTTATGGGCTCCAGGTATTAAGTCATTCTCCCCAGTGTAGAAACAACGGTTTGGCATGAGTTTAGGTGGGTCGTGGAAGAATAGAAGAGTCATGATAAAAAGGTGCACTCAGTGGTATCATAGTTTATGACATGTCATGAACTCTGAGCTGATGCTTGACTCTCACCTGGTTTCTACTCTGTGTAATTCAGTGACTGGCTTCTACATTACATGACTTACTTGCAGGTCTGAAGTTTCATGTATCCAAATTATGGCACCATTTCTATGGTATCTATATTGTGAACCATCCCAGTTACAAGAATATGCTAAGCTCCGATTAACTCTGCTCAAGGTCTTACTTAAACCCCGGGTCCCATGTGACAAAGAACAACCATCAGTATTGGAACAACAGATACTACAACTGTGTTGTGACATGGTTCCATGTTTGCAGGTAAGGCCTTTTCTCCTCTTTCATTAATATGACATCCGAATTAATAAATATTGATTGTTATTGTTGTCCGTAAAATAGAACCTATGTGATATGGCAAACCTCTCTAGAAACACTTTCTGGGTTTTGGGGATGATAATGGAAACAAATCTAGATTTCACTCTGATATATACAACGTTAACTAAATTCACAGAAATGTAAATCAACATAATCCATTTTAGCATTAGTAGGAATGAAAACTTTAAAAAGGACTCCTCAGGGAAAATAATTTTGAACTGAGTTTCCCCTTGTGCTGGACACTGAGAGGGTTATAAGTTAAAAAAAAAAAAGTCCTCTTTGTGTAAGTTGGAAAAAGACATCTCTCTGGGTACATACAGCCTGGGGGCTTGACTATCTGAGTGCTGGCTAGATTCCAGTTTTCAAAAGTTTCCTTATAGCGTATGTGGTGACCTGTATGGATCTTATTCTTGGAAAGACCACAGTCTAGTAAGGGAGCTAAAACAGGTATATGTATTCTTATAATTCAAAGTAGATGGACAAAGATGTGTAATAGAGGTATGGATAGAATGCTTAGAGAGTTAAGAGGAATGAGAAATTTGAGCTCATATCTGGTAACTACAGATTTTTTTTTAAATATTTCAGTTGCCAGATTGTTGTAATTTGAATATAAATTCGTTTATCCCATCTCACCATCTAGTTTGCTGTTTGCCTACGATCTGAGTATCATGCTGCTTAGCCAATGGGAGAGCATTTGTGAATATTTTTCAAGGTGATCACTTGAGGTCACAGATGACCTGTTTCAAGTTTGTGCTATCAAGGAGTGACTAGAGTGAATCTTTTGTGACTCATAATCAGGCTTTCCTGTAATCAAGGCAGAGAAAAGTTAATTAAGTGAATTCTCCTGCTTTTGTTTTGTGTGGCCAATAAAGCAGGGTATGTGCAGAACATGTAGCCCTGAGATACACTTGTTCCACAGCATGCTTGTCTTACCCTGTTCTGTGCTCTTTGGTAGATGTTTGCCTTCACTGTTATCAACCTATATTAACAAGCCTAAATACTTCTAGAAGTGTGTTTTGTGAAGTATTTTCAGAAATCTGTGCATGCATGCTAAGTCACTTCAGTCGTGTCTGCCTCTTTGAGGCCC
The DNA here is from genome assembly GCF_023091745.1 of Budorcas taxicolor. Lineage (NCBI taxonomy): Eukaryota > Metazoa > Chordata > Mammalia > Artiodactyla > Bovidae > Budorcas > Budorcas taxicolor. The sequence continues at coordinate 26,849,315 of NC_068917.1, read as the reverse complement.
CATGGAGCATAGTCCGCCAGGCTGCTCTGTCCATGGGATTCTGTAGGCTAGAATACTGGAGTGGGTTGCTTTACCTTCCTCCAGCAAATTTTCCTGACCCAGGGATGGAACCTGTGTCTCTTAGGTTTCCTGAATTGACAGGCAGGTTCTTTACCACTAGTGCCACCTGGGGATCTGTGGCTTGTTAATATATTTAGTCACGGTAGGTGAGAAGAAAAATCCAGATCCATCATTTGGAACTAATGGGACTAGTGACATAAATACATTTAATTATTAACAACTCAGCTTTATTGGAATGAAGAACAGAGCTGGGAGGGACCTTGGTAGTGTAATTCATTTTCCCACTGATTATATGTATTTATTACACTCTTTAAGAGACAACCATCCCATGACTAATTAAATATTTCAGTGATAGGAAGCATGCTATTTTGCAAGGCAACCGTTTTTTATATATATATTTTTAGCAAATACTTCTAATTGACCTGCATTTTCCTAAGATTACCTGTTAGTCTCTGTTCTTCTCAAAACAAAATAAAATAAGCTTTTAAAACAGCTTATCTGCATTCTGTCTTATACATTTCTTCCTTCCTTTTCTTCCTTTTAATCCTTTACTCCCTTTCTCTCTTCTTTCTTTTCTTCATCAATTTCTTTACTTTTCTGCATGAAATGGTTTCGACTTTTCACTGTTCTTTGCAAGGAATTTTTATAGTCTGTTGGTGATGAGAATGTATTATTATAAAATGTTCTTTTTAGAGCTGAATGTAGTACTGTAGATGTGGTCTGATCCATATGGAGCATTTCAAAACAATGTTATAATCAAAAGTTTCTCCTTAGAAATAGCTGTCACACTGTTGATCCATAGTCAATGAGATGCTGACCAGTGAAACTCCTATTTATTTTTTTTCTCACTTCAATTGTTTTTTCATTTTGTATTTATGGAGTTGTGTTTTTACCTGCCTTAAACTTCACTACTCACTTTGGTCCCAGGCGTTCTTTTTAATTGTGACTTGTCATCTCACATATTATTCTTTGCACATGGTCTATTTCAACATAAAGAGAAACCATTACTTACAAAGTAACCTTGTTAAGAATTTTGGTAATGTTAAAGATTAGAAAACTTTTAATGTGAAGTTACTGAGACTGTCTTGAAAAATTTTTTTTATTACAGAAAATTTTAAGTATGTAGAAAAAATGCACTCGAGGAAGTATGTTGTCAAATAAGCATGAGGCTTTACTTTGTTTTAAATCCCTTTCAATTCTTGGTGGCCTTTTGCCTTTGCAAATATACTCCTTTATATGTTTGCAAAGAAGTAAAATAATTTGGCTACTCAACTGTTCACATATTTTCTTAATAACTTAGTATTTTCTGCTGTCTCCTCCCCCTTGATCTTTTAATAGTTGTTTTATTTTTATTTGTTAGAAATTAATTTTTCTTTGTATAACTTACAGTCTTTTGGGGTTATTATGGTAGTAACGACTGGGTGAAAGGTACAGCTGGTCAACTGTAGGCTTTCCTCTTGATGAATTTAACAGACACAAGGCTCCTGATTGAAGCAGATGGTTCATTGTTTGTAATCTCTGGGAAATGCCAGTGTGTCTGTGAGTAGGACCATATCCTTAGCACTAACTCCAGAGTTTTGATCAGAACAGCTGGGTTTGAATTGAACTGGGATTTTCAAGAGCATTCAAGTCCTTCCTATCTGATACATTAGCCAGTTGAGAAGACGCTCTACTATTTGAATGTGGTCTTTCACTTCATCTGCCATGTGTGGAAATGATGCTCTCAGTTAAGGTTGTCTGAACAAATTTCTTGCAGATGGAGGGCTTAGTGGTGCATTAGAATAACATGCTAACCCTTTTCTTGCAGGTAACTATGCTGGAATTATATAAAGGCAAGTTCATTTGAAGGATTCAAAGCCAACTTTAATTTATTTACTTCAACATGTGGAACTCTCATGTAATTTGTCTTTCAAAATCTGCACTGAGAGTAGTTAGAAAAATAAATGAGAAGAATTTGTGCCAGCCAGCACTAACAAAAACAGTAGCAAATTGTGTTTCAGTTAGTGACAATAGGAGAAGGCAGGGTTGTATGGTTTAACTGTCTTTGAGTTACACAAATTTCTTCATTTCTTTTAAGTCTTTATAGGTTTAGAGAAAAAGTAACTTATTGGTAAGCTTCTTGTATAAGTTAAATTATCCTTTGGTTTATGTATTATTTTAATATCCTGTAATGATTGTTTCTCAGATCAAAGATTTGATACAGACAACAGAAGTGATGCTGTTTATTGAAGAAGTATACTTAAACCTTTTGCGTTATCCTGTTTTCTGGAAAATTCAGCTTACCCAGATAACCCTTCAGCTGCTATGTGTCTGTGAAGTCAGCTTAAACATAACTGGGGAATGCTCATCTTTAATTCACCTTTTAGAGCACAGTGTTGAACTTCTGAAGGAGGTAAGGATAGTAAGAAGTTTTAATATCAGTTATCACTTATGTTGGTCTTTTAGTAGCAAGGTGAGTATACTCTTTTACTTTATTGCATATCAAAGGTGTTTTTTATCTAATACTATTAGATCATACTTTTGTGACCACATGGACTGTGGTTTGCTGGGGTCCTCTGTCTATGGAATTCTCCAGGCAAGAAAACTGGAGTGGGTAGCAATTCCCTTCTCCAGGGGATCTTCCCGACCAGGGATTGAACTTGGGTCTCCCACATAGCAGGCAGATTCTTTATCATCTGAGCCACCAGGGAAGCCCAGTAATATAATGCTGCTATTATCATTTATTATAAAAATGGGTCATCACATACTGTTTGGAGCATCAGTTAAGGGTCTACCACAGTGATAGTTTTTTCATTTACTCATGTAGGACACAAATATTCAACACTTATAGGCCACACCCTATGTAATGCTCAAAATACTCCAAGCGAGGCTTCAACAGTATGTGAACCAACAACTTCCAGATGTACAGGTTGGATTCAGAAAAGGCAGAGGAACCAGACATCAAAATGCCAACATCTGTTGGATCATAGAAAAAGCAAGAGAATTCCAGAAAGATATCTGCTTTTGCTTCACTGACCATGCTAAAGCCTTTGACTGTGTGGATTACAGCAAACTGTAGAAAATTCTTTAAGAGATGGGAATACCAGACCACCTGACCTGCCTCCTGAGAAACCTGTATGCAGGTCAAGAAGCAGCTGTTAGAACTGGACATGGAACAATGGACTGGCTCTAAATTGGGAAAGGAGTACATCAAAGTTGTATATTGTCACCTTGCTTATTTAACTTATATGCAGAGTACATCATGAGAAATGCTGGGCTGGATAAAGCACAAGTTGAAATCAAGATTGCCGTGAAAAATATCAATAACCTCAGATATGCAGAAGACACTACCCTTATGACAGAAAGCGAAGAGGAACGGAAGAGCCTCTTGATGAAGGTAGAGAGAAGAGTGAAAAAGCTGGCTTAAAACTCAACATTCAAAAACGAAGATCATGGCATCCAGTTCCATCTCTTCATGGAAAATAGTGGGGGACGCAATGAAAAGAGTGAGAGACTTTATTTTCTTGGGCTCCAAAATCACTGCAGATGGTGACTGCAGCCATGAAATTAAAAGACACTTGCTTCTTGGAAGGAAAGCTGTGACAAACCTAGACAGCATATTAAAAAGCAGAGACGTTAGCTTGCCGACAAAGGTCCATCTAGTCAAAGCTATGGTTTTTCCAGTAGTCATGTATGGATGTGAGAGTTGGACTATAAAGAATGCTGAGTGCCGAAGAATTGATGCTTTTTGTGATGTTGGAGAAGACTCTTGAGAGTACCTTGGACTGCAAGGAGATCAAACCAGTCAATCCTAGAGGAAATCAATCCTGAATATTTATTGGAAGGACTTATACTGAAGCTCCAATATTTTGGCCATGTGATGCGAAGAGCTGACTCATTGGAAAAGACCTTGATGCACGGGAAGATTGAGGGCAGGAAGAGAAGGGGATGACAGAGGATGAGATGGTTGGATGGCATCACTGACTCATGGGACATAAATTTGAGCAGACTCCAGAGATAGTGAAGGACAGGGAAGACTGGTGTGCTACAGTTCATAGGGTCACAAAAACTCAGACACAACTGAATGACTGAAAAACAATGGACAAATTCATTTGACCCTTGAACAATATGGGAATTAGGGGTGCCAACTCTCTGAGAGGTGGAAAATACAGTCGGCTCTCCATATCTGGAGTTCTGCATCTGTTGATTCAACTGTTGTTCTGATTGTGTAGTTCTATATTGTGTATCTGTTGACAAAAATCTATGTATAAGTGGACCTGTGCAGTTCAAACCCATATGTTTATCAAGAGTCAGTTGTTCATAAATGAAAAGGCCATTCTGTGACCTCAAGTGACTTAGAAACATGCAAATAAATAATTGTAGTACAGTAAGGTAAATGTTTTTGTGGGGGTGTATTTAAAGTCCAGTGGGAGCATAATTTGAGGGAGATAGGGCCTGAGTTCAGATTGGAGGAGTTTGCTAAGCAAACTTGGTGCAAACCGCAGCTGGGAAGGCATTCCAGCTGTGGGAATAGTGTGTGCCCAAACACAGAAATGTGAGGAAGTCACAGGCATGGCCCATTCAGAAAAAAGTGTTGAGTGTTGCTGAGGATTAAGATGTAAGAGAGAAGGCTGAGCCTATCACAAAGGCTCTTCCCTCCCTCACAAATGAGCTTATGTCTTATCTTTTAGGCAGTGTTATGCTACTGAAGAACTTTCAGCAAAGTGGTGCCCTCCTACCTGTGTGTGTGTAAGATCATTCTAGTGGGAGAGTGGGAAAGGGTTTGGAGGAAGGGAACGCGAATAGGGCAGGAAGTGAGGGTGGATGTCTTAGACTGCTAGGGCTGCCATAATAAAATAATCACAGATTGGATACCTTAAGCAACAGAAATTTATTTCTCGCAGTTCAGGAGACTAGGAAGTCCAAGATGAGGCTGCTGGCCAGTTTGATTCCTAGTAAGTTATCTTTTTTGCTGGCTTGTAGAAGGATGCTGTCTCACTGTGTTCTCACACAGTAGAGAGAGGACAAGAATGTTCAGTTCAGTCGCTCAGTCGTGTCTGACTTTGCAACCCCATGAATCGCAGAACGCCAGGCCTCCCTGTCTATCACCAACTCCCGGAGTTCACCCAAACTCATGTGCATCGAGTCGGTGATGCCATCCAGCCATCTTATCCTCTGTCGTCCCCTTCTCCTCCTGCCCACAATCCCTCCCAGCATCAGGGTCTTTTCCAATGAGTCAACTCTTCACATGAGGTGGCCAAAGTATTGGAGTTTCAGCTTCAACATCAGTCCTTCCAATAAACACCCAGGTCTGATCTCCTTTAGGATGGACTGGTTGGATCTTGAATGAGGTCTCTATTGTTTCTTCTTACAAGACACTAATCCTTTTGTATTAAGGCCCCACCCTTATGACCTCATTTAACTGTTAATAATTACTTCCTGACTCCAAATACAGTCAATTGGCAGTAAGGGCTTCATTGTATATATTTTGGAAGGGGGTCCTCAGTCCATGGCAAGGGGCTAATTAGGGAAATAAAGACAGGAAAAGAGAAATATAGAACATGAAATCAGTAGGGCCTTGTGGTTGAGTATATGCTCAAGGAGAAGTCCTTGGTGGAGTCTCAACTTTCTGTTTTGAGCAACTGGATGGTGGCAGTCACTTTAGAAACAGCTGATGTTGGAGGGAAGACGATAAATTCAGTTTTAGACACGCTTTGGCTTCCCTCATAGCTCACTAGTGAAGAGTCTGTCTACAGTGCAGGAGTCCTGGGTTTGATTCCTGGGTCAGGAAGATCCCTGGAGAAGGAAATGGCAACCCACTCCAGTATTCTTGCCTGGAGAATCCCATGGACTGGCAGGCTACAGTCCATGGGGTCGCAAGAGTTGGACATGACTTAGCGACTACACCACCACCATGCTTGGTTTGAGATATGTAGGTATCATAGATGGATATATGGTTTTAGAATTTAGGATGGAAACTTAGGCTAAAGGTATACATTTGTAAACATCAACTTTGGAGTGAGAGTTTTAACCATGGGGTGCATGACAGGGTTTGGGATGGAATTCTAGGGGCTGTGACTATCTGGAGTGTATTGATACAGAGAAGTCTGAGAAGGTAGAGCTAGGAGGATTGTATCATAAGCAGAAGAGACAGGTGATCATCCTCCCTTTTGAGATACTCCTTGTGTTGTCTGTCTCAGACATGAAAATCAATGGAAGGAATTTTTCAAAAAGAGGATTGGTCAACAGTGTTCTGGGGAGAGGATTTAAAGTAAGGGCTGGAAAGTATTCTTAGGCTTCAGCCTGTAGAGATGTATTCTTCACAGAAGAAGCAGTTTCAGCAGACTGATGGCAATAGGAACCAAACTGGAATAAAGGAGTGAGGAAACAAAGAACATGAGTGTAGACTTTGGTGGGAGGTGGGAGCCGGGGAAGACACAAGTAAATCTCTTGTCAGTTTGTCAGTTTTGTGATTAGCATGACTTCACTGATGCTGAGTTTTGTGTGTGTGTGTGTGTGTGTGTGTGTGTTCTGTGTGTTAGATGCTCAGTCATGTCTGACTCTTTGCAACCCCATGGATTATAGCTTGCCAGGCTCCTCTGTGCATGGAATTCTCCAGGCAAAAATGCTGGAGTGGGTAGCCATTTTCTTCTCCAGGGGATCTTCCTGACCTAGGGGTTGAACCTGAGTCTCCTGCATTGCAGACAGATTCTTTGCTGTCTGAGCCACCAGGGAAGCAGATGCTAGGTTTTATATATATATATTATATAATGATATGTTTGTGTTATATATTAATGGTAACTTTAAAAAATTTTAATATTATATAATATGTTTGTGTTATATATTAATGGTAACTTTAAAAAACTGTATTATAATATTATATATTATCTATTAGATATAGTAATATATAGTAATAATGTATAGTAACATTTAATATATTGTTATATATGCTGTTAAACATATTAAATGCTACTATACATTATTACCATATCCCAAGTGGCACAGTGGTAAAGAATCCACCTGCCGGTGCAGGAGATAGAAGAGGCATGGGTTTGGTCCCTGGGTTGGGAAGATCTCCTGGAGTAAGAAATGGCACCCCACTCTAGTCTTCTTGCCTGGAAAATTCCATGGGCAGAGAAGCTAGGTGGGCTACAGCCTATGGTGTTGCAAACTTACTTAGATGTTACAAATTATGTAGTTAATATAATAAAATAATCATACTTTTTCAGATTTTATGTCAATTTTATATAGTTATACCTATTAGATAATAGCTATACTAGATAATATACTGATATACTAATAAAATATATATAAAATATGGATAAATAGTATCTGTAAATAAATAATATATAGAAAATACTATATAGATAATATTATATAGTTAAATTACTTGGAATTGCCTATCTTAACCATATATATAATGTACTTAACAGGTAAACCCATAATGTTCCTTTGTATTTGTGTAGATTCATATGAATAGGAGACAGTTTTTTATGGCAAATATTTTGCTATGGCAGTTAGGTGAAAAAGACAAGATCTGTGAAGTTTATATTCCAGTCAAATTGTTCAGACTAGAGTGCATCAAAATCACTAGGAAGATTTTATTTAAACTACAAATGCCCAGGTCCTACCCCTAGAGATGCTGAATTAGCTGGGCTGGTTGGGTCCAAACATCTACTTTTTAAACTAGCACCCTTAAATAATTTCATTATTATTATATATATATTTCTGCATATAAGGTAAACAACCTTGTAAGCATCAAAAATCAAGAAATAGAATTTTTCTGGCAACCCTAGAAGTTTTCCAGGAGCCCAGTCCTAATCACAGCCTCCTTCCTGCCCTGACTATCCTGACTTCTATAGTGATATCTTCTTTACATTTGTTTATAGTTTTATCACCTCCGTGTGTATCTGTTGTTTGTATGTTTTTTTTTTAAAAGAAAAATCTGACTTATGTGAGCTATAGAGTTTTGTAAATCTTGAAATCTGCTGATTGCAATCTCTTGGTGCACTTTGACATGTTTCCCTGTTCATAGGTTGTTTGCTATAGAGGCCTGATCAGATTCAGATTTTTGTTTTATTTTTTTGTTTCCAAGACTACAGGTCATGGTGTGTTCTTTCATCGAGAAGCACATAATATGTGTTGCTCTTCTTTTTATGATATTGGTATTAGTGCCTAATGGTACCTATGATGTTGATGCTGGTGCCTAATTCCGTTAATTCATTAGGAATTAAAGAAATGATGATCTAATTCTCTTCTTCTTCATTTGTCAGCTGGAATACTTCTCTTAAAAGAAGTAGTTGGTTCCACTTAGTATTTGGTTATCCAGTAGTAGAGTTTATACAGAAAAGTTAGAATACAGGCTTGACTGTTTCCCTTTACTTACTAGTTTATGAAAGTATTCTGAATTTATAGATTTAAACATATTTGATGCATTTCAACTTCTTATAGATAATATCCTTATTAAAATTCACATTGTCCTATTTTTGACTTGAATCAAATTTAAAAATATTTTTGATTTTAATATAGAATGACAGAATACTTTCATTGAGAATGATGAAATGGTGTCTGTGGGAGAAGGTCTTATTTATGCTGTGTCTTCCATCTGCCAAATATTTTAAAAATTTTAGAAGGAATTAAAAATATGTAGAACTGTTAAAATCCTTATGTTATGAAATTTCCTGTCCCCCAGGATATTTAGCTAAATGTTCAATTCAAATATTACATTAACTTGTCTTTTCCTCTTTATTCCTTTTCTGTTCTTATATCAGATTTATTTCATGGCACACTGAAAATAGATGTATTTCTTAGGCCCCATTAGTTTCAATATATTTGGTCTTAGGTGAACCAAATAGGAAAAGGAGTACATCAAGGCTGTATATTGTCACCCTGCTTATTTAACTTATATGCTGAGTACATCATGAGAAATGCTGGGCTGGAAGAAGCACAAGCTGGAATCAAGATTGCCAGGAGAAATCTCAATAACCTCAGATATGCAGATGACACCACCCTTATGGCAGAAAGTGAAGAGGAGCTAAAAAGCCCCTTGATGAAAGTGAAAGTGGAGAGTGAAAAACTTGGCTTAAAGCTCAAACATTCAGAAAACAAAGATCATGGCATCTGGTCCCATCACTTCATGGGAAATAGATGGGGAAACAGTGGAAACAGTGTCAGACTTTAGGGGCTCCAAAGTCACTGCAGATGGTGATTACAGCCATGAAATTAAAAGACGCTTACTCCTTGGAAGGAAAGTTATGACCAACCTGGATAGTATATTCAAAAGCAGAGACATTACTTTGCTAACAAAGGTCCGTCTAGTCAAGGCTATGGTTTTTCCAGTAGTCATGTATGGATGTGAGAGTTGGACTGTAAAGAAAGCTGAGCACTGTAGAATTGATGCTTTTGAACTGTGGTGTTGAGAGTCCCTTGAGACTCTTGAGAGTACCTTGGACTGCAAGAAGATCCAACCAGTCCATTCTAAAGGAGATCAGTCCTGGGTGTTCTTTGGAAGGAATGATGCTAAAGCTGAAACTCCAGTACTTTGGCCACCTCATGCGAAGAGTTGACTCATTGGAAAAGGCTCTGATGCTGGGAGGGATTGGGGGCGGGAGGAGAAGGGGACGATAGAGGATGAGATGGCTGGATGGCATCACCGACTCGATGGACATGAGTTTGAGTGAACTCCGGCAGTTGGTGATGGACAAGGATGCCTGGTGTGCTGCAATTCATGGGGTCGCAAAGAGTCGGACACGACTGAGTGGGTAAACTGAACTAAATTGAACTATTTTTAGCCCATTTGAATGATCATAACCTAAGGTGTTTTCCATTTCAAGCAAAATATATATATTCTTTTTTTCTTTTTTTTTGGGTATACCACGCGACTTGTGTGACCTTAGTTCCCTGACCAGTGATTGAACCTATGCCCCCTGCATTGGAAGCACAGAGCCCTAAGCATATGTACTCTTAACAGAAAATATTGTTTGTCGGGAGTCTAGGTAGCTTTCAAAGTGAAGAGTGCTATACGTCCCAGCTTTGGTAAGGCTGGAAACCTATATTCCCTAACACATTGCCATCAGATGACTCAGTACCCCCTACCTTTCTTCACTGTGTGAAGAACTGAGGTTTAAGTTAAACTGAGGTTAAGTTCTCAGATTCCTAGGAAGAATGGTCTGATTGGCCCAGCTTGGGTCAGTCAACTCTGAGCGGAGGGCAGAGAAGGTTGCAGAGCCGTGACACTGGGCGATTGTGTGAGCTGGGCTGTCGTCTTTGTTATGTCTGCTGCAGATACTTACTCTGCTGTGGCCTTTCTCATTCCTTGTTTTTCACTAAGCAAAACAACAATAAGAAAAAAAAAATCCAACAACAATGTAAAGACTTTTTCATGCTCTCTTGTTCACAGTAGCATCCCCGAGCCCAGCATATGTACTTCCTGCCTGGAACACAGCTGATGCTCAGTGCTATTTTTCATTTGATTGAGGCCAAAGGACTCCAGGTGTTTGTTGTTATTAAGGCTCCAGCGATATCTGTGGTCCAATATAAAGGTTTCTTTACTTCTTTTCTCCAGTTAGGCTCTTGAATTAGCCTTGGTTCCCCACAAAGTAGACCCTGAATTTCCCTAAAGGCAAAAACAAAACCTAGGTTTCCACAAAGGCAAAGGCTTACCATCAGGAGTCCGTTTGTGGCTGTGATCTCAGGAAGCAAGTAGGAGAGAGACAGGAAGAGTGAAATACTAAAGGTGGGAGAGGCAGTATTATTATTATCAATTTGGCCACTACTGTAAGGAGCCAGTTGCTCATCTCATGGAATATGCTAAGAAGTGTTACGGAAGATGTTTCAGAACCTGCCAGAAGGATCCAGAATAAAGGCGGAAGTGTTTATCCCTGGACTTCTCTTAACAACTTGTCAAGGCATGGCCTATGGGGCTTTAACTTCCCTGTACTTTTGGATCTCTCAGTGGCCTGGGGCAGGCAGTATGAGTCACTACAGCGATAGCTGTAGTATTTGAAGGTGTTCATGAGATGTCCAGCACAGGCTTTTATTGAAAGACCTCAGTAAATGGTAGCATTCTCAGGTGTTCATTAAATCAGTGGAAGTGAAGTGTTAGTCACTCAGTCGTGTCTGACTCGTTGGGACCCCATGGACCCCACCAAGCTCCTCTGTCCATGGGATTCTCCAGGCAAGAATACTGGAATGGGTAGCCATTCCCTTCTTCAGGGGATCTTTCCAACTCAGAGACAGAACCTGGGTCCCCTGCATTGCAGGCAGATTCTTTTACCATTTGAGTCACCAGGGAAGCCCTCTAATTACACAAAAAATTTGTGACCTCTCAGAATCATGAACAATTTAAAGTCATCTAGTCTCATCCTCTGCCATTACTTTTCCTTATTTTGGGTGTCTTGATCTCCAGCTCTTTCTCTTCCACCCTCTGTTCTCAACAGGCCAGTCTCATGAGAAGCTACTTGGTGGCCTTTCCAATGATAGCCTGTGTGTTAAAGGCTTTCTTCCATTGGCAGGAGGATTCTTTTTACCACTGAGCCACCAGAGAAGCTGAAGATGTAGATATACATTTATTAATTTGTGCCAGAGTTGATGGCATCTCCAGGATTATAACTCTGGTTGTGTCAGACTAAGTTGATTTCTCTCTAGTGTTTCTTTAACACACAGTTCTATCTCACATTTCGTTTTTTAATTTTTTGCCTACGCTTATGATTCATGGGAAATTTCTGCTTGTAGAATTGTAGAATTATACAAAATTTGTTACAGAATTGTAGACACTTGTGTAAATTTCAGAACGAAGTAATTTTAGTAGAGTGTGTTGGACCTTCTTTAGTTCCATAATACAGTATTGTTTTCTTTTCTTTATTTAGAAACCTCAAATGACATCTTATGCCACTTGTATTTTCCTCATTAGAATTTAATGTACATGTCCTTTTTATCTTTTTTTAAAATTTCATTTATATACTTGGTGAAATTAGTGACCTTAAGTTTCTATGGTTATTGCTTTACTATATTTACATACACTTAGTAAGTTACTGTAATTTAAAAATAATCTCTGCCTTTCTGGTACTAATGTTTCTTTTATTCTAATAACATGATTTATCAAAATTTGTTAAGTGTAATTTATTATGTAAGTTGTATAGATGAGCGATGTCTGTATTACCTAAGCAGACAATTCAGCTACTTTCCAGAAATGAAATATTCTTAAGTATTTCAGGTAGTTTTTATTGGTTTGCAAAGATTGACTGTTTTGAAGACTGCCGGTTTTCTCTCTGAATTAACATGGTTTATAACTTATTGCTCTTTGGCCAGATATGATAACATTTTGAATTTACTTGTGACTGCTGTGGCATTCAACAATTCTTCCTTAAATAGAGCAGGCTTACTGTAAGTAATTTTGTACAATAGGTTTATAATATTTCATGTTAAATATACCTTTCCTAGATACATATTATAAATCAATGGGTCTTGGAAACTTCTTCAGCTCTTTACTTTTCTTCTTTTCCTTTAGGATTTTCCTGTTGAACCGGTGATAATTGGAATAGCTTTACTACTTCTACAGACTCCAGCAAGTCAACAGAAGCCAATCTTAAGTCTAGGTAAATAAAAATACGCTCGCAAGAGTAACATAAATTAACATGAGTATTGGCAGGTGTCACTTGAACTACATATTGTACTGTGCTGTAAAGTCCTGTATATTGTGAATGTCCGTCCTGGAATTTTTCTGTTTAGTCATTATCAACTAGAGCTTTCTTTTTTCTTATCGAGGTGTTTGTGCAAGATTCCATATACCATAATTTACCAAATATCTCAGCTGTTCATTAGGACATTATGTTCTAAATTATATAGCAGTGACTTTGGTAAATATTTTGAAGGGTGTGTCAGCTCATTCAGTTGTACAGCAAACAGAATCAATAGCATAAAACCCTTGAAGCAGAATAAGTGTTTAGCATTTGAATTTACTTTTAAAACACTATACACCTTTACTATTCAAAACTGGTGTCACATTGAACAAGGCTTAATTTATGATTATTTTGTTAACCTACCTAGAACAAATGAAGATAACATTCTTTTGACTGTCCAGTATTGACTTAAAAAAAAGTAAGGAATGGAGCTAAAGGGAGGCAAAAAAAATGTTCTGTTTAAGAATAATGTGAGACAATGAGGTACCATCTCATGCCAGTCAGAACGGCTGCTATCAAAAAGTCTACAAACAATAAATGCTGGAGAGGGTATGGAGAAAAGGGAACCCTCTTACACTGTTGGTGGAAATGCAAACTCGTGCAGCCACTATGAAGAACAATGTGAAGATTCATTAAAAAACTGGAAATAGAACTGCCATACGACCCAGCAATCCCACTGCTAGGCATACATGCCGAGGAAACCAGAGTTGAAAGAGACACATGTAACCCAACATTCATCACAGTATTGTTTACAATAGCTAGAACATGGAAGTAGCCTAGATGTCCATTGACAGACGAATGGATAAGAAAGTTGTGGTACATATACACAATGGAGTATTACTCAGCTACTAAAAAGAATACATTTGAATCAGTTCTAATAAGGTGGATGAAACTGGAGCCTATTATATAGAGTGAAGTAAGTCAGAAAGAAAAACGCCAATTCAGTATATTAATACCTATATGTGGAATTTAGAAAGATGGTAATGATGACCCTATATGCGAGACAGCAAAAGAAACATAGATGTAAAGAACAGACTTTTGGACTCTGTGGGAGAAGGTGAGGGTGGGATGATTTGAGAAAAAACCACTGAAACATGTATATTACCATATGTGAAGTAGATCAACAGTCCAAGGTTGATGCATGAAACAGGGCACTCAAAGCTGGTGCACTGGGACAACCCTGAGGGATGGGATGGGGAGGGATGTGGGGGGGGGGCGTTCAGGATGGGGGACCCTTGTACACCCATGACTGATTCATGTCAATGTATGGCAAAACCCGCTACATTATGGCAAAGTAATTAGCCTCCAATTAAAATAATTAATTAAAAAAAGAATAATGTGGGAAAGAATCAAGTTTGCAGATCAACAAACAAGTCATACCTTTAAACTGTGGCTTTTACATTAATATTGCCTCACTTTACTTGGTCCAATATAATACATGCAGTAATGTAGGATGTTGTCTAATTTGTGATGTGTTTGTTATGATGCCATGATTAGTTGATTCATTCCCACTTTCATTTTTAAAACGTGCTTGAGGTAAATACTGATTGTGTAACTCCTTCTGGGCATTTTAATCCATGATTTTGAGGATGAATTACTGTTTCATTACAGTGTCTTAGAAATAGCTTTAGCGTATGGAAGGGACCCTTGGCTCTTTTAAGGGCCTTGATTCCTACCCTGCTTTTGCTTATTGGCCCTATTCTCTTTGTACCTTCCTCCCTAGTCTCTTACTAAACTGTTTTTGCCTCCTCCCCTTAAAGAGTATACATGGCATCCTCCTATAGGTATAATTTTCTAATCCTGTTACTTATGACAATCATAGTTTTATTATTTTTAAAAAGCAGCTTTATTGAGGCAAATTTACTTACCATACTGTTTTTAAATGTACAGTAACATGCTTTTAAAAGTAAATTTATGGGACTTCCCTAGTTGTACATTGGAAAAGAAGGGGACACGGGTTTGATCCCTGGTCCGGGAAGATTCCATATGCCATGGAGAAACTAAGCCTTGCACCACAACTAATGACCCCATGAGCTACAACTACTGAAGCCTGCAAGCTCCAGGGGCCACAACTAGTGAGCCTGTGTGCTGCGACTACTGAAGCTCTCACGACTGGAGCCCGTGCTCCACAAGAGAAGCCACGTCAGTGAGAAGCCCGTGCACTGCAGCTCGAGAGTAGCCCTCGCTCGCTGCAAGCAGAGACAAGCCCACGCGGCAACAAAGACCCAGCACGGCCAGAAATAGATAAATTTTTAAAAGTGAATTTACAGAGTTGTGCTGCCAGCTCCACAGTTTAGTATTAAAACATTTTGCATCAATCCCTCTCCCCCAAATTTGTTGCACCCATTTACAGTTAATCCTAATTCCCACCCTCAGTCCCAGAAAAACACTGAAGTGCATTCTGTCTCTAAATTTGTCTCTTCTGGATATTTCGTATACATGGGTTTTGTCTTTGGACCAGAAAAAAATTTCTGATGCCCTACAGAATCTGCATTCCTAATTCTGAGGCTCCAGTCCATTATAGCTCATGTATGATAGGATAATACAGGATCAAACGCTCCAGTAGTTTTATTGGAGAAGAGCCAAGTTTTCCTTTTGTAAACCAGTGTCTCTGATTTGAAGTTACCTTCAATAGAGTGAATAAACCATACTGAAAACTATTGAGCTAGTATATCATGTTGAAATGTAAACAAAAATCTATTGTTTAGTATATTGGGAAAGAATGCTCAAAGCAATAGGATAGCGGGGAGGATATTGATTATTTCAAGTTTTAAAAATACACAGCACTGATACAGTGTTGGGGCTTCTCTGGTGGCTCAGTGGTAAAGAATCCACCTGCAATACAGGAGACGCAAAAGATGCAGGTTCAATCCCTGGGTTGGGAATATTCCCTGGAGGAGGGCATGGCAACCCACTCCAATGTTCTTGTATGGAGAATCCCTTGGACAGAGGAGCCTGGCAGGTTACAGTCCATGTGATTGCAGATAGTCAGACACGACTGAAGCGACTGAGCGTGCGTAATACAATGTTATGCTTCTTAATTTCTAACCCTGGCTATGATTGTAAATAGCAACTTGTAAAAACGCCTGCAAGAGCCATAGTACAGAATATAGAATATTTGTATATGAATTTCATATTTTGTTAAAGATATTAGATTATTGTAATAACTGACAATTATGAATTAAGACTAATATTTAGGCAAAAAAAGTAAATTCGTAGTGTTTGGAGTAACAAGTGTTTGTATTTCATACCGCATTCAGGTTTGACTTCCAGGTGATTTAAAATACAATACTTGCAATTCATTGACATGATTTAAAGTTCACTGTATTTTTTTTGGTGTAGTGGGGAAGTTAAGTTGATTAATAATCTCACTCTGAAACTTATAAATAACCTCTTTCAGTAAATCAGCATTCATTCAATAACTGTGAAAAAAGTTTATTCTTTAATTCATCCTGTTCATAGTCTAGGGGAGACTACACATATAAGTAAATTATTGTATGTATGTGTTTTTTTCCATGTTAAAAAAATCGTTTGTAAAAATGGGTTGTATTCCATGGGTTATGGACTTTGAGAATTCGCTGATTTGCTTCTTAGTAATTACTGCTGAAGGTCATCCCCTGCTTCACCTTGTTTACTTTTGCATCTCTTGATACAGTTCTCAGCTGGGCTTGAAAGAGAAGTGCACGTGTTGATTTTGTTATCCATAGATCAGGAACTCTGGTCTCTTGGCTCAGTTTGTGAGGGCAGAGGATCTGACAGGGTATAAAGACAAAAGTTGAGTTGAATTTTAAAGAAATTCATATTGACCTAAGAAAAAAAAAAGAGTTGATTTTACTTTTTGGCCTATGATATGAATTTTCTCTAAGAGCATCCTCATGTAAAAACTAAAAAGTTCTGTACATTAACAGCTTATTTTTGCTGAGTTAATTTTTATGTTCTTTTTATTTCTTAAAGGATAAGGTTTATCATCTTAATTATATGTATGACCCAATTGTAAAGGGGCGAGAAAGCTTTTTGCACATTTCTCTTAAACAAAACAGCATTTCGTTTGACTGTAGTATTAATTTTGAAAACTGTGAATTGTTGTTTGGATGACCAGCTCTGAAGCTCCTTTCTTGTGCTGCGAGTCAGACGATCCCAAAGTCCTCATTGCTGCTAGTGATGCCGGTTCTGCAGATACTGTCTTCTACTGCCTTGGAAGACTGTATATCCATGGATGAAGAAGGTCCCTCTAGGCAGCAGTTGGCTCTAAACCTTTTAGAAATGGTACAGCAGGAGTGCTACAGAGACGAGCACCAGAAGGTAACCACTTCATCCTTGTTTCTCTTAACATAAAGTTCAATCAGTTACATGGGATTTAAGTCACTGTCGGAAATCTCACTTCCTGATGATATATGCAAGGTAAGGAAGGTAAGGTGAAGTCGCTCAGTCATGTCTGACTCTTTGCGACCCCGTGGACTGTAACCTACTAGGCTTCTCCGTCCATGGGATTCTCCAGGCAAGAATACTGGAGTGGATTGCCATTTCCTTCTCCAGGGGATCTTCCCGACCCAGGGATTGAACCCGGGTCTCTCACATTGGAGGCAGACACTTTAACCTTTGGGTTTAAATCCTGTCATTGAATTTTACCACTCTGTCAGGCACTGGTGTAGATGTGAGTATATTCTTCTGGACTGTGATGGGGAGGGTAGTCCTGCTGTTAAATAAGTGTTGGAAATCTGTCTAATCTTTTTTGCTTGTTGAGTGTCCAGTGTCCATCAGTGGTTAAATGTCCTGAGGAATGCTGCAGAAAAGGAACTAGTTCTAGTTAACTAACCTAGTGCTTCTGCAACACACATGAGCATGGAGCCTTTCTTCCCCCTCTTCATACTGTTAAATAGTGCAGCGTGATTAGACCTGCAACAATCCATGGTGGGGAATTGCAACTGCCTGGAAGTTCTGGGATCTGTAAGAACGAAGACTTGACTTTTGAATATGGCACCTACCACTGTATTCCCCGGCACATGGTTCTTGAGGTCCCTTGTGAGTGTTCCTACTCCCTTCAGCCTGACTGTGACACTCAATTCTGATCCATGCCTACTGGGCTTACCCAATTTGGCTTGGTCAGTCTCACTGGTCCTGTTAGAATAATGCAGAAATATGAGGAATATCTTGTTAGTGGCTGAATTCTAGGCCTACATTCATCATATTTTTTCCCATTTAGGTGCTTGGGTTTTGTTGCTCAGTCGTGTGCGATTCTTTGCGATCCCATGAATTGAAGCACGCCAGGCTTCCCTGTCCATCACCATCTCCCAGAGTTCACTCAGACTCACGTCCATCGAGTCAGTGATGCCATCTAGCCATCTCATCCTCGGTTGTTCCCTTCTTCTCCTGCCCCCAATCCCTCCAAGCATCAGAGTCTTTTCCAATAAGTCAACTCTTTGCATGAGGTGACCAAAGTACTGGAGCTTCAGCTTTAGCATCATTCCTTCCAAAGAAATCCCAGGGCTGATCTCCTTCAGAATGGACTGGTTGGATCTCCTTGCAGTCCAAGGGACTCTCAACACCACAGTTCAAAAGCATCAATTCTTCGGCGCTCAGCCTTCTTCACAGTCCAACTCTCACATCCATACATGACCACAGGAAAAACCATAGCCTTGACTAGACGGACTTTAGTCGGCAAAGTAATGTCTCTGCTTTTGAATATACTATCTAGGTTGGTCATAACTTTTCTTCCAAGGAGTAAGCATCTTTTAATTTCATGGCTGCAGTCACCATCTGCAGTGATTTTGAAGCCCCCCAAAATAAAGTCTGACACTGTTTCCACTGTTTCCCCATCTGTTTCCCATGAAGTGATGGGACCAGATGCCATGATCTTCGTTTTCTGAATGTTGAGCTTTAAGCCAAGTTTTTCACTCTCCTCTTTCACTTTCCTCAAGAGGCTTTTTAGTTCCTCTTCACTTTCTCCCATAAGGGTGGTGTCATCTGCATATCTGAGGTTATTGATATTTCTCCCGGCAACCTTGATTCCAGCTTGTGCTTCTTCCAGTCCAGCGTTTCTCATGATGTACTCTGCATAGAAGTTAAATAAGCAGGGTGACAATATACAGCCTTGACGTACTTCTTTTCCTGTTTGGAACCAGTCTGTTCCTTGTCCAGTTCTAACTGTTGCTTCCTGACCTGCATACAGATTTCTCAAGAGGCAGGTTAGGTAGTCTTGTATTCCCATCTCTTTCAGAATTTTCCACAGTTTATTGTGATCCACACAGTCAAAGGCTTTGGCATAGTCAATAAAGCAGAAATGGATGTTTTTCTGGAACTCTCTTGCTTTTTCCATGATCCAGTGGATGTTGGCAATTTGATCTCTGGTTCCTCTGCCTTTTCTAAAACCAGCTTGAACATCAGGGAGTTCACGGTTCACGTATTGCTGAAGCCTGGCTTGGAGAATTTTGAGCATTACTTTACTAGCCTGTGAGATGAGTGCAATTGTGCGGTAGTTTGAGCATTCTTTGGCATTGCCTTTCTTTGGGATTGGAATGAAAACTGACCTTTCCCAGTCCTGTGGCCACTGCTGAGTTTTCCCAATTTGCTGGCATATTGAGTGCAGCACTTTCACAGCATCATCTTTCAGGATTTGAAACAGCTCTACTGGAATTCCATCACCTCCACTAGCTTTGTTCGTAGTGATGCTTTCTAAGTCCCACTTGACTTCACATTTCAAGATGTCTGGCTCCAGATGAGTGATCACATCATCATGATTATCCGGGTCGTGAAAATCTTTTTTGTACAGTTCTATGTATTCTTGCCACCTCTTCTTAATATCTTCTGCTTCTGTTAGGTCCATACCATTTCTGTCCTTTATCGAGCCCATCTTTGCATGAAATGTTCCCTTGGTATCTCTAATTTTCTTGAAGAGATGTCTAGTCTTTCCCATTCTGTTGTTTTCCTCTATTTCTTTGCATTGATCGCTGAAGAAGGCTTTCTTATCTCTCCTTGCTATTCTTTGGAACACTGCATTCAGATGCTTATATCTTTCCTCTTCTCCTTTGCTTTTCGCCTCTCTTCTTTTCACAGCTATTTGTAAGGCCTCCCCAGACAGCCATTGTGCTTTTTTGCATTTCTTTTCCATGGGGATGGTCTTGATCCCTGTCTCCTGTACAATGTCACAAACCTCATTCCATAGTTCATCAGGCACTCTATCTATCAGGCCCTTAAATCTATTTCTCACTTCCACTGTATAATCATAAGGGATTTGATTTAGGTCATACCTGAATAGTCTAGCGGTTTTCCCTGTTTTCTTCAATTTGAGTCTTAATTGGGTAATAAGGAGTTCATGATCTGAGCCACAGTCAGCTCCTGGTCTTGTTTTTGTTGACTGTATAGAGCTTCTCCATCTTTGGCTGCAAAGAATATAATCAATCTGATTTTGGTGTTGAGCATCTGGTGATGTCCATGTGTAGAGTCTTCTCTTGTGTTGTTGGAAGAGGGTGTTTGCTATGACCAGTGCATTTTCTTGGCAAACCTCTATTAGTCTTTGCCCTGCTTCATTCCGCATTCCAAGGCCAAATTTGCCTGTTACTCCAGGTGTTTCTTGACTTCCTACTTTTGCATTCCAGTCCCCTATACTGAAAAGGACATGTTTTTGGGGTGTTAGTTCTAAAAGGTCTTGTAGGTCTTCATAAAACCGTTCGATTTCAGTTTCTTCAGCGTTACTGGTTGGGGCATAGACTTGGATAACTGTGATATTGAATGGTTTGCCTTGGAGACGAACAGAGATCATTCTGTCATTTTTGAGATTGCATCCAAGTACTGCATTTCAGACTCTTCTGTTGATCATGATAGCTACTCCATTTCTTCTGAGGGATTCCTGCCCGCAGTAGTAGATATAATGGCTTGGGTTTTACCTTTAGTAAAATGTGGTGTGTGCGTGCTAAGTCACTTCAGTCATGTCCAGCTCTGTGCAACCGTATGAACTATAGCTTGCCAGGCTCCTCAGTCCATGGGATTCTCCAGGCAATAATATTGGATTGGTTTGCTGTGCCCTCCTCTAGGGGATCTTCCTGACCCAGGAATCAAACCCCCATCTTTTACACCTATCTGCGTTGGCATGCAGGTTCTTTCCACTAGTGCCACCAGCGAAGCCCAGTAAAATGTGATAGTGCTTCCCGACTGTAAAGGGTTAAAGATGGTAAAACTGGTGAAGCATCTTAAGTTTCCAGACACCAAAGACATTACATAAATGGAAGCAAGTGCCTTAATTGTTTTGTTTGCAAAAGTAGAGATACCACTAATAATGTATTGTTAAATGTTCTAGCAGCAGAAATCCAGGCATTGTTGGGGATTCTTGGTTATGTTCCCTGTTTGATCATTTAGCACAAACTAGCCTGCAGGCATATTGAAATAATGTTGCAGCCTCCTCGATCCTAATTGTTTGACTAAACCATAAAACTTGAAATAGGTAATTGATTTGCATTAAAAGAAGAGAGTTCTTAACATCTGCTCTGATAGGATGACAAACTGTGACCCCAAATTTCTAATAGCTTTTTACCTCCCCTTTTAGTTTGCCCATATAGAACACAAATTGGATTCTGAATGGGGGTGGGGACAGGGTACTATGTCTGAGAGTTCTGTTCCTTTAAATCATGAGTGATATTTACTGAGGATCACCCTAAATCTAATGTGTAAGTACTCAGCTTACTATTTGCTCAGGTGTGTGTGAATCTTATTCATCAGCACTGCATGGTGGATTTTCTCTTTAGCAGCTGGTGAAGAGGGAGGAGGAAGGAATACTATTAGGGTGTAAATGTCCTCCTGATAATAGTGTGCTGCTGTATTGAGGCTTTCAGTGGATATATGATCTCCTTTTTGAAAAATTTAAGACACAGTTTACTGTTGGCTTTTCTCCTACACCTGGCCAGACCCTATATTCCAAACATACCTATAAATTTAGCCTGCCCCAGACTCCCAGTTCTCCTCCTGAATCTTTGCTTTAGCACATAATGCTCTTTTGTCTCCTTTGCCTGAGCTACTCATTCTTCAAGACCCAGCCAAGTGTTTTCAGCCTCCCTGAGTCAGAATTTATTACTCTCTCTTCTTTGCATCCAAACACTTTCAGCATTAGTGGATTGTGTTGTCTGGCTTAATTCAAGGGGTACATATTTGTACCTCCAGCTGTGCTGTGAGCTCACTGAGGGAAGGAATCTTGGCCTTTTTCACAATTTGCCTTTACTTTTTGAGCACATTAATATTTAATTTGCAACAATTGTTGAACTTTTGATGTTTTTTCCACCCTAGGTGTTTCTGCATTATCTTTTTCAGCTGATCATGAATGGGAAAATTAAAAACACATTAGCAGTGGTAAAACTGAATATTTTCCACATATTCAAAGAAATAGATAACACCCTAGCTTATTAATTTGTCTTTGCATCCTCCCACACCTGACCTATTGTTTACTATGTAGTAGACAGTCAAGAAATTTCTGTTCAGTGAGGAATGTATGCTTCTGATACAAATACAGATCATTTTACCCTCTTGATTTATTTCAGAAAGACTATTTAGAATCACAGAATTTTATTGTTTATATTTTTATTATTTCATTTTAAATTGGTGATTCTGACTTGAGTATTTGGCTTAGAATTAAAGCATTTCTTCAGAAGTATAATTCTTCTGATAATCAAATCCAAGGGTAAATATTACTGTTCCATGCAGTTCTCTGTTCCCTGTCCATTTCTTTTTTTTTTTTTTTCCTTCGTTTTTTGGCTATGCTGTGTGCCATTGGAATCTTAGCTCCCTCACCAGAGATTGACCCACACCCTGACCTGTGAAAGTAGAATCCTAACCACTGGACTGCCAGGGAATTCCCTGTCTGATTCTGAAGTGTTGATAACAATGAAATAAAACACATTTTAACTTTTCTCAGTTTCTAAGAATTAAAAAGTAAACTATCAAAGCAGCCATTCATCTTTTTAAAAGATTAGCATAATCTTCGGAGAGGGCAGTGGCACCCTACTCCAATACTCTTGCCTGGGAAATCCCAGGGACGGAGGAGCCTGGTAGGCTACAGTCCATGGGGCTGCTATGGACACGACTGAGCGACTTCACTTTGACTTTTCACTTTCATGCACTGGAAAAGGAAATGGCAACCCACTCCAGTGTTCTTGCCTGGAGAATCCCAGGGACAGAGGAGCCTGGTGGGCTGCCGTCTATAGGGTCGCACAGAGTTGGACACAACAGATGCAACTTAGCAGCAGCAGCAGCAGCATAATCTTATAAACTTTTATTTGTTTATTTATCGTGTAAGATAAACAGGATCCTTTTTATTAGACTATGACAGGTGATGTCTAAAACCTATTTGTGTTCTCTTGGGTGAAAAAACATCAAATACTAGTCACAGCTCTAAAGTCCTTAAAATTTTGCTGCCCCTACCCCAGAAAATGGAGGGGGTGGTGGTAGTGAGAAGAAAGCACCAGGGTATGAGTCAGGGTCTAGTTAGGAGAGAGAAACCACACTGATAATTTAAATAAAGAGACACTTAATACAGAAATTGTTAACTAGTATAAAAGGTGTTTAATTACTGAAAGCAGTAATGAGGCTCGAAGGAATATTGCCATAATAAATGTCGAGAGCAGCTTCTACTTCTGAGACTGAGGCAGGGGACACCCAAAGAATGAACCAAATGGAACTCTCCACTCAAGGCTAAGGTCACAGCTTGGTGGGAAGATCGTAGCTATGACCTGCTAGCTGGAGAAGTGTGTGGGGTGCCACAGGCCAGAGCTGGCCCAGACGAAGCCGTCTGCTGGAGTCTCTTGCTTGCCCCTGGCAGCCAGGGATGGGTGAAATAAAGCAAGAAAGAGACTTAATAGTCAAATTCCTGCAGTTGCATAGGGCAAGATTCATCTTTGGAGAAGTATTTTAGTCAACAGAAAGATTTAGAAAAGGTATGACTGAGGTAGGATTTGTCATACATTTATTAATTGGTATTTATGGATAAAGTACTTTATTCAAACTTAAAGCAGTGTGAGCTTTATTACCTTTTAATAAAGCAGTACTAAGTAGGTTTCATTCATTGTCACTTTGAAGTAGTATATAGTAAGCAGAAAGTATTTTGAGTATTTGTCTCTTAAAAAATCAAAATTTATAATATATTGTTGTTGTCCTATTTATAGCTAAAGTTAAGATTTATTGAGTACATGCTCTATTTAAGAAGTTATGTGGATCAACTCTTTTCTCACAATAACTTTGAAATAGTTTTGTTTTGCCATTTCCACACGTGTGGCCTTGGACTAATGGTTGAAGCCCTCCGGGCCCTGGCCAAATGGGCAACAAAGCCCCGCTTCATGTGGTTGTTTATTAAGCATGTCTTATGTTCAGGCTCCATTCTAAGTGCTTTGCCATGTATTAAGTCATTTGATTTTATCCCAAACTCTTTGAAGTAGGTATTATTATTGGTCTAATTTTATCCAAGAGTTAACTGAAATATAGAGAAGATGACTTGCCAAGGGTCATGCAGTGAGAGTCTGATTATTTTTTAAAATAGATTTGTTGAGATAAAATTCACATACATACATTTTACTCATTTAAAGTTCACAACTCAGTGGCTTTTTGTATGTTTGCAGAGTTGTATATACAATACCACAGTCAATTTTAGAATACTTTTATTACTCCAAAAAAGAAACCTACCCCCAAATGATATTCCATTGTATGAAGCTACCTCATTTTATTTTTTCATTCATCTATTGAACATTTGGGTTTTAATTTTTTAAAAAAATTTTGGTTATTGTGAATAATGCTGTTGTGAATACTCCTGTACAAGTTTTTGTGTGGACATAGATTTTAATTTTTTCTTGGGTAGATAACCTAGGAGTGAAATTGCTAGATCATATGGTAACCATGTGTTTGATCATCTGAGGGGCCGTGAGACTTTTCCAAAGGGACTGTATCATTTTACATTCCCATTAGCAGTGTGTGAAGGTGCCAGTTTCTCTATATACTTGCCAACACTTGTTACTGACTGTCATTTTATTACAACCATACTAGTGGTTGTGAAGGGCTTCCCTGGTGGCTCAGATGGTAAAGAATCTGCCTGCAATGCTGGAGACCCAGGTTTGATCCCTGGGTCAGCAAGATCCCCTGGAGAAGGGAATGGCAACCCACTCTAGTATTCTTGCCTGACGAATTCCATGGACAGAGCAGCTTGATGGGGTGATAAGCCCGATGGGGAGTCACAAAGAGTCAGACATGACTGAGCAACTAACACAGGAGTGGTTATGAAGTGCTATTTCATTGTGGTTTTGATTTGCATTTCTGAAATTATGGAGGTTAATTAACTTCCCCCTCATTACACAGGTAGTCGATGTAGGACTGAGATTCAGGTTTTGTCTGTTTGACAAATAGAGTTTAGATTTGCCTACACTCTATTGCTGCCACTTTGATTTTATTAACAGTAATTTATCATCTTTGTGCTGAACTTGGGAGTTAATAACAGTATTTCAGATTTACAGGAAAACAGTAAATCAATAGTAAATTGAAGTAAACTGGTTTCTTAAAAGCTTTTGATTGGAAGTTAATAGGAATTAGATCTTGTGCTTCTACCATTGTCTTCTTAGTAACATGGATACAGAGAATGGTGTTTTGTCTTTTGGTGGTAATTAACCACTACCAAGCCTTTCAACTCTTGATTAGATTCTTCATAGATGTATAGAACAGAAGGACACTCTTAAGGCTTTATCTATTCCAGTCTTCTGTTTCCGGTCTGGTGAATAATTAAATCCCTTGTTGCACAGACCTGTGCTACTTTTAAGTGTCTCTAGGTTTGTTCCACACTCCCTCTCCTGATCAAATCCTGGCCTCACTTTTGTTAAACCTGTTTTAGTCCACATTATAGATAATTGTTATTCTTTTAAGTTAATGAAAATCTATATTGTTCATCTGCATTCACAAGTTCTTTTTCAGTCCTCTTTAGACAAAGAAGTATAAGCAGATGTTATTAGTATTTAGTGTACCTGAACCTTTTTATTAAAGGTTTTTAAAAAGTAAAGATTTGCAGCTGTTTTACATATGTAGAAGATGTTGTACAACCGTTTCATATTCACTTAAATGTTACTTTTCTATTGTTTCTTCTCTATTTTATTGAGATATAATTCATTTAACATAAGCCTGTCTTTTATCTTTAAACACCTACTTTCTCCTCTAAAACTCAGGGCCTACCAGGACTCCACGGGGCCAGGATTTGATGGCTGATGCTGAGAGAAAACCCTCGGTGGCACCTTTGCCCTGGGATCATGCCTGTGGCAGCTGTCACTCAGTGGGACAGGGAGACCATTCTGTGATCTCTTAATCAACGTCATGCCTTTTTCCTGTGACTCTAACCTTAGGCAAACAGACGAAAAACAGAGCCTAAACCTGGACTAATACTTTAAGCACAGTAGGATTACTTTTCTGTTTCAATATGTTTACTCTGTAATATCGCTGCTGTCTAGTCAATTTATGGTTCATGGTGATTTCCAATCATTTTCTTTTATAATCATATCCAGCTATTTTATTTTTCTCTCCTGAAGATGACAAGGATAATATTTTCCTTTATTTTGCAACTTTAGGCACTGTGCTAGGTGCTTTGTAGATACTATTTCTTTATCAACCTCAATAATTTTGGCAGGGAGATAGGCATTACTTCCATTTTATAGATGAGGAAAGTAAAGCTCAGAGAAATTGTGTAACAGTTTTTAATAACTGTCTAATAACTGTCATGGCTGTGCTAAAGTCCTGGTCTTTTAAATCTGAAGTCCAACGCTGTTTGTCATTAGACTAAAGAACTTGACTCTAGTCTTTAATGAATTTCACTTTCTTGGGAAAAAAATTCTTAGCGAGACAAGACTATAATAAATAGAGTATTTTAATACATTGAAATGGTTCAAGAGTCATAAATGATACACAGTGAGCAGTCTCTTTCTCACCTTTGATTCTGGTTGTCCAATTTCCACACTCAAAATGAAGAAGATGAAAATTAGTAGTTATTAATTTCTTTTGTTTGTCTAAATACTTTTGTGTGTGTGTGCGAGTCCATGTGAGTCTCTAATAACAAATCAGATTTCTGATTTGTCTTATCACACTCCAAATGTGTGTGTGTGTTTGTACATATTTATGCAAATACAAATATATAGTCCCTATGCTTCTCTTTAAAATAATCTCAGCATTTCAGGCACACTGTATGTATCTTGTATTTTCCTGTGTGAGATCTTTCCATATCAGAAAAGATATAGCTTCCTCATATGTTTTTATAGTGGCATTTATTTTCAAATAAAGGTGATCTTCATTCTTAAGCATATACTTTAAATAACTGAACATCTATGTCCTCACAAAATCTTTTTTAGTAATATTCATAGCAACATTATTTGTCATAGCCAAAAAGTGGGAAAAAACAAAACAAAATATATATCCATACAGTGGGATATTATTTGATAAAGAAAAGAAATGAAGCATTGATAGATACCAGTCAGCCACAACATGGATGAACCTTGAAAAAGTTTTATTTTATATGAAATAAAAGAAGCTAGTTACTAAAGACCACATACTGTGTGGTTCCTATTATATGAAATAAACAAAATAACAGATTAATGGTTGCCAGGGCTTGGGGATCAGAGGGAATAAAGAAGGACTTTTAATGGACATTGGAGAAGGAAATGGCAACTCACTCCAGTATTCTTGCCTGGAGAATCCCATGGACAGAGGAGCCTGGTGGCTACAGTCCATGGGGTCACAAAGAGTCAGACACGACCGAGTAACTTACACTTTAATGGGCATGAAGTTTCCTTTTGGGGTGTAGAAAAATGTTCTAAAAATAGCTGGTGATGATGGTTATACAACTTTATGAATTACTAAAATCCTCTGAGTTATTAACTTTAAAAGCCTAGATCTAATGATATGTGAATTATATCTCAATAAAGTTGTTAATAAAAAGTTTCATAAGGCTTAACTTTTACTTCTCATCCTTTCAGTTGTTACCTTTATTCATGTAAGTGAGTCTCTAATAATAGGACAGTGATACTCTAGAGATTTCTAATTTGTCTCATCACATTCTAAATGAATTATTTTTTGAACAGGCAATATCTAATTCCTCTTTAGTATCTGTGGCTTCTTCTGGGCTGTTTGGGCACACCACTCACAATGGCAGAATTCTATCCAGTCTCTGACCCTGATTGTACCACTTGACTTCCACGAGGAGCCATTGCTCAGAGTGACTTAAGCATAACGTCTTCTTTGGGTATCATTTCAGTTTAGAGCTGTCAGGCTGCTGCTTCTTGCAGGAGTTATCTACAAACTATTAATGAATTTCCAGACTCCAGCTGAACCAACTCTGTTACTATCCACATACTATTACAAGAATGAATTGTCCTCAGTCCAAATCTGCCATCTGCCCTGAGCTGCCTCTTATGGGGCTTGGGGCTGGGCAAATACAGTGTTGTTGCTGTTGTTTTTTCTATCTTCGTTCTCACTGGTAAATACCTCTTATGTAATAATGGCTTTTTCCAAACTCTGCGGCCTCTGGATTTTGTATATTGACCCCGCCCCCCCTTTTTTTCTCTGCCTTGCTCAGTCACTCAGTTGTGTCCAAGTCTTTGTGGCCCCATGGACTGTAGCCCATCAGGCTCTTCTGCCCATGGAACTTTCCAGGCAGGAACACTGGAATGGGTTATCATTTCCTACTCCAGGGGATCTTCTCAACCCAGGGATTGACCCTGTGTTCGTTGCATTTCCTGCATTGGCAGGCAGGTTCTTTACCACTAGCGCTGCCTGGGAATCCCCAACAGGGAGCGAATGGTAAACATGAGGATAATTTTTAATAAAACTGTTCTCGGGTTTCTATCTGGCAACTCTTTTCTTCTTGTGTAATCCTATTGGCTCAGATATGTGCAGAGAGGTTTGAGTCAGGAATTGAAAATTTTCGATTTTCTTCTATTTCTTGAAATATAAAGAATAAATGAATGTCAGAAATGTATTTCTGACAGATTTACCTCATTTATTCATACTTTTTTGTGTGTTTATTTTTCAGCTCTCCTACAAGCTTGCGTTCCCCATAACCAGCATGTATGGTTCAATATTTACAGCCTGGAGGATCCTTGAAGTAATGAGAGAAGAGTCTGCGGCAAGTGACTGGTTGGCTTCCGTGGAGTCATTGCTCCCGATAACCACAGTGATCCCTGCTCATGTTTTTCTTCTGCTGGCTTACCTCCTTGTTGAAGATAAGGGACGAAGTCTTCACCAAATACTGAAGGTCACTACAGAATTAGCCCAGGCCGATTCCTCTCAGGTAAAGCGAGAAAATAACAGAACAGTAAGGAGGGAAAAGCTTGACACTGGAATCGAAAATTATTCTTTCTTTGTGGATGATTTTTATCAGTTTTAAAGTACAGGCTTCTTTTTTCTTTGCTATCTTTATTTTCCCATTTTTTTCCCCTCCTTCCTCTGAGTTGATGTATATTTAGTGATGTGAATATTTTCTTTAGTGAAAGCACTTCAAGTGAGAATCTACACAGGATGCTAATCTGCTGTTTTTGTTATTGGTGGATTTGCTAATTTTTTTAACATTTTCATTAACTCTTGCACCCTATTCCAAGATGCATGGCCCTTGGTTCTAATATCAATCTTTTAAGGTGGAAAAATTAATTAATTCAGAATAAATGTGTCTATATAATAGGCATTAATCTCTTTTTAACTTTTTGGAATTTAATCCTATTTTTATTCAGCCATTTAATAAGCAAAAAAAAAAACAAAACTGGGTCCTTGCTATATATGGTACTGATCAACATGCTGGGATGTGAAGACAAAGAGTCATTTTTTCTATCTGTACAGTTCTTGGAATATAATAAAGACGTCAGACATTATTAATAAAGTCCCTCCTCCCCCTTTTAATGAACCATATATTTAGCATGGGCATCGGTAATTTTTTTCCATTGGGTTGAGTGTCTAAAATGTATTTCCTGTGAAGGGAAGGATTTCATAACCAAGGAGGTGTGGTGTTTTTATTATCTTCTTTATCTTAGTGCCTGTGCTTGTATTATTTTTTAAGCATGGTATGGAAAAAATCCATCTCTTTAAGGAAAGTTATATGTTCCTTTTGGAACACAATTTGATGGTAAAGGTGGGATAAGTGAGTTTCTTTAAGATGTGAAGTTAGTGTATGGGGAATTCTTTTTTGTCCCCAACTTGTCGCACTAATTCCCTTTCGTCAAGTAAACAACTGCTGAAATGTAACAGAAGTTTTCCCTCTGACTAGACCTTTTCTGGTCTGATTCTGCAAGTGGATCCATAATGTACTTAAAGCACCTTTGTCTTACGGTGTATGAGTAATGTGAGTCATTTCAGCCTGCTTCCTACTTTATCTCTCTTCACCTTCTGTAACAATCCTGATTCTACTGGATGCTTTTTTCACTGTTGACACCTTGTTGGATAATCTCTTTAGGATATATATATTTTTTTTAATTTTAAAATCTTTAATTCTTACATGTGTTAATGCCTAGAGATAATCTGAGGAAGTCATTCAGTAGGTTACCTGACCTATGTTTGCCACTGGTATAAAACATATGTTGTATCAATATGTGTATTGATACTCAGGAAATACATTTAGTCTTTGAAGTTTTAGTGTGATCCAGTATTCTTATAAACATTTTTCATGTGTGCCATGAAATGGAAATAGTTAGGAAGCACTGGAGTGACCATCCAGGTTCATTTATTTATTCAATAAAAGTCCTTTAAGAAGCAGTGCTATTAACATAAAGTAAATATAATGCTCCTATTGATAATTTCTTAGAAGTTTTGAAAGAAATGAGAAAAAAAGGTGTAATTTTGCTTGTTAAGGTGAATGGTGAGGTAAAATGTTTAAATATAGTTACCCAAATTCATGCAGCAGCAAAGGCAATGTAGTTAATTAATAAGAACATACAAGTGGAGTTAAAGTCTTTTGAAAAGTATAAAAGAAGACTAGAAGTGGGAGATAGTGTTCTTTTCTTCTCTTTTCGTTATGAAGTAACCATATCATATCATTTCTCTGGTCTTTATAAATAGAAGGAAAAGCAGCCAAAAGGTTAAGAATGAGTATTTTGAAAGCATGAGTGTACCTAACGCTGATTCTTGTTGATGTATGACAGAAAACCACAAATACTGTAAAGCAATTACCCTTCAATTAAAAAACAACCCCCCCCCCCACCCGCCGCCCCGGCCAAACACACAAAAAGAATGAAAAAGAAAAAGCAAGTTCTCTAATTGTGAATAACTGCTTGAAGTAGATTCAAATGGATGCATTAGGGTCACGATCTCTTATTGGAGGAGTATTTTCTACTTCTTTCATTAAGTTGACATGACTACATGACATGTATTCTTATTTCATGTGTGTTTGACGTTTCTTACTTTATAAAAAGATAGTGTTGTATTTTAGCAATCATTGGCTCAAATTCATGGGGGAGTAGATAAATACTAAAGAAAAGTCTTAGCCTACTAGTAAGCAGATGCTAAGTTAATAGGTAGGTAAAAGTAAGAATTTAAAGGCTGTCTTCTACCTCTATATGGGCTTATCTTGGTGGCTCAGATTGTGGAGAATCTGCCTGCAATACAGGAGACCTGGATTTGATCTCTTGATCAGGAGCTCCTCTAGAGAAAGGATAACCTCTTCATAGAGTTTACTGGCATACAGTATGCTTATCTAAGTATTGTGTTTGTATAACACCATAATTTATTATAAGAATCCTACTGTCAAATCTTGTGAAAGAAAATCTTTTAAAAGTTTGAAAGATATGCCAGGTTTGAAGTATATTTGGTATGATGGTTATTATTTATTATGAGACTAATAGAAATTATTTTTGATAGTACTTATCAATGTAAGTTATCAATATCAACTAATAATTTTAGAGTTAATAATGATGAGAAAATACACCTTTTTAAAAGTGTAATTTTTTAAACTTAGATTTATTAAGGAAAAATTTACATACATTAAATTCACTCTTTTTAAGATTACAGTTTGGTGAGTTCTGACAGTTATATACAATCACATAATCACCACCATAATCAAATAGAACGTTTCTATTTGAATCAGTCCAAAAAGTTATTTGTTTTATGCATGGGTATTTAATGATTTCAGTAGCATTTGTTGAAAAGACTATCTTTCTTCCATTGAGTTACCTTTTGTTGAAAATCAGGTGTTCACATCTTTGCTGAAAATCAAGTGTTCATTTAATATTATATCTGGATTGTCTCACTTTTTGTAATGTTAAGATTGATCAGTGCATTCACATTCTATAAGCCTGATTCTCATAGTTCCTTATTAATTAGTCACCTAATGATTTTATTTTTAAATTAATTAATTTTAATTGGAGGATAATTACTTTACAATATCGTGATGGTTTTTACCATGTATCAACATGAATCAGCCACAGGTGCACACGTGTCCCCCCATCCTGAACCCCCTTCCCACAGCCCTCCCCACCCCATCTCCTCTGGATTGTCCCAGAGCATGGGCTTTGAGTCCCCTGCTTCATGCGTCGAACTTGCACCGGTCATCTATAAAAAAGTGATTATTATTCTTATCATGCACATTGATGGATCCCCTTCCCCCCTGAGTTTTCGTCCTCCATCCCTCCTCACCTGGTTCCCCTGTGGCATGCATTTTCCACTGGGTTTAATACATTTATGGCTGTGGAAGTCTAATGGAGCTAGATAGTCTGAAGGAAACTTGGCCTTTTGAGTACCATTTTAGTTAACTGGATACAGATGACGGTGTTAAAATAACTAGATAGTTACTCAAGGCTACGGCAATAAATCAACACTTGAAAAAAAGAGTAAGAAATGTTTTTCCTCCATGTCTAGAAATGCTGTCAGCAGTTACTAATAATCCATATAGTTCTCTTACCCAGACATCATGAGACATAATTTGCAGAAGATATAAGCTCAGGCCAGGTGGTGCTCAGTAAAAATTAAGTGCCTTTTATATTCTTGGAAGGAATATCTTAGAGTGTTCTGGGGAAAGATCCAAGAATAAGCATTCTCTGTGAATTCCCATGGAGGTCTTGAAAGTTTTAAACACATTGATTTAGTTTAGAGGAAGATTTTCATATCTTAGTCTGTGCTTATAATATATGGGAATGCCATCTAATTCCTAAATTAGTGTTTTTTCTGGAAATTGCAGTTGATAGATTCATGTACTTTTTGGTTATGTTTCTGTTAACAGTTCCTGCCTTTCTGGTACTGTGAGTAATTTTGTTTTGCCACAATTTGATATAAATCATTCAGTCTGCCCTAAGAGATGCCTGAATGACAATTGAAGCATATGGTTTCATGGCTCATAAACAGTAATGTCCAGTTGGCCTTATTCTTTCTTCTTCAGAAAGCTATTTCCTACTTCTGTGATTTGTCCAGATCTGGCCATATCTAGTTTGAAATCAGTGGTGTTAATATAAACACAACCTCTAATCAAGAAATAATGTGGATCCTAGGCCTAAATGGGGACATTTTATGAACTTTAATTTTATAGTATTTAAAAAAAATTTATTGGGGTATAGTTGATTTACAATATTGTGTTTCAGTGTATGGCAAAATGAATCTGTTCTATATATCCACTCTTTTTTAGACTTTTTTCCCCGTATAGGCCATTAGGGAGTATTCAGTAGAGTTCCCTGTGCTATACAGTAGGTCCTTATTATTAGTTATCTACTTTATATATAGTAATGTGTATATGCCAATTCCGATCTTCCAATTTATCATCCTACTTCTACGGGCTTCCCTGGTGGCTCAGATGGTAAAGAATCCACCTGCAATGCAGGAGACCTGAGTTCGATCCCTGAATTGGGACAATCCCCTGGAGGAGGGCATGGCAACACACTCCAGTATTCTTGCCTGGAGAATCCCCATGGACAGAGGAGCCTGGCAGGCTACAGTCCATGGGATCGCGAGGAGTCAGACACAACTGAGTGACTAAGCACAGCCTTACCCCCAGTAAACATAAGTTTATTTTCTGCATCTGTAACTCTATTTCTGTTTTGTAGATGAGTTCATTTGTATCCTTTTTTTTTTTTTTAATTTCACATATAAGCAGTATCTTGTAATATTTTTCTTTCTCTGTCTGACTTGCTTCACTCAATATGACAATCTCTAGGTCCATACATCGGAGAAGACAATGGCAACCCATTCCAGTACTCTTGCCTGGAGAATCCCATGGACGGAGCAGCCTGGTGGGCTGCAGTCCACGGGGTCGCACAGAGTCGGACACGACTGACGTGACTTAGCAGCAGCAGCAGCAGCAGGTCCATACGTGTTGCTGCAAATGAAGTATTTCATTCTTTTTCTTTTTTGCAGCTAATATTACACTGTATATATGCACCACATCTTCTTTATCCATTCCTCTGTTGATGGACATTAAAGTCACTCCTATGTCCTCTACATTGTAAATAGTGCTGCAGTGAACATTAGGGTGCATGTATCTTTTAAATTTATTTTATTTTATTTTTTCAACTACACTGACTAGGACTCCAGTACAGTCTCAGAATTGATAATAGCACCTTATTTTATTGCTTGTTTTATTATAGGTTATTTCAATAAGTGTGTTGATCATATTTTTTAGAGTATAATTACAGTGTTATGTTGGTTTCTGCCATACAACATCGTGAATCAGTCATAACTGTATGCATAAATATCCCCTCCCTCTTGAGCCTCCCTCCAAGCCCCACCCCTATCCCATCCTGCCCCTCTAGGTTGTCTCAGAGTGCCAGGTTGGGCTCCCTGTGTTATGTAGCAGCTTTCCACTAGCTTCATGTCCTGACTACTGTAAATAGTGCTGCAGTGAACATTGGGATCATGTGTTTGTTTTGAATTGTGGTTTTCTCAGGGCATATGCCCCGTAGTGGGATTGCTGGATCATATGGTAGCTCTATTTTTAGTTTTTTAAGGAGCCTCCGTACTGCTCTGCATAGTGGCTGTACCAGTTTACATTTTCACCAAACACGATGGGTGGCTTCCTTTTGTCCACACCCTCTCCAACATTTTTTTCTTTGTAGACTTTTTGATGATGGCTGTTCTGGCCAGTGATCTGTACTGTGTGCCTCTTAATCATACTTGATGGAGGGTGGGATGATTTGAGAGAATAGCACTGAAACGTGCGCATTACCATATGTAAACTAGATGGCCAGGGCAAGTGTGATGCTTGAAGCTGGGCTCCCAAAGCTGGCGCTCTGGGACAAACCAGAGGGATAGGGTGGGGAGAGAGGTGAGAGGGGGTTTCAGACCTTTTGTTCCTCTCTTCCTAACTCTCCTTCCCATTTTGAATTATGTTTATTTCTTTGCCAACTCTGACTGACGCTGATTTCAAGTAATACCCACCCATATTCCTTCTGGCAGCTTCAAATAAACTTCTCTCTGTGTCTGCCTGGGGTTCACCCTCACCCCCAATTCCTCACAGTACTTCTCTGGTCCCTTGAGAAGAAAAGGATATTGCTCACCTCTTAAAACCTTCTCTAATATCTATTAGCTTAGTTAAATTATATTAACTATCATTGGCTAATTAGTATAGTATTTGTTATAATTATTGTGTAGTGATATATGAAATATATAATAATTATTATGTTAGCTATATTATTGACTATACAGTACAATACAGCTTCCCCATAACTATTGGAACTGAGATTTCTCTACCCAAAGCATTATTTCCTAAAGAATAATAGAAGTGTTGGAAGAAGCTACTTTTTACATAGATGTGTGATTCAACAAAAGCCTCCTATAGGTTATTAGCTACTCAATAGTATGTCTTAATAAATAGATGTAAAGAGAACACCTGACAATAGATTATATTCTCTTTTGGAATCCAGGCTGCTTGCTAGTGGTTTTAAAATGTAGGAAAATGTGTTTTCTTTCTATGTTTCTACTTATATTGTTAAGCATTTATGGCAAGACTAAATACTTAGACATCTGAATGGAACATTAATCATGAAAATGAATAACTTTTCGATAGGCTGAGATGGTTTAAAGTAAAATCATGCAGTAGCTTAGTATTTCACCTTTAGTGGAATAACTCTAACTGCTACATGTAAGGCATAATAATTTCTTTTTAACTTGTTTATAAAATGAAATATGCCAAAGAAGAAAAATTTATGAATTTGGCTTTAGAGAACCAAAGGTCTCCTCCTTAGCTTCCTTCACTGAGGAACTTAACAAATTTTTTGTGAAACCCAATGCCTCTTTCAAACCCTTGGTACTTACATGCTCTGCTCTTGTTTGTAAGTGGGGTAGAGTTGTGTTTCTTTGGTTTGTTTGTTTCTTTCTTACTTTGGTTTTGGTTGCGTTTACAACTCTGTGGACTTTTGCTTTCTTTTTACCTTTTGATTGTTAAGTCTAGCTAGAGGTCTTAATGAAACAATTATGACCTTTGGTAATTTTATTTTATCCTTTGTAATGTTTTCAGGGCTTTTTTGTTGGTGTTGTTTTGACAGCATACCCATGTTTGAGCCATTTGAATCACTTATGAGGGCAGGTTCATGGCCCAGGACGTGCTGGCCTTTTAGAAGTCATAGATTATCAAACAGTAAAAAGTTGACTTTCAGGGCAGAATCCTGTGATGGTTCTCCTCTGGGTCATTAGCCATATTTTAACATGGAAAATGAATAGGAAACGTGTGAAATTTAATGGTCTGTAAGTTACTGCTGTGAGAAAAGGAGAAAATATATTCTATAAAGGAACTTGCACCAAGAGTCTTTGGACACATTGCATTCTGTTCTGTTGTCACTGAGTTCTGTGAATTGCTGCCCCCCTGAAGTCAGCCTGCTTCCTGTGTTCTTCACACCAGCAAAAAGAAGCCAGAGTGTACAGTACTTTTAATAAAGAGCTTTCCAGATAAGCAATGCTGTACTACTATTCCCTTGTAGCCTTAGTATCGATTATGCCTAGAGCAAAATTGGGATGAGCCTGTCAGCATGAAACAATTAGACAAAGAGAAACACAGATGAAAATACAAGGTCAAGTATCAACTCCATCCTGTGGCAATATGTTTATTTGTTCTTTATAAACCCCACATAGATATCTGTGGAATGAAATGTTTTTAACTGGCATTTAAATTTTTAAATATTTTTTCAGGTTTTTTTTGCATGAAGCCTTGAGTTTATACTCAGGAAAGCAGTCCTGTGTCAATTTCTTACCTTTCCTGAGTTCCTGAGTGCTCATAGTAGGCTGAGTTTCTTCTAAGAAGACTACAGAGTATGAATTGCTTCAAATTCTCACTGATAGAATTGTTGTGATTTTTCAGTTTAACCCTGTATCGCTGTGACACTCACTGGCTTACTAATAGACTGAAACAAAAGCCGTTTGTCTTGTTGTGTCACTGAACAGTGAGTAACAGAAAGGATGCGGGTGGAATTTGATGAGCATGGGGCCTAGAACTGCATTTGTAACAGCGGAGTCTGTCTGCTCCAAATTGACTATTAGTTAGCAGTAGCTTTGTATTCCGCTTTAAACCTGCTTGGAATGGGCTTCTAGTGCTGGCAAAGGACTCAGAGGGTAACAGATTCTGTGGTAACTTTGAATTTCATAGCAGGCATGCGGAATTCTTCTAGAGGGAGAAATACATGGAGTCCACCACTGCCAGAATATATTTTTTCTTATTTAGTCAGAGGGCAGGGAAGGAAGAAGAAGGTATTGGCCCCCTGCCTGCTTGTATCATGGCCAGACACCTCAGGGTGAAGCTGCCAGTAGGCATCTCCTACCATTTATTCTTCAGCCTTTCAATAGGCAGCCCTTCATGTGCCTACTGGCCATCTGTATGACTTCTTTAGAGAAATGGCCTTTTAGTGAACAAAAATGTAAGTTGTTGTAGTCCCTTTATTTTGAAAACCAACTTTTATAAAATGTTGAGAAAAATCATACCTTAGCTTTAAAGTTTGAAGTATTTAAAAGGTTTAATAAGATATACTATTCATTTAAGAGCTTGACAGGGCGTTATAGAATCATTTAGTAAGTAGTCATGAAGAACCTCTTTGGGGCACACAGTTTAATTGGAACTTGGGATACAAAGATAATTATTGGTGGATTCACAGTGCGTAGGGAAAATGGACAGTATACAGTTAGAATATTCTGTGATACGCACTATGATGCAGGGAAGCCTACATGGTTGTAAAGGCCCAGAAAGCAGTGGCTAAGTCGTAATAGGATACCTGGG
This sequence comes from Budorcas taxicolor, assembly GCF_023091745.1. Lineage (NCBI taxonomy): Eukaryota > Metazoa > Chordata > Mammalia > Artiodactyla > Bovidae > Budorcas > Budorcas taxicolor. The sequence continues at coordinate 26,811,434 of NC_068917.1, read as the reverse complement.
ATAGGTGATGCATGAGCTGTTGCTGAACAAGTCCAAGTTAAACAAACATCTTTGAAATTAACTTGTAGAGTCTTATTGCCTGTTTCTATTACAAATGAAGTGCTACTTTTTATATACGACACTTATGCAATCCTTTTTGAGTGCTACTGTTGGGCAAAAGGTGGGAATAAATAAATTTTTGGAGGTACTGGAGTGTTTTATGTGGTGAACCATAGGTTCATTAGCAATACCTTTCTACTTTAGATTTAATTTTCTTATAAAAGAAAGTAAAGGGAAGTAAAAGAAAGCTGTTGATACTTCATCACAATTATAGCTACTCTCTGATAGCTGTAATTGAGATGATGGGCCATGATTTGCTGGGTTTAGTGGGAAAGGTTTACTTCAAAATTACTAAAGTTAAACAACTATGTGAGCTCCATCACTGGAAGTCTTGAGACTTAATGCTATTCCTTTGTCTTTTAGCATATTGGGGTTATACCCTACTAGTGACAGTTGTGAGCTTTTCATAATAGATAAAAGAGTGGACATCTTGGCAAGTTTTTAGAGTAGTTGATATACTGAAATTGGGCATTCTAAAGTCAGTTTACTTCAAATGGGTTAGATGTCTGGCTCCACATTCAGTGGAGCCAGACAGATAGTTAAGAAGTGGGATCATTTCTACATGTCAGGCTTCTGGTGTATTGGTTGGACTTTTAGAGACCATGTGTCTTGCCACTCTAGTTTATGCACACTGTTGTGGTAGTGGTTGACATCTGCATTTAAGAGAATTTGTGTATTTCTTTTCTCGATCTAAAAAAAACCAACATAAAAACCAACATACAAAAAAATATGTAATCTGGACTTGTCATATCACAAACAGCATTAAAGATAAGTAAGGACAAATTAACCATCCTGAAATGTCCTGTAGTTATCGTCAAAGGAAATTTTCAGTGAATCACAATTAGATTTGGAATTCATAAAAGGAATTCCTCAAGAGAACCTGTGCCTCCCTTGTTTTGCCTCCTAGTAACCTTGCCCAAGGAGAAGGCAATGGCACCCCACTCCAGTACTCTTGCCTGGGAAATCCCATGGATGGAGGAGCCTGGTAGGCTGCAGTCCATGGGGTCGCGAAGAGTCGGACACGACTGAGCAATTTCACTTTCCCTTTTCACTTTCATGCATTGGAGAAGGAAATGGCGACCCACTGCAGTGTTCTTGCCTGGAGAATACCAGGGATGGCGGAGCCTGGTGGGCTGCCGTCTATGGGGTTGCACAGAGTCAGACACGACTGAAATGACTTTGCAGCAGCAGCAGCAGCAGCAACCTTGCCCAATTGCTGGGTTTGACACTTATTTTGTTGCCTCATTGAATTAATACACAAATGTATTAGATGTATGTGCCCACCATCCTAGAAACAATAAACTCTTTTCCAATATTTGCATGTGTTTTCCAGACTAATTGAGGAAACGGTGTGGAGTCCAGGGACAGGGTTTAGGCTAGATTACAGTAAAATCTTATTAAATGAAATCCTGTTAATTTAGTGTTCAGGGTAATTTTATATAGGCTGAGTTAAAATATAAGCTGATGTTGATGCTATTGTTTTTAGGCAGTTTGAGCTTGCTCATTTGCATTAGTACAATGAAAGTGCCAGTTTAAAATGATCAAATTAGCTATTCATTAAGACCCATCAGCAGGGACTGGTACTTGGCAACACTTGGCTAATTAGTTTGTTAGAGTATATACGTGACAGTAATCGAATTTTATTTCCTTAACATTTTTCTCTAATCCAGTCTTGTCTACCTTCATTGTTTCTCGTAGTCTGAGTTATTAGTGATAATTATACTGGTGGCATTTTACGGTACTTACGTGTATTTAGTTGTCAAATTGTATTCAAGCTTTAATGGTGCAACTTGATCTGCATTAAGTGGAATTATCATTTAGCTTGAAATACTGTAGATATCTTGCTTTTATTAGGTCCCATTTTATTTATCAAGCATTTTTAAGCCATTGGTTTAATCATTCAACATGTATATATTACATACCCTCCACATGGCAAGTTCAGGTGATACTAAGATGAAAGGACACGGTCTTTGTTTCCAGGAATCATAGATCCTAGTCTGTTGCCAGAGGTATTAAAAATTACTTTTCAGTACAAGGTGGTGATTGCCATTGTGTAGGTATATAAATGTCTCTGGAACATATAGGAAGAAGTCCACGGGTTTCCCTGATGTAGGGGACTGGAAAGGCATTCTAGCAGGATGGGAGAGCATATGCAAAGACACAGATGTGTGGCAGGTGACAGTGGGTAACAAGACTGCAAGTATTAACTGTACCATATTAAACTAGGATATATAGGGGGAGGAAAATTGATCCTGGAGTGGATACTGGACAGTTATTTGGAAAGAAGATACAAGAGCCTTGCAGTCAAGCCAGAGATGAGAATTTATCTAAAGTATTGAGATAATGGGACATAGAGGAGATAAAGTTATACAACAGAATGTTAGTTAGAATTTTCGGTAGGGACCTTAAGATACTAAAATGAGTTTTAATACAGAATACCCTCTAGAATTTGAAGAGTAGTAGGAATAAACCTCAAGGCTGGAGTACTATTACAATTTTTAGCCTGTTACTCATATCAAGGGTCTAGAAGTTAGGAAATGAAAGGTTAGGTGAAGAAAAGGGGGAGGATTCTTGGCGAAAGTTGCTGGAGTCTGCTGAGTCCTACAAGGGCCAGCCCCTTATCTCAAGCCTGGTGACAGAGATTGCAATGAAACTCCATACCCCCCATCCAGCTTGACATGGACCCCTTGCAGCTGGAGTGGGCAGACAATTGCAATGAGTTGATGACTACCTCCCCACCCACATCTAATGGGAAGTAATGGGCGGGCTGGCTGCTGGGATAGTGGTGACAAAAGAAAGAGTACCACCATGCAGGAATTGACTTGTGTGCCTAGAATTTATGCAAAGCAAAAGATATGTTAGTGTTTCCTATGGATAAAATGTGGGCAGCAGGGGAAAGGCAAGTATAGTGGAATTGTCTCAGCTCATTTTAGAGTTTGCTTAAGGGGCACATGGACTTCCCTGGTGGTTTAGCGGTAAAAGAATTCACCTGCAGTCCCGAAGCCGCAGGAGACGCGGGTTCGATCCCTGGGTTGGGAAGATCCCTTGGAGGAGGGCGTGACAATCCACTCTAGTATTCTTGCCTGGAGAATCCCATGGATATAAGAGCCTGATGGGCTACAGTTCATAGGGTGGCAAAGAGTTGGACACGACCAAAGCAACTTAGCACTCATGGGACATACAGACCTCTGCTCAAAGAAGCGGAATTCCTAGATGGAGTGGAACAATCAAACTGGAAGAGAGCATCTTGCCTGGATCAAAAGTCTAAACAGAACTTAATCTTACAGGTTTGGGCTGCTGACCATGGAGCAGTAGGAGAATCTTTTTGAGCAGGGGGGGTGTAAGGACACTCCTAACCTTGTAGCAAAGGAGTGCTGATGCTACTCCTCAGAGGAGCCTGCCTAGATTCAGAGATGGGAGGGGGAAGCCAAGAATATTAGCCTAAATTAAAGGTAGTAAGGTTAAGGGAACTCCTAAGAATTCCTCCAACTGTCACTATAACCCTTTGCTGCAGAGATTCTGATAAGCTTCTCAATCTCATCAGCAAGGCAGTAAGAAATGTATGGACATTCCTAGGTTTAAGCTTCTGTGGGCACTGAATGATGCTGAACCGTTTATTATCATAGAGATTGCCAGATGGTTGTTTCATTTCACACATTTTCCTCTGGTTTCCAATTTTAAATTTTTTGTGCTTTGCTGAGATTTACAATGGAGTCTCAAAATTCACTTTGTCTGAAGTTTTTCTTGGTAATGCCATATTGTCTTTATAATTAACAGTGCATTGTTGAAATGTTGTGAAACATAAAAGTAATTACAATAACCAGTTATGCTCATTCTGTCTCTTTTTATGTTTTTTTTTGGTTTGTTTTTTGGGATATTAGTAGAATTTCATTTGGTCCACGTAGAAAGGAGAAACCTTATACACATTTCTGTTTCCTGGTGAATTCTTAGTACCTGACTTAGAGTGCTCACTGAGCAATTTGATGAGTTCTTAATTAGTTTTTGAAACCAGGGATGCTGAAGAAAGTCAGGAATCTTTTTTAAAACAGTAGAAAAACGAAGAATCGTACATGTATATATTAGGTCATCTTAAATCAAACCCTCGCTGAAGCTGTAATGACACATGCTGTTCATGAAAGACTTAATATAGTCCTTCTAATCAGATGAATTGTCTTGTTGTGCAAAAACTGTTATTACACTGTGTGGGAAACCAACCATGCTGCAGGGGGAAAAATTAAATCGCCTGACTGAGAGGTCACTTGTGAATAGTAACACAAGATCTATTACTGTTATTAGAGACTCTGGAGGACATTCACCCTTTTATGGTCTTTCAACTGCTGGAATGAAATATTTTAGTGGTAAACGACACCCTTCTGGGAGATCCTCCTAAAGATTCATTTTTTGGTGTTTGTAAAAAAAAAAAAAAAGGGTGGGGGGCAGGTGGAGGGGCCTCGGCGGGGTGGCGGGGGCGGAAATCACATTGTTCCTTTCAGATCACTTTAAAAATGTACTTATTTTGATTTGGTGTGATGACAGTTGCTTTTAAATGTTCCTTATTACACCATTCTTAATCTAAGTCTATTAGCCCCATAGTTTATCTTTTGTAACATGTCATGCCCATTCTGTAATATTTTCCATAGGGAAATTCATGATAGCATACAAGCTCAGAGACTAGGATGTATGTGGTTTATGTCAAAATCTGGATTAAGCACTTTAAAATACACAAAATGAAAAGTCTATGGGATTATTTTGTTTATCTTTTTTAAAGTCTTTGTATATAAAACATTATGTGAGTATATATTTTAGCTCTGTGTGGCAACCATGCTGAGCGTTAATTTTAGGAAATATTTTTAGAAGTGAATGAATAGCTATTGATCTGAGTTGAAGCTTTATAACACAGTTATTAAATTGGGAACCAGAGTACCTTTCCAATAGATTGCATTCATTATAAACTGTCAATCCATTTGTTATAGTTTAGTACCACTCTGGAATCTTCTGCCTTTTTGCTGTTTTGCTATATGGTTGCAAATAGTTTTTGTGAGGATGAGAAAGAAATAAGACTAACTATCAATAGCTTTGCAAATAATTTGGGTAGATTTTTTGTTGATTTTGAAGTCAAAGAACTGACTTTTTTCTTCCCATTATTTGACTGCAGTGTCGTCTTTCCTTCTTCTGAAGCTTCGTTTATTGCCCCAAAGATATGGAACTATTAGAGTCTGTGAACAGGCATATAAATTCTGTTGGATTTCTCAGTGCCTGCTTTTGTTACAGATATTTTGTTGGGTTCATTAAAACATATCTGTTGAAATGGGGATTGGTATGAAGGAATAGAGGGAAGAGACTACATTGTCAGTAAGAATAATATATAGATACATGCGCTTTACCTGAAAATAAGAATAATTTTGTAAAATGGGAGATAAAAATGCTTTTTCAGGTTGCTAATGAGAGGCTTGACCTAGCTGCTGCTGCTGCTGCTGCTGCTGCAGCACCTTGGGGGATGATGAGAGATGCAAAATGCACTGTTGCTAGGCAACTCTCAGGGCTGCCTTTGGAGCAGGTTCATATGTGCTAAGAGCTAATGAATCCTCATGTCTGCTCTTTGAAACTGTTCAAAAGCCAGTGAAGACATACCCAGACATTTAACGTTTACGAGTACCTGAACCATTCTTGCTATGCCATTTAACCATTAAAAATTAAGTTGACCATTTAGTGGGCATTGAATATTGCTTATTTTTTCAAGGTGGATCAAGATTTCTGCCCTAATAAATACATTTTCAAAAAGGAGCTCAGTAAGGATGAATGTTTTGATCTATGCTTATTAAATTTTTCTCTATGAAGGCTCTTTTAAATTTGAATGCTTCCCCCTCAACAAAGTGATAAATTTGTTGGTACTGGCCTCTTTAAGCCTCATAGAAAGTTTTTAATTAACATTGTCTTCATGCCTTGCTCAGCCCAAGGCCATTATTTCTAAAGATAATAGGAATCTGGAATCCAGAATTAATTTTGTAGGTGACTTGTCTCAAACTCCCTGTCACCCTACCAGAAAATTCCTGGACAGTAGTCATAAGACAAGCCATAGAACATGAATTAAAGCCTGATAATGGATCAGATAATGAATCTAAATATTTGTAAGATCCTATCCAGTCTCTAACAATACCTGCCTCTCAGAAGTGTTATAATAGTTATGAGTTACGAAAAAACATTGTGAAGTGCCATATAAATGCTGTGTTTTACAGTGAATTTCAAGGGATTGCCTGAATTTGTAAGAATTTTGTGTTACCAGATAATTAGCTATTATTCAGGCTTATTAATATTTTGATGTAGAATATTGATAATCATAGTGAGATTTCTAGCCCATAACCGTTTATATTTTGACTGAATTAACCTGTGTTTCTCTTAATTTCATAGCTCCTAGAATCATGTGATAGAAAGCACTCAATAAATATTTATTCCTTAAAGTTTTATTGAACCTCTTGTATAGAATTTATGTATTGTTTTGTTTCTTGTAATATTGTAGATTCATTATAAACCTGCATATACTTGTGTTCTCTAATCTCTAAAATGAGGATAATAGAACCCACTTCATTAAATTCTTCAGGTGGGTTAAATGTGATAATCCACTATATAATACCTGATTTATAATCAGTGCTCAACAGAAGTTATATGTGATTAAAATTGTGGTTGATTTTTATAGCTTCTTTATTTTACAATTATTTATCTGCTACCTTATGTTCCAGGTTCAGTGCTAGGCTATTTAGCAAGATAGACATGTTCCTTGCATATCTGAGACTTACTGTCATTCTTTGTTCCCCATGTACATGAAAAGAGGGACGTTAACTGTTTTTAGTGTTTTTGTGTGTGCACGTGTGTGTGTGTGTGTGTTTTAAACTGCATTTAGATGCATACAGGGAATAGCGAATAGTGCTGCTCAACAGAGGTATATGAGCCATATATACAGATTTAAATTTTCTGGTAGCTATGTTTTTTCAAAAGTGAAAATAAATAGGTGACATTAAGTTAAAATATTTTTTATTTACCTCAATTTATCTGAAATATTATTTCAGTATATAATCAACATATTCATATACATCTTTGGTATGAAACTTTCCAAATCTGGTGTGTATTTTACCCTTCAGCACATCTCAGTTCACACTCACTACCTTTAAGGGCTCCTTAGGCTCATGTGGTTAGCAGCTACTGGATTGACTAATACACATGTACAGTAAAAAAAAAAAAAAAACCTAGTGTTCCTTTCTTTGGTATAAGTATACCAAGAATTTAGAATACTCTTCTTATTGATCTTACTTGGCTAAAATAGCCTCACAGTCTCTGCAGTGGAATAGAAATCTGAAATAGTTAAGAACAATAATTCTTAAAACAGGCTTTTCCGAGAGGTGCTAAGAGGGTGATAGAATGTCAGGCAGATCTTTTTGGGGTGGAAGTAGTCAAACAGTATGTTAATTTTTCTTCCTCCTTAGGTCAGCTTTGAGTTTAATTCAGCTCTCATTTACTGAGTATTTGCTGTATGTGTGGTCTTGGGTAAATTCAAAGAGAATAGGAACAGAGTTGTTACCTATAAGGTGTTCACAGAGTACGATAGGCAGCAGTCTTGAGAATGAATAACTGTTACCCAAAGTATACTGAAATAAAGGTGTTTACAAAGCTAGAGTGACAAACAGGGCTTAGGATATTCTTTGCCTAGAAAAGGACAAACATTTAGACATTTTAGACATTTTTTAGATGTTTTTCATGGTTGTGCATGTGTGCTAAGTCGCTTCAGTCATGTCTGATTCTTTGTGACCCCATGGACTGCAGCATGCCAGTCTCCTCTGTCCATGGGATTCTCCAGGCAGGAATACTGGAAAGGATTGCCATGCCCTCCTCCAGGGGATCTTCCCGACTCAAGAGATTTGTCTCTTGCATTGGCAGGTGGGTTCTTTACCACTAGTACCACCTGGGAAACCCCTATTTTTCGTGGTTAGTACATAAGTAGTTGAACTATCATTTTGATAAAGATTGAACACATACAAGGTTCAGTAAGCCAGAAGGACTAGATAGTCTTGAAAACTAAGTTGAGCAAGAAAGCAGGGGAGAAGCGTAATCAGATTTTGTTCCCAGATGGGATCCATCTTCTTTGGGCAGAAACTCTGCAGTCTGTCTCATTCCTCCACTGAGCCTTTGCTGGTTTCTAATGCTCCCGCATCTACTTCCTACTATTCTACTCCTATAGCTTCTGGTCATTTAATGCAAATTCAGTCCCATCACATACTGAAAGACTGCTGAAAAGAAATTTGGTGAAACAACATTACTATTTAAATTGCATTTATTAATATAAATGAAGTAAAAATATTTTACTGAAGTAATATTCTTGTAATATATAATTGTAGTATGTATCCAGACAATATAGTAGTATGTCCAAGTAGTCATAATCAAATACATTTGTCTTAAGGCACTTTCTTCCCTCTGAACCACCCACAATATATTCACATATATGAACACAAAGCCATTGCATTATACTATATATTCCTTTGCGGTTTGTGTCTTTCTCTCATTAATACAGTGTAGTCACCTTTCTGTGCTAGTCTGTACAGATCTAATTTATGGTGTTTGAAGGTTGCTGATGTTCTACAGGGTATCAACAGTTCAATGTATGTCATTGTTTCTGTATTGATAGATATTTAAGTTGCTCCTGTTTTTGTTGTTGTTGTTATTGCTGCCATTAGCGATAACGTGGTAGCAAACATCTGAAGAATTCTTGGGCACGTCAGCCTTTTATGATAGCACTGTTCAACACAGAAGTTTCTGCAGTGAGAATGAATAACTGTTACCCAAAGTATACTGAAATTAAGGTGTTTACAAAGCTAGAGTGACAAACAGGGCTTAGGGTGTGTTTTCCAATATGGTGGTCACTAGCCACTTGTGACTTTTGTGCACTTGAAATTTGGCTAATGTGACTAAAAGACCAGAGTTTTAATCTTATTTAATTTTCATTAATTTCAAATATAAGTAGCTGTATGTGGAAAGTGGCTATTGAATTGGGCAGCCCAGTGCTAGAATTTCTCCTTTCCTCGGAAAAAAGCATGCATGCGTGCTAAGTCGCTTCAGTCATGTCCAACCCTTTACAACCGCATGGACTGTAGCCTGCCAGGCTCCTCTGTCCTTGAGATTCTCCAGGCAAGAATACTGAAGTGGATTACCGTGCCCTTCTCCAGGGGATCTTCCCGACCCAGGAATTGAACCTGTGTCTCTTACATTTCTTGCATTGGCAGGCGGATTCAACCACTAATTCAACTTGCCACCTGGGAAGGCCATACTATTTAGTATTTTGCAGTTATCAAAGTTTGAATTGTTGTTTCCTTGTTCTTATATCTTCATTTCTGTCTATAGAAATTATTTTCTATGCTTTTAACCCTCAAAGTTGAGTTTGGCTTATTCAGTCAGTAATGATGGAAATTTTAATTGTGAGTTCCTTGAATAAACTACAAACTACTTGAGAGCAGGGTCTGTCTTTTCTCAGCTCTGTTGTTAAAGCTTGACACAGCACCCAGTGTATAGTTGTTCCTCAAATGTTTCTGGCTGTTAGGTATATAACTCATGGGAGAATTTACTGTTGTTATGCATTGAGAAATACTCTAGAAGTTGCTCTTTTAAAAAATTCTACATAACATTTGTGTTTTCTTCATTGCTAGTTTCTTTTAAGGCAGAATATGAAATGCTTCTGGGTCAGGAGTCTCCAAGACTATGCTCTGGTTTGTTGATTTGCTTTAAGGACTCACAAGACCCATTATCTAGTTCCAAATACAACTATGATTTATTACAGCTAAAGGGTAAAAGCAAAATCAGCAAAGGAAAAGGTTCATTGGGTGAAGTCCAGAGGAAACTGGGCACAAGTTTCCAAAAATCCTCTCCTGGTGGAGTCGCACAGAATGTGCTTAATTCCTCCAGCATGGAATCATGACAGCACATGTGGGGTGTTGTCTAATATGGAAGAGCATTCGAGACTCTGCCCAAGGGTGTTACTGGGGGCTGGTCAGCTCAGGCACAAGCTTCCCTGGTGGCTCAGCTGGGTAAGAGTCCGCTTGCAATGCGAGAGACCTGGGTTCAGTCCCTGGGTGGGAAGATCCCCTGGGGAAGGGAATGGCTACCCACTCCAGTATTCTGGTCTGGATAATTCCGTGGACTGTGTAGTCCATGGGGTCACAAAGAGTCGGACACAACTGAGCGACTTTCACTCACTCAGCTTAGGCACAGCATTAGCATTGCAACTGTCTGTACAAACAGTTTAGGGACATTTGTATCAATAAAGAATGGTAGGAACCTTCCCAAAATCCACTTTCTGAGACTCTACCCACCGCCTAACTTTGCAAGGTGGCTTTTAAGGATGACATTCTCAAGCCTGCTTTGTTAACTCTTTTCTGCACAGATATTGGCTTAAATTTTGATTAATTGAAGCTATGTTTTGTATTTTAAATAGTAGGTCCTGGCAATTTCTTCTATTAATCTTCTTTTTAATATTTGAATATATAAATATATATACCTTAAGCAACTTCTCAATAGATGGTTAATCATTCTCTGAGCACCTCTGGTTACAGAAAGCTTACTACCTTCTAAGGCATCCCACTCTATTCTGTAAAAATTTCTCTTAAAACTTCTTTTCCATATTAAACTAAAATATGCCTTTCAATTTGAACCTTGGAATTACATGAAAAACCTAGTTTGTCTTTTACATGTTAACCCTTTAAATTCCATAGGTAACTATTGCCTGTCTTCCGTTCTTCTATAGTACAGGAAAACAGAGTTTTCTGTTTCTCTTTGTCCCTTTTCCTTTGTGGTTATAACAACAAATTCTATTTATAGTATTTTTTTCTGAGATATGTTTTCCATATTGTATGGAGTTTTAATAATATGAAAGGTTTTTTTTTTATTGTTTTGCTTTTTTCTTTTAAGCTAATTTACTCTGACATAATGTTGTATGTATATTGGGGGGAAATCTTGTCTCCTACATTTTATTGACTTTCTGATTTTTTAAAAAATACATTTATGTGATGAGACTCCTAGATTAGGAGATTTTTAATGTTTTATTTTTTAAAATTTCAAGCGTAATCAAAAATGGCTGGATAGTCTAATAAGCCTGATTGATTCATCCCTTAGCCTCAGCAGTTATCATTCCCCAGCTGGCCTGTGTCTTCTGTACCCTCCACTCTCCAGTCCTCAGCTCAGAAATGTTATTTTGAAGTAAATCTCAGATTAGAGCTAAACTTCTTAAATAAAATTTGAAAATTCTCTCTTTAGAAACATTGTGTCATCACCTTTTACTCCCCCATAATTGTGTGAGAATGTCTGTCTCACTGTATCTTTACATTACGTTTTAGAATTTTAAAATATTTCAAACTTCAGTATGTGAGGAAACTATCTTGTTTTCATTTTCAATTTTAAAAATTAGTAGTGAGATTTAAAGTTTTTATTCACTGCTTTTGTTTTTGTCTTTGAATTTTAGATATGTATGCTTCACCCATTTTGGAGGGGGTGGATTCTGTATTTACTTAAGAATCTTTGCATTCTTTAAGTATCAAATCTTTGCTTGAAAATTGTATGTGCATGTGTTTTCTTTTTTGTAACTATTAGTCAGTACTTTCCTGTATGGCAGAGATTGGGTTAGTTTGACTGGGTGTAGAATTCTGCATTTGGAGCCATTTTCCTCCAAAATCTTGTTTGTTTTCTTCCATTGGTTCTACAGCGTGAAGTGCTGCTATGAAGAAATCCAAAGTTATTCTGCTTCCTGAAATGCTGAGTGTATGTTTCTGTGAATCTAATGTTGGTTTTTATTTTTCCTCTCTGGAAGCTTTTAGAATCTTCTCTTTGCCCTGGTACTCTGTAATTTCAATGAAGATGTGTATTGGTGTGAACCTTTTTTCATCTGTTGAACTGTTAATTGATGGCTTTTTAAAATGTGGAAATCAAGGCCCTTGAATTCTGGGGAATTTTCTTTATTATTTTGTCATTAATTTCTTTCCCTCTACTGATCTGCTCTTTCTTTCTGGAACTTCTCTTACTTGGACCCCAAATTCTGTACTGGTCTTACATTTTTCAGGGCTTCCCTGGTGGCTCAGAGGGTAGAGCATCTGCCTGCAATGTGGGAGACCTGGGTTCGATCCCTGGGTCAGGAAGATCCCCTGGAGAAGGAAATGGCAGCCCACTCCAGTATCCTTGTCTGGAGAATCCCATGGACGGAGGAGCCTGGTAGACTACAGTTCACCGGGTCGCAAAGAGTCACACGACTGAGAGACTTTACTTCACTTACATTTTTCTTTTCTTTCCCTGCTTTCTTCTCTCTACACTTTTACTTCACTTTCAAGGTGATTTCCTTAATGTTATCTTTCACCTTTTTTTTGTTGTGCTAACATGTATTTAAATTCAGGTGCTCTTAATGTTTTCTAAATGTTCCTCTGGAATTGTAGCTTCATAGTGAGATTTTTTTTTTCCCTGCTAAGCTGCTAAGTCACTTCAGTCATGTGACCCCACAGACGGCAGCCCACCAGGCTCCCCCGTCCCTGGGATTCTCCAGGCAAGAACACTGGAGTGGGTTGCCATTTCCTTCTCCAATGCGTGAAAGTGAAAAGTCAAAGTGAAGTCGCTCAGTCGTGTCCAACCCTCGGTGACCCCTTGGACTGCAGCCTTACGGGCTCCTCCATCCATGGGATTTTCCAGGCAAGAGTACTGGAGTGGGGTGCCATTGCTCTACCCTCTGAGCCCTAGAGAGCATGTAAATATTCACTTAGATTTTTTTCTAGATTGTCTTATTATTATTATTTTTGATATTTAATTCCTAAATCCATTTGGAATTTTTTTTTCTTTCGTAGTGGTGTGTTAGGATTTCTCTTCCCCATTAACTAATCAGTTTTTCTGAAAACCATTCATGGATTAATCATTATCATCTTTTTTTTTCTATTGGTTTGCACTGTTTCTATCATGGATGTCACTGTCAGTGTCTACTTACTAACATTCATCTTTCTAGTCTTATATTTTTCCTTGATGCAGAAGATTAGGCAGGATAGGAGTTTACTAAATCTGTTTTGTGTCATTCCTTAATGATACCCTGTCTGCTCCAAGCAATTGAATGTCTTCTTATTCATTGTTGTAAGACATTTATATCAATCCTTTTTTATGTTTCTGGCTTTTTTCATTAATTTTACTTCATCCTGGGTGTGAATCTTTTTGGTTAATATAGCTTTCTAGTCACGTCATTTGTTTACCATTATTCTTGTAAATAAACCGTGTTTAATGTTCAGGCTTTCATTTGAGACTGAATTGCAACCTTATACAATTTATGGTATAAAATATCTACCACTTATTTATACTTCAAAAGTTTTTTGTCAGTGTAAAAGGAAAGTGAGGATTTGGAGTCGTACTTTATGTTCAGCCTATTTGTATTGTCCATTTAATCTTTTTTTGCTTCAAATGTACTATGAATTGGCTCACATTTACCATTGTCAGTCTTGCATAGTTTTTATTCCAATAAATTGATCCAACTGTCATAGCTTTGGGATACTTGAGCAATTTACTATTTTAATAAATTCAAAAACATCGACTCTCTCTAGTTTTATTACATAGTTGCTTACCTCACTGAGCTGTATTTAATTATATCTCATTCTTGGAGGGCATTCAAACTCCTCCTTTCAGCTCTACAATGTAAGACTCATTGCCAGTGGCACACACAGTGGTAGAAATTGACTGTTCTGAATTGAAAGGAAAAATAAACACTTCATGCTTTACTTATGGGACATTGGCTTTTAACTGTGTTCTACCAGTCAGACTATGAAAGGTTTAGATCTTACCATGATAGGAGTGTATTAGGGCTTCCCTGAAAGCTCACTTGGTAAAGAATCCACCTGCAATGCAGGAGACTTGGGTTTGATCCCTGGGCTGGGAAGATCCCCTGGAGAAGGGAAAGGCTACCCACTCAAGTATTCTGGCCTGGAGAATTCCATGGCATAGTCCATGGGGTCACAAAGAGTCAGACCAGACTGAGCGACTTTCACTTTCACACTTTCATGATAGGAATGTAAAACAAACTTTTGTTTAGGAAGGACATTTTATGCTTACAGGAATTTACTCATTCTAGTTGTTATTTAGATCAAGTTTTTAAAATATTAGCAATTGAAATAAGTTGTGGTTTTATTCCTTTGTCCCACTGGTATTTACATCTAATAGCATGATGATTACTTTTGTCAACAATTAAGTTTTCTTATACCATTTTCTAAGTATATAAATTGTCAGACTCTGAGAGAGAAATTCAGACCAAGGAGACTAACCTAGAAATTAAGTTTAGGTAGAGAAAGGTCACAGTTATTTTCTTCCAGGTATTTCAAACTCTTCCAGTGATATGGTACTTGAGTTGATCCATTCTCGTTGGTGGTATTTCCTTGTTTATTCTTTGCTCGGAGCTCCTATGTTGATGAACTTATTTTTCTATGTACTGGGAAACTCTTAGCTCAGATTCTTAAGATGTTCTGATAATATTGATATCCTGGTAACACTTAACCTAAGAGATAAATTTTTGTGATTCAGAGTTATTTGGTCAGAGTACTGTCTCTAGGTACTTTTCTTTGCAAATGGTAGGCTTTTAATAATTGTTTACCAAATGAAATATCTGCAGCACTATTACAAGATCTATCTTGCATATAGAATTTGAGCAGATAAAGAAATTAGGAGTGGTTTTTGCATTCTGAAAGCACTTACGATATGCTGGGACCTGAGATGCAAAGATGATGACGATGTCACCCTATTTTTGGTAAGCCAAACTGGCAAGTACATGGGCTCTTCAGAGTTAAATTGCTTTGCTTTAGTCCCAACTCCAATATGTACTACTCTGTTGTTAATACCTTGGGCAAATTATTTGGCTTTTACAAACTTCAGTTTTATCATTTGAAACATGATAATCATGATTTCTATAAAGTGCTAAGGAGAGCATTTGTAGTCACTGTTCAGTAGATGTTAGCTGTTACTAACATCTCTAATGAGTCATTATGGATCATATGCTCAAGCTGAATTGGAATAAAGCTAGAGTGAATATCAAACAGAAAGAAAATTGCCTAGTTGAGGCAATCTTTCTTCCCTTGACCTTATTTGACTCGCAAAGGTTAAAGTTCAAGACCCTAAGCCACTTATTTAGTTATAACATTATGGTATAATATGAACCACAGAAGAAAAAAAATTACACTGTGTTTAGATTTCTTTGATGTTGCTGCATTTCTTCAGATTCTTATAAGAAATGATTAGCTTTTCAGCACGTCCATCAGTGAACTGCTTTCTACTGCATTACTGAAATAATAAGTACTATTGTGAGTAGACATGTCAAATAATTTAGGAAGATGGAATTAACTGATGTTCAAAAACACCATAGTACCTTACTCATCTATGTTAATTTATAACTATCTCTTGTATACTGTTAAAATATGAGCTCTCTCATATCTTTTAAAAAGAGGCTAGTTATAGACATTAATTATATCTCTCATCTGGAAACCAGAATGAATAATAACAAAGCCCTCTATATTTCTCAATTTATAAGTGGATAGCCCTACTCATGATTTTCATTATAGGACTCTGAAAGATTATGCTGCTTTCTGTGTAACTTGTACAGTGTTGCCCATGTGGATATTTTTTGTGGAATCCAGAGTAAAATTTTCCTACTCTGTTCTTTATATGATTGACTCCAGGGAGATGCTGAGTTTTGTCTCTGCTGCTTTTTTCTTGTATGTTTAGTCCAATTATAGGAAGAAGACTTAACATGATAACTCTTCATCCTATTATATACAGCCTGGAATCTTGTGTTGTTTTCATTTCTCCCAGTATAGAAGGGAGGAGTGAACTGAGATCTGGACTTCCATCCTCTTTCTGTCACTAACTTTGTAATTCCCTCCATGCCTTACCTCTGTCATCTGTAAAATAAAGTCATTTACCTAAATGAACTCAACAAGACTCTTCTGACTCTTAAAAAACAATCCCATGAATTCTTTTAAAAATTGTAGTGAAGAGCAGATAACATAAAATGTACCTTCTTATCAAAATGAAGGTACACTGTATACAGTTTTTTGTCTTGCAAAGCTGAACTTCTGAACCCACTGAGCAAGTCCCCATTTCTCCCTCATCCCAGCTCTTGATAAGCACATTCCACTTTCTTTTTCTAAGACTGGCTAGTTTAGATACCTCATACGATAGAACCACGCGATATTTGTCCTTCTGTGACTGGCTTGTTTCACATAGCATAATGTCCTCAAGATGTATCCATATCCATATTATAGTATATGACAGGATTTCCTTGTGCTTGTATGTTACACATTTTCTTTATCTTTCCATCCATTGATAGTATTTAGGTCATTTCCGTCTCCTGGCTATAGTGAGGAATGCCGCAGTGAACATGGAGGTGCTTAACATCTCTTTGAGATCCTGATTTTAGTTCCTTTGAAATATTTGATTTGAAACATTTTTAATTGCCCATGTGTATTTTATTATAGAAACCAACAGTGCCAGATGAAACAAGTCGAACAATTAAAGTTTCTTGACACTCCGTAAAATATTACAGAAAATCTTGTTTCAATCAAAAGACTATTTGTTTTAGAATAAGTAGCTAATAGCAACTGAGCAGTTAATTTATTTGTGTGTGTGTGTGTGTGTGTGTGTGTGTGTGTGTGTGTGAGTGAATAAATTTTAAAAGAGACTACTGCCTGTACTGATATTCTCAGAAGTGGGATTGCATATGTTAGTTTTTAATTTTTTGAGGAACCTCCATATTGTTTTTCATAGTGACTGTACCATTTTCCTTTTTACCAACATTGTTCAAGGGTTGCAGTTTTTCTTCATCCTTGCCAACAGCTGTTATTTTCTAGTTTATTGATAATGGCCATTCTAAGAGGTGTCAGGTGATATCTCATCATGGTTTTGATTTGCATTTCTCTGATGCTTAGTGATATTAAGCATCTTTTCATGTATCTGTGGCCGTTTGTAGTTCTTCTTTGGAAAATGTCTGTTCAAGTCCTTTGTTCATTTTTTAATTTGTTTATTTTTTGCTATTGATGTTTAAATAGTTCATCCGTATTGATTCTGTCTTTATGGCAGAATAATATTCTATCATATGGGTGTACTACATTTTATTTATCCCTTCATCAGTTGATGGAGGTTTGCATTGTTTCCACTGTTTGGCTGTTGTGAATTATACTGCTGTGAAGGTCCACATGTACATTTTTGTATGGATATATGTTTTAATTTCTCTTGGGTAAATACCTATGAGAACAGTTACTAAATCATATGGTAATTCTATTTAGCCAATTGAGAAACGGACTGACTGTTTTCCTAAGGGGCTTCACCATTTAACTTTCCCACTGGCAGTGTATGAAGGTCCTGATTTCGCCACATCCTTGTTGGTATTTACTATGATATGTCTTTTCAAGTCATCCTATTTGGTATGAGGTGGCATATTATTTGGTTTCGATTTGCATTTATGTCATGGTTAATGCTGGTTGAATACTTTTTTCCTGTCTTTATTGGTCATTTGTTTGTCTTCTTTGGAGAAATACCTATTCAGATCCGTTGCTCTTTTAAAATTGGATTATTTGTCCTTTATTATGGAGGATCTTGATATATTTATATTCTGGATATGTAAGTCCCTCATTAGATGTATGATTTGCAGATATTTTCTTCCATTCCGTGGGTTCTTTTTATTTTCATTTTCTTTATAGTGTCTTTAAAAAACCTTTATTTTTGTTGGCATATAGTTGCTTTACAATGTTGAGTTAGTTACTGGTATACTACAAAGTAAACCAGCTATATGTATACATACACATCCCCTCTTTTTTGGATTTCCTTCCCATTTAGGTCACCACAAAGTGCTGAGTGGAATCCCTGTGCTTATACAGCAGCTTCTCATTAATTATCTGTTTTATACATAATAGTGTATATGTGTCAACCCCAGTCTCTCAATTCATCCCACCTCCTCTCTAATTGCTCCTCCGCCTCCCCCCTCCCCCCACCATCCATATGTCCATTCTCTGTCTGTGTCTCTGTTTCTGCTTTGCAAATAAGTTCACTGTATCGTTTTCTAGATTCCACATATAAGTGATATTATGTGGATTTGTTTTTCTCTTTCTGACTTACTTCACTCTTTAAGACAGTCCCTAGGTCCACCTACATGTTTGTGAATTCCACAATTTCATTCCTTTTATAGTGTCTTTTGCCTGGAAAATCCCATGGATGGAGGAGCCTGGTAGGCTACAGTCCATGGGGTCGCTAAGAGTTGGACACGACTGAGCGACTTCACTTTCACATTTCACTTTCATGCATTGGAGAAGGACACGGCAACCCACTCCAGTATTCTTGCCTGGAAAATCCCAGGGATGGGGGAGCCTGATGGGCTGCTGTCTGTGGGGTCGCACAGAGTCGGACACGACTGAAGCGACTTAGCAGCAGCACCAGCAGCATAGTGTCTTTTGAAGGACAAATATTTTTAATTTGATGAAATATATTTTATTTTGTTGCTCATGCTTTTGGTGTCATATCTAAGAAGGCTTTGCCTAACTCAAGTTCAGAAAGATCTACTCCTATGTTTTCTTTAAGAGTTTTACAGTTTTTGTTCTTACATTTTAGTCTAAACTCTATTTTGAGTTAATTTTTGCTCAAAAATTATTAATATAGTATGAGGAAGGAGTCCAAATCAATTCTTTTGTAGGTGGAAATATTGTTTTCAAAATCCGACACCATTTTTCAAAGACTCTTCTTTCTCCATCATGTTTTCTTGGCCTGTCTAAAATCAATTAAGATAAATGACAAATTTTATTTCTAGATACTGAGTTCTATTTCATTGATCTATATTTACATTCTTATTCCAGTACCACAATATTTTGATTGCTGTAACTTTGTAGGACATTTTGTATTTGAGAAAGTTGAATGTTCAAACTTCATTCCTTTTCAGGATTGTTTTGGTTCTTTAGGATCACTTGTTTTCATGTGAATTTTAGGATTAATTTCTCAATTTTGGCAAAGAGGCTAGCTGGAATTTTGATAAGAGTTTATATTGAATCTGTAGATATATTTGGGAAATATTGCCATCTTAATAATAAAAGACATCCAATCAAAAAAAAAAAAGGCTGGATGGCATCACTGACTCAATGGACAGGAGTCTGAGCGAATTCTGGGAGTTGGTGATGGACAGGGAGGCCTGGCGTGCTGCGATTCATGGGATCACAAAGAGTCAGACATGACTGAGCGACTGAACTGAATCAAAAAATGGTTTGCTTTTCTTATTTTATTGTGGTATGCATAGGGATTAAAATGTGAACCTGCAAGAAATTTTTTGTGTATTAATTCCCATAAAGTACAATTGATTTTAATTATTTTGTTTTGGAATAACTTCAATGAATATTTCATTATGTTGCTCATTAGAATTGTAAGCTGCTGCTGCTGCTGCTTTTTTTTTTTAAAGAATTTGTAAGCTTCTTTAGGGCAGGATAGATCATAAGTATTTTTTATTACAAAGAATTAATGTTGTGATTTTAGCACCAAAAACCCTAGAGTATTTAAACATGTATAAATGGATAGAACAAGAGCTCACAAGTAATTTAAAAATAAATAGGATATTAGTGATATTGTGATTTTATCATTAACAATAAATGGCTAACTGGCATTTTTTGTCTTTTAATTCATATATATTCATGGTATTCCTTTGGAGAAAAATGAAATAATGATTGCTTTATAGATTGATTTCTTTCAAAAGGCATAATTTGTATGTTCTTTAAATTCATTTTAGGTACCGAATCTGATTCCAGTTTTGATGTTCAAATTAGGAAGACCACTGGCACCTGTGTTATACAATGATATCTTGTATACTTTACCTACACTTGGTGTTCACAAGGTTTGTATATTAACCAATTTACTTGGGAGCACAAAGAAAGTGAGGCATGAAGAATACATTGAATTTTGTTTCTTATCATGTGAAATTTTGACCTTTTAATTTTGCTCCAATCACTACTTCCTTTGTTGGGCCAAAAATATTTGTTAAAATATTTAAGAATTAGTTTCTAAAATCATCTTTTCATCATGTTTTCCCACTGGATATATTGTCTGACATAGGATCTTTATGTACCCAGAATTGCTAACTAGCTCCTCCCAAAGGTATCTCTGACCTCTGAGAAGATAGGTAATACTGTAATAAGCTTCCGTTTCAGTCTTTATTTTATAATAAGAGGTTTTTAAGTTTATTTTGTTACCATTGGGATTTTATTCGCATTTGCATTTATGAAACCAAAGTTTCTTCAATGTTTTGTAGGTGTGCATAGGACAGATTCTACGAGTAATTCAACTTCTTGGAACTACTCCACAACTAAAAGCTGTGACTTTGCGCTTGTTGACATCTTTGTGGGAAAAACAGGTAAGCTCAGATACACACTTGTGTGGATATTAAGCATGTCCCTTTCACTGAAGAAAACAAATTTTGTCATTATGCATGACAGTGCTTTGATATAGTGATATTAGTGAGTGGCATAAATGATTGCATTGAGAAATTTTAATTTAGTGTTGTACTTTTGATCTATGAAGCTGTCAGTTGTGATTGACTCAGAGAGAAATTGAGAATAGAAAATCATCTTGTTTCCTTAATTTTGAAATCTGTTTTTCCATTTTTGTGAAAAAGTAATAGAAATTTAAGTGATTAGAGCCTTTGTAATTAAAGTGAGATTTTGCCACTTTTTTCCTAGTTTTATGAAATGAACAGTACATAGATCTGCAAGAAAATCTCTAGCAATCATAACAGCATTCTTCTTTGCTGATTAGAAGAAATACATTATAATTTGCAATGCAAATGTAAGATTTAGAGGTGAAAATGTTTCATAGAAGGAGATGATGATTATTCAACTCAAGTTGTAAAATTACCTTTTTTGTGAAACTGCCTTCTTAGGATCGTGTCTACCCTGAACTGCAGCGTTTCATGGCCATGTCCGATGTGCCCTCTCTGTCTGTGGGCAAGGAAGTCCAATGGGAGAAACTAATTGCTAAAGCAGCATCAATCAGGGACATATGTAAGCAAAGGTAAGACATGCTTGACCCTTGGGAATGTATATCATGATACATATTTTTGCATTTATACATATATATATATAAATGCATGATATATTTTTGCATTTATGCATGATATATATATTTATATTTAATCTTTTTATTGCAAGCAAGACACTCGGAAAGATAGGCAGAGTATATTTAAGTAAGAATAAATGAATATTAAGCACAAGTGTCTGACTGTAAAATTTAGTAACATCAGACAATTACTTTGAGTAGCAGGCATGTCTTTTCAGGTCTAGTCTTATACCTAGGTTTAGCAGATATTTATATCCTTTTCTGGATAATAATTTAATGTTGTAATAAAACATAAGATGTTATGTTTTGTATTTTTCTATATATCAGTTCCTGAAACCTAAGCAGTGGGTTATAGAGGTCAAATTGTTCTTTATTATAGTCTCCTTATGTGATGCTTGATTTTTTTTTGATTTATGAATAATAAATGCTGGAGAGGATATGGAGAAAAGGGAATTCTCTTCCACTATGGCTGGATATGTAAATTGACACAGCCACTGTGGAGAATAGTATAGAGATTCCTTAAAAACCTATGCTTGATTTTTATAAGATGTTTAAATAGAGAAGGCCTTATTTGTGACTCATTGAATGGAATTAATTGTTAGGAAATATTACAGGGAAGGAAATGATCTTGAATTCTTGTATATGCTCTGGGGTTTAAAAAGACTTGAAGATATTAGGGAGATGCTGCTGCTCTTCTAGGTTATGGGTTAATAGCTAGGCAGGAGTTCCTAAGATTGAAATAACACTAAGCAGAGCTCCACCTCATCAGATTTCTATTTTCTCGAATTAGGTCAAAATCTTTAGTGAGGAAATAGATTTAATACATTTGAAATAGTTTGTAATCTCGCAGTTTCATGTTGATTGAACCACTGCGCTGTAGAATTCTTAGAGCATAATCCTCCCTTTTGTCAATGATGACACTGCGAATGGTACTTCCTGAAGCTTTACAATGAATAAGTTGGCCTGGATGCTGATAATACAGATGATTCCTGTGTTAGGTAAAATCTCAGATTAGACTGTATTTAAGCCTTAGCAGTTTTGCGTCTTTTCTAAGCTCCAACCTTTGGGCAACACAAAAAAATCACTTGGTCTAAAAGTTATACACATGTATCCCAAGATCTCAGAGTTTAGATTCTCTTGAGGTATTGGCATGGAAAAAATTAAGAGATGAAAGCCGACATTTTAATTTTACATACTTAAAGCTGAGGCTCAGGAGAGGTTAAATATCAGACCAGATCAGAATCTGTCAAAAACTTATTTAGTGCATCTGTCAGTTACCACCTCAAGATCTATCAAAATTTTCCATTTTTGCTAAATGATTTCCATTGGTGGATTTCATAGAATTCAATCAAGCAATTTTTCAATTTACATTTTGTTAAGTAGAGAGAAATATATCACTGAGGGGTTATAAGGAATGCAGGCCTGAGCGTTTCTTTATGAAGTTAAAAGCGTTCTAGAGATAGCGCAATATATGTGCAACAGAGGAATGAGAGGAAGAAGAGTCAGTGAATCTGGCACAGTTCCTGACATGAGATAAGTGCTCAGTCAGTTATAGTTCATATTATTAACTTTATCATCATACATTGTCATCATCATGATAGGCATAACCATCTAAGTTTGTAACGCTACTATAATCAGTCATCTTCTGATCTCATAACCCTGGCTTTACTGATGATCTCAATAAGGTAAGTCATTTCTTTTCACTACTACTATAGACTTGAGTTTTTGTTGATTCAGACAATAGGGGTTTTTTCTTCACATTCTTCTTTTTCTTGGCTCTGCCACACAGCATGTGAGACACTCCTTCCCCGACAGGGATCAAACTCATGCCCCTGCAGTGAAAACACAGAATACAGACGATATAGGTTTTGTGATTCAGGGAGAACAAAATTTGTTAATAAGTGTCTTCTTTTTTGGGTAATAATATGAAAAATTAGCCTGAAGTTATAGCAGAAATGATGAAGTTGCAAATCTTTGAAAAAAAAAGCATATGGTTTTATTTGTTGCTGCTGCTGCTTCTAAGCCACTTCAGTCATGTCCAACTCCGTGCAACCCCACAGACGGCAGCCCTCCAGGCTCCCCCATCCATTGAGGGTCCATGTTTAACAGGCATGAGGGTAAAGAAAAGCATTAATGTTTTTTATTCAGGCAAAAGACCTTGGAGCAGTAATACAGCTCTTTGACTTTAATCTTGTGTCTGAATGTCATTTGTTGTAGGCCATATCAGCATGGTGCAGACATGTTGGCAGCTATTTCCCAGGTGCTGAATGAGTGCACTAAGCCTGACCAAGCTACTCCAGCAGCCTTGGTGTTACAAGGTCTTCATGCACTCTGCCAAGCTGAGGTGCGCTTTTTTGAATTGTTTTTAAATTGGTTTGTATAATTTGGAAGAAAATAATTTACAAGGCATTGTGCTTAAAAGGATGTAAGATAAATTCTAGTAACTGAAAAAGTCAGACTGTTTATATCTAGAGATCTTTCTTTGTTCAGTAGAGTGAAGCAAGATTGTCTACAAATTCTCTGTAAAGGGGAGTCTTGAAACATGTATACATTCTCTAGAGGCTAAAGAAAATCATGCTTTAGTTTCTTCTTCATTGTTATCTCTTCTGGATAGTATAAAGTGAATAATGCTTATAGAAGAAATCTTGAGTATATTTGCTTCTTGGTTCTGTGATTAGAGAGCTTTAGAAGCAGAGGAGGTGAGCAAATTGACATGGTATCTCAGTTTTATAGATAGCAAAAACTTTTGTTGGCTTGAAGATTGGCAGAAGATTCTTCCTTTCCTGGTGATCATATTGGGTAGGATGGATTAATGTTAGAACTGAGCCTCTAAATCGTCTTCTGAACTTAAGACTGCTTCCAAAAGTACAGCACAACAAAGGGAATCTTTAATGTTTTGGAGAAATGTAGTAATTACATCAAAGATCATTCACTGACCAAACAAAATTTTTTTAATATTTTTATGCAATCTTGTAAGTAGCTTTATTATTATTTTTAATGGAAGTTAATTTATAATATATTAGTTTCAGGTGTACAGCATAGTAATTCAATACTTGTATGGATTATATTCCCTTTAAGTTATTAAAAAAATAATGGCTAAATTTCCCTGTGCTATACAATAATATTCTTGTTGCTTATTTATTTTATGTGTAGTATTTTTAATGTGTAGTATTTTGTATCTCTTAATCCGATCCCCTTACCTTCCCTCATCCCCCTCCTTTTCCCCACTGAGAATCACTTGTTTTCTGTATCTGCGAGTCTGTTTCTAATTTGTTATATATATTTGTTTGCTTTATCTTTTAGTTTCCACATATGAGTGATAACATAGTGTGTTTATCTTTCTGTGTCTTATTTAGGTAAGTCAGACACAGAATGTATTCATACAACAATATGTATGAATTTAGATTCATATACATTGTTGCAGATTACAGAATTTCATTCTCTTTTATGGCTGAGTAATAGCTGACTGTGGCTCAGATCATGAACTCCTTATTGCCAAATTCAGACGTAAATTGAAGAAAGTAGGGAAAACCACTAGACCATTCAGTTCAGTTCAGTTCAGTCACTCAGTCGTGTCCGACTCTTTGAGACCCCGTGAACTGCCAGCACGCCAGACCTCCCTGTCCATCACCAACTCCTGGAGCCCACCCAAACCCATGTGCATGGAGTTGGTGATGCCATCCAACCATCTCATCCTCTGTCGTCCGTTCTCCTCCCGCCTTCAATCTTTCCCAGCATCAGGGCAAGTATGACCTAAATCTAATCCCTAACGATTATACAGTGGAAGTGAGAAACAGATTTAAGGGACTAGATCTGATAGAATGCCTGATGAACTATGGACAGAGGTTCGAGACATTGTATAGGACACAGGGAGCAAGACCATCCCCAAGAAAAAGAAATGCAAAAAAGCAAAATGGCTGTCTGAGGAGGCCTTACAAATAGCTGTGAAAAGAAGAGAAGCCAAAAGCAAGGGAGAAAAGGAAAGATATACCCATTTGAATGCCGAGTTCCAAAGAATAGCAAGGAGAGATAAGAAAGCCTTCCTCAGCAATCAGTGCAAAGAAATAGAGGAAAACAGTAGAATGGGAAAGACTAGAGATCTCATCAAGAATATTAGTGATACCAAGGGAATATTTCATGCAAAGATGGCCTTAGTAAAGGGCAGAAATGGTAAGGACCTAACAGAAGATATTAAGAAGAGGTGGCAAGAATACACAGAAGAACTGTACAAAAAAGATCTTCACGACCCAGATAATTATGATGGTATGATCACTCACCTGGAGCCAGTCATCCTGGAATGTGAAGTCAAGTGGGCCTTAGGAAGCATCACTACGAACAAAGCTAGTGGAGGTGATGGAATTCCTGTTGACCTATTTCAAATCCTAAAAGATGATGCTATAAAAGGGCTGCACTCAATATGCCAGCAAATATGGAAAACTCAGCAGTGGCCACAGGACTGGAAAATGTCTGTTTTCATTCCAATCCCTAAGAAAGACAGTGCCCAAAGAATGCTCAAACTACTGCACAATTGTACTCATCTCACATGCTAGTAAAGTAATGCTCAAAATTCTCCAAGCCAGGCTTCAGCAATACGTGAACCTTGAACTTCCAGATGTTCAAGCTAGATTTAGAAAAGGCAGAGGAACCAGAGATCAAATTGCCAACATCTTTTGGATCATTGAAAAAGCAAAGGAGTTCCAGAAAAACATCTATTTCTACTTTATTGACTATGCCAAAGCCTTTGACTGTGTGGATCACAATAAACTGTGGAAAATTCTGAGAGAGATGGGAATACCAGACCACCTGACCTGCCTCTTGAGAAACCTATATACAGGTTAGGAAGCAACAGTTAGAAGTGGACATGGAACAACAGGCTGGTTCCAAATAGGAAAAGGAGTAAGTCAAGGCTGTATATTGTCACTTTGCTTATTTAACTTAAATGCAGAGTACATCATGAGAAACACTGGACTGGAAGAAGCACAAGCTGGAATCAAGACTGCTGGGAGAAATAGCAATAACCTCAGATATGCAGATGACAACACCCTTATGGCAGAAAGTGAAGAAGAATTGAAGAGCCTCTTGATGAAAGTAAAAGAGGAGAGTGAAAATGTTGGCTTAAAGCTCAGCATTCTGAAAACGAAGATCATGGCATCCGGTCCCATCACTTCATGGCAAATAGATGGGAAAACAGTGGAAACAGTGGCAGACTTTGTTTTTTTGGGCTCCAAAATCACTGCAGATGGTGACTGCAGCCATGAAATTAAAAGACTCTTACTCCTTGGGAGACAAGTTATGACCAACCTAGACAGCATATTAAAAAGCAGAGACGTTACTTTACCAACAAAGATCCGTCTAGTCAAGACTATGGTTTTCCAGTAGTCATGTATGGATGTAAGAGTTGGACTATAAAGAAAGCTGAGTGCAGAAGAATTGATGCTTTTGAGCTATGGTATAGAAAAGACTCTTGAGAGTCCCTTGGACTGCAAGGAGATCCAACCACTCCAACCTAAAGGAAATCAGTCCTGAGTGTTCATTGGAAGGACTAATGTTCAAGCTGAAACTCCAATGGTTTGGCCACCTGATGTGAGTAGTTGACTCATTTGAACAAACTCTGATGCTGGGAAAGATTGAGGGCAGGAGAAGGGGATGACAGAGGATGAGATGGCTGGATGGCATCACTGACTCAATGGACATGAGTTTGAGTAAACTCCGGGAGTTGGTGATAGACAGGGAGGCCTGGCATGCTGCAGTCTATGGAGTCGCAGAGTCAGACACAACTGAGGGACTGAACTGAATATTCCATTATGTATATTTGGAATACGCATACACACACACAGACACACACATACCACACTTTTTACATTTATCTGTTAACTTAGAGCAAAGTCTTTTAGTTTTTTACCATTTTACAATTGAGTGTAATGTAGGTTTGTAATACCTGACCTTTACTATGTTATCATGTATTTCTTTTTCACCAACTTTGAGATTTTTCTGTCTTGAATGGATATTGAATTTTGTGAAATACTTTTTATGCATGATAGAGATGATTGAAGAAGGAAATGGCAACCCTCTGCAATCTTCTTGCCTGGAGAATTCCATGGATAGAGGAGCCTGGTGGGCTCCAGTCCATGGGGTCGCAAAGAGTTGGACACGACTGAGCGACTATCACTCATAGAGATGATCATGTGGTTTTTATTTTTTTCTTAGTGTGGTGTTCCACATTGATTTGCCAATGTTAAATTATCCTCACATTCCTAGAATTAATCCTACTTGATCATGGTATGTGATTATTTTTGTATATCATTGGATGAAGTTGCTAATAATTGTTTAAGGGTTTTTTGTATCTATAGTCATCAAAGTTATTGGCCTGAAACTTTCTTTTTTGTAGTGTCTGTCTGGCTTTGGTATAAGGATAGTGTTAGTCTTGTAGAGTAAATTTGTGGGTGTTCATTCTCTTCAGTTCTTTTGACTAGTTTGAGAAGGATAGGTATTAGTGCTTCTTTATGTTTTGGGTAATATTCTCCTGTGAAACCCTCTGATGCTGGACTTTCTTTGCTTGGAAGTTTTTTTTATTAGAAATTCATTTTCACTTGTAGTGATTAATTTGTTCAGATTGTCTGTTTCTTCCTGATTCAGTCTTAACAGTTTGCATGTTTCTAGAAATTTGTTCATTTCTTCTAGATTGTTCAATTTGTTGACATATAACTATTTGTAGTATTGTCTTATGATTTGTTGTAACTCTGTGGTATCAATTGTTATTTCTCTTCTTCAATTCCTTTTTTTTTTTTTTGGTCCTCTCTCATTTCCTGTTGATGAACCTGGCTATAGTTTATGAGTTTTGCTTATCTTTTCAAAAAATCAGCTCTTGGTTTCATTGATCTTTTTGTTTTTATGCCGCTAATCTATTTATTTCCTCTCTGTTCTTTATTCTTACCTTCCTCCTGGTGACTTTGGGCTTTGTTTGTCCTTTTTCTAATTCATTTAGATGGTAGGTTGGGTTGGTTATTTGAGATTTTTCTTATTTTCTGAGGAAGGGCTGTGTCGCTGTAAACTTCCATCTTAGAACTGCTTTTGCTGCATCTCACAGATTTGGGGAAATTGTATTTCCATTTTCAGCTATCCCAGGGTATTTTCAGATTTCCTGTTTGATTTGTTCATTGACCTTTTGTTTTTTGGTAGCATATTGTTTAGTCTCCAGGTATTTGTATTTTCTCAGTTTTCTTTCTGTAATTGATTTCAAGTTTCATACTATTGTGATTGGAAAAAAACATTTTGACAGAATTTATATCCTCTTAAACTTGTGATTTGTGGCCTAGAATTTGCTCTCTTCTGGAAAATGTTCCATGTGCACTTGAAAAGAATGTATTTTTCTGCTCTGGGATGGAACATCTTGGAGGTATCTATTTAAGGCCACCTGGTTTATTGTGTCATTTAAAACTATGGTTGCTTTATTGATTTTCTTGTCTAAAAGATGTGTTTATACACCCATTGATGTGTATGGAGTGTAAACGTTTCCTATTATTATCATTTTATTGTTGATTTCCCCACATGTCTGTTAGTATTTGCTTTATATATTTAGCACTAGTCACTCAGTCATGTCTATTCTTTGCGACCCCATGAATTGTTGCCTGCCAGGCTCCCCCGTCGATGGGATTTTCTAGGCAAGAATACTGGAGTGAGTTGGCATTTCCTTCTCCAGGGGGTATTCACAAGCCAGGGATTGAACCTGGGTTTCCCACATTACAGGCAGACCCTTTACCATCTGAGCCACTAGGGAAGCCCCTTATGTATTGTATTGTGTACATGTATATCAAGGAGTGTAACACCTTCTTCTTGTACTTAAGCCTTTATCATTATATAAGGCCCTTCCTTGTCTTTTGTTAAAAGCTTTGTTTTAAAATTCTATTTTGTCTGAAATGAGTACTGCTACACCCGCTTTCTTGTCATTTCTGGTTGTATGAAATATCTTTTTCCTTACCTTTGCTGTTAGTCTGTGTGTGTCCCTCTGGAGTGACTCTCTCGTAAGCAGCATGTAGACAGGTCTTTATCTTTTAGTCAGTCAGCCACCCGATGTCTTTTGGTCGGGACATTTGGTCTGTTGACATTTAAAATGATTACTGATAGGCGTATACTTATTGCCATTTTGTCACTTGTTTTCCCGTTGGTTTTGTAGTTCTCTGCTCCCTTCTTCTGTTTGTTTCTTCCCTTAGGGTTTAATTTTCTTTAGTAGTTTTCTTGGGTTTCTTTCTAGTTTTTTTGGTATCTATTGTAGGTTTTTGATTTGTGGTTCATGTATGTTGACCTGTAACCATAACTACTTGTTTTTAATTGGTAGAATTTGTTTTTCACTGCTTCAGTCAGTCATTTGGAATTGGAAAGTACCACTTTAATAATTGTTTTCATTTCACAATAAATAGTTCTACCATTTGGGAGTATTTCCTTGTCATTATTTTTTCCAAACAGAAATCACCTTGTTTCTGAAACTAAATATAGGACATAATTTTTTCGGTCATTCCATTGTGCTCTCCACCCATCCTTTCCTTTCTATAAGGCTCTGTTGTCTATAAGTGCTTATTAACTCAGAAGAAGTGATTTTCCTCATTCTACTTCTGTAAGATATCATTGTTAACTGTAGTTAGTACTGAGGGTATAAAAAATGTTGCCTGAAGTGGTAGAAAGCATCTTTGTTTTCAGATGGACATATTGTCTACCTAGTATATATGTCATTAGCTGAGTGTCCTTTGATTCACTTAACCCCTTTGACCCTTGTTTCCTCAAATGAGGGTGAAATGGCATTACACACAAAATAGATCTAGTAATGTGGGTAATATCTGCCCACATAGGTGCTCTTTAAATGTCAAACTTGTCCCTAAAAAATTGCTTATAGTCCATGCCTTCAAGGAGAGTCTAAGTAGTTTTTTCATCTTTCCCCTAAAACTCATATAAAATATGATAGTAGCTTAGTTTCTTCTCATAAATGGTATCCTAACAGTTCCCTGCCAAAGCTTTTGGTACTTTCTTGTGTATTGAAAGGAGACCTCTTGAGATTGTTACGTTGTAGCCCTAAACCTGTTTCTCCATTCCAAACCACTACTAATAAAGACAGTTCTGAGCCCACTATCAGACACTCTTCCCAGTCTGAATCCATTCAGGTTGCTATAATAGTAACATAATGAATGGCTTATTAACATCAGTTATTTCTCACAGTTCTGGAGGCTAAAAAGTCCATGATCAGGGCGCTGGCACTTTCACTGTCTGCTGAGGGCCTATTTCCTGATTCATAGCTGTCTTCTCACTATAATTTCACATAGCCAGAGGGGCAAGGTAGCTCTCTGTAATCTGCTTATAGGCGCACTAATCCCTGGCATGAAGGCTCTACCCTCAAGACCTAATCTCCTTCCAAAGATCTCATTTCCTAATACCACCACCTTGAGGATCAGGATGTCAACATCTGAATTTAGGGGGGTAGGTACAAGCATTCATAATATAGCAAATAACATCTTTTTAATGGAAAGAACATGTTTAATTTTTGTAACTTTCTATTTTGTATTGGGGTATAGCCAATTAACAAACAATGTTGAGCAAGTTTCAGGTGAACAGTGAAGGGATTCAGCCATACATGTACATGTATCCATGTACATGTATGTGTGTATGTGTGCTTAGGCATGTCTGACTCTTTTGACCCCATGAACTGTGTAGTCCACCAGACTCCTCTGTCCGTGTAATTTTCCAGGCAAGAATATTGGAGTGGGTTGCCATTTCCTATTCCAGGGGACCTTCCTGACCCAGGAATTGGACCTGCATTTCTTGTGTCTGCTGCATTGACAGCCAGATTCTTTACCACTCCGCCACTGGGAAGCCCATACGTGTATCCATTCTTCTCCAAACTCTCCTTGCATCCAAGCTGCCACATCACATTGAGCAGAGTTCCATGTGCTATACAGCAGGTCCTTATTGGTCATCCATTTTAAATATAGAATTGAGGCATCATGTCCTAAGTATTTTATTTAATAAATAAAGCCTGTGTCTAATTTGGTACTTCAATACGTCTTTCCTTGGCTTGGTTAAAGACCTGTCTCTTACTGTGTTTGTCTTTCTCCACCCACCTCTTTTTTTTTAATGCTGTAAAATCCAAATCCCATATTCACTGCAAAAAAATTTCAACTGAGATGTTACAAATGAGATAAAAATTTAATATATTGTCCTTCTAACAAATATATACTAACCTCTTTAAATCCTTTTTATAATAAGATGGGCATTCCTAAGTCAAAAAGCAATACCATTAATCAGTTAACTTCATTTTATTATAGGGCTTCCCTGGTAGCTCAGCTGGTAAAGAATCTGCCTGCAATGGGGAAGACCTGGGTTTGATCCCTGGGTTGGGAAGATCCTCTGGAGAAGGGAATAGCTAGCCGTTCCAGTATTCTGGACTGGAGAGTCCATGGGGTTGCAAAGAGTCAGACATGACTGATACTTATTTTTTATCCCTTCATTTTCATCTCTCTTTCTTGTCTGGGGGAAGAACCCACTATTTTATTGACGCTTACTAGTTGTGAATAAGTGTTATTTTACCATATTTTCATTATAGATATTACAAATGTCTACAGTTGTGAAATTTGTTGAAACTGCGTCACTGTTAATTTTGGTAGTAGAATGTTCTTTTTTATGTTTGGTAATGAATAACTTTATGTTCATCTAAATAGGGCTTCCCTGGTGGCTCAGATGGGAAAGGATCTGCCTACAAGGTGGAAGACCAGGGTTTGATCCCTGGGTTGGGAAGATCCCCTAGAGAAGGAAATGGCAACCCACTCCAGTATTCTTGCCTGGAAAATTCCATGGACTGAGGAGCCTGGTAGGCTACAGTTCATGGGTTTGCAAAGAGTCGGACACGACTGAGCAACTTCACTTCATCTAAATAAATAGAAATAATCTAGTCCCCTGTGGGGGGGGCCTTATAGTAATAGTAAATCTTTCTCTTTTGCTCAATCTTTCCAAGCTGTGTGTCTGTATGTGTGTGTTCATTATTTGTGGAGCTGCTGCTGTTATGTTCTGTGACGTGTGTTAAAGTTGTAAAATATACTCAACTTGGTGGCCCTTGCCAGGCCACATTTAGTAATTTTGGGCTAATCTTTTGGTGTTTTGCCAGCATGCTATCCACAGAAGCCAACATGAATTCTATGAAGCTATTTATTCTGTCTTTTAATTGATACCATGTGTGAAGCATTGATGGCTGCCAAGAGTTTCAAGAATGAAAATATTCAGCATGGTTATGGGTCTTCTTCCCAGAA
Organism: Budorcas taxicolor; assembly: GCF_023091745.1. Lineage (NCBI taxonomy): Eukaryota > Metazoa > Chordata > Mammalia > Artiodactyla > Bovidae > Budorcas > Budorcas taxicolor. Next base: position 26,778,927 of record NC_068917.1, on the reverse strand, counting down.
ACATTTGGTAGTGATTTCTCTATTTCTCTGTGGATCTTTTGCTATCAAATATAATTAAGAATATGAAAAGACAACCTAAAACTGTGAAATTTTTAAAAACAATTTGAAGAGAGTAAATTGGATAACCCTCTATTTAAAGAGGGCTTCCCTGATAGCTCAGTTGGTAAATAATCTGCCTGTGATGCAGGAGACCCCAGTTCAATTCTTGGATCGGGAAGGTCCCCTGGAGAAGGGATAGGCTATCCACTCCAGTATTCCTGGGCTTCCGTTGTAGCTCAGCTGGTAAAGAATCCACCTGCAATGCAGGAGACCTGGGTTTGATCCCTGGGTTGGGAATATCCCCTGCAGAAGGGAAAGGCTACCCTCTCTAGTGTTCTGGCCTGGAGAATATCCATGGTCAGAGGAGCCTGGAGAGCTACAGTCCACGAGGTCACAAAGAGTCGGACACCACTGAGCAACTAAGCACACAGGCTTTCTCATCCTTGCCTTTGTATTATGAGTTAACTCTTAACTCATGGACAATGGACAATGGACTCTTCAATTTTGAAAGTCATTATGAGACTCATTTGTCCTTGATAGGGTCAGATTCAACCTGTAATTATTGCTGCTTAATCATTTATCATGGTCTCCAGTGAGAGATTGAAAGGATGGATTCCATCTGAATAAAGACAACATATTGTCTTTTGTAACTGGCTTCTTTCACTTAACATATTTATGAGGTTCATCACCTTTAAAGTATGTACCAATACTCCACTTCTTTTTATGATCCAATAATATTTGATGCAACTATCTTATGTTTTATCATCCATTCATCATTTGATGAGCATTTGGATTTTTGCTGATTATTATGAATATTGCTGCTGTGAATATTGTGAACATGTTATTGCATGGACATATGTTTTCATTTTTGAGGGATATATACCTAGGAATAAAATTGCTGGATTATATGGTTACTCTGTGTTTACTATTTAAGGAGCTTCCAGAACTGTTTTCCAAAGTGGCTGTGCTGTTTTATGTTCACACCAGCAGAGTGTGGATGTTCTAATTTCTCCCCATTTCAGCAATGCTTATCTGCTTTTTTGTTTTAACTGTAGCCTTCCTAGTGAGTGGGGGCTTCCCTGGTGGCTCAGAGGGTAAAGTGTCTGCCTGCAATGCAGGAGACCCCAGTTCAATTCCTGGGTCAGGAGGATCCCCTGGAGGAGGAAATGGCAATCCACTCCAGCACTCTTGCCCGGAAAATCCCATGGCTGGAGAAGCCTGGTAGGCTACAGTCCATGGGGTCGCAGAGAGTCGGACACAACTGAGCGACTTCACTTCACTTCTTCACTTCCTAGTGAGTACAAAGTTTTATCGCATGTGGCTTTGATTTGCATTTCCCTGATGACTAGTGATATTGAGCATATTTTCACATGTGTGTTAGCCACTTGTGTATCTTTTTGAAGTACTCTATTCAGGTCCTTCACCCCACTCCAGTACTCTTGCCTGGAAAATCCCATGGACAGGAGGAGCCTGGAAGGCTGCAGTCCATGGGGTTGCTCAGGGTCAGACAAGACTGAGCAACTTCACTTTCACTTTTCACTTTCATGCATTGGAGAAGGAAATGGCAACCCACTCCAGTGTTCTTGCCTGGAGAATCCCAGGGACGGGGGAGCCTGGTGGGCTGCCGTCTATGGGGTCACACAGGGTCGGATACGACTGAAGCAACTTAGCAGCAGCAGCAGCATTCAGGTCCTTTGCATATTTTCTTCTCTGTTGCTTTTAACTTCCCTGCTTTTAACATGACCCTGGTCAGCTGTGTTAGGTTTCATTCCTATAGGAATGATTGGTAAAACAATTTTGTCTTCTTGCTTCTAAGAAGCAAAGGATATTGGATACTGGATAAGTATTCTTATAAGCAAAGGATAAATAGAGGATACTGGGAAATCATGAATTCTTTTCTGGGCCTTTTACTATAAAGAGAGCTTTTTATGAAGCCATGTGAAATATCAAGTAAAGACACATATGTTCCACTTAGCTATTTTGCTCACAGATGACATTTCCTTTATTTTTATACGAAATTAGCAGAGTGCTTTCAGATGGAAAACTATTAGAGATATTTTAATAATAATAATAGTAAGCATCTATTGACTTCCTGAGTGCTTTCTATGTAGTAAGCACTGTATACTATAATCGTTATATTTATTACATGATTTAATCTTATGGAAAAAAACTCTTTATGTGATAAGGTACTGTTTTCTTCTGGGAGGCTGACAGAGGTTAAATAATTGCCCAGAGTCATCCAGCTAAAATGTTGTGGAGCCAGGATTCAAACCCAGGTCTACCTGAATTCAGAGACAATATGTTAATCACTTAAAAAAACCCCACAGCTTTATTGAGATACAATTCATATACTGTCACTGTGTGTTTTTGCTGGTCATGTTTTTGTTCATTGCCCTTGTCCTGTTCTGATATTAAATGGATAAGTCTTTTTGTGGCATTAAGATTGAACTCTTTCCTTCGTACTTCTCTATTTCCTTTATGATACATTAATGCATAAGTTTTCAAATTATTTAGGCTTTGCATAGAGATCCTAATGAAAAAAATATTTGAGCCAAAATAGATTGATTTTTGGTGCTTTATGGGTTATTTATTGAATTTTATATTTTAAAGCTGTATTGACATGTTTCTTCATATATGCATGCTCAGCCACATCTGACTCTTTGAAGTGTTTTTATCCTACTTTAGATTTTTATATTAATAACATCACATTTACTTTGGATAGTGAAAGCATCCTTCATCCACATTTCACAAAACCATTTTGATTTTTCCATTTTTCCCATTGTATTTTCTTTGCACATATATTTTATACTTTCCCTCTTCTCAATTTACATCTTACTAGAATGATTTTTGATGTAGCTACAGGTTTTCATGGCTTAATTATTTTCCATTGAGTGAAAGTATCATATGTAATCAAATAATTCATTTTCAATTGGATTCTAAAGTTTTATAATTAGTCTAAGAAGTAATTACATATGTAAGGTTTTTCCTTTCTTTTGAATTGTTTTCTTGAACTAAATATTTTAGAGTTTTATGGATATTTTATGATCTTATGGTTAGTTTACTTTTTTAATGTTAATTAATTTTTTATTGTTGATTGGTTTACAATATTGGTTTGATTTCTGTCATATGTCAGTGTGAATTAGCCATAGGTGTAGACATGTGCCCTGCCTCTTGACTCTCCCTCCCGGCTCCTGACCATTCCCACCCCTCTAGGTTATTACAGAGTCCCTGTTTGAGTTCCCTGAGTCATACAGCAAATTCCCATTGGCTGTCTCAATAAACATGGAAAGTTACTTAAAAAATAAGAATGGATAGTCACTCCCTTCTCCAGGGGATCTTCCCAACCCAAGGCTCAGAGCCAGGTCTCCCACACTGAAAGGGGATTCTTTACCAGCTGAGCTACCGGGGAAGCCCAACTAACACTAACATATATAAATAGTTAGCTTATTTCTTAAGTAACTTTCCATGTTTATTGAGCATGAAATAGAAAGTTGTAATGTAGCAATTTGTTCCTAAGTTTCTGGCAGTATTATTTGTTAGTACAGAGAACAGTTCAATTATATCATCACTTCATTTAGGGCAGCATTTCTTCTTGTTATATGACAATTCTGCTTGTTACCCCTGAGGGGCCCGTATAGAAAAGGAAGGTCTAAAATGAGTATTTTTTCCTCACAGTGGATTTGCCCTGTGTAGGCTTAGCTTTGGAGCTTTGGAGAATATTTAAGAGGAGTGGAAGTGATTTAAAATATTTATTTTAAAATCATTGATGTATTGTTATGAATACTTTTAAAAGATGTTTTAGAAATCCATCTTGTTGACTAAAGATCATATTTAAATCCATACTTTTTATTTTACACTTAAAAAGTGCTGTCATTGTTTTGCCTTTTGGGTTTATGGGCTGTAAGTGTAAAAGGGATCCTGTTTATCAAGTTTGTTGCCTGTTGGAAAAGATGTTCAAATAGAAGGGCTGGCAGCCTTTCAACAGTGTTCTGCCAAGTTTTTCATTTATTCCCTGATGAGTAGAAGTAGTGAGAAGACCAAGGGAAAAAGAGAGGGCACAGCTTCCCCCTGTCCTATGTCCACTGCAGTGCACACGCTGGGCAAAAATTCTCTAGGCAGGACACCAAAAACATCAATTTTAAAATAAAAATATTGAAAACTGAAGCCAGGCTGTGCAAGGTTCTCTGGATATAAAGATTTATGAACATGTTCAGCCTTCTAGGGGCGCACAGCCGAGTAGGGGAAAGCATCATGTTAAGTACACCAAATGTATTTGAAATTCAGAAATAGTGCAGAGGAAAGATACAACATCAAAGGACTACTTTTCTAAATCTCAAGCAGCAACATCAGGTGGCAGAGGAAAAGAATATTTAGGACTAGAAGAAAGAGACTCTGTGAATCACTAGTACCTTTAGTTTTTCTTTCTTTTTATGTAAACAGTTGGTCAGTTCAGTTCAGTTGCTCAGTCGTGTCCAACTCTTTGCGACCCCATGAATCGCAGCACGCCAGGCCTACCTGTCCATCACCAACTCCCGGAGTTCACTCAGACTCACGTCCATTGAGTTAGTGATGCCATCCAGCCTTCTCATCCTCTGTCGTCCCCTTCTCCTCCTGCCCCCAATCCCTCCCAGCATCAGAGTCTTTTCCAATGAGTCAACTCTTCACATGAGGTGGCCAAAGTACTGGAGTTTCAGCTTTAGCATCATTCCTTCCAAAGAAATCCCAGGGCTGATCTCCTTCAGAATGGACTAGTTGGATCTCCTTGCAGTCCAAGGGACTCTCAAGAGTCTTCTCCAACACCACAGGTCAAAAGCATCAATTCTTTGGCGCTCAGCCTTCTTCACAGTCTAACTCACACATCCATACATGACCACTGGAAAAACCATAGCCTTGACTAGACGGACCTTAGTCGGCAAAGTAATGTCTCTGCTTTTGAATATGCTATCTAGGTTAGTCATAACTTTTCTTCCAAGGAGTAAGCATCTTTTAATTTCATGGCTGCAGTCACCACCTGCAGTGATTTTAGAGCCCAAAAGAATAAAGTCTGCCACTGTTTCCACTGTTTCCTCATCTATTTCCCATGAAGTGATGGGGCCAGATGCCATGATCTTTGTCTTCTGAATGTTGAGCTTTAAGCCAACTTTTTCACTCTCCTCTTTCACTTTCATCAAGAGGCTTTTTAGCTCCTCTTCACTTTCTGCCATAAGGGTGGTGTCATCTGCATATCTGAGGTTATTGATATTTCTCCCGGCAATCTTGATTCCAGCTTGTGCTTCTTCCAGCCCAACATTTCTCATGATGTACTCTGCATATAAGATAAATAAGCAGGGTGACAATATACAGCCTTGACGTACTCCTTTTCCTATTTGGAACCAGTCTGTTGTTCCATGTCCAGTTCTAACTGTTGCTTCCTGACGTGCATACAGATTTCTCAAGAGTCAGATCTGGTGGTCTGGTATTCCCATCTCTCTCCTAGAATTTTCCACAGTTTATTGTGATCCACACAGTCAAAAGGCTTGGCATAGTCAAGAAAGCAGAAATAGATGTTTTTCTGGAACTCTCTTGCTTATTCCATGATCCAGCAGATGTTGGCAATTTGATCTCTGGTTCTTCTGCCTTTTCTAAAACCTGCCTTTTCTAAGCTTGAACATCAGGGAGTTCAAGGTTCACGTATTGCTGAAGCCTGGCTTGGAGAATTTTGAGCATTACTTTACTAGTCTGTGAGATGAGTGCAATTGTGCGGTAGTTTGAGCATTCTTTGGCATTGCCTTTCTTTGGGATTGGAATGAAAACTGACCTTTTCCAGTCCTGTGGCCACTGCTGAGTTTTCCAAATTTGCTGGCATATTGAGTGCAGCATTTTCACAGCATCATCGTTCAGGATTTGAAATAGCTCAACTGGAATTCCATCACTTCCACTAGCTTTGTTCGTAGTGATGCTTTCTAAGTCCCACTTGACTTCACATTCCAGGATGTCTGGCTCTAGATGAGTGATCACACCATCGTGATTATCCGGGTCATGAAGGTCTTTTTTGTACAGTTCTTTTGTGTATTATTGCCACCTCTTCTTAATATCTTCTGCTTCTGCTAGGTCCAGACCATTTCTGTCCTTTATTTAGCCCGTCTTTGCATGAAATGTTCCCTTGGTATCTCTAATTTTCTTAAAGAGATCTCTAGTCTTTCCCATTCTGTTGTTTTCCTCTATTTCTTTGCATTGATCGCTGAAGAAGGCTTTCTTATCTCTTCTTGCCATTCTCTGGAACTCTGCATTCAGATGCTTATATCTTTCCTTTTCTCCTTTGCTTTTCACTTCTCTTCTTTTCACAGCTCTTTGTAAGGCCTCCACAGACAGCCAGTTTGCTTTTTTGCATTTCTTTTCCATGGGGATGGTCCTGATCCCTGTCTCCTGTACAATGTCATGAACCTCATTCCATAGTTCATCAGGCACTCTATCTATCAGATCTAGGCCCTTAAATCTATTTCTCACTTCCACTGTATAATCATAAGGGATTTGATTTAGGTCATACCTGAATGGTCTAGCAGTTTTCCCTACTTTCTTCAATTTAAGTCTGAATTTAGTAATAAGGAGTTCATGATCTGAGCCACAGTCAGCTCCTGGTCTTATTTTTGTTGACTGTATAGAGCTTCTCCATCTTTGGCTGCAAAGAATATAATCAGTCTGATTTTGGTGTTGAACATCTGGTGATGTCCATGTGTAGAGTCTTCTCTTGTGTTGTTGGAGGAGGGTGTTTGCTATGACCAGTGCATTTTCTTGGCAAACCTCTATTTGTCTTTGCCCTGCTTCATTCTGCATTCCAAGGCCAAATTTGCCTGTTACTCCAGGTGTTTACGAAATGGCAACCCACTCCAGTATTGTTACCTGGAAAATCCCATGGATGGATTAGCCTGGTTGCTACAGTTCATGGAGTCGCAAAGAGTCGGACACAACTGAGCAACTTCACTCACTTCACTCACTCCAGGTGTCTCTTGACTTCCTACTTTTGTATTCCAGTCCCTTGTATTCAAAAGGACATCTTTTTTGGGTGTTAGTTCTGAAAGGTCTTGTAGGTCTTCTTAGAACCATTCAAGTTCAGCTTCTTCAGCATTACTGGTTGGAGCATAGACTTGGATTACCATGATATTGAATGGTTTGCCTTGGGAACGAGTAGAGATCATTCTGTCGTTTTTGAGATTGCATCCAAGTACTGCATTGTATCAAGGTATAATTCACATACTATCCAGCTCATCTATTTATAGTGTGAAATTTAGTCACTTTTTGAATATTGGTTGTGCGTCCACCATCACAATCATTTTAGAACATTTTCATTACCCCGAAAAGAAGTTGCACACCTTCCATACCACCCCTATGCCCCACACCTCGCCCCCACCATAGGGAACCACTAATTTAATTTCTGTCTTTATAGATTTGCCTATTCTGGACATTTCATGTAAATGAAGTCAAACAATATGCGGCCTTTTGTTACTGGCTTTTTAGTTAGCATAATGTTTTCAAGATTTCATCCATATTGTAGCATGTATCAATTCTTCATTCCTTTTTATAGTTAAGTAATATTTCACTGTATGGCTATACGACATTTTATTTATCCATTCATCTACATTTTATTCATCCATTTATCAGTTAATGGACATTTGATTTGTTTCCAGGTAGCTCAGTGGTAAAGAATCTGCCTGCCCAGGCAGGAGATGCAGGTTCAATCCCTGGATCAGGAAGATCCCCTGGAGCAGGGAATAGCAACCCATTCCAGTATTCTTGCCTGAAAAATCCCGTGGAAGGAAGAGGCTGGTGGGCTGCAGTCCACAGGGTCATAAAGAGTCAGGCATGATGGAGCTCACGTGCGCCACACCTGGGCTGTTTCCACTTTTGGGCTATTATGAATAATGCTGCTGTGAACCTCCGTTTTCAAGTTCTTGTGTGAACACATGCTTTGTTTTTCTTGGGTATATATCTTAGAGTGGAATGACTGGATCATGTAATTATATGTAACCATTTTAGTAGCTGCCAGGCTGTTTTCCAAAGCAGTTGTGTTTTATATCCCATCAACAGATATCTTTTCTTCTGTTCTCCCCAAATAATGGATATACTCCTAGGTAGGCATTGCCACTGAAGTATTTTTAGCTATGACTTTCATTCTTACTAAAATGTACATGATATGAATAGTCACTGAAGAATAAGAATATCATAGAATATGTTCTGTAATATGGGAGTCTAGTGGGAAAAGAGGAATCGGGAGCTGCCCTCACCAACTTTTTCTTTATAATTTTTCTGGGGCACTGTTCCTGCCACTCAAAATGATTTTGTCATCTGTCTTTGGTAGGTTGACAGCCCTTGTTGTAATATAATAGATAGCTTTTTTGAGGGGTTTTGGTTTTTAATATTTATTTATTTGGCTATATCACACATTATGTGGGATTTAGTGTTGTAGCACATGGTCCCTCTCATTGCCATGCTCGAGAGTTGTGGCATGTGGGATCCTAATTCCCAGATCAGGGATCAAACCCATGTCCCCTGCATTGCAAGACAGATTCTTAACTGTTGGACCACAGGGAAGTCCCAGTAGATACCGTCTTTGACCAGTAATCAGTAAGGACCCTGAATGGTTTAATGTTTATGATATTAAGGATGTTTGTCTTTATATAAATCACTAACATTTATAGAAATTAGAATTTGAAAACCTTTGCCAATTTTCTTTCATTATCATAGGACTAATATTTTTAATTAATTCTAGTATTAATTAAAAGTAAAAATTACAGATATCTACCCTTTCTTGCAGAACCTGGCCTGTTTCTCCACGTTGGAGGGACAAGTTAATACCAAGTAACAGTAGCAGCTCCCTTTTGAGAAGTATGTACTTTAATTTGCATCACCTCTCTTGGCTTTTAGATTTACATTTTCTGCTAGACTCAGGTAGTCCTTAGAGTTATGTCCTTTATTTTAATCATTAAAATAATTTCATGTAAGTAATCTCAGTTTGCCCATGTAACAACTCTCCCTTCATTTTTCCAAACCACTCTTTAAAAAAGATATCATATGATTGGCTAATAAATATGGAAAAATGTCAACATTGTTGGTCAATGGGAAACAAACACACCACTGAAATCAGTAATTAAAAAAAAGAAAACTGATGATATCAAACATTGGAGAAGGTGTAAAGTGACTTGATATCTCTTACACTACTGGCAGAACTATAAAATGATACAGTCACTGTTGAAAAATATTTGGCAGTTTCTTATAAAGTTGAATGTATACTTATGATCCAGCATTTTACTTCTAGATATTTATCTGAGCCAATGAAAACATATCCACAAAAAGACTTGTATATGAGTGTTCATTTCAGCTTAATGATTATAGCATATTTGGAAACAACTCAAATGGGTATTGTATTTATACATTGGAATGCTATTCACCAATAAAAAGGAAAGGACCACTGCTACTTGCAACAATATGGATGAATCTCTGAAGCCTGCTCAGTGAAAGGAGCCAGTCAAAAAGTCCATACATCTCATTTTTATGAAATTCATGAATAGGCAAAATTCATCTATGAGGATAGAAATCAGCATGGTAATTGACTTGGGGTGGGGAGAAGAGTAGACTAGAAAGGGGCAAGAGATAATTTTCTGGACTGTGGTCTGTATCTAAGAGCTGTTAGATACTTGAACTATAACTAATTCAAATTGTGTTGTGCTCTAAGTGTAAAATGTACAGCAGATTGATGTCTTAGTATGAAAAATTATATAAAATATCTCATAATATTTGTAGGTTATTTTACATGTTAAAATGATGTTTTGGATAGATTGGGTTAAGTAAAAATGACAGTAATTCAAATTAATTTAATCTGTCTCCTTTTACTTTTTAAAAATGTGGTTACTAGAAAATTTTAAATTGCATATGTGACTCACATATTTCCACAGTCTGTATCACGATGGAGGTGGTGGTTACAATAGTGTGTACATTTGTCAGGATTCATTGAAATATACAATTAAGATCTGTACTTTTTGCAGTGTGTTGTTATACTTTAATACTACAAAACTATTAAAGCTGCATATTTTCATGCTAGTGAATATGTCTGGCATTTGGTGTCCATTATAGCCTGTATTACACTTCATAGTAATCTTGTAATGTAGGTGCTATTTGCTCATGAGCCTGGCAAGTCAAATAACATCCAAATTGACATGATAAGGTAGATATTCACATGCTCTTTATACTGCTTGTGCTTTTCCACTGTATCATGTTGCTTTTCCGCTTGTGATAAAAGTGTGAATGTACTTTGGGGACAGTACAAGTTTTGCTTCTTCAGCCATAGATTTCTAAATCTGTGCTCTGGGTGGTGGTGAATGAGTCATAGTTTTTCAGAAATTTAATTCTTTAACCACATAGGAATCTAGTAACATTGCTTCTGATGCTTCAAGGAGGAAAATGACTTTCAGTCTAAACAAATTGCCCACAGTTGGAAGAGAAACAGCTTTTGGTGTGTGCATAAATGAAAATCAGTACATTGTACTGAAAAAGAGGGCTCATTCACTTTTAAGATTTTTCTCTCTTAAGTCCTTGAGATGGGAATGTGAGGCAGCGCTAACCCTCTGTTTTCTTAATCAGCTGTGAGTCTCTTGTAGCAAAAATTAATAGGCGTTGCAGGATCATGAAGAAAAGCTCTTTCATCCCGCCTAGCTCCAAGAGGGTGTTATATTTTCAAAGCAGAGTATTGTACAATTGAGCAATAGATAAGGAGGGGAGGGCCCTTTCCTGGGGATTCTTGACCGCTGGAAGAGTTCACTCCAGGCCATTTGTCACTGAAGTGATTTTCCCGGAAATTCCCTATGCCAGGGTTATGTTTTGGCTATTCTACCCTCTTTTATTGATTTATTTCTGAAATCATGGGGTAAGGTAGTTCTCCCTGCCCTCTCCCATCATCCCAACTCTTTGTCTAGCTGCTCTTTCAGGGCTCCATGGGGTGGGAACGATTTTCAGTGGGACTCAGATTTTCAACAGGATTGGGTTTGGAAGGTTTAGGGAGTCAATGTGGTATTAAAATGGCCAATAGAAATCCTGCATTTTGTTTAAGCATTTTTCAGCGTGGTAAATATAATTTAATATGGAAATGTGATACATTGTTCCACGGCAGATTTTTCTCAGCTGTGTACAGTAAGGGTTCTGTCACCTACTGTGGATTCAGTATTTATTACTTATTCTCTGGAACCTCTTTTGTTGTTCTTATGTTTTGTTTGTGGGGACATTTAAAGGTGGATTCCCAGCTCGACCTTGCAGAGGAGTTGATTAAGTTTAATTTGCTATGCATTAGGCAAGGAATTTGCTTGTCTTTCTGACCCGAGCTCTATGTTATTTGTAGCTGAGGCATGTTTTTTGATGCCTTCAGTTCTTCCTGGGCATGAAAACGCTTTTTGTACATTTGTTGAATCTATTTCCACGCTGAGCTTTTTATGTACTACACAATGACTCTTTGCAGTTGAAAGTTGTAGTTTGGCCTTATTTTTAACTATAAAGGGACAGCAGGAACTTGCCTTTTCTTAAACATTCGTGGATATTATAACATTTACTTTGTCATGCTGTAAGTATATTTTTAAATATGGTTTTTCATTTTCAAAATAAAATTTTAACTGACTGTAGTAAGTTGTAAAATGGAATACTATTGAACACATGTGTGAAATGTGTGGGAAAATTCAAATACTGACATTTCCTGTTTAAATAGAAAAGACTTCAGCTTTCAATAATTAGTTAATTGGTCATTTTCAGTTTTTTATAGACAGTATTTTGTAGATAATGCAAAATCAAACACTAAATCAAACTTAGAGAAAATTTTAAATTTAAAGTCTTGGCATTTTATCATTTCCTGATTTTGCGCTTATGAGCCCATCCTCTCTCCTCTGTCTGACCTTTACCGTACCTAGATTTGGCGTGATCTTTTAGGTACTTCACTCTGAACATTTTACAACCTCAGCTTTCTAAGTTATGACATTTAGGAACCCCTTCTCCCTGCTGTTCATTATTTTAATTCCGTTTCCGCTTAATTCCATTTTATTTTGTATTTAAAATTTTTTCGTATGAAAAGATTTCCCTCTTAAAGTGGAATTTGCTCTCTGAGGATTATTAACTGATGTGAGTAATCTGTGACCAAACATGAACGCTGTTTAGGGTATCCAGCCGTGAGTTTCCGGCTCTCAGTCACAAACCTAGGGTATTCTTTAAAAGATCAAATGAACTGGACACTAGGAGGGTTTTAATGATGCCAGTTAACATCAGAAGAGCGGGGCTCAGTGGTTGCAAATTGTGCTCATCTGAATAAACGCCACTGAGCTAGAAATAATGACATGACTAAAAGGATGCTAATTGTGTGCCATTCTGCCATTGCTGTGAATAAAATATATCATTTAAGCTTATACAAGGGGTGGGTTTTTCTGGGATAAATGGAGACATAGGATGTAGAGAGAGGGGGTCTCTGAAGAAGGGTTGTAGATTAAATGGCATTACACATTTGAAAGGCTTTATGGATTTTGAGATGTGATGGAAAACATTATTTTGGTACCTTCTAAGAAATTCACATATACCATTAAGTGACCTAGAATTTTTAAAAACTTATTCATCATATACCCATGTGAACCTAGAATTAAACTTTTATTAAAAATGTCATTGTTACCTGTGGTAATTAAACTTATCTCCATGCTATATAAATGTGTTGGCCTTTTTTTAAAAAAAATCTTTTTATTTTGTATTGGGGTATAGCCAATTAACAATGTTGTGAAGCTTCAGGTGAACAGGGAAGAGATTCAGCCATACATGTATCCGTTCTCCCTCCAATTCCCCTCCCATCGAGGCTGCCACATAACAATGAGCAGAGTTCTGTGTGCTATGCTGCAGGTCTTTGTTGGTTATCCATTAAATGTGTTGATCTTACCTTCTCATTTCCCAAGATAAAATATCACTAAGAGACTTATTTCCAGAAACATTAACATTTCCAGGTTAGACTTCACTTTAATTAGATAACTAAAATCATGTGTTAGTGAAAGGCTTGGGAAGTATTGGGAATTAAATAAGTAAACTTTTGGTAAATCTTTATATAGGTACAAAATTACTTGGAATGCCTCTTTAACATGCTTACAAATCCAGAAGTCGTATTTAAAGGAGATAGTATATTATTTTGTTTTAGGATTCTTTAGTTTTAAGTTTGAAAGACTTTGCAAAGTTGACCAGAAAAGGATTCGTTCAAGTCTATGGACTATACTATTAATTGGATGTTGTTCTAATGCCCTTCTCATGTTTTCAGTGTATATTACTTATCTTTCATGATTTAAATGACTTCATACCTATGTAGGCCTTGCTGTTAGGTTTTTGAGCTTTATTAAAAGCTGGGCTTAGATCTTCTCATAGTACCATAATGAAACCTGTTGCTCTAGATTCTAATTCAATAGTAACGAGTAAGATATTCTCAGAGGTACCATTCCTTTTGCTTCAGGGCCATGGCACACTGCCTCTACTTATGTAAGTGGTTGTTTGAACAATTAACTTGCTTCAGTGATTCACAGGGTCATATGACTTTGATCTGAAATTGTTGAAAACAGGTCAAACAAGAGTATCGCTGACTTTGTTTCATCATGTTACACTTATAGCTTCAGTGAAAGTGAATTTCCTTCACTTTCACTTGTTTGGCTCAACTACTCTGTCCACATTATGGACTTCATTGAAAAATGAATGGCAGTGATGTCTAGTGTGGTCTTCAAAATTCCGTGGTTAACTTGAGCTACAAAGTCAGAATCCTTTAGAGATGAAGCCCAATCTCTCTATTTTTTAATGAGTTCCTCAGTGACTCTGGTATTCAGTGATGTTTGGGAGCATAGTCAAGAGCATCAGTCTCTAAAATGTTTTGTGTATAAGTCCAGCCAGGAGGTATGGGAAGAAGATATTAGAATATTTCTTATTTATCTTTTATCTCAAAAAAGAGAGTAAAATTAAGCTCTTGTAATATTTAATACAGGGATGGATGGTTTCTTTACCTGAATTTCCATCAGATGGTCACATGTCACCCAGAGAAGCCAGGTATCCTAAAGGAAAAATGGGAGTTCCATAGTGAAGACTGGTGGTACCATCATCTCTCCTGTGTTAGAATATAGCAATCCATTGCAGTTTATGCATATGTATTAAATAAATTCATAAAATGTATACATACATACACATATATACAAATATGTAGTTGTGTCATTTAATATATATTTACATTTATATGTGTATAATTACATGCATGTATGTATATGTGGTTATATCATTTTACTATACATGCTGATTCCACATATGAGTTGTTGAAAGATTTATCTGAAGCACTATTAACCTTGACTTTATGGAATTTTCTTCATTCCTTTATGGTATGCCTGAGCACAACTGCACACAAATTGTTTGCCTTTTATTTTTTGAGCTGTGTAATAGCTATATTTTTTCTGACAACTGTGTCTTTTTAAGAAAGTCCCAGTTTTACTGAGATATAATTCACATATCATAAAGTTCACTCTTTTAAAGTGCAGTTTGATGATTTTTTGGTAGATTCATAAAGCTGTACATCAACTACCACTATGAAAGCACTTTTAAATCATTCCTGTAGGCTGGATAATGACCCTCAAAGATATCCAGGTCCTAATCTCTGGAACCTATGAATGTTACCCTATATAATAAAGGGGATTTTGTGTATATGATGACGTTAAAGATCTTGAGATGTGTAGATTATCCTGGACTATCTGTCCAGTTCAGTTCAGTTCAGTCTCCGACTCTTTGGACCCCACAGACCACAGCATGCCAGGCCTCCCATTCTATCACAAACTCCCGGAGTTTACTCAAACTCATGTCCATTGAGTCGGTGATGCCATCCAACCATCTTATCCTCTGTCCCCTTCTCCCCCTGCCCTCAATCTTAACCAGCATCAGGGTCCCTTAAAATGAGTCACCTCTTCGCATAAGGAGGCCAAAGCATTGGAGTTTCAGCTCCAACATCAGTCCTTCCAGTGAACACTCAGGACTGATTTCCTTTATGATGGAGTGGTTGGATCTCCTTGCAGTCCAAGGGACTCTCAAGAGTCTTCTCCAACACCACAGTTCAAAAGCATCAATTCTTTTTCACTCAGCTTTCTTTATGATCCAACTCTCACACCCATGCATGACTACTGTAAAAACCATAGCCTTGGCTAGACGGACCTTTGTTGGCAAGGTAATGTCTCTGCTTTTTAATATGCTGTCTAGGTTGGTCATAACTTTCCTTCCAAGGAGTAAGCATCTTTTAATTCCATGGCTGCAAGCACCATCTGCAGTGATTTTGGAGCCCCCAAAAATAAAGTCTGACACTGTTTCCACTGTTTCCCCATCTATTTCCCATGAAGTGATGGAACCGTATGCCATGATCTTTGTTTTCTGAATGTTGAGCTTTAAGCCAACTTTTTCACTCTTCTCTTTCACTTTCATCAAGAGGCTCTTCAATTCTTCTTCACTTTCTGACCACTGTCATCTGCATATCTGAGGTTATGGATATTTCTCCCGGCAATCTTGATTCCAGCTTGTGCTTTACCCAGCCCAGCATTTTTCATGATGTACTCTGTATATAAGTTAAATAAGCAGGGTGACAATATACAGCCTTGACTTACTCCTTTTCCTATTTGGAACCAGTCTGTTGTTCCATGTCCAGTTCTAACTATTGCTTCCTGACCTGCATATGGATTTCTTAAGAGGCAGGTCAGATGGTCTGGTATTCCCATCTCTTTCAGAATTTTCCACAGTTTATTGTGATCCACACAGTCAAAGGCTTTGGCATGGTCAATAAAGCAGAAATAGATGTTTTTCGGCAACTCTCTTGCTTTTTCAATGATCCAGTGGATGTTGGCAATTTGATCTCTGGTTCCTCTGCCTTTTCTAAGTCCAGCTTGAACATCTGGAAGTTCGCGGTTCACGTATTGCTGAGCCTGACTTGGAGAATTTTGAGCATTACTTTACTAGCATGTGAGATGAATGGAATTGTGCAGTAGTTTGAGCATTCTTTGGCATTGCCTTTCTCAGGGATTGGAATGAAAACAGATATTTTCCAGTCCTGTGGCCACTGCTGAGTTTTCCAAATTTGCTGACATATTGAGAGCAGCACTTTCACAGCATCATCTTTTAGGATTTGAAACTGCTCAACTGGAATTCCATCACCTCCACTAGCTTTGTTCGTAGTGATGCTTCCTAAGGCCCACTTGACTTCACATTCCAAGATGTCTGGCTCTAGGTGAGTGGTCACACCATCGTGGTATCTGGGTTGTGAAGATCTTTTTTTGTACAGTTCTTCTGTGTATTCTCGCCACCTCTTCTTAATATCTTCTGCTTCTGTTAGGTCCATACCATATCTGTGTGTTACCCTAAATGTAATCACAAGTGTGCCTTTAAGAAGGAGACAGGCTTAACTACTGTAAAGAGAGATGTGGCATGACAACTGAAAGAGAAGAAAAGGCGGTGTGATGGTGTGAGGAAGGGATCATGACCCATGGAATACTGGCAGCTGCCAGACACTAGCTTGCTGCTGCAAAGTCGCTCAGTCATGTCCAACTCTGTGCGATCCCATAGACAGCAGCCCACCGGGCTCCTCTGTCCCTGGGATTTTCCAGGCAAAAATACTGGAGTGGGTTGCCATTCCCTTCTCCAGGGGATCTTCCTGACCCAAGGATTGAACCTGGGTCTCCCACATTGCAGGCAGATTCTTTTACTGTCTAAGCTGGGGAACACCTTTTATTGAGCATACTATGTATTATAACCTGATTTTTCCATCTTAATATAGTGTGTACTTTTTTTCCTGGCAATATATATATACTTTTTTTTACACTTACATAGTATTTCATTGTATATTACATTTTCATATGTTGCCCAATCTTTTATTGATGAGTATTTTGTTTTCAGTTTTTTTATACTATGGTAGTACATTTTCTATGCCAACTTGATTTTCTGTGCCAACTTGACAGGCCTACGAAATGCCCAGATAGTTGGTAAAACATAATTTCTGTGTGTGTCTATGAGGGTATTTCTGACAGGGATTAGCATTTGAATCCTAGGCTTAGAAGCAAGATCTGCCCTTAACAGTGTGGCAGCATCAACTAATCCAATGATGGCTGGAAGGGAGCAAAAAAGCAAAGGAAGGGTAAATTCTCTTGATACGGGGCATCCTTCTTCTCTTGCCCCCAGACTTTGGAGCTCCTGCTTCTTGCACCTGCAGACACTGTGACTTACACTGCAGCCACCTGGTTCTCACGTCTTTGAACTTGATCTGATTTGCATCTCTTGCTTTCCTGGTTCTCCAGCCTGCAGACGTGGAACTTCTTGACCTCCACGACTGCTTGAGACACTTCCTCTAATAAATATTTTTCTCTATCCATCTCCCTATCTTTATTTATCTTTCTTCCTTCCCTCCTCCTTTCTTTTCTTTTTTGTTGGTTTTATTTCTCCAGAGAGTCCTAATACAAGCACAGCCCTTCATTTTGCAGAGAAGGAAAACCAAAGGTCATTTAGCTAATTAGTGGCACAGGCAAGGTTCCAGCTTAAACTTCTCTGATACCAAAATATCTGTTTCCCTGGTGTCAAACAGGTCCACACTAAATCTGAACTCTTTTTTTTTTTTTTTTTTGATAAAAAGATTTAGTGAGATAAAATTCACAAATAGTACAGTTCACTCATTTACACTTTGATGATTTTTAATATATTGACAGAGTTTTGCAACCATCATGACTTTCAAGTTTAGAACATTTTCATCACTCCCAAAAGAAGCTCTGTACCCCCTAACTATCATCGCACAGTGCCTCCATCCCTCCCCTGCCCCCAACCCTATACAATCAATGATTTACTTTTGGTCTCTCTAAATTTGCCTGTTTTCCATTTTGTATAAATGGAGTCATATAATATGTTGTATTTTGTGACTGGCTTCTTTCACACAACCTGGTGTGTGTGTGTGTGTGTGTGTTTTTAATCGGAGGATAATTGCTTTACAATATCATGTTGGTTTCTGCCATACCACAGTGTGAATCAGTCCTAATTGTGTGTGTGTGTGTGTGTGTGTGTGTGTGTGTGTGTATTCTCTCCCTCTTGAGCCTCCCTCTCCACTCCCATCTCTAAGTTGTCACCGAGCCAGGCCGGGCTCCCCGTGTTATATAGCAGCTGCCCACTAGCTAGCTATTTTACCCATGATGGCGTACATATGTCAGTGCTGATTTCTCAGTTCGTCCCACCCTCTTCTTTCCCGACTGTGTTCACAGTCTGTTCTCTACATCTGCATCTCCGTTCCTTCCCTGCAAATAGGTTCATTAGTACTGTTTTTCTAGATTTCATATATATGCATTGTATGGGATATTGTTCTCTTTCTGACTGACTTCATTCTGTATATCAGGCTCTAGGTTCATCTACCTCACCAGAACTGACTCAGATTCATTCCTTTTTATGGCTGAATAATATTTCATTATACACACACACACACACACACACACACACACACATTGTATATATGTATATATCTGCTATATAACACAGGGAGCCCGGCCTGGTTCCATGACAACTTAGAGTGGAATAGGAGGGGAGAGGGGAGCTCAGGAGGGAGAGAATACACACACACACAATTAGGACTGACTTGCACTGTGGTGTGGCAGAAACTAACACAACATTATAAAGCAATTATCCTCCATATACATAGATATATGCATAATCCTCTACATCTTTATCCATTCATCTGTTGATAGGCCTCTGGGATGCCTCACATCCTGGCGATTGCAAATAGTGCTGCGATGAACTTTGGCATACTTGTATCTTTTTGAACTATGATTTTCCCCAGTCGTGGGATTGCTGGGTCATATGGTAGTTTTATTCTTAATTTTTTAGGAAATCTCCACTGTTCTCCATAGTTAGCCTGGTGTTTTTAAGCTTCATCCATGTTGTAGCTTATTCAATCTAAACTCTTATGATGTCACTGGCTAGTATTTTCTTTGAGACCCTACAGGAAGCTCTTTGGTTACACCTGAATTTTAGTTACATAAGAATTTTTTCAGCATTTTTTCAGCTTTGTGCAGTATTGTCTTCCTGGGGTATATTTATTGATTATGTAGTTATTATATAGCCATGTATTTTTATCTGCTAAACAACTTCTAAGCAGTTGGAGTTGTTTTTTTTTTTTTAAGCTATTTTGATTGAATTTCTATTATTTTTCTTTTTTACCTTGAAGTCTAAATTCCATTTCTCTGAACAGGGGAAGGAACTGGCCTTTTTGGAAAATTCCCTCTGGTTATTTGTGAGGAATAAAGCACTAATCATTTTCTTGTCAAAGAACATTTCTGACACAATCTTACTGTGAATTTGGTAGTTCATGCCAGAAGAATGTCCGACATGAAATAGATAATTAATCCAGACAGAATCTAGCAAAACTGAAAAGTGAACGTCCCTGCAGGGAGCTCTTTGTGTCATTTCTTTCTGTTTCTGCAGAGAAATCAATGGAGTTTGCACTGGAAGATACTATTCCCTATAGGGAGGTGTCTTGGGGATGCTGCAGCTGCTCACGAGGGGGAGTAAAAGAGAACCCTAAAATCCTGGACCACTGCATAGTGAATCTCTTGGGTGACTTGATATCTAGATCAGTCTGTTTAGTATTAATAAATACTTGTTTCTACTTGAATCACTTCTATAGTTCCAGCCTCTTCTATCTATGCAGATATAAGAATGATAAGTCTGTACTGCAAACTGCCAGTTTTTCAGAAATATGAAACAATCTGAAGACCTCTGTCTTGCCTTCTTTGGAAATGGTATAATGATGTTAGGGATTGTTTGTATGACAGTTGTTTTATCCCATCAAGCACACTTATATTTTATTTACTATGCCACAACTTGGGATTTAGATATATGTCTTTCCATTACTTGCCATCAACAGGACAGAAGTTGAGCAACTCTAATCATCAGAAATACTGTCCCTTTATATTATAAGGGACTTTTAAAAAGGCAACTCAGTATTTATTCCTATTGTTTTCTACAACACTGCTTTGATAATACCCTGGACTCAGACATTAAAAGACTGTGAAGTTGCTTAAATAAACCTGTGCTAGTCATTTTTTAATACTTATAACCTTTAACCCCATGTTATTAGGATTGGAAAGAATGGTATTTTTCCCATTGTCTCTGCTCCATTGATCGTGGCTCCTTAAACTCTCTTAGCTCCTGTTATTGTATTTTGGTAACAGAAGTGTCCTGTTTTATGAATTGTGTGGGCTGAATTAGCTTAAGAGGGTTTCGCTGCACGATGATGGCTCGAGTCCTCTTAATTGCGAAGGCAGTTTCTTTTACCTTCATTATGAAAAGGGCAAATAAGGTGGTGTTCATAGCCTAAAGGTTTTTATAAAGCTTTCCCTCTGCTGGAGTAAAACATCAGGACAAAAGGAGTAGGCTGTTCTTTGGAACTGCTAGAAATAGCTTTTGGAGGTAAAATTAGAGTAATAGGCATCTATTGCCTCTGCAAAGGAACAAATGCATTGTTACGGCGCAAGAATTGAAGCAAAGACCCTGATTCTTTCATGATTCATTATTTTTCTATCAATAACTTTCTTTTACAATGTATAAAGCATGTTTGCATACAGTTGCCTCAATATTGCCTTTACTATTAACCTTGTGCTATACATGGAGCAGATGTTAGTAGTAGTATTTCTGTTTTGCAGCTGCGGAAACAGATTGAAGGAGATTAATGACTTTGCCATAGCCCCACAACTACCGAATAGGAGAATCTGGGCTTTATAACTCCAGTCATGAGCTCTTTCCAGTATATCATGCTACATTGGGTCTCCTTAACCTGTGCTGTTTACTGTTGCTAAGGTTCTTGTGGAAGAGTAACATGGAAAAGTGTCATTCTCCCCAAGAAACAGAAATGGCAACAAAATGTGCATAATATTAGCACTTGGAATGAATTCTCCAATATCTCATAGACAAACTAAGCAAGATATTCTGAGTCTTTTGTTTGTAAATATTCATATGCCGTATCTGCATAATACCTACATATTGCTCCTTCTGTTTTGTTTTTGCTTGTTTAACATTACTGTTGAATTGTGGATTTAGTATTGTAGGCTGATAGTTTCCTTAGCACTTTTAAGATCTTATTTCATGATCATCCGGTCTTGTTAATTTTGAAAAGTTTGTTGTTATTCTAATTTACTCCTTTGTAGATAGCCTGTGTTTTCTACCATGTAGCTCTGACGATCGTTTGCCTTTGGTGTTAAATAATCATATTATAATGAATAAAGCTATAAACTTATTTTTAGAGGGGATTATTTTATTTTTCTGTGCAAATCATTTGGATTATATATTATGGGAGTGCTTTCCAAGAGTGATCCAGGAGCCCCCAGCTCACTGCCATTTTTTATGTTAATTTCTCAGCTCAGTGGCTTCTAGTCTAACCATTACACTAAGGGCAGCCCTTCCTGCTGGCTTTTTTGTGGAGGTCTCCATTCCAACTCCCTGCCTGCTATAGGCTAAAGGCAGTAGCTCCTCTTTTCATGTGTGCATTTGAACTCAAGCTATTAGGTTATGGAAACTGACAACCTCCTTTTAGTACCATAGTGCAGGTATTTTCCTCTTTATTTCTGGCCCTGGCTAATTACCCCCACTCTCAATTTTTCCATTTCAGCTCAAGTATATAAAAAATGTTCTTTATCAATCATTTCAAGTGTCGCCCATTAGGTGTTGGAGCCTGATGTCAATCTGTATTTTGAAAATAGACAAGTCATTGGGTAATGAATTGTTAAGGTAAAACAAGCCTGTTGGGACCAGGACCATGAACTTGGCTCATCTGATATAATATGACAGATCATAAGGCTAGAGGATGAAATCCATAAGGTTCTAGGAGATGGACATAGCAAGGTGGTAATAGGTTGAATCCAAGGAGCCCTCAGGGTCAGACGATCGCTAAGATCTAGTCAAGAATGGCCCAGTATTGGGAAGGTCAGAGAAAGCAGCATTCTTTATTAAAGACTTCCCTGCTCCTGATTGTGTATGGGCAAGCCTAAATTTACTGATAATTCCTGGCAGGTATACCTTGCTTACAATTAAGGCACAATTCACTGTTGAGATGCTAGAATGTCTTCTCATAGTCTATGTATAGAGTACCATTTCAGGCATTCGTTTCCAAACTTTTTAGGAAAAAGACTTTTAAAATGTGTAAACCTTTGAAAATACTTGGAGGATGTAGCCTCACTCCCCATTCACCACTATGGAAAAGACAAGGCCCCCTTTTGTACTTCCATAATTGGTGGCCAGGCATCTTTTTTGTTGATCTGCAAAGTGCATCAGAATATGTATGAGACTATACTTCTTCCTGGCTTTTGATTTATACAAATGTTTAAATGACAAAACTGTCATTAGCCAGCCTTACATCTGAGTTTTTCCCTAATGTCTGCAGAATATTTCTCTCTGGATGTCTTTCTGTGAACTCCAGTTAAACATATCCATCCCCCCATTTCCTGCAAAGATGCTCCTTCCAGCTTCCCCTCCATTTTATTATGTTGCTTTTTATTCACCCAGGTCTCTGGGCCCAAATCATCTTACTTTCCAATTCATTGTCCAAGACCTTTTAATTCTTTCCTTTTCTGTCTCAGATTTACTATCTCTCAGGTTCCATTATCATCAGTAGTTGATCACTACTGATAATCTGATATAATTATTAGTGTGCTAGATGAGCAGGGAGTGAGAACTAGATGTGGTCATTGTCTTCATGGAGCTAAGTATCTAGTTGAGAAGACAATTTATATTCACGAAAATAGCGAACACTACTAGGTAGTATATAATTAAATGCTAAGTGGGAAAGTATAGAGTTTTAAATGCTGGAAGTTAGAGGAAAGAAAGGGATAAAATGAAGGCCTGAATTGTAAGAGAAAAGTTAATTGTAGAATTGAGATTTGAGCTTAGTCTTGAAACAAAGAAGGTTGGAATTTTAATAGGCATTTAAAATAAGGAGAAGGCGTGGATAATCAGTGATTATATTGAGCGTATGATTTTTGGAAAACTTTTGAGTCTCTTTATGTGAAGGACTAGGAAGAAATAAGAATTAGAGAAGTTCATGACAGCTTTGAGTTTGACTATGACTACCAGAAGAATCTTTCAAAAATAACATTTGAATTTAGTTTATTGCCCAACTCAGAAATCTCTGGAGGCTTCCTTTTCCTTTTGATTCTGATCCAAACTGCTTTGCTATTCTAGGTGCTCTTTGATCTACACCAGCCTTTCTTTACCAGGCCTCATGCATGCCTACAACTTGCTTTATTTGTGTTTTGGTGTATGCTTTCCGCTTCCTTGCGAAAGGTCTGCCTGATTTCCTTCCATTCCTTCTTCAAGTCCTCTCTCTAGGCTTTCTGCCTCTTGAAGCTCTAATGACTCCCACTCAATGACATAGCTTTCCTACCTGGATTCCTCCTAAGCCTATTTTCTGTTGGAAATATTTCAAAATCTAATCATGTGCCTTTTGTTTTCCAATAATTTAGAGTTACGTACATTCCTCTTTCTTTTTGATAAGGTGGTAAGTTCTTTGAAGGTTAGATTATATTTTATTATTCCTCTTAGTGCTGTATACTACTCTGGGTATATAGTCTATGTTGAGTTGGTAGCTTTTAAAGGACTATTTTTTTTCCTTTTAATTTCAAATACTGCTGCTTTGTAATATTAGAACTACTTTGTATAAATGTGTCTAATGTCATGCCTGACAGATAGCGCAACCCTTAGTGATGGTGGAATCCAAATTTGTAGTGGATCCCAAGTCAAATAGCACTTTTCTGCTCTTTCATGGAAAGTGGAAAATAAGAGCAAAAGCACTGAATCTAGGTTTTCTGAGATACTTTCTGCTATATTTGAGTCTTTCCTTAATCTGGGTCCTTAAGTATATATTATTCTTTACCTTATGTAGTGTTTCCTAAATAATCTGAGTTAGTGTGTGTGCTCAGTCACTCAATCATGACCAACTCCTTACGATCCCATGCACTGTAGGCTGCCAGGCTCCTCTGTTCATGGGATTTACCCAGGTAAGAATACTGGAGTGCATTGCCATTTCCTACTCCAGAGGATATTCCCCACCCAGGGATCCAACCTGCATCTCCTGCATTGATTGGCAGGCAGATTCTTTACCACTGAGCTACCTGGGAAACCCAGTTTATGTTAGTAGATGAAAATAAATTGTGTGTGTTAATTGAAGCTTAAGATAAAAGACTGTAGTGTTTTAGAAAGATTAATCCTTGTCCAACTCTAATTGATGTGTGTTGTCACTCTTCCTGCCTGAGTTTTAAAGTTTTAGTAAAATATCTGTAAGTGACGAAATCATCGCTGTAGTTGGAATTGAACTTAAGAAGATATTTGAACATCCATAAACCAGATCTTGAAATGGCCTTATAATACTTGGTTTAAGGCAGTTGGATCAAGCTAGAAATGACATTTATTAGTTTAATTTTTATCATTTAACAGCCTCTTAAAATCTGAAATGACTTTTAAAACAAAGTTTTAAGTTACTATTTTAATAATAAAATAATTCACCTACCTCATTTAGAAATTTGTAAGATGATTTGAGAGTGTTTTATTTGTATTTACTAACATCTCAATTTTCTGATTGGTGATATAGTTTCAGTAAGATGGAAAACTATAAAAAATTGTGAATACTTGGATTTAGAAATGTACTAGTGTTATCTTACCTGTCTTTGTTTTGAGAAAATGGCTATTCAGCGATGTTTGTAGCTAAGCTGGAGTTAATCTGTGTAGCTAATCTGTATATTCATGCATGAGAGAGAGTTTTATTTCTTTGGTTAACCAAAATAAAGCCATAAAAAAGCAGTTTCGGGAGGCAGGCTAGATCTTCTTCAACAACAGTTTTTGTTAGTTTATATAATTTCTTCTAAGAGGTGACAACTTATCAAATCCTGTCTTCTAAGAGTTCTTATTCTCAAGTTTCCTGATAATAAAAGACAGTCTCCTTTACTAATGGCTTCAGATGAGCTGGGATTTTGTTAGGTACTGACTTTTGTGTTTGCTTCACAGGTGGTTTGTATTCGCTCCACTTGGAATGCTCTCTCCCCAAAGCTGAGCTGTGACACAAGACCTCTCATTCTGAAGACCCTCAGTGAGCTGTTTTCTCTGGTTCCTTCCTTAACAGTCAATACAGCTGAGTATGAGGTATGTGTTTCAGTTCAGTTCAGTTCAGTCGCTCAGTCGTGTCCGACTCTTTGCAACCCCATGAATCGCAGCACACCAGGCCTCCCTGTCCATCACCAACTCCCGCAGTTCACTCACTCACGTCCATCAAGTCCGTGATGCCATCCAGCCATCTCATCCTCTGTTGTCCCCTTCTCCTCCCGCCCCCAATCCCTCCCAGCATCAATCTTTTCCAGTGAGTCAACTATTCGCATGAGGTGGCCAAAGAATTAGAGTTTCAGCTTTAGCATCATTCCTTCCAAAGAAATCCCAGGGCTGATCTCCTTCAGAAGGGACTGGTTGGATGTATGTGTTTGGATCTCAACAAATTGTCTGTTTCTACATTGGGAAAATGTGTGCTTTACCATTACTTTTGGGAAAAAATTATTCGTAATTTTGTGTTTGCCAAAAATCCTTTAGTGCTTTTAGTTCTGTGAACATGTTGATGTCTTTATGGACTCCGAGGAATAGATGGATATCCACCCTTATCAGTCCTCTGTCTTTAAGACTTACTTACATGAAGGATGCCAAATTTTATTATGAAAGTATAGTCAAGATTATTAAAAACCAGTATGTTTCTAAAATAATAAAATTCGTGAGACCAACAGTTTAAATGTGTTTTGTTGGTGTTTAAAATTCTACAAAGCATTATAAAGGATTTAGTAAGGCAGGGCAGACTTTCCCAGTAGTGTAGACATGGTGTTATTTGTGCTTTGCTTCTAGCTTGGGCATAGAGATTTTATTTTTTGTGTGTTATTAATAGTTTACATTTTCAATATACAGCTTTGCTCTTCATGTATATTCTTACATGAAGATGATTATAAAATCAAACTGTCCTAGGAGAGGAAAATAATTTTATGAACTAGTCAGTATTTGGCATTGTGATGCACCACTTGGTGGAAGACATTTTGCTGAAAGATTCATGCGCTTCTGTTTAACATTTTCTTTATTTTCTCTTCTTTGAATGAAATGAGAGGGTGGCAGATTCATTTATATCTCCACTTTTGTAGCTATAACCTCGTTTAAGCTCATGTTTTTTACTTTTCTTTCAAAGAGCTTCAATTAATTTTCACTTGAAGTCTTGGTAAACTTTTACTTTGATTTAGTGCTTCACAGAGTTTGATAAACTAGCCCTCCATAAAATTCCAGGAATAGCCCCTTACTTGTTTTAGATCACATGATAAGACAGGAGTGTAAGATAACACTTGTTCTGATCATTCTAAATGCTACACAGTGAGTAAAATCAGATTTGTCCTCACCAAGGACACAATATCTAGCATGGCACATAATATGTATTCAGAAAGTAGTTATTGAATGAGTGAATGAACCAGTACGGGATATTATGAGTTTATTCTCACATTCTGGCTTTTGTTTGGGGGTATTAAAAACAGAATCAATTCAAGACTCCTAGATTATATAATTCACCAACAGTCTTTTTTTATGACTGCCATTCACGGGTACATACCTTTATGATGTCAGAAAGTCTGCCAGGCTACTGATAAGGAGCTCAGACTAAAAACCAAAATAAGGACTTTGTATATCGTGTTGTGTATATTTTTTCTGTCTTCAAGAGCTGAACTCATGTACTTTTGTGCTGCCTGTACTTTGAGTTATTCAGATTTTATTACAGGTTAATGTGTGAAGTGGTTTGTGTGTTGGGTTTTTATGTTTGCTTACATTGGTATAAGTTGTCTTTTGGACTGTGTTTTTTTCCTTCAAATTTTCATTCTTTTCTGCTGACCTTTTCTTTTGGTTTATCTTCATGCTTATAATCATATTCGGATTTCCCTGTTGTCCAGGTAGCAGCTTTGGGATGGTCTATCTATCAGTTTTCTCCTAGTAAGGGAGATTCCTTCAGTGACCAGAGCCCACCTGGAGCAGAAGGGGAGAAATGTAGAGAAAGCCCCTCTCCATCTGTCATTCTGACTCACTCTGTCCCTTCCTTTCTTCCCACCTTCTCCACTTTCTCTTTCCTTCTCTTTCTCCTTCCCCCTCTCTCTTCCTGTGTGTGTTTAAGTACTTTTTTTTCCTGCTAATTGCTTAGAGTTTGTTGGCATGTAAGCCTGAGTTAAATGTAATTTTCCCAAAGCATTTCTTAGGTCATTGCTATCCCGTGTCACCTCACTTCAAATGCCTTTTGTTTACCTAAAATGAAGTCAGTTGTTTTATACGGAGCCAATAAGATCTTTTAGAATCAGGCCTCACTCTTCTTTTCTGCCTCCCGCACCCCAGGGAAACCAAACCACTTATAGTTTCCTTCTCTGTTTTCAAATTTTTCTATTTCTTATCCTTTGTTCATGTTGTTCTTTCTGTCTTGAATTACTTTCTTTTTCATCTCTAATTTTAAAGTCTATTTTAGGAAATAAAGAATCAGTTTAAGTTATCCCATCTGTTGAGAATTTTTCTTCAAGCAGGAGTCTATTATTCCTAAAGTTGCGTATCTATACTGTCTTAAGAACTTTTATTTCTGTTTTATATTTACTTCAGGTACATGTGCACAAATATTATCTCCATTAAAATACAAGCTTGTTGAAAATAGAGTCCATGTTTCAATTAATGTGTTTTCTGAATTGCTTTTTAAAGTGCTGGATACATTCATTCATTGACTCAGAATATATTTATTAAAGCTGTACTAGGCCTTAGAGATACTAATAAATAATAATAGATACTATTTTAAGTAGTTATACTCCCAGCAGTAGTTACTTTATGTCACAGTATTACTTCTAATATCTGATAAGAAAGTATTTTTCATGTTATAACAAGAGAATCTGAGGTTTTGAAAGGTTGACTCATTCATTAAACAAATATTTACTGAGTATCTGCTACATGCAAGACAAATAACTGAGCCAGTACTGCAGTTTCTAAATGAAAGCTGTTTTCTAAACCCAGCACTTTCTAGCTCCATTATACCACATTGTCAGTCCCTGCCTTTAAAAGCTCAAAAGTTGGTAAAGGATATAGACACAAGCAGTAATAATTACAATAGCATTTGTTGAGTGCATTCAAAGGGTTAGGAGAGTATGGTGGTGGACGTGACCAACATTCTTAGGAGGACACTAAAGAAACCTTATTTAGTTGGTGCTGTTGGACTAAGATCACGAAGAATTACCAAAGATTGCTTTCCATTGAAGTTTTGAGGAGCATATGCAAAATCAAGGAGGTATAAAAGAACCTCATATGATCTAGCAGGGCAAGAAGTTAGATGTGGCTAAAATGAAGGAGACATTAAGTGCCAGAAGATAAATGGCTTTTTATGCTCACTTATTTATTAAATATTTGTCATTTGAGGGAATGGGTTTTATATTCTTTATATACCAGCCTTTGAAATGAGAAAGACAGATAGCGCTTTAATGATTATTATACAAGCTAGGAGAGAGTTAACCACATGCCCAGATAATCACATTAAATGCTAAAGTGTGCCAGGTGCCATATGGCTGCTTGGAGAAGGGAGAACTCTCGTCTGGGTAGGGGATTAGGAATAGTGGCCTGAAAGAGGAGAGTAATCTAACATTTGTACTGAGATTTGAGAGGTCAGTAAGAAATGGTTGGGGAAAAAGTGAAAGTGAAAAGTGAAGTGAAATTTAATAATCTAAAAGTCTCACCTTATTTAACATATCCATATGTTTGGATGATGAATCTATTTCTGAGTGTTTTCATTTTATGAATGATAAGTAAGTACAGATTAAGTTTGTTACAAGTGGTATAATTTTGAAAGTGATTTACTTTTGACATTTGCTACTTTAGATTGTTTACTCTCAATTTTATCTTTGTCTTAGAATTTATTCTGTTGTTTGTTGATTTTTCAGAATTTTAAAGTTCAAGTCCTCAGCTTCCTCTGGAACCATACTCAAAACAAGGTACTATCAGAAGGGTGTCAGAGAAACAGAACCAAGCTGGGGTAGGAATTGTAATACAAGAATATTATAAGAATTATAGAACTGTGTTATAAAGAACTGTAATATAAGAATAGGATAAAATTTTAAAATTTTTAATTCAAAAATTATGACTACAAGTTTACATTTTAAAAATTATTCTTAATTTATGCCAGTTAATATATTTTCACCATAAAATGCACTTATTACTTTGTGATGCTGATGGATATGAAGAGGGACTGTTGCCATTGTCTCTCATTTTAAATGGTCCTTCTTTTTTCCTGCTTTGCCCCTTCCCACCAATAAGCACATCAAATGAATAAAAAGCCCATTCCATTTTTTTAATGTCATTTCCAACCAAGAAATATGGAGAAAAAAGTGTCGGTGGTATTGTACCCAACTCACGAGTGAAAAAGCTTAGATTCCGAAAGGTCAACTTTCCCTGTGAAGTAGCTGAAGAATCAGAGAAGAATCATATTTTTATGTTTAATGTCCCAACAAGAATAAATATTTGGTGCTTCTTATATGTCTGCCCAATGCTGTTTACTCTCTACTTTTAATTGGCACATAAGTGAGGCGTGAATACCATTTCCAAAGCACTGACTATAGAACATTAAGGTTGGTGAGGGAAAATTTTTTTTCTTCCTCCAGAGTTGATATTTAATATATGCCATTTCTTTTGTGTATTTTACTAGGACCCAGTTGTCGCAAATGCTGCCTATAAATCTCTGTCACACTTTGGTGCGGGGGACCACACAATTCTTCATCTGCCTGAAGAGGTAGGCCTTTCTGCTTTCTCACTGCTGTCTCTCTTCTCCTGTGTGTATAGCTTTATTTGTATCCCTCTATGGAAGAGATTCTTACCTGTAACTCTAGATATATTGTCCTTAAAAGATAAGAATTTATATTCACTATTTGTTTTATCTGTTATAGATTGTAGAGGTCTTAGACTTCACAGATAGTGAATTTAAACCTCTTTGAAGCAAATGGAAGACACGTATGGAGCAAAATGCAGTCTCCATAAGGTGACCGGTTGTATGACTGTATTCCTGTGCCCAGAGCAGATCTGTGTCACTCTAGGAACCACTTTACCCAAACCCAGACTACACAGAGTATGGTTTCCTATAATGTGGGCACCCAAAGATCTTTATTTGTGATGGAGACTTGAGATGCCTTGTGAAAAAAATCTGCTATTTATTTATTTTGAAATGATAGTCCTGGAGAACTGGGTGAAGAAGGTATCACTCTCTTTTAAGTGTTAACACATTATATGACGTTATCTCAGTTTTTAGACTAAAAACAACCAACCTTTTCTAACATCTACCTAATATAACCAGCTTTCAATTCTCAGGTAATATTAAGGAGTAAAGTGTATGGTTTCATGTTTAGTGTTAGTGCTAATTCAAAAACATACAAATGTTTATTTTATTTTTTAAAGTTTTTTTTTTTTGATGTGGACCATTTTTAAAGTCTTTATTGAATTTTTTACAATATTTCTTCTGTTTTATGTTTTGTCCTAACTCCCCAGTTCAGTTCAGTTCAGTCTCTCAGTCTTGTCTGACTCTTTGCAACCCCATGGACTGCAGCATGCCAGGCCTCCCTGTCCATCACCAACTCCAGGAGTCCTCCCAAACCTATGTCCATGGAGTCGATGATGTCATCCAACCATCTTATCCTCTGTTGTCCCCTTCTCCTCCTGCCCTCAATCTTTCCCAGCATCAGGGTCTTTTCAAATGAGTCAGCTCTTCACATCAGGTGGCTAAAGTATTGGACTTTCAGCTTCAACATCAGTCCTACCAATGAACACCCAGGACTGATCTCCTTTAGGATGGACTGGTTGGATCTCCTTGCAGTCCAAGGGACTCTCAAGAGTCCCCTCCAGCACCACAGTTCAAAAGCATCAATTCTTCGGCACTCAGCTTTCTTCACAGTCCAACTCTCACATCCATACATGACTACTGGAAAAACCATAGCCTTGACTAGATGGACCTTTGTTGGCAAAGTAATGTCTCTGCTTTTGAATATACTATCTAGGTTGGTCATAACTTTCCTTCCAAGGAGTAAGCGTCTTTTAATTCCATGGCTGCAGTCACCATCTGCAGTGATTTTGGAGCCCAGAAAAATAAAGTCAGCTACTGTTTCCACCGTTTCCCCACCTATTTGCCATGAAGTGATGGGACTGGATGCCATGATCTTAGTTTTCTGAATGTTGAGCCAAATTTAAGCCAACTTTTTCACTCTCCTCTTTTACTTTCATCAAGAAGCTTTTTAGTTCTTCACTTTCTGCCATAAGGGTGGTATCATCTGCATATCTGAGGTTATTGATATTTCTCCTGGCAATCTTGATTCCAGCTTGTGCTTCTTCAAGCCCAGCATTTCTCATGACATACTCTGCATATAAGTTAAATTAGCAGGCTGACAATATACAGCCTTGACGTACTCCTTTTCCTATGTGGAACCAGTCTGTTGTTCCATGTCCAGTTCGAACTGTTGCTTCCTGACGTGCATATAGGTTTCTCAAGAGGCAGATCAGGTGGTCTGGTATTCCCATGTCTTTCAGAATTGTCCACAGTTTATTGTGATCCACACAGTCAAAGGCTTTGGCATAGTCAATAAAGCAGAAGTAGATATTTTTCTGGAACTCTTTTGCTTTTTTGATGATCCAGCGGATGTTGGCAATTTGACCTCCCCAACCAGGGATCAAACCCCTAACCCCTGCACTGAAAGTCAAAGCTTAACCACTGGAGCACCAGAGAGGTCCCTACAAATGTTTACTGAATGCCATTAGAGAGTGAAGAAGACATTGTGTTAGAAGAAATTATGTGTAACATGACCCAAAATCCATTCTAGGGGTGAAATGGCAAGAAATTTTGTTATGAATTTCTTGGGATCCTCAAGCATTTTAAAATGGGTTGATTTTTTCTTTTGGATTGACTTTATTCAACGATTAGATGCCAGTAGGAACCAGGCAAGTTTCTGTTTATTGAATTGAATTGAAGGGACTGACGATAGGCTCTTGTAAAACCAAATCCATCAGAAGGCAGGATTTCCCGTGTTATTGAGAACTCAAAGACAGATCGGGCAGCTTGTCATGCAGTTATCACAAACAGGAAGTCTTAAGAAAAGATTTGTTCTTTGACTCATAAAATTTAAAAAGATGGGATTTCAGACTGTATTATGGTGATCAGCAATACCCATAGCTTCTTAAAAGAAAAAAGACAAAGGAAAAAGTCACATGTATATTTGATTTACAGACTCTTACCAATAGGTTAGTTACAGTTTCTAGAAAGCTACTTTTTTGTTATTATTATTTTAAATAAGCATTTTCTAACTTAGATCACAGCATAATGATTGCCTTATTTTTAGCTATTATTACTGAAATATTCCAGCTGGCATAATAGCTTTTATTAAATAATTGCCATATACTCTTCACTATTTAGTCTCTACCTCTTTAAATGTTCATATGTTTATATTTTATTCTGTGGTGGTTTAGTTGCTAAGTCATGTTCAACTATTCTGTGACCCCCAGGACTGTAGCCTGCCAGGCTCCTCTGTCCATGGGATTTCCCAAACAAGAATACTGGACTGGGTTGCCATTCCCTTCTCCAGGGGATCTTCCCGACCCAGAGATCGAGCCCATGTCTCCTCCACTGTAGGCAGATTCTTTACTTCTGAGCCACCAGGGAAGCCCTGTATTTTATCTTACTTGAGGGTTGTGTTCGGTTTCTGATTATGTGTGTTAGAGTTAATACTCAATTAAGTGCTATGCTCAGTCAAATATTACTTTCTTAACTTCGCTCCTATATCCTCAGATCCTTGAATAATCGTAAATAGCTCTTTATATCTTCCAGTGTAAAGAGTAGTGATGTAGAGTTGGGTTTATATGTATGCTTGGGTTTTCACCCAACAGAGCCCGAAGGGCTGTAAAGGTAATCTCTAAGACTTATTTTAGCCTTGCTTTTTCAACCTTTTTTTTTTATGCCCTAACTCCCTTCTGGGATATAACTCACTTCTACAGGTATCTGGTTCTCTGGTGGTAGTTTGGTGGTTAAGTCACTTAGTCATGTCCAACTCTTTGTGACCCCATGGACTGTAACCCACCAGGCTCCTCTGTCCATGGGATTTCCCAGACAAGAATACTGGAGTGGGTTGCCATTTCCTACTCCCGGGGATCTTTCTGACCCAAGAGTCGAACCTGGTCTCCTGCATTGTAGGTAGATTCTTTACTGACAGAGCCTCCAGGGAATCATTCTCTCAAATGGGATTAAGATGAGAGGACTTAATGGTTTAACAGAGTCTACCTCCCTCCAACCCCCAGCTTCTGATATAGAGAACCTTCCTCCACATGAAGAAATCATTACTTCCAAGGCCACACACCATGCATTCTTCTTCTTTTTATCCATTACTGATTTTCACTTTGGTTGTCTGAAGGACTAAAAGCCCCCCAAATGGGCAACATGTTCATATTCCAAATAAGTCCCCAAAGGGAAAGGATGCAACCTAGTCAGCTCCTGCTTCTGTGTTGTGGATGATGGCAGTAATGTGAAACTGTGACTCCCTTTCTCTGAAAGCGTACTTTCAACTGTTTCAGAAGTCTCTCCAGGTAGGGACTTTTCTAGTTGTAAGATCTAAGATTCCTTCTTGTTATCAAAGTTTGCTCACTCTGCACCCCAGGCAATTGGCTTACTCACAAAACTGAAGGCTACTTGTATACCTTTCCAGTGAAAGTGTGTCCACAGTCTCTTTTTCTATTTGTGGAAACTTGTGAGATAATCTGTTAGCAAAACATTCTGTGAATTTCAAGTAGAAAAAAAATTTTTTAAAGATACAATGGGGACTTCCATGGTAGTCCAGTGGTAATGAATCCACCTTGCAATGTAGGAGAAACTAAGATCCCACATGCCACCGAGCAACTTAAGCCCGTGTGCCACAACTAGAAAGTCTGTGAACCACAGTGAAAGATCCCGCATGTGACAATGCAGATTCCCAGTGCCACAACTAAGACCCAGTGCAGCCAACTAAATAAATATTTTTAAAAAATAAAACAAAGTAGATACAATGGATAATTGGGCTTCCCTGGTGGCTCGGTAAAGAATCTACCTGCAGTGAAGGAGACCTGAGTTCGATCCCTGGTTTGGGAAGGTTTGGAGAAGGTAAGGGCTACCCACTCCAGTATTCTGGCCTGGAGAATTCCATAGATTGTATAGTCCATGGGGTTGCAAAGAGTCAGACACAACTGAGTGACTTTCACTTTCACAGTGGATAATATCCACATGGTTACTTTCATGGATTATAATTCAACTACTTTTCTAAGTATACCTTTCTTTAAATTTACTATAGAAAGATTTCTTGTTCATTGCTTCATCCACCAAACTGTGAAACTTGTTGAGAGAAAGCTAACGGGCTGGTAAATCAAAAGCCATTAAAGGAGTGGCAGGCATCAGCAGGAAGGTGTAGGGTTAAATGAAACAGTACATGTGCGGTAAGATGGAAAATGTCTCTGGAGAGCAGAACTGAATAAGACACCATGTGAGCTAGGGATTTGAATACCAGATTCATTAACTCATCTTTCTTGTCACTGATGTATTATTAGGAACTTCTGTGGATTGTTGTTGATAGAGACTTAACAGTTGCATTGCTTTAATAATTATTTATTGGACATACATATACTAAGTGCTAGGCTGTCTTAGGAGCTGGGAATGTTGAATGAATCCATGTGTTTATTCATTTGTAACAATATTGTTAATCGTTTGAAATATGCAAATCTAAAATTGGTTAAAAAATTCAATGGGGCTTCTTTGAGGACTTATTTCAATATTAAATAGAATGATTTTTTCCCCCATTTAGTTTGTATTTCTTAGTCTTTTAGCTGTTTATCCTTCTCTTTCACCTTCTTTAGTGCCCCCTCACACCCCACAAATGAAACAAAATGAAAAAACAAACCAAAAAAAAAAACTATTCGAGAATTGTGTTTCTGGTAAAACTGTCAATAATGGATAAACATTTCAGTTGATTCTTCTGTGACTTGGGTTCATTAAAAAATATTTGGCCGTTTAAAAATTGAGCTTTTTATTATAAAGCTCTTAAGATAGATTGTGTTGTTGATTTCTGGAGTTAATTTTAGAAGTGAGTAATATAAAAGAATTCATTATGCACCCTGGGTTGGTATTAATGTGGTGTAACCTGTTCGGCTTTGATTTAAGTGAATGTCATTGCATTCATCAGAAGCTGTTTCTTTTTGTAAATGAATTTATGCAGATACTTG
Source organism: Budorcas taxicolor (assembly GCF_023091745.1). Taxonomy (NCBI): domain Eukaryota; kingdom Metazoa; phylum Chordata; class Mammalia; order Artiodactyla; family Bovidae; genus Budorcas; species Budorcas taxicolor. Next base: position 26,743,536 of record NC_068917.1, on the reverse strand, counting down.
ACATGTTCCAAATAGAATTCTCTGCTTATCCACAAACTCCTGGATTTTTATAGGTTGTACACACAGAAGAAATGGCTGAAAGGTTATCTGGTTCAGAACGTGTAGTGAAGCATTTTGTAGGATAAGCTTTTCAATATTCAACTTAAAGCAGATTTTAAAAGTGATTTATCATTTTATATTTGGCTCTCCCTTTAAATTTCTTCAACAAAGCTTAGCTGCAATTGGAAGGGCGTAGTTGGTGTCTGTATGTGCGTGCATGTGTGTGTGTGTGTGTGTGTGTGTGTGTATGTTTTAAAAAGACCTCCCCCCTTTTTTTTCCCCTGGATGTTTGAGTAGCTAATATGATACAGTTATCAACATTTTATCATTTTAACAAGTATTCTTTCATAAGTCTTCCCTCGATTTTCTCTAGTTGTACTCATGTTGATCCTATTCTATTGTTGCATACAAGTCAAGGGAAAAGACAGAGGAGCCTGGTGGGCTGCAGTCCATGGGGCCGCTAAGAGTCGGACACGACTGAGCGACTTCACTTTCACTTTTCACTTTCATGCATTGGAGAAGGAAATGGCAACCCACTCCAGTGTTCTTGCCTGGAGAATCCCAGGGACAGGGGAGCCTCATGGGCTGCTGTCCATGGGGTCGCACAGAGTCGGACACGACTGAAGTGACTTAGCAGCAGCAGCAGCAGCAGCAGTATAGGGAAGCTGGAACAAATGCTTGAAGAAAAGTGAGCGGAGGAGGAGGGATGTGTAATGAAGCCAAGATCTAACAATAAGTGCTAATCTGTTCAGGAGAATCAGCTCACCTTTGAAGAAACATAATTGAAGGAGTAATCATACCATTATAAGTAGGCAGAGTATTTCTGTACTTAAATGACAGTACATTTCTAATTTCTTTGTTAAAATATATGCATATGCAAGATATAGACAAATGTTAAATTAAATCATTTATATATATTATATATATATATCTAAATAGAAACAGGTTGAACAGAAACTGGACAAGCTAAAATGTGTGCAAGAAAGATCATATTCTTTGATATGAAGTAATTCTGGAATTAAGAGTGTTTGGTTATCTGGCGTAGCCCATACGCCAGTTCAGGTCCATGTGAAGGGTGTGGCAGCTTCTGCTTCTGTTTCCTATGCTTCCGCTTATGTGGCTACCTCCTCAGCTGTTCCCTCCTCCAGGTCACACTCTCTCCCCTTTCCTCTCTTTCTTACAGCCTTCCGTCCTTTCTTTTTAAACAACTTTGAAAAGTGAAAGTGTTAGTCACTCAGTCGTGTCCAGCTCTTTGTGACCCCATGGACTGTAGGTCGTCAGGCTCCTCTGTTCATGGAATTCTCCAGGCAAGAATACTGGAATGGGTTACCGTTCCCTTCCCCAGGGGATCTTCCCCACCCAGGGATCGAACCCAAGTCTTCTACACTGGCAGGTGGATTCTTTACCATCTGAGCCACCATCTTTATTGAAATATAATTTGTATCCCATACGGTTCACTCATTTAAGGCATACAATCCTAGTGGTTTTACTGTGTTCAGAGAATTGTTCATGTAATCACCAAGCTACCACAATCTAATTTTAGAACATTCTATTAGCCACCAATTCCATTACCCTTCCCCCCTCTCCCCAGCACTAAGCAACCGTTAGTATGCTTTCTGTCTCTAAAAATTTACCTGGCCTGAACTTTTCCTATAATGAAATCATATAATATCTGGCTTTAGTGACTGGCTTTGTTCACTTAGCATAATGTTTTCCAAGTTCATGAGTAACACATACCTGCATTTAATACCCGTTTATGACTGAATAATGCTCCATTGTATAGATATGCCATATTTTGTTTATGTGCTCATGGACATTTGAGTTGCTTCCATTTTTTTTGGCTATTACCACTAATGTATTCACATTCATGAACGTTGATGGGCAAGTTTTGTGTGATCGTTCATTTTTACTTCTTTTGGTCATATACCTAAGAGTAGGATTGTTGGGCAGTCCTCCTGGGTAAGTCTGCTTTTAACTTTCTGAGAAACTGTCAAACTATTTTCCATAGGGGCTGTGCCATTTTACGTTCCTATGAACAGTGTATAAGGGTTCTGATTTCTCCACAACTGCACCATCCCTCTGAGTTTTCATCTTAGCTTAAGGGTTTAGTGCTGCCTTCCACCTCCCAGAGTCCCCTGTCTCTGTGAACATGACATGCCGCAGAGTTCCCCAGTGCTGTGGTACTCTGGGGGCTTCCCAGCTGGCACTGGTGGTAAAGAACCCACCTGCCAGTGCAGGAGACATAAGAGGCACGAGTTCAACCTCTGGCCAGGAAAATCCCTGGGAGGAGGGCATGGCAACCCACTCTGATAGTCTTGTCTGGAGAATCCCATGGGCAGAGGAGCCTGGGGGGCAACAGTCCATGGGGTCACACAGAGTCAGACATGACTGAAGTGAGTTGGCATGCACACACTGATGCTCTGGTGTGGTATCCAGTGTTATTCATAGAGTCTCCAGCTGTAAGCATGAGTATCTGTTTCCCCCTGTATGCTCTTCAAATACTTTTTTCAATTTGTACTATGATGTGTAAGAAGTCAGGAAGCAAGGTAAACGGACCCAGAACCAGCTCCTTTGGGGGAACTTTTTAGGCAGCTAGGAATAGTTAAAATCTCTAGGATAGAGGATATCTCTGGCAGTCCAGTGGTTAAGAATCCTCCCTTCTTCTGCAGAGAGTGTGGGTTCTATTCCTGGTCAGGGAACTAAGATCCCACATGCCACATGTATGGAAAAAAAAAAAAAATCTCTAGGATACCTCTTGATGCTACTAATATGGCAAATTCCAAGTCTACAAGCAGGCCAGAGATACTCAGAAAACCCTCCTTGTCAGAACCAAAGGGTTTGCAATGTGCCACGGTTTCTCTGGTGTACACTGATAGCAGCAAATGCGGGCATGCCCTCCACAGAGCATACATCATTGTTATCTCTGTAATTACGGCTGGCTCAGTCCTCTGAGAGTTAGGTCCTCAAAATCGAATCAGAATTAAATCTTGTCTTGGAAAGTACTCGATAGTCAGGTTGCTTTCAATCCTTCACTAGCAAAAAAGAACACTAGTTATGGTTGAAAGGCTTCATCAGAGTTGAGGTTGTTATACTTGAGAAACATTTTATCTCTGTTTTCTTTTATCCCCTTGCAAGTTTCCTGACTCAGTGCAGTTCCTAAATGGAACAGTGCTTTGGGGACCTATGAAGAAGGCAGTCTGCAGGAATTGTTAATTATTTCTAAAAATAACTCTGGGAGACAGACTAATGGTAATGACTGGGTTCTGGCACTTTATGGTTATAGCAACCAATTTTATATATTTTGATTTCCTCCCCTAATGCTTAATTATCTCCATGGGCATGACAATGGTGTGTCATTGAAAGTATTAAAAATTTAATTAATTGCTTGACAGTTATATCTTTTGGAAATTACAATAGTGGTAATCTTTCTACCTTTTTAATTTTTGGTTCAAACAAACCTGACTAGTCACAAATCTTCAAATGGCAAATTAGACAGAATAAAGTTGAGCTACCAATTACAGATTTAGTGTTTTTATATTCTCTTGCAACAAACTGTAGAGTCAAACAATAAGTCAACTAAAGCATTCTGTGTCTTCCTGATCTCTATTATATATCCTACTAGAAGATTTTAAGCATTATCATAGAAATATAGCCAAAATCACCGATTTTTAAAAAAACTGTATTCAGACAAGGCAAATATCTAGTTATAAATGATAGAAGTTCGATATACTGAATGTGTTTGCATTTGATTGTCTGATGGTGTAAAATTTTTATTAGTTTTCTCTAGTAATCATTGCTTACGCTGGTTTATGGTGATTTTCTTACTATATTACCATTAGTTCTTTACATCGATCTGGGAGTGTATCTAATAAGATGATTAGAATTTACCATTTAGTTAATTTGAAAATGAATAGATTTTTGAAAATAAATTTTAATGATCTTTTCACATTGTAGAGCAATGAGTCTCAATGAACTTTGAAAAGGGAAAGTAACAGGTTTTAGTATCACCTTCTCTCTCATTTCAGGTAAGACCAGAAATCCAAACTCCTGATGACCTAGATGAAGATGAAGATGAGGAGGGTGATGAAAAAGAGGTGGATCTTTCCATCCCGGGCTCTTGCTATCTCAAACTTTTGTCACTCACAGACCCGTCAGTTTTACCAGGTGGGAAAACTGGTAAAAAAAAAACTTTTGTCCTATTTGGTGGGACAAAAGCTAGCATTTTTTTGTGTCTGTGCTTTTTTTCCATACTTGTCTGATTAATTGTGCTATTTTGTGATGTATGCATAGTCTAGCTTGCTTTAGTCTTAAATACTTATTTTCTATCTGTGTCCTATAGGGACTCCCTGAGATAGTATGGTGTTCCAAACACACTGAAAAATGTTAGACTTAAAATTAAACTGGATAACTAGTTTAAACAATCATTTTCACTGGAAATTTTAAATTTATTTTAAAAGTTAAATTTATTCTACAAGACAGATTTGCAGTGTGACTCTTAAGTTACTGAGTCAAATGGTTCTTTAGGTTATTTATAAACTGAATGAAAAGATCATTAGAATCTTCAGGAATTTCCTGGGTAGTTTCATCACATTTCCTGGCAGTTCAGTGGTTAAGACTCAACCTTCTAATGCAGGGGCTGTGGGTTCGATCCCTGGTCAGGGAACTAAGATCTCATATGCTTTTAGGCTTCCCTGGTGGCTCAAATGGTGAAGAATCTGCCTGCAATGTGGGAAACCTGGGTTCAATCCCCGGGTTGGGAAGATCCCCTGGAGAAGGGAATGGCTATCCACTCTAGTAATATTCTTGCCTGGAGAATTCTGTGGACAGAGGAGCCTGGTAGGCTACAGTCCAAGAGGTTGCAAAGAATCGAACATGACTGAATGACTTTCACTTCACTTCATCATTAGAAATATATTCTTCCTTTAGAATTACTCTAAAGAAATGGTGGTATCAATATTTGAGAACTATCCATTAATGCTCTTTAAAAATAGATTAAGTTATATGGTCGTTTAGTTTTGATATAAAGTGTATAGGACCTTGACTCTTAAATAATTATTCTAATTATATCCAATTATTCCAATTCAATATTAGCCAACATTTTTACAAGCATGCATTTATTACCCTTTTCAGTCTGAAATCTACCCTGAATATTCATGGATGTAAAAATTAAGTTCAGTAAACTCACAAAATGTCATCTTTGTCTTCTCACTAATGATCATAGTCTTCTCACTTCATACTCTCACTAACCTATAATAGAGATTTTTTGGTGGTTTTAAAAAATAATTAATTAATTTGACTGCATCAGGTCTTTAGTTGTGGCATGTGAACTCTCAGTTGCAACATGTGGGATCTAGTTCCCTAAACAGGAATCGAACCCAGGTGCCCTCATTGGGAGCACAGAGTCTTAGCCACAGGACCACCAGGGAAGTCCCATGTTAGACGTTTTTATCCTTGGTTTCATCCTACATGGAGATCCCTGAGGAATTCAGCCAAATACATTTAGTATTTATTGCTAGAGCATGCTTCTGTCCCTAAGTCCTGCCTCCTTTCATTAGAGAAAACTGAACAGTACACCTTAGACAGAGTTCATCTTTTCTTTCCCCCTTAAGTCCAGTGCAAGCCTTAGAGACTTGCCATTTTCTTTCTCCTGTTCATCCCCACTTTGTACCTCAAGGCTCCTCAGAGTCTAGGACCTCCCAAATCCCCTGTGGTTAATAGTGGGTCCAAAGAGGAAAAACGCCTCCAGTTATCCAAAGTTCCGCCTATATCCCCAGATAACCGAAGAGTTCAAAGTCCTCTTGGGCTTTTAAAATGACATTGTCCCCTCTTAAATGGACCCTTACTCTAGTCTCGTGGTATTAGAAACAGGAGAAGGGGTGAGATGTGTGTGGCCGAGGTATACTGTTGTTTCTGTCCACTCAGTATGTGCAGAACTGTGATGGCTGTTAACTGGTTCTTCTGCATGTTTGTACTTGATATTTACTAGTATCTGTCCCTAAGGAAGAAGGGGAGGAGTTGAGGTTAACTGTATCTATTTGAGAAAATTCAATATAAGAGTCAGTCAGGTGAATGATCTAGAGGCTGACTGTCTGGCAGACCATGTCACCACGAGCAAACTTCATTTTTTTTTTTGCCTCTTATTCCCTGTGATTGTACAAACCAGGAAAAGGCACTGCCTTAGAGATGTACAACCTAAGAAGTACAGGGTGGACGATATATTTTAAGTTTCTAGGTACAGTAGGCAGAAGCCTGAATTGCAGTGAATGTAAACTAACGCTGGCCCTTTTCTTCTCTTATTCCTTTCAAGTGAACGCAAAAGCAGTTGCAAAGTAAATCCAGTGATTTGAATTATTTTAAATAGGGATGTTACTGCTGCTGCTGCTAAGTCGCTTCAGTCATGTCCAACTCTGTGTGACCTCATAGACGGCAGCCCACCAGGCTTCGCTGTCCCTGGGATTCTCCAGGCAAGAACACTGGAGTGGATTGCCATTTCCTTCTCCAGTGCATGATAGTGAAAAGTGAAAGTGAAGTCGCTCAGTCGTGTCTAACTCTTAGTGACCCCATGAACTGCAGCCTACCAAGCTCCTCCATCCATGGGATTTTCCAGGCAAGAGTACTGGAGTGAGGTGCCATTGCCTTCTCTGTATGCTGTAAAATATTTTTTAATTTTGAAATAAGTTTAGACTTATCAGAAGTTGCAAAATTAGAAAGTACTTTTACCTAGCTATTCCCATTGATAACATCTCACATAACTTTAGTTCATTATTAATACCAGGGAATTCACTTTCATACTGTTAATTAAATGATAGACCTACTTGGATTTCATCAATTTTTTTTTTACAGTATATAAGTTTTGAGAATTAGCTTTTTAAAAAAGCTCAGTATAACATCTAAGACCCATCTAAGTAGTTATCTGTATCAATTTGTTCTTTTTTATTGCTAAGTAATATTCCATTTTGAGATGTACCCAGGTGGCATTAGCAGTAAAGAACCCACCTACAAATGCAGGAATTGTCAGAGACACAGGTTCGATCCCTAGGTCAGGAAGATCCCCTGGAGGAGGGCACAGTGACCCACTCCAGTGTTCTTGCCTGGAGAATCCCTTGGACAGTGGAGTCTGGCATGCTATAGTCCACGGGGTCACAAAGAGTCAAACACGACTGAACCGACTTAGCACGCACATGAAATGTACCATAGTTTGTCTATGTCCTCATCTGTTGGAAGACATTTGTTTTATATCTAACACTCTGTGTCCTACAGATTTTCAGCTCTTTTCAAATCCTCACTTGACCATCTGGAAGGAAGAGACTAGGGCAAGGTTCAAAGACAATGGGGAAAATTCCTAGTTGCTAGCTTTTTCAAGGGCTGGGACAGATGGTACTGTACATATCAGTTGCATCCCTGGTATTTTACTTTCATTTAAACTGCTGTCAGGCCTGGAATTATTTGAGAGTCCTTAGTTCTCTGAAGTGCCTGACAAACAGACAAATTTTCATTCCTGGGTTGGTCTATGTGGAGATGTATACTTATCTCTTGACGTATATTATCTTTTACCAGATTGGATGCCTTCTGTCCTCACAAGCACCTAATTCTTAGGTACATTCTGAAAAGTCTAGACTCCTCCCTGGCTTGAAGTCATTCATGTGGTCGTGTATATAGGACTTGGGATATGTGACCTGCCAATACATATTACCCACATTTTTCATTCAGGTGACATATTGGTCAGGGTCTTCACAGGAAATTCAGAGGGAATACTCAAGAGTTTAATAAAGGACTGCTTAAACATGTGCTGTCAAGGTTAAAGAAAATTCACAAGCAATAGTGGATCATCCCAGAATGGCAAATGTCTCTCAGCTTGAAGAGGTAAAGGAAGGTAATAGTTATGAGAGTAAGAGAGAGCTTCTGTGTCATAAATAGGGCTGCCTAAGGGGAGTCAGACAGAGAAGGGAATGGCACCCCACTCCAATACTCTTGCTTGGAAAATCCCATGGACAGAGGAGCCTGGTAGTCTGCAGTCCATGGGGTCGCTAAGAGTTGGACACGACTGAGCGACTTCACTTTCACTTTTCACTTTCATGTATTGGAGAAGGAAATGGCAATCCACTCCAGTGTTCTTGCCTGGAGAATCCCAGGGACAGCGGAGCCTGGTGGGCTGCCGTCTATGAGGTCGCACAGAGTTGGACACAACTGAAGCGACTTAACAGCAGCATCAGCAGCAGCAAGGGGAGTCAGGACCTTCAAAAGAGGGATACAGGCATCCTGGGGCAGTCCTGCAGGAGGATGTCTAGGGAGTAACATGCCCTCACCTCTGTTCTCAGCCTCTGATCTCCTACCAGTATCTCCCATTGAGTGAAGCCAGCTGAAAGCCAGAGGACAAGAGAGCCTGGTGATGCTATTGTGAAAGGTTATTCTTCCAGGACACAGAGCAGGGTTGGGAGGGTGGATCTGGAGGGTAAAATGGAAAACTTACTACATAGGTATTCTCTGGACTTTGAATGGAGAAGCTTAGTTGTGCCTAGAGAGGTTCCATATAAGAATGACAGAACTGGGTATGTAATCCATGTTCCGGTGAGAATTTGCTGCCTTTAATTTAACTGGTCATTTAAAGGGGACATTTAGACCTGTTCAGAATGGAATTCTAGTTCAGGTAGGTGGACTGTTGCTTTTTCTTCCTATAGGAAGAGGCACATGCAGTGCTTTCCTGTTTTGTTTCCCTTATGATTTGTTTAGCTTTATTTATTTATTTTTTGTTGCTGTTTTTGTTCTGCATTGGGCAACCTCTAGTGGTCCTTGGGAAAATAACACTTGAATATAAACCTATAGTGTTAATCAAGTATTTTGCTTGAATATCCTGTTGTCTTCTGATCCTGGATTACTGTATTCCCTTATAATAAGTAAAGATGTCAAACAATAAGGATCTTGGGCTTAATTAGAAGGAACACAAATAAATAATGAATTAGTTTTTAAAAATAAGTGTGCTGATATTACTACAGAATGGACAGTCATGGCAGTCAAGGGTTAGTGTGTTCCAGGTAGAAGGAATAGCAAGCGCAGTGGGCTTGTCTTAGGTATGAGCTTTGTGTTAGTGAGGAATGGAGTAAAGCCCATGTGAAAATGTGCCTTTAACATAGCTAGGCAGGTGGTAGAGATGTAGTCAGAAGGAGAGTCGGGCCTGGGTCATAGAAAGCCTTGATCATTTCTAGAAGCTTTGATGTTATTCTGTGTACAGTGAGGAAACACCAGAAGGTGTCAGAGATGGAAGTGACATAAAATTCTAGCTTCTGAGTAGAGGATGGTTTGGAGGAGTAGTCATGAGGAGAAGAAATCAAGAAACTAGTTTTTAAATTCATCCAAATGAGAAAAAGAGAAGATAATGACTGGGCAAGTAGCAGTAAAAATGGAAAGGGGTGGATTTGAGATATATTTTTAAAGATAGATCTAAAAGGACTTGCTAATGAATTACATATAAAAACTATGAGAAAGAGGAATTAAGAATGACCAAGCTTTTAAACTTGCATAACTGAGTGCCATGTTCTGGTTTTAGGAAGACTAAGAATGGAATGAGACTCAAGACTTGTTCTTTTACTTAGTGAAATTTTATCTAAAATATAGCTAAGTTGTTGTTTTTGTCGGTATGTGTATATGACTTAAGAATGAATGTTTCTCTTCTAGCATACGATATTTACTTTTAATCTCCTTTTATTTCTTTCAGCTTTGGAGGAATTTTTTACATCACTTGTGAAGCAAGAAATGGTGAATATGCCCCGCGGGGTGTATCACTCTGCATTGAAAGGAGGTGCCCGCTTAGATCAAGGAAAGACTGTAGCAGGAATCCCCAATTTTATGTTGAAAATGTACGAAACAAACAAGCAGCCAGGTTTGAAACCTGGCCTTGCGGGTAAGCATGATACATCAGTGTATAGGTTTTTAATGTACCGATTTAAGCTTCTTTTCCAAGTAGGATGTGATTGGGCGTGGAAAGGCATTGCTGCTGCTGCTCCCATCTAGACACACTGGATAAATTACAAACATGAATCACGTGTTAAAGCCATTTAGAGAACTGCAGAAGCAAAGACATAAATAAAAGCAGAGAAGAGGTAGACTGAAATTACAGAACAGGGGGAACATGTTAGATGTTTTAGATTGTTCCCTGCCCCACCCACCGGCCCCCACCTCATAAGGGATGTTCACCGGTTTTGGTTGCAGACTGGAACTGGGAATTGGCTCAGGCAGAGGCCTGTTGGAGGATAGAAAAACCAGTAAAGCTTTTAGTGGTGTCAAGAGACTAGGGTGATGTGGTGATTAATTGTATGTATCATCTTAATTGGGCTAAATGATGCTCAGATAAATGATAAATATGATTTCTGAGTGTGTCTGTACGTGAGTTTCCAGAAGAGGTTAGCATTTGAGTCAGCAGATAGAGTAAAGATTACCCTGAGCAGTGTGGCTCAGCAACATCCAAACCATTGAAGACCTGAATAGAACGAAAAGACAGAGGAAGGGTGAAGCTGGGAGATCCATCTTCTCCTGCCTTTGGACGGTGGTGCTCCAGGTTCTTGGGCTTCCTGACTCAGACTGAATTACACCACTGGCTTTCCTGGTTCTCTCGTTTGCAAACAGAAGATTGTGGGACCTCTCAGCCTCCAAATTCTTGTGAATCAATTGCCATAAAAAAAAATCTCTACTTGCTTATCTACATATCTATATCTATACATATCTTGTTAGTTCTGGTTTTCTGAAGATTCTAACTAATATAAGAGACAAACTGGAGATTTTCCTCTTGAGATATTTGGTGAGTTTTGAGTTTGCACTGAAAGTTGAAGAACTAGGCTGATGCTTCTGAAAGGCAGTGGTCTCCAGTCTTACCGTGCTTGGGAAACAAAGACTGACTAGGAGAATGGGCCTGAAAGCCAAGTACACAAATAGTGAATTGATACTGGAGATCTACAGGTCTTTTCACCTGGTTGCCTTTGCTCATTTTGGCCTCAGTTAGAGGCTGAAATTCAGGCTTAACCTTAGCAAGAGAGTGATACAGGAGGCAGAGAAACCAACAGAGATCCTGACATTTTTGTGGTAACCTTAGTGACAAAACTGAGCTGGGGGGACTTCAAGCACACAGCATGTTTCTCCCTTAAGGTATCTGTCTAATTTTGAAGCTTTGTGGGATGGGAATTTAAAAGGTAACCTGAAAACTTCTGAGGACAGATGTAAATCTCTGAATCTCCCATAATCTTCCCGTACTGAAGAGTCAAAGACCGATCAGGCTGTCAGTTGAAAATCTTGAAGAAGGTGTGTCCTAGAAACAGGGTTGAACCAGAGGCAGACTGAGATTTACCAAAGCTATCATCAAGCCTGGCTCAGTTAAATCCCTAATTCAGTTGAGATGGTCAGTCCTTCACTCTGCCTAACAGAGGAGAAACCCCTCTCAGATAAAAAAATAACATCATTTAGAATTTCTGTGGTTCTTTCATTACTATCCAGTATACAGGGAAAAGGTTCTAGGCATTTGAAAAAGGAAGAAACTAGAAAGGAAGGGAATATATCATGGAGATAAAGCAGTCAGTATATCAGGAAGGCATCACAATTCTAATCAGTGTACACAAAATAGCAGAGTTCAAACGACATGACAAAAAATTAGAACTAACTAAATAGACAAATCCACAATACTAGTAGGAAACACTGAAACATCTTCTGCAATGACTTGATGAATAAGCAGACAAAAAATCAAGTGCACAAAATATATGAACAATACTGTGAACAAACTTTACTTAAGTGATGCATGGAACATTGTATATCTTATAGTGATATAATCTGTATGCTTTTAAACTGTACATTGGGTTATTTGTCTTCTTGTTGATTTTTAAGATTTCTTTATATACACTGGTAAAGGTTCTTTACCTGGAGGAGGAAATGGCAACCCACTCCAGTATTCTTGCCTGGAAAATCCCCATGGACAGAAGAGCCTTGAGGGGCTGTATAGTTCATGGCATTGCCAAGAGTCGGACATGACTGAAGCGACTTAACACACACCCACAAACTGTACATTGGCTACCTATCAGAATGATCATATGGCAGATCATAAACTTCAACAAATTTCAAAATATTCAAGTCATTGAGTCTATCCTCGGATAGCAATGGGATTAATCTAAAACGGATAAAAAGATAACCAGCCTGGAAATTCCACTAGCCTGGAAATTGAATAATATAGATCAGCCATGGATCAAAGGAAAAATCGAAATGGAAATCAGAAAATATTTTGAACTGAATGATAATGGAAATAAGCCAAATTACAACTTGTGGGATGCAACTGAAACAGTGTTAGTGGGAAATTCATCCCTTTAAAATATGAAATACTGGAAAAAAAAAGAAAGAAAACCAATGATAATTAAAGCTTCTATTTCAAGAAAAACAGAAAATAACAGTGAATTAAACTTAACTTATAAAGGAAAGACCAGAAACTATAAAACTCCTAGAGGAGAACATAGGCAAAACACTCTCAGACATAAATCACAGCAGGATCCTCTATGATCCACCTCCCAGAATTCTGGAAATAAAAGCAAAAATAAACAAATGGGACCTAATTAAAATTAAAAGCTTCTGCACAACAAAGGAAAATATCAGCAAGGTGAAAAGACAGCCTTCTGAATGGGAGAAAATAATAGCAAATGAAGCAACTGACAAACAACTAATCTCAAAAATATACAAGCAACTTACGCAGCTCAATTCCAGAAAAATAAACGACCCAATCAAAAAATGGGCCAAAGAACTAAATAGACATTTCTCCAAAGAAGACATACGGATGGCTAACAAACACATGAAAAGATGCTCAACATCACTCATTATCAGAGAAATGCAAATCAAAACCACAATGAGGTACCACTTCACACCAGTCAGAATAGCTGCGATCCAAAAATCTGCAAGCAATAAATGCTGGAGAGGGTGTGGAGAAAAGGGAACCCTCCTACACTGTTGGTGGGAATGCAAACTAGTACAGCCACTATGGAGAACAGTGTGGAGATTCCTTAAAAAATTGCAAATAGAACTCCCTTATGACCCAGCAATCCCACTGCTGGGCATACACACCGAGGAAACCAGAATTGAAAGAGACACATGTACCCCAATGTTCATCGCCGCACTGTTTATAATAGCCAGGACATGGAAACAACCTAGATGTCCATCAGCAGATGAATGGATAAGAAACCGGTGGTACATATACACAATGGAGTATTACTCAGCCATTAAAAAGGATTCATTTGAATCAGTTCTGATGAGATGGATGAAACTGGAGCCGATTATACAGAGTGAAGTAAGCCAGAAAGAAAAACACCAATACAGTATACTAACACATATATATGGAATTTAGAAAGATGGCAATGACGACCCTGTATGCAAGACAGGAAAAAAGACGCAGCTGTCTATAACGGACTTTTGAACTCAGAGGGAGAGGGAGAGGGTGGGATGATATGGGAGAATGGCATTCTATCATGTAAGAATTGAATCGCTAGTCTATGTCTGACGCAGGATACAGCATGCTTGGGGCTGGTGCATGGGGATGACCCACAGAGATGTTATGGGGAGGGAGGTGGGAGGGGGGTTCATGTTTGGGAACACATGTAAGAATTAAAGATTTTAAAATTAAAAAAAAAAAAGTCATCAGGAGTGGAAAAAATAAATAAATAAAACCAGCTTGAACATCAAAAATAAATAAATAAATAAATAAATAAATAATAAAAAAAATAAAGGAAAGAATAATAAATATAAGAATAAAAATCAATGAAAATAGAAAACATATAAAATAAATAAAATCAGCAAAGCCAAAAGTTGACTCTTTGGAAAGTTTAAAAGAATTGATAAAACCATTGTAAGTCTGGACAGAAAAATAGAGAAATATAGATTACCTATACTAGGAACAACAAAGGAGACAGCACTTCAGACCCCACAGCATTAAAAAAAAATATATTATGAAGAACTTTTAAACAATGAATTTCACAGTTTAGATGAGATATAGAAGTTCATCAAAATATAAAACTTTGCAGAACTGACAGAAAGCAGACTAGACTATATGAATAGTTTGAAATTGGGTATTAGTATTAAAGAAATTGAGTCTGTAAGAACCTTCCCACAAAGAAACCCTAGGTGCAGATGCTTCTTTGGTGAATTGTTCAAAAAAATTAAGAAAGAAATAACAGGGATCTTTAGAAACTCTAATATAGGAGGAAAAAAAGAACCCTCTAGATGAGGTCAGCATAACGTTAATACTGAAAATCAGAAGGAAATACTAAAAGCCACTCTTTTCCATGAACATAGTTGTGAAAATCTCCCCAAAATATGTTAGAAAATGGAATTCATTAGTACACACAAAGGAAAATAAATAATAATTAGTGGGGTTAATTTAATGTTTGAAAATCAATATAATTTATTACATTAATAGCAAAAAGGCAGTATAATCTTTAGATGACCTCAGTAGATGTAGAAAAAGCCTTTGAAAATCTTAGCTCCTATTCATGTTACATAAAAGACTCTCATTAAGCTCTGAATAGAACTTCTTTTATTCTGATAAAGAACATCTACAATGCCATCTTTGTACTTAATGCTGAAATAATGAAACTTTCACTCCTTGAGATTGGGGGAAAAGATATGGATGCTTGTTGTTACCACTATTATTCAGTATTGTAATGGAAGCCATAGCTAGTGTAATGAGCCAAGGAAAAGAAATAAAAGTCATACAGATTAGAAAGGAAGAGATAAAGTAGTCATTATTTGTTGATGACATGATTGTGTACAGAGAAAACCCAAAATAATCTGCAGACTAATTAGGATTAATAAATGAATTAAGATTACTCTGTACAAAGATCATATAAAAATGAATTGTATATTTGTATATACATAACAAAAATGAAACTTAAAAATTGTATCATTTATACCGGTACCAAAAACCATCAAGTACGCAGAATAAATTTAACAAGAATTGTGTAAAATCCTTATACTGTATGCTATAAAATATTTTGGAGAAAAGTTAAAGCAATTTGAATAAATTGAGTTATATAAAGTGTTTATGGACCAGAAGACACCATGCTGTAAAAATGTCAGCTCTCTCCAAGCTAATATGTTGTTTCAACCCAGCCCAATCCACATCCCAGTAGGTTTTTGGAAATTGACAGACTGATTCTAAAATTTGTATGGAATTCCGAAATACCAATAATGGCCAAGGTAAGCTTGGAGAACAAAAACAAAATAGAAGGATATACATTACCAGATATCCAGACCTGTTATGAAACCACGATAATTGACAGTATAATATTGGTGCAAAGACAGGCCAACCGACTAGTGGAAGAATATGGAGTGTACAGAAACAGACCTACGTATACAAGGCCACTAGAGTTGTTACAAAAGTGACACTGTGGTGCTGTAGAGAAAAGGGATGATCTTTTTGAAAAATACCAGATTATACTAAAATCATGAACATGTATTAATGAACGTATACCATTAAGAGAGTGAAAAGGCAAGGCACAGAATACAGGTATTTTTAGAACATATATCTGATAAAGAACTTGTATCTAGAATATGTAAACTATTTTTGAAAATCAATAAGAAAAAGACAATTGAAAAACAGGGAAAAGAATTGAGTTTACCCTTCAAAAAGAGGGTATACACAGTATATTAACACATATGTATGGAATTTAGAAAGATGGTAACGATGACCCTATATTCGAAACAGCAGAAGAGACACAGATGTAAAGAACAGACTTTTGGACTCTGTGGGAGAAGACGAGGATGGGATGATCTGAGAGAATAGCATTGAAACATGTATGTTACCATATGTGATGTAGATTGCCAGTCCAGGTTTGAGGCATGAGACAGGGTGCTCAGGGCCGGTGCACTGGGATGACCGTGAGGGATGGGATGGGGAGGGAGGTGGAAGGGGGTTTCAGGATAGGGAACACATGTACACCCATGGCTGATTCATGTCAATGTATGGCAAAACCCACTGCAATATTGTAAAGTAATTAGCCTCCAATTAAAAAAATTTTTTTAAAAAGGGGAAAAAAAAAGAGGGTATACAAATGTCTGATGAACATATGATTAGATGATCAACTTCATTAATCATCTGAGAAATCCAAATTAAAACCACAGTAAGATACCACAGCAGACCTAACACTGTGGCTAAGATGAAAAAAAATGGAAAATACAAAGTATTGATAAACATGCGGAGTAAACAGAACTGCTGCCGGGAATGTAGGTTAGTAGAACCACTTGGGACAGTTTATACTGAATAAATTAATACTCTGTTACCTACCTATTTCATTCTTAGGAATAAGCCCAAATAAAGTCACCAAAAGACATAATAAGCCCTAAACTTACTTTTGGAGAAGGCAATGGCACCCCACTCCAGTGTTCTTGCCTAGAGAATCTCAGGGATGGGGGACCCTCGTGGGCTGCCATCTAAGGAAATGGCAACCCACTCCAGTACCCTTGCCTGGATAATCCCACGGAGGGAGGAGCCTGGTAGGTTACAGTCCATGGAGTCACAAAGAATCGGACACGACTGAGCGACTTCACTTTCTCACTTTCCTTAAACTTATTTTAGTTGCTGAGCTTACCTGGTAGCTCAGCTGGTAAATAATCCACCTGCAATGCAGGAGACCCCCATTCAATTCCTGAGTTGGAAAGATCCCCTATAGAAGGGATCAGTTCAGTTCAGTCGCTCAGTCATATCTGACTCTTTGCGACCCCATGAATTGCAGCACGCCAGGCCTCCCTGTACATCACCAACTCCCGGAGTTCACTCAGACTCACGTCCATCGAGTCAGTGATGCCATCCAGCCATCTCATCCTCTGTCGTCCCCTTCTCCTCCTGTCCCCAGTCCCTCCCAACATCAGTCTTTTCCAATGCTAGAAGCTATCTAAATGCCTATTGACAGTAAAATTGTGGTATGTGCACATCATGGAGTGTTATTCAGTAATGACAATGCATATACTACAACTGCCAATAACAATATGAATGATTCTCACCATGATTATGTTAAGTGAAAGAAGTCAGATACAAAAGTGTACAGCCTGATTCCAGTTATGTAAAGTACCACTTCATGGACTGTAACCTACCAGGCTCCTCCCTCCATGGGATTCTCCAGGCAAGGGTACTGGAGTGGGTTGCCATTTCCTTCTCCAAAGGTTGCTAGAAAGTTGTTATCTTTGGGCTGGGGGTGGACGTGATTGGAATGAGACATGAGGAAGGTCTTCTAAGATGTTAACAATTTTTTGCTTCTTGATCTGAGTGCTGATTGCACTTTTGTTCAGTTTGTAAAAATCCATTGAGCGGTATGTTTATGTGCACTCTTCTCTATTATACTTCAGGAAGACATATTTTTAAAGGTAATTTTTTTCTGTTTTAGTATCTTAGTCCTTGAATATGTCTTCTCATTGGCCCAGAATCACCCAGATAAGGTCCAAGATTACCCTAACTCATACTCTAGTGTTTGGCTGCCCGCCTTTGCTTTTTAACTGACACGGGGTCAGCTAATGCTAGAAGTTCGGTTTAGTTAAGCAGAGTAGGAAGGATTGGGAGAAGGGTAACAGATGGAGGAGGGGAGGAAAAAGGGAGAGTGAATGTATGTGAGTATAGGTATGATGGAAAACTAGTCCACTTACGGGTGTAAACTAAAGGAACCCATATTATCAGGAGTTCACAAAGACCGCATGTGTAAGCATTTCTCTTTATTTGAGATTTATTTTTTAAGGAAAGTTAATAGACTCTCTAGAAGTAACAGTTAACAAAATTTGAAATAAACATGATTTGAAATTTTCTCATTTATTTACAAATGAATAACACTCCTCTGTAGTTTCAAGATGCTAACTGCTTATAACTCTTTCTGTTTTTTCTTTCCTGTACCAACAGTTAAAAAAAAAAAAAATTTGCTTAGCATATTCTTTTAATTTCTAAGTATCTCTATCCAGATTGAGTATTGACTGCTGAGAACCTAGTTAATGAAGTTTTTCCTTAAGCAATGTTTTTATATTTCTGTTTTTTAAGGTGGTATGTTATTTTGTTATGATATTTCAATGTATCAGAGTAAAGATGGCAAGCCATTGAATCGACTGATGGCCAGTAGAGGGCGAAGCTTCAAGCAGACCTCACTTGCTCTAGTGCATGAGGTAGGTGCCTCTCCGTTCTCCAAAACAGGGCTTCTTGTTGTATATGCTTTGGGGTTTCCCGCCTTTGGTTTATGGTGATGAAATTTAGTGCGTGTTTGGAAATAATTGTTCTATTATTCATCATGAAAGTGGCTTTTAAAGACAACCAAAATAGTTGATCCGACTGTAGTATTTTGATGTACTTCTCAAAGAAACCGGCATGTTTCCCTTAGGGCTCAGCCTGTTAGAAAGTGGTATCTAGGAAAGTATCTAGTTTGGTGTATTTATCAATATTTAATTGCCTTTGTTCAGAATAAAAACCAAATTAATATTTCAAGAAATAATCTATTTCTTAATTGTAATCCTTTGGAAGTATGTATTTATATCTTGTGAATATTGGAAATTAACAGTAAATAATTGTGTTGGAGGAGGGGAAATCCTTTGATTTTATTGTTTATTTACGTTTCTTTTATGCTACTCAAAATAAAGTTATGTGATGCCATTAGGTGTTGCTTGAAATCTGATCATTACAGATTGTGTAATACCAGAGGAAAGAAGGAAGTTGGAAAGCACTCAGGAGATCTGTGGAGGCTTTTTGTTTTTTAAAATTTTATGACAGTTACTCATTCAGGTGATATATAGATTAAACTGTATGAATGAATAACAAAACAAAATATCACAACAAAGAGGTTTATTTCATATAATTTAGATATAAGTTATATAACAGGTATAAATGAGAATATATGAATTGTGAAAATTTTAAAAGATTTGAGATAATGATAGTGCTTCTACAATATGTTTGCTTTAAATCTTATTTTCATGCAATAATTTATAAATATTGGTATCACTTATTTGATTTGATAATATTCTGTGCCTTACCAGTTGCCACCATTTAGCATTTAGCCAGATTTTTGTTTGTTTGTTTGTTTGGCCACACCACATAGCATGCGGGATCTTCCTGCCCTGCGGTAGTAGTATGGAATCTGAACCCCTGGACCACGAGGGAAGTCCCAGCATAGCCAGATTTTTAAAGACCCACCTATGCTACCCATATTAGTTTTATATATTTGGTTAGAATTGAAATTATGTAAATCTTTGTTTAATACCATGTCTTTAACTAACAAAGGAAGGAAGATCTGGAGAGAGTAGTGTTTCTCTGGGAAGAAGAAAGGTTTAATTTCGTAAGCGAAGGAAAACAATAGGTAATTTCTAGATTTGTTCTCCCTGTTATCTTATTCGTTGTTATGGAGAAGAAAGAGATTTGGTACTTTTTTGGGCTTTCAAGCTGTGTACTTAACGTGGATAACCAACATGTTAATTAACTATTAAGGGAAGCCTGAATTTAAAAGATGCTTACTCCTTGGAAGAAAAGTTATGACCAACCTAGACAGCATATTCAAAAGCAGAGACATTACTTTGCCGACTAAGGTCCGTCTAGTCAAGGCCATGGTTTTTCCTGTGGTCATGTATGGATGTGAGAGTTGGACTGTGAAGAAGGCTGAGCGCCAAAGAATTGATGCTTTTGAACTGTGGTGTTGGAGAAGACTCTTGAGAGTCCCTTGGACTGCAAGGAGATCCAACCAGTCCATTCTGAAAGAGATCAGCCCTGGGATTTCTTTGGAAGGAATGATGCTAAAGCTGAAACTCCAGTACTTTGGCCACCTCATGCGAAGAGTTGACTCATTGGAAAAGACTCTGATGCTGGGAGGGATTGGGGGCAGGAGGAGAAGGGGACAACAGAGGATGAGATGGCTGGATGGCATCACCAACTCGATGGACGTGAGTCTGAGTGAACTCCGGGAGTTGGTGATGGACAGGGAGGCCTGGCGTGCTGCAGTTCATGGGGTCGCAAAGAGTCAGACACGACTGAGCAACTGAACTGAACTGAACTGATCATAACAGATGGAGAAGGGAATGGCTTCCCATTCCAGTATTCTCGCCTGGAAAATCCCATGGACAGAGGAGCCTGGCGGGCTACAGTCCTTGCAATCACAAAGAATCAAACACAACTGAGTGACTAACACTTTCCCTTTCATCGCAACAGAAACAAGGAAAAGTGTTAATGTAGGGGTGGCAGAAGACATCGGATAAATTAAGCAAATGGCACCAGAACTTGTGAGGTGTACCTTAGATATGAACAGAGAAAATATTTGAGTTATGATACTTGTTGCTTGTATTATAGAATGCCCATGTACGGAGGAGCCTGGTAAGCTGTAATCCATGGGGTCGCTAAGAGTCGGACACGACTGAGTGACTTCACTTTCACTTTTCACTTTCATGCATTGGAGAAGGAAATGGTAGCCCACTCCAGTGTTCACAGCCTGGTGGGCTGCCATCTAAAGGGTCGCACAGAGTTGGACACGACTGAAGCAACTTAGCAGCAGCAGCAGCAGCAGCAGAAAATTTCAAAGAGATGAGAAAAGATCATAATTTTAGGAGTTACTTGGAAGATGCATTAGACAGAATTCTGCCATTATCTGTGGCAGGATTTTGGGTTGTATTTATCTTCTGCTTATTATAATTCATTTCTGAAAAAGGCAGAGAGAGAGAATGAGCCAAGAAGTTTCTCAGAGTGTCTGGCAACAAATAAAAAATTTAAGATCTAGTTAATGAGAATAACAATTGCAATAATAATAACTCATAACTAGCTCAGGCACTTTAAAGTTTGCTGTGCACATGTACTTGACACACATAAGTAGAAGAGCCTGGAAACTGAACCCAAAAGTATGATTTCACTGTTCTTGATTCTGTCTTATTTTTAAAGTCCATCATCATAGTTTCAATTTGTTTATGAATTTACCCATGGATGGACATTTGGGCTGTTTATACTTTTTCCAGATTATGACTGAAGCTGCTATAAACACTATACAGGTGTATATGTGGACATCTATTTTAATTTCTCTTGAGTAAATAACTACATACAAGTGGAATTGCTAGGTCTTCTGGTGAGTGAATATGAAAACCCAACTGTTTTCCAGCGACTGTCCCACTTTGAATGCCCACCAGCAGCATAAGGAGGTTCTGGTTGCTCTCCCTCCTTGCCAGAGCTCAATATGGTCAGTTCTTAAAATTTAGCAGTTCTCATAGTGGTTAGTGGTTTTCCTTTTGTGGTTTTTAATTTGTGTTTTTTTAATGACTACTGATGTTGAGCTTCTTTTCATGTATTTATTCACATCATGGAGTGTTGTGTTCTTTTGCCACTTTTAAATCCAGGTTTTTGTTTTCAAATGAGAATTCTTTATATATTCTGGATATGTTTTTTTTTTTAATTAGAAATGTGTCTTGCACATGTTTTTACCTCCTCTCTAACTTGTCTTTTTATTTCCTTAATCGTATCTTTTGAAGAGTGTCTCTTCAGTTTTGCAGAATTTATCAAGTTTTTCTTTTTATGGTTCTTGCTTTTTGTCTTATCCAAAGTCTCAAAAACTTTCTTTTTTTCCCATGTTATCTTTTCTAACTTTTAAAAAATGAGGTATAATTTATAGACTGTAAAATTCACTCATTGAATGTGTGCAAGCCAGGGGTTTTAGTGTATACACAGAGATGTAGGGCCATCACCACAGTCAATTTTAGAATATTTTCATCACAGTGTAAAGTGAGCCTATCCCCATTAGCAGTTACTCTCCATTTCCCTCACATCCCAGCCTTCATCAACCATGAGTCCACATTTTTTAAATTTTATATTGGTATAGCTGATAGTTTTGGACAGCAGAGGGACTCCGCCATATATATACATGTATCCATTTTCCTCCAAACCCCGGTCCCATCCAAGCTGCCACATAACACCGAGCAGAGTTCCCTGTGCTATATAGTAGGTCCTCGTTGGTTATCTACTTTAAATATAACAGTGTGTACATGTCGATCCCAAAGCCTCCACATACATTTTAAATCAGCTTTGAGAAACTATTTTTAAAACCTGCTGTAATTTTAGTTACAAATGCATTGAATTTGTATATCAGTCTGGGAGAGAACTGATATCTTAATAATATTGAGTTTTTCAACCAGTATGCAAGGTATATTACTCCATTATTTTAGGTCAGTGTTTTGTGGTTTTCTTACTACAAATCTTGCACCTATTTTGCTAAATTTAATAAGTACTGAACATCCCTAAGTATTTTTATGCTAGGGCAATTAGAATGGTTTTTGGTTTGTCTTTACTTCCAACTGTTCATTGCTAAAATATAAACATATAATTGATACTTTTTTACGGCCTTACTCTACCTACTTATATGTTCTTGTAGATTTTTTGTAGATTCTTTTTGATTTTTGTTGCAATGTTGTCTGTGAATAGATTGTCTTAGTGTTTTTCTTTCCAATCTGTATGCCTTTGATTTCTTTTTCTTGCCTAATTGCACTGTCTAGGGCCCTTTGGTATGGTTGAATAGAAGTGGTGAGAGCAGACATTCTTATTTTGTTAACAAAATAGTCTTGGGGGAAAGCATTCAGGATGCTTACATTACATATGATGTTATATTTACTGTTAGTATAGAGATTTTACGGATAGTCTGTATTAGGTTGATTAAGTTTCCTTTATTCCTAAATTGGTAAGTTTTTTTTTTTCAATCACAAATAGATGTTGAATTTTGTCAAATGGGTTTTTTCTACATTTGTTGAAATGATTATATACTTTTTTCATTTGTTAGTAGGATGAATTATTTTGATTAATTTTTCTAATGTGAACCAAATCTGCATTCCTAGGATAAACTCCACTTGATTGTAATATAGTATCCTATTTATTGCTGAATTTGATTTGCTAGTAATACTTTGTTAGGGGGCTTCCCAGGTGATCCTAGTGGTATGCATCCTGCCAATACATAAGACATATAAGAGATGTGAGTTCCATCCCTGGGTTGGGAAGATCCCATGGAGGAGGACACTGCCACCCACTCCAGTAATCTTGCCTGGAGAATCCCATGGACAGAGGAGCCTGGTGGGCTATATAGTCGATAGGATTACACAGAGTCAAACCCAGCTGAAGCAACTTAGCACACACACACTGTTAAGGATTTTTGCACCACGGCACCTATGAGAGATACGGTTTTGTGGTTTCATTGTAATATCTTTGCCTGATATGTTATCAGGACAATGCTCTCCTAGTAATTTTTTCCTTAAGTGGTAGAATTGTCTAGTGAAAAGTCTGGGCTTGGAGTTTGCTTTAGGAAAGTTTGTAACTATGAATTCAAGGTACATAATATATGAGACTATTTACACTATCTATCCATCCATCCCTACTAATCCTGAAGAGGGAATTTCGGTGGCACAGCATACATGACAATTAGTATGTATCTCTCCTTTTTAAAAGTGTGCACTTCATAAAATCAGGGAATTTGTTTTGGCCATATGTAGTTCCAGTGCTTGGTAATCCTGGCACATAGTAGACACTTTATTTTTTTTTTTTAATTTTAAAATCTTTAATTCTTACATGTGTTCCCAAACATGAACCCCCCTCCCACCTCCCTCCCCATAACATCTCTGTGGGTCATCCCCATGCACCAGCCCCAAGCATGCTGTATCCTGCGTCAGACATAGACTAGCGATTCAATTCTTACATGATAGTATACATGATAGAATGCCATTCTCCCATATCATCCCACCCTCTCCCTCTCCCTCTGAGTCCAAAAGTCCGTTATAGACAGCTGCGTCTTTTTTCCTGTCTTGCATACAGGGTCGTCATTGCCATCTTTCTAAATTCCATATATATGTGTTAGTATACTGTATTGGTGTTTTTCTTTCTGGCTTACTTCACTCTGTATAATCGGCTCCAGTTTCATCCATCTCATCAGAACTGATTCAAATGAATCCTTTTTAATGGCTGAGTAATACTCCATTGTGTATATGTACCACAGCTTTCTTATCCATTCATCTGCTGATGGACATCTAGGTTGTTTCCATGTCCTGGCTATTATAAACAGTGCTGCGATGAACATTGGGGTACATGTGTCTCTTTCAATTCTGGTTTCCTCGGTGTGTATGCCCAGCAGTGGGATTGCTGGGTCATAAGGGAGTTCTATTTGCAATTTTTTAAGGAATCTCCACACTGTTCTCCATAGTGGCTGTACTAGTTTGCATTCCCACCAACAGTGTAGGAGGGTTCCCTTTTCTCCACACCCTCTCCAGCATTTATTGCTTGCAGATTTTTGGATCGCAGCCATTCTGACTGGTGTGAAGTGGTACCTCATTGTGGTTTTGATTTGCATTTCTCTGATAATGAGTGATGTTGAGCATCTTTTCACGTGTTTGTTAGCCATCCGTATGTCTTCTTTGGAGAAATGTCTATTTAGTTCTTTGGCCCATTTTTTGATTGGGTCGTTTATTTTTCTGGAATTGAGCTGCATAAGTTGCTTGTATATTTTTGAGATTAGTTGTTTGTCAGTTGCTTCGTTTGCTATTATTTTCTCCCATTCAGAAGGCTGTCTTTTCACCTTGCTGATATTTTCCTTTGTTGTGCAGAAGCTTTTATAAATGATTTTAATCCTTTGAAAACTTGGGTGTGTCTTATATTTTACATGTGCATTTAGTGGGATCATTTCCTTTTTCCAGAAATGTTGCAGTTAAATTGATGGTGAATCTAATAATTATTGAGATCTTACTAGGAAATGACATTATTGTCATTTGAACAAGCTATTATAAACTGTGTTGTTATTCATTTACATGGTTTAGCCTCCCCTCTCTGCCAAAGGTTACATATACCTATAGGATATTCTGTAGCCCTAATGCATACAACTATAGATGAGTGAGTGAGTGAATGAATGGGTAAATGAATATTGAAATGCTCTGCTCTTAATTTTTAAAGTGTATTTTGCTGCATGTAATTGTCAATATTTCTCAATAACGACATTAGTTAAATCAAGTATATTCAGTGTCTTAGAGACCTAGCTGTTTAATCTGTGATGAATTCTTCTTTAACACCCTTCTTTCTAAAAACTGTTTTTGTTTTAAATTGAAACTCTCCCATGTTATACTTTGAGAAGACTCACATACCTAAGTCTGAATTGGGTTTGACCTGACCTACCAGGGATAGTTTAGATTTCTCTGAAACTGAAGTGCCCTCGCTCTCTTTGCTCCTTTGAGAAGGGGACCAGCAGGGGTCATTTCAGACCTACCAGTGCTTCTTCAAGCTCCTCCTCCGCCCTGATTTATGACTACTTTTCTCATCCTGAGACTGACTTGGCTCCATTTGATGAGGAAGCTGAAGGTGAATGACATGTCTCTTTCCCTGGAAGTTGCTGCCTGTCTTGTCATCCTTTGGCATTTCTAACTCTGATATGACACTCTCCCCTAAATTGGATGATACTGATTTGTCCCTGGATGAGAATGGCAGCCTTGCTTCATTATTTCCTACATCTTCAGGCACATGCAAATTTTCCTGATCCTGCTGCTGCTACCCAACCATATTTCTGCCTTAGCACTAGGTAATGAGCTCTTTTTTCAGCGAAACCTTTATTGGGCTTATTGCCAGCACTACTCTGAATGAGATATTTTTCTTCTTTCTTTCTTTTGAAATTGATCATCACTTGTTTATTTTGCCTATAAGTTATTTTTTTTCTTCTGCCTTCTTTACATTTTTCCCTAGATACCCAAAAGTACATGGGCTATAACCCATCATTTCCCCTTTTCTTTCAGTGCCTTCTTTATTTAAAAATGTATTTCTTGTGAAAAGCATGGAGCATGTTAGCATTCATGCAATAAGAAACAATTAGATGAAAATTTTGAATAATAATTGGGAGAAGTGGTATCTGTGCTTGTTACATATTCCCCTTAGAAAACACTGTGAAAAGTATGGTTTGCTATATTTTAGAGACTCTGTAATTACTGTGCGATGTGAGTTGTTATGGTAACAGGGTTTTCCCCCTTCCTATTAAATAACAGAGTAAATGGTTGCTTGAGATGTGATTGAATTGTCAGCTTTCAAGCTAATGTTATCCTAATGGGAAAGGGGAGTGGGGGGAGAGAAGAGAGACTGAGGTAGAGAGAGAAAGTGGGAGGGAGGGAGGAGAGAGTTTAAAATGTCCAGAAAGCACCTACAAAGTGACGAGTGTCATTCTCCTTTAAAAATGTGTCCGTCACAAGCCATCCCTTCTTGTCTTCCAATCAGTATTTGTCAGGGGACGGGAATAACAAAAAATTATTCTGTGCAAACAAGATTACTATTGACAGACAACTGAAGCCTGTGCTTTCTTATTTATATACAGTGGGGCATTGAGCGGCCTTGGGGGTCTCTAACACTAAGTACAAATGGTTTTTCTTCTGGGAATGTGGGAGGAGTGTACATATGTCACAGACCAAATGTAGTGACTCAGTGTTGGTGTGTCTGGGTAGCAACTGAGGTTAGATGCTTTTATTCTTTTGATAATAAGATATACATCTGGGAAACATGAAAACGCCTTACTTTGTGAGACTGAGGTTTTAAAATCCATGGCAAACACTTGACCTGTCAGTTTTACGTGCTGTTCTATCTTGTCCCATTCCAGTTTCATAGTCAGCCTCACCAAAGCTTGACTTTATATGATGTAAGTTATTTAATGAAGGGTTGTTGAAATGAGTATTTTCTTATAAATGACTAATAGTATTTGTTAAGATCACTCAAGAGGCAGAGAACATTACCAAACTTCTGGGCAATGTATTCTGAACTGTAAATTATCAAATGAAGTGGTCATGTAGTTCCTGCCACGGCTTCCCTGGTGGCTCAGACAGTAAAGAATTTGCCTGCAATTCAGGAGACCCAGGTTCAGTCCCTGGGTCAGGAAGACCCCCTGGAGGAGAAAATGGCAACCCACTCCAGTATTCTTGCCTGGAGAACCCCACAGACAGAGGATCCTGGCGGGCTAGAGTCTGGGGGTAAAATAGAGTCAGATGCAACTAAGCACACACACATAGTTCCTTCAAGAAAAACATGTGTCCGTGAGGAAACTAGATCTCCTTTTTCATTCTGTCTTTTGACATTTGCTCTATGTTTGTGAATTGTGTTTCTAAGCAGGATATTTTCTGTCAAGCTAGCATTTCAGGTATATGGCATTAGAACTTGTGTGATACTAATTAAAATGTTTAGTTAGGAAATTTCGAACTGTAAAGTTTATAATACTCTAAATTTCGCTTTGTCACTCAATGTGTTTTTAATCTGGAATGAAACATTTCCCAGCCAGAACATTTTGAACATGTTTTGTAAAATTTCAAATAATCATATCCTCAGCAACTTGTATTAGAGTTTGGCTGTGTCTATTAAAATGGTTTTCTAACATTGTGTTTTCACACATCATAACTCTCTGTGATTACTTGTTTATGATAGTGTAGTTTTCACATGACAAGATTTTGCCTTAAAGCGAATACTGTACATTTAATGTGGTTAAGCTCAGCAGGTCTTTAAGGGAACATTTATGTGTGAGACACTGTTGTGGGTTCAGTGTCCGTGAGAGGGATTCCAGGGTGAATAGAATATGATCTCTGCTCTTAGGTTGGTATGATTAGCATCCAATCACAAAAAAATGCAATCTGTTGAGTATAACAAGAGAGGTGTAGTATAGTGTACTGGAAGTGTAGGGATGGGAGAAATATTTCAGTAAGTACAGGTGAGAGGGACACAGGACATTCAAAGCCGTGGAAGCAGTCAGTGAATGCGAAGGTCTTGAAGAGTATCGGACAGGCTTGGAGATTGGTTTATAACCCAAGTGAACCAGAATACAGGTTAAATGAAAGAGAGGAGCAGAAAGTAAGTGGGGAAACTGGTCGAGGATCTTAGCCAATAGAGTTCTCACATAACAACAAATTATTTCTTAAAGTAAATGGTGTACTTTTAATTCTAAAATACTTTGGACATAGCATAGAAGAATTTGGGACTTTATTCTTTAATGAACCATCAACGGTTTTTTGAAAAATTCTGAGTTAATGTAATAGTAGCAACATCGTTCAGGATGTATTAGAAGGAAGATTTTAGACTGTTAAGAGATGAGCTAGGTGGCCTCAATAATTAAGACAGGAATTAAGACTAACTCAGTGAGGAAGAAAGTAGGGACAAACGTAGTGAACATTTCAGAGGTAGAGTTGACAATTGAGTTGGAGGCAAGGGAGAAGTCCAGGATAAATCAGAAATTTCAAATCTGGGTGACTGCAATATTGATGGGGTAATGTTGATAGAGGAATGATAAGAGGGAGAGTGGCTTTTGAATGATGATGCAAAGAAGTGTACAGAGGGTATTAGGTAGTGGGAGGTGAATGTTTGAGAAGTACATGTTCTAAAAGTGGTCATTTTCAAACTATGTATTTTAAATTTTATTTTATTGAGTTATATACATGTGGTAGGTTTCTCCCATTTTAGTGTATAGTTCTATGAATTTTGAGAAGTGAACACATTCATCTAATCAGTACCACAGTCAGGATAAGGACAGTTCCAGTACCCTAAAATCGCCCCATGCCCCTTTGCAATCAGCCCCTCCCGTGCTCCCCCATCTCCTGACAACCACTGATCTCTCTTATGTGCCTCTAGTTAAAACTGCATTTTAAAGAATTCCAAGGACCACCACAGGCTAAGAGATGCAGGTTCTGTCGCTGGGTTGGGCAGATCCTCTGGAGAAGGGAATGGCAACCCCCTTCAGTATCCTTGCCTTGGAGAATCCCGTGGACAGAGGAGCCAGGTGGGCTGTACAGTCCATGGGGTCGTAAGGAGTCAGACACGACTGAGCATGCGTGCATGAGACTCACGAGGGCCTACCGCAAAGCAGACCGAGATGATCGTGAGGGCTGAGCACCCAGCCGCAACCTGCCTCCTTACTTCCTCTAGACAAATTCTGCCTCTCTGATTTGCGCTTTAAATATTGGCATTTTACTTAACATTTGGGGTGAGGTGGAAAAATCACATAGCTAAATACTTGAAAACGATTATTCTACAGTCTAAATGATACCACTCTGAGCCACCAATGTCTCTCACCTGTAGTTTCGCAGGTGCCTCTGAGCAGATTTCTCTGCTTTGACCTTTGCCCACTATAGTCTCTTCTCAGCAGAACAGTCCATAAGATCCTTTTCCAGTGTAGATTAGATCATATTATTTGTCTCAAAGCCTTATAATGACTCCTCCTTTAGTGAGAGTAAAGGCAAGTCCTGAGAACTGGCCTAGAAGGCCATCCTTTCTCCTGTTGACTCACCAGCCCTCTCTCTTTCCACTCCTCTTTGCTTCTCTGTCTGTGCTCATTATACCGGCCTCCCCTCTGTTCCTAAAACAGTGAGCCATGCAGCCACTTTAGGGACCTTTGCCTTATCTTTTGTTTTTTGATTGAATTAAAAGACAGGTAACATCAAACTAACCATTTTAAGGCTTAAAGTGTGTACATCAGTGGTATTTAGTACCTTTTCAGTGAGTAACCATCAGGGCTAACCTTTTCATCACCCTCAAATGAGACCATGTATACACTAAATGTTCCCTCCCACTTCTTCATCTCCCCATCCCTGGCAACCACTAAGTTGCTTTCTATCTGTATGGATTTCCCTGTTCTGGACATCTCACATAAATGGAATCGTATAACATGTGACCTTTTGTGTCTGGCTTCTTTCACTTTCACATCATGTTTTCAAGGTACTTCCATGTTGTAGCCTGCGTTCCTTTTTATGGCCGAATAATATTCCATTGTGGATATATCATTTTTTTGTTCATCCATTTATTCTTTCGTGAACAAATTCATTTATGGGTTATTTCCACCTTTCACCTATTGTGAAAGTGCTGCTTGAGCATGTATTACAGTATTTGTTTGAATAGGTATTTTCAGTTCTTTTCAGTATATACCTAGGAGTAGAACTGTGTGTGTGTCTGTGTGTGTGCATGCTCAGCCGTGTCTCTGTGTGTGCATGCTCAGCCGTGTCTGACTCTTTGTAACCCTGTGGACTGTAGCCCACCAGGCTCTTCTGTCCGTGAAGTTTTCCAGGTAAGAATACTGAAGTGGGTTGCCGTTTCCTTCTTCAGGGGATCTTCCCAACCCAGGGATTGAACCCATGTCTCTTGAGTCTCCTGCGTTTGCAGGCAGATTCAAGCCCAGGAGTGGAATTGCTGGGTCATAATTCTATGTTTAACTTTTTGAGGAACCACCAAACTGTTTTCCATAGCAGCTGAGCCATTTTCCATTCCCACTAGCACTTTCCTTTGTTTTTACATCTTCATCTTCAAGTTTTCACTCAGGCTTCAGCTTCTGAATGAGATACACTGATCACCCTATTGGTCCTGTAATCTGCTTCTGTCCCCACTCTGGCCTTATTATCCTTCTTTCCCCCCTTTCTTCTATTTGCATATTTCCATAAAGTGGTCTCTTCTTTTAGGCACATGCAGTAATGTTTCATTATACTTAGTACAGAAACTCTTACTCTTTTCTAAATCATAGAACCTGCTCACCTCAGCAGTCTATCAGACACCTGTCATTGCATAGGTATCCAGAGTTAGTCTCAGAAAAAGTATATTGCACATGTTAATTAAAACTGAGTGCACAGTGCTTGAGAACCTCGCTTTATCATCTGTTGAATAACAGGGTTGAAACATCATGATTTGGAACTTGTTTGTTGATTGGCTTTCCTTCAAAGGCTTCTCACAAGTATAGCAAATGATACATGATTTTCATACTTTAAAAATGCTAATTATATTTGTCAGCCTAGAAACATTAACCTATGTGGGAGGGTTATGTATTGAATTGGAACGGGATCCTAAAATATGTTTATGTTAAAAATGGTCAAGGAAGTCCCTGTGTCTGTAGCACAGCTGGAGAGTAAGGGCATTGCTGTGCAAGCCGCTCCCCTAAGTCTCTCTTCTGTAAGGGAAAAAGTGAGAAAGTGCATTTTACAGGAGATTGGCCCCAGCTAACTCCACAGAACACAAAGACTAGGTATAATCTCAGGAAACCTGGGGGAGTTCAGGCTGGTGTCTAGGCTCAAGCCTGACTGCCTCCCTGCACCCACCCTCAGATGTGGTCTGAGTAGCAGCAGGAGGAGTAGCTTTAACCTTCAGTTTATAACCACCTTTTAAATAGGTTTCCTGGCTTGAGCGTCTTTGTTCTTAGAAGCTTGACATTTGATTTGCTTATTTACCTTTACATTTTTTTCATACTACTTTCTTTTCTTAACTCAAGTTTAAGAAGCAATTGAGATCGTTGTCTTTCCAAAAACATTCAGTGCTCTCTTTGCCAATTTGCCGAGACTTGAGCTTCCCAGGTGGTGTAAGAGAGCTGGGTTCGATCCCTGGTCAAGAAGATCCCCTGGAGGAGGGCACGGCAACCCACTCCATTGTTCTTGCCTGGAGAATCCCATGGACAAAGGAGCCTGTCAGTTTATGGTCCATAGGGTCACAAAGAGTCAGACGTGACTGAGTGACTTAGCACACAGCACATGGATATTCTTAGTTGTGCAATGATGTCCGTGGATTATTTGGCAGCAAAATTTTAAGATATTTTGAAGTTCTGAAGTAAGAGGTAAAAGTTTTAGTTGTGGTGCTGGTTTTCTTTCTGTGTAATCCAGATCTCAAAATAGAACTCAAAGATTGTTCATCTATTTTATGGAAAGAAAACAATTGATAGGAAAAAAGTTAAAGGAAAGTCCCCACATTTTGGAAACAGAGAGCAAGGTCAAGGGCTGATTAGTGCCTCCACAGCCTCCTGAACAATGAGAGAGGAAGCAGGAATTGGTGGGTTCATTCCTTCGAGGAGTTTTGTTAATATGTTGACAAGGCTCCCCCTACTCTACTTGACAGAATGAGTACTTAACCAGAAAAGCAAGAAACCTGTCTTTATAATTTTTTTAAGTTTATTTCATGATCTGGATATCTCTTTCATACTGTTTGAGGAACTGATTTTTAAAAAAGAAGCAATGGGATGAGGGGTGTAGATTTCAGACAGAACTGATGTCTTTGTTCCCACAGACGCTTCATAATCTATTTATGGCCATTTGTGACTCCCTCTGCCCATTTCTGAACCGTCTGCAGTCACTGATCGATTTATAATCCTCATATCCTTCCAGAGTCCCTTGCTTGTTGTAGGCCCACACTGAGACAGGGATGAAAGAAAATGCCAGGAGCCATGGAAACCAACCCGGTTCGGAGAGGCTGTTCTCTTCCCTATCACAAAGCACTTGAGAAAATTAATTCCTGTCATATAGTAAAAATCTCCGTAAACACTGTAGTGATCATGATCCTGGGGCAATCATATAGGCATTTGTCCTTTTTGTGTGTTTGTTGTTGTTGTTTGTCTGTGAGACACAGACTGAAGCTTCCGTTGTTTGAGTTTAGATGAGATGAGTTACAGGAAACATGAAATGTGATGCACGGTGACTGTTTTTTTCTTGAGTGATCTTTCTTTAACAGAAGCAGACCTTGGCAAGATTCGTTGCAAGATAGCCATATACTCATAGGTAGAAACAGAAATGATTATGAAAACCAGATGTTTTGTCTGGGCCTGTCTTCAGAAACAGGATTTCAGTGTTGGCATATATCATTTTTCTCTTGTTTACCCACACTGATTAAAGGGCATTTATCTAGCGGTGTGCACAATTGCTGTGTGCGGGACTCATTTGCATGCCCTTACCGCTACGGTTTCTACACAACATGATATTTCTGTTGGCAATTTAAGTTTATTACTTCATAAACTGTCATATTGGAAGTCCAGGATGTGAGCAATATTTATTTTTATTTAAAATTACTAGGGGGATTTGTTAGACAAAACCTAGTTTCCTGACATTGACAAGAGGCTTTCTAGAGTTTCTCCCTAATTTTCAAAGACATATTTGTATTACACATGCATCTTAACTTGTGGTCAATGTAGGATTTTATATGCTTTAATTTAGAAAATTCCAGGCTTATTTTATTTTGTCTTTGCAGGACTCTAAACTCCTCTCCTTTGAAAATCTCCAAAAGATCTTATTTGCGGTTATGATCCTAGACGGATTTGGTTTGTTTTAGAATCTAAACCATTGAAATGAAGGGAAGGAAAGAGTTCCTGATACAGTTTTCATTTTGTTCTGTTTTAATATTGTGCAGCCTGACTTCTGGTACATTTTCCCCACAGGTTCATATCCAGCTTTCCGAGTGGCACCGGGCAATTTTTCTCCCCCAGGCCTGGCTCGCGTATATGACTCGTGCTTATCATGCCATTTTACAGGTAATGAGATCATGGGATGGCTTGCTTTAAGGCCTGTCTCTTTTTTAAGGTTTACTGCAAATATGTATTTAATGTAAAAGCACTTAGGAAAATAGCATTATCAAAAATGCAGCCATTTGCTTCTTTCTGACTTATAGTAATGCAAATATGTGGCATCTAGAGAAATGGTACAGATGAACCTATTTGCAGGGCAGGAATAGAGACGCAGACTAAAGAATGTGGATTCAGGCAGGGAACGGGAGGCTGGGACAAATTGCGGGACTAGGTTTGACATAGACACCCTACCAAGTGTGCCATGTGGCTAGTGGAAAGCTGTTTTATTGCACAGGGAACTCAGCTGGGTGCTTTGTGATGACCAAGAGAAGTGGGATGACGGTAGCTTAGAGGGAGGCTCAAGAGGGGTGGGAAACATAGATACATAAAGCTGATTCTCTTCATTGTACAGCAGAAACGAACACCTTTTAAAGTGATTCTACTCCAATAAAAAATGCAATGGTTATTTTTGCTCATAAAAGAATGTGAAGCATACATATATAACTGCACTGAAATTTTAAATGTGATGACCGCCCCCCCCCCCCCCCCCCAAATGTGTGTTCCTTCCAGAGCTCCCTCCTGAATGCTTCTCTCCTGTGCCCTGCTGCTTGGCGAATGTCTGTTATTGTGCCTGATGTCCCCCGTGGCTGGCCCACAGCACCTCAACTTGAGTACATCCCAGACTGAGTTCATCATCTTGTACCTGCCCCCTCTCCATCTAGACTTGCTTACGTCTCCAGCTTTATGTCTTAACCCTCCCCCTGCATTTTCAAACTTGCTCAATTTCTTTCTTTTCCTAAACACAGCATGTCTTCCCTAACCTCTTAATTTTTTAGTTCCCCAACCAGGGATCGAACCTAGGCCCCCTGCATTGGGAATGTAGGGTCTTAGCCACTGGACTACCAGGAAAGTATACCCTAACCGTTTGACTTTTACCTACACTGTTCTTCCATTGCAGGCACTGCCACTTCCCTTTGCCTATTCAAGGCTCTTTTGCAGCTTTTTCCTTTTTGTCAAATTGCAGGAATAAGTTTCACTTTGTATGTATAGTTAGTCATGGTGGTTTAAGGGGCACATGTTGGAATGGCAAATTTCTACTTGTTCTTTATAGTTTTATCTGTGTGCCTCCCCTCTCCCACCAGGGTTGTCTGCCCCTCGCATATGCTTCCTTAGAACCCATGCTTCCCTTTAGAAGCCCTCATCACCTGAGTTATGTGTCCAGGGTCTCCCTCCAGTTATCTCTCTTCCTTACAGTCAGAAGCTGTTTTCCTATCTGTTGTCTCTCCAGAACCTGACATGTCTAAAACATAGTAGGTACTCACTAAATAAATGAATTATGCTTAATTTGACTTCTTTTATTACAATAATATTGTAAGTTATAGTTTATGAATTTCAAAAATTAGAAATAATTTTAACCAGTTTGGGAATATATAAACAATTAACAATATGAAAAAAAAAAACTTAATTCTTTTTCCTAGCTTAAAATTCATTGTTAAGGATGATAGAAAAAAAAAAAATCTAAATTACTTAAGAAATTGATGGCTCCAAATAAGATTTTTATGAAGTCTTAAGAAATAAGGTGTTGTGGTTAAATATAACAGCTGTCCCCAACCTCTGGGATCTAATGCCTGATGATCTGAGGTGGAGCTGATGTAATAATAATAGAAATAAAGTATACAATAAATATAATGTGCTTGAATCATCCCAAGACCACCTTCCTCCTACCTTCTGGTCCATGAAAAGATTGTTTTCCATGAAACTGGTGCCTGCTGCCAAATAGGTTGGGGACCACTGTCCTAAAGGATGGAGGTGGGGCCAGAGGAATGACTCAGCATCTCAGCGTTCATGTTTGCATCTTAAAACCTTGCTACAACATATTCAGTCTTTGATGCTTTAATAGAGGATGTACTCCAATACAGGCTCCTGGAAGCAGCAAGAGTAACTCCTTCTCCTGCAGAATGTCCTGAGAATTTTATTTAGCTCTTAGCATAAGGAAGGTCAAATAGGACAGGATTGTGGTATAACATGGGCATCCCTGGTGGCTCAGGCAGTAAAGTATCTTCTGCAATGCAGGAGACCAAGGTTTGATCCCTGGGTTGGGAAAATCCTCTGGAGAAGGGAATGGCAACCCACTCTAGTATTCTTACATGGAGAATCCCACGGACAGGGGAGCCTAGCAGGCTATAGTCCATGGGGTCGCAAAGGGTTGTACACAACTGAGCAGCTAAGCATACACTCATGGTATATAACATGCAGATGACAAGCAATTGATTTTTAAAAAATACTCTATGGTTTCCTTTTCATAATAAGACCTTTATTAAATGACTAGTGTCTGCCTACCAACATGTAACATTTAGTATTTCAGTTCATCTTTACAGAAGCCCTTTGAAGTAGGTATTGTTAACCTCATGTAGAATGGGATTATAGATGGGAAAGCAGGGTTAGCAGGAAAGCAAAGCAAACAGCACGCAACCCAACAGTCAGTAAATGAGGGAGCTAGAACTTAACCTGGATTTGTCTGACTCCAGAGCCACAGTCTTTGCCACCATGTCATGCTTTTTCCCTAACACCATCCTTGTGTGCCTCTGACTCTTTGCAACTCTATGGACTGTCGTCTGCCAAGCTCCTCTGTCCATGGGATGTCCCAAGCGAGAATACTAGAGTGGTTGCCATTTCCTTCTGCAGGGGAATCTTCCCTACTCACAGATCAAACTCGCGTCTCCTGCTTTGGCAAGCTGATTCTCTACCACCGAGCCACCTGGGCAGCCCAACACCATCATTAGTTGTTACAAATAATGCAAATTGATTTAATATTTTTGAGATCAATTTATGAAAATCCAGCTGAGTATTTTGTAATAATACAGGTCAACTATTCTGCCTTTTCTATTGTTGTCGGTGACATATGTATCTTTATGTGTATTTATTTATCAATTAAAATCTCTTTCCTTTGGATTTCTAAGAAGTCTAGTTCCGATGAGAATTGGTGATTAAGAGCTGAAACTCAAAGTAGGGGCTGTAAAAATATTTTCAGTATTATTTTAAAAGTATAGCAGTGCTCTATAGGCTATCAGTATTATTTGATATGCTGATGCATTTTAACTGTTCAACAGGTTGTTTTGGTTTTTTTTTAATGAGCCCACACACTTAAATAGAATTTACAGGATCTTAGAATTAGAGCGACTGCCAAACTCCTCATCTATATCAAGAATTTCCGTCCTGGAGGATAGCTCTTTGGTACAGGAGGCGTAGTTACTTCCATCTGGTGCTAGACATGTTTTGTAGACTGGAACATCATTTAGAGGAGCCATGTTTTATTCAATAAGCCTAGGAGACACTCTGAAAGGTACATTCTGCATTATTTCCTGGAGGTTGACTGTAATGTGAATAAGTTTGCAATTTGAACATTTCTAGTGGCTTTCGCTTGGGCATCAGCTTCTAGCCTCATCTAATTTTCCACAAGAACATGGGATTTTGAATTATAAGCATATCAAAGTGATTGACATGGGGAGGTATTTGAATTTCTTCCCATGAAGTTGAAAAATGCAGCTACAGGTTGACTGACAGTTTCGAGTCCATTTTGGTAAGGTGCCGTCCAGTTGACTTGACCTGGCTCCTTTTGAGGGATGCTAAGGAGGTTAAGGTTTCCAACCTTTGTGTAAAGGGTCCTTAGGGACTATGACTATGACCTCAGACAGGACAGAGGGGTTAAAAATAGGTTGACTGAAGATACTT
Source organism: Budorcas taxicolor (assembly GCF_023091745.1). Taxonomy (NCBI): domain Eukaryota; kingdom Metazoa; phylum Chordata; class Mammalia; order Artiodactyla; family Bovidae; genus Budorcas; species Budorcas taxicolor. Next base: position 26,706,484 of record NC_068917.1, on the reverse strand, counting down.
GTTTCCTGCATTGGTCAGCTGGCCACACAATAATCTGAAGTCAAAACCAGTCAGGAATTGTGACTACTAGTAAATTACTCTTTGACCATTTGTAAAGGTTGTTTTCAGTGTGCAAGTTTAGAATTAGGCAAAATTGCTCACTGTAATCAGCAAGTTGTAGTTACACAGCTGAGGGTATTTTTTTTTAAGGAAGATCAATGGATAAATTAATAATTGAAATCTACAGGCCATCCAAAAATCTCAGTTCAAGTGATTATTTCAGCCTTTTCTCTCTCAATGAGTGTTCCCCCCACCTCACCCCTCTTCTTAACCATAGCTGTTAACCAGAAGCAGAGGAGACTGAGTTAAGTGCCACTGGATCTCATATCAGTAGGTGAAGAATTGGATGGCAAAGTGGGTATGAATAAATAGTCTAACATTGACTGGGTGGAAGGAGTTAGAGACATTTCAGAAGAGAAGACTGAGAAGAACCAAAACTCTGAGAAAGGAAAAATGAAAAATGTACTTAGTCACAATAGAGTTGTACTGATTTATGGCTACAGGAGAGATCAGAAAAGTGGACCTTCTCAAGAGGCTGCACATATACCGGCCTTTTTGTGTGTGTGTGTGTGTGTTTTTTTTTTCTGAACGATTTTTAACCTTTTAATTTCTTATCTTTTATGGAAAGCATTATGGAACGTACATATTTTAGGAGGAAAGAGGAATGATTTAAGAAGCATAATAAACAGAGGCAGGCAATAGGCATGATTTTATGTTTTGCCTACCCTCCTAGAAGGCTACAATCAATATTAAATATTAATATCTTGCCAGTTTGACCATCTCTGATACCTTGCTCCAAGAGACAGAGGGAGAATGAAAAGGTCAGAATTCTATCATTGAAAACACAGAGGTGGGGATGGACACTGACTGAAGTAAATAGAAACTATGAAGGATGTGAACAGAATGCCCTCCAGATCTCAGTGTGCTGAACTGGTGAGCCCTATGTGCTGGAGGTTGTGAAAATACAGGGCCTCCGTAGCTGGGTAAATTGTCCTTGTCCTTGTCAATGAGCTTACAGGCCAGTAACGAGAGTGTATGAGAGAAATACAGGGATATTACATTTTGGGGAACCTTTTACTCTTTGAGAGTATGCAGATTAAAAATATGAATTATTTCAAGAAGGTTCTATATACATATATATTCATGAGAGAATAGCTTATAAGAAGATAATAAGGGGGATTTGTTTTTTACAGCAGACCTGATAATGGTAGCAATTATTCCCAGTCACTATACTAAATAGACACTTTTTCACATTATTTAATGTGATACTGTAATACCATAAGTCAGGTGTTTGCTATATTTTACAAATGGAAGCTGAAGCTTGGAGAGGTGAAGTAACTTGCCCAAATTTACATAGCACGCAAATAGAAATGCCATTAGGTTAGGACATCATGATTTCAGAACCCACATCCTTAACCTAAAGCTGTATTGCTTCCCTCTCTAGAATATATAGAGAGATACGTTTTTCTTCTGTAGAGCACACCCTACTGCTACTGCTGCTGCTACTGCTAAGTTGCTTCAGTCGTGTCCGACTCTGTGCGACCCCATAGACGGCAGCCCACCAGGCTCCCCGTTCCTGAGATTCTCCAGGCAAGAACCCTGGAGTGGGTTGCCATTTCCTTCTCCAATGCATGAAAGTGAAAAGTGAAAGTGAAGTCGCTCAGTTGTGTCTGACTCTTAGTGACCCCATGGGCTGCAGCCTACCAGGCTCCTCCATCCATGGGATTTTCCAGGCAAGAGTACTGGAGTGGGGTGCCATTGCCTTCTCCGAGAGTACACCCTAGAACTCTAAAATCTACAAGAAAAATCAACCAATAGAAAAATGAACAGAATAAGAAACCCGAATAGTCTTTAAACATTTGGAAAGATGCTTAATCTCAGTAAATAGTAAAATGAAAATTAAAACTGTAATGGGTCTCATTTTCACACTCCCCAAAATGGTAAGAATCTAAAAGCCTGACAATCCCAAATGCTGTCAAGGATGTGAGAAAGCCAGAAGTCGTTTACTGCTAGTGGGAACAAAAGCCACACAAAACACTTCTGCAAACAGTTTGGTATTACTCTGTAATACATAATAATAAGTTCTTGTTTGATTCAAGGTGTATCAATATACCAGAATTTTAACTACATTTAAATAATTTAACTGGTGATGCAGGAAAGGGGAAAGCATCTGATCAAAATAATTCTGAGTGTAAATAGAAAAAAACAGAAAAATATTTGAAGGTTTTGCCTTTAACAGGATGATGATATTAGCTATATATGTGTGTGTGTGTATATGTATATATATTGGCCTGGTACTGGTTGAGAATTATGTCTGTAAGTTTAGTCAAGAAATAGAAATGTAGTGTGCAGCTGTTTGATAATCCTTTTTGTTACACCTTACCTAAATCTTAAGTATTATGTACTTTTTACTCATTTTCTAACCGTTCTGTTGGAATGCTGGTAATCCAGTCTCAGTATTGTGTCGGTTCCAATTAGCAACTGCTGACACAGTCAGATTATTACTATATGGAGGATTTGTTGAATGGGCCCTATGGACTTCAAATCTGCTTTTAATAGATACCCCAACATTTAATGCTCTGCACTAAATTTCCCAAATATACAACTGCTCCAGGTTATACTTATTTGGTGAATGTGGAAATCCCTAGCAGTCATATAATTCTCTCTCCTTACACATCCTCTGTCATAATCTGCTATCTTATCAGGAACACCTAAAGGCTACTTGGGAAAGGATCCATCTGTTACCTAAGTGTTTTCCAAAGAAATTTTAAAATCATTTTGGCCATAGAGTTTGCATGCTGATGGATGCTGTGCTTTTTGCAGGGAAGGATAGGAGAACTGGAATTGCAGTTAAAACATGGAAAAGAAGGACCTGAAGAGGTGCAGTACAAAAAAAACACAGCCTGGCTCTGGTAGGGGATGGCTTTCTGTGCTCATTATTTGTTATGGGAAATGAACTGTGGAGAAGGTGACTACCTTTAAAGACTTAAATGTTGGAATTTAACCTCTCTATGAGCCTAAATGGGCAATGGCCAAAGATGTGATGGATGTATTTTCCACCTTCTCCCCAGATAAAAGAAGGAGAGCTTTATTCATGGATTTTATATATTTTTATTGTTTTCTTAAGCAGTGTGAAAATGGTTTGTTTTTCCCTTTTTTCCCTATAATTGATTATTTTACATGCTTTTGAATAAAGGTTGAGTGTTTTTCTCACTCATTTAGTCAAAGAATACCTTCCCCTGCCTTGCTCTTCCCTCCTCAACACATCTTCATTACTAGGAACAACTTTACCATGTTTAGACTTTAATTTCTTTGGCAGACATCCCCCAGTGCATTCCCACTATATTATCTAGAAATGTGTAAGTGCTGGCACATTAAAAGCAGTTTAAGTTGTTACATAGGTTGGGATGAATACCTTGTCAGATTAATGTTACAGCAGCCTAAATCTAAGTGAAGTGCCCAGAATCTAATAAATAACTTTGCCTGTAGCCACAGATTTCTTTAATATAAAAATCTGTTCAAAGGTTACTTGGGTTTCAGTTTTTAATTTACTAACAATTGGCATATGTAGAAAAGCAGAAGCTTATGTGTGTGTGTGTACTCGCATGTTTAAATAATTCTATTCTAAGTTATGTTTCCCAGATTCATTTTAAAAATAGCAATGCAGTTTAAAACATTATGACATTGGATTTAAGATTAGAGATTAAGCATTTGGATTTTGCTTCCTATTTGCTATTTTCCTTTACACATGGTTTTAATTTCATCTTCTGAAAATGATAATCTGGGGAGTGGTATGTTAGCTATACTATTCCAAATATACACGGTGACATATGGAATCAAGGATGTGAGAGAGAAATGGAAGTCAAGGATAACTCTAAGATTTTGACTGTGAATAAGTAAAAGTATGGCATTCTCATTTACTAAGATAAAGAAAACTACAGAAAAACAGATCTATCTAGAGTAGAAATTAGATTTGAGACATGCTGAGCCTGAGATGCCTAATTAGACCTACAGTTTGGAGGTATCAAGTAGGTTGTTGACTATGAGTCTAGAGTTCGGGGTGAGTTCAGGGCTGGATATATAAATTTGGGAATCATCAGCATACCGACTGCATTTAACATCAAGATGCTGGATGAGGTCATCTGGGGAATGAGCAAAGACAGAGAAAAGGTCAGAGGACTGAGCCCTGGGGCACTTCAACATTTAGAAATAGGGCAGGTGAAGAGGAGCCAGTAAAGCAGATGGAACATTAGTGATCTGCACTGTAGGAGGAAAACCAAGAGAGAATGGAATCTGAAAAGCCACCTTAAACGCTTAAGGAAGAAAGTGTTTCAAGAGAAGAGCAATCAGTTGTGTCAGATACTGCTCTGAGACTGAGAGTTGAGCATTAGATTGGCCCCTTGACAGTCATTGTTAACCAAGAAGGAGCTGTTTTGTAGGGACAAAAGCCAAATTATAGAAGGGTCTAGAGAGAATGGAAGGAGGTAAACTTGAGTCCTAAGTATAAACTGTTCTTTTAAGTGAGCTCTGCGGTGTGAGATGCAGTGAAATGGGGCAATAGCTGGAGGGCTTCTTTCCCTAAGATGGTAGGTGTCATAGTGTGTTCATGAGCTGCGGGGAGTAATGCAAGTGGAGAAGGAAGAATTGGTGATGCGGCAGAGAAGGGCGCGTAGGGAGGGGTAGGGACCTAGTGGAGGCTGTCACCCTATGTAGAAGTACAGGCAGGTCGTCATGTGTAAATATTTCATGTTGACCAATAGAAGAATACACTGAACGCACTATACTCCATTTAGGAGGGCCAAGATTGGACAATATGTTTTAGAGAAGTTTATTGTCAAGTGGTCTTATAAAGTACAAGTTTAAGGATCAGTTTGCAACTATCTGAAGAAGTTGGCTCTTAAGAATGACTCATTCTGAGTACTGGATAGCTAAGATTTTATTTTAAATGCAACTACTTATAAATGCAAGTATAATTTATATTTGTAAAACATTTATATAGTTATAAAAACTTTAAATTTATGAAACTCAAAGTGTATAGTGAAAATATTTCTTCATAATATAAATTTGTCGATGATTTTCACTTTATCTTAAGACTCTTATATAAAAAAAAAAATCCTATGAATATTTGAATTGAACATACCTTCCCCTGGTGAAGGCAATGGCAGCCCACTCCAGTACTCTTGCCTGGAAAATCCTATGGACAGAGGAGCCTGGTGGGCTTCAGTCTATGGGGTCGCGAAGAGTCGTACACGACTGAGTGACTTCCCTTTCACTTTTCACTTTCATGCATTGGAGAAGGAAATGGCAACCCACTCCAGTGTTCTTGCCTGGAGAATCCCAGGGATGGGGGAGCCTGGTGGGCTGCCGTCTATGGGGTCACACACAGTCAGACACGACTGAACAGTACCTTCCTTTCAAATCCATAAATGTAGTTTTTTTAGTTCAACTGTATAACCATGTTTTTTTAAAAATTGAGGTATGATTGACATATAAAATTATATTAGTTTCATATAAACATATTATAATTATAGTAAGTATATTGTAGCCAACATTTAAAATTTTATTTTATATACATACATAGTGACAATGCTATTATGTATAATTTGGGAGTAATAAATTGTTGTCTTGATGAGCTCCTGTGTAGAAAAGAGAGAATGTCTTGTTTAGGCTTCTGTAACAAAAATATCATAACCAGATGGCTTAAACAACAGAAATTTATTTCCCACAGTTATAGGAGCTGGGAAGCCCTAGATCCAGGTGACAGCCCACATGGTGCTGGTGAAGCCCTGCTTCCTAACTTTGCTGATGGGCTGCCATCTCCTTGTAGCTTCACTTGGTGGAGAGCAGAGAGAAAGCAAGCCCTCTGGTCTGTCTTCTTATAAGGACACTCATCCCATGCATGAGGGCCTCACTCTTATGACCTCCTAAAGGTCCCACCTCCAGATGCCATACATTCAGTTAAGATTTCAGTTGGTCAGTTTGGAGCAGGAGACACAAACATTCAGTCCATAACAAAGAGTCATATACAGGACACTTGTATACCCACCACTCAGCATAAGAGTGTATACCATGACGACACTGCCTATACATGAGTCACATTCACCTCCTTCCCTGTTTCTACTAAGTAATCTAAGGAATAAGCTGATGAGACTGTCTTGGAGGTGAAGCCCTTTATTAAGTTCTTTCACCTTACACTAAAATTCCACATGGAAATTTTAAGATCTTTAAATTTTAAGTCATTGCCAGAGGTTCTTGTTAACTGATGAATAAGCAAAAAGATTCCTTTCTTGCTCGACTGTAAGATCTCATACCTGTTTTCCAACTGTATTGCAGGGTTCGAGACATGTTGACTGATGAAATCACCAAAGCAGCTGCAAAGTAAGATCCATTTATTCTCTTACCAGAAATTTTCTATAAACATTTTTTCCCCTTACAAGTATGAATAATTTCTCCTTTTCAGGCATTTCATAAGGATTTTAAAGGACTTTTTAGTTCTTTTTTAAAAAATCAGTCATTGTCCTTTCTCATATGCAGTTAATTCTTACTACATGTCTTTCTGTGAAAATACAGAGAAAGCAGTACAGCCACATAACTTTTACATCAAAGCTATGTCCATGTTGTACACTTTACAAAATGCTCTGTGCTTTGGCTTAGATTTAAAGGATTACAGTTTAGTACGGGGCAAGAAGTCCTTGCTAATGTGAGTTATGTCTGTTTTACAAATAGATTAAATCTCAAGTGTGAGCCAGTAAATAACATAAGACAGAGCCTTTTATTCTCCTGGTGCTCTTGGAGCAAGTGTATCTAAATATTGAATTTTTTAATACTAAAAACTAATGTGAAGACTCAGGTAAAAAGGCAGTTTCTATCATATATTTACAATTGCTTTAACAAAAATAGCTTGAGCATTACTACCTTAAGGCTTTTTATTTATCTGAAGCCATCTCTCACTGAGAAAATTATACCCTAGTGAACTTGCTTGAACAATCTCTTTAAAGTCCCTTTGTTAGCATGCTGCCTAATTTTTCCTGGGAGTAAGTTACATGTCAGTTACATACACTTCTTTTCACTGTTCTCCTTAGTTGCTGCCATTTCTGTTTGACTTCCTTTCTTCTTATTCACCAAATAATATAGATATACCTTTGACCTAGAGGACTTCATATGTACTGAAAGTCCATATTATCTAGAAATATTAAACTATAGTATAGTTGATCTCTCTCATTTCCCAGAACTTTCTGTAGCTAAATAGCCTTTGCCTAAAAAAAGATAAAACATAATCTACCTTAGAGTTCACTTTCCACTGGCAATTTCTTACACAGATAGTTCGTTTTAAAATTTGATCTTGGTACCTGATCACTATTCAGCCTCATGTCCTCTGAATAAAGGGAAAGAGAAGTGGTAATCCTCCCCTACCCTCAGTTCTGTGGGAAGCCCTGGGAAATACCTGCTGACGTATCTGTTGACAAAATGAAAACTAAAGTACAGAGAGCGTTCCATAGGAACTCATTTGTGTCTGCTTCTGTAGTTTGGTGAATTGCAGACACAGTGGGAGAGCATTCAGCTTCTTATTGGAGGGGAGGAGGGGCTGGGATGGGGACCGCCTTTAACCTCTACCTTTCAGTTTGTTCTATTGAATAGTCTACTTAGTTCCTGTTAAAAACAGTGCCCTGACATTTGCAACAAAAGCTCAAATGCTGAAGAAACTAGTGTCTTTCTGTTAAAACAAACTGTAATTTTGCCTCTGCAGTAGCTTTTGCAGATTCCATTCTAAAATTTTATGTCACCAAGACTTTAACCTTCAAATCTGCAAAGCATCATTTCATGACTAATACCTAAGTAAAGTGTGTTCACATTCCCAGTGATATTGAGTAAAAATAATTTATGTTCTCATGGTGTTACCTTTTCATCAAACATTTCAAACTATTTTATAGATCTTATCTTATTAAAAGCATCCTGACAATACTAGGGATTCACAAGTGAGCAGGAGATAGTTAAGGTCCAGAGGCTGAGAGATTAATCATAGAGAGGAAGAAAAAAAATCACTCGGCTGCCTTCTCTGTGCTTTTTCCCACTGGCTTCCTCCAATCACGTGAGGACCCACTTATCACCTCCTGCCAGTTTAGTCTTCTGTTCCTTGGACTATGGCCGCCTTAGGTGGTGGTGGTTGTCGTTTTAGTCACTAAGTCATGTCCAACTCTTTTGCATGGACTATAGCCCACTAGGCTCCTCTGTCCATGGGATTTCCCAGGCAAGAATACTTGAGCTGGATGCCATTTCCTTCTGCAGGGGATTTTTCCAACCCAGGAATTGAACCCACGTCTCCTGCATTGGCAGGCAGGCAGATTCTTTACCACTGAGCCACCAGGCTCCTTTGGGCCAATGTAGGGCTTATTTTGTTCTGAGGCAGAAATTAAATGTAGGAAGTAAAACACTAGTCACAGGATTAGACTGATGTAAGTTTATTTTTGTTGTTAATAATTAAATAGGTTTGAACCTAAAGATAAAACTCCCCAAAGGATTGGGTCACTTCGCTAATATGTAATGTAATACTTTGTCCCTAAGAAAGCATCAGTGTAGCTCATCCTTCCTTGAGCTTTTTAATTAGGTTAATGGCATCCGTTTCAAAGGACAATTTAATTAAAATGTCAGTGGTGTTGCCTAGATAAATACTGTACTGATGCTGACATGTTATTATGCAAATTAGTCACCGCTACTTGACTGGTTGGGGATAGTTATGTGATCAACAAGGTGAAGAGTTTTTGCTGAACAAATTCTAGAGTTTCACCTGGCTAGCTCCTCCTTGACTATGTCTCATGAGTATATATGGAGTGTCTTCTCTCCATAAGTCACTATGCAAGGCCCGTGGGGAATGTAAAGATGAAGAGCTAGTCACCGTACCTTTATGAATGTGTAACTTGGCCTAAGCATACCTTGTGTGACTGTTTTCTTTTTTTCTATTCAAAGATTAATGTACAGATATGCTTTTAGTGTGCATCCAAAGATCTAATTACCAGTGACTTTAAATATATTTTTTTCCATTTTACAAAAGCAGTACATGCTTAGTAATGTAAAGACCAGTGAAACTTTTCAAATACAACTATTTGGGACACTGTTTTAAAACTGAGGATAAATTCTCTTTTAGAATTTTAGGGTTAAAAAGACACTTTATGTCATCTTGACAATTTTTTTTTAATATGGACCATTTTTAAAGTCTTTATTGAATTTGTTACAATATTGCTTGTTTTATCTTTTGGTTCTTGGTACACAATAGCTCCCCAACCAGGGATCAAATCCGAACCCCTTGCTTTGGAAGACGAAGTCTTAACCATCGGACTGCTAGGGAAGGTCCAGACCAATATCCTTGATTTAGAAGATTTGTTATGCAATATCTGGTGACCATCTAAGAATTTCTTCAGGGTGATACATTCACTGAGAATTTAAAACTTTTTTAAAAATCTAACTTCAGGGATTCATGATCATTTTTGCAGAACAGACTTCAAGATAGTCTCAGCTAAAGGAAAGAGAGAATATTAGAAATAAAAGATTTAATTTTGATTTTAACTGGTTTTCTGGCTATGGCACCTGGGAATGCCCACATCTTGCCTTACTTACTGGTGTTTTATTATTAGCTATAGGAGTTGCCAGTAATCCTCCTTGCAAAACTCCTTCAACCTCAAGTCTTCCTTTCTGTTCTTTCCCCCTGCCCCATCCCACAATGTAAATGTTGTCTTATCAAACATATGACAGGCCTCTTAGAGAAATGATTGGAGAAGGAGTGAACAAAATGACCCAGAGTACAAAGCCTTACTGAGTTTAATCAACCCTAGAGTGGGAGCGGGAGAAAGAAGGAAGGATTGGATGAATTGATAGATGGAAGAACTTGATAACAACGAGTCCTGAATTCCATTCTTACCAAATGGAAACAAAAATGCAAGAACACAAGTTTATACTAACCTGTTAACGCTCACTAACTCACATGTTCGGTCACGACTGTGGCCTAGCGCTGGATGTACTAAACTTGCCTGGGGAGCAGATCTGGACATCCGCGCATCAGTTCTCTTCCTGCACCAGGGTAAGCACGGAGTCGTTCTCAGATGTACACACTGGTTCAAGTTCAGGTCCAAGCTCCAGGTTCAGAGAAACATTCTCTGTGTGGAACCCGGCTTCCCTGGTAGCTCAGATGGTAAAGAATCTGCCTGCAATGCAGGAGACCCTGGTTCCATCCCTGGGTCGAGAAGATCCCCTGAAGAAGGGAATGGCTTATCCACTCCAGTGTTCTTGCCTGCTGAATCCCAAGGGCAAATCATGGGATCACAAACTGTCAGACACGACTGAGCAACTAGCACTAAACACAATCCTAGGACTAACTGAGAACTGAAGTGTCTGGTGGTAAGGGTACCTTGTTGCCTGAGTTCTGTTATGATGGAGTCGGCAGGCCAAGAGCGTGTCATCAGTGACCCTTTGGGGACTTTACTCGGTAGGAGGACTTTGGAATTATGGAATAATATTAAATGTACATTTTCAAGTAGTAAGTATATTTAAGAGATTCAGTTTTCTTGATACCAAATTCAGAAGTCAAACAGAAGACTTATTGCCAATATTAGGAAACTGCCATTTGGATGATATAGAAAGGCATCTCTCAGTCCAAATTGCCTGAGCACAAGCCTTTTTTGCATCTTCTCTAGGGGCTCTGAATCATGTTACAGACTGACTCTAAGGTTGCTGGCTTTGGCATAGTAAGAGAGAGAAGGGGAAAATGATAGTGATGGAGGAGAAAGCCACCAGTGTGTCGAGTTGCTAGTGAAGTGTGCTTTGTGAAGCAGTTCACTAGAAGTTGGTTCCACATACCAGTGCTTTAGAAAAGCCAGGGCCCAATTCCATTCTGCTGGGCTTATTCACACAACTGTCCTTGGCTGGGCTTCTAAAATAAATCCATACATGTATATTGACTGAAGATGATGCTGAAGAAGATGGCTTGGGAAATGTAAGGTCAAATGATGAAATAAAAAATTTTAGGGAGAAGGAGCTTAGATATCTGAGCTTGGATTTTTTTTAGGTTCCCCAAAGCATAATGACCATACATTTGTAAGAAGAGTTAAAAATTAACACTAGCGTCAGAAGAAGGACAGAAGCTTCTAACTCCAGGGAACAAACAGACCTGCGTTTCCAAGGCTCTGTGAAGGGGTGGAAGTGCTTTTTGACCTCATCTGCCCTCCCTATAATAGCGCCTTGCCTTCTCCTGGTTAATGCCCCCAAATCCTCTCTTGGGATCTTTTTCTTTTTAAACAGAGACAGCCCGGTGGTCAAAGGCAACGCGCTGTTAGCCTTAAGCAGCCTCGCTGTCGTCGTTTCCAAACATGAAGCCAGCCTCTGCTCAGACTCTGATGGAGTCCTGGAGGTGAGTTAAGGGTGATTAGAACCAACTGGGCTTTTGGTTGTGTAACGTGTGAAAAGTGAGACTTTTCCTTAAGCCTGGCTCTGAATTTAGGAGATTACCGTCATGGGCTCTGCTACCCGATGCACCTTTACACCAGAAGCCTTGGTGTCCTCTAAAACACTTTTCTTCGCTGCTTTTCTGTTTTGCTTTCTCCATCACAGTTAAGTGGTCATTTCCATTTGAAGGTGCCAATTTTATGCAACAGGGGTTGTCTTTCTGTGATTACATCATGGTAACCAATCTTAGGAGGTTAACTAGGCTTACTGAAAGTGAACAGTGCTGTCAAAAAATGATAAATAAGCAGTGTTTACTGACTGCAAAAAATTGCACTTTGCATTTTAATTGTAGATGTCAATGACAAAGTGCCTATTCATTTTTGCAAGGCATTTATTTCTTAATTAAACATGTGGCAAGCTGGCCAGTGTTCATTTGCAATGTACTTTTTCAGATAATTCATATCTGTCAAAATAAAAAAGCTTGGATTCATTCTCCTTTTAAGCCCCATTATCTGGTAGCTATCATTATCTGGAGACAATATAGTCAAGTGGTTAAAAAACATAGTCTCTGGAGTAGGAGTAGAGCTAGTAAGCACAGGTATTAGGATTTAAATCCTATTGTTGTCTCCTCACCTTTCAGAGCCTGTTTGCCATCTATAAGATGGGGATAATAGTACTTACCAGACAGGATTATTGTTAGGATTAAATAAAGTAATATATGTAAGGTACAATGGCAGGTAAATACTCAGTAATAGTAACTATTGTCAAGAGTATCAGTATATACTTCACCACTTCTACTTGCAAAAAAAATGGGCTTTTTTTTTTCAATGCTTTTCAGCCTGTCTCTGTCCCCGCAGAGTGCCTTTTGGACCACTTGTATTCTTTTTTCATGGTAGGGTATTTTTGGTTCCTTTTTTGGTGGGTTCTTTGGGGGCAAGAAACCAACTCTTAATTTAAATTAAAAAAGGAGCTAGAAGAATAAGGAATCTGGACGTGCACAGAATTGAAGTTAAAGCTTAAAAACCAAGTTGAGAGAAGAACAGGGGTCCAGGCACAGGTCCTGATGAACCATCTTGGCAGACTACTCCTACTGGGATGGATCAGCTCTAGTCACTTACTGTCTTTGCATCACTCCCTTAAAATTTGGAATCCCACGAGTCCCAGCCCTACACCTTCAGCAGGGTAGGATGAGTAGCTTGATTGAACATTTAACCAGGCTTCAAATTCTGAAGGAGGGAATTCCCCAAAGGGTGCTCTTACCAGTAAACAAAAGAATAATGCAGTGTGGCAAAATCTCTACATGTATATTACCTGTGGGGAAGAGAAGGAGGCCAAGGGATTATTGCATGAAGGATAAACATGTAGCTAGTTACCATATGGTAATTTAAGGCCAGAATCTTATTTTAATAATAAGGAAGACGAAAATCTTTTAGAGAGGAAATGTTTCATATCCTTGAAAAAGGTATGGAATACTTTAGCAGAAGCAACATGCTGGGTAGGTCTACAACCTAAAAAAGTAAACATGCCTTCCTAGGACCCCTTTATTTTGGTGTTATTTATGTAGGTCTACCGGTGGTGCAGGATGTTTGCCTCGGTAATAACTGGAGGTCTAGCTCAGAGTTTGAGCTCTAGGCTCTCCTATTCTCTGTTCGCTGAATCTGTGTCCTGTCCACAAAGCACACAGTCCACAAAACATTGAAGAGCCATCCAAGCCAAAGACAGGGCGTTTCTTTTACTCTTGGTGACCTTGCCTTTGACTTTTACTCAGCATGAACTCGAGACCTCATTACTTGACTAAAGCTAACGTTTTCAAACTTCATTCAACTCTGCATTTGACCAACAACTGAAGATCTTAAGAAGCAGATCTTTTTTGATTCAAGGAATTAATTCCAAGGGCTCTTAAACTATTTCAACTTTTACAGTACCACCTGGGTGTTACCGTGTGAGTTAATGAATGTTTTTTGACATCTGTTGTCATGAATGATTTTTAAAACCAAGTTCTCTTTTTATTGAGTTGGGTTTCGTTGTTGTTGTGTTTGTTTTTTCATTCTCTTTCCACTTCTTTTCCAAATATTTATGTTTTCGTATCTACTTGACTAGGCAGTTGTGATGATTCGTGAATGATAAATACAGTGATAATAAGCAGCAAAGCTAGAAGTGGTCAAAACATTTTGTTGGCTGCTTTATTGAAATGACAAGTCAGAAATGGAAGGTTTGATTTGCCTTCCCTGCACATCTCTCCCTTTAAACTTCCATATTATCCTCACTGAACACAGGAACACTGTAAGGAACTCTCAGATTGTTCTGTTCTGCAGCCCCCATCCTCTCACCTCTGCTAAGTTCTGTCTGAAAGGTAAACTGTATTCACGTGGGGGTGCAGGTTAGAATGTGTATTTGTCAAATACCTGTCTACTTCGTGCGGTCCTGGCAGATGAAGTTTCGTTTTTAATAGCTCTTCATTCTTTTATACAGAAGGAGATTGTACCCTGGATCTAGAAACAATGGTTAGGTTTTTTTCTTTTTTTCCCATTATCATTTCATGTTTTCCTTCGTCTGCAGGTTCAACCTCACTTCCTGTCAGTGAAAGACTGGGTTTCCATGGTATTTGATACCCTTTCGGTCATCGTTGATAGCCACTACCAACCCAGAGGACACTTTTTCTCCTCGTTTTATCATGTAAGTTTGAGAAACAAAAAACAATTTAGAAACTCAAGAGTTGACTCTAGTATCAATTGTTCACATGAAATCTATGATATAATGTAAATCTTGGCCTTATATATATATATACATCAATATCTCATATATATATATATATATATATATGAGATATTGATGTGTAGGCCTCACTTCTGATTTAAATGCTTTGGAATGTGTCCTGGGTATCAACATTTTGGAAGCTTTCTAAGTTATTTTAATGTATAATCAGAGGCAAGTGTTGAAGTAAAATAAACATTGGCTGAATATGGAGGATCCTAAGTTTCTTGTCACAGTTTTTTTCATTTTGGGATATGTGACCACAGGAAGTTCAGTTCATTGGTCTGGCCCTTTGTATCCTTGTTTATAAACTGAGATTATTGAACAGTATTATCTGCAGTGATTGTAGCCCCAACTTTACCTCTTATTAGTTTTGTGACCGTTGACCTGACAGCTACTTAACTTATCATCTGATTTTTCCCTTCCTGTAAAGTGAAGGTAAAAATGAGTGCTTTGCCAACTTTATAAAAGATTGTGAGGATCCAATTATATAATTTATGGGAAAATGGAAAGGCAAAATGCTCTATAAATACCAAGTAATGTTGTTGGTCATATAAAAGCACCTGTTACTTAGTCATTCTCTTTGTTCATGCTTATATGCTAAGATTTGAAGCAAAATGAAACCACACTTTGTTGGTTTACGTTTTGTTTTCCCTTAACTGGCTGTCGTGCATGCTGTATTTCTGTATCTGCATGGAATTATTTCGGTTCTACCTTATTGCTATCCATTGCTTAGGGAATTATAGGGATCATGGGACAATCAGCTGAGTAGCAGAGAATTATAGCTGATTTGAATGAAAATATAGCGCAGGTCCTGAACTGTTGCTAAGATTATGAGTTTAGCCTGAAACTTCATCGCCTTAGGTCTTCTTTGTGCAACATTTGGCCTCTGTGTGTGCTTCTGCCCTGGACCTGGTGTGTACCCATCTAGGGCTGAGGATCAGGAGCCAGCTTTTTGACTAGAGAACAAAAAAAATTACTTACTAGATAACATATAATGATATTGGAAAATAGATTTTGCTCAAAGAAGTACTTTCTCTATGATAATTTGTTTTCTGTCAGAAGTGTTCGTATTTCTTTAGCGATGGATGAAGAACTTGTTAGCTTAGATGGAGGTCTTTGCAGTAGCTATATGCTTCAGATATGCAGCAGGACAAGATATCTATTAGATTTCTAATAGTGCTGCTTAGTTCTTGCAAACCAGTAAAAATAATGTCTTTACTAGGCAGCTCCAGGTTGCCTCTTACCTTTGTAAGTCTTGCATTATTATACTTTTTCAAACCGCTCTTTCAAAAGCCACTTCTTTTATTTCCTTTGTCCTAGCAGCTGGGTCATTTTAAGTAGCATTGTCATTATAATAGCGCTGTATTAACTTACAGAATCCCTTAGCACATGTTTGCTTTTTATCCTTAAAGGACTAAAGCTTAGAGAGCAAATGAGGATAGAATTAAAAACACTTTTTAATGTGTTTTGACTGCAAGGGACAACACGGCCTTTATTGTGTGTCTGCAGATTTGAAGTGGGTAATACTCAGGAATGATCAGCGGGCTTTCTTCCTCACTTGAGACATATTGATAAGTGTATATAATGTCTGGTGGAACTCTCTAACGCAGGATTCTTGTACAAGCTGTTCAGATTCAGCTGCCCTGTCATTTTATTAGGGCTGTTATTCATTTCTTTTCCCATAATTACATATAGGAAGGGAGCATTATAGTGCTCTCTGTTTCATTTTGAATAGCTGGTTATTGCTTTGTAACCAGAGGCTTTTAGGATTTCAACTTCCTTTTTAATTAAAAGGAATTAACCCCCTGTAGGAAATAATCCATCTACTGGGAAACGTTCCCACCAAAATTTTTGGGAGATCCGCCAATAGCTCCCTGTGCTCTACTTGCACTTACCCTTCTGTAACTAAACTTGAACTGCCCCCACCCTAACCCCTTTTCTCTCTCCCAGAAAACTCCGGGCTTCCTGGACATGTATAATGTGACTCGGTGGTTGCTCCAAGCTTGGATAGCTTCACTTGCAGCTTTTTCATTATATACACATGTGGGCTTTCAAAACCCCGAAATTGTTTCAGGCTTTATAGGGAGGGAATTCACACCCATTAAAAGGAAACACTGTTTTTTTTTTTTTTCAAATTTAAAAGGATATTATTAGTTAACCAATGGCTTAGCAGCAAATTGTTTTTCTAAGAGTAAAAAGGTAACCTGTAGATAAACACGGAAAGAGATTTATTTTTCTAATAATTTTTTTGGAGTGGCGAGGGTGGGTTTAACAGAAGCTTGTATTGTATCGTGCTTTCGTGATAGGTGTGCTCCCTTCATGTTTTAAACAAAAGGCCAACCCCTTGCTTTCTTTCTCTGGCATGTCCTAGAAATCCTATTCCGGTGAAAACACGGCCAGTGCCATTGCCCGTTCCGCGGCCGCCACGGCTTTGTCTCTCCTGGTGCCAATTTTCATTATCTCTTGCAAAGAGAAGGTTGAGGAAATCCTGAACATGCTGACTGCCAGGTTACCTGGGAAACCAAGAGCTGATGAGTCTCAAGCCGTGCAAATCCACATGGGCCTTGCACTGGGGATGTTTCTCTCTCGCTTGTGTGAGGAGAAACTCAGGTACAGTTTATTAAAATATTCCTCTTTTTCCTCTTTGTGACTTAGGTGATTGATTTCTCTCTCTCTCTCTCTCTCACACACACACACACTCACATTATATCTGAGCTATTTATGGTGCTAAACTTTTCAATTTGAGCAGGTTGATCCTTTTTTCTCTTTTATGAATGAATTTGTCTCTCTCAAATACCATCACAGAGATACTCATATGTTTTAAGGGTTGCTTTTCTTTTAAGTGATTGATTACTTGAAAATCATTTCACGCTTAGATGAGAGCCCTGTGTAATAGACATGAGGAAAGTCTAATCATATGGTGCTATAAATTTTAAAAAGCATCTTTTCCTTCTGGTTTATAAGGGTGAAAATGACTGCTCATTCATTGATATCACTATAAAATGGGAGGAAAGATTGAGGTAGCCCTGTGCCTGAGGGTGCGGGCTTCACTGAATCACCCGAGAACTGCATGTACCGGTTTTAAGTATGGCTTTTATCCTGTGCCCTGGCTACATTTTAGTAATCCTTAAAGAGTCTTAATCTGTGCATATTATACTGGGTGCTTTATTCAGTTTGATTGCTCATTTGTAGACTGCTAGCTTTACTCTTGAATGGAGCTAATAGAATATCAAAGACCCAGGTGGAAAATTCCACTAGTGAAAAAGTTTCCTTGTGCACGAATCAACTTTAGTTTTGGTGTTCATTATATTTATTCTTTATTTTATAACTGATCTTAGAATTTTCTATATCCAGATTGATGGTAGTGTGGTACAACATGAATATTTGAAGATCATGAATCTTTAGATGTCACTGACTTGGAATTTCAGCCCCATTTTCCTCCATTGGAAACAGTAGGGCCAGTGGGGAGAGGCATTCTGTTCTGATGTTAGCAGTCCTGATGCTTCCCTAGCTGGCAGAAACCATCTGTCCAAAGGCAGGAAATGGTGTTGATGTGGGTAAATTGGATGACATTATGCTATATTTAGATTTCTGTTTGAAACCAGTGGTTAAGTTTACATTTGTTAATTCCCATAGTTTTGTGCAAACATCAGTATGTGAATCCTTTATGAGAACTGCTGTGGATCTTGGGAAACACTATATTTCAGATGATCATTTTCAGCCCTTGGAAACATCTATGGAATATTTGGGAAGATAGGCTCAGTCTTTGTGATCATAAATGAGACGTTTCCAGAATATTCATTTTGTTCTGTTCACCAGTATTAGTATACACAGGCCTGGTCCTGGACACAAACAAGAAGCTGCCCTTTGTATACGAATGGCCTGCTACATATCTTGTGTGTGAGTGGTAGAACGCAAAGTATTTTTAAAGACTTAAAACTTGAGAGTGACTCCCCCCTCCCCGCTTTGGTTCTGTGTTACAAATGGCAGTCTCTTCACCATCTGTGTTCATGTTCTTCCTTTGGTCTCTTTTCAAGCTACATGTTTTACAACTAAAAATGAGCCATGGCAGTTTTTAATTCCAGACAACTCATTTCATCCTGTCCTGGCTCTCACTCTCTTCTTTTCAGTTTAGGAGGAGATGCTGCTGGTTTTAGGGCTTGACAGACTTGCATTGTGGTTAATTTAATTTTACTACCTGGAGAAACCTACAGTGATTCTCCTAAAGCATCCTTGCCTGGTTCTTAAGTTGCCTTCCACCTCTATCTGCCAACTTGGCTGCATCTGCAGGAAACCCTGGGGAGGGACACCAGAAAGCTCTTTCTCTGGCAGAGCGCCCACGGTGTGACTGCAGATCTTACCTTTGCCATAATGACCCTGCATTTGATGACGTTCTCCTTCTGGTTGGTGTATTAGTACTGCAGACATTAATGTAATTATTCATGGTTCCCACCTTGCTATTTCACAATAGTGGTGGTTTTAGTTGCTAAGTCATGTCCAGCTCTTGTGACCACCTGGACTAGCCCACCAGGCTCCTCTGTTTGCAGAATTTCCAAGGCAAGAATACTAGAGTGGGTTGCCATGTCCTTCTGTAGGGGATCTTCCTGACTCAGGGATTGAAACTGGGTCTCCTGCATCTCAGGTGGTCTCCCGCATTGCCGATGGATTCTTTACCACCTGAGCCACCAGGGAAGCCCCTATTTCATAGAATTAGGAAATGAATTAGGGAGGTCCTAATTTCATAGAGCAGGGGAATCTGAAATATTTGTCTTTTGGTACTAATAAATATTTTACTAGATAATGACAGTCTTTACCAGGTAATGACATTTTTGGAGAAAATTTCTATTTTTCCAAAACTGAAGTGTTTTGAGGGCTACTAACTCTGAATAATCAATGACATCAAATAAGTGGCCCAAAATGTCTCCTTGTGACAGCAGGATCAGGACAATATCTTGGTCTCAAAAATGAAAAGTCACTTTGTGTAAAAGAATTTTGACATTCAAACCATTTTTTTTTCCTTGCTAAGGCTTATGAAAAATCTCCTGAATTTCAATTCCAGTCTAGAATTTATTCAGAAAAGCATATTATTCCAAAGCTTGCTTCTGTCATAACTCCCAGAGGATTCTATTAATAGTTCAGCCTCTTTAGCATTTGTTTAGGATATTTAAGTATACTTTGCTCCAGAGAACATCTATAAGACTTACTTAGTTAATAGTTATTAAAATTGTGTGTGCTTGTGTGTGTGTTTTCTCATCACAAAATGTAATCCTTCACCCCAGGCAAAACCACTATAGTCTTGGTTGGAGAGGATATTACTTAAAGTGCTCTCTGGCTGGCTGACATTCCTGGAACTGCATTCCACTCAGCATGGTCCAAGACTGCAGCCAGAGAGCTGAAATGCAGGGACCCCTTGATAATAAAGTGTCGGTGATGAAGCCCACAACTCTGCCTGAAAGAACAGACATAGAGCTACCTTTTAAGTTTCATTTTACCCTAGAAGTTAGAGTTCTCACTAAGTTCTCACAATTACAAAATTCACATTACTTTATAAAGGCAGAAAAATAAAGGGCCAGGTTTTTTCCGTCTCCTTAAAAAAAAAAAAAAGAACTGAACACCTTCATATTTGACACATAAAATCAGAAGGGCCAGATGGATCTGGAATGATCATTGATGGTATCAGCTGAGCGGGTCAGTACATCCTCTGAGGAAAGTCACCTTAGCATTCCTAGAAATATTCTTTTTGGAATTCTGAGCTCTTGTTTTTCAGTGATTTAAAACTTGAATGAGCTGAGCAAACGCAAAACACAGGTTTGCAAGTAATGACAATATTCAGAAACCTAACTATTGAATGAATTCTCTGACTCCGTTTCTCTGTTTGCAGGATATATGTGCATCATCGGTATTGCTGTTTGCTACTTTCATGTTTGTTTAATGAAGTGATTTTCTGTAAAATACTAAGAGCAAAATATTATATAGTAAATATGTTGGAGAGTTGCATGATTTTCAATAACTCATTTTTCGCTCTTGGTCTTCACCCAGTGATATATCTAGCCAACGGATGAACCTTCTTCTGATGAAGTCTTTGGATGCCCTGGAAAACTGCTGCTTTGACCCTAGTCTTGAATACAAGTATGGTGATTCCCTTCTCTCTCTGATGCTCAGAGAATGGGTCTTTCTTTGCTATAAAATGTTTCATTCTATGGTGAGATATTTGTAGGACCCAGTGCTGAATTCCTTTACTCAGAATAATAATTTTTAAAAATCTGTAATTAAAGCTTATTTGTTCTGAAAACCATGTTTCAGAAAATAGACACCTTGGACAATAGACAATTGCTTCCATACAGAGCAACAAATGTCATTTTGTGGCTGTTCTTAAGTGTCCAATACCTTAGATTCTGTCTTGTACTTATCATATGAGACATCTGTCTCGGGACCTTTTTAAAGGTCTGTTGAAAATATTCTTTGAATTTGATTTAACTAAGAGAGGCTTTGACTCATAATTTAGATTTCCTTATGAAATCGTGTCAAAGGCATCAAAATGGAAACAGAGGTTAGACCAGGCGTTCCCACCCTCCTCACTATTAATAGATCTCTTCCCCAAAAGAAACTTTGTGCATTTTAAAGATTTTCTCTATTAAACTAAATATCTTAAAATTTATTTTCTCATTCCAGTTATAAAAAACAAAAACAAAAGAGAATAATCAGAAAAGAACCTCAAAAAAAATGGTGTTAAACATACTGGTTTAGTGAGACATTGAATGCTTTGTCTCATCCATGTGGTTTGTGTGGGAAGATAAACAGTTTTATTATGCCTTATGAAATACTGCACCAATGAGAACCTGCATTGGACCTTTTAGGACCTTCCTATGTTGGAAGCTTGTGTTTAGATCTTCTGGGGTTGAAGTTAATAGGAAACTCAACAGATTATAAGCATCTATTATAATCTATTATAAACTCCCATCTATTAATTCATTTACTTCATACTCTCATGGGTACTGTTCAAATATGAGTTAGATCAGTGTTTACCAAAATTATCAGTGTTTAAACGTCTGGCCTTTAAGAGCTGATAATCTAAAGTGACCTCCATGCCATCTCACCTGTTAGGTTCAGACTTACAAGAGCGTGATGGTGGAAGTACTGAAGGGAATCACATATGTCATCATGTGTAAGTGAAGTCAGATCTTCACTTAGTAGGTGGTAGTCATGAGATCTTTCACATACAAGCTAAGGTTGGATAGGAACCCCTGACATGTACCTGCTTTATCACACTTTAAAGTTGAATACTTCGGAGATGAGATGACATGTTAACAGTGTGGTTTTGAGTATGGGCAAAGAAAGAGTTTGGAGGCATAATTGAAGTCTCAAATTTTAGAGAATGATTAATGGAAGGGTTAGGATCCTTAACTGTTTTGGGGGCTGATGAAGATTTTTGAGCCTAATTCACATGTTGGTGGTGTTGCCTTTTACAACCAAGGAGTAAGAAAAATTTCTCTCCCTTCCCCTCCCCACTTCCTTCTTTCTCCTGTCTGGCCCCAAAGGTGTTCAACACATCTGCAGCTCAGGGTATTTAAATCTGGGGAGTGGGGGATGTGATTAGCCTGCTGTAAACTTTCAGCTAGTTGGAACAATCAGGAGTGATTCTCATTTATTGTCTCTACTAGTTGATAGGAATGTTGTTTGAGTGTAGGGAGGACCATGGAGCTAACTGAATTAGCCAAAGTAGGGGTATTTATACATCAAAAACCTTCATATGTCTAAGCATATTTAACTTTAAAATTAACTTTTTATAATATAGTAATAAGATTCTTATTTCTTCGTTCTTACCTCCTTTATTCTTGAAAGTGTTAGTTGCTCAGTCATGTCCAACTCTATGGAACTCCATGGACTGTAGCCCACCAGGCTCTTCTGTCCATGGGATTTCCCCAGGCAAGAATATTGGAGTGGGTTGCCATTTCCTACTCCAGGGGCTTTTCCAGGGATTGAACCCACGTCTCCTGCATTGGCAGGCAGATTCTTTACCACTCATCCGCGTGGGAAGCCCTGATTATACCCTAAATATTAATACTAAAGCAGGAGTCATCATCACTTCAGTTTACAAATAAAGAATGAGTCTCAAATAGGACACTGGTTCAAGGTCACACCCCTCAGTGGCAGATTCAGGAGAAAAACCCAGGTTGTCAGACTTTTCTTTCTCTTGCTTAGCACAGTACTGCTCCATTTCAGTGGAAAGAAAGCAATTTGATACTTGATGGTGTGGTGTTGATTTTAACCCTCCTTTCGTGCAGATATTGCCCACCATTAAAAGCAAAACAGAAATTCTAACTTGATGCAGACCTGAATGCTTGGCTCATGGCACAAAGTATTCCCCCATCCAGTGAGGTTACAGGAGTCTGGTCCTCCCTCACCTGAAATACTGGAAGTGTTACCTGGAGGCAGTTAATAGATCTAGGAGCATGCTGCCTCAAGTGATAGAATTCACCCAAAGCAAATTCACCACGCTTCTTGGATTTAATGGACCTGTCCCTGCTGAGAGAACCCAGCATCTGGTATTTGGGGTCCTATCGCTTACATTTTGCTGCCATCTAGTGGTATTTATTGGCCATTGCCATCCTCCCAGCCCTAACAAGTCATGTTATTATCCATCTATGACCTGAGCATTGGTTAATTACTATTGAGCTTTTACAAATATAATAACATTTGAATAGTGCTTTGTAAAGGGCAAAGCGCTATACAAATGTTAACTGATATTAGAACTAATTATTAGATGGCCTACTACTTAATCTGCAGAATAACCTACAATAAACTAGGGAATTGAAGATTCATCTCTGGTTAATTTTAGAAAAATATATCATGTCTCAGTTGATACAGCATCATACACGTCAGAATTGCATAGATCTTAAGACTCAGAATTTCTTTTTGCCAGTGATATTTTAATATGCTTGGATAAGAGATTCAAATAAGTAATGACATAATGGGGCATACCATTTTAAAACTCAAATTACCTTCATCATTTGCTAGTATTCTTATAAGGAATTTATGTTAGCAAGTCTAAAACCCCAAATTTGTATCTAACATGATTTATTTCATCTGTTTAAGACACCATCTACACAACTCCTTTTTGTTTTCAATAGACAGAAAGATGTGAGAGCTACCTCTGCCCAAGTTAATTTCAGTTTAGAGCTGGTCGAGCAGTGAAGTTAGAATGAGGCAAATGTGTAGAAATGCTAAACTAAGCACACGCCAGGCTTCCCTGTCCGTCACCAACTCCCAAAGCTTGCTCAAACTCATGTCCATTGAATCGGTGATGCCATCCAAGCATCTCATCCTCAATCGTCTCCTTCTCCTGTCTTTAATCTTTCCCAGCATCAAGGGTCTTTTCCAGGGAGTCAGTTCTTCGCATCAGGTGGCCAAAGTATTGGAGTTTCAGCTTCAGCATCAGTCCTTTTAATGAATATTCAGGACTGATTTCCTTTAGGATGGCCTGGTTGGATCTCCTTGCAGTCCAAGGGACTCTCAAGAGTTTTCTCCAACATCACAGTTCAAAGGCATCAATTCTTCGACACTCAGCTTTCTTTATAGTCCAACTCTCACATCCATACATGACCACTGGAAAAACCATAGCCTTGACTGGACGGACTTTTGTTGGCACCTAGGAGAACTAAACACCTAGGAGAATCTTTAAGACTTAGGACAAAAGGTACATTAAAATATAGAAGATTCGGAAATCAGAAGGAAATGTCAGGAATGAAGCTTTAGGACTTCCTTCTTGGTGTATGCTGGAGCAAATTAGAGTAGATGGAAACAGTTCAGAAGTCAATAGATGCGTACAATCTAACATATTTATATTGGAACCTCTATATAGTCAGCTAAAAATCATACCAATGGATGATAACCTTGCCCAAAAATAATTCTGCTGTGATAATTTTTAGATAAACGTGAACTAAAAACTGGGATGTCTTTCTCTCGACCTTTGTGCCCGTGGCAAAAGAGGGGGATAGAGATTTTTGTGTGCCCAGAAAAGTAAGGCTTAGATACCTGCCTATTATTTGAAAAGGATGAACCCCAGTAGTTAAGGGAGCTTTGAGAAGAATCTTTTTCCCTCGTGAACCTGACACCTCTTTCCTAAATTAGTCTGGCAAAAAATAGAAATCAGGTTTTCTTGATTGAATCTTGGATGCTATATTCAGTGAATTTTGCCTCCACTCATAAATTCTGCCTCCAACTGAACATGAGAATCCAGTCTGGGGGGTTTGGGGCAGGAGGAAGGATATTTTTCCGTGATAGATGTCCTCTCAGCTTTAGTTTCTCTTGAAACTCTGCATGTGGTCAGTTCTAGAGCATTCAGTAAATGTTGGTTGAATGCCTGTCCCTGTCAAGCAGGGTGCTAGGTGCCACAAATATTGAGGGAAAAAAACAGAAAAGGTACCCACCCTCATGGAGGGTGGTGAAGAATGTGGACACTAATTAAATCAACTCCCAGATAATCTTCATCAGAATTTATCATTATAATTGTCTGAAGTGAATTAGTACAGGGTATTAGCAAAAGTAGCAGTTACATAGTCAAACAAGGAGAAAAAGTTAAATTTTAAAGTATTAATCACATTTGTCTAACTATATCTTTGGTTTAATTTCAGGTTTTTATATTCATCAATATAGAAAGATAGCCAAAAAACTTTTCTATAGAGTATAAATGAAAACAAAGGCTTTAAATCCATTCTAATCAACAGCAACCGTTCCTCTTTCAGAAATGTGATTTGTCTCTAAAGCACATAGTGTTCAGATGTTAGATGTTGATTTCACTGGTTAAAATATGCATTATGCTAGTTGAGCTTGCTGTTAAGTTCATGTAAGCCGAAACAGCAGTCCTGCCTGACTTGGAGTGTTGCTGAAGTAACTGCTTGATACAAGATTTTCTAATGCCAGCTTTTTGTGCAATAGAACCTGGGAAAACACACCTGAGACATGTTGCCTTCTCGTAGGCATTCCATCCTGGCATCACGCAGGGTGCCGAGAGGGGCTGGGTTTGGACTGGGAAGACTAAGAAATCTCATCTTCTGTCCATGCTCTTCTGGAAACTCTCTGCTTGACCTTGAGCAAATCCTGTAGCCTCTCCATCCTTCTGGGCATCTCTTATCAGAGGTGGGAGCCCCATTGTCACAGATGTTTGAGAAACGTGTGAGGGTCTTGATGCCAGCCGAAGATGCTATGTAAGAGTAAAATGACATAACATATAACATACGGGCACTGAAATATGTTCTTGGAGAGACACCCTGGAATGTCTTCTTAAGCAGCAGGTATCAGGAAGTGAGGCAAGCCAAACCAGAGTAAGGATGATTTCTGAAAAAGTCAGCATTTCCTCAACTTGAAAAACAACAGTGATGATAGGAGAACTTTTCAAAAGAGTAAAAAATTACCCTCAAGCTGCATTATCTTATCATACTGACTAGAGGTTTTCTGGGAGAACAGTTCTTTTCTTTAAATGGATGTGTATTCTTTCAGGGGAATGGGGGCACAAAGCCCAGGATTCCAATTGAATTGTCACATGGGGTAACTTTTGACAAGCCTGTCATTTGTCCATTTTCTCTCCTGACCCAGTGGTACTTGGAGGGATCAGAGGGGAGAAGAGGATTAATGTCATTGTGCGCAGACAAATACACAGTTTCTTTGAGACAGAAATTCCACTTGTTGAAGTTGACTAGGAAACATGAAGCTCTGAGCAGTACCTCGTAACCATGCCTTGCATTTGTTCCCCACCCTGTTGTTAGTCAGATGTCCTCAGATCGTACCCTGAAGTTTAGGCTTTTCTCTCCTTATGCAGTTAATCAGAGCACTCTCAGCCTAGGTGGGGAGAGGACTGCAGCGTTTCCTCATTTTTATACCTCCTTCTCAGAGTTTGTCAAACTGCTTTGTTTTTTAAAAAATCATTTTATCTCTTTTAAAAGTTGTCTATTTATTTATCTTGGGGGCTGCTCTCTAGTTGGGATATACAGGCGTCTCACCAAGGGGGCTTCTCTTGTTGCAGAGCAGAAGCTCTAGGATTCAGGGGTTCAGTAGTTGTAGCGCGCAGGCTCAGTTGTTCCAAGGCATGTGGAATCCTCCTGAACCACGACTCAAACCCGTGTCCCCTACTTTGGCAGGCGGATTCCTACCCACTGCCCCACCAGGGAGGAACCTGTCAAACTACTTCATGTATTTACTTGATGTATTTATCTATTTTCTCCATTGGGGACACAGCAGTAGCATGGGCCATAGACACCTGTCTGGATGGTGGGTATCCTGGGGAAGGAAATAGCAACCTGCTCCAGTATTCTTATCTGGAGAATCCCCATGCTCAGAGGAGCCTATAGGTGGGCTATAGTCCATGGGGTCTCAAAGAGTCGGACACGACTGAGTGACTAAACAACAACAGTCCTTGTGGGGGGCTTATAGGGTGCACGTGTACACCAGTCTGCAGTTAACATCCAGCCAGCTCACCTTGGGCTGTAGAGCACTGTTGACTCCCGTGATACGTGAAGAGCGAGGGCATGGATCTCTTGTAGTTTTCACTCCCCATCTTTTTTGGCACCCAAGCACGGGCTGTATACTGGGAGTTGGACTCGTCCTGTCCCTCATGAGCCACAGCGGCCAGACGGAGTCCCGAGTTCACGTGGCAGCCTCGCTTCGGAAGCTCTCCGCATACCTGGATGACAGCGGGAGCCAGAGCAGAACCTTCCAGGAGGTAGGGGACCAAGGCTCCACTTCCCTTCCCGCTGCTGGCTTTTGTCTTCCTCTTGCTGCTTATTTTCTACATCCCCGTGTTGGTGACTCTGAAACTAAACCCTTCCTCAATTTCAGCGGGGCTAAGGAGAAAATCTGAATGGCAAACAGCCTATATATTTGATCATAAGGATTTCAAATAGTGCAGCTGTTTAAATCAACTTAGACTTACATGTGGCATATAAGATAAGAGCCCTGAATGAATACAGAACCCTAACTCAGCATCACTAGAAGGCAGTTTCTAAGAAAACTGCGATTTCTGGAGGAAGGTTAAATGGAGATTTTTAGAATTAGGATCAAGCCAAATATAACTTTAAGAAATGGCCAGGGATAAGCTTAAGAAGTTACAGATCCAAAAGGCATTTGATTTCTTTTTCTTTTTTTTTTTTCATGTCAGCCAGCATGAAAAATTATTGAGGAAATTCCCTTTGCCACACTTAATGAAAAGATTTTTCTGTGATGGCGCCAAAAATATGCAGAGTCGGGATCCTGGGCCCCCGTCTATGCATTGACCATGTCCACCAGGTCGTCTGAGGCCCGTGTGTCTGTGAGCCCAGGTGAAGCCTCGTCGCCAGGCTCTTCTCTCTGGGAGGTGCCTGGGCCGACCTCTTGGCCTGGCCAGATTCTCCCTCTCATTAGAGCAGATCCTATTTCTCCCAGCCTGCCCACAAGCTATTGATGAGCGCATAATGGCTGCTGTGTTTCCCGGCTCGGCTCCTCTGCTTTCAGCAATAGGCCTTATTGAATCGGTGGATTTCTTTGGTGCACAGAGGCTTGAAGTTTTGTTCTAAGACATGCACCGCATTTCCATGTTTAAAGCGGTGCAGAGCATGATTGGAAACTATGTATTTTTTTAAGCCGAAGGAGAAAATTTCGTAAGCGAGGAATGATGCGATTAATAAAGGAAAACAAGGATTTTATAAATTGAAGCATCTGTCTGTCCTGATGTTTTGATTTAGAAGGCCTCAAGCAAGCAATTTTGGTTTTTCCTCTCCTCTGATTTTTGTTATCCAATTTCTACCTTAGAAACTATCTTTCTTTTTTTCATGCTGTGTCAACCAGTGTGAGGAGTTGAACATTTCTACTTTGTCTTAACAGCATCTTTGTGAGGGAGGGATTCATCATGAAAACGCCAGCACAGGGATGTGTCACCTTGATTTGGGAAAATGGAAGCTCAAATTGATGGAGTGACGTGCTTAAAGTTACTTAGCCAATCAGTGGTCAGTTTTAGATATACACTTAAATATTCTGTTTCTACTCCCAGCATTTTTTAAAAGATTATAATATGTTCGCTTATTTATTCATTTGTATATTAAAATCATACCAGTGCTCTGAAATAAATAGTATTATCTGTATTTTACACTATTATCTGACTCTGAAACCTACCTTCCTCGTTTATCATGCTCCACTGCTTCTACCAGGGAATCTTAATGTAGCAGCGTTTTACTTCTTTGAATTTCCTCTCTTGTTTGACCTTGGATCAGAGTCCATGGCCGTTCGCAGTATCCACGGGTGATGAAACTCTGCTTCTACTGTTGAAGGAACTTTTTGATTTAGTCTAAAGACCCAGGTTTGAATCTCGCTTCTGTCACTTGCTAGCTATGTGTAGTTGAGCCTCAAAATTTTATCCAGAAAGTAATAACCCCTATCTCATAATATTGTTATGAAATATAAAAGTTGGGGTTTCCCTGGTGGCTCAGCAGTAAAGAACCCACCTGCCAGTGCAGGAGACGCAAGTTCGATTTCTGAGTTGGAAAGATCCCCTGGAGGACAGAATAGCAACCCACTCCAGTGTTCCTGCCTGGGAAATTTCATGAACAGAGAAGCCTGGTGGGCTACAGTCCATGGGATTGCAAAGAGTCAGACACAACTGAGTGGCTAAACAACAGCAGCAACAATAATATAACAACAGCAACAAATAAGTTAGGTGGCAGAACAGTGCCCAGTCCGTAGTGGACATGCTCGAATACAATCCTTTTATCCTAGGAGTAAGTTTGAGAAAGTATTCGTGTCAACTAAGCCGTGTTCTTTCATTTCCACTCATGGAGACCCGTGTTTCTGCTGTCTTTTCTTCTCAGGTCCTTGCCTATACCCTCAGCTGTGTATGTACATCTGCGTTCAGTGCTGGCATCATTGAGGCAGTGGAGGCTGAGGAGATCATGAACAAGCTTCGACTGTTAGTGGACAACAGCCAGCAGGTGGAATTTCTGGTTATTTCTCTGTGGGTTTCAGGCTGCTTTGATGTCCTAGTTCTGATTTACTCTGGATTTGACTTTAATGAAGTATTTTTTTGTGCCCAGAAATGAGAAACGTCTAATTCTTATCCACGGCTTTAGCCAGTATCTACAGACATCTTTTTCTCTCTTTATCCTCTATAGACACTTTTTTCTTTTTTGGTATGAGTATGAAAGTCTTTTTGCTCTCTCCAGTTATTGCTCTGTATAAAATCTTAAAGCACATGGCTAGGGAATAGAAGAGTTATGTAAGGCTAGAGATAAAAATTCATAAAGATAAAAATACATAGAATAATCAAGTACAACCTCCACAAATTCAAGGCAGACAATCTCTGCTCATGACTAAATATATAGGAAAATTTAGATTACTGCAATGTAAATGAAATACCCTTAAAATGTACCCTCTGAAATATCAGTCAGCTTTCAAAAAGAAGAAAATTGTGACATAGGCTATGACGTGGATAACCTGGAGGGCATTATGTTGAGTGAAGCAAGCCCCTAGCAAAAAGACAAGCACTGCATGTTTCTGCTGATGTGAAGTACTCAGAGCAATCAGAAGTGTAGAGATAGAAAGTAGAATGGTGGTTGCCAGAGGCTGAGGCAGGAGCGATGATAGGGAATTAAAGTTTAATGGGTATAGAACTTCAGTTTTGCAAAATGAGAAAGGTTCTAAAGATGATTGGGAGTGATGGTCACACAGCTTTGTGAATGTACTTCATACCATTAACTGTTCACTTAAAATGGTTAAGATGGTAAATTTTATGTTACACATATTTTGCCATAATTTTTTAAAGTTGGAGGGGGAACAATGCTACTTCTGATTGTGCATGCTCTAGAATTTCCCTGTTTGTACTTTGTTTCCTTGGTTGTTTGTTTTTCAGATTTCTCCAAAGTCTTAATATTGGCCATTGTGGGTTATTACAGGATTCAGGCCAGGTGTTAAGCCTATGTTGTATTTTACTGTTATTATTTTATGGTTATAGGCCTATTGGCTTACATTCAGAATAGATTTTGCCTTGTAAATCAACTATACTTCAATATAAAAGTAATGTAAAAATCAGAAAAAAAGCATAGATCTTGCAAACACCAAAATGTAGAATTTTCATATGCTGTACTCATTGCAGGACTTTTTCTCCTCTTGTTTGGAGATTGACTAGGCTTGGGTGATTCACCTTGATATTTTCACTCAAACTGCCTTCTTAGAATTTGGATTGTGTTTGACCCAAGTCAATCACTAGTGCAGTGTTCTTTTCCTGAAATATACCACTCACTGAAACTGAATTCCTTACAATTAGGCTGCAATTTCTATTGCAAACTGGTCTAGATTTTTTAAATCTCTGATGTACAGATGGCAACAGAACATGCCTATAGGAAAGGAGCCCCTGAAAGTGCTTGTTTTGCTGTACATGAACATTCTTGATCTGTGCCAGTCTTCTTTTCTCTCACTTCTTTTTAAAATTTATTTCTAACAGACTTCAGGTTTTGCCCTGGCGTTAGGAAACATAATTCACGGCTTGTCTGTGTGTGGACATGGAAAAGCTGAAGACTTGGGCAACAGATTGCTTCCGGCCTGGATCAAAACTGTCCTAACAGAGGTAGAAGGCACCTCCTGCATGTTATTTTATATTTTTATAAAGGAAAAAGAGCCACTTTATTGGACCATTTATAGGCGCTGCCATAAAAGCTTAACCATAAAATAGGCAGTATCAAATGAAAGAGACAATGTACTTTTGATGCCTTATGAATGATACATCCTGTTAACCACAGTAGTTTTTTTTTTTTTAAACTGGCTATTTTGTTAGTGTTTTAATTTTATAACAGCCCTGTGGTTTTGAAAACTAAAAAGTAGCAAGAAGCCACCTGGGCTCTAACAACTTTAACTTGTTTACTTTATTCAAGTCTGCTGCCTTCCTCAGTTCAGTGATGTAGGTTGTGTTGACCCTACAAGTTTTGTACCCTTTTGACCATTTGTTTCTCTGTGATATAATTCTTATCAAATTCAAACCCAAGGATTGTTCCCCTCTTGACATTTTCTGATGCTTTGTTTTCAGGGCGCTCCCACAATGCTTTGCTTGGCAGCTCTTCACGGCATGGTGGCCTTGGTAGGCTCCGAAGGGGATGTAATGCAGGTAAAAAAAAAAAATGGGGGTGACACCTAAATGTGTGCATAGTCACAGCAGGGAGAGAATACCCAATATCTCAGCATGCTAAGAAAGACCGATATATGCTCATGGTCATGGTTACACTGGGCTCTCTGGTGTCTTTATATATGCTCTGGGCCAAGAATTCTTTTTGTAGAAATTTGTTCCTTGTTTTATTTGGGTTATAGGAGTTAAACCTAGTCAACTTATACACTTTCTATAAAGTTCTCTGCCTGAGGAAAGCAAATGGATTCTAAGAAATTTCAAAAATTTGAAATAGGAAACTCCACTTTGCATCTGTAATGTTTAAATATGTATCTATGTAATTATGCTTTCTAGAAACTTTAAAAGTTTCTAGAAACTTTAAAAGCTTTTCTACTGTAGACTTGAAAGAGAGTGAATGTGTTAGTCTCTCAGTAACGTCTGACTCTTTGTGACCCCAAGAACTATAGTCCGTCAGGCTCCTCTGCCCATGGAATTCTCTAGGCAAGAGTACTGGAGTGGGTTGCTATTCCCTTCTCCAGGGGATCTTCCCAACCCAGGCACTGAACTCGAGTGTCCTGCATTGCAGGCAGATTCTTTACCTTCTGAACCACCAGGGAAGCCCATATGTATGTATAAATTTACAAGTAATTCTAAGGCATTCCTTTGTTCATACAGTAAAGGTTTATTAAGTGACTGCTACTTGCCACACTGAACTGGCCCTCAGTTCAGTTCAGTCGCTCAGTCGTGTCCGACTCTTTGCGACCCCATGAATCGCAGCACGCCAGGCCTCCGTGTTCATCACCATCTCCCAGAGTTCATTCAGACTCACATCCTTTGAGTCCGTGATGCCATCCAGCCATCTCATCCTCGGTCATCCCCTTCTCCTCCTGCCCCCAGTCTCTCCCAGCATCAGAGTCTTTTCCAATGAGTCAACTCTTCGCATGAGGTGGCCAAAGTACTGGAGTTTCAGCTTTAGCATCATTCCTTCCAAAGAAATCCCAGGGCTGATCTCCTTCAGAATGGACTGGTTGGATCTCCTTGCAGTCCAAGGGACTCTCAAGAGTGTTCTCCAACACCACAGTTCAAAAGCATCAATTCTTCGGCGCTCAGCCTTCTTCACAGTCCAACTCTCACATCCATACATGACCACAGGAAAAACCATGGCCTTGATTAGATGGACCTTAGTCGGCAAAGTAATATCTCTGCTTTTGAATATGCTATCTAGGTTGGTCATAAGTTTTCTTCCAAGGAGTAAGCGTCTTTTAATTTCATGGCTGCAGTCACCATCTGCAGTGATTCTGGAGCCCAAAAAAATAAAGTCTGACACTGTTTCCACTGTTTCCCCATCTATTTCCCATGAAGTGATGGGACGATGCCATGATCTTCGTTTTCTGAATGTTGAGCTGGCCCTAGGATATCAGTAATTTAATAAAACATGGATCTTGCCCTCAAGGAGCTCACGGTTTTTGTTTTTGAAATATAAAGACATAAGTTATTCCATCGGAGAAGGCAGTGGCACCCCACTCCAGTACTCTTGCCTGGAAAATCCCAGGGACGGGGGAGCCTGGTGGGCTGCCGTCTATGGGGTCTCACAGAGTTGGACACGACTGAAGTGACTTAGAAGAAGAAGAACAAGTTATTCCATAGCTTAGATGTTGACAACTCGTACGGTGGGAGTATCATTATCTACTTTTTTGAATGGTTATTTCTCCTTTTTCTTTCAGCTGAAGTCAGAAGCCATCCAGTCCTCTCAGTCTCAAGGCAGACTTAATGAAGTCATTAGAACTTTAACTCAGGTGAGAAGAATTTCAGATCCTTAAGTGGAATTTCAAATCCTTTCAAATCCTTATTCCCCTTTGTTGTCTTTTTCTCTCTCATGATACAATCTGTCTTACATAGAAAACGGGGAAATCTCTGGTTATTCATGGTGAGTTCCAGGGGCAGTGGAAAACTGCTTAGGGCCCTGTATTTGCTGACCAACATGCACCACCTCTGGAAAAAAAGAAAGCTGGAATTATTGAGTTAACTTAAGTTGCTTTGGTTTCTCTTAAAAATTAAAACCTGACCCTGCAAAGAATGTCAGGCCCTCTGGACAAGGGAAAATAGAAGGCAGTCAAAGGGTAGGGCAGATGGCTAAGCTGAATGGTCAAGAGGCACTAGTTCAGATGTCACTAAAAGTATTTGGGTGAATAATTGTCAGAGTTATTCTTGGCTAAAGAATAAAAATGTCCATCTGCTTAGAAATGATTTTATATTTTCATATTTTTGTTTAAAACATCATGACATTCATTGAATGGAAGAAGCTAAAAAAATATCACTGAGGCTCCTCTCAGCCTGAAGCAGCTGCTACTCACACGTGGTCATATTTCTTTATAAGCATTCTTATTTTCTCTGCATAGTTGCATTCTTACCACATGTAGAACTTTGTGTCCTAGGCTTTCACCTGGCATACTTGTTTGTCTTTTTTTGTGTGTATAAAATATAGCTGGTTATAATACTCACCACATGAAGAAGTTATAGTCATTCATGCCTTTGAAAGCAAACAAATCCTGGAACAGAAGAAACTGTCTTTTGCATGTATGAATGTAAATATTCTCAAAAAATTCCTGAAACTTAAATTGCTATAACTTGGGTAAAAAAATCTATAAATGAAAAATATTATTTAAAAGATCATATTATGAATGGTAACATAGTAATAGAGCACTGTTTAAAGAAGGGAACCAAATAATATCTCCTTCTACTTTTACACCTATTTTAGTCCTAAGCAACTATCATTTTGGATTTTCTTTTCCCGTTTTTTGGAAACTCCTTTAGACCAGTCTGACTCAGTGAAATCTGAGACAATCACTGATCCCTTCTGTCGTGACTAATAGATTCATTCATTCTTTCATTCAGCAACACTTATTGGTCACCTCTATGTCCCACATTTAGTGTACTACACAGAGGAGAGTACATCTTGTCATAGCACTTCTCATTTACCAGCCAAGCTACCACCTCATAAAAGATTAACGACCTTCTGTGTGTGGCCTTTTATTGAGTGGAATTTGTATCTTGCCCATCATTGAACTGTTGACATTTCATTCATAGGTCATCAGTGTGTCTGGGGTGATTGGTCTTCAGTCAAATGCCATCTGGCTTCTAGGACATCTTCATCTGTCTACTCTGTCCTCAAATCAAAGTAGAACCTCGGGTAAGATTGGAGTCATAGACCACGGGAGCTGGAAGGCGGGGTGCTGACGTGGGGCCATCTACTTTGTTAAGAGCGTTAATTTTCACAGCCACCCTCGGGGCTGCGTGTTACTGTCCCTCTTTTACGTCAGAGGAAGATGGACCATGGAGAAGTCTCCTGACTTGCCCAGGGTTACGCAGCAATTAAGTGGGAAATACACGGTTTGATATCAGATCTGTCAGCCACCAAAGCCTGTGCTCTTTTCACTCTCCCTCTCTTCATTCCTTAGAGATCAGTTTAGATGTTGGGTCTAACACCGTATTCTACAAAGAACCTAAGACTCAGAAAGGTCACATGACATAGGTACAAGCTTAGTGAGAAATCCGGGAACTAGGAATCAGATCCCTGAAGCCTGGAACAGAGTTCTTTTTACTTGCTTAGATGTAATCCAGTTTGCCTAACATTCATATTTCATTAAAAGACTCTTCATATGGCTGGAGTTCTTCTGGCCCCTGCATTGAGAAAAGACTTGAGGTAAGTACTTTTAAAGATGTGCATCTCCTTGGCCTTGGAATTCAAATCCTAGGTCTTAATGCAACAAGATTTTTTCCATTTCTATTGCTTTTTAATAAAAGCAATAAAGATTTTTGCAGTTCCCACGTGCTTTATTTATGTATGTACTTGGAGATTTTCTGGGGAAGACATCGGTGTAATACACTGGGACCTATATCTGCTCCTTGCTCTTTATAGAATTTTGACCACTGGCTTCCTTGGACTCAGGCCAGGGAGGTTTAGGTACCAAAGATTCCTCATTAAAACCTAGTTTCACATATCCCCTGACAGGAAGTCTACCGACAGCATTACCAGAAACGTGGGCCACTGTTTCCCTGTAATTACTATTTCGCTGCCTTCAGTCACTCCTTGGCTATAGAAATAGGGCATGGTTCCACAGCATTCCCCACATAATGAGCTTTATACATTTAAAAGCTGTCATACTGTGAAGTGAAGTGAAGGTTGCTCAGTTGTGTCCAACTCTTTGCAACCACATGGACTGTAGACTGCCAGGCTCCCCTGTCCATGGAATTCTCCCTTCTGTCCATGGAATTCTTCAGGCAAGAATTCTGGAGTGGGCAAGAATACTGCTGTTCCCTTCTCCAGGGGATCTTCCTAACCCAGGGATTGAACACAGGTCTCCCACA
Source organism: Budorcas taxicolor (assembly GCF_023091745.1). Lineage (NCBI taxonomy): Eukaryota > Metazoa > Chordata > Mammalia > Artiodactyla > Bovidae > Budorcas > Budorcas taxicolor. The sequence goes on along the minus strand of NC_068917.1, from coordinate 26,670,771 downwards.
TTGCAGGCAGATTCTTTACCAGGGAAGCCCAAGGATACTGGAGAGGGTAGCCTATCCCTTCTCCAGGGGATCTTCCTGGCCCAGGAATCGAACCAGGGTCTCCTGCATTGTAGGCAGATTCTTTACCAACTGAGATACCAGAGAAGCTGTCATATTGAAACTGGAAGAAGAAAATAAAAACACTGTCATATTGGAAACCCTTGGTAATGCTAGTCCTGAAGGACAGTGGTCTCTCAATGTCCTGGTAAAAATAGCATGTTTATGTCAGGCTTTTGCTTTTTTACATAGGCTTGTCATTGTTATGCTATGGGCTACATAGTCTGGCCCACATATATTCAAGGTCAGTTATAGTGAATCATCTTACACTCAGGTTCTTTGGAGCAAAATGACTGTGTGTCTGGAAAAGTACAACTGCTCATTTCTGATGGAATTTTCCAGTGGAGCCATCTATCCCAGTAAAAACCATCTCATGAAACAATATGGGGAACCAGGAGGAAAAGAATCTAGGAAACTCCCAGGACTCAATTAGCATAAATGTCACTGCTTTGCTATTTCAGGTCAGCAGGCACATCTGGTTTTTTGTATGTGTTGGTCACATAGAGATCCCTGGTTCATGAAATAAGAGTGGCTAGCATTAATACTAATGGACGTATTTCCATGGTTCATGTATCTGACTCAGGATGCCCTTGATAGCCCATAGAACGGTAGTCTCAGCTTAGAAGTCCAGCTTAGGACTCCTTGCTGACACAGAGGAGTTCATTGGATTGGAGTTCATTGATATGTCAAAGTGGAAAAGGGTGTTGTGTGTGTGTTTTTTTTTAAACACTTCAGTACAATTTTCGCCTTCTATGGTTTTTTCCAGCCCCTCCCAGATCTACCACCATTTTAGATTTGCTTGCATAGTCTCAGTGATTACTTCAAGGCCAGCCACTTAATCTAATAGAATTAGTTGCAACCGCAGAGTACTGTTCTGAGGTTAATGGCATAAGCATCTCCGCTTTGTCTCCAGGTTGATATGGCAGCATGAGAGCATTATCTTTCCTTCATTAGTCCTGCCAAGTTCATGGTTAATTTGATCATTTTCTGTCTCCACAGTGCCTACTGACTACAGCTATTTGCCTGAAAGCAGTTTTATTAGAGCAGCCATTGGCTTCTTCGTTACAGGAGGAAAAAAAGGCAAGTGAGCACATTTCTTGAACTCTTTCTTTCTACCTGTTAAGTTTGTATGCCCTAAGCTTGCTTCTGTAGATTAAACAGTACAAATCTGAAAGGGTGAATCATTCTCCCTGCCAGATCATCTTTGCAGTAGAGCTGACTAGGAGACCAACTACAAAATAAGTGATACACAAACATACATACTGTGTATCCTCCTGAAATTACCAGTCTAATAGCTAATCTTCCTTTTGGCCTTTACAAAAGTATAAGTGCACATTACTTTTATTGTCAGTTTCAAGCGAGTGTGACCTAAAAAGAGAAAACGCACGTTTGTATTACAGGACCTGACTTGGAGGTAGGTCTTCTTGAACTTTGTGTGATCACTCTATGTTGTTGGAATCACTGGCTCTGGTTCTTAATTTTAGCTTGTGTTCTTTTTCTTTGCAATAATGCCTTTGTGATTCTTTGTTGCTGCCACCAACAACTGACAGAGATTTAGTGCTTTTGTTTTTAACTGGAGCCACAGTAATCCCACATAAATTTTTAAGTAAATGTGCGTTAATGCTACACATCTATAAATTGATGCTTTGAGGAAAAAATGGATCCAAACTGAGTGTGTTGTGGCTCAGGAACCGGTTTTATGCAATGTCCTTTCATTGATGTTTCGCTAGTTTCATTCTTCGTTGGGCTGATTGTGTCAGTCTGGGCAAAACCAATGCCTGTATTACAACAAATCCATCCAGATTTTAGGGGAAAAGTCTTTAAGCAAATTAAAATGCAGACCTCTAGAGGAAGAAAATTTGATTAATGGAGGTCATGGAGGAATAAAATCTTACCATTGGAAGGGATGTTAGAGGTCATGTTTGTTGTCTAAGTTTCTACTGGGTACAGTAATCCCTGGAGCTTCCAAGTTATAAACTACTTTCATAGCTTGGACATAAATTCCCTTAGTTTCTGGAGTTCCAGAAATTGTGCTGTTATCCTGGAGCTGTGAGGATGCTAACTTGCTTTTCATATCTTCAGTAAAAGTTGGTATAATGTTACATCATTGTCACACAAGATATGTGTATATATGACCATGTCATTTATCACACATAATATGGAGTTGTTTATATATTGCCATAAAGTAAGTCTTTTTAAAGTAGATATTGTAGCAGAGATGTCTCCATTAATAGGAAATTGAATTCTTACTAAAGGAACATCTAAAATTTCTATGGCTAGAATAATTCTAGGAACATATATTTTTGCTCTAGTTTTTTGTTGGCTTGTTTTTGTTAGTTTGCGCACTGATATTTTATAAACTTTTAAAATGATGCTAATGTGAGATTTTTCCATGATATATTTCTTATTAGATCTTATTAGATTCTTAAACCAAATGAAACACCACAGACTCCTTTTCTAGTGACTAAAGTGTCCTTTTGCTCCCTAGATTCATATTTCTTAGCAGAAGTGAATTTTCTCTGAATCTTGTGGAAAATTCTTGATAAAATGTAACATTTTTATGATTGGTCTGTCATGATACAATAGGAAATATTCTGTTCCAAAACTGAAAAACATCAGGTGAAATTGACATCAGAAATGTTATGTAAAATCCTGCTATTAAAGCTATTTGAAGACAAGTAAATGAAGTATTTAAAAAATGCTTTATTACCAATCAGATTTTTGGCATTTTCAGGTTGTGGGAGAGGGCTGCCTTTTTGTCAGGTTTCCTGACTAGATTCCAAGGAAAATCTATTCAGCCTTACACATTACTAATGATGACCCCAGAGGAGTGGGGGCCGTGGGAGGCTGACCTCCGCCTCGGAAGCCCATTTACAAAGACAAAACCAGCCCCTGCTCTATGGGTCTAAATGGGATGGCCAAATGCGGAGGTGTGCATGCAAACGAGTGTTTTCTTCTTCAATATGCCGGGCTCATTTGAATTTTAATAACTCCCTTCTGAAGCAGCTTTTGAGTTTAAATGTCTGGATGTCACTCATCAGAGCCCAGTGGGGCTGCTGATAGGAAGGATGACAACTTTGCTGAACTCTTTTGAGGAAGAAATGGCTTGAAAGAATAAAAATCATGCTTGGCATAGGCAAAAGGGAGAAAACTTTCGGGATAGCATGGCTCCATTGCCTCTGTGTGCCATTTAATAACTTACGAGAGGAAGAACCATGTTACACGTTATCCTTGATCCACACGTATGCCGGGATGAGATTGGATGAAATGATCTCTATTTTAACCAATCAGATCTGAGAGAGTGAATATATTAGTCTGCGTTCTCGTGTTTAGGACTTGTCGCATTTCAGATGCCCACTTTAATACTCATACGATAGAACACACCAGATATTCATAGTATCCATTCCTTCACACAGGCCTACATTTTTAAAACCACGCCAAATAGATAAAATTCCTTCCATTTTTGAAAGACGTCAGTTAATAGTTTTGAATATAACTGGTTTTTTGCTATACTCTATAACATTTTCTTTTCTTCCCTAGTAGTCCCACCTCCTGGCAGATGTAATATTCCTTAACCTTTGTCATCATCATAATCTATTCCTATGGATATTTATTGACTGTGCTGGGCTTAAAATTTGCTTATAATCTAATTCCTCCTATTCTGGAATTATTTTTTTCTTCTTAAGGCCCTCTAAGTTTTGGCTCTTATTTTTCCTTCTTTTCTATTCATTTATTCTTTCTCCTGATTTCTGATATTTGTTTTTTCTCAACCTCAGAGTATATTCAGATTTCAAGATTTTTCCTAATTTTAAAATAAAACAGTTAAACTGTCTTAAAAGTACTTACTGAAAGTCATCATTTATTTTTGGTGATAATATTATATATTGGAGAAGGCAATGGCACCCCACTCCAGTACTCTTGCCTGGAAAATCCCATGGACGGAGGAGCCTGGTAGGCTGCAGTCCATGGGGTCACTAAGAGTCGGACACGACTGAGGGACTTCACTTTGACTTTTGACTTTCATGCATTGGAGAAGGAAATGGCAACCCACTCCACTGTTCTTGCCTGGAGAATCCCAGAAACAGGGGAGCCTGGTGGGCTACCATCTATGGGGTCACACAGAGTCAGACACGACTGAAGCGCCTTAGCAGCAATGTTATATATTTCTACCTAATAATTAAGGGGGACTTCCCTGGTGGTCCAATGGCTAAGACTCCGTGCTCGTGGCTCAGCTGGTAAAGAATCCGCCTGCAGTGAGAGAGACCTGTGTTCAGTCCCTGGGTTGGGAAGATCCCCTGGAGAAGGGAAAGGCTACCCACTCCAGTATTCTGGCCTAGAGAATTCCACAGACTGTATAGTTCATGGGGTCACAAAGAGTTGGACCTGACTGAGCGACTTCACTTTCACTAATAATTTAGGGTTATTTTCTTACCAATCTCTTGCTAGGGAATATGACTTTCCAAGATTTTTCTACTAGGCTTTAAAGTTTACAGTAAAAAGTATTACTTTAAGGAAAACATATTTAGATCCTTAAAATTAAGTCATTATGAATGGCATTTCCTTCTTGATATGGATTCATTGGCCAGTGATTTGAGTGTGTAAGAGTTGGACTTGTACATAAACTATGAGTAGGTAGATTTTCGATTGATCATCTTTGGATTACTAGCATGAGATCTAATTGTTGATGAGTCTAACCGAAAGAACAGAATTAGTGAACTCCGAGTATGGAATAAATGATACAAGAAAGCTATCCTGTTTTTCTGTTGAAATTATAAAGTTGGTTACCAAAGCATATTATTATTAAATAGGTTAGTTTAGTAATAGCTTACCAATACAATTCTTTTTACGAAGTTATTGGAAATGAGCACATGTGTATAACGGGCTTCCCAGGTGGCACTAGTGGTAAAGAATCTGCCTGCCAACTCAGGACATTCTAGTTCAATCCCTGAGTTGGGAAGATCCCCTGGAGGAGGAAATGGCAACCCATCTTGAATTCTCACCTGGAAGAGTCCATGGACAAAGGAGCCTGGCAGGCTACAGTCCATAGGGTCATGAAGAGTCAGACACAACTGAGCAAAGCAACCTGTATATAACATGAAGTTCAAAAACAGTATGAAGAAAAAGAAAGAATTCCCTGTAATCTCACCACCTAGAGATAGCCTCAATAGATATTCCAGTGTGTGTCCTCTAGCTGTGTGTGTGTTCGATTATATTGCATTATCAAATGTATATTATTTTATTGTCTTTTAAAATATATAACAAGTTTCCATGTAAATGGACATGATCACCACTAATCTCCTACATAAGGAGGGTTGGGAAAGTATAAAGAGCATTCTTGCATCGCTCTCTAGACTAGTGTTAATAGAGTATGTTGGGAGAGTATTTAATTCCTATTTTTTGTTGTTGTAAACATCATAAAAATATTTGAAAGAGTAAACAATTATCCCATGGCTTTCAGCATATGTTAGTTGCTCAGTTGTGTCTGACTCTTTGAGACTCCATGGACTGTAGCCTGCCAGGCTCCTCTGTCCATAGAATTTTCCAGGCAAGAATACTGAAGTGGGTTGCCATTCCCTTCTCCAAGATAACTTCTTGACCCAGGGATCGAACCCAGGTCTCCTGCATTGCAGGCAGATTCTTTACCATCTGAGCCACCAGGGAAGCCCTTTCTAACAGCTATTATCATTTTAAGATTTTACCTTTTAATCTGTTCCTTTCATGTACATACAATGTTTACATATTTCCCAGTATACATATGCTTTGTATTCTTTAATATTGTATTGTAAACATTTCCCTATTTTCCATATACCTCCATAACTATCATTTTTAAATGACTGACTGTAGAATGTTCTGCCAAGTTGATGAATCATAATTAACCCATTTCCTTATTGGTCATCTAAAATGTTTCCATAATAGAGAATATCTTTGTGAACGTACCATTCCTTAGGATAAATTCTCATCAATTTATAGTTAGACTCTGAGGATGTGATGACTGTAAGGATGGCATCGCCTCATTGCTCTTCAGAAGGATTTTATCAGGTTTCAGTACCTCAGCCCTGTATAAATATCATAGCAGCTTGTCATAGAGGTTAAAAGCTTGGGAGCCAGACTGCCTGGGTTCATAGCCCACTTATATGGCTTCTCAGCTGTGTCACTTCAGGCAAGCTGCTTAAGTCTGTAAGGCTCAATTGCTTCTGTAAAGTGAAAAAAATAATTGAATCTTCTTCCTAGAGTTTTTGTAAGGATTATGAGTTTATGAGTCATTTTATATAACAGTGCTTAGAACACAAAGAATAACCCCTTTCTAGTTATCATATTACAAAGCAAACCTTCATTTAAATAAACAAATGACTATAATAAAAGCCAGGCAGGTATAAAATGATGCCTTAAGGCTAATTTGCATTCATTGTCAGAAGGAATGAACATTTTTGTATGTATTTACTGTTTGAGATGTGGTTTCTTTTTTTAATTAAATGTTAGACTTTCTTTTGGGGGCTCCCCAGATGGCTTAGCGGTAAAGAGTGTGCCTGCCAATGCAGGAGACAACAGTAAATGCAGATTCAATCCCTGGGTCACAAAGATCCCCTACAGCAGGAAATAGCAATCCACTCCAGTATTCTTGCCAGGATAATCCCATGGACAGGGAAGGCTGGCGGGCTACAGACCCTGGGGTTGCAAAGAGTCAAACCCGACTGAGCACACACACACAGGGAAGTACATAACCCGACAAGCTATAAGTAAGAAAAAGAAAATTCCATTATCCCGTTTACATTTTTTTGTAGACTTTCTCATGTAAGGAAAAGCTGCCTGCCCTTCTTTCTGTGCTTCCTTCTTGTCTTTCTTCTTCTTTCTTTCTGTCTGTCTGTCTTTCGATATGGACCATTAAACTCCTACTGTGTTTAATTATTATTCATTATTTTAAATTGTCCTCAAATTGTTCCAGATTAGATAAGAGCCTCTGCCTCTTGCGTCCTTCTGAGATAACCTCATCATTCTTTGAGTACATCCTTTTGTTTATGGCACACAAAGATGTTCTAGGTTCATCTTATTTTATCCTCAGACTTGTAGCAGCCTAAGAACTCACTAAACTGTCTTTTAGTGGAGAATGATAATTAGAAGTCAAGACCTGAGTACAAATTACTACATTGCTACTGAGTTCATCAGTGCTCCTAGGCCCTCTCAGTGGACACTTAGAAACTTTGTTCTCTCTCTTCTTCCCTCCCCTCCCTTCTCTTTCTGTCTCACATATGTCTGTATTTTCGTGTCTAGCTACGTGTGTTGAAAACCATGAGTTTACACCAGTATCTCCAAACCAGTATCACAGATTTCCTTCTGCATTTTCCTCTTCTTATCTGTAACCTCCTCTAGAGTTGTAAGAAACCCAGCTCCTGTTATTCTCAATATATTTGCCAGAGTCCTGCTAAACCTGCCTTTCTCTCTCTTGGGCCCTGATTTCCACTGGGCAGCCACCCTGCTTGGCAGCCTTCCTGGTGCTCACGGGCTCAGGGATGTTTTTGTTTCTGGCAACACCAGATGACGTAGTTGGTCCTAAGACAGAACATCCTACCAACTCCTGTATCTGACTGAACCATCAGAATCACCAGCTATTGTCAACAGCTATCTTGATTAGCAATGCAGACAGAGGATGAGATGGTTGGATGGCATCACCCGATTTAATGGACATGAGTTTGAGCAAACTCCGGGAGTTGGTGATGGACAGGGAAGCCTGGCATGCTGCAATCCATGGGGTCACAAAGAGTCAGACATGACTGAGCAACTGAACTGAACTGTACTGATCTTGATTATATAGTGGTTCCTGGCAAGGGGCTTAGCATCTGCAAAAATATGCCTGCTGTCTTCATATTGTCTACCTGTGTTTCCTAAGGCCTTTTCGAGAAAAATCCTGCTCATCCTTTCCATCTTGTTTTAAACATCCTTTCCTCAGTGGAAGGCGAGGGAGGATTCCCAGATGTTCCCAGACAGGTATAGATTTGCTGTGTGATCCATTCCTTTATGTTTTTTGTAGTACTTTACATATGTGTAATTATCTGCTTAATTATTCTTGATTCTTTGTTTAAAGTCCATCTTTCCCATTAGACTGTAATTTCCTCAAGGGCAGGAACAGCTTCTGTGTTTAATCCTAAATGCTTAGTATAGAGTACTTGGCATATTAACAGTTTTCAAATATGTGTTGTTCTGCTTTAATCATGTATACACACACACACACACACACACACACACATTTCTTCTAAACAGTGCTAAAGATGGAGAAGGTAAAGATATAGCCACACTATATAAGTGACATCATGCTGGTAATGGAGCATAGACACACCAGCAACTGTTAGCCTACTTGTTACCAGACTTTTTCTATAAGGGTTACGCATGTACATTATAGCATTGAGATCAGATCCTCTGTGTAGCCAAAGTATGTGTGATAATGGGTCCTGTTGTAATGCATTATGTTCGGATATGCCATTTATATCAGGGTTCTTTGAAGCTGTCAACTGGGTGCGGGATTTAAAGCAACTTTGTACCCAGATTTTAAAACATCTGGATCCTTTTAACAAATACTGTTGGGCCTTTTGAGTTCCAAATCCATTGTCTATAAAGCATTCCAGTATTTCTTTTTATCTGAGGCACTTGTGTGAAAGACGGAGCTCTGTAATAAGGGAACTGATCATTCCCATACCCTAGGTATGGATTCTTGTGTCTGATGCGGATGATCTCTGGGGAGAGAACCATGTGACTCTGTTCTCCCGTTTTAGGGCCACCTCTCTCTCCATACCTCCCCCCACATGCTTAGAACTACCAGGTGTTTTCTCCATTCCTAACATCTACTATAATTTCTTTCATTCCAGTTAGTGTCAGAATTAGTTACCTGTAAATATAGTGAAAAATTCGGTGTGATTCGGGCTCTGTTGGTCCATACTAATTCTCTGCTTTTTTGCAAAGTGGAAGATGTATTGCATGATAGCACTTACTGGATATCCTGTGCTCCGTTTGACAAGTTCTGCTTGTCTCTGACACTTGCTTGTATATTGTTTTGTTTGTCAGTCGCTCAGTCTGACTGAGTTGCTCAGTTAGTCAGGTCTGACTCTGCCATCCCATGGACTGTGACCCACCAGGCTACTCTGTCCATGGAATTCTCCAGGCAAGAATACAGGGGTGGGTTGCCCTCTCCTTCTCCAGGGGATCTTTCCTACCCAGAGGTTGAACCCACGTCTCCCACATTGCAGGCAGATTCTTTACCATCTGAGCCACTGAAAGGTTGTTACTGAACCACGAAAGACACCGGGATTCTTGGCCTCTGGAGGAGAATTCAATTCGGGGCCAGAGACGAGGCTTGATTGCTCAGAGCTTTTGTGTAATAAAGTTTTATTAAAGTGTCAAGTATAGATATCTTCCCTTGGAGATCAGTCGGTAAAGAATGTGCCTGCAATACAGGAGACTTGGGTTCAATTCCTTGATTGGGAAGATCCCCTGGAGAAGGGAATGGCAACCCACTCCAGTATTCTTACCTGGAGAATCCCTGTGGACAGAGGAGCCTGGCAGGCTACAGTCCATGGGGTCGCAAGAGTCAGACACCACTTAGCAACTAAACTACCACCAAAGTATAAAAGAGATAGAGAAAGCTTCTGACATAGACATCAGAAGGGGGCAGAAAGTGCCCCCCTGCTAGTCTTTAGATGGATCTTATATAGCTACTAGCAAGCTGTTAATTATAGAAAGGAGATTTCTCAAAACTGAGAGTGGCACCAGGCCCCTCACCCACAAAGTGCATTTTGAGATAACACTGGTACCAGGTGAGTCATCCCAGGCCATAAAATGATTAGATTAGGAGAACAATGTGTGAGTAAAACATACAGGTTTGTCAAATAGGTTCAGAGTCTTAGGTGGAACCGACTTGAAAGAGTCTAGGGTAAATACATAGTTCATTAACATAGCTTAAGACAAACATTTCCATAAGAAAAACACATTGGTTAGCTCAAGGTTTGAGAAAAGTTCAGGTGGAGCCAGGTGTCATCATGGCAACAAAGAATTTTAAGATAAACCTCCTTTTAAATTTGTATCAGTTCAGTCGCTCAGTCTTGTCCGACTCTTTGCGACCCCATGAATCGCAGCACGCCAGGCCTCCCTGTCCATCACCAACTCCCGGAGTTCACTCAAACTCACGTCCATCAACGTGAGTCGGTGATGCCATCCAGCCATCTCATCCTCTGTCATCCCCTTCTCCTCCTGCCCCCAATCCCTCCCAGTATCAGGGTCTTTTCCAATGAGTCAGCTCTTCACATCAGGTGGCCAAAGTATTGGAGTTTCAGCTTCAGAATCAGTCCTTCCAGAGAACACCCAACACTGATCTCCTTTAGAATGGACTGGTTGGATCTCCTTGCAGTCCAAGGGACTCTCAAGAGTCTTCTCCAACACCACAGTTCAAAAGCATCAATTCTTCAGCACTCAGCTTTCTTCACAGTCCAACTCTCACATCCATACATGACCACTAGAAAAACCGTAGCCTTGACTATATGGACCTTTGTTGGCAAAGTAATGTCTCTGCTTTTTAATATGCTGTCTAGGTTGGTCATAAGTTCCTTCTAAGGAGTAAGCGTCTTTTAATTTCATGGCTGCAGTCACCATTTGCAGTGATTTTGGAGCCCCAAAAAATAAAGTCTGACACTGTTTCCACTGTTTCCCCATCTATTTCCCATGAAGTGATGGGACCAGATGCCATGATCTTCGTTTTCTGAATGTTGAGCTTTGAGCCAACTTTTTCACTCTCTTCTTTCACTTTTATCAAGAGGCTTTTTAGTTCCTCTTCACTTTCTGCCATAAGGGTGGTGTCATCTGCATATCTGAGGTTATTGATATTTGTCCCGGCAATCTTGATTCCAGCTTGTGCTTCTTCCAGCCCAGCGTTTCTCATGATGTACTCTGCATAGAAGTTAAATTTGTATAGAGAAGGGGAAAAAATTCAACACTTGTTGGTTTCCTCCTGCCAATTAAGAGAGAGATAAGAAATGTCTGAGGCTTGCAGCCTGTTTCCTCCATTTGGAGACCACTGGCCTTCCTGTCTGTTACCCTCTCACCACCAGGGAACCTTGTATATTAGGTCAGTGCTAAAGAGTATAGAAACAACATACCAAGTGTATAGATAGTAATGTGCAGGTACTGGTGAACGTTCTGTTGTCCTGTCAAGGAAGAGCTCGTTGTCTAAGCAATAAGTGAAGTGAAGTGAAAGTTGCTCAGTTGTGTCCAACCCTTTGCGACCCCATGGACTATACAGTCCATGGAATTATCTAGGCCAGAATGCTGGAGCAGGTAGCCTTTCCCTTCTCCAGGGGATCTTCCCAACCCAGAGATCAAACCCAGGTCTCCCACATTGCAGGGGGATTTTTTACCAGTTGAGCCACAAGGGAAGGCCTAAACAATAAAGGATCTAAAAATAGTCATATTTCACATTGAGTCCTGGTTTAGAGGACAGGTTTAATGTCTTCCCTGATTCTCTAGATCCTCTGGAAACTGCAAATTTCCTAGTGAATTCTGTAGAAGGAACTGGGATATAGTTTTATATAATTATAAAAACACTTGATCTGAGAAAAAAATGTAATAGAAATCTGCTTAAGAATTAAAAGATTTCCAATATAGAACTGGATTTATGTCCTTAGTAGGAGAGAAGAATAATTCTATGCCCAGATTGGTTCTATACTATCTGCCAATTCATCAGACTATTTCTGTGAATTGTGAGACAAAAGTCCCCCAAAAGGCATCTTAAATTTTGTTGTTGTTATTGTTTTGTGAAATCAAAGACCCCAATTTGCAGCCGACTCTGTGTGTGGACAGTCACCACGTGTTTGTAATCAATATAGAGTTATGGGAATACCCAACCAGGTAATTCCTATCACAGCATTTTTTCTAATCACGCCTGATTTTTCCTTGTCTGTCCGTCCTCTCACTAGAATGTCGGCTCCGTGGTGACCTCTTCTGCCATGTTCAGCACAGTTTCCACTGTCTGGTAGCTGGTAGATCCTTCGTTGAATAAGTGAATGTGTTTGTGAATATATTTACTTCTTCTTGGTTAGAAATTCTTCTCCTTATAATGGCAATAGTTAACTCCTTGATAGTATCTCCTGTACTCCTAGTATTACATCTCAAGGTGGAGGAGAAATGAAGCTTTAGTTGCTGGTAACACAGCATGGAAGAGTGGCAGGTATGTTGAGCTTTTAACATTTTCAAAAAGCAAAAAAGTGTTTGTTGGCAGGGAGGAAAACAGCACTGGAAAGCACACTAGTAATTTTACCTTCCCAAGTCAGCAGAGGCAAAGATAAGGAGGTTTGTTGGCGACTACTAAGAAAACATGCTGATCCTTGAGATAGCTGAAGTTCTAAAACATCAGAGAAAGGCCTGGCTTAGAAGGATGGGTTCACTAGTCATCAATGCATAAGCAGTCTGTGACTCTATGAGTAGAAGAGCGTAGGCAGTGATAGGAATTATGTTACAGTGCTTTTTATTATAGAAAACAGTGACTCGCTTCAAATGACTCAATATTTACTGCAAGGATTCATAGGTTTCTCAGAAATATAAGGACAGATACTATTCACAACCCTCAGAGCATCAGAGGCAGAAAGATATCAGGCATCAAGACTTCATCTTGCTCTTTCTGTCTACCTTGCCAGGGCTGCGTCGTATCATGGATCCTGCCTTTCATCCCAAAGACTGCTGCATCCCTTTCTCTTCTTTTGTGTTTGTGTGTGTGTGCTGAAATATATAACATAAAATTTACCATTGTAACCATTTTAAAGTCTACAATTCAGTGGCACTTAGTACATTCACAATATTATACAACTGTTACCAGTATCAAATTGCAGAACAATGTTCATCACCCCCAATCCAATTTATTTTTTTCCTTTTGCTGCTCACGTTTTTGGTCATTCCTAAGAATCCATGACCAGATCAATAGACTTATCTTTATGTTTTCTTCTAAGAGTTTTATAGTTTCTTGTATTATCACTGATCTACTTTAAGTTCATTTCTCTGTATGGTATTAGTATTAGTAGGGATCCAGCTTCATTATTCGGAGAAGGCAATGGCAGTACTCCAGTACTCTTGCCTGGAAAATCCCATGGGCGGAGGAGCCTGGTAGGCTGCAGTCCATGGGGTCGCTAAGAGTCAGATACAACTGAGCGACTTGACTTTCACTTTTCACTTTCATGCATTGGAGAAGGAAATGGCAACCCACTCCAGTGTTCTTGCCTGGAGAATCCCAGGGACGGTGGAGCCTGGTGGGCTGCGGTCTATACGATCGCACAGAGTCGAACACGACTGAAGCGACTTAGCAGCAGCAGCTTCATTATTTGCATGTGAATATCCAGTCATCCCAGCAGTGTTTGTTGAAGAGACACCTTCTTTCTTCTATTGAGTGGTCTTAGCACCCTTGTCAAAAATCAATTAACCATAAATGTTTGGGTTTATTTCTGGCCTCCCAATTCATTTTTAATATATGTCTAACCTTAGATTTGCCAGTACCACACTGTTTTGATTACTATAGCTGTGTGGTAAGTTTTGAAATTGGTATGTGTGTGAGTCCTTTAAATTTTTCTTTTTTGAAATTGTTTTGACTATTTGGGCCCCCTTTGCAATCTCATATAAACTTGACAATCAGCTTTTCCATTTCTGCAAAAAAAAAAGTTGTTGAAATTTTATAAGTATTGAGTCTGTAGATAGCTTTCATCTAGGTTATCAAGTTTGTTGGCATAGGACTTGTCTACATAGAGCCTCCAGCATTTCACAAAAGGTAGTTCAGATTTTCTTGCCCCGGCACTGTTCAAGCAGCATTCTCCACTCTGAGTTTCTGCTCAGATAAGCCACGACTCCCTGTATTCATCTGTTTGTCTCTTTGGTTTTGGAGACAGCATCTTGCCCCGTGCTTTTCCCTTTCTTAAGGATCCAAGAGAGTTGTTGATTCTTCAGTCTGTTTAGCTTTTTACATTTATAATAGAGTGGTAATTGCCAAGCTCTTACATGTAGAACTGAAAACCAAAAGTTCCCCTTTTTTAAAGTATAAAAAACATAAAATTTACCATCATAGCCATTTATAAGAATACATTTATATAGGGTTACACTATATTCACATCATTGTGAAACTAATCTCTGGAATGTTTTTATCTTGCAAAACTGAAACTCTGTACCCATTAAGCAAGAACTACCCTTTCTTCCTTTCCTGATCCTGGTAACCACCATTCTACCCTCCCTATCTGTTAATTTGACTATTCCTCTTGCTGGATTTAAGTGGAATCATAGCATTTGGAAGAAAAGCTATGATCAACCTAGACACCATATTAAAAAGCAGAGGCATTACTTTGCCAACCAAGGTCCATCTAGTCAAAGCCATGGATTTCCAGTAGTCATGTATGGATGTGAAAATAAAAAGCTGAGCGCCAAAGAATTGATGCTTTTGAACTGTGGTGTTCGAAAGGAATGGGCTTCCCTGATAGCTTCCCTGATTCCCAGTTGGTAAAGAATCTGATTATATTGCCGGAGACCTGGATTGGGAAGATCCCCTGGAGAAGGGAAAGGCTACCCACTCCAGTATTCTGACCTAGGAATTCCATACAGTTCATGGGGTTCCAAAGAGTCAGACACAACTGAGCAACTTTCACTTTCACTCCATGTTTTTCACTTGGAGAAGACTCTTGAGAGTCCCTTGGGCTGCAAGGAGATCAAACCAGTCAATCCTAAAGGAAATCGGTACTAAATATTCATTGCAAGGACTGAGGCTGATGCTGAAGCTCCAATACTTTGGCCACCTGAGGCGAAGACCTGGCTCATTGGAAAAGACCCTGATGATGGGAAACATTGAAGGCAGGAGGAGAAGGGGACGACAGAGGATGAGATGGTTGGATGGCATCACCGACTCCTTGGACAGGAGTTTGAGCAAGCTCCGGGAGTTGGTGATGGACAGGGAAGCCTGGCGTGCTGCAGTCCATGGGGTCACAAAGAGTCGGACACGACTGAGCAACTGAACTGATACAGCATTTGTCTTATTGTGACTGGTTTATCTCACTTAGCATAGGGTCCTCAAAGTTGAGGACACATTGTAGCATATACCAGCATTTCTTTTCTTTTCAAAGTTGAATACTATTCTACTGTATGTATATATCACATTTTGTTTATACACTTATCCATCAATGGACATTTGGGTTGCTCTTGGCTATTGTGAACAGTACGAATATAAGCATACAAATGTCTCTTTGAAAGTCTACTTTGTATTTTGGAAGTGGGATTGCTAGGTTATAAGGTAGGTCTATTTTAATTTTCTGAGAAGTCATCTTACTGTTTTCCATCATGGTTCTTTTGTTTTATAATCCCACCAAAAGCATATAAGGGTTCTAGTTTCCTCACATTCTTGCCAACACTTGTTATTTTTTTCTTTTCATTCTTTTTTTTCCCAAATAGTAGCCATCCTAATATGTATAAGGTGATATTGTGGTTTTGCTTTGCATTTTTGATGACTAGTAATGTTGAGCATCTTTTCATATCTCTTTTGGCCATTTGTGTACCATCTTTGGGAAAATGTCTATTCAAACTCTGTCCATTTTTGTATGTTTCTCTTTTTCCCTATGCTTCTCATTTCTTCATTATTTGACCTTTTGTTGATCTGTTTCTGGTTCTGCTTCTCCCAGTTTTTCAACTTCTACTAATTGTTCCACGTTTCTTGCTGATTATGCATACACTACCTGCTTCTCTAGGCTCCTTTTGTAGCTAGTTTTCCTTCGCTGACTGCCCCACCTCTGTTTCTCGCTTTTCCAGGGTCTGCTGATTCCGCTGCTTTTTCTACCTTAGCTTCTCCTTTTCCCATGCCTTTCCTTTATATAGCTGTTACTCTTTGCTGACTCTGTCCCCTCTTCTGCTTTCCCACTTTTCATGATCTGTTAATTCTGATGCTTGTTCTGCTGCTGCTTCTCCTTTCTCCTGCACTTCTCCTTTCCCGTGCTTCTCCTTTCGGCAGCTGTTTCCATTTTTGCTGACTCTGTCCCCTCTTCTCCTTTCCCACTTTTCATGGTCTGCTGAGTCTGCTGCTCATTCTGCCTCTGCTTCTCCTTTATCCGTGCTTCTCCTTTCAGCAGCTATTTCTCTTTTTGCTGACTGTCCCCTCTCCGGCTTTCCCACTTTTTGTGGTCTGCCGATTCTACTGCTTGTTCTGCCTCTGCTTCTTCTATTGCCTCTGCTTCCCCTTTCGGCAGCTGTTTCCGTTTTTGCTGACTCTGTCCCCTCTTCTGCTTTCCCACTTTTCATGGTCTGCTGATTCTGCTGCTTGTTCTGCCGCTGCTTCTCCTGTCTCCTGTGCTTCTCCTTTCCCGTGCTTCTCCTTTCGGCAGCTGTTTCCGTTTTTGCTGACTCTGTCCCCACTTCTGCTTTCCCACTTTTCATGGTCTGCTGATCCTGCTGCTTATTCTGCCTCTGCTTCTTCTTTTGCCTATGTTTCTCCTTTTCTCGTGCTTCTCCTTTCAGCAGCTGTTTCTCTTTTTGTGGCTCTATCCCCACTTCAACTTTCCCACTTCTCATGTTCTGCTGATTCTGATGTGTGTTCTGCCTCTGCTTCTCCTTTTCCCGTGCTTCTCCTTTCAGCAGCTGTTTCCGTTTTTGCTGACTCTGTCCCCACTTCTGCTTTCCCAGTTTTCATGGTCTCCTGATTCTGCTGCTTATTCTGCTGCTGCTTCTCCTTTTCCTGTGCTTCTCCTTTCGGCAGCTGTTTCCGTTTTTGCTGACTCTGTCCCCTCTTCCGCTTTCCCACTTTTCATGGTATGCTGATCCTGCTGCTTATTCCGCCTCTGCTTATTCCGCCTCTGCTTCTCCTTTTCTCATGCTTCTCCTCTCAGCAGCTGTTTCTCTTTTTTGGCTCTATCCTCACTTCTGCTTTCCCACTTTTCATGATCTGTTAACTCTGATGCTTGTTCTGCCGCTGCTTCTCCTTTCTCCTGCACTTCTCCTTTCCCGTGCTTCTCCTTTCGGCAGCTGTTTCCATTTTTGCTGACTCTGTCCCCTCTTCCGCTTTCCCACTTTTCATGGTCTGCTGAGTCTGCTGCTTGTTCTGACTCTGCTTCTCCTTTTCCCATGCTCCTCTTTCAGCAGCTGTTTCTCTTTTGCTGACTCTATGCCCACTTCTGCTTTCCCACTTTTCAGATTCTGCTGATTTAGCTGCATTCTTGCCTCTGCTTCTCCTTTCTCTTGCACTTTTCCTTTTCCCACACTTCTTTCTGTAGCTGTTTTTCCTCTTGCTGGCCCTGCCCCCGTCCTGGCTTTCCCCTTTTCAGTGTCTGCTGCTGCTTTGTCTTCTGAGTCCACCCCTGCTTTCTTTCCCCCCCCTTTTGTTAATTCCGCTTCTCTTTGTGCTAATGCTGATTTGCCTTCTGCTGCCTATATTGATCCTGCTGCTGCTTTTACTTCTCCTTCTGGGTCTCCTGGTTTTTCATACATCATTTCTGACCTCCTTGTAACTTCACTTCATGATCCTCACTGGCTACTCCAACCTTGGCTTTACCTTATGGCTCCACTCAAAACTGCTAGAGCATCTGATTTTTTCAATTTCAAATTACCTCCCACCTGAAAAAAAAAATTTTTTTTTAGAGAATATATCACTAAAGTCATGGTTCTGTGTCTTAAGTAGCTGGTTAAACTATGGATTAGCTATTTTGTTATGTTCACCTGTGGAGCTGTCAGCCACGGCACAAGCTGAGGAGAAGCAGCAGCGAAGAGTGCATGGGACAGAGTGTAACCATTTAGAGCCACAGGGACTGAAGTAACTCTTATCCTGAGAAGGGGATAGACCTGAGTGGCAGTAATTATCTCCTCTTCTGGAAGTAGATTAAAGAATGAGTCAGAGATAAAGCAGTAACATAGAATAAGTTACTCTTTTTAGGAAATTCAATGAAAAGATATTCGAGAGCATGGAAGAGAGTTAATTAGCAATGTGGAACATTCCTATCCAGACAAGAAGGAAAGACTGGAAACAAATAAGAGAAAGGAGAATGGAGGGAGCAAAGTTTGTAGCAAGTGGGATTGACTCTAAGGGCACAGAATTGAAAGGTTGAACACAGCTGAAGCTGTGATACCAAATCCTTTGAAATAAGTAAAAGGAGGGCAAGTTGGCATCTTTCACTTTCACGATGCTATTGAGGTGTTTTATTATTTTTTTCCTTTCTGTTGCAGGTCCTGAATCTGTGCCCCCTGCCCTTCTCAAAGTTGTGATGAAACCCATAGCAACTGTTGGAGAAAACCACCAGTATCCTCCTGTGAACTGGGCTGCTCTCCTCTCTCCACTTATGAGGCTAAACTTTGGTAAATAGCACATGTTTTTTGGTCTTGAGACTCTGCTTTTAGGTTGTGACCTGAATAGAAAATGAGATTTTTTGGTCACAATTGATAGTGACTGAATGGACCTCTGGGAATGTAAGGTTTGTCTTCTTGGGTGGGACAGCTGGGTTACTTCATTGAGTCACTTTTTAAATAGCTGAGGAGGAGGAGGAGGTTTGAAAAAATATACCAGATGCACTCATCAAAACAGTACTTGACTGAGATGTGCACTTTGCTGGGTATGCAGGGTAGATCACAGAGAGCCTGCTTTGATGGTTATCAGGCTGCCCTTGGAGAACTCCAGGTTTCAGTGAAATGCCCTATGGGATGCTGTAATTAGTTTTCTGTTGCTGCCGTAACAAATTACCACAGACGTAGTGGCCTGAAACTATACAGAGTTATTATCTTACAGTTCTGTAAGTCAGAAGTCCAGCATAGTTCTCGCTTCACTAAGATCAGGGTATCAGCAGAACAACATTCCTTCCTTTGTTGCCCAGGGGAGTGATGCGGCTTGAATGTTTGTGTTCCCTGAAAATGCATACGTTGAGATCCTAACCCTCAGTGTGATGGTATTAGGGGGTGGGTCCTTCAGGGGCAATTAGGTCATGAGGAACCCTCATGAATGGAATTAGTGTCCTTCTCAAAGAGGTCCACAGAACTCCTCAGTCCACACTGTGAAGACAGAAAGAGGCCAGCAGACTGCAGCTCAGAAGGGCTCTCACCAGACACCCAACCATGCCGACACCCTGATCTTGGACTTCCAGCTACCAGGACTGTGAGAAATAGGTCTCTGTTGTTTATAAACCACCCAGTCTGTAGTGTTTTGTTACAGCAGCCCAGACAGACTGAGATGGGGAGAACCCATTCCCCTCCCTTTCCCAGCTTCTAGAGGATGCCCACTCCCTGGCTTGTGGCTCCCTTTCTTGCTCTTCAAAGCAAGCAGCAGGGGGCTAAAGAATCCTCATGCTGTCATCTTTCTGATCCTCTGAAGGCAGGAAAGGTCTTCCATTTGTAAGGATTCATGTGATTAATGGGTCCATTTGAATAATCCAGGATAATCTCCCCATCTCAAGGTCTTTAACCTTAATCACATCTGCAAAGTTCCTTTGCCAAGCAAGGGAACATATTCACAAATTCCAGAGGTTAGATGTAGACAGATTATTCTGTTTATCCCGGGTACTCTGTGATGAAAGGTAAAGGGAATGCGCACCTCTGTTTGTCCAAAGCAAATTCTGTGATGGAGCTAGCATATTAGCATATGGAAATTTAGCTTATATATCAATATTCACGCCCCCAACTCCAAAAAAGAGGGAGTGAGAACAACGTTAACAGTGGTATAAATTATGGATGTATATATATGTGTGTGTATTTGCATGAGTGCTCTATTATTTACAGTAGGTGCTTACATATGATATACAAAAAGATTTGTATACTATAATTTATGTGCAGTTTATGGGATAATCAAAGATGTTTTTAACTAAACACAGTTTTTCATTTGAATGCTTTCATTTGAACCTAATCCTATGTAAGATATGGTGTCACCATACTATATATCCAGAGATTTCATTTGAAAACTATGTTCCCCTGCCCCTCCCCACTTTTATGTGCTATGTTGAAGATGTTGGTATTTTAGTAAAAAGAAGAAAAGGCCTGGTTAGGAAGATGTATCTGCTGATGGGGATCAGGCTTAAAAAAGACTGGATTATTAGAGAATGTGACCTCTTTAAATCCTTCCAGATCTGGATTTGTCTATGTGCTGATTGCAAGGTGGAGAGGAGAGAAAAAACAAAAATGAGATTTTTAGCTAGAATTTTCTCAAATTTTTAATAGCATTTGAGTCTTTAGGTTTGTCTGGACATTGTAAGAGAAATTTGCCAAGCTAGTTCAAGATCCTTACCAGTTACAGATAAGATCCTTACCAGATACATTCGTTTGTTTCACAACTAAAAACGTCTCTTGAAATACCTTATGGTTTGCTGAAGTTCCATTACCATTAGACATCATACAAGAGTTCTTTTACCTTTAGCTGTATTACTGGGGACACTGAAACCTAAACATGAGTTACAAGAGGCACCTACCTACATTACAGATATTCTTCCCCCTTCTTCTCTTTCAGGTGACGAGATTCAGCAACTGTGTCTTGAAATTATGGTGACCCAGGCACAGTCCTCCCAGAATGTCACTGCACTGTTGGGAATGTGGGTGATGCCACCTCTGATCCATGGTCTGAGTGTAAGTAGTAATAAAGGGTGTTGAGCAACAGGAGGGTATAGCTGTTGTGGGGGAGATCAACATTCCTTTGGGTGTGAGTTCTCAAAGTCGAGAGTGGACACGTGGGCTCTCACAAGGAGTGGGCAGTTGACAGTAGCTGGCCAGGAGACGAAAATTGTGGGACTTGAGACTCTGCCGTAGCCATCGCCATGTATGCTTTCGACTTCTCCTGCTTTTCATATTTATTACAAGAAAAAGGGAAAATGATGATCAGAGATATTCAAGTTCCTTTCTCAGGACCACACAGGTAGAAAGCTGTAGAGTTACTGGAAGCTGGGTCTATTTGTTTATATGATCTACATAATCATTACAGCAGGGATTAAAAGAAAGGCAAATCCACATGCTTTGGATAAACAATCCCTCATCCCTCCCTTTCACAGAAAGGCAGCAATTAAGGTGAGCCTTGAAAGCTTGGTAGGATCTTATTAGGGATCAAATTAGAGACCCCAGAGGGTGTGCGTGGGAGGGTGTAGGAGGAGAGAGTAGGACATCTCTGTCCATAGGTGTTCCGCTGGACTAAAGTGCTGAGGAAGACGTGATCCAGCCTAGTCTTTGTGACAGAAGTGGCAGCAGCTTCCAGGGTATACACTAAGGGTAGGTAGGAAGAATGGGATAAGATTATTTAAAGATATGAAATAAGCAAAGATGTATCATTTTGGTTACATTTCAAGTTAGGACAGAAAAAGCATATTCCACGATTCCTTAGAGGTTCACCAGTTGATTATGAGCTAAATGATCTCCTTTTTTTTAATTCTTCTATTGCTGGAGGCTTTAATTCTTTGAGAATGGTGAAAAGCTCTCATTATTTCATCTTTTTTTATGTATATAATCATCTTTATTGTAATTCATGAGTGCATTAAAAACTGATATGGATCTCTTTATTAACACATGTAGATTCTCATGGGCATCTGCTTTTTACTTTTACTTGAGAATAGTAAAAGGGGTCAATATCTTAGTATCATTACATCAAGTGCTCAACTCCTGGAAGCCTGGGAGGCTCTCTTAGGTTTTCCAGATCACTAAGCTGTCTGCTGAACTGCCCACACTCAAGTGTCTTCTGGAATTCCGTATAAATTTCAATAGGCACCTGGGCAACAGAACACTCTGTTACTTTGCTTGTTTTTAAGGTGTATTTCCAGGGCTAAACATTGTGCCCAAACATTTTCAAATTGCCCTGGCTAATCTTCCAAGTAGTCTGTTACTCACCTTACTAATCTCCCTGCCAGATTAAGAACCCCAAAGCTTTGTTAACCACAAAAAAGTTAGGCGAGGCTCCTCTTCTCTTCCCAGGTCAAATTATTTGGAATCCCAAAAGAATGCTAGTATCAAAAGTGGAGGACAGTAGTCTTTCCTGAAAAAGCCCTTGTCTTTTGACTTTAGTCTCTACTCTCTTGTTTTTATTTAAAAAAAAACTTTTCCTACATCTCCTAATTCTTCTTAATTTAAGGGCAGTGTCATTGACATCTGTAGCTGCTGTGACCTGTCTGCTCCAAGCAGCTCCCATCTAGCTGCCATTTAATGAGCACTTGTTACATTCCTCCTGCTGGTAAGCACTCAGTGAGCACTGTCAGTCATCAGATTTAATCTCTCTTCAACCCTGACAGGGACTTTCCAGGTGGCACTAGTGGTAGAGAATCCACCTGCCAGTGCAGGAAATGAAAGAGACACGGGTTTGATCCCTGGGTCGGGAAGATCCCCTGGAGAAGGGATGGCTATCCACTCCAGTATGCTTGCCTGGAGAATTCCATGGACAGAGAGGCTTGGCAGGCTACAGTCCATGGGGTCGCAAAAGAGTTGGACGTGACTGAGCACGCATGCATATGTACAACCCTGATAGGCACCACTGGCTCTTCTTGGCTCAGGATTGGCCCCAGAACTCCTGTTCCCCTGATTATTTTCTCATGCTTTCTCAGAAGAAGAAATGAATAATATCAAATATTCTGTTTAGCCAATTTCCAGCAGTCGAGCCTTCATCTCCAGTAGCTTTTCTGGCTAGAGAATGTGACCTTTTAAGACTGAATAGCAACTGTCATGTACTTTGAGAAGTAGCATTTTATTCCCCTCACTGGAAAGACCCAAGATTTGAGATGAGTAGTTCACAGGTGGATTGGCAGATACCATATATCCACACAGGCACCCTAGATCAGAAGTCACTGAAAGCAGCTAACATCACAGTCATTGGTGGTCCATTGGCCCATGAAGCTGTGGGGAAATGAGGGTTTAGGAAGCAACCTGAACCTTTTAAAATTTCATTTTACCCTCAGACACGGTGATGACCTAGAGGTTTTGAGCATTACAAACCCGGACTTGCCTGTTTACATCTGACCTCTTTGGTTTCTCTTTCAGCTGAATATCAAGAAATACCTTCTCCTATCTGTGCCTTCATGGATAAAACATGTCTCTGATGAACAGATCGTGGGTTTTGTTGAAAGCTTAATGGTGGCAGTTTTTAAAGCAGCTTCCCCACTCTCCAGTCCTGAGTTACGCCCAAGTGCCTTACAGGGCCTGAGTCAGGCCATGAAACTGCCCAACCCTTCTCACCACCTCTGGAGTCTGCTCAGCGAGGCTACTAGGAAAATTTTTGACCTCCTGCCAAATAAGATTCGGGTGAGGAACAAAAATATTTGCATTCCTGACAATTTGTGTTTGGGATTTTTTAAAGCCTTTTTGGCAAAGCGGGGAGGTATATGTTTTTAAGAATGTGGTGGGAAGACTAGCAAGAAATAACCACATTCTTCACTAAGAATGTTTGCTTCCAAAATCTAAATTGAGGTTGAAAATTTAGAAACAAAGTTTTGAGCATGCCTTGAAGCAGGTTAACCAGTGTAGCACCAGGAAATTTGTTCTCAGGTCTTTTACCAAATGCCTATAGAAGATGAGCAAGTTCAGAAACCCTTACACCTGAGAAATCTTTGGGCATATTGTCCAACACACTTAATATTTGCATCAGGTGACTTAATACTAGCTTTGCCCCTCCCCAACAGACTTCTGAAATGTAGTTGTGCAAAGAAGTAGAAAATCCATCTAGAATGGTGGGTTCTGATCAGAAGGAAAAAGTACAGCCACACAAGATACACCAAATAACAGGAAAGATGCTTCATAAATGATAAAAAGTTGGCCACGAGTTTTGGCTTGGTTAAAATTAAAATCTCATCAGCCGCTGTTCATGGAGATAAGCAAAGCTAAAGATTTGTCAGAGCAGTGAGAAAATAGGTGTTATCTTACACTGTATTTTGACATGCTTGGGATTTTTCTTTACCAGAGAAATGATCTAGAGCTGTATATCAGTGTAGCAAAGTGCCTCTCGGAAATGACAGATGAGGAAGCCAGTCGGGTTGCCCAGATTACTGAGGTAATAACATATCCATGTGTTTTCTCATTATTGAGATGGGTATTACCGTTGATATGGTTCTAATGTCCTTTTGGCTGAAGCTCACTTTGTTTCATATTTGTTAGTTACTGGCCAATTTCAGGAAACTCTCTCTTTCACTGTGGGGTCTCATGTCCAGCCTAGTATGGTTGGCTATGCAGCAGTATAAATGGGTAGATGAATGAATACCTTTTTTTTTCAACTGGAGCATAGTTCCTTTACGTTGTTGTGCTAGTTTCTATTGTACAGAGAAATAAATCAGCTATATGTTGTGTGCCTGTCTCCACTCTATTTTGGATTTCCTTCCCATTTAGGGACCACAGAGCATTAAGTAGAATTCCTTGTGCTATAGAGTAGGTTCTCATTAGTTATCTGTTTTATTCATGCTAGTGTACATATGTCAATCCCAGTTTCCCAATTCATCCCACCTCCCCATTCCCTTCTCCGTGTCCATACATTTGTTCTCTATTTCTGCCTTGCAAAGAGATTCAGCTGTACTGTTTTTCTAGATTCCACATATATGCATTAATCTGTGGTATTTTTCTCCTTCTGATTCACTTCACTGTGTATGACAGTCTCTGGTCCATCCACATCTCTACAAATGACCCAGTTTCATTCCTTTTTAGGCTGAGTAATATATATTCCATTGTATATATGTAGTAGTATAAATGGACAGATGAATGATAACTTTTTAACCTAATTAATCGCACTGTATCAAGAACATTTTAGTGTTCCCTATGGGTAAAAAGCATTAGTCCCTCAGTTGTGTCTAACTCTTTAAAACCCCATGGACTGTAGCCTCTGTCCATTGAATCCTCCAGAAAGATCCCCTGGAGAAATGGCTACCCATCCAGTGTTCCTGACTGGTGAATTCCAAGGACAGAGAAGCCTGGCAGGCTACATACAGACCATGGGCTTGCAGAGTCAGACATGACTGAGCAACTAAGCACAGCACAGCCCAAGCAATTTAAAAGGAAATGCTTGAGAGAATGCACTCGGGCACCTCACTGCTCAGGTGTGAAATCCAGTCTCTAATTTACTAGCAATGTGACCTTGGTTAAGTGTCATATTCTCTCTCTACCTTGGTTTCTTGATCTATAAAAGGGAAATAATAGCACATACCTATTAGGGTCGGTTTGAGAGTTAAACGACTTAATCCATGTTAAGTTTTGGAAAAGTGCCTGGCCCAAGGCAAGGATTCAGTAATAACATTATCATAATTATTACATTCATGTAATGTATTATATCTTGTTATTATATTCAGGTTGTATAGTTGGAAGTTAACATAATTTACTTTGTGGTACCTAAAGCTCAAAGTGACTATGTTACTCACTTGCATTTCTAAAGTGCCATTCAGAACATTGTCACTAGAACATTCTAAATTGTGTTCTGATGTCCCCCAAACAGTATGTGTTCTGCTGAGCCCTCTGTTTTTCTATTCATTTCCAGAAAGAATAGAGATAAGAAAGTACAGGTGAAGAGCTGAGACTCCCTGGGTTTCAGTTCTTACTCTGTGGTGTTAAGCAAGTTTCCTAACTTCTGTGCTTCAGTCTCCTCATCTGTAAAGGAGGTGATAATAGTAATCTATTGCTCAGTGTTACTACGAGAATGAAATGATTGATACAGTGATCCTCAAACATTTTGGTCTCAGGGCCATTTTAGTGTCTTAAAAATTATCAAGGACTTCAAAGAGCTTTTGTTTATGTGGGTTATATCTGTCAATGTTTACCATGTTAGAAATTAAAACTAGAAAGTTTTTAGAACATTACTTAAAAGTAGTAATAAATCCATTGCATCTTAACATGTAAGAAAATTTTTTTTTCCAAAAAACAGGTTAGTTTAGAAAGTTAGAAAAGTGGCCTTGTCTTACATTTTGTAAGTCTCCTCAGTGTCTTCATAGAAGACAGCTGGATTTTCATGGCTGCTACTCCATTCAATCTGTTGTGATGTCGTTTTGGTGAAGTATGTGAAGAAAACCCAGCCTCACACAGATACGAAGGTAGAATGGGAAAGAGTGTTAGTAGTCTTTTCAGATAACATGTGGATATCTTTCTCTGATATTGTACCAAAACTCACCAAGTGGTGGTTTCTTATAGGTTAGTTGCAGTGTGGAATCTGAAAGCAGATCGGTGAACGTCACATACTCTGTTACAGTGAAATCCATTGGTCCATTGCACTGTGGATCTTTTATGCACGCATGATTTTTTAAGATACAGTTGCAAGATCTGTAAGATATATTGGTCATTTGGAAAATATTGAGTCGCTAAATTTTGAAAATCTTCCAAATGTTGGTACATTTCATGATAAACATCAAAACATCATATTTGTCACTATTACAAATAGTGACAGCAACCTCATCAGAAAAGCCTTTTATGTATATATGTCTTACATGTATCTTGGGAAGCTGCCAAAGTCATAGTAGCAGATACAGATTTTCCAAAAATCTAATTTTCGCTTAAAAGCACACATTTTGTCATTGGCACTAATTGCTGTCAAGTATTTTCCTTGGAAATGGCAGTCTCACTTCCTTCACTTGTAAAAAATAATCAAATACTCAGTTTTCATAACCATCGTTTGTTTATCAGTCATTCTTTCAAGTAAATGGTCTGTGAAAAGAGTGGCTATTTCAGCTCACAACTCCCTCTCACAACTTTCTCCTTGAGATGACCATCACACTTGGGGGTGCAACACAAGCGCTTTATGCATGCTTCCCATTTGGTCATACAGAACATTACAAAGATGTATATTCAAGAGCAGAGGCTTAACAAAACTAGTAATTTTATTGCTTACAAGGATATTTTAAATGAAACTAGCTTTTTAAAAAATTGCCAGTGTCAGTAAAAAATACAATGAATATTACTCCTGTTTGGGGTCTATTATGAATATAGTTTGACCTCACAGACCCTCTTTTCTAAAAGGGTCTTGGGGTCCCAGAGGTCTGTGTACCAAACTTTGTGAAATGCCAAATTAACACAGGTTAAGTGCTTCAAATGTGCCTGGCACATTGTAAGTACTGTATTTGTTGGTTACCATTGTTATTATTTGTGTGTCTTTACTAAATACACACATCAGTTGACCCTTGAAATCATTGATGGTTTTTATGAGAAAGCAAAAGGTGACATTACAACTGTCTGTAGGTACATTTTGAGACAGCACACAGGCAGATTGGTTACACAGTGCAGGAAACAGTTTTAGCATTTGGAGTGGTAATCAACTTCAAACTCACCCTTTCTCTTTTGCCCTTGCCCAAAGGTTCTGTAACAACTTCAGTTAATGTAATAGAAACTGAACAATTTGCTTTTTTGCAGCGTAGCCTAGAAAAGGCTGCCTTTGTCAGGCTCTACTTGGTCTCTCAAGGACGGTTCCCCTTGATGGGCTTGACTGATGTGCTCAGTGTTGCTGTCCGGCACCGTGAAAAAGACACACTGGCCTGGATGACACTGCACAGCTTGTACCAGGCACGGATTGTGAGCCACGCCAACACCGGTAAGGGCAGCCAGGGAGCACATCGGGACAGACAAACATGGCTCCCATCTCTTTAAGGTTATCATTGTTTCCTCAACTTAAAAACTAGGTTAGGGCTTCTTGACACGGGTGAGGACTTGTTACCCCCAAATGAGCAGCACCATTACAGCTCACAGCATCAATTCTTCGGAGGTGCGAATAAATTCTGCTGGAGATTTGGATCTCATATTTGGCCCTCCAGGCCCACAGAGATATAAGCAGGTTTACCAGGTTGAATCTGCCTGCTCCTGTTTCTCAAACAGATGGATGCTGATGGATTCTGCCTGATGTTTGCATGAACATGGCGTTTGGGTGGTCATTTAACAAACAGAAAAAGAAAGCAGCAAGCACAAATTAAATAGTTATTCTAGAGAAGAACTTCTCAGGGGTGAGAAGAATAAAATCTGGACACCCTGAGTACATCCTCATGCCGGAAACTGCAGGCCTGAAGCTCTGCTAATGAATGGTGCAACTTTTAGGCCGTTTTAGACATTTATGCTGTAATAATCATCTAAAGAGAGACTTCCCTCAACCCAGCGCTCTGTGCCAACTTGAAGGGGTGGGAGCGGGGAGGGGGTTAAGAAGGGAGGGGATAAATGTATACCAGTGGCTGATTCATGTTGATGTATGGCAAAGGTCAGCAAATATTGTAAAGCAGTTATCCTCCAGTTAAAAATTAATAGGAGGAAAAAAATAAATAGGGAGCGCCCTCATTTCTCCTCCATGCCTTTGGTCATATGCTTGTAATTTTCCAAATCTATGTCCAGGTTCTGATCAGACTGGATGTGACTAGAAGGCCCTTGTAAGCCATATTCCCCATCTCTTGTATTTTGAAGGCTATGAGAGAAGACTGACAAATGCAGTTTAAATACTCTTTGCAAGATTGTGTAGGAAATTTTGATTCTTCTTCCTCTTTGGCAACTGAGATAGTTGTCTCCTGTCCACCTTAGTGCATGCCCAAGGAAAAGTGAACCTGTGATGAAAAATGAGATTTTTTTCACTCAACCTCAGAAGTATATTTATCCAGTAGAAAACCAGTAGGTGTTCCCAATTAAGCATGAAGCTACATGAAAGAAACAAATAAAGTTGATATTGCCTTTGGTTGTAACCAGCTGGCCTTCAAATTTAGTTTGAATTTTCAAATGGCAAGAGTAGAAAAGTGCTTCCTTCATTTTTTTTTTTTTAAATTAATCTTTTTTTCTTTTTTTGTCTTATTCACCTAATACTAGTGGTGGTTAACCTTTTTGGGGTCATAGATCATTTTCAGCCAGGGTGAAAATTCCTCTTCAATATGTGTGTGTAAGTACTGGCACAAACACAGTGCCATTTTCCTCTCATGCACTAAATTTTGAAGATCTCTCCAAGTAGTCTTTGCTTTGCTGGGAATCCTCATTTTTGAAAGGAAAAAATAATATTTATGTTAATGTTTGTTCTCTGTTTAGCCTACTACAGCTGGGTTTTGGTTTTGGCACTTTTTTAAATGTCTTTAGGATAGGTATTCTGTATGATTTTGTCATAAATTGAGAACTTTAAGCAAGGGAGGACTATAAGAACAATTAATTATCAAAGATTTAACACTACTAACTCATGGGCATGCCCAGTTTCTCCCAGTGTTTAGTGTTGAGAAATTCCATTAAATGCATTTGACCATTTTATCAGGTTTGAAGAATAAATTTAGCTTTTAAAAATAAAGACCAAAATAAGGTCATCTGATGTGAACAGTATTAAAAAAAAATCTCTTGAGTGAGAACAAGTCTCAGGTACCATAAGAGGACTTGTAGCTGTTGTATAGTCCTCAGCGGGTCTTTTGCTTTAGTTATAATTATTGTTGATCTATCTTACACTGCAAAGAAAAACCATGGTCTGGTAATATATGTCCTTTTGTTTCAGGCGTGTTGAAGAGAATGGAGTGGCTCTTGGAACTGATGGGTTATATCAGAAATGTTGCTTACCAGTCAATGTCTGTTCAGAACGTGGCTCTTGATGAGGTACAGTCTAGAGGAGTCATTTGTGGCTTTCTTAAAATACAGAGTATATTTAGTCTCCCAAAAGAGGAACATGTTGCTGCTTGCAGCTCTCTTTTCTCCCCTCATTTTTGGGAAACAAGGATGGCAATTCTCTGACATCACAGGAAATGGGTGTTCTTACCAGAATCTTGAAGATGCCCACAGCTGCCCTTTGAAAAATATTTTCAGCAGAACACCTCCCTTGACAGGCAGCACACAGAAGTTCTGGCTAGGGGGGGGAATCTAGGGTCCTGTGTACTTGAGCTGGATCCCACAAAGACTGTGGGGTACAGGGCTCTAGCCTCCACCGTGGTCCAGAGCTTGGCTTTAAACACCTGGTTTGAAGGGGTTCCTGAAGTGTGTGCAAGTAATCTGTGTTTGTGCCAGTACTTACACGCACATATTGAAGGGGAATTTTCACCCCACCTGAAAATGATCTATGACCCAAAGAGGTTAACCATCACTAGTATTAGGTGAATAAGACCAGAAAAAAAAAGATTAATGAAAAAAAATGAAGGAAGCACTTTCCTATTCTTGCCATTTTCTTGACTCAGCTGTGCATTTTTTCTTGTTGTTGTATTTTTCCATAGCCATGTTTCATAGATCTGCTGTTTACTTGTGTGAGTAAAATATGTGTAACCTGAGATATTGTTTGATATTCTGCCCAGCTTTTCTGCAGGGCTGTGTGTCTTTTTGAAATTTTCACTAATGAGATTAGGCATTTTAAGAGATTGAGGGGTACTTTTTAAGCTTTTTTTTGAGCTTTCCTCTTATTTCCAAAGTTTATATTAACTTTCTCTGCTTTCTTACAAAAATCTTTTGAAACTTAGAAAATACAAATAAGCAGCAAGAATCATTTAAATCACAGTAATGCAGTAACTCAGAGGTAGCTCTTGTTATCACCATTTCTACATGTCTAGTCTACAAAATCTAAATGCATGGATTCTAAACAGATTTTTTAAATGCATATGGAAAGTCATATGTTGTTTCTGTTCAAAAACAGAATATACTATACATATTTTTTTAGTTTTGGCCACATGATAATAAACCTTAATATCCCTGTTCATATCTCTCTTAATTAATTTTTAAATCTCTTTGAAAACACCAAAACAGAGGAGGAATGTTTGGATCTCAGTATGATTAGGCATTCAATAAATTATGTTCCTCTTGAAATGTTAGAACAATAATAATGAAACTGCTGGGCCTTCTCTACTCACGAAAGAGGATCCTTCAAACCTTCTGAATTAAGCATAGAAATGGTTTGCTATCCCATCCAGTTCCTCTTCTGGGGTAGGGGTGGGGCAGGAGGAAGGCTTCGGCGAGGGGGAAGATAACATTTCCTCCCGATGCGAGCTGTATGTGTGAACATGTGTTACTTTGCACTGTTAAAGTCTGTGACCTAACCCTGTTTCTACTTTGCCGTAGGCTTTGGACTTCTTGTTGCTGATCTTTGCAGCCGCAGTGGTTGCATGGGCAGATCACGCTGCCCCTCTCCTCCTTGGCCTCAGTGCCAGTTGGTTGCCATGGCATCAGGAAAATGGCCCAGCTGGGCCAGCATCAAGCTTGCTTGGCAGGAGTCCATTACACAGGGTCACTCTGCAGGAGGCTCTCACTCTCCTTCCCAGTAGCATGCTTCTTCTGCTGCAGAAAGAGCCATGGAAGGAACAGACCCAGAAGGTGAGGTGGGCAGCCACCTGCTTTAGGGCAGGCAGCCGTTTTCTGTTTGGCAGCTTCTGCTGTAGAATTGCAGTGGGAGATAAGTGCAGCCTGAGTCACACAACAGGCTTGCTTACTCAGTCTCAGATCTCAGCCAGATGCAGGGCCTCAGAGATTGAGGGTAGCTCAGGCTCAGGGTATCTGCTGACTGAAAACAACAGTGATAATGGCAACAACTTGCTTACAGTTAGGACTGAGGTGGAGCTTGCGCTTGCCTTCATTTGTTGAAGACTTACGTGTTCTTGATCCTGGGGATAAAGGATGAGTAACTCTCTGAAAGCTCAAAATTTCATAGTGAAGACAGACAGGAAGGCAAGTTCAAAATTGCAAGATGGCGCAATAAGGATGAGCCTCCGCAGTGGCTCTCAGTGTTAAAGAATCCACCTGCCAATGCAGGAGACCCAGGTTTGATCCCTGGGTTGGGAAGATCCCCTGGAGTAGAACATGGCAACCCCCTCCAGTATTCTTCCCTGGAAAATTCCATGGGCAGAGTGGCCTGGTGGGCTGCAGTGGCCCTAGTGGGTCACAAAGAGTCGGACATGCCAGAGCATGCTCACACATGGTAAGGATACAGTTGATGAACAAGGGAGGGGGTGATCACCAATGCATGGGCGGAAATCTTCCAGGGGGACTGTGAATCTGGAATGCCCACCTTTTACCATATTTAAGGCTCCCCACAGCTCATTCCATGTAGTAGCCACGTTCCAGGTGCTTCTGGCCTAGATACCTTGGGGAGATCTGTAAAGGCCTAATGTCATCACCTTTGCCCTCAGGAAAACACAAACTATAGGGAGTACCTTTGGTTTTTAATAGAGTTTCCCCAGGCTACTAGCTGTCCTGCAGAGCATATGAAAATGAGGTGCATCCTATATTTCTCATTGCATGGCTCTAACCTGTCTTGAATTGTCAATTGAAGGATTTTTTTGAATCCCATTTAATTAAACTGGATCTTTATGAGGTTGAAAGCTTACAGCCAACTTTGTGGCCTACTTGTAAAATCTTAACCTTAGTCTTTAAAAATATTTCTGAACTATGTACCCACAGTTCAGCCATGAACAACTCCATTGAACATCTCAAATAAAATCCCTTTGTTTTCTTAAACCTGATAAGCATTAGTGTTATTACCTCTAATTTTTTATTTTCTTTTTCACTTTAATTATTTCTGGTCTGGGACACCCTGTTCATTTTGGACTACAGCATAGACATCTTGCATCTATTACGTATCTGTAGTACTTATTTACTTACCAGCAGGATATGATAAAACAAAATTGAGGAAAAGAAAATAAAGAAAAAATTTTAATTAATGCAGGGAATTAGGAATATTTTATTTTTCTGTTTTCTTTTCAACCCACAGCCTATGTCCAAAATTAAAATGCCTAGTACTTATGACTGGTGTTTTTTAGTGAGTCAAGACAGGGAACATTCAGTCAATGAAATTACCCAGTATCTAATTCAAAAACAATTTTGGCTATACCTGGGAGATCAGTCAAACTCCTGAGTATGTGGAGTTTCTACCTTGTTTGCAGGATTCATTTGCAGTTAACATGCTTGGGTCTACCTAGCAAATTGTCTTATGCCTTTTCTGTTGCATTTCAACTTGGCTTCATATCCATTTGGGCACAAAAACGATTCGTAGCTACAGAAACATATTTTAGTAACAGGGGCTTACAGCTTATGTGTTTACCCATTTACTACCCACCTAGGAGCCTAGGCCTGATGCACACGGAACCAGGTGGCAGGCAGCATGGTGTGAAGAAGGAGTGTGAGGCTTTGAAGCCAGGTGTACTTGGTTCAGATCTTGACTCTGCCAGTCATGAGGAGTGGACTTGGGCAAGGCTCTTACCCTTTCTGGGGCCTCTTAGAATGATGAGAGGCCCCATTCTGTCTCTTAGAATGAGAGAGAATGTTCATGGCACACCAGAGGCCCTCTGGGCCCCTGTCTACCCCATTCTTAAGCTATAGTAAGTCCCAGGATAATCAGCAAAAGAAGGAGGTTTGACTTTGCTGGGTCATTTAACTGAAGGCTGTCTCCAACATTTCCATCTCTTGTGCCTGGTCACATCTTTTCACTCTCCCAGCCCAGGCAAGTATTATCTGGGGACTGTATTATCTGGGGACTACTGTCCTGTTAGGCATATGTGCAGGTCCAAGGGTTTGAATGATGTCTTACCAATCCTGAGATTGTTTATCTGATACAATTCTTCATTTCACTCTAGTTCATTGACTGGCTGTTCAGCATCATGGAAAGCCCTAAGGAAGGACTCTCAGCAAAATCCAAGGATCTTTTAAAAGGTATTACTTTCATCCTTTATACCCAGCATAGGTGAAAACCATCCAGTGTTGTCTGTACTGGAGAACAGCATCCTAGTGTATGCTGGCTCCTGAAAGGGTCATCTTGGTTCAATTTAGAGAAGCAATCTGAAGCTGTCACCAATGTGGCATTTTTGAATTAGAAAGTAGATTTAAAAAGAAGAGTTCCGTGGTCTTTAATTTTTATTTAAGTGTTTTTTAAATGTTTTATTGTAATCATAAAATATGACTAAATAAAAATTAGAAAATTCAGAAAAGTAAAAAAGAATAAGCAAAGAGGAATCCAGAATCCCATTGCGCAATAACAATTATGATTATTTTTCCTAAGTGTTACCCCCTCTGTGTGTAAGTTTTAACATTGTTATAATCATAGCCAATTGAAAAATGTACATACATGCTTTGTTTGAGTACTGCCTTTTTTTACTTTAAAATTATTAAAAGCATTTTAACCTATTCTTACACTAGCTTCATAAGTATTTTTCATGGCTGTATAGTATTTTTCCAGGGGAATTGGACATTTCCCATGCTTCTAGGCAT
Organism: Budorcas taxicolor; assembly: GCF_023091745.1. NCBI lineage: Eukaryota > Metazoa > Chordata > Mammalia > Artiodactyla > Bovidae > Budorcas > Budorcas taxicolor. The sequence continues at coordinate 26,636,613 of NC_068917.1, read as the reverse complement.
TTAGATGGTTTTCATGTTTTTTATTGGAGAAGGAAATGGCAACCCACTCCAATGTTCTTGCCTGGAGAATCCCAGGCACGGAGGAGCCTGGGGGGCTGTCGTCTATGGGGTCGCACAGAATCGGACATGACTGATGTGACTTAGCAGCAGCAGCATGTTTTTTATACATCTCTATTGACTGTTAAACTATGACTGCAGGATCCACAAATATAAGCAGTCTTTCTGTGCAAATTACATAGATGTTTTTACTGAAACCTCAAATGTCTTCTGGGTGCTGGTTTTGTGGTCCAAGACAGCTTGTACTGTCATCCACATCTTGGGACTTGGGGGTCAGGATCCTCCCAGTGGCTGCCATTGATGCCCCTGACATGCTTTAAGTTACTGCACTTGGGAAAGTTGCCTGTTGGCCTACTCTTGTGATAACTGACCATATTTTGCTTTAAGTATGGTGTATTGTATTGATTGCTTAACAAGCAAGAATTATCTAATGTATTGTTCCTACCTCTAAAGTGGGTGGAAGGGCATGTGTAGGAAGGTGATTCTGATCAACCACAGAGCTTCACTGAGGATCAGAGCAGTGGTCTGACATATTTTCACTTGACCATTCCCAAGAAACTTGCTACTAGGACTTCCTCCACTTATTTTCCTTGGGGAGTTTGGCCTCATTTTTAAGGGCCATGGGTCCATATAATACCATTGGTTGTTCCCAACATATACTGTCTTGGGTCATGAAGATAACAGTTAATTCCAGTGAGAAATTGTTATTTGGGTCAAGGAAGTACATGTTCACTTGGTCATATATTCGAGGGCTTAATAGAGTCACACATAATTATTGTGTAACTCTGGCTTATCTTCATTCTCTCACACTATTATACTTTAAAAATATATCAATATATTGATGCTGCTGCTGCTGCTGCTAAGTCGCTTCAGTCGTGTCCGACTCTGTGCGACCCCATAGACGACAGCCCCCCAGGCTCCCCCGTCCCTGGGATTCTCCAGGCAAGAACACTGGAGTGGATTGCCATTTCCTTCTCCAATGCATGAAAATGAAAAGTGAAAATGAAGTCGCTCAGTCATGTCCGACTCCCAGCGACCCCATGGACTACAGCCCACCAGGCTCCTCCATCCATGGGATTTTCCAGGCAAGAGTACTGGGGTGGGGTGCCATTGCCTTCTCCACAATATATTGATATTTATATTCATATTCTAAAATAAGATATATAATAAGTTACCTAGAGGGATTACACACAGCTTCCTTACTTTAAATTGAGCCCATGAACCTAACTTCATTACAGGATCAGTTTGTTTACCTTTTAATAAGACATTTAGTGGAAAAGTTATATTTGTGTAGAAAAGTGCACAAGTAGATTTTTACAAAGGGAACATACCTATGTAGTCAGCACTCGGATTAAGAAAAAAAGCATCACCAGCATCCCAGAGGTCAGTTTGTTTTAATTTTGTGGAATTTCCCACTAACTGGTTGCAAAGTAACTTAAAACAAACCTTTTCCTCAACCTTTACTAATGGTCTCTTCCATTAAAATTCTGTCTAAGGCATGATAGTAATTCTTAAAGATTAGCCAAGCAGGAAGAAGTCAAGTTCTGTTCTGACACCTTTTTTATCTAAATGATCTTTTCAAATGTAACTGCACCAAATGAAACAGTGTGCTTTTTTTTTTTTTTTTTTTTTTGTCCCCTTTAGCTACCCTGCTGTCCTTGAGAGTTCTCCCAGAGTTTAAGAAGAAGGCTGTATGGACCAGAGCCTATGGTTGGTGAATAGCTTCACAGTAGCCAGCAGCATTCTCAGCTGGATGAGGAAAACCATATAGGCAGAAGGAATTTTTCAGAATTCGTGTCTGGGATTGCGAGACATGATGCAGAGAGCTCAAGGGCATGAAAGGGTGGCCACACAACTCAGTTTGAACAGTGCATGCCCAGAGAGGTTGCTTCAGTACCCAGGCCAGTTGAGACTGAAATAAGAACTTGAATTTTATTTGGCTGAGATCAGTCTGAAGGTTTTCTTTTGTGAAAATTTGACTATATCATCTCCTCCCTGCTAAATTCTAGTAAACCAATCTTGTGAAATCTGTGCGTGTTGACTTTTGTTTTAAGGCAGGGTGGAAGTTTAGCTCACAAAACCCAACTATAGAGGTGACAGCGGAATCTGTTTCCCATGAAGCCTCTAGAGGATATTATTGACTCAATAAGTTAGACATGTTTTCTTATTCTTACTGCTAAAACACTCTTGGAACTGCTCTACATGCTTAAATGATAAGCATGGTGTTAACCATTGCTAAATCAGACCCAAAAGTGGTGGCTCTAATTTTTTATGCTTGAGTCTCTTGAATGCAAGTGAAAGTTACCCAGTTCAGAATAAGAAAGGAAATGTGTCTTTGCTCACAGGTATGATGGAAGCAACGTGGGGTGTGGGGGTAGGCACTCTAACTGACCAGGCCTGGGTCATATGTCCATCCGCCTGAACTGGGTTCCCCCCAGAAGAAAGGTGATGGGATGTTAGGCAAGGAAAAAATGGCAAATAGCTCCTCGAAAGATCAAAAGATTATATGTTTTTAATAAGTACAAATCTCCATCTTAATTAGGGTGACTGGTGGCATAAAGGCAAGTAAATGTAAGGAATGTGACAGTATCCTTAAGGGTTGCATTTTACTCAGGGGCTCGCAGTCAGCCAGGAATTTAATTTTGCTCTGATTGCTAATTATTATTCCTTCATGCAGCCATTAATCAGGGCAGTCTTTAGCCAATCATACAAACACAGTGATATAAGTGTATATGGAATTACAGGGGAGAAAAGGTGTGCCACTGGAATAATATATCTTCTGTGGCATGTACCTTTATGTTGTCACCAAGCCTACCTACCACTTGGGTTAAAAACAGCTCTACTAATATTCCAAATATATGGATTTATGATTCCAGGTGTCAGATATTTGTGGTTCACTGGGTAATTCACACTCTGTTTCCAGGTCACATCTCTTTCTTTTGCTGAGCTCCATAGGGTGCCGAGACGCTTACAGAAAAGGAGGAAAGGAAGTACGTAACTCAGGTAGTACTTAACTCAGGTAGTACTTAACTGCATCACCAGTATTTCATTTCTATTACCTCCTTAGAGGCTGAGCTACAGGGAAATGAGTTTTAAGGAAGCAGAAATGGAGAACATTTCTGTGAGAAGCCAGTCTCCCCTTCTCTCCCACCCACCTTGACTCTCTCATATTTCCTACCAATGAGAGGCTGAAATTCTTCTAACATTTATTACTAGGTATCAAGAGTATAAATGACTAGAGTTTCTCTGGCATTATCTTATTTTACCCTTATTACAATACTACAAAGAGGCATTATTTTCTATTTTTAAATGAAGAAAACATCTAATACATAGCTGAGGTACTACCCTTGGAATCGAGGTTCTAGAACCCCAGGCCCAGAGCTCTTTCTACTGCATCAGGCTTGTCAGCACCCACTTTCGGATGAAAACCCCCACGAAGGGTTACACTTCATTCATGCTAAATATAGATTGCTGCTGCTGCTGCTGCTACTAAGTCGCTTCAGTCGTGTCTGACTCTGTGCGACCCCATAGACGGCAGCCCGCCAGGCTCCCCCATCCCTGGGATTCTCCAGGCAAGAATACTGGAGTGGGTTGCCATTTCCTTCTCCAATGTATGAAAGTGAAAAGCGAAAATGAAGTCGCTCAGTTGTGTCCGACTCTTAGCAACCCCATGGACTACAGCCCACCAGGCTCCTCCATCCATGGGACTCTCCAGGCAAGAGTACTGGAATGGGGTGCCATAGATTGCTGGAATCAGATAAAAGAAACCCCCTGCCTCATATTAATAAGCCTCTGGAATTGGGAAGCTCGGAGTTACAGTGTAAAAGAGCAGGTCCTCATGGATTGAAGGATATTACATTTCCAGCCAGCTGGCAAACGTGGATGGCAATAAGAATAGTGAAGAGGAAGTGGGCGCTGACCAACTACTCTGACATCCCCACCCCCTACAAGTCAGCAGAAAGACTTGCCGATGATCACGAGAGGGGTGAAGAATCAGCCCAGTCTTCCAGACCCAGGTTGCCTTGTTCAATTCGGCCCAGTTTCTTCTCAATCAGGCTTTGTCCTTGCTCCTGCCCTGACAAGAAAACAGAAGAGTACAAAAGGGAGGAAATAAAATCTATCTGTATCCTCTCTTCCCTAGCTCCCCTCTTTGTTTTCAGCAGTCTTATGTTTAAGATTCATAGGATTTTCCTATTCATGGGAAGCACTGAAGAATCTAAACTGTCAGATTCTAAATTTGAAGCTCTAAAGGTTCAAAATTCCAACTATTCTAAGGATGTAGCTCACTAGAATAATAAGACCCTTTCTCCTGGTTACCTGTCTGACCTCAGGTAAGAATGAAGGTATTCCTTTAGGATATTTTAGTTTGTTCTCCAAAAACCAGAAGTCTCTGCTTTTTTGAGACCAGTCTATATACAAAAGGAAAAGTTCCAAACTATATACAAAAGGAAAAGTTTCCTTATAAGTCATCTTCTGTTAGTTTCTGAAATCACAAGTTGCCAAGACAAATAGTATGCTGGGGTATAAAAACAAAGCACTGTGTGGGATTAAGTCTATGTTGTGTGTCTCAGATGTATCCAAACAGTCTGACCCTTGATTTGAAAAGTATATGTTTGAAACAGATGTTGGGACCCAGGCAAGTGCCTAAAATCTTTGTGTTTTATTTGTAATGTAATGGCTCCATGGAAACTAATAAGCTGTTAATAGCCTTTTTTAAGCTAATTGCCACAAGTTCTCCAAAATGATTTTAACCAAAGATGATATTATAATTATATAAAGGGTAAGTCTTTGTTAAGGACGCAACTGTTATCTTGAGCTATCTTAGTTACTTTGAAAGCAAGCAGTAGTTTTAGATGTGGGGTAAACATTTTAGCAAATTGCTGTTTTAGAAGAGAAATCTGACCATGTGGTAAAGAGCCTTCATTAAAAGCCAGAGTTGTAAGCCCAGTCTTCAGGTCTCTGCCCTCAACCAGCCAAATGGAAGCTGCAGGCATTCCCAATGGAACCAGAGGAGAGAATGTGGCTGTGACGGTTCATATCCTTCACCACTCTTCTGGAAAGATACCTCACAGCATCATCTTCAAGTGTAAATCACTGCTGTGGTGCTGGACAAGATAATTTGCTTTTATATTTTCTGGAGAGAAATGCTTTATTCTAATCCTAGAAACTTTTTTTCCTCTTTTTTTTTTATTTTACTTTATTTTAATGTACACCTGTGGTGGATTCATGTTTATGTATGGCAAAACTAATCCTAGAAACTTTTAAGTCTCATCTTTTTAATATATGACACAGTGTAATCTGTTAATCTTCATAAACCAAAATTCTTTGAAACTGCAATTTAGAAAGAGCATCGTTTCTTGTCAGACACAGGGAACTTGTGAAATAATTTCCAAACTGTTAGAAATGGTAATGAATAAAACTGACATTGATGACTCCATGACTTTGGTTTTACTTCTCATATGAAAGAAGTAACCTATCTAACAAAATAGTTGTGAGAGCTGAAAGAATTCAGAATTATGCTTCATAAATTCTAAAATGTAAAAGAAATGCTTTCATTTTTGTACATTTCCCTGACAATAAATAGTAGCTATAATGCTTGAAATGGGCCTGACATATATGCTGGGACTTGGGAAGATAACAGAAACATCTTAAGTAAATACATTCTGTTAATAGAAGCAAGTAGCACATTAAGGAAAGATTTACATAAGTTTCTTAAAACAAAACCCTCTATATGTGTCTTCTGAACATGAGGTGACCTTTGAGGTAAATCCAAAAAAATCACCTAGTTAAACTGATATGTTTAGATATATAGTTTTTAGAAATATAGTTTTTCTGGATATTGTAGTAGTAATCCATAAACTCAGAGTTGCACAATTATATCTACTATGTACTACAATATAAGGTTCTGGAGTACAAAGTAAACAAGACATGACATTTTTTGCCCTTGTGGAGTTTACATTCAGAAAATATAAATCAGTAAAACATCATGTAATAAAGAAAAGCCTCTAGGAAACATAAATTTCCTATGTCTGTATGGCTATTTATAATTTACAAAGATTTATTTACTTTACCAAATTTCATTTGCTCTTCACAACAACCTTGGGCAGTTGAGAAAATTAGAACTCAGAGTCATTCAGTTAGTAAATACTGGGGCTGCATTTGAAATCACAACCAATGTTCTTGAGAAGACTGTGCAGGATGGCAGAGCAGAAGGACCCTGAGCTCACCTCCTCTCACAGGTGCACCAAAATCACAACTATGTGCAGAACAACCATCAGTTAAAAAAAAAAAAAAAGAACAGAACCTACCAGAAAATATATTTTACAACTTAATATATAAAGAAGGAGCCATAATGAGACAAGTAGGGATAACAGAATTGTGATACAGTCAAATCTCACACCAACCATCTCCCCCCGAGGTAGGTGATCCAAAAATGGAGTAATAACAATTGCAAAGTTTCTCCCAAAGGAGTGAGAGGTCCCGCATTTAGCTCCCTAGCCCAGGAATCCTGCACCAGGAAGATAAGCCCCCAGAGCATTTGGCTTTTGGGGCCAGCAGGGCTTACTTTAGGGAGTCCCAGGGGGCTGGGGAAAATAAAGACTTCACTCTTAAAGGGCACACACAAAATCTGACACCTTTCCTGGACCCAGGACAGAGGAAGTAATTTGAGAGGTGCCTGGGTCAGATGTACCTACTAACCTTGGAGAGTCTCCCAGAGAATTAAGAGGCAACTGAAGCTCACCTTGACAAAGACATTGCCATCGGGCCTCTTGGGGAACTACTTCTATCACAGGGACTCTGGTGCTGGTGGGTTGCCACTGTGGAATCCTTCCTCTATCTAGCATATTAGCCTCAGGACCCACCACACCCTGGTCCAATAGTATGTAGGCACCAGTGCTGGGACATCTCAGGCCACGAAACTAAAGAAAACAGGTGGTCCAAAACATAACGGATGCAGCAAAAGCAGTTTTAAGAGGGAAATATATAACAAAACAATCTTACCTCAAGAAAAAAGAAAAATCTCAAACAACTTAACCTTACACCTAAAGCAACTAGAGAAAGAAGAACAAACAAAACCCAAAGTTAGCAGAAGGAAAGAAATCATAAAGATTAGAGCAGAAATAAATTAAGCAGAGATGAACAACAGGAAACACCAATGAAACTAAAAGCTGGTTCTTTGAGAAAATAAAATGGATAAATCTTTAGCCAGACTCAGCAAGGGAAAAAAAGGGAGAGGACTCAAATCAATAAAATTAGAAATGAAAAAGGAAGAACTACAACCGACACCACAGAAATACAAAGGATTATAAGAGACTATCACAAACAACTATAAGCCAATAAAATGGACAACCTAGAAGAAATGGACAAATTCTTAGAAACATACAACCTAAGACTGAACCAGGAAAAAAACAGAAAATATGAACAGCTCAATCACAAGGACTAAAAATGAAAGTGATTTAAAAACTTCCAACAAATCAAAGTCCAGGATGAGATGGCTTCACAGGTGAATTCTATGAAACATTTAAGGAAGAGTGTTTAACATCTATCTTTCTGAAACTTGTTTAAAAAATTGCAGAAGGAGGAAATTCTCGAGTTCATTCTACAAGGCCACCATCACCCTGATACCAAAACCAGGCAAAGATACCACAAAAAAAGAAAATTACAGGCCAATATCACTGATGAACATAAATGCACAAATACTCAACAAAATACGAGCAAACCGAATCCAACTATACACTAAAAGGATCATATACCATGATTGAGTGGGATTTATTCCAGAGATGCAAGGATTCTTCAACATCCACGAATCAGTTTGATACAACACATTAACAAACTGAAGGGAAAAAAAAACCCAATAGATGCAGAGAAAGCTTTTGAAAAAATTCAACAGCCATTTATGATAAAAATACTCCAGAAAGTGAGGATAAAGGGAATCTACCTCAACATAATATAGGACATATATGGCAAACCCACAGCTAACATCATTCTTAATAGTGAAAAGCTAAAAGCATTCACTCTAACATCAGAAACAAGGCAAGGATGTCCATTCTCACCACTTTTATTCAATATAGTATTGGAAATCTTAGTCACAGCAATCAGACAAGAAAGAAAAGGAATTCAAACCGGAAAAGTAAAACTGTCATTGTTTGCAGGTGACATGGCTAAACAGAAAATCCTAAAGACACCATCAAAAAACTACTAAAGCTCACCCTTGAATCTGGTAAAGTTGCAGGATACAAGAGTAATATACAAAAATTGGTTGCTTTTCTATACACTAACAGCAATAGAAAAAGAAACTAAGGAAACAATCCCACTTATAATCCTATCAAAAGTAATAAAATATGTAGGAATAAATCTTCCTAAGGAAGTAGCAATAAGAGACCTTGGAAACTATAAGACACTGAAAGAGATTGAAAACAACAAACAGAAAGATGTATTGTGTTCATGTTTTGGAAGAATATTGTTACAATGATCAAGGAAATCTACAGTTCAATGCAATCTGTATTAAAATGCCCAAGACATTTTTCACAGAAATAGAAAAATTAATTTTAAAATTTGTATGGAAACACAAAAGGCCCCAAATAGTAAAAACAGTCTTTATAAAGAAGAAGAGAACTGGAAGAATCTCACTCCTTAACTTCAGACTATATACTACAAAGCTACAGAAATCAAAACAGTATGGCAGTGGCCCAAAAACAGACATGCAGATCAATGGAACAGACTAGAACCCAGATATAAACTTATAGTCAATCTATGATTAAAAAAAGGCAAGCATACATGATGGAGAAAAGGCAGTCTGCTCAATAAGTGATACTGGTAAAACTGGACAGTGGCATGTAAAACAATTAGAACATGTTCTCACGCAATTACAAAAATAAAATGGATTACAGAACTAAACATAAGACTGGAAACTATAAAACTCCCAGGAAAAAACATACAATGGAAACTTTGACGTAAATCATAACACTATTTTTTGGATCTGTCTCCTAAAGCAAAGGAAACAAAAGCAAAAATAAACATTGTCACCTAGTTAAACTTAAAAGTTTTGCACAGCAAAGGAAACCATTGACAAAATTTTAAAAAGGCTGAATGGGAGAAAATATTTGTAAATGATATGACCAATAAGGGGTTAGTATTTAAAATATATAAACACCTCATACAACTCAATATCAAAAAACAATTTGGTTAAAAATGGGCAGAAACCTAAATAGACATTTTTCCAAAGAAGACATACACATGGCCAACAGGTATATAGAAAGATGCTCAATATCACTAGCCATCAGGGAAATGCAAATTAAAATCACAATGAGCTATTACCTCACACCTGTCAGAATGGCTGTCATCAAAAAGAACACAGATAACAAATATTGGCAAGGATGTGGAGAAAAGGAAAAGCCACATACTCTCTTTTTAAGGATGTAAACTTGTGCAGCCACTAGCGAAAACAGTGTGTCAAAAAACTAAACACAGAACTGCCATATGACCCAGAAACTCCACTCTTGGGTATTTATCCCCCACAAAATCCAAAACACTCATTCAAAAAGATACATGTACCCCACTACTAAAGCCTGTGTGCCCTAGAGCCTGTGCTCAGCAACAAGAGAAGCCACTGCAATGAGAAGCTTGTGTACCACAATTAAAGAGTAGCCCCCACACGCCACAACTAGAGAAAAGCCCTGCAGCAACGAAAACCCAGCACAGCCAATAAATAAAATTATTAAAAATAAAGATCAGTTCAGTCGCTCAGTTGTGTCCAACTCTTTGCGACCACATGAATTGCAGCACGCCAGAAGGCAACGGCAACCCACTCCAGTACTCTTGCCTGGAAAATCCCATGGATGGAGGAGCCTGGTAGGCTGCAGTCCATGGGGTCGCACAGAGTCAGACACGACTGAAGCGACTTAGCAGCAGCAAGAGCAGCAGCAGGCCTCCCTGTCCATCACGAACTCCCGGAGTTCACCCAAACTCGTGCATCGAGTCGGTGATACCATCCAGCCATCTCATCCTCTGTCGTCCCCTTCTCCTCCTGCCCTTAATCCCTCCCAGCATCAGGGTCTTTTCCAATGAATCAACTCTTCACATGAGGTGGCCAAAGTACTGGAGTTTCAGCTTCAGCATCAGTCCTTCCAATGAACACCCAGTACTGGTTTCCTTTAGGATGGACTGGTTGGATCTCCTTGCAGTCCAAAGGACTCACAAGAGTCTTCTCCAGCACCACAGCTCAAAAGCATCAATTCTTCAGCTCTCAGCTTTCTTCACAGTCCAACTCTCACATCCATACATGACCACTGGAAAAACCATAGCCTTGACCAGGCGGACCTTTGTTGGCAAAGTAATATCTCTGCTTTTTAATATGCTATAAAGATACACACAGCCCAATGTTCACAGCAGCATTATTTACAATTGCCAAAATAGGGAAGCAACCTAAATATCCAGCAACAGATGAATGGATAAAGAAGGTGTAGTATATGTATACATTGAAATTCTACACAGTCATGAAAAACAATGAAATTTTGCCATTTTCAAAAACATGGATGGACTTGGAGGGGTTTATACTAAGTGAAATAAGTATGAGAAAGACAAATTCTGTATGATATCACTTATACATGTAATATAAAAAATAAACTAATGAATATAACAAAAAAGAAACAAATTTGCAGATAAACAAACCAGTGGTTACCAGTGTGGAAAGGGAAAGGGGAAAGGGCACAGTAGGAGTAGGGAATTAGGGGGTACAAATGACTCTGTACAAAACAAGCTATAAGGATTTATTTGTACAACACAGGGAGTATAGTCAATGTTTTATAAGTAGAATACAACCTTTAAAAATTGTGAACCACTATATTGTACACCTGAAAATTATATAAGATTGTACACCAGAAAATTATATCATATTGTACATTCAGTTCAGTTCAGTTCAGTCGCTCAGTCATGTCCGACTCTTTGCGACCCCATGAATCTCAGCACGCCAGGCCTCCCTGTCCATCACCAACTCCCGGAGTTCACTCAGCCTCACGTCCATTGAGTCCGTGATGCCATCCAGCCATCTCATCCTCGGTCGTCCCTTTCTCCTCCTGCCCCCAATCCCTCCCAGCATCAGAGTCTTTTCCAATTAGTCAACTCTTCTCATGAGGTGCCAAAGTACTGGAGTTTCAGCTTTAGCATCATTCATTCCAAAGAAATCTCAGGGCTGATCTCCTTCAGAATGGACTGGTTGGATCTCCTTGCAGTCCAAGGGACTCTCAAGAGTCTTCTCCAACACCACAGTTCAAAAGCATCCATTCTTCAGTGCTCAGCCTTCTTCACAGTCCAACTCTCACATCCATACATGACCACTGGAAAAACCATAGCCTTGACTAGACGGACCTTAGTCGGCAAAGTAATGTCTCTGCTTTTGAATATGCTATCTAGGTTGGTCATAACTTTTCTTCCAAGGAGTAAGCGTCTTTTCATTTCATGGCTGCAATCACCATCTGCAGTGATTTTGGAGCCCAAAAGAATAAAGTCTGACACTGTTTCCACTGTTTCCCCATTTTCCATGAAGTGATGGGACTGGATGCCATGATCTTTGTTTTATGAATGTTAAGCTTTAAGCCAACTTTTTCACTCTCCTCTTTCACTTTCTTCAAGAGGCTTTTTAGTTCCTCTTCACTTTCTGCCATAAGGGTGGTGTCATCTGCATATCTGAGGTTATTGATATTTGTCCCGGCAATCTTGATTCCAGCTTGTGCTTCTTCCAGCCCAGCGTTTCTCATGATGTACTTTGCATAGAAGTTAAATAAGCAGCGTGACAATATAAAGCCTTGACGTACTCCTTTTCCTATTTGGAACCAGTCTGTTGTTCCATGTCCAGTTCTAACTGTTGCTTCCTGACCTGCATACAGATTTCTCAAGAGGCAGGTCAGGTGGTCTGGTATTCCAATCTCTTTCAGAATTTTCCACAGTTTATTGTGATCCACACAGTCAAAGGCTTTGGCATAGTCAAGAAAGCAGAAATAGATATTTTTCTGGAACTTTCTTGCTTTTTCCATGATCCAGCAGATGTTGGCAATTTGATCTCTGGTTCCTCTGCCTTTTCTAAAACCTGCCTTTTCTAAGCTTGAACATCAGGAAGTTCACAGTTCACATATTGTTGAAGCCTGGCTTGGAGAATTTTGAGCATTACTTTACTAGCGTGTGAGGTGAGTGCAATTGTTTGGTAGTTTGAGCATTCTTTGGCATTGCCTTTCTTTGGGATTGGAATGAAAACTGACCTTTTCCAGTCCTGTGGCCACTGCTGAGTTTTCCAAATTTGCTGGTATATTGAGTGCAGCACTTTCACAGCATCATCTTTCAGGATTTGAAATAGCTCCACTGGAATTCCATCACCTCCACTAGCTTTGTTCGTAGTGATGCTTTCTAAGGCCCACTTGACTTCACATTCCAGGATGTCTGGCTCTAGATGAGTGATCATACCATCGTAATTATCCGGGTCATGAAGATCTTTTTTGTACAGTTCTTCTATGTATTCTTGCCACCTCTTCTTAATATCTTCTGCTTCTGTTAGATCCATACCATTTCTGTTCTTTATCGAGCCCATCTTTGCATGAAATGTTCCTTTGGTATCTCTAATTTTCTTGAAGAGATCTCTAGTCTTTCCCATTCTGTTGTGTTCCTCTATTTCTTTGCACTGATCGCTGAAGAAGTCTTTCTTATCTCTTCTTGCTATTCTTTGGAACTCTGCATTCAGATACTTATATCTTTCCTTTTCTCCTTTGCTTTTTGCTTCTCTTCTTTTCACAGCTATTTGTAAGGCCTCCCCAGATAGCCATTTTGCTTTTTTGCATTTCTTTTCCATGGGGATGGTCTTGATCCCTGTCTCCTGTACAATGTCACGAACCTCATTCCATAGTTCATCAGGCACTCTATCTATCAGATCTAGGCCCTTAAATCTATTTCTCACTTCCACTGTATAATCATAAGGGATTTGATTTAGGTCATACCTGAATGGTCTAGCAGTTTTCCCTACTTTCTTCAATTTCAGTCTGAATTTGGCAATAAGGAGTTCATGATCTGAGCCACAGTCAGCTCCTGGTCTTGTTTTTGTTGACTGTATAGAGCTTCTCCATCTTTGGCTGCAAAGAATAGAATCAATCTGATTTCGGTGTTGACCATCTGGTGATGTCCATGTGTAGAGTCTTCTCTTGTGTTATTGCAAGAGGGTGTTTGCTATGACCAGTGCATTTTCTTGGCAAACCTCTATTTGTCTTTGCCCTGCTTCATTCCGCATTCCAAGGCCAAATTTGCCTGTTACTCCAGGTGTTTCTTGACTTCCTACTTTTGCATTCCAGTCCCCTATACTGAAAAGGACATGTTTTTTGGGTGTTAGTTCTAAAAGGTCTTGTAGGTCTTCATAGAACCGTTCAACTTCAGCTTCTTCAGCATTACTGGTTGCGGCATAGACTTGGATAACTGTGATATTGAATGGTTTGCCTTGGAAACGAACAGAGATCATTCTGTCGTTTTTGAGATTGCATCTAAGTACTGCATTTCGGACTCTTTGTTGACCATGATGGCTACTCCATTTCTTCTGAGGGATTCCTGCCCACAGCAGTAGATATAATGGTCATCTGAGTTAAATTCATCCATTCCAGTCCATTTTAGTTTGCTGATTCCTAGAATGTCAACGTTCACTCTTGCCATCTCTTGTTTGACCACTTCCAATTTGCCTTGATTCATGGACCTGGTATTCCAGGTTCCTATGCAATATTGGTCTCTACAGTTTGGACTTTGTTTCTATCACCAGTCACATCCACAGCTGGGTATTGTTTTTGCTTTGGCTCCATCCCTTCTTTCTTTCTGGAGTTATTTCTCCACTGATCTCCAGTAACATATTGACACCTACTGACCTGGGGAATTCCTCTTTCCATATCTTATCCTTTTGCCTTTTCATACTGTTCATGGGGTTTTCAAGGCAAGAATACTGAAGTGGTTTGCCATTCCCTTCTCCAGTGGACCACATTCTGTCAGACCTCTCCACCATGACCCGCCCCATCTTGTGTTGCCCTGCAGGCATGGCTTGGTTTCATTGAGTTAGACAAGGCTGTGGTCCTAGTGTGATTAGATTGACTAGTTTTCTGTGAGTATGGTTTCAGTGTATCTGCCTTCTGATGTCCTCTTGCAACACCTACCATCTTACTTGGGTTTCTCTTACCTTGGGCGTGGGGTATCTCTTCACGGCTGCTCCAGCAAAGTGCAGACGCTGCTCCTTACCTTGGACGAAGGGTATCTCCTCACCGCCGCCCTTCCTGACCTTCTACTAGGGCCTATAGCTCCTCTAGGCCCTCCTGCGCCAGCGCAGCCACCGCTCCTTGGACGTGGGTTGATCTTCCTGGCCGCCACCCCTGGCCTCGGGCACGGGGTGGCTCCTCCCGGCCCCCGACCCTGGCCTCGTACACGGGGTGGCTCCTCCAGACCATTTCCCCTGACCTCGGACACGGGGTGGCTCCTCCCGGCCGCTGCCCCTGACCTCGGACGTGGGGTAGCTCCTCTCGGCCTTTGCAGCCACTTTATTGTACATTAGTAACAAGCAAAAACAGAAAAACAATGCTCTTACCCCCACATTATATATCACAGGGCCCCATGGTTCAGCTGAATACCATGACAAATTCCTGCATTTCTCTGATGAATTAGGTGTATTTTTACTAATTGATTTTCATATATTAATAAAATTGACTGGAACCTTTTTTAAGATGAGATGTGAAACTCTAGCTATCCTTAGCAAAGATAGACTAATTTGTTAATAATTCCTATTTAGTGGGTTCAAAACTATATAAGAAAAAAATGAATGCCCCATCATCTCAATTCTACAAACAGAGAACTACATTCTATGATGGATTTTATATAAATAGTTCTTGTTAGCAATTTTCTATCCAAACCGAAATACATTAGACTCAAAAGCAGTGGCTGTCAAACTGTAGTGAACATGCTGCTCATTTGAGGAACCTGTCAAAATGCAGGCTCCTGTGTTCATTACCAAAGCTTCTGATTCAACAGATCTTTCATGGAGCCCCAAAATCTGGATTCTAAACAGGTACTCTTCTTAATTCTATGACTCTTGCTTCCTGGAATTACTCTGAAAAACTGTCCTGGAGAAATGCCATATCAAAATTAGCTTATCACTTAGACCCAGAAGAAGAAAGTAAAAATTATCTGGAAGAAAGGAAGACATGATGTTTTTAAAACCAAAATAAACCAATGAGAAGAAGTTGTCAGGGAAAGGGGAGATTTAATTTTGAATCAGTTTAATATTTTAGCACAATAAAATATGACTTTTCTTTGTACATAAATTTAAATAAATGTATGATTCTTTCTTTGGAGAAACAGATATTGACGATATTATTTCCTTCAACTTTTGAAAGAAATACAGATTCTTGTAAGTGATTGATTTGCTCAAGATAGCAGATGTAATAAAAAAAAAAAGTGAACTTTGCTTAGGAAGTTCAGTGAGACCTAGTACATTTTTTGACAACAAACCTGTATACAGGAAGTCTGGTAAAGATTTATTATGTTGTGCTGTACCTGGCATACTGCAGGCACAAAATAAGTTTCTTGAGTAAATATAGGCATATGTATACAGCCAACGAGGGACCAACTTATTCTATTACGGTTAACCTTTCTATTGAATGAAAGACCAAGATAAAGAGTGTTTCTGAAAAAGCATGCTGGGAGTAAAACAAAACACATCTAAACTGAATGGATGTGTTTTGAAGTGTTAATTATTGGTTTTCATTCAACTGTCTTCTTAAAGGAAAATCTCAAGGACTCTGATGATATTATTTGTGTTTCACCTGTATTTTTTGGTAGACTTTTGCTGAGTGATGAAATAAATTCTCCAAAGCAGTTTTGATTCAGTTAAGTTTTACCATTTTTTTTTTCCTTAGCACCAAAGCACTGCTGATGTATTAATAATTAGTATTCTGTAACTTGGGTTACATGGAACCTCACACAATACAACTTTGCACTTGAAACTCCAGAAACAGTTTATTTTAAAAGGTATGTCTCTTACATTTAAAATATCTAGTTGTTCCTATTTCATCTATATTAATTAGATTTCAGAAAGTAAGCCTTTGATAACACTGAACAAAATTAAATGAAGATTTGGTGGACGTAGTTAAAACAGATAGCCAGAGATAACAGCTTTGCAAACTGGGTAACATCTGATTAACTAAATGTTTACTGTCTCAGATTCTTAATCTTGGGAACACAAACTTGAGTGGGAAAAAAACCTACATCCTTATTTTCACCAATCTCTATCAAAACGTATTTCTTTCAGTAAAGATAGGCAGCCAGCCACAGTAGTATTAACAACTGGTAAGAAATGGAAATCACAGATTTTTTTTTTAATGTTACAATTGTTGCACGTATCTCAAATATTGTGAATTGTTATCTCTGCTCCAAAATTACCAGAATTATAAATTTACTGTTTGGTTTTATACTTGGAGAAGTAGGAAGGTTCTTAAGGTAATCTGGTTTAAAAGCTAAAGTTATAAAATTTTAATTTCTTACAATAATCCCATAAAGTTTAGTTTATCTAATTCTTTATCTTCATCTCAATGAGATATATTTCATATATAATAACATATTTCAATTGACATATATACACTGATATTTTATACATTGTTAATACTATGTATAAAATAGGTAACTAGTAAGAATCTACTGAATAGCACAGGGAACTCTGCTCAACGCTCTGTGGTGACCTAAATGGGAAGGAAATCCAACAAAGGGGATATGTACACGTATAGCCCATTCACTTCGCTGTACAGTAGAAACCAATACAATATTGTAAAGCAACTATATGCCAGTAAAAAAAAAAGAAAATCGTATTATATATTTCAGCAATGGAGGTTGCTGTCTTTATTGGGAGGAAGCTAGGCTAAATCATCTAAAGTTTCCAAAGGGAGTCTGTTCTCTTTACCCACTAAGAGAGTGAAGTCGCTCAGTCGTGTCTGACTCTTTGCGACCCCGTGGACTGTAGCCTACCAGGCTTCTCCATCCATGGGATTCTCCAGGCAAGAATACTGGAGTGGGTTACCATTTCCTTCTCCAGGGGATCTTCCCGACCCAGGGATCAAACCCGAGTCTCCCACATTGGAGGCAGACGGTTTAACCTCTGAGCTACCAGGGAAGCCCTTTACCCACTAAAGTTTTCATTAAAAAAAAAAAATTAGAAGTGGGGGACTTCCCTGACGGCCCAGTGGTTAACACTTCACCTTTCAGTGCAGCGGGTGTGGGTTTGATCTCTGGTCAGGAAGCTGAGATCCCATATGCCTCATGGCCAAAAAACCAAAACATAACAAATTCAATAAACATTTTTTAAGTGGTCCATATTTTAAAACTCCTAAAAAAATTTTAGACATGAAATAAGCAACATAAAACCAAAATAGAGAAAGGGGATCAAGGTGGTGGAATATGAGGATGGATGTGGAGCTCACCTCCCCCACAAACACATCCAAACTACATGTATATGCAAGAATTATTCTGAAATTCTCATGCAAAGCTAACTAGGAACTGGCAGGAAAATGCCTATACAACTACAGCTAAGGCTGCAGGAAAGACACCTACGTAATTGGGTAGAATTGGAAGGAAAACGTTGGGTTGCGAACTGTGCCCCTTGGAGGGTACTAAGAGGAAAAGGGAGATTACACAGGCAGACGCTTACCTTTTGGAGTAAGGGGGGGAAGACCCACAGACCTGGCATCCCAATCTTGGGGTCCTACATGGAGTAGAGAAGCCCCTTGGCTGCTTGGAGAAATGCCAAGACAGACAGAAAAGCTGGAGAGGCCTGGACTCCACTGATGAGGAGTGCACAGATCCTGGCTTGCCAACAGAGCAAAGAGAGTCTGCCTTAGTGGGTGCTACCTCACCGCATTCCCCTGTCCCAGCTGAATGGACACCACAGCCCTGCTCACTCCACACCACAGCATGGCACTGGATCTAGGGCAACTGGTTCCTGGGAAAAGACTCCACCTAGGGGTGCAGAGGCAAACTGGGGGGGCTCAGATGAGGTTCAAGTAGGGCAGTGGCAGCCACTGTTGGTGGTGACTCAAATAGCACCCCAGAAGCAGTCCAGACTTCTGACAGAATTCCTGTAACCAATACACTGTGACCACCCCCACTGCAGTCGCAGCTAAGCAAGTGCTCCAGCACTGCCCACTCCATGCTGCAACACAGCACTAGATCTCTGCACTTGTGGTAAATCTCAGGATCTACCACAACAGGGGCAAAGATGCAACCTTGGGCTGCATCTGAGCAGAGCTACAGACACATATACAGGCAGCACATCTTACCTCTATAAGCACACAGTTAAGTTGCTCAGTCATGTCCAACTCTTTGCAACCCCGTGGACTGTAACCCACCAGGCTCCTCTGTTCATGGGATTCTCCAGGCAAGAGTACTGGAGTGGGTTGCAATTTCCTTCTCCAGAGGATCCTCCTGACCCAGGGATTGAACCCAGGTCTGCCGCGTTAGGTAGACACTTCAACGTCTGAGCCACCAGGGAAGCCCTATAAGCACATAAGCCCCACTTATTTCAGCACTCCCCTTCTTTGGGGCAAAGGCCTCAGTGGAGGGAGAAGAAAACACATACTTAAAGGGAACAGAACCAGCTCAGGCCCAACCGTCTGGGCACCTGCTCTATCAATTGGGAGCAGACCCTGCCCCTGACAGGGCAGTGATGGCCAGTGAGCAGAGAGGAAGTCCTGCCACACACCACACACAGACTCTTGCTCCTCCAACACCAGCCCCATGCCATACCAAGGTGATAGTGGACAGCACAAGCTGAGAAAAATGTGACTCCTGTCCACGTTAAACCTAGCCCTTACACCAAAGACACTGGGCACACACAGTCTACATAGGGACACTTTCACATAAAAATGCCCCTTCAAGACCATAATAGATAAATGTTTCACCTAAATCCATAGAGACAGATGGCTAAGTGAAAAGGAAAAGAAAACTTCTGAAAAAAATGATGAAACTGGTAGATAATTAGTCTACCAGACAAGTTCAAAACATTGGTAATAAAAGAGATAACTGAACTAGGTGACAGAATTTATCTAAGCACAGGTTATTTTAACAAGGAACTAGAGACTATAAAGAAAACCAAATCTAAAATAGATAACTGAATTATCCATTTTTGATAAGGGCTTCCCTGGTGGCTCAGATGGTAAGGAATCTGTCTGCAGTGTGGAAGACCCGGGTTCAGTCCCTGGATTAGGAAGATACCCTGGAGAAGAGAACAGCAGCCTGCTCCAGTGTTCTTACCTGGAGAATTCCATGGACAGAGGAGCCTGGCCAGCTACAGTCCATGGGATCACAAACAGTCAGACGTGACTGGGCGACTAACACACACATTTTTGATAAAGCACGCTAGTAGTACTGAATCACAGACTAAATGACATGGAAGAAAGCATGAGTGACCTGGAAGACAGAATAATGGAAATCACCCAATCAGAACAGCAGACAGAAAGACAAATGAAAACGAAAACAAAGCAACATACAAGATCTATGGTATAACATAAAAAGTGCCAACATTCACACTACAGAGGTTCTAGAAGAAAGAAGAGGATCAAAAACCTATTTAAAGAAATTATGACTAAAACCTTCACAAACCTAAATACCCTTATACAGGATTCTCTTATACAGGAATCACACAGGGTCCCAAGCAAGAAGAACCCCAACAGAGTCACACCAAGACACAACATAATTAAAACGGCATGCATCAGAGAGAGAATTCTAAAGGCAGCAAGAGAAAAATAAATAGTCATATACAAAGGAACCACCATAAGGCTATCAGCTGATTTCTCTGCAGAAAGTTTGCAGGTCAGAAGGGAGGGCATTATACATTCTAAATCCTGAAAGGGAAAAAACCTGCAACTTAGGATACTCTACACAGCAAGATTATCATTTAAAATAGGAGAGATAAAGACCTCAGACAAGTAGAAACTAAAAGAATCCAGCAATATGAAATCTAAAAGCAAAGTTAAAAGAAATGTCAAAAAATCCACTCTAAATGGAAAATAAGTAAGAAAATATAGGAAAAGGAAAATTCCAATAAGAAAGGCAAATATAAGGACAAGGATCACTTAAAGAAGGCAGTACATAGATCAAAACAAAAGCAAAAATGTGTAAAAGCAACTATAATTGCAATCAACAGTAAAGGGTAAGCATGAAGATGTAAAATATGACTTCAAAAACACAAAATGTGGGAGAGGGGGGTAAAAAATGTAGATCTTTTCAGTTTAAAACAAGTAGATACAACTATGAACCAATATATATGAACCCATAGTACCCATAAATCAAAAACCTACAAAAGATACACAAAAACCCAAAAGAAAGGAATTTAAGCACACTAAAAAAGAAAATTATCAAACCACAATGGGAGAAACGAAAAGTGAACACTGAAGAACTACAAAAACAACTGGAAACGAAAGCAACAAAATAAGTACATACCTATCAATAATTACTTTAAATGTCAATGGACTAAATGCTCTCATCAAAACACAAAGGGTGGGCTCTCACATTAGAAGAATTAATACTATTAAAATGGACATACTACCCAAAGCAACCTACAGATTTAATGCAATCCCTACCAAAATACCTGTGACATTTTTCACAGAACTAGAAAAATAATCCTAAAATTAACATGGAACCACAAAAGAATATGGAACTCAAATTGCCAAAGCAATTCTGAGAAAAAAGAACAAAGCTGAAGGTATCACCCTCCAGGACCTCAGACTCTACCACAAAGCTACAGTCAAAACAGCATGGTACTGGCACAGATCAATGGAAGAGAATACAGAGCCCAGATATAAACCCATGCAGTTAGGGTCACTTAATCTATGTATGACTCGGAGAAGGCAATGGCACCCCACTCCAGTACTCTTGCCTGGAAAATCCCATGGACGAAGGAGCCTGGTAGGCTGCAGTCCATGGGGTCGCTAAGAGTCGGGCACGACTGAGCGACTTCACTTTCACTTTTCACTTTCATGCATTGGAGAAGGAAATGGCAACCCACTCCAGTACTCTTGCCTGGAGAATCCTAGGGACAGCGGAGCCTGGTGGGCTGCCGTCTATGGGGTCGCACAGAGTCGGACACAACTTAAGCGACTTAGCAGCAGTAGCAGCAGCAGCAATCTATAACAAAGGAGACAAGAATATGCAGTAGAGAAAAGACAGTCTTTTTAATAAGTGTGTATGTTTGAGTATATTAGTTGCTCAGTTGTGCCCGACTCGTAGAGACCCCATGGACTGCAGCCCACCAGGCTCCTCTGTCCATGGGATTTTCCACGCAAAAGTACTGGAGTGGTTTGCCATTTCCTTCTCCACGGGATCTTCCCAACCCCGGGATTGAACCTGGGTCTCCTGCACTGCAGGAAGATTCTTTACCAACTGAGCTACCAGGGAAGTCCCTTTAATAAGTGGTAGTGGAGAAAATGGGCTGCTATAGGTAAAACAATGAGATTGAACATTTTCTCACACTATTACAAATATAAGCTCAAAATAGATTTTAAAGAACTAAATGTAAGACTGGAAACCATAAAACTAAAAGAAACATAGAAAGACACTCTTTGACATAAAACAGCAATTTTTTTGCTTTCTCCTAAGGCAAACAAGGAATGATTCTAAAGCTGAAACTCCAGTACTTTGGTCACCTCATTCGACGAGTTGACTCACTGGAAAAGACTCTGATGCTGGGAGGGGTTGGGGGCAGGAGGAGAAGGGGACGACAGAGGATGAGATGGCTGGATGGCATCACTGACTCGACGGATGTGAGTCTGAGTGAACTCTGGGAGTTGGTGATGGACAGGGAGGCCTGGAATGCTGCAATTCATGGGGTCGCAAAGAGTGGGACACGACTGAGTGACTGAACTGAACTGAACTGAAACAAAAGCAAACAAAACAAAATAAACAAAAGCAAAAATAAACAATAAACAAATGGGACCTAATTAAACTTAAAGCTTCTGCAGAGCAAAGGAAACCATCAAGAAAATGAAAAGACAGCCTATGAATGGAAGTAAATATTTGCAAATGATGTGACTGACAAGGAGTCAAAATCCAAAATATACAATCAGCTCATACAACTCAACATCAAAAAACAATCCAATCAAAAAATCAGCAGGATTTGAATTCCTATTGGTAGGAATGTAAATTGGTGCAGCCACTATAAAGAAGAGCGTGGAGGTTCCTTAGAAAAATTATAAATAGAACTACTTTATGACCCTGCAGTTCAGCAGTAAAGAATCCACCTGCAATGCAGGAGATACGGGAGTCATGGGTTTGATCCCTGGGTCAGGAAGATCTCCTGAAGGAAGGAATGGCAATCCACTTCAGAATTCTTGCCTGGAAAATCCCATGGACAGAGGAGCCTGCTGGGCTATAATCCACAGGGTCGAAAAGAGTCAGACATGCGTGCACACACACACGTGACCTGACAATGCAACTCCTTGGTATATATCCAGAAAAAGTGAAAACACTAATTCAAAAAGATACACGCAACCCAATGTTCATAGCCACACTGTTTACAGTAGCCGAGACAAAGCAGCAACCCAAGTGCCCATCAACAGATGATTGAATTAAGAAGGTGTGCCCTACATATACAATCAAGTATTAGTTAACCATAAAAGAATGAAATACTGCCTGCCACCTGGATGGACCTGCAGTATATTATATTAGTACTTGGTGGAAGTAAGTCAGAGAAAGACAAATACTATGATATCGTTTATATGTGGAATCAAATAATACAAATGTATTTATATGCGAAACAGAAACAGACTCACGGACATAGAAAACAAACTTGTGGTTACCAAAGAGGAAAGGACTGGAGGACGTAACAGATTAAGGGTCTGGAATTACCAAACTACTATAAGTGAAACAGTTAAGCAACAAGGATATACTGTGTGGCACAGGGAATTATACCCATTAACTTAAAACAACCAATAATGGCATATGATGCAAAAATACTGACTCACTATACTGTACACTTGACTAACATAATATTTTAAGTCAACTATACTTCCAATAAAAACAAGAGCAAAATAAAATGTAGCTTCTTACAAGGATAACTTATTTTAAAATTCCAAAAATTATTAACTATATAAATATACCAACTATCTTTAGTAGTACTCAATTGTTTCTTTTTAAATATTTTATTTAGTGGAAATAAGTTTACCCATTATTATAATGACATTCCCATTACTTGGTTCTTATTGTTAACACAATGTTTAGTACGATTTTTACATAGTTATTGGATAACAAGATTTTATAATTCTCTCAAGAAAAATGAATGATATACTGAAGGTACAAAAATTCTATTAGTAAATTATTCATATATATTTTAGATCTTCAAAGAAAGGAACACCTGTGAAACCTGTAAGTGATGACATATACGGCTTATAGTAATTAGCAATAATAATTCAGTAACAAATAATCTGAAGCATCACTAGTTCTCAGTTTTCTTTAAATTGATTTATTATATTTGTGTACCTTTTATCTCCATGTAAGGTATGTATATGACCTGATTAAATGTTCCAAAAAAGGAATATGGGGCATGATTTGTGAAACAAGTCATCTGTTGATGGGCACTTGGGTTGCCTCTTTGTCTTGGCTACTGTAAACCGTGTGGCTGTGAACAATGGGTTGCATGTATCTGTTTTCCTCAGGGTCCTCTTTATAGACAGCAAAGTCCAATCAACTTGTGTAATATTAACAAATACTCTTCCAGTGTTTGGAAAAATGTTTTATTTTCAAAATTTGTCTAATGTTTAAGGTGGGGGTTAACTATGGGCACAGTGATATCAGTCTATAAAATGGGCTATTCTAGAAAAGCACAGAGCATATTACACATCACTCCCCTCCCACAGATTAGCTGCTACATGGGAACTCAGAAGCGAAAAGAAACAGATGTAAATAGATGTCATTTAAATTAACAACTTTGGTTTCTTAGTTTAACTGAATCTACTCCAGTTAAAATCCTACTTCTCATTAACTTTACAGGAAAATAGTCAGGCTTCACACGATACAAACTTAACTTGTGTAAAATTCACAGCTTTGGTGAAACAGGTTGTGAAGAGTATATGAGCTAAAAACAATGTGAGAAAAACAGACTGCCGTGTATGTCAAGAGTTCTGGGGAGGAGTGCAATTATTCCATGTTATGGATTTTTGTCAAATACTAGATATCTGTTCACCAGAATGCTTCCCCTGTTGTGTTTCCTGCAGCTGACTCCACAAGCCTCTTCTTTCTCATGTCACATCCCAGTGCTATGCTTCACATTTTCTTCTTATTGGGAAACACTCTGAGGATGTCTCGTCTTTCTGAGTATAGATGATTGTAGGTGAAATACATACCTAAGGTAGAGAAGAAAATGGCAAAATTAGATTAACCATCTCTTTGGAGAAGGCGATGGCACCCCACTCCAGTACTCTGGAAAATCCCACGGACGGAGGAGCCTGGTGGGCTGCAGACCATGGGGTCGCTAAGAGTCAGACCCGACTGAGCGACTTCACTTTCACTTTTCCTTTCATGCATTGGAGAAGGAAACGGCAACCCACTCCAGTGTTCTTGACTGGAGAATCCCAAGGATGGTGGGGCCTGGTGGGCTGCCATCTATGGGGTCGCACAGAGTTGGACATGACTGAAGCAGCAGCAGCAACCATTTCTTTGAAAAGAACCATGGTTTTGAAATACAGCGTACTGCCTGGAGTCCAGGAAGAAGACACTTGCAAAGGAGACCCAAAGAAGAATACTCCAGATTTTCTGCAGAAGGGGAAGTAAATTCCTCCATCTTACTTTTCTGCATATTACAAAGAAGGAACTTTCCCCCTTTCTTTAGCTCTCTCCATTCCCCCCAAAGTTTCACATTTGTCTTCTCTTTTATGTGTTGTTCTTACATACCTGATAGTTGTTATCTTCTAGAGGTAATACTTATCTTAAGGATGTATGAGGGTTAGAGCTGATGAAACTAAAATTTAACAGCAGAAGGCTGTTTCTCAATTTCCTGGACAGATTAATTAATTGATCAGGTTTTCTCAGCTTAACTTTTTGCTCCATATATTTTTCTTGAGTCGTTAGCACCTATTCCCACTTGCCTGCTAGGAAATGCTAGCACATATGGCCAAACAAACAGGAAACAGAAACAGATACAAATGGGAAATCCAAAGATAGCCAAGTTTACTTAGTTTGACATCCTGATTTTCTTTATAGATGCTTGTGTCTGTTGGTAAAAATTTTATACACAAAGCAGTTACATTTTCTGCCAGTAAAACTCTTTTTGTTCATACAGTGATATATTTGATCTCATAATGTCCTACAAAAACCATTAGAAATAACTTCTAAGTGCTTTACTAATAGGTAATAAGGTCCAGTTCATCATTCCAGGTTTCTTCTTTCATCTCCCACGTGTTTACAGACCTTTCTATTGATACTAAGGTAGATGGCAGCACAAACCAAAAAAGCACAGGAAGAATGCAAAAACAAAATAGAAAAGCCACTTACCTACAAAGAGCATCATGAGATATATTTTCAGCACATATGGGAAATAGACGGATAAGTCAAAGGGCATCTTTGTGGAGTAAGTGCCAAATGATTCGAAATAAGGCAGCGACTGATAGATGGTAAATGCTGTTTAAAGAAAAAAACGAATCATAAAGGTTTCCCTTCTTAACTTGCTACAGGATATGTATGTATGTTAACACAATTGAAGGATATTCTGAATTTGATTTTGAATCCTTTTGCCAAAATATAATTTGGTATGGAAATGCACTGAAGATCAGATTGGCAAGGCCATTACAGCAGTGTGATCTGCTGAATTTTTATCCTTGTTTTATTTTATTGTGCCTACACAGAAAGAGTTTACTGTGTTTCTCTGTTTATTGAGGTATAGATGATGTATAAGTTTCAGGTGTGCAACAGAGTGATTCACAATTTTGTATAGTGGAGTATAAATGGCTATACTCCATTTATAGTTATTATAAAACATCAGCCATATTCCCTGTCTGTATAACATATCCTTTTAGCTTATTTATTTTATACATAGTAGTTTGTACCAAAAATGGTATCTCAGAATACCTGTCCACTTAGCCACAAGTAGTGGTGATAGATGAGTGAACATGGAAAATGCTTCATATATTTTCCTCTTAAGAGTTTCACAACACACATTGGTAGAATGGAGATGCTGTCAAGTCCTGCAATAAGAAACTGGTTTCACCCATTTCCTCAGTTTAACTGGTCTTGGAATAGCTCCTTCTTCCTCCCCATCCCAAGCAGTACTTGATAAAAATTCTGAGGAATAGTGTGAGAAATGCTGGCCTCCAATTACTTTGAAGGAGGAGGCTCTTGTCAAATAAAAAGAGTTGAATATTCTATGGAATTATATCTCATATATAGACCTTTAATAACATTTCATGGAATAAAATGACAATGTACTATAGTTATGTAAGATGTTATCATTGAGGTAAGCTGGGTGAAGGTACATGGGAACAATGCACTATTTTTGCAAACTTATTGCGAGTCTAAAATTATTATTTTTAATTTCTTTTCTTAAAAGATGAAGGAAAAGTCAGGTACCTACAGATTTTATAGCCAGACAGTGGCATCAGCATAGAGTCTGCACTTCACACCAAAAAAAAAAAAAAAGGAACTATATAGAAACGTACAAACTTGCAGTCACCTACATTCCACCACCCAGAATTAATCATTATTGATATTTTGTTATATATGCTTTCAAAACTTTTCTGCATATGCTTTTTTTAATTGCAAGAATAAGTTTATGAATCTAATTTTAATCAAAGAATATGCATTTTACAGCAACCATATACAAACATAGCTTTCCTAAGAAACAAGAAGGCTTACAATTACAGAATAAAAAGAAAAGTCTACTACATATTTATTCAATCCCTTATTCTTAGGAAAATATTAGTCATATTTCTACTTTATTCCTTTATATATTCTTTACAGTGTTCTTCATATTATCTAACAAATGAATGTACTTAATAATAAATGTTTCAATGAGTGAGGGATTTTGTTCTCAAATAAATGTGCAATCCATTTTTTATAGTTTTTAAGATTTTCTAGATTCTTTTGGCATAGTCTAATTTCAAAACTCAATAATTCTTCCTTTTGAAACAAAACATATTTTAAGATTATACTTAATATGATTTACTAGAATATAAGCTCTTTTTCTCTGGTCATTGGTGGATAGAAAACATGTGGGTATATCATATATACTTTACAATTATTATCAACATCACCATCATTTTATTTTAAATATTTCTGAATGTTTTCCCTTAGTTACCTTAACATGTGCTCTCTTCATTTCTTTATGCCTTTGGTTTTCAAAAACTTTTACCATGTCTGTTTCAGAGTTTCCTTCCTGTCTGCTAAATCTATTACAGAAGGAAGCTTATATTCCACAAATATCTTCAAGCTCTTTGCAAATAGATGTGTTTAATCACTTGATTTTAAGCTTAAGTTTTACATTTAGGCTTAGTAATCAGCTTACTTCACACTGTATTTAATAATTCTTTGTTTATTGATCATGTACATTGGGTTCATAAGAGAAAGGAAGGGAGACACAAAGACAACCCCGTATTCCCGTGAAGCTTAGAGACTAGACAGGGAAATCTATATTAATCAAAGAATCATGCAAGTGTCTAATTACTGCTAAGGTTTTACTAAAGAGATTCATAGGGGGAATTGGTGTAGATGAGGAAGTTGAGAAATGTTTCCCTGAGAAACCGATGATTGATCTATATGTGGAGTTAATTGTCTCTAACAAAGTAGGCTGCACAATAGCTGGTAAGTGAGGAGGCTAGTCCTGCTAGGGGGAACTGAATTTCTATGCATTAAAAATAATCACTGAGTCACTAAACGTTAAACCCTCTTTGGATGAGGAAACAGACTTAGAGAGGTTAAATGATTTACCCAAAACTCAGCGAGTTAATGAAGGTAAGGGCCTGCACTCAGATGTCCTTATTCCTCATCCCATATTTTGTCTACTGTGCAGAACTGCTTCCTTCTCTAACTTCGCTTTTTAATGCTTTGCTTCTTTGCATCAAGGGAAGTATGCCAGGAGAGATAACACTGAGTCAGCTGAACAGTGGCAAAAATAGTAATTTAATCATCAGAAAGTGTTGTGAACCATTATTGCTTTGTCAGTAAACAATACAGAAAGTCACTCTTTTCCTACCTTCAGCGAGAACACACAAAGGATAAATTGGCATCCACAGGGTTTGACTGAACCATGTCAAGACAGCATAGGATATTCCAATGACTGACAACATGCTGTAAGTGTACCTGAAAGGAGACAAGTTTGCTCATAAACATTGCTGCTGGTGTCTGGGAAATAACAGGAGAAGAAAACACTTTACTTTGAAACTGAATACACAGATAAAACTGGAGAGCATGCAAATTCCGTACGTTATTTCCTGTAATGTAAGCAGGAGAAGAGGTGAAAAACAGAGGGAGAGGAACCCTGTCAGTCTGGCTTGTCTCACGGGGTGGATCATAGATAATTATAGAGGTAAAGAGAGAAAAATGTAACTCTTGTCCCTTAGCAAATTACAGTTACAAGTTTCCTCAAATAGTGACTTCAGTTTCACTTGGAAGCCAACCCCATTTTATACAGCAGCGAAGTTTCTTAAGACAGCCAGACCTATAAATATCTATGGAAATAATTTTAAAACTTTTTTTAAAAAAATGGGCCATCCTGTGTAAACAACTAAATAATGGGCCTTAGGAGCGTGTTTTGAGTACAGGAGGTGATTTTAAACCTGCCTTTGTGATGTAACAGATGAAGCAGTCAATATCTTTTTATTTCTCAAGCTTAAGCATATATCAGAATCACTCAGAGGGCTTGCTAAAGCACAAATTGCTATGCATCTCCAGAGCATCTAATTCAAGGGACCTGAGAATTTGTATTACAGACAAGCTCCAGGTGATGCTGATGCCACTGGCCCAGGGACTACACTTAGAACTATTGGAGAAGGAGGGCATACATATGGCAAAACAAAATCCAAAACTTTGAAAACATGAATGCAGTAAAGTAAATCTTTCATTCATTCCAGGACCCTCATTCCATTTCTCAGAGGCAATGTCCAATGCCAATTTCTTATATACTCTTTCCAAAATACTTTGCGTGTGCCTATCTCTGTGTATACACTATATATAATATACATCAGTAGTGTAAGCACTCACCAAATACGGCATGTTATCAAACTTTTTGTTCTTTACCAATACAAGGAAAAAATGCATTTCACTACTTTGATGTTTTTTTCTCTTATTGCAAGAGTAGGTAAGAATCTTTTCATATGTTTAGAAATCATTTCTGTAGAAGTCCAGTGTGTCTCTTTTTTGCTGTTGCTTGTGGTTTGGGTTTTAAACCTAAAAATCCATTGTCAAATCCAAGATCAAAAACATTTACCCTTATGTCTTCTAAGAATTTTATAATTCTAGCTCTTCTGTTTGGGTTTTTAATCCATTTTGAGTTAATTTTTATATATGGTATGGAGTAACAAACCAAATTCCTTCTTTTGCATGTGGATATATAGTTGGCCCAGCATTATTTGACTGAAAGATTATTCCAAAACACTATTTTTCTCCACTGAATGATCTTGGCCTCTTGTCAACAATCAACTGACCATAAATTTGAAAGTTTATCTCAGAACTATCAATCCTATTCCATGCTATATCCTTAAGTCTGTATCACACTCTTGATGTGTGCAACTTTTGTTACTTTGTAGTAAGTTTTGAAATTGAGAAATGTGAATCTTCTATGTTCTTCTTTTTCGAGATTCTCTTGGCTACTCTGGTTTCTTGAGGTTTCCATATGTGTTTTAGGATCAGCTTCTCAACTTCTGCATTGAAGCTGCAATGCAGAAGATCAACTTGAGAACTGTTCCATCTTAAAAACATTGTCTTCAACTCACAAACATGGGACATCTTTCCATTTACTTAGATCTCCTTTCATTTCTCTGAACAATGTTTCTAGTGCACTAGTTGTGCACATCTTTTATTAAACTTATGTCCAAGTACTTTTTAGATGCTATTGTACATGGAATTGTTTTAATTTTATTTTAGGATAGGCCCTTGAAAATGGGTACATTAAAATACACTTAATTTTTGTATAACTGACTTTTGAAAAACACAGATTTGAACTATGTGGGTCCACTTATATGAAGATTTTTTTCAATAGTAAATACTGCAGTGCTACACTCTCTGGTTAGTTGAATGCAGACACAGAACTGCAGACAGAGAGGAACTCTATACATGAAAAGTTATATATGGATTTTCAACTCTGCAGAAAGTCAGCACTCCAACCCTCACCCTGTTCAAGGGTCAAACGTGTATCAATTTTGTATTCTACAACTTTGCTGAACTAGCTTATTCTAGTGCTTTCAGTGAATTCCTAGTGATTTTTTAATATAAAATTACGTCATCTGCTAATAGAGATAATTTTACTCCTTCCTTTCTAATGTAGATGACTTTTATATCATTTTCTTGCCTAACTGCTGTACCTAGAACGTCCAGTGTAATGTTGAATAGCAGAGACAAGAGTAAACATTGTTGTCTTGTTCCTGATCTTTGGAAGAAAGATCAGTCTTTCACCATTAACCATCGTGTTAGCTGTTGAGTTTTTACAGATACTTTCATCAGGTTGAGGAAACTGCTTTTCAAAACATCATTCTAAGGTAAATTTGGAAGTTAATTCTAACCCCATTTTATACAGGAAAAAAGAGTTTCAAAATGGTTAAGCAGTTAAGGAATTTCACTCCTAGGTTAAGAGAAATGAAAACATATGTGCACACAAAAGCTTGTACATGGATGTTCATAGCAGTATTCCTCCTGACCAAAAAGCAGCAACAGCCCAAAGTCCATCAGCTGACAAATGAATAAATAAAAATTGGTATATTGGTATAATAGAATATTATTCAGCCATAAAAAGAAATAAAATATTGATACCTGTTACAACATGGCTATACCTTGAAAACATTATGCTAAGTGAAAGACACCAATCACAAAAAGCACATTATGTGACTCCATTTATATGAAATGTCCAGAACAGGCAAATCCATACAGACAATATATTAGAGGTTGCCAGAGGCTGGGAGGGAGAGGGAAGGGGGCATGACTGCTGATGGATTTGGGGCTCCTCTGGGGGGCAATGAAAATGGTCTCAAATTAGATACTGGTGATGGTTACACATATCTTTGAACAAACTAAAATCAACAAATTTTATACTTTAAAAGGGTAAATATTAAGGTCCATGAATTATCCCACTGCTGTTATTTTTAAGATTATATGATTTGTCCAAGCATTTAAGTAGTAGAGGTGAGGTTCATCTTGAGATCTTCTACGTCTATGTCCCAAAGTCTTTCCATCACATCACAATACCACTCTCAATGCCAAAACTACTTTGTTCTCTAATGGGCCTACTGAACTTATCTGAGACTGGACTGACACTGAAAGAAGTGGGTATACCAGAGAATAAAACGTCAGAAAGCCACAGTTCCCTGGGACTTCCCTGGCAGACCAGTGGTTAAGACTTCGCCTTCCAACGCAAGGAGTGAGGGTTTGCTCACTGGTCAGAGAGCTAAGATCCCACATGCCTTGTGGCCAAAGGACAAAAACATAAAACAGAAGCAATATTGTAACAAATTCAATAAAGACTTTAAAAATGATGTACATTAAAAAAAAAAAAAACAAACAAACAAGAAAGCAAGACACAGTCCCAGATGAGGCTCCATGTCTCATAAACAGAAAGTCACAGGCTATAAAAGTCCCTAAAATTTGCCCTAAGTCCACAAATCTTTCAGTTAAAAGTGAGAAATAACCAAGTTATATATAACAAAGAATTATAGTCACTTTAATTCAACAAAATATTTCATTTTAATTCATTCTACTTAGAATGTCTTAACTCAGCCAAGATTTTGACAATAAAGAATTTATATAACCTCTGCTAAAATGCTGCGGCCTTTTGTTACCCATTCACATCCAGGTCTTTCAAGCAAGAGGGACAGTTTTCAAGAAGTAGCAGTTAGGAACCTCTCCAAAGTGAGCCACTGTGCAAAGAGGCTATTTTACAGTATTGCTGGTAGCGATACTACTAGGCTCATCTCGTTGCAAAGCTTGAGAATTTAGAAGTCAACACAACACCAACTAGGGCAAGGATTCTAAACCTGAAGTCCAAGGATTCCCAGTGAGTTCATGAACAAACTTCAGTTATTTGAACCTGCTGGAGTTGTATACACATGTTTGTGGAGGTGTGTTTTTCACCCCAAAGAAATAAAGCCCTATATTTAAAATACTCTTGAATTCAAAGAAACCAACTTTGTAAATTGTGTCTATGATAGAAAAGTCTGGCTTTATTTATGAAAGTAACATGTACCAGAGCAATTGCAGAGAATGCCTTTCATTAGCAAACAGCTGTGAGGTTTATTCCCATTTGGTATTATGCCTGAATGCACTGATTCGCTCTTGTAATACCATGGTAGGTTTTCATTATCTTTGATATGCCCATTATGGAGAACACAAAAAATACATTTCCATATCAAGATAAAATAATATGAAAAGAGGTTATATATTTTTCTCTGAGCAATCAAACACAAGCAACTAATACTGGTTTCACTGTAGAAAGTAATCTGGCTTTAAGAGGTTATTTTGCCTCCTTACCTAACCATATCCAACAGATTCCAAAAGATGAATAAAACACACACCACGTATTTCTCTTGGACTTCTTCTTGACCGGTGATCACCATGAAGAGGACAATTACTCTTTCTGTGAGCTAACAAAAGAAATAGCAAAGTCAAGAATTGGGATCATCTGTTTAGCATGTAGGTAATTTTCTAATTTTAAGAACCAAAGTTCCTTTTAAAAAATATGCTTTAACTCTAAATATGTATACTATACAATTAATACGATCTCTGGGGGAGTAAGGTTATGGGTCAATTTCATTTCCTCCTTTCTGGTTTCTTTTTTTCTGTATTCTCCAAATTGAACGTAATGGATAAAAAGATAACAGATATTTCATCCGAATCACAGCATTTCCCTTCTTGTGACACATGAACACATGGTTTTACTCACTTTGACAAGCTTTCATTGGGTGTCCACTATATATCAGATGCTAAGACAACATACACAATGAAAAGCATCATCCTTGCTACACAGGGGAGCAACGGTAGGAGAATGTGGGGCATTCGCTATAGCACAGTGTGAGTAATGCTGTCATTTAAAGGGCCATGTATGAGAGGAGAGGTGGGGGAGATAAACTGTGAGGGAAAAGGATGCAGAGAGACATATGGAGACAGGCAACATTTCAGCTGGATCTTGAGGAATGGACAGGGTTTGTCAGGTAGACTGGATAGGAGAGTGGGCATCCTGGGGAGCAGCCAGAGCAAAGAGGCAGAGGTGTGAAAAGACAGCTGTGCTGGGGGCCAAAACATCCCTGAGGGCCAGAAAGGAAGTGCACAAACAGAACCATGGGAGATAAAATTGAAAACATGCTGCTTGTGAAGAGTTTTGAATGTCAGGCCAAGAAATTGCCATTTCATCCAACCAAGAAGCCACCATAGTTTCTTTTGGGGGGAGGGGTGGTACAGGAGTGTTGAGAGGTGGGAGAAGGGGAGAAAGGGAAGGGAAATAGTATAATCCTAACCTTCATAAGCTAGTGCAAAGTGAAAAGAATTCAACAAATTCATATTTTTTCCAAGTCAGTAAGCATTTGTAAATCACTGAGAACGCACACACTAATGGCTTAGCTCCAATTACTGACCTCGAAATACACATTCCTCTTTCCAATCTAAATATATGTATTCTTATGCTGTATTAATATACTTTGTATATTCTGCATTTTTGTTGGTTTTTAATAGAATATTTTACTTTCCTCACAGTGGTCACAGGAAAACATCCCTGAGATTGAGAGAGCGTATTAGTGATAAAGACGAGGGCTGACTTGTGTCTTTCAGTAGCTGTCTTTACTTTTAAAGCGGATCAGGGAGAAAAGACTTGGATAATCTGTGACTTCAAATCACAGCCTGTTAGTCCTGGAAAATCACCTAGTGCAGAGAAATCCAAAATTTGCCAATATCAGGCCAGAGGATCAGAAATTCACATGTAGAAGCTGTATCAGCGTGTTTATAACCACATTGGTGAGTCAAGAGGGCCCTTACTTAGCTAAGGAAATTAGACACGATTCAAACCTTAGTCAATCGATGGAAGCTACCTATGTGGCAGTTTTTCCTTTGTTCGTCTTTCTTTCAATGCTCTAGTTTCTTGACTTAACCATATTTATGTAATGAAGTAGACTTAACTGAAATGATTAATTACTGAATGATCCGAGCTTGCTGCCATGACACACAGCAACCTTCAGATAACAAGATCTTAGCAGCAAACAAGTACTTAGGCACTGCCTAATCTTACATTTCATCAGTGTCTGCTAATTGGGAAAATTATCTAATTTTTGATCAAAATCTCAGGAGATAAACACATGGATGTGTGCACACAAACACAGTTCTAATTACATGGCTGACTACTGTAATAAAGAACATAAGCTATTTCAGATAAGACAAATCTCTAGGGGCTCTGCTAGATACATGTCCAACCCCACCGTTTTACAAATAAGGAAATCAAGTGATTTGCCCAACCTAGAGGCAGACCTGGAAACATATATCCTGAGTCTCCTGGCTTCCAGAGTTATAAGCAATCTCTGATGCCAGGCTGCCCCTCAATTGATGAGTAGGGAGGGAAAAGAATCTCCTAAGAGGGGCTGGAGCTGCCCAAAGAAACACTGTTGAAAATAATCACTTAAGGGACTGTGGTACATTGGTGATGGAATCCCAACTGCATAGAAGAGGCAATAAGCATGCCCCCCAAAACACAACCACATACATACAGGTATGTGCAGACCCATCACCCCCTCTATGATGTCTGTCTAATTAACAAATTATCTGATGGTTATTTAACTCTATCTTGACCATTCAATGGCAAGACAATGGGAGAATGTAGTTGGCAATATTCCTAAATTGATTTTTAAAAAACCCAATATTTATTGATTACTTTGTGCCAGTATCTAAACCCATGCCATCTCATTTAATCTCCATAACAACCCCAGGAAGTGCTACTGCTATTTTCTGCCTTTTACAAAGAAAGCGTTCTTTGTAGTCATTTTACAAAGTGAAAATGACTTGCCTATAGATGTGGAATCAAAATCACGTCATTCTAAATTCCTTGTTCTGAGACACTAAGACATTTTCACCTTTGCTTTTTAATGAGCTATACCCTCATATAATGTCTATCAGTGAACCAGTGAAGTTGCTCAGTTGTGTCCGACTCTTTGCGATCCCATGGACTGTAGCCTACTAGGCTCCTCAATCCATGGAATTTTCCAGGCAAAAGTACTGGAGCGGGTTGCCATTTCCTTCCAAGGGATCTTCCCGACCCAGGAATTGAACCCAGGTCTCCTACATTGTAGGCAGACACTTTACCATCTGAGCCACCAGGGAAGCAGATATAAAGTCTAGGTCACAGTCTATTCTAAAAAAAAAAAAAAAAAAAAAGCCTCTCCTGAAAAGTTAAAACTTAAAAGTATCTCCTTGATTTTCTGAATCAACACCAAAACAATTTTCAAGAATAGATTTTTAAAATTTATTACTTTCTTTACATATAATAGTTGACTAGTTATTTAGAGCTTCATCCTTGGGACAACTTAGCACTTTGTCATTTTAGACAAATCCTATGAGAACATGACAATTACTAATAAAGGGTCTTGTAATGTTTTGTGCAACTCAAACAGGCAGAATAAAAGCACAGTGAAAACACTAACTTGGGCCACATTAAACATGGTGGTAATGTGGCCAACTAAAATATATAAAAATTAACTCAAAAACTATAAAACTACTTTGCAGTTTTATGTTCTGTTTGGGAATTCTGAACTCCAGATTAAGCAATGACTGAAATTAAAGTGTTCTTTGTTAAAGAACTTAATTTGATAAAATTAAAGTGTTACTTTTTAATGGCAGCTAGCAAATTAGTTAGAAACTATTGAAGGGGTAAAAATCATACTTCAACTGTAGAGAGAATTTCTAGTCTTAAAAATCAAGTAGTTGTTTAATTAGTCTTTAAGTAGTAGCTTCAAAGACTATTACATTACTAAATGGATAACCCAAACTACTTTAACCCTATGAACTTTTGTTGAGAACTTCAGACACATACCCTTAAATTTGAAAAGTCACCAATTATTTTCTGTAAGACAAAAGTATTTAAATACTATTTGTATATGTTTATTTATTCATCAAACAATATATATTTATTGAGTGCACTATTCTGAATCCCAGTGAACATGGCAAGATGAACAAGATCAAATCCCAGCCTAAGAAGAAGGCTATGTCCCAGCCTATAAGGACATAGGTACTTATGTCCTAGTTTGTGAGATAGACACTGTAAACAAGTGTAGCATAATAGTTGAGTATTCAGGAAAACTAACCCAAATCCAAATTTTTGCTCCACCGTTTACAATTTATGTGAACTTGGGTAAGTCATTTAACTTTTGTGTTAAGTCATTATACTGGAGATAAAAATAAGTATAATTTAAAGTAGTAATTAGTTTATAAGAAATATAGTTTATAAGAAAATATATTTTTCTTGTAGATAGTCAAGACTATTAATAAATAAAGCTAATATCAGCATCCTTAAAATTATACTATGACTAAAACACTCTGATGATGGGAAAGATTGAAGGCAAAAGGAAAAGGGGAGAAAGAGAATGAGGAGGTTGGACGGCATCACTGATTTGATGGACATGAGTTAGAGCAAACTCCAGGAGACAGTGAAGGACAGGGAAGCCTGGTGTGTTGCAGTTCACAGGGTCGCAAGGAGTCAGACATGACTTAGCAACTGAACAACAATAGCTTTATAACTATCACACTGAAGAACTTCACTGATGAAATACAAAAGGTACCAAAAAGAAAAAAGAAAAAAAAAAATCCTACCTACAGAGCGAACTGTGTATATAATTCATTTTCAGGAAGCAAAGTTTTGAGAATCTCATAGCATGACACAATCCTCAGTACCGTTTTTATCTCTAACAATATAAGCCTGTTCCCAACTCAAAACTGGAGAGAAAGTTATATGATTTCATAGGGGAAAAAAAGATTATTTAATCTACCAATGCAAAGAAGCACCTGCTTCATGGATTAAAAGAGATTAAGGTGAAACTTTGCTGTGTTTCTAAAAGGGTTTAAGACACTCTCCTTGGGGACAGACTTTACGTTTTTTCTTACAAAATCTGCGACTGTGAAATCTTTGGAGTGATTTCTGACAACAGACTCCTGTTTGTCCTTATCAGAAATAGGATGTGCTATTGGCAAAAAAAAGGATTGTTCTTGCAATCTGAGCTCACAAATGGAATTTCTGTAACACAAAGTGGAATTTCTGTATCACAATAATGTGGGGGTAATAATTCCCAGGATTTTGATTTATAGATTTAAAAACTGTGTCAAATGAATACATGTGCAGCAGTGTTTATTGTGATGCAAAGGTCAGGGGACAGAATTTAGCCATTTTAATTCAGTTATGTACAGTCTTTGCATTTCAAGCCTCTCTCAAAAGCTAAAGGAGTAAAGTGGATAACTCTGAGGGTTTCCTAAAGGCACATCAGCCTAATGTCAATACACAAAGGTTAATTTTGTGGATTATTTTCCCCTCTCCTTGAGTTGAAACATCCTAAAGCTATTATATATCAATAAAGACCTCTTTCTCAGGCTTCTACACAAGCAAAGTCAGAACAGAGTCCTTCAAAATCAATATTTCAAGGTTGATGGCATTTCCGCTCCATAAAAGCCAAGTTGTTTTGATTAAATCTACTAAAATACTAGTTTCCAATTCAACTTTTTAAAAAAATCAAGCTAATGAAATAGGCACACTCATTTGAGAGCAAGGAATTGGACAGAAGAGAGACCTAGTTTTCAATTATCACTTTTAACTATAGTTATATGCTACTTTTGGACCTTTTTACTTTCCCATTTTACAATTTTAAAATATCAAAAATTTTTTTCCTGATATAATTTTTATTGTCATGTGTTTATAAAAATGGATGTATATAAACAACTATTTGTTGCAGTTTTGCTCTTTTCCCCTAAACTGTATTTTTAAAAAATATATAAAATATACATCTCTGTTAAACTATCATAGTGTTATTGTCAACAGGTCTTACCCTCTCTTTCTCCTTTGGTTAGTGTTAGTGCGTTAGTCGCTCAGTTGTGTCTCACCCTTTGCGACCCCATGGACTGTAGCCTACCAGGCTCCTCTGTCCATGGGATTTTCCAGGCAAGAATACTGGAGTGGGTTACTATTTCCTTCTCCAGGGGATCTTCCCAACCCAGGGATCGAACCCGGGTCTCCTGCATTGCTGGCAGATCCGTTACTCTCTGAGCCACCAAGGAAGCCCTTTCTCCTCTAGCAACTGTAATATTAGAAAATCACAATGGCTTTTCCCTGTCAAATAAAGATGAGTATAAAACATTTAAAAATGTACAGAAGAAAACAAACATATTTTTGTGAGCTACAAAAATGTATACACATATACATATGTATATATAAACACATACCACCATCAATTGATATTATACCTGTGATTCTAATTGCTCAACTAGCTAATTGTTCCTACTGCTTTGGGGAATTACTCATCTTCATATTTTGGCAAAGCAGTTTACAAAAAAGACAGTTCTATTGTGACTTACCAGTGTCACAAAGGTAATGTCAAAATAATAACACACATGAGCAGAATTCTCTTCAATCTACTTCAAAGCAGCTAGATATTGTGCATTTTTTCAAAATACTGGATGCAATCAGCTATGAGTATTGTGTGAGTAGCTTAGCTACATTCTTAACTACAGTTTCTTCATTTAAAGATGGGGAAACAGGAAAACCAAGAACGATTACACAGCTTTAGAGTTTTGTTTGGTTATTTTAAAGAAGGGGCCTCAGAATCATCTTATAATGTGGGAATTCTTCTAGTTGTCTACAGAATTCTAAGGAAGGGGGTTAAAATGAAACTTTGGACCTGACCACATGGGTTTTTGAAGCTTTTTTGAACATCATGTCTATTCTGAAAACCATAGAAAAGATAGTAAATGAATAAAAGAAACAGAGGACAGATAAATTAAAGAGGAAGACAAATATCATAGCAAAAATTTAATAATAATTGGCCCAGGATGAGAAGAACTGTCATCCCTACTATGATGATTCCCTGATTCCTCCCAACAACAAAGACTTAAAAACCAGTTGAGCCCCATCAACAGGAGACTTTGCCTCCTCACATTCAAATAAAAGTGCCAATGTATACTTGCCATTATTTTTTAATTACCAAACCAGGATACAGTCCAATTACAAGTGATCATACTTCTATAAATCAATAGAGTTACAATTAATAGGGATTAAAATCACGCTTAAATATCCTGGAATTTCTAGAACTGCAAGAAATCGGATTTCTAATAACAATTTCTGTTTTTGGACAAGCCTGCATACTTTTGGAAAGCAGAAATACTGTGCAGATCTTTGAGACATATTTAAGATGCTTTTCTTTCTTACAGATTTACCTGTCCAGTTTCTCATTTGCATTTCCTACTTTGGAAATAACTAAAATAACACTGCTCTTAACTTTGAAACTGTTTTACCATAAAATTAGTATTATCCAATTTAGCCTTAAAAAAGTACAAAGTCTAAAAAGGTATGCCAAAAGAAAATATGACTTAGATTCAGATGAATTTGATCATACTCCAAGAAAAATAATTCCATATGCTAGAATATAGCTTTTATTTAACCTGGGTTAATTCTGTTTTCTAAAATTAGCATTTAGTTGCTAAAATGTGTCCAAATCTTTTGTGACTCCATGGACTGTAGCCCACCAGGCTCCTCTGTCCACCAGATTTCCCAGCAAGGATATTGGAGTGGGTTGCCATTTCCTTCTTCAGGGGATCTTCCTGACCCAGGGATTGAACCCATGTCTCCTGCTTTGGCAGGCAGATTATTTACCACTGAGCCACCCGGGAAGCCTGTACATTTAATGTTAAGCAATGCTATATGCATCTTAAGTTGTTTACAGATAATACATATCAAT
The DNA here is from genome assembly GCF_023091745.1 of Budorcas taxicolor. NCBI lineage: Eukaryota > Metazoa > Chordata > Mammalia > Artiodactyla > Bovidae > Budorcas > Budorcas taxicolor. The sequence goes on along the minus strand of NC_068917.1, from coordinate 26,596,405 downwards.
AAATCTTGTTCCTAAATAATATGCCTCTTCTCTGGTGGCTCAGAGGTTAAAGTGTCTGCCTGGAATGTACGAGACCCGGGTTCAATCCCTGGGTCAGGAAGATCCCCTGGAGAAGGAAATGGCAACCCACTCCAGTACTCTTGCCTGGAGAATCCCATGGAGGGAGGAGCCTGGTAGGCTACAGTCCATGGGGTCGATAAGAGTCAGACACGACTGAGCGACTTCACTTTCACTTTTCTGGGACAGATGTGTATGTACCCCTTTTCGTATTGTAAGGACATACATTTAAGGCAATTCCATGTAGGTCTTAGCTAGCTAACTAACTATTCTTAGTTTGTACTCTAGATATTGCCCCAATTTTTACTTTACATTTGATATTTCAACACTAAAGTAACTTCATCCTAATACTATATCTCCACGTCTAATGAATAAGCAAAATTTAAAATCTCCTATCAACTTGTAATGCAGAGTTCTCGATAGGCTCCTCAGGATTACACTCTGATTTCCATCTTTTAAACTTTCATGATATTTCAGCAAATTTTAATATAAAGATCTATGCCACTATTTCAGTCAACAAAATTTAAGGTGTTTATGTTCTAAGCACTTTGCTAGGTGTTGGCATTACAATCAGATTCTAATATTTTAATTATTTTTACAATGCAAATTTGTCACATTTAGTTATCCATTTTTTAACATTTATTTTACAAATAGTTAAAATTATACTAATGAAAATACTTTTTTCTGTAAATTTTAAATGTATGTTCATATAGCCACCTTTATCTCTCCTTAAGGGAAATATCACTTTTTAATTTTTCTTGCCTTAATTCAGCAATGATTTCCTTTACTAAATCTCTACCCGTGAATTTCCCATCTTCCTTCAACCTGCCTTTAAAAGGAACATGGTCATCTAGGGCTCAAGACATGGCAGAGGAACAAATGATACCTAAAATAACAGCAACAGCTACCAGGTCCCACCTACTTTCTCAGTTATTCCAGAATATACATGCTATTTGCATATCACATGAGAAAATGAAGCTCAGAACAATTACATTACTTGTTTAAACTCATATAACTAAGAGATAGAACTGGAATTTGAAGCCAGTTTAGTTCAGTCGCTCAGTCATATCTGACTCTTTGCAGCCCCATGAACTGCAGCACGCCAGGCTTTCCTGTCCATCACCAACTCCCGGAGTCTACCCAAACCCATGTCCATTGAGACGGTGATGCCATCCAACCATCTCATCCTCTGTCATCCCCTTCTCCTCCTGCCCTCAATCTTTCCCAGCATCAGGGTCTTTTCAAATGAGTCAGCTCTTCTCATCAGGTGGCCAAAGTATTGGAGTTTCAGCTTCAACATCAGTCCTTCCAGTGAACACCCAGGACTGATCTCCTTTAGGATGGACTGGTTGCATCTCCTTGCAGTCCAAGGGACTCTCAGGAGTCTTTTCCAATTTTGAAGCCACGTCTACAGCATTACCAGGTCTGTACAAGTGGTGAAAGTCACTCAGTGGTATCCAACTATTTGCGACCTCATGGACTATACAGTCCATGGAATTCTCCAGGCCAGAATACTGGAGAAACGCCTTCCCTTCTCCAGGGGATCTTCCCAACCCAGGGATCAAACCCAGGTCTCCCGCATTGCAGGAGGATTCTTTACCAGCTAAGCCACAAGGGAAGCCCCTGTACAAGTAGATGCTATACTAAATAAACACAAAAGACCACTCCTTTGCAACTGCATTCAGTACTAGGGGCAGAATGAACAAGAAATAGCTGGGGAGTATTCTAATCTCTGGACTTAGATGAAGGGTACTTTTTTTTTTTTTTTTTTGCAAATTTATTCTTTTCCAGGTAATGTATGTAGCATCCTTTTCCCTAAAAAGCTGGATGATGGTGGTTAATGTATCCCAGTGTAGGTAGAGGAGCCAGGCACCAAACCCCAAGTCTGAATGGCTCCCATCCTATGCCTTTACTCTGTACTACACTGCCCAAGGCCATGGCATAGTGAGACTGGGCAGTGGATATGAAATCTCGTCCCAGCAGAGGATCCCTATAGTGCTGCACAAAGCAGCAAGCATCATTTCTCTGCTTCCAACTGGCAATTCTGACTATGCAGTGTTTTAGGATGAGTTCACTTTTTCATGGAATTCTCCATGTTAGTGACTTGGGTTGCACATTAGCAAAGGTTGGCTTTTTCACTGCCATAAAGTCGAGAGGCTGTAAACAGAACAAAGTTACGTATGCAACAGATTCTATAATATAAACAATGTGATTAAGACCTACCTGCAAAAACCTAGGAAGAAGATGGTTTGATTCAATGCCAACATATATGTGCAGCAACTCCAAGAGGGAAACAGACTGGCAAAGTTGCATCATAAGTCCAATTGCATAAAAAGTGTCAACCATTGAATCTGTGTCCAGTGAATTAAAAATACAGACATAGTAAGTAAAATCTAGATCACAACCCAAATCTAGGAAGCAGTTTGAAATACAACTGAGATTCCTTACTTCATTTTCCTTTGTACATGTGAGAAATTTCCTAGATTTCTAAATTACAAATACTATGTAACCAAAGAAAGCACCTCACATCATTATACAGTTTAATTGCTCCTCTTTCAAAACGAATTTAAAACTTGAAAAAGAAGGCTCTATGACCAAAGCTAAAGCATTTATTCCCCATTTATATGATTCTAAAGGAATTCCAGCATAAAAGTAAACAGTTAGACTCTAGACTACATCGGTGAAAACAGGCTGAAAGCGAGTTTATTAGAGAAACTGCTGTGCCCACTCCTTGTCTATGGACAAGAGAATGACAGAGATGAGAAAATACGATTTCAGAGAAGATTTATGAAAATGGCATTAATGATGCCATGATATCAAATAACAGCCTCCATCTATATAGCATTTATGTCCTGCATGTACATGGTTAGTGCTTTCTGGATTTTGGTGAGTTGGGCCCATTGCAGAGGGCTCCAAACAAATACTACATTTGAGAGAGCTGAAATGGACAGAAACAAATGTCTCTCTAAATAGAATGAATGTGCTGGTTTTTAAATGAAATCCTGCCATATTAAGAAACATCTAGGGAAATCTTTATCGTCTTCACTCCCTAGTGATCATTCACATGATAGTAATTTATCAAAGGGTTTCTCTTCTCAGCAGCTCTATGAGGTAGACATTATTATCATTCCCACTTTATGGATGATTCCTGAGGCATATACAGTCCTACTTGCCATAAAAGCATGATCAGTCACACGGCTCCCTGAAGGGAGAAGGCAGCTGGTGCCTACTCCAGGTGCTTGAGTGCTACTGAGCTACTTAATTTATACACTGATTTGGAAATTGTACTGACCCCCCACATAGTTCTTTTCAAGCTGCCTTCTGTAGAAATGGGTTGTGTTTCTTTAATAAAATGCAACTTCTCTAATTATGGATGGCAAGATCACAATTAAGAAATAAGTATACTGCTGACTAAGGCACTTCCCCCCACTGGAAAAGCCAGGCAGCATAAGAATAAATTCATGTCTTGTTACTCATGTTGTGAACAACCTATAACAGGCCCTCGAAGCCACAGCTAACTTCCAAGGTCTAGAAGTGATGCTTTTTTCCTAAAAACAAAAGGAAGTTTTCCAAACACCTGTGTTGTCCTCTGCTTGAGGACTCCCAACACTCAAAAGTTGAAATACAGCCCTCAAGTTATATCTTTGGAGGTTCTTAACAAAGGCAAGAATTTATCCGCAAATCTGCAGTAAAAAAAAAAAAGCAACATCAATAGTTTATGGTATCACAGAAAAAGATTAATTTTCTCACGATATCAAAGGCTGAACTGATGAGCAGAGCATGACTTATCCCAGATATATACTACATGTTTGTTTTTAGCTGCAACCAGCAGTTGCTCAAATTGTCAAGTCATGCAACAGTTGGAAACTGTGATGACCCTTATCCATGTTGGGATGGAAAATGAAAAGAATTTTATTTTGACAGTCATTTAATGATTCATTTTTTTGAAAATTTAAATGCATTTAAAAATCCCTACTTTCAGGAAACTGGAGAAAGCTTATGACTTAAACCTTTAACGCTAACTCCTCTATATGTGATGAGTCGTCTACAAAATGTGTCATTTTCCTATGGACACATTGCCTTTTAAAAGGATTAAATAGATGATTGGGGAATATAGAGTTTGTCTTTCATTTGTTAGTAGTTTCCAGTTACCTTAAACCTGGGGAATAAGAAACAAGAACTGGTTAATTTCTAATTTCTACGTGGAAAAAGAAAAAGTTACACAGGAATTTACAGATTTCTTCAACGCACACCAGATCTGCTAAGGTTTGGTGCAGAACCAAAAAAGGAAGAGGGAAATGGCACACCCCAATGGCATGTCTATGTTTTCAGAGCCAGTGCCTACTCAAAGAGAACTCACTTCCCTTTCCCTCATTTTACGTACCGCCTCCTCCAAACAGGTTTTGGTTTTTGCATTAAGAATGAAGCATGCTTACTGAAAAATATGGTCACTAAATTTCAGAGAAGTGAAGGATATTAGGTGAAGTTCACAGAAGTTAAATTATAACTAGGACTAGGTGAAAATGAGGATTAAACGTTAAAAATTCAAAACTGTTTTGGGCTTTTACCTTTTCCAAATGAAAAGAATCTGACTGTCATATTTGTAAATATCCAGGAGTGGCCGCAGAACTGGATTAAGTAGTACATGAAAAGATAGGCATTCTTCCTATACCTACAAAAAATACAAGAAAATACTTCCTTTAAACACATTAAACACTTCCTTTATAATCACCTTTTCAGCATTATACACATATTTTTTAACTAATTTACTGGCCAATCTGAGCGAGCAAGAGACAATTAATCCATATCCGAGTTTTTAACTTGGATACTCTTCTAACCCCCTTGAGATTTCAAAAGCACACACTATCTGTTACAGTGACCATCCTGGGTTTGTTTAGCGCCAGATATGGTTCTATTTCAACATTCACTTTCAGCTGTGATAAACCTCTAACTTTGCTGCTCCCCAAGGGATAAAAGCAAGCATTGCAAAGTTAGCTTTGAGTATTTTCGAAAATAAAATATGGATGGAGAGAGGCCCATGTGGTCAACGTGTTCCTGCTAAGTGCATAACTTGAAGGATAACTAGTTTATAGTTACAAGAAGGGAGTAGCAATGGTGGCATTCCCAGGCAGGGTAATTCAATCATTGGAATGTTAGGTCCATGAATCAAGGCAAATTGGAAGTGGTCAAACAGGAGATGGCAAGAGTGAACATCAACATTTTAGGAATCAGCAAACATAAAATGGACTGGAATGGGTGAATTTAACTCAGGTGACCCTTATATCTACTACTGTGGGCAAGAATTGCTTAGAAGAAATGGAGTAGCCATCCTAGTCAACAAAAGAGTCTGAAATGCAGTACTTGGATGCAATCTCAAAAAAGACAGAATAATCTCTGTTGGTTTCCAAGGCAAACCATTCAATATCACAGTAATCCAAGTCTATGCCTCAACCAGTAATGCTGAAGAAGCTGAAGTTGAACGGTTCTATGAAGACCTACAAGACCTTGCAGAACTAACACCCAAAAAAGATGCCCTTTTCATTATAGGGGACTGGAATGTAAAAGTATGAAGTTAAGAAATACCACCTAGAGTAACAGGCAAATTTGGCCTTGGAGTACAGAATGAAGCAGGGCAAAGACCAATAGAGTTTTGCCGAGAGAACTCACTGGTCATAGCAAACACATTCTTCCAAAAACACAAAAGAAGACTACACATGGACATCACCAGATGGTCAATATCAAAATCAGCTTGATTACATTCTTTGCAGCCAAAGATGGAGAAGCTCTATACAGTCAGCCAAAACAAGACCAGGAGCTGATTGTGGCTCAGATCATGAATTCCTTATCGCCAAATTCAGACTTAAATTGAAGAAAGTAGGAAAAACCGCTAGACCATTCAGGTATGACCTAAGTCAAATCCCTAATGATTATACAGTGGAACTGAGAAATAGATTCAAGGGATTAGATCTGATAGACAGAGTGCCTGAAGAACTATGGATGGTGGTTCGTGACATTGTACAGGAGGCAGGGATCAAGACCATCACCAAGAAAAAGAACTGCAAAAAAGAAAAATGGCTGTCTGAGGAGGCCTTACAAATAGCTATGAAAGGAAGAGAAGTGAAAAGAAAAGGAGAAAAGGAAAGATATATGTATTTGAATGCAGAGTTCCAAAGAATAGCAAGGAGAGATAAGAAAGCTTTTCTCAGTGATCAACGCAAAGAAATAGAGGAAAACAACCGAATGGGAAAGATTAGAGATCTCTTCAAGAAAATTAGAGATACCAAGGGAATTTTTCATGTAAAGATAGAACAATAAAGGACAGAAATGGTATGGACCTAACAGAAGCAAACCATATTAAGAAGAGGTGGCAAGAATACACAAAAGAACTATACAAAAAAGATCTTCACAACCCAGATAATCATGACGGTGTGATCACTCACCGAGAGCCAGATGTCCTGGAATGCAAAGTAAGTGGGCCTTAGGAACCATCACTATGAACAAAGCTAGTGGAGGTGATGGAATTTCAGTTGAGCTATTTCAAATCCTAAAAGATGATGCTGTGAAAGGGCTGCACTCAATATGCCAGCAAATTTGGAAAACTCAGCAGTGCTGGAAAACAGGACTGGAAAAGGTCAGTTTTCATTCCAATCCCAAAGAAAGGCAATGCCAAAGAATGCTCAGCTACCACACAATTGCACTCATCTCACATGCCAGTAAAGTAATGCTCAAAATTCTCCAAGCCAGGCTTCAACAGTATGTGAACTGTGAACTTCCAGATGTTCAAGCTAGACTTAGAAAAGGCAGAGGAACCAGAGATCAAATTGCTCGTGGGATCATCGAAAAAGCAAGAGTTCCAGAAAAGCATCTACTTCTGCTTTATTGACTATGCTAAAGCCTTTGACTGTGTGGATCACAATAAACTGTGGAAAATTCTTCAAGAGCTAGGTATAGCAGAGCACTGGACCTGCCTCCTGAGAAATCTCTATGGAGGTCAAGAAGCAACAATTAGAACTGGACATGGAACAACAGACTGGTTCCAAATAGGGAAAGGATTACGTCAAGGCTGTATATGTCACCCTGCTTATTTAACTTATATATAGAGTACATCATGAGAAACACTGGACTAGATGAAACACAAGGTGGAATCAAGACTGCCAGGAGAGACATCAATAACCTCAGATATGCAGATGACATCACCCTTGTGGTAGAAAGCAAAGAACTAAAGAGTCTCTTGATAAAAGTGAAAGAGGAGAGTGAAAATGTTGGCTTAAAACTCAACACTCAGAAAACTCAGATCATGGCACCCGGTCCCATTACTTCACAGCGAACAGATGGGGAAACCATAGAAACAGTGAGAGGCTTTATTTTGGGGGGCTCCAAAATCACTGCAGATGGTGACTGCAGCCAGGAAATTAAAAGATGCTTGTTCCTTGGAAGAAAAGTTATAACCAACTTTTAATATGCTAGACAGCATATTAAAAAGCAGAGACATTACTTTGCCAACAAAGGTCTGTCTAGTCAAAGCTATGGTTTTTCCAGCAGTCATGTATGGATGTGAGAGTTGGACTATAAAGAAAGCTGAGCGCAGAACTGATGCTTTTGAATTGTGGTGTTGGAGAAGACTCTCGAGAGTACCTTGGTCATCAAGGAGATCCAACCAGTCCATCCTAAACGAAATCAGTTCCTGAATATACTGAAGATAAAACTTCAATACTTTGGCAGCCTGATGCAAAGAACTAACTCATTTGAAAAGACCCTGATGCTGGGAAAGACTGAAGGCAGGAGGAGAAACGGTCGACAGAGGATCAGATGGTTGGATGGCATCACCAACTCAATGCACATGAGTTTGAGTAAACTCTGGGAGTTGGGGATAGACAGGGAGGCCTGGCATGCTGTAGTCCATGGGGTCGTAAAGAGTTGAACACGACCAAGCGACTGAGCCGAACTGAACTGATATCTGAGTGCATTTTTGTGATTGGGGTCAGTATCTTACCACTGCCTATTATAGTTTGCAAGAGTAGATAGTTTCCTTCACCAGGCACACATAGAAAGCAGTTTAAGGGCCAGAAAAGGGAAGTGAAGCTGAGTTTGAAAATTGGTTGATGGGGATATGACTAAGAAAAGATGAACAGATACACGTTTGAGCGGGTCAGAGGAAGCACTGTTTGAAGTGTTGTCTCTGCTTCTAAAAAGTGGTGGAAGTAGCCAGATCGGGGTAGACAAGATTTTTTTCCTAGCTGGAGATATGAAACCTCTCAGAAATAAAGGAAATAAATTGAGAAGCAGATAAAATGTAGCTTGATGAGCGCACTCGGGTACCCCTACAGATGACTACGGCACTACTGAAAAAGTAGGGGAAAGGAATGCCTCCCTGAAACCTACAGCAGTCACTTGACTTGTGGGATAAACATAGACATCTCAGGCTCTACCCTCATAACACTGAATCAGTTTTTCTGGAAAACCGGGGCCCCTGAAATCTACACGTGTGCTTGGTGCTTCTGCAGCAGGTAGAGAAAAGGAAAGGGAAGGGCTCCAGGTCGGAGGAAGGGGAAGAGAAGAAAGACCGCAGAGAGCGTACAAAAGGAAGGGCGGCCACGCAGCCTGTCCTTTCTCTGCTGTAGCATGGGGAAAGTAACAGTCATTCCTAGGGTTGCCGAGAACACTGTATTAGCTAATATCTGTCCAGAGCCCCAGGGAACGTGAGGCGTAAGGCTGATCCGGCGCTGGCGGGTGCTCGCCCCGCGGAACTATGTGGGCACCACCCACAACCCCCCACCCGCACCCTTCCCCCTGGCGGCCCCTCCTCCCGACCCCCTCCCCACCCTCCGGGCCGAGCGCCCTACCTGGGCTGCAGCCAGGCGGGCAGCGCCACGGGTCCCATGGGCCGCCGCCACCAAGTCTTCCAGCGTCGTCCGGAAAGGAACACCCACCCGGGAGCGCGGGAGGAGTGGCTGGGCGGCTGGGCTGCCAGGCGCGGAAGGGCGGGGCCTCTCCGCACTCAATTTACAAAAAAAAAAAACAACAACCACCCAGGTCGTGCAATGGGCACCAGAAGAAAACCAAGTTCATGAAGTTCCTGTGGCGGCGGGAGCCAGCAGTACTACGACTGCCAGCGGGGTTCGGCTGGTGCGCGAGGCTGGGCTGGCCTGGCGGGGACCCCAACACACCCTAGTCCCAAGTTAGGTTCACCGGGGTCCTTACCCAGCTTCCCAGTCTTTGGGTTGAGACTCCCAGTTGCAGCCTGGAGGAAGTGAATAGATCCCACCCCTGACCTCTGATCTCCAGAAGCGTGCAGTCAAGCGGTCCCAAAGCCTTCCGGGATGCGTGAGCCCCAGCTGGGCGCTTCTCAGGACGCTCAGCTGTGAAAGTCACGATTCGGCGAGGATGCTTGTGAGCGCGCCTTCCCTCACACCTTTTCAGGCAAAAGGCCTGATTCCTCAGTTATCAGACTCCCTTGCCGTTAACCTCTCCTGGATGCACTCAGTTCTTGCTCGTGGGGAGCGTTTGATCTAAAGGGAAAACTGATTTACAAGCAAACACTGGTGACTAATCAGTCATCGGTGTCATCGGTGCCCAGGCCAAGCAGCAAGAGAGGAAGAGTCCTGGATGGCCTGGAGAGAGAGGAGAGAAGGCCGAAGGACTGCCAAGAGGGAGTGATCTTTTATCATCAAACACAGCCCCCATCTACAGCTCCTCCTTCTCTTCCGCTAGTCCAAGGCATTTACCAGTTTCACCCCTCCTCCTGGTGCCACGCTGGACTTTGCTTGCGCCTGCCTCCTTCCTCTCTCTCTAGTTAGGTATCCTCCCCTCCCCGCCATCCCCACTCTATTTCCTCTAAGGTCTGACTGGGACCATCTTTTCCCTTTGCCACCCCCATATGCCATAGCACAGACACTTCCACATATGGTTTTATCTCCATGCAGATGACTGACTGTTATGGCAGTAACATATTGGCTCAAGATTTTTTAAAACCAGACATAAAAAGTAACAAAGTATACCATTTCACAGTGATCTTAAGAGAAATTAAATCCAGTGGTTGAATATCCTGAGTTAGGATATTTATCCATCCACCTATTCATCATCTTGTTCCTGCATTTTTTCCCCTCCCATTCCCTGGCAGTCTCATTTTTGAATGCCAGTGCTTGTGATATTCACTGAGGGCAGAGATTCTGGAAAAGTGCCCTATTGCCCCTTTTTCTTCCATTACCGACAAAAAGCTCTATAAGGAACCAGTTATACTCTGATAACTTTCTATCCTGAATTTCCTGTTTATTTCAACCACTTGGAATTTTCAAGGACCACAGCCTTTCTCTCTTTCCACACTCAGTCCCATAGCACTGATTGGAAATCTCACAGGCTGCTAGATCCACGTAGAACCTTAGAGATTATGTGGTCCAATCTCTTATTGCACGGGCATCAAAAATCTAGTTGAAGTTGTGTTGAGATCTCTTTCTACAGCATGGTGAAAATTTTCTGCCCTATTTGCCTAGTTATCTTACTTGGGCATTAATCATAGTCATTTATTGTAATCTTTGCCTGTATACACTCTCAGCTTCAATGATCACTCTTTTCCAGCTGATCCAAAGCATTGCTTCTACTTCTCTGCTAGAACTTTAAACTATTCATCCTTTAAATGGCTTCTGTCTTTGCTACTCTATTCAGAAGACTAAACCTTCTACTTCTTGGACATCATTACTCCCCAATCTATCCTATGTCTTATTCCAAGACAAATATGTTCAGTTGTGTAATTGGTTTATTCAACCATGCAGGAGCCATTATAAAAATCTCTTAGCTCACATGATTATATTATTTTCCAGAATCTCTGCTCTCAGTGAATATCACAGGAAGTACTGGCATTCAAAAAAATCTCTTAGTTCACTGTAAAGCACACTATGTGTGTGCTTGCTTTCTATGAGTTATCTCACTTAATCCTCAGAGTGACCCTATGAAGTGAGTGGGAACTATTCTTAACTAATTTTATAGGTGAGAGAAAAAGGTCAAAGCAGTTAAATATCTTGACCAAGATCAATACAGCTATTTAAATGCTGGAACTGAGATTAAAACTTTAGTCCATCTCTAATCTAAAGAGATATGATACAAATGAACTTACTTATAAGACAGAAAGAGACTCACAGACTTAAGAGAATGAATTTACGGTTGCCGGGGAAGGGAAAGTTAGGGAGCTTGGGATGGATGTATACACACTGCTATATTTAAAACTGATAACCAACAAGGACCTACTGTATAGCACAGAGAACTCTGACAAGGTTATGTGTCAGCCTGAATGGGAGAGAAATTTGGGAGAGAATGGATATGTGTTTATGTATGGTCGAGTCCTTTTGCTGTTCACCTGAAACTATCACAGCATTGTTAATGGGCTATACTGTAATAGAAAATTAAAAGTTTAAAAAAAAATTTAGTCCATATCCAGATATTGAATTCTTAACCATCATGCTATGTTAACTTGTTTCATGTGATTTTTCAGTGTTGGTTTGCAAGTATTGATTTTCTTTCTATTACATATAGTAGAGTCAAAATGTGACACTCTATGTAAAACCTAACACTATATAAATTCTAATAAAAAAATAGGAGAAAATCCTTGTGCCCTTGGGTTACACAGAGGTGTCTTAGATCCAACCTTTTCACATTTCAGATACTTCTTAAATATCTAAGCAAATATTTCTTAGGTACTCGGATCTTCAAAAGTCACTCTTAATAAAATGAAAAGATAAGCTACAGATTGAGAGAAAGTATTTATGAAGCATGTAACTAATAAAGGGCTTGTATGCAAGTATACAAAGACCCTCAAAACTCAATAATAGAAAGACAAACAACCTAATTAAAAAACAGTCAAAGGATTTGAACACACTTCACCAAAGAAGATACACAGATGACAACAACGTGAAAGCTGTTCAACATCATTAGTCATCCAGTTCAGTTCAGTTCAGTTCAGTCGCTCAGTCGTGTTCGACTCTTTGCGACCCCATGAATCGCAGTACGCCAGGCCTCCCTGTCCATCACCAACTCCCAGAGTTTACTCAAACTCACGTCCATTGAGTCAGTGATGCCATCCAGCCATCTCATCCTCTGTCGTCCCCTTCTCCTCCTGCCCCCAATCCCTCCCAGCATCAGAGTCTTTTCCAATGAGTCAACTCTTCGCATGAGGTGGCCAAAGTACTGGAGTTTCAGCTTCAGCATCATTCCTTCCAAAGAAATCTCCTTCAGAATGGACTGGTTGGATCTTGCAGTCCAAGGGACTCTCAAGAGTCTTTTCCAACACCACAGTTCAAGAGCATCAATTCTTCGGCCCTCAGCCTTCTTCACAGTCCAACTCTCACATCCATACATGACCACTGGAAAAACCATAGCCTTGACTAGACGGACCTTTGTTGACAAAGTAATGTCTCTGCTTTTGAATATGCTATCTAGATTGGTCATAACTTTCCTTCCAAGGAGTAAGCGTCTTTTAATTTCATGGGTGCAATTACCATCTGCAGTGATTTGGGAGCCCCCAAAAATAAAGTCTGACACTGTTTCATTAGTCATTAGGGAAATGCAAAGTAAAACCACAATGAGATGTCATTACACATCTATGAGAGTAGCCAAAATGAAAAAGACTCAGCATATGGAGGTTGAGAGGAAACTCAATCCATCCGTTCGCAGCTTTGCTACAACCAGCCCAAATCTAAGGCAAAGCCAGCAGGCTAGGAAGAAGGTGACATACAAAGAAATGCAAAGGAGATAAATCACATTAGTGTAATTCCAAACTGTTATCCCTGTTATGTACCATTAAGGTTTTATTTAAATTCACATACAATTTTCCTATTTATTCTTGCTCCATGCTGTTGTCTATGATTACTAACAACTGCTTTCTTTAGATTAATTCACTTTCCAAACTACTTAGAGGAGCCACTCACAGAAAACCAACTTAATACAGTAATTTTTAGATAAGGTTTAGTGTTCTAATGATGGAAACATTATTTGGGTCATAGATATATATACTTTTAAGATCGTTTTTATATTGATCTCTTTAGATAAAATTATTATTGTTAACATATATCCAAATCACTTTAAAGGCAGGGTTGCTTTTTGATAGTCTAGGATTAAATTAAAATGTATTTGGCTTTAAAATTTTAAGACTTTGTGATTGTATGATATACACAGAGTCAAAAAGCAAAGCTGCAGCATTTTTTGTAATCATTTTTTTGAATAAGGAAAGTTACACAACTGAAGGGATAAAGTTAAAGGAAGCAATTTAAACATTAATTTATCTAAAAGTTATTGAATTTTATTGTATATTTAAATAGATGAGCATAGCTCATATTGTGTATTTTTATAGCTTCATAATGGTAGGAAATGCTGGTCCTCAAAGAACACTGACTAGAAAGAATCTTTCCTTAAATAGTGAGTTTCTGAAAAACAAAAGTCTTGCCTCTCAGATTGTTTTATTCCATATTGCCTTCTCAATGTTAGCTATTCTGTTAATTGAGGAGGATTAGATAAAAAGATCATAGAGATCGCCATGATCTGGTTCTGATGTTCTATAAACCCAAAATCTATTCCTTATCTCAAATACTTGTAATAAGTGCTGTTCTTAGAAAAGCCATCAGCAGTTAGAGATGTTAATGTTCGTACTTCTTTATTTATGACTGATTGGATACTTTCATTTTGCTCTTTGTGTTTACTTTCCTCAGAATTAATGTTTGTTTATCAAAATATTTCGTGCTTGACCTTGTACTATGTGAGCTCTTATTAGCTGTTTGGGAGATTGGATGCATTTAAAGACAAAAAGACACATTATCCATCCTCAAGTTGTTTATACACCTCAAAGTATTTTTTAATTTATTTTTTGCTGATGTACAGTTTATTTACAATGCTGTGTTAACTTCTAATGTACAGCAAAATGACTCCATTATATACATATGTACATCCTTTTTTATATTTTTTTCCATTATGGCTTATCCCATGATATTGAATATAGTTCCCTGTGCCATACAATAGGACCTTGTTTATTAATTCCATATGTAATAATTTGCAACTGCTTATCCCAAACTCCCTCAAGTCATTTTTAAATGGCTGTTTGTTTTTTTGTTTTTTGTTTTTTTTTTTAATCTATGCTCAGAAACAAAGAAATTATTTCAGGCAGCAAGGAATTTTCAGTCAGAAGACCTGGGTTCAAGTTTAGATTTCACTTCTGTGTGATGTTGGACAAGTAATAATCCTCTCTGAGTCTCAGCTCCTTCATTTCTTAAGGTATGATACAGACCCTAGTCAGCTTGCCTTATGAGGACCAAATGTGATAATTGCCAAGCCTCAAATGCAAACAAAGTCAGGGTCCCTTGCCAAAGGCCAACGGGATGAACCACTTGCTCCAGCAGTTGAAGGTGGAGCCCTGGTTTTTATTTTTTTTCTAGTCACTAAGTCTATCCATGCCTATCAAATTGGGCAGAAACCTGGGGAAGACAGACCAAGGGGATGGAGCAGGGAGAGTTGTGATGGTTGGAGAGGGGTCAAGCTATGGTGAAAGTGAACGTGTTAGTAGCTCAGTTGTGTCTGATTGTTTGCAACCCCATGGACTATAACACTCCGGGTTTCCCTGTCCTTCACCATCTCCCAGAGTTGCTCAAACTCAAGACGTTTGAGTCAGTGATGCCATCCAACCCAACTAGAGTGGGTAGCCATTCCCTTCTCCTGGTCCCCTGCATTGTAATCAGAGTCTACCCTCTGAGCCACCAGGGAAGCCCCAAGCTGTGGTAGACAAAGGAATTAAAAGGAATTATCATCCTAAATGAAATTCGAGTTAGACTTCCAGCAATAAAATGTTCAGTGCATGTTCTGGATTGGGAGCAAGTTATAGAAGAGGTCATAGTAAGTGTATTGGTGGGATGGGGGTAAGGGGGTAAGAGGATTGAGAGGAGGAGGGGAGATCAACTCAGAAGCAGAGAGTTCCATTGTGAGCCAGGTCAAAAAGCCAAATTAAACTCTATATGAAGTGTTGGTTTTCTAAATGAGAACTGTCTACACAGAAGCAGGAAGCTGTCGTTAAGTCAGATGTGCTTGTGTTTGCCGGTTGTTCAGACAAAAGTCTGATTTCTCTGTGTCTGGTTGAGGGTACTGGGAGTAGTGGAGATTGGACCTTTGCAGGGGGTAGCAGTAGGGGGGAGACAAGATGGCTAAATTGCATTATTATCATATTAGATACCAGAGTCAAGAGAAGATAAAGGAAACTTCCCTTACTTACCATTATTGTTGAAGGCTAACCTTGCATTGAGATTTAGTCTGTTAATTTATAAGGTTTATGAGCCAAATATAACCACATTTAAATGGCCATCCTTAGAGTTTATAATGACTTCTTATCTACTATTAGAAATAATCTTTACTGCACAGATAACTTTTATGACCATTGTAGAGATAGTTAACTGTTTTACATCACTGGTATAAAAGTCTTATTCCATAATAGCTGAGATAGCATAAGTGATGTCTATCAGGTTACCTGTGAGACGGGGTGAATCTGGTCCTCTACTGGATTGCAGCCCTTAAGAAGCAGCATCCTTTCAGGCTAGCCCCAGGGGCAAGTGTGGCATTGAATGATGACAAGTAGAATTCAGTCAAGGAAAAACAGAAAAGAACTGCAAAATAGTTGTCCAAATAAGAGAATAGACAGGTAAGGGAGCTACTGGGAGACAGAAATTTAGAACAAAATTTGGGACTGAACTTCATTAATCCTAATTGATAATTTTGTTAGCTCAGGCTTGCCTTTACAGGGCTGGGTGATCTCGTTCCACATTTCCAAAAGTCCAGCTATGAGCCTTAATTTTAAAAAAATTTAAATCCTTTCTCTATAAAAGCAATAATCAATTTAAAACAAAATAGAATTATAATTTCATTCACAAAAGTAACAAAACTAAAGATACCTAATATAAAGAAGAAAGACACACATTATTTAAGAAGGAAGTTATAAAATTTTACTGTAGAAGACTAAAAAATGAAACATTGGAAATTATACGGTCTTCTTGAATGGAATCCTTAATATCTCCCAAATTTAAATATTCTCTGATTAATCTATCAATGAAAAGCAATTATAGTTAGAATCACAAGAAAAGTTTTTTATTGGGGAAAATAATCCTAAAGTCATACAGGGAAACAAATTTATAATAATAGCCAAAAAATTAATTAAGAGGAATAGTGAGGAGGCTATGCATTGTCAGACAATAAAGTATAAGATATTGTATTGGTATAGGAGCAAACAAATTGAACAATGGAAGACAATCAAAATTCCAGGAATGGATTTTAACATATGTAGGAATTTAATGTTTGATAAAGCTGAAATTTCAGTTCCACGAGAAAAGGCTCACATATACCTGATTAATCCGTCAAGAAGAAAATAAAACTGGAATGCTATCACACACCACGTGTTCTCATTGTGTTGTTCAGTCACTAAGTCATATCCGCCTCTTTGTGAGTCAATGGCCTGCAGCACGCCAGGATTCCCTGTCCTTCACCATCTCCCAGAGTTTGCTCAAACTCACGTCCATTAAGTTGGTGATGCTTTTCAAACATCTCATCCTCTGTCATCCCCTTCTCCTCCTGCCCTCAATCTTTCCTAGCATCAGGGTCTTTTCCAGTGAGTCAGCTCTTCACAAAGTATTGCAGCTTCAGCTTCAGCACTAGTCCTTCCAATGAAATTTCAGGGTTGATTTCCTTTAGGATTGACTGGTTTGATGTCCTTACTGTTGAAGGGACTCTCAAGAGTCTTCAGCACCACAGTTCAAAAGCATCAATTCTTTGGCACTCAGTCTTCTTTATGGTCCAGCTCTCACATTCACACGTGACTACTGGAAAAACCATAGCTTTGACTATATGAACCTTTGTCAGCAAAGTGATGTCTCTGCTTTTTAACATGCTATATAGGCTTGTCATAGCTTTCCTTCCAAGAAGCAAGCATCTTTTAATTCCATGGCTGCAGTCACCATCCACAGCCCTTCTATTTGCCGTAAAGTGGTGGGAACCAGATGCCATGATCTTAGTTTTTTGAATGTTGAGTTTTAAGCCAACTTTTTGATTCCCCTCTTTCACCCTCATCCAGAGGCTCTTTAGTTCGTCTTCACTTTCTGCCATTAGAGTGGTATTATCTGCATAGCAGAAGTTGTTGCTATTTTTCATCCTCTTTTGCCCCCTTCTCCTTTTACCTCACTTCTCCTTATCCACCATTATCTTCTCATTCCCATGCTTTCCTTTGTTCTTCTATGAAATCACAGTGAGAAATGCAATGTTTCCTGCCATATCAGTAAACAAAAGATGTCATAGTCATCAGTGACTGCAGCTTTCTATTGTGAGCTGGTGAGCCCTGAAGAAACACAGGGCTGAAAAGAACACCTGCCATCTAGCAGCCATCAGACAGCAGCTACTCCCTATGCTGATCCCAGAGAAAACTCAAGATAGGAAAATACAGGCTATTGGCACCAGGTTATGAGGTGCATATCGAAAGAGTCATTTCAGTGAGCTCGGATTCTTGCATCTTTCCATACATAGAAAAGCTCTAAATTCCTTGACTTGGCATATATGGTCTCTTTAATTAACAGTAATATTTTGATGCTCCCAACTACCTGTCCTTTGATGCAAAATTCTTATATATCCTAGCTCCTGCCCTCGCCTCCTCAGAGAAGTTTGTTATAGCTATCTGAAAGCTGTCTCTAGGCTGCAGTCCTCATTTTGCCCCCAAATAAAACTTAACTTGCAACTCTCACATTGTGCATTTTTAAAATCAATGCATGTAATGTTCAGAATACAAAGAGAACATGCTCAGGATTGGGATGATGCTAGGGTGGAAGACGTGTTTCTGTCCCCGCTCATGTTTATGACTTTTTGATGTTAGGTAGTTAGAATAGGAAAAAGGAGTCCAGAATGGCAGTGGCTAAAAGACAAGGAAGGGGAAAGCCCAAGAAAATAGAACAAAGGAAGATCCAAGGACCGGAGTGAGGACCTCAGGTAGCACCAACAGCACTCCTGGCTAGCCCAATTTACATAGGGCAGTTCCCAGGGGGAGGAAAAAACATATAAAAAGAGGAGCCAAAGGGCAGGGGAAGGGGGCGTGCTCTCTGTCTCTCCCGCTGTCTCTCTCTCTTTGCATTGTTTGGGTCCTCATGCCCTCATGCCTCGAGGATGTATTTTCCTTTATTTTCTAAATAAAACTGATCTATAACACGGAGCTGTGATGCTGGTCTGTCCAAGAGCTGTAATGCTGGCCCATCTGAGAGCTATAATGCTGGTCTCTCGCTTCAAATTTTTGTTGTGACGAGACAGAATCAAGGAAATTACACACTCCCCTGACACTTCCAAGAATATTAGGAGACATTCAGGCTTCAAAATGTTGGAGCTCCATTGTAGCATTTCTTGGATGGCCATGAAAACGCATTCCTTTGGAAACTGGTCAACTTTTGAAGCATGGAAGAATCCGAAGTTGCTCCTGTCCTTTAGATATCTCAGAGGAAATTCCTCCTAGGTTTTCAAAATGTTGTAAAATCTTCCAGTTGCCCCTCCTTCAAAAGTGACAGTCCAGCGAGTAGGGAGTCAGGGGGAGAAGTAGCATTCAGGACCAAGATGCCAAGCTCCAACTGGTCATCGTGGGCCCCTCAACAATGTATTCCTTCCTTGTAGAGAGCTTGGCTGTGGATCACCTCTGATTGCACCGTCTCCACACTTCTGAATTTGTATCTGTGGGAACTTAGGTTTTGCAAGATATTTCAGGGTCCCCGTAATTTCTTGTGACCTTTTCTACTTATTGTTTATTATTTTTCAATGATAAACAAAACTATAGCATCTTTGGCCATCGATTCACACATTCTGTTTTAGAATCACAATGAATATAAGCTACCTCCTGTGAAAGACCAACAGTCAGTTAAGTGAAAACAAAACTGAAAGTTTTTGCCTTAAATATTCTATGCATCTTATCTCTCATCCCTTTCCTTCCTCTAGTTATGTTGTCTGTTCTTGTTCCAATCAAGCAAGACTGCCTCTGGGTGAAACACTTGTTCAGATATTTGTTATGGCTTTCAAGGCTTGGTTTTAGCTGCTGCTGCTGCTGCTAAGTCGCTTCAGTCTTGTCCGACTCTGTCCGACCCCATACACAGCAGCCCAACAGGCTCCACTGTCCCTGGGATTCTCCAGGCAAGAACACTGGAGTGGGTTGCCATCTCCTTCTCCTGATCTATCACAAACTTGCATTTCAAAGCTCTTCTAAAGTGATTACACACATTGAGATTTTTGTTAATTTCTTTTCCTAGAAAAATCAGAATTGTGAAATTTGTCTTTCTTCTCCTATCACGCCATTTAGCTGTGCTCATGTCCTTTCTGCTCACAACCTCTTTTCCTTCCTTAGCAGTAAAGCAGAGTGATGGAGAGAGCCAGTGCTAAAGCCAGGCCATCTTGGTTTGGATCAGTTTTATCCCCTACAATCCCAAGCAGCTGATTAACTCTCTGAGCCTCAGTTCTTTGCTTATTCACATAAAAGTCTTAGGACAATGGCTAGCAACTCTCGATGTTCATGAAATTAGCTGCTCTTGTGATTAATATTTATCAGTCTCTATAATCCTGACCCACTCTCCACTGGCTGCCATGATCCCTTGTGTGCTATGAACTAATGAAGACTCAAGATGCTAACAGTCCCCACACTTCCTTCTAATTTTATTGAAGATTAGCCATTGTAGGTCTCTGGATACAGACACAATGAAGAAAAGGAGCTAAGACTTCTGCCTTCAAGATGCTCACATCTTGACCAGAAGATGGCAAGGACCTCTAGGGGTGTGATAAGAGCCATTACATATAGTATGATGAGTTATAATAAAAGTCTGCAGAAAATTCTAGAAAGATTGAGTCATCCATCTGGGAATGGACATGGTAGTGAAGAGCCAGGGACATCCTTAGAGAGTAGCGGGTCTTGCGGGAGGTGAGCTGGAGAACTTTGTCCAGGTGGAGAGAATATTCTTGCCAAAGACATGGAATGGTCCATTTTGGAAAGGCATGGAGAGGTCAGTGGGTTAAAGTGAGGATGATCTATGCTCAGTGTGCTTGGATATAAGACCACAAATAATTGCTTAAAGGCAGAAAGCCCTTCTGGTGAGACCAGTCAAGATATAGCTTTTTTTTTTTTAATATAAATTTATTTATTTTACTTGGAGGCTGATTGCTTCACAATATTGTATTGGTTTTGCTGTACATCAACATGAATCCGCCATGGGTGTACCCGTGTTCCGCATCCTCAACCCCCCCTCCCACCTCCCTCCCCGTACCATCCCTCTGGGTCATCCCAGTGCACCAGCCCCAAGATATAGTTTTAAAATTCTTCTTTAAGGGCTTCCCTGGTGGTCCAGTGCTTGAGGGTCTGCCTGCCAATATAGGGACATGGGTTTGATCCCTGGGCAGGGAAGATCCCAGGAAATCCCGAGCCCCTGTTTCACAACCATTGAGCCCATGCTCCCTAGAGCCTATGTTCAGCAACAAAAGAAGCCACTGCAACAAAACTGAAAGTGAAGGGCTGGAAAAAGATATACCACGCAAATAGAGACCAAAAGAAAGCAGTGGCAATACTCATCTCCGATAAAATAGACTTTGAAACAAAGGCTGTGAAAAGAGACAAAGAAGGACACTACATAATGATCAAAGGATCAATCCAGGAAGAAGATATAACAATTATAAATATATATGCACCCAACATAGGAGCACTGCAATATGTAAGACAAATGATAACAAAGATGAAAGGGGAAATCAACAGTAACACAATAATAGCGGGAGACTTTAATACCCCACTCACACCTATGGAAAGATCAACTAAACAGAAAATTAACAAAGAAACACAAACTTTAAATGATACAATAGACCAGTTAGACCTAATTGATATCTATAGGACATTTCACCCCAAAACAATGAATTTCACCTTTTTCTCAAGTGCTCACGGAAACTTCTCCAGGATAGATCACATCCTGGGCCATAAATCTAACCTTGATAAATTAAAAAAATCGAAATCATTCCAAGCA
The DNA here is from genome assembly GCF_023091745.1 of Budorcas taxicolor. Taxonomy (NCBI): domain Eukaryota; kingdom Metazoa; phylum Chordata; class Mammalia; order Artiodactyla; family Bovidae; genus Budorcas; species Budorcas taxicolor. The sequence goes on along the minus strand of NC_068917.1, from coordinate 26,575,316 downwards.
TCTTTTCTGACCATAATGCATCAAGATTAGATCTCAATTACAGGAGAAAAGCTATTAAAAATTCCAACATACGGAGGCTGAACAACACGCTTCTGAATAACCAACAAATCACAGAAGAAATCAAAAAAGAAATCAAAATATGCATAGAAACAAATGAAAAAGAGACATTCAAGCATGGCAACTAGAGAGTAACCCTTCTTGCCACAAGTAGAGAAAGCCCTTCTGCAGCAACAAAAACCCAGTGGAGCTGGAAATTAAAAAAAAAAAAATTATCTTCTTTAAGACATTATGTTTTGTAACTTATTTAACTGGGACAGATGATAGTGTGACCACCAACAATTGATGAGTGAGTACATTACTAGGAGTGAGTCACAAAGAGGCGGTGGGGGTGGGGCAGGGCTAACGTTTATGGGGAACCAATTACGTGCAGGCTCTGTACAAAATGATGCACTACTGTGTGGAAGGCAGACCAGAATTTTTTGAATGAGAAAGCCAATTATGGTAACAATTAAAGTGAACAGAATAAAACAAGCTACTGTATATATTTTCATAGTATTTTCATATACATTATCTTATTACACTCAGTGTGGGTCTAAAATAATCCTCATTTTACAGGTAAGAAAAGCACATCTCAGGTTAAATGTACCAAAGATCACATAACCAGTGGAGGCAAAGGAATGAGCTACAAGATTAGGGGGACTGTGCTCTAAACTGGAGATGACGGAAATAATTCATGGCAAATCAATTGGTCTTAGGCTTCTGGAGTCAGAAGGATCCTGAGGCTTCATCTGGGATGAATGGAAAGAGTACTGTAATCAGCTAGCAATGTCTGTCATGAGATAGGGGGAAGGTAAGTTGCCATCCTTGTGTCTTATTTGCTTGAGCATGAATGAAGTAGGCTTTAAGTCTGAGGTAGATGAAGGAGGTTACGTAAAGGTGACCACAAGCTATAAAGGAGGCCGAGAAGCCCAACCTGGCACTGTTGCCGACCTAGATGGGATGGGGGTGGAGAAGGGGGCTCAAGAAGGAGGGAATATAATTACGACTGATTCATGCTGTACAGCAGAAACCAACACAGCATTGCAAAGCACTTTTCCTCCAATAAAAAAAATGAAGGTGGAAAGAATGATATAGGGATTTTTCTAATTTAATACTGTTTTTAAACCTGGTATTGTAAATATGGGGCTTCCCTGGTGGCTCAGCAATAAAGAATCCACCTGCCAATGCGGGAGACCTGGGTTTGATCCCTGGGTCGGAAAGATCCCCTGGAGGAGGAAATGGCAACCCACTCCAGTGTTCTTGCCTGGGGAAATCCCATGGACAGAGGAGCCTGGCAGACTATAGTCCATGGGGTGAAAAAAGAGTTGCGCAGGATTTAGGGACTAAACAATAGGAACATCAACCTAGGAGGGACAATTGAGAAGCCTTGACTGCACACACATCTATTTACTATTCATCATAAACTCGTGAATTCTACAGCTTGTCGTATACAAGACATTCAAGACACAGTGCCTGCCCTTAGGGAGTTCCATATCATTGGAGAAGACAGTTAGAAGGCAGGATGGTAGCCTCAGTCACATGGGTATGAGAGAGTTGCTGAAGTACAGAGAATAGAGAACAGTCCTTCTTGGCACACATGACTAGATTCCCTATCTGGTGAAGCAAACAGAAGCAGCTTGAGACTATGAATTTCAGTTCTAACACTCAAAGATTTCCTATTTTACCTGGTATTCACCTCTCTTTAAGATTATAATTGAATGTAAAAGACTTTTCCTGCATTTTTTAAATAGGTTTAAAGCAAAAGGTCTGGATTAATATATATCTACATAAGAATCCTTATATTTATGTCTTATGTAGATATGTCTACATAAGAATTTTTATATTTATATTGTATTTAAAAATAATCCTTATATTTATATTTATGTCAGATTATATTTATGTCCTTATATTTATTAAATCCTTATATTTATATTTATCCTTATATTAAATCCAAATATTTAAATCCTTATATTTATTTATAAAAAATCCTTATATTTATGTCAAAATTATGTGACTTTGGACAAATTTCCTAATCTCTCTGAGGTTCGGCTTCATTGCTTTAAAAATGGGCTAATGATATGATATCACTTATATGCGGAATCTAAAATAGAACACAAATGAATGTATTTCCAAAATAGAAACAGACTCACAGACATAGAAAATGAAACTTGTGGTCAGCAAAGGGCAAAGGGGGGAGAGAGATAAATTAGCAGTTTGGGATTAGCAGATACAAACTACTACATATAAGATAGATAAACAACAAGGTCCTACTCTATAGCATGGGGGCTATAGTCAACATTCTGTAATAAACCATAATGGAAAAAATATGAAAAGAATATGTATATATATATGTATAACTGCATCAGTTTGCTGTATACCAGAAATGAATGCAACATTGTAAATATACTATGCTTCAATTAAATAATTTTTAAAATGGGCTAATGAAATTATCTCTCTCTTAAAATTTAAAATATGAGATATTCTAGCTAAATCTCTGGCACAATTCCTGATACATACATATGAAGTGCTAGACATATATTAGCTGCTTTACCATTGGCTACATCGACTACTCGCCTCTACTCAAACACAGATTAAGCCCCTGTAGTAAGAAAATACATAAAACTAGGAAGAGGAAAGCTGAAGTTTTCATTAGCACATAGTCTTCATTATGTTAAATACAAACTGACTTTCATGCTGATGGCAAGCAGGAATAGAGGAATTGATGGCAAAAAGAAGAAATGATTCTTAATTAGAATCTCCTGATACCATCAAAGAAATTCTTAACACATAAGAACTTCAGAGTCATCTTTTCTTATCATTAGTCAAAAGAATTCGGTTTAAAATATGTAACAGCAACCAAAACTTTGAATGCTCTAATGAAATAAACTCATTTCATGATAGTGTTAAACGATGATTTAATTACAGTATTTATTTCAGTACATTCTTTAATGGATAAATAAATGGTTCCATGCAAAAGTCTTCCTCAATAAATTGCATCTATACAGTTTTAATACTTAGGCGCATACAAAAAATTGTCTGTGATTTGAGATAGACAGCTGTTTTTTTAAGCAGCACTTGAAAGTGCTCTTGAAACTTAACCCCCAAACTCTGATTTTCAAATGGACAACAGGGATTTACCAAATATGTGATGAAGAATCATGTTTTCATGTTCTTTAATTTTGGCAGGAACTCTTGTTTCAATTGAAAACATTCCCTTACCGTCGTGGAAACCCAGAGGGCAATCATGAGTTTAGACCTGAAAAATAAAACTGAGAGAAAAGACTGGAACAACATCTGGTTGTCATTTTGAAGGCCACAGAGAGGGGAAGTGGTTTTCCACTGCTAGTTAAGCAAAGGCAGGCACACGTTCCACATAATGTGGAGGGCAGACAGTGAAAATGCAAAGAGACGGAAGCTCCCCTTTCATTCACCATGAATGAAGCAGGTGCTGACTGTGAATGAAGCAGTTAGGATTGCTTAGTTTAGGATCCTGATGTCATTTTATATTTTAAGGTAAAGGTTTTCTGTTTACATTTGGAGCCTCTCAAAATCGCTTTGAGAGATACGACCATGTCACTCAATTGGGCTCCTCCACCATAAAGATGAACCTTAGTAGGTCCTCAAAGACCACAATTAGAAATATTGCAAATCACTATCTCTGAATTTTCAGCCTTACAAATTGTTCTATGTCTAGAAAGAAACTAAGGAAGGAAGGAAGGGGAGAGGGAGGGAGGAAGAAAGGGGAAGAAGGAAGGAAGGGGAAAAAGTGATGCTTTTGTTTCAAATACACATTTACAATTGTTGTTGCTGTTTCATTGCTAAGTTGGGTCCAGCTCTTTTTGTGACCCCATGGAGTGTAGCCCGCCAGGCTCTTCTATCCATGGGATTTCCCCAGCCAAGAACACTGGAGTGGGCTGCCATTTCCTTCTCCAGGGGATCTTCCCAACCCAGGGATCAAATCACATCTCCTGCACTGGCAGATGGATTATTTACTGCTGAACCACCAGGGAATCCCCCCAGAAATGTGTACTAAATACAGTCCCTTTGTTGGCAAAGTAATGTCTCTGCTTTTTAATATGCTGTCTAGGATGATCACAACTTTCCTTCCAAGGAGTAAGCATCTTTTAATTTCATGGCTGCAATCACTATCTGCAGTGATTTTCGAGCCCCTCAAAATAAAGTCAACCACTGTTTCCACTGTTTCCCCATCTATTTGCCATGAAGTGATGGGACTGGATGCCATGATCTTCGTTTCCTGAATGTTGAGCTTTAAGCCAACTTTTTCGCTTTCCTCTTTTACTTTCATCAAGAGACTCTTTAGTTCTTCACTTTCTGCCATAAGGGTGGTGTCATCTGCATATCTGACGTTATTGATATTTCTCCCAGCAATCTTGATTCCAGCTTGTGCTTCCTCCAGCCCAGCGTTTCTCATGATGTACTCTGCATAGAAGTTAAATAAGCAGGGTGACAATATACAGCCTTGATGTACTTCTTTTTCGTATTTGGAACCAGTCTGTTGTTCGATGTCCAGTTCTAACTGTTGCTTCCTGACCTGCATACAGGTTTCTCAAGAGGTCAGGTGGTCTGGTATTCCAGTATGGTCTTTCCAGTAGTCATGTGAGAGTTGGACTGTGAAGAAAGCTGAGCGCCGAAGAATTGATGTTTTTGAACTGTGGTGTTGGAAAAGACTCTTGAGAGTCCCTTGGACTGCAAGGAGATCCAACCAATCCATCCTAAAGGAGATCAGTCCTGGGTGTTCACTGGAAGGACTGATGTTGAAGCTGAAACTCCAATACTTTGGCCACCTGATGCGAAGAGCTGACTCATTTAAAAAGACCCTGATGCTGGGAAAGATTGAGGGCAGGAGGAGAAGGGGATGACAGAGGATGAGATGGTTGGATGGCATCACTGACTCAGTGGACATGGGTTTGGGTAGACTCCGGGAGTTGGTGATGGATAGGGAGGCCTGGCGTGCTGTGGTTCATGGGGTCACAAGGAGTCGGACACGACTGAGCGACAACTGAACTGAAATACAGTCCCATCTCCCTGTTAGGAAATAAAGAATTTGGGGCTTTCCTGATGGCCCGGTGATTAAGAATTTGCCTTGCAATTCAAGGGACATCAATTTGGTCACTGGTCCTGGAAGATCCCACATACTGTGGAGGAACTAAGCCCGTGCATCACGACTGGAGAAACCCATGCACCCTAGTGCCCATGCTCTGCAACAGGAGCAGTGGAGAAGCCTGTTTGCACCACAACTAGAGAGTAGCCCCCACTCGCCACAACTAGAAAAAGTTCTTGAGCAACAACAAAGATCAGCACAGCCTCAACAATAAGTAAATAAAAATAAACTGGAAAAAAGAAATGAAGAATTACTAAATAATACCATTGTCTGAGCCCATAAAATTTTGCAGGTCTTTGAATCTTGCCGCTAGTACTTCATAACCACTTGACTTAACTACCGAAGTCTGGAGTGTTACGATCTCTAATCTGCTCTTTTTTGAGCCTATTTTTTTTTAATTATTATAAAATGCTGTATTGAGAAAGATGTGATACATGCAGAGGGCTTTGGAATTACATGATTATTTTGGCCATGAAGGAAACAGTATTACAACTAGTTAAGGATCACAGCATATTTTAGAGCCCCTGCAAACCTTGTTACTTCATGATCGGACCTGGGGAAAAGCCTATAAAAACATGTTGTTCTCCTATTTTGGCTGTTAATGGTGGGCAAGATCTCTGACAGATAGTTCTCTACTGGAGGCAAGTTGTGCTTCACACACAGCCAGGTAGGTGACTACTTAGTGTCACAGCCAGGAGCATTTGGACAATGGGTTCCACAGGGAATATCTTCTCCAAGTTGATCACTGACAAGTTTATTCAGATCAACAAATCCGAATTGTAAACTGTTCTCCCACTGCTTCCCTCCACTATGGTTTTCTCTGAGTTATTACCATTTATCACTTTCAGCCAATCAAAAGAAAAAAAGAATAAGAAGAAAAAGTTAGGAGATTTTAGACTTGTTGATGAAAAATATGTCACTGATGAGTGAGATGATGTCTCCCTGGAAGTTATCACAGCTTAATAGTCCATCATCCTTGCTCAGAACCTTCAAAAGCCTTTTTGGTTCCATCTCAGCGTTTCCTAGGGCTTCACAGGTGGCAATAGTGGGAAAGAACCCACCTGCCAAAGCAGGAGGTGTAAGAGATGCGGGTTTGATCCCTGGGTTGGGAAGATGCCCTGGAGGAGGGCATGAAAATCCACTCCATATTCTTGCCTGGAGAATCTCCATGGACAGAGGAGCCTGGCAGGCCACAGTCCGTGGTGCCGCAAAGAGCCGGACCCAACTGAAGCGACTTAGCACACACACATGCACGGTGTTTCCCAATCACTCAGCCTGTGGGCTGCCTGTGTTTTTCTATTCCCAAGTGATGATCAGAGAGGGAAGCAAGACAGAAAAGGGAAGAGAGGCTCATTAGGAACTGGTAACAGCTCCCTGTGACGAGACATCTAAAAATGGAATGCTGTCTCTGTCATCTTTTTCACTGCGGCATTCATTTGGCTGTGCTATCAGGGAATGCGGACAGAGAGTCAGCCTGAAAGTCTCATATGGGGCACCAAACCTGAAGTGATTTCCAGTAGGAGGCTGGGTTCAGGCAACAATGTCTGTGAAATTGTATGATGAAAGACAGAAAGTGTATTGCACGAGGAGTCAGAATAAAACAAGTCCAGCTCAATTTTTCTTTCTAAAAATACATTTGAGATTGTCATGGCTTCATGCTAAATTCTGTCATAGTGGCCAACCAACCATGCTGTTGATTTTACTGACATAGAAGAGAGTAATTGAGCTATCTGAGACTTTCTGCAAATTTTATGAAATTCCATTTTGCCATAAAGGTGGTGGTGCTTTGTAATAAAGGCTCCCATGCTTCAGCAAGGGAAGACAGATGGTAACAGTCAGTAAAGAAAAGAAAATCTTCCATCTTTAAGCTCTTATTTGTGCTCAATAGGTCCTGCACAAAGAGCGATTCAGAATGCAATAGTACACCACACCTACTTCACACCTGCCTCCCCAGGACTGACCCTGGGGTAAAACCAAAGTTATCGGATGAAGCAGCTTGAAAATGGAAACTTCTTTGTTGATCTTCACAGAAAATATTATAATGTAGCTCAGAAAGGCTGAGCTTACTTATTGGCTTAAAAAATCCAAGGTTTTTAGCCCTAAGAAATAAGAACAAAGTTAAGTAAACCGAAAGAAAATATCTCTCATGCAGAACACATTTATCATTTCAGGGGTAGGATGTAGAGTAGGAAATCAATCCATGGGATTCAACTATGTTGGATTTTAGGAGGGTTCAAGTTGCAGACCGAGGTGAAGAAGCTAGTATTGAATGTTATCCCCCTCCCCACGTGTGGTTCCCCTTCCTCAAGAGTTGCTAAGATTCACACAGAGGCCAACTGGTCTGAGGCCCTTTCCTCAAATATATTCTGGTCTTTTAAACTATAAAGTTTACAGCATATATGATGGAAGGGATGATATTAACAGCCTTTGAAGATTTTTATGACATTTTAGTTGACCATTTTTCCTCTTGGCTTCCTAGCAACATTTCAAGGAAAGTTGAAGTTGTCTGTGCCCCTGTCTGTTGCAACTAGAGGAAGCTGAGGTAGGGGATAAGTGACCCTCTTTCAAAGGCAAGATCCAATAGAAAAGTTGATAAACTCCCTTCTGCCCCACACAAAGAAGTACCTAAGAGAGTAGGGGAGAAGACACAGAGGTACTTTATCTTCTGTATTATGTGTTGATATGTGTCCCTCGTGGCTCAGATGGTAAAGAATCTGCCTGCAATACGGGAAACCCGGGTTTGATCCCTGGGTCAGGAAGATTCCTTGGAGAAGGAAATGGCAACCCACCAGTATTCTTGCCTGGAGAATTCCATGGACAGAAGAACCTGTCCATGGGTTTGCACATGGGTTTGCAAAGTGTCAGACACAACTGAATGGCTGACACTTTCACTTTCCCCTAAATTTAAATGTTGAAATCTTAACCCCCAATACCTGAGAAGGTGAACTTATTTGGAAATAGAGTCATTGCAGATGTAAATAGCTAAGTTGGAATGAAGTCATTTCCTGGACTAGGGTGGGACCCCTAATCCAATAAGACTGATGTCCTTATAAAAAAGTGAAAATTTAAATACAGACGTGCACACAGAGGGAACAGCAGAAAGAGATAAAGGCAGAGATGAGGATGATGCAGCAGAAACTCAGGAATGCCGAAGATTCCAACAAACCACCAGAAGTTAGGAGAGAGGCACGGGGCTAAGATTCTCCTTAACAGCCCTAAGCCAACACCTTGATTTTGAACTTCAAGTCTTCAAACTGACTCAGTAGATTTCTGTAGTTCTAAGCTACCCAGCTTGCAGTACTTTGTTATGGTAGCCTTAGCAAATGAATACAACCTGCCACCAAACTCTGAATTTCACTAGGGTTAAGAGAATGTCATCTGTAGGTGAGAGAGCAGACATTAAATAGAACTATCATAGCTTTGTTGGATGAGCTAAAGAGCAGACACATGTCCTATACCATCAGTTGAAGGCTTGGCAAAACCCGCCACTGAACAGGAAAGCCTTCTCAGTGCTCCTAAGAACAGCAGTTGAAATGCAGTCAGACAGGAACAGTACTTTTTCCTCTTCTTGGCTGCACTGCACGGCATGTGGGACCTTAGTTCCCTGACCAGGGACTGAACCTGTGCCTCTTACATAAGAAGTGTGGAGTCTTAGCCACTGGACTACCAGGGAGATCCCTACTCTGTGTTGTACAGAGATAGCTTTATACCCAGTATGTATATAGAGGATGGTGATCTCTTTAGGTGGCTCCCTGTGTCTAGCCAGTCACACACAGTTCCAGCTTCAGAGATCCCTCACTAACTTTGTGGTGAGCTGAGAAGAGGTTCTAGGGTCATGAAAGTAAAAGTGAAAGTGAAGTCAGTCAGTCGTGTCCAACTCTTTGTGACCCCGTGGACTGTAGCCTACCAGGCTCCTCCATCCATGGGATTTTCCAGGCAAGAGTACTGGAGTGGGTTGCTGTTTCCTTCTTCAGGGGATATTCCTGACCCAGGGATTGAACTCAGGTCTCCCACATTGTAGGCAGATGCTTTACAGTCTGAGCCACCAGGGAAGTGATTCTAGGGTTACAGGAGTGTTTTATTAATAACACCAACTGTTGCTTCTCAGTCTGATTGAGAATTATAATTTCAGTCATTTCAAAGATTAATCCCTGTGATGCTGGCAACATTGGAGTAAAGTTGTGAATATGAAAAGAGCATATTAAGGCTAAGAGAATTCTACAAAAAAAAATTTTCATCATAGGTGTCTATAAACTGACCCTTTCTCAGTCCTCGTTCAGCTACCATCTCCTCATGCTCAAACCCTCAGTAGCCTCTCGGCTTCTAGCCCCAGCCTGCTCTAATCCACCCCTTCCAGCCGTGACCAGAGTCCCTGTCATAAAAAGTTCTGACCAGGCCACTCCTCTCTTAAATACTCGACTCTCCAGGCCCTCAGCATCTATACCAATTTGAATTCCAGCTTCAGTTCCTTCTCACTCTTACCCAGTTCCTGTCCTTCGTGACATTCCCTGAACAGGTCACTTGTTTCATGATTCTTTTGTGCAGGTTGCTCTTTTCTGAAATGTTCTCTCTCCCATCCTTTTTATTTTTAAATGCTACCCTGTCTTCAAATCCAAGTTTGAACAGTTTCTCTGTGACCGCTGCTCAAGTCCCGTCAGACAGAATACATCTTGGCTTCTATAAAAAACGGTTCGTTACATTAAAATGACATTTATCATCATGCTATCATTTTTAGTCATATAATTAACCTGTTTCTTTCCTTGAAGATGAGCTTCTTGAGGATAGTTCCTGTACCTTGTTTGTGGATGTAAGCCCAGTGCTTAGCAGTGTCTGGTGTGGTGAGGTTGTAGGAAGTCTTGTAAATCACTGACGTGCTTAGTGTGTAAACAGCAGCTCACACCGGACGCACAAGGAAAAGGTCAGCAGGGTAAGCACCTCTCCTCCCTTCTAAGGATAGGCAGACCTGCCTGCAGAACTTCATGAAAGTTAGAGTGAAGCGATGTATAGATGGGGTTACTTCCAAAAGCAGGAGAGATCGATGAGGGAGTGGGTGGGTTCTGGCTTCTTTTCCAGTCCTCTATTTCAAGGCTCGGATAAGAAACACTTAAGAAGGTTCACCTGGCTTCAGGCTGGCTGAAACAATATATTCAGGAAGGTGTCATCATCTATCTCTCCCTTCCGCTCTCCTCTGAGTTGGTTTTATTCCTCAGCATTTCTTCCAATGTGGGACATGTCAGACTCACCAGAGAAGGGCACCATCTAAAGCTGTGCAGAATATAAGTTGTGCAGCCGGAAGTGGCAGTCCTGGTCCCAAGCTTACACTGAACCAGGCACCCGCTGCCATAGACAGAGGCTCCTTCTTCCTCAGCATTCCAGCCGGAGTCCTCCTTGTCACTCTCCTGGCCTCAGCTTGTGTCTCGTAGCTCCTCCTCACCAGCCGCTGTAGCCATGACGACGCCTGTGCTCTCAGCGCCCCAGCCTGGGTCAGAGGCCCATTCACACAGCTGGGCATGGCCCCAACCCACAGCTGTCAGTGGTGGTCCTAGAGGCCAGGTGGGCCATAACAGATGTCCAGTGTAACAGCTGAGCACAGTTCAGGCCATCACAGGAGACTGACAAAGCCTAGCTCTCCTTCCTATTCACCCTTTCCTATAGTCTTCTACCCATCTCTTTCCTTGACATTTCAAAAATTTGTAAAACAATTGGTCTTGTTTCTTAAGACCTCTTTGCAGAGGCCACTTACAGAATGTTGAAAGTTGGAATTTTAGGAGTGTCTTATTTATAGTTTGTAATCAGAGATGCTGAATGTTCTTTTCCAATATCTGTACATGACTTTGGTAAAAATGACATTCCTTTATTATCCCAAAGGACTTGCCTTTTGTGTGAGATTTGGGGAAGGCTGCTCCTTAAGCTCACTTAATTTTATGTGAGAAATTTCTACAATCTGGGGGACTTCCCTGGCAGTCCAGAGGTTAAGACTTCACCTTCTAAGCAGAGAGTGCAGGCTCAGTCCCTGGTTGGGGAGCTAAGATCCCCAGCTAGGGGCTGAGCCCATATGCCTCACAGCCAAAAAGCCAAAACCTAAAGCAGAAGCAGTATTGTAGCAAATTCATCAAAGACTTTAAAATTGGCACAAATCCAAAAAATCTTACGAAAGGGAAATTTCTACCATTTTTATTCATATGTAATTAAGTTAAACACTGGGCACCTTCCACAGGCGAGGCCATGTGCTAAACCAAATTGTACATCCTGGACATTTATTCCTCAAAAGTTTGAGATATGACTATCGCCCATTTTCATAACTTGCCCAAGATGATACAGCTTGAAATTATCAGAACCCTCATTAGCTCTCAAGTCTATAAAACCTGTGCTTTTTTCACTAAAATAAGCCTTTTTTTTTGAATATTTGGATTTTTAAATTTACAAATTGCCACTTCATTCTTTTCTGGATTAATAAATCATTTTCTGCTTTGAAAACTATTTGTTTTACCTCTGGATTTTCCTTAAAAAAAAAAAAAAGAAAGAAAGAGAAGGAGCCAAGTTAAAAGGTAAAAGGAAAGAGAAATTTTGTTGTGTATTTCCATTAAACAATAGGGCACGGACCGTTTTTCTTACACATGCCTATGAGATAACGAAAGCCACTGGTATGAGACTTGAAAAGGAAACTGCATGCAGAGCCTTCTTGCTACAACAAGGATTAAACCATAGTGGTCGAGAGAAGGAAATGCAGCCTTACCAAGGAAAACTGACTCACCCTTCAGACAGCTGCCTCCAAATACCTGAAGGAAAAATGTTCTCTGTAGAAGCTGATAAACAGCAGATGGGAATTTCCTGCTAATCTCCATAGAGCAAGGCAGTGAAAGTCCTTTTCTGAATGGGTGGGGCTGGAAGGGAGACAAACTTCTTGAGAGCAAGGAGCAGGCCTTCTGCAGAAGGCCCTGATAAGCCCTTGGAGCAAAGCCAGGAGCTGGAGCCCCTGGACCACAGAACTCCTTGTGCTCTCTTTAAACCGCAAGATCAGTGCTATGGTGTTGCATAAAGGTTAACAGTTTGACCAGTTTGACAGACAGCTCCCCGGTGGTCAGTGGTAAAAGAATCTACCTGCCAATGCAGAAGACGCAGGTTTGATTCCTGGGTTGGGAAGATCTCCTGAAGGAGGAAGTGGCAGCCCACTCCAGTATTCTTGCCTGGGAAATCCCATGGACAAAGGAGACTGGTGGGCTACAGTCCATAGGGTCGCAAAGAATTGGACATGACTGAGCATGCGCGCACACACACAGATGATTACAGGGTGTTGAAAACATGGTTTCTGGTTCCAAATATATCTCTCTTCTTACCAACTGTAGACTTGGGTAAGTTACTTAATCTTACTGAGTCTTGGTTTTCTTATATGTAGAAAGAAGACAGTAATACTTTCCTCTATGGTTTTCAGAAGCATTAAACAAGATGGTGTACATTTGTAACACATTTAGCAGAGTCCCTTGCAGAACAAATGTCCTTAAGAAATGTAGTTGTTATTGTTGTGTTTGTGTTATGCTTTATAGCAGATATTTACATTATAAAGACATAAATATAATTACCTTGATGATTCCTCAAAAATTAAATATGGAATTACCATATGATCTAGCAATTCCACTTCTGGTTAAGCTTGTGTCTTTATGTAAATTACCCCCAGCCACTTAGCTATTGAGGTCTAAAAGATCACTAATGCAATAAATTCAGGTTATCATACTCAAAGATTTAGAAAAAATACAAATGCCTGGGGCTGAAATAGATATTTTCACACTCACATTTATAGCAGCATTAATCAAAATAATCAAAAGTCCATCAGTGAAGGAATGAATAAACAAAATGAGATATATACTTACAATGGAATATTGTTCATCCATTAAAATGAAGGAAATTTTGATACATGCTACAACATAGCTGAAACTTGAAGACATTATAAGTGAAATAAGTCAGTCACAAATGAAATAAAGACTATGAGTCCACTTATATGGGGTAGCTAGAGGGTTGAAATTCATTGTTGCTATTTAGTTGCTAAATCATGTCCAATTCTTTTTCAATCCCTTGGAATGTAACCTGTCAGGCTCCTCTATCCAAGGGATTTCCCAGGCGAGAATACTGGAGTGGGTTGCGTTTCCTTCTCCAGGGGATCTTCCCAACCCAGAGATTGAATCACGTCTCCTGCATTGCAGGTGGATTGTTTACCACCTAGCTACCTGGGAAGCCCCATTTGAATTCATAGAGATAGAAAATAAAATGGTGATTGCCATGGTTGGGAGGAGGGGAAATAGAGAACTAGTGTTTCATGGGTATAGAGTCTCAGCTGGGAAAGAGAAAAAAACTCTGAGGTTGTGCGGTGATGGTTACACAACAGTGGAAATGGATTTAGCGCTATAAAACTGTACACTTAGAAATGGTTAAAATGGTAGATTTTATATTGTGTATATTTTACCACAATAAAAGAAAAAAATTGTTTGTTCTTTGTTTTCTGCAGCTTGAAATGCAGTTGGTGCAGGTGTGTAACGTAGAAAGTGCTCTGGGCTTTTTTCCAGAGTTTTAGTAGGAGAGGATCAACTTCTTGGGCAACCTTTTAAAATATGAGAGACTATTGCAATGTGACATAAAAACCTCTTACAATCTAACTGCTGACAATGTTGAACTTAGACTGTAAGGGCCTACTGGGGCTTCTCTGGAGGCTCAGTGATAAAGAATCCGCCTGCCAATGCAGGAGACATATTTGATCCCTGGGTTGGAAGATCCCTTGGTGAAGGAAATGGCAACCCAATCCAGTATTCTTGCCTAGGAAATCCCATGAACAAATGAGGCTGGCAGGCTACAGTCTATAGGGTCACAAAGGAGTCGGATATGACTTAGTGATTAAACACACATCACAAGGGCCTATTGATTTAATCTTATCTTGGAATCTTATTAAGAGATAGTAGGCCATCAAACAATGTATGCTGATTCTGAAAAAGGGACACAAGATACTGTGGCTTCATTTTATATTTCTTCCTTCTTATCTGTTTTTAAGAACTTTAATGAAGCATAATTGATATCCAATAAACAGCATATTTAAAGCGAACATTTGGTTTTGATGCACCAAATGGTTTTGAAATCATGGACACCAACACAGAGAACATATTCATATCCTTCCAAAAGTTTCCTCATGTCTGTTTGTAATTCCTGCCTCCATCTGGTTCCTTAGTCCCACCACACCCATCCTCAGGTAACCACTGATCTGCTTTTTGTTATTATAGCTTTCCTTTCTAGAACTTTGTAGGAATGGGACAATACAGAATGTATTCTTTGTCTGTCTTATATTCAGCATAATTTTGAGATTTACCCATGCTATTGTGTGTATCAGAGATACATCCCTTTTTATTGTTGAGTATTATCTGGATATACTACAATCATTTCTTTAATCATTCGTGATGGGCATTTGAGTTGTTTCTAATTTGGGGATATTAGAAGTGAAGTTCCTACAAACATTCATATACAAGTGTATGTATAGAAAGATGCTTTCCTTTCTCTTTGATAAATAACTGAGTGGAACAGCTGGGTCATATAGTAGGTGTGTATTTACCTTATTAAGAAACTATAGAATAGTTTTCCAAAGTGATTCTGCCATGGTTTACTTCTACCAGCAGTGTAATGAGAGTTCCAGTCGTTCTATACCGTTGCCAATGACTGATGAAGTCAGTCTTTAACTTTAGCCTTCTGATAAGTGTGCAGTGATGTCTCATGGTGGCTTTAATTTGCATTTCCTTAATGACTAATGATATTGATCGATCATCTTTTTCTGTCCTATTAGCCACCTTATTGGGTTGACCCAAAAGTTCATTCGGGTCTTTCCATAAGATGTTATCAGTTCAGTTCAGTTCAGTCGCTCAGTCGTGTCCGACTCTTTGTGAGCCTATGAATCGCAGCACGCCAGGCCTCCCTGTCCATCACCAACTCCCGGAGTTCACTCAAACTCACGTCCATTGAGTCCGTGATGCCATCCAGCCATCTCATCCTCGGTTGTCCCCTTCTCCTCCTGCCCCCAATCCCTCCCAGCATCAGAGTCTTTTCCAATGAGTCAACTCTTCACATGAGGTGGCCAAAGTATTGGAGTTTCAGCTTTAGCGTCAGTCCTTCCAAAGAAATCCCAGGGCTGATCTCCTTCAGAATGGACTGGTTGGATCTCCTCGCAGTCCAAGGGACTCTCAAGAGTCTTCTCCAACACCACAGTTCAAAAGCATCAATTCTTTGGCGCTCAGTCTTCTTCACAGTCAACGTTTTGGCCAACCCAGTATCTTCTTTGGTGACATGTATTCAAGTCTTCGTCCATCTTTTATTGGGTTGTTTTACTGTTTCTGAGATTTGAGAGTTCTTTATCCATTGAAAAATCCTTTACCATGTGTGTGTCTTAAAAATATGTCTCCCAGTCTGTCATAGATCTTTTCATTTCCTTAAGAAGGAAGGAAACTTTTGAAGGGAGCTCCATTTTTTCTTATTCCTAATGAAGTTGGAGTTTCCTAAGAACATGCTACACAGGGAATTATAAACCAAAGCAGAGATTTTGAAACAGAATGCCAACTGAAGCCAAATTTACTAATAATTGTTTGATGGGAACAAGTTTCTGGGGTATTATCCATCAAGTCAGTAACAAGGTAAGTGATTAACTTGGTCCTGCTAAATTAAGAGAGTATATTTCTGTGCTGGCAATTCTAGTCCAATGTCAGAGTTTGATTGTTTTAAACTAACTAGTCTAAGAGATTTTAGACAATTAAACTGAGGTTCATAAAGCAACAATCTATGTTAAGAAAAAAGGATAAATTCATAAACTGTTACTTTTTCAAGCTCAATAAGCATCAGTGCAACAGATTTAGAGAAAATGTTTGCAATTAGCAAGACCTGATTCTGGGTGCCCTTCACCTTCCAGCTGCGCTGCCAGCTGCTGGCTCTCTGTCTATGTCTCAGACCAGTCAAAACAGAAGTCCGTATCAGTGAGGGCCTTGCCTATGGCTGGACAGACCTCAAGTGTGTCACTTGTAGAACTGGACCAGGATGGCTAGTGGACATTCTGCAGGAAGGGTAGTGGCTATGGTAGGTCCTCATGTAATCAAACGGGTTCCTGTGTAATCAAAAACCATTTCACACTCATTATCTGATCTAAACCACACACACACACAGCACGAAGCAGGCTTTCATGTTTCCTTGTACCTATTTGCTATTCATTTATCTCTTTTATTCAAATATATCACCCACTTTTTATTGGGTTATTTTCTCATTGTTGAGTTGTGAGAGTATTCTTAATACATTCTGGACACAAGTCCTTCATCAGATATGTGATTTGTAAACAGTGTCTCCCAGGTTGTGGCATGCTCTTTTCATTTTCTTAAGAGCACTTTATGAACAAGTTCCTGCATCAGATACATCTGGGACCTAAAAGTGCCTAACGACACCAAAAATTCCTAAATACCAGCTTTGTTAAGTGCAAAAACTACCATACAAATGTACATTGATATTACGCCCGTATCTACATGTCCGTTTGGTTAGGCAATGTTTAAGTTCTTATGTTAACTGAGATGTTTGCCAGGGCCTCCTAACTGCTTGACCCCTTAATCCATGTCTTCTGCATGATTTCCTTGGGAGGTAGAGGAGTGGGAGTGGGAAGCGGCTCTGCCTTCTGTCCCCACTGATTTGGTTCGTGTACAAACGTCTAGACACCCTCTGCTTGCTTGCCATATGATTTCATCCCTGAACATGTTGGGGCCTTTGTGTGGGCAGCCTTCTCTACTGAAGGTTTGAAGAAGATGAAGGAGACAATTTCATCACATCAACGCACATGATTTCAGGTTGCCTATAAGGCAACTTTATTTGCCCTCGCTAGAAATTTTTCACTGCTGCCTTATTCCAGGGAGCATCACAGCTCCAAGTGTTTCTCTGTCTTTCCTCCTCAAAAACAGATGCCCCCAAACATGCGATTGGTGTGGCAATGTCTTTTGTGTTGCCATATGCACAACCTCAAGATCTCACCTTGTTTCGCAAGAGGCCCATTTGGTATTTTTTCCCAAGAACCAGCACTTTCCTAGTGAGGTGCAACTAAAATGATTACAAGCAATAAATGCTGGAGAGGGTGTGAAGAAAAGGGAACCCTCTTACACTGTTGGTGGGAATGCAAACTACTACAGCCACTATGGAGAACAGTCAGGAGATTCCTTAAAAAACTGGAAATAGAACTGCCTTATGACCCAGCAATCCCCCTGCTGGGCATACACACCAAGGAAACCAGAATTGAAAGAGACACGTGTACCCCAGTCTTCATCGCAGCACTGTTTATAATAGCCAGGACATGGAAACAACTTAGATGTCCATCAGCAGATGAATGGATAAGAAAGCTGTGGAACATATACACAATGGAGTATTACTCAGCCATTAAAAAGAATACATTTGAGTCAGTTCTAATGAGGTGGATGAAACTGGAGCCGATTATACAGAGTGAAGTAAGCCAGAAAGAAAAACACCAATACAGTATACTAACACATATATATATGGAATTTAGAAAGATGGTAACGAGAACCCTGTATGCGAGACAGCAAAAGAGACACAGATGTATAGAACAGTATTTTGGACTCTGTGGGAGAAGGAGAGGGTGGGATGATTTGGGAGAATGGCATTGAAACATGTATAATATCATACATGAAACGAATCGCCAGTCTAGGTTTGATGCAGGGTACAGGATGCTTGGGGCTGGTGCACTGGGACGACCCAGAGGGGTGGTACGGGGAGGGATGAGGGAGGGGGGTTCAGGATGGGGAACGTGTGTGTACCCGTGGCGGATTTATGTTGATGTATGGCAAAACCAATACAATATTGTAAAGTAATTAACCCCCAATTAAAATAAATAAATTTATATTAAAAAAATAGTAAAATGCAGAAAAATAAAAATAAAATAATTACTTCCCTCCTCATATGTAGCAGTCTATGAAGACATGCTGCCTTACATGTGGCATAGCTGTTTAGCATATGCAAATACAGATGCAGTTTGGGGTTAGCCTCCCTCATTCTTATTAGAATTAATATTAATTTATCATTTATCCTCTATGATGATAGAGATACTGTTTAAAAAAGCTTCTTTTGGCTGCACTGGGTCTTTGTTGCTGCACATGGTTTCTTCATTGTGGGGAGAGGACTTTTATCCTTGCCGCACACAGGCTGTAGAGCATGCGGGCTCAGTAACCGCAGCGTACAGGCTTAGCTGTCCCACAACACGCTGGATCTTAGTTTCCCAACCCAGGATAGAAAGTCTGTCCCCTGCACTTTTTAACTTTTTATTTTGTATTGGGGTATAGCCACTTAAGAATGTTGTGATAGTTTCTGTATACAGCGAAGGGGCTCAGCCATAGATATACATGCATCCATTTCTCCCAAACTCCCCTCCCATCCAGACCACCACATAACATGAGCAGAGTTCATTGTGCTATACAGTAGGTTGGAAGGCAGATTGTTAACCACTGGAGCACCAGGGAAGTCTCATGAACATACTCTTGATATTCTGGATGGATCAGCAAGCTCAGCTGTGGCACAGTTAACTCTGCAGAAGAAGCCTCTCCTCTGTCGGCTGGTCCCCTGCACACACCCAGAGCAGACCTTTCCAAGGCTACCCACGCCTCTGGCTTTCTCAGCCGGTTTAGCCGTTCAACCCAGGCGAACTTTGGCATCCTCTTGACTCTTCTTGCTTGGAGAATCCCAGGGACAGGGGAGCCTGGTGGGCTGCCGTCTATGGGGTCGCACAGAGTCGGACATGACTGAAGTGACTTAGCAGTAGCAGTAGCAGTGACTGCTCTGGACAGCCCTATCACATGGCATTTCGAGGTCCTGACTTGTTTTTAACTCCTAGGAGAAAGGAAACATGGTGCAGAAGGGCTTTTGGCAGAGCTGGGCTGTGGAGTCGCAGACTGTGAGGAGCTGGAGGGGGCGGGAAAGTTTATTGTGTTCCGGGGACCTTGACTGGCTTGGGAGGACCCCCAGCAACAGACGCACTTCTCGGTCCCACGGCTGGTGTCTTACCCAACTTACGTCAGAAGGGGGAGCTCCGAGTTCATTGTCTGTACAGTAACTTGCCTAACATTTCTTTTCAAAGCTGAATCCCTTAAAGGCAAGACAGACTCCTAGGCATTTGCTCCAGGAGAAAATGCTCAGCACAACGCATGGATGGAGGCAGCTAATGATGGGAACAGTCACCAATTCAGGTTCTCGAAGGGTTCAGTACAAAGACAGTGGCCCATCCATGCTGGCCAGGCGCCCCATGAGCTCCTAGGGAAACTGTCTTTTCCCAGGGTAAGCCCTAGGATCTCTAGTCTTTCCCAGTCTGTTGTTTTCCTCTATTTCTTTGCATTGATCATTGAAGAAAGCTTTCTTATCTCTTCTTGCTATTCTTTGGAACTCTGCATTCAGATGCGTATATCTTTCCTTTTCTCCTTTGCTTTTCGCCTCTCTTCTTTCCATAGCTATTTGTAAGGCCTCCCCAGACAGCCATTTTGCTTTTTTGCATTTCTTTTCCATGGGGATGGTCTTGATCCCTGTCTCCTGTACAATGTCACGAACCTCATTCCATAGTTCATCAGGCACTCTGTCTATCAGATCTAGGCCCTTAAATCTATTTCTCACTTCCACTGTATAATCATAAGGGATTTGATTTAGGTCATACCTGAATGGTCTAGTGGTTTTCCCTACTTTCTTCAATTTGAGTCTGAATTTGGTAATAAGGAGTTCATGATCTAAGCCACAGTCAACTCCTGGTCTTGTTTTTGTTGACTGTATAAAGCTTCTCCATCTTTGGCTGCAAAGAATAGAATCAATCTGATTTTGGTGTTGACCATCTGGTGATGTCCATGTGTAGAGTCTTCTCTTGTGTTATTGCAAGAGGGTGTTTGCTATGACCAGTGCATTTTCTTGGCAAAACTCGATTAGTCTTTGCCCTGCTTCATTCCGCATTCCAAGGCCAAATTTGCCTGTTACTCCAGGTGTTTCTTGACTTCCTACTTTTGCATTCCAGTCCCCTATACTGAAAAGGACATGTTTTTTGGGTGTTAGTTCTAAAAGGTCTTGTAGGTCTTCATAAAACCATTCAACTTCAGCTTCTTCAACGTTACTGGTTGCGGCATAGACTTGGATAACTGTGATATTGAATGGTTTGCCTTGGAAACGAACAGAGATCATTCTGTCGGTTTTGAGATTGCATCCAAGTACTGAGTATTTGAGTCTTGCATCCAAGACTCTTTTGTTGACCATGATGGCTACTCCATTTCTTGATGCTAAAGCTGAAGCTCCAGTACTTTGGCCACCTCATGCAAAGAGTTGACTCATTGGAAAAGACTCTGATGCTGGGAGGGATTGGGGGCAGGAGGAGAAGGGGACGACTCAGGATGAGATGGCTGGATGGTATCACAGACTCAATGGATGTGAGTCTGAATGAACTCCGGGAGTTGGTGATGGACAGGGAGGCCTGGCGTGCTGGGATTCATGGGGTCACAAAGAGTCGGACACGACTGAGCGACTGAACTGAACTGAACTGAAGCCCTAGGATAAGTGAGCACCCCCTCTTCCCACCTGCACTTCCTTTTCTTCCCTGCTTTCTGGTTTTTCCTTTGGCCTGAAACCACTACCTCTGTTACACCTGTCTTGGATTTGGCTTTAGAGAGTATGTGGCTTCAGAGATGCAAAGCAGCAGGAAAAGCAGATAGGATAGTCCTGTATGAACAGGAAGGGGGAACCAGAAGCAGGCTTGCTTTTCTTGGGGGAAAAAATGAGGAAAAAAACTAGTTAGATGGCAGGGGTATCAGGCAGAGTCTTTTTTTCCCTCTGGCGTCTATGCCCCGGAAGCAGACAGAGACCCCAGCTCTCCTAAGACAACCGTACACTTTGGCTGTTTCATGAAGAGTGCGATAAAGGGACTGCTACTTAAAAGTGTCACAGAAGTGCCAGGGAACTTCTCACCCTTGGGCATGGCTGGGGGTGGGGAGAGACATAAACATTTTCAAATCCTGTGGATGGGGGATGTGAAAAGGAAAGCAGGGCATCCCACAGATAATAGAGGAATTAAGGGCAAACACAAGAGCTGAAATATTCCTCCAGTTACCCTGACAGCCAGGCAAATTCTACCTTGAGGGCCGAAGCACCTGGGGCAGAGTGTAGAAGCAGGAGGCGCCCCTGCCTCCAAGGCCACAGTCATCTACTTGTGTCTACATTTTAATTCTGTAGAGGCTCATGCCACAATTCTTCTCCTAAAATCACTCCCCTTCTCATCTTTTTCCTTGTATATTCCACATGACTTCCTTTCATTTTAAATTAGGGCAGGGGCCAGAAACTCTACAACTCGGCAGGCTCATTCTATAAAGAATGTCTCCCGCGTGCTCTGCAATTTTAGTAATGTGTTGTCACATAAATCAAGTTGACATTAAAACTAACACGTTGACTTTTGTTTCATAAATAATTTATTTCCCATATAAAAGTTTAAATAAATACTGCATAAATCAATTTAAAAACAGCTTAGTCTTTAACTGTCCATTGAAATCCAGTGCATTGCCTTGTCAGTTACTTCAAGAGCCTCTGCTGCTAAAGAGTCTCACCTCAAAGTCACATTGTCCCTTCCCAGAGCCACAGCGGGCAGATGTTCAGTCACGGAGGTAACCTGTTAGTCTCCTCAGGAAAGAAAAGTTCCTGAGGATTTGCACTCGAACGACTGTCCAGGCACACCTGTTGTACTTCTTGGACTCGAGGTACTGCACGAGGTTGAAGTAATATTTCCTCAGGTGAAGATCGGTCGTGTCTCCCATAGTGGAGGTTTGCTTCTGCATTATTTCCTTCTGGATTGGCTCCAGACGATTCATCTGCCCATAGAGTTCCACAAGGAGGTGCTCAATGATGGCGTCAGACCAGCCAGTGCTGGAGAAGTCTCTGGTGAGAATATGGAAGATGTGCTGGAGCATCTCATACATGACCAATACGGCATCTTCCTTCCGGAACTGCTGTGCTTGCTTCATCTCCTCAGGCATCTGGAAGTCCATCCTGAACTCGAGACAATGTTGAGGAGTTGAAGGTAACTGCCACAGGAGGTTCTGACACACCACAGAGCTCCGCCTTTGTTGGAATCGAAGCAAGTTGTAGCTCCTGGAAAGAGCTGTGGTGGAGAGACACAGCAGGAGAACCATCTGGAGGAGGCACCGGTAGGTCATGGTGAAATCAGGCCCAGGGCTGCCTGTTCTGCTAGAAGGTCCTGAAGCTGAGTCTTCAAGAGTTTGCAGAGTGAATGTCCTTCCTCCTTGAGTGTGGGCTACTTATACAGGATGCCCCTCCATTCTTTCTATTTGAGAGGAATTTCCCACTTTCAGTTCTCCCTTTCAGTTTTCCCATGTCATTTAAATGGTTAGTTGCCCCCAAAACTCTTTTTCTTTAAGCTCCTTGCTCTTTTAATTTATATATACCACATGGAAAAAAAGATATACAAACTGAGAATTTCTAATGTTTTTTAAAGTTTCAATGAATTGCTGAATGTTAAAGAAAAATATAAGCCAAATCTTTGGAACTAGATTATTACAGGATTCTTTCATATGGAAAAGATTTTTCTTTTTCTCTTTTCATATTATGAGATTTGGGAAGAGGGGGCCTTGTTTGTAAGAGTTTTGTTTTTCATAAAAATTAGGTTTAATTCTCAATTCTGCTATTACCAAACAATAATACTTGCAGTTTATGATTTTAAAAGAGACATCTATTTTTCCTATCTATAAGAGAATAGTGTTAAACTAAGTTGATGAACAATAAATATATGATATATGTATGATTTAAATTAAATACATGCAGTTTATGATTTTAAAAAAACATCTATTTTTTTTCTATCTAAAATAGAATGATGTTCCTAGAGGGGTGGGAGGGGGCACGAAGATTCCAAAGGGAGGGGATATACGTATACTTATGGCTGATTCATGTTGATATATGGCAGAAACCAATGTAATATTGTAAAGCAATTATCATTCAAGTAAATATAAATATATTTAAATAAAGATTAAAAAAATGTATATAAAAAACAAAATAGAATGATGTTAAACTAAGTTGATCTGAATTTTTTGGAGGCCTTAGCCATAAGCAGCAAGACATCACATAACGTTATCAACTTCGTTGTTGTTTTTCAGTTACTAAGTCAGGTCCGACTTTTTGTGACCCCATGGAGTGCACAATGCCAGGCTTCCCTGTCCTTCAGTACCTCCCAGAGTTTGTTTAAACTCATGTCCACTGAGTCAGCGATGCCTTCCAACCATCTCATCTTCTGTCACCCCCTTTCCCTCTTGCCCTCAATCTTTCTCA
Source organism: Budorcas taxicolor (assembly GCF_023091745.1). Lineage (NCBI taxonomy): Eukaryota > Metazoa > Chordata > Mammalia > Artiodactyla > Bovidae > Budorcas > Budorcas taxicolor. Next base: position 26,551,801 of record NC_068917.1, on the reverse strand, counting down.
GCATCAGGGTGTTTTCTAATGAGTCAGCTCTTTGCATTAGTTGATCAAAGCATTGGAGCTTCAGCTTCAGTATCAGTTCTTCCAATGAATATTCAGGACTGATTTCCTTTAGGATGGACTGGTTTGATCTCCTTGCAGTCCAAGGGACTCTCAAGAATCTTCTCCAGCACTACAATTTGAAAGCATCAATAATTCTGGGCTCAGCTGTTTTTACAGTCCAATTCTCACATCCATACGTGACTAGACAGACCTTTATTGTCAAAGTGATGTCTCTGCTTTTTAATATGCTATTTAGGTTTGTCACAGGTTTTCTTCCAAGTAGCAAGTGTCTTTTAATTTCGTGGCTGCAGTCACTATCTGCAGTGATTCAGAGCCCAAGAAAATATTGCTTAATCTCAACTATCCAGAAAATAACTGAAAACTAAAGACTAAGTAATATTTCTAAGCAGGCAAAATAAATGTTACACAGGCCATGCATAAAAGTCCATGGTTCCTCTTGTAGTTGGCCTTTGTGACCATTATTGAGGGTCAATGAATTTTTATTTTGTATATACTTGTAACAATCCAGTCTGATTTTCCATTCTCATGCAAATACATACCAACTTTAAGAAGAGATCTAGAAGGAAAATGGAGGGAAAAATATTAAGCAATCAGGGGACTGAGACAAAAGGTTCTAGTTCAATATTTCTGAGACTGTTTTTGTGTTTATGTGTAGGTACTGATGCTGATAAGAAAGGAATCAGTAAAAAGAATCAAATTATAATTTTCATGTCTGCTTATATAGACGGGGAGATGTACAGTATATTTTTAAAGATTTCAATATAAAAATAAGTTCTTATAAGTATGCTATTTAATAATTAATCATTTTCAGTTTTTAGCAATACTTGCCTTATCTTTCAACCTGAATTTACTAAATTTACACAATATGCAACTGTTGCACGAGATGATGCAGACTGTACCCTCACTCTGGGTTATATACTTAAGCAGGAGAGAAGAACATTAATCGAGGACATACACAAAAGTAAAAATGCAATGGGCTTCCCCAGTGGTTCAGAGGTAAAGAATCCAGTAAGGGAGACACAGGAGATGCAGGTTTGATCCCTGGGTCAGGAAGATCCCCTGCAGAAGGAACAACCCACTCCAGTATTCTTGCCTGGAAAATTCTGTGGACAGAGGAGACTGGTGCGCTACAGTCCATGGGGTCGCAAAGAGTTGGACATGACTGAGCAACTGAGCAGAGCACAAAAATGCAATGGTAACCAGTGTTACAAAGCAGAGGCGCTTAGTCTTGTGGGCACCTATGATATAAGGACATAATGTAGTAGAAGAAATCACAGAAGGCTGTCCTGAGGCAAGGACACTGGAGCTAAAATCAGAAGGAAGGTCAGATGGGACGGCATGTGCTAAGGCCTTGTGGTGGGAGGACACATGTCGGGGTAAAGGACTGACTGAAGGCCAGAGTGACTTCTAAGTCAGAAAGTGGTCAGTGAATGATCTGAGATGAGGCCAGAAGGCAGGCAAGAGCCAGACAGCACACAGATTGTAAGACCATGGAAGAAGTTTTTCTTTATCCTCAGAACAGTAGAAGCTATGGGAGGGTTTTGCTGGGGCTAAGTAACTTCATTAGATTTGAGGGGAAAAAGAAATCTCTTTACAGGAAGCGATAAGTAAAGGACAAAGAACAGAATGAGTGCAGGCAGTATAGTTAGGAGGTTACCTAATTGTAGGCCTAGGTGCTAGTGGTAGAGAAGAATTCATTCATTTCTGTGAAATCTCTCATTTCCTGACAGGACCAGAAGCTGAGAAATGCTCCATCATTTTACAGTTACATCAGTACCATTGGTTATTATAATTTTAATGTCTACTTAGTGTACAGGAACATTACTTCTATTGTACCAAACTGAAATAGAGGCTGGAAGTATCTGGGTAAATGTATACTCCTGACCTCCAGGTTTCTCATCATCAATAGATCTCCTGTCTTCTGATCTTTATAATTTGTGGAACAAACTATATCTCCCAAATGTCCCAGAGAGGACTATCTATTGGTGATGTCCAAGGTATTCCCAAGAAACTATTTGTGCTTGAGCTGTTCTGATGCAATGTGGAGTAGAGAGGAAGCAATTCATGCTTCCTTCTAAACTGGGTGAGTGGGAAAGATGCCTGTGGCATTCCCTCAAATGAGTGAAGAGTACGAAGAATGGAAAAGATAAAGCAACCAATCCAAAGAATGATTCTGGGAAGATGACAGTGGTGACGGTATAATGTTAAATTTCTATGAGTTCTCACAAAGAAACAGACATTGCCACCAGATAGAAACAAGAACCCTACTGAGCATGGAACTCATTGACATGAGCCACAAAAATGCAAGCAAATGAGGACAAACCACCAGTTGCCACAGGACCAGCCTGAGAGGAGCATCCATGTGGGAGAAAGCAGAGGAAAGCAATGGACCTAAGAACCCCAAAGTAGCAGAGAGGTATTTACTGGAAAGCCATCCGGGCCAGTCTGAAAACAGCAGCTGAAACTGGAAGGGCTTTGGCTCAATGTTATAGCTGTTGAGTTGTGATGATACCTCGGTAAGCTCTGAAAGGCAGCGAAATAGTCGAGGAGACCAGCAAGGTTCAAATCAACCAGGCACAGCTCCACTTTGGAAATGGATCTACACTGAGGAGTAAGTGCTAACAATGGGGTCAAATTTTAGCAGGATATAAACAGGAGAGACAAGGAAAGAGAAGACCAGACCAAGGTGAGAGGTGGGAAACTCAGAAAGCAAGCAGCCATATTTTTGAACATTTTACAGAAGCAGCAGAAGGGGGAGCTCTGTCATACTAGAAAAGTCACCCTGAACTACTTCTATTGTAGAAACTGAGGAAGCATAAACTCTTGTAAAATCAAGCAACAGAATAGTAGTGTTAAGATTAAATTTCATACAGGTTATTGTTAGAAAAAAGAGAATAAGGTGCCAGACTAATAGCTCTACAGATAATGAAAATATACCAGTTCAGTTCAGTCGCTCAGTCGTGTCCGACTCTTTGCGACCCCATGAATCGCAGCACGCCAGGCCTCTCTGTCCATCACCAACTTCCGGAGTTCACTCAGATTCACGTCCATTGAGTCAGTGATGCCATCCAGGCATCTCATCCTCTATCATCCCCTTCTCCTCCTGCCCCCAATCCCTCCCAGCATCAGAGTCTTTTCCAATGAGTCAACTCTTCGCATGAGGTGGCCAAAGTACTGAAGTTTCAGCTTTAGCATCATTCCTTCCAGAAATACATGCAAATGAAATGGATTGAATTAGTGTTACCACAGGAGTATTTAAATATTTAAAAACTACATAAAACAACATAAACAATATTAGACAAATGCAGAAATGAAGTAATATATAGACAAGAAATCATTAGAAATAAAGGAAAAAACTTTAATTCTTGTTGAATAAGACACAGTCACAAGATAAGAAGTTTTGGAAAAATCTGTTAATTGAGAAGTTTCAATATGGAAAAATGAAGCAAATCAACAGCATATAAAAATATCATATATTGATCAAGGGGAATTACTTTTAGGAAACTGAGGATGTCTATATTATACGGTTCATAGTGAAAAAGACAAATTAAATATGCATCAGTAGGGAACTGACAAAGTAATATTATCATACAGACCAAAATGGAATACTTTATAGCCATTAAAAGGAAGGTCAGGTTATATGTAGACATACATTCAAAAATATTTAATAAAAAGAGCAATATCACACTAAATGCCAGGCAGGATGAAGCATAAGCTGGAATCAAGATTGCCGGGAGAAATATCAATAACCTCAGATATGCAGATGACACCAACCCTTATGGCAGAAAGTGAAGAACAACTGAAGAGCCTCTTGATGAAAGTGAAAGAGGAGAGTGAAAAAGCTGGCTTAAAACTCAACTTTCAAAAAACAAAGATCAAGGGATCCAGTTCCATCAATTCATGGCAAATAGATAAGGAAACAATGGAAAGACTGAGAGGCTTTATTTGGGGGGGGGGCCTCCAAAATCACTGCAGATGGTGATTGCAGCCAGGAAATTAAAAGACGCTTGGTCCTTGGAAGAAAAGTTATGACCAATCTAGACAGCATATTAAAAAGCAGAGACATTACTTTGCCAACAAAGGTCTGTCTAGTCAAAGCTATGGTTTTTCCAACAGTCACGTACGGATGTGAGAGTTGGACTATAAAGAAAGCTGAGCGCTGAAGAATTGATGCTCTTGAACTGTGGTGTTGGTGAAGACTCTTGAGAGTTCTTTGGACTGCAAGGCGATCCAACCAATCCATCCTAAAGGAAATTAGTCCTGAATATTCATTGAAAGGACTGATACTGAGCTGAAACTCCAATACTTTGGCCACCTGATGCAAAGAACTGACTCCTTGTAAAAAACTCTGATGCTGGGAAATATTGAAGGTCAGGGGAGAAGGGGGTGACAGAGGATGAGATGGTTGGATGGCATCACCAACTCGATGGACAGGAGTTTGAGCAAACTCCGGGAGTTTGTGATGGACAGGGAAGCCAGGGGTGCTGCAGTCCATGGGGTCGCAAAGAGTCAGACACGCCTGAGCGACTGAACTGAACTTAATAACGAACATGATATTATTGTTAACTTTATAAATTAATAAAGATACACACATATATGCTGATATATGCATGCAATTTTTTATCATTGGGCACTTTCACTCATCTATTGGTAGTAGATATCCTAGAATAAGAATGCAACAAGGAGGAAAATTCTTTCAATTTGTGCCTTTAGAACTGTTTGTACATGGATTTTTTTCCCATAAAAGAGAATATCTGGGAGATAGGATTCTTAGGCATTTTTATCACTTAGTGCACTTTATCTGCATGAAAGAATAAAATAAATGTTACTAAATGTTTAGCTTTCTTTTCTCACTTTTAAACTTTTTCCTATAATGAACACATATTGTGTGATTACAAAATAAAAAGCACTTAGTTATATTCAAAATCAGGGCATAAAATTATACATATGATGTAACTATGTAAAAACATGTAGAGAAAAAAACTAATTAAAGGAAATATACCAGTATTTTAATAGTGAAAGTAAAGCGTGATTTTTTTCCTTTTTTTTCTTGCAAGGATTCCAACTTTCCAACCGGTAAATGTATTCTTTCATTATTAACTAATCTGGGTTGATAAATGCAGCATTTTCAGGTTTATTAATTTCATTCAAAATCAGCAATGACCAGAATAAATATAATGCAAGCCAAACCTGTGTAATTTAAATTTTTCTGGTAGCCCCATCAAAAGAATAAAAAGAAACAAGTTAATTTTAACAGTATATTTTATTTAACACAATATATCTAAATGTTATCATTTCAACATAAGCCAATATAAACTTATTAGTGAGATAGGTACATTCTTCTTTTCCATAGTGCCTTCAAAAGACAGTACATGATGTTAGTCACAGTACAGCTCAGGCTGGACTAGTCAAGTGCTCAGCTGGCCACATGGGGCTGTCGGCTCCACGGTGACCAACACAGCTCAAGATGGAGGGAGCAGTAGGAAAACAAGATCAATATTAAAAGTCACCCGCTTCTTTTTATATGAGCAATTAAAACTTGGAAAATGACATTTAAAAATGATACCATTGACAATAACATAAAATGTCTACTACTGAGAAACTGTCATAGTCAGAGGTGGCCAAGAAGATGTGGCAATTAAAGGTAACGGGGCATCCTAAATGACATCCCAGAAGAGAAAAAGAATATTAGGTAAAAAACGAAGGAGATCTGGGAATTCCCCGGAGATCTAGTGGTTGGGACTCTGCTTTCAGGGCAGGAGGCCCGAGTTCCATCTCTGGTCAGAGGACTAAGATCCCACAAGTCTCAGAACCAAAAATAAGAAACTAAATAAAAAGTTGCTACAACCAGAGTGTGTGTGGGAGGGGTCGGAGGGAGGGACAGGCATTAGGAGTTCTTCCTAAAGTGTAGACTAGGTAATTTTTAATAATAGTTTGTGACTGGACTGGCTCTTTGTGGCAGCAGGCGGGCTTTCTCCAGTTGGAGCAAGCGTGGGCTGAGCTGCTCGGGCTTCTCCCTGCGGAGCTCTCTCCTGCTGCAGAGCACAGACTCCAGGGCCCAGCTCAGTAGTTGTGGGGCACAGGCGCAGGGGCCTCTCAGCACATGTCATCCTCCCTGAGCGGGGCTGGGACCCAGGTCCCCTGCACTGGCAGGTGGGTTCTTAACCACTGGCCCACCAGGGAAGCCCTAGACTTTAATCCTTTTGAATGTAGCATTGACAGGCCCAATTACCTTCCCTTTTGGCCTCTAAGGACAAGTGTATAATTGAAATTTGATTAAAATTAGATGGCCAGAAACTAATGAAGAATTGAAGCTTTCTCTGTTACATTGAGATTGTCTTTTTTTCCACCTTGATCATCAATAAGGATTAAGCAACTTGCCCAACTAATTCTTCTTCTGAGTGAGCAAAAGACATGTAAGCATGTGATGAGGTGGTCAGCATCCGTGAGAAGGGAATACAGAGTCTACAATAGAGACTGCCAAGGTCACCTGCTACTGAGACTCACACTGTCATTGAGTGAGCAAATATTTAGCAAATGTTTCTTAACCACTTTATAAACAAAAGAAGCAAATGCTGCCAATTTATTGGACTATTTTTAAAAAGTCTCTCAATAAACTTTTGCTACTGGCTTGATATATACTTTTCATATTCTTTCTGAGATTTTTTCCAACATATTTATTATTTATTGTTGTTGCAAGAATGAATGAAACACTTTTTTCATTAAATTTTTCTACCATTTAATGGACCAGATCTTCCTTGCATTTCATACACAAACACATATCAAAATAATTTTGGTTTTTAATCCTGCTAACTTTACAAATGCTATATCTAAAAGCACTTGGTTGGATTTTCAAATTTTTAAATAAACAAATATATTGTCTGCAAATAAAAATTTCAAAGGACTGAACATGTGTGATGATCGTATAGAGCAACCGCTATATGGTGTATGAAATTGTGCTTTAAAAACTATTTTGTAGCAAAGCTGAAATATGCATAGCCTATGACCTAGTAAGTCCAGCAATCACCCTGGAAAAAAATCAAGTGAATATACGTCAGGATATAACTAAAGAATATTTATACTAGCACTATAGATAACAGTACCAAACACAAAATGACCTAAATATCCTTTAAAATGGCATAAGTAAATAAGTTGTTATCTATGCTTATAGTAGGTTTGTTAATAAGATGTACGAAACACAATAAACACACAAACATAGTAGTGAGTAAGAGAAACTCAACTCAAAAGAAAACATAGACCATTTGTATAAACGTATACAAAATTTAGGGCTTCCCTGGTGGCTCAGAGGGTAAAGCGTCTGCCTGGGATGCGGGAGACCCGGGCTTGATCCCTGGGTCGGGAAGATCCCCTGGAGAAGGAAATGGCACCCCACTCCAGTACTCTTGCCTGAAGAATCCCATGGAGGGAGGAGCCTGGTAGGCTACAGTCCACAGGATCGCAAAGAGTTGGACACGACTGAGCGACTTCACTTCACTTCATACAAAATTTAAAAATAGGCCTAACTAGACAGGAGACATTTTGCTCAGCAACCTAGAGAGCTCCTGTGAAGCTTCAGGACCACAATGCAAAGTCCGTCTCCAGCTTGAGGGAAGAGCGTGTCTTCCCACCTTCCAGCTGCGGACTTGCTCTCGCCCTCTCTCAGCACCTGAGGCTGACTGTGCCCAGGTTGGGGTTGCCCTGTGCTCACAGCCAACAGCTGGTGGGCCCAGAGCCCCTCCTCAGGCCTCCCACCTGGTGTGGAGAGGGACAGCATGCAGAGGGATCTAAGTGCTCCTGGTTGCAGTTCTTCTCTCTTGCCCTTTCTCGCACCCTGGACATCTTGCCACAGGCCTTGGATAGACTCATTGTGCAATTTTTTTCTAGCTCAATCAGGATGCAGCTGGAACTAGGTACTTGGCTGAAGGCCTCTCTGCCTAGCTCTCCTACCTCCTCCAGAACATACCCAACCAGAAGATCCCACACTCTGCACCCTTGTCACTCTCAGAATGCTCCCATCAGAGGGTCGATGGCCTAGGAACAGGCAGGAGCAGCGCAGGCCTTCTTTTCACTGTTTGCTGCCAGGACCCGCTGCTGCTGGACACTCAGACTGGCCCTTCCAGAAGATGCCTGTCTGCATCAAGCCTGCATTTGCTTCAGATCCCAGACCGTTCTCTGAGCTGGACTTTAATTCTCAAAATCACTATCAGGCTAACCCAAGACTGAGAAAACGGTTAAAAGGGACAACACATTGGCTGCAGCTGCTGAACAAGCCTCAGAGGCCCCCCTCTGCTGACACGTGAGCAAGTCCCACTGTGTGGGTTCTGGGTTAGTTTCCTGTCTCTGAGGCAGTTTCTGAATCTTCCTTAAAGTGAAACAGCCCAAAGCAAAGCCATCTACATACTCAAAACGACAACTGACTTGAGTTTTGTTACATCATCAGAGATTGTGTAATGAACCCCAGAAGGCAAAAATAACAACGGAGTTGATGCAACAAGTGAAAAGGAAACTAAATGCAAGCTGCCAAAAAGGATTTCAGGATCCAGCCTGGGAATCCCCTCTGGCCTGGCCTCCTGGCTGAGTTGAGTGCACAGAGCAGAGGTTCCGTCTGACTGCCTGCCAGATGCCTATGTTTTCCTGGCTGAAACTCTGAGCTCCTAAACTCTAGGAGAAACAAGAATCCAGTGAGGGTGGGAATGAGTCCTTGTAAACAGCTGGCCTGTGTGCCATGTAGGGATGTTTCCATCTAGAACTCTGGGTATTGTTGCAACCTGCTTGGCCTCATCATCCCAGTGAATGGCTATTTCTTCTCTCACTGTGCGGTGGGTGAGCTGCAGGAATCTGTCTCTGAACAGCTCTCTGGGAACTTCCTGACCACAGACCCAGAACCTCAGGAAATAATCTTCTAACCAGATTCAAACCCAAAGAATTAATACGTAAGGAGCACTTGGGAAGTGTCTGGTACCATGCAGAGCATGTGCTATAAATTAAAGCAATTAATCTTACCACACTTTCAAGAGGAGCTTTTATGATTATCTTAGTTAAGACAGTTATTGTAGTTAGTTATTGCAGTTAAGACACAATGCAGGAATTTATAACTAGACAATCTAATTTTAAGCACTAATGAAGAAAAATCTCAAAGATCTATTAGCGGGTAAATATAAATGAGAAACTGAAGTCTATAAAAAATGATATTTTTGTGATATCTTTTAATATGTCCATATGTATAGATTTATTAACTACATATGAAAATGTCTAGAAGGATACCCATTAAATTGTTAACAGTATAGGAATAGGGTGCATTCTCCTAGAGGTCAAGGGTAGGCTTTTCTTTGTATGAATTATTTAAAAGTTTAGCAATGACATGTGTGTTTAATATATATAAATAAGCTTAAGAAACCCTCTTTACTTCTTTAGAGTCACATTTATCATGGCAGCTACTGGTTCTCAGATCTCTTAGCTGTCTCTGCAATCCGCAGCCTGCCTTGCTATTTTTTGCCTCATTTTGAACAGTTCAGGGGACTCTTTTCGCAAGAGTGGCCAAATGTAGAAAACTTACTCTCCCTTCCTCATCCTACTCCAGGATCCTAGATTCCACATATGCAGATTGACCTCCCATGATGTATGTGGTTCTGCACTAACCCTTGAAGGCGCTCCGGTTCTTACAGGCCCCAGGCAGGCACCTGAGTCCATGACCTGGGCTTTTCTCCACTCATCTCCCTCCCACCTCTAGTCTGTGTCTTAAGAATCACATTCAGTCCCTCCTCAAACTGTCCCTTGTTCCTTCTATGACCCAGGGTGGGTAACCCGGTTCCCTCTTTATTCAGGAGGCTTCAGTTCAGTTCAGTCACTCAGTCGTGTCCGACTTTTTGCGACCCCATGGACTGCAGCATGCCAAGCCTCCCTGTCCATCAGCATCTCCCAGAGTTTACCCAAACTCATGTCCATTGAGTCAGTGATGCCATCCAACCATCTCATCCGCTGTCATCCCCTTCTCCTTCTGCCCTCAATCTTTCCCAGCATCAGGGTCTTTTCAGATGAGTCAGCTCTTCACATCAGGTGGCCAAAGTATTGGAGTTTCAGCTTCAACATCAGTCCTTCCAATGAACATCCAGGACTGATGTCCTTTAGGATGGACTGGTTTGATCTCCTTGCAGACCAAGGGACTCTCAAGAGTCTTCTCCAACACCACAGTTCAAGAGCATCAATTCTTCGGCACTCAGCTTTCTTTTTGGTCCAACTCTCACATCCATACATGACCACTGGAAAAACCATAGCCTTGACTAGATGGACCTTTGTTGGTAGTGTAATGTCTCTGCATTTTAATATGCTGTCTGGGTTGTTTATAATTTTCCTTCCAAGGAGTAAGCGTCTTTTAATTTCATGGCTGCAGTCACCATCTGCCGTGATTTTGGAGCCCCCCAAAATAAAGTCAGCCACTGTTTTCACTGTTTCCCCATTTATTTGCCACAAAGTGATGGGACCGGATGCCATGATCTTAGATTTCCGAATGTTGAGCTTTAAGCCAACATTTTCACTCTCCTCTTTCACTTTCATCAAGAGGCTCTTTAGTTCTTCACTTTCTGCCATAAGGGTGGTGTCATGTCATCTGCATATCTGAGGTTATGGATATTTCTCCCAGCAATCTTGATTCCAGCTTGTGTTTCTTCCAGTCCAGTGTTTCTCATGATGTACTCTGCATATAAGTTAAATAAGCAGGGTGACAATATACAGGCTTGACGTACTCCTTTTCCTATTTGGAACCAGTCTGTTGTTCCATGTCCAGTTCTAACTGTTGTTTCCTGACCTGCATACAGGTTTGTCAAGAGGCAGGTCAAGTGGTCTAGTATTCCCATCTCTCTCAGAATTTTCCACAGTTTATTGTGATCCACACAGTCAAAGGCTTTGGCATAGTCAATAAAGCAGAAGTAGATTTTTTTTGGATCTCTCTTGCTTTTTCAATGATCCAGCGGATGTTGGCAATTTGATCTCTGGTTCCTCTGCCTTTTCTAAAACCAGCTTGAACATCTGGAAGTTTAGACTTCATGTATTGCTAAAGCCTGGCTTGGAGAATTTTGAGCATTACTTTACTGTTGTGTGAGATGAGTGCAATTGTGTGGTAGTTTGAGCATTCTTTGGCATTGCCTTTCTTTGGGATTGGAATGAAAACTGACCTTTTCCAGTCCTGTGGCAACTGCTGAGTTTTCCAAATTTTCTGGCATATTGAGTGCAGCTCTTTCAAAGCATCATCTTTCAGGATTCGAAATAGCTCAACTGGAATGCCATCATCTCCACTAGCTTTGTTCATAGTGGTGCTTTCTAAGGCCCACTTGACTTCATCACATTCCAAGATGTCTGGCTCTAAGTGAGTGATCACACCATCGTGATTATCTGGGTTGTGAAGATCTTTTTTGTATAGTTCTGCTTCCCTGGTGCCTTAGAGATTAAAGCATCTACCTGCAATGTGGGAGACCCAGGTTCAATCCCTGGATCAGGAAGATTCCCTGGAATAGGAAATGGCAACCCACTCCAGTATTCTCGCCTGGAGAATCCCATGGACAGAGGAGCCTGGTAGGCTACAGTCCACAGGGTCACAAGGAATCGGACACGACTGAGTGACTTCACGTTCTTTTTTTCTTTTCGGTGTATTCTTGACACCTCTTCTGCTTCTGTTAGGGTCATATAATTTCTGTCCATTTTTGAGCCCATCTTTGCATGAAATGTTCCCTTGGTATCTCTAATTTTCTTGAAAAGATCTCTAGCTTTTCCCATTCTATTGTTTTCCTCTATTTCTTTGCACTGATCACTGAGGAAGGCTTTTCTCTCTCGCCTTGCTATCCTTTGGAACTCTGCGTTCAGATGGCTTTATCTTTCCTTTTCTACTTTGCTCTTGGCTTCTCTTCTTTTCACAGCTATTTGTAAGGCCACCTCCGACAGCCATTTTGCTTTTTTGCATTTCTTTTTTTTTGGAGATGGTCTTACTCCCTGTTTCCTGTACAATGTCACGAACCTCTGTCCACAGTACTTCAGGCACTCGGTCTATCAGATCCAGTCCCTTAAATCTATTTCTCACTTCCACTATATAATTGTAAAGGATTTGATTTAGGTCATACCTGAATGGTCTAGTGGTTTTCCCTACTTTCTTCAATTGAAATCTGAATTTGGCAATAAGGAATTCATGATCTGAGCCACAGTCTGCTCCCGGTCTTGTTTTTACTGACAGTATAGATCTTCTCTATCTTTGGCTGCAAAGAATATAACCAGTGTGATTTTGGTGTTGGCCATCTGGTGATGTCTATGTGTAGAGTCTTCTCTTTTGTTGTTGCAAGAGGGTGTTTGCTATGACCAGTACGTTCTCTTGGCAAGACTCTATTAGCATTTACCCTGCTTCGTTATGTACTCCAAGGCCAAATTTGCCTGTTACTCTAGGTGTTTCTTGACTGCCTGCTTTTGCATTCCAGTCCCCTATAATGAAAAGGGCATATTTTGCGGGTGTTAGTTCTAAAAGTTCTTGTAGGTCTTCATAGAACCGTTCAACTTCAGCTTCTTCAGCATTACTGGTTGAGGCATAGACTTGAATTATCATGATATTGAATGATTTGTTTTGGAAACAAACAGAGATCACTCTGTCATTTTTGAGATTGCATCCAAGTACTGCATTTTGGACTCTTTTGTTGATGATGATGGCTACTTCATTTCTTCTAAGGGATTCTTGCCCACAATAGTAGATATAATGGTCGTCTGAGCTAAATTCACCCATTCCAGTCCATTTTAGTTTGCTGATTCCTAAAATGTTGATGTTCGCTCTTGCCATCTCCTGTTTGACCACTTCCAATTTGCCTTGATTCATGGACCTAACATTCCAGGTTCTTATGCAATATTGCTCTAATATAGAGCAATAATGCATTCTATATTAGAGCAATATTGCTGGAGGCTTCATGTCGATCAAAGCAGTGGCACCTCAGTGTCCTAGTAATTGTCATATTTTTACCCACAATATACTTGAAATGTTAAAAAAAGGACACTTTCACTTAAGAAGATCCTTAGTGAAACAGCAAGATGATGACTTTGATGAAGTCTGAACTTTGGAGTATACATTTTAAAATATTCTCTGTTGCAGTCTTTGTAGTCTCTGTAATATGCTATGTGACAAGCGCCTCTGCTGTGTGCACAGTGATTGATCTGAGGGGAAGCACATGGATGATGACTGAATTATGAGCTGAACTAGCCACTCTCTTTATAACATCTAGTTTTACTCTAGAGAATGACAGATGGTCAGATTATGGTTATTCACAGGTGGGCATTTGACAGATATTTTCTTATACTATTTCCATTAATGGTATTTAAATATTCATGTTGAATTAATGAATGAGGCCAATCTATTTTCAATTCATGTTTCCAGGATATGAATTGATCTCAGTGTGCAACTTTGCTTCTGGAAGTTTGAGGAATAGTGATTTAATTTCCATAACTTACTAAATTTCTTATTTTATGTTTCAATTTTGACCTGATATAATTTATCGGCATGATGTTAAATCTCTAAATGATGCTCTAAAATAATTGTTTAAAATTAATTGCAGGCATTGTGATCTGAGCACACAACTTATACAAATATTTTTGCCCTGGAAGAATTATGGATATCTCTGTGAAGTCTAAGGTATGATAATTTTCATGAATGGTTTATAAATATTTGAAGCAAGTTATATTTCCTATTCTAAGTTAAGGGCTCAAGAGTCTTCATCACAAACTTCCTCTTCTACTCATACTTTCAATTCTTCTCTTTATTAATTTTCTATATGGCTTTTTACAGACTAGCAGCATTGTACTGGGCTTCCCAGGTAGAGCTAATGGTAGAGAACTTGTCTGCCAGTTCAGGAGACAGAGGAGACACCAGTTTGATCCCTGGTCAGGAAACTCCCCTGGAGGAGGGCATGGCAACCCGCTCCAGGATTCTTGCCCGGAGAATCCCATGGACAGAAGAGCCTGGCAGCCTGTGCTCCATGGGGTCACAAAGAGTCAGGCACAACTGAAGCGACTCAGCTCAAGCACAGCACTCAGGGGAAACCAGTGCCGCCGTGTTTCTGTTCACGTTGCTTCATAACATTACATTCTTTTCTCAGTGTTTATACCATTTGAAATTTAGCTCAAGCGCTTTTATATTTAATTATAAATTCAATGTGTTTCTTATGTATATTGAACTTTTCTCAAATTTACTGTCTTTATTTCTGTAATTCTCAAGTATATCAATATTGATATTAATGGCAAAGATCTCGGAGACATTAACATTGCCACCTCTAATTATTTCCTGTATTGTATTTTCTTGCTCTGTTTTGGCCTGCCTCTGTGTTGTCCTTGTTTTGGTATTAAGTATTTAGTATTATTTGATTTTAAGTTTTTTTCCTCTTCAAAGTAATAGTGGAGTTTGTGCTTTAATCAATCAACAGATTCTTGCAAGTTTCACAGACTATTATTTTAACCTTTATGAGGTTAGGTCTCAAATGTATTGAATTTATGCTTTACCTTTAATGTAACTTTTACATGTTTTTTGACCCTTGTCATTCTCCCTTCAGTTCTCCAATAGTCATTTATTTAAAGCAAATATATAATGTTAAATCAATTTAGAGTTTCTCTGAATCCTTGAATGAAAAACTGAACAACTAAAACTGCAAAATTTAAAGTAATTTGAGACTTCCTTGGCCATTCAATGGTTAGGACTCAGCACTTTGACTGCTTGGGCCTGGGTTCAATCCCCGGTCAGGGAACTAAGGGCTCATATACCATGTGGCATAGCCAAAATAATAATAAACTTTTTAAAGCAACTTCCACTGATGTGACTATTCACTTCTAGTTCTTACTAGGACTGTTGCTTTAATCAACACAGTAAATGTTCACAAGAGACTTGATAGGAATAGAAATGCATGTGAAGCTATATTCAAGTATAAACAAAGGGAAATGTCTAAAAGTTAAATGAAAATAAATTGTTTATTTAAGAAAATAAAAATACATTAATTTTGAATGCACTGAGAATGATGGAAAGTTGGATGCAGTTTGCAAAATGAGTGCCATGAATTCCAAATGTGATGATTGCAAATTTTGGGGGGTCCTGTGGTCAATAAGGCCCTAATCAACTTGAATGAAACAATTCTCACTTTAAGGTGAAGCATAAGAGAATATAGCAATGAGTTTCATATTCTTATCTAGCTTGTAAACTTGCTCTGAAGACAGTTCTCATCCTGGGAGTCAAAATCTTTTTGAATGATGACTGTTGCCATCATTAGACATCATGTCTCCTGACCTATTCTTCAAAACTTCTATCAAGACTGCATCCAAGTACATGTACAACTAAGGAAACAATGGAGAAATCTATTTGAGTATCACATAGACTCTTCCACTTTGTTGGCTAGCCTAGAAGCTTTAACCAAGAAAGCAGGTGAGTCAAGTTAGGCCTGAGGGGAGAGAGTTTAAGCGCCAGGGGTTACTTCATCACACCAGGCTCTCCATGTGTTCCTGGAAGTCTTTCATGGCCTTGCTTCAGGGATCTGTTACCTAGTGATGGACTGGAGCAAGGACCATGCTAAAGTACTGAGAGAATGAAGATCTGAGGCAACCTTCCTTCTCTGTGTTCAGGTCCTCAGCTTTGGAGTCTTTCTTGACTAGTGAGTGATGCAGTCGTAACAAATGATACATGAACTGGAGTTACACTGCCATCTATGGGCTGTAGTCAAATACTGGCTTAGAGATTGACTATATTGGTCTCTGAACACCACCTGGCAACAAGGCAGGAAATTGGAAATTAAAGAACATTTTGCTGTTCTGCCAATTTAAACACAAAGTAACAAATACAGAAGTGAAGAGAAAACAAATTCTCATTCTAGTCATGTAAAATCTATGTTCTTAGATCCACATATTCACCTTTGTTTTCAATAATGGAAAAAAATGGATTGTTCATCGTTGCATACATTTGACCCACTCCAGTACTCTTGCCTGGAGAATCCCATGGAGGGAGGAGCCTGGTAGGCTACTAGTCCATGGGGTCGCAAAGAGTCGGACACGACTGGGTGACTTCACTTTCACTTTTCACTTTCTTTATATCCTTAGCTATGGACATTTTAATGACAATATCATTTTTTCCAATTTATCAATTTCATACATTAAACCTATCCTTTTTTTCACTTCCATAAACTGAAATAATTTTCTGTTGTTTTATTATTTTTCTTGATGAAACACACTTGACTCTAATATATTTGTTCATCATGAGCTACAAATAGTGTATAATTTTAAAAATAAGGGACATCTGTTGTTTCCCTGATCAAAAGTAACCACCTTTTTAGAGAATTAATTTGAGGCATGGCTAAACCAGATCCCCCCAAATAAATATACATATACACATGTATCAACGTTCCCAAAACAAAGATCATGGCATCCAGTCTCATTACTTCATGGAAAATAGATGGGGAAAAAGTGGAAACAGTGTGAGATTTTATTTTCTCGGGGTCCGAAATCACTATGGATGGTGACTGCAGCCACTAAATTAAAAGATTCTTTCTCCCTGGAAGAAAATTTATGACAAACCTAGACAGTGTGTTAAAAAACAGATATCATGTTGCTGATAAAGGTCCATGTAGTCAAAGCTATGGTTATTCCAGTAGTCATGTATGGATGTGAGACCATAAAGAAGGACCGTAAAGAAGGCTGAGTGCTGAAGAAGTGATTCTTTCAAACTGTGGTGCTGGAGAACACTCTTGAGAGTCCCTTGGCCAGCAAGGAGATCAAACCAGTCAATCCTAAAGGAAGTCAACCATGAGTATGCATTGAAAGGACAGGTGCTGAAGCTGAAGCTCTAATACTTTGGCCACCTGCTGAGAAGAAAACGACCCACTGAAAATGACCCTGATGCTGGGAAAGATTGAGGGTAGGAGGAGAAGGGGGTCACAGAGGATGAGATGGTTGCTTGGCATTTACTGATTCAATGGATATGAGTTTGAGTAAACTCTGGGAGATAATGAAGGACAGGGAAGCCTGGCATTTTGCACTTCATGGGATGGCAAAATGTTAGATACAACTTAGCATCCGAACAACAATATGGGTGTATGTATATACACACACTTGTACAATGTATAGTAAATAAGTGTACACATGTGTTGCCACTTTAACATGAAAGGGTGAAAGGCAGACGTTTACTTGAATTGCTATCTTATCCTGTATTATTCACTTTCCTGCACCATAAATGTTACCTCATCAGCAGGATAACAGGAAGACTAGTTAAGTGACTGTTGGTGATGATTAATACACTAAGTATAATAATGTGTCAAATATTTTATATACTGTTTCATCAGTTGCAATTAATTTTAATTCTTAACTCTTTATTGATACAAAAATTTTGGGGTTTTTTTGGTCTACACACACAGCATGTGTGAGATAGTTTTTGAAAATATTTTAGGAAGACTGGCTTCAATTTTCCATTTCCAATATTTAGATGATCAGGATGAGGCTCTTGGGCCTGGACCCAAATGGAAGATTCACTCATCTCATTTTCTTCAGTCATCCTCAAGTAGTTGCAAGGAACTGCCTGATTATTCTTTTCTTGTCTCCCTCAGGTAGTAAGAAAACAGCCTATAATGTGTCTACACTGTGGATATTTTCCTGTGGGCAATGCCTTCGGGGATCAGCTTGGACGTTTCTTTCAAACAGTCGATGATGCTGTGAACTATGACTGGCTTTCTTGTCATTCTCCCCAAAGCTGAACTTGGACAAAAAGCATTTGGGTCAGATTGTATTTTAACAAAGTGTGTGCAAGCAAGAACATTACTTGTTCTGCTCAACATCAAACATGGTCT
Organism: Budorcas taxicolor; assembly: GCF_023091745.1. Taxonomy (NCBI): domain Eukaryota; kingdom Metazoa; phylum Chordata; class Mammalia; order Artiodactyla; family Bovidae; genus Budorcas; species Budorcas taxicolor. The sequence continues at coordinate 26,533,907 of NC_068917.1, read as the reverse complement.
CATGCCCTGTCAAGAACAAACTAGCACGTGCCATTGGCACTTGCCATCTACCTACAGGGATTAAATCATGTTCTCTTGCAGCTGCTGATTTTTAACACCCCTGGAAAGGAATCTAGGGTGGAAAGCAGAAGTGAGGCATGCTGTGAGCAGGGGAAACTGGCAGAACAAGTCTTCAGAAGGTGAGCTATTTTCAGGAGCCCATTTTATGAACCCAATTCTTCTATCTCCTCATATCTAGAAAAGCACAAAAATCCTTCATGGTGACAACTGCTTCTGGTGACTCCAAGAAACCTTCACGACGCTAGCAGAAAACTTCTACAAAAAAATAGGTGCATGATTACATATACTCTCCGTTCACCAAAATCACATATATTCCCCTGTGCCTCTTTGGAACAGCTTCTCAGAGCAATCTGATGTGCTATCTCCTGGGTTGCAGTCCTCATTTTGCCCCCAAAAATCTTAACCTGCAACTTTCGTGTTGGGCATTGTTGAAAGTCAGCACCCTGAACTTATCTCTTCATCCATTCTCACCCAATAGTTTCCCAACTTGCTTGCAATGAGATTCCCATGAGAGTAAATGCAGGCCATGGAATGTGAGAGGAAATGCTCTTGTCCTGTATAGTCCTGGCCCTTGGAAACATCCCCTGTGAGCCTCCAGACTTCATCCCTTTACTGCTGAGTGTAGTAGATTCAAGTACCACAGACAAACTTGGAGTCACGTGTTGATGATGGAAAAAGCCACAAAACAGAATGTACCCATGTCCCCGAATCAGTCTTTGAATGTGAGCAAACCAGAAGATTCACCTGATCCAGAAGGCCTGCATTGTGCTCTTCAGAGAAGGAAAGATAAGTTTCTATTATGATGAAAATTCTTACAATTTATTCTTTACCTCTATAGCACCTAGAATTAACTGAGAAAGATCTTTAAGAACTGAGGATTCTGAAAACTTGTCCATAAGAAAGAAACTCTGAATGTTGAGTATAGAAAATACCAGCCCCTTAGACATCAAGAGATCTTTTCAATGATGATCAAAAGATCTTTATACAATAAAAGACATTCTGTTCTGCTGTCCACACCAGTTTCTGGAAAATCATGATTTTCATTTCAGACGTTTTTCAATGCCTGAAGAATTATGAGTACAATTGCTCTGGAGCAAGAAGCAAAAAATAATGTAATACATTAGCGAGTGTTACAAATATAAACATCTTTATTGGTGGAGGTTTCTTGAGGATTCTTATATGAGGGAAAGGCACTTTTAATTTTCACTGTGAGAGCCTCTCGGGGAAAATGGCTGTATTCCTGTTCCCTGAGGTAGAGATGGATGCCATGTAAATACTCCCGGGCAGGGCGTCCAAAGTGAGAACAGCACAGACTGTCTTCTTCCATCGGCTTCAATTGTTTCAGGCTCTGATCCGGGCTGGAGAGGAGTTTATCCAGCAGAGAGTTGTTCCAAGTAGCACGGCTGTCCTCCGTAGTGAAGAGTTGGAAGCTCTGCTGGAGCATCAGATAGTGGTAGCAGGGGCCTTGAGTCATCTGCACTGGAGTGATCTTCTTTCTTTTCCAAGGAAATCTGAAGTGGCTCTGTCCTTTAGGCGCGACTGAGAGCGGATCCTTTGCATCTGTTTCAGGTGTTTGAAGATTTCCCTGTGTTTCTGGCGGTGGATCCCAGGCTCCTTCCAGCGAAGAGAGCAGGCAGGGATGCAGCAGCTCCTTCCACCAGCAAGTGGATGTGGGCCAAAGAGAATGTCAGTGCTTCTGCAGACGGCCGGGAGGGGGCGCGCGAGCACCGCGCAACGATGAACAAAGAGCGCTGAAATGGAACCGCTGACCGCCTTCTTCTCCAGGCGACCGCTAGAGCGTGCACGGCTGTGGTTCGATCGCTTCTGCTTTCGAATCGCAGTCTTGGGAGAGTTTGCAGCTGACTCTCGTTGGGCTGCTGGAGAGACAGGACGCAGTTTCCACAGAGCTTTTTATAGGGGCACTGATTCAAGGGTGCGCATATTATTAGCCCTTTTATGGAAAAGGCCTTGTTTCCGCTGTCCTGAGTAGGGAGCGAGAATATTGCATTTTCGGAAAGATCGCCTTCTTTCCAAATGGCCGCTTTCTTTCCAAATGTCAACCTGAACCAGGCCATGTTTGAGGAAAAGAACCCCCAAGGCGGGAGTTCTGAGCGAGATGAGGCTGATTTTACTGGTTGGGGCTCTCTTCCGGCGAAGGGAACCCACAGCTCAGAGAAAGGGACACGGCCTCGGTGATGGGATTATTGGCGATGCGAGGATGGACAGCGTTGTGCCCAAAGTGAAACTAGAAGGTGGGCATGAAACGATTGGTTACCGGACGCTGGGGGGGCGCTGCTGACAAAGTGAAAGAAGATACCTGCGATGAGACTATTGGCTGTACCACCATGATAGGAGGTGGGGAGCGGCGGGCATTGGGAACACGCGGGAATCGCGCGGGCTAGGAAACTATTCGCTGTGGAACGGTGGGAGGCCGTTGTGCACAAAGTGAAACACAGCGGCAGCGGTGACACTTTTGGTTCTGTGGGGTTGGTGGGGGCGGGTGGGCGTTGCGCACAAGGAGCGCGGCGGCTAAGAGATGGATTATTCGCTGTGGGAACCTGCTGCGGCGTTGCTCACACGGTCGAATCCCGCGGTGGCTAGGAGACGATTTGCAGTGAGTCGATGGGAGAGTGTTCCGCAAATTGGAGCATAGTGGAACACAGTGTCCGTGATGAGACTATCGGCTTTACTACGATGTGGGATTGGGGGTGGGGAGGTGAGGGGAGTTGCGAACACGGTGGAATCCCGCGGTGGCTCAGAGACTATTCGCTGTGGGACTATGGGAGGGCGTTGGGTACAAAGTGGAACACAGCGGCCGCGATGACACTATCCGCTATGGGGCCATGGGAGGGCTAACCCTCAAGATTACTTTTCACTTATTTTTAATTGAGGGATTACCATATCTGACAGTTTTTAATGACCCCGTGACCCTCTTAAGTAATTTTTAACTCATGTTCCTGAAACCTCTTTCACAGGACTACATTGTTGGAAATGAGGGTTGAAGTGTACAAGAAACTAAGGCCATTTAGAAGGTCCGAATTTTTCATTTTTTGTAGTAAGAATTTTATAAACTGAATGGAATTTGCCCCAAATTTATTGACATCAAGAAGGCTTACTGTGTAAGACTCTCAAATGTAAGGTGGTGTACATTTTCCTCCATTTGTAAAAAAGACAAAAGAACCCCAAATCATATAGCAGGGCCCTACAGCATGAGCTGTCTGATACATTTAAAGAAGTGAAGGAGACAAGAGCAGGTAAACTGTACGGTTACGTGGAGAGTATGCCTATAATTTGGACATTCCACATGTCTTCTATTTTAAATTCCTCAAAGGCAGGGGCTGGAAACTACTATTCTGCAGACTTGTTCTGCAGTAAATGCCTCCAGGGTGCTCACCAATTTTTAATATGTGTTGTCACATAAATCAAGTTGACATTGAAACTGCCATGTTCAATTTTGCTTCATAAATAATTTATTTCCCATATAAAAGTTTAAATAAATAAATAACACATAAATCAATTTAAAAACAACTTAGTCTTTAACTGTCCATTGAAATCCAGTGCATTGCATCATCATTTACTTCAAGAGCCTCTGCTGCTGAAGAGTCTCACCTCAAAGTCACGTTGTCCCTTCCCAGAGCCACAGCGGGGAGATGTTCAGTCACGGAGGTAACCTGTTAGTCTCCTCAGGAAAGAAAAGTTCCTGAGGATTTGCACTCGAACGACTGTCCAGGCACACCTGTTGTACTTCTTGGACTCGAGGTACTGCACGAGGTTGAAGTAATATTTCCGCAGGTGAAGATCGGTCGTGTCTCCCATAGTGGAGTTTTGCTTCTGCATTATTTCCTTCTGGATTGGCTCCAGACGATTCATCTGCCCATAGAGTTCCACAAGGAGGTGCTCAATGATGGTCTCAGACCAGCCAGTGCTGGAGAAGTCTCTGGTGAGAATATGGAAGATGTGCTGGAGCATCTCATACATGACCAATACAGCATCTTCCTTCTGGAACTGCTGTGCTTGCTTCATCTCCTCGGGAACCTGGAAGTCCATCCTGAACTCGAGGCAATGTTGAGGAGTTGAAGGTAACTGCCACAGGAGGTTCTGACACACCACAGAGCTCCGCCTTTGTTGGAATCGAAGCAAGTTGTAGCTCCTGGAAAGAGCTGTGGTGGAGAGACACAGCAGGAGAACCATCTGGAGGAGGCACCGGTAGGTCATGGTGAAATCAGGCCCAGGGCTGCCTGTTCTGCTAGAAGGTCCTGAAGCTGAGTCTTCAAGAGTTTGCAGAGTGAATGTCCTTCCTCCTTGAGTGTGGGCTACTTATACAGGGTGGCCCTCCCTTCTTTCTATTTGAGAGGAATTTCCCACTTTCCAGTCTCCCTTTTAGTTCTCCTGTGTTGTTTAAATGATTAGTTAACTCTAAAACTCTTTTTCTTTTTACCTCCTTGCTTTTTGATTTTATGTGCATTAGGGGAAAAGATATACAGTCTGGGAGAATTTCTAATGTTTTTGTAAATTTTCAGCGAATTGCTAAATGTTAAAAAAAAAGCCTAATCATTTGAACTGAATTATTACATGGTTCTTTCACTGGGAAAAGATCTTACTTGTTCTTTTTTCATATTGTTAGATTTTGTGAAAGGGTCTTTATTTCTAAGAGTTTAACAACTGTAGAAAATAATTTATTTTTTGTATAAGGTAAGTTTGTGTGAATTTTTTTAGGCCTTAACCATAAGCAGCAAGATATTGCATTTCTTTATCAACTTTAATTTATTGCTTTATTTGGCAATCTCAAATTATCCAGACTATACCAAAGTAAAGATTAAGTCTATCTCTATGCAGGCAAATGAATGTTACACAGGCCACACATAAAAGTTCATGATTTCTATTGTAGGATGCCTTTTGACCACAACTGAGGGCCAATGTATATTTATTTTGTACATACTTCGAATAATCTAAATATCTGATTTTGCATACTAAAGTAAGGATGCATGCAGCAGGCAGGAAAATTCTTTCCTCTTCACTTTGTACCTTTAGAACTGTTTGTACCTGAAATTTTCCCCATAATGAAAGAATATCTGTGAGATAGGATTCTTAGGTATTTTCATAATCTAGTTTCAAATAATTTTTAAAATGTTACTAAATTTATACCCTTTCTTTTCTCACATTAAAATTTTTTCTATAATATATTTTTTGGTATCATTAGAAAATAAAAAGCACCTCAGTGCAGTTCAGTTCAGTCGCTCAGTCATGTCCAACTCTTTGCGACCCCATGAATCGCAGCACGCCAGACCTCCCTGTCCATCACCAACTCCCGGTGTTCATCCATCAAGTCTGTGATGCCATCCAGCCATCTCATCCTCTGTCATCCCCTTCTCCTCCTGCCCCCAATCCCTCCCAGCATCAGAGTCTTTTCCAATGAGTCAACTCTTTGCATGAGGTGGCCGAAGTACTGGGGTTTCAGCTTTAGCATCATTCCTTCCAAAGAAATCCCAGGGCTGATCTTCAGAATGGACTGGTTGGATCTCCTTGCAGTCCAAGGGACTCTCAAGAGTCTTCAGCACCACAGTTCAAAAGCATCAATTCTTCGGTGCTCAGCCTTCTTCACAGTCCAACTCTCACATCCATACATGACTACTGGAAAAACCAGAGCCTTGACTAGACGGACCTTAGTCGGCAAAGTAATGTCTCTGCTTTTGAATATGCTATCTAGGTTGGTCATAACTTTTCTTCCAAGGAGTAAGCGTCTTTTAATTTCATAGTTATATTCAAAAGCAGGGCATAAAATTGTAGATACAATGCCACTATGTAAAAGTATATAGGCAAAAATAAACTAAAGGAAATGTACTAACATTTTAATAGTAATTATATTTAATTTGTGCAACTAAATAGTGATTATTTGTTCTTTCTGTGATTTTCCAATATACTACCAGAGAATGTATTCAGCACTGCTCAGAAGAAATATCATGGGAGCCATATAGGCAATTTAAATTTTTCTAGTAGCCCCGTCAAAAGATTAAAAAGAAACAAATGAAGTTAATTTTAACAGTGTTTTATTGAACGCAAAATATCCAAATGTTATCATTCCAACATATACCAATATAAAGTTAATAATGAGATAGTTACATTCCTCTCTTTCATAGTTCCTTCAAAATATGGTGCATACTTTTGCAGTCACAGTACAGCTGAGATTGGGCTAGCCAAGTGCTCACTTGGCCTCTTGTGGTGATGGTTTATGGTGGCTAGTATAGCTCAAGATGGAGGGAGCAGCTTACACAGAGCCAGGAGAATTGCTGAGTTTGCAGGGACCACGTAGAAGGAGCTTCAAATTGTGGACGAGTTATGAGCAAAGAATCAAGGGGATCAATGCTGGGAAAATCAGCTCAAGATATATTCAGGATGCTTTTGAATGCCAGAGTGTGGCTTTGTCCTTCATTCGAGAAGTCTTCAGGCAGAGAGGGCACTAAGTTGTGCCCTGGACAGAAGAATGGGCCCAAATGTTGTTGGGAACTGAAGCAGGGAGAAGTCCTGCCCAGGTGCTCTCGTGGCTGTGTAGAGACTGGAAAGAAAGACCAGAGTGAGGCACTGGAAGAAGGGGATGGGTGCAGAATTGCAAACAAGAATTCCTGCTGCTTTCTTCCCTTTGTCCTCCTCCCACTTCTGCTCTTGTGTTCATGAGGTGCTTCCTAATCAGTCTCTTTCAATTGCCTTCACAGACTTTTTGTCGGTATAATTCATTTTGGATCTGAAAATCCTTGTTTGCATCTTCTGGTGCACGTTTGTATAGCCTTCTGTTGGATATATGCCTAGGATGAAGTAATTGGCTCATAGAATGTGCATATGTTCAGATTTAGTAGATAAAGACAAACATATTTTTCAAAGTTTACACCGATTTATAGTCTCACTATCAAGAGTGTGGGATGTCAGTTGCCTTACTTTGTTTTCAACATTCGGTACTGCCAGTCTTCTTAATTTTAACCATTCTAGTGAAGCATAGTGATGTCTTATTAGAGCTTTAATTCATAGTGCCTAGTTATTAGTAAGGTTCAGCACATTTTCATATGCTTATTGACAATTTGGATATTTTCTTTTTGTGAGGGGCCTGTTCAAATCCCTTGCTGACTGTCTCAGATAATTTTTTTCTATCTAAAGATGATGTAATTTTGTACATACAAAATACAAAAGGACATATAAACTACTGAAATTTTTAAATAAATTTAACACGGTCACCGAAAAAAGATCAATATTAAAATCAATCCCATCTTTTGACATTAGTAATAAAAATTGGAAATTGACATTTCAAAATAATACCACTAAGAACATAAAAAATCTACTACTGAGAAATTGTCACAGCCTGGAGGTGCCTAAGAAAACATGGAAATTAAAGGTAATGTGCCATTCTAAATGGCATCCCAGGACAGAAAAAACAACTTTGGGTAAAAACTAAGGAGATCTTGGAATTCCCTTGAGTTTCACTGATTGGGACTCCATCTTTTCACTGCAGGATCCTGCTTGGATTCCTGGTTGGGGAACTATTTAATAAGATGTCACAAGTCTCGCAGCCATAAATAAATAAAAATGAAATTCCTGCAACCAGCGGGGCTGGGTGGATGGGTACAGGAATAAGGAGATCTGAATAAAGTGTAGATTTAAGTTTTTATTTTTTTTAATAGCTTTGACAGGACAGTTTGTCTTTACCTTTGACCTCTAAGTACAAGTTTATAATTGCATTTTTGACTCAAATTAGATGGCCAGAAAAAATAACAGTTTCTTTCTCTAACATTGAGACAGTATGTTTTAAATCTTGATCATTAATGAGGTTAAGCAACTTCTCTCTTTGTAAGTGAGCAAGGGACATGTAAGCACGTGCTGAGGTAGTAAGCCTCAGTGAGAAGGGAAATCAGAGTGTGCAGTAGGAGACTCTCAAGGCCATCTCCTCCTGAGAAACACAGTCATTTAGTGAACAAACATTTACTTAGCAAACGTGTCCTAACCACGTCATAAAGTAAAACAAATATTGCCATTTTCTTGAACTATTTTAAAACTGTCTCTCAATAAATTTTTGCTGCTGGCTTGATTATGTGTCTTGCACATTCTTTCTGAGGTTCATTCCAATATATTTATGCTTTCTTATTGTTGCAAGTATGAATGAAATTCTTTCATGACATTTGCTAATTTTTACTGAACTAAGTTTTCCTTGCATTTTCATATACACATGCATGTGACAATAACTAATTTTGTTATTTTTCTCTGATCAGCTTTACAAACACTATATAAAAGTTTGGTTGATTTTTCAAATTTTTAGATAAACAAATGCATTGCCTGCAAATAAAATATTAAGGTCTGAAGATAGCAAGTGTGATGACCATATGGAGCAACTAATGTTTGTTGTGTATATTTATACAACTACTTTCAAAAACATTATCTAGCAAAGCTGAAAATATGCATAGCCTGTGGCCTATGACCCAGTCATATATGGATGTAAGAGCTGGACCATAAGAAGGCTGAACACTGAAGAACTGATGCTTTTGAACTGTGGTGTTGGAGAAGACTCTCGAGAGTCCCTTGAACTGCAGGGAGATCAAACCAGTCAATCCTAAAGGAAATCAATCCTGAACTTCATTAGAAGGACTGATGCTGAAACTGACCCTGCAATCCTCTAATGAGCTGACTCATTAGAAAAGACCCCGATGTTGGAAAAGACTGAAGGCAGAAGGAGAGTGGGACGACAGAGGACACGATGGTTGGATGACATCTCTGATTCAATGGGTATGAGTTTGAGCAAGCTCTGGGAGACAGTGAAGACTGGGAAGTCTTGTTGTAGTCCACTGGGGTCACGAAGAATCGGACATGACTGAGCGACTGAACAACATGACCCAGTAGCCCACTCTTAGCAATTACCCTGGGAAAGAATCATGTAAATATGCGTCAGTATAGAAGTAGAGAATATTCAGATCAGCAATAGTCATAAGAGTCCCAAACTAGAAACAGCCCAAATACCCATTAAAATTGCATAAATACTTTATCCTGATAATAGGGTTATTAATAACAATAAAAAGTAAGAATCACAACTAAATGCACGAATATAGCAGTGATTGAAAGACATTCACCTCAGAAGAAAATGTATATTATTACATAAATTTAAAAATAGGCCAGAGTAGACCAGAGACATTTTGCTTGGTGACCAAGAGAGCTCCTATGAAGCTTCAGGACCACGATGGAAAGTCTGTCTCCAGCTTGAGGGAAGAGCGTGTCTTCCCACCTTCCAGCTGCGGCCTCGATCTCGCCCTCTCTCAGCACCTGAGGCTGACTCTGCCCAGGCGGGGGTTGCCCTGTGCTCACAGCCAACAGCTGGTAGGCCCAGAGCCCTTCCTCAGGCCTCCCACCTGGTGTGGAGAGGGACAATGTGCAGAGAGATCTAAGTGCCTCTGGTTGCAGCCTCTTCTCTCTTCCCTTTACTCACACTAAGGACATCATTCACAGGCCATGGACAATACTCATTGCCCAGTGTTTCTCCTGCTCACTTCAGATGCAGCTGGGACTAGGTATTTTGGTTGGGGCCTTGGCTAACTCTCCTAACTCCTCCAGAACATACCCAACCAGAGGATCCACTCTGCACCCCTGTCACTCTCAGAATGCTCCCATCAGAGGGTCAATGGCCCAGGAACAGGCAGGAGCAGCACAGGCTTGTTTTCACTGTTTGCTGCCAGGACCCGCTGCTGCTGGACACTCAGACTGGCCCTTTCAGAACATGCCCGTCTGCATCAAGCCTGCATTTACTTTTCCCTTCAGATCCCAGGTTGTTCTCTGAGCTGGACTCTGAATCTCAGAATAACTATCAGGGGTGCATTGAGTCAGGCCAACCTAAGGTTGAGAAGAGAGTTAAAAGGACAATACATTGGCTGCAGCTGCTGAACAAGCCTCCTCGAGCCCCTGCCCCACCCTGCTGGCATGAGGGCAGGTTGCACTGTGTGGGTTCTGGGTTAGTTTCCTGTCTCTGAGGCAGTTTCTGAATCATCCTTAAAGTGAAACAGCCCAAAGCAAAGCCCTCTACATACTTAAAACCGACCAGTGACTTGAGTTTTGTTACATCATCAGAGATTGTGTAATGAACCTCAGAGGCAAAAATAGCAACGAAGTTGATGCAACAAGTGAAAAGGAAATTAAAAGCAAGCTGCCAAACGGGATTTCAGGATCCAGGCTGGGAATCCCCTCTGGCCTGGCCTCCTGGCTGAGCTGAGTGCACAGAGCAGAGGATCCTCCTGACTGCCTGCCAGACGCCTGTGTCTTCCAGGTGGAAGCTCTGAGCTCTGGGGAAAACCAAAGAATCCAGTGAGGGTGGGGGTGTGTCTTGTAGACAGCTGGCCTGTGTGCCACATAGGAATGTTTCCTGTTTCCGTCTAGAACTCTGAGTATTTTTGCAACAGGCTTGGCAATGTCATCCCTGCTGCTGCTGCTAAGTCGCTTCAGCCATGTCCAACTCTGTGCAACCCCATAGACGGCAGCCCACCAGGCTCCCCCGTCCCTGGGATTCTCCAGGCAAGAACACTGGAGTGGGTTGCCATTTCCTTCTCCAGTGCATGAAAGTGGAAAGTGAAAGTGAAGTCGCTCAGTCGTATCCGACTCTTCGCGACCCCATGGACTGCAGCCTACCAGGCTCCTCCGTCCATGGGATTTTCCAGGCAAGAGTACTGGAGTGGGGTACCATCGCCTTCTCTGAATGTCATCCCAGTGAATGGCTATTTCTCCTCTCGCTGTGCAATAGGTGAGCTGCAGGAATCTGTCTCTGAACAGCTCTCAGGAAACTGCCTCATCTTCCTGACCACACACCCAGAACATCAGGAAATAATCTGCTAAACAGATTCAAATAGAAGACTTAATGTAAGGAGCACTTGGGAAGTGTCTGGTACCGTTCTGAGGATGTGCTACAAATTAAAGCAATTAATCTTACCACATTATCATGCTGTGCTTTTATGATTATCTTAATTTTACAGTTAAGACATAATGCAGCAATTTATAACTAGGCAATCTATTTTTAGGTACTAATGAAGAAAAATCTCAAAATTTATTTGCAAGGAAATATAAATAAATGAGAAAGTGAAGTATAAGAAAAATGGATATTTATGTGATATACATTAATATGTCCCTATGTATAGATTTATTAACTACATATGAAAATGTCTAGAAGGATACCCGTTAAATTGTTAACAGTACAGGATTAAGGTGCATCCTCCTAGAGGTCAAGGTTAGGCATTCCTTTGTCTGAATTATTTAAAAGTTTAGCAATGACATGTGTGTTTAATATATATGAATAAGCTTAAGAAACCTTCTTTACTTCTTTAGAGTCACATTTATCATGGCAGCTACTGGTTCTCACATCATCTCTTAGCTGTCTCTGCAGTCCCCAGCCTGCCTTGTTCTTCTTGCCTCCATTTGAACAGTTTAGGAAGATTCTTTTCTCAGGAGTGGCCAAGTGTAGAAAACTTACTCTCCCTTCCTCATCCTACTCCAGGATCCTAGATTCCACATATGCGATTGACTTCCCATGATGAATGTGGTTCTCCACTAATCCTTTAAGGCACTCCGGTTCTTACAGGCCCCAAGCAGGCACCTGAGTCCATGAACTGGGCTTTTCTCCACCCATCTCCCCCCCACCTCTAGTCTATGTCTCAAGAATCACATTCAGTCCCTCCTCAAATTGTCCGTTGTTCCTTCTATGACCCAGCGTGGGTAACCCTGTTCCCTCTGAATAAAGGTGGATTCAGTATAGGTTTATCTTGTAGGATCAGGCTTTGGGTTAGATTTTATTCAAAGGTGTGTGCAAGCCAGCTTGCTTTTTTAAAAATACTTTTCTTTCCACTACTTAAATACAAATAGTAGTCTTCTACAAAATATAATACAAAACAAACTATCTTATGAACAATAAAGATTTAAATGCTATGAACAGCCTAAATATTTCTGATAATTTAAATAAATAAATATTACAACTTTTTAAGATATGGAAAATGGATTCTTAAATCTGTTTTAAACAGTTATGGTAACAAAACCTTTAACATACATTTAAATAATCCCATATATTAGCTATAACTTATATGTCATCTGACACAAAAATAGAGTTAAAGGTTGCACTTTGAGTCTTAGAAAATAGCCATTTAGTTGACCAGATGAACTGTTTTCAGATTCAACGCCTTCTTTATTTCCTGAGTTTTCCAACGAGCTTGTTGGCAAAGACCAAGCACCTTCTGATTTCCACGCTGACAACCTCCCAGGCAGAGCGGCTGTATTCTTTCTCTTTGAGATACACACTGATTCGCTGGAAGTAACCTTTCACAGCCAATCTGGAGTTCTCACTCCCTAGAGGTGACTGTTCCAGTGTCCTTCCCTCCCTCAGACACGCGTCCAGGTCCTCCAGCTGCTGATCAAGTCCCACGAGGAATCTGTCCAGGAGGCTCTCGTCCCGACCTGCAGAAGAGCCCGTGGTGCTGAAGAGCTGGAAGGTCTGCTGGAGCAACTCGCGCACAACAGCTGTGGCTTCTGTCTTCTCACGCCTGGTCCCGGGCACCAGGGTCTGAGGAATCTGAAGTCAGTCCTGTCCCTCAGACAGGACACAGTGGGCACTCTCTCCATCTGACTCCAGCGTGTGAGGCTTTCCAGATTGCCGTGGCCGGCAGGCAGCTCACAGCCCAGGGAGCACGTGGGGCTGGAGCAGAGCATCACCAGGGCCCGCAGCACGGAGACGGGGAGGGCCACTGGGATGCTGGGGGCTTGCAGGACCGCCTGCAGGGGAGGCCTAGGCCAGTTCTGAGGGCTTGGGGTGATGGGTGGCTCTTAAAGAGTCAGTCGAGAAACTTTCATTTTCTGGGTTTTTCCACATTTTTCCCTTTCCTTTCTTTTTCTACTCTTTGTAATGAAATCAATAAAAGTGCTAATTTTTGCCATGAGTGCCTAGGTAGGGGACATCAAATCATGCGTGCCACTGTGGTTGATATCTACACAGCCATATATTATGCTTTTCACACCTCCTTAGTTGTTCCTGGGAGAAGAGTCTGATCAAAGTCAGAGAAGGGAGAAATATTCATACAAATGTGGCTTTTCCAGGTCACCAAGAAGTGTTCAGTATGAGAACAGCTTATAAGAGAAGCTTTTGATTTTTCTCATTTTTCTCTCATTTACCCTTTTCTCCCTTCATTAAAAATTTTCATTTGTGTGTGTACCTTTACGATTTCACCTGAGTAGGCCTCGGGCTCACTGGAGACATTATAGGGAACAATATCACTGATATCATTTGTTAAAAATGAATTATGTTGCAACGTAATCCACAAGGCACTTTTTTAGGTGCTGGTTGTCCTGCTGCTGCTGCTGCTGCTGCTGCTAAAATGCTCCAGTTGTGTCTGACTCTGTGCGACCCCATAGACAGCAGCCCACCAGGCTCTCTGTCCCTGGGATTCTGCAGACAAGAGTACTGGAGTGGGTTGCCATTGCCTTCTCTGGCTAGTTGTCCTAAAAAATTCAATTTTGCCTGTGTTTATTTCTCTTTCTCCTCTACCACTACAATATTTCACAGGAAACTTTGCTTCAGTCATTGTGTGATAGTACAGATAATCTCATCTCCTTAGATATTTCACTGGGAAGTGATAATCTACCATACTGAGGTTGCAATTACATTCAACCCTTGTAATGGCATGTCTTTACCAATTCTGTAAGGTACAGATAATTTTTAATAATATTAATGACAGAAATTTTTACATGCAGCCTCTCAGCAAAGTGTTTTTAATAAACATGACATTAATCTTCACAGCTTCCTTATGAGATAATTACTGTAATTATTGATGTGTTTGCAAATAAGGAAACAAAACTCAGAGGGATTACTTAATTTGCTAAGAGTCAGGATTAACTGCATAAGTGGTACTTGACCACTAAACTATTCTGCCTCCATGTTATTCCTCAGTAACCTTAAGCATTCTCCTTTAGCTACACTATGTACAGTTGTAAGTAAGTAATCCATCTAATTATGTAGCATTTGACTGCCCTGAGAGATTGTAAGCTCCCTAAAGGCAGTAATGGCACAAGTGGAGAATCCAGGAAGGTGTCTGTCCCAGAGGAAGTGCACAGAGGTGTCTCTGTCCCATTGTTCATCACTAAGGCATGTCTGACTCTCTTTGACACCGTGGACTACAGCACACCAGGCTCCCTGTCCTTCTGTATTGGTCAGATTTGCTCAAGTTCATGTCCATTGAGTTGGTGATGCGATCCCGTCATCTCATCCTCTGTTGTCCCCTTTTCGTCCTGCCCTCAGTCTTTCCCAGCATCAGCGTCTTTTCCAGTGAGTGGGCTCTTCCCATCAGGCGGCCGAAGTATTGGAGCTTCAGCTCTGTCCCAGAAGTAGTTCTAAGAGAAGTATCCACACCAAAGTTTGAGTAGACCTAGTATTTGAAGACTGTTTCAGAAAATGAGAATCTTCTGAAAACAAAGATAGTAAGAGTAAATTTAAATGGATTTTTAAACTTTCTGGATAATTCCTCAAAATACTTTCTCAGATGGAAACAGGGACTCTCAATGTTCAGGTGTTGCTAAGTTGCTTCAGCTGTGTCCAACTCTCTTTGAAACTATGGACCACAGTCTGCCAGGCTACTCTGTAGATCTCAACAAAAGACCACTTCAAATATAGGACTGGAAGTCAGCAAGTGCAATGGGAACTGTATCCTCTTCAATTGTAGTGTAATGATTGTAATGTTCCTGGAATGAACAAATGACACTTTTGTGACAAAGAAGAATAGGAATTGGAGAGGAAGAACTTACTAAGTTCCTCTGAAATAGGAAGCACTTTGTCAGAGGAGACAGCTCAGTCCAGTGCTTGAGACACTGGACATGGGGGTGAGATTGCCTAGGTTGATGTCCCAGCTCCATTCTACGCTGGCTCTGTGACCTTCAGCACCCTGGTTTTCCTCTTGCATGGAAATGATAGTCATATTTGTTTCACTGGATTGTTGGGAAGATTGAATGACATAGCATGCTTCTGACCATGCCTGGACAAGACGTAGAAGCATTCAGTATCTACTAGCCGTTCCCACGGGAGAGAAAATGCACACATCCAACTATGGGAACTGGATCGAGTTTCCCTGAGATGACCTGCTTCCCTTCCTTCAATTCTCAGCTCAGTGGTCAACATTATTACATCTAATCTCATCTCTTATGTGAACATGACGTCCTGTCCAAATCACTTATACCTAGTAGCTTCCAGGTAACAGCGGACCTCTCACACATGAATAAAATGGCTGTCCAATCTGTGACCCAGTCTCTTTCATGGTGAGTTAATTGGCCTATATCCTCAGAATCAGATAACGTCCATGAAGAGTGAGTAATGTAAACAGACAAATAAAAATAAATAGATACTGGGAGTTAGCAAAGCTGACAATTAGCCTCTTGAGTCGGACACGACTGAAGCGACTTCGCAGCAGCAGCAGCAGCCTCTTAGGTAACACTCAGCCTAAGAGCCTGCTATGCTCCTCTGGCTCTGTCTGAAGCTAAACAGTCTCACATGGGGTGGTCTGAAATCCATCATCTGTAGAGCCCTTCATCCCCATTTGTGTAGTTAAGTGATGTTTTGTCATTTGAACAGAGAAGATGTCACTATAGTTTGTTGTTGTTTTTTTTTCAATTACATTGTTTACTTCCCTTTTACCTTTGTGCATTACTTTTTCATTCACTGCTTACTTACTTTCTAGGAATGTTCAATGAGAGTGGAAAGTTTTGATATCTTGAAAAATCACAGAAGAAATACATTTGCTCTTCTTTTCACTTACATTTTCCCTTCCTTTATTTTTGCAACAAACCTCCAAATTGAAATAGAAAAGACTGCAGAAGCATTAGGACAGCTTTTACCAAGTGAAATACAAATGACAAAGAAGAGGTAACAATATGAAAATTATACAAAAGTAGCAAAGAAAAGTGGGTTGCTTAGACATAGCAAGGACAATTACCTGGACTAATACAGAGAGGCTGCCTGATAGGGCCCATATGGGGTCTCATTGATGCAATGACTCATTATGTCGACCTTGCAAACAGAGAATAAAATTACAGTGATCTATGAGACTGACCACATTGCCCAAATGGCATTCTGCTTTCTCACTGGTGCCTATCTTCTCAAAGCTATAAGACCACCAGATTCTAGACCTCCAGCTATGTGACCACAGGACTCAACTACAGGCTAAAAATTAACCATTCCTTCAGGAAAATTTTCATTGGTGGGGTATAAGTAGGACCCTGTCAGAAAGGGAGGAAGCTGGTTCTCCTTAGGGCCAGTCACCCTCTCCTTTCCCTCTAGTAAACTTCCCTTTTCTTGCCTGACTGCCCAACTTGCTCTCTTTCCCTCTGCACTTGCCTTACACTGCCGAAAAGCAGCAAAGACACATTCTAAACACCTGAACACTTGGAGGGAGCGGGGGTTGCACTTTATTTTCTTGAAAGTGAATTTTGGAGGATTGATCATCTGAAAGAGGCGAGTGAAAACATCAGCTTAAAACTCAACATCCAGAAAACTAAGATCATGGCATCTGGTCCCATCACTTCATGGAAAATAGATGGGGAAACAGTGACAGACTTTATTTTGGGGGGCTCCAAAATCACTGCAGATGGTGACTGCAGCCATGAAATTAAAAGATGCTTGCTCCTTGGAAGAAAAGTTATGACCAACCTAGACAGCTTATTAAAAAGCAGAGACATTACTTTGCCAACAAAGGTCCATGTAGTCAAAGCTATGCTTTTCCCAGTATTCATGTATGGATGTGAGAGTTGGACTATAACGAAAGCTGAGCACCAAAGAATTGATGCTTTTGAATTGTGATGTTGGAGAAGACTCTTGAGAGTCCCTTGGACAACAAGGAGATCCAACCAATCCGTCCTAAAGGAGATCAGTCCTGAATATTCATTGAAAGGACTGACTCCAACACTTCGGACACCTGATGCAAAGAACTGACTCATTGAAAAAGACCCTGATGCTGGGAAAGATTAAAATTGGGAGGAGAAGGGGGTGACAGAGGATGAGATGGCTGGATGGCATCACTGACTCAATGAACATGAGTTTGAATAAACTCCGGGAGTTGGTGATGGACAGGGTGGCCTGGAGTGCTGCAGTCCACGGGGTTGCAAAGAGTTGAACAGGACTGAGTGACTGAACTGAACTGAAGTGAAATGAATCACCTGGCATAGTCTGAGCTTGTAACCGGGAAAGGTTAATTTTGAATTTCCACTGGACCTGCTTCTATGACTTTAACTCTTTATGTTATTGGAGAAGACTCTTGAGAGTCCCTTGGACTGCAAGGAGATCCAACCAGTCCATCCTAAAAGGAGATCAGTCCTAAGTGTTCATTGGAATGATTGATGTTGAAGCTGAAACTTCAATACTTTGGCCATTTGATGCAAAGAGCTGACTCATTTGAAAAGACCCTGATGCTGGGAAAGATTGAGGGCAGGAGGAGAAGGGGACGACAGAGGATGAGATGGTTGGATGGCATCACCGACTCAGTGGACATGAGTTTGACTAAACTCCGGGAGTTGGTGATGGACAGGGAGGCCTGGAGTGCTGCGGTCCATGTGGTTGCAAAGAGATGGATGTGACTGAGTGACTGAACTGAACTGAACTGAACCAACCATAAAGGCCTGCCTCAGGGAATAAGCTGACCCCACCCATCTGTGAAGGACTATGATTCTTTGTGTGGCAATGGCACAGGTGCCCTACTTAGCTACTTACCAGGTGGAACAGAAATTCACATTTGGGAAGGTCAGAATCACAGATAGATGTGACATCTTTGTTTGTTGACGTGACATGAGATATTCCATTTCACACCACCCATGAAATGATTGTAAGGAAGTGCAATTAACACACGCCCCTACCTGAGGCTTACTAGACATTCTGGGAGATATTTACAGGAATTAAAAGGTCCTTTTCCTTTTTTCCTCACCTCCCCCCAATCTCTGATCCATAAAAGAATCTGACATCCAGGTCAGGACAAAATGGTTATTTTGAGGTGTTAGACTTCCATCTTTATGGATAACTTCTGTGTAAGTCTAATGTAGGATAATTTTTATGAATGATTTATAAATATTTGTAACAAATTATATTTCCTATTCTAGGTTAAGGGCTCAAGCATGTTGATCACTAATTTCCTCTTCTAAATCACATTTTGAAATCTTCTCTTTATTACTTTTCTATACGGTTTTTTACAGACTAATAGCATTATGCTTGGAGAAGGCAATGGCACCCCACTCCAGTACTCTTTCCTGGAAAAATCCCATGGACAGAGGAGCCTGGTAGGCTGCAGTCCATGGGGTTGCTAGGAGTCGGACACAACTGAGCGACTTCACTTTCACTTTTCACTTTCATGCATTGGAGAAGGAAATGGCAACCCACTCCAGTGTTCTTGCCTGGAGAATCCCAGGGACAAGGGAGCCGTCTCTGGGGTCGCACAGAATCAGATACAACTGAAGCAACTTAGCAGCAGCAGCAGCATTATGCTGGGCTTCCCAGGTGGAGCTAATGGTAGAGAACTTGCCTGCCAATTCAGGAGACAAGAGGAGACACCAGTTTGATCCCTGGGCAGGAAACTCCCCTGGAGGAGGGCATGGCAACCGACTCCAGGATTCTTGCCTGGAGAATCCTATGGACAGAAGAGCCTGGCAGCCTGTGCTCCATGGGGTCACAGAGTCAGACACGACTGAAGCGACTCAGCTCAAGCACAGCATTCAGGGGAAACCAATGCCGCCGTGTTTCTGGTCACATTGCTTTATAACGTTACATTCTTTTCTCAGTGTTTATACCATTTGAAATTTAGTTCAAGCGTTTTTATATTTAATTATAAATTCCATATTTTTCTTATATATATTGACCTACTTTCTCAAATGTAACTTGTTTTTTTTTAAATTCTGAAGTATATCACCATTATATTAATGAAAAAGATCTCATTTATATTAAGTTGTTTCCTCTAATTATTTCCTTCATTATACTTTCTTGCTTTGTTTTGGCCTGCTTCTGTGTTGCCCTTGGTTTGTATTAAGTATTTAGTATTATATGATTTTAGGTTTTTTTTCCTCTTGCAAGTTACAGTGGAGTTTGTGTTTTAAATAAATCAACAGTTTCTTTTAAGTTTAAGCAGATTCTATTAATATTTATTATTTTAACCTTCATCAGTTTGGGTCTCAAACGTATTGGATTGATGCGTTACTTTTAACGTGATGTTTACATGTTTCATGACCCTTGCCATATTCCCTTCAGTTCTCCAACAGTCATTTATTTAGAGCAAATATATAATGTTATAGCAATTTAGAGTTTCTCTGAATACTTGAGTGAAAAACTGAAAATCTAAAACTGCAAAGTTTGATTTGAGACTTCCTTGGCCATTCGGTGGTTAGGATTCAGTACCTTCACTGCCATGGGTCCGGATTCAATCCCCAGTCAGGGAACAAAGGTCTCATAAGCCACGTGGCTGTCACAGCCAAAAATAATAATAAACTTTACAAAGTAACTTCCACTGATGTGACTATTCACTTCTAGTTCTTACCAGGACTGTTGCTTTTAGTCAACATAGTAAAGGTTCACAAGACACATGATACCAATAGAGATGCTTGTGAAGTTCTGTTCAAGCATAAACAGAGGGGAATGTCCAAAAGTTAAATGAAAATAAACTGACTTCTTATTCAAGAAAATAAAAATATGTCATTTTTGAATGCACTGAGAATGAGGGTAAGTTGGATGCAGTTTGCAAAATGAGTGCCATGTATTCCAAATGTGATGACTGGAAAATTTTTGGAGTCCTGTGGTCAATAAGGCCCTAATCAACTTGAATTAAATAATTCTCATTTTAAGGTGAAGCATATGAGGATATAGCAATGAGTCCGGTATTCTTATCTAGCTTGTCAACTTGCTCTGAAGACAGTTCTCGTCCTGGGAGTCAAAATTTTTTTGAATGATGATGATGCTGTTGCCATCATTAGACATCATGTCTCCTGGCCTATTTTTCAAGACATGTTGAAACTACATCTAGGTACATGTACAACTAAGGAAACAATGGGAAAATCTGTGTTGAGTGTCACATAGATTCTTCCACTTTGTTGGCTACCCCAGGAGCTTTAACCAAGAAAGCAGCTGACCCAGGTGAGGTCTGAGAGGAGAGTTTAAGCGGCAGGGATTACTTCATCACACCAGGCTCTCCATGTGTTCCTGGAAGTCCCTCATGATGTTTCTTCAGGGATCCGTTATCCAGCATTGGACTGGAGTAAGGAGCAAGCTAAAGTACGGAGAGAATGAAGATCTGATGCAGCCTTCCTTCTCTGTCTTCCTCGTCCTCAGCTTTGGAGTCTTTCTTGACTAGTGAGTGATGCAGTCAAAACAAATGATACATGAACTGGAGTTACACTGGCATCTATCAGTTCAGTTCAGTCACTCAGTCATGTCCGACTCTTTGTGACTCCATGAATTGCAGCACGCCAGGCCTCCCTGTCCATCACCAACTCCCGGAGTTCACTCAGATTCGCATCCATTGAGTCAGTGATGCCATCCAGCCATCTCATCCTCTATCATCCCCTTCTCCTCCTGCCCCCAATCCCTCCCAGCATCAAAGTCTTTTCTAATGAGTCAACTCTTCGCATGAGGTGGCCAAAGTACTGGAGTTTCAGCTTCAGCATCATTCCTTCCAAAGAAATCTCAGGGTTGATCTCCTTCAGAATGGACTGGTTGGATCTCCTTGCAGTCCAAGGGACTCTCAAGAGTCTTCTCCAACACCACAGTTCAAAAGCATCAATTCTTTGGTGCTCAGCCTTCTTCACAGTCCAACTCTCACATCCATACATGACCACAAGAAAAACCATAGCCTTGACTAGACAGACCTTAGTTGGCAAAGTAATGTCTCTGCTTTTGAATATGCTATCTAGGTTGGTCATAACTTTTCTTCCAAGGAGTAAGCATCTTTTAATTTCATGGCTGCAGTCACCATCTGCAGTGATTTTGGAGCCCAAAAAAATAAAGTCTGACACTGTTTCCACTGTTTCCCCATCTATTTCCCATGAAGTGATGGGACCAGATGCCATGATCTTCATTTTCTGAATGTTGAGCTTTAAGCCAACTTTTTCACTCTCCTCTTTCACTTTCATCAAGAGGCTTTTGAGTTCCTCTTCACTTTCTGCCATAAGAGTGGTGTCATCTGCATATCTGAGGTTATTGATATTTCTCCTGGCAATCTTGATTCCAGCTTGTGTTTCTTCCAGTCCAGTGTTTCTCATGATGTACTCTGCATAGAAGTTAAATAAGCAGGGTGACAACATACAGCCTTGACGCACTCCTTTTCCTATTTGGAACCAGTCTGTTGTTCCATGTCCAATTCTAACTGTTGATTCCTGACCTGCATACAGATTTCTCAAGAGGCAGGTCAGGTGGTCTGATATTCCCATCTTTTTCAGAATTTTCCACAGTTTATTGTGATCCACACAGTCAAAGGCTTTGGCATAGTCAATAAAGCAGAAATAGATGTTTTTCTGGAACTCTCTTGCTTTTTCGATGATCCAGCAGATGTTGGCAATTTGATCTCTGGTTCCTCTGCCTTTTCTAAAACCAGCTTGAACATCAGGAAGTTCATGGTTCATGCATTGCTGAAGCCTGGCTTGGAGAATTTTAAGCATTACTTTACTAGCATGTGAGATGAGTACAATTGTGTGGTAGTTTGAGCATTCTTTGGCATTGCCTTTCTTTGGGATTGGAATGAAAACTGACCTTTTCCAGTCCTGTGGCCACTGCTGAGTTTTCCCAATTTGCTAGCATATTGAGTGCAGCACTTTGACAGCATCACCTTTCAGGATTTAAAATAGCTCAACTGGAATGCCATCACCTCCACTAGATTTTTTCTTAGTGATGCTTTCTAAGGCCCGCTTGACTTCACATTCCAGGATGTCTGGCTCTAGATGAGTGATCACACCATCATCATTATCCGGGTTGTGAAGATCTTTTTTGTAAAGTTCTTCTGTGTATTCTAGGCTGTAGTCAAATATTGGCTTAGAGATTGGCTATATTGGTCTGCCTCAGAGGTTAAACGTCTGCCTCCAATGCGGGAGACCTGGGTTCAATCCCTGGGTTGGGAAGATCCCCTGGAGAAGGAAATGGTAACCCACTCCAGTATTCTTGCCTGCAGAATCCCATGGATGGAGAAGCCTGGTAGGCTACAGTCCACGGGGTCGCAAAGAGTTGGACACGACTGAGCGACTTCACACATATTGGTCTCTGAACTCCAGCTGGAAAGAAGACAGAAAATTGGAAATCAAAGAACATTTTGCTGCCAATTTAAACACAAAGTAACAGATACAGAAGTGAAGCAAAATAAATGATCATTCACAGTAGTGATTTTATAATGTGAAATATATGTCTTTTATATCCACATCTTCATCTTCTTTTTCAATAAAGGAAAAAAATGGATTTTCATTATTACATGCATTTGCCATTTTCCCTCTATTTTTATACCCTTAGCCTTGGACATTTTCATGTCAATATCATGTTTTCCAGTGTATCAATATCATACATTAAGCCTATCCATTTTTTCACTTCCATAAAGTGAATTAATTATTTTTCTATTGTTTTACTATTTTTCTTGATGAAACATACTTGACTCTGATACATTTGTTCATGATAAGCTACAAATGGTGCGTAATTTAAAAAATAAGGTAAAGTACTTTTCTTATGTTCTTGATAGTATTTCAGATCTAACATGGTTTCCTAGCAGGATTATAAGTTTTTTAAATTTTATTACACAAATAAGACCTTTCATCATCAGATTTTAACTAATTATAGGACCATTCCAGCATTGGGACTTCCAGTGATATCTCGTGAACTCCAAGAGGTGAATTGTTTTCTTATGTGAAACATAATCACATCTAAAATCAAACACAAACTTTCCTTTTTTCTTTCTCTGGTTGTGTAGCTTTCTGCATGATCATTGTTGTTTAGTCGCTATGTCATGTCTGACTCTTTGTGACCCCATAGACTGTACACGCCAGGCTCCTCTGTCTAGAGGACAGTTCAAGCAAGAATACTGAAGTGGTTGTCATCTCCTTCTCCAGAGGATCTTCCCAAGCCGGGGAGGGAACCCACGTCTCTTGTGTCTCCTGCATTTACAGGCATATTCTGTACCAGTAGTGCCACCTCATCTGTTATATTGTAAGTTCAAATAGAGTTTAATTAGTTTTAACATTGGGAAGCACCAGGATTAAACATGGAAATGTTGTAGTTTCAAATTCTTTTTAAATGTTTTAATCTTTGAAACATCTCTTTTGCATTTAGAATATTTCATTCTGTGTTATCATGATTTAGATTGCATGGAAAACAAAACAGAGAGAAGGACTTTTGGAATGAATATGCCAATCTCAATGAACACATTTTCCATTATAATATTAATTTCAAAATTCAAATTTGGAAATCTTCAGCCATCAAGTAAATGACACATAAAATCTATTTTTTTTCCCTGCTCTGAAGTAACCACCTTTTTAGAGAACCAATGTGAGGCATGGCTAAAACAGAACCCCCCATATCTATCTATCTATCTATCTATCTATTCATGTATAGGTGTATCAACATTAAAAAAATGAAGATCATGGCATCCAGTCCCGTTACTTTATGGAAAATAGATGGGGAAAAAGTGGAAACAGTATCAGATTTCATTATCTTGGAGTCCAAAATCACTACAGACGGTGACTGCAGCCACAAATCAAAAGATGCTTGCTCCTGGGAAGAAAAGCTATGACTAACCTAGACATTGTGTTAAAAAGCAGAGACATCACATCGCCATAAAGGTCCATGTAGTCACGGCTATGGTTTTTCCAGTAGTTGTAGGGATGTGAGAGTTGGACCAGAAAGAATGTTGAGTGCTGAAGAGTTAGTGCTTTCGAACTGTGTTGCTGGAGAACACTCTTGAGAGTCTCTTGGACAGCAAGGAGATTAATTTAGTCAATCCTAAAGGAAACAACCCTGAATATTCATCAGAAGGACTGGCGCTGAAGCTTTAATACTTTGGCTACCTGCTGAGAAGAAAACAATTCGTTGGAAAAGACCTTGATGCTGGGAAAGACTGAGGGCAGATGGAGAAGAGGGTGACAGAGGATGAGATGGTTGCTTGGCATCACTGACTCAATGGACATGAGTTTGAGCAAGCTCTGATAGATGGTGAAGGACAGGGAAGCCTGGCTTACTGCAGTTCACGGTGTCTCAAAGACTCAGCTACAACTTAGCAACTGAACAATATATGTGCATATATATACACACACTTGTACAATTTATATTAAATAAGTATACACATGTGTGTTGCCACTTTAACATAAAAGGATGAAAAACAGATGTTTACTTGAATTGTTATCTTATCCTGTATTATTTACCTTCCTGCAATATAAATGCTATCTCATCAGCAGGATAACAGGAAAACTTACTAAGTGACTGTTAGTGGTAGTTAATACACTAAGCGTAATAATCTGTCAAATATTTTATATAGTGTTTCATAAGTTGCAATTAGTTTTAACTGTTAACTCTTCATTGATACAAAAAATTTTGTTTTAGTCTTCTTCAGTCCTTGCCTACAGCATGTGTGTGATACTTTTTGAAGATCATTTTCAGGAAGACTGAGCTCAACTTTCCATTTCCTATACTTAGATCAGAATGAGACTCGTGATTGTGGACCCAAATGGAAGACTCACTCAGTTTTTCTTCAGTCATCCTCAAGTACTTGCAAGGAATTGCCTGATTATTCTTTCCTTGTCTCCTCTGGGTAGTAAGGAAACAGAAATAAACTGTCCACACAGTGGATATTTTCCTGTAGGCAGTGCCTTTGGGGATCAGCTTGGACGTTTCTTTCAAATAGTCGATGATACTGAGAACTATGACTGGCATTCTTGTCATTCTCCCCAAAGCTGAACTTGGAGGAAAAGCATTTGGGTCAGACTGTATTTTAACAAAGTGTGTGCAAGCAAGAACATTACTTGTTCCCCTCAACCCCTACCCAGAACTTCATTTGGACAAATAGTGCAAACGTGAAACGGGGTCTCATGCCCTGTCAAGTACAAACTAGCATGTGCCATTGGCACTTGCCATCTACCTACAGGGATTAAATCATGTGCAACTGCAGCTGCTGATTTTTAACACCCCTGGAAAGGGTGGAAAGCAGAAGTGAGGCATGCTGTGAACAGGGGAAACTGGCAGAACAAGTCTTCAGAAGGTTAGATGTTTTCAGGAGCCCATTTTATGAACCAAATTCTTCTATCTCCTTATCTCTAGAAAAGCATGGAAATCCTTCATGGTGATGACTGCTTCTTGTGACTCCAAGAAACCTTCACGACACTAACAGAAAACTTCTACCAAAAATAAGCACATGATTACATGTACTTCACCAAAATCACGTATATCCCTCTGTGCCTCTTTGGAACACCTTCTCAGAGCTATCTGATGTGCTGTCTCCTGGGCGACAGTCCTCTTTTTGCCCCCCCAAAAACTTTCAACTTTCATGTTGTGCATTTTTGAAAGTCAGCACCCTGAACTTATTTTTTCATGCATTCCTCACCCAATAATTTCACAACTTGATTGCAGTGAGATTCACATGAGGATAAATCCAGGCCATGGAATGTGAGAGGAAGTGCTCTTGCCCTGTGTAGTCTGGCGTTTGGAAACATCCCCTGTGAACCACCAGACTTCATCCCTTTACTGGAGAGTGTAGTAATTCAAGTACCACATTCAATTTGGAGTCACCTGAGTTGATGATGGAAAAAGCCACTGAACAAAAGGTACCTGTTTCCCTGAATCATTCATTCATTTCAGTTGTTCAGTCATGTCCGACTTCTTGCAACCCCATAGACTGCAGCACCCCTGGCTTCCCTTGGTCCATCACCAACTCCCACAGCTTGCTCAAACTCATGTCCATCAAGTCAGTGATGCCATACAACCATCTCATCCTCTGTCACCCCCTTCTCCTCCTGCCTTCAATCTTTCCCAGCATCAGGGTCTTTACCAGTGAGTCAGTTCTTCACATTGGGGGGCCAAATTACTGGTTTTTCAGCTTGAGTATCAGTCCTTCCAATGAATATTCAGGACTGATTTCCTTTAGGATGGACTGGTTTGATCTTGGTGCAGTCCAAGGGGATCACAAAGGTCATCTCCGATACCACAGTTCAAAATCATCAATGCATCAATTCTTCAGCACTCAGCTTTCTTTATAGTCCAAATCTCACATCCACACATGACTACTAGAAAAACCATTGCTTTGACTAGACAGACCTTTGTTGGCAAAGTAATGTCTTTGCTTTTTAATATGCTGTCTAGGTTGGTCATAGCATTTTTTCCAAGGAGCAAGCGTCGTTTAATTTCATGGCTTCACTCACCATCTGCAGTGACTTTGGAGCCCAAGATAATAAAGTCTGTCACTGTTTCCATTGTTCCTCATCTATTTTCCATGAAGTGGTGGAACAAGATGCCATGATCTTAGTTTTTGAACGTTGAGTTTTAAGCCAGCTTTTTCACTCTCCTCTTTCACTTTCATCAAGAGGCTCTTTAGCTCTTCTTCACTTTCTGCATAAGGGTGGTATCACCTGCATATGTGAGGTAATTGATATTTCTCCTGGCATTC
This sequence comes from Budorcas taxicolor, assembly GCF_023091745.1. NCBI lineage: Eukaryota > Metazoa > Chordata > Mammalia > Artiodactyla > Bovidae > Budorcas > Budorcas taxicolor. The sequence goes on along the minus strand of NC_068917.1, from coordinate 26,507,214 downwards.
TTGATTCCAGCTTGTGCTTCATACAGCCCAGCATTTTGCATGACGTACCCTGCATATAAGTTAAATAAGCAGGGTGACAATATACAGCCTTGCTGTACTCCTTTTCCCAGTTTGGAACCAGCCCATTGTTCCATGTCTGGTTCTAACTGTTCCTTCTTGACCTGCATACAGATTTCTCAGGAGACAGGTCAGGTGGTCTGGTATTCCCAACTCTTCAAGAATATTCCACAGTTTGTTGTGATCTTCACAGTCAAAGGCTTTGGCTTAATCAATAAAGCAGAAGTACATGTTTTTCTGGAATTCTCTTGCTTTTCTATGATCCAACAGATGTTGGCCATTTGATCTCTGGTTCTTCTGCCTTTTCTAAATGCAGTTTGAACATCTGGAAGTTCATGGTTCACATACCGTTGAAGCCTGGCTTGGAGAATTCTAAGCACTACTTTAATAGCGTGTGAGATGAGTGCAATTGTGCAGTAGTTTGAGAATTCTTTGGCTTGCCTTTCTTTGGGACTGGAGTGAAAACTGACCTTTTCCAGTCCTGCGGCCACTGCTGAGTTTCCCAAATATGCTGGCATATTGAGTGCAGCACTTTCACAGCATTATCTTTTAGGATTTGAAATAGCTCAACTGGAATTCTATCACCTCCACTAGCTTTGTTCATAGTGATGCGGCCTAAGGCCCACTTGACTTTGCATGCCAGGATATCTGGCTCTAGGTAAGTGATCACACCATCACGGTTATCTGGGTGATGAAGATCTTTCTTGTGTAGTTCTTCTATGTATTCTTGCCACTTCTTCTTAATATCTTGTGTTTCTGTTAGAAAAATGGTCCATACCATTTCTGTCCTTTTTTTGTGTGTGCCTGTCTTTGCATTAAATATTCCCTTGGTGTCTCTAAGATACCAAGATTCTTCAAGAGATCTCTAGTGTTTCCCATTCTATAGTTTTCCTCTATTTCTTTGCATTGATCGCTGAGGAAGGCTTTCTTTCCTGTCCTTGCTATCCTTTGAAACTCTGCATTCCAATGGGTATATCTTTCCTTTTTTCCTTTGCCTTTCAATTATCTTCTTTTCTCAGCTATTTGTAAGGCCTCCTCAGACAGCCATTTTGCCTTTTTGCATTTCTTTTTCTTGTGGATGGTCTTGATCCCTGCCTCCTGTACAATGTCATGAACTTCTGTCCATAGTTCTTCAGGCGCTCTATCAGATTTAATCCCTTGAATCTATTTGTCACTTCCACTGTGTAATCACAAGGGATTTGATTTAGGTCATACCAGAATGATCTAGTGTTTTTCCCTACTTTCTTCATTTTAAGGGTGAATTTGAGGCTTCCCAGGTGGCTCAGATGGTAAAGTGTCTGCCTGCAATGTGGGAGACCGAGTTCAATCCCTGGATCAGGAAGATCCCCTGGAGAAGGAAATGGCAACCCACTCCAGTACTCCTGCCTGGCAAATTCCATGGACGGAGGAGCCTGGTAAGCTAAAGTATATTGGGTCATAAAGAGTCGAATAGGACTGAGTGACTTCACTTCACTTCACTTCACTTTGGCAATAAGGAGTTCATGATCTGAGCCACAGTCTGCTCCTGGTCTTGTTTTTGCTGACTGTATAGAGCTTCCCCATCTTTGACTGCAAAGAATATAATCAAACTGATTTCAGTATTGACCATCTGGTTACGTCCATGTGTAGAGTCTTCTCTTGTGTTGTTGGCAAAGGGTGTTTGCTATGACCAGTGCATTCTCTTGGCAAAACTCTTGCTAGCCTTTGCCCTGCTTCATTTTGTACTTAAGTCCAAATTTTCCTGTTATTCCAGGTATCTCTTGACTTCCTACTTTTGCATTCTATGGGGTGGGCATAAGACAGTTGGTTACAGGGCGATGCCGGGGGTGGGGGGGGGGTTGGGGGTAGGGGCTAGGGGTGGGGGCGTTGTGCAGATGGAGCACGGCAGCTAAGAGACTATTCACTGTGGCACCCTGCTGGAGCATTGCTCACAGGTCGAATCCCGCCCTGCCTAGGAGACGATTTGCTGTGGGATGTTGGGAGAGCTTTTGGAGAACAAAGTGGAACACAGTGGCCGCTATGAGACTATTCGCTGTGGGACTGTGGGAGGGCGTTGAGCACAAAATGGAACATGGTGGCCACGATGACACTATCTGTTATGGGGCGATGGGAGGGCGATACCCGGCGGTGGCAATGGGAGTACAGCCGATGTGACCTTATGACAGCATTGAGGACAAAGTGAGGGCGGGGATGAGTGAGGAGACAATTGGTTATCGGACGACCGGAGGGGATGCGCACACAGGAGGACCTGCGGTGGTGGTGGCAATGAGACTATTTGCTATGGGACAATGGGACAGAGTAGAGGTCAAAGTTAAACCAGGCTGTGGTGATGAGACCTTGGGTGATGGGAGTATGGGACAGCTTTGAAGAAAAGTGAAACACCACGGTGGAGATGGGAAGACAGGACAGCATTGTTGTGCACAAAGGGGAAACCTGCGGCGGCCGTGAGCCTACAAGCGATGAGACCGTGGGCGGGAGCTGGACACAAAGGGGTAATTGGCGGTGGCTTTGAGAAGAGTGGACGGCGTTGCGGACAAAGTGAAAGCCAGCCACGGCGATGAGACATTTGTCTCTGGGACGCTGAGAGGGTGTTGAGCACAGTGTGAAACACTGTGGCAGCGATGAGACAATTGGCTACTGGACGATTTGAGGACGTTGCGCACAAACAGGAACCTGGCGCTGGCGAGGAGACTCTTCGCTTGTGCAGAAAGTGAAACACGGCGGTGGGATGAGACCTTGGGCAATGGGAGACTGGGACTGCATTGAAAAAAAGTGAAACCCTGCGGCGGCGAGGAGCGTATAGAGGGAATGGGACCACGCGAAGGCGATGCGCGCACAGGAGAACCTGCGGTGGCGATGAGACTGTCAATATTTGCCCTGGGAAGTCAGAGGGCGTCGCGGACGAGTGTAAAACAGCGGAGGCGGTGAGAATATTGGCGATGGGACAATAGAAGGGCGGTGTGGACAAAGCTAAACCCGGCGGTGGGGGTGAGACTGTGGGCGATGGGACAATGGGAGGGCCTTGAGCACAAAGACGAGCCAGGTGGAGTCAGTGAGACTATAGGCTTAGAGCCATTTTGGACAACGTGAGAAACAGCCAAGGCGATGAGACAGGCTGGATCCGGGGAGTGAGTTGCAGACAGACGAGAACTCAGTGGTGGGCAGGGGACAAATAACCATGGGACGGTTTGGGGAGACTTCCTAGGGGTGAGACGGAACGTGGCCACCACCTGGGCAAGTGACCAGTGAGCTCCTGGAATGCTCTGGAACTTTCAGAGTGTCTTTCAAGGATTCGGCCATGAATTGGGGGTGTTAAGTGGTCAATAACTAAAAAGTAGGAATATTTTTAAAACACAGCAGTTTATTTTTTAATTAATTTTCTATTTAATTAATGTACTTATTTTAAATGAAATATATCAAGTTTCCAATTTTATACTAAGTATATATAAGGTATTTAAAGTATACTTTTGTTTAACAATAGCATTTTAATAAACATTATTTAAACTAAATTTTCTTAGTATTAAAACAAGTATGTAATATACTTTTACATTTCTGTTTTTAGTGGATGTAAGCTTGTTAATAATTTCATGATTACTTTTCACTTACTTTTAACTGAGAGAATTACCATGTTTGACAATTTCTAGTGACCCTGTGGTAGTTTTAAGTAATTTTTAACTCCTGTTCCTGAAATCTCTTTCCGAGGACTACATTGTTGGAAATAAAGGTTGGAGTCCACAAGCAACTAAGGCGACTTAGAATTTTTCATTTACTTTAGTAAGAATTTTATAAACTAAATGGAATTTGCCCAGATTTTGTTGGCATCAAGAAGGCTTACTTTGTAAGACTCTCAAATGTTAGGTGATGTATATTTCTCCATAATTAATAATAAGAAAAAAATCCTACATAATATCAAGAAGCCCTACAAAATGAGCTGTCTGGTACATTTAAAGAAGTGAACAAGACAAGAGCAGGTAAACTGTATGGATACATGGAGAGCATGCATATAACTTAGACATTTCACACAACTTCCTTGTATTTTAAATTCCTCAAAGGCAGGGGCCAGAAACTCTACTACTCTGCAGGCTTCTTTTGCAATGAATGTTTCCAAGGTGCTCTGCAATTTTTAATATGTGTTGTCACATAAATCAAGTTGACATTGAAACTGCCATGTTGACTTTTGTTTCATAAATAATTTCTCATATAAAAGTTTAAATAAATAAATAATGCATAAATCAATTAAAAAATAGCTTAGTCTTTAACTGTCCATTGAAATCCAGTGCATTGCATAGTCAGTTACTTCAAGAGCCTCTGCTGCTGAAGAGTCTCACCTCAAAGTCACATTGTCCCTTCCCAGAGCCACAGGTGGGAGATGTTCAGTCACGGAGGTAACCTGTTAGTCTCCTCAGGAAAGAAAAGTTCCTGAGGATTTGCACTCGAACGACTGTCCAGGCACACCTGTTGTATTCCTTGGACTTCAGGTACTGCACGAGGTTGAAGTAATATTTCCTCAGGTGAAGAACGGTCGTGTCTCCCATAGTGGAGTTTTGCTTCTGCATTATTTCCTTCTGGATTGGCTCCAGACGATTCATCTGCCCATAGAGTTCCTCAAGGAGGTGCTCAATGATGGTGTCAGACCAGCCAGTGCTGGAGAAGTCTCTGGTGAGAATATGGAAGATGTGCTGGAGCATCTCATACATGACCAATACGGCATCTTCCTTCTGGAACTGCTGTGCTTGCTTCATCTTCTCAGGCATCTGGAAGTCCATCCTGAACTCGAGGCAATGTTGAGGAGTTGAAGGTAACTGCCACAGGAGGTTCTGACACACCTCAAGGCTCCGCCCTTGTTGGAATCGAAGCAAGCTGTAGCTCCTGCAAAGAGCTGTGGTGGAGAGACACAGCAGGAGAACCATCTGGAGGAGGCACCGGTAGGTCATGGTGAAATCAGGCCCAGGGCTGCCTATTCTGCTAGAAGGTCCTGAAGCTGAGTCTTCAAGAGTTTGCAGAGTGAATGTCCTTCTCCTTGAGTGTGGGCTACTTAAACAGGATGGCCCTCCACTCTTTCCATTTGAGAGGAATTTCCCACTTTCAGGTCTCCCTTTCACTTTTCTCGTGTCATTTGAATTATTCTTTGCCTCTAAAACTCTTTTTCTTTAAGCTCCTTGCTATTTTAATATATATATACCACATGGGAAAAAGATAGAGAAACTGATAATTTCTAATGTATTTTAAAGTTTCAATGAATTGCTGAGTGTTAAAGAAAAATATAAGCCAAATCTTTTGAGCTAGATTATTATAGGATTCTTTTGTTTTGAAAAGATTTTTCTTTTTCTATTTTCATATTATGAGATTTGGGGAGAGGAAGGCTTGTTTGTAAGAGTTTCCTTTTTCATAAGAATTAGGTTTAATTCTCAAATCTGCCATTACCAAACAACAATAGTTGCAGTTTATGATTTTAAAAAAGATACCTATTTTTTTCTATCTAAAAGAGAATAATGTTAAACTAAGTTGATGAACAATAAATACATGATATATGTATGATTTAAATTAAATACATGCAGTTTATGATTTCTAAAATGGCACCTATTTTTTTCTATCTAAAATAGAATGATGTTCCTAGAGGGGTGGGAGGGGGCAGGGAGGTTCCAGAGGGAAGGGACATATGTATACCTGTGCCTGATTCATATTGCTATATGGCAGAAACCAACACAATATTGTAAAGCAATTATCATTCAATTAAAAATAACTCTATTTAAATAAAAAGAAATAATAATGCATATTAAAAACAAAATAGAATGTTGTTAAACTAAGTTGTTCTGAATATTTTTGGAGGCCTTAGCCATGAGGAGCAAGATATCACATAACTTTATCAACCTTGTTGTTGTTTTTCAGGTGCTAAGTGAGGACCGACCTTTTATGACCCCATGGGATGCAGAATGCCAGGCTTCCCTGTCCTTCAGTACCTCCCGGGTTTGTTCAAACTCATTATCACTTCATGGTAAATAGATGGGGAAACAATGGAAAACAGTGACAGACTTTCTTTGCTTGGGCTCCAAAATCAATACAGGTGGTGACTGCAGCTAGGAAATTAAAAGACCACTTCTTTTTATATGAATGTGCAATTTAAATTTTTCTGGAGGCCACATCAAAGGAGTAAAAAGAAAAAAGTTAATTTTAACAGTATGTTTTATTTAACAATATATCTAAATGTTATCATTCAACATAAACCAATGTAAAATTATTACTGAGATAATTACAATCTTCTTTTCCATATGCCTTCAAAAGACAGTACACGCTGTTAGTCACAGTACAGCTCAGGCTGGACTAGTCAAGCGCTCAGCTGGCCACATGGGGCTGTCGGCTCCACGGTGACCAACACAGCTCAAGATGGAGGGAGCAGTAGGAAAACAAGATCAATATTAAAAATCAACCACTTCTTTTTATATGAGCAATTAAAACTTGGAAAATGACATTTAAAAATGATACCATTGACAATAATACAAAATGTCTATTACTGAGAAACTGTCATAGCCAGAGGTGGCTAAGAAGACGTGGCAATTAAAGGTAATGGGGCATCCTAAATGACATCCCAGAAGAGAAAAAGAATATTAGGTAAAAAACGAAGAAGATCTGGGAATTCCCCAGAGATCTAGTGGTTGGGACTCTATGCTTTCAGGGCAGGAGGCCCGAGTTCCATTCCTGGTCAGAGAACTAAGATCCCACAAGTCTCAGAACCAAAAATAAGAAACTAAATAAAAAGTTGCTACAACCAGAGTGTGTGTGGGAGGGGGCCGGGGGAGGGACAGGCATTAGGAGCTCTTCATAAAGTGTAGACTAGGTAATTTTTAATAATAGTTTGTGACTGGACTGGCTCTTTGTGGCAGCAGGTGGGCTTTCTCCAGTTGGAGCAAGCGTGGGCTGCTCTCTGGCTGAGCTGCTCGGGCTTCTCCCTGCGGAGCTCTCTCCTGCTGCAGAGCACAGACTCCAGGGCCCAGCTCAGTAGTTGTGGGGCACAGGCGCAGGGGCCTCTCAGCACATGTCATCCTCCCTGAGCGGGGCTGGGACCCAGGTCCCCTGCACTGGCAGGTGGGTTCTTAACCGCTGGCCCACCAGGGAAGCCCTAGACTTTAATCCTTTTGAATGTAGCATTGACAGGCCCAATTACCTTCCCTTTTGGCCTCTAAGGACAAGTGTATAATTGAAATTTGATTCAGATTAGATGGCCAGAAACTAATGAAGAATTGAAGCTTTCTCTGTTACATTGAAATTGTCTTTTTTTCCACCTTGATCATCAATAAGGATTAAGCAACTTGCCCAACTAATTCTTCTTCTGAGTGAGCAAAAGACATGTAAGCATGTGATGAGGTGGTCAGCATCCATGAGAAGGGAATACAGAGTCTACAATAGAGACTGCCAAGGTCACCTGCTACTGAGACTCACACTGTCATTGAGTGAGCAGATATTTAGCAAATGTTTCTTAACCACTTCATAAACAAAAGAAGCAAATGCTGCCAATTTATTGGACTATTTTTAAAATGGCTCTCAATAAAGTTTTGCTACTGGCTCGATTATATATTTTTCACTTTCTTTCTGAGGGTTTTTTCCCCAACATATTTATTATTTACTGTTGTTGCAAGAATGAATGAAACAGTTTTTTCATTACATTTTCTACTTTTTAATGGACTACGTTTTCCTTGCATTTTCATACACAAACATATATCAAAATAATTTTGGTTTTTAATCTGGCTAACTTTACAAATGCTAAATCTAAAAGTATTTGGTTGGATTTTCAAATTTTTAAATAAATATATATTGTCTGCAAAATCTCATGGATGGAGGAGCCTGGTAGGCTGCAGTCCATGGGGTCGCTAAGAGTCAGATAGGACTGAGCAACTTCACGTTCACTTTTCACTTTCATGCGTTGGAGAAGGAAATGGCAACCCACTCCAGTGTTCTTGCCTGGAGAATCCCAGGGACGGGGGAGCCTGGTGGACTGCCGTCTATGGGGTCCCACAGAGTCGGACACGACTGAAGCGACTTAGCAGCAGCAGCAGTATATTGTCTGCAAATAAAAATTTTAATGGACTGAAGATGTCAAGGGTGATGATCATATAGAGCAACTGCTATTTGGTGTATAAATTTGTACTTTACAAAACATTTTGTAGCATAGTTGAAATATGCATAGCCTATGACCTAGTAACTCCAGCAATCACACTGGGAAAAAATCAAGTGAATACGCATCAGGATGTAAGTAAAGAACATTTATACCAGCACCACTGATAACAGTACCAAACACAAAATGACATAAAATCCCTTAAATGGCATAAATAGTCAAGTTGTTATCTATGCTTATGATAGGGTTGTTAATAACAAGATGTAAGAAGCACAATAAATGCACAAACAAGCAGTGAGTAAGAGAAACTCAACTCAAAAGAAAACACAAACCATTTGTATAAATGTATACAAAATTTACAAATAGGCCAACTTAAACTGGAGACATTTTGCTCAGCAACCTAGAGAGCTCCTGTGAAGCTTCAGGACCACAATGGAAAGTCTGTCTTCAGCATGAGGGAAGAGCATGTCTTCCCACCTTCAAGCTGCGGCCTCGCTCTGGCCCTCTCTCAGCACCTGAGGCTGACTGTGCCCAGGTTGGGGTTGCCCTGTGCTCACAGCCTGGGCCCAGAGCCCCTCCTCAAGCCTCCCACCTGGTGTGGAGAGGGACAATGTGCAGAGGGATCTAAGTGCTCTTGGTTGCTGTCTTCTCTCTTGCCCTTTCTCACACCGTGGACATCTTGTGACAGGCCTTGGATAGACTCATTGTGCAATTATTTTCTAGCTCACTTCAGGAGAAGGCAATGGCACCCCACTCTAGTACTCTTGCCTGGAAAATCCCATGGACAGAGGAGCCTGGTAGGCTGCAGTCCATGGGGTCGCCAAGAGTTGGACACGACTGAGCAACTTCACTTTCACTTTTCACTTTCATACACTGGTGAAGGAAATGGCAGCCCACTCCAGTGTTCTTGCTTGGAGAATCCCAGGGACGGGGGAGCCCGGTGGGTTTCTGTCTTTGGGGTCACACAGAGTCGGACATGACTGAAGTGACTTAGCAGTAGCAGTCAGGATGCAGCTGGAACTGGGTACTTGGCTGAAGGCCTCTCTGCCTAGCATTCTAACTCCTCCAGAACATACCCAACCAGAAGATCCCACACTCTGCACCCTTGTCACTCTCAGAATGTTCCCATCAGAGGGTCGATGGCCCAGGAACAGGCAGGAGCAGCGCAGGCCTTCTTTTCACTGTTTGCTGCCAGGACCCGCTGCTGCTGGACACTCAGACTGGCCCTTCCAGAAGATGCCCATCTGCATCAAGCCTGCATTTACTTCAGATTCCAGGCTGTTCTCTGAGCTGGACTTTAATTCTCAGAATCACTATCAGGGGTGCAGTGAGTCAGGCTAATCCAAGGTTGAGAAAACGGTTAAAAGGGACAACACATTGGCTGCAGCTGCTGAACAAGCCTCAGAGGCCCTCCTCTGCTGACACGTGAGCAAGTCTCACTGTGTGGGTTCTGGGTTAGTTTCCTGTCTCTGAGGCAGTTTCTGAATCTTCCTTAGAGTGAAACAGCCCAAAGAAAAGCCATCTACATACTCAAAACTGACAATTGACTTGAGTTTTGCTTCATCATCAGAGATTGCGTCATGAACCCCAGAAGGCAAAAATAGCAAGGAAGTTGATGCAACAAGTGAAAAGGAAATTAAAAGCAAGCTGCCAAACGGGATTTCAGGATCCAGGCTGGGAATCCCCTCTGGCCTGGCCTCCTGGCTGAGCTGAGTGCTCAGAGCAGAGGATCCTCCTGACTGCCTGCCAGATGCCTGTGTCTTGCTGACTGATTCTCTGAGCTCCTAAACTCCAGGAGAACCAAGAATCCAGTGAGGGTGGGGGTGAGTTTTGTAGACAACTGGCCTGTGTGCCACGCAGGAATGTTTCTGTCTTGAACTCTGGGTATTGTTGCAACCTGCTTGGCCTCCTCATCCCAGTAAATGGCTATTTCTCCCCTCACTGTGTGGTGGTTGAGCTGCAGGAATGTGTCTCTGAACAGCTATCTGGGAACTGCCTCATTTTCCTGACCACAGACCCAGAACCTCAGGAAATAATCTTCTAACCAGATTCAAATAAAACAGTTAATATGTAAGGAGCACTTGGGAAGTGTCTGGTACCATGCTGAGCGTGTGCTATAAATTAAGGCAATTAGCACACTTTCAGATAAGCTTTTATGATTATCTTAGTATTGCAGTTAAGACACAATGCAGCTATTTATACCTAGGCAATCTATTTTTACGGACTAATGAAGAAAAATCTCAAAGACCTATTTGCAAGGAAATATACATAAATGAGAAACTGAAGTATATGAAAAATCGATATTTATGTGATATAGATTTCTATGTCCATATGTATAGATTTATTAACTACATAAAAAATGTCTAGAAGGATACACATTAAATTGTTAACAGTATAGGATTATGGTGCATCCTCCTAGAAGTCAAGGGTAGGCACTCCTTTGAATGAATTATTTAAAAGTTTAGCGATGACATGTGTGTTTAATATATATAGATAAGCTTAAGAAACCCTTTTACTTCCTTAGAGTCACATTTCTCATGGCAGCTACTGGTTCTGCATGGCCTCTCTTAGCTGTCTCTGCAGTCCCCAGCCTGCCTTGTTCTTCTTGCCTCCATTTGAAGAGTTCAGGAAGACTCTTTTCTCAGGAATGGCCAAGTGTAGAAAACTTCCTCTCCCTTCCTCATCCTCCTGCAGGATCCTAGACTCCACAGATGCAGATTGACCTCCCATGATGGATGTGCTGCTGCTGCTGCTGCTAAGTCGCTTCAGTCGTGTCCGACTCTGTGCTACTCCATAGACGGCGGCCCACTAGCTCCACCGTCACTGGGATTCTCCAGGCAAGAATACTGGAGTGGGTTGCCATTTGCTTCTCCAATGCATGAAAATGAAAAGTGAAAGTGAAGCCACTCAGTCGTGTCCGACTCTTAGCGACCCCATGGACTTCGGTTTACCAGGCTCGTGCGTCGCTGGGGTTCTCCAGGCAAGAGTGTTGGAGTGGGGTGCCATTGCGTTCTCTGCATGATGTACGTGGCTCTCCACTAACCCTTGAAGGCGCTCCGGTTCTCACAGGCCCCAAGCAGGCACCTGAGTCCATGACCTGGGCTTTTCTCCACCCATCTCCCTCCCACCTCTAGTCTACGTCTCAAGAATCACATTCAATCCCCCCTCAAATTGTCCATTGTTCCTTCTATGACCCAGGGTGGGTAACACCGTTCCCTCCTTATTAAGGTGAATTCAGTATAGGTTTATCTTGTAAGACCAGGCTTTGGGTTAGGTTTTATTCAAAGGTGTGTGCAAGCCCATTTGTTTTTTTCAAATTACTTTTATTTTCTCTACTGAAAAACAAGAGTAGTCTTATACAAAATATAGTACAAAGCAGGTATCTTATGAATAATAAAGATTTAAATGCTATGAACAGCCTAAATATTTCTGATATTTAAATAAATAAATAAATATTACAACTTTTTAAGATATGGAAAATGGATTCTTAAATCTGTTTTAAACAGTTATGGTAACAAAACCTTTAACATACATTTAAATAATCCCATATATTAGCCATTACTTATATTTCATCTGACACAAAAATAGAGATAAAGGTTGCACTTTGAGTCTTAGAAAATAGCCATTTAGTTGACCAGATGAACTGTTTTCAGATTCAACGCCTTCTTTATTTCCTGAGTTTTCCGATGAGCTTGTTGGCAAAAACCAAGCACCTTCTGATTTCCACGCTGACAACCTCCCAGGCACAGCGGCTGTATTCTTTCTCTTTGAGATACACACTGATTCGCTGGAAGTAAACCTTCACAGCCAATCTGGAGTTCTAACTGCTAGAGGTGACTGTTCCAGTGTCCTTCCCTCCCTCACACACGTGTCCAGGTCCTCCAGCTGCTGATCAAGTCCCACGAGGAATCTGTCCAGGAGGCTCTCGTCCCGACCTGCAGAAGAGCCCGTGGTGCTGAAGAGCTGGAAGGTCTGCTGGAGCAACTCGCGCACAACAGCTGTGGCTTCTGTCTTCTCACGCCTGGTCCCGGGCACCAGGGTCTGAGGAATCTGAAGTCAGTCCTGTCCCTCAGACAGGACACAGTGGGCACTCTCTCCATCTGACGCCAGCGTGTGAAGCTTTCCAGATTGCCGTGGCCGGCAGGCAGCTCACAGCCCAGGGAGCACGTGGGGCTGGAGCAGAGCATCGCCAGGGCCCGCAGCACGGAGACGGGGAGGGCCACTGGGATGCTGGGGGCTTGCAGGACCGCCTGCAGGGGAGGTCTAGGCCAGTTCTGAGGGCTTGGGGTGATGGGTGGCTCTTAAAGAGTCAGTCGAGAAACTTTCATTTTCTGGGTTTTTCCACATTTGCCCTTTCCTTTCTTTTTCTACTCTTTGTAATGAAATCAATGGAAGTGCTAAATTTTGCCATGAGTGCCTAGGTAGGGGACATCAAATCATGCGTGCCACTGTGGTTGATAGCTACACAGCCTTATGTTATGCTTTTCACACCTCCTTAGTTGTTCCTGGGAGAAAGGTCTGATCAAAGTCAGAGAAGGGAAAAATATTCATAGAAAAGGTGGCTTTTCCAGGTCACCAAGAAGTGTTCAGTATGAAAACAGCTTATAAGAGAAGCTTTTGATTTTTCTCATTTTTTGTCATTTACCCTTTTCTCCCTTCATTAAAAAATTTCATTTATGTATGTGCCTTACTATATCACCTGAGTAGGCCTTGGGCTCACTGGAGACATTATAGGGAACAATATCACTGATATCAATTGTTAAAAATGAGTTATTTTGCAACTGTAATCCACAAGGCGCTTTTTAAGGTGCTGGTTGTCCTAAACAATTCATGTTTGCCTGTGTTTATTTCTCTTTCTCCTCTACCACTGCAATATTTCACAGGATATTTTGCTTCAGTCTCTGTGTGATAGTGCAGATAATCTCATCTTAGATGTTTCACGGGGAAGTGATAATCTACCATGCACTCATGGATACTGAGGTTGCGATTACATTCAGTCCTTGTAATGGCATGTCTTTACCAATTCTGTAAGGTACAGATAATTTTTAATAATATTAATGACAGAAATTTTTGCATGCAGCCTCTCAGGAAAGTGTTTTTAATAAACATGACATTAATCTTCAGAGCTTCCGAGCTTCAGAGCTTCCCTATGAGATAATTACTATAATTATTGACATGTTTGCAAATAAGGAAAGTGAAAACTCAGAGAGACTACTTACCTTGCTAACAGTCAGGATTAATTGAGTAAGTTGTACTTGACCACTGTACTCTTCAGCCTCCACGTTATTCCTCATTAACCTTAAGCATTCCCCTTTAGCTACATCACCCACAGTTGTAATTAAGTAATCCCTCTAATTATGTAACATTTAACTGCCCTGAGAGATTGGAAGCTCCCTAAAGGCAGTAATGGCACAAGTGGAGAATCCAGGAAGGTGTGTGCCCTTGGACAGAGGGGTCTCTGTCCCATTGTTGTTTGTCACTAAGGCATGTCTGACTCTCTTTGATCCCATAGACTACAGCATGGCAGGCTTCCCTGTCCTTCTCTATCTCTCAGAGTTTGTTAAAATTCATGTTCATTGATTTGATCCAAAGTGATTGAATCATCTCATCCTCTGTTGATCCCTTCTCGTCCTGCCCTCAATCTTTCCCAGCATCAGGGTCTTTTCCAGTGAGTGGGCTCTTCCCATCAGGCGGCCGAACTATTGGAGCTTCAGCTCTGTCCCAGAAGTAGTTCTAAGAGAAGTATCCACACCAAAGTTTGAGTAGACCTAGTATTTGAAGACTGTTTCAGAAAATGAGAATTTTCTGAAAACAAAGATTGTAAGAGTAAATTTAAATGGATTTTTTAACTTTCTGAATAGTTTCTCAAAATATTATCTCAGGTGGAAACAGAGACTGCCAGAGTTGTGGTTTAGTTGCCATAATCGGCCAGGCTCCTCTGTAGATCTCAAAAAAAAACACCACTTGAAATACAGGAGTGGAACTTATCAGGTGCAAAGGGAACTGTGTACTCAACTGTTGTCTAATGATTGTAGTGTCCCAGGAATGAGCGAATGGCACTTTTGTGACAATGAAGAATAGGAGTTGGAGAGGAAGACCTTACTAAGTGTTCCTCTAAAATAGGAAGCACACTGTCAGAGCAGACAGCTGGGTCCAGTGCATGAGACAGTGGACATGGGGCAAGATCCCTGGGTTGATGTCACAGCTCCAGCCTGCACTGCCTGTGTGACCTGTGGCACTACGGTTTCTCCTCTTAAATGGAACTGAGCATCACAGAAGTTTCACTGGATTTTTCTGAAGGTTGTAGGACGTAACGTACTTCTGACAATGCTTGGACATATAAGCTTTCAGTATCTGTTAACTGTTCCCACGAGGCAGAAAATTCACACATCCAACTATGGAAACTGGATAGAATTTCCCTGAGATGACCTGCTTCCTTCCCTTCCCTTAATGCTCGGCTCACTGGTCAACATTATCACATCTAATCGCATCTCTGCGTGAACACGATGTGCTGTCCAAACACTACATCTAGTCACTTCCAGGGAACAGCTGACCTCTCACACATGAATAGGGTGACCGTCCAGTCTGTACCCCAGTCTCTTTTCAGGGTGAGTTAATAGGTCTATATTCTCAGAATCCAATAACCTCCACAAAGAGTGAGAAATGTAAACAGACAAATAAAGATAAATAAATAGATACTGGGAGTTAGCACAGCGGTCCACTATCCTTTTAGGTAACACTGTGCCTAAGAGCCTGCCACCCTCCTTGGCTCTGTCTGCAGCTGAACAGTGTCACATAAGCTGCTCTGAAATCTGTCATCTGTAGAGCTCTGCATCCCTGTTTGTGTAGTTAAGTGACCTTTTGTCATTTGCAGGAGATGTCACTGTACGTTTTCAACTGCATCATTTACTTTCTCTTTACCTAGGTGCATTACTTCTTCATTGACAGCTTACTTTTACTTTCTAGGAATGGTGAATGAGTGGAAAGTTTTGATCTCTTGAAAAATCATGAAGGAAATACATTAACTGTTCTATTCATTTCCATTTTCTGTTCCTGTTTTTGCAATAAACCTCAAAGTGGAAATAGAAAAGATTGTAGGAGCATTAGCGCAGCTTTTACAAACTGAGATACAAATGACGAAGAAGAGGCAGCAATACGAAAACTGTATAAAAGTGCCTAAGGAAAAAGTGAGTTGCTTGGACATGGCGGGACACTGGCCTGGGCTAAGAAGGCACATTCCAACCACTTGAACACTTGGACAGGAGCGGTGGTTACACTTGATTTTATTAATTTGAACTTAGACGAGCATCAGGATTTAAGATGGAAATGTTGTAGTCCCAAATTCTATTTAAATGTTCTAATTGTTGAAACATTTCTTTTGTATTTAGGATATTTCATTCTGTGTATCACAATTCAGATTGTATGCGTGGAAAACAAAACAGAGAGGATTTTGTGGAATGAATATGCCAATCTCAATAAATAAATTTTCCATTATAATAGCAATTTCAAAAATTCAAATTTTGAAAATCTTCAGCCATCATGTAAAACAGAATCTCTATAACATCTATTGTTTCCCTGGCCTAAATTAACCACCTTTTTAGGGAAACAATTTGAGGCACAGCTAAACCAGACCCCCCAAAAAAATACCTATACATATGTAGTTGCATCAACATTCAAAAAACAAAGATCATGGCATACAGTCCCATCACTTCATGGCAAATAGATGGGGAAAAAGTGGCAACACTGTCAGATTTCATTTTCTTGGGGTCCAACATTACTACGGATGGTGACTGTAGCCACAAAATTAAAAGACTCTTTCTCTTGGGAGAAATTATATGAGAAACCTAGACAGCGTGTTAAATAGCAGAGATACCATGTTGCCCACAAAGGTCCATCTAGTCAAGGCTATGGTTTTTCCAGTGGTCATGTGTGGATGTGATTTGGATCATAAAGAAAGTGAGCGCTGAAGAATTGATGTTTTTGAACTGTGGTACTGAAGAGGAGTCTTAAGAGTCCCTTGGACTGCAGGGAGATCAAACCAGTCAATCCTAAAGGACATCAACCCTGAATACGCATTGAAAGGACTGATGCTGAAGCTTAAGCTCTAATACTTTGGCCACCTTCTGAGAAGATACTGACCCTTTGAAAATGACCCTGATGCTGTGGAAGATTGAGGGCAGGAGGAGAAGGGAGCGACAGAGGATGAGATGGTTGCTTGGCATCACTGACTCAATGGATATGAGTTTGAGCAAACTTGGGAGATAGTGAAGTACGGGGACGCCTGGCATGCTACAGTTCACGGGGTCACAGACAGTCGGATATAACTAAGCGACTGAACAAAAATATATACACATATATAAACACACACACTTGTACAATATATATTAAATAAGTATATACATATGTGTTGCTACTTTAACATAAAAGGGTGAACAGCAAATGTTTATTGAATTGCTATTGTATCCTGTATTATTTATTTTGCTGCACCATAAATGTTACCTCATCAGCAGGATAACGGCTAGACTAATTAAGTGACTGTTAGTGGTATTAATAGACTAAGCATAGTAATATGTCAAATTCTTTATATAGTGTTCCATCAATTGCGATTAATTTTATCTCTTAACTCTTTCTGGATACAAAAATTTGTTTTTGTTTTTTTGTCCTCGCACACAGCATGTGTGAGTTATTTTTTGAAGATCATTATTAGGAAGACTGTCTTCAACTTTCCATTTGCAATATTTAGAAGATCAGGATGAGGCTCTTGGACCTGGACCCAAATGGAAGACTCATTCATCAAGTTTTCTTCAGTCATCCTCAGGTAGTTGCAAGGAACTGCCTGATTATTCTTTCCTTGTCTCCCTCAGGTAGTAAGGAAACAGCCTGTAATGTGTCTACACTGTGGATTTTTCCCTGCAGGCAGTGCCTTCGGGGATCAGCTTGGAAGTTTCTTCCAAAAGGCCGATGATACTGTGAACTATGACAGGCATTCTTGTCATTCTTCCCAAAGCTGAACTTGGAGAAAAAGCATTTGGTTCAGATGGTATTTTAATGAAGTGTATGCAAGCAAGAACAATCCTTGTTCCCCTCGACCCCTACCAGAACTTTATTTGAACAAATAGTGCAAACGTGAAACCTGGCCTCATGCCCTGTCAAGTACAAACTAGCACGTTCCATTGGCACTTGCCACCTACCTACAAGGATTAAATCATGTGCTCTCGCAGCTGCTGATTTTCAACAACCCTGGAAAGGAATCTAGGGTGGAAAGCAGAAGTGAGGCATTCTGTGTGCAGGGAAAACTGGTAGAACAAGTCTTCAGAAGGTGAGCTATTTTCAGCAGCCTATTTTAACTCAATTGTTCTTCTATCTCCTCACATCTAGAAAAGCATGGAAACCCTTCATGGTGACGACTGCTTCTTGTGACTCCAAGAAACCTTCACGACACTGGCAGAAAAAGTCCACAAAAAATAGGGACATGATTCCATGTATTGCCTCTTCACCAAAATCACATATATCCCTCTGTGTGTCTTTGGAACAGCTTCTCAGTGCTATCTGAGGTGCTGTCTCCTGGGCTGCAGTCCTCTATTTGCCCCCCAAACACTTAACCTGCAACTTTCGTGCTGTGCATTTTTGAAAGTCAGCACCCTGAACTTATCTCTTCATCCATTCATCACCCAATACTTTCCCAACTTGCTTGCAGTGAGATTCCCGAGAGGATAAATCCAGGCCATGGAACGTGAGAGGAAGGGCTCTCACCCTGCATAGTCCTGGCGCTTTGAAGCATCCCCTGTGAGCCACCAGACTTCATGTCTTTACTGCCAGGTGTACTAGATCCAAGTACCACAGACAAACTTGGAGTCACATATTGATGATGGAAAAAGCCACAGAACAGAAGGTACCCATGTCCCTGAATCACCCATTGAACGAGAGCAAACCAGAAGATTCACCTGATCTGGAAGGCCTGCATTGTGCTCTTCAGAGAAGGAAAGATAAGTTTCTATGATGATGAAAATCCACACAGTTTATTCTTTATCTCTATAGCACCTAGACTTAACTGAAAAAGATATTGAAGAACAGAGGATCCTGGACACCTATCCATGGAAAGAAACTCTGGACTCTGAGTATAGAAAATACCAGCCCCAGACATCAAGAGATCTTTTCAATGATGATCAAAAGATCTTTATGCAAGGAAAGACATTCTGTTCTGCTGTCCACACCTGCTTCTGAAAAATCATGATTTTCATTTCGGTTTTCAGTGCCTGAGGAAGTACGAGCTGCAATTGCTTTGGATCAGGAAGCAAACAATAATGGAATTTATTAACGAGCGTTACAAATATAAACACCCTTATCGTTGCCATTTCTTTCAGAATTCGTACATGAGGGAAAGGCACTTTTCATTTCCACTCTGACAGCCTCTCAGGCAAAGTGGCTGTATTCCAGCTCCCTGAGGTAGAGATGGATGCCCTGGAAATACTCCCTGGCAGGAAGTCCCGTGAGAACAGCGCAGATTGTCTCCTTCCATCGGCTCCAGTTGTTTCAGGCTCTGATCCCGGCTGCAGAGTAGCACGGCTGTCCTCCGTGATGAAGAGCTGGAAGCTCTGCTGGAGCATCAGATAGTGGTTGCAGGGGCCCTGAGTCATCTGCACTGGAGTGATCATCTCTTTTCCGAGGAAATCTGAAGTCGGCTCTGTCCTTTAGGCGCGACTGAGAGCGGATCCTTTGCATCTGTTTCAGGTGTTTGAAGATTTCCCCGTGTTTCTGGCGGTGGATCCGAGGCTCCTTCCAGCGAAGATAGCAAGCAGGGATGGCAGCAGCTCCTTCCACCTGCAAGTGGATGTGGGCCATAGAGAATGTCAGTGCTTCTGCAGACGGCCGGCAGGGGGCGCGCGAGCACCGCGAACGGTGAGAAAGAGCGCTGAGATGGACCCGCAGACCGCCTGCTTCCCGAGCGCGAACGCTATGGATCCGTCGTTTTTGCTTTCGAATCGCAGTCGTAGGAGAGTTTTCAGTTGACTCTCGTGGGGCTGCCAGAGAGACAGGACGCAAAGGTTCCACAGAGCTTTTAATAGGAGCACTGATTCAAGGGTGCGCATTTCATTAGCTCTTTTGTGGAAAAGTCCTGGTTTCCGCTGTCCTGAGTCGGGAGAGAGAATATTGCATTTTCGGAAAGATTCCCTGAGTAGTGGGCTTTCTTCCACATGTCAGCTCGAACTGGCCATTTTTGAGGAAAGGAACCCCCATGGTCGGGTTTCTGTGTGAGATGAGGCTGATTTTACAGATTGGGGCTCACTTCTGGCGAAGGGAACCCACAGCTCAGAGAAAGGGACCGGCAGCGGTGATGGGATTATTGGCGATGCGAGGATGGACAGCGTTGTGCCCTAAAGTGAAACTAGAGGGTGAGCAAGACACTACTGGCTGCCGGCTCATATGGGCCGTTGCTGACCTAGTGAAACGAGGTATCCGGGAGGAGACAACCAGCTGTGCCACATTGATGGGGGGTTGGAGGGAGCGCGGCGAATACGCTGGAATCCTGCCTCGGCTTAAAGACGATAAGCTGTGGAAGGATGGGAGGGGGTCGTGCACCAGGTGAAGCACGGGGGAGTGGGCGTTGCGCACACGGAGCGCGGCGGCTCAGAGACTATTCGCTGTGGGACCTGCTGGGGCGTTGCTCACACGGTCGCATCCCGCGGTGGCCAGGAGGCGCTTTGCTGTGGGATGATGGAGAGCGTTCGGCACCAAGTGGAACACAGCGGCCGCGATAAGACTATTGGCTTTACCACGATTGGGGGGTGGAGTGGGGGCCGGGATGGACGGTCGAATCCCGCGGTGGAGCGGAGACTATTCGCTGTGGGACTATGGGAGGGAGATCGGAACAAAATGAAACACAGTGGCGGCAATGACAGTATCGGCTACGGGGCGGTACCCGGCGGTGGCGATGAGCCCATTTGCTATGGGACAGTGTCAAGAGTAGAGGTCCAATTTAAACTCGGCGGTGGGGATGAGGCCTTGGGTAATCTGAGTACCGGGCAGCTTTGAGGAAAAGTGAAACACCGAGTTGGAGATGGGATTCTTGGCGATGGGAAGGCAGGACAGCGATGTGGTGCATAAGCGGAAACTGGCGGCGGCCGTGAGCCTATAAGCGATGGGACCACGGGCGGACGTTGGGCATAAAGGGGAAAGTGGTGGTGGCTCTGAGAAGAGTGGACGGCGTTGCGGACAAAGTGAAAGCCAGCATCCGCGATGAGACATCTGTCTACGGGGACTATGCGAGGGCGTTGCTCATGTAGGGGATCCTGGCGCTGGCCAGGAGACTATTCCCTATGGCACGATGGGAGGGCGTTATGCACAAAGTGAAACAGGGCGGTGGGATGAGACTTTGCGCGATGTTCTTGGGGTTGAAGTGAAACACCGCTTTGCCGATGAGCCTGTAGGCGCTGGGACCATGGGAGGTCGTTGGGCAAAAAGGGGAAGTCGGCGGTGGCAAGGAGTCTTGGTTTTCAGAGGATACATAGCAGTTGCCGACAAAACGAAAGCCAGCACGGGCGTTGAGATGGACAGCTTTGAGACTATTGGCTTTGGGACGATGCCTATAGGCGAAGAGACCTTGTCAGAACATCGCAGACTATTGGCTGTGGGGCGATGGGAGGGCGTTTCTCACACAGGGGAGCCCTGCTTGGCTGTGAGACGGGGAGTCCTCGGCCTGACAAAGTGAAACTGGACGGTGGCGAAAAACTGCTGCTGGTGGGACGATTGGACAGCTTTGAGACAAAGTTAAACCCTGCGGAGGGATGAGACCACCGGACGATGGATGGGTGTGGTCCACACAGGGGACCCTGGAAGTGGCGACGAGACTATTCGCTGAGGCAGGATGGAAAGGCGTTGGGCACACAGTGAAACACGGTGGCAGCGCTGAGGCTTTTGGCTTCGAGTGGACGGGGCGGCTTCGCGGACAAAGTGAAAGCGAGCATAGGTGATGAGACAATCGGCTTGGGGCGGTGGCACCGCGGCGTGGACCAAGTTAAACCCGGCGGTGGGGGTGAGACTGTGAGAGATGGGACGATGGGAGGACCTTGAGCACCAAGCGGAGCCAGGGGGAGTCAGTGAGGCTATAGGCTTAGAGCCATTTTGGACGACGTGAGAAACAGCCAAGGCGATGAGACTGGCCATGGGACCCTGGGAGTGCGTTGCAGCCAGAGGAGAAGTCAGCGGTGGCCAGGACACAAATAACCATGGGACGGTTTGGGGGACTTTCTGGGGCTGAGAAGGAACGCGGCCACCACCTGGGTCAGGGACCAAAGAAGTGTGCGCCCCTGGAATGCTCTGGAATTTTCAGGGTCTCTCAAGGATTCGGCTTTGAAGTGGCGGAGTAAGTCTTGAATAACTGAAAACTAGGAATATTTTAAAAAGCAAAGCACTTTATTTTTTTGAATTAATTTTATATTGAATATATACTTATTTTAAAAGAAATATCTCACGTTTCCAATTTTATAATAAATTTATAGAAGGCATTTTAAATATTAAGCATAGAATATTAAAATATATTTTGTATGTAACAGTACCTTTTATTCAACTTTATTTAAACTATATTTTCTGTGTACTAAAACAAGTATTTAATATCGTTTTACTTTTCTATCTTTCATGGATGTAAACTTAATATTTTCAAGATGACTTTTCTCTTATTTTTAATTGAGTGAATTACCACCTTTGACAATTTCTAATGACCCTCAAGACAGTCTTAAGTAATTTTCGACTCATGTTCCTGAAACCTCTTTCTGAGGACTGCGTTGTTGGAAACAAGAGTTGGAGTATACAAGCAAATGAGGACATTTAGGTCAGAATTTTTCATTTACTTTAGTAAGAATTTTATAAATTAAGTGGAATTTGCCCAAATTTTATTGGTTTAAAGAAGTCTTACTTTGTAAGACTCTCAAATGTAAGGTGGTGTATATTTTACCCCAATTGAAAAAAAAAAAAAAGAGAGAGGAAAAAACTCCCACATGATATAGACGGGCCCTCTGGCCTGAGCTGTTTGGTACATTTAAAGAAGTGAACAAGACAAGCGCAGGTAGACTGTGTGGACACATGGAGAGCATGCATATAACTCGGACATTCCTCATGGCTTCCTTGTATTTTAAATTCCTCAAAGGAGGGGCCAGAAACGCTACTACTCTGCAGGCTTGTTTGGCAATGAATGTCTCCAAGGTGCTCTGCAATTTTTAATATGTCTTGTTACAAAAATCAAATTGACATTGAAACTGCAACATTGACTTTCATTTCATAAATAATTTATTTCTCATATAAAAGTTTAAATAAATAACTAATGCATAAATCAATTTAAAAATAGCTTAGTCTTTAACTGTCCATTGAAATCAGTGCCTTGCATCATCATTTACCTCAAGAGCCTCTGCTGCTGAAGAGTCTCACCTCAAAGTCACATTGTCCCTTCCCAGAGCCACAGGTGGCAGATGTTCAGTCCCGGAGGTAACCTGTTAGGCTCTTCAGGAAAGAGAAGTTCCTGAGCAATTGCACTTGCACGACTGCCCAGGCACACCTGTTGTGCTCCTTGGACTTGAGGTACTGCCCGAGGTTGAAGTAATATTTCTTCAGGTGAAGAATGGTCGTGTCTCCCATAGTGGAGTTTTGCTTCTGCATTATTTCCTTCTGGATTGGCTCCAGACGATTCATCTGCCCATAGAGTTCCTCAAGGAGGTGCTCAATGATGGTGTCAGACCAGCCAGTGCTGGAGAAGTCTCTGGTGAGAATATGGAAGATGTGCTGGAGCATCTCATACATGACCAATACGGCATCTTCCTTCTGGAACTGCTGTGCTTGCTCCATCTCCTCAGGCATCTGGAAGTCCATCCTGAACTCGAGGCAATGTTGAGGAGTTGAAGGTAACTGCCACAGGAGGTTCTGGCACACCTCAAGGCTCCGCCCTTGTTGGAATCGAAGCAAGCTGTAGCTCCTGGAAAGAGCTGTGGTGGAGAGACACAGCAGGACAACCATCTGGAGGAGGCACCGGTAGGTCATGGTGAAATCAGGCCCAGGGCTGCCTGTTCTGCTAGTAGGTGCTGAAGCTGAGTCTTCAGGAGTTTGCAGAGTGAATGTCCTTCCTCCTTGAGTGTGGGCTACTTATACAGGATGGCTCTCCATTCTTTCTATTTGAGAGGAATTTCCCACTTTCAGTTCTCCCTTTCACTTTTCTCATGTCATTTAAATTATTCTTTGCCTCTAAAACTCTTTTTCTTTAAGCTCCTTGCCATTTTAATTTATATATACCTTGGGGAAAAAAGATATAGAACCTGATAATTTCTAATGTATTTTAAAGTTTCGATGAATTGCTGAAGAAAAATATAAGCCAAATATTTGAACTAGATTATTATACAATTCCTTCATTCTGAAAAGATTTTTCTTTTCTTTTTTTCTTTTCATATTATGAGATTTGTGGAAAGGGGGCCTTGTTTGTAAGAATTTTCTTTTTCATAAGAATTAGGTTTAACTCTCAAATCTGCTATTACCTAACAATAATTCTTGCAGTTTATGATTTTTAAAAAGATACCTATTTTTTCCTTTCTAAAAGAGAATAATGTTAAATTAAGTTGATGAATAATAAATACATGATATATCTATGATTTAAATATAATACATGCAGTTTATGATTTTAAAAAAGACACCTATTTTTTTCTCTCTAAAATAGAGTGATGTTCCTACAGGGGTGGGAGAGGTTCCAGAGGGAAGGGACATATGTATACCTGTGGCTGATTCATGTTGCTGTATGGCAGAAACCAACACAATAGTGTAAAGCAATTATCATTCAGTTAAAAATTAATATATTTAAATAAAAAGAAATAATAATGCATATAAAAAACAAAATAGAATGTTGTTAAACTAAGTTGTCCTGAATTGTTTTGGAGGCCTTACCATAAGGAGCAAGACATCACATAACGTTATCAACCTTGTTGTTTTTCAGTCGCTAAGTTGGGTCTGACTTTTTGCGACCCCATGGGATGCAGAATGCCAGGCTTCCCTGTCCTTCAGTACCTCCCGGAGTTTGTTCAAACTCTATCACTTCATGGTAAATAGATGGGGAAACAATGGAAACAGTGACAGACTTTCTTTGCTTGGGCTCCAAAATCAGTGCAGATGGTCACTGCAGCTAGGAAATTAAAAGATCACTTCTTTTTATATGAATGTGCAATTTAAATTTTTCTGGTGGTCACATCAAAAGAGTAAAAAGAAAAAAGTTAATTTTAACAGTATATTTTATTTAACAATATATCTATAAGTTATCATTTCAACATAAACCAATACAATATTAGAAGTGAGATAGTTACATTCTTCTTTTCCATAGTGCCTCCAAAATAGAGTACACGCTGTTAGTCATAGTACAGCTCAGGCTGGACTAGTCAAGTGCTCAGCTGGCCACATGGGGCTGTCGGCTCCACGGTGACCAACACAGCTCAAGATGGAGGGAGCAGTAGGAAAACAAGATCAATATTAAAAATCAACCACTTCTTTTTATATGAGCAATTAAAAGTTGGAAACTGACATTTAAAAATGATACCATTGACAATAACATAAAGTGTCTACTACTGAGAAACTGTCATAGCCAGAGGTGGCTAAGAAGACGTGCAATTAAAGGTAATGGGGCATCCTAAATGACATCCCAGAAGAGAAAAAGAATATTAGGTAAAAAACGAAGGAGATCTGGGAATTCCCCGGAGATCTAGTGGTTGGGACTCTATGCTTTCAGGGCAGGAGGCCCGAGATCCATCCCTGCTCAGAGCACTAAGATCCCACAAGTCTCGGAACCAAAAATAAGAAACTCAATAAAAAGTTGCTACAACCAGAGTGTGTGTGGGAGGGGGCGGGGGGAGGGAGAGGCATTGGGAGGTCTTCATAAAGTGTAGACTGGGTAATTTTTAATAATAGGTTGTGACTGGACCGGCTCTTTGTGGCAGCAGGTGGGCTTTCTCCAGTTGGAGCAAGCGTGGGCTGCTCTCTAGCTGAGCTGCTCGGGCTTCTCCCTGCGGAGCTCTCTCCTGCTGCAGAGCACAGACTCCAGGGCCCAGCTCAGTAGTTGTGGGGCACAGGCGCAGGGGCCTCTCAGCACAGGTCATCCTCCCTGAGCGGGGCTGGGACCCAGGTCCCCTGCACTGGCAGGCTTAACCGCTGGCCCACCAGGGAAGCCCTAGGCTTTAATGCTTTTCAATGTAGCATTGACAGGCCAAATTACCTTCCCTTTTGGCCTCTAAGGACAAGTCTATAATTGAAATTTGATTCAAATTCGATGGCCAGAAACTAATGAAGAATCGAAGCTTTCTCTGTTACATTGAGATTGTCTTTTGTTCCATCTTGATCATCAATAAGGATTAAGCAACTTGCCCAACTAATTCTTCTTCTGAGTGAGCAAAAGACATGCAAGCATGTGATGAGGTGGGCAGCATCCGTGAGAAGGGAATACAGAGTCTACAATAGGAGACTGCCAAGGTCACCTGCTACTGAGACGCACACTGTCATTTAGTGAGCAAGTATTTAGCAGATGTTTCTTAACCACTTCATGAACAGAAGAAGCAAATGCTGCCAATTTATTGGACTATTTTTAAAATTGTCTCAATAAACTTTACTACTGGCTTGATTATATATTCTTCATATTCTTTTTCAGGTTTTTTCCCCAACATATTTATTATTTACTGTTATTGCAAGAATGAATGAAACAGTTTTTTCATTACATTTCTAGTTTTTAATGGACTGGGTTTTCCTTCCATTTTCATACAAAAACACATAACAAAATAATTTTGGTTTTTAATCTGGCTGACTTTACAAATGCTATATCTAAATGTAATTGGTTGGATTCTCAAATTTTTAAATAAATGTATATTGTCTGCAAATAAAAATTTTAAAGGATTGAAAATGTCAAAGGTGATGTTCATATAGAGCAGCTGCTATTTGGTATATAAATTTGTACTTTAAAAACATTTTGTAGCATATTTGAAATATGCATAGCCTATGATCTAGTAACTCCAGCAATCACCCTGGGAAAAAAATCAAGTGGATACGCATCAGGATGTAAGAAAAGAACATTTATACCAGCACTATTAATAACAGTACTAAACACCAAATGACATAAAATCCTTTAAAATGGCATAAATAAATTAATTGTTGTCTATGCTTCTAATAGGGTTTTTAATAACAAGATGTAAGAAGCACAATAAATGCACAAGCATAGTAGTAAGTAAGAGAAACTCAGTTCAAAAGAAAACAGAAACCATTTGTATAAATGTATACAACATGTAAAAATAGGCCAACCTTAACTGGAGACATTTTGCTCAGCAACCTAGAGACCTCCTGTGAAGCTTCAGGACCACGATGGAAAGTCTGTCTCCCCGTTGAGGGAAGAGCGTGTCTTCCCACCTTCCAGCTGCGGCCTCGCTCTGGCCCTCTCTCAGCACCTGAGGCTGACTCTGCCCAGGTTGGGGTTGCTCTGTGCTCACAGCCAACAGCTGGTGGGCCCAGAGCCCCTCCTCAGGCCTCCCACTGGTGTGGAGAGGGACAGCATGCAGAGAGATCTAAGTGCCCTTGGTTGCAGTCTTCTCTGTTGCCCTTTCTCACACCTGGACATCTTGTCACAGGCCTTGGATAGACTCATTGCGCGATTTTTTTCTAGCTCAATCAGATTGCAGAGGAAACTAGGTACTTGGCTGAAGGCCTCTCTGCCTAGCTCTCCTACCTCCTCCAGAACATACCCAACCAGAAGATCCCACACTCTGCACCCTTGTCACTCTCAGAATGCTCCCATCAGAGGGTCGATGGCCCAGGAACAGGCAGGAACAGCGCAAGCCTTGTTTTCACTGTTTGCTGCCAGGACCCACTGCTGCTGGACACTGAGACTGGCCCTTTCAGAACATGCCCATCTGCATCAAGCCTGCATTTACTTCAGATCCCAGGCCGTTCTCTGAGCTGGACTTTAATTCTCAGGATCACTATCACGAATGCAGTGAGTCAGGCTAACCCAAGGTTGGGAAAACGGTTAAAAGAGACAACACATTGGCTGCAGCTGCTGAACAAGCCTCAGAGGCCCCCCTCTGCTGACATGTGAGCAAGTCCCACTGTGTGGGTTCTGGGTTACTTTCCTGTCTCTGAGGCAGTTTCTGAACCTTCCTTAAAGTGAAACAGCCCAAAGCAAAGCCATCTACATACTCAAAACGACAACTGACTTGAGTTTTGTTACATCATCAGAGATTACGTCATGAACCCCAGAAGGCAATAGCAAGGGAGTTGATGTAACAAGTGAAAAGGAAACAATGCAAGGTGCCAAAAGGGATTTCAGGATTCAGCCTGGGAATCCCCTCTGGCCTGGCCTCCTGGCTCAGCTGAGTGCTCAGAGCAGAGGATCCTCCTGACTGCCTGCCAGATGCCTGTGTCTTCCTGACTGATTCTCTGAGCTCCTAAAGTCCAGAAGAACCAAGAATCCATTGAGGGTGGGGTTGAGTCCTTGTAGACAGCTGGCCTGTGTGCCACGCAGGAATGTTTCCGTCTAGATCTAGGTATTGTTGCCACCTGCTTGGCCTCGTCATCCCAGTAAATGGCTATTTCTCCCCTCACTGTGTGGTGGTTGAGCTGCAGGAATGTGTCTCTGAACAGCTATCTGGGAACTGCCTCATTTTCCTGACCACAGACCAAGAACCTCAGGAAATAATCTTCTAACCAGATTCAAATAAAACAGTTAATATGTAAGGAGCATTAGGGTTAGTGTCTGGTACCATGCTGAGCATGTGCTATAAATTAAGGCAATTAATCTTAGCACACTTTCAAGATAAGCTTTTATGATTATCTTAGTTTTGCAGTTAAGACATAGTGCAGCAATTTATACCTAGGCAATCTATTTTTATGTACTAATGAAGAAAAATCACAAACACCTTTTGCAAGAAAATATAAATAAATGAGAACCTGAAGTATATGAAAAATGGATATTAATATACATTAGTGATATACATTAGTTTGTCCATATGTATAGATTTATTAACTACATATAAAATGTCTAGAAGGATACCCATTCAATTGTTAACAGTATAGGATTATGGTGCATCCTCCTAAAAGTCAAGGGTAGGCACTCCTTTGTATGAATTATTTAAAAGTTTAGCGATGACATGTGTGTTTAATATATATAGATAAGCTTAAGAAACCCTTTTACTTCCTTAGAGTCACATTTCTCATGGCAGCTACTGGTTCTGCATGGCCTCTCTTAGCTGTCTCTGCAGTCCCCAGCCTGCCTTGTTCGTTGTGTCTCCATTTGAAGAGTTCAGGAAGATTCTTTTCTCAGGAATGGCCAAGTGTAGAAAACTTCCTCCCCCTTCCTCATCCTACTGCAGGATCCTAGACTCCACAGATGCAGATTGACCTCCCATGATGGATGTGCTGCTGCTGCTGCTGCTAAGTCGCTTCAGTCGTGTCCGACTCTGTGCTACTCCATAGACGGCAGCCCACTAGCTCCACCGTCGCTGGGATTCTCCAGGCACGAACACTGGAGTGGGTTGCCATTTCCTTCTCCAATGCATGAAAATGAAAAGTGAAAGTGAAGTCTCTCAGTCATGTCCGACTCTTAGCGACCCCAAGGACTGCAGCCCACCAGGCTCCCATGTCGCTGGGGTTCTCCAGGCACAAGTACTGGAGTGGGTCACCATTGCCTTCCCCGCATGATGTATGTGATTCTCCACTAACCCTTGAAGGCACTCTGGTTCTTACAGGCCCCAGGCAGGCACCTGAGTCCATGACCTGGGCTTTTCTCCACCCATCTCCCCCCCACCTCTAGTCTATGTCTCAAGAATCACACTCAATCCCCCCTCAAATTGTCCATTGTTCCTTCTATGACCCAGAGTGGGTAACCCCGTTCCCTCTTCATTAAGGTGGATTCAGTACAGGTTTATCTTGTAGGATCAGGCTTTGAGTTAGGTTTTATTCAAAGCTGTGTGCAAGCCAATTTTTTTTTTCAAATTACTTTCATTTTCTCTACTGAAAAACAAGAGTAGTCTTGTACAAAATATAGTACAAAGCAAGTATCTTATGAATGATAAAGATTTAAATGCTATGAACAGCCTAAATATTTCCGATAATTTAAATAAATAAACAAATGTTACAACTTTTAAGATATGGAAAATGGATTCTTTAAATCTGTTTTGAAAAGTTATGGTAACAAAACCTTTAACATACGTTTAAATAATCCCATATATTAGCTATTTCTTATATATCATCTGACACAAAAATAGAGTTAAAGGTTGCACTTTGAGTCTTAGAAAATAGCCATTTAGTTGACCAGATGAACTGTTTTCAGATTCAACGCCTTCTTTATTTCCTGAGTTTTCCGATGAGCTTGTTGGCAAAAACCAAGCACCTTCTGATTTCCATGCTAACAACCTCCCAGGCAGAGCGGCTGTATTCTTTCTCTTTGAGATACACACTGATTCGCTGGAAGTAACCCTTCACAGCCAATCTGGAGTTCTCAGTCCCTAGAGGTGACTGTTCCAGTGTCCTTCCCTCCCTCACACACGTGTCCAGGTCCTCCAGCTGCTGATCAAGTCCCACGAGGAATCTGTCCAGGAGGCTCTCGTCCCGACCTGCAGAAGAGCCCGTGGTGCTGAAGAGCTGGAAGGTCTGCTGGAGCAACTCGCGCACAACAGCTGTGGCTTCTGTCTTCTCACGCCTGGTCCCGGGCACCAGGGTCTGAGGAATCTGAAGTCAGTCCTGTCCCTCAGACAGGACACAGTGGGCACTCTCTCCATCTGACTCCAGCGTGTGAAGCTTTCCAGATTGCCGTGGCCGGCAGGCAGCTCACAGCCCAGGGAGCACGTGGGGCTGGAGCAGAGCATCACCAGGGCCCGCAGCACGGAGACGGGGAGGGCCACTGGGATGCTGGGGGCTTGCAGGACCGCCTGCAGGGGAGGTCTAGGCCAGTTCTGAGGGCTTGGGGTGATGGGTGGCTCTTAAAGAGTGAGTCGAGAAACTTTCATTTTCTGGGTTTTTCCACATTTGCCCTTTCCTTTCTTTTTCTACTCTTTGTAATGAAATCAATGGAAGTGCTAATTTTTGCCATGAGTGCCTAGGTGGGGAACATCAAATCACACGTGCCGCTGTGGTTGATAGCTACACAGCCGTCTTGGGAGAAGAGCCTAATCAAAGTCAGAGAAGGGAAAAATATTCATAGAAAAGGTGGCTTTTCCAGGTCACCAAGAAATGTTCAGTATGAAAATAGCTTGTAAGAGAAGCTTTTGATTTTTCTCATTTTTTCCTCATTTTCCCTTTCCCCCTTCTTTAAAAAATTTCATTTGTGTATGTACCTTTATGATATCACCTAAGTAGGCATTAAGCTCCCTGGAGACATTATACGGAACAATATCACTTGATATCATTTATTAAAAATGAGTTATTTTTCAACTATAATCCACAAGGCACTTTTTAAGGTGCTGGTTGTCCTAAAAAATTCATGTTTGCCTGTGTTTATTTCTTTTTCTCCTCTAGCACTACAGTATTTCACAGGATACTTTGCTTCAGTCATTGTGAGATAGTGCAGATAATCTCATCTACTTAGATATTTCATGGGGAAGTGACAATCTATCATACACTCAGGGTTACTGAGGTTGCAATTACATTTCTCCTTGTAATGCATGTCTTTACCAATTCTGTAAGGTACAGATAATTTTTAATAATGACAGAAATTTTTACATGCAGCCTCTCAGCAAAGTTTTTAATAAACATGAATTAATCTTCAGAGCTTCCCTATGAGATAATTACTATAATTATTGACATGTTTGCATATACTGCTGCTACTGCTGCTAAGTCACTTCAGTCGTGTCCGTCTCTGTGTGACCCCATAGACAGCAGCCCACCAGGCTCCCCTGTCCCTGGGATTTTCCAAGCAAGAGTACTGGAGTGGGTTGCCATTGCCTTCTCCAGTTTGCAAATAAGGAAACTGAAAACTCAGAGAGATTACTTTACGTGCTAACAGGATTAACTGCATAAGTGGTACTTGACCACTGTACTCTTCAGCCTCCACATTATTCCTCATTAACCTTAAGCATTCTCCTTTAGCTACATAACATACAGTTATAATTAAGTAATCCCTCTAATTATGTAACATTTGACTGCCCTGAGAGATTGTAAGCCTCCTAAAGGCAGCAATGGCACAAGTGGAGAATCCAGGAAGGTGTCTGTCCCAGAAGAAGTGCACAGAGGGGTCTCTGTCCCATTGTTGTTCATCACTAAGGCATGTCTGACTCTCTTTGATCCCATGAACTACAGCACCCCAGGCTTCCTTGTCGTCTATCTCTCAGAGTTTGCTAAAATTCATGTTCATTGAGTCGATCCAATCCGATCGAATCATCTCATCCTCTGTTGATCCCTTCTCGTCCTGTCCTCAATCTTTCCCAGCATCAGGGTCTTTTCCAGTGAGTGGGCTCTTCCCATCAGGCGGCCAAAATATTGGAGCTTCAGCTCTGTCCCAGAAGTAGTTCTAAGAGGACTATACTCACCAAAGTTTGAGTAGACCTAGTATTTGAAGACTGTTTCAGAAAATGAGAATCTTCTGAAAACAAAGATAGTAAAAGTAAATTTAAATGGATTTTTTAACTTTCTGGATAATTTCTCAAAATATTATCTCAGGTGGAAGCAGAGACTCTCAGAGTTGTTGTTTAGTTGCCATAATCTGCCAGGCTCCTCTGTAGAGCTCACAAAACAGGATTGGACGTTATCAAGTGCAAAGGGAACTGCGTACTCAGCCGTTGTCTAATGATTGTATCGTCCCTGGAATGGCAAATGGCACTTTTGTGATAATGAAGAATAGGAATTGGAGAGGAAGACCTTACTAAGTGTTCCTCTTAAATAGGAAGCACATTCTCAGAGCAGACAGCTCGGTCCAGTGCATGAGACAGTGGACATGGGGCAAGATCCCTGGGTTGATGTCACAGCTCCAGCCTGCACTGCCTGTGTGACCTGTGGCACTACGGTTTCTCCTCTTAAATGGAACTGATCATCACAGAAGTTTCACTGGATTTTTCTGAAGGTTGTATGACATAACGTACTTCTGACAATGCTTGGACATATAAGCATTCAGTATCTGTTAACTGTTCCCACGAGGCAGAAAATTCACACATCCATCTATGGAAACTGGATAGAATTTCCCTGAGATGACCTGCTTCCCTTCCCTTAATGCTCAGCTCACTGGTCAACGTTATTACATCTAATCTCATCTCTGGTGAACATGATGTGCTGTCCAAACACTACATCTAGTAGCTTCCAGGGAACAGCTGACCTCTCACACATGAATAAAGTGACCGTCCAGTCTGTACCCCAGTCTCTCTTCAGGGTGAGTTAATAGGTCTATATTCTCAGAATCCAATAACCTCCACGAAGAGTGAGAAATGTAAACAGACAAATAAAGATACAAATAAAGATAAATAAATAGATACTGGGAGTTAGCAGAGCGGTCCTCTATCCTTTTAGGTAACACTGTGCCTAAGAGCCTGCCACCCTCCTTGGCTCTGTCTGCAGCTAAACAGTGTCACATAAGCTGCTCTGAAATCTGTCATCTGTAGAGCTCTGCATCCTTGTTTGTGCAGTTAAGTGACATTTTGTCATTTGGCAGAGATGTCACTAGTTTTTTCAATTACCTCATTTACTTTCTCTTTACCTTTGTGCATTACTTCTTCATTCACTGCTTACTTTTACTTTCTAGGAATGTTGAATGAGTGGAAAGTTTTGATTTCTTGAAAAATCATGGAGGAAATACGTTAACTGTTCCATTCATTTCCGTTTTCTGTTCCTGTTTTTGCAATAAACCTCAAAGTGGAAATAGAAAAGATTGTAGGAGCATTAGCACAGCTTTTACAAACTGAAATACAAATGACAAAGAAGAGGCAGCAATATGAAAACTGCATAAAAGTACCTAAGAAAAAGGTGGGTTGCTTGGACGTGGCAAGGACAATGGCCTGGGCTAAGAAGGCACATTCTAACCACTTGAACACTTGGACAGGAGTGGTGGTTACACTTTATTTTCATGAGAGTGACTTTGGAGGATTCATCATCTTGGTCTAAGCTTAGTTTCTAACCAGGAAGGGTTAATTTTGAATTTACACTGGATTTGCTTCTGTGACTTCAATTATTTTTGTCCCAGAAATTCACATTTGAGAAGGCCAGAATCACAGATAGATATGACATCTTTGTTGACATGACATGAGATATTCCATTTCACACCACCCATGAAATGACTATAAGGAAGTGCAACTAACACTTCCTCCTACCTGAGGCTTGCTGGCTATTCTGGGAGATATTTTCAGGAAATAAAAAGTCCTTTTCCTTTGTTTCCTCACCTCCCCCATCTCTGATTGAAAAGAGAATCTGACATCCAGGAGCCCCACAAGATGGTTATTTTGAGGCACTGACCTTTCATCTTCTCAGTCAGCCACTTCCCGAATGAAGTCCTTTCCTGATCCCAACACCTCGTCTTGGATTCACTGATTTACCCTGCTGCAAGCAGAGCCACTTGGCCTCTGTAACAAGCTCAGCATAGTGATTGGCACCTAATAAATGTTTAGTAATTTTCTCAGTTATGGAGAGTAAATAAAACCAAAATTGGCAAATTGAAAGTTCTGCTGCAGAGAAGAAGGTGAGCTCCGTGCATATAAAGTCAGATATTTTTCACATCTGATCAAGTGTTCCAAGAGGAATATGCAGAGGCAGCAAAAAAAGATTTGAAAAAGAGTCTAACAAAGCTTCCCTAAAAGTTGATCTTAGCATCAGGAAGAAAGATCCAATAGCTCTTAATATATCCCTAGTTCAAAGTTACTGAGATGATAAGCATTCCATTGAGTTAGAACGTCTGCTTCTTTAATGAATACATTTGACTTCAAGGTAAGGACACAGAAGAGCGGACCCTCACGACCGATCTCCAGGCTCTTGAAGTGAAAGGCAAGCCCAGAATGAGGTAGTGCATGAATCTGGGTAGACTCAGAATGCGAAAATTTTGGACTTCATATTTAAGAGGCACACAACAGAAGATCGTTAGATGAAATGGAGATGAAACAAAGCTCACAATCGCTCATCTCAAGCGGAATGCTTCCTTGTGGAATTGACCAGTGGCGCTTCATCTCCTCAGTGATGACACTCATGATGCTCGTCTGTGACCCCATCTCATCCTCTGAGTCCATGAGCTGCCTCAGAGCCTTGACTTGGAAAAGCAGGAGACCTTCACATTTGGATCAAATAAACACAGTCTCTCTCTTTCCTGTCTGGGATACAGGAAAGACTTCAGATTCCCTCAGGAGCAGGTGAGTGGCGGCCAGCTGCAGGAGGCCCAGGCCATCTCTGTGCTCCACGAGATGCTCCAGCAGAGCTTCAACCTCTTCCACACAGAGTGCTCCTCTGCTGCCTGGGACACCACCCTCCTGGAGCAGCTCCGCACTGGACTCCATCAGCAGCTGGACGACCTGGACGCCTGCCTGGGGCAGGTGACGGGAGAGGAAGACTCTGGCCTGGGAAGGACGGGCCCTACCCTGGCCGTGAACAGGTACTTCCAGGGCACCCATGTCTACCTGCAAGAGAAGGAATACAGCGACTGCGCCTGGGAAACTGTCAGAGTGGAAATCACGAGGCGCTTTCTGCGTCAACAAGTTCCTAAGAAAACTCAGGAAGTTAGAAGGAACCTGATCCTCAGTGACTCGTGTCCTAGCTCAGACTCTTCATTGTTCAGTCTTTTCCAAAACTCTAATTTCTGCCTCAGCTATGAAAGAGTTTGAATGACAATTGATATTGGCATTAATGTTGAGAATATCAATACCAGCTGCTTTTAGAATTAGAGGAAATATATCTGATGCCCTGTGGCTGAATCTTATGGAATAACATGTTTTTGTATGAATGTAACTCATTTATTTATATTAATTTATTTTCATGGTACTTGCATTCCTATGTTCTATTTATTACATGCATGCGTGCTATGCATGCTGAGTCGCTTCAGTCGTGTCCGACTCTATGCGACACTATGGACAGCAGCCCAGCAGGCTCCTCTGTCCACAGGATTCTCTAGGCAGGAATACTGGAGTGGGTTGTCATTTCCTTCTCCAATTTGTTCCATAAGAATATATAATTTTCTTTAATAAAAATGTACCTTTCATTTACTCATGACATTATCTGAAGACATGTTTCCTCCTCTTCCTTTTGGGTCTCTTCCCAGAGGCCGAATGCTGTGAAGCGACAGAGAGAAGGTGCTGAGCCGCTCCTTCCTTTATCTGTGGGCCTTATGCAGAGAGTCTTGAGTGTGAGAGGCAGAGGCCCCGACCTCACAGAGCTCACACTGGAGCAAGGACACTGCCGTGAAAGAAGTAGGCGTAAGATAATTAGGTGTTTACATCTGGGCCCTGGGCTTCACAGAAGAAGTATCAGATGCTGATGGCAGTGAGTATCCTGGGAAGCTCATTAGGACCATGTTTAAGCCACTTAGCAGCAGCAGCACTAGCCGTCTCCCCAGGGAAGTAATCCGAAGTATGAGACTTGAAGAATGAGCATGAATTTGTCAAGTAACTCATAAAGAGCAAAATAAGAAAACAATAATACACAACCAAGCACAGTGCATACAGTGTCCCTGCAGCAGGAATGGCTCTGGTGTTTTTAAAGGCAAGAACAAGACCGGAGTCGGTAGACTGTACTGATGCCTGCAGGGGGTAGCATGGCATGGCCCTGGAGACATGGAAAAGGGCCCAGCGATAGACTCTTGAATGATGTTAGATTTTATCTTAGGAACCATGGAAATTACTTGTGAATTTAAAGCTACAGAGCCACTTGGACCAAAGCAGATGCAGGGAAATTCCTGAAACCAGCAGTTCGCAAAGTGTGGTCTGTGGGCCCCTGCAGATCCCCAGGACACTCTACAGGGATTCATGAGGTACAATAATTATTAGAGTGATATCAAGATCTTATCTGTCTTTTTCACCACGGGAACAAGTTCTCCTGGTGGCACAGATGCAGCGCTGGGTAAGACTCCAGTGCTGTGGTGTGGATCAAAGCAGGGGCACCTCAGTGCCTAGTGATTGTCCTGTTCTTACGTATAATACACTTGAAGTTTGAAAAAATGACAGTTTCATGTAAAAAGATCCCTAGCGAAACAGCAAGATGATGAATTTTATGAAATCTTCACTTTGGAGTACACATTTGAAAAATCCCTCCGTTGTAGTCTTGTTAACATGTTGTGTGGCAAGCACGTCCGCTGCACGCATGGTGACTGTTCTCAGGAGAAGCCCTTGGATGACGATTATTTGAGTTATGAGCTAAACTACCATGGTCTTGATAAAACCAAGCTTTACTCTAGAGAATGACAGTCAAATCACGGTCACTCAGAAGTGGGCATTTGACAGATATTTTCCTATACTATTTCTATTCATGTATATGAATATTCTTGTTGACTTTAATGAATGAGGCCAATCTATTTTCAGTTCACATTTCCAGGATATGAATTCACCTCAGTGTGTGTCTTTGCTTCTGAAAATTTGAGGAGTAGTGATTTAATTTCCATTACTTACAAAATTTCTAAATTTATGGTTTAATTTTGGCTTTACATAAATTATCAGGATGATGTTCATCTTTAAATGATGCTTTAAAATAATATTAAAATTAATTGCAGGCATTGTGATCTGGGCACACAACTTATACAAATATTTTTTCCCTGGAGGAATTATGTATATTTTTTGTGAACTCTAATGTATGGTAATTTTCATGGATGGTTTATAGATATTTGAAGCAAGTTATATTTCTTATTGTAAGTTAAGGGCCCAAGAGTGTTAAACACGAATTTCCTCCTCTAAATCATAGTTTCAATCCTTCTCTTTAGAAGTTTATATATGGTTTTTTACAGACTAGTAGCATTGTGCTGGGCTTCCCAGGCGGCGCTAATGGTAGAGAACTTGCCTGCCAATTCAGGAGACACCAGTTTGCTGCCTGGGTCAGGACGATCCCCTTGAGGAGGGCATGGCAACCCACTCCAGTATTCTTGCCTGGAGAATCCCATGGACAGAAGAGCCTGGCAGCCTATGGTCCACAGAGTCCCAAAGAGTCAGACACGACTGAAGCGACTCAGCTCAAAAGCACAGCATTGAGTTAAAACTTCAGTGCTCCCGTGTTTCTGTTCACATTGCTATGTAATCTTATATATTTTACTCATTGTTTTATACCATTTGAAATTTAGCTCAAGCATTTTAAGAATTTAATTATAGATTCAAAGTGTTTCTTACATATTTTGATCTTCTTTCTCACGAAGAGTAATTTCTTTCTCGTGTTTATTTCTGGAATTCTCAAGTGTATGAATATTGATATTAATGACATTGATATTAACATTGCCACCTCGAATTATTCCCTACATTATATTTTCATGCTCTGTATTGGCCCCCTTCGGTGTTGCCCTTGTTTTGGTATTGAGTATTTAGTATTATTTGATTTTAGGTTTTTCTTCCTCTTCCAAGTAATAATGGAGTTTGCGTATTAAATCAATGGATAGAATCTTTTATGTTTAAGCAGATTCTATTAATTGTTAAAATTAATTTAACCTTTATCAGTTTGGGTCTCAAATGTATTGGATTTATGCGTTACTTTTTGATGACTTTTACATGGTTTTTGACCCTTGTCATACTCCATTCAGTTCTCCAACAGTCATTTCTTTTAGTAAATATATAATGTTAAAGCAATTTAGTATTTCTCTGAATCCTTGAATGAAAAACTGAACAACTAAAACTGCAAAATTTAAAGTAATTTGAGACTTCCTTGGCCGTTCAGTGGTTAGAACTTAGTATTTTCAGTGCTGTGGGCCTGGGTTCAATCCCCAGTCAGGGAACTAATGCCTCTTAAGCCACGTGGCACAGCCAAAATAATAACAAACCCTTTAAAGTAACTTCCACAGATGTGACTATTCACTTCTAGTTCTTACTAGGACTGTTGCTTTCAATCAACACAGTAAATGCTCCCAAGAGACTTGATAGGAACAGAGATGCATGTGAAGCTATGTTCAAGTATAAACACAGGGGAATGTCTAAAAGTTAAAGGAAAACACATTATTCATTTAAGAAAATGAAAACACATTAATTTTGATGCTGTTAGAATGATGGAAGTTGGATGCAGTCTGCAAAATGAGTGTCATGTATTCCAAATATGATGATGGAAATTTTTGGAGTCCTCTGGTTAGTAAGGCCCCAATCAACTTGAATGAAACAATTCTCACTCTAAGGTGAAGCGTATGAGGATATAGCAATGAGTTTCACATTGTTATCTAGCTTGTAATCTTGCTCTGAAGACAGTTCTCATCCTGGGAGTCAAAATCTTTTTGAGTGATGACGATGCTGTTGCCATCATTAGACATCATGTCTCCTGACCTGTTCTTCAAGACTCCTATCGAGACTGCATCCAGGTATACGTACAACTAAGGAAACAACGGGAAAATCTACACTCAGCTTCACATAGACTCTCTCATAAAACCACCCCACAAGCTTTAACCAAGGAAGCAGGTGAACCACGTGAGGTCTGAGAGGAGAGTTTAGCGGCAGGGCTTCCTTCATCACACCAGGCTCTCCACCTGTTCCTGGAAGTCTCTCGTGGCCTTTCTTCAGGGATCCGTTATCCAGCGTTGGACTAGAGCAAGGAGCAAGCTACAGGACTGAGAGAATGAGGATCTGCGGCACCTCCATCTGTGGTCTAGGTCCTCAGGCTTGCGGTCTTGGTGGACTAGTGAGTGATGCCGTCATGAACAAACAGGAGCTGGAGTTACACTTCCACCTATGGGCTGTGGTCAAATACTGGCTTCAGTTCAGTTCAGCTCAGTCACTCAGCTCAGCTGTATCTGACTCTTTGCAACCCCATGGATGGCAGCACTCCAGGCTTCCCTGTCCATCACCAACTCTCGGAGTTTATGCAAACTCAGTCCATTGAGTCGGTGATGCCATCCAACCATCTCATCTTCTGTTGTCCCCTTCCCCTCCCTCCATAAATTTCCCCAAGAATCAAGGTCTTTTCAAATGAGTCAACCCTTCGCATCAGGTGGCCTAAGTCTTGGAGTTTCAGTTTCAATATCAGTCCTTCCAATGAACCTTCAGGTCTGATCTCCTTTAGGATGGAGAACTCCTTGCAGTCCAAGGGACTCTCAAGAATCTTCTCCAACACCACAGTTCAAGACCATCAATTCTTCAGCGCTCAGCTTTCTTTATAGTCCAACTCTCACATTCATACATGACTACTGGAAAAACCATAGTTTGACTAAATGGACCTTTGTTGGCAAAGTAATGTCTCTGCTTTATAATATGCTACCTAGGTTGGTCATAACTTTTCTTCCAAGGAGTAAGCTTTTTATTCCATGGCTGCAGTCACCATCTGCAGTGATTTTGGAGCCAAAAAATAAAGTCT
Organism: Budorcas taxicolor; assembly: GCF_023091745.1. Classification (NCBI taxonomy): domain Eukaryota; kingdom Metazoa; phylum Chordata; class Mammalia; order Artiodactyla; family Bovidae; genus Budorcas; species Budorcas taxicolor. Next base: position 26,467,625 of record NC_068917.1, on the reverse strand, counting down.
GCCACTGTTTCCACTGTTTCTCCATCTATGTGCCATGAAGTGATGAGACTGGATGCCATGATCTTACTTTTCTGAATGTTGAGGTTTAAGCCAACTTTTTCACTCTCCTCTTTCACTTTCATCAAGAAGCTGTTTAGTTCTTCTTCACTTTCTGCCTTAAGGGTGGTGACATCTGCATATTGAGGTTATTGATATTTCTCCCGGCAATCTTGATTCCAGCTTGTACTTCATCTGGCCCAGTGTTTCTCATGATGTACTCTATGTATAAGTTAAATGAGCAGGGTGATAATTTAGAGCCTTGACGTACTCCTTTTCCTATTTGGAACCAGTCTGCTATTCCATGTCCAGTTCTAACTGCTGCTTCCTGAGCTGCATACAGATTTCTCAAGAGGCAGTCAGGTGGTCTGGGAGTCCCATCTCTTTCAGAATTTTCCACAGTTTATTGTGATCCACACAGTCAAAGGCTTTGGCATAGTCAATAAAGCAGAAAAAGATATTTTTTTCTGGAACTCTCTTGCTTTTTCGATGATCCAGTGGATGTTGGCAATTTATACTCTGGTTCCTCTGCCTTTTCTAAAACCAGCCTGAACATCAGGAAGTTCACGGTTCACATATTGTTGAAGCCTGGCTTGGAGAATTTTGAGCATTAATTTGCTAGCATGTAAGATGAATGCAATTGTGCAGTAGTTTGAGCATTCTTTGGCATTGCCTTTCTTAGGGACTGGAATGAAAACGGACCTTTTCCAGTCCTGTGGCCACTGCTGAGTTTTTCAAATTTCCTGGCATATTGAAGTTAGAGATTGGCTATGTTGGTTTCCTGTGAATTCCAGCTGGGTAGAAGGCAGGAAATTAGAAATCAAAGAACAGTTAGCCAACCTGCCAATTTAAACACAAAGTAGCGAATACAGAAGTGAAGAAAAACCAATTCTCATTCACAGTGGTGATGCTGGTAATGTGAAATGTATGTGCTTAGACCCACATATTCATCTTCTTTTTCAGTAATGGGAAAAATGGACTTTCATTATTACATGCATTTGCCATTTTCCCTCTATTTTTATATCCTTAGCCATGGACATTTTATGACCATATCATTTTCCCAATACATCAGTTTCATACATTCAGTTCAGTTCAGTTCAGTTCAGTCGCTCAGGCGTGTCCGACTCTTTGCGACCCCATGAATATTACGCCTATGCAATTTTTCACTTCCATATAGTGAATTAATTTTACTGTTTTATTATTTTTCTTTTTTTAATTTTTTATTATTATTTTTCTTTTGAAACATACTTGACTCATATATTTGTTTTTGATGAGCTACAAATGATGTATAATTTTAAAAATAGGGTAAAGTACTTTTCTCATGTTCTTGATAGTATTTCAGATCTAACATGGTTTCCACGCAGGAGTATAAGTTTTTTGAGTTGTATTACACATATAAGACACTAATTCATTTTCATCGTTATATTTTAACTAAATGTAGAAACATTCCAGCATTGGGACTTCCAGTGATAACTTGTGAACTCCAAGAGGTATACTGTTTTCTTATATGAAACATAATAACATCTAAAATCACACACAAACGTTCCTTTGTGTTTCTCTAGTTTTATGGTTTTCTGCAGGGTTGTTGTTGTTTAGTCCATCAGTCGTTTCTGACTCAGGGTCCTCTGGCAAGAATCCTGGAGTGGGTTGTCATTTCCTTGTAAAGGGGATCTTCCCAACCTAGAGATGGAGCCCGCATCACCTGTCTCCTGCAGAGGCAGGCAGATTCTTTACCATTAGTGCCGTCTCATCTGTTAAACCGGAAGTTCACATAGAGTTTCATTAATTTTAACTAGGAAAGCATCAGGGTTTAACATGGAAATGTTGTAGTCACAAATTCTGTTTAAATGTTCTAATTGTTGAAATATTTCTTTTGTATTTAGAATATTTCATTCTGTGTATCACAATTCAGATTGCATGCATGGAAAACAAAACGAAGAGGATTTTTGGAATGAATATGCCAATCTTAGAAATAAATTTTCCATTATAATAGCAATTTCAAAAATTCAAATTTTGAAAATCTTCAGCCATCATGTAAAACAGAATCTCTATAACATCTATTGTTTCCCTGACCTAAATTAACCACCTTTCTAGAGAACCAATTTGAGGCAGAGCTAAACCAGACCCCCCCATCCCCCAAATACATATACATAGATAGTTGCACCAACATTCAGAAAACAAAGATCATGGCATATAGTCCCATCACTTCATGGCAAATAGATGGGGAAACAGTGGAAACACTGTTAGATTTCATTTTCTTGGGGCCCAAAATTACTACAGACGGTGACTGCCGTCACAAATTTAAAAGAATCTCTCTCCTTGGAAAAAATTATATGAGAAATATAGAGTGTGTTAAAAAGCAGAGATACCGTGTTGCCAACAAAACTTCATGTAGTCAAAGTTATGGTTTTTCCAGTAGTCATGCATGGATGTGATTTGGACCGTAAAGAAAGCTGTGCGCCGAAGAATTGAGTTTTTGAACTGTGGTACTGAGGAAGAGTCTTGAGAGTCCCTTGGACTGCAGGGAGATCAAACCAGTCACTCCTAAAGGACATCAACCCTGAATATGCATTGAAAGGACTGGTGCTGAAGCTGAAGCTCTAATAATTTGGCCGCCTTCTGAGAAGAAACCGACCCTTTGAAAATGACCCTGATGCTGTGGCAGATTGACGGCAGGTGAAGAAGGGGGCGACAGAGGATGAGATGGTTGCTTGGCATCACTGACTCCATGGACATGAGTTTGAGCAAACTTGGGAGATAGTGAAGTACAGGGACGCCTGGCATGCTACAGTTCATGGGGTCACAGACAGTCGGATATAACTAAGCGACTGAACAAAAATATATACACACATATAAACACACACAATATATATTACAATATATGTTAAATAAGTAGACACGTGTGTTGCTACTTTAACATAAAGGGGTGAAAAGCAAATGTTTATTGAATTGCTGTCTTATCGTATATTATTTATTTTCCTGCACCATAAATGGTACCTCATCAGCAGGATAACAGCAAGACTAATTCAGTGACTGTTAGTGGTATTAATAGACTAAGCAGAGTAATGTGTCAAATATTTTATATAGTGTTTCATCAATTGCGATTAAATTTATCGCTTAACTCTTTGTGGATACAAAAACTTATTTTTTTTTTTTTTGTCCTCGCACACAGCATGTGTGAGTTATTTTTTGAAGATCATTATTAGGAAGACTGTCTTCAGCTTTCCATTTCCAATATGTAGAAGATCAGGATGAGGCTCTTGGGCCTGGACCCAAATGGAAGACTCACTCATCACTTTTTCTTCAGTCATCCTCACCTAGTTGCAAGGAACTGCCTGATTATTCTTTTCTTGTCTCCCTCAGGTAGTAAGGAAACAGCCTGTAACGTGTCTACATTGTGGATATTTCTTTGGAGGCAATGCCTTTGGGGATCAGCTTGGACGTTTCCTCCAAACAGCCTACAATACTGTGAACTATGACAGGCATTCTTGTCATTCTCCCCAAAGCTGAACTTGGAAAAAAAGCATTTGGGTCAGACTGTATTTTAAGGAAGTGTGTGCAAGCAAGAACAAACCTTGTTCCCCTCAACCCTTACCAGAACTTCATTTGAACAAATAGTACAAACGTGAAACCTGGCCTCATGCCCTGTCAAGTACAAACTAGCACGTGCCATTGGCACTTGCCATCTCCCTACAAGGATTAAATCATGTGCTCTTGCAGCTGATTTTCAACACCCCTGGAAAGGAATCTCGGGTGGAAAGCAGAAGTGAGGGAGGCTGTGTGCAGGGAAAACTGGCAGAACAAGTCTTCAGAAGGTGAGCTATTTTCAGGAGCCCATTTTAACTCAATTGTTCTTCTATCTCCTCATATCTAGAAAAGCATGGAAACCCTTCATGGTGACAACTGGTCTTGTGATTCCAAGAAACCTCCACGATCCTGGTATAAAACTTCCACAAAAACTAGGCACCTGATTGCATGTATTGCCCCTTCACCAAAATCACATATATCCCTATGTGTGTCTTTGGAACAGCTTCTCAGAACTATCTGAGGTGCTGTCTCCTGGGCTGCAGTCCTCATTTTGCCCCCCAAACACTTAACCTGCAACTTTCGTGTTGCGCATTTTTGAAAGTCAGCACCCTGAACTTATCTCTTCATCCATTCATCACCCAATAGTTTCCCAACTTGCTTGCAGTGAGATCCCCAAGAGGATAAATCCAGGCCATGGAACGCGAGAGGAAGGGCTCTCACCCTGTATAGTCCTGGCGCTTGGAAGCATCCCTTGTGAGTCACCAGACTTTATCCCTTTACTGCCGGGTGTACTAGATCCAAGTACCACAGACAAACTTGGAGTCACATATTGATGATGGAGAAAGCCACAGAACAGAAGGTACCCATGTCCCTGAATTACCCTTTGAATGCAAGCAAACCAGAAGATTCACCTGATCTGGAAGGCCTGCATTGTGCCCTTCAGAGAAGGAAAGATAAGTTTCTATGATGATGAAAATCCACACAGTTTATTCTTTATCTCTATAGCACCTAGACCTAACTGAAAAAGATATTTAAGAACAGAGGATCCTGGACACCTATCCATGGGAAAGAAACTCTGGATTCTGAGTATAGAAAATACCAGCCCCGCATACAACAAGAGATCTTTTCAATGACGTTCAAAAGATATTTATACAAGAAAAGACATTCTGCTGTGCTGTTCACACTTGCTTCTGAAAAATCATGATTTTTATTTCAGTTTTCAGTGCCTGAGGAAGTATGAGCTGCAATTGCTTTGGAACAGGAAGCAAACAATAATGGAATTCATTAACGAGCGTTACAAATATAAACACCCTTATTGTTGCCATTTCTTTGAAGATTCCAAAAGGAGGGAAAGGCACTTTTCATTTCCACTTTGACAGCCTCTCAGGCAAAGTGGCTGTATTCCAGCTCTCTGAGGTAGAGATGGATGCCCTGGAAATACTCCCGGGCAGGAAGTCCCGTGAGAACAGCACAGACTGTCTCCTTCCATCGGCTCCAGTTGTTTCAGGCTCTGATCCGGGCTGCAGGGTAGCTCGGCTGTCCTCCGTGGTGAAGAGTTGGAAGCTCTGCTGGAGCATCAGATAGTGGTTGCAGGGGCCCTGAGTCATCTGCACTGGAGTGATCATCTCTCTTTTCCCAGGAAATCTGAAGTCGGCTCTGTCCTTTAGGCGCGACTGAGAGCGGATCCTTTGCATCTGTTTCAGGTGTTTGGAGATTTCCCTGTGTTTCTGGCGGTGGATCCCAGGCTCCTTCCAGCGAAGAGAGCAGGCAGGGATGGCAGCAGCTCCTTCCACCAGCAAGTGGATGTGGGCCATAGAGAGTGTCGGTGCTTCTGCAGACGGCCGGCAGGGGGCGCGCGAGCACCGCGAACGGTGAGAAAGAGCGCTGAGATGGACCCGCAGACCGCCTGCTTCTCCAGGCGAGCGCGAGAGCGGGCACGCTGTGGATCCATCGCTTTTGCTTTCGAATCGCAGTCGTAGGAGAGTTTGCAGTTGACTCTCGTGGGGCTGCTGGAGAGACAGGACGCAAAGGTTCCACAGAGCTTTTAATAGGAGCACTGATTCAAGGGTGCGCATATCATTAGCCCTTTTGTGGAAAAGGCCTGGTTTCCGCTGTCCTGAGTCGGGAGCCAGAATCTTGCATTTTCGGAAAGATCGCTTGAGTAGTGGCCTTTCTTCCACATGTCAACTCGAACTGGCCATGTTTGAGGAACAGAACCCCCAAGGCAGGGGTTCGAGCGAGATGAGGCTGATTTTACAGATTGGGGCTCACTTCTGGCGAAGGGAACCCACAGCTCAGAGAAAGGGACCGGCAGCGGTGATGGGATTATTGGCGATGCGAGGATGGACAGCGTTGTGCCCTAAAGTGAAACTAGAGGGTGAGCAAGACACTACTGGCTGCCGGCTCATATGGGCCGTTGCTGACCTAGTGAAACGAGGTATCCGGGAGGAGACAATCAGCTGTGCCACATTGATGGGGGGTTGGAGGGAGCGCGGCGAACACTCTGGAATCCCGCGTTGGCTTGAAGACCATAAGCTGTGGAAGGATGGGAGGGGGTCGTGCACCAGGTGAAGCACGGGGGAGTGGGCGTTGCGCACACGGAGCGCGGCGGCTCAGAGACTATTCGCTGTGGGACCTGCTGGGGCGTTGCTCACACGGTCGCATCCCGCGGTGGCTAGGAGGCGCTTTGCTGTGGGATGATGGAGAGCGTTCGGCACCAAGTGGAACACAGCGGCCGCGATGAGACTATTGTCTTTACCACGATTGGGGGGCGTAGTGGGGGCCGGGATGGACGGTCGAATCCGGCGGTGGAGCGGAGACTATTCCCTGTGGGACTATGGGAGGGAGTTCGGAACAAAATGAAACACAGTGGCGGCAATGACAGTATCGGCTACGGGGGGATACCCGGCGGTGGCGATGAGCCTATTTGCTATGGGATAATGGCAAGAGTTGAGATCAAATTTAAACCCGGCGGTGGGGATGAGGCCTTGGGTGATCTGAGTACCGGGCAGCTTTGAGGAAAAGTGAAACACCGCGGTGGAGATGGGATTCTTGGCGATGGGAAGGCAGGACAGCGATGTGGTGCGCAAAGGGGAAACCGGAGGCGGCCGTGAGCCTATAGGCGATGGGACCACGGGCGGACGTTGGGCATAAAGGGGAAAGTGGTGGTGGCTCTGAGAAGAGTGGACGGCGTTGCGGACAAAGTGAAAGCCAGCGTCGGCGATGAGACATCTGTCTACGGGAACTATGCGAGGGCGTTGGTCACTTAAGGGATCCTGGTGCTGGCCAGGAGACTATTCCCTATGGCACGATGGGAGGGCGTGTTGCACAAAGTGAATCAGGGCGGTGGGATGAGACCTTGGGCGATGTCCTTGGAGCTGAAGTGAAACACCGCTTTGTCGATGAGCCTATAGGCGCTGGGACCATGGGAGGTCGTTGGGCAAAAAGGGGAAGTCGGCGGTGGCAAGGAGTCTTGGTTTTCAGAGGATACATAGCAGTTGCGGCAAAAATGAAAGCCAGCACGGGCGTTGAGATGGACAGCTTTGAGACCATTGGCTTTGGGACGATGCCTATAGGCGATAAGAACTTGTCAGAACATCGCAGACTATTGGCTATTCGGTGATGGGAGGGCGTTTCTCACACAGGGGAGCCCTGCTTGGCTCTGAGACAAGGAGTCCGCGTTTTGAACAAAGTGAAACGTGACGGTGGCGAGAAAGTACTGGTGGTGGGACGATTGGACAGCTTTGACACAAAGTTAAACCCTGCGGAGGGATGAGACCACCGGACGATGGATGGGTGTGGTCCACACAGGGGACCCTGGAAGTGGCGACGAGACTATTCGCTGAGGCAGGATGGAAAGGCGTTGGGCACAGAATGAAACACGGTGGCAGCGCTGAGGCTTTTGGCTTCGAGTTGAAGGGACGGCTTCGCGGACAAAGTGAAAGCGAGCATAGGCGATGAGACAATCGGCTTGGGGCGGTGGCACCGCGGTGTGGACAGAGTTAAACCCGGCGGTGGGGGTGAGACTGTGAGAGATGGGACGATGGGAGGACCTTGAGGACAAAGCGGGGCGAGGGGGAGTCAGTGAGAAGATAGGCTTAGAGCCATTTTGGACAACGTGAGAAACAGCCAAGGCGATGAGACTGGATATGGGACCCTGGGAGTGCGTTGCAGCCAGAGGAGAAGTCGGCGGTGGCCAGGAGACAAAAAAGCATGGGACAGTTTGGGGGACTTTCTGGGGCTGAGGAGGAACGCGGCCACCACCTGGGTCAGGGACCAAAGAATTGTGCGCCCCTGGAATGCTCTGGAATTTTCAGGGTCTTTCAAGGATTCGGAATTGATTTGGGGAGTAAGTGTTGAATAGCTGAAAACTAGTAATATTTTAAAAAGCGCAGCACTTTATTTTTTTGAATTAATTTTATATTGAATTATATACTTATTTTAAATGAAATATCTCACGTTTCCAATTTTATAATAAATTTATGGAAGGTATTTTAACTATTAAGCATAGAATATTAAAATATATTTTGTATATAACAGTAGCATTTTATTAAACTTTAAACTATTTTCTGTGTACTAAAACAAGTATTTAATATCATTTTACTTTTCTATCTTTCATGAATGTAAACAATATTTTCAAGATGACTTTTCTCTTATTTTTAATAGAGTGAATTAGCATGTTTGACAATTTCTAATGACCCCCAAGACACTCTGAAGTAATTTTTGACTCATGTTCCTGAAACCTCTTTCTGAGGACTATGTTTTTGGAAATAATGGTTGGAGTGTACAAGCAACTGAGGACAGTTAGAAGGTCAGAATTTTTCATTTACTTTAGTAAGGATTTTATAAATTAGGTGGAATTTGCCAAATTTTATTGGCATAAAGAAGGCTTACTTTGTAAGACTCTCAAATGTAAGGTGGTGTACATTTTCCCCCAACTGAAAAAAAGAGAGGACAAAAGCCCCACATCATGTAGAGAGACCCTCAGGCATGAGCTGTGTGGTACATTTAAAGAAGTGAACAAGACAAGCGCGGGTAGACTGTGTGGATACATGGAGTGCATGCATATAACTCGGACATTCCACAGGGCTTCCTTATATTTTAAATTCCTCAAAGGCAGGGGCCAGAAACTGTACTACTCTGCAGGCTTGTTTTGCAATGAATGTCTCCAAGGTGCTCTGCAATTTTTAATCTGTGTTGTCACGAAAATCAAGTTGACATTGAAACTGCCACATTGACTTTTGTTTCATAAATAGTTTATTTCCCATATAAAAGTTTAAATAAATAAATAATGCATAAATCAATTTAGAAACAGCTTAGTCTTTAACTGTCCATTGAAATCAGTGCATTGCATTGTCAGTTACTTCAAGAGCCTCTGCTGCTGAAGAGGCTCACCTCAAAGTCACATTGTCCATTCCCAGAGCCACAGGTGGGAGATGTTCAGTCCCGGAGGTAACCTGTTAGGCTCTTCAGGAAAGAAAAGTTCCTGAGCAATTGCACTTGCACGACTGCCCAGGCACACCTGTTGTGCTCCTTGGACTTGAGGTACTGCCCAAGGTTGAAGTAATATTTCCGCAGGTGAAGAACGGTCGTGTCTCCCATAGTGGAGGTTTGCTTCTGCATTATTTCCTTCTGGATTGGCTCCAGACGATTCATCTGCCGATAGAGTTCCTCAAGGAGGTGCTCAATGATGGTGTCAGACCAGCCAGTGCTGGAGAAGTCTCTGGTGAGAATATGGAAGATGTGCTGGAGCATCTCATACATGACCAATACGGCATCTTCCTTCCGGAACTGCTGTGCTTGCTTCATCTCCTCAGGCATCTGGAAGTCCATCCTGGCTTCCAGGCAATGTTGAGGAGTTGAAGGTAACTGCCACAGAAGGTTCTGACACACCTCAAGGCTCCGCCCTTGTTGGAATCAAAGCAAGCTGTAGCTCCTGCAAAGAGCTGTGGTGGAGAGACACAGCAGGAGAGCCATCTGGAGGAGGCACCGGTAGGTCATGGTGAAATCAGGCACAGGTCTGCCTGTTCTGCTAGTAGGTGCTGAAGCTGAGTCTTCAAGAGTTTGCAGAGTGAATGTCCTTCCTCCTTGAGTGTGGGCTACTTATACAGGATGGCTCTCCTTTCTTCTTGAGAGGAATTTCCCAGTTTCATTTCTCCTTTTTTTTTTCCTCCTGTGTCATTTAAATGATCAGTTACCTCTAAAACTCTTGTTCTTTTAAGCTCCTAGCTTTTCATACAGTCTGGAAGAATTTCTAATGCTTCTGTATATTTTCAGTGAATTGCTGAATGCTAAAAAAAATAGCTTAGTCAATTTGAATTACAGCAGGGTTCTTTCATTGGGAAAAGATCTTTGTCTTTGTTTTTTCATATTATTAGATTCTGTGAAAGTGTCTTTACGTCTAAGAGTTTATGATTTTAGAAAAAAATATATTTTTATATCTAAAATAGAATGGCATAAGCTAAGTTGATCTGAAATATTTTGTATTCCTCAACCACAAGCAACTAGATATTGCATAACTTTATCAACCAAAATTTATTGCTTTATTTGACAATCTCAAACTATTCCAAATATAACTAAAAAGTAAAGATTAAGGAATATCTCTATGCAGGCAAATGAATGTTACACAGACCATGCATTAAAGTCCATGATTCCTCTTATAGGGATCCTTTGTGACAATTGCTGAGGCCCGATGCATATTTATTTTGTACATACTTCAAATAATCTAAATATCTGATGTTGCACGCTACGGTAAGGATGCAGCAAGCAGGAGAAGTCTTTGCTCCTCACTTTGTACCTTGGAAACTGCTTGTACATGAACTTTTCCTCATAATGAAAGAATATCTCTGAGATAGGATTCTTAGGTATTTTCATAATTTAGTTTGAAAGAATTAAATAAATGTTACTGTAATTTTTACCCTTTCTTTTCTCACATTTAAATTTTTCTATAAGGAATTTACTTTTTGGTATTATTAGAAAATAAAAAGCACCTAGTTACATTCAAAAGCAGGGCATAAAATTGTAGATACAATGCAACTATGTAAAAGTATATAGGAAAAAAATAAACTAAAGGAAATATACTAACATTTTAATAGTAATTAAGGTTGACTTGTGAAACTAAGGATAACATTATTTTTATCCTTTATGTGATTTTCCAATATGCTACCAGAGAATGTATTCAGCACTGCTCAGAAGAAATATAATTTCTTCAAATTTAAAAAAAAATTAAAAATTTCTTAATTTAAAATTTTCTAGTAGCCACATCAGAAGAGGAAAAAGAAACAAGTGAGGTTAATTTTAACAGTGTATTTTATTGAACATGAAATATCCAAATGTTATCATTTCAACACATACCAATATAAAATCAATAATGAGATAGCTACATTCATCTTTTTCATAGTTCCTTCAAAATACAGTACATACTTTTACAGTCATAGTACAGCTGAGATTGGACTAGTGAAGTGGTCATTTGGCCTCTTGTGGTTGACGTCATGGTGGCCAGCACAGCTCAAGATGGAGGGAGCAGCTTGATCAGAGAGCCAGGAGAATTCCCGAGTTTGCAGGGACCACACAGAAGGAGCTTCAAGTTGTGGACGAGTTATGTGCTAAGAATCAAGGGGATCAATGGTGGAAAATGAGCTCAGAATGTATTCGGGACAGTCATGAATTCTAGAGTGTGGCTTTGTAGTTAATTCGAGAAGTCTTCAGGCAGAGTGGCTGCTAGGTTGTGCCCCGGCCAGAAGAATGGGCACAGATATTGTCGGGAACTGAAGCAGGGAGAAATCCTGCCCAGGTGCTCTCATCTCTCAGAGACTGGAAAGAAAGACCAGAGTGAGGAACTGGAAGAAGGGGATGGGTGCAGAATTGTAAACAAGAATTCTCTTTTCTGCTTTCTTCCCTTTGTCCTCCTCCCATGCCCTGCTATTGTGTTTATGAACTGCTTCTTAATCAGTCTCTTTCAATTGCCTTTATGGAGTTTATACCACTTTTCAATTGCCTTCATGGAGTTTATATTGATTTTTGTCAGTATAATTAATTTTGCTGTGAAAATCCTTGTTTCTCTCCTTTGGTGCACATTTTTATAGCCTTCTGTTGGGTGTATGGCCTGGGATGAAGTAACTGGGTAAGAGAATGTGCATATGTTCAGAGTTAGTAGATGTACAAACAGATTTTCCAAATGTTTGCACCAACTTATAGTCTCAGTATCTGAGAATGCGATGTTAGTTGCATTACTTTCTTTTCAACACTTGGTGTTGCCTGTCTTCTTACTTTTAGCCATTCTAGTGAAGCATAGTGATGTCTTATGACATGAAGACATCATGTAACTCATCTTGCCTAATTGTTTCTAAGGTTCCATACAATTTTCATATGTTTATTGACCATTTTGGATATTTTCTTTGTGACAGGCCTGTTCCAATACCTTGCTGACTGTCTCAGGTAATTTTTTTCTATCTAAAGATGATATAATTGTGTACATACAAAAATACAAAAGAATGTATAAACTATCAGAATTTTAAAATAAATTTAACAAGTCACCAAAAAGAAGTTCAACTTTAAAATCAATCACCTCTTTTTACACTAGCAATAAGAAATTGGAAATTGACATTTCCAAATGATACCACGGATAAGAACATAAAAAGTCTATTACTGAGAAATTGTCACAGCCTCGAGGTGCCTAAGGAAACATGGAAATTAATAAAATGTGCCAATCTAAATAGCATCCCAGAACAGAAAAACAATATTGGGTAGAAACTAAGGCGATCTGGGAATTCCCTTGAGTTTCCGTGGCTGGAACTCCATGCTTTCACTGCAGGGCACCCAGGTTGGATCTCTGGTTGAGAATCTAGTTAATAAGATCCCACAGTTCTCATAGCCTTAAATAAATAAATAAAAATGAAGTTACTCCAACCAACAGGGGTGAATGTGTAGGTGGTGGAATAAGGAACTCTGAATAAAATGTAGATTTCAGTTTTTTTTTTTAAAGTAGCTTTGACAGGTCACTTTATCTTCATATTTAACCTCAGCTGAAATTCCAATACTTTGGCCACTTGATGCAAAGAACTGACTCATTGGAAACACCCTGATGCTGGGAAAGATTGAAGGCAGGAGGAGAAGGGGACAACAGAGGATGGCATCACCGATTCGAAGGACTTGAGTTTGAGCAAGCTCCGGAAGTTGCTGATGGACAGGGAAGCCTGTGTGCTGCAGTCCATGGGGTCACAAAGACTAGGACATGAGTGAGCAACTGAACTGACAAGTCCATAATTTCATTTGTGATTCATATTAGATGCCCAGAAGCCAGTGAAAAATATAACAGTTTTTCCTTTTACAGTGAGACAGTATCTTGATCACTAATGAGGATTAAGCAACTTTTCTTTTTGTAAGGGAGCAAGGGGCATGTCAGCATGTGATGAGGTGGAAAGGAGCTATTTATTCATATCTTCCCTCAGTGAGGAGGGAAATCAGAGTGCAATAGGAGACTGCCAAGGCCACCTCCTCCTGAGAAACAACAGTTATTTAGTGAACAAGTTTTACTTAGCAAACATTTCTTAACCATGTCATAAAGAAAAACAAATGTTTCCATTTTCTTGAACTATTTTAAAACTGTCTCTCAATAAATTTTTGCTGCTAGTTTGATTATGTGTCTTGCACATTCTTTCTGAGGTTTATTCCAGTATACTTATGCTTTATTATCGTTGCAAGTATTAATGAAAATTTTCATGACATTTGCTACTTTTTAAATAGCAACTTTCAATAGAAAGTAGAGATAGAAAACTTTGCTATTAAGTTTTCCTTGCATTTTCATATACACACACATATGAAAATAACTAATTTTGTTTTTTTTCCCCTCTGGCCAGTTTTAGAAACACTATATAAATATTTTAGGTTTGATTTTTAAAATTTTTAGATAAACAAGTACATTGCCTATAAATTAAAAAGTTAAAGGACCTAAAATATCAAGTGTAATGACTATATGGAGCAACTGCTGTTTGGTGTGTTAATTTGTACAACTACTTTCAAAAACATTATCTAGGAAAGCTGAAAATATGCATGGCCTATGACCCAGTAAATCCACTCTTAATTAACCTAAAAAGAATCATGTAAATCTGCATCAGGATATAAGTAAAGAATATTCAGACCAACAATATTCATAACAGTGGCAAACTAGAAACAACCCGAATATCCCTTAAAATTGCGTGAATAAATATGTTACCTATGCTTACACTACAGTTGTTAATAACAATAAAATGTAAGAAACACAACTAAATGCACAAACATAGTAGTGAGTAAAAGAACCTCAACTCAAAAAAAAAAAAAAACCCATAAATCATTTATACAAATTTAAAAATAGGCCAAACTGGACTGAGACATTTTGCCTGGCAACCTAGAGAGCTCCTGTGAAGCTTCAGGACCATGATGGAAAGTCCGTCTCCAGCTTGAGGGAAGAGCATGTCTTCCCGCCTTCCAGCTGTGGCCTCGCTCTGGCCCTCTTTCAGCACCTGAGGCTGACTCTGCCCAGGCGGGGGTTGCCTCCTGCTCACAGCCAACAGCTGGTGGGCCCAGAGCCCCTCCTCAGGCCTCCCACCTGGTGTGGAGAGGGACAGCATGCAGAGGGATCTAAGTGCCTCTGGTTGCAGCCTCTTCTCCCTTCCCTTTGGGCTTCCCTGGTGGCTCAGCTGGTAAAGAATCCGCCTGCAGTGCGGGAGACCTGGGTTCGATCCCTGGGTTGGGAAGATTCCCTGGAGAAGGGAACAGCTACCCCCTCCAGTATTCTGCGAGCCTGGAGAATTCCATGGACTATGCAGCATACAGCCCATGGGGTCACAAAGAGCAGGACACAACTGAGTGCCTTTCACTTTCACTTTCTGTTTTCCCTTTCCTCAGGCTCTGCACGTCTTTCATATGCCTTGGACTAGACTCTTTGCCCAGTGTTTGTCCTTCTCACTTGAGGATCAAGCTGGAACTAGGTACTTTGCTGGGGGTCCTCTCTGCCTAGCTCTTCTAACTCCTCCAGAACATAACCAACCAGAGGATCCTACACTCTGCATCCCGTCACCCTCAGAATGCTCCCATCAGAGGGTGGACGGCCCAGAGCAGGCAGGAGCAGCCCACACCTTGTCTCACTATTTGCTGCCAGACCTGCTGCTGCTGGACGCTCAGACTGGCCCTTTCACAGCCTGCCCGTCTGCATCAAGCCTGCATTTACTCTTCCCTTCAGATCCCAGGCCGTCCTATGAGCTGGACTCATTTAATTCTCACAATCATTGTCAAGACTGCATTAAGTCAGGCCAACCTAAGGTTGAGAAGAGAGTTAAAAGGACAACATTGGCAGCAGCTGCTGAACAAGCCTCCTTGGGCCCCTCCCCCACCCTGCTGACATCAGGGCAGGTCTCTTGGTGTGGGTTCTGGGTGAGATTCCTGTCTCTGAGGCAGTTTCCGAATCTTTAAAGTGAAATAGCCCAAAGCAAAGCCCTCTATAGACTTCAAAACCGACAAGCGACTTGAATTTTGTTCCATCATCAGAGGTTGGGTCATGAAACCCAGAAGGCAAAAATAGCAATGAAGTTGATGCAACAAGTGAAAAGGAAACTAAATGCAAGCTGCCAAAAGGGATTTCAGGATCCAGCCTGGGAATGCCTTCTGGCCTGGAATCCCGGCTGAGTTGAGTGCTCAGAGCAGAGGATCCTCCTGACTGCCTGCCAGATGCCTGTGCCTTCCTGGTTGATTCTCTGAGCTCCTAAAGTCCAGGAGAACCAAGAATCCAGTGAGGGTGGGGGTGAGTCCTTGTAGACAGCTGGCCTGTGTGCCACGTAGGAATGTTTCCGTCTAGAATTTGGTATTGTTGCAACAGTCTTGGCCTCCTCATCCCAGTGAATGGCTATTTCTCCTCTCACTGTGTGGTGGGTGAGCTGCAGGAATCTGTCTCTGAACAGCTCTCTGGGAACTGCCTTATCTTCCTGACCACATCAGAAAATAATCTTCAAAAACATCGGAAAATAATCTTCTAACCAGATTCAAATAGAAGAGCTAATATGTAAGGAGCACTTAGGAAGTGTCTGGTACCATTCTGAGCACGTTCTATAAATTAAAGCACAGAAACTGGGAGGACCATTGGGAAGTTGGGGAGCTCTGCAGGATTGCCTGAAGGAGAGGTATCAGCAAATTCTGAGGACTTTGGGAGAGGGGTGCATTTTAAACATTGGGTATTGAAACTTTGATTTTCTGTGTTTTGCCATTTTTTCCCCTTTTCTTTTCTACTCTTTTTTTATGAAGCCAATGAAAAATGTGCATTTATTGCCATGAGTGCCTAGGTGGGGGACTCCAAATCACGTGTGCCACTGAGATATCTACACAGCAGTGTAACGCTTTTCTCCCACCTCCTGTGTTTTTCCTGGAGAGGAGAGTCTAGTTAAGGTCAGAGAAGGGAGAAACATTCATACAATATATGGTGGATTTTCTGGGTCAGAAGGAAATATTCAATATAAAAGACTTTGATTTTTCTTATTTTTCTCTATTGACCCTTTTCTCCCTTCTGTAAAAATTTTAATTATGTATATACCTTAAAAATATCAACTGAATTGTTCTAAAGTTCACTGCAGACATTGTTGGAGAACAATATCACTAAGATGATCTGTTAAAAGGAAAGCATGGTGCACCTATAATCTTCTGGCCACTCATTTAGGTGCTGGTTTCCCTAAAATTTTTGAGTTTGCCTGTGTATGTGAGTCTCACTCTTCTCTACCAACTACAGTTGCCTCTGTCATTGTGCAATACAATCTCATCTCCTTATATATTCCCTGAGAGGTGGTATCCTGCCACATATTCAGGGAGAATGAGGCTGCAATGATTTTCAAACTTTGTAATGATACATCTTTATTGAATCTGTAAGATACAGATTATTTTTAATAATATTAATGGTAGCAACCTTTAATTATACACAACCTCTCAGGGAAGTGTTTTACAAACACTTCATTTCATCTCTACAACTTCCCTTTGAGGTAATTACTATAAGTATTAATATGATTGCAAATAAGGAGGACTTCCCTAGTGGCTCAGATGGGAAATAATCTGACTGCAATGCAAGAGACCCGAGTTTAATCCCTGAGTTGGGAAGATACCCAGAAGAAGGAAATGGCTACCCACTCCAGTATTCTTGCCTGGAGAATTCCATGGACTGAGGGGCCTGTCAGGAGACAGACAGTAAAGGGGTTGCAAAGAGTTGGACACAGCTGATCGACTTACTTGCAAATAAGGAAACTGAAATAGAGAGGTTACCTAATTTACTAAGTCATGATTAATTACATAAGTGGTATTTTACCACTGTACTGTTCTGTGTCCTTGTGACTTCTCATTAATCTTAAGCATCTCCTTTAGCTATACTCTGTACAGTGGAATTAAGTAACTTATCTAATTATGTGACACCTGATTGCCCTGATAGACTATAAGGCAGTAATGCCACATCTGGAGTGTCCAGCAAGTTGTTGTTGTTCGGTCACTAAGTCAAGTCCAACTCTTTGCGACCCCGTGGACAGTTGTAGCCTACCAGGCTCCTTTGTCCACGGGAATTTCCAGGCAAGAATGCTGGAGTAGGTTGCCATTTCCTTCTCCAAGGGATCTTCCGAAATCAGGGATCAAAGCCATGTCTCCTGAATTGGCAGGAGGATTTTTTATCACTAAGCCTCCAGGAAAGTCCTCGCTGTCCCAGAGCCAGTTCTAAGAGTGAGTAGATGTAGAATTTGAAGACTGTGTCAGAAAATGATGATCTTCTGAAAACAAAGGTAGTAAGAGTACATTTTAAATGGAAGCTTTATCCTTCAGGATAATTTCTAAAAATAATATCTTGGATGGGAACAGGTCCAGTGAAAGTGACCAAAGGTCCAGTTTAAGTGAAAGTGAAAACTTCTCAGTTGTGTCTTACTGTTTGGGACCCCATGGACTGTATATACAGTCCATGGAATGCTCCAGGCTAGGATACTGGAGTGGGTAGGCTTTCCCTTCTCCAGGGGATCCTTCCAGCCCAGAGATTAAACCCAGGTCTCCCGCATTGCGGGCAGATTCTTTACCAGCTGAGCCACCAGGGAAGCCCAAGAATACTGGAATGGGTAGCCTATCCCTTCTCCAGCAGGTGTTCCTGACCTTGGAATCAAACCAGGATCTCCTATATCCAGAGCTCCTACAGACCAGGAGCTCTACAGATTGTGTAGAGCTCAACACAAAACCATCT
This sequence comes from Budorcas taxicolor, assembly GCF_023091745.1. Classification (NCBI taxonomy): domain Eukaryota; kingdom Metazoa; phylum Chordata; class Mammalia; order Artiodactyla; family Bovidae; genus Budorcas; species Budorcas taxicolor. The sequence continues at coordinate 26,449,837 of NC_068917.1, read as the reverse complement.
AAAAGACAAGACTGGAAGTAAGCAAGTGTAAGGGGAACTGTATCCTCTTCAATTGTACTGTTGTAATGATTGTAATGTCTTTGGAACGGTGAATAGCACTTTTGTGATAGAGAAGAATGGGAATTGGGAAGTAAGAACTTGCTGAGTATTTCTCTAAGACAGGAGGCACATTGTCAGAGGAGAGGGCTGGATCCAGGCCTTGAGACAGTGGGCACGGGGGCAGGACTGCCTGGGTGATGCCCCAGCTTCAGTCTGCATTGGCTCTATGACCTTCAGCACCTCAGCTTTCTCCCCAGTTACATGGAAATGATGATCCTGTCTATTCCACGGGCTTGCTGCGATGCTTGAATGGCCTCACGTATTTCTAACAATGCCTGGACAAATAAGCAGGCATTATTTAGCCGTTCCCGTGTGGGGCAAAATTCACACATCCAGCTATGGGCACTGGATAGAATTTCCCTGAGATGACCTCTTCCCTTCCTTGAATTCTCAGCTCACTTCTGATCTTATCTCTTACGCGAACCTGGTGCCCTGTCCAAATGACTAACATCTAGTAGTTTCCAGATAACAGCTGGCCTCTCACACATGAATGAAGTGGCTGTCCAGTCTGTACCCCAGTCTCTTTTCAGTGTGAGTTAATAAGACTATATCCGCAGAATCTGATAACCTCCATAGGGAGTGAAAAACAGAGACAAATAAATAGATTCTTAGATTTAGCAAAGCTGACAACTAGCCTTTTAGGTGAACACTCTGCCTTGGAGCCTGCTGCCCTGCTCTGGCTCTGTCTGCAGCTAAACAATCTCACTTGGTGTGGGGGACGTTCAGCTTTAAGGGATCCAGTATGTTATTCTTTTCTTTTGTGTGCCGTTTCTCAAGGATTCTCTGATCCTTATTAGCTCCTGGAACACAGGAGCGAGCAGAGCTGCACGCAGTTCTCACGACTGAGATCATGAGAGCGGGCACCTGCTTGGATCCCTGCAGTGACTCCCTTCAGTGACCTTAATTAAGTGTAATCTATTCAGTTATGCCCCTCTTCCTCAAGATATTGAATGCTTTCTGGCCCTTCGAAGATTGTTATTTGCTTGGCTTTGTTTTTGCTCAATTTTTTTACTGCCTAAAGCTGCCTTGTATGAAGATATATAAACATGCATTTCTGCAAATAAAGCACCCTTGTTTCACTCGAGACTTGGGTTCCCTGCATCCCTCTTCTCATTGACTCCAGTCCCCAGGTCCCGGTCTACAAAGACCGTGACAACATGGGGTGGTCTAAAATCTGTCACACTGTAGAGCTCTTCATCCCCAATTTGTAGTTAAGTGACATTTTGTCATTTGCACAGAGAAGACTATATCACTTTCCCCCCCAATATCAGTGTTTACTTTCCATTTGCCTTTGTGTATTCAGTTCAGTCACTCAGTTGTGTCCGACTCTTTGTGACCCCATAAACTGCAGCACACCAGGCCTCCCTGTCCATTACCAATTCCCAGAGTCCACCCAAACCCATGTCCATCGAGCTGATGATGCCATCCAACCATCTTATCCTCTGTTGTCCCCTCTCCTCCTACCCTCAATCTTACCCAGCATCAATATCTTTTCCAATGAGTCAGTTCTTCACATCAGGTGGGCAAAGTATTGGAGTTTCAGCTTCAACATCAATGCTTCCAATGAACACCAAGGACTGATCGCCTTTAGGATGGATTGGCTGGATCTCCTTGTAGTCCAAGGGACTCTCAAGAGTCTTCTCCAACACCACAGATCAAAAGCATCAATTCTTCGGTGCTCAGCTTTCTTTATAGTCCAACTCTCACATCCATACATGACCACTGGAAAAACCATAGCCTTGACTAGATGGACCTTTGTTGGCAAAGTAATGTCTCTGCTTTTGAATATGCTGTCTAGGTTGGTCATAACTTTCCTTCCAAGGAGTAAGCTTCTTATTCCATGGCTGCAGTCACCATCTGCAGTGATTTTGCAGCCCAGAAAAATAGTCACCCACTGTTTCCACTGTTTCCCCATCTATCTCCCATGAAGTGATGGGACCGGATGCCATGATCTTCGTTTTCTGAATGTTGAGCTTTAAGCCAACTTTTTCACTCTCCTCTTTCACTCTCATCAAGAGCCTCTTTAGTTCTTCATTTTCTGCCATAAGGGTGGTGTCATCTGCATATCTGAGGTTATTGATATTTCTCCTGGCAATCTTGATTCCAGCTTGTGCTTCTTCCAGCCCTGCATTTCTCATGATGTACTCTGCATAGAAGTTAAATAAGCAGGGTGACAATATACAGCATGATGTACTCCTTTTCCTATTTGCAACCAGTCTGTTGTTCCATGTCCAGTTCTAACTGTTGCTTCCTGACCTGCATACAGGTTTCTCAAGAGGCAGATCAGGTGCCCATCTCTTTCAGAATTTTCCACAGTTTATTGTGATCCACACAGTCAAAGGCTTTGGCATAATCCAGAAAGCAGAAATAGGTGTCCTTCTGGAACTCTCCTGCTTTTTCGATGATCCATCGGATGTTGGCAATTTGATCACAACTTAGTTTTACTTTCCAGGAATGTTCAATGAAGGAGGAAAGATTTGATATCTTGAAAAATCACAGAGGAAATATATTACCTCTTCTTTTCACTTACATTTTCTCTTCCCTTTTTTGGTTAACAAACCTCAAAGTGGAAATAGAAAAGATTGCAGGATCCTTAGGACCACTTTTACAAATTGAAACTACAAATGCCAAGCAAGAGGTAATAATATGAAAATTATATAAATGTAGCACATAAAAAAATGGCTGCTTAACCATTGGAAAGATCCCCTGGAGAAGGAAATGACAATCCACTCCAGTACTGTTGCTGCGAGAAGCCTATGGACAGAGGAGCCAGGCAGACTGCAGTCCATGGGATCCCAAGGAGTCGGACACGACTCGGTGACTGAAAGACAGCAACAGCCATTGCATGGACACAGCTAGGACAATGGTACTGGCTAAGACAAAGAGGTGCCCAAAAAGCAGCAAGACATTCTAACCACTTGAACACCTGGACAGGAGTGGTGGCTACACTTTAGTCTTCTTGAGGGTAACATTGGAGGTTTAATCATCTTGATATAGCCTGAGTTCAGCAGAATGATTGGCACAGAGTAAGTGCTCAGAAACTTTCTCAATTGAAGAGGGTAAATGAAACCAAATATGACAAATTATAAATTCTGCAGCAGAGCCAAATGCGAGATCCATGCATATAAAGCTCAGGTATCTTTCATGCCTAATTAGCTCTTCCAAGAGGGTATCTAGAGGCAGGAGAAAGAAGACCTTTTAAAAGAAGCCTAGCAAAGTTTCCTTCAAAGTTGCTCTTATCAGGAAGTAAGATCCAGATTAGTTCAGTTCAGTCACTCAGTCGTGTCTGACTCTTTGCGACCCCATCAATCGCAGCATGCCAGGCCTCCCTGTCCATCACCAACTCCCGGAGTTCACCCAAACTCATGTGCATCAAGTTGGTGACGCCATCCAGCCATCTCATCCTCTGTCATCCCCTTCTCCTCCTGCCTCCAATCCCACCCAGCATCAGGGTCTTTTCCAATGAGTCAACTCTTCGCATCAGGTGGCCAAGGTATTGGAGTTTCACCCTCAGCATCAGTCCTCCAATGAACAGCCAGGATTGGTCTCCTTTAGGGTGGACTGGTTGGATCTCCTTACAGTCCAAGGGACTCTCAAGAGTCTTCTCCAACACCACAGTTCAAAAGCATCAATTCTTCGGTGCTCAGCTTTCTTCACAGTCCAACTCTCACATCCATACATGACCACTGGAAAAACCATAGCCTTGACTAGACAGACTTTTGTTGGCAAAGTAATATCTCTGCTTTTGAATATGTTATCTAGGTTGGTCATAACTTTCGTTCCAAGGAGTAAGCGTCTTTTAATTTCATAGCTGCAATCACCATCTGCAGTGATTTTGCAGCCCCCCAAAATAAAGTCTGACACTGTTTCCACTGTTTCCCCATCTATTTGCCATGAAATGATGGGACCGGATGCCATGATCTTCGTTTTCTGAATGTTGAGCTTTAAGCCAACTTTTTCACTCTCCTCTTTCACTTTCATCAAGAGCCTCTTTAGTTCTTCATTTTCTGCCATAAGGGTGGTGTCATCTGCATATCTGAGGTTATTGATATTTCTCCTGGCAATCTTGATTCCAGCTTGTGCTTCTTCCAGCCCTGCATTTCTCATGATGTACTCTGCATTGAAGTTAAATAAGCAGGGTCACAATATACAGCATGATGTACTCCTTTTCCTATTTGGAAGCAGTCTGTTTTTCCATGTCCAGTTCTAACTGTTGTTTCTTGACCTGCATACAGACTTCTCAGGAGGCATTTCAGGTGGTCTGGTATTACCATCTCTTTCAGATTTTCCAGTTTATTCTGATCCACACAGTCAAAGTCTTTGGCGTAGTCAATAAAGTAGAAAAAGATTTTTCTGGAATTCTCCTGCTCTTAATCATGATGAATTAGTTTATTAATCTGATTTTGAATTCTGTCACACTGGAATGTGTATAGATTTGGGAAAATTCTGACTGTAATTGAATCACATTTCTGCTACGTCATAGCACCTATGGTCTGTTGTTCTTGCACATAGTAGGCACTCAGTAAGTGAGGGTATGAAAGGACACACTGAAGAGAACCAGTTATTGTTTAATGGCTTGGGAGGGTTGTTCAGAAGATAGAAATACTTCCTGTGAAGTGTTTAGCACAGTCCCAGGTGCAGAGGGAACGTTTAATGAATGTTACCTTTTCCTATTTCTTTTACTGTTTTTTGAATTTTCTTACTGACTTGAACGAGTGTGTGCGTGCCTGCTCAGTTGCTCCGTAGTGTCCTACTCTTTGCAACTCCATGGACTGTAGTTTGCCAGGCTCCTCTGTCCATGGAATTGTCCCGGCAAGAATACTGAAATGGGTTGCCATTTCCTCCTCCAGGGGATTTTTCCGACCCAGGGATGGAACTGGCGTCTGCTGTATCTCTTGTATTGTCAGGCTAGTTCTTTACTGATGAGTCACCTGGGAAGCCCTTTAATGAGTGAGGCCACTCTATTTTCAATTCATGTTTCCTAAAGCTGTTAATTTGGGCTTCCCAGATGGCGCTAGTGGCAAGGACTAGCTAGACTGGCAGGCTATAGTCCATGGGATCACAGAAGAGTCAGACACAGCTGAAGAAACTTAGCATGCACACACTCAAAGCTGTGAATTTACCTTAGTATGCAACTTTGCTTCTGCAAATTTGAAGAATAGTGATTGAATTTCCATTACTTACTAAATTTCTCATTTCATTTTTTAATTCTGACTTGACCATAATTTATCAGGATGATTTAAAATCTCTAAATGATTGCTTTTGTGCTACGTTGCTTCCGTTGTGTCTGACTCTTTGCGACCCTATGGACCACCAGGCTCCTTTGTCCAAGGGATTCTCCAGGCAAGAATACTGGAGTGGGTTGCTGTGCCCTCCTCCAGGGGATCTTCCCGACCTAGGGATGGAATCCAGGTCTTTTATGTCTATCTGCATTGGTAGGCAGGTTCTTTACCACTAGCGCCACCTATTTTCATATTAATTGCAGGCATTGTGATGTGAGCATGCACCTTATAACATGTTTGCTCCTGAGGAATTATAGATATTTTCTGGGTAGTCTAATATGTGATAACTTTCATGGGTGATTTATAAATATTTGATAGAAGTTGTATTTCCTAGTCTAGGTGATAGTGGCCCTGTATATAAACCTCTGGTTTACAGTCTTTTACATCATATTTCAGGCCTTCTTTTCTCTATTATTTTTCTGTTTTTTTTACCAACGTACAGCACTGGACTAAATTTCAGTGCTACCATGTTTCTGTACGCATTACTACATATTGCTGCATTTTTCCCACTAAATCTCCTATAATATTTGAAATTTAGTTCCATGCTTTTAAAATTTAATTATAGATCCAACTGTATTTCCATGTATATTGACCTTGTTTCTCAAATGAAACATGTTTTTATTGAATTGTCCTGGATGTTAATGACATTATTATTGCTATTAGTTATTTATCAAGATCTCATTGATGTTAACATTGCCACCTCTAATTACATCCTTCATTATTTTTTCTTGCTCTGTATTTGCCCATCTTTTTTGTTGTTGTAGTTTTAGTATTAATAAGTATTTAGTATTATTTGAATTTCGGCTTTTCTTCCTCTTCAAGGTAATAGTGGGGTTTATGTTTAAAGCAATCAACAGATGTTTTCATTCATAAGTAGCTTGTATTTATTATCTTGAGTGCTGTATATCTGGGTCTTAAGTGCATTGATTTCTGCTCTACTGTTAATATTACTTTTACGTATTCTTAAAGCTACTGAATTAATTTGTTTTAGTATTTATCTGGCTGTGCTGGGTCTCTGCTGCTGTGCGGACTTTCTCTAGTTGTGGTGCTTGGGCTTCTCATTGCAGCAGCTTCTCTAATTGAGGAGCAGGGGCTCCAGGTGCACAGGCTTCAGTAGTTGCAGCTCATGGGCTGAGTAGTTGCGACTCCCAGGCTCTAGAGCACAGGCTCAGTAGTTGTGGCTTACGTGCTTAGTGGCTCTGAGGCATGTGAGATCTTCTTGGACCAGGGATCAAACCAGTGTCCCTTGCATTCAAGGCAGATTCTTAACCACTGGACCACCAGGGAAGCCCTTTTACATATTTTTTTTGACACTTGTCATACTCCTTTCAATTCTCCATTGCCATTGATTTAAACCCAGTATACTTTTGAAAGCAATTTAGAGTTTCTCTTAAGTTTTGAGTGAAAAATTGCAAAATTAAAACTGCAAAAACTAACCTATTGGGGGAGTTCCCTGGTGGTGCAAAATCACTGCAGATGGTTATTGCAGCCATGAAATTAAAAGATGCTTACTCCTCAGAAGGAAAGTTATGACCAACCTAGATAGCATATTCAAAAGCAGAGACATTACTTCGCCAACAAAGGTCCATCTAGTCAAGGTTGTGGTCTTTCCCGTGGTCATGTATGGATGAGAGAGTTGGACTGTGAAGAAAGCTGAGTGCCGAAGAATTGATGCTTTTGAACTGTGGTTTGGAGAAGACTCTTGATAGTCCCTTGGTCTGCAAGGAGATCCAACCAGTCCATCCTAAAGGAGATCAGTCCTGCGTGTTCATTAGAAGGACTGATGTTGAAGCTGAAACTCCAATACTTTGGCCACCTGTTTCAAAGAGTTGACTCATTGGAGAAGACTCTGATGCTGGGAGGGATTGGGGGCAGGAGGAGAAGGGGATGACACAGGATTAGATTGCTGGATGGCATCACTGACTTGATGGACATGAGTTTGAGAGAACTCCGGGAGTTGGTGATGGACAGGGAGGCCTGGCATGCTGCGATTCATGGGGTCGCAAAGATTCAGACATGACTGAGCAACTGAACTGAACTGAACTGAACTGGTGGTCCAGTTGTTAGGACTTCCACTGCTGTGGGCCTGGGTTCAATCCCTAGTCATGAAGCTAAAATCCCACAACCTGCATAGCACAGCCAAAGATAAATAAATACATTTTTAAAAGAAATTTTAACCGATTTTACTGTTCCCTTCTAGTTCTTATTGGGACTCTTGCTTTTAGCCAGTAGAGTAAGTGTTCATAGGAGACATGATGGAATGGGTATGCACATGAATTTATGTTCAAGTATCTGTATGCAGGTCAGGAAGCAACAGTTAGAACTGGACATGGAACAAGAGACTGGTTCCAAATAGGAAAAGAAGTATGTCAAGGTTGTATATAGTCACCCTGTTTATTTAACTTATATGCAGAGTACATCATGAGAAATGCTGGACTGGAAGAAACACAAGCTGGAATCAAGATTGCCAGGAGAAATATCAATAACCTCAGATATGCAGATGATACCACCCTTATGGCAGAAAGTGAAGAGGAACTAAAGAGCCTCTTGAGGAGAGTGAAAAAGTTGGCTTAAAACTGGGCATTCATAAAATGAAGACATGGCGTCTGGTCCCATCACTTCATGGCAAATAGATGGGGAAACAGTGGAAACAGTGTCAGACTTTATTTTTGGGGGCTCCAAAATCACTGCAGATGGTGACTGCAGCCATGAAATTAAAAGCTGCTTACTCCTTGGAAGAAAAGTTATGACCAACCTAGATAGTATATTCAAAAGCAGACACATTACTTTGCCGACTAAGGTCCGTCTAGTCAAGGCTATCGTTTTTCCTGTGGTCATGTATGGATGTGAGAGTTGGACTGTGAAGAAGCCTGAGCGCCAAAAAATTGATACTTTTGACCTGTGGTGTTGTAGAAGACTCTTGAGAGTCCCTTGGACTGCAAGGAGATCCACCCAGTCCATTCTGAAGGAGGTCAGCCCTGGGATTTCTTTGGAAGGAATGATGCTGAAGCTGAAACTCCAGTACTTTGGCCACCTCATGCATAGAGTTGACTCATTGGAAAAGACTCTGATGCTGGGAGGAATTGAGGGCAGGAGGAGAAGAGGACGACAGAGGATGAGATGGCTGGATGGCATCACCGACTCGATGGACGTGAATCTGAGTGAACTCCGGGAGTTGGTAATGGACAGGGAGGCCTGGTGTGCTGCGATTCATGGGGTCACAAAGAGTTGGACACAACTGAGCGACTGGACTGAACTGAACTGATAAACAGACAAGAGGTTCTAAAAGACTAGTGAAAATAAATTGACGGTTTATTTAAGAAAAAAAAAACGTGTTAATTTTGAATGTGCTTAGCATGATGGTTGGAGAAGGCGATGGCACCCCCTCCAGTCCTTGTGCCTGGAAAATCTCATGGACGGAGGAGCCTGGAGTGCTGCAGTCCATGGTGTCGCTGAGGGTCTGACACGACTGAATGACTTCATTTTCACTTTTCACTTTCATGCTTTGGAGATGGAAATAGCAACCCACTCCAGTGTTCTTGCCTGGAGAATCCCAGGGACGACGGAGCCTGGTGGGCTGCCGTCTCTGGAGTCATACAGAGTCGGACACGACTGAAGCAACTTAGCAGCAGCAGCAGCAGCAGCAGCAAGTACCATAGCAAAGGTATCCCTCTTTTTTTCCCTGAAAATTACCTGTAAAAGTTACTGTAAGTATCTTCTGATGTGAGAACCCAGTTTTCCATTACTTTTTTTGGATTTTTTAATATAATTGAAATTTTAAAAAAATACATTATTTTTATGTATCATTCTCTATGAGACTGAAAGTTTCAACATAGAAGGTACTGAATTAAATTTATTTATCAGTGTTTCTTAAGGCAATTCCACCATCTGCCACTTTGATACTCAATTAATACATGTGACGTGAACTGAATGAGTGAATGAGTAGAGAAGTGTTACCATCAGTTACTCACTTTTGTTTAGAATACTGAAGAATGAATTTAGTTGTTAAGAATAAACAGACTCAGTGTCTGGATTTCTACACAAAGACCACTGCACAAATATGTTTCCAGTGAGGCAGTGGAGATCTTCGCCTGTGGAGATTTCTTTCATCAAAACACAGGATTTTCTACTTAAATACTCATTGCTGGATTAGTTCATTTTTGGGTTTATTCAATCATTCAGTAAAAATATGTTTGGAAATGCCATCCACTAAAAGAGAGCAGAATAAATTTGATCTCACACACACAAAAAGAAAACTAAAAGTTTGATAAGAATTTAATAAATAAAAAATCATATTTAATGAAATGGAAAGCTGAACATATTTCCTAAATCTTAATACAATGTGAAGGCAAATATCGTTATATGAAAATGTAAATATGACAAGAACAAGTATAAATAATAAATAACTCGGGGAAATAATCGCTTAAGGACTAATGACCCTAGAGCTAAGTTTTTAACATCCTTGCTTAATACTACAAAATATATGCTTAAGTAATTCAGTGAATTTTGTGGCTAAAGCAGAAATCAGAAACTTCTGAAATGACCACAGGTGAGTGTGCAAGGCTGATGTGACATCTTAGTGAGTGAGAGTCCTTTCAAGGTGAGTTCAGATCTCCACCCATCTCTCTTAACCTTTCTTGCAAGCTGGTTGATGACGAGAGGGCTTTCATCATCTCCACTCTGAGGATTTCCCAGGCGCAGTCGCTGTATTCCTTCTCTTGCAGGTAGACATGGATGCCCTGGAAGTACCTCTTCACAGCCAGGGTAGGGCCCGTCCTTCCCAGGGCAGAGTCTTCCTCTCCCATCACCTGCCCCAGGCAGGCGTCCAGGTCGTCCAGCTGTTGATGGAGTCCAGTGCGGAGCTGCTCCAGGAGGGTGGTGTCCCAGGCAGCAGAGGAGCTCTCTGTGTGGAAGAGGTTGAAGCTCTGCTGGAGAATCTCGTGGAGCACAGAGATGGCCTGGGCCTCCTTGAGCTGGCCGCCCTCCACCATCTCCTGGGGGAAAGCGAAGTCTTTTCTGTCCTGCAGACAGAAGCGAGGGGAGAGTCTCCTCATTTGGCCCAGGAGCCTGAGGTTCTTCCTGCCAATCAGCATGTGGTTCTGAGACAGGTCACAGCCCAGGGATCCTCCCAGGCTGTAGCTGACCAGCGCCAGGGCCATGAGTAGAGAGAGCACGAAGGCCATGGGGAAGATGCGGCTGCTGCTGTGCTGGCTGAGACGGCGTCTGGGGGAACCTTGAGGTAGGTTCTCTGATGCCATGCTTTCTAAGTGAGGACATTAAATAGGGAACATGGTAGTTTTCATTTTCTAGTCATTTCTCTACACTTTTAGTTCCTTTTTTGATTTTCATTTATGTATTCACAATATGATCAAGTAAAATGTCATCAATCTAAACTATTAATTTTGTGTATTTCCCAATAACTTCCTATGTGCCCATCCAAATGGATATTTATCAATCATATGAGAAAGGTCTTTTTCTTAACTCAGGAGTGATGTATATGTGTAATTACACACATTATTGCTTTTTGTCTCTCATGCTGTTCTCCTCTTGTCCATAAACACATCTGCAGCCCTGATCTTAGGCTCCACGTTTCCCTCTTACTTTACATAGGAAACCAGTCTCCCTCAGCTCTATATTTCTGTATTTATAAAGTATTTACCAGTTCCCTCTGGTAATTAAGCTCTTTGAAATAAATGATGTTTGTCTTTAGTGTTTGATTTAGAGAAGATTCTGAATATTATGAGTCCATGAGCTTCTCCTATGTTTCTCTTCCTTCTAGTACACGTTCCTGCAGGTCCATGTGGTTGTGCTTCAGGGAACCACAGAGTCAGGACTATTGCAGACATGACGCTTTCTTTCCACCATTTTCATACTGGAGACCTATTGTCCTTCACTGGCTGGGCCAATACCCGCAGAAGAATCCTGGTTCTTGTCAGGGAACATGGGTGAGGAGACTAATTCCAGGATGATTGTGTTTCCCCAGCAGCACCTCACTCACAGGGATATCACATGGTGCCACCCCCTGTCCTCTGGGTGACAGAGTCCCCTTGCTCACCTGCTGGACTCCCTCCCTGCAGACAGGCTCACCACAGCCTGAGGATGCGAAAAATCTCCTTTCTGTGAAGGGCTTGTTTACTTGTTGGGAAAATAGATGGTCTTCCTAAACCCCCACCTTCTCCTCTGGAATGTTTGTGTGAAGGACCCGAGTTCCCAGTGGTGACCCCTCTTCTCCTGGCCCATATCCCCAAGTGTCCTAAGTGTCAGTATTGCCCACATGCTGAGAGTAGGGTGCATTTGTGCAAGTAGACAGAGGAATTATCCAACTGCCATTATTTTACCTTTAGTAGAGAGAGAATTTTTATTTTACCAAGGATAGATTTTATCATTCTACTTTCTTAATTTTTTGAACACGTGTGATGTTCAGAGTTTCTGAGTTGGAGGAATGAGATTCAGTGGTGTTGCTGTCTCTCATCAGAAGTTTATGTCACAGAACCCAGTGAGCTTCAGTTGCTCCTTCAGTCAGTTGATTCCACTGGGCTCCTTTGTTCCTGTGTCTCTGTCTTCCTCTGAGAATGCAGGGCAGTGAGACTCACGCTACTCAGTCAGGGGAAATAGCCTTCTTTCTTTGCTTGTGGGTGATTCTTCAGTTGAAGTTGTTTTAATTTATATTGACATACTGGACAAGATGAGTCTCACTGCTCCTGCTCTAGTCCTAATTCATGATGAGGTGAGAACAATGAAAGGAAGTAAAGAAAGCCAGAGGGGCTGTACTCTATCATTTTCAAGACTTTAGATTTTTTTGTTTTTCTGTGCACCTTTCCTAGAAAGTAAAATTCGAGATGAGAAAACAAATGTAGACCAAAAGAAAACAAATGTAAATCTGAATGTCATGAATATGAAAAAAGGGAAGTGGCTTTCCCCTGACACAATGACGTATTCTGAGTTAGCAAACTTCAGTGCAGCACAGCTGGGGACATGCTGAGGCAGAGGGGAAGGATGAGGCCAGTATGAACAACAGAAAGGCTGGGACAGAGCTGGGTCTGCCAGAAACTCAATGAAGGAAAAGTTCTGGGTTGGTTGACTGCCCTTTGCTTTGCAAGATCAGTGGCCTCATTTTTCTTTCATTTAATCCATGTAAGATCAGTTTCAGGAGAGAAGGAAGAAGTCACATCCATCAGCTCACAAGGAACGCCAGTCCCTAGAAAACTAACTCTCTCTGGCAGGATTTTGGAGACCAACCTTGCTGAGCATCTGTCTAGGTGACAAATCTGCTCAACAATGAGATGATGCTTTGTGAAAACTAAAATTAAATAAAAGGGGATCAGATAATTCCAAAGATCATTATATTAATCTGGGTAATCATAATCATAGTATTAAAAAAATAACAATTTTGTTTGCTACTAGTGGACTTGCCATTTTAAGCTCTTTAAAATATTAACTCAAGGTCTCATTAACCCTATATGGATCACACCATTTATACAACTGGAGAGAAATATCAATCTGGAGCATTGAACTATTCCCAATGTACCAAATACAAAGGAGCTTTAAAATGATTTGTCTGAACAAGCCCATTAAAAAGAGTGAAGGGTTCAAATGAACATGATACTGGGAAACCAACAAAATGAGTTGAAGGAGGAGAATGAGATGACAAAAAGCCCTTAAATCCCCTGCAAATGCTAAAGGGTCACTGTTAATGGCTTTGTAGGGCAATAAGGGAGGTGGTCTTAAGTCTAGAGAAATCTCTTTAAGGTCTAATCAAAATAGACAAAATTGCTATTAAGTAGTTAGAGGGGAAAAGATTTTTCTGCTATTTGAAAAAAATAAAATGAAAATGAACGGGACTTTCCTACTGGTCAGGACCTGGCCCTTTCTGACTTGGATTTAGTCCCTGGTATGAAAAATGAGATCCCACAAGCCACGAGGTGGTAGGTGTAAGATTTTATGAGTGATTTCTTCAGTGAAATATGGGCTTCCCTGGTGGTTCCTATTGTAAAAAATCCTCCTGCAATGCAGGAGATCTGGGTTCGATCCCAAGGTAGGGAGGATCCACTGGTGAAGGGAATGGCAATCGACTCCAATATTCTTCCCTGGAAAATTCCATGGACAGAGAAGATTGGAGAGCTATAGTCCATGGAGTTGCGAAGAGTCGGACATGACTAGTGACTAACACTTTCACACTTTCTTCAGTGAAATATAGTACCCCTGGTATCTTTGCATTTTAAACTCCTGACTTTTCTTGTGAGTTTAAGAACAAAAGAGAAATATCTAACAATTTCCAGTCATTTTAGCTCTGACATTTCTCCTATAAGATGACAACAAAAATGACACTCCACATCTGGTTCTGCCTGAGTGAAGTCACTGCCCACTGCAGTCCCTGACCTCCAACACACGCTTGATAGGAGTTCAGGGTGGAGATCAGGAAAGAGGCCCTCTGTGCTGCAGGAAAACTGACACTGCGGGCCAGCAGTTCGGGTCCCTCGATCGTGTCCAGCTCTTTGCAACCCCACTGATAGCTGCACGCCAGGCTTCCCTGTCTATTCCTGTCCAACAGGCCAGCAGAGAGTTAGATAATTTTCTGAGAAAAATTTATGAACTCAATTTTTGCAACTTCTCATACTTAGAAAAGCTCTAAGATCTTTCAGAGAAACATCTGTACCTCCTGACTCTCAGCCACCTTCTACCAAGTGATGGCACGTAACCCCTTCACCACAATCGTGTATGTACAGACACCCTCTAAGTCCTTGGAGCAGTTCCTCAGAGTTGAGGAGAGCTTGTCCTCCAGTTATAGTCCTCAGTAAGTCCTCCCAAAAAACTGAACTCTGGCAGTCATGTTGTCAGTATATTTCAGTTGACAAGGTCCCTTTGCAGGAGGCCTCCTCAGGTCAACTTGCTGTTCTCATTCACAGTGAAGACACCTGCATTTCTCACCTCCAGTCCAGATGGCTCATCCTGTTGTTTACTGATAGAGGCCAGTGAACAACCTCTTTTCTTTAGTTTTCCAACTGCTAATTCAGATGTGGGTACTGAGAAAGCCTCATGTCTTAGCAAGATGGAAGAGTATACACACTTCCTGGACAGAATTAGGGAAGGTTTTGAAAGGACTCCTTAGCGTGGAGAGAATGCCTTCGACTCCAGGGTCAGCCTCATGGCTTTGTATAGTTGAGTTTATTTAAATTTCTAGCCTCAATGTATTAAACATTATAAAATAATACTGTAGGATTTTAATAAAAATATTATTTAAGGAATCATTTGTTAATAAAATGCTATTTTAACAGTAATATAGGAATGGTGTTTGCTTCTTTTAGGACCCTATTCCTCAGACAGGTTTCCAAACCTCTAAATGTACTTTAAATGTCTCTCTGACTTTAAATGTTCCTACTCAGTGCTGTTTGTACCAACTGGAAACAAGAGAAAGATGACTGATTCATCAATGTCCTCTTTCCAAATTGCCTACATTAAATACATGAATTTCCACAAAGATCTTTGCTACTTTTAGGAATTGTGATCTTCCAGAGTGTACATTACTGATATGTGTCCTTTCAGGAAGGCTCTGTCACACTAGTTGCAAAGGGTATTAAAATCGCTGCCTGTGTCCCTTCTATTTAAGATTGTTTAATTTTGCTTGTCTCTGAAAGAGGCAAAGATATCATGATGGAGTTAAAGAACTTTCTTGCATTGCATTGTCCCCAGGCACATCTTGCCCTGCTCTGTGATAACTTGCTGGATCCTGCTGCTGCTGCTGCTAAGTTGCTTCAGTCGTGTCCGACTCTGTGTGACCCCATAGACGGCAGCCCATGAGGCTCCCCTGTCCCTGGGATTCTCCAGGCAAGAACACTGGAGTGGGTTTCCATTTCCTTCTCCAATGCATGGAAGTGAAAAGTGAAAGTGGAGTCACTCAGTCGTGTCCGACTCTTAGCAACCCCATGGACTGCAGCCCACCAGGCTCCTCCGTTCATGGGATTTTCCAGGCAAGAGTGCTGGAGTGGGCTGCCATTGCCTAAGGAGGCAGTAAGTCTGCAGCTGTGATGGGCGTGACCCTCCTCCCTTCCAAGACTCTGCAGGCTGCTGTGGTGTGAATGTCACCTGTGTCAGAGGCACTGCTAGTAGCCAGGCTTTCATGCTGTCTCTGTGCTCTCAGCATCCACTTCAATCTTCTCATTCTCTGAAAAGGAATGTTGTAGTGAAATGCTTGCGTCAGTTCTTCTCATCTGTGTTGTTCCATGTCCTGAGGGCTTCCTGCTATTGTCTTGCTACTTCTGAATTACTCTGTGTATCATCTTGAGATTCCTAGCTTAATAGGAAAGTAAAAATGTAAACTTAAAGGGCCGGTGCTGTGATTTTCCATAATGTTCAACACATCATCGATTCCTTCTTCATTCACAAACCTGCTGGTTTCTGTTGATTAATTCTACCAAGCAAGCTCTCACTAAGGTGGTCAGTGTCATCTCTTTTCCCACGTAGGAAGAACTTTCCATCTACATATCCATGAACGCACTGGGTCTTAAGGGGTTGCAACCCTTCCATCTCTGTCTTCTCACCGCTCTCTCTTGTGTTGTTAACACATGGCCATTCCATCTCTGCTTCCTTTGTGGCATTCCCTCCCTTTGAAGGTTGAGGTCATAGGACTCAATTTTAAGCCTTCTTCTCATTTGATACTCATTTCCCATTTGATCAGTTTTTCTGTTCCATGCTTTACATTTCATGAAATTGCTTGTAAATTGCCATCTCCAATGTCCAGCGGGCATTTGCACTGAAATGTTTACTAATTAATTGTAGTAGTTAACTTTTTATACCCTGTCACGTCTTGGTCCACATTCTACTGGTGGAATTCCAGTTTTCTCCCTTTCGTGTAGCATTCAACCTGATATTCATTCCTGCTACTCATTCAGTTCAGTTCAGTTCAGTCTCTCAGCCATGTCTGACTCTTTGCAACCCCATGGACTGCAGCACACCAGGCCTCCCTGTCCATCACCAACTCCCGGAGTCCACCCAAACCCATGTCCATTGAGATGGTGATGCCATCCAACCATCTCATCCTCTGTTGTCCCCTTCTCCTGCCCTCAATATTTCCCAGCATCAGGGTCTTTTCCAGTGAGTCAGGTTTTGCATCAGGTGGCCAAAATATTGGAGTTTCAGCTTCAACATCAGTCCTTCTAATGAACACCTAGGTCTGATCTCCTTTAGGATGGACTGGTTGGATCTCCTTGCAGTTCAAGGGACCCTCAAGAGTCTTCTCTAACACCACAGTTCAAAAGCAACAATTCTTCTGTGCTCAGCTTTCTTTATACTCCAACTCTCACATCCATACATGACCACTGGAAAAACCATAGCCTAGACTAGATGGACCTTTGTTGGCAAAGTAATGTCTCTGCTTTTGAATATGCTATCTAGGTTGGTCACAACTTTTCTTCCAAGGAGTAAGTGTCTTTTAACTTCATGGCTGCAATCACCATCTGCAGTGATTTTGGAGCCCAGAAAAATAAAGTCACCCACTGTTTCCACTGTTTGCCCATTTATTTGCCATGAAGTGATGGGACTCTACACCATGGTCTTAGTTTTCTGAATATTAAGCTTTAAGCCAACTTTTTCACTCTCCTCTTTCACTTTCATCAAGAGGCTCTTTAGTTCTTCATTTTCTGCCATAAGGGTGGTGTCATCTGCATATCTGAGGTTATTGATATTTCTCCCGGCGATCTTGATTCCAGCTTGTGCTTCTTCCAGCCCAGCATTTCTCATGATGTAGTCTGCATAGAAGTTAAATAAGCAGGGTGACAATATTACAGCCTTGATGTACTCCTTTTCCTATTTGGAAGCAGTCTGTTGTTCCATGTCCAGTTCTAACTGTTGCTTCTTCACTTGCATACAGATTTCTCAGGAGGCAGATCAGATGGTCTGGTATTACCCTCTCTTTCAGATTTTCCGCAATTTATTGTGATCCACACAGTCAAAGGCTTTGGTATAGTCAATAAAGCAGAAATAGATGTTTTTCTGGAATTCTCTTGCTTTATCCATGATCCAGCGGATGTTGGCAATTTGATCTCTGGTTCCTCTGCCTTTTCTAAAACCAGCTTGAACATCTGAAATTTCAGAGTTCACCTATTGCTGAAGCCTGGCTTGGAGAATTTTAAGCAGTACTTTACTAGCCTGTGAGATGAACACAATTGTGCAGTAGTTTGAGCATTCTTTGGCATTGCCTTTCTTTGGGATTGGAATGAAAACTGACCTTTTCCAGTCCTATGGCCACTGCTGAGTTTTCCCAATTTGCTGGCATATTGAGTGCAGCACTTTCACAGCATCATCTTTTAGGATTTGAAATAGCTCAACTGGAATTCCGTCACCTCCACTAGCTTTGTTCGTAGTGATGCTTCCTAAGGCCCACTTGACTTCAGATTCTAGGATGTCTGGCTCTAGGTGAGTGATCACACCATTGTGATTATCTTGATCGTGAAGATCTTTTTTGTAGAGCTCTTCTGTGTATTCTTGCCACCTCTTCTTAATACCTTCTGCTTCTGTTAGGTCCCTACCATTTCTGTCCTTTATGGAGCCCACCTTTGCATAAAATGTTCTCTTGGTATCTCCGGTTTTCTTGAAGAGATCTCTAGTCTTTCCCATTCTATTGTTTTCCTCTATTTCTTTGCATTGATCACTGAGGATTGGTACTCTTTAATATAGTGAACATTTTATTATGAATTAACTGATTATTGATTTGGGGTTAATTTCTTTTTAAAAAATCAAAATGAATGAGTTAGTTACATTTACATCTAGGTCTTGAGAGCAACACACAGCCTGGCCTAAGGAAGTGTATTTTTGATTCAAATCTTCAAATCAGAAAAGGGGTCTGCAGCTGCTGCTGCTAAGTTGCCTCAGTAGTGTCTGACTCTGTGCGACCCCATAGACAGCATCCCACCAGGCTCCCCCATCCCTGGGATTCTCCAGGCAAGAATACTGGAGTGGGTTGCCATTTCCTTCTCCAAAGCATGAAAGTGAAAAGTGAAAGGGAAGTCTCTCAGTCATCCTATCACTTCATGGCAAATAGGGAAACAATGGAAAGAGTGAGAGGCTTTATTTTTCTGGGCCCCAAAATCACTGCAGATGGTGACTGCAGCCATGAAATTAAAAGACGCTTGCTCCTTGGAAGAAAAGCTATGACCAACCTAGACAGCATATTAAAAAGCAGAGACATTACTTTGCAAACAAAGGTCCATCTAGTCAAGGCTATGGTTTTTCCAGTGGTCATGTATGGATGTGAGAGTTGGACTATAAAGAAAATTGAACACGGAAGAACTGGTGCTTTTGAACTCTGGTGTTGGAGAAGATTCTTGAGAGTCCTAGGACAGCAAGGAGATCCAACCAGTCCATCCTAAAGGAAATCAATCCTGAATTGTAATTGCAAGGACTGATGTTGAAGCTGAAACTCCAATACTTTGGCCACTTGATGTGAAGAACTGACTCCTTGGAAAAGATCCTGATGCTGGGAAAGATTGAAGTTACGGGTAGAAGGGGACGACAGAGGATGAGTTGTTTGGATGGCACACCGACTCAATGCCCATGAATTTGAGTGAACTCCAGGAGTTGGTGATGGACAGGGAGGCCTGGCGTGCTGTACTCCATGGGACTGCAAAGAGTTGCATACAACTGAGTGACTGAACTGAATTGAACTGAGTAATATGCCACTGTTACCTGTAGACCATCAGAAAATGGGAACTATGGTCCTGTAAATCATTGTTGAAGAATCGAAACCTTATGTATTAGACCTTAAAAAGGAAATGCAGAGAGTTGTGACAGGATTCATCTTGGTGCAATTTAAACTATCAGAATAGACTATGGAGTCACACCTCTGAGTTCTCTTTTAGACTAAAGAAGAATGTTAGATTGAGCTTTGGGTTTTTATTTCAAGCTGAGTTGACTCATGTAAATGAATATCTCCTTTTTGACTGAGACTTTTCCATGAGTATATTTCATTTCCAGTGTAATAACACAAAAGAAGCATTGAAGCTGTGACATTCTCTGATGCCCAGAATAGAAGGGAAAAGCTTTTCAGTGGAAACAAAAGAGAAAAGTGTAGAAAATGACAGTTCTGGCCTATTAAAGATCTCATTTGCAGGAAGGTGCTGGGCACAGCTGCATAGAGGCTGGCACAGCCTGACATCTGCAGCATCGCCAAGCTCACCAGGTGCCAACCCCATCCCTGATGACATGGAGGGTGGTGTTCTCCAGCCCTGGAGAATCGTGATCATCACCATTGCCACCCTCTGGGAGACCAGGAACCCCCCAAACTCAGCATTTCTGTGAAACTGAGGGCTACAGCTCAACCTTCCCTGCACCCCAGCGACCGGGAGGGCACCACAGAACTCCCTGCAACAGACCAACTGGCCTTGCTCGCCCAGCACACCTGTCTCCAGGTCCAGTGCCAATTCCACGTGGAGAACCGGGGAGTCCCTGTAGGCAGGAGCCTCCAGCTGAGCTAGGTGCTGCTGGGGCCCAGGGAGTGCACGGGGCCCCAGGAGCAGTGACTAACCTTCCTTTTTGGGCCAGACTGCCCAGGGGAGCCTTTCAGTGGCTTTGCTCAGAGCCTTTGATTTCTGCACCCGCCCCTGCATACATCCTCACCTTCCTGGGTGGAGATTTTAGCCAGAGCGGTTTACACTGGTGCCTGTTTATGCTGTAATTAATGGCTGGAAATCTGAGCATGTTGTGGTACGTTTTCAGATTCCGGGTTGTTTTGGGGGGAAAAGACTAATTTGGAGAAAGGGGAAAGGCATCTACATTCTGGACAGTAATCTAGATATTGGGACCACGCGTTGGAAAGACTTGAGGACAAGCCAGTCTTACAGGAGCCCCTGGGGAAAGGGGAAATGATTTTATTTAATATAAATGGCAATTTCTCCTGCAACGTTCAAGTAGTTGAAAAATATTTTTAAATGTATAGATAAATCTTAAACTCACACCAAGTTTAAATATTTTCCTTATGCTAAAACAAGACTTTAAGTTCCTGGCTTCAGTGGAAGCAAAATGATCTGTAATGTTTTCAGAATTACTTCTTTGTTCATCTCAGTTCAATTGAGCGAAAGCCATATTTGACCACGTATGACCCAGTAACTACCTAAAGTAATTAATTTCAGTTTTCAAAATCTTCTTTTCTTCTCATTTCTTTTAACTAAGGATCTCATGTTAAGCTTTCAAATTTGTACATAATTTTTCATTGGAGAGTTTTATTAACTTTTTAAAATGTCATTTCATATAGATAAGTTGCTTTAAAATTCATAATCAGGATGTTTTTTATTTCAGCATAATGTAGGTTTACATTTAATATACCATTTGCTACTTAATAAGCATCTTATATGCCAAAGGAACTGGTTGCATGTTGATCTGATGCCTACTAAATATCTCGGTGTGCTTGGTACCGTCATGAGATTATTTTATTTGTTAGTAAAATTTCAAGAAGTGTAGATATGCTTTATACAATACTAGAAAAGATTAACCTATTCTAATTTGCAGAGGCTGAATTTTTGCATTAAAAATTAGAGTTGAGCAAGTCACAGATATGGCATAATCATCTCTAGGGTAGACATGAAATAATGGCGAAAGCTTTGTATACACCTGTCACAATAACAACTCTCACAGCTGTTTAATGTGTCCCTGATGCTTTATATCATCTACTCATTTAAGATAATTGTGTAAGTTGTTATATTAACATCATATAGAGTACAGAACATGAGATGATATATTAATGGACTACAGTATTCCTGTTATCCCTATTTTGTTCTTAATTGGAGAAAAATTGCTTTACAATGTTGTGCTGGTTTCTGCTGTACAACAATGTAAATCAACTATAAATACACGTATATCCACTCTCATATCCCTTTTTTAAAGCTGAGAAAACTGTAGCAAAGACAGGAGAATCGACTGGACTAAATGATGCAGGAAATTGAGGGAGAACTAAAGAGATGCCCAGGTAACAAATATACTGGTCACCTGGGAAGACGAAAGTAACCCGCAGAGAATGTAGGAAGATTGTCGTATTTGAACAGTTTAACTGGTAAAACTCTTTTAAGCTTATCATTCTTATTATTATCATTGTTACACTTAAACTTTTATTGACAACCCTGAGGACCAGTAGTATCCTACCATTGTGCAGGATACTGGGTGGGAATAAGAAATGGAGACATGCTCCTGCTCTGGGGAGTCAATTCCTCCCCATTTAAGGGACTCTCTGAAGGTCTGGATGGAGGATGTGTGTGGGGGAGGGGAGTTTAAAATGAAAAGAAAGACTTTGATCTTGTAACCTACAGACTATAAGAAATTCTTAAAATAATAAAAGTTGAAATATGGGAAATGTATAAATTGGTGGGATCTTTGCTGATCAGTTTTTATAAATGAACCCTGACTTGTTACTGCAGGAACTTGGATATGCCTCAATAACATTATTATCTGTACAGCACATTGACATTTGATTTTGAAGATCTTTCTTAAAAAATCATACTATTTGATGACAGGCAACATACCTATTTCCAGTAATTAACCCTCTGTTCAAATCTCAGCCAAAGTACGTCCATGGCGGTGAATAAAAGATATGGTCGTGTGCATGAGATAGTTCAGCCTATTTCAGATGGTGAAATATCAAAGTTTTGTCTTAGCTTCTGGTTCAAAATGGCAGAATAGAAGGACAAGCACTCATCTCCTCCTGTGAGAGCACTGAAATCGCAGCTAGCTGTTGAAAACCATCCACGGGAGGACTCTGGAGCCCACCCATAAAAGATTCCCCACGTCCAAAGACAAAGAAGAAACTGTAACGAGACGAAGGAGGCGCTCAATCACAATAAAAATAAGTCCCATACCTGCCAGATGGGAAACTGACAAACGGGAAAACAATAATACCAAAACAGTCCTCCCACTGTTGTGAATGCTCTGAGCCTTATGCCATGCTTCCAAGCCTGCAGATCTGGCAAAGGGACTGGGTATACCCAAGGAATTTGACTCTGAAGGCCAGTGGGATTTAATTACAGGACTGTTGGAAAAAGACTCCACTCTCAAAGGGGACAAACAGAATCTTGAGTGCACCATGACCCAGTGGAAAGGAACAGGGACCCCACAGGACACCAAACCAGACCTACATGCTAAAGGAGGAGTCTCCTGTGGAGGTGGGTCAGCAGGGGCTTCCTGTGGGGACAAGGGCACTAGCAGCAGCAATCCTGGAAGGCGCCCCTCGGCGTGAGTCCCCTTGGAGGCTGCAGAAAACCAAACACTTCATTCATTAATAAAGTTTCTTACTTTTATAGTACAAGAAGGACAAAAATTGGCTTCTGAACTCTTTGGGTTTTGGTCTTTCAGTAGCAATGCAGAGGCTCCAGGAGGTGACATGACCAGCAAGTATGGACAAGGGACTTTGTGGAAAAGAGAACTAGGATCCAACCCGGGACAGCCCAGGACTGGAGAGCAAAACCATACACTTCACAGCCCCTGCTCTTTGCTTCCTGCCTCTTCGTGTATTTGATCATCTGCATTGATATGAGATTTCTATTCTTTCCCTATTATTCATGTTTGTCTTAGATCAAAGCATTTTCTACTAATCTTACTTTCTCAAAGACTTTCTTGCAAACTCATAGAAATGCTTTTAGAAGTATGAAACCCAGAAATTGGAATTCTCTTCAGCATACAGCAAAGAAAAGTCCTCACACTGAAAGCACTCTGAAACTAGCACCCAAGATGAAAAGAAAATACCTTTGTCAGCACCTTTCCATGCTGCCCTCCAGGCGCTGTCTCAGGGTGGCTGTCCTGTCTCCTCCCTGAGGGCAGCCACTCCGTGATTCTCATGGGCCTGATGATTTCTGCCAGGAGCGCGTGATGCCTCTTGTGTGATATGGACTCACTGAATCCAAACAGTAATTGTATGAAAATGACACTCATGTCCCCATATTAAAGATGAAGAAGCTGACCTGCAGAGCTGATCTCCTGGGTTCCCTTATCCCACTGCCCTCTTGTGCTGTTAACACATGGCCGTTCCATCATGCTTCCTTTGGGGCATTCCCTCCCTTTTAAGACTGAGGTCATAGGGCTCCATTTTAAGTCCTTTTCTCATCTGTACTCTTGTCCTATTTGTCCTGTTATGCCTTACACTTTATGAAATTGCTTGTAAATTGCCATCTCCAATATCCATTGAACATTTGCACTGAAATGTCTACTATAAGTAGTTACCTTTTGTTTTTACATCCTCTCACAGCTTGATCCACCTTCTACCTAAGGAATTCCATTTTCCTCCCTTTCATTGTAGCATTCAAGCTAACTGATAGTCATTTCTACTACTAATTATACTATTTTAAAAATAGTTAACATTTTATTTTAAATTAACTCATTATTGTTTTTTAGGTTACTTTCCATTAAAAAAAATCAAAGTTACAAAAATGATTGGATTAATTATGTTCATGTCTCCATCATGAGAGCAACACACAACCTGGCTAGAGATAGTATATATTTACTTGTAATGTGCAAATCACAAAGATGGGTGAAGGAATTGTAAAATGCAATCTTTAATAAAGTTGCACATTCAGTCTTGATGTTTCTTTTTTAAAGAAAAACACAGGAAGTTTTTTATAGTAAGATTTAATAAATAAATATATTAAAAAAATATATAAATATATACAAAATATATTTTTCCCTTAAGTATACATACATAATTTTATGAACAAAATAATTTAATTCTTTCTATATAGATAAATATTAAATTAGATAAATAAATGTCCAAGTAGATAAATAAGTAGATGGATCATCTTGAGTATCTGCGACAGGGTAGTGCCTGTAGAGTATATCATGATGTCGCTTAATATTCCTGAAATCATTTGACAAATTGATTCAATTCAATGCATGATGACAGCAGAAATGAGAGTCTTCCACATGGCAGCGCAGGAGGAAGTGTGGTCTGTTGGTCCATGAGAATCATTTCCGTGTTGAACCAGCTGTGTGTCAGTCCTTGCTCCTGAATCTCTCCTGCAAGTTTCTTGAGGAAGAGAAGGCTCTCATGACTTCTGCTCTGACAACCTCCCAGGCACAAGGGCTGTGTCCCTTCTCTTGCAGATAGAGAGTGACTCTGTGGAAGTATTTCCTCACAGCCAGGCTGGAGTCCTCCTTGAGCAGGGGAGCCCCTCGCAGCCCCTCCTCCTGCCTGAGACAGGCTTGCAGGTCAGTGAGCTGCTGATCCAGAGCAATGCGGAGCTTGTCCAGGAGGCTCTGGTCCCACGCGGCGGCCGAGCCCTCTGTGCTGAAGAGCTGGAAGGTGTGCTGGGTCACCTCGTGGAGCACAGAGATGGCTTGAGCCTTCTGCAACTGGCTGCCACCCAGCGCCTCCTGGGGGAATGCGAAGTCTTTTCTGTCCTGCAGGCAGGAGGAAGGGGAGACCCTCCTCAGTTGTCGCAGGAGCATCAGGACCCTCCCGTTGGCCAGGCTGTGGGTGTGAGGCAGGTGGCAGCCCAGAGGGCAGATGGCATTGCAGCTGAGCAGCAGCAGAGCCAGGAGTAAGGACCAGGCTGCGACCATCAGGGACCTTCCAGATGCTTCAGGCCTGGGGCGGTGGCTGACTCTGTGAACCTGCTCTCTAGGTTCTCTGAGGCCCTTCCTTCAAGCCTGTGTCTTAAATAGGAGCCCATGGTTTCCATTTTCTGAAAGTTCCCTCATACTTTCTACTTTTGTTTTTGCTTTTCAATTTGCACTCTCCAAATGGGTTAGGATAGTGTTTAGCAAACATTCTTTTCATTATTGCCTTCCCTTCCCCTATTGACAAAGTCTTCTGAGATTTTTGTCTTAATTACCCCCACCATGAAATTTTGACAACACAGTTATGCTGTGGATCCATCTTTGTACTCCATGCATATCTTTATACATAGGAAAAAAAATGCAAAACTCCTTCTTGTATTCACCCTAGGGTTAACAATGCCATAAAATGAAAGGTGTATATTAAATGTAAAAGCTGTTGAATTTTATTTAACTTTATGAATGAATTTGCAGAACTACTTGTAATGGAGAATATTTACTTATATAAATAGTAATATACCAAATTACATATTCATATGAAATTCATATAAAAATATATAATAATGCCACAATATGGATAGACTTAAAAATCTTTCAAAACTCAAAATCATTGAAAATCTTAGGTTATTTTTCTTCATATTTATTTTGAAGTACTTTAACTTTGTTTCCTTTTAGAAATCAATTTTTAATTCCCTGTCTGCTGAATATTCATCTCAGTTTTATAACATGGCTTTCTGTTTAGCTGTTGACATGCTTATAGATGTTCTTAACAACCTTGATAGGAATAAATAATAAAATACCATGATACCAATCCAATGGTGGAGAGTGAAGAGGAACTAATGAGCCTCTTGATGAAGGTAAAAGAGGAGACTGAAAAAGCTGGCATAACACTCAACATCAAAACACCTAAGCTTCTGACATCTATGGCAAATAGATGGCGAAAGAGTGGAAACCATGACAAATTTTCTTTTCTTGGTCTCCAAAATCACTGTGGACATTGACTGCAGCTACAAAATTAAAAGACACTTGCTCCTTGGAAGAAAAGCTATGACAGAACTAGACAGCATGTGAAAAAGAGTAAACATCGCTTTGACAACAAACGTCTGTATAGTCAAAGCTATGGTATTTCCAGTGGTCTTGTATGGATGTGAGAGGGGGAACATAAAGAAGGCTGAGTGCAGTAGAATCAATACTTTCAAATTATGGTGCTGGAGAAGACTCTTGAGAGTCCCTTGGATAGCAAGGAGATCAAACCAGTCAAGAAAACAACCCTGAAAATCATTGGAAGGATTGATAAGGAAGCTGAAGCTGCAATAAGTAAGTAAACGTTAGTTGCTTAGTCGTGTCTCATCTTTGTGACCCCATGGACTGTAGCCAGCCAGTTGCTCTTCTGTCCATGGAATTCTCTAGGCAAGAATACTGGAGTAGGTTGCCATTCCCTTTTCCGGCGATCTTCCTGACCCAGGGATCAAACCCGAGTCTCCCGCACTTGCAGGTACATTCTTTACCATCTGAGCTACCAGGGAAGCCCTGTACTTTGGCTATCTGATGTACAGAGCCAACACATTGGAAAAGACCCTGATGCTGGGGAAGACTGAGGGCAGGAGGAGAAGAGGGCGATAGAGGAGGAAATGGTTGGATGGCATTACCAACTCAGTGGTTATGAATATGAGCAAACTCCAGCAGATAGTGAAGGACAGGGAACCCTGGCGTGCTGCTGTCCATGGGGTTGCAAAGAGTCAGACAGGATTGAGCACAGGATTTAGCAACTCAAAAATAGCAATAAAATATCCTTCCCTTGAGCCCTGGACAGCGCACTTCTCCAGACAGCTGTAGGAGGGCCAAAGAGCTCTTTCTCTTGGGTTCCTTTGGGATGCCCACTTTGGAGAGTTTGCAGTTCTGGGCTCTGCAGGCCATCAGGGCACAGCATCCTCAGCGAGTCTTTTGATCCTGATTTACTGTTGGGGGGAGAAACTCTTTGTTTTCACCGTGCTGAGAGCTGAAGAGGGAGCCTTGTAGCCCTGCCAGCGACAGTGTTCTCTGGTTGGAAGCTCAGAACCTTGCATTTTCCAAGCCTTCCCTAGAGCTTTGTGGTTTATTTTCCAAGAAGGATTCCATTTACTGAAGGGCTTCAGGTGAGGAGTCAGCGAGTTGGGGTCGATTTTACCGATTCAGGTCCCTTCTGGCACCATCCAGCCACAGCTCAGAGACAGGGAACCTGGTGGTGGTGATGGGACCCCTGGAAGGTGTCCAGAATGTCCTGGGGGTGAGTCAGAGCACGGCCACCACCAGCGCCAAGGACCGGGGAGCTGTTACTTCCTGCCTTCAGAATATTTATCCCTGTACAGATTAAACTTAAAAAAAATATTTCCTGGCCTATTCATGGATCACAAGAAAAAAAAATTTAGAACATGAAAGCAACAGATTTCTTCTTGAACAAGTTGGCAGGAAAACTCAGGAATTAAGGGGAAATATTTTAATTCTCAAGATACTGAAATTTACTGACTTTCACCAAAACATGAAGTTAAGCAAATTGGTTAATTTCACTGCCGCCTCTCGGACTGGTTACTGATTAAAGGAAAGGTTCATGCAAATATTTGGATCATGCCATGGATAGGGAACAATTGGCTAAACGGTTAAATGATTTTTTAAATATCCAAGTGTTTTTCAAAATATATTAAAATAAAAATTATTTTAGGGATGTTTTCCCCATTATCCCTCGGGAAGAACCAGAAGGCAGGACATTTTTCCCTGTTGCCTCATTTCTCTTGCTGTTTCCTTTCTTTCATCAGTGCTCTTAATGTCCTTTAGATGTCCTTCAGGTGGGCCATCATTCTTCTCTCTGATTCAGACTCTATGGTTTTTACTTGTGAGTGCAGATTATCAGTTTTCTTTCTGAAGAAGGGGATTGAGAATAGTTACACATGACAATTTCTTCCCTGTCATGTATGCTTTGAACATGAAATATTTCCATACAACCTCAACTAGTGAACTGCCGGAGCTAAATGTGCCATTCCCTGCGTCTTGGTTAAGGCTGCTCTAACAAGGTCCCAGCGCCTGGTGGCTCATCAGTGATAGTTTATTTGTCACAGTCCTGGGGGCTGCAAGTGTGAGATCAGGGTGCCAGCAGGGTGGAACTCTGGTGAGAACCCTCTTCTGGGTTGCAGACTGCCAGCGTGTCTCTATGTCCTCACATGGTGGAGAGCAGAGACAAAGCAAAGAGTCTTGTGAGCCTCATGAAGACAGTAATCCTGTGCATGAGGAATCCCCCCTCATAATCTCCTCTGACCCTAATGATTTCTCTAATATCCCACCTCCTGATATGATCACATGGTGGGGGAACACACACACATTCAACCTGTAACATGATAACAAGAAGATACCCAGGCATTGTGTTTATTGCAGATTCATTAGACTATGTTTCATTCTTGATATTTGTTTGAGGAGAACACATTCCCTGATGCTGTCATCCCTCATTATGGCTCATTCATCCTGAATTGATTCCTAATGAAATGTTACAATGCTACTGTGCACATGATTACCAAGAACTTGCCAAACAAATTCCACAGACTTTCAGTCTTTATAAAAAATGACATTGACAGCGACTACAAATTCCTTAGCCCTTCAAAGGGACACTCAATCCTTCAAACATAGTTGAACCTGAGTTGTAAATATTCTCATTTCCAGGAGCCACCTGCTAAGACTTGATTTGAATAAAACAATCGAATGAGAAAATGGCAAGTCCAGGTTTCAAAACCTATTATGTCAAATTCCAAACTCCACCTCCCCATCCATTCCATAAACACCTCTGCAAATTGTCTGTATTGAACCATCGCTCATTTTCCTATTTCACTAACACACGTGTGCCTTTGTTTTCCATACCTTGCTGTTACAGTACTCTATATTTTCATTAGTTTATCGTCTACCTCCAGATTTCTAGATGAATTGAGCAATTGACAAAGAATCCTGATTATTTTATGTAATAAGCAAAATGAAATTATCAACTGGTAATTCTTTCTGAGAGTCTAAATGTGACTCACAAAATTAATATTTCTAATAATTATAAAAGAATCATTTAACCACCCAAGATGATTCACATAGATTTCTCAATTAACCGTCACCACAAATTTGAGATGCATGATAGATAAGACCCTTGAGAATAAGAGACTGGATTACAAACATTTCAGTGAGTCTCTGTAGGAAACAGGCTTCCCTGGTGGGAAAGAATCTCTCAGTGGATTAAAGAATCCAGGTGTCCATGCAGGAGAGGGGTGTTAGATGCCTGGATTGGGAAGGTCCTCTGGAGGAGGAAATGGCAAGGCACTCCAGTATTGTCTGGGAAATCCCATACAAGAAGCCTGGCAGGCTACAGACCATGGGGTCACAAAGAGTCGAATAAGACATAGCAACTAAACAATGAGAACTGTAGAAAACACCAAGCTGACAGAGCTCTCGTGGATTTAGGTTAAAAACACTTAATGCTGCCAAGTGAAGTGAAGTGAAGTGAAGTGAAGTCACTCAGTCGTGTCCGACTCTTTGTGACCCCATGGACGGTAACCTATCAGGCTCCGCAGTCCATGGGATTTTCCAGGCAAGAATACTGGAGTGGGGTGCCATTACCTTCTCCAGGGGATCTTCCCAACCCAGGGATCGAACCCGCGTCTCCTGCATTGCAGACAGACGCTTTACTGACTGAGCCACTAGGGAAGCCCCGGATGCTACCAAATACATGAATATGGGAAATGACTGGAAAAATAGAAGACGACATATGCTAAGGGGTGAAACGTTAGGGATGGAGCAGAGCATCCCGGTTGCCATCAGCAGGGAGACCAGAGTTTCAGAAATTCAGCCCTTCACCTGGGTCTCAGTGAAACAGCTCAGGTCCTGCACTAAGCTAAGTCCTCCAAGCTCCCTTCGCTGCGCCCCAGCGGCCGGGATGTGCACCTGAACTCTCAGTAATGAACCGGACGCGCCTCCAGGTCCAGCGCCGCGAACTCCTGCGCAGGATCCAGGGGAGAACCGAGGAGTCCCTGTCAAGAGCCTTGACCCCTGCGAGGCGCCGCCATAGCCCTGGGAGCCCGTGGGGCCGCGGGAACAGTGAGGAAGCTTCCTTTTAGGTCCCACGGCCCAGGGGAGCTTTAATGCTACTTTGCTCTGATCCTCAGATTTCTGCACCTGCCCTCATGTCCACCCTCCCCTTCCTAGGAGGAGATTTTGGCCAGAGCGGTTTACACTGGTGCCCTTTATGCTGCGATTGATGGCTGGAAATCAGAGCATGTTGTGAAGTATTTTGAAATTCAAGATTGTTTCTGTGGAGAAAGACTAGTTCTTTCAGGGATTCAGGGAAAGGGAAAGGCACGTGAAGTCTGTCCAGGAATCTAGGAGATATTCGGACCCTCCAGTGGGAAGACTTGGGGACAAGACTGAGACTGAAAAGTATTACATTTAATATTAATATAAATGGTTAATTTCTCTTGCAGTCTTAATTGGTTAAAAAAGATTTCAAAATGTATAGTGAAAGTTGTTCAGTCACGTCTGACTCTTTGTGACCCCACGAATTATACAGTCCATGGAATTCTCCAGGCCCGAATACTAGAGTGGGTAGGCATTCCGTTCTCAAGGGGATCTTCCCCACCCAGGAACGGAGCCCAGGTCTCCCGCACTGCAGGCAGCTTCTTTACCAGATGAGCTATTAGGGCAGCCCCAGAACACTGGAGTGGGGAGCCTAGTCCTTCTCCAGGGAATCTTCCTGACCCAGTCATCGACCCGGGGACCCCTGCATTGCAGGCGGACTCTTACAATTTATAAGTAATTATGAGCAACTTACACTTTATAAGTCTTAAATATCAAGTTAAGACATTTTCTTTAAGACCAAACAAAATTTTAAGTTCTTGGCTTCAGTGGAAACAAAATCATCAGTAATGTTTGCAAAACTGTTTCCTAGTTTATCTGACTTCATTGCGTGAATGCCGTATTTCACTAACAATGCCAAAGAATGCTAAAACTACCTCACAATTGCACGTATCTCATAGGCTAGTAAAGTAATGCTCAAAATTCTCCAAGCCAGGCTTCAGCAATATGTGAACCGTGAACTTCCAGTGTTGAAGCTGGTTTTAGAAAAGGCAGAGGAACCAACGATCAAATTGCCAACGTCTGCTGGATCATTGAAAAAGAAGAGAATTCCAGAAAAACATCTCTTTCTGCTTTATCGACTATGACAAAGCCTTTGACTGTGTGGATCACAATAAACTGTGGAAAATCCTACAAGAGATGGGCATACCAGACCACCTGACCTGCCTCTTGAGAAACCTGTATGTATGCAGGTTAGGAAGCAACAGTTAGAACTGGACATGGAACAACAGACTGGTTCCAAATAGGAAAAAGAGTATGTCAAGGCTGTATATTGTCACCCTGCTTATTTAACTTATACTCAGAGTACATCATGAGAAATGCTGGGCTGGAAGAAGCACAAGCTGGAATCAAGATTGTGGGGAGAAATATCAATAACCTCAGATATGCAGATGACACCACCCTTATGGCAGAAAGTGAAGAAGAACTAAGAGCCTCTTGCAAGTGAAAGAGGAGAGTTAAAAGTTGGCTTAAAGCTCAACATTCAGGAAACGAAGATCATGGCATCTGGTCCCATCACTTCATGGGAAATAGATGGGGAAACAGTGGAAACAGTGTCAGACTTTATTTTTTGGGGCTCCAAAATCTCTGCAGATGGTGATTTCAGCCATGAAATTAAAAGAAGCATACTCCTTGGAAGGAAAGTTGTGATCAACCTAGACAGCATATTAAAAAGTAGAGATGTTACTTTGTCAACAAAGGTCTGTCTAGTCAAGGCTATGGTTTTTCCAGTGGTCATGTATGGATGTAAGCGCTGGACTGTAAAGAAAGCTGAGCGCCGAAGAATTGATGCTTTTGAACTGTGGTGTTGGAGAAGACTCTTGAGAGTCCCTTGGACTACAAGGAGAGCCAATCAGTCCATCCTAAAGGAGATCAGCCCTAGGTGTTCATTGAAGGACTGATGTTGAAGCTGAAACTCCAATACTTTGCCCACCTGATGGGAAAAGCTGACTCATTTGAAAGTACCCTGATGCTGGGAAAGAGTGAGGGCTGGAGGAGAAGGGGACGACAGAGGTTGGATGGCATCACCGACTCAATGGACATGAGTTTGGGTGGACTCTGGGAGTTGGTGATGGATAGGGAGGCCTGGCATTCTGCAGTCCATGGGGTCGCAAAGAGTCGGAGACGACTGAGTGACTGAACTGAGCTGAATGGATGACCCAGGAACTGTCATAAATAATTAATTTCAGTTTACAAAATCCCTTTCTCTCTCATTTCTTTCAACCAAGGGTCTTCCCTTGTGGATCAGACAGTAAAGAATCTGCCTGAAATGCAGATTCCAGATTCCATCCTTGGTTGGGAAGATCCCCTGGAAATGGCAACAGACTCCAGTAGTCTTGCCTGGAGAATCCCATGGACAGAGGAGCCTGGTGGGCTATAGTCTATGGGGTCCCAAAAGATTTGGACTTGACCTAGCAACTAAACATAAAACAGTAAAAAATTCAAGAAGTTCACCGTGATAATATTTAATAAATAAAACAAATTACAAATTTAATGAAATAAAAATGTGACTGTATTTGTTAAATTTTAATACAATATAAACAAAAATATTTTATATAAAAAATAAATAGGAGATCAAAGAATAAGTATAACAAAATAAATAAGCAAACAAACAATAAAATCAGGGCAGTCTTCACTTCGGGACTGATGCACCTGCAGCCAAGAAAATTTATATATCTTTAGTTACTACTGACAAAGCATTGGCTGAAGTAATTCAATCAATTTGGTGGGTAAAGTAGAAATCAGAGTCTTCTGAAATGGCCACAGATGAGTGTGCAAAGATGATGGGGCATCTGAATCAGTGAGAGTCATGTCAAGGTGAGTTCACGTCTCCATCCATCATTCTTAGCCTTTCTTGCAAGCTGGTTGATGAAGACAAGGATCTCATGATTTCCACTCTGACGGTTTCCCAGGCGCAGTCGCTGTATCCCTTCTCTTCCAGGTAGAAATGGATGCCCTGGAAGTACCTCTTCACGGCCAGGGTGGGGTCCATCCTTCCCAGGGCAGAGTCTTCCTCTCCCATATCCTGCCCCAGGCAGGTATCCAGGTCGACAAGCTGGTCCAGGAGTCCTTTGCGGAGCTGCTTCAGGAGGGTGGTGTCCCAGGCAGGAGAGGAGCGCTCTGTGTGGAAGAGGTTGAAGCTCTGCTGGAGCATCTCGTGGAGCACAGAGATGGCCTGGGCCTCCTGGAGCTGGCCGCCCTCCACCATCTCCTGGGGGAAAGCGAAGTCTTTTCTGTCCTGCAGACACAAGTGAGGGGGGAGTCTCGTCATTTTGCCCAGGAGCCTGAGGTTCTTCCTGCCAACCAGCATGTGTTTCTGAGACAGGTCGCAGCCCAGGGATCCTCCCTGGCCATAGCTGACCAGCACCAGGGCCATGAGTAGAGAGAGCACGAAGGCCATGGGGAAGATGAGGCTGCTGCTGGGCTGGCTGAGATGGTGTCTGGTGGAACCTTGAGGTAGGTTCTCTGATGCCAGGCTTTCTAAGCGAGGCTATTAAATAGGGAACATGGTAATTTTCATTTTCTAGTCATTTCTATGCACTTTTACTTCCTTTTTTGATTTTCATTTATGTATTCTGAATATGGTCAAAGGAATTGTCATCAGTCTAAACTATTAATTTTATCTGTTTCCCAATAACTTCAAATGTACCCATCCAAATGGATATTTTTCAATCAAATGAGAAAGGTCTTTGTCAGACATCAGAAATGATGTAGGTTTCTAAGTACAAACATTACCACTCTTTCTCCTTCATGTGTAAATGTAGCTCTTCTCTGTTCCATGAACACATTTTTGGCCCTGATCCTAGGCTCAATTTCTGTTTCTTCCTTTACTTAGGAAGGCAGGCTCTGTATTTATCAGGGATTTACCAGGTCACTCTAGCAAATAAACTGTTTGAAACAAAGGATGGGTTTTCTTTAGTGTCTGATTTAGAGAAGAGGCTGATTATTATGAGTCCATGAGCTCCCTCATGTTTCTCTTCCTTCTAGAACACGTCCCTGCAGGTCCATGTGGTTGTGCTTCAGGGAACCACAAAGTCAGGACTATTACAGACATCAGGCTTGCGTTCCACCGTTTTTGTACTGGAGACCTATTGTCCTTTGCTGGCCCAGCCAATACGCCTACCAAGAATTCTGGTTCTTCTCAGATAAAATGGGTGGGGAGACTCTAATTCCAGGATAATTGATTGTATTTGCCCAGTAGCACCTCACTCATACAGGAGAGATCACATGGAACCACCCCCTGTCCTCTGGAGTGACAGAGTCCCCTTGCTCACCTGCTGGACTCCCTCCCTTAGGGCAGGCTGTTATTGGAAGCTTATGTCACGGAATCTAGTGAGTTACAGCTGTTCATTCAGGCAATTGATTCCACCAGGCATCTCTGTTCCTCTGAGAATGCAGGGCAGTGAGACCCAGCCTACTTGATCAGGAGAAATAGTCTTCTTTCCTTGACTGTAATTTTTCATTTAAACTTTTTATATTCACTTTGTGACTTATTTTGGGTAGGCTCTGGGAGTTGGTGATGGACAGGGAGGCCTGGCATGCTGCAGTTCATGGGGTTCCAAAGAGTCGGACACGACTGAGCGACTGAACTGAACTGAACTGACTGACGTATTGGACAAGGTTTGTCTCAGTGCTCCTGTTGCGGTTGTAGTTGATGATGATGTGAGAACAGCAAAGGGAAGTAAAGAAGCCAGAGGGGCTGCATCTCTATCGCTTTCAAGACGTTAGTTTTTTTGTTTCTCTTTGCAACTTTTCTAGAAAGTAAAATTGCAGTTTTTTGTGTGGGCAATAGAAAACAAGGGTAAGTCTCAATGTCATGAATATGAAAGAAGGGAAGTGGTTTTCCCCTGACCCAGTGACGTGTTCTGAGTTAGCAAACTTCAGTGCAGCACAGCTGGGGACAAGTCTGAGGCAGAGGGAAACGATGAGGCCAATATGAACAGCAGAAAGGCTGGGACAGGGCTGCTTCTT
Source organism: Budorcas taxicolor (assembly GCF_023091745.1). Taxonomy (NCBI): domain Eukaryota; kingdom Metazoa; phylum Chordata; class Mammalia; order Artiodactyla; family Bovidae; genus Budorcas; species Budorcas taxicolor. Next base: position 26,414,831 of record NC_068917.1, on the reverse strand, counting down.
ACAGAAGCGCAAAGAAGGACAAGCCCTTGATCTGTTGACTGCCCTCAGCTTTGTAAGACCAGCCACCTAATTTTTCTTTTCTTGAATCAGCATGTGGTCAGTATAAGGGCAGGAGGAAGAAGTCACACTCACCAGCTCACCAGAGACAGGCAATCAGAGCCCCAGTTGCTCGAACACTAGTGCTCTCTGGCAGGGTTGATGAGACCAGCCTTGCTGATCATCTGAGTAGGTGATAAATCCACCTGGGCAAAGAGAATATGCTTTGAAGTAACTAGAATGAAAGGGAATTAAATGATTCCAAAAGAGCCTGATCTTAGTCTAGCTAATAGTAACTATGACATTAAAAATAATACCTGAATTTTATTGATTACTAACCCTCATGATCTCCCTAATATTCCAGCTCTCGGTACTATCACATTGATGGGTTGGGTTCCTGTGGGTTTGTAAAGAATTTTTAAAATATTTATTTTATGTGTTTATTTGGCTGTGGCATGTCTTAGTCGATGTATGCTGGTTCTTGGATCTTGGTTGCTTCATGCAGGATCTTTACTTAAGCCATGGGAAGTCCTGCTTGCCAATCAGAATCTAGTTTCCTGGCGAGAGATCCAGCTCAGGCTCCCTGCTTTGGGAGCATGGAGTCCTGGCCCCTGGACCATCAGGGAAGTCAACGGGGAGGGTTTCAATACATGAATTTGGGGAATGCACACACATTCATTCAGTCTGTAACACGGTAGTAAGGAGATACCAAGGTATTGTGTTTATGGCAAGGATTCACTAGCATATATTTCATTCTTGATATTAATGAGGAATAAGAACACGTTCCGTGATGCTGCCCTCACTTTTTATTGCACCTCCTTCCTGAACTGATTGCTAATTAAATGTTACAAGACTACCGTGGACATGATTACCAAGGACCTGCCAGAAAAATTTCACAGACTATCAGTGTTTATCAAAAACGACAGTGACAACAACTACAAACTCCTGAGCCTTTGTGAGGGACTCACGCAATACTTCCAGCATAGTTGAAACTGAGTTAATAGTTTTGTTTCGAAGAGCCTCCTGCTAAGACTTTATTGGAATAAAATAATCTAAGAATGAAATGGCAAATCCAGTTTTCAAAACCTAATATGTCAGATTCCAAACTGCTTATCTAGACTGTGACGCCTGTGCCCACTGCATGCACTGAGCCCTCACTTAATTTCCTAGTTTATTTCTAACACAAGATGCACCCTTGTTGTTTCATACCTCAATGTGACAAACCTCTTATTTCCATTAGTTCACATCTACCTCCAAATTCTAGATAAGCTGAGCAATTTACAACATATCTGATTATTTTGTATAATAAGCAAAATGAAATTATCAACTGGTAGTTATTACTGACAGTCTAAATGTGATCGACAAAATAATAATTCTAATAATTATAAAATAATCATATTTAACTGTCCAAGATGATTCATATAGATTGTGCAATGAATCCTCACCATAAATTGGGGATACATGATGGACAAGATCCTTATGAGTTTTGACTCCAGCAGGGGATTGAGTTAGAAACATTTCAGTGAATCCTCTGTAGAAAACACCAAGCTGATGGCTCTTGTGACTGTAATTAAAAAAAATACTTAATGCTTTTGAGAGGGTAACAGACAGGAAAACTGGGGGTCTCCAAACAGAGGAAACAGGCTGCAAGTGTGAGACATTTTTAATCTCTTTACTCTTGCCTGGAAAATCCCATGGTTGGAGGAGCCTGGAAGGCTGCAGTCCATGGGGTCGCTAAGTCGGACATGACTGAGCAACTTCACTTTCACTTTTCACTTTCATGCATTGGAGAAGGAAATGGCAACCCACTCCAGTACTCTTGCCTGGAAAATCCCATGGACAGAGAAGCCTGGTAGACTGCAGTCCATGGGATCGCAAAGACTCAGGCATGACTGAGCGACTTCACTTCTCTATACAAATTTAAAAAGAGATTTCTCTTAAAATTCTGTGTTGCCATAATGACACCTGGTTCCACCCGAACTTAACCTTTCCCAAACCTTGAGCTAACCAATGCACTTTTCTTCTGGAAATGTTTGTCTTAAGCTGTTAATGTACTGTGTATTTACCCTAGACTCTGTGTTTAAGTCAGTTCCACCCAAAGGCTCAGAACCGACTTGACAAACCAGTATGTTATACTCATACACTGTTCTCCTAATCTGTGTTAATGAAACTGTATATTTGTTTGGAAATCTGCCTTTCTTCAAGATTCACGTCCATCATTTTGTGGCCGAGGATGACTCACCTGGTGCCAATGTTGTCTCAATGCATGTTGTGGGTGAGGGGCCCGGTGCCATTCTCTGAGTTTTGAGACATTTCCATTCTCTAATTAGCAGACTGCTAGTAGCTATATAACATCTGGCGGAAGAGTAGCATGGGGCACTCTTACTACCCCCTTCTGATGTCTATGTCAGAAGCTTTCTCTATCTCTTTTACACTTTAATAAAACTTTATTACACAAAAGTGCTGAGCGATCAAGCCTCGTCACTGGCCCTGGATTAAATTCTCCTCCGGAGGCCAAGAATCCTGGTGTCTTTCGTGGTTCAGCAACAAACTTTTGCTTCCAAATTATATGAATTTGGCAAATGACCAAAAGAATAGAAGACGACCTATGCTAACGGGTGAAATGTGAGGGATGGAGCAGAGCCTCCCCGTTGCCATCAGCAGGGAGACCAGGAGTGCAGAAATTCAGCACTTCACCTGAGCCTCTCTGAAGCAGTTCAGGTCCTGCACTTAACTCCGGAGCCCTCCAAACTCCTTTTGCTGCGCCCCAGCGGCCGGGAGGGGGCGCCCGATCTCTCAGTAACTGACAGACCCGCACCGCCCACCCAGCGGGCCCGCCTGCAGGGCTGCCCCCTGGGGCATCAGATCCACGGGGAGAACTCGCGGGTGGCCGTGGGCAGGAGCCGCGACGGGAGCGAGGCGCCGCCGGGGCCCAGGGAGAGCTTGGGGCCGCGGGAACAGAGAGGAAACTTCCTTTTCGGGCCCACTGCCCAGGCGAGCTTTGCGCCGCGTCGCTCAGAGCCTTTGATTTCTGCACCTCCAAATTCTAGATAAGCTACCATTGCGTCCATCCTCCCCTTCCTGGGAGAAGATTTTAGCCAGAGCGGTTCACACTGGTGCCCTTGAATGCCGCGATTGACGGCTGGAAATCACAGCATGTTGTGGTATGTTTTCAGATTCAGGGTTGTTTTGGAGTGAGTGAAAGTCATTCAGTCGTGTCTGACTCTTGGCGACCCCGTGGACTATACAGTCCATGGAATTCTCCAGGCCAGAATACTGAAGTGGGTAGCCTTTTCCTTCTCCAGGAGATCTTCCCAATTCAGGGACTGAACCCAGGTCCCCTCATTGCAGGCAGATCTTGACCAGCCGAGCCACAAGGGAAGCCCTTGTTTATGGGGCAAAGGAGTAATTCAGGGAAAGGGGAAAGGTATCTACAATCTGGATGGGAATCTACTAGATATTGGGACCCTCCAGTGGGAAGACTTGGGGACAAAACTGAGACTTCAAAAGAAGCTCCTTAGTACAGGGAAAATTTTTTCATTGAACATTAATAGAAATGGTTAATTTCTCCTGTCATGTTCATTGGTTGGAAAATGTTTTAAAATGTATAAGTCTTCAACTCACATCAAATTCAAATATTTTCTTTATGCCACAACAATATTTAACTTCCTGGCTTTAATGGAAGCAAAATCATCAATAATGTTTTCAATATTACTTTTTGGTATCTCTCTCTTCATCTGAGCGAAAGCCATATTTGACAAACTTATGAACCAGTAACTGTTTTGAATAGCTCATTTCAATTTACAAAATCCTTTTTTCCTCTCATTTCTTTTAACCAAAGGTCATCTATTAAACTTTTTTTTTAGTCAGTTTTTCATTGGAGAGTTTCATGAACTTTTTCAAAATGTCTTCTCATGTGGATACGTTGTTTAAAAGTTGCAATTACAATGCTTCTGATTTCAGCATAATGTGTACTCAGTAGACACCAACTGTGAAATAGGCAGTTGGATATATAATTCCAGCATGCGTCTTTGGAAGACATCATCATCAGGATAGATTTTTAAAGGCCTGAAAACTAGAGCAGGTCATGACCTAGTTCATCAGTTTGGACAGAAGACAGTTCTGGGCTTTGAACACAGGAAAACCACAAACTTCTTGGTCACAAATGACATTCAGACTGGATACCAGCCAGATGGCAGGAGTGCAGTGTGAGTGTGCAGCCTGGGATCTGGTTGAGAACCTTGCAATCTGTGTGTCTTCTAGCTGGAGATCACGGAGTTTGAACGAAAATGAGTCATGAGCTCCTTTACCTGGGTAAAGAGACAGTGCAAGAGCAGTGGGTGCATTCTCTACGGATCAGAAATTCACAGAGGCGGCCTGCACTTCCAGTGGATATGATGGGGAAAGGCTGCCGTCTGTTCTAGTGCAGTGGTCTTAAAACTAACGTCTCAGCTCCACAGCTCTTCTCCTCAACGCTACTCAGTGATGCTGGGGCTCTAGTTCCTTCCAGGACATTTCTCCTTTGCCTGCAGATTGTTTTTCTTTCCCATGCCAGTTCCAAGGGTGGACTAGAAGGCTGGAAGGAATTTTCTGTTTTCCTGACTGGAGTATGACTGATAACAACCGCCATCAATTAGGAAAAGGAAAACTAATGGTTGCTGCTAGATGCTATGTGTCACCAGTCAGATGGGCAAAAACTAAAAAAGATGATAAGACCCTGTTTTGGTCAAGGTGTGAGAACATATAAGAGCTTCTATGGTCTTGAATATGGATTAATGTAGCCATTGTTATCATGGACAGTTGGCAGTATGCATGTGCAAGATTTATGTGTTGACAAATAATATTGAGTTCATGCCCCTTATTCAGAGAAAGACTCTCACTAGGGTACGACACCTGCATTCACTTGTAGCAGTCTCTCCTCTAAAGGCACTAATTTCCGAGAAGGAACAACTCTAGGAGGTGACCCTGCCAGCACTTAGGGACTGGAGTCTTTATGGAAAACAACTAGGATCAAACCCAGGACAGCTCAGGGATGGAGAGCAGAACCTCACACTGCATGGCCCTTGCTCTTTTCTTCCTGCCTGTGCCTTGCTGCTGAAAGACGGAAACCCAACAGAGAGTTGAGAAGGTGATTTTAGAACTATGTTAAAAAGTAGTACAGGACTACTCATACTAAAGAACAAGAAACATTATTAATGAGTAATGTGTGTGATTCTCTGCAGTCCTAGGAGATCTCTCTGATTTCCCTATTATTCATTTTTATAGTAGATCAAAGCATTTTCTACTAATCCTTCTTTTTCAAAGAATTTCTATGACTTCCTAGACTGCTTCTAGAAGGCTGAAACACAGAAATTGGAATTGTCTTCAGCATTGAGCACAGAAGAGTTCACAACTAAATTGTGAAACTAGCACCCAAGTTAAATATTTTACCAAGGACCAGCATCTTTCCAGTGTTGCCTTTCAGTCACTGCCTCAGGCCAGCTGTCCTCTCTGTTCCCTGTGGGCAGCTACTCTGGGACTCATGTCCTGATCATTTCTGCCAGGCACACTGTTATGCTTCTTGTAATATGGGCCCATTGATCCTAACAGTAACCCTGTGAAAAACTACTGTTATTTTCCACATGTTAAAGAAGAGGATCAGGACAGCATGCGTGCCTGCGTGCATGCTAGGCTGGTTCAGAGGTGTCCAACTCCTGTGACACATGGACAGTAGCCCACCAGGCTCCTCTGTCCATGGGATTTTCAAGAAAGAATACTGGAGGGGGTTGCAATTTCCTTCTCCTTAGTGTTTGTGATATTTTGCAGGGTCACACTGCTATTAAATAGCAGAGCTGCATTCAAAGGTTTTGAAACTTCTAGAGCTCTCCTTTCACTTGTGCTCTCTTCCAGTGATTTCCACTCAGAGAAACTTTGAAGCCAGAAACCATCACAGAACAGAGCTCCTGTGTTGGAGGCAGTGAAGATAGAGTGTAAGGGAGTGGATTTGTTCAGTAAAGCAGGACCGAGGAGAAGGTGGGAGGAAGAGTAACAGGAGTCAGGCTCAGCCACTCAGCACCACATGTTCGCAGCTTCCCTGGAGGAGGGGAGTCCTCCCCCCACATACTGACACCAACTATTCTCTGTTGATTGGGTATAAACTAGTTATACTTGTGACTTCAGGACTACTCATTTACCACCGTTTCAGAGACTCCTTTCTACCTTTTTTTTTTCTTGGAGGGGTGGAATGGAGGGCTGCACTCCGTAGCTTGCATAATCCATGGCACCTGAGCTTCTATACTGGAAGCGTGTGGTCGAAACCACTGGACTGCCAGGGAATTCCAGTAATTCCACCTTTTGACAATCAAGTCCTGAGAAGTAATAGAACCATTCCATAGTATAAATGGACAAATGCTATTCCACAATAGGTTTATGTAGACAAAATAAAGATTTAGGCCTTCAGAATGAAGAAACAAGTTTTCCCTCATAAGAATTTAATAAAAACAAATTAGAAGATTAAGGAAATGAACATGTTTTCTAAATTTTATTACAATGTAAACAAAAATTTTAAATGAAAATATAAATATGATGAGATAAACTAATAAATGAAAATAAAGAAACATATAAATAACATCAGGGCAGTCATCGCTATGCACAGATTCCCGTGCAGCTGAATAATCTTTATACCTACTTGCTTATTACTACTGAGAAAGAATTTATTGACTTATTCAATAAATATTTTGGCTAAAGCAGAATTCAGAGTCTCTTAAATGACCACAGTTGGGAGTGATGTGGCGTCTTAGTCAGTGAGAGTCATGTCAAGGTGAGTTCAGGTCTCCATCCATCATCTTAACCTTTCTTGCAAGCTGGCTGATGAAGAGAAGGATCTCATGATTTCCAGTCTGACGATTTCCCAGGCGCAGTCGCTGTATTCCTTCTCCTTCAGATAGACATGGATGCCCTGGAAGTACCTCTTCACAGCCAGGGTGGGGCCCGTCCTTCCCAGGGAAGAGTCTTCCTCTCCCATCACCTGCCCCAGGCAGGCCTCCAGGTGGTCCAGCTGCTGATGGAGTCCAGTGCGGAGCTGCTCCAGGAGGGTGGTGTTCCAGGCAGCAGAGGCGCGCTCTGTGTGGAAGAGGTTGAAGCTCTGCTGGAGCATCTCGTGGAGCACAGAGATGGCCTGGGCCTCCTGGAGCTGGCCGCCCTCCACCATCTCCTGGGGGAAAGCGAAGTCTTTTCTGTCCTGCAGACAGTAGTGAGGGGAGAGTCTCCTCATTTGGCCCAGGATCCTGAGGTTCTGGCTGCCAACCAGCATGTGGTTCTGAGACAGATCACAGCCCAGGGATTCTTCCGGGCCGTAGCTGACCAGCACCAGGGCCATGAGTAGAGAGAGCACGAAGGCCATGGGGAAGATGCAGCTGCTGCTGGGCTGGCTGAGACGGCGTCTGGGTGAACCTTGAGGTAGGTTCTCTGATGCCATGCTTTCTAAGCGAGGCCATTAAATAGGGAACATGATACTTTTCATTTTCTAGTCATTTCTATACACTTTTACTTCCTAATTTGGTTTTCTGTTATGTATTCTGAATATGGTCAAAGAAATTGTCATCTATTTAAACTACTAATTTTACCTTTTCCCAGTAACTTCAGATGTGCTTATCCAAACGGATAGTCATCATCAGATGAGAAAGGTCTTTGTCTTATGTTAGAATTGAAGTGCATTTGTGATTACACACATCATTGCTCCCTGTCTCTCATGCATAAATGTTCCTCTCCTCTTTTCCGGGAACACACCTGTAGCACTCATCTTGCGCTCTGTTTCCCCTCTCACTCTGCCTAGGAAGCCAGGCCCCTCAGCCCTGTGGTTTCCGTATTTATTTAGGGATTTAGCAGATCACTGGCTCCTGATCTCACTGAAACAAAGGATGGGTTTTCCTTAGTGTTTGATATAAAGAGCAGGCTGATTATTATCAGTCCATGAGCTCACCCCACGTTTTTCTTCCTTCTAGAACACGTTCCTGCAGGTCCATGTGGCTGTGTTTTAGGGAACCACAAGGTCAGGGCCATTACAGACATCACCCTTTCTTTCTACCATTTTCTTGCTGGAGACCTGTCGTCCTCCACAGCCTGGGCCAATACCCCCAACAGACTCCTGGTTCTTCTCAGGGAACATGGGTGAGGAGTCTCTAAATCCAGGATAATTGTATTTTCCCAGCAGCACCTCACTCACAAGGGAGAGATCACATGGAGCCTCCTCTGTCCTCTGGAGTGACTGAGTCCCCTTCCTCACCTGCTGGACTCCCTCCCTGCAGACAGGCTCACCACATCCTGCGGCCTCAAAATCTCCTTTCTGTGGAGGGCTTGTTGATTTGTTGGGAGAATAAATTCTCTTCCTGAACCCCATCCTCTCTCTTGGAGTGTTTCTGTGAAGGACCCTAGTTCTCGGTGGTGACCTCCTCTTCTCCTGACCCCAAGTGTCCAAAACATCAGCAGTGCTCAGATGCTGAGAGCAAAAGTGTGCTTGTGTAAAATAAGTTGGTGAAGGAATTTCCAACTGCAATCATTTTGCTTTTAGTAGATAAATAATATCTACTTTGCCAAGTACAGTTATTATTCAACTCTTTTACTTAAACTGTTCAACACTTGTTCTGGACTCTGTTTCTGAGCTGGAGGAAGGAGATTCAGTGCTGGGGTTGTCTCTTGTTGGAAGCTTGTGTCACAGAATCTAGTGAGTTACAGTCGTTTGTTCAGGCCGTTGATTCCACCCGGCATCTCTGTTCCTCTGTCTCTGTCTCCTCTGAGAAAGCAGGGCGGTGAGACCCCAGCCTACAGATGAGGAGCAATAGCCTTCTTTCCTTGAGTGTAATGTTTCACTTAAACTTTTATATTCATTTAGTGACTTATTGGACAGGATTCGTCTCTCTGCTCCTTCTCTGGTTGTAATTCATGATGAGGCGAGAGCAAGAAAGGGAAGGAAAGAAAGCCCAAGGGGCTGCATCACTTTCAAGAGGTTAGATTTTTTTGTTTCTCTTTGCAATTTTGCTAGAAAGTAAAATTCCACAGCTGTTTTGTGGGCAACCAGAAAATAAGGGTAAGTCTTAATGTCATGAATATGAAAGAAAGAAAGGGGCTTTCCCTGACACAGTGATATATTCTGGGTTAGCAAACTTCAGTGCAGCATAGCTGGGGCCTAGGCTGTGGCAGAGGGGAAGGATCAGGTCAATATGAACAACAGAAAAGCTGGGACAAGGCTGCTTCTGACAGAAGCTCAAGGAAGGCCAAGTCCTGAGTCCGTGGACTGCCCTCAGCTTTGTAAGACCATCCACCTGATTTTTCTTTCCTTTAATCCATTTGTGGTCTGTATAAGGGTAGAAGGAAGAAGTCACACGCACCAGCTCATGGGAGACAGGCAGTCAGAACCCCAGTGCTAGAACACTGATCCTCTCTCATAGGGTCAAGGACACCAGCCTTGCTGAGCATCTGTGATAAATCCACCTGGGCAATAAGAGGTTGCTTTGAAAAAACTAGAATGAAAGGGAATGAAATGATTCAAAAGATCCTGATCTTAATCTTGGTAAAAAATAATTATGTTCTTAAAAATGATAACTGAATTTTATTGATTGTATGCCTTATCTCCCTAATATCCCACCTTGTGATATGATCACATTGATGTGATGGGTTTCTTTGGGTTTTTTAAGAATTTTAAATGCATTTATTTGGCTGTGCCAGGCCTTGGTGGCGACATGCTGGATCTTCCATATTCCTTGCTGCAGATAGGATCTTCACTTGTGGCATGGCAAGTCTTGGTTGTGGCCTGTAGGATCTAGTTCCCTGACCAGGAACAAAACATCGAACTTCTAGGAGAGTGGACAACTTTCCTAGAATCTCCTCCTCAGCAAAGAACTTCAAGTGCTGTAGGATTTCTCTCCATTATGTACAAGGCCCTGCTCAAAAGGGAGGAAACTTGGGCTCCTGGGCTCGTCACCATCCTGCAGGCATTCCCTCTCCTAGAATGAACACTTAGGGATTTAACATGCAGACCCTTGCCTGTGTTAAGGAACTTGCCCTCAAAGCTTCTCTTGGTTGGACTGAGAGTGGTTATATTGATATGAAAGACTGCTACCATTCATGAAGTTCCACATTTTCAGGCTAATTTGCGAACTTTTCATTATTTGAATTAAAGGGTGTCCTCTGTGACTGCTACTAAAGTTGTCTCGATGTTTTAGAAGACGAAAGGAAAGTCTGGTGTCGGCTGCACTCAGGAGCCCCAGACTGTGAGAGTAGAGCTTCCTGCTGCTCCCCGTCCCTCCTCTTCATCAGCTCTGAGTACTGGCCCTCAGCTGCTCTGAGCACGTGCTGCCTCCTTCCTCCTCTTCCTGCCTCCAAAGTCTTCTCCCCTGCTCCCAGGAGGGCAGTCATCATCCCTTCCTGACACTCCTGGAATCCTCATCGCCGAGCACATTGTCACATATGTGTGTGTGTTCAGCACACTTTGGTCAGAGAATGAAGAGAACACTACGAATTAACCCATGTTCATCATTATGCCACTATTATCTGTAGACCACCAGAAAACAGGAGCTATAGACCTGTAAATAACTGAACAATTCAAACCTCATATATTAGGCCCTTAGAAAGGAAATGCAGAGAGATGTGGCAATTTAAAAATTGGTGCAATTTAAAAACTGTCACAGAGGACTATGGAGTCACACCTCTCAGTTCTCTTTTGGACTAAAGAAGAGAGATGGAGCCTCAGGTTTTTCTTTCAAGCTGAGTTGACTCATGTAGATGAATATCTCCTTTTGGATTGAGACTTTTCCATGAGTATATTTCACTTCCAGTGTAGTAACACAAAAGAAGCATTGAAACCGTGACATTCTCTGATGCCCAGAATAGAAGGGAAAAGTTTTTCAGTGGAGACAAAATTGAGAAAAGTGCAGAAAGTGACAATTCTGACCTATTTAAAGATCTTATCTGGGGGGAAGGTGCGGGGAACAGCTGGATAAAGGCTGGCACAGCCCAACATCTGCAACATCACCAAGCTCACCAGATGCCAACCCCTTCCCTGATGACAGAGAGGGTGATGTTCTCCAGCCCTGGAGAATGGTGATCATCACCATTGCCACCCTCTGAGAGACCAGGAATCCCCCAAAATCAGCACTTGAGTGAAATTCAGTCCCACAGCTCCAGCTCAGCAAGATGCTCAAATCTGCCTTTCCTGCACCCCAGCGACTGGGAGGGCACCACAGCACTCCCTGTAACAGAGCAACTGACCCTGCTCTCCCATCAGACCTGTCCAGGTCCAGTGCCTCGAACTCCAGCACCACATCCACCAGGAGAACCGGGGAGTCCCTGTAGGCAGGAGCCTCCAGCTGAGCTAGGTGCTTCTGGGGCCCAGGGAGCACGTGGGGGCCCCAGGAGCAGTGAGGAACCTTCGTTTTGGGGCCAGACTGCCCGGGGGCGCTTTGCAGGGGTTTCGCTTAGAACTTGATTTCTGCACCTGCCCCTGATTCCATCCTCCCCTTCCTGGGAAGAGGTTTTACCCAGAGCGGTTTACACTGATGCCTGTTTATGCTGCCACTGAGGGCTGGCAATCTGAGCATGTTGTGGTATGTTTTCAGATTCTGGGTTGTTTCTGGGGAAAAAGACTCATTTGGGGAAAGGGGAAAGGCATCCACATTCTGGACAGTAATTTAGATATTGGGACCATCCAGTGGGGAGACTTGAGGACAAGACAGAGACTTACAGGAGCCCCTGGGGAAAGGGGAAGGGATTTTATTTAATATAAATGGTTAATTTCTCCTGCAACGGTCAAGTAGTTGGAAATATTTTAAAAGGTACAAAGAAGTCTGAAACTCACACCGAGTCTAAATATTCCTTATGCCAAAACAAAACTTTAAGTTCCTGGCTTCATTGGAAGCAAAATCATCTGTAAAGTTCTCAAAATTACTTCTTTGTTCATCTCAGTTCAATTGAGGGAAAGCCATATTTGAGAAATTTATGACCCAGTAGCTACCTTAAATAATTAATCTCAATTTTCAAAGTCTTTTTTCTTCTCATTTCCTTTATCTAAGGATCTTACGTTAAGCTTTCAAATTTATCCACAGTTTGCATTGGAGAGTTTTATTAACTTTTTTAAACGGTCATTTCGTATAGATAAGTTGCTTTAAAATTCATAATCAAGATGTGTTTTATTTCAGCATAATGTAGATTTTCACTTAATATACGATTTTCTACCTAATAAGCATCTTATATGCCAAATGCACTGACTGCATGTTGATTTGATGCCCACTAAATATCGCGGTGTGCTTGGTACAGTCATGTGAGTATTTTATTTGCTAGTAAAATTTCAAAATGTGTAGATATGCTGTGTATAATACGAGAAAAGATTAACTTACTCTAACTTGCAGAGGTAGAGCTTTTGCATTAACAACTGAGTTGAGCAAGCCGCAGATATGGCATAATCATCTTTGGGGTAGACGTGAGATAATGGTGAAACTTACTATACACCGGTCACAGTAACAACTCTCACAGCTGTTTAATGTGTCCATGATGCTTTATATCATCTACTCATTTAAGATACTTTTATAAGTTGTTATATTAATATCATATAGAGTACAGAACATGAGATGGTATATTGAATGGCGTACAATATTCTCATTATCCCTATTTTGATTTTAATTGGAGAAAAATTCCTTTACCATGTTGTGCTGGTTTCTGCTGTACAACAATGTAAACCAGCTCTAAGTACACATGTATCCACTCTCATATCCTTATTTTAAAGCTGAGAAAACTGTAGCATAGAACAGAAAAATCGACTGGACTAAATGATTCAGGAACTTGAGGGAAAACTAAAGAGAATGCCCAGTATAACAAATATACTGGTCACCTGAGAAGACAAGAGTAACCCACAGAAAATAAAAACAAAAAATGTAGAAAGATTGTCGTTTTCAAAGTTTAACTGGTAAAACTCTTTTAAGCTTATCATTGTTACACTTACACTTTTATTGACAACTCTGAGGACCAGCAGTATCCTACCATTGTGCAGGATGCTGGGTGGGAATAGGAAATGGAGACATGCTCCTGCTCTGGGGAGTCAATTCCTCCCCATTTAAGGGGCTCTCAGTTAGAAGATCCTGATGGAGGATGTGTGAAGGGGAGCGGTGTTTAAAATGAAAAGAAAGACTTTGATCTTGAAAAGTACAGATGATAGGAAATTCTTAAAATAATAAAAGTTGAAATATGGTGAATGATATGTATAAATTGGTGGGATCTTTGTTGATCAATTTTTATAAACGATCCCACTTGTTACTGTGGGAAACTGGATATACCTCAATAACAATATTTTCTGTGCAGCGGATTGACATATTGATTTTTAAAATCTTTCTTAGAAAATCATACTATTTGAAGACAGACAACATACCTATTTCCAGCAGTTAACCACCTGCTCAAATCTCAGCCACACGTACGTCCATGGTGGTGAATAAAAGATCGGGTGGGTGTGCATGAGATAGTTCAGCATATTTCAAATGGTCAAATATCAAAATTTTGGCTTAGCTTCTGGTTCAAGATGGCAGAGTAGAAGGACATGCACTTATCTCCTCACGCAAGAGCAACGAAATTGCAACTAGCTGTTGAACAGTCATCCAGAGGAGGACTCTGAAGCCCGCCGAAAAAGATGTCCCACGTTCAAACACAAAGAAGAAACTACAACGAGACGCAGGAGGCGCTCAAGCACAATAAAAATAAATGCCATACCTGCCAGATGGGAAACCAACAAACTGGGAAACAATAATACCAGAAAAGTTCTCCCACTGTTGGGAAGGTTCTGAGCCTCATGTCATGCTTGCAAGCCTGCAAAGGGACTGGGAATCCCCAGGCAATCTGACTCTGAAGGCCAGTGGGATTTGATTACAGGACTTCCACAGGACGGGGGGAGAGACTCCTCTTGCAGGCGACAAACAAAATCTTGCATGCACCAAGACCCAGGGGAAGGGAGCAGTGACCCCACAGGAGACTGAACCAGACCTACCTCCTAAAGTTGGAGTCTCCTATGGAAGTGAGGTTCAGAAGTGGCTTGCCCTGGCGACAAGCAATCCTGGAAGGTGGCCCTTGGTGTAAGTCTCCTTGGAGGTTGCCGAAAATCAAGCACTTCATTCATTAATAGTGTTTCTCACTTCTTTCGTATGAGAAGAGGTAAAACTGGCTTCTGAACCATTTGTTGGGTTTTGTTCTTTCAGTAGCAAAACAAAGGCTCCAGGAGGTGACATTGCCAGCAAATATGGACAAGGGATTTTATGGGAAAGAGAGCTAGGATGCAACCTGGGACAGCCCAGAACTGGAAATCGGAACCATACCCTTCACAGCTCCCGCTCTTTCCTTCCTGCCTCTGCTTGTGTTTGATTATCGGCACTGATGTGCGATCTCTATTCTTTCCCTATTATCGTATTTATGTTAGATCAAGTATTTTCTACAAATTCATCTTTCTCAAAGAGTTTTCATGGGAATGGATTTGGGAGAATGGCCTTGTAACAGGTATACTATCATGTAAGACTCGAATCACCAGTCTATGTCCGACGCAGGATACAGCATGCTGGGGCTGGTGCACGGTGATGACCCAGAGAGATGTTAAGGGGAGGGAGGTGGGAGGGGATTCAAGTTTGGGAACGCATGTACACCCGTGGTGGATTCATGTCAATGTATGGCAAAACCAATACAGTATTGTAAAAAAATAAGAAGAAGTATGAAACCCAGAAATTTGGAATTCTCTTCAGCATACAGCAAAGGAAGTTTCTCACACTGAAAGCACTCTGAAACTAGCACCCAAGATGAAAAGAAAATACCTTTGTCGGGGGCCAGCACCTTTCCATGCTGCCCTGCAGGCGCTGTCTCAGGGCGGCTGTCCTGTCTCCTCCCTGAGGGCAGCCACTCCGTGCTTCTCACGGTCCTGATGATTTCGGCCAGGAGCGCGTGATGCCTCTTGTGTGATACGGACTCACTGAATCCAAACAGTAATTGTATGAAAAGCACTCTTATTGTCCCCATATTAAAGATGAGGAAACTGACCTGTTGTGTTTGTGAGATTTTTCAGGGTTGCACTGTTGGTAAATAGCAGAGCTGGGATTCAGAGGTTTTGGAATTTCTAGAACTCTCCTCTCACTTGGGCTCTCTTCCTGGGGCTTCCACTCTGACTACACCATGCAGCTAGAAACCAGCACAGAACAGAGCTCGTGTGTGGAGGCAGTGAAGTTACTGTGGAAGGGAGTGAATTGCTCAGTAAGGCAGTCCTGAGGAGAAGGCTGGAGAGAGAGTAACAGGAGTCAGGAGCAGCCAGTCAGCAGGGTGTGTCCTCAGCTTTCCCGCAGGAGGTGACTGCTTCCCTCAGATATGTACATCAACCAGTCTTTAACGAGTGGGGATAAATTAGTTACGCCTGTGACATCGAGACTAGCCATTTTCTACAATTCATAATCTCCTTTCTACCTTTTTTCTTTTTGGCACCCTCCACAGCTTATAGGATCTTAGTTCCTCAACCAAGGCTCCCTGGAGGAAAAACTCAGAGTCCTAAGAACTGCACCACAGAAGATTCTCAGAATTCTACCTTTTGACAGACATTTGTTAGAAAGTGATAGAACTGTTTCACCGTATGAAGTGAACAAATACCATTTTGTGATAGGTATTTGAAGACAAAATAAGGATTTAGGTTTTCAAAATAAAAACTCAAGAAATTTATCTTGATAACTATTTAATAAATAAACCAAATAACAATTTTAATAAAATAGAGAAATATATCTTCTAAATTTTAATACAATGTAAACATACATATTTTTATATGAAAATATAACTATGATGAGATAAAATATTCCATTATTTAAATAAATAAAGAATAAATAAATAACATCAGGGAGGTCATCGCTTATGGATTGATACGCCTGCAGTTGATTTCTTTTATATCTACGTGCTTATTACTATGGACATGTATTTGCTGAGTGAATTCAACAAATTTGGTGGCTAAAGCAGAATTCAGAGTCTTCTGAAATGACCCCAGGTGAGTTTCCAAGGATGACGGGGCATCTTCATCAGAAAGGGTCATGTCAAGGCGAGCTCAGGTCTCCATCCATCATTCTTAACCTTTCTTGCAAGCTGACTGATGAAGACAAGGATCTCATGATTTCCACTCTGACGGTTTCCCAGGCACAGTCGCTGTATTCCTTCTCTTGCAGGTAGACACGGATGCCCTGGAAGTACCTCTTTACAGCCAGGGTGGGGCCCGTCCTTCCCAGGGCAGAGTCTTCCTCTCCCATCACCTGCCCCAGGCAGGCGTCCAGGTCATCCAGCTGTTGATGGAGTCCAGTGCGGAGCTGCTCCAGGAGGGTGGTGTCCCAGGCAGCAGAGGAGCTCTCTGTGTGGAAGAGGTTGAAGCTCTGCTGGAGCATCTCGTGGAGCACAGAGATGGCCTGGGCCTCCTGGAGCTGGCCGCCCTCCACCATCTCCTGGGGAAAAGCGAAGTCTTTTCTGTCCTGCAGACAGAAGCGAGGGGAGAGTCTCCTCATTTGGCCCAGGAGCCTGAGGTTCTTCCTGCCAATGAGAACATGGTTCTGAGACAGGTCACAGCCCAGGGATCCTCCCGGGCCGTAGCTGACCAGCACCAGGGCCATGAGTAGAGAGAGCACGAAGTCCATGGGGAAGACGCAGCTGCTGATGTACTGGCTGAGACGGTGTCTGGTGGAACCTTGAGGTAGGTTCTCTGATGCCAGGCTTTCTAAGCAAGGCCATTAAATAGGGAACATGGTAATTTTCATTTTCTAATCATTTCTATGCACTTTTACTTCCTTTTTTGGTTTTCTGTTATGTATTCTCAAGACAGTCAAAGAAATGTTCTTCCTTCTAGACTATTAATTTTGCCTTTCCCTAGTCACTTCAGATGTGCCCATCCAAATGGATGTTTTTCAATCAAATGAGAAAGGTCTTTCTCTTAAGTCAGAATTGATGGACATTTATAATTACACACGTTATTGCCCTTTATCTCTCATGCAAAAGTGTTGCTCTCCTCTCATCCAAGAACGTATTTTTGGCTTGCTCTGAAGCTCCATTTTTCTCTCTTAGGTTCCTTAGGAAGCCTGGCTCTGTCTGCTCTATGGATTCCGTATATAAGGGATTTACCAGATCAGTCTGGCGGTTAAGCTCTTGGAAACAAATGATGAGTTTTCTTTAGTGTTTGATTTAGAGAAGAGGCTGATTATTACCAGTCCTTGAAGTCCTCCCACATTTCTCTTCCTTCTAGAACAGGTTCCTGCAGATCCCTGCCCTTCAGGGAACCATGAGGGCAGGACTATTACAGACATCACCCTTCTTTCCACCATTTTCTTACTGGAGACCTGTCGTCCTCCACAGACTGGGCCAATACCCCCACCAGAATCCTGGTTCTTCTCGGGGAACATGGGTGAGGAGACTCTACATCCAGGATAATTGTATTTTCCCAGCAGCACCTCACTCACAAGGGAGAGATCACATGGAGCCACCCCTGTCTCTGGAGTGACAGAGTCCCCTTGTTCACCTGCTGGACTCTCTCCCTCCCTGAGGGCAGGCTCACCACATCCTGAGGACTCGAAAAGCTCCTTTCTGTGGAGGGCTTATTGACTGGTTGGGAAAATAAATTGTCTTCCGGAAACCCCAACCTCTCCCCTGGAGTTTTTGTGTGAAGGACCCTAGTGCTCAGTGGTGACCTCTTCTTCTCCTGACCCGTGTCCCCAGGTGTCTAAAGTGTCAGCAGTGCTCAGATGCTGAGGGCAAAAGTGTGTTTGTGCAAGTTAGTGGAGGAGTTTCCAACTGCAATTATTTTCCTTTTAGTAGATAAATAATATTTACTTTGTCAGGTATAGGTTTTATTGTTCAACTCTTTTACTTAAACTCTTCAACACTTGTTCTGCTCAGAGTTTCTGAGGTGGAGGAAGGAGACTCAGTGATGGGGTTGTCTCTTATTGGAAGCTTATGTCTCAGAATCTAATGAGATTCGGTCATTGATTCAGGCAGTTGATTCTACTGGGCATCTCTGTTCCTCTGTTTCTGTCTCCTCTGAGATTGCAGGACAGTGAGATCCGGGGCACTAGATCAGAAGAAATAGCCTTCTTTCTTTACTTGAGTGTAATTTTTCATTTAAACAGTTTATATACACACTTAGTGACTTACTGGAGAATGTTGGTATTCCTGCCTCTGCTCTGGTTCTATTTCATGATGAGGTGAGAACAAGAGAGGGAAGTAAAGAAGCCAGAGAGGTTGCATCTCTTTCACTTTCAAGACGTTAGATTTCTTTTTTGTTTCTCTTTGCAACTTTCCTAGAAAGTAAACTTCCACAGTTGTTTTGTGGGCAAGAAGAAAACAAGGGAAAGTCTCAATGTCCTGATATGAAAGAAGGGAAGGGGTTTTCCCCTGAGGTAATGATGTATTATTCTGAGTTAGCAAACTGCAGTGCAGCACAGCTGGGGAGCAGGCTGTGGCAGAGGGGAAGGATGAGGCCAACGTGAACAACAGAAAGACTGGGACAGGGCTGCTTCTTACAGAAGCTCAATGAAGGCCAAGTCCTGGGTCAGTTGTCTGCCCTCAGCTTTGTAAGACCAGCTAGCTGATTTTCCTTTCCTTTAATCCACATGTCATCAGTATAAGCGGAGAAGGAAGAGACACGG
Source organism: Budorcas taxicolor (assembly GCF_023091745.1). Classification (NCBI taxonomy): domain Eukaryota; kingdom Metazoa; phylum Chordata; class Mammalia; order Artiodactyla; family Bovidae; genus Budorcas; species Budorcas taxicolor. The sequence goes on along the minus strand of NC_068917.1, from coordinate 26,396,142 downwards.
GCACTCAGAACCCCATTTGCTAGAACACAAACCCTTTCTGGCAGGGTTTAGGAGACCAGCCTTGCCTAGCATCTGTGTAGTTGATAAATCCATTTGGGTAATGAGAAGATGCTTCGAAAAAACTAGAATGACAGGGAATGAAATGATTCCAAAAGATCCTGATCTTAATCTGGGTAACAGTAAAATTATGATATTAAAAGTAATAGCTAATTTTATTGATTACTAAAATTAAAAGACGCTTACTCCTTGGAAGGAAAGTTATGAGCAACCTAGATAGCATATTGAAAAGCAGAGACATGACTTTGTCAACAAATGACCGTCTAGTCAAGGCTATGGTTTTTCCAGTTGTCATGTATGGATGTGAGAGTTGGACTGTGAAGACAGCTGAGCGCCGAAGAATTGATACTTTTGAACTGTGGTGTTGGAGAAGACTCTTGTGAGTCCCATGGCCTGCAAGGAGATCCAACCAGTCCATTCTAAAGGAGATCATTCCTGGGTGTTCTTTGGAAGGAATGATGCTAAAGCTGAAACTCCAGTACTTTGGCCACCTCATGTGAAGAGTTGACTCATTGGAAAAGACTCTGATGCTGGGAGGGATTGGGGGCAGGAGGAGAAGGGGACGACAGAGGATGAGATGGCTGGATGGCATCACCGACTCGATGGACATGAGTTTGAGTGACCTCCGGGAGTTGGTGATGGAAAGGGAGGCCTGGTGTGCTGCAGTTCATTGGGTCACAAAGAGTCGGACACGACTGAGCGACTGAACTGAACTGAGCTGTACCCTAACAATCTCCCTAATATTCCAGTTTGTGATATGATCATATTGATGGGTTGGGTTTCTGTGGGTTTTTAAAATTTTTTTTAAATATTTATTTTATGTGCTTATTTGGCTGGGCCAGGTCTTATTTGAAGCATGCTGGATCTTGGATCTTCCTTGCTTCGTGCAGGATTTTTACTTGGGCCATGGGAAGTCTTGCTTGCCACGTGCAGGATCTAGTTCCCTGACCAGAGATCCAACTCAGGCTCCCTGCTGTGGGAGCATGGAGTCCTGGCCACTGGACCGTCAGGGAGTCTCGAGGGGTAGGGTTTCGATATATGAATTTGGGGAACACACACACATTCAGTCTGTGACATGGTAATAAGAAGATACCAACGTATTGTGTTTATGGCAAGGATTCCTTAGGATATATTTCATTCTTGGTATTTATTGGAGGAGAAAGAACACATTCCCTGATGCTACCCTCACTTTCTATGGCATATCCATCCTGGATTGTTTACTCATTAAATGTTATAAATGGTATACTGTGAACCTAATTACCAAGGACCTACCAGGCTTCCCTGGTGGCTCAGATGGTAAAGAATCTGCCTGCAATGCAGGAGACCAGGGTTCAATCCCTGAGTCGGGAAGATCCCCTGGAGAAGGAAATGGTAACCCACTCCAGTATTCTTGCTTGGAGAATTCCATGGGCAGAGGAGCCTGACAGGCTACAGTTCACGCGGTCACCAAATGTCAGACTTGACTGAGCCACTAATACTTTCACCAGACAAATTCCCCAGACACTCAGTCTTCATCAAAAATGACAGTGACAACAGCCACAAATTCCTCAGCCTCTAAAGGGACTCACTTAATCCTTCCAACATAGTGAAATGAGTTAATATTCTCCTTTCCAAGAGCCCCCTGCTAAGACTTTATGTGAATGAACTAATCTAATAATGAATGTCAGATTCCAAACTCCCTATCCACAGCATAAACACCTGAGCACACTGCATGTACTGAACTCTCACTTATTTCCCTCTTTTGCTTCTAACACAAGCTGTCCCTTTGTTGTTTCATACCTCAATGTTACAAATCTCTTATTTCCATTAATGTCTCCCTCCAAATTCTCGATAAGCTGAGCAATTTACAAAGTATCCTGATTATTTTGTATAAGAAGCAAACTGAAATTATCAAGTGGTAGTTATTACTGAGAGTCTAACTGTGCTTGACAAAATTAATAATTCTAATAATTATAAAATAATCGCATTTAACTGTCCAAGATGACTCATAGATTGTTAAGTGATCCTCACCATAAAATTGAGATACATGATGGACAAGATCCTTGAGAGTGATGACTCCTGCTCAGATTGGATTACAAACGATTCAGTGAATCCTCTGTAGAAAACTCCAAGCTGATGGTACTTGTGGCTCTAGGTAAAGCATACTTGCTGCTACCAAATTACCTGAATATGGGAAATGACTGGAAGAATAGAAGACGACGTCTGGACAGAAATCTGCCTGATACTGTGACCCTCCAGTGGGAAGGAAGACTTGGGGACAAGACCGAGACTTAAAGGCGCCCCAAGGGAAAAAGAAAATTATTTCATTCACTATTAATATAAAAGGTAAATTTCTCCTGTAATGTTAATTGTCTGAAAAATCTTTTAAATATATATACATCTTAAACTCACATCAAGTTGAAATATTTTCCTTATGCCACAACAGTACCTGTAAGTTGCTGGCTTTAATGGAAGCAAAATCATCAGTAATGTTTTCAGAATTGCTACTTCGTATATATCTCTCTTCGCTGAGGGAATGCCATATTTGACAAATTATGACCCAGTCAATTCTGCTCCCTGTGGGCAGCTACTCTGGGACTCACTGTCCTGATTATCTGTGCCAAGCACACTTTTATGCTTCTTGTAATATAGACTTATTGATCCAAATAGCAGTCCTATGAAAAACTACAATTATTTTCCCCATATTTGAGAAGAAGATCAAGACAGAATGCATGCCTGCGTGCATGCTAAGTTGTTTCAGACAGGTCCAGCTCCTGTGACCCATGGACTGTAGCCCACCAGGCTCCTCTGTCCATGGGATTTTCAAGAAAGAATAATGGAGGGGGTTGCAATCTCCATCTCCTCAGTGTTTGTGATATTTTGCAGGGTCACACTGCTGTTAAATAGCAGAGCTGCAATTCAAAGTTTTCGAAACTTCTAGAGCTCTCCTTTCACTTGTGCTCTCTTCCAGTGATTTCCACTCAGAGAAACTTTGAAGCCAGAAACCATCACAGAACAGAGCTCCTGTGTTGGAGGCAGTGAAGATAGAGTGTAAGGGAGTGGATTGTTCAGTAAAGCAGGACCGAGGAGAAGGCGGGAGGAAGAGTAACAGGAGTCAGGCTCAGCCACTCAGCACCACATGTTCGCAGCTTCCCTGGAGGACGGGAGTCCTCCCCCCACATACTGACACCAACCATTCTCTGTTGATCGGGTATAAACTAGTTATACTTGTGACTTCAGGACTACTCATTTACCCCCGTTTCAGAGACTCCTTTGTACCTGTTTCTTTTGGGTGGAGGGGGCTGCACTCCACAGCTTACAGGATCTTAGTTCCCTGACCAGGTATCCATGGCACCTCTGCGTCTCACACTGGAAGCATGGAGTCCATTCCACTGGACTGCCAGGGATCCAGAAATTCTACCTTTTGACAATCATTTCCTGAAAAGTGATACAACTATTCTGTAGTATAAATGGACAAATGCTATTCTATGATAGGTTTATGTAGACCAAATAAGTATTTAATTTTTCATAATGAAAACAGTAATTACTTTCATAAGAAATTAATAAATAAAACAAATTAGAAGATTAAGGAAATGAACATATTTTCTAAATTTTATTACAATGCAGAAAAACATTTTTACATGAAAATATAAATATGATGAGATAAAATAAATACATAAATACACATAAATAACATCAGGGCAGTCATCCCTTACGGACTGATCCCTGTGCAGTTGAATACTTTTTATATCTACTTGCTTATTGCTACTGAGAAAGTACTATTGATTGAATTCAGGAAACATGGTGGCTAAAGCAGAAATCAGAGTCTTCTAAAATGACTTCAGGGGAGCGTACAAGGGTGATGTGGCATCTTAGTCACTGAGAGTCATATCAAGATGAGTTTAGGCCTCCGTCCATCATTCTTAACCTTTCTTACAAGCTGGCTGATGAAGACAAGGATCTCATGATTTCCACTCTGACGGTTTCCCAGGCGCAGTCGCTGTATCCCTTCTCTTGCAGGTAGACATGGATGCCCTGGAAGTACCTCTTCACAGCCAGGGTGGGGCCCGTCCTTCCCAGGGCAGAGTCTTCCTCTCCCATCACCTGCCCCAGGCAGGTGTCCAGGTGGTCCAGCTGCTGATGGAGTCCAGTGCGGAGCTGCTCCAGGAGGGTGGTGTCCCAGGCAGCAGAGGAGCGCTCTGTGTGGAAGAGGTTGAAGCTCTGCTGGAGCATCTCGTGGAGCACAGAGATGGCCTGGGCCTCCTGGAGCTGGTCACCCTCCACCATCTCCTGGGGAAAAGCGAAGTCTTTTCTGTCTTGCAGACAGAAGCGAGGGGAGATTCTCCTCATTTCGCCCAGGAGTCTGAGGTTCTTCCTGCCAAACAGCACATGGTTCTGAGACAGGTCACAGCCCAGGGATCCTCCCGGGCCGTAGCTGACCAGCACCAGGGCCATGAGTAGAGAGAGCACGAAGGCCATGGGGAAGATGTGGCTGCTGCTGGGCTGGCTGAGACAGCGTCTGGTGGAACCTTGAGGTAGGTTCTCTGATGCCATGCTTTCTAAGAGAGGCCATTAAATAGTGAACATGGTAATTTTCATTTTCTAATTATTTTAATACACTTTCACTTCCTTTTTTGATTTTCATTTATGTATTCACAATATGATCAAAGAACATGTCATCAGTTTAAAGTATTAATTTTACCTATTTCCCAATAATTTCAAATGTACCCATCTGATTGTATATGTCAATTAAATGAGAATGTTTTTATTATTTATCACTTTTATTTACACTGTTCAGCATTTTCTGCTCAGAGTTTCAGAGCTGGAGGAAGGACATTCAGTGATGGTGTGTCTCACTGGAAACTTATGTCACAGAATCTAGTGAGTTTCAGTCATTCATTCAGGCAGTTGCTTCCACTGGGCGTCTCTGTTCCTCTGTCTCTTTCTTCTTGTGAGAACGAAGGACGGTGAGAACCAGGCTACTCATTCAGGTAATACTATAGTATTGAATGAAAGGTTATTTAGAAAATAATCTGTTAATGAAATGGTATTTTTAACAGTAATATCGGAATGGTTTTTACTTGTTTAGGACCCTAATCTTCAAGAAGGTTTCCAAACCTCTCAATGTCCTTTAAACGTTCCCTGAGGGGCTTCCCTGGTGGCTCAGTGGTGAGGAGTCCACCCGCCAACAGGACCCCATGCGGTCCTAGAGGATGCGCGTGCTGCAGGACAGTGAGCCCGGGGGCACAGCTCCTGCCCTGTGCTCTAGACCCCGGGCCCTCACCACCGAAGCCAAGTGCACTGGAGCCTGTGCTCCCCAACAAGAGAGGCCCCACAGTGAGAAGCCTGCGCCCCACAACTAGAGAGGACCCACCTCTGCCACAACTAGAGAGAAGTCCGTGCGGCAGTGAAGACACAGCACAGTGAGAAATGAATAAATGAATAAAATTATTTCAAAAGTCCCTCTGACTTTACGTATAGCTACTGAGTGCGGTATGTCCCAACTGGAAAGAAGAAAAAGGTGATTGATCCATCAATGTCCTGAAGATTGCCTACATTAAATACATGAATTTCCACAAAGATCTTTGTTACTTTGAGAAATTGTATTCTTCCAGTGTTCACTTTACTAACATATGTCCTGGGGGAAAGCTCTGTCCCGCTGTTGCTAAATGTATTAAATGTATTAAAAGCCCTGCAGATGGGATAACCTAGGTGCACGCTCAGAGGAGCCCCTGGTGTCTCCACCATTGCTCACTGTGGGGCGGGGTTCCCTCTATTACTGTGTTTCTCTGGGAGGCTGGACAGTCTGGACCCGCAGTGCTTGGCAGGCAGAGCAGGCGAAGTCACAGGAGAGTGTCTGACAGAGCCAGAACTTTCTCTCTGGTTCTGCTTTTAGCTGGTGGTTTGCAGTCGTAAGGGGAAATTGACAACCAGAAACCGTAATGGAGAAGGACACAGCTGTATGAATGGAGAGGACGCCTTCATGCAGAGTGAATGAGGAGAGCACGCTGGGGATTTCTACACTGGGAGGAAGTGCTGAGGATTACGGTGCATCCTCCTAGAAGTCAAGGGTAGGCATTCCTTTGAATGAATTATGCAAAGTTTAGCAATGATATATGTGTTTAATATATATAAATAAGCTTGAGAAACCCTCTTACTTCTTTAGAGTCACATTTCTCATGGCAGCTACTGGTTCTGCATGGCCTCTCTTAGCTGTCTCTGCAGTCCCCAGCCTTCCTTGTTCTTCGGGCCTCCATTTGAAGCGTTCAGGAAGACTCTTTTCTCAGGAGTGGCCAAGTATAGAAAACTTCCTCCCCCTTCCTCATCCTACTGCAGGATCCTAGACTCCACATATGCAGATTGACCTCCCATGATGGATGTGTTGCTGCTGCTGCTAAGTCGCTTCAGTCGTGTCCGACTCTGTGCTACTCCATAGACGGCAGCCCACTAGCTCCACCGTCACTGGGATTCTCCAGGCATGCACACTGGAGTGGGTTGCCATTGCCTTCTCCAATGCATGAAAATGAAAAGTGAAAGTGAAGCCACTCAGTCGTGTCCGACTCTTAGCGAACCATGGACTGCAGCCTACCAGGCTCCCGTGTCGCTGGGATTCTCCAGGCACGAGTACTGGAGTGGGTTGCCATTGCCTTCTCTGCATGATGTATGTGGTTCTCCACTAACCCTTGAAGGTGCTCCGGTTCTTCCAGCCCCCAAGCAGGCACCTGAGTCCATGACCTGGGCTTTTCTCCACCCATCTCCCCCCCACCTCTAGTCTATGTCTCAAGAATCACATTCAATCCCCCCTCAAATTGTCCATTGTTCCTTCTATGACCCAGGGTTGGTGACCCCGTTCCCTCTTTATTAAGGTGAATTCAGTATAGGTTTTTCTTGTAGGATCAGGCTTTGGGTCAGGTTTTATTCAAAGCTGTGTGCAAGTCCGTTTGTTTTTTTCGAATTACTTTTATTTTCTCTACTGAAAAACAAGAGTAGTCTTCTACAAAATATAGTACAAAGCAAGTATCTTATGAATGATAAAGATTTAAACTCTATGAACAGCCTAAATATTTCTATAATTTAAATAAATAAATAAATATTACAACTTTTTATGATATGAAAAATGGATTCTTAAATCTGTTTTAAACAATTATGGTAACTAAACCTTTAACATACATTTAAATAAGCCCATATATTAGCTATTATTTATATGTCATCAGACACAAAAATAGAGTTAAAGGTTGCACTTTGAGTCTTAGAAAATAGCCATTTAGTTGACCAGATGAACTGTTTTCAGACTCAATGCCTTCTTTATTTCCTGAGTTTTCTGATGAGCTTGTTGGCTAAGACCAAGCATCTTCTGATTTGCATGCTGACAACCTCCCAGGCACAGCGCCTGTATTCTTTGAGATACACACTGATTCGCTGGAAGTAACCCTTCACAGCCAATCTGGAGTTCTCACTCCCTAGAGGTGACTGTTCCAGTGTCCTTCCCTCCCTCAGACACGTGTCCAGGTCCTCCAGCTGCTGATCAAGTCCCACGAGGAATCTGTCCAGGAGGCTCTCGTCCCGACCTGCAGAAGAGCCCGTGGTGCTGAAGAGCTGGAAGGTCTGCTGGAGCAACTCGCGCACAACAGCTGTGGCTTCTGTCTTCTCACGCCTGGTCCCGGGCACCAGGGTCTGAGGAATCTGAAGTCAGTCCTGTCCCTCAGACAGGACACAGTGGGCACTCTCTCCATCTGACGCCAGCGTGTGAAGCTTTCCAGATTGCCGTGGCCGGCAGGCAGCTCACAGCCCAGGGAGCACGTGGGGCTGGAGCAGAGCATCACCAGGGCCCGCAGCACAGAGACGGGGAGGGCCACTGGGATGCTGGGGGCTTGCAGGACCGCCTGCAGGGGAGGCCTAGGCCCGTTCTGAGGGCTTGGGGTGATGGGTGGCTCTTAAAGAGTCAGTCGAGAAACTTTCATTTTCTGGGTTTTTCCACATTTTTCCCTTTCCTTTCTTTTTCTACTCTTTGTAATGAAATCAATAAAAGTGCTAATTTTTGCCATGAGTGCCTAGGTGGGGGACATCAAATCATGCATGCCACTGTGGTTGATAGCCACACAGCCGTATATTATGCTTTTCACACCTCCTTAGTTGTTTCTGGGAGAAGAGTCTGATCAAAGTCAGAGAAGGGACAAATATTCATACAATTGTGGCTTTTCCAGGTCACCAAGAAATGTTCAGTATGAAAAGAGCTTATAAGAGAAGCTTTTAATTTTTCTCATTTTCCCCTCATTTACCCTTTTCTCCCTTCTTTAAAAAATTTCATTTATGTGTGTACCCTTACCATATCACCTGAGTAGGCCTTAAGCTCCCTGGAGACATTATAGGGAACAATATCACTGATATCATTTGTTAAAAATGAGTTATTTTGCAACTATAATCCACAAGGCACTTTTTAAGGTGCTGGTTGTCCTAAACACTTCATGTTTGCCTGTGTTTATTTCTCTTTCTCCTCTACCACTGCAATATTTCAGAGGATACTTTGCTTCAGTCTCTGTGTGATGGTGCAGATAATCTCATCTCCTTAGATATTTCACGGGGAAGTGATAATCTACCATGCACTCAGGGATACTGAGGTTGCAATGACATTTCTCCTTGTAATGCATGTCTTTACCAATTCTGTAAGGTACAGATAATTTTTAATAATATTAATGACAGAAATTTTTGCATGCAGCCTCTCAGCAAAGTGTTTTTAATAAACATGAATTAATCTTCACAGCTTTCCTATGAGATAATTACTATAATTATTGACATGTTTGCAAATACTGCTGCTAAGTCGCTTCAGTCGTGTCCGACTCTGTGCGACCCCATAGACGGCAGCCCACCAGGCTCCCCCATCCCTGGGATTTTCCAGGCAAGAGTACTGGACTGGGTTGCCATTGCCTTCTCCAGTTTGCAAATAAGGAAACTGAAAACTCAGAGAGATTACTTAACTTGCTAACAGTCAGGATTAACTGCATAAATGGTACTTGACCACTATACTCTTCAGCCTCCACATTATTCCTCATTAACCTTAAGCATTCTCCTTTAGCTACATAACATACAGCTGTAATTAAGTAATCCCTCTAATTATGTAACATTTAACTGCCCTGAGAGATTGTAAGTTCCCTAAAGGCAGTAATGGCACATGTGGAGAATCCAGGAAGGTGTCTGTCCCAGAGGAAGTGCACAGAGGGGTCTCTGTCCCATTGTTTTTCGTCACTAAGGCATGTCCACTCTCTTTGATCCCACGGACTACAGCACGCCAGTCTTCCCTGTCCTTCTCTATCTCTCAGAGTTTGTTAAAATTCATGTTCATTGAGTCGATCCAATGCGATCGAATCATCTCATCCTCTGTTGACCCCTTCTCGTCCTGCCCTCACTCTTTCCCAGCATCAGGGACTGGGCTCTTCCCATCAGGCGGCCAAAGTATTGGAGCTTCAGCTCTGTCCCAGAAGTAGTTCTAAGAGGACTATCCACACCAAAGTTTGAGTAGACCTAGTATCTGAAGACAGTTTCAGAAAATGAGAATCTTCTGAAAACAAAGATAGTAAGAGAAATTTGAATGGATTTTTTAACTTTCTGGATAATTTCTCAAAATATTATCTCAGGTGGAGACCGAGACTCTCAGAGTTGTTGTTTAGTTGCCATAATCTGCCAGGCTCCTCTGTAGAGCTCAACAAAACACCACTTAACGATTGAAACTTATCAGGTGCAAAGGGAACTGTGTACTCAGCTGTCATCTGATGATTGTATCATCCCTGGGACGAGAGAATGGCACTTTTGTGACAATGAAGAATAGGAGTTGGAAAGGAAGACCTTACTAAGTGTTCCTCTAAAATAGGAAGCACATTGTCAGAGCAGACAGCTCGGTCCAGTGCATGAGACAGTGGACATGGGGCAAGATCCCTGGGTTGATGTCACAGCTCCAGCCTGCACTGCCTGTGTGACCTGTGGCACTACGGTTTCTCCTCTTAAATGGAACTGATCATCACAGAAGTTTCACTGGATTTTTCTGAAGATTGTAGGACGTAACGTACTTCTGACAATGCTTGGACATATAAACATTCAGTATCTGTTAACTGTTTCCACGAGGCAGAAAATTCGCACATCCATCTATGGAAACTGGATAGAATTTCCCAGAGATGACCTGCTTCCTTCCGTTAATGCTCAGCTCACTGGTCAACATTATCACATCTAATCTCATCTCTGGTGAACATGATGTGCTGTCCAAACACTACATCTAGTAGCTTCCAGGGAACAGCTGACCTCTCACACATGAATAGGGTGACTGTGCACTCGGTATCCCAGTCTCTCTTCAGGGTGAGTTAATAGGTTTACATCCTCAGAATCCAATAACCTCGACGAAGAGTGAGAAATGTAAACAGACAAATAAAGATAAATAAATAGATACTGGGAGTTAGCAGAGTGGTCCACTATCCTTTTAGGTAACACTGTACCTAAGAGCCTGCCACCCTCCTTGGCTCTGTCTGCAGCTGAACAGTGTCACATAAGCTGCTCTGAAATCTGTCATCTGTAGAGCTCTGCATCCCTGTTCGTGTAGTTAAGTGACATTTTGTCATCTGGCAGAGATGTCACTGTAGTTTTTTTCACTACATCAATTCATTTCTCTTTACCTTTGTGCATTACTTCTTCATTCACTGCTTACTTTTAATTTCTAGGAATGTTGAATGAGTGGAAAATTTAGATCTCTTGAAAAATCACGGAGGAAATATGTTAACTGTTCCATTCATTTATGTTCTCTGTTCCTGTTTTTGCAATAAACCTCAAAGTGGAAATAGAAAAGATTGTAGGAGCGTTAGCACAGCTTTTACAAACTGAAATACAAATGACAAAGAAGAGGCAGCAATATGAAAACTGCATAAAAGTACCTAAGAAAAAGGTGGGTTCCCTGACGTGGCGGGACACTGGCCTGGGCTAAGAAGGCGCATTCTAACCACTGAACACTTGGACAGCAGCGGTGGTTACACTTTATTTCCATGAGAGTGACTTTGGAGGACTCATCATCTTGGTATAAGCTTAGTTTGTAACCAGGAAGAGTTAATTTTGAATTTATACTGGTTCTGCTTCTGTGACTTCAACTCTTTTCATCCCAGAAATTCACATTTGGGAAGGCCAGAATCACAGATAGATATGACATCCTTGTTGACATGACATGAGATATTCCATTTCACACCACCCATGAAGTGACTGTAAGGAAGTGCAACCAACACATCCTCCTACCTGGGGCTTGCTTGCTATTCTGGGAGATATTTTTAGGAAATAAAAGTCTTTTACTTTGTTTCCTCACCTCCCCCATCTCTGATTGAAAAGAGAATCTGACATCCAGGAGCCCCACAAGATGGTTATTTTGAGGCACTGGCCTTTCATCTTCTCAGTCAGCCACTTCCCGAATGAAGTCCTTTCCCGATCCCAACACCTCGTCTTGGATTCACTGATTTACCCTGCTGCAAGCAGAGCCACTTGGCCTCTGTAACAAGCTCAGCATAGTGATTGGCACCTAATAAATGTTTAGTAATTTTCTCAGTTATGGAGAGTAAATAAAACCAAAATTGGCAAATTGAAAGTTCTGCTGCAGAGAAGAAGGTGAGCTCCATGCATATAAAGTCAGATATTTTTCACATCTGATTAAGTTTTTCAAGAGGAATATGCAGAGGGAGCAAAGAAAGATTTGAAAAAGAGTCTAACAAAGCTTCCCTAAAAGTTGATCTTAGCATCAGGAAGAAAGATCCAATAGCTCTTAATATATCCCTAGTTCAAAGTTACTGAGATGATAAGCATTCCATTGAGTTAGAACGTCTGCTTCTTTAATGAATACATTTGACTTCAAGGTAAGGACACAGAAGAGCGGACCCTCACGACAGATCTCCAGGCTCTTGAAGTGAAAGGCAAGCCCAGAATGAGGTAGTGCATGAATCTGGGTAGACTCAGAATGCGAACATTTTGGACTTCATATTTAAGAGGCACACAGCAGAAGATCCTTAGATGAAATGGAGATGAAACAAAGCTCACAATCGCTCATCTCAACCGGAATGCTTCCTTGTGGAATTGACCAGTGGCGCTTCATCTCCTCAGTGATGACACTCATGATGCTCATCTTTAACCCCATCTCTTCCTCTGAGTCCATGAACTGCCTCAGAGCCTTGACTTGGAAAAGCAGGAGACCTTCACATTTGGATCAAATAAACACAATCTCTCTCTTTCCTGTCTGGGATACAGGAAAGACTTCAGATTCCCTCAGGAGCAGGTGAGTGGCGGCCAGCTGCAGGAGGCCCAGGCCATCTCTGTGCTCCACGAGATGCTCCAGCAGAGCTTCCACCTCTTCCACACAGAGCGCTCCCCTGCTGCCTGGGACACCATCCTCCTGGAGCAGCTCCGCACTGGACTCCATCAGCAGCTGGACGACCTGGACGCCTGCCTGGGGCAGGTGACGGGAGAGGAAGACTCTGCCCTGGGAAGGACAACCTCACACTGGACCTGAAGAGGTACTTCCAGGGCATCCATGTCTACCTGCAAGAGAAGGGATACAGCGACTGCGCCTGGGAAACTGTCAGAGTGGAAATCACGAGGCGCTTTCTGTGTCAACAAGTTCCTAAGAAAACTCAGGAAGTTAGAAGGAACCTGATCCTCAGTGACTCGTGTCCTAGCTCAGACACTTCAAGGTTCAGTCATTTCCAAAACTCTGATTTCTGCTCAGCGATGAAAGAGTTTGAGTGACAACTGATATTGGCATTAATGTTGAGAATATCAATACCAGCTGCTTTTAGAATTAGAAGAAATATATCTGATGCCCTGTGGCTGAATCTTATGGAATATCATGTTTTTGTATGAATGTAACTCATTTATTTATATTAATTCACTTATTTTCACGGTACTTGCATTTCTATGTTCTGTTTATTACATGCATGCGTGCTATGCATGCTGAGTCGCTTCAGTCGTCTCCGACTCTATGCGACCCTATGGACAGCAGCCCAGCAGGCTCCTCTGTCCACAGGATTCTCTAGGCAGGAATACTGGAGTGGGTTGTCATTTCCTTCTCCAATTTATTCCATAAGAATATATAATTTTCTTTAATAAAAATGTACCTTTTATTTACTCATGACATTTATTTGAAGACATGTTTCTTCCTCTTCCTTTTGGATCTTTTCCCAGAGGCCGAATGCTGTAAAACGACATAGAGAAAGATGCTGTGCAGTTCATTCCTTTATTTGTGGGCCTTGTGCAGAGAGTCTTGAGTGTGAGAGGCAGAGGCCCCGACCTCACAGAGCTCACACTGGAGCAAGGACATTGCCATGAAAGAAGTAGGCATAAGATAATTAGGTATTTACATCTGGGCTCTGGGCTGCACAGAAGAAGTATCAGATGCTGATGGCAGTGAGTATCCTGGGAAGCTCATTTAGACCACGTTTAAGCGACTTAGCAGCAGCAGCACTAGCAGTCTCCCCAGGGAAGTAATCCGAAGTATGAGACTTGAAGAATGAGCATGAATTTGTCAAGTAACTCATGAAGAGCAAAATAAAAAAATAATAATACACAACAAAGCACGGCGTGTAGAGTGTCCCTGCAGCAGGAATGGCTCTGGTGCTTTTAAAGGCGTGAACAAGACCAGAGTCGGTAGACTGTACTGATGCCTGCAGGAGGTAGCATGGCATGGCCCTGGAGACATGGAAAAGGGCCCAGCGATAGACTCTTGAATGATGTTAGATTTTATCTTAGGAACCAAGGAAATTACTTGCAAATTTAAAGCTACAGAGCCACTGGGACCAAAGCAGACACAGGGAAATTCCTGAAACCAGCAGTTCGCAAAGTGTGGTCTGTGGGCCTCTGCAGATCCCCAGGACACTCTACAGGGATTCATGAGGTACAATAATTATTATAGTGATATCAAGATCTTATCTTTTTCGCCACAGGAACAACTTCTCCTGGTGGCACAGATGCAGCGCTGGGTAAGACTCCAGTGCTGTGGTGTGGATCAAAGCAGGGGCACCTCAGTGCCTAGTGATTGTCCTGTTTTTACGTATAATATACTTGAAGTTTGAGAAAAGGACAGTTTCATGTAAGAAGATCCCTAGTGAAAGAGCAAGATGATGAATTTTATGAAATCTTCACTTTGGAGTACATATTTGAAAAATCCTCTCCGTTGTAGTCTTGTTGACATGTCGTGTGGCAAGCACGTCCGCTGCGTGCATGGTGACTGTTCTCAGGAGAAGCCCTTGGATGACGATTATTTGAGTTATGAGCTAAACTACCACTCTCTTGATAAAACCAAGCTTTACTTTAGAGACTGACAGTCAAATCACGGTCACTCAGAAGTGAGCATTTGACAGATATTTTCTTATACTATTTCTATTAATGTATACGAATATTCTTGTTGACTTTAATGAATGAGGCCAATCTATTTTCAATTCACATTTCCAGGATATGAATTCATCTCAGTGTGTAGCTTTGCTTCTGAAAATTTGAAGAGTAGTGATTTAATATCCGTGAGTTACAAAATTTCCAATTTTATGGTTTAATTTTGACTTGACATAATTTATCAGGATGATGTTACATCTTGAAATGGTGCTTTAAAATAATATTAAAATTAATTGCAGGCATTGTGATCTGGGCACACAATTATACAAATATTTTTCCCAGGGTTGAATTATGGAGATTTTATGTGAAGTCAATGTGTGATAATTTTCATGGATGGTTTATAGATATTTGAAACAAGTTATATTTCTATTCTAGGTTAAGGGCCCAAGAGTGTTAAACACTAATTCCTCCTCATAATTATAGTTTCAATTCTTCTCTTTACTACTTTATATATGGTTTTTAAGAAACTAGTAGCATTGTCCTGGGCTTCCCAGGTGGAGCTAATGGTAGAGAACTTGCCTGCCAATTCAGGAGACAAGAGCAGACACCAGTTTGATGCCTGGGTCAAAATGATCCCCTGGAGGAGGGCATGGCAACCCACTCCAGTATTCTTGCCTGGAGAATCCCATGGACAGAAGAGCCTGGCAGCCTATGGTCCATAGAGTCCCAAAGAGTCAGACACAACTGAAGCGACTCAGCTCAAGCACAGCATTCAGGGTAAACCTCAGTGCTCCGGTGTTTCTGTTCACATTGCTATATAATGTTATATTTTTTACTCATTGTTTTATACCATTTGAAATTTAGCTCAAGCATTTAAAAAATTTAATTATAAATTCAATGTGTTTCTTACGTATATTCAACTTCTTTCTCACAAAGAATAATTTCTTTCTCATGTGTTTATTTCTGGAATTCTCAAGTGTATGGATATTGATATTAATGACAAAGATCTCATTGATATTAACATTGCCACTTCTAATTATTTCCTACATTATATTTTCATGCTCTGTATTGGCCCCCTTCTGTGTTGCCCTTGTTTTGCTATTAAGTATTTAGTATTATTTGATTTTAGGTTTTTCTTCCTCTTCCAAGTAATAATGGAGTTTGTGTATTAAATCAATCAATAGGATCTTTTATGTTTAAGCAGATTCTATTAATATTTTATTATTTTAACCTTTGTCAGTTTGGGTCTCAAATGTATTGGATTTACGCTTTACTTTTAACGTGACTTTTACATGTTTTTTGACCCTTGTCATACTCCATTCAGTTCTCCAACAGTCATTTCTTTTAGTAAATATATAATGTTAAAGCAATGTAGAGTTTCTCTGAATCCTTGAATGAAAAACTGAACAACTAAAACTGCAAAATTTAAAGTAATTTGAGACTTCCTTGGTCTTTCAGTGGTTAGAACTCAATATTTTCACTGCTGTGGGCCTGGGTTCAATCCCCAGTCAGGAAACTAATGCCTCTTAAGCCATGTGGCACAGCCAAAATAATAACAAACTCCTTAAAGTAACTTCCACTGATGTGACTAGTCACTTCTAGTTCTTACTAGGACTGTTGTTTTTAATCAACACAGCAAATGCTCACAAGTTACTTGATAGGAACAGAGATGCATGTGAAGCTATGTTCAAGTGTAAACACGGGAATGTCTAAAAGTTAAAGGAAAACATATTGTTTATTTAAGAAAATGAAAACACATTAATTTTGAATGCTGTTAGAATGATGGAAAGTTGGATGCAGTTTGCAAAATGAGTGCCATGTATTCTAAATATGATGATGGAATTTTTTGGAGTCCAGTGGTTAGTAAGGCCCTAATCAACTTAAATGAAACAACTCTCACTTTAAGGTGAAGCGTATGAGAATATAGCAATGAGTTTCATATTCCTATCTAGCTTGTAAACTTGCTCTGAAGGCAATTCTCGTCCTGGGAGTCAAAATCTTTTTGAGTGATGACGATGCTGTTGCCATCATTAGACATCATGTCTCCTGGCCTGTTCTTCAAGACTCCTATCAAGACTGCATCCAGGTACACGTACAGCTAAGGAAACAATGGGAAAATCTACACTCAGCGTCACATAGACTCTCTCATAAAACTACCCGGCAAGCTTTAACCAAGGAAGCAGGCGAACCAGGTGAGGTCTGAGAGGAGAGTTTAGCGGCCGGGCTTCCTTCATCACACCAGGCTCTCCACCTGTTCCTGGAAGTCTCTCATGGCCTTTCTTCAGGGATCCGTTATCCAGCGTTGGACCAGAGCAAGGAGCAAGCTACAGGACTGAGAGAATGAGGATCTGCGGCACCTCCGTCTGTGGTCTAGGTCCTCAGGCTTGCGGTCTTGGTGGACTAGTGAGTGATGCCGTCATGAACAAACAGGAGCTGGAGTTACACTTCCACGTACGGGCTGTGGTCAAATACTGGCTTCAGTTCAGTTCAGTTCAGTCACTCAGCTCAGTCATATCCGACTCTTTGCAACCCCATGGACGGCAGCACGCCAGGCTTCCCCGTCCATCACCAACTCCCGGAGTTTATGCAAACTCATGTCCATTGAGTCAGTGATGCCATCCCACCATCTCATCTTCTGTCGTACCCTTCTCCTCCCTCCATAAATCTTTCCTAGCATCAAGGTCTTTTCAAATGAGTCAACTCTTCACATCAGGTGGCCAAAGTATTGGCATTTCAGCTTCAATATCAGTCCTTCCAATGAACATTCAGGACTGATTTCCTTTAGGATGGACTGGTTTGATCTCCTTGCAGTCCAAGGGACTCTCAAGAATCTTCTCCAACACCACAGTACAAGCGCATCAGTTCTTTAGCGCTCAGCTTTCTTTATAGTCCAGGTCTCACATTCATACATGACTACTGGAAAAACCATAGCTTTGACTAGATGGACCGTTTTGGCAAAGTATGTCTCTGCTTTTTAATATGCTGTCTAGGTTGGTCATAACTTTTCTTCCAAGGAGCAAGCTTTTTATTCCATGGCTGCAGTCACCATCTGCAGTGATTTTTGAGCCCAGAAAAATAAAACCAGCCACTGTTTACACTGTTTCTCCATATGTGCCAGGAAGTGATGAAACCGGCTGCCATGATCTTAGTTTTCTGAATGTTGAAATTTTTCACTCTCTTCTTTCACGTTCTCAAGAGGCTATTTTGTTCTTCACTTTCTGCCTTAATGATGGTGTTATCTTCATATCTGAGGTTATCTATATTTCTCCCGGCAATCTTGACCCCAGCTTGTGCTTCATCTGGCCTAGTGTTTCTCATGATGTACTCTATGTATAAGTTAAATGAGCAGGGTGATAATTTAGAGACTTGACGTACTCCTTTTCCTATTTGGAACCAGTCTGTTGTTTCATGTCCAGTTCTAACTGCTGCTTCCTGAGCTGCATACAGATTTCTCAAGAGGCAGGTCAGGTGGTCTGGTATTCCCATCTCTTTCAGAATTTTCCACAGTTTATTGTGATCCACACAGTCAAAGGCTTTGGCATAGTCAATAAAGCAGAAATAGATGTTTTTTTCTGGAACTCTCTTGCTTTTTCGATGATCCAGTGGATGTTGGCAATTTATTCTCTGGTTCCTCTGTCTTTTCTGAAACCAGCTCAAACATCTGGAAGTTCACGGTTCATGGATTGTTGAAGCCTGGCTTGGAGAATTTTGAGCATTAGTTTGCTAGCATGTAAGATGAGTGCAATTGTGCAGTAGATTGAGCATTCTTTGGCATTGCCTTTCTTAGGGATTGGAATGAAAACAGACCTTTTCCAGTCCTGTGGCCATTGCTGTGTTTTCCAAATTTCCTGGCATATTGAGCTTGCTGCTGCTGCTGCTAAGTTGCTTCAGTCCTGTCTGACTCTGTGCGACCCCATAAACGGCAGCCCACCAGGCTCCCCCGTCCCATATTGAGCTTAGAGATTGGCTATATTTGTTTCCTCTGAACTCCAGCTGGGAAGAAAGCAGGAAATTAGAAATCAAAAACGGTTGGCTGTCCTGCCAATTTAAACACAAAGTAGCAAATACAGAAGTGAAGAGAAAACAATTCTCACTCACAGTAGTGATTCTAGTAATGTGAAATGTATGTTCATTAGACGCACATATTCATCTTCTTTTTCAATAATGGGAAAAAATGGATTTTCATTATTACATGCATTCGCCTTTTTCCTCTATTTTTGTATCCTTAGCCATGGACATTTTATGGCCATATCATTTTTTCCAATGTATCAATTTCATACATTAAACCTATCCATTTTTCACTTCCATATAGTGAATTCATTATTTCTCTATTGTTTTATTATTTTTCTTGATGAAACATACTTGACTCATATATTTGTTTTTGATGAGCCACAAATGATGTACAATGTAAAAAATAAGATAAAGTACTTTTCTCATGTTCTTGATAGTATTTCAGATCTAACATGGTTTCCAAGTAGGATTATACATTCTTTGTATAGAGTTTTATTACACATATAAGACACTGAATCATTTTCATTGTTATATTTTAACTAAATGTAGAAACATTCCAGCATTGGGACTTCCAGTGATAACTTGTGAACTCCAAGGGGTATATTGTTTTCTCATGTGAAACATAATAACATCTAAAATCACACACAAACGTTCCTTTGTGTTTCTCTAGTTTTATGGTTTTCTGCAGGGTTGTTGTTGTTTAGTCCATCAGTCATGTCTGACTCAGGGTCCTCTGGCAAGAATCCTGGAGTGGGTTGTCATTTCCTTGTAGAGGGGATCTTCCCAACCTAGGGATGGAACCCGCATCACCTGTCTCCTGCAGTGACAGGCAGATTCTTTACCACTAGTGCCATCTCATCTGTTAAACTGGAAGTTCACATAGAGTTTCATTAATTTTAACTTAGACAAGCATCAGGATTTAACATGGAAATGTTGTAGTCCCAAATTCTATTTAAATGTTCCAATTGTTGAAATATTTCTTTTGTATTTAGAATATTTCATTCTGTGTATCACAATTCAGATTGTATGCATGGAAAACAAAACAGGATTTTTTGGAATGAATATGCCAATCTCAGTAAATAAATTTTCCATTATAATAGCAATTTCAAAAATTAAATTTTGAAAATCTTCAGCCATCATGTAAAACAGAATCTCTATAGCATCTATTGTTTCCCTGACCTAAATTAACCACCTTTTTAGAGAACCAATTTGAGGCAGAGCTAAACCAGAACCCCCCCCCAAAAAAAAAACTTGTACATATACATATATAGTTGCATCAGTATTCAAAAAAATGAAGATCATGGCACACAGTCCCATCTCTTCATGGCAAATAGATGGGGAAAAAGTGACAACACTGTCAGATTTCATTTTCTTGGGGTCCAAACTTACTACGGATGGTGACTGCAGCCATAAAATTAAAAGACTCTGTCTCCTTGGAAGAAATTATATGAGAAACCGAGGCAGTGTGTTAAAAAGCAGAGATACCATGTTGCCAACAAAAGTCCATGTAGTCAAAGTTATGGTTCCTCCAGTAGTCATGTATGGATGTGATTTGGACCATAAAGAAAGCTGAGCGCCGAAGAATTCATGTTTTTGAACTGTGGTACCGAAGAAGAGTCTTGAGAGTCCCTTGGACTGCAAGGAGATCCAACCAGTCACTCCTAAAGGACATCAACCCTGAATATGCATTGAAAGTTCTGGAGTTGAAGCTGAAGCTCTAATACTTTGGTCATCTGCTGAGAAGAAACCTACCCTTTGAAAATGACCCTGATGCTGTGCAAGATTGAGGGCAGGAGGAGAAGGGGGCGACAGAGGATGAGATGGTTGCTTGGCATCACTGACTCAACGGACATGAGTTTGAGCAAACTGGGGAGACAGTGCAGTACGGGGACGCCTGGCATGCTACAGTTCACGGGGTCACAGACAGTCGGACACAACTAAGCGACTGAACAAAAATACATACACATATATAAACACACACACTTGCACAATATATATTAAATAAATATACACATGTGTGCTGCTAGTTTAACATAAAAGTGAAAGTGAAGTTGCTCAGTCGTGTCCAACTCTTTGTGACCCCATGGGCAGTAGCCTGCACCAAGCTCCTCCATCCATGGGATTTTCTAGGCAAGAATACTGGAGTGGGTTGCCATTTCCTTCTCCAGGGAATCTTCCCAACCCAGGGATCGAACCCAGGTCTCCCACATTGTAGACAGGTGCTTTACCATCTGAGCCACCCGGGAAGTCCTTTTAACATAAAGGGGTGACGAGCAAATGTTTATTGAACTGCTATCTTATCCTGTATTATTTATTTCCCTGCACCATAAATGTTACCTTATCAGCAGGATAACAGCAAGACTAATTCAGTGACTGTTAGTGGTATTAATAGACTAACCATAGTAATGTGTCAAATGCTTTATGTAGTGTTTCATCAATTGCGATTAATTTTATCTCTTAACTCTTTGTGGATACAAAAATTTGTTTTTGTTTATTTGACCTCACACACAGCATGTGTGAGATATTTTTTGAAGATCATTTTTAGAAAGACTGTCTTCCACTTTCCATTTCCAATATTTAGAAGATCAGGATGAGGCTCTTGGGCCTGAACCCAAATGAATGACTCACTCATCACGTTTTCTTCAGTCATCCTCATCTAGTTGCAAGGAACTGCCTCATTATCCTTTTCTTGTCTCCCTCAGGTAGTAAGGAAACAGCCTGTAATGTGTCTACACTGTGGATATTTCCCTGCAGGCAACGCCGTTGGGAATCAACTTGGACGTTTCTTCCAAAGGCCGATGATACTGTGAACGATGACAGGCATTCTTGTCATTCTCCCCAAAGCTGAACTTGGAGAAAAAGCATTTGGGTCAGACTGTATTTTAAGGAAGTGTGTGCAAGCAAGAACAATACTTGTTCCCCTTGACCCCTACCAGAATTTCACTTGAACAAATAGTGCAAACGTGAAACCTGGTCTCATGCCCTGTCAAGTACAAACTAGCACCTGCCACTGGCGCTTGCCATCTCCCTACAAGGATTAAATCATGTGCTCTTGCAGCTGCTGATTTTCAACACCCCTGGAAAGGAATCTCGGGTGGAAAGCAGAAGTGAGGGAGGCTGTGTGCAGGGAAAACTGGCAGAACAAGTCTTCAGAAGGTGAACTGTTTTCAGGAGCCCATTTTAACTTTACGGTTCTTCTATCTCCTCATAGCTAGAAAAGCATGGAAACCCTTCATGGTGACAACCGGTCTTGTGACTCCAAGAAACCTTCACGACACTGGCAGAAAACTTCCACGAAAAATAGGCACCTGATTGCATGTATTGCCCCTTCACCAAAATCCCATATATCCCTCTGTGTGTCTTTGGAGCAGCTTCTCAGAGCTTTCTGAGGTACTGTCTCCTGGGCTGCAGTCCTCATTCTGCCCCCCAAACACTTAACTTTCAATTTTGCATTTTTGAAAGTCAGCACCCTGAACTTATCTCTTCATCCATTCATCACCTAATAGTTTCCCAACTTGCTTGCAGTGAGATTCCCATGAGGATAAACCCAGGCCACGGAACGCGAGGGGAAGTGCTCTCACCCTGTATAGTCCTGGTGCTTGGAAGCATCCCGTGAGCCACCAGACTTCATACCTTTACTGCCGAGTGTACTAGATCGAAGTAGCAGAGACAAACTTGGAGTCACATACTGATGATGGAAAAAGCCACAGAAGAGAAGGTCCCATGTCTCTGAATCACCCTTTGAACGAGAGCAAACCAGAAGGTTCACCTCATCCGGAAGGCCTGCATTGTGCTCTTCAGAGAAGGAAAGATAAGTTTCCATGATGATGAAAATCCACACAGTTTATTCTTTATCTCCATAGCACCTAGAATTAACTGAAAAAGATATTGAAGAACAGAGGATCCTGGAAACCTGTCCATGAGAAAGAAACTCTGAACGCTGGGTATAGAAAATACCAGCCCCACAGACATCAAGAGATCTTTTCAATGATGATCACAAGATCTTTATACAAGAAAAGACATTCTGCTCTGTTGTCCACACCTGCTTCTGGAAAATCATGATTTTCTTTTCCGTTTTCAGTGCCTGAGGAAGTATGAGCTGCAATCGCTTTGGAACAGGAAGCAAACAATAATGGAATTCATTAGCGAGTGTTACAAATATAAACACTCTCATTGTTGCCATTTCTTTGAGGATTTTTACATGAGAGAAGGCACTTTTCATTTCCACTCTGACAGCCTCTCAGGCAAAGTGGCTGTATTCCAGCTCCCTGAGGTAGAGATGGATGCCCTGGAAATACTCCCGGGCAGGAAGTTCCCTGAGAAGAGCACAGACTGTCTCCTTCCATCGGCTCCAGTTGTTTCAGGCTCTGATCCGGGCTGCAGGGTAGCACGGCTGTCCTCCATGGTGAAGAGTTGGAAGCTCTGCTGGAGCATCAGATAGTGGTTGCAGGGGCCCTGAGTCATCTGCACTGGAGTGATGATCTCTCATTTCCGAGGAAATCTCAAGTCGGCTCTGTCCTTTAGGCGCGACTGAGAGCGGATCCTTTGCATCTGTTTCAGGTGTTTGGAGATTTCCCTGTGTTTCTGGCGGTGGATCCCAGGTTCCTTCCAGCGAAGAGAGCAAGCAGGGATGCAGCAGCTCCTTCCACCAGCAAGTGGATGTGGGCCATAGAGAATGTCAGTGCTTCTGCAGACGGCCGGCAGGGGGCGCGCGAGCACCGCGAAACGATGTGAAAGAGCCCTGAGATGGACCCGCAGACCGCCTGCTTCTCCAGGCAACCGCGAGAGCGCGAACACTGGGGATCCATCGTTTTTGCTTCGAATCGCAATCGTGGGAGAGTTTTCAGTTGACTCTCGTGGGGCTGCTGGAGAGACAGGACGCAAAGGTTCCACAGAGCTTTTAATAGGAGCACTGATTCAAGGGTGCGCATATCATTAGCCCTTTTGTGGAAAAGGCCTGGATTCCGCTGTCCTGAGTCGGGAGCCAGAATCTTGCATTTTCGGAAAGATCGCCTGAGTAGTGGGCTTTCTTTCCACATGTCAACCGGAACTGGCCATGTTTGAGGAACAGACCCCCAAGGCAGGGGTTCGAGCGAGATTAGGCTGATTTTACAGATTGGCGCTCCCTTCAGGCGCGATGGAACCCACAGCTCAAAGGGCCCGGCAGCGGTGATGGGATTATTGGCGATGCAAGGATGGACAGCGTTGTGCCCAAAGTGAAACTAGAGGGTGAACAAGACACTCCTGGTGTCGGCTCATATGGGCCCTTGCTGACCTAGTGAAACAGTGTCTGGGGTAGGGGCGGGGTGGGGGGAGCGCGGCGAACACTCTGGAATCCCGCGTTGGCTTGAAGACCATAAGCTGTGGAAGGATGGGAGGGGGTCGTGCACCAGGTGAAACACGGGGGAGTGGGCGTTGCGCACACGGAGCGCGGCGGCTCAGAGACTATTCCCTGTGGGACCTGCTGGGGCGTTGCTCACACGGTCGCATCCCGCGGTGGCTAGGAGGCGCTTTGCTGTGGGATGATGGAGAGCGTTCGGCACCAAGTGGAACACAGTGGCCGCGATGAGACTATTGGCTTTAGGACGATTGGGGGGCGGAGTAGGGGTCGGGCTGGACGGTCGAATCCCGCGGTGGAGCCAAGACTATGTGCTGTGGGACTATGGGAGGGAGTTCGGAACAAAATGAAACACAGTGGCCACAATGACAGTATCGGCTATGGGATGATACCCGGCGGTGGCGATGAGCCTATTTGCCCTGGGACAATGGCAAGAGTTGAGGTCCAATTTAAACCCGGAGGTGGGGATGAGGCCTTGGGTGATCTGAGTATGGGTCAGCTTTGAGGAAAAGTGAAACACCGCGGAGGAGATGGGATTCTTGGCGATGGGAAGGCAGGACAGCGATGTGGTGCACAAAGGGGAAACCGGAGGCGGCCGTGAGCCTATAGGCGATGGGAGCACGGGCGAACGTTGGGCATAAATGGGAAAGTGGTGGTGCCTCTGAGAAGAGTGGACGGCGTGGCGGACAAAGTGAAAGCCAGCATCGGCGATGAGACATTTGTCTACGGGGACTATGCGAGGGCGTTGCTCATGTAGGGGAGCCTGGCGCTGGCCAGGAGACTATTCCCTATGGCACGATGGGAAGGCGTTATGCACAAAGTGAAACAGGGCGGTAGGATGAGATCTTGGGCGATGTCCTTGGAGTTGAAGTGAAACACCGCTTTGCCTATGAGTCTATAGGCGCTGGGGGGCAAAAAGGGGAAGTCAGCGGTGGTAAGGAGTCTTGGTTTTCAGAGGATAGATAGCTTTGGGGACGAAACGAAAGCCAGCATGGGCGTTGAGACAGACAGCTTTGAGACTATTGGCTTAGGGACGATGCCTATGGGCGATGAGACCTTATCAGAACATCGCAGACAAAAGAGAACTCGTTGGTGGCTTGCAGAGCATTCCCTATGGCAGGATGGGAAGGCGTTGCGAACAGAGTGCATTTCAGCCCTGCAGGGGAGATGAGACCTTGGGCGATGGGACCGTCGGAGGGCGTTCCGGACAAAGGAGGACCCTGAGATGACGATGAAACTATCGGTGTTTGCCCTAAGAAGTCGGAGGCCTTGCGGCATGTGTAAAACAGCGGAGGCCATGAGAATATTGGCGATAGGACGCTGGGACAGAGTCCTGCAAGACGTGAAATCCGGCGGGGGTGGGCGGTGGGTAAGGCTGTTGCAGATAAGGCGGTTGGAAAGTGTTGCGGACAGAGTGAAAGCTGACGTCCCGATGAGACAAGAGGCTGTGGGGCACTGGGGGCGGCGTTGCCTCACTTTAGATGCTGTGGTGGGTAAGATTATTCGCTGTGGGACGTTGGGAGGGCTTTGCGCTGAAAGTGAAGCACAGCGGAAGCGATGAGACTATTGGCTATGGGGTGATGGGAGGGCGTTTCTCACACAGGGGAGCCCTGCTTGGCTCTGAGAGGAGGAGTCCGCGTTTTGGACAAAGTGAAACATGACGGTGGCGGGAAACTACTGGTGGTGGGACGATTGGACAGCTTTGAGACAAAGTTAAACCCTGCGGAGGGATGAGACTACCGGACGATGGATGGGTGTGGTCCACACAGGGGACCCTGGAAGTGGCGACGAGACTATTCGCTGAGGCAGGATGGAAAGGCGTTGGGCACACAGTGAAACACGGTGGCAGCGCTGAGGCTTTTGGCTTCGAGTTGAAGGGACGGCTTCGCGGACAAAGTGAAAGCGAGCATAGGTGATGAGACAATCGGCTTGGGGCGGTGGCACCGCGGCGTGGACCAAGTTAAACCGGGCGGTGGGGGTGAGACTGTGAGAGATGGGACGATGGGAGGACCTTGAGGACAAAAGGGAGCCAGGGGGAGTCAGTGAGGCTATAGGCTTAGAGCCATTTTGGACAACGTGAGAAACAGCCAAGGCGATGAGACTGGCCATGGGACCCTGGGAGTGCGTTGCAGCCAGAGGAGAAGTCAGCGGTGGTCAGGAGACAAATAAGCATGGGACGGTTTGGGGGACTTTCTGGGGATGAGAAGGAACGCGGCCACCACCTGGGTCAGGGACCAAAGAAGTGTGCGCCCCTGGAATGCTCTGGAATTTTCAGGGTCTTTCAAGGATTTGGCCTTGAAGTGTGGGGAGTAAGTGTTGAATAGCTGAAAACTAGGAATATCTTTAAAAGCACAGCACTTTATTTTTTTGAATTAATTTTATATTGAATTATATACTTATTGTAAATGAAATATTTCATGTTTCCAATTTTATAATAAATTTATAGAAGATATTTTAAATATTAAGCTTAGAATATTAAAATACATTTTGCATATAACAGTAGCATTTTATTAAGCTTTAAACTATAT
Organism: Budorcas taxicolor; assembly: GCF_023091745.1. Taxonomy (NCBI): domain Eukaryota; kingdom Metazoa; phylum Chordata; class Mammalia; order Artiodactyla; family Bovidae; genus Budorcas; species Budorcas taxicolor. Next base: position 26,369,892 of record NC_068917.1, on the reverse strand, counting down.
TTTCTGTGTACTGAAACAAGTATTTAATATCGTTTTACTTTTCTATCTTTCACGGAAGTAAACTTAATATTTTCATGATTACTTTTCTCTTATTTTTAATTGAGTGAATTACCATCTTTGACAATTTCTAATGACCCCCAAGACAGTCTTAAGTAATTTTCGACTTATGTTCCTGAAACCTCTTTCTGAGGACTGCGTTGTTGGAAATAAGGGTTAGAGTGTACAAGCAACTGAGGACATTTAGAAGGTCAGAATTTTTCATTTACTTTAGTAAGGATTTTATAAATTAGGTGGAATTTGCTAAATTTTATTGGCATAAAGAAGGCTTACCTTGTAAGACTCTCAAATGTAAGGTGGTGTACATTTTACCCCAATTAAAAAAAGAGAGAGACAAAAACCCCACATCATATAGAGGGGCCCTCCAGCATGAGCTGTCTGGTACATTTAAAGTGAACAAGACAAGCGCAGGTAGACTGTGTGGACACATGGAGAGCATGCATATAACTCGGACATTCCTCATGGCTTCCTTGCATTTTAAATTCCTCAAATGCAGGGGCCAGAAACTCTACTACTCTACAGGCTTGTTTGGCGATGAATATCTCCAAGGTGCTCTGCAATTTTTAATCTGTGTTGTCACAGAAATCAACTTGACATTGAAACTGCCACGCTGACTTTTGTTTCATAATTTATTTCTCATATAAAAGTTTAAACAAATATATAATGCATAAATCAATTTAAAAATAGCTTACAGTTTTTAACTGTCCATTGAAATCAGTGCCTTGCATCGTCATTTACTTCAAGAGTCTCTGCTGCTGAAGAGTCTCACCTCAAAGTCACATTGTCCCTTCCCAGAGCCACAGGTGGGAGATGTTCAGTCCCGGAGGTAACCTGTTAGGCTCTTCAGGAAAGAAAAGTTCCTGAGCAATTGCACTTGCATGACTGTCCAGGCACACCTGTTGTGCTCCTTGGACTTGAGGTACTGCACGAAGTTGAAGTAATATTTCTTCAGGCGAAGAATGGTCATGTCTCCCGTAGTGGAGTTTTGCTTCTGCATTATTTCCTTCTGGATTGGCTCCAGATAATTCATCTGCCCATAGAGTTCCACAAGGAGGTGCTCAGTGATGGTGTCAGACCAGCCAGTGCTGGAGAAGTCTCTGGTGAGAATATTGAAGATCTGCTGGAGCATCTCATACATGACCAATACGGCATGTTCCTTCCGGAACTGCTGTGCTTGCTTCATCTCCTCGGGGACCTGGAAGTCCATCCTGGCCTCCAGGCAATGTTGAGGAGTTGCAGGTAAGTGCTGCAGAAGTTTCTCACACACCGCAGTGCTCCGCCTTTGTTGGAATGGAAGCAAGCTGTAGCTCCTGGAAAGAGCTGTGGTGGAGAGACACAGCAGGAGAACCATCTGGAGGAGGCACCGGTAGGTCATGGTGAAATCAGGCACAGGGCTGCCTGTTCTGCTAGTAGGTGCTGAAGCTGAGTCTTCAAGAGTTTGCAGAGTGAATGTCCTTCCTCCTTGAGTGTGGGCTACTTATACAGGATGGCTCTCCTTTCTTCTTGAGAGGAATTTCCCACTTTCAGTTCTCCTTTTTTCCCCCCGTGTCATTTAAATGATTAGTTACCTCTAAAACTCTTGTTCTTTTAAGCTCCTAGCTTTTCATACTGTCTGGAAGAATTTCTAATGTTTCTGTAGATTGTCAGTGATTTGATAAATGCTAAAAAAAAGTAGCCTAATCAATTTGAATTACAGCAGGGTTCTTTCATTGGGAAAAGATCTTTGTCTTTGTTTTTTCATATTATTAGATTCTGTGAAAGTGTCTTTATTTCTAAGAGTTTATGATTTTAGAAAAAATATATTTTTTATATCTAAAATAGAATGATATAAGCTAAGTTGATGAAATATTTTGTAGGCCTCAGCCATAAGCAGCAAGATATTGCATAACTTTATCAACCAAAATTTATTGCTTTATTGACAATCTCAAACTATTCCAGATATAAGTAAAAAGTAAAGATTAAGGAATATCTCTATGCCGGCAAATGAATATTACACAGACCATGCCTTAAAGTCCATGATTCCTCTTATAGGGATCCTTTGTGACAATTACTGAGGCCCGATGCATATTTATTTTGTACATACTTCAAATAATCTAAATATCTGATGTTGCACGATAGGGTAAGGATACAGCAAGCAGGAAAATTCCTTGGTCCTCACTTTGTACCTTTGGAACTGCTTGTACATGAACTTTTCCTCATAATGAAAGAATATCTCTGAGATAGGATTCTTAGGTATTTTCATAATTTAGTTTGAAAGAATTGAATAAATGTTACTGTAATTTTTACCCTTTTCTCACATTTAAATTTTTTCTATAAGGAATTTATTTTTTGGTATTACTAGAAAATAAAAAGCACCTAGTTATATTCAAAAGCAGGGCATAAAATTGTAGATACAATGCAACTATGTAAAAGTATATAGGAAAAAAATGAACTAAAGGAAATATACCAACATTTTAATAGTAATTAAGTTTGACTTGTGAAACTAAGGATAACATTATTTTAATCCTTTGTGTGATTTTTCAATATGCTACCAGAGAATGTATTCAGCACTGCTCAGAAGAAATATAATTTCCTCAAAGTTTAAAGAAATTTTAAATTTCTTAAGTTAAAATTTTCTAGTAGCCACATCAAAACAGGATAAAGAAACAAGTGAGGTTAATTTTAACAATGTATTTTATTGAACATGAAATATCCAAATGTTATCATTTCAACACATACCAATATAAAATTAATAATTAGATAGCTACATTCATCTTTTTCATAGTTCCTTCAAAATACAGTACATACTTTTACAGTCATAGTACAGCTGAGATTGGACTAGTGAAGTGGTCAGTTGGCCTCTTGTGGTTGATGTGGTGGCCAGCACAGCTCAAGATGGAGGGAGGAGCTTGATCAGAGAGCCAGGAGAATTTCCAAGTTTGCAGGGACCACACAGAAGGACCTTCAAATTGTGGACGAGTTATGTGCTAAGAATCAAGGGGATCAATGGTGGAAAATCAGCGCAGAATGTATTAGGAACAATCTTGATGCCAGAGGGTAGCTTTGTAGTTAATTCGAGAAGAGGGTAGGTCATGCTCGACTATGCCCTGGACAGAAGAATGGGCACAGATATTGTCGGGAACTGAAGCAGGGAGAAATCCTGCCCAGGTGCTCTCATCTCTCAGAGACTGGAAAGAAAGACCAGAGTGAGGAACTGGAAGAAGGGGATGGGTGCAGAATTGTAAACAAGAATTCTCTTTTCTGCTTTCTTCCCTTTGTCCTCCTCCCATGCCCTGCTATTGTGTTTATGAACTGCTTCTTAATCAGTCTCTTTCAATTGCCTTTATGGAGTTTATACCACCTTTCAATTGCCTTCATGGAGTTTATATTGATTTTTGTCAGTATAATTAATTTTGCTGTGAAAATCCTTGTTTCTCTCCTTTGGTGCACATTTTCATAGCCTTCTGTTGGGTATATGGCCTGGGATGAAGTAACTGGGTAAGAGAATGTGCATATGTTCAGAGTTAGTAGATGTACAAACATATTTCCCAAATGTTTGCACCAACTTATAGTCTCAGTATCTGAGAATGGGATGTTAGTTGCATTACTTTCTTTTCAACACTTGGTGTTGCCTGTCTTCTTACTTTTAGCCATTCTAGTGAAGCATAGTGATGTCTTATGACATCAAGACATCATGTAACTCATCTTGCCTAATTGTTTCTAAGGTTCCATACAATTTTCATATGTTTATTGACCATTTTGGATATTTTCTTTGTGACAGGCCTGTTCCAATACCTTGCTGACTGTCTCAGGTAATTTTTTTCTATCTAAAGATGATATAATTGTGTACATACAAAAATACAAAAGAATATATAAACTATTAGAATTTTAAAATAAATTTAACAAGTCACCAAAAAGAAGTTCAACTTTAAAATCAATCACCTCTTTTTACACTAGCAATAAAAAATTGGAAATTGACATTTCCAAATGATACCACTGATAAGAACATAAAAAGTCTATTACTGAGAAATTGTCACAGCCTCGAGGTGCCTAAGGAAACATGGAAATTAATAAAATGTGCCATTCTAAATAGCATCCCAAAGCAGAAAAACAATATTCGGTAGAAACAAAGGGGATCTGGGAATTCCCTTGAGTTTCCGTGGCTGGAACTCCATGCTTTCACTGCAGGGCACCCAGGTTGGATCTCTGGTTGAGAATCTATTTAATAAGATCCCACAGTTCTCATAGCCTTAAATAAATAAATAAAATAAAATGAAGTTACTCCAACCAACGGGGGGTGAATGGGTAGGTGGTGGAATAAGGAAATCTTAATAAAGTGTAGATTTCAGGGTTTTTTTAAAGTAGCTTTGACAAGTCACTTAATCTTTACATTTAACCTCAGCTGAAATTCCAATACTTTGGCCACTTGATGCAAAGAACTGACTCATTGGAAACACCCTGATGCTGGGAAAGATTGAAGGCAGGAGGAGAAGGGGACAATAGAGGATGGCATCACCGACTTGATGGACTTGAGTTTGAGCAAGCTCCGGGAGTTGATGATGGACAGGGAAGCCTGTGTGCTGCAGTCCATGGGGTCACAAAGACTAGGACATGAGTGAGCAACTGAACTGACAAGTCCATAATTTCATTTGTGATTCATATTAGATGCCCAGAAGCCAATGAAAAACATAACAGTTTTTCCTTTTACAGTGAGACAGTATCTTGATCACTAATGAGGATTAAGCAACTTCTCTTTTTGTAAGGGAGCAAGGGGCATGTAAGCATGTGATGAGGTGGAAAGCAGCTATTTATTCATATCTTCCCTCAGTGAGGAGGGAAATCAGAGCGTGCAATAGGAGACTGCCAAGGCCACCTCCTCCTGAGAAACAACAGTTATTTAGTGAACAAATTTTACTTAGCAAACATTTCTTAACCATGTCATAAAGAAAAACAAATGTTTCCATTTTCTTGAACTATTTTAAAACTGTCTCCCAATAAACTTTTGCTGCTAGTTTGATTATGTGTCTTGCACATTCTTTCTGAGGTTTATTCCAATATATTTATGCTTTATTATTGTTGCAAGTATTAATGAAATTTTTTCATGACATTCGCTACTTTTTAAATAGCAACTTTAAATAGAAAGTAGAGATAGAAAACTTTGCTATTAAGTTTTCCTTGCATTTTCATACACACACACATATGAAAATAACTAATTTTGGGTTTTTTTTTTCCTCTGGCCAGTTTTACAAACACTATATAAACATTTTGGGTTTGATTTTTCAAATTTTTAGATAAACAAATACATTGCCTGTAAATAAAAAAGTTAAAGGACCTAAAATATCAAGTGTAATGACTATATGGAGCAACTGCTGTTTGGTGTGTTAATTTGACCAACTTTCAAAAACATTACCTAGGAAAGCTGAAAATATGCGTGGCCTATGATCCAGTAAATCCACTCTTAATTAACCTAAAAAGAATCATGTAAATCTGCATCAGGATATAAGTAAAGAATATTCAGACCAACAATATTCATAACAGTGGCAAACTAGAAACAACCCAAATATCCCTTAAAATGGCATGAATAAATATGTTACCTATGCTTACACTACAGTTGTTACTAACAATAAAATGTAAGAAACACAACTAAATGCACAAACATAGAAGTGAGTAAAAGAACCTCAACTCAAAAGAAAAAAAAGAAACATAAATCATTTATACAAATTTAAAAATAGGCCAAACTGGACTGAGACATTTTGCTTGGCAACCTAGAGAGCTCCTGTGAAGCTTCAGGACCATGATGGAAAGTCCGTCTCCAGCTTGAGGGAAGAGCGTGTCTTCCCGCCTTCCAGCTGTGGCCTCGCTCTCGCCCTCTGTCAGCACCTGAGGCTGACTCTGCCCAGGCGGGGGTTGCCTCCTGCTCACAGCCAACAGCTGGCGGGCCCAGAGCCCCTCCTCAGGCCTCCCACCTGGTGTGGAGAGGGACAGCATGCAGAGGGATCTAAGTGCCTCTGGTTGCAGCCTCTTCTCCCTTCCCTTTGGGCTTCCCTGGTGGCTCAGCTGGTAAAGAATCCGCCTGCAATGCGGGAGACCTGGGTTCGATCCCTGGGTTGGGAAGATTCCCTGGAGAAGGGAACAGCTACCCCCTCCAGTATTCTGCGAGCCTGGAGAATTCCATGGACTATGCAGCATACAGCCCATGGGGTCACAAAGAGCAGGACACAACCGAGTGCCTTTCACTTTCACCTTCTGTTTTCCCTTTCTTCAGGCTCTGCACGTCTTTCATATGCCTTGGACTAGACTCTTTGCCCAGTGTTTGTCCTTCTCACTTGAGGATCAAGCTGGAACTAGGTACTTTGCTGGGGGTCCTCTCTGCCTAGCTCTTCTAACTCCTCCAGAACATAACCAACCAGAGGATCCTACACTCTGCATCCCGTCACCCTCAGAATGCTCCCATCAGAGGGTGGACGGCCCAGAGCAGGCAGGAGCAGCCCACACCTTGTCTCACTATTTGCTGCCAGACCCGCTGCTGCTGGACGCTCAGACTGGCCCTTTCACAGCCTGCCCGTCTGCATCAAGCCTGCATTTACTCTTCCCTTCAGATCCCAGGCCGTCCTATGAGCTGGACTCATTTAATTCCCACCATCATTGTCAGGGCTGCATTGAGTCGGGCCAACCTCAGGTTGAGAAGAGAGTTAAAAGGACAACATTGGCTGCAGCTGCTGAGCAAGCCTTGGGCCCCTGCCCCAAGCTGCTGGCATGAGGGCAGGTCTCCTGGTGTGGGTTCTGGGTGAGTTTCCTGTCTCTGAGGCACTTTCCGAATCTTTAAAGTGAAATAGCCCAAAGCGAAGGCCTCTACATACTTCAAAACCGACAAGCGACTTGAATTTTGTTCCATCATCAGAGATTGGGTAATGAACCCCAGAAGGCAAAAATAGCAACGAAGTTGATGCAACAAGTGAAAAGGAAACTAAATAAATGAAGCTGCCAAAGGGGATTTCAGGATCCAGCCTGGGGATCCCCTCTGGCCTGGCCTCCTGGCTGAGTTGAGTGCTCAGAGCAGAGGATCCTCCTGACCGCCTGCCAGACGCCTGTGTCTTCCTGGCTGAAACTCTGAGCTCCTAAAGTCCAGGAGGACCAAGAATCCAGTGAGGGTGGGGGTGAGTCCTTGTGGACAGCTGGCCTGTGTGCCATGTAGGAATGTTTCCGTCTAGAACTGGGTATTGTTGCAACATGCTTGGCCTCGTCATCCCAGTGAATGGCTATTTCTCCTCTCACTGCTTGGTGGGTAACCGGCATGAAGCTGTGTCTGAATAGCTCTTTGGCAACTGCCTCATCTTCCTGACCACATCGGAAAATAATCTTCTAACCAGATTCAAATAGAAGAGCTAATATGTAAGGAGCACTTAGGAAGTGTCTGGTACCATTCTGAGCACGTTCTGTAAACTAAAGCACAGAAACTGGGAGGACCATTGGGAAGTTGGGGGCCTCTGCAGGATTGCCTGAAGGAGAGATATCAGCAAGTTCTGAGGACTTTGGGAGATGGGTGCATTTTAAACATCGAGTATTGAAACTTTGATTTTCTGTGTTTTGCCATTTTTCCCCTTTTCTACTCTTTTTTTATGAAGCCAATGAAAAATGTGCATTTATTGCCATGAGTGCCTAGGTGGGGGACTCCAAATCACGTGTGCCACTGAGATATCTACACAGCAGTGTAACACTTTTCTCCCACCTCCTGTGTTGTTCCTGGAGAGGAGAGTATAGTTAAGGTCAGAGAAGGGAGAAACATTCGTACAATATATGGTGGATTTTCCGGGTCAGAAGGAAATATTCAATATAAAAGACTTTGATTTTTCTTATTTTTCCTTATTGATCCTTTTCTCCCTGCTTTAAAAAATTTTAATTATGTATATACCTTAAAAAGTATCAACTGAATTGTTCTAAAGTTCACTGATGACGTTGTTGGAGAACAGTATCACTGAGATGATCTGTTAAGAGGAAAGCATGGTACACGTATAATCTTCTGGCCACTCATTTAGGTGCTGGTTTCCCTAAAAGTTTTGAGTTTGCCTGTGTGTGTGAGTCTCCCTCTTCTCTACCAACTACACTTGCCTCCGTCGTTGTGCAATACAATCTCATCTCCGTATATGTTCCCTGAGAGGTGGTATCCTACCACATATTCAGGGAGAATGAGGCTGCAATGATTTTTGAACCTTGTAATGATACATCTTTATTGAATCTGTAAGATACAGATTATTTCTAATAATATTAATGGTAGCAACCTTTAATTATACACAACTTCTCAGGGAAGTGTTTTACAGACACTTCATTTCATCTCTACAACTTCCCTTTGAGATAATTACTATAACTATTAATATGATTGCAAATAAGGAGGGCTTCCCTAGTGGCTCAGATGGGAAATAATCTGCCTGCAATGCAAGAGACCCGAGCTTAATCCCTGAGTTGGGAAGATACCCTGAAGAAGGAAATGGCTACCCACTCCAGTATTCTTGCCTGGAGAATTCTATGGACCGAGGGGCCTGTCAGGAGACAGACAGTACATGGGGTTGCAAAGAGCTGGACACAACTGATCGACTTACTTGCAAATAAGGAAACTGAAAGCTCAGAGAGGTTACCTAATTTACTAAGTCATGATTAATTATATAAGTGGTATTTTACCACTGTACTGTTCTGTGTCCTTGTTACTTCTCATTAATCTTAAGCATCTCCTTTAGCTATACTCTGTACAGTGGAATTAAGTAACTTATCTAATTATGTGACACCTGATTGCCCTGATAGACTATAAGGCAGTAATGCCACATCTGGAGTGTCCAGCAAGTTGTTGTTGTTCGGTCACTAAGTCATGTCCAACTCTTCGCGACCCCATGGACGGTTGTAGCCTACCAGGCTCCTTTGTCCATGGGAATTTCCAGGCAAGAATACTGGAGTAGGTTGCCATTTCCTTCTCCAGGGGATCTTCCAAAATCAGGGATCAAAGCCATGTCTCCTGCATTGGCAGGAGGATTCTTTATCACTGAGCCTCCAGGGAAGTCCTCGCTCTGTCCCAGAGCCAGTTCTAAGAGTGAGTAGATGTAGGATTTGAAGACTGTGTCAGAAAATGATCATCTTCTCAAAAAAAGGTAGTAAGAGTGCATTTTAAATGGATGCTTTATCCTTCAGGATAATTTCTAAAAATAATATCACGGATGGGAACAGGTCCAGTGAAAGTGACCAAAGGTCCAGTTTAAGTGAAAGTGATAACTGCTCAGTTGTGTCTTACTGTTTGGGACCCCATGGACTATATATACAGTCCATGGAATTTTCCAGGCTAGAATACTGGAGTGGGTAGCCTTTCCCTTCTCCAGGGGATCCTTCCAGCCCAGGGATCAAACCCAGGTCTCCGCATTGCGGGCAGATTCTTTACCAGCTGAGCCACCAGGGAAGCCCAAGAATACTGGAATGGGTAGCCTATCCCTTCTCCAGCAGGTGTTCCTGACCTTGGAATCAAACCAGGATCTCCTATATCCAGAGCTCCTACAGACCAGGAGCTCTACAGATTGTGTAGAGCTCAACACAACACCATCTACAAGACAAGACTGGAAGTAAGCAAGTGTAAGGGGAACTGTATCCTCTTCAATTGTACTGTTGTAATGACTGTAATGTCTTTGGAATGGTGAATGGCACTTTTGTGATAGAGAAGAATGGGAATTGGGAAGTAAGAACTTGCTGAGTATTTCTCTAAGACAGGAGGCACGTTGTCAGAGGAGAGGGCTGGATCCAGGCCTTGAGACAGTGGGCACGGGGGCAGGACTGCCTGGGTGATGCCCCAGCTTCAGTCTGCATTGGCTCTATGACCTTCAGCACCTCAGCTTTCTCCCCAGTTACATGGAAATGATGATCCTGTCTATTCCACTGGCTTGTTGCGATGATTGGATGGCCTCACGTATTTCTAGCAATGCCTGGACAAATAAGCAGGCATTATTTAGCCGTTCCTGTGTGGGGCAAAATTCACACATCCAGCTATGGGCACTGGATAGAATTTCCCTGAGATGACCTCTTCCCTTCCTTGAATTCTCAGCTCACTTCTGATCTCATCTCTTATGCGAACCTGGCGCCCTGTCCAAACGACTAACATCTAGTAGTTTCCAGATAACAGCTGGCCTCTCACACGTGAATGAAGTGGCTGTCCAGTCTGTACCCCAGTCTCTTTTCAGTGTGAGTTAATAGGACTATATCCTCAGAATCTGATAACCTCCATAGAGAGTGAAAAACGTAAACAGACAAATATATAGATTCTTAGATTTAGCAAGGCTGACAACTAGCCTTTTAGGTGAGCACTCTGCCTTGGAGCCTGCTGCCCTGCTCTGGCTCTGTCTGCAGCTAAGCAATCTCACTTGGTGTCGGGGACATTCAGCTTTAAGGGATCCAGTATGTTATTCTTTTCTTTTGTGTGCCGTTTCTCAAGGATTCTCTGTTCCTTATTAGTTCCTGGAACACAGGAGTGAGCAGAGCTGCACGCAGTTCTCACGACTGAGATCATGAGAGCGGGCACCTGCTTGGATCCCTGCAGTGACTCCCTTCAGTGACCTTAATTAAATGTAATCTACTCAGTTATGCCCCTCTTCCTGAAGATATTGAATGCTTTCTGGCCCTTTGAAGATTGTTATTTGCTTGGCTTTGTTTTTGCTCAATTTTTTTTACTGCCTAAAGCTGCCTTGTATGAAGATATATAAACATGCATTTCTGCAAATAAGGCACCCTTGTTTCACTCGAGACTTGGGTCCCCTGCATCCCTCTTCTCGTTGACTCCAGTCCCCAGGTCCCGGTCTACAAAGACCATGACAACAAGGGGTGGTCTAAAATCTGTCACACTGTAGAGCTCTTCATCCCTGATTTGTAGTTAAGTGACATTTTGTCATTTGCACAGAGAAGACTATATCACTTTTCCCCCCAATATCAGTGTTAACTTTCCATTTGCCTTTGTGCATTCAGTTCAGTCACTCAGTTGTGTCCGACTCTTTGTGACCCCATAAACTGCAGCACACCAGGCCTCCCTGTCCATCCACCCAGACCCAGGTCCATCGAGCTGATGATGCCATCCAACCATCTTATCCTCTGTCGTCCCCTTTTCCTCCTGCCCTCAATCATACCCAGCATCTGGATCTTTTCCAGTGAGTCATTTCTTCACATCAGGCGGCCAAAGTATTGGAGTTTCAGCTTCAACATCAATGCTTCCAATGAACACCAAGGACTGATCGCCTTTAGGATGGACTGGTTGGATCTCCTTGTAGTCCAAGGGACTCTCAAGAGTCTTCTCCAACACCACAGTTCAAAAGCATCAATTCTTCGGTGCTCAGCTTTCTTCACAGTCCAACTCTCACATCCATACATAACCAAGGAAAAACCATAGCCTTGACTAGATGGACCTTTGTTGGCAAAGTAATGTCTCTGTTTTTTAATATGCTGTCTAGGTTGGTCATAATTTTCCTTCCAAGGAGTAAGCGTCTTTTAATTTCATGGCTGCAGTCGCCATCTCCAGTGATTTTGCAGCCCAGAAAAATAAAGTCTGACACTGTTTCCACTGTTTCCCCATCTATCTGTCATGAAGTGATGGGACCGGATGCCATGATCTTCGTTTTCTGAATGTTGAGCTTTAAGCCAACTTTTTCACTCTCCTCTTTCACTCTCATCAAGAGGCTTTTTAGTTCCTCTTCAGTTTCTGCCATAAGGGTGGTGTCATCTGCATATCTGAGGTTATTGATATTTCTCCTGGCCATCTTGATTCCAGCTTGTGTTTCTTCCAGTCCAACATTTCTCATGGTGTACTCTGCATATAAGTTAAATAAGCAGGATGACAATATACAGCCTTGATGGACTCCTTTTCCTATTTGGAACCAGTCTGTTGTTCCATGTCCAGTTCTAACTGTTGCTTCCTGACCTGCATACAGGTTTCTCAAGAGGCAGGTCAGGTGTCCATCTCTTTCAGAATTTTCCACAGTTTATTGTGATCCACACAGTCACCACTTGGCTTTGACATAGTCAAGAAAGCAGAAATAGATGTCCTTCTGGAACTCTCTTGCTTTTTCCATGATCCATCAGATGTTGGCAATTTGATCACAACTTAATTTTACTTTCCAGGAATGTTCAATGAAGGAGGAAAGATCTGATATCTTGAAAAATCACAGAGGAAATATACTACCTCTTCTTTTCACTTACATTTTCTCTTCCCTTTTTTTGTCAACAAACCTCAAAGTGGAAATAGAAAAGATTGCAGGGTCCTTAGGACCACTTTTACAAATTGAAACTACAAATGCCAAGCAAGAGGTAACAATATGAAAATTATATAAATGTAGCACATAAAAAAATGGCTGCTTAACCATTTGAAAGATCCCTGGAGAAGGAAATGACAATCCACTCCAGTACTGTTGCTGGGAGAGGCCTGTGGACAGAGGAGCCTGGCAGACTGCAGTCCATGGGATCCCAAGGAGTCGGACACGACTCAGTGACTGAAAGACAGCAACAACCATTGCATGGACACAGCTAGGACAAGGGTACTGGCTAAGACAAAGAGGTGCCCAAAAAGCAGCAAGTCATTCTAACCACTTGAACACCTGGACAGGAGTGGTGGCTACACTTTACTCTTCTTGAGGGTAACATTGGAGGTTTAATCATCTTGATATAGCCTGAGTTCAGCAGAATGATTGGCACAGAGTAAGTGCTCAGAAATTTTCTCAATTGAAGAGGGCAAATGAAACCAAATTTGACAAATTATAAATTTCTGCAGCAGAGCCAAAGGCGAGAACCATGCATATAAACTCAGGTATCTTTCATGCCTAATTAGCTCTTCCAAGAGGGTATCTAGAGGCAGGAGAAAGAAGACCTTTTAAAAGAAGCCTAGCAAAGTTTCCTTCAAAGTTGATCTTATCCAGAAGTAAGATCCAGATTAGTTCAGATCAGTCACTCAGTCGTGTCTGACTCTTTGTGACCCCATGAATCCCAGCTCGCCAGGCCTCCCTGTCCATCATCAACTCCCGGAGTTCACCCAAACTCATGTGCATCGAGTTGGTGATGCCATCCAGCCATCTCATCCTCTGTCATCCCCTTCTCCTCCTGCCCCCAATCCCTCCCAGCATCAGGGTCTTTTCCAATGAGTCAATTCTTCGCAAGAGGTGGCCAAAGTATTGGAGTTTCAGCCTCAGCATCAGTCCTCCAATGAACACCCAAGATTGGTCTCCTTTAGGATGGAGTGGTTGGATCTCCTTGCAGTCCAAGGGACTCTCAAGGGTCTTCTCCAACACCACAGGTCAAAAGCATCAATTCTTCGGTGCTCAGCTTTCTTCACAGTCCAACTCTCACACCCATACATGACTACTGGAAAAACCATAGCCTTGACTAGACGGACCTTTGTTGGCAAAGTAATATCTCTGCTTTTGAATATGCTATCTAGGTAGGTCATAACTTTCCTTCCAAGCAGTAAGCGTCTTTTAATTTCATGGCTGCAGTCACCATCTGCAGTGATTTTGCAGCCCCCAAAAAATAAAGCCTGACACTGCTTCCACCTTTTCCCCATCTATTTCCCATGAAGTGATGGGACTGGATGCCATGATCTTCTTTTTCTGAATGTTGAGCTTTAAGCCAACTTTTTCACTCTCCTCTTTCACTTTCATCAAGAGGCTCTTTAGTTCTTCATTTTCTTCCATAAGGGTGATGTCATCTGCATATCTGAGGTTTTTGATATTTCTCCTGGCAATCTTGATTCCAGCTTGTGCTTCTTCCAGCCCAGTGTTTCTCATGATGTACTCTGCATAGAAGTTAAATAAGCAGGGTGACAATATACAGCCTAGATGTACTGCTTTTCCTATTTGGAACCAGTCTGTTGTTCCATGTCCAGTTCTAACTGTTGCTTCCTGACCTGCATACAGATTTCTCAGGAGGCAGGTCAGGTGGTCTGGTATTCCCATCTCTTTCAGATTTTCCAGTTTATTGTGTCCACACAGTCAAAGGCTTTGGCATAGTCAATAAAGCAGAAATAGGTGTTTTTCTGGAACTCTCTTGCTTTTAATCATGATGAATTAGTTTATTAATCTGATTTTGAATTCTGTCACACTGGAATGTGTATAGATTTGGGAAAGTTCTGGCTGTAATTGAATCACATTTCTGCTACTTCATAGCACCTATGGTCTGTTGTTCTTGCACATAGTAGGTACTCAGTAAATGAGGGTATCAAAGCACATGCTAAAGAGAACCAGTTATTGTTTAATGGCTTGGGAGGGTTGTTCAGAAGATAGAAATACTTCCTGTAAAGTGTTTAGCACAGTCCCAGGTGCAGAGGGAACGTTTAATGAATGTTACCTTTTCCTATTTCTTTTACTGTTTTTTGAATTGTCTTACTGACTTGAACGAGTGTGTGCATGTCTGCTCAGTTGCTCAGTAGTGTCCTACTCTTTGCAACCCCATGGACTGTAGTTTGCCAGGCTCCTCTGTCCGTGGAATTGTCCAGGCAAGAATACTAAAATGGGTTGCCATTTCCTCCTCCAGGGGATTTTCCCGACCCAGGGATGGAACTGGCATGTCCTGTATCTCCTGTATTGTCAGGCTAGTTCTTTACTAATGAGTCACCTGGGAAGCCCTTTAATGAGTGAGGCCAATCTATTTTCAATTCATGTTTCCTAAAGCTGCCAATTTGGGCTTCCCAGATGGTGCTAGTGTCAAGGACTAGCTAGACTGGCAGGCTATAGTCCATGGGATCGCAAAAGAGTCAGACACAGCTGAAGAAACTTAGCATGCACACACTCAAGGCTGTGAATTTGCAACTTTGCTTCTGCAAATTTGAAGAATAGTGATTGAATTTCCATTACTTACTAAATTTCTCATTTCATTTTTTAATTCTGACTTGACCATAATTTATCAGGATGATTTAAAATCTCTAAATGATTGCTTTTGTGCTAAGTTGCTTCCATTGTGTTTGACTCATTGTGACCTGATGGACCGCCAGTCTCCTTTTTCCAAGGGATTCTCCAGGCAAGAATACAGGAGTGGGTTGCTGTGCCCTCCTCCAGGGGATCTTCCCGACCTAGGGATGGAATCCAGGTCTTTTATGTCTATCTGCATTGGTAGGCAGGTTCTTTACCACTGCTACTGCTGCTGCTAAGTAGCTTCAGTGGTGTCTGACTCTTTACCACTAGCGCCACCTATTTTAATATTAATTGCAGGCATTCTGATGTGAGCATGCAACTTATAATATGTTTGCTCTGGAGGAATTATAGGTATTTTCTGGGTAGTCTAATATATGATAACTTTCATGGGTGATTTATAAATATTTGATAGAAGTTGTATTTCCTAGTCTAGGTGATAGTGGCCCTGTATATAAACCTCTGGTTTATAGTCTTTTACATCATATTTCAGGCCTTCTTTTCTCTATTATTTTTCTGTATTTTTTTACCAACGTACTGCACTGGACTAAATTTCAGTGCTACCATGTTTCTGTTTGCATTACTACATATTGCTGCATTTTCCCCACTAAATCTCCTATAATATTTGAAATTTAGTTCCATGCTTTTAAAATTTAATTATAGATCCAATTGCATTTCCATGTATATTGACCTTGTTTCTCAAATGTAACATGTTTTAATTGAATTGTCCTGGATGTTAATGACATTAATATTGATATTAATTATTTATCAAGATCTCATTGACGTTAACATTGCCACCTCTAATTACATCCTTCATTATATTTTCTTGCTCTGTATTTGCCCATCTTTTTTGTTGTTGTAGTTTTAGTATTAATAAGTATTTAGTATTATTTGAATTTCGGCTTTTCTTCCTCTTCAAGGTAATAGTGGGGTTTATGTTTAAAGCAATCAACAGATGTTTTCATTCATAAGTAGCTTGTATTTATTATCTTGAGTGCTGTATATCTGGGTCTTAAGTGCATTGGTTTCTGCTTTACTGTTAATATTACTTTTACGTATTCTTAAAGCTACTGAATTAATTTGTTTTAGTATTTATCTGGCTGTGCTGGGTCTCTATTGCTGTGCGGGCTTTCTCTAGTTGTGGTGCTTGGGCTTCTCATTGCAGCAGCTTCTCTAATTGAGGAGCAGGGGCTCCAGGTGCACAGGCTTCAGTAGTTGCAGCTCATGGGCTGAGTAGTTGCGACTCCCAGACTCTAGAGCACAGGCTCAGTAGTTGTGGCTTACGCGCCTAGTGGCTCTGAGGCATGTGAGATCTTCTTGGACCAGGGATCAAACCGGTGTCCCCTGCATTACAAGGCAGATTCTTAACCACTGGACCACCAGGGAAGCCCTTTTACATATTTTTTTTGACACTTGCCATACTCCTTTCAATTCTCCATTGCCATTGATTTAAACCCAGTATACTTTTGAAAGCAATTTAGAGTTTCTTTTGTGTTTTGAATGAAAAATTGCAAAATTAATACTGCAAAAATTAACCTATTGGGGGAGTTCCCTGGTGGTCCAAAATCACTGCAGATGGTGACTGCAGCCATGAAATTAAAAGATGCTTACTCCTTGGAAGGAAAGTTATGACCAACCTAGATAGCATATTCAAAAGCAGAGACATTACTTTGTCAAGAAAGCTCCGTCTAGTCAAGGCTATGGTTTTTCCCATGGTCATGTATGGATGTGAGAGTTGGACTGTGAAGAAAGCTGAGTGCTGAAGAATTGATGCTTTTGAACTGTGGTGTTGGAGAAGACTCTTGAGAGTCCCATGTCCTCAAGGAGATCCAACCAGTCCATCCTAAAGGAGATCAGTCCTGCGTGTTCATTGGAAGGACTGATGTTGAAGCTGAAACTCCAATACTTTGTCTACCTGATGCGAAGAGTTGACTCATTGGAAAAGACTCTGATGCTGGGAGGGCTTGGGGGCAGGAGGAGAAGGGGACGACAGAGGATGAGACGGCTGGATGGCATCACTGACGCGATGGACAGGAGTTTGAGTGAACTCTGGGAGTTGGTGATGGACAGGGAGGCCTAGCGTGCTGCGATTCATGGGGTCGCAAAGAGTTGGACACAACTGAGTGACTGAACTGAACTGAACTGGTGGTCCAGTGGTTAGGACTTCCACTGCTGTGGGCCTGGGTTCAGTCCCTAGTCATGAAGCTAAAATCCCACAACCTGCATGGCACACCCAAAAATAAATAAATACGTTTTTGAAAGTAATTTTAACCGATTTTACTGTTCCCTTCTAGTTCTTATTGGGGCTCTTGCTTTTAGCCAATAGGGTAAGTGTTCATAGGAGACATGATGGGAATGGGTATGCACCTGAATTTATGTTCAAGTACAAGCAGACAAGAGGCTCTAAAAGACTAGTGAAAATAAATTGGCGGTTTATTTAAGAAAATAAAAACATGTTAATTTTGAATGTGCTTAGCAGGATGGTCGGAGAAGGCAATGGCACCCCATTCCAGTACTCGTGCCTGGAAAATCTCGTGGACGGAGGTGCCTGCAAGACTGCAGTCCATGGTGTCGCTGAGGGTGGGACACGACTGAATGACTTCACTTTCAGTTTTCACTTTCATGCTTTGGAGAAGGAAATGGCAACCCACTCCAGTGTTCTTGCCTGGAGAATCCCAGGGACGGGGGAGCCTGGTGGGCTGCCATCTATGGGGTCGCACAGAGTTGGACACGACTGAAGCGACTTAGCAGTAGTAAGTCATGATGGTAAGTTGAATGCAGTAGGCAAAATTAATGCCATGTATTTCAAATGTGATGGCTGGAAAATTTTTTGGAGTCCTGTGGTCAGTAAGGCCATAATCAACTTAAACAATTCTCATTGTAAGATGGAGCATATGAAGATATAGCAATGAGTCTGGTATTCTTATCTAAAGACAGTTCTCATCCTGAGAATCAAAATCTTTTTGAATGATGATGATACTGTTGGCTATCATTAATGATTACAGCTTCTGACCTGTTTTTCAGGACATACTGAATCTGCATCCAGCCACAAATAGAGTTAAGGAAACAACTAGAAGATCTACCAGAGTGTCACATAAACTACTCTTTTTTGATGGCTACCCTGTGAGCTTTAACCAAGAAAGCAGGTGAATCAAGTTAGGTCTGAGGGAGAGCATAAGGGCAGGGCACCATGCTCTCCATCTGTTCCTGGAAGCCTTTCATGGCCTCTCTTTAGGGATCCACTATCCAGCGTTGGACTGGAGCAAGCTAAAGCAGTGAGAGGAAGATTTAGGCAAACCTCCTGCCTGTGCTCCAGGCCCTCAGCTTTGGAGTCTTACTTGACTAGTGAGTAATGCATTCCTGAACAAAAGATATGAAATTGGAGTTTTACTGCCACCTATGGGATGTAGTCAAATACTGGCTTAGAGCCTGGCTATACTGGTCTCTCGAACTTCAGCTGGGAAGAAGGCAAGAAATTAGAACGCAAAGAACATTTTGATGTCCTGTTAATTTAAAAGCAAAAAAAAAAAAAGTAGAAATAAAGCAAAACAAATTCTTATTCATAGTAGTGATCCCAGTAATGTGACAAGTATGCTTTTGGATGCACATATTCATCTTACTCCAAAGTAGGTTTACACATATAACTGGCATATTTGTATAATTTAAACCAAAAAAGAGACACATATTTAATTAACAATTTATTTGTAAATGTTATCCCTGCGCTGACTTACATTGTGTCTAGCACCATGTAAAGACAAGCTGTAATAACTGACTCTTGGGATGAAGGCATTGGGGTTTTGTTTTTTGCTTTCTCAAAGGATCCTTGAATTCTGCAATGCAAATTTACTCCCCCACCTCTATGATCAATTACCTGCAAGTTCTGCACATTAATTTCTTTCTTTTTAAATATACAATTTTTTAATTTTTAAATTAATATTTTGGCTGCTCTGGGTCATACTGCTGTGCTTGGACTTTATCTAGTTGCAGCAAGGGGTGGTAAGGAAGTTTCTCACTGTGGTGGCTTCTCTTGTGACTCATGGGCTGTAGAGCTCGGGCTCAGTAGTTATGGTGTTAGGACCAAACTGAAGCCAGGACAGGCTCTAAGGGGCAGGCTAGGCCTGAGGTTTAGTCTCTAGGAAAGCTGAGGCACTGGGAACTCCCGCAGGCAGTGTAGCTTGATGAATCAGAAAAAATCCCCGTAGCCCCCCGCCGGCGCCAGACCTGAGCCAATCCGGATAGGGATGCAAGGTGAAAAGTCCCGCGCGCGCATACGGTTTAACCAATCAGCTATGCTGTTACAGGAACAAAGAACCGTCTGTATAAAAGTAAATGTGATTCAGAGCTCGGGGCTCTGGCCTTATTCCACTGTGTTGGATGTAGCCAGGGCCCTGGCTCGAGCTAGTAATAAACCCCTTTATGCTTTTGCATTGCTGTGGACGTCTTATTCTCTCAGTTTTGGGGACTCGGACTCTGGGCATAACAATGGGACACAGGCTTAGCTGCCTCAGGGCCTGTGGGATCTTCCAGACCAGGGATCCAGTCCATGTCCCCTGCACTGGGAGGTGAATTCTTAACCGCTGTACCACTAGGGAAGTATGATAATTTCTTTCTTAGAAAGAATTCCTTGAAAGCATATGCTCACTGGATATTTTTTTCTCTCCGTGGACTCACAGGAGCTATGTCATGATCACAAGCACCACAGTTTTCAGAGCCAGAAGAAAATTCACTGTGGGAAAAAAAAAATACACAGTGATATGAGTAGCTCATGATGAGGCTAGAAATGTAATTTTTCCAGCCAGATTCAACAACCTTCCTGTAAACATTCCAAATCTCTGGACTACAGAAAACCAGGTTTCAGCTCCATCTCTTGGAGCTCAGTTTCCAGGCCCCTTTCAAGCAAGTTGGACCTGACTATACCTATACCTGTTGACATTCCTTCCCCAAGAGGTTGTCCCACAGCCCTCTCCTGAGATGACATCTTAGCCTAGCCCAGCCTGAGTTCCTGTCCCTTTGTAGAACTCTGAGGTGGAAAAGATAGGAGTATGAAGAGTGAGCAATCCGCCCTTTCTTCCACAGTTCTGCTGACCCAGAGTTCATATTCATGTCAGGATTTGAGCAGACTTCTGCTTCTGGAATGTGGTGACCTGTCTTCTGGGATATGGTGACCTGTTGCATCTGAGGGGTACTGAGGGGCATGGCAGTGATACTTCTAGCTTGAAAGATGGTAGGATGATGAAATCTTTCACCTACTCAGTGATATCAAGGGGAGAAACATAACTAGGCTTTCATTTTTCATGCCTGACTCCCATTCATGAGTGCTGTTAAGCTGGAAGAATCAGGCACAACAACACCCTTGTCAAGGATCTTCGGTAGGTCTAAATTTCATATTGTTACCGAATCCATGCTTGCTCTGCTCACCACACAACAGGTCAGCGAATCCGAGGGAGGAAGTGTTGAGGCAAGGAGGAGACTTAAATCGGGGAGCCGGCAGCCAGAGAAGATGGGAGGCTAGTGCTTCAAAATAAACATCTTGTTTAGGCCTAGATGCCAGGTTCCTTTATGGAACAGAGATGCACGGGAGGAAACAGAATAAAAAGACTTTTAACTCTGCACACTTGCAAATGTCCCCTAGAATGGCAAGCCCCAGGCAGGGGAATGTGTTCGTTTTACTTCCTTACAGTTAGTCTTTCACAGATGGGCAGGGTCAGGTTATCTCCCTGAGGCAGGCCATTATGGATGTTTATAATAACAAAAATGGGTTAAAGTCACAGAAGCAGATCCAGTGCAAATTTAAAATTAATTCTTCCCGGTTATAATATCAGCCTTCACCTGGACTCCAAGGCTGCAGTCACATTAACAAAATGCCTGTGTTGAAAGCTGTTGTCCACATCGTCCACAGTATAGGAGACTTGCTTGTGTTTCCCACCATAGAAGGGTAGCAGATCAAGCGGCAAGATTGTGCTGGATTTGAAGTGAGAAAGACCTGGATTCAATTCTGAGTACTATTTTGAACCATTTGAGCTATAAGGAAAATCACTGAAGCTGAGTCTGTATTTTCTCATCAGTAACAATTTCCTACTCACGTCTGGTTGTCTCTAAGGTTCTACGAGTCCTGTTTGATGGGCTCAGACAGACGACTTTTAGAAACGAAAGTTCACAGAACCTGAGGATAAGAATACTGGCGACAATGACCGTCTACCTTGTCCAGTTCCTAAAGCCTCCAGCCTGTGGAAAACGAAAGCAGGAACACTGGTGACAGCAACGCTGCAGAGCTCCTGAAGGGTTCGGATTTCTACTCTCGTTTTTCATCTTGCTGAAAATTCACCTGATTGTAAAGTGTACATCAACACTTCTATAATGTAGATGTATCGTTTTTATTATGTACACTTTCCAGTAAAGACAAAAAGCTTTAGAAATACTCAGTAATTTGCCTGAGGCCACACAGTTACCAAGTGATGAAGTCAAGACTGAAACTCAAGGTAGTCCATCCTGACTAACCCCTTCTACCCTTATACATTGCGCGGGGAGCAGAGATGAATAGATAAGCTCTTAGCCTACAGCTTACAAGTAATTAATAACAGGCCAGAAGCATTCTGCCAGGGCCTTGCTGAGAGGTCGAATGAATGGTAAGGAAGAGCTGTAGGGTAATCAGCATGGCTACGAGCCAGCAGAGACTGATTTGTAAGGACCCCACCTAAGAGCTGGACATGACCGAGTGACTAAGCACATGCACACACATGCTCTCAACCCAGAAGCAGGTGTGTTTCAACTTTAACCTATGCCCTCGGGAACCACAGGGCCAAAAATGTTGTAAACACCTGTGCATTCTTCTCTCATTCTCACATGCCTTGCCTGGTTTTAATTTGTGGAATCAGATCTGCAGTCAGAATTTCTTGGATAAAATGTACACCAGCAAGAAAATTAGCTCTTTCTTCTAAAAACAGCGTTAGTGCACATAGTTTAAAAATGAACAGGGTTCTTCTTCAGCAAGATTGAATCTTCTTCCCACCAGCCACAAAATTAGACTCCTGTTCCTAGTCTCTTTACAGTGAGGAATGGTCATGACAATGAATTCTGGCCAGTTGAACATGGTTGGAAGTCATGTTTTCCTTGCACAGGTCTGGCCTTTGAAAACACAGCCATGTACTCCATCAGGCTTTTTCCCTTTACCAAGGAGAGGAATAAACCCAACACCACAGAGACATTTAAAATCACATATTGTTGATAGCAAAGGCATTGTAGGGAAGTGTCCCTGATTCACTGTTTGGGATAGAGCCATCTGGTCAGGAATGCTTACACTGATGAGGTGTTAACATGGATGGAAGATAAACCTCTATTGTGCTCAAAATGCAGTTATTTTCATGTTTTTCTGTTTGAGCAGCTAATATTAATTACCTTAACAGACCAAAGTCTGTAACAAAATAATGAAGAAAGTTTGCCATGAAAAGTTACATCTCAGCTTCTAGTAAGAAATGGAATATTTCCTGCCATATTAGTAAACAAGGATGTTACAGTCATCAGCAATTGCAGCCCTTCCCAGGAGCTTGTGAGCCCTGAGGGAACTCCTGAAGGAGAACACATGCCATCTAGCAGCCCTCATACTGTAGCCACTCCCTACAGTGAGCCCTGAGGAAAAGAAGATCAGGATGTGTCAACACAAGAAACTGGCCCCAGACAGCCAAGGTGCAGATCAAAGGAATGATTCCGGTCAGCCCAGACTCTTGCATCTTCCATACATAGAAAACTGCTAAATTCCTTTACTGGGCATATCTAATTTTAGTTCGGGATAATCTTTTGATGTTCAGACTACCTGCCCTTTGTTGCAAAACTTCTAGGTAACCTGGGTCTTCCCCATGCCTCCTCGGGGCAGTCCTCTCAGGATGACTTAAGATGTTGTCTCCCAGGCTTGAAGTCCTAAAATTTCCCATTGAATAAAACATAACTCTCAATTTTTAGGACATGAATAATTTTAAAGTCAACACAAGGGACAGCATATACCTTCCAAAAAAACAAAAAAGATAAATGATTTATTATAACGAGGTTATTTAAAGAAGCATAAGTTAAAAAAATAGCGTAAGTCATTTACATTTCTGAAACTGTCTTTTTTTGGAAACCCTATGGATTTTAAATATAAAGCCTTGAATTTCAGATTTTTTGTAGCTGATACAGAAAATACAATGCAGATTGCTTGCTTGGATTTGACAAACAGTAGTATTAACATAATTGATTAGAGAGTTATGAGAATTGCGGGGGACTGCCCGTAAAGGGTTAAGTCTTGGGAGCTGCTCGGCAGATATGCAGAGCCTTAGGCACGTTCCTAAGCTCCCTGTCCCGCCACCCTCAAGAATTTTTATAGCCCTTAAAGCCCCAAGATGTCTTGTTTCTGCAACATGTAAGATAGATAATCTTATAGTGCTCTGTACACAATGGTAAGGGTCTGGTGATTGTATCCTGAGGTTAAAAAATAATCCTGTGCATGTCTTAAGTCACGTATTTTATCCTATAAATATTGTAGCCTAATAAAGAAAGGCATCAGCCATTTGTGGTCTGATCCTCTCAACCCCATCTTTTGTCTCTATCTCTTATTTTTCTTAGCGGGGACACTCCGTTCTCTCCCTGTGCAGGTGCAACTCTTGCTTGTGCTGGCCGCGGCAGAGAATCATTTTATTATTTTCTGAATTTTCTGTGAAATTTATTCAATGGGGAAAGCACACTTCACTCATCCTTTGGACAATCTCCAAGGCAAGGCAGCTATAGTCCTCCTCTTCTAAATAGCTGCTGACTCCTTGGAGGCACTTTTGGGACAACTTTCCCAAGCAAGGACAAGCTAGAAGATTGTCTATTTTCATCTTCTGCTCCAGCTCCAGACTGGCTAGAGAGTAATTTAACAAGCAGGTCTTACTCCAAACTATACTGTAGTTTTCTGAGTGGAACAGGTTTAAGATCTGGAACAGATTGAGAATCCAATGGTAGACACAGGTGGCTTGCCTAGTTGTAGTGAAAAAAAAAGAAAATGAAAGCCGGTCCTGTCATGCTTGCGTGATTGATCTGACATCTCAAAACGGAGGATTTCCTGCTTTTCACAGCTTTGAGCCTAGGAGAAGCTGAAGCAAGGTATCACTAGCACCATTAGCAAATAGATTTTGCCATTCCGCTCAGTGATTCAGCGGACCACGGAGAAATGGCACGCGCTGCTGCGGTTCAAGTGAGCCCAAAGCTCCTTTGGCTGCGCCCCAGCGGCCGGGAGGGCGCACCCCAATTCGCCGTAACGCACCGACAGCGCCGCCCACCCAGCGGGACCCGCCTCCAGGTTCAGCGCCGCGAACTCTAGCGCGGGATCCACCGGGAGAACCCGGGAGTCCCCGTCGGCAGGAGCCTCGGCCTCGGGCGAGGCGCTGCCGGGGCCCAGGGAGCGCGTGGGGCCGCCGGAGCCGTGAGGAAATTTCCTTTTCGGGCCCGACTGCCCACGGCAGCTTTGCCGCGGCATCGCTCAGAGCCTTTGATTTCTGCACCTGCTCCTGCGTTCACCCTCCCCTTCCTGGGAAGAGATTTTAGCCAGAGCGGTTTACACCATGCCTGTTGATGCTGCGACTGATGGCTTGAAATCAGAGCATGTCGTGGTATGTTTTCAGATTCAAGGTTGTTTCTGGGGGAAAAGACTAATTCAGGGAAAGGGGACAGGCATCTACAATCTGGACAGGTATCTATGGTGTAATGGGATCCCCGAGACCTGTGAGTGGAATGACTTAGGGACACTGCTGATGCGCGACTCAAACTTACTGGAGCCTGAGGCAGAGGTAAGCTTTGTTTCTATAGGCTTCCTTTTATGATTTTTAATGGATTATTTTTCCTACAGCTTTAAATTGGTGGAGAAATATTGAAACTATTTTTGAAAATATTATTAATATTAATAACCATGTATTATTATAAACTTATTAAAATGCACAGCAACATTTAAAATATTGAAACTATTATTTAAAATACTATTAATGATTAACATTGAAATTTTAAATATTGAAGCTATTATTTATTAATAGCTGCGTAATTAATATACACTGTCAATTATTAATATTAAAATTCACAGCACCTTTGAAAATTTACATGTTTTATTTATACCCAAACCAGAATTCATTATACTTTTTTCTTCGTTCTAATAAAAGGAAACTAATCAATTTTCAAAATATGCTTCTTTAATTATCTTGTCATTATTAAGAATTGCTATTTTGACATTTTTTGTGGTTTTAAAGAATTTTTAATTAACTTCAGCTCACTGGAATTTCTTTTGCAGCATCCCACTGTGACTAGTATTTGCTATAAATTTTCAAGGTCACTTCTGATTTTGCTTAAGATTGCACTAAATCGAATTTGTGAGTCACTTGGGAAGATACAAAACTGATTTTATATTACAAAGTACTGATGCTGCATCTTGCTTGTGTGTGTGTGTGTGTGTGTGTGTGTGTGTGTGTGTGTGTGTGTGTTAGTCACCCAGTCATGTCCCACTCTTTGCAAGACCATGGATGGTAGCTCGCCAGGCTCCTCAGCTCACGGAATTCTCCAGGCAAGAATACTGGAATGGATGCTATTCCCTTCTTTAGAGGATATTTCCAACCCAGGGATTGAACCCAGGTCTCCGTATTGCAGCAGGATTCTTTACCACCTGACCACCAAAGAAGCCCCACATCTTGCCTGAAACCACTTAAAATGAATTTCTGCAGAACCTAAATCATCAAAATACGTAAGAGCCAAGTCAGTGGCTGCTTTTTGCATATCAGATATATCTACATGAAAATAAAGTTCCTTTGTTAAATACTCAAAATGTGAATGCGCTTAGTTTGGATTTTTATATTGCTATCTAAATGTCAAAGTTGAAATCAGGACGTCTATAATCTAACTTTAAAAATATGCTTATAGCCCATAATAATTGATACTTTCATCCAGTTATTCCTGCATTTCCAATTTCTAATTCCTGTTTTCCCATTTATGTTCAAGTTCAGAAAGTGCGTTCATATCTATCCCAAGCATTTACATTTATTAACATACTTTCAGGGCTTCCCAGGTGGCTCAGTGGTAAAGAATCCACCTGACAGTGTAGGAGCCACAGGAAACAGGGGTTCTTTGCCTGGATTGGGAAGATTCCCTGGAGGAGGAAATGGTAACACACTCCAGGATTCTGGGTGGGATAATCCCATGGACAGAGGAGCCTGGTGGGTAAATCCATGCGGTCGCAAAGAGTTCAAGCAAGAGTTGAACACCACTAAGCGTGCGGGCAACATACTTTCAAACTTACTGTGTTTCATTTGTTGTAAGCAACATGGTAGGCCTCCTATGAGTAAGCTGTTTTGTTTTTGTTTCGTTTATTTATTTCTTTGGCTGTGGTGGGTCTTAGTTACTACTTGCAAGGTTTTCCATCATCCTTGCAGTGTGATCTTTAGTTTCGCCTGTGGGACCTAGTTCCCTGACGAGGGATGAAACCGGGCCTCCTGCACTGGGAGCTTGGAGCCTAAGCTACTGGACCACCAGGGAATTCCCCGAACAAGCTGTTTCATTTCAAGAAGGGTTTATGCAGGGTTTTAGTAGAGCTTTATAAACTTTTACCATTTGGTTTAAAATAGCATCCTGCCAAATTAAACTGTACGAAAATGTATAATCTCTTTGTGCCAAAATCCTTTAGATTTTAGCACAACATACATTGTCACTTGATACTATATCTTTTAATATTTGGCAGACATCTTTGTGTGTGAAGTGCCATGATTGCACATGACCTTGATACCCATCAGATGTCTATTTAAGTTTTTAGTATGGATTTTAGAATAGGAAAACTGAAAAATACATTTATCCTCTGTACAGTACTACAAAAGCTTATCATACGTCAAGTCACAAAAGCAATATGTTGATGATTGAACTAAAACTATGAGTTGAATAAGGCACAAAGTTAGCATAATGATCCTTGAGGGAAATAATGACTTGTTCATCACTGCATGCGCTTCTCTGTCTTTCCACTCTGACAAGTCCACCACAAAGTGATATTATTTACAGAAATGAGAAATTGCTATGTTAGCCAAACAGTCATTTAAAATAGTAAAATATTTAAAATACTCATGTTTCTGTCATTTCCTACATTCTTCAAAATAACTCTCAGAAAACATATTGCAAAAACATAAAAAAATATGCACAGAGATAGTAAGCTACACTTCCCTCAAAGTTCCACCTTATTTCTCTCCTCTGCTTCACAAACAAGTTTGCAAAATCGTTGTCTGTACACAGCACCCTTAATCCCCCTTCCTCTTCACTTACTCCCATCTGGTTTCTGCCCCGTTAATTCTGCTAAACCAGATCCTGCTATGGTCACTGGTGGCGTATGTTTCAGGGCCGCTGGCACAGTTCAGTCCTCACCCACCCTGCAGGCCCCACTGTGTCTTTGAAGCACACGCCTTCCCTTCAGTAGTCTCTCCCCTGGTCATCCTTGTGTCCTTCTCGCTGCCCTGCCCCCTGCCTCAGTGCCTGTTACAGACTCTCCTCTGCCTGACCCTATAATACTGAGGGTCCTCTTCTCATTGTCTATTCTATTTATAAGCGACCACATCCATCCCCATGTCCTTATTACCAGACTCACAACGCTGCTACTGCTGCTGCTAAGTCACTTCAGTTGTGTCCGACTGTGCGACCCCATAGATGGCAGCCCACCAGGCTCCTCTGTCCCTGGGATTCTCCAGGCAAGAACACTGGAGTGGGTTGCCATTTCCTTCTCCAATGCGTGCATGCATGCTAAGGTGCTTCAGTCATGTCCGACTCTGTGCCACCCCATGGACATCAGCCCACAGGCTCCTCTGTCCACGGGATTCTCCAGGCAAGAATACTGGAGTGGGTTGCCATTTCCCTCTCCAAGACATACAGTAAAGAATTTCAAATCAGCACTTATACCCGTGGCATTTGTTTATTGTAGACCCACTTGGCCAACAGCCATTCAGGCTTCTACAATTACATACCTCTCACGTATGACTGAGAGACTTCACTTTCACTTTTCACTTTCATGCATTGGAGAAGGAAATGGCAACCCACTCCAGTGTTCTTGCCTGGAGAATCCCAGGGACAGAGGAGCCGGGTGGGCTGCCGTCTCTGGGGTCACACAGAGTCGGACACGACTGAAGCCAACTTAGCAGCAGCAGCAGCAAGTACCATAGCAAAGGTATCCCTCTTTTTTTCCCTGAAAATTACCTGTAAAAGTTACCTGTAAGTATCTTCTGATGTGAGAACCCAGTTTTCCATTACTTCTTTTTGGATTTTTTAATATAATTGAAATTTTAAAAAAATACATTATTTTTATGTATCGTTCTCTATGAGACTGAAAGTTTCAACATAGAAGGTACTGAATTAGATTTATTTATCAGTGTTTCTTAAGGCAGTTCCACCATCTGCCACTTTGATACTCAATTAATACATGTGACGTGAACTGAATGAATGAATGAGTAGAGAAGTGTTACCATCAGTTACTCACTTTTGTTTAGAATACTGAAGATTGAATTTAGGTGTTAAGAATAAACAGACTCAGTGTCTGGATTTCTACACAGAGACCACTGCACAAATATGTTTCCAGTGAGGCAGTGGAGATCTTCACCTGTGGAGATTTCTTTCATCAAAACACAGGATTTTCTACATAAATGCTCATTGCTGGATTAGTTCATTTTGTGTTTATTCAATCATTCAGTAAAAATATGTTTAGAAATGCCATCCACTAAAAGAGAGCAGAATAAATATGATCTCACACACAAAAAAAGAAAACTAAAAGAGTTTGATAAGAATTTAATAAATAAAAAAATCATATTTAATGAAATGGAAAGCTGAACATATTTCCTAAATCTTAATACAGTGTGAAGGAAAATATCCTTATATGAAAATATAAATATGACAAGAACAAGTATAAATAAATAATAAATAACTCAGGGAAATAATCGCTTAAGGACTGATGACCCTAGAGCTAAGTTTTTAACATCCTTGCTTAATACTACAAAATATATGCTTAAGTAATTCAGTGAATTTTGTGGCTAAAGCAGAAATCAGAAACTTCTGAAATGACCACAGGTGAGTGTGCAAGGCTGATGTGACATCTTAGTGAGTGAGAGTCCTTTCAAGGTGAGTTCAGATCTCCACCCATCTTTCTTAACCTTTCTTGCAAGCTGGTTGATGATGAGAGGGCTTTCATCATCTCCACTCTGAGGATTTCCCAGGCGCAGTCGCTGTATTCCTTCTCTTGCAGGTAGACATGGATGCCCTGGAAGTACCTCTTCACAGCCAGAGTGGGGCCCCTCCTTCCCAGGGCAGAGTCTTCCTCTCCCATCACCTGCCCCAGGCAGGCGTCCAAGTCGTCCAGCTGCTGATGGAGTCCAGTGCGGAGCTGCTCCAGGAGGGTGGTGTCCCAGGCAGCAGAGGAGCGCTCTGTGTGGAAGAGGTTGAAGCTCTGCTGGAGCATCTCGTGGAGCACAGAGATGGCCTGGGCCTCCTGGAGCTGGCCGTCCTCCACCATCTCCTGGGGAAAAGCGAAGTCTTTTCTGTCCTGCAGACAGAAGCGAGGGGAGAGTCTCCTCATTTGGCCCAGGAGCCTGAGGTTCTTCCTGCCAACCAGCATGTGGTTCTGGGACAGGTCACAGCCCAGGGATCCTCCTGGGCCGTAGCTGACCAGCACCAGGGCCATGAGTAGAGAGAGCACGAAAGCCATGGGGAAGATGCGGCTGCTGCTGGGCTGGCTGAAATGGCATCGGGTGGAACCTTGAGGTAGGTTCTCTGATGCCAGGCTTTCTAAGTGAGGCCATTAAATAGGGAACATGGTAGTTTTCATTTTCTAGTCATTTCTCTACACTTTTACTCCCTTTTTTGATTTTCATTTATGTATTCACAATATGATCAAATAAGATGACATCAATATAAACTATTACTTTTGTGTATTTCCCAATAACTTCCTATGTGCCCATCCAAATGGATATTTATCAATCAAATGAGAAAGGTCTTTTTCTTAACTCAGGAGTGATGTATGTGTGTAGTTACATACATTATTGCTTTTTGTCTCTCATGCGTAAATGTTGCTTTCCTCTTGTCCATGAACACATCTGCAGCCCTGATCTTAGGCTCCACTTTTCCCTCTTACTTTACATAGGAAACCAGGCTCCCTCAGCTCTATATTTCTGTATTTATAAAATATTTACCAGTTCACTCTGGTAATTAAGCTCTTTGAAATAAATGATGTTTGTCTTTAGTTTTTGATTTAGAGAAGATTCTGAATATTATGAGTCCATGAGCTCCCCCCATGTTTCTCTTCCTTCTAGAACCCGTTCCTGCAGGTCCATGTGTTTGTGCTTCAGGGAACCATGGAGTCAGGACTATTGCAGACATGACGCTTTCTTTTCACCATTTCCATACTGGAGACCTGTTGTCCTTCACTGGCTGGGCCAATACCCGCAGAAGAATCCTGGTTCTTGTCAGGGAACATGGGTGAGGAGACTAATTCCAGGATGATTGTGTTTCCCCAGCAGCACCTCACTCACAGGGAGAGATCACATACCCCCTGTCCTCTGGGTGACAGAGTCCCCTTGCTCACCTGCTGGACTCCCTCCCTGCAGACAGACTCACCACAGCCTGAGGATGCGAAAAATCTCCTTTCTGTGGAGGGCTTGTTTACTTGTTGGGAAAATAGATGGTCTTCCTAAACCCCCACCTTCTCCTCTGGAATGTTTGTGTGAAGGACCCGAGTTCCCAGTGGTGACCTCTCTTCTCCTGGCCCATATCCCCAAGTGTCCTAAGTGTCAGTATTGCCCACATGCTGAGAGTAGGATGCATTTGTGCAAGTAGACAGAGGAATTATCCAACTGCCATTATTTTACCTTTAGTAGAGAGATAATTTCATTTTACCAAGTGTAGATTTTATCGTTCAACTCTCTTAATTTTTTGAACACGTGTGATGTTCAAAGTTTCTGAGTTGGAGGAATGAGATTCAGTGGTGTTGCTGTCTCTCATCAGAAGTTTATGTCACAGAACCTAGTGAGCTTCAGTTGCTCCTTCAGTCAGTTGATTCCACTGGGCTTCTTTGTTCCTGTGTCTCTGTCTTCCTCTGAGAATGCAGGGCAGAGAGACTCATGCTACTCAGTCGAGGGAAATAGCCTTCGTCCTTTGCTTGTGGGTGATTCTTCAGTTGAAGTTGTTTTAATTTATATTGACATACTGGACAAGATGAGTCTCACTGCTCCTGCTCTAGTCCTAATTCATGATGAGGTGAGAACAATAAAAGGAAGTAAAGAAAGCCAGAGGGGCTGTACTCTATCATTTTCAAGGCTTTAGATTTTTTTGTTTTTCTTTGCAACTTTCCTAGAAAGTAAAATTCGAGATGAGAAAACCAATGTAGACCAAAAGAAAACCAATGTCAATCTGAATGTCATGAATATGAAAAAAGGGAAGTGGCTTTCCCCTGACACAATGATGTATTCTGAGTTAGCAAACTTCAGTGCAGCACAGCTGGGGACATGCTGAGGCAGAGGGGAAGGATGAGGCCAGTATGAACAACAGAAAGCCTGGGACAGAGCTGGGTCTGCCAGAAACTCAATGAAGGAAAAGTTCTGGGTCAGTTGACTGCTCTTTGCTTTGCAAGGTCAGTGGCCTCATTTTTCTTTCATTTAATCCATGTAAGATCAGTTTCAGGAGAGAAGGAAGAAGTCACACCCATCAGCTCACAAGGAACTGAGAAGCAGAGCCTCAGCTGGTGAACACTAACCCTCTCTGGCAGAATCGTGGGGACCAGCCTTGCTGAGCATCTGTCCTGGTGATAGATCCGCTCAACAATGAGAAGATGCTTTGTGAAAGCTGGAATTAAATAAAACGGAATCAGATAATTCCAAAGATCCTTGTGTTAATCTGAGTAATAGTAATCATAATATTAAAAAGTAATAACTGAATTTTGTTTGCTACTAATGGACTTGCCATTTTAAGCTCTTTAAGATATTAACTCAGTTCTCTCATTAACCCTATTTGGATCACACCATTTATACAACTGGAGAGAAATATCAATCTGGAGCATTGAATTATTCCCAATGTGCCAAATACAAAGGAGCTTTACAATGATTTGTCTGAACAAGCCCATTAAAAAGAGTGAAGGGTTCACATGAACATGATACTGGGAAACCAACAAAATAAGTTGAAGGAGGAAAATGAAATGACAAAAGCCCTTAAGCCCCCTGTAGGGCAGTAAGGGAGCTGGTCTTAAGTCTAGAGAAATCTCTTTAAGGTCTAATCAGAACAGACAAAATTGCTATTGGGTAGTTAGAGGGGAATAGATTTTTCTGCTAGATGAAAAAAATAAATAAATGAGGGACTTTCCTACAGGTGAGGATCTGCCCCTTTCACACTGTGACCTGAATTCAGTCCCTGGTATGAAAAATGACATCCCACAAGCCATGAGGCGGTAAATCTAAGATTTTATGAGTGATTTCTTCAATGAGATATAGTAAACTCACTTTATTAACCCTATAAGAGCTGACCCCTGGGATCTTTGTATTTTAAATTCTTGACTTTTCTCATGAGTTTAAGAACAAAGGAAGAGCATCAATTTCTAGCCACATAAACTCTGACTTTTCTCCTCTAAGATGACAGCTAAAACGTCACTTGGCATCTTGTTCTACAGGAATGAAGTCATTACCCATTGTGTCCCCTGGCCTCCAGCAGGCTCTGATAGAAGTTCAGGGTGGAGATCAGGAAAGAGGCACTCTGTGCTCTGGGAAACTAACACAACAGACCAGCAGAGAGTCAGATAATTTTCCTGAGAAAAAGTTATGAACCGTTTTTGCAACTTCTCATAGGTAGAAGAGCACTACAATCATTCATGGAGATGCCTGTTCCTGCTGACTCTCAGCCACCTTCTACCAAGTGATGGCATGCAACCCCTTTACCACACTCACATTTATATACTGACCCCCTCTAAAACCTTGAAGCAGTTCCTCAGAGCTGCGTAGACTCTCTCCTCTTGGCTAGAATCCTCAGTAAGTCCACCCAAAAAACTGAACTCCCAGCAGTCATGTTGCCAGTATTCTTTCAGTTGACAAGAATCCTTTGTGGTGTTCCCTCCCTTTTAAGATTGAGGTCATAGGACTCAATTTTAAGTCCTTTTCTCATTTTATACTCTTTTCCGATTTGATCAGTTTTTCTGTTCCATGCTTTATATTTAATGGAATTGCTTGTAAATTGCCATCTCCAATATCCAATGGGCATTTGCAGTGATATGTTTACTAATTACCTATAGTAGTTAACTTTTTATATCCTCCACAGCTTGGTCCATATTCTACTGGCAGTATTCCAATTTTCTCCCTTTTATTGTAGAACTCAACCTAACTGATATTCATTTCTGCTACTAATTAGTACTATTTTTAAAATAGTTAACATTTTAATATGCATTAACTGATTATTGATTTGATATAATTTCCTTTTAAAGAAATCAAAGTTACAAAAATGATTGAATTAGTTATGTCTATATCTAGGTCTTGAGGGCAACACGCAACCTGGCTAAAGGAAGTGTATTTTTCATTCTAATCTGCATATTAAAAAAATGGGTCAAGGACTTGTAAAATAAATTCTTTAATCAAGTTGTGCAATTCAGCTTGGTGTTTCTTTTTTAAAGAAAAAAGCAAAGGATGTTTTTTAATAGTAAAAATTTAATGATAAGAAAAATTATAAGCTGACTAAATACAAAATATGTATTTTCTCTTAAGTATACATACATAATATTATATCAACAAAATAATTTTAGTAAATATAAATAGATAAATAAATATTAAAGTAGATAAATGTCCATGTAGATAAATAAGCAGATAGATCAGCTTGAGTATCTGTGAGGGAGTAGTTCCTGTAGAGTAGAACATGTTATGCTTTAATCTTCCTGAAAACCTTTGACAAACTGAATCAATTCAGGCCATGATGACAGCAGAAATGAGAGTCCTTGACATAGCACCACAGGAGTAAGGGTGGTCTGTTGGTCCATGAGAATCATTTCCGTGTTGAACCAGGTGTGTGTCAGTCCTTGCTCCTGAATCTCTCCTGCAAGTTTGTTGAGGAAGAGAAGGCTCTCATGACTTCTGCTCTGACAACCTCCCAGGCACAAGGGCTGTGTCCCTTCTCTTGCAGATAGAGAGTGACTCTGTGGAAGTATTTCCTCACAGCCAGGCTGGAGTCCTCCTTGAGCAGGGGAGCCCCTCGCAGCCCCTCCTCCTGCCTGAGACAGGCTTGCAGGTCAGTGAGCTGCTGATCCAGAGCAGTGCAGAGCTTGTCCAGGAGCCTCTGGTCCCATGCGGCAGCTGAGCCCTCTGTGCTGAAGAGCTGGAAGGTGTGCTGGATCACCTCGTGGAGCACAGAGATGGCTTGAGCCTTCTGCAACTGGCTGCCACTCAGCACCTGGGTGAATGTGAAGTCTTTTCTGTCCTGCAGGCAGGAGGAAGGGGAGACCCTCTTCAGTTGTCGCAGGAGCATCAGGACCCTCCTGTTGGCCAGAAACTCCAATGAATAAGTGTTAATTGCTCAGTCGTGTCTGATCTTTGTGACCACATGGACTCTAGCCAGCCAGTTGCTCTCCTGTCCATAGAATTCTCCAGGCAAGAATACTGGAGTAGGTTGCCATTCCCTTCTCCAGGGGTCTTCCCAACCCAGAGATCAAACTCGGGTCCCCCGCATTGCAGGTACATTCTTCACCATTTGAGCTATCAGGGAAGCCCTATATTTTGGCCATCTGATGTACAGAACCAACTCACTGGAAAAGACCCTGATGCTGTGGAAGATTGAGGGCAGGAGGAGAAGGGGGCGACAGAGGATGAGACGGTTGGATGGCATCACCAACTCAGTGGTTATGAATTTGAGCAAACTCCAGGAGATAGTGAAGGACAGGGAATCCTGGTGTGCTGCAGTCCATGGGGTTGCAAAGAGTCAGACAGGATTTAGTGGCTCAAAAATAACAGTAAGATTTCCTTCCATTGAACCCTGAATGGTAAGCTTCTCCAGGCAGCTGCAGGAGGGAGAAGGTCTTTTTCTTGGGTTCCTTTGGGAAATGC
This sequence comes from Budorcas taxicolor, assembly GCF_023091745.1. Classification (NCBI taxonomy): domain Eukaryota; kingdom Metazoa; phylum Chordata; class Mammalia; order Artiodactyla; family Bovidae; genus Budorcas; species Budorcas taxicolor. The sequence continues at coordinate 26,334,875 of NC_068917.1, read as the reverse complement.
CCACTTGGGAGAGTTTGCAGTTCTGGGCTCTGCAGACAACCAGGGCATAGCATCCTCAGTGAGCCTCTTGTACTGACTTACTGTCAGGGGAAAAACCTTTCTTTTTTACAGGGAACCTTGTCATAGCCGTGCCAGCAACAGTGTTCTCTGGTTGGAAGCATGGAACCTTGCATTTTCCGAGCCATCCCTAGAGTTTTGTGCTTTATTTTCCAGGAAGGATTCCACTTATTGAGGGGTTTCAGGTAGGGAGACAGCAAGTTGGAGTCTATTTTACAGATTCGGATCCTTTCTGGTGTGATCCAGCGACAGCTCAGAGACAGGGGAATCTGGCAGTGGTGATGGGACCTCTGGAAGGTGTCTGGGATGCCCTGGGGGGTGAGTCAGAGGGTGGCCACCACCAGGGCCAAGGACTGGGGAGCTGTGATTTCCTGTTTTAAGAATATTTATCCCTGCGCAGACTAAATTTTAAAAAATCTTCTTGGCCTATCACAGATAGTAAGAAAAGAAAAGAAAAGAAAAGAAAAGTAATTTAGAACATGGAACCAAAAGATGCAGGAAAACTCAGGAATTAAGGGAAAATATTTTAATTGTCAAGATGCTGAAATTTACTGACTCTTACTGATACGTGAAGTTAAGCAAATTGGTTAATGTCATTCCCCCTCTCTGACTTGTTACTGATTAAAAGATTGGCTGATGCAAATATCTGGACCAAGCCATGGATACGGAACAATTGGCTAAAAGATTAAATGCCTTAAAAAAATACAATTAAAAAAATTAAAAATTATTTTGAGTATATTTTCCCATTATCCCCTAGGAGGAACATGAAGGCAGAGCATTCTTTCCTGTTGCCTCATATTTCTTGATGTTTTTTTTTCCTCTCAAAATACTTTTAATGTCTTTAAGATGGGCCATCATTCCTCTCTGTTTGATCCAGACTCTATGGTCTTTATTTGTGAGCACAGATTATCAGTTCTTTTTGTTAAGAAGGTGACTGAGAATAATTACACATGACAATTTCTTCTCTGTCATGGGTGCTTTGAACATGAAATATTTACGTACAGCTTCAACTAGTGTATTGCAGGAGCTAAATGTGCCATGCCCTGTGTCTTAATTCAGGCTGCTCTAACAAGATCCCAAAGACTGGGTGGCTCATCAGTGATAGAAGTTTGTCAGAATGGTGGGGGCTGAAGTGTGAGATCAGTGTACCAGCAGGGTTGAGTTCTGGTGAGAAACCTCTTTTGGGTTGCAAACTGCCAGCTTCTCTCTGTCCTTCCATGGTGGAGAGGAAAGAGGAAGTAAAGTGTCTTGTGAGTCTCATAAAGACAATACTCCCATGCTTAAGGAATCCCTCCTCATAACCTCATCTATTGGAAGTGGATGAGCAAATTAAAAGTGGTAAAACGAGATGGCAAGAGGGAAGATTGACATTTTAGGATTCAGTGAACTAAAAAGGACTGGAATGGGTGAATTTGACTCAGATGACCATTATATCTACTATTGTGAGCAAGAATCCCTTAGAAGAAATGGAATAGCCATCATAGTCAACAAAAGAGTCTGAGATGTAGTACTTGGATGCAATCCCCAAAATGACAGAATGACCTCTGTTCATTTCCAACCGTTCAGTATCACAGTAATTCAAGTCTATACCTCAACCAGTAATGCTGAAGAAGCTGAAGTTGAACAGTTCTATGAAGACCTACAAAACTTTCTAGAACTAACACCCCCAAAAGATGTCCTTTTCATTATACGGGACTGGAATGCAAAAGTAGGAAGTAAAAAAATACCTGGAATAATAGACGAATTTGGCCTTGGAGTTCAGAAGGAAGCAGGACAAAGGCTAATAGAGTTTTGCCAAGAGAACTCACTGCTCATAGCAAACACACTCTTCCAAAAACACAGAAGACTCTACACATGGACATCACCAAATGGTCAATACTGAAATCAGATTGATTACATTCTTTTTTTTTTTTTTTTTTTTACTTTATTTTACTTTACAATACTGTATTGGTTTTGCCATACATTGACATGAATCTGCCATGGGTATACATGAGTTCCGTATCCTGAACCCCCCTCCCACCTCCCACCCCATAACATCTCTCTGGATCATCCCCGTGCACCAGCCCCAAGCATCCTGTATCCTGTATCGAACATAGACTGGCGATTCGTTTCTTACATGATAGTATACATGTTTAAATGCCATTCTCCCAAATCATCCCACCCTCTCCCTCTCCCTCAGAGTCTAAAAGTCCGTTCTATACATCTGTGTCTCTTTTGCTGTCTCGCATACAGGGTTATCATTACCATCTTTCTAAATTCCATATATATGTGTTAGTATACTGTATTGGTGTTTTTCTTTCTGCCTTACTTCACTCTGTATAATCGGCTCCAGTTTCATCCATCTCATTAGAACTGATTCAAATGTATTCTCTTTAGTGGCTGAGTAATACTCCATTGTGTATATGTACCACCGGTTTCTTATCCATTCAAATGCTGATGGACATCTAGGTTGTTTCCATGTCCTGGCTATTATAAACAGTGCTGCGATTAACATTGGGGTACATGTGTCTCTTTCAATTCTGGTTTCCTCGGTGAGTACGCCCAGCAGTGGGATTGCTGGGTCATAAGGCACTTCTGTTTGCCTTTTTTTAAGGAATCTCCACACTGTTGTCCATAGTGGCTGTACTAGTTTGCATTACCACCAACAGTGTAAGAGGGTTCCCTTTTCTCCACACCCTCTCCAGCATTTATTGCTTGCAGACTTTTGGATCACTGCCATTCTGACTGGTGTGAAATGGTACCTCATTGTGGCTTTGATTTGCATTTCTCTGATAATGAGTGATGTTGAGCATCTTTTCATGTGTTTGTTAGCCATCCATATGTCTTCTTTGGAGAAATGTCTATTTAGTTCTTTGGCCCATTTTTTGATTGGGTCGTTTATTTTTCTGGAATTGAGCTGCATAAGTTGCTTGTATATTTTTGAGATTAGTTGTTTGTCAGGGGCTTCATTTGCTATTATTTTCTCCCATTCCGAAGGCTGTCTTTTCACCTTGCTTATAGTTTCCTTTGTTGTGCAGAAGCTTTTAATTTTAATTAGATCCCATTTGTTTATTTTTGCTTTTATTTCCAGTATTCTGGGAGGTGGATCATAGAGGATCCTGCTGTGATTTATGTCGGAGAGCGTTTTGCCTATGTTCTCCTCTAGCAGTTTTATAATTTCTGGTCTTACATTTAGATCCTTAATCCATTTGAGTTTATTTTTGTGTGTGGTGTTAGAAAATGATCTAGTTTCATTCTTTTACAAGTGGTTGACCGGTTTTCCCAGCACCACTTGTTAAAGAGATTGTCTTTAATCCATTGTATATTCTTGCCTCCTTTGTTGAAGATAAGGTGTCCATCGGTGTGTGGATTTATCTCTGGGCTTTCTGTTTTGTTCCATTGATCTATATTTCTGTCTTTGTGCCAGTACCATACTGTCTTGATGACTGTGGCTTTGTAATAGAGCCTGAAGTCAGGCAAGTTGATTCCTCCAGTTCCATTCTTCTTTCTCAAGATTGCTTTGGCTATTCAAGGTTTTTTGTATTTCCATACGAATTGTGAAATTATTTGTTCTAGCTCTGTGAAAAATACTGCTGGTAGCTTGATAGGGATTGCATTGAATCTGTAGATTGCTTTGGGTAGTATACTCATTTTCACTATATTGATTCTTCTGATCCAGGAACATGGTATATTTCTCCATCTATTAGTGTCCTCTTTGATTTCTTTCATTAGCGTTTTATAATTTTCTATATCTAGGTCTTTAGTTTCTTTAGGTAGATATATTCCGAAGTATTTTATTCTTTTCGTTGCAATGGTGAATGGAATTGTTTCCTTAATTTCTTTTTCTACTTTCTCATTATTAGTGTACCGGAATGCAAGGGATTTCTGTGTGTTGATTTTATATCCTGAAACTTTACTACATTCATTGATTAGCTCTAGTAATTTTCTGGTGGAGTCTTTAGGGTTTTCTATGTAGAGGATCATGTCATCTGCAAACAGTGAGAGTTTTACTTCTTTTCCAATTTGGATTCCTTTTATTTCTTTTTCTGCTCTGATTGCTGTGGCCAAAACTTCCAGAACTATGTTGAATAGTAGCGGTGAAAGTGGGCACCCTTGTCTTGTTCCTGACTTTAGGGGAAATGCTTTCAATTTTTCACCATTGAGGATAATGTTTGCTGTGGGTTTGTTATATATAGTTTTTATTATGTTGAGGTATGTTCCTTCTATTCCTGCTTTCTGGAGAGTTTTTATCGTAAATGGATGTTGAATTTTGTCAAAGGCTTTCTCTGCATCTATTGAGATAATCATATGGCTTTTGTTTTTCAATTTGCTAATGTGGTGAATTACATTGATTTATTTGCAGATATTGAATAATCCTTGCATCCCTGGGATAAAGCCCACTTGGTCATGGTATATGATCTTTTTAATTTGTTGTTGGATTCTGAGTCCTAGAATTTTGTTGAGTATTTTTGCATCTATGTTCATCCGTGATATTGGCCTGTAGTTTTCTTTTTTTGTGGCATCTTTGTCAGGTTTTGGTATTAGGGTGATGGTGGCCTCATAGAATGAGTTTGGAAGTTTACCTTCCTCTGCAATTTTCTGGAAGAGTTTGAGTAGGATAGGTGTTAGCTCTTCTCGAAATTTTTTCGTAGAATTCAGCTGTGAAGCCATCTGGACCTGGGCTTTTGTTTGCTGGAAGATTTCTGATTACCTTTCAATTTCCGTGCTTGTGATGGGTCTGTTAAGATTTTCTATTTCTTCCTGGTTTAGTTTTGGAAAGTTGTACTTTTCTAAGAATTTGTCCGTTTCTTCCATGTTGTCCATTTTATTGGTATATAATTGCTGATAGTAGTCTCTTATGATCCTTTGTATCTCTGTGTTGTCTGTTGTGATCTCTCCATTTTCATTTCTAATTTTGTTGATTTGATTTTTCTCTCTTTGTTTCTTGATAAGTCTGGCTAATGGTTTGTCAATTTTATTTATCTTTTCAAAGAACCAGCTTTTGGCTTTGTTGATTTTTGCTATGGTCTCTTTTGTTTCTTTTGCACTTATTTCTGCCCTAATTTTTAAGATTTCTTTCCTTCTACTAACTCTGGGGTTCTCCAATTCTTCCTTTTCTAGTTGCTTTAGGTGTAGAGTTAGGTTATTTATTTGACTTTTTTCTTGTTTCTTGAGGTATGCCTGTATTGCTATGAACTTTCGTCTTAGCACTGCTTTTATAGTGTCCCACAGGTTTTGGGTTGTTGTGTTTTCATTTTCATTCGTTTCTATGCATATTTTGATTTCTTTTTTGATTTCTTCTGTGATTTATTGGTTATTCAGTAGCGTGTTGTTCAGCCTCTATATGTTGGAATTTTTAATAGTTTTTCTCTTGTAATTGAGATCTAATATTAATGCATTATGGTCAGAGAAGATGCTTGGAATGATTTCGATTTTTTTGAATTTATCAAGTTTAGATTTATGGCCCAGGATGTGATCTATCCTGGAAAAGTTTCCATGCGCACTTGAGAAAAAGGTGAAATTCATTGTTTTGGGGTGAAATGTCCTATAGATATCAATTAGATCTAACTGGTCTATTGTATCATTTAAAGTTTGCGTTTCTTTGTTAATTTTCTGTTTAGTTGATCTGTCCATAGGTGTGAGTGGGGTATTAAAGTCTCCCACTATTATTGTGTTACTGTTAATTTCCCCTTTCATACTTGTTATCATTTGTCTTACATATTGCGGTGCTCCTATGTTGGGTGCATATATATTTATAATTGTTATATCTTCTTGGATTGATCCTTTGATCCTTATGTAGTTTCCTTCTTTGTCTCTTTTCACAGCCTTTGTTTTAAAGTCTATTTTATAGGATATGAGTATAGCTACTCCTGCTTTCTTTTGGTCTCTATTTGCGTGGAATATCTTTTTCCAGCCCTTCACTTTCAGTCTGTATGTGTCCCTTGTTTTGAGGTGGGTCTCTTGTAGGCAGCATATGTAGGGATCTTGTTTTTGTATCCAGTCAGCCAGACTTTGCCTTTTGGTTGGGGCATTCAACCCATTTACGTTTAAGGTAATTATTGATAAGTTTGATCCCATTGCCGTTTACTTTACTGTTTTGGGTTCGGGTTTATACTCCCTTTTTGTGTTTCCTGTCTAGAGAATATCCTTTAGCATTTGTTGGAGGGCTGGTTTGGTGGTGCTGAATTCTTTCAGCTTTTGCTTGTCTGTAAAGCTTTTGATTTCTCCTTCATATTTGAATGAGATCCTTGCTGGGTACAGTAATCTGGGCTGTAGGTTATTTTCTTTCATCATTTTAAGTATGTCTTGCCATTCCCACCTGGCCTGAAGCGTTTCTATTGAAAGATCTGCAGTTATCCTAATGGGAATCCCCTTGTGTGTTATTTGTTATTTTTCCCTTGCTGCTTTTAATATTTGTCTTTGTGTTTGATCTTTGTTAATTTGACTAATATGTGTCTTGGGGTGTTTCGCCTTGGGTTTATCCTGTTTGGAACTCTCTGGGTTTCTTGGACTTGGGTGATTATTTCCTTCCCCATTTTAGGGAAGTTTTCGACTATTATCTCCTCAAGTATTTTCTCATGGTCTTTCTTTTTATCTTCTTCTTCTGGGACTCCTATAATTCAAATGTTGGAGCGTTTCATATTGTCCTGGAGGTCTCTGAGATTGTCTTCATTTCTTTTAATTCATTTTCTTTTTTCCTCTCTGATTCATTTATTTCTACCATTCTATCTTCTATTTCACTAATCCTATCTTCTGCCTCCGTTTTTCTACTATTTGTTGCCCCTAGAGTGTTTCTGATCTCATTTATTGCATTATTCATTATATATTAACTCTTTTTTATTTCTTCTAGATCCTTGTTAAACCTTTCTTGCATCTTCCAATCCTTGTCTCCAGGCTATTTATCTGTGATTCCATTTTGATTTCAAGATTTTGGATCATTTTCACTATCAACATTCAGAATTCTTTCTCAGGTAGATTCCCTATCTCTTCCTCTATTGTTTGGTTTGGTGGGCATTTCTCCTGTTCCTTTACCTGCTGGGTATTCCTCTGTCTCTTCATCTTGGTTATATTGCTGACTTTGGGGTGGCCTTTGTATACTCTGGGAATTTGTGGAGTTCTCTTTATTATGGAGTTTCCTCACTGTGGGTGGGGTTGTATCAGTGGCTTGTCAAGGTTTCTTGGTTAGGGAGGCTTGTGTTGGAGTTCTGGTGGGTGGAGCTGGATTTCTTCTCCCTGGAGTGCAATGAAGTGACCAGTAATGGGTTATGAGATGTCAATGGTTTTGGAGTAACTTTCAGCTGCCTGTATATTGAAGCTCAGGCGTGTGTTCCTGTGTTGCTGGAGAATTTGCGTGGTATGTCTTCTCTGGAACTTGTTGGCCCTTGGGTGGTGCTTGGTTTCAGTGTAGGTATGGAGATGTTTGATGAGCTCCTATTGATTAATGTTCCCTGGATTCAGGAGTTCTCTGATGTTCTCAGGATTTGGACTTGAGCCTCCTGCTTTTGGTTTTCAGTTTTATTTTTACAGTAGCCTCAAGACTTCTCCATCTATATAGCACCAATGATAAAACATCTAGGTTAAAGATGAAAGGTTTCTCCACATCGAGGGACACCCAGAGAGGTTCACTGAGTTACATGGAGAAGAGAAGAAAAGAGGGAGGGGGTAGTTAGAGGTGACTGGAATGAGATGAGGTGGGATCAAAAGGGGAGAGAACAAGCTAGCCAGTAATCACTTCTTTATGTGCACTCAACAGTCTGGACCACTCAGAGGTGTTCACGGAGTTATACAGGGAAGAGGAGAGGGAGGAAGTAGACAGAGGTGGCCAGGAGGATAAAGGAGGGAAATGAAAAGGAGAGAGACAGATCCAGCCAGTAACCAGTTCCCTAAGTGTTCTCCACTGGCTGGAACACACAGAGATTCAGAGAGTTGGGTAGAGAAGAGAAGGGAGAGGGAGGAGACAGAGACAACCTGGTGGAGAAAAAGGAAAGTCCAAAGGAGGAGAGAGTGGTCAAGCCAGTAATCTCGCTCTCAGGTACAATTGGGTAGTGAAGTTTGGGTTTTTTAATGTACAAAATTGACAACAAATACCAAAAAGCAAAGATTAAAAATCTAGAGTAGAGGTTGGATTTTCAAAAATACAATATTAAAGAAAAGAAGAAGGAGAAGAAAAAAAAGAAAAAAAAGCCACAAGAATTATTTAAGAACAACAACCACAAAAAGAGTATATACGGCATTTGCTTTAAAAATAGGGTCTTTTATTTTTTTTTGGAAAATAGTAGGTTATAAAAATATAAATTAAAGGAGAAATAGAGGACTTAAAATTTTAAAAGTTTTAAAAAAAGAAGAAGAAAAAGAAAAAACAATCACACAACAATATCAACAACAACAACAACAAAAAGAATGATCGTAAAAATAGTAAAGATATATCTGGGTCTTTCACTGGTGTTGTGGGCAGTGTGGGGTCACTTCCAAGGCGGTTCCCTCTGTTCAACTTCTTCTGTTTGCTGGTCTCTTCAGTGTCTGATTTCCGCCCTGACACGGTGGGGCGGCGGGGGTGGGGGTGGGGGCGGGGCGGGGGAGAGCAGTGGTGGACACTTATTATTATTTTTTTTAGGCTCACTTGTTCAGTCACGCTGTGGGGAGGGAGGGATGCTGCAAACAAATAACACTGGCGTGTGCTCGCAGTGTCTCAGCTCTGCTGGGCCTCCCCCTGCTTGTGGCGCACACCGCTCAGGCTCTACATTGTTCCTCCGGAAACCGTCTGAGGCCGGCCCTAGGCTGCGTGCACCTCCCCTGTCTAAGCCGCTCAGGTAGCCCTCAGAGGCACAGATTCAGTTGGGCCTGCGTTTTGTGCCCTTCCCAGGTCCGAGTAGCTCAAGTGTTTGGCGAGTGCAGTCGCTGCGACTTACCGCCTTCCCGTCTCTGCTGCTCAGTTTTCTGGGTGTATCGCTGGCGTCCCTTCTCAGGCGGATGATGACTGTCCAGAACCCCCATAAGTCTTAGTTAGCAAAGAAGCCTGCTTGCATTTTGGTAGGTAATGTCTCTCTTGGGCTGCGATTGCCCCCTTCCAGGCTCTGGCTGCCTGTCACCGGAGGGGGATGGTCTGCAGCCGGCTATTTCTGTTCCATCCTTTGTTCTGTGCGCGGTCCTGGTGGTGTCCTATGTTTGAGCTTTTTGCGTGGTAGCTATCCCACAGTCTGGTTTGCTAGCCCAAGTTAGTTCGCTCTGGTTACCCGTGGGGCGTTCCGGCCCGTATCTTACAAAGCACTGCAGCCCGTGCCTCCTGCGCCTCCCTGCCCAGCCTGCACTTGCTAGTGGTGGATGCAGGCGTCTGCACTGCTTCTCTGCTGGGGGAGTTACTGTTGGGCTTGTAATCTGTTGGTTTTAATTATTTATTTATTTTTCCTTCCTGTTATGTTGCCCTCTGTGCTTCCAAGGGTCACCACAGACTCGGCAGTGAGAGTGTTTCCTGGTGTTTGGGAACCTCTCTTCTTAAGATTCCCTTCCTGGGACGCAGCTCCCTCCCTGCCTCCTTTGTCTCCTTTTTTGTCTTTTATATTTTTTCCTACCTGTTTCTGAAAACAATGATCTGCTTTTCTGGGTGCCTGATGTCCTCTGCCAGCATTCAGAAGTTGTTTTGTGGAATTTACTCAGCGTTGAAATGTTCTTTTGATGAATTTGTGAGGGAGAAAGTGGTCTCCCCGTCCTATTCCTCCACCATCTTAGGACTGCCGCCCCCCCATTTTTTTTCTTCTAGAAAAAAAAAATTTCTTTACAAAAAATTTCCTAATGTTAAATCTGATTTCTTTTTCTCTCAGTATGATTTTGAAGTATAACATAATCTGTAGCTTTAAAAGTGCATCAGAGGTTGTCTAAAACATACTGAGACTGAGGAAAGGGACTGCTTATTATCTCATTTATTAGCAGAGCAATTGTATTTTATTAGACAACTTTCCTAGAATCAGTTTCTCTGCAAAGAACTTAAAGTACTGTGGTATTTCCCTCCATAATGTACCAGGCACTGATCAAAAGGGAGGAAACGTGGGCTCCTGGGCTCCTTCAGAGCCATGCAGGCAGTCCCTCTCCTAGAATTAATACTTGAGTCTCAACATGCAGACCCTTGGCAGTGTTAAGAGATTTGCAGGCAAAACTTCTCTTGGTTGGACTGAGAGTGGAGTATAGAGGTTACTATTAGTTATATGCATCATGAGAAACGATGGGCTGGAGGAAGCACAAGCTGAAATCAAGACTGCGGGTAGAAATATCAATAACTTCAGATATGCAGATGACACCACCCTTATGGCAAAAAGTGAAGAAGAACTAAAGAGCCTCTTGATGAAAGTGAAAGAGGAGAGTGAAAAAGTTGGCTTAAAGCTCAACATTCAGAAAACAAAGATCATGGCATCTGGTCCCATCACTTCATGGGAAATAGGTAGGGAAACAGTGGAAAGAGTGGTTGACTTTATTTTCCTGGGCTCCAAAATCACTGCAGATGGTGATTGCAGCCATGAAATTAAAAGACACTTACTCCTTGGAAGGAAAGTTATGACCAACCTAGACAGCATATTAAAAAGCAGAGACATTACTTTACCAACAAAGGTCTGTCTAGTCAGTTCAGCTCAGTTCAGTCGCTCAGTCATGTCCGACTCTTTGTGACCTCATGAATTGCAGCATGTCAGGCCTCCCTGTCCATCACCAACTCCCAGAGTTCACTCAAACTCACATCCATCGAGTCGGTAATGCCATCCATCCATCTCATCCTCTGTCGTCTCCTCCTGCCCCCAATCCCTCCCAGCATCAGAGTCTTTTCCAATGAGTCAACTCTTCACATGAGGTGGCCAAAGTACTGGAGTTTCAGCTTTAGCATCATTCCTTCCAAAGAACACCCAGGACTGATCTCCTTTAGAAGGGACTGGTTGGATCTCCTTGCACAGCTATGGTTTCTCCAGTGGTCATGTATGGATGTGACAGTTGGACTATAAAGAAAGCTGAGCACAGAAGAATTGATGCTTTTGAACTGTGATGTTGTAGAAGTCTCTTGAGAGTCCCTTGGAGAGGGAGAAAGTAGACAGAGGTGGCCAGGAGGATAAAAGAGGGAAACGAAAAGGAGAGAGACAGATCCAGCCAGTCCATCCTAAAGGAGATCAGTCCTGGGTGTTCATTGGAGGGACTGATGTTGAAGCTGAAACTCCAATACTTTGCCACCTGATGTGGAGACAGCTGACTCATTTGAAAAGACTCTGATGCTGGGAAAGATTGAGGGCAGGAGGAGAAAGGGACGACAGAGGATGAGATGGCTGGATGGCATCACCGACACAATGGACATGGGTTTGGGTGGACTCTGGGAGTTGGTGATGGACAGGGAGGCCTGGCATGCTGGGGCTCATGGGGTCACAAAGAGTCAAACATGACTGAGCGACTGAACTGAACTGAACTGAATCGGTTATACTGGTATGAAAGACTGTTATCATTCACTAAGTTTCATATTCTCAGCCTAATTTTCAAACTGTATTATTTGAAGTAACGAATGTCCTCTGTGGCTGCTACTAAAGTTGTCGTCATCTTTTAGAAGAGGAAGTGAGAGTCTGGAACGGCTACACTCAGGAGCCCCAGGTTGTGTGAGAATAGAACTTCCTGCTGCTCCCTCCCTCTTCTTCATCAGCTCTGAGTACTGGCCCTCAGCTGCTCTGAGCACGTGCTGCCTCCTTCCTCCTCATCCTGCTTTGATGTCCTCTTCCCTGCTCCCAGGAGGGCAGTCACCATTTGTGCCTGACTGTTCTGGAATGCACATCATCAAGCACATTGTCACATGTGTGTGCGGTCAGCACACTTTGGTGACAGAATAAAGAAACTGTGAATTAACCCATGTTCAGTATTCAGTTCAGTTCAGTTCAGTTCAGTCACTCAGTCATGTCTGACTCTTTGCAACCCCATGAATTACAGCACACCAGGCCTCCCTGTCCATCACCAACTCCCGGAGTTCACTCAGACTCACGTCCATCGAGTCAGTGATGCCATCCAGCCATCTCATCCTCTGTTGTCCCCTTCTCCTCCTGCCCCCAATCCCTCCCAGCATCATAGTCTTTTCCAATGAGTCAACTTTTCGCATGAGGTGGCCAAAATACTGGAGTTTCAGCTTTAGCATCATTCCTTCCAAAGAAATCCCAGGGCTGATCTCCTTCAGAATGGACTGGTTGGATCTCCTTGCAGTCCAAGGGACTCTCAAGAGTGTTCTCCAACACCACAATTCAAAAGCATCCATTCTTCAGCGCTCAGCCTTCTTCACAGTCCAACTCTCACACCCATACATGACTACTGGAAAAATCATAGCCTTGACTAGACAGACTTTAGTTGGCAAAGTAATGTGTCTGCTTTTGAATATGCTATGTAGGTTGGTCATAACTTTTCTTCCAAGGAGTAAGTGTCATTTAATTTCATGGCTGCAATCACCATCTGCAGTGATTCTGGAGCCCCCCACCCCCCCCAAAAAAAGTCTGACACTGTTTCCCCAACTATTTCCCATGATGTGATGGGACCGGATGCCATGATCTTCATTTTCTGAATGTTGAGCTTTAAGCCAACTTTTTCACTCTCCTATTTCACTTTCATCAAGAGGCTTTTTAGTTCCTCTTCACTTTCTGCCATAACGGTGGTGTCATCTGCATATCTGAGGTTATTGATATTTCTCCCGGCAATCCTGATGTACTCTGCATAGAAGTTAAATAAGCAGGGTGGCAATATACAGCCTTGACATACTCCTTTTCCTATTTGGAACCAGTCTGTTGGTCCATGTCCAGTTCTAACTGTTGCTTCCTGACCTGCATACAGATTTCTCAAGAGGCAGGTCAGGTGGTCTGGTATTCCCATCTCTCTCAGAATTTTCCACAGTTTATTGTGATCCACACAGTCAAAGGCTTTGGCATAGTCAATAAAGCACAAATAGATGTTTTTCTGGAACTCTCTTGCTTTTTCCATGATCCAGCAGATGTTGGCAATTTGATCTCTGGTTCCTCTGTCTTTTCTAAAACCAACTTGAACATCTGAAAGTTCACGGTTCACGTATTGCTGAAGCCTGACTTGGAGAATTTTGAGCATGACTTTACTAGCGTGTGAGATGAGTACAATTGTGTGGTAGTTTGAGCATTCTTTGGCATTGCCTTTCTTAGGGACTAGAATGAAAACTGATCTTTTCCAGTCCTGTGGCCACTGCTGAGTTTTCCCAATTTGCTGGCATATTGAGTGCAGCACTTTCACAGCATCATCTTTCAGGATTTGAAATAGCTCAACTGGAATGCCATCACCTCCACTAGCTTTGTTCATAGTGATGCTTTCTAAAGCCCACTTGACTTCACATTCCAGGATGTCTGGCTCTAGGTGAGTGATCACACCATCGTGATTATCTGGGTCATGAAGATCTTTTTTGTATAGTTCTTCTGTGTATTCTTGCCACCTCTTCTTAATATCTTCTGCTTCTGTTAGGTCGATACCATTTCTGTCCTTTATCGAGCCCATCTTTGCACGAAATGTTCCCTTGGTATCTCTAATTTTCTTGAAGAGATCTCTAGTCTTTCTCATTCTGTTCTTTTCCTCTATTTCTTTGCATTGATCACTGAAGAAGGCTTTCTTGTCTCTTCCTGCTATTCTTTGGAATTCTGCATTCAGATGCTTATATCTTTCCTTTTCTCCTTTGTTTTTTGCTTCTCTTCTTTTCACAGCTATTTGTAAGGCCTCCCCAGACAGCCATTTTGCTTTTTTTCATTTCTTTTCCATGGGGATGGTCTTGATCCCTGCCTCCTGTACAATGTCACGAACCTCATTCCATAGTTCATTAGGCAGTCTATCTATCAGACTGTTATCTGTGGACCATCAGAAAATGAGGACTATGGTCCTGTAAATCACTGTGGAAGAGTTCAAACCTTATGCATTAGACCTTAAAAAGGAAATGCAGAAAGTTGTGCCTAAATTTATTTTGTGCAATTTAAACTATCAAAATAGACTATGTAGTCACACCTCTGAGTTTTCTTTTAGACTAAAAAGAGAGTTAGATTGAGCCTCGGGTTTTTATTTCAAGCTGAGTTGACTCATATAGATGAATATCTCCTTTTTGATTGAGATGTTTCCATGAGTATATTTCATTTCCAGTGTAATAACACAAAAGAATCATCGAAGCTGTGACATTCTCTGATGCCCAGAATACAAGGGAAAAGTTTCTCCATGAAAATAATATTGACAAAAGTGCAGAAAATGACAATTCTGCCCTATTTAAAGATCTTATTTGCAGGAAGGTGTTGGGAACAGCTGGATAAAGGCTGGCACAGCCCAACATCTGCAGCATCGCCAAGCTCACCAGATGCCAACCCCTTCCCTGATGATACAGAGGGTGATGTTCTCCAGCCCTGGAGAATGGTGATCATCACCATTGCCATCCTCCTAGAGATCAGGAATCGCCAAACTCAGCACTTCAGTGAAACTGAATCCCAGGACTACAGCTCTACAAGGAGCACAAGACTGCCTTCCCCATGCCTCTGTGGCTGGGGGCACATCTCCTGCAAGAGCACTGAATTCTCAAGGAGCTGTTAAAAACCATCCACAGGAGGACTCTGGAGCCCACCCAAAAAAGGTACCCCATGTCCAAAGACAAGAAATTATGAGATGGTAGGAGGTGCCCCATGTCCAAAGACAAAAAAAAAATTATAATGAGATGGTAGGAGGTGCTCAAGCACAATAAAAATAAATCCCATACCTGCCCGTTGGGAAACCAACAAACTGGAAAACAATACAACCAAAAAAGTTCTCTCACTGTTGTGAAGGATCTAAGACTCACGTCAGTCTTCCAGGTCTGCAAATCCAGCAAAGGGCCTGGGAATCCCCAGGAAATCTGACTCTAAAGGCCAGCGACATTTGATTACAAGTTTTCCACAATACTGAGTGGAAGAGAGACTCCATTCTCAAAGGGGACAAACAAAATCTTGCGAGCACCAAGATGCAGGGGAACTGAGCAGCAGTGACCCCACAGGAGACTGAAGCAGACCTACCTGCTAAAGGTGGAGTCTCCTGTGGAGGTGGGTCAGCAGGGGCTTGCCGTGGGGACAAGGGCACTAGCAGCAGCAATCCTGGAAGGTGCCCCTAGGTGTGAGTCCCCTGGGGGTTTCAGAAAATCACACTTCATTCATTAATAATGTTTCTCACATCTTTAGTATGAGAAGGGTAACAATTGGTTTCTGAACTCTTTGTTGGGTTTTGCCTTTCAGTAGCAATGCGGAGAGGGCAGTGGCACCCCACTCTAGTACTCTTGCCTGGAAAATCCCATGGACAGAGGAGCCTGGTAGGCCGCAGTCCATGGGGTTGCTAAGAGTCAGGCACAACCGAGTGACTTCCCTTTCACTTTTTACTTTCATGCATTGGAGAAGAAAATGACAACCCACTCCAGTGTTCTTGCCTGGAGAATCCCAGGGGCAGAGGAGCCTAGTGGACTGCCATCTATGGGTTCGCACAGAATCGGACATGACTGAAGTGACTTAGCAGCAGCAGCAGCAATGCAGAGGCTCCAAGAGGTGACATTGCCAGCAAGTATGGACAAGGGACTTTATTGAAAAGATAACTAGGATCCAACCTTTACAGCGTAGGACTGGAGGGCAGAAATACATTTCAGACTGCCTGCTCTTTCCTTCCTGCCTCTGCATGTGTTTGATTTTCTGGATTGTTATGATATCTCTAAGCATTTTCTACTAATTCATCTTTCTCAAAGAGCTCTTTATGAACTCATAGGAGTGCTTTTAGAGATATGAAACCCAGAAATTGGAATGCTCTTCAACATACAGCAAAGGAAAGTTCTCACACTGAAAACACTATGAAACTAGCACCCAAGGTGAAAAGAAAATACCTTTGTCGGGGGCCAGCACCTTTCCATGCTGCCCTCCAGTCACTGTCTCCGAGCAGCTGTCCTGTTTCCTCCCTGAGGGCAGCCACTCTGTGATTCTCACGGTCCTAATGATTTCTGCCAGGAGCGCAGTGATGCCTCTTGTGTGATATGGACTCATTGAATCCAAACAGTAATCCTGTGAAAACTACTCTTATTGTCCCCATATTAAAGATGAGGAAACTGACCTGTTATGTTTGTGAGATTTTTCAGAGTCACATTGTTGGTAAATAGCAGAGCTGGGATTCAGAGGTTTTGGAATTTCTGCTGCTGCTGCTAAGTCGCTTCAGTCGTGTCCGACTCTGTGTGACTCCATAGACAGCAGCCCACCAGGCTCCCCCATCCCTGGGATTCTCCAGGCAAGAACTCTCCTCTCACTTGGGCTCTCTTCCTGTGGCTTCCACTCTGACTACACCATGCAGCTAGAAACCAGCACAGAACAGAGCTTCTGTGTTGGAAGCAATGAAGTTACTGTGGAAGGGAGTGAATTGCTCAGTAAGGCAGGCAGTACTGAGGAGAAGGTGGGAGGCCGAGTAATAGGAGTCAGGAGCAGCCAGTCAACACCATATGGCATCAGCTTCCTAGCAGGAGGTGACTGCTTCCCTCAGATATGTACATCAACCATTCTTTAATGAGTGGGTACAAATTAGTTACGCCTGTGACATCAAGACTAACCATTTTCTACAATTTCATAATCTCCTTTCTAACTTTTTTTTTTTTTGGCACCCTCCACAGCTTATAGGATGTTAGTTCCTCAACTGAGGCTCCCTGGAGGAAAAACTCAGAGTCCTAACAACTGCACCCACAGAAGATTCTCAAAATTCCACCTTTTGACAAACATTTCCTAGAAAATTATAGAAATGTTCCACAGTATAAAGTGAGCAAATACTATTTTATGATAGGTATATGTAGACAGAATAGGATTTAGGTTTTCAAAATAAAAACTCAAGAAATTTATCTTGATAACTATTTAATAAATAACAATTTTAATGAAATAGGGAAATATATTTTCTAAATTTTGATACAGTGTAAACATATACATCTTTTATATGAAAATATAAATATGAGATAAAATATTACATTAACTAAATAAAGAATAAATAACATCAGGGCAGTCATCATTTATGGATTGATATCCCCATACTTGATTACTTTTGTGTCTACTTGCTTATTACTACTGACATGTATTGGCTGAGTTAATTCAATAAATTTGGTGGCTAAAGCAGAATTCAGAGTCTTCTGAAATGACCCCAGGTGAGTATACAAGGATGATGTGGCATCTTAGTCAACGAGAGTCATCTCAAGGTGAGCTCAGGTCTCCATCCATCATTCTTAACCTTTCTTACAAGCTGAGTGATGAAGACAAGGATCTCATGATTTCCACTCTGACGATTTCCCAGGCGCAGTCGCTGTATTCCTTCTCTTTCAGGTAAACATGGATGCCCTGGAAGTACCTCTTCACGGCCAGGGTGGGGCTCGTCCTTCCCAGGGAAGAGTCTTCCTCTCCCATCACCTGCCCCAGGCAGGCCTCCAGGTGGTCCAGCTGCTGATGGAGTCCAGTGCGGAGCTGCTCCAGGAGGGTGGTGTCCCAGGCAGCAGAGGCGCGCTCTGTGTGGAAGAGGTTGAAGCTCTGCTGGAGAATCTCGTGGAGCACAGAGATGGCCTGGGCCTCCTGGAGCTGGCCGTCCTCCACCATCTCCTGGGGGAAAGCGAAGTCTTTTCTGTCCTGCAGACAGAAGCGAGGGGAGAGTCTCCTCATTTGCTCCAGGAGCCTGAGGTTCTTCCTGCCAACCAGCACGTGGTTCTGAGACAGGTCACAGCCCAGGGATCCTCCTGGGCCATAGCTGACCAGCACCAGAGCCATCAGTAGAGAGAGCACGAAGGCCATGGGGGAAGATGCGGCTGCTGGGCTGGCTGAGACGGCTTCTGGGTGAACCTTGAGGTAGGTTCTCTGATGCCATGCTTTCTAAGTGAGGCCATTAAATAGGGAACATGGTAGTTTTCATTTTCTAGTCATTTCTCTACACTTTTACTTCCTTTTTTTGATTTTCATTTATGTATTCACAGTATGATCAAGGAAAACAATCTAAACTATTATCTATTTCCCAATAACTTCAAATGTTCCCAGCCAAATGGAAATTTTTCAATGAATTGAGAAAAGTCTTTGTCTTAAGTCAGATGTACTTTTGTAATTACACACATTATTGCTTTTTGTCTCTCATGCATAAATGTTGCTCTCCTCTTATCCAGGAACACATTTGTAGCCCTGATCTTAGGCTCCATTTTCCCCTTTTACTTTACATGGGAATCTAGTCTGTCTCAGCTCTGTGGTTTCCATATTTATTAGGAATTTACCTGATCACTCTGGCAATTAACCTCTTTAAAACAAATCATGGGTTTTCTTCAGTGTTTGATTTACAGAAGAGGCTGATTATTACGAGTCCAAGATCTTCTTCCATGTATCCGTTCTTTCTAGAACAATTTCCTGCAGGTCCCTGTGGTTGTGGTCAGGGACTGTTACAGACAGTCCCTTTTTCCTTGAGGTCAGGACTGTTACAGACATCACCCTTTCTTTCCACCATTTTCTTACTGGAGACCTGTTTTCCTCCACAGACTGAGCCAATAATTCCACCAGAATCCTGGTTCTTCTCAGGGAACATGGGTGAGGAGACTCTAGATGTAGGACAATGGTATTTTCCCAGCAGCACCTCGTAAGGGAGAGATGACATGGAGACTCACCCTGTCCTCTAGAGTGATAGGGTCTGCTTCCAAACCTGATGGATACCCTCCCTGAGAGCAGGCTCAATCCTCAGAATCCTGAAGACTTGAAAATCTCCTTTCTGTGGAGGGCCTGTTTACTTGTTGAGAAAAAATTCATTGCCCAGAACCCCTTTCCTCTCCCCTGTAGTGTTTGTGTGAAGGACCCTGTTACTCTGAGGTGACTTCCTCTTCTCCTGATCCGTGTCCTCAGGTGTCCATAGTGTCAGCGGCCCTCAGACACTAAGAGCAAATGTGTATTTGTGCAAGTAAATGGAGGAACTAATCCAACTGCACTCCCTTAACCTTAATAAAAATAAAAAGGACCCAGGTATTGAACCTGGGTGTCCTGCATCACAGAACAAGTCTTGGCCATCTGAGCTCCCAGGGAAGCTCTAGACTTAGCAGACAAATAATTTTTATTTGACCAAGTATAGATTTAATTATTCAACCCTTTTACTGGTGAGCACTTGTTCTACTGAAATTTTCTGAGCTTGAGGTAGGAGATTCAATGATGATGTTGTTTTTGATTAGAAGCTATTTCACAGAGCCAAGGGTTGAGCTTCATTTGTTCATTCAGTTCAGTTCAGTTCAGTTGCTCAGTTGTATCTGACTCTTTGCAACCCCATGGACTGCAGCACGCCACGCTTCCCTGTCCATCACCAGCTCCCAGAGCTTACTCAAACTCATGTCCATTGAGTCAGTGATGCCATCCAACCATCTCATCCTCTGTCGTCCCCCTCTCCTCCCACCTTCAATCTTTCCCAGCATCAGGGTCTTTTCCAATAAGTCAGTTCTTCACAGCAGGTGGCCAAAGTATTGGAGTTTCAGCTTCAGCATCAGTCCTTCCAATGAATATTCAGAACTGATTTCCTTAAGGATGGACTGGTTGGATCTCCTTGCTGTCCAAGGGACTCTCAAGAGTCTTCTCCAACATCACATTTCAAAAGCATCAGTTCTTTGGTGCTCAACTTTCTTTATAGTCCAACTCTCACATCCATACATGACTACTGGAAAAACCATAGCTTTGACTAGATGGACTTTTGTTGATAAAGTAATGTCTCCACTTTTTAATATGCTATCTAGATTGGTCATAACTTTTCTTCCAAGGAGCAAGTGTCTTTTAATTTCTTGGCTGCACTCACCATCCGCAGTGATTTTGGAGCCCCCCAAAATAAAGTCTGACACTGTTTCCATTGTTTCCCCATCTATGTGCCATGAAGTGGTGGGACCAGATGCCATGATCTTCGTTTTCTGAATGTTGAGCTTTAAGCCAACTTTTTCACTGTCCTCTTTCACTTTCATCAAGAGGCTCTTTAGTTCTTCTTCACTTTCTGCCATAAGTGTTGTGTCACCTGTATATCTGAGGTTATTGATATTTCTCCTGGCAATCTTGATTCCAGCTTATGCTTCATCCTCCCAGCATTTCTCATGATGTACTCTGTATATAAGTTAAATAAGCAGAGTGACAATATACAGCTTTGACATACTCCTTTTCCTATTTGGAACCAGTCTGTTGTTCCATGTCCAGTTCTAACTGTTGCTTAAGCCAGCTGAATTCCATGGGCATCTCTGTTCCTCTGAGAATTCATGGCAGTGAGGACCAGGCTAGTAGGTCAGGAGAAACACCCTTTTTTCCTTTACTTGAATGTAATACTTCATTTAGTTTTTAATACCCTATATTCACTTAGTGACTTACTGGGCAAGATTTATCTCAGTGGTCCTGATCTAGTTCTAATTCATGATGAGATAAAGGAAAGTAAAGAAAGCCATAGGGGCTGCATCTCTATCACTTTCAAGACTTTAGATTTTGTTTCTCTTTGCCAGTTTCCTAGAAAGTGCAATTGGAGATGTGTTTTGTGGACAAAAACAAAGCAAGGGCAAGTCTTCAAAGTCATGAATGTGGAAGAAGGGAAGTGGTTTTCCTGTGACACAGTGACATATTCTGAGTTAGCAAATTTCAGTGCAGCACAGCTGGGGACAGGGCTGTGGCAGAGCAGAAGGATGAGGCCAATATGAACAAGGAAGGGCTGGGGCACAGCTGCTTCTGACAGAAGCTCAATAAAGGCCAAGCCCTGGCTCTATTGACTGCTTTCAGCTTTGTATAATAGTCATCTGATGTTTCTTTCATATAATCCACATGGGATCAGTAATAAGGAAAGAAGGAATAAGACACACCCACCAGCTCACAAGAGACTGACAAGCAGAACCCAGTTGTTAGAACAATAACCCTCTCTGGCAGGATCGTGGAATCTAGCTTTGCTGAGCATTTGTGTAGGTGATAAATACCCCTGGGCACTGAGAAGATGATTGGGAAAGCTGGAATTAAAAGGAAAGGAATTAAATGATTTTAAAGATTCTAATCTTATTCTAGATAATAGTAATTGTGATATTAAAAAATAAGAACTGAATTTTATTGCTTGCTACTAAGGGACTAGCCACTTCTCTAAGTTCTTTCAAATTTTAACTCAGTCCTCTCACTAACATTATTAGGTTATAGTCAGTCATGCAACTAGAGAGAAACATAAATCTTGACAACTGAACTATTCCTAAGGTACCAAATATATAAGAGAACACCTTAGTGGGTCTGCAATGATTTTTTCTTAAAGAGCCCATTAAAAAAGTCAAGAGTTCAGATGAAGATGATATTTAGGAATGAACAAAATAAGTAGATCCAGGAGAGTGAGATGACAGAGGACCCGAATCCACTACAAACGCCAAAGGGTGCTGTCTATGGTTTTGTGGGGTGATTTGGGTGTGGTCTGAGTGAACAGAACTAAGTTCTAATCAAAAACAGAAAATCACTATTGTGTAGTTAGAATAGAATAGATATGTCTGCCAAATGAAGAAGGAAAAGAAAGCATTTCCTAGAGTTTCCTAGAGGTCTAGTCATCAGGATCCTATATTTTCACTGCTGCAGGCCGGGTTCAATCCCTGATTGGGGAACTGAGATCCCACAAGCCACACAGCAAGAACTCTTAAGATTTTATGAATTATTTCATCAATGAAATTTAGTAAAATAATGTTATTAAACCTACAGGAGCTGACTAACTCCTGAAATCTTTGTTGTTTTAACTCTTGACTTTTCCAGTGAGTTTGAGAACAAAGAAAAAGCACCTACCCATTTTAGCTCTGATGTTTCTTCTTCAGGATGACAACTAAAATGTCATTTGCCATCTTGTTCTACACGAATAAAGTCATTATACCCACTGCAGTCCCTGACCTCCAATACACCCTGATAGGAATTAAGGGTGGAGATCAGGAATGAGGCTGGGAAAATTGACACAACAGGCCAGCAGAGAGTTAGATAATTCCCAGAGAAAATTTTTGAACCCAATTTTTGCAACTTCTCATACTTAGAAAAGCTGTTACAGAGACATCTGTTCCTCCTGACTCTCAGCCACCTTTTATCAAGATATGAGCTTGATGCCATGTAACCCCTTCACTACAAACACGTATACACTGACCTCCCACTAAGTCCTTGAGCAGGTCCTCAAGGAGAGGCTGTCTTCCAGCCTGTAGTCCTCAGGAAGTCTTCCCCAAAACTGAACTCCTGGCTCTCACACTGTTGGATGTTTTTCAGTCGACAAGGACCTCTCCCAGGAGACCGCCTCAGGTCAGCCTGTTGCTCTCACTCTCATTCTCTTCCATTTCCCACCTCCAGTCCAGACGGGTCATCCTGTCGTCCACTTAGTCCAGTGAAGACCTCCTGCTCTTTATTTTTCCAGCTACTAGTTATGATGTGGGCACTGAAGAGACCTCATGCGTGACCAAGATGGAAGAGCATACAGGCTTCATGGACAGAGGCAGTGCAGGTTTAGTGTATGTGCTGCCCAGGTGAGCACAGCAGCACCAGTTTGCATGGGCTTCTTAGCAGGGAGGGTCAGGAATGAACTCCAGAGTCAGCCTTATGATCTTACATGGTTGTGTTTATTTAAACTTCTAACCTCAGTCTTTTAAACATCAAAAATAATACTGTAGGGTTGAAATAAAAATATTACTTAAGAAATCATTTGTTAACAAAATGATATTTTTAGCAGTAATATAGGAATGGTTAGTTTTTTAATTTTTATTTTTACTTTATTTTGCTTTACAATACTGCATTGGTTTTGCCATTCATTGACATGAATCCGCCACGGGTGTACATGAGTTCCCAATCCTGAACCCCCACCTCCCACCTCCCTACCCATATCATCTCTCTGGATCATCCCCGTGCACCAGCCCCAAGCATCCTGTATCCTGTATCGAACATAGACTGGTGATTCGTTTCTTACATGATAGTATACATGTTTAAATGCCCTTCTCCCAAATCATCCCACCCTCTTCCTCTCCCTCAGAGTCCAAAAGTCCATTCTATACATCTGTGTCTCTTTTGCTGTCTCGCATACAGGGTTATCATTACCATCTTTCTAAATTCCATATATATGTGTTAGTACACTGTATTGGTGTTTTTCTTTCTGGCTTACTTCACTCTGTATAATCAGCTCCAGTTTCATCCACCTCATTAGAACTGATTCAAATGTATTCTTTTTAATGGCTGAGTAATACTCCATTGTGTATATGTACCACCGGTTTCTTATCCATTCAAATGCTGATGGACATCTAGGTTGTTTCCATGTCCTGGCTATTATAAACAGTGCTGCGATAAACACTGGGGTACACGTGTCTCTTTCAATTCTGGTTTTCTCGGTGTGTACGCCCAGCAGTGGGATTGCTGGGTCATAAGGCACTTCTGTTTGCCGTTTTTTAACGAATCTCCACACTATTCTCCATAGTGGCTGTACTAGTTTGCATTCCCACCAACAGTATAAGAGGGTTCCTTTTTCTCCACACCCTCTCCAGCATTTATTGCTTGTAGACTTTTGGATCACTGCCATTCTGACTGGTGTGAAATGGTACCTCATTGTGGCTTTGATTTGCATTTCTCTGATAATGAGTGATGTTGAGCATCTTTTCATGTGTTTGTTAGCCATCCGTATGTCTTCTTTGGAGAAATGTCTATTTAGTTCTTTGGCCCATTTTTTGATTGGGTTGTTTATTTTTCTGGAATTGAGCTGCATAAGTTGCTTGTATATTTTTGAGATTAGTTGTTTGTCAGTTGCTTCATTTGCTATTGTTTTCTCCCATTCAGAAGGCTGTCTTTTCACCTTGCTTATAGTTTCCTTTGTTGTGCAGAAGCTTTTAATTTTAATTAAGGAAACAATTCCATTCACCATTGCAATGAAAAGAGTAAAATACATAGGAATATATCTACCTAAAGAAACTAAAGACATATATATAGGAAACTATAAAACACTGATGAAAGAAATCAAACAGGACACTAACAGATGGAGAAATATACCATGTTCGTAGATTGGAAGAATCAATATAGTGAAAATGAGTATACTACCGAAAGCAATCTACAGATTCAATGCAATCCCTATCAAGCTGCTGCTGCTAAGTCACTTCAGTTGTGTCCAACTCTGTGCGACCCCATAGATAGCAGCCCACCAGGCTTCCCCGTCCCTGGGATTCTCCAGGCAACAATGGAGTGGGTTGCCATTTCCTCCTCCAATGCATGAAAGTGAAATGTGAAAGTGAAGTCGCTCAGTCGTGTCCGACTCTTCACGCTACCAGCGGTATTTTTTCACAGAGCTAGAACAAATAATTTCACAATTTGTATGGAAATACAAAAAACCTTGAATAGCCAAAGCAATCTTGAGAAAGAAGAATGGAACTGGAGGAATCAACCTGCCTGACTTCAGGCTCTACTACAAAGCCACAGTCATCAAGACAGTATGGTACTGGCACAAAGACAGAAATATAGATCAATGGAATAAAATAGAAAACCCAGAGATAAATCCACACACCTATGGACACCTTATCTTTGACAAAGGAGGCAAGAATATACAATGGATTAAAGGAATGGTTTTTGCTAGTGTTAGGGCCCTAATCCTCTGGAAGGGTTCCAAACCTAAAACGTAGTTTAAATGTCCTCTATCTTTAAAAGCATCTACTCAGTGCTATATGTACCAACTGGAGAGAAGAGAGAGAATCAATCCATCAATGTCTTCTTTCCCAATTGCCCACACTAAATACATGAATTTCCACAAAAATCGTTGCTACCTTTAGAAAACGTGATCTTCCAGTGTGCATGTTACTGTCATATGTCCTGCGAGGAAGGCTCTGTCCCACTGTTGCTAAATGTATTAAAAGCCCTGCCTGTGCCCCTTCTATTCAATCTTGTTTGATTGTGTTTGTCTCTGAGATGCAAAGACACCAGGATGGAATTTAAGAACTTCCTTGGATTGCATTGTCCCCAGGCACCCATTGCCCTGCTCTGTGATAACTTGCTGGGTCATAAGGAAGACACAAGTCTGCAGCTGTGACGGGAGTGGCCGTCGCCCCTTCCAGGACTCTGCAGCCTGCTGTGCTGTGAGCATCTCCCATGCTGGGGACACAACTGGTGGCCAGGCCTTTGTGCTCTGTCTCTGCTCTCAGCATCCGCTTCAGTCTTCTCTGTCTCTGAAAAGGAATGTTGTGGAGAAACACTTGCCTCAGTGCAGCTCATCTGTGTTGTTCCGTGTTGACCCGCTGCTGCTCCAGGGAACACTTTAAATATCTCTGTTCTCCTTCCAAGTTCTCAAGCTGCTGCTGACTTTCAACTCCAAGTTTCCGGTGCTTTGGGCTTTTTGAGCAAATGAGACTCCTGACCCAGGCAAGCTCCTCCTAGTGTAATCAGCACGTGGAAGAGCCCAGGTAGAGGCACAGAGGAGCCCCTGGAGTCTCCACCATTGTTCATTGTGGTGCAGTTCCCTCTATTTACTGTGTTTCTCTGGGAGGCTGGACAGTCTGGACCTGCAGTGCCTTTCAGGCAGAGTGGGTAAAGTCATCAGAGAGTGTCTGACAGACCTAGAACATTAACTCAGGTTCTGCTTTTTGGTTGTTGGCTTTGCTGTCTTGGGGTAAATTGACAACCAGAAAGCGTAATGGAGAAGGACACAGCTGTATGAATGGAGAGGACGCCTTCATGCAGGGTGAATGAGGAGAGCACACTGGGGATTTCAACACTGGGAGGAAGTGAATGATTGTGATATTTGAGTGTAACAATGAGACCCAGGGGAGCAGAGATGAAGCAGAATGGTGCCATGTATCAGAATAAGCAGATAGGTATATGGTATGTTATATATGTAGTATGCTTTATTACTTTGTTTTCACACATGTATATATTATTATTTTATCATGTATATAATTACATACAATTGATGAAACACCTTCCCCCAATACTTTTATTTAGGTTGTTATTGTTTTGCAGTCAGTGAAAGAGGGAGGGCAGGAGAATTCATTATTCCTATTTAGATTTGTACGAAAGAAAAGAAAACAGGCACTACCTGTTTAGCCCTCACTCAGTGGGTGATACTTGGCTAAGTGCTCTTAAATGTTCTGCTTTGTCTGACACTCCAAACACTATGAACATTTTCACTTACTTCATATTTGAGGAGACTGAGGCTCAGGGAAGTTCAGTGATTTCCTTGATTACCACTATGTCCTGACAGAGTCTAGACTCTATGCAGGATCTAATATCACATAGAAATCATTTTTTAACTTTAACCCGTGTGATTCTCAACCCTTTGTGTTCTTCTCTGGTGCTTTGGGGAGATCGTTTCTCCAGGTTGGCTCCCAAGTGCACTGGATGCTCCACCTCTGGGCCCTTTGCAGACTCTCCTTTACTTTCTCAGTCTTCAGAGTGGCAGGTCCTCATGAGCTTTAGGTCATCTTCTCATTCTATACTCTAATCCTAAAGCACAACATCCACATAAGCTTCTACCAATGGGAAATGGAAAATCTGTTTTTAGGTGTTTCTTGGCACTTTATAGACTAATCAGCTGTCTCCCCTTCTCGAGAGGCCTCAACCAGATTCTGGTGGGAGAATCCCCTTTTGTCTAGCTCTCATTGTAACAGGAAACTTAAATGATTAAGCATGATTATTGCTTAATTATTAATTATAACCTTTCTTTTCCAAATGAAACCCTCCAAAAGAAGAGGTTTCTCATCTGGTTTTTCCACCTCTGTGTTTTCAGAACTTAAAATATATCTGATATAGAAATAAACAATTTTAAATCATATATCTGATATAGAAATATGCAGTTTTAAGTTATAACCTGCTGAAAGAAGTAATGAGTAGAATTTTTCATCTATGTTTCAGCATGCATTGTGAATTTAAGCTATTTCTTTTTATAAGAATTACAATTCCAAGCTATCTTCTGGAGAAGAGTTTCATAAATTAAAGGAGAAAATAATTTGAAAAACAATAAAGGTAAGTATCTTTTCTTATATTTGAATACATTATAAATTTGAACATGATATTATATGAACAAAACTATTCTAAACACCATACATAGTACGGCTGAGGAAAAGTACAGGGGTAAGTAGGTGAATACATTAGAGCCCTTTGCACTTTAATCACTGTTATTTTGACTCTGGATCTCATAATTCCTAAACTTCTAGTGTATCTGAGACTAGTTGGGATACTTGCTGTGTGTCCTCAAACTGCGTTCTTCAGCTATTAGTACAGTAAATGTCTGTTAAAAGTTGATGATGATGGACTGGACAAATGAATGGAGGTAAACTGGCCTTGACAGTGATCATTAGCATTCATTTTGGGAGGAATTGGGCTGTTTTTACTTCTAGTTCTGCCTTTGTTTCTGCCCTCTTGATTTTGTATATCAACTACACTGGCTTACTGTACTGGATTGGTCTTCTTGAAAACAGATTTATTAGATGTGTTTGACAAGTCACCACCATAGGAGAAAGGTGTATGTCTTGTTCACCATTCTGTTATGAGCCTAGAGTTCATAATAATTACACCAAATTCACAGAGTATTCTTAGAGTTTCCATCAGACCTCCCATCAGAATTTTCTATTGAATCACTTATTGACCTTGTTAAGAGAAGTAGTTAATAAGCATCATTAGCTGACTGAGTACATTTCTACTGAGCCTCTTGGATCATCATTTTCATCTCACAGTGGAGCTGTAGGGTCTGTGATGCTAGGTAATCAGCCCTCATGCTTTCCTGATTTCAGAGTCTTTGTAATTTTATATGTTCTATTTCATTTAGTATTTTTCTGGGAAGTGGTTGTCTTGCTACTTCTGAATTACTTTCTGTATCATTTTGAGGTTGTAGCTTAATAAGCAAGTAAAAATGGAAACATAAAGGGAGGGCCTGTACCATGATTTTCCATAATGTTCAATACATCATTGATTTTCTTCTCCATTCAGCTTTCTTGGAAAGCTGTCACTGTGTTGGAAGCACTCAGGTAAAAGGAAAACAAATGCTATTCTAACTATGGTGAGAGTGAAAGAACTAAAGAGAATCCCCAAAGGAAACAGTGACATTGGGACTTTGTTTCTTATTAAATGCCACCTAACCCAATATAGTTCCTGGTGGGTAATTCCACCCCATCATCAGGTCAGTTCCATCTGTTTCCGTGCAGCAAATGCTTTCAACCACAGAGCAGCTTCCTGACATTCAACACTCTATAATGCAATCAAAAGAATGATACTTTATCACTATGTGTTACTAAATTTCATAATTTAAAGTAAATCAGATCTTAAACAGTGATATGTGTTTTCAATGCATCAAATCCATGAACTCTCTTCATAAGCAAAGTATTCCAAAAAGGGAAAACACTGCAGAGCAGGGGAAAAAAAAAACCACCTTCCACTCTAAGTCCCACCCTATTCTCTCCTCAAATGAGACAGCAAATATCTCAAAACCATTTTCTATACATATTACTATTACCTTCTCTTCTCCATCCTTCCACTTTGTCCACTATGGTGTCTGTTGATTAATTCTACCAAGCAAGCTCTCATTAAGGCGGCCCATGCCATCTCTTTTCCAAGTAGGAAGCACTTTCCATCTACATGTTCGTGAATGCATTGAGTCTTAAGTGGTTGCCGCCTTTGCATCTCTGTCTTCTCACCATTCTCTCTTGTGTAGTTAACATAGGGCCATTCCATCTCTGCTTCCTTTGTGGCATTCCCTCCCTTTTAAGACTGAGGTCATGGCACTCAATTTTAACTCCTTTTCTCATTCTATACTATTTCTATACTTTTTCTCATTCTATACTCCTCCTATTTGATCAGTACTTCTGTTACACCTTATGCTTTATGAAATTGCTTGTAAATTGCCATCTCCAATATCCATTGAACATTTGCACTGAAATGAAATTTGCACTGAAATGAAAAGTAGTTAACTTTTATTTTTACATCCTTTCACAGCTTGATCCACCTTCTACTAGGGGAATTCCACTTTTCTCCCTCTCATTGTAGCATTCAAGCTAACTGATAGTCATTTCTACTACTAATTATACTATTTTCAAAATAGTTAACATTTTATTATAAATTAACTCATTATTGTTTTTAGGTTACTTTCCATTAAAAAAATCAAAGTTACAAAAATGATTGGATTAATAATGCTCATGTCTAGGTCCTGAGGGCAACACACCACCTGGCTAGAGAAAGTATGTTTTTACTTGTAATGTGCAAATCATAAAGATGGGTGAAGGAATGTAAAATACATTCTTTAATCAAGTTGCATACTCAGTCTTGGTGTTTCTTTTTTAAAGAAAAACAAAGGAAGTTTTTTATAGTAAGGTTTAATGAGTGAAGAAAACTCATAAATTGACTAAATACAAAATATATTTTTCCCTTAAGTATACATACATAATTATGTGAACAAAATAATTTAATTCTTTATATATAGGTAAATAAATATTAAATTAGATAAATAAAAGTCCAAATAGATAAATAAGTAGATGGATCAGCTTGAGTATCTGCAATGGAGTAGTGCCTGTAGAGTAGATCATGATGTCACTTAATATTCCTGAAATCATTTGACAAATTGATTCAATTCAATGCATGATGACAGCAGAAATGAGTCTTCCACATGGCAGCACAGGAGGAAGTGTGGTCTGTTGGTCCATGAGAATCATTTCCGTGTTGAACCAGGTGTGTGTCAGTCCTTGCTCCTGAATCTCTCCTGCAAGTTTGTTGAGGAAGAGAAGGCTCTCATGACTTCTGCTCTGACAACCTCCCAGGCACAAGGGCTGTGTCCCATCTCTTGCAGATAGAGAGTGACTCTGTGGAAGTATTTCCTCACAGCCAGGCTGGAGTCCTCCTTGAGCAGGGGAGCCCCTCGCAGCCCCTCCTCCTGCCTGAGACAGGCTTGCAGGTCAGTGAGCTGCTGATCCAGTGTGGTGTGGAGCTTGTCCAGGAGGATCTCGTCCCACACAGCAGCCGAGCCCTCTGTGCTGAAGAGCTGGAAGGTGTGCTGGGTCACCTCGTGGAGCACAGAGATGGCTTGAGCCTTCTGCAACTGGCTGCCACCCAGCGCCTCCTGGGGGAATGCGAAGTCTTTTCTGTCCTGCAGGCAGGAGGAAGGGGAGACCCTCCTCAGTTGTTGCAGGAGCGTCAGGACCCTCCTGTTGGCCAGGCTGTGGGTGTGAGGCAGGTGGCAGCCCTGAGAGCAGATGGCATTGCAGCTGAGCAGCAGCAGGGCCAGGAGTAAGGACCAGGCTGGGGCCATCGGGGACCTTGCAGATGCTTCAGGCCTGGGGAGGTGGGTGACTCTGTGAACCTGCTTTCTAGGTTCTCTGAAAACCTTCCTTCAGGCCTGTGTCTTAAATAGGAGCCCATGGTTTCCATTTTCTGAAAGTTCCCTCGTACTTTCTACTTTTGTTTTTGCTTTTCAATTTGCACTTTTCAGATGGGTTAGGACAGCATTTCACAAATGTTGTTTTCACTCTTGCCCCCCTCCCCCTATTGACAGAGTCTTCTGAGATTTTTTTTTCCTAATTACCCCCACCATGAAATTTTGACAACACAGTTATGCTGTGGATCCATCTTCGCACTCCATGCATATCTTTATACATAGGAAAAGAAAGTGCAAAACTCCTTGTTGTATTCACCCTAGGGTTAACAATGCCATAAAATGAAAGGTGTACAATAAATGCAAAGCTGTTGAGTTTTATTTAACTTTATGAATGAGTTTGAAGAATGACTTTTGATGGAGGATATTTACTTATATAAATAGTAATGTACCACATTGAATACTCATATGGAATTCATATAAAAATTATAATAATACAACAGTATAGATAGACTTAAAAATCTTTTAAAACTCAAAATCATTGAAAATCTTAGATTATTTTCCTCTTATTTATTTTGAGGCACTTTTAACTTTGTTTCATATCAGAAACCAATTTTTACTTTCCTGTCTGCTGAATATTCATCTCAATTTTATCAACATTTTTTCTTGTTTAGCTCTTCACATACTTACGGATGTTCTTAACAACTTTGATAGGAATAAATAATAAAATACCATGATACCAATCCAATGGAGGAGAGTGAAGAGGAACTAAAGAGCCTCTTGATGAGGGTGAAAGAGGAGACTGAAAAAGCTGGCATAACACTCAACATCAAAACACCTAGGCTTCTGACATCTATGGTAAATAGATGGCAAAAGAGAGAAAACAGTGACAGATTTTCTTTTCTTGGTCTCCAAAATCACTGTGGACATTGACTGCAGCTACAAAATTAAAAGACACTTGCTCCTTGGAAGAAAAGCTATGACAGAACTAGACAGCATGTGAAAAAGAGTAAACATCACTTTGACAACAAACGTCTGTATAGTCAAAGCTGTGGTATTTCCAATAGTCTTGTATGGATGTGAGGACCATAAAGAAGGCTGAGTGCAGTAGAATCAATGCTTTCAAATTATGGTGCTGGAGAAGACTCTTGAGAGTCCCTTGGATAGCAAGGAGATCAAACCAGTCAAGAAATCAACCCTGAAAAGCATTGGAAGGATTGATAATGAAGCTGAAGCTCCAATAAGTAAGTAAACGTTAGTTGCTCAGTCGTGTCTCATCTTTGTGACCCCATGGACCATAGCCAGCCGGTTGCTCTTCTGTCCATGGAATTCTCTAGGCAAGAATACTGGAGTAGGTTGCCATTCCCTTTTCCGGCGATCTTCCTGACCCAGGGATCAAACCCGAGTCTCCCGCACTTGCAGGTACATTCTTTACCATCTGAGCTACCAGGGAAGCCCTGTACTTTGGCTGTCTGATGTGCAGAGCCAACTCATTGGAAAAGACCCTGATGCTGGGGAAGATTGAGGGCAGGAGGAGGAAATGGTTGGATGGCATTACCAACTCAATGGATATGAATTTGATCAAACTCCAGGAGATAGTGAAGGACAGGGAACCCTGGTATGCCTCAATCCATGAGATCACAGAGTCAGACAGGATTGAGCACAGGATTTAGCAACTCAAAAATAGCAATAAATACCCTTCCCTTGAGGCCTGGACAGTGCACTTCTCCAGGCAGCTGTAGGAGGGCCAAAGAGCTCCTTTTCTCGGGTTCCTTTGGGATGCCCACTTTGGAGACTTTGCAGAGCTCTACAAAACTCTTTGCAGAGTTTTGGGCTCTACAGACAGTCAGGGCACAGCATCCTAAGTGAGTTTTTTCATACTGATTTACTACTGGGGGAAAAACCTTTTGTTTTCACAGTGCTGAGAGCTGAAGAGAGAGCCTTGTAGCCCTGCCAGCGACAGTGTTCTCTGGGAGCTTGGAACCTTGCATTTTCTGACCCTTCCCTAGTTTTGTGCTTTATTTTCCAGGAAGGATCCCATTTACTGAGGGACTTCAGGTGGGGAGTCAACGAGTTGGGGTCGATTTTACAGATTCGGGTCCCTTCTGGCACCATCCAGGAACAGTTCAGAGACAGGGGAAGCTGGTAGTGATGGGACCTCTGGAAGGTGTCCAGGATGTCCTGGGGGTGTCAGAGCACAGCCACCACCAGCACCAAGGACCAAGGAGGTGTTATTTCCTGTCTGAAGAATATTTATCCCTGTACAGATTAAATTTAAAAAAAATTTCCTATATTCATGGATAATAAGGAAATAAAATAAATTAATCTAGAACATGGAACCAGCAGATTGCTTCTTGATCAAGTTGGCAGGAAAACTCAGGAATTAAGGGGAAATATTTTAATTCTCAAGATACTGAATTTACTGACTTTCACTGAAACATGAAGTCAAGCAAATTGGTTAATTTCACTGCTCCCTCTCTGACTGGTTACTGATTAAAGGAATGGTTCATGCAAAGATTTGGATCAAGCCATGGATAGGGAACACTATTGGCTAAACAGTTAAATGATTTTTAAAATATCCAATTTTTTTCAAAATACATTAAAATAAAAATTCTTTTAGGTATATTTCTCCCATTATCCCTTGTGAAGAACCAGAAGGCAGAGCATTCTTCCCTGTTGCCTCATTTTTCTTGCTGTTTCCTTGCTTTCATTAGTACTCTTACTGTCCTTTAGATGTCCTTCAGGTGGGCCATCATTTCTCTCTCAGATTCAGACTCTATGGTTTTTACTTGTGAGTGCAGATGATCAGTTTTCTTTCTGAAGAAGGGGATTGAGAATAATTACACATGACAATTTCTTCTCTGTCATGTATGCTTTGAACATGAAGTATTTACACACAACCTCAACTAGTGGACTGCCAGAGCTAAATGTGCCATGCCCTGTGTCTTGGTTCAGGCTGCTCTAACGGGTCCCAGAGACTGGTGGCTCATCAGTGGCAGAACTTCATTTGTCACAATCCTGGGGGCTGCAAGTGTGAGATCAGGGTGCCAGCAGGGTGGAATTCTGGTGAGAACCCTCTTCTGGGTTGCAGACTGCCAGCGTCTCTCTATGTCCTCACATGGTGGAGAGCAGAGACAAAGCAAAGAGTCTTGTGAGCCTCATGAAGACAGTAATCCTGTGCATGAGGAATCCCCCTCATTACCTCCTCTAACCCTATTGATTTCTCTAATATCGCACCTCCTGATATGATCACGTGGTGGGGGAACGCACACACATTTAACCTGTAACATGTTAACAAGAAGATACCCAGGCATTGTGTTTATTGCAGATTCATTAGACTATGTTTCATCCTTGATATTTGTTTGAGGAGAACACATTCCCTGATGCTGTCATCCCTCATTATGGCTCATTCATCCTGAATTGATTCCTAATGAAATGTTACAATGCTACTGTGCACATGATTACCAAGAACTTGCCAAACAAATTCCACAGACTTTCAGTCTTTATAAAAAATAACGTTGACAGCAACTACAAATTTCTTAGCCCTTCAAAGGGAAACTTAATCCTTCCAACATAGTTGAACCTGAGTTGTAAATATTCTCACTTCCAGGAGCCAGCTGCTAAGACTTTATTTGAATAAAGCAATCTAATGAGAAAATGGCAAGTCCAGGTTTCAAAACCTATTATGTTAAATTCCAAACTCCACCTCCCCATCCATTCCATAAACACCTGTGCAAATTGTCTTTATTGAACCATCGCTTATTTTCCTATTTCACTAACACACGTGTGCCTTTGTTTTCCATACGTTGCTGTTACAGTACTCTATATTTTCATTAGTTTATCATCTACCTCCAAATTTCTAGATGAATTGAGCAATTGACAAAGAATTCTGATTATTTTATGTAATAAGCAAAATGAAATTATCAACTGGTAATTCTTTCTGAGAGTCTAAATGTGATTGACAAAATTAATGATTCTAATAATTATAAAATAATCATATTTAACTGTTCAAGATTATTTATATACACTGCTCAATTAACCATCACCATAAACTTGAGATGCATGATAGATAAGACCCTTGAGAATTATAGCCATTGCAAGAGATTGGATTACAAACATTTCAGTGAGCCTCTGTAGAAAACAAGCTTCCCTCGCGGGAAAGAATTTTTCAGTGGCTTAAAAAATCTACGTGTCCATGCAGGAGAGGGGTGTTAGATCCCTGGATTGGGAAATCCCATACAGAGAAGCCTGGCAGGCTACAGTCCCAGGGGTCACAAAGAGTCGAATAAGACTTAGCAACTAAACAATGAGAACTGTAGAAAACACCAAGCTGACAGGGCTCTTGTGGATTTAGGTTAAAAACACTTAATGCTACCAAATACATGAATATGGGAAATGACTGGAAGAATAAAAGACGACATATGCTAATGGATGAAACGTTAGGGATGGAGCAGAGCATCCCGGTTGCCATCAGCAGGGAGGCCAGAGTTTCAGAAATTCAGCACTTCATCTGGGTCTCAGTGAAACAGCTCAGGTCCTGCACTAAGCTAAGTCCTCCAAGCTCCCTTCGCTGCGCCCCAGCGGCCGGGATGTGCACCTGAACTCTCAGTAATGGACCGGACGCGCCTCCAGGTCCAGCGCCGCGAACTCCTGCGCAGGATCCAGGGGAGAACCGAGGAGTCCCCGTCAAGAGCCTTGACCCCGGCGAGGCGCCGCCATAGCCCGGGGAGCCCGTGGTGCCGCCGAAACAGTAAGGAAGCTCCCTTTTCGGTCCCACTGCCCAGGGGAGCTTTAATGCTACTTTGCTCAGATTCTTAAATTTCTGCACCTGCCCTCATGTCCACCCTCCCCTTCCTAGGAGGAAATTTTGGCCAGAGCGGTTTACACCGGTGCCCGTTTATGCTGCGATTGATGGCTGGAAATCAGAGCATGTTGTGAAGTATTTTGAAATTCAGGATTGTTTCTGTGGAAAAAGACTAATTCTTTCAGGAATTCAGGGAATGGGAAAGGCACGTGAAGTCTGGACAGGAATCTACGAGATATTCAGACCCTCCAGTGGGAAGACTTGGGGACAAGACTGAAACTTAACGGGAAAAGTATTTCATTTAATATTAATATAAATGGCTAACTTCTCTTGCAATGTTAATTGGTTAAAAAATATTTCAGAATTTATAGTGAAAGTCGTTAAGTTGTGTCTGACTCTTTGAGACCCCATGGATTATACACTGTTCTTGGAATTCTCCAGGCCAGAATACTAGAGTGGGTAGGCATTCCCTTCTCCAGGGGATCTTCCCAACTCAGGGATCGAACGCAGGTCTCTCACATTGCAGGCAGATTCTTTGCCAGATGAGCCATTAGGGAAGCCCAAGAATACTGGAGTAGTTAGCCTGTCCCTTCTGCAAGGGATCTTCCTGACCCAGTAATCTAATTGGGGTCTCCTACATTACAGGCAGATTCTTATAATTTAAAAAAGTAATTATAAATAACATAAAATGTATAAGTAAGCCTAAAATATCAATTTAAGATATTTTATGACCAAACAAAACTTTAGTTTAAGTTCTTGGCTTCAGTGGAAGCAAAATCATCAGTAATATTTTGAAAATTGCTTCCTAGTTTATCTCACTTCATTGCACAAATGCCATATTTGACTAACCTATGACCCAGTAACTATTCAGTTTACAAAATCCCTTTTTCTCTCATGTCTTTCAACCAAGGGTCTCCCCTAGTGGCTCAAACAGTAAGAATCTGCCTGAAATGAAGATTCCAGATTCCATCCTTGGTTGGGGAAGATCCCCTGGAGAAGGAAATTGCAATATACTAGAGTAATCTTTTTCACTTTCATGCATTGGAAAAGGAAATGGCAACCCACTCCAGTATTCTTGCCTGGAGAATCCCAGGGACAGGGGAGCCTGGTGGGCTGCCGTCTATGGGGTCGCACAGAGTTGGACACGACTGAAGCGACTTAGCAGCAGTAGCAGCAGAGTAATCTTGCCTGGAGAATCCTATGGCCAGAGGAGCCTGGGCTATAGTTTATGGGGTCACAAGAGTCGCACTTTACTTAGCAACTAAACAAAAAACAACAAAAAACTCAAGAAGTTCACCTTGATAATATTTAATAAATAAAATGAATTATAAATTTAATGAAATAAATGTGAATGTATTGGCTAAATTTTAATACAATGTAAACAAAAATATTTTATATGGAAAAATAAATATGAGAAGATAAAAGAATAAATATAACAAAATAAATAAGCAAACAAACAATAACATCAGGACAATCTTGACTTCGGAACTGATGCACCGGCAGCCAAATTCAGTAAATTTGGTGGCTAAAGCAGAAATCAGAGTCTCTGAAATGACCAGTGTGAGATGAGTGTGCAAAGATGATGCGGCATCTTAGTCAGTGAGAGTCATGTCAAGGTGAGTTCACGTCTCCATCCATCATTCTTAACCTTTCTTGCAAGTTGGTTAATGAAGAGAAGGATCTCAGGATTTCCAGTCTGATGATTTCCCAGGCACAGTCGCTGTATTCCTTCTCTTTCAGGTAGACATGGATGCCCTGGAAGTACCCCTTCACAGCCAGGGTGGGGCCCGTCCTTCCCAGCGCAGAGTCTTCCTCTCCCATCACCTGCCCCAGGCAGGCGTCCAGGTCATCCAGCTGCTGATGGAGTCCAGTGCGGAGCTGCTCCAGGAGGGTGGTGTTCCAGGCAGCAGAGGCGCGCTCTGTGTGGAAGAGGTTGAAGCTCTGCTGGAGCATCTCGTGGAGCACAGAGATGGCCTGGGCCTCCTGGAGCTGGCCGCCCTCCACCATCTCCTGGGGGAAAGCGAAGTCTTTTCTGTCCTGCAGACAGAAGCAAGGGGAGAGTCTCCTCATTTGGCCCAGGAGCCTGAGGTTCTTCCTGCAAACCAGCACGTGGTTCTGAGACAGGTCACAGCCCAGGGATCCTCCTGGGCCGTAGCTGACCAGCACCAGGGCCATGAGTAGAGAGAGCACGAAAGCCATGGGGAAGATGCGGCTGCTGCTGGGCTGGCTGAGACGGCGTCTGGTGGAACCTTGAGGTAGGTTCTCTGATGCCAGGCTTTCTAAGCGAGGCCATTAAATAGGGAACATGATAGTTCTCATTTTCTAATCATTTCTATGCACTTTTACGTCCTTTTTTGGCTTTTGTTTATGTATTCTGAATATGGTCAAAGAAAATGTCATCAATCTAAACTATTATTTTATCTATCTCCCAACAGCTTCAAATGTACCCATCCAAGTGGATATTTATCAATCAAATGAGAAAGATCTTTGTCTTACATCAGAATTGATGTGGGTTTCTAAGTTTCACTGGGCATCTCTGTCGCTCTGTCTCATCTCTGAGAATGCAGGGTCTGAGGATCAGGCTACTAGATTAGGAGAAACAGCCTTCTTTCTTTTACTTGAGTGTAATTTTTCGTTTAAACTTTATATATGCATTTTCATTTACTGACTCACTGCGCTAGATTTGTCCTGCTGCTCCTGCTCTAGTTTTAATTCGTGATGAGACAAGAATAATAAAGGGAAGTAAAGACAGGCAGAGGGGCTGTATCTCTATCACCTTTGAGACTTTAGATTTCTTGTTTTCCCTTGCAGCTTTTCCTAGAAAGTAAAATTTGAGATTTTTTTGGTGGGCAAAAAGTAAACAAGTGTAAGTCTCAATGTCATGGATATTATAGAAAAGAAGTAGTCTGACACAATGACATATTCTGAGTTAGCAAACTTCAGTGCAGCAAAGCTGGGGACAAGGCTGTGGCAGAGGGGAAGGATGAGGTCAGTATGATGAACAGAGAGGCTGGGACATGGCTGCTTCTGACAGAAGTTCAGCTAAGGTCAAGTCCTGGGTCAGTTGACTGCTCTTTGCTTTTCAAGATCAGCTACATCATTTTTCTCTTTTAATCCATGTAGGATCAATTTCAGGAGAGAAGGAAGAAGTCACACCCACATGCTCACAAGAGATGGGCAACTAGAACCCCAGTTGCTGCAACATTAACCCTCTCTGGCAGGATCATGGACACCAGCCTTGCTGAGCATCTGTCTCGGATGATAAATCCACTTAGACAATGAGAAGATGCTTTGCAAAAACTAGAGTTAAAAAGAAGGGAATCAAATGATTCCAAATATACTTATGTTAATCCCCAGGTAGTAGTAATCATGATGTTAAAAAGTAACTGAATTTTATTGCTTGCTACTAGCAGACTAGGCACTTTCTAAGGTCTTTAAAATATTAAATCAATCCTGTCATTAATCCTGCTGGGATCATACCCACTTATCCAGCTGGAGAGAAGTATAAATCTGAACCACTGAACTATTCCTAGTATACCAAAGGTACAAAGGCACATTTTAGGAGCTTTACAATGATTTGTCTGAACAAGCCCATTTAAAAAAGTAAAGAGTGCAGATGAATATGATATTTAGGAACCAATGAAATAGGTACATGGAGGAGTGAGGTGACGAAGGACCTGTAATCCATTTCAGATGCCAAAGGGTTACATTCTGTGGTTTTGTTAGGCAATTCGGAATGGGATCTGAGTCAACAGAATTGACATTAAGTTTTAATCAAAAATAGACTAATAAATACTTAGAAAAGTATAGATTTTTCTGCCAAATGAAAGAAAAAAAAAAGCATTAGTTTTCTAATCTAGTGGTCTAGTGGTCAGGATCCAGCACTTTCACTTCTGAGGTCTGAGTTCAACTCCTGGTAGGAAACCAAGATCCCACAAACCTTGAGGCACAAAGTCTGAAATTTTATGAGTGATTTCTTCAGCAAAATATAGTAAATTAACTTTATTAACTGTACGAGAGGTGAACCCTATAATCTATGTATTTTATACCCTTAACTTTTCTCATGAGTTTATGAACAGAGAAAAAGTACCTAACAATTTCTTGCCACATGAGCGCCAACATTTCTCCTTCGGGATGACGACTAAACTGTCATTCACCATCTTGTTCTACATGAATGAAGTCACTAGCCACTGCAGTCCCTGATCTCCAATTCGCCCTGATAGAGGTTCAGGTTGGAAATCAGGAATGAGACACTCTGTGCTCTGGGAAAATTAGCAGAACAGGGCTTAAGATACTTAGATCACTTCTGGAGAAAGTTTTATGAAGCTATCTTTTTTGCAACGTATACATAGAAAAGCACTAAACTCATTCATAGAGACATTTGTTATCCTGACTTAAATCCACGTTCTACCAAGATGTGAGGTGTCTTCATGTAACCCCTTCACTGCAATCACATATACGGACCTCCCCTGACCTCCTTGGAGCAGTTCTTGAGAGCTGATGAGATGCTGTCCTCCTAGCTATAACCTGCAGCAAGTCCTCCCAAAAACTGAACTCGCAGCTCTCACAATGTTTTGTTTTGTTTTGTTTTCAGTTGAGGATGACTTCACTGATTTCCCAGGAGACCCCCTCAGGTCTGAAAGTAAAAGTGACTCAGTTGTGTCTGACTCTTTGTGACCCCATGGACTTTACAGTCCATGGAATTCTCCAGGCCAGAATACTGGAATGGGTAGCCATTCCCTCCTCTAGGGGATGTTCCCAACCCAGGAATTGAACCCAGGTCTCCTGCATTGAAGGCAGATTCTTTCTTTACCAGCTGAGCCACAAGGGAAGCCCAAAAATACTGGAATGAGTAGCCTATTCCTCCTCCAACAGATCTTCCCAACCCAGGAATCGAACTGGGTCTCTTGCACTGAAGGCAGATTCTTTACCAACTGAGCAGATTCTTTACCAACTGAGCTATCTGGGAAGCCCCTTGGTCAGCCTGCTGCTCTCATTCTCATTCTCTTCCATTTCCCACATCTAGTCCAGATGGCTCATCCTGTTGTCTACTGAGTCCAGTGAAGACCCTCTGCTCTTTATTTTTCCAGCTACTAGTTATGATGTGGGCACTGAAGAGGCCTTATGTGTGACCAAGATGGAAGAACATACACAATTCCTGAACAGAGGCAGGGAAGGTTTTGATGGGCTCCCTAGCAGGGAGGGTCTGAAATGAACTCCAAAGTCAGCCTCATGGCCTTGCACGGTTGTGTTTATTTAAATTTCTAGCCTCAATCTATTAAACATCATAAAATAATACTGTAGGATTGAAATAAAAATATTATTTAAGAAGTCACTTGTTAGTGATATTTTTAGCTATAATATAGGAATGGTTTTTGCTTATTTATGGCCTTATTCCTCAGGAAGGTTTCCAAACCTCTAAATGTACTTTAAATGTCCTTCTGACTTTAAACATTCCTACTCAGTGCTGTTTGTACCAACTGGAAAGAAAGGAAGATGATTGATCCATCAATGTCCTCTTTCTAAACTGCCTACATTAAAAATAAATTTCCACAAAGATCTTTATTGCTTTTAGAAATTGAGGTCTTCCAGTGTGCATGATGGGTTTCCCCACTGGCTTAGTGGTAAAGAATCTGCTTGCAATGCAGGAGACACAGGTTCGATCTCTGGTGCTGGGAGGATCCCCTGGAGGAGGGCATGGCAACCCACTCCAGCACTCTTGCTAGAGAACCCCATGGACAGAGGAGCCCGGCGGGCTGCAGTCCATAGCGTCACAAGGAGTCGGACACGACTAAGTGAAAGAGCACACACACAATGTGC
This sequence comes from Budorcas taxicolor, assembly GCF_023091745.1. Classification (NCBI taxonomy): domain Eukaryota; kingdom Metazoa; phylum Chordata; class Mammalia; order Artiodactyla; family Bovidae; genus Budorcas; species Budorcas taxicolor. The sequence continues at coordinate 26,293,909 of NC_068917.1, read as the reverse complement.
ACTTTACTGATATATGTCCTGCTAAGAAGGCTCTGTCCCAGTGGTTCATTTCAGTTCAGTTCAGTTGCTCAGTTGTGTCTGACTTTGCAACCCCACAGACTGCAGCACGCCAGGCTTCCCTGTCCATCACCACCTCCCAGAGCCTACTCAAACTCATGTCCATCGAGTTGGTGATACCATCCAACAATCTCATCCTCTGTCGTCCCCTTCTCCTCCTGCCCTCAATCTTTCCCAGCATCAGGGTCTTTTCCATTGAGTCAGTTCTTTGCATCAGGTGGCCAAAGTATCGGAGTTTCAGCTTCAACATCAATCCTTTCAATGAATATTCAGGACTGATTTCCTTAAGGATGGACTGGCTGGATCTCCTTGCAGTCCAAGGGACTCTCAAGAGTCTTCTCCAACACCACAGTTCAAAAGTATCAATTCTTTGGTGCTCAGCTTTCTTTATAGTCCAACTCTCACATCCATAAATGACTACTGGAAAAACCACAGCTTTGACCATATGGACCTTTGTTGGCAAAGTAATGTTTCTGCTTTTTAATATGCTGTCTAGGTTGGTCATAGCTTTTCTTCCAAGAAGCAAACATTTTTTAATTTCATGGTTACAATCACCATCTGCACTAAATGTATTAAAAGCCCAGCCCTTGTCTCTTCTATCAAACTTGTTTTATTTTTTATTTTTGTCTTTCAAAGAGGCAAAGACATCATGATGGAATTTTAAGAACTTCCTTGGATTGCATTATCCCCAGGAACGCCTTGCCCTGCTCTGTGATAACTTGCTGGGTCCCGAGAGAGTCAATTCCTAGGCAGGTTGATAAGAAGTCTGGGGTCCCCAAGGAGGAGAAAGGTGTCTGGGGCTGTCAAGGAGGAGGTAGGGGTCTGGAATTCTCAAGGAGAAAAGAATAAACTTTTTTTCTATGTTCCTTAGTAAGGATTATATAACAATAATATATCCTACTTGAGGACATGTTTCTCCTTCCTGAAAACCTTCTAACTAATCCTGTTATCTTAAAATGTATATTGTTGGAGTGGGTCTAGTAAGATCTTTGCAACCTTGAGACATTCTTTTGATTTATTGTAATAACCAATTAAAAAACTATATAACTCCCTTGCTAACACTAGCAAGGGGGACGCTCTCCGTCCCCCTTCTGATGTCTATGTCAGAAGCTTTCCCTGTCTCTTTTTCATACTTTAGTAAAACTTTGCTATATAAAAGCTCGTGAGTGATCAAGCCTTGTCCCTGGTCCTGAAGCTAAATCTTCTTTTTCGGAGATGATGAATCCAACATCATTCACTGTAAGCTATCATTCCTAAGGAAGACACAAGCCTGCAGCTGTGATGGGAGTGGCCGTCGTCCCTTCCAGGACTCTGCAGGCTGCTGTGGTGTGAGCGTCTCCCGTGCTGGGGACACAGCTGGTGGCCAGGCCTTCATGCTCTGTCTCTGCTCTCAGCATCCGCTTCAGTCTTCTCTGTCTCTGAAAAGGAATGTTCTGGAGAAATGCTTGCCTCAGTGCAGCTCATCTGTGTCGTTCCATGTCCTGAGGACCTGCTGCTGCTCCATGAAAACTTTAAACATCTCTGTTCTCCTTCCAAGTTCTCAAGCTGCTGCTGAGTTTCAGCTCATGTTTCCTGGGCTTTGAGCTTTTTGAGCAAATGAGACTCCTGACCCAGGTGAGGTCCTCCTAGTGCAGTCAGCACACAGGAGAGCTCAGGTAGATGCTCAGAGGAGCCCCTGGTGTCTCCACCATTGTTCACTGTGGGGTGGGGTTCCCTCTGTTTTCTGTGTTTCTCTGAGAGGCTGGACAGTCTGGACCTGCAGTGCTTGGCAGGCAGAGCGGGTGAAGTCATAGGAGAGTGTCTGACAGAGCCAGAACTTTCACCCAGCTTCTGCTTTGAGTTGGTGGTTTGCAGTCGTAAGGGGAAATTGACAACCAGAAAGCGTAATGGAGAAGGACACAGCTGTATGAATGGAGAGGACGCCTTCATGCAGAGTGAATGCGGAGAGCACGCTGGGGATTTCTACACTGGGAGGAAGTGAATGATTGTGATATTTGATTGAAACAATGAGATCGAGGATAATGCAGAGAGGAAGGCAAAACTATACCATGTATCAGAATCAGCAGGTGTGTAGTATATTATGTACGTAGTATACTTTAATCAATAACCCCAGATACTCAGGTGACACTACCCTTATGGGTAGTGAAGTAAAGAAGAACTAAAGAGACTCTTGATGAAACTGAAAGAGGAGAGTGAAAAAGTTGGCTTAAAACTCAGCATTCAGAAAACTAAGATTATGACATACCGTCCCATTGCTTCATGGCAAATAGATGGGGAAACAATGGAAACAGTGAGAGACTTTATCTTGGGGGGCTCCAAAATCACTGCAGATGTTGAGTGCAGCCATTAAATTAAAAGACACTTGCTCCTTGGAAGAAAAGCTATGACCAACCTAGACAGCATATTAAAAAGCAGAGACATTACTTTGCCAACAAAGATCTGTCTAGTCAAAGCTATGGTTTTTCCAGTAGTCATGTATGGATGTGAGAGTTGGACTATAAAGAAAGCTGAGCACTGAAGAACTGATGCTCTTGAACTGGTGTTGAAGACTCTTGAGAGTCCCTTGGACTGCAAGGAGATCCAACCAGTCCATCCTAAAGGAGATCAGTCCTGGGTGTTCATTGGAAGGACTGATGTTGAAGCTGAAACTCCAATACGTTGGCCACCTGATGTGAAGAACTGACTTACTGGAAAAGACCCTGATGCTGGGAAAGATTGAAAGCAGGAGGAGAAGGGGACAGAGGATGAAATGGTTGGATGGCATCACCAACTTGATGGACATGAGTGTGAGCAAGCTCCAGGAGTTGGTGATGGACAGGGAAGCCTGGCGTGCTGCCATCCATGGGGCCGCAAAGAGTTGGACACGACTGAGAAACTGAACTGAATGGAGTATACTTTATAATATGTTTTCATATGGTGTATATGTATATTATTACGTATATAATTACATAATAATTGATGGGACACTTTCCTCCGATTCTTTTCTTAGATTTGTTTGCAGCCAGATACAGAGTGATGGTAGGAGAGTTCATTATCGCCACTTAGATTTATATGTAAAAACACAATAAAATATGCACTACCTGTTTAGCCGTCACTCAGTGGGGCATACTCTGCTAAGTGTTCTTGAATGTTCTGGTTTATCTGGTACTCAGAACAACTCTAGAAACATTTTCACTTATCCTATATTTGAGGAGACTGATGCTCAGGGAAGTTCAATGATTTCCTGTGGTTACCTGTATGTTCTGACAGAGTCTAGACTCGATGCAGGATCTTACATAACATAGAAATCATTCTTTAACTTTCAGCCTGTGTGATTCTCAGTCCTTTGCTTTCTTCTTTGATGCTTTGGGAAGATCATTTCTCCTGGGTAGCTCCCAATTGCCCTGGTCGTTCCACCTCTGGGCCCTTTGCAGACTCTCCTTAAATTTCTCAGCCTTCAAAATGAAAGGTCCTTATAAGCTTTAGGTCATCTTCTCCTTCTATACTCTTCTCCTAAGGCACAACATCCACATAAGCTTCTACCAATGGGAAATCTGTCTTTAGGTGTTTCTTGGCCACTTTATAGACTACATCTGCTTTCTCCCCTTCTCGAGAGTTCTCAGCCAGATTCCCATGAAAGAATCTCCTTTCGTCTAGCTCTCATTGTAACAGGACGTTTAAATGAAATAATTAAGCATGATCACGGTTTTTAAATCTTTGTTTTGCAAACAGAAGTCTTCAGAAGAAGAGGTTTTACGTTTGCTTTTTTCACCTCTGTATTCTCAGAGCTATCATATATCTGATATAGAAATGTTTAGTCACTAAGTCATGTCCGACGCTGACCCCATGGACTGTAGCCCACCAGGCTCCTCTGTCCATGGAGTTTTCCAGGCAAGAATGCTGGAGTAGGTCGCCATTTCACTCTCCAGGGGATCTTCCTGACCTAGGGATTCAACTCACATCTTCTGCATCTCTTGCATTAGCAGGAGGATTCTTTACCACTGAGCCACCAGAGAAGTAATATATAAATATAAGGTTTTAAAATATAACCTACTAAAGAAGTGAATAATGAGTAGAAACTATCATCCATTTTTCATTTTGCTTTGCAAATTTAGCCTATTTCTTTTTGTAAGAATAACAGCTCCAAGATCTCTCCTGAGGAAGAGTTTCATAAATAAAAACAAGAAAATAATTGGAGAGATGATAAAGGTAAGCATCCTTTATTATATTTGAATACATTATAAAGTTGAACATGATATTATATGAACAAAAATGTTAAATACCATACATAATATGACTGAGATAAAGTGCAGGGATAAGTAGGTGAATACATTAGAGCCTTAGCACGTTAGTCACTGTTAATTGACTGCTGGTCTGATAATTTCTAAATATCGACTGTATCTGAGTCTAGTTATGATATATTCTCTGTCTCTTCAAATTGTGTTTCTCCCCTTTTAGTATAGCAAGTTTCTGTCGTACATTGAATGTGATGGACGGGATAAAGGAAAAGAAGTAAATTTAGGGTAAGGAGTTACATTTATCTTGCAAGGAGTTTGGCTGTGTTTACTTCGAGTCCTGTTTCTGTTTCTGCCTTGTTTATTTTTTTATACTAGTCCCTCTGACTTATCCTTCAAGTTGGTCTTCTTGAAAATAGATTTATTAGACACATTTAACAAGTAAACCAAAGGAGAAAGGTATATCTCTTGTTCACCATTCTATTGTTAGCACAGAGTTCATAATTAATCCAAAAGTTATTCACAATGAGTATTCTTAGATTTTTCCATCATACCTCCCATCATAAGCGTCTATTCACCTTACATCAGAGCTGTAATAGAAGTAGTTATTAAACGTCATTCGCTGATTGAGTACATTTCTGTTGAGCCGCTTGGATCATCATTTTCATCTCACAGTGGAGCTGTAGTGTCTGTGATGCTACGTAAAATCAGCCTCATGCTTTCTTGATTTCAGAGTCTATGTGATTTTATGTTCTTTTTCATTTCATATTTTCTGGGCAGGGGTTTTCTTGCTACTTCTGAATTACTTTCTGTATCACCTTGAGGATAGTAGCCTAGTAGGAAAGTAAAAATGGGAACATAAAGGGTCTGTACCATAATTTTCCATAATGTTCAACACATCATTGATTTTCTTCTCCATTCAGCTTTCTTGGAAAGCCATCATTGTATCGGATACACTGAGGCAAAAGAAAAACTAATGCAAATCTGACTTGGATGAGAGTAAAAGAGGCGAAGTGAATCCCAGGTGAGTAACTGTCCAGAGGACTTCGTTTGTTATTGATCTTCCGCCTACTCCCATATGGTTCCTGCTGATTGATTCCACCGCAGCTCTCACTAAGGTCAGTTCCGTCTATTTCCCAGGTAGTGAGTGCTTTCAACCATGGAGCAGCTTCCTGATATTCAGTTCAGTTCAGTTCAGTCGCTCAGTGATGTCCAGCTCTTCGTGACCCCATGGTCTACAGGACGCCAGGCTTCCCTGTGCATCACCAACTCCCGGAGCCTACTCAAACTCATATCCATTCAGTCGGTGATGCCATCCAACCATCTCATCCTCTGTCATCCCCTCCTCCTCCCGCCTTCAATCTTTCCCAGCATCAGGGACTTTCAACATCCAATTAATCAAAATAATGATATGTTACCATTGTATGTGACTGAATCTCATGATTTAAAGTAAATCTGATCTTGAACACTGATATGAGTTGTCTATATATCAAATCCATGAAATCCCTTCATAAGCAAAGTATTTCAAAAAGGGAAAACACTGCAGAGCAAAAAAAAAGAAAAGAAGAAAAGCCACCTTCTACTTTAGGTCCCACCCTATTGTCTCCTCCTATTCAGACAGCAAATATCTGAAAGCCATGTTCTATATATCATCATTACCTTCTCTTCTTCATCCTTTCATCTGTCCACTATGGTTTCTGCTGATTAATTCTACCAAGCAAGCTCTCACTGAAAGGTCAATGTCATCTCTTTTCCCAGGTAGGAGGCACTTTCCATCTACATGTTCATGAATGCATTGCCTCTTAAGTGGTTGCAGCCTTTGCATCTGTCTTCTCACCATTCTCTCTTGTCCTGTTAACTTACAGCTACTCTACCTCTGCTTCCTTTGTGACATTCCCTTCTTTTTAAGGTTAAGGTCATGGAACTCAATTTAAGTCCTTTTCTCATTCTGTACTCTCCTCCCATTTGATCACTTCTTCTGTTCCATGCTTTACACTTCATAAATTTGCTTGTCAATTGCCATCTCCAAATCCAATGGACATTTGCACTGAAATGTCTCTTTGTCTAGTGCTGTGCTGTGCTAACTCACTTCAGTTGTGTCTGACTGCTTGAGACCCTGTGGACTGTAGCCTACCAGGCTCCTCTGTCCATGGAATTCCCCAGGCAAGAATACTGGCACGGGTTGCCATTTCCTTCTCCAGGGATCTTCCGGACCAAGGGATTGAACCCATGCCTCCTGTGGCTCCTGCATTGCAGGCAGAGTTTTACTACTGAGCTGTGGGGGAAGCCCACTAGTCTAGTAGTTAACTTTTATTTTTATGTCCTCATATAGCTTGATCCATCTTCTACTGAAGGAATTCCATTTTTCTCCCTTTTGTTTTTGCATTCAACCTAACTGATATTTTCTACAACTAATTAACACTATTTTTAAAATAATTAACACATTATTATGAATTAACTGATTATTGTTTCTAGGTTATTTTCCTTAAAAAAAATCAGAATTACAAAAAAGACTGGATTAGTTATGTTCACCTCTATGTCCTGGAGGCAACAAACACCCTGGCTAAAGGAAGTGTATTTTTACTTTTAACATGCAAGTTGTAAAAAAGGGTCAAGGAATTGTAAAATGTATTCTTTAATCAAGTTACACATTCAGGCTTGGTGTTTCTTTTATAAAGAAACTGCAAATAAAGGAAGTTTTTATAAGAAGAATTTAATGAGTGAAGAAAAATAATAAACTGCATACAGAGTATATATATTATTCTTTTAATGACAACATATATATACACATAATATTATATGGACAAAAATAATTTAAATCTTTATAAATAAGTAAATAAATAAATGTCCAAGTAGATAAATAAATGGATACATCAGCGAGGGCATCTGTGAGGGACTAGTGCCTATAGAGTAGAACATGATATCCTTTAATATTCCTGAAATCATGTGACAAATTGATTCAGTTCAGGCCATGATGACAGCAGAAATGAGAGTCTTCCACGTGGCAGCGCAGGAGGAAGTGTGGTCTGTTGGTCGATGAGAATCATTTCCGTGTTGAACCAGGTGTGTGTCAGTCCTTGTTCCTGAATCTCTCCTGCAGGTTTGTTGAGGAAGAGAAGGCTCTCATGACTTCTGCTCTGACAACCTCCCAGGCACAAGGGCTGTGTCCCTTCTCTTGCAGATAGAGAGTGACTCTGTGGAAGTATTTCCTCACAGCCAGGCTGGAGTCCTCCTTGAGCAGGGGAGCCCCTCGCAGCCCCTCCTCCTGCCTGAGACAGGCTTGCAGGTCAGTGAGCTGCTGATCCAGTGCAGCGCGGAGCTTGTCCAGGAGGCTCTGGTCCCATGCGGCGGCCGAGCCCTCTGTGCTGAAGAGCTGGAAGGTGTGCTGGGTCACCTCGTGGAGCACAGAGATGGCTTGAGCCTTCTGCAACTGGCTACCACCCAGCACCTCCTGGGGGAATGCGAAGTCTTTTCTGTCCTGCAGGCAGGAGGAAGGGGAGACCCTCCTCAGTTGTTGCAGGAGCATCAGGACCCTCCTGTTGGCCAGGCTGTGGGTGTGAGGCAGGTGGCATCCCCGAGAGCAGATGGCGTTGCAGCTGAGCAGCAGCAGGGCCAGGAGTAAGGACCAGGCTGGGGCCATCGGGGACCTTGCAGATGCTTCTGGCCTGGGGCAGTGGGTGAATCTGTGAACCTGCTCTCTAGCTTCCCTGAAGACCTTCCTTCAGGCCTGTGTCTTAAGTAGGAGCCCATGGTTTCCATTTTCTGAAAGTTCCCCCTTACTTTCTACTTTTGTTTTTGCTTTTCATTTTGCACTCTCCAAATGTGTTCTGACAGCATTTCTCAACCATTAATTTTTTTCCATTATTGCCTCCCTTTCTCCCCATCCAGAGTCTTTTGAGATATTTTTTCTAATTTGCCCGCACTGTGCAGTTTTGATATCACAGACATACTGTGGATCTATTTTTATACTCCATGTGTGTCCTTATACATAAAGAATGGACGTGCTCTCCTTTCTCTTTGTGTTGAATACAAGGTTAGGTATGACATCGGCACTTCCCTGGTGGTCCAGTAGGACTCCAGGCTCCCAGTGCAAGGGGCCCAGGTTTGATCCCTAGTCAGGAAACTAGATCCCGCTAACACCCGGCACAGCCTAATAAATTAATATTTTTCTTTTAAAAAAAGAATGACATTGGCACTTCCCTGTTGGTCTAGTGGCTAAGAATCCACCTGCCAATGCAAGGGACCACAGGTTCGATCCATCATCCAGGAAGATCCCACATGCTGCAGGGCAACTAACCCCTACACACTCCTGAGCCCATAACTCCTGAGTCCTAGGGCCCATACTCTGCAACAGGAGAAGCCACTGCAATGAGAAGCCTGTGCACCACCCCTAGAGAGTAGCCCTGCCTTCTGCAGCTATAGAAAGCCTGAGTGCAGCAAAGGAGACCAAGCAAAGCCAAAAATAAATAAACAACAACAATAATAATAAAAGATAGGAGTCCTGCGGCTTTATTTTGAGGCCACAGCTCTGCCATTTCCCCTTCTGACTGCAGGGAGAGGAAAGGAAGCAATTTGCCCTGGTACTCCAAGTGAAATTGCTGAAGGAATTATTCTAATTTGTTTGTGCTCCCTGTATTAGTTGACTCCGAGCATAGAGCACGTTATAGTAAATGTTGCTGCATTGCAAGTTATCATAAAATTTAGTAGCTTAAAACACTTTCTGCACACAATACAAACAATGTCCCTGTCACTATAGCTTTGAAATAACTTACTCTAGGATCAATCACCCTAGATAATAATTGTCTCAGCTCACAGATTCTGTAAGTCAGGGATTTATTTCCACAGGGCACAAAAGGAATGGCTTGTCCCTGTTTCACAATTTTTTAGGGCCTCAGATGCACAGATCACTGGGTAACTGGGGGTGACCTGGCAGTTGGTGGGTGCTTTCACTTATAGATCTGATGCTAATAAGCCTCAGCTGGGACCTCAACTGGCCCTGGGCAGCGACGCACCTCTCTATGACCTCTCCTGTGGCCTGGTTTTCCTGTGAGCATGGTGCACTCAGTGTAGTTGTACTTTTTACATGGGGAGCTTGAGCTCAAAAGTGAGTGGTCCAGTGAGCAAGCTATTATGACATAATCCACTGATTCTCAGTGAGGGGAATTTTGTCCCTGAGGGGATGTTGGCGATGTCTGGAGACATTTCCAGTCACTAAAACTGGTGATGAGAGCTGACACTGGCATCTAATGGATAGAGGTGAGGGATGCTCTTCAATGCCCTACAGTCCACACAGGATAGACAGCACAACAAAGAGTGATCTGCCCTCAATGTCTGTAGTGCCAAGGTTGATAAACCCTAACCTACCATTGGAAGTCATAGAATATGTTTCCAACAAATTACTCTGTAAACAGTGCACACGCTGTATGCTTAGGCAATTCAACCTGGATGTTCTCCTTTCTACATCCCCTGCTAGACCGGTCCCTGCAGACTTAGGCCCCACTCACAAGAACATGAGTGCCCCACCCAGTTTGGCAGGGGGGCGGGGGGGCATTCTACTGCTTGGGCTAAAGCAGTAAAGCAGCTACACTTGCTACTTCACTAAAGGGTCATATCAGCCCTGGTGTTGGTCATTAACCCGAGGGGTTGTGAGGGATGGCCAGGCTCCTGGTTTCCTTGGTAACTGATGAGCCAACCTGAGGTCAGTTCCCCCTGGAAAGGCAATCTCAGTCCTCCCCAGGCACTGAGTAGCAAGGATGACTGGTGCATCCTGCCTGCTGTTTGCTGTTCACAGTGGGGTGTTCTTTGAGGACCTTCTGCTAAGACCAGTAAGATCCCCAGTCCAATAAACCACTCGTGTCTCTGCCACCAACTCCGGGCTCTTTCCTCAGTCTCCAGAGTGGGCAGCTCTTAGGCCTGAAGATGTGGGGGAATGCTGCTCAACCACTGGTGAGCCAGCCAAGAGGCCACGGAAACTCTGGTGAGTGCTGAGATGTAGGGAAATAAAAATGGGAAACAGACTGGAAGGGTGTTGGGGAGGGGTGCTAATCCCAAGGTGGCCGTCCGCTAGCAAGGGGGACCCTGAGGCCACTGTCCACTGTAAGGTTTGTCTTTCTAGATCCTTCTACTGCTGATATCCTCTTAACCTCAGGGTCTGTTTCCAGGTAACAAGCAGCAGCCCTGAGCTCATTGTCTATCTGACTGGACAGGGAAGGCTGGTGAATGCAGGCAAAACGCAAGGACCTGGGTTTCCTATCAGATACTTTGGGAGTTAACCTGGTTGGGTAATCAAGCAGACCCCCAACCCAACACTGCTAAACAGTTAACAGTCACAAGATTTAGGGATATGTAACTGAGGACAGGGCGTAAATTGGGCATGGCCAGTTCCCCAGAAAGGTTTTATCCAGGCCTCTGGCGAAGGTAGTGTACTAAGGATACCCTGGAGCTTTGGGGCATTGGAAGGGGGCAGAGCAATGGTTCAGTGTGATGGAACAACAGCTCTCTGCCATCTGCAATGTCTTAGAAGCAATGGAAGCCATAACCACAGCCTTCAATGAGGCATAGAGCAATGTGAAAAGCCACTGATGGGGAATCTAGAACAGCTGTGTGGGATAAATGGGATTCCCAAAGTTCCCGGGCACGTTCCAGATCCTTGGGCTGCAATAGCATAGGAATGATATCATTTCCACAAGACTCTTGGGGAAGCAAAGATTTTTATTCAAAGAGCATGTGCACAAAGGAGAAGGGGCAAGAAAAAGCCAGCTCCCTGAGTAGAGGGGGGTGAGTTGCATTTCCAACAAATGGGAGGGTTTGTCTCTGGTGACTGATAATGTCCAGAAATCATCACACTTCTTGGTTCAGCAGCAGGAGGCCCATGGTGGCTATCAGGAATGGTGAGCTTCAGTGTGGGGAAAGGAGTGTGTGAGAATTTTCTGAAAGAAAGCACAAAAACAGGCACGGTTAAAGGTTACAATGGATGGACCTTCTTGCCTTGCGAACTAGGTATACGCTTTAGTGTAGCAGAGAGAAAATTCCTTTATTTCTGGGAGACCGCTGCCACCCAGGTACCCAGACTCAGGACCCCAAAACATTGTCTGGTCTTTTTTCAAAATGGATGTACTCTTGTCTTCCTATCTCACCATGGACATTGATAGCGACAAGGAATCCCACTTTACTGACCATGGATTTCAGGAATGGCTGATGAGGCTGGTAAGCACTGGTGTTTCCACTTTTCCTTACAACCGTGCTGCTACAGGGCTCATTGGAAGGGTTATCACATGGCACCTGCTGTGGGGACTGGGGGTGGACAGACTGTGTGGTACTGCAACCAGGACAGGAAACACAGGCCTGGGTGGCATTATCTGAGAGTGCTCTTAAGGCTTGTCTTTTGCTTACTGGTCAGGAACTCCCTGTATTGTCCTGCTGGATTTCCTCCCTGGCCTGAGGGCAGGGGATCAGCTGGAGCTCCGGCGCCAGGGGTGGCCTCTCTGCAAAGTGAGTCTGCTGGCTGGTGTGCAGCAGGACGCTGTGGGAAATCAGCCTGGCTAATGCAGCCATGTGGGGCCAACAAAGAGTCTTATCTTCCTTTCCTGGGTGCCCAGAGCCTAGCTTACTGTGACACTTCTTAGCTGCTTTCCCTTGTATTTGTGGTATTTGGTTGCTGGGCTGACCCAGCAACGTACTGACTGACCCTAAGGATGTCTAGGGTGGGGCAGCATTGTAAGGGTTGTGCAAGGTTATGTAGGGGGTCGGGGTGTATGTTCATGCCCTCAAGATGGCTGTTCTGCCCTTTCTATGCTCCCTGCTAGAGCATCTCTGCTGCACTTACACCCCACTCGCAGGAACCTGCTTGCCCCAGCCCCACCTAGTGGTTGATCCAATGCTTAGGGAGAGAAGTAGCTCCACCTGCTAGTTCCTGAAAGGGAAATACCAATCCTGGTGATGGTCATGAGCCTGAGGTGTTCTGAGGGAGTGGAACCTGCTGTTGGTTTCCTTGATAAATGATGACCCAACCTGAAGTCTGTTTCCCATAGAAATGCTAATCTCCACCTACCCCTGGGCACCAAGTATCAAGGATGCCTGGCCTTTCTTACCTGCTGTTTGCTGTTGACAGTTGGGTGTTCTTTGAGAACCTTTGGCTATGTAGCATCCTCAGTCCAATAAACCACTGATGTCTCTGCCACCAACCTTGGGCTCAACCACAGGTGAACCAGCCAAGAAGCCAAAGAAGTTTTGAGTGCTGAGATGTAGGGAAATAAAAATGGGAAACAGACTGGGGTCAGGAGTAGGGAAAGTGGGGGGAATGGGCAGGGGCACTAATCTCAAGGTGGCCTTCCACTAGCATGAGGGACCCTGTGGCTGCTGTCCACCATGAGGCATGTCTTTCTTAATCCTTTTATTGGTGATACCCTGTTAACCTCAGTTTCGTTTAAAAGTAGCAGCCCTGTGCTTGAGGCCAATCTGTGTTGGGATGGCTGGTGAATGCAGGCAAAATGCAAGGGCTGGGGTGTCCTGTCAAATACTTTGGGAGTAACCTGATCAGGTAATCGATTGTACCAGCAACCTACCACCCCTATCCCCAGAGCCACAGGCTTTGGGGATAATAACTGAGGACAGGCTTGTGAACTGGGTGTGACCAGTTCCCTTAAAGGGTTTCACTGGAACCTGTTGTGAACCCAACATATTAAGATACCATGGAGCTCCTGGGCCCAGCTCTGGAAGAGGATGGAGCAAGGACGCAGTGTGATGAAACCATAGCTCTCTGCTGTCCACAGTGTCTTAGAAGCAGTGGAAACCATAACCACATGCTTCTATGAGTCATCAAGCAATGGCAAAAATCACTTCTGGGGAATCTAGAACAGCTGTGAGCAATAAACAGGACTGCCATTGTTCCCAAGCCCTTTCTAGATCCTTGGGCAGCAAAATCATAGGAATGATACCACTTCCAGAAGACTCTTAGGCAAGCAAAGCTTTTTATTACAACAGAGGACTTGTGCCCAAGGGAGAAGGGGCAAAAAAAGAAAAAGGAAAACCAAAGCAGCCTCCACGAGTAGAACAGCGAGTTACCTGTTTAAGAAAAGAGACTTTGTCTCATGAGCTGATAAGGATGGTAAGCACTGGTATTTCTACCTGACTGACAACCTTGCTGCTGGGAGGCTAATTGGAAGTCTTACTATGTGGCATCTGTTGTGAGGACTGAGGGTGAACAGACTGCGTGGTACTGCAGGCCAAGGCAGGAAACACAGACAGGGGTGACATTATCTGAGATGGTGTCAAGGCTTGTCTTTTTCTTACTGGTCAGAACCTCCCTGTATCATCCTTCTGGATTTTCTCCCTGATGAGGGTGGGGAATCAGCTGGAGGACTGGGTGACCATGGTGGCCTCACTGCAAATGAGTGTGCTGGCGGGGTGTGCAGCAGGACTGGGTGGGAAATCAGTCTGGCTAGTGCAGCCACGTTGGGCCAGCGAAGACCCTTGCCTTCTTCCTGTCCTGGGCCTAGTTTACTATGACACTTCTTAGCTGCTCTCCTTTGTTTATTTGTTGTTATTTGGTTGCAGGGTACCTCTACACACTAGACTGACCCCACGGATGTCTCTGAAGAGGGACACCAGGATAATAAGTTGTGCAGGGTATGTTCAGGGCAGAATGTATGGTCAGGTCGCTGAAGATGGCTCTTCTCCATCCCCTGCTAGACCCGTCCCTGCTACAGGTATACCCCACTCAAGGACCATGCTTGCCCCTGTCCTACCTAGTGGCCAAAAGGGCTCCACTGCTAGTTCATTAAGGAGAAATATCAGCCCTGGTGATGGACATTAACCTGAGGGGTTGTGAGGGACTGGCCCCAGCTGCTGGTTTCTTTAGTAACCGATGAACCAACCTCAGGTCAGTTTTGCCTAGAAATACTAGTCTGTATCCGCCCCCCCTCCCCGCAACTAGAGTAGCAAAGATGACGGGTCTGTCGTTTGCTGTTCCCAGCTGGATGTTCTTGGAAGACCTCTGGCTTCAGACATGTAAGATCCCTAGTTCAATAAACCACTAATGTCTCTGCCACTTACTCTGGGCTCTTTCCTCAACCTCTAGGCTGGGCAACTCTAAAACTTGCAGGCCTGCCGGATGCAGCTCAACCACTGGTGAGCCAGCAAAGAAGCTCTGGTGAGTGCTGAGATGTAGGGAAATAAAACTGGGAAACAGACTAGGGTGGGGTTTGGGGAGAAAGGGTGGGGTTGCTAATCCCAAAGTGGCCCTCCACTAGAGGAGACCCTATGGCTGCTGTCTACTGTGAGGCATGTCTTTCCAGACCCTTACACTGATGATATCCTGTTAATCTCAGGGTCTCTTTCCAGTTAGTTATAAAGTAGACATCCTTGCCCCTGGTCCATCTGACTGCACGGGGATGGCTGGTGCATGCAGGCAAAACGCAAGGACCTGGTTTCTTCCTTTATCAAATGCTTTGGGAGTTACTTGGTTGGGTAATTGATCGTACTCACCACCCCTAAACTGTTAAAAGCTACTGGTTTTAGGAATATTAACTGAGGACAGGCTTGTGAATTGGACCCCAGACTACTGTCTGATCTTTTTTCACAATGGTTGTACTCTTATCGTCCTATCTCACCATAGACATTGATAGTGACCAAGGAATCCCAGTTTACTGGCCAAGTTCTGGTGTTTCCACTTACCTTATAACCTTGCTGCTGCAGGCTAGTTGTGGCACCAGCTGCGGGGTCTAGGGGTGGACAGACCATGTGGTACTGCAGCCAGGACAGGAAACACAGGCCTGGGTGGCATTATCTGAGAATGCTCTTAAGGCTTATCTTTTTCTTACTGGTCAGGACCTCTCTGTATTGTCCTGCTAGATTTCCTCCTTAGCTTGAGGGCAGGGAATCAGCTGGAGGACTGGGTGACAGTGATGGTCTCTCTGCAAAGTGAGTCTGCTGGCTGGTGTGCAGCAGGATGCCAAGGGAAATCAGCCTGGCTAATGCAGCCACGTGGGGCCAATGAAGACTCTTGCCTTCTTCCTGTCCCGATTGCCAAGGGCCTTGCTTACTCTCGACACTTCTTAGCTGCTGTCCTTTGTATTTAATGCATCGATATTTGGTTGTAGACACTGCTACATACTCTTGAGACTGAGAAAAGCTGGCTTAAAACTCAACATTCAGAAAACTTAGATCATGGCATCTGGTCCTATCACTTCATGGCAAATAGATGGGGAAACAGTGGAAACTTTTATTTTGGGGGAGGCTCCAAAATCACTGCAGATGGTGATTGCAGCCATGAAGTTAAAAGATGCTTGATCCTTGGAAGAAAAGTGATGACCAACCTAGACAGCATATTAAAAAGCAGAGCGTTACTTTGTCAACAAAGATCTGTCCAGTCAAAGCTATGGTTTTTCCTGTGGTCATGTATAGATGTGAGAGTTGGACTATAAAGAAAGCTGAGTGCCAAAGAATTGATGCTTTTGAACTGTGGTGTTGGAAAAGACTCTTGAGAGTCCCTTGGACTGCAAGGAGATCCAACCAGTCCATCCTAAATGAAACCAGTTCTGAATAGTCATTGAAAGGACTGATGCTGAAGCTGAAACTCCAATACTTTGGCCACCTGATGAGAAGAGCTGACTCACTGGAAAAGACCCTGATGGTGGGAAAGATTGAAGGTGGGAGGAAAAGGGGATGAGAGAGGATGAAATGGTTGGATGGCATCACTAACTCAGTGGACATGAGTTTGAGGAAGCTCCAGGAGTTAGTGATGGACAGGGAAGCCTGGCGTGCTACAGTCCATGGGGTTGCAAAGAATCGCACATGACTGAGCAACTGAACTGAACCGCTACATACTGGACTGACCCAGAGGATGTCTTAGAATATGGGCAGACCATGATTGTAAGGGCTGTGCAGGGTATGTAGGGAGGTGAGGTGTATGGTCAGGCCCTTCAAGATGACTTCTCTTGCTCTTTCTACATCTCCTACTAGACAGGTCCCTGCAGACCTACACTCCACTCACAGGAATGTGCTTGCCCTTGCCCCACCTAGTGGCTGTTCTAACACTTACGCCCAAAGGGCTCATCTGCTAGTTCCTAAAAGGTAAATTTCTCTGGAAGGAATGATGCTGAAGCTGACACTCCAGTACTCTGGCTACCTCATGCGAAGAGTTGACTCATTGGAAAAGACTGATTCTGGGAGGGATTGGGGGCAGGAGGAGAAGGGGATGACAGACGGTGAGATGGCCGGATGGCATCACCGACTTGATGGACGTTGAGTCTGAGTGAACTCCGGGAGTTGGTGATGGACAGGGAGGCCTGGTGTGCTGCAATTCATGGGGTCGCAAAGAGTTGGACACGACTGAGCAAATGAACTGAACAGAAAAGGTAAATATTAGCCCTTGTGATGGCGGGTAACTTGAGTAGTTTAAAGGAAGAGCCCCATGCTGCTGGTTTCCTTAGTAACTGATGAGCCAAATCTGATGGAAATTCTCAGAATAATAGTATCTTCCTCCCTCAAATAGGTGAGATTGCCTGCATTCCACTGGGTGTTGCTGCAGTATTTTGCTTAAGATTTCCTTTCCATTTAGCCATTGATTATTCTGTGTTTGTGCACATACAAGAATTGGTGGCCAGTAAGAGTTGAACACAATAGAAGCAACTGAACATGAAGGAGGTACAATGGAACAGAAGCATTCTCACATTTAAAGAGTGAAGTAGATTCAATTTGGTGAGAAATGGCAAGGTTTCCGAGGCACCTGTGGGATGGCAATTAGCATTGTTGGTATCCTTGGAAGATTAAATCTGTCAGTCTTTTGCCCTGTGGTTTTGCAACTTTGCTCTTTGAAGTGGAGACTATGAAATCTTTTATCTTCTGAAAGTTTCAAAACCAGTGCTTTTGATATTATTTCAAGGGACTTGGGTAAAGATGTGTTCACAATGCTGAATGTTTAATATGCAATCTAACTACACTATGGCTATGAGAATGTTAAGGACACATCTAAATCTTTTTTCTTAACCTATTAGTTGAAGGAAATAGCTTTTCTCAAATTCTTCAGATATTTTCTTGCATAGTTAAAAATGTTACTTATATGCATAAAATAGAAGAGGCCATGTTCCACCCTCCCCATCCACCCCGCGCCGCCAGAAAATATTAGCACCAAATTTCTTCTCTCTGACCACTCAGGGAACAGATGGGGCTGGAAGACTGCTAGTTCTGAACGCTCTCCTTTCCTGATGTTGTAATGAAGCCCAGCAGCTACAGACCCCCAGAAACAGCTCTATAGTTAAACCAAGTCAGGGTTTCTTTTTTTTTTTTTTTTTTGCAGTGACAGACATCTCCGTGAAGAAACATGAGGCGGCTCAGGAGGAAGAAGTGGGAAGGGGATCTGTCCAGGGTTTGAGCTTGGATGACATGATTCTAAGGAAGTCAGGGAGGAGGGTGACGGTTCAGGGTTAAAATGTTTGAGCTCACATGAGCTATTTTTCCGGAGGTCCTAGGAACACAGTGGAACTTGGGTAGTTCTTGCTGCTTTCTTACGGTCACTCTAACACTGAGAGGGTTGTGTTGTTTGCCACATTTCTTTAGAAATGTAAGGAAGATCACCTTTTGTCCCCCGATGGAAGGGGATTAAAGAGAATCCTGTTTCTGTTTTTCCCTGGAAAATATAATGGATAGATAAGGAAGAGAGTGTATGAAAACCCACTCACTATATGAAGCTTTGCATCTGGTTTGGGAATCAGCATGTTTCTCTGTTGTATCAAAGTGGCTCAGATCCTTCAAGATGATTAGAGATGTATGGGACAAACAGATAATAAATCTATGATGTGAGAGAACAGTGTTTCTCAGCATTATATTCTTCATATTAATAAAAGCAGTTTTTATAAGTCAGCTTGAGTAGAAGAGAACTGTGGACAGTGTAGTAGAGATAAGGTCTAGAGTGTAGTCATTCCTCAGGGATGGACGAAGGCTAATACTAAGAGTTAAATGGGAGTAGTGTGGAGATTTTTCTTTTGACCCTGCTCTTCTGAAAGACAGAAGTCGGATGGTGAAACAGTAAGATTGCTGTTGTTGTTTAGTCGCTAAGTCATGTCCAACTCTTTTGTGACCCTGGGGACTACAGCTGGCCAGGCTCCTCTGTCTGTGGGGTTTCCTAGGCAAAGAATACCGGAGTGGGTTGCCATTTCTTTCTCCAGGGGTCTCCCCAACCCAGGAATCGAACCTGCGTCTCTTACTTCACAGGCAGATTCTTTCTCGCTGAGCCACCAGGGAAGCCAACAGTAAAGGATGCTAGAGGGAAGCCAATCACTTTTGGCAGGGATGGTGCACAGGAGTAGCAGGTTGTGCATTTTTCTTGTGCCTGATACCACCACCTTCTGCAGTCATCTGTACATCTCTCTAAACAGAATGGTTTTGGTCCAGCAATATCTGTGAAGTATTAACTACCCCAAGGAAGTGAGATTATGGACAGAAGAATGGTCAGTTTTACTGACTTTTAAAAAGAAAACATCCAGCTAGTGACTTGTTTGTAGTTCAAGACTGGTTAGTGCAAGTAATGCCCTGGAGAAGGAAATAGCAAGCCACTCCAGTATTGTTGCTTGGGAAAACCCATGGACAGAGAAGCGTGCTGGGCTACAGTCCATGGGGGTCACAAAAGAGTCAGACATGACTTAGCAACTAAACAACAGTAAGATGATTCTAGCTCTGTCACTGTCCTGAACAAAGTCCCCTTGCTGCTAACACCCCTGCACAGGACCAAGGCATCAGCACTTAGGTCATTCTCAAAGTTACAGTCCTGGTTGCTGCTTAGGTCTCGATAGGGATTCTCTATGGTGTCCCAGTAGACACTCCACATAGGCAGGTTGTCTACTGGGAGCTCTGACCAGATGCAAGTGCCCAGGAGGATATGTAAAAACACATTTCTGGAACTCAGTTTGGGGGCCAAGAGAACACCTCTCAGCTCAGTCTATACATAAAGAAGCTGTTGCACGTGGCTGGTAAGTGGTTGTACTACGAGGTAAGTGGTGAGGGTGAATGAGAAGTGCAGATACCAATACCGGAGAAGTAAACTAAGTGGACACTTTAAGTAGAGTCCATAACCCACTCCCCTTACAGGTAAAGGAGGAAAAGTTGAGGGCACAGGTTAGTTCACTAATGGAAAGTCAGCCTGGAAGGTCAGAAAGCCCTTTTTTTCCCATTCTCTAAGTGTAAGTGATGCCTTTGAGTGTGTCTGGGTACACAGCATACATGGAAGGTTTGTGAACAGTGTTATCAGGAGAAGGATGGAGAGCTCAATAACCAAACACTCTGCCTACTATGAAGAAATGAGTTTTATTGATCACTAATCCCTGTCTGGAATGTGTTGGCTTCTAAGTGATAAACTATCCTTCTCAAATAACATAAAAGTTCAGTCAGTAGAAATTAGACCTGTCCCTCACTCACACATATAGAGTCTGCTGATAGGCTGTTGGGTGAAATAACACAAAGAATGAGAAACCTCTACCACTATAGTCAGAGCCTTCTGGAAGACGGACTAGTAAAGAGCTAGAAATACTACATGAACTTAAAACTGAGAAGGGCCTATATATACAGTGCAACAACTGAGCTCAGGTAACAGACATTAACTGCCATCAGCAGCTTTATATTCATCTTGTTCTAATACTGTATTAAATAGAACAGGAGGACAAGCTTATATCTAGAAAAGCTCTATGGGCGTAAGTGCATTCTTGACAGCCTTCAGGAGGCACAATTAAGAGGTCACCTGAGGGAGAGAATGCTCAGTACACGAACATTTCGCTCTGAGACAATGTTTTGGAGACAGATGAAATGGGTAGTTCCCTGTGTGTGTGCTAAGTCACTTCAGTCATTCAGTCATGTCTGACTCTGCAACCCCATGGACAGCAGCACGCCAGGCTTCCTTGTCCATCACCAATTCCCGGAGCCTACTCAAACTCATGTCCATTGAGTCAGTGATACCATGCCAACCATCCTCTGTCATCCCCCTTTTCCTCCCACCTTCAATCTTTCCCTGTACCAGGGTCTTTTCCAATGAGTCAGTTCTTTACATCAGGTGGCCAAAGCATTGGAGTTTCAGCTTCAGCATCAGTCCCTCCAATGACTATTCAGAACTGATTTCCTTTAGGATGGACTAGTTGGATCTCCTTGCAGTCCAAGGGACTCTCAAGAGTCTTCTCCAGCACCACAGTTCAAAAACATCAATTCTTTGGTGCTCAGCTTTCTTTATAGTCCAATTCTCACATCCACAAATGACTACTGGAAAAACCACAGCTTTGACCATACAGACCTTTGCTGGCAAAGTAATGTGTCTACTTTTTAATATGCTGTCTAGGTTGGTCGTAGCTTTTCTTCCAAGGAGCAAGTGTCTTTTAATTTAATGGCTGCAGTCACCATCTGCAGTGATTTTGGAGCCCCAAAAATAAAGTCTGCCACTGTTTCCCTATCTATGTGTTATGAGGTGATGGGACCAGATGCCATGAGCTTAGTTTCTGAATGCTGAGTTTTAAGTCAACTTTTCATCCTCTTCTTTCACTTTCATCAAGAGGCTTTTTAGTTCCTCTTCACTTTCTGCCGTAAGGGTGGTGTCATCTGCATATCTGAGGTTATTGATATTTCTTCCGGCAATCTGTGCTTCATCCAGCCCAGCATTTCACATGATGTACTCTGCATAGTTTAAATAAGCAGGGTGACAATATACACCTTGACGTACTGCTTTCCCGATTTGGAACCAGTCTGTTGTTCCATGTCCAACTCTTTGGGACCCTATGGACTGTAGACCGCCAGACTCCCTCTGTCCATGGGATTCCCCAGGCAAGAGTTCTGGAGTGGACTGGCACACCCTCCTCCAGGGGATCTTCCTGACCCAGGAAGATCAAACACTGATCAAACACTCCTCTCCTGCATTGGCAGGTGAGTTCTTTACCACTAGCGCCACCTGGGAAATGGGTAGTTCCCTAGCCCCAAATAGGCTTTCTTGGAGCCCAGGGATGGTACTAAAAAGAATTTGGATCAGCTGGTCCAGAAGCCACTGTCTATGACACATGAGTGCTTACGTACATGTTGCTCTCTGGGCTGGATGAAAGCTTTGTGGCTAGAGCAGTGACCTCATCCTAGCATCTGCATGGGCAAAGCAATATAAAAAGCCCTTATGATAGTATAAGTTTACCAAGTTTACTTATACCTGCGTACTTGCACATTAAATTCTTTCTGCAATTAAAAGATTTACTCTTAGTGTGATACTTTGTAAGCTGAAGCTTTCAGTTTACAATCCATTTTTTTAAAAAAAGCCACATAGTAATGGGTGTGAATACTCAAAATCCAGATGATATGTTTCAGATTTGTATCACACTCAGATTATATGAATTTATCAATAAGATAAAAGCCAAAGCAATTTAAATCTGTATTTTTGTGTTACACCAAATAAAGTAGAGTAGACAGACCTTGTCTTACGAGCATGCCAAAACCTGCAGAACAACATCAAGGAAGCAGACCAGAACCAACCAGAAGAGATCTTCTACAACTAAAGACATGAAAAAAGAAACTACAGTGAGACTGGGAAGGAGGGGCAGACTTGGATATAGTCATGTTCCATACCGCCCCTCCTGGGATGGGAGACCCACAAACTGGTATAGTTCTATTGCAGAAGTTTTCTCATAGAAGTAAGTTTTGAGCCCCACATTGGGCTCCTCAGCCTGAGGGTCCTGCACCAAGAAGTTGAGTCCCCAGAGCATTTGGCTTTGAAGGTCAGTGGGGCTTATTTCTCCCAGTCCTTTGGGACTCACAAAATTGACTCCCCTTTTAAAGGGCACACAATCTCTCTGCAATGAGACCCAGGGTAGAAGCAGAAAATTGACAGGACCTCGGGCCAGACCTACCTGCTGGTCTTGGGGAGTCTCTCGGAGAGGGAGCAGGATGGGTGGCTGCAGCTGACCCCAGGGACACAGCCATCAGCAGCAGACCCTTCAGCCACATGGACACTGGATGGGCAGGCACTGTTGTGGGATCCTCTCTCTAGCTCATCAGTGCCAAGACCTGGCCCCACCCAACAGCTGTTAGGGGCCAGTGCTGGGACACCTCAGGCCACACAACTTACTGGGTAGGATAACAGTGGACAGGTTGTATAAGGGGAGGTGGGGGAGAGGGGTACCAGACCTCAGACTCAAACCCACAATCTTGCAGCCAGTGGACCCAGCCTACCCACAGCTAGCCACACCATGCACTGGGACAAGCTGGACCTGGCCCTGCCCACTAGCATGCCAAAACAAGCTTAGGGACACCCCATGCCCAGCTGTGTCCAGAACCCCACCCCCACCCCCCACTGATACCAGCTCTGGGATCTCTGGGCCCTGCAGCCTGACTCTAGGATCTAGCTTTGCCTGCCAGTAGTCTGGAACTAATTTGAGGAGCTACCCTGGGACCTGGCATGAAGCCCATCACCAGTGGGCAGGCAACAGCCCCAGTCTTCTGGACCTTGGCTCCACTTACCAGTGAGCCAGCACTAGCCCTGCAGCCCCTGGGGTCCTGAAAAGAGACAAGGCCCCACCAACCAGCAGGTGGCAGGCAGCCTGTGAACCAGGCAAGGCATGGCAACCAACCATAATAGGAGCTAACTAAGCTTACCAGACTCCCCACTTAGCCCACCTGCCACAATCAAGGACCCACACCACCCTTGTTGGGGGGGAGAGGAATGCCTAGAGCATATAGCATAGGAAATGAGAGGGGCCTGCACTGCTAGAATGCATAAGATGTTTCCTAGAGAAGGCCACTTCTGCAAGAACACACAAAATGAGAAACATGTTCCAGATGAAGGAAGAATGAAGTAGATTTACAGCTTAACCAAGAAGAGTTCAGGGTAATAATGAAAGAACTTGGGAAAAGAATGAATGCACAGAGAAGTTAGAAAATTTTTAACAGTAAGAATAAATATAAAGAACACAATAACTGAAATGGAAAATATACATGAAGGAATCAAAAACAGACTAAGAGACACAGAGAAATGAACCAGTGAGCTGGACACCTCTGGGATTACAATAAGCACACTAATTATTTGCATTATAGGGGTCCCAGAATGAAGAGAGGGGGAAAAAGGAGCTGAGAACATATTTGAAGATATACTAATTGAAAACTTCCATAACCTGGGAATGGAAACAGTCGTAAATCCAGGAAGCAGAGTCCCAGAGAGGATTAACCCCAAAAGGAAAACACCAAGACACTGTAATTTAAATGAGAAAAATTAAAGAGAATATTAAAAGCAGCAAGAGAAAAACAATAAACATACAAGGGAATCCCCATAAGACTATTAGGTAATTTTTCAGCAGAAATTCTGCAGGCCAGAAGGGAGTGGCACAATATATTTAAAGTGATGAAAGCAAACAACCTCCAAACAAGAATACACAGCAAGGCTCTCCTTCAGATTTGGTGAAGCATCATGGATGAGCAAAAGCTAAAAGAATACAGCACTACCAAATCAGCTTTACAAATGATAAAGGAACTGTTCTATGCCAAAAAAGAGAAAAAAAACCCATAACAAAAGCCACAACTAGAAACAAAATTATGCAATGAAAAAGCTCACTAGTATAGGCAGGCATGCAGTAAAGGTAGAAAATCATCCAAGCACAAAGCTAGTAGGAATGTTAAATGACAAAAGTAGTCAAATCATCTATATCCACAATAAGCAGTTAAGGGGTACACAAAATAACTATATAAAACATACCAAAAACAGTAACCGATGGGAGGAAAGTACAATGCATTTGAAATAAAGAGACCAGCAACTTAAAACAATGGTGTATGTATATAATATATAGATTGCTATATAAAAGAGTCATGTCTGACTCTTTGGGATCCCATGAACTGTAGCCCACCAGGCTCCTCTGTCCATGGGATTCTCCAGGCAAGAATACTGGAGGGGGTTGCCATTTCCTCCTCCAGGGGGTCTTTCTGACCCAGGGATCAAACCTGGGTCTCTTGTGTCTCTGGCCTTGGCAGGCGGGCTCTTTACTGCTGAGTCACCTGGCAACTGCTATAATATATAGATTGCTATATAAAAACCTCATGGGAACCACAAAATTAAACATCCATAACGCACACACACAAAAG
Source organism: Budorcas taxicolor (assembly GCF_023091745.1). Classification (NCBI taxonomy): domain Eukaryota; kingdom Metazoa; phylum Chordata; class Mammalia; order Artiodactyla; family Bovidae; genus Budorcas; species Budorcas taxicolor. The sequence continues at coordinate 26,269,556 of NC_068917.1, read as the reverse complement.
AAACCCAAACAACATTTAAGATCATCATCAAATCATGAAAACAAAAGGGAAAAAAAGACCTACAAAACTCCCAAACAATTAACAAAATGGCAATAAGGATATCATGCTGATAATAAATGCAAATGGACTAAACGCTTCAATCAAAAGACATACAGTGGCTGAATGGACACAATAAGACCTGTACATATATGCTGCCTATAAGAGACTTCATTCAGATCTAGAGACACACAGTGAAAGTGGGGGGATGGATAAAGTTATTCTATGCAAGTGGAAGTCAGAAGAAAGCTAGAGTAACAATACTTATTAGACAAAATGAGACTAGAGGTCAACTGCAAAAAAGCACAAACACACAAACATGTGGAAGCTAAACAATACACTGCTGAACAACCAGTGGATCATTGAAGAAATCAGAGGAAATTAAAAAAAAAAAAAAAAACTTAAAGGTAAATGAAAATGAAACCATAATAACCCAAAATCTATGAGATGGAGTAAGAGCAGTTTTAACAGGGTAGTTTACAGCAATACAAACTTACCTCAGGAAACTAGAAAAATCTTAACAACCTAACTTTACACCTAAAGGAACTAGAGAAAGAACAAAACCCAATGTTAGTAGAAGCAAAAGATCAGAGTAGAAATAAAGACTAAAAAACAAAGGAAGACCAATGAAACTGAGTTGGTTCTTTGAATAGATAAACAAGATTGAAAAACTTTAGCCACCCTCATTAAGAAAAGGGTGGGGGAGCAGTTAAATCAATAAACTGAGAAATGAAAAAGGAGATGTTACAACCCAGACCACAGAAATACGAAGTATCCTAAGAGACAGCTACAAACTATATGCCAGTAAAATGGACAACCAAGAAGAAATGGACAAATTCTTATAAGAGTACCATATCCCAAGACCAAATTAGGAAGAAAGAAAGAGAAAATATGAATGGACCAATCACCAGTAGTGAAATTAAACTAATAATTTTAAGAATTCACAACAAACAAAAGTCCAGGACCAGGTGGCTTCACAGGTGAATTCTACCAAACATTTGAAGAGTTAACACCTATCCTTCTCAAACTATTCTCAAAAATTTCAGAGGAACACTTCCATATTCATTCTATGGGGCCAGCATTACCCTGATACCAAAACCAAACAGACACCACAAAAAAATAAAATTACAGGCCAGTATTACTGATGAACATAGTTGCAAAACTATTCAGAAAATATTAGCAAACTGAATCCAATACATTAAAAGGATCATTCACCATCATCAAGTAGGATTTTATCTCAGAGATGCAAGGACTTTCCGATACCCACAAATCAATCAATGTGATATACCACATTTAAAAAAACTGAAAAATCAAAACCATATGATCATCTTAGTAGAGGCAGTAAAAGCTTCTGACAAAATTCACATCCATTTATGGAAAAAAAAAACAACTCTCCAGAAAATGGGCATAGAGGGAACATAAGATAATAGAGGCCATATATGCCAAACTGACGCCTAACATCATACTCAATGGTGAGAAGCTAAAAGAATTTCCTCTAAGGTCAGAAGAAACAAAACAAGGATGCTCACTCTTACCGTTTTTATTTAACAGTCTTGGAAGTCCTAGCCACAGCAAAAGAAAAAGAAATAAAAGGAACCTGAATTGGAAAAGAACTGAAATTGTCACTGTTGGCAGATGACACAATACTATTCATAGATCCTAAAGATGCCATTGAAAACTATTAGAGCTAATCAATGAATTTGGTAAAGCTGTAGGATACAAAATTAATATCCAGAAACCGCTTGCATTTCTGTATATATACTAACAATGAACTATCAGAACAAGAAACTTAGGGAACAATCCCATTTACCATATCAAAACAAATAAAATACCTAGGAATAAACCTATCTAAGGAGGTAAAAGATCTGTACTCAGAAACTTATTAATAAGACACTGGTGAAAGAAACTGAAGACACCACAGATGGAAAGATGGTACCATGTTCTTGGACAGGATGATTTAATACTATTGGAATGACCAAACTATCCAAGGGAATCTACAATTCAGTGTGATTGCTATCAAAATACCAAGGGCATTTTTCAGAACTACAACAAATAATTTTGAAACTTGTATGGAAACAAAAGACCTCAAACAGCCAAAACAATCTTGAGAAAGAAGAATGGAGTTAGAGGAATTATGTTTCCTGACTTCACAGTGTATTAGAAACCTACAGTAATCAAAACAGAATGGTACTGGCACAAAAACAAGACACATAGATCAATGGAAAAGTATAGAGAGCCCAGAAACAAACTGAAGTACTTACAGTCAATTACTCTGACAAAAGAGGCAAGAATATACATTAGCAAAAAGACAGTCTTTTCAATAAGTGGAGTGGGGAAAACTGGACAGTTATGTGTAAAAAAACAAAATTAGAACATTCTCTAACACCATTTACAAAAATAAACTCAAAGTAGATTAAAGACCAAAATGTATAAAGTTCCTAGAGGAAAACACTGGCAGAATACCCTTTGACATAAATTATAGCAGTATTTTATCTGTCTCCTAAAACAAAGTAAATAAAAGGAAAAATAAACAAATGTGATCTAATAAAACTTAAAAGATTTAGCAAAGCAAAGGAAACCACCAACAAAATGAAAAGATAACCTACTGATTGGGGCTTCCCTGGTGGCTCAAGAGGTTAGAGCATCTGCCTGGAATGCGGGAGACCCCGTTCCATCCCTGGGTCAGGAAGATCCCCTGGAGAAGGAAATGGCAACCCACTCCAGTACTCTTGCCTGGAAAATCCCATGGATGGAGGAGCCCGGTAGGCTACAGTCCATGGGGTCGCAAAGAGTTGGACACTACTGAGCGCGTTCACTTTCACTGATTGGCAGAAGATATTTACAAATGATATGGGGTTAATTCCTTAACCCCTTAAGGCCTATAAGGAGTTAATATCCAACATACATAAACAGTTCATAAAACCTGACATCAAAAAACAGCCTGATTAAAAAATGGGCAGAACTGAACAGATATTTTTCCTAAGTAGGAAATGCAGGCGGCTAACAGGCACAAGAAAAGATAGTCAACATTGCTAATCATCAGGGAAAAGGAAATCAAAGCCAAAATGAAATGTCACCTCACCCCTGTCAGAATGGCTATCATTAAAAAGAATACAAACAAATATTGGCGAGGATGTGGAAAAAAATGGAATCCTTGTACACTGTTGGTGGGAATGTAAATGGGTGCAGCCACAGGAAAAAATAATATGGAGGTTTCTCAAAATACAACAAAATGCAAGAAACTACGAATAAAATTATCATATGACCCAGCATTACATGTCCAGAAAAAACAAAAATATCAATTCAAAAAGATAATATATGCATCCCAATGTACACAGCAGTACTATGACTGACAAGATATGGAAACAACCTAAGTCCATCAAGGGTTGAATGGATAAAGATGTGATATCTATATATAATGGAATACTGCTCAGCCAATAAAAAGAATGAAAATGTTGCCACTTATAGCAACATGGATGGACTTGGATGGTATTATGCTAAGTGAAGTAAGTCAGACAAATAGTGTACGATATCACTTATATGTGGAATCTAACAAACACAAGAAACTAGAGAATATAACACAAAAAAAGCAGCCTCACAGATACTGAAAACAAACTAGTGGTTACCAGTGGGGAGAGGGAAGAGGGAAGGGGTAATACAAGGGATAGGGGATTAAGGGATAGGTACAAACTATTATGTATAAAGAAGCCACAAGGATATACAATACAGGGAATATAGGCAATGATTGCAGCCATGAAATTAAAAGATGCTTACTCCTTGGAAGGAAAGTTATGAGCAACCTAGACAGCATATTCAAAAGCAGAGACGTTACTTTGCCAACAAACATCTGTCTAACAAGGCTATGGTTTTTCCAGTAGTCATGTATGGATGTGAGAGTTGGACTGTGAAGAAAGCTGAGTGCCAAAGAATTGATGCTTTTGAACTGTGGTGTTGGAGAAGACTCTTGAGTCCCTTGGACTGCAAGGAGATCCAACCAGTCCATTCTAAAGGAGATCAGGAGCATTTTGAAAGACGGTGGAGGAATAGGATGGGGAGACCACTTTCTCCCCCACAAATTCATCAAAAGAACATTTCATCCCTGAGTAAATTCTACAAAACAACTTCTGAATGCTGGCAGAGGACATCAGGCACCCAGAAAAGCAGATCATTGTCTTCAAAAACAGGTAGGAAAAAATATAAAAGATGAAAAAAGAGACAAAGGAGGTAGGGAGGGAGCTCTGTCCCATGAAGGGAGTCCCATCCAGGGAAGGGAGTCTTAAAAAGAGAGAAGTTTCCAAACACCAGGAAACACTCTCGCTGCGAAGTCTGTGGCAAGCCTTGGAAGCACAGAAGGCAACATAACAGGGAAGAAAAATAAATAAATAACTAAAACCAACAGATTATGAGCCCAACGGTAACTCCCCCAGCAGAGAAGCAGTGCAGGCGCCTGCATGCGCCACTAGCAAGCGGGGGCTGGGCAGGGAGGTGCGGGATGCAGTGCTTTTTAAGAATTGGGCCGGAATGCCCCGAGTGTAACCAGAGCGAACTAACTTGGACTAGCATACCAAACTGTGGGATAGCTACCACGGGAAAAGCTCTAACATAAGACACCGCCAGGACCGCGCACAGAACAAAGGACAGAACAGAAATAGCCGGCTACCGGCCATCCCCCTCCGGAGACAGGCAGCCAGAGCCGGAAGGGCTGGAAGGGGGCAATCGCAGCCCCAGAGAGACTTTACCTACCAAACTGCAAGCAGGCTTCTTTGCTAAGACTTCTTGGGGTCCTGACATCACCATCCGCCTGACAAGGGGAGCCAGCAGTACACCCAGAAAACTGAGGAGCAGGGACAGGAAAGGCGATAAGTTGCAGCGACCGCGCTCGCCAAACACCTGAGCTACTCGGTCCTGGGAAGGGCACAAAACACAGGCCCAACCAAATCTGCGCCTCTGAGGGCTACCTGAGAGCCGAGCCTGAGCGACTTAGACCGGGGAGGTGCACGCAGCCTACGGTCGGCCTCAGACGGTTCCTGGCGGAGCAACCTAGAGCCTGAGCGGTTTGTGCACCGCGAGCAGGGGCAGGCCCAGCGGGGCTGAGACACTGCATGCACACGCCAGTGTTATTTGTTTGCAGCATCCCTCCCTCCCCACAGCACGACTGAACAAGTAAGCCTAAAAAAAAAAAGTGTCCACCACCATCCCCACTGTGTCAGGGCGGAAATCAGACACTGAAGAGACCAGCAAACAGAAGAAGCTAAACAGAGGGAACCACCTGGGAAGTGACCCCACACTGCCCACACCAGAGGAAGCCCCAGATATATCTTTACTATTTTTACGACCATTCTCTTTTTTTGTTGTTGTTGTTGATGTTGTTGTTTGTTTTTTCTTCTCCTTTTTTTAACTTAAAAAAATTTTAAGTCCTCTATTTCTCTTTTAATTTTAATAACCTACTATAACTTTTCAAAAAAAAGACCCTATTTTTAAAGCAAACCCAATATATATCTTTTGTTGTTGTTGTTGTTGTTTAATAATTCTCGTGACTTTTTTCTTCTTCTTTTCTTTAATATTGAAATTTTGAAAATCCAAACTGTACTCTAGATTTTGAATCTTTGCTTTTTGGTATTTGTTGTCAATTTTCTACATTTATAAACCCAATCTTCAGTACCCAATTGTACCTGAGAGTGAGATTACTGGCTTGACCACTCTCTCCTCCTTTGGACTCTCCTTTTTCTCCACCAGGTTGTCTCTGTCTCAGCCCTCCCCCTTCTCGTCTCTACCCAACTCTGTGAATCTCTGTGTGTTCCAGCCAGTGGAGAACACTTAGGGAACTGGTTACTGGCTGGATCTGTCTCTCTCCTTTTCATTTCCCTCTTTTATCCTCCTGGCCACCTCTGTCTACTTCTTCCCTCTCTTCTTCCCTGTATGACTCCTGTGAAGTACTCTGAGCAGTCCAGACTGTGGAGCGCACATAAGGAAGTGATTACTGGCTAGCTTGCTCTCTCCTCTTTTGATCCCACCTCATCTCATTCCAGTCACCTCTAACTCCCCCCTCCCTCTTCTCTTCTCCATGTAACTCAGTGAACCTCTCTGGGTGTCCCTCAATGTGGAGAAACCTTTCATCTTTAACCTAGATGTTTTATCACTGGTGCTGTATAGATGGAGAAGTCTTGAGGCTACTGTAAAAATAAAACTGAAAACCAGAAGCAGGAGGCTCAAGTCCAAATCCTGAGAACATCAGAGAACTCCTGAATCCAGGGAACATTAATCGATAGGAGCTCATCAAACATCTCCATACCTACACTGAAGCCAAGCACCACCCAAGGGCCAACAAGTTCCAGAGCAAGACATACCACACAAATTCTCCAGCAACACAGGAACACACCCCTGAGCTTCAACATACAGGCAGCTCAAAGTTACTCCAAAACCATTGACATCTCATAACTCATTACTGGACACTTCAGTGCACTCCAGGGAGAAGAAATCCAGCTCCACCCACCAGAACTCCAACACAAGCCTCCCTAACCAAGAAACCTTGACAAGCCACTGATACACCACCACCCACAGTGAGGAAACTCCATAATAAAGAGAACTCCACAAATTCCCAGAACAGAAAGGCCACCCCAAACTCAGCAATATAACCAAGATGAAGAGACAGAGGAATACCCAGCAGGTAAAGGAACAGGAGAAATGCCCACCAAACCAAATAATAGAGGAAGAGATAAGGAATCAACCTGATAAAGAATTCCGAATAATGATAGTGAAAATGATCCAAAATCTTGAAATCAAAATGGAATCACAGATAAATAGCCTGGAGACAAGGATTGCAAAGATGCAAGAAAGGTTTAACAAGGACCTAGAAGAAATAAAAAAGAGTCAATATATAATGAATAATGCAATAAATGAGATCAAAAACACTCTGGAGGCAACAAATAGTAGAATAATGGAGGCAGAAGATAGGATTAGTGAAATAGAAGATAGAATGGTAGAAATAAATGAATCAGAGAGGAAAAAAGAAAAACGAATTAAAAGAAATGAGGACAATCTCAGAGACCTCCAGGACAATATGGAACGCTCCAACATTCAAATTAAAGGAGTCCCAGAAGAAGAAGACAAAAAGAAAGACCATGAGAAAATACTTGAGGAGATAATAGTTGAAAACTTCCCTAAAATGGGAAAGGAAATAATCACCCAAGTCCAAGAAACCCAGAGAGTTCCAAACAGGATGAACCCAAGGCGAAACACTCCAAGAGACATATTATTCAAATTAACAAAGATCAAACTCAAACGCAAAGAACAAATATTAAAAGCAGCAAGGGAAAAATAACAACACACAAGGGGATTCCCATAAGGATAACTCCAGATCTTTCAATAGAGGGAATGGCAAGACATACTTAAAATGATGAAGGAAAATAACCTACAGCCCAGATTATTGTACCCAGCAAGGATCTCATTCAAATATGAAGGAGAAATCAAAAGCTTTACAGACAAGCAAAAGCTGAGAGAATTCAGCACCACCAAACCAGTGCTCCAACTAATGCTAAAGGATATTCTCTAGACAGGAAACACAAAAACAGTGTATAAACCCGAACCCAAAACAATAAAGTAAACGGCAATGGGATCATACTTATCAATAATTACCTTAAACGTAAATGGGTTGAATGCCCCAACCAAAAGGCAAAGACTGGCTGAATGGATACCAAAACAAGACCTCTATATATGCTGCCTACAAGAGACCCACCTCAAAACAAGGGACACATACAGACTGAAAGTGAAGGGCTGGAAAAAGATATTCCATGCAAATAGAGACCAAAAGAAAGCAGGAGTAGCAATACTCATATCTGATGAAATAGACTTTAAAACAAAGGCTGTGAAAAGAGACAAAGAAGGCCACTACATAATGATTAAAGGATCAATCCAAGAAGAAGATATAACAATTATAAATATATATGCACCCAACATAGGAGCACCGCAATATGTAAGACAAATGATAACAAATATGAAAGGGGAAATCAACAGTAACACAATAATAGCGGGAGACTTTAATACCCCACTCACACCTATGGACAGATCAACTAAACAGAAAATTAACAAAGAAATGCAAACTTTAAATGATACAATAGACCAGTTAGACCTAATTGATATCTATAGGACATTTCACCCCAAAACAATGAATTTCACCTTTTTCTCAAGTGTGCACGGAAATTTCTCCAGGATAGATCACATCCTGAGCCATAAATCTAAACTTGATAAATTCAAAAAAATCGAAATCATTCCAAGCATCTTTTCTGACCATAATGCATTAATATTAGATCTCAATTACAAGAGAAAAAACTATTAAAAATTCCAACATATGGAGGCTGAACAACATGCTACTGAATAACCAACAAATCACAGAAGAAATCAAAAAAGAAATCAAAATATGCATAGAAACGAATGAAAATGAAAACACAACAACCCAAAACCTGTGGGACACTATAAAAGCAGTGCTAAGAGGAAAGTTCATAGCAATACAGGCATACCTCAAGAAACAAGAAAAAAGTCAAATAAATAACCTAACTCTACACCTAAAGCTACTAGAAAAGGAAGAAATGGAGACCCCCAGAGTTAGTAGAAGGAAAGAAATCTTAAAAATTAGGGCAGAAATAAATGCAAAAGAAACAAAAGAGACCATAGCAAAAATCAACAAAGCCAAAAGCTGGTTCTTTGAAAGGATAAATAAAATCCACAAACCATTAGCCAGACTCATCAAGAAGCAAAAGGAGAAAAATCAAATCAATAAAATTAGAAATGAAAATGGAGAGATCACAACAGACAACACAGAAATACAAAGGATCATAAGAAACTACTATCAGCGATTATATGCCAATAAAATGGACAACGTGGAAGAAACGGACAAATTCTTTGAAAAGTACAACTTTCCAAAACTAAACCAGGAAGAAATAGAAAATCTTAACAGACCCATCACAAGCACGGAAATTGAAACTGCAATCGGATCTCTTCCAGCAAACAAAAGCCCAAGTACAGATGGCTTCACAGCTGAATTCTACGAAAAAATTTCGAAAAGAGCTAACACCTATCCTACTCAAACTCTTCCAGAAAATTGCAGAGGAAGGTAAACTTCCAAACTCATTCTATGAGGCTACCATCACCCTAATATCAAAACCTGACAAAGATGCCACAAAAAAAGAAAACTACAGGCCAATATCACGGATGAACATAGATGCAACAATCTTCAACAAAATTCTAGCAATCAGAATCCAACAACACATTAAAAAGATCATACACCATGACCAAGTGGGCTTTATCCCAGGGATGCAAGGATTCTTCAATATCCACAAATAAATCAATGTAATTCACCACATGAACAAATTGAAAAATAAAAGCCACATGATTATCTCAATAGATGCAGAGAAAGCCTTTGACAAAATTCAACATCCATTTATGATAAAAACTCTCCAGAAAGCAGGAATAGGAGGAACATACCTCAACATAATAAAAGCTATATATGACAAACCCACAGCAAACATTATCCTCAATGGTGAAAAATTGAAAGCATTTCCTCTAAAGTCAGGAACAAGACAAGGGTGCCCACTTTCACCGCTACTATTCAACATAGTTCTGGAAGTTTTGGCCACAGCAATCAGAGCAGAAAAAGAAATAAAAGGAATCCAAATTGGAAAAGAAGAAGTAAAACTCTCACTGTTTGCAGATGACATGATCCTCTACATAGAAAACCCTAAAGACTCCACCAGAAAATTACTAGAGCTAATCAATGAATGTAGTAAAGTTGCAGGATATAAAATCAACACACAGAAATCCCTTGCATTCCTATACACTAATAATGCGAAAGTAGAAAAAGAAATTAAGGAAACAATTCCATTCACCATTGCAACGAAAAGAATAAAATACTTCGGAATATATCTACCTAAAGAAACTAAAGACCTATATATAGAAAACTATAAAACACTGATGAAAGAAATCAAAGAGGACACTAATAGATGGAGAAATATACCATGTTCCTGGATAGGAAGAATCAATATAGTGAAAATGAATAGACTACCCAAAGCAATCTACAGATTCAATGCAATCCCTATCAAGCTACCAGCGGTATTTTTCACAGAGCTAGAACAAATAATTTCACAATTTGTATGGAAATACAAAAAACCTCGAATAGCCAAAGCAATCTTCAGAAAGAAGAATGGAACTGGAGGAATCAACCTGCATGATTTCAGGCTCTACTACAAAGCCACAGTCATCAAGACAGTATGGTACTGGCACAAAGACAGAAATATAGATCAATGGAACAAAATAGAAAGCCCAGAGATAAATCCACACACCGACGGACACCTTATCTTCGACAAAGGAGGCAAGAATATACAATGGAGTAAAGACAATCTCTTTAACAGGTGGTGCTGGGAAAACTGGTCAACCACTTGTAAAAGAATGACACTAGATCACTTTCTAACACCATACACAAAAATAAACTCAAAATGGATTAAAGATATAAATGTAAGACCAGAAACTATAAAACTCCTAGAGGAGAACATAGGCAAAACACTCTCCGACATAAATCACAGCAGGATCCTCTATGATCCACCTCCCAGAATACTGGAAATAAAAGCAAAAATAAACAAATGGGATCTAATTAAAATTAAAAGCTTCTGCACAACAAAGGAAACTATAAGCAAGGTGAAAAGACAGCCTTCGGAATGGGAGAAAACAATAGCAAATGAAGCAACTGACAAACAACTAATCTCAAAAATATACAAGCAACTTATGCAGCTCAATTCCAGAAAAATAAACAACCCAATCAAAAAACGGGCCAAAGAACTAAATAGACATTTCTCCAAAGAAGACATATGGATGGCTAACAAACACATGAAAAGATGCTCAACATCACTCATCAGAGAAATGCATATCAAAACCACAATGAGGTACCATTTCACACCAGTCAGAATGGCAGTGATCCAAAAGTCTACAAGCAATAAATACTGGAGAGGGTGTGGAGAAAAGGGAACCCTCTTACACTGATGGCGGGAATGCAAACTAGTACAGCCACTATGGAGAACAGGGTGGAGATTCCTTAAAAAACGGCAAACAGAACTGCCTTATGACCCAGCAATCCCACTGCTGGGCATACACACCGAGGAAACCAGAATTGAAAGAGACACGTGTACCCCAATGTTTATCACAGCACTGTTTGTAATAGCCAGGACATGGAAACAACCTAGATGTCCATCAGCAGATGAATGGATAAGAAACCTGTGGTACATATACACAATCGAGTATTACTCAGCCATTAAAAAGAATACATTTGAATCAGTTCTAATGAGGTGGATGAAACTGGAGCCGATTATACAGAGTGAAGTAAGGCAGAAAGAAAAACACCAATACAGTATACTAACACATATATATGGAATTTAGAAAGATGGTAATGATAACCCTGTATGCGAGACAGCAAAAGAGACACAGATGTTATAGAATGGACTTTTGGACTCTGAGGGAGAGGGAGAGGGTGGGATGATTTGGGAGAATGGCATTGAAACATGGATACTATCATGTAAGAAATGAATCGCCAGTCTATGTTCGATACAGGATACAGGATGCTTGGGGCTGGTGCACCGGGATGATCCAGAGAGATGATATGGGGTGGGAGGTGGGAGGGGAGTTCAGGATTGGGAGCTCATGTACACTCGTGGCTGATCCATGTCAATGTATGGCAAAACCAATACAGTATTGTAAAGCAAAATAAAGGAAAAATAAAAAAAAATTTTAAAAAAAGGAGATCAGTCCTGGGTGTTGGTTGGAAGGAATGATGCTAAAGCTGAAACTCCAATACTTTGGCCACCTCATGTGAAGAGTTGACTCATTGGAAAAGACTCTGATGCTGAGAGGGATTGGGGGCAGGAAGAGAAGGGGACGACAGAGGATGAGATGGCTGGATGGCATCACCGACTCGATGGACATGAGTTTGAGTGAACTCCGGGAGTTGGTGATGGACAGGGATGCCTGGCATGCTGCAATTCATGGGGTTGCAAAGAGTCAGACACGACTGAGCGACTGAAGTGAACTGAACCTTTAAAATTGTGAGTCACTATGTAATTGTGTACCCCTTATATAATAGCATCAACTATATTTCAATCAAAAAAAAATTTTAATGAAACCACATTGGGCAGGAAAATATGTATTCTCTGATTATCTGACCCTCTCTGTACACCAAGAGTAACCATAGGGATTTCGTATTCATTTATTTAAGTATGACCTGAAGACTCTAAACTTTCGTATACATTATAAAAACATCTGCTGAGTTCTGTCATTGCTGCTGCTGCTGCTAAGTCACTTCAGTCGTGTCCCACTCTGTGCGACCCCATAGATGGCAGCCCAACAGGCTCCCCCGTCCCTGGGATTCTCCAGGCAAGAACACTGGAGTGGGTTGCCATTTCCTTCTCCAATGCATGAAAGTGAAAAGTGAAAGGGAAGTCGCTCAGTCGTGTCCAACTCTTCGTAACCCCATGGACTGCAGCCTAGCAGGCTCCTCCGTCCATGGGATTTTCCAGGCAAGAGTACTGGAGTGGGGTGCCATGAGTTCTCTCATTACTGTTCTTTAAAAAAGCCTACATTTTCTGTCATCTATCTACATAAGGATTTAAAATTTCAACCAGTAGATGGCAGAATAACATCAAAACCCCTGGAAAATGGTTGTTCAAAACTGTTACCAAGAAAATTGAGGAACTATCTATTATTAGTACATTTAAGGACCACAACATCAACAGTTCTGCAATATGCAATCATCTTTAGTGAATATCTAAGTCTTTTTTAAGCATCATGCCACCATTCAAATATATGCTTAACAGCGAATACTAGCAACAGATATAATGTAACAAAATCAGGGAATATAAACTCCCAAAAATTCATCTTTAAAAGTATTTATGGAAGGTCTGAGGGGGGTCACATTAGAAAGGAAATATCAATAATAATAGTATCATGCTGAGATTATCATTTGGGGGCTTATTATTACTAATTTGTAAATACATTTAATGTTCAAAAGGTATGAGAAAGTTGGAAGACAATCTTTTACTACTTGTGCCAAATTGCTTTCTAAACTATGCCAATTGATAAATATACTCAGTGATAGAGGAGAGGAATTTCTAATCCAACAGTGGAAAACAAAAAACAGTCTTTTTCAGTATCTGATATGAAAACAATTAAGTTGCCCCCCTCAATAAATTTTGGTATTTGTGATGCAAATATTATTCCCTCATTTTAAAGACTCCCAATTAATGCAGAATAGATAGATATTTCAAGAACAAGACCAAGAATATCTCTCTTTAACAAAGGAATTCTAAATTCCAATTCTAGAGTTATCCCTATTAAAATTACCTACAAGGTACAATGCCTTGTATTACACCTAAAATCTGCTGAAAGTATTAACCAATGCTTTCAATTATGAAACAAATAAAATAAAAACAAAATTCCATTCAAAAGAGCAATCTACATACCAAAGACAACTTGAATAAATGATCACTATAACTGAAGAAAAAGACCCCAGTGTGCCCATATTATAAATAAGATTCTACTACATGATTTTAAAAAGCATAAAAATTCAGTGAGAAAGTAAAGATTATTCAAAAAGTTGTTGTGAAACAACTGCATAACAACTTGGAAACAGAAAACTAGTGAAAAGCTGAAAAGCCATATCCATAACAACAACATCAAATACCAGGGTAATTATATCATCACATGATGAGGAAAATTATGCAAAGAAGGCATTAAAAAATGACAGAGGAAAAACTAATTTCACTACAGTATAAGAAATACCTTGTGTAAGACATATACTCAGAGAAAAAAGATGGGAATAAGATAATATTCTTAATATAAAAGGAATTTTCAAAATTCATCTTCATTTCAACCAGAAAAAAGAAAAGCTATTTGAACAAGTGACAAGCAGTAAATGCTACCTGAGCACATTAAAAATAAGCACTGACAAAGCAATAAAATAAAGGACAAGGAATGTGACATGAGAACTATGGACAAAAATTACAATATTATCACTAAAAGGTCAAAATGCAAAAAAGACAGACATATTTGACTATTAAATTGAAGATGGCGATCAAAAGGTACAAATAAGTTCCAGGGGTATAATGTTCAGCATGGTGGCTATTAGTAATACAGTACTGAATATTTCAAAGTTGCTAAGAGCACAGATGTTAAAAATTCTCATTACAAGAAAAAAGTGTGTAACTTACTCTTGCCTGGCAAATCCCACGGATGGAGGAGCCCAGTAGGCTGCAGTCCATGGGGTCGCTAAGAGTTGGACACGGCTGAGCAACTTCACTTGACTTTTCACTTTCATGCATTGGAGAAGGAAACGGCATCCCACTCCAGTGTTCTTGCCTGGAGAATCCCAGGGACGGGGGAGCCTAGTGGGCTGCTGTCTATGCGGTCGCACAGAGTCAGACACGACTGAAGCGACTTAGCAGCAGCAGCATGTGTGGTAATGGAAGTTAATTAGGCTTGTGATCATTTCATAATATATACTATATAAAACCACCCTCTGCTAGCTGCGGTGTTTTGGGCTTCCCTCATGGCTCAGATGGTAAAGAATCTGCCTGCAATGCAGGAGACCTGGGTTCAATCCCTGGGTCCAGAAGATCCCCTAGAGAAGGAAATGGCTCCAGTGTTCTTGCCTGGAGAATTCCATGGATAGGGCCAAAGTCCAAGGGGTTGTAAAGAGTAGGAAACGGCTAAGAGACTACCACTTTCACTTTCATCGAATCATTATGTTGTATTCCTGAAACTAATATAATAAAATGCCAGTTATAACTGAATTTTAAAAAATTGAACAGCCCTGTCCCCATAAAAATGACACTGAGGAAAAAAGTATTTGTAGCTAATAGAACATTTAAAACAATACAAAGGAATAAATAATTCACATATGAAAAAAATGCACAGGCTCAAAAAACAAAAAATTCAGTTGTCAATAATTAAATACAAGTACAAACAGTAAATAATCAGAACTGCAAAAATTTCCTTTGAAATAGTCACTAAACACATTCTGGCGAAAACACATATTCACATACTCCTGGAAATATTTTTCAAAAGCATAAAAGAACTTACACTATTTCACTCAGATTTTACTTAGAATTTATCACAGGGCAATAGAGATGGAAAAAGTTTTATGAAAGAGCTTTAAATCTTGCTTAATTTATGATAAAAAATTAGGGTTAGATATTTAAATATAACCCATAAGGAAATGGAAAAAATATGAAGGCATATTCATGGATAAAATATGGTATATTTAACACTTTCAAAGAAAAGAATCTGAAAATCATTAAGACAAAATTAAAGTAAAACATGATGTAGTACAAGGCCAATTAGTAACAACTATCCTAACGTTTCTCTGTATGTTTTATGCTGATCACTTTATATTATCTCCTTATAATTCTAATATAGATACATTTATTAACACCCACCATCCACCCCATGGACAAACTGGAAAATGAACCTTGGAGAGGTTAACTTACCCTAAGTTCTTTCAGTTGAGCTGCGGACAGAATGTTGCTTTGAATTCTCAATAAGTATGTTTTGGTAGTTTTGAGTGAAATTTTCTGAAGGTGTATATTTTGTCTTCATAATCAGAACAAGATAATTTTAATTAGAAACCAGAAAAATTGCAACATGATTAAATATGTTTACTTTGCAGGTAAAGTACAGAAATACTACTCTAGGCAAATGGGAAAAAATTAAGTATGGATATTAATCTGGTTTATAAATGGAATGTTTTTCTTAATGCACATGCGTTTGATAATTAAGGAAGGAACATCCCATATACTACTTTCTAATACATATAGATTTTAGAAAACTTGAAGAAAGCCATAATAATAGCAGTGTGTGTCTCTGGAAGTTGAACTTACTTCATCATCCAGATTTTAGCTTAAGGTTTGGTGTATTTGCAATATATCTGACAAATGTCTGTAGAGTCTCTGCAATGCAGGCAGGAGACCCTGATTCGATTCCTGGATCGGGGAAATCTACTGGAGAAGGGATAGGCTACTCACTCCGGTATTCCTGGGCTTACTGGGTGGCTCAGCTGGTAAGGAATCTACCCACAATGCGGGAGACCTGGGTTTGACCCTTGGGTTGGGAAGATCGCCTGGAAGAGGGAACGGCTACACATTCCACTATTCTGGCCTGGAGAAGTCCATGGATTGTACAGTCCATGGGATTGCAAAGAGTCAGACACAACTGAGAGACTTTCACTTTGTACGTAGGTAAATTCACAATATACCTTGTATTAACATTTTACCTTTGAATGTGGAATCATTGAAAATTTATACCTTCTGTTCATTTTTATTTTCCTGTACTTACCACAGGGCTTCCCTGGTGGCTCAGCGGTAAAGAATCCACCTACCAGTGCAGTACATGCGGGTTTGATCCCTGGATTAGGAAGATCCTCTGGAGAAGGAAACGGCCATCCATCCCAGTATTCTTGCCTGGGAAATCCCATGGGTAGAGGAGCCTGGTGGGCTACAGTCCATAGGGCCGCAAAGAATCGAACACAACTTAGCGACCAAACAATAACTTACGTAACAGACAAATTATTTTTATAATCAGAAGACTTAACAAAAGTCAACTTTGACCCTATCAGAAAAACTAAAACAAGAAATTAAAATTTAACAAAATGTTTTATATGCTTACAGTTTTTGTCCTCTTTTAAATGTTTTTCTACAGTCTAAATTTTCTGTAAAAAAAAAAAAAAAACCAAAACTATCAGCTTGTTAAAACAGGTATCATCCCAATCATTTCAGTCACCTAAAATTTCCATATCTGTAAGGAAGGAATGCCAGATTTAATATATTTAATTAGCAAAGCACCAGTGAGTTGTTTTATGATTATCAAGAGACTTGTAAACTGCAGAAAATTATAAAGTAAAAGGATGAGAGGTGGGATGTGTGAGGCTGGAGGTAGGGGGTATATGTGGAGCAGTTAACTTACCTGGATAAATAGTATTTAATTACAAAACAACAGGGTCAAATGTAATAGAAGGCAGAAACCTTTTCTCAACAAGGAAAAGAGAAAAGCTTATGCAGAACAGTACCATTTCAGCATGTCAGAATTAGCATCAAAAATGACATAAAAAATAAAGGAAACTTGGCAAATTTATACCCAAAAGGTCAAAATGCAAAAGATGGACAAATTTGATCTCAAAAACTAACTGAAAGTCCTGTCTTGTAAACTTCTAACAGACTGAGAAAAAAAGTCAATGCAAGCAAATGCCAGTTAAATTATATTTATTATATAAAGATGCTATAACTTGATATGAAAAAGAAAGCAACTCCAATAGGTATTACAAGAGCAAAGGATATTAACATTTGGTTAAAGAGGAACACAGCTACTGAAAAAATGCAAATATTTAACCTAATTAATAATTAAGGAAATAACTGAGATGTTCTTTCTTATTTGATGCATGAAGTTATTACAATTTCTACTTTTTCTATTTTCTAAATGTACTCATGTGTGCTATATTTAGTAATAAAAAATTGAGTCATTTAAAAAAATAGGAAGTATGAAATTTTCTGCCAGTGCAGAAATCATTAAAATGAAAAGGGCAGTGAGGCTCAGATCCCTTGAAGCCAATTCCTTTCGTTTTGGTTCCTGAGATTGTCAATAACAGGGTTGTTTCTGATTTACACTATGACAATCTCCCAAGTACAGGGATATAAACATTAATATACATGTAAATGTATGTATATAAATTTTTTCTTCAGGCAGGCAATTATTCCAGGGAAGTACCTCTTCAGATTCTTCAGAATCACTCACTTCAGAGGACGCATATGATTCCATTTGCTGATAAGGTCCCATTAAGGTCTCCCCTTGTGGTTCTCAACAGGTAGGGACACCTCTGGTATTGAAGAGGCTGAAGATATACTTTAGTACTGCCTGCAAGGCAACAGTGTCCTAGGCTTTCTATAGCTGGCTTCTTAGGGAATCTGAAGTTGGTCCTGTCCTTCAGACATAGCCAAAAGGACATTTTCTGATGTGATACCAAAAGTACATCTTCCACTTGCTCAGATCACAGCCTCAAGACGGATCACACAAAGCTGGAGCAGCACCACAGCAACCACCTCAAATCAAATAGTTATGTCAGAATGACTAAGTTGAGAGACCGAACTTAAAAACCTACAGCTTTGTTGAGCATGCTTTTGTCTTTTTCTTAAGTTTTACTGAACACAAACGTGGAAAGTAGCAGAGCCTAAATTTACTGAGCAAAAGCAATTCTCTGAGACTTGAACTCTGTTAAATAATCTGTATAAAGGCAACTCTACAGAAAACAATATACAAGCAGGAAAAGTTAAGTTTCATCTATAGTAATGATTCAGTCAAATGACATATTTGGTTGTTGTTATTAATTTAATGTTCAAGTCCTTATCTACATCACTGAAGTAAGACTACATAGACATTTATTCTCTAGTAGTGAATTCCCATTTGAATAGAAATAGCTGCTATGTAGAAGAGTTTAAATTTACAATTTTACTATAGCTGAAGTGCCAATCAATTTAAAAATTATATATGTATATACATATGTATGTGTGTGGTAATGTATTTTCTCTCTTCCTCTCCCCAGAAAGAGATATGAAACGCTGACTTGGGGTTATACTAGTTTTTGAGTTAATATTCCTCCAGTCTGCTGAAGAATTGTCACATATTCTGAATGTACCCACACAATTTGGTGAGTCAGCAGCTATGTCACAAACCATGAAAAAAGGGAAGCAGCTAATAAGGCTTGGCGACCTTTTTTGTTTATTATTTTAGGTTATAGTAGGCATCCTTCCTTTGATGTCTTGTAGTCAAAGATGAAAACTTTCAACTTTGAAGCATAATGAACATAATTATACATTTTATTCAATCACCTACACTTTGCCTTACACAACACCACAAAAAGATATCTAACAATTTTTCTGCTTTTTACATTTGTTAAAATAGCTATGTTGAACACATACATTTGCAGAATACAGTTGTTAACCATTTGATAAACATACTAAGCCAAACAATACAAATAACATTACCTTTTTAATCTAATAACTGTACCAATCATTGTAAGAAGATACAACTGAAGGGGAATTATGGGATCATCCTTGATGCACTGCAAAGGTTTTACACCTTGGTCCTAAGAATGATCTGAAGGTGCTGAAAGAGGTGATTCTCTGGAAGGTGACCCAGGATTTTCTTCAGGTGGAAAAACTGTGAGAGTACAAGCTCGAATGCCACCAAGTGACTCTGGAAGGTCAAAAACTTTATGCCACTCATCCTTTTCTGGGTCATATTTCTGGACAATTTCTACCATACAACGATTATTCCAAGAATATCCACCTACGACATAGATTTTATTTTCAAAGACAGCAACTCCAACATCACTTTGACCTCTTAACATGGCAGCAATTGGTGTCCACTGGTCAAGAGTTGGCGAATAGTATTCACAGCTTAGAACATCATCATAATCACTTGTTCCTCTGAAGTGATTGCCACCAATGACATAGAGCTTGTCTCCAACTGTACACATGCAATGCAGACCTCTGACTGTTGTCATTGGAGCCTTCTGTGTCCATTTGTCTGTATCAGGGTCAAAACACATGAGCTCATTTTGGAAAGTGTCATGAGTAATTCCTCCTGAAATATACATTAAGCCTCCATACACTGTTCCAGCATGGCCATAGTGGGGTTCACTCATTTTCGCAACATAGCTCCACTCATTCATTCTTGGATTGTAACATTCTACAGTGGCCAGCTCACCAGCTGCACTTCGCCCACCAACAGCATACAAATGTCCTTTGAGGGCGCTCAAGTGGAAAAATGTGCGCTTTTCATTTAATGATGCAACCTGCATCCATTTATTATATCGAGGATCAAATCTGAAAACTGTATCAACAGCAGTTTTTCCTTTTGTATCATAATTACTTTGACCACCAACTACATAAAGAAAGTTTCCAATGACAGCAATGCCATGCTGATAACGAGGAGCATCCATGGGGGCTAAAGATCTCCACTCTTGAGCCCTCTCATCATACATCCGTAATTCTTTACTGACAACCAGCTGCTGCCTCAAAACTCCTCCTAATGTAACCAAGTGTGTCGAATCAGATCGAATGGCGGTTCTATCTGACTGCATCACTGGCTGCATATATGGCATCATTTGGTAATTGCTAGCTTCCAAAAGCAAATTCACACACGTATTGTCTGTTCTCATAAAATCTACTGTCTGCACATAATTGATGAGATCCTGTGGTGTCATCAGTGGAAATCGAATATTCTTCATTAATTTTGCAGCATAATCCATCCGAGGATCTTCCAACCTTAGCCAGCGACAGGCAGCCTTAAAGAGCTCAAGTTCAGTACAGTGCTTAAGGCTATTGCTAGAAAGCACAAAGGCAAGCCGTTCAAAAGGGAGTTTTAGAAACTCTCCAGTACTCAGTAAGGCAGGAAAATTCTTCAGAATGAAATTATTGACATATTTATCTACTTCTATAAGATTGTAGGTGTTAGCAATTCGTCCAACTTCAACACAGTTATCTAAAGAGACTCCTGAAATAAGAAACACTTTACAGAAGTCTAAAACAGGCAAGATTTGCAAAAAGCTGGCAGCTTCAAGAGTGTCCTGAAGATTGTCCATATTAAGAGAAAGCTTTGCAGTATAAATAAAATCAATAATTTTCTTCAGACCAACTTTGTTCACTCCGTGAAGCTTAATGCACATTAAATCCTGTTCTTTCATTCCACCTGTGAACATAGCCTTGAAGTAATCACTAGCGGACGCCATCATAGCTCTATGAACAGGGAAGATTTCATCTCCATCACCTGGCACCAGAGTCACATCACAAAGCAATCCTTCTATTCTAAGTTGATCAAAACCTTGCAATACCACCGAACTGTGAGTATTGCTGGTGAAAAAACGTGTGGTTCCTGCCTTGCAAGGCTGTAAATGGGCGGAGACGCCCATTTCACCGTTACCAAGAGACACTTTCATGTGAACGCCTTCCTCTTGCACAAAGATGTATGCCGGACAAAGAGGTTACGACCGGAAAGCTTTAAAGGAAACGAGGATGTCCCAAGAGCAAGAGAACTCGCTTTCCTTATCAAGGGCAAACTGTCACTGCAGCACGCCTCAGAACACAATAGTCCCACATTGAAAATTGTTCTGCAGCTGGCCCACAGAGGGCTGTGGACCTCAAATCTGACTACTATGTAGATGATTCATCACCTGAGGCAGTTAAGTGACCCGGTTCACCTGGTCCGGCCTGCGCTGCTCTTCCCGCAGTTCTGCTCCGGGCTAAGGGGGAGGTGCCGCCACGTCCTGCGGCCCGGCGTCTCGCTCGACGGCGAGGGCCGGCACCTCAGAGAGCGGCCCGCCGCGCCCTCCGCCGCCCTTTGAGCGTCGCCGCGGCTACCGGCCCGTCCTGGAGCAAGGACCTGGAACACGAGCCTGGGCCTGGAACACGGGCCGAGCTCCCAACGCCGAGCCGGTCCTTCCGGAAAGGCCTCGTCCCAGGATCCCCCGGGCTAGGAGCGGCCGTGGCAGCTACTGCGGCTGCGCAGCCGCCCGACCTCGCCAGTAGGCGGGCTTGTGGGGGATGGGAGGATGTGGGCCGTGCCTCGAGCAGGCGGGGTTTGGGTCGGGCAGAGCTGTGCTGGCTGGGCCAGCGGGGTGTCTTCGGGGTACTTTGTATGTGGTATTAAATAGGAATGGGTGCGAGGATGTTATTTTTAATATAACTCTTTCACTGCAGCTGAGCTGTTCCTCTAAATGAATACTTCGAGATTTACATTTCTTGGCTTCTGCCTTTTGGATAACAATGAAATGCAGCTTTTCTGGAAGCTGAAACCTGGCAGAAGGCTTTCTTAGGGGAAAGATGCTTTTAGTTTTCCTCTATAAAAAAGGAACTTTGTTAATTCTTATCCCACACTGGGAATGTTCTGGCAGGTCAGTGGTTAGGACTCGGCACTTTCACTGCTGTGGCCAGGGTTCAAACCCTGGCTGCAGAACCAAGATCCCTCAAACTCCTCAACCAAAAAAAAAAAAAAGAAAATCCTATCCCACACAATTTAATAGACAGTTTAATTATAACTCTGGGTACATATTTTCAAATTTTAATCATTTAAAACAGGTTATTTGCCTCTCTTAAAATACCAAATTATGACCATGCTATGTAAATAATATAGGCTGAATTTTTGCCATGCAGCAGAATTCCATCAGTAAATTTTTCGTGCTTTTGTTTTCCACTCACAAGTTTTTAAATGGATAGACAATTGTCATTTGTTCCTGAATATATACTTCCTTGTTCTCCAACGTTACAGACTCCGAGCACAAAACTTCCCATTTTGGGATAAATCCTAATGTTAGAATGCTGCTTGAAGACATACAAAGTTTTTTGCAAAATATTGTCACCAGAGATGTTTTGAAAAACTACATATTGGCACTTTTCATTGGCACTTGCCGTCTACCTCTGCAAGGATTGAATAAATCTCTCCTGCTGTTGTAGCTGCTGACCTTCAACACCACCTGATGGGTGTTCAGAGTGGAGATCAGAAAGGAGGCACTCTTGTGCTCTGGAAAAAACTGGCAGAACAGGTCTTCAGATAGATATTTTCAGGAGCTGATTTTAGGAGCACAATTCTTGCATCTCCTCATATCTAGAAAAGCACTAAATTCCTTCATGGTGATATCTGCTCCCTCGTGACTAGCAAAACCTTCTGCAAAAAAAACATGCTTGATTGCATATACCCCTCTCTGCACCAAAATCACATATATACCAACCTCCCCTCTACCTCTTTGGAGCAGCTTCCCAGAGAATGTGAAATGCTATCTCCAGGGCAACAGTCCTCATTTTGCCCCCAATAAAACTTAACTCACAACTCTTTTTAAGTACTTTTTTTAAGTCAACACTTTGAGTGTATATTTATCCCACTACTGATCTTTCCCTTAATGGTTATTTTAAAAACTTACATTTAAAAAATTCAAATATAGTTGATTAACTTATATTTTAAAAATTACTAGTCAATTTAAATTTGGATATATGAATAAATGTATACTTTGACAACTGCTTCCAACATTTTCCACAGTTTGAAGTTATTACTGTCTTATACATCCTTCCAGTTTCTTTATGTATAAGCTAACTGATGAAAATATGAAGATAACATACTATACTCACTGTTCTGCACCTATCTTTTTTAACCTGGAGATCTTAGTCATTTATAGAGAACTTCTTTATCTTTTTAAATAGCTGTATTGTTTCCTACTGAATGGATGGGTCCTACATTATTTGATTAGTCCCTAAAGATGGACATTCAGCTGGTTCCAATGGTCTTCTGTTGTTTCCTACAGATGGCAGCAAGGTCCAAAAGGGTCACTGCTATGTTCCATCAGAAGCTTCAGCAAGTCTTCAAACTGTTCAGCAGAAGAGGTTGGTTGGAATGAGACCAGCATGGAGGAATTCTTCACTGGGTTTCATCAGCATGGACAAGTCCTGGAGGGCTGCTTGAAGCTGGAGACAGAAGAATTCCCCTGAACTGTGAAAATTCCAGAATGGTTGTGAAAAAGCACTTCCAAGGAAACAGTTTCTCTCTGGAAAAGAAAGAACAGAGCTGCAATACCTGGGAAGTTGTCAGAGCAAGAAATCATGAAATCCTTCTCTTTATTATCAAGCTTGCAAGAGAGTCTAAGAGCTGAGGAATTAGAGGTATGCTCTTAAACAATTACTGTGGATGGATACAATTCATCATACCCCCACATGTTAGTAATTTCAAAAGCCTCTTTCTGCCTTCATCATAAAATAAATGGGTTAAATTTGTCAAAATATTTATTGGTAGTATTAAACAACTATAAGTAAAAGCATTTAGTTCATAGCAGGCACCAGACAATTGCAGATAATCTTACTAATGTACTTATATACTTAAATATCTATTTTACTATATCTCTTATATTTCAGTATTTTTGTTTTGTGCTAATTACACAAGTGTTCATCTTTTTATTTTAAAATTATTTAAAGTTTTACTTTCAAATCTTTTTGCATTTGTTTCTCTTAAAGAAATTAATGTCAAGACTGATTTCACAAACTCAATTAAAGGGTGGAATTGCAGTTCATTCATTCATTTTATTAAAGTTATGTATCTAAATCGCAGGTTTTATGCCTTCGAAGGATTAAAAGGTGAGGATGAAGGAAAAAATGAAATGCCAGCCCTCTCGGAACTTCCCTTTTTGCTAGAAGGAAACATAAAAATATTAATCAATTTGTAAATTCATTTCAACTACATTATATACAACACCATAAGCAAAAGAAAAAGCTCCTGTCACCAGAAACTGGAGGATGCAGTTTCAAGAATCTAAGACTTGACGCTGGATGTATAGTTGTAGAACTTAGCAGAGTGCTATGGCTAGAAGTGGTAACCTGGGAATTGGCTTATCCTGGTCCCGGAAAGCCCAGAAAGGAATGAGGACTTTTAGGAATAGAGTAGAGTAGAGAAGAGGAGGACCAAAAACTGAAGCTTAGGAACCTTCATGTTTTAATGTAGTGAAGAGAAAGAAAAAGGAGCCTGAAAAGAACCCCAGAATGGAATGCAACACAACAGGATGACAACCTGGAGACAAATGGTGATGAGAGAATGTTTCAGGAAGAAATACATTTAAAACATGGTATCTTATATTAAGGGAAAATGAGGGCTGGTTTGGCAGAGTTAATTCTGCAGAATCCAGATTGGAGTATACCAACTAAGTTTAAATAGGAGAAAAAGGTTTTGGAGACAGAATAAATAGAAACCTCTTCTGAGATTTATCTGTGAACAGAGAAAGATAACTAGGGTAGCACCTGGAAAATAAAAATGTATGTTTCTGTTATTTGATATAATTTAAAAAAATTTTTACAAACATTTTTAGGGATAGAGTTCAAGAAATATATGTGGTAGCACAAACCACATACAAATAAATATTTTTTTAAAACTGCTTATGTAACAGGCTAAAATATTAAGCATCATTGTTAAACCATTTGTAAAGACTAGTGGGCCAGAATGCCTTTTCATATGCTCTGTTTGATATTTTTAGTTCTTTTATTTGTATTTCATTTTAAAACATTAACTAGTTGTATACTGTCCTTGTGAATTATGTTTGTGTGTTGTTTGTTTAGATGCTCAGTCATGTCTGATGCTTTGTAACTACATGGACTACAGCCCACCAGGCTCCTCTGTCCATGGAATTTTCCAGGAAAGAATACTGGAGTGGGTTGCCTTTTCCTTCTCTAGGGGATCTTCCCAACCCTGAGATTGAACCCAGGTCTCTGGCATTAAGGGAGGATTCTTTACCATCTAAGCCACTAAGGAATTATGTTTTTACATATCCTTAATTCTTAAAAGTACATATAAAGCTTTTATGCAGATGGTAACTATATTCCTATGGTGCAAATATTTGTCAACTTTATCTTTACAAACACCAGCTCATTTTCTTTATATTTTCTTCTAATGCCAGAATACTGAA
The DNA here is from genome assembly GCF_023091745.1 of Budorcas taxicolor. Taxonomy (NCBI): domain Eukaryota; kingdom Metazoa; phylum Chordata; class Mammalia; order Artiodactyla; family Bovidae; genus Budorcas; species Budorcas taxicolor. The sequence goes on along the minus strand of NC_068917.1, from coordinate 26,244,004 downwards.
CATGTAGAACCAATCCTCGCCCATTTTCATTCTTCTATTGATCTTATGGATTATCAATTCCCTTTATGTTTTAAATCTTTCACATTTATTTTTATAGTACATGAGAATTTTTCTTTTATCTATGCGATGAAAATATAAACTGCTTTGTGTCTAGATTACCAAGCATTTATATTGTAACCATTTATTGAAACTTTTTTCTTCCATATTAACATCTAAGATGTTACTTTCAAACTTAATTACTATAGATTATATAACAATTTCTGATTTTTTTTTTTTTCCTGTACCATGCAGCATGAGGAATCTTAGTTCCTGGACCAGGGATTGAACCCCAGGCCACAGCAGTGAAAGCACAGAGTTGTAACCACTGGAGTGCCAGGGAACCCCCCAGAGATTTATTTTCTCTATTACTCTGATCACCTAACTTTCCTTACTGTTACTGTGTTTATACCATTGCTGCTTTATAATACAGTTCATTTTCTGGTAAAGCTATATATATAAGAATTTTTTCTCTTATCTATACTTTGATATTTTTGTTTGGTGATCTTTCTTAATTAACTTTGGAATTGTTCTACAGAGGTCAGCATTGGCTTTATAAAATCAGGAAATTTTGTGGACTCAAAAATAATCATACTGTAGTAGATATAAAATTCTGAGGATTTTCTTTCATTAAATGGAAAAATAAAACTGGATCAGAGAATTTCTCTTCCCCAAAAATCTAAGGCAAAGAAAAAATAGATTAAAATCATATCACAAAAAATAGACTAAAATCATCAAAAAGTAAAAATGTAGCCACCAAAAAGAGAAGCCCAGGGAAAAAGAAAAATAATATTTCTGCAGGTTGAAAAAAAAAAAAAACCCACAGAAATCCAACATGTTGCTTAAAGAATCTAACTCACTGTCTGAGGTTCTGCATGAAACCTTATTCTGCTTGAAGGCAACTCAATTTCTTTGAGTCTCAGTTTTCTCAAGCGGAATGAACAATATTTGCAAAGCTGATGTAAGTACATTTTAAACCTCTTAGAAAGCCTCTTCCTTGGAGTTAACAACAAGTAACTCTTTTCTTCATTTTACCCATATAAACCTATATGAGAATATTTTATGTCTTTTTTTGATAAACTGGTTTGACACTGTTCCATTTCACTTTTGACGGCTGACTGACAAAGTCAACTGAATTGGTAAGAACCTTGAAGAGTGAAAAATAGATATGGTCATGTACACACTACTATATTTAAAATGGATAACCAACAAGGACCTACTGTATAGCAAATGGAACTCTGTTCAATGTTATGTGGCAGCCTAGATGGGAGGGCAGTTTTAGGGGCGAATGGATACACATTTATGTATGGCTGAGTCCTTTCGCTGCTCTTCTGAAACTCACAACACTGTTTGTTAATCGGCTATACTCCAATATAATATAAAAAGTGTTTTTAAAAAATATGATCATATCAAAGACATATTTGATTTATATTGACTCAGCACAATGGCTTAAATCAATATGAAATTGAGAAGGGAATCTCCTAGGCTGGAATGGGAAAAACATCCTGTATTCTTTTGCTGATTCTGGAGCCTGGTCCACTTCTCTTGGCATGTCTGCCTGGTTTCCTGGATCTATTCCTTTGCTTCCATATCGCAGTACTTTTCTTCTCCTTTAGGGCTGAAATCCCCAGGGGGCCCTCAGCTTTTACTCCCTTTACTTTCACTGCCCTTTCCTATTTGCACAGTCACTTCCTGTTCTGTTGTGGTTTCTGGCTTTAAGTTTTCTCAGGTGGACACAAATAGAAAGTTAAAGTTGCATGATATTTTCAGATTTTGTGGAAACACATGTAAGAGAAATCTTCCTTATGTTGAATACTTTTGAAAACATGAGGGCCCGCAGAGTTCGAAGGAAGCAGAAAGCGGAGTCCAATAACCAAGAGGTCTACAAAGCCCTCCCAGGAAAAGAAGCCCCACCCCGGCCATGGGTGACAGGGCCAGAGAACAAGTCTGTGGAGGGCAGGCTTCTGGTCTGTGTCAATGTGCTCCTTTGAGGTAATTTTTGTCCAGAGCTGATCAGAGGTTCCTTCATGGCTGGTACTGACCCTATTATAGGAAGCCTCTTGCCATAGTCTTTGTTATAAAGAGAACGAGTCTTTAGCTTCAGGCATGGCTCCTTTGACCTAGGAGCAGGTGAGAGAAAAAGGAGCCAAAATAAGGCTCCAACCTGCTGGGCAGACCCAGGGCTTCTGATTAATGATCTGATCCACATACTGTTTGGTCTTTCCTGGAGGCTCAGATGGTAAAGAATCCGCCTGCAATGCAGGAAACCTGAGTTTGATCCCTGGGTTGGGAAGATTCCCTGGAGAAGGGAATGGCTAACCACTCCAGTATTCTCGTCTGGAGAATTCCATGGACAGAGGAGCCTGGCAGGCTATAGTCCACAGGGTCTAAAAGAGTCAGACACGACTGAGTGACTTTCACTTTCCACATACTGCCTGACAGTGGGAGGTGGGTAGGCCCTGAAAATCTCAGGGTAAAAACCATAACAGGGGCTTCCCTGGTGGTCCAGTAGTAACGACTCTGCCTGCCAATGCTGGGGACATGGGTTTGACCCTGGTCCGGGAAGATTTCACATGCCATCAGGCAACTAAGCCTGTGCGCCCCAACTACTGAGCCTTCACTCCAAGACCACAGAAAGCCCGCATGCAGCAACAAAGACCCAGCACAGCCAAACATTATAAATAATAAATGAAAAAAACAAATATTTTAAAACTACAACAGTATTTTGAGTATAACTTCATGTTTGAGGGTGCATTCAATTTCTCTATTAATGGTAATTCCCAGTTTCACAAACTCATTTTTTATAATAGATCTTTTATCTTTATAATTAGAAAAATATGCTCATCATAACTTTGCATAAGGATTGCAATAGTCCTTTGTACCCCTGACACAATAGTAAAAGGTTGCAGTCTGCTCCATCCCAGCCTCCAAATCCTCTTTTATCACTGGATGCCACAATACTCAAGGATCATTTTTACCTCACCACTTGCCTTTTACTTTCAACCCACAGAGTATGAAAAGACACTGGAACCTATGCCTCACTTTGTCTTTCAACACCACCTCCTCACTTGACCTACACTCCCCAAGTCCATCTTTTCCTATTACCCATGTTTCAAAGACTAACTCCATGGACAAGGTTGCAAAGCTCCTTGGAAGAAATCATCAGCAGACGGTTGCTGCTGTTTAGTCTCTCAGTCACGTCTGACTCTTCTGTGATGCCATGGACAGTGTCCCACCAGGCTCCTCTGTCCATGGGATTTTCCAGGCAGGAATACTGGAGTGTGTTGCCATTTGCTTCTGGAGAAGAAATTCAGTCCCCAGTGTGGATAGCTTTTTCCTTGGGCCCTCCACTGGGACAAAGGGAAGCCAGAGGACCATGAGAGGGGCCCACTCTAATTCTTCTGGGCTTTCATGATAAGTCATTTGGACTGGGAAGAATAGCAAACAGGACAAGAATCTATGATCAACTCAGAAGTGAGAAGACCTAGGAGACTCTTAGAAGGAGAGTATTAAAGAGGGGGTGTGGGGAAATGGATCCTTCTACATTACAGATTAGATCATTTTACCCAGGACAGGGAAGTAGCAGAGATCCCTGCAAGCAAGTTGCCCCAGTTCCTGTTACAGACTCCATGAAAGAGTAACTTTAAAAGTCAGATGAAGTGTGTGTGTCAGATGCTTCATCCACAAGAAACTGGGAAGGTACAGGAAATTCCACAGCACAAATCCATAGTGACATCAGCCTCTGTTGACAGCCTATACCTAGGAGAAATCAGAGCAGTCTTTATAGATAAAGGGGGTTGTGACGTTCAGAAGGACAAGTCAGATATTGGCCAGATCCTAGAGAGGAAACTGAGGCTTATGCATGAATTAAGGAAAGAAAAGACAATCCATCCATGAAAGAACTCAAGGACCAACAGAGTCCAAAGAAAGAAATTCCTGGACTTTCTGATGGTCCAGTGGTTAAAAGTCTGCTTGTTAATGCAGCGGACACAGGTTTGATATCTGGTCCAGGAAGACCCCACATGCCTCAGAGCAACTAAGCCCATTAGCCACAACTCCTGAAGCCCGTGTACCCTAGACCCTGTGCTCCACAATAAGAGAAGCCACTGCAATGAGAAGCTTGTGGACTGCATTAGAGAACAGCCCCCACTTGCCACAGCTAGAGAAAGGCCACACGCAGCAACAAAGACCCAGCAGCCAAAAACAAAAATAAAATAAAATAATTAACTAATTTAAAAAAGAAATTCGTAAAATGGCAGGACCCCTCCTCCCCCAAGGAAAGGTAAGGGCTGAGTGTCACATCCTGCAGCCTTCCTGTGAGGGCCCGAGTGCACCGGGCATCCATGTCCTTTGTTCTATCCAAACTTCACTACATATTTTCCAAGAGGTACATACCTCTACCTTTGCTGCCTAAAACTTCCATATCTCTAAGAAGCTGGATTTCTCTTATACTGAAGGTAAGCTTATGAACTGTTTTTGCCTTTTGGCCAATTCCCTGAATACTGGTTATATTTAACCTTAAATACACTTGCTACATGCTGGCTGTCTTCTGCCAACCTGGAATGTTTCAAGCATAATCCAAGAAAAAGGAGGAAAACTGCCACAAAAATTTAATAGTGTTCTCATAGAAAGACTATGCTAGCCAGAAAGCTTCCATGCTAGGCAAGGAAAAGACAAGTGATCTTAGATTAGACTGGTGGAGAGAGAGTTAAACTTTGTAAGACCATAAATTGAATCATTTACACCTTTTACATGTATTTCTGTTATATACTTTTCAAAAAATTCTGTGTTTAATAAGTTACAATGTGTCCCATTGTAGCCACTTAAGGTAGTACCAGTAGTTTCCATATTATCTGTCAGGTGAAGAAGTAAGCAGCTTCCACCAACCTGACTGGCTTTAATTCCATAGTGAAGAGAAAGTCACTCAGTTGTGTCTGACTCTTTATGACCCCATGGACTATAGGCTACCAGGCTCCTCTTTCCATGAGATTCTCTAGGCAAGAATACTGGAGTGGGTAGCCATTCCCTGCACTGGGGATCTTCCCAAACCAGGGGTCAAACCCTGGTCCCCTGCACCACAGGAGAATTCTTTACTCCTGAGTCAGAGGTTGGGGCTTCCCCGGTAGTTCAGAGGGTAAAGCATCTGCCTGCAATGCGGGAGACCTGGCTTCGATCCCTGAGTCAGCAAGATCCCCTGGAGAAGGAAATGGCAACCAACTCCAGTATTCTTGCCTGTAGAACCCCATGGACAGAGGAGCCTGGTAGGCTACAGTCCACGGGGTTGCAAAGAGTTGGACACAACTGAGCAACTTTACTTTCCTTCTTTCTTTCTTCAGAGCTTAACTTGAATGGGACACAAGGCAAAACAAAAAAAAAAAAGTGTATTCAGAGATGATTGTCCAAGAATACCAGAACAATCAGAAGAGATACTCCACCTGGCTTCTGCCCTATACCTCTGGTCATTATGTTATTGTGCCCTTAGTATCTAATGATAAACTAAATTTTCATCAGAATGTTAACTACAAATGGGTGCTTGCCAAGGGCATTTGCCATTTGCCTCTGCAGGGAACGGGCTTCCCAGGTAGCTCAGCTGGTAAAGAATCCACCTGCATGCAATGCACAAGACCCCGGTTTGATCCCTGGGTCGGGAAGATCCCCTGGAGAAGGGACAGGCTACCCACTCCAGTATTCTGGCCTGGAGAATTTCATGGACTGTATAGCCCATGGGGTCGCAAAGAGTTGGATACGATTGAGTGACTTTCACTTTTTTCCGTGGGGACTGAATTCTTTGCTGCTGCAGCTGCTGACACACCTGATGGGAGTCCAGGGTGGAGAACAGGAATGGGGCACTCTGTGATCCAGGAAAACTGGTGGAACAGGTCTTTAGATAGCTATTTCAGGAACTGATTTCATGATCCCAACCCTTGCATCTCCTCACATCTAAGAGAAAGTGAAAGTGTAGACTCTCTACCATCTGAGCCACCAGGGAACCCTCACATCTAGAAAAGCACTGAATCTTTTCATGGTGACATCAGCTCCTTGTGACTAGCAGAAAACCTTTCCTAAGATAAGTGCTAGGTTGCATGAACTCTCCTTTCACCAACACCACATGTATTTAGCTCCCCCTACCTACCTTTCTGAAGCAGCTTCTCAGAGTTATTTGAGGTGCCATCTCCCAGGCTGCAGTCCTCGTTTTGCTCCCAATAAAACTTAACTCACAACTCTCCCTTTGTGCATCTTTTTAAGTCAACAAGAGAAAGAGAAGTACCTTATTTTTAACTCCAAGAAGTAGCTGATCCAAATGGTCCATCTGGGAAGAGTGGTGTTTAAAAAGTAACTTAATCTCTCAGAGAAGGCACTGGCACCCTACTCCAGTACTCTTGCCTGGAAAATCCCATGGACGGAGGAGCCTGGTGGGCTGCAGTCCACGGGGTCGCTAAGAGTCGGACACAACTGAAGCAACTTAGCAGCAGCAGCAACTTAATCTCTTAACAGAGCCATATGAGCAGGGCTCATTCATTATTTTTTATGTCTGGGGGTTAAAAATAGATCTCATATGTTATGCTACTATAGGTCATATACCTGGGAAAGCAGACTGAAAATTGGATGAAGGCTGCCCCAGGAGGGGGAAATAACTTTGGGCTAAATGACTCACCTTAGCCAAGAGCAGTTTCCAGAGAAGATCTGCAAGCATGAAGCATGACACTCTATCAGTAGCTATAAGGAATTAGTTCTTAGGTCTTTAAGAGAGATTTGAATGGTGCATCAAATGTCTGTTATAAATGCCAAAGTGCTAGATTGTATTCATAGGATTATAGGAAACAACTGAACTGTAGAAATAATATTACTAGACTTGATTTGTAAACTAATATTGTTGGCTCCACTTTGGACCAGGTACTGCTTTGAACAAGAGCAGTGTTCTTGTTCAAGAACAAGATCACTTGTTCTTATTCAAGAAGAATTGAACAAGAATTGAATAATAATTGTATTCTTGTTCAATTCTTCCCATTAGTTTCCTTAAGAAGGTACCATAGAGGTTGGATAGGATGGCTCAACAAAATAATTCATAGTATTTCTCTGTAGTCTTCTTCCTGTCTCCAAATTTCCTAGTCATCTGCAAAAGGAGTGCCATCTTTTCAAGTCTTGTTACCCAAGTAAGAGATTTCAGGTCCCTTTGGAAGGCATAGAAAGATCTTCAAGAGACATGACTGCAAAAAACTGGTTAACTGAGGAGGCGAATAACCCTGGAAGGGAATGTACTGGGATGAAAAGAATATCATGCTATTCAATTATTGCCTCATTATCAGTGGCAGAAATCAGTTCAGCAGTCTCTATAGGTATTGTTCTTTGTTTTCCAAAAATACAAAAATTGAGTAACTGTACCTTTACTTTGGGTTTCCCAGATGGCGCTAACGGTAAAGAACCTGCTAATGGGACAACTGGATTGGGTACCTCCAAAACCATGTGGATAAGGATGCAGAGACTGGGAAACCAAGGATGGAATCCAGGTGGAGGAGGACACCTTATCTGTCTTCACAGAACTTCCCTAAGAACTGCCTTCCAGCCATGATTTCAGGACCTGGAAGCTATGAATGATAAAACCAGTGTGAAAAAAATCAGGAAGCTAATCTTAAGAATTTGACTCAGGAAAGCCAGAAGCTAAGACTTAGGAGCTGAGTCACATGAGTGAGAATGTTCTAAGGTTGCTGGAAAGTGAAGTCGCTCAGTCGTGTCTGACTCTTTGCGACCCCAGGGACTATAGCCTACCAAGCTCCTCTGTCCATGGGATTTTCCAGGCAATAGTACTGGAGTGGACTGTCATTTCCTTCTCCAGGGGATCTTCCCAAACTGGGGATCGAACCCTGGTCTCCCACATTGTAGACAGACACTTTACCATCTGAGCCACCAGTTTACATAATTCTTACCTCTTCTCAGGCTTTATTGTTTAACTCTCACCTGGATTCTGTGAGATATCACAGTATTCCTAGAATAATGACCTGGCAGCTCATATCAATGCAGACTGTCGTATCCTCTTAGAAGTGCATGTATTTTTTGAGGACAAGTCATGATGCCCTTTTAATTATAAAAAGACACAATTTTAAAATGCTTTATCACAGGTTATCCACCTAAAAATTTCTATTACAATATATACATTATAATAGGCACAATATTTTGTGACTGTAGCAAACATGTATATTATCAATAAAAATAAATATATTGGAGGTGTGAGCTCAACATTTTATCCAGTCATGGTGGAAGGTGAAATACAGAGCACCTGTATTCCATACTCCTGGGGACTCCACTTAAAAACATGGGTGGACATTCTCTGCAATTCCACACATTTATTAAAATTAGAATTTTGTTTGGGTCACAAGGAACAGCACAAGATTTATATACATGCAATTTTGTGGACACGCTCAGTGTACCAAGGAGAGCTAGACTGTGTGATTGCACAGCCACAGCACTGAGTAAAGGTAACAATCCCTTCCCCCAATCTGAGTCACAGGCAAATTTGGCCTTGGAGTGCAGAATGAAGCAGGGCAAAGGCTAATAGAGTTCTGCCAAGAGAACGCACTGGTCATAGCAAACACCCTCTTCCAACAACACAAGAGAAGACTCTACACATGGACACTACCAGATGGCCAACACTGAAATCAGATTGATTATATTCTTTGCAGCCAAAGATGGAGAAGCAGCAAAAACAAGACCGGGAGCTGACTGTGGCTCAGAGCATGAACTCCTTATTGCCAAATTCAGACATAAATTGAAGAAAGTGAGGAAAACCACTAGACCATTCTGGTATGAACTAAATCAAATCCCTTACGACTATACAGTGGAGGTGAGAAATAGATTTAAGGGACTAGATCTGAGAGACAGAGTGCCTGATGAACTATGGAATGAGGTTTGTGACGTTGTATAGCAGATAGGAATCAAGACTATCCTCAAGAAAAAGAAATGCAAAAAAGCAAAATGGCTGTCTGAGGAGGCTTTACAAATAGCTGTGAAAAGAAGAGAAGCAAAAAGCAAAGGAGAAAAGAAAGATTATACCCATTTGAAAGCAGAGTTCCAAAGAATAGCAAGGAGAGATAAGAAAGCCTTCCTCAGCGATCAAAGAAATAGAGGAAAACAATAGAACAGGAAAGACTAGAGAGCTCTTCAAGAAAATTAGAGATACCAAGGGGACATTTCATGCAAAGATGGGCTCAATAAAGGACAGAAATGGTATGGACCTAACAGAAGCAGAAGATATTAAGAAGAGGTGGCAAGAATACACAGAAGAACTGTACAAAAAAGATCTTCATGACCCGGATAATCACGATGGTGTGATCACTCATCTAGAGCCAGACATCCTGGAATGTGAAGTCAAGTGGGCCTTAGGAAGTATCACTACGAACAAAGCTAGTGGAGGTGATGGAATTCCAGTTGAGCTATTTCAAATCCTGAAAGGAATGCTCTCACTACGAACAAAGCTAGTGGAGGTGATGGAATTCCAGTTGAGCTCTTTCAAATCCTGAAAGATGATGCTGTCAAAGTGCTGCACTCAATATGCCAGCAAATTTGGAAAACTCAGCAGTGGCCACAGGACTGGAAAAGGTCAGTTTTCATTCCAATCCCAAAGAAAGGCAATGCCAAAGAATGCTCAAACTACCACACAGTTGCACTCATCTCACATGCTAGTAAAGTAATGGTCAAAATTCTCCAAGCCAGGCTTCAGCAATACGTGAACCATGAACTCCCTGATGTTCAAGCTGGTTTTAGAAAAGGCAGAGGAATCAGAGATCAAATTGCCAACATCCACTGGATCATGGAAAAAACAAGAGAGTTCCAGAAAAACATCTATTTCTGCTTTATTGACTGTGCCAAAGCCTTTGACTGTGTGGATCACAAGAAACTATGGAAAATTCTGAAAGAGATGGGAATACCAGACCACCTGACCTGCCTCTTGAGAAATCTGTATGCAGGTCAGGAAGCAACAGTTAGAACTGGACATGGACCAACAGACTGGTTCCAAACAGGAAAAGGAGTCTGTCAAAGCTGTATATTGTCACCCTGCTTATTTAACGTCTATGCAGAGTACATCATGAGAAACGCTGGACTGGAAGAGACACAAGCTGGAATCAAGATTGCCAGGAGAAATATCAATAACCTCAGATATGCAGATGACACCACCCTTATGGCAAAAAGTGAAGAGGAGCCAAAAAGCCTCTTGATGAAAGTGAAAGAGGAGAGCAAAAACGTTGGCTTAAAGCTCAACATTCAGAAAACAAAGATCATGGCATCTGGTCCCATCACTTCATGAGAAATAGATGGGGAAACAGTGGAAACAGTGTCAGACTTTATTTTGGGGGGCTCCAAAATCACTGCAGGTGGTGAGTGCAGCCATGAAATTAAAAGACGCTTACTCCTTGGAAGAAAAGTTATGACCAACCTAGACAGCATATTGAAAAGCAGAGGCATTACTTTGCCAACAAAGGTCCATCTAGTCAAGGCTATGGTTTTTCCAGTGGTCATGTATGGATGTGAGAGTTGGACTGTGAAGAAAGCTGAGTGCCAAAGAATTGATGCTTTTGAACTGTGGTGTTGGAGAAGGCTCTTGAGAGTCCCTTGGACTGCAAGGAGATCCAACCAGTCTATCGTAAAGGAGATCAGTCCTGGGTGTTCATTAGAAGGACTGATGTTGAAACTGAAATGCCAATACTTTGGCCACCTGATGAGAAGAGCTGACTCATTGGAAAAGACCCTGATGCTGGGAAAGATTGAGGGCAGGAGGAGAAGGGGACGACAGAAGATGAGATGGTTGGATGGCATCACCGACTCAATAGACATGGGTTTGCGTGGACCCTGGGAGTTGGTGAGGGACAGGGAGGCCTGGCGTGGTTTGGTTCATGGGGTCGCAAAGAGTCAGACATGACTGAGCAACTTAACTGAACTGAAGGTGGCAGTGGGCTGTTAGGAAAACTCAAGTGCCCCTGTTGGGGGAGTTTGTAATTTCCTTAGTTCTGTCTCGCTGCAGCAAAAATTTGAAGTGACAGAGGGACCAGTGTTACAGCTCTGTGTTACAGCTCAGTTTTATTTAGAAAGCAAAGGAAAATACATCCTCGAGGCATGAGGGCGGGTCGACCCAAAGAATAGGAAGAGAAGAGAAGCTCTCTCTACCCCGCCCTCAATTTTGGCTCCTCTTTTTGTTTGATTTTTCTCCTCCCCCTGAGCCTGCCCTATGTAAACTGGGCTAGCCAGGAGGGCTATTTATTTTATCTGAGGTTCTCACTCTGGTCCTTGGACCTTCCTTTGTTCTATTTTTTTAGGCTTTTCCCTTCTTTGCCTTTTAGCCCCACCAATTTAGACTCCTTTTTCCTATTCTAACTGCCTAACAACCCCAAGTCACCCCTTCTAGAACCTGGGTTCACAGGGAGCCCCTCCCCTGCTCACCCTGTGCCTCAGTCCTAATATTTCTCTCATCCTCCTACATTATCTGCCTTGGTAACTAGCTAATCTATCACCAGTGCAAGTGCAGTAAGATCTCAGGTTCCCTTGAGTCTCTAGGTTCAAGTAGCATATAAATATTCAGTGCTGAGTCAAGGCCTTGATAGTGAAACAGGAGGGAAGGGGACAAGGCACAGCTCTTGAAAGAATGACATAGCCCAAGGATACAACATAAACTCATTAGAATCAAATAGGTCCAAGATGGCAGACAAGTAAACTTTGACTAGACCTTGATCCTCAATCAGAAAGGAAAATGATACACCCACAGGCGCCATGACAGCTCCAGTTCAGTTCAGTTGCTCAGTCCTATCCAACTGTTTGCAACCTCATGAACCACAGCATGCCAGGCCTCCCAATCCATCACCAACTTCTGGAGTCCACCCACACCCGTGTGCATTGGGACAGTGATGCCATCCAACCATCTCATCCTCTGTCGTCCCCTTCTCCTCCTGCCCCCAATCCCTCCCAGCATCAGGGTCTTTTACAATGAGTCAGCTCTTCTCATCAGGTGGCCAAAGTATTGGCATTTCAGTTTCAACATCAGTCCTTCCAATGAACACCCAGGTCTGATCTCCTTTAGAATGGACTGGTTGGATCTCCTTGCAGTCCAAGGGACTCTCAAGAGTCTTCTCCAACACCACAGTTGAAAAGCATCAGTTCTTTGGCACTCAGCTTTCTTTATAGTCCAACTCTCACATTCATACATGACCACTGGAAAAACCATAGCCTTGACTAGAAGGACTTTTGTTGACAAAGTAATATCTCTGCTTTTTAATATGCTGTCTAGGTTGGTCAAAACTTTCTTTCCAAGGAGTAACCGTCTTTTAATTTCATGGCTGCAATCACCATCTGTGGTGATTTTGGAGCCAAAAAAAAAAAAAAAGTCTGACACTGTTTTCACTGTTTCCCCATCTATTTCCCATGAAGTGATTGGACCGGATGCCATGATCTTAGTTTTCTGAATGTTGAGCTTTAAGCCAACTTTTCCACTCTTCTCTTTCACTTTCATCAAGAGTCTCTTTACTTCTTCACTTTCTGCCATATGGGTGGTGTCATCTGCATATTTGAGGTTATTGATATTTCTCCCAGCAATCTTGATTCCAGCTTGTGCTTCTTCCAGCCCAGCGTTTCTCGTGATGTACTCTGCATAGACGTTAAATAAGCAGGGTGACAATATACAGCCTTGGCAGACTCCTTTTCCTATTTGGAACCAGTCTGTTGTTCCATGTCCAGTTCTAACTGTGGCTTTCTGACATGTATACAGGTTGCTCAAGAGGCAGGTCAGGTGGTCTGGTATTCCCATCTCTTTCAGAATTTTCCACAGTGTATTGTGATCCACACAGTCAAAGGCTTTGGCATAGTCAATAAAGCAGAAATAGATGTTTTTCTGGAACTCTCTTGCTTTTTGATGATCCAATGGATGTTGGCAGTTTGATCTGTGGTTCCTCTGCCTTTTCTGAAACCAGTGTGAACATCTGGAAGTTCATGGTTCACGTATTGCTGAAGCCTGGCTTGGAGAATTTTGAGCGTTACTTTACTAGCGTGTGATGCTGCTGCTGCTGTCGCTTCAGTCGTGTCCCACTCTGTGCGACCCCATAGATGGCAGCCCAACAGGCTCCCCCATCCCTGGGATTCTCCAGGCAAGAACACTGGAGTGGGTTGCCATTTCCTTCTCCAATGCATGAAAGTGAAAAATGATAGTGAAGTCATTCAGTCCTGTCTGACTCTTCACGACCCCATGGACTGCAGCCTACCAGGCTCCTCCATCCATGGGATTTTCCAGGCAAGAGTACTGGAGTGGGGTGCCATCGCCCTCGAGTGCAACTGTGTGGTAGTTTGAGCATTCCTTGGCATTGCCTTTCTTTGGAATTGGGATGAAAACTGACTTTTTCAAGTCCTGTGGCCACTGCTGAGTTTTCCAAATTTGTTGGCATATTGAGTGCAGCACTTTGACAGCATCATCTTTCAGGATTTGAAATAGCTCAACTGGAATTCTATCACCTCCACTAGCTTTGAATGTAGTGATGCTTCCTAAGGCCCACTTGACTTCACATTCCAGGATGTCTGGCTCTAGGTGAGTGTCACATCATCGTGATTATCTGGGTTGTGAAGATCTTTTTTGTACACTTCTTGTGTTATTCTTGCCACCTCTTCTTAATATCTTCTGCTTCTGTTAGGTCGATACTGTTTCTGTCCTTTATTGAGCCCATCTTCACATGAAATGTTCCCTTGGTATCTCTAATTTTCTTGAAGAGATCTCTAGTTTTTCCCATTCTGTTCTTTTCCTCTATTTCTTTGCATTGATCACTGAGGAAGGTTGTCTTATCTCTCCTTGTTATTCTTTGGAACTCTGCATTCAAATGGGTATATCTTTCCTTTTCTCCTTTCCTTTTTACTTCCCTTCTTTTCACAGCTATTTATTAAGGCCTCCTCAGACAGCCATTTTGCTTTTTTGCTTTTCTTTTTCTTGGAGATAGTCTTGATTCCTGTCTCCTGTACAATGTCACGAACTTCTGTCCATAGTTCATCAGGTACTCTGTCTCTCAGATCTAGTCCCTTAAATCTATTTCTCACTTCCACTGTATAGTCATAAGGGATTTGATTTAGGTCATACCTGAATGGTCTAATGGTTTTCCCCACTTTCTTCAATTTAAGTCTGAATGACAGCTCCAAGGCACCATCAAAAGACCGAAGCTGGGCGGCGGCCCAGCTCCTGGGAATCTCCACCCTTTTCCCCAAATAGTTGGAATAATCCTCCCACTCATTAGCCTATGAAATTACCCAGCCCATAAAAGCTAACCACATCACATTTTGAGGCCTCTAGACTCTCCCTCTGTGATGCCCACACCCTGTCTGTGGGGTGTGTTTCCTCTCTAAATAAATCCACTTCTTATCTGTCACTTCAGCTCTCACTGGATTCTTTCTGTGATGAGACATCAAGAACCTGAGCTTCATTAGGTCCTTAAACCAGGTACCATGCGTTTTGGCTGGGTTTGAGTCCTGTTCATGTGGGTTAGAGTCCCAAACTGGGTTTTGGCTGGGTTTGAGTCCCAGCCATCTTGGTTCAAGTTATAATCTAAGGTGGACACTTTCAGTAGGACTTCATACAGGTTTAGCACCAACCACTTGCAAAAGGGCAGTATCCACTGGAAAAGAGTCTTACAAACCACCTGGCCTCAGTTACCGCCTGTCATCTGTGAAATAGAGATGAAAATAATTGTCCCCAAGCTGACTGCTCAAAGCTGACTCCGCCTCTTGCCAGCTGTGGCCCCAGAGCAATCCTCTCTCTTCTTTTTTAATTGTATAGCTTGACATTTATTTGCAAACCACTGTTATATAAATAAAATATACAATAATCTCTCCCCAAAAGATGCTTTAGCTGCTGAAGAAGGACACATTTTTGAATGGACCTTCAATTAATCAAGTGTGAACAGTGCGGCCCACTGTGTATTTTCTCCACTTCTTTCCGTTTGCAATGGCATGTGTGGTGTGTGTGGATATGGAGCATTCCAGCACACATATGTCTGCCCTGAGGCCAAGTTCAAGTATACAACACCAGAACTGAAGCACAGGTGACTCTTCAAGTGGAAGAGAGAAGATCTAATTTCAGGCAAGCAAAGTGAAGAGGAACTAAAAAGCCTCTTGATGAAAGTGAAAGAGGAGAGTGAAAAAGTTGGCTTAAAGCTCAACATTCCGAAAACTAATATCATGGCATCCAGTCCCATCACTTCATGGGAAGTAGATGGGGAAACAGTGGAAACAGTGTCAGACTTTATTTTGGGGGGCTCCAAAATCACTGCAGATGGTGATTGCAGCCATGAAATTAAAACACGCTTACTCCTTGGAAGGAAAGTTATGACCAACCTAGATAGCATATTGAAAAGCAGAGATATTACTTTGCCAGCAAAGGTATGTCTAGTCAAGGCTATTGTTTTTCCAGTGGTCATGTATGGAAATGAGAGTTGGACTGTTGAAAGAGCTGAGCACCAAAGAATTGATGCTTTTGAACTGTGGTGTTGGAGAAGACTCTTGAAAGTCCCTTGGACTGCAAAGAGATCCAACCAGTCCATCCTAAAGGAGACCAGTCCTGGGTGTTCACTGGAAGGAATGATGCTAAAGCTGAAACTTCAATACTTTGTCTACCTCATGCGAAGAGTTGACTCATTGGAAAAGAGTCTGATGCTGGGAGGGATTGGGGGCAGGAGGAGAAGAGGACGCCAGAGGATGAGATGGCTGGGTAGCATCACCGACTCGATGGACATGAGTTTGGGTGAACTCCAGGAGTTGGTGATGGACAGGGAGGCCTGGCATGCTGCAATTCATGGGGTCGCAAAGAGTCGGATATGACTGAGCAACTGAACTGAACTGAAAGTCAATGGGGATTTTGCTGATGATAAGAATACCCCCTCTCCACCCTCTCAATAAGTAGTTCTACATTCAAAAAATACTAGAAATGGCTATGTTGTTGTTGTTCTTGTTTAATCACTAATTCGTGTCTGACTCTTTTGTGACCCTGGTCTGTAGCCCACCAGGCTCCCTTGTCCCTGAGGTTTCCCAGGCAAGGATACAGTAGTGGGTTGTCATTTCCTTCTCCATCCCCTCCCTTCTTGAGCCTCATGCCTCTCCACACCTTTCTAAGCTACAAGAAAGAGAAAAAACAATACTGTGAAACCATCTGCAAAGTGCTATGCTTCACCCCTTCTAAATGATCTGCATTTGAACGCTCCCCATGGAGTTTATGTCCAGGCCAGATCCCACCCGCCTGGGCCAGGTCCATGGACGTCCTTAACTCTGCCCTAGGCTTTGCATATGGAGGGAGGGAGTGACACTTCTAATCAGGCAGAAAGTGCTCTTCAATAACCTCCTGGGAGGAAATCTTCCCTGTTTTTATTACATTTAGAGAATATCAGTTAGCTCTTATATCACATTCTTTGGAAAAGGATGGTCTCTCCTGAGACCTTTCCTCTGGAAAGAATATTTATTGTTCCCCATATATACTTGTTTTTTCCTAAAGGAGAATGGTGTCACCCATCTCTGCTATGTTCAGGGGGAAATAGCATATCCTATGAGCTCAGATTTAGGGAAAGGAAGGGATCCCTCCAGCCCTTATTGGAGAGCTGGCTTTGGCTTATAAAATGAGACAACTGTTAGGCAGGGAAGTTCACAGTGGTGTTGCTGATACACCACCATCCTGGTTTCCTTCATCTGTATTTGTGAAGATAGCCCACTTTAAAAATTCATTAATTTTTCCATAATACTGCTGTTAGAAAAACAAGTCACCACTAAACAATCTTTCAATGCTTGCAAAAGTGAGAAACTGTAACAAAGACCACAGCAAATTAGACGGGCCAGTCAGCCCTTTCCTCTGCCCCCTCAGCACCCTGCACATTATGGAGTCGTGGCATGGAGTGGATCAGGTTATACCTGCCTCATGGGGCAAAGATTCCCCACTGAGCATCTAGGAAATAGTTAGAGAAAATAAACTTTACATATCTCCAAAGAGGAACTCAAGATTTGGGAGTAGTAAGGCCGTGAGTTCAGAAGCATGAGGGGGGAAGAAAACAAACAACCCTGTGACCATGGTGGGGAGGAGCTTCCATCTGCACCAAAGACAACACACCCTCCCTGATGAAAACTGCAGGGCCGGACACTCTACTCTACTCTCAGCCTTAAGGAAAACATACAGCTGATCAGGTGATGCTAAAGAACCCACCTGCCAGTGCAGGACACATAAGAGGTATGGGTTCGATCCCTCGGTCAGGAAGATCCCCTGAAGAAGGAAAGGGCAACCCACTCTGGTATTGCCTGGAAAATCTCATGGACAGTGAAGCCTGGCAGGCTATGGTCCGTAGGGTTGAAAAGAGTTGGACACGACTGGCAACTTAAAACACACAGCTGATCACACCACATCGTCTCCTCTCTCCATGTGACCTGCTCTGAGCCAGTAGAAAACACAGAATCCTGGCTCTGTGGTTTAGTAAGTGGTGGTGACAGTGAAGGCAGGGATTGGAGCCCTCAGCAAGGCTGCTGTGGGAAACAGTTCACCTCCTTGCTCCACGCAGAAAGCGTTCATAGGCTACCGCTTTCCCAGCTTTAGCTTTACCATAGCTACTTTTCTTTCCTACCTCTACCCCAGAGGGGTCGTAGAAAGCCCTGAGTGGGTGGTACAAGGGCACGAATGTGCGTAGACACCTCTCTCTGACTGCTGGGCAGACCCAGGGTCTAGTGGGGCTGCGGAAACAGGGGTCCTCTGCTCTTTCTCCTGCAGACAAGAGGTACCTAAAGGGAAGGGAGAGGGACTTCTGAGGTGGCCCAGCGGTTAAGACTCCACCCGCCAATTCAGGGGCATTGGGTTCAATCCCTGATCCAGAAACTAGGATCCCACCTGCCTTGGGGCAACTAAGGCCGTGCACCATAACTACTGAAGCCCATGTGCCCTAGAGCCTGTGTTCTGCAACAAGAGAAGCCACCGCAATGAGAAACCCATGCACCGCAACGAGATGAAAGACTGCACACAGCAATGAAGAGCAAAGATAATAAATACTTTAAAAAGCAAGCAGTTGAAAAAAAAAAAGAAATAAAGGGAAAAGAGAGCCCTAAAAGACCTCAGCAAAACTGGAGGGGAAGGGGAATATAGCATGTACACACTCAGGGAAGAAATCTCCACGTATCTTCACATTAACACTCACGTCACTCTCCAGCCATGAGAAGGGGACTGGACTCAAAGCTAGGGACCTGAAGATGGACCCATGAGTTGGGTCATCCCCCATCCTGACCTCCAGGCAGCCAAGCTCTGAAGGGGTTCAGAAGCAGGAGAATTTCTCTCTTAAAAGTGGCTGGAAAAGGTCAGTTTTCATTCCAATCCCAAAGAAAGGCAACGCCAAAGAATGCTCAAACTACTGCACAATTGCACTCATCTCACATGCTAGTAAAGTAATGCTCAAAATTCTTCAAGCCAGGCTTCAGCAATACATGAACCATGAACTTCCAGATGTTCAAGCTGGTTTTAGAAAAGGAAAAGGAACCAGAGATCAAATTGCCAACATCCACTGGATCATGGGAAAAGCAAGAGAGTTCCAGAAAAACATCTATTTCTGCTTTATTGACTATGCCAAAGCCTTTGACTGTGTGGGTCACAATAAACTGGGAAATTCTGAAAGAGATGGGGATACCAGACCATTGACCTGCCTCTTGAGAAACCTATATGCAGGTCAGGAAGCAACAGTTAGAACTGGACATGGACCAACAGACTGGTTCCAAATAGGAAAAGGAGTCTGTCAAGGCTGTATATTGTCACCCTGCTTATTTAATGTCTATGCTGAGGACATCACAAGAAACGCTGGGCTGGAAGAAGCACAAGCTGGAATAAGATTGCCAGGAGAAATATCAATAACCTCAGACATGCAGATGACACCACCCTTATGGCAGAAAGTGAAGAGGAACTAAAAAGCCTCTTGATGAAAGTGAAAGAGGAGAGTGAAAAAGTTGGCTTAAAGCTCAACATTCAGAAAATGAAGATCATGGCATCCAGTCCCATTACTTCATGGGAAATAGATGGGGAAACAGTGTCAGACTTTATTTTTGGGGGGCTCCAAAATCACTGCAGATGGTGATTGCAGCCATGAAATTAAAAGACGCTTACTCCTTGGAAGGAAAGTTATGACCAACCTAGATAGCATATTGAAAAGCAGAGATATTACTTTGCCAAAAAAGGTCTGTCTGGTCAAGGCTATGGTTTTTCCAGTGGTCATGCATGGATATGAGAGTTGGACTGTGAAGAAAGCTGAGTGCCAAAGAATTGATGCTTTTGAACTGTGGTGTTGGAGAAGGCTCTTCAGAGTCCCTTGGACTGCAAGGAGATCCAACCAGTCCATTCTGAAGGAGATCAGTCCTGGGTGTTCATTGGAAGGACTGATGCTAAAGCTGAAACTCCAATACTTTGGCCACCTCATGCAAAGAGTCGACTCATTGGAAAAGACCCTGATGCTAGGAGGGATTGGGGGCAGGAGGAGAAGGGGACGACAGAGGATGAGATGGTTGGATGGCATCACCGACTCGACGGACATGAGTTTGAGTGAACTCTGGGAGTTGGTGATGGACAGGGAGGCCTGGCATGCTGCGATTCATGGGGTTGCAGAGAGTTGGACACGACTGAATGACTGAACTGAACTGAACTGAACTGAAGATGTCAGAATGTTAGAAAAGTATCCACTGTGTAGTTGATGCAGAACTGAGTGAGAACTGGGTGGAGGATGCGAATGTTGCCATGCTTGGAGACTGAGATGGATGTGCTAAGGCCTAATAAAATGGTACGTGCTACTTAAGGATCTACTATCGCTGTGATATTCATCTGTTTTGACACAAACTTTGAACTCAAATAAACTCTCCCACTGGCTGGTGACCTTGCACAAGGATTTAATGCCTCACTGAGACTGCACGTGGCCCGACTTGACAACATCAATGCAAGGCATAGGGTCAAACAGCCATCAATGATGGAAATGTTCACAGTGCAGCCACACAGGGCTTGCCAGAAAATGAAGAGACAATGAGGAAAGGGTTAGGGATTGGGTGGGTGGAAAGAAGGGACACTAACAAAGCAGGGAAAGAAGCCCCCCTGGGTGGGAAGGAACAGGGGTATCCCTATCAGTTCAGTTCAGTTCAGTCGCTCAGTCGTGTCTGACTCATTGCAACCCCATGAATCACAGCACGCCAGGCCTCCCTGTCCATCACCAACTCCCGGAGTTCACTCAAACTCATGTCCATCGAGTCGGTGATGCCATCCAACCATCTCATCCTCTGTCGTCCCCTTCTTCTCTTGCCCCCAGTCCCTCAGAGTCTTTTCCAATGAGTCGACTCTTTGCATGAGGTGGCCAAAGTATCGGAGTTTCAGCTTTAGCATCAGTCCTTCTAAAGAACACCCAGGACTGATCTCCTTTAGAATGGACTGGTTGGATCTCCTTGCAGTCCAAGGGACCCTCGAGAGTCTTCTCCAACACCAGAGTTCAAAAGCATCAATTCTTTGGTGCTCAGCTTTCTCCACAGTCCTTATCACTAATCAAGACTGGCGTCCTGCAGTCCATGGGGTCGCAAAGAGTTGGACACGACTGAGCAATGAACTGAATCAAGCCTGTCCCACTCCCTGACTCCCTTCCCAACTATCTGATGCTGGCGCCACCTGCTGGTGACTGACTAGAACACTGACACAGTGCAATGGACTTGCGCCATCCTGACAAGTGTTTGGGTGTAGCCTGGGGACTGATAGTGGAAGAGGGAAAACCAGCCTTTGAACACAATCAGGGCTGTTCTGAGGCCTCCCAAACTCCTTTTTGGCCTTCCTTACAGCCATTCTTTCTGATATCGTGCAGGATCTGGTACTCAACCCCAACACCTGGCCCATCAGGGTTGAGGTGTCCTCTGTGGGCTTCCCAGGTGGCATTAGCGGTAAAGAACCCGCCTGCCAGTGCAGGAGACATAAGAGACCTGGGTTCGCTCCACTATTCTTGCCTTGAGAATCCCATGGACAGAGGAGCCTGACAGGCTACAGTCCATAGGGTTGCAGAGTCAGACATGACTGAAGGGACTTGGCACGCACCAGCTGGGATCGTTAGTTATATGCTTGATACAGTCATGGGATATCTTCTTCAGGACACAGAAAGCACATGCACCACAGGTGGTTCTGCAGTTCACAAGAGTGCGATTTTTCTGGCCTTACCTTGGACCTCTACTCACTCATTGAAGCCAAGGTGACCAAAGAGTCCAAAGACTTTCCACATCCCTCTCCATCCACATGACCTGGGTTAGCACCACTGAAGGGCAGAGTGGCGTGATGGCTGAAAAAGAAGAGCCACAAAGAAGTGGAGTCACCTAAAAGGCGTCCCCATGAACCAGAAAACAGAGCCACTGAGCTCCCTGTGGTGCCATTTCCACCTGGAGGAGAGAGGGGGTCGGGGTCAGTGTGGCCACACCAGTCTTCAGCTGCCTTGGCTCCCATATCCAGGCCGTGAGAATCAGCCTTTATCGCCTACAGATAAGTTCACACAGAGCAAGTAAAGCCCGGGGAGAATTACTACCTGCTTTTTCATTATACAATTAATAACACCTGTCACTCATTCAAAGACAATCTGAGTCTTCTAACTTGAAGTTCGGACAGGATGAGTAACCATGCACGCAGAAGACCCAGGACTAGGGGAATTGGAGGAGGAGTGTCTCAGGACAGTGACCTTCGTTTTGCTCCCACTGACGAAGACTACTCACCAAGAGAGGCGGTGGCTTAGAGTGCCCGTGACTGGCCATGGGTCACATGACAAGTTACATCTGACTCGCAGATCTTTGCTTTTCCTTAGGAGCTGGTCTGCAATCTGAAGTCATACACTAATACAGCCTAGCATCCCACCCTCTGACCTGCACCTTCAGTTTCTCCAAATTGTCTAAATTGCCCTCCAGCGGCCAATTAGTCAAGGAATTACAGTCTGTGGGTCTTTAGTTTCTTATTCTCCATCACCAGCCTCTGATCTGTTCTCTCTCTCCATGTAGATGTTATGGGCTGAAATGTGTATTCCATACACATTTGTTTATTAAAATTTCAACATCCAGTACCTAAGAATGCATTGGGATTTGGAGGTAAGGCCTTTAAAGAGGTGATTAAGTTAAAATGAGACCCTTAGGGTGGGGTCCTAACCCAATATAACTAGTGTCTCCCCACCTCCCTCCCACCCCTGCTGGATCTTAGTTCCCCTACCAGGGACTGAACCCATGCCCCTCGAAGTAGAAGTGCAGAGTCCTAACCCACTGGACCACCTGGTGTCTGCCTGGTGTCCTCACAAAAGGAAGAGAGACCAGGATGGGCACACACAGAGAAAAGGCCATGTGAGGACACAGCAAGAAGGCAGCCGTCTGCGAGCCAGGAAGAGAGGCTCCGGAGAAACCAAATCTGCCTATGCCGCAATCTCAGATTTCTAGCCTCCAGAACAGTGAGAAAATAATTCTCTGTTGTCTAAGCCACCCAGTCTGCGGCATTTTGTTATGGCAGCTCCTGGAAACTAACAGAGCGGACTTCCTGGTCCATCAGTTAAGCAACATTTCTCAGGCCCTCATGTCACTCCTGTCTGGCAGAAGTCAAACCCTCTGCCTCTTCCACACCTGACCTCAGGTACGCGCTGGAGACCTATTAGATAAAATCATGCCAACGAGTATATCGTGCTACCATAGTTCTATGGTCTATGACTAATGGGCCTCTCTAGTACTGCATGGAATTCATAATTTCATTCACCCTATATCTTTGGTAAGTTCCTTCTGCGTGCACTGAAGGCTTCCCAGATGGTGTAGTGGTGAAGAATCCGCCTGCCAATGCAGAAGATGCGGGTGCCATCCCTGGGTCAGGAAGACCCCCTGGAGAAGCACCCCACTCCAGTATTCTTGCCTGCAAAATCCCATGGACAGAGGAGCCTGATGGGCTACAGTCTATGGGGTCACAGAAAGTGAGGCATGATGTAGCTAGCACACACAGGTAAACCTGGGATACATAAGTGAACACAGTGATAAGGCTCCCTGGTTTTTTGGAGCTTATATCTTTGGTTCCACCATCAACTCTCTTATTCTTCATAAACGATTTCAAACATTCTCTTTGACAAACTTCCATTCCCCCAATCTCAGATGTGCTGGATGCCACTTCATAAAGGAAGTAAAAGCCACTAGAAGAGAACATTTTTGTCCCTAAAGTCAAAAACAATTACCACCTTTCTTCTCCTTCCTCCTTCCTGTTAGAGTGATAAAAGTTTCCCAGACGGTAGTCCTTTGAGTTTCCCAGCTGGGAAAGGTGCTTTTATTGCCCCCAGGCATGTACATTTTGGTCTATTTTGTGCCTTCTAGCTGAATTAGCTATTTTCTTCCAGAACATGCATCACTGTTCTATTTCCAGTCTCAGGTGCTTAGGCTTTACTTGGTACTCAAGAGCCATTTGGGAAACTAATGAGGAATGAGAGGGCTGGCTGGAGAGGGGCCCCCCACAGCATGTCCTGGGACAGAGGCCCCAGAAAGGACCAGACTCTGAGGCATGCTCCCTCAGGCTGTCTACCAGAGGCCACCACAGCTTTCTCCTCAGGAACCGTGTTCTGCCTCTGTGGCTTCTGGAAGACAAGTGCTGGAGACTCGGCCTTATAGATTAGGTTTGGGCACAGCTCTCTGGACACGTGGGGAAACCTGCGGTGCACGCTGTCAGGGGGTTGCTGCTCTCAGTTCTCTATCACGGCTCTGCAGCCAGGGCTCAGCTCCGTGGCCTCTGAAGCCACTCAACCCAGGGGAAGCCTTGGAACCTCAGCACACCTGTGCTCAGCCTCAGCCTCAGAACAGAAGCAGCGTTCTTCAAAGGGCTGCTTGTAGTCTGGGCCTGCTGGAGCAGGCACCTCCTTTCTCTGCTGCAGGTCCATGGAGATAACCATGGTAATGATATTTAACACAGAAAACTGCATATAATCCCCAAATCTCATCTACTAACTAGAGAATATTCATATATCCTAATAATGTAGTCGTGAAGAACAGAATAAATAGGCAAGCACTTTACACAAATTTAAGGCCTGGCCTGTTAGAGTTGCCACATAGACTTGGCAAATAACACTGTCCAGAGCCGCCCTCGCCCGTCCACCCCATCCCGTCTCTGTAGGATCAATATTCTTTTTGGATATGCTTTTATATAATTATACCAAAGGAATCACTGTACCTTCTATATATTTATCATGGAAATCTTTTCAAGGAAGTTCACATAGATTGTCCTAATTTTGTATTTGGGGTGTGATATAGTTTGTACTGACTACTTGATGCTTTTTTCAGATGTTTTTAAACTTAAGGATCAGAGAAGTTAGCATCTCCCAAATGGGGCCTCCTGGACAAAGGGATGTCTGCAGGCATATGAAGGAGCAGTGCCCAGGCTCCTATGCTAAGGCTGTGTCTAGCACAGAGGAGAAAACGCACAGCATGCTGGAAGCTCTTTCTGGAGCCCCTAAATCTTAGCAAGTTGTTTGGCAGATCAAAACTACTCTGTGAAATGTATAAATAAATGATACAAATAATTCCAATGTTCATTTCATTTAACTTCAGACTACCTCTGATGACAGTATAGGTAAAATAATATTATAAAGACAAAGATAACTTGTAAGGAAAAAATACAGTAAGGGATGGGAGAAGGGGATGTTTCCAGATTTTCAGGCATAATTTTCACAACACTTCACATCAAAAATTCCTCCCAGTGTTGGGATTAGGTTCAGGCAAGTTAGAAAGTTGCCTCAAATAGAGAGGAGGTGACAAATGACTTAGTAATGTGGAAAAAATATACATTAGTGCAATATTTAAAAAAATTAAAATTAATAATAAAAGTCTTGATAACAATATATAAAAATTATAAATAAAGACAAGATCTGGCCCCACAACTTAAAAAGTCTAAGAGATGTACAAGGGTGGGGGGGGGGTGCTGGGAGGGGCTTGTGGCACAAAGTTAAATTGTGACAAATTTCATGCATTCTATATATTACTCACCAAAGAAATCTAAATGTCCCTGTTAAATATCTGGACACTTCTCACATAACATTGGTAAAAAGTGGTGTGATGTGTTTACCTGAGATACTGAAGCTTTTATAATGAAAAATTTTGGTCACTTTTCAGTCTCAATACATACAGAAGAATTTGATGAAAATTTTGGTCCTGTCAACAGAGAAAGAGATAGCCCCATAAAAATGTGCCAACAAGATGGCTATCACTGTTGTCAAAGAAAGATAGCAAAACATTGGACTGCCATAGAATTGTAATTTCAACTAGGGGACAAGAAAAATATGTCCTATAATTTGGAAATGCATTATGGATGAGATGGAGAAAAGAATTAATATGAATCAGAAATTCATATGCTGTCTCTCCAAAACTTTCAGCAAGCTAAAATTAAATTACAACAATTCTCTTGACTGAAAGTGAGATAAGCAAAGAAGTAATTCAAAAGTGAAGAACTAAAAGCCTCTTGAAAGTGAAAGAGGAGAGTGAAAAAGTTGGCTTAAAGCTCAACATTCAGAAAACAAAGATCATGGCATCTGGTCTCATCACTTCATGAGAAATAGATGGGGAAACAGTGGAAACAGTGTCAGACTTTATTTTTTGGGGGGCTCCAAAATCACTGCAAATGGTGATTGCAGCCATGAAATTAAAAGACGCTTACTCCTTGGAAGAAAAGTTATGACCAACCTAGATAGCATGTTGAAGAGCAGAGACGTTACTTTGCCATCAAAGGTCCGTCTAGTCAAAGCTATGGTTTTTCCAGTAGTCATGTATGGATGTGAGAGTTGGACTGTGAAGAAAGCTGAGTGCCAAAGAATTGATGCTTTTGAACTGTGGTGTTGGAGAAGACCCTTGAGAGTCCCTTGGACGGCAAGGAGATCCAACCAGTCCATCCTAAAGGAGATCAGTCCTGGGTGTTCATTGGAAGGACTGATGCTAAAACTGAAGCTCCAGTACTTTGGCCACCTCATGTGAAGAGTTGACTCATTGGAAAAGACTCTGATGCTGGGAGGGATTGGGGACAGGAGGAGAAGGGGACGACAGAGGATGAGATGGCTGGATGGCATCACCGACTCGATGGACATAAGTTTGAGTAAACTCCGGGAGTTGGTGATGGACAGGGAGGCCT
The DNA here is from genome assembly GCF_023091745.1 of Budorcas taxicolor. Lineage (NCBI taxonomy): Eukaryota > Metazoa > Chordata > Mammalia > Artiodactyla > Bovidae > Budorcas > Budorcas taxicolor. The sequence continues at coordinate 26,217,822 of NC_068917.1, read as the reverse complement.
GGCATGCTGCGATTTATGGGGTTGCAAAGAGTCAGACATGACTGAGCGACTGAACTGAACTGAATTCTGACAAAATTATTGTTCAATTTGTCTTCAAAAGGTCAGTAAATTATAACAAATTCTGGTTTGTATATGAATAAAATGTTTAAAGTTAAAATAATCTGAATTTTAATACACACATGTTTCAATACTTTTTAACTACTGTAACGCTGTAGGATTCTTTATGAGTTACCAGGGAAGCCCAAAAGTGAAAGTGTTAGTCTCTCAGTCGTGTCCAGCTGTTTGCGACCCCATGGACTGCAGCCCACCAGGCTCCTCTGTCCATGGGGCTGTCCAGTCAAGAATACTGGAGGGGGTAGCCATTCCCTTCTCCAGGGGAACTTCCTAACCCAGAGATAGAACCCGGGTCTCCTGCATTGCAGGCAGATTCTTAACCGCTGAGCCACCAGGGAGGCCAAATTAATCATTAAAATTTAATAAAATCATTGTAATAATACTCATCTCCAGATTGGAGATGTCTTTCCCCTTTCCCCCAGAAATAACCCTTAATCTGAAAACACATCACAACATGCTCTGATTTCCAGCCGTCAATCGTAGCACGAACGGGCACCGGTGTAAACCGCTCTGGCCAAAATCTCCTCCCAGGAAGGGGAGGGTGGACGCAGAGGCAGAAAATGCAGGAAATGCAAGGCTCTGAGCGAAGCCGCGGCAAAGTTCCCCTGGGCAGTCGGGTGGGAAAAGGAAGTTTACTCACGGCTCCCACGGCCCCACGCGCTCCCTGAGCCCCGGCGGCGCCTCCCCGGGATCTCCGGGTGGATCAGGCGCTCGAGTTCGCGGCGCTGGAGGCGGGTCTCGCTGGGTGGGCGTTGTCGTCAGTGCGTCATGGCGAGTTCGGGCGCCCCCTCCCGGCCGCTGCGGCGTAGCGAGGGCAGCTTTGAGAGCTTTGTTGGTTGAGTTGGAAGCCTGCGACTCAATTTCACTAAAGCGCTGAGTTTGGGGATTCCTGGTTTCTCAGAGGATGGCAATGGTGATGATCACCATTCTCCAGGCCTGGAGAACATCATTCTTGTTGTCATCAGTGAAGGGGTTGGCAGCCACCCCCCCGGGGGAGGGTGTTGATTATGCTGCATATTTATCCAGCTGCTCTGAGGACCTTCCTGCAAAGAGATGCTTAATTAGGCCAGAATTGTCATTTTCGGCTCTTTTCTCATTTTTGTTTCCACGCAAAAACTTTTCCTGTCTATTTCTGGCATCAGAGAATGTCACAGCTTCGATGCTTCTTTTGTGTTATTACACTGGAAATGAAATACACTCATGGAAATGTCTCACTCCAACAGGATGTATTCATCTAAATGAGTCAACTCAGGTTGAAATGAAGCCCAAAGCTCAATCTAACTCTCTTCTTTAAGTCTAATAAGAAAACTTAGGAGCTGTGACCCCGTACTCTACTTTGACAGTTTTTAAACTGCACCAAAATATATCTAGCCACAACTCTCTGTATTTCTTTTTAAGCTCTAATACATAAGGTTTGAATTCTTCCACAATTATTAACACGACCATAGCTCTCATTTTCTGATGGTCTACAGATAATAGTAGCATAATATTGAACATGGGTTAATTCATACAGTTCTCTTCATTCTGTCACCAAAATATGCTGACTGCATAAATATCTGACGATGTGGATTCCAGGACAGTCAGGCAGGGATGGTGGCTGCCCTCCTGGGAGCAGGGGCGAGGACATCGGAGGCAGGATGAGAGGAATGAGGCAGCAGGAGGTCAGAGCATCTGAGGGCCAGCACTCAGAGCTGATGAAGAGGAGGGACTGGGAGCAGCAGGAAGCTCTACTTTCAGACAATCTGGGGCTCCTGAGCGTAACTGAGATCAGACTTTCATTTCCTCTTCTAAAAAATCAAGACAACTTCAGTAGTGGTCACAGAGGATATCATGTTCATCAAATATAAAGTTTGCAAATTACAGGCTGAGAATCTGAACATAATGAATGATAGTAGCCTTTCATATCAATATAACCAATAGTAATGTCTTTAGTCCATTCTCAGTTCAACCAGGAGAAGCTCTGACTGTAAGGCCTTTAACACTGTCAGGGGTCTGCACGTTGAGGCCCCCAGTGCAAACTCTAGGAGAGGGGGCTGCCCATAGGATTATGAAGAAACAGAGCCCAAGAGTCCAGTCTTAGAGAAGTGCCTGGAACATTCTGGAAAATAATCTTACAGCACTTGAATCCTTTTGCAGAGAACCAGCACCTCAGAAAATTGTCAAAAAAAAAAAAACCAACCCACAAAAAACAAAACAAACAACAACAAAAAAAACATGGCTGCTCTGTGAAGAATACAAATGAGATAAACTGTCCCTTACCTCATCCTAAGTTGGTCTCAGACCACCTCTGGTAATATTATTTTCAGACAAAGATTCTTTTTAAGGGTTAAAGAGACCAGGAAATAGTTATACAACAAGACATGGGAGAGGATGACAAGAAACAGGACATTCCTATACTTTCATCCAGGGAAGATGGCAACAGTACTTCTTAAGCTATTTCTTGGGTTAGTATTGGGGTAAACTAAGAAAGGACTTTTCTTAAGTATGAAATGTCAGTCAGTTCAACTCAGTTCAGTCGTGTCCAACTTTTTGTGACCCCATGAATTGCAGCACGCCAGGCCTCCCTGTCCATCACCAACTCCCAGAGTTCACCCAAACACACATCCATCAAGACGGTGATGCCATCCAGCCATCTCATCCTCTGTCGTCCCCTTCTCCTCCTGCCCTCAATCCCTCCCAGCATCAAGGTCCTTTCCAATGAGTCAGCTCTTCACATCAGGTGGCCAAAGTATCGGAGTTTCAGTCTCAGCATCAGTCCTTCCAATGAACACCCAGGACTGATCTCCTTTAGGATGGACTGGTTGGATCTCCTTCAGTCCCAGGGACTCTCAAGGGTCTTCTCCAACATCACAGTTCAAAAGCATCAATTCTTCGGCGCTCAGCTTTCTTCACAGTCCAACTCTCACATCCATACGCGACTACTGGAAAAACCATAGCCTTGACTAGATGGACCTTTGTTGGCAAAGTAATGTCTCTGCTTTTCAATATGCTGTCTAGGTTGGTCATAACTTTCCTTCCAAGGCGTAAGCATCTTTTAATTTCATGGCTGCAATGACCATCTGCAGTAATTTTGGAGCCCCCAAAAATAAAGTCTGACACTGTTTCCACTGTTTCCCCATCTATTTCTCATGAAGTGATGGGACCAGATGCCATGATCTTTGTTTTCTGAATGTTGAGCTTTAAGCCAACTTTTTCACTCTCCTCTTTCATTTTCATCAAGAGGCTCTTTAGTTCCTCTTCACTTTCTGCCATAAGGGTGAAACATAAGTATGAAATTTAAAAGGCACCAAATCTAAGATGTCAAGATAGATAATACTGTAATTCAATGTTAAAAAATGAAAATGCTAAAACACACACTGAATGAAACATCAAAATTTTAAATAAAGACAAGAAATGACCCTGCATTTTCAGGGCCATGTCTTGCAAAGGAAGGTTTCACGTCAATGAACTCTGGGAAATTTGTGTTTGGTCTATAAAATTCTTCCCAAAGAAAATGAAAATATCAGACCTGGTAAACTTCCTCAATGCTTTGTACAAGACATTGCCTCTTCTTCCTTCTCTGCTTCCTCCCTCCCTCTCTCCTTTCCATTCTTCTTTCCTTTCTTTTTGGCTGTACAGCACTGTATTTGGGATTAGCCCCCTAACCAGGGATCAAACTGGCACCTTCTGCATTGAAAGCTCAGTCTTAATCCTTGGACCACCAGGGACATTTCCACTAACTCTTCTTTCCACATGACACTCTAGGTAGGGTCCTGGCAGCAGTGTGTCAGAAACCCAGGTTAAATAAAAATTAAGACTGTCACAGAGTTACAAAAATTTGTCAAGCAAGGACAGAAATAATTAATGAGTTTGCTTCCAATAAAGCAAAGAAAGCAAAATTAAATTCTCATTGTAATATAAAGAACTGTAGTTTAAACAGAATTCAATAAAATGCTGTTTAATACTCATATACATTTAATACCATATCAGTTCAGTTCAGTCACTCAGTCATGTCCAACTCTTTGCCATCCCATGATCGCAGCACGCCAGGCCTCCCTGTCCATCACCAACTCCCGGAGTTCACCCAAACACATGTCCATCGAGACGGTGATGCCATCCAACCATCTCATTCTCTGTCATCCCCTTCTCTTCCTGCCCCTAATCCCTCCCAGCATCAAGGTCCTTTCCAATGAGTCAGCTCTTCACATCAGGTGGCCAAAGTATTGGAGTTTCAGTCTCAGCATCAGTCCTTCCAAAGAACACCCAGGGCTGATCTCCTTTAGGATGGACTGGTTGGATCTCCTCGCAGGGTCTTCTCCAACACCACAGTTCAAAAGCATCAATTCTTCGGCGCTCAGCTTTCTTCACAGTCCAACTCTCACATCCATACATGACTACTGGAAAAACCATAGCCTTGACTAGACGGACCTTTGTTGGCAAAGTAATGTCTCTGCTTTTCAATATGCTATCTAGGTTAGTCATAACTTTCCTTCCAAGGCGTAAGCGTCTTTCAATTTCATGGCTGCAATCACCATCTGCAGTGATTCGGGAGCCTCAAAAACTAAAGTCAGCCACTGTTTCCACTGTTTCCCCATCTATTTCTCATGAAGTGATGGGACAAGATGCCATAATCTTTGTTTTCTGAATGTTGAGCTTTAAGCCAACTTTTTCACTCTCCTCTTTCACTTTCATCAAGAGGCTCTTTAGTTCCTCTTCCCTTTCTGCCATAAGGGTGGTTGTCATCTGCATATCTGAGGTTATTGATATTTCTCCCAGCAGTCTTGATTTCAGCTTGTGCTTCTTCCAGCCCAGCGTTTCTCATGATGTATTCTGCATAGGAGTTAAATAAGCAGGGTGACAATATACAGCCTTGACAGACTCCTTTTCCTATTTGGAACCAGTCTGTTGTTCCTTGTCCAGTTCTAACTGTTGCTTCCTGACCTGCATATAGGTTTCTCAAGAGGCAGGTCAGGTGGTCTGGTATTCCCATCTCTTTCAGAATTTTCCACAGTTTATTTTGATCCACACAGTCAAAGGCTTTGGCATAGTCAATAAAGCAGAAATAGATGTTTTTCTGGAACTCTCTTGCTTTTTCGATGATCCAGTGGATGTTGGCAATTTGTTTTGTTTTTAATTAATTTATTTTTTTTTTAATTTTAAAATCTTTAATTCTTACATGTTATGGGGAGGGCGGTGGGAGGGGGGTTCATGTTTGGGAACACATGTAAGAATTAAAGATGTTGGCAATTTGATCTCTGGTTCCTCTGCCTTTTCTAAAACCAGCTTGAACATCTAGAAGTTCACGGTTCATGTACTGCTTAATACCATAGAGCAAATATTTAAATACAGTCATTAAAATATTTCAAAATATAAACATTTTAAACAAGTTAAATACGATTAGTATTAATTGTATTTAACTATTAATAAATTCATACATATAAAAATACAGTGCTATGAGTATTTTAATATTCTTACTTTTCAGTTGATTAATACTTACTCCCCCACTTCAAGGCCGATACCTTAAAAGACACCCTGAAAGTCCCAAAGCATCTCCAGGGGCGCACAGCTCCCCCGTCCTCGGCCCGGGTGGGGACCGCTCTCCGACTCACCTCCAGGGCGTCCCCAACACCGTCCTTTCGTCCGGTCGTCCGGTCGTCGCGGCCAAGTTCCCCATTCCCTGAACTGCCCCTTCATCGCGCCAGAAACGAGCCGGGATCTGTGAAATCGGCCCTAACTCGCTCTAATTCTCTGCCTCAAACCCCTTCGTAAACGTATTTTCTTTGTAACGACATGCAGTGTCGCTCAGTTCTGTCCGACTCTTTGAAACCTCCATGGACTGTAGCCCACCAGACTTCTCTGTCCATGGGGATTCTCCAGGCAAGAATGCTGGAGTGGGTGCTATTTCTTCTCCAGGGGACCTTCCCAACCCAGGGATCGAACCCAGGTCTCCCACATTGCCGCCAATTCTTTACGATCTGAGTCACCATAAAAGAACTTTGTAAAAATGAAAAAAAAAAAAAAAGAACTTTGTAAAAATGGCCTCGCTCAAATTTCTGGCCGAAAAGAAAGCACACACACACAAAAAACAAACTCAGGGGAAAGCAGAAGACGCAAGGTTCCGGGCTTGCCACCACACGAAAATGTCTCTGGCGAGGGCTCGGAAGCGAAAGCTTCTTGGTGCACTATTAAAGCCGCACCAGCTCGGTCTCTGAGCAGCGACGCTTTTCCTCTCTGGCTGCCAAACCCGCTGAAACGAAGTCTCAGAACTCGCAAACACTCTAAGAAAACCTGTAAGACATCCTCCGCCTTGCGGCTTCCTAGAGAAGCGCTCTCCCAGGACCCGGCGAAGAAACCTTCCGCTCACTGATTGGTGGTGTCCGCGCGCCCCCTGTTGGCCCTCCAGTGAATCACGGAAACTCTCTATGGCCAAGATCTATTTGCTAGTGGCAGGAGTGATGCTCTGCTCCATCCCTGCTTGTCCTCTTGACAACAAAGAAATCTTCACACGTTTGAGACAGATGAAAACGATCCCCTCCCAGTCATGCCTAGAGCACAGACACGACTTCAGGTTTCCTTGGAGAAGAGAGAATATCACCCCAATCCAGATGACTCAAGGCACCTGTTATCACCAACTGATGCTCCAGCAGATCTTCAACCTCTTCACCATGGAGAGCAGCTATGCTGCTTGGAACAGCACCCTCCTCGACAAACTACTCTCCAGCCTGGGTCAGAGCCTGGAACAGCTGGAAGAAGTGACTCTGGATTGTCCCGATTTGGGAACTGATGTCCGGAAGTATTTCCAAAGAATCCATCTCTACCTGAAGGGAAAGGCATACAGCCCCTGTGCCTGGGAGGTTGTCAGAGTGGAAATTGAAAAGTACCTTTCCTTCATGTAAGAATCCTCAAGAAACGTCAACAGATACAATGAAAATTATACTTGCGACAACTCTTTACTCAATCAGATTGTTGTTTCCTTAACTCTCCAAGGTGATCTGGACTTCTGTTTGCTTACAAGCTGAAAAATATCTGAAATAAAAATCCTAGTTTTACAAAAACATTTAGACAGAAAAACAAAGTCTCTTTTCTTAAATAAACGATTTTATAACATAATGTACAAGATCTTTATGTATTCGGGGGTATTTCTATTTTCAACATCTGAAGTATACTTTTTATGGAAGTTTTTAGGAGAGTATGTTGTTTAAGGCATTTGTCAGTTAACCTATTGTTCAGCCTCTGTAACAGGTGACCAGAAAAGTGTCAGGAATTTGATTCTAATGGACACTTTCCTTTCCTTCTTTGAAGAGCACAATGCAGGCCTTCTTGATCAAGTGACTCTTCTAGTTTGCTCTTCTCCAAAAAGTGAGTCAGGGAAATGGGTCCCCTTGTTTTGCCATTTTTCCATCATTAACACATGACTTCAATTTTGTCTGTAGTACTTGAGTCTATTCTCCTTGAAGGCAAAGGGAAAAGATTAGTGGATCACATGGGATGTTTCCAAGGGCCAGGGCTACACGGTGGTAAGAGCACTTCTGCTCACATTACCCAGCCCGGACTTACCCTCATGGGAGTCTCATTGCAAGGAAGTCGGGAAACAATGGATGATTAAGACAGAAGGAGACAAGTTCAGTGAAAAGACCATTTTTTCATTTTTGCAGTGTTTGTCCTAATGGAGCTCTGGGTGGGTGTGCAAGGGGAAAACCAATGTTTTTGCTTGCACACACTCTGATTTAAGCTCTTATTTCATAGTTTCAGCTTGGGGAAGATGAAAGAGCTGTCACTCAGAGTTCACAGGATCATAGACTATTTGTGAGAAGCATTCAGGTTGACTCCCAAAGGCATAGGCCAGTGAGGAAAACATGTACAGCTGTAGCCAATGTGTTTCCTTACTACCTGAGGGAGGCAAGGAAAGAGTGATCAGGCAGCTCCTTGCAAGTACCTGAGAATCACTGAACGAAAAGTGGACACTGAGTGTTCCACTCACCATACTGCCCAAATTCTGAAAATGCAAACTTGAATAAAATATTTTTGCAAATGATCTTTAAAAAGTACCTCACACAAGATTTCATTGTATCTTCCCTTGTAGAAACATGAAGAACCTCTAAATTATTGTGTTCTCACATCCTATATATCTAATAGATACTGGGTTTATTGTTTCTCCTATCATTACCATCCTTGTGAAATGATGTTACTCAAATATTGATTGAGCTCAAGAAATGTTATGGCCCAGACTAGATGTCTAGGAAACGGTGTTCAGTAAGATAATTTCTCTCCCTTCAGAAATTTTACAGACTCCGGAGGTATTCTGAGAATAAAACAGCGCATGTAATATGTTACTATACAAGCTTCTTCAACAAAATAGTATTGACTGGGTAGTTTGCAAAGACCAGAAATGTATTGCTCAAAGTTAGTTCTCGAGTCTGGATATCCGAGAACTGTGTGTCAGCTTGGTCCAGTTGTGGTGAGAGCCTGCTTCAGGTCTCACACTGCAGAGTTCTCTCGTATCATCACAGGGCAGGAGAGGGACTAGTGTATATCCACCTCTTTTATAAGGGCATTATTTCCTTATGTGAGGCCTCCATCCTCACACCCTAATCACGTCCCAAAAGGTCTGCCACCTGATATCATTACTTTGGGGTTTACGACCTCATGATATGACTTTGCTGGGGTCCTAACCATTCAGAACATAAAGGTCTTTAAAGTCTGCATGCTTGGCATGTAGAAGTAAGAAAATAGTCACACTGAGCATAAAAAGAATGAGCAGGTTAGTAGGCAAAATAAGGAGACCAGGGATTCAGATCCAAACTCTAGATTTTCAACCTGTTGTAAGGCTTTAATTATTACATGTCAAAACCTGGAAGCCAAACTAAAATGAAGCTCACCAGCCATGCAATGGAATAAAACAGAGCGTGGAAATGATCATTCATCATTCCTTGTGAGGAGTCTCTGAAGTATCTCAGGTCGATGTAGTAGTAATTGCCATGTTGGTAAAGACCCACCAAAGAGTATTGTGGTAAACCGCCTGCTCATTGCTGTGAGCTACGAGCATCAGGGGAGTTTGAGTTCAGATACATGGCTCTGTGTACGACACCCGGCATGTTCTTTTCTGTCATGACCTCAGTTCAGGTCAGTCGTTCAGTCATTGGTGACTCTTTATGATCCCCTGAACTGCAGCACGCCAGGCTTCCCTGTCCATCACCAACTCCCAGAGCTTGCTTAAACTCATGTCCATCGAGTCAGTGATGCCTTCCAACCATCTCATCCTCTGTCGTCCCCTTCTCCTCCTGCCTTCAATCATTCCCAGCATGAGGGTCTTTTCCAATGAGTCAGTTCTTTGCATCAGGTGGCCAAAAAATTGGCATTTCAGCATCAGTACTTCCAGTGCATATTCAGGACTAATTTCCTTCAGGATGGACTGGTTTGTTCTCCTTGCAGTCCAAGGGATTCTCAAGAGTCATCTCCAACACCACAGTTCAAATGCATCAATTCTCTGGCACTCAGCTTTCTGGTCCAGCTCTCACATCCATACATGACTACTAGAAAAACCATAGCGTTGACTATACAGACCTTTAGGCTGAAGTAACGTCTCTGCTTGTTAATATGCTGTCTAGATTGGTCATAGCCTTTCCCTTCAAAGAGCAAGTGTCTTTCAATTTCATGTCTGCAGTCGCCATCTGCGGTGATTTTGGAGCCCAAGAAAATAAAGTCTGTCACTCTTTCCTTTGTTTCCCCATCTGTTTACCATGAAGCTATGGTACTGGAAGCCATGTTCTTGATTTTTTGAATGTTTTAAGATTTCAGCCAGCTTTTTCACTCTCCTCTTTCCCTTTCATCACGAGGCTCTTTAGTTCCTCTTCCCTTTCTGCCTTAAGGGTGATGTCATCTGCATGTGTGAGGTTATTACTATTTCTCCCAGCAATCTTGATTCCAGCTTCTGCTTTATCCAACCCAGCATCTCACATGATGTACTCTGGATATAAGTTAAATAAGCAGGCTGACAGTATACAGTCTTGGTGTACTCTTTCCCCAGTTTGGAACCAGTCCATTGTTCCATGTCTGGTTCTAACTGTTGCTTCTTGACCTGCATACAGGTTTCTCAGGAGGCAGGTAAGATGGTCTGGTATTCCCATCTCTTGAAGCGTTTTCCAGTTTGTTGTGATTCACAAGGTCAAAGGCTTTAGCCCTGTCGATGCAGTAGAAGTAGATGTTTTCTGGAATCATGACCTAGTTGAGGACAATTAGGGGTGAGGCATCCTCCTGAGTTTAGTACAGTGCTGGGCAAAGGCTGAAAAGTGTGTTGCACTTGCTACGTGAAGCCCCAGACCCCATTTACCTTCAAGGAAGGAGACTCCTAGTGGTTTTAGCAACAAACTCAGTATGACAGGTACCAGCAGGAACAGAGTGAAAATACCAGCCACTGTCTATTATCATTCCAGGAAATAGGGCCCCGATGAAGCAAAATAGCTTGGTCATTTGTAAATGCCTTCCAGTAGTAGGAGGAAATCTGAGAAACTGCTTTAGCTACAATTACTTGTTGAGGACTTCCCTGATGGTGCAGTGAAGAAGAATCTTCCTCAGGAGAGACAGATTCGATCCCTGGTCCAGGAAGTGTCTACCTGCCATGGAACAACTAAGACAGTGCTCCCCTGTTGCTGAGACCCTGCTCCAGAGCCCACGTGCTGCAGCTCCTGAAGCCTGCACGCTGGAGCCTGAGGAGGCCCGCACAGCAAGGAAACCAGGCTCTGTGAGGAAGAGCAGCCCCCACCTGCCATGACTGACGGAAGTCCGGGAAAGTGGTGAGGACCCAGGGCACCCAGAAGTGAATAAATAAGTAAACAACAAAAATCAACTTGTTGAGCAATTACACTGGGCCTGGTACAGAGGATACCACAGAGAAGAAGACAGAGTTCAGTCACTACAGAGCTGATTTGCCAAACACGGTCACATGTCTCTTCTTTGAAGTTTGAAACATAAGGGGACAAGACAACATAAAATCCACTATAAAATGAATTCAGGAGCAGAGCCAAAAGCTAAATCTCCCCATGAAATAATCAATATTTATCCCATTCTGAATTAATTACAAAGATTGTCTCCTTTTATTTGAAAACAATAGACTTGGATTGGAACTTGAAAGTCATTTGGGAAATCTGAAATTTAATGCAAAGGAACAGAGAGAAAGATTCATATGGATGGTGATTCCTAAATCATGGTTTCTCACTGGGGATAATGCTACTTCCATGCATGCAGACATTAGTTTTCTGGAATATGAACAAATCTTGTCATTACAATGATTAGTTATTACACATCAAAGCTCAACCTGATACAACAAAATCTAACCCCTTAGTATTTATTTCTGTCTTTGGCCTTGTGTATCATACATTGAGCACTGAGACTGAGTTTATTGAATATAAACAAATTGCATACAAGATCAGTGGTGCATCCTAAGGTGACTAGATGGTTCACTGGAGGACTTTCCATCATTTTCTTGATCTCAAAGTCATATTGTGAGAGCTGCCCTTTCTGTACTTCTGAGAAACCATTGTCTGTCTCATGCATGTTGCTTATGTTTGAACCTCAGTGTGATTTGGGCTCCAGAAATTAAATAAAAATGGAAAATTTATTTGTAAATAAAATACAAAAAATATTATATTTTCTTACATAATTCTACAAAGGTGGTTCAACATGTCAAAGTCTTAAAGAGAAAAAATGTTGATAATATCCAGATGAATATCTAGCAGGCAGTAAAACTAAAAATTATTTTCTGACATGAAGAAAATTCAATGATAAATACTTAAAGGTAATATTAAAGAACTATTTTAAAGTCATTTAATGATTTGAGCAGCTTTGAATGACTTTTAAGTATGTCTATATCTTGGTATATTAAAAGTATTTATTTAAATTTTATTTTAATATGTAATTGGATACATACCTACTTATATAAGTAAACATGTGACATTAAAAGTCATTCTGAAAACTGAGTTTATAAAGAAAAAATAAAATTCAGTACCTTTTACATTTAAATTATCGCTTAAAATTTTATGTAATTCTTTACACTGAATACAAAGAGTAAAATTTACACATCCTTTTTCTATGTACAGGAAAAGATATTCATAGAGTATATAACTACATACACAGTATATCTGTGTTTCCAAATTTCACAGTGCAGGGCAATTAAGAAAACATATCTAAAAAGGCTCTGTGGGCAGAAGAAAGAAGGGCAACATGAAAAAAAAACGATTGAGAAGTGCTGCCCTAACCCACTGGAGAGTGCAAACTGAAAAGCAAAAACAAAAGTAGAACGTAAGAGGGAACTTTCAGAAAATGGAAACCATGGGCTCCTATTTAACACACAGGCTTGAAGGAAGGGCTTCAGGGAACCTAGAGAGCAGGTTCACAGAGTCACCCACTGCCCCAGGCCAGAAGCATCTGCAAGGTCCCCGACGGCCCCAGCCTGGTCCTTACTCCTGGCCCTGCTGCTGCTCAGCTGCAACGCCATCTGCTCTCGGGGATGCCACCTGCCTCACACCCACAGCCTGGCCAACAGGAGGGTCTTGACGCTCCTTCGACAACTGAGGAGGGTCTCCCCTTCCTCCTGCCTGCAGGACAGAAAAGACTTCGCATTCCCCCAGGAGGCACTGGGTAGCAGCCAGTTGCGGAAGGCTCAAGCCATCTCTGTGCTCCACGAGGTGACCCAGCACACCTTCCAGCTCTTCAGCACAGAGGGCTCAGCTGTCGCGTGGGACCAGAGCCTCCTGGACAAGCTCCGCGCTGCACTGGATCAGCAGCTCACTGACCTGCAAGCCTGTCTCAGGCAGGAGGAGGGGCTGCGAGGGGCTCCCCTGCTCAAGGAGGACTCCAGCCTGGCTGTGAGGAAATACTTCCACAGAGTCACTCTCTATCTGCAAGAGAAGAGACACAGCCCTTGTGCCTGGGAGGTTGTCAGAGCAGAAGTCATGAGAGCCTTCTCTTCCTCAACAAACTTGCAGGAGAGATTCAGGAGCAAGGACTAACACACAGCTGGTTCAACACGGAAATGATTCTCATGGACCAACAGACCACACTTCCTCCTGTGGTGCCGTGTCAAGGACGATCATTTCTGCTGTCATTGCTCCCTGAATTGAATCAGTGTGTCAAATGTTTTCTGGAATATGAAGCAACATCATATTCTACTCTATAGGCGCTGGTTCCTCACCGATGCCAAAGCTGATATATCTACGTATTTAACTACCTGGACAAAGCTGATCTATCTACGTATTTAACTACCTGGACAAAGCTGATCTATCTACGTATTTAACTACCAATATTAAAATAAATAAATTATTTTATTTATTTATATAATAATTAATAATAATAATAAATAATTTATTTATTTTAATTGGGGGTAGGAGAAGAAGGGGACGACCAAGGATAAGATGGCTGGATGGCATCACTGACTCGATGGACACGAGTCTGAGTGACTCTGGGAGTTGGTGATGGACAGGGAGGCCTGGCGTGCTGCGATTCATGGGGTCGCAAAGAGTCGGACACAACTGAGCGACTGAACTGAACTGAATTTATTTAACTATTTATAAATATTTAAATTATTTTGTTGATAAAATATTATGTATGTATACTTATAGGAAAATGTATATTTTGTAGTCAGTTAATAATTTTTCTTCCTTTATTAAATTCTTACTGTAAAAGACTTACTTTGTTTTTTCGTTAAAACAGAAACACCAAGCCTGAATGGCAGCTTGATTAAAAAATGCATTTTACGATTCCTTGAGCCCTCTTAAGGATCTGCACGTTAGAAGTAAAAATACTCTAGCTCTAGCTGTGTTGTTTGCTGCTCTGAGGACATTGAAGTGAACATAACCACTCCAGCGCTTTTTGTAACTCTGAATTTTTTCAAAAAAAGTAACCTAAAAAACAACAATCAAAAAAAAAAAAATCCATGCTTCAGGATTTGATGAATTTTGGGGGAGGATTTTCTGCCTCTTGTTGGTTGTGGAATTTTTTCCCCTGGAAAAAATTGTAGAGAAGCTGAATACGTGGTATTCAGTTGGTGAGAGGTCAGGAGAATATCTCATTCTTAGACTCAAATATCACAATCGTTCACTTCCTCCCAGTGTAGAAATCCCCAGCGTGCTCTCCTCATTCACTCTGCATGAAGGCGTCCTCTCCATTCATACAGCTGTGTCCTTCTCCATTACGGTTTCTGGTTGTCAATTTCCCCTTACGACTGCAAACCACCAGCTAAAAGCAGAACCAGAGTGAAAGTTCTGGCTCTGTCAGACACTCTCCTGTGACTTCACCTGCTCTGCCTGCCAAGCACTGCGGGTCCAGACTGTCCAGCCTCCCAGAGAAACACAGTAATAGAGGGAACCCCGCCCCACAGTGAGCAATGGTGGAGACACCAGGGGCTCCTCTGAGCGTGCACCTAGGCTATTCCAAGTGCTGGTTGCACTAGGAGGAACTCACCTGGTTCAGGAATCTCATTTGAGAAAAGTTCAAAGCACTCGAAACTTGGAGTTGAAAGTCAGCAGCAGCTTGAGAACTTGGAAGGAGAACAGAGATGTTTAAACTGTTCCCTGGAGCAGCAGCGGGTCCTCAGGACACTGAACAACACAGATGAGCTGCACTTGAGGCAAGTGATTCTCACAACATTCCTTTTCAGAGACGGAGAAGACTGAAGCGGATGCTGAGAGCAGAGACAGAGCACGAAGGCCTGGCCACCAGCTGTGTTCCCAGCATGGGAGACGCTCACACCACAGCAGCCTGCAGAGTCCTGGAAGGGATGACGGTCACTCCCGTCACAGCTGCAGACTTGTGTCTTCCTTAGGACCCAGCAAGTTATCACAGAGCAGGGCAAGAGGTGCCTGGGGACAATGCAATCCAAGGAAGTTCCTAAATTCCATTATGGTGTCTTTGCATCTCTGAGAGACAAGCACAATCAAACAAGATTGAATGGAAGGGGCACAGGCAAGGCTTTTAATACATTTAGCAACAGGGGGACAGAGCCTTCCTCGCAGGACATATGTTAGTAAAGTGAACACTGCTGCTGCTGCTGCTAAGAATACAATTTCTCAAAGTAACTAAGATCTTTGTGGAAATTCATGTATTTAATGTAGGCAATCTTCAGGACATTGATGGATCAATCATCTTTCTCTTCTTTCCATTTGGGACATACAGCACTCAGTAGTTATATGTAAAGTGAGAGGGACTTTTGAAATAATTTTATTCATTTATTCATTTTTCACTGTGCTGTGTGTACGCTGCCGCACGGACTTCTCTCTAGTTGTGGCAGAGGTGGGTCCTCTCTAGTTGTGGGGCACAGGCTTCTCGCTGTGGGAGCCTCTCTTGTTGGGGAGCTCAGGCTCCAGTGCACTAGGCTTCGGTGGTGAGGGCCCGGGGTCTAGAGCACAGGGCAGGAGCTGTGCCCCCGGGCTCACGGTTCTGCAGCACGTGCAGCCTCTAGGACCGCATGTGGTCCTGTTGGCAGGTGGACTCCTCACCACTGAGCCCCCAGGGAAGCCCCTCAGGGAACGTTTAAAGTACATTAAGAGGTTTGGAGACCTTCTTGAGGATTAGGGTTCTAAACAAGTAAAAAATATTCCGATATTACCGCTAAAAATACCATTTCAGTAACAAATTATTTTCTAAATAAACTTTTCATGTCAGTTCTATAGTATTACTTAATGATATTTAATAGGTTGAGCTAGAAATTTTTTAAAAAGATAACTATACAAGGCCTTGAGGCTTACTTCACAATTCAAGCCAGTTTCTCCCTGCTGAGGAGAAAAATATTCACTGCTCTGTCTAGGAAGCACACGTGCGTGTCCATCTGGGCCACGCATAGGCCTCCTCGACACCCACATCTTGACCAGAGGTTGGACAGAGAGTAGAGCCTCTTCACTGGACTCCGTCAGTAGACACCGGGGTGACCCGGCGGGACTGCGTGAGAAACGCAGGTGTCTTCCTTTCGAATGAGAACAGCAGGTTACCTGAGGAGGTCTCCTGGAAGGGGTCCTTGTCAACCAAAAAAAAAAAAAACACCCAAAAACATGACTCCCGAGAGTTCATTTTATTGGGAGGACTTCCTGAGGACTGCAGGCCAGAGCGCAGCCCCCCTCAGCTCTGAGGCCCTGCCCCACGCACGCAGAGGAGGTCAGCATGCAGGCGACTGTGGCGAGGGGTGGCGTGCAGATAAACTCACATCTCGGGAGAAAGTGGCCGAGAATCAGGAGGAACAGATGTCTCTCTGAAAGATTTTAGCGCTTTCTACCCATGAGAAGTTTTAAAAATTGGGTTCAACAATTTTCTCTGGAAATTATCTAACTATCAGAAGGCCTCTTGTGTCAGTTTTCCCAGAGCACAGAGTGCCTCGTTCCTGATCTCAACCCTGAACTCCCATCAGGGCATGTTGGAGGGCAGGGACTGCAGTGGGTAGAGACTTCATTCTGCAGAACCTGATGTTGAAAGATGTTTTCATTCTCATCCTGAAGGAGAAATATCAGAATTCATGTGGCGAGAGACTGTTACCTGCTTTATGTTTGTTCGCATTGGAGAAAGAAATGGCAACCCACTCCAGTGTTCTTGCCTGGAGAATCCCAGAGACGGGTGAGCCTGGTGAGTTGCCCTCTATGGGGTCGCACAGAGTCGCACACGACTGAAGCGACTTAGCAGCAGCAACAGCAGCAGCAGCAAGCTCACAAAAAAGGTCAAAAGGTTTAAATACATAGAAAGTAGGGCTTACCTCTCATAGGGTCAATAAAATTATTTTACTATATTTCATTGAAGAAACCACTCATAAAAGCTTAGACTTCAGCGAGGCTTGTGTGATCTGACTTCCCCAACCAGGGATGGAAATCAGGTCACAGCAGTGAAAAGTGCTGGATCCTAACCACTAGACAATGAGCAAACTCCTGCTTCTCTTTTAGCTGGCAGAGCAATCTACTCCCTTCCAACTACTTAATAGTGATGTTGTCCATTTATGATTAGATCTTAATTTTGCGGACTTCAGACCACGCACTGTGGCCTACAAAACAATAGATCATGACCCTTTGGTATTTGAAATGGATTAAGGGGTCTTCGGCAACTCATTCTCCTCCTATCATTTATTTCATTGTTTCCTTAATGTGTTCATTTGCACCCCTCCTTTTTTTTTAATTGGATCTTTCAGACAAATCAAAGCCCCCAAGGTTTGCTCTTGAATCTTTGCTATGATTGGAATAGTTCATTTGTCTAGATTTATATTTTTCTCCAGGAGTATAAGTAAGTGTGACCCTAAGAGCTAATGAGAGGATTCAGTTAAAATTCTGAAGAATTTAAAAAGTGACTAGTCCATTAGTAGCAGGCAATAAAATTCAGCTGTAATTTTTAATATCATAATTACTATTATCCAGATTAAGTTCCGGATGTTTTGCAATCATTCAATTCTATTTCATTCTAGTTTTTTCAAAGCATCTTCTCCTTGCCTGAGTGGATTTATAACCTAGAGAGATGCTCAGCAAGGCTGGTCTCCAAGACACTGCCAGAGAGGGTTAGTACTCCAGCAATTGGCATTCTAGTTGTCCCTCTCTTGTTAGGTGATGGGTTTGACCTCTTTCTTCTCTCCTGAAACGAATCCTACATGCATTAACTGAAAGAAAAATGAGGTAGCTGATCTAGAAATTAAAGGACAGTCGCTTGACCCAGGACTTAACCTTTGTTGAGCTTCTGTCAGCAGCAGCCGTGGCCCAGCCTTTCTGTTGTTCATACTGGCCTCATGCTTGCCGTCTGCCACAGCCTCATCCCCAGCTGTGCTGCACTGAAGTTTGCTAACTCAGAAGACATCACTGTGTCAGGGAAAACCACTTCCCTTTGTTCATATTCAGACATTCAGACTTAGATTAGTTTTCTTTTTGCCCACAAAACAACTGTGGAACTTTACTTTCTAGGAAAGTGGCAAAGGGAAAAAACAACAACAAAAATTATGTCTTAAATATGATAGAGCTCAGCCCCTCTGCCTTTCTTCACTTCGCTTTATCTTTCTAACCTCAACGTGAATTAGAACTAGAGCAGGAGCTGAAAGACAAAGCCTGGCCAGCAAGTCACTAAAAGAATGTAGAAACTAAGTGAAAAATTATACTCGAGTAAAGGAAAGAAGGCTATTTCTTCCAGAACGAGTAGCCTGGTTCTCACCGTCCTTCGTTCTCAGAGGAAGAAAGAGACAGAGGAACAGAGACGCCCAGTGGAATCAACTGCCTGAATGAATGACTGAAACTCACTAGATTCAGTGACATAAGCTTCCAGTGAGAGATACCATCACTGAATGTCCTTCCTCCAGCTCTGAAACTCTGAGCAGAAAAGTGTTGAACAGTTTAAGTAAAAGTGTTGAGTAATAAAAACATTCTCATTTAATTGACACATATCCAATCGGATGGGTACATTTGAAGTCACTGGGAGATAGGTAAAATTAATACTTTATATTGATGACATTTTCTTTGGTCATATTGTGAATACATAAGTGAAATCAAAAAAGGAAGTGAAAGTGTATTAAAACAATGAGAAAATGAAAACTACCATGTTCCCTATTTAACGACCTTCCTTAGAAAGCATGGCATCAGAGAAGCTAACTCAAGATTTCACCAGACACTGCCTCAGTCAGCCCGGAAGCAGCCGCATCTTCCCCATGGCTTTCGTGCTCTCTCTACTCATGGCCCTGGTGCTGGTCAGCTACGGCCCGGGAGGATCCCTGGGCTGTGACTTGTCTCCAAACCAAGTGCTGCTTGGCAGGAAGAACCTCAGGCTCCTGGGCCAAATGGGAAAACTCTCCCCTCGCTTCTGTCTGCAGGAGAGAAAAAACTTCGCTTTCCCCCAGGAGATGGTGGAGGGCGGCCAGCTCCAGGAGGCCCAGGCCATCTCTGTGCTCCACGAGATGCTCCAGCAGAGCTTCAACCTCTTCCACACAGAGCGCTCCTCTGCTGCCTGGGACACCACCCTCCTGGAGCAGCTCCGCACTGGACTCCATCAGCAGCTGGACCACCTGGACTCCTGTCTGGTGCAGGTGACTGGAGAGAAAGACTCTGCCCTGGGAAGGACGGGCCCCACCGTGGCTGTGAAGAGGTACTTCCAGGGCATCCATGTCTACCTGAAAGAGAAGGGATTCAGCGACTGCGCCTGGGAAATTGTCAGAATGGAAATCATGAGATCCTTGTCTTCATCAGTCAGCTTGCAAGAAAGGTTAAGAATGATGGATGGAGACCTGAGCTCACCTTGACATGACTCTCACTGACTAAGAGGCCACATCACCCTTGTAAGCTCCCCTGAGGTCATTTCAGAAGACTCTGATTTCTGCTTTAACCACAATGTTTCCTGAATTCAATCAATAGTAATTTCTCAGTAGCAATAAGCAAGTAGATATAAAAAGTATTCAACTGCACGGGGCTCAGTCCATAAGGGACGACTGCCCTGATGTTATTTATATTTATTTATGCATTTTTTTCTTTTATCTCATCATATTTATATTTTCATGTAAAAATGTTTTTCTGCATTGTAATAAAATTTAGAAAATATGTTCATTTCCTTATTCTTCTAATTTGTTTTATTTGTTAATTTCTTATGAAAGTAATTACTTTTTTCATTATGAAGAACTAAATACTTATTTGGTCTACATAAACCTATCGTGGAATAGCATTTGTCCATTTATACTACAGAATAGTTGTATCACTTTTCAGGAAATGATTGTCAAAAGGTAGAATTTCTGGATCCCTGGCAGTCCAGTGGAATGGACTCCATGCTTCCAGTGTGAGAAGCTCAGGTGCCATGGATACCTGGTCAGGGAACTAAGATCCTGCAAGCTGTGGAGTGCAGCCCCCTCCACCCAAAAGAAACAGGTAGAAAGGAGTCTCTGAAACGGCGGTAAATGAGTAGTCCTGAAGCCACAAGTATAACTAGTTTATACCCAATCAACAGAGAATGGCTGGTGTTAGTATGTGGGGGGAGGACTCCCCTCCTCCAGGGAAGCTGCCAACATGTGCTGAGTGGCTGAGCCTGACTCCTGTTACTCTTCCTCCCGCCTTCTCCTCGGTCCTGCTTTACTGAACAATCCACTCCCTTACACTCTATCTTCACTGCCTCCAACACAGGAGCTCTGTTCTGTGATGGTTTCTGGCTTCAAAGTTTCTCTGAGTGGAAATCACTGGAAGAGAGCACAAGTGAAAGGAGAGCTCTAGAAGTTTCAAAACCTTTGAATGCAGCTCTGCTATTTAACAGCAGTGTGACCCTGAAAAATATCACAAACACTGAGGAGATGGATATGGCAACCCCCTCCAGTATTCTTTCTTGAAAATCCCATGGACAGAGGAGCCTGGTGGGCTACAGTCCATGGGTCACAGGAGCTGGACCTGTCTGAACCAACTTAGCATGCATGCAGGCATGCATTCTATCTTGATCTTCTTCTCAAATATGGGGAAAATAACAGTAGTTTTTCATAGGACTACTGTTTGGATCAATAAGTCCATATTACAAGAAGCACAAAAGTGTGCTTGGTGCAAATAATCAGGACAGTGAGTCCCAGAGTAGCTGCCCACAGGGAGCAGACAGGACAGCTGGCCTGAGGCAGTGACTGAAAGGCAACACTGGAAAGATGCTAGGTCTTTGGTAAAAATATTTAACTTGGGGGCTACTTTCACAGTATATTAAGTGTGTGAACTCTCGTGTGCTCAAAGCTGAAGACAATTCCAATTTCTGTGTTTCAGACTTCTAGAAGTATTCTTAAGAAGTCACAGAAATTCTTTGAGGAAGAAGGATTAGTAGAAAATGCTTTGATCTATCATGAAAATAAATAATAGGGAAATCATAGAGATTTCTGCATTCACATGAATGCAGAAAATCACACACATTACTCCTTAATAACGTTTCCTGTTCTTTAGTGTGAGTACTACTCTACTACTTCTTGAAGACATTTCTAAAATCACCTTCTCAACTCTCTGTTGGGTTTCCGTCTTTCAGCAGCAAGGCACAGGCAGGAAGAAAAGAGCAAGGGCCATGCAGTGTGAGGTTCTGCTCTCCATCCCTGAGCTGTCCTGGGTTTGATCCTAGTCGTTTTCCATAAAGACTTCAGTCCCTAAGTGCTGGCAGTGTCACCTCCTAGAGTCGGTCCTTCTCAGAAATTAGTGCCTTTAGAGGAGAGACTGCTACAAGTGTATGCAGGTGTCTTATAACGGAAGCAAGAGTCTTTCTCTGAATAAGGGGCCATGAAGTCAATTTTATTTGTCAAAATATATAAACCTTACACATGCATACTGCCAACTGTCCATGATAACAATGGCTACATTAATCCATATTCAAGACCATAGAAGCTCTTATATGTTCTCACACCTTGACCAAAACAGGGTCTTATCATCTTTTTTAGTTTTTGCCCATCTGACTGGTGACACATAGCATCTAGCAGCAACCATTAGTTTTCCTTTTCCTAATTGATGGCAGTTGTTACCAGTCATACTCCAGGAAAACAGAAAATTCCTTCCAGCCTTCTAGTCCACCCTTGGAACTGCTATGGGAAAGAAAAACAATCTGCAGCCAAAGGAGAAATGTCCTGGAAGGAACTACAGCCCCAGCATCACAGAGTAGCATTGAGGAGAAGAGCTGTGGAGCTGAGACGTTAGTTTTAAGACCACTGCACTAGAACAGATGACAGCCTTTCCCCATCATATCCACTGGAAGTGCAGGCCTCCTCTGTGAATTTCTGATCCATAGAGAATGCACCCACTGCTCTTGCACTGTCTCTTTACCCAGGTAAAGGAGCTCATGATTCATTTTCGTTCAAACTCCGTGATCTCCAGCTGGAAGACACACAGATTGCAAGGTCCTCAACCAGATCCAGGCTGCACACTCACACTGCACTCCTGCCATCTGGCTGGTATCCAGTCTGAATTTCATTTGTGACCAAAAAGTTTGAGGTTTTCCTGTATTCAAAGCCCAGAACTGTCTTCTGTTCAACCTGATGAACTAGGTCATGACCTGCTCTAGTTTTCAGGCCTTTAAAAATCTATCTTGATGATGATGTCTTCCAAAGATGCATGCTGGAATCATATACCCAACTGCCTATTTCACAGTTGGTGTCTACTGAGCACACATTATGCTGAAATCAAAATCATTTTAATTGCAATTTTTTAAACAACTTATCCATATGAGAAGACATTTTGAAAAAGTTCATGAAACTCTCCAATGAAAAACTGACTTAAAAAAAATGCTTAATAGATGACCTTTGGTTAAAAGAAATGAGAGGAAAAAAGGATTTTGTAAATTGAGATGAGTTGTTCAAAGTAGTTACTGGGTCATAAGTCTGTCAAATATGGCTTTCGCTCAGATGAAGAGAGAGATACAAAGAAGTAATATTGAAAACATTACTGATGATTTTGCTTCCATTAAAGCCAGGAACTTAAAGTACTGGTGTGGCACAAGGAAAATAGTTGAATTTGATGTGAGTTGAAGACTTATACATTTTAAAACATTTTTCAACCAATGAACATGACAAGAGAAATTAACTATTTATATTAATGTTAAATGAAATAATTTTCCCTTTACCTAGGAGCTTCTTTAGAAGTCTGTTTTGTCCCCAAGTCTTCCCACTGGAGGGTCCCAGTATCTAGTAGATTCCCATCCAGATTGTAGATACCTTTCCCCTTTCCCTGAATTACTCCTTTGCCCATTAAACAAGGGCTTCCCTTGTGGCTCGGCTGGTCAAGATCTGCCGGCAATGAGGGAGACCCTGGTTCAATCCCTGAGTTGGGAAGATCTCCTGGAGAAGGGAAAGGCTACCCACTTCAGTATTCTGGCCTGGAGAATTCCATGGACTGTATAGTCCACGGGGTCGCCAAGAGTCAGACACGACTGAACGACTTCCACTCACTCCAAAACAACCCCGAATCTGAAAACATACCACAACATGCTGTGATATCCAGCCGTCAATCGCGGCATTCAAGGGCACCGGTGTGAAACGCTCTGGCTAAAGTCTTCTCCCAGGAAGGGGAGGATGGACGCAATGGTAGCTTATCTAGAATTTGGAGGTGCAGAAATCAAAGGCTCTGAGCGACGCGGCGCAAAGCTCGCCTGGGCAGTGGGCCCGAAAAGGAAGTTTCCTCTCTGTTCTCGCGGCCCCAAGCTCTCCCTGGGCCCCGGCGGCGCCTCGCTCCCGTCGCGGCTCCTGCCCACGGCCACCCGCGAGTTCTCCCCGTGGATCTGATGCCCCAGGGGGCAGCCCTGCAGGCGGGCCCGCTGGGTGGGCGGTGCGGGTCTGTCAGTTACTGAGAGATCGGGCGCCCCCTCCCGGCCGCTGGGGCGCAGCAAAAGGAGTTTGGAGGGCTCCGGAGTTAAGTGCAGGACCTGAACTGCTTCAGAGAGGCCCAGGTGAAGTGCTGAATTTCTGCACTCCTGGTCTCCCTGCTGATGGCAATGGGGAGGCTCTGCTCCATCCCTCACATTTCACCTGTTAGCTTAGGTCGTCTTCTATTCTTTTTGTCATTTCCCAAATTCATATAATTTGGAAGCAAATGTTTGTTGCTGAACCACAAAAGACACCAGGATTCTTGGCCTCTGGAAAAGAATTCAATCCAGGGCCAGTAACGAGGCTGGATGTCTCAGAACTTTTGTGTAACAAAGTTTTATAAAGTATAACAGAGATAGAGAACGCTTCTGACATAGACATCAGAAGGGGGCAGTAAGAGTGCCCTGTGCTAGTCTTTAGCCAGATGTCACATAGCTACTGCTGCTGCTGCTGCTGCTGCTGCTAAGTCGCTTCAGTCATGTCTGACTCTGTGTGACCCCACAGATGGCAGCCCACCAGGCTCCCCTGTCCCTGGGATTCTCCAGGCAAAAACACAGGAGTGGATTGCCATTTCCTTCTCCAATGCATTCTGCTAATTAGAGAAAGGAAATGTCTCAAAACTCAGAGAAGGGCACCAGGCCCCTCACCCACAACATGCATTGAGATAACATTGGCACCAGGTGAGTCATCCCCGGCCATAAAATAATTGACATGAATCTTGAAGAAAGGCAGATTTCCAAACAAATATACAGTTTCATTAACACAGATTAGGAGAACAATGTATAACAGACTGGTTTGTCAAGTCGGTTCTGAGCCTTTAGGTGGAACTGACTTGAACACAGAGTCTAGGGCAAATACACAGTATATTAACAGCTTAAGACAAACATTTCCATAAAAAAAATGCATTGGTTAGCTCAAGGTTTGGGAAAAGTTAAGTTCAGGTGGAACCAGGTGTCATTATGGCAACACAGAATTTGAAGAGAAACCTCTATTTAAATTTGTATAGAGAAGGGGAACAAATATAACACTAGTTTGTTTCCTCCTGCCGCTTAAGAGAGAGAGAAAAAATGTCTGACACTTGGAGCCTGTTTCCTCTGTTTGGAGACCCCTGGCCTTCCTGCCCGTTACCCTCTCAAAAGCATTAAGTATTTTTTTTACTTACAGTCACAAGAGCCATCAGCTTGGTGTTTTCTACAGAGGATTCACTGAAATGTTTCTAACCCAATCTCCTGCTGGAGTCAAAACTCATAAGGATCTTGTCCATCATGTATCCCCAATTTATGGTGAGGATTCATTGCACAATCTATATGAATCATCTTGGACAGTTAAACATGATTATTTTATAATTATTAGAATTATTAATTTTTTCGATCACATTTAGACTTTCAGTAATAACTACCAACTGATAATTTCATTTTGCTTATTATACAAAATAATCAGATACGTTGTAAATCGCTCAGCTTATCTAGAATTTGGAGGTAGATGTGAACTAATGGAAATAAGAGGTTTGTCACATCGAGGTATGAAACAACAAGGGTGCATCTCGTATTAGAAATGAACTAGGAAATTAAGTGAGGGCTCAATGCACGCAGTGTGCCCAGGCATCACGGTCTAGATGAGCAGTTTGGAATCTGACATGTTAGGTTTTGAAAACTGGATGATATTTTATTCAAATTAAGTCTTGGCAGGAGGCTCTTCGAAACAAAACTATTAACTCAGTTTCAACTATGCTGGAAGTATTGCGTGAGTCCCTCACAAAGGCTAAGGAGTTTGTAGTTGTTGTCACTGTCGTTTCTGATAAACACTGATAGTCTGTGAAATTTTTCTGGCAGGTCCTTGGTAATCATGTCCACGGTAGTCTTGTAACATTTAATTAGCAATCAGTTCAGGAAGGAGGTGCAATAAAAAGTGAGGGCAGCATCACGGAACGTGTTCTTACTCCTCACTAATATCAAGAATGAAATATATGCTAGTGAATCCTTGCCATAAACACAGTACCTTGGTATCTCCTTACTACCGTGTTACAGACTGAATGTGTGTGCGTTCCCCAAATTCATGTATTGAAACCCTCCCCGTTGACTTCCCTGATGGTCCAGGGGCCAGGACTCCATGCTCCCAAAGCAGGGAGCCTGAGCTGGATCTCTCGCCAGGAAACTAGATTCTGATTGGCAAGCAGGACTTCCCATGGCTTAAGTAAAGATCCTGCATGAAGCAACCAAGATCCAAGAACCAGCACACATCGACTAAGACATGCCACAGCCAAATAAACAGACAAAATAAATATTTTAAAAATTCTTAAAAACCCACAGAAACCCAACCCATCAATGTGATAGTACCGAGAGCTGCAATATTAGGGAGATCATGAGGGTTAGTAATCAATAAAATTCAGGTATTATTTTTAATGTCATAGTTACTATTAGCTAGACTAAGATCAGGCTCTTTTGGAATCATTTAATTCCCTTTCATTCTAGTTATTTCAAAGCATATTCTCTTTGCCCAGGTGGATTTATCACCTACTCAGATGATCAGCAAGGCTGGTCTCGTCGACCCTGCCAGAGAGCACTAGTGTTCGAGCAACTGGGGCTCTGATTGCCTGTCTCTGGTGAGCTGGTGAGTGTGACTTCTTCCTCCTCCCCTTATACTGACCACATGCTGATTCAAGAAAAGAAAAATTAGGTGGCTGGTCTTACAAAGCTGAGGGCAGTCAACAGATCAAGGACTTGTCCTTCTTTGCGCTTCTGTAAGAAGCAGCCCTGTCCCAGCCTTTCTGCTGTTCATATTGGCCTCATCGTTTCCCTCTGCCTCAGACTTGTCCCCAGCTGTGCTGCACTGAAGTTTGCTAACTCAGAACACGTCACTGGGTCAGGGGAAAACCACTTCCCTTCTTTCATATTCACGACATTGAGACTTACTCTTGTTTTCTTGTTGCCCACAAAAAAACTGTGCAATTTTACTTTCTAGAAAATGTGCAAAGAGAAACAAAAAAAATCTAACGTCTTGAAAGCGATAGAGATGCAGCCCCTCTGGCTTCTTTACTTCCCTTTGCTGTTCTCACATCATCATCAATTACAACCGCAACAGGAGCAATGAGACAAACCTTGTCCAATAAGTCAGTCAGTGCAGTGCAGTTCAGTCGCTCAGTCGTGTCCGACTCTTTGCAACCCCATGAACTGCAGCATGCCAGGCCTCCCTGTCCATCACCAACTCCCAGAGCCTACCCAAAATAAGTCACAAACTGAATATAAAAAGTCTAAAGGAAAAATTACACTCAAGGAAAGAGGACTATTTCTCCTGATCAAGTAGGCTGGGTCTCACTGCCCTGCATTCTCAGAGGAACAGAGATGCGTGGTGGAATCAACTGCCTGAATGAACAGCTGTAACTCACTAGATTCCGTGACATAAGCTTCCAATAAGAGACAACAGCAATACTGAATCTCCATCCTCCAGCTCAGAAAGTTAGAGCAGAACAAGTGTCGAACAGTTTAAGTAAAAGAGTTGAATAATAAAAACTATACTTAGCCGGGGAGATATTATTTATCTACTAAAAGCAAAATAATTGCAGTTGGAAATCCCTCCACCAACTTGCACAAATGCACTTTTGCTCTCAAGGACTGAGCTTTGCTGAAACTTTGGACACCTGGGGAAACGGGTCAGAGAAGAAGAGGTCACCACTGACAACTAGGGTCCTTCACACAAACACTGCAGGTGAAAGTTGATGGTTCACGAAGACGATTTATTTTCCTAACAAGTAAACAAGCCCTCCACAGAAAGGAGATGTTTGAGTCCTCAGGATGTGGTGAGTCTGCCCTAAGGGAGGGAGTCCAGCAGGTGAGCAAGGGGACTCTGTCACCCAGAGGACAGGGGGTGGCGCCATGTGATCTCTCCTGTGTGAGTGAGGTGCTGCTGGGGAAATACAATTATCCTGGAATCAGAGTCTCCCCACCCATATTATCTGAGAAGAACCAGAATTCTTGGTAGGGGTATTGGCCGGGCCAGCAAAGGACAATAGGTCTTCAGTATGAAAACGGTGGAAAGCAAGCGTGATGTCTGTAATAGTCCTGACTTCATGGTTCCCTGAAGCACAACCACATGGACCTGCAGGGACGTGTTCTAGAAGGAAGAGAAACATGAGGGAGCTCATGGACTCATAATAATCAGCCTCTTCTCTAAATCAGACACTAAAGAAAACCCATCCTTTGTTTCAAACAGTTTATTTGCTAGAGTGACCTGGTAAATCCCTGATAAATACAGAGCCTGCCTTCCAAAGTAAAGGAAGAAACAGAAATTGAGCCCAGGATCAGGGCCAAAAATGTGTTCATGGAACAGAGAAGAGCTACATTTACACATGAAGGAGAAAGAGTGGTAATGTTTGTGCTGAGAAAGCGACATCATTTCTGATGTAAGACAAAGACCTTTCTCATTTGATTGATAAATATCCATTTGGGTGGGTACTTTTGAGGTTATCGGGAAATAGATAAAATTACTAGTTTAGACTGATGACAATTTCTTTGACCATATTCAGAATAAACAAATAAAAATCAAAAAAAGGAAGTAAAAGTGTATAGAAATGATTAGAAAATGAAAATTACCATGTTTCCTATTTAATGGCCTCGCTTAGAAAGCATGGCATCAGAGAGCCTACCTCAAGGTTGCACCTGACACCGTCTCAGCCAGCCCAGCGGCAGCCTCATCTTCCCATGGCCTTCGTGCTCTCTCTACTCATGGCCCTGGTGCTGGTCAGCTACGGCCCAGGAGGATCCCTGGGCTGTGACCTGTCTCCAAACCAAGTGCTGCTTGGCAGGAAGAACCTCAGGCTCCTGGGCCAAATGAGGAGAATCTCCCCTTGCTTCTGTCTGCAGGACAGAAAAGACTTTGCTTTCCCCCAAGAGATGGTGGAGGGCGGCCAGCTTCAGGAGGCCCAGGCCATCTCTGTGCTCCATGAGATGCTCCAGCAGAGCTTCAACCTCTTCCACACAGAGCGTGCCTCTGCTGCCTGGGATACCACCCTCCTGGAGCAGCTCCGCAGTGGACTCCATCAGCAGCTGGATGACCTGGAGGCCTGCCTGGGGCAGGTGATGGGAGAGGAAGACTCTGCCCTGGGAAGGATGGGCCCCACCCTGGCCGTGAAGAGGTACTTCCAGGGCATCCGTGTCTACCTGAAAGAGAAGGGATACAGCGACTGCGCCTGGGAAATCGTCATAGTGGAAATCATGAGATCCTTCTCTTCATCAGCCAGCTTGTAAGAAAGGTTAAGAATGATGGATGGAGGCCTGAACTCACCTTGACGTGACTCTCACTGACTAAGATGCCACATCATCTCTGGACACTCATCTGCGGCCATTTCAGAAGACTCTGATTTCAGCTTTAGTCACAAAATTTATTGAATTACTTCAGCCAATACTTTGTCAGTAGTAAATGAATATACATAAATTTTTTTGGCTGCAGGTGCATCAGTCCTGAAGTGAAGACTGCCCTGATTTTATTGTTTGTTTGCTTATTTATTTTGTTATATTTATTCTTTTATCTCTTCATATTTATTTTTCCAAATAAAATATTTTTCTTTACATTGTATTAAAATTTAACAAATACATTCACATTTTTATTTCATTAAATTTGTAATTTGCTTTATTTATTAAATATTATCAAGGTGAACTTCTTGAATTTTTTACCAATTTATGTTTAATTGCTAGGTAAATTTGAACTCTTTTGTGACCCCATCGATTATAGCCCACCAAGCTCCTCTGTCCATGGGATTCTCCAGGCAAGACCACTGGAGTATGTTGCCATTTCCAGGGGATCTTCCCAACCAAGGATGGAATCTGGAATCTGCATTTCAGGCAGATTCTTTACTGTCTGAGCCACAAGGGAAGACACCTGTTTGAAAGAAATGAGAGAAAAAGGGATTTTGTAAACTGAAATTAATTATTTACAATAGTTACTGGGTCATCAGTACAGTTCAGTTCAGTTCAGTCGCTCAGTCGTGTCCAACTCTTTGCGACCCCATGAACTGCAGAATGCCAGGCCTCCCTGTCCATCACCAACTCCCAGAGTCCACCCAAACTAACGCCCATTGAGTCAGTGATGCCATCCAACCATCTCATCCTCTGTCGTCCCCTTCTCCTCCTGCCCTCAATCTTTCCCAGGATCAGGGTCTTTTCAAATGAGTCAGCTTTTCCCATCAGGTAGCCAAAATATTGGAGTTCCAGCTTCAACATCAGTCCCTTCAATGAACACCCAGGACTGATCTTTAGGATGGACTGGTTGGATCTCCCTGTAGTCCAAGGGACTCTCAAGAGTCTGCTCCAACACTACAGTTCAAAAGCATCAATAGAGAAAATATCTTAACTTGATATTTAAGACTTATAAAGTTTAAGTTATTCATAATTACTTATAAATTATAAGAATCTGCCTGCAATGCAGGGGTCCCCGGTTCGATGACTGGGTCAGCAACATTTCCTTGGAGAAGAACTAGGTACCCACTCCAGTGTTCTTGGGCTTCCCTAATGGCTCATCTGGTAAAGAAGCTGCCTGCAATGTGGGAGACTGGGTTCGATCCCAAGATCTCCTGGAGAAGGGAATGCCTACCCACTCTAGTATTCAGGCCTGGAGAATTCCATGGACTGTATAATCCATGGGGTCACAAAGAATGACTGAATGACTTTCACTATAAATTTTGAATATTTTTTAACCAATTAACATTGCAAGAGAAATTAACCATTTATATTAATATTAAATGAAATACTTTTCAGTCTCAGTCTTGTCCCCAAGTCTTCCCACTGGAGGGTCCGAATATCTCGTAGATTCCTGTCCAGATTTCAGGTGCCTTTCCCTTTCCCTGAATCCCTGAAAGAATTAGTCTTTCTCCACAGAAACAATCCTGAATTTGAAAATACTTCACAACATGCTCTGATTTCCAGCCATCAATCACAGCATAAAGGGCACCAGTGTAAACCGCTCTGGCCAAAATCTCCACCTAGGACGGGGAGGGTGGACATGAGGGCAGGTGCAGAAATCTAAGAATCTGAGAAAAGTAGCATTAAAGCTCCCCTGGGCGGTGGGACCTAAAAGGAA
Organism: Budorcas taxicolor; assembly: GCF_023091745.1. Classification (NCBI taxonomy): domain Eukaryota; kingdom Metazoa; phylum Chordata; class Mammalia; order Artiodactyla; family Bovidae; genus Budorcas; species Budorcas taxicolor. The sequence continues at coordinate 26,187,371 of NC_068917.1, read as the reverse complement.
GCTTCCTCACTGCTCTCGCGGCCCCAGGGGCTCCCCGGCTATGGCGGGTCAACGCTCTTGACGGGGACTCCTTGGTTCTCCCCTGGATCCTGCGCAGGAGTTCGCGGCGCTGGACCTGGAGGCGCGTCCGGTCCATTACTGAGAGTTCAGGTGCACATCCCGGCCGCTGGGGCGCAGCGAAGGGAGCTTGGAGGACTTAGCTTAGTGCAGGACCTGAGCTGTTTCACTGAGACCCAGATGAAGTGCTGAATTTCTGAAACTCTGGTCTCCCTGCTGATGGCAACCGGGATGCTCTGCTCCATCCCTAACGTTTCACCCCTTAGCATATGTCGTCTTCTATTCTTCCAGTCATTTCCCATATTCATGTATTTGGTAGCATGAAGCATTTTTAACCTAAATCCACAAGAGCCCTGTCAGCTTGGTGTTTTCTACAGTTCTCAATGTTTAGTTGCTAAGTCTTATTCGACTCTTTGTGACCCAGTGGACTGTAGCCTGCCAGGCTTCTCTGTATGGGATTTCCCAGACAATACTGGAGTGCCTTGCCATTTCCTCCTCCAGAGGACCTTCCCAACCCAGGGATCTAACACTCTTCTCCTGCATGGACACGTGGATTCTTTAATCCGCTGAAAGATTCTTTCCCACCAGGGAAGCATGTTTCCTACAGACTCATTGAAATGTTTGTAATCCAATCTCTTGCAATAGCTATAATTCTCAAGGGTCTTATCTATCATGCATCTCAAATTTATGGTGATGGATAATTGAGAAATCTATATGAATCATCTTGGACGGTTAAATATGATTCTTTTATAATTATTAGAAATATTAATTTTGTCAGTCACATTTAGACTCTCAGAAAGAATTACCAGTTGATAATTTCATTTTGCTTATTACATAAAATAATCATGATACTTTGTAAATTGCTCAATTCATCTAGAAATCTGGAGGTAGACGATAAACTAATGAAAATATAGAGTACTGTAACAGCAAGGTAAGGAAAACAAAGGCACAATGTGTGTTAGTGAAATAGGAAAATAAGCGATGGTTCAATACAGACAATTTGCACAGGTGTTTATGGTATGGATGGGGAGGTGGAGTTTCGAATTTGACATAATAGATTTTGAAACCTGGACTTGCCATTTTTTTTTTTTTTTTTGCCATTTTCTTATTAGGTTGTTTTATTCAAATCAAGTCTTAGCAGGTGGCTCCTGGAAATGAGAATATTTGCAACTCAGGCTCAACTGTGTTGGAAGGATTAAGTGTCCCTTTGAAGGGCTAAGGAATTTGTAGTTGGTGTCAACATCATTTTTTATAAAGACTGAAAGTCTGTGCAATTTGGCAAGTTCTTGGTAATCATGTTCACAGTAGCACTGTACATTTATTTAGTAATCAATTCAGGATGAATGAGCCATAATGAGGGATGACAGCATCAAGGAATGTGTTATCCTCAAATAAATATCAAGAATGAAGTATATTCTAATGAATCTGCAATAAACACAATGTCTCGGTATCTTCTTGTTACCATGTTACAGGTTGAATGTGTGTGTGTTCCCAAAATTCATATATTGAAATCTACCTCCACCATGCAATCATATCAGGAGGTGGGATATTAGAGAAATCAATAGGGTTAGAGGAGATTATGAGGGGGGATTCCTCATGCACAGGATTACTGTCTTCATGAGGCTCACAAGACACTTTGCTTCCTCTCTGCTCTCCACCATGTGAGGACATAGAGAGACATTGACAATCTGCAACCCAGAAGAGGGTTCTCAACGGACCTCCACCCTGCTGGCACCCTGATCTCACACTTGCAGCCCCCAGGATTGTGACACATAAAGTTCTGCCACTGATGAGCCACCAGAGGCTGGGACCTGTTAGAGCAGCCTGAACCAAGACACAGGGCATGGCACATTTAGCTCCTGCAGTCCACTAGTTGAGGTTGTGTGTAAATACTTCATGTTCAAAGCATACATGACAGAGAAGAAATTGTCATGTGTAATTATTCTCAATCCCCTTCTTCAGAAAGAAAACTGATAATCTGCACTCACAAGTAAAAACCATAGAGTCTGAATCAGAGAGGGAAGAATGATGGCCCACCTGAAGAACATCTAAAGGACATTAAGAGCACTGATGAAAGAAAGGAAACAGCAAGAGAAATTAGGCAACAGGAACGAATGCTCTGCCTTCTAGTTCTTCCCAAGGGACAATGGGAAAAATATACCTAAAATAATTTTTATTTTAATATATTTTGAAAAACACTTGGATATTTAAAAAATCATTTAACTGTTTAGCCAATTGTTCCCTATCTATGGCATGATCCAAATATTTGCATGAACCATTCCTTTAATCAGTAACCAGTCAGAGAGGGGGCAGTGAAATTAACCAATTTGCTTAACTTCATGTTTTGGAGAAAGTCAGTAAATTTCAGTACCTTGAGAATTAAAATATTTCCCCTTAATTCCTGAGTTTTCCTGCCAACTTGTTCAAGAAGAAATCTGTTGCTTTCATGTTTTAACTTTTTTTTCTTATTATCCATAATAGGCCAGGAAATATTTTTTTTAGTTTAATCTGTACAGGGATAAATATTCTGAAGGCAGGAAGTAACAGCTCCCCGGTCCTTGGCGCTGGTGGTGGCCATGCTCTGACTCACCCCCAGGACATCCTGGACACCTTCCAGGGGTCCTATCACCACCACCAGGTTCCCTGTCTCTGAGCTGTGGCTGGATGGCGCCAGAAGGGACCCGAATTGGTAAAATCGACCCCAACTCACTGACTCCTCACCTGAAGCCCTTCAGTAAATGGAATCCTTCCTGGAAAATAAACCACAAAGCTCCAGGGAAGGCTTGGAAAATGCAAGGTTCTGAGCTTCCAACCAGAGAATACTGTCGGTGGCAGGGCTACAAGGCTCGCTCTTCAGCTCTCAGCACGGTGAAAACAAAAAGTTTCTCCCCGCAATAGTAAATCAGGATCAAAAGACTCACTGAGGATGCTGTGCCCTGATGGTCTGCAGAGCCCAGAACTGCAAACTCTCCAAAGTGGGCATCCAAAAGGAACCCGAGAAAAAGAGCTCTTTGGCCCTCCTACAGCTGTCTGGAGAAGCGCACTGTCCAGGGCTCAAGGGAAGGATATTTTCTTGCTATTTTTGAGTTGCTAAATACAGTGCTCAATCCTGTCTGACTCTTTGTGACCCCATGGACAGCAGCACGCCAGGGTTCCCTGTCCTTCACTATCTGCTGGAGTTTGCTCAAATTCATAACCACTGAGTTGGTAATGCCATCCAACCATTTCCTCCTCTATCGCCCTCTTCTCCTCCTGCCCTCAGTCTTCCCCAGCATCAGGGTCTTTTCCAATGTGTTGGCTCTGTACATCAGATAGCCAAAGTACAGGGCTTCCCTGGTAGCTCAGATGGTAAAGAATGTATCTGCAAGTGCGGGAGACTCGGGTTTGATCCCCGGGTCAGGAAGATCGCCGGAAAAGGGAATGGCAACCTACTCCAGTATTCTTGCCTAGAGAATTCCATGGACAGAAGAGCAACTGGCTGGCTATGGTCCATGGGGTCACAAAGATGAGACACGACTGAGCAACTAACGGTTACTTACTTATTGGAGCTTCAGCTTCATTATCAATCCTTCCAATGCTTTTCAGGGTTGATTTCTTGACTGGTTTGATCTCCTTGCTATCCAAGGGACTCTCAAGAGTCTTCTCCAGCGCCATAATTTGAAAGCATTGATTCTACTGCACTCAGCCTTCTTTATCCACCTCTCACATCCATACAAGACCATTGGAAATACCATAGCTTTGACTATACTGACATTTGTTGTCAAAGTGATGTTTACTCTTTTTCACATGCTGTCTAGTTCTGTCATAGCTTTTCTTCCAAGGAGCAAGTGTCTTTTAATTTTGTAGCTGCAGTCAATGTCCACAGTGATTTTGGAGACTAAGAAAAGAAAATTTGTCACGGTTTCCACTCTTTCCCCATCTATTTGGCATAGATGTCAGAAGTTTAGGTGTTTTGATGTTGAGTGTTATGCCAGCTTTTTCAGTCTCCTCTTTCACCCTCATCAAGAGGCTCTTTAGTTCCTCTTCACTCTCCTCCATTGGATTGGTATCATGGTATTTTAGTATTTATTCCTATCAAAGTTGTTAAGAATATCCATAAGTATGTCAACAGCTAAACAGAAAGGAATGTTATAAAATTGAGATGAATATTCAGCAGACAGGGAATTAAAAATTGATTTCTGAAAGGAAACAAAGTTAAAGTACTTCAAAATAAATATGAAGAAAATAGCCTAAGATTTTCAATGATTTTGAGTTTTGAAAGATTTTTAAGCCTATCTATACTGTGGTATTATTATATATTTTTATATGAATTTCATATGAATATGTAATTTGGTACATTACTATTTATATAAATACATATTCTCCATTAAAAGTCATTCTGCAAACTCATTCATAAAGTTAAATAAAATTCAATAGCTTTTACATTTAATGTACACCGTTCATTTTATGGCATTGTTAACCCTAGGGTGAATACAACAAGGAGTTTTGCACTTTGTTTTTCCATGTATAAAGATATGCATGGAGTATAAAGATATGCATGGAGTACAAAGATGGATCCACAGCATAACTGTGTTGTCAAAATTTCATGGTGGGGTGATTAGGAAAAAAAATAATCTCAGAAGATTTTGTCAGGAAGGAAAGGCAATAATGAAAAGAATGTTTGCGAAACACTGTCCTAACCCATTTGGAGAGTGCAAATTGAAAAGCAAAAACAAAAATAGCAAGTAAGAGGGAACTTTCAGAAAATGGAAACCATGGGCTCCTATTTAACACACAGGCTTGAAGGAAGGGCTTCAGAGAACCTAGAGAGCAGGTTCACAGAGTCACCCACCGCCCCAGCCCAGAAGCATCTGCAAGGTCCCGATGGCCCCAGCCTGGTCCTTACTCCTGGCCCTGCTGCTGCTCAGCTGCAATGCCATCTGCTCTCGGGGATGCCACCTGCCTCACACCCACAGCCTGGCCAACAGGAGGGTCCTGATGCTCCTGCAACAACTGAGGAGGGTCTCCCCTTCCTCCTGCCTGCAGGACAGAAAAGACTTCACATTCCCCCAGGAGGCGCTGGGTGGCAGCCAGTTGCAGAAGGCTCAAGCCATCTCTGTGCTCCACGAGGTGACCCAGCACACCTTCCAGCTCTTCAGCACAGAGGGCTCGGCCGCCGCGTGGGACCAGAGCCTCCTGGACAAGCTCCGCGCTGCACTGGATCAGCAGCTCACTGACCTGCAAGCCTGTCTCAGGCAGGAGGAGGGGCTGCGAGGGGCTCCCCTGCTCAAGGAGGACTCCAGCCTGGCTGTGAGGAAATACTTCCACAGAGTCACTCTCTATCTGCAAGAGAAGGGACACAGCCCTTGTGCCTGGGAGGTTGTCAGAGCAGAAGTCATGAGAGCCTTCTCTTCCTCAACAAACTTGCAGGAGAGATTCAGGAGCAAGGACTTACACACACCTGGTTCAACACGGAAGTGATTCTCATGGACCAACAGACCACACTTCCTCCTGCGCTGCCACGTGGAAGACTCATTTCTGCTGTCATCATGGCCTGAATTGATTCAATTTGTCAAAGGTTTTCAGGAAGATTAAAGGATCACATGCTCTACTCTACAGGAACTACTCCCTCACAGATACTCAAGCTGATCTATCTGCTTATTTATCTACATGGACATTTATCTACTTTAATATTTATTTATCTATTTATATTTACTAAAATTATTTTGTTCATATAATATTATGTATGTATGCTTAAGGGAAAATACATATTTTATATTTAGTCAGCTTATAATTTTTCTCGTTCATTAAGTTTTTACTATTAAAACACATCCTTTGCTTTTTTCTTTAAAAAAGAAACACCAAGCTGAATTGCACAACTTGATTAAAGAATTTATTTTACAAGTCCTTGACCCATTTTTTTTATATGCAGATTAGAATGAAAAATACACTTCCTTTTGCCAGGTTACGTGTTGCTCTCAAAACATAGATATAAACATAACTAATTCAATCATTTTTATAACGTTGATTTTTTAAAAGGAAATTATATCAAATCAATAATCAGTTAATTCATATTAAAATGTTAACTATTTTAAAAATAGTACTAATTAGTAGCAGAAATGAATATCAGTTAGGTTGAGTTCCACAATAAAAGGGAGAAAATTGGAATACTGCCAGTAGAATATGGACCAAGCTGTGGAGGATATAAAAAGTTAACCACTATAGGTAATAAGTAAACATATCAGTGCAAATGTCCACTGGATATTGGAGATGGCAATTTACAAGCAATTTCATTAAATATAAAGCATGGAACAGAAAAACCGATCAAATCGGAAAAGAGTATAAAATGAGAAAAGGACTTAAAATTGAGTCCTATGAGCTCAACCTTAAAAGGGAGGGAACACCACAAAGGATTCTTGTCAACTGAAAGAATACTGGCAACATGACTGCCGGGAGTTCAGTTTTTCGGGTGGACTTACTGAGGATTCTAGCCAAGAGGAGAGAGTCTACGCAGCTCTGAGGAACTGCTTCAAGGTTTTAGAGGGGTCAGTATGTAAATGTGATTGTGGTAAAGGGGTTACACGCCATCACTTGGTAGAAGGTGGCTGAGAGTCAGCAGGAACAGGCATCTCCATGAATGATTGTAGTGCTCTTCTACCTATGAGAAGTTGCAAAAACGGTTCATAACTTTTTCTCAGGAAAATTACCTAACTCTCTGCTGGTCTGTTGTGTTAGTTTCCCAGAGCACAGAGTGCCTCTTTCCTGATCTCCACCCTGAACTTCTATCAGAGCCTGCTGGAGGCCAGGGAACACAATGGGTATAGAAGAAGATGCCAAGTGACATTTTAGCTGTCATCTTAAAGGAGAAAAGTCAGAGTTCATGTGGCTAGAAATTGATGCTCTTCCTTTGTTCTTAAACTCACGAGAAAAGTCAAGAATTTAAAATACAAAGATCCTAGGGGTCAGCTCTTATAGGGTTAATAAAGTGATTTTACTGTATCTCAATGAAAAAATCACTCATAAAATCTTAGATTTACCACCTCATGGCTTGTGGGACGTCATTTTTCATACCAGGGACTGAATCCAGGTCACAGTGTGAAAGGGCCAGATCCTCACCTGTAGCAAAGTCCCACTCACTTATTTATTTTTTTCAATTAACAGAAAAATCTATTCCCCTCTAACTACTCAAGAGCAATTTTGTTTGTTTTGATTAGACCTTAAAGAGATTTCTCTAGACCAAAGACCACCTCCCTTATTGCCCTACAAAGCCATTTAGCATTTGCAGGGGATTTAAGGGCTTTTTGTCATCTCATTCTCCTCCTTCAACTTATTTTGTTGGTTTCCCAGTATCATGTCCATTTGAACCCTTCACTCTTTTAATGGGCTTGTTCAGACAAATCATCGTAAAGCTCCTTAGGTGTACCTTTGTATTTGGGACATTGGGAATAGTTCAATGCTCCAGATTGATATTTCTCTCCAGTTGTATAAATGGTGTGATCCAAATAGGGTTAATGAGAGATCTGAGTTAATATTTTAAAGAGCTTAAAATGGCAAGTCCATTAGTAGCAAACAAAATTCAGTTATTACTTGTTAATATTATGATTACTATTACCCAAATTAACATAATGATCTTTGGAATTATCTGATTCCCTTTTATTTAATTCTAGCTTTCACAAAGCATCTTTGCATTGCTGAGTGGATTTATCACCAGTACAGATGCTCAGCAAGGCTGGTCTCCACGATTCTGCCAGAGAGGGTTAGTGTTATACCAGCTGAGGTTCTGCTTATCAGTTTCTTATGAGCTGATGGGTGTGACTTCTTCCTTCTCTCCTGAAACTGATCTTACATGGATTAAATGAAAGAAAAATGAAGGAACTGATCTTGCAAAGCAAAAGGCAGTCAACCGACCCAGAACATTTCCTTCATTGAGTTTCTGGCAGACCCAGCTCTGTCCCAGCCTTTCTGTTGTTCATACAGGCCTCATCCTTCCCCTCTGCCTCAGCATGTCCCCAGCTGTGCTGCACTGAAGTTTGCTAACTCAGAATATGGCATTGTGTCAGGGGAAAGCCACTTCCCTTTTTTCATATTCATGACATTCAGATTGACATTGGTTTTCTTTTGGTCTCCATTGGTTTTCTCATCTCAAATTTTACTTTCTAGGAAAGGTGCACAGAAAAACAAAAAAATCTAAAGCCTTGAAAATGATAGAGTACAGCTCCTCTGGCTTTCTTAACTTCCTTTTATTTTTCTCACCTCATAATGAATTAGGACTAGAGCAGGAGCAGTGAGATTCATCTTGTCCAGGATGTCAATATAAATTAAAACAACTTCAACTGAAGAATCACCCACAAGCAAAGAAAGAAGGCTATTTCCCTCGACTGAGAGGCGTGAGTCTCACTGCCCTGCATTCTCAGAGGAAGACAGAGACACAGGAACAAAGGAGCCCAGTGGAATCAACTGACTGAATGAATAACTGAAGCTCACTAGGTTCTGTGACATAAACTTCTGATGAGAGACAGCAACACCACTGAATCTCATTCCTCCAACTCAGAAACTCTGAACATCACACGTGTTCAAAAAATTAGGAGAGTTGAATGATAAAATCTACACTTGGTAAAATGAAAATTCTCTCTCTACTAAAGGTAAAATAATGGCAGTTGGATAATTCCTCTGTCTACTTGCACAAATGCACCCTACTCTCAGCATGTGGGCAATACTGACACTTCGGACACTTGGGGATATGGGCCAGGAGAAGAGGGGTCACCACTGGGAACTCGGGTCCTTCACACAAACATTCCAGAGGAGAAGGTGGGGGTTTAGGAAGACCATCTATTTTCCCAACAAGTAAACAAGCCCTCCACAGAAAGGAGATTTTTCGCATCCTCAGGCTGTGGTGAGCCTGTCTGCAGGGAGGGAGTCCAGCAGGTGAGCACGGGGACTCTGTCACTCCAGAGGACAGGGGGTGGCGCCATGTGATCTCTCCCTGTGAGTGAGGTGCTGCTGGGGAAACACAATCATCCTGGAATTAGTCTCCTCACCCATGTTCCCTGACAAGAACCAGGATTCTTCTGGGAGTATTGGCCCAGCCAGTGGAGGACAACAGGTCTCCAGTATGAAAATGGTGGAAAGAAAGCGTCATGTCTGCAATAGTCCTGACTCCATGGTTCCCTGAAGCACAACCTCATGGACCTGCAAGAACGTGTTCTAGAAGGAAGAGAAACATAGGGGAAGCTCATGGACTCATAATATTCAGAATCTTCTCTAAATCAAACACTAAAGACAAACATCATTTATTTCAAAGAGCTTAATTACCAGAGTGAACTGGTAAATATTTTATAAATACAGAAATACAGAGCTGAGGGAGCCTGGTTTCCTATGTAAAGTAAGAGGGAAAAGTGGAGCCTAAGATCAGGGCTACAGATGTGTTCATGGACAAGAGGAGAGCAACATTTATGCATGAGAGACAAAAAGCAATAATGTGTGTAATTACACACATACATCACTCCTGAGTTAAGAAAAAGACCTTTCTCATTTGATTGATAAATATCCATTTGGATGGGCACATAGGAAGTTATTGGGAAATACACAATATTAATAGTTTAGATTGATGTCATTTTATTTGATCATATTGTAAATACATAAATGAAAATCAAAAAAGGAACTAAAAGTGTAGAGAAATGACTAGAAAATGAAAACTACCATGTTCCCTATTTAATGGCCTCACTTAGAAAGCCTGGCATCAGAGAACCTACCTCAAAGTTCCACCAGACGCCGTCTCAGTCAGCCCAGCAGCAGCCGATCTTCCCCATGGCCTTCGTGCTCTCTCTACTCATGGCCCTGGTGCTGGTCAGCTACGGCCCAGGAGGATCCCTGGGCTGTGACCTGGCCCAGAACCACATGCTGGTTGGCAGGAAGAACCTCAGGCTCCTGGGCCAAATGAGGAGAATCTCCCCTCGCTTCTGTCTGCAAGACAGAAAATACTTCGCTTTCCCCCAGGAGATGGTGGAGGGTGGCCAGCTCCAGGAGGCCCAGGCCATCTCTGTGCTCCACGAGATGCTCCAGCAGAGCTTCAACCTCTTCCACACAGAGCGAACCTCTGCTGCCTGGGACACCACCCTCCTGGAGCAGCTCCGCACAGGACTCCATCAACAGCTGGACGACCTGGACGCCTGCCTGGAGCAGGTGACAGGAAAGGAAGACTCTGCCCTGGGAAGGACGGGCCCCACCCTGGCCGTGAAGAGGTACTTCCAGGGCATCCATGTCTACCTACAAGAGAAGGAATACAGCGACTGCACCTGGGAAATCCTCAGAGTGGAGATGATGAAAGCCCTCTCGTCGTCAATCAGCTTGCAAGAAAGGTTAAGAAAGATGGGTGGAGATCTGAACTCACCTTGAAAGGACTCTCACTCACTAAGATGTCACATCAGCCTTGCACACTCACCTGTGGTCATTTCAGAAGTTTCTGATTTCTGCTTTAGCCACAAAATTTACTGAATTACTTAAGCATATATTTTGTAGTATTAAGCAAGGATGTTAAAAACTTAGCTCTAGGGTCATCAGTCCTTAAGCGATTATTTCCCTGATTTATTTATTATTTATTTATACTTGTCATATTTATATTTTCATATAAGGATATTTGCCTTCACATTGTATTAAGATTTAGGAAATATGTTCAGCTTCCATTTCATTAAATATGATTTTTTATTTATTAAATTCTTATCAAACTCTTTTAGTTTTCTTTTTGTGTGTGTGAGATCAAATTTATTCTGCTCTCTTTTAGTGGATGGCATTTCCAAACATATTTTTACTGAATGATTGAATAAACAAAAAATGAACTAATCCAGCAATGAGCATTTATGTAGAAAATCCTGTGTTTTGATGAAAGAAATCTCCACAGGTGAAGATCTCCACTGCCTCACTGGAAACATATTTGTGCAGTGGTCTCTGTGTAGAAATCCAGACACTGAGTCTGTTTATTCTTAACACCTAAATTCAATCTTCAGTATTCTAAACAAAAGTGAGTAACTGATGGTAACACTTCTCTACTCATTCATTCATTCAGTTCACGTCACATGTATTAATTGAGTATCAAAGTGGCAGATGGTGGAACTGCCTTAAGAAACACTGATAAATAAATCTCATTCAGTATCTTCTATGTTCAAACTTTCAGTCTCATAGAGAACGATACATAAAAATAATGTATTTTTTAAAAATCTCAATTATATTAAAAAATCCAAAAATAAGTAATGGAAAACTGGGTTCTCACATCAGAAGATACTTACAGTAACTTTTACAGGTAATTTTCAGGGAAAAAAAGAGGGATACCTTTGCTATGGTACTTGCTGCTGCTGCTGCTGCTGCTAAGTTGCTTCAGTCGTGTCCGACTCTTTGTGACCCCAGAGACAGCAGCCCACCCGGCTCCTCTGTCCCTGGGATTCTCCAGGCAAGACCGCTGGAGTGGGTTGCCATTTCCTTCTCCAATGCACGAAAGTGAAAAGTGAAAGTGAAATCTCTCAGTCGTACGTGAGAGGTACGTAATTGTAGAAGCCTGAATGGCTGTTGGCCAAGTGGGTCTACAATAAACAAATGCCACGGGTATAAGTGCTGATTTGAAATTCTTTACTGTATGTCTTGGAGAGGGAAATGGCAACCCACTCCAGTATTCTTGCCTGGAGAATCCCGTGGACAGAGGAGCCTGTGGGCTGCTGTCCATGGGGTCGCACAGAGTCAGACACGACTGAAGCACCTTAGCATGCATGCACGCATTGGAGAAGGAAATGGCAACCCACTCCAGTGTTCTTGCCTGGAGAATCCCAGGGACAGAGGAGCCTGGTGGGCTGCCATCTATGGGGTCGCACAGTCGGACACAACTGAAGTGACTTAGCAGCAGCAGCAGCAGCGTTGTGAGTCTGGTAATAAGGACATGGGGATGGATGTGCTCGCTTATAAATAGAATAGACAATGAGAAGAGGACCCTCGGTGTTTAAGGGTCAGGCAGAGGAGAGTCTGCGACAGGCACTGAGGCAGGGGGCAGGGCAGCGAGAAGGACACAAGGATGACCAGGGGAGAGACTACTGAAGGGAAGGCGTGTGCTTCAAAGACACAGTGGGGCCTGCAGGGTGGGTGAGGACTGAACTGTGCCAGCGGCCCTGAAACATACGCCACCAGTGACCATAGCAGGATCTGGTTTAGCAGAATTAACGGGGCAGAAACCAGATGGGAGTAAGTGAAGAGGAAGGGGGATTAAGGGTGCTGTGTACAGACAACGATTTTGCAAACTTGTTTGTGAAGCAGAGGAGAGAAATAAGGTGGAACTTTGAGGAAAGTGTAGCTTACTATCTCTGTGCATATTTTTTTATGTTTTTGCAATATGTTTTCTGAGAGTTATTTTGAAGAATGTAGGAAATGACAGAAACATGAGTATTTTAAATATTTTACTATTTTAAATCACTATTTGGCTAACATAGCAATTTCTCATTTTTGTAAATAATATCACTTTGTGGTGGACTTGTCAGAGTGGAAAGACAGAGAAGCGCATGCAGTGATGAACAAGTCATTATTTCCCTCAAGGATCATTATGCTAAATTTGTGCCTTATTCAACTCATAGTTTTAGTTCAATCATCAACATATTGCTTTTGTGACTTGACATATGATAAGCTTTTGTAGTACTGTACAGAGGATAAATGTATTTTTCAGTTTTCCTATTCTAAAATCCATACTAAAAACATAAATAGACATCTAATGGGTATCAAGGTCATGTGCAATCATAGCACTTCACACACAAAGATGTCTGCCAAATATTAAAAGATATAGTATCAAGTGACAATGTATGTTGTGCTAAAATCTAAAGGATTTTGGCACAAAGAGATTATACACTTTCATACAGCTTAATTTGGCAGGATGCTATTTTAAACCAAATGGTAAAAGTTTATAAAGCTCTACTAAAACCCTGCATAAACCCTTCTTGAAATAAAACAGCTTGTTCGGGGAATTCCCTGGTGGTCCAGTAGCTTAGACTCCGAGCTCCCAGTGCAGGGGGCCTGGTTTCATCCCTCGTCAGGGAACTAGGTCTCAGGCGAAGCTAAAGATCACACTGCAAGGATGATGGAAAACCTTGCAAGCAGTAACTAAGACCCACCACAGCCAAATAAATAAACAAAACAAAAACAAAACAGCTTACTCATAGGAGGCCTACCATGTTGCTTACAACAAATGAAACACAGTAAGTTTGAAAGTATGTTGCCCGCACGCTTAGTGGTGTTCAACTCTTGCTTGAACTCTTTGCGACCGCATGGATTTACCCACCAGGCTCCTCTGTCCATGGGATTATCCCACCCAGAATCCTGGAGTGTGTTACCATTTCCTCCTCCAGCGAATCTTCCCAATCCAGGCAAAGAACCCCTGTTTCCTGTGGCTCCTACACTGTCAGGTGGATTCTTTACCACTGAGCCACCTGGGAAGCCCTGAAAGTATGTTAATAAATGTAAATGCTTGGGATAGATATGAACTCACTTTCTGAACTTGAACATAAATGGGAAAACAGGAATTAGAAATTGGAAATGCAGGAATAACTGGATGAAAGTATCAATTATTATGGGCTATAAGCATATTTTTAAAGTTAGATTATAGACGTCCTGATTTCAACTTTGACATTTAGATATGAATATGAAAATCCAAACTAAGTGCATTCACATTTTGAGTATTTAACAAAGGAACTTTATTTTCATGGAAATACATCTGATATGCAAAAAGCAGCCACTGACTTGGCTCTAACGTATTTTGATGATTTAGGTTCTGCAGAAATTCATTTTAAGTGGTTTCAGGCAAGATGTGGGGTTTTTTGGTGGTCAGGTGGTAAAGAATCCCGCTGCAATATGGAGACCTGGGTTCAATCCCTGGGTTGGGAATATCCTCTAAAGAAGGGAATAGCATCCATTCCAGTATTCTTGCCTGGAGAATTCCGTGAGCTGAGGAGCCTGGCGAGCTACAATCCATGGTCTTGCAAAGAGTGGGACATGACCAGGCGACTAACACACACACACACACACACACACACACACACAAGCAAGATGCAACATCAGTAATTTGTAATATAAAATCAGTTTTGTGTTTGTATCTTCCCAAGTGACTCACAAATTCGATTTAGTGCAATCTTAAGCAAAATCAGAAGTGACCTTGAAAATTTATAGCAAATACTAGTCATAGGGGGATGCTGCAAAAGAAATTCCAGTGAGCTGAAGTTAATTAAAAATTCTTTAAAACCACAGAAAATGTCAAAATAGCAATTCTGAATAATGACAAGATAATTAAAGAAGCATATTTTGAAAACTGATTAGTTTCCTTTTATTAGAACGAAGAAAAAAGTATAATGAATTCTGGTTTGGGTATAAATAAAACATGTAAATTTTTAAAGGTGCTGTGAATTTGAATATTAATAATTGACAGTATATAATAATTATGCAACTATTAATAAATAATAGCTTCAATATTTAAAATTTCAACGTTAATCATTAATAGTATTTTAAATAATAGTTTCAATATTTTAAATGTTGCTGTGCATTTTAATGTTAATAATAGTTTATAATAATATATGGTTATTAATATTAATAATATTTCAATAATAGTTTCAATATTTCTCCACCAATTTAAAGCTGTAGGAAAAATAATCCATTAAAAATCATAAAAGGAAGCCTATAGAAACAAAGCTTACCTCTGCCTCGGGCTCCAGTAAGTTTGAGCCGCGCATCAGCTGTGTCCCTAAGTCATTCCACTCGCAGGACTGGGGGACCCCATTACTTGATAGATACCTGTCCAGATTGTAGATGCCTGTCCCCTTTCCCTGAATTAGTCTTTTCCCCCAGAAACAACCTTGAATCTGAAAACATACCACGACATGCTCTGATTTCAAGCCATCAATCGTAGCATCAACAGGCACGGTGTAAACCGCTCTGGCTAAAATCTCTTCCCAGGAAGGGGAGGGTGAACGCAGGAGCAGGTGCAGAAATCAAAGGCTCGGAGCGATGCCGCGGCAAAGCTGCCGTGGGCAGTCGGGCCCGAAAAGGAAATTTCCTCACGGCTCCGGCGGCCCCACGCGCTCCCTGGGCCCCGGCAGCGCCTCGCCCGAGGCCGAGGCTCCTGCCGACGGGGACTCCCGGGTTCTCCCGGTGGATCCCGCGCTAGAGTTCGCGGCGCTGAACCTGGAGGCGGGTCCCGCTGGGTGGGCGGCGCTGTCGGTGCGTTACGGCGAATTGGGGTGCGCCCTCCCGGCCGCTGGGGCGCAGCCAAACGAGCTTTGGGCTCACTTGAACCGCAGCAGCGCGTGCCATTTCTCCGTGGTCCGCTGAATCACTGAGCGGAATGGCAAAATCTGTTTGCTAATGGTGCTAGTGATACCTTGCTTCAGCTTCTCCTGGGCTCAAAGCTGTGAAAAGCAGGAAATCCTCCGTTTTGAGATGTCAGATCAATCACGCAAGCATGACAGGACCGGCTTTCATTTTCTTTTTTTTCACTACAACTAGGCAAGCCACCTGTTTCTATCATTGGATTCTCAATCTGTTCCAGATCTTAAACCTGTTCCACTCAGAAAACTACAGTATAGTTTGGAGTAAGACCTGCTTGTTAAATTATTCTCTAGCCAGTCTGGAGCTGGAGCAGAAGATGAAAATAGACAGTCTTCTAGCTTGTCCTTGCTTGGGAAAGTTGTCCCAAAAGTGCCTCCAAGGAGTCAGCAGCTATTTAGAAGAGGAGGACTATAGCTGCCTTGCCTTGGAGATTGTCCAAAGGATGAGTGAAGTGTGCTTTCCCCATTGAATAAATTTCACAGAAAATTCAGAAAATAATAAAATGATTCTCATAATTCTCTAATCAATTATGTTAATACTACTGTTTGTCAAATCCAAGCAAGCAATCTAGATTGTATTTTCTGTATCAGCTACAAAAAATCTGAAATTCAAGGCTTTATATTTAAAATCCATAGGGTTTCCAAAAAAAGAAAGTTTCAGAAATGTAAATGATTTACGCTATTTTTTTAACTTATGCTTCTTTAAATAACCTCGTTATAATAAATCATTTATCTTTTTTGTTTTTTTGGAAGGTATATGCTGTCCCTTGTGTCGACTTTAAAATTATTCATGTCCTAAAAATTGAGAGTTATGTTTTATTCAATGGGAAATTTTAGGACTTCAAGCCTGGGAGACAACATCTGAAGTCATCCTGAGAGGACTGCCCCGAGGAGGCATGGGGAAGACCCAGGTTACCTAGAAGTTTTGCAACAAAGGGCAGGTAGTCTGAACATCAAAAGATTATCCCGAACTAAAATTAGATATGCCCAGTAAAGGAATTTAGCAGTTTTCTATGTATGGAAGATGCAAGAGTCTGGGCTGACCGGAATCATTCCTTGCTCTGCACCTTGGCTGTCTGGGGCCAGTTTCTTGTGTTGACACATCCTGATCTTCTTTTCCTCAGGGCTCACTGTAGGGAGTGGCTACAGTATGAGGGCTGCTAGATGGCATGTGTTCTCCTTCCAGAGTTCCTTCAGGGCTCACAAGCTCCTGGGAAGGGCTGCAATTGCTGATTACTGTAACATCCTTGTTTACTAATATGGCAGGAAATATTCCATTTCTTACTAGAAGCTGAGATGTAACTTTTCATGGCAAACTTTCTTCATTATTTTGTTACAGACTTTGGTCTGTTAAGGTAATTAATATTAGCTGCTCAAACAGAAAAACATGAAAATAACTGCATTTTGAGCACAATAGAGGTTTATCTTCCATCCATGTTAACACCTCAGTGTAAGCATTCCTGACCAGATGGTTCTCTCCCAAACAGTGAATCAGGGACACTTCCCTACAATGCCTTTGCTATCAACAATATGTGATTTTAAATGTCTCTGTGGTGTTGGGTTTATTCCTCTCCTTGGTAAAGGGAAAAAGCCTGATGGAGTACATGGCTGTGTTTTCAAAGGCCAGACCTGTGCAAGGAAAACATGACTTCCAACCATGTTCAACTGGCCAGAATTCATTCTCATGACCATTCCTCACTGTAAAGAGACCAGGAACGGGAGTCTAATTTTGTGGCTGGTGGGAAGAAGATTCAAGCTTGCTGAAGAAGAACCCTGTTCATTTTTAAACTATGTGCACTAACGCTGTTTTTAGAAGAAAGAGCTAATTTTCTTGCTGGTGTACATTTTATCCAAGAAATTCTGACTGCAGATCTGATTCCACAAATTAAAACCAGGCAAGGCATGTGAGAATGAGAGAAGAATGCACAGGTGTTTACAACATTGTTGGCCCTGTGGTTCCCGAGGGCATAGGTTAAAGTTGAAACACACCTGCTTCTGGGTTGAGAGCATGTGTGTGCGTGTGCTTAGTCACTCGGTCATGTCCAGCTCTTAGGTGGGGTCCTTACAAATCAGTCTCTGCTGGCTCGTAGCCATGCTGATTACCCTACAGCTCTTCCTTACCATTCATTCGACCTCTCAGCAAGGCCCTGGCAGAATGCTTCTGGCCTGTTATTAATTACTTGTAAGCTGTAGGCTAAGAGCTTATCCATTCATCTCTGCTCCCCGCGCAATGTATAAGGGTAGAAGGGGTTAGTCAGGATGGACTACCTTGAGTTTCAGTCTTGACTTCATCACTTGGTAACTGTGTGGCCTCAGGCAAATTACTGAGTATTCTAAAGCTTTTTGTCTTTACTGGAAAGTGTACATAATAAAAACGATACATCTACATTATAGAAGTGTTGATGTACACTTTACAATCAGGTGAATTTTCAGTAAGATGAAAAACGAGAGTAGAAATCCGAACCCTTCAGGAGCTCTGCAGCGTTGCTGTCACCAGTGTTCCTGCTTTCGTTTTCCACAGGCTGGAGGCTTTAGGAACTGGACAAGGTAGACGGTCATTGTCGCCAGTATTCTTATCCTCAGGTTCTGTGAACTTTCGTTTCTAAAAGTCGTCTGTCTGAGCCCATCAAACAGGACTCGTAGAACCTTAGAGACAACCAGATGTGAGTAGGAAATTGTTACTGATGAGAAAATACAGACTCAGCTTCAGTGATTTTCCTTATAGCTCAAATGGTTCAAAATAGTACTCAGAATTGAATCCAGGTCTTTCTCACTTCAAATCCAGCACAATCTTGCCGCTTGATCTGCTACCCTTCTATGGTGGGAAACACAAGCAAGTCTCCTATACCGTGGACGATGTGGACAACAGCTTTCAACACAGGCATTTTGTTAATGTGACTGCAGCCTTGGAGTCCAGGTGAAGGCTGATATTATAACCGGGAAGAATTAATTTTAAATTTGCACTGGATCTGCTTCTGTGACTTTAACCCATTTTTGTTATTATAAACATCCATAATGGCCTGCCTCAGGGAGATAACCTGACCCTGCCCATCTGTGAAAGACTAACTGTAAGGAAGTAAAACGAACACATTCCCCTGCCTGGGGCTTGCCATTCTAGGGGACATTTGCAAGTGTGCAGAGTTAAAAGTCTTTTTATTCTGTTTCCTCCCGTGCATCTCTGTTCCATAAAGGAACCTGGCATCTAGGCCTAAACAAGATGTTTATTTTGAAGCACTAGCCTCCCATCTTCTCTGGCTGCCGGCTCCCCGATTTAAGTCTCCTCCTTGCCTCAACACTTCCTCCCTCGGATTCGCTGACCTGTTGTGTGGTGAGCAGAGCAAGCATGGATTCGGTAACAATATGAAATTTAGACCTACCGAAGATCCTTGACAAGGGTGTTGTCGTGCCTGATTCTTCCAGCTTAACAGCACTCATGAATGGGAGTCAGGCATGAAAAATGAAAGCCTAGTTGTGTTTCTCCCCTTGATATCACTGAGTAGGTGAAAGATTTCATCATCCTACCATCTTTCAAGCTAGAAGTATCACTGCCATGCCCCTCAGTACCCCTCAGATGCAACAGGTCACCATATCCCAGAAGACAGGTCACCACATTCCAGAAGCAGAAGTCTGCTCAAATCCTGACATGAATATGAACTCCGGGTCAGCAGAACTGTGGAAGAAAGGGCGGATTGCTCACTCTTCATACTCCTATCTTTTCCACCTCAGAGTTCTACAAAGGGACAGGAACTCAGGCTGGGCTAGGCTAAGATGTCATCTCAGGAGAGGGCTGTGGGACAACCTCTTGGGGAAGGAATGTCAACAGGTATAGGTATAGTCAGGTCCAACTTGCTTGAAAGGGGCCTGGAAACTGAGCTCCAAGAGATGGAGCTGAAACCTGGTTTTCTGTAGTCCAGAGATTTGGAATGTTTACAGGAAGGTTGTTGAATCTGGCTGGAAAAATTACATTTCTAGCCTCATCATGAGCTACTCATATCACTGTGTATTTTTTTTTTCCCACAGTGAATTTTCTTCTGGCTCTGAAAACTGTGGTGCTTGTGATCATGACATAGCTCCTGTGAGTCCACGGAGAGAAAAAAATATCCAGTGAGCATATGCTTTCAAGGAATTCTTTCTAAGAAAGAAATTATCATACTTCCCTAGTGGTACAGCGGTTAAGAATTCACCTCCCAGTGCAGGGGACATGGACTGGATCCCTGGTCTGGAAGATCCCACAGGCCCTGAGGCAGCTAAGCCTGTGTCCCATTGTTATGCCCAGAGTCCGAGTCCCCAAAACTGAGAGAATAAGACGTCCACAGCAATGCAAAAGCATAAAGGGGTTTATTACTAGCTCGAGCCAGGGCCCTGGCTACATCCAACACAGTGGAATAAGGCCAGAGCCCCGAGCTCTGAATCACATTTACTTTTATACAGACGGTTCTTTGTTCCTGTAACAGCATAGCTGATTGGTTAAACCGTATGCGCGCACGGGACTTTTAACCTTGCATCCCTATCCGGATTGGCTCAGGTCTGGCGCCGGCGGGGGGCTACGGGGATTTTTTCTGATTCATCAAGCTACACTGCCTGCGGGAGTTCCCAGTGCCTCAGCTTTCCTAGAGACTAAACCTCAGGCCTAGCCTGCCCCTTAGAGCCTGTCCTGGCTTCAGTTTGGTCCTAACACCATAACTACTGAGCCCGAGCTCTACAGCCCATGAGTCACAAGAGAAGCCACCACAGTGAGAAACTTCCTTACCACAACAAAGAATAGTACCCCTTGCTGCAACTAGATAAAGTCCAAGCACAGCAGTATGACCCAGAGCAGCCAAAATATTAATTTAAAAATTAAAAAATTGTATATTTAAAAAGAAAGAAATTAATGTGCAGAACTTGCAGGTAATTGATCATAGAGGTGGGGGAGTAAATTTGCATTGCAGAATTCAAGGATCCTTTGAGAAAGCAAAAAACAAAACCCCAATGCCTTCATCCCAAGAGTCAGTTATTACAGCTTGTCTTTACATGGTGCTAGACACAATGTAAGTCAGCGCAGGGATAACATTTACAAATAAATTGTTAATTAAATATGTGTCTCTTTTTTGGTTTAAAGTATACAAATATGCCAGTTATATGTGTAAACCTACTTTGGAGTAAGATGAATATGTGCATCCAAAAGCATACTTGTCACATTACTGGGATCACTACTATGAATAAGAATTTGTTTTGCTTTATTTCTACTTTTTTTTTTTTTGCTTTTAAATTAACAGGACATCAAAATGTTCTTTGCGTTCTAATTTCTTGCCTTCTTCCCAGCTGAAGTTCGAGAGACCAGTATAGCCAGGCTCTAAGCCAGTATTTGACTATATCCCATAGGTGGCAGTAAAACTCCAATTTCATATCTTTTGTTCAGGAATGCATTACTCACTAGTCAAGTAAGACTCCAAAGCTGAGGGCCTGGAGCACAGGCAGGAGGTTTGCCTAAATCTTCCTCTCACTGCTTTAGCTTGCTCCAGTCCAACGCTGGATAGTGGATCCCTAAAGAGAGGCCATGAAAGGCTTCCAGGAACAGATGGAGAGCATGGTGCCCTGCCCTTATGCTCTCCCTCAGACCTAACTTGATTCACCTGCTTTCTTGGTTAAAGCTCACAGGGTAGCCATCAAAAAAGAGTAGTTTATGTGACACTCTGGTAGATCTTCTAGTTGTTTCCTTAACTCTATTTGTGGCTGGATGCAGATTCAGTATGTCCTGAAAAACAGGTCAGAAGCTGTAATCATTAATGATAGCCAACAGTATCATCATCATTCAAAAAGATTTTGATTCTCAGGATGAGAACTGTCTTTAGATAAGAATACCAGACTCATTGCTATATCTTCATATGCTCCATCTTACAATGAGAATTGTTTAAGTTGATTATGGCCTTACTGACCACAGGACTCCAAAAAATTTTCCAGCCATCACATTTGAAATACATGGCATTAATTTTGCCTACTGCATTCAACTTACCATCATGACTTACTACTGCTAAGTCGCTTCAGTCGTGTCCAACTCTGTGCGACCCCATAGATGGCAGCCCACCAGGCTCCCCCGTCCCTGGGATTCTCCAGGCAAGAACACTGGAGTGGGTTGCCATTTCCTTCTCCAAAGCATGAAAGTGAAAACTGAAAGTGAAGTCATTCAGTCGTGTCCCACCCTCAGCGACACCATGGACTGCAGTCTTGCAGGCACCTCCGTCCACGAGATTTTCCAGGCACGAGTACTGGAATGGGGTGCCATTGCCTTCTCCGACCATCCTGCTAAGCACATTCAAAATTAACATGTTTTTATTTTCTTAAATAAACCGCCAATTTATTTTCACTAGTCTTTTAGAGCCTCTTGTCTGCTTGTACTTGAACATAAATTCAGGTGCATACCCATTCCCATCATGTCTCCTATGAACACTTACCCTATTGGCTAAAAGCAAGAGCCCCAATAAGAACTAGAAGGGAACAGTAAAATCGGTTAAAATTACTTTCAAAAACGTATTTATTTATTTTTGGGTGTGCCATGCAGGTTGTGGGATTTTAGCTTCATGACTAGGGACTGAACCCAGGCCCACAGCAGTGGAAGTCCTAACCACTGGACCACCAGTTCAGTTCAGTTCAGTCACTCAGTTGTGTCCAACTCTTTGCGACCCCATGAATCGCAGCACGCTAGGCCTCCCTGTCCATCACCAACTCCCAGAGTTCACTCAAACTCCTGTCCATCGCGTCAGTGATGCCATCCAGCCGTCTCATCCTCTGTCGTCCCCTTCTCCTCCTGCCCCCAAGCCCTCCCAGCATCAGAGTCTTTTCCAATGAGTCAACTCTTCGCATCAGGTAGACAAAGTATTGGAGTTTCAGCTTCAACATCAGTCCTTCCAATGAACACGCAGGACTGATCTCCTTTAGGATGGACTGGTTGGATCTCCTTGAGGACATGGGACTCTCAAGAGTCTTCTCCAACACCACAGTTCAAAAGCATCAATTCTTCAGCACTCAGCTTTCTTCACAGTCCAACTCTCACATCCATACATGACCATGGGAAAAACCATAGCCTTGACTAGACGGAGCTTTCTTGACAAAGTAATGTCTCTGCTTTTGAATATGCTATCTAGGTTGGTCATAACTTTCCTTCCAAGGAGTAAGCATCTTTTAATTTCATGGCTGCAGTCACCATCTGCAGTGATTTTGGACCACCAGGGAACTCCCC
This sequence comes from Budorcas taxicolor, assembly GCF_023091745.1. Taxonomy (NCBI): domain Eukaryota; kingdom Metazoa; phylum Chordata; class Mammalia; order Artiodactyla; family Bovidae; genus Budorcas; species Budorcas taxicolor. Next base: position 26,164,775 of record NC_068917.1, on the reverse strand, counting down.
CAATAGGTTAATTTTTGCAGTATTAATTTTGCAATTTTTCATTCAAAACACAAAAGAAACTCTAAATTGCTTTCAAAAGTATACTGGGTTTAAATCAATGGCAATGGAGAATTGAAAGGAGTATGGCAAGTGTCAAAAAAAATATGTAAAAGGGCTTCCCTGGTGGTCCAGTGGTTAAGAATCTGCCTTGTAATGCAGGGGACACCGGTTTGATCCCTGGTCCAAGAAGATCTCACATGCCTCAGAGCCACTAGGCGCGTAAGTCACAACTACTGAGCCTGTGCTCTAGAGTCTGGGAGTCGCAACTACTCAGCCCATGAGCCGCAACTACTGAAGCCTGTGCACCTGCAGCCCCTGCTCCTCAATTAGAGAAGCTGCTGCAATGAGAAGCCCAAGCACCACAACTAGAGAAAGCCCGCACAGCAACAGAGACCCAGCACAGCCAGATAAATACTAAAACAAATTAATTCAGTAGCTTTAAGAATACGTAAAAGTAATATTAACAGTAAAGCAGAAATCAATGCACTTAAGACCCAGATATACAGCACTCAAGATAATAAATACAAGCTACTTATGAATGAAAACATCTGTTGATTGCTTTAAACATAAACCCCACTATTACCTTGAAGAGGAAGAAAAGCCGAAATTCAAATAATACTAAATACTTATTAATACTAAAACTACAACAACAAAAAAGATGGGCAAATACAGAGCAAGAAAATATAATGAAGGATGTAATTAGAGGTGGCAATGTTAACGTCAATGAGATCTTGATAAATAATTAATATCAATATTAATGTCATTAACATCCAGGACAATTCAATTAAAACATGTTACATTTGAGAAACAAGGTCAATATACATGGAAATGCAATTGGATCTATAATTAAATTTTAAAAGCATGGAACTAAATTTCAAATATTATAGGAGATTTAGTGGGGAAAATGCAGCAATATGTAGTAATGCAAACAGAAACATGGTAGCACTGAAATTTAGTCCAGTGCAGTACGTTGGTAAAAAAATACAGAAAAATAATAGAGAAAAGAAGGCCTGAAATATGATGTAAAAGACTATAAACCAGAGGTTTATATACAGGGCCACTATCACCTAGACTAGGAAATACAACTTCTATCAAACATTTATAAATCACCCATGAAAGTTATCATATATTAGACTACCCAGAAAATACCTATAATTCCTCCAGAGCAAACATATTATAAGTTGCATGCTCACATCAGAATGCCTGCAATTAATATTAAAATAGGTGGCGCTAGTGGTAAAGAGTCAGACACCACTGAAGCTACTTAGCAGCAGCAGTAGCAGTGGTAAAGAACCTGCCTACCAATGCAGATAGACATAAAAGACCTGGATTCCATCCCTAGGTCGGGAAGATCCCCTGGAGGAGGGCACAGCAACCCACTCCTGTATTCTTGCCTGGAGAATCCCTTGGAAAAAGGAGACTGGCGGTCCATCAGGTCACAATGAGTCAAACACAATGGAAGCAACTTAGCACAAAAGCAATCATTTAGAGATTTTAAATCATCCTGATAAATTATGGTCAAGTCAGAATTAAAAAATGAAATGAGAAATTTAGTAAGTAATGGAAATTCAATCACTATTCTTCAAATTTGCGGACGCAAAGTTGCAAATTCACAGCCTTGAGTGTGTGCATGCTAAGTTTCTTCAGCTGTGTCTGACTCTTTTGCGATCCCATGGACTATAGCCTGCCAGTCTAGCTAGTCCTTGACACTAGCACCATCTGGGAAGCCCAAATTGGCAGCTTTAGGAAACATGAATTGAAAATAGATTGGCCTCACTCATTAAAGGGCTTCCCAGGTGACTCATTAGTAAAGAACTAGCCTGACAATACAGGAGATACAGGACATGCCAGTTCCATCCCTGGGTCGGGAAAATCCCCTGGAGGAGGAAATGGCAACCCATTTTAGTATTCTTGCCTGGACAATTCCACGGACAGAGGAGCCTGGCAAAATACAGTCCATGGGGTTGCAAAGAGTAGGACACTACTGAGCAACTGAGCAGACATGCACACACTCGTTCAAGTCAGTAAGACAATTCAAAAAACAGTAAAAGAAATAGGAAAAGGTAACATTCATTAAACGTTCCCTCTGCACCTGGGACTGTGCTAAACACTTTACAGGAAGTATTTCTATCTTCTGAACGACCCTCCCAAGCCATTAAACAATAACTGGTTCTCTTTAGCATGTGCTTTGATACCCTCATTTACTGAGTACCTACTATGTGCAAGAACAACAGACCATAGGTGCTATGAAGTAGCAGAAATGTGATTCAATTACAGCCAGAACTTTCCCAAATCTATACACATTCCAGTGTGACAGAATTCAAAATCAGATTAATAAACTAATTCATCATGATTAAAAGCAAGAGAGTTCCAGAAAAACACCTATTTCTGCTTTATTGACTATGCCAAAGCCTTTGACTGTGTGGACACAATAAACTGGAAAATCTGAAAGAGATGGGAATACCAGACCACCTGACCTGCCTCCTGAGAAATCTGTATGCAGGTCAGGAAGCAACAGTTAGAACTGGACATGGAACAACAGACTGGTTCCAAATAGGAAAAGGAGTACATCTAGGCTGTATATTGTCACCCTGCTTATTTAACTTCTATGCAGAGTACATCATGAGAAACACTGGGCTGGAAGAAGCACAAGCTGGAATCAAGATTGCCAGGAGAAATATCAAAAACCTCAGATATGCAGATGACATCACCCTTATGGAAGAAAATGAAGAACTAAAGAGCCTCTTGATGAAAGTGAAAGAGGAGAGTGAAAAAGTTGGCTTAAAGCTCAACATTCAGAAAAAGAAGATCATGGCATCCAGTCCCATCACTTCATGGGAAATAGATGGGGAAAAGGTGGAAGCAGTGTCAGGCTTTATTTTTTGGGGGCTGCAAAATCACTGCAGATGGTGACTGCAGCCATGAAATTAAAAGACGCTTACTGCTTGGAAGGAAAGTTATGACCTACCTAGATAGCATATTCAAAAGCAGAGATATTACTTTGCCAACAAAGGTCCGTCTAGTCAAGGCTATGGTTTTTCCAGTAGTCATGTATGGGTGTGAGAGTTGGACTGTGAAGAAAGCTGAGCACCGAAGAATTGATGCTTTTGACCTGTGGTGTTGGAGAAGACCCTTGAGAGTCCCTTGGACTGCAAGGAGATCCAACCACTCCATCCTAAAGGAGACCAATCTTGGGTGTTCATTGGAGGACTGATGCTGAGGCTGAAACTCCAATACTTTGGCCACCTCTTGCGAAGAATTGACTCATTGGAAAAGACCCTGATGCTGGGAGGGATTGGGGGCAGGAGGAGAAGGGGATGACAGAGGATGAGATGGCTGGATGGCATCACCAACTCGATGCACATGAGTTTGGGTGAACTCCGGGAGTTGATGATGGACAGGGAGGCCTGGCGAGCTGGGATTCATGGGGTCACAAAGAGTCAGACACGACTGAGTGACTGATCTGAACTAATCTGGATCTTACTTCTGGATAAGATCAACTTTGAAGGAAACTTTGCTAGGCTTCTTTTAAAAGGTCTTCTTTCTCCTGCCTCTAGATACCCTCTTGGAAGAGCTAATTAGGCATGAAAGATACCTGAGTTTATATGCATGGTTCTCGCCTTTGGCTCTGCTGCAGAAATTTATAATTTGTCAAATTTGGTTTCATTTGCCCTCTTCAATTGAGAAAATTTCTGAGCACTTACTCTGTGCCAATCATTCTGCTGAACTCAGGCTATATCAAGATGATTAAACCTCCAATGTTACCCTCAAGAAGAGTAAAGTGTAGCCACCACTCCTGTCCAGGTGTTCAAGTGGTTAGAATGACTTGCTGCTTTTTGGGCACCTCTTTGTCTTAGCCAGTACCCTTGTCCTAGCTGTGTCCATGCAATGGTTGTTGCTGTCTTTCAGTCACTGAGTCGTGTCCGACTCCTTGGGATCCCATGGACTGCAGTCTGCCAGGCTCCTCTGTCCACAGGCCTCTCCCAGCAACAGTACTGGAGTGGATTGTCATTTCCTTCTCCAGGGATCTTTCAAATGGTTAAGCAGCCATTTTTTTATGTGCTACATTTATATAATTTTCATATTGTTACCTCTTGCTTGGCATTTGTAGTTTCAATTTGTAAAAGTGGTCCTAAGGACCCTGCAATCTTTTCTATTTCCACTTTGAGGTTTGTTGACAAAAAAAGGGAAGAGAAAATGTAAGTGAAAAGAAGAGGTAGTATATTTCCTCTGTGATTTTTCAAGATATCAGATCTTTCCTCCTTCATTGAACATTCCTGGAAAGTAAAATTAAGTTGTGATCAAATTGCCAACATCCGATGGATCATGGAAAAAGCAAGAGAGTTCCAGAAGGACATCTATTTCTGCTTTCTTGACTATGTCAAAGCCAAGTGGTGACTGTGTGGATCACAATAAACTGTGGAAAATTCTGAAAGAGATGGACACCTGACCTGCCTCTTGAGAAACCTGTATGCAGGTCAGGAAGCAACAGTTAGAACTGGACATGGAACAACAGACTGGTTCCAAATAGGAAAAGGAGTCCATCAAGGCTGTATATTGTCATCCTGCTTATTTAACTTATATGCAGAGTACACCATGAGAAATGTTGGACTGGAAGAAACACAAGCTGGAATCAAGATGGCCAGGAGAAATATCAATAGCCTCAGATATGCAGATGACACCACCCTTATGGCAGAAACTGAAGAGGAACTAAAAAGCCTCTTGATGAGAGTGAAAGAGGAGAGTGAAAAAGTTGGCTTAAAGCTCAACATTCAGAAAACGAAGATCATGGCATCCGGTCCCATCACTTCATGACAGATAGATGGGGAAACAGTGGAAACAGTGTCAGACTTTATTTTTCTGGGCTGCAAAATCACTGGAGATGGCGACTGCAGCCATGAAATTAAAAGACGCTTACTCCTTGGAAGGAAAATTATGACCAACCTAGACAGCATATTAAAAAACAGAGACATTACTTTGCCAACAAAGGTCCATCTAGTCAAGGCTATGGTTTTTCCTTGGTTATGTATGGATGTGAGAGTTGGACTGTGAAGAAAGCTGAGCACCGAAGAATTGATGCTTTTGAACTGTGGTGTTGGAGAAGACTCTTGAGAGTCCCTTGGACTACAAGGAGATCCAACCAATCCATCCTAAAGGCGATCAGTCCTTGGTGTTCATTGGAAGCATTGATGTCGAAGCTGAAACTCCAATACTTTGGCCACCTGATGTGAAGAATGACTCATTGGAAAAGATCCTGATGCTGGGTATGATTGAGGGCAGGAGGAAAAGGGGACGACAGAGGATAAGATGGTTGGATGGCATCACCAGCTCGATGGACCTGGGTCTGGGTGGACTCTAGGAATTGGTGATGGACAGGGAGGCCTGGTGTGCTGCAGTTTATGGGGTCACAAAGAGTTGGACACAACTGAGTGACTGAACTGAATGCACAAAGGCAAATGGAAAGTAAACACTGATATTGGGGGGGAAAGTGATATAGTCTTCTCTGTGCAAATGACAAAATGTCACTTAACTACAAATCAGGGATGAAGAGCTCTACAGTGTGACAGATTTTAGACCACCCCTTGTCGTCATGGTCTTTGTAGACCGGGACCTGGGGACTGGAGTCAACGAGAAGAGGGATGCAGGGGACCCAAGTCTCGAGTGAAACAAGGGTGCCTTATTTGCAGAAATGCATGTTTATATATCTACATACAAGGCAGCTTTAGGCAGTAAAAAAAAATAAGCAAAAACAAAGCCAAGCAAATAACAATCTTCAAAGGGCAAGAAAGCATTCAATATCTTGAGGAAGAGGGGCATAACTGAGTAGATTACATTTAATTAAGGTCACTGAAGGGAGTCACTGCAGGGATCCAAGCAGGTGCCCGCTCTCATGATCTCAGTCGTGAGAACTGCGTGCAGCTCTGCTCGCTCCTGTGTTCCAGGAACTAATAAGGAACAGAGAATCCTTGAGAAACGGCACACAAAAGAAAAGAATAACATACTGGATCCCTTAAAGCTGAATGTCCCCGACACCAAGTGAGATTGCTTAGCTGCAGACAGAGCCAGAGCAGGGCAGCAGGCTCCAAGGCAGAGTGCTCACCTAAAAGGCTAGTTGTCAGCCTTGCTAAATCTAAGAATCTATTTATTTGTCTCTGTTTTTCACTCCCTATGGAGGTTATCAGATTCTGCGGATATAGTCCTATTAACTCACACTGAAGAGAGACTGGGGTACAGACTGGACAGCCACTTCATTCACGTGTGAGAGGCCAGCTGCTATCTGGAAACTACTAGATGTTAGTCGTTTGGACAGGGCGCCAGGTTCGCATAAGAGATGAGATCAGAAGTGAGCTGAGAATTCAAGGAAGGGAAGAGGTCATCTCAGGGAAATTCTATCCAGTGCCCATAGCTGGATGTGTGAATTTTGCCCCACAGGGGAACGGCTAAATAATGCCTGCTTATTTGTCCAGGCATTGTTAGAAATACGTGAGGCCATCCAATCATCGCAACAAGCCCGTGGAATAGACAGGATCATCATTTCCATGTAACTGGGGAGAAAGCTGAGGTGCTGAAGGTCATAGAGCCAATGCAGACTGAAGCTGGGACATCACCCAGGCAGTCCTGCCCCGTGCCCACTGTCTCAAGCCCTGGATCCAGCCCTCTCCTCTGACAATGTGCCTCCTGTCTTAGAGAAATACTCAGCAAGTTCTTACTTCCCAATTCCCATTCTTCTCTATCACAAAAGTGCCATTCACCATTCCAAAGACATTACAGTCATTACAACAGTACCATTGAAGAGGATGCAGTTCCCCTTACACTTGCTTACTTCCAGTCTTGTCTTTTAGATGGTGTTGTGTTGAGCTCTACACAATCTGTAGAGCTCCTGGTCTGTAGGAGCTCTGGATGTAGGAGATCCTGGTTTGATTCCAAGGTCAGGAACACCTGCTGGAGAAGGGATAGGCTGCCCATTCCAGTATTCTTGGGCTTCCCTGGTGGCTCAGCTGGTAAAGAATCTGCCTGCAATGCAGAGACCTGGGTTTGATCCCTGGGCTGGAAGGATCCCCTGGAGAAGGGAAAGGCTACCCACTCCAGTATTCTAGCCTGGAAAATTCCATGGACTGTATATATAGTCCATGGGGTCCCAAACAGTAAGACACAACTGAGCAGTTTTCACTTTCACTTAAACTGGACCTTTGGTCACTTTCACTGGACCTGTTCCCATCCGTGATATTAGAAATTATCCTGAAGGATAAAGCATCCATTTAAAATGTACTCTTACTACTTTTTTTTGAGAAGATGATCATTTTCAGACACAGTCTTCAAATCCTACATCTACTCACTCTTAGAACTGGCTCTGGGACAGAGCGAGGACTTCCCTGGAGGCTCAGTGATAAAGAATCCTCCTGCCAATGCAGGAGACATGGCTTTGATTCCTGATTTTGGAAGATCCCCTGGAGAAGGAAATGGCAACCTACTCCAGTATTCTTGCCTGGAAATTCCCATGGACAAAGGAGCCCAGTAGGCTACAACAGTCCATGGGGTCACAAAGAGTTGGACATGACTTAGTGACCGAACAACAACTTGCTGGACACTCCAGATGTGGCATTACTGCCTTATAGTCTATCAGGGCAATCAGGTGTCACATAATTAGATAAGTTACTTAATTCCACTGTACAGAGTATAGCTAAAGGAGATGCTTAAGATTAATGAGAAGTCACAAGGACACAGAACAGTACAGTGGTAAAATACCACTTATATAATTAATCATGACTTAGTAAATTAGGTAACCTCTCTGAGCTTTCAGTTTCCTTATTTGCAAGTAAGTCAATCAGTTGTGTCCAACTCTTTGCAACCCCATGTACTGTCTGTCTCCTGACAGGCCCCTCGGTCCGTAGAATTCTCCAGGCAAGAATGCTGGAGTGGGTAGCCATTTCCTTCTTCAGGGTATCTTCCCAACTCAGGGATTAAGCTCGGGTCTCTTGCATTGCAGGCAGATTGTTTCCCATCTGAGCCACTAGGGAAGCCCTCCTTATTTGCAATCATATTAATAGTTATAATAATTATCTCAAAGGGAAGTTGTAGAGATGAAATGAAGTGTCTGTAAAACACTTCCCTGAGAAGTTGTGTATAATTAAAGGTTGCTACCATTAATATTATTAAAAATAATCTGTATCTTACAGATTCAATAAAGATGTATCATTACAAGGTTCAAAAATCATTGCAGCCTCATTCTCCCTGAATATGTGGTAGGATACCACCTCTCAGGGAACATATAAGGAGATGAGATTGTATTGCACAATGACGGAGGCAAGTGTAGTCGGTAGAGAAGAGGGAGACTCACACACAGGCAAACTCAAAAATTTTAGGGAAACCAGCACCTAAATGAGTGGCCAGAAGATTATAGGTGCACCATGCTTTCCTGTTAACAGGTCATCTCAGTGATACTGTTCTCCAACAACGTCTTCAGTGAACTTTAGAACAATTCAGTTGATACTTTTTAAGGTATATACATAATTAAAATTTTTTAAAGCAGGGAGAAAAGGATCAATAAGGAAAAATAAGAAAAATCAAAGTCTTTTATATTGAATATTTCCTTCTGACCCGGAAAATCCACCATATATTGTACGAATGTTTCTCCCTTCTCTGACCTTAACTAGACTCTCCTCTCCAGGAACAACACAGGAGGTGGGAGAAAAGTGTTATACTGCTGTGTAGATATCTCAGTGGCACACGTGATTTGGAGTCCCCCACCTAGGCACTCATGGCAATAAATGCATATTTTTCATTGGCTTCATAAAAAAAAGATTAGAAAAGGGGAAAAAATGGCAAAACACAGAAAGTCAAAGTTTCAATACTCGATGTTTAAAATGCACCCATCTCCCAAAGTCCTCAGAACTTGCTGATACCTCTCCTTCAGGCAATCCTGCAGAGGTCCCCAACTTCCCAATGGTCCTCCCAGTTTCTGTGCTTTAATTTATAGAACGTGCTCAGAATGGTACCAGACACTTCGTAAGTGTTCCTTACGTATTAGCTCTTCTATTTGAATCTGGTTAGAAGATTATTTTCCGATGTGGTCAGGAAGATGAGGCAGTTCCCAAAGAGCTATTCAGACACAGCTTCATGCCGGTTACCCACCACACAGTGAGAGGAGAAATAGCCATTCACTGGGATGACGAGGCCAAGCCTGTTGCAACAATACCAAGTTCTAGACGGAAACATTCCTACATGGCACACAGGCCAGCTGTCCACAAGGACTCACCCCCACCCTCACTGGATTCTTGGTCCTCCTGGAGTTTAGGAGCTCAGAGTTTCAGCCAGGAAGACACAGGCGTCTGGCAGGCAGTCAGGAGGATCCTCTGCTCTGAGCACTCAACTCAGCCAGGAGGCCAGGCCAGAGGGGATCCCCAGGCTGGATCCTGAAATCCCTTTTGGCAGCTTCATTTATTTAGTTTCCTTTTCACTTGTTGCATCAACTTCGTTGCTATTTTTGCCTTCTGGGGTTCATTACGCAATCTCTGATGATGGAACAAAACTCAAGTCTCTTGTCGGTTTTGAAGTATGTAGAGGCCTTCGCTTTGGGCTATTTCACTTTAAAGATTCGGAAAGTGCCTCAGAGACAGGAAACTCACCCAGAACCCACACCAGGAGACCTGCCCTCATGCCAGCAGCTTGGGGCAGGGGCCCAAGGCTTGTTCAGCAGCTGCAGCCAATGTTGTCCTTTTAACTCTCTTCTCAACCTTAGGTTGGCCCGACTCAATGCAGCCCTGACAATGATGGTGGGAATTAAATGAGTCCAGCTCATAGGACGGCCTGGGATCTGAAGGGAAGAGTAAATGCAGGCTTGATGCAGACGGGCAGGCTGTGAAAGGGCCAGTCTGAGCGTCCAGCAGCAGCGGGTCTGGCAGCAAATAGTGAGACAAGGTGTGGGCTGCTCCTGCCTGCTCTGGGCCGTCCACCCTCTGATGGGAGCATTCTGAGGGTGACGGGATGCAGAGTGTAGGATCCTCTGGTTGGTTATGTTCTGGAGGAGTTAGAAGAGCTAGGCAGAGAGGACCCCCAGCAAAGTACCTAGTTCCAGCTTGATCCTCAAGTGAGAAGGACAAACACTGGGCAAAGAGTCTAGTCCAAGGCATATGAAAGACGTGCAGAGCCTGAGGAAAGGGAAAACAGAAAGTGAAAGTGAAAGGCACTCAGTTGTGTCCTGCTCTTTGTGACCCCATGGGCTGTATGCTGCATAGTCCATGGAATTCTCCAGGCTCGCAGAATACTGGAGGGGGTAGCTGTTCCCTTCTCCAGGGAATCTTCCCAACCCAGGGATCGAACCCAGGTCTCCCGCATTGCAGGCGGATTCTTTACCAGCTGAGCCACCAGGGAAGCCCAAAGGGAAGGGAGAAGAGGCTGCAACCAGAGGCACTTAGATCCCTCTGCATGCTGTCCCTCTCCACACCAGGTGGGAGGCCTGAGGAGGGGCTCTGGGCCCACCAGCTGTTGGCTGTGAGCAGGAGGCAACCCCCGCCTGGGCAGAGTCAGCCTCAGGTGCTGACAGAGGGCGAGAGCGAGGCCACAGCTGGAAGGCGGGAAGACATGCTCTTCCCTCAAGCTGGAGACGGACTTTCCATCATGGTCCTGAAGCTTCACAGGAGCTCTCTAGGTTGCCGAGCAAAATGTCTCAGTCCAGTTTGGCCTATTTTTAAATTTGTATAAATGATTTATGTTTTTTTTTTTCTTTTGAGTTGAGGTTCTTTTACTCACTTCTGTGTTTGTGCATTTAGTTGTGTTTCTTACATTTTATTGTTAGTAACAACTGTAGTGTAAGCATAGGTAACATATTTCTTCATGCCATTTTAAGGGATATTTGGGTTGTTTCTAGTTTGCCACTGTTATGAATATTGTTGGTCTGAATATTCTTTACTTATATCCTGATGCAGATTTACATGATTCTTTTTAGGTTAATTAAGAGTGGATTTACTGGGTCATAGGCCATGCATATTTTCAGCTTTCCTAGGTAATGTTTTTGAAAGTTGGTCAAATTAACACACCAAACAGCAGTTGCTCCATATAGTCATTACACTTGATATTTTAGGTCCTTTAACTTTTTTATTTATAGGCAATGTATTTGTTTATCTAAAAATTTGAAAAATCAAACCCAAAATGTTTATATAGTGTTTGTAAAACTGGCCAGAGGGAAAAAAAAAACCAAAATTAGTTATTTTCATATGTGTGTGTGTATGAAAATGCAAGGAAAACTTAATAGCAAGGTTTTCTATCTCTACTTTCTATTTAAAGTTGCTCTTTAAAAAGTAGCGAATGTCATGAAAAAATTTCATTAATACTTGCAACAATAATAAAGCATAAATATATTGGAATAAACCTCAGAAAGAATGTGCAAGACACATAATCAAACTAGCAGCAAAAGTTTATTGGGAGACAGTTTTAAAATAGTTCAAGAAAATGGAAACATTTGTTTTTCTTTATGACATGGTTAAGAAATGTTTGTAAGTAAAACTTGTTCACTAAATAACTGTTGTTTCTCAGGAGGAGGCCTTGGCAGTCTCCTATTGCACTCTGATTTCCCTCCTCACTGAGGGAAGATATGAATAAATAGCTCCTTTCCACCTCATCACATGCTTACATGCCCCTTGCTCCCTTACAAAAAGAAAAGTTGCTTAATCCTCATTAGTGATCAAGATACTGTCTCACTGTAAGAGGAAAAACTGTTATATTTTTCACTGGCTTCTGGGCATCTAATATGAATCACAAATGAAATTATGGACTTGTCAGTTCAGTTGCTCACTCATGTCCTAGTCTTTGTGACCCCATGGACTGCAGCACACAGGCTTCCCTGTCCATCATCAACTCCCGGAGCTTCCTCAAACTCATGTCCATCGAGTCGGTGATGCCATCCAACCACCTCATCCTCTGTTGTCCCCTTCTCCTCCTGCCTTCAATCTTTCCCAGCATCAGGGTGTTTCCAATGAGTCAGTTCTTTGCATCAAGTGGCCAAAGTATTGGAATTTCAGCTGAGGTTAAATGTAAAGATTGAGTGACTTGTCAAAGCTACTTTAAAAAAACCCTGAAATCTACACTTTATTAAGATTTCCTTATTCCACCACCTACCCATTCACCCCCCATTGGCTGGAGTAACTTCATTTTATTTTATTTATTTATTTAAGGCTATGAGAACTGTGGGATCTTATTAACTAGATTCTCAACCAGCGATCCAACCTGGGTGCCCTGCAGTGAAAGCATGGAGTTCCAGCCACTGAAACTCAAGGGAATTCCAGATGGCCTTAGTTTCTACCGAATATTGTTTTTCTGCTTTGGGATGCTATTTAGAATGGCACATTTTATTAATTTCCATGTTTCCTTAGGCACCTCGAGGCTGTGACAATTTCTCAGTAATAGACTTTTTATGTTCTTATCAGTGGTATCATTTGGAAATGTCAATTTCCAATTTTTTATTGCTAGTGTAAAAAGAGGTGATTGATTTTAAAGTTGAACTTCTTTTTGGTGACTTGTTAAATTTATTTTAAAATTCTAATAGTTTATATATTCTTTTGTATTTTTGTATATACACAATTATATCATCTTTAGATAGAAAAAAATTACCTGAGACAGTCAGCAAGGTATTGGAACAGGCCTGTCACAAAGAAAATATCCAAAATGGTCAATAAACATATGAAAATTGTATGGAACCTTAGAAACAATTAGGCAATATGAGTTACATGATGTCTTGATGTCATAAGACATCACTATGCTTCACTAGAATGGCTAAAAGTAAGAAGACAGGCAACACCAAGTGTTGAAAACAAAGTAATGCAACTAACATCGCATTCTCAGATACTGAGACTATAAGTTGGTGCAAACATTTGGAAAATCTGTTTGTACATCTACTAACTCTGAACATATGCACATTCTCTTACCCAGTTACTTCATCCTAGGCCATATACCCAACAGAAGGCTATAAAAATGTGCACCAAAGGAGAGAAACAAGGATTTTCACAGCAAAATTAATTATACTGACAAAAATCAATATAAACTCCATGAAGGCAATTGAAAGGTGGTATAAACTCCATAAAGGCAATTGAAAGAGACTGATTAAGAAGCAGTTCATAAGCACAGTAGCAGGGCATGGGAGGAGGACAAAGGGAAGAAAGCAGAAAAGAGAATTCTTGTTTACAATTCTGCACCCATCCCCTTCTTCCAGTTCCTCACTCTGGTCTTTCTTTCCAGTCTCTGAGAGATGAGAGCACCTGGGCAGGATTTCTCCCTGCTTCAGTTCCCGACAATATCTGTGCCCATTCTTCTGTCCAGGGCATAGCCGAGCATGACCTACCCTCTTCTCGAATTAACTACAAAGCTACCCTCTGGCATCAAGATTGTTCCTAATACATTCTGCGCTGATTTTCCACCATTGATCCCCTTGATTCTTAGCACATAACTCGTCCACAATTTGAAGGTCCTTCTGTGTGGTCCCTGCAAACTTGGAAATTCTCCTGGCTCTCTGATCAAGCTCCTCCCTCCATCTTGAGCTGTGCTGGCCACCACGACATCAACCACAAGAGGCCAACTGACCACTTCACTAGTCCAATCTCAGCTGTACTATGACTGTAAAAGTACGTACTGTATTTTGAAGGAACTATGAAAAAGATGAATGTAGCTATCTCATTATTAATTTTATATTGGTATGTGTTGAAATGATAACATTTGGATATTTCATGTTCAATAAAATACATTGTTAAAATTAACCTCACTTGTTTCTTTATCCTGTTTTGATGTGGCTACTAGAAAATTTTAACTTAAGAAATTTAAAATTTCTTTAAACTTTGAGGAAATTATATTTCTTCTGAGCAGTGCTGAATACATTCTCTGGTAGCATATTGGAAAATCACACAAAGGATAAAAATAATGTTATCCTTAGTTTCACAAGTCAAACTTAATTACTATTAAAATGTTAGTATATTTCCTTTAGTTTATTTTTTTCTATATACTTTTACATAGTTGCATTGTATCTACAATTTTATGCCCTGCTTTTGAATATAACTAGGTGCTTTTTATTTTCTAGTAATACCAAAAAATAAATTCCTTATAGAAAAAATTTAAATGTGAGAAAAGGGTAAAAATTACAGTAACATTTATTCAATTCTTTCAAACTAAATTATGAAAATACCTAAGAATCCTATCTCAGAGATATTCTTTCATTATGAGGAAAAGTTCATGTACAAGCAGTTCCAAAGGTACAAAGTGAGGACCAAGGAATTTTCCTGCTTGATGTATCCTTACCCTACCGTGCAACATCAGATATTTAGATTATTTGAAGTATGTACAAAATAAATATGCATCGGGCCTCAGTAATTGTCACTAAGGATCCCTATAAGAGTAATCATGGACTTTAAGGCATGATCTGTGTAATATTCATTTGCCGGCATAGAGATATTCCTTAATCTTTACTTTTTAGTTATATCTGGAATAGTTTGAGATTGTCAATAAAGCAATAAATTTTGGTTGATAGAGTTATGCAATATCTTGCTGCTTATGGCTGAGGCCTACAAAATATTTCATCAACTTAGCTTATATCATTCTATTTTAGATATAAAAAATATATATTTTTTTAAAATCATAAACTCTTAGAAATAAAGACACTTTCACAGAATCTAATAATATGAAAAAACAAAGACAAAGATCTTTTCCCAATGAAAGAACCCTGCTGTAATTCAAATTGATTAGGCTACTTTTTTTTAGCATTTATCAATTCACTGAAAATCTACAGAAACATTAGAAATTCTTCCAGACTGTATGAAAAGCTAGGAGCTTAAAAGAACAAGAGTTTTAGAGGTAACTAATTATTTAAATGACACAGGGGGAAAAAGGAGAACTGAAAGTGGGAAATTCCTCTCAAGAAGAAAGGAGAGCCATCCTGTATAAGTAGCCCACACTCAAGGAGGAAGGACATTCACTCTGCAAACTCTTGGAGACTCAGCTTCAGCACCTACTAGCAGAACAGGCAGCCCTGGGCCTGATTTCACCATGACCTACCGGTGCCTCCTCCAGATGGCTCTCCTGCTGTGTCTCTCCACCACAGCTCTTTGCAGGAGCTACAGCTTGCTTCGATTCCAACAAAGGCGGAGCACTGCGGTGTGCGAGAAACTTCTGCAGCAGTTACCTGCAACTCCTCAACATTGCCTGGAGGCCAGGATGGACTTCCAGGTCCCCGAGGAGATGAAGCAAGCACAGCAGTTCCGGAAGGAAGATGCCGTATTGGTCATGTATGAGATGCTCCAGCAGATCTTCAATATTCTCACCAGAGACTTCTCCAGCACTGGCTGGTCTGACGCCATCATAGAGCACCTCCTTGAGGAACTCTATGGGCAGATGAATTATCTGGAGCCAATCCAGAAGGAAATAAGGCAGAAGCAAAACTCCACTACGGGAGACACGACCATTCTTCGCCTGAAGAAATATTACTTCAACCTCACGCAGCACCTGAAGTCCAAGGAGCACAACAGGTGTGCCTGGACAGTCGTGCCAGTGCAATTGCTCAGGAACTTTTCTTTCCTGAAGAGCCTAACAGGTTCCCTCCGGGACTGAACATCTCCCACCTGTGGCTCTGGGAATGGACAATGTGACTTTGAGGTGAGACTCTTCAGCAGCAGAGGCTCTTGAAGTAACTGACATGCAAGGCACTGATTTCAATGGACAGTTAAAAACTGTAAGCTATTTTAAAATTGATTTATGCATTATATATTTATTTAAACTTTTATATGAGAAATAAATTATGAAACAAAAGTCAACGTGGCAGTTTCAATGTCAAGTTGATTTCTGTGGCAACACAGATTAAAAATTACAGAGCACCTTGCAGACATTCATTGCCAAACAAGCCTGCAGAGTAGTCCAGTTTCTGGCCCCTGCCTTTGAGGAATTTAAAATACAAGGGAGCCCTGTGGAATGTCCGAGTTATATGCATGCTCTCCATGTATCCATACAGCCTACCTGCACTTGTCTTGTTCACTTGTTTAAATGTACCAGACAGCTCATGCTGGAGGGCCCCTCTATATGATGTGGGGTTTTTGTCTCTCTCTTTTTTTATTGGGGTAAAATGTACACCACCTTACATTTGAGAGTCGTACAAGGTAAGCCTTCTTTATACCAATAAAATTTAGCAAATTCCACCTAATTTATAAAATCTTTACTAAAGGAAATGAAAAATTCTGACCTTCTAAATGTCCTCAGTTGCTTGTACACTCCAACCCTTATTTCCAACAACATAGTCCTCAGAAAGAGGTTTCAGGAACATAAGTTGAAAATTACTTAAGACTGTCTTGGGGGTCATTAGAAATTGTCAAACATGCTAATTCACTCAATTAAAAATAAGAGAAAAGTAATCATATAAATATTAAGTTTACTTCCGTGAAAGAAAAATAAAACGATATTAAATACTTGTTTCAGTACACAGAAAATATAGTTTAAAGCTTAATAAAATGCTACTGTTATATACAAAATATATTTTAATATTCTATGCTTATTAGTTAAAATACTTTCTATAAATTATAAAATTGGAAACGTGAAATAGTTCATTTACAATAAGTATATAATTCAATATAAAATTAATTCAAAAAAATAAAGTGCTGTGCTTTTAAAAGTATTCCTAGTTTTCAGCTATTCAACACTTATTCCCCACACTTCAAGGCCAAATCCTTGAGAGACCCTGAAAATTCCAGAGCATTCCAGGGGCGCACACTTCTTTGGTCCCTGACCCAGGTGGTGGCCGCGTTCC
Organism: Budorcas taxicolor; assembly: GCF_023091745.1. Classification (NCBI taxonomy): domain Eukaryota; kingdom Metazoa; phylum Chordata; class Mammalia; order Artiodactyla; family Bovidae; genus Budorcas; species Budorcas taxicolor. The sequence goes on along the minus strand of NC_068917.1, from coordinate 26,147,965 downwards.
TTCTCACCCCCAGAAAGTCCCCCAAACCGTCCCATGCTTATTTGTGTCCTGGCCACCGCTGACTTCTCCTCTGGCTGCAACGCACTCCCAGGGTCCCATGGCCAGTCTCATCCCCTTGGCTGTTTCTCACGTTGTCCAAAATGGCTCTAAGCCTATAGCCTCACTGACTCCCCCTGGCTCCGCTTTGTCCTCAAGGTCCTCCCATCGTCCCATCTCTCACAGTCTCACCCCCACCGCCGGGTTTAACTCTGTCCACACCGCGGTGCCACCGCCCCAAGCCGATTGTCTCATCACCTATGCTCGCTTTCACTTTGCAAAGCCGTCCCGTCAACTCGAAGCCAAAATCCTCAGCGCTGCCACCGTGTTTCATTCTGTGCCCAACGCCTTTCCATCCTGCCTCAGCGAATAGTCTCCTCGACACTTCCATGGTCCCCAGTGTGGACCACACCCATCCATCGTCCGGTGGTCTCATCCCTCCGCAGGGTTTAACTTTGTCTCAAACCTGTCCAATCGTCCCACCACCAGTAGTTTCCCGCCACCGTCATGTTTCACTTACTCCAAAACGCGGACTCCTCCTCTCAGAGCCAAGCAGGGCTCCCCTGTGTGAGAAACGTCCTCCCATCACCCCATAGCCAATAGTCTCATCGCTTCCGCTGTGCTTCACTTTCAGCGCAAAGCCCTCCCATCGTCCCACAGCGAATAATCTTACCCACCGCGGCATCTAAAGTGAGGCAACGCCGCCCCCCAGTGCCCACAGCCTCTCGTCTCGTCGCGACGTCTGCTTTCACTCTGTCCGCAACACTTTCCAACCGTCTTATCTGCAACAGCCTCACCCACCGCCCACCCCCGCCGGATTTCACGTGTTGCAGGACTCTGTCCCAGCGTCCTATCGCCAATATTCTCATTGTCTCCGCTGTTTTACACATGCCGCAAGGCCTCCGACTTCTCAGGGCAAACACCGATAGCTTCATCGTCATCTCAGGGTCCTCCTTTGTCCGGAACGCCCTCCGACGGTCCCATCGCCCAAGGTCTCATCTCCCCTGCAGGGCTGAAATGCACTCTGTTCGCAACGCCTTCCCATCCTGCCACAGGGAATGCTCTGCTAGCCACCAACGAATTCTCTTTTTTCTGCGATGTTCTGACACGGTCTCATCGCCCATAGGCATCGTCCCAAAGCAATAGTCTCAAAGCTGTCTATCTCAACGCCCATGCTGGCTTTCATTTTGTCTCCAACGCTATCTATCCTCTGAAAACCAAGACTCCTTACCACCGCTGACTTCCCCTTTTTGCCCAACGACCTCCCATGGTCCCAGCGCCTATAGGCTCATAGGCAAAGCGGTGTTTCACTTCAACTCCAAGGACATCGCCCAAGGTCTCATCCCACCGCCCTGTTTCACTTTGTCCATAACGCCTTCCCATCGTGCCATAGGGAATAGTCTCCTGGCCAGCGCCAGGCTCCCCTACATGAGCAACGCCCTCGCATAGTCCCCGTAGACAAATGACTCATCGCCGATGCTGCCTTTCACTTTGTCCACAACGCCGTCCAGTCTTCTCAGAGCCACCACCACTTTCACCTTTATGCCCAACGTCCGCCCGTGGTCCCATCGCCTGTAGGCTCCTGGCCGCCGCCAGTTTCCCCTTTGTGCACCACATCGCTGTCCTGCCTTCCCATCGCCAAGAATCCCATCTCCAACTCGGTGTTTCACTTTTCCTCAAAGCTGCCCGTACTCAGATCACCCAAGGTCTCATCCCCACCGCCGGGTTTAAATTTGATCTCAACTCTTGCCATTGTCCCATAGCAAATGGGCTCATCGCCACTGCCCGGTACCGCCCCGTAGCCGATTCTGTCATTGCCGCCACTGTGTTTCATTTTGTTCCGAACTCCCTCCCATAGTCGCACAGCGAATAGTCTCCGCTCCACCGCGGGATTCGACCCTCCATCCCGGCCCCCACTCCACCCCCCAATCGTGGTAAAGCCAATAGTCTCATCGCGGCCACTGTGTTCCCCTTTGTGCCGAACGCTCTCCCATCGACCCACAGCAAAGCGCCTCCTAGCCACCGCGGGATGCGACCGTGTGAGCAACGCCCCAGCAGGTCCCACAGCGAATAGTCTCTGAGCCGCCGCGCTCCGTGTGCGCAACGCCCACTCCCCCGTGTTACACCTGGTGCACGACCCCCTCCCATCCTTCCACAGCTTATGGTCTTCAAGCCAACGCGGGATTCCAGCGTGTTCGCCGCGCTCCCCCCACCCCAGACACTGTGTTTCACTAGGTCAGCAAGGGCTCATATGAGCCGGCACCAGTAGTGTCTTGCTCACCCTCTAGTTTCACTTGGGGCACAGCGCTGTCCATCCTCGCATCCCCAATAATCCCATCACCGCTGCCGGGCCCTTTGAGCTGTGGGTTCCCTCGCGCCGGAAGCGAGCGCCAATCTATAAAATCAGCCTCATCTCGCTCGAACCCCTGCCTTGGGGGTTAATTTCCTCAAACATGGCCAGTTCGGGTTGACATGCGGAAAGAAAGCCCACTACCCAGGCGATCTCTCCGAAAATGCAGTATTTTGCTTCCCTACTCAGGACAGCGGAAACCAGGCCTTTTCCACAAAAGGGCTAACGATATGCGCACCCTTGAATCCGTGCTCCTATAAAAAGCTCTGTGGAACGTCTGCGTTCTGTCTCTCCAGCAGCCCCACGAGAGTCAACTGCAAACTCTCCTACGACTGCGATTCGAAAGCAAAACGACGGATCCACAGTGTTCGCGCTCTCGCGGTCGCCTGGAGAAGCAGGCGGTCTGCGGGTCCATCTCAGCGCTCTTTCTCACCGTTCGCGGTGCTCGCGCGCCCCCTGCCGGCCGTCTGCAGAAGCACTGACATTCTCTATGGCCCACATCCACTTGCTAGTGGAAGGAGCTGCTGCATCCCTGCTTGCTCTCTTCGCTGGAAGGAGCCTGGGATCCACCGCCAGAAACACAGGGAAATCTTCAAAACACCTGAAATAGATGCAAAGGATCCGCTCTCAGTCGCGCCTAAAGGACAGAGCCACTTCAGATTTCCTCGGAAAAGAGAGATGATCACTCCAGTGCAGATGACTCAGGGCCCCTGCTACCACTATCTGATGCTCCAGCAGAGCTTTCAACTCTTCACCACGGAGGACAGCCGTGCTACCCTGCAGCCCGGATCAGAGCCTGAAACAACTGGAGCCCATGGAAGGAGACAATCTGTGCTCTTCTCACGGGACTTCCTGCCCGGGAGTATTTCCAGGGCATCCATCTCTACCTCAGGGAGCTGGAATACAGCCACTTTGCCTGAGAGGCTGTCAGAGTGGAAATGAAAAGGGCCTTTCCCTCATGTACGAATCCTCAAAGAAATGGCAATGATAAGGGTGTTTATATTTGTAACACTCGCTAATGAATTCCATTATTGTTTGCTTCCTGATCCAAAGCGATTGCAGCTCATACTTCCTCAGGCACTGAAAACGGAAATGAAAATCATGATTTTCCAGAAGCAGGTGTGGACAGCAGAGCAGAATGTCTTTTCTTGTATAAAGATCTTTTGATCATCATTGAAAAGATCTCTTGATGTCTACGGGGCTGGTATTTTCTATACCCAGCGTTCAGAGTTTCTTTCTCATGGACAGGTTTCCAGGATCCTCTGTTCTTAAATATCTTTTTCAGTTAAGTCTAGGTGCTATAGAGATAAAGAATAAACTGTGTGGATTTTCATCATCATAGAAACTTATGTTTCCTTCTCTGAAGAGCACAATGCAGGCCTTCCGGATCAGGTGAACCTTCTGGTTTGCTCGCATTCAAAGGGTGATTCAGGGACATGGGTAACTTCTGTTCTGTGGCTTTTTCCATCATCGATATGTGACTCCAAGTTTGTCTGTGGTACTTGGATCTAGTACACTTGGCAGTAAAGGGATGAAGTCTGGTGGCTCACAGGGGATGCTTCCAAGCGCCAGGACTATACAGGGTGAGAGCACTTCCTCTCGCATTCCGTGGCCTGGATTTATCCTCATGGGAATCTCACTGCAAGCAAGTTTGGAAACTATTGGGTGATGAATGGATGAAGAGATAAGTTCAGGGTGCTGACTTTCAAAAATGCAAAATTGAAAGTTAAGTGTTTGGGGGGCAAAATGAGGACTGTAGCCCAGGAGACAGCACCTCAGATAGCTCTGAGAGGCTGTTCCAAAGACACACAGAGGGATATATGTGATTTTGGTGAAGGGGCAACACATGCAATCATGTGCCTATTTTTTGTGGAAGTTTTCTGCCAGTATCGTGAAGGTTTCTTGCAGTCACAAGAAGCAGTCGTCACCATGAAGGGTTTCCACGCTTTTCTAGATGTGAGGAGACAGAAGAACAATTGAGTTAAAATGGGCTCCTGAAAACAGCTCACCTTCTGAAGACTTGTTCTGCCAATTTTCCCTGCACGCAGAATGCCTCACTTCTGCTTTCCACCCGAGATTCCTTTCCAGGGGTGTTGAAAATCAGCAGCTGCAAGAGCACATGATTTAATCCTTGTAGGGAGATGGCAAGCGCCAATGGCAGGTGCTAGTTTGTAATTGACAGGGCATGAGACCAGGTTTCACGTTTGCACTATTTGTTCAAATGAAGTTCTGGTAGGGGTAGAGGGGAACAAGGATTGTTCTTGCTTGCACACACTTCCTTAAACTACAGTCTGACCCAAATGCTTTTCTCCAAGTTCAGCTTTGGAAAGAATGACAAGAATGCCTGTCATAGTTCACAGTATCATCGGCTGTTTGAAAGAAACGTCCAAGCTGATCCCCAAAGGCATTGCCTGCAGGAAAATATCCACAGTGTAGACACATTACAGGCTGTTTCCTTACTACCTGAGGGAGACAAGAAAAGGATAATCAGGCAGTTCCTTGCAACTAGGTGAGGATGACTGAAGAAAACGTGATGAGTGAGTCATTCATTTGGGTCCAGGCCCAAGAGCCTCATCCTGATCTTCTAAATATTGGAAATGGAAAGTGGAAGGCAGTCTTTCTAAAAATGATCTTCAAAAAATATCTCACACATGCTGTGTGTGAGGTCAAATAAACAAAAACAAATTTTTGTATCCACAAAGAGTTAAGCGATAAAATTAATCACAATTGATGAAACACTACATAAAGCATTTGACACATTACTATGGTTAGTCTATTAATACCACCAACAGTCACTGAATTAGTCTTGCTGTTATCCTGCTGATAAGGTAACATTTATGGTGCAGGAAAATAAATAATACAGGATAAGATAGCAGTTCAATAAACATTTGCTCGTCACCCCTTTATGTTAAAAGGACTTCCCGGGTGGCTCAGATGGTAAAGCACCTGTCTACAATGCGGGAGACCTGGGTTCGATCCCTGGGTCGGGAAGATTCCCTGGAGAAGGAAATGGCAACCCACTCCAGTATTCTTGCCTAGAAAATCCCATGGATGGAGGAGCTTGGTGCAGGCTACTGCCCATGGGGTCACAAAGAGTTGGACACGACTGAGCGACTTCACTTTCACTTTTATGTTAAACTAGCAGCACACATGTGTATATTTATTTAATATATATTGTGCAAGTGTGTGTGTTTATATATGTGTATGTATTTTTGTTCAGTCGCTTAGTTGTGTCCGACTGTCTGTGACCCCGTGAACTGTAGCATGCCAGGCGTCCCCGTACTTCACTATCTCCCAAGTTTGCTCAAACTCATGTCCGTTGAGTCAGTGATGCCAAGCAACCATCTCATCCTCTGTCGCCCCCTTCTCCTCCTGCCCTCAATCTTGCACAGCATCAGGGTCATTTTCAAAGGGTAGGTTTCTTCTCAGCAGATGACCAAAGTATTAGAGCTTCAGCTTCAACTCCAGAACTTTCAATGCATATTCAGGGTTGATGTCCTTTAGGAGTGACTGGTTGGATCTCCTTGCAGTCCAAGGGACTCTCAAGACTCTTCTTCGGTACCACAGTTCAAAAACATGAATTCTTCGGCGCTCAGCTTTCTTTATGGTCCAAATCACATCCATACATGACTACTGGAGGAACCATAACTTTGACTACATGGACTTTTGTTGGCAACATGGTATCTCTGCTTTTTAACACACTGCCTCGGTTTCTCATATAATTTCTTCCAAGGAGACAGAGTCTTTTAATTTTATGGCTGCAGTCACCATCCGTAGTAAGTTTGGACCCCAAGAAAATGAAATCTGACAGTGTTGTCACTTTTTCCCCATCTATTTGCCATGAAGAGATGGGACTGTGTGCCATGATCTTCATTTTTTTGAATACTGATGCAACTATATATGTATATGTACAAGTTTTTTTTTTGGGGGGGGTCTGGTTTAGCTCTGCCTCAAATTGGTTCTCTAAAAAGGTGGTTAATTTAGGTCAGGGAAACAATAGATGTTATAGAGATTCTGTTTTACATGATGGCTGAAGATTTTCAAAATTTAATTTTTGAAATTGCTATTATAATGGAAAATTTATTTACTGAGATTGGCATATTCATTCCAAAAAATCCTGTTTTGTTTTCCATGCATACAATCTGAATTGTGATACACAGAATGAAATATTCTAAATACAAAAGAAATGTTTCAACAATTAGAACATTTAAATAGAATTTGGGACTACAACATTTCCATGTTAAATCCTGATGCTTGTCTAAGTTAAAATTAATGAAACTCTATGTGAACTTCCAGTTTAACAGATGAGATGGCACTAGTGGTAAAGAATCTGCCTGTCACTGCAGGAGACAGGTGATGCGGGTTCCATCCCTAGGTTGGGAAGATCCCCTCTACAAGGAAATGACAACCCACTCCAGGATTCTTGCCAGAGGACCCTGAGTCAGACATGACTGATGGACTAAACAACAACAACCCTGCAGAAAACCATAAAACTAGAGAAACACAAAGGAACGTTTGTGTGTGATTTTAGATGTTATTATGTTTCACATGAGAAAACAATATACCCCTTGGAGTTCACAAGTTATCACTGGAAATCCCAATGCTGGAATGTTTCTACATTTAGTTAAAATATAACAATGAAAATGATTCAGTGTCTTATATGTGTAATAAAACTCTATACAAAGAATGTATAATCCTACTTGGAAACCATGTTAGATCTGAAATACTATCAAGAACATGAGAAAAGTACTTTATCTTATTTTTTACATTGTACATCATTTGTGGCTCATCAAAAACAAATATATGAGTCAAGTATGTTTCATCAAGAAAAATAATAAAACAATAGAGAAATAATGAATTCACTATATGGAAGTGAAAAATGGATAGGTTTAATGTATGAAATTGATACATTGGAAAAAATGATATGGCCATAAAATGTCCATGGCTAAGGATACAAAAATAGAAGAAAAAGGCGAATGCATGTAATAATGAAAATCCATTTTTTCCCATTATTGAAAAAGAAGATGAATATGTGCGTCTAATGAACATACATTTCACATTACTAGAATCACTACTGTGAGTGAGAATTGTTTTCTCTTCACTTCTGTATTTGCTACTTTGTGTTTAAATTGGCAGGACAGCCAACCGTTTTTGATTTCTAATTTCCTGCTTTCTTCCCAGCTGGAGTTCAGAGGAAACAAACATAGCCAATCTCTAAGCTCAATATGGGACGGGGGAGCCTGGTGGGCTGCCGTTTATGGGGTCGCACAGAGGTCAGACAGGACTGAAGCAACTTAGCAGCAGCAGCAGCAAGCTCAATATGCCAGGAAATTTGGAAAACACAGCAATGGCCACAGGACTGGAAAAGGTCTGTTTTCATTCCAATCCCTAAGAAAGGCAATGCCAAAGAATGCTCAATCTACTGCACAATTGCACTCATCTTACATGCTAGCAAACTAATGCTCAAAATTCTCCAAGCCAGGCTTCAACAATCCATGAACCGTGAACTTCCAGATGTTTGAGCTGGTTTCAGAAAAGACAGAGGAACCAGAGAATAAATTGCCAACATCCACTGGATCATCGAAAAAGCAAGAGAGTTCCAGAAAAAAACATCTATTTCTGCTTTATTGACTATGCCAAAGCCTTTGACTGTGTGGATCACAATAAACTGTGGAAAATTCTGAAAGAGATGGGAATACCAGACCACCTGACCTGCCTCTTGAGAAATCTGTATGCAGCTCAGGAAGCAGCAGTTAGAACTGGACATGAAACAACAGACTGGTTCCAAATAGGAAAAGGAGTACGTCAAGTCTCTAAATTATCACCCTGCTCATTTAACTTATACATAGAGTACATCATGAGAAACACTAGGCCAGATGAAGCACAAGCTGGGGTCAAGATTGCCGGGAGAAATATAGATAACCTCAGATATGAAGATAACACCATTATTAAGGCAGAAAGTGAAGAACAAAATAGCCTCTTGAGAACGTGAAAGAAGAGAGTGAAAAATTTCAACATTCAGAAAACTAAGATCATGGCAGCCGGTCTCATCACTTCCTGGCACATATGGAGAAACAGTGTAAACAGTGGCTGGTTTTATTTTTCTGGGCTCAAAAATCACTGCAGATGGTGACTGCAGCCATGGAATAAAAAGCTTGCTCCTTGGAAGAAAAGTTATGACCAACCTAGACAGCATATTAAAAAGCAGAGACATACTTTGCCAAAACGGTCCATCTAGTCAAAGCTATGGTTTTTCCAGTGGTCATGTATGAATGTGAGACCTGGACTATAAAGAAAGCTGAGCACTGGAGAACTGATGTGCTTGAACTGTGGTGTTGGAGAAGATTCTTGAGAGTCCCTCGGACTGCAAGGAGATCAAACCAGTCCATCCTAAAGGAAATCAGTCCTGAATGTTCATTGGAAGGACTGATATTGAAGCTGAAATGCCAATACTTTGGCCACCTGATGTGAAGAGTTGACTCATTTGAAAAGACCTTGACGCTAGGAAAGATTTATGGAGGGAGGAGAAGGGGACGACAGAAGATGAGATGGTGGGATGGCATCACCGACTCAATGGACATGAGTTTGCATAAACTCCGGGAGTTGGTGATGGACAGGGAGGCCTGGCGTGCTGCCGTCCGTGGGGTTGCAAAGAGTCGGATATGACTGAGCTGAGTGACTGAACTGAACTGAACTGAAGCCAGTATTTGACCACAGCCCGTACGTGGAAGTGTAACTTCAGCTCCTGTTTGTTCATGACGGCATCACTCACTAGTCCACCAAGACCGCAAGCCTGAGGACCTAGACCACAGACGGAGGTGCCGCAGATCCTCATTCTCTCAGTCCTGTAGCTTGCTCCTTGCTCTGGTCCAACGCTGGATAACGGATCCCTGAAGAAAGGCCATGAGAGACTTCCAGGAACAGGTGGAGAGCCTGGTGTGATGAAGGAAGCCCTGCCGCTAAACTCTCCTCTCAGACCTCACCTGGTTCACCTGCTTCCTTGGTTAAAGCTTGCGGGGTAGTTTTATGAGAGAGTCTATGTGACGCTGAGTGTAGATTTTCCCGTTGTTTCCTTAGTTGTATGTGTACCTGGATACAGTCTCGATAGAAGTCTTGAAGAACAGGTTAGGAGACATGATGTCTAATGATGGCAACAGCATCGTCATCACTCAAAAAGATTTTGACTCCCAGGACGAGAACTGCCTTCAGAGCAAGTTTACAAGCTAGATAAGAATGTGAAACTCATTGCTATATTCTCATATGCTTCACCTTAAAGTGAGAGTTGTTTCATTTAAGTTGATTAGGGCCTTACTAACCACTGGACTCCAAAAATTTCCATCATCATATTTGGAATACATGACACTCATTTTGCAGACTGCATCCAACTTTCCATCATTCTAACAGCATTCAAAATTAATGTGTTTTCATTTTCTTAAATAAACAATATGTTTTCCTTTAACTTTTAGACATTCCCGTGTTTACACTTGAACATAGCTTCACATGCATCTCTGTTCCTATCAAGTAACTTGTGAGCATTTGCTGTGTTGATTAAAAACAACAGTCCTAGTAAGAACTAGAAGTGACTAGTCACATCAGTGGAAGTTACTTTAAGGAGTTTGTTATTATTTTGGCTGTGCCACATGGCTTAAGAGGCATTAGTTTCCTGACTGGGGATTGAACCCAGGCCCAAAGCAGTGAAAATATTGAGTTCTAACCACTGAAAGACCAAGGAAGTCTCAAATTACTTTAAATTTTGCAGTTTTAGTTGTTCAGTTTTTCATTCAAGGATTCAGAGAAACTCTACATTGCTTTAACATTATATATTTACTAAAAGAAATGACTGTTGGAGAACTGAATGGAGTATGACAAGGGTCAAAAAACATGTAAAAGTCACGTTAAAAGTAAAGCGTAAATCCAATACATTTGAGACCCAAACTGACAAAGGTTAAAATAATAAAATAGTAATAGAATCTGCTTAAACATAAAAGATCCTATTGATTGATTTAATACACAAACTCCATTATTACTTGGAAGAGGAAGAAAAACCTAAAATCAAATAATACTAAATACTTAATAGCAAAACAAGGGCAACACAGAAGGGGGCCAATACAGAGCATGAAAATATAATGTAGGAAATAATTAGAAGTGGCAATGTTAATATCAATGAGATCTTTGTCATTAATATCAATATTCATACACTTGAGAATTCCAGAAATAAACACATGAGAAAGAAATTATTCTTTGTGAGAAAGAAGTTGAATATATGTAAGAAACACATTGAATTTATAATTAAATTTTTTAAATGCTTGAGCTAAATTTCAAAAGGTATGAAACAATGAGTAAAAAATATAACATTATATAGCAATGTGAACAGAAACACGGGAGCACTGAAGTTTCCCCTGAATGCTGTGCTTGAGCTAAGTCGCTTCAGTCGTGTCTGACTCTTTGGGACTCTGTGGACCATAGGCTGCCAGGCTCTTCTGTCCATGGGATTCTCCAGGCAAGAATACTGGAGTGGGTTGCCATGCCCTCCTCCAGGGGATCATTTTGACCCAGGCATCAAACTGGTGTCTCCTCTTGTCTCCTGAATTGGCAGGCAAGTTCTCTACCATTAGCTCCACCTGGGAAGCCCAGGACAATGCTACTAGTTTCTTAAAAACCATATATAAAGTAGTAAAGAGAAGAATTGAAACTATGATTATGAGGAGGAATTAGTGATTAACACTCTTAGGCCCTTAACCTAGAATAGAAATATAACTTGTTTCAAATATCTATAAACCATCCATGAAAATTATCACACATTGACTTCACATAAAATCTCCATAATTCAACCAGGGGAAAAATATTTGTATAATTGTGTGCCCAGATCACAATGCCTGCAATTAATTTTAATATTATTTTAAAGCACCATTTCAAGATGTAACATCATCCTGATAAATTATGTCAAGTCAAAATTAAACCATAAAATTGGAAATTTTGTAACTCACGGATATTAAATCACTACTCTTCAAATTTTCAGAAGCAAAGCTACACACTGAGATGAATTCATATCCTGGAAATGTGAATTGAAAATAGATTGGCCTCATTCATTAAAGTCAACAAGAATATTCGTATACATTAATAGATATAGTATAAGAAAATATCTGTCAAATGCTCACTTCTGAGTGACCGTGATTTGACTGTCATTCTCTAAAGTAAAGCTTGGTTTTATCAACAGAGTGGTAGTTTAGCTCATAACTCAAATAATCGTCATCCAAGGGCTTCTCCTGAGAAAAGTCACCCTGCACGCAGCGGACGTGCTTGCCACACAACATGTCAACAAGACTACAACGGAGAGGATTTTTCAAATGTGTACTCCAAAGTGAAGTTTTCATAAAATTCATCATCTTGCTCTTTCACTAGGGATCTTCTTACATGAAACTGTCCTTTTCTCAAACTTCAAGTATATTATACGTAAAAACAGGACAATCACTAGGCACTGAGGTGCCACTGCTTTGATCCACACCACAGCACTGGAGTCTTACCCAGCGCTGCATCTGTGCCACCAGGAGAAGTTGTTCCTGTGGTGAAAAAGATAAGATCTTGATATCACTATAATAATTATTGTACCTCATGAATCCCTGTAGAGTGTCCTGGGGATCTGCAGGGGCCCACAGACCACACTTTGCGAACTGCTGGTTTCAGGAATTTCCCTGTGTCTGCTTTGGTCCCAGTGGCTCTGTAGCTTTAAATTTGCAAGTAATTTCCTTGGTTCCTAAGATAAAATCTAACATCATTCAAGAGTCTATCGCTGGGCCCTTTTCCATGTCTCCAGGGCCATGCCATGCTACCTCCTGCAGGCATCAGTACAGTCTACCGACTCCGGTCTTGTTCACGCCTTGAAAAGCACCAGAGCCATTCCTGCTGCAGGGACACTCTACACGCCGTGCTTTGTTGTGTATTATTATTTTTTTATTTTGCTCTTCATGAGTTACTTGACAAATTCATGCTCATTCTTCAAGTCTCATACTTCGGATTACTTCCCTGGGGAGACGGATTACTTCCCTGGGGAGACTGCTAGTGCTGCTGCTGCTAAGTCGCTTAAACGTGGTCTAAATGAGCTTCCCAGGATACTCACTGCCATCAGCATCTGATACTTCTTCTGTGCAGCCCAGGGCCCAGATGTAAATACCTAATTATCTTATGCCTACTTCTTTCATGGCAATGTCCTTGCTCCAGTGTGAGCTCTGTGAGGTCGGGGCCTCTGCCTCTCACACTCAAGACTCTCTGCACAAGGCCCACAAATAAAGGAATGAACTGCACAGCATCTTTCTCTATGTCGTTTTACAGCATTCGGCCTCTGGGAAAAGATCCAAAAGGAAGAGGAAGAAACATGTCTTCAAATAAATGTCATGAGTAAATAAAAGGTACATTTTTATTAAAGAAAATTATATATTCTTATGGAATAAATTGGAGAAGGAAATGACAACCCACTCCAGTATTCCTGCCTAGAGAATCCTGTGGACAGAGGAGCCTGCTGGGCTGCTGTCCATAGGGTCGCATAGAGTCGGAGACGACTGAAGCGACTCAGCATGCATAGCACGCATGCATGTAATAAACAGAACATAGAAATGCAAGTACCATGAAAATAAGTGAATTAATATAAATAAATGAGTTACATTCATACAAAAACATGATATTCCATAAGATTCAGCCACAGGGCATCAGATATATTTCTTCTAATTCTAAAAGCAGCTGGTATTGATATTCTCAACATTAATGCCAATATCAATTGTCACTCAAACTCTTTCATAGCTGAGCAGAAATCAGAGTTTTGGAAATGACTGAACCTTGAAGTGTCTGAGCTAGGACACGAGTCACTGAGGATCAGGTTCCTTCTAACTTCCTGAGTTTTCTTAGGAACTTGTTGACACAGAAAGCGCCTCGTGATTTCCACTCTGACAGTTTCCCAGGCGCAGTCGCTGTATCCCTACTCTTGCAGGTAGACATGGATGCCCTGGAAGTACCTCTTCAGGTCCAGTGTGAGGTTCTCCTTCCCAGGGCAGAGTCTTCCTCTCCCGTCACCTGCCCCAGGCAGGCGTCCAGGTCGTCCAGCTGCTGATGGAGTCCAGTGCGGAGCTGCTCCAGGAGGATGGTGTCCCAGGCAGCAGGGGAGCGCTCTGTGTGGAAGAGGTTGAAGCTCTGCTGGAGCATCTCGTGGAGCACAGAGATGGCCTGGGCCTCCTGCAGCTGGCCGCCACTCACCTGCTCCTGAGGGAATCTGAAGTCTTTCCTGTACTCCAGACAGGAAACAGAGAGAGTGTGTTTATTTGATCCAAATGTGAAGGTCTCCTGCTTTTCCAAGTCAAGGCTCTGAGGCAGCTCATGGACTCAGAGGATGAGATGGGGTCACAGACGAGCATCATGAGTGTCATCACTGAGGAGATGAAGCGCCACTGGTCAATTCCACAAGGAAGCATTCCGGTTGAGATGAGCGATTGTGAGCTTTGTTTCATCTCCATTTCATCTAAGGATCTTCTGCTGTGTGCCTCTTAAATATGAAGTCCAAAGTTTTCGCATTCTGAGTCTACCCAGATTCATGCACTACCTCATTCTGGGCTTGCCTTTCACTTCAAGAGCCTGGAGATCGGTCGTGAGGGTCCGCTCTTCTGTGTCCTTACCTTGAAGTCAAATGTATTCATTAAAGAAGCAGACGTTCTAAGCCAATGGAATGCTTATCATCTCAGTAACTTTGAACTAGGGATATATTAAGAGCTATTGGATCTTTCTTCCTGATGCTAAGATCAACTTTTAGGGAAGCTTTGTTAGACCCTTTTTCAAATCTTTTTTTTTTGCTGCCTCTGCATATTCCTCTTGGAACACTTGATCAGATGTGAAAAATATCTGAGTTTTACATGCACTAATCTCACCTTATTCTCTGCAGCAGAGAGTTTAATTTGCCACAATTTTGGTTTTATTTGCTCTCCATAACTGAGAAAATTACTAAACATTTATTAGGTGCCAATCACTATGCTGAGCTTGTTACAGAGGCCAAGTGGCTCTGCTTGCAGCAGGGTAAATCAGTGAATCCAAGACGAGGTGTTGGGATCGGGAAAGGACTTCATTCGGGAAGTGGCTGACTGAGAAGATGAAAGGCCAGTGCCTCAAATTAACCATCTTGTGGGGCTCCTGGATGTCACATTCTCTTTTCAATCAGAGATGGGGGAGGTGAGGAAACAAAGGAAAAGACTTTTATTTCCTAAAAATATCTCCCAGAATAGCAAGCAAGCCCCAGGTAGGAGGATGTGTTGATTGTACTTCCTTACAGTCATTTCATGGGTGGTGTGAAATGGAATATCTCATGTCATGTCAACAAGGATGTCATATCTATCTGTGATTCTGGCCTTCCCAAATGTGAATTTCTGGGATGAAAACAGTTGAAGTCACAGAAGCAGAACCAGTATAAATTCAAAATTAACTCTTCCTGGTTACAAACTAAGCTTATACCAAGATGATGAGTCCTCCAAAGTCACTCTCATGGAAATAAAGTGTAACCACCGCTGCTGTCCAAGTGTTCAGTGGTTAGAATGCGCCTTCTTAGCCCAGGCCAGTGTCCCGCCACGTCAGGGAACCCGCTTTTTCCTTAGGTACTTTTATGCAGTTTTCATATTGCTGCCTCTTCTTTGTCATTTGTATTTCAGTTTGTAAAAGCTGTGCTAACGCTCCTACAATCTTTTCTATTTCCACTTTGAGGTTTATTGCAAAAACAGGAACAGAGAACATAAATGAATGGAACAGTTAACATATTTCCCCCGTGATTTTTCAAGAGATCTAAATTTTCCACTCATTCAACATTCCTAGAAATTAAAAGTAAGCAGTGAATGAAGAAGTAATGCACAAAGGTAAAGAGAAATGAATTGATGTAGTGAAAAAAACTACAGTGACATCTCTGCCAGATGACAAAATGTCACTTAACTACACGAACAGGGATGCAGAGCTCTACAGATGACAGATTTCAGAGCAGCTTATGTGACACTGTTCAGCTGCAGACAGAGCCAAGGAGGGTGGCAGGCTCTTAGGTACAGTGTTACCTAAAAGGATAGTGGACCACTCTGCTAACTCCCAGTATCTATTTATTTATCTTTATTTGTCTGTTTACATTTCTCACTCTTCGTCGAGGTTATTGGATTCTGAGGATGTAAACCTATTAACTCACCCTGAAGAGAGACTGGGGTACCGAGTGCACAGTCACCCTATTCATGTGTGAGAGGTCAGCTGTTCCCTGGAAGCTACTAGATGTAGTGTTTGGACAGCACATCATGTTCACCAGAGATGAGATTAGATGTGATAATGTTGACCAGTGAGCTGAGCATTAACGGAAGGAAGCAGGTCATCTCTGGGAAATTCTATCCAGTTTCCATAGATGGATGTGTGAATTTTCTGCCTCGTGGAAACAGTTAACAGATACTGAATGTTTATATGTCCAAGCATTGTCAGAAGTACGTTACGTCCTACAATCTTCAGAAAAATCCAGTGAAACTTCTGTGATGATCAGTTCCATTTAAGAGGAGAAACCGTAGTGCCTCAGGTCACACAGGCAGTGCAGGCTGGAGCTGTGACATCAACCCAGGGATCTTGCCCCATGTCCACTGTCTCATGCACTGGACCGAGCTGTCTGCTCTGACAATGTGCTTCGTATTTTAGAGGAACACTTAGTAAGGTCTTCCTTTCCAACTCCTATTCTTCATTGTCACAAAAGTGCCATTCTCTCGTCCCAGGGATGATACAATCATCAGATGACAGCTGAGTACACAGTTCCCTTTGCACCTGATAAGTTTCAATCGTTAAGTGGTGTTTTGTTGAGCTCTACAGAGGAGCCTGGCAGATTATGGCAACTAAACAACAACTCTGAGAGTCTCGGTCTCCACCTGAGATAATATTTTGAGAAATTATCCAGAAAGTTAAAAAATCCATTTAAATTTCTCTTACTATCTTTGTTTTCAGAAGATTCTCATTTTCTGAAACTGTCTTCAGATACTAGGTCTACTCAAACTTTGGTGTGGATACTTCTCTTAGAACTACTTCTGGGACAGAGCTGAAGCTCCAATACTTTGGCCGCCTGATGGGAAGAGCCCAGTCCCTGATGCTGGGAAAGAGTGAGGGCAGGACGAGAAGGGGTCAACAGAGGATGAGATGATTCGATCGCATTGGATCGACTCAATGAACATGAATTTTAACAAACTCTGAGAGATAGAGAAGGACAGGGAAGACTGGCGTGCTGTAGTCCGTGGGATCAAAGAGAGTGGACATGCCTTAGTGACGAAAAACAATGGGACAGAGACCCCTCTGTGCACTTCCTCTGGGACAGACACCTTCCTGGATTCTCCACATGTGCCATTACTGCCTTTAGGGAGCTTACAATCTCTCACGGCAGTTAAATGTTACATAATTAGAGGGATTACTTAATTACAGCTGTATGTTATGTAGCTAAAGGAGAATGCTTAAGTTTAATGAGGAATAATGTGGAGGCTGAAGAGTATAGTGGTCAAGTACCATTTATGCAGTTAATCCTGACTGTTAGCAAGTTAAGTAATCTCTCTGAGTTTTCAGTTTCCTTATTTGCAAACTGGAGAAGGCAATGGCAACCCAGTCCAGTACTCTTGCCTGGAAAATCCCAGGGATGGGGGAGCCTGGTGGGCTGCCGTCTATGGGGTCGCACAGAGTCGGACACGACTGAAGCGACTTAGCAGCAGTATTTGCAAACATGTCAATAATTATAGTAATTATCTCATAGGTAAGCTGTGAAGATTAATTCATGTTTATTAAAAACACTTTGCTGAGAGGCTGCATGCAAAAATTTCTGTCATTAATATTATTAAAAATTATCTGTACCTTACAGAATTGGTAAAGACATGCATTACAAGGAGAAATGTCATTGCAACCTCAGTATCCCTGAGTGTATGAAGATTATCACTTCCCCGTGAAATATCTAAGGAGATGAGATTATCTGCACCATCACACAGAGACTGAAGCAAAGTATCCTCTGAAATATTGCAGTGGTAGAGGAGAAAGAGAAATAAACACAGGCAAACATGAAGTGTTTAGGACAACCAGCACCTTAAAAAGTGCCTTGTGGATTATAGTTGCAAAATAACTCATTTTTAACAAATGATATCAGTGATATTGTTCCCTATAATGTCTCCAGGGAGCTTAAGGCCTACTCAGGTGATATGGTAAGGGTACACACATAAATGAAATTTTTTAAAGAAGGGAGAAAAGGGTAAAGAGGGGAAAATGAGAAAAATTAAAAGCTTCTCTTATAAGCTCTTTTCATACTGAACATTTCTTGGTGACCTGGAAAAGCCACAATTGTATGAATATTTGTCCCTTCTCTGACTTTGATCAGACTCTTCTCCCAGAAACAACTAAGGAGGTGTGAAAAGCATAATATACGGCTGTGTGGCTATCAACCACAGTGGCATGCATGATTTGATGTCCCCCACCTAGGCACTCATGGCAAAAATTAGCACTTTTATTGATTTCATTACAAAGAGTAGAAAAAGAAAGGAAAGGGAAAAATGTGGAAAAACCCAGAAAATGAAAGTTTCTCGACTCACTCTTTAAGAGCCACCCATCACCCCAAGCCCTCAGAACTGGCCTAGACCTCCCCTGCAGGCGGTCCTGCAAGCCCCCAGCATCCCAGTGGCCCTCCCCGTCTCTGTGCTGCGGGCCCTGGTGATGCTCTGCTCCAGCCCCACGTGCTCCCTGGGCTGTGAGCTGCCTGCCGGCCACGGCAATCTGGAAAGCTTCACACGCTGGCGTCAGATGGAGAGAGTGCCCACTGTGTCCTGTCTGAGGGACAGGACTGACTTCAGATTCCTCAGACCCTGGTGCCCGGGACCAGGCGTGAGAAGACAGAAGCCACAGCTGTTGTGCGCGAGTTGCTCCAGCAGACCTTCCAGCTCTTCAGCACCACGGGCTCTTCTGCAGGTCGGGACGAGAGCCTCCTGGACAGATTCCTCGTGGGACTTGATCAGCAGCTGGAGGACCTGGACGCGTGTCTGAGGGAGGGAAGGACACTGGAACAGTCACCTCTAGGGAGTGAGAACTCCAGATTGGCTGTGAAGGGTTACTTCCAGCGAATCAGTGTGTATCTCAAAGAATACAGGCGCTGTGCCTGGGAGGTTGTCAGCATGCAAATCAGAAGGTGCTTGGTCTTAGCCAACAAGCTCATCAGAAAACTCAGGAAATAAAGAAGGCATTGAGTCTGAAAACAGTGCATCTGGTCAACTAAATGGCTATTTTCTAAGACTCAAAGTGCAACCTTTAACTCTATTTTTGTGTCTGATGACATATAAATAATAGCTAATATATGGGCTTATTTAAATGTATGTTCAAGGTTTAGTTACCATAATTGTTTAAAACAGATTTAAGAATCCATTTTTCATATCATAAAAAGTTGTAATATTTATTTATTTATTTAAATTATAGAAATATTTAGGCTGTTCATAGAGTTTAAATCTTTATCATTCATAAGATACTTGCTTTGTACTATATTTTGTAGAAGACTACTCTTGTTTTTCAGTAGAGAAAATAAAAGTAATTCGAAAAAAACAAACGGGCTTGCACACAGCTTTGAATAAAACCTGACCCAAAGCCTGATCCCATAAGAAAAACCTATACTGAATTCACCTTAATAAAGAGGGAACGGGGTCACCCACCCTGGGTCATAGAAGGAACAATGGACAATTTGAGGGGGGATTGAGTGTGATTCTTGAGACATAGACTAGAGGTGGGGGGGAGATGGGTGGAGAAAAGCCCAGGTCATGGACTCAGGTGCCTGCTTGGGGGCTGGAAGAACCGGAGCACCTTCAAGGGTTAGTGGAGAAACACATACATCATGCAGAGAAGGCAATGGCACCCCACTCCAGTACTCGTGCCTGGAGAATCCCAGCGACACGGGAGCCTGGTAGGCTGCAGTCCATGGTTCGCTAAGAGTCGGACACGACTGAGTGGCTTCACTTTCACTTTTCATTTTCATGCATTGGAGAAGGCAATGGCAACCCACTCCAGTGTGCATGCCTGGAGAATCCCAGTGACGGTGGAGCTAGTGGGCTGCCGTCTATGGAGTAGCACAGAGTCGGACACGACTGAAGCGACTTAGCAGCAGCAGCAGCACATCCATCATGGGAGGTCAATCTGCATCTGTGGAGTCTAGGATCCTGCAGTAGGATGAGGAAGGGGGAGGAAGTTTTCTACACTTGGCCACTCCTGAGAAAAGAGTCTTCCTGAACTCTTCAAATGGAGGCCCGAAGAACAAGGAAGGCTGGGGACTGCAGAGACAGCTAAGAGAGGCCATGCAGAACCAGTAGCTGCCATGAGAAATGTGACTCTAAAGAAGTAAGAGGGTTTCTCAAGCTTATTTATATATATTAAACACATATATCATTGCTAAACTTTGCATAATTCATTCAAAGGAATGCCTACCCTTGACTTCTAGGAGGATGCACCGTAATCCTCAGCACTTCCTCCCAGTGTAGAAATCCCCAGTGTGCTCTCCTCATTCACTCTGCATGAAGGCGTCCTCTCCATTCATACAGCTGTGTCCTTCTCCATTACGGTTTCTGGTTGTCAATTTCCCCTTACGACTGCAAACCACCAGCTAAAAGCAGAACCAGAGAGAAAGTTCTGGCTCTGTCAGACACTCTCCTGTGACTTCGCCTGCTCTGCCTGCCAAGCACTGCGGGTCCAGACTGTCCAGCCTCCCAGAGAAACACAGTAATAGAGGGAACCCCGCCCCACAGTGAGCAATGGTGGAGACACCAGGGGCTCCTCTGAGCGTGCACCTAGGTTATCCCATCTGCAGGGCTTTTAATACATTTAATACATTTAGCAACAGGGGGACAGAGCTTTCCTCGCAGGACATATGTTAGTAAAGTGAACACTGGAAGAATACAATTTCTCAAAGTAACAAAGATCTTTGTGGAAATTCATGTATTTAATGTAGGCAATCTTCAGGACATTGATGGATCAATCACCTTTTTCTTCTTTCCAGTTGGGACATACCGCACTCAGTAGCTATATGTAAAGTCAGAGGGACTTTTGAAATAATTTTATTCAGTTATTCATTTCTCACTGTGCTGTGTCTTCACTGCCGCACGGACTTCTCTCTAGTTGTGGCAGAGGTGGGTCCTCTCTAGTTGTGGGGCGCAGGCTTCTCACTGTGGGAGCCTCTCTTTTTGGGGAGCACAGGCTCCAGTGCACTTGGCTTCGGTGGTGAGGGCCCGGGGTCTAGAGCACAGGGCAGGAGCTGTGCCCCCGGGCTCACTGTCCTGCAGCACGCGCATCCTCTAGGACCGCATGGGGTCCTGTTGGCGGGTGGACTCCTCACCACTGAGCCACCAGGGAAGCCCCTCAGGGAACGTTTAAAGGACATTGAGAGGTTTGGAAACCTTCTTGAGGATTAGGGTCCTAAACAAGTAAAAAACATTCCGATATTACTGTTAAAAATACCATTTCATTAACAGATTATTTTCTAAATAACCTTTCATTCAATACTATAGTATTACCTGAATGAGTAGCCTGGTTCTCACCGTCCTTCGTTCTCACAAGAAGAAAGAGACAGAGGAACAGAGACGCCCAGTGAAAGCAACTGCCTGAATGAATGACTGAAACTCACTAGATTCTGTGACATAAGTTTCCAGTGAGACACACCATCACTGAATGTCCTTCCTCCAGCTCTGAAACTCTGAGCAGAAAATGCTGAACAGTGTAAATAAAAGTGATAAATAATAAAAACATTCTCATTTAATTGACATATACAATCAGATGGGTACATTTGAAATTATTGGGAAATAGGTAAAATTAATACTTTAAACTGATGACATGTTCTTTGATCATATTGTGAATACATAAATGAAAATCAAAAAAGGAAGTGAAAGTGTATTAAAATAATTAGAAAATGAAAATTACCATGTTCACTATTTAATGGCCTCTCTTAGAAAGCATGGCATCAGAGAACCTACCTCAAGGTTCCACCAGACGCTGTCTCAGCCAGCCCAGCAGCAGCCGCATCTTCCCCATGGCCTTCGTGCTCTCTCTACTCATGGCCCTGGTGCTGGTCAGCTACGGCCCGGGAGGATCCCTGGGCTGTGACCTGTCTCAGAACCATGTGCTGTTTGGCAGGAAGAACCTCAGACTCCTGGGCGAAATGAGGAGAATCTCCCCTCGCTTCTGTCTGCAAGACAGAAAAGACTTCGCTTTTCCCCAGGAGATGGTGGAGGGCGGCCAGCTCCAGGAGGCCCAGGCCATCTCTGTGCTCCACGAGATGCTCCAGCAGAGCTTCAACCTCTTCCACACAGAGCGCTCCTCTGCTGCCTGGGACACCACCCTCCTGGAGCAGCTCCGCACTGGACTCCATCAGCAGCTGGACCACCTGGACACCTGCCTGGGGCAGGTGATGGGAGAGGAAGACTCTGCCCTGGGAAGGACGGGCCCCACCCTGGCTGTGAAGAGGTACTTCCAGGGCATCCATGTCTACCTGCAAGAGAAGGGATTCAGCGACTGCGCCTGGGAAACCGTCAGAGTGGAAATCATGAGATCCTTGTCTTCATCAGCCAGCTTGCAAGAAAGGTTAAGAATGATGGATGGAGGCCTAAACTCATCTTGATATGACTCTCAGTGACTAAGATGCCACATCACCCTTGTACGCTCCCCTGAAGTCATTTTAGAAGACTCTGATTTCTGCTTTAGCCACCATGTTTCCTGAATTCAATCAATAGTACTTTCTCAGTAGCAATAAGCAAGTAGATATAAAAAGTATTCAACTGCACAGGGATCAGTCCGTAAGGGATGACTGCCCTGATGTTATTTATGTGTATTTATGTATTTATTTTATCTCATCATATTTATATTTTCATGTAAAAATGTTTTTCTGCATTGTAATAAAATTTAGAAAATATGTTCATTTCCTTAATCTTCTAATTTGTTTTATTTATTAATTTCTTATGAAAGTAATTACTGTTTTCATTATGAAAAATTAAATACTTATTTGGTCTACATAAACCTATCATAGAATAGCATTTGTCCATTTATACTACAGAATAGTTGTATCACTTTTCAGGAAATGATTGTCAAAAGGTAGAATTTCTGGATCCCTGGCAGTCCAGTGGAATGGACTCCATGCTTCCAGTGTGAGACGCAGAGGTGCCATGGATACCTGGTCAGGGAACTAAGATCCTGTAAGCTGTGGAGTGCAGCCCCCTCCACCCAAAAGAAACAGGTAGAAAGGAGTCTCTGAAACGGGGGTAAATGAGTAGTCCTGAAGTCACAAGTATAACTAGTTTATACCCAATCAACAGAGAATGGTTGGTGTTAGTATGTGGGGGGAGGACTCCCGTCCTCCAGGGAAGCTGCGAACATGTGGTGCTGAGTGGCTGAGCCTGACTCCTGTTACTCTTCCTCCCGCCTTCTCCTCGGTCCTGCTTTACTGAACAATCCACTCCCTTACACTCTATCTTCACTGCCTCCAACACAGGAGCTCTGTTCTGTGATGGTTTCTGGCTTCAAAGTTTCTCTGAGTGGAAATCACTGGAAGAGAGCACAAGTGAAAGGAGAGCTCTAGAAGTTTCGAAAACTTTGAATTGCAGCTCTGCTATTTAACAGCAGTGTGACCCTGCAAAATATCACAAACACTGAGGAGATGGAAATTGCAACCCCCTCCATTATTCTTTCTTGAAAATCCCATGGACAGAGGAGCCTGGTGGGCTACAGTCCATGGGTCACAGGAGCTGGACCTGTCTGAAACAACTTAGCATGCACGCAGGCATGCATTCTGTCTTGATCTTCTTCTCAAATATGGGGAAAATAATTGTAGTTTTTCATAGGACTGCTATTTGGATCAATAAGTCTATATTACAAGAAGCATAAAAGTGTGCTTGGCACAGATAATCAGGACAGTGAGTCCCAGAGTAGCTGCCCACAGGGAGCAGAATTGACTGGGTCATAATTTGTCAAATATGGCATTCCCTCAGCGAAGAGAGATATATACGAAGTAGCAATTTTGAAAACATTACTGATGATTTTGCTTCCATTAAAGCCAGCAACTTACAAGTACTGTTGTGGCATAAGGAAAATATTTCAACTTGATGTGAGTTTAAGATGTATATATATTTAAAAGATTTTTCAGACAATTAACATTACAGGAGAAATTTACCTTTTATATTAATAGTGAATGAAATAATTTTCTTTTTCCCTTGGGGCGCCTTTAAGTCTCGGTCTTGTCCCCAAGTCTTCCTTCCCACTGGAGGGTCACAGTATCAGGCAGATTTCTGTCCAGACGTCGTCTTCTATTCTTCCAGTCATTTCCCATATTCAGGTAATTTGGTAGCAGCAAGTATGCTTTACCTAGAGCCACAAGTACCATCAGCTTGGAGTTTTCTACAGAGGATTCACTGAATCGTTTGTAATCCAATCTGAGCAGGGGTCATCACTCTCAAGGATCTTGTCCATCATGTATCTCAATTTTATGGTGAGGATCACTTAACAATCTATGAGTCATCTTGGACAGTTAAATGTGATTATTTTATAATTATTAGAATTATTAATTTTGTCAAGCACAGTTAGACTCTCAGTAATAACTACCACTTGATAATTTCAGTTTGCTTCTTATACAAAATAATCAGGATACTTTGTAAATTGCTCAGCTTATCGGGAATTTGGAGGGAGACATTAATGGAAATAAGAGATTTGTAACATTGAGGTATGAAACAACAAAGGGACAGCTTGTGTTAGAAGCAAAAGAGGGAAATAAGTGAGAGTTCAGTACATGCAGTGTGCTCAGGTGTTTATGCTGTGGATAGGGAGTTTTGAATCTGACATTCATTATTAGATTAGTTCATTCACATAAAGTCTTAGCAGGGGGCTCTTGGAAAGGAGAATATTAACTCATTTCACTATGTTGGAAGGATTAAGTGAGTCCCTTTAGAGGCTGAGGAATTTGTGGCTGTTGTCACTGTCATTCTTGATGAAGACTGAGTGTCTGGGGAATTTGTCTGGTGAAAGTATTAGTGGCTCAGTCGAGTCTGACATTTGGTGACCGCGTGAACTGTAGCCTGTCAGGCTCCTCTGCCCATGGAATTCTCCAAGCAAGAATACTGGAGTGGGTTACCATTTCCTTCTCCAGGGGATCTTCCCGACTCAGGGATTGAACCCTGGTCTCCTGCATTGCAGGCAGATTCTTTACCATCTGAGCCACCAGGGAAGCCTGGTAGGTCCTTGGTAATTAGGTTCACAGAATACCATTTATAACATTTAATGAGTAAACAATCCAGGATGGATATGCCATAAAAAGTGAGGGTAGCATCAGGGAATGTGTTCTTTCTCCTCCAATAAATACCAAGAATGAAATATATCCTAAGGAATCCTTGCCATAAACACAATACGTTGGTATCTTCTTATTACCATGTCACAGACTGAATGTGTGTGTGTTCCCCAAATTCATATATCGAAACCCTACCCCTCGAGACTCCCTGACGGTCCAGTGGCCAGGACTCCATGCTCCCACAGCAGGGAGCCTGAGTTGGATCTCTGGTCAGGGAACTAGATCCTGCACGTGGCAAGCAAGACTTCCCATGGCCCAAGTAAAAATCCTGCACGAAGCAAGGAAGATCCAAGATCCAGCATGCTTCAAATAAGACCTGGCCCAGCCAAATAAGCACATAAAATAAATATTTAAAAAAAATTTTAAAAACCCACAGAAACCCAACCCATCAATATGATCCTATCACAAACTGGAATATTAGGGAGATTGTTAGGGTACAGCTCAGTTCAGTTCAGTCGCTCAGTCGTGTCCGACTCTTTGCGACCCAATGAACTGCAGCACGCCAGGCCTCCCTTTCCATCACCAACTCCCGGAGGTCACTCAAACTCATGTCCATCGAGTCGGTGATGCCATCCAGCCATCTCATCCTCTGTCGTCCCCTTCTCCTCCTGCCCCCAATCCCTCCCAGCATCAGAGTCTTTTCCAATGAGTCAACTCTTCACATGAGGTGGCCAAAGTACTGGAGTTTCAGCTTTAGCATCATTCCTTCCCAAGAACACCCAGGAATGATCTCCTTTAGAATGGACTGGTTGGATCTCCTTGCAGGCCATGGGACTCACAAGAGTCTTCTCCAACACCACAGATCAAAAGTATCAATTCTTCGGCACTCAGCTGTCTTCACAGTCCAACTCTCACATCCATACATGACAACTGGAAAAACCATAGCCTTGACTAGACGGTCATTTGTTGACAAAGTCATGTCTCTGCTTTTCAATATGCTATCTAGGTTGCTCATAACTTTCCTTCCAAGGAGTAAGCGTCTTTTAATTTTAGTAATCAATAAAATTAGCTATTACTTTTAATATCATAATTTTACTGTTACCCAGATTAAGATCAGGATCTTTTGGAATCATTTCATTCCCTGTCATTCTAGTTTTTTCGAAGCATCTTCTCATTACCCAAGTGGATTTATCAACCACACAGATGCTAGGCAAGGCTGGTCTCCTAAACCCTGCCAGAAAGGGTTTGTGTTCTAGCAAATGGGGTTCTGAGTGCCCGTGTCTCTTCCTTCTCCGCTTATACTGATGACATGTGGATTAAAGGAAAGGAAAATCAGCTAGCTGGTCTTACAAAGCTGAGGGCAGACAACTGACCCAGGACTTGGCCTTCATTGAGCTTCTGTAAGAAGCAGCCCTGTCCCAGTCTTTCTGTTGTTCACGTTGGCCTCATCCTTCCCCTCTGCCACAGCCTGCTCCCCAGCTGTGCTGCACTGCAGTTTGCTAACTCAGAATAATACATCATTACCTCAGGGGAAAACCCCTTCCCTTCTTTCATATCAGGACATTGAGACTTTCCCTTGTCTTCTTCTTGCCCACAAAACAACTGTGGAAGTTTACTTTCTAGGAAAGTTGCAAAGAGAAACAAAAAAGAAATCTAACGTCTTGAAAGTGAAAGAGATGCAACCTCTCTGGCTTCTTTACTTCCCTCTCTTGTTCTCACCTCCTCATGAAATAGAACCAGAGCAGAGGCAGGAATACCAACATTCTCCAGTAAGTCACTAAGTGTGTATATAAACTGTTTAAATGAAAAATTACACTCAAGTAAAGAAAGAAGGCTATTTCTTCTGATCTAGTGCCCCGGATCTCACTGTCCTGCAATCTCAGAGGAGACAGAAACAGAGGAACAGAGATGCCCAGTAGAATCAACTGCCTGAATCAATGACCAAATCTCATTAGATTCTGAGACATAAGCTTCCAATAAGAGACAACCCCATCACTGAGTCTCCTTCCTCCACCTCAGAAACTCTGAGCAGAACAAGTGTTGAAGAGTTTAAGTAAAAGAGTTGAACAATAAAACCTATACCTGACAAAGTAAATATTATTTATCTACTAAAAGGAAAATAATTGCAGCTGGAAGCTCCTCCACTAACTTGCACAAACACACTTTTGCCCTCAGCATCTGAGCACTGC
Organism: Budorcas taxicolor; assembly: GCF_023091745.1. Classification (NCBI taxonomy): domain Eukaryota; kingdom Metazoa; phylum Chordata; class Mammalia; order Artiodactyla; family Bovidae; genus Budorcas; species Budorcas taxicolor. Next base: position 26,121,090 of record NC_068917.1, on the reverse strand, counting down.
TGACACTTTAGACACCTGGGGACACGGGTCAGGAGAAGAAGAGGTCACCACTGAGCACTAGGGTCCTTCACACAAAAACTCCAGGGGAGAGGTTGGGGTTTCCGGAAGACAATTTATTTTCCCAACCAGTCAATAAGCCCTCCACAGAAAGGAGCTTTTCGAGTCCTCAGGATGTGGTGAGCCTGCCCTCAGGGAGGGAGAGAGTCCAGCAGGTGAACAAGGGGACTCTGTCACTCCAGAGACAGGGGTGGCTCCATGTGATCTCTCCCTTGTGAGTGAGGTGCTGCTGGGAAAATACAATTATCCTGGATGTAGAGTCTCCTCACCCATGTTCCCCGAGAAGAACCAGGATTCTGGTGGGGGTATTGGCCCAGTCTGTGGAGGACGACAGGTCTCCAGTAAGAAAATGGTGGAAAGAAGGGTGATGTCTGTAATAGTCCTGCCCTCATGGTTCCCTGAAGGGCAGGGATCTGCAGGAACCTGTTCTAGAAGGAAGAGAAATGTGGGAGGACTTCAAGGACTGGTAATAATCAGCCTCTTCTCTAAATCAAACACTAAAGAAAACTCATCATTTGTTTCCAAGAGCTTAACTGCCAGACTGATCTGGTAAATCCCTTATATACGGAATCCATAGAGCAGACAGAGCCAGGCTTCCTAAGGAACCTAAGAGAGAAAAATGGAGCTTCAGAGCAAGCCAAAAATACGTTCTTGGATGAGAGGAGAGCAACACTTTTGCATGAGAGATAAAGGGCAATAACGTGTGTAATTATAAATGTCCATCAATTCTGACTTAAGAGAAAGACCTTTCTCATTTGATTGAAAAACATCCATTTGGATGGGCACATCTGAAGTGACTAGGGAAAGGCAAAATTAATAGTCTAGAAGGAAGAACATTTCTTTGACTGTCTTGAGAATACATAACAGAAAACCAAAAAAGGAAGTAAAAGTGCATAGAAATGATTAGAAAATGAAAATTACCATGTTCCCTATTTAATGGCCTTGCTTAGAAAGCCTGGCATCAGAGAACCTACCTCAAGGTTCCACCAGACACCGTCTCAGCCAGTACATCAGCAGCTGCGTCTTCCCCATGGACTTCGTGCTCTCTCTACTCATGGCCCTGGTGCTGGTCAGCTACAGCCCGGGAGGATCCCTGGGCTGTGACCTGTCTCAGAACCATGTTCTCATTGGCAGGAAGAACCTCAGGCTCCTGGGCCAAATGAGGAGACTCTCCCCTCACTTCTGTCTGCAGGACAGAAAAGACTTCGCTTTCCCCCAGGAGATGGTGGAGGGCGGCCAGCTCCAGGAGGCCCAGGCCATCTCTGTGCTCCACGAGATGCTCCAGCAGAGCTTCAACCTCTTCCACACAGAGAGCTCCTCTGCTGCCTGGGACACCACCCTCCTGGAGCAGCTCCGCACTGGACTCCATCAACAGCTGGATGACCTGGACGCCTGCCTGGGGCAGGTGATGGGAGAGGAAGACTCTGCCCTGGGAAGGTCGGGCCCCACCCTGGCTGTAAAGAGGTACTTCCAGGGCATCCGTGTCTACCTGCAAGAGAAGGAATACAGCGACTGTGCCTGGGAAACCGTCAGAGTGGAAATCATGAGATCCTTGTCTTCATCAGTCAGCTTGCAAGAAAGGTTAAGAATGATGGATGGAGACCTGAGCTCGCCTTGACATGACTCTTTCTGATGAAGATGCCCCGTCATCCTTGGAAACTCACCTGGGGTCATTTCAGAAGACTCTGAATTCTGCTTTAGCCACCAAATTTGTTGAATTCACTCAGCAAATACATGTCCATAGTAATAAGCACGTAGATATAAAAGAAATCAACTGCAGGGGTATCAATCCATAAGCGATGACCTCCCTGATGTTATTTATTTATTCTTTATTTATTTAAATAATGGAATATTTTATCTCATCATAGTTATATTTTCATATAAAAATATGTATGTTTACACTGTATTAAAATTTAGAAGATATATTTCTCTATTTTATTAAAATTGTTATTTGGTTTATTTATTAAATAGTTATCAAGATAAATTTCTTGAGTTTTTATTTTGAAAACCTAAATCCTTATTTTGTCTTCAAATACCTATCACAAAATGGTATTTGTTCACTTCATACGGTGAAACAGTTCTATCACTTTCTAACAAATGTCTGTCAAAAGGTAGAATTCTGAGAATCTTCTGTGGTGCAGTTCTTAGGACTCTGAGTTTTTCCTCCAGGGAGCCTTGGTTGAGGAACTAAGATCCTATAAGCTGTGGAGGGTGCCAAAAAGAAAAAAGGTAGAAAGGAGATTATGAATTGTAGAAAATGGCTAGTCTCGATGTCACAGGCGTAACTAATTTATCCCCACTCGTTAAAGACTGGTTGATGTACATATCTGAGGGAAGCAGTCACCTCCTGCGGGAAAGCTGAGGACACACCCTGCTGACTGGCTGCTCCTGACTCCTGTTACTCTCTCTCCAGCCTTCTCAGGACTGCCTTACTGAGCAATTCACTCCCTTCCACAGTAACTTCACTGCCTCCACACACGAGCTCTGTTCTGTGCTGGTTTCTAGCTGCATGGTGTAGTCAGAGTGGAAGCCCCAGGAAGAGAGCCCAAGTGAGAGGAGAGTTCTAGAAATTCCAAAACCTCTGAATCCCAGCTCTGCTATTTACCAACAGTGCGACCCTGAAAAATCTCACAAACACAACATGTCAGTTTCCTCATCTTTAATATGGGACAATAAGAGTGGTTTTCATACAATTACTGTTTGGATTCAGTGAGTCCGTATCACACAAGAGGCATCACGCGCTCCTGGCCGAAATCATCAGGACCATGAGAAGCACGGAGTGGCTGCCCTCAGGGAGGAGACAGGACAGCCGCCCTGAGACAGCGCCTGCAGGGCAGCATGGAAAGGTGCTGGCCCCCGACAAAGGTATTTTCTTTTCATCTTGGGTGCTAGTTTCAGAGTGCTTTCAGTGTGAGAAACTTCCTTTGCTGTATGCTGAAGAGAATTCCAAATTTCTGGGTTTCATACTTCTTCTTATTTTTTTACAATACTGTATTGGTTTTGCCATACATTGACATGAATCCACCACGGGTGTACATGCGTTCCCAAACTTGAATCCCCTCCCACCTCCCTCCCCTTAACATCTCTCTGGGTCATCACCGTGCACCAGCCCCAGCATGCTGTATCCTGCGTCGGACATAGACTGGTGATTCGAGTCTTACATGATAGTATACCTGTTACAATGCCATTCTCCCAAATCCATTCCCATGAAAACTCTTTGAGAAAGATGAATTTGTAGAAAATACTTGATCTAACATAAATACGATAATAGGGAAAGAATAGAGATCGCACATCAGTGCCGATAATCAAACACAAGCAGAGGCAGGAAGGAAAGAGCGGGAGCTGTGAAGGGTATGGTTCCGATTTCCAGTTCTGGGCTGTCCCAGGTTGCATCCTAGCTCTCTTTCCCATAAAATCCCTTGTCCATATTTGCTGGCAATGTCACCTCCTGGAGCCTTTGTTTTGCTACTGAAAGAACAAAACCCAACAAATGGTTCAGAAGCCAGTTTTACCTCTTCTCATACGAAAGAAGTGAGAAACACTATTAATGAATGAAGTGCTTGATTTTCGGCAACCTCCAAGGAGACTTACACCAAGGGCCACCTTCCAGGATTGCTTGTCGCCAGGGCAAGCCACTTCTGAACCTCACTTCCATAGGAGACTCCAACTTTAGGAGGTAGGTCTGGTTCAGTCTCCTGTGGGGTCACTGCTCCCTTCCCCTGGGTCTTGGTGCATGCAAGATTTTGTTTGTCGCCTGCAAGAGGAGTCTCTCCCCCCGTCCTGTGGAAGTCCTGTAATCAAATCCCACTGGCCTTCAGAGTCAGATTGCCTGGGGATTCCCAGTCCCTTTGCAGGCTTGCAAGCATGACATGAGGCTCAGAACCTTCCCAACAGTGGGAGAACTTTTCTGGTATTATTGTTTCCCAGTTTGTTGGTTTCCCATCTGGCAGGTATGGCATTTATTTTTATTGTGCTTGAGCGCCTCCTGCGTCTCGTTGTAGTTTCTTCTTTGTGTTTGAACGTGGGACATCTTTTTCGGCGGGCTTCAGAGTCCTCCTCTGGATGACTGTTCAACAGCTAGTTGCAATTTCGTTGCTCTTGCGTGAGGAGATAAGTGCATGTCCTTCTACTCTGCCATCTTGAACCAGAAGCTAAGCCAAAATTTTGATATTTGACCATTTGAAATATGCTGAACTATCTCATGCACACCCACCCGATCTTTTATTCACCACCATGGACGTACGTGTGGCTGAGATTTGAGCAGGTGGTTAACTGCTGGAAATAGGTATGTTGTCTGTCTTCAAATAGTATGATTTTCTAAGAAAGATTTTAAAAATCAATATGTCAATCCGCTGCACAGAAAATATTGTTATTGAGGTATATCCAGTTTCCCACAGTAACAAGTGGGATCGTTTATAAAAATTGATCAACAAAGATCCCACCAATTTATACATATCATTCACCATATTTCAACTTTTATTATTTTAAGAATTTCCTATCATCTGTACTTTTCAAGATCAAAGTCTTTCTTTTCATTTTAAACACCGCTCCCCTTCACACATCCTCCATCAGGATCTTCTAACTGAGAGCCCCTTAAATGGGGAGGAATTGACTCCCCAGAGCAGGAGCATGTCTCCATTTCCTATTCCCACCCAGCATCCTGCACAATGGTAGGATACTGCTGGTCCTCAGAGTTGTCAATAAAAGTGTAAGTGTAACAATGATAAGCTTAAAAGAGTTTTACCAGTTAAACTTTGAAAACGACAATCTTTCTACATTTTTTGTTTTTATTTTCTGTGGGTTACTCTTGTCTTCTCAGGTGACCAGTATATTTGTTATACTGGGCATTCTCTTTAGTTTTCCCTCAAGTTCCTGAATCATTTAGTCCAGTCGATTTTTCTGTTCTATGCTACAGTTTTCTCAGCTTTAAAATAAGGATATGAGAGTGGATACATGTGTACTTAGAGCTGGTTTACATTGTTGTACAGCAGAAACCAGCACAACATGGTAAAGGAATTTTTCTCCAATTAAAATCAAAATAGGGATAATGAGAATATTGTACGCCATTCAATATACCATCTCATGTTCTGTACTCTATATGATATTAATATAACAACTTATAAAAGTATCTTAAATGAGTAGATGATATAAAGCATCATGGACACATTAAACAGCTGTGAGAGTTGTTACTGTGACCGGTGTATAGTAAGTTTCACCATTATCTCACGTCTACCCTAAAGATGATTATGCCATATCTGCGGCTTGCTCAACTCAGTTGTTAATGCAAAAGCTCTACCTCTGCAAGTTAGAGTAAGTTAATCTTTTCTCGTATTGTACACAGCATATCTACACATTTTGAAATTTTACTAGCAAATAAAATACTCACATGACTGTACCAAGCACACCGCGATATTTAGTGGGCATCAAATCAACATGCAGTCAGTGCATTTGGCATATAAGATGCTTATTAGGTAGAAAATCGTATATTAAGTGAAAATCTACATTATGCTGAAATAAAACACATCTTGATTATGAATTTTAAAGCAACTTATCTATACGAAATGACCGTTTAAAAAAGTTAATAAAACTCTCCAATGCAAACTGTGGATAAATTTGAAAGCTTAACGTAAGATCCTTAGATAAAGGAAATGAGAAGAAAAAAGACTTTGAAAATTGAGATTAATTATTTAAGGTAGCTACTGGGTCATAAATTTCTCAAATATGGCTTTCCCTCAATTGAACTGAGATGAACAAAGAAGTAATTTTGAGAACTTTACAGATGATTTTGCTTCCAATGAAGCCAGGAACTTAAAGTTTTGTTTTGGCATAAGGAATATTTAGACTCGGTGTGAGTTTCAGACTTCTTTGTACCTTTTAAAATATTTCCAACTACTTGAACGTTGCAGGAGAAATTAACCATTTATATTAAATAAAATCCCTTCCCCTTTCCCCAGGGGCTCCTGTAAGTCTCTGTCTTGTCCTCAAGTCTCCCCACTGGATGGTCCCAATATCTAAATTACTGTCCAGAATGTGGATGCCTTTCCCCTTTCCCCAAATGAGTCTTTTTCCCCAGAAACAACCCAGAATCTGAAAACATACCACAACATGCTCAGATTTCCAGCCCTCAGTGGCAGCATAAACAGGCATCAGTGTAAACCGCTCTGGGTAAAACCTCTTCCCAGGAAGGGGAGGATGGAATCAGGGGCAGGTGCAGAAATCAAGTTCTAAGCGAAACCCCTGCAAAGCGCCCCTGGGCAGTCTGGCCCCAAAACGAAGGTTCCTCACTGCTCCTGGGACCCCCACGTGCTCCCTGGGCCCCAGAAGCACCTAGCTCAGCTGGAGGCTCCTGCCTACAGGGACTCCCCGGTTCTCCTGGTGGATGTGGTGCTGGAGTTCGAGGCACTGGACCTGGACAGGTCTGATGGGAGAGCAGGGTCAGTTGCTCTGTTACAGGGAGTGCTGTGGTGCCCTCCCAGTCGCTGGGGTGCAGGAAAGGCAGATTTGAGCATCTTGCTGAGCTGGAGCTGTGGGACTGAATTTCACTCAAGTGCTGATTTTGGGGGATTCCTGGTCTCTCAGAGGGTGGCAATGGTGATGATCACCATTCTCCAGGGCTGGAGAACATCACCCTCTCTGTCATCAGGGAAGGGGTTGGCATCTGGTGAGCTTGGTGATGTTGCAGATGTTGGGCTGTGCCAGCCTTTATCCAGCTGTTCCCCGCACCTTCCCCCCAGATAAGATCTTTAAATAGGTCAGAATTGTCACTTTCTGCACTTTTCTCAATTTTGTCTCCACTGAAAAACTTTTCCCTTCTATTCTGGGCATCAGAGAATGTCACGGTTTCAATGCTTCTTTTGTGTTACTACACTGGAAGTGAAATATACTCATGGAAAAGTCTCAATCCAAAAGGAGATATTCATCTACATGAGTCAACTCAGCTTGAAAGAAAAACCTGAGGCTCCATCTCTCTTCTTTAGTCCAAAAGAGAACTGAGAGGTGTGACTCCATAGTCCTCTGTGACAGTTTTTAAATTGCACCAATTTTTAAATTGCCACATCTCTCTGCATTTCCTTTCTAAGGGCCTAATATATGAGGTTTGAATTGTTCAGTTATTTACAGGTCTATAGCTCCTGTTTTCTGGTGGTCTACAGATAATAGTGGCATAATAATGAACATGGGTTAATTCATAGCATTCTCTTCATTCTCTCACCAAAGTGTGCTGAACACACACACATATGTGACAATGTGCTCGGCGATGTGGATTCCAGGAGTGTCAGGAAGGGATGATGACTGCCCTCCTGGGAGCAGGGGAGAAGACTTTGGAGGCAGGAAGAGGAGGAAGGAGGCAGCACGTGCTCAGAGCAGCTGAGGGCCAGTACTCAGAGCTGATGAAGAGGAGGGACGGGGAGCAGCAGGAAGCTCTACTCTCACAGTCTGGGGCTCCTGAGTGCAGCCGACACCAGACTTTCCTTTCGTCTTCTAAAACATCGAGACAACTTTAGTAGCAGTCACAGAGGACATCCTTTAATTTAAATAATGCAAAGTTTGCAAATGAGCCTGAAAATGTGGAACTTCATGAATGGTAGCAGTCTTTCATATCAATATAACCACTCTCAGTCCAACCAAGAGAAGCTTTGAGGGCAAGTTCCTTAACACAGGCAAGGGTCTGCATGTTAAATCCCAAAGTGTTCATTCTAGGAGAGGGAATGCCCGCAGGATGGTGACGAGCCCAGGAGCCCAAGTTTCCTCCCTTTTGAGCAGGGCCTTGTACATAATGGAGAGAAATCCTACAGCACTTGAAGTTCTTTGCTGAGGAAGAGATTCTAGGAAAGTTGTCCACTCTCCTAGAAGTTTGATGTTTTGTTCCTGGTCAGAGAACTAGATCCTACAGGCCACAACCAAGATTTCCCATGCCACAAGTGAAGATCCTATCTGCAGCAAGGAATATGGAAGATCCAGCATGTCGCCACCAAGGCCTGGCACAGCCAAATAAATGCATTTAAAATTCTTTAAAAACCCAAAGAAACCCATCCCATCAATGTGATCATATCACAAGGTGGGATATTATGGAGATTAGGGATACAATCAATAAAATTCAGTTATCATTTTTAAGAACATAATTATTTTTTACCAAGATTAAGATCAGGATCTTTTGAATCATTTCATTCCCTTTCATTCTAGTTTTTTCAAAGCAACCTCTTATTGCCCAGGTGGATTTATCACAGATGCTCAGCAAGGCTGGTGTCCTTGACCCTATGAGAGAGGATCAGTGTTCTAGCACTGGGGTTCTGACTGCCTGTCTCCCATGAGCTGGTGCGTGTGACTTCTTCCTTCTACCCTTATACAGACCACAAATGGATTAAAGGAAAGAAAAATCAGGTGGATGGTCTTACAAAGCTGAGGGCAGTCCACGGACTCAGGACTTGGCCTTCCTTGAGCTTCTGTCAGAAGCAGCCTTGTCCCAGCTTTTCTGTTGTTCATATTGACCTGATCCTTCCCCTCTGCCACAGCCTAGGCCCCAGCTATGCTGCACTGAAGTTTGCTAACCCAGAATATATCACTGTGTCAGGGAAAGCCCCTTTCTTTCTTTCATATTCATGACATTAAGACTTACCCTTGTTTTCTGGTTGCCCACAAAACAGCTGTGGAGTTTTACTTTCTAGCAAAATTGCAAAGAGAAACAAAAAAATCTAACCTCTTGAAAGTGATGCAGCCCCTTGGGCTTTCTTTCCTTCCCTTTCTTGCTCTCGCCTCATCATGAATTACAACCAGAGAAGGAGCAGCGAGACGAATCCTGTCCAATAAGTCACTAAATGAATATAAAAGTTTAAGTGAAACATTACACTCAAGGAAAGAAGGCTATTGCTCCTGATCTGTAGGCTGGGTCTCACCGCCCTGCTTTTTCAGAGGAGACAGAGACAGAGGAACAGAGATGCCGGGTGGAATCAACGGCCTGAACAAACGACTGTAACTCACTAGGTTCTGTGACACAAGCTTCCAACAAGAGACAACCCCAGCACTGAATCTCCTTCCTCCAGCTCAGAAACAGAGTCCAGAACAAGTGTTGAACAGTTTAAGTAAAAGAGTTGAATAATAACTGTACTTGGCAAAGTAGATATTATTTATCTACTAAAAGCAAAATGATTGCAGTTGGAAATTCCTTCACCAACTTATTTTACACAAGCACACTTTTGCTCTCAGCATCTGAGCACTGCTGATGTTTTGGACACTTGGGGTCAGGAGAAGAGGAGGTCACCACCGAGAACTAGGGTCCTTCACAGAAACACTCCAAGAGAGAGGATGGGGTTCAGGAAGAGAATTTATTCTCCCAACAAATCAACAAGCCCTCCACAGAAAGGAGATTTTGAGGCCGCAGGATGTGGTGAGCCTGTCTGCAGGGAGGGAGTCCAGCAGGTGAGGAAGGGGACTCAGTCACTCCAGAGGACAGAGGAGGCTCCATGTGATCTCTCCCTTGTGAGTGAGGTGCTGCTGGGAAAATACAATTATCCTGGATTTAGAGACTCCTCACCCATGTTCCCTGAGAAGAACCAGGAGTCTGTTGGGGGTATTGGCCCAGGCTGTGGAGGACGACAGGTCTCCAGCAAGAAAATGGTAGAAAGAAAGGGTGATGTCTGTAATGGCCCTGACCTTGTGGTTCCCTAAAACACAGCCACATGGACCTGCAGGAACGTGTTCTAGAAGGAAGAAAAACGTGGGGTGAGCTCATGGACTGATAATAATCAGCCTGCTCTTTATATCAAACACTAAGGAAAACCCATCCTTTGTTTCAGTGAGATCAGGAGCCAGTGATCTGCTAAATCCCTAAATAAATACGGAAACCACAGGGCTGAGGGGCCTGGCTTCCTAGGCAGAGTGAGAGGGGAAACAGAGCGCAAGATGAGTGCTACAGGTGTGTTCCCGGAAAAGGAGAGGAACATTTATGCATGAGAGACAGGGAGCAATGATGTGTGTAATCACAAATGCACTTCAATTCTAACATAAGACAAAGACCTTTCTCATCTGATGATGACTATCCGTTTGGATAAGCACATCTGAAGTTACTGGGAAAAGGTAAAATTAGTAGTTTAAATAGATGACAATTTCTTTGACCATATTCAGAATACATAACAGAAAACCAAATTAGGAAGTAAAAGTGTATAGAAATGACTAGAAAATGAAAAGTATCATGTTCCCTATTTAATGGCCTCGCTTAGAAAGCATGGCATCAGAGAACCTACCTCAAGGTTCACCCAGACGCCGTCTCAGCCAGCCCAGCAGCAGCTGCATCTTCCCCATGGCCTTCGTGCTCTCTCTACTCATGGCCCTGGTGCTGGTCAGCTACGGCCCGGAAGAATCCCTGGGCTGTGATCTGTCTCAGAACCACATGCTGGTTGGCAGCCAGAACCTCAGGATCCTGGGCCAAATGAGGAGACTCTCCCCTCACTACTGTCTGCAGGACAGAAAAGACTTCGCTTTCCCCCAGGAGATGGTGGAGGGCGGCCAGCTCCAGGAGGCCCAGGCCATCTCTGTGCTCCACGAGATGCTCCAGCAGAGCTTCAACCTCTTCCACACAGAACGCTCCTCTGCTGCCTGGGACACCACCCTCCTGGAGCAGCTCCGCACTGGACTCCATCAGCAGCTGGACCACCTGGAGGCCTGCCTGGGGCAGGTGATGGGAGAGGAAGACTCTTCCCTGGGAAGGACGGGCCCCACCCTGGCTGTGAAGAGGTACTTCCAGGGCATCCATGTCTATCTGAAGGAGAAGGAATACAGCGACTGCGCCTGGGAAATCGTCAGACTGGAAATCATGAGATCCTTCTCTTCATCAGCCAGCTTGCAAGAAAGGTTAAGATGATGGATGGAGACCTGAACTCACCTTGACATGACTCTCACTGACTAAGACGCCACATCACTCCCAACTGTGGTCATTTAAGAGACTCTGAATTCTGCTTTAGCCAAAATATTTATTGAATAAGTCAATAAATTCTTTCTCAGTAGTAATAAGCAAGTAGGTATAAAGATTATTCAGCTGCACGGGAATCTGTGCATAGCGATGACTGCCCTGATGTTATTTATATGTTTCTTTATTTTCATTTATTAGTTTATCTCATCATATTTATATTTTCATTTAAAATTTTTGTTTACATTGTAATAAAATTTAGAAAACATGTTCATTTCCTTTATCTTCTAATTTGTTTTTATTAAATTCTTATGAGGGAAAACTTGTTTCTTCATTCTGAAGGCCTAAATCTTTATTTTGTCTACATAAACCTATTGTGGAATAGCATTTGTCCATTTATACTATGGAATGGTTCTATTACTTCTCAGGACTTGATTGTCAAAAGGTGGAATTACTGGAATTCCCTGGCAGTCCAGTGGTTTCGACCACACGCTTCCAGTATAGAAGCTCAGGTGCCATGGATTATGCAAGCTACGGAGTGCAGCCCTCCATTCCACCCCTCCAAGAAAAAAAAAGGTAGAAAGGAGTCTCTGAAACGGTGGTAAATGAGTAGTCCTGAAGTCACAAGTATAACTAGTTTATACCCAATCAACAGAGAATAGTTGGTGTCAGTATGTGGGGGGAGGACTCCCCTCCTCCAGGGAAGCTGCGAACATGTGGTGCTGAGTGGCTGAGCCTGACTCCTGTTACTCTTCCTCCCACCTTCTCCTCGGTCCTGCTTTACTGAACAAATCCACTCCCTTGCACTCTATCTTCACTGCCTCCAACACAGGAGCTCTGTTCTGTGATGGTTTCTGGCTTCAAAGTTTCTCTGAGTGGAAATCCCTGGAAGAGAGCACAAGTGAAAGGAGAGCTCTAGAAGTTTCAAAACCTTTGAATGCAGCTCTGCTATTTAATAGCAGTGTGACCCTGCAAAATATCACAAACACTAAGGAGAAGGAAATTGCAACCCCCTCCAGTATTCTTTCTTGAAAATCCCATGGACAGAGGAGCCTGGTGGGCTACTGTCCATGTGTCACAGGAGTTGGACACCTCTGAACCAGCCTAGCATGCACGCAGGCACGCATGCTGTCCTGATCCTCTTCTTTAACATGTGGAAAATAACAGTAGTTTTTCACAGGGTTACTGTTAGGATCAATGGGCCCATATTACAAGAAGCATAACAGTGTGCCTGGCAGAAATGATCAGGACATGAGTCCCAGAGTAGCTGCCCACAGGGAACAGAGAGGACAGCTGGCCTGAGGCAGTGACTGAAAGGCAACACTGGAAAGATGCTGGTCCTTGGTAAAATATTTAACTTGGGTGCTAGTTTCACAATTTAGTTGTGAACTCTTCTGTGCTCAATGCTGAAGACAATTCCAATTTCTGTGTTTCAGCCTTCTAGAAGCAGTCTAGGAAGTCATAGAAATTCTTTGAAAAAGAAGGATTAGTAGAAAATGCTTTGATCTACTATAAAAATGAATAATAGGGAAATCAGAGAGATCTCCTAGGACTGCAGAGAATCACACACATTACTCATTAATAATGTTTCTTGTTCTTTAGTATGAGTAGTCCTGTACTACTTTTTAACATAGTTCTAAAATCACCTTCTCAACTCTCTGTTGGGTTTCCGTCTTTCAGCAGCAAGGCACAGGCAGGAAGAAAAGAGCAAGGGCCATGCAGTGTGAGGTTCTGCTCTCCATCCCTGAGCTGTCCTGGGTTTGATCCTAGTTGTTTTCCATAAAGACTCCAGTCCCTAAGTGCTGGCAGGGTCACCTCCTAGAGTTGTTCCTTCTCGGAAATTAGTGCCTTTAGAGGAGAGACTGCTACAAGTGTATGCAGGTGTCGTACCCTAGTGAGAGTCTTTCTCTGAATAAGGGGCATGAACTCAATATTATTTGTCAACACATAAATCTTGCACATGCATACTGCCAGCTGTCCATGATAACAATGGCTACATTAATCCATATTCAAGACCATAGAAGCTCTTATATGTTCTCACACCTTGACCAAAACAGGGTCTTATCATCTTTTTTAGCTTTTGCCCATCTGACTGGTGACACATAGCATCTAGCAGCAACCATTAGTTTTCCTTTTCCTAATTGATGGCGGTTGTTATCAGTCATACTCCAGTCAGGAAAACAGAAAATTCCTTCCAGCCTTCTAGTCCACCCTTGGAACTGGCATGGGAAAGAAAAACAATCTGCAGGCAAAGGAGAAATGTCCTGGAAGGAACTAGAGCCCCAGCATCACTGAGTAGCGTTGAGGAGAAGAGCTGTGGAGCTGAGACGTTAGTTTTAAGACCACTGCACTAGAACAGACGGCAGCCTTTCCCCATCATATCCACTGGAAGTGCAGGCCGCCTCTGTGAATTTCTGATCCGTAGAGAATGCACCCACTGCTCTTGCACTGTCTCTTTACCCAGGTAAAGGAGCTCATGACTCATTTTCGTTCAAACTCCGTGATCTCCAGCTAGAAGACACACAGATTGCAAGGTTCTCAACCAGATCCCAGGCTGCACACTCACACTGCACTCCTGCCATCTGGCTGGTATCCAGTCTGAATGTCATTTGTGACCAAGAAGTTTGTGGTTTTCCTGTGTTCAAAGCCCAGAACTGTCTTCTGTCCAAACTGATGAACTAGGTCATGACCTGCTCTAGTTTTCAGGCCTTTAAAAATCTATCTTGATGATGATGTCTTCCAAAGACGCATGCTGGAATTATATATCCAACTGCCTATTTCACAGTTGGTGTCTACTGAGTACACATTATGCTGAAATCAGAAGCATTGTAATTGCAACTTTTAAACAACGTATCCACATGAGAAGACATTTTGAAAAAGTTCATGAAACTCTCCAATGAAAAACTGACTAAAAAAAAAGTTTAATAGATGACCTTTGGTTAAAAGAAATGAGAGGAAAAAAGGATTTTGTAAATTGAAATGAGCTATTCAAAACAGTTACTGGTTCATAAGTTTGTCAAATATGGCTTTCGCTCAGATGAAGAGAGAGATACCAAAAAGTAATATTGAAAACATTATTGATGATTTTGCTTCCATTAAAGCCAGGAAGTTAAAGTATTGTTGTGGCATAAAGAAAATATTTGAATTTGATGTGAGTTGAAGACTTATACATTTTAAAACATTTTCCAACCAATGAACATGACAGGAGAAATTAACCATTTCTATTAATGTTCAATGAAAAAATTTTCCCTGTACTAAGGAGCTTCTTTTGAAGTCTCAGTTTTGTCCCCAAGTCTTCCCACTGGAGGGTCCCAGTATCTAGTAGATTCCCATCCAGATTGTAGATACCTTTCCCCTTTCCCTGAATTACTCCTTTGCCCCATAAACAAGGGCTTCCCTTGTGGCTCGGCTGGTCAAGATCTGCCTGCAATGAGGGAACCTGGGTTCAGTCCCTGAATTGGGAAGATCTCCTGGAGAAGGAAAAGGCTACCCACTTCAGTATTCTGGCCTGGAGAATTCCATGGACTGTATAGTCCACGGGGTCGCCAAGAGTCAGACACGACTGAATGACTTTCACTCACTCCAAAACAACCCTGAATCTGAAAACATACCACAACATGCTGTGATTTCCAGCCGTCAATCGCGGCATTCAAGGGCACCGGTGTGAACCGCTCTGGCTAAAATCTTCTCCCAGGAAGGGGAGGATGGACGCAATGGTAGCTTATCTAGAATTTGGAGGTGCAGAAATCAAAGGCTCTGAGCGACGCGGCGCAAAGCTCGCCTGGGCAGTGGGCCCGAAAAGGAAGTTTCCTCTCTGTTCCCGCGGCCCCAAGCTCTCCCTGGGCCCCGGCGGCGCCTCGCTCCCGTCGCGGCTCCTGCCCACGGCCACCCGCGAGTTCTCCCCGTGGATCTGATGCCCCAGGGGGCAGCCCTGCAGGCGGGCCCGCTGGGTGGGCGGTGCGGGTCTGTCAGTTACTGAGAGATCGGGCGCCCCCTCCCGGCCGCTGGGGCGCAGCAAAAGGAGTTTGGAGGGCTCCGGAGTTAAGTGCAGGACCTGAACTGCTTCAGAGAGGCCCAGGTGAAGTGCTGAATTTCTGCACTCCTGGTCTCCCTGCTGATGGCAACGGGGAGGCTCTGCTCCATCCCTCACATTTCACCCGTTAGCATAGGTCGTCTTCTATTCTTTTGGTCATTTGCCAAATTCATATAATTTGGAAGCAAAAGTTTGTTGCTGAACCACGAAAGACACCAGGATTCTTGGCCTCCGGAGGAGAATTTAATCCAGGGCCAGTGACGAGGCTTGATCGCTCAGCACTTTTGTGTAATAAAGTTTTATTAAAGTGTAAAAGAGATAGAGAAAGCTTCTGACATAGACATCAGAAGGGGGTAGTAAGAGTGCCCCATGCTACTCTTCAGCCAGATGTTATATAGCTACTAGCAGTCTGCTAATTAGAGAATGGAAATGTCTCAAAACTCAGAGAATGGCACCGGGCCCCTCACCCACAACATGCATTGAGACAACATTGGCACCAGGTGAGTCATCCTCGGCCACAAAATGATGGACGTGAATCTTGAAGAAAGGCAGATTTCCAAACAAATATACAGTTTCATTAACACAGATTAGGAGAACAGTGTATGAGTATAACATACTGGTTTGTCAAGTCGGTTCTGAGCCTTTGGGTGGAACTGACTTAAACACAGAGTCTAGGGTAAATACACAGTACATTAACAGCTTAAGACAAACATTTCCAGAAGAAAAGTGCATTGGTTAGCTCAAGGTTTGGGAAAGGTTAAGTTTGGGTGGAACCAGGTGTCATTATGGCAACACAGAATTTTAAGAGAAATCTCTTTTTAAATTTGTATAGAGAAGTGAAGTCGCTCAGTCATGCCTGAGTCTTTGCGATCCCATGGACTGCAGTCTACCAGGCTTCTCTGTCCATGGGATTTTCCAGGCAAGAGTACTGGAGTGGGTTGCCATTTCCTTCTCCAATGCATGAAAGTGAAAAGTGAAAGTGAAGTTGCTCAGTCATGTCCGACTTAGCGACCCCATGGACTGCAGCCTTCCAGGCTCCTCCAACCATGGGATTTTCCAGGCAAGAGTAAAGAGATTAAAAATGTCTCACACTTGCAGCCTGTTTCCTCTGTTTGGAGACCCCCAGTTTTCCTGTCTGTTACCCTCTCAAAAGCATTAAGTATTTTTTTTAATTACAGTCACAAGAGCCATCAGCTTGGTGTTTTCTACAGAGGATTCACTGAAATGTTTCTAACTCAATCCCCTGCTGGAGTCAAAACTCATAAGGATCTTGTCCATCATGTATCCCCAATTTATGGTGAGGATTCATTGCACAATCTATATGAATCATCTTGGACAGTTAAATATGATTATTTTATAATTATTAGAATTATTATTTTGTCGATCACATTTAGACTGTCAGTAATAACTACCAGTTGATAATTTCATTTTGCTTATTATACAAAATAATCAGATATGTTGTAAATTGCTCAGCTTATCTAGAATTTGGAGGTAGATGTGAACTAATGGAAATAAGAGGTTTGTCACATTGAGGTATGAAACAACAAGGGTGCATCTTGTGTTAGAAATAAACTAGGAAATTAAGTGAGGGCTCAGTGCATGCAGTGGGCACAGGCGTCACAGTCTAGATAAGCAGTTTGGAATCTGACATGTTAGGTTTTGAAAACTGGATTTGCCATTTCATTCTTAGATTATTTTATTCCAATAAAGTCTTAGCAGGAGGCTCTTCGAAACAAAACTATTAACTCAGTTTCAACTATGCTGGAAGTATTGCGTGAGTCCCTCACAAAGGCTCAGGAGTTTGTAGTTGTTGTCACTGTCGTTTTTGATAAACACTGATAGTCTGTGAAATTTTTCTGGCAGGTCCTTGGTAATCATGTCCACGGTAGTCTTGTAACATTTAATTAGCAATCAGTTCAGGAAGGAGGTGCAATAAAAAGTGAGGGCAGCATCACGGAACGTGTTCTTATTCCTCATTAATATCAAGAATGAAATATATGCTAGTGAATCCTTGCCATAAACACAATACCTTGGTATCTCCTTACTACCGTGTTACAGACTGAATGAATGTGTGTGCATTCCCCAAATTCATGTATTGAAACCCTCCCCGTTGACTTCCCTGATGGTCCAGGGGCCAGGACTCCATGCTCCCAAAGCAGGGAGCCTGAGCTGGATCTCTCGCCAGGAAACTAGATTCTGATTGGCAAGCAGGACTTCCCATGGCTTAAGTAAAGATCCTGCATGAAGCAACCAAGATCCAAGAACCAGCATACATCGACTAAGACATGCCACAGCCAAATAAACACATGAAATAAATATTTTAAAAATTCTTTACAAACCCACAGGAACCCAACCCATCAATGTGATAGTACCGAGAGCTGCAATATTAGGGAGATCATGAGGGTTAGTAATCAATAAAATTCAGGTATTATTTTTAATGTCATAGTTACTATTAGCTAGACTAAGATCAGGCTCTTTTGGAATCATTTAATTCCCTTTCATTCTAGTTACTTCAAAGCATATTCTCTTTGCCCAGGTGGATTTATCACCTACTCAGATGATCAGCAAGGCTGGTCTCATCAACCCTGCCAGAAAGCATTAGTGTTCGAGCAACTGGGGCTCTGATTGCCTGTCTCTGGTGAGCTGGTGAGTGTGACTTCTTCCTCCTGCCGTTATACTGACCACATGCTGATTCAAGAAAAGAAAAATTAGGTGGCTGGTCTTACAAGCTGAGGGCAGTCAACAGATCAAGGGCTTGTCCTTCTTTGCGCTTCTGTAAGAAGCAGCCCTGTCCCAGCCTTTCTGCTGTTCATATTGGCCTCATCGTTTCCCTCTGCCTCAGACTTGTCCCCAGCTGTGCTGCACTGAAGTTTGCTAACTCAGAACACGTCACTGGGTCAGGGGAAAACCACTTCCCTTCTTTCATATTCATGACATTGAGACTTACCCTTGTTTTCTATTGCCCACACAAAAAACTGTGCAATTTTACTTTCTAGAAAAGTTGCAAAGAGAAACAAAAAAACTAACGTCTTGAAAGTGATAGAGATGCAGCCCCTCTGGTTTCTTCACTTCCCTTTGTTGTTCTCACATCATCATCAACTACAACCGCAACAGGAGCACTGAGACAAACCTTGTCCAATAAGTCAGTCAGTTCAGTTCAGTTCAGTCGCTCAGTCGTGTCCGACTCTTTGGAACCCCATGAACTGCAGCATGCCAGGCCTCCCTGTCCATCACCAACTCCCAGAGCCTACCCAAAATAAGTCACAAAGTGAATATAAAAAGTTTAAATGAAAAATTACAGTCAAGGAAAGAAGACTATTTCTCCTGATCAAGTAGGCTGGGTCTCACTGCCCTGCATTCTCAGAGGAACAGAGATGCCTGGTGGAATCAATTGCCTGAATGAACAGCTGTAACTCACTAGATTCCGTGACATAAGCTTCCAATAACAGCCTGCCCTAAGGGAGGGAGTCCAGCAGGTGAGCAAGGGGACTCTGTCACTCCAGAGGACAGGGGGTGGTTCCATGTGATCT
This sequence comes from Budorcas taxicolor, assembly GCF_023091745.1. Taxonomy (NCBI): domain Eukaryota; kingdom Metazoa; phylum Chordata; class Mammalia; order Artiodactyla; family Bovidae; genus Budorcas; species Budorcas taxicolor. The sequence continues at coordinate 26,102,570 of NC_068917.1, read as the reverse complement.
CTCCTGTATGAGTGAGGTGCTACTGGGCAAATACAATCAATTATCCTGGAATTAGAGTCTCCCCACCCATTTTATCTGAGAAGAACCAGAATTCTTGGTAGGCGTATTGGCTGGGCCAGCAAAGGACAATAGGTCTCCAGTACAAAAACGGTGGAACGCAAGCCTGATGTCTGTAATAGTCCTGACTTTGTGGTTCCCTGAAGCACAACCACATGGACCTGCAGGGACGTGTTCTAGAAGGAAGAGAAACATGAGGGAGCTCATGGACTCATAATAATCAGCCTCTTCTCTAAATCAGACACTAAAGAAAACCCATCCTTTGTTTCAAACAGTTTATTTGCTAGAGTGACCTGGTAAATCCCTGATAAATACAGAGCCTGCCTTCCTAAGTAAAGGAAGAAACAGAAATTGAGCCTAGGATCAGGGCCAAAAATGTGTTCATGGAACAGAGAAGAGCTACATTTACACATGAAGGAGAAAGAGTGGTAATGTTTGTACTTAGAAACCTACATCATTTCTGATGTCTGACAAAGACCTTTCTCATTTGATTGAAAAATATCCATTTGGATGGGTACATTTGAAGTTATTGGGAAACAGATAAAATTAATAGTTTAGACTGATGACAATTCCTTTGACCATATTCAGAATACATAAATGAAAATCAAAAAAGGAAGTAAAAGTGCATAGAAATGACTAGAAAATGAAAACTACCATGTTCCCTATTTAATAGCCTCGCTTAGAAAGCCTGGCATCAGAGAACCTACCTCAAGGTTCCACCAGACACCATCTCAGCCAGCCCAGCAGCAGCCTCATCTTCCCCATGGCCTTCGTGCTCTCTCTACTCATGGCCCTGGTGCTGGTCAGCTATGGCCAGGGAGGATCCCTGGGCTGCGACCTGTCTCAGAAACACGTGCTGGTTGGCAGGAAGAACCTCAGGCTCCTGGGCAAAATGACGAGACTCCCCCCTCACTTGTGTCTGCAGGACAGAAAAGACTTCGCTTTCCCCCAGGAGATGGTGGAGAGCGGCCAGCTCCAGGAGGCCCAGGCCATCTCTGTGCTCCACGAGATGCTCCAGCAGAGCTTCAACCTTTTCCACACAGAGCGCTCCTCTCCTGCCTGGGACACCACCCTCCTGAAGCAGCTCCGCAAAGGACTCCTGGACCAGCTTGTCGACCTGGATACCTGCCTGGGGCAGGATATGGGAGAGGAAGACTCTGCCCTGGGAAGGATGGACCCCACCCTGGCCGTGAAGAGGTACTTCCAGGGCATCCATGTCTACCTGAAAGAGAAGGGATACAGTGACTGCACCTGGGAAACCGTCAGAGTGGAAATCATGAGATCCTTGTCTTCATCAACCAGCTTGCAAGAAAGGCTAAGAATGATGGATGGAGACGTGAACTCACCTTGACATGACTCTCACTGATTCAGATGCCCCATCATCTTTGCACACTCATCTGTGGCCATTTCAGAAGACTCTGATTTCTACTTTACCCACCAAATTGATTGAATTACTTCAGCCAATGCTTTGTCAGTAGTAACTGAAGATATATAAATTTTCTTGGCTGCAGGTGCATCAGTCCCGAAGTGAAGACTGCCCTGATTTTATTGTTTGTTTGCTTATTTATTTTGTTATACTTATTCTTTGATCTCCTCCTATTTATTTTTCTATATAAAATATTTTTTTATATTGTATTAAAATTTAACAAATACAGTCACATTTTTATTTCATTAAATTTGTAATTTGTTTTATTTATTAAATATTATCAAGGTGAACTTCTTGAATTTTTTACTGTTTTATGTTTAGTTGCTAGGTCAAGTCCGAATCTTTTGGGACCCCATAGACTATAGCCCACCAGGCTCCTCTGTCCATGGGATTCTCCAGGCAAGACTACTGGAGTCTGTTGCCATTTCCAGGGGATCTTCCCAATCAAGGATGGAATCTGGAATCTGCATTTCAGGCAGATTCTTTACTGTCTGACCACAAGGGAAGACCCTTGGTTGAAAGAAATGAGAGAAAAAGGGATTTTGTAAACTGAAATTAATTATTTATGACAGTTCCTGGGTCATCAGTTCAGCTCAGTTCAGTCACTCAGTCGTCTCCGACTCTTTGCGACCCCATGGACTGCAGAACGCCAGGCCTCCCTATCCATCACCAACTCCCAGAGTCCACCCAAACTCATGTCCATTGAGTCGGTGATGCCATCCAACCATCTCATCCCTGTCATCCCCTTCTCCTCCTGCCCTCAGTCTTTCCCAGCATCAGGGTCCTTTCAAATGAGTCAGCTTTTCCCATCAGGTGGGCAAAGTATTGGAGTTTCAGCTTCAACATCAGTCCTTCAATGAACACCTAGGGCTGATCTCCTTTAGGATGGACTGATTGGCTCTCCTTGTAGTCCAAGGGACTCTCAAGAGTCTTCTCCAACACCACAGTTCAAAAGCATCAATTCTTCGGCGCTCAGCTTTCTTTATAGTCCAGCACTTACATCCATACATGACCACTGGAGAAACCATAGCCTTGACTAGATGGACCTTTGTTGACAAAGTAACATCCCTACTTTTTAATATGCTGTCTAGGTCGATCACAACTTTCCTTCCAAGGAGTATGCTTCTTTTAATTTCGTGGCTGAAATCACCATCTGCAGAGATTTTGGAGCCCCCAAAAATAAAGTCTGACACTGTTTCCACTGTTTCCCCATCTATTTACCATGAAGTGATGGGACTGGATGCCATGATCTTCGTTACCTGAATGTTGAGCTTTAAGCCAACTTTTAACTCTCCTCTTTCACTTGCAAGAGGCTCTTACTTCTTCTTCACTTTCTGCCATAAGGGTGGTGTCATCTGCATATCTGAGGTTATTGATATTTTTCCCCACAATCTTGATTCCAGCTTGTGCTTCTTCCAGCCCAGCATTTCTCATGATGTACTCTGAGTATAAGTTAAATAAGCAGGGTGACAATATACAGCCTTGACATACTCTTTTTCCTATTTGGAACCAGTCTGTTTGTTGTTCCATGTCCAGTTCTAACTGTTGCTTCCTGACCTGCATACATACAGGTTTCTCAAGAGGCAGGTCAGGTGGTCTGGTATGCCCATCTCTTGTAGGATTTTCCACAGTTTATTGTGATCCACACAGTCAAAGGCTTTGGCATAGTCGATAAAGCAGAAATAGATGTTTTTCTGGAATTCTCTTCTTTTTCAATGATCCAGCAGATGTTGGCAATTTGATCGTTGGTTCCTCTACCTTTTCTAAAACCAGCTTCAACACTGGAAGTTCACGGTTCACATATTGCTGAAGCCTGGCTTGGAGAATTTTGAGCATTACTTTACTAGCCTGTGAGATACGTGCAATTGTGAGGTAGTTTTAGCATTCTTTGGCATTGTTAGTGAAATACGGCATTCACGCAATGAAGTCAGATAAACTAGGAAGCAATTTTGCAAACATTACTGATGATTTTGTTTCCACTGAAGCCAAGAACTTAAAATTTTGTTTGGTCTTAAAGAAAATGTCTTAACTTGATATTTAAGACTTATAAAGTGTAAGTTGCTCATAATTACTTATAAATTGTAAGAGTCCGCCTGCAATGCAGGGGTCCCCAGGTCGATGACTGGGTCAGGAAGATTCCCTGGAGAAGGACTAGGCTCCCCACTCCAGTGTTCTGGGGCTGCCCTAATAGCTCATCTGGTAAAGAAGCTGCCTGCAGTGCGGGAGACCTGGGCTCCGTTCCTGGGTGGGGAAGATCCCCTGGAGAATGGAATGCCTACCACTCTAGTATTCGGGCCTGGAGAATTCCATGGACTGTATAATCCATGGGGTCACAGAGTCAGACGTGACTGAACGACTTTCACTATACATTTTGAAATCTTTTTTAACCAATTAAGACTGCAAGAGAAATTAACCATTTATATTAATATTAAATGTAATACTTTTCAGTCTCAGTCTTGTCCCCAAGTCTTCCCACTGGAGGGTCCGAATATCTCCTAGATTCCTGGACAGACTTCACGTGCCTTTCCCTTTCCCTGAATCCCTGAAAGAATTAGTCTTTCTCCACAGAAACAGTCTTGAATTTCAAAATACTTCACAACATGCTCTGATTTCCAGCCATCAATCGCAGCATAAAGGGCACCAGTGTAAACCGCTCTGGCCAAAATCTCCTCCTAGGAAGGGGAGGGTGGACATGAGGGCAGGTGCAGAAATCTGAGGATCTGAGCAAAGTAGCATTAAAGCTCCCCTGGGCGGTGGGACCGAAAAGGAAGCTTCCTCACTGTTCCCGAGGCCCCACGGGCTCCGGGGCTATGGCAGCGCCTCGCAGGGGTCAAGGCTCTTGACGGGGACTCCTCGGTTCTCCCCTGGTTCCTGCGCAGGAGTTGCCAGCGCTGGACTTGGAGGCGTGTACGGTCCGTTACTGAGAGTTCAGGCGCACATCCCGGCCGCTGGGGCGCAGCGAAGGGAGCTTGGAGGACTTAGCTTAGTGCAGGACCTGAGCTGTTTCACTGAGACCCAGGTGAAGGGCTGAATTTCTGAAACTCTGGTCTCCCTCCTGATGGCAACCGGGATGCTCTGCTCCATCCCTAACGTTTCACCCCTTAGCATATGTCGTCTTCTATTTTTCCAGTCATTTCCCATATTCATGTATTTGGTAGCATCCGGGGCTTCCCTAGTGGCTCAGTCAGTAAAGCGTCTGTCTGCAATACAGGAGACGCGGGTTCGATCCCTGGGTTGGGAAGATCCCCTGGAGAAGGTAATGGCACCCCACTCCAGTATTCTTGCCTGGAAAATCCCATGGACTGCGGAGCCTGATAGGTTACCGTCCATGGGGTCACAAAGAGTCGGACACGACTGAGTGACTTCACTTCACTTGGCAGCATTAAGTGTTTTTAACCTAAATCCACGAGAGCTCTGTCAGCTTGGTGTTTTCTACAGTTCTCATTGTTTAGTTGCTATGTCTTATTCAACTCTTTGTGACCCCATGGTCTGTAGCCTGCCAGGCTTCTTGTATGGGATTTCCCAGACAATACTGGAGTGCCTTGCCATTTCCTCCTCCAGAGGACCTTCCCAATCCAGGCATCTAACACCCCTCTCCTGCATGGACACGTGGATTCTTTAATCCACTGAGAGATTCTTTCCCACCAGGGAAGCCTGTTTCCTACAGAGACTCACTGAAATGTTTGTAATCCAGTCTCTTATTCTCAAGGGTCTTATCTATCATGCATCTCAAATTTGTGGTGACGGTTAATTGAGCAATCTATATGAATCATCTTGGATGGTTAAATATGATTCTTCTATAATTATTAGAAATATTAATTTTGTCAGTCACATTTAGACTCTCAGAAAGAATTACCAGTTGATAATTTCATTTTGCTTATTACATAAAATAATCAGGATTCTTTGTCAATTGCTCAATTCATCTAGAAATTTGGAGGTAGACGATAAACTAATGAAAATATAGAGTTCTGTAACAACAAGGTATGGAAAACAAAGGCACACGTGTGTTAGTGAAATAGGAAAATAAGCGATGGTTCAATACAGACAATTTGCACAGGTGTTTATGGAATGGATGGGGAGGGGGAATATGGAATTTGACATAATAGGTTTTGAAACCTGGACTTGCCATTTTCTCATTCGATTGTTTTATTCAAATCAAGTCTTAGCAGGTGGCTCCTGGAAATGAGAATATTTACAACTCAGGTTCAACTATGTTTGAAGGATTGAGTGTCCCTTTGAAGGGCTAAGGAATTTGTAGTCACTGTCAATGTCATTTTTTATAAAGACTGAAAGTCTGTGGAATTTGTTTGGCAAGTTCTTGGTAATCATGTGCACAGTAGCATTGTAACATTTCATTAGGAATCAATTCAGGATGAATGAGCCATAATGAGGGATGACAGCATCAGGGAATGTGTTCTCCTCAAACAAATATCAAGAATGAAACATAGTCTAATGAATCTGCAATAAACACAATGCCTGGGTATCTTCTTGTTATCATGTTACAGGTTGAATGTGTGTGTGTTCCCCCACCATGTGATCATATCAGGAGGTGGGATATTAGAGAAATCATTAGGGTCAGAGGAGATTATGAGGGGGGATTCCTCATGCACAGGATTACTGTCTTCATGAGGCTCACAAGACTCTTTGCTTTGTCTCTGCTCTCCACCATGTGAGGACATAGAGACACGCTGGCAGTCTGCAACCCAGAAGAGGGTTCTCACCAGAATTCCACCCTGCTGGCACCCTGATCTCACACTTGCAGCCCCCAGGACTGTGACAAATAAACTATCGCTGATGAGCCACCAGATGCTGGGACCTTGTTAGAGCAGCCTGAACCAAGACACAGGGCATGGCACATTTAGCTCCTGCAGCCCACTAGTTGAGGTTGTATGGAAATATTTCATGTTCAAACTATACATGACAGAGAAGAAATTGTCATGTGTAATTATTCTCAATCCCCTTCTTCAGAAAGAAAACTGATAATCTGCGTTCACAAGTAAAAACCATAGAGTCTGAATCAGAGAGAAGAATGATGGCCCATCTGAAGGACATCTAAAGGACAGTAAGAGCACTGATGAAAGAAAGGAAACAGCAAGAGAAATGAGGCAACAGGGAAAAATGTCCTGCCTTCTGGTTCTTCCCGAGGGATAATGGGGAAAACATACCTAAAATAATTTTTATTTTAATATATTTTGAAAGACACTTGGATATTTAAAAAATCATTTAACCGTTTAGCCAATTGTTCCCTATCCATGGCTGGATCCAAATATTTGCATGAACCATTCCTTTAATCAGTAACCAGTCAGAGAGGGGGCAGTGAAATTAACCAATTTGCTTAACTTCATGTTTTGGTGAAAGTCAGTAAATTTCAGTATCTTGAGAATTCAAATATTTCCCCTTAATTCCTGAGTTTTCCTGCCAACTTGTTCAAGAAGAAATCTGTTGCTTTCATGTTCTAATTTTTTCTTTTCTTATGATCCATGAATAGGCCAGGAAATATTTTTTTTTTTAGTTTAATCTGTACAGGGATAAATATTCTGAAGGCAGGAAGTAACAGCTCCCCGGTCCTTGGCGCTGGTGGTGGCCGTGCTCTGACTCACTCCCAGGACATTCTGGACACCTTCCAGGGGTCCCATCACCACCACCAGGTTCCCTGTCTCTGAGCTGTGGCTGGATGGTGCCAGAAGGGACCCGAATCTGTAAAATCGACCCCAACTCGCTGACTCTTCACCTGAAGCTCTTCAGTAAATGGAATCCTTCCTGGAAAATAAACCACAAAGCTCTAGGCAAGGCTCGGAAAATGCATGCTTCTGAGCTTCCAACCAGAGAACACTGTCGCTGGCAGGGCTACAAGGCTCCCTCTTCAGCTCTCAGCGCGGTGAAAAAAAAGAGTTTCTCCCCACAATAGTAAATCAGGATCAAAAGACTCACTGAGGATGCTGTGCCCAGAACTGCAAACTCTCCAAAGTGGGCATCCCAAAGGAACCCGAGAAAAAGAGCTCTTTGGCCCTCCTACAGCGGTCTGGAGATGCGCACTGTCCAGGGCTCAAGGGAAGGATATTTTATTGCTCTTTTTGAGTTGCTAAATCCTGTGCTCAATCCTGTCTGACTCTTTGTGACCCCATGGACAGCAGCACGCCAGGGTTCCCTGTCCTTCACTATCTCCTGGAGTTTGCTTAAATCCATAACCACTGAGTTGGTAATGCCATCCAACCATTTCCTCCTCTATCGCCCTCTTCTCCTCCTGCCCTCAATCTTCCCCAGCATCAGGGTCTTTTCCAATGTGTTGGCTCTGCACATCAGATAGCCAAAGTACAGGGCTTCCCTGGTAGCTCAGATGGTAAAGAATGTACCTGCAAGTGCAGGAGACTCGGGTTTGATCCCCAGGTCAGGAAGATCGCCGGAAAAGGGAATGGCAACCTACTCCAGTATTCTTGCCTAGAGAATTCCATGGACAGAAGAGCAACTGGCTGGCTACGGTCCATGGGGTCACAAAGATCAGACATGACTAAGCAACTAACGTTTACTTACTTATTGGAGCTTCAGCTTCATTATCAATCCTTCCAATGCTTTTCAGGGTTGATTTCTTGACTGGTTTGATCTCCTTGCTATCCAAGGGACTCTCAAGAGTCTTCTCCAGCACCATAATTTGAAAGTATTGATTCTACTGCACTCAGCCTTCTTTATGTTCCCCCTCTCACATCCATACAAGCCCATTGGAAATACCATAGCTTTGACTATACAGACGTTTGTTGTCAAAGTGATGTTTACTCTTTTTCACATGCTGTCTAGTTCTGTCATAGCTTTTCTTCCAAGGAGCAAGTGTCTTTTAATTTTGTAGCTGCAGTCAATGTCCACAGTGATTTTGGAGACCAAGAAAAGAAAACTTGTCACGGTTTCCACTATTTCCCCATCTATTTGCCATAGATATCAGAAGCTTAGGTGTTTTGATGTTGAGTGTTATGCCAGCTTTTTCAGTCTCCTCTTTCACCCTCATCAAGAGGCTCTTTAGTTCCTCTTCACTCTCCTCCATTGGATTGGTATCATGGTATTTTATTATTTATTCCTATCAAAGCTGTTAAGAGTATCCATAAATATGTCAAGAGCTAAACAGAAAGCAATGTTATAAAATTGAGATGAATATTCAGCAGACAGGGAATTAAAAATTGATTTCTGAAAGGAAACAAAGTTAAAAGAAAAATAACCTAAAATTTTAAGTGATTTTCAGTTCTGAAAGATTTTTAAGTCTATCTATACTGTGGTATTATTATATATTTTTAAATGAATTTCATATGAATATGTAATTTGGTACATTACTATTTATATAAGTAAATATCCTCCATTAAAAGTCATTCTTCAAACTCATTCATAAAGTTAAATAAAACTCAACAGTTTTTACATTTAATGTACACCTTTCATTTTATGGCATTGTTAACCCTAGGGTGAATACAACAAGGAGTTTTGCGTTTTCTTTTCTTATGTATAAAGATATGCATGGAGTCCAAAGAAAGATCTACAGCATAACTGTGTTGTCAAAATTTCATGGTGGGAGTAATTAGGAAGAAAATATCTCAGAAGACTCTGTCAATAGGGAAGGGGAGGCAATAATGAAAAACAGTTTGAGAAATGCTGTCCTAACCCATTTGAAGAGTGCAAATTGAAAAGCAAAAACAAAAGTAGAAAGAGGGAACTTTCAGAAAATGGAAACCGTGGGCTCCTATTTAAAACACAGGCCTGAAGGAAGGTCTTCAGAGAATCTAGAAAGCAGGTTCACAGAGTCACCCACCACCCCAGGCCAGAAGCATCTGCAAGGTCCCTGATGGCCGCAGCCTGGTCCTTACTCCTGGCTCTGCTGCTGCTCAGCTGCAACGCCATCTGCTCTTACAATTCAAGCTTCTTCAACAAAATAGCATAGGCTGGGTAGTTTGCAAAGACCAGAAATGTATTGGTCAAAGTTAGTTCTCGAGTCTGGATATCCGAGAACTGTACGTCAGCTTGGTCTAGTTGTGGTGAGAGCCTGCTTCAGGTCTCACACTGCAGAGTTCTCTCGTACCATCACAGGGCAGGAGACGGACTAGTGTATATCCACCTCTTTTATAAGGGCATTATTTCCTTTTGCGAGGCCTCCATCCTCACACCCTAATCACTTCCCCAAAGGCCGGTCACCTAATATCATTACCTTGGGTTTACGACCTCATGATATCACTTTGCTGGGGTCCTAACCATTCAGAACGGAAAAGTCTTTAAAGTCTGCATGCTTGGCATGTAGAAGTAAGAAAATAGTCACACTGACAAAAAAGAATGAGCAGGTTAGTAGGCAAAATAAAGAGACCAGGGATTCAGATGCAAACTCTAGATTTTCAACCTGTTATAAGGCTTTAATTATTACATGTCAAAAACCGGACGACAAACTAAAATGAAGCTCACCAGCCATGAGATGGAATAAAACAGAGCGTGGAAATGATCATTCATCATTCCTTGCGAGGAGTCTTTGAAGTAGCTCAGGTCAATGTAGTAGTAATTGCCAGGTCGGTAAAGACCCACCAAAGAGTACTGTGGTAAACCGCCTGCTCATTGCTGTGAGCTACGAGCATCAGGGAGAGTTTGAGTTCAGATACATGGCTCTGTGTACGACACCCGGCATGTTCTTTTCTGTCATGACCGCACTTCAGGTCAGTCGTTCAGTCATTGGTGACTCTTTATGACCCCTGAACTGCAGCACGTCAGGCTTCCCTGTCCATCACCAACTCCCAGAGCTTGCTTAGAGTCAGTGATGCCATCCAACCATCTCATCCTCTGTCGTCCCCTTCTCCTCCTGCCTTCAATCATTCCCAGCATCAGGGTCTTTTCCAATGAGTCAGGTCTTCGCATCAGGTGGCCGAAGAATTGGAATTTCAGCATCAGTCCTTCCAGTGCATATTCAGGACTAATTTCCTTCAGGATGGACTGGCTTGTTCTCCTTGCAGTCCAAGGGACTCTCAAGAGTCATCTCCAACACCACAGTTCAGAAGCATCAATTCTCTGGCACTCAGCTTTCTGGTCCAGCTCTCACATCCGTACATGACTACTAGAAACACCATAGAGTTGACCATACAGACCTTTAGGCCAAAGTAATGTCTCTGCTTGTTAATATGCTGTCTAGATTGGTCATAGCTTTTCCTCCAAAGAGCAAGTGTCTTTCAATTTCCTGTCTGCAGTCACCATCTGCGGTGATTTTGGAGCCCAAGAAAATAAAGTCTGTCACTCTTTCCTTTGTTTCCCCATCTGTTTACCATGAAGCTATGGTACTGGAAGCCATGTTCTTGATTTTTTGAATGTTTTAAGTTTTCAGCCAGCTTTTTCACTCTCCTCTTTCCCTTTCATCAAGAAGCTCTTTAGTTCCTCTTCCCTTTCTACCTTAAGGGTGGTGTCATTTGCATATCTGAGGTTATTGATATTTCTCCCAGCAATCTTGATTCCAGCTTCTGCTTTATCCAACCCAGCATCTCACATGATGTACTCTGGATATAAGTTAAATAAGCAGGCTGACAGTATACAGTCTTGGTGTACTCTTTCCCCAGTTTGGAACCAGTCCATTGTTCCATGTCCGGTTCTAACTGTTCCTTCTTGACCTGCGTACAGGTTTCTCAGGAGGCAGGTAAGATGGTCTGGTATTCCCATCTCTTGAAGCGTTTTCCACAGTTTGTTGTGATTCACAAGGTCAAAGGCTTTAGCCCTGTCGATGCAGTAGAAGTAGATGTTTTCTGGAATCATGACCTAGTTGAGGACAATTAGGGGTGAGGCATCCTCCTGAGTTTAATACAGTGCTGGGCAAAGGCTGAAAAGTGTGTTGCACTTGCTACGTGAAGCCCCAGACCCCATTTACCTTCAAGGAAGGAGACTCCTAGTGGTTTTAGCAACAAACTCAGTATGACAGGTACCAGCAGGAACAGAGTGGAAATATCAGCTGCTGTCTATTATCATTCCAGGAAATAGGACCCCGATGAAGCAAAATAGCTTGGTCATTTGTAAACGCCTTCCAGTAGTAGGAGGAAATCTGAGAAACTGCTTTAGCTACAATTACTTGCTGAGGACTTCCCTGATGGTGCAGTGAGGAAGAATCTTCCTCAGGAGACACAGATTCGATCCCTGGTCCAGGAAGTGTCCGCCTGCCACGGAACAACTAAGACAGTGCTCCCCTGTTGCTGAGACCCTGCTCCAGAGCCCACGTGCTGCAGCTCCTGGAGCCTGCACGCTGGAGCCTGAGGAGGCCCGCACAGCAAGGAAACCAGGCTCTGCGAGGAAGAGCGGCCCCACCTGCCACGACTGATGGAAGTCCAGGCAAGCAGTGAGGACCCAGGGCACCCAGAAGTGAATAAATAAATAAACACCAAAAAACAGCTTGTTGAGCCATTACACTGGGCCTGGTACAGAGGATATCACAGAGAAGAAGACAGAGTTCAGTCACTACAGAGCTGATTTGCCAAACACGGTCACATGTCTCTTCTTTGAAGTTTGGAACATAAGGGGACAAGACAACATAAAATCCACTGTAAAATGAATTCAGGAGCAGAGCCAAAAGTTAAATCTCCCATGAAATAATATTTATCCTGTTCTGAATTAATTACAAAGATTGTTTCCTTTTATTTGAAAACGATAGACTTGGATTGGAACTTGAAAGTCATTTGGCAAATCTGAAATTTGGTGCAAAGGAACAGAGAGAAAGATTCACATGCATCGTGATTCCTAAATCATGGCTTCTCACTGGGGATAATGCTACTTCCACACATGCAGGCGTTAGTTTTCTGGAATATGAACAAATCTTGTCATTACAATGATTAGTTATTACACGTCAAAGCTCAACCTGATACAACAAAATCTAACCCCTTAGTATTTATTTCTGTCTTTGGCCTTTCTTGTGTCTCATACATAAGAGAAGCATTGAGATTGAGTTTATGGAATATAAACAAATTGTATACAAGGCCAGTGGTACCATCTAAGGTGACTAGATGGTTCACTGGAGGACTTTCCATCATTTGCTTGATCTCAGAGTCATACTGTGAGAGCTGCCCTCTCTGTACTTCTGAGAAACCATTGTCTGTCTCATGTATGTTGCTTATGTTTGAAGGTCACTGTGATTTGGGCTCCAGAAATTACATAAAAATGGAAAATTTATTTGTAAATAAAATACAAAAATGTTATCATTTCTTACAAAATTCTACAAAGGTTCAACATGTCAAAGTCTTAAAGAGAAAAAATGTTGATAATATCCAGTTGAATATCTAGCAGGCAGTAAAACTAAAAATTATTTTCTGACATGAAGAAAATTCAGTGATGAATACTTAAATTAAATATTAAAGAACTATTTTTAAGTTATTCAATGATTTGAGCAGCTTTGAATGACTTTTAAGTATGTCTATAACTTGGTATTATTAAAAGTATTTATATAAATTTTATTTCAATATGTAATTGGATACATACCTACTTATAAAAGTAAACATATGACATTAAAAGTCACTCAGAAAACTGTTTATAAAAAAAAATAAAATTCAGTAGCTTTTACATTTAAATTATAGCTTAAAATTTTATGTATTTCTTAACTACACTGAATACAAAGAGTAAGATTTACACCTCCTTTTTCTATGTACAGAGAAAAGATATTGATAGGGTACATAAATACATACACAGTACATCTGTGTTATCAAAATTTCACAGGGCAGGGCAATTAAGAAAATATATCTAAAAAGGCTCTGTGGGCAGAAGAAAGAAGGGCAACATAAAAAAAAAAAAATGATTGAGAAGTGCTGCCCTAACCCTAACTTTTGAGAGTGAAAACTGAAAAGCAAAACCAAAAGTAGAAAGTAAGAGGGAACTTTCAGAAAATGGAAACCATGGGCTCCTATTTAACACACAGGCCTGAAGGAAGGTCTTCAGAGAACCTAGAAAGCAGGTTCACAGAGTCAGCCACCGCCCCAGGCCAGAAGCATCTGCAAGGTCCCCAATGGCCGCAGCCTGGTCCTTACTCCTGGCCCTGCTGCTGCTCAGCTGCAATGCCATCTGCTCTCTGGGCTGCCACCTGCCTCACACCCACAGCCTGGCCAACAGGAGGGTCCTGATGCTCCTGCAACAACTGAGGAGGGTCTCCCCTTCCTCCTGCCTGCAGGACAGAAAAGACTTCGCATTCCCCCAGGAGGCGCTGGGTGGCAGCCAGTTGCAGAAGGCTCAAGCCATCTCTGTGCTCTACGAGGTGACCCAGCACACCTTCCAGCTCTTCAGCACAGAGGGCTCAGCCGCCGCGTGGGACCAGAGCCTCCTGGACAAGCTCCGCACCACACTGGATCAGCAGCTCACTGACCTGCAAGCCTGTCTCAGGCAGGAGGAGGGGCTGCGAGGGGATCCCCTGCTCAAGGAGGACTCCAGCCTGGCTGTGAGGAAATACTTCCACAGAGTCACTCTCTATCTGCAAGAGAAGGGACACAGCCCTTGTGCATGGGAGGCTGTCAGAGCAGAAGTCATGAGAGCCTTCTCTTCCTCAACAAACCTGCAGGAGAGATTCAGGGGCAAGGACTGACACACAGCTGGTTCAACACGGAAGTGATTCTCACGGACCAATAGACCACACTTCCTCCTGCGCTGCCATGTCAAGGACTCTCATTTCTGCTGTCATTGCTCCCTGAATTGAATCAGTGTGTCAAATGATTTTTGGAATATTAAGCAACATGATGTTCTACTCTATAGGCGCTGGTTCCTCACTGATGCCGAAGCTGATCTATCTATGTATTTAACTACCTGGACATTTATTTATTTATTTATTTTAATATTTATTTAACGATTTATAAATATTTCAATTATTTTGTTGATAAAATATTATGTATGTATGCTGCTGCTGCTGCTAAGTCGCTTCAGTCGTGTCCGACTCTGTGAGACCCCATAGACGGCAGCCTGCCAGGCTCCCCCGTCCCTGGGATTCTCCAGGCAAGAATACTGGAGTGAGTTGCCGTTTCCTTCTCCAATGCATGAAGGTGAAAAGTGAAAGTGAAGTCACTCAGTCGTGTCTGACTGGGAAAATGTATATTTTGTATTTAGTCAGTTTATGATTTTTCTTCCTTTATTAAATTCTTACTGTAAAAGACTTACTTTGTTTTTTCGTTAAAACAGAAACACCAAGCCTGAATGGCAGCTTGATTAAAAAATGCATTTTACGATTCCTTGAGCCCTCTTTAGGATCTGCAAGTTAGAAGTAAAAATACTCTAGCTCTAGCTGTGTTGTTTGCTGCTCTGAGGACGTTGAAGTGAACATAACCACTCCAACGCTTTTCATAACTCTGAATTTTTTCAAAAAGAGTAGCCTAAAAACAACCATCAAAAAAAAAAAACAAAAACAAACAAACCATGCTTCAGGATTTGATGAATGCTTGGGAAGGATTTTCTGCCTCTTGTTGGTTGTGGAATTTTTTTTCCCTGGAAAAAAATTGTAGAGATGCTTGAAGACATGGTATTCAGTTGGCAAGAGGTCAGGTGAATATCTTACCCTTACACTCAAATATCACAATCGTTCACTTCCTCCCAGTGTAGAAATCCCCAGCGTGCTCTCCTCATTCACTCTGCATGAAGGCGTCCTCTCCACTCATACAGCTGTGTCCTTCTCCATTACGGTTTCTGGTTGTCAATTTCCCCTTACGACTGCAAACCACCAGCTAAAAGCAGAACCAGAGTGAAAGTTCTGGCTCTGTCAGACACTCTCCTGTGACTTCACCTGCTCTGCCTGCCCAGCACTGCGGGTCCAGACTGTCCAGCCTCCCAGAGAAACACAGTAAATAGAGGGAACCCCGCCCCACAGTGAACAATGGTGGAGACACCAGGGGCTCCTCTGAGCGTGCACCTAGGCTATTCCAAGTGCTGGTTGCACTAGGAGGAACTCACCTGGTTCAGGAATCTCATTTGAGAAAAGCCCAAAGCACCGGAAACTTGGAGTTGAAAGTCAGCAGCAGCTTGAGAACTTGGAAGGAGAACAGAGATGTTTAAAGTGTTTCCTGGAGCAGCAGCGGGTCCTCAGGACACAGAACAACACAGATGAGCTGCACTGAGGCAAGTGCTTCTCCACAACATTCCTTTTCAGAGACGGAGAAGACTGAAGCGGATGCTGAGAGCAGAGACAGAGCACGAAGGCTTGGCCACCAGCTGTGTCCCCAGCACAGGAGACACTCACACCACAGCAGCCTGTAGAGTCCTGGAAGGGGCGAGAGTCACTCCCATCACAACTGCAGACTTGTGTCTTCCTTAGGACCCAGCAAGTTATCAGAGAGCAGGGCAAGAGGTGCCTGGGGACAATGCAATCCAAGGAAGTTCTTAAATTCCATCCTGGTGTCTTTGCATCTCTGAGAGACAAACACAATCAAACAAGATTGAATAGAAGGGGCACAGGCAAGGCTTTTAATACATTTAGCAACAGTGGGCCAGAGCTTTCCTCGCAGGACATATGTTAGTAACATGCACATTGGAAGAGAACAATTTCTCAAAGTAACAAAGATCTTTGTGGAAATTCATGTATTTAATGTAGGCAATCTTCAGGACATTGATGGATCAATCATCTTTCTGTTCTTTCTTTGCAACATACAGCGCTCAGCAGCTATATGTAAAGTCAGAGGGACTTTTGAAATAATTTTATTCAGTTATTCATTTCTCACTGTGCTGTGTCTTCACTGCCGCACGGACTTCTCTCTAGTTGTGGCAGAGGTGGGTCCTCTCTAGTTGTGGGGCACAGGCTTCTCACTGTGGGAGCCTCTCTTGTTGGGGAGCTCAGGCTCCAGTGCACTTGGCTTCGGTGGTGAGGGCCCAGGGTCTAGAGCACAGGGCAGGAGCTGTGCCCCCGGGCTCACTGTTCTGCAGCACGTGCAGCCTCTAGGACCACATGTGGTCCTGTTAGCAGGTGGACTCCTCACCACTGAGCCACCAGGGAAGCCCCTCAGGGAACATTTAAAGTACGTGTGGTGTTGGAGAAGACTCTTGAGGGTCCCTTGGACTGTAAGGAGATCCAACCAGTCCATTCTGAAGGAGATCAGCCCTGGGATTGCTTTGGAAGGAATGATGCTAAAGGTGAAACTCCAGTATTTTGGCCTCATGCGAAGAGTTGACTCATTGGAAAAGACCCTGATGCTGGGAGGGATTGGGGGCAGGAGGACAAGGGGATGACAGAGGATGAGATGGCTGGACGGCATCACTGACTCGATGGACATGAGTCTGAGAGAACTACGGGAGTTGGTGATGGACAGGGAGTCCTGGTGTGCTGCGATTCATGGGGTCATAAAGAGTCAGACATGACTGAGCGACTGAACTGAAAAGAACTGAGTAGTTTGGAAATCTTGAGGACTAGGGTCCTAAACAAGTAAAACGCATTCTGATATTACTGCTAAAAATATCATTTCATAACAAATTATTTTCTAAATAACCTTTTCATGTCAGTTCTATAGTATTACTTAATGATGTTTAATAGGTTGAGCTAGAAATTTTTAAAAGATAACTATACAAGGCTTTGAGGTTTACTTCACAATTCAAGCCAGTTTCTCCCTGCTAAGGAGAAAAATGTTCACTGCTCTGTCTAGGAAGCACACGTGCGCTTCCATCGTGGTCACGCATAGGCCTCCTCGACACCCACATCTTGACCAGAGGTTGGACAGAGAGTAGAGCTTCTTCACTGGACTCCGTCAGTAGACACCGGGGTGACCCGGCGGGACTGGAGGTGAGAAACGCAGGCGTCTTCCTTTCGAATGAGAACAGCAGTTTACCTGAGGAGGTCTCCTGGAAGGGGTCCTTGTCAACAAAAAAAACCACACCCCCAAACATGACTCCCGAGAGTTCACTCTATTGGCAGACTTGCTGAGGACTGCAGGCCAGAGCGCAGCCTCCCCTCAGCTCTGAGGACCTGCCCCATGCATGCAGAGGAGGTCAGCATGCATGCGACAGTGGTGAGCGGTGGCGTACAGATAAACTCACATCTCGGGAGAAAGTGGCCGAGAATCAGGAGGAACAGATGTCTCTCTGAAAGATTTTAGAGCTTTCTACCCATGAGAAGTTGTAAAATTGGGTTCGTCAATTTTCTCCGGAAATTATCTAACTATCAGAAGGCCTCTTGTGTCAGTTTTCCCAGAGCACAGAGTGCCTCATTCCTGATCTCAACCCTGAACTCCCATCAGGGCGTGTCGGAGGTCAGGGACTGCAGTGGGTAGAGACTTCATTCTGCAGAACCTGATGCTGAAAGATGTTTTCATTCTCATCCTGAAGGAGAAACGTCAGAACTCATGTGGCGAGAGACTGTTACCTGCGTTTCTTTGTTCTTAAGCTCACAAGAAAGGTCAAGAGGTTTAAATACATAGAAAGTAGGGCTTACCTCTCATAGGGTAAACAAAATTATTTTACTATATTTCGTTGAAGAAACCACTCATAAAAGCTTAGACTTCAGCGAGGCTTGTGTGATCGGACTTCCCCAACCAGGGATTGAAATCAGGTCACAGCAGTGAAAGTGCTGGATCCTAACCACTAGACAATGAGCAAACTCCTGCTTTTCTTTTAGCTGGCAGAACAATCTACTCCCTTCCAACTATGAAATAGTGACTTTGTCTATTTACGATTAGATCTTAATTTTGCGAACTTCAGACCACACACTGTGGCCCTACAAAACAATAGGTCGTGACCATTTGACATTTGAAATGAATTAAGGTATCTTTGTCAACTCATTCTCCTCTATCACTTATTTCATTGGTTCCTTAATGTCATGTTCATTTGCACCCCTCCTTTTTTTTTTAATTGGATCATTCAGACAAATCAAAGCCCCCAAGGTTTGCTCTTGAATCTTTGCTATGATTGGAATAGTTCATTTGTCTAGATTTATATTTTTCTCCGGGAGTATAAGTAAGTGTGACCCTAAGAGCTAATGAGAGGATTCAGTTAAAATTCTAAAGAGCTTGAAAAGTGACTAGTCCATTAGCAGCAGGTAATCAAATTCAGCTATAATTTTTAATATCATAATTACTATTATCCAGATTAAGTTCAGGATGTTTTGCAATCATTTAATTCTATTTCACTCTAGTTTTTTTCAAAGCATCTTCTCATTGCCTGAGTGGATATATGACCTAGACAGATGCTCAGCAAGGCTGGTCTCCAAGACACTGCCAGAGAGGGTTAGTATTCCACAAATTGGCATTCTAGTTGTCCATCTCTTGTTAGGTGATGGGCTTGACTTCTTCCTTCTCTCCTGAAACTAACCCTATGTGCATTAATTGAAAGAAAAATGAGGTAGCTGATCTTGCAAATTAAGGACAGTCACTTGACCTGGGACTTAACTTTCATTGAGCTTCTGTCAGCAGCAGCCACGGCCCAGCCTTTCTGTTGTTCATACTGTCCTCATGCTTGCCCTCTGCCACAGCCTCATCCCCAGCTGTGCTGCACTGAAGTTTGCTAACTCAGAAGACATCATTGTGTCGGGGAAAACCACTTCCCTTCGTTCATATTCAGACATTCAGACTTAGATTACTTTCCTTTTTGCCCACAAAGCAACTGTGGAGCTTTACTTTCTAGGAAAGCGGCAAAGGGAAACAACAACAAACAAACTCAAGTCTTAGATTTGGCAGAGCTCAGCCCCGCTGCCTTCCTTCACTTCCCTTTATGTTTCTAACCTCAATGTGAATTAGAACTAGAGCAGGAGCTGCAAGACAAACCCTGGCCAGCAAGTCACTAAAACAATGTAGACTAAGTGAAAAATTATACTCGAGTAAAGGAAAGAAGCCTATTTCTCCCGGAACGAGTAGCCTGGTTCTCATCGTCCTTCGTTTTCAGAGGAAGAAAGAGATAGAGGAACAGAGATGCCCAGTGGAATCAACTGCCTGAATGAATGACTGAAACTCACTAGATTCTGTGACATAAGCTTCCAGTGAGAGACACAATCACTGAATGTCCTTTCTTCAGCTCTGAAACTCTGAGCAGAAAAGTGTTG
Organism: Budorcas taxicolor; assembly: GCF_023091745.1. NCBI lineage: Eukaryota > Metazoa > Chordata > Mammalia > Artiodactyla > Bovidae > Budorcas > Budorcas taxicolor. The sequence continues at coordinate 26,083,119 of NC_068917.1, read as the reverse complement.
AACAGTTTAAGTAAAAGTGTTGAATAATAAAAAAGTTCTCATTTAATTGACTCATATCCAATCGGATGGGTACATTTGAAGTTATTGGGAAATAAGTAAAATTAATACTTTAAAATGATCACAATTTCTTTGATCATATTGTGAATACATAAATGAAAATCAAAAAAGGAAGTGAAAGTGTATTAAAACAATTAGAAAATGAAAATTACCATGTTCTCTATTTAATGGCCTTGCTTAGAAAGCGTGGCATCGGAGAACCTACCTCAAGTTTCACTCAAACACCATCTCAGCCAGCCCAGCAGCAGCCACATCTTCCCCATGTCCTTCATGCTCTCTCTACTCATGGCCCCAGTGCTGGTCAGCTACGGCCCGGGAGGATCCCTGGGCTGTGACCTATCTCAAAACCACGTGCTGGTTGGCAGCCAGAACCTCAGGCTCCTGGGCCAAATGAGGAGAATCTCCCCTCGCTTCTGTCTGCAGGACAGAAAAGACTTCGCTTTCCCCCAGGAGATGTTGGAGGGCGGCCAGCTCCAGGAGGCCCAGGCCATCTCTGTGCTCCACGAGATGCTCCAGCAGAGCTTCAACCTCTTCCACACAGAGCGCTCCTCTGCTGCCTGGGACACCACCCTCCTGGAGCAGCTCCGCACTGGACTCCATCAGCAGCTGGATGACCTGGAGGCCTGCCTGGGGCAGGTGACGGGAGAGGAAGACTCTGCCCTGGGAAGGACGGCCCCCATCCTGGCTGTGAAGAGGTACTTCCAGGGCATCCATGCCTACCTGCAAGAGAAGGGATACAGTGACTGCGCCTGGGAAATCGTCAGACTGGAAATCATGAGATCCTTGTCTTCATCAGCCGCTTGCATGAAAGGTTAAGAATGATAGATGGAGACCTGAACTCACCTTGATATGACTCTCACTGACTAAGACACCACATCACCCTTGTACACTCCCCTGAAGTCATTTTAGAAGACTCTGATTTCTGCTTTAGCCACAATGTTTCCAAATTCCATCCATAGTACTTCTCAGTAGCAATCAGCAAGTAGATATAAGAAGTATTCAACTGCACAGGGATCAGTCCATAAGGGATGACTGCCATGATGTTATTTATGTTTATTTATGTATTTATTTTATCTCATCATATTTATATTTTCATGTACAAATGTTTGTCTACATTGTAATAAAATTTAGAAAACATGTTCATTTCCTTAATCTTCTAATTTGTTTTATTTATTAATTTCTTATGAAAGTAATTACTGTTTTCATTATAAAGAACTAAATACTTATTTGGTCTACATAAACCTATCGTGGAATAGCATTTGTCCATTTATACTACAGAATAGTCGTATCACTTTTCAGGAAATGATTGTCAAAAGGTAGAATTTCTGGATCCCTGGCAGTCCAGTGGAATGGACTCCATGCTTCCAGTGTGAGACGCTCAGGTGCCATGGATACCTGGTCAGGGAACTAAGATCCTGTAAGCTGTGGAGTGCAGCCCCCTCCACCCAAAAGAAACAGGTAGAAAGGAGTCTCTGAAACGGTGGTAAATGAGTAGTCTTGAAGTCACAAGTATAAGTAGTTTATACCCAATCAACAGAGAATGGTTGGTGTCAGTATGTGGGGGGAGGACTCCCCTCCTCCAGGGAAGCTGCCAACATGTGTTGCTGAGTGGCTGAGCCTGACACCTGTTACTCTTCCTCCCGCCTTCTCCTCGGTCCTGCTTTACTGAACAATCCACTCCCTTGCACTCTATCTTCACTGCCTCCAACACAGGAGCTCTGTTCTGTGATGGTTTCTGGCTTCAAAGTTTCTCTGAGTGGAAATCACTGGAAGAGAGCACAAGTGAGAGGAGAGCTCTAGAAGTTTCAAAACCTTTGAATGCAGCTCTGCTATTTAACAGCAGTGTGACCCTGAAAAGTATCACAAACACTAAGGAGATGGATATGGCAACCCCCTCCAGTATTCTTTCTTGAAAATCCCATGGACAGAGGAGCCTGGTGGGCTACAGTCCATGGGTCACAGGAGCTGGACCTGTCTGAACCAACTTAGCATGCATGCAGGCATGCATTCTGTCTTGACCTTCTTCTCAAATATGGGAAAATAACAGTAGTTTTTCATAGGACTGCCATTTGGATCAAAAAGTCCATATTACAAGAAGCGTAAAAGTGTGCTTGGCACAGATAATCAGGACAGTGAGTCCCAGAGTAGCTGCCCACAGGGAGCAGACTGGTCAGCTGGCCTGAGGCAGTGACTGAAAGGCAGCACTGGAAAGATGCTAGGTCTTTGGTCAAAATATTTAACTTGGGTGCTAGTTTCACAGTATATTCAGTGTGTGAACTCTCCTGTGCTCAGTGCTGAAGACAATTCCAATTTCTGTGTTTCAGACTTCTAGAAGTATTCTTAGGAAGTCACATAAATTCTTTGAGAAAGAATGATTAGTAGAAAATGCTTTGATCTACCATAAAAATGAATAATAGTGAAATCATAGAGATCTCATATGAATGCAGAAAATCACACACATTACTCATTAATAATGTTTCTTGCTTCTTTAGTGTGAGTACTACTCTACTACTTCTTGAAGACATTTCTAAAATCACCTTCTCAACTCTCTGTTGGGTTTCCATCTTTCAGCAGCAAGGCACAGGCAGGAAAAAAAGAGCAAGGGCCATGCAGTGTGAGGTTCTGCTCTCCAGTCCTGGGCTGTCCTGGGTTTGATCCTCGTTGTTTTACATAAAAACTTCAGTCCCTAAGTGCTGGCAGTGTCACCTCCTAGAGTTGGTCCTTCTCAGAAATTAGTGCCTTTAGAGGAGAGACTGCTACAAGTGTATGCAGGTGTCTTATAACGGAAGCGAGAGTCTTTCTCTGAATAAGGGGCCATGAAGTTAATATGATTGGTCAAAACACATAAACCTTGCACATGCATACTGCCAGCTGTCCATGATAACAATGGCTACATTAATCTATATTCAAGACCATATAAGTCCCTATATGTTCTCACACATTGACCAAAACAGGATCTTATGATCCTTTTTAGTTTTTGCCAATCTGACTGGTGACACATGGCATCTAGCAGCAACCATTAGTCTTCCTTTTCCTAATTGATGGTGGTTGTCATGTCATACTCCAGCCTTCCCCTCCATCTCTTGGAATCGGTTCTGGAGAACTCTGAAAGAAAAGCAATCTGCAGGCAAAGGAGACATGTACTGAAAACAACTGGAGCCCCAGAATCCCAGAGTAGAGCTGAGAAGAGCTGTGGAGTTGAGACTTTCGTTTTAAGACCAGTACGCTAGAGTAGGTGACAGCCTTTCCCCATCACATTCACTGGAAATGCAGGTTTCTTCTGTGAATTTCTGATGCATACACAGTGAACCCTCTGCTCTTGCATTGTCACTTTACCCAAGTAAAGGAGTTCATAACTCATTTTTGTTCAAACTCTGTGATCTGCAGCTAGAAGATACACAGATTGCAAGGTCCTCAAGCAGATCCCAGGCTCCACACTCACACTGCACTCCTGCCATCTGGCTGGAATCCAGTCTGAGTTTCATTTGTGACAAAGGCACTTGTAGTTTTTCTGTGTTCAGGGCCCAGGACTGTTTTCCGGTCAAACTCATGGACTAGGTCACGATCTGCTCTAGTTTTCAGGGCTTTAAAAATCTGTCCTGATGGTGATGCCTGTCGAAGATGCATGCTGCAATCATATACCCAACTACGTATTTCACAGCTGACAACTACTGAGCACACATTATGCTGAAATCAAAAGAATTTTGATTGCACGTGTTTAAGCAACTAATCCATATGATTTGACATTTTGAAAAAGTTAATGAAACTCTCCAATGAAAAACTGACTACACAAAAAAATGGATGTTTAATAGATGATTCTTGATTAAAAGACATGAGATAAAAAAGGAATTTGTTAGTTGAGATTGGTTATTTAAGAGAAATATCAATAACCTCAGATATGCAGATGACACCATCTTTATGGTAGAAATTGAAGAGGAACTAAAAAGCCTCTTGATTTAAGTGAAAGAGGACAGTGAAAAAGTTGGCTTAAAGCTCTACATTCAGAAAACTAATATCATGGCATCTGCTCCCGTTACTTTATGGCAAATAGATGGGGAAACAGTGGAAAGAGTGGCTGACTTTACATTTTTGGGCTCCAAAATCACTGAGGATGGTGATTGCAGCCATGAAATTAAAAAACGCTTACTCCTTGGAAGAAAAGTTATGACCAACCTAGATAGCATATTCAAAAGCAGAGACATTACTTTGCCAACAAAGGTCTGTCTAGTCAAGGCTACAGTTTTTCCAGTAGTCACGTATGGATGTGAGAGTTGGACTGTGAAGAAATCTGAGACTGAAGATTTGATGCTTTTGAACTGTGGTGTTGGAGGAGACTCTTGAGAGTCCCATGGACTGCAAGGAGATCCAACCAGTCCATCCTAAAGGAGATCAGTCCTGGGTGTGAGTCCTGGGTGTTCTTTGGAAGGAATGATGCTAAAGCTGAACCTCCAGTACTTTGGCCACCTCATGGGAAGAGCTGACTCATTGGAAAAGACTCTGATGCTGGGAGGGATTGGGGGCAGGAGGAGAAGGGGACAACCGAGGATGAGATGGCTGGATGGCATCACCGACTCGATGGACAGAAGTTTGAGAGAACTCCGAGAGTTGGTGATTGACAAGGAGGCCCGGAGTGCTGCAATTCATGGGGTTGCCAAGAGTCAGACATGATTGAGCGACTGAACTGAAGTGAACTGAACTGACTCGGTCATTATTTGTCAAATATGGCATTCCCTCAGTGAAGAGAGATATATACAAAGCAGCAATTTTGAAAACAGCACTGATGCTTTTGCTTCCATTAAAGCCAGCAACTTACAAGTACTGTTGCAGCATAAGGAAAATATTTCAACTTGATGTGAGTTTAAAATGTATATATTTTAAAAGATTTTTCAGACAATTAACATTACAGGAGAAATTTACCTTTTATATTAATATTGAATGAAATAATTTTCTCTTTCCCTTGGGGCACCTTTAAGTCTCAGTGTTGTCCCCAAGTCTTCCTTCCCACTGGAGGGTCACAATATCAGGCAGATTTCTGTCTGGACGTCATCTTCTATTCTTCCAGTCATTTCCCATATTCATGTAATTTGGTAGCAGCAAGTATGCTTTACCTATAGCCACAAGTACCATCAGCTTGGAGTTTTCTACAGAGGATTCACTGAAATGTTTGTGACCCAATCTGAGCAGGGGTCATGTCTCTCAAGGACCTTGTCCATCATGTATCTCAATTTTATGGTGAGGATCACTTAACAATCTGTGAGTCATCTTGGACAGTTAAATGTGATTACTTTATACTTATTAGAATTATTAATTTTGTCAAGCACAGTTAGACTCTCAGTAATAACTACCACTTGATAATTTCATTTTGCTTCTTATGCAAAATAATCAAGATACTTTGTAAATCGCTCAGCTTATCGAGAATTTGGAGGGAGACATTAATGGAAATAAGAGATTTGTAACACTGAGGTATGAAACAACAGAGGGACAGCTTGTGTTAGAAGCAAAAGAGGGAAATAAGTGAGAGTTCAGTACATGCAGTGTGCTCAGGTGTTTATGCTGTGGATAGGGAGTTTTGAATCTGACATTCATTATTAGATTAGTTCATTCACATAAAGTCTTAGCAGGGGGCTCTTGGAAAGGAGAATATTAACTCATTTCACTATGTTGGAAGGATTAAGTGAGTCCCTTTAGAGGCTAAGGAATTTGTAGCTGTTGTCACTGTCATTTTTGATGAAGACTGAGTGTCTGGGGAATTTGTCTGGTGAAAGTGTTAGTGGCTCAGTTGAGTCTGACTTTTTGTGACCCCATGAACCGTAGCCTGTCAGGCTCCTCTGCCCATGGAATTCTCCAAGCAAGAATACTGGAGTGGGTTACCATTTCCTTCTCCATGGGATCTTCCCGACTCAGGGATTGAACCCTGGTCTCCTGCATTGCAGGCAGATTCTTTACCATTTGAGCTACCAGGGAAGCCTGGTAGGTCCTTGGTAATTAGGTTCACAGTATAACATTTATAACATTTAATGAGTAAACAATCCAGGATGGATATGCCATAAAAAGTGAGGGTATCATCAGGGAATGTGTTCTTTCTCCTCTAATAAATACCAAGAATGAAATACATCGTAAGGAATCCTTGCCATAAACACAATACCTTGGTATCTTCTTATTACTGTGTTACAGACTGAATGTGTGTGTGTGTTCCCCAAATTCATATATCGAAACCCTACCCCTCGAGACTCCCTGACGGTCCAGTGGCCAGGACTCCATGCTCCCACAGCAGGGAGCCTGAGTTGGATCTCTGGTCAGGGAACTAGATCCTGCATGTGGCAAGCAAGACTTCCCATGGCCCAAGTAAATCTTGGATGAAGCAAGGAAGATCCAAGATCCAGCATGCTTCAACTAAGACCTGGCCCAGCCAAATAAGCACACAAAATACATATTTTTAAAATTCTTAAAAAAGCCACAGAAACCCAACCCATCAATATGATCATATCACAAACTGGAATATTAGGGAGATCATTAGGGTTCAGCTCAGTTCAGTTCAGTCGCTCAGTTGTGTCCGACTCTTTGTGACCCCATGAATCACAGCACTCCAGGCCTCCCTTTCCATCACCATCTTCCAGAGTTCACTCAGACTCACGTCCATTGAGTCTGTGATGCCATCCATTAGTAGCAAACAAAATTCAGTTATTATTTTTAATACTATGATTATGATTACCCAGGTTAACATAATGATCTCTGGAATTATCTGATTCCCTTTTATTTAATTTTAGTTTTCACAAAGCATCTTCTCATTGTTGAGCAGATTTATCACCTAGACAGATGCTCAGCAAGGTTGGTCTCCAAAATCCTGCCAGAGAGAGTTAGTTTTCTAGCAACTGGCATTCCTTGTGAGCTGATGGATGTGACTTAGTTCTCTCCTAAAACTGATCTTACGTGGATTAAATGAAAGAAAAATGAGGCCACTGATCTTGCAAAGCAAAGGGCAGTCAACTGACCCAGAACTTTTCCTTCGTTGAGTTTCTGGCAGACCCAGCTCTGTCCCAGGCTTTCTGTTGTTCATACTGGCCTCATCCTTCCCCTCTGCCTCAGCATGTCCCCAGCTGTGCTGCACTGAAGTTTGCTAACTCAGAATACGTCATTGTGTCAGGGGAAAGCCACTTCCCTTTTTTCATATTCATGACATTCAGATTGACATTGGTTTTCTTTTGGTCTACATTGGTTTTCTCATCTCGAATTTTACTTTCTAGGAAAGGTACAAAGAAAAACAAAAAAATCTAAAGTCTTGAAAATGATAGAGTACAGCTCCTCTGGCTTTCTTTACTTCCTTTTATTTTTCTCACCTCATCATGAATTAGGACTAGAGCAGGAGCAGTGAGACTAGTCTTGTCCAGTATGTCAATATAAATTAAAACAACTTCAACTGAAGAATAACCCACAAGCAAAGAAAGAAGGCTATTTCCCTCGACTGAGAGGCATGAGTCTCACTGCCCTGCATTCTCAGAGGAAGACAGAGACACAGGAACAAGGAAGCCCAGTGGAATCAACTGACTGAAGGAGCAACTGAAGCTCACTGGGTTCTGTGACATAAACTTCTGATGAGAGACAGCAACACCACTGAATCTCATTCCTCCAACTCAGAAACTCTGAACATCACACGTGTTCAAAAAATTAAGAGAGCTGAATGATACAACCTACTCTTGGTAAAATGAAAATTATCTCTCTACTAAAGGTAAAATAATGGCAGTTGGATAATTCTTCTGTCCACTTGCACAAACACACTAGCGCTCAGCACCTTAGCACTACTGACTCTTAGGACACCTGGAGACATGGGCCAGGAGAAGAGGGGTCACCACTGGGAACTCGGGTCCTTCCATAAACACTCCAGGGGATGGGGTGGGGTTTCAGGAAGATGATTTCCTCTCCCAACAAGTAAACAAGCCCTCCACAGAAAGGAGATTTTCGAGTCCTCAGGATGTGGTGAGCCTGTCCTCAGGGAGGGAGTCCAGCAGGTGAGGAAGGGAGTCAGTCACTCCAGAGGACAGGGGGTGGCTCCATGTGATCTCTCCCTGTGAGTGAGGTGCTGCTGGGAAAATACAATCATCCTGGAACTAGAGTCTCCTCACCCATGTTCCCTGAGAAGAACCAGGATTCTGGTGGGGGTACTGGCCCAGTCTGCGGAGGAAAATAGGCATCCAGGATGAAAATGGTGGAAAGAAAGAGCAATGTCTGTAATAGTCCTGACTTCATGGTTCCCTAAAACACAACTACAGGACCTGTAGGAACATGTTCTAGAAGGAGGAGAAACGTGGGAAGAGCTCATGGACTTGTAATAATCAGACTCTTTTCTAAATCAAACACTTGAGATGAACCTTCTTCTGTTTCAAAGACCATAATTGCCAGAGTAATCTGGTAAATCACTTATAAATACAGAAACCATAGGGCTGAGGGAGCCTGGTTTCCTATGTAAAGTAAGAGAGAAAAGTGGAGCCTAAGATTAGGGCTACAGATGTGTTCATGGACAAGAGGAGAGCAACATTTATGCATGAGAGACAAAAAGCAATAATGTGTGTAATTAAACACATACGTCACTCCTGAGTTAAGAAAAAGACCTTTCTCATTTGATTGATAAATATCCATTTGGATGGGCACATAGGAAGTTATTGGGAAATACACAAAATTAATAGTTTAGATTGATGACATTTTCTTTGATCATACTGTGAATACATACATGAAAATCAAAAAAAGAAAGTAAAAGAGTAGAGAAATGATTAGAAAATGAAAATTACCATGTTCCCTATTTAATGGCCTTGCTTAGAAAGCCTGGCATCAGAGAACCTACCTCAAGGTTCCACCAGACACCATCTCAGCCAGCCCAGCAGCAGCCGCATCTTCCCCATGGCCTTCGTGCTCTCTCTACTGATGGTCCTGTTGCTGGTCAGCTACAGCCAGGGAGGATCCCTGGGCTGTGACCTGTCTCATAACCATGTGCTTGTTGGCAGGAAGAACTTCAGGCTCCTGGGCCAAATGAGGAGAATCTCCCCTCGCTTCTGTCTGCAGGACAGAAAAGACTTCGCTTTCCCCCAGGAAATGGTGGAGGGCGGCCAGCTCCAGGAGGCCCAGGCCATCTCTGTGCTCCACGAGATGCTCCAGCAGAGCTTCAACCTCTTCCACACAGAGCGCTCCTCTGCTGCCTGGGACACCACCCTCCTGGAGCAGCTCCGCACTGGAATCCATCAGCAGCTGGACCACCTGGACGCCTGCCTGGGGCAGGTGACGGGAGAGGAAGACTCTGGCCTGGGAAGTACGGGCCCCACCCTGGCTGTGAAGAGGTACTTCCAGGGCATCCATGTCTACCTGAAAGAGAAGGGATACAGCGACTGCGCCTGGGAAACCGTCAGAGTGGAAATCATGAGATCCTTGTCTTCATCAGCCAGCTTGCAAGAAAGGTTAAGAATGATGGATGGAGACCCGAACTCACCTTGATATGGCTCTCACTGACTAAGATGCCACATCACCCTTGTATGCTCACCTGTAGCCATTTCAGAAGACTCTGATTTCTGCTTTAATCACAAAATTTATTAAATTAATTCAACCAGTTCTTTGTCGGTAGTAGGAAGTAAATGTATTCAGCTTAAGGGGATTCAGTCCTAAGCAATGACTACACTGATGTTATTTATTATTTGTTTGCTTATTTATTTAGTTATATTTATTCTTTTATCTCCTCATATTTATTTTCTCATATAAAAGATTTTTACACTGTGTTAAAATTTAGAAAATACATTTACATTTCTAGTTCATTCAATTTGTATTTTATTTATTAAATTCTTACGAAGGTGAATTTCTTGAGTTTTTACTGTTTTTATTCAGTTCATAAGTCAAGTCCAACTCTTTTGTAGCTTGCCAGGCTTCCCTTGTCCATGGGATTTCCCAGGCAAGAATAGTGGTGTGGGTGTCCATTCCCTTCTCCAGGGGATCTTCCCAACCCATGGATCCAACACTCATCTCCCACATGGACAGGTGCATTCTTCACCCATTGAGCCACAAGGGAAGCCCATGTTCTACAGAGGCTCATGGAAATATTTGTAATCCAATCTCCTGCAGGGGCTATAACTCTCAGGGGTCTTATCTATCACATACCTCAAATTTATGGTGAGGACTAATTCAGCAATCTCTATAAATCTATATGGTCCCTTAAGTATGATTATTTTATTATTATTAGAATTATTAATTTTTTCAATCACATCAGACTCTCAGAAATAATTACCAGTTGATAGTTTTATTTTGCTAATTATATAAACTAATCAGGATTATTTGTAAATTTGTAAACTGCTCAATTTATCTAGAAATTTGGAGAGAGACAATAAACGAACGAAAATATAAAGTACTGTAACAGTGAAGTAGAGATGACAAAGGCACACTGTACGTCAGTAAAATAGGAAAATAAGCGATGGTTGAATACTTACAGTTTGCACAGGTGTTTATGGTGTTGGATAGGGAGGTGGGGCTTGGAATCTGACATATTAGGTTTGGAAACTTGGATTTGCCATTTTCTTATTACACTATTTCACTCAAATAAAGTTTTACTAGGTGGCTCTTGGAAATGAGAATATTTACAACTCAGTTTCAACTATGTTGGAAGGATTAAGTGTCCCTTTTAAGGGCTAAGGAATTTGTAGTTCCTGACAGCATCATTTTTTTATAAAGACTGAAAGTCTGTGGAATCTGTCTGGTAGGTCCTTGGTAATCATGTTCACAGTAGCATTCTAACACTTAGTTAGTAATCAAATCAGGACTAATGTGCCACAAAAAGTGATGGCAACATCAAGGAATGTGTTTTTTATCCTCAAATAAATATCAAGAATGAAATATATTCTAATGAATCATTGCCATAAACACAACACGTCGGTACCTTCTTATTACCATGTTACAGACTTAATGTGTGTGTGTAATGTAATGTGTAATGTAATTTTCCCAAAATTCATGTAATGAAATGTACCCCCACATATGATCATAACAGAAGGTAGGATACTACTGATATCATTAGGTTTAGATGAGGTTCAGGTCAGTTGTGTCCAACTCTTTGTGACCCTATGGACTATAGCATGCCAGGCTTCCCTATCCTTCACCAACTCCTGGAGCTTACTCAAACTCATGTCCATTGAGTCGGTGGTGCCATGCAACCATCTCATCCTCTGTCATCCCCTCCTACTCCACCTTCAATCTTTCCCAGCATCAGGGTCTTTTCAAATGAGTCAGTTCTTCACATCAGGTGGCCAAAGGATTGGAGTTTCAGCTTCAGCATCAGTCCTTCTAATGAATATTCAGGACCAATTTCCTTTAGGATGGATTGGCTTGATCTCCTTGCAGTCCAAGGGACTCTCAAGAGTCTTGTCCCACAACACAGTTCAAAAGCATCAATTCTTCCATGCTCAGCTTTCTTTATCGTCCAACTTTCACATCCATACATGACAACTGGAAAAACCATAGCCTTGACTAGATGGACCTTTGTTGACAAAGTAATGTCTCTGCTTTTTAATATGCTATGTAGGTTGGTGATAGGTTTTCTTCCAAGGAGTAAGCGTCTTTTAATTTCATGGCTGCAATCACCATCTGCAGTGATTTTGGAGCCCCCCAAAATAAAGCCTCTCACTCTTTCCATTGTTTCCCTATCTATTTGCCAGGAAGTAATGGGACTGGATGCCATGATCTTAGTTTTCTGAATGTTGAGCTTTAAGCCAACTTTTTCACTCTCCTCTTTCACTTTCATCAAGAGGCTCTTTAGTTCTTCACTTTCTGCCATAAGTGTGTCACAGGTTATTGCGTATCTGAGGTTATTGATATTTCTCCCGACAATCTTGGTTCTAACTTGTGCTTCATCCAGTCCAGTATTTCTCATGATGTACTGAGCGACTTCACTTTCACTTTTCACCTTCATGCATTGGAGAAGGAAATGGCAACCCACTCCAGTGTTCTTGCCTGGAGACTCCCAGGGACGGGGGAGCCTGGTGGGCTGCTGTCTATGGGGTCACACAGAGTTGGACACGACTGAAGTGACTTAGCAGCAGCAGCAGCACTCTGCATATAAGTTAAACAAGCAGGATCACAATATACAGCCTTGACATACTCCTTTTCCTATTTGGGACCAGTCTGTAGTTCCATGTCCAGTTCTAACTGTTGCTTCTTGACCTGCATACAGTTTCTCAAGAGGCAGATCAGGGGGTCTGCTATTCCCATCTCTTGAAGAATTTTCCACAATTTGTTGTGATCTACACAGTCAAAGGCTTTAGCATACTCAACAAAGCAGATGTTTTTCTGGAACTCTCTCGCTTTTTCGATGATCCAATGAATGTTTTTCCATTTGATTTCTGCTTCCTCTGCCTTTTCTAAAACCAGCTTGAACAGCTGGAAGTTCATGGTTCATGTACTGTTGAAGCCTGGCTTGGAGAATTTTGAGCATTACTTTACTAGCGTGTGAGATGAGTGCAATTGTGCGGTAGTTTGAACATTCTTTGGCATTGCCTTTCTTTGGGATTGGGATGAAAACTGACCTTTTCTAGTCCTGTGGCCACTGCTGAGTTTTCCCAATTTGCTAGCATATTGAGTGTAGCACTTTCACAGCATCATTTTTTAGGATTTGAATTGCATCATCTCCACTAGCTTTGTTCGTAGTGATGTTTCCTAAGGCCCACTTGACTTCACATTCCAGGATGTCTGGCTCTAGGTGAGTGATCACACCATTGTGGTTATCTGGGTCATGAAGATCTTTTTTGTATGGTTCTTCTGTGTATTCCTGCCACCTCTTCATATCTTCTGCTTCTGTTAGGTCCATACCATTTCTGTTCTTAATTGTGCCCATCTTTGCACAAAATGTTCCCTTGATATCTCTAATTTTCTTGAAGAGATCTCTAGTCTTTCCCATTCTATTGCTTTCCTCTATTTCTTTGCATTTATCACTGAGGAAGGCTTTCTGATCTCTCCTTGCTATTCTTTGGAATTCTGGATTCAGATGGGTATATCTTTCCTTGTCTCCTTTGCCTTTCGCTTCTCTTCTTTTCATAGCTATTTGTAAGGTCTCCTCAGACAACCATTTTGTCTTTTTGCATTTCTTTTTTTTGGGGATGTTGTTGATCGCTGCCTCCTGTACAATGTCACGAACCTCCATTCATAGTTCTTCAGGCACTCTGTCTCTCAGATCTAATCTCTTGAATCTATTTCTCACTTCTACTGTATAATCATAAGGGGTTTGATTTAGGCCATACCAGAATGATCTAGTGTTTTTCCTTACTTTCTACAATGTCAGTCTGAATTTGGCAATAAGGAGTTCATGATCTGAGCTACAGTCAGCTCCCAGTCTTGTTTTTGCTGTCTGTATAGAGCTTCTCCATCTTTGGCTGCAAAGAATGTAATCAATCTGATTTCACTATTGACCATTTGGTGATGTCCATGTGTAGAGTCTTCTGTGTTTTTGGAAGAGTGTGTTTGCTATGAGCAGTGAGTTCTCTTGGCAAAACTCTATTAGCCTTTGCCCTGCTTCCTTCTGGACCCCAAGGCCAAATTTGCCTATTATTCCAGGGGTTCCTTGACTTCCTACTTTTGCATTCCAGTCCCATATAATGAAAAGGACATCTTTTGGGGGTGTTAGTTCTAGAAGGTCTTGTAGGTCTTCATTAGAACCATTCAACTTCAGCTTCTTCAGCATTACTGGTTGGGGCACAGACTTGGATTACTGTGATATTGAATGGTTTTCCCTGAAATGAACAGAGGTCATTCTGTCATTTTGGGGATTGCATCCAAGTACTGCATCTCAGACTCTTTCATTGGCTATGATGGCTATTCCATTTCTTCTAAGGGATTCTTGCTCACAATAGTAGATATAATGGTCATCTGAGTCCAATTCACCCATTCCAGTCATTTTTAGTTCACTGATTCCTAAAATGTCGATCTTCCCTCTTGCCATCTCTCGTTTGACCACTTCCAATTTGCTCATCCCCTTCCAACAGAGGAGGTTATGAGTCATAGAGGGGGAATGAAATTAACCAATTTGCTTAACTTCACGTATCGGTAAAAGTCAGTAAATTTCAGCATCTTGACAATTAAAATATTTTCCCTTAATTCCTGAGTTTTCCTGCCAACTTGTTCAAGAAGAAATCTTTTGGTTCCATGTTCTAAATTACTTTTCTTTTCTTTTCTTATTATCCATGATAGGCCAAGATTTTTTAAAATTTAGTCTGCGCAGGGATAAATATTCTTAGAACAGGAAATCACAGCTCCCCAGTCCTTGGCCCTGGTGCTGGCCACCCTCTGACTCACCCCCACAGCATCCTGGACACCTTCCAGAGGTCCCATCACCACTGCCAGATTCCCCTGTCTCTGAGCTGTCACTGGATCACACCAGAAAGGATCCGAATCTGTAAAATTGACTCTAACTCGCTGACTCCCCACGTGAAACCCCTCAGTAAGTGGAATCCTTCCTGGAAAATAAAGCACAAAACTCTAGGGAAGGCTCGGAAAATGCAAGGTTCCATGCTTCCAACCAGAGAACACTGTTGCTGGCACGGCTATGACAAGGTTCCCTGTAAAAAGAAAGGTTTTTCCCCTGAGAGTAAGTCAGTACAAGAGGCTCACTGAGGATGCTATGCCCTGGTTGTCTGCAGAGCCCAGAACTGCAAACTCTCCCAAGTGGGCATTTCCCAAAGGGACCCAAGAAAAAGACCTTCTCCCTCCTGCAGCTGCCTGGAGAAGCTTTACCATGCAGGGTTCAATGGAAGGAAATTTTACTGTTATTTTTGAGCCACTAAATCCTGTCTGACTCTTTGCGACCCCATGGACTGCAGCACACCAGGATTCCCTGTCCTTCACTATCTCCTGGAGTTTGCTCAAATTCATAACCACTGAGTTGGTGATGCCAACCAACCGTCTCATCCTCTGTCACCCCCTTCTCCTCCTGCCCTCAATCTTCCCCAGCATCAGGGTCTTTTCCAATGAGTTGGCTCTGTACATCAGGTGGCCAAAATATAGGGCTTCCCTGATAGCTCAAATGGTAAAGAATGTACCTGCAATGCGGGAGACCCGAGTTTGATCCCTGGGTCGGGAACACCCCTGGAGAAGGGAACGGCAACCTAATCCAGCATTCTTGCCTGGAGAATTCTATGGACAGAAGAGCAACTGGCTGGCTAGAGTCCATGTGGTCTCAAAGATCAGACACGACTGAGCAACTAACATTTATTGGAGTTTCAGCTTCAGTGTCAGTCCTTCCAAAAATATTCAGGTTTGATTTCGTGACTGGTTTCATCTCCTTGCTGACCAAAGGACTCTTAAGAGTCTTCTAAGGCAACGCAATTTGAAAGTGAAATTCTACTGCGCTCAGCTTTCTTTGTGGTCCAACTCTCACAAGATCATTGGAAATACCATAGCTTTGACTATACAGACCTTTGTCCTCAAAGTGATGCCTATGCTTTTTAATATGCTGTCTAGTTCTGTCATAGCTTTTCTTCCAAGGAGCAAGTGTCTTTCAATTTTGTAGCTGAAGTCACTGCCCACAGTGATTTTGGAGACAAAGAAAAGAAAATTTGTCAATTTCTACTTTTTCCCCATCTATTTGCCATCGATGTCATAAGCTTAGGTTTTTAAATGTTGAGTGTTATACCAGTCTATCAGTCTCCTCTTTCACCGCATCAAGAGGCTCTTTAGTTCCTCTTCACGTTCTTCCATTGGCGAGATATCATGGTATTTTATTACTTATCCTTATCAAAGTTGTTAAGAATATGCATAAAGCACGTCAAGAGCTAAAGAGAAAGAAATGTTGATAAAACAGAGATGAATATTGAGTAGCCAGGGAATTAAAAATTGGTTTCTGATATGAGGGAAAGTTAAAAGTACCTCAAGATAAATAATAAGAAAATAATTTAAGATTTTCAATGATTTTGAGTTTTGAAAGACTTTTAAGTCTATCTATAGTGTGGTATTATCATACATTTTTAAATCAATTTCATGTGAATATGTAATTTGGTACAATAGTAAGTAAATTTGGTACATTATAAGTAAATATCCTCCATTAAAAGTCATTCTTCAAACTCATTCATAAAGTTAAATAAAATTCAACAGCTTTTACATTTAATGTACACCTTTCATTTTATGGCATTGTTAACCCTAGGGTGAATACAACAAGGAGTTTTGCATTTTCTTTTCTTATGTATAAAGATATGCATGGAGTACAAAGATGGATCAACAGCATAACTGTGCTGTTAAAATTTCATGGTGGGGTAATTAGGAAAAAAATATCTCAGAAGACTCTGTCAACAGGGAAGGGGAGGCAATAATGAAAAACAGTTTTGAGAAATGCTGTCCCTACCCATTTGAAGAGTGCAAATTGAAAAGCAAAAACAAAAGTAGAAAGTAAGAGGGAACTTTCAGAAAATGGAAACCATGGGCACCTTTTTAAGCCCCAGGCCTGAAGGAAGGTCTTCAGAGAACCTAGAGAGCAGGTTCACAGAGTCAGCCACCGCCCCAGGCCAGAAGCATCTGCAAGGTCCCCGATGGCCGCAGCCTGGTCCTTACTCCTGGCCCTGCTCCTGCTCAGCTGCAATGCCATCTGCTCTCGGGGATGCCACCTGCCTCACACCCACAGCCTGGCCAACAGGAGGGTCCTGATGCTCCTGCGGCAACTGAGGAGGGTTTCCCCTTCCTCCTGCCTGCAGGACAGAAAAGACTTCGCATTCCCCCAGGAGGCGCTGGGTGGTAGCCAGTTGCAGAAGGCTCAAGCCATCTCTGTGCTCCACGAGGTGACCCAGCACACCTTCCAGCTCTTCAGCACAGAGGGCTCGGCCGCCGCGTGGGACCCGAGCCTCCTGGACAAGCTCCGCGCTGCACTGGATCAGCAGCTCACTGACCTGCAAGCCTGTCTCAGGCAGGAGGAGGAGCTGCGAGGGGCTCCCCTGCTCAAGGAGGTCTCCAGCCTGGCTGTGAGGAAATACTTCCACAGAGTCACTCTCTATCTGCAAGAGAAGGGACACAGCCCTTGTGCCTGGGAGGTTGTCAGAGCAGAAGTCATGAGAGCCTTCTCTTCCTCAACAAACTTGCAGGAGAGATTCAGGAGCAAGGACTGACACACACCTGGTTCAACACGGAAATGATTCTCATGGACCAACAGACCACACTTCCCCCTGCGCTGCCACGTGGAAGACTCATTTCTGCTGTCATCATGGCCTGAATTGATTCAATCTGTCAAAGGTTTTCAGGAAGATTAAAGGATCACATGCTCTACTCTATAGCAACTACTCCCTCACAGATACTCAAGCTGATCTATCTGCTTATTTATCTACATGGACATTTATCTACTTTAATATTTATTTATCTATTTATATTTACTTAAATTATTTTGTTCATATAATATTATGTATGTATGCTTAAGGGAAAATACATATTTTATATTTAGTCAGCTTATAATTTTTCTTATTCATTAAATTTTTACTATTAAAAAACACCCTTTGCTTTTTTCTTTAAAAAAGAAACACCAAGCTGAATTGCACAACTTGATTAAAGAATTTATTTTACAAGTCCTTGACCCATTTTTTTATATGCAGATTAGAATGAAGAATACACTTCCTTTAGCCAGGTTGCGTGTTGCCCTCAAGACCTAGATATAAACATAACTAATTCAATCATTTTTGTTACTTTGATTTTTTAAAGGAAATTATATCAAATCAATAATCAGTTAATTCATATTAAAATGTTAACTATTTTAAAAATAGTACTAATTAGTAGCAGAAATGAATATCAGTTAGGTTGAGTTCCACAATAAAAGGGAGAAAATTGGAATACTGCCAGTAGAATATGGACCAAGCTGTGGAGGATATAAAAAGTTAGCTACTATAGGTAATTAGTAAACATATCAGTGCAAATGTCCATTGGATATTGGAGATGGCAATTTACAAGCAATTCCATTAAATAGAAAGCATGGAACAGAAAAACTGCTCAAATCGGAAAAGAGTATAAAATGAGAAAAGGACTTAAAATTGAGCCCTATGACCTCAACCTTAAAAGGGAGGGAACACCACAAAGGATTCTTCTCAAATGAAAGAATACTGGCAACATGACTGCCAGGAGTTCAGTTTTTCGGGTGGACGTACTGAGGATTCTAGCCAAGAGGAGAGAGTCTATGTAGCTCTGAGGAACTGCTTCAAGGTTTTAGAGGGGTCAGTATATAAATGTGAGTGTGGTAAAGGGGTTACACGCCATCACTTGGTAGAAGGTGGCTGAGAGTCAGCAGGAACAGGCATCTCCATGAATGATTGTAGTGCTCTTCTACCTATGAGAAGTTGCAAAAACGGTTCATAACTTTTTCTCAGGAAAATTACCTAACTCTCTGCTGGTCTGTTGCGTTAGTTTCCCAGAGCACAGACTGCCTCTTTCCTGATCTCCACCCTGAACTTCTATCAGAGCCTGCTGGAGGCCAGGGAACACAATGGGTAAAGAACACAATGGGTATAGAACAAGATGCCAAGTGACGTTTTAGCTGTCATCTTAAAGGAGAAAAGTCAGGGTTCATGTGGCTGGAAATTGATGCTCTTCTTTTGTTCTTAAACTCACAAGAAAAGTCAAGAATTTAAAATACAAAGATCCCAGGGGTCAGCCCTTATAGGGTTAATAAAGTGATTTTACTATATCTCATTGAAGAAATCACTCATAAAATCTTAGATTTACCACCTCATGGCTTGCGGGACGTCATTTTTCATACCAGGGACTGAATCCAGGAAACAGTGTGAAAGGGCCAGATCCTCACCTGTAGCAAAGTCCCACTCATTTACTTATTTTTTTCAATTAGCAGAAAAATCTATTCCCCTCTAACTACTCAATAGCAATTTTGTCTGTTTTGATTAGACCTTAAAGAGATTTCTCTAGATTTAAGACCACCTCCCTTATTGCCCTACAAAGCCATTTAGCATTTGCAGGGGATTTAAGGGCTTTTGTCATCTCATTCTCCTCCTTCAACTTATTTTGTTGGTTTCCCAGTATCATGTTCATGTGAACCCTTCACTCTTTTAATGGGCTTGTTCAGACAAATCATTGTAAAGCTCCTTAGGTGTACCTTTGTATTTGGTACATTGGGAATAGGAATAGTTCAATGCTCTAGATTGACATTTCTCACCAGTTGTATAAATGGTGTGATCCAAATAGGGTTAATGAGAGAACTGAGTTAATATTTTAAAGAGCTTAAAATGGCGAGTCCATCAGTGGCAAACAAACTTCAGTTATTACTTTTTAATATTATGATTACTATTACCCAAATTAACATAATGATCTTTGGAATTACCTGATTCCCTTTTATTTAATTCTAGCTTTCACAAAGCATCTTCTCATTGTTGAGCGGATCTATCACCAGGACAGACGCTCAGCAAGGCTGGTCCCCACGATTCTGCCAGAGAGGGTTAGTGTTCACCAGCTGAGGCTCTGCTTCTCAGTTCCTTGTGAGCTGATGGCTGTGACTTCTTCCTTCTCTCCTGAAACTGATCTTACATGGATTAAATGAAAGAAAAATGAGGCCACTGCTCTTGCAAAGCAAAGGGCAGTAAACCGACCCAGAACTTTTCCTTCATTGAGTTTTTGGCAGACGCAGCTCTGTCCCAGCCTTTCTGTTGTTCATACTGGCCTCATCCTTCCCCTCTGCCTCAGCATGTCCCCAGCTGTGCTGCACTGAAGTTTGCTAACTCAGAATACGTCATTGTGTCAGGGGAAAGCCACTTCCCTTTTTTCATATTCATGACATTCAGATTGACATTGGTTTTCTTTTGGTCTACATTGGTTTTCTCATCTCGAATTTTACTTTCTAGGAAAGGTACAAAGAAAAACAAAAAAATCTAAAGCCTTGAAAATGATAGAGTACAGCCCCTCTGGCTTTCTTTACTTCCTTTTATTTTTCTCACCTCATCATGAATTAGGACTAGAGCAGGAGCAGTGAGACTAGTCTTGTCCAGTATGTCAATATAAATTAAAACAACTTCAACTGAAGAATCACCCACAAGCAAAGAAAGAAGGCTATTTCCCTCGACTGAGTAGCGTGAGTCTCACTGCCCTGCATTCTCAGAGGAAGACAGAGACACAGGAACAAAGGAGCCCAGTGGAATCAACTGACTGAAGGAGCAACTGAAGCTCACTGGGTTCTGTGACATAAACTTCTGATGAGAGACAGCAACACCACTGAATCTCATTCCTCCAACTCAGAAACTCTGAACATCACACGTGTTCAAAAAATTAAGAGAGTAGAATGATAAAATCTATCCTTGGTAAAATGAAAATTCTCTCTCTACTAAAGGTAAAATAATGGCAGTTGGATAATTCCTCTGTCTACTTGCACAAGTGCACCCTATTCTCAGCATGTGGGCAATACTGACACTTAGGACACTTGGGGATATGGGCCAGGAGAAGAGGGGTCACCACTGGGAACTCAGGTCCTTCACACAAACATTCCAGAGGAGAAGGTGGGGGTTTAGGAAGACCATCTATTTTCCAACAAGTAAACAAGCCCTCCACAGAAAGGAGATTTTTCACATCCTCAGGCTGTGGTGAGCCTGTCTGCAGGGAGGGAGTCCAGCAGGTGAGCACGGGGACTCTGTCACCCAGAGGACAGGGGGTGGCGCCATGTGATATCCCTGTGAGTGAGGTGCTGCTGGGGAAATACAACCATCCTGGAATTAGTCTCCTCACCCATGTTCCCTGACAAGAACCAGGATTCTTCTGCGGGTATTGGCCCAGCCAGTGAAGGACAATAGGTCTCCAGTATGAAAATGGTGGAAAGAAAGCGTCATGTCTGCAATAGTCCTGACTCCATGGTTCCCTGAAGCACAACCACATGGACCTGCAGGAACGTGTACTAGAAGGAAGAGAAACATAGGAGAAGCTCATGGACTCATAATATTCAGAATCTTCTCTAAATCAAACACTAAAGACAAACATCATTTATTTCAAAGAGCTTAATTACCAGAGGGAACTGGTAAATACTTTATAAATACAGAAATATAGAGCTGAGGGAGACTGGTTTCCTATGTAAAGTAAGAGGGAAAAGTAGAGCCTAAGATCAGGGCTGCAGATGTGTTTATGGACAAGAGGAGAACAGCATGAGAGACAAAAAGCAATAATGTGTGTAATTACACATATACATCACTCCTGAGTTAAGAAAAAGACCTTTCTCATATGATTGATAAATATCCATTTGGATGGGCACATAGGAAGTTATTGGGAAATACACAAAATTAATAGTTTAGATTGATGACATTTTCCTTGATCATATTGTGAATACATAAATGAAAATCAAAAAAGGAACTAAAAGTGTAGAGAAATGACTAGAAAATGAAAACTACCATGTTCCCTATTTAATGGCCTCACTTAGAAAGCATGGCATCAGAGAACCTACCTCAAGGTTCCCCCAGACGCCGTCTCAGCCAGCCCAGCAGCAGCCGCATCTTCCCCATGGCCTTCGTGCTCTCTCTACTCATGGCCCTGGTGCTGGTCAGCTACAGCCTGGGAGGATCCCTCGGCTGTGACCTGTCTCAGAACCACATGCTGATTGGCAGCCAGAACCTCAGGCTCCTGGGCCAAATGAGGAGACTCTCCCCTCGCTTCTGTCTGCAGGACAGAAAAGACTTCGCTTTCCCCCAGGCTATGGTGGAGGGCGGCCAGCTCCAGGAGGCCCAGGCCATCTCTGTGCTCCACGAGATGCTCCAGCAGAGCTTCAACCTCTTCCACACAGAGCGCTCCTCTGCTGCCTGGGACACCACCCTCCTGGAGCAGCTCCGCACTGGACTCCATCAGCAGCTGGACGACCTGGACGCCTGCCTGGGGCAGGTGATGGGAGAGGAAGACTCTGGCCTGAGAAGGACGGGCCCCACCCTGGCCGTGAAGAGGTACTTCCAGGGCATCCGTGTCTACCTGCAAGAGAAGGAATACAGCGACTGCGCCTGGGAAATCCTCAGAGTGGAGATGATGAAAGCCCTCTCGTCATCAGCCAGCTTGCAAGAAAGGTTAAGAAAGATGGGTGGAGACCTGAACTCACCTTGAAATGACTCTCACTCACTAAGATCTCACATCAGCCTTGCACACTCACCTGTGGTCATTTCAGAAGTTTCTGATTTCTGCTTTAGCCACAAAATTTACTGAATTACTTAAGCATATATTTTGTAGTATTAAGCAAGGATGTTAAAAACTTAGCTCTAGGGTCATTAGTCCTTAAGCAATTATTTCCCTGAGTTATTTATTATTTATACTTGTTCTTGTCATATTTACATTTTCATATAATGATATTTGCCTTCACATTGTATTAAGATTTAGGAAATATGTTCAGCTTTCCATTTCATTAAATATGATTTTTTATTTATTAAATTCTTATCAAACTTTTAGTTTTCTTTTTGTGTGTGTGAGATCAAATTTATTCTGCTCTCTTTTAGTGGATGGCATTTCCAAACATATTTTTACTGAATGATTGAATAAACCCAAAAATGAACTAATCCAGCAATGAGTATTTAAGTAGAAAATCCTGTGTTTTGATGAAAGAAATCTCCACAGGCGAAGATCTCCACTGCCTCACTGGAAACATATTTGTGCAGTGGTCTTTGTGTAGAAATCCAGACACTGAGTCTGTTTATTCTTAACACCTAAATTCAATCCTCAGTATTCTAAACAAAAGTGAGTAACTGATGGTAACACTTCTCTACTCATTCATTCATTCAGTTCACGTCACATGTATTAATTGAGTATCAAAGTGGCAGATGGTGGAATTGCCTTAAGAAACACTGATAAATAAATTTAATTCAGTACCTTCTATGTTGAAACTTTCCGTCTCATAGAGAATGATACATAAAAATAATGTATTTTTTTAAAATTTCAATTATATTAAAAAATACAAAAAGAAGTAATGGAAAACTGGGTTCTCACATCAGAAGATACTTGCAGGTAATTTTTACAGGTAATTTTCAGGGGGAAAAAGAGGGATACCTTTGCTATGGTACCCGCCGCTGCTGCCAAGTCGCTTCAGTCGTGTCCGACTCTGTATGACTCCAGAGACGGCAGCCCACCAGGCTCCGTCGTCCCTGGGATTCTCCAGGCAAGAACACTGGAGTGGGTTGCTATTTCCATCTCCAAAGCATGAAAGTGAAAAGTGAAAATGAAGTCATTCAGTCGTGTCAGACCCTCAGCGACACCATGGACTGCAGCACTCCAGGCTCCTCCGTCCGTGAGATTTTCCAGGCACGAGGACTGGAGGGGGTGCCATCGCCTTCTCCAACCATCATGCTAAGCACATTCAAAATTAACACGTTTTTATTTTCTTAAATAAACTGTCAATTTATTTTCACTAGTCTTTTAGAACCTCTTGTCTGTTTATCAGTTCAGTTCAGTCCAGTCGCTCAGTCGTGTCCGACTCTCTGCGACCCCACGAATCGCAGCACACCAGGCCTCCCTGTCTATTACCAACTCCCGGAGTTCACTCAGATTCACGTCCATCGAGTCGGTGATGGCATCCAGCCATCTCATCCTCTGTCGTCCTCTTCTCCTCCTGCCCCCAATCCCTCCCAGCATCAGAGTCTTTTCCAATGAGTCAACTCTTCGCATGAGGTGGCCAAAGTACTGGAGTTTCAGCTTCAGCATCATTCCTTCCAAAGAAATCCCCAGGGCTGACCTCCTTCAGAATGGACTGGGTGGATCTCCTTGCAGTCCAAGGGACTCTCAAGAGTCGTCTACAACACCACAGGTCAAAAGTATCAATTCTTTGGCGCTCAGCCTTCTTCACAGTCCAACTCTCACATCCATACATGACCACAGGAAAAACGATAGCCTTGACTAGACGGACCTTAGTCGGCAAAGTAATATCTCTGCTTTTGAATATGCTATCTAGGTTGGTCATAACTTTTCTTCCAAGGAGTAAGCAGCTTTTAATTTCATGGCTGCAGTCACCATCTGCAGTGATTTTGGAGCCCCCAAAAATAAAGTCTGACACTGTTTCCACTGTTTCCCCATCTATTTGCCATGAAGTGATGGGACCAGATGCCATGATCTTCGTTTTATGAATGCCCAGTTTTAAGCCAACTTTTTCACTCTCCTCTTTCACTTTCCTCAAGAGGCTCTTTAGCTCCTCTTCACTTTCTGCCATAAGGGTGGTATCATCTGCATATCTGAGGTTATTGATATTTCTCCCGGCAATCTTGATTCCAGCTTGTGTTTCTTCCAGTCCAGCGTTTCTCATGATGTACTCTGCATATAAGTTAAATAAGCAGGGTGACTGTATACAACCTTGACATACTTCTTTTCCTATTTGGAACCAGTCTCTTGTTCCATGTCCAGTTCTAACTGTTGCTTCCTGACCTGCATACAGATACTTGAACATAAATTCATGTGCATAACCATTCCCATCATGTCTCCTATGAACACTTACTCTATTGGCTAAAAGCAAGAGCCCCAATAAGAACTAGAAGGGAACAGTAAAATCGGTTAAAATTACTTTTTAAAATGTATTTATTTATCTTTGGCTGTGCTATGCATGTTGTGGGATTTTAGCTTCATGACTAGGGATTGAACCCAGGCCCACAGCAGTGGAAGTCCTAACAACTGGACCACCAGTTCAGTTCAGTTCAGTTCAGTTGCTCAGTCATGTCTGAATCTTTGCGACCCCATGAATCGCAGCATGCCAGGCCTCCCTGTCCATCACCAACTCCCGGAGTTCTCTCAAACTCATGTCCATCAAGTCAGTGATGCCATCCAGCAATCTAATCCTGTGTCATCCCCTTCTCCTCCTGCCCCCAATCCCTCCCAGCATCAGAGTCTTCTCCAATGAGTCAACTCTTTGAAACAGGTGGCCAAAGTATTGGAGTTTCAGCTTCAACATCAGTCCTTCTAATGAACACCCAGGACTGATCTCCTTTAGGATGGACTGGTTTGATCTCCTTGCAGACCAAGGGACCATCAAGAGTCTTCTCCAACACCACAGTTCAAAAGCATCAATTCTTCGGCACTTAGCTTTCTTCACAGTCCAACTCTCTCATCCATACATGACCACGGGAAAGACCACAGCCTTGACTAGATGGACCTTTGTTGGCAAAGTAATGTCTCTGCTTTTGAATATGCTATCTAGGTTGGTCATAACTTTCCTTCTGAGGAGTAAGCATCTTTTAATTTCATGGCTGCAATCACCATCTGCAGTGATTTTGCACCACCAGGGAACTCCCCCAATAGGTTAATTTTTGCAGTTTTAATTTTGCAATTTTTCACTCAAAACTTAAGAGAAACTCTAAATTGCTTTCAAAAGTATACTGGGTTTAAATCAATGGCAATGGAGAATTGAAAGGAATATGACAAGTGTCAAAAAAAAATATGTAAAAGGGCTTCCCTGGTGGTCCAGTGGTTAAGAATCTGCCTTGTAATGCAAGGGACACTGGTTTGATCCCTGGTCCAAGAAGATCTCACATGCCTCAGAGACACTAAGCACGTAAGCCACAACTACTGAACCTGTGTCTAGAGTCTGGGAGTCGCAACTACTCAGCCCATGAGCTGCAACTACTGAAGCCTGTGCACCTGGAGCCCCTGCTCCTCAATTAGAGAAGCTGCTGCAATGAGAAGCCCAAGCACCACAACTAGAGAAAGCCCGCACAGCAACAGAGACCCAGCACAGCCAGATAAATAATAAAATAAATTAATTCAGTAGCTTTAAGAATATGTAAAAGTAATATTAACAGTGAAGCAGAAACCAATGCACTTAAGACCCAGATATACAGCACTCAAGATAATAAATACAAGCTACTTATGAATGAAAACATCTGTTGATTGCTTTAAACATAAACCCCACTATTACCTTGAAGAGGAAGAAAAGCCGAAATTCAAATAATACTAAATACTTATTAATACTAAAACTACAACAACAAAAAAGATGGGCAAATACAGAGCAAGAAAATATAATGAAGGATGTAATTAGAGGTGGCAATGTTAACGTCAATGAGATCTTGATAAATAATTAATATCAATAGTAATGTCATTAACATCCAGGACAATTCAATAAAAACATGTTTCATTTGAGAAACAAGGTCAATATACATGGAAATACAGTTGGATCTATAATTAAATTTTAAAAGCATGGAAGTAAATTTCAAATATTATAGGAGATTTAGTGGGAAAAATGCAGCAATATGTAGTAATGCAAACAGAAACATGGTAGCACTGAAATTTAGTCCAGTGCTGTACGTTGGTAAAAAAATACAGAAAAATAATAGAGAAAAGAAGGCCTGAAATATGGTGTAAAAGACTGTGAACCGGAGGTTTATATACAGGGCCACTATCACCTAGACTAGGAAATACAACTTCTATCAGACATTTATAAATCACCCATGAAAGTTCTCACATATTAGACTACCCAGAAAATACCTATAATTCCTCCAGAGCAAACATATTATAAGTTGCATGCTCACATCACAAAGCCTGCAATTAATATGAAAATAGGTGGCGCTAGTGGTAAAGAACCTGCCTACCAATGCAGATAGACATAAAAGACCTGGATTCCATCCCTAGGTCAGGAAGATCCCCTGGAGGACGGCACAGCAACCCACTCCAGTATTCTTGCCTGGAGAATCCCTTGGACAAAGGAGCCTGGCGGTCCATAGGGTCGCAAAGAGTCAGACACAACGGAAGCAACGTAGCACAAAAGCAATCATTTAGAGATTTTAAATCATCCTGATAAATTATGGTCAAGTCAGAATTAAAAAATGAAATGAGAAATTTAGTAAGTAATGGAAATTCAATCACTATTCTTCAAATTTGCAGAAGCAAAGTTGCATACTGAGGTAAATTCACAGCTTTGAGTGTGTGCATGCTAAGTTTCTTCAGCTGTGTCTGACTCTTTTGCGATCCCATGGACTATAGCCTGCCAGTCTAGCTAGTCCTTGCCACTAGCGCCATCTGGGAAGCCCAAATTAACAGCTTTAGGAAACATGAACTGAAAATAGATTGGCCTCACTCATTAAAGGGCTTCCCAGGTGACTCATCAGTAAAGAACTAGCCTGACAATACAGGAGATACAGCAGACGCCAGTTCCATCCCTGGGTCGGGAAAATCCCCTGGAGGAGGAAATGGCAACCCATTTCAGTATTCTTGCCTGGACAATTCCATGGACAGAGGAGCCTGGCAAACTACAGTCCATGGAGTTGCAAAGAGTAGGACACTACTGAGCAACTGAGCAGGCATGCACACACTCGTTCAAGTCAGTAAGAGAATTCAAAAAACAGTAAAAGAAATAGGAAAAGGTAACATTCATTAAACGTTCCCTCTGCACCTGGGACTGTGCTAAAGACTTGTTCTCTTCAGTGTGTCCTTTGATACCCTCATTTACTGAGTGCCTACTATGTGCAAGAACAACAGACCATAGGTGCTATGAAGTAGCACAAATGTGATTCAATACAGTCAGAATTTTCCCAAATCTATACACATTCCAGTGTGACAGAATTCAAAATCAGATTAATAAACTAATTCATCATGATTAAAAGCAGGAGAATTCCAGAAAAATATTTTTCTACTTTATTGACTATGCCAAAGACTTTGACTGTGTGGATCACAATAAACTGGAAAATCTGAAAGAGATGGGCATACCAGACCACCTGAAATGCCTCCTGAGAAGTCTGTATGCAGGTCAAGAAACAACAGTTAGAACTGGACATGGAAAAACAGACTGGTTGCAAATAGGAAAAGGAGTACATCATGCTGTATATTGTCACCCTGCTTATTTAACTTCTATGCAGAGTACATCATGAGAAATGCAGGGCTGGAAGAAGCACAAGCTGGAATCAAGATTACCAGGAGAAATATCAATAACCTCAGATATGCAGATGACACCACCCTTATGGCAGAAAATGAAGAACTAAAGAGCCTCTTGATGAAAGTAAAAGAGGAGAGTGAAAAAGTTGGCTTAAAGCTCAACATTCAGAAAACGAAGATCATGCCATCCGGTCCCATCATTTCATGGCAAATAGATGGGGAAACAGTGGAAAGAGTGTCAGACTTTATTTTGGGGGGCTGCAAAATCACTGCAGATGTGATTGCAGCTATGAAATTAAAAGACGCTTACTCCTTGGAAGGAAAGTTATGACCAACCTAGATAACATATTCAAAAGCAGAGATATTACTTGGCCAACAAAAGTCTGTCTAGTCAAGGCTATGGTTTTTCCAGTGGTCATGTATGGATGTGAGAGTTGGACTGTGAAGAAAGCTGAGCACTGAAGAATTGATGCTTTTGAACTGTGGTGTTGGAGAAGACTCTTGAGAGTCCCTTGGACTGCAAGGAGATCCAACCAGTCCATCCTAAAGGAGACCAATCCTGGCTGCTCATTGGAGGACTGATGCTGAGGCTGAAACTCCAATACTTTGGCCACCTGATGCGAAGAGTTGACTCATTGGAAAAGACCCTGATGCTGGGTGGGATTGGAGGCAGGAGGAGAAGGGGATGACAGAGGATGAGATGGCTGGATGGCGTCACCAACTTGATGCACATGAGTTTGGGCAAACTCCGGGAGTTGGTGATGGACAGGGAGGCCTGGCATGCTGCGATTCATGGGGTCGCAAAGAGTCAGACACGACTGAGTAACTGAACTGAACTAATCTGGATCTTACTTCCTGATAAGAGCAACTTTGAAGGAAACTTTGCTAGGCTTCTTTTAAAAGGTCTTCTTTCTCCTGCCTCTAGATACCCTCTTGGAAGAGCTAATTAGGTGTGAGAGATACCTGAGCTTTATATGCATGGATCTCGCATTTGGCTCTGCTGCAGAAATTTATAATTTGTCATATTTGGTTTCATTTACCCTCTTCAATTGAGAAAATTTCTGAGCACTTACTCTGTGCCAATCATTCTGCTGAACTCAGGCTATATCAAGATGATTAAACCTCCAATGTTACCCTCAAGAAGACTAAAGTGTAGCCACCACTCCTGTCCAGGTGTTCAAGTGGTTAGAATGACTTGCTGCTTTTTGGGCACCTCTTTGTCTTAGCCAGTACCCTTGTCCTAGCTGTGTCCATGCAATGGTTGTTGCTGTCTTTCATGTCCGACTCCTTGGGATCCCATGGACTGCAGTCTGCCAGGCTCCTCTGTCCATAGGCTTCTCACAGCAACAATACTGGAGTGGATTGTCATTTCCTTCTCCAGGGGATCTTTCCAATGGTTAAGCAGCCATTTCTTCATGTGCTACATATATATAATTTTCATATTGTTACCTCTTGCTTGGCATTTGTAGTTTCAATTTGTAAAAGTGGTCCTAAGGATCCTGCAATCTTTTCTATTTCCACTTTGAGGTTTGTTAACCAAAAAAGGGAAGAGAAAATGTAAGTGAAAAGACGAGGTAATATATTTCCTCTGTGATTTTTCAAGATATCAAACCTTTCCTCCTTCATTGAACATTCCTGGAAAGTAAAACTAAGTTGTGATCAAATTGCCAACATCCGATGGATCAGCGAAAAAGCAGGAGAGTTCCAGAAGGACACCTATTTCTGCTTTCTTGATTATGCCAAAGCCTTTGACTGTGTGGATCACAATAAACTGTGGAAAATTCTGAAAGAGATGGGCACCTGACCTGCCTCTTGAGAAACCTGTATGCAGGTCAGGAAGCAACAGTTAGAACTGGACATGGAACAACAGACTGGTTCCAAATAGGAAAAGGAGTATGTCAAGGCTGTATATTGTGACCCTGCTTATTTAACTTCTATGCAGAGTACATCATGAGAAATGCAGGGCTGGAAGAAGCACAAGCTGGAATCAAGATTGCCAGGAGAAATATCAATAACCTCAGATATGCAGATGACACCACCCTTATGGCAGAAAATGAAGAACTAAAGAGCCTCTTGATGAGAGTGAAAGAGGAGAGTGAAAAAGTTGGCTTAAAGCTCAACATTCAGAAAACGAAGATCATGGCATCCGGTCCCATCACTTCATGGGAGATAGATGGAGAAACAGCGGAAACAGTGGGTGACTATTTTTCTGGGCTGCAAAATCACTGCAGATGGTGACTGCTGCCATGGAATAAAAAGCTTACTCCTTGGAAGGAAAGTTATGACCAACCTAGATAGCATATTCAAAAACAGAGACATTACTTTGCCAACAAAGGTCCATCTAGTCAAGGCTATGGTTTTTCCAGTGGTCATGTATGGATGTGAGAGTTGGACTATAAAGAAAGCTGAGCACTGAAGAATTGATGCTTTTGAACTGTGGTTGTTGGAGAAGACTCTTGAGAGTCCCTTGGATTACAAGGAGATCCAAGCAATCCATCCTAAAGGCGATCAGTCCTTGGTGTTCATTGGAAGCATTGATGTTGAAGCTGAAACTCCAATACTTTGGCCACCTGATGTGAAGAACTGACTCATTGGAAAAGATACTGATGCTGTAAGATTGAGGGTAGGAGGAGAGGGGACGACAGAGGATAAGATGGTTGGATGGTATCATCAGCTCGATGGACATGGGTTTGGGTGGACTCTGGGAATTGGTAATGGACAGGGAGCCCTGGTGTGCTGCAGTTTATGGGGTCACAAAGAGTCGGACACAACTGAGTGACTGAACTGAATGCACAAAGGCAAATGGAAAGTAAACACTGATATTGGGGGGGAAAGTGATATAGTCTTCTCTGTGCAAATGATAAAATATCACTTAACTAAAAATCAGGGATGAAGAGCTCTACAGTGTGACAGATTTTAGACCACCCCAGGTTGTCACGGTCTTTGTAGACCGGGACCTGGGGACTGGAGTCAACGAGAAGAGGGATGCAGGGGACCCAAGTCTCGAGTGAAACAAGGGTGCTTTATTTGCAGAAATTCATGTTTATATATCTTCATACAAGGCAGCTTTAGGCAGTAAAAAAAATTGAGCAAAAACAAAGCCAAGCAAATAACAATCTTCAAAGGGTCAGAAAGCATTCAATATCTTGAGTAAGAGGGGCATAACTGAGTAGATTACATTTAATTAAGGTCACTGAAGGGAGTCACTGCAGGGATCCAAGCAGGTGCCCGCTCTCATGATCTCAGTCGTGAGAAATGCATGCAGCTCTGCTCGCTCCTGTGTTCCAGGAACTAATAAGGAACAGAGAATCCTTGAGAAACGGCACACAAAAGAAAAGAATAACATACTGGATCCCTTAAAGCTGAACGTCCCCTGACACCAAGTGAGATTGCTTAGCTGCAGACAGAGCCAGAGCAGGGCAGCAGGCTCCAAGGCAGAGTGCTCACCTAAAAGGCTAGTTGTCAGCTTTGCTAAATCTAAGAATCTATTTATTTGTCTCTGTTTTTCACTCCCTATGGAGGTTATCAGATTCTGCGGATATAGTCCTATTAACTCACACTGAAGAGAGACTGGGGTACAGACTGGACAGCCACTTCATTCACGTGTGAGAGGCCAGCTGCTATCTGGAAACTACTAGATGTTAGTCGTTTGGACAGGGCGCCAGGTTCGCGTAAGAGATGAGATCAGAAATGAGCTGAGAATTCAAGGAAGGGAAGAGGTCATCTCAGGGAAATTCTATCCAGTGCCCATAGCTGGATGTGTGAATTTTGCCCCACAGGGGAATGGCTAAATAATGCCTGCTTATTTGTCCAGGCATTGTTAGAAATACGTGAGGCCATCCAATCATCGCAACAAGCCCGTGGAATAGACAGGATCATCATTTCCATGTAACTGGGGAGAAAGCTGAGGTGCTGAAGGTCATAGAGCCAATGCAGACTGAAGCTGGGACATCACCCAGGCAGGCCTGCCCCCATGCCCACTGTCTCAAGCCCTGGATCCAGCCCTCTCCTCTGACAATGTGCCTCCTGTCTTAGAGAAATACTCAGCAAGTTCTTACTTCCCAATTCCCATTCTTCTCTATCACAAAAGTGCCATTCACCGTTCCAAAGACATTACAGTCATTACAACAGTACCATTGAAGAGGATGCAGTTCCCCTTACACTTGCTTGCTTCCAGTCTTGTCTTTTAGATGGTGTTGTGTTGAGCTCTACACAGTCTGTAGAGCTCCTGGTCTGTAGGAGCTCTGGATGTAGGAGATCCTGATTTGATTCCGAGTTCGGGAACACCTGCTGGAGAAGGGCTAGGCTACCCATTCCAGTATTCTTGCCCTCGTGGCTCAGCTGGTAAAGAATCTGCCTGCAATGCAGAGACCTGGGTTTGATCCCTGGGCTGGAAGGATCCCCTGGAGAAGGGAAAGCCTACCCACTCCAGTATTCTAGCCTGGAAAATTCCATGGACTGTATATATAGTCCATGGGGTCCCAAACAGTAAGACACAACTGAGCAGTTTTCACTTTCACTTAAACTGGACCTTTGGTCACTTTCACTGGACCTGTTCCCATCCAAGATATTATTTTTAGAAATTATCCTGAAGGATAAAGCATCCATTTAAAATGTACTCTTACTACCTTTGTTTTCAGAAGATCATCATTTTCTGACACAGTCTTCAAATCCTACATCTACTCACACTTAGAACTGGCTCTGGGACAGAGCGAGGACTTCCCTGGAGGCTCAGTGATAAAGAATCCTCCTGCCAATGCAGGAGACATGGCTTTGATCCCTGATTTCGGAAGATCCCTTGGAGAAGGAAATGGCAACCTACTCCAGTATTCTTGCCTGGGAAGAAATATTCCAAATACTATTGGAAATTCCAAATACTATTGGAAATTCCAAATACTTTGGAAATTCCCATGGATAAAGGAGCCCGGTAGGCTACAACCGTCCATGGGGTCGCAAAGAGTGGGACATGACTTAGTGACCGAACAACAACAACTTGCTGGACACTCCAGATGTGGCATTACTGCCTTATAGTCTATCAGGGCAATCAGGTGTCACATAATTAGATAAGTTACTTAATTCCACTGTACAGAGTATAGCTAAAGGAGATGCTTAAGATTAATGAGAAGTCACAAGGACACAGAACACTATAATGGTAAAATACCACTTATATAATTAATCATGACTTAGTAAATTATGTAACCTCTCTATTTCAGTTTCCTTATTTGCAAGTAAGTCGATCAGCTGTGTCCAACTCTTTGCAACCCCATGTACTGTCTGTCTCCTGACAGGCCCCTCGGTCCATGGAATTCTCCAGGCAAGAATACTGGAGTGGGTAGCCATTTCCTTCTTCAGGGTATCTTCCCAACTCAGGGATTAAGCTCGGGTCTCTTGCATTGCAGTCAGATTATTTCCCATCTGAGCCACTAGGGAAGCCCTCCTTATTTGCAATCATATTAATACTTATAGTAATTACCTCAAAGGGAAGTTGTAGAGATGAAATGAAGTGTTTGTAAAACACTTCCCTGAGAGGTTGTGTATAATTAAAGGTTGCTACCATTAATATTATTAAAAATAATCTGTATCTTACAGATTCAATAAAGATGTATCATTACAAAGTTTGAAAATCATTGCAGCCTCATTCTCCCTGAATATGTGGCAGGATACCACCTCTCAGTGAATATATAAGGAGATGAGATTGTATCGCACAATGACAGAGGCAACTGTAGTTGGTAGAGAAGAGTGAGACTCACATACACAGGCAAACTCAAAAATTTTAGGGAAACCAGCACCTAAATGAGTGGCCAGAAGATTGTAGGTGCACCATGCTTTCCTTTTAACAGATCATCTCAGTGATATTGTTCTCCAACAGTGTCTGCAGTGAACTTTAGAACAATTCAGTTGATACTTTTTAAGGTATATACATAATTAAAATTTTTACAGAAGGGAGAAAAGGGTCAATAGAGAGAAATAAGAAAAATCAAAAGTCTTTTATATTGAATATTTCCTTCTGACCCAGAAAATCCACCATATATTGTACGAATGTTTCTCCCTTCTCTGACCTTAACTAGACTCTCCTCTCCAGGAACAACACAGGAGGTGGGAGAAAAGCGTTACACTGCTGTGTAGAGATCTCAGTGGCACACGTGATTTGGAGTCCCCCACCGAGGCACTCATGGCAATAAATGCACATTTTTCATTGGCTTCATAAAAAAAGAGTAGATAAGAAAAGGGGAAAACTGGCAAAACACAGAAAAATCAAAGTTTCAATACTCAATGTTTAAAATGCACCCCTCTCCCAAAGTCCTCAGAACTTGCTGATACCTCTCCTTCAGGCAGTCCTGCAGAGCCCCCCAACTTCCCAATGGTCCTCCCAGTTTCTGTGCTTTAATTTACAGAACGTGCTCAGAATGGTACCAGACACTTCCTAAGTGCTCCTTACATATTAGCTCTTCTATTTGAATCTGGTTAGAAGATTATTTTCCGATGTGGTCAGGAAGATGAGGCAGTTACCAAAGAGCTATTCAGACACAGCTTCATGCCGGTTACCCACCACACAGTGAGAGGAGAAATAGCCATTCACTGGGATGACGAGGCCAAGCCTGTTCCAACAATACCGAGTTCTAGACGGAAACATTCTTACATGGCACACAGGCCAGCTGTCCACAGGGACTCACCCCCACCCTAACTGGATTCTTGGTTCTCCTGGACTTTAGGAGCTCAGAGTTTCAGCCAGGAAGGCACAGGCCTCTGGCAGGCGGTCAGGAGGATCCTCTGCTCTGAGCACTCAACTCAGCCAGGAGGCCAGGCCAGAGGGGATCCCCAGGCTGGATCCTGAAATCCCGTTTGGCAGCTTGCATTTATTTAGTTTCCTTTTCACTTGTTGCATCAACTTCCTTGCTATTTTTGCCTTCTGGGGTTCATTACCCAATCTCTGATGATGGAACAAAATTCAAGTCGCTTGTCGGTTTTGAAGTATGTAGAGGCCTTCGCTTTGGGCTATTTCACTTTAAAGATTCGGAAAGTGCCTCAGAGACAGGAAACTCACCCAGAACCCACACCAGGAGACCTGCCTTCATGCCAGCAGCTTGGGGCAGGGGCCCAAGGCTTGCTCAGCAGCTGCAGCCAATGTTGTCCTTTTAACTCTCTTCTCAACCTGAGGTTGGCCCGACTCAATGCAGCCCTGACAATGATGGTGGGAATTAAATGAGTCCAGCTCATAGGACGGCCTGGGATCTGAAGGGAAGAGTAAATGCAGGCTTGATGCAGACGGGCAGGCTGTGAAAGGGCCAGTCTGAGCGTCCAGCAGCAGCGGGTCTGGCAGCAAATAGTGAGACAAGGTGTGGGCTGCTCCTGCCTGCTCTGGGCCGTCCACCCTCTGATGGGAGCATTCTGAGGGTGACGGGATGCAGAGTGTAGGATCCTCTGGTTGGTTATGTTCTGGAGGAGTTAGAAGAGCTAGGCAGAGAGGACCCCCAGCAAAGTACCTAGTTCCAGCTTGATCCTCAAGTGAGAAGGACAAACACTGGGCAAAGAGTCTAGTCCAAGGCATATGAAAGACGTGCACAGCCTGAGGAAAGGGAAAACAGAAGGTGAAAGTGAAAGGCACTCGGTTGTGTCCTGCTCTTTGTGACCCCATGGGCTGTATGCTGCATAGTCCATGGAATTCTCCAGGCCAGAATACTGGAGGGGGTAGCTGTTCCCTTCTCCAGGGAATGTTCCCACCCTAGGGATCAAACCCAGGTCTCCCCCATTGCAGGTGGACTCTTTACCAGCTGAGCCACCAGGGAAGCCCAAAGGGAAGGGAGAAGAGGCTGCAACCAGAGGCACTTAGATCCCTCTGCATGCTGTCTCTCTCCACACCAGGTGGGAGGCCTGAGGAGGGGCTCTGGGCCCACCAGCTGTTGGCTGTGAGCACAGGGCAACCCCCGCCTGGGCAGAGTCAGCCTCAGGTGCTGACAGAGGGCGAGAGCGAGGCCGCAGCTGGAAGGCGGGAAGACACGCTCTTCCCTCAAGCTGGAGACGGACTTTCCATCGTGGTCCTGAAGCTTCACAGGAGCTCTCTAGGTTGCCAAGCAAAATGTCTCAGTCCAGTTTGGCCTATTTTTAAATTTGTATAAATGGTTTATGGTTTTTTTTTTTGAGTTGAGGTTCTTTTACTCACTACTATGTTTGTGCATTCAGTTGTGTTTCTTACATTTTATTGTTAGTAACAACTGTAGTGTAAGCATAGGTAACATATTTATTCATGCAAGTTTAAGGGATATTTGGGTTGTTTCTAGTTTGCCACTGTTATGAATATTGTTGGTCTGAATATTCTTTACTTATATCCTGATGCAGATTTACATGATTTTTTTTTAGGTTAATTAAGAGTGGATTTACTGGGTCATAGGCCATGCATATTTTCAGCTTTCCTAGATAATGTTTTTGAAAGTAGTTGTACAAATTAACACACCAAACAGCAGTTGCTCCACATAGTCATTACACTTGATATTTTAGGTCCTTTAAATTTTTAATTTATAGACAATGTACTTGTTTATCTAAAAATTTTAAAAATCAAACCCAAAATGTTTATATAGTGTTTCTAAAACTGGCCAGAGGGGGGGAAAAACAAAATTAGTTATTTTCATATGTGTATGTATATGAAAATGCAAGGAAAACTTAATAGCAAAGTTTTCTATCTCTACTTTGTATTTAAAGTTGCTATTCAAAAAGTAGCAAATGTCATGAAAAAATTTCATTAATACTTGCAACAATAGTAAAGCATAAGTATATTGGAATAAACCTCAGAAAGAATGTGCAAGACACATAATCAAACTAGCAGCAAAAATTTATTGAGAGACAGTTTTAAAATAGTTCAAGAAAATGGAAATATTTGTTTTTCTTTATGACATGGTTAAGAAATGTTTGCTAAATAAAATTTGTTCACTAAATAACTGTTGTTTCTCAGGAGAGGTGGCCTTGGCAGTCTCCTATTGCATGCTCTGATTTCCCTCCTCACTGAGGGAAGATATGAATAAATAGCTCCTTTTCACCTCATCACATGCTTACATGCCCCTTGCTCCCATGCCCCTTGCTCCCTTACAAAAAGAGAAGTTGCTTAATCCTCATTAGTGATCAAGATTTAAAACATACTGTCTCAATATAAATGGAAAAACTGTTATATTTTTCACTGGCTTCTGGGCATCTCATATGAATCAAAAATGAAATTATAGACTTGTCAGTTCAGTTGCTCACTCATGTCCTAGTCTTTGTGACCCCATGGACTGCAGCACACAGGCTTCCCTGTCCATCAGCAACTTCCGGAGCTTGCTCAAACTCAAGTCCATCGAGTCGGTGATGCCATCCTCTGTTGTCCCCTTCTCCTCCTGCCTTCAATCTTTCCCAGCATCAGGGTGTTTCCAATGAGTCAGTTCTTTGCATCAAGTGGCCAAAGTACTGGAATTTCAGCTGAGGTTAAATATGAAGATAAAGTGACCTGTCAAAGCTACTTAAAAAAAAAAAACTGAAATCTACACTTTATTCAGATTTCCTTATTCCACCACCTACCCATTCACCACCGTTGGTTGGAGTAACTTCATTTTTATTTATTTATTTAAGGCTATGAGAACTGTGGGATCTCATTAAATAGATTCTCAACCAGAGATCCAACCTGGGTGCCCTGCAGTGAAAGCATGGAGTTCCAGCCGCTGAAACTCAAGGGAATTCTCAGATCGCCTTAGTTTCCACCCAATATTGTTTTTCTGTTCTGGGATGCTATTTAGATTGGCACATTTTATTAATTTCCATGTTTCCTTAGACACCTCAAGGCTGTGACAATTTCTCAGTAACAGACTTTTTATGTTCTTATCAGTGGTATCATTTGGAAATGTCAATTTCCAATTTTTTATTGCTAGTGTAAAAAGAGGTGATTGATTTTAAAGTTGAACTTCTTTTTGGTGACTTGTTAAATTTATTTTAAAATTCTAATAGTTTATATATTCTTTTGTATTTTTGTATGTACACAATTATATCATCTTTAGATAGAAAAAAATTACCTGAGACAGTCAGCAAGGTATTGGAACAGGCCTGTCACAAAGAAAATATCCAAAATGGTCAATAAACATATGAAAATTGTATGGAACCTTAGAAACAATTAGGCAAGATGAGTTACATGATGTCTTGATGTCATAAGACATCACTATGCTTCACTAGAATGGCTAAAAGTAAGAAGACAGGCAACACCAAGTGTTGAAAACAAAGTAATGCAACTAACATCGCATTCTCAGATACTGAGACTATAAGTTGGTGCAAACATTTGGAAAATCTGTTTGTACATCTACTAACTCTGAACATATGCACATTCTCTCACCCAGTTACTTCATCCCAGGCCATACACCCAACAGAAGGCTATAAAAATGTGCACCAAAGGAGAGAAACAAGGATTTTCACAGCAAAATTAATTATACTGACAAAAATCAATATAAACTCCATGAAGGCAATTGAAAGGTGGTATAAACTCCATAAAGGCAATTGAAAGAGACTGATTAAGAAGCAGTTCATAAACACAATAGCAGGGCATGGGAGGAGGACAAAGGGAGAAAGGAGGGAGGACAAAGCAGAAAAGAGAATTCTTGTTTACAATTCTGCACCCATCCCCTTCTTCCAGTTCCTCACTCTGGTCTTTCTTTCCAGTCTCTGAGAGATGAGAGCACCTGGGCAGGATTTCTCCCTGCTTCAGTTCCCGACAACATCTGTGCCCATTCTTCTGTCCAGGGCACAACCGAGCAGCCACTCTGCCTGAAGATTTCTCGAATTAACTACAAAGCCACACTCTAGCATTCATGACTGTCCCGAATACATTCTGAGCTCATTTTCCACCATTGATCCCCTTGATTCTTAGCACATAACTCGCCCACAACTTGAAGCTCCTTCTGTGTGGTCCCTGCAAACTCGGGAATTCTCCTGGCTCTCTGATCAAGCTGCTCCCTCCATCTTGAGCTGTGCTGGCCACCATGACGTCAACCACAAGAGGCCAAATGACCACTTCACTAGTCCAATCTCAGCTGTACTATGACTGTAAAAGTATGTACTGTATTTTGAAGGAACTATGAAAAAGATGAATGTAGCTATCTCATTATTGATTTTATATTGGTATGTGTTGAAATGATAACATTTGGATATTTCATGTTCAATAAAATACACTGTTAAAATTAACCTCACTTGTTTCTTTTTCCTCTTCTGATGTGGCTACTAGAAAATTTTAAATTAAGAAATTTAAATTTTTTTTTAAAATTTGAAGAAATTATATTTCTTCTGAGCAGTGCTGAATACATTCTCTGGTAGCATACTGGAAAATCACATAAAGGATAAAAATAATGTTATCCTTAGTTTCACAAGTCAAACTTAATTACTATTAAAATGTGAGTATATTTCCTTTAGTTTATTTTTTTCCTATATACTTTTACATAATTGCATTGTATCTACAATTTTATGCCCTGCTTTTGAATATAATTAGGTGCTTTATTTTCTAATAATACCAAAAAATAAATCCCTTCTAGAAAAATTTAAATGTGAGAAAAGAAAGGGTAAAAATTACAGTAACATTTATTCAATTCTTTCAAACTAAATTAAGAAAATCCCTAAGAATCCTATCTCAGAGATATTCTTTCATTATGAGGAAAAGTTCATGTACAAGCAGTTCCCAAGGTACAAAGTGAGGACCTGCTTGCTGCATCCTTACCCTAGTGTGCAAAATCAGATATTTAGATTATTTGAAGTGTGTACAAAATAAATATGCATCGGGCCTCAGCAATTGTCACAAAGGATCCCTATAAGAGGAATCATGGACTTTAACGCATGGTCTGTGTAACATTCATTTGCCTGCATAGAGATATTCCTTAATCTTTACTTTTTAGTTATATTTGGAATAGTTTGAGATTGTCAAATAGAGCAATAACTTTTGGTTGTTAAAGTTATGCAATATCTTGCTGCTTGTGGCTGAGGAATACAAAATATTTCAGATCAACTTAGCTTATACCATTCTATTTTAGATATAAAAATATATTTTTTCTAAAATCATAAACTCTTAGAAATAAAGACACTTTCACAGAATCTAATAACATGAAAAAACAAAGACAAAGATCTTTTCCCAATGAAAGACCCTGCTGTAATTCAAATTGACTAAGCTATTTTTTTTAGCATTTAGCAATTCACTGAAAATCTACAGAAACATTAGAAATTCCTCCAGACTGTATGAAAAGCTAGGAGCTTAAAAGAACAAGAGTTTTAGAGGTAACTAATCATTTACATGACACGGGGGAAAAAAAAGGAGAACTGAAACTGGGAAATTCCTCTCAAGAAGAAAGGAGAGCCATCCTGTAAAAGTAGCCCACACTCAAGGAGGAAGGACATGCACTCTGCAAACTCTTGAAGACTCAGCTTCAGCACCTACTAGCAGAACAGGCAGCCCTGGGCCTGATTTCACCATGACCTACCGGTGCCTCCTCCAGATGGTTCTCCTGCTGTGTCTCTCCACCACAGCTCTTTGCAGGAGCTACAGCTTGCTTCGATTCCAACAAGAGCGGAGCCTTGAGGTGTGTCAGAACCTCCTGTGGCAGTTACCTGCAACTCCTCAACATTACCTGGAGGCCAGGATGGACTTCCAGGTCCCTGAGGAGATGAAGCAAGCACAGCAGTTCCAGAAGGAAGATGCCGTATTGGTCATGTATGAGATGCTCCAGCACATCTTCAATATTCTCACCAGAGACTTCTCCAGCACTGGCTGGTCTGACACCATCACTGAGCACCTCCTTGAGGAACTCTATGGGCAGATGAATCGTCTGGAGCCAATCCAGAAGGAAATAATGCAGAAGCAAACCTCCACTATGGGAGACACGACCATTCTTCGCCTGAAGAAATATTACTTCACCCTCGGGCAGTACCTCAATTCCAAGGAGCACAACAGGTGTGCCTGGGCAGTCGTGCAAGTGCAATTGCTCAGGAACTTTTCTTTCCTGAAGAGCCTAACAGGTTCCCTCCGGGACTGAACATCTCCCACCTGTGGCTCTGGGAATGGACAATGTGACTTTGAGGTGAGACTCCAGCCAGCAGAGGCTCTTGAGGTAAATGACGATGAAAGGCACTGATTTCAATGACAGTTAAAGACTAAGCTGTTTTTAAATTGATTTATGCATTATATATTTATTTAAACTTTTATATGGGAAATAAATTATTTATGAAACAAAAGTCAATGTGGCAGTTTCAATGTCAACTTGATTTTCGTGACAACACAGATTAAAAATTGCAGAGCACCTTGGAGACATTCATTGCAAAACAAGCCTGCAGAGTAGTAGAGTTTCTGCCCCCTGCATTTGAGGAATTTAAAATACAAGGAAGCCATGAGGAATGTCCGAGTTATATGCATGCACTCCATGTATCCACACAGTCTACCCGCGCTTGTCTTGTTCATGTCTTTAAATGTACCAGATGGCTCATACCGGAGGGCCCCTCTATATGATGTGGGCTTTTTTCCTCTTTTTTTTTTTTTTTTCAGTTGGGGGAAAATGTACACCACCTTACATTTGAGAGTCTTACAAAGTAAGCCTTCTTTATGCCAATAAAATTTGGACAAATTCCACTTAATTTATCAAATTCTTAGTAAAGTCAATGAAAATTTCTGACCTTCTAAATGTCCTCAGTTGCTTGTACACTCCAACCCTTATTTCCAGCAACGCAGTCCTCAGAAAGAGGTTTCAGGAACATGAGTCGAAAATTACTTAAGACTGTCTTGAGGGTCATTAGAAATTGTCAAACATGCTAATTCACTCAATTAAAAATAAGAGAAAAGTCATCTTGAAAATATTAAGTTTACATCTGTGAAAGATAGAAAAGTAAAACGATATTAAATACTTGTTTTAGTACACAGAAAATATAGTTTAAATAAAGTTGAATAAAATGCTACTGTTATATACAAAATATATTTTAATATTCTATGCTTAATAGTTAAAATACCTTCTATAAATTTATTATAAAATTGGAAACGTGAAATATTTCATTTAAAATAAGTATATAATTCAATATAAAATTAATTCAAACAAAAAAGTGCTGCGCTTTTAAAAATATTCCTAGTTTTCAGCTATTCAACACTTACTCCCCACACTTCAAGGCTGAATCCTTGAGAGACCCTGAAAATTCCAGAGCATTCCAGGGGCGCACACTTCTTTGGTCCCTGACCCAGGTGGTGGCCGCGTTCCTTCTCACCCCCAGAAAGTCCCCCAAACCGTCTCATGGTTATTTGTGTCCTGGCCACCGCTGACTTCTCCTCTGGCTGCAACGCACTCCCAGGGTCCCATAGCCAGTCTCATCCCCTTGGCTGTTTCTCACGTTGTCCAAAATGGCTCTAAGCCTATAGCCTCACTGACTCCCCCTGGCTCCGCTTTGTGCTCAAGGTCCTCCCATCGTCCCATCTCTCACAGTCTCACCCCCACCGCCGGGTTTAACTTGGTCCACGCCGCGGTGCCACCGCCCCAAGCCGATAGTCTCATCACCTGTGCTCGCTTTCACTTTGTCCCCAAAGCCGTCCAGTCAACTCAAAGCCAAAAGCCTCAGCGCTGCCACCGTGTTTCATTGTGTGCCCAACGCCTTTCCATCCTGCCACAGCGAATAGTCTCGTCGCCACTTCCAGGGTCCCCTGTGTGGACCACACCCATCCATCGTCCGGTGGCCTCATCCCTCCGCAGGGTTTAACTTTGTCTCAAAGCTGTCCAATCGTCCCACCAGCAGTAGTTTTCCGCCACCGCCCGGTTTCACTTTGTCTGCAACGCGGACTCCTCCTCTCAGAGCCAAGCAGGGCTCCCCTGTGTGAGAAACGCCCTCCCATCACCCCACAGCCAATAGTCTGCGATGTTCTGACAAGGTCGTCCCAAAGCCAATATTCTCAAAGCTGTCTATCTCAACGCCCATGCTGGCTTTCATTTTGGCCGCAACGCTATCTATCCTCTGAAAACCAAG
This sequence comes from Budorcas taxicolor, assembly GCF_023091745.1. NCBI lineage: Eukaryota > Metazoa > Chordata > Mammalia > Artiodactyla > Bovidae > Budorcas > Budorcas taxicolor. Next base: position 26,040,294 of record NC_068917.1, on the reverse strand, counting down.
ACTCCTTGCCACCGCTGACTTCCCCTTTTTGCCCAACGACCTCCCATGGTCCCAGCGCCTATAGGCTTATCGCAAAGCGGTGTTTCACTTCAGCTCCAAAGACATCGCCCAAGGTCTCATCCCACCGCCCTGTTTCACTTTGTGCAACACGCCCTCCCATTGTGAAATACAGAATAGTCTCCTGGCCAGCGCCAGGCTCCCCTACACGAGCAATGCCCTCGCATAGTCACCCGTAGACAAATGTCTCATCGCCGATGCTGGCTTTCACTTTGTCCGCAACGCCGTCCACTCTTCTCAGAGCCACCACCACTTTCCCCTTTATGCCCAACGTCTGCCCATGCTCCCATCGCCTATAGGCTCACGGCCGCCGCCGGTTTCCCCTTTGTGCACCACATCGCTGTCCTGCCTTCCCATCGCCAAGAATCCCATCTCCTCCGCGGTGTTTCACTTTTCCTCAAAGCTGACCCATATTCAGATCACCCAAGGCCTCATCCCCACCTCCGGGTTTAAATTGGACCTCAACTCTTGACACTGTCCCATAGCAAATGGGCTCATCGCCACTGCCGGGTATCGCCCCGTAGCCGATACTGTCATTGCCGCCACTGTGTTTCATTTTGTTCCGAACTCCCTCCCATAGTCCCACAGCGAATAGTCTCCGCTCCACCGCCGGATTCGACCGTCCATCCCGACCCCTACTCCGCCCCCTAATCGTGGTAAAGACAATAGTCTCATCGCGGCCACTGTGTTCCACTTGGTGCCGAACGCTCTCCCATCATCGCACAGCAAAGCGCCTCCTAGCCACCGCGGGATTCGACCCTGTGAGCAACGCCCCAGCAGGTCCCACAGCGAATAGTCTCTGAGCCGCCGCGCTCCGTGTGCGCAACGCCCACTCCCCGTGTTTCACCTGGTGCACGACCCCCTCCCATCCTTCCACAGCTTATGGTTTTCAAGCCAACGCGGGATTCCGAGGTGTTCGCCGCGCTCCCCCCACCCCGCCCAATCAGTGCAGCACAGCTAGTTGTTTCATTCCAGACACTGTGTTTCACTAGGTCAGCAACGGCCCATATGAGCCGGCACCAGCAGTGTCTTGCTCACCCTCTAGTTTCACTTTGGGCACAGCGCTGTCCATCCTCGCATCGCCAATAATCGCATCACCGCTGCCGGTCCCTTTGAGCTGTGGGTTCCGTCGCGCCGGAAGTGAGCGCCAATCTATAAAATCAGCCTCATCTCGCTCGAACCCCTGCCTTGGGGTTCTGTTCCTCAAACATGGCCAGTTCCGGTTGATATGTGGAAAGAAAGCCCACTACTCAGGCGATCTTTCCGAGAATGCAATATTCTGGCTCTCGACTCAGGACAGCGGAAACCAGGCCTTTCCACAAAAGAGCTAATGATACGCGCACCCTTGAATCAGTGCTCCTATAAAAAGCTCTGTGGAACCTTGCGTCCTGTCTCTCCAGCAGCCCCACGAGAGTCAGCTGCAAACTCTCCCAAGACTGCGATTCAAAAGCCAAAACGATGGAACCACAGCATCCATGCTCTCGCGCTCGCCTGGAGAAGCAGGCGGTCTGCGGGTCCATCTCAGCGCTTTCTCATCGTTTCGCGGTGCTCGCTCGCCCCCTGCCGGCCGTCTGCAGAAGCACTGACATTCTCTATGGCCCACATCCCCTTGCTGGTGGAAGGAGCTGCTTACATCCCTGCTTGCTTTCTTTGCTGGAATGAGCCAGGGATCCACCGCCAGAAACACAAGGAAATCTTCAAACTCCTGAAATAGATGCAAAGGATCCGCTCTCAGTCGCGCCTAAAGGACAGAGCCACTTCACATTTCCTCGGAAAAGAGAGATGATCACTCCAGTGCAGATGACTCAGGGCCCCTGCAACCACTATCTGATGCTCCAGCAGAGCTTCCAACTCTTCATCACGGAGGACAGCCATGCTACCCTGCAGCCCGGATCAGAGCCTGAAACAACTGGAGCCGATGGAAGGAGACAATCTGTGCTGTTCTCACGGGACTTCCTGCCAGGGAGTATTTACATGGCATCCATCTCTACCTCAGGGAGCTGGAATACAGCCACTTTGCCTGAGAGGCTGTCAGAGTGGAAATGAAAAGGGCCTTTCCCTCATGTAGGAATCTTCAAAGAAATGGCAACAATAAGGGTGTTTATATTTGTAACACTCGCTAATGAATTCCATTATTGTTTGCTTCCTGTTCCAAAGCGATTGCAGCTCATACTTCCTCAGTCACAGAACACCGAAATGAAAATCATGATTTTTCAGAAGCAGGTGAGGACAGCAGGGCAGAATGTCTTTTCTTGTATAAAGATCTTGTGATCATCATTGAAAAGATCTCTTGATGTCTGCGGGGCTGGTATTTTCTATACTCAGCGTTCAGAGTTTCTTTCTCATGGACAGGTTTTCACGATCCTCTTTTCTTAAATATCTTTTTCAGTTAATTCTAGGTGCTATAAAGAATAAACTGTGCAGATTTTCATCATGATAGAAATGTATCTTTCCTTCTCTGAAGAGCACAATGCAGGCCTTCCGGATCAGGTGAACCTTCTGGTTTGCTCGCATTCAAAGGGTGATTCAGGGACATGGGTACCTTCTGTTCTGTGGCTTTTTCCATCAAGAGTATGTGACTCCAAGTTTGTCTGTGGTACTTGGATCTAGTACACTCAGCAGTAAAGGGATGAAGTCTGGTGGCTCACAGGGGATGCTTCTATGTACCAGGACTATACAGGGTGAGAGCCCTTCCTCTCGAGTTCCATGGCCTGGGTTTATCCTCATGGGAATCTCACGGCAAGCAAGTTGGGAAACTATTGGGTGATGAACGGATGAAGAGATAAGTTCAGGGTGCTGACTTTCAAAAATGCACAACACGAAAGTTGAAAGTTAAGTGTTTGGGTGGCAAAATAAGGACTGCAGTCCAGGAGACAGCACCTCAGTTAGCTCTGAGAAGCTGTTCCAAAGACACACAGAGGGATATATGTGATTTTGGTGAAGGGGCAATACATGCAATCAGGTGCCTATTTTTTGTGGAAGTTTTCTGCCAGTGTCGTGAAGGTTTCTTGGAGTCACAAGACCAATCGTCACCATGACGGATTTCCATGCTTTTCTAGCTATGAGGAGATAGAAGAACCATTGAGTTAAAATAGGCTCCTGAAAACAGCTCACCTTCTGAAGACTTGCTCTGCCAGTTTTCCCTGCACACAGAATGCCTCACTTCTGCTTTCCACCCTAGATTCCTTTCCAGGGGTGTTGAAACGCAGCTGCAAGAAGACATGATTTAATCCTTGTAGGGAGATGGCAAGCGCCAATGGCACGTGCTAGTTTGTACTTGACAGGGCATGAGGCCAGGTTTCACGGTTGCACTATTTGTTCAAATGAAGTTCTGGTAGGGGTCGAGGGGAACAAGGATTGTTCTTGCTTGCACACACTTCCTTAAAATACAGTCTGACCCAAATGCTTTTTTTCCAAGTTCAGCTTTGGGGAGAATGACAAGAATGCCTGTCATAATTCACAGTATCATCGGCTGTTTGAAAGAAACGTCCAAGGTGATTCCCAAAGGCATTGCCTGCAGGGAAATATCCACAGTGTAGACACATTACAGGCTGTTTCCTTACTACCTGAGGGAGACAAGAAAAGAATAATCAGGCAGTTCCTTGCAACTAGGTGAGGATGACTGAAGAAAAAGTCATGAGTGAGTCTTCCATTTGGCTCCAGGCCCAAGAGCCTCATCCTGATCTTCTACATATTGCAAATGGAAAGTTGAAGACAGTCTTCCTAATAATGATCTTCAAAAAACAACTCACACATGCTGTGTGCGAGGACAAAAAAACAAAAACAAATTTTTGTATCCACAAAGAGTTAAGCGATAAATTTAATTGCAACTGATGAAACACTATATAAAATACTTGACACATTACTCTGCTTAGTCTATTAATACCACTAACATTCATTTAATTCGCCTTGCTGTTATTCTGCTGATGAGGTAACATTTATGGTTCAGGAAAATAAATAGTACAAGATAAGATAGTAATTCAATAAACATTTGCTGTTCACCCTATTATGTTAAAGTAGCAAAACACATGTGTATGCTTATTTAATATATATTGTACAAGTGTGTGTATTTATATATGTGTATATATTTTTGTTCAGTCGCTTAGTTGTGTCCGACTGTCTGTGACCCCATGAACTGTAGCATGCCAGGCGTCCCCGTACTTCACTATCTCCCAAGTTTGCTCAAACTCATGTCTGTTGAGTCAGTGATGCCAAGCAACCATCTCATCCTCTGTTGCCCCCTTCTCCTCCTGCCTTCAATCATCCACAGCATCAGGGTCATTTTCAAAGGGTGGGATTCTTCTCAGAAGGTGGCCAAAGTATTAGAGCTTCAGTTTCAGCATCAGTCCTTTCAATGCGTATTCAGGGTTGATGTCCTTTAGGATTGACTGGTTTGAGCTCCCTGCAGTCCAAGGGACTCTCAAAGACTCTTCTTCAGGACCACAATTCAAAAACATCAATTCTTCGGCGCGCACTTTCTTAATGATGCAAATCACATCCATATATGACCACTGGAAAAACCATAGCCTTGACTAGACAGCCCTTTGTTGGTAACATGGTATCTCTGCTGTTTAACACACTGTCTAGGTTTCTCATATAATTTCTTCCAAGAGAAAGAGTCTTTTAATTTTGTGGCTGCAGTCACCATCTGTAGTAACTTTGGACCCCAAGAAAATGAAATCTGACAGGGTTGCCACTTTTTCCCCATTTATTTGCCATGAAGTGATAGCACTGTTATGCCATGATCTTTGTTTTTTGAATGTTGATGCAACTATATATGTATATGTATATGTATTTTTTTGCGGGGTCTGGTTTAGCTGTGCCTCAAATTGGTTCTCTCAAAAGGTGGTTAATTTAGGTCAGGGAAACAATGGTTGTTACAGAGATTCTGTTTTACATGATGGCTGAAGATTTTCAAAATTTGAATTTTTGAAATTGCTATTATAATGGAAAATTTATTTATTGAGATTGGCATATTCATTCCAAAGAATCCTCTCTGTTTTGTTTTCCATGCATACAATCTGAATTGTGATACACAGAATGAAATATTCTAAATACAAAAGAAATGTTTCAACAATTAGAACATTTAAATAGAATTTGGGACTACAACATTTCCATCTTAAATCCTGATGCTTTTCTAAGTTCAAATTAATAAAATAAAGTGTAACCACCACTCCTGTCCAAGTGTTCAAGTGATTAGAATCTGCCTTTCTTAGCCCAGGCCAGTGTCCTTGCCACGTCCAGGCAACCCATGTTTTTCTTAGGCACTTTTATACAGTTTTCATATTGCTGCCTCTTCTTTGTCATTTGTATCTCAGTTTGTAAAAGCTGTGCTAATGCTCCTACAATCTTTTCTATTTCCACTTTGAGGTTTATTGCAAAAACAGGAACAGAAAACAGACATGAATAGAACAGTTAATGTATTTCCTCTGTGATTTTTCAAGAGATCAAAACTTTCCACTCATTGAACATTCCTAGAAAATAAAAGTAAGCCGTGAATGAAGAAGTAATGCACCTAGGTAAACAGAAATAAATGATGTAGTTGAAAAACATACAGTGACATCTCTGCCAAATGACAAAATGTCACTTAACTACACAAACAGGGATGCAGAGCTCTACAGATGACAGATTTCAGAGCAGCTTATGTGACACTGTTTAACTGCAGACAGAGCCAAGGAGGGTGGCAGGCTCTTAGGCACAGTGTTACCTAAAAGGATAGAGGACCGCTCTGCTAACTCCCAGTATCTATTTATTTATCTTTATTTGTCTGTTTACATTTCTCAGTCTTTGTGGAGGTTATGGGATTCTGAGAATATAGACCTATTAACTCACCCTGAAAAGAGACTGGGGTACAGACTGGACGGTCACCCTATTCATGTGTGAGAGGTCAGCTGTTCCATGGAAGCGACTAGATGTAGTGTTTGGACAGCACATCATGTTCACCAGAGATGAGATTAGATGTGATAATGTTGACCAGTGAGCTGAGCATTAAGGGAAGGAAGCAGGTCATCTCAGGGAAATTCTATCCAGTTTCCATAGATGGATGTGCGAATTTTCTGCCTCATGGGAACAGTTAACGGATACTGAATGCTTATATTTCCAAGCATTGTCAGAAGTACGTTATGTCCTACAATCTTCAGAAAAACCCAGTGAAACCTCTATGATGATCAGTTCCATTTAAGAGGAGAAACCGTAGTGCCGCAGGTCACACAGGCAGTGCAGGCTGGAGCTGTGACATCAACCCAGGGATCTTGCCCCATGTCCACTGTCTCATGCACTGGACCCAGCTGTCTGCTCTGACAATGTGTTTCCTATTTTAGAGGAACACTTAGTAAGGTCTTCCTTTCCAACTCCTATTCTTCATTATCACAAAAGTGCCATTCTCTCGTTCCAGGGACGATACAATCATTAGATGAAAGCTGAGTACACAGTTCCCTTTGCACCTGATAAGTTCCAATCCTGTATTTCAAGCGGTATTTTGTTGAGCTCTACAGAGGAGCCTGGCAGATTATGGCAACTAAACAACAACTCTGAGAGTCTCGGTCTCCACCTGAGATAATATTTTGAGAAATTATCCAGAAAGTTAAAAAATCCATTTAAATTTCTCTTACTATCTTTGTTTTCAGAAAATTCTCATTTTCTGAAACTGTCTTCAGATACTAGGTCTACTCAAACTTTGGTGTGGATAGTTCTCTAAGAACTACTTCTGGGACAGAGCTGAAGCTCCAATACTTCGGCCGCCTGATGGGAAGAGCCCACTCACTGGAAAAGACCCTGATGCTGGGAAAGGGCAGGACGAGAAGGGATCAACAGAGGATGAGATGATTTGATCGCTTTGGATCAACTCAATGAACATGAATTTTAACGAACTCTGAGAGATAGAGAAGGACAGGGAAGCCTGGCGTGCTGTAGTCCATGGGATCAAAGAATCAGACATGGCTTAGTGACAAACAACAATGGGACAGAGACCCCTCTGTGCACTTCCTCTGGGACAGACACCTTCCTGAATTCTCCACATGTGCCATTACTGCCTTTAGGGGGCTTACATTCTCTCAAGGCAGTCAAATGTTGCATAATTAGATGGATTATATAGTTCACTTTCCAGTGAAATATTTAAGGGGATAAGATTATCTGCACTATCACACAGAGACTGAAGCAAAGTATCCTGTGAAATATTGCAGTGGTAGAGGAGAAAGAGAAATAAACACAGGCAAACATGAGTTGTTTAGGACAACCAGCACCTTAAAAAGTGCCTTGTGGATTATAGTTGCATAATAACTCACTTTTAACAAATGATATCAGTGATATTGTTCCCTATAATGTCTCCAGGGAGCTTAAGGCCTACTCAGGTGATATCATAAAGGTACATACACAACCGAAACCTTTTAAAGAAGGGAGAAAAGGGTCAATGAGGGACAAATGAGAAAAATCAAAAGCTTCTCTCATAAGCTCTTTTCAGACTAAACATTTCTTGGTGACCTGGAAAAGCCACATTTGTATGAATATTTCTTCCTTCTCCGACTTTGACCAGGCTCTTCTCCCAGGAACAAATAAGGAGGTGTGAAAAGCATAATATACGGCTGTGTAGATATCAACCACAGCAGCACGCAGGATTTGATGTTCCCCACCTAGGCACTCATGGCAAAAATTAGCACTTTTATTGATTTCATTAGAAAGAGTAGAAAAAGAAAGGAAAGGGCAAACTGGAAAAATCCAGGAAATGAACGTTTCTCGAGTGACTCTTTAAGAGTCACCCATCACCCCAAGCCCTCAGAACTGGCCTAGACCTCCCCTGCAGGCGGTCCTGCAAGCCCCCAGCATCCCAGTGGCCCTCCCCATCTCTGTGCTGCGGGCCCTGGTGATGCTCTGCTCCAGCCCCACGTGCTCCCTGGGCTGTGAGCTGCCTGCCGGCCACGGCAATCTGGAAAGCTTCACACGCTGGAGTCAGATGGAGAAAGTGCCCATTGTGTTCTGTCTGAGGGACAGGACTGACTTCAGATTCCTCAGACCCTGGTGCCCGGGACCAGGCGTGAGAAGACAGAAGCCACAGCTGTTGTGCGCGAGTTGCTCCAGCAGACCTTCCAGCTCTTCAGCACCACGGGCTCCTCTGCAGGTCGGGACGAGAGCCTCCTGGACAGATTCCTCGTGGGACTTGATCAGCAGCTGGAGGACGTGGACACGAGTCTGAGGGAGGGAAGGACCCTGGAACAGTCACCTCTAGGCAGTGAGAACTCCAGATTGGCTGTGAAGAGTTACTTCCAGTGAATCAGTGTGTATTTCAAAGAGAAAGAATACAGCCGCTCTGCCTGGGAGGTTGTCAGCGTGGAAATCAGAAGGTGCTTGGTCTTTGCCAACAAGCTCATCAGAAAACTCAGGATATAAAAATGACATTGATTCTGAAAACAGTGCATCTGGTCAGCTAAATGGCTATTTTCTAAGAATCACTGCAACCTTTAACTCTATTTTTGTGTCAGATGAAACATAAATAATAGCTAATATATGGGATTATTTAAATGTTTGTTAAATGTTTTGTTACCATAACTGTGCAAAACAGATTTAAGAATCCATTTTCCATGTCTTAAAAACCTGTAATATTTATTTATTTAAATTCTCGGAAATATTAGGCTGTTCATAGCATTTAAACATTTATCTTTCATAAGATATTTGCTTTGTACTATATTTTGTATAAGGCTACTCTTGTTTTTCAGTAGAGAAAATAAAAGTAATTTGAAAAAAAAAAATTGACTTGCACACACCATTGAGTAAAATCTAACCCAAAGCCTGATCCTAGAAGATAAACCTGTACTGAAGTCACCTGAATAAAGAGGGAATGGGGTCACCCACCCTGGGTCATAGAAGGAACAAGGGACAATGTGAGGAGGGACTGAATGTGATTCTTGAGACATAGACTAGAGGTGGGGGGGAGATGAGTGGAGAAAAGCCCAGGTCATGGACTCAGGTGCCTGCTTGGGGCCTGTGAGAACCGGAGCGCCTTCAAGGGTTAGTGGAGAGCCACATACATCATGCGGGGAAGGAAATGGCACCCCACTCCAGTGTTCGTGCCTGGAGACTCCCAGCAACGGTGGAGACTAGTGGGCTGCCGTCTATGGAGTAGCACAGAGTCGGACACGACTGAAGCGACTTAGCAGCAGCAGCAGCACATCCATCATGGGAGGTCAATCTGCATCTGTGGAGTCTAGGATCCTGGAGTAGGATGAGGAAGGGAGAGGAAGTTTTCTACACTTGGCCATTCCTGAGAAAAGAGTCTTCCTGAACTCTTCAAATGGAGGCAAGAAGAACAAGGCAGGCTGGGGACTGCAGAGACAGCTAAGAGAGGCCATGTGGAACCAGTAGCTACCATGATAAACGTGACTCTAAAGAAGTAAAAGGGTTTCTTGAGCTTACTTATATATATTAAACACACATGTCATCGCTAAACTTTTAAATAAATCATACAAAGGAATGCCTACCCTTGACTTCTAGGAAGATGCACTCAAATCCTATACTGTTAACAATTGAATGGGTATCCTTCTAGACATTTTCATATGTAGTTAATAAATCTATACATATGGACATACTAATGTATATCACATAAATATCGATTTTTCATGTACTTCACTTTCTCATTTATTTATATTCTTAGCAAATAGGTCTTTGGGATTTTTCTTCATTAGTACATAAAAATAGATTGCCCAGGTATAAATTGCTGCATTATGTCTTAACTGCAAAACTAAGATAATCATAAAAGCTTATCTTGAAAGTGTGCTAAGAGTAATTGCCTTAATTTATAGCACATGCTCAGCATGGTACCAGACACTTCCCAAGTGCTCCTTACATATTAACTCTTTTATTTGAATCTGGTTAGAAGATTATTTCCTGAAGTTCTGGGTCTGTGGTCAGGAAGATGAGGCAGTTCCCAGAGAGCTATTCAGAGACAGATTCCTGCAGCTCACCCACCACACAGTGAGGGGACAAATAGCCATTCACTGGGATGAGGAGGCCAAGCCTGTTGCAACAATCCTCAGAGTTCTAGATGGAAACATTCCTATGTGGCACACAGGCCAGCTGTCTACAAGGACTCACCCCCATCCTCACTGGATTCTTGGTTCTCCTGGACTTTAGGAGCTCAGAGAATCAGTCAGGAAAACACAGGCATCTGGCAGGCAGTCAGGAGGATCCTCTGCTCTGAGCACTCAACTCAGCCAGGAGGACAGGCCAGAGGGGATTCCCAGGCTGGATCCTGAAATCCCTTTTGGCACCTTGCATTTAGTTTCCTTTTCACTTGTTGCATCAACTTCCTTGCTATTTTTGCCTTCTGGGGTTCATGACGCAATCTCTGAGGATGTACCAAAACTCAAGGCACTTGTCGGTTTTGAGTATGTAGATGGCTTTGCTTTGGGCTGTTTCACTTTAAGGAAGATTCAGAAACTGCCTCAGAGACAGGAAACTAACCCAGAACCCACACAGTGGGACTTGCTCACATGTCAGCAGAGGGGGGCCTCTAAGGCTTGTTCAGCAGCTGCAGCCAATGTGTTGTCCCTTTTAACCATTTTCTCAACCTTGAGGGGCCTGACTCACTGCACCCCTGATAGTGATTCTGAGAATTAAAGTCCAGCTCAGAGAACGGTCTGGGATCTGAAGTAAATGCAGGCTTGATGCAGACGGGCATGTTCTGAAACGGCCAGTCTGAGTGTCCAGCAGCAGTAGGTCCTGGCAGGAAACAGTGAAAACAAGGCCTGCGCTGCTCCTGCCTGTTCCTGGGCCATCGACCCTCTGATGGGACCATTCTGAGAGTGACAGGGGTGCAGAGTGTGGGATCTTCTGGTTGGGTATGTTCTGGAGGAGTTAGAAGAGCTAGGCATAGAGGCCTTCAGCCAAGTACCTAGTTCCAGCTGCATCCTGATTGAGCTAGAAAAAAATCACACAATGAGTCTATCCAAGGCCTGTCACAAGATGTCCAGCCTGTGAGAAAGGGCAAGAGAGGACTGCAACCAGGAGCACTTAGATCTCTGTGCACATTGTCCCTCTCCACACCAGGTGGGAGGCCTGAGGAGGGGCTCTGGGCCCACCAGCTGTTGGCTGTGAGCACAGGGCAATGCCAACCTGGGCACAGTCAGCCTCAGGTGCTGAGAGAGGGCGAGAGCGAGGCCGCAGCTGGAAGGTGGGAAGACACGCTCTTCCCTCAAGCTGGAGACGGACTTTCCATTGTGGTCCTGAAGCTTCATAGGAGCTCTCTAGGTTGCTGAGCAAAATGTCTCCAGTTTAGGTTGGCCTATTTTTAAATGCTGTATATATTTATACAAATGGTTTGTGTTTTCTTTTGAACTGAGTTTCTCTTACTCACTACTATGTTTGTGCATTTATTGTGCTTCTTATATCTTGTTATTAACAACCCTATCATAAGCATAGATAACAACTTATCTATTTATGCCATTTTAAGGGATTTTATGTCATTTGGTATTTAGTACTGTTATAAATAGTGCTGGTATAACTGTTCTTTACTTACATCCTGATGCATATTCACTTGATTTTTTTCCCAGGGTGATTGCTGGAGTTACTAGATCATAGGCTATGCATATTTCAACTATGCTACAAAATGTTTTGTAAAGTACAAATTTATACAACAGATCACAGTTGCTCTATATGATCATCACCATTGACACATTCAGTCCTTTAAAATTTTTATTTGCAGACAATATACTGCTGCTGCTGCTAAGTCACTTCAGTCGTGTCCGACTTTGTGTGACCCCAGAGACGGCAGCCCACCAGGCTCCCCCACCCCTGGGATTCTCCAGGCAAGAACACTGGAGTGGGTTGCCATTTCCTTCTCCAATGCATGAAAGTGAAAAGTGAAAGTGAAGTCACTCAGTCCTGTCTGACTCTTCAGGACCCCATGGACTGCAGCCTACCAGGCTCCTCCATCCATGGGATTTTGCAGACAATATACATTTATTTAAAAATTTAAAAATCCAACCAAATACTTTTAGATATAGTGTTTGTAAAGTTAGCCAGATTAAAAACCAAAATTATTTCAATACGTTTGTGTATGAAAATGCAAGGAAAACATAGTCCATTAAAAAGTAAAAATGCAATGAAAAACTGTTTCATTCATTCTTGCAAGAACAGTAAATAATAAATATGTTGGAAAAAAAACCCTCAGAAAGAATGTGAAAAATATGTAATCAAGCCAGTAGCAAAACTTTATTGAGAGCCATTTTAAAAAATAGTCCATAAATTGGCAGCATTTGCTTCTTTTGTTTATGAAGTGGTTAAGAAACATTTGCTAAATATTTGCTCACTAAATGACAGTGTGCGTCTCAGTAGGAGGTAACCTTGGCAGTCTCCTATTATAGACTCTGTATTCCCTTCTCAAGGATGCTGACCACCTCATCACATGTTCACATGTCTTTCGCTCACTCAGAAGAATTAGTTGGGAAAGTTGCTTAATCCTTATTGATGATCAAGATGAAAAAAAAGACAATCTCAATGTAACAGAGAAAGCTTCAATTCTTCATTAGTTTCTGGCCATCGAATTTTAATCAAATTTCAATTATACACTTGTCCTTAGAGGCCAAAAGTGAAGGTAATTGGGCCTGTCAATGCTACATTCAAAAGGATTAAAGTCGAGGGCTTCCCTGGTAGGCCAGTGGTTAAGAACCACCTGCCAGTGCAGGGGACCTGGGTCCCAGCCCCGCTCAGGGAGGATGACATGTGCTGAGAGGCCCCTGCGCCTGTGCCCCACAACTACTGAGCTGGGCCCTGGAGTCTGTGCTCTGCAGCAGGAGAGAGCTCCGCAGGGAGAAGCCCGAGCAGCTCAGCCAGACAGCAGCCCACGCTTGCTCCAACTGGAGAAAGCCCGCCTGCTGCCACAAAGAGCCAGTCCAGTCACAAACTATTATTAAAAATTACCCAGTCTACACTTTATGAAGAGCTCCCAATGCCTCTCCCTCCCCGCCCCCTCCCACACACACTCTGGTTGTAGCAACTTTTTATTTAGTTTCTTATTTTTGGTTCCGAGACTTGTGGGATCTTAGTTCTCTGACCAGGGATGGAACTCGGGCCTCCTGCCCTGAAAGCATAGAGTCCCAACCACTAGATCTCCGGGGAATTCCCAGATCGCCTTCGTTTTTTACCTAATGTTCTTTTTCTCTTCTGGGATGTCATTTAGGATGCCCATTACCTGTAATTGCCACGTTTTCTCAGGCACCTCTGGTATGACAGTTTCTCAGTAGTAGACATTTTATATTATTGTCAATGGTATCATCTTTAAATGTCATTTTCCAACTTTTAATTGCTCATGTAAAAAGAAGTGGTTGAGTTTTAGTGTTGATCTTGTTTTCCTACTGCTCCCTCCATCTTGAGCTGTGTTGGTCACCGTGGAGCCGACAGCCCCATGTGGCCAGCTGAGCGCTTGACTAGTCCAGCCTGAGCTGTACTGTGACTAACAGCGTGTACTCTATTTTGGAGGCACTATGGAAAAGAAGAATGTAACTATCTCACTTCTAATATTGTATTGCTTTATGTTGAAATGATAACATTTAGAAATATTGTTAAGTAAAATATACTGTTAAAATTATCTTTTTTCTGTTTACTCTTTTGATGTGGCCTACAGAAAATTTTAAATTGCACATTCATATAAAAAGAAGTGGTCTTTTAATTTCCTAGCTGCAGTCACCATCTGCACTGATTTTGGAGCCCAAGCAAAGAAAGTCTGTCACTCTTTCCATTGTTTCCCCATCTATTTACCATGAAGTGATAATGAGTTTGAACAAACTCCGGGAGGTACTGAAGGACAGGGAAGCCTGGCATTCTGCATCCCATGGGGTCGCAAAAAGTCGGACCCGATTTAGTGACTGATAGACAACAACAAGGTTGATAAAGTTATGTGATGTCTTGCTCCTTATGGCTAAGGCCTCCAAAACAATTCAGAACAACTTAGTTTAACAACATTCTATTTTGTTTTTTATATACATTATTATTTCTTTTAATTAAATATTTTTAGTTTTAATTCAATGATAATTGCTTTACAATATTGTGTTGGTTTCTGCCATATAGCAACATGAATCAGCCACAGGTATACATATATTCCCTCCCTCTGGAACCTCTCCCACCCCTCTAGGAACATCACTCTATTTTAGAGAGAAAAAAATAGGTGCCTTTTAAAAAATCATAAACTGCATGTATTATATTTAAATCATACATATATCATGTGTTTATTGTTCATCAACTTAGTTTAATATTATTCTCTTTCAGACAGAAAAAAATTGGTATCTTTTTAAAAATCATTAACTGCAAGTATTATTGTTTGGTAATAGCAGATTTGAGAATTAAACCTAATTCTTATGAAAAAGAAAACTCTTACAAACAAGGCCTCCTCTCCACAAATCTCATAATATGAAAAGAAAAAAAAAAGAAAAATCTTTTCAAAATGAAAGAATCCTATAACAATCTAGTTCAAAATATTTGGCTTATATTTTTCTTTAACATTCAGCAATTCAGAGAAACTTTAAATAACGTTAGAAATTCTCAGGTACTATATCTTTTTTCCCCATGGTATATATAAATTAAAATAGCAAAGAGCTTAAAGAAAAAGAGTTTTAGAGGCAACTAATAATTCAAATGACATGGGAAAACTGAAAGGGAGACCTGAAAGTGGGAAATTCCTCTCAAATAGAAAGAATGGAGGGCCACCCTGTATAAGGAGGCCACACTCAAGGAGGAAGGACATTCACTCTGCAAACTCTTGAAGACTCAGCTTCAGCACCTACTAGCAGAACAGGCAGCCCTGGGCCTGATTTCACCATGACCTACCGGTGCCTCCTCCAGATGGTTCTCCTGCTGTGTCTCTCCACCACAGCTCTTTGCAGGAGCTACAGCTTGCTTCGATTCCAACAAGGGCGGAGCCTTGAGGTGTGCCAGAAACTCCTGTGGCAGTTACCTTCAACTCCTCAACATTGCCTTGAGTTCAGGATGGACTTCCAGATGCCTGAGGAGATGAAGCAAGCACAGCAGTTCCGGAAGGAAGATGCTGTATTGGTCATGTATGAGATGCTCCAGCACATATTCCATATTCTCACCAGAGACTTCTCCAGCACTGGCTGGTCTGACACCATCATTGAGCACCTCCTTGTGGAACTCTATGGGCAGATGAATCGTCTGGAGCCAATCCAGAAGGAAATAATGCAGAAGCAAAACTCCACTATGGGAGACACGACCGTTGTTCACCTGAAGAAATATTACTTCAACCTCGGGCAGTACCTCAAGTCCAAGGAGCACAACAGGTGTGCCTGGACAGTCGTGCAAGTGCAATTGCTCAGGAACTTTTCTTTCCTGAAGAGCCTAACAGGTTCCCTCCGGGACTGAACATCTCCCACCTGTGGCTCTGGGAAGGGACAATGTGACTTTGAGGTGAGACTCTTCAGCAGCAGAGGCTCTTGAAGTAACTGACGATGCAAGGCACTGAATTTCAATGGACAGTTAAAGACTAACCTATTTTTAAATTGATTTATGCATTATTTATTTATTTAAACTTTTATATGAGAAATAAATTATTTATGAAACAAAAGTCAATGTGGCAGTTTCAATGTCAACTTGATTTTCCTGACAACACAGATTAAAAATTGCAGAGCACCTTGCAGACATTCATTGCAAAACAAGCCTGCAGAGTAGTCGAGTTTCTGGGCCCTGCCTTTGAGGAATTTGAAATACAAGGAAGCTGTGTGGGATGTCCGAGTTATATGCATGCTCTCCTTGTATCCACACAGTCTACGTGCTCTTGTCTTGTTCACTCCTTTAAATGTACCATATAGCTCATGCCGGAGGGCCCCTCTATATGATGTGAGGGTTTCTTCCTCTCCTTTTTTTTTCCACTGGGGTAAACTGTACACCACCTTATATTTGAGAGTCTTACAAAGTAAGTCTTCTTTAAACCAATAAAATTTGGGGAAATTTTACTCTATTTATCAAATTCTTAGTAAAGTAAATGAAAAATTCTGACCTTCTAAATGTCCTCAGTTGCTCCTACACTCCAACCCTTATTTTCAACAATGTAATCCTCAGAAAGAGGTTTCAGGAACATGAGTCGAAAATTACTTAAGACTGTCTTGGGGGTCATTAGAAATTGTCAAACATGCTAATTCACTCAATTAAAAATAAGAGAAAAGTCATCTTGAAAATATTAAGTTTGC
This sequence comes from Budorcas taxicolor, assembly GCF_023091745.1. NCBI lineage: Eukaryota > Metazoa > Chordata > Mammalia > Artiodactyla > Bovidae > Budorcas > Budorcas taxicolor. The sequence continues at coordinate 26,024,050 of NC_068917.1, read as the reverse complement.
ATTCATGGAAGATAGAAAAGTAAAATGATATTAAATACTTGTTTTAGTACACAGAAAATATAGTTTAAATAAAGTTTAATAAAATGCTACTGTTATATACAAAATATATTTTAATATTCTATGCTTATTAGTTAAAATACCTTCCATAAATTTATTATAAAATTGGAAACGTGAGATATTTCTTTTAAATAAGTATACAATTCAATATAAAATTAATTCAAAAAATAAAGTGCTGTGCTTTTAAAAATATTCCTAGTTTTCCGCTATTCAACACTTACTCCCCAACTTCAAGGCTGAATCCTTGAGAGACCCTGAAAATTCCAGAGCATTCCAGGGGAGCACACTTCTTTGGTCCCTGACCCAGGTGGTGGCCGCGTTCCTTCTCACCCCCAGAAAGTCCCCCAAACCGTCCCATGGTTATTTGTGTCCTGGCCACCGCTGACTTCTCCTCTGGCTGCAACGCACTCCCAGGGTCCCATAGCCAGTCTCATCGCCTTGGCTGTTTCTCACGTTGTCCAAAATGGCTCTAAGCCTATAGCCTCACTGACTCCCCCTGGCTCCGCTTGGTGCTCAAGGTCCTCCCATCGTCCCATCTCTCACAGTCTCACCCCCACCGTCCGTTTTAACTCTGTCCACACCGCGGTGCCACCGCCCCAAGCCGATTGTCTCATCACCTATGCTCGCTTTCACTTTGTCCGCGAAGCCGTCCCGTCCACTCGAAGCCAAAAGCCTCAGCGCTGCCACCGTGTTTCATTGTGTGCCCAACGCCTTTCCATCCTGCCTCAGCGAATAGTCTCGTCGCCACTTCCAGGGTCCCCTGTGTGGACCACACCCATCCATCGTCCGGTGGTCTCATCCCTCCGCAGGGTTTAACTTTGTCTCAAAGCTGTCCAATCGTCCCACCGCCAGCAGTTTTCTGCCACCGTCCTGTTTCACTTTGTCCGCAACGCGGACTCCTCCTCTCAGAGCCAAGCAGGGCTCCCCTGTGTGAGAAACGCCCTCCCATCGCCCCACAGCCAATAGTCTGCGATGTTCTGACAAGGTCTCTTCGCCTATAGGCATCGTCCCAAAGCCAATGGTCTCAAAGCTGTCTGTCTCAACGCCCATGCTGGCTTTCATTTTTGCCGCAACTGCTATGTATCCTCTGAAAAGCAAGACTCCTTGCCACCGCCGACTTCCCCTTTTTGCCGAACGACCTCCCATGGTCCCAGCGCCTACAGGCTCATCGACAAAGCGGTGTTTCACTTCAGCTCCAAGGACATCGCGCAAAGTCTCATCCCACCGCCGTTTCACTTCGTGCATAACGCCCTCCCATCGTGCCATAGGGAATAGTCTCCTGGCCAGCGCCAGGATCCCCTAAGTGACCAACGCCCTCGCATAGTCCCCGTAGACAAATGTCTCATCGCCGATGCTGGCTTTCACTTTGTCCGCAACGCTGTCCACTCTTCTCAGAGCCACCACCACTTTCCCCTTTATGCCCAACGTCCGCCCGTGGTCCCATCGCCTATAGGCTCACGGCCGCCTCCGGTTTCCCCTTTGCGCACCACATCGCTGTCCCGCCTTCCCATCGCCAAGAATCCATCTCCACCGCGGTGTTTCACTTTTCCTCAAAGCTGCCCGGTACTCAGATCACCCAAGGCCTCATCCCCACCGCCGGGTTTAAATTGGACCTCAACTCTTGCCATTGTCCCATAGCAAATGGGCTCATCGCCACCGCCGGGTATCGCCCCGTAGCCGATATTGTCATTGCGGCCACTGTGTTTCATTTTGTTCCGAACTCCCTCCCATAGTCCCACAGCGAATAGTTTCGGCTCCACCGCGGGATTCGACCCTCCATCCTGGCCCCTATTCCGCCCCCCAATCGTGGTAAAGCCAATAGTCTCATAGCGGCCACTGTGTTCCACTTGGTGCCGAATGCTCTCCATCATCCCACAGCAAAGCGCCTCCTAGCCACCGCGGGATGCGACCCTGTCCCACAGCGAATAGGCTCTGAGCCGCCGCGCTCCGTATGCGCAACGCCCACTCCCCCGTGCTTCACCTGGTGCACGACCCCCTCCCATCCTTCGACAGCTTATCCTCTTTAAGCCAACGCGGGATTCATGCGTGATCGCCACGCTCCCCTCCCATCCCCCGTCAATGCGGCACAGCTGGTTGTCTCCTCTCGGTTACCGTGTTTCACTAGGTCAGCAACGGCCCATATGAGTCGGCAGCCAGTAGTGTCTTGCTCACCCTCTAGTTTCACTTTAGGGCACAGCGCTGTCCATCCTCGCATCGCCAATAATCCCATCACCGCTGCCGGGTCCCTTTCTCTGAGCTGCGGGTTCCGGAAGTGAGCCCCAATCTGTAAAATCAGCCTCATCTCGCTCAGAAACCCCACCTAGGGGGTTCTTTTCCTCTAACACGGCCAGTTCGAGTTGACATGTGGAAGAAAGCCCACTACTCAGGGGATCTTTCCGAAAATGCAATATTCCCACTCCCTACTCAGGACAGCGGAAACCAGGCCTTTTCCACATAAGAGCTAATGATATGCGCACCCTTGAATCAGTGCTCCTATTAAAAGCTCTGTGGAACCTTTGCGTCCTGTCTCTCCAGCAGCCCCACGAGAGTCAACTGTAAACTCTCCTACGACTGCGATTCGAAAGCAAAAACGATGGATCCACAGCGTGCGCGCTCTCGCGCTCGCCTGGAGAACCAGGCGGTCTGCGGGTCCATCTCAGCACTTTCTCACCGTTCGCGGTGCTCGCGCGCCCCCTGCCGGCCGTCTGCAGAAGCACTGACACTCTCTATGGCTCACATCCACTTGCAGGTGAAAGGAGCTGCTGCACCCCTGCCTGCTCTCTTCGCTGGAAGGAGCCTGGGATCCACCGCCAGAAACACAGGGAAATCTCCAAACACCTGAAGCAGATGCAAAGGATCCGCTCTCAGTCGCGCCTAAAGGACAGAGCAGACTTCGGATTTCCTCGGAAAAGAGAGATGATCACTCCAGTGCAGATGACTCAGGGCCCCTGCAACCACTATCTGATGCTCCAGCAGAGCTTCCAACTCTTCACCACGGAGGACAGCCGTGCTACCCTGCAGCCCGGATCAGAGCCTGAAACAACTGGAGCCGATGGAAGGAGACAGTCTGTGCTGTTCTCACGGGACTTCCTGCCCGGGAGTATTTCCAGGGCATCCATCTCTACGTCAGGGAGCTGGAATACAGCCACTTTGCCTGAGAGGCTGTCAGAGTGGAAATGAAAAGTGCCTTTCCCTCATGTACGAATCTTCAAAGAAATGGCAACAAAAAGGGTGTTTATATTTGTAACACTTGCCAATGAATTCCATTATTGTTTGCTTCCTGTTCCAAAGTGATTGCAGCTCATACTTCCTCAGGCACTGAAAACTAAAATAAAAATCATGATTTTTCAGAAGCAGGTGTGGACAGCAGAGCAGAATGTCTTTTCTTGGATAAAGATCTTGTGATCATCATTGAAAAGATCTCTTGATGTCTGTGGGGCTGGTATTTTCTATACTCAGAATTCAGAGTTTCTTTCCCATGGACAGGTTTCCAGGATCCTCTGTTCTTAAATATCTTTCTCAGTTAAGTCTAGGTGCTATAGAGATAAAGAATAAACTGTGTGGATTTTCATCATCATAGAAACTTATCTTTCCTTCTCTGAAGAGCACAATGCAGGCCTTCCAGATCAGGTGAATCTTCTGGTTTCCTCTCATTCAAAGGGTAATTCAGGGACATGGGTACCTTCTGTTTTGTGGCTTTTTCCATCATCAATATGTGACTCAAAGTTTGTCTGTGGTACTTGGATCTAGTACAGGTGGCAGTAAAGGGATGAAGTCTGGTGGCTCACAGGGGATGCTTCTATGTACCAGGACTATACAGGATGAGAGCACTTCCTCTCATGTTCCATGGCCTGGATTTATCCTCATGGGAATCACACTGCAAGCAAGTTGGGAAACTATTGGGTGATGAATGGATGAAGAGATAAGTTCAGGGTGCTGACTTTCAAAAATGCACAACATGAAAGTTGCAGGTTAAGTGTTGGGGGCAAAATGAGGACTGTAGTCCAGGAGACAGCACCTCAGATAGCACCTAGAAGCTGTTCCAAAAACACACAGAGGGATATATGTGATTTTGGTGAAGGGGCAATACATGCAATCATGTGCCTATTTTTTTGTGGAAGTTTTATACCAGTGTCGTGGAGGTTTCTTGGAGTCACAAAATCAGTTGTCACCATGAAGGGTTTCCATGCTTCTCTAGATATGAGCAGATAGACGAACCATTGAGTTAAAATAGGCTCCTGAAAACAGCTCACCTTCTGAAGACTTGTTCTGCCAGTTTTCCCTGCACACAGCCTCCCTCACTTCTGCTTTCCACCCGAGATTCCTTTCCAGTGGTGTTGAAAATCAGCAGCTGCAAGAGCACATGATTTAATCCTTGTAGGGAGATGGCAAGTGCCAATGGCACATGCTAGTTTGTACTTGACAGGGCATGAGGCCAGGTTTCATGGTTGCACTATTTGTTCAAATGAAGGTCTGGTAGGGGTTGAGGGGAACAACGATTGTTCTTGCTTGCACACACTTCCTTAAAATACAGTCTGACCCAAATGCTTTTTCTCCAAGTTCAGCTTTGGGGCGAATGACAAGAATGCCTGTCATAGTTCACAGTATCATCGGCTGTTTGGAAGAAACGTCCAAGGTGATTCCCAAAGGCATTGCCTGCAGGGAAATATCCACAGTGTAGACACATTACAGGCTGTTTCCTTACTACCTGAGGGAGACAAGAAAAGAATAATCAGGCAGTTCCTTGCAACTAGGTGAGGATGACTGAAGAAAAAGTGATGAGTGAGTCTTCCATTTGGGTCCAGGCCCAAGAGCCTCATCCTGATCTTCTACATATTGGGAATGGAAAGTTGAAGACAGTCTTCCTAATAATGATCTTCAAAAAACAGCTCACACATGCTGTGTGCAAGGACAAAAAAAAACAAAAATAAGTTTTTGTATCCACAAAGAGTTAAGCGATAAATTTAATCGCAATTGATGAAACACTATATAAAATATTTGACACATTACTCTGCTTAGTCTATTAATACCACTAACAGTCACTGAATTAGTCTTGCTGTTATCCTGCTGATGAGGTAACATTTATGGTGCAGGAAAATAAATAATATAGGATAAGACAGCAATTCAAGTAAACATTTGCTTTTCACCCTTTTATGTTAAAGTAGCAATACACGTGTGTACTTATTTAACATATATTGTAATACATATTGTGTGTGTTTATATATGTGTATATATTTTTGTTCAGTTGCTTAGTTATATCCGACTGTCTGTGACCCCATGAACTGTAGCATGCCAGGCTTCCCTGTCTTTCACTATCTCCCAAGTTTGCTCAAACTCATGTCCATTGAGTCAGTGATGCCAAGCAACCATCTCATCCTCTGTCACCCCCTTCTTCACCTGCCCTCAATCTTCCACAGCATCAGGGTCATTTTCAAAGGGTCAGTTTCTTCTCAGAAGGTGGTCAAATTATTAGAGCTTCAGCTTCAGCACCAGTCCTTTCAATGCATATTCAGGGTTGATGTCCTTTAGGAGTGACTGGTTTGATCTCCTTGCAGTCCAAGGGACTCTCAAGACTCTTCTCAGTACCACAGTTCAAAAACTCAATTCTTCCACGCTCAGCTTTCTTTACGGTCCAAATCACATCCATACATGACTACTGGAAAAACCATAATTTTGACTACATGAAGTTTTGTTGGCAACATGGTATCTCTGCTTTTTAACACACTCTATATTTCTCATATAATTTCTTCCAAGGAGAGACAGTCTTTTAAATTTGTGGCTGCAGTCACCGTTCATAGTAATTTTGGGCCCCAAGAAAATGAAATCTAACAGTGTTGCCACTGTTTCCCCATCTATTTGCTATGAAGTGATGGGACTATATGCCATGATCTTTGTTTTCTGAATGTTGGTGCAACTATCTATGTATATGTATTTGGGGGATGGGGGGGTCTGGTTTAGCTCTGCCTCAAATTGGTTCTCTAGAAAGGTGGTTAATTTTGGTCAGGGAAGCAATAGATGTTATAGAAATTCTGTTTTACATGATGGCTGAAGATTTTCAAAATTTGAATTTTTGAAATTGCTATTATAATGGAAAATTTATTTACTGAGATTAGCAGATTCATTCCAAAAATCCTCTTTGTTTTGTTTTCCATGCATGCAATCTGAATCGTGATACACAGAATGAAATATTCTAAATACAAAAGAAACATTTCAACAATTAGAACATTTAAATAGAATTTGTGACTACAACATTTCCATGTTAAATCCTGATGCTTTCCTAGTTAAAATTAATGAAACTCTATGTGAACTTCCGGTTTAACAGATGAGATGGCACTAGTGGTAAAGAATCTGCCTGCCACTGCAGGACACAGGTGATGTGGGCTCCATCTCTAGGTTGGGAAGATCCCCTCTACAAGGAAATGACAACCCACTCCAGGATTCTTGCCAGAGGACCCTGAGTCAGAAACTGATGGACTAAACAACAACAACCCTGCAGAAAAACATAAAACTAGAGAAGCACAAAGGAACGTTTGTGTGTGATTTTAGATGTTCTTATGTTTCACATAAGAAAACAGTATACCTCTTGGAGTTCACAAGTTATCACTGGAAGTCCCAATGCTGGAATGTTTCTACATTTAGTTAAAATATAACGATGAAAATGAATCAGTGTCTTATATGTGTAATAAAACTCAAAAAACTTATACTCCTGCATGGAAACCATGTTAGATCTGAAATACTGTCAAGAACATGAGAAAAGTACTTTACCCTATTTTTAAAATTATACATCATTTGTAGCTCATCAAAAACAAATATATGAGTCAAGTACGTTTCATCAAGAAAAATAATAGAACAATAAAATAAATTAATTCACTACATGGAAGTGAAAAATTGGATAGGTGTAATATTCATGGGGTCGCAAAGAGTCGGACACGACTGAGTGACTAAACTGAACCGAACTGAACTGAACTGAATGTGTGAAATTGATATATTGGGAAAATGATATGGTCATAAAATGTCCATGGCTAAGGATATAAAAATAGAGGGAAAATGGCAAATGCATGTAATAATGAAAATCCATTTTTTCCCATTACTGAAAAAGAAGATGAATATGTGGGTCTAAGCACATACATTTCACATTACCAGAATCACTACTGTGAATGAGAATTTTTTTTTTCTTGACTTCTGTATTTGCTACTTTGTGTTTAAATTGGCAGATTAGCTAACTGTTCTTTGATTTCTAATTTCCTGCCTTCTACCAGCTGGAATTCACAGGAAACCAGTATAGCCAATCTCTAACTTCAATATGCCAGGAAATTTGAAAAACTCAGCAGTGGCCACAGGACTGGAAAAGGTCCGTTTTCATTCCAGTCCCTAAGAAAGGCAATGCCAAAGAATGCTCAAACTACTGCACAATTGCATTCATCTTACATGCTAGCAAATTAATGCTCAAAATTCTCCAAGCCAGGCTTCAACAATATGTGAACTGTGAACTTCCTGATGTTCGAGCTGGTTTTAGAAAAGGCAGAGGAACCAGAGAATAAATTGCCAACATCCACTGGATCATCAAAAAAGCAAGAGAGTTCCAGAAAAAAATATCTTTTTCTGCTTTATTGACTATGCCAAAGCCTTTTACTGTGTGGATCACAATAAACTGTGGAAAATTCTGAAAGAGATGGGACTACCAGACCACCTGACTGCCTCTTGAGAAATCTGTATGCAGCTCAGGAAGCAGCAGTTAGAACTGGACATGGAACAACAGACTGGTTCCAAATAGGAAAAGGTACGTCAAGGCTCTAAATTATCACCCTGCTCATTTAGCTTATACATAGAGTACATCATGAGAAACACTGGGCCAGATGAAGTACAAGCTGGAATCAAGATTGCCGGGAGAAAGATCAATAACTTCAATATGCAGATGCTACCACCCTTAAGGCAGAAAGTGAAGAAGAACTAAAGAGCTTCTTGATGAAAGTGAAAGAGGAGAGTGAAAAAGTTGGCTTAAACCTCAACATTCAGAAAACTAAGATCATGGCATCCAGTCTTGTCACTTCATTGCACATAGATGGAGAAACAGTGGAAACAGTGGCAGACTTTACTTTTTGGCTCCAAAATCACTGCAGATGGTGACTGCAGCCATGGAATAAAAGGTTACTCCTTGGAAGAAAAGTTATGACCAACCTAGGTAGCATATTATAAAGCAGAGACATTACTTTGCCAACAAAGGTCCATTTAGTCAAACTATGGTTTTTCCAGTAGTCATGTATGAATGTGAGAGTTGGACTATAAAGAAAGCTGAGCGCTGAAGAATTGATGGTCTTGAACTGTGGTGTTGGAGAAGACTCTTGAGAGTCCCTTGGACTGCAAGGAGTTCCAACCAGTCCATCCTAAAGGAGATCAGTCCTGAAGGTTCATTAGAAGGACTGATATTGAAACTGAAACTCCAAGACTTTGGCCACCTGATGCGAAGGGTTGACTCATTTGAAAAGACCTTGATTCTTGGGGAAATTTATGGAGGGAGGGGAAGGGGACGACAGAAGATGAGATGGTCGGATGGCATCACCGACTCAATGGACTGAGTTTGCATAAACTCCGGGAGTTGGTGATGGACAGGGAAGCCTGGAGTGCTGCCGTCCATGGGGTTGCAAAGAGTCGGATATGACTGAGCTGAGTGACTGAACTGAACTGAACTGAACTGAAGCCAGTATTTGACCACAACCCATAGGTGGAAGTGTAACTCCAGCTCCTGTTTGTTCATGACGGCATCACTCACTAGTCCACCAAGACCGCAAGCCTGAGGACCTAGAGTGCAGACGGAGGTGCCACAGATCCTCATTCTCTCAGTCCTGTAGCTTGCTCCTTGCTCTAGTCCAACGCTGGGTAACGGATCCCTGAAGAAAGGCCACGAGAGACTTCCAGGAACAGGTGGAGAGCCTGGTGTGATGAAGGAAGCCCTGCCGCCAGCTCTCCTCTCAGACCTCACGTGGTTCACCTGCTTCCTTGGTTAAAGCTTGCGGGGTAGTTTTATGAGAGAGTCTATGTGACGCTGAGTGTAGATTTTCCCGTTGTTTCCTTAGTTGTACGTGTACCTGGATGCAGTCTCGATAGAAGTCTTGAAGAACAGGTCAGGAGACATGATGTCTAATGATGGCAACAGCATCGTCATCACTCAAAAAGATTTTGACTCCCAGGACGAGAATGCCTTCAGAGCAAGTTTACAAGCTAGATAAGAATATGAAACTCATTGCTACATTCTCATATGCTTCACCTTAGAGTGAGAATTGCTTCATTCAAGTTGATTAGGGCCTTACTAACCACAGGACTCCAAAAATTTCCAATCATCATATTTGGAATACATGGCACTCATTTTGCAGACTGCATCCAACTTCCATCATTCTAACAGCATCAAAATTAATGTGTTTTCATTTTCTTAAATGAATAATGTGTTTTCCTTTAACTTTTAGACATTCCCCTGTGTTTACACTTGAACATAGCTTCACATGCATCTCTGTTCCTATCAAGTCTCTTGGGAGCATTTACTGTGTTGATTGAAAGCAACAGTCCTAGTAAGAACTAGAAGTGACTAGTCACATCAGTGGAAGTTACTTTAAAGGGTTTGTTATTATTTTGACTGTGCCACGTGGCTTAAGAGGCATTAGTTTCCTGACTGGGGATTGAACCCAGGCCCACAGCACTGAAAATATTGAGTTCTAACCACTGAACGGCCAAGGAAGTCTCAAATTACTTTAAATTTTGCAGTTTTAGTTGTTCAGTTTTTCATTCAAGGATTCAGAGAAATACTAAATTGCTTTAACATTATATATTTACTAAAATAAATGACTGTTGGAGAACTGAATGGAGTATGACAAGGGTCAAAAACCATGTAAAAGTCATCAAAAAGTAATGCATAAATCCAATACATTTGAGACCCAAACTGATAAAGGTTAAATTAATTTAAAAAATTAATATAATCTGCTTAAACATAAAAGATTCTATCGATTGATTTAATACGCAAACTCCATTATTACTTGGAAGAGGAAGAAAAACCTAAAATCAAATAATACTAAATACTCAATACCAAAACAAGGGCAACACAGAAGGGGGCCAATACAGAGCATGAAAATATAATGTAGGGAATAATTAGAGGTGGCAATGTTAATATCAATGAGATCTTTGTCATTAATATCAATATTCATACACTTGAGAATTCCAGAAATAAACACATGAGAAAGAAATTATTCTTCGTGAGAAAGAAGTTCAAAATACGTAAGAAACACTTTGAATCTATAATTAAATTCTTAAAATGCTTGAGCTAAATTTCAAATGGTATAAAACAATGAGTAAAAAATATAACATTACATGGCAATGTGAACAGAAACACGGGAGCACTGAAGTTTTAACTCAATTCTGTGCTTTTGAGCTGAGTCGCTTCAGTCGTGTCTGACTCTTTGGGACTCTGTGGACCATAGGCTGCCAGGCTCTTCTGTCCATGGGATTCTCCAGGCAAGAATACTGGAGTGGGTTGCCATGCCCTCCTCCAGGGGATCGTCCTGACCCAGGCAGCAAACTGGTGTCTCCTGAATTGGCAGGCAAGTTCTCTACCATTAGCGCCACCTGGGAAGCCCAGTACAATGCTACTAGTCTGTAAAAAACCATATATAAACTTCTAAAGAGAAGAACTGAAACTATGATTTAGAGGAGGAAATTCGTGATTAACACTCTTGGGCCCTTAACTTACAATAAGAAATATAACTTGCTTCAAATATCTATAAACCATCCATGAAAATTACCATACATTAGACTTCACAAAAAATATACATAATTCCTCCAGGGAAAAAATATTTGTATAAGTTGTGTGCCCAGATCACAATGCCTGCAATTAATTTTAATATTATTTTAAAGCATCATTTAAAGATGAACATCATCCTGATAATTTATGTAAAGTAAAAATTAAACCATAAAATTAGAAATTTTGTAAGTAATGGAAATTAAATCAATACTCCTCAAATTTTCAGAAGCAAAGACACACACTGAGGTGAATTCATATCCTGGAAATGTGAATTGAAAATAGATTGGCCTCATTCATTAAACTCAACAAGAATATTCATACACATGAATAGAAATAGTATAAGAAAATATCTGTCAAATGCCCACTTCTGAGTGACCGTGATTTGACTGTCATTCTCTAGAGTAAAGCTTGGTGTTATCAAGACAGTGGTAGTTTAGCTCATAACTCAAATAATCGTCATCCAAGGGCTTTTCCTGAGAACAGTCACCATGCATGCAGCGGACGTGCTTGCCACACGACATGTCAACAAGACTACAACGGAGAGGATTTTTCAAATGTGTACTCCAAAGTGAAGATTTCATAAAATTCATCATCTTGCTGTTTCACTAGGGATCTTCTTACGGGAAACTGTCCTTTTTTCAAACTTCAAGTATATTTTACGTAAAAACAGGACAATCACTAGGCACTGAGGTGCCACTGCTTTGATCCACACCACAGCACTGGAGTCTTACCCAGCGCTGCATCTGTGCCACCAGGAGAAATTGTTCCTGTGGTGAAAAAGACAGATAAGATCTTGATATCACTATAATAATTATTGTACCTCATGAATCCCTGTAGAGTGTCCTGGGGATCTGCAGGGGCCCACAGACCACACTTTGCGAACTGCTGGTTTCAGGAATTTCCCTGCATCTGCTTTGGTCCCAGTGGCTCTGTAGCATTAAATTCGCAAGTAATTTCCTTGGTTCCTAAGATAAAATCTGACATCATTCAAAAGTCGATGCTGGGCCCTTTTCCATGTCTCCAGGGCCATGCCATGCTATCTCCTGCAGGCATCAGTACAGTCTACCGACTCCGGTCTTGTTCACGCCTTTAAAAGCACCAGAGCCATTCCTGCTGCAGGGACACTCCGCGTGCTGTGCTTTGTTGTGTATTATTGTTTTTTTATTTTGCTCTTCATGAGTTACTTGACAAATTCATGCTCATTCTTCAAGTCTCATACTTCGGATTACTTCCCTGGGGAGACGGCTGGTGCTGCTGCTGCTAAGTCGCTTAAACGTGGTCTAAATGAGCTTCCCAGGATACTCACTGCCATCAGCATCTGATACTTCTTCTGTGTAGCCCAGGGCCCAGATGTAAACACCTAATTATCTTACGCCTACTTCTTTCACGGCAGTGTCCTTGCTCCAGTGTGAGCTCTGTGAGGTCGGGGCCTCTGCCTCTCACACTCAAGACTCTCTGCACAAGGCCCACAGATAAAGGAAGGAGCGGCACAGCACCTTCTCTCTGTCGCTTCACAGCATTCGGCCTCTGGGAACAGACCCAAAAGGAAGAGGAGGAAACATGTCTTCAGATAATGTCATGAGTAAATAAAAGGTACATATTTATTAAAGAAAATTACATATTCTTATGGAATAAATTGGAGAAAGGAAAGGCAACCCACTCCAGTATTCCTGCCTAGAGAATCCTGTGGACAGAGGAGCCTGCTGGGCTGCTGTCCATAGGGTCGCATAGAGTTGGAGACGACTGAAGCAACTCAGCATGCATAGCACGCATGCATGTAATAAATGGAACATAGAAATGCAAGTACCATGAAAATAAATGAATTAATATAAATAAATGAGTTACATTCATACAAAAACATGTTATTCCATAAGATTCAGCCACAGGGCATCGGATATATTTCCTCTAATTATAAAAGCAGCTGGTATTGATATTCTCAACATTAATGTCAATATCAATTGTCACTCAAACTCTTTCATCGCTGAGGCAGAAATCAGAGTTTTGGAAATGACTGAACCTTGAAGTGTCTGAGCTAGGACATGAGTCACTGAGGATCAGGTTCCTTCTAACTTCCTGACTTTTCTTAGGAACTTGTTGACACAGAAAGCAACTCGTGATTTCCACTCTGACAGTTTCCCAGGTGCAGTCACTGTATTCCTTCTCTTGCAGGTAGACATGGATGCCCTGGAAGTACCTCTTCAGGTCCAGTGTGAGGTTGTCCTTCCCAGGGCAGAGTCTTCCTCTCCCATCACCTGCCCCAGGCAGGCCTCCAGGTGGTCCAGCTGCTGATGGAGTCCAGTGCGGAGCAGCTCCAGGAGGGTGGTGTCCCAAGCAGCAGAGGAGCGCTTTGTGTGGAAGAGGTTGAAGCTCTGCTGGAGCATCTCGTGGAGCACAGAGATGGCCTGGGCCTCCTGGAGCTGGCCGCCCTCCACCATGTTTTCATACTGAACATTTCTTGGTGACCTGGAAAAGCCACAATTGTATGAATATTTGTCCCCTCTCTGACTTTGATCAGACTTCTCCCAGAAACAACTAAGGAGGTGTGAAAAGCATAATATATGTCTGTGTAGCTATCAACCACAGTGGCATGCATGATTTGATGTCCCCCACCTAGGCACTCATGGCAAAAATTAGCACTTTTATTGATTTCATTACAAAGAGTAGAAAAAGGAAAGGGAAAAATGTGGAAAAACCCAGGAAATGGAAGTTACTCGAATGACTCTTTAAGAGCCACCCATCACCCCAAGCCCTCAGAACTGGCCTAGACCTCCCCTGCAGGCGGTCCTGCAAGCCCCCAGCATCCCAGTGGCCCTCCCCGTCTCCGTGCTGCGGGCCCTGGTGATGCTCTGCTCCAGCCCCACGTGCTCCCTGGGCTGTGAGCTGCCTGCCGGCCACGGCAATCTGGAAAGCTTCACACGCTGGCGTCAGATGGAGAGAGTGCCCACTGTGTCCTGTCTGAGGGACAGGACTGACTTCAGATTCCTCAGACCCTGGTGCCCGGGACCAGGCGTGAGAAGACAGAAGCCACAGCTGTTGTGCGCGAGTTGCTCCAGCAGACCTTCCAGCTCTTCAGCACCACGGGCTCTTCTGCAGGTCGGGACGAGAGCCTCCTGGACAGATTCCTCGTGGGACTTGATCAGCAGCTGGAGGACGTGGACGCGTGTCTGAGGGAGGGAAGGACACTGGAACAGTCACCTCTAGGCAGTGAGAACTCCAGATTGGCTGTGAAGGGTTACTTCCAGCGAATCAGTGTGTATCTCAAAGAATACAGGTGCTGTGCCTGGGAGGTTGTCAGCATGCAAATCAGAAGGTGCTTGGTCTTAGCCAACAAGCTCATCAGAAAACTCAGGAAATAAAGAAGGCATTGAATCTGAAAACAGTTCATCTGGTCAACTAAATGGCTATTTTCTAAGACTCAAAGTGCAACCTTTAACTCTATTTTTGTGTCTGATGACATATAAATAATAGTTAATATATGGGCTTATTTAAATGTATGTTAAAGGCTTAGTTACCATAATTGTTTAAAACAGATTTAAGAATCCATTTTCCATATCTTAAAAGTTGTAATATTTATTTATTTATTTAAATTATAGAAATATTTAGGCTGTTCATAGAGTTTAAATCTTTATCATTCATAAGATACTTGCTTTCTACTATATTTTGTACAAGACTACTCTTGTTTTTCAGTAGAGAAAATAAAAGTAATTCTAAAAAAACAAATGGGCTTGCACACATCTTTGAATAAAACCTGACCCAAAGCCTGATCCTACAGGATAAACCTATACTGAATTCACCTTAATAAAGAGGGAACGGGGTCACCCACCCTGGGTCATAGAAGGAACAATGGACAATTTGAGGGGGGATTGAATGTGATTCTTGAGACATAGACTAGAGGTGGGGGGGAGATGTGTGGACAAAAGCCCAGGTCATGGACTCAGGTGCCTGCTTGGGGGCTGGAAGAACCGGAGCACCTTCAAGGGTTAGTGGAGAAACACATACATCATGCAGAGAAGGCAATGGCACCCCACTCCAGTACTCGTGCCTGGAGAATCCCAGCGACACGGGAGCCTGGTAGGCTGCAGTCCATGGGTCGCTAAGAGTCGGATACGACTGAGTGGCTTCACTTTCACTTTTCATTTTCATGCATTGGAGGAGGAAATGGTGACCCACTCTAGTGTTCTTGCCTGGAGAATCCCAGTGACGGTGGAGCTAGTGGGCTGCCGTCTATGGAGTAGCACAGAGTCGGACACGACTGAAGCGACTTAGCAGCAGCAGCAGCAGCACATCCATCATGGGAGGTCAATCTGCATATGTGGAGTCTAGGATCCTGGAGTAGGATGAGGAAGGGAGAGGAAGTTTTCTACACTTGGCCATTCCTGAGAAAAGAGTCTTCCTGAACTCTTCAAATGGAGGCAAGAAGAACAAGGCAGGCTGGGGACTGCAGAGACAGCTGAGAGAGGCCATGCAGAACCAGTAGCTGCCATGAGAAATGTGACTCTAAGGAAGTGAAAGGGTTTCTCAAGCTTATGTATATATATTAAACACACATGTCATCGCTAAACTTTGAATAATTCATTCAAAGGAGTGCCTACCCTTGACTTCTAGGAGGATGCACCGTAATCCTCAGCACTTCCTCCCAGTGTAGAAATCCCCAGCGTGCTCTCCTCATTCACTCTGCATGAAGGCGTCCTCTCCATTCATACAGCTGTGTCCTTCTCCATTACGGTTTCTGGTTGTCAATTTCCCCTTACGACTGCAAACCACCAACTCAAAGCAGAACCAGAGAGAAAGTTCTGGCTCTGTCAGACACTCTCCTGTGACTTCACCTGCTCTGCCTGCCAAGCACTGCGGGTCCAGACTGTCCAGCCTCCCAGAGAAACACAGTAATAGAGGGAACCCCGCCCCACAGTGAGCAATGGTGGAGACACCAGGGGTTCCTCTGACCGTGCACCTAGGTTATCCCATGTGCAGGGCTTTTAATACATTTAATACATTTAGCAACAGGGGGACAGAGCTTTCCTCACAGGACATATGTTAGTAAAGTGAACACTGGAAGAATACAGTTTGTCAAAGTAACAAAGATCTTTGTGGAAATTCATGTATTTAATGTAGGCAATCTTCAGGACATTGATGGATCAATCATCTTTCTCTTCTTTCCAGTTGGGACATACCGCACTCAGCAGCTATATGTAAAGTCAGAGGGACTTTTGAAATAATTTTATTCATTTATTCATTTCTCACTGTGCTGTGTCTTTACTGCCGCACGGACTTCTCTCTAGTTGTGGCAGAGGTGGGTCCTCTCTAGTTGTGGGGCATAGGCTTCTCACTGTGGGAGCCTCTCTTGTTGGGGAGCACAGGCTCCGGTGCACTTGGCTTCGGTGGTGAGGGCCCGGGGTCTAGAGCACAGGGCGGTAGCTGTGCCCCTGGGCTCACTGTCCTGCAGCACGCGCATCCTCTAGGACCGCATGGGGTCCTGTTGGCAGGTGGACTCCTCACCACTGAGCCACCAGGGAAGCCCCTCAGGGAACGTTTAAGTACATTGAGAGGTTTGTAAACCTTCCTGAGGATTAGGGTCCTAAACAAGTAAAAAACATTCCGATATTACTGTTAAAAATACCATTTCATTAACAGATTATTTTCTAAATAACCTTTCATTCAATACTATAGTATTAACTGAACGAGTAGCCTGGTTCTCACCATCCTTCGTTCTCACAGGAAGAAAGAGACAGAGGAACAGAGATGCCCAGTGGAAGCAACTGCCTGAATGAATGACTGAAACTCACTAGATTCTGTGACATAAGTTTCCAGTGAGACACACCATCACTGAATGTCCTTCCTCCAGCTCTGAAACTCTGAGCAGAAAAGTGTTGAACAGTGTAAATAAAAGTGATGAATAATAAAAACATTCTCATTTAATTGACATACACAGTCGGATGGGTACATTTGAAATTATTGGGAAATAGGTAAAATTAATACTTTATATTGATGACATTTTCTTTGGTCATATTGTGAATACATAAGTGAAATCAAAAAAGGAAGTGAAAGTGTATTAAAACAATTAGAAAATGAAAATTACCATGTTCACTATTTAAAGGCCTCGCTTAGAAAGCATGGCATCAGAGAACCTACCTCAAGGTTCTCTCAGACGCCGTCTCAGCCAGCCCAGCAGCAGCCGCATCTTCCCCATGGCCTTCGTGCTCTCTCTACTCATGGCCCTCGTGTTGGTCAGCTACGCCCCAGGAGGATCCCTGGGCTGTAACCTGTCTCAGAACCATGTGCTGTTTGGCAGGAAGAACCTCAGGCTCCTGGGCCAAATGAGGAGAATCTCCCCTCACTTCTGTCTGCAGGACAGAAAAGACTTCGCTTTCCCCCAGGAGATGGTGGAGGGCGGCCAGCTCCAGGAGGCCCAGGCCATCTCTGTGCTCCACGAGATGCTCCAGCAGAGCTTCAACCTCTTCCACACAGAGCGCTCCTCTGCTGCCTGGGACACCACCCTCCTGGAGCAGCTCCGCACTGGACTCCATCAGCAGCTGGATGACCTGGACGCCTGCCTGGGGCAGGTGAAGGGAGAGGAAGACTCTGCCCTGGGAAGGACGGGCCCCACACTGGCCGTGAAGAGGTACTTCCAGGGCATCCATGTCTACCTGCAAGAGAAGGAATACAGCGACTGTGCCTGGGAAACCGTCAGAGTGGAAATCATGAGATCCTTGTCTTCATCAGCCAGCTTGTAAGAAAGGTTAAGAATGATGGATGGAGGCCTAAACTCATCTTGATATGACTCTCAGTGACTAAGATGCCACATCACCCTTATACGCTCCCCTGAAGTCATTTTAGAAGACTCTGATTTCTGTTTTAGCCACCATGTTTCCTGAATTCAATCAATAGTACTTTCTCAGTAGCAATAAGCAAGTAGATATAAAAAGTATTCAACTGCACAGGGATCAGTCCATAAGGGATGACTGCCCTGATGTTATTTATGTTTATTTATGTATTTATTTTATCTCATCATATTTATATTTTCATGTACAAATGTTTTTCTGCATTGTAATAAAATTTAGAAAATATGTTCATTTCCTTAATCTTCTAATTTGTTTTATTTATTAATTTCTTATGAAAGTAATTACTGTTTTCATTATGAAGATCTAAATACATATTTGGTCTACATAAACCTATCATAGAATAGCATTTATCCATTTATACTACAGAATAGTTGTATCACTTTTCAGGAAATGATTGTCAAAAGGTAGAATTTCTGGATCCCTGGCAGTCCAGTAGAATGGACTCCATGCTTCCAGTGTGAATTGCTCAGGTGCCATGGATACCTGGTCAGGGAAATAAGATCCTGTCAGCTGTGGAGTGCAGCCCCCTCTACCCAAAAGAAACAGGTAGAAAGGAGTCTCTGAAACAGTGGTAGATGAGTAGTCCTGAAGTCACAAGTATAACTAGTTTATACCCAATCAACAGAGAATGGTTGGTGTCAGTATGTGGGGGAGGACTCCCCTCCTCCAGGGAAGCTGCCAACATGTGGTGCTGATTGGCTGATCCTGACTCCTGTTACTCTTCCTCCCGCCTTCTCCTCGGTCCTGCTTTACTGAACAATCCACTCCCTTACACTCTATCTTCACTGCCTCCAACACAGGAGCTCTGTTCTGTGATGGTTTCTGGCTTCAAAGTTTCTCTGAGTGGAAATCACTGGAAGAGAGCACAAGTGAAAGGAGAGTTCTAGAAGTTTCAAAACCTTTGAATGCAGCTCTGCTATTTAACAGCAGTGTGACCCTGAAAAATATCACAAACACTAAGGAGATGGATATGGCAACCCCCTCCAGTATTCTTTCTTGAAAATCCCATGGACAGAGGAGCCTGGTGGGCTACAGTCCATGGGTCACAGGAGCTGGACCTGTCTGAACCAACTTAGCAAGCATGCAGGCATGCATTCTATCTTGATCTTCTTCTCAAATATGGGGAAAATAACAGTAGTTTTTCATAGGACTACTGTTTGGATCAATAAGTCCATATTACAAGAAGCACAAAAGTGTGCTTGGCACAAATAATCAGGACAGTGAGAGTCCCAGAGTAGCTGCCCACAGGGAGCATACTGTTCAGCTGGCCTGAGGCAGTGACTGAAAAGCAACATCGGAAAGATACTAGGTCTTTGGTAAAAATATTTAACTTGCGTGCTAGTTTCACAGTATATTCAGTGTGTGAACTCTCGTGTGCTCAGAGCTGAAGACAATTCCAATTTCTGTGTTTCAGATTTCTAGAAGTATTCTTAGGAAGTCACAGAAATTCTTTGAGAAAGAAGGATTAGTAGAAAATGCTTTGATCTATCATAAAAATCAATAATAGGGAAATCATAGAGATTTCTGCATTCATATGAATGCAGAAAATCACACACATTACTCCTTAATAATGTTTCCTGTTCTTTAGTGTGAGTACTACTCTACTACTTCTTGAAGACATTTCTAAAATCACCTTCTCCACTCTCTGTTGGGTTTCCGTCTTTCAGCAGCAAGGCACAGGCAGGAAGAAAACAGCAAGGGCCATGCAGTGCGAGGTTCTGCTCTCCAGCCCTGGGCTGACCTGGGTTTGATCCTCGTTGTTTTCCATAAAGACTTCAGTCCCTAAGTGCTGGCAGTGTCACCTCCTAGAGTCGGTCCTTCTCAGAAATTAGTGCCTTTGAGGAGAGACTGCTACAAGTGTATGCAGGTGTCTTATAACGGAAGCGAGAGTCTTTCTCTGACAAGGGGCCTTGAAGTCAATATTATTGGTCAAAACACATAAACCTTGCACATGCATACTGCCAACTGTCCATGATAACAATGGTACATTAATCTATATTCAAGACCATATAAGTCCCTATATGTTCTCACACATTGACCAAAACAGGATCTTATGATCCTTTTTAGATTTTGCCAATCTGACTGGTGACACATGGCATCTAGCAGCAACCATTAGTCTTCCTTTTCCTAATTGATGGTGGTTGTCATGTCATACTCCAGCCTTCTCGTCCATCTCTTGGAATCGGTTTGGAGAACTCTGAAAGAAAAGCAATCTGCAGGCAAAGGAGAAATGTACTGAAAACAACTGGAGCCCCAGCATCCCAGAGTAGAACTGAGAAGAGCTGTGGAGCTGAGACTTTCATTTTAAGACCAGTATGCTAGAGTAGGTG
Source organism: Budorcas taxicolor (assembly GCF_023091745.1). Classification (NCBI taxonomy): domain Eukaryota; kingdom Metazoa; phylum Chordata; class Mammalia; order Artiodactyla; family Bovidae; genus Budorcas; species Budorcas taxicolor. The sequence goes on along the minus strand of NC_068917.1, from coordinate 26,004,038 downwards.
ACAGCCTTTCTCCGTCATATCCACTGAAAATGCAGGTTTCTTCTGTGAATCTGATCCATAGGCAATGAACCCTCTGCTCTTGCATTGTCACTTTACCCAGGTAAGTTCAGTTCAGCTTAGTTCAGTCGCTCAGTCCTGTCCGACTCTCTGCGACCCCATGAATAGCAGCACGCCAGGCCTCCCCGTCCATCACCAAATCCCAGAGTTCACACAGACTCATTTCCATCGAGTCATTGATGTCATCCAGCCATCTCATCCTCTGTCGTCCCCTTCTCCTCCTGCCCCCAATCCCTCCCAGCATCAGAGTCTTTTCCAATGAGTCACCCCTTCACATGAGGTGGCCAAAGTACTGGAGTTTCACTTTAGCATCTTTCCTTCCAAAGAAATCCCAGGCCTGATCTCCTTCAGAATGGACTGGTTGGATCTCCTTGCAGTCCAAGGGACTCTCAAGAGTCTTCTCCAACACCACAGTTCAAAAGCATCAAATTTTTGTTGCTCAGCCTTCTTCACAGTCCAACTTTCACATCCATACATGACCACAGGAAAAACCATAGCCTTGACTAGATGGACCTTAGTCGGCAAAGTAATGTCTCCGCTTTTGAATATGCTATCTAGGCTGGTCATAACTTTCCTTCCAAAGAGTAAGTGTCTTTTAATTTCATGGTTGCAGTCACCATCTGCAGTGATTTTGGAGCCCCCCAAAATAAAGTCTGACACTGTTTCTACTGTTTCCCCATCTATTTCCCATGAAGTGATGGGACTGGATGCCATGATCTTCGTTTTCTGAATATTGAGCTTTAAGCCAGCTTTTTCACTCTCCTCTTTCACTTTCATCAAGAGGCTTTTGAGTTCCTCTTCACTTTCTGCCATAAGGGTGGTGTCATGCATACCTGAGGTTATTGATATTTCTCCTGGCAATCTTGATTCCAGCTTGTGTTTCTTCCAGTCCAGCGTTTCTCATGATGAAACTCTGCATATAAGTTAAATAAGAAGGGTGACAATATACATAGAGCCTTGACGTACTCCTTTTCCTATTTGGAAGCAGTCCGTTGTTCCATGTCCAGTTCTAACTGTTGCTTCCTGACCTGCATACAGATCTCTCAAGAGGCAGGTCAGGTGGTCTGGTATTCCAATCTCTCTCAGAATTTTCCACAGTTTATTGTGATCCACACAGTCAAAGGCTTTGGCATAGTCAATAAAACAGAAATAGATGTTTTTCTGGAATTCTCTTGCTTTTTCGATGATCCAGCAGATGTTGGCAATTTGATCTCTGGTTCCTCTGCCTTTTCTAAAACCAGCTTGAACATCAGGAAGTTCACAGTTCACATATTGTTGAAGCCTGGATTGGAGAATTTTGAGTATTACTTTACTAGCGTGTGAGATGAGTAAAAGTGTTTGGTAGTTTGAGAATTCTTTGGCATTGCCTTTCTTTGGGATTAGAATGAAAACTGACCTTTTCAGTCCTGTAGCCACTGCTGAGTTTTCCCAATTTGCTGGCATGTTGAGTGCAGCACTTTCACAGATTCATCTTTCAGGACTTGAAATAGCCAAGGAGTTCATAGTTCATTTTTGTTCAAACTCCGTGATCTCCAGCTAGAAACACACAGATTGCAAGGTCCTCAAGCAGATCCCAGGCTCCACACTCACCCTGCACTCCTGCCATCTGGCTGGTATCCAGTCTGAGTTTCACTTGTGACAAACACACTTGTAGTTTTCCTGTGTTCAGGGCCCAGAACTGTTTTCCGGTCAAACTCATGAACTAGGTCATGATCTGCTCTAGTTTTCAGGGCTTTAAAAATCTGTCTTGATGGTGATGCCTTTCGAAGACGCATGCTGGAATCATATACCCAACTGCCTAGTTCACAGCTGGTACCTACTGAGCACACATTATGCTGAAATCAAAAGCATTTTGATTGCACGTGTTTAAGCACCTAATCCATATGATTTGACATTTCGAAAAAGTTAATGAAACTCTCCAATGAAAAACTGACGACATAAAAAAATGGATGTTTAATAGATGATTCCTGATGAAAAGACATGAGAGGAAAAAGGAATTTGTTAGTTGAGATTTGTTATTTGAGAGAAATATCAATAACCTCAGATATGCAGATGACACCACCCTTATGGCAGAAAGTGAAGAGGAACTAAAAAGCCTCTTGATGAAAGTGAAAGAGGAGAGGGAAAAGTTGGCTTAAAACTCAACATTCAGAAAACGAAGATCATGGCATCTGGTCCCATCACTTCATGGGAAATAGATGGGGAAACAGTGGAAAGAGTGTCAGACTTTACATTTTTGGGCTCCAAAATCACTGCAGATGGTGACTGCAGCCATGAAATTAAAAGATGCTTACTCTTCGGAAGGAAAGTTATGACCAACCTAGATGGCATATTCAAAAGCAGAGACATTACTTTGCCAACAAAGGTCCATCTAGTCAAGGCTATGGTTTTTCCAGTGGTCATGTATGGATGTGAGAGCTGGATTCTGAACAAACCTGAGTGCTGGAGAATTGATTATTTTGAACTGTGGTGCTGGAGAAGACTCTTGAGAGTCCCATGGACTCCAATTGTGATCCAACCAGTCCATTCTAAAGGAGATCAGTCCTGGGTGTTCTTTGGAAAGAATGATGCTAAAGCTGAAACTCCAGTACTTTGGCCACCTCATGGGAAGAGTTGACTCATTGGAAAAGACTCTGATGCTGGGAGGGATTGGGGGCAGGAGGAGAAGGGGACGACAGAGGATGAGATGGCTGGATGGCATCACTGACTCGAGGGACGTGAGTTTGAGTGAACTCCGGGAGTTGGTGATGGACAGGGAGACCTGGAGTGCTGCAATTCATGGGGTCGCAAAGAGTCAGACACAACTGAGCAACTGAAATGAACTGAACTGAACTGAACTGACTGGGTCATAATTGGTGAAATATGGCATTCCCTCAGTGAAGACAGATATATACAAAGTAGCAATTTTGAAAACATTACTGATGATTTTGCTTCCATTAAAGCCAGCAACTTACAAGTACTGTTGTGGCATAAGGAAAATATTTCAACTTGATGTGAGTTTAAGATGTATATATTTTAAAAGATTTTTCAGACAATTAACATTACAGGAGAAATTTACCTTTTATATTAATAGTGAATGAAATAATTTTCTTTTTCCCCTGGGGCGCCTTTAAGTCTCAGTCTTGTCCCCAAGTCTTCCTTCCCACTGGAGGGTCACAGTATCAGGCAGATTTCTGTCCGGACGTCGTCTTCTATTCTTCCAGTCATTTCCCATATTCAGGTAATTTGGTAGCAGCAAGTATGCTTTACCTAGAGCCACAAGTACCATCAGCTTGCAGTTTTCTACAGAGGATTCACTGAAACGTTTGTAATCCAATCTGAGCAGGGGTCATCACTCAAGGATCTTGTCCATCATGTATCTCAATTTTATGGTGAGGATCACTTAACAATCTCTGAGTCCTCTTGGACAGTTAAATGCGATTATTTTATAATTATTAGAATTATTAATTTTGTCAAGCACAGTTAGACTCTCAGTAATAACTACCACTTGATAATTTCAGTTTGCCTCTTATACAAAATAATCAGGATACTTTTTAAATCACTCAGCTTATCGAGAATTTGGAGGGAGACATTAATGGAAATAAGAGATTTGTAACACTGAGGTATGAAACAACAAAGGGACAGCTTGTGTTAGAAGCAAAAGAGGGAAATAAGTGAGAGTTCAGTACATGCAGTGTGCTCAGGTGTTTATGCTGTGGATAGGGAGTTTGGAATCTGACATTCATTATTAGATTAGTTCATTCACATAAAGTCTTAGCAGGGGGCTCTTGGAGAGGAGAATATTAACTCATTTCACTATGTTGGAAGGATTAAGTGAGTCCCTTTAGAGGCTAAGGAATTTGTAGCTGTTGTCACTGTCATTTTTGATGAAGACTGAGTGTCTGGGGAATTTGTCTGGTGAAAGTGTTAGTGGCTCAGTCAAGTCTGACATTTGGTGACCGCGTGAACTGTAGCCTGTCAGGCTCCTCTGCCTATGGAATTCTCCAAGCAGGAATACTGGAGTGGGTTACCATTTCTTTCTCCAGGGGATCTTCCCGACTCAGGGATTGAACCCTGGTCTCCTGCATTGCAGGCAGATTCTTTACCATCTGAGCCACCAGGGAAGCCTGGTAGGTCCTTGGTAATTAGGTTCACAGTATACCATTTATAACATTTAATGAGTAAACAATCCAGGATGGAAATGCCATAAAAAGTGAGGGTAGCATCAGGGAATGTGTTCTTTCTCCTCAAATAAATACCAAGAATGAAATACATCCTAAGGAATCCTTGCCAAATACCTTGGTATCTTCTTATTACCATGTCACAGACTGAATGTGTGTGTGTTCCCCAAATTCATATATCGAAACCCTACCCCTCGAGACTCCCTGATGGTCCAGTGGCCAGGACTCCATGCTCCCACAGCAGGGAGCCTGAGTTGGATTTCTGGTCAGGGAACTAGATCCTGCATGTGGCAAGCAAGACTTCCCATGGCCCAAGTAAAAATCCTGCATGAAGCAAGGAAGATCCAAGATCCAGCATGCTTCAACTAAGACGTGGCCCTGTCAAATAAGGACATAAAATAAGTATTTTTAAAATTCTTAAAAAACCTGCAGAAACCCAACCCATCAATATGACCCTATCACAAACTGGAATATTAGGGAGATTGTTAGGGTACAGCTCAGTTCAGTTCAGTCGCTCAGTCGTGTCCGACTCTCTGCGACCCAATGAACTGCAGCACACCAGGTCTCCCTTTCCATCACCAACTCCCGGAGTTCACTCAAACTCATGTCCATCGACTCGGTGATGCCATCCAGCCATCTCATCTTCTGTCGTCCCCTTCTCCTCCTGCCCCCAATCCCTCCCAGCATCAGAGTCTTCTCCAATGAGTCACATCTTCGCATGAGTTGGCCAAAGTATTAGAGTTTCAGCTTTAGCATCATTCCTTCCAAAGAACACCCAGGAATGATCTTTAGAATGGACTTGTTGGATCTCCTTGCAGGCCATGAGACTCTCAAGAGTCTTCTCCAACACCACAGTTCAAAAGTATCAGTTCTTCAGCGCTCAGCCTTCTTCACAGTCCAACTCTCACATCCATACATGACTACTGGAAAAACCATAGCCTTGACTAGACGGACGTTTGTTGACAAAGTCATGTCTCTGCTTTTCTATATGCTATCTAGGTTGCTCATAACTTTCCTTCCAAGGAGTAAGCGTCTTTTAATTTTAGCAATCAATAAAATTCAGCTATTACTTTAATATCATAATTTTACTGTTACCCAGATTAAGATCAGGATCTTTTGGAATCATTTCATTCCCTGTCATTCTAGTGTTTTCGAAGCGTCTTCTCATTACCCAAATGGATTTATCAACCACACAGATGCTAGGCAAGGCTGATCTCCTATACCCTGCCAGAAAGGGTTTGTGTTCTAGCAAATGGGGTTCTGAGTGCCCGTGTCTCTTCCTTCTCTGCTTATACTGATGACATGTGGATTAAAGGAAAGGAAAATCAGCTAGCTGGTCTTACAAAGCTGAGAGCAGGCAACTGACCCAAGACTTGGCCTTCATTGAGCTTCTGTAAGAAGCAGCCCTGTCCCAGTCTTTCTGTTGTTCATATTGGCCTCATCCTTCCCCTCTGCCACAGTCTGCTCCCCAGCTGTGCTGCACTGCAGTTTGCTAACTCAGAATAATACATCATTACCTCAGGGGAAAACCCCTTCCCTTCTTTCATATCAGGACATTGAGACTTTCCCTTGTCTTCTTCTTCCCCACAAAACAACTGAGGAAGTTTACTTTCTAGGAAAGTTGCAAAGAGAAACAAAAAAGAAATCTAACATCTTGAAAGTGAAAGAGATGCAACCTCTCTGGCTTCTTTACTTCCCTTTCTTGTTCTCACCTCATCATGAAATAGAACCAGAGCAGAGGCAGGAATACCAACATTGTCCAATAAGTCACTAAGTGTGTATATAAAATGTTTAAATGAAAAATTACACTCGAGTAAAGGAAAGAAGGCGATTTCTTCTGATCCAGTGCCCCGGATCTCACTGCCCTGCAATCTCAGAGGAGACAGAAACAGAGGAACAGAGATGCCCAGTAGAATCAACTGCCTGAATCAATGACCGAATCTCATTAGATTCTGAGACATAAGCTTCCAATAAGAGACAACCCCATCACTGAGTCTCCTTCCTCCACCTCAGAAACTCTGAGCAGAACAAGAGTTGAAGAGTTTAAGTAAAAGTGTTGAATAATAAAACCTATACCTGGCAAAGTAAATATTATTTATCTACTAAAAGGAAAATAATTGCAGCTGGAAACTCCTCCACTAACTTGCACAAACACACTTCTGCCCTCAGCATCTGAGCACTGCTGACACTTTAGACACCTGAGGACACGGGTCAGGAGAAGAAGAGGTCACCACTGAGCACTAGGGTCCTTCACACAAAAACTCCAGGGGAGAGGTTGGGGTTTCAGGAAGACAATTTATTTTCCCAACCAGTCAATAAGCCCTCCACAGAAAGGAGGTTTTCGAGTCCTCAGGATGTGGTGAGCCTGCCCTCAGGGAGGGAGAGAGTCCAGCAGGTGAGGAAGGGGACTCTGTCACTCCAGAGACAGGGGTGGCTCCATGTGATCTCTCCCTTGTGAGTGAGGTGCTGCTGGGAAAATACAATTATCCTGGATGTAGAGTCTCCTCACCCATGTTCCCCGAGAAGTACCAGGATTCTGGTGGGGGTACTGCCCCAGTCTGTGGAGGACGACAGGTCTCCAGTAAGAAAATGGTGGAAAGAAGGGTGATGTCTGTAATAGTCCTGCCCTCATGGTTCCCTGAAGGGCAGGGATCTGCAGGAACCTGTTCTAGAAGGAAGAGAAATGTGGGAGGACTTCAAGGACTGGTAATAATCAGCCTCTTCTCTAAATCAAACACTAAAGAAAACTCATCATTTGTTTCCAAGAGCTTAACTGCCAGACTGATCTGGTAAATCCCTTATATACGGAATCCATAGAGCAGACAGAGCCTGGCTTCCTAAGGAACCTAAGAGGGAAAAATGGAGCTTCAGAGTGAGCCAAAAATACGTTCATGGATGAGAGGAGAGCAACACTTATGCATGAGAGATAAAGGGTGGTAACGTGTGTAATTACACATGTCCATCAATCCTGACTTAAGAGAAAGTCCTTTCTCATTTGATTGAAAAACATCCATTTGGATGGGCACATCTGAAGTGACTAGGAAAAGGCAAAATTAATAGTCTACAAGGAAGAACATTTCTTTGACTGTATTGAGAATACGTAACAGAAAACCGAAAAAGGAAGTAAAAGTGCATAGAATGATTAGAAAATGAAAATTACCATGTTCCCTATTTAATGGCCTCACTTAGAAAGCCTGGCATCAGAGAACCTACCTCAAGGTTCTCTCAGACGCCGTCTCAGCCAGCCCAGCAGCAGCCGCATCTTCCCCATGGCCTTCGTGCTCTCTCTACTCATGGCCCTCGTGTTGGTCAGCTACGCCCCAGGAGGATCCCTGGGCTGTGACCTGGCCCAGAACCACATGCTGGTTGGCAGGAAGAACCTAATGCTCCTGGGCCAAATGAGGAGACTCTCCCCTCGCTTCTGTCTGCAGGACAGAAAAGACTTCGCTTTTCCCCAGGAGATGGTGGAGGGCGGCCAGCTCCAGGAGGCCCAGGCCATCTCTGTGCTCCATGAGATGCTCCAGCAGAGCTTCAACCTCTTCCACACAGAGCGCTCGTCTGCTGCCTGGGACACCACCCTCCTGGAGCAGCTCCGCACTGGACTCCATCAGCAGCTGGATGACTTGGACGCCTGCCTTGGGCAGGTGATGGGAGAAGAAGACTCTGCCCTGGGAAGGACGGGCCCCACACTGGCTGTGAAGAGGTACTTCCAGGGCATCCATGTCTACCTGAAAGAGAAGGAATACAGCGACTGCGCCTGGGAAACCGTCAGAGTGGAAATCATGAGATCCTTGTCTTCATCAGCCAGCTTGCAAGAAAGGTTAAGAATGATGGATGGAGACCTGAGCTCACCTTGACATGACTCTCACTGACTAAGATGCCGCATCATCCTTGTATACTCACCTGGGGTCATTTCAGAAGACTATGAATTCTGCTTTAGCCACCAAATGTGTGGAATTAACTCAGCCGATACATGTCTGTAGTAATAAGCACATAGATATAAAAAAAATCAACTGCAGGGGTATCAATCGATAAGCTATGACTGCCCTGATGTTATTTATTTATTCTTTATTTATTTAGGTAATGGAATATTTTATCTCATCATATTTATATTTTCATATAAAAATGTGTATGTTTACATTGTATTAAAATTTAGAAGATATATTTCTCTATTTTATTAAAATTGTTATTTGGTTTATTTATTAAATAGTTATCACAATAAATTTCTCGAGTTTTGATTTTGAAAACCTAAATCCTTATTTTGTCTTCAAATACCTATCACAAAATGGTATTTGTTCACTTTATATGGTGAAACAGTTCTATCACTTTCTAACAAATGTCTGTCAAAAGGCGGAATTCTGAGAATCTTCTGTGGTGCAGTTCTTAGGACTCGGAGTTTTTCGTCCAGGGAGCCTTGGTTGAGGAACTGAGATCCTATAAGCTGTGGAGGGTGCCAAAGAGAAAAAAGGTAGAAAGGAGATTATGAATTGTAGAAAATGGCTAGTCTCGATGTCACAGGCGTAACTAATTTATCCCCACTCGTTAAAGACTGGTTGATGTACATATGTGAGGGAAGCAGTCACCTCCTGCGGGAAAGCTGAGGACACACCCTGCTGACTGGCTGCTCCTGACTCCTGTTACTCTCTCTCCCGCCTTCTCCTCAGGACTGCCTTACTGAGCAATTCACTCCCTTCCACAGTAACTTCACTGCCTCCACACACGAGCTCTGTTCTGTGCTGGTTTCTAGCTGCATGGTGTAGTCAGAGTGGAAGCCACAGGAAGAGAGCCCAAGTGAGAGGAGAGTTCTCGAAATTCCAAAACCTCTGAATCCCAGCTGTGCTATTTACCAACAGTGTGACCCTGAAAAGTCTCACAAACACAACAGGTCAGTTTCCTCATCTTTAATATGAGGACAGTAAGAGTGGTTTTCATACAATTACTGTTTGGATTCAATGAGTCCAAATCACACAAGAGGCATCAAGCGCTCCTGGCAGAAATCATCAGGACAGTGAGAATCACTGGCGACGGGGGAGCCTGGTGGGCTGCCGTCTACGGGGTCGCACAGAGTCGGACACGACTGAAGCGACTTAGCAGCAGCAGCAGCAGCACATCCATCATGGGAGGTCAATCTGCATGTGTGGAGTCTAGGATCCTGGAGTAGGGTGAGGAAGGGAGAGGAAGTTTTCTACACTTGGCCACTCCTGAGAAAACAGTCTTCCTAAACTGTTCAAATGGAGGCAAGAAGACCAAGGCAGGCTGGGGAATGCAGAGACAGCTAAGAGATGTGAGAACCAGTAGCTGCCATGATCAATATGACTCTAAAGAAGTAAAAGGGTTTCTTAAGCTTATTTATATATATTAAACACACATGTCATCACTAAACTTTTAAATAATTCATACAAAGGAATGCCTACCCTTGACTTCTTGGAGGATTCACTGTAATCCTATACCATTAACAATTTAATGGGTATCCTTCTAGACATTTTCATATGTAGTTAACAAATCTATACATATGGACATACTAATGTATACCATATAAATATACATTTATATCCATTTCTCATATACTTCAGTTTCTTATTTATTTATCAGTTCAGTTCAGTTCAGTCGCTCAGTCGTGTCCGACTCTTTGCAATCCCATGAATCGCAGCATGCCAGGCCTCCCTGTCCATCACCAACTCCGGGAGTTCACTCAAACTCATGTCCATCGAGTCAGAGATGCCATCTAGCCATCTCATCCTCTGTCATCCCCTTCTCCTCCTGCCCCCAATCCCTCCCAGCATCAGAGTCTTTTCCAATGAGTCAACTCTTCGCATGAGGTGGCCAAAGTACTAGAGTTTCAGCTTCAGCATCATTCCCTCCAAAGAAATTCCAGGGCTGATCTCCTTCAGAATGGACTGGTTGGATCTTCTTGCAGTCCAAGGGACTCTCAAGAGTCTTCTCCAACACCACAGTTCAAAAGCACAAATTCTTCAGCGCTCAGCCTTCTTCACAGTCCAACTCTCACATCCATACATGACCCCAGGAAAAACCATAGCCTTGACTAGACGGACGTTTGTTGGCAAAGTAATGTCTCTGCTTTTCAATATGCTATCTAGGTTGGTCATAACTTTACTTCCAACGAGTAAGCATCTTTTAATTTCATGGCTGCAATCACCATCTGCAGTGATTTTGGAGCCCCCCAAAAATAAAGTCTGACACTGTTTCCACTGTTTCCCCATCTATTTCCCATGAAGTGATGGGACCAGATGCCATGATCTTCATTCTCTGAATGTTGAGCTTTAAGCCAACATTTTCACTCTCCTCTTTCACTTTCATCAAGAGGCTTTTGAGTTCCTCTTCACCTTCTGCCATAAGGGTGGTGTCATCTGCATATCTGAGGTTATTGAGAGTTCTCCCCGCAATCTTGATTCCAGCTTGTGCTTCTTCCAGCCCAGCGTTTCTCATGATGTTCTCTGCATATAAGTTAAATGAGCAGGGTGACAATATACAGCCTTGACGCACTCCTTTTCCTATTTGGAACCAGTCTGTTGTTTCATGTCCAGTTCTAACTGTTACTTCCTGACCTGCATATATGTTTCTCAAGAGGCAGGTCCCTTGCAAAAAGATCTTTGAGATTTTTCTTCATTAGCAGCAGCAGTACATAAAAATGGATTGCTAGTTATAAATCGCTGCCTTATGTGTTAACTGCAAAACTAAGATAATCATAATAACTTGTCTTGAAAGTGTGGTAAGATTAATTGCCTTAATTTATAGCACATTCTCAGAATGGTACCAAACACTTCCCAAGTGCTCCTTACATATTAACTGTTTTATTTGAATCTGGTTAGAAGATTATTTCCTGAGGTTCTGGATCTGTGGTCAGGAAGATGAAGCAGTTCCCAGAGAGCTGTTCAGAGACACATTTCTGCAGCTCACCCACCCCCGAGTGAGAAGAGAAATAGCCTTTCACTGGGATGAGGAGGCCAAGAAGGTTGCAACAATACCCAGAGTTCTAGACAGAAACATTCCTATGTGGCACACAGGCCAGCTGTCCACAAGACTCACCCCCACCCTCACTGGATTCTTGGTCCTCCTAGAGTTTAGGACCTCAGAGAATCAGTCAGGAAGACAGCATCTGGCAGGCAGTCAGGAGGATCCTCTGCTCTGAGCACTCAACTCAGCCAGGAGACCAGGCCAGAGGGGATTCCCAGGCTGGATCCTGAAATCCCTTTTGGCAGCTTGCATTTAGTTTCCCTTTCACTTGTTGCATCAACTTCCTTGCTATTTTTGCCTTCTGGGGTTCATGACGCAATCTCTGAGGATGTAAAAAACACAAGTCACTTGCTGGTTTTGAGTATGTAGATGGCTTTGCTTTGGGCTGTTTCACTTTAAGGAAGATTCAGAAACTGCCTCAGAGACAGGAAACTAACCCAGAACCCACACAGTGGGACTTGCTCACGTGTCAGCAGAGGGGGGCCTCTAAGGCTTGTTCAGCAGCTGCAGCCAATGTGTTGTCCCTTTTAACCGTTTTCTCAACCTTGGGTTAGCCTGACTCACTGCACCCCTGATAGTGATTTTGACAATTAAAGTCCAGGTCAGAGAACGGCCTGGGATCTGAAGTAAATGCAGGCTTGATGCAGATGGGCATGTTCTGAAAGGGCCAGTCTGAGTGTCCAGCAGCAGTGGGTCCTGGCAGGAAACAGTGAAAACAAGGCCTGCGCTGTTCCTGCCTGGTCCTGGGCCATTGACCCTCAGATGGGAGCACTCTGAGAGTGACAGGGGTGCACAGTGTGGGATCTTCTGGGTGGGTATATTCTGGAGGTGTTAGGAGAGCTAGGCAAAGAGGCCTTCAGCCAAGGTTCTAGTTCCAGCTGCATCCTGAAGTGAGCTAGAAAAAAATTGCATGAGTCAATCCAAGACTTTTGACAAGATGTCCAGGGTGTGAGAAAGGGCAAGAGAGAAGACTACAACCAGGAGCACTTAGATTGCTCTGCACATTGTCCCTCTCCACACCAGGTGGGAGGCCTGAGAAGGGGCTCTGGGCAGCCCCAGCCTGGGCGGATTCAGCCTCAGGTGCTGAGAGAGGTTGAAAGCGAGGCCGCAGCTCGAAGGTGGGAAGACACGCTCTAAATTGGCAGCATTTGCTTCTTTTGTTCATGAAGTGGTTAAGAAACATTTGCTAAATACTTGCTCACTAAATGACAGACACTGTGAGTCGCAGTAGGAGGTGACCTTGGCAGTCTCTATTGTAGACTCTGTATTCCCTTCTCACGCATGCTGACCACCTCATCACATGCTTGCATGTCTTTTGCTCACCCAGAAGAAGAATTAGTTCGGCAAGTTGCTTAATCCTTATTGATGATCAAGATGGAAAAAAAGACAATCTCAATGTAACAGAGAAACCTTTGATTCTTCATTAGTTTCTGGCCATCTAATCTGAATCAAATTTCAATTATACACTTGTCCTTAGAGGCCAAAAGGGAAGGTATTGGGCCTGTCAATGTTATATTCCAAAGGATTAAAGTCTAGGGCTTCCCTGGCGGGCCAGTGGTTAAGAACTCACCTGCCAGTGCAGGGGACCTGGGTTCCAGCCCCGCTCAGGGAGGATGACGTGTGCTGTGAGGCCCCTGCACCTGTGCCCCACAACTACTGAGCTGGGCCCTGGAGTCTGTGCTCTGCAGCAGGAGAGAGCTCTGCAGGGAGAAGCCTGAGCAGCTCAGCTAGAGAGCAGCCACGCTTGCTCCAACTGGAGAAAGCCCGCCTGCTGCCACAAAGAGCCAGTCCAGTCACAAACTATTATTAAAAATTACCCAGTCTATACTTTATGAAGAGCTCCTAATGCCTCTCCCTCTCCCCACGCGGCCCCCTCACACACACACTCTGGTTGTAGCAACTTTTTATTTATTTTCTTATTTTTGGTTCTGAGACTTGTGGGATCTTAGTTCTCTGACCAGGGATGGAACTTGGGCCTCCTGCCCTGAAAGCATAGAGTCCCAACCACTAGGTCTCCAGGGAATTCCCAGATCTCCTTCATCTTTTACCTAATGTTCTTTTTCTCTTCTGGGATGTCATTTAGGATGCCCCGTTACCTTTAATTGCCATGTCTTCTTAGCCACCTCTGGCTATGACAGTTTCTCAGTAGTAGACACTTTATGTTATTGTCAATGGTATCATTTTTAAATGTCATTTTCCAACTTTTAATTGCTCATATAAAAAAAGTGGTTGATTTTTAATATTGATCTTGTTTTCGTACTGCTCCCTCCAGCTTGAGCTGTGTTGGTTACCATGGAGCCGACAACCCCATGTGGCCAGCTGAGCACTTGTCTAGTCCAGCCTGAGCTGTACTATGACTAACACCATGTACTCTATTTTGAAGGCACTATGAAAAAGAAGAATGTAACTATCTCACTACTAATTTTGTATTGGTTTATGTTGCAATGATAACATTTAGAAATATTGTTAAGTCAAATATACTGTTAAAATTATCTTTTTTCTGTTTACTCTTTTGATGTGGCCTCCAGAAAAATTTAAATTGCACATTCATATAAAAAGAAGTGGTCTTTTAATTTCCTAGCTGCAGTCACCATCTGCACTGATTTTGGAGCCCAAGCAAAGAAAGTCTGTCACTCTTTCCATTGTTTCCCCATCTATTTACCATGAAGTGATAATGAGTTTGAACAAACTCCGGGAGGTACTGAAGGACAGGGAAGCCTGGCATTCTGCATCCCATGGGGTCACAAAAAGTCAGACCTGACTTAGCGACTGAAAAACAACAAGGTTGATAACATTATGTGATGTCTTGCTCCTTATGACTAAGGCCTCCAAAACAATTCAGAACAACTTAGTTTAACAACATTCTATTTTGTTTTTTATATACATTATTTTTTCTTTTTATTTAAATATATTTAGTTAAGTGAATGATAATTGCTTTACAGTATTGTGTTGGTTTCTGCCATATAGCAACATGAATCAGCCACAGGTATACATATCTCCCCTCCCTCTGGAACCTCTCCCACCCCTCTAGGAACATCACTCTATTGTAGAGAGACAAAAATAGGTGCCTTTGTTAAAATCATAAACTGCAAGTATTAATGTTTGGTAATAGCAGATTTGAGAATGAAACCTAATTCTTATGAAAAAGAAAACTCTTACAAACAAGGCCCCCTCTCCACAAATCTCATAATATGAAAAGAAAAAAAAGAAAAATCTTTTGAAATGAACGAATCCTGTAATAATCAAGTTCAAAAGATGTGGCTTATATTTTTCTTTAACATTCAGCAATTCATTGAAACTTTACAAACATTAGAAATTCTCAGTTTCTATATCTTTTTTCCCCATGGTATATATAAATTAAAATAGCAAGGAGCATAAAGAAAAAGAGTTTTAGAGGCAACTAATAATTCAAATGACATGGGAAAACTGAAAGGGAGACCTGAAAGTGGGAAATTCCTCTCAAATAGTAAGAATGGAGGGCCACCCTGTATAAGTAGGCCACACTCAAGGAGGAAGGACATTCACTCTGCAAACTCTTGAAGACTCAGCTTCAGCACCTACTAGCAGAACAGGCAGCCCTGGGCCTGATTTCACCATGACCTACCGGTGCCTCCTCCAGATGGTTGTCCTGCTGTGTCTCTCCACCACAGCTCTTTGCAGGTGCTACAGCTTGCTTCGATTCCAACAAGAGCGGAGCCTTGAGGTGTGTCAGAACCTCCTGTGGCAGTTACCTGCAACTCCTCAACATTGCCTCGAGTTCAGGATGGACTTCCAGATGCCTGAGGAGATGAAGCAAGCACAGCAGTTCCAGAAGGAAGATGCCGTATTGGTCATGTATGAGATGCTCCAGCACATCTTCAATATTCTCACCAGAGACTTCTCCAGCACTGGCTGGTCTGACACCATCATTGAGCACCTCCTTGAGGAACTCTATGGGCAGATGAATCGTCTGGAGCCAATCCAGAAGGAAATAATGCAGAAGCAAACCTCCACTATGGGAGACACGACCATTCTTCGCCTGAAGAAATATTACTTCACCCTCGGGCAGTACCTCAATTCCAAGGAGCACAACAGGTGTGCCTGGGCAGTCGTGCAAGTGCAATTGCTCAGGAACTTTTCTTTCCTGAAGAGCCTAACAGGTTCCCTCCGGGACTGAACATCTCCCACTTGTGGCTCTGGGAAGGGACAATGTGACTTTGAGGTGAGACTCCAGCCAGCAGAGGGTCTTGAAGTAAATGATGATGCAATGCACTGATTTCAATGGACAGTTAGTTAAAGACTAAGTTGTTTTTAAATTGATTTATGCATTATTTATTTATTTAAACTTTTATATGAGAAATAAATTATTTATGAAACAAAGGTCAACATGGCAGTTTCAATGTCAACTTGATTTTTGTGACAACACATATTAAAAATTGCAGAGCACCTTGGAGGCATTCATTGCAAAACAAGCCTGCAGAGTAGTCGAGTTTCTGGCCCCTGCCTTTGAGGAATTTAAAATACAAGGAAGCCCTGTGGAATGTCCGAGTTATATGCACGCTCTCCATGTATCCACACAGTACCCACGCTTGTCTTGTTCACATCTTTAAATGTACCAGACATCTTTAAATGTACCTCATGCCGGAGGGCCCCTCTATATGATATGGGCTTTTTTCTTTTTTTTTTTTTTTCAGTTGGGGGAAAATGTACACCACCACCTTACATTTGAGAGTCTTACAAAGTAAGCCTTCTTTATGCCAATAAAATTTGGGCAAATTCCACTTAATTTATAAAATTCTTACTAAAGTAAATGAAAAATTCCGACCTTCTAAACGTTCTCACTTACTTGTACACTCCAACCCTTATTTCCAGCAATGTAGTCCTCAGAAAGAGGTTTCAGGAACATGAGTTGAAAATTACTTAAGACTGTCATGAGAGTCATTAGAAATTGTCAAACATGCTAATTCACTCAATTAAAAATAAGTGAAAAGTGATCTTGGAAATATTAAATTTACATCCATAAAAGATAGAAAAGTAAAACGATATTAAATACTTGTTTTAGTACACAGAAAATATAGTTTAAATAAAGTTGAATAAAATGCTACTGTTATATACAAAATATATTTTAATATTCTATGCTTAATAGTTAAAATATCTTCTATAAATTTATTGTAAAATTGGATATGTGAAATATTTCTTTTAAAATAACTATATAATTCAATATAAAATTAATTCAAACAAAGTGCTGTGCTTTTAAAAATATTCCTAGTTTTCAGCTATTCAACACTTACTCCCCAACTTCAAGGCCGAATCCTTGAAAGACCCTGAAAATTCCAGAGCATTCCAGGGGCACACACTTCTTTGGTCCCTGACCCAGGTGGTGGCCGCGTTCCTTCTCATCCACAGAAAGTCCCCCAAACCGTCCCATGCTTATTTGTCTCCTGACCACCGCTGACTTCTCCTCTGGCTGCAACGCACTCCCAGGGTCCCATAGCCAGTCTCATCGCCTTGGCTGTTTCTCACGTTGTCCAAAATGGCTCTAAGCCTATAGCCTCACTGACTCCCCCTGGCTCGGCTTTGTGCTCAAGGTCCTCCCACCGTCCCATCTCTCACAGTCTCACCGCCATCGCCGGGTTTAACTCTGTCCACACCGCGGTGCCACCGCCCCAAGCCGATTGTCTCATCACCTGTGCTCGCTTTCACTTTGTCCGCGAAGCCGTCCCTTCAACTCGAAGCCAAAAGCCTCAGCGCTGCCACCGTGTTTCATTCTGTGCCCAACGCCTTTCCATCCTGCCTCAGCGAATAGTCTCGTCGCCACTTCCAGGGTCCCCTGTGTGGACCACACCCATCCATCGTCCGGTGGTCTCATCCCTCCGCAGGGTTTAACTTTGTCTCAAAGCTGTCCAATCGTCCCACCAGCAGTGTTTTTCCCCACCGTCACGTTTCACTTTGTCCGCAACGCGGACTCCTCTCAGAGCCAAGCAGGGCTCCCCTGTGTGAGAAACGCCCTCCCTTCACCCCACAGCCAATAGTCTCATCGCTTCCGCTGTGCTTCACTTTCAGCGCAAAGCCCTCCCATCGTCCGACAGCGAATAATCTTGGCCACCTCGGCATCTAAAGTGAGTGCAACACCGCCCCCAGTGCCCCATAGCCTCTCGTCTCATTGCGACGTGGGCTCTCACTGTGTCCGCAACACTTTCCAATCGTCTTATCTGCAACCGCCTCACCCACCGCCCACCCCTGCCGGATTTCATGTGTGGCAGGACTCTGGCCCAGCTTCCTATCGCCAATATTCTCATCGCCTCCGCTGTTTTACACCTGCCAGAAGACCTCCGACTTATCAGCGCAAACATCCATAGTTTCATAGCCATTTCAGGGTCCTCCTTTGTCCGGAACGCCCTCCGACGGTCCCATCGCCCAAGGTCCCATCCCCAGGGCAGGGCTGAAGTGCACTCTGTCGCAGCGCCTCCCCGTCGCACCATAGGGAATACTCTGCTGCATCCCTGCTTGCTCTCTTCGCTGGAACGAGCCTGGGATCCACCGCCAGAAACACAGGGAAATCTTCAAACTTCTGAAATAGATGCAAAGGACCCGCTCTCAGTCGCGCCCAAAGGACAGAGCAGACTTCAGATTTCCTCAGAAAAGAGATGATCACTCCAGTGCAGATGACTCAGGGCCCCTGCAACCACTATCTGATGCTCCAGCAGAGCTTCCAACTCTTCACCACGGAGGACAGCCGTGCTACCCTGCAGCCCGGATCAGAGCCTGAAACAACTGGAGCCCATGGAAGGAGACAATCTGTGCTGTTCTCTCGGGACTTCCTGCCGGGGAGTATTTCCATGGCATCCATCTCTACGTCAGGGAGCTGGAATACAGCCACTTTGCCTGAGAGGCTGTCAGAGTGGAAATGAAAAGTGCCTTTCCCTCATGTAAAAATCCTCAAAGAAATGGCAACAATAAGGGTGTTTATATTTGTAACACTTGCTAATGAATTCCATCATTGTTTGCTTCCTGTTCCAGAGTGACTGCAGCTCATACTTCCTCAGGCAATGAAAACTGAAATGAAAATCATGATTTTTCAGAAGCAGGTGTGAACAGCAGAGCAGAATGTCTTTTCTTGTATAAAGATCTTGTGATCATCATTGAAAAGATCTCTTGATGTCTGCGGGGCTGGTATTTTCTATACTCAGCGTTCATAGTTTCTTTCCCATGGACAGGTTTCCAGGATCCTCTGTTCTTCAATATCTTTTTCAGTTAAGTCTAGGTGCTATAGAGATAAAGAATAAACTGTGTGGATTTTCATCATCATAGAAACTTATCTTTCCTTCTCTGAAGAGCACAATGCAGGCCTTCCGGATCAGGTGAATCTTCTGGTTTGCTCTCATTCAAAGAGTGATTCAGGGACATGGGTACCTTCTGTTCTGTGGCTTTTTCCATCGTCAATATATGACTCCATGTTTGTCTGTGGTACTTGTATCTAGTACACTGGGCAATAAAGCGATGAAGTCTGGTGGCTCACAGGGGATGCTTCCAAGCGCCAGGACTATACAGGGTGAGAGCACTTCCTCTCGCGTTCCGTGGCCTGGATTTATCCTCATGGGAATCTCACTGCAAGCAAGCTGGGAAACTATTGGGTGATGAATGGATGAAGAGATAAGTTCAGGGTGCTGACTTTCAAAAATGCACAACACGAAAGTTGCAGGTTAAGTGTTTGGGGGGCAAAATGAGAACTGTAGCCCAGGAGACAGCACCTCAGGTAGCTCTGAGAAGCTGTTCCAAAGACACACAGAGAGATATATGTGATTTTGGTGAAGGGACAATACATGCAATCATGTGCCTATTTTTTGTGGACGTTTTCTGCCTGTGTGGTGAAGGTTTCTTGCAGTCACAAGAAGCAGTCGTCACCATGAAGGGTTTCCATGCTTTTCTAGCTATGAGGAGATAGAAGAACCATTGAGTTCTTAAAATGGGCTCCTGAAAATAGCTCACCTTCTGAAGACTTGCTCTGCCAGTTTTCCCTGCACACAGCCTCCCTCACTTCTGCTTTCCACCCGAGATTCCTTTCCAGGGGTGTTGAAAATCAGCAACTGCAAGAGCACATGATTTAATCCCTGTAGGTAGATGGCAAGTGCCAATGGAACATGCTAGTTTGTACTTGACAGGGCATGAGGCCAGGTTTCACATTTGCACTGTTTGTTCAAATGAAGTTCTGGTAAGGGTTGAGGGGAACAAGGATTGTTCTTGCTTGCACACACTTCATTAAAATACAATCTGAACCAAATGCTTTTTGTCCAAGTTCAGCTTTGGGGAGAATGACGAGAATCTTTTAATTTTAATCTTTTAAAAGAGTCTTTTAATTTTATGGCTGCAGTCACCATCCGTAGTAAGTTTGGACACCAAGAAAATGAAATCTGACAGTGTTGCCAGTTTTTCCCCATCTATTTGCCATGAAGAGATGGGACTGTGTGCCATGATCTTCTTTTTTTTGAATGTTGGTGTAACTGTATATGTATACGTACAATTATTTTTTTGGGGGGGTCTGGTTTAGCTGTGCCTCAAATTGGTTCTCTAAAAAGGTGGTTAATAGGTCAAGAAAACAATAGATGTTATAGGGATTCTGTTTTTCGTGATGGCTGAAGATTATCAAAATTTGAATTTTTGAAATTGCTATTATAATGGAAAATTTATTTACTGAGATTGGCATATTCATTCCAAAAAATCCTCTCTGTTTTGTTTTCCATGGATACAATCTGAATTGTGATACACAGAATGAAATATTCTAAATACAAAAGAAATGTTTCAACAATTAGAACATTTAAATAGAATTTGGGACTACAACATTTCCATGTTAAACCTAATGCTTTTCTAAGTTAAAATTAATGAAACTGTATGTGAACTTCCAATTTACCAGATGAGACGGCACTAGTGGTAAAGAATCTGCCTGCCACTGCAGGAGACAGGTGATGCGGATTCCATCCCTAGGTTGGGAAGATCCCCTCTACAAGGAAATGACAACCCACTCCAGGATTCTTGCCAGAGGACCCTGAGTCAGAAACGACTGATGGACTAAACAACAACAACCCTGCAGAAAACCACAAAACTAGAGAAACACAAAGGAATGTTTGTGTGTGATTTTAGATGTTCTTATGTTTCACATAAGAAAACAGTATACCTCTTGGAGTTCACAAGTTACCACTGGAAGTCCCAATGCTGGCATGTTTCTACATTTAGTTAAAATATAACAATGAAAATGATTCAGTGTCTTATATGTGTAATAAAACTCAAAAAATGTATAATCCTACTTGGAAACCATGTTAGATCTCAAATACTGTCAAGAACATGAGAAAAGTACTTTACCTTATTTTTTACATTGTACATCATTTGTGGCTCATCAAAAACAAATATATGAGTCAAGTATGTTTCATCAAGAAAAATAATAAAACAATAGAAAAATAATGAATTCACTATATGGAAGTGAAAATGGATAGGTTTAATGTATGAAATTGATACACTGGAAAAACTGATATGGTCATAAAATGTCCATGGCTAAAGATATTAAAATAGAGGAAAATGGCAAATGCATGTAATAATGAAAATCCATTTTTTCCCATTATTGAAAAAGAAGATGAATATGTGCGTCTAAAAACATACATTTCACGTTTCTAGAATCACTACTGTGAATGAGAATTGTTTTTTCTTCACTTCTGCATTTGCTGCTGCTACTGCTGCTGCTAAGTCGCGTCAGTCGTGTCCGACTCTGTGCGACCCCATAGACAGCAGCCCACCAGGCTCCCCCATCCCTGGGATTCTCCAGGCAAGAACACTGGAGTGGGTTGCCATTTCCTTCTCCAATGCATGAAAGTGAAAAGTCAAAGTGAAGTCGCTCAGTCGTGGCTGACTCTTCGTGACCCCATGGACTGCAGCCTACCAGGCTCCTCCGTCCATGGGATTTTCCAGGCAAGAGTACTGGAGAGGGGTGCCATTGCCTTCTCCAAATTGGCAGGACAGCTAACCGTTCTTTGGTTTCTTATTTCCTGCTTTCTTCCCAGCTGGAGTTCAGAGGAAACCAATATAGCCAATCTCTAAGCTCAGTATGGGACGGGGGAGCCTGGCGGGCTGCTGTCTATGGGGTCACACAGAGTCGGACACGACTGAAGCAACTTAGCAGCAGTAGCAAGCTCAATATGCCAGCAAATTTGGAAAACTCAGCAGTGGCCACAGGACTGGAAAAGGTCAGTTTTCATTACAATCCCTAAGAAAGGCAATGCCAAAGAATGCTAAAACTACTGCACAATTGCACTCATCTTACACGCTAGTAAAGTAATGCTCAAAATTCTCCAAGCCAGGCTTCAACAATACATGAACCGTGAACTTCCAGATGTTCGAGCTGGTTTCAGAAAAGACAGAGGAACCAGAGTATAAATTGCCAACATCCACTGGATCATCGAAAAAGCAAAAGAGCTCCAGAAAAAACATCTATTTCTGCTTTATTGACTATGCCAAAGCCTTTGACTGTGTGGATCGCAAAAAACTATGGAAAATTCTGAAAGAGATGGGAATACCAGACCACCTGACCTGCCTCTTGAGAAATCTGTATGCAGGTCAGGAAGCAACAGTTAGAACTGGACATGGAACAACAGACTGGCTCCAAATAGGAAAAGGAGTACGTCAAGTCTCTAAATTATCACCTTGCTCATTAAACTTATATATAGAGTACATCATGAGAAACACTGGGCCAGATGAAGCATAAGCTGGAATCAAGATTGCCGGGAGAAATATCAATAACCTCAGATATGAAGATAACACCATCATTAAGGCAGAAAGTGAAGGACAAAATAGCCTCTTGAGAACGTGAAAGAAGAGAGTCAAAAAATTTGGCTTAAACCTCAACATTCAGAAAACTAAGATCATGGCATCCGGTCTCATCACTTCATGGCACATAGATGGAGAAACAGTGGAAACAGTGGCAGACTTTATATTTTGGGGCTCCAAAATCACTGCAGATGGTGACTGCAGCCATGGAATAAAAAGCTTACTCCTTGAAAGAAAAGTTATGACCAACCTAGACAGCATATTAAAAAGCAGAGAAATACTTTGCCAAAACGGTCCATCTAGTCAAAGCTATGGTTTTTCCAGTAGTCATGTATGAATGTGAGACCTGAACTATAAAGAAAGCTGAGTGCTGAAGAACTGATGCGCTTGTACTGTGATGTTGGAGAAGATTCTTGAGAGTCCCTTGGACGGCAAGAAGATCAAACCAGTCCATCCTAAAGGAAATCAGTCCTGAATGTTCATTGGAAGGACTGATATTGAAGCTGAAATGCCAATACTTTGGCCACCTGATGTGAAAAGAGTTGACTTGTTTGAAAAGACCTTGACACTGGGAAAGATTTATGGAGGGAGGAGAAGGAGACGACAGAAGATGAGATGGTTGGATGGCATCACCGACTCAATGGACATGAGTTTGCGTAAACTCCGGGAGTTGGTGATGGATAGGGAAGCCTGGCGTGCTACTGTCCATGGGATTGCAAAGAGTCGGATATGACTGGGCTGAGGACTGAACTGAACTGAAGCCAGTATTTGACCACAGCCCATAGGTGGAAGTGTAACTCCAGCTCCTGTTTGTTCATGACGGCATCACT
The DNA here is from genome assembly GCF_023091745.1 of Budorcas taxicolor. Taxonomy (NCBI): domain Eukaryota; kingdom Metazoa; phylum Chordata; class Mammalia; order Artiodactyla; family Bovidae; genus Budorcas; species Budorcas taxicolor. The sequence continues at coordinate 25,981,225 of NC_068917.1, read as the reverse complement.
CACTAGTCCACCAAGACCGCAAGCCTGAGGACCTAGAGTGCAGACGGAGGTGCCACAGATCCTCATTCTCTCAGTCCTGTAGCTTGCTCCTTGCTCTGGTCCAACGCTGGATAATGGATCCCTGAAGAAAGGCCATGAGAGACTTCCAGGAACAGATGGAGAGCCTGGTGTGATGAAGGAAGCCCTGCCGCCAGCTCTCCTCTCAGACCTCACGTGGTTCACCTGCTTCCTTGGTTAAAGCTTGCAGGGTAGTTTTATGAGAGAGTCTATGTGACACTGAGTGTAGATTTTCCCGTTGTTTCCTTAGTTGTACGTGTACCTGGATGCAGTCTCGATAGAAGTCTTGAAGAACAGGTCAGGAGACATGATGTCTAATGATGGCAACAGCATCGTCATCACTCAAAAAGATTTTGACTCCCAGGATGAGAACGCCTTCAGAGCAAGTTTACAAGCTAGATAAGAATATGAAACTCATTGCTATATTCTCATATGCTTCACCTTACAGTGAGAATTGTTTCATTCAAGTTGATTAGGGCCTTACTAACCACAGGACTCCAAAAATTTCCAATCATCATATTTAGAATACATGACACTCATTTTGCAACTTTCCATCATTCTAACAGCATCAAAATTAATGTGTTTTCATTTTCTTAAATGAACAATGTGTTTTCCTTTAACTTTTAGACATTCCCCTGTGTTAACACTTGAACATAGCTTCACATGCATCTCTGTTCCTATCAAGTCTCTTGGGAGCATTTACTGTGTTGATTGAAAGCAACAGTCCTAGTAAGAACTAGAAGTGAATAGTCGCATCAGTGGAAGTTACTTTAAAGGGTTTGTTATTATTTTGGGTGTGCCACGTGGCTTAAGAGGCATTAGTTTCCTGACTGGGGATTGAACCCAGGCCCACAGCAGTGAAAATACTAAGTTCTAACCACTGAACGGCCAAGGAAGTCTCAAATTACTTTAAATTTTGCAGTTTTAGTAGTTCAGTTTTTCATTCAAGGATTCAGAGAAACTCTAAATTGTTTTAACATTATATATTTACTAAAAGAAATGACTGTTGGAGAACTGAATGGAGTATGACAAGGGTCAAAAACCATGTAAAAGTCATGTTAAAAGTAAGGCATAAATCCAATACATTTGAGACCCAAACTGATAAAGGTTAACATAATTTTAAAAATTAATATAATCTGCTAAAACGTAAAAGGTTCTATTGATTGATCTAATACATAAACTACATTATTACTTGGAAGAGGAAGAAAAACCTAAAATCAAATAATACTAAATACTTAATAGCAAAAGAAAGGCAACACAGAAGGGGGCCAATACAGAGCATGAAAATATAATGTAGGGAATAATTAGAGGTGGCAATGTTAATATCAACGAGATCTTTGTCATTGATATCAATATTCATACACTTGAGAATTCCAGAAATAAACACCTGAGAAAGAAATTATTCTTCATGAGAAAGAAGTTCAATATACCTAAGAAACACATTGAATCTATAATTAAATTCTTAAAATGCTTGAGCTAAATTTCAAATGGTATAAAACAATGAGTAAAAAATATAACATTATATAGCAATGTGAACAGAAACACTGGAGCACTGAAGTTTCCCCTCAATGCTGTGCTTGTGAGTTGAGTCGCTTCAGTTGTGTCTGACTCTTTGGGACTCTGTGGACCATAGGTGCCAGGCTCTTCTGTCCATGGGATTCTCCAGGCAGGAATACTGGAGTGGGTTGCCATGCCCTCCTCCAGGGGATCGTCCTGACCCAGGCATCAAACTGGTGTCTCCTCTTGTCTCCTGAATTGGCAGGCAAGTTCTCTAACATTAGCTCCCCCTGGGAAGCCCAGTACAATGCTACTAGTTTCTAAAAAACCATATATAAAGTAGTAAAGAGAAGAACTGAAACTATGATTTACAGGACGAATTTCGTGATTAACATTCTTGGGCCCTTAATCTACAATAGGAAATATAACTTGATTCAAATATCTATAAACCATCCATGAACATTATCATACATTAGACTTCACAGAATATATCCATAATTCCTCCAGGGGAAAAATATTTGTATAAGTTGTGTGCCCAGATCACAATGCCTGCAATTAATTTTAATATTATTTTAAAGCATCATTTCAAGATGTATCATCCTGATTAATTATGTCAAGTCAAAATTAAACCATAGAATTAGAAATTTTGAAACTCATGGATATTAAATCACTACTCTTCAAATTTTCAGAAGCAAAGATACACACTGAGATGAATTCATATCCTGGAAACATGAATTGAAAATAGATTGGCCTCATTCATTAAAGTCAACAAGAATGTTCATATACATTAATAGAAATAGTATAAGAAAATATCTGTCAAATGCCCACTTCTGAGTGACTGTGATTTGTCTGTCATTCTCTAGAGTAAACCTTGATTTTATCAAGAGAGTGGTTCAGCTCAGTTCAGAAGCTCAGTCGTGTCTGACTCTTTGCGACCCTATGAATCGCAGCACACCAGGACTCTCTCCATCACCAACTCCCGGAGTTCACCCAAACTCATGTGCATCAAGTTGGTGATGCCATCCAGCCATCTCATCCTCTGTCATCCCCTTCTCCTGCCCCCAATCCCTCCCAGCATCAGAGGCTTTTCCAATGAGTCAACAGTTCGCATGAGGTGTCAAAGTACTGGAGTTTCAGCTTTAGCATCATTCCTTTCAAAGAAATCCCAGAGCTGATCTCCTTCAGAATGGACTGGTTGGATCACCTTGCAGTTCAAGGGACTCTCAAGAGTCTTCTCCAACACCACAGTTCAAAAGCATCAATTCTTCGTCGCTCAGCCTTCTTCACAGTCCAACTCTCACATCCATGCATGACCACAGGAAAAACCAGAGCCTTGACTAGATGGACCTTAGTCGGCAAAGTAATGTCTCTGCTTTTGAATATACTGTCTGGGTTGGTCATAACTCTTCTACCAAGGAGTAAGCATCTTTTGATTTCATGGCTGCAATCACCATCTGCAGTGATTTTGGAGCCCGCCCAAATAAAGTCTGACACTGTTTCCACTGTTTCCCATTTATTTCCCATGAAGTGATGGGACCAGATGCCATGATCTTTGTTTTCTGAATGTTGAGCTTTAAGCCAACTTTTTCACTCTCCTCTTTCACTTTCATCAAGAGGCTTTTGAGTTCCTCTTCACCTTCTGCCATAAGGGTGGTGTCATCTGCATATCTGAGGTTATTGAGAGTTCTCCCGGCAATCTTGATTCCAGCTTGTGTTTCTTCCAGTCCAGTGTTCCTCATGATGTACTCTGCATAGAAGTTAAATAAGCAGGGTGACAATATACAGCCTTGACAGACTCCTTTTCCTATTTGGAACGAGTCTGTTGTTCCATGTCCAGTTCTAACTGTTGCTTCCTGACCTGCATACAGATTTCTCAAGAGGCAGGTCAGGTGGTCTGGTATTCCCATCTCTTTCAGAATTTTCCACAGTTTATTGTGATCCACACAATCAAAGGCTTTGGCATAGTCAATAAAGCAGACATAGATGTTTTTCTGGAATTCTCTTGCTTTTTCTATGATCCATCAGATGTTGGCAATTTGATCTCTGGTTCCTCTGCCTTTTCTAAAACCAGCTTGAACATCAGAAATTTCACAGTTCACGTATTGCTGAAGCCTGGCTTGGAAAATTTTGAGCATTACTTTACTAGCGTGTGAGATGAGTGCAATTGTGCAGTAGTTTGAGCATTCTTTGGCATACCTTTCTTTGGGATTGGAATGAAAACTGACCTTTTCCAGTCCTGTGGCCACTGCTGAGTTTTCCAAATTTGCTAGCATATTGAGTGCAGCACTTTCACAGCATCATCTTTCAGGATTTGAAACAGCTCAACTGGAATTCCATCACCTCCACTAGCTTTGTTCATAGTGATGCTTTCTAAAGCCCACTTGACTTCACATTCCAGGATGTCTGGCTCTAGATTAGTGCTCACATCATCATGATTATCTGGGTCGTGAAGATCTTTTTTGTCCAGTTCTTCTATGTATTCTTGCCACCTCTTCTTAATATCTTCTGCTTCTGTTAGGTCCATACCATTTCTGTCCTTTATCAAGCCCATCTTCACATGAAATGTTCCCTTGGTATCTCTAATTTTCTCAAAGAGTTCTCTAGTCTTTCCCATTCTGTTCTTTTCCTCTGTTTCTTTGCACTGATCACTGAAGAAGGCTTTCTTATCTCTTCTTGCTATTCTCTGGAACTCTGCATTCAGATACGTATATCTTTCCTTTCCTCCTTTGCTTTTCGCCTCTCTTCTTTTCACAGCTATTTGTAAGGCCTCCTTAGACAGCCATTTTGCTTTTTTGCATTTCTTTTCCATGGGGATGGTCTTGATCCCTGTCTCCTGTACAATGCCACGAACCTCATTCCATAGTTCATCAGGCACTCTATCTATCAGATCTAGGCCCTTAAATCTATTTCTCACTTCCACTGTATAATCATAATGGATTTGATTTAGGTCATACCTGAATGGTCTAGCGGTTTGCTCTACTTTCTTCAATTTAAGTCTGAATTTGGTAATAAGGAGTTCATGATCTGAGCCACAGTCAGCTCCTGGTCTTGTTTTTGTTAACTGTATAGAGCTTCTCCGTCTCTGGCTGCAAAGAATATAATCAGTCTGATTTCGGTGTTGACCATCTGGTGATGTCCATGTGTAGAGTCTTCTCTTGTGTTGTTGCAAGAGGGTGTTTGCTATGACCAGTGCATTTTCTTGGCAAAACTCGGTTAGTCTTTGCCCTGCTTCATTCTGCATTCCAAGGCCAAATTTGCCTGTTACTCCAGGTGTCTCTTGCCTTCCTACTTTTGCATTCCAGTCCCCTATAATGAAAACTACATCTTTTTTGGATGTTAGTTCTAAAAGTCTTGTAGGTCTTCATAAAACTGTTCAACTTCAGTTTCTTCAGCGTTACTGGTTGGGGCATAGACTTGGATAACTGTGATATTGTATGGTTTGCCTTAGAGACAATGGAGTGGTAGTTTAGCTCGTAACTCAAATAATCGTCATCCAAGGGCTTCTCCTGAGAACAATCACCATACATGCAGCGGACGTGCTTGCCACACAACATGTCAACAAGACTACAACGGAGGGATTTTTCAAATGTGTACTCCAAAGTGAAGATTTCATAAAATTCATCATCTTGCTGTTTCACTAGGGATCTTCTTACGGGAAACTGTCCTTTTTTCAAACTTCAAGTATATTTTACGTAAGAACAGGACAATCACTAGGCACTGAGGTGCCACTGCTTTGATCCACACCACAGCACTGGAGTCTTACCCAGCGCTGCATCTGTGCCACCAGGAGAAGTTGTTCCTGTGGTGAAAAAGACAGATAAGATCTTGATATCACTATAATAATTATTGTACCTCATGAATCCCTGTAGAGTGTCCTGGGGATCTGCAGGGGCTCACAGACCACATTTTGCGAACTGCTGGTTTCAGGAATTTCCCTGCGTCTGCTTTGGTCCCAGTGGCTCTGTAGCTTTAAATTTGCAAGTAATTTCCTTGGTTCCTAAGATAAAATCTGACATCATTCAAAAGTCGATGCTGGGCCCTTTTCCATGTCTCCAGGGCCATGCCATGCTATCCCCTGCAGGCATCAGTACAGTCTACCGACTCTGGTCTTGTTCTTGCCTTTAAAAGCACCAGAGCCATTCCTGCTGCAGGGACACTCCGCGTGCTGTGCTTTGTTGTGTATTATTATTTTTTTATTTTGCTCTTCATGAGTTACTTGACAAATTCATGCTCATTCTTCAAGTCTCATACTTCGGATTACTTCCCTGGGGAGACGGCTGGTGCTGCTGCTGCTAAGTCGCTTAAACGTGGTCTAAATGAGCTTCCCAGGATACTCACTGCCATCAGCATCTGATACTTCTGTGAAGCCCAGGGCCCAGATGTAAACACCTAATTATCTTACGCCTACTTCTTTCACGGCAGTGTCCTTGCTCCAGTGTGAGCTCTGTGAGGTCGGGGCCTCTGCCTCTCACACTCAAGACTCTCTGCACAAGGCCCACAGATAAAGGAAGGAGCGGCACAGCACCTTCTCTCTGTCGCTTCACAGCATTCGGCCTCTGGGAAGAGACCCAAAAGGAAGAGGAGGAAACATGTCTTCAGATAATGTCATGAGTAAATAAAAGGTACATATTTATTAAAGAAAATTACATATTCTTATGGAATAAATTGGAGAAAGGAAAGGCAACCCACTCCAGTATTCCCACCTAGAGAATCCTGTGGACAGAGGAGCCTGCTGGGCTGCCGTCCATAGTGTCGCATAGAGTTGGAGATGACTGAACGACTAAGCATGCATAGCACGCATGCACGTAATAAATGGAACATAGAAATGCAAGTACCATGAAAATAAATAACTTAATATACATAAATGAATTCATACAGAAACATGTTATTCCATAAGATTCAGCCACAAGGCATCAGATATATTTCCTCTAATTCTAAAACCAGCTGGAGTTGATATTCTCAACATTAATGCCAATATTTTTTTTTTATTTTTATTTTTTTAATTTTAAAATCTTTAATTCTTACATGTGTTCCCAAACATGAACCCCCCTCCCACCTCCCTCCCCATAACATCTCTGTGGGTCATCCCCATGCACCAGCCCCAAGCATGCTGTATCCTGCGTCAGACATAGACTAGCGATTCAATTCTTACATGATAGTATACATGATAGAATGCCATTCTCCCATATCATCCCACCCTCTCCCTCTCCCTCTGAGTCCAAAAGTCCGTTATAGACAGCTGCGTCTTTTTCCTGTCTTGCATCCAGGGTCGTCATTGCCATCTTTCTAAATTCCGTATATATGTGTTAGTATACTGTATTGGTGTTTTTCTTTCTGGCTTACTTCACTCTGTATAATCGGCTCCAGTTTCGTCCATCTCATCAGAACTGATTCAAATGAATTCTTTTTAACGGCTGAGTAATACTCCATTGTGTATATGTACCACAGCTTTCTTATCCATTCATCTGCTGATGGACATCTAGGTTGTTTCCATGTCCTGGCTATTATAAACAGTGCTGCGATGAACATTGGGGTACATGTGTCTCTTTCAATTCTGGTTTCCTCGGTGTGTATGCCCAGCAGTGGGATTGCTGGGTCATAAGGGAGTTCTATTTGCAATTTTTTAAGGAATCTCCACACTGTTCTCCATAGTGGCTGTACTAGTTTGCATTCCCACCAACAGTGTAGGAGGGTTCCCTTTTCTCCACACCCTCTCCAGCATTTATTGCTTGCAGATTTTTGGATCGCAGCCATTCTGACTGGTGTGAGGTGGTACCTCATTGTGGTTTTGATTTGCATTTCTCTGATAATGAGTGATGTTGAGCATCTTTTCATGTGTTTGTTAGCCATCCGTATGTCTTCTTTGGAGATGTGTCTATTTAGTTCTTTGGCCCATTTTTTGATTGGGTCATTTATTTTTCTGGAATTGAGCTGCATAAGTTGCTTGTATATTTTTGAGATTAGTTGTTTGTCAGTTGCTTCATTTGCTATTATTTTCTCCCATTCAGAAGGCTGTCTTTTCACCTTGCTGATATTTTCCTTTGTTGTGCAGAAGCTTTTAATTTTAATTAGATCCCATTTGTTTATTTTTGCTTTTATTTCCAGAATTCTGGGGGGTGGATCATAGAGGATCCTGCTGTGATTTATGTCTGAGAGTGTTTTGCCTATGTTCTCCTCTAGGAGTTTTATAGTTTCTGGTCTTACATTTAGATCTTTAATCCATTTTGAGTTTATTTTTGTGTGTGGTGTTAGAAAGTGATCTAGTTTCATTCTTTTACAAGTGGTTGACCAGTTTTCCCAGCACCACTTGTTAAAGAGATTGTCTTTACTCCATTGTATATTCTTGCCTCCTTTGTCAAAGATAAGGTGTCCATATGTGTGTGGATTTATCTCTGGGCTTTCTATTTTGTTCCATTGATCTATATGTCTGTCTTTGTGCCAGTACCATACTGTTTTGATGACTGTGGCTTTGTAGTAGAGCCTGAAGTCAGGCAAGTTGATTCCTCCAGTTCCATTCTTCTTTCTCAAGATTGCTTTGGCAATTCGAGGTTTTTTGTATTTCCATACAAATCTTGAAATTATTTGTTCTAGTTCTGTGAAAAATATGGCTGGTAGCTTGATAGGGATTGCATTGAATTTGTAAATTGCTTTGGGTAGTATACTCATTTTCACTATATTGATTCTTCCGATCCATGAACATGGTATATTTCTCCATCTATTAGTGTCCTCTTTGATTTCTTTCATCAGTGTTTTATAGTTTTCTGTATATAGGTCTTTAGTTTCTTTGGGTAGATATATTCCTAAGTATTTTATTCTTTTCGTTGCAATGGTGAATGGAATTGTTTCCTTAATTGCTTTTTCTACTTTCTCATTATTGGTGTATAGGAATGCAAGGGATTTCTGTGTGTTGATTTTATATCCTGCAACTTTACTATATTCATTGATGAGCTCTAGTAATTTTCTGGTGGAGTCTTTAGGGTTTTCTATGTAGAGGATCATGTCATCTGCAAACAGTGAGAGTTTTACTTCTTCTTTTCCAATTTGGATTCCTTTTATTTCTTTTTCTGCTCTGATTGCTGTGGCCAAAACTTCCAGAACTATGTTGAATAGTAGCGGTGAAAGTGGACACCCTTGTCTTGTTCCTGACTTTAGGGGAAATGCTTTCAATTTTTCACCATTGAGGATAATGTTTGCTGTGGGTTTGTCATATATAGCTTTTATTATGTTGAGGTATGTTCCTTCTATTCCTGCTTTCTGGAGAGTTTTAATCATAAATGGATGTTGAATTTTGTCAAAGGCCTTCTCTGCATCTATTGAGATAATCATATGGTTTTTATTTTTCAGTTTGTTAATGTGGTGAATTACATTGATTGATTTGCGGATATTGAAGAATCCTTGCATCCCTGGGATAAAGCCCACTTGGTCATGGTGTATGATCTTTTTAATGTGTTGTTGGATTCTGATTGCTAGAATTTTGTTGAGGATTTTTGCATCTATGTTCATCCGTGATATTGGCCTGTAGTTTTCTTTTTTTGTGACATCTTTGTCAGGTTTTGGTATTAGAGTGATGGTGGCCTCATAGAATGAGTTTGGAAGTTTACCTTCCTCTGCAATTTTCTGGAAGAGTTTGAGTAGGATAGGTGTTAGCTCTTCTCGAAATTTTTGGTAGAATTCAGCTGTGAAGCCGTCTGGACCTGGGCTTTTGTTTCCTGGAAGATTTCTGATTACAGTTTCAATTTCCGTGCTTGTGATGGGTCTGTTAAGATTTTCTATTTCTTCCTGGTTCAGTTTTGGAAAATTGTACTTTTCTAAGAATTTGTCCATTTCTTCCATGTTGTCCATTTTATTGGCATACAACTGCTGATAGTAGTCTCTTATGATCCTTTGTATTTCTGTGTTGTCTGTTGTGATCTCTCCATTTTCATTTCTAATTTTATTGATTTGATTTTTCTCTCTTTGCTTCTTGATGAGTCTGGCTAATGGTTTGTCAATTTTATTTATCCTTTCAAAGAACCAGCTTTTGGCTTTGTTGATTTTTGCTATGGTCTCTTTTGTTTCTTTTGCATTTATTTCTGCCCTAATTTTTAAGATTTCTTTCCTTCTACTAACTCTGGGGTTCTCCAATTCTTCCTTTTCTAGTTGCTTTAGTTGTAGAGTTAGGTTAATTATTTGACTTTTTTCTTGTTTCTTGAGGTATGCCTGTATTGCTATGAACTTTCCTCTTAGCACTGCTTTTATAGTGTCCCACAGGTTTTGGGTTGTTGTGTTTTCATTTTCATTAGTTTCTATGCATATTTTGATTTCTTTTTTGATTTCTTCTATGATTTGTTGGTTATTCAGAAGTGTGTTGTTCAACCTCCATATGTTGGAATTTTTAGTATTTTTTCTCCTGTAATTGAGATCTAATCTTAATGCATTATGGTCAGAAAAGATGCTTGGAATGATTTCGATTTTTTTGAATTTATCAAGTTTAGATTTATGGCCCAGGATGTGATCTATCCTGGAGAAGGTTCCATGAGCACTTGAGAAAAAGGTGAAATTCATTGTTTTGGGGTGAAATGTCCTATAGATATCAATTAGGTCTAATTGATCTAATGTATCATTTAAAGTTTGCGTTTCTTTGTTAATTTTCTGTTTAGTTGATCTGTCCATAGGTGTGAGTGGGGTATTAAAGTCTCCCACTATTATTGTGTTATTGTTGATTTCCCCTTTCATACTTGTTAGCATTTGTCTTACATATTGCGGTGCTCCTATGTTGGGTGCATATGTATTTATAATTGTTATATCTTCTTCTTGGATTGATCCTTTGATCATTATGTAGTGGCCTTCTTTGTCTCTTTTCACAGCCTTTGTTTTAAAGTCTATTTTATCGGATATGAGTATTGCCACTCCTGCTTTCTTTTGGTCTCTATTTGCGTGGTATATCTTTTTCCAGCCCTTCACTTTCAGTCTGTATGTGTCCCTTGTTTTGAAGTGGGTCTCTTGTAAGCAGCATATAGAGGGGTCTTGTTTTTGTATCCATTCGGCCAGTCTTTGCCTTTTGGTTGGGGCGTTCAACCCATTTACGTTTAAGGTAATTATTGATAAGTATGATCCCGTTATCATTTACTTTATTGTTTTGGGTTCGGGTTTATACACCCTTTTCGTGTTTCCTGTCTAGAGAATATCCTTTAGAATTTGTTGGAGAGCTGGTTTGGTGGTGCTGAATTCTCTCAGCTTTTGCTTCTCTGTAAAGCTTTTGATTTCTCCTTCGTATTTGAATGAGATCCTTGCTGGGTACAGTAATCTGGGATGTAGGTTATTGTCTTTCATCACTTTAAGTATGTCTTGCCATTCCCTCCTGGCCTGAAGAGTTTCTATTGAAAGATCAGCTGTTATCCTTATGGGAATCCCCTTGTGTGTTATTTGTTGTTTTTCCCTTGCTGCTTTTAATATTTGTTCTTTGTGTTTGATCTTTGTTAATTTGATTAATATGTGTCTTGGGGTGTTTCGCCTTGGGTTTATCCTATTTGGAACTCTCTGTGTTTCTTGGACTTGGGTGATTATTTCCTTCCCCATTTTAGGGAAGTTTTCAACTATTATCTCCTCAAGGATTTTCTCATGGTCTTTCTTTCTGTCTTCTTCTTCTGGGACTCCTATAATTCGAATGTTGGAGCGTTTCATATTGTCCTGGAGGTCTCTGAGATTGTCCTCGTTTCTTTTAATTCGTTTTTCTTGTTTCCTCTCTGATTCATTTATTTCTACCATTCTATCTTCTATTTCACTAATCCTATCTTCTGCCTCCGTTATTCTACTATTTGTTGCCTCCAGAGTGTTTCTGATCTCATTTATTGCGTTATTCATTATATTTTGACTCTTTTTTATTTCATCTAGGTCCTTGTTAAACCTTTCTTGCATCTTCTCAATCCTTGTCTCTAGACTATTTATCTGTGATTCTATTTTGATTTCAAGATTTTGGATCATTTTCACTATCAATATTCGGAATTCCTTCTCAGGTAGATTCCCTACTTCTTCCTCTTTTGTTTGGTTTGGTGGGCAACTCTCCTGTTCCTTTACCTGCTGAATATTCCTCTGTCTCTTCATCTTGGTTATATTGCTGGGTTTGGGGTGGCCTTTTTGTATTCTGGTAGTTTGTGGAGTTTTCTTTATTATGGAGCTTCCTCACTGTGGGTGGGGTTCTATCAGTGGCTTGTCAAGGTTTCCTGGTTAGGGAGGCTTGTGTTGGAGTTCTGGTGGGTGGAGCTGGGTTTCTTCTCTCTGGAGTGCAGTGGAGTGACCAGTAATGGGTTATGAGACATCAAGGGTTTTGGAATAATTTTGAGCTGCCTGTATATTGAAGCTCAGGGGAGTGTTCCTGTGTTGCTGGAGAATTTGAGTGGTATGTCTTGTTTTGGAACTTGTTGGCCCTTGGGTGGAGCTTGGTTTCAGTGTAGGTATGAAGGCATTTGATGAACTCCTATTGCTTAATATTCCCTGAATTCAAGAGTTCTCTAATGTTTTCAGGCTTTGGACATAAGCCTCCTGCTTCTGGTTTTCAGTTTTATTTTTACAGTAGCCTCTAGACTTCTCCAACTATACAGCACCGATGATAAAACATCTAGGTTAAAGATGAAAAGTTTCTCCACATTGAGGGACACTCAGAGAGGTTCACTGAGTTACAAGGAGAAGAGAAGATGGAGGGGGTAGTTAGAGGTAACTGGAATTAGATGTGGTGAGATCAAAAGAGGAGAGAGCAAGCTAGCCAGTAGTCACTTCCTTATGTGTGTTCTATAGTCTGGACCGCTCAGAGGTATTTACGGAGTTATACGGGGAAGAGGAGAGGGAGGAAGTAGACAGAGGTGACCAGGGGGATAAGAGAGAGGAATGAGAAGGAGAGAGACAAATCCTGCTTGTAACCAGTTCCTTAGGTGTTCTCCACTGGCTGGAACACACAGAGATTCACAGAGTTGGATAGAGAAGAGATGGGGGAGAAAAGAGGCAGAGGCCACCTGGTGGAGAAAAAGGAGAGTCCAAAGGAGGAGAGAGTGGTCAAGCCAGTAATCTTGCTCTCAGGTAAATTTGGGTAGTGAAGTTTGGGTTTTTAGATGTACAAAATTGACAACAGAAACCTAAGAGCAAAGATTAAAAATCTGTTTTTGAAGACAATGGTCTGCTTTTCTGGATGCCTGATGACCTCTGCCAGCCTACCGAAGTTGTTTTGTGGAGTTTGTTCGGAGTTGAAATGTTCTTTTGAGGAATTTGTGAGGGAGAAAGTGGTCTTCCCGTCCTATTCCTCCGCCATCTTTTCGCAAGCCAGTTTCCCTAATTTTGGTACATTCTAACCAAACAAAAACTTAAATTTTCCATAATTCACACCTCTCCCCCAGAAAAATGAAGGAGAGAAAGCACACACAGTGCCAGGCACTCTTGTGTGGTACTGTACCCCACCCATTAATGCCAATATTGATTGTCACTCAAACTCTTTCATAGCTGAGGCAGAAATCAGAGTTTTGGAAATGACTGAACAATGAAGAGTCTGAGCTAGGACACGAGTCACTGAGGATCAGGTTCCTTCTAACTTCCTGAGTTTTCTTAGGAACTTGTTGACACAGAAAGCGCCTTGTGATTTCCACTCTGACAGTTTCCCAGGCGCAGTCGCTGTATCCCTTCTCTTGCAGGTAGACATGGATGCCCTGGAAGTACCTCTTCACGGCCAGGGTGGGGCCCTTCCTCTCCCGTCACCTGCCCCAGGCAGCCTTCCAGGTGGTCCAGCTGCTGATGGAGTCCAGTGCGGAGCTGCTCCAGGAGGGTGGTGTCCCAGGCAGCAGAGGAGCGCTCTGTGTGGAAGAGGTTGAAGCTCTGCTGGAGCATCTCGTGGAGCACAGAGATGGCCTGGGCCTCCTGCAGCTGGCCGCCACTCACCTGCTCCTGAGGGAATCTGAAGTCTTTCCTGTATCCCAGACAGGAAAGAGAGAGATTGCATTTATTTGATTCAAATGTGAAGGTCTCCTGCTTTTCCAAGTCAAGGCTCTGAGGCAGCTCATGGACTCAGAGGATGAGATGGGGTTACAGACAAGCATCATCAGTGTCATCACTGAGGAGATGAAGCGCCACTGGTCAATTCCACAAGGAAGCATTCCGGTTGAGATGAGCGATTGTGAGCTTTGTTTCATCTTCATTTCATCTAAGGATCTTCTGCTGTGTGCCTCTTAAATATGAAGTCCAAAATGTTCGCATTCTGAGTCTACCCAGATTCATGCACTACCTCATTCTGGGCTTGCCTTTCACTTCAAGAGCCTGGAGATCTGTCGTGAGGGTCCGCTCTTCTGTGTCCTTACCTTGAAGTCAAATGTATTCATTAAAAAATAGACGTTCTAACTCAATGGAATGCTTATCATCTCAGTAACTTTGAACTAGGGATATATTAAGAGCTATTGGATCTTTCTTCCTGATGCTAAGATCAACTTTTAGGGAAGCTTTGTTAGACTCTTTTTCAAATCTTTTTTTTTTGCTGCCTCTGCATATTCCTCTTGGAACACTTGATCAGATGTGAAAAATATCTGAGTTTTACATGCACCAATCTCACCTTATTCTCTGCAGCAGAGAGTTTAATTTGCCAATTTTGGTTTTATTTGCTCTCCATAACTGAGAAAATTACTAAACATTTATTAGGTGCCAATCACTATGCTGAGCTTGTTACAGAGGTCAAGTGGCTCTGCTTGCAGCAGGGTAAATCAGTGAATCCAAGATGAGGTGCTGGGATCAGGAAAGGACTTCATTCGGGAAGTGGCTGACTGAGAAGATGAAAGGCCAGTGCCTCAAAACAACCATCTTGTGGGGCTCCTGGATGTCAGATTCTCTTTTGAATGAAAGATGGGGGAGGTGAGGAAACAAAGGAAAAGGACTTTTTATTTCCTGAAAATATCTCCCAGAATAGCCAGCAAGCCTCAGGTAGGAGGAAGTGTTAGTTGCACTTCCTTATAGTCATTTCATGGGTGGTGTGAAATGGAATATCTCATGTCATGTCAACAAACAAAGATGTCATATCTATCTGTGATTCTGGCCTTCTCAAATGTGAATTTCTGGGACAAAAATAATTGAAGTCACAGAAGCAAATCCAGTGTAAATTCAAAATTAACCCTTCCTGGTTAGAAACTAAGCTTAGACCAAGATGATGAATCCTCCAAAGTCACTCTCACGAAAATACAGTGTAACCACTACTCCTGTCCAAGTGTTCAAGTGGTTAGAATGTGCCTTCTTAGCCCAGGCCATTTTCCTTGCCACGTCCAGGCAACCCATGTTTTCCTTAGGTACTTTTATACAGTTTTCATATTGCTGCCTCTTCTTTGTCATTTGTATTTCAGTTTGTAAAAGCTGTGCTAATGCTCCTGTAATCTTTTCTATTTCCATTTTGAGGCTTATTGCAAAAACAGGAACAGAAAACGTAAATGAATGGAACAGTTAATGTATTTCCTCCGTGATTTTTCAAGAAATCAAAACTTTCCACTCATTCAACATTCCTAGACAGTAAAAGTAAGCAGTGAAGGAAGAAGTAATGCACAAAGGTAAAGAGAAATTAAATGATGTAGTTGAAAAAACTAGTGATATCTCTGTCCAAATGACAAAAGGTCACTTAACTACACAAACAGGGATGCAGAGCTCTACAGATGACAGATTTCAGAGCAGCTTATGTGACACTGTTTAGCTGCAGACAGAGCCAAGGAGGGTGGCAGGCTCTTAGGCACAGTGTTACCTAAAAGGGTAGAGGACCGCTCTGCCAACTCCCAGTATCTATTTATTTATCTTTATTTGTCTGTTCACATTTCTCCCTCTTCGTGGAGGTTATGGGATTCTGAGAATATAGACCTATTAACTCACCCTGAAAAGAGACTCGGGTACAGACTGGACGGTCACCCTATTCATGTGTGAGAGGTCAGCTGTTCCCTGGAAGCGACTAGATGTAGTGTTTGGACAGCACATCATGTTCAGCCAGAGATGAGATTAGATGTGATAATGTTGACCAGTGAGCTGAGCATTAAGGGAAGGGAGGCAGGTCATCTCAGGGAAATTCTATCCAGTTTCCATAGTTGGATGTGTGAATTTTCTGCCTCGTGGGAACAGTTAACAGATACTGAATGCTTATATGTCCAAGCATTGTCAGAAGTATGTTACATCATACAATCTTCAGAAAAATCCAGTGAAACTTCTGTGATGATCAGTTCCATTTAAGAGGAGAAACCGTAGTGCCGCAAGTCACACAGGCAGTGAGGCTGGAGCTGTGACATCAACCCAGGGATCTTGCCCCATGTCCACTGTCTCATGCACTGGACCCAGCTGTCTGCTCTGACAATGTGCTTCCTATTTTAGAGGAACACTTAGTAAGGTCTTCCTTTCCAACTTCTATTCTTCATTGTCACAAAAGTGCCATTTGCTCATTCCAGGGATGTAACAATCATTAGACAACGGCTGAGTAAGCAGTTCCCTTTGCACCTGATAACGTCCAATCCTGTTTTGTTGAGCTCTACAGAGGAGCCTGGCAGATTATGGCAACTAAACAACAACTCTGAGAGTCTCTGCTTCCACGTCAGATAATATTTTGAGAAATTATCCAGAAAGGTAAAAAATCCATTTAAATTTACTTTTACTATCTTTGTTTTCAGAAGATTCTCATTTTCTGAAACAGTCTTCAAATACTAGGTCTACTCAAACTTTGGTGAGTATAGTTCTCTAAGAACTACTCCTGGGACAGAGCTGAAGCTCCAATACTTTGGCCGCCTGATGGGAAGAGCCCACTCACTGGAAAAGACCCTGATGCTGGGAAAGATTGAGGACAGGACGAGAAGGGATCATCAGAGGATGAGATGATTTGATCGGATTGGATCGACTCAATGAACATGAATTTTAGCAAACTCTGAGAGATAGACGACAAGGAAGCCTGGCGTGCTGTAGTCCATGGGATCAAAGAGAGTCGGACATGCCTTAGTGACGAACGACAATGGGACAGAGACCCCTCTGTGCACTTCCTCTGGGACAGACACCTTCCTGGATTCTCCACATGTGCCATTACTGCCTTTAGGGAGCTTACAATCTCTCAGGGCAGTCAAATGTTACATAATTAGAGGGATTACTTAATTATAACTGTATGTTATGTAGCTAAAGGAGAATGCTTAAGGTTAATGAAGAATAATGTGGAGGCTGAAGAATATAGTGGTCAAGTACCACTTCTGCAGTTAATCCTGTTAGCACGTAAAGTAATCTCTCTGAGTTTTCAGTTTCCTTATTTGCAAACTGGAGAAGGCAATGGCAACCCACTCCAGTACTCTTGCTTGGAAAATCCCAGGGATGGGGGAGCCTGGTGGGCTGCCGTCTATGGGGTCACACAGAGTCAGACACAACTGAAGCGACTTAGCAGCAGTAGCAGCAGTATATGCAAACATGTCAATAATTATAGTAATCATCTCATAGGGAAGCTCTGAAGATTAATTCATGTTTATTAAAAACACTTTGCTGAGAGGCTGCATGTAAAAATTTCTGTCATTAATATTATTAAAAATTATCTGTACCTTACAGAATTGGTAAAGACATGCATTACAAGGATTGAATGTAATTGCAACCTCAGTATCCCTGAGTGTATGGTAGATTGTCACTTCCCGGTGAAATATTTAAGGAGATGAGATTATTTGCACTATCACACAATGACTGAAGCAAAGTATCCTGTGAAATACTGTAGTGCTAGAGGAGAAAAAGAAATAAACACAGGCAAACATGAATTTTTTAGGACAACCAGCACCTTAAAAAGTGCCTTGTGGATTATAGTTGCAAAATAACTCATTTTTAACAAATGATATCAGTGATATTGTTCCCTATAATGTCTCCAGGGAGCTTAAGGCCTACTTAGGTGATATCATAAAGGTACATATACAAATGAAATTTTTTAAAGAAGGGGGAAAGGGAAAATGAGGAAAAAATGAGAAAAATCAAAAGCTTCTCTTATAAGCTATTTTCATACTGAACATTTCTTGGTGACCTGGAAAAGCCACCTTTTGAATATTTCTCCCTTCTCTGACTTTGATTAGACTCTTCTCCCAAGAAGGCTGTGTAACTATCAACCACAGCGGCACGCATTTGATATCCCCTACCTAGGCACTCATGGCAAAAATTAGCACGTCCATTGATTTCATTACAAAGAGTAGAAAAAGAAAGGAAAGGGCAAATGTGGAAAAAAACAGAAAATGAAAGTTTCTCTACTCACTCTTTAAGAGCCACCCATCACCCCAAGCCCTCAGAACTGGCCTAGACCTCCCCTGCAGGCGGTCCTGCAAGCCCCCAGCATCCCAGTAGCCCTCCCCGTCTCTGTGCTGCGGGCCCTGGTGATGCTCTGCTCCAGCCCCACGTGCTCCCTGGGCTGTGAGCTGCCTGCCGGCCACGGCAATCTGGAAAGCTTCACACGCTGGAGTCAGATGGAGAGAGTGCCCACTGTGTCCTGTCTGAGGGACAGGACTGACTTCAGATTCCTCAGACCCTGGTGCCCGGGACCAGGCGTGAGAAGACAGAAGCCACAGCTGTTGTGCGCGAGTTGCTCCAGCAGACCTTCCAGCTCTTCAGCACCACGGGCTCTTCTGCAGGTCAGGACGAGAGCCTCCTGGACAGATTCCTCGTGGGACTTGATCAGCAGCTGGAGGACGTGGACACGAGTCTGAGGGAGGGAAGGATGCCAGAACAGTCACCTCTAGGGAGTGAGAACTCCAGATTGGCTGTGAAGAGTTACTTCCAGCGAATCAGTGTGTATCTCAAAGAGAAAGAATACAGGCACTGTGCCTGGGAGGTTGTCAGCGTGGAAATCAGAAGGTGCTTGGTCTTTGCCAACAAGCTCATCGGAAAACTCAGGAAATAAAGAAGGCGTTGAATCTGAAAACAGTTCATCTGGTCAACTAAATGGCTATTTTCTAAGACTCAAAGTGCAACCTTTAACTCTATTTTTGTGTCAGATGATATATGAGTAATAGCTAATATATGGGATTATATAAACGTATGTTAAAGGTTTTGTTACTATAACTTTTCAAAACAGATTTAAGAACCCATTTTCCATATCTTAAAAGTTGTAACATTTGTTTATTTATTTAAATTATCAGAAATATTTAGGCTGTTCATAGAGTTTAAATCTTTATCATTCATAAGATACTTGCTTTGTACTATATTTTGTACAAGACTACTCTTGTTTTTCAGTAGAGAAAATGAAAGTAATTTGAAAAAAAAAATTGACTTGCACACACCTTTGAATAAAACCTAACTCAAAGCCTGATCCTACAAGATAAACCTGTACTGAATCCACCTTAATAAAGAGGGAACGGGGTTACCCACCCTGGGTCATAGAAGGAACAATGGACAATTTGAAGGGGGATTGAGTGTGATTCTTGAGACATAGACTAGAGGTGGGAGGGAGATGTGTGGAGAAAAGCCCAGGTCATGGACTCAGGTGCCTGCCTGGGGCCTGTAATAACCAGAGCGCCTTCAGGGATTAGTGGAGAATCACATACATCATGCGGGGAAGGCAATGGTGACCCACTCCAGTACTTGTGCCTGGAGAATCCCAGCAACGCGGGAGCCTGGTGGGCTGCAGTCCATGGGGTCGCTAAGAGTCGGACATGACTGAGAGACTTCACTTTCACTTTTCATTTTCATGCATTGGAGAAGGAAATGGCAACCCACTCCAGTGTTCGTGCCTGGAGAATCCCAGTGACGGTGGAGCTAGTGGGCTGCCGTCTATGGAGTAGCACAGAGTCGGACACGACTGAAGCGACTTAGCAGCAGCAGCAGCAGCAGCAGCACATACGTCATGGGAGGTCAATCTGCATCTGTGGAGTCTAGGATCCTGGAGTAGGATGAGGAAGGGAGAGGAAGTTTTCTACACTTGGCCATTCCTGAGAAAAGAGTCTTCCTGAACTCTTCAAATGGAGGCACAACGAACAAGGCAGGCTGGGTCCTGCAGAGACGGCTAAGAGAGGGCATGTGGAACCAGTAACTGCCATGAGAAATGTGACTCTAAGGAAGTAAAAGGGTTTCTCAAGCTTATTTATATATATTAAACACACATGTCATCGCTAAACTTTTAAATAATTCATTCAAAGGAGTGCCTACCCTTGACTTCTAGGAGGATGCACCATAATCCTATACTGTTAACAATTTAATGGGTATCCTTCTAGACATTTTATATGTAGTTAATAAATCTATACATATGGACAAACTAATGTATATCACTAATGTATATTAATATCCATTTTTCATATACTTCAGGTTCTCATTTATTTATATTTTCTTGCAAAAGGTGTTTGTGATTTTTCTTCATTAGTACATAAAAATAGATTGCCTAGGGATAAATTGCTGCACTATGTCTTAACTGCAAAACTAAGATAATCATAAAAGCTTATCTTGAAAGTGTGCTAAGATTAATTGCCTTAATTGATAGCACATTCTCAGAATGGTACCAGACACTTCCCAAATGCTCCTTACATATTAACTGTTTTATTTGAATCTGGTTAGATTATTTCCTGAGGTTCTGGGTCTGTGGTCAGGAAGATGAGGCAGTTCCCAGAGAGCTGTTCAGAGACACATTCCTGCAGCTCAACCACCACACAGTGAGGGGAGAAATAGCCATTTACTGGGATGACGGGGCCAAGCAGGTGGCAACAATACCTAGAGTTCTAGACGGAAACATTCCTGCATGGCACACAGGCCAGCTGTCTACAAGGACTCAACCCCACCCTCAATGGATTCTTGGTTCTTCTGGACTTTAGGAGCTCAGAGAATCAGTCAGGAAGACACAGGCATCTGGCAGGCAGTCAGGAGGATCCTCTGCTTTGAGCACTCAGCTGAGCCAGGAGGCCAGGCCAGAGGGGATTCCCAGGCTGGACCCTGAAATCCCTTTTGGCACCTTGCATTGTTTCCTTTTCACTTGTTACATCAACTCCCTTGCTATTGCCTTCTGGGGTTCATGACGTAATCTCTGATGATGTAACAAAACTCAAGGCACTTGTTGTTTTGAGTATGTAGATGGCTTTATTTTGGGCTGTTTCACTTTAAGGAAGATTCAGAAACTGCCTCAGAGACAGGAAACTAACCCAGCACCCACACAGTGGGACTTGCTCACGTGTCAGCAGAGGGGGGCCTCTAAGGCTTGTTCAGCAGCTGCAGCCAATGTGTTGTCCCTTTTAACCGTTTTCCCAACCTTGGGTTAGCCTGACTCACTGCATTCGTGATAGTGATCCTGAGAATTAAAGTCCAGCTCAGAGAACGGCCTGGAATCTGAAGTAAATGCAGGCTTGATGCAGACGGGCATGTTCTGGAAGGGCCAGTCTGAGTGTCCAGCAGCAGCGGGTCGTGGCAGCAAACAGTGAAAACAAGGCTTGCGCTGTTCCTGCCTGTTCCTGGGCCATCGACCCTCTGATGGGAGCATTCTGAGAGTGACGGGTGCAGAGTGTGGGATCTTCTGGTTGGGTATGTTCTGGAGGAGTTAGAAGAGCTAGGCAGAGAGGCCTTCAGCCAAGTACCTAGTTTCCTCTGCATCCTGAAGTCAGCTAGAAAAAAATCGCGCAATGAGTCTAT
The DNA here is from genome assembly GCF_023091745.1 of Budorcas taxicolor. Taxonomy (NCBI): domain Eukaryota; kingdom Metazoa; phylum Chordata; class Mammalia; order Artiodactyla; family Bovidae; genus Budorcas; species Budorcas taxicolor. The sequence goes on along the minus strand of NC_068917.1, from coordinate 25,960,090 downwards.
CCAAGGCCTGTGACAAGATGTCCAGGTGTGAGAAAGGGCAAGAGAGAAGACTGCAACCAGGAGCGCTTAGATCTCTCTGCATGCTGTCCCTCCCCACACCAGGTGGGAGGCCTGAGGAGGGGCTCTGGGCCCACCAGCTGTTGGCCGTGAGCACAGGGCAACCCCAGCACAGTCAGCCTCAGGTGCTGAGAGAGGGGGAGAGCGAGGCCGCAGCTGGAAGGTGGGAAGACACGCTCTTCCCTAACGTGGAGACAGACTTTCCATTGTGGTCCTGAAGCTTCACAGGAGCTCTCTAGGTTGCTGAGCAAAATTGCTCCAGTTTAGGTTGGCCTATTTTTACATGTTGTATACATTTATACAAATGGTTTCTGTTTTCTTTTGAACTGAGTTTCTCTTACTCACCACTATGTTTGTGCATTTATTGTGCTTCTTACATCTTGTTATTAAAAACCCTATTAGAAGCGTAGACAACAATTAATTTATTTATGCCATTTTAAGGGATTTTATGTCATTTGGTGTTTAGTACTGTTATTAATAGTGCTGGTATAAATATTCTTTTCTCATATCCTGATGCATAGCCACTTGATTTTTTTCCCAGGGTGATTGCTGGAGTTACTAGATCATAGGCTATGCATATTTCAACTATGCTACAAAATGTTTTTAAAGTACAAATTTATATACCAAATAGCAGTTGCTCTATATGAACATCACCTTTGACATTTTCAATCCTTTAAAATTTCTATATGCAGACAATATACATTAATTTAAAAATTTGAGAATCCAACCAATTACATTTAGATATAGCATTTGTAAAGTCAGCCAGATTAAAAACCAAAATTATTTTGTTATGTGTTTGTGTATGAAAATGGAAGGAAAACCCAGTCCATTAAAAACTAGAAATGTAATGAAAAAACTGTTTCATTCATTCTTGCAATAACAGTAAATAATAAATATGTTGGGGAAAAAACCTGAAAAAGAATATGAAGAATATATAATCAAGCCAGTAGTAAAGTTTATTGAGACAATTTTTTAAATAGTCCAATAAATTGGCAGCATTTCCTTTTGTTTATGAAGTGGTTAAGAAACATTTGCTAAATACTTGCTCACTCAATGACAGTGTGCGTCTCAGTAGCAGGTGACCTTGGCAGTCTCCTATTGTAGACTCTGTATTCCCTTCTCACGGATGCTGACCACCTCATCACATGCTTGCATGTCTTTTGCTCACCCAGAAGAAGAATTAGTTGGGCAAGTTGCTTAATCCTTATTGATGATCAAGATGGAACAAAAGACAATCTCAATGTAACAGAGAAACCTTCGATTCTTCATTAGTTTCTGGCCATCTAATCTGAGTCAAATTTCAATTATACACTTGTCCTTAGAGGCCAAAAGGGAAGGTAATTGGGCCTCTCAATGCTACATTCAAAAGGATTAAAGTCGAGGGCTTCCCTGGTGGGCCAGTGGTTAAGAACCACCTGCCAGTGCAGGGGACCTGGGTCCCAGCCCCGCTCAGGGAGGATGACATGTGCTGAGAGGCCCCTGCGCCTGTGCCCCACAACTACTGAGCTGGGCCCTGGAGTCTGTGCTCTGCAGCAGGAGAGAGCTCTGCAGGGAGAAGCCTGAGCAGCTCAGCTAGAGAGCAGCCCACGCTTGCTCCAACTGGAGAAAGCCCACCTGCTGCCACAAAGAGCCAGTCCAGTCACAAACTGTTATTAAAAATTACCCAGTCTACACTTTATGAAGAACTCCTAATGCCTCTCCCTCCCCCCGCCCCCTCCCACATACACTCTGGTTGTAGCAACTTTTTATTTAGTTTCTTATTTTTGGTTCTGAGACCTGTGGGATCTTAGTTCTCTGACCAGGGGTGGAACTCGGACCTCCTGCCCTGAAAGCATAGAGTCCCAACCACTAGATCTCCGGGGAATTCCCAGGTCTCCTTCGTTTTTTACCTAATGTTCTTTTTCTCTTCTGGGATGTCATTTAGGATGCCCCATTACCTTTAATTGCCATGTCTTCTTAGGCACCTCTGGTATGACAGTTTCTCAGTAGTAGACACTTTATGTTATTGTCAATGGTATCATTTTTAAATGTCATTTTCCAACTTTTAATTGCTCATATAAAAAGAAGTGGTTGAGTTTTAGTGTTGATCTTGTTTTCCTACTGCTCCCTCCATCTTGAGCTGTGTTGGTCACCGTGGAGCCGACAGCCCCAAGTGGCCAGCTGAGCGCTTGACTAGTCCAGCCTGAGCTGTACTGTGACTAACAGCGTGTACTCTATTTTGAAGGCACTATGGAAAAGAAGAATGTAACTACCTCACTTCTAATATTGTATTGGTTCATGTTGAAATGATAACTTATAGATATATTGTTAAATAAAATATACTGTTAAAATTAACTTTTTTCTTTTTACTCTTTTGATGTGACCTCCAGAAAAATTTAAATTGCACATTCATATAAAAAGAAGTGATCTTTTAATTTCCTAGCTGCAGTCACCATCTGCACTGATTTTGGAGCCCAAGCAAAGAAGTCTGTCACTGTTTCCATTGTTTCCCCGTCTATTTACCATGAAGTGATAGAGTTTGAACAAACTCCGGGAGGTACTGAAGGACAGGGAAGCCTGGCATTCTGCATTCCATGGGGTCGCAAAAAGTCAGACCCGACTTAGTAACTGGAAAACATCAAGGTTGATAACGTTATGTGATGTCTTGCTCCTTATGGCTAAGGCCTCCAAAACAATTCAGAACAACTTAGTTTAACAACATTCTATTTTGTTTTTTATATGCATTATTATTTCTTTTTATTTAAATATATTAATTTTTAACTGAATGATAATTGCTTTACAATATTGTGTTGGTTTCTGCCATACAGCAACATGAATCAGCCACAGGTATACATATCTCCCCTCCCTCTGGAACCTCTCCCATCCCTCTAGGAACATCACTCTATTTTAGAGAGAAAAAAATAGGTGTCTTTTTTAAAATCATAAACTGCATGTATTATATTTAAATCATAGATATATGGTATTTATTGTTCATCAACTTAATTTAATATTATTCTCTTTTAGAAAGGAAAAAATAGGTATCTTTTTAAAAATCATAAACTGCAAAAATTATTGTTAGGTAATAGCAGATTAGAGAATTAAACCTAATTCTTATGAAAAAGAAAATTCTTACAAACAAGGCCCCCTTTCCACAAATCTCATAATATGAAAAAAAAAATGTTTTCAGAATGAAGGAATCGTATAATAATCTAGTTCAAATATTTGGCTTATATTTTTCTTCAGCAATTCATTGAAACTTTAAAATACATTAGAAATTCTCAGGTTCTATATCTTTTTTCCCCAAGGTATATATAAATTAAAATAGCAAGGAGCTTAAAGAAAAAGAGTTTTAGAGGTAAGTGATCATTTAAATGACACGAGAAAAGTGAAAGGGAGACCTGAAAGTGGGAAATTCCTCTCAAATAGAAAGAATGGAGGGCCATCCTGTATAAGTAGCTCACACTCAAGGAGGAAGGACATGCACTCTGCAAACTCTTGAAGACTCAGCTTCAGCACCTACTAGCAGAACAGGCAGCCCTGGGCCTGATTTCACCATGACCTACCGGTGCCTCCTCCAGATGGTTGTCCTGCTGTGTCTCTCCACCACAGCTCTTTCCAGGAGCTACAGCTTGCTTCGATTCCAACAAGGGCAGAGCCTTGAGGTGTGTCAGAACCTCCTGTGGCAGTTACCTTCAACTCCTCAACATTGCCTCGAGTTCAGGATGGACTTCCAGATGCCTGAGGAGATGATGCAAGCACAGCAGTTCCGGAAGGAAGATGCCGTATTGGTCATGTATCAGATGCTCCAGCAGATCTTCAATATTCTCACCAGAGACTTCTCCAGCACTGGCTGGTCTGACACCATCATTGAGCACCTCCTTGAGGAACTCTATCGGCAGATGAATCGTCTGGAGCCAATCCAGAAGGAAATAATGCAGAAGCAAACCTCCACTATGGGAGACAAAACCGTTCTTCACCTGCAGAAATATTACTTCAACCTCGTGCAGTACCTCAAGTCCAAGGAGCACAACAGGTGTGCCTGGGCAGTCGTGCAAGTGCAATTGCTCAGGAACTTCTCTTTCCTGAAGAGCCTATCAGGTTATCTCCGGGACTGAACATCTCCCACCTGTGGCTCTGGGAAGGGACAATGTGACTTTGAGGTGAGACTCTTCAGCAGCAGAGGCTCTTGAAGTAACTGACATGCAAGGCACTGATTTCAATGGACAGTTAAAGACTAACCTATTTTTAAATTGATTTATGCATTATTTATTTATTTAAACTTTTATATGAGAAATAAATTATTTATGAAACAAAAGTCAATGTTGCAGTTTCAATGTCAATTTGATTTTTGTGACAACACATATTAAAAATTGCAGAGCACCTTGGAGACATTCATTGCCAAACAAGCCTGCAGAGTAGTAGCATTTCTGGCCCCTGCCTTTGAGGAATTTAAAATACATGGCAGCCCTGTGGAATGTCCGAGTTATATGCATGCTCTCCATGTATCCACACAGTCTACCTGCGCTTGTCTTGTTCACTTCTTTAAATGTACCAAAGAGCTCAGGCCAGAGGGCCCGTCTATATGATGTGGGCGTTTTTTCCTCTCTTTTTTTTTCCAATTGGGGTAAAATATACACCACCTTACATTTGAGAGTCTTACAAAGTAAGACTTCTTTAAACCAATAAAATTTGGGCAAAATCCAATTAATTTATAAAATTCTTACTAAAGTAAATGAAAAATTCTGACCTTCTAAATGTCCTCAGTTGCTTGTATACTCCAACCCTTATTTCCAACAACGCAGTCCTCAGAAAGAGGTTTCAGGAACATGAGTCGAAAATTACTTAAGACTGTCTTGAGGGTCATTAGAAATTGTCAAAGATGGTAATTCACTCAATTAAAAATAAGTGAAAAGTGATCTTGGAAATATTAAATTTACATCCATAAAAGATAGAAAAGTAAAATGATATTAAATACTTGTTTTAGTACACAGAAAATATAGTTTAAATAAAGTTTAATAAAATGTACTGTTATATACAAAATATATTTTAATATTCTATGCTTAATATTTAAAATGCCTTCTATAAATTTATAATAAAATTGGAAACGTGAGATATTTCTTTTAAAATAAGTATATAATTCAATATAAAATTAATTCAAACAAATAAAGTGCTCTGCTTTTTCAAATATTCCTAGTTTTCAGCTATTCAAGACTTACTCCCCCACTTCAACGCCGAATCCTTGAGAGACCCTGAAAATTCCAGAGCATTCCAGGGGCGCACACTTCTTTGATCCCTGACCCAGGTGGTGGCCGCGTTCCTTCTCAGCCCCAGAAAGTCCCCCAAACCGTCCCATGGTTATTTGTGTCCTGGCCACCGCTGACTTCTCCTCTGGCTGCAACGCACTCCCAGGGTCCCATGGCCAGTCTCATCGCCTTGGCTGTTTCTCACGTTGTCCAAAATGGCTCTAAGCCTATAGCCTCACTGACTCCCCCTGGCTCGGCTTTGTGCTCAAGGTCCTCCCATCGTCCCATCTCTCACAGTCTCACCGCCACCGCCGGGTTTAACTCTGTCCACGCCGCGGTGCCACCGCCCCAAGCCGATAGTCTCATCACCTGTGCTCGCTTTCACTTTGTCCGCGAAGCCGTCCCGTCCACTCGAAGCCAAAAGCCTCAGCGCTGCCACCGTGTTTCACTGTGTGCCCAACGCCTTTCCATCCTGCCTCAGCGAATAGTCTCGTCGCCACTTCCAGGGTCCCCTGTGTGGACCACACCCATCCGTCGTCCGGTGGTCTCATCCCTCCGCAGGGTTTAACTTTGTCTCAAGGCTGTCCAATCGTCCCACCAGCAGCAGTTTTTCGCCACCGTCCGGTTTCACTTTGTCCGCAACGCGGACTCCTCCTCTCAGAGCCAAGCAGGGCTCCCCTGTGTGAGAAACGCCCTCCCATCACCCCATAGCCAATAGTCTGCGATGTTCTGACAAGATCTTATCGCCTATAGGCATCGTCCCACAGCCAATAGTCTCCTCGCGGCCACTGTGTTCCCGTTTGTGCCGAACGCTCTCCGTCCTAGCCACCGCGGGATGCGACCGTGTGAGCAACGCCCCAGCAGGTCCCACAGCGAATAGTCTCTGAGCCGCCGCGCTCCATGTGCGCAACGCCCACTCCCCCGTGGTTCACCTGGTGCACGACCCCCTCCCATCCTTCCACAGCTTATCCTCCTTAAGCCAACGCGGGATTCCAGCGTGTTCGCCGCGCTCCCCCCACCCTCCATCAACGCGGCACAGCTGGTTGTCTCATCCCAGACACTGTGTTTCACTAGGTCAGCAACGGCCCATATGAGCCGGCACCAGTAGTGTCTTGCTCACCCTCTAGTTTCACTTTAGGGCGCATCGCCAATAATCCCACCACCGCTGCCGGGTCCCTTTCTCTGAGCTGTGGGTTCCCTTCGCCGCAAGTGAGCCCCAATCTGTAAAATCAGCCTCATCTCACTCAACCCCACCTTGGGGGTTCCTTTCCTCAAAAATAGCCAGTTCGAGCTGACATGTGGAAGAAAGCCCACTACTCAGGGGATCTTTCCGAAAATGCAATATTCTCTCTCCCTACTCAGGACAGCGGAAACCAGGCCTTTCCCACAAAAGAGCTAATGATATGCGCACCCTTGAATCAGTGCTCCTATTAAAAGCTCTGTGGAAACTTTGCGTCCTGTCTCTCTAGCAGCCCCACGAGAGTCAACTGCAAACTCTCCTACCACTGTGATTCGAAAGCAAAAACGATGGATCCACAGCGTGCGCGCTCTCGCGCTCGCCTGGAGAAGCAGGCGGTCTGCGGGTCCATCCCAGCGCTTTCTCACCGTTCGCGGTGCTCGCGCGCCCCCTGCCGGCCGTCTGCAGAAGCACTGACACTCTCTATGGCCCACATCCACTTGCTGGTGGAAGGAGCTGCTGCATCCCTGCTTGCTATCTTCGCTGGAAGGAGCCTGGGATCCACCGCCAGAAACACAGGGAAATCTTCAAACGCCTGAAACAGATGCAAAGGATCCGCTCTCAGTCGCGCCTAAAGGACAGAGCCGACTTCAGATTTCCTCGGAAAAGAGAGATGATCACTCCAGTGCAGATGACTCAGGGCCCCTGCAACCACTATCTGATGCTCCAGCAGAGCTTTCAACTCTTCACCACGGAGGACAGCCGTGCTACCCTGCAGCCCGGATCAGAGCCTGAAACAACTGGAGCCGATGGAAGGAGACAGTCTGTGCTGTTCTCATTGGGACTTCCTGCCCGGGAGTATTTCCAGGGCATCCATCTCTACCTCAGGGAGCTGGAATACAGCCACTTTGCCTGAGAGGCTGTCAGAGTGGAAATGAAAAGTGCCTTTCCCTCATGTAAGAATCCTGAAAGAAATGGCAACGATAAGGGTGTTTATATTTGTAACACTCGTTAATGAATTCCATTATTGTTTGCTTCCTGTTCCAAAGCAATTGCAGTTCGTACTTTCTCAGGCACTGAAAACCGAAATGAAAATCATAATTTTTCAGAAGCAGGTGTGGACAGCAGAACAGAATGTCTTTTCCTGCATAAAGATCTTTTGATCATCATTAAAAAGATCTCTTGATGTCTGTGGGGCTGGTATTTTCTATACTCAGAGTCCAGAGTTTCTTTCCATGGACAGGTGTCCAGGATCCTCTGTTCTTAAATATCTTTTTCTGTTAAGTCTAGGTGCTATAGAGATAAAGAATAAACTGTGTGGATTTTCATCATCATAGAAACTTATCTATCCTTCTCTGAAGAGCACAATGCAGGCCTTCCGGATCAGGTGAACCTTCTGGTTTGCTTGCATTCAAAAGGTGATTCAGGGACATGGGTACCTTCTGTTCTGTGGCTTTTTCCATCATCAATATGTGACTCCAAGTTTGTCTGTGGTACCTGGATCTAGTACACGCGGCAGTAAAGACATGAAGTCTGGTGGCTCACAGGGGATGCTTCCAAGCGCCAGGACTATGCAGGGTGAGAGCCCTTCCTCTCACGTTCCCTGGCCTGGATTTATCCTCATGGGAATCTCACTGCAAGCAAGTTGGGAAACTGTTGGGTGATGAATGGATGAAGAGATAAGTTCAGGGTGCTGACTTTCAGAAATGTGCAACACGAAAGTTGAAATTTAAGTGTTTGGGGAGCAAAATGAGGACTGCAGCCCAGGAGACAGCACCTCAGATAGTTCTGAGAAGCTGTTCCAAAGACACACAGAGGGATATATGTGATTTTGGTGAAGAGGCAATACATGCAATCATGTGCCTATTTTTTGTGGACGTTTTCTGCCTGTGTCGTGAAGGTTTCTTGGAGTTACAAGAAGCAGTCGTCACCATGAAGGGTTTCCATGCTTTTCTAGCTATGAGGAGACAGACGAACCATTGAGTTAAAATGGGCTCCTGAGAATAGCTCACCTTCTGAAGACTTGCTCTGACAGTTTTCCCTGCACACAGAATGCCTCACTTCTGCTTTCCACCCTAGATACTTTTCCAGGGGTGTTGAAAATCAGCAACTGCAAGAGCACATGATTTAATCCTTGTAGGGAGATGGCAAGTGCCAATGGCACGTGCTAGTTTGTACTTGACAGGGCATGAAGCCAGGTTTCACGTTTGTACTATTTGTTCAAATGAAGTTCTGGTAGGGGTCGAGGGGAACAAGGATTGTTCTTGCTTGCACACACTTCTTTAAAATACAATCTGAACCAAATGCTTTCTCTCCAAGTTCAGCTTTGGGGAGAATGACAAGAATGCCTGTCATAGTTCACAGTATCATCAGCTGTTTGAAAGAAACTTCCAAGCTGATCCCTGAAGGCATTGCCTGCAGGGAAATATCCACAGTGCAGACACATTACAGGCTGTTTCCTTACTACCTGAGGGAGACAAGAAAAGAATAATCAGGCAGTTCCTTGCAACTAGGTGAGGATGACTGAAGAAAAAGTGATGAGTGAGTCTTCCATTTGGGTCCAGGCCCAAGAGCCTCATCCTGATCTTCTACATATTGGAAATGGAAAGTTGAAGACAGTCTTCCTAATAATGATCTTCAAAAAATAACTCACACATGCTGTGTGCGAGGACAAAAAAAACAAAAGCAAATTTTTGTATCCACAAAGAGTTAAGCGATAAAATTAATCGCAATTGATGGAACAGTATATAAAGGATTTGACACATTACTATGCTCAGTCTATTAATACCACAAACAGTCACTTAATTAGTCTAGCCGTCATCCTGCTGATGAGGTAACATTTATGGTGCAGCAAAATAAATAATACAGGATACAATAGCAATTCAATAAACATTTGCTGTTCACCCTTTTATGTTAAAGTAGCAACACATATGTATATACTTATTTAATATATATTGTGCAAGTGTGTGTATTTATATATGTGTATGTGTTTTTGTTCAGTCGCTTAGTTATATCCGACTGTCTGTGACCCCATGAACTGTAGCATGCCAGGCATCCCCGTACTTCACTATCTCCCAAGTTTGCTCAAACTCATATCAATTGAGTCAGTGATGCCAAGCAACCATCTCATCCTCTGTCGCCCCCTTCTCCTCCTGCCCTCAATCTTCCACAGCATCAGGGTCATTTTCAAAGGGTCGGTTTCTTCTCAGAAGGTGGCCGAAGTATTAGAGCTTCAGCTTCAGCATCAGTCCTTTCAATGCATATTCAGGGTTGATGTCCTTTATGATTGACTGGTTTGAGCTCCCTGGAGTCCAAGGGACTCTCAAGACTCTTCCTCAGTACCACAGTTCAAAAACATCAATTCTTCGGCACTCACTTTCTTTTTGATCCAAATCACATCCATACATGACCACTGGAAAAACCATAGCCTTGACTAGATGGACCTTTGTTGGCAACATGGTATCTCTGCTTTTTAACACACTGTCTAGGTTTCTCATATAATTTTTTCCAAGAGAAAGAGTCTTTTAATTTTGTGGCTACAGTCACCATCCGTGGTAATTTTGGACCCCAAGAAAATGAAATCTGACAGTGTTGCCACTTCTTCCCCATCTATTTGCCATGAAGTGATGGGACTGTGTGCCATGATCTTTGCTTTTTGAATGTTGATGCAACTATATATGTATATGTATTTTTATGGGGGAGGTCTGGTTTAGCTGTGCCTCAAATTGTTTCCCTAAAAAGGTGGTTAATTTAGGTCAGGGAAACTATAGATGTTATAGAGAGTCTGTTTTACATGATGGCTGAAGATTTTCAAAATTTGAATTTTTGAAATTGCTATTATAATGGAAAATTTATTTATTGAGATTGGCATATTCATTCCAAAAAATCCTCTCTGTTTTGTTTTCCATGCATACAATCTGAATTGTGATACACAAAATGAAATATTCTAAATACAAAAGAAATGTTTCAACAATTAGAACATTTAAATAGAATTTGGGACTACAACACTTCCATCTTAAATCCTGATGCTCGTCTAAGTTCAAATTAATAAAATAAAGTGTAACCACCACTCCTGTCCAAGTGTTCAAGTGGTTAGAATGTGCCTTCTTAGCCCAGGCCAGTGTCCTGTCATGTCCGAGCAACCCACATTTTGTTAGGTACTTTTACACATTTTTCATATTGCTGCCTCTTCCTTGTCATTTGTATTTCAGTTTGTAAAAGCTGTGCTAATGCTCCTACAATCTTTTCTATTTCCATTTTGAGGTTTATTGCAAAAACAGGAACAGAAAACAGACATGAATAGAACAGTTAATGTATTTCCTCCATGATTTTTCAAGAGATCCAACTTTCCACTCATTCAACATTCCTAGAAAGTAAAAGTAAGCTGTGAATGAAGAAGTAATGCACCTAGGTAAAGAGAAAGTAAATGGTGTAGTTGAAAAACCTACAGTGACATCTCTGCCAAATGACAAAATGTCACTTAACTACACAAACAGGGATGCAGAGCTCTACAGATGACAGATGTCAGAGCAGCTTATGTGACACTGTTCAGCTGCAGACAGAGCCAAGGAGGGTGGCAGGCTCTTAGGCACAGTGTTACCTAAAAGGATAGAGGACCGCTCTGCTAACTCCCAGTATCTATTTATTTATCTTTATTTGTATCTTTATTTGTCTGTTCACATTTCTCCCTCTTCGTGGAGGTTATGGGATTCTGAGGATATAGACCTATTAACTCACCCTGAAAAGAGACTTGGGTACAGACTGGACGGTCACCCTATTCATGTGTGAGAGGCCAGCTGTTCCCTGGAAGCTACTAGATGTAGTGTTTGGACAGCACATCATGTTCACCAGAGATGAGATTAGATGTGATAATGTTGACCAGTGAGCTGAGCATTAAGGGAAGGAAGCAGGTCATCTCAGGGAAATTCTATCCAGTTTCCATAGATGGATGTGTGAATTTTCTGCCTCGTGGAAACAGTTAACAGACACTGAAAGCTTATCTGTCCAAGCATTGTCAGAAGTACGTTATGTTCTACAATCTTCAGAAAAATCCAGTGAGACTTCTATGATGATCAGTTCCATTTAAGAGGAGAAACCGTAGTGCCGCAGGTCACACAGGCAGTGCAGGCTGGAGCTGTGACATCAACCCAGGGATCTTGCCCCATGTCCACTGTCTCATGCACTGGACCGAGCTGTCTGCTCTGACAATGTGCTTCCTATTTTAGAGGAACACTTAGTAAGGTCTTCCTCTCCAATTCCTATTACTCAATGTCACAAAAGTGCCATTCGCTCATTCCTGGGACATTACAATCATTAGACAACAGTTGAGTACACAGTTCCCTTTGTACCTGATAAGTTCCAATCCTGTATTTCAAGTGGTGTTTTTTTTTGAGATCTACAGAGGAGCCTGGCCGACTATGGCAACTAAACCACAACTCTGACAGTCTCTGTTTCCACCTGAGATAATATTCTGAGAAACTATTCAGAAAGTTAAAAAACCCATTTAAATTTACTCTTACAATCTTTGTTTTCAGAAGATTCTCATTTTCTGAAACAGTCTTCAAATACTAGGTCTACTCAAACTTTGGTGTGGATACTTCTCTTAGAACTACTTCTGGGACAGAGCTGAAGCTCCAATACTTCGGCCGCCTGATGGGAAGAGCCCACTCACTGGAAAAGACGCTGATGCAGGGAAAGATTGAGGGCAGGAGGAGAAGGGATCAACAGAGGATGAGATGATTTGATCACTTTGGGTCAAATCAATGAACATGTATTTTAACAAACTCTGAGAGATAGAGAAGGACAGGTAAACCTGGGGTGCTGTAGTCCATGGGATCAAAGAGAGTCAAACATGCCTTAGTGACAAACAACAATGGGACAGAGACCCCTCTGTCCAGGGACACACACCTTCCTAGGTTCTCCACTTGTGCCATTACTGCCTTTAGGGAGCTTACAATCTCTCAGGGAAGTCAAATGTTACATAATTAGAGGGATTACTTAATTACAACTGTATGTTATGTAGCTTATGGAGAATGCTTAAGGTTAATGAAGAATAATGTGGAGGCTGAAGAGTACAGTGGTCAAGTACCACTTACACAGTTAATCCTGACTGTTAGCAAGTTAAGTAATCTCTCTGAGTTTTCAGTTTCCTTATTTGCAAACTGGAGAAGGCAATGGCAACCCACTCCAGTACTCTTGCCTGGAAAATCCCAGGGATGGGGGAGCCTGGTGGGCTGCCGTCTACGGGGTTGCACTGAGTCGGACATGACTGAAGCGACTTAGCAGCAGTAGCAGCAGTATTTGCAGACATGTCAATAATTATAGTAATTATCTCATAGGAAAGCTGTGAAGATTAATTCATGTTTATTAAAAACACTTTGTTGAGAGGCTGCATGCAAAAATTTCTGTCATTAATATTATTAAAAATTATCTGTACCTTACAGAATTGGTAAAGACATGCATTACAAGGAGAAATGTAATCGCAACCTCAGTATCCCTGAATGTATGGTAGATTATCACTTCCCCGTGAAATATCTAAGGAGATGAGATTATCTGCACGATCACACAAAGACTGAAGCAAAGTATCCTCTGAAATATTGCAGTGGTAGAGGAGAAAGAGAAATAAACACAGGCAAACATGAAGTGTTTAGGACAACCAGCACCTTAAAAAGTGCCTTGTGGATTATAGTTGCAAAATAACTTATTTTTAACAAATGATGTCAGTGATATTGTTCCCTATAATGTCTCCAGGGAGCTTAAGGCCTACTCAGGTGACATAATAAAGGTACATAGAGAACCAAAATTTTTTAAAGAAGGGAGAAAAGGGTCAATGAGGGAAAAATGAGAAAAATCCAAAGCTTCTCTCATAAGCTCTTTTCATACTGAACATGTCTTGGTGACCTGGAAAAGCCACAATTGTATGAATATTTGTCCCTTCTCTGACTTTGATCAGACTCTTCTCCGAGGAGCAACAAAGGAGGTGTGAAAAGCATAATATATGGCTGTGTAGATATCAACCACAGTGGCATGCATGATTTGATGTCCCCCACCTAGGCACTCATGGCAAAAATTAGCACTTTTATTGATTTCATTACAAAGAGTAGAAAAAGAAAGGAAAGGGGAAAATGTGGAAAAACCCAGAAAACGAAAGTTTCTCGACTCACTCTTTAAGAGCCACCCATCACCTCAAGCCCTCAGAACTGGCCTAGGCCTCCCCTGCAGGCGGTCCTGCAAGCCCCCAGCATCCCAGTGGCCCTCCCCGTCTCCGTGCTGCGGGCCCTGGTGATGCTCTGCTCCAGCCCCATGTGCTCCCTGGGCTGTGAGCTGCCTGCCGGCCACGGCAATCTGGAAAGCTTCACACGCTGGAGTCAGATGGAGAGAGTGCCCACTGTGTCCTGTCTGAGGGACAGGACTGACTTCAGATTCCTCAGACCCTGGTGCCCGGGACCAGGCGTGAGAAGACAGAAGCCACAGCTGTTGTGCGCGAGTTGCTCCAGCAGACCTTCCAGCTCTTCAGCACCACGGGCTCTTCTGCAGGTCAGGACGAGAGCCTCCTGGACAGATTCCTCGTGGGACTTGATCAGCAGCTGGAGGACGTGGACACGAGTCTGAGGGAGGGAAGGATGCCAGAACAGTCACCTCTAGGCAGTGAGAACTCCAGATTGGCTGTGAAGAGTTACTTCCAGCGAATCAGTGTGTATCTCAAAGAGAAAGAATACAGGCACTGTGCCTGGGAGGTTGTCAGCGTGGAAATCAGAAGGTGCTTGGTCTTTGCCAACAAACTCATGGGAAAACTCAGGAAATAAAGAAGGCGTTGAATCTGAAAACAGTTCATCTGGTCAACTAAATGGCTATTTTCTAAGACTCAAGGTGCAACCTTTAACTCTATTTTTGTGTCAGATGAAATATAAGTAATAGCTAACGTATGGGATTATTTAAATATATGTTAAAGGTTTTGTTACTATAACTGTTTAAAACAGATTTAAGAATCCATTTTCCATATCTTAAAAAGTTGTAACATTTATTTATTTCTTTAAATTATTGGAAATATTTAGGCTGTTCATAGAATTTAAATCTTTATCATTCATAAGATACTTGCTTTGTACTATATTTTGTACAAGACTACTCTTGTTTTTCAGTAGAGAAAATAAAAGTAATTTGAAAAAAACAAATGGGCTTGCACACATCTTTGAATAAAACCTGACCCAAAGCCTGATCCTACAAGATAAGCCTGTACTGAATTCTTCTTAATAAAGAGGGAACGGGGTCACCCACCCTGGGTCATAGAAGGAACAATGGACAACTTGAGCGGGGATTGAATGTGATTCTTGAGACACAGACTAGAGGTGGGAGGGAGATGGGAGGAGAAAAGCCCAGGTCATGGACTCAGGTGCCTGCCTGGGGCCTGTGAGAACCGGAGTGCCTTCAAGGATTAGTGGAGAAACACATACATCATGCGGGGAAGGCAATGGCGGCCCCACTCCAGTACTCTTGCCTGGAGAATCCCAGCAACGCAGGAGCCTGGTAGGCTGCAGCCCATGGGTCGCTAAGAGTTGGACACGACTGAGTGGCTTCACTTTCACTTTTCATTTTCATGCATTGGAGAAGGAAATGGTGACCCACTCTAGTGTTCTTGCCTGGAGAATCCCAGTGACGGTGGAGCTAGTGGGCTGCCGTCTATGGAGTAGCACAGAGTCAGACACGACTGAAGCGACTTAGCAGCAGCAGCAGCACATCCATCATGGGAGGTCAATCTGCATATGTGGAGTCTAGGATCCTGCAGTAGGATGAGGAAGGGAGAGGAAGTTTTCTACACTTGGCCATTCCTGAGAAAAGAATCTTCCTGAACTCTTCAAATGGAGGCAAGAAGAACAAGGCAGGCTGGGGACTGCAGAGACAGCTGAGAGAGGCCATGCAGAACCAGTAGCTGCCATGAGAAATGTGACTCTAAGGAAGTAAAAGGGTTTCTCAAGCTTATTTATATATATTAAACACACATGCCATCACTAAACTTTGAATAATTCATTCAAAGGAGTGCCTACCCTTGACTTCTAGGAGGATGCACCGTAATCCTCAGCACTTCCTCCCAGTGTAGAAATCCCCAGCGTGCTCTCCTCATTCACTCTGCATGAAGGCGTCCTCTCCACTCATACAGCTGTGTCCTTCTCCATTACGGTTTCTGGTTGTCAATTTCCCCTTACGACTGCAAACCACCAGCTAAAAGCAGAACCTGAGTGAAAGTTCTGGCTCTGTCAGAGACTCTCCTGTGACTTCACCTGCTCTGCCTGCCAAGCACTGCGGGTCCAGACTGTCCAGCCTCCCAGAGAAACACAGTAAATAGAGGGAACCCCGCCCCACAGTGAGCAATGGTGGAGACACCAGGGGCTCCTCTGACCGTGCACCTAGGTTATCCCATGTGCAGGGCTTTTAATACATTTAATACATTTAGCAACAGGGGGACAGAGCTTTCCTCGCAGGACATATGTTAGTAAAGTGAACACTGGAAGAATACAATTTCTGAAAGTAACAAAGATCTTTGTGGAAATTCATGTATTTAATGTAGGCAATCTTCAGGACATTGATGGATCAATCATCTTTTTCTTCTTTCCAGTTGGGACATACCGCACTCAGCAGCTATATGTAAAGTCAGAGGGACTTTTGAAATAATTTTATTCATTTATTCATTTCTCACTGTGCTGTGTCTTCACTGCCGCACGGACTTCTCTCTAGCTGTGGCAGAGGTGGGTCCTCTCTAGTTGTGGGGCATAGGCTTCTCACTGTGGGAGCCTCTCTTGTTGGGGAGCACAGGCTCCGGTGCACTTGGCTTCGGTGGTGAGGGCCCGGGGTCTAGAGCACAGGGCGGTAGCTGTGCCCCCGGGCTCACTGTCCTGCAGCACGCGCATCCTCTAGGACCGCATGGGGTCCTGTTGGCAGGTGGACTCCTCACCACTGAGCCTCCAGGGAAGCCCCTAAGGGAACTTTTAAGTACATTGAGAGGTTTGGAAACCTTCTTGAGGATTAGGGTCCTAAACAAGTAAAAAACATTCCGATATTACTGTTAAAAATACCATTTCATTAACAGATTATTTTCTAAATAACCTTTCATTCAATACTATAGTATTACCTGAACGAGTAGCCTGGTTCTCACCATCCTTCGTTCTCACAGGAAGAAAGAGACAGAGGAACAGAGATGCCCAGTGGAAGCAACTGCCTGAATGAATGACTGAAACTCACTAGATTCTGTGACAGACACCATCACTGAATGTCCTTCCTCCAGCTCTGAAACTCTGAGCAGAAAAGTGCTGAACAGTGTAAATAAAAGTGATGAATAATAAAAACATTCTCATTTAATTGACATATACAGTCGGATGGGTACATTTGAAATTATTGGGAAATAGGTAAAATTAATACTTTAAACTGATGACATGTTCTTTGATCATATTGTGAATACATAAATGAAAATCAAAAAAGGAAGTGAAAGTGTATTAAAACAATTAGAAAATGAAAATTACCATGTTCACTATTTAATGGCCTCGCTTAGAAAGCATGGCATCAGAGAACCTACCTCAAGGTTCCACCAGACACCATCTCAGCCAGCCCAGCAGCAGCCGCATCTTCCCCATGGCCTTCGTGCTGTCTCTACTCATGGCCCTGGTGCTGGTCAGCTACGGCCCAGGAGGATCCCTGGGCTGTAACCTGTCTCAGAACCACATGCTGGTTGGCAGGAAGAACCTCAGACTCCTGGGCCAAATGAGGAGAATCTCTCCTCGCTTCTGTCTGCAGGACAGAAAAGACTTCGCTTTCCCCCAGGAGATGGTGGAGGGCGGCCAGCTCCAGGAGGCCCAGGCCATCTCTGTGCTCCACGAGATGCTCCAGCAGAGCTTCAACCTCTTCCACACAGAGCGCTCCTCTGCTGCCTGGGACACCACCCTCCTGGAGCAGCTCCGCAAAGGACTCCATCAGCAGCTGGACCACCTGGACGTCTGCCTGGGGCAGGTGATGGGAGAGGAAGACTCTGCCCTGGGAAGGACGGGCCCCACACTGGCCATGAAGAGGTACTTCCAGGGCATCCATGTCTACCTGCAAGAGAAGGAATACAGCGACTGTGCCTGGGAAACCGTCAGAGTGGAAATCATGAGATCCTTGTCTTCATCAGCCAGCTTGTAAGAAAGGTTAAGAATGATGGATGGAGGCCTAAACTCATCTTGATATGACTCTCAGTGACTAAGATGCCACATCACCTTTGTACGCTCCCCTGAAGTCATTTTAGAAGACTCTGATTTCTGTTTTAGCCACCATGTTTCCTGAATTCAATCAATAGTACTTTCTCAGTAGCAATAAGCAAGTAGATATAAAAAGTATTCAACTGCACAGGGATCAGTCCGTAAGGGATGACTGCCCTGATGTTATTTATGTTTATTTATGTATTTATTTTATCCCATCATATTTATATTTTCATGTACAAATGTTTTTCTGCATTGTAATAAAATTTAGAAAAGATGTTCATTTCCTTAATCTTCTAATTTGTTTTATTCATTAATTTCTTATGAAAGTAATTACTGTTTTCATTATGAAGAATTAAATACTTATTTGGTCTACATAAACCTATCATAGAACAGCATTTGTCCATTTATACCACAGAATAGTCATATCACTTTTCAGGAAATGATTGTCAAAAGGTAGAATTTCTGGATCCCTGGCAGTCCAGTAGAATGGACTCCATGCGTCCAGTGTGAGACACTCAGGTGCCATGGATACCTGGTCAGGAAACTAAGATCCTGTAAGCTGTGGAGTGCAGCCCCCTCTACCCAAAAGAAACAGGTAGAAAGGAGTCTCTGAAACGGGGGTAAATGAGTAGTCCTGAAGTCACAAGTATAACTAGTTTATACCCAATCAACAGAGAATGGTTGGTGTCAGTATGTGGGGGGAGGACTCCCCTCCTCCAGGGAAGCTGCCAACATGTGGTGCTGAGTGGCTGAGCCTGACTCCTGTTACTCTTCCTCCCACCTTCTCCTCGGTCCTGCTTTACTGAACAATCCACTCCCTTACACTCTATCTTCACTGCCTCCAACATAGGAGCTCTGTTCCATGATGGTTTCTGGCTTCAAAGTTTCTCTGAGTGGAAATCACTGGAAGAGAGCACAAGTGAAAGGAGAGCTCTAGAAGTTTCAAAACCTTTGAATGCAGCTCTGCTATTTAACAGCAATGTGACCCTGAAAAATATCACAAACACGAAGGAGATGGATATGGCAACCCCCTCCAGTATTCTTTCTTGAAAATCCCATGGACAGAGGAGCCTGGTGGGCTACAGTCCATGGGTCACAGGAGCTGGACCTGTCTGAACCAACTTAGCAGGCATGCAGGCATGCATTCTATCTTGATCTTCTTCTCAAATATGGGAAAATAACAGTAGTTTTTCATAGGACTACTGTTTGGATCAATAAGTCCATATTACAAGAAGCACAAAAGTGTGCTTGGCACAAATAATCAGGACAGTGAGAGTCCCAGAGTAGCTGCCCACAGGGAGCATACTGTTCAGCTGGCCTGAGGCAGTGACTGAAAGGCAACATCGGAAAGATACTAGGTCTTTGGTAAAAATATTTAACTTGGGTGCTAGTTTCACAGTATATTCAGTGTGTGAACTCTTGTGTGCTCAAAGCTGAAGACAATTCCAATTTCTGTGTTTCAGATTTCTAGTATTCTTAGGAAGTCACAGAAATTCTTTGAGAAAGAAGGATTAGTAGAAAATGCTTTGATCGATCATAAAAATGAATAATAGGGAAATCATAGAGATCTCTGCATGAATGCAGAAAATCACACACATTACTCCTTAATAACGTTTCTTGCTTCTTTAGTGTGAGTACTACTCTACTACTTCTTGAAGACATTTCTAAAATCACCTAATCAACTCTCTGTTGGGTTTCCGTCTTTCAGCAGCAAGGCACAGGCAGGAAGAAAACAGCAAGGGCCATGCAGTGTGAGGTTCTGCTCTCCAGCCCTGGGCTGGCCTGGGTTTGATCCTCGTTGTTTTCCATAAAGACTTCAGTCCCTAAGTGCTGGCAGTGTCACCTCCTAGAGTCGGTCCTTCTCAGAAATCAGTGCCTTTGAGGAGAGACTGCTACAAGTGTATGCAGGTGTCTTATAATGGAAGCGAGAGTCTTTCTCTGACAAGGGGCCTTGAAGTCAATATTATTGGTCAAAACACATAAACCTTGCACATGCATACTGCCAGCTGTCCATGATAACAATGGTACATTAATCTATATTCAAGACCATATAAGTCCCTATATGTTCTCACACATTGACCAAAACAGGATCTTATGATCCTTTTTAGTTTTTGCCAATCTGACTGGTGACACATGGCATCTAGCAGCAACCATTAGTTTTCCATTTCCTAATTGATGGTGGTTGTCATCAGTCATACTCCAGCCTTCTCGTCCATCTCTTGGAATCGGTTTGGAGAACTCTGAAAGAAAAGCAATCTGCAGGCAAAGGAGAAATGTACTGAAAACAACTGGAGCCCCAGCATCCCAGAGTAGAGCTGAGAAGAGCTGTGGAGCTGAGACTTTCATTTTAAGACCAGTATGCTAGAGGAGGTGACAGCCTTTCTCCATCACATTCACTGGAAATGCAGGTTTCTTCTGTGAATCTGATCCATAGGCAATGAACCCTCTGCTCTTGCATTGTCACTTTACCCAGGTAAGTTCAGTTCAGTTTAGTTCAGTCGCTCAGTCCTGTCCGACTCTCTGCGACCCCATGAATAGCAGCACGCTAGGCCTCCCCATCCATCACCAAATCCCAGAGTTCACACAGACTCATTTCCATCGAGTCATTGATGTCATCCAGCCATCTCATCCTCTGTCGTCCCCTTCTCCTCCTGCCCCCAGTCCCTCCCAGCATCAGAGTCTTTTCCAATGAGTCACCCCTTCACATGAGGTGGCCAAAGTACTGGAGTTTCAGCTTTAGCATCTTTCCTTCCAAAGATATCCCAGGGCTGATCTCCTTCAGAACGGACTGGTTGGATCTCCTTGCAGTCCAAGGGACTCTCAAGAGTCTTCTCCGATACCACAGTTCAAAAGCATCAATTTTTTGGTGCTCAGCCTTCTTCACAGTCCAACTTTCACATCCATACATAACCACAGGAAAAAACATAGCCTTGACTAGATGGACCTTAGTCGGCAAAGTAATGTCTCCGCTTTTGAATACGCTATCTAGGTTGGTCATAACTTTCCTTTCAAGGAGTAAGTGTCTTTTAATTTCATGGTTGCAGTCACCATCTGCAGTGATTTTGGAGCCCCAAAAAATAAAGTCTGACACTGTTTCTACTGTTTCCCCATCTATTTCCCATGAAGTGATGGGACTGGATGCCATGATCTTCGTTTTCTGAATATTGAGCTTTAAGCCAATTTTTTCACTCTCCTCTTTCACTTTCATCAAGAGGCTTTTGAGTTCCTCTTCACTTTCTGCCATAAGGGTAGTGTCATGCATACCTGAGGTTATTGATATTTCTCCTGGCAATCTTGATTCCAGCTTGTGTTTCTTCCAGTCCAGCGTTTCTCATGATGAAACTCTGCATATAAGTTAAATAAGAAGGGTGACAATATACATAGAGCCTTGATGTACTCCTTTTCCTATTTGGAAGCAGTCCGTTGTTCCATGTCCAGTTCTAACTGTTGCTTCCTGACCTGCATACAGATCTCTCAAGAGGCAGGTCAGGTGGTCTGGTATTCCAATCTCTCTCAGAATTTTCCACAGTTTATTGTGATCCACACAGTCAAAGGCTTTGGCATAGTCAATAAAACAGAAACAGATGTTTTTCTGGAATTCGCTTGCTTTTTTGATGATCCAGCAGATGGTGGCAATTTGATCTCTGGTTCCTCTGCCTTTTCTAAAACCAGCTTGAACATCAGGAAGTTCACAGTTCACATATTGTTGAAGCCTGGATTGGAGAATTTTGAGTATTACTTTACTAGCTTGTGAGATGAGTAAAACTGTTTGGTAGTTTGAGAATTCTTTGGCATTGCCTTTCTTTGGGATTGGAATGAAAACTGACCTTTTCAGTCCTGTGGCCACTGCTGAGTTTTCCCAATTTGCTGGCATGTTGAGTGCAGCACTTTCACAGATTCATCTTTCAGGACTTGAAATAGCCAAGTAGTTCATAGTTCATTTTTGTTCAAACTCCGTGATCTCCAGCTAGAAACACACAGATTGCAATGTCCTCAAGCAGATCCCAGGCTCCACACTCACCCTGCACTCCTGCCATCTGGCTGGAATCCAGTCTGAGTTTCATTTGTGACAAAGGCACTTGTACTTTTCCTGTGTTCAGGGCCCAGAACTGTTTTCCGGTCAAACTCATGAACTAGGTCATGATCTGCTCTAGTTTTCAGGGCTTTAAAAATCTGTCTTGATGGTGATGCCTTTCAAAGATGCATACTGGAATCATATCCCCAACTGCCTATTTCACAGCTGGTACCTACTGAGCACACATTATGCTGAAATCAAAAGCATTTTGATTGCACGTGTTTAAGCACCTAATCCATATGATTTGACATTTCGAAAAAGTTAATGAAACTCTCCAATGAAAAACTGACTACATAAAAAAATGGATGTTTAATAGATGATTCCTGATGAAAAGACATGAGAGGAAAAAGGAATTTGTTAGTTGAGATTTGTTATTTGAGAGAAATATCAATAACCTCAGATATGCAGATGACACTACCCTTATGGCAGAAAGTGAAGAGGAACTAAAAAGCCTCTTGATGAAAGTGAAAGAGGAGAGTGAAAAAGTTGGCTTAAAACTCAACATTCAGAAAGATCATGGCATCTGGTCCCATCACTTCATGGGAAATAGATGGGGAAACAGTGGAAAGAGTGTCAGACTTTACATTTTTGGGCTCCAAAATCACTGCAGATGGTGATTGCAGCCATGAAATTAAAAGATGCTTACTCCTCGGAAGGAAAGTTATGACCAACCTAGATGGCATATTCAAAAGCAGAGACATTACTTTGCCAACAAAGGTCCGTCTAGTCAAGGCTATGGTTTTTCCAATTGTCATGTATGGATGTGAGAGCTGGACTGTGAACAAACCTGAGTGCTGGAGAATTGATTATTTTGAACTGTGGTGCTGGAGAAGACTCTTGAGAGTCCCATGGACTGCAAGGAGATCCAACCAGTCCATTCTAAAGGAGATCAGTCCTGGGTGTTCTTTGGAAGGAATGATGCTAAAGCTGAAACTCCAGTACTTTGGCCACCTCATGGGAAGAGCTGACTCATTGGAAAAGACTCTGATGCTGGGAGGGATTGGGGGCAGGAGGAGAAGGGGACGACAGAGGATAAGATGGCTGGATGGCATCACTGACTCGATGGACGTGAGTTTGAGTGAACTCCGGGAGTTAGTGATGGACACGGAGGCCTGGAGTGCTGCAATTCATGGGGTCGCAAAGAGTCAGACACAACTGAGCAACTGAACTGAACTGAACTGATCTGACTGGGTCGTAATTTGTCAAATATGGCATTCCCTCAGTGAAGAGAGATATATACGAAGTAGCAATTTTGAAAACAGTACTGATGATTTTGCTTCCATTAAAGCCAGCAACTTACAAGTACTGTTGTGGCATAAGGAAAATATTTCAACTTGATGTGAGTTTAAAATGTATATATTTAAAAGATTTTTCAGATAATTAACATTACAGGAGAAATTTACCTTTTATATTAATAGTGAATGAAATAATTTTCTCTTTCCCTTGGGAAACCTTTAAGTCTCAGTGTTGTCCCCAAGTCTTCCTTCCCACTGGAGGGTCACAGTATCAGGCAGATTTCTGTCCGGACGTCGTCTTCTATTCTTCCAGTCATTTCCCATATTCAGGTAATTTGGTAGCAGCAAGTATGCTTTACCTAGAGCCACAAGTACCATCAGCTTGGAGTTTTCTACAGAGGATTCACTGAAACGTTTGTAATCCAATCTGAGCAGGGATCATAACTCTCAAGGATCTTGTCCATCATGTATCTCAATTTTATGGTGAGGATCACTTAACAATCTATGAGTCATCTTGGACAGTTAAATGAGGTTATTTTATAATTATTAGAATTATTAGTTTTGTCAAGCACAGTTAGACTCTCAGTAATAACTACCACTTGATAATTTCAGTTTGCCTCTTATACAAAATAATCAGGATACTTTGTAAATCGCTCAGCTTATCGAGAATTTGGAGGGAGACATTAATGGAAATAAGAGATTTGTAACATTGAGGTATGAAACAACAAAGGGACAGCTTGTGTTAGAAGCAAAAGAGGGAAATAAGTGAGAGTTCAGTACATGCAGTGTGCTCAGGTGTTTATGCTGTGGATAGGGAGTTTGGAATCTGACATTCATTATTAGATTAGTTCATTCACATAAAGTCTTAGCAGGGGGCTCTTGGAAAGGAGAATATTAACTCATTTCACTATGTTAGAAGGATTAAGTGAGTCCCTTCAGAGGCTAAGGAATTTGTAGCTGTTGTCACTGTCATTTTTGATGAAGACTGAGTGTCTGGGGAATTTGTCTGGTGAAAGTATTAGTGGCTCAGTCGAGTCTGACATTTGGTGACCGCGTGAACTGTAGCCTGTCAGGCTCCTCTGCCCATGGAATTCTCCAAGCAAGAATACTGGAGTGGGTTACCATTTCCTTCTCCAGGGGATCTTCCCGACTCAGGGATTGAACCCTGGTCTCCTGCATTGTAGGCAGATTCTTTACCATCTGAGCCACCAGGGAAGCCTGGTAGGTCCTTGGTAATTAGGTTCACAGTATACCATTTATAACATTTAATGAGTAAACAATCCAGGATGGATATGCCATAAAAAGTGAGGATAGCATCAGGGAATGTGTTCTTTCTCCTCCAATAAATACCAAGAATGAAATACATCCTAAGGAATCCTTGCCATAAACACAATACGTTAGTATCTTCTTATTACCATGTCACAGACTGAATGTGTGTGTGTTCCCCAAATTCATATATCGAAACCCTACCCCTCGAGACTCCCTGATGGTCCAGTGGCCAGGACTCCATGCTCCCACAGCAGGGAGCCTGAGTTGGATCTCTGGTCAGGGAACTAGATCCTGCATGTGGCAAGCAAGACTTCCCATGGCCCAAGTAAAAATCCTGCACGAAGCAAGGAAGATCCAAGATCCAGCATGCTTCAAATAAGACATGGCCCAGCCAAATAAGCACATAAAATAAATATTTAAAAAAATTTTTAAAAACCCACAGAAACCCAACCCATCAATATGATCATATCACAAACTGGAATATTAGGGAGATTGTTAGGGTACAGCTCAGTTCAGTTCAGTCGCTCAGTCGTGTCCAACTCTCTGCGACCCAATGAACTGCAGCACGCCAGGCCTCCCTTTCCATCACCAACTCCCGGAGTTCACTCAAACTCATGTCCATCGACTCGGTAATGCCATCCAGCCATCTTATCCTCTGTCGTCCCCTTCTCCTCCTGCCCCCAATCCCTCCCAGCATCAGAGTCTTTTCCAATGAGTCAACTCTTCCCATGAGGTGGCCAAAGTACTGGAGTTTCAGCTTTAGCATCATTCCTTCCAAAGAACACCCAGGACTGATCTCCTTTAGAATGGACTGGTTGGATCTCCTTGCAGGCCATGGGACTCACAAGAGTCTTCTCCAACACCACAGTTCAAAAGTATCAATTCTTCGGCGCTCAGCTGTCTTCACAGTCCAACTCTCACATCCATACATGACTATTGGAAAAACCATAGCCTTGACTAGACGGACGTTTGTTGACAAAGTCATGTCTCTGCTTTTGAATATGCTATCTAGGTTGCTCATAAGTTTCCTTCCAAGGAGTAAGCGTCTTTTAATTTTAGTAATCAATAAAATTAGCTATTACTTTTAATATCATAATTTTACTGTTACCCAGATTAAGATCAGGATCTTTTGGAATCATTTCATTCCCTGTCATTCTAGTTTTTTCGAAGCATTTTCTCATTACCCAAATGGATTTATCAACCACACAGATGCTAGGCAAGGCTGGTCTCCTAAACCCTGCCAGAAAGGGTTTGTGTTCTAGCAAATGGGGTTCTGAGTGCCCGTCTCTCTTCCTTCTCTGCTTATACTGATGACATGTGGATTAAAGGAAAGGAAAATCAGCTAGCTGGTCTTACAAAGCTGAGAGCAGGCAACTGACCCAGGACTTGGCCTTCATTGAGCTTCTGTAAGAAGCAGCCCTGTCCCAGTCTTTCTGTTGTTCATGTTGGCCTCATCCTTCCCCTCTGCCACAGTCTGCTCCCCAGCTGTGCTGCACTGCAGTTTGCTAACTCAGAATAATACATCATTACCTCAGGGGAAAACCCCTTCCCTTCTTTCATATCAGGACATTGAGACTTTCCCTTGTTTTCTTCTTGCCCACAAAACAACTGAGGAAGTTTACTTTCTAGGAAAGTTGCAAAGAGAAACAAAAAAGAAATCTAACGTCTTGAAAGTGAAAGAGATGCAACCTCTCTGGCTTCTTTACTTCCCTTTCTTGTTCTCACCTCATCATGAAATAGAACCAGAGCAGAGGCAGGAATACCAACATTGTCCAATAAGTCACTAAGTGTGTATATAAAATGTTTAAATGAAAAATTACACTCGAGTAAAGGAAAGAAGGCTATTCCTTCTGGTCTAGTGCCCCGGATCTCACTGCCCTGCAATCTCAGAGGAGACAGAAACAGAGGAACAGAGATGCCCAGTAGAATCAACTGCCTGAATCAATGACCGAATCTCATTAGATTCTGAGACATAAGCTTCCAATAAGAGACAACCCCATCACTGAGTCTCCTTCCTCCAGCTCAGAAACTCTGAGCAGAACAAGTGTTGAAGAGTTTAAGTAAAAGTGTTGAATAATAAAACCTATACCTGGCAAAGTAAATATTATTTATCTACTAAAAGGAAAATAATTGCAGTTGGAAACTCCTCCACTAACTTGCACAAACACACTTTTGCCCTCAGCATCTGAGCACTGCTGACACTTTAGACACCTGGGGACAGGGGTCAGGAGAAGAAGAGGTCACCACTGAGCACTAGGGTCCTTCACACAAAAACTCCAGGGGAGAGGTTGGGGTTTCGGGAAGACAATTAGTCAATAAGCCCTCCACAGAAAGGAGGTTTTCGAGTCCTCAGGATGTGGTGAGCCTGCCCTCAGGGAGGGAGAGAGTCCAGCAGGTGAGGAAGGGGGACTCTGTCACTCCAGAGACAGGGGGTGGCTCCATGTGATCTCTCCCTTGTGAGTGAGGTGCTGCTGGGAAAATACAATTATCCTGGATGTAGAGTCTCCTCACCCATGTTCCCTGAGAAGAACCAGGATTCTGGTGGGGGTACTGGCCCAGTCTGTGGAGGACGACAGGTCTCCAGCAAGAAAATGGTGGAAAGAAGGGTGATGTCTGTAATAGTCCTGCCCTCATGGTTCCCTGAAGGGCAGGGATCTGCAGGACATGTTCTAGAAGGAAGAGAAATGTGGGAGGACTTCAAGGACTGATAATAATCAGCCTCTTCTCTAAATCAAACACTGAAGAAAACTCATCATTTGTTTCCAAGAGCTTAACTGCCAGACTGATCTGGTAAATCCCTTATATACGGAATCCATAGAGCAGACAGAGTCTGGCTTCCTAAGGAACCTAAGAGGGAAAATTGGAGCTTCAGAGCAAGCCAAAAATACGTTCTTGGATGAGAGGAGAGCAACACTTATGCATGAGAGATAAAGGGCAATAAAGTGTGTAATTACAGATGTCCATCAATTCTGACTTAAGAGAAAGACTTTCTCATTTGATTGAAAAACATCCATTTGGATGGGCACATCTGAAGTGACTAGGAAAAGGCAAAATTAGTAGTCTAGAAGGAAGAACATTTCTTTGACTGTCTTGAGAATACATAACAGAAAACCAAAAAAGGAAGAAAAAGTGCATAGAAATGATTAGAAAATGAAAATTACCATGTTCCCTATTTAATGGCCTCGCTTAGAAAGCATGGCATCAGAGAACCTACCTCAAGGTTCCACCAGACGCCGTCTCAGCCAGCCCAGCAGCAGCCGCATCTTCCCCATGGCCTTCGTGCTCTCTCTACTCATGGCCCTGGTGCTGGTCAGTTATGGCCCGGGAGGATCCCTGGGCTGTGATCTGTCTCAGAACCATGTTCTCATTGGCAGGAAGAACCTCAGGCTCCTGGGCCAAATGAGGAGACTCTCCCCTCGCTTCTGTCTGCAGGACAGAAAAGACTTCGCTTTCCCCCAGGAGATGGTGGAGGGCGGCCAGCTCCAGGAGGCCCAGGCCACCTCTGTGCTCCACGAGATGCTCCAGCAGAGCTTCAACCTCTTCCACACAGAACGCTCCTCTGCTGCCTGGGACACCACTCTCCTGGAGCAGCTCCGCACTGGACTCCATCAGCAGCTGGACCACCTGGACGCCTGCCTGGGGCAGGTGATGGGAGAGGAAGACTCTACCCTGGGAAGGAGGGGCCCCACACTGGCTGTGAAGAGGTACTTCCAGGGCATCCATGTCTACCTGAAAGAGAAGGAATACAGCGACTGTGCCTGGGAAATTGTCAGAGTGGAAATCATGAGATCCTTGTCTTCATCAGTCAGCTTGCAAGAAAGGTTAAGAATGATGGATGGAGACCTGAGCTCGCCTTGACATGACTCTTTCTGATGAAGATGCCCTGTCATCCTTGGAAACTCACCTGGGGTCATTTCAGAAGACTCTGAATTCTGCTTTAGCCACCAAATTTGTTGAATTAACTCAGCAAATACATGTCCTTAGTAATAAACACGTAGATATAAAATAAATCAACTGCAGGGCATCAATCCATAAGCGATGACCTCCCTGATGTTATTTATTTATTCTTTATTTATTTAGGTAATGGAATATTTTATCTCATCATATTTATATTTTCATATAAAAATGTGTATGTTTACATTGTATTAAAATTTAGAAGATATATTTCTCTATTTTATTAAAATTGTTATTTGGTTTATTTATTAAATAGTTATCACGATAAATTTCTTGAGTTTTGATTTTGAAAACCTAAATCCTTATTTTGTCTTCAAATACCTATCACAAAATGGTATTTGTTCACCTCATACGGTGAAACAGTTCTATCACTTTCTAACAAATGTCTGTCAAAAGGTAGAATTCTGAGAATCTTCTGTGGTGCAGTTCTTAGGACTCTGAGTTTTTCCTCCAGGGAGCCTTGGTTGAGGAACTAAGATCCTATAAGCTGTGGAGGGTGCCAAAAAGAAAAAAGGTAGAAAGGAGATTATGAATTGTAGAAAATGGCTAGTCTCGATGTCACAGGCGTAACTAATTTATCCCCACTCGTTAAAGACTGGTTGATGTACATATCTGAGGGAAGCAGTCACCTCCTGCGGGAAAGCTGAGGACACACCCTGCTGACTGGCTGCTCCTGACTCCTGTTACTCTCTCTCCCGCCTTCTCCTCAGGACTGCCTTACTGAGCAATTCACTCCCTTCCACAGTAACTTCACTGCCTCCACACACGAGCTCTGTTCTGTGCTGGTTTCTAGCTGCATGGTGTAGTCAGAGTGGAAGCCCCAGGAAGAGAGCCCAAGTGAGAGGAGAGTTCTAGAAATTCCAAAACCTCTGAATCCCAGCTCTGCTATTTACCAACAGTGTGACCCTGAAAAATCTCACAAACACAACATGTCAGTTTCCTCATCTTTAATATGGGACAATAAGAGTGGTTTTCATACAATTACTGTTTGGATTCAGTGAGTCCGTATCACACAAGAGGCATCACGCGCTCCTGGCCGAAATCATCAGGACTGTGAGAAGCACGGAGTGGCTGCCCTCAGGGAGGAGACAGGACAGCCGCCCTGAGACAGCGCCTGCAGGGCAGCATGGAAAGGTGCTGGCCCCCGACAAAGGTATTTTCTTTTCATCTTGGGTGCTAGTTTCAGAGTGCTTTCAGTGTGAGAACCTTCCTTTGCTGTATGCTGAAGAGAATTCCAATTTCTGGGTTTCATACTTCTAAAAGCATTCCTATGAAAACTCTTTGAGAAAGATGAATTTGTAGAAAACACTTGATCTAACATAAATACGATAATAGGGAAAGAATAGAGATCGCACATCAGTGCAGATAATCAAACACAAGCAGAGGCAGGAAGGAAAGAGCGGGAGCTGTGAAGGGTATGGTTCCGATCTCCAGTTCTGGGCTGTCCCAGGTTGCATCCTAGCTCTCTTTCCCATAAAATCCCTTGTTCATACTTGCTGGCAATGTCACCTCCTGGAGCCTCTGTTTTGCTACTGAAAGAACAAAACCCAACAAATGGTTCAGAAGCCAGTTTTACCTCTTCTCATACGAAAGAAGTGAGAAACACTATTAATGAATGAAGTGCTTGATTTTCGGCAACCTCCAAGGAGACTTACACCAAGGGCCGCCTTCCAGGATTGCTGCTGCTAGTACCCTTGTCCCCAGGGCAAGCCACTTCTGAACCTCACTTCCATAGGAGACTCCAACTTTAGGAGGTAGGTCTGGTTCAGTCTCCTGTGGGGTCACTGCTCCCTTCCCCTGGGTCTTGGTGCATGAAAGATTTTGTTTGTCGCCTGCAAGAAGAGTCTTTCCCCCCGTCCTGTGGAAGTCCTGTAATCAACTCCCACTGATCCTCAGAGTCAGATTGCCTGGGGATTCCCAGTCCCTTTGCAGGCTTGCAAGCATGACATGAGGCTCAGAACCTTCCCAACAGTGGGAGAACTTTTCTGGTATTATTGTTTCCCAGTTTGTTGGTTTCCCATCTGGCAGATATGGCATTTATTTTTATTGTGCTTGAGCGCCTCCTGCATCTCGTTGTAGTTTCTTCTTTGTGTTTGAACGTGGGACATCTTTTTCGGCGGGCTTCAGAGTCCTCCTCTGGATGACTGTTCAACAGCTAGTTGCAATTTCGTTGCTCTTGCGTGAGGAGATAAGTCCATGTCCTTCTACTCTGCCATCATGAACCAGAAGCTAAGCCAAAATCTTGATATTTGACCATTTGAAATATGCTGAACTATCTCATGCACACCCACCATATCTTTTATTCACCACCATGGACGTACGTGTGGCTGAGATTTGAACACGTGGTTAACTGCTGGAAATAGGTATGTTGTCTGTCTTCAAATAGTATGATTTTCTAAGAAAGATTTTAAAAATCAACATGTCAATCTGCTGCACAGAAAATATTGTTATTGAGGTATATCCAGTTTCCCACAGTAACAAGTGGGATTGTTTATAAAAATTGATCAACAAAGATCCCACCAATTTATACATATCATTCACCATATTTCAACTTTTATTATTTTAAGAATTTCCTATCATCTGTACTTTTCAAGATCAAAGTCTTTCTTTTCATTTTAAACACCGCTCCCCCTCACACATCCTCCACCAGGATCTTCTAACTGAGAGCCCCTTAAATGGGGAGGAATTGACTCCCCAGAGCAGGAACATGTCTCCATTTCCTATTCCCACCCAGCATCCTGCACAATGGTAGGATACTACTGGTCCTCAGAGTTGTCAATAAAAGTGTAAGTGTAACAGTGATAAGCTTAAAAGGGTTTTACCAGTTAAACTGTTTGAAAACGACAATCTTTCTACATTTTTTGTTTTTATTTTCTGTGGGTTACTCTTGTCTTCCCAGGTGACCAGGATATTTGTTATACTGGGCATTCTCTTTAGTTTTCCCTCAAGTTCCTGAATCATTTAGTCCAGTTGATTTTTCTGTTCTATGCTACAGTTTTCTCAGCTTTAAAATAAGGATATGAGAGTGGATACATGTGTACTCAGAGCTGGTTTACATTGTTGTACAGCAGAAACCAGCCCAACATGGTAAAGGAATTTTTCTCCAATTAAAATCAAAATAGGGATAATGAGAATATTGTACGCCATTCAATATACCATCTCATGTTCTGTACTCTATATGATATTAATATAACAACTTACACAATTATCTTAAATGAGTAGATTATATAAAGCATCATGGACACATTAAACAGCTGTGAGAGTTGTTACTGTGACCAGTGTATATTAAGTTTCACCATTATCTCACGTCTACCCTAAAGATGATTATGCCATATCTGCGACTTGCTCAACTCAGTTGTTAATGCAAAAACTCTACCTCTGCAAGTTAGAGTAAGTTAATCTTTTCTCGTATTGTACAAACCATATCTACACATTTTGAAATTTTACTAGCAAATAAAATACTCACGTGACTGTACCAGCACACCGTGATATTTAGTGGGCATCAAATCAACATGCAGTCAGTGCATTTGGCATATAAGATGCTTATTAGGTAGAAAATCGTATATTAAGTGAAAATCTACATTATGCTGAAACAAAACACATCTTGATTATGAATTTTAAAGCAACTTATCTATACGAAATGACCTTTTAAAAAAGTTAATAAAACTCTCCAATGCAAAACTATGGATAAATTTGAAAGCTGAACATAAGATCCTTAGATAAAGGAAATGAGAAGAAAAAAGACTTTGAAAATTGAGATTCATTATTTAAGGTAGCTACTGGGTCATAAATTTCTCAAATATGGCTTTCCCTCAATTGAACTGACATGAACAAAGAAGTAATTTTGAAAACTTTACAGATGATTTTGCTTCCAATGAAGCCAGGAACTTAAAGTTTTGTTTTGGCATAAGGAATATTTAGACTCGGTGTGAGTTTCAGACTTCTTTGTACCTTTTAAAATATTTCCAACTACTTGAACGTTGCAGGAGAAATTAACCATTTATATTAAATAAAATCACTTCCCCTTTCCCCAGGGGCTCCTGTAAGTCTCTGTCTTGTCCTCAAGTCTCCCCACTGGATGGTCCCAATATCTAAATTACTGTCCAGAATGTAGATGCCTTTCCCCTTTCCCCAAATTAGTCTTTTTCCCCAGAAACAACCCGGAATCTGAAAACATACCACAACATGCTCAGATTGCCAGCCCTCAGTGGCAGCATAAACAGGCATCAGTGTAAACCGCTCTGGGTAAAACCTCTTCCCAGGAAGGGGAGGATGGAATCAGGGGCAGGTGCAGAAATCAAGTTCTAAGTGAAACCCCTGCAAAGCTCCCCTGGGCAGTCTGGCCCCAAAACGAAGGTTCCTCACTGCTCCTGGGGCCCCCACGTGCTCCCTGGGCCCCAGAAGCACCTAGCTCAGCTGGAGGCTCCTGCCCAAAGGGACTCCCCGGTTCTCCCGGTGGATGTGGTGCTGGAGTTCGAGGCACTGGACCTGGACAGGTTTGCTGGGAGAGCAAGGTCAGTTGCTCTGTTACAGGGAGTGCTGTGGCGCCCTCCCAGTCGCTGGGGCGCAGGAAAGGCAGATTTGAGCATCTTGCTGAGCTGGAGCTGTGGGACTGAATTTCACTCAAGTGCTGATTTTGGGGGATTCCTGGTCTCTCAGAGGGTGGCAATGGTGATGATCACCATTCTCCAGGGCTGGAGAACATCACCCTCTGTGTCATCAGGGAAGGGGTTGGCATCTGGTGAGCTTGGTGATGCTGCAGACGTGGGGCTGTGCCAGCCTTTATCCAGCTGTTCCCCGCACCTTCCCCCCAGATAGGATCTTTAAATAGGTCAGAATTGTCACTTTCTGCACTTTTCTCAATTTTGTCTCCACTGAAAAACTTTTCCCTTCTATTCTGGGCATCAGAGAATGTCACAGCTTCAGTGCTTCTTTTGTGTTATTATACTGGAAATGAAATATACTCATGGAAAAGTGTCAATCCAAAAGGAGATATTCATCTACATGAGTCAACTCAGCTTGAAAGAAAAACCTGAGGCTCCATCTCTCTTCTTTAGTCCAAAAGAGAACTGAGAGGTGTGACTCCATAGTCCTCTGTGACAATTTTTAAATTGCACCAATTTTTAAATTGCCACATCTCTCTGCATTTCCTTTCTAAGGGCCTAATATATGAGGTTTGAATTGTTCAGTTATTTACAGGTCTATAGCTCCTGTTTTCTGGTGGTCTACAGATAATAGTGGCATAATGATGAACATGGGTTAATTCGTAGTGTTCTCTTCATTCTCTGACCAAAGTGTGCTGAACACACACACATATGTGACAATGTGCTCGGCGATGAGGATTCCAGGAGTGTCAGGAAGGGATGATGACTGCCCTCCTGGGAGCAGGGGAGAAGACTTTGGAGGCAGGAAGAGGAGGAAGGAGGCAGCACGTGCTCAGAGCAGCTGAGGGCCAGTACTCAGAGCTGATGAAGAGGAGGGACGGGGAGCAGCAGGAAGCTCTACTCTCACAGTCTGGGGCTCCTGAGTGCAGCCGACACCAGACTTTCCTTTCGTCTTCTAAAACATCGAGACAACTTTAGTAGCAGTCACAGAGGACACCCTTTAATTCAAATAATGAAAAGTTCGCAAATTAGCCTGAAAATGTGGAACTTCATGAATGGTAGCAGTCTTTCATATCAATATAACCACTCTCAGTCCAACCAAGAGAAGCTTTGAGGGCAAGTTCCTTAACACAGGCAAGGGTCTGCATGTTAAATCCCTAAGTGTTCATTCTAGGAGAGGGAATGCCTGCAGGATGGTGACGAGCCCAGGAGCCCAAGTTTCCTCCCTTTTGAGCAGGGCCTTGTACATAATGGAGAGAAATCCTACAGCACTTGAAGTTCTTTGCTGAGGAGGAGATTCTAGGAAAGTTGTCCACTCTCCTAGAAGTTTGATGTTTTGTTCCTGGTCAGAGAACTAGATCCTACAGGCCACAACCAAGATTTCCCATGCCACAAGTGAAGATCCTATCTGCAGCAAGGAATATGGAAGATCCAGCATGTCGCCACCAAGGCCTGGCACAGCCAAATAAATGCATTTAAAATTCTTAAAAAACCCAAAGAAACCCATCCCATCAATGTGATCATATCACAAGGTGGGATATTAGGGAGATAAGGGATACAATCAATAAAATTCAGTTATCATTTTTAAGAACATAATTATTTTTTACCAAGATTAAGATCAGGATCTTTTGAATCACTTCATTCCCTTTCATTCTAGTTTTTTCAAAGCAACTTCTCATTCCCCGGGTGGGTTTGTCACAGATGCTCAGCAAGGCTGGTGTCCTTGACCCTATGAGAGAGGATCAGTGTTCTAGCACTGGGGTTCTGACTGCCTGTCTCCCATGAGCTGGTGCGTGTGACTTCTTCCTTCTACCCTTATACAGACCACAAATGGATTAAAGGAAAGGAAAATCAGGTGGCTGGTCTTACAAAGCTGAGGGCAGTCCATGGACTCAGGGCTTGGCCTTGCTTGAGCTTCTGTCAGAAGCAGCCTTGTCCCTGCCTTGTCCCAGCCTTTCTGTTGTTCATATTGACCTGATCCTTCCCCTCTGCCACAGCCTAGGCCCCAGCTATGCTGCACTGAAGTTTGCTAACCCAGAATATATCACTGTGTCAGGGAAAGCCCCTTTCTTTCTTTCATATTCATGACATTAAGACTTACCCTTGTTTTCTGGTTGCCCACAAAACAGCTGTGGAATTTTACTTTCTAGCAAAATTGCAAAGAGAAACAAAAAAATCTAACCTCTTGAAAGTGATGCAGCCACTCGGGCTTTCTTTCCTTCCCTTTCTTGCTCTCGCCTCATCATGAATTACAACCAGAGAAGGAGCAGAGAGATGAATCCTGTCCAATAAGCCACTAAATGAATATAAAAGTTTAAGTGAAACATTACACTCAAGGAAAGAAGGCTATTGCTCCTCATCTGTTAGGCTGGGTCTCACCACCCTGCTTTCTCAGAGGAGACAGAGACAGAGGAACAGAGATGCCGGGTGGAATCAACGGCCTGAACAAACGACTGTAACTCACTAGATTCTGTGACACAAGCTTCCAACAAGAGACAACCCCAGCACTGAATCTCCTTCCTCCAGCTCAGAAACACAGTCCAGAACAAGTGTTGAACAGTTTAAGTAAAAGAGTTGAATAATAACTGTACTTGGCAAAGTAGATATTATTTATCTACTAAAAGCAAAATGATTGCAGTTGGAAATTCCTTCACCAACTTATTTTACACAAGCACACTTTTGCTCTCAGCATCTGAGCACTGCTGATGTTTTGGACACTTGGGGTCAGGAGAAGAGGAGGTCACCACCGAGAACTAGGGTCCTTCACAGAAACACTCCAGGAGAGAGGATGGGGTTCAGGAAGAGAATTTATTTTCCCAACAAATCAACAAGCCCTCCACAGAAAGGAGATTTTGAGGCCACAGGATGTGGTGAGCCTGTCTGCAGGGAGGGAGTCCAGCAGGTGAGGAAGGGGACTCAGTCACTCCAGAGGACAGAGGAGGCTCCATGTGATCTCTCCCTTGTGAGTGAGGTGCTGCTGGGAAAATACAATTATCCTGGATTTAGAGATTCCTCACCCATGTTCCCTGAGAAGAACCAGGATTCTGGTGGGGGTATTGGCCCAGGCTGTGGAGGACGACAGGTCTCCAGCAAGAAAATGGTGGAAAGAAAGGGTGATGTCTGTAATGGCCCTGACCTTGTGGTTCCCTAAAACACAGCCACATGAACCTGCAGGAACGTGTTCTAGAAGGAAGAAAAACGTGGGGTGAGCTCATGGACTGATAATAATCAGCCTGCTCTTTATATCAAACACTAAGGAAAAGCCATACTTCGTTTCAGTGAGATCAGGAGCCACAGTGATCTGCTAAATCCCTAAATAAATATGGAAACCACAGGGCTGAGGGGCCTGGCTTCCTAGGCAGAGTGAGAGGGGAAACGGAGCCCAAGATGAGGGCTACAGGCGTGTTCCCGGAAAAGAGGAGAGGAACATTTATGCATGAGAAACAGGGAGCAATGATGTGTGTAATCACAAATGCACTTCAATTCTAACATAAGACAAAGACCTTTCTCATTTGATGATGATTATCCATTTGGATAAGCACATCTGAAGTTACCGGGAAAAGGTAAAATTAGTAGTTTAAATAGATGACAATTTCTTTGGGCATATTCAGAATACATAACAGAAAACCAAATTAGGAAGTAAAAGTGTATAGAAATGACTAGAAAATGAATACTATCATCTTCCCTATTTAATGGCTTCGCTTAGAAAGCATGGCATCAGAGAACCTACCTCAAGGTTCACCCAGACACCGTCTCAGCCAGCCCAGCAGCAGCCACATCTTCCCCATGGCCTTCGTGCTGTCTCTACTCATGGCCCTGGTGCTGGTCAGTTATGGCCCGGGAGGATCCCTGGGCTGTGATCTGTCTCAGAACCACATGCTGGTTGGCAGCCAGAACCTCAGGATCCTGGGCCAAATGAGGAGAATCTCTCCTCGCTTCTGTCTGCAGGACAGAAAAGACTTCGCTTTCCCCCAGGAGATGGTGGAGGGCGGCCAGCTCCAGGAGGCCCAGGCCATCTCTGTGCTCCACGAGATGCTCCAGCAGAGCTTCAACCTCTTCCACACAGAGCGCGCCTCTGCTGCCTGGAACACCACCCTCCTGGAGCAGCTCCGCACTGGACTCCATCAGCAGCTGGACGACCTGGAGGCCTGCCTCGGGCAGGTGATGGGAGAGGAAGACTCTACCCTGGGAAGGACGGGCCCCACACTGGCCGTAAAGAGGTACTTCCAGGGCATCCGTGTCTACCTGAAAGAGAAGGGATACAGCGACTGCGCCTGGGACCTCGTCAGACTGGAAATCGTGAAATCCTTCTCTTCATCAGCCAGCTTGCAAGAAAGGTTAAGATGATGGATCGAGACCTGAACTCACCTTGACATGACTCTC
The DNA here is from genome assembly GCF_023091745.1 of Budorcas taxicolor. Classification (NCBI taxonomy): domain Eukaryota; kingdom Metazoa; phylum Chordata; class Mammalia; order Artiodactyla; family Bovidae; genus Budorcas; species Budorcas taxicolor. Next base: position 25,922,889 of record NC_068917.1, on the reverse strand, counting down.
ACTGAGTAAGACGCCACATCACTCCCAACTGTGGTCATTTAAGAGACTCTGAATTCTGCTTTAGCCAAAATATTTATTGAATAAGTCAATAAATTCTTTCTCAGTAGTAATAAGCAAGTAGGTATAAAGAGTATTCAGCTGCACGGGAATCTGTGCATAGCGATGACTGCCCTGATGTTATTTATATGTTTCTTTATGTACATATTTTCATTTGTTAGTTTATCTCATCATATTTATATTTTCATTTAAAAATTTTGTTTACATTGTAATAAAATTTAGAAAACATGTTCATTTCCTTAATCTTCTAATTTGTTTTTTTTTTTATTAAATTCTTATGAGGGAAAACTTGTTTCTTCATTCTGAAGACCTTAATCTTTATTTTGTCTACATAAACCTATTGTGGAATAGCATTTATCCATTTATACTATGGAATGGTTCTATTACTCCTCAGGACTTGATTGTCAAAAGGTGGAATTACTGGAATTCCCTGGCAGTCCAGTGGTTTCGACTCCACGCTTCCAGTATAGGAAGCTCAGGTGCCATGGATTCTGCAAGCTACGGAGTGCAGCCCTCCATTCCACCCCTCCAAGAAGAAAAAAAAGGTAGAAAGGAGTTCTGAAACTGTGGAAAATGATTAGTCCTGAAGTCACAGAGAAACTAATTTATACCCAGTCAGCAAAGAACTGTTGGTGTCAGTATCTGGGGTAAGACTCATCTCCTCCAGAAAAGTTGCCAACATGTGGTGCTGACTGGCTGATCCTGACTCCTGTTACTCTTCCTCCCACCTTCTCCTCGGTCCTGCTTTACTGAACAATCCACTCCCTTACACTATATCTTCACTGCCTCCAACACAGGAGCTCTGTTCTGTGATGGTTTCTGGCTTCAAAGTTTCTCTGAGTGGAAATCACTGGAAGAGAGCACAAGTGAAAGGAGCATTCTAGAAGTTTCAAAACCTTTGAATGCAGCTCTGCTATTTAACGGCAGTGTGACCCTGCAAAATATCACAAACACTAAGGAGATGGATAAGGCAACCCCCTCCAGTATTCTTTCTTGAAAATCCCCATGGACAGAGGAGCCTGGTGGGCTACTGTCCATGTGTCACAAGAGTTGGACACCTCTGAACCAGCCTAGCATGCATGCAGGCACGCATGCTGTCCTGATCCTCTTCTTTAACATGTGGAAAATAACAGTAGTTTTTCACAGGGTTACTGTTAGGATCAATGGGCCCATATTACAAGAAGCATAACAGTGTGCCTGGCAGAAATGATCAGGACAGTGAGTCCCAGAGTAGCTGCCCACAGGAAACAGAGAGGACAGCTGGCTTGAGGCAGTGACTGAAAGGCAACACTGGAAAGATGCTGGTCCTTGGTAAAAATATTTAACTTGGGTGCTAGTTTCACAATTTAGTTTGTGAACTCTTCTGTGCTCAATGCTGAAGACAATTCCAATTTCTGTGTTTCAGACTTCTAGAAGCATTCTAGGAAGTCATAGAAATTCTTTGAAAAAGAAGGATTAGTAGAAAATGCTTTGATCTACTATAAAAATGAATAATACGGAAATCAGAGAGATCTCCTAGGACTGCAGAGAATCACACACATTGCTCATTAATAATGTTTCTTGTTCTTTAGTATGAGTAGTCCTGTACTACTTTTTAACCTATTTCTAAAATCACCTTCTCAACTCTCTGTTGGGTTTCCGTCTTTCAGCAGCAAGGCACAGGCGGGAAGAAAAGAGCAAGGGCCACGCAGTGTGAGGTTCTGCTCTCCAACCCTGGGCTGTCCTGGGTTTGATCCTAGTTGTTTTCCATAAAGACTCCAGTCCCTAAGTGCTGGCAGGCTCACCTCCTAAAGTTGTTCCTTCTCAGAAGTTAGTGCCTTTAGAGGAGAGACTGCTACAAGTGAATGCAGGTGTCATACCCTAGTGAGAGTCTTTCTCTGAATAAGGGGCATGAACTCAATATTATTTGTCAACACATAAATCTTGCACAGGCATACTGCCAACTGTCCATGATAACAATGGCTACATTAATCCATATCAAGACCATATAAGCTCTTATATGTTCTCACACCTTGACCAAAACAGGGTCTTATCACCTTTTTTAGTTTTTGCCCATCTGACTGGTGACACATAGCATCTAGCAGCAACCATTAGTTTTCCTTTTCCTAATTGATGGCGGTTGTTATCAGTCATACTCCAGTCAGGAAAACAGAAAATTCCTTCCAGCCTTCTAGTCCACCCTTGGAACTGGCATGGGAAAGAAAAACAATCTGCAGCCAAAGGAGAAATGTCCTGGAAGGAACTACAGCCCCAGCATCACCGAGTAGCGTTGAGGAGAAGAGCTGTGGAGCTGAGACGTTAGTTTTAAGACCACTGCACTAGAACAGACGGCAGCCTTTCCCCATCATATCCACTGGAAGTGCAGGCCTCCTCTGTGAATTTCTGATCCGTAGAGAATGCACCCACTGCTCTTGCACTGTCTCTTTACCCAGGTAAAGGAGCTCATGACTCATTTTCGTTCAAACTCCGTGATCTCCAGCTAGAAGACACACAGATTGCAAGGTCCTCAACCAGATCCCAGGCTGCACACTCACACTGCACTCCTGCCATCTGGCTGGTATCCAGTCTGAATTTCATTTGTGACCAAGGAGTTTGTGGTTTTCCTGTGTTCAAAGCCCAGAACTGTCTTCTGTCCAAACTGATGAACTAGGTCATGACCTGCTCTAGTTTTCAGGCCTTTAAAAATCTATCTTGATGATGATGTCTTCCAAAGACACATGCTGGAATTATATATCCAACTGCCTATTTCACAGTTGGTGTCTACTGAGTATACATTATGCTGAAATCAAAAGCATTTTAATTGCAACTTTTAAACAACGTATCCACATGAGAAGACATTTTGAAAAAGTTCATGAAACTCTCCAATGAAAAACTGACTAAAAAATAATGCTTAATAGATGACCTTTGGTTAAAAGAAATGAGAGGAAAAAAGGATTTTGTAAATTGAAATGAGTTATTCAAAATAGTTACTGGTTCATAAGTTTGTCAAATATGGCTTTCGCTCAGATGAAGAGAGAGATACAAAAAAGTAATATTGAAAACATTATTGATGATTTTGCTTCCATTAAAGCCAGGAACTTAAAGTACTGTTGTGGCATAAAGAAAATATTTGAATTTGATGTGAGTTGAAGACTTATACATTTTAAAACATTTTCCAACCAATGAACATGACAGGAGAAATTAACCATTTCTATTAATGTTCAATGAAATAATTTTCCCTGTACTAAGGAGCTTCTTTTGAAGTCTCAGTTTTGTCCCCAAGTCTTCCCACTGGAGGGTCCCAATATCTAGTAGATTCCCATCCAGATTGTAGATACCTTTCCCCTTTCCCTGAATTACTCCTTTGCCCCATAAACAAGGGCTTCCCTTGTGGCTCGGCTGGTCAAGATCTGCCCGCAGTGAGGGGACCTGGGTTCAGTCCCTGAATTGGGAAGCTCTCCTGGAGAAGGGAAAGGCTACCCACTTCAGTATTCTGGCCTGGAGAATTCCATGGACTGTATAGTCCATGGGGTCGCAAAGAGTCAGACACGACTGAACGACTTCCACTCACTCCAAAACAACCCTGAATCTGAAAACATACCACAACATGCTGTGATTTCCAGCCGTCAATCGCGGCATTCAAGGGCACCAGTGTGAACCGCTCTGGCTAAAATCTTCTCCCAGGAAGGGGAGGATGGACGCAATGGTAGCTTATCTAGAATTTGGAGGTGCAGAAATCAAAGGCTCTGAGCGACGCGGCGCAAAGCTCGCCTGGGCAGTGGGGCCCTAAAAGGAAGTTTCCTCTCTGTTCCCGCGGCCCCAAGCTCTCCCTGGGCCCCGGCGGCGCCTCGCTCCGGTCGTGGCTCCTGCCCACGGCCACCCGCGAGTTCTCCCCGTGGATCTGATGCCCCAGGGGGCAGCCCTGCAGGCGGGTCCCGCTGGGTGGGCAGTGCGGGTCTGTCAGTTACTGAGAGATCGGGCGCCCCCTCCCGGCCGCTGGGGCGCAGCAAAAGGAGTTTGGAGGGCTCCGGAGTTAAGCACAGGACCTGAACCATCTCACAGAGGCCCAGGTGAAGTGCTGAATTTCTGCACTCCTGGTCTCCCTGCTGATGGCAACGGGGAGGCTCTGCTCCATCCCTCACATTTCACCTGTTAGCATAGGTCGTCTTCTATTCTTTTTGACATTTGCCAAATTCATATAATTTGGAAGCAAAAGTTTGTTGCTGAACCACGAAAGACACCTGGATTCTTGGCCTCCGGAGGAGAATTCAATCCAGGGCCAGTGACGAGGCTTGATCGCTCAGCACTTTTGTGTAATAAAGTTTTATTAAAGTATAACAGAGATAGAGAAAGCTTCTGACATAGACATCAGAAGGGGGCAGTAAGAGTGCCCCATGCTACTCTTCAGCCAGATGTTATATAGCTACTAGCAGTCTGCTAATTAGAGAATGGAAATGTCTCAAAACTCAGAGAATGGCACCGGGCCCCTCACCCACAACATGCATTGAGACAACATTGGCACCAGGTGAGTCATCCCCGGCCACAAAATGATGGACGTGAATCTTGAAGAAAGGCAGATTTCCAAACAAATATACAGTTTCATTAACACAGATTAGGAGAACAGTGTATGAGTATAACATACTGGTTTGTCAAGTCGGTTCTGAGCCTTTGGGTGGAACTGACTTAAACACAGAGTCTAGGGTAAATACACAGTACATTAACAGCTTAAGACAAACATTTCCAGAAGAAAAGTGCATTGGTTAGCTCAAGGTTTGGGAAAGGTTAAGTTCGGGTGGAACCAGGTGTCATTATGGCAACACAGAATTTTAAGAGAAATCTCTTTTTAAATTTGTATAGAGAAGTGAAGTCGCTCAGTCATGTCTGAGTCTTTGCAATCCCATGGACTGTAGTCTACCAGGCTTCTCTGTCCATGGGATTTTCCAGGCAAGAGTACTGGAGTGGGTTGCCATTTCCTTCTCCAATGCATGAAAGTGAAAAGTGAAACTGAAGTCGCTCAGTCATGTCCGACTTAGCGACCCCATGGATTGCAGCCTTCCAGGCTCCTCCATCCATGGGATTTTCCAGGCAAGAGTAAAGAGATTAAAAATGTCTCACGCTTGCAGCCTGCTTCCTCTGTTTGGAGACCCCCAGTTTTCCTGTCTGTTACCCTCTCAAAAGCACTAAGTATTTTTTTTAATTACAGTCACAAAAGCCATCAGCTTGGTGTTTTCTACAGAGGATTCACTGAAATGTTTCTAACCCAATCTCCTGCTGGAGTCAAAACTCATAAGGATCTTGTCCATCATGTATCCCCAATTTATGGTGAGGATTCATTGCACAATCTATATGAATCATCCTGACCAGTTAAATATGATTATTTTATAATTATTAGAATTATTATTTTGTTGATCACATTTAGACTGTCAGTAATAACTACCAGTTGATAATTTCATTTTGCTTATTATACAAAATAATCAGATACGTTGTAAATTGCTCAGCTTATCTAGAATTTGGAGGTAGATGTGAACTAATGGAAATAAGAGGTTTGTCACATCGAGGTATGAAACAACAAGGGTGCATCTTGTGTTAGAAATAAACTAGGAAATTAAGTGAGCGCTCAGTGCACGCAGCGGGCGCAGGCGTCACAGTCTAGATAAGCAGTTTGGAATCTGACATGTTAGGTTTTGAAAAATGGATTTGCCATTTCATTCTTAGATTATTTTATTCCAATAAAGTCTTAGCAGGAGGCTCTTCGAAACAAAACTATTAACTCAGTTTCAACTATGCTGGAAGTATTGCGTGAGTCCCTCACAAAGGCTAAGGAGTTTGTAGTTGTTGTCACTGTCGTTTTTGATAAACACTGATAGTCTGTGAAATTTTTCTGGCAGGTCCTTGGTAATCATGTCCACGGTAGTCTTGTAACATTTAATTAGCAATCAATTCAGGATGGAGGTGCCATAAAAAGTGAGGGCAGCATCAGGGAACATGTTCTTACTCCTCACTAATATCAAGAATGAAATATATGCTAATGAATCCTTGCCATAAACACAATACCTTGGTATCTCCTTACTACCATGTTACAGACTGAATGTGTGTGCGTTCCCCAAATTCATGTATTGAAACCCTCCCCGTTGACTTCCCTGATGGTCCAGGGGCCAGGACTCCATGCTCCCAAAGCAGGGAGCCTGAGCTGGATCTCTCGCCAGGAAACTAGATTCTGCATGGCAAGCAGGACTTCCCATGGCTTACGTAAAGATCCTGCATGAAGCAACCAAGATCCAAGAACGAGCATACATCGACTAAGACATGCCACAGCCAAATAAACACATGAAATAAATATTTTAAAAATTCTTTACAAACCCACAGAAACCCAACCCAACAATGTGATAGTACCGAGAGCTGGAATATTAGGGAGATCATGAGGGTTAGTAATCAATAAAATTCAGGTATTATTTTTAATGTCATAGTTACTATTAGCTAGACTAAGATCAGGCTCTTTTGGAATCATTTAATTCCCTTTCATTCTAGTTATTTCAAAGCATATTCTCTTTGCCCAGGTGGATTTATCACCTACGCAGATGATCAGCAAGGCTGGTCTCGTCAGCCCTGCCAGAGAGCATTAGTGTTCGAGCAACTGGGGCTCTGATTGCCTGTCTCTGGTGAGCTGGTGAGTGTGACTTCTTCCTCCTGCCCTTATACTGACCACATGCTGATTCAAGAAAAGAAAAATTAGGTGGCTGGTCTTACAAAGCTGACGGCAGTCAACAGATCAAGGGCTTGTCCTTCTTTGCGCTTCTGTAAGAAGCAGCCCTGTCCCAGCCTTTCTGCTGTTCATATTGGCCTCATCGTTTCCCTCTGCCTCAGACTTGTCTCCAGCTGTGCTGCACTGAAGTTTGCTAACTCAGAACACGTCACTGGGTCAGGGGAAAACCACTTCCCTTCTTTCATATTCATGACATTGAGACTTACCCTTGTTTTGTGTTGCCCACACAAAAAAATGTGCAATTTTACTTTCTAGAAAAGTTGCAAAGAGAAACAAAAAAACTAACGTCTTGAAAGGGATAGAGATGCAGCCCCTCTGGCTTCTTCACTTCCCTTTGTTGTTCTCACATCATCATCAATTACAACCGCAACAGGAGCAATGAGACAAACCTTGTCCAATAAGTCAGTCAGTGCAGTTCAGTTCAGTCGCTCAGTCGTGTCCGACTCTTTGCAACCCCATGAACTGCAGCGTGCCAGGCCTCCCTGTCCATCACCAACTCCCAGATCCTACCCAAAATAAGTCACTAAGTGAATATAAAAAGTTTAAATGAAAAATTACAGTCAAGGAAAGAAGACTATTTCTCCTGATCAAGTAGTCTGGGTCTCACTGCCCTGCATTCTCAGAGGAACAGAGATGCCTGGTGGAATCAACTGCCTGAATGAACAGCTGTAACTCACTAGATTCCGTGACATAAGCTTCCAATAACAGCCTGCCCTAAGGGAGGGAGTCCAGCAGGTGAGCAAGGGGACTCTGTCACTCCAGAGGACAGGGGGTGGCTCCATGTGATCTCTCCTGTGTGAGTGAGGTGCTGCTGGGCAAATACAATCAATTATCCTGGAATTAGAGTCTCCCCACCCATTTTATCTGAGAAGAACCAGAATTCTTGGTAGGCGTATTGGCTGGGCCAGCAAAGGACAATAGGTCTCCAGTACGAAAACGGTGGAACACAAGCCTGATGTCTGTAATAGTCCTGACTTTGTGGTTCCCTGAAGCACAACCACATGGACCTGCAGGGACGTGTTCTAGAAGGAAGAGAAACATGAGGGAGCTCATGGACTCATAATAATCAGCCTCTTCTCTAAATCAGACACTAAAGAAAACCCATCCTTTGTTTCAAACAGTTTATTTGCTAGAGTGACCTGGTAAATCCCTGATAAATACAGAGCCTGCCTTCCAAAGTAAAGGAAGAAACAGAAATTGAGCCTAGGATCAGGGCCAAAAATGTGTTCATGGAACAGAGAAGAGCTACATTTACACATGAAGGAGAAAGAGTGGTAATGTTTGTACTTAGAAACCTACATCATTTCTGATGTCTGACAAAGACCTTTCTCATTTGATTGAAAAATATCCATTTGGATGGGTACATTTGAAGTTATTGGGAAACAGATAAAATTAATAGTTTAGACTGATGACAATTCCTTTGACCATATTCAGAATACATAAATGAAAATCAAAAAAGGAAGCAAAAGTGCATAGAAATGACTAGAAAATGAAAACTACCATGTTCCCTATTTAATAGCCTCGCTTAGAAAGCCTGGCATCAGAGAACCTACCTCAAGGTTCCACCAGACACCATCTCAGCCAGCCCAGCAGCAGCCTCATCTTCCCCATGGCCTTCGTGCTCTCTCTACTCATGGCCCTGGTGCTGGTCAGCTATGGCCAGGGAGGATCCCTGGGCTGCGACCTGTCTCAGAACCACGTGCTGGTTGGCAGGAAGAACCTCAGGCTCCTGGGCAAAATGACGAGACTCCCCCCTCACTTGTGTCTGCAGGACAGAAAAGACTTCGCTTTCCCCCAGGAGATGGTGGAGGGCGGCCAGCTCCAGGAGGCCCAGGCCATCTCTGTGCTCCACGAGATGCTCCAGCAGAGCTTCAACCTCTTCCACACAGAGCGCTCCTCTCCTGCCTGGGACACCACCCTCCTGAAGCAGCTCCGCAAAGGACTCCTGGACCAGCTTGTCGACCTGGATACCTGCCTGGGGCAGGATATGGGAGAGGAAGACTCTGCCCTGGGAAGGATGGACCCCACCCTGGCCGTGAAGAGGTACTTTCAGGGCATCCATGTCTACCTGAAAGAGAAGGGATACAGTGACTGCGCCTGGGAAACCGTCAGAGTGGAAATCATGAGATCCTTGTCTTCATCAACCAGCTTGCAAGAAAGGCTAAGAATGATGGATGGAGACGTGAACTCACCTTGACATGACTCTCACTGATTCAGATGCCCCCATCATCTTTGCACACTCATCTGTGGCCATTTCAGAAGACTCTGATTTCTACTTTACCCACCAAATTGATTGAATTACTTCAGCCAATGCTTTGTCAGTAGTAACTGAAGATATATAAATATTCTTGGCTGCAGGTGCATCAGTCCTGAAGTGAAGACTGCCCTGATTTTATTGTTTGTTTGCTTATTTATTTTGTTATACTTATTCTTTGATCTCCTCCTATTTATTTTTCTATATAAAATATTTTTGTTTATATTGTATTAAAATTTAACAAATACAGTCACATTTTTATTTCATTAAATTTGTAATTTTTTTTATCTATTAAATATTATCAAGGTGAACTTCTTGAATTTTTTACTGTTTTATGTTTAGTTGCTAGGTCAAGTCCGAATCTTTTGGGACCCCATAAACTATAGCCCACCAGGCTCCTCTGCCCATGGGATTCTCCAGGCAAGACTACTGGAGTCTGTTGCCATTTCCAGGGGACCTTCCCAACCAAGGATGGAATCTGGAATCTGCATTTCAGGCAGATTCTTTACTGTCTGATCCACAAGGGAAGACCCTTGGTTGAAAGAAATGAGAGAAAAAGGGATTTTGTAAACTGAAATTAATTATTTATGACAGTTCCTGGATCATCCATTCAGCTCAGTTCAGTCACTCAGTCATCTCTGACTCTTTGCGACCCCATGGACTGCAGCACGCCAGGCCTCCCTATCCATCACCAACTCCCAGAGTCCACCCAAACTCATGTCCATTGAGTCGGTGATGCCATCCAACCATCTCATCCTCTGTCATCCCCTTCTCCTCCGGCCCTCAGTCTTTCCCAGCATCAGGGTCCTTTCAAATGAGTCAGCTTTTCCCATCAGGTGGGCAAAGTATTGGAGTTTCAGCTTCAACATCAGTCCTTCAATGAACACCTAGGACTGATCTCCTTTAGGATGGACTGATTGGCTCTCCTTGTAGTCCAAGGGACTCTCAAGAGTCTTCTCCAACACCACAGTTCAAAAGCATCAATTCTTCGATGCTCAGCTTTCTTTACAGTCCAGCGCTTACATCCATACATGACCACTGGAAAAACCATAGCCTTGACTAGACGGACCTTTGTTGACAAAGTAACATCTCTACTTTTTAATATGCTGTCTAGGTTGATCACAACTTTCCTTCCAAGGAGTATGCTTCTTTTAATTTCATGGCTGAAATCACCATCTGCAGAGATTTTGGAGCCCCCAAAAATAAAGTCTGACACTGTTTCCACTGTTTCCCCATCTATTTCCCATGAAGTGATGGGACCAGATGCCATGATCTTCGTTTCCTGAATGTTGAGCTTTAAGCCAACTTTTCACTCTCCTCTTTCACTTGCAAGAGGCTCTTAGTTCTTCTTCACTTTCTGCCATAAGGGTGGTGTCATCTGCATATCTGAGGTTATTGATATTTCTCCCCACAATCTTGATTCCAGCTTGTGCTTCTTCCAGCCCTGCATTTCTCATGATGTACTCTGAGTATAAGTTAAATAAGCAGGGTGACAATATACAGCCTTGACATACTCTTTTTCCTATTTGGAACCAGTCTGTTGTTCCATGTCCAGTTCTAACTGTTGCTTCCTGACCTGCATACATACAGGTTTCTCAAGAGGCAGGTCAGGTGGTCTGGTATGCCCATCTCTTGTAGGATTTTCCACAGTTTATTGTGATCCACACAGTTAAAGGCTTTGGCATAGTCGATAAAGCAGAAAGAGATGTTTTTCTGGGATTCTCTTCTTCTTCAATGATCCAGCAGATGTTGGCAATTTGATCGTTGGTTCCTCTGCCTTTTCTAAAACCAGCTTCAACACTGGAAGTTCACGGTTCACATATTGCTGAAGCCTGGCTTGGAGAATTTTGAGCATTACTTTACTAGCATATGAGATATGTGCAATTGTGAGGTAGTTTTAGCATTCTTTGGCATTGTTAGTGAAATATGGCATTCACGCAATGAAGTCAGATAAACTAGGAAACAGTTTTGCAAACATTACTGATGATAATGTTTCCACTGAAGCCAAGAACTTAACATTTTGTTTGGTCTTAAAGAAAATGTCTTAACTTGATATTTAAGACTTATAAAGTGTAAGTTGCTCATAATTACTTATAAATTGTAAGAGTCTGCCTGCAATGCAGGGGTCCCCGGGTCGATGACTGGGTCAGGAAGATTCCCTGGAGAAGGACTAGGCTCCCCACTCCAGTATTCTGGGGCTGCCCTAATAGCTCATCTGGTAAAGAAGCTGCCTGCAGTGCGGGAGACCTGGGCTCCGTTCCTGGGTGGGGAAGATCCCCTGGAGAACGGAATGCCTACCACTCTAGTATTCGGGCCTGGAGAACTCCATGGACTGTATAATCCGTGGGGTCACAAAGAGTCAGACGTGACTGAACGACTTTCACTATACATTTTGAAATCTTTTTTAACCAATTAAGACTGCAAGAGAAATTAACCATTTATATTAATATTAAATGTAATACTTTTCAGTCTCAGTCTTGTCCCCAAGTCTTCCCACTGGAGGGTCCAAATATCTCCTAGATTCCTGGACAGACTTCACGTGCCTTTCCCTTTCCCTGAATCCCTGAAAGAACTAGTCTTTCTCCACAGAAACAATCTTGAATTTCAAAATACTTCACAACATCCTCTGATTTCCAGCCATCAATCACAGCATAAAGGGCACCAGTGTAAACCGCTCTGGCCAAAATCTCCTCCTAGGAAGGGGAGGGTGGACATGAGGGCAGGTGCAGAAATCTGAGGATCAGAGCAAAGTAGCATTAAAGCTCCCCTGGGCGGTGGGACCGAAAAGGAAGCTTCCTCACTGCTTCCGCGGCCCCAGGGGCTCCCAGGGCTATGGTGGCGCCTCGCAGGGGTCAAGGCTCTTGACAGGGACTCCTCGGTTCTCCCCTGGATCCTGCGCAGGAGTTCGCGGCGCTGGACCTGGAGGCGCGTCCGGTCCATTACTGAGAGTTCAGGTGCACATCCCGGCCGCTGGGGCGCAGCGAAGGGAGCTTGGAGGACCTGGCTTAGTGCAGGACCTGAGCTGTTTCACTGAGACCCAGGTGAAGTGCTGAATTTCTGAAACTCTGGTCTCCCTGCTGATGGCAACCGGGATGCTCTGCTCCATCCCTAATGTTTCACCCCTTAGCATATGTCGTCTTCTATTCTTCCAGTCATTTCCCATATTCATGTATTTGGTAGCATCAGGGGCTTCCCTAGCGGCTCAGTCAGTAAAGCGTCTGTCTGCAATGCAGGAGACCCGGGTTCGATCCCTGGAGAAGGAAGTGGCACCCCACTCCAGTATTCTTGCCTGGAAAATCCCATGGACTGTGGAGCATGATAGGTTACCGTCCGTGGGGTCACAAAGAGTCGGACACGACTGAGTGACTTCACTTCACTTCACTTCACTTGGCAGCATTAAGTGTTTTTAACCTAAATCCACGAGAGCTCTATCAGCTTGGTGTTTTCTACAGTTCTCATTGTTTAGTTGCTATGTCTTATTCGACTCTTTGTGACCCCATGGTCTGTAGCCTGCCAGGCTTCTTGTATGGGATTTCCCAGACAATACTGGAGTGCCTTGCCATTTCCTCCTCCAGAGGACCTTCCCAATCCAGGCATCTAACACCCCTCTCCTGCATGGACACGTGGATTCTTTAATCCACTGAGAGATTCTTTCCCACCAGGGAAGCCTGTTTCCTACAGAGACTCACTGAAATGTTTGTAATCCAGTCTCTTATTCTCAAGGGTCTTATCTATCATGCATCTCAAATTTGTGGTGACGGTTAATTGAGCATCTATATGAATCATCTTGGATGGTTAAATATGATTCTTTTTAATTATTAGAAATATTAATTTTGTCAGTCACATTTAGACTCTCAGAAAGAATTACCAGTTGATAATTTCATTTTGCTTATTACATAAAATAATCAGGATTCTTTGTCAGTTGCTCAATTCATCTAAAAATCTGGAGGTAGACGATAAACTAATGAAAATATAGAGTACTGTAACAGCAAGGTATGGAAAACAAAGGCACACGTGTGTTAGTGAAATAGGAAAATAAGCGATGGTTCAATACAGACAATTTGCACAGGTGTTTATGGAATGGATGGGGAGGGGGAATACGGAATTTGACATAATAGGTTTTGAAACCTGGACTTGCCATTTTCTCATTCGATTGTTTTATTCAAATCAAGTCTTAGCAGGTGGCTCCTGGAAATGAGAATATTTACAACTCAGGTTCAACTATGTTGGAAGGATTGAGTGTCCCTTTGAAGGGCTAAGGAATTTGTAGTTGCTGTCAATGTCATTTTTTATAAAGACTGAAAGTCTGTGGAATTTGTTTGGCAAGTTCTTGGTAATCATGTGCACAGTAGCATTGTAACATTTCATTAGGAATCAATTCAGGATGAATGAGCCATAATGAGGGATGACAGCATCAGGGAATGTGTTCTCCTCAAACAAATATCAAGAATGAAACATAGTCTAATGAATCTGCAATAAACACAATGCCTGGGTATCTTCTTGTTATCATGTTACAGGTTGAATGTGTGTGTGTTCCCCCACCATGTGATCATATCAGGAGGTGGGATATTAGAGAAATCATTAGGGTCAGAGGAGATTATGAGGGGGGATTCCTCATGCACAGGATTACTGTCTTCATGAGGCTCACAAGACTCTTTGCTTTGTCTCTGCTCTCCACCATGTGAGGACATAGAGACACGCTGGCAGTCTGCAACCCAGAAGAGGGTTCTCACCAGAATTCCACCCTGCTGGCACCCTGATCTCACACTTGCAGCCCCCAGGACTGTGACAAATAAACTATCACTGATGAGCCACCAGGCGCTGGGACCTTGTTAGAGCAGCCTTAACCAAGACGCAGGGAATGGCACATTTAGCTCCGGCAGTTCACTAGTTGAGGTTGTATGGAAATATTTCATGTTCAAAGCATACATGACAGGGAAGAAACTGTCATGTGTAACTATTCTCAATCCCCTTCTTCAGAAAGAAAACTGATAATCTGCGTTCACAAGTAAAAACCATAGAGTCTGAATCAGAGAGAATGATGGCCCACCTGAAGGACATCTAAAGGACATTAAGAGCACTGATGAAAGAAAGGAAACAGCAAGAGAAATGAGGCAACAGGGAAAAATGTCCTGCCTTCTGGTTCTTCCCGAGGGATAATGGGGAAAACATACCTAAAATAATTTTTATTTTAATATATTTTGAAAAACACTTGGATATTTAAAAAATCATTTAACCGTTTAGCCAATTGTTCCCTATCCATGGCTGGATCCAAATATTTGCATGAACCATTCCTTTAATCAGTAACCAGTCAGAGAGGCGGCAGTGAAATTAACCAATTTGCTTAACTTCATGTTTTGGTGAAAGTCAGTAAATTTCAGTATCTTGAGAATTAAAATATTTCCCCTTAATTCCTGAGTTTTCCTGCCAACTTGTTCAAGAAGAAATCTGTTGCTTTCATGTTCTAAATTTTTTTTTTCCTGTGATCCATGAATAGGCCAGGAAATATTTTTTTTTAGTTTAATCTGTACAGGGATAAATATTCTGAAGGCAGGAAGTAACAGCTCCCCGGTCCTTGGCGCTGGTGGTGGCCGTGCTCTGACTCACCCCCAGGACATCCTGGACACCTTCCAGGGGTCCCATCACCACCACCAGGTTCCCTGTCTCTGAGCTGTGGCTGGATGGTGCCAGAAGGGACCTGAATCGGTAAAATCGACCCCAACTTGCTGACTCCTCACCTGAAGCCCTTCAGTAAATGGAATCCTTCTGGAAAATAAACCACAAAGCTCTAGGGAAGGCTTGGAAAATGCAAGGTTCTGAGCTTCCAACCAGAGAACACTGTCGCTGGCAGGGCTACAAGGCTCCCTCTTCAGCCCTCAGCACGGTGAAAACAAAGAGTTTCTCCCCCCAACAGTAAATCAGGATCAAAAGACTCGCTGAGGATGCTGTGCCCTGATGGTCTGCAGAGCCCAGAACTGCAAACTCTCCAAAGTGGGCATCCCAAAGGAACCCAAGAGAAAGAGCTCTTTGGCCCTCCTACAGCTGTCTGGAGAAGTGCGCTGTCCAGGGCTCAAGGGAAGGATATTTTATTGCTATTTTTGAGTTGCTAAATCCTGTGCTCAATCCTGTCTGACTCTTTGCAACCCCATGGACAGCAGCACGCCAGGGTTCCCTGTCCTTCACTATCTGCTGGAGTTTGCTCATATTCATAACCACTGAGTTGGTAATGCCATCCAACCATTTCCTCCTCTATCGCCCTCTTCTCCTCCTGCCCTCAGTCTTCCCCAGCATCAGGGTCTTTTCCAATGTGTTGGCTCTGTACATCAGATAGCCAAAGTACAGGGCTTCCCTGGTAGCTCAGATGGTAAAGAATGTACCTGCAAGTGCGGGAGACTCGGGTTTGATCCCCGGGTCAGGAAGATCGCCGGAAAAGGGAATGGCAACCTACTTCAGTATTCTTGCCTAGAGAATTCCATGGACAGAAGAGCAACTGGCTGGCTACAGTCCATGGGGTCACAAAGATGAGACACGACTAAGCAACTAACGTTTACTTACTTATTGCAGCTTCAGCTTCCTTATCAATCCTTCCAATGATTTTCAGGGTTGTTTTCTTGACTGGTTTGATCTCCTTGCTATCCAAGGGACTCTCAAGAGTCTTCTCCAGCACCATAATTTGAAAGTATTGATTCTACTGCACTCAGCCTTCTTTATGTTCCCCCTCTCACATCCATACAAGCCCATTGGAAATACCATAGCTTTGACTATACAGACGTTTGTTGTCAAAGCGATGTTTACTCTTTTTCACATGCTGTCTAGTTCTGTCATAGCTTTTCTTCCAAGGAGCAAGTGTCTTTTAATTTTGTAGCTGCAGTCAATGTCCACAGTGATTTTGGAGACCAAGAAAAGAAAATTTGTCATGGTTTCCACTCTTTCGCCATCTATTTGCCATAGATGTCAGAAGCTTAGGTGTTTTGATGTTGAGTGTTATGCCAGCTTTTTCAGTCTCCTCTTTTACCTTCATCAAGAGGCTCATTAGTTCCTCTTCACTCTCCACCATTGGATTGGTATCATGGTATTTTATTATTTATTCCTATCAAGGTTGTTAAGAACATCTATAAGCATGTCAATAGCTAAACAGAAAGCAATGTTATAAAACTGAGATGAATATTCAGCAGACAGGGAATTAAAAATTGATTTCTAAAAGGAAACAAAGTTAAAGTACTTCAAAATAAATATGAAGAAAAATAACCTAAGATTTTCAATGATTTTGAGTTTTGAAAGATTTTTAAGTCTATCCATATTGTGGCATTATTATATATTTTTATATGAATTTCATATGAATATGTAATTTGGTATATTACTATTTATATAAGTAAATATTCTCCATTACAAGTAGTTCTGCAAATTCATTCATAAAGTTAAATAAAATTCAACAGCTTTTACATTTAATATACACCTTTCATTTTATGGAATTGTTAAACCTAAGGTGAATACAAGAAGGAGTTTTGCATTTTTTTCCCTATGTATAAAGATATGCATGGAGTACAAAGATGGATCCACAGCATAACTGTGTTGTCAAAATTTCATGGTGGGGGTAATTAAGACAAAAATCTCAGAAGACTTTGTCAATAGGGGAAGGGAAGGCAATAATGAAAAGAATGTTTGCTAAACACTATCCTAACCTATTTGGAGAGTGCAAATTGAAAAGCAAAAACAAAAGTAGAAAGTATGAGGGAACTTTCAGGAAATGGAAACCATGGGCTCCTATTTAAGACACAGGCTTGAAGGAAGGGCCTCAGAGAACCTAGAGAGCAGGTTCACAGAGTCAGCCACCGCCCCAGGCCAGAAGCATCTGGAAGGTCCCTGATGGTCGCAGCCTGGTCCTTACTCCTGGCTCTGCTGCTGCTCAGCTGCAACGCCATCTGCTCTCTGGGCTGCCACCTGCCTCACACCCACAGCCTGGCCAACGGGAGGGTCCTGATGCTCCTGCGACAACTGAGGAGGGTCTCCCCTTCCTCCTGCCTGCAGGACAGAAAAGACTTCGCATTCCCCCAGGAGGCGCTGGGTGGCAGCCAGTTGCGGAAGGCTCAAGCCATCTCTGTGCTCCACGAGGTGACCCAGCACACCTTCCAGCTCTTCAGCACAGAGGGCTCGGCCGCCGCGTGGGACCAGAGCCTCCTGGACAAGCTCCGCATTGCTCTGGATCAGCAGCTCATTGACCTGCAAGCCTGTCTCAGGCAGGAGGAGGGGCTGCGAGGGGCTCCCCTGCTCAAGGAGGACTCCAGCCTGGCTGTGAGGAAATACTTCCACAGAGTCACTCTCTATCTGCAAGAGAAGGGACACAGCCCTTGTGCCTGGGAGGTTGTCAGAGCAGAAGTCATGAGAGCCTTCTCTTCCTCAAGAAACTTGCAGGAGAGATTCAGGAGCAAGGACTGACACACACCTGGTTCAACACGGAAATGATTCTCATGGACCAACAGACCACACTTCCTCCTGCGCTGCCATGTGGAAGACTCTCATTTCTGCTGTCATCATGCATTGAATTGAATCAATTTGTCAAATGATTTCAGGAATATTAAGCGACATCATGATATACTCTACAGGCACTACCCTGTCGCAGATACTCAAGATGATCCATCTACTTATTTATCTACTTGGACATTTATTTATCTAATTTAATATTTATCTATATAGAAAGAATTAAATTATTTTGTTCATAAAATTATGTATGTATACTTAAGGGAAAAATATATTTTGTATATATTTATATATATTTTTAATATATTTATTTATTAAATCTTACTATAAAAAACTTCCTGTGTTTTTCTTTAAAAAAGAAACATCAAGACTGAATGTGCAACTTTATTAAAGATTGCACTTTACAATTCCTTCACCCATCTTTGTGATTTGCACATTACAAGTAAATATATACTATCTCTAGCCAGGTTGTGTGTTGCTCTCATGATGTAGACATGAACATAATTAATCCAATCATTTTTGTAACTTTGATTTTTTTTAATGGAAAGTAACCTAAAAAACAATAATGAGTTAATTTAAAATAAAATGTTAACTATTTTTAAAATAGTATAATTAGTAGTAGAAATGACTATCAGTTAGCTTGAATGCTACAATGAAAGGGAGGAAAATGGAATTCCTCAGGTAGAAGGTGGATCAAGCTGTGAGAGGATGTAAAAACAAAAGGTAACTACTTATAGTAGACATTTCAGTGCAAATGTTCAATGGATATTGGAGATGGCAATTTACAAGCAATTTCATAAAGTGTAAGGCATAACAGGACAAATAGGACAAGAGTACAGATGAGAAAAGGACTTAAAATGGAGCCCTATGACCTCAGTCTTAAAAGGGAGGGAATGCCCCAAAGGAAGCATGATGGAACGGCCATGTGTTAACAGCACAAGAGGGCAGTGGGATAAGGGAACCCAGGAGATCAGCTCTGCAGGTCAGCTTCTTCATCTTTAATATGGGGACATGAGTGTCATTTTCATACAATTACTGTTTGGATTCAGTGAGTCCATATCACACAAGAGGCATCACGCGCTCCTGGCAGAAATCATCAGGCCCATGAGAATCACGGAGTGGCTGCCCTCAGGGAGGAGACAGGACAGCCACCCTGAGACAGCGCCTGGAGGGCAGCATGGAAAGGTGCTGACAAAGGTATTTTCTTTTCATCTTGGGTGCTAGTTTCAGAGTGCTTTCAGTGTGAGGACTTTTCTTTGCTGTATGCTGAAGAGAATTCCAATTTCTGGGTTTCATACTTCTAAAAGCATTTCTATGAGTTTGCAAGAAAGTCTTTGAGAAAGTAAGATTAGTAGAAAATGCTTTGATCTAAGACAAACATGAATAATAGGGAAAGAATAGAAATCTCATATCAATGCAGATAATCAAATACACGAAGAGGCAGGAAGCAAAGAGCAGGGGCTGTGAAGTGTATGGTTTTGCTCTCCAGTCCTGGGCTGTCCCGGGTTGGATCCTAGTTCTCTTTTCCACAAAGTCCCTTGTCCATACTTGCTGGTCATGTCACCTCCTGGAGCCTCTGCATTGCTACTGAAAGACCAAAACCCAAAGAGTTCAGAAGCCAATTTTTGTCCTTCTTGTACTATAAAAGTAAGAAACTTTATTAATGAATGAAGTGTTTGGTTTTCTGCAGCCTCCAAGGGGACTCACGCCGAGGGGCGCCTTCCAGGATTGCTGCTGCTAGTGCCCTTGTCCCCACAGGAAGCCCCTGCTGACCCACCTCCACAGGAGACTCCTCCTTTAGCATGTAGGTCTGGTTTGGTGTCCTGTGGGGTCCCTGCTCCTTTCCACTGGGTCATGGTGCACTCAAGATTCTGTTTGTCCCCTTTGAGAGTGGAGTCTTTTTCCAACAGTCCTGTAATTAAATCCCACTGGCCTTCAGAGTCAAATTCCTTGGGTATACCCAGTCCCTTTGCCAGATCTGCAGGCTTGGAAGCATGGCATAAGGCTCAGAGCATTCACAACAGTGGGAGGACTGTTTTGGTATTATTGTTTTCCCGTTTGTCAGTTTCCCATCTGGCAGGTATGGGACTTATTTTTATTGTGATTGAGCGCCTCCTTCGTCTCGTTACAGTTTCTTCTTTGTCTTTGGACGTGGGGAATCTTTTATGGGTGGGCTCCAGAGTCCTCCCGTGGATGGTTTTCAACAGCTAGCTGCGATTTCAGTGCTCTCACAGGAGGAGATGAGTGCTTGTCCTTCTATTCTGCCATTTTGAACCAGAAGCTAAGACAAAACTTTGATATTTCACCATCTGAAATAGGCTGAACTATCTCATGCACACGACCATATCTTTTATTCACAGCCATGGACGTACTTTGGCTGAGATTTGAACAGAGGGTTAATTACTGGAAATAGGTATGTTGCCTGTCATCAAATAGTATGATTTTTTAAGAAAGATCTTCAAAATCAAATGTCAATGTGCTGTACAGATAATAATGTTATTGAGGCATATCCAAGTTCCTGCAGTAACAAGTCAGGGTTCATTTATAAAAACTGATCAGCAAAGATCCCACCAATTTATACATTTCCCATATTTCAACTTTTATTATTTTAAGAATTTCTTATAGTCTGTAGGTTACAAGATCAAAGTCTTTCTTTTCATTTTAAACTCCCCTCCCCCACACACATCCTCCATCCAGACCTTCAGAGAGTCCCTTAAATGGGGAGGAATTGACTCCCCAGAGCAGGAGCATGTCTCCATTTCTTATTCCCACCCAGTATCCTGCACAATGGTAGGATACTACTGGTCCTCAGGGTTGTCAATAAAAGTTTAAGTGTAACAATGATAATAATAAGAATGATAAGCTTAAAAGAGTTTTACCAGTTAAACTGTTCAAATACGACAATCTTCCTACATTCTTTGCGGGTTACTTTTGTCTTCCCAGGTGACCAGTATATTTGTTACCTGGGCATCTCTTTAGTTCTCCCTCAATTTCCTGCATCATTTAGTCCAGTCGATTCTCCTGTCTTTGCTACAGTTTTCTCAGCTTTAAAAAAGGGATATGAGAGTGGATATACGTGTATTTATAGTTGATTTACATTGTTGTACAGCAGAAACCAGCACAACATTGTAAAGCAATTTTTCTCCAATTAAGAACAAAATAGGGATAACAGGAATACTGTAGTCCATTAATATATCATCTCATGTTCTGTACTCTATATGATGTTAATATAACAACTTACACAATTATCTTAAATGAGTAGATGATATAAAGCATCAGGGACACATTAAACAGCTGTGAGAGTTGTTAGTGTGACAGGTGTATACAAAGCTTTCGCCATTATTTCATGTCTACCCTAGAGATGATTATGCCATATCTGTGACTTGCTCAACTCTAATTTTTAATGCAAAAATTCAGCCTCTGCAAATTAGAATAGGTTAATCTTTTCTAGTATTGTATAAAGCATATCTACACTTCTTGAAATTTTACTAACAAATAAAATAATCTCATGACTGTACCAAGCACACCGAGATATTTAGTAGGCATCAGATCAACATGCAACCAGTTCCTTTGGCATATAAGATGCTTATTAAGTAGCAAATGGTATATTAAATGTAAACCTACATTATGCTGAAATAAAAAACATCCTGATTATGAATTTTAAAGCAACTTATCTATATGAAATGACATTTTAAAAAGTTAATAAAACTCTCCAATGAAAAATTATGTACAAATTTGAAAGCTTAACATGAGTTCCTTAGTTAAAAGAAATGAGAAGAAAAGAAGATTTTGAAAACTGAAATTAATTACTTTAGGTAGTTACTGGGTCATACGTGGTCAAATATGGCTTTCGCTCAATTGAACTGAGATGAACAAAGAAGTAATTCTGAAAACATTACAGATCATTTTGCTTCCACTGAAGCCAGGAACTTAAAGTCTTGTTTTAGCATAAGGAAAATATTTAAACTTGGTGTGAGTTTAAGATTTATCTATACATTTAAAAATATTTTTCAACTACTTGAACGTTGCAGGAGAAATTGCCATTTATATTAAATAAAATCATTTCCCCTTTCCCCAGGGGCTCCTGTAAGACTGGCTTGTCCTCAAGTCTTTCCAACGCGTGGTCCCAATATCTAGATTACTGTCCAGAATGTAGATGCCTTTCCCCTTTCTCCAAATTAGTCTTTTCCCCCCAAAACAACCCGGAATCTGAAAATGTACCACAACATGCTCAGATTTCCAGCCATTAATTACAGCATAAACAGGCACCAGTGTAAACCGCTCTGGCTAAAATCTCCACCCAGGAAGGTGAGGATGTATGCAGGGGCGGGTGCAGAAATCAAAGGCTCTGAGCAAAGCCACTGAAAGGCTCCCCTGGGCAGTCTGGCCCAAAAAGGAAGGTTAGTCACTGCTCCTGGGGCCCCGTGCACTCCCTGGGCCCCAGCAGCACCTAGCTCAGCTGGAGGCTCCTGCCTACAGGGACTCCCCGGTTCTCCACGTGGAATTGGCGCTGGACCTGGAGACAGGTGTGCTGGGCGAGCAAGGCCAGTTGGTCTGTTGCAGGGAGTTCTGTGGTGCCCTCCCGGTCGCTGGGGTGCAGGGAAGGTTGAGCTGTAGCCCTCAGTTTCACAGAAATGCTGAGTTTGGGGGGTTCCTGGTCTCCCAGAGGGTGGCAATGGTGATGATCACCATTCTCCAGGGCTGGAGAACACCACCCTCCATGTCATCAGGGATGGGGTTGGCACCTGGTGAGCTTGGCGATGCTGCAGATGTCAGGCTGTGCCAGCCTCTATGCAGCTGTGCCCAGCACCTTCCTGCAAATGAGATCTTTAATAGGCCAGAACTGTCATTTTCTACACTTTTCTCTTTTGTTTCCACTGAAAAGCTTTTCCCTTCTATTCTGGGCATCAGAGAATGTCACAGCTTCAATGCTTCTTTTGTGTTATTACACTGGAAATGAAATATACTCATGGAAAAGTCTCAGTCAAAAAGGAGATATTCATTTACATGAGTCAACTCAGCTTGAAATAAAAACCCAAAGCTCAATCTAACATTCTTCTTTAGTCTAAAAGAGAACTCAGAGGTGTGACTCCATAGTCTATTCTGATAGTTTAAATTGCACCAAGATGAATCCTGTCACAACTCTCTGCATTTCCTTTTTAAGGTCTAATACATAAGGTTTCGATTCTTCAACAATGATTTACAGGACCATAGTTCCCGTTTTCTGATGGTCTACAGGTAACAGTGGCATATTACTCAGTTCAATTCAGTTCAGTCACTCAGTTGTATGCAACTCTTTGCAGTCCCATGGAGTACAGCACGCCAGGCCTCCCTGTCCATCACCAACTCCTGGAGTTCACTCAAATTCATGGGCATTGAGTTGGTGTGCCATCCAAACAACTCATCCTCTGTCGTCCCCTTCTACCCGTAACTTCAATCTTTCCCAGCATCAGGATCTTTTCCAAGGAGTCAGTTCTTCACATCAAGTGGCCAAAGTATTGGAGTTTCAGCTTCAACATCAGTCCTTGCAATTACAATTCAGGATTGATTTCCTTTAGGATGGACTGGTTGGATCTCCTTGCTGTCCTAGGACTCTCAAGAATCTTCTCCAACACCACAGTTCAAAAGCACCAGTTCTTCCGTGTTCAATTTTCTTTATAGTCCAACTCTCACATCCATACATGACCACTGGAAAAACCATAGCCTTGACTAGATGGACCTTTGTTTGCAAAGTAATGTCTCTGCTTTTTAATATGCTGTCTAGGTTGGTCATAGCTTTTCTTCCAAGGAGCAAGCGTCTTTTAATTTCATGGCTGCAGTCACCATCTGCAGTGATTTTGGGGCCCAGAAAAATAAAGCCTCTCACTCTTTCCATTGTTTCCCTATTTGCCATGAAGTGATAGGATGACTGAGAGACTTCCCTTTCACTTTTCACTTTCATGCTTTGGAGAAGGAAATGGCAACCCACTCCAGTATTCTTGCCTGGAGAATCCCAGGGATGGGGGAGCCTGGTGGGATGCTGTCTATGGGGTCGCACAGAGTCAGACACTACTGAGGCAACTTAGCAGCAGCAGCTGCAGACCCCTTTTCTGATTTGAAGATTTGAATCAAAAATACACTTCCTTAGGCCAGGCTGTGTGTTGCTCTCAAGACCTAGATGTAAATGTAACTAACTCATTCATTTTGATTTTTTAAAAAGAAATTAACCCCAAATCAATAATCAGTTAATTCATAATAAAATGTTCACTATATTAAAGAGTACCAATCCTCAGTGATCAATGCAAAGAAATAGAGGAAAACAATAGAATGGGAAAGACTAGAGATCTCTTCAAGAAAACCGGAGATACCAAGAGAACATTTTATGCAAAGGTGGGCTCCATAAAGGACAGAAATGGTAGGGACCTAACAGAAGCAGAAGATATTAAGAAGAGGTGGCAAGAATACACAGAAGAGCTCTACAAAAAAGATCTTCACGATCAAGATAATCACAATGGTGTGATCACTCACCTAGAGCCAGACATCCTAGAATCTGAAGTCAAGTGGGCCTTAGGAAGCATCACTACGAACAAAGCTAGTGGAGGTGACGGAATTCCAGTTGAGCTATTTCAAATCCTAAAAGATGATGCTGTGAAAGTGCTGCACTCAATATGCCAGCAAATTGGGAAAACTCAGCAGTGGCCATAGGACTGGAAAAGGTCAGTTTTCATTCCAATCCCAAAGAAAGGCAATGCCAAAGAATGCTCAAACTACTGCACAATTGTGTTCATCTCACAGGCTAGTAAAGTACTGCTTAAAATTCTCCAAGCCAGGCTTCAGCAATAGGTGAACTGTGAACTTTCAGATGTTCAAGCTGGTTTTAGAAAAGGCAGAGGAACCAGAGATCAAATTGCCAACATCCGCTGGATCACGGATAAAGCAAGAGAATTCCAGAAAAACATCTATTTCTGCTTTATTGACTATACCAAAGCCTTTGACTGTGTGGATCACAATAAACTGCAGAAAATCTGAAAGAGAGGGTAATACCAGACCATCTGATCTGCCTCCTGAGAAATCTGTATGCAAGTGAAGAAGCAACAGTTAGAACTGGACATGGAACAACAGACTGGTTGCAAATAGGAAAAGGAGTACATCAAGGCTGTATATTGTCACCCTGCTTATTTAACTTCTATGCAGAGTACATCATGAGAAATGCTGGGCTGGAAGAAGCACAAGCTGGAATCAAGATCGCCGGGAGAAATATCAATAACCTCAGATATGCAGATGACACCACCCTTATGGCAGAAAATGAAGAACTAAAGAGCCTCTTGATGAAAGTGAAAGAGGAGAGTGAAAAAGTTGGCTTAAAATTTAATATTCAGAAAACTAAGACCATGGTATAGAGTCCCATCACTTCATGGCAAATAAATGGGCAAACAGTGGAAACAGTGGGTGACTTTATTTTTCTGGGCTCCAAAATCACTGCAGATGGTGATTGCAGCCATGAAGTTAAAAGACACTTACTCCTTGGAAGAAAAGTTGTGACCAACCTAGATAGCATATTCAAAAGCAGAGACATTACTTTGCCAACAAAGGTCCATCTAGTCTAGGCTATGGTTTTTCCAGTGGTCATGTATGGATGTGAGAGTTGGACTATAAAGAAAGCTGAGCACAGAAGAATTGTTGCTTTTGAACTGTGGTGTTAGAGAAGACTCTTGAGGGTCCCTTGAACTGCAAGGAGATCCAACCAGTCCATCCTAAAGGAGATCAGACCTAGGTGTTCATTAGAAGGACTGATGTTGAAGCTGAAACTCCAATATTTTGGCCACCTGATGCAAAACCTGACTCACTGGAAAAGACCCTGATGCTGGGAAATATTGAGGGCAGGAGAAGGGGACAACAGAGGATGAGATGGTTGGATGGCATCACCATCTCAATGGACATGGGTTTGGGTGGACTCCGGGAGTTGGTGATGGACAGGGAGGCCTGGTGTGCTGCAGTCCATGGGGTTGCAAAGAGTCAGACATGGCTGAGAGACTGAACTGAACTGAACTGAATGAGTAGCAGGAATGAATATCAGGTTGAATGCTACACGAAAGGGAGAAAACTGGAATTCCACCAGTAGAATGTGGACCAAGACGTGACAGGGTATAAAAAGTTAACTACTACAATTAATTAGTAAACATTTCAGTGCAAATGCCCGCTGGACATTGGAGATGGCAATTTACAAGCAATTTCATGAAATGTAAAGCATGGAACAGAAAAACTGATCAAATGGGAAATGAGTATCAAATGAGAAGAAGGCTTAAAATTGAGTCCTATGACCTCAACCTTCAAAGGGAGGGAATGCCACAAAGGAAGCAGAGATGGAATGGCCATGTGTTAACAACACAAGAGAGAGCGGTGAGAAGACAGAGATGGAAGGGTTGCAACCCCTTAAGACCCAGTGCGTTCATGGATATGTAGATGGAAAGTTCTTCCTACGTGGGAAAAGAGATGACACTGACCACCTTAGTGAGAGCTTGCTTGGTAGAATTAATCAACAGAAACCAGCAGGTTTGTGAATGAAGAAGGAATCGATGATGTGTTGAACATTATGGAAAATCACAGCACCGGCCCTTTAAGTTTACATTTTTACTTTCCTATTAAGCTAGGAATCTCAAGATGATACACAGAGTAATTCAGAAGTAGCAAGACAATAGCAGGAAGCCCTCAGGACATGGAACAACACAGATGAGAAGAACTGACGCAAGCATTTCACTACAACATTCCTTTTCAGAGAATGAGAAGATTGAAGTGGATGCTGAGAGCACAGAGACAGCATGAAAGCCTGCCTACTAGCAGTGCCTCTGACACAGGTGACATTCACACCACAGCAGCCTGCAGAGTCTTGGAAGGGAGGAGGGTCACGCCCATCACAGCTGCAGACTTACTGCCTCCTTAGGCAATGGCAGCCCACTCCAGCACTCTTGCCTGGAAAATCCCATGAACGGAGGAGCCTGGTGGGCTGCAGTCCATGGGGTTGCTAAGAGTCGGACACGACTGAGTGACTCCACTTTCACTTTTCACTTCCATGCATTGGAGAAGGAAATGGAAACCCACTCCAGTGTTCTTGCCTGGAGAATCCCAGGGACAGGGGAGCCTCATGGGCTGCCGTCTATGGGGTCACACAGAGTCGGACACGACTGAAGCAACTTAGCAGCAGCAGCAGCAGGATCCAGCAAGTTATCACAGAGCAGGGCAAGATGTGCCTGGGGACAATGCAATGCAAGAAAGTTCTTTAACTCCATCATGATATCTTTGCCTCTTTCAGAGACAAGCAAAATTAAACAATCTTAAATAGAAGGGACACAGGCAGCGATTTTAATACCCTTTGCAACTAGTGTGACAGAGCCTTCCTGAAAGGACACATATCAGTAATGTACACTCTGGAAGATCACAATTCCTAAAAGTAGCAAAGATCTTTGTGGAAATTCATGTATTTAATGTAGGCAATTTGGAAAGAGGACATTGATGAATCAGTCATCTTTCTCTTGTTTCCAGTTGGTACAAACAGCACTGAGTAGGAACATTTAAAGTCAGAGAGACATTTAAAGTACATTTAGAGGTTTGGAAACCTGTCTGAGGAATAGGGTCCTAAAAGAAGCAAACACCATTCCTATATTACTGTTAAAATAGCATTTTATTAACAAATGATTCCTTAAATAATATTTTTATTAAAATCCTACAGCATTATTTTATAATGTTTAATACATTGAGGCTAGAAATTTAAATAAACTCAACTATACAAAGCCATGAGGCTGACCCTGGAGTCGAAGGCATTCTCTCCACGCTAAGGAGTCCTTTCAAAACCTTCCCTAATTCTGTCCAGGAAGTGTGTATACTCTTCCATCTTGCTAAGACATGAGGCTTTCTCAGTACCCACATCTGAATTAGCAGTTGGAAAACTAAAGAAAAGAGGTTGTTCACTGGCCTCTATCAGTAAACAACAGGATGAGCCATCTGGACTGGAGGTGAGAAATGCAGGTGTCTTCACTGTGAATGAGAACAGCAAGTTGACCTGAGGAGGCCTCCTGCAAAGGGACCTTGTCAACTGAAATATACTGACAACATGACTGCCAGAGTTCAGTTTTTTGGGAGGACTTACTGAGGACTATAACTGGAGGACAAGCTCTCCTCAACTCTGAGGAACTGCTCCAAGGACTTAGAGGGTGTCTGTACATACACGATTGTGGTGAAGGGGTTACGTGCCATCACTTGGTAGAAGGTGGCTGAGAGTCAGGAGGTACAGATGTTTCTCTGAAAGATCTTAGAGCTTTTCTAAGTATGAGAAGTTGCAAAAATTGAGTTCATAAATTTTTCTCAGAAAATTATCTAACTCTCTGCTGGCCTGTTGGACAGGAATAGACAGGGAAGCCTGGCGTGCAGCTATCAGTGGGGTTGCAAAGAGCTGGACACGATCGAGGGACCCGAACTGCTGGCCCGCAGTGTCAGTTTTCCTGCAGCACAGAGGGCCTCTTTCCTGATCTCCACCCTGAACTCCTATCAAGCGTGTGTTGGAGGTCAGGGACTGCAGTGGGCAGTGACTTCACTCAGGTAGAACCAGATGTGGAGTGTCATTTTTGTTGTCATCTTATAGGAGAAATGTCAGAGCTAAAATGACTGGAAATTGTTAGATATTTCTCTTTTGTTCTTAAACTCACAAGAAAAGTCAGGAGTTTAAAATGCAAAGATACCAGGGGTACTATATTTCACTGAAGAAAGTGTGAAAGTGTTAGTCACTAGTCATGTCCGACTCTTCGCAACTCCATGGACTATAGCTCTCCAATCTTCTCTGTCCATGGAATTTTCCAGGGAAGAATATTGGAGTCGATTGCCATTCCCTTCACCAGTGGATCCTCCCTACCTTGGGATCGAACCCAGATCTCCTGCATTGCAGGAGGATTTTTTACAATAGGAACCACCAGGGAAGCCCATATTTCACTGAAGAAATCACTCATAAAATCTTACACCTACCACCTCGTGGCTTGTGGGATCTCATTTTTCATACCAGGGACTAAATCCAAGTCAGAAAGGGCCAGGTCCTGACCAGTAGGAAAGTCCCGTTCATTTTCATTTTATTTTTTTCAAATAGCAGAAAAATCTTTTCCCCTCTAACTACTTAATAGCAATTTTGTCTATTTTGATTAGACCTTAAAGAGATTTCTCTAGACTTAAGACCACCTCCTTTATTGCCCTACAAAGCCATTAACAGTGACCCTTTAGCATTTGCAGGGGATTTAAGGGCTTTTTGTCATCTCATTCTCCTCCTTCAACTCATTTTGTTGGTTTCCCAGTATCATGTTCATTTGAACCCTTCACTCTTTTTAATGGGCTTGTTCAGACAAATCATTTTAAAGCTCCTTTGTATTTGGTACATTGGGAATAGTTCAATGCTCCAGATTGATATTTCTCTCCAGTTGTATAAATGGTGTGATCCATATAGGGTTAATGAGACCTTGAGTTAATATTTTAAAGAGCTTAAAATGGCAAGTCCACTAGTAGCAAACAAAATTGTTATTTTTTTAATACTATGATTATGATTACCCAG
Organism: Budorcas taxicolor; assembly: GCF_023091745.1. Classification (NCBI taxonomy): domain Eukaryota; kingdom Metazoa; phylum Chordata; class Mammalia; order Artiodactyla; family Bovidae; genus Budorcas; species Budorcas taxicolor. The sequence continues at coordinate 25,893,792 of NC_068917.1, read as the reverse complement.
ATTAATATAATGATCTTTGGAATTATCTGATCCCCTTTTATTTAATTTTAGTTTTCACAAAGCATCATCTCATTGTTGAGCAGATTTGTCACCTAGACAGATGCTCAGCAAGGTTGGTCTCCAAAATCCTGCCAGAGAGAGTTAGTTTTCTAGGGACTGGCGTTCCTTGTGAGCTGATGGATGTGACTTCTTCCTTCTCTCCTGAAACTGATCTTACATGGATTAAATGAAAGAAAAATGAGGCCACTGATCTTGCAAAGCAAAGGGCAGTCAACCAACCCAGAACTTTTCCTTCATTGAGTTTCTGGCAGACCCAGCTCTGTCCCAGTCTTTCTGTTGTTCATACTGGCCTCATCCTTCCCCTCTGCCTCAGCATGTCCCCAGCTGTGCTGCACTGAAGTTTGCTAACTCAGAATACGTCATTGTGTCAGGGGAAAGCCACTTCCCTTTTTTCATATTCATGACATTCAGATTGACATTGGTTTTCTTTTGGTCTCCATTGGTTTTCTCATCTCGAATTTTACTTTCTAGGAAAGGTGCACAGAAAAACAAAAAAATCTAAAGTCTTGAAAATGATAGAGTACAGCCCCTCTGGCTTTCTTTACTTCCTTTCATTGTTCTCACCTCATCATGAATTAGGACTAGAGCAGGAGCAGTGAGACTCATCTTGTCCAGTATGTCAATATAAAGTAAAACAACTTCAACTGAAGAATCACCCACAAGCAAAGAAAGAAGGCTATTTCCCCTGACTGAGTAGCGTGAGTCTCACTGCCCTGCATTCTCAGAGGAAGACAGAGACACAGGAACAAAGGAGCCCAGTGGAATCAACTGACTGAAGGAGCAACTGAAGCTCACTGGGTTCTGTGACATAAACTTCTGATGAGAGACAGCAACACCACTGAATCTCATTCCTCCAACTCAGAAACTCTGAACATCACACGTGTTCAAAAAATTAAGAAAGTAGAATGATAAAATCTATCCTTGGTAAAATAAAAATTCTCTCTCTACTAAAGGTAAAATAATGGCAGTTGGATAATTCCTCTGTCTACTTGCACAAATGCACCCTACTCTCAGCATGTGGGCAATACTGACACTTAGGACACTTGGGGATATGGGCCAGGAGAAGAGGGGTCACCACTGGGAACTCGGGTCCTTCACACAAACATTCCAGAGGAGAAGGTGGGGGTTTAGGAAGACCATCTATTTTCCCAACAAGTAAACAAGCCCTCCACAGAAAGGAGATTTTTCGCATCCTCAGGCTGTGGTGAGCCTGTCTGCAGGAAGGGAGTCCAGCAGGTGAGCAAGGGGACTCTGTCACCCAGAGGACAGGGGGTGGCACCATGTGATATCCCTGTGAGTGAGGTGCTGCTGGGGAAACACAATCATCCTGGAATTAGTCTCCTCACCCATGTTCCCTGACAAGAACCAGGATTCTTCTGCGGGTATTGGCCCAGCCAGTGAAGGACAATAGGTCTCCAGTATGAAAATGGTGGAAAGAAAGCGTCATGTCTGCAATAGTCCTGACTCTGTGGTTCCCTGAAGCACAACCACATGGACCTGCAGGAACGTGTACTAGAAGGAAGAGAAACATAGGAGAAGCTCATGGACTCATAATATTCAGAATCTTCTCTAAATCAAACACTAAAGACAAACATCATTTATTTCAAAGAGCTTAATTACCAGAGGGAACTGGTAAATACTTTATAAATACAGAAATATAGAGCTGAGGGAGACTGGTTTCCTATGTAAAGTAAGAGGGAAACGTGGAGCCTAAGATCAGGGCTGCAGATGTGTTTATGGACAAGAGGAGAACAGCATGAGAGACAAAAAGCAATAATGTGTGTAATTACACATATACATCACTCCTGAGTTAAGAAAAAGACCTTTCTCATATGATTGATAAATATCCATTTGGATGGGCACATAGGAAGTTATTGGGAAATACACAAAATTAATAGTTTAGATTGATGACATTTTACTTGATCATATTGTGAATACATAAATGAAAATCAAAAAAGGAACTAAAAGTGTAGAGAAATGACTAGAAAATGAAAACTACCATGTTCCCTATTTAATGGCCTCACTTAGAAAGCATGGCATCAGAGAACCTACCTCAAGGTTCCCCCAGACGCCGTCTCAGCCAGCCCAGCAGCAGCCGCATCTTCCCCATGGCCTTCGTGCTCTCTCTACTCATGGCCCTGGCGCTGGTCAGCTACAGCCTGGGAGGATCCCTGGGCTGTGACCTGTCTCAGAACCACATGCTGATTGGCAGGAAGAACCTCAGGCTCCTGGGCCAAATGAGGAGACTCTCCCCTCGCTTCTGTCTGCAGGACAGAAAAGACTTCGCTTTCCCCCAGGAGATGGTGGAGGGCGGCCAGCTCCAGGAGGCCCAGGCCATCTCTGTGCTCCACGAGATTCTTCAGCAGAGCTTCAACCTCTTCCACACAGAGAGCTCCTCTGCTGCCTGGGACACCACCCTCCTGGAGCAGCTCCGCACTGGACTCCATCAACAGCTGGACGACCTGGACGCCTGCCTGGGGCAGGTGATGGGAGAGGAAGACTCTGCTCTGGGAAGGACGGGCCCTACCCTGGCTGTGAAGAGGTACTTCCAGGGCATCCATGTCTACCTGCAAGAGAAGGAATACAGTGACTGCGCCTGGGAAATCCTCAGAGTGGAGATGATGAAAGCCCTCTCGTCATCAACCAGCTTGCAAGAAAGGTTAAGAGAGATGGGTGGAGATCTGAACTCACCTTGAAAGGACTCTCACTCACTAAGATGTCACATCAGCCTTGCACACTCACCTGTGGTCATTTCAGAAGTTTCTGATTTCTGCTTTAGCCACAAAATTCACTGAATTACTTAAGCATATATTTTGTAGTATTAAGCAAGGATGTTAAAAACTTAGCTCTAGGGTCATTAGTCCTTAAGCGATTATTTCCCCGAGTTATTTATTATTTATACTTGTTCTTGTCATATTTACATTTTCATATAACGATATTTGCCTTCACATTGTATTAAGATTTAGGAAATATGTTCAGCTTTCCATTTCATTAAATATGATTTTTTATTTATTAAATTCTTATCAAACTTTTAGTTTTCTTTTTGTGTGTGTGAGATCAAATTTATTCTGCTCTCTTTTAGTGGATGGCATTTCCAAACATATTTTTACTGAATGATTGAATAAACCCAAAAATGAACTAATCCAGCAATGAGTATTTAAGTAGAAAATCCTGTGTTTTGATGAAAGAAATCTCCACAGGCGAAGATCTCCACTGCCTCACTGGAAACATATTTGTGCAGTGGTCTTTGTGTAGAAATCCAGACACTGAGTCTGTTTATTCTTAACAACTAAATTCATTCTTCAGTATTCTAAACAAAAGTGAGTAACTGATGGTAACACTTCTCTACTCATTCACTCATTCAGTTCACATCACATGTATTAATTGAGTATCAAAGTGGCAGATGGTGGAATTGCCTTAAGAAACACTGATAAATAAATTTAATTCAGTACCTTCTATGTTGAAACTTTCAGTCTCATAGAGAATGATACATAAAAATAATGTATTTTTTTAAAATTTCAATTATATTAAAAAATCCAAAAAAAGTAATGGAAAACTGGGTTCTCACATCAGAAGATACTTACAGTAACTTTTACAGGTAATTTTCAGGGAAAAAAAGAGGGATACCTTTGCTATGGTACTTGCTGCTGCTGCTGCTGCTGCTGCTAAGTTGCTTCAGTCGTGTCCGACTCTGTATGACTCCAGAGACGGCAGCCCACCAGGCTCCGTCGTCCCTGGGATTCTCCAGGCAAGAACACTGGAGTGGGTTGCTATTTCCATCTCCAAAGCATGAAAGTGAAAAGTGAAAATGAAGTCATTCAGTCGTGTCAGACCCTCAGCGACACCATGGACTGCAGCACTCCAGGCTCCTCCGTCCATGAGATTTTCCAGGCACGAGGACTGGAGGGGGTGCCATCGCCTTCTCCAACCATCATGCTAAGCACATTCAAAATTAACACGTTTTTATTTTCTTAAATAAACCGTCAATTTATTTTCACTAGTCTTTTAGAACCTCTTGTCTGTTTATCAGTTCAGTTCAGTCCAGTCGCTCAGTTGTGTCCAACTCTTTGCGACCCCATGAATCGCAGCACACCAGGCCTCCCTGTCCATTACCAACTCCCGGAGTTCACTCAGATTCACGTCCATCGAGTCGGTGATGCCATCCAGCCATCTCATCCTCTGTCGTCCTCTTCTCCTCCTGCCCCCAATTCCTCCCAGCATCAGAGTCTTTTCCAATGAGTCAACTCTATGCATGAGGTGGCCAAAGTACTGGAGTTTCAGTTTCAGCATCATTCCTTCCAAAGAAATCCCAGGGCTGACCTCCTTCAGAATGGACTGGGTGGATCTCCTTGCAGTCCAAGGGACTCTCAAGAGTCTTCTACAACACCACAGGTCAAAAGTATCAATTTTTTGGCGCTCAGGCTTCTTCACAGTCCAACTCTCACATCCATACATGACCACAGGAAAAACGATAGCCTTGACTAGACGGACCTTAGTCGGCAAAGTAATGTGTCTGCTTTTGAATATACTATCTAGGTTGGTCATAACTTTTCTTCCAAGGAGTAAGCAGCTCTTAATTTCATGGCTGCAGTCACCATCTGCAGTGATTTTGGAGCCCCCAAAAATAAAGTCTGACACTGTTTCCACTGTTTCCCCATCTATTTGCCATGAAGTGATGGGACCAGATGCCATGTCTTCATTTTATGAATGCCCAGTTTTAAGCCAACTTTTTCACTCTCCTCAAGAGGCTCTTTAGTTCCTCTTCACTTTCTGCCATAAGGGTGGTATCATCTGCATATCTGAGGTTATTGATATTTCTCCTGGCAATCTTGATTCCAGCTTGTGTTTCTTCCAGTCCAGCATTTCTCATGATGTACTCTGCATATAAGTTAAATAAGCAGGGTGACTATATACAACCTTGACATACTTCTTTTCCTATTTGGAACCAGTCTCTTGTTCCATGTCCAGTTCTAACTGTTGCTTCCTGACCTGCATACAGATACTTGAACATAAATTCATGTGCATACCCATTCCATCATGTCTCCTATGAACACTTACTCTACTGGCTAAAAGCAAGAGTCCCAATAAGAACTAGAAGGGAACAGTAAAATCGGTTAAAATTACTTTTTAAAATGTATTTATTTATCTTTGGCTGTGCTATGCATGTTGTGGGATTTTAGCTTCATGACTAGGGATTGAACCCAGGCCCACAGCAGTGGAAGTCCTAACAACTGGACCACCAGTTCAGTTCAGTTCAGTTCAGTTGCTCAGTCATGTCTGAATCTTTGCGACCCCATGAATCGCAGCATGCCAGGCCTCCCTGTCCATCACCAACTCCCGGAGTTCTCTCAAACTCATGTCCATCAAGTCAGTGATGCCATCCAGCAATCTAATCCTGTGTCATCCCCTTCTCCTCCTGCCCCCAATCCCTCCCAGCATCAGAGTCTTCTCCAATGAGTCAACTCTTTGAAACAGGTGGCCAAAGTATTGGAGTTTCAGCTTCAACATCAGTCCTTCTAATGAACACGCAGGACTGATCTCCTTTAGGATGGACTGGTTGGATCTCCTTGCAGACCAAGGGACTATCAAGAGTCTTCTCCAAACCACAGTTCAAAAGCATCAATTCTTCGGCACTCAGCTTTCTTCACAGTCCAACTCTCTCATCCATACATGACCACGGGAAAGACCACAACCTTGACTAGATGGACCTTTGTTGGCGAAGTAATGTCTCTGCTTTTGAATATGCTATCTAGGTTGGTCATAACTTTCCTTCTGAGGAGTAAGCATCTTTTAATTTCATGGCTGCAATAACCATCTGCAGTGATTTTGCACCACCAGGGAACTCCCCCAATAGGTTAGTTTTTGCAGTTTTAATTTTGCAATTTTTCACTCAAAACTTAAGAGAAACTCTAAATTGCTTTCAAAAGTATACTGGGTTTAAATCAATGGCAATGGAGAATTGAAAGGAGTATGACAAGTGTCAAAAAAAATATGTAAAAGGGCTTCCCTGGTGGTCCAGTGGTTAAGAATCTGCCTTGAATGCAAGGGACACTGGTTTGATCCCTGGTCCAAGAAGATCTCACATGCCTCAGAGCCACTAAGCACGTAAGCCACAACTACTGAGCCTGTGCTCTAGAGCCTGGGAGTCGCAACTACTCAGCCCATGAGCTGCAACTACTGAAGCCTGTGCACCTGGAGCCCCTGCTCCTCAATTAGAGAAGCTGCTGCAATGAGAAGCCCAAGCACCACAACTAGAGAAAGTCCGCACAGCAGCAGAGACCCAGCACAGCCAGATAAATACTAAAACAAATTAATTCAGTAGCTTTAAGAATATGTAAAAGTAATATTAACAGTAGAGCAGAAATCAATGCACTTAAGACCCAGATATACAGCACTCAAGATAATAAATACAAGCTACTTATGAATGAAAACATCTGTTGATTGCTTTAAACATAAACCCCACTATTACCTTGAAGAGGAAGAAAAGCCAAAATTCAAATAATACTAAATACTTATTAATACTAAAACTACAACAACAAAAAAGATGGGCAAATACAGAGCAAGAAAAAATAATGAAGGATGTAATTAGAGGTGGCAATGTTAACATCAATGAGATCTTGATAAATAACTAATAGCAATAATAATGTCATTAACATCCAGGACAATTCAATAAAAACATGTTTCATTTGAGAAACAAGGTCAATATACATGGAAATACAGTTGGATCTATAATTAAATTTTAAAAGCATGGAACTAAATTTCAAATATTATAGGAGATTTAGTGGGAAAAATGCAGCAATATGTAGTAATGCGTACAGAAACATGGTAGCACTAAAATTTAGTCCAGTGCTGTACGTTGGTAAAAAAAACAGAAAAATAATAGAGAAAAGAAGGCCTGAAATATGATGCAAAAGACTGTAAACCAGAGGTTTATATACAGGGCCACTATCACCTAGACTAGGAAATACAACTTCTATCAAATATTTATAAATCACCCATGAAAGTTATCACATATTAGACTACCCAGAAAATATCTATAATTCCTCAGGAGCAAACATGTTATAAGTTGCATGCTCACATCACAATGCCTGCAATTAATATGAAAATAGGTGGCGCTAGTGGTAAAGAACCTGCCTACCAATGCAGATAGACATAAAAGACCTGGATTCCATCCCTAGGTCGGGAAGATCCCCTGGAGGAGGGCACAGCAACCCACTCCAGTATTCTTGCCTGGAGAATCCCTTGGACAAAGGAGCCTGGTGGTCCATAGGGTCGCAAAGAGTCAGACACAACGGAAGCAACGTAGCACAAAAGCAATCATTTAGAGATTTTAAATCATCCTGATAAATTATGGTCAAGTCAGAATTAAAAAATGAAATGAGAAATTTAGTAAGTAATGGAAATTCAATCACTATTCTTCAAATTTGCAGAAGCAAAGTTGCATACTAAGGTAAATTCACAGCTTTGAGTGTGTGCATGCTAAGTTTCTTCAGCTGTGTCTGACTCTTCTGTGATCCCATGGACTATAGCCTGCCAGTCTAGCTAGTCCTTGCCACTAGCGCCATCTGGGAAGCCCAAATTAACAGCTTTAGGAAACATGAATTGAAAATAGAGTGGCCTCACTCATTAAAGGGCTTCCCAGGTGACTCATCAGTAAAGAACTAGCCTGACAATACAAGAGATACAGCAGACGCCAGTTCCATCCCTGGGTCGGGAAAATCCCCTGGAGGAGGAAATGGCAACCCATTTCAGTATTCTTGCCTGGACAATTCCATGGACAGAGGAGCCTGGCAAACTACAGTCCATGGAGTTGCAAAGAGTAGGACACTACGGAGCAACTGAGCAGGCACGCACACACTCGTTCAAGTCAGTAAGAAAATTCAAAAAACAGTAAAAGAAATAGGAAAAGGTAACATTCATTAAACGTTCCCTCTGCACCTGGGACTGTGCTAAACACTTCACAGGAAGTATTTCTATCTTCTGAACAACCCTCCCAAGCCATTAAACAATAACTGGTTCTCTTCAGTGTGTCCTTTCATACCCTCATTTACTGAGTGCCTACTATGTGCAAGAACAACAGACCATAGGTGCTATGACGTAGCAGAAATGTGATTCAATTACAGTCAGAATTTTCCCAAATCTATACACATTCCAGTGTGACAGAATTCAAAATCAGATTAATAAACTAATTCATCATGATTAAGAGCAGGAGAATTCCAGAAAAATCTTTTTCTACTTTATTGACTACGCCAAAGACTTTGACTGTGTGGATCAGAATAAACTGGAAAATCTGAAAGAGATGGTAATACCAGACCACCTGAAATGCCTCCTGAGAAGTCTGTATGCAGGTCAAGAAACAACAGTTAGAACTGGACATGGAACAACAGACTGCTTCCAATAGGAAAAGGAGTACATCATGCTGTATATTGTGACCCTGCTTATTTAACTTCAATGCAGAGTACATCATGAGAAATGCAGGGCTGGAAGAAGCACAAGCTGGAATCAAGATTGCCAGGAGAAATATCAATAACCTCAGATATGCAGATGACACCACCCTTATGGCAGAAAATGAAGAACTAAAGAGGCTCTTGATGAAAGTGAAAGAGGAGAGTGAAAAAGTTGGCTTAAAGCTCAACATTCAGAAAACGAAGATCATGCCATCCGGTCCCATCATTTCATGGCAAATAGATGGGGAAACAGTGGAAAGAGTGTCAGACTTTATTTTGGGGGGCTGCAAAATCACTGCAGATGGTGATTGCAGCTATGAAATTAAAAGACGCTTACTCCTTGGAACGAAAGTTATGACCAACCTAGATAACATATTCAAAAGCAGAGATATTACTTTGCCAACAAAAGTCTGTCTAGTCAAGGCTATGGTTTTTCCAGTGGTCATGTATGGATGTGAGAGTTGGACTGTGAAGAAAGCTGAGCACCGAAGAATTGATGCTTTTGAACTGTGGTGTTGGAGAAGACTCTTGAGAGTCCCTTGGACTGTAAGGAGATCCAACCAGTCCATCCTAAAGGAGACCAATCCTGGCTGTTCATTGGAGGACTGATGCTGAGGGTGAAACTCCAATACCTTGGCCACCTGATGCGAAGAGTTGACTCATTGGAAAAGACCCTGATGCTGGGTGGGATTGGAGGCAGGAGGAGAAGGGGATGACAGAGGATGAGATGGCTGGATGGCGTCACCAACTTGATGCACATGAGTTTGGGTGAACTCCGGGAGTTGGTGATGGACAGGGAGGCCTGGCATGCTGCGATTGATGGGGTCGCAAAGAGTCAGACACGACTGAGTGACTGAACTGAACTAATCTGGATCTTACTTCCTGATAAGAGCAACTTTGAAGGAAACTTTGCTAGGCTTCTTTTAAAAGGTCTTCTTTCTCCTGCCTCTAGATACCCTCTTGGAAGAGCTAATTAGGCATGAAAGATACCTGAGCTTTATATGCATGGATCTCGCATTTGGCTCTGCTGCAGAATTTATAATTTGTCATATTTGGTTTCATTTACCCTCTTCAATTGAGAAAGTTTCTGAGCACTTACTCTGTGCCAATCATTCTGCTGAACTCAGGCTATATCAAGATGATTAAACCTCCAATGTTACCCTCAAGAAGACTAAAGTGTAGCCACCACTCCTGTCCAGGTGTTCAAGTGGTTAGAATGTCTTGCTGCTTTTTGGGCACCTCTTTGTCTTAGCCAGTACCATTGTCCTAGCTGTGTCCATGCAATGGCTGTTGCTGTCTTTCAGTCACCGAGTCGTGTCCGACTCCTTGGGATCCCATGGACTGCAGTCTGCCTGGCTCCTCTGTCCATAGGCTTCTCGCAGCAACAGTACTGGAGTGGATTGTCATTTCCTTCTCCAGGGGATCTTTCCAATGGTTAAGCAGCCATTTTTTTATGTGCTACATTTATATAATTTTCATATTATTACCTCTTGCTTGGCATTTGTAGTTTCAATTTGTAAAAGTGGTCCTAAGGATCCTGCAATCTTTTCTATTTCCACTTTGAGGTTTGTTAACCAAAAAAGGGAAGAGAAAATGTAAGTGAAAAGAAGAGGTAATATATTTCCTCTGTGATTTTTCAAGATATCAAATCTTTCCTCCTTCATTGAACATTCCTGGAAAGTAAAACTAAGTTGTGATCAAATTGCCAACATCCGATGGATCATCGAAAAAGCAGGAGAGTTCCAGAAGGACACCTATTTCTGCTTTCTGGATTATGCCAAAGCCTTTGACTGTGTGGATCACAATAAACTGTGGAAAATTCTGAAAGAGATGGGCACCTGATCTGCCTCTTGAGAAACCTGTATGCAGGTCAGGAAGCAACAGTTAGAACTGGACATGGAACAACAGACTGGTTGCAAATAGGAAAAGGAGTACATCATGCTGTATATTGTCACCCTGCTTATTTAACTTCTATGCAGAGTACATCATGAGAAATGCAGGGCTGGAAGAAGCACAAGCTGGAATCAAGATTGCCAGGAGAAATATCAATAACCTCAGATATGCAGATGACACCACCCTTATGGCAGAAAATGAAGAACTAAAGAGGCTCTTGATGAGAGTGAAAGAGGAGAGTGAAAAAGTTGGCTTAAAGCTCAACATTCAGAAAACGAAGATCATGGCATCCGGTCCCATCACTTCATGGGAGATAGATGGGGAAACAGTGGAAACAGTGGGTGACTATTTTTCTGGGCTGCAAAATCACTGCAGATGGTGACTGCAGCCATGGAATAAGAAGCTTACTCCTTGGAAGGAAAGTTATGACCAACCTAGACAGCATATTCAAAAGCAGAGACATTACTTTGCCAACAAAGGTCCATCTAGTCAAGGCTATGGTTTTTCCAGTGGTCATGTATGGATGTGAGAGTTGGACTATAAAGAAAGCTGAGCACCGAAGAATTGATGCTTTTGATCTGTGGTGTTGGAGAAGACTCTTGAGAGTCCCTTGGACTACAAGGAGATCCAACCAATCCATCCTAAAGGCGATCAGTCCTTGGTGTTCATTGGAAGCATTGATGTTGAAGCTGAAACTCCAATACTTTCCCCACCTGATGTGAAGAACTGACTCATTGGAAAAGATATTGATGCTGGGTAAGATTGAGGGTAGGAGGAGAGGGGACGACAGAGGATAAGATGGTTGGATGGCATCATCAGCTCGATGGACATGGGTTTGGGTGGACTCTGGGAATTGGTAATGGACAGGGAGGCCTGGTGTGCTGCAGTTTATGGGGTCACAAAGAGTCGGACACAACTGAGTGACTGAACTGAATACACAAAGGCAAATGGAAAGTAAACACTGATATTGGGGGGGGGAAAGTGATATAGTCTTCTCTGTGCAAATGACAAAATGTCACTTAACTACAAATCGGGGATGAAGAGCTCTACAGTGTGACAGATTTTAGACCACCCCATGTTGTCACGGTCTTTGTAGACCGGGACCTGGGGACTGGAGTCAATGAGAAGAGGGATGCAGGCAACCCAAGTCTCGAGTGAAACAAGGGTGCTTTATTTGCAGAAATGCATGTTTACATATCTTCATACAAGGCAGCTTTAGGCAGTAAAAAAATTGAGCAAAAACAAAGCCAAGCAAATAACAATCTTCGAAGGGCCAGAAAGCATTCAATATCTTGAGGAAGAGGGGCATAACTGAATAGATTACACTTAATTAAGGTCACTGAAGGGAGTCACTGCAGGGATCCAAGCAGGTGCCCGCTCTCATGATCTCAGTCGTGAGAACTGCGTGCAGCTCTGCTCGCTCCTGTGTTCCAGGAGCTAATAAGGATCAGAGAATCCTTGAGAAACGGCACACAAAAGAAAAGAATAACATACTGGATCCCTTAAAGCTGAACGTCCCCCACACCAAGTGAGATTGTTTAGCTACAGACAGAGCCAGAGCAGGGCAGCAGGCTCCAAGGCAGAGTGTTCACCTAAAAGGCTAGTTGTCAGCTTTGCTAAATCTAAGAATCTATTTATTTGTCTCTGTTTTTCACTCCCTATGGAGGTTATCAGATTCTGCGGATATAGTCCTATTAACTCACACTGAAGAGAGACTGGGGTACAGACTGGACAGCCACTTCATTCACGTGTGAGAGGCCAGCTGTTATCTGGAAACTACTAGATGTTAGTCGTTTGGACAGGGCGCCAGGTTCGCGTAAGAGATAAGATCAGAAGTGAGCTGAGAATTCAAGGAAGGGAAGAGGTCATCTCAGGGAAATTCTATCCAGTGCCCATAGCTGGATGTGTGAATTTTGCCCCACATGGGAACGGCTAAATAATGCCTGCTTATTTGTCCAGGCATTGTTAGAAATACGTGAGGCCATTCAAGCATCGCAGCAAGCCCGTGGAATAGACAGGATCATCATTTCCATGTAACTGGGGAGAAAGCTGAGGTGCTGAAGGTCATAGAGCCAATGCAGACTGAAGCTGGGGCATCACCCAGGCAGTCCTGCCCCCGTGCCCACTGTCTCAAGGCCTGGATCCAGCCCTCTCCTCTGACAATGTGCCTCCTGTCTTAGAGAAATACTCAGCAAGTTCTTACTTCCCAATTCCCATTCTTCTCTATCACAAAAGTGCCATTCACCGTTCCAAAGACATTACAATCATTACAACAGTACAATTGAAGAGGATACAGTTCCCCTTACACTTGCTTACTTCCAGTCTTGTCTTTTAGATGGTTTTGTGTTGAGCTCTACACAATCTGTAGAGCTCCTGGTCTGTAGGAGCTCTGGATATAGGAGATCCTGGTTTGATTTCAAGGTCAGGAACACCTGCTGGAGAAGGGATAGGCTACCCATTCCAGTATTCTTGGGCTTCCCTGGTGGCTCAGCTGGTAAAGAATCTGCCCGCAATGCGGGAGACCTGGGTTTAATCTCTGGGCTGGAAGGATCCCCTGGAGAAGGGAAAGCCTACCCACTCCAGTATCCTAGCCTGGAGCATTCCATGGACTGTATATACAGTCCATGGGGTCCCAAACAGTAAGACACAACTGAGAAGTTTTCACTTTCACTTAAACTGGACCTTTGGTCACTTTCACTGGACCTGTTCCCATCCAAGATATTATTTTTAGAAATTATCCTGAAGGATAAAGCTTCCATTTAAAATGTACTCTTACTACCTTTGTTTTCAGAAGATCATCATTTTCTGACACAGTCTTCAAATTCTACATCTACTCACTCTTAGAACTGGCTCTGGGACAGCGAGGACTTTCCTGGAGGCTTAGTGATAAAAAATCCTCCTGCCAATTCAGGAGACATGGCTTTGATCCCTGATTTCGGAAGATCCCTTGGAGAAGGAAATGGCAACCTACTCCAGCATTCTTGCCTGGAAATTCCCGTGGACAAAGGAGCCTGGTAGGCTACAACTGTCCACGGGGTCGCAAAGAGTTGGACTTGACTTAGTGACCGAACAACAACAACTTGCTGGACACTCCAGATGTGGCATTACTGCCTTATAGTCTATCAGGGCAATCAGGTGTCACATAATTAGATAAGTTACTTAATTCCACTGTACAGAGTATAGCTAAAGGAGATGCTTAAGATTAATGAGAAGTCACAAGGACACAGAACAGTACAGTGGTAAAATACCACTTATGTAATTAATCATGACTTAGTAAATTAGGTAACCTCTCTATTTCAGTTTCCTTATTTGCAAGTAAGTCGATCAGCTGTGTCCAACTCTTTGCAACCCCTTTACTGTCTGTCTCCTGACAGGCCCCTCAGTCCATGGAATTCTCCAGGCAAGAATACTGGAGTGGGTAGCCATTTCCTTCTTCTGGGTATCTTCCCAACTCAGGGATTAAACTCGGGTCTCTTGCATTGCAGTCAGATTATTTCCCATCTGAGCCACTAGGGAAGTCCTCCTTATTTGCAATCATATTAATACTTATAGTAATTACCTCAAAGGGAAGTTGTAGAGATGAAATGAAGTGTTTGTAAAACACTTCCCTGAGAGGTTGCGTATAATTAAAGGTTGCTACCATTAATATTATTAAAAATAATCTGTATCTTACAGATTCAATAAAGATGTATCATTACAAAGTTTGAAAATCATTGCAGCCTCATTCTCCCTGAATATGTGGCAGGATACCACCTCTCAGGGAATATATAAGGAGATGAGATTGTATTGCACACTGACAGAGGCAACTGTAGTTGGTAGAGAAGAGTGAGACTCACATACACAGGCAAACTCAAAAATTTTAGGGAAACCAGCACCTAAATGAGTGGCCAGAAGATTATAGGTGCACCATGCTTTCCTTTTAACAGATCATCTTAGTGATATTGTTCTCCAACAATGTCTGCAGTGAACTTTAGAACAATTCAGTTGATATTTTTAAGGTATATACATAATTAAAATTTTTACAGAAGGGAGAAAAGGGTCAATAGAGAAAAATAAGAAAAATCAAAGTCTTTTATATTGAATATTTCCTTCTGACCCAGAAAATCCACCATATATTATATGAATGTTTCTCCCTTCTCTGACCTTAACTAGACTCTCCTCTCCAGGAACAACACAGGAGGTGGGAGAAAAGCGTTACACTGCTGTGTAGATATCTCAGTGGCACACGTGATTTGGAGTCCCCCACCTAGGCACTCATGGCAATAAATGCACATTTTTCATTGGCTTCATAAAAAAAGAGTAGAAAAGAAAAGGGGAAAAAATGGCAAAACACAGAAAATCAAAGTTTCAATACCCAATGTTTAAAATGCACCCCTCTCCCAAAGTCCTCAGAACTTGCTGATACCTCTCCTTCAGGCAATCCTGCAGAGCTCCCCAACTTCCCAATGGTCCTCCCAGTTTCTGTGCTTTAATTTATAGAACGTGCTCAGAATGGTACCAGACACTTCCTAAGTGCTCCTTACATATTAGCTCTTCTATTTGAATCTGGTTAGAAGATTATTTTCCGAAGTTTTTGAAGATTATTTTCTGATGTGGTCAGGAAGATAAGGCAGTTCCCAGAGAGCTGTTCAGAGACAGATTCCTGCAGCTCACCCACCACACAGTGAGAGGAGAAATAGCCATTCACTGGGATGAGGAGGCCAAGCCTGTTGCAACAATACCAAGTTCTAGACGGAAACATTCCTACGTGGCACACAGGCCAGCTGTCTACAAGGACTCACCCCCACCCTCACTGGATTCTTGGTTCTCCTGGACTTTAGGAGCTCAGAGAATCAACCAGGAAGGCACAGGCATCTGGCAGGCAGTCAGGAGGATCCTCTGCTCTGAGCACTCAACTCAGCCGGGATTCCAGGCCAGAAGGCATTCCCAGGCTGGATCCTGAAATCCCTTTTGGCAGCTTGCATTTAGTTTCCTTTTCACTTGTTGCATCAACTTCATTGCTATTTTTGCCTTCTGGGTTTCATGACCCAACCTCTGATGATGGAACAAAATTCAAGTCGCTTGTCGGTTTTGAAGTCTGTAGAGGGCTTTGCTTTGGGCTATTTCACTTTAAAGATTCGGAAACTGCCTCAGAGACAGGAATCTCACCCAGAACCCACACCAAGAGACCTGCCCTGATGTCAGCAGGGTGGGGGAGGGGCCCAAGGAGGCTTGTTCAGCAGCTGCTGCCAATGTTGTCCTTTTAACTCTCTTCTCAACCTTAGGTTGGCCTGACTTAATGCAGTCTTGACAATGATTGTGAGAATTAAATGAGTCCAGCTCATAGGACGGCCTGGGATCTGAAGGGAAGAGTAAATGCAGGCTTGATGCAGACGGGCAGGCTGTGAAAGGGCCAGTCTGAGCGTCCAGCAGCAGCAGGTCTGGCAGCAAATAGTGAGACAAGGTGTGGGCTGCTCCTGCCTGCTCTGGGCCGTCCACCCTCTGATGGGAGCATTCTGAGGGTGACGGGATGCAGAGTGTAGGATCCTCTGGTTGGTTATGTTCTGGAGGAGTTAGAAGAGCTAGGCAGAGAGGACCCCCAGCAAAGTACCTAGTTCCAGCTTGATCCTCAAGTGAGAAGGACAAACACTGGGCAAAGAGTCTAGTCCAAGGCATATGAAAGACGTGCAGAGTGTGAGGAAAGGGAAAACAAAGTGAAAGTGAAAGGCACTCAGTTGTGTCCTGCTCTTTGTGACCCCATGGGCTGTATACTGTATAGTCCATGGAATTCTCCAGGCTCGCAGAATACTGGAGGGGGTAGCTGTTCCCTTCTCCAGGGAATCTTCCCAACCCAGGGATCGAACCCAGGTCTCCCGCATTGCAGGCGGATTCTTTACCAGCTGAGCCACCAGGGAAGCCCAAAGGGAAGGGAGAAGAGGCTGCAACCAGAGGCACTTAGATCCCTCTGCATGCTGTCCCTCTCCACACCAGGTGGGAGGCCTGAGGAGGGGCTCTGGGCCCACCAGCTGTTGGCTGCGAGCAGGAGGCAACCCCCGCCTGGGCAGAGTCAGCCTCAGGTGCTGAAAGAGGGCGAGAGCGAGGCCACAGCTGGAAGGCGGGAAGACATGCTCTTCCCTCAAGCTGGAGACGGACTTTCCATCATGGTCCTGAAGCTTCACAGGAGCTCTCTAGGTTGCCAGGCAAAATGTCTCAGTCCAGTTTGGCCTATTTTTAAATTTGTATAAATGATTTATGTTTTGTTTTTTTTTTTTTTGAGTTGAGGTTCTTTTACTCACTACTATGTTTGTGCATTTAGTTGTGTTTCTTACATTTTATTGTTATTAACAACTGTAGTGTAAGCATAGGTAACATATTTATTCACGCAATTTTAAGGGATATTCGGGTTGTTTCTAGTTTGCCACTGTTATGAATATTGTTGGTCTGAATATTCTTTACTT
This sequence comes from Budorcas taxicolor, assembly GCF_023091745.1. Taxonomy (NCBI): domain Eukaryota; kingdom Metazoa; phylum Chordata; class Mammalia; order Artiodactyla; family Bovidae; genus Budorcas; species Budorcas taxicolor. The sequence continues at coordinate 25,876,955 of NC_068917.1, read as the reverse complement.
ATATCCTGATGCAGATTTACATGATTTTTTTTTAGGTTAATTAAGAGTGGATTTACTGGGTCATAGGCCATGCATATTTTCAGCTTTCCTAGATAATGTTTTTGAAAGTAGTTGTACAAATTAACACACCAAACAGCAGTTGCTCCATATAGTCATTACACTTGATATCTTAGGTCCTTTAACTTTTTAATTTATAGGCAATGTACTTGTTTATCTAAAAATTTTAAAAATCAAACCTAAAATATTTATATAGTGTTTCTAAAACTGGCCAGAGGGGAAAAAAAACAAAATTAGTTATTTTCATATGTGTGTGTATATGAAAATGCAAGGAAAACTTAATAGCAAAGTTTTCTATCTCTACTTTCTATTGAAAGTTGCTATTTAAAAAGTAGCAAATGTCATGAAAATTTTCATTAATACTTGCAACGATAATAAAGCATAAGTATACTGGAATAAACCTCAGAAAGAATGTGCAAGACACATAATCAAACTAGCAGCAAAAATTTATTGAGAGACAGTTTTAAAATAGTTCAAGAAAATGGAAACATTTGTTTTTCTTTATGACATGGTTAAGAAATGTTTGCTAAGTAAAACTTGTTCACTAAATAACTGTTGTTTCTCAGGAGGAGGTGGCCTTGGCAGTCTCCTATTGCACTCTGATTTCCCTCCTCACTGAGGGAAGATATGAATAAATAGCTCCTTTCCACCTCATCACATGCTGACATGCCCCTTGCTCCCTTACAAAAAGAAAAGTTGCTTAATCCTCATTAGTGATCAAGATACTGTCTCACTGTAAAAGGAAAAACTGTTATATTTTTCACTGGCTTCTGGGCATCTAATATGAATCACAAATGAAATTATGGACTTGTCAGTTCAGTTGCTCACTCATGTCCTAGTCTTTGTGACCCCATGGACTGCAGCACACAGGCTTCCCTGTCCATCAGCAACTTCCGGAGCTTGCTCAAACTCAAGTCCTTCGAATCGGTGATGCCATCCTCTGTTGTCCCCTTCTCCTCCTGCCTTCAATCTTTCCCAGCATCAGGGTGTTTCCAATGAGTCAGTTCTTTGCATCAAGTGGCCAAAGTATTGGAATTTCAGCTGAGGTTAAATATGAAGATAAAGTGACCTGTCAAAGCTACTTTAAAAAAAAAAACTGAAATCTACATTTTATTCAGAGTTCCTTATTCCACCACCTACACATTCACCCCTGTTGGTTGGAGTAACTTCATTTTTATTTATTTATTTAAGGCTATGAGAACTGTGGGATCTTATTAACTAGATTCTCAACCAGAGATCCAACCTGGGTGCCCTGCAGTGAAAGCATGGAGTTCCAGCCACGGAAACTCAAGGGAATTCCCAGATCGCCTTAGTTTCTACCCAATATTGTTTTTCTGTTCTGGGATGCTATTTAGATTGGCACATTTTATTAATTTCCATGTTTCCTTAGGCACCTCGAGGCTGTGACAATTTCTCAGTAATAGACTTTTTATGTTCTTATCCGTGGTATCATTTGGAAATGTCAATTTCCAATTTCTTATTGCTAGTGTAAAAAGAGGTGATTGATTTTAAAGTTGAACTTCTTTTTGGTGACTTGTTAAATTTATTTTAAAATTCTGATAGTTTATATATTCTTTTGTATTTTCGTATGTACACAATTATATCATCTTTAGATAGAAAAAAATTACCTGAGACAGTCAGCAAGGTATTGGAACAGGCCTCTCACAAAGAAAATATCCAAAATGGTCAATAAACATATGAAAATTGTATGGAACCTTAGAAACAATTAGGCAAGATGAGTTACATGATGTCTTCATGTCATAAGACATCACTATGCTTCACTAGAATGGCTAAAAGTAAGAAGACAGGCAACACCAAGTGTTGAAAAGAAAGTAATGCAACTAACATCGCATTCTCAGATACTGAGACTATAAGTTGGTGCAAACATTTGGAAAATCTGTTTGTACATCTACTAACTCTGAACATATGCACATTCTCTTACCCAGTTACTTCATCCCAGGCCATACACCCAACAGAAGGCTATAAAAATGTGCACCAAAGGAGAGAAACAAGGATTTTCACAGCAAAATTAATTATACTGACAAAAATCAATATAAACTCCATGAAGGCAATTGAAAAGTGGTATAAACTCCATAAAGGCAATTGAAAGAGACTGATTAAGAAGCAGTTCATAAACACAATAGCAGGGCATGGGAGGAGGACAAAGGGAAGAAAGCAGAAAAGAGAATTCTTGTTTACAGTTCTGCACCCATCCCCTTCTTCCAGTTCCTCACTCTGGTCTTTCTTTCCAGTCTCTGAGAGATGAGAGCACCTGGGCAGGATTTCTCCCTGCTTCAGTTCCCGACAATATCTGTGCCCATTCTTCTGGCCGGGGCACAACCTAGCAGCCACTCTGCCTGAAGACTTCTCGAATTAACTACAAAGCCACACTCTAGAATTCATGACTGTCCCGAATACATTCTGCGCTCATTTTCCACCATTGATCCCCTTGATTCTTAGCACATAACTCGTCCACAACTTGAAGCTCCTTCTGTGTGGTCCCTGCAAACTCGGGAATTCTCCTGGCTCTCTGATCAAGCTGCTCCCTCCATCTTGAGCTGTGCTGGCCACCATGACGTCAACCACAAGAGGCCAAATGACCACTTCACTAGTCCAATCTCAGCTGTACTATGACTGTAAAAGTATGTACTGTATTTTGAAGGAACTATGAAAAAGATGAATGTAGCTATCTCATTATTGATTTTATATTGGTATGTGTTGAAATGATAACATTTGGATATTTCATGTTCAATAAAATACACTGTTAAAATTAACCTCACTTGTTTCTTTTTCCTCTTCTGATGTGGCTACTAGAAAATTTTAAATTAAGAAATTTTTAATTTTTTTTTAAATTTGAAGAAATTATATTTCTTCTGAGCAGTGCTGAATACATTCTCTGGTAGCATATTGGAAAATCACATAAAGGATAAAAATAATGTTATCCTTAGTTTCACAAGTCAACCTTAATTACTATTAAAATGTTAGTATATTTCCTTTAGTTTATTTTTTTCCTATATACTTTTACATATTTGCATTGTATCTACAATTTTATGCCCTGCTTTTGAATGTAACTAGGTGCTTTTTATTTTCTAATAATACCAAAAAGTAAATTCCTTATAGAAAAATTTAAATGTGAGAAAAGAAAGGGTAAAAATTACAGTAACATTTATTTAATTCTTTCAAACTAAATTATGAAAATACCTAAGAATCCTATCTCAGAGATATTCTTTCATTATGAGGAAAAGTTCATGTACAAGCAGTTCCCAAGGTACAAAGTGAGGAGCAAAGACTTCTCCTGCTTGCTGCATCCTTACCGTAGCGTGCAATATCAGATATTTAGATTATTTGAAGTATGTACAAAATAAATATGCATCGGGCCTCAGCAATTGTCACAAAGGATCCCTATAAGAGGAATCATGGACTTTAATGCATGGTCTGTGTAACATTCATTTGCCTGCATAGAGATATTCCTTAATCTTTACTTTTTAGTTATATTTGGAATAGTTTGAGATTGTCAAATAAAGCAATAAATTTTGGTTGATAAAGTTATGCAATATCTAGTTGCTTGTGGTTGAGGAATACAAAATATTTCAGATCAACTTAGCTTATGCCATTCTATTTTAGATATAAAAATATATTTTTTTCTAAAATCATAAACTCTTAGACGTAAAGACACTTTCACAGAATCTAATAATATGAAAAAACAAAGACAAAGATCTTTTCCCAATGAAAGAACCCTGCTGTAATTCAAATTGACTAAGCTATTTTTTTTAGCATTCAGCAATTCACTGAAAATATACAGAAACATTAGAAATTCTTCCAGACTGTATGAAAAGCTAGGAGCTTAAAAGAACAAGAGTTTTAGAGGTAACTGATCATTTAAATGACACAGGAGGAAAAAAAAAGGAGAAATGAAACTGGGAAATTCCTCTCAAGAAGAAAGGAGAGCCATCCTGTATAAGTAGCCCACACTCAAGGAGGAAGGACATGCACTCTGCAAACTCTTGAAGACTCAGCTTCAGCACCTACTAGCAGAACAGGCAGACCTGTGCCTGATTTCACCATGACCTACCGGTGCCTCCTCCAGATGGTTCTCCTGCTGTGTCTCTCCACCACAGCTCTTTGCAGGAGCTACAGCTTGCTTTGATTCCAACAAGGGCGGAGCCTTGAGGTGTGTCAGAACCTTCTGTGGCAGTTACCTTCAACTCCTCAACATTGCCTGGAAGCCAGGATGGACTTCCAGATGCCTGAGGAGATGAAGCAAGCACAGCAGTTCCGGAAGGAAGATGCCGTATTGGTCATGTATGAGATGCTCCAGCACATCTTCCATATTCTCACCAGAGACTTCTCCAGCACTGGCTGGTCTGACACCATCATTGAGCACCTCCTTGAGGAACTCTATCGGCAGATGAATCGTCTGGAGCCAATCCAGAAGGAAATAATGCAGAAGCAAACCTCCACTATGGGAGACACGACCGTTCTTCACCTGCGGAAATATTACTTCAACCTTGGGCAGTACCTCAAGTCCAAGGAGCACAACAGGTGTGCCTGGGCAGTCGTGCAAGTGCAATTGCTCAGGAACTTTTCTTTCCTGAAGAGCCTAACAGGTTCCCTCCGGGACTGAACATCTCCCACCTGTGGCTCTGGGAAGGGACAATGTGACTTTGAGGTGAGCCTCTTCAGCAGCAGAGGCTCTTGAAGTAACTGACAATGCAATGCACTGATTTCAATGGACAGTTAAAGACTAAGCTGTTTTTAAATTGATTTATGCATTATTTATTTATTTAAACTTTTATATGGGAAATAAACTATTTATGAAACAAAAGTCAATGTGGCAGTTTCAATGTCAACTTGATTTTCGTGACAACACAGATTAAAAATTGCAGAGCACCTTGGAGACATTCATTGCAAAACAAGCCTGCAGAGTAGTACAGTTTCTGGCCCCTGCCTTTGAGGAATTTAAAATATAAGGAAGCCCTGTGGAATGTCCGAGTTATATGCATGCACTCCATGTATCCACACAGTCTACCCGCGCTTGTCTTGTTCACTTCTTTAAATGTACCACACAGCTCATGCCTGAGGGTCTCTCTACATGATGTGGGGCTTTTGTCCTCTCTTTTTTTCAGTTGGGGGAAAATGTACACCACCTTACATTTGAGAGTCTTACAAAGTAAGCCTTCTTTATGCCAATAAAATTTGGCAAATTCCACCTAATTTATAAAATCCTTACTAAAGTAAATGAAAAATTCTGACCTTCTAACTGTCCTCAGTTGCTTGTACACTCCAACCATTATTTCCAACAAGGTAGTCCTCAGAGGTTTCAGGAACATGAGTCAAAAATTACTTCAGACTGTCTTGGGGGTCATTAGAAATTGTCAAACATGCTAATTCACTCAATTAAAAATAAGTGAAAAGTCATCTTGAAAACATTTAGTTTACATCCATGAAAGATAGAAAAGTAAAACGATGTTAGATACTTGTTTTAGTACACAGAAAATATAGTTTAAATAAAGTTGAATAAAATGCTACCGTTATATACAACATATATTTTAATATTCTATGCTTAATAGTTAAAATACCTTCTATAAATTTATTACAAAATTGGAAACGTGAAATATTTCAAATAAAATAAATATATAATTCAATATAAAATTAATTCAAAAAAATAAAGTGCTGCGCTTTTTAAAATATTCCTAGTTTTCAGCTATTCAACACTTACTCCCCACACTTCAAGAGCATTCCAGGGGCGCACACTTCTTTGGTCCCTGACCCAGGTGGTGGCCGCGTTCCTTCTCACCCCCAGAAAGTTCCCCAAACCGTCTCATGGTTATTTGTCTCCTGGCCACCGCTGACTTCTCCTCTGGCTGCAACGCACTCCCAGGGTCCCATAGCCAGTCTCATCGCCTTGGCTGTTTCTCACGTTGTCCAAAATGGCTCTAAGCCTATAGCCTCACTGACTCCCCCTGGCTCCGCTTGGTGCTCAAGGTCCTCCCATCGTCCCATCTCTCACAGTCTCACCCTCACCGCCCGGTTTAACTTTGTCCACACCGCGGTGCCACCGCCCCAAGCCGATTGTCTCATCACCTATGCTCGCTTTCACTTTGTCCGCAAAGCCGTCCCTTCAACTCGAAGCCAAAAGCCTCAGCGCTGCCACCGTGTTTCATTGTGTGCCCAACGCCTTTCCATCCTGCCTCAGCGAATAGTCTCGTCGCCACTTCCAGGTTCCCCTGTGTGGACCACACCCATCCATCATCCGGTGGTCTCATCCCTCCGCAGGGTTTAACTTTGTCTCAAAGCTGTCCAATCGTCCCACCACCAGTACTTTCTCGCCACCGTCACGTTTCACTTTGTTCAAAACGCGGACTCCTCCTCTCAGAGCCAAGCAGGGCTCCCCTGTGTGAGAAACGTCCTCCCATCACCCCATAGCCAATGGTCTCATCGCTTCCGCTGTGCTTCACTTTCAGCGCAAAGCCCTCCCAACGTCCAACAGCGAATAATCTTACCCACCGCGGCATCTAATGTGAGTGCAACACCACCCCCAGTGCCCCACAGCCTCTCGTCTCGTCGCGAAGTCAGCTTTCACTCTGTCCGCAACACTTTCCAACCGTCTTATCTGCAACAGCCTCACCCACTCCCCACCCCCGCCGGATTTCACGTGTTGCAGGACTCTGTCCAAGCGTCCTATCGCCAATATTCTCATCGCCTCCGCTGTTCTATACTTGCCGCAAGCCCTCTGACTTCTCACGCGAACATCGATAATTTCATCGCCATGTCAGGATCCTCCTTTTCCGGAACGCCCTCTGACGGTCCCATCGGCCAAGGTCTCATCTCCCCTGCGGGGCTGAAATGCACTCTGTTTGCAACGCCTTCCCACCGTGCCATAGGGTATGCTCTGCTAGCCACCGCCGAATTCTCTTTTTTCTGCGATGTTCTGACATGGTCTCATCGCCCATAGGCATCGTCCCAAAGTCAATAGTCTCAAAGCTGTCCATCTCAACGCCCGTGCTGGCTTTCGTTTTGTCCGCAAGGCTATCTATCCTCTGAAAACCAAGACTCCTTGCCACCGCCGACTTCCCCTTTTTGCCCAACGACCTCCCATGGTCCCAGCGCCTATAGGCTCATCGGCAAAGCGATGTTTCAATTCAACCCCAAGAACATCGCCCAAGGTCTCATCCCACCGCCCTGATTCACTTTGTGCAACACGCCCTCCCATCGTGCCATAGGGAATAGTCTCCTGGCCAGCGCCAGGCTCCCCCACACGAGCAACGCCCTCGCATAGTCCCCGTAGACAAATGTCTCATCGCCGACTTTCACTTTGTCCGCAACGCCGTCCACTCTTCTCAGAGCTACCACCACTTTCCCCTTTATGCCCAGCGTCCGCCCGTGGTCCCATCGCCTATAGGCTCACGGCCGCCTCCGGTTTCCCGTTTGTGCACCACATCGCTGTCCTGCCTTCCCATCGCCAAGAATCCCATCTCCTCCGCGGTGTTTCACTTTTCCTCAAAGCTGTCCCATACTCAGATTACCCAAGGCCTCATCCCCACAGCCCGATTTAAATTGGACCTCAACTCTTGCCATTGTCCCAGGGCAAATAGGCTCATCGCCACCGCCGGGTATCGCCCCATAGCCGATACTGTCATTGCCGCCACTGTGTTTCATTTTGTTCCGAACTCCCTCCCATAGTCCCACAGGGAATAGTCTCCGCTCCACCGCCGGATTCGACCGTCCATCCCGGCCCCCACTACGCCCCCCAATCGTGGTAAAGACAATAGTCTCATCGCGGCCGCTGTGTTCCACTTGGTGCCGAACGCTCTCCATCATCCCACAGCAAAGCGCCTCCTAGCCACCGCGGGATGCGACCGTGTGAGCAACGCCCCAGCAGGTCCCACAGCGAATAGTCTCTGAGCCGCCGCGCTCCGTGTGCGCAACGCCCACTCCCCCGTGTTTCACCTGGTGCACGACCCCCTCCCATCCTTCCACAGCTTATGGTCTTCAAGCCAACGCGGGATTCCAACATGTTCGCCACGCTCCCTCCCACCCCCCATCAATGTGGCACAGCTAGTTGTCTCATCCCAGACACTGGGTTTCACTAGGTCAGCAACGGCCCATATGAGCTGGCACCAGTAGTGTCTTGCTCACCCTCTAGTTTCACTTTAGGGCACAGCGCTGTCCATCCTTGCATCGCCAATAATCCCATCACCGCTGCCGGTCCCTTTGAGCTGTGGGTTCCATCGCGCCTGAAGGGACGCCAATCGGTAAAATCAGCCTCATCTCGCTCGAACCCCTGCCTTGGGGGTTCTGTTCCTCAAACATGGCCAGTTCCGGTTGATATGTGGAAAGAAAGCCCACTACTCAGGCGATCTTTCCGAAAATGCAAGATTCTGGCTCCCTACTCAGGACAGCGGAAACCAGGCCTTTTCCACAAAAGGGCTAATGATATGCGCACCCTTGAATTAGTGCTCCTATAAAAAGCTCTGTGGAACCTTTGCGTCTGTCTCTCCAGCAGCCCCACGAGAGTCAACTGAAAACTCTCCCACGATTGCAATTCGAAAGCAAAAACGATCGATCCACAACGTGCGCGCTCTCGCGGTCGCCTGGAGAAGCAGGCGGTCTGCGGGTCAATCTCAGGGCTCTTTCTCACCGTTTCGCGGTGCTCGCGCGCCCCCTGCCGGCCGTCTGCAGAAGCACTGACATTCTCTATGGCCCACATCCCCTTGCTGGTGGAAGGAGCTGCTGCCATCCCTGCTGGCTATCTTCGCTGGAACAAGCCTGGAATCCACCGCCAGAAACACAGGGAAATCTTCAAACACCTGAAACAGATGCAAAGGATCCGCTCTCAGTCGCGCCTAAAGGACAGACCCGACTTCAGATTTTCTCGGAAAAGAGAGATGATCACTCCAGTGCAGATGACTCAGGGCCCCTGCAACCACTATCTGATGCTCCAGCAGAGCTTCCAACTCTTCACCACGGAGGACAGCCGTGCTACTCTGCAGCCCGAATCAGAGCCTGAAACAACTGGAGCCCATGGAAGGAGACAATCTGTGCTCTTCTCACGGGACTTTCTGCCCGGGAGCATTTCCAGGGCATCCATCTCTACCTCAGGGAGCTGGAATACAGCCACTTTGCCTGAGAGGCTGTCAAAGTGGAAATGAAAAGTGCCTTTCCCTCATGTACGAATCCTCAAAGAAATGGCAACAATAAGGGTGTTTATATTTGTAACACTTGCTAATGATTTCCATTATTGTTTGCTTCCTGTTCCAAAGCAATTGCAGCTCATACTTCCTCAGGCACTGAAAACTGAAATGAAAATCATGATTTTTCAGAAGCAGGTGTGGACAGCAGAGCAGATTGTCTTTTCTTGTATAAAGATCTTGTGATCATCATTGAAAAGATCTCTTGTTGTATGCGGGGCTGGTATTTTCTATACTCAGTGTTCAGAGTTTCTTTCTCATGGACAGGTTTCTAGGATCCTCTGTTCTTAAATATGTTTCCAGGTAATTCTAGGTGCTATAGAGATAAAGAATAAACTGTGTGGATTTTCATCATCATAGAAACGTATCTTTCCTTCTCTGAAGAGCACAATGCAGGCCTTCCCGGATGAGGTGAATCTTCTGGTTTGCTCTCATTCAAAGGGTAATTCAGGGACATGGGTACCTTCTGTTTTGTGGCTTTTTCCATCATCAATATGTGACTCCAAGTTTGTCTGTGGTACTTGGATCTAGTACACCCGGCAGTAAAGGGATAAAGTCTGGTGACTCACAGGGGATGCTTCGAAGCGCCAGGACTATGCAGGGTGGGAGCCCTTCCTCTCATGTTCCCTGGCCTGGATTTATCCTCCTGGGAATCTCACTGCAAGCAAGTTGGGAAACTATTGGGTGATGAATGGATGAAGAGATAAGTTCAGGGTGCTGACTTTCAAAAACGCACAACATGAGTGTTGCAGGTTAAGTGTTTGGGGGGCAAAATGAGGACTGCAGCCCAGGAGACAGCACCTCAGATAGCTCTGAGAAGCTGTTCCAAAGACACACAGAGTGATATATGTGATTTTGGTGAAGGGGCAATACATGCAATCATGTGCCTATTTTTTGTGGACGTTTTCTGCCAGTGTCGTGAAGGTTTCTTGGAGTCACAAGACCGGTCGTCGCCATGAAGGGTTTCCATGCTTTTCTCGATGTGAGGAGATAGAAGAACAATTGAGTTTAAATGGGCTCCTGAAAACAGCTCACCTTCTGAAGACTTGTTCTGTCAGTTTTCCCTGCACGCAGCCTCCCTCACTTCTGCTTTCCACCCTAGATTCCTTTCCAGGGGTGTTGAAACGCAGCTGCAAGAGCACATGATTTAATCCTTGTAGGGAGATGGCAAGTGCCAATGGCACGTGCTAGTTTGTACTTGACAGGGCATGAGGCCAGGTTTCATGTTTGCACTGTTTGTTCAAATGAAGGTCTGGTAGGGGTCGAGGGGAACAAGGATTGTTCTTGCTTGCACACACTTCCTTAAAATACAGTCTGACCCAAATGCTTTTTCTCCAAGTTCAGCTTTGGGGAGAATGACAAGAATGCCTGTCATAGTTCACAGTATCATCGGCCTTTTGGAAGAAACGTCCAAGCTGATTCCCAAAGGCATTGCCTACAGGGAAATATCCACAATGTGACACATTACAGGCTGTTTCCTTACTACCTGAGGGAGACAAGAAAAGAATAATCAGGCAGTTCCTTGCAACTAGGTGAGGATGACCGAAGAAAAAGTGATGAGTGAGTCTTCCATTTGGGTCCAGGCCCAAGAGCCTCATCCTGATCTTCTACATATTGGGAATGGAAAGTTGAAGACAGTCTTCCTAATAATGATCTTCAAAAAAGAACTCACACATGCTGTGTGTGAGGACAAAAAAACAAAAACAAATTTTTGTATCCACAAAGAGTTAAGCGATAAATTTAATCGCAATTGATGAAACACTGTATAAAACATTTGACACATTACTCTGCTTAGTCTATTAATACCACTAACAGTCATTTAATTTGTGTTGCTGTTATCCTGCTGATGAGGTAACATTTATGGTTCAGGAAAATAAATAGTACAAGATAAGATAGTAATTCAATAAACATTTGCTGTTCACCCTATTATGTTAAAGTAGCAACACACATGTGTATACTTATTTAATATATATTGTACAAGTGTGTGTGTTTATATATGTGTATATATTTTTGTTCAGTCGCTTAGTTGTATCTGACTGTCTGTGACCCCATGAACTGTAGCATGCCAGGTGTCCCCGTACTTCACTATCTCCCAAGTTTGCTCAAACTCATGTCCGTTGAGTCAGTGATGCCAAGCAACCATCTCATCCTCTGTTGCCCCCTTCTCCTCCTGCCCTCAATCTTCCACAGCATCAGGGTCATTTTCAAAGGGTCGGTTTCTTCTCAGAAGGTGGCCAAAGTATTAGAGCTTCAGTTTCAGCATCAGTCCTTTCAATGCATATTCAGGGTTGATGTCCTTTAGGATTGACTGGTTTGAGCTCCCTGCAGTCCAAGGGACTCTCAAAGACTCTTCTTCAGGACCACAATTCAAAAACATCGATTCTTCGGCGCGCACTTTCTTAATGATGCAAATCACATCCATATATGACCACTGGAAAAACCATAGCCTTGACTAGACAGCCCTTTGTTGGCAACATGGTATCTCTGCTGTTTAACACGCTGTCTAGGTTTCTCATATAATTTCTTCCAAGGACAAAGAGTCTTTTAATTTTGTGGCTGCAGTCACCATCTGTAGTAACTTTGGACCCCAAGAAAATGAAATCTGACAGGGTTGCCACTTTTTCCCCATTTATTTGCCATGAAGTGATAGCACTGTTATGCCATGATCTTTGTTTTTTGAATGTTGATGCAACTATATATGTATATGTATACGTATTTTGTGGGGGGTCTGGTTTAGCTGTGCCTCAAATTGGTTCTCTAAAAAGGTGGTTAATTTAGGTCAGGGAAACAATAGTTGTTATAGAGATTCTGTTTTACATGATGGCTGAAGATTTTCAAAATTTGAATTTTTGAAATTGCTATTATAATGGAAAATTTATTTACTGAGATTGGCATATTCATTCCAAAAAATCCTCTCTGTTTTGTTTTCCATGCACACAATCTGAATTGTGATACAAAGAATGAAATATTCTAAATACAAAAGAAATGTTTCAACAATTAGAACATTTAAATAGAATTTGTGACTACAACATTTCCATCTTAAATCCTGATGCTCGTCTAAGTTCAAATTAATAAAATAAAGTTTAACCACCACTCCTCTCCAAGTGTTCAAGTGATTAGAATCTGCCTTTCTTAGCCCAGACCATTGTCCTTGCCATGTCCAGGCAACCCATGTTTTTCTTAGGTACTTTTATGCAGTTTTCATATTGCTGCCTCTTCTTGTATTTGTATTTCAGTTTGTAAAAGCTGTGCTAATGCTCCTACAGTCTTTTCTATTTCCACTTTGAGGTTTATTGCAAAAACAGGAACAGAAAACAGACATGAATAGAACAGTTAATGTATTTCCTCTGTGATTTTTCAAGAGATCAAAACTTTCCACTCATTCAACATTCCTAGAAAATAAAAGTAAGCCGTGAATGAAGAAGTAATGCACCTAGGTAAAGAGAAATAAATGATGTAGTTGAAAAACGTACAGTGACATCTCTGGCAAATGACAAAAGGTCACTTAACTACACAAACAGGGATGCAGAGCTCTACAGATGACAGATTTCAGAGCAGCTTATGTGACACTGTTCAGCTGCAGACAGAGCCAAGGAGGGTGGCAGGCTCTTAGGCACAGTGTTACCTAAAAGGGTAGAGGACCGCTCTGCTAACTCCCAGTATCTATTTATTTATCTTTATTTGTCTGTTCACATTTCTCCCTCTTTGTGGAGGTTATTGGATTCTGAGGATATAGACCTATTAACTCACCCTGAAGAGAGACTCGGGTACAGACTGGACGGTCACCCTATTCATGTGTGAGAGGTCAGCTGTTCCCTGGAAGCGACTAGATGTAGTGTTTGGACAGCACATCATGTTCACCAGAGATGAGATTAGATGTAATAATGTTGACCAGTGAGCTGAGCATTAAGGGAAGGGAAGGAAGCAGGTCATCTCAGGGAAATTCTATCCAGTTTCCATAGATGGATGTGTGAATTTTCTGCCTCGTGGGAACAGTTAACAGATACTGAATGCTTATATGTCCAAGCATTGTCAGAAGTACGTTACGTCCTACAATCTTCAGAAAAACCCAGTGAAACTTCTGTGATGATCAGTTCCATTTAAGACGAGAAACTATAGTGCCTCAGGTCACACAGGCAGTGCAGGGTAGAGCTGTGACATCAACCCAGGAATCTTGCCCCATGTCCACTGTCTCATGCACTGGACCCAGCTGTCTGCTCTGACAATGTGTTTCCTATTTTAGAGGAATACTTAGTAAGGCCTTCCTTTCCAATTCCTATTCTTCATTATCACAAAAGTGCCATTCTCTCGTTCCAGGGACGATACAATCATTCGATGAAAGCTGAGTACACAGTTCCCTTTGCACCTGATAAGTTCCAATCCTGTATTTCAAGTGGTATTTTGTTGAGCTCTACAGAGGAGCCTGGCAGATTATGGCAACTAAACAACAACTCTGAGAGTCTCGGTCTCCACCTGAGATAATATTTTGAGAAATTATCCAGAAAGTTAAAAAATCCATTTAAATTTACTTTTACTATCTTTGTTTTCAGAAGATTCTCATTTTCTGAAACAGTCTTCAAATACTAGGTCTACTCAAACTTTGGTGAGTATAGTTCTCTTAGAACTACTTCTGGGACAGAGCTGAAGCTCCAATACTTCGGCCGCCTGATGGGAAGAGCCCACTCACTGGAAAAGACTCTGATGCTGGGAAAGATTGAGGGCAGGACAAGAAGGGATCAACAGAGGATGAGATGATTCGATCGCTTTGGATCAACTCAATGAACATGAATTTTAACGAACTCTGAGAGATAGAGAAGGACAGGGAAGCCTGGCGTGCAGTCCATGGGGTCAAAGAGAGTCGGACATGCCTTAGTGACGAACGACAATGGGACAGAGACCCCTCTGTGCACTTCCTCTGGGACAGACACCTTCCTGGATTCTCCACATGTGCCATTACTGCCTTTAGGGAGCTTACAATCTCTCAGGGCAGTCAAATGTTACATAATTAGATGGATTATATAGTTCACTTTCCAGTGAAATATCTAAGGGGATAAGATTATCTGCACTATCACACAGAGACTGAAGCAAAGTATCCTCTGAAATATTGCAGTGGTAGAGGAGAAAGAGAAATAAACACAGGCAAACATGAGTTGTTTAGGACAACCAGCACCTTAAAAAGTGCCTTGTGGATTATAGTTGCAAAATAACTCACTTTTAACAAATGATATCAGTGATATTGTTCCCTATAATATCTCCAGGGAGCTTAAGGCCTACTCAGGTGATATCGTAAAGGTACATACACAACCGAAACTTTTTAAAGAAGGGAGAAAAGGGTCAATGAGGGACAAATGAGAAAAATCAAAAGCTTCTCTCATAAGCTCTTTTCAGATTGAACATTTCTTGGTGACCTGGAGAAGCCACATTTGTATGCATATTTCTTCCTTCTCTGACTTTGACCAGGTTCTTCTCCCAGGAACAACTAAGGAGGTGTGAAAAGCATAATATACGGCTGTGTAGATATCAACCACAGCGGCACGCATGATTTGATGTTCCCCACCTAGGCACTCATAGCAAAAATTAGCACTTTTATTGATTTCATTACAAAGAGTAGAAAAAGAAAGGAAAGGGCAAATGTGGAAAAACCCAGGAAATGAACGTTTCTCGACTGACTCTTTAAGAGCCACCCATCACCCCAAGCCCTCAGAACTGGCCTAGACCTCCCCTGCAGGCGGTCCTGCAAGCCCCCAGCATCCCAGTGGCCCTCCCCGTCTCTGTGCTGCGGGCCCTGGCGATGCTCTGCTCCAGCCCCACGTGCTCCCTGGGCTGTGAGCTGCCTGCCGGCCACGGCAATCTGGAAAGCTTCACACGCTGGAGTCAGATGGAGAGAGTGCCCACTGTGTCCTGTCTGAGGGACAGGACTGACTTCAGATTCCTCAGACCCTGGTGCCCGGGACCAGGCGTGAGAAGACAGAAGCCACAGCTGTTGTGCGCGAGTTGCTCCAGCAGACCTTCCAGCTCTTCAGCACCACGGGCTCTTCTGCAGGTCGGGACGAGAGCCTCCTGGACAGGTTCCTCGTGGGACTTGATCAGCAGCTGGAGGACGTGGACACGTGCCTGAGGGAGGGAAGGACGCTGGAACAGTCACCTCTAGGCAGTGAGAACTCCAGATTGGCTATGAAGAGTTACTTCCAGCGAATCAGTGTGTATTTCAAAGAGAAAGAATACAGGCGCTGTGCCTGGGAGGTTGTCAGCGTGGAAATCAGAAGGTGCTTGGTCTTTGCCAACAAGCTCATCAGAAAACTCAGGAAATAAAAATGACATTGATTCTGAAAACAGTGCATCTGGTCAGCTAAATGGCTATTTTCTAAGAATCAGTGCAACCTTTAACTCTATTTTTGTGTCAGATGAAACATAAATAATAGCTAATATATGGGATTATTTAAATGTTTGTTAAATGTTTTGTTACCATAACTGTGCAAAACAGATTTAAGAATCCATTTTCCATATCTTAAAAACCTGTAATATTTATTTAAATTATAAGAAATATTTAGGCTGTTCATAGCATTTTAACTTTTATCTTTCATAAGATACTTGCTTTGTACTATATTTTGTATAAGGCTACTCTTGTTTTTCAGTAGAGAAAATAAAAGTAATTTGAAAAAACAAATTGACTTGCATACACCATTGAGTAAAATCTAACCCAAAGCCTGATCCTAGAAGATAAACCTGTACTGAAGTCACCTGAATAAAGAGGGAATGGGGTCACCTACCCTGGGTCATAGAAGGAACAAGGGACAATGTGAGGAGGGACTGAATGTGATTCTTGAGACATAGACTAGAGGTGGGAGGGAGATGGATGGAGAAAAGCCCAGGTCATGGACTCAGGTGCCTGCTTGGGGCCTGTGAGAACCGGAGCGCCTTCAAGGGTTAGTGGAGAGCCACATACATCATGCAGAGAAGGCAATGGCACCCCACTCTAGTGTGCATGCCTGGAGAATCCCAGTGACGGTGGAGCTAGTGGGCTGCCATCTATGGAGTAGCACAGAGTCGGACACGACTGAAGCGACTTAGCAGCAGCAGCAGCAGCACATCCATCATGGGAGGTCAATCTGCATATGTGGAGTCTAGGATCCTGGAGTAGGATGAGGAAGGGAGAGGAAGTTTTCTACACTTGGCCATTCCTGAGGAAAGAGTCTTCCTGAACTCTTCAAATGGAGGCAAGAAGAACAAGGCAGGCTGGGGACTGCAGAGACAGCTAAGAGAGGCCATGCGGAACCAGCAGCTACCATGATAAATGTGACTCTAAAGAAGTAAAAGGGTTTCTTAAGCTTATTTATATATATTAAACACACGTCATCGCTAAACTTTTAAATAAATCATACAAAGGAATGCCTACCCTTGACTTCTAGGAAGATGCACCTGAATCCTATACTGTTAACAATTTAATGGGTATCCTTCTAGACATTTTCATATGTAGTTAATAAACCTGTACATATGGACATACTAATGTATATCACATAAATATCGATTTTTCATATACTTCAGTTTCTCATTTATTTATATTCTTAGCAAATAGGTCTTTGGGATTTTTCTTCACTAGTACATAAAAATAGATTGCCCAGGTATAAATTGCTGCATTATGTCTTCACTGCAAAACTAAGATAATCATAAAAGCTTATCTTGAAAGTGTGCTAAGAGTAATTGCCTTAATTTATAGCACATGCTCAGCATGGTACCAGACACTTCCCAAGTGCTCCTTACGTATTAACTTTTTAATTTGAATCTGGTTAGAAGATTATTTCCTGAGGTTCTGGGTCTGTGGTCAGGAAGATGAGGCAGTTCCCAGAGAGCTATTCAGAGACAGATTCCTGCAGCTCACCCACCACACAGTGAGGGGACAAATAGCCATTCACTGGGATGAGGAGGCCAAGCCTGTTGCAACAATCCCCAGAGTTCTAGACGGAAACATTCCTATGTGGCACGCAGGCCAGCTGTCTACAAGGACTCACCCCCACCCTCACTGGATTCTTGGTTCTCCTGGACTTTAGGAGCTCAGAGAATCAGTCAGGAAGACACAGGCGTCTGGCAGGCAGTCAGGAGGATCCTCTGCTCTGAGCACTCAACTCAGCCAGGAGGCCAGGCCAGAGGGGATTCCCAGGCTGGATCCTGAAATCCCTTTTGGCACCTTGCATTTAGTTTCCTTTTCACTTGTTGCATCAACTTCCTTGCTATTTTTGCCTTCTGGGGTTCATGACACAATCTCTGAGGATGTACCAAAACTCAAGGCACTTGTCGGTTTTGAGTATGTAGATGGCTTTGCTTTGGGCTGTTTCACTTTAAGGAAGATTCAGAAACTGCCTCAGAGACAAGAAACTAACCCAGAACCCACACAGTGGGACTTGCTCACGTGTCAGCAGAGGGGGGCCTCTAAGGCTTGTTCAGCAGCTGCAGCCAATGTGTTGTCCCTTTTAACCATTTCCTCAACCTTGGGTTAGCCTGACTCACTGCACCCCTGATAGTGATTCTGAGAATTAAAGTCCAGCTCAGAGAACGGCCTGAGATCTGAAGTAAATGCAGGCTTGATGCAGACGGGCATGTTCTGAAAGGGCCAGTCTCAGTGTCCAGCAGCAGTGGGTCCTGGCAGGAAACAGTGAAAACAAGGCTTGCGCTGTTCCTGCCTGTTCCTGGGCCATCGACCCTCTGATGGGACCATTCTGAGTGACAGGGGTGCAGAGTGTGGGATCTTCTGGTTGGGTATGTTCTGGAGGAGTTAGAAGAGCTAGGCAGAGAGGCCTTCAGCCAAACCTAGTTCCAGCTTCATCCTGATTGAGCTAGAAAAAAATCGCACAATGAGTCTATCCAAGGCCTGTCACAAGATGTCCAGGCTGTGAGAAAGGGCAAGAGAGAGGACTGCAACCAGGAGCACTTAGATCTCTGTGCACATTGTCCCTCTCCACACCAGGTGGGAGGCCTGAGGAGGGGCTCTGGGCCCACCAGCTGTTGGCTGTGAGCACAGGGCAACCCCAACCTGGGCACAGTCAGCCTCAGGTGCTGAGAGAGGGCGAGAGCAGGCCTCAGCTGGAAGGTGGGAAGACACGCTCTTCCCTCAAGCTGGAGAGAGACTTTCCATTGTGGTCCTGAAGCTTCACAGGAGCTCTCTAGGTTGCTGAGCAAAATGTCTCCAGTTTAGGTTGGCCTATTTTTAAATGCTGTATGTATTTATACAAATGGTTTGTGTTTTCTTTTGAACTGAGTTTCTCTTACTCACTACTATGTTTGTGCATTTATTGTGCTTCTTATATCTTGTTATTAACAACCCTATCATAAGCATAGATAACAACTTATCTGTTTATGCCATTTTAAGGGATTTTATGTCATTTGGTGTTTAGTACTGTTATAAATAGTGCTGGTATAAATGTTCTTTACTTACATCCTGATGCATATTCACTTGACTTTTTTCCCAGGGTGATTGCTGGAGTTACTAGGTCATAGGCTATGCATATTTCAACTATGCTACAAAATGTTTTGTAAAGTACAAATTTATACAACAGATCACAGTTGCTCTATATGATCATCACCATTGACACATTCAGTCCTTTAAAATTTTTATTTGCAGACAATATACTGCTGCTGCTAAGTCACTTCAGTCATGTCCGACTTTGTGTGACCCCAGAGACGGCAGCCCACCAGGCTCCCCCACCCCTGGGATTCTCCAGGCAAGAACACTGGAGTGGGTTGCCATTTCCTTCTCCAATGCATGAAAGTGAAAAGTGAAAGTGAAGTTGCTCAGTCTTATCTGACTCTTAGCAACCCCATGGACTGCAGCCTACCAGGCTCCTCTATCCATGGGATTTTGCAGACAATATACATTTATTTAAAAATTTGAAAATCCAACCAAATACTTTTAGATATAGTGTTTGTAAAGTTAGCCAGATTAAAAACCAAAATTATTTCAATACATGTTTGTGTATGAAAATGCAAGGAACAACTAGTCCATTAAAAAGTAAAAATGTAATGAAAAAACTGTTTCATTCATTCTTGGAACAACAGTAAATAATAAATATGTTGGAAAAAAACCCTCAGAAAGAATGTGAAAAATATGTAATCAAGCCAGTAGCAAAACTTTATTGAGAGCCATTTTTAAAATAGTCCAATAAATTGGCAGCATTTGCTCCTTTTGTTTATGAAGTGGTTAAGAAACATTTGCTAAATATTTGCCACTCAATGACAGCGTGCGCCGTCTCAGTAGGAGGTGACCTTGGCAGTCTCCTATTATAGACTCTGTATTCCCTTCTCAAGGATGCTGACCACCTCATCACATGTTCACATGTCTTTCGCTCACTCAGAAGAATCAGTTGGGAAAGTTGCTTAATCCTTATTGATGATCAAGATTTAAAAAAAAGACAATCTCAATGTAACAGAGAAAGCTTCAATTCTTCATTAGTTTCTGGCCATCTAATCTGAATCAAATTTCAATTATAGACTTGTCCTTAGAGGCCAAAGGGAAGGTAATTGGGCCTGTCAATGCTACATTGAAAAGCATTAAAGTCTAGGGCTTCCCTGGTAGGCCAGTGGTTAAGAACCCACCTGCCAGTGCAGGGGACCTGGGTTCCAGCCCTGCTCAGGGAGGATGACATGTGCTGAGAGGCCCCTGCGCCTGTGCCCCACAACTACTGAGCTGGGCCCTGGAGTCTGTGCTCTGCAGCAGGAGAGAGCTCCGCAGGGAGAAGCCCGAGCAGCTCAGCCAGAGAGCAGCCCACGCTTGCTCCAACTGGAGAAGCCCGCCTGCTGCCACAAAGAGCCAGTCCAGTCATAAACTATTATTAAAAATTACCTAGTCTACACTTTATGAAGAGCTCCTAATGCCTCTCCCTCCCTCTGGCCCCTCCCACACACATTCTGGTTGTAGCAACTTTTTATTAGTTTCTTATTTTTGGTTCTGAGACTTGTGGGATCTTAGTGCTCTGACCAGGGATGGAACTCGGGCCTCCTGCCCTGAAAGCATAGAGTCTCAACCACTAGATCTCCGCGGAATTCCCAGATATCCTTCGTTTTTTACTTAGTGTTCTTTTTCTCTTCTGGGATGTCATTTAGGATGCCCCATTACTTTTAATTGCCACGTCTTCTCAGGCACCTCTGGTATGACAGTTTCTCAGTAGTAGACATTTTATATTATTGTCAATGGTATCATCTTTAAATGTCAGTTTCCAAGTTTTAATTGCTCATATAAAAAGAAGTGGTTGAATTTTAGTGTTGATCTTGTTTTCCTACTGCTCCCTCCATCTTGAGCTGTGTTGGTCACCGTGGAGCCGACAGCCCCATGTGGCCAGCTGAGCGCTTGACTAGTCCAGCCTGAGCTGTACTGTGACTAACAGCGTGTACTCTATTTTGAAGGCACTATGGAAAAGAAGAATGTAACTATCTCACTACTAATATTGTATTGCTTTATGTTGAAATGATAACATTTAGATATATTGTTAAATAAAATATACTGTTAAAATTAACTTTTCTTTTTACTCTTTTGATGTGGCCTCCAGAAAAATTTTATTGCACATTCATATAAAAAGAAGTGGTCATTTTTAATTTCCTAGCTGCAGTTACCATCTGCACTGATTTTGGAGCCCAAGCAAAGAAAGTCTGTCACTCTTTCCATTGTTTCCCCATCTATTTACCATGAAGTGATAATGAGTTTGAACAAACTCCGGGAGGTACTGAAGGACAGGGAAGCCTGGCATTCTGCATCCCATGGGGTCGCAAAAAGTCAGAGCCGACTTAGCGACTGATAGACAACAACGAGGTTGATAACGTTATGTGATGTCTTGCTCCTTATGGCTAAGGCCTCCAAAACAATTCAGAACAGCTTAGTTTAACAATATTCTATTTTGATTTTTATATACATTATTCTTTCTTTTTATTTAAATATATTTAGTTTTAATTCAATGATAATTGCTTTACAATATTGTGTTGGTTTCTGTCATACAGCAACATGAATCAGCCACAGGTATACATATATCCCCTCCCTCTGGAACCTCTCCCACCCCTCTAGGAACATCACTCTATTTTAGAGAGAAAAAAATAGGTGCCTTTAAAAAAATCATAAACTGCATGTATTATATTTAAATCATACATATATCATGTATTTATTGTTCATCAACAGTTTAATATTATTCTCTTTCAGATAGAAAAAAAATGGTATCTTTTTTAAAATCATAAACTGCAAGTATTATTGTTTGGTAATAGCAGATTTGAGAATTAAACCTAATTCTTATGAAAAAGAAAACTCTTACAAACAAGGCCTCCTCTCCACAAACCTCATAATATGAAAAGAAAAAAAAAAAAGAAAAATCTTTTCAAAATGAAAGAATCCTATAACAATCTAGTTCAAAAGATTTGGCTTATATTTTTCTTTAACATGCAGCAATTCAGAGAAACTTTAAAAAATGTTAGAAATTCTCAGGTTCTATATCTTTTTTCCCCATGGTATATATAAATTAAAATAGCAAGGAGCTTAAAGAAAAAGAGTTTTAGAGGCAACTAATAATTCAAATGACATGGGAAAAGTGAAAGTGAGACCTGAAAGTGGGAAATTCCTCTCAAATAGAAAGAATGGAGGGCCATCCTGTATAAGTAGCTCACACTCAAGGAGGAAGGACATGCACTCTGCAAACTCTTGAAGACTCAGCTTCAGCACCTTCTAGCAGAACAGGCAGCCCTGGGCCTGATTTCACCATGACCTACCGGTGCCTCCTCCAGATGGCTCTCCTGCTGTGTCTCTCCACCACAGCTCTTTGCAGGAGCTACAGCTTGCTTCGATTCCAACAAGAGCGGAGCCTTGAGGTGTGCCAGAACCTCCTGTGGCAGTTACCTTCAACTCCTCAACATTGCCTCGAGTTCAGGATGGACTTCCAGATGCCTGAGGAGATGGAGCAAGCACAGCAGTTCCGGAAGGAAGATGCCGTATTGGTCATGAATGAGATGCTCCAGCACATCTTCCATATTCTCACCAGCGACTTCTCCAGCACTGGCTGGTCTGACACCATCATTGAGCACCTCCTTGAGGAACTCTATGGGCAGATGAATCGTCTGGAGCCAATCCAGAAGGAAATAATGCAGAAGCAAAACTCCACTATGGGAGACACGACCGATCTTCACCTGAAGAAATATTACTTCAACCTCGGGCAGTACCTCAAGTCCAAGGAGCACAACAGGTGTGCCTGGGCAGTCGTGCAAGTGCAATTGCTCAGGAACTTTTCTTTCCTGAAGAGCCTAACAGGTTACCTCCGGGACTGAACATCTCCCACCTGTGGCTCTGGGAATGGACAATGTGACTTTGAGGTGAGACTCTTCAGCAGCAGAGACTCTTGAAGTAACTGACGATGCAAGGCACTGATTTCAATGGACAGTTAAAGACTAACCTATTTTTAAATTGATTTATGCATTATTTATTTATTTAAACTTTTATATGAGAAATAAATTATTTATGAAACAAAAGTCAATGTTGCAGTTTCAATGTCAATTTGATTTTTGTGACAACACATATTAAAAATTGCAGAGCACCTTGGAGACATTCATTGCCAAACAAGCCTGCAGAGTAGTAGAGTTTCTGGCCCCTGCCTTTGAGGAATTTAAAATACAAGGAAGCCATGAGGAATGTCCGAGTTATATGCATGCTCTCCATGTGTCCACACAGTCTACCTGCGCTTGTCTTGTTCACGTCTTTAAATGTACCAGACAGCTCATGCCGGAGGGCCCCTCTATATGATGTGGGGGGTTTTTTCTCTTTTTTTTTCAACTGGGGGGAAATGTACACCACCTTACATTTGAGAGTCTTACAAAGTAAGCCTTCTTTATGCCAATAAAATTTGGCAAATTCCACCTAATTTGTAAAATTCTTACTAAAGTAAATGAAAACTCCTGACCTTCTAAATGTCCTCAATTGCTTGGACACTCTAACCCTTATTTCCAAAAACATAGTCCTCAGAAAGAGGTTTCAGGAACATGAGTTGAAAATTACTTAAGACTGTCTTGGGGGTCATTAGAAATTGTCAAACATGCTAATTCACTCTATTAAAAATAAGAGAAAAGTCATCTTGAAAATATTGTTTACATTCATGAAAGATAGAAAAGTAAAATGATATTAAATACTTGTTTTAGTACACAGAAAATAGTTTAAAGTTTAATAAAATGCTACTGTTATATACAAAATATATTTTAATATTCTATGCTTAATAGTTAAAATACCTTCCATAAATTTATTATAAAATTGGAAACGTGGGATATTTCATTTAAAATAAGTATATAATTCAATATAAAATTAATTCAAAAAAATAAAGTGCTGCGCTTTTTAAAATATTACTAGTTTTCAGCTATTCAACACTTACTCCCCAAATCAATTCCGAATCCTTGAAAGACCCTGAAAATTCCAGAGCATTCCAGGGGCGCACACTTCTTTGGTCCCTGACCCAGGTGGTGGCCGCGTTCCTCCTCAGCCCCAGAAAGTCCCCCAAACTGTCCCATGCTTTTTTGTCTCCTGGCCACCGCTGACTTCTCCTCTGGCTGCAACGCACTCCCAGGGTCCCATATCCAGTCTCATCGCCTTGGCTGTTTCTCACGTTGTCCAAAATGGCTCTAAGCCTATCTTCTCACTGACTCCCCCTCGCCCCGCTTTGTGCTCAAGGTCCTCCCATCGTCCCATCTCTCACAGTCTCACCCCCACCGCCGGGTTTAACTCTGTCCACACCGCGGTGCCACCGCCCCAAGCCGATTGTCTCATCACCTATGCTCGCTTTCACTTTGTCCGCGAAGCCGCCCCGTCCACTCGAAGCCAAAAGCCTCAGCGCTGCCACCGTGTTTCATTCTGTGCCCAACGCCTTTCCATCCTGCCTCAGCGAATAGTCTCGTCGCCACTTCCAGGGTCCCCTGTGTGGACCACACCCATCCATCGTCCGGTGGTCTCATCCCTCCGCAGGGTTTAACTTTGTCTCAAAGCTGTCCAATCGTCCCACCACCCGTAGTTTTTCGCCACCGTCCTGTTTCACTTTGTCCGCAACGCGGACTCCTCCTCTCAGAGCCAAGCAGGGCTCCCCTGTGTGAGAAACGCCCTCCCATCACCCCACAGCCAATAGTCTGCGATGTTCTGACAAGATCTTATCGCCTATAGGCATCGTCCCAAAGCCAATGGTCTCAAAGCTGTCTGTCTCAACGCCCGTGCTGGCTTTCATTTTTGCCGCAACTGCTATGTATCCTCTGAAAACCAAGACTCCTTGCCACCGCCGACTTCCCCTTTTTGCCCAACGACCTCCCATGGTCCCAGCGCCTATAGGCTCATCGACAAAGCGGTGTTTCACTTCAGCTCCAAGGACATCGCCCAAGGTCTCATCCCACCGCCCTGATTCACTTTGTGCAACACGCCCTCCTATCGTGCCATAGGGAATAGTCTCCTGGCCAGCACCAGGATCCCTTAAGTGACCAACGCCCTCGCATAGTTCCCGTAGACAGATGTCTCATCGCCGACGCTGGCTTTCACTTTGTCCGCAACGCCGTCCACTCTTCTCAGAGCCACCACCACTTTCCCCTTTATGCCCAACGTCCGCCCGTGGTCCCATCGCCTATAGGCTCACGGCCGCCGCCAGTTTCCGCTTATGCACCACATCGCTGTCCTGCCTTCCCATCGCCAAGAATCCCATCTCCACCGCGGTGTTTCACT
Source organism: Budorcas taxicolor (assembly GCF_023091745.1). Taxonomy (NCBI): domain Eukaryota; kingdom Metazoa; phylum Chordata; class Mammalia; order Artiodactyla; family Bovidae; genus Budorcas; species Budorcas taxicolor. Next base: position 25,852,001 of record NC_068917.1, on the reverse strand, counting down.
TTTCCTCAAAGCTGTCCCATACTCAGATCACCCAAGGCCTCATCCCCACCGCCGGGTTTAAATTTGATCTCAACTCTTGCCATTATCCCATAGCAAATAGGCTCATCGCCACCGCCGGGTATCCCCCCGTAGCCGATACTGTCATTGCCGCCACTGTGTTTCATTTTGTTCCGAACTCCCTCCCATAGTCCCACAGCGAATAGTCTCCGCTCCACCGCGGGATTCGACCCTCCATCCCGGCCCCCACTCCACCCCCCAATCGTGGTAAAAACAATAGTCTCATCGCGGCCGCTGTGTTCCACTTGGTGCCGAACGCTCTCCATCATCCCACAGCAAAGCGCCTCCTAGCCACCGCGGGATGCGACCGTGTGAGCAACGCCCCAGCAGGTCCCACAGCGAATAGTCTCTGAGCCGCCGCGCTCCGTGTGCGCAACGCCCACTCCCCCGTGCTTCACCTGGTGCACGACCCCCTCCCATCCTTACCACAGCTTATCGTCTTTAAGCCGAGGCAGGATTCCAGCGTATTCGCCGCGCTCCCTCCAACCCCCCATCAATGTGGCACAGCTGGTTGTCTCCTCCCGGATACCTCGTTTCACTAGGTCAGCAACGGCCCATATGAGCCGGCAGCCAGTAGTGTCTTGCTCACCCTCTAGTTTCACTTTAGGGCACAACGCTGTCCATCCTCGCATCGCCAATAATCCCATCACCGCTGCCGGTCCCTTTCTCTGAGCTGTGGGTTCCCTTCGCCAGAAGTGAGCCCCAATCTGTAAAATCAGCCTCATCTCGCTCGAACCCCTGCCTTGGGGGTTCTGTTCCTCAAACATGGCCAGTTCGAGTTGACATGTGGAAGAAAGGCCACTACTCAAGCGATCTTTCCGAAAATGCAAGATTCTGGCTCCCTACTCAGGACAGCGGAAACCAGGACTTTTCCACAAAAGGGCTAATGATATGCGCACCCTTGAATCAGTGCTCCTATTAAAAGCTCTGTGGAACCTTTGCGTCCTGTCTCTCCAGCAGCCCCACGAGAGTCAACTGCAAACTCTCCTACGACTGCGATTCGAAAGCAAAAGCGATGGATCCACAGCGTGCCCGCTCTCGCGCTCGCCTGGAGAAGCAGGCGGTCTGCGGGTCCATCTCAGCGCTCTTTCTTACCGTTCGCGGTGCTCGCGCGCCCCCTGCCGGCCGTCTGCAGAAGCACCGACACTCTCTATGGCCCACATCCACTTGCTGGTGGAAGGAGCTGCTGCCATCCCTGCCTGCTCTCTTCGCTGGAAGGAGCCTGGGATCCACCGCCAGAAACACAGGGAAATCTCCAAACACCTGAAACAGATGCAAAGGATCCGCTCTCAGTCGCGCCTAAAGGACAAAGCCGACTTCAGATTTCCTGGGAAAAGAGAGATGATCACTCCAGTGCAGATGACTCAGGGCCCCTGCAACCACTATCTGATGCTCCAGCAGAGCTTCCAACTCCACCACGGAGGACAGCCGAGCTACCCTGCAGCCCGGATCAGAGCCTGAAACAACTGGAGCCGATGGAAGGAGACAGTCTGTGCTGTTCTCACGGGACTTCCTGCCCGGGAGTATTTCCAGGGCATCCATCTCTACCTCAGAGAGCTGGAATACAGCCACTTTGCCTGAGAGGCTGTCAAAGTGGAAATGAAAAGTGCCTTTCCCTCCTTTTGGAATCTTCAAAGAAATGGCAACAATAAGGGTGTTTATATTTGTAACGCTCGTTAATGAATTCCATTATTGTTTGCTTCCTGTTCCAAAGCAATTGCAGCTCATACTTCCTCAGGCACTGAAAACTGAAATAAAAATCATGATTTTTCAGAAGCAAGTGTGAACAGCACAGCAGAATGTCTTTTCTTGTATAAATATCTTTTGAACGTCATTGAAAAGATATCTTGTTGTATGCGGGGCTGGTATTTTCTATACTCAGAATCCAGAGTTTCTTTCCCATGGACAGGTTTCCAGGATCCTCTGTTCTTAAATATCTTTTTCAGTTAGGTCTAGGTGCTATAGAGATAAAGAATAAACTGTGTGGATTTTCATCATCATAGAAACTTATCTTTCCTTCTCTGAAGGGCACAATGCAGGCCTTCCAGATCAGGTGAATCTTCTGGTTTGCTTGCATTCAAAGGGTAATTCAGGGACATGGGTACCTTCTGTTCTGTGGCTTTCTCCATCATCAATATGTGACTCCAAGTTTGTCTGTGGTACTTGGATCTAGTACACCCGGCAGTAAAGGGATAAAGTCTGGTGACTCACAAGGGATGCTTCCAAGCGCCAGGACTATACAGGGTGAGAGCCCTTCCTCTCGCGTTCCATGGCCTGGATTTATCCTCTTGGGGATCTCACTGCAAGCAAGTTGGGAAACTATTGGGTGATGAATGGATGAAGAGATAAGTTCAGGGTGCTGACTTTCAAAAATGCGCAACACGAAAGTTGCAGGTTAAGTGTTTGGGGGGCAAAATGAGGACTGCAGCCCAGGAGACAGCACCTCAGATAGTTCTGAGAAGCTGTTCCAAAGACACACATAGGGATATATGTGATTTTGGTGAAGGGGCAATACATGCAATCAGGTGCCTAGTTTTTGTGGAAGTTTTATACCAGGATCGTGGAGGTTTCTTGGAATCACAAGACCAGTTGTCACCATGAAGGGTTTCCATGCTTTTCTAGATATGAGGAGATAGAAGAACAATTGAGTTAAAATGGGCTCCTGAAAATAGCTCACCTTCTGAAGACTTGTTCTGCCAGTTTTCCCTGCACACAGCCTCCCTCACTTCTGCTTTCCACCCGAGATTCCTTTCCAGGGGTGTTGAAAATCAGCTGCAAGAGCACATGATTTAATCCTTGTAGGGAGATGGCAAGTGCCAATGGCACGTGCTAGTTTGTACTTGACAGGGCATGAGGCCAGGTTTCACGTTTGTACTATTTGTTCAAATGAAGTTCTGGTAAGGGTTGAGGGGAACAAGGTTTGTTCTTGCTTGCACACACTTCCTTAAAATACAGTCTGACCCAAATGCTTTTTTTCCAAGTTCAGCTTTGGGGAGAATGACAAGAATGCCTGTCATAGTTCACAGTATCGTAGGCTGTTTGGAGGAAACGTCCAAGCTGATCCCCAAAGGCATTGCCTCCAAAGAAATATCCACAATGTAGACACGTTACAGGCTGTTTCCTTACTACCTGAGGGAGACAAGAAAAGAATAATCAGGCAGTTCCTTGCAACTAGGTGAGGATGACTGAAGAAAAAGTGATGAGTGAGTCTTCCATTTGGGTCCAGGCCCAAGAGCCTCATCCTGATCTTCTACATATTGGAAATGGAAAGCTGAAGACAGTCTTCCTAATAATGATCTTCAAAAAATAACTCACACATGCTGTGTGCGAGGACAAAAAAAAAAAAATAAGTTTTTGTATCCACAAAGAGTTAAGCGATAAATTTAATCGCAATTGATGAAACACTATATAAAATATTTGACACATTACTCTGCTTAGTCTATTAATACCACTAACAGTCACTGAATTAGTCTTGCTGTTATCCTGCTGATGAGGTACCATTTATGGTGCAGGAAAATAAATAATATAGGATAAGACAGCAATTCAATAAACATTTGCTTTTCACCCCTTTATGTTAAAGTAGCAACACACGTGTCTACTTATTTAACATATATTGTAATATATATTGTGTGTGTTTATATGTGTGTATATATTTTTGTTCAGTCGCTTAGTTATATCCGACTGTCTGTGACCCCATGAACTGTAGCATGCCAGGCGTCCCTGTACTTCACTATCTCCCAAGTTTGCTCAAACTCATGTCCATGGAGTCAGTGATGCCAAGCAACCATCTCATCCTCTGTCGCCCCCTTCTTCACCTGCCGTCAATCTGCCACAGCATCAGGGTCATTTTCAAAGGGTCGGTTTCTTCTCAGAAGGCGGCCAAATTATTAGAGCTTCAGCTTCAGCACCAGTCCTTTCAATGCATATTCAGGGTTGATGTCCTTTAGGAGTGACTGGTTTGATCTCCCTGCAGTCCAAGGGACTCTCAAGACTCTTCCTCAGTACCACAGTTCAAAAACTCAATTCTTCGGCGCACAGCTTTCTTTACGGTCCAAATCACATCCATGCATGACTACTGGAAAAACCATAACTTTGACTACATGAAGTTTTGTTGGCAACACGGTATCTCTGCTTTTTAACACACTCTATATTTCTCATATAATTTTTTCCAAGGAGAGAGATTCTTTTAAATTTGTGACGGCAGTCACCGTCTGTAGTAATTTTGGGCCCCAAGAAAATGAAATCTAACAGTGTTTCCACTGTTTCCCCATCTATTTGCCATGAAGTGATGGGACTATATGCCATGATCTTTGTTTTCTGAATGTTGGTGCAACTATCTATGTATATGTATTTGGGGGATGGGGGGGTCTGGTTTAGCTCTGCCTCAAATTGGTTCTCTAGAAAGGTGGTTAATTTAGGTCAGGGAAACAATAGATGTTATAGAGATTCTGTTTTACATGATGGCTGAAGATTTTCAAAATTTGAATTTTTGAAATTGCTATTATAATGGAAAATTTATTTCTAAGATTGGCATATTCATTCCAAAAATCCTCTTCGTTTTGTTTTCCATGCATGCAATCTGAATTGTGATACACAGAATGAAATATTCTAAATACAAAAGAAATATTTCAACAATTAGAACATTTAAACAGAATTTGTGACTACAACATTTCCATGTTAAACCCTGATGCTTTCCTAGTTAAAATTAATGAAACTCTATGTGAACTTCCGGTTTAACAGATGAGACGGCACTAATGGTAAAGAATCTGCCTGCCACTGCAGGAGACAGGTGATGCGGGCTCCATCTCTAGGTTGGGAAGATCCCCTTTACAAGGAAATGACAACCCACTCCAGGATTCTTGCCAGAGGACCCTGAGTCAGAAACGACTGATGGACTAAACAACAACAACCCTGCAGAAAACCATAAAACTAGAGAAACACAAAGGAACGTTTGTGTGTGATTTTAGATGTTATTATGTTTCATATAAGAAAACAGTATACCTCTTGGAGTTCACAAGTTATCACTGGAAGTCCCAATGCTGGAATGTTTCTACATTTAGTTAAAATATAACGATGAAAATGAATTAGTGTCTTATATGTGTAATACAACTCAAAAAACTTATACTCCTGCGTGGAAACCATGTTAGATCTGAAATACTATCAAGAACATGAGAAAAGTACTTTACCCTATTTTTAAAATTATACATCATTTGTAGCTCATCAAAAACAAATATATGAGTCAAGTATGTTTCAAAAGAAAAATAATAATAAAAAATTAAAAAAAGAAAAATAATAAAACAGTAAAATTAATTCACTATATGGAAGTGAAAAATTGCATAGGCGTAATATTCATGGGGTCGCAAAGAGTCGGACACGCCTGAGCGACTGAACTGAACTGAACTGAACTGAATGTATGAAACTGATGTATTGGGAAAATGATATGGTCATAAAATGTCCATGGCTAAGGATATAAAAATAGAGGGAAAATGGCAAATGCATGTAATAATGAAAGTCCATTTTTCCCATTACTGAAAAAGAAGATGAATATGTGGGTCTAAGCACATACATTTCACATTACCAGCATCACCACTGTGAATGAGAATTGGTTCTTCTTCACTTCTGTATTCGCTACTTTGTGTTTAAATTGGCAGGTTGGCTAACTGTTCTTTGATTTCTAATTTCCTGCCTTCTACCCAGCTGGAATTCACAGGAAACCAACATAGCCAATCTCTAACTTCAATATGCCAGGAAATTTGAAAAACTCAGCAGTGGCCACAGGACTGGAAAAGGTCCGTTTTCATTCCAGTCCCTAAGAAAGGCAATGCCAAAGAATGCTCAAACTACTGCACAATTGCATTCATCTTACATGCTAGCAAATTAATGCTCAAAATTCTCCAAGCCAGGCTTCAACAATATGTGAACCGTGAACTTCCTGATGTTCAGGCTGGTTTTAGAAAAGGCAGAGGAACCAGCGTATAAATTGCCAACATCCACTGGATCATCGAAAAAGCAAGAGAGTTCCAGAAAAAAATATCTTTTTCTGCTTTATTGACTATGCCAAAGCCTTTGACTGTGTGGATCACAATAAACTGTGGAAAATTCTGAAAGAGATGGGACTCCCAGACCACCTGACTGCCTCTTGAGAAATCTGTATGCAGCTCAGGAAGCAGCAGTTAGAACTGGACATGGAATAGCAGACTGGTTCCAAATAGGAAAAGGAGTACGTCAAGGCTCTAAATTATCACCCTGCTCATTTAACTTATACATAGAGTACATCATGAGAAACACTGGGCCAGATGAAGTACAAGCTGGAATCAAGATTGCCGGGAGAAATATCAATAACCTCAATATGCAGATGTCACCACCCTTAAGGCAGAAAGTGAAGAAGAACTAAACAGCTTCTTGATGAAAGTGAAAGAGGAGAGTGAAAAAGTTGGCTTAAACCTCAACATTCAGAAAACTAAGATCATGGCATCCAGTCTCATCACTTCATGGCACATAGATGGAGAAACAGTGGAAACAGTGGCAGACTTTATTTTTTGGCTCCAAAATCACTGCAGATGGTGACTGCAGCCATGGAATAAAAAGCTTACTCCTTGGAAGAAAAGTTATGACCAACCTAGGTAGCATATTATAAAGCAGAGACATTACTTTGCCAACAAAGGTCCATTTAGTCAAACTATGGTTTTTCCAGTAGTCATGTATGAATGTGAGAGTTGGACTATAAAGAAAGCTGAGCGCTGAAGAATTGATGGTCTTGAACTGTGGTGTTGGAGAAGATTCTTGAGAGTCCCTTGGACTGCGAGGAGTTCTCCATCCTAAAGGAGATCAGACCTGAAGGTTCATTGGAAGGACTGATATTGAAACTGAAACTCCAAGACTTAGGCCACCTGATGCGAAGGGTTGACTCATTTGAAAAGACCTTGATTCTTGGGGAAATTTATGGAGGGAGGGGAAGGGGACAACAGAAGATGAGATGGTTGGATGGCATCACCGACTCAATGGACTGAGTTTGCATAAACTCCGAGAGTTGGTGATGGACAGGGAAGCCTGGAGTGCTGCCGTCCATGGGGTTGCAAAGAGTCAGATACAGCTGAGCTGAGTGACTGAGCTGAACTGAACTGAAGCCAGTATTTGACCACAGCCCATAGGTGGAAGTGTAACTCCAGCTCCTGTTTGTTCATGACGGCATCACTCACTAGTCCACCAAGACCGCAAGCCTGAGGACCTAGACCACAGATGGAGGTGCCGCAGATCCTCATTCTCTCAGTCCTGTAGCTTGCTCCTTGCTCTAGTCCAACGCTGGATAACGGATCCCTGAAGAAAGGCCACGAGAGACTTCCAGGAACAGGTGGAGAGCCTGGTGTGATGAAGGAAGCCCTGCCGCTAAACTCTCCTCTCAGACCTCACGTGGTTCACCTGCTTCCTTGGTTAAAGCTTGTGGGGTGGTTTTATGAGAGAGTCTATGTGACGCTGAGTGTAGATTTTCCCGTTGTTTCCTTAGTTGTACGTGTACCTGGATGCAGTCTCGATAGGAGTCTTGAAGAATAGGTCAGGAGACATGATGTCTAATGATGGCAACAGCATCGTCATCACTCAAAAAGATTTTGACTCCCAGGATGAGAACTGTCTTCAGAGCAAGATTACAAGCTAGATAACAATGTGAAACTCATTGCTATATCCTCATACGCTTCACCTTAGAGTGAGAATTGTTTCATTCAAGTTGATTGGGGCCTTACTAACCAGAGGACTCCAAAAATTTCCATCATCATATTTGGAATACATGACACTCATTTTGCAGACTGCATCCAACTTCCATCATTCTAACAGCATCAAAATTAATGTGTTTTCATTTTCTTAAATGAATAATGTGTTTTCCTTTAACTTTTAGACATTCCCCTGTGTTTATACTTGAACATAGCTTCACATGCATCTCTGTTCCTATCAAGTCTCTTGGGAGCATTTACTGTGTTGATTGAAAGCAACAGTCCTAGTAAGAACTAGAAGTGAATAGTCACATCTGTGGAAGTTACTTTAAAGGGTTTGTTATTATTTTGGCTGTGCCACGTGGCTTAAGAGGCATTAGTTCCCTGACTGGGGATTGAACCCAGGCCCACAGCACTGAAAATACTAAGTTCTAACCACTGAACGGCCAAGGAAGTCTCAAATTACTTTAAATTTTGCAGTTTTAGTTGTTCAGTTTTTCATTCAAGGATTCAGAGAAATACTAAATTGCTTTAACATTATATATTTACTAAAAGAAATGACTGTTGGAGAACTGAATGGAGTATGACAAGGGTCAAAAACCATGTAAAAGTCATCAAAAAGTAACGCATAAATCCAATACATTTGAGACCCAAACTGATAAAGGTTAAATTAATTTTAACAATTAATAGAATCTGCTTAAACATAAAAGATTCTATCCATTGATTTAATACGCAAACTCCATTATTACTTGGAAGAGGAAGAAAAACCTAAAATCAAATAATACTAAATACTCAATACCAAAACAAGGGCAACACCGAAGGGGGCCAATACAGAGCATGAAAATATAATGTAGGGAATAATTCGAGGTGGCAATGTTAATATCAATGTCATTAATATCAATATTCATACACTTGAGAATTCCAGAAATAAACACGAGAAAGAAATTACTCTTCGTGAGAAAGAAGATCAAAATACGTAAGAAACACTTTGAATCTATAATTAAATTCTTAAAATGCTTGAGCTAAATTTCAAATGGTATAAAACAATGAGTAAAATATATAAGATTACATAGCAATGTGAACAGAAACACGGGAGCACTGAAGTTTTAACTCAATGCTGTGCTTTTGAGCTGAGTCGCTTCAGTCGTGTCTGACTCTTTGGGACTCTGTGGACCATAGGCTGCCAGGCTCTTCTGTCCATGGGATTCTCCAGGCAAGAATACTGGAGTGGGTTGCCATGCCCTCCTCCAGGGGATCGTCCTGACCCAGGCAGCAAACTGGTGTCTCCTGAATTGGCAGGCAAGTTCTCTACCATTAGCGCCGCCTGGGAAGCCCAGCACAATGCTACTAGTCTGTAAAAAACCATATATAAACTTCTAAAGAGAAGGATTGAAACTATGATTTAGAGGAGGAAATTCGTGTTTAACACTCTTGGGCCCTTAACTTACAATAAGAAATATAACTTGCTTCAAATATCTATAAACCATCCATGAAAATTACCATACATTAGAGTTCACAAAAAATATACATAATTCCTCCAGGGAAAAAATATTTGTATAAGTTGTGTGCCCAGATCACAATGCCTGCAATTAATTTTAATATTATTTTAAAGCATCATTTAAAGATGAACATCATCCTGATAATTTATGTAAAGCCAAAATTAAACCATAAATTTAGAAATTTTGTAAGTAATGGAAATTAAATCACTACTCCTCAAATTTTCAGAAGCAAAGACACACACTGAGGTGAATTCATATCCTGGAAATGTGAACTGAAAATAGATTGGCCTCATTCATTAAAGTCAACAAGAATATTCATATACATGAATAGAAATAGTATAGGAAAATATCTGTCAAATGCCCACTTCTGAGTGACCGTGATTTGACTGTCATTCTCTAGAGTAAAGCTTGGTTTTATCAAGACCATGGTAGTTTAGCTCATAACTCAAATAATCGTCATCCAAGGGCTTCTCCTGAGAACAGTCACCATGCGTGCAGCGGACGTGCTTGCCACACAACATGTTAACAAGACTACAACGGAGGGATTTTTCAAATGTGTACTCCAAAGTGAAGATTTCATAAAATTCATCATCTTGCTGTTTCGCTAGGGATCTTTTTACATGAAACTGTCATTTTTTCAAACTTCAAGTGTATTATACGTAAGAACAGGACAATCACTAGGCACTGAGGTGCCCCTGCTTTGATCCACACCACAGCACTGGAGTCTTACCCAGCGCTGCATCTGTGCCACCAGGAGAACTTGTTCCCGTGGTGAAAAAGACAGATAAGATCTTGATATCACTCTAATAATTATTGTACCTCATGAATCCCTGTAGAGTGTCCTGGGGATCTGCAGGGGCCCACAGACCACACTTTGCGAACTGCTGGTTTCAGGAATTTCCCTGCATCTGCTTTGGTCCAAGTGGCTCTGTAGCTTTAAATTCACAAGTAATTTCCTTGGTTCCTAAGATAAAATCTAACATCATTCAAGAGTCTATCGCTGGGCCCTTTTCCATGTCTCCAGGGCCATGCCATGCTACCCCCTGCAGGCATCAGTACAGTCTACCGACTCCGGTCTTGTTCTTGCCTTTAAAAACACCAGAGCCATTCCTGCTGCAGGGACACTGTATGCACTGTGCTTGGTTGTGTATTATTGTTTTCTTATTTTGCTCTTTATGAGTTACTTGACAAATTCATGCTCATTCTTCAAGTCTCATACTTCGGATTACTTCCCTGGGGAGACGGCTAGTGCTGCTGCTGCTAAGTGGCTTAAACGTGCTCCTAATGAGCTTCCCAGGATACTCACTGCCATCAGCATCTGATACTTCTTCTGTGAAGCCCAGGGCCCAGATGTAAACACCTAATTATCTTACGCCTACTTCTTTCACGGCAGTGTCCTTGCTCCAGTGTGAGCTCTGTGAGGTCGGGGCCTCTGCCTCTCACACTCAAGACTCTCTGCATAAGGCCCACAGATAAAGGAAGGAGCGGCTCAGCACCTTCTCTCTGTCGCTTCACAGCATTCGGCCTCTGGGAAGAGACCCAAAAGGAAGAGGAGGAAACATGTCTTCAGATAATGTCATGAGTAAATGAAAGGTACATTTTTATTAAAGAAAATTATATATTCTTATGGAACAAATTGGAGAAGGAAATGACAACCCACTCCAGTATTCCTGCCTAGAGAATCCTGTGGACAGAGGAGCCTGCTGGGCTGCTGTCCATAGTGTCGCATAGAGTCGGACATGACTGAAGCGACTCAGCATGCATAGCACGCATGCATGTAATAAATAGAACATAGGAATGCAAGTACCATGAAAATAAATTAATATAAATAAATGAGTTACATTCATACAAAAACATGATATTCCATAAGATTCAGCCACAGGGCATCAGATATATTACCTCTAATTCTAAAAGCAGCTGGTATTGATATTCTCAACATTAATGCCAATATCAATTGTCATTCAAACTCTTTCATAGCTGAGGCAGAAATTAGAGTTTTGGAAAAGACTGAACAATGAAGAGTCTGAGCTAGGACACGAGTCACTGAGGATCAGGTTCCTTCTAACTTCCTGAGTTTTCTTAGGAACTTGTTGACGCAGAAAGCGCCTCGTGATTTCCACTCTGACAGTTTCCCAGGCGCAGTCGCTGTATTCCTTCTCTTGCAGGTAGACATGGATGCCCTGGAAGTACCTGTTCACGGCCATGGTGGGGCCCGTCCTTCCCAGGCCAGAGTCTTCCAATCCCGTCACCTGCCCCAGGCAGGCGTCCAGGTCGTCCAGCTGCTGATGGAGTCCAGTGCGGAGCTGCTCCAGGAGGGTGGTGTCCCAGGCAGCAGAGGAGCACTCTGTGTGGAAGAGGTTGAAGCTCTGCTGGAGCATCTCGTGGAGCACAGAGATGGCCTGGGCCTCCTGCAGCTGGCCGCCACTCACCTGCTCCTGAGGGAATCTGATGTATTTCCTGTATCCCAGATAGGAAAGAGAGAGACTGTGTTTATTTGATCCAAATGTGAAGGTCTCCTGGTTTTCCAAGTCAAGGCTCTGAGGCAGTTCATGGACACAGAGGAAGAGATGAGGGTAGAGACGAGCATCATGAGTGTCATCACTGAGGAGATGAAGAGCCACTGGTCAATTCCACAAGGAAGCATTCCGGTTGAGATGAGCGATTGTGAGCTTTGTTTCATCTCCATTTCATCTAAGGATCTTCTGTTGTGTGCCTCTTAAATATGAAGTCCAAAATGTTCGCATTCCGAGTCTACCCAGATTCATGCACTACCTCATTCTGGGCTTGCCTTTCACTTCAAGAGCCTGGAGATCTGTCGTGAGGGTCCGCTCTTCTGTATCCTTACCTTGAAGTCAAATGTATTCATTAAAAAAGTAGACGTTCTAAGCCAATGGAATGCTTATCATCTCAGTAACTTTGAACTAGGGATATATTAAGAGCTATTGGATCTTTCTTCCTGATGCTAAGATCAACTTTTAGGGAAGCTTTGTTAGACTCTTTTTCAAATCTTTTTTTGCTGCCTCTGCATATTCCTCTTGGAACACTTGATCAGATGTGAAAAATATCTGACTTTATATGCACGGAGCTCACCTTCTTCTCTGCAGCAGAACTTTTAATTTGCCAATTTTGGTTTTATTTACTCTCCATAACTGACAAAATTACTAAACACTTATTAGGTGCCAATCACTATGCTGAGCTTATTGCAGAGTCCAAGTGGCTCTGCTTGCAGCAGGGTAAATCAGTGAATCCAAGACGAGGTGTTGGGATCAGGAAAGGACTTCATTCGGGAAGTGGCTGACTGAGAAGATGAAAGGCCAGTGCCTCAAAATAACCATCTTGTGGGGCTCCTGGATGTCAGATTCTCTTTTCAATCAGAGATGGGGGAGGTGAGGAAACAAAGCAAAAGACTTTTATTTCCTGAAAATATCTCCCAGAATAGCAAGCAAGCCCCAGGTAGGAGGATGTGTTGATTGCACTTCCTTATAGTCATTTCATGGGTGGTGTGAAATGGAATATCTCGTCATGTCAACAAAGATGTCATATCTATCTGTGATTCTGGCCTTCCCAAATGTGAATTTCTGGGACAAAAAGAGTTTAAGTCACAGAAGCAAATCCAGTGTAAATTCAAAATTAACCCTTCCTGGTTACAAACTAAGCTTATACCAAGATGATGAATTCCTCCAAAGTCACTCTCATAAAAATAAAGTGTAACCACCACTCCTGTCCAAGTGTTCAAGTGGTTAGAATGTGCCTTCTTAGCCCAGGCCATTGTCCTTGCCACGTCCAGGCAACCCACCTTTTTCTTAGGTACTTTTATGCAGTTTTCATATTGCTGCCTCTTCTTTGTCATTTGTATTTCAGTTTGTAAAAGCTGTGCTAATGCTCCTACAATCTTTTCTATTTCCACTTTCAGGTTTATTGCAAAAACAGGAACAGAAAACGGAAATGAATGGAACAGTTAATGTATTTCCTCCGTGATTTCTCAAGAGATCCAACTTTCCACTCATTCAACATTCCTAGAAAGTAAAAGTAAGCCGTGAATGAAGAATTAATGCACAAAGGTAAAGAGAAAGTAAATGATGTAGTTGAAAAACCTACAGTGACATCTCTGCCAAATGACAAAGTCACTTAACTACACAAACAGGGATGCAGAGCTCTACAGATGACAGATGTCAGAGCAGCTTATGTGACACTGTTTAGCTGCAGACAGAGCCGAGGAGGGTGGCAGGCTCTTAGGCACAGTGTTACCTAAAAGGATAGTGGACCGCTCTGCTAACTCCCAGTATCTATTTATTTATCTTTATTTGTCTGTTCACATTTCTCCCTCTTCGTGGAGGTTATGGGATTCTGAGGATATAGACCTATTAACTCACCCTGAAAAGAGACTGGGGTACAGACTGGACGGTCACCCTATTCATGTGTGAGAGGTCAGCTGTTCCCTGGAAGCGACTAGATGTAGTGTTTGGACAGCACATCATGTTCACGCAGAGATGAGATTAGATGTGATAATGTTGACCAGTGAGCTGAGCATTAAGGGAAGGGAAGGAAGCAGGTCATCTCAGGGAAATTCTATCCAGTTTCCATAGATGGATGTGTGAATTTTCTGCCTCGTGGGAACAGTTAACAGATACTGAAAGCTTATATTGTCAGAAGTACGTTACGTCCTACAACCTTCAGAAAAACCCAGTGAAACTTCTATGATGATCAGTTCCATTTAAGAGGAGAAACCGTAGTCACACAGGCAGTGCAGGCTGGAGCTGTGACATCAACCCAGGGATCTTGCCCCATGTCCACTGTCTCATGCACTGGACCGAGCTGTCTGCTCTGACAATGTGCTTCCTATTTTAGAGGAACACTTTGTAAGGTCTTCCCTTCCAACTCCTATTCTTCATTGTCACAAAAATGCCATTCTCTCGTCCCAGGGGTGATACAATCATCAGACGACAGCTGAGTACACAGTTCCCTTTGCACCTGATAAGTTCCAATCCTGTATTTCAAGTGGTGTTTTGTTGAGCTCTACAAAGGAGCCTGGCAGATTATGGCAACTAAACAATAACTCTGAGAGTCTCGGTCTCCACCTGAGATAATATTTTGAGAAATTATCCAGAAAGTTAAAAAATCCATTTAAATTTCTCTTACTACTTTTGTTTTCAGAAGATTACCATTTTCTGAAACTGTCTTCAGATACTAGGTCTACTCAAACTTTGGTGTAGATAGTTCTCTTAGAACTACTTCTGGGACAGAGCTGAAGCTCCAATACTTTGGCCGCCTGATGGGAAGAGCCCAGACCATGATAGTGGGAAAGAGTGAGGGCAGGACGAGAGGGGGACAACAGAGGATGAGACGAGCAGATTGCATTGGATCGACTCAATGAACATGAATTTTAACAAACTCTGAGAGATAGAGAAGGACAGGGAAGCCTGGCGTGCTGTAGTCCATGGGATCAAAGACAGTGGACATGACTTAGTGACGAACAACAATGGGACAGAGACCCCTCTGTGCACTTCCTCTGGGACAGACACCTTCCTGGATTCTCCACATGTGCCATTACTGCCTTTAGGGAGTTTACAATCTCTCAGGGAAGTCAAATGTTACATAATTAGAGGGATTACTTAATTACAACTGTATGTTATGTAGCTTATGGAGAATGCTTAAGGTTAATGAGGAATAATGTGGAGGCTGAAGAGTACAGTGGTCAAGTACCACTTATACAGTTAATCCTGACTGTTAGCAAGTTATATAATCTCTCTGAGTTATCAGTTTCCTTATTTGCAAACTGGAGAAGACAATGGCAACCCACTCCAGTACTCTTGCCTGGAAAATCCCAGGGATGGGGGAGCCTGGTGGGCTGCTGTCTATGGGGCTACACAGAGTCGGACACGACTGAAGCGACTTAGCAGCAGTAGCAGCAGTATTTGCAGACATGTCAATAATTATAGTAATTATCTCATAGGAAAGCTGTGAAGATTAATTCATGTTTATTAAAAACACTTTGCTGAGAGGCTACATGCAAAAATTTCCGTCATTAATATTATTAAAACTTATCTGTACCTTACAGAATTGGTAAAGACATGCATTACAAGGAGAAATGTCATTGCAACCTCAGTATCCCTGAGTGTATGGTAGATTATCACTTCCCCGTGAAATATCTAAGGAGATGAGATTATCTGCAGTGCAGATAATCACACAAAGACTGAAGCAAAGTATCCTCTGAAATATTGCAGTGGTAGAGGAGAAAGAGAAATAAACACAGGCAAACATGAAGTGTTTAGGGCAACCAGCACCTTAAAAAGTGCCTTGTGGATTATACTTGCAAAATAACTCATTTTTAACAAATGATATCAGTGATATTGTTCCCTATAATGTCTCCAGGGAGCTTAAGGCCTACTCAGGCGACATCATGAAGGTACATAGAGAACCAAAATTTTTTAAAGAAGGGAGAAAGTGTAAATGGGGGAAAAATGAGAAAAATCAAAAGCTTCTCTCATAAGCTCTTTTCAGACTGAACATTTCTTGGTGACCTGGAAAAGCCACAATTGTATGAATATTTGTCCCTTCTCTGACTTTGATCAGACTCCTCTCCGAGGAGCAACAAAGGAGGTGTGAAAAGCATAATATATGGCTGTGTAGCTATCAACCACAGTGGCACGCATGATTTGATGTCCCCAACCTAGGCACTCATGGCAAAAATTAGCACTTTTATTGATTTCATTACAAAGAGTAGAAAAAGAAAGGAAAGGGCAAATGTGGAAAAACCCAGAAAATGAAAGTTTCTCGACTCACTCTTTAAGAGCCACCCATCACCCCAAGCCCTCAGAACTGGCCTAGACCTCCCCTGCAGGCGGTCCTGCAAGCCCCCAGCATCCCAGTGGCCCTCCCCGTCTCTGTGCTGCGGGCCCTGGTGATGCTCTGCTTCAGCCCCACGTGCTCCCTGGGCTGTGAGCTGCCTGCCAGCCACGGCAATCTGGAAAGCTTCACACGCTGGAGTCAGATGGAGAGAGTGCCGATTGTGTCCTGTCTGAGGGACAGGACTGACTTCAGATTCCTCAGACCCTGGTGCCCGGGACCAGGCGTGAGAAGACAGAAGCCACAGCTGTTGTGCGCGAGTTGCTCCAGCAGACCTTCCAGCTCTTCAGCACCACGGGCTCTTCTGCAGGTCGGGACGAGAGCCTCCTGGACAGATTCCTCGTGGGACTTGATCAGCAGCTGGAGGACCTGGACACGTGTCTGAGGGAGGGAAGGACACTGGAACAGTCACCTCTAGGGACTGAGAACTCCAGATTGGCTGTGAAGGGTTACTTCCAGCAAATCAGTGTGTATCTCAAAGAGAAAGAATATAGCCGCTCTGCCTGGGAGGTTGTCAGCGTGGAAATCAGAAGGCGCTTGGTCTTTGCCAACAAGCTCATCGGAAAACTCAGGAAATAAAGAAGGCGTTGAATCTGAAAACAGTTCATCTGGTCAACTAAATGGCTATTTTCTAAGACTCAAAGTGCAACCTTTAACTCTATTTTTCTGTCAGATGAAATATAAGTAATAGCTAATATATGGGATTATTTAAATGTATGTTAAAGGTTTTGTTACTATAACTGTTCAAAACAGATTTAAGAATCCATTTTCCATATCATAAAAAGTTGTAATATTTATTTATTTATGGAAATTATCAGAAATATTTAGGCTGTTCATAGAGTTTAAATCTTTATCATTCATAAGATACTTGCTTTGTACTATATTTTGTACAAGACTACTCTTGTTTTTCATTAGAGAAAATAAAAGTAATTTGAAAAAAACAAACGGGCTTGCACACATCTTTGAATAAAACCTAACCCAAAGCCTGATCCTACAAGATAAACCTGTACTGAAGTCACCTTAAAAGAGGGAACGGGGTCACCCACCCTGGGTCATAGAAGGAACACTGGAAAATTTGAGGGGGGATTGAATGTGATTCTTGAGACATAGACTAGAGGTGGGGGGGAGATGGGTGGAGAAAAGCCCAGGTCATGGACTCAGGTGCCTGCTTGGGGCCTGGAAGAACCGGAGCACCTTCAAGGGTTAGTGGAGAACCACATACATCATGCGGGGAAGGCAATGGCACCCCACTCCAACACTCTTGCCAGGAGAATCCCAGCGACACGGGAGCCTGGTAGGCTGTAGTCCATGGGTCGCTAAGAGTCGGACACGACTGAGTGGCTTCACTTTCACTTTTCATTTTCATGCATTGGAGAAGGCAATGGCAACCCACTCCAGTGTGCATGCCTGGAGAATCCCAGTGACGGTGGAGCTAGTGGGCTGCCGTCTATGGAGTAGCACAGAGTCGGACACGACTGAAGCGACTTAGCAGCAGCAGCAGCACATCCATCATGGGAGGTCAATCTGCATATGTGGAGTCTAGGATCCTGCAGTAGGATGAGGAAGGGAGAGGAAGTTTTCTACACTTGGCCATTCCTGAGAAAAGAATCTTCCTGAACTCTTCAAATGGAGGCAAGAAGAACAAGGCAGGCTGGGGACTGCAGAGACAGCTGAGAGAGAGCATGCAGAACCAGTAGCTGCCATGAGAAATGTGACTCTAAGGAAGTAAGACGGTTTCTCAAGCTTATTCATATATATTAAACACATATATCATTGCTAAACTTTGCATACTTCATTCAAAGGAATGCCTACCCTTGACTTCTAGGAGGATGCACCGTAATCCTCAGCACTTCCTCCCAGTGTAGAAATCCCCAGCGTGCTCTCCTCATTCACTCTGCATGAAGGCGTCCTCTCCACTCATACAGCTGTGTCCTTCTCCATTACGGTTTCTGGTTGTCAATTTCCCCTTACGACTGCAAACCACCAACTCAAAGCAGAACCAGAGAGAAAGTTCTGGCTCTGTCAGACACTCTCCTGTGACTTCGCCTGCTCTGCCTGCCAAGCACTGCGGGTCCAGACTGTCCAGCCTCCCAGAGAAATACAGTAATAGAGGGAACCCCGCCCCACAGTGAGCAATGGTGGAGACACCAGGGGTTCCTCTGACCGTGCACCTAGGTTATCCCATGTGCAGGGCTTTTAATACATTTAATACATTTACCAACAGGGGGACAGAGCTTTCCTCGTAGGACATATGTTAGTAAAGTGAACACTGGAAGAATACAATTTCTCAAAGTAACAAAGATCTTTGTGGGAATTCATGTATTTAATGTAGGCAATCTTCAGGACATTGATGGATCAATCATCTTTCTCTTCTTTCCAGTTGGGACATACCGCACTCAGTAGCTATATGTAAAGTCAGAGGGACTTTTGAAATAATTTTATTCATTTATTCATTTCTCACTGTGCTGTGTCTTCACTGCCGCACGGACTTCTCTCTAGTTGTGGCAAAGGTGGGTTCTCTCTAGTTATGGGGCACAGGCTTCTCACTGTGGGAGCCTCTCTTGTTGGGGAGCACAGGCTCCGGTGCACTTGGCTTCGGTGGTGAGGGCCCGGGGTCTAGAGCACAGGGCGGTAGCTGTGCCCCCGGGCTCACTGTCCTGCAGCACGCACATGCTCTAGGACCACATGGGGTCCTGTTGGGAGGTGGACTCCTCATCACGGAGCCTCCAGGGAAGCCCCTAAGGGAACGTTTAAGTACATTGAGAGGTTTGGAAACCTTCTTGAGGATTAGGGTCCTAAACAAGTAAAAAACATTCCGATATTACTGTTAAAAATACCATTTCATTAACAGATTATTTTTTAATAAACTTTCATTCAATACTATAGTATCAT
This sequence comes from Budorcas taxicolor, assembly GCF_023091745.1. Taxonomy (NCBI): domain Eukaryota; kingdom Metazoa; phylum Chordata; class Mammalia; order Artiodactyla; family Bovidae; genus Budorcas; species Budorcas taxicolor. Next base: position 25,833,001 of record NC_068917.1, on the reverse strand, counting down.
CTGAACGAGTAGCCTGGTTCTCACCATCCTTCGTTCTCACAGGAAGAGAGACAGAGGAACAGAGACGCCCAGTGGAAGCAACTGCCTGAATGACTGAAACTCACTAGATTCTGTGACATAAGTTTCCAGTGAGAGACACCATCACTGAATGTCCTTCCTCCAGCTCTGAAACTCTGAGCAGAAAAGTGCTGAACAGTGTAAATAAAAGTGATGAATAATAAAAACATTCTCATTTAATTGACATACACAGTCGGATGGGTACATTTGAAATTATTGGGAAATAGGTAAAATTAATACTTTAAACTGATGACATGTTCTTTGATCATATTGTGAATACATAAATGAAAATCAAAAAAGGAAGTGAAAGTGTATTAAAACAATTAGAAAATGAAAATTACCATGTTCACTATTTAATGGCCTCACTTAGAAAGCATGGCATCAGAGAACCTACCTCAAGGTTCCGCCAGACGCCGTCTCAGCCAGCCCAGCAGCAGCCTCATCTTCCCCATGGCCTTCGTGCTCTCTCTACTCATGGCCCTGGTGCTGGTCAGCTACGGCCCGGGAGGATCCCTGGGCTGTGACCTGTCTCAGAACCACGTGCTGTTTGGCAGGAAGAACCTCAGACTTATGGGCCAAATGAGGAGAATCTCCCCTCGCTTCTGTCTGCAGGACAGAAAAGACTTCGCTTTCCCCCAGAAGATGGTGGAGGGCGGCCAGCTCCAGGAGGCCCAGGCCATCTCTGTGCTCCACGAGATGCTCCAGCAGAGCTTCAACCTCTTCCACACAGAGTGCTCCTCTGCTGCCTGGGACACCACCCTCCTGGAGCAGCTCCGCACTGGACTCCATCAACAGCTGGATGACCTGGACGTCTGCCTGGGGCAGGTGATGGGAGAGGAAGACTCTGCCCTGGGAAGGACGGGCCCCACACTGGCCGTGAAGAGGTACTTCCAGGACATCCATGTCTACCTGCAAGAAAAGGGATATAGCGACTGTGCCTGGGAAACCGTCAGAGTGGAAATCATGAGATCCTTGTCTTCATCAGCCAGCTTGTAAGAAAGGTTAAGAATGATGGATGGAGGCCTAAACTCATCTTGATATGACTCTCAGTGACTAAGATGCCACATCACCCTTGTACGCTCCCCTGAAGTCATTTTAGAAGACTCTGATTTCTGCTTTAGCCACCATGTTTCCTGAATTCAATCAATAGTACTTTCTCAGTAGCAATAAGCAAGTAGATATAAAAAGTATTCAACTGCACAGGGATCAGTCCGTAAGGGATGACTGCCATGATGTTATTTATATTTATTTATGCATTTATTTTATCTCATCATATTTATATTTTCATGTAAAAATGTTTGTCTGCATTGTAATAAAATTTAGAAAATATGTTCATTTCCTTAATCTTCTAATTTGTTTTATTTATTAATTTCTTATGAAAGTAATTACTGTTTTCATTATGAAGATCTAAATACATATTTGGTCTACATAAACCTATCATAGCATTTGTCCATTTATACTACAGAATAGTTGTATCAGTTTTCAGGAAATGATTGTCAAAAGGTAGAATTTCTGGATCCCTGGCAGTCCAGTAGAATGGACTCCATGCTTCCAGTGTGAGACGCTCAGGTGCCATGGATACCTGGTCAGGGAACTAAGATCCTGCAAGCTGTGGAGTGCAGCCCCCTCCACCCAAAAGAAACAGGTAGAAAGGAGTCTCTGAAACGGTGGTAGATGAGTAGTCCTGAAGTCACAAGTATAAGTAGTTTATACCCAATCAACAGAGAATGGTTGGTGTTAGTATGTGGGGGGAGGACTCCCCTCCTCCAGGGAAGCTGCGAACATGTGGTGCTGAGTGGCTGAGCCTGACTCCTGTTACTCTTCCTCCCGCCTTCTCCTCGGTCCTGCTTTACTGAACAATCCACTCCCTTACACTATATCTTCACTGCCTCCAACACAGGAGCTCTGTTCTGTGATGGTTTCTGGCTTCAAAGTTTCTCTGAGTGGAAATCACTGGAAGAGAGCACAAGTGAAAGGAGAGCTCTAGAAGTTTCAAAACCTTTGAATGCAGCTCTGCTATTTAACGGCAGTGTGACCCTGAAAAGTATCACAAACACTAAGGAGATGGATATGGCAACCTCCTCCAGTATTCTTTCTTGAAAATCCCATGGACAGAGGAGCCTGGTGGGCTACTGTCCATGTGTCACAAGAGTTGGACACCTCTGAACCAACCTAGCATGCACACAGGCACGCATGCTGTCCTGATCCTCTTCTTTAACATGTGGAAAATAACAGTAGTTTTTCACAGGGTTACTGTTAGGATCAATGGGCCCATATTACAAGAAGCATAACAGTGTGCCTGGCAGAAATGATCAGGACAGTGAGTCCCAGAGTAGCTGCCCACAGGGAACAGATAGGACAGCTGGCTTGAGGCAGTGACTGAAAGGCAACACTGGAAAGATGCTGGTCCTTGGTAAAAATATTTAACTTGGGTGCTAGTTTCACAATTTAGTTGGTGAACTCTTCTGTGCTCAATGCTGGAGACAATTCCAATTTCTGTGTTTCAGACTTCTAGAAGCATTCTAGGAAGTCATAGAAATTCTTTGAAAAAGAAGGATTAGTAGAAAATGCTTTGATCTACTATAAAAATGAATAATACGGAAATCAGAGAGATCTCCTAGGACTGCAGAGAATCACACACATTGCTCATTAATAATGTTTCTTGTTCTTTAGTATGAGTAGTCCTGTACTACTTTTTAACCTATTTCTAAAATCACCTTCTCAACTCTCTGTTGGGTTTCCGTCTTTCAGCAGCAAGGCACAGGCGGGAAGAAAAGAGCAAGGGCCACGCAGTGTGAGGTTCTGCTCTCCAACCCTGGGCTGTCCTGGGTTTGATCCTAGTTGTTTTCCATAAAGACTCCAGTCCCTAAGTGCTGGCAGGCTCACCTCCTAAAGTTGTTCCTTCTCAGAAGTTAGTGCCTTTAGAGGAGAGACTGCTACAAGTGAATGCAGGTGTCATACCCTAGTGAGAGTCTTTCTCTGAATAAGGGGCATGAACTCAATATTATTTATCAACACATAAATCTTGCACAGGCATACTGCCAACTGTCCATGATAACAATGGCTACATTAATCCATATCAAGACCATATAAGCTCTTATATGTTCTCACACCTTGACCAAAACAGGGTCTTATCACCTTTTTTAGTTTTTGCCCATCTGACTGGTGACACATAGCATCTAGCAGCAACCATTAGTTTTCCTTTTCCTAATTGATGGCGGTTGTTATCAGTCATACTCCAGTCAGGAAAACAGAAAATTCCTTCCAGCCTTCTAGTCCACCCTTGGAACTGGCATGGGAAAGAAAAACAATCTGCAGCCAAAGGAGAAATGTCCTGGAAGGAACTACAGCCCCAGCATCACCGAGTAGCGTTGAGGAGAAGAGCTGTGGAGCTGAGACGTTAGTTTTAAGACCACTGCACTAGAACAGACGGCAGCCTTTCCCCATCATATCCACTGGAAGTGCAGGCCTCCTCTGTGAGTTTCTGATCCGTAGAGAATGCACCCACTGCTCTTGCACTGTCTCTTTACCCAGGTAAAGGAGCTCATGACTCATTTTCGTTCAAACTCCGTGATCTCCAGCTGGAAGACACACAGATTGCAAGGTCCTCAACCAGATCCCAGGCTGCACACTCACACTGCACTCCTGCCATCTGGCTGGTATCCAGTCTGAATTTCATTTGTGACCAAGAAGTTTGTGGTTTTCCTGTGTTCAAAGCCCAGAACTGTCTTCTGTCCAAACTGATGAACTAGGTCATGACCTGCTCTAGTTTTCAGGCCTTTAAAAATCTATCCTGATGATGATGTCTTCCAAAGACGCATGCTGGAATTATATATCCAACTGCCTATTTCACAGTTGGTGTCTACTGAGTATACATTATGCTGAAATCAAAAGCATTTTAATTGCAACTTTTAAACAACGTATCCACATGAGAAGACATTTTGAAAAAGTTCATGAAACTCTCCAATGAAAAACTGACTAAAAAATAATGCTTAATAGATGACCTTTGGTTAAAAGAAATGAGAGGAAAAAAGGATTTTGTAAATTGAAATGAGCTATTCAAAATAGTTACTGGTTCATAAGTTTGTCAAATATGGCTTTCGCTCAGATGAAGAGAGAGATACAAAAAAGTAATATTGAAAACATTATTGATGATTTTGCTTCCATTAAAGCCAGGAACTTAAAGTACTGTTGTGGCATAAAGAAAATATTTGAATTTGATGTGAGTTGAAGACTTATACATTTTAAAACATTTTCCAACCAATGAACATGACAGGAGAAATTAACCATTTCTATTAATGTTCAATGAAATAATTTTCCCTGTACTAAGGAGCTTCTTTTGAAGTCTCAGTTTTGTCCCCAAGTCTTCCCACTGGAGGGTCCCAATATCTAGTAGATTCCCATCCAGATTGTAGATACCTTTCCCCTTTCCCTGAATTACTCCTTTGCCCCATAAACAAGGGCTTCCCTTGTGGCTCGGCTGGTCAAGATCTGCCCGCAGTGAGGGGACCTGGGTTCAGTCCCTGAATTGGGAAGCTCTCCTGGAGAAGGGAAAGGCTACCCACTTCAGTATTCTGGCCTGGAGAATTCCATGGACTGTATAGTCCATGGGGTCGCAAAGAGTCAGACACGACTGAACGACTTCCACTCACTCCAAAACAACCCTGAATCTGAAAACATATCACAGCATGCTGTGATTTCCAGCCGTCAATCGCGGCATTCAAGGGCACCAGTGTGAACCGCTCTGGCTAAAATCTTCTCCCAGGAAGGGGAGGATGGACGCAATGGTAGCTTATCTAGAATTTGGAGGTGCAGAAATCAAAGGCTCTGAGCGACGCGGCGCAGCTCGCCTGGGCAGTGGGCCGGAAAAGGAAGTTTCCTCTCTGTTCTCGCGGCCCCAAGCTCTCCCTGGGCCCCGGCGGCGCCTCGCTCCGGTCGCGGCTCCTGTCCACGGCCACCCGCGAGTTCTCCCCGTGGATCTGATGCCCCAGGGGGCAGCCCTGCAGGCGGGCCCGCTGGGTGGGCGGTGCGGGTCTGTCAGTTACTGAGAGATCGGGCGCCCCCTCCCGGCCGCTGGGGCGCAGCAAAAGGAGTTTGGAGGGCTCCGGAGTTAAGTGCAGGACCTGAACTGCTTCAGAGAGGCCCAGGTGAAGTGCTGAATTTCTGCACTCCTGGTCTCCCTGCTGATGGCAACGGGGAGGCTCTGCTCCATCCCTCACATTTCACCTGTTAGCATAGGTCGTCTTCTATTCTTTTTGACATTTGCCAAATTCATATAATTTGGAAGCAAAAGTTTGTTGCTGAACCACGAAAGACACCTGGATTCTTGGCCTCCGGAGGAGAATTCAATCCAGGGCCAGTGACGAGGCTTGATCGCTCAGCACTTTTGTGTAATAAAGTTTTATTAAAGTATAAAAGAGATAGAGAAAGCTTCTGACATAGACATCAGAAGGGGGCAGTAAGAGTGCCCCATGCTACTCTTCAGCCAGATGTTGTATAGCTACTAGCAGTCTGCTAATTAGAGAATGGAAATGTCTCAAAACTCAGAGAATGGCACCGGGCCCCTCACCCACAACATGCATTGAGACAACATTGGCACCAGGTGAGTCATCCCCGGCCACAAAATGATGGACGTGAATCTTGAAGAAAGGCAGATTTCCAAACAAATATACAGTTTCATTAACACAGATTAGGAGAACAGTGTATGAGTATAACATACTGGTTTGTCAAGTCGGTTCTGAGCCTTTGGGTGGAACTGACTTAAACACAGAGTCTAGGGTAAATACACAGTACATTAACAGCTTAAGACAAACATTTCCAGAAGAAAAGTGCATTGGTTAGCTCAAGGTTTGGGAAAGGTTAAGTTCGGGTGGAACCAGGTGTCATTATGGCAACACAGAATTTTAAGAGAAATCTCTTTTTAAATTTGTATAGAGAAGTGAAGTCGCTCAGTCATGTCTGAGTCTTTGCGATCCCATGGACTGTAGTCTACCAGGCTTCTCTGTCCATGGGATTTTCCAGGCAAGAGTACTGGAGTGGGTTGCCATTTCCTTCTCCAATGCATGAAAGTGAAAAGTGAAACTGAAGTTGCTCAGTCATGTCCGACTTAGTGACCCCATGGATTGCAGCCTTCCAGGCTCCTCCATCCATGGGATTTTCCAGGCAAGAGTAAAGAGATTAAAAATGTCTCACACTTGCAGCCTGCTTCCTCTGTTTGGAGACCCCCAGTTTTCCTGTCTGTTACCCTCTCAAAAGCACTAAGTATTTTTTTTAATTACAGTCACAAGAGCCATCAGCTTGGTGTTTTCTACAGAGGATTCACTGAAATGTTTCTAACCCAATCTCCTGCTGGAGTCAAAACTCATAAGGATCTTGTCCATCATGTATGCCCAATTTATGGTGAGGATTCATTGCACAATCTATATGAATCATCTTGGACAGTTAAATATGATTATTTTATAATTATTAGAATTATTATTTTGTCGGTCACATTTAGACTGTCAGTATAACTACCAGTTGATAATTTCATTTTGCTTATTATACAAAATAATCAGATACGTTGTAAATTGCTCAGCTTATCTAGAATTTGGAGGTAGATGTGAACTAATGGAAATAAGAGGTTTGTCACATCGAGGTATGAAACAACAAGGGTGCATCTTGTGTTAGAAATAAACTAGGAAATTAAGTGAGGGCTCAGTGCACGCAGTGGGCGCAGGTGTCACAGTCTAGATAAGCAGTTTCGAATCTGACATGTTAGGTTTTGAAAAATGGATTTGCCATTTCATTCTTAGATTATTTTATTCCAATAAAGTCTTAGCAGGAGGCTCTTCGAAACAAAACTATTAACTCAGTTTCAACTATGCTGGAAGTATTGCGTGAGTCCCTCACAAAGGCTAAGGAGTTTGTAGTTGTTGTCACTGTCGTTTTTGATAAACACTGATAGTCTGTGAAATTTTTCTGGCAGGTCCTTGGTAATCATGTCCACGGTAGTCTTGTAACATTTAATTAGCAATCAGTTCAGGATGGAGGTGCCATAAAAAGTGAGGGCAGCATCAGGGAACGTGTTTTTACTCCTCACTAATATCAAGAATGAAATATATCCTAATGAATCCTTGCCATAAACACAATACCTTGGTATCTCCTTACTACCGTGTTACAGACTGAATGTGTGTGCGTTCCCCAAATTCATGTATTGAAACCCTCCCCCTTGACTTCACTGATGGTCCAAGGGCCAGGACTCCATGCTCCCAAAGCAGGGAGCCTGAGCTGGATCTCTCGCCAGGAAACTAGATTCTGATTGGCAAGCAGGACTTCCCATGGCTTAAGTAAAGATCCTGCATGAAGCAACCAAGATCCAAGAACCAGCACACATCGACTAAGACATGCCACAGCCAAATAAACACATAAAATAAATATTTTAAAAATTCTTTACAAACCCACAGAAACCCAACCCACCAATGTGATAGTACCGAGAGCTGGAATATTAGGGAGATCATGAGGGTTAGTAATCAATAAAATTCAGGTATTATTTTTAATGTCATAGTTACTATTAGCTAGACTAAGATCAGGCTCTTTTGGAATCATTTAATTCCCTTTCATTCTAGTTATTTCAAAGCATATTCTCTTTGCCCAGGTGGATTTATCACCTACGCAGATGATCAGCAAGGCTGGTCTCGTCAACCCTGCCAGAGAGCATTAGTGTTCGAGCAACTGGGACTCTGATTGCCTGTCTCTGGTGAGCTGGTGAGTGTGACTTCTTCCTCCTGCCCTTATACTGACCACATGCTGATTCAAGAAAAGAAAAATTAGGTGGCTGGTCTTACAAAGCTGACGGCAGTCAACAGATCAAGGGCTTGTCCTTCTTTGAGCTTCTGTAAGAAGCAGCCCTGTCCCAGCCTTTCTGCTGTTCATATTGGCCTCATCGTTTCCCTCTGCCTCAGACTCGTCCCCAGCTGTGCTGCACTGAAGTTTGCTAACTCAGAACACGTCACTGGGTCAGGGGAAAACCACTTCCCTTCTTTCATATTCATGACATTGAGACTTACCCTTGTTTTCTATTGCCCACACAGAAAAATGTGCAATTTTACTTTCTAGAAAAGTTGCAAAGAGAAACAAAAAAACTAACGTCTTGAAAGGGATAGAGATGCAGCCCCTCTGGCTTCTTTACTTCCCTTTGCTGTTCTCACATCATCATCAATTACAACCGCAACAGGAGCACTGAGACAAACCTTGTCCAATAAGTCAGTCAGTGCAGTGCAGTTCAGTCGCTCAGTCGTGTCTGACTCTTTGGAACCCCATGAACTGTAGCGTGCCAGGCCTCCCTGTCCATCACCAACTCCCAGAGCCTACCCAAAATAGGTCACAAAGTGAATGTAAAAAGTTTAAATGAAAAATTACAGTCAAGGAAAGAAGACTATTTCTCCTGATCAAGTAGGCTGGGTCTCACTGCCCTGCATTCTCAGAGGAACAGAGATGCCTGGTGGAATCAACTGCCTGAATGAACAGCTGTAACTCACTAGATTCCGTGACATAAGCTTCCAATAACAGCCTGCCCTAAGGGAGGGAGTCCAGCAGGTGAGCAAGGGGACTCTGTCACTCCAGAGGACAGGGAGTGGCTCCATGTTATCCCTCTTGTGTGAGTGAGGTGCTGCTGGGGAAATACAATAAATTATCCTGGAATTAGGGTCTCCCCATGCATTTTATCTGAGAAGAACCAGAATTCTTGGTAGGAGTATTGGCTGGGCCAGCAAAGGACAATAGGTCTCCAGTATGAAAATGGTGGAACGCAAACCTGATGTCTGTAATAGTCCTGACTTCGTGGTTCCCTGAAGCACTCCTTTGCCTATTTGGAACCAGTCTGTTGTTCCATGTCCAGTTCTAATTGTTGCTTCCTGACCTGCATACAGATTTCTCAAGAGGCAGGTTAGGTGGTCTGGTATTCCCATCTCTCTCAGAATTTTCCACAGTTCATTGTGATCCACACAGTCAAAGGCTTTGGCATAGTCAATGAAGCAGAAATAGATGTTTTTCTGGAACTCTCTTTCTTTTTCGATGATCCAGCAGATGTTGGCAATTCGATCCCTGGTTCCTCTGCCTTTTCTAAAACCAGCTTGAACATCAGGGAGTTCGTGGTTCATGTACTGCTGAAGCCTGGCTTTGAGAATTTTGAGCATTACTTTACTGGCGTGTGAGATGAGTGCAATTGTGTGGTAGTTTGAGCATTCTTTGGCATTGCCTTTCCTTGGGATTGGAATGAAAACTGACCTTTTCCAGTCCTGTGGCCACTGCTGAGTTTTCCAAATTTGCTGGCATATTGAGTGCAGCACTTTCACAGCGTCATCTTTAGGATTTGAAATAGCTCCACTGAAATGCCATCACCTCCACTAGCTTTGTTCATAGTGATGCTTTTTAAGGCCCACTTGACTTCACATTCCAGGATGTCTGGCTCTAGATGAGTGATCACACCATCATGATTATCTTGGTCGTGAAGATATTTTTTGTCCAGTTCTTCTGTGTATTCTTGCCACCTCTTCTTAATATCTTCTGCTTCTGTTAGGTCCAAAGCATTTCTGTCCTTTATCGAGCCTATCTTTGCATGAAATGTTCCCTTGGTATCTCTAATTTTCTTGAAGAGATCTCTAGTCTTTCCCATTCTGTTCTTTTCCTCTGTTTCTTTGCATTGATCATTGAGAAAGGCTTTCTTATCTCTCCTTGCTATTCTTTGGAAGTCTGCATTCAGATGCTTATATCTTTCCTTTTCTCCTTTGCTTTTCGCCTCTCTTCTTTTCACAGCTATTTGTAAGGCCTCCCCAAACAGCCATTTTGCTTTTTTGCATTTCTTTTCCATGGGGATGGTCTTGATCCCTGTCTCCTGTACAATGCCACGAACCTCATTCCATAGTTCATCAGGCACTCTATCTATCAGATCTAGGCCCTTAAATCTATTTCTCACTTCCACTGTATAATCATAAGGGATTTGATTTAGGTCATACCTGAATGGTCTAGTGGTTTTCCCTACTGTCTTCAATTAAAGTCTGAATTTGGCAATAAGGAGTTCATGATATGAGCCACAGTCAGCTCCCAGTCTTGTTTTTGTTGACTGTATAGAGCTTCTCCATCTTTGGCTGCAAAGAATAGAATCAATCTGATTTCGGTGTTTACCATCTGGTGATGTCCATGTGTAGAGTCTTTTCTTGTGTTGTTGGAAGTGGGTGTTTGCTATCACCAGTGCATTTTCTTGGCAAAATGCTATTAGTCTTGCCCTGATTCATTCCGTATTCCAAGGCCAAATTTGCCTGTCACTCCAGCTGTTTCTTGACTTCCTACTTTTGCATTCCAGTCCTCTATAATGAAAAGGACATCTTTTTTGAATGTTAGCTCTAAAAGATCTTGTAGGTCTTCATAGAACCGTTCAGCTTCAGCTTCTTCAGCATTACTGGTTGGGGCATAGACTTGGATTACTGTGATATTGAATGGTTTGCCTTGGAAACAAACAGAGATCATTCTGTCGTTTTTGAGATTGCATCCAAGTACTGCATTTCGGACTCTTTTGTTGACCATGATGGCTACTCCATTTCTTCTAAGGGATTCCTGTCTGCAGTAGTAGATATAATGATCATCTGAGTTAAATTCACCCATTCCAGTCCATTTTAGTTAGGTGATTCCTAGAATGTTGACGTTCAGTCTTGCCATCTCCTGTTTGACTACTTCTAATTTGCCTTGATTCATGGATCTAACATTCCAGGTTCCTATGCAATATTGCTCTTTACAGCATCGGACCTTGCTTCTATCACCAGTCACATCCACAGCTAGGTATTGTTTTTGTTTTGGCTCCATCCCTTCATTCTTTCTGGAGTTATTTCTCCACTGATCTCCAGTAGAATAGTGGGCAGATTTCTTAGTGCACTATTAAAGGAGCACCAACTTGGTCTCTAAGCAGCGACGCCTTTCCTCTCTGGCTGCCAAACCCGCTGAAACGAAGTCTCAGAACTTGCAAACTCCCAAATAAAACCGATAAGAAGACATCCTCCGCCCTCTTGCGGCCTCCTAGAGAAACGCTCTCCCAGGACCGGGGGAAGAAACCGTTCGTTCATTGATTAGTGGTGTCCGCGCGCCCCCTGTTGGCCTTCCAGTGAATCACGGAAACTCTGTCAGTTCAGTTCAGTCCAGTTCAGTTCAGTTGTTCAGTCGTGTCCGACTCTTTGCGATCCCATGAACCGCAGCATGCCAGCCCTCCCTGTCCATCACCAACTCCCGGAGCCTACCCAAACTCATGTTCATTGAATCGGTGATGCCATCCAACCATCTCATCCTCTGTCGTCCCCTTCTACTCCTACCCTCAATCTTTCCCAGCATCAAGGTCTTTTCAAATGAGTCAGCTTTCCCATCAGGTGGCCAAAGTATTGGAGTTTCAGCTTCAACATCAGTCCTTCCAATGAACACCCAGGACTGATCTCCTTTAGGATGGACTAATTGGATCTCCTTGCAGTCCAAGGGACTCTGAAGAGTCTTCTCCAGAACCACAGTTCAAAAGCATCAGTTCTTCGGCACTCAGCTTTCTTTATACTCCAACTCTCACATTCATATATGACTACTGGAAAAACCATAGGCTTGACTAGATGGACCTTTGTTGACAAAGTAATGTCTCTGCTTTTTAATATGCTGTCTAGGTTTGTCATAACTTTCCTTCCAAGGACTAAGCGTCTTTTAATTTCATGGCTGCAGTCACCATCTGCAGTGATTTTGGAGCCCCCAACAATAAAGTCAGCCACTGTTTCCACTGTTTCCCCATCTATTTGCCATAAAGTGATGGGACCAGATGCCATGATCTTCGTTTTCTGAATGTTGAGCTCTTAGCCAACTTTTTCACTCTCCTCTTTCACTTTCATCAAGAGACTTTTAGTTCTTCTTCACTTTCTGCCATAAGGGCGGTGTCATGTGCAAATCTGAGGTTATTGATATTTCTCCCGGCAATCTTGATTCCAGCTTGTGCTTCCTCCAGCACAGCATTTCTCATGATGTACTCTGCATATAAGTTAAATAAGCAGGGTGACAATATAAAGCCTTGATGTACTCCTTTTCCTGTTTGGAACCAATCTGTTCCATCTTCAGTTCTAACTGTTGCTTCCTGACCTGCATACAGGTTTCTCAAGAGGAAGGTCAGGTGGTATGGTATTCCCATCTCTTTCAGAATTTCCCACATTTTATAAACAGTTTTCCAATAAACTGTGGAAACTCTGTGTAGCCAAGATCTATTTGCTAGTGGCAGGAGTGATGCTCTGCTCCATCCCTGCTTGTCCTCTTGACAACAAAGAAATCTTCATACATTTAAGACAGATGAAAACGATCCCCTCTCAGTTATGCCTAGAGCACAGACATGACTTCACATTTTCTTGGAGAAGAGAGAATATCACCCCAATCCAGATGACTCAAGGCACCTGTTATCACCAACTGATGCTCCAGCAGATCTTCAACCTCTTCACCATGGAGAGCAGCTATGCTGCTTGGAACAGCACCCTCCTCCACAAACTACTCTCCAGCCTGGGTCAGAGCCTGGAACAGCTGGAAGAAGTGACTCTGGATTGTCCTGATTTGGGAATCGCTGTATGGAAGTATTCCAAGGAATCCATCTGTACCTGAAGGGAAAGGCATACAGCCCCTGTGCCTGGGAGGTTGTCAGAGTGGAAATTGAAAATTGCCTTTCCCTCATGTAAGAATCCTCAAGAAAAGTCAACAGATACAATGAAAATTATACTTGTGACACTCTCCATTCAATCAGACTGTTGTTTGCTTAAGCCTCCAAAGTGATCATCTGTTTGTTTACAAGGTGAAAAATGCCTGAAATGAAAATCACAATTTCACTAAAATATTTAGACAGAATAACACAATCTCTTTTCTTTAATAAACAATTTTATAACATAATGTAAAAGGTGTTTTTATGTGTTTTGTGGGTATTTGCTATTTTGAACATATGAAATTTATTTTTTTATGGAAAAATTTTTAAGAGAGGGTGTTATTAAAGGTATTTGTCAGTTAACCTAACGCTTGGTCTCTGTAAGAGGTAAAAGCAAATTGTCAGGAATTTGATTCTAATGGACACTTTTCTTTCCTTTTTGGAGAGCACAATGCAGGCCTTCTTGATCAGGCGAGTCTTCTAGCTTGTACTCCTCCAAGCAGTGAGTTGAGGACATGGGTCCCCTTGTTTTGCGTTTTTTCTATCATCAACATGTGACTCTGAATTTCTCTGTAGCACTTGAGTCTATTCTCCTTGAAGGCAAAAAGAAAAGTCTGGTGGATCACATGGGATGCTTCCAAGGACCAGGACTAGATGGGGTAATAGCACTTCTCACATTACATGGCCTGGACTTATCCTCATGGGAATCGTATTGCAAGGAAGTTGGGAAATAATTGGATGATTAAGAGAGGAGAAAACAAGTTCAGTGCACAAAACCATTTTTTCATTTTTTCACTATTTGTCCTAATGGAGCTCTGGGTGGGTGTGCAAGGGGGAAACCAAGGTTCTTCACAGTTTCAGCTTGGGGAAGATGAGAGAGCTGTCACTCAGAGTTCAGAGCATCACAGACAATTTGAAAGAAGCATTCAGGTTGACTCCCAAAGGCATAGGCTAATGAGGAGAACATCTATAAGTGCAGACAAAGTGTTTCCTTATTCCCTGAGGGAGACAAGGAAAGAGTGATCAGGCAGCTCCTTGCAAGTACTTGAGAACCACTGAACTAAAAGGGGAGAGTAGATCTTCCACTCAACCACACCTTCCAAATATTGAAAACAGAAACTTGAATAAAATATTCCTATAAATGATCTTTAGAAAAACACCTCTCACAATATTCCACTATAGCTTCCCTTGTAGAACCATGAGGAGTCTTTAAAGTCTCTCTATATCTTTGTCTTCTCACATCCTATCTATCTAATAGAGGTTGGTGTTGCTCTTTCTCCTGTCATTGCAGTCATTGTGAACTGATGTTACATAAGTATGGACTGAGCTCAAGCAATGATAGGGCTCAGACTAGACGTCTAGGAAATGGGGTTGAGTTGGATGTGTCTCTCCCTTTAGCTATTTTACAGACTCCTGAGAGGTATTCTGAGGACAAAATACATCAGGCCAGATCTCACTATTTGGGTTTCTTCAGCAAAATAGCATAGACTGGGCAGTTTGTAAAGAGCAGAAATGTATTGCTCACAGTTCTAGAGTCTGGAATGCTAAGATCTGGGTGTCAGCTTGGCCCACTTCTTGTGAGAGCCTGCTTCAGGTCTCACAGTGTAGAGTTCTTTCTGGAGAGGGAGAAAGGTCACTGAACTGAAGGCTACATACTTGACATCTAGAAGAGAGGATATAGTCATGCTGAGTAAATAAAGGAGAATGAGCAATTTCTCGTTCCTCAATTTCTGCCAAAGGAGCAGACAGTGAAAGTGAAAGTGAAAGTGAAGTCGCTCAGTCCTGTCCGACTCTTTGCCACCCCGTGGACTGTAACCTACCAGGCTCCTCCATCCATGGGATTCTCCAGGCAAGAATACTGGAGTGGGGTGCTATTTCCTTCTCCAGGGGATCTTCCCGACCCAGGGACTCAGAATCCAAACTCTGATTTTGAACGTGAAGTGAGAGTTTAATTCTGACTGCCGAATTTTGGAAATCAGACTGGAATGGAGCCCACCCTCCCATGGAGGCGAAAGATGATACAGGATGAAAATGGCCATTCATCATTCTTTGTGAGGAATCTCCAAAGAATATCAGAATACAGGTAGTAATCGCCACATGAGTAAGGACACACTAAACAGTAATGCGGTAAATTGTCTGGGTGCTGTTCACTGTGAATCAGGGAGAGCTTGAGTTCAGATACATGGCTGTGTCGATGACACCAGGCTTGTTCTTTTCTATCATGACCTAGTAGAGGACAAATTAGAGACAAGGCATCCTCCTGTGTGTCAGAGGTGTCTGACTCTTAGTGACCCCATGGACTGTAACCTGCCCGGCTCTTCTCTTCATGGGATTCTCCAGGCAAGAATACTGGGGTGGTTTGCCATGCCCTTCTCCAGGGGATCTTCCTGACCCAGGGATTGAACCCATGAATTTTATGCATTGGCAGGCGGGTTCATTATGACTAGCACCACCTGGGAAGCCCAGGCAAAAGCTGAAAATTGTGCTGCTCTTGCCATTTGAATCCCTAGAGCTATATGCACCTTCAAGGAAAGAGAATCCTAGTGGTTTTATCAATAAACATAGCAGGCATTATTTAAACAATAATAATAATTTTACTTACTTCTTCATGGCTGTGCTGGTCTTCCTTGCTGCTAGGGCTTTTCTCTAGTTGCAGTGAGTTGGGGCTATCCTCCGGTTGCAGTGTGCTGGCTTGTGGTAGCTTCTCTTGTTACAGAGCACAGGTCTAGCGCTCTTTGGCCTCAGGGGTGTGGCACATGGGCTCAGCAGTTGCAGTGCCCCAGCTCTAGAGCACACGCTCGATAGTTGTGGCTCATGGACTCAGTTGCTCTGCGGATCTTCTCAGGTCAGGGATTTGACTGGTGTCTCCCGCGTTTCAGGCAGATACTTTACTACTGAGCCGCTAGGGAAGACCCTAGTAGGCATTGCTAATACCAGTTACTAGTAGAGTAAAAATTTTAGCCATTGTCTATTACAATCCTAGCAGATATGTTCAAAAGGAAGCAAAATAGCTTGGTCATCTGTAAATACCTCCCAGTGGTAGGAGGAAATCTGAGAAACTGTTCTAGTGGAAACTGCTTGTTGCTTGATTATACTGGGCCTAGTGCCAAAGGGCCCAGAGACAGTGAGATGGAGTCTGGTCACTACAGAGCTGATTTGTCAAAGATGCTCACAACCTATTGCCTGAAGGTTGGAACACAGAGGCTGAGGCAACAGAAAATTCACTGTAAAAATCAGAAGCAGAACTGAAAGCTAATTCTTCCCATGAAAAAAATTCAATATTTATCTAGTTCTGAATAAATCACAAAGGTGGTTTCCTTTTGTTTGAAAAGAACATTGTAAGAAACGAATTGCCAGTCTATGTTCGATACAGGATACAGGATGCTTGGGGCTGGTGCACGGGGATGATCCAGAGAGATGATATGGGGTGGGAGGTGGGAGGGGGGTTCAGGATGGGGAACTCAAGTACATCCGTGGCTGATTCTTGTCAATGTATGGCAAAACCAATGCAGTATTGTAAAGCAAAATAAAGTAAAAATAAAAATTAAAAAAGAAAATAAAAAAGAAAAGAACAGACTTGGATTGGAACCTTGAATGTCTGCTGGGAAATCTGAAATTTAATGCAACAATACAGAGAAAGATTCAAATGGATGGTTATTCCTAAATCATGCTTTCTCACTGGGGATGATATACTTCCACGTTTGCACACATTTGTTTTATGGAATATGAGCAAATCCTGTCATTACAATTATTTGTGGTACTTCAAAGCTCAACCAGATATAACAAACTCTTACTCCTTAGTGTTTATTTCTGTATTTGGGCTTTCTAATATATTATGCACAAGGGAAGCATTGAGATTGAGTTCAAGGAAGAAAAACAAATGATGTACACCAACAGTGGTACAACCTAAGGTGACTTGATGGTTCATTGGAGAAACTTCTCTCAGTTGCGTGATCTTAAAGTCATATTGTGAGAGGTGACCTTTGCATACTTATGAGCAACCATTGGCTGCCTTGTGGATGTTGCTTGTTCAGTGTGATTTAGACTCTGGAAAGTAAAATCAAATAGAAATTTTTATTTGTAAATAAAATAAAAAATTACATATTATGTAATTCTACTAGAGTTGTTCAACATATCCATAATTGTGGTGAGTGGTAAACAGAAAAAAATGGTAACAATATCCAGATGACTATCTAGCAGGCAATGAAGTAACAATTGTTTTTTGATAGGAAGCAAAATTAAATGTTAAGTACCTAAAATAAATATGAAAGAAACAAGTTTTTCAATGATTTTGAGCAGCTTCAAATGACTTTTATATATGTCTATACTTTGGTATTATTATAAAATATTTATCTAAATTTTACTTGAAATGTAATTTGATAATTCTTACTTATATAAGTAAATATGTTACATCAAAAGTCACCCTGAAAACTTAGTTTTATAGTTAAATTAAAATTCAATAGCTCCCAGATTTAAATTATACCTGAAATTTAACTCTGCACTGAATTTAAAGAGTAAGATTTACACTTTCTTTTTCTATCTACAGTATAGTGATATCCATAGGTTACATAAATACATACACAATATATCAGTGTTATCAAAATTTCATGGGGTGGGGAGGGATTAGGAAAAAAAAAATCTGAAAAGGCTCTGTGGGCAGAAGAAATAAGGGTAACATAAAAAAAAAAAAGGTTGAGAAATTCTGCCCTAACCCATTTGGAGAGTACAAAATGAAAAGCAAAGAGAAAAGTAGAAAGTAAGAGGGAACTTTCAGAAAATGGAAACCATGGGCTCCTATTTAAGACACAGGCATGAAGGAAGGTCTTCTGGGAACCTAGAAAGCAGGTTCACAGAGTCACCCACCGCCCCAGGCCAGAAGCATCTGCAAGGTCCCCGATGGCCGCAGCCTGGTCCTTACTCCTGGCCCTGCTGCTGCTCAGCTGCAATGCCATCTGCTCTCGGGGCTGCCACCTGCCTCACACCCACAGCCTGGCCAACGGGAGGGTCCTGATGCTCCTGCAACAACTGAGGAGGGTCTCCCCTTCCTCCTGCCTGCAGGACACAAATGACTTCGCATTCCCCCAGGAGGCGCCGGGTGGCAGCCAGTTGCAGAAGGCTCAAGCCATCTCTGTGCTCCACGAGGTGACCCAGCACACCTTCCAGCTCTTCAGCACAGAGGGCTCGGCCGCCGCGTGGGACCAGAGCCTCCTGGACAAGCTCCGCGCTGCACTGGATCAGCAGCTCACTGACCTGCAAGCCTGTCTCAGGCAGGAGGAGGGGCTGCAAGGGGCTCCCCTGCTCAAGGAGGACTCCAGCCTGGCTGTGAGGAAATACTTCCACAGAGTCACTCTCTATCTGCAAGAGAAGAGACACAGCCCTTGTGCCTGGGAGGTTGTCAGAGCAGAAGTCATGAGAGCCTTCTCTTCCTCAACAAACTTGCAGGAGAGATTCAGGAGCAAGGACTGACACACAGCTGGTTCAACATGGAAATGATTCTCATGGACCAACAGACCACACTTCCTCCTGCGCTGCCACGTGGAAGACTCATTTCTGCTGTCATTGCGCCCTGAATTGAATCAGGTTGTCAAATGTTTTCAAGAATTTTAAGCTACATCATGTTCTATTCTACAGGCACCAGGCCTTCACAGATGCCCAAGCCGATCTATTTATCTATTTATTTACCTATTTATAAAGATTTAAATAACTTTGTTCGTATAATAATATGTGAAGCTTTACACGGTGGTTTCAGAGAAAAAAATACATTCTTTGTATTTAGTCAATTTATTATTTTCTTTGTTCATTAAACTTTTTGGGTATAGAAAATTTCTATTTTTTATTATTTTTAAAAAAATTACATTGTGGCATATATATATATATATATATATATATATATATATATATATATATGGGGTTCCCTGGTGGGTCAGCTGGTAAAGAATATGCCTACAAGGCAGGAGACCCTGGTTTGATTCCTGGGTTGGGAAGATCCCCTGGAGTAGGGCATGGCAACCCACTCCCATATTCTTGCCTGGAGAATCCCCATGGATAGAGGAGCCTGGTGGGCTATAGTCCATGGGGTCTTAAAGAGTCGGACACAACTGAGCAACCACGACTTTCACACAGGGCTAAACTCTCCAGTGGCTCTGGAAGCACAGATGCCTTTGGTGACTTTAGTAAGATCTGGTTTGGCAGAAAAGTAGGGCAGAAACCAGACTGGTGTAGATTGAGGGCTGACTGATACTAGTGTGGTAAATTGTTTTCTCTTTTTAGCTAGATCAGTCTGGCTAGAGTTCTATAATTTATTAAACTTTTTCTTTAAACAAATTCTTGCTTTTTCGTATTTTCTTATAGATTTCTTATTTCCTTGACTTTTGCTATTCTCCTTCTATTTATTTTCTGTTTAACTGTTATTGTGACTTTGTTCTTCTCTTAATTCCCTGCCTTCTCTTGGATCGTGTGTGTTGTGTGTGTTAGTTGCTCAGTCATGTCTAACTCTCCGTGACCCCATGGACTATAGCTTACCAGGCTCCTCTGTCCATGGAAATCTCCAGGCAAGGATGCTGGAATAGCTGTTCCCTTCACTAGGGCATCTTCCCAGCCCAGGGATCGAACTTAATTCTCCCTCATCGCAGGCAGATGCTTTACTGTCTGAGCCAGCGGGGAAGCCCCCTCTCTTGAATTAATTGACCTTAAATATGATTCTATCTTCTGTTTTATCTCCATTGGCTTAATAGTTTTCTTTTGTCTCAATTTTAGTATTCTCTATCAGTTTAGTTCAGTCGCTCAATTGTGTCTGACTCTGTGACCCCATGGACGACAGCATGCCAGGCTTCCTTGTCCCTCACCAACGCTTGTGCAAACTCATATCCATCGAGTTGGTGATGCCATCCAACCATCTCATCCTCTGTCATGCCCTTCTCCTCCTGTCTTCAATCTTTCCCAGCAACAGGGTCGTTTCCAAGGAGTTAGTTCTTCGCATCAGGTGATCATCAGGTGACAGAGCTTCAGCTTCAGCATCAGTCCTTCCAATGAATATTCAGGACTGATTTCCTTGAGGATTGACTGGTTTGATCTCCTCTAGTCCAAGAGACTCTCAAGAGTCTTCTACAGCACCACAGTTCAAAAACATCAAGTCTTTGGCACTCAGCTTTCTTTATGGTCCAATTCTCATACCCACATGAATGCTGGAAAAGCCATAGCTTTGTCTAGATGAACCTTTGTCAGTAAAGTAATTTCTCTGCTTTTTAATACGCTGTCTAGGTTGGTCATAGCTTTTCTTCTAAGGAGCATGTGTCTTTTAATTTCATGGTTGCAGTCACCATCTTCAGTGACCTTGAAGCCCAAGAAAATAAAGTCCCTCACTGTTTCCACTGTTTCCCCATCTATTTGCCGTGAAGTGATGGGACTGGATGCCATGATCTTAGTTTTTTGAATGTTAAGTTTTAAGCCAGCTTTTCACTCTCATCTTTCACTTTCATCAAGAGGCTCTTTAGTTCCTCTTCACTTTCTGCCATAAGGGTGGTGTCATCTGTGTATCTGAAGTTTTTAATATTTCTCCTGGCAATCTTGATTCCATCTTGGGCTTCAAGCACTGGTACAGAGACCAGCCTCCTAAAGTAAAGTTGAAAAAAATATATATATATGAATAATATATAGTATATAATGTTTGATGGCATGTATTACTGTATAGAACATATTAAAATATATATCTATTTGCAATAAACAATTCTGATACCTGCCTTACTTCCCCTCCCAGTGAAAAAATGCCTTGTGTGCTCTGCTCACTCAATCTGCAGTAACCTGTAACATCCTTTCATACATCTGTTTCCTATTCCCTTGTGGTCTCTTGCTGTCTATTTTGAAACTGAAAGTCACTCAGTCATGTCCAGCTCTTTGGAGATCCCATGGACTATACAGTCTATGGAATTCTCCAGGCCAGAATACTGGAGTGGGTAGCCTGTTCCTTCTCCAGGGGGTCTTCCCAACCTCGGGATCAAACCCAGGTCTCTGACACTGCAGGCAGATTCTTAACCAGCTGAGCCAAGAATACTGGAGTGGGTAGCCTATTTCTTCTCCAGCAGATTTTCCCCACCCAGGAATTGAACTGGGGTCTCCCTGCATTGCTGGAGAAGGAAATGGCAACCCACTCCAGTATCTTGCCTGGAGGAGATACTGGCAGGCTACAGTCCATGGGGTCGCAAAGAGTCAGACCCGACTGAGTGACTAACAACAACTCCTGCATTGCAGGCAGATTCTTTACCAACTGAGCTAACAGGGAAGCCCACTGTCTATTTCACTTGAGCATAAAATCTCTAAATGAAATAAAAAATTTTACAATGTTGTGTTTCTGCAGTACAGCAAAGTAAATCAGTTACATACATACATACATACATACATATATATATATATAATATATACACACACACACACACACACACACATAGAGGAGGCAAAGGGGACAACAGAGGATGAGATGGCTGGATGGCATCACTGACTCCATGGACATGAGTTTGAGTGAGCTACAGGACATAGTAAAGGACAGGGAAGTCTGACATACTAGTCCTTCAAACATGCTCAAGACAATCTTTTTATTTATTTACTTAAATAGTTACCTTTAAAAAATATTTATTTGACTATTTAAAAGAATTAAAGTACTTTTATTTATATATTCGTGTACCTTTACACTAATAAAATGTGTCCATAATTAGCTTATTGTTCTTCTGTTTATTAAATTTTTATTATAGAAAACTTCTTATATTTTTGATTTTTAAAGGAAAAGAAATTTAAAAATAGCAATCATACTTAATGCAATAATGAGCTTCCCAGGTGGCTCAGTGGTAAAGAATCTGCCTGGTAATGCAGGAGATGCAGGCTTGATCCTTGGGTCAGGAAGATCCCCTGGAGTAGGAAATGACAACCCTTTTCAGTATTCTTGCCTGGAAAATCCCATGGACAGAGGAGACTTGTGGGCTGTAGTCCATAGGGTTGCAAAAAAGTCGCACATGACTCAGCAACTAAACAAAAATAATAACAACGAATGCAATAGTAAGAAGAAGGAAAAACAAATGAATTCTCTCACTAAGAGCAGGAAACAAAAGCAAAAGCAGTAGATATCCTCTCTAGTTGACTGGTAGGCATTTATATGCAAATATCATTTGCTAGTTGGATGTGTGAGTTTGTAATTTAAAAGGATGTGATGGATTCTGAAATAACAAAAATTATACTGAATATAAAGACTGAGACTTTCTTCAAAAAGGCGAGTGGGAAACTGGATCAGGCAACCTCTTTTTCAAAACTTAATGTAAAGAAAAAGAAAATGATCAAAATCAGCTCAAAAACAACATGAACCATCAAAATCTGTAGAGCGAGAGAGTGTTGTGTCTAATTCAGGAGTAAGAACAGATTTAATAATTGGAACAGAAATCCAGAATAGAAAGCTCACAGAATCACCCGTAACTCACAATAAGGCATTTTTCATTGAAATTCCATTCTGTTTGGACACATGTGTGATATTGAGAAACCCACTTAATCTAAGCCTCAGCTTTTCCATAAATAAAATGAATTCAAAATATTTATAGAGTTTTTGTGAATATTAAATAAACTTAGGCATTTAAAGGCATTTAGCATCATATATTAGAGTAAGAAATTAAAACATGGTAGGTATTTTCCTGTTTTCCTTCAGACAGCTATCTAAGTGAATATTATTTGTCTCTATAAAATTCTCAGGAACTGTGACCTGCTTTTCAGTAACTGACCTCCAAAGGAGGCAGCCTAAAAAAAGAATTCTGTAATGAATTCTACAGAAGGCTGAAAAAATGTCATTTTTTCCCCTCATTTCAAAGAAGTGTGTCGTTTACGTTCAGAGGTGAAAGGTGGCTTACATTATCATCTGAGAGAGGGATCGGTTTGGTTCAGTCGCTCAGTCATGTCCGACTCTTTGCGACCCCATGAATTGCAGCACGCCAGTCCTAGGGAGGACTGGCCAACTCCCGGAGTTCACTCAGACTCATGTCCATCGAGTCAGTGATGCCATCCAGGCATCTCATCCTCTGTTATCCCCTTCTCCTCCTGCCCCCAATCCCTCAAAGCATCAGAGTCTTTTCCAATGAGTCAACTCTTCACATGAGGTGGCCAAAGTACTGGAGCTTCAGCTTTAGCATCTTTCCTTCCAAAGAAATCCCAGGGCTGATCTCCTTCAGAATGGACTGGTTGGATCTCCTTGCAGTCCAAGGGACCCTCAAGAGTCTTCTCCAACAACACAGTTCAAAAGCATCAATTCTTCAGCTCTATGCCTTCTTCACAGTCCAACTCTCCCATCCATACGTGACCACAGGAAAAACCATAGCCTTGACTAGACGGACCTTAGTCGGCAAAGTAACGTCTCTGCTTTTGAATATGCTATCTAGGTTGCTCATAACTTTCCTTCCAAGAAGTAAGTGTCTTTTTATTTCATGGCTGCAATCACCATCTGCAGTGATTTTGGAGCCCCCCAAAAATAAAGTCTGACACTGTTTCTACTGTTTCCCCATCTATTTCCCATGAAGTGATGGGACCAGATGCCATGATCTTCGTTTTCTGAATGTTGAGCTTTAAGCCAACTTTTTCACTCTCCTCTTTCACTTTCATCAAGAGGCTTTTTAGTTCCTCTTCACTTTCTGCCATAAGGGTGGTGTCATCTGCATATCTGAGGTTATGGATATTTCTCCCGGCAATCTTGATTCCAGCTTGTGTTTCTTCCAGTCCAGCGTTTCTCATGATGTACTCTGCATAGAAGTTAAATAAGCAGGGTGACAATATACAGCCTTGACAGACTCCTTTTCCTATTTGGAACCAGTCTGTTGTTCCATGTCCAGTTTTAACTGTTGCTTCCTGACCTGCATACAGATTTCTTAAGAGGCAGGTCAGGTGGTCTGGTATTCCCATCTCTTTCAGAATTTTCCACAGTTTATTGTGATCCACACAGTCAAAGGCTTTGGCATAGTCAATAAAGCAGAAATAGATATTTTTCTGTAACTCTCTTCCTTTTTTGATGATCCAGCGGATGTTGGCAATTTGGTCTCTGATTCCTCTGCCTTTTCCAAAACCAGCTTGAACACCAGGAAGCTCACGGTTCATGTATTGCTGAAGCCTGGCTTGGAGAATTTTGAGCATTACTTTACTAGCGTGTGAGATGAGTGCAATTGTGCAATAGTCTGAGCATTCTTTGGCACTGCCTTTCTTTGGGATTGGAATGAAAACTGACCTTTTCCAGTCCTGTGGCCACTGCTGAGTTTTCCCAGTTTGCTGGCATATTGAGTGCAGCACTTTCACAGCATCATCTTTCAGGATTTGAAATAGCTCAACTGGAATTCCATCACCTCCACTAGCTTTGTTTGTAGTGATGCTTTCTAAGGCCCACTTGACTTCACATTCCAGGATGTCTGGAACAAAAGAGTCTGAAATGCAGTACTTGGATGCAGTCTAAAAAACGACAGAATGATCTCTGTTCATCTCCAAGGCAAACCATTCAATATCATGGTAATTCAAGTCTATGCCCCAACCAGTAATGCTGAAGAAGCTGAAGTTGAACAGTTCTATGAAGACCTACAAGACCTTTTAGAACTAAAACCCAAAAAAGATGTCCTTTTCATTATAGGGGACTGGAATGCAAAAGTAGGAAGTCAAGAAACAGCTGGAGTAACAGGCAAATTTGGCCTTGGAATGTGGAATGAATCAGAGCAAAGACTAATAGAGTTTTGCCAGGAAAATGCACTGGTCATAGCAAACACCCTCTTCCAACAACACAAGAGAAGACTCTACACATGGACATCACCAGATGGTCAACACCGAAATCAGATTGATTCTATTCTTTGCAGCCAAAGATGGAGAAGCTCTATACAGTCAACAAAAACAAGACTAGGAGCTGACTGCGGCTCAGATCATGAACTCCTTATTGTCAAATTCAGACTTAAATTGAAGAAAGTAGGGAAAACCACTAGACCATTCAGGTATGACCTAAATCATATCCCTTATGATTATACAGTGGGAAGTGAGAAATAGATTTAAGGGCCTAGATCTGATAGATAGAGTGCCTGATGAACTATGGAATGAGGTTCGTGGCATTGTACAGGAGACAGGGATCAAGACCATACTCATGGAAAAGAAATGCAAAAAAGCAAAATGGCTGTCTGGGGAGGCCTTAAAAATAGCTGTGAAAAGAAGAGAGGCGAAAAGCAAAGGAGAAAAGGAAAGATATAAGCATCTGAAGGCAGAGTTTCAAAGAATAGCAAGAAGAGATAAGAAAGCCTTCTTCAGCGATCAATGCAAAGAAATAGAGGAAAAGAACAGAATGGGAAAGACTAGAGATCTCTTCAAGAAAATTAGAGATACCAAGGGAACATTTCATGCAAAGATAGGCTCGATAAAGGACAGAAATGGTATGGACCTAACAGAAGCAGAAGATATTGAGAAGAGGTGGCAAGAATACACAGAAGAGCTGTACAAAAAAGACCTTCACGACCTAGATAATCACAATGCTGTGATCACTCATCTAGAGAGAGGGGTACAAATATTTAAATAAAGGGCAGAAGAACATGTTATCTAATGGTCTGGCCCGTGGTGCATTCTCTTCTCAGCATTCCAGGATACATTCCCATTTCACAATATTGCCTTCCCCTCCAAGGTAGAAATCCCCATAGCACCCTTCTCATTCTCTTTTTAACCTCTCCACCATTCACACAATTGCTTTCTGCTGTTTGGTTTCCACTTAAAGGTTTCCCTGAACAGGAGTAGAAGGCAAATATTAAATAAAATGTCTAGGCTTTGTAGAAACATCTGCAAGAGACGCTTTCCTTAACTTCTGTTGAGTATGATGTCATAGTGAATGATGAATGAGTGAAAGTTGCTCAGTCATGTCTGATTCTTTGCGACCCCATGGACTGTAGCCTGCCAGGTTCCTCTGTCCAAGGGATTCTCTAGGCAAGAATACTGGAATGGGTTGCCATGCCCTCTTCTGGGGAATCTTCCTGACCCAGGGGTCGAACCTGTGTCTTTTTACATCTCCTGCACTGGCAGGCAAATTCTTTACCACTGGTGCTGCCTGGGAAGGTCCCTCCTAATACTGTAGCTGTAGCTAAAGGAAAACAAAGTAGGACCCAGCTTTTGGGTGTAACAGGAAAGCCCTTTCAGGGGAGACAGTCCTCTGGCAAGTGCAACAAGGGCAGTGCCCAAGACCAGAGAACAAGCTTCTGAGTTATGCAGAAATCCTACCACTTTCTGGGGATGTCCCTTCATGGTACAAAAAGGCTTTCTTGGCACCGGTAGATTTTGATGCTGTCATAAGCTGTTTCTTTGTTCTTTGTCTGTTACTACCAGAAAGAGTCTCCAGAGCCTCTGGCTTCAGACAGGGCACAGACTCTTTGGGATGGAGTAGTTAAAGGGACAAAGATGTGTTCGTGGTCTACAAACTACTCTCCAGACCAGAGCCTCCCTTTGAATCACTCCTTCCCTGTACTGCACAACAGGCAGAGCTGCCAACCTGGACATGGAGTTCAATAAGAACCAAGAACACCTCAGATTTACAGTGCATTAAACAATTCTCAACAGTAAAATTTTAGTTTCACAGATTTATTCCAAATATGTCTTCAACTATCATTAAATAGAAAAATGCTCTCATCGCTACTTTGAATAACAATCTTTTTTAAAAAAAGAGAAAAAACCTCCCATGATGACATATTTATGCCTGAGCCTGCTGCATTAAATATGAATATATCATATTAATACCTCTCTATGAGTCAGCATACACATTTGCAACAAGTCTACATCCTCTGAGCATTTGGAGTGATTTTTATAGGTATTATGAAAGTGAAAGTGAAGTCGCTCAGTCATGTCCGACTTTTTGCAACCCCATGAACTGTAGCCTACCAGGCTCCTCTGTCCATGGGATTTTCCAGGCAAGAGTACTGGAGTAGGTTGCCATTTCCTTCTCCAGGGGATCTTCCTGACCCAGGGATCAAACCCACTTTTCCCTCATTGTAGGCAGATGCTTTACTGTCTGAGCCACCAGGGAAGTACTATAGGTATTATAGTTAAACTATAAATTCAATCGGGAAAAGGCAATGGCACCCCACTCCAGTACTCTCGCCTGGAAAATCCCATGGACGGAGGAGTCTGGTAGGCTGCAGTCCATGGGGTTGCAAAGAGTTGGACATGACTCAGCGACTTCACTTTCACTTTTCACTTTCATGCATTGGAGAAGGAAATGGCAACCCACTCCAGTATTCTTGCCTGGAGAATCCCAGGGACGGGGGAGACTTGTGGGCTGCTGTCTATGGGGTCGCACAGAGTTGGACACGACTGAAGCGACTTCGCAGCAGTAGCAGCATAAATTCAATCAGTGCTTCATCATTTACCCATCCAAATGACAAGCTAGGGGAAAACATATAGGAAAACACAATCATAATTTTCTGACTTACAATCAAGATGAATAATCTTGACATCTGTTTTACCCAGCAGTAAAAATTCTGCCCAGATAGCAAAAGAGAGAAGTGTGATATAAGCTAAGGAGTGTGAATTAACAGTATCATTTTTACCTGGGAGTTTAGTGACATTTTCTTAATTCAAATGTATTAAATATGGTATAAGCTGAGAGGAATTTCTGTAATCAGTATTTTCAATGAGGTATTTCACTGGGAAGTGTGTGTGAATTGCTAAGGTAGCAGGGGCTGTCACTGGGTGTGTGCGTGGTTGGAGAGGTTGGGGGGTTGTCTCCAATCCTTTCCTGAGGTTACTCATTCAGCATCTGGATTTGCTGCTCTCCAGCTTGGAGTTGGCCAGCCACTGAGTAAAATTTCAACAGACTTCTGTCGTTTGCTGTTTTGCTCTCCCCTCTGGAGGAAGGGAGGATGGGAACATTTAGTAGATGGAGAAGATTTGAAAACATTTAGCTTCCCAGTCTGTATTGGTCAGGGTTTTCCAGAAACAGAACCAGCAGGGACCAGAGAGGGAGTAATTAAAGGAATTTGCTTAGGTGACTATGGAGTCCTGGCAACTTCAAAATCTGCAGGGAAGGCTGCAGGCTGGAAAACTCAAGGAAGAGCTGCTGCTTGAGTCCAAAGGCAATATCTGGAGGAATTTCTTCTTATTCCTGGGAGGGTCAATCTTTTTCCATTAAGGCCTTCAACTGATTGGATGAGGCCCACCCATAACATGGAGGGTAATATGCACTACTCATGGAGAAGGCGATGGCACCCCACTCTAGTACTCTTGTCTGGAAAATCCCATGGATGGAGGAGTCTGGTAGGCTGCAGTCCATGGGGTCACGAAGAGTTGGACACGACTGAGCGACTTCACTTTCACTTTTCACTTTCATGCATTGGAGAAGGAAATGGCAACCCACTCCAGTGTTCTTGCCTGGAGAATCCCAGGGACAGGGGAGCCTGGTGGGCTGCTGTCTATGGTGTCGCAGAGTCGGACACGACTGAAGCAACTTAGCAGAAGCAGTAGTAGCATGCACTACTCAAAGTATACTGATTTACATGTCAAATTCCCATAATCTCATGTAAAACCTACTTTCCAGAAGCATCTAGAATAATATTTGACTAAGTATCTTGGTACTGTGGCCTAGCCAAGTTGACATAAAATGAACTATTACACTGTTCTTCCCTAATTCAAGACCTAATGCATTTCAAATATTATTCCTCTCCTTTCTTTGATGGATGCTTATGTATTTTGTATATTTTACTTAATTTCCTTATTTTATTGGTTTCTCGGTGAGGAAATTCTGAGATCAGGCTTCATTCAGTCAACTTGCCAGGTAAGTCTCTATAGCCACGTCCTTTATCATTTGAAGTTAAAAACTTATATAAATATTTTTTAAAAACCAACTTTTTTTTTTGGTTAGCTATTTCTCATGGTTACAATGTTACCCCCGATCCCCTCTCTCCTTTTTAAACCTAATCTGAATGCCAATTCTTCATTCCATCAAGATTTTACTATCATATATGATATGTACTCTTATATGCAGAGTACATCATATGAAATGCCAGGCTGGATGAAGCACAAGCTGGAATCAAGATCACAGGGAGAAATATCAATAACCTCAGATATATAGATGACACCACCCTTATGGCAGAAAGTGAAGAGAAACTGAAGAGCCTCTTGAGGAAAGTGAAAGAGGAGAGTGAAAAAGCTGGCTTAAAATTCAACATTCAGAAAACTACGATGACAGCATCAGGTCACACCACTTCATGGCAAAGAGATGGAAAAGATGGAAACAGTGACAGACTTTATTTTCTTGGGTTCCAAAATCTCTGCAGATGGTGACTGCAACCATGAAATTAAAAGACGCTTGCTCCTTGGAAGAAAAGTTATGACAAACCTAGACAGTATATTAGAAAGAGGACCTTTACCAACAAAGGTCCGTCTAATCAAAGCTATGGTTTTTCTAGTAGTCATGTATGATGTGAGAGTTGGACCATAAAGAAACCTGAATGCCAAAGAATTGATGCTTTTGAACTGCGGTGCTGTAGAAGACTCTTGAAAGTTTCTTGGACTTCAAGGAGATCAAACCAGTCAATTCTAAAGGAAATCAGTCCTGAATATTCACTGGAAGGACTGATGCTGAAACTCTAATACTTTGGCCACCAGAGGTGAAGAACTGACTCCTTAGAAAAAGACCCCGATGCTGGGAAAGATTGAAGGCAGGAAGAGAAGGGAACGACAGAGGATGAAATGGATGGCATCACTGACTTGATGGAGATGAGTTTGAGCAAGCTCCAGGAGCTGGTGCTGGACAAGGAAGCCTGGCATGCTGCAGTCCATAGGGTCACAAAGAGTTGGACACGACTGAGCCACTGAACTGATACATGAGATGAGAAGGGTGGCCCAGATGGTCAAGAATCTGCCTGCAGTGCAGTAGACCTAGGTTCAGTCCCTGGGTTGGGAAGATCTCTTGGAGAAGGGCATGGCTACCCACTCCAGTATTCTTGCCTGGAGAATTTCACGGACAGAGGAGCCTGGCGAGCTACAGTCTATGGGGTCGCAAAAGTCAGACACTAACACACACACTCAATTTCTAGATTACTAACTATTCATCTTGAACCATCTCCTGAAATTTTTTTTCATCATGTTAACATAAGATATATATTTTATCTTAAATCTAATACAGATATTTCAATTTCAAAATTGAAATTTAATCATTTGTTCACCTAATTTTCCCTTTATCACACTGTTTTTAGTATTACTACTATAATCTCATTTCATTTTCTAGAAAAGATAGGTATGCCAAGAATTTTTCCTTTCCTACCTTTATTTGTATTCTTCCTGTTTAAGTTTATATTTCATCCTTAGTGTGGAGCATCAATTTTATGAAAATCACAAACTCCTGGGTATGCACAGATAACCAAGTCACAATGATTATAATAGTCTGGGATGATTCCTTCATAAGATAGAGGAGTAAAACTGGATCAAGGAAGTTCTCTTTTACAATACCTAAGGTAAACAGTAGGTGAAAACAGCTACATATATATAACTGTATGCACCAATAAAAAGAAGACAAGGAAACAAGACATTTGTTTAATTTGAGGAGCAAAGCTTATTTTAAAACTTAATGGAATTCTAAAATGAAACTTTTAAAATTGCTTATAACAAGCAACATAGGGTTCTGTATAGAATCTTGATTCTGCCAGCAATTACGTGTGATCCTAGAAATTCACCTAACTTCTCCGAGCTTCAGGTTTCACAAATGTACAATAAGGTGAAAATGCTCTAAGAATTATCATACAAACGAACATTTAAAAACACTTCATAGGTTGTTTTCCACAGAGTTAGAGCTTAAATATGGTAAAGTAAAAGTGGAGTCACTCAGTCATGTCCAACTCTTTGTGACCCCATGGACTGTAGCCTTCCAGGCTCCTCTGTCCATAGGATTTTCCAGGCAAGAACACTGGAGTGGGTTATCATTTCCTTCTCCAGGGGATCTTCCCCACCCAGGGATCAAACCTTCATCTCCCACAATACAGGCAGATTCTTTACTGTCTGAACCATCAGGCAGGTATGGTGAGGCAGCTCTGCCTCAGTGGATTTCTTGGTTCCCCAAATACTGAGATTCTTGCACATGTCAGCAGCCAGGCTTTCCCATTCACCTGATTAGGCTGCTTGGAACTCAAGTCCCCAATTGCTGGAGAGAAAAGGCACAGAGAAAAGAAAAATGTTTTAATTCTAGCATAGGGGTAGTTTCCCAAATTGCTATTAAGAACTGGAGTATTTCCTGCCATATCAGTAAAGCAAGGATATCACAGTCATCAGCAATTCCACCCTCCAAATGTGAATCCCTGAGCCTTAAGGGCACTCAGAAAGGAGAAGAATGCCTGTGATCTGGTTGCCATCAAGCTGCAGCCACTCCCTACGATGAGCCCTGAGGAACTCAGGATGTGAAAACTACAGGGTAGTGAACACAAGTAGCTGAGATGCACCAAAGGGATGGTTGCAGTGAGCCCATTTTCCCATACGGAGAAAAGTGCTAAATTCCTTAATTCGGGATATCTGGTGTTCTTTAATTCACAATAATCTCTTTATGTTCAGGTTACCTTTGTTCAGATAGCCTTTGTTGTAAAACTTCTATATAATACCTTCAACTTTTGGGTCTCACCTGCTGGTGGATGCCCCCCACAACTTTCCACCCCCCATCCTGTATTTCCCGATGTCTTGACACTCACAGGAGTTTCTGTGGTCTCCTGGCTGCTGCCACCAATTGTTAGGCCGTACACTGCAGGCTGCAAAGCCTACGTTTGCCCAGCTTCAAGACAAAGCAAGAAACTGGTGTCAGCAACAGAGACATCACTAGCTTAATGGATGGGGGCACTTACACGTCTGAAGCAAGGCCCTGGAGTGACACTACACCATATGTGGTGCACTGGTGGCAGGAAGTACATGGTGGCACTGGGAGGGATGGGGGGACTGGGAGGATGGGGAAGTAGGGATTGCGGGTATTTTGCCAGTTATAGGGGAGCTCATTTCCCCACTCTAACCAGTTCTTTGATAAGAAAGATCACCAGCTGGGACACAAGTACAGAGAAAGGCCAGTCATGTGCATAGGTGTACTGGTGGGGCAGGAGATGTACAGAGAGTAAGAGAACAGACAACAGAGAACTGACCATACATACAAACCTTAATTTAAAAAATACTTTATTGCTAAAAGTCACCAATGATCATCTGGGCCTTCAGATTTTTTTGCTTGTGAAGGTTTGAACTATCCTAAGAATTACTCCAGTGTGTGATACAGAGACAGAGAGTGTGCAAGGGATGTTGGAAAATGGCATCAATAGACTTGCTTGACATGGGGTTGTTACAAACTTTCAATCTGTTAAAATTGGAATTAATTGTGAAGCAAGATAAAGCAAAGTACGCCTGTACTTCTACTCTAATGTAGAAATTCCCAGTGCGCTCTCCTCATTCTCTCCATCTTCACATGCCCCAGCCATTCACACAGCTATATCCTGTTTCTTTGTGGTTCTGGTTAATAAGTTCCCCTTAAGAATTTATGCTTTTGAACTGTGGTGTTGGAGAAGACTCTTGAGAGTCCCTTGGACTGCAAGGAGATCCAACCAGTCCATTCTGAAGGAGATCAGTCCTGGGATTTCTTTGGAGGGAATGATGCTGAAGCTGAAACTCCAGAACTTTGGCCACCTCATGCGAAGAGTTGACTCATTGGAAAAGACTCTGATGCTGGGAGGGATTGGAGGCAGGAGGAGAAGGGGATAACAGAGGATGAGATGGCTGGATGGCATCATGGACTCGATGATGTGAGTCTGAGTGAACTCCGGGAGATGGTGATGGACAGGGAGGCCTGGCGTGCTGCGATTCATGGGGTCGCAAAGAGTCGGACTTGACTGAGCAACTGAACTGAACTGAACTGAAGAGTGAAAAGCCATCAATAAAAGTTTGAGTGAAAGTTATAGGTTTTTCAGTGGGTTATCCTCTCAAGGCTGCTGAAATAATTACAAAGGAAAAGTGCCCTCTACTGGCCAAGATGGACTAGGCCATTCACCAAGTCTGTAGAACAGGCATCTTGCTCCTCTAGGCAGAAGTCTGTCTTCTTCCATTAACATTTTCTTCAGAACTAAAAGAGGGTCTTTACTGGAAAGAACTGATACCAGTAATCTGAATAAGCCTGCTTCCTTGGTTTTCATATTAGAGAGGGAAAATACTCCCAGCTTCAGTCAGGACATGTCTTTGGGCTAAGGAACCTATGACAGATGAGCAGCCTGAAAGATCAGGATGTGCTTCTTGCTTCCAGGCTGCTCATCTGGCAAAGGTACCAGATTTCTCATTCGCTTCACATACTTTAAGACCCTTGGAGGCTTAAAGCCTGGCATTCTCGTCTGGAAATGTAAGAGAAGTCAGAAGAAAAAGATCCTGATGGAAGGTGCATTAAATCTTTCTTAAGAGTATGTTGTCAGTTTTTAAATTCCATTCTCAGTATGAGATCCTATTGCTTGAATTTATAATTATGAGAAAACTCTCAATGTCCCTTTGAATAATAACTGCACTTGCATCCTTTCCACTTTGACTCAGTAGTAAGAGAGAACACAGACACAAATAGATTTCAGAGAATACAACTGTTGCCAACCATTACCCTGGGGTTTATCTTTTTGAGTAGAATTGAGAACAATTAAGGTACATGGCTGTCTGGGGAGGCCTTAAAAATAGCTGTGAAAAGAAGAGAAGCAAAGAGCAAAGGAGAAAAGGAAAGATATAAGCATCTGAATGCAGACTTCCAAAGAATAGCAAGAAGAGATAAGAAAGCCTTCCTCAGCAATCAATGCAAAGAAATAGAGGAAGACAATAGAATGGGAAAGACTAGAGATCTCTTCAAGAAAATTAGAGATACCAAGGGAACATTTCATGCAAAGATGGGCTCGATAAAGGACAGAAATGGTATGAACCTAACAGAAGCAGAAGATATTAAGAAGAGGTGGCAAGAATACACAGAAGAACTGGACAAAAACGATCATCACAACCCAGATAATCACGATGGTGTGATCACTCATCTAGAGCCATACATCCTGGAATGTGAAGTCAAGTGGGCCTTAGGAAGCATCACTATGAACAAAGCTAGTGGAGGTGATGGAATTCCAGTTGCACTCTTTCAAATCTAGAAAGATGATGCTGTCAAAGTGCTGCACTCAACATGCCAGCAAATTTGGAAAACTCATCAGTGGCCACAGGACTGGAAAAGGTCAGTTTTCACTCCAATCCCAAAGAAAGGCAATGCCAAAGAATGCTCAAATTACCACACAATATCACTCATCTCACACATTAGTAAAGTAATGCTTAAAAGTCTCCAAACCAGGCTTCAGGAACACGTGGACCATGAACATCCTGATGTTCAAGCTGGTTTTAGAAAAAGCAGAAGAACAAGAGATCAAATTGCCAACATCCATTGGATCATCAAAAATGCAAGAGAGTTCCAGAAAAACATCTATTTCTGCTTTATTGACTATGCCAAAGCCTTTGACTGTGTGGATCACAATGAACTGTGGAAAATTTTGAAAGGGATGGGAATACCAGACCACCCGACCTGCCTCTTGAGAAACCTATATGCAGGTCAGGAAGCAACAGTTAAAACTGGACATGGAACAACAGACTGGTTCCAAATAGGAAAAGGAGTCTGTCAAGGCTGTATATTGTCACCCTGCTTATATAACTTATATGCAGAGTACATCATCTGAAACATTGGGCTGGAAGAAGCACAAGCTGGAATCCAGATTGCCGGGAGAAATATCTATAACCTCAGATATGCAGATGACACCACCCTTATGGCAGAAAGTGAAGAGGAACTAAAAAGCCTCTTGATGAAAGTGAAAGAGAAGAGTGAAAAAGTTGGCTTAAAGCTCAGCATTCAGAAAACGAAGATCATGGCATCTGGTCCCACACTTCATGGGAAATAGATGGGGAAAGAGAAACAGTGTCAGACTTTATTTTGGGGGGCTCCAAAATCACTGCAGATGGTGATAGCAGCCATGAAATTAAAGGACACCCCTTGGAAGGAAAGTTATGACCAAACTAGATAGCATATTGAAAACCAGAGACATTACTTTACCAACAAAGGTCCACCTAGTCAAGGCTATGGTTTTTCCTGTGGTCATGTATGGATGTGAGAATTGGATTGTAAAGAAAGCTGAGCGCCGAAGAATTGATGTCTTTGAACTGTGTTGTTGGAGAAGACTCTTGAGAATCCCTTGGACTGCAAGGAGATCCAACAAGTCCATTCTAGAGGAGATCAGTCCTCGGTGTTCGTTGGAAGGACTGATGCTAAAGCCGAAACTCCAATACTTTGGCCACCTCACGTGAGGAGTTGACTCATTGGAAAAGACTCTGATGCTGGGAGGGATTGGGGGCAGGAGGAGAAGGGGACGACAGAGGATGAGATGGCTGGATGGCATCACCGACTTGATGGAGATGAGTCTGAGTGAACTTCAGGGGTTGATGATGGATAGGGAGGCCTGGCGTGCTGTGATTCATGGGGTCGCAAAGAGTCAGACATGACTGAACAGAACTGAAGGTAATGAACTACAGTAACTGAGGAAGTAAACCAGGGAGAGCGAGAGTGTGTGTGTGTGTCTGTGTACTGATCAAGTAGCAGGGAAGGGCTTCAATATAGGCTGCTGCTGCTGCTAAGTCGCTTCAGTCACGTCCGATTCTGTGTGACACCATGGACGGCCGCCCACCAGGCTCCACTGTCCCTGGGATTCTCCAGGCAAGAGTACTGGAGTGGGGTGCCATTGCCTTCTCTGTCAATATAGACTAGATCTCTTAAATCTCTGCTTCAGGTTATACACTGCGTGTTTACATTGCTTCACTCCAATTAAGGGATGAGAGGGCTGATAGCTTATGGTAAACAGTGTCGGATTCATTATCTCCGAAGATTTAGCTCCGGGAACAGGGACCATGCTTGATCACTCAAGAGCATTTGTATAGCAAAGTTTTATTAAAGTATAAAAAGAGACAGAGAAAGCTTCTGATATAGACATCAGAAGCGGGGTGCAGAGTGCCCCACTCGCTAGCCTTAGCAAGAGAGCTATATACTTTTTAAATTGGTTATTACAATAAATCAAAAGAATGTCTCAAAGTTTAAAGATTTTACTAGACCCACTCCCATCAAATATATTTTAAGATAATGGGATTAGAACTAACAATAGAAATATCTTACCAGACTCACTCCAATAATATACATCTTAAAATAAGTCAGAAAGTTCTTGTTAAGGAGAAACATGTCCTTGAGCAAAATACATTGTTCTATTTGATTAAGACCAGTTCAGTTCAGTTCAGTCACTCAGTCATGTCTGACTCTTTGAGACCCCATGAACTGCAGCACGCCAGGCCTCCCTGTCCATCACCATCTCCCAGACTTCACTCAAACTCATGTCCATTGAGTCGGTGATGACATCCAGCCATCTCATCCTCTGTCGTCCCCTTCTCCTCCTGCCCCCAATCCCTCTCAGCATCAGTCTTTTCCAGTGAGTCAACTCTTTGCATGAGGTGGCCAAAGTACTGGAGTTTCAGCTTTAGCATCATTCCTTCCAAAGAACACCCAGGACTGATCTCCTTTAGAATGGACTGGTTGGATCTCCTTGCAGTCCAAGGGACTCTCAAGAGTCTTCTCCAACACCACAGTTCAAAAACATCAATTCTTCAGCGCTCAGCTTTCTTCACAGTCCAACTCTCACATTATAGCCACAGTCCAACTCACAGGTATATCCCTCCTTCCTGAGCACCCTGCTAAGTTGCTTCAGTCGTGTCTGACTCTGTGTGACCCCATAGACAGCAGCCCACCAGGCTCCCCCGTCCCTGGGATTCTCCAGGCAAGAACACTGGGGTGGGTTGCCATTTCCATCTCCAATACAGGAAAGTGAAAGTGACGTCTCTCAGTCGTGTCCAACTCTTTGTGACCCCATAGACTACAGCCCACCAGCCTCCTCCATCCCTGGGGTTTTCCAGGCAAGAGTACTGAAGTGGGTTGCCAGTGCGGCTGCAAACTCTGAGGACTGTGTCATCCTGGTTATGGCAGGAAACACTCCATTCCTCATGACCTGTGGACCCATGAAATGAAACCTCAGAAACCTGAATGAATGTTCTCAAAAGAGCAGAAACAACTGATTAGCTTATGCACTAATACTCACAAGCCTCACAAGCTTCTGCTCTGATTAAAACAGAAAACAAAATACAGAAACCTATAGGGGCTGAGGGACTCTGACCTCCTCAGTATAAGGTAAGGAGAAAAAATTCAGTTCAGAGTCAAGGAAATATTTTGTTCCTGACACAAAGAAAAGGAATCTTTACATATATTAAAACATGTACATAATGTACATATGTATAAGTCTTTCCATCCCTACATAACGTCACCCTTTAATTAGTTTCTCATTTATTTGAAATCCATTTGGAGTGACAAATTCAAGCTTTAGTGGGAAAACTGAACTTCTATTATAAAAATTAAAACCATAGATTAATTACATTTTCTGGGCCAAAGAGAAAATGTCTAAATGAAAACACAAAATGGACGTGAGAGAGAAAACTTCTGAAAATGAGTACTGTCTTCCCTATTGAAAGCCTTGCTTTAAATTTATTATTCCCTTTGAATAATAACTGCTCTTGCATCCCTTCCAATTTTCTCAGGAGTAAGAGAGAACACGGACACAAATAAAGGGATTTCAGAGAACACAACTGTTGCCAACCAATAGCCTGGGATGTGTTTAGGTAGAATTGAGAAGTATTAAAGAAATCTAATTGTAATTCAGGAATTAACCATGATGTGTATGTGTGTGCGTGTGCATGAGTGTGTGTGTGTGTGTGTGCATTTGCTCAGAGAGTGGGGAAGGGCTTCAATTTAGCCAAGATCTATCAGATGTCTGCCTCAGGTTATAGACTTGTCTTTAGATTGCTTCTCTCCAACTGACAAAGGAGAGGGCTCTCTAATTCATATGCTATATAAGTTTTCTTCCTTTTCTTCTCCCTTTAACACTTTGCGGCCCCTTTTGGGGGCAAGACTACATGTACAATTTTTGGTCTCACCTGGCCATCTTTGTGGAGGCTTCCCAGGTGACACTGGTGGTAAAGAACCTGCCTGCCAATCCAGGAGACATAAAGACCAGGGTTTGATCCCTGCGTCAGGAAGATACCCTGAAGGAGAAATGGTAACCCACTCAGGTATTCTTGCCTGGAGAATCCCATGGACAGGGGAGACTTTCCACAGGGTCACAAAGAGTCAGACATGCCTGAAGCGACTTAGCATGTGCACGTGGCTGTCTTTGAGACTGTTTGACAACTTTCAAATAGTCTCATTCCTTCCATTTTTTGGTTGACTTTCTTTAGATTTAACTTACACTTTGCCATAGCGTCAGCAAAAAAGACATTTGTCTATATTCTCTAACATGGAATTCAAAATTATATTTGTTTTATTTTTGTCCACAAACAGCCATCAAGTTTTGCCTTTTGGGAAAGTTGAAATGAAAAACAAAAAATCTCTCATCTTAAAAATCACAGACAATATGCTGACACCCCCTGCCATTCTGTTCCTTCCATTTGTATGAACCCTAGGATGAAATGTTTAGGAACGCAGCAGCAGAGAGACAAACTGGCCAGTAAATCAATATGCAAACAATAAGTTCTCAAATGTTTTTTTGCTGTTCTTTAAATTTAAAACAAAACATCATGAGTAAGTAAAGAAACAAGGCTATTTCTCCCTGTCACAGCCTGGGCCTCACTGCTCTGCCTTCTGAGCATCAGACAGAGATGGATCGACAAGTCAGCCCAACAGAAGGATGTAGACTGAATGAACAACTGCAGGGCACTGATTCTGTGACACAAGCTTTCAACAATACATCACACCATCACTGAATTCCCTATACCCGACGCAGAAATTCTGAGCAAAACAAATCTTGAACACTTTAAGTAAAAGACTTGAACGATAAAAGCTATAGTGGCAAAATAAAAATTGTCTACCAAAGGTGTAACAATTGCCATTGCATAATGCCTCCACCTAGTTAGCTCTTCACACCTTAGCTCTCAGCATCTGAGGGCTGCTGACACTTGATATCTGGGGACATGGATCAGGAGAAGAGGAGGTCATCACTGAGAACTCCCCTCCTTCACACAAACACTGCACGGGAGAGGGTGGGGATGCTAGAAGATGAATGATTTTGCAAACAAAGAGACAAGCCCCTCCACAGTAGAATTCTGAAGTTCTCGGGATGTGGTTAGCCTGCCCTCTTGGGTGAGGCCCAGAGAGTTTGGTTGAGGACACTGTCATTCCAGAGGAAAAGTGCTACTAGAGGTGATAACCACCTTGTGAGTGAGGTGGTGCTGGAGAGGCAATTAATTATCTTGCAATTAGAATATTCACACATAACATGCATCAGAAAAGAAGCAGGATTCCTGGTGGGGGTATTGGCACAGCCTGTGGAAGACTATAGATCTACCATAAAAATCAGGTTGAAAGAAACCATGCTCTCTCATATACTGTTCCTGACTGTTGATCGGGAGCCTATTAAACAAGTGAAATAAGTAAGTCAGAAAGAAAAACAGCAAAAGAGACACAGATGTAAGAAACAGAATTTTGGACTCTGTGTGAGAAGGTGAGGGTGGGATGATTTGAGAGAATAGCATTGAAATATGTAATTTATCGTATGTGAAGTAGATCGCCAGTCCGGGTGTGATGAATGCAACACAGTGCTCAGGGCTGGTGCGCTGGGACCACACTGAGGGATGGGACAAGGAGGGTGGCGGGAGGGGTTTCAGGATGGGGGACACATGTACACCCATGGGTGATTCATGTCGATGTATGGCCACTACAATATTTTAAAGTAAGTAGCCTCCAATTAAAATAAATAAGTTAACTAAAACAAATAAGAAATAGTGACAACCTAAAAGTTGAAATTTATGCTTTATTTGGGGTGAATTCGGGAGGCAGTATATCATTTCACCCTGAGAGACGGCTCCAAGGAGGAAAGGGAAAGAGTAAGGTTATACAGGAATCTGCAAGAAAGAGGATGTAGTGTTAACATCAAAGTATTTTTGAGAATTTAAGAAAACCAGTTATCTCAAGTTAAGGAATTTAGTACTTTTACTTTGTCTGGGAGAAGCAAGTGTCTGCACTCACTGAAAACATTCCTTTCCTGCATCTCAGCTCTCCTGGGGCAGTTTTCCTTGCATTTTCTTGCATCTTGCACTTTTTTCACATCGTGAATTGCCTTGGGCTCAACTTAGGGACTAGCTGCAATTTGGTAGCTGTTGAAAAGGCAGAGGAACCAGAGATCAAATTGCCAAAAACCAAATTGCCATCATGGAAAAAGGAAGAGAGTTCCAGAAAATCATTTATTCTGCTTTATTGACTATGCCAAAGCCTTTTACTGTGTGGATCACAAAAAACTGTGGAAAATTCTGAAAGAGATAGGAATACCAGACCACCTAACCTGCCTCTTGAGAAACCTATATGCAGGTCAGGAAGCAACAGTTAGAACTGGACATGGAACAACAGACTGGTTCCAAACAGGAAAAATGGTATGTCAAGGCTGTATTTGTCACCCTGCTTATTTAACTTATTTGCAGAGTACATCATGAGAAATGGTGGGCTGGAGGAAGCACAAGCTTGAATCCAGATTGCCAGGAGAACCATCAATAACCTCAGATATGCAGATGACACCACCCTTATGGCAGAAAGTGAAGAGGAACTAAAAAGCCTCTTGATGAAAGTGAAAGAGGAGAGAGAAAAAGTTGGCTTAAAGCTCAACATTCAGAAAACAAGGATCATGGCATCTGGTCCCACACTCATGGGAAATAGATGGGGAAACAGTGTCAGACTTTATCTTTTTGGGCTCCAAAATCACTGCAGATGGTGATTGCAGCCATGAAACTAAAAGACGCTTACTCCTTGGAAGGAAAGTTATGACCAACCTAGATAGCATATTGAAAAGCAGAGACATTACTTTGCCAACAAGTTCCGTCTAGTCAAGGCTATGGTTTTTCCAGTGGTCATGTATGGATGCGAGAGTTGGACAGTGAAGAAAGCTGAGCGCTGCAGAATTGATGCATTTGAACTGTGGTGTTGGAGAAGACTCTTGAGAGTCCCTTGGACTACAGGGAGATCCAACTAGTCCATCCTAAAGGAGATCAGTCTTGGGTGATCTTTGGAAGGACTGATGCTAAAGCTGAAACTCCAATATTTTGGCCACCTCATGCAAAGAGTTAACCCATTGGAAAAGACTCTGATGCTGAGAGGGATTGAGGGCAGGAGGAGAAGGGGACGACAGAGGATGAGATGGCTGGATGGCATCACCGACTCGATGGACGTGAGTTTGGGTGAACTCCGGGAGTTGGTAATGGACAGGGAGGCTTGGCGTGCTGCAATTCATGGGGTCTCAAAGAGTCAGACATGACTCAGCGACTGAACTGAACTGAGTCCACAGGTGTATTCCCCCTTCCTGAGCACCCTGGAGGGCTGGAAACTCTTGATGAATGTGTCATTCTGGTTTACTGATATGGCAGGAGATACTTCACTCACATGACCTGGTGGCCCCAGTGAAATGCAGTCTTAGGAACCTGAATGAATGCTCTCAAAAGAACAGAAACACCCAAGTAGTTCATTCACCCTTAATTACAAGCTTATCCTCTGTGAGACAGAAAAGAAAATACAAAAATCAATGTGGCCTGAGTGACTCTGCATTCCTATGTGTAAGATAAGGAGGGAAAAATGCAGTTAGAATCAAGGGAAAATTATGTTCCTGACATATGATAAACAAAAGGAATGTTTATATATATTATACCTATATTTGTACATAATAACTATGTACAGGTCTATAAGTCTTTCCATACTTACATAACTTCAGCCTTTATTTAGTTTCTCATTTAATTGATATACATTTACATTGACAAATCAAATTTTATTGGGAAAATTAAACGTCTACTGTAAAAATTAAGAGTTTAGATTGACTACATTTTCTAGGTCAAGTAGAAAATATCTAAATGAAAACACAAACAGTAAGTGAGAGAGAAATTTTCAGATAATGAGTACCGTCTTCCCTATTTAAAAGCCTTGGTTAGAACAATCGTCATCAGAGAACCTACCTGAAGGTTCCCCCAGACCCCATCTCAGCCAGCCCGGCAGCAGCCACATCTTCCCCATGGCCTTTGTGCTCTCTCTACGGATGGCCCTGGTGCTGGTCAGCTACGGCCCAGGAGGATCTCTGGGTTGTTACCTATCTCGGAGACTCATGCTGGATGCCAGGGAGAACCTCAGGCTCCTGGACCGAATGAACAGACTGTCACCTCATTCCTGTCTGCAGGACAGAAAAGACTTTGGTCTTCCCCAGGAGATGGTGGAGGGCGACCAGCTCCAGGAGGCCCAGGCCATCACTGTGCTCCACGAGATGCTCCAGCAGAGCTTCAACCTCTTCCACACAGAGCACTCATCTGCTGCCTGGAACACCACCCTCCTGGAGCAGCTCCACACTGGACTCCAACAGCAGCTGGAGGACCTGGACACCTGCAGGGGTCCCGTGATAGGAGAGAAAGACTCTGAACTGGGAAAGATGGACCCCATTGTGACTGTGAAGAAGTACTTCCAGGGCATCCATGACTACCTGCAAGAGAAGGGATACAGCGACTGCGCCTGGGAAACCGTCAGAGTGGAGATGATGAGAGCCCTTACTTCAACCACCTTGCAAAAAAGGTTAACAAAGATGGGTGGAGACCTGAACTCACCTTGATGACTCTTGCCGACTAAGATGACACATCAGCCTCCTACACTCACCTGTGTTCATTTCAGAAGACTCTGATTTCTGCTCCAGCCACCAAATTCATTGAATTACTTTAGCTGATACATTGTCAGTAGTAAAAAGCAAGTAGATATAAAAGTATTCAGCTGTAGGGGCATGAGTCCTGAAATGATGCCTGCCCTGATGTCATCTGTTGCTGATTTATTTATTCCTTCTTGCATCTAACATACCTAAAAATTAGGAAATTTGTTAAGTTACATTTCATCTATATATCACATTAAAATTTCTAAAACATGTTTATGATTCTGTGTTATTAAATTTGTACTTTGTTCTATTTATTATATCATAGAAAATGAGTTTCTTTACTCAAAAATGAAAATCCACACCCTCATTTTAAAATTTTATTAAAGAATGGGTGGTTACATTTGTTTATTCATTCGTTCCATTCATATTATACAAATACACTGAGTACCTACGTGACAGA
This sequence comes from Budorcas taxicolor, assembly GCF_023091745.1. NCBI lineage: Eukaryota > Metazoa > Chordata > Mammalia > Artiodactyla > Bovidae > Budorcas > Budorcas taxicolor. The sequence continues at coordinate 25,790,037 of NC_068917.1, read as the reverse complement.
CTGTGTAATTCTCACCAAGGAATACAAGTGAATAAAGCAAATGTAGCTCCTACTGCATGGAAACTCTCAGTCTTACACAGAAGGACGTAAAAACAATACAATTTTATTTCAATTATACTACAGACTGCAAAGAGAAGTAAAGGAAAAGAATGTCCTCACACGGGAAGCCTTAGGTCCAAATGATGCTGGAAAAACAAATAATATTGTCTATCTTACTAAGCTGCCTGCAGGGCTTCCCTGGTAGCTCAGCTGGTAAAGTGTGCGCCTGCAGAGCTGAAGACCCCTGTTCGATTCCTGGGTCAGGACGATCTCTTTGAGAAGGGATAGGCTACCTACCCACTCAAGTATTCTTGGGCTTTCCTGTTGATTCAGTTGCTAAAGAATCTGGCTACAATGCTGGAGACCTGGGTTGGCAAGATCCCCTGGAGGAGGGATAAGCAGCCCACTCCAGTATTCTTGTCTGGAGAATCCCTGTAGCCAGAGGAGCCTGGAGGGCTGTAGCCCATGGGGTCCCAAAGAGTGCAACACCACTAAGCACACGGCACAGAAAGTCCATGAATTCTCTTCACTTAGTTTCAAGTTACCAAAATCCAGGGAGACATTCTTAGATAGATGTTACCTAAACACGGTTACTTCTATAGAGTTGACCTAAAAGCACTTTTTTCTCCTTACTCTTAGAATCACAGACCATAGTTCCAGAGAGCCAGGTAGATCATTTACATGGCAAAGGCACAAGAGAAATACCATTCCTTCCAGCAAGCTGGCTTAACCAATAACAAAAGGCTCACTTTGATATAGTAGTAGAGCTAGCAGAGGCCATTGTTCTCCTGACCTCTGGGCAGCCCCCATTCAACAAGGACAGCCACCCAAAGGCCCCATGTCCTAGTGAACAGACACCCAGGGATTTCCCTGTTGCTTCTGGGATTCCCCCTGCAATTCTTGGGAACCCTATGGTAGTAGATAGCCTCCTCAGGAATACCCTACAGTTTGGGGATTACAGCCAGCAACTTTTGGGCCCCCTGGGTTAGTGGACAGCCACCTCAGGACCACCCAGCAACTTTTGGGGCCCCACATGCTAGTGGATGCCCCCAATAACTTCCCATCCCCCATCCTATATCTTGGCACTCACAGGAGTTTCTGCCATCTCCTACCTGCCACCAATTGTTGGGTTGTCCTCTGCAGGTTTACAAGACCTATGTTTGCCAGCTTCAAGATCAAAGAAAGAATCTGCCTTCAAGAACAGAGGCATGCGTGGTTTAATGAATGGGAGGCACTTACATGTCTGAAGCAAGGTCCTGGAGCAACACCCCACCATGTGTGGTGCACTGGGGGTGCGAAGTATTAATATATGGTGACAGGCTTCATTCTGAGAGCAATGGAGGGGTGGGGAGTCCAGGGTGGGGAAGTGGGGAATGGGGAAGGAGGGAGAACAGGGTGGGGGAAGAGAATGCTGGTCGTAGGGGTGAGATCAGGTAGGCTCATTAGTTATCATGGAAAGCAGTAGAGGGACATGCTCCTCACCACCCCTTTGATAACAAAGATGAAATCTGGGGCCAGGGACAAGTACAGAGAAATGCCAGTCATGTGCATAGGGTGTACTAGTGGGGCAGGAGATGTAGAGAGAGTAAGAGAACAGTCATCCTGAGTGGCCTGACCATACATATATACCTTAATTTAAAAAATACTTTAGGGGCTGGTGCATGGGGATGACCCACAGAGATGTTATGGGGAGGGAGGTGGGAGGGGGGTTCATGTTTGGGAACACATGTAAGAATTAAAGATTTTAAAATTAAAAAAAATAAAAAATTAAAAAAAAAATTTTTTTTTTAAAAATTAAAAAAAAAATAAAAAAATAAAAAAATAAAAAATACTTTATTGCTAAAAATCACCAGTGATCAACTGTACCTTCAGATTGATTTGTTGGTGAAATTCTGAACTATCCTGAGAATTACTGCAGTGTGGCACAAAGACAGTGAGTGTACAAGGGCTTTTGGAAATGGCATTGATAGAGTTAATCGACGTGGGGTTGTCAACAAACCTTCAATGTATAAAAAATGCAGTTATCTGGGAAGTGGGATAAAGAAAGTAAGCCTGTATTTCCTGAAAATGTAGTTATTCCCAGTATGCTCTCCAGATTCACTCGACCTTTCCCTGCACAGCCATTCATACAGCTCTTTCCTGTTTTTTTTTTTGTGGTTCTGGTTACCAATTTCCCCTTAAGAGTGCCAAGCATGGTCACCTAGTCGTGCCGACTCTTTGCCACCCCATGAACCACAGCCCACCAGGCTCCTCTGTCCATGGGATTCTCCAGGCAGAATACTGGAGTGGATTGCCATTTCCTTCTCCAGGGAACCTTCCCCACCCAGGGATCAAACCTGGGTCTCCCACATTGGAGGCAGATTCTTTACTGTCTGAGCCACAAGGGAAGCCCACAGTGCAAGGCCACCTCTTAAAAGTTTGAGGGAAAGTTCTAGGCTTTTCAGAAACTCTTAAATAAGTGGTTGTTGTTTTTCTAGAGATGAATATTTTTGGGAATGAATGTCTTGTTACAAGAGCTCAAGGAGGACCTTTCCCAGAAAGAACTGACACCAATAACTTGAAAAAGCCTTCTTCCTTAGCTTTCGTATTTTAGAGAGGAAAATACTCCCAGCTTCAGGAATATTCACAGCTAAGGAAGCTGTGTGGAGTGAAATGTCAAGATATGTTTCTGGCTTCCAGGCTGCTCAGCTGGCCAAGGTTACAGGTTTATCACTTGCTTTACCTACTTTAACACCCTTGGAGCCTTGACCATGGCATTCTGGGTAGGAAAATACAAGAGAAATCAGCGGAAATAGCTCCTGTTTGAAGGTACATTAACTCTTCCCTAAAGCATACATTGTCGGTTGCTTGACTTCAGGAGAAAATTCTCAATGTCCTTTGAATAATAACTGCACCTGCATCCCTTCCACCTTGACTCAGTAGTAAGAGAGAGAAGAAGTCACTCAGTCGTGTCCCACTTATGCGACCTCATGGACTGTAGCCTACCAGGCTCCTCTGTCCATGGGATTCTCCAGGCAGAATACTGGAGTGGGTGCCATTTCCTTCTCCAGGGGATCTTCCCAACGCAGGTATCGAACTGGCAGCTCCTACATTGTATGCAGACGGTTTTATTGTCTGAGTCATCAGGGAAGTCTGTAAGACAGCACGCAGACACAAAGAGGATTTCAGAGAATACAATTGTTGCCAACCAATAACCTGGGGTGTACCTACTTGAGTTGAATTGAGAACTAGTAAGGTAATGGGATACTGTAAATGAGGAAGTTAACCTGGAATAGAGAGAGAGACAGTGTGTGTGTGTATGGGTTTACTGATGAAGCAGCAGGGAAGGGCTTCAATATAGACTAGATCTCTCAAATCTCTGCTTCAGGTTATAGACTTCATCTTCAGATTGCTTCTCTCCAATTAATGGATGAGAGGGCTGACAGCTTACTGTAAAGGAGTCGGAGGCCTGATCTCCAAAGAAGATTTAGCTTTGGGACTGGGGACCATGCTTGATCACTCAAGAGCTTTTGTACAGCAGTGTTTTATTAAAGCATAAAAAGGGACAGAGAGAGCTTCTGACACAGACATCAGATGGGGGATGGACAGTGCCCCACACACTAGCTTAAGGAGGGAGCTATATACTTTTCAACTGGGATTTCTTTGGAAGGAATGATGCTAAAGCTGAAACTCCAGTACTTTGGCCACCTCATGCAAAGAGTTGACTCATTGGGAAAGACTTTGATGCTGGGAAGGATTGGGGGCAAGAGAAGAAAGGGACGACCGAGGATGAGATGGCTGGATGGCATCACTGACTCGATGGACACGAGTCTGAGTGAACTCCAGGAGTTGGTGATGGACAGGGAGGCCTGGTGTGCTGCGATTCATGGGGTAGCAAAGATTTGGACACGACTGAGCAACTGAACTGAACTGAACTGACTGATTACAATTAATCAAAGAAAGTCTCAAGGCTTACAGATCTTACTAGAGCCATTCTCACAATATACATTGTAAGATAATTGGATTAGAACTAAAAATAGAAACATCTTACCACACCCACTCCCATAACATACATCTTATAAGTCAGCAGGTTCTTGTTAAGGAGAAACATGTCCTCGAGCAAAATACATTGTTCTATTGACTAAGACAAACCAATGTTGGAAAAAAAGTTTATTTTTCTTCTTCTCCTTGAGAACTCCAAACCCTATATCCTCCTGGAGGGCCCCAGACCCCCCTCTCTTCCTTGGGATCCCTAGGCTTCTTATTAATCTGCCTAGGAACTGACACTCTCAGAGATTTTTAATTTCTAGGTTAAATACATGTCAGTTGCTCAGTTGAGTACAACCCGTTTGCAACTCTGTGGACTGTATCCTTTTCATACTGTTCATGTGAGTCTCAAGGCAAGAATACTGAAGTGGTTTGCCATTCCCTTCTCCAGTGGACCACATTTGTCACTTACAACCAACCTAGACAGCATATTAAAAAGTAGAGACATCACTATGCCAACTAAAGGTCCATCTAGTCAAGGCTATGCTTTTTCCAATAGTCCGTATGGATGTGAGAGTTGGACCATAAAGAAAGCTGAGCGCTGATGAATTGATGCTTTTCAACTGTGGTGTTGGAGAAGACTCTTGAGAGTCCCACTGTATACAAAGAGCGCCAACCAGTCCATCCTAAAGGAAATCCGTCCTGAATATTCATTGGAAGGACTGATGATGAAGCTGAAACTCCAATACTTTGGCTACCTGATGCAAAGAACTGATGCTTTGAAAACATCCTGATGCTGGGAAACATCGAAGGCAGGAGGAGAAGAGGGTGACAGAAGATGAGATGGCTGGATGACATCAGCGACTCAATGGACATGAGTTTGAATAAGCTCTGGGAGTTGGTGATGGACAGGGAGGCCTGGCGTGCTGCAGTCCATGGGGTCACAAGACTCAGACACGTCTGAGCGACTGAACTGAAATGGACTGTAACCCCCAGGCTCCAGGTCCACGGAATTCTCCAGGCAAGGAAACTGGAGTGGGTTGTCATTTCCTTCTCCTGTATATTAAGTAAGTTTTGGGTTTTTTTCTCTCTTCCTTCAACACTTCAGGGAAATTTTGGGGGGCAAGGCTCTGTGGATAATTTTTAGACTCATCTGGCTGTCTTTGTGGGGGCTCCCCAGGTGCCACTGGTGTTAAAGAACCCACCAGCCACTGCAGGAGACATAAGAGACCTGGGTTTGATCCCTGGGTCAGGAAGATCCCCCGGAGGAGGAAATGGCAACCCACTTCAGTATTCTTGCCTGGAGAATCCCATGGACAAGGGAGCCTGTCAGACATGACTGAAGTGACTTCACACGCACACATGCTGTCTTTGTGACTGTTTAACATCCTTTAAATATCACGATTCTTCCACTGTTTGGCTGAGTTTTTTTTAGATTTGACTTGCACTTTGCCATTTTGTCAGCAGAAATATCACTCATCTTTCTTCACTTTCATCACATTTAGATATACACATTTTATTTTTGCCCACAAACAACTACTGGTTTGCCTTCTAGGAAAGTTCAAATGAGTGACAAAATATCCAAAGCCTTGAAAAATCACAGAAAATGAGGTGAAGCCCCTCTGCCATTCTTTTATTTCCCTTTGTATTAACCATAGGATGAAATGGAACATAACCCAGGAGGAGAGAGACAAACTTTGACCAGTGAATCACTATATAATTAATTATAAGTTCCTAAACCTATTATTGTTTTTTAAATTTTAAAAGAAACATCATGAGTAAGTAAAGAAAGAAGGCTATATCTCCCTGACACAGCCTGGCCTCATGGCTCCGCATTCTCAGCACGAAACAGAGATAGACAGACAAGTCAGCCCAACATTCGGATGTACCGCATGAACAACTAAAGGTCACTGATTCCTGTGATACAAGCTTCTAAGAATATGCAATACCACCTCTGAACTCCCTATAGCCAACTCAGAAATTCTGAGGAAAACAAATTTCAATAGTAAATAAAAGGTTTCAATGATAGAAGCTGCAGTGGCAAAACAAAATTGCCTACTAAAGTGTAACTACTGCAATTGGATAATGCCACCACCTGGGTAGTAGTCTCACCTGGAAAATCCCATAGACACAAGAGTCTGGCGGGCTACAGTCCATAGGGACACAACGAACTGGACACGACTGAGCGACTGACACACACACACGTAGACAGAAACACACTTTAACTCTCAGCATCTTGGCTGCTGACCCTTGATACCTGGGGACACAGGTCAGAAGAGGAGGTCATCACTGAGAACTCGGGTCCTTCACAGAAACACTCCAGGGAGAGGGTGGGGATCGTGGAAGATGAATGATTTTGCAGAGAAAGAGACAAGCCCCTCCATAGTAGATCCTGAACTTCTGAGGATGTGGTAAGCCTGCCCTCACGAGTGAGTGCCAGAGAGTTTGGGCGAAGGACACTGTCATTCCAGACGAGTAGTGCTATCAGAAGTGAAAACTACCTTGCGAGTGCGGCAGTGATGGAAATATAATTAATCACCCTGGTTTAGAATCTTCACACTTAAGTGCACAGGAAAGAAACAGGCTTCCAGGCAGGGGTGTTAGCACAGCCTGCAGAGGACTGCAGATCGACCGTAAAACACCGGTGGGAAGAAACAGCCACGTCTAGTGCATCATTCCTGACTCTCGACTTGAAGAAGAGTGTCACAACCTAAATGGTGAGAGTTACGTTTTATCGGGTGGGAATTCAGGAGACAGTATTTCAAGTCCCCCTGAGAGAAGTGCTCCAAGGAGGTTGGCGGGGGAGAGGGGGAGCCAGGTTGTATAGAAGTTTGCAAGTATGGGCAGGTAGCCTGAACCTCTAAAGAATTTTTGTGAAGTAGAGAAAACCAGATCTCTCAAGTAAAGGAATTTAGCACTTTGCTCTGTATGGGAAGATGCAAGAGTCTGGGCTCACTGAAATCATTCTTTTCATGCATCTCACCTATCCTGGGGCCATGCGCCTTGCACTTTTTCACATCCTGAGTTCCCTTGGGCTCACCTTAGGGAGTGGCTGCAATCTGATAGCTGTCAGACCAGGGGTATATTCCTCCTTCCTGAGCACCCTGGAGGGCTGGAAACTGATGATTTTATCATCCTGCTTTACTGATATGGCAGGAAACACTCCATTCCTCATGACCTGTGGTCCCAGTAAAATGTAACCTCAGGAACCTGAATGAATGTTCTCAAAAGAGCAGAAACAACTGATTTGCTCATGCACTCATAATTACAAGCCTCTGCTCTGATTAAAAGAGAAAACAAAATACAGAAACCTATATGGGCTGAGGGACTCTGACCTCTTATGTATAAGGTAAGGAGAGAAAATGCACTTTAGAGTCAAGGAAAAATTTTGTTCTTGACACAAAGAAAAGGAATCTTTATGTGTATTAAAATGTGTACGCAAGTATGTACAGGTATGTAAGTCTTTACATCCCTACATAACCTCAGCCTTTAACTAGTTTCTCATTTTTCGGATATCCATTTGGAGTGACAAATCCAAAGTTTAGTGGGAAAACAAAACACTTGTTAAAATTATAAGAATAGATTCATTACATTTTCTGGGTCAAACAGAAAATGTCTAAATGAAAACACAAAATGGATGTGAGAGAGAAAACTTATGACACTGAGTACTCTATTTCCTATTTAAGCCTTGCTTTAGATTTATTATTCCCTTTGAATAATAACTGCACTTGCATCCCTTCCACCTTGACTCAGTAGTAACACAGAACAGAGGCATAAATAAAGGGATTCCAGAGAAGACAACTGTGGCCAACCAATAGTGTGGGGTGTGCCTATTTGGGTAGAATTGAGAACTAGTAAGGTAATCCAGTTTTAATTCAGAAATTAACAAGGATGTGCCCATGAGTGTGTGCATGCATGTGTGCATGGGTATGCCTGCGTGTGTGCACGTGTGTTTGCTCAGTGAGTGGGGAAGGGCTTCAATTTAACCTATGTCTATCAAATCTCTGCCTCAATTGACAGGCTTGTCTTTAGTTTGCTTCTCTCCAAATGACAAATGAGAGGACTCTCTAATTCATTTCTTGAATAAGTTTAGTTCCTTTTCTTTCTTCCTTCGACACTTTGGGGCCCCATTTGGGGGCAAGGATACATAAATAATTTTTGGTCTCTCCTGGCCATCTTTGTGGAGGCTTCTCAGGTGACACCAGTGGTAAAGAACTCGCCTGCCAATCCAGGAAACACAAGAGTCCACCGTTTAATCCCTGGGTCGGGAAGATTCCCTGGAGGAGGAAATAGCAACCCACTCAGGTATTCTTGCCTGGAGAATCCCATGGTCAGGGGAGCCTGTCCACAGGATCACAAAGAGTCAGACATGACTAAAGTGACTTAGCACATGCACACGGCTGTCTTTGAGACTGTTTGACAACTTTCAAATAGTCTCATTCCTTCCATTTGTTCATTGACCTTTCTTCAACTTACATTACCATACTGTCAGCAAAAAAGACTTTTGTCTCTATTCTCTTTCATGACATTCAAAATTATATTTGTTTTATTTTTGTCCACAAACAACTCTCAAGTTTTGCCTTCCAGGAAAAGTTGACATGAGAAACAAAAAAAATCTCTAGTGTTGAAAATCACAGAAAATATAGTGACGCCTCTTGCCTTTCTGTTCCTTCCTTTTGTATGAGCCCTAGGATGAAATGTTTAGGAACGCAGTAGGAGAGACAAACTGGCCAGTAAATCAATATGCAAAAAATAAGTTCTTAAATGTTTTTTTTGCTGTTCTTTAAATTTAAAACAAAACATCATGAGTAAGTAAAGAAACAAGGCTATTTCTCCCTGTCACAGCCTGGGCCTCACTGCTCTGCCTTCTGAGCACCAGACAGAGATGGATCGACAAGTCAGCCCAACAGAAGGATGTAGACTGAATGAACAACTGCAGGGCACTGATTCTGTGACATAGGCTTTCAACAATACATCACACCATCACTGAAGTCCCCATACCCGATGCAGAAATTCTGAGCAAAACAAATCCTAAACTCTTTCAGTAAATGACTTGAACGATAAAAGCTATAGTGGCAAAATAAAAATTGTCTACCAAAGGTGTAACAATTGCCATTGGATAATGCCTCCACCTACGTAGCTCTTCACACTTTAGCTCTCAGCATCTGAGGGCTGCTGACCCTTGATATTGGGGACATGGATCAGGAGAAGAGGAGGTCATACTGAAAACTCCCCTCCTTCTCACAAACATGTACTGGGAGAGGGTGGAGATGCTGGAAGATGAATGATTTTGCAAAGAGAGTAGGCCCTCTGCAGTAGAAATCTGAAGTTCTCGGGATGAGGTTAGCCTGCCCTCACAGGTGAGGCCCCGAGAGGGTGGGTTGAGGACACTGTCATTTCAGGGGAAAAGTGCTACTAGAGGTGATAACCACCTTGTGAGTGAGGTTGTGCTCTAAAGACAATTAATTATCTTGCAATTACAATTTTCAGACCTACATGCACCAGAAAAGAAGCAGGATTCCTGGTGAGGATATTGGCACAGCCTGTGGAAGACTATGAAACTGAAAGTGAAGTCTCCCAGTCGTGTCTGACATTTTTGCAACCTCATGGACGGTAGCCTACTAGGCTTCTCCATCCATGGGATTTTCCAGGCAAGAATACTGGAGTGGGTTGCCATTTCCTTCTCCAATAGATCTACCATAAAAGCAGGTTGAAACAAACTGTCATATCATGTATATTGTTCCTGACACTTCATCTGGAGCCTATCATACACAGTGAGGTAAGTCAGAAAGAAAAACACCAATTCAGTATATTAACGCATACATTTGGAATTTAGAAACATGGTAAAGATGACCCTATATGTGAGACAGCAGAAGAGACACAGATGTAAAGAACAGAATTTTGGACTCCATGCGAGAAGGTGAGGGTGGGATGATTTGAGAGAATACCATTGAAATATGTAATTTACCGTATGTGAAGTAGATCGCCAGTCCAGGTGTGATGAATGTGACATGGCCCTCAGGGCTGGTGTGCTGGGAGCACACTGAGGGATGGGATAGGGAGGGAGGCAGGAGGGGCATTCAGGATGGGGACACATGCACACCCAAGGGTGATTCATGTCAGTGTATGGCAAAACCCACTACAATATTGTAAAGTAATTAGCTTCCAATGGAAATAAATAGGTTAATTAAAAACATATAGAAATAGTGACAACCTAAAAATTGACAGTTATGCTTTATTTAGTGGGAATTCAGAAGACAGTATCTCAAGTCAAATTGAGGGAATTGCTCCAAGGAGCTGAGGAGAAGAGTCAGGTTATACAGGATTTTGCAAGAAATGGGAGGTAGTGAACATCAAAGTATTTTTGTGAATTAAAGAAAACCAGCTATCTCAAGTTAAGGAATTTAGCACTTTTCCTTTGTATGGGAAGAAGCAAGTGTCTGGGCTCAGTGAAAACATTCCATTCCTGAACCTCAGCTCTCCTGGGGCATTTTTCCTTGCATTTTCTTGCATCTTGCATTTTTTCACTTCCTGAGTTGCCTTAGACTCACCTTATGGAGCAGCTGCAATTTGGCAGCTGTTAGCCCACAGGTGTATTCCCCCTTCCTGAGCACCCTGGAGGGCTGGAAGCTCTTGATGACTGTGTCATCCTAGTTTACTGATATGGCAGGAGATACTCCACTCCTCATGATCTTGTGGCCCCAGTGCAATGTAATCTCAGGAACCTGAATGAATGTTCTCAAAAGAACAGAAACAACAGAGTAGTTCATTCACTCTTAATCACAAGCCTCTGCTCTGTGGAACAGAAAACAAACTACAGAAACCAATATGGCCTGAGCGACTCTGAATTCCTATGAGTAAAATAAGGGGGGGGGAATGCAGTTAAGAATCAAGGAAAAATTTTGTTTTGACATAGCACGAACACAAGGAATGCTTATATATATTATACTTAAATGTGTACATAATAAGTATATACACCTCTGTAAGTCTTTACATACTTACATACTTTCAGCCTTTCTTTACTTTCTCATTTAACTGATATACATTGGCATTGACAAATCCAAACTTTATTGGGAACATTAACCTTCCACCGTAAAAATTAAGAGTTTAGATTGACTACATTTTCTAGGTCAAATAGAAAATATCTAAATGAAAACACACAGGGGAAGTGAGACAGAAATTTTCAGACAATGAGTACCATCTTCCCTACTAAGCCTTGCTTAGAAAGATTATCATCAGACACCCTACCTCCAAGGTTCCACCAGATGCCCTCTCAGCCAGCCCTGCAAGCAGCCTCATCTTCCCCATGGATTTCGTGCTCTCTCTACTGACGGCCCTGGTGCTGGTCGGCTACAGCCCGGGAGGATCTCTGGCCTGTGATCTGTCTCAGAACCACGTGCTGGTTGGCACACAGAACCTCAGGCTCCTGGCCTGAAAGAACAGACTCTCCCCTCACTCCTGTCTGTAGGACAGAAAAGGCATCGGTTGTCCCCAGCAGATGGCAGAGGGTGACCAGCTCCAGGAGGTCCAGACCATCTCTGTGCTCCACGAGATGCTCCAGCAGAACTTCCACGTCTTCCACACAGAGCGCTCCTTTGCTGCCTTGGACACCACCCTCCTGGAGCAGCTCCTCACTGGACTCCATGAGCAGATGGAGGACTTCCATGCCTGCCTGGGGCAGGTGATGGGAGAGGAAACCTCTGCCCTGGGAAGGATGGGCCCCACTCTGGCCTTGAAGTGGTACTTCCATGGAATCCACATCTACCTGAAAGAGAAAGAATACAGTGAGTGCACCTGGGATATCGTCAAAGTGGAGATGATGAGAGCCCTCTCTTCATTAAGCAGCTTGTACAAAAGGTTAAGAAAGATGGATGGAGATCTGAACTCACCTTGAGATGACTCTCACCGACTAAGATGCCACATCACCCTTGTACACTCACCTGTGTTCATTTCAGTTGACTGATTTCTGCTTTAGCCACCAAATTCATTGAATTACTTTAGCCGATACTTTGTCAGCAGTAATAAGCAAGTAGATAAAAAAGTATTCAGCTCTAGGGGCATGAGTCCTAAAGTCAGGCCGGCCGTGATGTTATCTGTTGCTGATTTGCTTATTCCTTCCTGCACCTACCATACTTAAAATATTTGTAAAATTACAATTCATCTATACATCATATTAAACTTTCTGAAACAGGTTTACCATTTGTATTATTAAATTTGTACTCTGTTGTATTTAATTCCTATGAACAAAAATGAGTTTCCTTACTCAAAAATTAAATCCAAACCTCCATTTAATATATTATTAAAGAACGGGTGTTTACATTTGTTTATTCATTCATTCCATTCATATTATACATATACATTGAGTACCTACGTGACAGACTGTGTAATTGTCACCAAGGAATACAAGTGAATAAAGCAAATGCAGTTCCTACTGCATGGAAACTCTCAGTCTGACAGAGAAGAGGACGTAAACACAGTATTATTTTATTTCAATTATACTAAAGACTGCAAAGAGAAGTGAAGGAAAGAATGTTCTCACATCGGAGCTGTAGGTACATATGATGCTGGATACAAATAATATTATATATCTTTCTAAGCTGCCTGCAGGGCTTCCCTGGTAGCTCAGCTGGTAAAGAATCCACCTGCAGAGCAGGAGACGCTGGTTCAATTCTTGTGTCAGGAGATCCCCTGAAGAAGGGATAGGCTACCTACCCACTGCAGTATTCTTGGGCTTTCCTGGTGGTTCAGTAGCTAAAGAATCTGCCTGCAATGCTGGAGACCTGGGTTGGGAAGTTCCCCTGGAGGAGGGCCGGGCTACCCACTCCAGTATTCTTGTCTGGAGAGTCCCAATGGAGAGAGGAGTCTGAAGGCCTATAGCCCATGGGGTCCCAAAGAGGCCACCACAAAGAAGCACACAGCACAGAAAGTCAATGAATTCTCTTAACCTAGTTTCAAGTTACCAAAATCTGGGGAGACTATTTTACATAGACGTTACCTAAACATAATTATTTCTATAGAGTTTACCTAAAAGCTCTTTTTTCTCCTTACTCTTAGAAATCAGAGACCATTAAAGTTCCAGAAAGCCTCGTAGATCATTTACATAGCAAAGGCACAAGAGAAATAACAATTCCTTCCAGAAAGCTGGCTTAATCAATTACAAAAGGCTCACTTTGATACACTAGCTGCGCTAGCAGAGGCCATTGTTCTCCAGACCTCTGGGCAGCCCCATTCAACTAGGACAGCCACCCAAAGGCCCCATGTACTAGTGGACAGCCACAAGGGATTTCTCTGTTGCTTCTGGGATTCCCCCAGCAATTCTTGGGCACCATATGGTAGCGGATGGCCACCTCAGGAATACCCTACAGTTTTTGGATTACAGCCTGCAACTTTTGGGCCTCCTGGGTTAGTGGTCAGCCACCTCAGGATCAGCCAGCAACTTTTGGGCCCCACATGCTAGTGGATGCCCCCAATAACTTTCCTTTCCCCATGTGTCTCTTGGCTCTCACAGGTGTTTCTTCCATCTCCTGGCTGCCACGGATCATTGGGTTGTACCCTGCAGGCTTACAAGACCTATGTTTGCCCAGCTTCAAGACCAAAGAAAGAATGTGCCGTCAAGAAGAGGCATGGTTTAATGGACGGGAGGCGCTAACCTGTCTGAAGCAAGGTCCTGGAGCAACACCTCACCACGTGTGGTGCACTGGGGGTGGGAAGTATTAATACATGGTGACAGGCTTCATTCTGAGAGCAATGGAGGGGTGGGGAATCGAGGGTGGGGAAGTGGGGAATGGGGAAGGGAGGAGAGGGAGATGGGGGAGAGATTCCTGGTCATTGGGGCAGTGAGATCAGGTGGGCTCATTAATTATCATGGAAAGCAGTAGAGGGACATGCCCCTCACCAACTGTTTGATTAAAAAAAAGATGAAATCTGGGGCCTGGGACAAGTACAGAGAAAAGCCAGTCATAGGGTGTATAGGGTGCATAGGGTGTACTGGTGGGGCAGGGTTTGTACAGAGATAAGAGAACAGCCATCCTGTTTGGCCTGACCATACAGACTTTATTGTGAAAAATGACCAGTGATCATCTGGGCCTTCAGAGTTTTGTGCCGGTGAAGGTTTGAACTATCCTGAGAATTACTGTAGTGGGACACAGAGACACAGAGTGTGCCAGGGCTGTTTAAAATGCAGTTGATAGATTTGCCTGACCCAGGGTTGTCACAAACCTCCAGTGTGTAAAAAATGCAATTATCTGGGAAATAGGATAAAACAAAGTATGCCGGGACTTCCTCACAATGTAGCAATTCCCAGTATGCTCTCCAGATCCACTCGACCTTCCCTTGCACAAGCCATTCATACAGCTCTTTCCTGTTTCTTTGTGCTTCTGGCTATGGAATTCTCCTTAAGAGTGTAAAGCAAAGTCACTCAGTTGTGCTGACTCTTTGGCACCCGTGAAACATAGCCCACCAGGCTCCTCTTTCCATGGGATTCTCCAGGCAGAACACTGGAGTGGATTGCCCTTTTCTTCTCCAGGAGATCTTCCCCACCCAGGGATCAAACCTGGGTCTCCCACATTGGAGGCAGATTCTTTACTGTCTGAGCCACAGGAAAGCCCTGACAGTGCAAAGCCACCTCTTGTAAGTTTGAGTCAAAGTTCTAGGCTCCTCAGAAACTCTTATGTAAGAGGTTATTGTTTTTCTTGAGATGAATACTTTGGGAATGAGAGAATGTCCTTGTTACAATATTGTAACAACAGCCTTGGCCAAAATGACCTAGAAAGCAGGATCCCTTTTCCTCTGGAGCCTTTAAAAATTATTACAGAAGAAGCGTACTATCTACTGGCCAAGATGGACTAGAACATTGATCGAGTCTGTAGAACAGGCTTCTGGCTCTTCTAGGCAGAAGTCTGTTTTCTTATTAGCATTTTCTTCAGAGCTAGGGGAGGATCTTTCCTGGAAAGAACGGACACCAATAACTTGAAAAAGCCTGCTTCCTTAGCTTTGGTATTTTAGAGGGGAAAATACTCCCAGCTTCAGGCAGGACATGTCTTGGCCTAAGGAAGCTGCGTGGAGAGAAAGGTCAGGATGTGTTTTTTGCTTCCAGGCTGCTCATCTGGCCAAGGTTGCACATTCATCATTTGCTTTCCCTACTTTAACACCCTTGGAGCCTTCACCATGGCATGCTGGGTAGGGAAACGCGCGGGGAATCAGAGGAAATAGCTCCTGTTTGAAGGTGCATTACCTCTTTCCTAAACAGTAAGTACGTTGCTTGTTGCTTGACTTCAGGAGAAAACTCCCAATGTCCCTTTGAATAATAACTGCACTTGCATCCACCTTCCACCTTGACTCAGTAGTAAGAGAGAACACAGACACAAATAAGGGTATTTCAGAAAATACAATTGTTGGCAACCAATAACCTGGGTGTACCTACTTGGGCAGAATTGAGAACTAGTAAGGTAATGAACTACAGTAATTGAGGAAGTAAACCAGGAAGAGAGAGAGAGAGAGTGTGTCTGTGTGTGTCCGTGTACTGATAAAGGAGCAGGGAAATGCTTCAATATAGACAAGATCTCCCAAATCTCCACTTCAGGTTACAGCCTTTAGATTGCTTCTCTCCAGTTAATGGATGAGAGGGCCAATAGCTTATGGTGAACAATATCGGATTCGTGATCTCCGAATATTTAGCTCCAGGAGCAGGGACCATGCTTGAGACCATGCTTGATCACTCAAGAACTTTTGTATAGCAGAGTTTTATTAAAGTATAAAAAGAGACAGAGAAAGCTTTTGACAGAGACATCAGAAGGGGGACAGACAGTGCCCCACTCGCTAGCCTAAGCGAGAGAGCTATATACTTTTTAACTTGGTCATTAGAATAAATCAAAAGAAAGCCTCAAGGTTTAAAGATCTTACTAGATCCACTCTCACCAAATACATTTTAAGATAATGAGATTAGAACTAACAATAGAAAGATCTTACCAGACCCACTCCAATAATATACATCTTAAGATAAGTCACAAGGTTCTGTTAAGGAGAAACATGTCCTCGAGCAAGACACATTGTTCTATTGACTAAGACAAAGCAATGTAGAAAAAAACATTGTTCTTTTCTCCTCCTTGGGAACTCCAGAACCTATCTCCACTTGGAGAGCCCCAAACCCCTCTCTCGTCCTTGGGGACCCCAACTTCTTATCAATCTGCCTGGGAACTGACATGCTCAGAGATCTTTAATTTCTAGGTGAAACACATGTCAGTTGCTCATTTGAGTATGACTCTTTTGCGACTCCGTGGACTATACCCTTTGTATACTGTTCATGGGGTTCTCAAGGCAAGAATACCGAAGTGGTTTGCCACTCCCTTCTCCAGTGGACATTTAGTCACTTATGACCAACCTAGACAGCATATCAAAATTAGTTGGGCAACAAAAGTCCGTCTAGTCAGGCTATGGTTTTTCCAGAGGTCAAGTATGGATGCGATAGTTCGACCATAAAGAAAGCTGAGCGCCGAAGAATTGATGCTTTTGAACTGGGCTATTGGAGAAAACTCTTGAGAGTTCCTTGGACTGCAAGGAGATCTAGCCAGTCTAACCTAAAGAAATCAGTCCTGAATAATCATTGGAAGGACGATGCTGAAGCTGAAACTCCATTACTTTGGCCACCTGATGGGAAGAACTGACTCCTTGGAAAAGAACCTGATGCTGGGAAAGATTGAAGGTGGGAGGAGAAGGGGATGACAGAGGTTGAGATAGTTGGAGGCATCATCGATTCAATGGACAAGAGTTTGAATAAATTCTGGGAGCTGGTGATGGACAGGGAGGCCTGGCATGCTGTAGTCCATGGGGTCGCAAAGAGTCAGACACGACTGAGCAACTGCAGCGAAATGGACTGTACCCACCAGGCTCCTCGTTCCATGGAATTCTCCAGGGAAGAAAACTGGAGTGATTTGTCATTTCCTTCTCCTGTATATTAAGTAAGTTTTGTTATTTTTTTTTTCTTTCTTTAACACTTTGGGGACACTTTTGGGGCAAGACTACGTGGAAAATTTTTGGACTCATCTGGCTGTCTTTGTGGGGGCTCCCCAGGTGGCACTGGTGCTAAAGAACCCACCTGCCACTGCAGGAGACATAAGAGACCTGGGTTTTATCCCTGGGTCGGGAAGATCCTCTGGAGGAGGAAATGGCAACCCACTCCAGTACTCTTGCCTGAAGAATCCCATGGACAGGGGAGGCTGTCCACTGGGTCTCAAAGAGTCAGACATGACTGAAGCAACTCAGCATGCACACATGCCTGTCTTGTGACTGTTTAACATCCTTCAAACATTATGATTCTTCCACTGTTTGGCTGAGCTTTTTTTAGATTTTACTTACACTTTGCTATTTTGTCAGCTGAAAAGTCACTTATCTTTCTTCACTTTCATGACGTTCAGATATACATATGTTTTATTTTCTCCGGAAACAACTATCGTTTTGCTTTCTAAGTAAGTGGAAAGGAGAAACAAAATATCTCAAGCCTTGAAAATCACAGAAAATGAGGTGAAGCCCCTTTGCCATTCTTTTATTTCCCTTTGTATTAACCCTAGGATGAAATGGGATGCAACCCAGGAGAAGACAGACAAACTCTGACCAGCAAATCACTATGTAAAATATAAGTCCTAAATCTTTTGTTGTTATTTAAATCTAAAATGAAACATCATGAGTAAGTAAAGAAACAAGGCTATTTCTCCCTGACACAGCCTGGGCCTCATGGCTCTGCATTCAGAGCATGAGACAGAGATGGATAGACAAGTCAGCCCAACAGACGGATGTACCACATGAACAAGGAAATGTCACTTTTTTCCGTGATATACGCTTCTATTAATAAATAACACCATCCCTGAATTCCCTATAGCCAACTCAGAAATTCTGAGATAAACAAATGTTCAACACTCTAAGTAAAAGAGCTAAGCGATAAAAGATGTAGTGGCAAAATAAAAATTGTCTACGAAAGGTGTAACTATTGCAACTGGATCATGCCTCCACCCATATAGACAGTAAAAAACTGGTGGAAAGAAACAGTGATGTCTAGTATATTATTCCTGACTATCAACTTGAAGAAAAGAGTCACAACCCAAAAGTTGAGAGTTATGTCTTATTTGGTGGGGGTATTGGCACAGCCTGTAGAGCACTATAGATCTACTGTGAAAAAAAAAACAGTGGAATGAAATGGTGATGTCTAGTGTATTCTTCCTGACTGTCGACTTGAAGAAAAAAGTTACAACCTAAAAGTTCAGAGTTATGTTTTCTTGGGTAGGAACTCAGGAGACTGTATTTCAAGTCACCCTGAGAGAAGTGCTCCAAGGAGGTGGGGGGTAGAGGCCACGTTATATAGAAGTTTGCAAGAAAGGGCAGGTAGTTTGAACCTCAAAGGTATTTTTGTGAAGTAGAGAAAACCAGATATCTCAAGTTAAGGAATTTAGCACTTTGCTATATATGGGAAGATGCAAGAGTCTGAGCTCACTGAAATTCTTTTCATGCATCTCACCTATCCTGGGACCACGCGCCTTGCATTTTTTCATATCCTGAGCTCCCTTGGGTTCACCTTAGGGAGTGGCAGCAATCGGGTAGCTGTCAGACCAGGAGTATATTCCTCCTTCCTGAGCACCCTGCTAAGTCGCTTCAGTCATGTCCAACTCTGTGTGACCCCATAGACAGCAGCCCATCAGGCTTCCCTGTCCCTGGGATTCTCCAGGCAAGAACCCTGGGGTGGGTTGCCATTTCCATCTCCAATGCATGAAAATTAAAAGGGAAAGTGACATGGCTCAGTCGTGTCTGACTGTGAGCGACCCCATGGACTGCAGCCCATCAGGCTCCTCCATCCCTGGGATTTTCCAGGCAAGAGTACTGAAGGGGTTGTCAGTGCGGCTGCAAACTCTGAGGACTGTGTCATCCTGGTTGACTGATATGGCAGGAAACACACCATTCCTCATGACCTGTGGTCCCGTGAAATGAAACCTCATGAACCTGAATGAATGTTCTCAAAAGAACAGAAACACCTGATTAGCTCATGCACTAATACTCACAAGCCTCTGCTCTGATTAAAACAGAAAACAAAATACAGAAACCTATAGGGGCTGAGGGACTCTGACCTCCTATGTATAATGTAAGGAGAGAAAAAACGCAGTTCAGAGTCAAGGAAATATTTTGTTCCTGACACAAAGAAAAGGAATCTTTACATATATTAAAACATTTACATAAGTATGTACATGTGTATAAGTCTTTACATCCCTATATAATGTTGGCGTTTAATTAGTTTCTCATTTATTTGATATCCATTTGGAGTGACAAATCCAAAGTTAATGGGAAAACTGAACTTCTATTGTAAAAATTAAAACTATAGATTTATTACATTTTCTGGGCCAAACAGAAAATGTCTAAATGAAAACACAAAATGGGTGTGAGAGAACTTCTGAAAATGAGTACTGTCTTCCCTATTGAAAAGCCTTGCTTTAAATTTATTGTTCCCTTTAAATAATAACTGCACTTGCATCCCATCCACTTTTCTCAGGAGTAAGAGAGAACACAGACATAAATAAAGGGATTTCAGAGAACACAACTGTGGCCAACCAATAGCCTGGGATGTGTCTATTCAGGTAGAACTGAGATGTATTAAACAAATCTAATTGTAATTCAGGAATTTACCATGATGTGTATGTGCGTGTGTGTGCATGCGTGTGTGTGTGCACGCATTTGCTCAGAGAGTGGGGAAGGGTTTCAGTTTAGCCTTCAGTTCAGTTCAGTTCAGTAGCTCAGTCGTGTCCAACTCTTTGCGACCCCATGAATCACAGCACGCCAGGCCTCCCTGTCCATCACCAACTCCCGGAGTTCACTCAGATTCACGTCCATCTAGTCAGTGCTGCCATCCAGCCATCTCATCCTCTGTCATCCCCTTCTCCTCCTGCCCTCAATCCCTCACAGCATCAGAGTCTTTTCCAGCGAGTCAACTCTTCGCATGAGGTGGCCAAAGTACTGGAGTTTCAGCTTTAGCATCATTCCTTCAAAGAAATCCCAGGGCTGATCTCCTTCAGAATGGACTGGTTGGATCTCCTTGCAGTCCAAGGGACTCTCAAGAGTCTTCTCCAACACCACAGTTCAAAAGCATCAATTCTGTGGCACTCAGCCTTCTTCACAATCCAACTCTCACATCCATACATGACCACAGGAAAAACCATAGCCTTAACTAGATGGACCTTAGTCAGCAAAGTGATGTATGTCCGTGCTTTTGAATATACTATCTATGTTGGTCATAACTTTTCTTCCAAGGAGTAAGCGTCTTTTAATTTCATGGCTGCAGTCACCATCTGCAGTGATTTTGGAGCCCAAAAAGATAAAGTCTGACACTGTTTCCACTGTTTCCCCATCAATTTCCCATGAAGTGATGGGACCGGATGCCATGATCTTTGTTTTCTGAATGTTGAGCTTTAGGCCAACTTTTTCACTCTCCTCTTTCACTTTCATCAAGAGGCTTTTCTGTTCCTCTTCACTTTCTGCCATAAGGGTGGTGTCATCTGCATATCTGAGGTTATTGATATTTCTCCCGGCAATCTTGAGTCCAGCTTGTGTTTCTACCAGTCCAGCATTTCTCATGATGTACTCTGAATAAGTTAAATAAGCAGGGTTACAATATACAGCCTTGACGTACCCCTTTTCCTATTTGGAACCAGTGTGTTGCTCCATGTCCAGTTCTAACTGTTGCTTCCTGACCTGCATACAGATTTCTCAAGAGGCAGGTCAGGTGGTCTGATATTCCCATCCCGCCTAGATCTATCAAATAAATCTCTGCCTCAATTTACAGACTTGTCTTTAGATTGCTTCTCTCCAACTGACAAAGGAGAGGGCTCTCTAATTCATATGCTATATAAGTTTTCTTCCTTTTCTTCTCCCTTTAACACTTCGGGGCCACTTTTCGGGGCAAGATTACATGTACAATTTTTCGTCTCACCTGGCCATCTTTGTGGAGGCTTCCCAGGTGACACCGGTGGTAAAGAACCTGCCTGCCAATCCAGGAGACATAAAGACCAGGGTTTGATCCCTGCATCAGGAAGATTCCCCGGAGGAGGAAATGGTACCCCACTCCGGTATTCTATCCTGGAGAATCCCATGGACAGGGGAGCCTGTTCACAGGGTCACAAAGAGTCAGACATGATTGAACTGACTTAGCATGTGCACGTGGCTGTGTTTGGGACTGTTTGACAACTTTCAAATAATATGATTTCTTCCATTTTTTGGTAGACCTTCTTTAGATTTAACTTACACTTTGCCATAGCGTCAGCAAAAAAGACATTCGTCTATATTCTCTCTCATAAACTTCAAAATTATATTTGTTTTATTTTTGCCCACAAAGAGCCCTAAAGTTTTGCCTTTCAGGAAAGTTGAAATGAAAAACAAAAAATTTCTCGTCTTAAAAATCACAGACAATATGCTGACGCCCTCTGCCATTCTGTTCCTTCCATTTGTATGAGCCCTAGGATGACATGTTTAGGAACGCAGCAGGAGAGAGACAAACTGGCCAGTAAATCAATATGCAAACAATAAGTTCTCAAATGTTTTTTTGCTGTTCTTTAAATTTAAAACAAAACATCATGAATAAGTAAAGAAACAAGGCTATTTCTCCCTGTCACAGCCTGGGCCTCACTGCTCTGCCTTCTGAGCACCAGACAGAGATGCATCGACAAGCCAGCCCAACAGAAGGATGTAGACTGAATGAACAACTGCAGGGCACTGATTCTGTGACACAAGCTTTCAACAATACATCACACCATCACTGAATTCCCTATACCCGACGCAGAAATTCTGAGCAAAACAAATCTTGAACACTTTAAGTAAAAGACTTGAACGATAAAAGCTATAGTGGCAAAATAAAAATTGTCTACCAAAGGTGTAACAATTGCCATTGCATAATGCCTCCACCTAGTTAGCTCTTCACACCTTAGCTCTCAGCATCTGAGGGCTGCTGACACTTGATATCTGGGGACATGGATCAGGAGAAGAGGAGGTCATCACTGAGAACTCCCCTCCTTCACACAAACACTGCACGGGAGAGGGTGGGGATGCTAGAAGATGAATGATTTTGCAAACAAAGAGACAAGCCCCTCCACAGTAGAATTCTGAAGTTCTCGGGATGTGGTTAGCCTGCCCTCTTGGGTGAGGCCCAGAGAGTTTGGTTGAGGACACTGTCATTCCAGAGGAAAAGTGCTACTAGAGGTGATAACCACCTTGTGAGTGAGGTGGTGCTGGAGAGGCAATTAATTATCTTGCAATTAGAATATTCACACATAACATGCATCAGAAAAGAAGCAGGATTCCTGGTGGGGGTATTGGCACAGCCTGTGGAAGACTATAGATCTACCATAAAAATCAGGTTGAAAGAAACCATGCTCTCTCGTATACTGTTCCTGATAGTTGATCGGGAGACTATTATACACAGTGAAATAAATAAGTCAGAAAGAAAAACAGCAAAAGAGATACAGATGTAAGGAACCAAATTTTGTACTCTGTGTGAGAAGGTGAGGGTGGGATGATTTGAGAGAATAGCACTGAAATATGTAATTTACCGTATGTGAAGTAGATCGCCAGTCCGGGTGCGATGAAGGTGACACGGATCTGAGGGCTGGTGCGCTGGAACCACACTAAGGGATGGGACAAGGAGGGAGGCGGGAGGGGGTTTCAGGATGGGGGACACATGTACACCCATGGGTGATTCATGTCGATGTATGGCAAAACCCACTACAATATTGTAAAGTAATCAGCTTCCAATTAAAATTAACAAGTTATTTTTAAAAAATAAAGAAATAATGACAACTTATAAGTTGAAAGTTATGTTTTATTTGGTGGGAATTCGGGAGGCAGTATATCAATTCACCCTGAAAGATAGCTCCAAGGAGGAGAGGGGAAAAGCCAGGTTATGTAGGAATTTGCAAGAAAGGGGACATAGTGTGAACATCAAAGTATTTTTGAGAATTTAAGAAAACCACGTATCTCAAGTTAAGGAATTTAGCACTTTTCCTTTGTATGGGAAGACGCAAGTGTCTGGGCTCACTGAAAACATTCCTTTCTGCATCTCAGCTCTCCTGGGGCAGTTTTCCTTGCATTTTCTAGCATCTTGCACTTTTTCACATCCTGAATTGCCTTGGGTCCACCTTAGGGAGTAGCTGCAATTTGGTAGCTGTTGAAAAGGCAGAGGAACCAGAGATCAAATTGCCAACATCCGCTGGATCATGGAAAAGGCAAGAGAGTTCCAGAAAAACATCTATTTCTGCTTTATTGACTATGCCAAAGCCTTTGACTATGTGGATCACAATAAACTGTGGCAAATTCTGAAAGAGATGGGAATACCGGACTGCCTGACCTGCCTCTTGAGAAACCTGTATGCAGGTCAGGAAGCAACAGTTAGAACTGGACATGGAACAGACTGGTTCCAAATAGGAAAAGGAGTACGTCAAGGCTGTATATTGTCACCCTACTTATTTAACTTATACGCAGAGTACAGCATGAGAAATGCTGGACTGGACGAACCACAAGCTGGAATCCAGATTGCCGGGAGAACTATCAATAACCTCAGATATGCAGATGACATCACCCTTATGGCAGAAAGTGAAGAGGAACTAAAAAGCCTCTTGATGAAAGTGAAAGAGCAGAGTGAAAAAGTTGGCTTAATGCTCAGCATTCAGAAAACGAAGATCATGGTATCTGGTCCCATCCCTTCATGGGAAATAGTTGGGGAAACAGTGTCAGACTTTATTTTGGGGGGCTCCAAAATCACTGCAGATGGTGACTGCAGCCATGAAATTTAAGGATGCTTACTCCTTGGAAGGAAAGTTGTGACCAACCTAGATAGCATATTGAAAAGCAGAGACATTACTTTGCTAGCAAAGGTCCGTCGAGTCAAGGCTATGGTTTTTCCAGTGGTCATGTATGGATGTGAGAGTTGTGAAGAAAGCTGAGTGCTGGAGAATTGATGCTTTTGAACTGTGGTGTTGGAGAAGACTCTTGGGAGTCCCTTGGACTACAAGGAGATCCAACCAGTCCAACCTAAAGGAGATCAATCTTGGGTGATATCTGGAAGAACTGATGCTGAAGCTGAAACTCCAACACTTTGGCCACCTCATGCGAAGAGTTGACACACAGGAAAAGACTCTGATGCTGGGAGGGATTGGGGACAGGAGGAACAGGAGACGACAGACGATGCGATGGCTGGATGGCATCACCGACTCGATGGACGTGAGTTTGGGTGAACTCTGGGAGTTTGTAATGGACAGGGAGGCCTGGTATGCTGCAATTCATGGGCTCGCAAAGAGTCAGACACGACTGAGCGACTGAACTGAACTGAGCCCACAGGTGTATTCCCCCTTCCTGAGCACCCTGGAGGGCTGGAAACTCTTGATGAATGTGTCATCCTGGTTTACTGATATGGCAGGAGATACTCCACTCACATGACCTGGTGGCCCCAGTGCAACGTAATCTCAGGAACATGAATGAATGTTCTCAAAAGAACAGAAACACCCGAGTAGTTCATTCACCCTTAATTACAAGCTTATCCTCTGTGAGACATAAAACAATACAAAAATCAATACGGCCTGAGTGACTCTGCATTCCTATGTGTAAGATAAGGAGGCAAAAATGCAGTTAAGAATCAAGGGAAAATTATGTTCCTGACATACGATAAACAAAAGGAATGTTTATATATATTTTACCTAAATTTGTGCATAATAACTATGTACACATCTATAAGTCTTTCCATACGTACATCAGTTCAGGCTTTATTTAGTTTCTCATTTAATTGATATACGTTTACATTGACAAATCCAAATTTTATTGGGAAAAGTAAACTTCTACTGTAAAAATTAAGAGTTTAGATTGGCTACATTTTCTAGGTCAAGTAGAAAATATCTAAATGAAAACAAACAGGAAGTGAGAGAGAAATTTTTGGATAATGAGTACCGTCTTCCCTATTTAAAGCCTTGCTTAGAATGATCGTCATCAGAGAACCTACCTGAAGGTTCCCCCAGACCCCATCTCAGCCAGCCCGGCAGCAGCCACATCTTCCCCATGGCCTTCTTGCTCTCTCTACTGATGGCCCTGGTGCTGGTCAGCTATGGCCCGGGAGGATCTCTGGGTTGTTACCTATCTCGGAGACTCGTGCTGGATGCCAGGGAGAACCTCAGGCTCCTGGACCGAATGAACAGACTGTCACCTCATTCCTGTCTGCAGGACAGAAAAGACTTTGGTCTTCCCCAGGAGATGGTGGAGGGCGACCAGCTCCAGAAGGACCAGGCCTTCTCTGTGCTCTGTGAGATGCTCCAGCAGACCTTCAACCTCTTCTACACAGAGCGCTCCTCTGCTGCCTGGAACACCACCCTCCTGGAGCAGCTCCGCACTGGACTCCAACAGCAGCTGGAGGACCTGGACACCTGCAGGGGTCCCGTGATGGGAGAGAAAGACTCTGAACTGGGAAAGATGGACCCCATTGTGACCGTGAAGAAGTACTTCCAGGGCATCCATGACTACCTGCAAGAGAAGGGATACAGCGACTGCGCCTGGGAAATCGTCAGACTGGAGATGATGAGAGCCCTCACTTCATCAACCACCTTGCAAAAGAGGTTAACAAAGATGGGTGGAGATCTGAACTCACCTTGATGACTCTTGCCGACTAAGATGCCACATCAGCCTCCTACACTCACCTGTGTTCATTTCAGAAGACTCTGATTTCTGCTCCAGCCACCAAATTCATTGAATTAGTTTAGCCGATACTTTGTCAGCATTAATAATAAGCAAGTAGATTTAAAAGTATTCAGCCTAGGGGCATGAGTCCTTATGTGATGCCTGCCCTGATGTCATCTGTTGCTGATTTATGTATACCTTCTTGCATTTAACATACTTAAAATATTAGGAAATTTCTTAAGTTACATTTCATCTCTACACCATATTAAAATTTCTAAAACATGTTTATGATTTTGTTATTAAATTTGTACTTGTTCTATTTATTAAATCATAGAAAATGAGTTTCTTTACTCAAAAATGAAAATCCACACCCCCATTTTAAAACTTTATTAAAGAATGGATGTTTACATTTGTTTATTCATTCGTTCCATTCATCTTATACAAATACACTGAGTACCTACGCGACAGACTGTGTAATTCTCACCAAGGAATACAAGTGAATAAAGCAAATGTAGCTCCTACTGCATGGAAACTCTCAGTCTTACACAGAAGAGGACATAAAAACAGTATTATTTTATTTTAATTATAGTAGGGACTGCAAAGAGAAGTAAAGGAAAGAATGTCCTCACATGGGAAGCCTTAGGTCCAAATGATGCTGGAAAGACAAATAATATTATCTATCTTACTAAGCTGCATACAGAGCTTCCCTGGTAGTTCAGCTGGTAAAGTGTGTGCGTGCAGAGCTAAAGACCCCTGTTCGATTCCTGGGTCAGGAAGATCTCTTTGAGAAGGGATAGGCTACCTACCCACTGCAGTATTCTTGGGCTTCCCTGGTGGTTCAGTTGGAAAAGAAAATGCCTGCAAGGCTGGAGACCTGGGTTGGCAAGATCCCCTGGAGGAGGGTTAAGCAACCCACTCTAGTATTCTTGTCTGGAGAATCCCTGTAGCCAGAGGAGCCTGGAGGGCTGTAGCCCACGGGGTCCCAAAGAGTGCAACACCACTAAGCACACGGCACAGAAAGTCCATGAATTCTCTTCACTTAGTTTCAAGTTACCAAAATCCAGGGAGACGTTCTTAGATAGACGTTACCTAAACACAATTATTTCTATAGAGTTGACCTAAAAGCACTTTTTTCTTCTTACTCTTAGAATCACAGACCATAGTTCCAGAGAGCCAGGTAGATCATTTACATGGCAAAGGCACAAGAGAAATATCCATTCCTTCCAGAAAGCTTGCTTTATCAATTACAAAACGCTCACTTTGCTACAGTAGTAGAGCTAGGAGAGGCCATTGTTCTCCTGACCTCTGGGCAGCCCCCATTCAACAAGGACAGCCACCCAAAGGCCCCAAGTCCTAGTGGACAGGCACCCAGGGATTTCCCTGTTGCTTCTGGGATTCCCCCTGCAATTTTTGGGAACCCTACGGTAGTGGATGGCGACCTCAGGAACACCCTACAATTTGGGGATTACAGTCACCAAATTTTGGGCCCCCTGGGTTAGTGGAGAGCCACCTCAGTGTCACCCAGCAACTTTGGGGCCCC
The DNA here is from genome assembly GCF_023091745.1 of Budorcas taxicolor. Taxonomy (NCBI): domain Eukaryota; kingdom Metazoa; phylum Chordata; class Mammalia; order Artiodactyla; family Bovidae; genus Budorcas; species Budorcas taxicolor. The sequence continues at coordinate 25,762,811 of NC_068917.1, read as the reverse complement.
ACATGCTAGTGGATGACCCCAATAACTTCCCATCCTCCGTCCTATATCTTGGCACTCACAGGAGTTTCTGCCATCTCCTGCCTGCCACCAATAGTTGGGTTGTACCCTTCAGGCTTACAAGACCCTTTGCCCAGCTTCAAGAACAAAGAAAGAATCTGCCGTCAAGAACAGAGGCAGGGATGGTTTAATGGATGGGAGGCGCTTATATGTCTGAAGCAAGGTCCTGTTGCAACAGCCCACCATGTGTGGTGCATTGGGGGTGGGAAGTATTAATACATGATGACAGGCTTCATTCTGAGAGCAATGGAGGGGTGGGGAGTCCAGGGTGGGGAAGTGGGGAATGGGGAAGGAGGGAGAGGGAGATGGGGGAGGAGATTGCTAGTCCTAGTGGGAGTGAGATCAGGTGGGCTCATTAGTTATCATGGAAAGCAGTAGAGGGACAGGCCTCTCACCACCCCTTTGACATTTTAAGATAAAGGGATTAGAACTAACAATAGAAAGATCTTACCACAACCACTGCCATAATAAACATCTTAAGATAAGCAAGATACATTGTTCTATTGACTAAGACAAACCAATGTTGAAAAAAAAAAGTGTGTTTTTCTTCTCCTCCTTGAGAACTCCAAACCCTATATCCTCCTGGAGGGCCCCAGACCCCCCTCTCCTCCTTGGGGTCCACAGTCTTCTTCTGAATTTGCCTAGGAACCGACACTCTCAGAGATCTCTAATTCCTAGGTTAAATACATGTCAGTTGCTCAGTTGAGTACAACCCGTTTGCAACTCTGTGGACTGTATCCTTTTCATACTGTTCATGTGATTCTCAAGGCAAGAATACTGAAGTGGTTTGCCATTCCCTTCTCTAGTGGACCATATTTGTCGCTTACAACCAACCTAGACAGCATATTAAAAAGCAGAGACATCACTATGCCAACTAAAGGTCCATCAAGTCAAGGCTATGCTTTTTCCAATAGTCACGTATGGATGTGAGAGTTGGACCATAAAGAAAGCTGAGTGCTGAAGGATTGATGCTTTTCAACTGTGGTGTTGGAGAAGACTCTTGAGAGTCCCACTGAATGCAAAGAGATCCAAGCAGTCCATCCTAAAGGAAATCCATCCTGAATATTCACTGGAAGGAGTAATGCTGAAGCTGAAACTCCAATACTTTTGGCTACCTGATGTGAAGAACTGATGCTTTGAAAACATCCTGATGCTGGGAAACATGGAAGGCGGGAGTAGAAGGGGGTGACAGAAGATGAGATGGCTGGATGACATCTGCGACTCAATGTACATGAGTTTGAATAAGCTCAGGGAGTTGGTGATGGACAGGGAGGCCTGGTGTGCTGCAGCCCATGAGGTCACAAGACTCAGACACGTCTGAGCGACTGAACTGAAATGGACTGTACCCCCAGGCTCCAGGTCCACGGAATTCTCCAGGCAAGGAAACTGGAGTGGGTTGTCATTTCCTTCTCCTGTACATTAAGTAAGTTTGGGGGTTTTTTTCTCTTTTCCTTCAACACTTTAGGGAAATTACGCGGGGCAGGACTACGTGGAAAATTTTTGGACTCATCCGGCTGTCTTTGTGGGGGCTCCCCAGGTGCCACTGGTGCTAAAGAACCCACCAGCCACTGCAGGAGTCATAAGAGACCTGGGTTTGATTTCTGGGTCGGGAAGATCCCCCGGAGGAGGAAATGGCAACCCACTCCAGTATTCTTGCCTGGAGAATCCCATGGACAAGGGAGCCTGTCAGACATGACTGAAGTGACTTCACACGCACACATGCTTGTCTTTGTGACTGTTTAACATCCTTTAAATGTTACGATTCTTCCACTGTTTGGCTTTTTTTTCAGATTTGACTTGCACTTTGCCATTTTGTCAGCAGAAATGTCACTTATCTTTCTTCACTTTCATCACATTCAGATATACACGTTTTATTTTTGCCCACAAACATCTACTCTTTTGCTTTCTAGGAAAGTTCAAATGAGTGACTAAATATCCAAATCCTTGAAAATAATAGAAAACGAGGTGAAGCCCCTCTGCCATTCTTTTATTTCCCTTTGTATTAACCGTAGAATGAAGTGGAACATAACCCAAGAGAGAGACAAACTTTGACCAGTGAATCACTATATAATTAATTATAAGTTCCTAAATCTTTTATTGTTTTTTAAATTTTAAAAGAAACATCATGAGAAAGTAAAGAAAGAAGGCTATATCTCCCTGACACAGCCTGGCCTCATGGCTCCACACTCTCAGCACGAAACAGAGATAGATAGACAAGTCAGCCCAACATTTGGATGTACCGCATGAATACTAAAGATCGCTGATTCCTGTGATACAGGCTTCTAAGAATATGTAATACCACCTCTGAACTCCCTAGAGCCAACTCAGAAATTCTGAGGAAAACAAATGTTCAACAGTTTAAATAAAAGGTTTCAATGATAGAAGCTGCAGTGGCAAAATAAACATTGCCTACTAAAGTGTAACTACTGCAATTGGATAATGCCACCACCTGGGTAGTAGTCTCACCTAGAAAATCCCATAGACACAAGAGTCTGGCGGGCTACAGTCCATAGGGACACAACAAACCGGACACGACTGAGCGACTGACACACACACACGTAGACAGAAACACACTTTAGCTCTCAGCATCTTGGCTGCTGACCCTTGGGGACACAGGTCAGAAGAGGAGGTCATCACTGAGAACTTGGGTCCTTCACAGAAACACTCCAGGGAGAGGGTGGGGATCGTGGAAGATGAATGATTTTGCAGAGAAAGAGACAAGGCCCTCCACAGTAGATCCTGAACTTCTGAGGATGTGGTAAGCCTGCCCTCACGAGTGAGTGCCAGAGAGTTTGGGCGAAGGACACTGTCATTCCAGACGAGTAGTGCTATCAGAAGTGAAAACTACCTTGCGAGTGAGGCAGTGATGGAAATATAATTAATCACCCTGGTTTAGAATCTTCACACTTAAGTGCATGGGAAAGAAACAGGCTTCCTGGCGGGGGTGTTAGCACAGCCTGCAGAGGACTGCAGATCGACCGTAAAACACCGGTGGGAAGAAACAGCCACGTCTAGTGCATCATTCCTGACTCTCGACTTGAAGAAGAGTGTCACAACCTAAATGGTGAGAGTTACGTTTTATCGGGTGGGAATTAAGGAGACTATTTCAAGTCACCCTGAGAGAAGTGCTTCAAGGAGGTGGCGGGGCAGAGGGGGAGCCAGGTTGTATAGAAGTTTGCAAGTTCGGGCAGGTAGTCTGAACCTCAAAAGTATTTTTGTGAAGTAGAGAAAACCAGATCTCTCAAGTAAAGGAATTTAGCACTTTGCTCTGTATGGGAAGATGTAAGAGTCTGGGCTCACCGAAATCATTCTTTTCATGCATCTCACCTATCCTGGGGCCATGCGCCTTGCACTTTTTCACATCCTGAGTTCCCTTGGGCTCACCTTAGGGAGTGGCTGCAATCTGATAGCTGTCAGACCAGGGGTATATTCCTCCTTTCTGAGCACCCTGGAGGGCTGGAAACTGATGACTTTATCATCTTGGTTTACTGATATGGCAGGAAATACCCCATTCTTCATGACCTGTGGTCCACTGAAATGTAACCTCAGTCACCTGAATGAATGTTCTCAAAAGAGCAGAAACAACTGATTAGCTCATGCACTCATAATTACAAGCCTTTGCAATGGCACCCCAGACCAGTACTTTTGCCTAGAAAATCCCATGGACAGAGGAGCCTGGTAGGCTGCAGTCCATGGGGTTGTTATGAGTCGGACACCACTGAGCGACTTCACTTTCACTTTTCACTGTCATGCATTGGAGAAGGAAATGGCAACCCACTCCAGTGTTCTTGACTGGAGAATCCCAGGGACGGAGGAGCATGGTGGGCTGCCGTCTATGGGGTAGCACAGAGTCGGACACGACTGAAGTGACTTAGCAGCAGCAGCAGCAGCTCTGATTAAAACAAAACAAAATACAGAAACCCATATGGGCTGAGGGACTCTGACCTCCTATATATAATGTAAGGAGAGAAAAATGCAGTTCAGACTCAAGGAAAAATTTTGTTCTTGATACAAAGAAAAGGAATCTTTATGTGTATTAAAATGTGTACATAAGTATATACATGTGTATAATTCTTTAAATCCCTATATAACCTCAGCCTTTAATTAGTTTTTCATTTATTTGATATCCATTTGGTGTGACAAGTCCAAAGTTTAGTGGGAAAAAAAAAACTTATTGTTAAATTTATAAGAATAGATTGATTACATTTTCTGGGTCAAACAGAAAATGTCTAAATGAGAACACAAAATGGATGTGAGAGAAAATTTATGACAGTGAGTACTGTCTTCCCATTAAAAGCCTTGCTTTAGATTTATTATTCCCTTTAAATAATAACTACACTTGCATCCCTTCCACCTTGACTCAGTAGTAACAGAGAACAGAGGCACAATAAAGGGATTCCAGAGAAGACAACTGTGGCCAACCAATAGCCTGGGGTGTGCCTATCTGGGTAGAATTGAGAACTATTAAGGTAATCCAGTTGTAATTCAGGAATTAACAAGGATGTGCCCATGAGTGTGTGTGTGCATGTGTGCGTGGGTATGCCTGCGTGTGTGCACGTGTGTTTGCTCAGTGAGTGGGGAAGGGCTTCAATTTAACCTACGTCTATCAAATCTGTGCCTCAGTTGACAGGCTTGTGTTCAGTTTGCTTCTCTCCAAATGACAAATGAGAGGGCTCTCCAATTCGTTTCTTGAATAAGTTTTGTTTCCTTTCTTTCTTTCTTCAACACTTTGGGGCCCCTTTGGGGTCAAGCATATATATACAATTTTTGGTCTCACCTGGCCATCTTTGTGGAGGCTTCCCAGGTGACTCCAGTGGTAAAGAACTCCCCTGCCAATCCAGGAAACATAAGAGTCCACCATTTAATCCCTGGGCCGGGAAGATTCCATGGAGGAGGAAATAGCAACCCACTCAGGTATTCTTGCCTGGAGAATCCCATGGTCAGGGAAGCCTGTCCATAGGGTCACAAAGTGTCAGACATGACTGAAGCGACTTAGCACGTGCACATGGCTGTCTTTGAGACTGTTTGACAACTTTCAAATAGTCTCATTCCTTCCATTTTTTCATTGACCTTTCTTCAACTTACATTACCATACTGTCAGCAAAAAGACATTTGTCTCTATTCTCCTTCATGACATTGAAAATTATATTTATTTTTGTCCACAAACAACTCTCAAGTTTTGCATTTCAGGAAAGTTGACATGAGAAACAAAAAATCTCTAGTGTTGAAAATCACAGAAAATATGGTGACGCCCCTTGCCATTCTGTTCCTTCCATTTGTATGAACCCTAGGATGAAATGTTTAGGAACGCAGCAGCAGAGAGACAAACTGGCCAGTAAATCAATATGCAAAAAATAAGTTCTTAAATATTTTTTTGCTGTTCTTTAAATTTAAAACAAAACATCATGAGTAAGTAAAGAAACAAGGCTATTTCTCCCTGTCACAGCCTGGGCCTCACTGCTCTGCCTTCTGAGCACCAGACAGAGATGGATCGACAAGTCAGCCCAACAGAAGGATGTAGACTGAATGAACAACTGCAGGGCACTGATTCTGTGACATAGGCTTTCAACAATACATCACACCATCAGTGAATTCCCTATACCCGATGCAGAAATTCTGAGCAAAACAAATCTTGAACACTTTAAGCAAAAGACTTGAACGATAAAAGCTGTAGTGGCAAAATAAAAATTGTCTACCAAAGGTGTAACAATTGCCATTGCATAATGCCTCCACCTAGTTAGCTCTCCACACCTTAGCTCTCAGCATCTGAGGGCTGCTGACACTTGATATTGGGGACATGGATCAGTAGAAGAGGAGGTCATCACTGAGAACTCCCCTCTATCTCACAAACACTGCAGGGGAGAGGGTGGAGATGCTTGAAGATGAATGATTTTGCAAACAAAGAGAGTAGGCCCTCCGCAGTAGAAATCTGAAGTTCTCGGGATGTGGTTAGCGTGCCCTCTCTGGTGAGGCCCTGAGAGGTTGGGTTGAGGACAATCTCATTCCAGAGGAAAAGTGCAACTGGAGGTGGTGGAGCACCACCTTCTGAATAAGGTGGTGCTCGAAAGACAATTTTTTTTGGAATTAGAATCTTCAGCACTACATGCACCAGAAAGAAGCAGGATTCCTCGTGAGGATATTGGCACAGCCTGTGGAAGACTATGAAATTGAAAGTGAAGTCTCCCAGTCGTGTCCGACTCTTGGCAACCCCATGGACTGTAGCCTACTGTGCTCCTCCATCCATGGGATTGTCCAGGCTAGAACACTGGAGTGGGTTGTCATTTCCTTCTCCAATAGATCTACCATAAAAAGCAGGTGGAAAGAACTGTCATGTCCTGGATATTGTTCCTGACTGTTGATCTGGAATCTATTATACACAGTGGAGTAAGTCAGAAAGAAAAACAGCAATACAGTATATTAATGCATATATACAGAACTTAGAAACATGGTAATGATGACCCTATTTGTGAGACAGCAAAAGAGACACAGATGTAAAGAACAGAATTTTGGACTCTGTTTGAGAAGGTGAGGGTGAGATGATTTGAGAGAATACCATTGAAATATGTAATTTACCATATGTGAAGTAGATCGCCAGTCCGGGTGCGATGAATGTGACAGGGCTCTGAGGGTTGTTGCGCTGGGACCACACTGAGGGATGGGATAGGGAGGGAGGTGGGAGGGGCGTTCAGGATGGGGACACATGTACACACAAGGGTGATTCATGTCAATGTATGGCAAAAACCACTACAATATTTTAATTAGCTTACAATTAAATTAAATAAGTTAATTAAAAAAATAAAGAAATAATGACAACTTAAAAGTTGAAGTTATGTTTTATTTGGTGGGAATTCGGGAGGCAGTAAATCAATTCACCCTGAGCGATTGCTCCAAGGAGGAGAGGGACAGAGTCAGGTTATATAGGAATTTGCAAGAAAGGGGATGTAGTGTGAACATCAAAATATTTTTGAGAATTTAAGAAAACCAGCTATCTCAAGTTAAGGAATTTAGCACTTTTCCTTTGTATGGGAAGAGGCAAGTGCCTGGGCTCAGTGAAAACATTCCATTCCTGAACCTCAGCTCTCCTGGGGCATTTTTCCTTGCATTTTCTTGCATCTTGCATTTTTTCACTTCCTGAGTTGCCTTAGGCTCACCTTAGGGAGCAGCTGTTAGCCCACAGGTGTATTCCCCCTTCCTGAGCACCCTGGAGGGCTGGAAACTCTTGATGACTGTGTCATCCTAGTTTACTGATATGGCAGGAGATACTCCACTCCTCATGATCTTGTGGCCCCAGTGCAATGTAATCTCAGGAACCTGAATGAATGTTCTCAAAAGAACAGAAACAACGGAGTAGTTCATTCACTCTTAATCACAAGCCTCTGCTCTGGAACAGAAAACAAACTACAGAAATCAATATGGCCTGAGCGACTCTGAATTCCTATGAGTAAGATAAGGAGGGGGGAAATGCAGTCAAGAATCAAGGAAAAAGTTTGTTTTGACATAGCACGAACACAAGGAATGTTTATACATATTATACTTAAATGTGTACATAAGTATGTACACCTCTGTAAGTCTTTACATACTTACATACTTTCAGCCTTTCTTTACTTTCTCATTTAAGTGATATACATTGGCATTGACAAATCCAAACTTTATTGGGAACATTAACCTTCCACCATAAAAATTAAGAGTTTAGATTGATCACATTGTCTAGGTCAAATAGAAAATATCTAAATGAAAACACACAGGGGAAGTGAGACAGAAATTTTCAGACAATGAGTACCATCTTCCCTACTTAAAAGCCTTATTAGAAAGATTATCATCAGACACCCTACCTCCAAGTTTCCACCAGATGCCGTCTCAGCCAGCCCTGCAGCAGCCTCATCTTCCCCATGCGTTTCGTGCTCTCTCTACTGACGGCCCTGGTGCTGGTCAGCTACAGCCCGGGAGGATCTCTGGCCTGCGATCTGTCTCAGAACCACGTGCTGGTTGGCACGCAGAACCTCAGGCTCCTGGCCTGAAAGAACAGACTCTCCCCTCACTCCTGTCTGTAGGACAGAAAAGGCATCGGTTGTCCCCAGCAGATGGCAGAGGGTGACCAACTCCAGGAGGTCCAGACCATCTCTGTGCTCCACGAGATGCTCCAGCAGAGCTTCAACCTCTTCCACACAGAGCGCTCCTTTGCTGCCTTGGACACCACCCTCCTGGAGCAGCTCCTCACTGGACTCCATGAGCAGATGGAGGACTTCCATGCCTGCCTGGGGCAGGTGATGGGAGAGGAAGCCTCTGCCCTGGGAAGGATGGGCCCCACTCTGGCCTTGAAGAGGTACTTCCATGGAATCCATGTCTACCTGAAAGAGAAAGAATACAGTGACTGCGCCTGGGAAATCATCAGAGTGGAGATGATGAGAGCCCTCTCTTCATTAAGCAGCTTGTACAAACGGTTAAGAAAGATGGATGGAGATCTGAACTCACCTTGAGATGACTCTCACCGACTACGATGCCACATCACCCTTGTACACTCACTTGTGTTCATTTCAGTTGACTGATTTCTGCTTTAGCCACCAAATTCATTGAATTACTTTAGCCGATACTTTGTCAGCAGTAATAAGCAAGTAGATATAAAAGTATTCAGCTCTAGGGGCATGAGTCCTAAAGTCATGCCGGCCGTGACGTTATCCGTTGCTGATTTACTTACTCCTTCCTGCACCTAACATACTTAAAATATTTGTAAAATTACAATTCATCTATACATTATATTAAACTTTTTAAAACATGTTTATCATTTTGTATTATTAAATTTGTACTTTGTTCTATTTATTAAATTCTTATGAAAGAAGATGAGTTTCTTTACTCAAAAATTAAATCCAAACCTCCATTTAATATATTATTAAAGAATGGGTGTTTACATTTGTTTATTCATTCATTCCATTCATATTATACACAAACATTGAGTACCTACGTGACAGACTGTGTGATTGTCACCGAGGAATACAAGTGAGTAAAGCAAATGCAGTTCCTACTGCATGGAAACTCTCAGTCTTACAGAGAAGAGGACATAAACACAGTATTATTTTATTTCAATTATACTGAAGACTGCAAAGAGAAATAAAGGAAAAGAATGTTCTCACATGGGAGCCGTAGGTACATATGATAGATGCTGGATACAAATAATATTATATATAATTTCTAAGCTACCTGTCGGGCTTCCCTGGTAGCTCTACTGGTAAAGAATCCACCTGCAGAGCAGGAGACGCCAGTTCGATTCCTGGGTCAGGAGATCCCCTGAAGAAGGGATAGGCTACCTACCCACTGCAGTATTCTTGGGCTTTCCTGGTGGTTCAGTTGCTAAAGAATCTCCCTGCAATGCAGGAGACCTGCGTTAGGAGATCCCCTGGAGGAGGGCCGGACTACCCACTCCAGTATTCTTGTCTGGAGAATCCCAATGGACAGAGGAGCCTGGAAGGCTATAGCCCATGGGGTCCCAAAGAGGCCACCACAAAGAAGCACACAGCACAGAAAGTCAATGAATTCTTAACCTAGTTTCAAATTACCAAAATTCGGGGAGACTATTTTAGATAGACGTTGAAGTGAAGTGAAATGAAGTCACTCAGTCGTGTCCGACTCTTTGCGACCCCATGGGCTGTAGCCTACCAGGCTCCTCTGTCCATGGGATTTTCCAGGCATCAGTCCTGGAGGGGATTGCCATTTTCTTCTCCAGAGGATCTTCTCAACCTAGGGATCAAACCCAGGTCTCCCGCATTATAGACAGACACTTTACCATCTGAGCCACCAGGGAAGTTTAGACGTTTAGAAGTTTAGATAGACGTTACCTAAACATAATTATTTCTATAGAGTTTACCTAAAAGCTCTTTTTTCTCCTTACTCTTAGAAATCAGAGAACATTAAAGTTCCAGAGAGCCCAGGTAGATCATTTACATGACAAAGGCACAAAAGAAATAACAATTCCTTCCAGAAAGCTGGCTTAATCAATTACAAAAGGCTCACTTTGATGCAGTAGCTGAGCTAGCAGAGGCCATTGTTCTCCAGATCACTGGGCAGCCCCATTCAACTAGGACAGCCACCCAAAGGCCCCATGTACTAGTGGACAGCCACAAGGGATTTCTCTGTTGCTTCTGGGATTCCCCCAGCAATTCTTGGGCACCAGATAGTAGCAGATGGCTACCTCAGGAATACCCTACAGTTTTTGGATTGGAGCCAGCAACTTTTGGGCCTCCTGGGTTAGTGGACAGCCACCTCAGGATCAGCCAGCAACTTTTGGGCCCCACATGCTAGTGGATGCCCCCAATAACTTTCCTTTTCCCATCCTGTCTCTTGGCTCTCACAGGTGTTTCTTCCATCTCCTGGCTGCCACGGATCATTGGGTTGTACCCTGCAAGCTCACAAGACCTATGTTTGCCCAGCTTTAAGACCAAAGAAAGAATGTGCCGTCAAGAAGAGGCATGGATGGTTTAATGGATGGGAGGCACTTACCTGTCTGAAGCAGGGTCCTGGAGTGCACTGGGGGTGGGAAGTATTAATACATGGTGACAGGCTTCATTCTGAGAGCAATGGAGGGGTGGCGAGTAGAGAATGGGCAAGCGGGGAATGGGGAAGAGGGGAGAGGGAGATGGGGGAGAGATTCCTGGTCATTGGGGCAGTGAGATCAGGTGGGCTCGTTAATTATCATGGAAAGCAGTAGAGGGACATGCCCCTCACCAACTGTTTGATTAAAAAAAAGATGAAATCTGGGGCCTGGGACAAGTACAGAGAAAAGCCAGTCATAGGGTGTATAGGGTGCATAGGGTGTACTGGTGGGGCAGGGTTTGTACAGAGATAAGAGAACAGCCATCCTGTTTGGCCTGACCATATAGACTTTATTGCGAAAAATGACCAGTGATCATCTGGGCCTTCAGAGTTTTTTGCCAGTGAAGGTTTGAACTATCCTGAGAATTACTGCAGTGGGACACAGAGACACGGAGTGTGCCAGGGCTATTTAAAATGCAGTTGATAGATTTGCCTGACCCGGGGTTGTCACAAACCTCCAGTGTGTAAAAAATGCAATTATCTGGGAAATGGGATAAAACTAAGTATGTCCGTACTTCCTCAGTTCAGTTCAGTCGCTCAGTCATGTTCAACTCTTTCGATCCCATGAATCGCAGCATGCCAGGCCTTCCTGTCCATCATCAACTCCTGGAGTTCACTTAGACTCATGTGCATCGAGTCAGTGATGCCATCCAGCCATCTAATCCTCGGTCGTCCCCTTCTCCTCCTGCCCTCAATCCCTCCCAGCATCAGAGTCTTTTCTAATGAGTCAACTCTTTGCATGAGGTGGCCAAAGTACTGGAGTTTCAGCTCAGCATCATTCCCTCCAAAGAAATCCCAGGGCTGATCTCCTTCAGAATGGACTGGTTGGATCTCTTTGCAGTCCAAGGGACTCTCAAGAGTCTCCTCCAACACCGCAGTTCTTTTTCACAATGTAGCAATTCCCAGTATGCTCTCCAGATCCACTCGACCTTCCCCTGCACAACCCATTCATACAGCTCTTTCCTGTTTCTTTGTGCTTCTGGCTACCGATTTGCCCTTAAGAGTGCAAAGCATAGTCACTCAGCTGTGCCGACTCTTTGGCACCCGTGAACCATAGCCCACCAGGGTCCTCTGTCATCGGATTCTCCAGAGAGCACACTGGAGTGGATTGTCATTTCCTTCTCCAGGGTACCTTCCCCACCCAGGGATCAAACCTGGGTCTCCCACATTGGAGGCAGATTCTTTACTGTCTGAGCCACAAGGAAGCCCTGACAGTGCAAAGCCACCTCTTATAAGTTTGAGTCAAAATTCCAGGCTTTTTAGAAATGTATGTAAGGGGTTATTGTTTTCTTGAGATGAATACTTTTGGGAATGAGAGAATGTCCCTTTTACAATACTGTAACAACAGCCTTGGCCAAAATGACCTAGAAAGCAGGATCCCTTTTCCTCTGGAGCCTTTAAAAATAATTATGGAAGAAGCGTGCCACCTACTGGCCAAGATGGACTAGAACATTGATCGAGTCTAGAACAGGCTTCTGGCTCTTCTAGGCAGAAGTCTGTTTTCTTATTAGCATTTTCTTCAGAGCTAGGGGAGGATCTTTCCTGGAAAGAACGGACACCAATAACTTGAAAAAGCCTGCTTCCTTAGCTTTCATATTTTAGAGAGGAAAATACTCCCAGCTTCAGACAGGACATGTCTTGGCCTAAGGAAGCTGCGTGGAGAGAAAGGTCAGGATGTGTTTTTTGCTTCCAGGCTGCTCATCCGGCCAAGGTTGCACATTCATCATTTGCTTTCCCTACTTTAACACCCTTGGAGCCTTCACCATGGCATGCTGGGTAGGGAAATGCGCGGGGAATCAGAGGAAATAGCTCCTGTTTGAAGGTGCATTACTTCTTTCCTAAACAGTAAGTACGTTGCTTGTTGCTTGACTTCAGGAGAAAACTCCCAATGTCCCTTTGAATAATAACTGCACTTGCATCCATCTTCCACCTTGACTCAGTAGTAAGAGAGAACACAGACACAAATAAGGGTATTTCAGAAAATACAATTGTTGGCAACCAATAACCTGGGTGTACCTACTTGGGTAGAATTGAGAACTAGTAAGGTAATGAACTACAGTAACTGAGTTAGTAAATCAGGAAGAGAGAGTGAGTGTGTGTGTGTGTGTGGGTTTACTGATCAACTAAGCAGGGAAGGGCTTCAGTATAGACTAGATCTTGCAAATCTCTGCTTCAGGTTACAGACTGCGTCTTTAGATTGCTTCTCTCCAGTTAAGGAATGAGAGGGCTAATAGCTTATGGTGAACAATATCGGATTCGTGATCTCTGAAGATTTAGCTCTGGGAGTAGGGACCATGCTTGATTACTCAAGAACTTTTGTATAGCAGAGTTTTATTAAAGTATAAAAAGAGACAGAGAAAGCTTCTGACATAGACATCAGAAGGGGGACGGACAGTGCCCCGCTCGTAGCCTTAGCGAGAGAGCTATATACTTTTTAAATTGGTTATTAGAATAAATCAAAAGAATGTTTCAAAGTTTAAAGAGCTTACTAGACCCACTCCCACCAAATACATTTTAAGATAATGAGATTAGAACTAACAATAGAAAGATCTTACCAGACCCACTCCAATAATATACATCTTAAGATAAGTCAGAAGGTCTTGTTAAGAAGAAACATAACCTCGAGCAAGACACATTGTTCTACTGACTAAGACAAAGCAATGTAGAAAAAAAATTTGTTCTTTTCTCCTCCTTGAGAACTCCAGAACCCTATCTCCTCCTGGATAGTGCCAGACCCCTCTCTCGTCCTTGGGGACCTCCAGACTTCTTATCAATCTGCCTGGGAATTGACACGCTCAGAGATCTCTAATTTCGAGGTTAAACACATGTCAGTTGCTCATTTGAGTATGACTCTTTTGCGATTCCATGGACTATACCCTTTGTATACTGTTCATGGGGTTCTCAAGGCAAGAATACCGAAGTGGTTTGCCACTCCCTTCTCCAGTGGACCACATTTAGTCACTTATGACCAACCTAGACAGCATATCAAAAAGCAGGGCAACAAAATCTGTCTAGTCAAGGCTATGGCTTTTCCAGTAGTCATATATGGATGTGAGAGTTAGACCATAAAGAAAGCTGAGCGCCCAAGAATTGATGCTTTTGATCTGGGCTGTTGGAGAAGACTCTTCAGAGTCCGTTGCACTGCAAGGAGATCCAGCCAGTCCAACCTAAAGGAAATCAGTCCTGAATACTCACTGGAAGGACTGATGCTGCAGCTGAGACTCCAATACTTTGGCCACCTGATGCGAAGAACTGACTCCTTGGAAAAGACCCTGATGCTGGGATATATTGAAGGTGGGAGGAGAAGGGGATGAGATGGTTGGATGGCATCACCAATTCAATGGACATGAGTTTGAGTAAATTCTGGGAGTTGGTGATGGACAGGGAGGCCTGGCGTGCTGTAGTCCATGGGGTCGCAAAGAGTCAGACACGACTGAGCGACTGAACTGAAATGGACTGTACCCGCCAGGCTCCTCGTTCCATGGAATTCTCCAGGGAAGGAAACTGGAGTGATCTGTCATTTCCTTCTCCTGTATGTTAAGTAAGTTTTGTTTCTTTTTTTTTCTTTCTTCCATCAATACTTTGGAGACACTTTTTGGGGGCAAGACTACATAGGTAATTTTTGGACTCATCTGGCTGTCTTTGTGGGGCTTCCCACAAAGTTTTAAATTGTTATTAGTTTTAAATTGTTTACTGTGTGTCTTGTAATGAGGGCATGGGGATGATGTGGTCACTTATAAATAGAATGGACAATGAGAAGAGGACGCTCAGTACTAAGGGTCAGGCAGAGGAGTGACCTGCAACAGGCACTGAGGCAGGGGGCAGGGCAGGGAGAAGGACACAAGGATGAACGGGGAGAGACTACTGAAGGGAAGGCGTGTGCTTCAGAGACACAGTGGGGCCTGCAGGGTGGGTGAGGACTGAACTGTGCCAGCAGCCCTGAAACATACGCCACCAGTGATCGTAGCAGGATCTGGTATAGCAGAATTAACGGCGCAGAAACCAGATGGGAGTAGGCTGAAAAGGAAACAGAAGAATGAGAATTAGGAACACTGTATAGAAAATTAAATTTTGTGAAGTGGAGCAGTGAAACAAGATGGCACATTGAGGAGATTATGGGTTAAAATGCCTGTGCACATTTTTCTCATGTTTTCTAATAATAATTTTCAAAGGATGGATGAATTGCCGAAAACATTTTAAATATATGACTTATGTGATTTAAACAATTGCTTATTTAGATACTCGATTTGACACATTGCTTTTTTTGGCTAAAATTGATTTAGCATTGTTCTAATTAGTCATTTTGTAGTGAATTTCAACAGTAATCCATTTGGCTGCTGATTTAAACTCTTCGTTCAGTCAAGTTTTACAGTCAAGCTTCATTTTATCTGCTACTTCCTTTCGTTTTATATTGGTAATTTACATCATTTATCATTTTATAACCTCTAATCATTGACATATACATTTTCTCTATGTTATAGCCACTTTCTTCTGATGGATATGTGTTTTTCATTTCTCCTGTGTACACAGAGCTAGACAGTCTCTTGTATATTTTGCCAAGTGCTGTTTAGGACATAGAATCAAGCCTCTCCCTAGTCACATTCATTCCTCTTTTGAACTTGTATGTATTTGGTGCCCTTTCTTGTGCATCTGTTTTTACATTAAATTCAGTATTTCGTTAACTTTTTTTTTCTTTTTTGATCTATGATATGAGAATCTAAGTTGCTTTTTGTTTGAGTGTTAGGCAAGTTTCCTGGAATATTTTATTGAAATATTATTTCTTTCCTCATTAACAAGAGGTATATCTTTTCCATAAATCTTTAGCTAATGATCAGCATCTAATTAATTCTGCTAATATGGCAATTTTTGAGATTTTTTTTTTTTTGCTTTATTAATACTTCGGAGAAGGCAATGGCAACCCACTCCAGTACTCTTGCCTGGAAAATCCCATGGGCAGAGGAGCCTGGTGGGCTGCCGTCCATGGGGTCGCACAGAGTCGGACACGACTGAAGAGACTTAGCAATATGGTTACTGAACTTTACTCACTGCTACACGGTTTTATTACAGCTACTTTAAAACTCATTTAAGGCTTCTGACTGAGGAAGTCAAAGTCAAATATCCCTTTCTGTTTTTAAATATTGTTGCTTGCATTATTTCTTGATTAGTTTTAGAATTGTTCTAAGGTTAAGAACATTGACTTAATGAGAATCACAAACATTTGTGGATCCCCAAATGGCTAATTGAGTGCCGAAAGCTGAGCGCCAGAAGAAAGCTGAGCGCCAAAGAATTGATGCTTTAGAACTATGGTGTTGGAGAAGACTTTTGAGAGTCCCTTGGACTGCAAGGAGATCCAACCAGTCCATCCTAAAGGAAATCAGTCCTGAATATTCATTCGAAGGACTGATGCTGAAGTTGAAATTCCAATATTTGGCCACCTGATGTGAAGAAGTAACTCATTGGAAAAGACCCTGATGCTGGGAAAGATTGAAGGCGGGAGGAGAAGGGGACAGAGGATGAGATGGTTGGATGGCATCACCGACTCAATGGACATGAGTTTGAGCAAGCTCCGGGAGCTGGTGATAGACAGGGAAACCTGGTGTGCAGCAGTCCATGGGGTCACAAAGAGTCAGGACCTGACTGAGTGACTGAACTGAACTAACAAAGAAGAGCCATTCAATAAAAATGAAAGAAAGAAACAGAATCAAAGATTCTTTCTCCCAAAACCTAAGGCTAAGAACTTTTATTAAATAATATATGGGAAAGTTATAACATTAGCCAGGAAACAAAGGAGCAAGAGAGTTTAGTGGTCACATAAATTCAAATTTAAGAAATGATGGCAGAAATTCATAGTCTGAGACTTAAAGAGTCATACATACCTCACAAATGACCCACCCATTTGGCTGGTTGGTATGCATATATATGTATACTTTTTTTTTTAATTTTAAATTCTATTTAATGTGAAAAACTTCTCCCAGTTAATTTAGTACTGTCACCTGGCCCTAAAACCTCTGTAGTCATATCCTATTTAATGGTCAGATGTTATTAACTTGTAGGTTCTAAATTTTTGGAGAACCAAGAAGCTGGGTTGTTAAAGCAGAACTAGGGGTGACTGAGCGGCTGCCTGTGCTGAGCTGCCAGCCAGCTGTGCACAGGTCCTGCCCATGCTCAGGACTTCAGCAGCTCAAGACACATGTGGTCAAATGTGGAAAGGATGAAGGAAGACAGGGTTGCAGCTAGGCTGACCATGAGCTTCAGTGGGGGATCATGGGGCACTGTCAGGGAGAGGCAGGTGTGCCATTAGGAACGTGGCCACAACTCAGTCCTCCCTATCTGCCATGTCTGCTTCTGCAGAGATCAAGATGCTCCTGAAATTCAGCAACACTCAGAAATGCAGTAAATACAGGCAGGTGCAACACCAACATAGCCTACAAGTCTACACAAAAACAGCCCCAAATTTTGCCTGAGTAGTGAGGTGTTGCACGTTGTAGTAGGGACAAGTGGCATATTTTAATGTTTCTCCAAGAACAAAAAAAAAACAAGTGCTTTGCATCGTTAATTTCTGGAAAACAGGCCTGACTGATATTTGGGATCCAGTGGATGCTGGGCAGTTTCAGGAAAGCCCACACCCTGCTGTCTTCCCTGAGATGTCTCTGCAGCATCTTCAATACAGAGGCCCAGGATGTTTGGGATAAGACCCTCTTGGAGAAATTCCACATTGAACATCATCAGTAGCTGGAACAGCTGGAGATGTGTTTGAGACAAGAGAGCAATTTAGAAGAGAACTTGCTAGAAGTGAGGATTCAAAACTGGTTGTGAAGATCTACTTTCAAGGAATGAACCTTTCTGTAAAGGGGGAAGGATACAGAGCTCCATGTTTAAGAAATTAACGCAGTGGAAATCAACAGATACTTTCTCTTCATTAACAAATTTGTAAAATCAAGGGGAAAAAAAGAAAGAGAACAAAGCTTTCACAAAACAGTGGCAAAAGGATTCTTACAAAGTTCAGGTTTTCATGTATTTTAGAAGTTGCTTTACCAGCTGAAAACTGAAGTCTAGAATCAGCAATGGTGACCTTAAAAGCAGAGAAATATGAATTATACTCAGTGATTTAAGCCTGACAGGTTTAAATCAGTTACCATGTATTTATTTTGTATATGGTATTTATATCTTATGGAACAAAGTGTTTTCATTACCATGTATAAAATTTTACTTTGTAAACATACATGCAATTTCTCAAATGTGCTCATGTATTCAGTTTTTAATGCACACAAAAACTGCAATCAAATTGATGTTTTTCTGTGTGAGATCTACGCTAGAAACAAGGAATACCTGTATTTCCCTGGTTGATTTTGGGCTGAATCTCAGTGAGGTATCTTTATTCATGACCCATCGACATATTAAATTCTTGGGATGAGGGAGAATCTCTGGACACATGACGTAAGTCAAAGAATGATTAAGTCCATACATTTAGGTAACAAATTTGAGGATATGGACCAATAAAGAGCTGGACGTGCTTTTATAGACAAGAACTAAGAAAGGAGACTGCAATAATAAAACAGTAGTGCTTGAGTCACAGATCCCGGGAGTGCTCCTCCACTGTATATTGATCCTGTTCTGATACTGCCTTGTATCTAAAATAATGCCTTTGTTTATATGTATAAAAGAAAGCTAGAAATATGTACAGGCAGCTGCAGTTTAGAAAGCACCATTAAAAGGCACATGTGTTTATAGCCACATCCATCCCAAGTAGAAATGTTAGAACAGGAAAACATCCTGCAGAGATAATGACTGGAAAGTGGGGGAAACGCAGTCAGTTCCACCTGACGATTCAGATGGTCAACAAATAACTTGGGTGGAAACAGGTTTGCGTATTGGGAGAACTTGGTTTAGTTGGTCTAGCAGCCAGTCAGTATCATTCAAATATGAGTGAATGGTTACACATGTGCGTGTGTGTTGGGGAATTCATGTGTGTGCCTTTGTTTTTGTTTGTGTTTTGGAAGCTACTGGGTTACAGTAGCAAAATCCTAGTGTCTACAAGGAAACAGTGTATAAAGAGCACTTAGAATATTAAGACTTTGTCAGCTATTTTTAATGTCTGAATATGTTGTATGTTCCATTATTTTTTATGTCTTTGAGAAATGTTTATTAAGGTGTGAAGATAAGTTACTCTGCTCAGAAAACGGCATGGGGAAGCTATCATTGAACTCTACTGTTGAAACTATTGGTTGTGAAAGCTTAAAACTGAGTTGAAATGTTACAGCTTTGAAACCTTTTAAATGACATAATGTGCTAAACAATGTAAATCTGAAATCTTATATGAGTCAAAATATTTCTGCTGATTACCTGATGATGGATACACATCAAGTTTTCTATATTGTTTTATTTTTTGCTTGTTTTCTTTTTAAGAGGAAAATTTCATGAAAATTCTACCTTGAAGCTGTTTTCCTGGAATGTATTGTTGGTGGTTTAGTTGCTCAGTCGTGTCCGACTCTTGCAACCCCATGGACTGTAGCCCGCCCGGCTCCTCTATCCATGGGATTCTCTGGGCAAGAATACTGGAGTGGGTTGCCATTTTCTTCTCCATCTGGAATGTATCAGTTCAGTTCAGTTCAGTCGCTCAGTCGTGTCCGACTCTTTGCGACCCCATGAATCGCAGCACACCAGGCCTCCCTGTCCATCACCAACTCCCAGAGTTCACTCAAACTCACATCCATCGAGTCGGTGATGCCATCCAGCCATCTCATCCTCTGTCGTCCCCTTCTCCTCCTGACCCCAATCCCTCCCAGCATCAGAGTCTTTTCCAATGAGTCAACTCTTCGCATGAGGTGGCCAAAGTACTGGAGTTTCAGCTTTCGCATCATTCATTCCAAAGAAATCCCAGGGCTGATCTCCTTCAGAATGGACTGGTTGGATCTCCTTGCAGTCCAAGGGACTCTCAAGAGTCTTCTCCAACACCACAGTTCAAAAGCATCAATTCGGCGCTCAGCTTTCTTCACAGTCCAACTCTCACATCAATACATGACCACTGGGAAAAAACCATGATTTCAATTTGAAACAGTAGAGGGCAGAATAACATTAGTCACAGAAGGCACTTGCTCATTGAGTCAATGTAAACAAATGAACTAACTGCAAGTATTCATGTCTTAGTGCATTCGGTTAGCTAACATAACACAATGTTATACTCAGCCTTAGGGAATACAATTAACACATTTTTTACCAGTGGTTATCCATTCAAATATGCTTCTTAGCAAAGAGACACCAGAGGACAAAGCTAAGTTATTAAAATCAGAATGGAAAAAGTTCCACTTCTTTTAAAAAATAATGATATTGGATGTCTGATACTGTCAGATTAGATAGTAAATAACCACACAGGACTGGTGTTAGGCTGACATCCCCATTTTAAACCTTACCTTTTCCTCTTCATTTTGCATTATTTACTTATTCTAGATTTCTGTAAACATACTTGATTTATTTCAATAGGATGGTACATGGAAGATTTTTGCAGTTTTTTTTCTAAGTTAGTTACCACAATCGATAAGGCAATCAGTAATGTGGATTTTTGACCCAACTACTGGGAACAATTCAAAACAATCTATTCATCAGTATTTAATATGAAAAAAATAAACTTTCACCTCAAATATTTTGATGTGATATTAAAAAAGAAATTAGCAATATATGCATCATCTTTTAAAACCCCAAACTAGTGAGAAATAACAGAAACATGAGAATAATATCAATCAGGTTTCTTTATAAACAGGAGAAATGATAAAGTGGAATACAGGTATACCTCAGATATTTGCAAGTTCAGTTTCAGACTACTGCAATAAAGCTAATATTGCAATAAAGTGAGTCACACAAACTTTTTATTTTCCAGTGCATCTAATTTCTATTTACATTACACTGTAGTCTATTATAAAGTGTCCAACATTATGCTAAAAAATAATGCACATACCTGAATTAAAAAATACTTTATTGCTAAAACATGCTAATCATCATCTGAGCCTTCAGTGAGTCATAATCTTTTGGTAATCGTAATATCAAAGATCACTGATCGTGGATCACCATAACTAATACCATAATAATTTAAAAATCTGAAATATCATGAGACTTACCAAAATGTGACATAGACACAAAGTTTGAAAAATGGTGCTGATATACTTGTTCAATGCAGGGTTGTCACAGACCTTTCATTCATAAAAAATAAAATTATCTACAAAGTACAATAAAAGAAGATATACCTGTATTCTTGCTAAAAATTAGGTAAAAAAAACGATGCTTACCTTCTCTTCTAGTATTTAACACTGTGGTGGAATAATAACAAGTTAAAAATATATGAAGCAAATACAAGGAAGCAAAATTACTACCACAAGTAGAAAATACAGTTTCCAAGGCAAAAGTATGATTAACTTTGAACTCTGTTAATGAATACTCCACCATAAATCTAGCCACTCTTCACTCCTCTATCACCATGGATCGGCTTTGCCAATTTCTGAACTTCTTATAAATGAAAATAATGTTAAAATACTTACATCTATGTCTAGTGCTTTTGTTCAATATTATGTCTGTGACATCATCCATATTGTTTTGTGTATCAATAATTCATTATTATGCACTATGTTGTTAGAATAGATCAAAATATGCGTGTCAGTTCTATTATTAATGTAGTTTAGCTTTGTTTCTTTGGCATGTGTTGGGACTACTACGATGAAAGCTTCTGTTAGCATACTTGGACTTTTCTTTTGGTGGATCTAAGCAATAATTTCTGTGGATATATGACCAGGGGTGGGTGGAGTGGCTTTGTCACAGGTGTGTGTTTACATGTTTATCTTTATAGATAGTACCAAGCACTTTCCAAAAGTTTTAGTAGTTTATACTTCCATCATCAACAATTGTATGTCTTTTTATTTTTTTTAATTTAATATTTTTAGTTTTATCTATTCTGGTGTGTGTGCTGTGGTATGACATTTTGGCTTTAATTTGCATCCCATGAGCAGTCATGATGTTGATCACTTTTTTTCAAGTTTATTGATCATTTGGAGATTCTCTTTTGTGAAGTGTGGTTTCACAAAATATGAAGATTCTCATTTTCTTCTTGATACTGAAATGCATATTTTAAAAATATGTAAGAAAGACACAGACATAAATAAGCTGGAAATGCAAGTAAGTTCATAATCTTTGGAGTTTTTTTTTAACCTGGCTGGTGTGACAACATCATGATTGTCTTCCGGATTGGCATGGGATTGTTCTGACCCATCCAAAATGCGTCCTTAGTAGAGTTTCACTGCAGATTCATACTCCCTGCAGGTAAGAGATCTTGGCTAATTCTGTATAGAAGTCTTTTTCTCAACTGTCTTTCTTCCCTAAATTGCATCCTAGAAGTTCTTCTTTCATGTTAATTTTATCTAAGAGAAATCTTAGATACATGTACAGAAATTTCTGCTGTAACTTATTCAACAATTGCTGGAAGTGTTAAAGGTAAGTTTAAAGCAAGATACTGAGTTTTAGGAGTCCTTTTTAGTGAAAATATTTGCACTAAAGAGAAAATAAGTTTCTACCAAGAGGCGCAGACACATAGATATAAGATCTAGAATAGTGCTGGAGAAAACAATCAGGATGTACTTTATTCATCCATAAACTGCTATGAAAAGCCATATAGCAAAGAAGACATTAGAATTCAGGAGTCAGTTACTTACTCTTAAAGTTATATCAATGTTTTCATTCATTAAATGAGAAACATATATTAAAATTTTCTATTTATATATTACCAGAAAAATATGATTTTTATCCAAAATTCTGTCTGTCCCATCTTTGTCTTTTAACAGATGGTAGTGAAGTGTTTGGTTCCTCCATACTGTTCCTGGTGATACAAAGGCAGGAGTCATCATCTTCCAGTACCAACTCTGGGAGACTGAGCTGAGACAAGCTTCCTTTTCTTCAGAAAAATGGAAATACTGGACACAATTTAAAAGAGTCAATTTTAAGCACATAGCTAAGAAGAAAAAAAATGGAATGGTACGTATGTTCCAAAAATTAAAAGGAAGTTTAAAGACCTCATTTCTTACCCTCCATTCCCTCAAATTCTACTCCCAAGAAATAATGAGACATCAGTTTTCCCCAGTGTAGTCCTTGTAATATCATTCAACATGTTATGAACGAGCTTGGATTTAGGTGAATACTCTTTACCTAGAGAATTTAATTGCTGTGTAGTATTCCACAGTATGAAGGGGTCAGTATTTACTTAACCAAATCCTCTATAATAGCACATTTGACTAAAATTACCCTTTATATAAGTAGGGCTGCAAAAAATAAATTTATATTCCCTTTTGAGTAGGGAATATAAGTACCTAGAACTGCATTTGGTGAGTCCAGTGGTTCAAAAATGCTGGTAATTTTTACCAAATTAATTACTGATATTTGAAAAATTTTTTGTTTTTACTATGTATAGGTGTCAGCTCTTATCCCAACCATCAGCAAGCAATTTTGTTCTTTATCAGATTTTTCCCTATAGAATGCTACAACTGAATCCTTGATATGTCCAAACTCATATCTTTGTCCTTCTAATTTCAATCTATGGTAGAAATCTGCCTAGCTAGAGGCATTTTGGGGACACTTTTCTTGTTTATTTTAGCTCCTGAATGCTATCCCACCCACAAGAGTGTGTTCTCTCTCCTTTCCTCTTCTTCAGTTCAGTTCAGCTGCTCAGTCGTGTCCGACTCTTTGTGACCCCATGAACCGCAGCATGCCAGGCCTCCCTGTCCATCACCAACTCCCAGAGTTTACCCAAACTCATGTTCATTGAGTCTGTGATGCCATCCAACCATCTCATCCTCTGTCATCCCCTTCTCCTCCTGCCTTCAATCTCTCCCAGAATTAGGGGCTTTTCAAATGAATCAGATCTTCGCATCAGGTGGCCAAAGTATTGGGGAGTCTCAGCTTCAACATCAGTCCTTCCAATGAACACCCAAGACTGATCTCCTTTAGGATGGACTGCTTGGGTCTCCTCGCAGTCCAAAGGACTCTCAAGAGTCTTCTCCAATACCACAGTTCAAAAGCATCAATTCTTTGGCACTCAGCTTTCTTCACAGTCCAACTCTCACATCCATATACAACTACCGGAAAAATGATAGCCTTGACTAGATGGACCTTTGTTGGCAAAGTAATGTCTCTGCTTTTAATATGCTGTCTAGGTTCATCATAACTTTTCTTCCAAGGAGTAAGCATCTTTTAATTACTTGGCGGCAAACACCATCTGCAGTGATTTTGGAGCCCCCCAAAATAAAGTCTGACACTGTTTCCACTGTTTCCCCATCTATTTGCCAGGAAGTGATGAGACCAGATGCCATGGTCTTAGTTTTCTGAATGTTGAGCTTTAAGCCAACTTTTTCACTCTCCTCTTTCACTTTCATCAAGAGGTTCTTTAGTTCTTCTTCACTTTCTGCCATAAGGGTGGTGTCATCTGCATATCTGAGGTTATGGATATTTCTCCTGGCAATCTTGATTCCAGCTTGTGTTTCTTCCAGCCCAGCGTTTCTCATGATGTACTCTGCATATAAGTTAAATAAGCAGGGTGACAATATCCAGCCTTGACGTGCTCCTTTTCCTATTTGGAACCAGTCTGTTGTTCCATGCCCAGTTCTAAATGTTGCTTCCTGGCCTGCATACAGGTTTCTCAAAAGGCAGGTCACGTGGTCTGGTATTCCCATCTCCTTCAGAATTTTCCACAGTTTATTGTGATCCACACAGTCAAAGGCTTTGGCATTGCCTTTTTTTGAGATTGGAATGAACACTGACCTTTTCCAGTCCTGTGGCCACTGCTGAGTTTTCCAAAATTGCTGACATATTGAGTGCAGCACTTTCATAGCATCATCTTTTAGGATTTAAAATAGCTCAATTGGAATGCCATCACCTCCACTAGCTTTATTCGTAGTGATACTTCCTAAGGTGCACTTGACTTCACATTCCAGGATATCTGGCTCTAGGTGAGTGATCACACCATCGTGATTATCTGGGTCATGAAGATTGTTTTTGTACAGTTCTTCTGTGTATTCTTGCCACCTCTTCTTAATATTCTGCTTCTGTTAGGTCCATAACATTTTTGTCCTTTATTGAGCCCATCTTTGCATGAAATGTTCCCTTGGTATCTCTAATTTTCTTGAAGAGATCTCTAGTCTTTCTACTAGACACAAAT
The DNA here is from genome assembly GCF_023091745.1 of Budorcas taxicolor. Classification (NCBI taxonomy): domain Eukaryota; kingdom Metazoa; phylum Chordata; class Mammalia; order Artiodactyla; family Bovidae; genus Budorcas; species Budorcas taxicolor. Next base: position 25,737,982 of record NC_068917.1, on the reverse strand, counting down.
GGGTCCTTTAAGGTGTTTTTCCTGTAACTACACAATTTGCTCTGGAACTATGCTTCTTTCTTTCCCAGTTCCATCCGTCCTTTTTCTCCTCCACCAGTTTCTCCCTCCCAAGCAATGAGAATAGTTTAGAAGATGTTACTTTAAAATGTCGGCTATATGGAATAATACACTAGCTAAGGCTTCAGTTCTTAACACTCTCAAATTAACTGTTTTGGTCAGATTTATGATCACTTTGTTCATCTGACATGAAACCAGATGAATCTGTTATTGAGAACAAATAAATAAATTTCCCCAGGGGTCTATGCTTTGTTTAGTACAATGCTTATACTGAAACTTAACTTGGAATAAATTTTACTAAAACAACGTGCACTTAGCTCTCTTACACAGAAAAAGTTACATGATTTATGAGTCAAGGGAACCTGCCTTTTGCTTTACTCAAACCTTGCTCCACCCTTACCAAGAGTACATAATATCCTCCTTCAGTGATGAGAACTTAGCTGAACAGGTTTCCATACTTTTAAGAAACTGGATTCCTCTTCCATTTAATGAAAATCCATGGGACTGTTTCTGCGTTATGATCCCTTCTCTGCATACTTGTAATGTGACTCTGGCTATTTGTCTCTAAATACTCATTACATGCTGGCTATTTCCTGTCTACCCATAATGTTTACGTATACAATCCAAAGAGATGAGGAAAACTGCCATCAAGTCTTCACTAATAGTTGGCAGAAAAACCGATCCAGTAGCCCCCCATTTTGGACAACAAGCTAGCTTTCAAAAAGAACAATGGGAAAAAGTGTTATACAACAACTATAAAACTGAGCCATGTACACCATTTGCATGTATTGTTTTCATAATTTTTCCAACATATTAAGCCTTCTATAAACTGAACAATAATTTCAAGCTGGTACCAGTGGTTTCTATATTACTTGGCAATTGAAAACATGGCTAACCATCACCAGACTGACGGGGCCAAAGGCCCAGAAAGAGTGAATTCAGAAAAGGATTGTCTAAGAAGATCAGAGCAACCAGAAGAGAGGCTCCAACCTGGATTTCTGCCTTACATATCGTGCCATTATTTTACTGTGCCCTAAATATACAAGGACAGAAACCACTCTTTCATCAGAGAAAGATAGATACTTCACTTCTTACTCCAAGAAGCAGTTTATCCAATATCCCATCTAGGAAAAACAGAGAAATTGAAAAACCAAAATGAAAAACTTTACCCCTTAGCTGCTGCTGAGTCAATTCAGTTGTGTCCAACTCTGTGCAACCTTATGGACTACAGCCTGCCAGGCTTTTCTGTCCATGGGATTCCCCAGGCAAGAGTACTGGAGTGGGTTGCTATTTCCTCCTCCAGGGGACTTCCTGACCAGGGATCGAACCTGGGTCTCCTGAACTGCAGGCAGATTCTTTACCGCTGAGCCTTATCTCTAGACAGAATCCCCTTACATATAGAAATGCCCATGACAATATGGTATTAATATTCCTTCTTTCTTTTAATACTATATTTTAAATTTCTTCATCCATTCAATATTTAGATTGACCCTGTTAGGTTCTCAGGTAAAGAGATAAGATTTCATTTGCCTACTGTGAAGCGTTAATTGTTCACACTCCAGTTGGAAGAAACAGAAGTAACTGATTACACTACAATGTAGTCTGGGACACGGTAAAAGTTGTGATCTGGAGGGGCACAGATAGATTCAGAGAAATCAGACTATTAGGGCTTTCAGTGAAGGAAAAAGTTTTAAGTGAGTCATGAATAGCAAAAATGAGACATTAACACATATTAGGAAAAGAATATGCACCAAGTCAAGGAAACAGAATGTGAGTTTGGGTTTCCTATGGCCCAAAGGGAAGTTCTATATGCTATGGCATTGGAGGTCAGGTGCTGAGAAGGCAGACTTTGAGACACAATTTACCATGCAAGGAGTTTACTAGGGAGTATTATGGGATCAACACTTCAGGGAAGAAAAACCAGGAGGATGGAGACAGGGAATGCTGAGTTGCCATGTAGTCACAAAGTGGCCTTGGCCAATTACAGTGAGGAGCTCTGAAGGCGAGATGACCCTTCAGAGATGGAGTGAGGGGTCTGAGCCTTTATACCTCCACATCAGCCAGTCACTAAATATAGGCAGACCTCAGGAAGGGAGAGAAAACTTGGGCTAAATGCCAAAAGCAATTCCAGGAATGAACCCCTGATCTCTTTATTTACCAAACATCTACACACCTCAACAGAGATTACTGAACCACTTGCCATCTTTCACCTTGGAATCCTCTATCTTTTAGAAGTTTGGTTTCTTTTGTGTCTGCAGAATATTCTTTGTCCAACTGTAATGAGTGCTATAGTTGTCGTTTTTATTTCAGTCAACCACAGGCATGAGAATCAGAAACTCTTACAGAAAGAAATCTGGTTTGGACCATTTTCCTTAAAAGGCAGTTATTACTATGGGGTGTAACTGGGGTACTGAAGTCTCTAAATACAGCTTCTTTAAGAGAGAAAAAGACTATCTAATCTGCTGCTGTGAAAAGGTAATGACAAAAAACCCAACTACTATCTAACAACTACCTTATCATCTATAGGGTGCTCACTTCTCTCCAGGTACTGCAGGAAAACGCGAGGTCAGGAATTTCAAGGAGAACATGCCTTTATCTGTTAAAAGTCTACCACGGCCATCAGGAAATAGGAATGTGGTTAATAATGTGTAGTCACAGGATCAACAGCATCAGCTTCATCTAGGAATTGTTAGAAATGCCAATACTCAGTCCCCACCACAGACCTATTGGATCAGAAACAGTGGGGATGGAGCCATGTGATCTGTGTTTTAACAAGTCCTTCACATGATTCTGATGTGCTAGAGGTAGTATTTAATTTACTGCATATGATGAGTTTTCTAAGCCAAATCTCTACAAGGGGCCAACTTCTTTTTTTAAATTTAATTATTTTAATTAACTAATTAACTTATCTTCTGTCTACACCACATGGCATTTTGGATCTTAGTATCCGTAGTTCCCCAATTAGGGACTGAACTCATACCCCCTGCAGTGGAAGTGCAGAGTCCTAACCACTGGACAACCTGGGAATTTCCTATTTGTTCTTTGTTTAAATCTCAAAAATAAAATAACTTTATTTGTCTTGGATCTAAAATGAATCCATATTTATGAGAGAACTGTTTAATTAGAAAAGTGCTGGCGTGCTGCAATTCATGGGGTCGCAAAGAGTTGGACACGACTGAGCGACTGAACTGAACTGACAAGAATGGAAATTCTATCACCCAGATGGCACTGCTATGAACATTATAGTGTAATTTCTTTTCAGACATTTTTCACACATATTTTTTAAAAATGTGATGCTACTGTACTTATTACTTTGTAACCAATTTTTATTTGATTTAGTAATCTATTTAGCTCAGGACATGTAGATGTAACAATAATTCAGATGACTCACTGAATGAATGAACTTACCTTTACTCTGAGCTCACTCATGTATTGCTAGAAGGGTATCTAGTTTTTTTAAAGTATTTCCCTTTCTCAATATCTCTAAACGTAGAACTTCGGATTTAAAGTTTTAAAATGGTACACATATTTCAGTTCAGTTCAGTCGCTCAGTTATGTCCGACTCTTTGCAACCCCATGAACTGCAGCACTCCAGGCCTCCCTGTCCATCACCAACTCCCGGACTGCACTCAAACTCAAGTCCATCGAGTCCGTGATGCCATCTAGCCATCTCATCCTCTGTCATCCCCTTCTCCTCCTGCCCCCAATCCCTCCCAGCATCAGAGTCTTTTCCAATGAGTCAACTCTTCGCATGAGGTGGCCAAAGTACTGGAGTTTCAGCTTTAGCATCATTCCTTCCAAAGAACACCCAGGACTGATCTCCTTTAGGATGGACAGGTTGGATCTCCTTGTAGTCCAAGGGACTCTCAAGAGTCTTCTCCAACACCACAGTTCAAAAGCATCAATTCTCCAGCACTCAGCTTTCTTCACAGTCCAACTCTCACACCCATACATGACCACAGGAAAAACCATAGCCTTGACTAGACAGACCTTGGTTGGCAAAGTAATGTCTCTGCTTTTCAATATGCTATCTAGGTTGGTCACAACTTTCCTTCCAAGGAGCAAGCGTCTTTTAATTTCATGGCTACAATCACCATCTGCAGTGATTTTGGAGCCCCCAAAAATAAAGTCTGACACTGTTTCCCCATCTATTTGCCATGAAGTGATGGGACCAGATGCCATGATCTTAGGTTTCTGAATGTTGAGCTTTAAGCCAAATTTTTTACTCTGCTCTTTCACTTTCATCAAGAGGCTTTTTAGTTCCTCCTCACTTTCTGCCATAACAGTGGTGTCATCTGCATATCTGAAGTTATTGATAATTCTCCCGGCAATCTTGATTCAAGCTTGTGCTTTCTCCAGCCCAGCGTTTCTCATGATTAGTTTGTATTAGGCAGCTAAGGCAGTTATACAAGCAGGATGTCAACTTAAGCTAAATGTCTGGGGAAACATTAGTACGTAAAGTATTGGTTTTAGCTTCTAAATATTATCTGCTGTAAGTTTCCACTTGTCAGCTTCCAAATGGAGAAGTGTTCTGTTCACCTTAGTTCTGAGGAAAGAAATGTCTAGGAGTGAAGATAGACTGTAATCAAGTAATTCAAGATTTTGACAGTACGGGAACTTGAATAAAGAAATCCCAAAGGAAATTATTATCATTATTGTCATCTTTATATTTGCCAGTAATATTATATAATGCTGTTCAGGTCTGTAGTGTCTAGAATACAATGCAAGCTTTTGAGTCAGGCAGACTTGAGAGGCCATCTTTGCTCTGGCATTTGCTCACTCTGTGGCTTGCTACATTACTTTGAATCAGTTATATACTTGACTTTTAAAGTCTTGTTCTCACCTGAGGAAAGAAGATAATATCAGAAACTACCTTGCAAGATTAACTGGAGAATTGAATAACATGTTAAATAATGGATTTGGTTTTGAAAAAGTTCCTGGTTTAAAGAAAACAACAAAAATTCTATAGACACGAGAAGCAAATAACCTGTAAGGACAGTTGAATTGATAAATACTTCTTCTTTCTCCACTTCCCTATCTCTGCATGAACTTGAAGGTAACTGGGCTGAAATATGAAGCTGACAGACTTCCTCCTGACTGCCCAGCCTCTGCTTCCTTGCCCTCTGCCACTGCTGCAGCTCACCCTGCCTAGGTCTCAGGATCCTATTTGGTTCTTCCTCGTTCCTTTCAAGCCAAATCTGGAAGCACTGGCCGACAGTTAACACATGTTCAGTTCAGTTCAGTTCAGTTGCTCAGTTGTGTCCAACTCTTTGCAACCCCATGAATCGCAGCACACCAGGCCTCCCTGTCCATCACTATCTCCCGGAGTTCACTCAGACTCACGTCCATCGAGTCAGTGATGCCATCCAGCCATCTCATCCTCTGTCGCCCCCTTCTCCTACCCCTAATGCCTCCCAGCATCAGTCTTTTCCAATGAGTCAACTCTTCGCATGAGGTGGCCAAAGTAATGGAGTTTCAGCTTCAGCATCATTCCTTCCAAAGAAATCCCAGGGCTGATCTCCTTCAGAATGGACTGGTTGGATCTCCTTGCAGTCCAAGGGACTCTCAAGAGTCTTCTCCAACACCACAGTTCAAAAGCATCAATTCTTCAGCGCTCAGCCTTCTTCACAGTCCAACTCTCACATCCATACATGACCACAGGAATTAAACTGAAAAGGAATATGCTCCTCAGCAAGCTTTTACAGCCAGCGATGACTTTTAACTAGAATTATATGATGAACCTAAAGCAGAGAATGACATAAAGTGATAGAATGGGCACCAAATTTCTGGGCCACAGCTATGCGTCTCACATTGATGACTGTGGGAAAGTCACCAAGCCTTAGTGACCTTCAGTTTCTCCAGCCTCACATTTGTTCCATGATGATTTTGGGGAGCTCCTGGGTGGAAGAGCTAGAACCCCTTCCTCATCAGCATCTCCTCTCCTTTGGCATTACTACCCTTCTTTCTAGCTCTCCTCCCACCCAGCCCTTGCTCCGGGCCAACCCAAGGGCAGGCTGGCTCATTCCTGTTTCTTCTAGCCTTCATCTAACACTTCCTTTCACCAACAGGACTCCTCCATGTATATTTCTGATAACTGTGACTTGTTAGATATATTTTTTTAATTTGTACCTTTCAAACGACTAAAAATCAAAACACAAAAATATGTGGTAAAGCCTCTTCTACCCTGTCCTCTTCCCTTAGTTTCTCTCCCCAACCCACTCCACAAAATACAGGTTAACATCATTGTAATTTATTGCTTGTATATTCGTGATTTATTCACATATAAGGTCAAATATAAAAAATGTGTATTAACTTTAATCTCAAATGCAGCATTTTATATACAGTCTGTATCGTGCCTATTTTTTATGTATTTTTTTTTTAAGTCTGCCTCTTGCCTATTTTTATGTTTTGTTTTTTTTTTCCCAGTATGGTAACAGCACTTCATTCTTTCCTCCAGCTGAGTAGTTTTCCTTTGTGTGAATATGCTTTAATTGTCTCTAACTGGAAGGATTTGGGTGTTTTCCTGTCTTTTGATACCATATATAATGTTGCAATGAATAATGCTGTATGTAAGTCACTTCACATGGATGCAAATGTTTCTACAGGACATACTGCAGACCTGCACTTGATGAATAAAGTATACATGCATCTGTGATTTTAACAGAGTTCACCAATTTGCCTCCACAGTGATTGTGCCAATTTCTGGTGCTCTGGAAAATTATAAGAGCATCCCTCCTCCAAAATCTCCATGATAGTGTTTAAAAAATTGAATTCTACAGTCTCATCTATCTGATAGGTTATAAATAGCATATTATTCACTTTTAATTTCTATTTTTTATTGTTATGTGTGAGGTTGAACCTCTTTTCATGCATTTTTTTTTTCTTCTGCCAACTGCTTATTCATGTCCTTTGGCCTTACTTCTATTGTGTTGCCTATAACAAATAATCAGTGTGTGATGTTATTTTCAAAACTTGCAATATAAATTATTCCTAATATTTCTCATTGTTGCTAGCAATTTCTGGCAAAGAAATCATTGGACAGCACTCAGAATGGGAAAAAATATTTACAAATGAAGCAAATGACAAGGTATTAACCTCAAAAATATACAAACAGCTCATGCAGCTCAGTATCAAAAAAAAAAAAAAACCCAATCAAAACATGAGTAGAGACATACAGATGGATAACAAAGACATACAGATGGGTAACAAACACACAAAAAGATGCTCAACATTCACTAAGTAGAGGAATCAAAACTATAGTGTGGTATCGCCTCATACCAGTCAGACTAACCATTATCAAAAAACCTACAAATAATGAATTCTAGACAGAGTCTGGAGAAAAAAGAAAACTTTTACATTGTTGGTGGGGTGTAAGCTGACACAGGGACTATGGAGAACAGTATGGAAGTGCCTTCAAAAATTAAAAATAGAATTACCATATGGCTCAGCAATCCCACTCCAGGGCATATAACTGGAGAAAACTATAATTCAAAAAAATACATGCACCCCAATGTTCACTGTAGCACTATTTACAATAGCAGGACATAGACGCAACTTAACTGTCCATCAGCAGAGGAATGGATAAAGAGGATAATATTCCATTATATATATAATTACATAATATTACTCAGCCAGAAAAAGGAATGAAATTGTGCCACTTGCAGAGACATAGATGGACCTAGAGACTGTCATACAGAGTGGAGTAAGTCAGAAAGACAAGACAAACATTATATAATTGTCACCTACATGTGGAATCTAGAAAATGATACAGATGAACTTATTTGCACAACAGAAATAGAGACATAGACATAAAGAATAAATATATGATGTGATATCAGTAGGGAAAGGGAGGTGATCAGATGGTAAAGCATCTGCTTACAATGCAGGAGACCTGGGTTCAATCCCTGGGTCAGGAAGATCCCCTGGAGAAGGGAATGGCTACCCACTCCAATATTCATGCCTGGAGAATTCCATGGACAGAGGAGCCTGGTGGGCTGCAGTCCATGGGGTTGCAAAGAGTCGGACACGACTGAGCAACTAACACTTTCACTTTCAGGTATAAAATAGATAACTAATAAGAACCTACTCTATAGCACAGGGAACTCTACTCAATGCTCTGTGGTGACCTAAATGGGAAGGAAATCTAAGAGGGAATATATGTATACATATGGTTGATTCACTTTGCTGTACAGCAGAAGCTAACACAACATTTTAAAGCAATTATACTCCAATACAAGTTAATTTAACAAAAAGAAATCACTGGGATGAATATTCAATGATAAGCAAAGTATGACAGTGAAGATAAAGTTCATTATATCTACTTGGCCAGTTTTTATGAAAATATACCAATCTGAAGAACAATTATGAAATATTAATGAATTGCTTCAACTCATAAAAATTTCAGATGGACAGAAAATACAAAGTGACATTACAGAATAAAAACAACTGTAGTCAATGCGCATCATCTTTAAAGCAAAGATACATATATGTATATATATATACATACACACATACATACATACACACACACACACACACACACAAAACCAAAGAATAGTACTACTTTAAAACAAAAAGAAATAATAGTGCCTGGAGAAATCCTACTACTCCTCCGTGCTATGCTTTTAAAGCCTGCAGTTGGCTCTTCCTTCAAATGGTTCAAGTTTCCATGCCCTGTTCACTCAGCTTTCTTGTGAGTCGGAACACCAAGAACAGACACCGGTTGATTTCTACTTTGACAATGGTCCAGGCACAGCTGCTATAGTCCTGGCTTTCCAGGTAATCATGGATCCTTTGGAAATACATTTTAACCTGTAATCTAAGGTTCTCACTGCCCAAGGTGTCACTTTTCTTCTTTGCTTGCAGTCTCATGAGTGCTTCTAGGTATTCCAGCTGTTGAAGAAGTTCAACAAGGAACTTTTCTGTGTGACTTTCCTCCCAACCATCAAGAGAAGAGGTTGCCCTGAAGAGGTTGAAGATCTGTTGAAGCATCTCATGAAGAATGGCCAGTACTTGTCCTTTCTGATACTGGTGAGGATTCACAGACTTCTGGGGAAGCAGGAAGTTTTTCCTATGCAGTAGACACTGCTGAATTGACGAGGTCTGCAGTTTATTCAAAAGTTTTAAACTCTCTTGGTTCACTCTCCTTTGCTGGCAAAGAACCAGTTTCAGCTCTTGGGAGCAAACAGTGGAAGAAGCCAACAGAACCAACACAATTTCAAAGAAAGCCTTGTTAATCATGGTGAAGGTCAAATATTCCACTTATCTCTGTGCAGACTGGATAAAGCTCCGACTCTAGTGATTATTTGTTTTGAGCATCTTATTCTGGAAAGTGTTCTCTTTTGTAGTTTTGTTTTCTAATGTTGTCATTTCTCCAAGTTTACATGTTAAGCTTTCTGGTTCCCTTTTCACAAGGTTTACGGGACTTTTTTTCCCCACTTTCCATTGTGTTGGCTTATTTGAGGAAGTAATCCAAAGAATTTGTTTTCTTTGCATGTGTTCCTTGAGACAATAATAGACCAGTCATGCAAAATGATCTTCTATTACTCTCATTATTTATTATACACAAAGTTTCACTCAACACAATATGCTTTCTAAATATTTAGTCAAGCTTATTAAAGTTCTTTTACTGAGAGTAAGTTTTTCTTTTTAAAGGAATGGTCTTTCATGGAGTTATGTTTATCAGAGGCTTAACAGCACCTATATGGCGTGTGTGCGAGTGTGCTAAGTCACTTCAGCCATGTCCGACTTTTCGCGACCCTATGGACTGGGGCCTGCCAAGTTCCTCTTGTCCATGGAAATCTCTAGGCAAGAATACTGGAGTGGGTTGCCATGCCCTCCTCCAGGGGACCTTCCTGACCCAGGGATCGAACCCAGATCCCTTACATCTGCTGCATTAGCTGGTGGGTTCTTTACCACTAACACCACCTGGGAAGCCATAACACAGTCAGGCAAAAATTAAACAAGAAAAATTTAACTGAGTAAATTTAAAGGTCAAATTGGTTCCACCAAGCTACAGAAAATGAAAGGTTTTTAAAGTAGAAACCGGGCAGAAAAAAGAAAATTATTAACAAAAAAAGTACTGTTTCAGGCAAAGTTGCCCTCCTAAGGGGGATGGAGGTGCCTATATGCAGATTACTTCACTACTGCTAACCAGGTAATTCTAGGTTGACTGGTTAAAAGTTACATTCCTGGGGTGTTGAAATTGCAATTAAGTTAAATATTAAGTCTTGGTTTACTGGCATGGAGTTTAGCATAAGTAATTCCATTTGGGGTCTGTTGTGTCCTTTTTACACTACTAAATTAAAAACCTCAAGTAGAACTGTATCTTTGCACAAATGCTTGAACAGATTAACCTTAATATATGTATCAGCAATCTTAAATTGCTTTGTGTCTTAGGTAAGCAGTTCAATATCTAAGATTCTAGCCTATGGAAGTAATATAAAAAGGAAAATATTAGCAAAGGGAGATTGTTATAAAATTACTGCAGCTGAAGAACATGAGACACCATATAGGTCCAACAACAGTGGAATGGTTAAATAAATGTTGGGAAATCCACATAATGAAATGTTATGCAAACATTATAAATAACATCATATGTGGAAAGAGTTTGGGGGCAGTTGGTTAGTCTATATTCCCTAGGGTACCAATAACTAAGGAAAATCAATGTGACTAGTTTATGTCAGTAATGCTTCTTGAATTACAAGTCCCATGTTCCTTTTTTTAACAATTCCCTTTAAAATTAATCCATTTTTTGATTGTGCTGGCTTCTGTTGCTACATGCAGGCTTTCCCTAGGTGAGGTAAGTTGGGGCTCCTCTTTGTTGGTGCGTGGGGTTCTCACTGTGGCAGACTCTCTTGTTAGAGAGCACGGGCTCTCGGTGCACAGGCTTTACATGTTGCAGCCCCTGGGTCCAGCAGTCACAGCACGTGAGTGCAGTAGTTGTGGGGCACGGGTTTAGTTGCTCCACGGCATGTGGAATTTCCCCAATCAGGAGTTGAACCTGTGTCCCCTGCATTGGCAGACAAGCGGATTCTCACTCACTGTACCACCAAGAAGTCTCCAGTTCCATATTCTAAATTCTTCAGAATAAACCCCCAATCAACCATTCCAATCTTATCTCTCACTGTTGCTCCAAATGTGGTATATTTGTGCACGCTCAGTTGCTTCAGTCGTGTCTGACTCTGTGACTCTATGGGTTGTAGCCTGCCAGGCTCCTCTGTCCATGGGATTGTCCGGACTTGTGTGTATGTGTTTAGTAATATTTCCTTTCCCTAAAACATCACTTGTTGCCTCCTTCATTCCCAGTACCCGACTGTCCAAGGACTAGGACTACTTCTCCTTTGGGGCCTAGACTGCTCCCAGGGAGCTATAATCTCTTCTCTGGATCCTCACAGAACTTTGCACCTTTTAAGACACTTTTCTTGGTCTGTCTTATAAGTGGTTATTTATTTAATTGTCTTACAACCTTCTAACATTAAGACCTCTTATGAATGTGTAATAAACACTCCTATTTTTACTGTCTATACAACTATGTGTTACTGCTGCTAAGTCACTTCAGTCGTGTCCGACTCTGTGTGGCCCCATAGACAGCAGCCCACCAGGCTCCCCTGTCCCTGGGATTCTCCAGGCCAGAACACTGGAGTGCGTTGCCATTTCCTTCTCCAATGCATGAAAGTGAAAAGTGAAAGGGAAGTCGCTCAGTCATGTCTGACTCTTAGCAACCCCATGGACTACAGCCTAACAGGCTCCTCTGCCCATGAGATTTTCCAGGAGAGTACTAAAGTGGGGTGCCATTGCCTTCTCTGCTATACACACAGTAGGAGCTTAATAAACCCATGTTGTCTTGGACTGACAATGTGCTCTACCACAAAGAAATACAAGATGTTACATCTCATATTTGACCTTTTTTTCTTTTTTTTTTTTTTTGCAGGTCATTGAGTGAGATCACAAGCGCTGGAAAGAGAATAAAAACATGCGTGGCCTCATTATCCACCAGCTCAATTATATGTTGGTGTCATTTAGTCAGTCTGATCTTAATAAATTAAGTCAACATGCTCCATGGAGGAATCTTTTCCTGTTCAAAAGTTCAACTACATCAATCAAAAGGTTTCAAACATTTTGGGTGCTGTGGAATTTGAACTTTCAGATCCAGGTCCATGAGAGTCAAATTACAGAAATCTCTTATCTGAGCTAACAAGGTAAACAGGCTTTAAGCTGATGTCAAGGAGTGGGAGTTGGGAAGAAAAGAAAACTTCACACTGAACTGGACAGAGTAGAAACCATTCAAAGGTAGTTATGTCATGTTAAACTTTGTGCCCATGACTTTAAACTTAATATCCAAGTCATGTATAGTTTGCACTGAATATTGTTCTGTAAAGCATGTTCTCTTTGAAAAGTTTTTAAACTCTTCACAGGATCAAGAATTACCTAGTAATTCCATTAGTGCTGCCGCTGCTAAGTCACTTCAGTCATGTCCGACTCTATGCGACCCCATAGATGGCAGCCCACCAGGCTCCCCTGTCCCTGGGATTCTCCAGGCAAGAACACTGGAGTGGGTTGCCGTTTCCTTCTCTAATCCCATTACAGTTATTAGTTATTTGACATCTGTACCTTGTGTTTCTCTGCTTGCTGGTGTCATCAGGATGACAAATGTTTGAATACTTAATTCATGTTTTCATATCCAGGGCAACTAGTAACTTTATAAAGTGATTTAGTGGCCAAAGGGCTCTTCTCCTTCCCACTGGCTGATACAGAAGCCAAGTGCTTAAGGAAATGGTAGAGAAAAACAAGAAATCTGTCACGTATTATCAGCTGAATTACGGAATTTGGATTTTGAAGTCACAAAGACCTGGAATGGAATATTCTCTCTACCAACTGCCGGTTGTGTGACTTTGTGCAAATTACTTAATCTCTATCTGCCTCAGCTTTCTCATCTCTAATTTATAAAACAGTTTTGAGGATTAGCAGATAAAATATTATAAGTAAAAATATAGTATGGTGCCTAAGGGTTCCCCTGGTGGCTTAGTGGTAAAAAATCCATCTGCCGATGCAGGATTCATGGGTTTGATCCCTGGGTTGGGAAAAGCCCCTGGAGAAGGAAATGGCAACCCACTCCAGTATTCTTGCCTGGGAAATTCCATGGACAGAGGAGACTGGCAGGCTACAGTTCACAGGGTCGCAAAAGAGTCAGACACAGCTTAGCGATCAAACAGTAGCAACGACATGGTGCCTAAGTTATGATAAATAACTAACACAAATTTGTTGACTTCCACCTCAGTTCAGTTCAGTTCAGTCGCTCAGTCGTGTCCGACTCTTTGCGACCCCATGAATCGCAGCACGCCAGGCCTCCCTGTCCATCACCAACTCCCGGAGTTCACTCAGATTCCCGTCCATCGAGTCGGTGATGCCATACAGCCATCTCATCCTCGGTCGTCCCCTTCTCCTCCTGCCCCCAATCCCTCCCAGCATCAGAGTCTTTTCCAATGAGTCAACTCTTCACATGAGGTGGCCAAAGTACTGGACTTCCACTTAACAAATACTAAATCAGCCACATTCTTCCTAGGGATTCAAAGTTACGGTAAAATATTTTTATAGATAGAACAGAAGAATTAAAAGTGAAACATTTTTATCTTCTTGTGGCTCTTTTGAGCTGAGTTGCTCTGGGCTTCTGAAAGGGTCTGATCTCACTATATCTGAATATTTTTTATTGTGGCAATAACTCCACTAGTGTTTTTAAAAAATTTCTTCTTCTCCCACTTCTTCTCTTTCTCTTCATCTTCTTTCTCTCCCCTCTCCCCCTTCTTTCTCTATCTCTATGTCTTGGTCTTTCTCTCGCTCAACAAAGACCTATGGTAATTTATAACATATAAAAAGACTAATACCTGTTTTGATAACACTCCAGTTACTTCATCAAGACAATAAATTTTTGACCTGATCTCAAGATAAATCTATAAATCTTTAATGCAGAGCTTCAGGAAAACTGCAAGGAGAGTTGAGAAAAATTGCTAATCTGCACTCAAGACTTTCACATTATTTTCATCCAATTGACTATAATAATGTAAACCTGTGTTGTTTAATTTCCAAATGCTAGAGGATTTGCCAGGTATCATTCTGTTATTGATTTCTAACTTGAATTTCTTGTGGTTAAAGAAATTTAAATTGATTGAGATGTATTTTATAGCTCAGAATATGTTCTATCTTGGCGATCGTCCCATGAGAACTCAAAATAATCACATTCTGCTTTTGTTGGCCGAACTGTTCTATAAACGGTAATTAGGTCAACTTGGTTGACAGTGTTGTTGAAATTTTCTATGCTCGCTCTATCATTTGTTCTATCAGCTATTAAGTGACACCTTGAAATCTCAATCAAAAGGAGACTTGTCTACCTACTGTTATTATTTCTATCAGTTTTTGCTTCATATATCTTTAAACTCTTCTGTTAGGTACATCACATTTAGAATTATCATGTCCACTTGATGAATTGACTTTTATTTTAAAATGTCCCTCTTTTCCCTAGTAATATTCCTTATTCTTAAATCAACTTTGTATATTATACACTTGTGCTTTTTTAAAATTAGTGTTTTCATAGTATATCTTGTTGTATCCTTTTAATTTTAACCTATACACTTTTTTTTTCCACATTTAAAATGAGTTTTGGACTCTGTGGGAGAGGGAGAGGGTGGGATGATTGGGAGAATGGCATTGAAACATGTATAATATCATATAAGAAACAAATCACCAGTCTACGTTCGATGCAGGATATACGATGCTTGGGGCTGGTGCACTGGGATGACCCAGAGGGACGGTATGGAGAGGGAGGAGGGAGGGGGGTTCAGGATTGGGAACACATGTACACCCGTGATGGATTCATGTTGATGTATGGCAAAACCAATACAATATTGAAAGGTAAAAAAAAAATAAATAAATAAAATGAGTTTCTTATATATGGTATATAGTTGGATCTTACTTTTTATCCAGTCTAACAATCTTAGTTTCTTATTGTAGTGTCTGGGCCATTTTAATTTAATGTGATTATCAATGTGTCTGGGTTTACATCTACCATTTTGCTATTTATTTTCTAATTGCCTATATGTTCTTTTTCCTTTACATTAATTTTTAAAAAGTGACTCCACTTTATCTCTACCATTGGTTTATTAGCCATTTTATTTTTACAATAGCTTCTCTACGGTTTATAGTCTATATACCATTTAAAGTATACTGTAAGGTGTTCTTGCCTGGAGAATCCCAGGGATGGGAGAGCCTGGTGGGCTGCCGTCTATGGGGTCACACAGAGTCAGACATGACTGAAGTGACTTAGCAGCAGCAGTAAGGATGTTACAGTGTATGTCTATCTCCTCCCTTACACCCTTTGTACTATTGTTGTCAGACATTTTCATATGTTTTAAACCTCAAATGCATTGATATTGGTCCTTTAAATTAGTCAATTACATAGTAGAGAGATTCTGGAAATCTGTTTTCTATATTTACTCACATATTCACTATCTAACCAACCATACCTACCATTATCACATATTTACCTACATAGATACCATTCCAAGTGGTCTTCATTCCATTTAAAAAAAATTGTATTGAACTATAGTTGATTTAGAATGCTGTGTTAACTTCTGCTGTATAGCAAAATGATTAAGTTGTACACATGCATACAATCTTTTTTATTTTTTTCCATTATGGTTTATCACAGGATACTGAAATATAGTTCCCTGTGCTATGCATGATGACCTCGTTTTTTGTCCTTCATTCCTTCTTATAGATCTAAAATCTATGTGGTATTATTTTCTTTCTTCTTGAATAACTTCCTTTAATATTTCTTGTATTTCAGTTTGACTAGCAATAAATTCTCTTGGCTTTTGTTTGTCTGAAACATTTTTTTCATTTTTGAAACACTTTTTACTAGGTATAGAATTTTAAGATGACAGGTTTTTTTCCTTTCAGAACTGTATTAAAGGTATTGTCCCACTGTCTTTTGGTTTGTATAATTTCTGAAGAGAAGATTGCTATCATTCTTAATTTTATTCCCCTGTACATAATGTTACTCCTTGTTCTCTGACAGCTTTTAAGATTTTCTCTCTGTAATTATTTTCAGCAATTTGATTATGATGTGCCTTGAGGTAATTTTCTTCTTGTGTCTTCTACTTGGGAGTTTCTTGAATCTGTGCTTCTATAATTTTCATCAAAATCAGAAAAGTTTTAGACCTTACTTTTTCCAATATTTTTCATCTTTTTTTAGGACTCTGTTGTAGATATGTCAGACCATTCAGTAGTATCATATGGGCCAATGATGTTTCGTTCATTTATTTTTAGTCTTTTTCTCTTTTATTTTTGATAGTTCAATGGCTATAACTTCAAGTTCATCTATATTTTCTTCCTCTCTGAATTTCAAATTCTGACAATCAACTCAATGAGATCACTGATATGTTTGGGTTTTCTCCTCCTCCTCCTCCTCGTGCTGCAGCCTAGAAATTTTCTACATAGTAAGCAGGAGCAGTAACAGGGCTAACTATATTTATTTCCTTTTTCTCAAGGATCATTATTCTATGTTTCCTGTTACTCAATATCTGAAAGCTATTGTATCATATGTTTTATTTTGTTTTTCAGTTTAAAGTGGGAGGGTGCATTGAGTCATCTATCATGCCTGGAAGTTGAAGTTCTCTCAACATTAACGATCTAAATTAGAAGCTAGCAGACTACAACCCATGGGTCAAATCCAGTTTGCTACTCGTTTTCATAAATAAAGTTTTATGAGAGCACAACTGTGCCCATTCAATTATGTATCGCATATAACACTTTCATGCTCTAACTGGAGACTTGACTAGTTGTGCCAAAAATAAGCTTTGTCAGTGACTTCTTAGTTTATCATCTGAATGTATGTTTCTGTTTATTCACTTTTTCCATAAATTAAAGATCTAATGTGACATTTCTCCAAAGAAAACATATAGATGGCCAATAAACACATGAAAAGATGCTCAACATCACTAATTATTAGAGAAATATAAATAAAAATACAATAAGGTATCACCTCACATCAGTCAGAATGGCCAGCATCAAAAAACCTGCCAACAATACATGCTGGAGAAAGTGTGGAGAAAAGGGAACCCTCATGCACTGTTGCTGGAATGTAAATTGATACAGTCACTACAGAAAACAGTATGGACATACCTTAAACTAAAAATAGAACTACCATATAACCCATAAATTCCACAACTGGCCATATACCCAGAGAAAACCATAATTCAAAAGGATATATGCACCCCAGTGTTCACTGCAGCGTTATTTACAATAGCCAGGACATGGAAGCAACCTACATGTCCATCCACAGCGGAATGGACAAAGAAGATGTGGTACATACATACAATGGAATATTACTCAGCCATAAAAAGGGATGAAATTGGTTCATTTGCAGAGATGTGGATGGACATAGAGAATGTCATACAGAGTGAAGTCAGAGAAAATCAAATATAGTATAGTAATGCATATATGTGGAATCTAGAAAAATAATATAGATGATATTATTTGCAAAGCAGAAACAGAGACACAGACACAGAGAACAAATGTATGGATACCAAGGGGAAAAGTGAGGGGGCAGAACTGGGAGACTGGATTGACACATGTATATTACTGATACTGTGTATAAAACAGATCATTAATTAGAACACGTTGTAAAGCACAGGGAGCTCTACTTAATGCACTGTGGTGACCCGAATGGGAAGGAAGTCCAAAAGGGAGAGGATATATGTGTATGTATAGCTGATTCATTTTCCTGTATAGTAGAAACTCACACAACACTGTAAAGCTTCTATCCTCCAATGCAAATGAGCCTAAAAAATAAGAAAAAATTTATGCTGTATTAGAATCCTGACTACCTCTCTGAGTTAAAAATACACCAAAACAGTTCATTAGTAAGGAAGGTATTTAAACCAAAGCATGGCAGTATAAGATCAATTACTTATAGCCTAATATCAACTTGCACTGTTTTCAAGAGAAATAAAGTTTGTAGCATCTAGTAGTCTAATAACTATGGTCAACAACACATTATTGCTTTGACCAAATGAATTGTTCCCATAATGCATAAGCTTACTAATCACTCTAACTTATATTGAGATACTTACTGGTTAGTGTTAAATATTTCCCTCTGTTTTGCCTTGATTACTACAATGGACATTTATTGCTTTCTGCCTATTCACTGCCATCACCTTTCTGGGGACTATGGGTAAACACATCCTGACTTCTCTGCCTACTGTTTGTTCTTGTGCTTTTGACCAGACTCAACATGATACATGCAGCCCTGATCCAGACTACTCACTGGCTCACTTTGCTCTGGTTTCAGTGATGATTTCAGGAAAGGTCATTTGTCCCAGTGATTTCTCAGCAGTCCCCAAACTTTTCAGAACCAGGGACTGATTTCCTGGAAGATAATTTTTCCACAGACCAGGTGTAGAGGGGATAGTTTAAGGGTGATTCAAGTGCATTACATTTATTGTGCTCTTTTTTTTTAATTTTTGGGAATAGTTTATTGTGAAGCAATAAGAAAGGAAATTTTAACATATGTAATATCAGAATATGAACACATATGAAAAGAATCCTGTGATAAAGCAAAAACAATTGTTCCCCCACCTTCATTTTCACAGGTAGTTATGGGATTCACAAGCTACTCAGTCATTATTATGCTTAATACTGTGAGGATCAAATAGCTTTTTCAGAGATTTTGTACTATTTGAATGTAATAGTTAATGGATTCTTAAGTGGTTTTAGTAAGACCATTCTCACCACAAGAATGGAAAATTGTACACTTTATTTCTAATCTAATGCCACTGCTCCTCTGCAGCAGGTATTGGTCCTTGGCCTGCAGGCTGGGGACCCCTGCTCTACCCCTATTTTCTGAGCATAAACTTGCAAATTAAATTAACCATATTACTTTATCTATCGTAGAATGTAAGAGTTGGAAATGACCTTAAATAGCATGTAATCTCTGCTTCCCTTTCTCTTCCTGAAAAAAACTCGTTCTGAAGCCAAAAAATGGGTAGAAAAAAGGAAGCACTGCGCTGGAAGGGGGCAGGGACCGCTGGTGGTCCAGATCGCATGGTGGGGTGGCAGCGTTCAAAGAGGGTGGGGCCTGTCTCCAAATGGAGAGATTACCTGGCATGAGATGTTGGAGCCTGAGAAGACTGAATATCTGCAGGGAGTGGGCAGGGCAGCTGCTATGAAAAGCCATAGGCTGAGTCGGGTGAGAAAAGCAAAGTTTCCAACGGAAAAAGTTTCCCAGTACTGTACTACAAAATTTTATTCTTTATTTGTAAAAGTTGTATAGATTTAAGTGGTTTTAATACACATGTACATCATGAAATGATTACGACACTCAAGCTAATGAACGTGTCCATTACCTCACATAATTACGTAAATACTTACTAGTTTTAAAAAGTGAAAGAGTAACTTTGCAGTGGAAAAGCCCAGCAGCCACAACCTCACTCACAGGATCAAAGTGAACCCCAAATGGGACAAACTGAAATCATAGATGACCAGAAAAGATGCAACTCAAACAATGCAACATTCCCTTTGTGCTCTTACTGCCAAGTGTAAATAACTTTAATCATGAAGCACCATTACTTAAACCAAACTGAGGAACACTGCACAAAACAAAACAAGTCAAAAAGCCCAAAGAACTGCTACAGAATGAAAGAAACTAAAGGGACTTCTAGTTTTCAATTCTGCATGTAAGGAGCAAGAAGTAGTGATTCTGTCTCAATAGTAAGTAAAAAGCTGAACAGGCCAATAAATCAATAACTCTTTTAGAATCCATACAAGGGAAGACACAGGGCAAATTGCTATCCCTCAAATTATGGAGAAAGACAGGAGAATACAGGGAATAAGAGTTCACCAGAGCAGAGACTCACAGGAGGAAACCACTGTGGGAACCAGTACAGGGTAGGAAAACCTTAACTGTTATTGATGAGTTGTTGAATGCTCAGTGAGATGAAAGGATATCCCAACTGAATACGCAGCGTGATTCTGAACAGTCTTTATTTGCAATTAACAATATTATTGTTCAGTTCAGTTGCTCAGTCGTTTCCGACTCTTTGCGACCCCTTGAATCGCAGCACACCAGGCCTCCCTGTCCATCACCAACTCCCAGAGTTCACTCAGACTCACGTCCATCGAGTCCGTGATGCCATCCAGCCATCTCATCCTCTGTTGTCCCCTTCTCCTCCTGCCCCCAATCCCTCCCAGCATCAAAGTCTTTTCCAAGAGTCAACTCTTCGCATGAGGTGGCCAAAGTACTGGAGTTTCAGCTTTAGCATCATTCCTTCCAAAGAAATCCCAGGGCTGATCTCCTTCAGAATGGACTGGTTGGGTCTCCTTGCAGTCCAAGGGACTCTCAAGAGTCTTCTCCAACACCACAGTTCAAACGCATCAATTCTTCAGCACTCAGCTTTCTTCACAGTCCAACTCTCACATCCATACACGACCACTGGAAAAACTTGACTAGATGGACCTAAGTCGGCAAAGTAATGTCTCTGCTTTTGAATATGCTATCTAGGTTGATCATAATTTTTTTCCAAGGAGTAAGCATCTTTTAATGTACAACTGGACAAATCTAAATATGAAGGCTGAGTATTACATGGTACTAATGTAACAATGCTGTTTTCTCAGTTTTGATGATGGTATTGTGGTTATATTGGAGAAACATTCTTGTTTGTAGGAAATATACGTTAAAGTATTTGAGAGTATTAGAGCACCAGACTGGCAACTTCAGTTCAGTTGCTCAGTTGTATTCGAATCTTTGTGATCCCATGGGCTATACAGTCCATGGAATTCTCCAGGCAAGAATACTGGAATGGGTAGCCATTCCCTTCTCCAGAGGACTTTCCCAACCCAGGTCTCCCGCATTGCAGGTGGATTCTTTACCAGCTAAGCTACAAGGAAAGCCCAAGAATGCTGGAGAGGGTAGCCTATTCCTTCTCCAGCATATCTTCCCAACCCAGGAATCAAACTGGGGTCTCCTGCATTGCAGGCAGATTCTTTACCAACAGAGCTATCAGGGAAGCCCCAGCTTAAATAACCCATTTTTGAAATGTGGTAACTGAGGCATCATAGGGGAGAGTACCCTTCTTTTTACACATTATTATCACTTTTACTGTTCTTTCTTCACCTCTTCATAGTTTAATTTAGGCCAAGAATGGCAAAAACGCAGGGTAAAAAAGGGCTATACTCCCCACTATAAATATATCAATATAGCATGATGTTTTAGCCCATGAACTCTAATATGTGGCATATTAGATTTAATCCCAACTTTATCTAATTTGTCTGTTGGTCTTGGGCAAACTATTAGCATTTCTGTGTCTGTTACATTAATGTAAAGACAACTGTCATAATGGCACCCCATAGAGCTTTTGTAAGATCTAATTGATATAATCCAATTAATGTGCTTGTCTCAATGTATGGCACATGGTCTGTGCTAAATTAATAATATTAATATGGTATTTGTATTAGACATGATTAATATATTATAGCACTCTTTTCCACTGATCCCTAGGTAATTGCTTTCAATATAGCTCTCCAAGCAGACCCCTATTAATCCATCACAGCTGCAAATAAGATGCTGTCTATCTTCCATGGATGGTTTTTCAGTAAATGTCGATTAATCCAAAGAAGGACCAAGTGGTTGCATGTTCTAGAAGCACTTACATAACATGCACTGTTCCTCACAATACTAATTTATTCAAGACATTTTTATTGATTGCTTGTCTTCCTATCACTGCTTTAGACCTATTATTCAGTGAGGCAGAGATAAAGATCATCAGAATGTGGTTTAATTGGATTAGGATGGCTGAGGAGGGAGAAACAATAATCAAATTATACAGGATAATAGAAAATAATTAAGAGTTTAGATCAGAATAAGATCAGTTGGGAGCATCTTTTGTTCCCATCTACTGACCTCCTGTTTACAGAACTTCAGTACATAGAGTGAGGAGAGCAAGCAGCCTAAGATCAACCCCTGAAGAGAACCAGTGTTTAAGAAATGAGTACAAGAGGACACCACGAGGGAACTAGAGAGACTACTACACTGGTAGAAGGAAGGCCACTTTTCAGGAAAGAAGGACAGTCGAACAGTGTCCAGTGCTGCTGACTGGATAAGCAAAATAAAGTCCTGGAAAGAATATGTTGGAGTTAATGCCTTGGAAGTCATCAGTGACTTTAATAAACAGAATTTTTCAATAGGGTATTCTGGGTGGGAGCCAGATTTCAATGCTTTTAAGAAGTGGAAAAACAATGTAAGCAATGCCCACAAACAAGCAGGAGTAGGATGTTAAATCTTGAAAAGTTTTGTTAATTTCTAACTTTTGACTTGTTTTTAAAGTGAGAAAGACTAGTGGTTGGCTAGAAGAAGTGAGTAGAGAGAGAGGAAATGGAACTCAAGGCAGGCTTGGTCTTTAGCAGGAAGGAAAGGAAAGAACAGGCATTGACACAGGCGTGCAGGTGTGGAAGAGGAAGTTCAGAGTTTTATTCTGATGGTTTCTATTTGGTTTCTTGGTGAAGTGGGAGGTTAGATCACTTGAAGGGCCATCTTTGGGATCAATATTTGCCTTGGCACATGCTATTTCTTCTGCCTTCAAAAGTTCCTCTTATTTTCCAACCCCTCTTCTCTGGGCTTATATGCCTCCCAGAGGGCGCTAGCAATAAAGAATCTGGCTGTCAAGGCAGGAGACACAACAGACACGAATTTGATCCCGGGGTCGGGAAGATCCCCTGAAGGAAATGGCAATCCACTCTAGTATACTTGCCTGGAGAATCCAATGACAGAGGACTGGCGGGCTACGGTCCACGTGGTTGAAAAGAGTCAGATACGACTGAGCATGCACACACCATATACATGCTCTTATGGCCCCATTCATTGTTCTCATCATGGTCTGTAAGATTTGTGATTATTTTATTAATTTCTTTCTCTCCTAAGAAGGCACTAGCCAAGTCTTTGTTTTGCTTACATTGAAAAAGTCTGGCACATTATATTTCTAGCTCTGAATATAGTAGGGATTCAATTAAAAATTGGATGTGTAAGTGTTTTTAGTTCAAAAAAAGGAGAGCTATTCTAGGTTTAAGAGAAGGAACAAGATTTAGGGTTGTGATAGCAAAGAATGTGAGGAAGAGATGGCTGATCAGGTACGAAAGTAATATTGACCTGGTGTGGTGGTCATTTATATGTTAACTTCACTGGGCAACAGAATTTAGATACTTGGCAAACATTATCCTTGATGTTTCTGTGAGAGAATTTCTGGATGAGACTTACACTTAAATCAATGGACTCTGAGTGAGACTGACTGTCCTTCATATTGTGGATGGGCCTCATCTAATCAGCCAGAGGTCTAAATAAAACAAAAAATCAATCTCCTCCAAGCAAGAAAGAATTCCACAGTGACTTGAATTGAATCAGCAACTTGCCTTGTACAGGCCACTGTACAGATTTTGGATCTGCCAGCCTCCAAATGTGTATGTCACTGTGTACATACACACATCCCATTAGTTGACTATTACACTAGGTAGACTGCTGAACCTAAGTTAATAATGGCATCAATTTTACCTTGCTTTGAGCAGAAGCAGACAATGTCCACAGTCCACCCAGGACTGGGGTTTTGCCAGGTGATATTCCACTGAATGACAATGAAATAATTTCAAGATATTAGTAAGAGAGTAGTGGAAGTATTGGACCCTGGAACTGTTAATAGGTGAGTACGGACTATATACCTAAGTGATCAACTTCAGGAGTGGGACAGTTCTCCTAAAACCCTCTGATCCTATTTCACAACTGACTTCTGATTTTCTCTAGTTTGAATACTTGGTTAGATAACATTGTTACTTGTGTGTCCATACATAAGGCAATATCCAAATAATAGCCACTGCTTACTGAATATACACTGTCTAGGAAACACTTCTGAAAAAGCTTTACGTAGTCAGTCTTTAATCTTCTTCCTTTCTCTCCCTTTCAAACCTCAGCAGGATTTTTTGGTAAAATAATATGAAGAGAATCTCAGTATTATAACACATCAAAGTTATGAGAAGTGGTCCAGATAACAAGAGAGAAATTTGTCCTGTTTATGTTCTGACAAATTAAATGACCTAAGCTTTTATAAGATAAACAGTAAAAGGTACCCAAAGCTCTTCAAAGAGAAAAGCTTTAAAAAGGCAAGTATGAGGCATAATCTTGAGGACATTTCATCTTGTGGCCAGAAGTGAACCAGGAAATTAGGAAGGGAAGGGAAGAGAGGTTTAACCCGAGGGAAAATGAAGGAGGGCAATGAATGGGATGGGACCCTGGACAGCTGTCCAAGATGGTCTCTACAGACTGAAAAGTATCTCAAAGGGAAAAGTAAAGAAACGGCTTGTATTTTCTCTGACTGCCAAGTGGGTTCACTGCTGATTAATGGTAAGACAATTTCCTTTCCAGTAGTAGGCAACACAACCACAATTTTTCAAAATCATTTACTTAACTAACAATTCTACCTCTTACTTTGAGGGAGACATTGTTCTAGGCAAACTACCAATATTAATCCATTTAATCCACACTATTCAATGAAGTATTATTATTATCCCCATTGTACAAACAAGGATGTTCAAAGATATATTAAATACAAATGCTGTACATCACTAAGAAAATGCATTAATATTATTTCTAAATTTTGTTTAGGGTTTGGGGATTAACATATACACACTACACAAAACAGGTAAATAACAAGGACATACTGTATAGCACAGGGAACTCTATACTCAGTATTTTATAATAATATATAATGGGAAAAAATTTAAAAAGTATATATAATTTTAAAAGAAAAATTCTAATTTGTATAATATGCTTGAGAGGGAGGTCTTATTATCTCCACTTACAAATGAAAAGGAAAAAATACTTTTGATTTAAAGAATTAAATAACATTTCCAATCCCATGGACTTGTACTTCCTGTTATGAAGAAATAATAGGGTCAAGAATTACCCTCCCATCAGAAACAACTAGAAAATTAGACAAAACACAGGCAACAACAATTTTTGGTCATTGGATAACAGGTAGTGGAAGACTGTGATCCTTGAGATGAGAAACAAATGACGCTTTTTGCTTGGAGGCAATTTCTATACTAGACTGCAGGGAGGAGAAACCTCTCTGGACAATCTGAATTGAAGAAAGAGATATCAGAGTTTGTAGCGCTCAACAGAGCTAGAATTTGCAGGGCACGGTAGCCACCAGGGTGGAACTATCTAAAATTTGAGAGGTATATTCTTGAGCCTTTGGGTGTTACTAATGGGTGTATATGTTAGGTAAAACCTTATAAAGCACAACAAGTACAATCTTCAGAAGAAAATAATTACCATGAACTTTTAAGCTAAAGAGCATATGCAGGATTGGAAAGCATTCAAGTTTCCACCAGCCACATAGGAGAATACATCAGGCATTCTATTAGAGACCCCTTAAAGAGCCACTTTTATATGTGGAACTAAATTAGTCCTAAAGTAAAGACTACTCTAGACCTGTCAAGAGAGCTTAAGAATAAGACTAGAAAAAACCAAACTCATCTGCAATCAATATGACTGCCTGACAGAGCAAAATCCAAGACGCTTACAAGAAATACATAAAAATCCAGCATACTAAAATATAAAATCACAATGTCTGGCATTCAATTAAAAATACTGCACATATAAGGAAATAGGAAAACACGACCCATACCTAGGAGAATAATGAGTTAATGAGTCAGACAGAGAAATAATGGAGTCAGGCCCTACCCTGAAATAGTACTGCTTCTGAAATCCAGCAAACTAGAGGTACAGTCTGTGGTGAGTTAGTTAACCTTAGTAAGTCTCCACTTTTGTTAAACTGGCATGCTAATAACAGCATGGAAGTTGTAAGAGTTAAAATAAGGTAACATACATAAATTGCCTAGTATTAGCAATTTAATATTTACTTATTTCTTGCCCTTCTGAAGTCCTCTTCCCCCTTCAGTTCATATTTACCTAATATTATGAATTCTTCCTCAGATCGAAACTGAACTAAGATTCCGTATCACTGGCCTCTGATGTCAAATATCTCAGTTTAGGCTTATCAATTCTTCCTTTCCTGAAGCAACATTTGAAGGATTAAAAGAGACAAACACCAGAGAAGTCACTGTAACCTCACAGAGCTTTGTCACATTTGGGGTTCATTAATCTCAGAGTCTCAAGAAGACCTTGGTCGGCTTCACTCCTTGGTAGAGCAAAGAGAAAAATAAACCAGGAGACTATAAAATACTAAAGAGTTGGAACATTTGCCCTTTGACTTCTTAACCCAGCCTACATTTTTTCAAGGCTCTAAGCAACTATCAAGAGACAGAGTTGTCTGAAATCAATACTACTACCTTATATAGCCACCCAAAAGCAGATAATGAAGACTGGTGCCTACCTGGCCCAGAGATCAATGAGTTTGCCGAGTAATGTAGTCTGACCACCTAGCCATACATTTCTTTTGGTATAGGACTGGAAGGATGATGAGTGCAGAGGTTATGACCTAAAGTGGTTCCAGGAAATTCTTAGATTGGTGAGAGTATTATCAAAAGACCAATGAGTTGGTAGGGTATCTAAGTGGTCTATAAATTGCCATGCCAGGAACACAAGTTCACCTGAATTTTAGGTAAAAATACTCTTTGTAGGCTAAGATAAGAAGTGTTGTCTCAAGTAAACAATGTGCTCCTCTAAATAAATAAACTAAAAACGAAGACAAGATATTGCAACTTAAAAATCTCACTAAAGGTGTAGTAGTAGATTTGCAAAGTTCTTTATGAAGGCTGAAAATTTATGCCTAGAACATGGAGGCAGAAACACTGAACAGATTTACTTAAATTCAGTTTCAATTTTCTAGGCTTAAGTTCTTATTAACATTGGGTCAATTTATCTTCATAATCAACTTCCTGAGGGCACCTCAGTTTCATCCATCTATCACTGTCAAACTGCACTGCATTGCAGGTGGATTGTTTACCAGCCGAGCCACCAGGGAAGCAACCTGGTAAGTCAGGAAAGCAAATCTGTGTGGCCTTGGGTCACATGTGAATGCAAGATGAGGAAGGTCATTCTAAAGATGTAAAACGGGGAGACTGCTTCCCCAGGGTGGCCCCTCTGGAATTCAAGACGAGATGCCTTAGAAATGGTAACGCAGAGCCAACAACAGGTAGCAACTGGGGCGTGGGTGGAGCAAACTGGAACAATGACAGGGTCTTTGATAAGCATCTTGTGTGGCGACAGTTCTCCCCTTTGGGGTAGAAATAAAGGTTTTATAAAAAGTCTTCAGACTCAGAAACAAATGTCCTCTTTGTCACTGTGACTGGGTAGCAAATACAGCCAGGTCATAAAATGAAACCACTGATTAGCCTTGGGAATATAAATGGAGACTCTTCCTGCTCATCTCACCCATCCTGAAAGTCAGAACAAGACTAAGATCACCCTGAAATGAACTGACTCCCCTGCTGGTGGTGTACTGATACTTTCAAAATGGTTCAGTTACACCAATTTCTGACGTCCTTAGGATTTTTTTTTTAGTATGCATCAGTATGCATAATATATTTTTTCACTTTTTAAAATTAAATTTTATTGGACTATAGTTGCTTTGCAATGTTGTGTTAGTTTCTGTTGTACAGCAAAGTGAATCAGCTATATGTTTATATGTATATCGCCTCTTTTTTAGGTTTCCTTCTCAGGACTCATAATACTATGTACAAGGCAGAAAATAGCATTTTAAAAGAAAGCATCTTATATCATAGAGGGGGGAAAATGGACACTATGAAATACTGCCAGTCAGCTGTTACTGGGATAGAGAGTTGAATATAACATATTGTACTACTACAACTTTGAGGTTATTTGGAGGAATTTCAGAAACCAAGGAAACACATTATTTTATGTTCATCACATGGACTTTTAAAAAACATATAATTTTGTATCATAGCTCATGGCCACATTTTTTGTATTTTCACATTACCATCCCACACAGTTTACGAAAAATATTGCTTTTTTATCCCCAAAGAAGGGTATGAGGCTAAAAACTATAGTACTTAATTTTAGATTTTAGTAAAATTGAACTTTTCCATCTCTAATTCATGTCTACTTAGCCATAATTAGAAAATCACACACTGATGTGAAAAGAAAAAGTGCAGATATGTATGGTGGGGGAGAAGTAAGGCAGGAGACCAAGGGCATGAAGATGGGCAATAGGTACAAAGCATTTTGTAATTCACTAAGTATAGGCACAACCACTCTTCTAAATAAGAAAAGCAATCAATTTTCTGAAAGCCTAAACATTTTATATTAGACTTATTAATTTTAAAATTATTAATAATTAAGGACTTCCCTGATGGCTCAGATGGTAAAGAATCCGCCTGCAACGTGGGAGACCTGGGCTTGATCCCTGGGTTGGGAAGATCCCCTGGAGAAGAGAATGGCTACCCACTCCAACATTCTGACCTGGAGAAATTCCATGGAGAGAGGAGCCTGGCAGGCTACAGTCCATGGGGTTGCAAAGAGTTGGACACGAGTGAGTGACTTTCACTTTTATTTTCAAGCTAAAGAAGACCACTGGTTCTTGGACTCAATGGAACAAAGATTTTGCAAGTTAAAGCTAGGAGAGCTACTGCTAAAATGAAATAATGGCAAGCATTTCTCAATGCATATACAATAAGTTAATGAACAGAGTTTTCTAAATTGTAAGCATCTTCATCATAAACTGGTCTTAAACCAGTAGTGTGGGCAGTGATTTATCTTGATATCTCAAGGTGGTTTCTGATTTGTCCATAATGTATAATTAAGGTTGTCATAGCAGTAATTCATGAAGTTCTTATAATAACACCATGACTCCTCCACATGTTCTCTCCCTTAAAGACATTAGAAAACAATAGCCTAAGACCACTGAGCTTAAATAAATAAAGAGAAAGGTACCCAGGCATCTTTCTGTGCTTCAAACAAAATGAGGACTCTGGCTGTTGTCTGTGGAAAAGAAGAGGCTGGCCCATTAGGCAAAGTTGATATCCTTGGCCATCTTTTCAAAGGATGAAGTATCAGTAAGTACTACACAGTTAATTTTGAGACTTTTCTGGAAGGCAGTGCTGTCATTAATCACTCTTGATGTTCCTCCTAAAAGGAACTTGTTTTTTAAGTACTTGTTACTTCTTCAAAATCTAGACAGTGAGGGTTTGATATGACCTACTTAATGAAAATTGTCACTTTAACAAATACTTATTGACTGCCTGTCAATAACAGCAGTGATATTTAGATACTCTTCACTTGATTCCTAAGAGACTGGTTTTGATTTTTACATCAGTGTTTTTCTAAATCATCACTCCTCTTGGCCTTCCTGTGAGAAAAATTAAGTTGTTAGCTTTCAGATTCTCTTGTAATTTTGCCATCTTTTAAGAGGAACTGGAGAATTAAACCCCCAAACCAACATACATCAACAAGGAATTACAAATATTAGCTAACAGCAAGAGAAATGCCATAGAAGATTTTGCATATCAGCACACTACTTGATTACACTCAGTCCATTAATGCTTAAAAAAATTAAAGGAATGCTAAACTCTTTCTGGCTATAGCCATAAAAGGATGTTTTCAGCACATGAAGAAAAGTGGAAGATGAGATTAAATTAGGAACAGGCTATTTTTCTATGGGGCATACCATTTGCTGATATGTATGTAATACTCTGTATTACATAACTTCAGAATTAAATCAAGGTTGAAAGGTTTTGGAAATTCACAAGATATTAGACTTGACTTCTTTAATCTAGAAAAGCCTTTTCTTCCTATGATTTCTTTAACTCAATCACTGAACAGTATTTTTGAGTTTAGCATTAAAAGATCTGATCTAAAGCAGAACATGAAGAGTTCCAGTCTCACACATACTTCAGAGTTTATTCAAAATTCTTGACAGCAATGATGAAGGATGGTAAGAGAGAGGACAAACACCAGAAAATGGGAACTGATGTGGGTTATATCATGAAAAGATGAGGAAAAGGAAAGACAAGGAATCTTTAAGGGTTAAGACTTTTTGGAGTATCTGCATACTTAAATCTTGCAAGTGTGTGAAGTCCCATAAATAGGTGGTTTGATGAACAAAGTTCATTATGACATAGAGGAGAAATAGAGGAAGGGAAAGCCAAGAATTGGGGATATGTTTTTTCACCAATAAAATTATTTTAGTGTTTCCATCAGTGTGATTAGGATATATTAGAGTAGGAAAATAATTCTCAACTTTTAAGCATATGTAGATACATTAATAATATTCAGTCCTGGCATTTGGTGAGTGTAAGCAGACATTCCTCACACCCTTTATGAAGAGACCCTCTGCCCACAATGTCTATGTCCTAGGTAGCCACGTGTGTTTATTTAGAGATGATTGGATCAGAGATGGTATGTGACACAAGAACTGCCTCCACTAGAACCCTATGTTGTGGTCAGGTACAAGGAGAGCTGAACCCATCAGCTTCTCACTCTTGGGAATTAGAACTGGGATACTGGAGACCCTGTTACAATTAACAGTGGAAGGGGAAGCTAAAAGGTTGTGACGCAGACAGTCTGTAGGAGCAGGTGGTGGCACTCACATAGCAGCCCCTTCTAAACCAAAGCTATGAGAAAGAGAAAAATGAGTAATTAGAAAAGCGTTGGAGCAGACTCTTGAAGAGTCCCTTGGACTGCAAGGAGATCCAACCAGTCCATCCTAAAGGAAATCAGTCCTGATTATTCATTGGAAGGACTGATGCTGAAGATGAAACTCCAATACTTTGGCCACTTAATGCAAAGAACTGACTCAATGGAAAAGACCCTGATGCTGGGAAAGACTGAAGGCAGGAGGAGAAGGGGAGGACAGAGGATGAGATGGTTGGATGGCATTACTGACTCAATGGACATGAGTCTGGATAAGCTCCGGGAGTTGGTGATGGACAGGGAGGCCTGGTGTGCTACAGTCCATGGGGTCACAAAGAGTCAGACATGACTGAGCGACTGAACTGACTAAACTGCGAAAAGTGTACTGAAGAAGAAAATGGGAGTAGACTTTCAGAGGGAACAGGAAGCCATGAGCAATACACACAGGATATGACAGGTGAAGAAAAGGGCATTCCCTTATAGCTGCTTTGACTCTTTGACATTGTCTAGTTGCAGTCATGAACCCTTACACTGGACCCCTTCTCCCTGAGGTAACCTGAGACTCTAACCCTTGAAATCGGTAGAGCTTAACCACATCAGTAGCTTATATAATAAAGCACTCCCCAAATGCCTGGGCAAGGAAATGAGCTCTCACTGAGCAGATGGCCTGCAGCAACTGTAGTGTTTCCATATGTGTGTTTTATAACTTAATAAAAGGTGATCCCTTGGAAGTACTTTGTACATTACACAACAATTGATAACCATCATGGCAAATTCATCAAACGTATTATATGTGTAAGGTTTTGTACTAGGTAATGTGAAGACATACACGAAGTAACACAGGCATTCTCCCTTCACAAAGCACTCTTAGGAGTCTCTGACTAAACTTATAACACCTCTACCTTGGAATGTAATTCTTTGATCATTTTCTATCTAAATCAGGTTCCCTTGTCATGTTTCCATATGCAAAAAAGTACTACCCTATCAGTTTCCCTGGTAGCTCAGCTGGTAAAGAATCTGCCAACAATGCAGGAGACTCTGGTTCGATTCCTGGGTTGGGCACTCCAGTATTCTTGCGCTTCCCTGGTGGCTCAGACAGTAAAGAATCCTGCAATGCAGGAGACCTGGGTTCGATCCCTGGGTTCGATCCCTGGGTTGGGAAGATCCCCTGGAGGAGGGCATGGCAACCCCTCCAGTATTTTTGTCTAGAGAATCCTCATGGACAGAGATGGCAGGCTACAGTCCAAGGGCTCACAAAGAGTAGGACATGTCTGGGTGACTAGCACACATCATAATCAAACTTGTAACAGGTTATCTCTTTCCTTAAACTCCAAGCCATGGCAAGGTACTGACTATGTATCTGGTACATGATATGTGGTTAGTAAGTACTAAATGATGAATAAAAACTGAGAAAGTCTAGGCTAAGACACAGAAGGTTGGGTACCAGAATTCTGTAATTCTCATAAAACTGCTAGAGTTTTTATACTCACTGAAGGCAGTGATGCAGAATCATTAAATTTAGGGAAACTATTCATCTATAGATGCTAGTGATTTTCATTATAAAAGATGGGTTTTCCAGAAATAGACTTAGATAGCAAACAAATTTATGCTTCAGTTCAGTTCAGTTGCTCAGTGGTGTCCGACTCTTTGTGACCCCATGAACCGCAGCATGCCAGGCCTCCCTATCCATCATCAACTCCCAGAACCCACCCAAAACCATGTCCATCAAGTCAGTGATGCCATCCAACCATCTCATCCTCTGTCATCCCCTTCTCCTCCTGCCCTCTATCTTTCCCAACATCAGGTCTTTTCCAATGAGTCAGCTCTTCGCATCAGATGGCCAAAGTATTGGAATTTCAGCTTCAACATCAGTCCTTCCAATGAACACCCAGGACTGATCTCCTTTAGGATGGACTGGTTGGATCTCCTTGCAGTCCAAGGGACTCTCAAGAGTCTTCTCCAACAACACAGTTCAAAAGCATCAATTCTTCTGCACTCAGCTTTCTTTATAGTCCAACTCTCACATCCATACATGACCACTGGAAAAACCATAGCCTTGACTAGATGGACCTTTAATGGCAAAGTAATGTCTCTGCTTTTCAATATGCTGTCTAGGTTGGTCATAACTTTCCTTCCAAGGAGTAAGCATCTTTTAATTTCATGTCTGCAATCACCATCTAGAGTGATTTTGGAGCCCAGAAAAATAAAGTCAGCCACTGTTTCCCCATCTATTTGCCATGAAGTGATGGGACCAGATACCATGATCTTCGTTTTCTGAATGTTGAGCTTTAAGCCAACTTTTTCACTCTCCTCTTTCATCAAGAGGCTCTTTACTTCTTCTTCACTTTCTGCCATAAGGGTGGTGTCATCTGCATATCTGAGGTGATTAATTCAATCTTGATTCAAGCTTGTGCTTCCTCCAGCCCAGCGTTTCTCTGCATGTAAGTTAAATAAGCAGGGTGACAATATACAGCCTCGACGGACTCCTTCTCCTATTTGAAACCAGTCTGTTGTTCCATGTCCAGTTCTAACTGTTGCTTCCTGACCTGCACACAAATTTCTCAAGAGGCAGGTCAGGTGGTCTGGTATTCCCATCTCTTTCAGAATTTTCCACAGTTTATTGTGAACCACACAGTCAAAGGTTTTGGCATAGTCAATAAAGCAGAAATAGGTGTCTTTCTGGAACTTTCTTGCTTTTTCCAAATGATATAGCAGGGAGAGGGTGGGGAATAAATTAGGAGTTTGGGACTATCAGATACACACTACTATGTATAAAATAATGAACAAAAAGACCTACAATATGGCACAGGAAACAATCTTGTAATAACCTATAATGGGAAATAATTTGATAAATATATATATATATATATATATATATATATATATAACTGATTATATATACACAGATAAAATGAATCACTTTGCTATATACCTAAAACTAACAAAACACTGTAAACGAACTGTATTCTTTTTTAACTGGTTTAATTTTTTAGTCTGTGGCCTTGTTACCAGTTAAATTTTTACCTTCATTTTTTTCTTTCTTTTTCATTCTGAAGTGCTGATTCTTCTAAGATTAAAAACTGATCTTCCTCAAATTATTTCCTTTCTCTTTCTCCTCACCTCTCTCCCCAAAATACAGCGATAGAGTCAACATATTTTTTAACGGCTAGTCACTGAAGTGTACTATATGGATATCTTACAGTTTCAGAAATCAGGAAAGATTTGCAAGTGAAAAGGCAGGTGAGAAAACACGGGCAGATACCATCTTGGTCACAGAAATTCCAAGTGCTCTTCTAGAAATTCTTTTAACAGCCAGGTAATTAATTTGGAATCAGCATGTCAAGCAATTCATTTTTCAGCAATTAGATAGAACATATTTCCAAAAAATGCAAACTATGAAGGTGGCCTGCTTCCCAGTAATACATCATCTTCCTGTAATGCCATCCCAGTTTTGTTTCCTCACACACGCTTGATGATCTCCTCAGGACACATCTTTTTGGACCTCTAGAATTTTAATCTCAAATTAAGCAAATTATCTTTGCTGACATTTTCTAATTTGCAAATTCTCATGACATACACAGGCACTGTAAGGCAAATCTCCCAGTGGCATCATCTGATTTAAGACTTTGAAGGCTCTCCAGACTATTTAAGAAAGGGTATCTGCTTTTGTTGCATAAACACAGGTGATGTGCCTGCTCTGTCAATGGAAACTACCACTTTTGGGCACTAAGAACCCTTTTATCTGAAAAAAAGACCAAACACCTAGCCTCAAATATTTGCTCAACTGGATATTCAACATATAAATGGACTTTCTTCAACTCAGTTCAGTCACTCAGTCGTGTCCAACTCTTTGTGACCTCATGGACTGCAGCACACCAGGCTTCCCTGTCCATCACCAACTCCCAGAGCTTACTCAAACTCATGTCCATCAAGTCCGTGATACCATCCAATGATCTCATCCTTTGTTGTCCCCTTTTCTCTTTCTGCCTTCAATCTTTCCCAGGATCAGGGTTTTTTCAAATGTGTCAGTTCTTAGCATCAGGTGGCCAAAGTATTGGAGTTTCAGCTTCAGTCCTTCCAATGAATATTCAGGACTGATTTCCTTTACGATGGACTGGCTGGATCTCCTTGCAGTCCAAGGGACTCTCAAGAGTCTTCTCCAACACCACAGTTCAAGAGCATCAGTTCTTCGGTGCTCAGCTTTCTTTATAGTCCAACTCTCACATCCATACATGACCACTGGAAAAACCATAGCTTTGACTAGACTGACTTTTGTTGGCAAAGTAATGTCTTTGCTTTTTAATATGTTGTCTAGGCTGGTCATAACTTTTCTTGCAAGGAGTAAGCGTCTTTTCATTTCATGGCTGCAGTCACCATCTGCAGTGATTTTGGAGCTCCCTCAAAATAAAGCCTGCCACTGTTTGCACTGTTTCTCCATCTATTTCCCATGAAGTGATAGGAGATGCCATGATCTTAGTTTTCTGAAT
Organism: Budorcas taxicolor; assembly: GCF_023091745.1. NCBI lineage: Eukaryota > Metazoa > Chordata > Mammalia > Artiodactyla > Bovidae > Budorcas > Budorcas taxicolor. The sequence continues at coordinate 25,702,789 of NC_068917.1, read as the reverse complement.
GTTGAGCTTTAAGCCAACTTTTCCACTCTCCTCTTTCACTTTCATCAAGAGGCTCTTTAGTTCTTCCTCGCTTTCTGCCATAAGGGTCGTGTTATCTGCATATCTGAGGTTATTGATATTTCTCCCAGAAATCTTGATTCCAGCTTGTGCTTCTTCCAGCCCAGCATTTCTCATGATGTACTCTGCATATAATTTAAATAAGTTACCAGTTGGGCTTTGCTTTCGAAGATACAACATGTATTATCTTTAGATCAGGGAAACAGTAGTAGTTCCTGACAATAACTAAGTATACAATCATATATGCAATGCACTGGCAAAGTCTATTAACACTCAAAACTAAAATTTTCTTCATCTATGAATAATACACAAATTTCTCAGTTTGGACCACGCTTTGAGGAGACTTTAGGAAACATCTCACCCAATCCATAAAGTTCTCCCCTGCTGCTCCAGAACAGGTATTTGCTTACCTACACTTCCATTTTCCAAAATCTGGGTATGCAGGCAACTCTTCCACAATCTTTGCTATATACACTTATCATCATAAATATAACATTTTAAAATTCTTAAAACGTTAAAACAAATTTACTTTCAAAAGGAAACTCTAACATGTATTTTTCTAATATACATTAAATAAGTACATAAAATGTTTATATGAAAATAAAACACATTATCTAAGTGTCAGTGAAACTAAAAGTAGTACTCTGGTCTGTTTCAAGACACATGTGACCAGAACAGGAAAGCCACTGTAGCGGGTACTCTAGCTGTCTTTTTTGCCTCTGCATTCCCAGGTGAGCAGAGCTGTTAGTTTTGCTGCTATAGATATACTGACAAATAATGAGACCTTATGATTTAAAATGTTATAGCCAGGTTTATAATAAAATGTTTCAATTTTATTAAAATTTCAATCATTTCAAAAGCAAACTTTTACATGGATAAAGGGAGAAAGGGAATGTTGGAAAGAATTTATAAACAGTATCTTAGGACTTCATATGACTTCATCCCATTTCTGAAGCAGTTTCTTAATTTGAACTTCATAATAAGCCAATGTGATAAGAGAAATGTATAGGAGTCATAGAATTATTATTATCATTATTTGAAGGTTGGTAAGATAAACCAGTGTTAAAACACAATAAGAGAAGCTGGATCTTTCTTCAAGATAAAACTAACTACAATATCACCTTTTTTTTCTTTTTTGATTGGAATTAGTTAGCAAATAAGTGATTCAGACTGAATGAGAACAAACTTCTGCCTTTTAACTCAAAATCACAATTTTTAGGCGATTTTTAAATTGGACAGTAACAACATAAAGCAACAAAACATTTAACAAAGTCTAAATTACTACTGAAAATCAACTACTTTCTTTGTAGACTGTCTTCCAACTTGCCTACATGCTTAGTTTGCACAGCTGTATTTTTTTTTCTCTTTCTACTGTATCATATAGTCTTCTACGATTACCCCAATTTACAAATAAGGTAACAGATCAAATGATCTGTCCAAATTCATATATACAGTTAGAAATAACAGAACTGAGATTAGAACCAAGGTCTTTTCGCATATTATGAAGTTCTATTACACCATATTGTCTCAGAGAGAAAAAGAGGTCTCCATTTTTTAAAAAAGTACGCAAAAGTCTAAATTTAAGCAATAGGTCAATTAAGATGTAATCCTTTAGTTTATAGAAAGATTACCACCATAGAAGTCCTATAAATGTTGAAAATTTCCCCTCTGCATTATCAGACTTAGTCTCTAGCCTCCAGGAGCTCACATATCATTTGCAATGTAACAGAAATCTTAGAGAAGAATGTATATTTAGAGGCATAGGATTTTGGTCAATATCAAGTCAATTGGAAAAGAAAAAAACATCTTGGAAACTGTAACGAGATCCAGCGGAGAAAAAATAATTGAAGTTAAAAACAAGCCCACAGAAGCACATCTGCAGCCGACGGTGCTCCTGTACGCAGTTATATGGCCTGTTTATATAAGAAACCTCAGGGTATGAAGCACAATTACAAAACACTGCTCCAGTTTTCCATAAGCACAGATGCAGGGGGAAAGCAGGCTGCTTTCATGACCATGCCCAAGTTCCATGCTGGAAATTGCATATATTTTAAAAAATCTGCCCTGTGGCTCAGGATTTAAGACAAATGTTCTCGAAATATGGTACACTGTCAGACTGCATCAAGAAAAGGTGCTTGTTAAAAATGAAGATTCCTGAGTCTCAATGAAGACTTATTAAATCAGAATGTCCAGGGGATGGTTTGGCACCCGTTTTTGTTTTGTTTTTTTTTTTTAAACAAGCTCTCCCAGTGATTGATAATCTAACAACAAAAGTTTAAAAACCACTGATTTGAGGAGATATTGGATACTTCAGAAAATTAATGTTTTTGCCTCTCATTTTGATGTTCCTAGAGCCCAAGTTTTGTCCCCCCCCGCCCCGCCCCCGCCATGATCACTTAAAATCAATCACAGTTTGGGTGTTTATTGAATTACAGTAAAACACCTTAAGATGTTGAGGAGTCATCTCAGTGAGCTTAGGGTTCATTTCCATCACAGATCCAGCTCATCAACGGTATTCACATCAAGGGGGTAGTGGATATCTTTCAATGGATGTAGATGAGTATAACAGAACTCTGAGAAAGGTAGAAACAGCCCAAACAAGCTCACAAAACAAGTTCTGAGAACTGAGTTACGGGTTTAAAAAAAAAGTATTATACAACAGCAGTTCCTAGAATAGACAGAATGTCCTAGCCTATTGATTCTGCATCCATTTTCTTTACTAGCAAGATAAAGAATGAGTAAGGTGAGGTGGATCTCTGATTTTAGCTACAGCTATTGTGTGGATTCTTAAAAGAATGAATGGATAGTTGTCCGTCGTATCTATTTTTATTCCAGGTGCAGTGTAAGTAAACATTCTAAGTTTGGGGGTAAAATAAGTCACGGGCAATAGTAGCTTACATAATGATCCTCGAGGGCTGGCTGCTCTGTGCATTTATTTCTGGCTGATAACTTGAAGAATTCAAAGAACAAAAAGAGGTGATAAATACACAAACCATCAATACTGAGATGATAAATCCGTACATAGTTCAGGTTAGGAAAGCAGCATAATATTACTTAAGTTACTTATACTGAATTTATAAAATGTCTCTCATCATCTTCACATATCAACAGAACTTTTACAAGACTTGAAGACTAAAACTGCCATACTTTGTATATTTTTGTTAAGTTCACAGCTGAGATTACTATACTCTGAGGTGGCAAGACAAAAATGTATAATAAACACTTTCTGGATGTTGTAGTCATAATACCAAAAGTAACGATAAATAAGTCACAAGTAGTGACTGTTATTTTATTTCTTGGAAAAGCATCAAAATCAAAATAAAATTAAGTTTATTAAAAGCAGAACTTTTTTTTACTAAAACGTCAATGCTTAAAAACAGGATCACCAAGCAGCATTTACCACATATTTTTATTCTGTTAAGTGAATCTGTGAAAGTTGCTTTTAAAAGAGATCCACAGCCAATGAGCAACACTAGAAATACAAGAAGTTAGAGGAGTGAGAACCAAACCAGAGAGGAGAAGAATCTGAGACACTGGACAATGAATTCCTTGGCTTTTCAGAACCTCTATCTCTCAAGAGAAAAGCCCTCGTGTTTTGGCAGAACACTTCCACACATCCCATGGCTGACCACCTGTTTCTAGCTAGAGAAAAGTTAACTTTTCTTAGTAGTAAAATAAAATTTGTTGCGTGTCTACTACAACTACTACATATACGTCAGGAGTTTTAGACAGTCACTTTTTAGACACAAAGAAAGAACCATCTGGCTAAAACATCTCATTTCTTTGTCTTAGGAATCCTGAAGGGTTAGTAATATTATCTTCAATTTACAATTGAGAAAATTCTAGTTCAAAGGTTAAATGACTGTCCGAGAACACGAGTGGTGAGATTCGAACCTAAGTTTTATTCTGAAGCCCATGCTTTCCCCACTATCATGTGCTGATTTCCACAAGTCTATGGACCCAATGATAGACACAGTCATCCCTCAGTATATGGGGGGCAGGGACTGATTCCAAACTCCATGGATACTCAAGTCCCTTATATAAAATGATGTAATACAGTTAGTGCTCTGCATTTTCATGTTTAATCAACTTTGGATCAAATTTCAGTCTGAATATGGAGGACTGACTCTATGCTGGGACTGTTTAAAGGAGTTAGATTTGCAAGCCCAGAAGGGTTTTACCAAAAGCATTCATAATGGGAAGAGATTAACATCTTTCCTGCAAAGAAAGTCAGGATGGAGTCTCAAATATATGTATTAAGGGCTTACCATGTGTCAGGGTCTGGGAATACTGTGGTTGATCAAGACACAGGGTCCCTAACCCTCAAGGAGCTTACAATCTAATGAGGGAGATAAAGACACTTAACCAGCGAACAGGTGTGTTTCAGACAGTGATCAATGTTTTGAAAACATAGGGCAGGATGCAGGCAAGTTGGGAATGTGACAGCTGTTGAAGAGTGTGGTCAGGGCAGGCTTCCCTGAGGAAGCAATGTTCTTGTTAAGACCCAAGTGAAGAGGAAGAGGCAGGAACATCCTGGATGTGTTCAGAGATCAGCCAGAAAGGCCAGCGAGGCTAAAATGAAGAGACTCAGGGCATGGCAGGTGGGTCAGGGAGGTGAGTGGGGCTGCATCCTGGCAACCCACATCCAGGGAAGGGCACGCCTCCAGAGCACTGCATGGGGTGGGGGGGCGGCATGCAGGTGGCCATGGCTGCTTTCGGACAAGAGAGATGGCAATATGTTGGCATAGCAGGTTCACAGTTCAACAGCTATGCCAGCATCTTGCCTCCTCTCCAGTTCCAAGTTACAGGAGCAACACCAAGACTCTTCGGCGTTTTGCTTTTCCAAAATCTTCCCTTCCACCTGAGGGAGGAAAAGCACACCTGTTAATCGAAAATGCAAACTGGTTTCTGAATATTACAGCACAAGTCTTAGAGCATCCAATTTTGAAGATATAGTTTAAGCATAGGAAGGTTGTGGCCTAGTTTCTTTTTTTCCAAGGCCTTTGATCTAAAATGAGCCCTGAGAATATTTACTGACTGCTTATGAGACAACAGGGGTGGTGGGGAGGAATTCTGACAAAAATTTTAAGCCAGTAAAGTCTAAAGTTGATGACAGTTAATTATAGGTGATTACCACTATATCTACAGCCCAAGGTACATTCCAGTGGCTCTCAGTACAGTTTTATTTTTTATTCTAATAACTCTATTGGTCAATTCCTGCCACTTAGATGTACTCAAACAATAACAAACTGTCACCATGCGAGGTGTAGCTTACTGCTTTATGTACTCTGAAAAATGGCCGCTCTGAGCCAATAACTACCAGCTGGGAACGTAATCCAGTAGTGTATTTGCAAAAGCACCACTCTATGTGCAAAGATGTTCACTGAAACACTGTTTTTAATAGCCAAAGAACTAGAAACAACCTGAATGTCCATCAACATGATTGATATTAGCTAAATTATGACTTATATTATGATATAGTCTCATGATCATGTATTTTATCATTCTTACAAAAGATCATAGCGTAAAAATAATGATGTGGTGTATGAGAACTTTTGTGTAAGTGAAAAAGTATGCATAATCACATACATAGCCTGGGGTGTACATATAAATTTCTTCTTGAAGGGTACATGAATGCTTTATTATTTTAAATAATGTTTATTATTTTAAAAGTAATCAGATGACAGCATTATTTAGTTTTCTTATTTATATACATTTCCAATATTATTTACCAAAAAGTGAACCTAAGCTACACCCACGTAAAGATAAAACATTCAACTGCACAGTGCTACCAAGGTACAGCTAAGAAAGAACCATGCTCACTTAAACTTGATCAATATCTATTGCATTTGCCAGAAACAAAGCTCACTGTTTCCTAAGTCTGAAGCTAGGTGTATATATACACATGTTCTCTCACACATGTGCGCTCTGTGGTATGCATTTCTAGTGGGAGGACAGGAGGTAATGAGGGTTCTATTGCACAAGACCCTGTAAAAACTGTCCTGGGGCTAGGGAACTGGTGGAAGAGGTACTAACTGAAATTCTGAAATTCTAGATTACAATTCAAGTTGACTATGATCTATTAATGTAAAGGTATTTAGGAATTTTTGGTTCATCAAGCACAGAACATTAGTTCAAAATTAATGGTAAATACAATACAGATTAGGTTACAAAATGTACCACTGAATCAAGAAGATTTAATTAATTCAATTTTCTCCCCAAAGCTTAGTTTTTTTAAGAATATTCCTAATACTCATAATTCAGAGGCAGATATAGATTAATCATTTTAGAAGGAACACACAATGCATTTGAAAACAATAATTCCCTGTGACTTCTTCAGATTCATCCTGCACATGCAAAAGAAAACTGAATGTCAGTAACTATCTGATGTACCAGTCACATACAGCAGATACCTGAGAATTCATACAGGCTGCTTTAAATGAAGATCACTTCAAGGGAAAGATAGGATGATATAATAACTTGTCCTATATTCCTCTTATTTACCTGCATTTTTTTAAAACAGGAAGAAATTTACTTCTGTAAGTTCTCAAATAATTGCTCAATTTATAATTTAAAAGTCTAGAACATGGGCATGTCCTTCTCCTGTTAAAGAAGCTGCTGTTTTTAAAAGTTGGGTCCTTTTGCTAATTTCTCTGATGTATCCAGGGAATACGGCTTCCATCAAACACAGGCAACAGGTACCTCCTCACCACATACACCTTAGACAAATTTCTTGCAAAAATACAGCCTAACCATGTATTATGTTACAACTGGAAAGCAGGAAAAATATCATGGGTACCTGATTATAGCCTTTAGCAGTTAAGGTTAAACTCTGAAAAATACTGTCAATAAAATACCCTGGAGAAAATGCAGGCCCTGTTTGTTTTTTCCCCTAAAAAAAGGAAAAAAAAAATGTTTAAAAACACCTCAAACCTCCTAAACCTTTCAGTAGTAAAATTAACAAAATAAAAGTTTAAATTATGGAATTTTCAAACTATTTTAACTAACTTTAAATTCATTTAAATGAATAATCTGATCTGATTTTGTAAATAACTGATTTACAAGCACTCTGGCAGCAGATCCAGCACGTCTCCGACATGAGGGGGACAGGAGGCAGTTAGCTACACCAGCTCCAATTAGTACTCAGATATAAAAAAATGAGAACAACTCAATCACAGAAACCAAAAGAAAACTGTATAACTAATACTCAATGTGGTTTTTTTTCTTTTTTCTTTTCCAGAGCTGGAATACAGTCTACTTAACGCTTCATTAAAAGAAAAAAAAAAGGTTTCTAAAAATGGCTGGAGGTGGAGGGCTGATTATGTATAAAGAGCTAGAATGCCCTATTTTTCAAGTACAGTATTACGGAAAAATTTGTGGTCCAATCAAGAACATCACTGTGGAGAAAAAATAACATTCAGTCAATGTGTTGGTATTGCTTTTGGGAACAGACAACTTGACAGGATGTGCTTAAAGCTACTCCCCAATTGATAGAAGCCAGATGTGTGTCTGCCCTGCATCTGGGGAAAAGTCATACATATATATAATTACATATACATTTATAGTTATGTATATTTAATTATATATGATTATATATAATGATATATAAAAACCAGACTATATAAACATATGTAACTAAATATAAATAAATAAAAGCATATATTTTAATTTAGAAATATTAACAAAACACAACTGAATATCTCTATCAAGCATCAGAAACAACCCCCAAGATGTAACCACTAAATTAAAGAGGAACTGGCAGAAACAGTTGGGTTTTTATTGCTTGCCCTCCCCACCAGCCTCTGGCTTTCCTGCTGGGAGATCTCATTCACCCCTCTGCCATCCCCTCCCACCACACACACACAGACTGTGGCACCTACCAGGCTTGTTCTCCACCTCCCCCAATTACAGTCCTCCATCCACTCCAAACTGCCTTTCCTCTTTGTGTAAGTTCTCTGTGGGAATAAGAAGAAATCTGTCCCTTCCTTATACTGCAAATGGTTCAAAGGCTTAAGCTTTCAAGGGGACCAAACTTCTTTAGGAGATGAGTATTATACACAATTAGTTTTTAGAAGATATGGAAGATGGTTTTAATAGGGGGATCATTATCCTACAACTTCTTGTATAAAGTAGGCCAAGATTAAATCAATTACTCTTCTCCCAAATTCATATAAACACAGTGAGAAAGGAAGGTGTGGGGAGGAGGAAAGAAACAACTCTCCTGAGGAAATGGTATGTACTTTTACATTGTTCCCCTATTTAATCCTCAGAAAGGTGGGTTGTAGTGGGTATTATTAACCTCTACAAAAGACTGAGCTGAGGCTGAGAAAGTTTAACTATCTTAAATAAACAGCCCAAAGTGAATCTACCAATAATTCCGTTACTTAAACATTTGTTGGGCATCTATTATATGCCAAGCCATATGCTAAAGACAGACCGTTTGTCCACAGTGAGTTTCCGAAGTTGGGGGAGGGGTAAAACTTTATATATTTCAACTTAGTTTGCTAAGTCCTATGATCAAGCTACACACAAAGTATACTAAGAGAAAACATGGCATTGCGACAGATTACAATCATGGCCCCAATTCTCCCTGTATTCACATCCTGGCCATGTAACTCTGCAGTACCCCATTCTGACTCAAGCTACGTTAACAAGATAGGATGCAAGCAGAGCTTAAAAAGTACTGTGAGACTAGGCTTGCTTGCTCTCTCTTGAGCCTTAGCCATCCCCATGAAAACATACCCAGGCTGCTCGACTGAAAAATCAGGAACATAGAGCAAAGCCTCCCTGGCTGTTCCAGCCAAGGGCAGCTAAGATCAGCCAACAGCCTGCCAACCCTGACATGTGGGCATGCGCAACCAAGATGAACAGAGGTGCTTAGGTGACCATCCCTGATATGACAGCAAAGAAACACTTCTGCTGAACTCCTCTGGATTTTTTTTTTTTTTTGGTTGTTTGCTAGGTGGTAGTATTGTCTGATGACAAGTGACATAAATAATGATTATGTGTCTGGGTCAAAATTATCGTGAGAGCAGTGCATGCCACATTTCTTTGAACGGTTCATTTCACTAAAGGCATAGCAAAGTCAACTGACACCCAAGTTCCTTCTAGCACTCTGCTGGTCAATTGTAGGATTTCAGTGAATATTTATTAATAAATGAGTAAACTTTGATTGAGCACTGTTTTGCTAGATGATGGGCTCCTTGGGGGTAGGAGGCAACTCTCATTTATCTCTGCATACCCAGAACACAATGTGATAAAACGCCTTTAGCAGAAAGGTCAGTCAGTATTTGTTGAATAAGAGAATAGTAAGAATATAAGTAATATTATCAGATCAATGGGAAGCTGCCAAAGAGCTGTAAGGAAGCAACAGTAGTAGACTTGTTTTAAAATTGTAAGTCTTTTTTCTGTAAGTTTTAACACCTTTCATGTCTTTATTTTCCAGACTTGTGATTTGTCAAGATGCCTCTGGCTGCTCATTAATGGTGAATGGATGGAACGGGCCAGAATGGAGGCACAGGGACCAGCTAGGAGCCACCAAGGTTGTCCAGTCAGAGATGTTGCCAGCTTGGATTAGAAGAAATAATGCAGTAAGATTATTGGATTAAATGAATCCAATAATCAATACGAATCAATAATCAATGAATCCAATCAATCAATCAATAAGAACATAGATCCCAGCTATATTTGGGAGGCGGAACAGAGAAAACTAGCTTGAGGACTTGAGGGCCTAAGGAAATAGAAGAACCAAGAAAAACCCAGAGTCCTAGTCTGTGCTCCTGATGGGAAGCGGTGACTTTCACTGAGATTGGGAATGCTGAAAGAGGACAAATATTTAAAAAATGTAGACTCCTAATTACAGAGATCATGAGTTAATCCAGTATAAAGCCACCATCTGGAACTTCAATGTAAAGAATTTGTGGTATCAATTACTCCAAGACTGATGTTCCTTGAATGGTAAATTGTTATCTGTCGCACTAGACAAGTTCATTTACCTTCTGTGGGCCAAAGCAATCTGAAGGAAGGCCATGCTGGGTCTTTGTTAGAGGACAAAATACAGCTCTGCCGTAGAAATTTCTTGAACTACATTAAACCTTTAAAGGAAATTAGGCTTAAGGAAGTAAAGAGTGTATGTGACATATTTGAAATCAGTTTTAAGAGACTAAGGATGAATCCTTTCTTGCTTAACAAATTTTCCATAGACCTAAAAATTGAAGGAGACTTTAGAACATACAGGAAGTTAGGCACTCTTGCTTTGCTTCCTTACAGTCACCTTAAACTCCATACTCCTAGAATTTCATTTAATGCAATTATTATTTTTTTAATCTAATCGTTTAAGGCCATGATTCAGTTATCCTTTTGAGCACTGCAAAAGCCACCACACTGTGGTCTACACCAACACTTCTAGAAACAGGCTGGAGCATTCTGATGGTGGGTGAGCTATTATTTTCATGTGTGAAAATATGAAAATATAGAGACTGTGGATCTGTTCTGAGTTACAATGGGGATGAGTGATTTACCAGTGACAGAGGGTACCTGCTGAAGCCCAGCCAAGGGGAACCTTTTGACTACTGGATAGCCCCCGCCCTTAAAAATATGGTACAGTGCATATCTTAAAAAAAAAAAAAACTTACAAAAATATTGAATCATTGTGTTGTATACCTGAAATCAATATATTATTGTAAATCAATAAAAAAATCTTTATAATGTTGAGTTTCCCAAAGGGAGGATGAATTTAGAGTATCAGGTCAGTTCAGTTCAGTTCAGTCGCTCAGTCGTGTCCAACTCTTTTCGACCCCATAAATCGCAGCACGCCAGGCCTCCCCGTCCATCACCAACTCCCGGAGTTCACTCAGACTCATGTCCATTGAGTCAGTGATGCCATCCAGCCATCTCATCTTCTGTCGTCCCCTTCTCCTCCTGCCCCCAATCCCGAGTATACTAAGTATCAAATACTTTACATCTATTCTGTGATTCAATCCTAACTCCAAACTGAAGAGTAGCTGAGTAAATTATCTCCATTTTATGTATGAGGAAACCAAACCTCAGAAAGGTTAAGTAACTAGTTTATAATCACATTGCCAGTAAATGCTATAGCCAGAATCAGCATGTCTTCCCCCATGCACTGTATCTGTGCTCCCATACTGAACTCCAACTTCACCAGCTTTATTTCCCACCTACCAGTATGGCTCTCCTTTTGCAGCTAGAGTTATCTCACTATCTCCCTAGCAAACCAGAATTCATCCTTAAGACTGCTTAGGTAGTGCCATACTGCTACTGCTGCTGCTGCTGCGTGTCACGATAAATGCCCTATTCTAACAAAGGAATAGACTAAGGAATGCCAAGTTATACATATTCACCGGAGGGTTCCTTCGTTTTTGCTCTTAACGGTCTCTTGCAGGTGATTTTGGTGCTACTGGAAGGTTGACAAACTGGGCCCAATCTGTGTATACTTCTGCTGTAATTAAAATCCAATGCCCTAAGCCACTAAGGATGACAGGGAAGTTTTCAGATCCAGAGATTACCAAGGCTCTAAGAAGTGCTGGATTCCAGAAGGGGGCTTTAGGAAGGAATGTGGCCTGAGTACATCACAGAGTCATTGCATCCGGTCCCATCACTTCATGGCAAATAGATGGGAAACAATGGAGACTGTGACAGACTTGATTTGCTTGGGCTCCCAAATCACTACAGATGGTGACTGCAGCCATGAAATTAAAAGACGCTTGCTCCTTGGAAGAAAAGCTATGTCCAACCTAGACAGCATTTTAAAAAGCAGACATTACTTTGCCAACAAAGGTCCGTCTAGTCAAGGCTATGGTTTTTCCAGTGGTCATGTATGGATGTGAGAGTTGGACTATAAAGAAAGCTGAGTGCCAAAGAATTGATGTTTTTGAACTGTGGTGTTGGAGAAGACTCTTGACAGTCCCCTGGATTGCAAGGAGATCAAACCAGTTAATCCTAAAGGAAATCAGTCCTGAATATTCATTGGAAGGACTGACACTGAAGCTTAAAACTCCAATACTTTGGCCACCTGATGCAAAGAACTGACTCCTTGGAAAAGATCCTGATGCTGGAAAAGATTGAAGGCAGGAGGAAAACAGGACGACGGAGGATGAGATGGTTGGTCAGCATCACTGACTTAATGGACATGAATTTGAACAAGCTCCAGGAGTTGGTGATGGACAGGGAAGCCTGGGATGCTGCAGTCCATGGAGTCGCAAAGAGTCGGACACGACTGAGTGACTGAACTGAAATGAACATCAGGGAGACTGGAGTGAAGGTCATATAGCATGGGCCACAAGTAATGTGGGGTAGTGGGTGGCAAGGTGATCAGTCGTAGGGAAGAACAGCAGTGATAACAACAAGAGTGCTTGTCATTTGCTTCTGCTCTATTTGGACACCATGCTCAGCTTTTATATATGTCATTGGATTATTTCCAATCCTCCTAAAAGCCCTGCAAGGTAACATCAACATTCCCTTTTTATTCTCTTTACAGAGAATATATAAAACTGATGCCTTCTAACCTAACTCCAATTCATGAAAAGGAGTTCTGTTTTGAATAAAACAATGTAATATGTTTTTCCTTTGTACTTTTTCCAGCTGTACTGCCCTTTTGCTAAATGTATCTCCTGTTTCTTGTTTAGGGTTAAAATTTTCATTTTAATACCTACTTGCTGCTGCTGCTAAGTCGCTTCAGTCTTGTCCGACTCTGTGCAACCCCATAGACAGCAGCCCACCAGGCTCCCCCGTCCCTGGGATTCTCCAGGCAAGAACACTGGAGTGGGTTGCCATTTCCGTCTCCAATGCATGAAAGTGAAAAGTGAAAGGGAAGTCGCTCAGTCGTGTCCGACTCTTAGCCACCCCGTCGTGTCCGACTCTTAGCCACCCCATGGACTGCAGCCTACCAGGCTCCTCCGTCCATGGGATTTTCCAGGCAAGAGTACTGGAGTGGGGTGCCATCGCCTTCTCTGAATACCTACTTTCCCATAAACACCTACCTAGGCAAGATAAATATTAATAGGTGTTAAGTAAGAATCAGAGTAAATATGTATATTTTCAGACATTTCCTCTAAACAACTCGAGGTGTTCTGGAAATACTTATTAAAGTGTACGTTATTTTCCCAGTAAATGTCTATAAAAAACTCAAATAAGTCAAGAAAAAAGAAAAAAAAAGAAGGAGAACAAAAGAAAACCTGGAGAACCAAAGACACAAGACCAGTGTCAGTGAAGAGGAGGCAAGTCCAAACAGTAAAGAACTTGGCTGTGTACTGAAGGGGCTGCCCTCTGGGCCACAGAAGCAACATCATACTTTAATTGTCATCACTAGACTTTTATGCTGCTCTTTCTGCCAGCATTTGGTAATCCGATATAACCACAGGAAAAAGTGCTTACCCCCCAGATGGTGAGGAAGTCCTTGCCCTTGACATTTTTGTTTTTCATAAAACTGGGTATAATACTACAAATATGTTTATCTTTTATTACAGTGAAGACCCACTTACATATTTCTAATTATGTTTCTGCTCATATTTACAGAAATTATTTTTACTAAAAGACCTACGTATATCTTGTAACTGATGTCAGCCTGTGATGACTGTTTACTCAGAAACTTGAACGCAAAATCAAAATAATTTCATTTTATGATGACATTTATTAACTAGTATGTGGCATTCTAAGGTAAATAAACACATTACACTTTTAAGACAGAAAGAAAAGAGCCTTTGCCTTGTTAATCTACAATTAGCTTTCTCTCCCAGAGACATAATTTATAAATATTTTAAAAGGGAGGGACAATTTAACTAGGTAATTTCAACTTTGTTTCTGTGTTTGATATCCAGAAGAAAATGCAAACTATTCTATTATTGCAAAGTATCTGCTACTGCAAGGATGATGACTTTTTAAAGAACAAAGATAGGCTGGACTGTTCTGAAAAGAGGCAAACAGGTGACAATGCACTTTTCAAACACAATAGGATGGTTAGAATAGAGCCAGGGGCACAAGGATTTCAAAAGAAAAGTTGGTAAAAAGAAAACATAAACCAAAAATACAACTCATTGGTCTTCATTCAACACATGAGATGATGAATAATGAAAATGTCTTCATATAATAAATACAGTTTCACATTTAGACCTTCATAATATTTCTTGAATGAAATGCCTATTTTTAGAAATAGTATTCTATTTACATTATGCCTTAGAAATCTTACTAAAAATTTACTCTGTAACTTAAGACAATTCTACTGAGCTATATCAGAAACATTAAAGCCACAAGCACTTGGAAAAATGTGTATCTTCCCAATAAATTTAAATGTTAAGAACTACATTTATTTTTCATATATAGTAACCACTTAGAGTATATGACAGAATATCAATGAATATATCCGGTGAAAATACAACTCTTTGTCTCCAATCACATTTGTAAGCACAGATAATTGCTTCTCAATAGAGTTGAGACATGGACAGAGGAACCTGGTGGGCTATACAGCCCATGGGGTCACAATGAGTCAGATGTGACTGAAGCAACTTAGCACACAGCACACACAGAGCTTTATCACTCAACTTCTGATTTACAAAATGTCTTAAAAGCAGCATAACTATGAGCAATTTTGTCCCAATTTCTATATCAGAACATTAGACTCCAATCTTCCAGAAAAGAAGCTAACTTTTCATTTCCTCCACATTTCATGATCAGTGAGAGTACAAGCCTGGAATTCATGCTAAGAAAATTCTTCTCCTTTCTGGGAATTTTAGGGCTTTCAGAGCTTCCAACAGAACATGGGTTCACAAGCCCTTGCAGTTTACTATAATCTTTTGAACTTGAAAAAGCTGACTCTTAGACCTCAGAGCACAATGAATAAATCAGACTTTCTAGAGATAGGGCTGGAGCACTGGTATATTTATAAAAGCTCCATATGTGATTATCATGTGCGGGCAGGGAGAGAACCACAGACAGAAGGCTTTAAGACAGATGGATGGTTACATCACGGTCAGCTTAACAAGCTGGTGAACCAATGATTCTGAGTGGAGAAAAAAAGAGGGACGGTTCCACAAAGAACTGATAATGATTGGTGATGTTAGGCGAATCCTCTGAGTCCCCTGGGGGGCAGAACTGGAGGCAGAAAGCAGAGCAGAACACAGGTCAGCTCTGGGGGCAGGAGGAGTTTATTCAAGATGCTCCCTCAGCCTCACTGGTCCTTCCTCTCCCTGCATCTCCCAGGTACATAATATCCCTGTGATTCTTCCCTCCCACTATTGCACCAGATTTCACTCCTTTATGAGCCAATTCAGATTATCTAAAGTAAATGTAATCAACTCATGCTCAGATTACAGCCTACATTTGCGGCCCTTAAAACATCACTATTTTCTGGAGACAAATTTATATTATGGAAATAAAGAGGCTATACATGTTCCAGCTGTCTTCCGGGTTTACCTCTCCAAATCACCTCTCCACCCTACCCTCTTGCCCAGGCTGACCTGTAACAGACTATACAAACAATTTCCCTGTCCTCTGACTTCCTGTTTGGGGACAGCCCTGAAAGGAGATCAGAGGGAAGGAAGAGAGGGAAACTGGGATATACATTCCCCTGGCTTGCTCGCTGTAAGGCTGCCACAGATCAACTGTGCACCTCGGCCCAAAGCCACAAGTTGGTGCAAAGACAGAGGTCCTCTCAAAGTGGCTTTCTTCTGGCAGGTTCGTTATTCCCACTCCTCACCTTCCTGTCTAGGACTGCAAACAGTCTCTGTTCTTACAAGCCCTTCTTACTCTGCCCCCTCTTTTTCAAACAATTCCTTTACTGAACCCAAAAAGAATTACCCTAATTTGAGTGATCTGTTTCCAGACAGAGTCCTGACATATTTGTTGGCCATAGATTTTCACTTTCCAGTTTTTCAAGAAATATGAGAGATGTATGCAAAGATTCAGGGGTGTCAGGAACTATTTTGAAGAGATATACCAGAGACAAGACTAATCAGAATGGACATCACCTGTGTCCCAGAGGCCTGCTACTGGGCCAGGAGAGGCATTAAACTGGATCATGAGGAGTCAACAGAAAGGGGACTCAGGATGGATAGGGTAGTGACTACTTTTTCATCACTAATGAAATATTCCAGTATCTCAGCAAGTATAGCCAAACCAGCTGAACGGTCGTGAGTCCTATATATAATGCTGTTCATTGTAGAATGGATTATGACAGCAAACAGACAAACCAAAAATAAATGGACAAAATTTATATTGCCAACAACAAATTATAGTAGATTCATGTTTTCAAAGAACAGTTACTAATACGTGCAGATAATTACAAACTACTTGGAGAAAAGAAAGCAGTTACAAATAGCACAGGCTGTAAAATTCCAATTTTGGTTAAATATGTGTGTTTACATACATTTAAATTAGAGTACAAAGGGTGAGGATATATGAAAAAATGTTAATAATGTTTATATGAGTAGAGAAATAATAAGTTATTTTCATTTTCTTCTTTAAAAATATTTTTTTCCAAAATTTTTGCAAATAAATTTAATTATTATAGCCAAAATAACTTTTAAAAAATGGGGTACAGTAAAAAAAAAGTTTGATACATTACATTTTATATTGAATCTTAAAGCCATTTTAGTGATTATGGTGAACATTTTCACTTCATTCCATCTCAACTAAGATTTATTGCTTAACCTTTATAGACCAGATTAAAGAACTGACACACTTCAGCACTGATGAGCTAACCACCAAGTGGAGAAGGTGGACAGACTAAAAATAAAAATAACACATCACACTAATATAGGCAAGAACAAAAACACCTGAAGATTTTAGAATGCAGGGAAAGGAGAGATGACTTTTGTCTGGAAGGAGGTCACGTTGAGCTTCACAGAGGAAGCAATCACTGAGCAGGGCTGTGAAGACTAAACAACAGTTCAAAAACCAGATAAGGCAGGATAGAACTTTTCTAGGAGAGAAACAGTTCATGCAAATGATCTCAGGCATGAAACAGTCAGGAGCTAACGGGAATTAGCTCTGCTCCTCCTAAAATAGAAACTTGCAAGGATCTTGACTTTGAGGGCAGGGAATAAACATTTATGAAAAACATACTATATGACAAGAATTGAGTTAGTTCTGTTTTTTTTTTTTTTCCCCTCCCAACCAAGACCATATCACAAATAAGAAAACTGAGGCCCAGAGAAGTAACGGCTATTTTAGACATCTCTGAAATTACACCTTCAAGGTTAGTTAATTTTATATTGTTATGTTTATATGAAATCTTCCCTTCCCTTTTTTCATATTGTAGTCTATCAGTTGCCCTCATTACATGGAAAGGATTAAGATGAATTATGGTGTCCAGGATTTTGGATTTATTTATCTACCACAGAACTTCCCTCTTCCTAACAAGAATTAAATATTAACTCTCTGCTTTTATCTGTCCAGAGATGGGAGTGCGGCAGTGTGTGCGTGACTGTGTGTGTGTGCATGCGCGTGTGTACGGGGCAAGTAGGAATGGGACATGCCATAAAAGCAAGCAGTTTGGGGAGCAAGTAATCAGAAAATAATGTGTGCCATATTGGAATAACCACCTTAAAGGTGAAACTGTCAATGAAAGCAAGGAAATTCAACAAAGGAATTAAATTCTTTTAAAACTACAGGATGTTCTAAACTCTGGATCTTGTAGAATTTATCGTAACTATTGACAAATACTTGTATTTGTTGTTTTGAAAATATTTTCCAATATTAGCCATTTTAGACCACTTATTTTTATTAGGATGGGTTAATTCTGGGGTTATTAATTTTTGCTACTTCCTAAGTATGAAAAAAGTAATTCTTTAATAATATGCCTATGTGGACCAAAATCTAAAAATGTTTAATATAGGAATCAGGTCAAGGGTCACTCTACAGCCTCCTGGACAATGCACGAATCAAGCTAAGTTCAGTCCGTCTCTCAGCCATCAGGGGATTT
Source organism: Budorcas taxicolor (assembly GCF_023091745.1). NCBI lineage: Eukaryota > Metazoa > Chordata > Mammalia > Artiodactyla > Bovidae > Budorcas > Budorcas taxicolor. The sequence continues at coordinate 25,684,797 of NC_068917.1, read as the reverse complement.
CACTTGGGCATAAATTTATTTGGCCAAAAGAATAAATTCAGTTTTTCTTCAGTACAAACCAAATTACTTTCTTAGATGTTTATTACTTTACTCCACTTAGATCTTCTGTCTTTGAAGCCCAGGCATCCTATTAAGAATCTTTCAATAATTCTATTATAGCTCAATTATAGCTCAATCTTATGCCACCTGACTTCAATGGAATATTCTCTATAAAAAAGCAAGCTGACTTGAGTTCCTTTAAACTTTTAGAAAGTTAATTAACATTCGCCAAGCACTTTGAAGATAAAATGTGTCGCAAGTAGTAATTATTTTTTAAAAATAAAACCACAGGGAGCTACCATTCTATAATTTTGGTGCATCTTCATTATTTTTTTAATCCACAGTTCAATATCCCTCAAAGTGAGGAGGCGGTACAGATATAAGCATATAGTCTGTATTTTCTTTCAAGTAAATGCAAAGTCAGGCCAAAATAAAAATGCACTGTTCACACCACATTTTGCTCTCCAGAACTCTCAGGCATGAAGCCCATCTGAAAGCACTGTTTTGGATGTGAAAGAGCCACTGCATCCAAAAGCAGCATGAAGAGTCGGACCCGCTTTAAGTCCCAGCTCTGACTCTCAAGGCCCTGGGACCACAGGCCACAACTCCCATTCATCCAAACCTGGAGACATGGACTGTGTCGTCTGTTCAGACCCTCCTCCCAGCCATAGCACGGCATCTGTGTTACCCCAAATAACGAAGTGCTAGAATTCAGCCTATTTTCTCTATGTGTCAAACTGTCAAACACCATGATTCAGACTGGCTGTGAACATTTGATAAATTATATAATTAAATTTTTAATACTTTAATAGACTTTAAAAAAATGCTCTCTCAAAAGATAAACTCCTCATGTATTTAATAGTGAAAATCTAATAATTTAGAAGAACCCATTGATTTCCTTGCAGGAAGTTAGAACCCATTGATTTCCTTGCAGGAAGTTATAAACTGTGATGACGCTGAGGTTAGATGCCTGCCCTCTTGGTGATACCTCTGCACATTAAGCCTTCGCACTGTGTAGCCTTCATACAACTCATGTTTGTGTGTGTGCACACATACGATTTATAAAGTGAGTACATGGTAGCTGTTTATGGAGGTCAGGGGCCCTTGGCAGAGGAAGTGTGAGCATTACTGAGACTGAGCACATCAGAAAACCTATCAATAGAAAATTACTTGCGAGGCTTGATTTCTATAGGAAATGGCTCACTGCATTCAGTTTGTCAAACTCCTGACAGCCTTCCAATCTACTAACTTGATTAGCATAAAATGCCCACTGGCAAAAGCAAAAACCAAACTGTTTAAATCTTCTCTCACTCTGATGCTGTCAAAAAAAATTTTTTTTTAAGATTTTAAAGGATGGTCAACAGATTTAAAGAAACTTAAAAATTTTTAAATTCTCAGGTCTACTTAGAAAATAATGTTTTTGTATATTAGCATTTACTTAGCTTTCATCTGTACCAAGCAGGCATTTCCTAAAGTTAAAACCAAAATTCAGTGAAAAGCACATTGCTTGTAATGATCTGAGAGAAGTTGGCTAAGTGAACAAAATTTTAAAAAGCATTCACTCCTTTAGGACTCATAACTGCAGTATTTTGCTAGTAAATCTGTAAAAATTTCATATCATCTGTATTAAAGATTATGCTTCTGAATTAGCAACCCTTAAAAAGTAAAATTAAATTAATTCATAAATTTAAATAGTATAAAACATTGTAGATTTGAATTTAATTACTAAATATATTCCCCAGTCCAGGAAGATGATAAAATAGCTATCTTCTGTGTTACTGGAGTAACACTGGCTTTCTTCCTCCATCAGTCCCACTAGAATTTTACCTGTGGTGATGAAGTATTCCACAAAACTAAGGGTGGTAATTTCAAAACCTTCTCATAAAGTTAGTATTTCCGTGTCTTTCAAGCTAGTAACTAACCAAGCAGAATATTTTCATATTGAAAGTCCTGCAAAGCTATGAAAGGTTCAACAAGTTAATACCGATCTATAGAGGAGCCAGCAGAAAATAAAATACACACCAAAGTCATTCATGGATGGAGGGTAGAAAATTCCTGGAATGGTGAGAAAAATCCTGGTGTAGCATATTTTGCCCTGGCAAACAAGGTCCTGGGTGCTTCCTTCCCAGGAAGCTGAATGAACACTTACTTTTTAAAGTGCCCGTTCCCTGAGGTGCATTTTCTCAGGAGGTTTTATAAAATGCAAGCATAACAGTGCCTGTTTTGACGAATACACCATCTTTTAGTGCTCACAGGCAAGTGTGTCTTGTCACTTGGCGGACTTCTTAAAAAGAAGCCCTGCCATCAGAAATTACTGAGATATAAGAACAACAATTTTTAGGAGACGGGCCACAGAAGAGTCAAGGGCAACATAATTTCTCTTGTTAATGTTCTAATCATAGGTATAGTTACCACTCGAGCCAACTGGAAGCTGAAAAGTCTTGAAGATATTAACTCGAAGAAAAGCTAATAGGGATACTGTAGATTATGATTCAATTAAAGGAAGAATCACAGGATTCTTAGGATGTGAAAACTTAGATGGAACCTTTACTGGACTAGATTGGGGATAGTCTAATTTCCTTAGTTAACAAATTTAGAGAAGTAAAAAGAAGTCATCTGCGAGACCGCTTAACCTACAAGAAATGCCATTTTCACATTAAACATGCATGATACGATTTGCTTATCTAGTGCGTGTTAGGAAATACAACAGAGAGTAAGCCAGGCTGTAGAGGGGACAGCCTGAGTACTCTGTTTCCTCTGTTCCTGACAACTGTGACAAAGCTGGCAGTCCATGCACAGAAGGATGTCAAAGGCTCGATTACTTTGCAATTAAAATTTCTTTTGGAACATTTTGCCCTATGTCCTCAAACACTGTTCTTCTCTGTAATCTCTACGTATTCACATGGACATGGAATTTTCCAGAAAGAATACTAGAGTAAATCTGACTTTTTCTGAGAGGGTAGGAGGTTGGGGAAAACGTTTTTTGGCGACTCATCGCACGCTTGGAATTTTACATAACCACTCTCAGTTAATCTTGATCATCACCCTGTGAAATATGGTATTATATCCATTTCACATGCGATAGAACTGAGGCTCCAGAGGCTGAAGCGATCTGCCAAGGGCCAAAGAGCTGGGAAACGGCAAAATCAGGATTCAAACTCAGTTCTGTCTTGCTTCGGCCCAGGTGCTTTCAATGAACTTATTTTAAAAGCACGTTTTAAATATCTAATTCTTGTTCTAGGAGTAGGCAGGTAAGCCATGCAGCAGGGTTTTCTCTTACTATAGCATTACTGTGGGACTTTCAAGTGATGATTTTGTGCTTGAAGCTATTATTGGAAAAGAGGAAAAGTGTGGTCTTTCAGATTCGCCTGCTTGTTACCTTCTTGTTCTCAATCCTTTTTCCCCAAGGCTTCCAATACTTTCCTTCCATATTCTGCTATCTTTAATACAGACTTCCATTTATCTCCCTCCACTCTCGGAATTAAACAGAACCAAACAATGCTGGCTCAAGTACTAAAATGGTGTTGGTAGTTTGTGATCATTCATGGTGGACATACTCTCAATATGTGATAAATAGCAGCATTTTCACTTCTCCAGTTTAACTCTGATGCTGTTTCTACAAATTCTTGCCCTGTGATATGATGATCTGGCCATACAATAGGAAGAGTATATATCTGTTTCCCTAAGTAGTAACCAAAGAATTCTGAAACAAGATCTGCATGTGTGTAAAAAATAAGTATAATGTGTGATGGTCACAGAATTCAAGTAGCTTCTCCAGTTCACAAAGCTTCAAAGTGGCACAATCTATATTACTAAGCAAGCTTCATTCCAGGGCCTATGCTTCCAACTACTTGGCTATTTCGGGTCCCACCAGAACTGACTATAAATAAAATTATTAATCACCTTAGACAAAATATGAAGAGTCTAGTAAGAGCACAATCAAAGGATAAGCCATGTTTTGAAGAACGAATACTAGAATCTATGAGTTGTTCTGCTTTTAATTAGACAAATTATCAAACAGATGAGGTAATTTCAGAAAAATAAAATAATATGAAACACAGAGAAAAAGGAGTAGGCGTTCATGAAACCATGAGAATTACATTTCTATGTGACCCACTGTAGGAAATGCATTTCACATCACCCCCTGTTACGCAATGCATGACACGTTACAAAAACAAAAGTTATACAAAGCAATACTTAGAATCACTATGTGCAATGCACTTTGTTATTTCACTACTTCCTTTCTTGAATAATCCTTATGGTGACGCACGTAATTGATCTCATGATACATAAAGGGGTCAGGCCCGCACTTCAAAAACCTCTCTGCCAGAGGACTGTCAAATTCTGTGCTGCCACTGCCTTTATCTTGTTCGAGAGAGACAATATTAATGGATCACAGCATTCTTTCCAATGAGTCAAGTCTCAGGACCCTTTCCAAACTCATGGTCTAGGCAGAAAATATCAACTGGAGTTGGGACAAAGACATGACACGGTCACTATCTAAGTTCCAAACGGACAGGGTATAGAGCTAGAGTAGCTCTTTTAGTTACTTGCTCTCTTCATATACTTAGCACTTGCTTTGTAACTGGCACACAAATATCCCCTAAAAAGATGAATCAGTAAATGGTCACTAGGATTAAGAGGGTAAGGTTTGGCTCCAAGAGTTCCTCTGTGAATCTTTTCTCTCCCTCTCTTGGCAACCTTGAAAATGTAAAGTTTTCATGATTCAGTGGTTTAGAATACTGTATATACCCTCCCTTCTTTCCAAATCCCATCTTGTAATAGTAATCTGCAATAGGCTAGTTGATGTTATCTCTATTACTTTCAAAGACAACTGGTTCACAATGAAAGAATTACCAATTTTTTGGAAGTTGAAAACCATGGATTATAAAGTTGAAAACCATGGCAAAGTTCCTTGTTAAACTGGTCCTGGAAGGAAGGAGAAAACTTGACAGGTCAGGACCTGGGCTGGATATCAGTACATCTATGCTCTCACTTCAACCTTTCAATATGATCAGTTTCATAGCATTACCCCATCTTACTTGTGGGGTAAAGTAACAAGAGAGGTGAGGTCTTAGAAAAAGAGGTGAGGTCACACAGTAAGTGTCTGGCAGAGATAGTACTGAAACCAAGGTATTTCATTGCTCTTTTCATTACACCTCAGCTACTCCTGAAAATGGTATATTAAGTTACAAAGAAACAATGACCAGAAGCCTTGAATCCATTTGAAGTATGTGAATGTAACATGTTATCATACTGCAAAAATAAAACCCAATACCTTAGTAACATACTTCATCATATAACATTATTTTTTCTTCACTGAATCTGTTTTTCATTGCTGGGTATATTTTTCTTGGCAGCTGTTAATCTTGGCTCAGACATAAATTCCTACTGCAGACTAATTCAAATGTGTTAAGTCCTCTAACAGAGAGAAAAAAACAAGATTCTGTGTGTGTGTTTATGTGGGTCAAGTGCAAGGGGAAACAATATATGATTTGGGGGGGTGTAGGGCAGTTAAAAGAAGTTACAGGCAGAACCGCAATTTTAGCCTTTGGGCTCTCATCAGAGGCAGTATGGAGAAGGAAATGGCAACCCACTCCAGTGTTCTTGCCTGGAGAATCCCAGGGACGGAGGAGGCTGGTGGGCTGCCATCTATGGGGTTGCACAGAGTCAGACACAGCTGAGGCAACTTAGCAGCAGCAGCAGAGGCAGTATAAAGCAAGGGAGTAGGAGAGAGCAGCATGGGTCAAGTTTAACTCACATTCACCCCCACACAAGTGTACACAGCTTGATAAAGTCACAAAATCTACAATGTGTAATTTGCCCAATCATAATCATGAGTCACTGTAAGAGTTACTAAGAAGGTCATTTGAAAAAGTAATTTCTGCTATAAGTTTACAACAGTGGTTCCTAACCAGAAGCAATTTAGGGAACATTTGGCAATGTCTGGAGACACAGTTTTGGTTGACACAACTGAGTAAAGGCGCAGGATGCTGTTACAGATCCTACAAGGCTTGGACAGGCACCCACAGCAACAAATTATATGGTCAAAATGTCAAGAGCGCCAAGGTTGGGAAAACTTGGTTTACAGGTGACACGGTTATCTGGGCAACCCAACTACGATACTCCAGCTGCCTCTCTGGCCTCAGTCTCCTCATCTGTAAAACGGAGATAATAACAGTACTCGTTTCATGCGGTTGTTGTGAGGATTAGAGTCTTACTATGTAAAGCATGTAGGACAGTGCCTGTGGCACGGGGAGTGCTCACGAAATGTTTTTCATCACCACAAGCATCTTGACTACTATCAAAACTCATCACTGCGTAGGCAGGAGACCCGGTTCAATTCCTGGATTGGGAAGGTCCCCTAGAGAAGGAATAGGCTCCCCACTCCAGTATCCTTGAGCTTCCCCTGTGGCTCAGTTGGTAAAGAATCCGCCTGCAATGTGGGAGACCTGGATTCGATCCCTGGGTTGGGAAGATCCCCTGGAGAAAAGAAAGGCTACCCAATCCAGTAGTCTGGGCTGGAGAATTCCATGGACTGTATAGTCCATGGAGTCGCAAAGAGTCGGACACAGCTGAGCAACTTACACTTTCTCATTGGAAATAATTTCAGAAAGATCTCTATTATAGTAAATCATCCAATCATACTTACAAAATACATGAGCTCATTTGATTCTCACCACAGCCTCGTGAGGAAGGTATTAGATTAGTATTAACCTGGTGGCTCAGATGATAAAGAATCCGCCTGCAATGCGGGAGACCTAGGTTCTATCCCTGGGTCAGGAAGAGCTCCTGGAGGAGGGCATGGCAACCCGCTCCAGGATTCTTGCCTGAAGAATCCCCATGGACAGAGGAGCCTGGCGGGCTATGGTTCATGGGGTTGAAAGGAGTCAGAGACACGACTAAGTGACTAAGCACACAGCACAATTTAACGAATGTAAAAAGTGAGGCAGAGAGCTTTTAAAAGACCTGTTCAAATCACAGAACCAGAAATTAAGTGCTGAGCTGAGACTCAAACACAAGGTTCCCAACATTAAAGTCCAAGTCCATTCCCCTGAGTGGTATTTGTAAGTGGGGGTGGAGGAGGGAAACAACAAAAACCAATGTAAAGAGTCTTCTATCCACAGTAACCTACTTAACTAAGTTACTGCTAGACTGAGCAGGTAACTAGTAAGTAACATTCACTAATTTCCTGTGTGTTCACTCTCACACATGATTATGCAACCTATACGGCTGCAGTCCATGGGGTCGCTAGGAGTCGGACATGACTGAGCGACTTCACTTTCACTTTTCACTTTCATGCATTGGAGAAGGAAATGGCAAACCACTCCAGTGTTCTTGCCTGGAGAAGCCCAGGGCCGGGGGAGCCTGGTGGGCTGCCATCTATGGGGTCGCACAGAGTCGGACACAACTGAAGTGACTTAGCAGCAGCAGCAGCAGCAGTATCATTTTCTAAAGTAGCACAGGTTCTAGCAGCTACGTTGGTTCCCACTGACCCAAACAGAATTCATCATCTGCTATTATTTCTGTAAGTTTCTTTTGTTCTTGTCATACTGTTTCTATTATACTAGCTTTTGGATCCCAAAGATTTTTTTGAAGTATCTCTGGTGACAAACTTGTCTGTTTTGGCTTTTTTTTTTTTTTAATACTTTAAATTTCAGGTGACTGTCAATCTGTGTGTGTAGTCCCTGTTTTTCATTTCAGGCACAAAAACAGAAAATGATTTCCTACTTTTAAATAGCTTTACTTTAGAATTTCTTTTGTCAAAAATCTCACTTGATATGCTTGGATTTGGCGGTGTCCCAGAATGTTTTTTATATCATTTGCCTCATAACCTCTTTTTCCCATGCACATAAAAGGTCTGCTTTTCTGGATTCTAACCACTCTGCTCCAATGGGTCTCAAAAGAGGAATTCTGATTTAAAAAATAGAGTTTTAATTATTTTTACTATTTAAATGTCATTTCCCCATTAGTTTCCATTCAATTCCATTATATTTTTACTTTCTTTTCACATAAATTTAATTTGTCTAATTTTGTCCTTAACATTTTTGTTTTGACCTCTGAACTCGTTTTTTTTTAAATTAAAGTTGTCTTTGTTTCTCTGCGTTTTAATCCCTGTTTTGTTCAGCCTGCAAACTGACTCAGTCCACTCTTTAGCCTGATCTTTTTGCTCTTTTCCTGAGTCCCAACACTGAATTTCAGATACCACAAATTGCTGGCGTGAAAGGGGCCTTTGCAATTATCCTGCTCAGGAGTACAGGACCTTTAACTTTTACAAAATAAAAAATTAACAAGTCCCTATCTCTTTTGCCATCATATAGAGCAGTGGAAGAAGCCAAGGGCAATGGAGAATGGTGCTAAAGGAAAAGCTTAGGTCCAAGTAGTACGAACCTGTAAAACGAAGCAAGGAAGAGAGAGAAAGAGAGGAGGGTGTGGAGGCTGTGTATATGGAATGGTAGTGTCCTCCCAAGGAGAGTTCCCGTAACTTCCTTAGAAGAGGTACCGTGGCAGGAGGCACTCGAAACTTTGCAAGCAGAGCTGTTAAGATGGACCACACTTCAGAGAGTCTTAGGCAGCTCTGAGGTGTGCCCGCAGTTTACACATCGACAGCTCAGGTGGCTTACCTAAAGCCACAAGTCAATACTATAAAGATCCAGCACTGGAACACAAGTCCCTTCCTTTACTGCTCAAGCCCACTTTTCACCTCATTCCTTTACTCTTTCTCTGGTGGGTCAGTTACAGGAACTCTGGTCTAAACTCATGCCTTAATTATGGCAGGCTCTGACAGATTTTCCTTAATCCTCACATCTCCTATAGGGTTTGTACCCACACAAAAGGTCAGGTGTAACAATAAAGAAGAGTGAACGATCATTTACTTAACGTTCACATCAATAACTGAAGAAGATGTAATTATTCCCATTTCCCAAATGAGGAAACCGAGGTTCAAGAAGCTGCAGCACCAGCTGCACAATTAATGGTAAACTACCCACAACTTGTCTACCACAGTTCAACACACAAACGCATATTACAACTTTCCTGGACAAAGAAATGTCTTCTTTTCACTCATTCCCTACATTCATTGTTTCAAACAATATTCACTGAACACCTATTATGGATTCAGGGTTCCAGAGGTTTTAACTATATTGCAATTCCAGTGCCATGGTTCCAGAAAACAGCCACAAAAAACTGTCTATACAGGGTTTTGAAATGATTTTCAGAGAAAATTTACAAGTCATCTAAAAATCAGGCTTAGCACTTTAAAGACACTACCTATTTCTTTTGGTCACAAACATTGTTACCTGTATCTCTTCTATGTCGTCTGTCAAACTTGGATATGAAAGGCTTTGAACTAGTCCTAAAAAGTCAAGGAGAAAACAAGTGCATTTAAACTGCTATACAAATGACTCCCAGGTTTTTTTATAAGAATTCCACAAATATTCTGCTTAATAACTGTGAAGTACAGCAAAGTAATCAAGAACAGAGAGGTGGCACAGGAAGGATTTTAGTTGGTATCTCAGTTTCACACTCTTTATTAGCTGTGAACCCTTTATTCTCACCGGGCCATGGTTTTCCTGTCTATAAAACTGGAATAATCATGGCGCCCAGACTGGGCTGGCAACAGTAAGGCTGTTGTGAAGATTACTGCAGGTAATTCAGATAAAGCATATGGAATAAAACATGGCACACAGAAAATCATTAATAAAGAGAGCTATAATTGTCATCATTATTGCTTTGGTAATTAGAAGAACTGGACACATTTTAATATTTGTTTTTGAGAAAAGATCTAGATGAACCCCAACCCTGGCAGTTCTGGAGAAGTTTTGTGTTAGTTCTAGATTAACATGAGTTCTGAAATAAAAGCAGCAATAATAAACTATGCTATACCATTTATAGTCTAATATTCCCAGTATAAACTACATTTTTAGGTGAGCTAATAAAGCCATTCAGCATATCTGTATTTTTCTGAAATATATAGTTCTCATATCATGCTTTCTTTACTAAATTTTGCAAAAAATTTCTACTAACACTTAATGGTTAGTATAATGAACGTCTTTAGAAGGAAGATTTACTTTTCAAAAAAATGTTTTTAGAAGTGTTCTTAACTGATTGATAAATTAGTTTTCTAGTATCATTGGTCTCTTTGCCACAATGGAAAGAGGAAAAAAGTAAAAGAGAACATAAGCTGTTACCAACTAAATACTTTTAAAAGGAAACTGACTTCTGTCAAAAGCTTAGCTCATCTTCATCAATAAATATGATTTCCTGCTATTTCTCCAGACTGTTAAAAAAATCCAGTTGGTTAGTCTCTTATTTTATATTTCTTTTCATTACCTTTCTATATAGCCTTCTTTTGTTGACAAAGATATTTTTAGTACTTTTGGTTGAAAAGCTACAATACTGAAAGAAAATATTATTTGGTTAATTTAATATTTAAAGATTAAGATGTCATATTTTTTCCTCTTTGGTATGAAACTAGAAATTTGTTTCCAGATATTAAAGAGCTATGATAAAATTTTAATTATTCAATTACTAGAAGCAATTAAAATGCTACTTAGCACACATCAGTCCAGGTACTAACCTATAATTTTTTTAACTTCAAATTACAATTCAAACTATTGGTGTTATAACTGACAGTTAATATACAAAGATATTCACTTAAGAAGGAAATGAATGTTACTCTTTTCATTAAAAAATCCTAATTTTAAAAACAAAAATAAATGATAAAACAACACAGAATCTTATCATTATTAGGGTGCTGGCCAACATGCAGCAGCAGCAGTATTTTAAACTATTACAAGTCAGGCTGTAAGCTATAAATTGTTTCTTTTGCTTTTTTAAATTTAACAGAGTTCCATTCTTACCTATAAAAAGGAAATCAGTTTTGAGTTATAGCACAGAATAAAGTAAATGTCAAATGACAGTATTACCAGTTAGTTACTTGAAAATCCATTCTAGTTAAAAGCCAGTTAAATGCTAGTTTGTAAGGCTTTTCATTCACTCTAGGTAGATTTTACAACAAAGAGCTTTCACACCCTTCACTGCTTGAGTCTTACTGTTTCTTGAGACTTTTTTTTTTAAGTTAATGAAGTTGAGATGATAGGTAAAAGGTCAGATTTAAACAAGGAAAAAATTACCAGAACCCCACAGGGTTATTTAATGATGATTTTATGACTTGAATTTTCACTCGAACATGCACCGTAATTCACAAATCTCGGGCTATTTTATTTTAGAAAGATTTTACCAGTTTGACTTTGTGAGGGGGACCAATTCTTTACTTGCATCAACTTTTAAACTCCAAAACAGTTTCACCTCAAATGTCTAATAATAATTGGTCTTTACTGATCACTGGATGTCATATTTAGATCAACTAGAAAAGCACACACACAAGTTTCTGATAAAGGCCTTTCCGAGCTGATTTATCTTATTTTATACATATCCAATTTATTAATGAGGCCAAAGTCCACCTGAAATTTGACAAAGACAACTTAAAATGTCCATTGTCAGATGACACTGGTTTTTTTCCTTTCCTGCTACTCTTTTCAGAATCAGGATTACTTCTAAGCAAAGAGCTTATATGTACAGTACGAGGAAGAAAGTCCAACAGAGAATTACTTCAGCAGTACTGGAACAGCTTTTACGTGACCAGTGCTATATCATCTTGGTCATATTAAAATGTACCATTTTATTGTACTTTTCACCACTTTTAAATTGTAACCCCCACCCCACCCCCAACACACACACAAACCAGAGAACTACAATGTAAACCATAAGTAATTGAAGATAAGTGAAAAACCTAACTGCATTCTTCAGCCACAGTCTCCTGCATACTACGCTGGAAAACTTATAATCAAATAATATTCTGTTTTTTTTTTTTCTTTCCAATTAAGGCTGAAAGCAGTTTGAACAAGACTACTGCCTATAAACAAATGGCACTAATTTTCTTGTTTGAATGTAAGTCTTTTAACTTCAGCTGTTATGCCCTTGGCAAGGAAGTGGGGCTGAACTAGACAAGACTAAAAGATTTCGTGGGTTTGATTTGCTGTGGATCTGAAGCTGGTTTTGCAAATGGCAGAAGACGGCTACTCCCTTTCCTGCCACTGAAGTCAGTGTAAGAGGACAGTGGGGAATCTGACTCTCAGAATTTCTCTTCTGTTTCTGAATTCATGTGGACACAGGCTTACAGGGCAGAACTATGCTCAGCCCACATAGCTTGTTTCATTAATCTTCTCCTCACAGTCTTTCCTCTCTCAGTATCCAATGCTTTTCAGAGGCAGGGCAGATAGAGAAATGGAAACTGGGCCACACAAACTGAATGCCCCCAAGGCCAATAAAAATTACATTTTCCCTTTCCGAAAACATAATTTGTAATTAACATAACCATTCTTATTTTACTCAAAGGATTGGTGCTATTTGTGATTTTAAAATGTAAGTCCCTCAAAAGGGGCATTTCTCTCAAATGGAAATTATTTAACTTTTATAATACATTTAATTTATAAACTGTCCTCAACTGCTGAATAGCTTGGAAAGTGGTATATAGATAATATTTGATCAAGCCATGAGAAAGGATTTTCAAACCAGTTTATATTTTTTGGTATCCACTGTGTATTTTAACCTCAGTAACTATATATTGGCTAAAAAGTCAATTAGACAATGAAGAAGAAAGCACTAGGGAATCTGATTGATGTGTATAAATCTTGACCCCAAACTCTTCTTTTTCACCCTTTCCTTGCTGCAAACCAACACACACGTACACCATAGCCATGCTTGGATTTCCAGCCCCCTTTCATTCCAATCCTCACCAAAAATATTTTGATAATTGCCTGGACTACACACATAAGATACAGAGAAAAGAGTCTCCATACTCTTGAATAAAGCAAACACATTAAGGAGCTTATACTGCACCAGTGCAATAACTGATTTACTTTCTATACAAAGGTTTTAAAGAGGACAAAATTTTAAAGTACTCAAGTGAAAATACACTTCAGAATACAGAGTTCACATTTCATTGTTTCTTATATAAGACTGACCTACTCTAGACTCAACAAGTTGTTTTTTTTTCCTAGTCTATAGAAATACGTTTCAACAAAAAACAGACTTTCTTCTCATACAAATGTTTAAAACACTTAGGAGCTTACTCCTAAGGAAACAATCTATTAAATACATGAAGAAACTGTTAAAATACAATTATTGATTCTTTTGCTAATTTAAGATTTCAAAGAACTAGAAAAGAACTCTAAAAATCATATCATTATATGTATTCTAAAATGTCTTCAAAAAGCCATTTGGTCTTAAAGCTAGATTTCATTCCTGAAATGCTAGTAATCAGGAATTTAATCTACTTTGTTACAGTTTAAATTTGGTGGGACCCCATGGATGTTTATATGTTAAAACTACCTAGATACATTAAATGAAGAAAAACTGTGGCACTGTAAATTACATAAAAAATTTAATGACACCTACGTCATTAAGTATCAATGTCCTAAGTAAAAGACATCTCACAAATCTATTAATAAAGAAAACTGTCAATGTAAATTATTTAATGTACTTGGAATTATCCCAAATAGCTACCAACAAAATGCAACTATAACTTAAAAATTTTAAGGTAAATCAAGACAAATATTTTTTAACCTGAGTAAAAATCACATGCAGAAAAATTCTATTTCATTCAGTTTAATACTGTTCACTTGAGGATTTGAGATTTACAAGTATGCATTCTCATTAAAGTTTTAAAAGTACAAGTACATAATTTTATGCTACCTTTTAATTTTACTTCCTCAAACGTTCTAGAGCTTCTAAAATAGTTATCCAGTTATTACACTGTACAAAAACAATACCTTTAACTTTTCTTCCCACTTGCATTTTAAAAAACATGCTCAAGAATAAAGCATTTTATACCTCCCTTCTTAATCATCTATTTAAAAATTTAAAAAGAGCCAACAGTTCACATTATCAGTCCAAGCTTTGTGTCTGATGCAGGCTTTTCAGAGCTATAAAACTTCACCTACTGAATGACTGTAGTTTTTAAAGGAGCTTCTTGAGGGTTCCCCACTTTTACCTATTATGTAGGCAATATTTCCGCCTCTACAACAAAGTCCTAATATGGCATAAATAAAGATAAACATCACATGCTGATAATTCCATAAAGTCTGGTAATTCTACAAAGATAAACACAAAAAACTTTCATTTCGGGGTCTATAATTCTACTTATGCGGTTTTTTACACCCTAAGTTACGGAAGTTGTTCAACTTTCAAGAGGCTCTATCACAAATGAAGAAAGGAAGTGAGGGCGGCAATAGTTTTTATGCACGGGCTTAAACCACTGTTACTTTTATATCTATCTCTTAAAATCAAGATAAAGGCCTTCAATTAAGGATTAATGTCTGGAGACCATGAAAAATAAGCACTATTAGGCTTGAAAAAATAATCAGTATTAGGCTTGAATAATAACTTAAAAGTCAGTCCCTCCCCCAACCAAACACAAAACTTCACAACAACTAAATCTAAACTTGGCTGTCAATTTCTAATCAAATTTTTACGGATTCAAGCAACATTTATTTAAAAGAAAGTATAAAGCAGAATACTGTTCATATTTTTGTCCATGAGAGAAACATTTTAATGCAGAGGTAATAAACTCCAGAGGAAAAAAAATAGGATCCTTTTCCTAATTCACTTCAAAGCTGCCTGGATTTCAATGAACAAAGCTGAAAGGCCCGACTCCAGAAACTAGAGTTCCCTGACGATGAGGGGTGTTCAACCACAGCCTCAACTCCAACCCAAGTGTAGGTCTTGAGCTGTCACTCGTAGTCCTAATACCACTTACCGCAGGAACAAAAACGGTCCCGCAAGAAGCCGGTTAACAGGTCACTTACGCTCAAGTTTTCCTTAACTTCTCCCCTGCCAAAGCGGCATTAAACGAACGTCTCGGTCAGGTTTTTCGCGACAGCCATTGTCTCGCTGTAGGTTCGCTGGCTCTTCCAGCAGTGAAACACTGCTGGAAACGCCAGGATTTACAAAGCATCATTTTCCCACCTGTACGAGGCGAAAACAAACTCTAATCCTACCAGGAGGGGATGTAATATACACGCCCAACTTCTCTTCACTCTAAGAGGGGAAAGCCGCGCAAGTTGTAAAGCGGCAGTAATTTTAAATAGCAATTGGGCTCTCGTGAAACATCAGTGGTTGAAAGCTCTCGCTCCGCACTCGCCCCTTGAACCCACATATTTCCTTCTTCGCGTTTTAGGGGACAAGAGCGACGAACCTAGGACTTCGGAGATCCTGCCAGGGACACAACCTGCGATGTGGGCGAGAGGCGGCGGCGGTTCTGCGCAGAGCCAGGGCCGCGGTGCCCCGGGAAGCGCCGGACCCGGCCGCAGCATCCTCGCTCGGGCGCCCGCGGCCCTCGGACCCGGGCGCGCACTGCCGTGTGCCAGGCCCCGAAGCTCTCTCTCGACTCGGAGTTCGCCTGGCTTCCCGCGCGCTTCTCGCTTACCTGCCGGTAGGGCTGGGGCGCTAAAGCTCCGTGCCGCCTCGCGGGGGCGGGGAGGCGGCCCAAACAGGGGCGGCATCCCGCTTCGCCTCCGGTCGCCGCTTCTCCTCTTGGTCCGCGCGTCTTTCTCCTCTCGGCGCCGGACGCGGAACCAGAGCGTCCCTGGCCGGCGCCCCAAGTTGTGCGCGAGTCGAAGCCGCACGCGAAGCACCTTCAGGGAGGCCGCCCGGACCCCAGAGTCCCGGCCTCTCGTTAGCGCGGGCGCGAGCGGATACCCCGCACCTCCGCCGGGTCCACACCTGCCGCCGCCGCCGGGGCCGCCGCCGTCTCCGCTCCTCCCTGGCTCCGCCCCTTGCCCGCCCCCCGCTCTGGCCGCTGCTGCCGCCGCCGCGGCCGCGGCAGGGAGGGGGCGGGAAGCGGCTCCCAGAGCCCGGTGCGTGAGCTGGACGCTGCGCCTCCTCCCTGGGGCTGGGCGGACCCAGGTCTCTACACTGCAGCGCGGCTCCGGAGTACCGGAATCTGTTGCGGGGGAGCGGCAGCCTTTTTCGGGTGGGAGCGTCTCGCGGAGAGTCAGGAGAGCTAAGGAAGGGAGAGAGTGCCCACCTGCGTGAGCCCGAGCTCCCCCGTGCGCTCGTCAAATCCAAACTTAGCCAAATGCACAGCGGAAATGCCTCCTAGGTCGGACCCCTGCACTTGCAGGGGTCTTCTAAAAACCTGGCTGATAGAATGGGCCCCTGGTGTAATTTCCTTTAGAACAAGAGGGGAGCTTTCCATCCCGAGTGGCCTCTCCCCTATGCGCAACGCTGTAGGTGCCTCGAGGCCCGTCTCCGACGCCGTCTCCACCGTGCAATTTTTCCAGGTGCCCACCCTCGTCCAGATTTGACTTCGCCCCCTTTTGGACAGCCAGGGCTCTCTGAACCTCTCTATAGGCCTTGCATTTGGGTGAGAGAGCTTTGTGAAATGCAGCGGGCCATCTCCAAACACTGTAGTTATTTTTATTGTACTCTCTGTATTCATTTTCAGTACTGTCGCCTAGAATCAAAGGGATTTATGCTTCCCTAACCCTTTCCACTTATGTTTTAATTCCTTGAAGGTAAAGGCTGTAATAAGTTGCTCATCTCTGGAAATTTTCAAGCAAATACTGAGCAGTACTTAGAACTCGCCAGATGACCTAGCAGGAAATGGTGACTGGCCTACTTACTATATCCTCTGAATACCTATATATCCTCTGAAAGCCAAGCATGGCGTCTTGCACCTAGATGTAGGATGGGGCGGAGGTCCGGGGAGATTTTGTTTCTGTGTGAGAAAGTAATTAATGTTTGGCAAAAGTCAGTCCGATTCCCTCATAGTGGTATTTCATTTACGGTGGCATATATCTCCATGTAAAAAGTCATTCAGTCGAAGTGAAAAATATTCATCAGATGTTCCCTAATGAGTTGGCACTTCCTAAAGGATCCTTTCCTTAGTCAACTATAGAAGATAAGTCAAATGCAGTTTAAAAAGTTTATGTATTACATAAATTAGATTTGCAAGAGCACTTGAACTCAAGGGCTATATGAAAGATTCAAATTTTAAAATTTCTTTATAAACTACAGTTGAATAAAATGTATTTTATGCCTTTTGTCATGTACTACACAAGTGTGTATTTTGAGTTGAGAGGTCAGCAGTTAATGTAGTAAACAGGAATCAAAGAAACTGATTTGTACTTCAGCTTAAAACAGGTGATTTCATGAATTCTGTTTTAAAGAACAGAAATCTTAAGCCATCTTGACCCTCTTGACCAAGAAATAAAGAACAAAAATTAACAAGTTTATTTATATTAAAGTATTCCTGATAACTCTTGATAACTGAGTTTTCAAAATTTACAGTCACAGTATAAGGGAAAAGTAAGATATTTTGCAAATCATGAAAAATGTGCCTTGGGATAGAAAAGATTATGAACCTTAGGAACAATTAAGTGTTTTAAAATATATTAAAGTATATAATACATGTTTTATATATATAACATGTTATATATATATATATATTTAGTGAAACTTGTTCATAGAAAATTCAAAAGTAAAAGCCCTTTTTTGAAGTGGAAAAGAAACCCACTAACTTTATCATGGAAAGCACAGAATCATCTAACTCAAATAGCTGTTTTAAATATGATATGTAAAAAGGAAAAAAGATTTCATTATAAGTGGGTTCCACTAGGTAAGACTTTATGCAAATCCAATAGGAAAAGATATTGAATAAGCAAGTGTAAGCATTTCATTTGTCAATCATATTTTTAAACTTCCATAAGCCCAGAATGTTAAAGATTATACAATTGCTTAACTAAAATTATGTATCAAAGCACCATGACTAGAAAAGAGCCAAAGAAAGGATAATTCATCTCAAATAGTATCAACCCAAACAAAAACTATCTTAATCCCACAGAAAAAGGATTATCATTTAGATTTCAATTTGTGGCAAACAAGCTATTTTCCCTGAGACAAACACATAATATCACAATAAACCAAGGAGTAACAGAATGCTGCCATAAATGGCCCAAACTTGCAAAAGTTAATGTCTGTTGAAACTAGATAGTGGATATATGGGTATCTGACATTTTGAAACGTTCCATAATTTACAATAAAAATTGAAATAAATAAGAGAATATAACAATGGTAAGTAAAACATTGAAGTAAATTGAAAATTATTTGTGAGTCCGCATTTGTTCCTCCACAGTTTTTAATAATTTGGTTGTCTTCCATTGGTAGTTTTTTGTGCCTGCGATCTCATGCCTGCTAACTTTCTGGGTAAGAGTTCTAACTGTAGAGAGAGGCAGAAAGGAATCATTTTTGGTGCATGTAGACAGGGGAAGTGAATATTTCTAGAAGAAACAATGCCATGCTTTTCAAGTAAATACTCTAGTTAAAACAGAAACAAGCTGGGAATTCCCTGATGGTCCAATGGTTAGGACCCTTGGCTTTCACTGCCAAGGGTTTGGGTTCAATCCCTGGTCAGGTAACTAAGATCCCACAAGCCACATGGTATGGCCAAAAACCAAACAAACAAACAAGCTGAAAATGTTATATGACATATATTTTATTCTGTGCTGAGTTTGGACAGTCATTTTGCATGGTCGTGTTATTTTCTTTAAACAATTAGTCAAAACAAATTTTGTTTCACCTAACTTCCATAAAGTGGGGATAATGAAAGACATATTTATATTATTAAAAATAAACTGAATACAATCCTCATATTTTTTTATGAGAACATTTATTGAAAGTCATGATTTTCATTCTCTCGGACATGAAGTGACATATTCTTGGATTGTGGAACACCCTCATTTTAGGAACTATTACTAAACTTTTCTTAATTTAAAATATAGTTAATAAATCCAGTTGCTGCAAATTTTTCACCAGTTGCTAACATACAGAGAGTTACTCTCTGGCTCAGAAATAAATCTATCTTTCTGATCAGTGGCCTTGTTTATCTTTGACTCGTTCATATTTTGAAGATTCAAAGGATGGCTGTGGTATCTATAAAGGAGAGTGGTGGTTCTTAACTCCAGCACACACATTGATGATACAATTATGCATGGGCTTGGCATCAATTATTAAATTGTGATAGTGTAATTTTCTGTACTTGTTAACTCTGATTCCACCTCTTGCTGTTCTCTTGAAAGCAATGATTTTAAAGGGAAAATCTTAAGTCTTCTCTCATTTAAAGAGATAAATTATTCATATACATTACTTGTAATCCATCTCGAATCAAGTCAGTCCTAAAGGAAATCAACCCTGAATATTCACTGGAAGGTCTGATGCTGAAGATGAAGCTTCAACACTTTGGCCACCCTGGTTGACTCATTAGAAAAGACCCTGATGCTGGGAAACATTGAAGGCAGGAGGAGAAAAGGACGACAGAAGACGAGATGGTTGGTTGGCATCACCAACTCAATGGATGTGAATTTGGGCAAGCTCTGGGAGATGGCGAAGGACAAGGAAGCCTGGCATGCTGCAGTCCATGGGGTCGCAAAGAGTCGGACATGACTGAGCGACTGAATAACAACAAAACATTAAGTACCACAGAAGTAGATAGAGAACTATTTAATACAAAACTCAGATCATTGTTGGTCTTATACAAAGGAAAAAAAGTCAGTTTACTCTCTCTACCTAACACCTGGCAACATCTTCCTCTTTGTATAGGTTTGGGGTCTAGTTGAGTGGTGAGATGGGACAGCTCAAGATATATAAGACAGGAGGATGGGAGGGGCTGCTCTAAAGTGCTTTGCGGTAAAGATAAGAACCAGTCTTATTATTAATAGTAAGTGTGCCCCATAGACTAATAGTATCAACATCACCTGGGAATTTGCAGAATCCTAGATCCCATCCCCAGATCTTCTGAACCAGACGATATGTTTTGAGAAGATCCCCAGATGATGTGTATGCACAGTAATATTTGGGAAATGCTGGACTACAGAAATTCTGGAGTTAATACAAACATTTCCAATCCTGTGGTTTAGGTTCCCTGGCTTTTCTTACAAGAGAAAGGCAGAAGTCTTCAGGCCATTAATACTCCAGGAATTTTTATTAAGGTCTCAAATAGGAAACAAGATTCTTGGGGCAAGGATTTTAGAGCAGCATTAAAAACTGAGCCATTGGAATCACAGATTAATAGAGACACAAAGTTATCTTGAGAACTTATGTCACGTTTGCCCTTCTTTCTGGACATATTTTTGTTTGTTTATTTTTCAAGGTCTTCAGGACTACATCAAAGCCTCCAAGTCAGGTCTATGAGTGAGTTTCAGGGACTAACAAATGCACTGAATATAAAATATGACTGTATATTTCTATTTTTCTAAAAGAAAGCTGTTAGTGTTCACCAAATTCTCAAAGGAGCTGCCCCTAATTGTTTAAGAACCACTGGTACATCTTATTTCCCTCTAAATCTTATTTCATTGTGTCATTCCTCAGAAGTTAAGTTTTTTCTTAAAAAAATATCAACTTGAAACATTGCTTATTTTAACTTTCATCCCTTTTGTTTCATTATGGACAGCATATGGTCAGTACCATAAAAAGAAACCTCAGCGTCAGTACTTTGTCTTTTAATCAGTAGTCTAGGAAAAATATTTTCAATGATGAAACTCTTTCTAAATCATTAAATATTTAAGGGTCAACTTAAAGATTCTGGAAAACCTGTCCCTTTGTGTGTGTGTGTGTGTGTGTGTGTGTGTGTGTGTGTCTCCCAATAGTAACAGGGCATACACTGATGAGTTCCAAGTACCACTCTTGACTAGACGGACCTTTGTTGGCAAAGTAATGTCTCTGCTTTTCAATATGCTATCTAGGTTGGTCATAACTTTTCTTCCAAGGAGTAAACGTCTTTTAATTTCATGCCTGCAGTCACCATCTGCAGTGATTTTGGAGCCCCCCAAAATAAAGTCTGACACTGTTTCCTCTGTTTCCCCATCTATTTCCCATGAAGTGATGGGACCAGATGCCATGATCTTCGTTTTCTGAATGTTAAGCTTTAAGCCAACTTTTTCACTCTCCTCTTTCACTTTCATCAAGAGGCTTTTTAGTTCCTCTTCACTTTCTGCCATAAGGGTGGTGTCATCTGCATATCTGAAGTTATTGATACTTCTCCCAGCAACCCTGATTCCAGCTTGTGCTTCTTCCAGCCCTGCATTTCTCATGATGTACTCTGTATATAAGTTAAATAAGCAGGGTGACAATATACAGCCTTGATGTACTCCTTTTCCTATTTGGAACCAGTCTGTTCCATGTCCAGTTCTAACTGTTGCTTCCTGACCTGCATACAGATTTCTCAAGAGGCAGGTCAGGCAGTCTGGTATTCCCATCTCTTGAAGAGTTTTCCACAGTTTATTGTGATCCACATAGTCAAAGGCTTTGGCATAGTCAATAAAGCAGAAATAGATGTTTTTCTGGAACTCTCTTGCTTTTTCCATGATCCAGCAGATGTTGGCAATTTGATCTCTGGTTCCTCTGCCTTTTCTAAAACCAGCTTGAACATCTGGAAGTATGGATGTGAGAGCTGGACTGTGAAGAAAGCTGAGTGCCGAAAGAATTGATGCTTCTGAACTGTGGTGTTGGAGAAGACTCTTGAGAGTCCCTTGGACTGCAAGGAGATCCAACCAGTCCATTCTAAAGGAGATCAGCCCTGGGTGTTCTTTGGAAAGAATGATACTAAAGCTGAAACTCCAGTACTTTGGCCACCTCATGCAAAGAGTTGACTCATTGGAAAAGACTCTGATGCTGGGAGGGAATGGGGGCAGGAGGACAAGGGGATGACAGAGGATGAGATGGCTGGATGGCATCACCGACTCAATGGATGTGAGTCTGAGTGAACTCCGGGAATTGGTGATGGACAGGAAGGCCTGGCGTGCTACGATTCATGCGGTCGCAAAGAGTCAGACATGACTGAGCGACTGAACTGAACTGAACTGAAGTACCACCCTAAATTCTAACCCATTCTCTCCTTATTCAAAAGGAAGTGGATTGATTATTTCAAAGAATATATATATCATAGAAAAGGAGAAATGTAAAGAAATGATGAAATCTGTTTGGAATCATTCGGAACAATGTAAGTAATGTTATGCTGCTTTTATTAGGAAAAGAAAGTATTAATACATCTTACTTAAAATAACTCTTGTCAATTTAGCACCCTAAATTAGAATTATTTTAGAATAATACAAAATATGTCTTAGTCATCCCATTATTCTAGCATTGTAGTGGGTGAAGTGGAAGATGTTTTTAGGCTTTGGAATGAAGCACAACTCCTATTTATTTCTCACTCCACCTCTTACCTGGGATAAATCCCCAACTTTTTTGTTCTTCAGTTTTCACGCCAGTAAAAATGGCAAAAACCCTGTAATACCTACCTGTTACAGTTGTTGTAAAACTTAAACAAAATGATGTCTATGAATTGACTGGTAGAGTGGAGGGCACACCATCTCTTTTTCTGAGGCGAGAGTTGGGGGAGACACACACAGACACACACTGACAGACACACACACGCACACACACCATTTCTCTCTAGCGTTTGTAATGGCGCTGCTGCACACCTAGTGTATTTGGTATGTATGGAACACACCAAAGACGTTTGGATGTCTTTGGGCAGTTGATTTTAAGGCTGAAAAAGCCAGCAACATTTGGAACCACATCAAGGAGTCCAGTCTATTCCCACTGCCTATCCACTGAATGACTAGTTAATAAAGGCCATGCCAGTGTGCATGTTGGATACAGGAAAAAACAAGTTCATGACCAGGGAAACCCGGCACATTTATTAAATCCCTGTGCAGCCCTGCAAAGAGAGCTAGGGTCTAAGCAGATGTCCAATTGAGACCCAAATTGTGGGTGTGTATTCGTGTGAAAGGAAAACAAATGCAGATTATCTTCATGGCCACTACTCACCCTCCATGAAACTATCTGAAATGAGAGTGACCTGTTGTATGGAAGACGTGTCAACACATATCCAACATCCTGAAATAGGAGGCATTAATATCGCCGGGGTGTATTTTAAATTATTTTAGAAGAGGAAGCATGAGAAGATCGTCTTATTCCCTTTCTGGCTATTTTATAAATCTTGCATGAATATATTCCTACAGCAAAACTTTTATCACCAGGGAAATTTTCCAGACATGATCCTAACCTCCCTTCTTTCCTGCTCAGTTGCTTTGTCTCTTGTTTTCCCACAATTAAAAAACAAACCAAAACAACTCTGTAAGATCATTTGCTTTGTATCTCCTCCTCTAGCCTTTCAGGGACAACACTGGGCCTTATTTGTCTTTGTTTTGCCAGCCTGGCCCATCTCCAAATGCATAGCAGATCCTCTACAGATCCAAAAATGAATACCCTGTGCCAGCATTTGCATTTCTCAAACTTCCTATCCCATGCTAGATGTTCCATGAAAAAATCGAGAGTCAGGTTTGAGGAAACTTGGTGTTAAAAAAGTTAATTAAAAAAAATACGTGACTTCTCATAAAGTGAATATTCTAACATACATGTACTTCCCAAACATTTCTGACCATTGAACTTCCTTTCACTTTTCTGGAGTTTAGCAGGGCAAAGTTTTCAAAACTCAGCTCTGATCCGAACAAAAGCAGTTCACACATTCAGCAGCAGTTCTTTAAGGCTTTCTAAACTAGTGCGTAAGACTTTTCAACAAAGCACCAAAAGATTCGCAAGTACCAGATTTTCAGCAATATTTAATACAGTGGAATACAAGCACAATGAAACAATTTAGATTCCCCCTGCCTTGGAGTGCACTGTAATAGGATTTCATGTAGGCTGGATATGAATCTGACTAATGCTATTTTACCTAACGTAAGCCAATCCCAAGGGCAAAAGAAGGGAAATGTTTGGCACGGTGTTTTGTCAGACAATGGTGTCAGCATTGCAAATAGTAATTACAGTTCTAGACATGTACCATGTACTTTCCAAGGAGCTTACACTCACCATCCTGGGAAGACGGTCTGAACCAATGGAGTGCACGTGAGAAAGGTGACTGTTTGAAACAGATCCTTGCAGGTGGATCTTCTTCTATTGGATTTCCTCCTGGTTCTTTTCTATGTCACCTGAGTCTTCTACCTTCCCTTTGTTTTCAACTTTCCTCCTTTTTCACTCTCATCCTCCTCCTACTTTTCCCACCTTTTATTATATCAGGGCTTTTATTGTTTAGTCGCTCAGTTGTGTCTGATTCTTTTGTGACCCCATGGACTATAGCCCACAGACTCCTCTGTCCATGGGATTCTCCTGGCAAGAATACTGAAATGGATTGTCATTTCCTCCTCAGGGAATCTTCCCAACCCAGGGATAGAAACTGTGTCTTCTGGATTGCAGGCAGATTCTTTACCACTGAGTCACCAGGGAAGCCCATCTGGCTGGTAGATATCATTAAACCAACACATAGAATATTAATTTAATTGAAGATTTATATTAAAGATATATCACAATGCAACATAAGCATTGGCCTACCAGAGCTGAGGGTGACCAGAGGTTTGGAGTGAGGCCTATAAAGTATCCCACTCCCTGAGCACTGAAGCCAGGGTCAAGGGATGTCCACAGGTAAGGGGCCAGGGATATAGGAGGGATGCTGGAGGGGCCACAGGGTAATAGCTATTTATTGCTAGCTCAGGGGGCTTCCCATGTAGTGCTACTGTTAAAGGACCTGTCTGCAAAAGTCAGAGACATTAAGAGACGTGGGCTTGATCCCAGGATTGGGAAGATCCCCTAGAGGAGGACATGTATTCTTGCCTGGAGAATCCATGGACACAGGAGCCAGGTGGGCTACAGTCCGTGGGGTCACAAAGAATCGGACATGACTGAACCAACTTAGCACGCATGCACACCGCTGCTAGTTTCTGAGCTGTATCAGTGTTTAATCTGATCATACCAGCACATACCAGATGCATCTCAATCCTACATTCAATCACTTTTTTCTGAATGCCTACCATGTGCCAGGCATTTTGTTAGACCTTGAAGATAGGGTCAGGAGCAAGATTTTTTATTCTAGTATCAGATTCCCTAACAAAGGGATCAAGAAGCAAATTAAAATGAAGTTATGATTATTTTTATTTATCTAACATAAACCACTCCAATCTATAATTAGGTTTGGGGAAAAAGGGGGAAATAAGGGAAAAGGAGGTTAAACTTGGGAGCGGAAGAAGAACAAAATTACACTTAAAAGGACAAATAGCCATCCTATGACATCATTTGAAAACATTGCTTCACTTTTTGAAACATCTTTGCTTAAAACCTTTTCTTAACAATTTTTCATTGCTTATTCAATTTACATAACCATGGAAATTGAGGGTGAACATGATTGCTGAACATGTCTTTAATTTAAAAAGAAAAACAATAATACACCTTAGTATCTATTGTTCTTAATTGGAGTATAAAAATAATAAATTTGTTGTATCCTATTTGCTCTGAAGTTATAAAAATGTGCTTATTGCTTATATAAAACAATACTTTAACACTCTGTTTTTAGCATCTGAAATATACATTGATACTTTATCTCCCTATCTCTTTGGCTTATTGGAAGAAAAAAAACTAATCACAGAGCTCCTTCTTCTAGGCAGAGTTCAAGATCCACTTACTTGCAATCCTCACTTATAAAGCTATAATTCTAATTTTAATAAGAAAACTGAGGCTCAACCAGGTTATGCAGCTTGACTAAGATGACACGGGAAAAGTAAGCATTCTAACTGATGAATCTCATAATTTTAAGAAACTACTGATAAGTTCAAATTTTCTAACAAATTAATCATGTTGCCTTAAATCTGTGAAATCAATACTCAGTATCATCTTTTGTGTTAGTCACTCAGATGTGTCCAACTCTGCGACCCCATGGACTGTAGCCCACTAGGCTCCTCTGTCCATGAAATTCTCCAGGCAAGAATACTGGAGTGGGTTGCCAATTCCTGCAGTATCATCTTACATGATCACTAATTGAACAAATCGCCATTTGACTGCCCTGGTGGCTCAAACGGTAGAGCATCTGTCTACAATGCGGGAGACCCGGGTTCGATCCCTGGGTTGGGAAGATCCTCTGGAGGAGGAAATGGCAATCCACTCCAGGACTATTGCCTGGAAAATCCCATGGACAGAGGAGCCTGGTAGGTTACAGCCCATGGGGTCGCAAAGAATCGGACAAGACTGAGCGACTTCACTTTCACTTTAACCATAAGAAAAAAATTGAGATGCAATATACACATAAACAATTCACTGTATATTTATTATGTTACAAGACACTCTTCACCTGAATTGATTTTAGAGTTGAAATGGGGCCTAATATGTATGAAACAGATATCAAAGCTTCTTAAAAATATAATCCATTATATACTGCATATCTAAAGGAGTATGTCAAGGCTGTATATTTTCACCCTGCTTATTTAACTTATATGCAGAGTACATCATGAGAAACGCTGGGCTGGAAGAAGCACAAGCTGGAATCAAGATTGCTGGGAGAAATATCAATAACCTCAGGTATGCAGATGACACCACCCTTATGGCAGAAAGTGAAGAGGAACTAAAAAGCCTCTTGATGAAAGTGAAAGTGGAAAATGAAAAAATTGCCTTAAAGCTCAACATTCAAAAAATGAAGATCATGGTCCCATCACTTCATGGGAAATAGATGGGGAAACAGTGGAAACAGTGTCAGACTTTATTTTTGGGGGCTCCAAAATCACTGCAGATGGTGATTGCAGCCATGAAATTAAAAGACGCTTACTCCTTGGAAGAAAAATTATGATCAACCTAGACAGCATATTGAAAAGCAGAGACATTGCTTTGCCAACTAAGGTCCGTCTAGTCAAGGCTATGGTTTTTCCTACGGTCATGTATGGATGTGAGAGTTGGACTGTGAAGAAAGCTGAGCGCCGAAGAATTGATGCTTTTGACCTGTGGTGTTGGAGAAGACTCTTGAGAGTCCCTTGGACTGCAATGAGATCCAACCAGTCCATTCTGAAGGAGATCAGCCCTGGGATTTCTTTGGAAGGAATGATGCTAAAGCTGAAACTCCAGTACTTTGGCCACCTCATGCGAAGAGTTGACTCGTTGGAAAAGACTCTGATGCTGGGAGGGATTGGGGGCAGGAGGAGAAGGGGACGACAGAGAATGAGATGGCTGGATGGCATCACTGACTCGATGGATGTGAGTTTTAGTGAACTCTAGGAGTTGGTGATGGACAGGGAGGCCTGGCTTGCTTCGATTCATGGGGTCGCAAAGAGTCAGACATGACTGAGCGACTGAACTGAACTGAACATCAGAATAAACTTTCACTGTCTAATGTGAGTTCAAAGCAATCTAGGCCTTTTCATTCTAAACAATATATCCCCAGAAGAACGTATGTTTAGCCCCAACACAAGATTCTATCTCATTTGTCTGCTTTTACTTTCTCTTAAGAACTAAGACTTCGCGCTGTGTTGCCCTAAAGGCCCAGGAGCAAGCATCGAGAATGAAAACAGAACACGAAATCTGGTGCAATGGGTCTGGGGACCTGCAGCCCCTATTGGACTGAGGTGCAGAGTCCACTCTGAGTCCAGCTTTTATTTCTAACTGCAGACTACAAAGCTTTCTTTGACCTTTCTTTCCCAAGACACTACACTGACATAGTCCAGATCTCCTTGTTTTTACCCCAGGCTGTTCCCTTCTGGGATAGTCTCAGGAACAATCAGCAAGTGTGTAGGCGGTGTTCATACCTAATGCTGACCCGGTGTTCCAAGGTCCATGCCCAGTCATACTCCCTTCTGGGTCTGGCCTTGGGGTCTGTAATAAGGCTATTATTCTAAGAAAAACATGAAAAATAATCAACACAGTTTCTTGATATGTTCTATTTTTCCAGGTGCTATTTCTATGAAATTTCTCAAGGCTGTGAAAGTACATTATTAGCAATTTCCACAACAAGACTCCCAATGCAAGGGGCTTGGGTTCAATCTCTAATCAGGGAACGGGATCTCACATGACAAATCAAGAGTTCAGATGCTGTAACTAAAGATCCCACGTGCCCAAATGAAGAGTGAAGAAGACACATGATGCAACTAAGATCTGGCGCAGCCAAATAAATTAAGATTTCTTTAAAATAATAATATAAAAAGCCCTAGGGCTAAACCTCTAGCTGTGTATATGAGTATTCGCTCTTAGGTTTAAAAGTGGACTGTCCTTGCATGGCAGGTTTATCCTCTGCTTTCAATAGGCTGTTTTTACACCCTTTTCCCCGTACAAATCACTTTAATCACTTTTGACGAATTCCTTAAACAGAATGGGAAACTTGACATGAAACAGAATAGGAAATAAAAATGGAGTATAGAGAAAAAATAGAAAA
Source organism: Budorcas taxicolor (assembly GCF_023091745.1). Taxonomy (NCBI): domain Eukaryota; kingdom Metazoa; phylum Chordata; class Mammalia; order Artiodactyla; family Bovidae; genus Budorcas; species Budorcas taxicolor. The sequence continues at coordinate 25,656,455 of NC_068917.1, read as the reverse complement.
TAAAAATTTTTATGAGAAAAATACAAAGATGAAATTATGTATGTGTAGGTATGTGGGCATACTGTTTATATAACAAGCATACAGTTTTCACTGTGGTTTAAAAGGATAAATCTAAGAAGATAAGGGGAGGGAATAATAGGGACAGCAAGACAATTGATATTTATAAAACAACAAAGGGTATGGGCTTGGTCTCTGAATTCCAGAATGCATGGAACTTCAGTAAGGACAAAATTTAAAAAGGCCATTTGTGGATAAAATCAGTGTGATAATAACAATTATAATATGTAAAAGTCATATTGTTGCTGTTTTAGTCACTAAGTCATGTCTCACTCTTTTTCTACCCCATGGACTGTAGCCCACCAGACTCCTCTATCTATGGGATTTTCTGGGCAAGAATACTGGAGTTGGTTGCCATTTTCTTCTCTAGGGGATCTTCCTCACTCAGGCATCAAACCTGCGTCTCCTGCATTGGCAGGGGAATTCTTTCTCGCTGAGCCACCAGGGAAGCTCTAATGCCAGTTTTCAAAGCTATAGAGTGATTTATAATTTATTGTCTTTTCAAGGGTTTCCCTCATGGCTCAGAGGGTAAAGCGTCTGCCTGCAATGTGGGAGATCTGGGTTTAATCCCAGCTTGTTCAAATGTTAAATGCCACAGAGGTGTCATTTTGACAACCGAATATTTTTGGTACTATGTGTGGCCATAAATGCTTGTTAATGAGTTCTAGTTAACAGAATGCCTGAATAAATGAACTTTACTGAATATTAGGGTGAATTAGTTTTTATTCTAGTTTTTAAGTTGGGTAGAAAGGTGTATTTCTTTATACATATGGTTGTAAACTAGTGAAAGTTTAAAAACTTCAGTACATGCGGTCTGAAAAATGAGATGCAAAAGATATATAATTGAATTCATAAATTTGAACTGGTATATGATGGAACCTAGGGATAGTCAAGGGAGAGTTCAAGTTTTAAGAAAAATAACAGGAACACCACCAGAGAGGCAAAGCATTGAACTGAAAGTATTTTAGGTTGTGGTAGCAGTTATTTTCTTAGGTTTAATCTCTTGAAATTGTGTATAAATACCCATCATGCCTCCAAAAGAATTTAAAGAGAAAACTGGATACATAAAATGATTAAATTGTATACATTTCCTAAAGGAATAATTTTTGGTTTTGGCCCATAATGAAAACTTGTGAGGAGAAAGGAGAAATATTTTGAAATGAAATCCTTCTAACCAAATTAATTCTAATTTCCTCATTTGATTTAAATGCAGCTGAACAATAACAAATTAAAAGTAATTATCGACACATAATGAATATTAGTGATTTTTATGTTCTTTTTAAAAGTATCTTAGAATTAATATGTTAAAGCCTTCTGAATATAAATTAAATCACTGACTTGATATTAGTTAACCAACTCTTAATATATTTTTCACTTGTTAAGATATTAATGTCTTTGGCATTTAGGAAAAGTATAGCTTGCTAATTGATACATCATTCTTTTTCTCTACTAGTATACAATTTCTGGTTTCCTAAGCTAAATGCCTTCTCAGAATTATGTTCTCATACTTTGTCTTGTCATCTTATTTTAAATATAACCCTTTAAGACACACTTATGCTACAAGTTCAATGTTCAAGAGCTCTAATTTTACAGTCTTGGAAAACTGTAGATGGAATGGGCCCAAACTTACATCAACTCCCTATGAAAATGGGATTTCTGTATATGTATGGAAGAATATCATTTGCACTATTTCTTCATGTATTTAAATCTTTTAGAGATTATCCTGGATTCTAACATCTCTCATAATTTGGACATTTTTCCATTTTCATTTATGTTGTTCAGGGGTAATTTTTATCAGATGTGATCAAAATACCTCTCCATAGTTGTACCAAATACATACATTTGTCTCCTGCTGTTATTTTTGGAAAAATAAACCTTTTGCTGATATGAAACAAGGGAATGAGAAGATTGCCTAGCTTTTCAATGATAAAATAAGAGAATAGAAGAAAACCCAAGTAGGGGACTGGGAAATGGGACTTAAAATCTGTTCAAATAGTACTGCATTTGACATTCTGCTTTTCAGTATTTATCTCTTTACCACCAACAACACTCAAGCTGTCCCTCCTCCCCAAATCTTAAAGATAAATGTTTTTCTTCAGAAACCCAGAATTTAAAACTGCTGCCATCAACAGAGGATTCCAAGAAACATGAGAGGGGTCCCTGGACTGGACTGAAGTGAAAGTGAAGTCGCTCAGTCGTGTCCGACTCTTTGCGACCCGTGGACTGTAGCCCACCAAGCTCCTCCATCCATGGGATCCTCCAGGCAAGAATACTGGAGTGGGTTGCCATTTCCTTCTCCAAAGACTGGACTAGAGGAGTGAAAATAAGGTAAAAGGCAAAGCAGAAGGGAAGATGATGACACATCCTAGAAAGTAGAATGCTTTGGCCACCTGATGCGAAGAGCCGACTCATTAGAAAAGACCCTGATGCTGCGAAACTTTGCAGGAGAAGGGGACAACAGAGGACAAGATGGTTGGATGGCATCACCAACTCAATGGACACGAGTTAGACCAAGGGGGTGAAGGGGATCACAAAGAGTCAACAGAATGGAGGGAACTGGGAACAGGTGCACAAATGGTAGACCAGATGGAATCCTAGAGATGAGAACATTCCGTTAGTACTTAGTTACTCACTGGCAACTTTGATATATATAAAGTATATATTATATATAAATGTGAATCCTGCTCTATACTAGAAACTGGCTAAGACTACAGAAATGTAATCAGGGATTCCCAACTTCACTTATAGGTGGTGGGCACACTTAACCTAGGTAAATAATGGTTGACAGTGTTTTCTTTTATGTTAAAGATGTTAAGAGTTAAAGTTGTATAGTGGAGAGACCAAAACAGACTGGTGAAATTTGGGTTCAATTAGAATTCCACTTGGCTTTGTCCCCAGACACTTCTCTCTGTAACGAGTGACAATACTCATTTGCAATTTGGGCCTTGTCATCACAGCCAAACACACAAAAAATGATTTGTTTGGAATAACTTAGATTTTAGAGGGCGGTTTCAGAGAGAAAAATCAATGTAGCTTATAGCACAAGTAGATTGCTAGCTGTTACAAAATTCTCTTTGTAATTTCTTTTAAAACTTTCTATTTTATTCACCATAGAAGGAAAAAATACAGAGAGAAATGCTTTGAATACAAAATATACAATGGTACAAAAACTATTTGCTGATGAATTTGGTTCACTCAATTATTTGGAATAGAATAAGGGAAAAATTGAACTGAGGAAGTCATAGAAATGATTTTATTTAATCTTCTCATTTTACAGATAAGGAAATAAAGTCTGATGAGATACAATGAATTACCCATGATCACGGAGCTAATAACTGTTAAGACCCCATGTCTCCAGGTTCTGCATTCTAATTTTTACAACACACTATTTTTTGTTGCAGCATTTTTATACTTAAAATGATACCTTTTAGACATTCAGTTCAGTTCAGTCACTAAGTTGTGTCCAACTCTTTGCAACCCCATGGACTGCAGCATACCAGGCCTCCCTGTCCATCACCAACTCCCAGAGTTTGCTCAAACTCATGTCCACTGAGTCGGTGATGCCATCCAATCATCTCATTCTCTGTCATCCCCTTCTCCTCTTGCCTTCAGTCCTTCCCAGCATCAGGGTCTTTTCCAGTGAGTCAGTTCTTCGCATGAGATGGCCAAAGTATTGGAGCTTCAGCTTCACCATCAGTCCTTCCAATGGATATTCAGGACTGATTTCCTTTAGCATTGACTAGTTGGATCTCCTTGCAGTCCAAGGGACTCTCAAGAGTCTTCTCCAGCACCACAGTTGAAGAGCATCAATTCTTCTCTGCTCAGCTTTCTTTATGGTCCAACTCTCACATCCATACATGATGGCTGTAAAAACCATAGCTTTGACGAGATGGACCTTTGTTGGCAAAGTAATGTCTCTGTTCTTTAATATGCTGTCTAGGTTTATCATAGCTTTTCTTCCAAGGAGCAAGTGCCTTTTAATTTCATGGCTGCAGTCACCATCTGCAGTGATTTTGGAGCCCAAGAAATAAAGTCTGTCACAGTTTCCATTGTTTCCCCATCTATTTGCCATGAAGTAATGGGACTGGATGCCATGATCTTAGTTTTTTGAATGTTGAGTTTTAAGCCAGCTTTTTCACACTCTTCTTTCATTTTCATCAAGTGGCTCTTCAGTTCCTCTTCACTTTCTGCCATGAGGGTGGTGTCATCTGCATATCTGAGGTTATGGATATTTCTCCCAGCAATCTTCATTCCAGCTTTTGCTTCATCCAGCCTGGCATTTCGCATGATGTACTCTGCATATATGTTAAATTTCATATGCTGTACTCTGCATATAGGTTAAATAAGCAGGGTGACAATATACAGCCTTGACATACTCCTTTCCCAGTTCAGAACCAGTCCGTTGTTCCATGTCTGGGTCTAACTATTGCTTCTTGACCTGCATACAGGTTTCTCAGGAAATAGGTAAGGTAGTCTGGTATTCCCATCTCTTTAAGAATTTTCCAGTTTGTTGTGATCCACACAGTCAAAGGCTTTGACATAGTCAACAAAGCCAAAAGGAACAGACCAATTAAGTGGCTATCCAGAGATGGCATACAGGTAGTATATTATGAGAAGTGGCAGATCATGGAGGACTTCTCTGAGAGCCATTAGGTCCCAAGTTCTTTGGAGTAGAGATATTATGTTATTTATTTCTATATTCCCAGTGCCAACAACGTATAGCTTATTCAATGGCTTTCTTCTGCTGACACACAGTAAGGAAGTAAGAAAGTAAAAGGAGCGTAGTCCAGGTTCAAAGTGAGAAAATCTGATTTGATGGGTGAATGACAAGACAAAACTAGAAAATAGATAACAGTGAAAATATCTTTAATTTCAGAGGCACACTGGAACATTTAGAGGCTAAAGTCATGATACTTGGGGCTTACTTTAAAACAATTGAGCAAAGAGGAAATAAATGAAGGAAATATGGTAAAATAATAGCACCTTAAGGTAAGGTGATTGGTATATGGGAGTTTATTATGATATTCTCTCTACTTTGTAGACTATTTGCATTTTTATGATAAAGCTAAGATAAATGTGATATTACATTTTCTCATTTCAATACTGTCACTGTTCCCAGTTCTCATAGGAGAGAGAGTGCTGCTGCTGCTGCTAAGTTGCTTCAGTCGTGTCCAACTCTGTGCAACCCCATAGACGGCAGCCCACCAGGCTCCCCCGTCCCTGGGATTCTCCAGGCAAGAACACTGGAGTGGGTTGCCATTTCCTTCTCCAATGCAGGAAAGTGAAAAGTGAAAGTGAAGTCTCTCAGTCGTGTCTGACTCTTAGCGACTCCATGCACTGCAACCCACCAGGCTCCTCCGTCCATGGGATTTTCCAGGCAAGAGTCCTGGAGTGGAGTGCCATTGCCTTCTCCAAGGAGAGAGAGTACCAGTTTGCAACTGTGAAACATCTCTGAGCCTAACTTTCTTTGCTGGGTTCACTTCTGTCCGCTATCAGCAAGGAGTGTGAGGGTGATTCATCTGTTAAGGCAGATCGCAAAATTTTTATGCTGAACTTCACCTAATAGGTGGTGTTCAAATATGTGACACTTTCCTCATACTTGGCTTCAGAAGCTTGCAGACTTGAGGTAGACAACCTACCACTCTGGGCCCTTTCTAGAAAAGGCACTATAATTGCATCTACTTCCAGACTGTTGTTAGGATCTAGAGGATAACGTATACAAATCACTCAGCACCTGGCCTGCAACAGGGTGAGCACCCAGAATGCATTAAGTATTTTTAGCAGCAGTCAAAATTGAAAAAAGAAATGTATTCAACTTCATCAGGAATCTCCACACAGTAGTAGAGAAAAAATCCCCAAGTAGCATAACTCAGTTTTCTCACCTCAAAGGCATTGTGTGGGTCTTTCTCTCTGAACAAATGGAAGTTGTTTTTCTTTCCGTAACAACATTAATTCCTTTGATTAGAGAGTGAGAAGGCCACTGGACGATTTCTGAACTCTGACTAAGCAGATACAAAGGAGATGATAAAAGCTGGGTTTGTTGAGCAGGTCTTGCTCATTCCAGAATGATGACACAAGTTTGGGTTAAGGATAGTGAAAATGCATAAAGCAGTTGCACTGACATTTCAACTCAATTCTTTAAGCCATGTTTATTAATGCCTTGCCTTCTGTATACTCAGGCAACCACCCTCTCTCTCTGTGGAGGATGTTCATTTCAGAGGTGTGCCTCTGAGTGAACTGAAAGGACCCCAAGGAGAATGCCTGTCTTTCCTGCCCCCAGCCCCTCCTGTGCTCGGTAAATCTAAATGCAGGGCTTTCATCTTCTCATCTCTCAGCTTAGGTCTCCTTTTGTTTGGTGATGCCCTGTTAGGTTGCTTTGTGTTGGTTTCTCTGGGAGGCCTGCCAACCCCAGCCTCAGAAAAGGTTCGAAATGATTGAGATCAAACGCTTTGAGACAGTGTTACATTTCCTTTTCTTCCCCAAGCTTGTCTTTGTTTAGTCCATGCCCTGTTTCGTCTTAAATCTTCTCTCCCTCATGTAGTGCCTCTACAGCCAAAGAGATTGCTAGGTCATAGAATCATACTCTTTGAATTGATCCTAAGAGTGATCAAATCCACCTGCCCAATATAGGAATCTCTTTCAAAACTCTAACCCATGCTTATGTTAAAATATGAATTGCATACACTTCATAAAAGGGAATTTCATTACTACAAAGGGTGTTAATTTCATTTTTAACCAAATTTTTAGATATTTTTCCATATCTTTTAAGAAATAGAGTTGCACAGAATGTCTATGTGATGAGTAGCTATCGTATTCCCTCTTCTCTTATGTGTCTTTTCTTTATCAGATTAACCCCATTTTCTAAGCATTAAGGAGAAATTAAGTATACCAGTAGATGGTAGGCATAAAAATAGACAGATACACTTCATGGAATTTATTCAACAAATGGCCCAAACTATGGTTCAGAAACTACTGCATTCTGGGGATATATACTAAATGTTTACATTCTCCCCAAATTCATATGCTGAAATTCTAACCTATCAATGTTGACAGTGTTAGGAAGGGGAATGTTTGGGAGATGATGTGATCATGGGGTGGAGGAGCGCTCATGAATGAGAATAGTGTCCTTATTTAAAAAGTCCCCAGAGAGCTCCCTTGCTCTATCAGAGGAGGACCCAGGAAGAAGACAAGCCATCCACCAGGAAGGGAATCCTCCCCAGACGCTGAATTTGCTAGTATCTTGATCTTGCACGGCTCAGCCTCCATAGCCCTAAGAAACACATGTCTGCTATTTATAAGCTTTCGGTCTGTGGCATTTTGTTATAGAAGTCTGAATGAACTAAGACACATAATAAGACTCATAGCAGTGTCCTCACAAAGTTTACCATCTAGCAAGAAATACAGACATTAGAAAGGCAATTAACCAAAGACAGCCACAGGTTAAAAATGAAAGTGTATAACAGGAGCACCTTTCCTAGGTAGGTGGTCAGGGAAGTATCCCTGAGGAAAGAATATTTGATCTCAGACCTGAAAATATTTAGGAATTAGCCAGGCAAGAAAGTATGTGTGTGGAGGAGACAGAGGCGGGGAGGGATGAAATAAGACAGTCTAGGCTGGGTGGTTGGTACTTGGGTGGTTCTGAAGTGAGGAGGAATTGAATATATTAAAGGAAACATGAGAGGTGAGAACTTTGTGAGCAAGGGAGGGAGTCTTATGAGGCTGAATCTTACAAGGTTTTGGACTTTATGATGAGAGTAATAAGAAATGAAGGGGGAATTTTAATTTGATAAGTCGTAAGATTTCCAGACATTGTACCACTTCAGCCCACCTGTCTTGGACAGACTCTAGTTATTCACCATTCTGCTTCAGATGTGGTGCAAGGCACTAACCACATGTGCTATGCAGGGTCTGATGAGTTCAGACTGGGCTGGGCTGTAGCCTCCTCTGCCCTGGACATCCTAAATGGAGTTATTTGCTCAGATGGCCACTAAGTCATGGCTTATTATATAAACCCTGTGGTCTAGTAAACCAATGCCTGGTTTGAGTTGGATCTTTGACCCTAGGTGGACTACAAGGGAACCTTATGCCAAACAGGGATGTCAAGGATTAAATTCATATTCTCTTTCTGCATCTTATTTAACCTGTATAATTTGAGTTTTGCTGTCATTTTGATTTTTCTTCTTTCTTCCATAATATGTTTCTCATTATAAAAGCGAACTTGTAAAATATAGAAAAACATGGCAAAAATAGAAACCATTAATAATTATATAAAAATAGCTACTATTATCACTGCTATTTATATCTTTCCAGAAGTATCACTTTCTACATCTGATATCATATTGTATTATATTATAGCCTGTTTTTTTCCATTATTATTAGGTCATAAGAGTTTATTTTCCACTGTAATTAAATGGCCTTCATATGTGCTTCTTATTTAAGAATGTTTAAGCTTCCTGGTATTTTACTTTACAAAAGAATATTTTTATATTTAAATATTTGCTTGTATTTCAGAATATTTCCTCAGATTAGAACCCTACCAACATATTTAAAACTTCCTTGATACATAATTACAAATTGCTTCACCCAATCTGCTGACTAAATTTATACTTCTACCTGCACTGCATATTTTGAACAAACCAGGCTAATTAAGGTCTTCCCTTGTGGCTCAGCTGGTAAAGAATCCACCTGCAACTCAGGAGACCTAGATTCAATCCCTGGGTTGGAAAGATCCCTTGGAAAATGGAAAGGCTACCCACCCCAGTATTCTGGCCTGGAGAAATTCCATGGACTATATATAGTCCATGGGGTTGCAAAGAGTCCGACACGACTGAGCGAATTTCACTTTCATGCTAATTAATAGGAGAAAATTAAATTTCATCATTATTTTAATTTTCATTTGTAATTATTAATGATGTTAATGATTTTAAATTTTGTCATAAGCTACTTCTATCTCCCTTTGGATAAACTGTCTTTTTCCTATGTATGCACAGTGATCTTCCTAAGTTTCTTATACATTTGTGTAATCCTTTTTTATGTAAGGATTTTAATCCTTAGTTTTCCATATTTCCCATAAGTATTCATCTCAATCCATTTGGAAATTTTAATTTTGTGATATAAAAATATAGACAAATCTTTAAATACAGCTTTTTCTGTGTACATACCATTTGAGTGTTATTGTAGTAAAAAGGAAAAAACCACAGAGGTTTCCTTGCCTGATTTACTTTCTCTTTCAGTTTGACATGAGCCTAAAAAAAAAAAAAAAGTAAAGTAAAAAACAAGCTTTCATGGGCTTCACTCTAAATAAATCTTATATAAATCCTTTCAAATGCAGTTAGAAATAAGTCAGGAAGAATCTTATTTCTCTAATAAAACTAAAGACTTAAAAATGTAATTGAGGGTATGAGTTGGGGCCTGCAAAGATTGTATTCCAAGACTTGCCTTAATATTTTATAGTGTGCATGTATTTCATTGAAGAGAGAAAAAATTAATAAGACTCACATAATTCTTTTCTGGTACATGGTAATTACTCAACCACCATCAAATAAATGGAGTTATTATTTGTTGTAACTTTTCTTTACATTCTAATCTTAACCCAGTTCTCCTTAGGAAGGACTTTGAGATCAAACTGTTCTGAATCTACTTTCTAATCAATAAAATGAGGGTAAAAATTTAGACTAAACACCACAGTGTATGTAAAATACTGAGCCTAGAGCCATCAGCCAGGAGACGGTCTGTTAGTGCTACATGTCTCTACTCGGCCTCCCACTCCTGTCTCAGGGTAGGAAAAAGATTCTGTAGTTCTTGAGAAAGAGCATATGTATATCTGAGTGCAGGCAGCCTACACTGGCATAACCCCAGTAGCGTGTCAGGCTATCCAAGTGGAAAAATAAATGATAGCTGAATTTTGCATATTGAGAGTCAACTGTGTAGCTAGTATTGTGTGAGGCACTGGTCATACTGAGAATAATAGAACTCACTGCTCACATTCACCAAAGGGGTATTGGAACCTTTTGAGTAAACACTGAGAAATGCTGATCAAACTAATTTACCACTAGGTCTAGCTTTGCCTATTCTGCTGCTCCAATTTAAAATTTTCCTGGAAACAAGGAATGATCACAGTGACCGCCTGGCACTGGAGTATGGGGGAGATAGCTCTGCACATGTACCATGAGATAATCCAGAAGAATCAAGGAAAATAATGTATTTATTGAGTCAACTACGTAAGGAGGCAAGGGTTGTTATAGCACCCCATGGTATCATCTAATGTCAGAAGAAGTGGTTTTCATGTGATTCTGATGAAATATTCCAATAAAGAAAATTCAAATAATAAAAGTAAGTCACTTGCTCCCAGAGGAATTGCTGACTCTTCTTTCTTGTACAGAGCATATTACTGACCACATAACTCTGTGGGATTTTCAAGTTTCATGGGACAACACTGCTTTTAATAGTAAGTAAAACAAATTTTTATAAATTTGTTTTAATGTTCTTATAATTCACATTTTTATTGTACAATTATTATTTTTATTTTCAAGCTGTGTATTCTTAAAGCTTTGCAAAACTGAGACATTTAATCTTAGAGAAGAGATTAACCTTTTATCTACCTGGTTTGTTTTACTTAGTGGGATAGGAACATATGTATTATAACCTACAAAATATATTATATCAACTGCCAGCATAGAAGTCACTGAATCTTTTTTACAAGCAGTTTTTTCTCTTAAACTAGATGAAATCCTAATTTAAAGAGTACATGTAAAAGAAAAAGAGAACTTGTTCTCATTTCTTTCAATTTGTGTGTATCTAATGTTTCTCCAGAATTCTTAAGTATTAATAAAACAAATTTTAGATGTGTTTTGTTTATTATTTCCAAAAGTAGATCTGATTGAAACACGTTAAATAATTTCAAATGGAAGCTCTTTATTCCTTTTTTCCTCTTTATTCCTTAAGAAACCATCCACTTAAATATCAGGTGAGTCTTTGTGCTTCCAAATGATATTCAGTTCAGTTCAGTCACTATTCAATTAAAAATGTGGTAAGTGGACTTTTGTTACCACCTTGGTAACACTCTTGGATTCTCCCCACTTTGCATCTATTTACTTGACTTTTCAGGGAGCTATTTGCACAGCCTCATGGGTAGCCCATCATCAGTTAAAGTCACCTGTCTGGTTCAGAAGTATTGGATTTTGGGGAGATCAGGCAGAATATAAAAATTGAAAAGAAAGGACAGGAAGGGAAAAGAGAAAAGAAGAGAGAAAAAGAAAAACAAAGAAGAAAAAAGAAAAAAAAACTTAGGATAATATAGATGTGTTTTAATTAATTTGGATATTTTCTGAATCTTCTGTAATGTAGTCCATCACTGCCCCAGCAGATTTATTTTCTCTCAAGTCTGGGTTGTAGGAAGTTTAAAAAAGGAACTGGAAAGTGATAGAAGTCTTCCATCCTGGTGTCTTCTAAGTATAGGCAGTCCATGCCCAGTCATGAGGCATTTGCTGGATCATTGTCGTTTTATAAGTTAAAGCCAAGGGAAACACTCACGCAAACATCACTAACACCCTTAAGGCAACAACCACTCTGGAGACTGTGTGTTGAGACAGGAATCATTATCATTTTCTACCCCTGGTCTTTCTGATCACTTGTATGCCTTCCAATATACACATAGGCCCAAAGGAACATACATGTGATTTAACCTTATAATGTGTAGGTAGAACTGCTTGGTACACACAGAATTCAGCTCAGGTGCTATGTCTGGGGGAAAAACTATTCTAAGTGATTTAGAAAGAGTGCTATAAATCTGAAACTGATTTTAACAGGTTCTAAAGTGTAGCTATAATTTGAGGCACATATATAATTTTGCTTGCTATAATTTCTAAATATTTTATTTTGAACTTTATTAATTTGCTTCCTTAGTTTTCAGCTATTCTGATAAACATAAAAAGGAGTGCCAAAGATTCCTCTTCTTTCTCACTATGTTCTTTCTACAACTTTGTTTCTTATTAAACTTCCTGTAATTCACCAAAAGGCCAGGAATTAATTTTATTAATTTATTTGGAGTGTGTATATGTGTGTGTTTGAGAGAACAAGACATAGAAAGAGAGAGAGGATCGTCAAAAAAGGCTGCCTGGGTAGTGTTGCAATAAGTAGAGAGAATTGTCCTTGAACGCAATTGTGCTGTTAAGCAGCTTTTGGGGCACAGGGATCATAACAGCTTTTTAGAGAGTAGAAAAACAAAAAGTGAAAGAAAAGTAGAGTTTCCTTGTGATAGAATTATGTCAGAACATATATGTTTTGTACATTTATCTTTGCTGCCATAATTTAGTTTATATTGAATTTTCATATTTATTCATTTCTATGGTATATGCCATGCACTGGATACATAGTGAGAATTTCTAAACCTGCAGCTTCTTAGAGGAAAGTGTAAAATTATTAAATGTGTTCACATAAACTTAAAAACATACTATTTTAGTCTTTATTCTCTAAGCTATAAAGAAAAATGTTAAATTCACATTTTTTTTTTCCTCCACAACTTTGTCCCTGTTTCTATTGTTCTGACTTCCAGTGTGGGATAATGTGTTTGTGGTTTCAGTTGCTGGCTATGTTCAAGGGGTTTCAACTATGCATGAGGAACAACAGAACAGCTTTTAGTTAAGGGTAACTATATACCAGTCACCAATAGCTGTCAGCATTTTGAGAGGTTAGACTTTACCAAGATATCCTTGAATGCTGGATATTGAAAAGGAAAGAAAGCAATCTATAAATGTACATAAAACTATTACTGTCATAAAATAAAATCTTTAGGAAACTTTTCATTCAATTTGAGGGTAGCTCCATTTTGTTTTATAATCATAATGCTTTCTTAATCAACCTGGGCTTGCTTTCTTTAAGTATTCTCCTTCCCTTCTGGCCTTGGTGTGCCTTCGAGTCTCAAACAGGAAGACAAACTCTAAGGATGTGAGATAAAAGGAATAGCTGCTTCTCTGTACATGCTGAAGTACGTTTTAAAAATGTTTGAACAAGTCCACAAAATCTGAGCCAAAAATAAAGAAAGAAAAGGAAAATGATACAGAACAAAACAGTAGAAGTTTGTTACACACACGCAAATGCACATACTTGTATCTTTGGAGGTTCTTGGTTCCCTGGTTACCTTCTTACCCTGAAAATTATGTTGGCATGTTTTCTTCTGAAAACCACATCACATCACAGATCTGATACTTGTAATGTCAAATATTAGCTTTAATACATAAGATACTGTATGCATTTTAGACAGAAACGGCTTATAGTCATGCTAAGAGAAATTTCTAAATTTCCTTCTTAATTTTACAGATATTATAATAGAAACGCTAGTGATTGAATCAATACAGTTCTTTGCAACTGAGAGTTGTTTTCTGTGTAAAGTCCTTAGCCATATCTACTCTGGATCTGACAGCAAAAATAGTAGGTAAGAAATCAGATTCTGGATCGAGACTGCCTGGTTTCAAATCCTGGCTCTGCCCCTGGAAGCTACATGGCCTTGAGCAAGTTGCTCAACCTCTCTACCTCACTTTTATCATCTGTAGAATGGCCAAACTAACAGTACCTATTTCAAAGGGTGGTTGTGAGAGTTAAATGACTTGAAAGATGTTTAAAATTGTGCCTGGTACATAGAAATCGTCAATAAATGTTAACTATTATCATCAGTCAGTCAAGCACCTCTGCAGTACTTGGGAGCTCAAACTGGACATTATTTTTTGGGAGGAAATTGATGGCTGCATATTACTGTATATTCCACTAGTTCCTGTTATTAGAGGAAACATTTAAAGGCCATTGACCGAGGAGGAAGCTAGCCTTGTGTAGTTGGATCCTGCCAGTTGTAGCCATCCCAGATCTGGTTTCCCACTTCCCTGACTGGCCTGGCCTTCTTTCACTTTTGCAGATCTGCTCCCTCATGTTTAACTTGGGGTTTTAATCATTTACATTGATTAGCTGTTTGGCACCTCCTCTTTCTGTCTGCTTTGTCTGTCTCTCAAAACGATGATTTCCAGCTTGCTCTGACCCCAGTATTTGGCTCCTAAGATGTCCCCAACACCTCCGTGTGCATCATCCTTCAATGCCTATTTTATCTCATTCAGCCTTGCCTCCTCTTTTTCCAGCTCCCTGCTCCAGGGCTTATGGCAGAAAGGGGCCTTAGAAAGCGTTGGTTTGGTAGCTTAATATTCAAACCCTAGGAAAGGCACTCCTTGGTTTCATAGAAGCTACAGAATGTAGCAGTGATCCACGCATTTTAGGGTATACCAGAATTATTCAGAGTATGTTTAAAATGCAGAATTCTGAACCCTTTCCCAGAGATTCTGATTAAGTCTTTGACAGGGCTGATGAACCGGCATTTTAATCCACACGGTAGGTGCTTCTGAAGCAGACTAGTCTAAGAAGCTTAATTTGAGAGACACTTGACTAAATTTCTGTCCTTGAATATATAGTCTGCTATATTGGCCTCTTCTACAAATTCCTTTCTTGTTTGCTGGAAAACACTGTGCACCGGGCCCACAATTATGCCTAAAAATAAATACATAGTGAAAAGGAAGAGGGTGCGGAAATAGCATTTTCCCCAGGGTTAGAATTTTTTCATGCCTCCCGATTCTTACATCAATAAGTTAGGTGGCCAGTAATATACTTTTGTCCATATCTTACCTTTCAGAAGACAGAAAAGAACCCATACTTTTCCCAAACTACACTTCTATATTATTATTAAAGAATTATCTATTTACCCCTTTAGCATTTCAGATGTTTTCAGAATGATCACTTACCCCTTTAGAAGAACATGCAGCCAGAAGATTTGGGAGAAAACTGAAACGAATTCTCTGAGCTGTGATTCTTGAGTCAGTTCTTCACTCCAATTTTTCCCCCTCTTTTAGGCATCTTCATACCCACATGCCTGAATTTGAGCCTTATGTCCCTACCACTAACCTCAAGCCAGAGGCCAAGAGAGAAGAATAGAGCTTTCTTCACTGAGCAAGGCTGAGTAATGCCATAGTCTCACCTTCCCTGGGGCTCAGTGTGCTACTGTAGCCCAGCCAACTCTGGTCTTTTCTGGGAGTGGTCCAGCCCCAGCCTCCTGCCTACATGACCTGAGTGAGCTATCCTTGCCAGACTTTGAAACTTCTATCTATGAAACATTTAAACTACACAGGCAGTGCCGAAACCCATTCTTCCTTCCTGGCTTCTCTGGTTTGGTAAATCTTCCTTTCTATAACACAGTCATGTGTGGAGCATAATTTGATAGAGCCTGGCTCTGTGCTAGAAACGGAAAACATGGTCTCTGCACTCCAGGAGTTCATCAGCTAGCCAGGAAGTCAGAAAAATAAAAGGCTTGAGTGCATGGTGAATTGAGCCATAACTGAGGATGGGCCAAGTGCACCAAAGTGTTGTCCCATACTGATCTGTGATTGACAGTGTCCTTGGAGCCTTTGAGGCTCCTGGGATCCAAGTACCACAGTCACCTAAGCTCTCTCTCCTCATGACTGAGGTTCTAGGTCACTAATGCATAACCTAAGTCTCACCTAATTGCAGCATCTTCTAAGCTCTTCCTTTACCGTTAATATAACATAAAAAGTGCTTCCATCTCCCCTCAATAGGAAATTACTTTTTCATCAATTGAAACTCTATAATTCTTTACCTCAACATTCCTGTGGTGCTTACTAAAGTTTCCCTTGCATTATGGCTATTTAAATACATGCTTACTCTCCCTTCCAGATTAGAGATTCCTTGAGAGCATGGACTACTCACCTCAGTGCCTTGCACGGAGCACCGTACATAATTGATGCCTAATACATATTTGAACAAGTGAATCAACTGTGACAACAAAACCCTTCTGATAAAAGATCTTGAACCTGAGGTATCAGAGATTTCCCTAGTATGAATCATTTCCTTTTGGTTTTAGATTATGCAATCCTCCATCTCTGGTCTTGGGAGAGGGGGAAGCAGGGAACCAACCAACTCAAGCCTTCAAATTCTGATAAATTTTAGCAGATCCAGGAGTTTTAAAGTCTATAAATAATATGTTGAAAGACAAATATAAAAAATTCCAGTTATTCCATGTTTATATGTTAGTAAATACTCTGCTCACAAAAATCGGATGTGTAAATCTGAAGGCTAAGTTGTGTAGTTTATTGAGAAAAAGACACAGTGAAAACAATGGCAGGAGAAACTCTTCAAAACTGCTGATTTAAAAGTACTTTACCTTGACCATGAAGACTAAGTAAAAAAAAAATACCATATGTAGAATATTTACATAATTGTTAGGACAGCAGATAAAATAATGAAAGGGAAGAAAGTTGAGCATTTACATAGAACTTCTCCATTAGGCTCTATGCAAATGGCTTTTGTGTAGAGTATCTATTCAATATCTATAGCCATTGGGTGACATGGGTGTTACTGACTCAAAGGAGTCTAAGAAATTTGAACAAGATCACCTGTTCAGTATGTGGAGGAGCCAGGCTACACATCTAGTTCTATCTAACTCCAAGTCCCATCTTCTTTAATTATGTTGGTTAAGTATCAAAGATGTAGCTGAGTCACCAAAATGAGGTACCAGAGATGTCTCATTTTAATAAATTTTTAATGTATTATAAATAAAATTAATAATTTATTCACTCTGCAGATGTAGTCTTTTAGTGGCTGCATTATTGTTCAAAGTTCTTGTGTATTATAATATGCAGCATGGGAACAGAGGCACATGATTGCACTAAATGGCCTTAAAAGTATAGTATAAAGTGATTAGATTTAGTATGTGTGAAAATCCCCAAATAAGTTATCATACAATGAAAAAACACTGAGGTTATGATTTGGTGACCTTCTGGAAGGAGTGCCCCATGCTACTGATACCTCTCCTCATCATAAGAGATTGGAGTTGACGGATAGGAAGGGGAGGCATTTAAATTCTTCCCAACTCACTATTCTTGGTAATTTTCAGTTGTTTTATTTATAAAATGGGAAAAATAATAGTACCCACTTGGTACAGATATAAAACTAGATAATGTATATAAAGTGCTTATCAGAATGACTGAATAAATCATCTATTTTAACTATTGTTCTTAAAGTACAAACATTCACTCACTCAACATTCATGTAGCAAATACATATTGAGCATCTGAAAGTGCCAGGCAGTATTACAGGCAGGATAAATACAATGTGAATAAGACAGACAAGATTGTTGACCAATGAAGTTAAGATTTAATTTGAGTAGTTGTATTGCTAATAATAGTAGTATCTGCTGAGTGTACATTGTTGGTAAGTGCCTTGCCTATCAGTCACGCAGGTTAGAATTATTATCTCCATGTATAGTTGGAGAAACTGAGGCTCAAAAATAATAAATGACATTGCCACAGCTAAAAATTTCCTGAGTGAGGCACCTGATATTTACCCCAGAACTGGTTCAAAGTCAATGTTCTTTTCACTATATGCCAGACTCCTAACTGGGTCCTTAGCTCAAACATTTCCGGCTGTTTTCCTTATATTTGCAGAATGTGCAAATTGGAGTACGGTGATAGTTTCACGGAGTAATGGCTTAAACAGCTTGATGCTATTGTTGGGGTAAAGGTGAAAATGGATAGGGCTTCCCAGGTGGCTCAGTGGTAAAGAATCTGCCTGCCAATGCAGGAGATGTAAGAGAGGCAGGTTTGATCCCTATGTTGGGATGACTCCCTGGAGGAGGGCATGGCAACCCACTCCAGTATTCTTGCCTGGAGAACCCCTTGGACAGAGGAGCCTGTCAGGTTACAGTCCGTGGGATTGCAAAGAGTCGGACATAACTGAGGGGACTTAGCACACGCAGACCTACAGAAGGGGAAATGGTGCCATGGGCGCCTAAGAGAACTGGAGCCATAGCAGAGAGGCTGTCTAACTGGAACTGTGATCAGTAGAGAAAGGAAGCTGCAACCATAGCATCAAAGGCAGATAGGATGAAATATCCTCACCTTGGTCTCCTCCTAGTTGTTGTTGTTTAGTTGCTAAGTTGTGTCTGACTCTTTGTGATCTCCTGGTCTGTAACCCACCAGGCTCCTATGTCCGTGGGATTTCCCAGACAAGAATACTGGAGTGGGTTGCCATTTTCTACTCTAGGTGATCTTCCCAACCCATGGATCAAACCTGCATCTCCTGCTTGGCAGGCAGATTCTTTACTGCTGAGCCACCAGGGAAGCCCCTTCCTCCTGGTACCTCCTACTAATTGAACCCAGCTGGAAAACAAAAGGCACGTGCATTCAGGTGCTATGGTCCCCAGAGGTCAGTCTTTCTAGGGCCCATAGCAGGGCAGAGAAGAGTAGAAATAGTTCTGAAGAGATTTAATCCAAACTCAAAAGATACCAAACTACGTAACTGAAGAATGTTCAGCACAGCATACCCATGGCAATAGTACCAAAGCTGCAGGACCAAACAGAGGAGTGTGTGGGAGTGGGGGGTGGGGGAGAATGTCCTGGTCTCTCTTCCTTCCAACCTGCTGCCAGCACGTCCCATTGGTTAAACTCAATTCTTTGTTTTCTGTTTGTTCATTTTTACTGCTACTAACTGTCTGGTCAATTAGGAGGTCAGCATAGTTAATGGAGGGGAAATTCCAAAGCTCTACAGTGATACATACATCTTTTCAGGATTTGGTGGGATTGACCATGTGCTCTTTCTTGAAACCCCGTTCTGGCAGGCTCCTCCGACATCTGACTTTCCTGTTTTAACATCTGTGATATGTGTGTGTGTGTGTTAGTTGCTCAGTCGTATCCAACTCTTTGCAACTCCATGGACTGTAGCCCCCCAGGTTCCTCTGTCCATGGGATTCTCCAGGCAAGAATACTGGAGTAGCTTGTCATTTCCTTCTCTAGGGAATCTTTACAACCCAGGGATTGAACCCACATCTCCCACTTTGCAGACAGATTCTTTACCATGTGAGCCACCAGGGATGTCTCTGTGGTAGCAGGTATAGATTTTACACACAATATGGCTTATGCAAATAAAGAAGATTTTAAAATATATATATATATATTTATTTGGCTGTACCAGGTGTCATTTGTGGCACATGGAATTTTTTTTTTTTAATCAGTTATGGTATGTGGACTCTTAGTTGTAGTATGTGGGCTCTAATTCCCTAACTAGGGATTGAAGCCGGACCCCCTGCTTTGGGAACACGGAGTCCCAGCTCCTGGACCACCAGGAAAGTCCCAAGAAGACATTTTATTTCATTCCAAATGAACCTAGTGACTTTCAAGTCCACTAATGTTGAAAGACTTGAATTTATCAAATCAGTATCACTGAGGCTTTTTTGTATTAACGCACAGGGCTTTTTGCTTCTTGCCTCCTGGTTTCTCTTTTCCTTCTCTGAGGGACTTACCTTTGCTTCTCACATGGGAGAGACTGTCTCTGCTGGAATTGTTCTGTTCTCTTGCTCTGTAAGTGCATGGAGGCTGCTGCTGGAAACTCGGCGGTCTACCTCTGCTGACTCACTGCTCTCTCATGAAGCTTGGCACTGTGACTCTTTCACTTGCATCCTCTGTTCACTCGTGGCTTTCACCGGTCTCCCTGCAGCTTCTGCTGAAGGCTCTCCTATCCCCATTTTATTCTTTAATAACTAGCCATTTTGACCTGTTATCTTTTGTGATAACTGCTTGTGAGAAGATGATTTCTCAATTAGCTTCATTAGACATACAAAAGATTTTGGGATCTCTTATGTATCTCAAGGAATTCTAAAAAGGTTGGGCAGTGGGTGAAGAGAGCTGGTGGAGGCTCTTTCAATCCATGCCCTGCCTAGGTCTGTGAGTAAACCTTTCCACTTTTCTCTGGCTACTCCAGTTGACAAAAGACCCTCCAGAACTCTATATCCTTCCAGAGCTTGAAAAAGGAGCACAGAGTCCCTTGTTTTTCAATCCCAAAACCCATCTGGGTACCTCTATCTCCCATTCAGCTTTGAACCCTGAGGTGACTAACTCTCACTAGCATCCGAACTCCCTTGATCTTTTTATCCTGTTTCTCTGCTGGCTTCTCCTTCCCTCAGTACAGAAAAGATTCCTACTTCTCTCTCTATGGTACAAAATCTGCTCTTGAATGATCATAAATTCTAATAGATTCTATAGTCTAAAGAAGAGAGTACTCTGAATTCACCAGACTTTTAGATGTGTGTTGGGTGGTGGGGTGGAGAGTGGAGGTGGGGCAGGGGAACAGGGGATGGGGCTTACAAAAAATAAAAGCTTTCTTTTTCAAAGTTAGTGTCTCTATCACTGACATTCAAGGTCCTTTTTTGAAACTCAAAAAAGGACCTTGTGAGATATCCCCCTCTCAACATAATTGTTTGTTTCCTTAACACATTAAGCCCCAGCCTCAGAGTTTACAGTCAATGATACATGAAAAGGAATTGGCAAGAAGGAAAAATACAGTACATTGGGTAATGGTTGAAAATCTTATTGTTAGATTGTCTTTGTCTGCCGCTTTTCTGATTTCTCTGCATTCTCCCACATTGTCAACAATAATATTAATCAAGACATTATCAGTGAATAGCGTCAGTTCTTTCTGTATATTTTCTTTCACTGCCTAATATAGTTTTGTGCCTGTAGTTCTTCTCTTCTTTGGGAACATGTATCCTTGTGAGATTTGCTGAAGGTAGGGACTTTTTCCCCTAGAAAAATAAACTCAAGTGTAAAACACATTGTCTTAGTCATTCAAGCTGTTATAATTAAAAAGAAAACAAAAACATAGACTGGGTGGCTTGAACAACAAACATTTGTTCTCACAGCTCTGGAGACTAGGAAGTGCAACATCAAAGTGTTGGCGAATTCTGCCTGATGTGGACCTACTTTGTGGCTCATAGACCACTGTCTGCTCATTGTTTTCCTTACATGGCAGAAAGGGCAAAGCAGCTCTCTAGGGTCTCTTTTAGAAGAGCACTAACTCCATCAAGGAGAGCTCCACTCTTAATACCTAGTCACCTCCAAAATCTCACCTCCTCATACAACCACACTGTGGGGAGTTAGGATGTCAACATATGACTTTTGGGAGGATACAAACATTCAGTCCATAGCATATGTAAAATTTTTAAAATTAGTTTCAGAGGTTTATGGAGTTTCTTAACTCCATTAACTTCTATTAATGAAACCATGAGGGATACAATTTCCTGAGTTAAGGCAACTTGTCTGCCTTGCTCATTGCTATAGTCACAAGGCCTGAAACAGTTCTTGCCACTTAAAATTACTCAGAATCGATTATCCAGTTAAATGAAAAAATTAATATCTCCAACTCTTACCTCTCTCCTGAATTCTAGCTCATTTTGCTAACAGCCATTCAGATATCATATCAGAACATTAAACTCAATATATCCAAACAGAACCATTATCCTTACTTTTGTTGCCTGTTCAAATCAATATTTTATTCTTCAGAGTCACTCTGACGCCTCTGTCAGCATCTTTGACTCCTTTTCTCCCTTTACATTCAGTTGGCTTTTCCAAACCCTACTGATTCTACCTCTGCAGTATTTCTCAGTTTCCCACAATCTATTGTAATTCTATGAAAAAGGTACTTTGGGGGTTATCTATTCAGCTTCAAATGACCCACAAACTTCAATCCCTCACTCACAGGATGGGTTCCAGGAAGCTATGTTTATCTCCTGCCTCCTTGTCCATAGTTGGTTGGACACCTGATCAAAGCTAGGCCATTCACATTCTGTCTTTTAGGAATCTGGAATTAGGACTGAGAAATTCTAACTCACCTTAGATTAATTCCTCAAAAAGAGGATATATAAAAACTAGAGAGTTTTGAGACATCTACCTTCAACCAAGTGGAGTGAATAGCAGAGGAATAAGATGCTGAGAGAAAAGAATTCTTTCATTCCGAGAACAGGAAGAGCCAGCAAGTCAGAATCCAGAGCCATATCCAGGGTTCCTGACTTCCCCTCGCCAGGTTTCTTTCTATTCTCAAAGTCTGGCTGTAGTCCTTATCATGAGACCTGTAGTGCACCCTTTTTTACTCTTATATCCATTTATTTTTCTTTTTAAAAATTGATTAATTTAGTTTAATTGGTGTTTTTGCCATACATCGACATGAATCAGCCATGGATATACATGTGTCCCCCATCCCGAACTCCCCTCTCACCTCCCTCTCTGTCACATCCCCTGGTTTGTCCCAGTGCATCAGCTTGGAGTCTCCTGTTTCATGCATCACACTTGGACTGGTCATTTCACATATGGTAATATACATATTTCAATGCTATTCTCTCAAATCATCCCACCCTCGCCTTCTCCCACAGAGTCCGAAAGTCTGTTCTTTATATCTATGACTCTTTTGCTAACTTGCATATAGGGTCATTGTACCATCTTTCTAAATCCCATATATATACATTAATATACTGTATTGATGGTTTTTTTTTTTTTTACTTACTTCATTCTGTATAATAGGCTCCAGTTTCATCCACCTTATTAGAACTGACTCAAATGTGTTCTTTTTAATCATTGAGTAATATTCCATTGTGTATATGTACCACAGCTTTCTTATCCATTCATCTGCCAATGGACGTCTAGGTTGCTTCTATGTCCTAGCTATAGTAAACAGTGTTCCAGTGAACATTGGGGTACACATGTCTCTTTCAGTTCTGGTTTCCTTGGTGTGTATGCCCAGCAGTCGGATTGCTGGGTCAAATGGCAGTTCTATTTTCAGTTTTTTAAAGAATCTCCACACTGTTCTCCATAGTGGCTGTATTAGTTTGCATTCCCACCAACAGTCTAAGCGGGTTCCCTTTTTTTCCACACCCTCTCCAGCATTTATTGTTTGTAGAATTTTTGATGGCAGCCATTCTGACCAGTCTGAGAGGGTACCTCATTGTGGTGTTGATTTGCATTTCTCTGATAATGAGTGATGTGGAGATCTTTTCATGTGTTCATGGCTAATATACAGTTAGCCATCTGTATGTCTTCTTTGGAGAAATGTCTGTTTAGTTCTTTGGCCCATTTTTTGATTGGGTCATTTATTTTTCTGGTATTGAGTTGCATGAGCTGCTTGTATATTTTGGAGATTAATTCTTTGTCAATTGTTTCATTTGCTCTTATTTTCTCTCATTCTGAGGGCTGTCTTTTCACCTTGCTTATAATTTCCTTCATTGTGCAAAAGCCTTTAGGTTTAATTAGGTCCCATTTTTTAAGTTTTACTTTTATTTCCACTACTCTGGGAGGTGGGTCATAGAGGATCTTGCTGTGATTTATGTCAGAGAGTGTTCTGCCAATGTTTTCCTCTAGGAGTTTTATAGTTTCTGGTCTTACATTTAGATCTTTAATCCATTTTGAGTTTATTTTTGTGTATGATGTTAGAAAGTGTTCTAGTTTCATTCTTTTGCAGGTGGTTGACCAGCTTTCCCAGGACCACTTGTTAAAGATATTGTCTTTTCTCCACTGAATATTTTTGGCTCCTTTGTCAAATATAAGGTGTCCATAGGTACATGGATTCATCTCTGGGCTTTCTATTTTGTTCCATTGATCTATATTTCTGTCTTTGTGCCAGTACCATACTGTCTTGATGATTGTAGCTTTGTAGTATAGTCTGAAGTCAGGCAGATTGATTCCTCCAGTTTCATTTTTTTTCCTCAAGATTGCTTTGTCTGTTCTAGGTTATTTGTGTTTCCATGCAAATTGTGAAATTATTTGTTCTAGTTCTCTGAAAAATACCATTGGTAGCTTGATAGGGATTGCATTGAATCTATAGGTTGCTTTGGGTAGTATACTCATTTTCACTATATTGATTCTTCTGATCCATGAACATGGTATATTTCTCCATCTATTTGTGTCACCTTTGATTTCTTTCATCAGTGTTTTATAGTTTTCTATATATAGGTCTTTTGTTTCTTTAGGTAGATTTATTCCTAGGTATTTTATTCTTTTCATTGGAATGGTGAATGGGATTGTCTCCTTAATTTCTCTTTCTGTTTTCTCCTTGTTAGTGTATAGGAATGCAAGGAATTTTTGTGTATTAATTTTATATCCTGAAACTTTACTGTGGTGGTTTCTTTAGGGTTTTCTATGTAGAGGATCATGTCATCTGTGAACAGTGAGAGTTTTACTTCTTTTCCAATCTGGATTCCTTTTATTTCTTTTTCTTCTCTGACTGCTGTGGCTAAAACGTCCAAAACTATGTTGAATAGTAGTGGTGAGAGTGGGCACCCTTGTCTTGTTCCTGACTGTAGGGGAAATGCTTTCAATTTTTCACCATTGAGGATAATGTTTGCTGTGGGTTTATCATAGATGGCTTTTATTATGTTGAGGTATGTTCCTTCTATGCCTGCTTTCTGGAGTTTTTATCATAAATGGGTGTTGAATTTTTCAAAGGCTTTCTCTGCATCTATTGAGATAATCATATAGTTTTTATCTTTCAATTTGTTATGTGGTGTATCACATTGGTTGATTTGTGAATACTGAAGAATTCTTGCATCCCTGGGATAAAGCCCACCTGGTCATGATGTATGATGTTTTTAATATGTTGTTGGATTCTGTTTGCTAGAATTTTGTTGAGGATTTTTACATCTATGTTCATCAGTGATATTGGCCTGTAGTTTTCTTTTTTTGTGGCATCTTTGTCTGGTTTTGGTAGGGTGATGATGGCCTCATGGAACAAAAGAGACTATAGCAAAAATCAACAAAACTAAAAGCTTGTTCCTTGAGAAGATAAATAAAATAGACAAACCATTAGTCAGACTCATCAAGAAAAAAGGGAGAAGAATCAAATCAATAAAATTATAAGTGAAAATGGAGAAATCACAACAGACAACACAGAAATACAAAGGATCATAAGTAACTACTATCAGCAACTGTATGCCAATAAAATGGACAAATTGGAAGAAATGGACAAATCTTAGAAAACTATAACCTTCCAAAACTGAACCAGGAAGGAGCTGAAAATCTTAACAGACCCATCACAAGCATGGAAATCGAAACTATAATCAAAAATCTTCCAACAAACAAAAGCCCAGGACCAGATAGCTTCACAGGTGAATTCTACCAAAAATTTAGACAAGAGCTACTCAAAATCTTCCAGAAAATTGCAGAAGAAGGTTAACTCCCAAACTTACTCTTATATCCTTTTAAGAAATTTTCTTGATTTCTTTGTTTGCTTTCTCTAGCTTGTGGTTTTCTATTATTTATGGGGCTGTGTGTTAGAGTGCAACTTGCCCTGTGTCAGCTTCCATTAAGGTATGATAATAGATGATGTATCTTATTGTTAGTTGAGAGGTGGAGTATCATGGCTATAAATATTGACACAACTTTTGAACTACCTCATTCACCTAAGGCTATAAAAGAGCTGACAGTGAGGAGAGCTAGAGAGAATTTGTGAGAGGGTTTCTTTGCAGGGACTCCAACTTCCTAACACTGGGGCTCTTAATTTCTAACAAACCTCAGTAGGATCTGGCTGTGTGATCCTTTAAAAAGAGATCCTGTCCGTGAGAGAATGCCTGCAGGGTATTGTAACGCACAGAGGGAAGATCAAGAGCATCCAGAAAGAGAAAAGGAACCTCTGTGTCAAGAGCATGCAGTTTAGTTGCAGCTCAAGTGCAAATTTTGCACTTAAAGTCTGGCCATTATTGGCTTCTGTATTCTGCTTATTCTATTCTGTCTTTCTCAACTTAACACAATAGACTTGGATATGAAGGCAACTTACTCTGCCAGTGGATTGGCTCTCACCATCTGGCTAAGATGTCTTAATTGGGAGGTACATGAGAAAGATAGGTGTGACACCCCAGCCTTATCTCCTGTTTAAAGCAACCCCTGACCAGAACTTAGTTACATGGACACACCTATTGGGAAATATTGACTTTAGCTTGGCTGCTATTTGATCAGCTAATACTTCAGAGTTCTCTTACTATTAATCATTAAAAAAAAAGGTGAGAACAAATACTGAGGGCAACAGGTAATCTCATCCACAATTCTCTTACTAATTTACTACATTCTACTGGCTGATTATTTTTGCTAAGGTATAATTTGATCATTTCACTTATCATCTCAAAAAATTTCAATGATCTTGAATTGCCTACTGAATGAAGTTCAAACTCAGTTTTCCTTAAAAATAATTCTTAGTGCTTTATTGACAGATATACTATAGACTTAATAATCCATTTCTCTATTCTTTAACATTTATATATTTTCCTTTCTTTTTCTAGTATAAGCAATGTTGCCTTAGAATTCTTGTAGTTAACATCACTGTATTAGTCACTTCTAAAAGCATATTTTATAGATTTTTACTCATAGTCCCATGTGTCATTTAACATATAGCACAGGATATATGGTTATTAAATACTTGCTCAGTGAGTAACAAGTAGACTAAATCTGCCATGAAATTGCAGAGCTATGAACTGCAGAAACTGATTCACAAAATGTTAAAATAATTAAGCAAGTTTTAACATAAAGCATCAAAGCAGAAATAAGAAAAGAGAAAAAATAACATTAAAGCACCTAGAAATTTAAATTAATTGTATTAGTTAGGTAATTACCAGCTGCTGAAACAAATAAACCCCCAATTATAATGACTTAACAAAAAACTATTTTTACTGAAGTAATTGTTCCCTGGTAGCTCAGTCAGTAAAGAATCCACCTGCAATGCAGGAGACTTGGGTTCGATCTCTGGGTTGAGAAGATCCCCATGGCAACCCACTCCAGTACTCTTGCCTGGAGAATCCCCATGGACAGAGGAGCCTGGTGGGCTACAGTCCTTGGGGTCTCAAAGAGTCAGACATGACTGAGTGACTAATAACATAGCACAATAGTTAAATACTGATCTTCATGTTTGGAGAGAAGAAGAGGGAGGAGGTAGTGGTAGTTTTTCAGAAGCCAGGTTGACCAAAGCTCTGTGTCTTTAATAAAGTGGCTTCCAAGGTCATTCCTGGTGCTAACATCTAGTCAGAAGAGAGGAGAGGAATGGTGAAGAAGGCATACCTTCTTCTTCACAGCCTTGACCTGGAGTTACATGGCTCTATTTAGATAAAGGGGGGCTAGAACTAGTAGTCCCTGGTTGAGCAGCCTGTCCCAGCAACAACCCTTCACCAGGGAAAGGAGCCTAAATCTCTGGAGGACAGCCATCTCTCTCTCTCACATTAGCATTAGTTGAATAATATTAATTTTTAAAAAGTCTTAAAATCTGAATAGATTACATGTATGTAGAGGAAAGGGGAACTGCAAGGAGTGGTCTCTCATTTTACTTCTCTTCATTTCCTTTGAAATTTTCTAAGAATTTCATGGTAGCCTCTCTCTTCTACTTAATGCTAAGGTTGGAAATAAATGCAAGAACAGATAACTTCTGAACTTAAACTTTCTGAATGGAAAGGTCATCACTGTAAAGTGAAAAGAGCTTGGACTTAAGACTTATCCTTAAGTCCTAGCTAGCCCACTGCTAAATATGTTTTTTTGGTGTAAATGATTTAACTTCTCTCAGTCTTAATTCACTCATCTATAAAATAGGGAGGAGCATTTGGCTGGTGTGACAGTAAATATAAAATGTGGTTTCAGCCTCTTTTTGCCTTTTAAGAACTTGATCCCACCCAGGCTGGATGTGCTAAGTGATCTTACACAATGTTGGAGAATTTATTTTCCTATTCACCCTCTCATATTTATTCTATAACTGGCTCCTCATCCTAGTCTTTCTCCTCCCCTGGTAATGGACCTAGTCATTCATTCTGCTCTTTGCAGCATATCCCTTTAGTTCAATGCCAAGTCTAACTCTCCTCTGCTAACAAACCTTGACTCAGTATCTGTGTTTATTTTTATCTCTATTTTAGCCAAATTCACTCATGACCTCTTCTGAGTAATTCTCCTCTCAACTGACTCTGGAGCCTGGAATTCCCTTTCTTATAGATTCCCTTCTAGAATTTTCCTGTTGTTTTATAAAGAAAATCAATATTACTTATTCCCTTCTTCTGATTAAATCCCAAAGCTGCTGAAGCTGTTGTCCTTCTGTCTGCCCTTATCCCATTCTGAGCTTTCTCTTGTAGCCTTCAGAGGATCACTTGCTATACTGCACATATCAGACTCTCATGAAGTCTGCTAAGGATGTCATGTGGGGAATTCACTGAAAGCCTTTCTTGCATGTCACTCTGAAAAATGCAATGCTTACTCAGACCATTCTGTTGTAATCTTGGCCTCAAAGACGGCTGATGTAATAACAGCTTTCACATCTTTTCTGACTGCTTTAGACAGACAGACAGGTAGCCACAGGCATTGCTAACATAAGCATAGGGACAAGTTCCAGCTTTCAGCCAGTGTTTCCCTCCTCTTTCCCTGTCTTTACCAGCTGCAGAGGGTAGAGAATAAGCCTCAAAGTATGAACTGTACTAGCTAATATCCTGGATCTGGCTGGGCATTCCTCACTTTCATCTCCCTGGCATTCTTTCTGAAACCATTACATGTTTCCAGTGAGAATGGCATGTTCCACCTGGAACTTCAAATAGAGTAGGAAAATGAGATCACTACAGGTAAAAATGCATACAGCAGACATTTGCTGTTATTTCTGGCTAGCCAACAATCATAAACTCACTTCATTTTGGAGCCCTCCACCCACCTTCCCCCAAAATGTATGTGCTTTGGTGAGAAGGAGGCATACAGGCCTAGATGTTTCTTTTCTAAACAACCACCTGGTGACTTGAGGATGTGACCGAGGTTCCTACCTGGGACTTGAGGAATGACACAAAGACTTTCAGATATGCACTTAAGCTGTGATCAGTAACGTTAGAATAGCAGCGGCAACGGCCAGTGCTGCTACAAAGGTACAGAGGCCACAGGTGTCAGTGCCAGTGCCCTACTAGGTCTTTGTGTTTGGCCTGACCTTGACTATCTCAATTAATATTTTCTGAAATGGATTCTCCAGTTTCCCTATCCATGCAGTAAGCTACCTGACAGCCTTCCAATAAATCTATTTACTCTATACACTAACCAAAGCAAATTTTTGTGTTTACAACCAAGAACTTTAACTGGCACAGTATATGATGTTTGGCTTGTAAATCTCATGATAATGCAAAAAAAGGAAGGGTGCTGCTTTCTAAATATATAACATGAGCTTTCTTCCTGGTTCTGCCACTCAACTAGCTATGCATTTTAGGACAAGTCACTGAAGGTGCCTCCAGTTTTCATTGATAAAATGGAAATAATTAAGCTGTTTCTAAATGCCCCCTCTGGTATATATTTTTTTAATGTCTCTTTTCCTTGTCTCATGAATGAATTCTATAAAAAAAGTTCCTACTATGAGCAGTGTTCACAGATTCAGCCCCCAAATGCACCACTTCTTGAGATATGAAGAAAGGGGAACGCTCATACACTGTTGATGAGAATATAAATTGGTACAGCCACTGTGGAAAACAGTATGGACGTTTCTCAAAAAAACTAAAAATAGAACTATCATATGGCCCATCAATTCCACCCCTGGGTATATATCAGGAAAAAACCCCCACTAATTCCAAAGGATACATGCACTCCAATGTCATAGCAGCATTATTTATACTTGCCAAGATAAAGAAGCAACCTAAATGTCCATCAACAGCTGAATGGATAAAGAAGATGTGATATGTATATATAAAAAATAAAACCAAATAAAAAAATGGGTGGAAGACCTAAATAGACATTTCTCCAAAGCAGATATACAGATGACCAACAAACACATGAAAATATACTCAGCACCACTAATTATCAGAGAAATGCTAATCAAAAGTACAATGAGATGTCTCACACTAGTGAGAATGGTCATTGGTAAATGCTAGAAAAGGTACAGAGAAAAGGGAACTCTTACAGTGTTGGTGGGAATGTAAATCAATATAGCCACTATGGAGAACAGTATGGAGCTTCCTTAAAAATTAAAAAATATAACTACCATATGACCCAGCAACCCCACTCCTGGGCATATAACCAGAGAAAACCATAATTTAAAAAGAAATATGCACCCCAATTC
Source organism: Budorcas taxicolor (assembly GCF_023091745.1). Lineage (NCBI taxonomy): Eukaryota > Metazoa > Chordata > Mammalia > Artiodactyla > Bovidae > Budorcas > Budorcas taxicolor. The sequence goes on along the minus strand of NC_068917.1, from coordinate 25,626,491 downwards.
TTATGGTAGCATTATTTACAATAGCCAGGACATGGAACCAACCTAAATGTCCATCAGTAGAGGAATGGGTAAAGAAGATGTGGAACATATACAGTGGAATATTACTCAGCCATAAAAAGGAATGAAATTGTACCATTTGCAGAGATGCAGAGTACATCATGAGAAACGCTGGGCTGGATGAAGCACAAGCTGGAATCAAGATGCCGGGAGAAATATCAATAACCTCAGATATGCAGATGACACCACCCTTATGGCAGACAGTGAAGAGGAACTAAACAGCCTCTTGATGAAAGTGAAAGAGGAGAGTGAAAAAGTTGGCTTAAAGTTCAACATTCAGAAAACTAAGATCATGGCATCTGGTCCCATCACTTCATGGGAAATAGATGGGGAAACAGTGGAAACAGTGTCAGACTTTATTTTTTGGGCTCCAAAATCACTGCAGATGGTGACTGCAGCCATGAAATTAAAAGACGCTTACTCCTTGGAAGGAAAGTAATTACCAACCTAGATAGCATATTCATAAGCAGAGACATTACTTTACCAACAAAGGTCCATCTAGTCAAGGCTATGGTTTTTCCAGTGGTCGTGTATGGATGTGAGAGTTGGACTGTGAAGAAAGCTGAAGAAAACTTTATGTATTTTGCTGTTTATTTTTTCCCCCCAATTTTCTACAAAGAATACGTTTATCTTTTGTAGTTAAGAAATAAAATGAAATTTAATCATGAATACCCAACCTACCTAAAATACCTAACAGTACAAAATGGGCACTGATCAACCTGGTGCATACCTGTTGGGTATTATAACCTTGATCATACCAATTATTACCACTGAGATGTCCAAAGAAAGTTGCTTTCTATATAATGCCTTTGCTGGAGCCTCTAAGAAAACAGGAACTTACTGAATTTAACTATACATTTACTTTAAGGGAACATCAACTTCTCAGTTAATGGAATTTGGAGGATCCTCTGAAGTCTTCTTTATTTACCAGTGTCAGTCAGGGTCCCGGAAACAGAAATCAGACCAATAAATATTGTTAATCAGATCTCGAGAACTGAAAAGACCGAAAAGGAACACTAGGGTATTTCAAAGGTAGTGATTATAGGAAGCAGCTTCTACCACTAAGGCTGAGGAACAGGTTGGGATTATTAGAAGTTAGCAGTTAAGAGGAAGGGCCTTTTAAGAGCCAAACCTCTGAGGAGAAGGTATTGAGTGTGTCTGGTGTGGTACCTCTGACCTCTGATGGGGCGGAATCTGCGTCTGGCAAGATGAGAAAACTGCAAACTGGAACCAACTTCTATGCAAGCAGCTGCTGCTGCTAACTAAAGAATCCATTCTGACAGGCAGCAAACACACAGGAAGGAGCAAGTCTCTTCCGCCTCCAGCTTTCCACCTCCATCCTGGGCTCTCTGTTGACAAAGCTGGGGAAGAACAGTGGTTTGCAAGGGCCAACCCAGAGTCATAAACAGATTATAGGATAAGAGACACTATAATCTCAATATCTACCCTGTCTCTGCAATGCAGCTGGGAGTGCCCATTTCCAATATGTTATATTTAGCCAACATTAAGTATAATAATGTGCTATGAATATACAATGATGGATCATTTTACCTGTATTAAAAACCATGTTTCTAATAACCATGTCTACTTCTACTTCTGCTTTATTGATTATGCCAAAGCTTTTGACTGTGTGGATCACAACAAACTGTGGAAAATTCTTAAAGAGATGGGAATACCGTCTACTTCTACTTCTGCTTTATCGACTATGTCAAAGCTGTTGACTGTGTAATCACAAAAAACTGTGGAAAATTCTTCAAAAAATGGGAATACCAGACCATATGACCTGCCTCCTGAGAAATCTGTATGCAGGTCAAGAAGTAACAGTTAGAACTGGACATGGAACAACAGACTGGTTCCAAATCGGGACAGGAGTACATCAAGGCTGTATATTGTCACCCTGCTTATTTAACTTATATGAAGACTACATCATGAGAAATGCTGGACTGGATGAAGCACCAGTTGGAATCAAGATTGCTGGGAGAAATATTAATAACCTCAGATATGCAGATGACATCACCCTCATGGCAGAAAGTGAAGAAAAACTAAAGAGCCTCTTGATGAAAGTGAAAGAGGAGAGTGAAAAAATTGGCTTAAAACTCAACATTCAGTAAACTAAGATCATGGCATCCAGCCCCATCACTTCATAGCAAATAAATGGGAAAAACACTGGAAACAGTGGCAGACTTGATTTTCTTGGGCTCCAAAAAAACTGCAGATGGTGACTGCAGCCATGAAATTAAAAGACACTTGCTCCTTGGAAGAAAAGCTGTGACCAACCTAGACAGCATATTAAAAAGCAGAAACATTACTTTGCCAACAAAGGTCCATCTAGTCAAAGCTGTGGTTTTTCCAGTAATCATGTATGGATGTGAGAGTTGGACCATAAAGAAAGCTGAGCATCAAAGAACTGATGCGTTTGAACTGTGTTGTTAGAGAAGGCTCTTGAGAATCCCTTGGACTGCAAGGAGATCCAATAAGTCCATCCTAAAGAAAATCAGTCCTGAATATTCATTGGAAGGACTGATATTGAAGCTGAAACTCCAATACCTTGGCCACTTGATGCGAAAAACTGACTCATTTGAAAAGACCCTGATGCTGGGGAAGATTGAAGGCAGGAAGAGAAGGGGTCAACAGAGAATGAGATGGTTGGATGGCATCACTGACTTGATGGACATGAGTTTGAACAAGCTCCGGGAGTTGGTGATGAACAGGGAAGCCTGGCTGCAGTCCATGGGGTAGCAAAGAGTTGGACATGACTGAGCAACTGAACTGAACTGAATAGCCATGTCAACCAACAGGTAATTGTAAACAAACCCTTGCATGATGCCTGAAAGCTTTTGGACTTAACTCAGCTAAAACCTGGAGTGAGTCTTCATTACCAAAGAAGGATCAGAAGGGTCCATCCTTAATTTTTTGGACTTTTCTTTTGCTCAAGAAAATTTTAACTAGTTTGAAGATCTCTGAAGTAATCTTTTCAGTAAGCTGAACTTCAATAGGAGTGCATCAATTTATATTAGGGGGTCTTTATAAGAAAAACCTTCTGATTCTAAAGTTGTCATCAGAAATGTATTTTCTGCATCAGAAATATATTTCCAAATCACACATTATCCTTTTTATGATGACTCCTGGGAGAAATTCCTGACTGATCTTGGTACCAAGAACAGATATTATTCTTCTGAGCAGTCAGTTTTTATCTTATGGACTCTGAACTATATAACTGATCACATTATCTTCACTTAGCTGCTGACAGATTGCCTCCCTACTGTATCCACTACTCCACTGTATGTGTGAGTCACCATGAAATGCACTTTTTATTCTATTTCTGTCTAATCTTTTCCCCGATTTTATTTCCTTTATTCCACTTTTGACTTATAACACTTGAAGACATTTCACATACCCATTATAAACCTAATACACATTACAGAAAAGCAAAATATATTTAAATACATATATAAGAAAACAAACAAAAAGAGTTTTATGGGTATTCTTGGGAAAAGACATCGGACAAGATCAAGTGATGCAATTTCAAGCAACAGGCTGCTGCTGCTGCTGCTGCTAAGTTGCTTCAGTTGTGTCCGACTCTGTGCGACCCCATAGACGGCAGCCACCAGGCTCCTCCATCCATGGGATTTTCCAGGCAAGAATACTGGAGTGGGGTGCCATTGCCTTCTCCAAGGAATAGGCTAAGTAAAATTATATATATATATATATATATATATATATAAATTTGAAAACAATGGAATATTTGAGACTGATGAAATGCTTACATCTTTACTGCTGCCACTGCAGAATATATAATATAAAAGAAGAACTGATATAGTATTCATAGTTTAAATTGCATTGATTTTACTTTGTGGCTATCTTTGTACATCCCTCTGGGTTCTTATTTATGCATTAAGTTCTGTATTTTGCTTTAAACAAGAAAAAGTTTTAAAAGACTCTTCAAAGTTGTGCTATAACATGAAATAACATTTGATTATGTCCAGAATCTAAACTTCTTCCCCTCTATCAAAATATATTTCCACTTTAACACTGAGGTCAATGGATAGCCACTTTTGCTAGAATATTGACTCATAGTTGCAAATATTCCTCAGGACACATGAACAGGGACAAACGAAGGTAAGATTAACAAAATATGTGACAAATGTACAAATGGTTTTTCTGCTTTGCCAAAATTTAAATCTCTTGACCTACATATCTGGGGAGTAACTGGATCTCAGGAGAGTCCTGTGCAGAGGAGAGAGAGGCTCTTCGGCTGAGGAATTCGAATTCCATGCCCACATTCTCGCGGCTGTCACTTTAAGAAACCTAAACATTCTACCAGCATTTAGGATGAGCACTGGCTAGAAACATACTGTAATGTTTAACTACCATATTACTGTCATTAGGTCAATTAACATCTCTGAGCCTCAGGCTCCTTGGAAAATCGTACACACCTGCCATTGCAGATAATCAAGAGGATCTGGCTAGCTAATGTCAGCGATAGAAGAGCCCATCTCAGAATAGGCCTCCAAATGTGGTAGTTACAGTCATTATTGCTAAATATCTCCTACATAAGAGGAGACAGATTATACTATATCCTCCTGGTGTTCCATTTTCTCTCAGGTTCGGGGAAGCAACTGTTGAAAGGAAAATCCATCTTTTAAGCAATCTGTTGTTTTTAATTACTTGAGACTAAAGCCAATGGCCAGACTTTGGGTTGAAGAGGCTGGCTGCTTGCTTTAAGAGGGGATTAGCTTTCTGGTGTGGAATAAACGTCACCCCTGGAAATTTAAAATGACATTGCTGTAGTTTTGGAAGCAATTTTGGCTCTTTAAGAATACCACATAAGAATTGTTTGCTGTCCTGACTGTGGTCCTTTGAAACATATGCTCTGGCTTGCTGGTAACTCAGATGTCTAAGAGGTGCCACTTGCTGAAAATAGTTTTAAGTCAGTCTTTTTCCTCCCTGGTGGGAGTAGAAAGAACCCCTTGCTGTATAGGCAAAGCTATAGAGACAGTAGGAAATTCATCCTGTTGTTCATAAAACGTTTTCCAGAGAACCCTGCAAGAACTGTCCAGAGAGAGCTCTAAACAACTTAAGTAGCAAGAATACTTAAATGTCCAATACTCACCCAAACAATTGCCTTTTTTCCATAGGGGCCAGTTCACATAATCACATAAGTGAAGAAGTGAAGTCACTCTGTTGTGTCAGACTCTTTGTGACCCCCATGGACTGTAACCTACCAAGCTCCTCCATCCATGAGATTTTCCAGGCCAGAATACTGGAGTGGGTTGCCACTTCCTTCTCCAGGGGATCTTCCCAACCCAGGGATCGAACCTGGGTCTCCTGTACTGCAGGTAGACTCTACCGTCTGACCCACCAGGGAAGCCAATCATATATGAGACCATCAACTGAGAGAGACGACTAGTTGTTGATTTACTCGTGAATTTTATTGACTGTGGATGGTCCCAATTCTCAATAGTTCTCCTTAAAACTCCACTCAGAGAGGGCCCAGAAGAGTCTCTGACTCTGACTCATCTAATTCCATGGGTGGCAATATCTTTCATTGTGTTTACTACCACATGCTAGAGACTATTACTATTTACACTACTCTCCCTTCTATTAGAATGGGAGCTTCTGGGGAAAACATAATTTCTCTTTGCATTTCACATCTATATTGCCTTTTATATCTATATCTTTGTATTTCTATGTCACACATAATAGGTGTTTAATAAATATGAGTTCACTGAATTAAACCATCTGCTCATCATGAAGCCAGTGCATGAAGTGTTAGAAATGCTTTAAACACATCCCACCTTTGCTTACTCGAAGCTTAAATTTAGAGGAGCTTGGATATGCAGATGACACTACCATTTTGGCTGAAAGTGAAGAAGAACTAAAGAGCCTCCTGATAAAGTGAAAGAGGAGAGTGAAAAAGCTGGCTTAAAGCTCAACATTTAGAAAACGAAGATCATGGCATCTGGTCCCATCACTTCATGGGAAATAGATGGGGAAACAGTGGAAACAGTGGCTGGCTTTTATTTTTCTGGGATCCAAAATCACTGCAGATGGTGATTGCAGCCGTGAAATGAAAAGACACTTACTCCTTGGAAGGAAAGTTATGATCAACCTAGAGAGCATATTAAAAAGCAGAGACATTACTTTGTCAACAAAGGTCCATTTAGTCAAGGCTATGGTTTTTCCAGTGGTCATGTATGGATGTGAGAGTTGGACTATAAAGAAAGCTGAGTGCCAAAGAACTGATGCTTTTGAACTGTGGTGTTGGAGAAGACCCTTGAGAGTCCCTTGGACTGCAGGGAGTTCCGACCAGTCCATCCTAAAGGAGATCAGTCCTGGGTGTTCATTGGAAGGACTGATGTTGAAGCTGAAACTGCAATCCTTTGGCTACCTGATGCGAAGAGGTGACTCATTTGAAAAGACCCTGACGCTGGGAAAGATTGAGGGCAGGAGGAGAAGGGGATGACAGAGGATGAGATGGTTGGATGGCATCACAGACTCAATGGACTTGGGTTTGGGTGGACTCCAGGAGTTGGTGATGGACGGGGAGGCCTGGCGTGCTGCGATTCGTGGGGTCGCAAAGAGTTGGACACGACTGAGCAACTGAACTGAACTGAAAATGGAGATTAAAAAGCACCAAGTCCAACCAACACATTATACATAATGGTTCTGAGAGATGGAGGTAAACCATGTTACCTAAGGCATCAGCTCTGACCCACAGCAGAGGCAGGACTGGCATCAACTGTCTGATTCTCCCTTCAGTATTTTCAGTTGATACGTAATAATACATCATTTTAGAACCAGAAAACCCTTTCTCTCAGGGTCCTTGTTTCTGTTGGTTGCCCATGGCAACTAAGGTTTCAATGGGATTTCATCTCGTTTGTGGGTATCCACGGGATGAGTGCCCTAATCTCCCCATCCCATTCCTTAAAGTCCTCCCTTTGGTGTTCCAGAAGGAAAATAAAATTTCTCCCCAAGGAAACCATTCTGATTTTCCACTTGAACTTTCATTTTTTTGTCAAAATCAATTGATAACAAATTTAAGCTAATGTTGTTTTTTCCTCTTTTTTGGATAAATTTCTCTCAGAATGAGAGCCCTCTCTCCATTGCTTGAATGTATTAAAACAAAATATTTAAACGTGTTTGTGATAGATCTTACAAATGAGATGTTTTGGTTGGCTTTTCCTAAGCTGAAAATGATTTTTATCAACCTTACAAACTGAAAGCATAAATATCATACAAACTGCTATATCAGCTATATTATAATTTAAATCTTTATACACAGAGGTGGCAGGCAAAAATGTCTATTTCTATAGAAATATTTTACAGGGTTTCAGTCTAGAAAGAATTTTTTAAGAGGAAAAAAGTCTAAAACAGAAGGTATATCCTCAAAGAATACTGCACATAAGTTACAAAATTTAAATAGAATTGGCTTATAACAAAATAATAATAACCACCATTTATATTTTGAGCTTATCATGTGTCAGGCATAATAACTGATAACTTTACTTTTATAAACTGACTCAGAGCTTATAACCACCGTACAAAGTGGACAGTACTATGATGTCTTTTATATAATAACTATAATGACCAGCACATTCACATCTTCTAGGCAACAGCTATATGCTAAAGCCTAATTTAAGCGTGTCAGGTATTCTTATTATTTAATTCTTATATTGCCCATGAAAGATTAGCATCATCCCTTAGTGAAAACCTGAGGTTCCATAAAGCTAAGTCATTTATACAAAGCCATGTAGTTAGTGAATGGTAGAGCTGAAAGGCAAACCCATATTCATCTAGTCCAAAGTCCAAGTTCTGTTCACAGGCAGCAGTCCCCCTGAAGTCAGGCAGAGGTTTGTGATTACTTCCCAACCCTGAACTCACTGCATCTCTCCCTGCCAGCCTTCCACTATCTGTAGCCTGAGGTTCATAGGTTGACTTCATTTTGTTTAGCAATTGTATTCACAGTATTTAACAAGCAGAATTACATGGATACCATCCCATCAGCACCACTGGGGCCACAGACTTGGAGCAGAGGACTTGGTCACTCAAGGCTTTATTATTATTATTTTACTTTCTGGGCATGCCCCATGGCATGCAAGATCTTAGTTCTCCAACCAGGGATCAAACCTGCACGCCCGGCATTGGAAGTGTAGAGTCTAAACACTGGACCACCAGGGAAGTCCCTCAAGGCTTTATTCTTGTGGAGGGTGTCTTGTGTATGTGTATGTGTATGTGTGTGTTTGTTGCAACGGGGAGGCTGATATCCCAAAGGTGGGGCCAAGAAGACTGGAATAATGAAATGGTGCTCAGGAATCTCAGGACAGTGCCTGCTTACCAACTGCCATGGAAATATTTTAGTATTTTCAGAAGTGACATTGGCATAAAGCAAATGCATATCCAGTAATAAATTTCACACAAAAAGGAAAAAATACTGGTGGCTAATGACAGAAAGTAATGAACAGCAGTATAACGTAGAGATTGACTTGAAGCTTAGTCTCTGGAACCATAGTGATTGGACTCAAATCCCTGCTTCCTAGTCATGTGATACTGACAAATTGCTCAGCCTCTGTACCTCAGTTTTCTCATCTGTTAAACAGGTGCCGTGTTAATACTTAACTCAAATGCTGTAAGGAGTATTGAGAAAGGTCATCCAAGTAAAGCCCTTAGAAGAATATCTAATGCATAATGTGTATCAGCTATTTTTCTAAGACTCTATATGTCTTCAGAGGGCAACTTTGTGCCCTCTCTTTTATGTAGGGGATTTTAGAAGCCTTTCTTGTAGTAGTTTGCCACCACCAAGCCCTTTATGCTCCTGTAATGTTCACTTATTTAATAGTACCTCTCAGAAAAGTTGTTTTCCTGAATTTTTCAATCTGAAAGCCTTAGGGTTAATAAAACTCTTAATTGGCTTCATTAATGAAGAACAGTAAAGACATAGATAACCCAGAAAGACAGTTAATGCTGAAGATTATTCCTTCTTGGCTTTTAAAAAACACTTTCTGGAATTTGTCCCTTGAGGATTAACCTTTACTTCAATTCATCAGATATTTATAGAATGCCCATTTTATGTCTTGTTTTATGGTATGCAAGGCATACAGAAATTAATAATATAAAGTCCTTGACGTTGGGAGAATCAGTCTAGCATGAAAACAGACCTGCGAATAATCTTTTACAATAAAGACTTTTATAAGGTGAATGGAAGCATCTTCTCTGCTTAGGAAATCATGGAAAGTTCCATGGATGGGTAAGTGTCCCCTTTAGGGGGCAGGAAGGAAGGGACATTCTAGCCAGGAGAACACTATGTGCAAAGGAAAAACATGGAGACCAGAAAAAGTGTGACACATTCAGGGAACATCGAGGACCTCAAGGACTACAGAGAATGTTGTACCTGGGAGCGTGGAGGGGGAGGACCAAGACCAAGAAAGACTTTGTTTGCTCTTCTGCGGAGCCTGGACCTAATCCTCTTGATGAAGGGTCTCCTCAGGAGGAGCAGAGATCACAGTGGCAACAGGGGGCAGGTTGGTTCTGAGGGGACATCAGGAAGAAAGTTAACTTTGTCTTTATGTTTTTCTTGCACTGACTTTGGCGATGCACTGTCCCTTTGCATTGTGACACCTGATGTACCAAGTAGCAGAAGCCAGCTGGACCATAAGCCATAGAGTATGCTGTGGACATGCTCTCAATGAGCTAGGCCTGTGCTTCTAGAAGGAGCCTCCCTCAAGCAGGGTTTATGTGTCCCTAACTTGCACTCCCACATCATTTGTCTCTATTTCTACAGTGCTCTTAGCACACTGAATTCTTCCATTAGATGTCTAACTGCCACTCTGGCCAGGGCATCCAAGGATAATGCCTCTTGCTCGGGCCCCGATGAGGTTTGTAAGGCACTGGGCGTGAATAGGACAGCCGTGTGATCCCTGATATTCAGCTGCACTTTGGATAAAATCCCAACAAGGCCCTTCTTTAGTCCCATGGACAACTTGCACTCCACTAGCTCTTGGCTCCCCGAGACCTACACCGCATAACACACAAATATGCACACACAAGCACACATGCAGATACACACACACCTTACCTCAGACTACCCTGTGGCTTTGGAGCCACGAGGGCTCAGGCAGCTGTATCCAGCCAAGCAGCACTGTCACAGGAAGCACAGGCCACAGATGCAGACAGATGCTATAGGCAACGCTTGTGTCTCTCCCCTCAAATTCCTGTGTGGAAACCTAGCTCCCAATATGATAGTGTTAGGGGGTCACGCCTTTGGGAAGCGGTCAGGCCACGAGGGTGGAGCCCTCAAAAATGGGATTGGTACTGTTATAAAAGAGACCCCAGAGAGCTCCCTTGCCCTTCTGTCATGTGAGTTCATCCATCTATGAACCAGGAACTGACTCTCACCAGGCATCAAATCTGTAGGCACCTTGATTTTGGACTTCCCAGGTTCCAGACTATGAAAAATAAATTTCTATTGTTTATAAGCCTCCCAGTCCATTCTGGAATGACAGCCTAAATGGATTAAGACAACAGGCTACAGTGGAAGGATAGGAGCAGCCTTGCCCCTGCAGATAAAGGAGACCCCCAAGTGCCACTGTGATGTCCTCTACATTTGGACCAGGGTCCTGAGCTGGCTGATGAGGATATGAACCACTATAATGTGGGTGTTAGTGTTTAGTCTCATTTCTACATTATTAGAGAAATATAGAAAAGTTCAAAGTTCAAATATAATACTTATATTTCTACCACCTAGAATTAATAACTGTTAGTTTTATTATAGTTGCTCTCAGTGTTCTTTAAGAAACAAAAACTTGTAGATAAATCTAAATATCTCTTAAAGCTGACTCTCTCATTCCTCATCCCCTTTCCCAGAGGCTATGATCAAAATAAATTTTGAATGTGTAGTACCAAACTAGTTTTCATCATTTTACATATATATAGTAGTATCCATATGCTGTCATCTTATTTGTGCTCTTAATTTTATAAAAGTCAGTATATAATTTTACTTTGTTTCACATATTAGTATTATTTTACCTACATTCTTGATGATTTTAACTGGTCTAGATCATCATATAAATATATCATAATTTATTTATTTTCTTACCTACTGAGAGGCATTAAGGGAGTAGTTAATTTTTTTGGTGATACAAAAATATGTTATAATGAATATCTCTCTATCTCTATGCCTACCTGCCTGTCTGTCTGTCTGTCTGTTTCTCTCTCATCTTAGTTTAAGACTTAGATGCCTAGAGAAGGTTAAGTTGGGGAGCAAATTTTATGCAATAATGCCTTAAATAGGTTTTCTTTTCAGTGCAAATCAAAACCACAATGAGGTATCACCTCACATTGATCAGAATGGTTATCACCAAAACATCTGCAAATAATTAATGCTGGACAGGGCATGGAGAAAAAAGAACTTTCCTAGAGTGTTGGAAGGAATGTACATTAGTGCAAACACTATGGAAAACAGTGGTTATTTCAAAAACTAAAAATAGACATACTATATGTTCCAGAAATCTTATTCCTAGGTATATATCCAGAAAAGATGAAAGCCCTAATTTGAAAAGATACAAGCACCCCAGTGTTCACAGCAGCACTATTTACATTAGTCAGGGCATGGGAACAACCCAAGTGCCTAGCAACAGATGACTGACTTAAGGAGATGTGGTATATGTATATACAAGGGAATATTACTCAGCCATAAAAAAGAATGAAATATTGCCTTTTCAGCAACATAGGTGAACCTAGGGAATATAATACTTAGTGAAAGAAGTCAGACAAAGAAAGATAAATATTATAGGATATCACTTACATGTGGAATCTAAAAAATAATTAATAGAAATGTACAAAACAGAAACATACAGACATAGAAAACAAACTTATGGATACCGAAAGGGAAAAGGAGTAGGGGAGGAATAAGTTAGGAGCATGGGATTAACAGATACAATAAATAGATAGTAACACATAAAATAGATAAGCAACAGGATTTACTGTATAGCACAGGGAACTATGTTCAATATCTTAGAATAACCTATAATGGGTAATAATCTGAAAAAGAATATATAACTGAATCACTTTGAATTACACCTGGAACTAACACAGTGTTGTAAATCAACTGTATTTCAATAAAAATATAGCTTTCCTTCTCTTAGGGTGTAGATATCATAAGGTCCTTTGGCAACTAGTACTCACTCAGTTCATCTTGGTTAAGTGAATGAATGGTGGAAATATGATAGGTAAATGAAAGAAGGATTAGTTAACAAGCTACTTTTAGATTTATTTATCATAAATATCTATTGTATGTATTTATTGTATATCCATGACTAATATTACTGGCAATCTACATCTTTAACAAATAACCTATTGTTACTTTTCTTTAATCTATTATTAAATACTTTTTAATGCATCTGTTTATAAGTAAATGGATTTTTTCAAAGAGTTATAAAATAATTGCTTTTAATATTGCTTCTCTGGTGTTTCTGTGTGGAAAGTCCTTTTTTTTTATCATGAGCAGTGACACTTCAGCATACTTTTCTACATAGTCACAAATTTTTAATTAAGAAAGTATTCCTAATTTAGTCGCTAAATTAAGTGTTGAACTTAGAAGGACATAATCACAATGTATATGTGTTTTCAAAGATATGTTTATCTCTCCCTGCTCTTTTCACTTAAAATTACAAACACTATTTATGCTCATTGTAACAAACCAAGCACTATTCATTTAATCCAAAAATATTTCTTAGGGCTCACTATTTTCCAAGCAATCTGATAAAGCAGGTAGATATAATAAGATGAACAGGTAGGAAATCAGAGATTCATATCACTCTTTCAACAAATGCTGCTAGATATCAGGGACTAAATCATGTCCTAAGGATACCAAAATGGGTAAGACATCATGATTGGTTTTTAAGAGCTTACTGCCTGGTAAAAACATAAAGAATATACAAGATACTCTCTACTGGAGAAGAATAAAGCATACAGTTTTATGGCATCCCTAGGTGATCTGGGGAATTTTTGGTTGGCTGGAGCTGAGGTAAAATTAAGCCACTGTGCTGTGGAAAGTCTGATAAAATATTAAGCCCCACAACTGAGAGATAATCAAGGCAAATGAAAGAAATAGTAGTTGTAGACTAACATCAAAGGCCTGAGTCAGATCTAGTTTCTTTCTTTTTTTTTTTTAGGTCTAGTTTCTTAGTAACTTTATAAACTTAGAAGTTTATAACATAGTGAACATTTCTTACTCTTTTTCATATAACTTCATTTTGAGGGACAAAACTAAATTGAAGAGAATATTAAAACTGTGGCTTGAGAAGTCTTTCTTTCAATTCCTTTAAGGCCAGAAGTATATAACCACATTAAAAGTAAAATTTAGCACAAAGAACATTTTCAAGCTTTTAATAGGGGAATGTGTTTGTCCTTACGTTTTCTGATCCAACAATTCTTTTCTAACAAACTGGAATTGATTTTTACCAAGGCTGTAAGCCTGACAGCTGTTTGAATGTGTCTTGTATATTTTGTTATCTTCCGTTAGAAAAGAATAACATTGATTTGTATATTCTATCCTATTATACGTGTGTCGGTGTGTGTAATTTCTTAGTGATGGATAAATAAAGAAATAAAACGATACAAGAATAAATTCCCGCTCTTATAACCTGAACTTCAAATCCTAACCTAAAGACATTTTCTGCTCTACAAAAATAATGGAAATAAGATCAAATGTACTTTCTTAGAAACACAATTTTAAACTGTTTTTTAAGAAGTCATTCATTTCAGAGTTTGTCCCTGGCTTCAATAAGAGAATAATTTCCTTAATCTTTTCTTTCCCTGAGTCTAGTCTCCTTCTCTTTCTAATCTGTTTTGTTTTCCACAAAGTTCTTTTAAAACATGAAATACCCATATGTGTGTTTCTTTCTTCCCTTCAGCAGCTGCATTCTCCACCACATATTTACATAATCTGGTTGACCAGCTCATCAGTCTGTCCCTTCATGTGGAAATTACTGGAGTCCACAGGCCTCTCAGGGGTGGCGCTGCACTAATTATTTGTATGACATTGCTAGAGGAGCCATACATGCTCCAGACTCATTTTGAACTTATCAAGGAAGGATGTGGATGACATCAGGGAAGGATTTTACAAGACTCTGTCTAGACTGCCAAAACAATCTGTGGTGGGAGAAAATTGCGTAAATATGGGCTACCAGGAAACAGTCATTTTTCTTCTCCCCTCCTTGTGGTCTTTTTTTGGTGTGGGACAGAGTGCAGCCTGGGTTGGCAATTCTGTAAATTATACTCTTTGAATCATGTAATAATAACTCAAGGACCAGAATGATTTAATGCCATATGGTAAGTGAATGTGGGAATCATCTCAGACCAAATAAATAAATAGAAGAAGCAAGTGACTCTGAGCTAGTTTTAACTTACATGTTTCTTCCAAATTTCTTAGTTTTACCCAAGGTTTTGTGGGTATTCCAGATAGACAGATACTCTAAGGATAAATAATGGATGGACAAGTAATGATCCAGAATTTCTCCTTTGTATGGAAGACAGTTTCAACCCGGAGCCAACCCATTGGTATGTATAAGGCAGTCTATGCCTGCACCCTAGCTACTTGGATCTGGTGGAGGGGAGCCCCTGATCAGTTTAATTGGAAAATAAAAAGATAGCCAATGCCCTCTATGTTCCAAATTGTGTTTTTTTCCAGACATACAAAGATCCACTGTCTTAATGTGGTTATTTGCTTGGTCCAACTCTCTAAGAGCGTTACTGGGTGAGTTTTCTTCATTGAATCTACTTTTTAATTCTTGCACCCAAAAATCAACACAAAAAAGAAAACAGATGCACTTCTCAAAGTGTTAGGCCCGATAAACCTGTGTTATAGGCAACTTTTTTCTCTGTTTTTAACAAAGCCTGACACACAGAAAGGGAATCAGAGTTATATAGAACTGAATACAAAATCCTAAAAAAAGATTACTTTTCTTCCTCCATAGTTTCCTTCTCTGGATTCCTATTCCATTTTTGGCCTAAATTCTCTTTACCTTACCTACTAACCACCATATACCATTTACCATTATGCCACTTTAGATCATCAAAATCTATTCCAAACTGGCCTATTTGGGGTACAGTTTTTCAGACTAGATAAAGTTACTGAACATTCAGACCAGGGTATAAGTGACCAACTATGCCGCGTAACAAATCATCTAAAAACTTAGTAGCTTAAAACAGCTAATATTTTTGTTATATTTCATGATTCTCTGGATCGGCAAGGATCAGTTTGGTGGTTTCTTTACCAGTCACACTTGACTTTTCTTATGAGGTTGCAAGCAGATAGCCTCTGGGCTACAGATAGGACTTGGTGATTGGCTCCTTGTTGTTTCTCTACAGGCCTTTCATCTTCCAGGGCCTCACCATATGGTCATTCTCTCTATCAGAGTAACCTGGCTTTCTTACATGGTGGCTTAAGGCTTTAAAGGAATAAACCAAGTTTCCAAGCCTTCTTAATGGGCTTTGAGGTGTCAGCAGATTACTTTCTTCTTGGGCCCAACCTAGGTTCATTGAGGAAACACAAACTCTGACTCTTGGTGGGAGGGACAGTATGTACACACAGAGAGGAACAGAATTAGTTGGAGCCATTTGTAAAGATTAACTGCATACTAGGTACCTATCTATTAGGTAAGAAAGAAAGAGGGAGAGAGAGAGAAGAAGGAAGGAAGGAAAAGAAAATGAATGCAAGATATATACAAAAAAGAAAACAAAGGGATTTTCACAAAAGTTGATCCTTTCAGGAGTGCACTTCTATTGTTGGGCATCTTGGGCAGCATGACTGACCTACAGAGGAGGTGACCTGAAGTACACGTCCAGCTCAGACTGCACCAGGTGGAGACAGTTTACATTGACTTAAGTCGATCTATTCTGGTCATACCTCCACATCTGTCCTGAGAACGTAGCTCCCGCCTCAACCTTAATTTATGAAGAACTGGGATGACCAGCTAACCTCATTCCACAGCACAATCTTCTGCCATACAATGAGAAATCTTGGAGAATCTATGAACTGGATAAGAGGTAGAGACCAAATACGCAAGGGTAAAATGAGTATATATGAAGTCTTTGAGACAGAAAATGGCGTGGATGGGCAACAGTGAGCAGCTGAGGTTCAAAGGGGAATTGCCATTAGAAATCCAAGGTTCTGGTCACGTTTCTGTCATTTGCCGAGAATGTGACCTCTACCAGATCGCTGGAGTTCTTGAACCTACAGTTTCCTCAGCTGGTCAATGAGGGTGTAGAGCTGCCAGCTTTGTAGGTTGTAGGATTGAACCTACATGAGTACAGTGGAAAGAAATGCATGAGTACTATTCTTTTTTAAGCTTTAAAGTGTTTTGCCAATGCAAACTATCAAGAGTATAAGATGAGAGTTAGTAGGAGATTCCCCAGTGGCTCAGTGGTAAAGAATCCACCTGCAATGCAGGAGATGGAGGTTCAATCCCTAGGCTGGGAAGATCCTCTGGAGAAGGAAATGGCAACCCACTCCAGTATTCTTGTCTTGGAAATCCCATGGACAGAGGAGCCTGATGGGCTACAGTTCATGGAATCACAAAGAGTCGGACACAACTGAACACTCACAGACACACTCACAGTAGGAAATAAGCTAGAAACATACTGTAGTTTATGACACATTATATGAAGAAAATAATATGAAACTTAAGTGCAGTTTAGCTGGAAGAAATTTAAAAGCACATAAGCCACATGGATGGCCTGAATAGTAAATCTGTTCAATCTAAAAATATACTTTATAATCCTCTTTCATTTGAATTTATACTCTTGGTTTCTCTGGAAATCATTTATAAAGTTTTAGTTAACTAGTGTTATTTGCAATGCCTCTACATTTGTATTTAAAGCAGAGATGAACATAAGCAGAAGTTATCCCATTATTTAAGTTCCATAGGTGTTTGCCTCTCAAATCCTAGGACAATTAGCAGACTTGCACTAATGCTTACATAAGACCTCATCAAGAACAATGAGTCACAGGGAAAATTGTTTTACGCAAAGCAGTTAACTCCTTATCCTTGACTCAGAAAAACTGACTGGCTTTTGACCAGATGTAGTAAGGAGAAGAGACAGGGAGACACAAGAGAAAGAGCTTTTTCCTCCTGCTCTTAGCACATGGTTCAAAGGGTGTGTCAACACCTAAATTCTAGGAGTACTGACACATGAGTTTTCACACACATGTGGAATGAGGAGTTAGCTGAGGGTGTACTTGCAGCCCTGTGTGGGTTTTCCCTTGTCTCCCTGTAGAAAAATAAAGTGTCTCATTCACCTAAAGAGAATGACTCACTTATAGAGCCTCCCTTGAACCCTGAGGCTCCAGGAACCTGTGTGTAGTCTCCAGGAGGACTACAGTGGATCAGAGCTGAGCAAGCAAGATGGGACACTTGCCAGGAACCAACTGCACGGGATTGAAGGTGGCGCAACAGGTCATGAGTCAGCACTCGGGGAGTGGATTCAGGTAGTGGGATGATCACGCCTTTTCTCTATTTCACTCAAATTGAGGTTAATGCCTCTTTGAAGAAGAAGGATGTCAAGACGACTCATTTTCACATTTTATTGCCTGCTCTTAGAGCATAGAGTATCAGTCCTTAGAATTCTCTCCTTTCCATGTTCGTAAGTCACGAAGATACTACACCTGAAGAAACAAGCCTGTGAAGGAACCCCAAAGAGAAAGATTCACAGGTGTATGATAGACTGGTTCTTCAAGAAAGGACATTCCTTGGCAAATTTGACTCAGGGACACAGAACTTAAATGTTACGCAGACAGCAAATCCAGATGCTTTCTGTGAGTGGAGCCACAGATAAAATGTCCTTGAATAATATATCAATCTTGGATTTAAAGACTAGGACACATAACTTGTAAAATCATTCTTTTAAAAAACTACTAAATTTTGCTTAAATATTTGGAACCCTGAGATGGGAATATCTTTAAATGTAATCATTTGTATAAGAATTCACTGGTACTGTGTACATTGTTTGAAGTCGGTTATTGCATAAAAACAAAAGAGGGACTCTTAGGGAGAAAAAAGGACATGGTTGTTTGAGGAAATGCCTTTTGAGTCCTTTAATACAAATTATAACCAAATAAACTGAAAGACAGGAGAAAAATGAGAAAAATGATGTGATGGACAGTGGAAGGAGAGGTGAAGGGCTGTCTGATCTCCGGGGCCCTGACATAAACTCCATTAAGTCCACCACGATCCTGGTGGTCTGTGGGATCGTGCTCCACAGACATAGAGCTGTGCTTTGAAAAAGAAGCAGAGCGGTTGAATAAGCCATGGTAGAGATTTCCATCAGCAGAGTTCAAGCTCGTATCGGAAGCCAACCTCCTATCCATGATGCCAGAGGGCCTCCATCTGAAGGTGACTCACTTGGCACTCTTCAACAGAATGGGGCATTTACTTAATCTTTTTTTAAAAAAAGTCCTATTGATTTCTCTTTCCTCTTGTGAGGTATCTCAGGATGTACTTAAAACAATAATTTGGTTCTTTTGTTTTCCTTAGCCATCTCAAGAAACCCACCTTAGAGGAGACTGGGAAAAACTGTGTGTATGTGTGTGCATGGGTGTGTGTGGATATATACACACATATATTTAAGAGTGTAAAGCAAAGTAATAACGAGAAAGAGGTATTTTTCTTCTGTCACAGTTTTAATTTGCTCTGTCCATTTTTCAATTTTGACTGTTGGAATAAAACCCAAAGCTCACTTATTTATGTGAATGGTTCCTGGAGATGTTTCATTCATATTCTATTTCTAAGTTAGGGTTTTTTTTTAAAGCATTAAAGAGAAATAAGAAATAAACTTTTCTGCTTTAAGACCTAATCTCTGTAGTGAAATGATTTGGGGGTGTGGCAACAGGTACTACATGGGGTAGGCAGCATGCTACAGGGTAAAGAGCACCAGAGCTGGGGTCAGGAGATCTTGATTCTTGCCCTGACTCTGGTTTTACTTAGGTCATACTTAGCAAATTGGTTAACCACTTGGGGTCTAAACTTTCTAAGCTGTAAAATGAAAGCGTTGTATTGAGTCATCTTTATGGTCTCTTCCAGCTTTCATATTCTATTATTCTTTTCATGGTATGTAAGTTGAAAATGTAGAAAAGTCACAGATATGAAGAGAGTCAATTCATTGCTTCTAATATCATGATATGATTTCATACAGAGTTGATCCAACAGCTGGAGGTCTTATTACAAAATATTTAATCTTTGAAAAATATTCAATTGACCAGGAAGTAGATGATTTTAGGTTGAATGTCCTACCAGACTACAAAGAATATAAAAATTAAAAATAGCATAATTAGGATCAGTTTACCTAGTCCAATTTTTCTTTCTCTGATACTAGCTCCAAGGGGGTATTTTTATGATTAAATATCCATGTTGACTTGTGCTAATGACTTCTAAAACATGGAGATAGCCCTTAAATGCCCATAATGTTGCCTTAACAATAAAGTTGACATATTTCAAGTTACATGTACCCTTCTGGCAATTATTTTCAGAAAAAAGTTTAAATAGCATATGCTTTTCTTAGTAAATTAAGAACAAGACTCCTATGTCCTCTCTAAGATCTCTTTCTAGGCAAGTCCGTCCAATTGCAGAAATATAGTATTGTTGTACAAACACCTAAGAACCAAATCCATATTGTCTGTGGAAAAGCCCTCTTGGAAGCCTCTGTGACAATTTAAATTCAATCTCATTGTCTTCCTGCCAAAATCTACTCCTCCTCATCCTGGGTTTTCTATCTTGGTTGTTGTCACTGTCTATCAGTCATCCAAGTTAAAACCTGGCAGTCATCTCTACAAATATTTCTAACTCGTATACCACATTCAAATGTTTTAAGAACCAGCAAATTAGTTGCAACTCCATGTGTGTGTTTGTGTGTGTGTGTCTGTGGCTAAAACATTCTCTTATTATTTTCTGTGCAATGATACTGTAATTTCAATGTACCAAAATACAGAATGCAGTTAAAGAATCTCACATGAAATTTAATTTTCTATCAAATGCAATCCTCCCCACTTACCCAAATAAGTGGATTTTACCTACATGGCTCTTAGCTTTTGGCTTCAATGTGGAAACTTCTAGTTGTTCAAGTGGTCCTAAGTCGCAAATCAATATGACTCGTTTATGATTGGGGCAAATGACAGAACTCAGTTACAAAAACCTACAAATTGAAACTCGGACGGGAATTTCCAGGTTACTACTCCAGCAGGAGGAAAAGGATGGGCTAATCCCTTGATAACTTTTTTCAGAATAGAGATTGAAATACTTCTCCTATTCTCCCCAATGGACTAATCCAGTTAGCCTTTATACAGGTGAAAACCACAAGGCCTTAATCAAAGGGACAGGCCTTTATACATACACACCAGTGCTTCTCCAAGTGTAGCCTCTAGACCACAAATTCTTGGGTGCCACCCTAGATCTTTTGAATAAAAAACTCTGGGCACATATGCAGTAGTCTATTTTAACAAGCCCTTCCAGTGATTCTGGTGCATGCTAGTCTGAGATCACTACTCTCCTAAACTAAAAACTGCAAGCATTGAATTTAAATATATCTTCATGTCTCCTTCAGTTTAGACATGCAAATATTTACTGGAAAGGCTATCATGGACTTAGACCTAACTTGTTAAAAACTAAGTCAACTTTTATAATAGACAACATTACGAATAATCTCTAATCCTCACAAAAAGGAAAAAAAGTTCTTGATGGGGTAGCTCTAAATTTTACCAGTTTTAGTCCCCGAAGAAAGCAGCTTTACCTTGTTTTGAAAAGTCTACTGTAGAACCTTTTTTTATATCCGTTTCCTCATATCTATTCTTAACCATTATGACCTGAATTTATGACCTGACCATAATTATTCACAAAGACTATTTAGCAGTTTCCTAAAAGTTTGGTGGTTTGATTGCTAAGTCATG
Organism: Budorcas taxicolor; assembly: GCF_023091745.1. NCBI lineage: Eukaryota > Metazoa > Chordata > Mammalia > Artiodactyla > Bovidae > Budorcas > Budorcas taxicolor. The sequence continues at coordinate 25,605,496 of NC_068917.1, read as the reverse complement.
TCTGACTCTTGCGACTCCATGGACTGTAGCCTGCTGGGCTCCTCTGTCCATGGAATTCTACAGATTGTCAAATCATGTTATTCCATTGCTTCAACATTGCTGTGTAAAAGTGCTTTTCCTATGTTTTAATTAGATCACAAATTACTCCTCTGTGCTGTGGTTTCAAACCTTCTTTCTATATATTCTCTAGTTTGGTTACATTGGACCATTCACTAAGGCTCAAACATATATTTGCTTCAACAACTGGGCCTTTACTCATTGTTCTGCAAATGAAAAGGTCTTACCACGTCTTTTATTAAAGTTCTATATCTTCCTCTGAGATACTTTCTCCAATTCTCACTGGAATTAATTTCATCCTTCCCTAATCCTAGGAAGAATGAAAGGGATGTTCAGTTCAGTTCAGTTCAGTTCAGTCGCTCAGTCGTGTCCAACTCTATACCTTCTAATTTTGTTCTGTGTTACTATCTGATTTAATTTTTATAACCATATAAAGTAATTCTAATGATTCCAATTTTACAGATGAGGTTTGAAGAGATTAAGAGACTTTCCCAGGATCACACTGATAATAACTGGTAGACATACAATGCAAATCCAGACCTATTTGTGGCTCAGGGCTGATGACCTCTTGATTTATTATGATGTGTCTCCATCTAACCTTTATTTCAATATTAAAGCACATATATGACTCTATGTTCCATAAACTGAAGGAAGGTATCATTTGCTTCAGATGCCTGTTGCTGTTACAATATGCTGCATATATAAATGCTTAATAAATGTTTGTTGTAATGAAATTGAATTGAATCCCTTCCAAGTCACTTTTAACTGAGATATTTTTCAAATGCAATAAACTCTCTTTTTAACTCTGATTCTTCATTAGGGAAATACTCTTCATTAATCTAGTCACTGTGTGAGGGGTGAGTGAATCAATGCTGACACTGTTAAAATTTTTACTTTTTTACTTTTGCAGTGCTGACATTGCTGCTGGTGTGTGACAAACATCTTGGCTCAGCTCAGATTTAATAAGCTAAATTGTTTGTACACACTAATGTAATAGCTTCCCCCCTTTCTTCTTGCAGAAATTGCAGCTTGATTATTAATTAGGACTTGATTATTAATTAGGATTATTATTAGGGCTATGTGCATTCTGCAAGCTATAAGTTCTTCCCTGTCTAAGCTCTTTTTTAATTTTCAGAATGAAAAATAAAGGAACCATATTTGCATCAAGAAATTAAATGCAGTAGCAAATCAAGCAATGGTCTTGAGAGTTTTATTACTGTGTTCAATCTGCTTAAAAGTGATGGAAGCCAAATAATTGCCTCAAATTTTTGTTTCAAATATTCTTTGTAGATGTGAAATAGGTTAACCCATCCAGACCAACAAGTTTAGGCCTTAATAGTGGAGCAGCCACTGGCTTGGCTCTGGGCCTGTATAATTCACACCTGGCTTGATCTCCTTCAGGGAACTATGAACATCAGCACATTTCTCCAACTCCCAGCTGTCCAATTACCATGTCCCTCTGCCCTGTCTACACAGGCTTATCAGATGACTGGAGTCCTGATTGGCTACATCCTGACAAAAGCGCTTTTCTCTGGATACCACTTTCCCTTCCTTTTTATTGGTTTTTCTGTCTTTGAACTTACCTGCTCTTTTAAAGGACTCAGCAGCAGGTTGCTTGGCTTCGAAGCAGTTGCAAAGGCTGAAAAGACTCAGCTAACTTATACTGTAAAAGCTAAAGAGACAGAAGGAAGGAAGGAAGAAAGAATGAAGGCAGTTCCAAGAGGGGCCACTATGGAGTGAACTATTGATCTTTCTGTAGAGATCAAGCACCATCTGTGGGGGGGGTGTTTCGGGGGGAGGTGTAAGGAGAACAAAATTAAGTTGAATCACTTATCTGTTTTAAGGGGTCCAAACCAAGCGATCAAAGAAAAGAGTTTTACAGAATTTCTTGAACCACCGTTGGTTGCTGAAGAGAGAAAAAATTCTTCCGAAGTCATTAGGACAACCCCTATTCTTCTAATTCAACTGAATTGTCACATGTTCATCTAGTTTTTGAGCATAGGGGAGGAAATATAAGAATGAGTAACATCCTAGTTGTTTTTACAGCCTTAATTGCTTTTTTACATTTCCAAATGTAATGCATTCTAGAAAGTCACATTCAACTGAATTTCCTGCTTTTCATCTATTTTTTCACCAGTTTCTCTTCCGGACCTTATTCTTTCACTCACCTTTTCCTCTCAACATCTTTTAAATTTCAAAGAGGCAAACCCTGGGGCATAGCCAGGTTTGGGCAATAGGCTTAGGGCAGGAAGGTGTGGTTAGGGCGGAGGTGGTAAGAAGGCATTCTAGTTCTTTAATTTTCTCATTTTGGGTCTGGTTAAAAATGCAGCCTTTGTATGTGTGGGTGTTTTTCTATGATGCACAGGTATGCACAACTCTATTCTCTCCAATGACTAACTATGAGTATGCCCATCTTGGAATAGTCTATGAATTTATATTAGCCACAGGGGAAATTCTATACTCAGCGGCAAATTTGCATGAGTGCCCAGTTTTTCAAATGATGTGTATGTGTGTGATTGTGTGCATGTGTTCTTAGTCGCTCAGTCATGTCCAACTTTTCGCGACCCCATGGACTGTAGCTGGCCAGGCTCATCTGTATGAGGGATTTCTCAGGCAAGAATAGTGGAGTGGGTTGCCATTTCCTCTCCAGGGGATCGTCCTGACTCAGGGATCAAACCTGCGTCTCCTGCATCTTCTGCATCAGCAGGCAGATTCTTCACCACTGAGACGCCTGAGAAGCCCTTTCGAATGATGCAGACAATCAAATTAGTTCACAAAAAAATAGGGAGATTGATGTTTTTCATTTGGTTTTAATTTTGAGTGGGAATAACCATATATTAATTAAGGCACTTCTTTAAAAGATATCACTCTGAATAGATACATACCTTCATAGGCATAAGCCAGATTTAATTCACCATTGCTTTGGTAACATCAACACTTTGTTGGGAAATTAATTTCCTAACAAAGAGGGGATAATTTAGTGATTCACAGGGAATTTCTGAGACTATGTGTCCAGAAATCTTTACAGAAAGATGTTTTGTGGATGGTTGATGATTTGGGGGTTTCTGCTGCTGCTGCTAAGTTGCTTCAGTCGTGTCCAACTCTGTGCGATCCCATAAATGGCAGCCCACCAGGCTCCCCCGTCCCTGGGATTCTCCAGGCAATAACACTGAAGTGGGTTGCCATTTCCTTCTCCAATGCATGAAAGTGGAAAGTGAAAGGGAAGTCACTCAGTCATGTCCTACTCTTCGCAACCCCATGGACTGTACCTACCAGGCTCCTCCATCCATGGGATTTTCCAGGCAAGAGTACTGGAGTGGGGTGCCATTGCCTTCTCCGAGATTTGGGGGTTGGATGGTTAGTAATGGATCTCTACAATCAAAGAATATTGAGACGAGAAAAGACCATGGAGATCACCTGGTACAACCTCTCACTCCATAGAGATTCTGTAGCTCTCAGATGTGTGACTCCAGGTCATCCATTCATTAAGGGCAGAGGTGGGTCTGGCCCTTCTTCACTTTCCTTTAAGCTACACTTCTTTTCATTCTATGGTGCTATGACTGTGAGCAAACTCTATCAGGCTCATACATGTTGAAAGACATAAAACATTCTTGAGTTTTTAACATTTTTAACATAGTGGGGATGACATAAGTGTTGGTTACAACCTTAAATTTGATCAAGTAAAGTTATGTTCTTATGTTAATGTCCACATACTTTTTTTGTTTCCTACCAAAATAACTATTTAATGGTTATGGCCATCTAAGAACATCACAGTGCAGCGTAAATAGCTCTGTGTAATATGTGGGTGGCTTCCCTGCTCGCTCAGTGGTAAAGAATCCACCTGCAGTGCAGGAGACACAGGAGACACAGATTCGATCCCTGGGTTGGGAAGATCCCCTGGAGAAGGAAATGGCAGCCCACTCCAGTATTCCTGCCTGGGAAATCCCATGGACAGAAGAGCCTGGTGGGCTATAGTCCACAGGGCCGCAAAAGAGTCAGACACAACTTATCGACCAAACAACAATATGTGAAGAGCACTCTGATTCCCAAACCCATTCTGAATTACACACAAATAATAATAAAAAAAAAAAAACCCACTTAATTTCAGCTTGTCATTTTTTTCTTATTTAGGAAGGTTCAGTCAATTTTCATTCCAAATAGAAAAGTCAATATTAAAGTTTCTGTGGAAATAGATTTTTAATGGAAGAAGGAAATAGGTGCATCAAATTGACTCTGAACAAAACTTACAAGGTTGAGTGGAAAAGTTTTTGACTGACTCCTTGGAGAGGATCAGTTCCATCTTTATCATAGTGAATGACATGAAGTTATCCTAAATAGTCTGAAATTTCAACATTGAAAATGTAACTTCTTATTCCTTAATATTAAATATACCGTTAGTTGTTTGACCCAGTATCATTTAAGGGGAACAAGAAAGTAAATATGAAGAACATTGGGGTATTTCGCCAGTCATAATTCTGTCAATATGTGTGATTAGATCTACTTAAGTTACATACTCTTTGTAATTTTCCTAATATTAAAAACATTTAATCTTCGTTTTGAAATATCTATCTTCCACATTATTTCTCATTCTATTTTCATTTTTCCTACTTTTCCTAATGATATCAGAGGAAAAACAGTGAAGCAGAGAAAAGGAATATATACAAAGTTTTTCTGTTTTTGTTTCTGACCAAGGTTAACACCAACAGTTATAAGTCAAACTGGTAGCATATCAGTTCAGTTCAGTCGCTCAGTCGTTTCAGATTCTTTGTGACCCCATGAACCACAGCATGCCAGGCCTCCCTATCCATCATCAACTCCCAGAGTTTACCCAAACTCATGTCCATTGAGTCAGTGATGCCATCCAACCATCTCATCCTCTGTCATCCCCTTCTCCTCCTGCCCTCAATCTTTCCCAACATCAGGGTCTTTTCCAAGGAGGCAGCTCTTTGCATCAGGTGGCCAAAGTATTGGCGTTTAAGCTTCAACATCAGTCATTCCAATGAACACCCAGGACTGATCTCCTTTAGGATGGACTGGTTGGGTCTCCTTGCAGTCCAAGTGACTCTCAACAGTCTTCTCCAACACCACAGTTCAAAAGCATCAATTCTTTAGTGCTCAGATTTCTTTATAGTCCAACTCTCACATCCATACATGACTACTGGAAAAACCATAGCCTTGACTAGATGGACCTTTGTTGGCAAAGTAATGTCTCTGCTTTTTAATATGCTGTCTAGGTTTGGTTATAACTTTTCTTTCAAGGAGTAAGCATCATTTAATTTCATGGCTGCAGTCACCATCTGCAATGATTTTGGAGTCCCTAACAATGAAGTCCGGAGAAGGCAATGGCACCCCACTCCAGTACTCTTGCCTGGAAAATCCCATGGATGGAGGAGCCTGGAAGGCTGCAGTCCACGGGGTCGCTGAGGGTTGGACATGACTGAGCGACTTCCCTTTCACTTTTCACTTTCATGCATTGGAGAAGGAAATGGCAACCCACTCCAGTGTTCTTGCCTGGAGAATCCCAGGGAAGAGGGAGCCTGGTGGGCTGCCATCTATGGGGTCGCACAGAGTCGGACACGACTGAAGTGACTTAGCAGCAGTAGCAGCAGCAACAATAAAGTCAGTCACTGTTTCCACTGTTTCCCTCTCTATTTGCCATGAATAATGGGACTGGATGCCATGATCTTAGTTTTCCAAATATTGAGTTTAAAGCCAACTTTTTTACTCTACTCTTTCACTTTCATTAAGAGGCTCTTTAGTTCTTCACTTTCTGCCATAAGGGTGGTGTCATCTGCATATCTGAGGTTATTGATATTTCTCCCGGCAATCTTGAGTCCAGCTTGTGCTTCTTCCAGCGCAATGTTTCTCATGATGTACTCTGCATATAAGTTAAATAAGCAGGGCGACAATATACAGCCTTGACTTACTCCTTTTCCTGTTAGAACCAGTCTGTTGTTCCATGTCCAGTTCTAACTGTTGCATGCTGACCTGAATACAGAGTTCTCAAGAGGCAAGTCAGGTGATCTGGTATTCCCATCTCTTTCAGAATTTTGCAAAATTCAGACTTAATTTGAAGAATGTGGGGAAAACCACTAGACCATTCAGGTATAACCTAAATTAAATCCCTTATGATTATACAGTCAAAGTGAGAAATAGATATAAGGGACTAGATCTGATAGAGTGCCTGATGAACTATGGATGGAGGTCTGTGACATTGTATAGGAGGCAGGGATCAAGACCATCCCCAAGAAAAAGAAATGCAGAAAAGCAAAATGGCTGTCTGAGGAGGCCTGACAGATAGCTGTGAAAAGAAGAGAAGTGAAAAGCAAAGGAGAAAAGGAAAGATATACCCATTTGAATGCAGAGTTCCAAAGAATAGCAAGGAGAGATAGGAAAGCTTTTCTCAGCAATCAATGCAAAGAAATAGAGGAAAACAATAGAATGGGAAAGACTAGAGATCTCTTCAAGAGAATTAGAGATACCAAGGGAACATTTCATGCAAAGATGGGCTCAATAAAGGACAGAAATGGTATGACCCTAACAGAAGAAGAAGATATTAAGAAGAGGTGGCAAGAATATACAGAAGAACTGTACAAAAAAGATCTTCACAACCCAAATAATCATGATGGTGTGATCACTCACCTAGAGCCAGACATCCTGGAATGCGAAGTCAAGTGGGCATTAGGAGCATCACTACAAACAAAGCTAGTGGAGGTGATGGAATTCCAGTGGAGCTATTTCAAATGCTGAAAGATGATGCTGTGAAAGTGCTGCACTCAATATACCAGCAAATTTGGAAAACTCAGCCGTGGCCACAGGACTGGAAAAGGTCAGTTTTCATTCCAATCGCAAAGAAAGGCAATGCCAAAGAATGCTCAAACTACTGCACAATTGCACTCATCTCACTCGCTAGTAAAGAAATGCTCAAAATTCTCCAAGCCAGACTTCAGCAATACGTGAACTGTGAACTTCCAGATGTTCAAGCTGGTTTTAGGAAAGTTAGAGGAGCCAGAGATCAAATTGCCAACATCTGCTGGATCATGGAAAAAGCAAGAGAGTTCCAGAAAAACATCTATTTCTGCTTTATTGACTATGCCAAAGCCTTTGACTGTGTGGATCACAATAAACTGGTAGCATATACCCTTGATATTATGTGATCAGAATGGCAATTTACCTCTGTGGTCTTCCCTTCATAAACATACAACCCCAGTTTAGTCATAAGAAAACATCAGTCAAATCTCATTTAAAGGGGGTTCTACAAAATCTTGACCCATACTCAAAAGTCTGAGAAACTATTAAACCAAGGCTAGGCTAAGGAGACTTGATTGTGAAACTTAATGCAGTATCCTGGATGGAACCCTGAAACAGAGACAGGGATATTAGGGGGGAAATGAGGATACTGAGATAAAATATGGACTTTAGCTAATAATGTATCAATACTGGTTGTAACAAATGTACCCTACAAAGGTAAGATGTTAGTAATCAAGGAAATTGAGTATGGGATATATAGAAACTATACTATCTATGCAACAATTCTATATATCTAGACCTGTTCTAAAATATAAAGTTTTCTGAAGCATATTGGAGTCTCCACAACAGATATGGGAAGAGGAGTGGGGAGGACATTTTAGCAGAAGGTCCAAGTGTGCAAAGGCATAGACACCATAACCCACTCTCCTCTTTCTCCTCCATTTTATTAATACTGCTGAGTGAACCAAGAATTACAAGCCTCAGTATTTTACCTATATAAGATTACTGAATGAACAATAAAATTGGAGATAGAAATCTGGGCACTGTCTTTTTCTCCCACTTCCTAGCCATATGACCATGGACCAAGCGCTTAATTTTAAAGCTTATTTTTATTTGTAATGTAGAATTAACAATGCCTACCTAATTAATTGTTGTTCAGTTGCTAATTCATGTCTGACTTTTTGCAATCCCATGAATTGCAGCACTCCAGGCTTCCCTGTCCTTCACTATCTCCCTGAGTTTGCTCAAACTCATGTCCATTGAGTCGGTGATGCCATCCAACCATCTCATCCTCTGTCACCCCTTTCTCCTTTTGCCCTCAATCTTTCCCAGCATCAGGGTCTTTCCCAGTGAGTTGCTCGTCACATCAGGTGGCCAAAGTATTGTAGCTTCAACATTGTTTCCTACTAGAGAATATTAGGGCTCGATTTCCTTTAGGATTGACTGGTTTGATCTACTTGCTGTCCAGTGGACTCTCAAGAGTCTTCTCCAGCACCCCAATTTGAAAGCATCAGTTCTTCGGCACTCGGCCTTCTTTATGGTCCAACTGTCACATCTGTACTTGACTACTGGAGAAACCATAGCTTTGACTATACAGACTTTGTCAGAACGTGATGTCTCTGCTTTTTAATACACTGTCTAAATTTGTCACAGCTTTTCTTTCAAGGAGCAAGCGTCTTTTAATTTCATGTCTTCAGTCACCATCCGCAGTGATCTTGTAGCCCAAGAAAATGGAATCTGACACTGTTCCACTTTTTCCCATCTATTTGCCATGAAGTGATGAGAACGGATTCGGTGATCTTTATTTTTTGAATGTTGAGTTTTAAGCCAGCTTTTTCACTCTCCTCTTTCACCTTCATAAAGAGGCTCTTTAGTTCCTTTTTGCTTTCTGCCATTAAAGTGGTATCATGTGCATATCTGAGGTTGTTGAGATTTCGCCAGGCAATCTTGATTCCAGCTTGTGCGTCATCCAGCCCAGCATTTTGTATGATGTACTCTGCATATAAGTTAAATGAACAGGGCAACAACATACAGCCTTAACATACTCCTTTCCCAATTTTGAACCAGTCCACTGTTCCAAGTTTGAATCCAATTTTGAGCCAGTCCAAGTTCTAACTGTTCCTTCTTGTCCTGCACACAGATCTCTCATTAGTAAGACAGTTATAAAGATGAAACAGAAAAAAGAGATGTGAAATAATAAGGAAATATTGGGATTATATTTTTTTAAATATTGGGATAAATATTTTTTTCTTTATACATCCTGACTGCTCTGTCCATTCTTCTCAGGCCCATATGCCAGGTGACTGGCTCTGTTTCTTCCTTGATCAGACTTGCTGTGGTGCAGCAATAGGCAAAGTAGTAACACTATCAAGTGAAGAACAGGAGTTTGGTTCTAGACCTTGCTTAACCTGGGAGATGGCTATACTGGAGTGTTTTAATGTAAGCAGAGTGTATGTTGACAGAAAGCCAGGGTTCAAAGTACACATTCTCCACTGTCTGCTGCATCAATTAATATCTCTGTTACATATTATGGATTATAAATTTCTTCATGTTATTAAGCAGTTCTTATTTATAGTTATGCATTCAGTATTTGGTGTGCATGCTCAGTCACTGAGTTGCATTCAACCCTTTAGACCCCATGGAATGAAGCCTGCCAGGTTTCTCTGCCCGTGGAATTTTTCAGGCAAGAATACTGGAGTGGGATGCCATTTCCTACACTCCAAATATTTGGTATATGTTATATGCTAAACAAATGAGTGATGATTGAGATTGAAATTTCTGTGTGCCAGTTTCACAGTTCAGTTCAGCTGCTCAGTCGTGTCTGACTCTTTGTGACCCCGTGGACTGCAACACACCAGATTCCATGTCCATCACTAACTCCCGCAGCCTGCTCAAACTCATGTCCATCGAGTTGGTGATGCCATCCAACCATCTCATCCTCTGTGGTCCCCTTCTCCTCCTGCCTTCAATCTTCCCCAGCATCAGGGTCTTTTCCAATGAGTCAGTTCTTCACATCAGGTGGCCAAAGTATTAGAGCTTCAGCTTCAGTATCAGTCCTTCCAATGAATATTCAGGACTGATTACCTTTAGGATTGACTGGTTTGATCTCCTTGCAGTCCAAGGGACTCTGAAAAGTCTTCTCCAATGCCGCAGTTCAAAAGCATCAATTCTTCAGCGTTCAGCTTTCTTTATAGTCCAACTCTCACATCCATACATGACTACTGGAAAAACCATAGTCTGACTAGGCAGACTTTTGTCAGTAAAGTAATATCTCTGTTTTTTAATATGCTGTCTAGGTTGGTCATAGCTTTTCTTCCAAGGAGCAAATGTCTTTTAATTTCATGGCTGCAGTCACCATCTGCAATGATTTCGGAGCCCAAGAAAATAAAGTCAGCCACTGTTTTTCTCATCTATTTGCCATGAAGTGATGGGACCGGATGCCATGATCTTAGTTTTTTGAATGTTGAGCTATAAGCCAGCTTTTTCACTCTACTCTTTCACTTTCATCAAGAGGCTCTTTAGTTCCTTTTCACTTTCTGCCATAAGGGTGGTGTCATCTGCATGTCGGAGGTTATTGATATTTCTCCCGGCAATCTTGATTCCAGCTTGTGCTTCATCCAGCCCAGCGTTTCTCAGATACTCTGCATAGAAGTTAAATAAGCAGGGTGACAATATACAGCCTTGACATACTCCTTTCCCAATTTGGAACCAGTCTGTTGTTCTATGTCCAGTTCTAACTGTTGCTTCTTGAACTGCATACACATTTCTCAGGAGGCAGGTCAGGTGATCTGGTATTCTCATCTCTTGAAGAGTTTTCCGCAGTTTGTTATGATCCACACAGTCAAAGGCTTTGGCATAGTCAATAAAGCAGAATTAGATGTTTTTCTGGAACTCTCTTGCTTTTTCAATGATCCGATGGATGTTGGCAATTTGATTTCTGTTCCTCTGTCTTTTCTAAATCCAGCTTGAACATCTGGAAGTTCACGGTTCATGTACTGTTAAAGCCTGGCTTGCAGAATATTAGGCATTTGCTAGCATGTGAGATGAGTGCAACTGTGTGGTAGTGTTAGCATTCTTTGGCACTGCCCTTCTTTTGGGATTGGAATGAAAACATTTTCCAGTCCTGTGGCCACTGCTGAGTTTTCCAAATTTGTTGGCATATGAGTGCAGCACTTTCACAGCATCATGTTTTAGGATTTGAAATAGGTCAGTTGGAATTCCATCACTTCCACTAGTTTTGTTCATAGTGATGCTTCCTAAGGCCCTCTTGACTTCACATTCCAGGATGTCTGGCTCTAGGTGAGTGATCACACCATAGTGATTATTTGGGTTGTGAAGATCTTTTTTGTACAGTTCTTCTGTATATTCTTGCCACCTTCTTCATATCTTCTGCTTCTGTTAGGGCCATCTTTCTGTTATTGAGCCCATCTTTACATGAAATGTTCCCTTGGTATCTCTAATTTTCTTGAAGAGATCTCTAGTCTTTCCCATTCTATTGTTTTCCTCTGTTTCTTTGTATTGATCACTGAGGAAGGCTTTCTTATGTCTCCTTTCCTTTTCTTTGGAACTTTGCATTCAAATGGGTATATCTTCCTTTTTCTCCTTTGCCTTTAGCTTCTCTTCTTTTCACAGCTATCTGTAAGGCCTCCTCAGGCAGCCATTTTGCTTTTTTGCATTTCTTTTTCTTGGGGATGGTCTTGATCCCTGCCTCCTATACAATGTCACAGACCTCCATCCATAGTTCATCAGGCACTCTGTCTATCAGATCTAATCCCTTGAATATATTCACATTTATGACTAAATCCATTGTTTCATTTAAACTTTGAAATTGTTCTAATAGGAGGAAATTAATACGTTCATTTTACAACTTAGATTCTGAGATGTGACCAAGGATATACTCCCAGGTCCAGGCCTTGGCTTGTGCAAATCTGAATACCTCTGTCTGGAAAACTCTTCTTCCTGATGCCATCACATTTACTCTCTTACCTCTTATATGCTTTTTTCTTTTTTAAACACAATACCACTTTCTCCTTGAGGGTTTCTCTAACCATCTTATATAAAATTTCAAATCTTATTCCTGTCTCTCAACCTTCTCTCCCACAGCCTGATTTATTTTTCCCTATAGCAATAATCGCAATTTAATTTCCTAAAGAATCTACTTTTACATTTTATTTATCATTTGCCTTTCTCTTTCCCTTACACATACAGACTATTTTTTTGTCTATTTTGTTTACGGCAATAGTTCCAGAGCCTTGAGGAATGCCCGGTGCACTGAATGAAGGAGTGAATAAATGAATGAATGAGACTTGGTCCTATTTATCTTAGCAGAATGACCTCGGGCAAGATCATACGTCCTTTCCCTGTGAGTTCTTTTTTCTCTTCACTGGGAGTTGGGGCCTGGTATCCACAGATTGAATTCAGTTCTACCATTTTTATTATCTACAGTGAATAAGAAGATTTTCAAATAAAGTGGTTTTTTTTTTTAATCTTTGTGGAGTTTGTTGATATTGCTGTTGTTTTATTTGTTTCAAAGTCACTTAGATCCCTTCATTAGAGATTAGGAGTACTGATTGGAATTCAAGAAGCTCTTGGATGTTCTGAGTGAAATTTCAGCAGCCCAAGCTATGTAAGAGAGAAAGAATTAATATACAATCTGGGAAGTTTCTTTACTGTATCTTTAAAGACTCACTTGCTTACAATGTTCATTTGTGCTAAGAGAAAAAAGAGCACAGGAAGAGAATGATGGGGGTGGAATAACTTGAAAGTTCAAAACGTTAAGTTAATGACAGTAGAGGGTGGTACCTCGAGGCTTGAAGGACAATTAGAAAAGGAATTATATTCAACAGGATGTTTTTCTTCTTTTGACCCACGTTGGCTTAAGACTTTCAATTTATATAAAAAATGCTTTGGGTTTTCTGTGGTGTGATAGAAATTAATTTTCGTTTAAATTCTAAGTTTGTTTGTATGAGTCTTTCTGTATGTGTAAATTGAGAAGGATTTAAAAGAAGTTTAGCACCTAGATCAGTTGTTTTCATATGAAGAATCACATAGGAATCTTGTAAAAACACAGATTTCTGGGTCCTTCTGAAGCCCTATGAGCCTGTAAATGCCACAAGAGTAGGAATTTGTCATTGTTGTTCACTGCAGTGTCCTCAGCATCTACAGGTTCTGACACATAGCGGGTGCTCAACATGTAATGTTGAATGAATGAATGGGAATCTAGGGTGGCAAGTCCTGAGAACCTGCATATTTGAAAGTTCCATTGGCACTTCTATGTAGGAAATCCCCCTCCCCAAATCCAACCACAACTGAGAAAGTTTAATCTATACTTTCCAATTATTATAGTAAATGGAAAGTAAATGACATCACTGTACAGCAGTGATGTCATCAAACATTTTTATTGTTAAATATTACACATATTGAGAAAACTTAAATGTCAGTTTAATAAACTATTATAAAATAAAGACCCAGGTCAAGAAATAGAAAATCATCACTCTCCAGAAGCTTCCCTTGGATCTCTTCCCAGTCATGACATCCTCTTTCTCCCATGAAGAGACTCATAACCCTGATTTTTCTGGAACTCAAAATCCTTGCTTTTCTTTACTATTCCCCATCTACATGTGCATTCCTAAACACAATAACTTAGTTTAGTTTATAAATAAATAGAACCATACCATATGTTTGTGTCTGGCTTCTTTTATTCAGTCTTTGTTTGGGCAATTCACACACACTGCTGGGAAAGCCTGCTTGTTCATTTTCTTTCTGTTTGCTATTCCATGTACAAAAAGGTTCATCTGCAGGACCTTACTGTTGTAAGTGAAAGTCAGGCTGTTTTCTGACATTTTAATCAGCAAGAGAAAATACAGATATAGATACAACTGATGTAGATACAGGTATGCTGATACCCTATGAGTGTCTTACATATAACGTTGTGCTTTAAAAGAGCACACCCAGCAACAAGTAGTATTGCTTTTTACCAAGTAACAATTTAATGGATTTGTGTTAACTGAAGTATATAAAACTGCTGCTTCTCAGAGCCTCTGCCTCTTACACTGAAATTTACAGAGCCCAGGGAGAGTGTAGCCAAATGTTGACAAGTAAGGGCTTTGGAGTCAGGCTACTTTAGTTTCATAGCTGCCTCTTCCATTTACTATCTGTGTGCTTTTGGGCTACTTACTTACCTGCCAAACCTCAGTTTTCTTGTCTATAAAGTGGGGGTTTTATAATAATACCTCATATGATCATGGCAGTGATTAAAAATAATAATGTCTGAGAAGCACCTGATTAATATTGGGCACTTATTATGTGCTAGGTATGCCGCTAAAGGCCTCTAAAGGCGTGATGGGTAATTAGTTCATTTAACCCCCTTTGACCTAGAAATCTACCAAAGAACTGTGGGAAATGCAAAGGTATGAAAGGCAAGAGCAACTGGAGATTCGGGTTTCTAGGGTCAAATGAATTCTAGTCCAACTCTCCTGCACATTTTAAAATAGCATAGAATCACCGCTAACAGTGAACCTGGGGAGTTATTTAGAGACATACTTGTGAGGGATGCAATTTTTCAATGTCTTCTTTAATGAACTGTGACTCATTTTGTAAATAAAATGGCCTCTTTCAGCTGTTTCCTTTGAACAAGGAAGGCTCAGGCTGGCAGAGTTACGCTAGATTGAGAGCTTCATTATCTTATTCTGGAAAGTCATACAATATAGGTCTAGAGGAATATATTAATAACGAAGTAGGTCTCTAGTAAGAGATATGATAATACAACAAGAGGCTTTAGTTATAATAAGTATTATCATATATTAGTTGTTCATCTTTGTATCATAACACTAGGCACTAAAGTAAGTACATGTCATACATTAGATGGTGTTTTTCTCTGTATGCTTCCCTTTCCTTTCACCTCATTTAATTAGAAAGTTAAAGCCAAAGGAGAAATGTAGCATGGGGGAGTGGAGTAGGGTAGCTCAGCAATAAACAGTGTGATCCCAAGTATATCCCTCTTCCATCCCCCTCAATCAGCTTGCTATTGCATGGTGATCCAGAATTGTGTGTTCAATATGTTAGCATTGTGCCGCAAGTGCAAAGCAAGCACTTGCAATGTGACCAGTCTGAATTGAAATGCTCTACAAATGTAAAATACACACCAGGTTTCAATGACAGTATGAAACAATTAATGTAAAATATCTCATTAATACATGTTGAAATAATATCTTAGAAATATTGAGTGAAATAAAATGTTTTATTAAAATTAAACTATCGTGCTTCTTCTAACTTTTAAAAAATATAGTGCCTTATGACCCAGCAATCCCACTGCTGGTCATACACACCGAGGAAACCAGAATTGAAAGAGACACATGTACCCCAATGTTTATCGCAGCACTGTTTATAATAGCCAGGACATAGAAACAACCTAGATGTCCATCAGCAGATGAATGGATAAGAAAGCTGTGGTACATATACACAATGGAGTATTACTCAGCCATTAAAGAGAATACATTTGAATCAGTTCTAATGAGATGGATGAAACTGGAGCTGATTATACAGAGTGAAATAAGCCAGAAAGAAAAACACCAGTACAGTATACTAACACATATATATGGAATTTAGAAAGATGGCAATGATGACTCTGTATGTGAGACAGCAAAAGAGACACAGGTGTGTAGAATGGACTTTTGGACTCTGAGGGAGAGGGAAAGGGTGGGATGATTTGGGAAAATGGCATTGAAACATGTATACTATCATGTAAGAAATGAATTGCCAGTCTATGTCCAATGCAGGCTACAGGATGCTTAGGGCTGGTGCATGGGGATGACCCAGAGAGATGTTATGGGGAGCGAGGTGGGAGGGGGGTTCATATTTGGGAACGCATGTACACCCATGGTGTATTCATGTCAATGTATGGCAAAACCAATACAGTATTGTAAAGTAAAATAAAGTAAAAATAAAAATTTAATTTAAAAAATATAGCTTTAAGAAATTCTTAAATTACATGTACAACTTGCATTGTATTTCTATTAACAGCCTTGGTCTAGAACCTAGAACAATTCGGTGTAAAGGGTCAATATGCAAAGGTTACCTTTTATAACAGCCAACAGGTGTGAGAAGTGTTAAACTGAGTTATTAAAATAAAGTTCTATTTATTACATGCTCGAGTTTTTCTATCGATATTCAAAACTGATGCCTGATCTCATTTAATCCTCACAACAACCCTAAGAAGATATTATCCCTGTTTTAAAGCAGAAGAAACTGCAACTGAGAAATGTTAGTGGACTAAGTCCAAACCCCACATCCAGGTACTAGATCAAAGGCAAGAAGTCTTCCTCCAGAGTTCCTTTGAAATACTAGACAGACGGTGCTGCCTCTCTAGAGCACAAGGGCTACAGTAAAATGACCACTAAAATCAGTACATTTGACATATCTGATGCACCTTTTTTTCTTCAAAGAACAAATTAATCTATCAGCCAGGCTGAATTCCCCAAGATGGTCCAATGCATGTCCCTGCATCTAAAAGACAGAATGAGATTCAAATTCTGAACCAAAAGAGCTCCCTACATGCTTTCAGGTTCCATTCTTGTGGTATAAAAAACAACCAACATACAGGATAAGCCTTACTTTATGTTTGTGTAGTTTTCCACAGTTTACTAAACACTTTCTCATAAATAATTTCTTTAATGACAACTGGGAACCAGGAAGGAGTAAGTGACCTGTACAGGGTCTAACAACTCACAAGGCTGATGCATCCTGGATGAACTCTCTTGCCACTGCACTGTGTTATAATCCACAGCACTCCTTGCAGAAAATAAGTAAAAAAAAAACAAAAACATTTGTTTACCCGTTTATTCATTTGTTAAATGAGAGTCTACTGCTCAGTATTAGCGATCCAATGGTGAGCAAAATTTGATATCTTCCCTAAAGAAGAAGTTCTAGTGGAGGGATTTACATATAAATAATGATCATTGATCATTGGTTATGTTTTCTCTGGAGAATCTTGACTAATACAAGAGTCTTAGTCAAGACTAATCTTGACTAATTAGTCAAGACTTAATCTTAGTCAAAACTAATCTTGACTAACTAGTCAAGACTTAATCTTGACTAATACTAATCCCTCTAGAGGAGGGATTTACATATAAATAATGATCATTGGTTATGTTTTCTCTGGAGGAACTTGACTAATACAAATGCTGGAGAAAAGGGATGGGAAAAAGGCAATGATGACTCCCAGGTTTACAGTCTGGCATTTTAAAGTGTTGGGGAGGTGAGTCATTGATCAATATCAGTACTGCAAAAGGAAAAAAAATCATTTTCCACTTTTCAGATGATGATAGTCATTTTCCATCCCCCACCACTTTTAGCAAGGAAAAATTCATCATAGTTAGTTATTACAAACTCACATACATATATATTTAGCTCTCTTTCAGCAAGCAAGTTTGACATCTGCTATATAATTTTCCTCACTATTTGAGCTAATATAAATAAACAACTGAAAAGGACTTAAGTTCTGGTATAGATAGCATATTAACTGTACCAAACATTTTCAAGGAAAAAAGAAAAACACTATAAAATCCAGGACTGATTGATATCATTAAGTATAGAGAGTACAGAGAGGTTGGGCAGAGAACTTTATGAGATTTTATCACTTCCTAATTATGCTGAGAAGACTCTCGAGAGTCCCTTGGACTGCAAGGAGATTCAACTAGTCCAACCTAAAGGAAATCAGTCCTGAATATTCATTGGAAAGACTGATGCTGAAGCTGAAACTCCAGTACTGTGGCCACCTGATGTGAAGAACTGACTCATTGGAAAAGACCCTGTTGCTGGGAAAGATTGAAGGCAGGAGGAGAAAGGGACAACAGAGGGTGAGATGGTTGGATGGCATCACTGACTCAATGGACATAAGTTTGAGTAAACTCTGGGAGTTGGCGATGGACAGGGAGGCCTTGCATGCTGCAGTCTGTGGGGTTGCGAAGAGTTGAAAATGACTGAGTGACTGAACTGAAGTGAATTATGCTGAAATTACAGTGGACTCACAGATGTACTATGGGAGACAAGATGACCAGGGCTTTTGTTTAACCCAATACGTCCAAATCCCATTTTTAAATTGTGCATTTGACTCCATTTAAAAGATCAAATGTGGAAGTCTTGGAAAACAAGCAAAAAAAAATCTATAGTCCCTTCACAGAGAAGTAGCTACTTATGCTTCTGAAAGGAGCTGGGTCAGCACTTCACTTTCTAGAAGGTGAGGTTGTTTGCAGATGTCTCTTTTCTACTTTTCTTTCCTGCAAATGGTTTCTTTTAATGTTATCTCCCCTTTGATGGTTTCTCTGTTTGATAGAGACTCCAAAGAAGGTCAATGAGAAAAATGAGATGCTCAGATCTTTCTCAGCTGAATTTAAAAAGATTTGTAGGGCAGCAAAATGTCTACAGCAGCCATGCAAAAGTTTCAATCATTCTGTAGATCCAGGAATATTTTTATTACATGAACTAACTAGCTTTTTCTGTCTTAATACTGTCTGATAGGATGGGATTTGTGCAAGTGAGCACATGCAGCCCAAATAAACACAGATCCAGTTAAGGAATTTCTTCAATTTCTTTACAGTATGCCTTCATTTCTGTTAGCAGATAGGTCTCAGATAATCTAGAGATGGCATATGAGATGAAAAAGGGTTTGCAGCCCATTAGTACTCATGGAACTGGTTTCGAACAGCACCTTATACTGAAGTCTAAAAGTAGAATAGAACCCTAGCTATTCTTGCTTGGAGAATCCCGACAGAGGAGCCTGGCAGGCTACAGTCCATGGAGTCACAAGAGTTGGACATGACTTGGTGACTAAATCACCACAAGAAACCTAAGACAGGTAGAAAGCTGGAATAGTCCCCTTATTCATGTCCTTTTGTCTTTTGTAAGTAGTAGGACTCTTAAAGTCTTCCCTGGTGGCTCAGAGGATAAAGTGTCTGCCTGCAATGCAAGAGACTTGGGTTTGATCCCTGAGTTGGGAAGATCCCCTGGAGAAGGAAATGGCAACCCACTCCAGTATTCTTGCTTGGAGAATCCCATGGACAGAGGAGCCTGGCAGGCTACAGTCCACGGGGTCACAAAGAGTCGGACATGACTGAGCAGCTTCACACACTCACACACAGGACTCTTAAGACTCCATAGAGAAAGTATGAGAACTACTTACTCAATCAATATGTGGAGTTTATTATGTAAATCATAAATTTACTCATGGAAAATAATGATTGGATTTTGAAGCATTTTTATTCTGAGTATGGTCCTAACTCAAATATTTGGGATTTTTAAAATAATTGGTTCTTAATGTGCATGTTTGATAGACTTACCCTCTGTTGAGCTGGTAAATAATATCTATTAAAATTATAGCTCAAGATACATGATTAGGAGTCTGATCATTTAACATTTCATAACAAAGTAACTTGGATCCATTCATTTCTGACAATATGATGGATGAGAGATCCTCAAATCTTTCAGATAGAAACCATCTAGCGATAGGAGGGACGGGAATACACATACACACACACACACACACACACTCAAGCACATAAACACTTTTAAATCAGTGGAGGACAATGGAGGAAGATAAGAATCATCCAAGGTGCAGAAGAAACCAGTTCACAAAGGAGAATAAGCACTGAAATTGCCCTAAGTGCATGAATAAAGCTCTGTGACTAAGAGTTTCCACACAAGGCAGTTCCTATGAAGAAGGGGGCTATGATCTAAGCCACGGCATAGTGCAGAGTAGATAGCTTTAGAAAACTCAGCAGTGGCCACAGGACTGGAAAAGGTCAGTTTTCATTCCAATCCCAAAGAAAGGCAATGCCAAAGAATGCTCAAACTACCACACAATTGCACTCATCTCACATGCTAGCAAAGTAATGCTCAAAATTTTCCAAGTCAGGCTTCAACAGTATGTGAACTGTGAACTTCCAGATGTTCAAGCTGAATTTATAAAAGGCAGAGGAACCAAAGATCAAATTGCCAACATCTGTTGAATCATTGAAAAAGCAAGAGAGTTCCAGTAAAACATCTACTTCTGCTTTATTGACTATGTCAAAGCCTTTGACTGTGTGGATCACAACAAACTGTGGAAAATTCTTCAAGAGATGGGAATACCAGACCTCCTGACCTGCCTCCTGATAAATGTGTATTCAGCTTAAGAAGCAACAGTTAGAACTGGACATGGAACAACAGACTGGTTCCAAATGTCAAGGCTGTATATTGTCACCCTGCTTATGTAACTTATATGCATGGTACATCATAAGAAATGCTGGGCTGGATGAAGCACAAGCTGGAATCAAGATTGCCAGGAGAATTATCAATAACCTTAGACACACAGATGACACCACCCTTATGGCAGAAAGCAAAGAACTAAAGAGCCTCTTGATGAAAGTGAAAGAGGAGAGTGAAAAAGCTGGCTTAAAACTCAACATTCAGAAAAGGAAGATCTTGGTATCTGGTCCTGTCACTTCATGGCAAATAGATGAGGAAACAATGGAAACAGTGAGAGACTTTATTTTGGGGGGCTCCAAAATCACTACACATGGTGGCTGCAGCCATGAAATTAAAAGACGCTTGCTCCTTGGAAGAAATGTTATGACCAACCTAGACAGCATTTTAAAAAGCAGAGACATTACTTTGCCAACAAAGATCCATCTAGTCAAAGCTATGGTTTTTCCAGTACTCATATATGGATGTGACAATTGGACTATAAAGAAAGCTGAGTGCAGAAGAATTGATGCTTTTGAACTGTGATGTTGGAGAAGACTCTTGAGAGTCCCTTGGACTGCAAGGAGATCCAACCAGTCAATCCTAAAGGAAATCAGTCCTGAATATTCATTGAAAGGACTGATGCTGAAGCTGAAACTCCAATACTTTCGCCATCCGATGCGAAGAACTGACTCATTTGAAAAGATCCTGAGGCAAGATTGAAGGCGGGAGGAGAATGGGACGACAGAGGATGAGATGGTTGGATGGCATCACCAACTCAATGGACATGAGTTTGAGTAAACTCTGGGAGTGGATGATGGACAGGGAGGCCTGGTGTGCTGCAGTCCACAGGGTTGCAAAGAGTCAGACACGACTGAGCGACTGAACTGAACTGAACTGGATGACCCACACAAAACAGAGCACATGAAGGTTTGTACTGTACTTGATTGTAAGGTCAGTTGTTTCAGGAATTTTGAAAGTTGGTTAACTTCATATTAATGACTTGAAATAAAGCTATGGTGAGAATATTTACACCACAGAAATCCATATAGACTATAAATCAGGGCCTCTTTTTTCTTTCCAGACAGTTATTTGTTTAACATTTACCAGTACATCACTCGGAGAAGGCAATGGCAATCCACTCCAGTACTCTTGTCTGGAGAATCCCAGGGATGGCGGAGCCTGGTAGGCTGCCGTCCATGGGGTCGCACAGAGTCAAACACGACTGATGCGACTTAGCAGCAGCAGCAGCGGCAGCAGCTGCAGCAGTACATCACTGGTCACTTTACAATAAAATGCCTGACTGATACTAAATGAAAATCTCCCCAGAGAGGCAGATAGCAAAGGAAAATATCTGTTTTAGTCAAGCTCTTCATAGCAGTGGAAAAAAAAACAATAAAAGTTCCTCTGAGAGTTCAAGGTCAACTAGAGCTCTCAAAACATTTAGTCTTGAATGCATATAATTATGTGGTTAAAGAAAAAGATTTCTAAGGCAAAATTTTTTGATAAAATTTAGAGTTAAATTTTAGGCTACAGTCTAGAATTGGTTCAGGGGTGGTATATGATAAGCCTAAAATATCTTATGCCAGAAAGCAAGGAAGTGATCTAAGAATGATAAGGACACATCAAAATAACATAGGACCAGTTTGACAGAGCTCCTGGTCAAATCCAGGACAATCTGTATCATATTAACACTATGGCATATTATTTAGCAATAGAAAGAAATAAACTACTACTGATACAACAATACAGACAAATTCTCAGATGCATCATGTTTAATGAGAGAAGGAGACGCTGATTACATACCATATAATTCTACTTCCATAAAACATTAGAAAAAGAAAAACTGTAGTGACAGAAACACATCATTTGTTGCCATGGGTCGATATTGAAGGACAGTGGATTAACTCCAAATGGACACATAGGAACTGTTTAGATTATGAAATTGTTATCTATTATGATTGTGGTGGTGACTTCCCCAATAAACCTGATGAAAAGGAAAAAAAAAAGAGAGAACGCTATTGTCACTATGTTAACATCAAACAAAATAGACTTTAAGGCAGGAAACACTATGGGACAAAAAAAGGACATTTCATTATGATGAAGGGCTCAATCTGCCAGGGAAATGGTAGAATTCTAAAGTTGTATGCCTCAAATAATATAGTTTCACTACATGTATAAAGCAAAAATTCTAAAAACTAGAAGGAGCAATAGATAATTCCACAATCACGCTGAGAGCCATTAACATCTTTTCCAATGACTTTTAGAACAAGTACACCTTCCACACAAAAATGAGTATATTAACAAACGATTGGTAACAAACTTGACCTTATTGACACCCAGCCACTGCAGAGTACACATTTTTTCATGTGCATATGGAATATTAATTAAAAAATCAACCATTTCTTAACAAATGTTAGATAATTGAACTCATCCACAGTATATTTTCTGAACACAGTGGAAATAAGCTAGGAAAAATGTTGAGAAAAGATAACTAGAAAATCCCCAAGTACTTCTGTGACATAATAATATATCTGATCTCTTTCATCGGTTCCTGGTTCGTGGCACAGGGAGCTTCAAAACCCTTGGATTTTCCCTATAGGATTGTGTTTTGCTTTTTATAATGAGTCACTTTGACTATACCAGAGTTTATGCTATGACGTCGCTCACAGTAAGCTCTTAGATAGTGTCTAGGGAGGAGCTGACCACATCAGAAAAAACTAAGCACCTGATTAGAGGCTCAGAACTTTCAGCCCAATTCCTCCACTTCCATGGAGAGGAGGAGGCTAGGGGTTTCGCTGGATCATGCGGCCAATGATTTAATCCATCATGCTGTATAATGAAGCCTTGATTAAATTCTGAACACTTCCGGACTGGTGAATATATTCATGTATATAGAGAGAAGACAGCTGCACCTTGACTCCAAGGGGACAGAAGCTCCCATGTTCGGAACCCTTCCAATCTTGCCCTATGTACTTGCATGCAGCTGTTCATTTGATTCCTTTATAATAAAAAAGTAAATGTAAGTACAGTGCTTTCATGAGTTCTGTGAGTCATTCTTGTGAATTAGTGAGCTGAGGGTGTATGGGAAGTGCTGAATTTGTAGCTAGTCAGGCAGAAGTGCAGTTGCATTGTGAACATCAAGGACTAGCAGGTAACATTTGAAATGGGGCAGTCTTGTGGGCCCTTAAATTCTGGGGTCTGTGCTACCTCCGGGAAGCTAACATTAGAATTGAATTGAGTTGTTGAACACCTAGATGGTATTGGAGAATAGATGTCGAAAAGCAATGTGGAGCTTAAGAAATACATCTCTTAATGATTTATGGATTGAAAAGAAATACTGCTGTATTTAAAAACATTGGGAGATACAATTAACCCTTGAACAACACAGGTTTGAACTGTATGGGTCCACTTATACACAGATTTTTTTTCAACAAATATATTAGAAAAAAATTTGGAGACTTGCAACAGCTTGAAAAAACTCACAGGTGAA
The DNA here is from genome assembly GCF_023091745.1 of Budorcas taxicolor. Taxonomy (NCBI): domain Eukaryota; kingdom Metazoa; phylum Chordata; class Mammalia; order Artiodactyla; family Bovidae; genus Budorcas; species Budorcas taxicolor. The sequence continues at coordinate 25,581,978 of NC_068917.1, read as the reverse complement.
CTGTGTAGCCTAGAAATATTTTTAAAAAATCAGAAAAAGTTAGGTATGTCATGAATGCATAAAATACAGGTAGATAGTATTCTATCATTTTATAGGCATAAGTGGGTGATATTTAACATGAAGTTAATACCCTTAGTTTACTTACCATTTTATAATTTTGCTTTCAAAGAATACTGTACAGTGTATATCGCACTCTTTCTCATAATTGGAGAAACTGCCTATCAGCCTATCATCACAGGTAAGCATTTTTTAAATATAACAATGTTTTCAATACTGTATTATGAATATGACTATAATGCTGTATGCTATAAAAATTGTATAATGATTCATTCGTTGGTGTATAGGCCAGTCTTACATAGTACACTAGGCTACCATAAAGCAATCATATTGATTATTTGTTATCAGTGCATGAATGGCTATACCTATAAATAATTATGAATTTATTTTTCACATTATCTTTTCATTTTTGATGTCTAATATTAGTAATATATATAACATCTACAGTGTTTTGTACCACATAAGACAGTAGTGATATACACAGACAACTCATCTTGTAAACAGATCATAGAAGATTATTGTATTGACAAATATAGAAAAGTACTGTAAATGTATTTTCTCTTCCTTTTGACTTTCTTAATAATATTTTCTTTTCTTAACTTTATTGTAAGAATGTAGTATATAATACATGTAACTTACAAGGCATGCAAATCAACTCTTTATGTTATCAGTGAGACTTCTGGTCAACAGTAGGCTAATAGTTAAGTTTTGGGGAATCAAAAGTTATATGCAAATATTCAGCTGTGTGAGCATTTTGTACTCCTAACCCTCATGTTGTTCGAGGAGTCAACTATATTTTGAAGTAAATTACAATGTTATGAACACAGCATATCAAAACTTGTAGGATACAGCTGAGCAGTGTTTTAAGGTAAATTAATAGATAGAAACACATGTCAGAATAGAAGAATAAAGGCAAAAAACATCTAAATTTTCACTTCAGGAAGCTAGAAAAGAATAACAAATCAAAACAGACTATGTAGGGGGAAATAAATAACAAAGACAATAAGAAAAAAAATCATATTATTGAATGAAATGAAAGCCAAAAGCTGATTCTTTGAAACAATTAATAAAACTGAAAACTTTACCAGGACTAATTAAGGAAAAAGACAGAAAATACAAATTACCAAGAGAAAGAATAAACAGATGATGTCACTACAACTCCTATAGAAATAAAGACAAAACACACAAAAATGAATATTATATACATGACACTAAGAAATTTGACAGTTTAGATGAAATGAGTAAAGGGAAAAATACAACTTAACAAAAGCAGAAAATCTGAATAATCCAGTATCTATTACAGAAGCTGCATACACAATTTTAAACTTTCTCACAAAGAGAACTCAGGCCCAAATCACTTCACCATTCAATTCTTCCCAATATTTAAAATAAAAATAATATACCAATCTCAGAGAAAGTCTTTCAGAAACACATTAAAAAGGAGCTCTTCCTAACTAACTTTATGAAGATGATGATTAAATATAATGTGAGATCCTGAGTGGGACCCTAAGGCAGAAAAGACACTAGGCAAAAATAGAAGAAATCTGAAAAAACTATAGATTTTAGTTAATGTTGGTTCATTAATTACAGCTAATGTATCATACAAGTGTAAGATGTTAATAAAGGGGGACTGAAGAGTATGTGGCAACTCTCTGTACTGTCTTCTCAATTTTTCTGTAAATCTAAAACTCTTCTAAAAAGTTGTCTTTTAAAAACCTTAAGAAATAAGAATATTATGGAAATTTAAGAAAGATAAGCATATGCTAATAAAATAACTGCTTTTATATTGAGATGATTACCAAAAACAAACATAAAAAATAGATTTTAAAAATTATTTTTGCACCCCCATGTTCATATTAGCACTATTTACAATAACCAAGACATAGAAGCAATCTATAAATAGATAAAGAAGATGTGGTGTATATATATACCATACACACACACATATTCTATAATGTATATTTTATTTATACATATACATGCATGGACTGTTACCCATAAAAAAGAATGAAATAATGTCATTTGCAGCAACATGGGTGGATCTAGAGATTATCATATGAAGTGAAGTAAATCAGACAAAGAAAGACAAATATATCACTTATATGTGGAATCTAAAATACGACACAAATAAATTTATTTATAACATAAAAACAGACTTAGTGACATACAAAACAAACATGATTAAAATGGAAAGTGAGGGAGGGATAAATTAGGAGCTTGGGATTAGCATATACAGACTAAAATATACAAAATAGGTAAAAAATAAAGTCCAAAGTCCAATTGTTTAGCACAGGGAACTATATTCAAAATCTTGTAATAAACCCTAATGGAAAAATATGAAAAAAATATATATGTGTATGTGTGTATTTTTATTATTTGTTTATTTAGTTTTAACATTGCAAATCAGCTATACAGCAATAAAAATAAGTAAATAATAAAAAAGATTTTAAGGCTGAAGAGCATTCGTACGGTTAAAGAATGTCAGTATATAATGATAAAAGCTTCAAATCACCAGAGGGATATAACATATCTAAGTCTGTATGCACCTAAAATATAGATTCAAATATTTAAAGCAAAATTTGACCAACCTATCAAAAAATGTATAAACTTGCCATCATAAAAAGAGATATTAATACACTTCTCTCACAAGTAGACAAAAAGCAATATAATATAAAATATATGTACAATATAAGTAATAAATATGATCTCATGGATATACATGGAGCCCTGCATCCAGTAATTGAAGAATGCACATTCTTTTCAAACACACACACAACCAAAAAACTGATCACATATTGAACCACAGAGTGGATCAAAATGAATTTTAAAAATCAGTTTCATAAAAGTTACTTTTCTGGGACCAGGAGAATTAAGTGAAAAACCAGTAACTAAAAGTAACTTAAAGCTTCTAGACCAGAAATTTTCAAAAGACCTTTAAATTACCATTGAGTCAAAGGAGAATCATAACATCACTATATATATGAAGGGCGTGTGATGCAGTAAAAGCAGTACTTAAAGAAAAATGTATAGCTCTAAGTATGTTTATTAGAAAAAAAGAAAGGTTGAATAATCATGAACTAATTACACAACTGATGAAGTTAAAACAACAGAATAGAATAAAAGAGAGTAGAAGACATAAATAATTTTAAAATATGGACAGAAATTAAGGAAATAAGAAATAAAGCTATAACAGAATCTACAAAACCAAGAGCTTATTTGAAAATTAATAGCATTAACAAAATATTATCAATACTGATCAAAATAATAAATAACAGAGCCAAAACACCAAGAGTAAAAATATTAGAAATGTAAAAGAACTAAAATATAGACGATTAAGGAGATAATCAATAAATTAATAGGAACAAGTTTATGCTTTAAACTTGATAATTTATTTAAAATCTAACTCAAGAAGTAAAAGAAAAATACATATTATTCTATAACCACAAAGATTGAATTCATATTTTAAAATTCTTTGAAGAAAATTCCAGGGCTGGATGGCTTTAGATGGTTAGTTTCACCAAATGTTCAAAAATCCAATAATTACAATCTTATAGAAATTTTTCTAAAGAATTGAAAAAGAGGGAATGCTCCCCAGCTCTTTCTGACCCCTGACTGGAAAGGACAGTATAAAAAAGGGCAATCAAAAGATCAATCTCACTGCTGAACAGATTTTTTTAAAATTATCAAATTAAACCCAACATTATATGAAGAAGACAATATTTCATGGACAAGAATGGTTTATCCTAGGAATGCAATGTTATTTTAAATTAGACAGTGTGACAGTGGAGTGGGAGTAGGTAAAATCCCGGTTAAACTTCCTCTCCCATGCTCAGAGTGAAAACTGAAACTAGATCTCCTCTTGCACAGCGATAAGCTGTGTGATACCATTAAACATCCTGAGGAACCAGTTTTTTCAGACATTATATCTTTGCATCTATTAGTTTGGAAATAAAACTGGGTTTCAACTAGTTTTCTTAAGCAAAGGGATAATTTACTGGCAATCAAAGATTATAGGAAATGCTGTCTCTATATTATAGGCATTGATAACACATCATCAGGTTATCAACAGGTTTTCTGTTTTGATAGACCCAAACTATGGGGGTGATCCCTTCATTCTTCTAACCTGAGACCTCAGTGAAGGCATTTAGAACAAGCATTCTGTTCTAAAATGGGAACTGTGAGTCCTAAACACCTGTGTGTGTGTGTGTGTGTGTGTGTGTGTGTGTGTGTGTGTGTGTAGCCCTACCTACGTGTATTGATAGGGCTGGGGTGAGGCAGTAGAAGTGAGCAATGTCTTGACTGGTTCTCAATAATAATGGCTGCCTTGTGCTACAGACATGATGCTAAGTGATTTCAACATATTTTCTCATTTAATCAACACAGTTTTGTAAGAAAAGTCCTAGGGAACATTGGACCACTTGTCCATGCATCTGGTATAAAGATATTAGTAAAGAGAATGAAGTTTTATGACCATATAACAAAGGTATTTTCCCCTTATGTAGTGACTGGAAGATTCTAATCAAATTATTTAAAGAGTCAGCAGACTACAAACCTACATGTAGTTAACTGATGTGGGAAAAGGAGCAGAGTTCAGTCCCCAGTTGACACTCTTCTCATTTTAAAATGATGAGAAGTTTTTTTGGATGCTAGTTTGGGAAAAGGATGATTCATTTACTAATTTGCTGAATGGCAGCTATTCGAGCTGTGCCTTGGTCACTGATGTTGTAAGAAATATATTCTTCTACATTGTTATTTTTTTAAATCTCACAAATGTATCATGAATTTAAAAATCCCCAATATTTCTTCATGATACTAACAATAAGCCCTATTTTCTCTCATCAGAAGCATCCAGGTTCGTTGTCAACCCCTCAATCTCTCTCAGCTTCATTTTATACTTAACTTGCAGAGATATTGCTAGCATTAGAAACATCGCGTGCAAGGCACCTCGTATACTGCCTGTCACATGGTAAGTGTTCAGTTAAAGGTGTCCATCCCATCGCTTCCGTTTTACTTTTTATATAAGCAGATTGCTATGATTTTTGCACAAGAAGGCATATGTTCTTTCATTATAACATCTTTCAAACTATTTAATTCCTTTATCATAATAAGTGAGGAAACTTACAAATGTCTAATGGAAAAAGCTTAAGACACTATCTTCAGGTAAGATGTTGTGACTTACAAGACTTTTATGATGCAATCCCTGTATAAAGCTTTTCTCAGCCTTCTTACCAGTCCCTATCTGCAACTTTATATGGCAGCTAAACTTAGTTATTTGTATCTCTTTTACACATGATATTCCCTTAACCATACTGAAAAGACATTTGTGGTTTTTTAAAAATTATTTATTCCAACTGGAGGACAATTACTCTACTAATTAATATTGTGGTAGCTTCCGCCACACTTCAACATGAATCAGCCACAGGTGCACATGTGTCCCCCTGTCCCGAAACCCCTCCCACCTCCCTCCCCACCCCATCCCTCTAGGTTGTCCCAGAGCACCAGTTTTGAGTACCCTGCTTCATGCATTGAACTTGCACTGGTCATCTATTTTACATATGGTAATATACGTATTTCAATGCTATTCTCTCATATCTATCCCACCCTCACCTTTTACCACATAGTCTAAAAGTCTGTTCTTTACATCTATGTCTCTTTTGCTGCCTTGCATATAGGATCATCATTACCATCTTTCTAAATTCCATATACATGTGTTAATATACTGTATTGGTGTTTCTCTTTCTGACATTTCACTCTGTATAGTAGGCTCCAGTTTCATCAACCTCATTAGAACTGACTCAAATGCATTCTTTTTTATACCTGAGTAATATTCCATTGTGGTATATGTACCACAACTTCCTTATCCATTCATCTGCCGATGGACATCTAGGTTGCTTCCATGTCCTAGCTATTGTAAACAGTGCTGCAATGAACGTTGGGGTACATGTGTCTCTTTCAGTTCCACTTGCCTTGGTGTGTACGCCCAGCAGTGGGGTTGCTGGGTCATATGGCAGTTCTATTTCCAGTTTTCAAAGGAATCTCCACACTGTTCTCTATAGTGGCTATATCAGTTTGCATTCCCACCAATGGTGTAAGAGGGTTCCCTTTTCTCCATACCTTCTCCAGCATGAAATGACATTTTCTTATTTTTCTGCCTGGCTAATTCCTCTGCAAAGCACTATATCCTCTAGAGTCTTCTATTATCCATTCTCATTCCACTCCCCTGGCTGAGTTTGGTACTTTTCCCTTAGGTTTTCACAGCATTCCATGCTTACTCTGGCATGCATCTGTAATGAATTATTAAAGATGATTTTCTTAATTGTTTCTCCCACTAGACAAGAAATCTTTAATATTAGGGTATGTGTTTCTAAATATTGTCAGAGTCTGCTACAGTGCCTGGCTCATGGTTGGTGCTCCACTAATGCTAGTTATTTGTTGAATGAATATGCAATGGGGTAACAAATATCAGTGATTTCCTCTCCAGGGACCAATGCTATCAATGTGGTACCTACAGAGAGTACCTTAAGAATTTAAGGATAAAAAAACATAGCCTTTGCCAGTAAGGTCTTCTGGTTCTGACACTGACATCATGATAAACATTTTGGAACAAATAAAAGCCCTTCATGTTAGTAAGTCTTTAATTACCTCTATTAATTGATAAAGAATGATAGTTATTAAGGAATTTATCTAAAAATTTATCAAAAATCCATATATTCAACAAGTATCTATTCTTTAAGCTAACAGAAAAAATCAAATATGATAGTATTCAGTTTGGCAGTCCCAAACCATCTTCATTCAAACTTTAACAGATTACCTCCTAGGTTCTAAGGAGGATAATAAGGATTTTATTACTGAATTAGTTCATAGCTGCCCTATTTCTTTACTTTTCTGATTCATTAAATTTTAATCTTAGCTCCTTTGATGAAATCATTCTGGCCTAGGTAACTTTTTATCTTTTTTTTCCCTTTGAAATCTGAAGGATTTTCAACATTTTGATTGTAATATCTATAATAGAACCAAAATAAAGTCTTTATCAGTTCATAGACCAAGAAAGGCATTTTTGGAATTTGAATTATTACAAAATGCAAGCTGAAAATATTCAAAGTCGTAAACATAGTATGAATGTATAGTTAAGAAAGTCCACTTGGTGATCCCAGGCTTGTAAATAACTCAGAATTATTTCCACTTGGTTAAAGGCCAGTTTGTTAAATTCTATGACTATTTTTGGGAAAGTATGTATTTTAAAGACCATGAAAAAAATCTAATGTTTTTCTTCTCTCTTTACTGAGGTCTTTCCCCTTTTATAAAGCCTGTCCTGGTTCACCCACAGGAGACTGTTGTACATGTGATTTTCTGAAAGGAGAAATTTTCTTCCTGCATGTCAAAGAACATATTTTTACTATGATGATACCATGGTATGTCATGACAAAAGTAAAAACTTTCTCATTTTAATCTATCTTTTGCCATCCCTGTGTTAGACTCCTTTTCAGTGTATCTATGTACTTTGCTTACTGGTTCCCTATTCCTGGCCACAGCAGGTTCTAGTTGAGATTATTTAGATACAGATGGTGTTGGAATCAACAAGGATAAGCTGTAATGCTTTTTGCATGACTTTGTCCTCCTTTCCACAATGACTCTAGACACAGAAATAAGTGTCTCATGGTGGAAAGCATAGTAGCCCAAGAATCAAAAACTGCATGTTTCTGGCACTTCCTAGTTGTGCTTACCTTGTAGGTCTGTGAGGCTTCTACTCATTATAGCACCATTATAAGGTAGAGACTCCTTTTGTCAGAAGGATTTTAAAAGAATTATAGTGGTCATGGTAGTTGACTCCCCTGCAACATTTCATCTTCAGATGATTAATCTAAGACAGTGGTTTTCAAATGGCTGTACATTAGAGTCACCTGGGAAATTTTTTAAACTCTGGGTGCCCTGGCTACACCCCAGACCAATTAAATCACAAGCTCTGGGGTTTGGGTCCAGATTTTTTATTTTTTTTTTTTACATTTTCCCAGTGATTCCAGTGTGCAGTCAAGGCTGAGAACCTTTGATCTTGAATATGCCATAACTTTTGCTTGTAACCAGTTTATGAATGAGCATGAGATCCAATTTTGGCCAACAAAATGCAAAGCAAAGACTGAAGGAAAGCTTTGGGAAAATATTTCCTTTTCCCCAGACAGATACAAGAAGTAAAGAGACTTATTAAAAAGCCTAAGGTTGAAAACATCTCTAAGAGACAGATGGAGCTGCCAAATTAGACAAAAGTGGGACCAAACCTTGGGCATGAAACATGCCCAACCTCTAAGCTTCCAGTTATTCAAGATTATAAGTTTTCTCACTGTATAAATAAAAAATCAGTTTTCGTCTTATTAGGAATTGAAACTTTCTAGGTGACTCGCTCCAGATGGGAAATATTGATTTTACTCGTGGCTGCTGGCATTTGAGGTCTGTGGTTCTTGAGTCTGGCTACATGTTAGGATGGGTATCACTTTCAAAAATATGTGAAATCTTGAGCCCCACCCCAGACCTACTGAAGGAGAATCTTTGGGACAAAACCTAAGACTATATTTTTACAAAGATCACCAAAAGATTTAAATATGGCCAGGGGTGTTTGAAAATAATTACTTTTATAATAAAGAGAGAAAATTTTTAAAAATACAGTTATTACATAATGCAAATTCAGATGGAAAGAATTTAAAACATTATCTAACATGACTTTATCATTGCACAGATGCAAATTTTGAGGTCCAGGGAGGTGAAATTATTTTCTCAAAGAAAAACATTAGTTTCTTAATACATGTACAAAAGTTATGTCTAGATCTGTAATTTGGTCTTTCTGTAACTGAGTATTTCTCTTATTCTCAATCACTGGATTGGGATATGGGTTTATAGATTGTGGACATTCTTCTTTAAACAAATCAGCTCAAAGACTACTTGAACTACATACTAAAAGATACATTAACATATTGTTCAGCTAACATGTAACTTCTACCAGAGATTTGTTTCATGCCTTCTTGTGCTCAGAAATAGTATGAGTTAATTCCATTGGAATTTCCTTGCCCTTTGCTCTGCTGAGGTTGAATGTGGTTGGAAGCCAGAGCTCTAGGGGGAAAATTGCCAATAGTTGAAACAATATCTCCTGTCAGGTTTGTTTGATCTCTTTGTGTTTTTTACCCTCTAGGTTTGTCCTTGGACACTTTCCCCCTGCATTAGGATTCTTTAGCTTTCTATAGAGAACATTTTAAATAATTGACACCAAATGAAAATTGGTGTTTAGGTTGGGGATTTCTTATCTCACATACCGACTTTTGTAGAATATCTTGTACACTGTATTTCCAGTGAAGAAAATTTGCCTCTACCTAGCCCAATACTAGTAATTATTATTTTATAATAATGAATACAGTATCCCATTTGGAAGGGAGCTGGAAAAGGAACATCTTCATCAATTAGGTTCACATTTATAGGTAAATTGTATGTGGCTACTAAATTGCAGTAATAGTTATGACAAACCTAGACGGTGTATTAAAAAGCAGAGACATCACTTTGCTGACAAAGGTTCGTATAGTCAAAGCTGTGGTTTTTCTAGTAGTCAGGTATGGATGTGAGAGTTGAACCATAAAGAAGGCTGAGTGCCAAAAAATTAAGGCTTTCGAACTGTGGTGTTGGAGAAGATTCTGCAGAGTCCTTTGGAGACCTAGGAGATCAAACCAGTTAATCCTAGGGGAAATCAACCCTGAATATTCATTGGAAGGACTGATATTGAACCTGATGTGAAGAGCTGACTCATTGGGAAAGACCCTGATGCTAGGAAAAATTGAGGGCAAGAGGAGAAGGGGACGACAGAGGATGAGATGGTTGGATGGCATCACCGACTCAATGGACATGAATTTGAGCAAGCTCAGGGAGACAGTGATGAACAGAAAAGCCTGGCATGCTGCAGTTCATAGGGTCACAAAGAATCGGACATGACTGAGAGACTGAACATCAACAACGAAATGGCAACCCACTCCTGTATCCTTACCTGGAAAACCCCATAGACAGAGGAGCCTGGTAGGCTATAGCCCATGGGGTCTCAATGAGTGAGACATGACTGAGGGACTGAGCGCGCACTGAGCACACGTAACTGGCAAAGTTCAGCATGTTGTTTCTGAAAGATAGTAGTATAAGCTTTTTCCACAGTCAGTGTAAAATTTGATGTTATCACGGTGAAACTGTGGCTCTTCGGACAGCCCTGCTATTTATGGATTCCTTACCAGCTCAGAATCTGAAGTGTGACTGTGAAGGGGTTCTATGCTCTTCATATTTGGGTTACCTTGAAGCACAATGCATAGTGGTTTGGGGCTATGGGCATGGAGGATTTATGCTCCTATACATCTAATATAGATAATAAAATAATTTTAAAACTATATATATATAAAAATTTAAATTATTAATACTTTGTTTCTGTTCTCCCGTTTCTAAGATTTTGTCTTTTTTCCCCCTGAGAGCTAATCTCTAGGAGATTTGAAATACTAAAGCTCAACATAGTGATCATAAAGTGGGAAAGCTGATAGAAGCCAGAAAAGGAAGCCCATTCTGCTTCATCCCTTGAGGTACTTTGGAAACTTTATGTAAGTAAAAGTAATAGGATAAAGTAAGAAAGTTTGGAAAATACTTGAATGAGTAAAAATTTAAGGTATTTTAAAAATTGGTACAGTAATATTTTTGCATGAAAAACAATATAACCTCTGTGATAGCAAGAGTTAAGTCTAAATTAATGTTTCCCAAAGTACAGTCTGCAGAACAATAATTATGCAGGGTACAAAATAAAGTTACATGAAAAAATTTAAGTGAGTAGCTTGGGGAAAATGAGTTAAATGGGATTTTTCAAAGTCTTCAATACTTTACTACAGAGTGTGATCATCCAAAAATGAAGTTCTAATCTGCCACGTTTTCCAAACATATTTGAGCATGTGATTTTTTTTTAATGAAGCATTTTGCAGGAGTGAAGTTGATCTGTATCCATCTGTGGTATCTCCAGGACCACAATAAAGACTTCTCTGCGGTGTTGGAGTGGACTCCTGAAAATGGGAGAGAAGAACCAGAGGCTAAAGGCTGGAATGCACAGTGCAAATATTCCTGCAGATAATGAGCATCAGAATAGCCCACAACACAGCCTTGACACACATGTATATCAGTAACTCAGGGCTGCTGTTCCACCATCCCTGAAGATTCACTGGTTCCACTCAATTACAAAAAAAGTTATCTACACTTTCTTTTTGGAACTTGACTTAATTTTTCATTAAAAGGCCTACTTTTATTTAAATACACAACACCCTCCTCCCCACAAACAGGCTACATAACGCCTTCCCAACAGTAGTCATGTTTCCACTCAGTATCCAACAATTGAGCTCTTTTTGTTACTGTTGCTGATGTCATGAAATTTTCAGCCAACTTTCCTATGATGAGCTGGCTCCCAACCATATTAACTAGAAGCTGCATATGAGGATCAAAATGAGGTGCCTCTTTCTGACTTTGGCTTTCTCTTCCAGCATTAAAATGATAACCATCATTTACTGAGCTTTGTACTATTAAGCACCTCTGTACTGCCTCTTCTCTTTCAAGCAAGCTGTGGAAGTAGCCATTATTATCTTCATTTCACAAGTGAAGAAGCTGAATCTTGGAGGGTTTAAGCAACTTGCCAGATAACCAGTTGTCTCCCAATAAGCCGGTACTTCAATAGAAGTTGAAAAAAGCATATTGATGACTCAAAAGGTCAATAACAAGAAACAAATTAGTTTGTAAACATCTAAGAAGTCAAAAGTGGCAGCTACTTCTCTTTCTTTCTCTTTAATTTAGTAAAAACCTAAATCCTCTCTTCTTTTAAATGACCAGTTACAGCAAACTACCAAACTGATCAAATCCAGTATGTGTGTGTGTGTGTGTGTGTGTGTGTGTGTGTGTGTGTGTGTGTGTTAGGATGGATAAATGACCAAATATCTGAATGATTTTTGTAATCAAAACCTTGTACTTATAAGCTGGAAAGCCAACCATGGGAGAAAAGTCCAAATGTAAAATTAATGCAATAATGGTGTTTATGTTTTTATTACCCCATAATTATATCATTCCTGTGATTGTTTTTCTTTTCATGCTGGCCTATAAAATGTTGCTGCCTCAACCTGTTTTAAACATCTACATCTGTAGGATTAGGACCAGTGATGTTTTGCCAGTTTCCATGAAAGAGAAGCCAGATGTACTGAACCCACTTTCTTTGATAGTTACATTCCTTCATTAATATGACACCTGGCACTCTCAACTTATTCTTTTTAGTGGAATTGTCATGGTTTTTAAATAACAATATGTTCTCTGTCATGAGAAATATGTCATAAGATTGATTATTCTACTGATCTTTACTCTTTGCTTTCATAATTTACATTAGTTATCCTCTTACTGTAAATAGTGATTTACTGTAAAGTTAAGATTGCTTATTTTTGAAAGTGAAAGTGTTAGTCACTCAATTGTGTCCAATTCTTTGCAACCCCATGGACTATAGCCCACCAGGTTCTTCTGTCCATGGGATTCTCCAGGCAAGAATACTGGAGTGGGTAGTCATTCCCTTCTCCAGGGAATCTTCCTGATCCAGAGATTGAATCCAGGTCTCCTGTATTGCAGGCAGATTCTTTACCGTCTGAGCCACCAGGGAAGCCCTTGCTTATTTTTAGGTTTACTTATTCAGGTAAAATTTTCCATATGATCTTTTTCACTGCTATCAAATCATTTATTCCAAAGATTTTTTTATCTGTCCTTATTTATTTTGCACTATTTCAAATGCTGCTGAAATTCATATTAAAGTATAGAGATATAATTAACTCTAGGTTTACCAATTCGTGAGTGGTTTTTTTTTTCATCCTCACAAAAGGATTATCAAATTCCTATAAATGCCAAGTTTTCAATATGACCGCATTTCTAGAAGTCCACTTGCTAGCAAGTTTTTAGGACTCAATCTCTTACATTAAGTGAAATATGCATGCCTGCATAAGTAAAAAGTGTCCTACCTAATATATTGGTAACTTTAAAAATGCATTCCAATATACATTAGGTAAAATTCTGTTTGATTCCACTTATATGAGATACCTAGAATAGTAAAATTCATAGAGTCAGAAAGTACACTGGTAGATGCCAGCAGCTGGGGGTGGGAAGGTGAGGGAGAGAGGATGGGGAGTTAATGTTTAATGGGGACAGAGTTTTAGTTTAGAAAAATTTGGGAGCTGGATGATGGTGAGATTTGCACAACAGTGTGAATGTCCTTAGTGCCACTGAACTGTCCAGCTAAAATAAAAAATAGTATATCTTATGTGACTTTTATCACAATTTTTAAAAGTATCCTACCTAAAAAGTTTAGGTTTGTATCTAGAAACAAAAAATTCCTACTAAAAACTGTACTAATTTGAACCATCCATATCTGTTATCAATTAAAAAACACTGTTAGAATAAATAAGTATTTAACAGTATATCTGTATTTCTTTCTGGCATGACCCCAATACTACTGGTTATTTTAAATTTAAATTATCTATTAAAATACTTTTAGCCTTTGCCTCAGAATTATTTTCACTATTTTAAAAATACAAAATACTAAAATTGTTAGTAGATAGAGCCTGTTAAAGTTGGCCTCTGGGTTTGTCTATTCTGCTTGGAAATGTTCCAGACCACTCTGACTTTGACCTTGTAATCCAGTATTTGCCAGTCAAAGCAGCACTGTGTAAACCATCCTGTGGCTCTTCCTTGACCTACATCTCAGCAGCTTGACTACTCTCCCATCAGCCCTCCCCTCCCCGCAGCAGTGAAGGGCAATGAGTACAGTTCCGTGACTTCTCCTTTGATTTTATAATCAAATGATGCTGGGGGAACAGGGGCCCTGGACCAAATGTAGAGAGGACCACAGTCTAGATCTATGCTGCTCATTTACGGTCTACCTCAGTGTATAGTCCACGGACAACTTATAGCTGAATACACATCTGATGATTGTTCAAAATGTAGATCCCTGGGTCCCACTCCAGATGTACTGGACTCAGGGAAACCCTCTGGAGTCTGCAAATTTAACAGGCTCCCCAGCTCTTTCTCATGCACACTGAAGTTCAAGCACCACCATTCTAGATGGTCAGACTCACTTTACTGCATGTGCTGCAAAACACACACGCACACACACACACACACACGCACGCACACACACACACACACACACACACATATAGGAGACATCTATGAAGATGGCAAAATGAGGAGAACTTTCAGTCTCTTCTAAAGAAATTTCCCTGAAATAGTTATGAAACTGTTAAAAACCAAAAATGTCCTAGGCAAGAACAATAAATGCCAAATTTAAGTACGTACTAAGATATGACATTTTATAAGTATTTAAACCTCAAAAAACATTTTTGACTCTAAAATGGAATTATGATTCCCACATCATAATGTGTGGGTTAATTGCTCAGTCGTGTCTGACTCTGCAACCCCGTGGACTGTACAGTTTGCCAGGCTCCTCTGCCAATGGAATTCTCCAGGCAAGAATACTGGAGTGGGTAGCCATTCCCTTCTCCAGGGAATCTTCCTGACCCAGTGACTGAACCCAGGTCTCCCGCATTGCAGGCAGATTCTTTACCATCTAAGTCACCAGGGAAGACCATTTCATAAAGGGATTGTGAGGATTAAACAGTAAGGCAAATAGAGAAGTTATCATAGCACTGGGTATATAGGCAACACTTAACAATTGTCCACACTTGTTCACTCTCCCCACTAAGATTTTGTCAACTTCTGCCCATCCCAAGCTAGGTGTACAAGCTGAACATTTGCTGACACTACACTACTGAGGTCTGAGCCACCTCCTTAAGAGTCAGTAGGGTTTGATATTATTCTGAGATCCTAACCCCCACATTTTTAGTGCATTAGTTTCAGAGAACTTACACTTCTGTACTGATTGCTGGTGTTTACACAAATCTACCCTGCCTTCCACCTATTTTTTATATCTACCCAGAACCCTCCCAGGAACTATGATTCAGGTACTTTTCAGATACCAACTATTGCTAAGGTCTAGAAGCCCCTGCTGAGACCTCTTGATCCCTTACATGTCAACAACACTAGTCCAAGACACACTCACTGTCCCACCGAGGCTCCATGCTGCTGACTCCAGCCTTTGAGGAATTCTCCTGTGGCTCCCAGTTCCCAGTCATTTCCTTGCTGGCCACAAGTACTCTCCCTCTCCTCCCAGAATGTGTCATATCTTGGAACGTTGCTGTTCAGTCGCTGAGTCACTTCCAATTCTTTGCGACCCCATGGCCTGCAGCACGCCAGGTCTCCCTGTCCTTCACCATCTCCCAGAGTTTGCTCACACCATGTCCGCTGAGCCAACAATGCTATCCAACCATCTCATCCTCTGTCACCCCCTTCTCCTCTTGCCCTCAATCTTTCCTGGCTTCAGGGGCTTTTCCAATGAGTCAGTTCTTCACATGAGGTGGCCAGAGTATTAGAGCTTCAGCTTCAGAATCAGTGCTTCCAATGAATATTCAGGACTGATTTCCTTTAGGATTGACTGGTTTGGTTTCCTTGCTGTCCAAGGGACTCTCCAGAGTCTTCTGCTGAAGAAGACCACAATTTGAAAGCATCAGTTCTTCAGGGCTCAGCCTTCTTTATGGTCCAGCTTTCACATTTGTGCATGACTACTGGAAAAACCAGAGCTTTGACTATACAGACTTTTGTCAGCAAAGTGATGTTTCTGCTTCTTGAAATGCTGTCTAGATTTATCATAACTTTTCTTCCAAGGAGCAAGCGTCTTCATTTCATGGCTATAGTCACTGTCTACAGTGATTTCGGATCCCAAGAAAATAAAATCTGTCACTGATTCTACTTTTCCCCCCAATCTATTTGCCATGATGTGATGGGACTGGTTGCCATGATCTTAGTTTTTTGAATGTTCAGTTTTAAACCAGTGTTTTCACTCTCATCTTTCACCCTCATCAAGAAGCTCTTTAGTTCCTCTTTGCTTTCTGCTATTAGGGTGGTATCATCTGCATATCTGAGGTTATTTATATTTCTCCTGGGAATCTTTATTCCAGCTTGGGATTCATACAGCCTGACATTTCACATTATGTACTCTGCATTTAAGTTAAATAAGCAGGGTGACAATATACAGTGTTGATGTACTCCTTTCCCAATTTTGAAAAAGGCCATTGTTCCATGTCTGGTTCTAACTGTTGCTTCTTGACCTGCATACAGATTTCTCAGGAGGCAGGTAAGGTGGTCTGGCATTCCCATCTCTTTAAGAATTTTCCACAGTTTGTTGTGATCCACAAAGTCAAAGGCTTTCATGTAGTCAATGAAGCATATGTTTTTCTGGAATTCTTTTGCTTTCTTTGGGGCTTCCCTGGTGGCTCAGAGGTTAAACCGTCTGCCTCCAATGTGGGAGACCCAGGTTCGATCCCTGGGTTGGGAAGATCCCATGGAGAAGGAAATGGCAATCCACTCCAGTATTCTTGCCTGGAGAACCCATGGACGGAGAAGCCTAGTAGGTTACAGTCCATGGGGTCGCAAAGAGTCGGACACGACTGAGCGACTTCACCTTCACCTTGGCCCAACAGATATTGGCAATTTGATCTCTGCCTTTTCTAAATTCATCTTGAACATCTGAGAGTTCTTGGTCATGTACTGCTGAAGCTTAAAGGATTTTGAACGCCACCTTGTTAGTATGTGAAACAAGCCCAATTGTACGGCAATTTGAAAATTTTTTGGCATTGCCTTTCTTTGGAATTGGGAGGAAAGCTGACCTTTTCCAGTCCTGTGGCCACTGTTGAGTTTTCCAAATATGTTGTCATATTGAGTGCAGCACTTTAACAGCATCACCTTTTAGGATTTTAAATAGTTCAGCTGGAATTCTATCACCTCCACTAGCTTCATTCATAGTAATGCTTCCTACAGGAAAGACCCTGATGCTGGGAAAATTTGAAGGCAAAAGGAGAAGAGGGTGGCAGAGGATGAGATGGTTAGATTGCTCAGATTCATGTCCATTGAGTTGGTGATGCTAAGTCTGGAAGATAGTGAAGGACAGGGAAGCCTGGTGTGCTGCAGTCCACGTGGTCGTGAAGAATAGGACATGACTTAAAGAATTAACAACAACAATGCTTCCTAAGGCCCACTTGACTTCACACTCCAGTATGTGTGGCTCTAGGTGAATGACTACAGCACTGTGGTTATCAGGTCATTAAGACCATTTTTGTATAGTTCTTCTGTGTATTCTTGCCACCTCTTCTTAATCTCTTCTGCTTCTGTTAGGTCCTTGCCTAACTAAGCTTGGAATGTAGCCATCACTTTCTACAAGCCTCCATATGAAATGGGAGACACTGAACATACACCATCTCTTGCCCTTCAGCCCCTCTCCCCCTTGCTCCTCTACTTACACACTGTCTTTCCTTTAGCTTTGATTCAGGTTCCTTTCATATTTATTTGCTTCATAGACTAATCAAATGAAAATTAATACCAAAAATATGCCAGCACAGACTATGATAAAAGTTTAAACTGTGTGAAATCTACAAGCATCTAAACAAGGGGAAAAATGCCTGTTACAACTTACTATGGAAAGAGCCAAAATCAGGTTATTTTCAGATTTCTTTTGTGTAAGCACCAACTCTGAAAGAGTTGTCACAGAGTAGCAAGTATATCTCTCTCAAGGAAAAAATAAAAGACCCAGGAGTTTTATAACAAAACAAGCTGGGTATAAAGGAAAATAGGATACTATCTGATTCCTAACATTTCAGAAATATACCACTTGAGTGTTCTGTTTTATTTTACGAAAAAGGGAAGCATAAAACAAATCTGAATACTGAATAATATTTTCCCATTTCTAATATATTTTCAGGGCTATGTTCCCATAGATAGCTAGAAGGGAGAAACAATAGCCACTTGAGAAGAAGTTCCTGCTTTTTGTTAGTCTTGGTGTCTTTTATTCCCATTTGTATGTTTCAGAAAAAGATGATAAGTATGTCATCTAGTCATATTTTGAATAAATTTTCAACTGATAACAGGGTTAAATGCTATTTCAGAGTTTCATTGACTCCATGGAAGCTGAATATATAAAGCCGATTTATAGCCGGAAATAGTTTTATTGCCAATTTCCTCAGAATTCACAGTCTAGAAGGGTCAACTAAGAAATTTTCAGCTAGGAATTCCATTTTATAAATTAAGAAACTGAGCTTAAAGAAATTTTTATCTTTTTAAAGAAATTTTTATTAGAATATAGTTGACTTAAAATGTTTTATTAGCTTCTGCTGTTTAGAAAAGTGCATCAATTATACATATACATACAGTCACCCTTTTTTAGAGTCTTTTCCCATATAGGTCATTACAGAGTACTGAGAATAGTTCCCTATGCTATATCAGTTCAGTTCAGTTCAGTCACTCAGTCATGTCCGACTCTTTGCAACCCCATGAATCGCAGCATGCCAGGCCTCCCTTTCCATCACCACCTCCCGGAGTTCACTCAGACTCATGTCCATCGGTCCTTATTAGTTATCTATTTTATATATGGTAGTGTGTATATGTCAGTCCCAATATCCCAATTTACCCCTTTCCCCATTTCCTCTCTCACAACCATAAGTTTGTTTGCTACATCTGTGATTCTATTTCTGTTTTGTAAATAAGTTCATTTGTACCCATTTTTTAGATTCCATGTATAATTGATATATGATATTTACCTTTCTCTGTGTGACTTATTTCACTCAGTATGATAATCTCTAGGTCCACCCATGTTGCTGCAAATGACATTATTTCATTCCTTTTTATGGCTGAATAATATTCCATTGGATATATATTCCATGTGGATAACTTATTAGTGTTAAGTCACAAAAATAGTGAATGGAAGAAACAGGTTCAAACTTTGCCTTTATGACACCAGAGTTGGTAGCTTTGACATCTTTGTTGTCACTCCCATACTGAACGGGGAACACAAACATGCCCTATGTCTTGTGCACAAAATGAGATTAATTTACATGCAGAATCTTCTCATGGAACTCCTTTGCTACCCAACGTGATCTTAATTAATGTTTGTTCTGATGATGCAGTAAATTCAGGGGTGCAATGTCATCTGAGCTGCTAAAGAGCATGAGATGCAAAGCCCTTTACACACCGTATTGAAAGTACAGGGTTATAAATTACATACCTTCCCTGTTAGCCTATGACCATTTTGAAGGCATGATATTTCTTTATCTCTGTGTTAATGGAATCTATTACTATATGTAACCAAAAATTGCCGATTTTGTAATGGACCTTTAAGATAAGAGAGGCAAACCTGCCCATAGTATTTGTGAAGTTCTGGGACAAATGAAAACTTGCAGTTCATGGTCTTCCCCCCTCTTTTCCCTCATCCTCTGCCCACTCTTATACTAAGTCTCAAGGGCCCTTGAAACTTGTATGGGGACACTCCAACCTGTAATGTTAAAGGTCTGTCTATACGTCATGCAAATAGACCTCATTTGGCTACTTCTCAGGCCTGGGATGTGTCCAGTGACATCACAGTGTCCCTTCAGAAGGACCAGGGAGTATGCTCATGCAGCCCTAGAGTAGGGCTTTGGGTCCACTTGTGACAGAGAACTCTGAAGACCTGTGTATCAATACCGTGTCTAGCAGAGGGACGCATAATGTCTGGTTAGGCCTAGCTTTCTTGATCCCATTAACTCTTAGGACTAGGGGAGGGACACACCACAGGAAGGTTTTAAAGTGTAAGATATAAATATGGTACTGAATCTTGCTGTGACCTACTTTACAGAATGAGGAAATGAAAACTCGGAATCTTTATGTGCCTCATTCAGACTCAAAAAACTAGTGAGAAGATCTGAACCAATGACTTCTAATGTCAAATCCAAGACATTTTCCACTAGACCAGCTGTACTGTTGTGTTTCTATAGGGAACAGTAACAAATTATCCAGAATATTTAAGAGCAACAGATTCTCTCTTAACTTTTCTTTGCAGGCAAGGCTGGATTCTCCCTCTGGACATCATCAAAAGGTTCTCAACAACTTTATAACCTTTGGGCCTCTGACCTCTAAAGCAGAGAATGGGGCTGATCGAGTGATAGTAAATTTGTAAGGGCTTCTGTCTCTTGTGGAGCAGAACTGTCAAAAGTGATGCTTGTTGTGTTGAAAGAAAACTGAAGTTTTGTAAGAGCTGTAACTAGAGATTTCTTCTTATCGTAATATGTCACTCATCCCAGTTGGTTTCCAGTCTGGACGGGATTGTGGGAAATGAACATTTTCTTTCTTAGCAATTACAAAGACCAAATTCAGTATCAAGGAATTCTTAAGATTACCATTTCTGGGTTCTAACTAATTTTCCATTAAATTAACTTTATTTAGTCAGGTTATATTGTAAACATCGAGGATAATATGGTAAAATGTCAGGAAAGGCTAATACTAAGACAAGTTTTCATATTTTATTTTAATTCTCTTTGTGACAGAAGCCTTCTCTAAATTGAAGATAATTAATTACTAGTCTTTTATTATTATTATTATCATTTATATGGTAAAGAATCTGCCTGCCATGCAGGAGACCTGAGTTCAATCCCTGGGTCAGGGAGATCCTCTGGAGAAGGAAGTGGTAACCCACTCCAGTATTCTTGCCTGGAGAATCCCATGGACAGAGGAGTCCTGTGGGCTACAGTCCATGGGGTCGAGAAGAGTTGGACACAATTGAGTGACTTTCACACACACACATTATTATCATTATTACAATTTATTGAGTAAGTACTGGAAGTCAGTGTCAAGTACTTTACATACACTTTTCTCCAAAAACAATTGAGAATTTTTTTAAAGTAAAGAAAATGGGGCTCGAAATTCTCAAGTAAACTCATCTAATACTTCTGCTACTAAGCTAAGAGTGGTTAAGTGGGAATTCTAAGCCACTTGTTTCCCTTCCTTAGTTGTTTGCCTTTTATTTTTAAAACCTACCTGCTGCTGCTGCTGCTGCTAAGTCGCTTCAGTCGTGTCTGACTCTGTGCAATCCCATAGACGGCAGCCCACCAGGCTCCGCCATCCCTGAGATTCTCCAGGCAAGAGCACTGGAGTGGGTTGCCATTTCCTTCTCCAATGCATGAAAGTGAAAAGTGAAAGTGAAGTCGCTCAGTCGTGTCTGACTCTTTGTGATCCCCATGGACCGCAGCCTACCAGGCTCCTCTGTCCATGGGGTTCTCCAGGCAAGAGTACTACCTAATGGAGATCAAATTTGTGCTTTAACTTTATTCACCAATCTATTTGAGATCCTAGTTGATAGTTTGATTGCAAGGGAGAATGGATAATAATTACATTATTAACCCTAGGAGAAGATGGTATTTCTCATGCAATTTTATACCCCCACATGTATATTCATAATATTAATACTTTGGGAAGAAGATTTTCTTTGACATCTGCCTTGACTATCTAAAAGAGAATGAGGATCCTGAAAAAATAAAGAGAGTACTAGGCCTATGTTTGGGAAATAGGGGTTGAGATTTGTGAGCCTAATATATATTGTGTTAGCCAGATAGTTATTTCAAGATTTTCATAATATCTTATGGAAAAACCCAAATGAACTTTTTGGTTAACCCAATATATATTAGGTTACTAAATACTATGGTGTTTAAACACATGTTGCTAAACACCATGCGATAAGTAAGCAACAACTCTTCATGTGTGTGTTGGTGCCGAATCTGAGCAGATTTCTAGGTTCCCTTCTAAACCTTCTGGGCTGTGCCATAAATCCCAGGAAGGTGACCTATGACCTACATTTCTTGGTTATTTCTCATTCTGTTTTCAGCTCATCCTAGTGATTAGTTGGAAGATCTCACAGAGACTGCTGGTCACAGGAGCTTCCCTGCCATGCAGTCCTTCTGCCCTTCTGGAAGCGTGTCTCCCACTGGCTAAAGTAAGTCATTTTTCCCTTAGGGAACCAAATCCAAACACTAGAACTTCTCTTGCAGTCTGTAATTAAATCTGGCGGGCAGGTCAGCAGTGCCAGTGGGTCAGGAAAGAGAAGAAAAAGGAAGGGGGAGAAGTGGCATTTGTTTCTTGGCTGGTGCTGGTGCTTCTCTGAGAGGGAGGCTCTGGCAGCCGTACAGTGACGTCCCTGTGCCCAGAATATTCGTACTTGTTCAGAGCCTGCCAGCTGGCTCCAAAATAGTTCTTCCCAATCAAGGGCTTTCATGTTCACTCAGCACTGGAGGTTGAAGCACTTTCCTGGTGGTCCATTGCTGCCCAAAGATCTTTTCTGCATTCACCACCTCAGATTATAACGCAGCAGAGCTTCTTATACATTAACGTGCAGCACAATTGCTTGAAGGGTTTGTTAAAATAAGAACCGTGGACCCCTCCCTGCCGCCCTGCACAGGTATTCTGGTTTAGTGAAGCCTGAGAACTTGCACGTCTAACAACTCCCAGGTAATGCAGATGTGTTTTGTTTATAGCTACTAAGGCTTCAGGTGGTCAAGGGAGGAGAAATGAGTTGAGATTAAGTGTCTAAAGACTAGAAAACAAAATGTATCTTAGTGAAGATACACAAGAACTCTGTGGTGTCTTCAACATAAAATCTTCTCCATAATTTGCTTTAAAACATAGTTGAGGCCATCATTTATATCAACAATTGAGTAAGGAAATACTGTCCCTTTTCAAATTACATAGCATGAAATGCATGAATCTCTCAAGTCTACAGTTTGATGAATTTTCATGAATGTACACATCCACTGTGATGAATAAGCTTATAAGATATAGAACATTTCCATCTCCCCAGAAAGTTCCCTCATGCCCCTTCCTAGTAAATCTCCTCCTACTCCTCCCTTCCAGGAAAACACTACTTTGATTTAGTTAACAAAAAGTAGTTTTCTTGTTCTAGAACTTCATATAAATGGAAAAATACAGTATATACTCTTTTGTGTCTTGTGTATTTTGTTTTGGTCCATATATTTTTGAGATTCATCATGCTATTGCACATTCAACAGGTGCTCTTTTTTGTTACTTAATAGTGTTCCAGTGTATTAATATACTAAAATTTGTTTATCAATTCTCCTATTGATGAATGTTCTGATTGATTCTAGTTTTAGGCCATTTGAGTAAAACTGACATGAACATTCTTGTCTAAGTCTTTCCATAGATCAGGGAGCAGGTATATTTAATGTTTTCCAAAGTGATTACATCATTATACACACACAGAGAACTTCTAATCCTTTCAGTATTTCACGTTGTCAAGTTTTAAAATGTTAGCCATTCTGCTGAGTATGTAGTACTATTATCGAAACCAAGCTCATACTGCTTGCCACATGACAGGGCAAGACACTGAGAGATAGGTTATTGAAGCAAGAAACTCTCAGAAAGCCAGCAGACCAAGAAGATGGTGGACTAGTGTCCCAAAGAACCATCTTCCCTAAGTTAGAATTCAGGCTTCTTTTGACTAAAAGGGGAGGGTCTAAAGTCCTGGTTCTGGACATCCCCTCATAAAGGGGAGGGGATATGTTAATTTCTTCCTCTCTGGACTCATTCACAGATGGACCTGGTCGGGAAGATTCCAGTGAGCTAAACAAAAGTAGTTTAGCTTACCACTCACTTCTTGGGAGGCAGGGTTCCCAGAGATGGGCCATTATTATTATAAGCATATAGATAATACCCTTTTAGTGATTAATTTGTAATATAATACAAAGTTTCTTCCTTATTACAGTATCCCATTGTGATTTAGTTTACATTTTCCTGATGACTAATGATGTTGCCTGTTTATACAGTTCGATATAAATAATGAAATGCAAACAGCCAACTCGTTGGAAAAGACTCTGATGCTGGGAAAGATTGAAGGCAGAAGAAGAGAGTGACAGAGGATGAGATGGTTGGATGGCATCACCGATTCAATGGACATGAACTTGGACAAACTCCAGGAGATGGTGAGGGACAGGAAGGCCTGGCATGCTGCAGCCCAAGAGTCAGACACGACTCAGAGACAGAACAACAATGTTGTTGAGCATTTTTTGTTATATTTTATGACTATTCACATACCTTTCTTTTCAGATTTTCTGCCTACTTTAAGTACTTTGGACTGTTTGGCTTTTTATTATTGAGTTCATTATGTATTATGATTATAAATCTCCAGTTAGATATATATAACATAAACATTTCTGCAACTGTGTGCTTTTTCATTTTCTTAAAGGTATCTTTTGATGAGCAATTTATAATTTTGATAAACTCTATTTAATTTTTTTATAGTTAGTATTTTTGTGTCCCTTGTAAGAAATCTTTGTCACAAACATATTCTCCTATGTTTTCTCTTTCTATGAGTTTTGCAGTTTTAGCTTATTTGAATGAATTTCAGTATATGGTACAAGTTTGCAACTTTTAAATGTTTCCTTTTTGTCTTCAATACCAGGAACATCAGAGTCTAATTTTAAAGTTAATTATGGCCATAATGTTGGGCTTCCCTGGTGGCTTAGACGGTAAAGAGTCTGACTGCAAAGTGGGAGACCCAGGTTCCATCCCTGTGTTAGGAAGATCCCTTGGAGAAGGAAATGACAACTCACTCCAGTATTCTTGCCTGGAAAATTCAGTGGACAGAGAAGCCTGGCAGGCTACAGTCCATGGGATTGCAAAGTGTTGGACACGACTAGGTGACTAACACATGGACAAAATGTTAACTTTTATGGTTCTCATATTTGTATTCTTCTTTTCTTTACTGCTTATTTTCTATTTCAATTTTTTCTTCTTTTTGTATATTACTTTTACTTAAGAGGGGAAGTATTTATGAGTGTTTATACTTATATTAAATAAGTAGGATTCCCTTATTTATCCTAGTAGATAATTAGACTTAAAGCTTGCTACTTAGTATTTTCTTCTGTTGTAGAATATCAAGAACAGTGGAGGCTCCAAGTAAAGGTCATCTTTGGATAATATCCTCTCAACTGAATGAGAAATATTTAATGAAATTCAGATTAATGTCTCCTGTAATCAGTGTGGGGCAGTTTCTTTTTACCAGTCAAAGAATTTCCCTGATCCATCTCACCTCTGTTTGGTTTTGGTCCAAATGCCTAGAATTCCTGATGCTGGGAAAGACTGAGGACAAGAGGAGAAGGGGACAGCAGAGGATGAGATGGTTAGATAGCATTATTGACTCAATGGACATGAGTTTGAGCAAACTCAGGGAGATAGTGAAGGACAGGGAAGCCTGGTGTGCTGCAGTTCACGGGGTCACAAAGGGTAGGGTACAACTTAGCAACTAAACAACAACAATGCCATCAGTCAGGCTTCTATCTGCTCTTTTTGGTCAGGAAGATAAAGTTAAAAAGAATGTGTTTTGTCTCACCATGCCTTATTTCAGTGTTAACACACCTGTGTTTGTGGTACAGTACAAGGATGAATGAGAATATGAGTCAGATGCCATGACGATATATTTCCTTTTAGCAAATAAGACGTATGTGCTGGCCCACCTGTCTTTCCACCAGTACTGCCTTACCACCAAATAGTCAAACTCCATCATCCAGAGCCATATATTTGCCTATCATTTATTTACAGCTCTGTTTAGTGTATCAATGAGATTTCTCATAGGCTTCAACTTAATTAAGGAAAGCTATTTACCATGCCAGACACCAAGCCCAACAGCTTTATTTTCTAGCCAGCCTATCTCTCTTTCAAAGAAAACTTAGCAGAATGGAATTAAGTAGAAGTGATGTTGTTAGATAATTTTAAATCTTTTGTAGTTTATAAGAAATTAGAAATAAGGTCTTTGTAAACATTGGCACTTCATTAGTAATGCATTTCTTGTCATACACTTCACAGTCTACTGTGGTATATTAGGATGTGTGGACTCTCCTTTGAGTTACTGACTGATTACTTGTTGAAAACCTTTTTCTCATGTGTGGACTTTCTGGTCTGCCCTTTATCTTCTGCTTTCCTGTTTCTCTGAAAATTATCACTCCGTGCATTGAACTTTTTAAAAAAAGCCTTAGAGAAGGTTCACTGATTCTGAAGAAATAAGTTTGGCACTAGTTCTTGGAGAATAAGGTAGAGTGATGGTGCATAGAATTCAGCGTCTACCATAAGAAGAATTGATCTGCTGCTTTTCCTGGACAATTTAAAGGAGACTGAGAGAAAACTCATATGGTCAAAACAGGCAAGAGATAGAGGGATTTCATTTTCAGAAGCTAGAGATTTGGGGGGACTCACCAGCAGTTGGGGTGGAAAAAGCGTAACATAGAAGTCTGATATGCTCAAGATCTAGAGCAGGTTCCTGTCACTAATTCACTTTACTGCCTAAAAACCAGAAGAGGACTAAGACGTACTAAGTGTGTACTGTTTATCAGACATTCAGATACATAATTTTAATTAAATTCTTCAAGGCATGCCTAGCAGCTAAGCATTATCATCCCCATTCCACAAAAGAGAACACCAAGGCTCAGAAAGTTTAAGAAACTTATCCAAGTTTACGTGGTTACTAAGACAGAATTCAAGCCTGATTCCAAAATTCAAGCCCTTGTACAAAACCATGCTGGCTCCTTGAGCTTCAGTCTGTTCATGAGTAAAGGGAAGGAGCGCCAGCAGAGGCTTTCTGGTGTCTCTTTGGTCTTTAGCAAGCTCTCATTTTGCATGCATAGGGACATGAAGGCTGTAAGAGATAGGAGTAATAGAAATACACAATGTGCTTTAACTTCTGGCACAGTTCTCCTTCTAACAAAGTGTTGTTATCTCCCAAAATTACAAAAGGAATGAATGTCAAAATCCAAAGTTATAAGAAGATACGACTTCAGATTTAGAACCAAAACAGCAATATAAATGCTACATATTCGTTCTCTCCATACTTTGCGGAAAAGATCTTTAAAAACAAAAATATAAATTACACAATGCAACAATCAGCATATCAATTATTAAAATTATCAGATTAAAAACTTGGTCATCATGAGGTTTCAAATCTGACTCATTATTTTTAAACTGAAAAATAATAAAGCTTTTAGAAATGATTGTCTTATTTTACTCCGCTTTTCAAAGTGCTTTATGTTTTGACTGAAAGCATTAGACTTGTCCAAATATTTCCCACATGATTACTGGCTGGGAAAATGGAATGAAAGCCAGACAGAAGGAACCAGGTATAACACTCATTTCCAAAGAGAGGTAACCAAGAGCAACAACACTGTAGGCAAATGGATGGTTTTCTTTCTACACTGAAATGTGCTTCTGAACAGAATGCTGAACATTAACTGAACTTGGGAGGCGACTACTTTTGGGGAAAATTCTTACATGAACATTTCCTAGATATCATGATTTCTATCATCATTTCTATTTCTAACATGAGCAACTAACGTGACAATTATACTGTTCTACACTGAGCGACTGAACTGACTGACATAAATGTAATCAAAGAAAAGGGGAAGGTAGGCTTTATTTTTGTAAACACAAAAATAAACTTTTTGTCAGCCTCTGAGTTAGGTTTTCAAAGGAGCTGGATTTTCTCTTTATTACTAGTGGAGTCTTGGTTTTCTAAGTTGTATTGCTTGTGTCCCTGAACCAATAAAATCTTACAGTGAGCTGCTATTGTTTTATGAAAGATGGCATTTTTCTTTTTCCCCTTTGTCCATTATTCTTGAATCCTCTATTAAGAGTGTGGAGCAATCAAATGACCCAGCAGGAAACTGTCGGAGCTGTAAGTTTTTCGGCTGGGAGCTTCACATCTAAACGTTCCCATATATTTTATCAAATCCCCAGAATGTATCTAAAGGTCACGCTTCTATTACTCCTATATGGTAAAGCTAAGCAATGTTTAAAAGTATTATTTTATTATATTTGAAACAGAACAAAAAAAAACACCACATATTTGGGTATTTTACTTAAAAGTGTTGGCAATCTAACATGATACTGCACAGTGTAAAGAGGAAATATTTCCTTTTTCTTTTCCTCGCACCAAGTAGGCTAAAGATTATCAGTTGTTGTTAATGACACTTAAATCTAATTTTAAGCAGATACTCAGTTTACATCTTAAAAACATTCAAATGATACAGCTAATTCCTATTCACATTCAAAGATAGTATCCCATTGCAAAGAATAAGAGCTTAATTTGTGAATTCTCCCGTCCCGTCCCTGCCAAACCAGGGGCTAAAGACCAGACTTGCCTAAACTCGCAGAAAGGGAGAAAACTGCAGAGGGCTGCAAAGGGAACTAGGTGCTTTTGTTCTGGTTGGATGGGGAGAGGGCGACAGGTCAGGCATAGCTTTCTTGCCTTTCTTCCCCATTCACTTGGGACAGGGGCTTTTACCTCAGATCAAAACTTCGAGCTCTGCGTAGACTTAGGTCCTGAGAAGTATGTGTGAAGTGTTAGCACTCTCCGATGTATTTGGGGAACACTGCTTTCTTAACCTGGAGAAGGCAGTGGCACCCCACTCCAGTACTCTTGCCTGGAAAATCCCATGGACAGAGGAGCCTGGTGGGCTGTAGTCCATAGGGTCGCTAAGAGTCCGACACGACTAAGCAACTTCACTTTCACTTTTCACTTTCATGCATTGGAGAAGGAAATGGCAACCCACTCCAGTGTTCTTGCCTGAAGAATCCCAGGGATGGTGGGAGCCTGGTGGGCTGCCGTCTATGGGGTCGCACAGAGTCGGACACAACTGAAGCGACTTAGCAGCAGCAGCAGCTTTCTTAACCAGTATGGAAAACTTAACAGAGTACTAGATAACACCTGATAAGCTATTATATAACTATTTCTACACTTTCAGTTTCCCTATATGCCCCAAATTATTTTACCTTCCATGGAAAAAGTAAGGTAAAATTAGCTGTAAAGGATGTATTTGTCTCTAAATCCTTGAATATTATAAAATATACATAAGGGAGTAATAATTATGACTTCTCCGTCTTTCATGCCCACTTCCTTAGTCAGCTGTGATTAAACCTTAATCAACTTGGAACAAGGTTACTGTAAATATCACAGCTAAATACACTAAACACTGAATAAAGCATGAAACACTGCATGATTTTTCATAAAAAAAGCAAGGAGTAACTCATCTTTTCCTTTCTCTTAAGCAAATGACCTGAATACCATCTGGCATCTACCCTAAGACTGACTCTAAAACATGTCATCCTACTTGTACACATTCTAAATCAAGTCATCTTATTATATTTTTTGAATGAATCTTGGTATTTTTTTTAAACTAGGTCAGAGCATATCTTGGGTTATTTTATATTTGTGATGCCAATAAAAATGTTGACTTCGGTTATTTAAAAACTCATCAGAGTAAGTACTATGTGTGAAACAACTGGGAGTTGTCTGGCAATTTTCTTTATAAACATTATTTGAAAACTTATTTCAATTTGAAAAAGCAATTAATACTTAAGAATGATGTCTTCTCCTAATTGTTTGGAAGATTTACATGTTTCTGATTTTCCAAGCAATATGGTGTTTATAATAAATCTCCCAGAAGTCTAGCAGAGTAGCAATTTTTTTTAATGTAAGTATTTTTTCCCTAATATTTTTCTTCTAATGATAATAGTTTCCATGGCTTCTTTGCAGCATTCTGGAGTGGAATATGAGCAGCATAAGGCAAAATTGTGATTGTTGAGGAAAAAGGACATTTCAATGGAGTATGTTGGAATTGATATTGGATTTATTTCCAGACTCTAAGCTCTGTAGAAGTGCTCTGTGTAAATGTGTTCATGGAGTGTTAGATCTCATTATTTTTTGTTTTGTTTCTTCCAAAATGAAGATAAGTCCTCTTGGGGGAAAAAGTCAGTCATTTTTTAATACAATCAAGAGTTAATAGAACAGAATGAAATCTATATTTCATAATGCTCTGAAGCTAAACCCAAAAGCTGCCTCTATCATACAATTGTGTTGAAATGTTTTTATGAAGGCTTGATCAGAAAATTATTAGTTTGATCAAGATAGTTTTTAGGGATTTTTATATTTTTTTAATTATTTAAGTTCAATCATTTTAAATGTAAGGGGAAATTTTGCCTATCTTCTTTTTTTTAATTTCTTGAAACAAAAGCATAAAAATTAGGGAAAAAATTAAAGAAAACTTCAAGTATATCCTTTAAGTAAAAGCTTTTGGTGACACAAAATATGATGCTGCTGGAATAGAGCATAAATAATTTGCATTTCTCTGAGACAGAAGAACTAGATATATACATTACTAAAGTAAGGAGTTATGATCTGAATTAACCCTCTTTAAAGACAGCTTTAGTGTAAACTTCAATACTCAAACTTCAAAATTTTAATAACAGAACAGCATCATGGTTACATATCACTTTAAAAGTGCACGTTTGTTTTATGTCTATGCATACATTTTAAATGCATGTTGCTGGTTTTCCTATCCAAATGTTTTCTAGTCTTGTTACCAGTTTTGGATTTTCCCAACTTTTATAAGAACATAAAAATGAATCATTTTATTTTATCTAGTAAATACAGGAGCTATATCCTATGGTGGTATAGGGGGCTGAAGAAGATTTCTTTAAAACCAGTACAACTTCCCCTATGAGGTTTTGGACTTTCCCATAGATGTTTGTCTGACAGGCACAAATACCACAAAGAATCCAGGCTCACCTGGGACCTGGATATCTGAAAGTCCACCCCAGAATACTGGCAGCATCCAGAAGACAGAGTGCTCTTTTAGATGGGTACCGTTTTCTTTCCAGGGAAACTGTTGAGGCCCAGGATTCTCCATGGAGGACTCTACAGCTAGAAAATCAATTCTAGCTCTGAAAGTAACAGTGTTCAACTTCCTATTTATATACTCCCTCAAGGGATTTGAAAATCAATATAACTCCTTGCAAAACTTTAAAGTGACATCTGAAATTTGTCCAACATGTAAGTACAAATTAAATAATTTCCAACTTATTTTAAATATTCCCTTTTAAAAGTAAAATTGTTACAAAATTTTAAGCAGCATCCTAGGGAATATAAATGCTAAAGTGATTTAATCCCCTATTATCATCCACCTAAAAGAATAGCAGTTCAAAAATAAGCTCTTATTTAACAACTGGAAATTAAATTTTTTCCTTTTATTTTTTTGAACTTTTTTTCCATTTCCCTTCCTTATCAGATTTTATTCTAATTTCATACAATCTTATTTATGTAACATAATTTTATTCTTTTTTAAATAAGAAAGTAATATACTTATTTCCTTATTATGCTTAGTGCACTTGTTCCTGAAAGTGACAATGTGAGTAAATCCTAAACAGGGAAGCGAGGGAGAAAGTTTGTCTCTAGCAGTGATGATGGTAAGGAAAGTGGTAAAGACACAGATGTCATGAGGTCAAGGCAGGAGCTGGCTATTCCTTCCAGTTGGTCCAGGCCTTGGTCTGCCCACCATTGCATCTTCTAACAAGTACATTCTCCAGTGATGGTGACTGCTACCCCCACTCAGCCTTCTGTCAGTCTTCACAGAAAAGTCAACGTAATTTTATTCTTAAAAATCTCTGTTAAAAGCTATTATACTTTTTCACAGCAAAAATGTAAGCTAAATTTACTTTTTAAAAATTTCTTAAGTGCTAAATGTTAAAAAATTTCTCCTGAATTTTCCAGGGGATCTTCCTGACCCAGGTATTGAATCCAGGTCTCCTACATTGTAGACAGATTCTTTACAATTTGAGCCACCGTGAAAAATCCATGATTAGCAAAAAAAATTGTACTATTGAGTTATGTTTAATATAATTGTGTTAAAAGATTGGTAAAGAAATTAAAAATAATAAAAGTAATATTTTTAAAATGCCTCTTTTTTGTATGTGTATTTCTCAATGAAATGGATCAGTCAGAATTTTCCCACATGGATCTGTATATGAATACTACTTACTATTAGAATGAGTTAGGGGTTTAATATTAATCCTGTTCTTGTTTGTCATTTTAATTGAGGTTAGTGTTAAAAATCCTTATTTGTAGATGGGGATGGAAGGACACTTAATTATTATAGTTATGACACTTAAATGTTGACTTTCAAACAGCTTTTATGTAAAAATTTATATACTGGTATATCATAAATAATTATTTTTAAAGATCTATCAGCTGAAAATTTATTTATTTACTTATTTGCTTTATGGAAAACAAAGAACTAGAGACTGTCTGTGATTTGTTACCCAGACATGAAATTCTTTTCACTTTTACTCCTGTATTAGCATAGTTAGTATTTTCAAGTATCACTTGTCTGGTATCACTGCTAAAATGTTTTCACTCTAGGGCCATGCAATGAATGAAAAATATGACTCTCTCTTGTAAGGTTGCAAAAGGGCAATAATAAATAGATCCACAGACCCTTAGTGAAGAATTCACAGTAAAGGTATGGCTCTGAAAATATCCTTAGCTCTATCTGTGTCCTGGACAGGTCTCTGTAAACCCCTATCTGAGTACTCTTTTTGAGGACCACTGTTTTGAAGCATCTGTGGTCCCTTGGTAGCCTAATAGCACTTGCCTGGATGTAACCAACACAATAAGTCAGTGTAGTATAGTAGAAGAGGACTGGATTTAAGAGTCTAAAAGCATGGTTTCACCTATTACCTCTGCTCTTAACTGGCTATGTGCTTCTGGAAAACATCACTTTAATTCTCTGGACCTCAGCTTTCTCATTTGAAGTTGCCCTAGAATAGTGTTTCCCAAAGCTAAGTGGCATAATTTTAGCTGGTATAGCTATAAATTTTCTTTATCTATAATACATTTCTTGTATGGTTTGTTAGGAAATTAATGAACTAATCAGCATGCTAAATCTATGATTCTAGGGACTTCCCTGGTGGTCCAGTGGCAGCTAAGACCACACTCCCAACACAGGGGACCCAGGTTTAGTCCCTGGTCAAGGAACTAGCTCCCACATATGGCAACTAAGAGTTCACATGCCATAACTAAAGATCCCGTGTGACTCAACTAAGACCCAGTGCAACCAAATAAATTAATTAATTAAAACACAATTTTTTAAAAAACTATGATTCTTGAATATAGTTTTAAAAAATGAATCTAAAAGAGGGAATATGTAAGATTTTTTAAAATAATCTATTTTTTAAATTAAATAACAAAATATGTAAAATCCATGAATATAGTATGGGAATTAATTAAGTTTGAGAAACATAGTTACGAATACTCTATTCCACCAAATCCTAACATTGTATGATTTTATGAAAAAGAACTGGAAGAAAATAAAAATTAAGGGAGGAAACATGGGAGAAGAGAGAGAGGGAGACAGGAAGAACTTTATGAAATAGACTTTAAGTAAGTCTATTTCTCAGTAGGCTTGTAAAGTGCCGTAGTCACGGGTGGCACATATCAACCCACATCAGAAACTCCAAAAAGCAAGTTCAGGCAAATTATTCAGTTAAACATTCATAGATAGATGTTTTAAAGGCAGAATAACAATTATGCAAGTCAGGCTTTCTCAACCAGCTGAGCATAAGCTGAAATCTTTACCACGTCTGCACAGCCAAGTGATGTGGCAATTTGGTGTAATTACCTGGGCAAGGCAGGCAAATAAAACTTACCACAAAATTCAGGGGATTGAGTTACATACATACATCACCTATCTTTACTGATCAGATTATCCAGGTAATCTGTTCACCTTCTAGTCACATCCCCTGTGTTGCCACAGCCAATTCCAATGCTGGAATTTTAATTAAGACAGTCTCCTGAGAACATGGGGGCTTCCCTCGTAGCTCAGTCGGTAAAGAATCTGCCTGCAGGGCAGCACACCCAGGTTGGATTCCTGGGTCAGGCAGATCCCCTGGAGAAGGAAATGGCAACCCACTCCAGTATCCTTGCCTGGAAAATCCCACGGACAGAGGAGCCTGGTGGGCTGCTGTCTATGGGGTCGCAGAGTCGGGCATGACTGAGCAATTAACACTACTACTACTGAGAATAAATGCCCTCCACATCAGTGTGGGTTTTTTTCAGATTAGTAAAGATATACATCTTTTAAAAAGTTAATCATTACTCAGAGATAAAGAATACATGAATTACTCTATATTAACGTGAACAATTTTCTAAGCCTTGTACATCTTGGGTGTAATGTGTAAATACATCCAGCTAGTTATATAAAAATATTTTTCACTTCATTTTTATGTTATCATGGTCAATTTCCTTGGACTCTGATAAGTAAGATATTAAGAATAAAATCTACCTCTCTTCTCTTTCTGTGTCCTAATCTTTTATTTTAGAATCAATAAAATGAAAATTGTTCAGCTAAATAAAAATCTTTAATGTGCACACACAGACACATGTACACTCACACATGCACACTGGTATACATACATAAACACCACCAAAGTTTCTTTCAGAAATGTCATAGTTAATATATATTAAAAATGGACCAATCCAAGAAGTATGTAAAAAATGAATCTCAGTTATGCCTTCAGCTAATGCCTTGCTTCTCTTCTTGTCCTGTATTCTAACAAAGAAAGAGCGGTCACCCTGTATGGTATAGCTTCAGTGTCTCTTGGATCTCAAGTGTCTTTTCTCTAAACAACCATAGTGACTTTATATTTATGACTTTACGAAGCAATTTCCACCTTCCCTATTCAGTACGATAACCTTATGGAATAGTGACACCTAGAGAAAAACTGATCAGTTTCTCTGAGCATTTCTTTTTCTAGGAACAT
The DNA here is from genome assembly GCF_023091745.1 of Budorcas taxicolor. Lineage (NCBI taxonomy): Eukaryota > Metazoa > Chordata > Mammalia > Artiodactyla > Bovidae > Budorcas > Budorcas taxicolor. Next base: position 25,547,349 of record NC_068917.1, on the reverse strand, counting down.
TTAGGATACCAAGGCAATACTAACAATAGCTGCCATTTATGGGTAACATTATTAGTAGTGGAGTTGTATGTGTAAAAAATCTGTATCATTCCTCACAACATTGTAAGGAGATGTTTTATGTATAGATTACTAAGCAATGCTCTAAGAGTAATATGCCCAGAGGCATACAGACAGTAATGGGATTTGAACCTAAATCCATCTTTTACTGAAGCCAGGAAAACTTTTTTCTACTCCACACCAATCCCTTATTATTAACGATTACTGCTTAATGTTTGTTGAATGAAACCTAATTCTCAAATATGCTCTTTCCAGATGGGCTTTGATAGCAGATGTCAATCCAAAATCCTTAGGTAGCTAGGATCAAGCAGAAAAAGGTTGGAAATTTTCCAATCGACTGTGAGTAATAATGAGCAATCTGGATAATATATAAACCCATTCACACCAACTCTTCTCCAAATCCCCCAGAGCACTTTTATTTAGCAGGGCAAGCCAGAGAAGCCCAACTGCTGCCTGAAAGGAAAGGTGGGGCAAGAGAAGATTTGCTCTAACGTGGGCAGGTCATTCTATCACCAGTATAATCCTGGAAGGGTCCAGTTTTCGTAAGCGTCCATCCTGAGACAAATCCAACGTTGATTGAGCCATATCACGGTGGCAAATCTATGTTCCCCTGAATATCCCAGAATGAGGGGAAGCTGACAATGTGAACACTCTGTGGTGAAATATCTGAGGATAATGCTCCTTGAACACTTGCAGGTTGTCACACACATTATTAATGTTAGTAATCATGTGCTATAGGCGTTCTGAATGATGCTCTGTTGAATTTATGTGCAAAATACCAAAGACTATGCTAAAATATAATAGCAATAAGCCCACATTCAGACACTGGGACAAAGGACTAGGCCTATTGCCAAGATGAAGTTAGATAATGCTTATAAATCACTGGCAAACACTTTCTCTATATTACTCCATATTAATCTGTACCATCCCTTTGTAGCAGAGTATGACATGTTTTATTCTTTCCTTTTTCCAAGTTAGGAAACAGGTTCAGAGAATAAATAAAATTTATTGAATACTAACGTGTCCCAGTTTCTGTGCCTAAGAAATAGCTCACATTATCTAATTTAATCTTGTCACAAGCTTAAGAAGGAAATTTCACTGTTACTCTATTACATACGGAAATTAAACACAGAGAAGTAAATCATCAATAGTCATGTGGCTGGTAAGTGATCCGCTGAGATTTTAGCACAGATCTGTCCGATTCTAAAAGATTTTAAAATTAAAAAAATAAAAAACTTAATACTAAAAAATAAAAAATAAAAAAAAATAATAAAACTCCTTTAGCACCATGCTGCATTTATTTGTAAGAATTTAAGGGATTTGCCCAGAGTTTCCAATCTTAAAACCATCTCTGCTAATTCCAAAGTCTTTTATTTTTCCAGAACCACAATCTCCTCAATATTTAATCTAGTAATGGATTTTGAGTGGATTCTCTAAAGTGAGGGGATTTGCTCTATGATGGCTTCCATCCAGTTCAGAGGCATATCCACCAGGAATAAATATCTTCTGAACATCCACCATCAGCCCTACACTGTGATAAACACTGCTGAGCTCACCAAAAGGAACCCAGTGGCTTTTGGAACTTCTAGCAGCAACATGTTCCTCTAAAACCAACGAAAATAGGTACGTTTTCAGGTTACCTGTTTACTGTATGCAGGAGTAGGGAAATAAAAACAACTCCATTTCCCATTGTGCTGTTTGAGGAAGAGAGGTGAAAGCCCAGCTTTTGCCTTTGAATCATATACCTTGGATTGTAGGTCAGGCAAATTGGTGGTCACCTTCAGGTCCTAACCCGCAGAGAAATCCACCTCAGGAAGCCTCGTCATTCAGGAAAGTTAGGTGCCAGGTTCCGCAAACCTGGACTTGCTGGGGGAAGGCCTCTTCAGCCAAGAACAGCACAAGCAGCAAGGGGTAGTGGGAGGTGGGAGCAAGCTCAAGGCTGGCAAGTAGGCAGGGTGAGTCAGTCTTTTGATGTGGAGTGGTTATTCCAAACACAGCGAAGGTGAGCAAGCATGTCCTTCCCCTGACTACTCTGACTACTGGGCAACAGCCCCTGTGTGTAGGCAACTGAGTCACAGGACAGGAAGGCTGTGGAACCAAGGGAGCGGACATTGCTAACATGTGGTGTTATACAAGTTTTACCGAGGTGAATTTGGTCTTAGCCAGGTAACATTTCAGTCTGCTCTATAAAGCAGCTACCTCTTTACTGTATTTCTAAAGCCCTTCCCCGACTGCTCGCTGTTCTTACTAGGGATGCCAACTGAGAGGTGTCCATATTTAGCAAGACCTTTTCAGCAGAGTTAACTAAAGGACTCAACTAACTTTAGTAAAAAGGTTTGTGTGTGCATTCATCTGATTGTCTTACTTATAGAATGAAAATGTCATAAAGAAAAGATTATTAAACCCCTTGGTGGTTCTGGGAATGCCTGGTTCGTGCATAGGGACAGAAGAGTCAAATGCTGGGTCGTACTGGATCCATCTGGCCCACATTTATCTAGTTTGACTATAGAAAGCAGATGGAAAGTACTGCCACTCCCAGTGGCTTCGACTTGGGCCTGATGCTGGTGTTTCCGCATGCTTCCTGCTCCCTTTCTGCGCTCTTCCTGGGAGCAGAGGCGAGAAGCCTGATGACATTTCCTAGACCTCATGTGAGTTCTGGTACAGGATCCTCTAATAAGAGACACTTGCATGAGATTTGGAAAGTAAAAGGGAAGGCACCATTATTGCTTTGGCCATAGCAAGACGCAGAGAGTCTTTGGCAGATAGGGACCTGAGCCTCTGCCAGTGACTTCTGAGGACCCTCCTGCAAATCACCTACTTTGGCACTGCAGACAACTGAGATAGCCCATGGAGGTTCCTTGAAACTCCTGCACTTTCCGATTTCCTGAACTTTAATGGTAGTTTCTCTGATTTTTCTTGTCATCCATGTTTTATAATTCCTTCAATTCCTTCCTTTTTGAAGTAGCTTGAGATTGCTTTTTCTTTGGCCAAACCCTGCCTGGTACCCACTTTAAAAAGTCAAGGAATGCATCCAAACAATTTGCTTTCTACAACTTAAGGATCTATTTCCATCCAGTTATTCATCTTTTTCAAATTTTTTCAAAAATATTTTCATTGAGTAATTCTTCTTGGGGCAATGAACTATAAAATGTACTACCCAGTCATAAAGTATATTTCATTTATCTGCTCCTTTTAAAAGTATTTCAAACCCTGGAGCGTCTCTGGCATAATATTAATTAAATATATATTCATCTGCCATATGTCCTTTATCTTGTTATGGTTATTGATCATATTTAAAGATTTTGGTTGTTTAACCTCTTTTAGATCAAAGAATATCATTTTTAACCTGAATTTCATTTTTAAAATTTAGTTGTCCTTGACTAAACCTTTTCTGGACAAAAAGTAGAAGGAAAGACAGAACTGAGTTAATTCTTAACAGTAGTATCCAAAGTGTTGAAGTATTATATATAAGCTGAGTAAAGAAACAAGATAAGACTTTGAGAGAAATTATCTCTGTAAATGAATGCCTTCCCTTCACAGAGATCAGTCTTAATCTTTGTTTCCTCCTGTCTCTTTTACGTTTATTTTATTTTCATTTCCCAACAAGCAAAGGAACTAGGCTTATTTTAGATACTACTTACTTAAAGCTCAATACTGTAGGTAACAGATCTGAGTAGCTTAAACTCTAAACTTTGTCATTGTTGGATAAGCATCTAATCAAAATGGAGTGAATAAAATATAGATGAATAAAAATAAAAATAGATGAATGAATTTGACATTGTTGGGTACACTTTACTTTTGCATGCAGGAACTATACTGACCGAAATACATGAGATTGTGGATAATGCTGTTTGATTACTTGGCTTTCTCAGAAAGTAACAGCTTAGGTGTTCACTGTCCATACTTGATCATGTCTCCTCCCTTTGGGTTGTACCATGAGACTTTCAGTATAAATCAGTAGCCATAGATTGGAAGCCCAGACCACAGACCAAAGATGGTATGCAGATTCAGTCATTCATTCATTAACTCATTTAAAAAAACGTTGATCAACTTTCTATTATGTGGAGGTTCTGTGCTAGGCACCGGGAATATAGCCATAAGCAAAACAACCCAAAATTTCTATCTCCAAGAAGTTTACATTCCATTGTTATAAGAGACAGCGGAAAAAAGTCAAATAAATAAAATGCATGTGTTAGATGGTAAGTGATTTCTAGCAAAGTCAAGCAGGAGAGAGGCAGAGGGAGTTGGGGAGAAGATGTGATTTCAAATAGGGTGACGAGGGAAGGCCTCACTGACAACAGGATATTTAAGACAAGACTTAAAGGAAGTGAAGGGTGAGCTGTATGACTCTTTAGGGAAAGGGCCTCCAGGCAAGGAAAGTGCTGGTGCAAAGGCCTTGAGACAGAAGAGTGTGTTGCAACTAGACACACTGAATGAATGAGGGCAGGAGAGATTAGAGAGCTGGAGGAAGGGGGTCATAGAGATAGTGAGGGCCTGCTGGTGGCCGTGGTGAGAGCATGGTGGATGGCGTAGGTAGATGTATTCTGTTAGTAGTCAGCCCATTGGCTTAAAAAAAATCAGTTAGCTTCTAATACTTTAAAAGTAGGATATTTTATATAAACATTCTGATTTCTAATAGTCCTTGGGAAAAAATAAGATTTGGCCTCATTAGATATATATTACCACACTGTGACCCAAAGGCTGAGCAGTAGCTGCCCCTTTAATATGATTCCAGGGCTCTCCAGTGGCCTGGAGAAGTTAAGTCACTTCAGTCGTGTCCAGCTCTTTGCGACCCTAAGGACTGTAGCCTGCCAGGCACCTCTGTCTATAGGATTCTCCAGGCAAGATACTGGAGTGGGTTGCCGTGCCCTCCTCCAGGGGATCTTCTGGATCTAGGGACTGAACCCACATCTCTCACATCTCATGCATTGGCAGTCAGGTTCTTTACCACTAGCACCACCTGGGGAAGCCCCAGTGACCCTTATTCCCCTATTTTTCTCACACATGCCTGCTCCACTAGGACCTGAATGGGTTTTTGTTTGTACCCTATCAATGAAGAGTTGATTAGGTAGTTAATTTACTGAAGCACATGGAATGCCTTTTGACCTGCCTTGATCTCTTCCGAGTCAAAGTTTGGATGGAATGACTCTGGGCCTTGGGGGCTCCTGTCCTGGCTAAGCACCCATGTTGCTCTCTAAATGACCACAGATCGCTAGCATAAATCTGTGACAAGAGTGACTATGTCAGCACAATAACAGATAAGATTCAGGTGTCTGCCCACTGTACACTCAGAAAGACATGGCTATGGATCAGCCTGCTAGAAACTGTTCTGGTTTTACTTGGGGCATTAAGAACTGTCTTTGAGTTGAGTATAAGCGACTTACAACACTATGCTTATTCAGAGGGCGCAACATAGAATTTAATATTTCTATACATTACAAAAGGATCAGCAAGATAAGTGTAGTTACCATCTGTCACCACACAAAGTTATTACAATATTATTATGTTAAGCTTCCCTAGTGGCTCAGACGGTAAAGCGTCTGTCTGCAATGCAGGAGACGATCCCTGGGTTGGGAAGATCCCCTGGAGAAGGAAATGGCAGCCCACTCCAGGATTCTTGCCTGGAAAATCCCATGGACTGTGGAGTCTGGTAGGCTACCGTCCATGGGGTCGCAAAGAGTCAGACACGACTGAATGACTTCCCTTTCACTTTCTTTCTATGCTGTACATTTTATCCCCATGACTCAATTATTTTGTACCCAGAAGTCTGTACATCTTGTTTCCCTCAACTATTTCCCTCATGCCCCAACCCACCTCCTTTCTGGCAACCACCTATTTGTTCTTTGTATCTATGATTCTGTTTCTGTCTTGTTATATTTGTTTGTTTGTTTTGTTTTTCAGATTCCATACATAAGTGAAATCTGTGGTATATGTCTTTCTCCATCTTAGTTCAGTTAGCATAATACCGTCTAGGTCCATTCATCTTGTCTCAATATTTCATTCTTTTTAATGACTGACTAGTATTCCATTGTCTAAATCTTCTTTATCCACTTATCTGTTGGTGGACACTTATGTTGCTTCCATACCCTGTATATTTAAATAGTGTTGCTATGAATATTGGGGTACATATATCTTTTCCAATAAGTGTTTTCATTTTCTTTGGATAAGTACTTGGAAGTTGAATTGCTGGATCATATAGTAGTTCTATTTTTAATTTTTTGAGAAATCATCAAACTGTTTTCTATAGTGTTTGCACCAATTTAAAGTTCCACCCATAATGCACAAGGGTTCCCTTTTCTCCATGTCCTCACCAAAATTTATTTGCTATTTTGATGACAGCATTCTGACAGGTGTGAGTAGCTATCTCCTTATGGTTTTTATTTGCATTTCTCTGATGATTCATGATGCAGAATGTATTTTCATGTATCTGTTGACTATCTCAATTTCTTCTTTGGAAAAATGTCTCTTCAATTCCTCTGCCCAATTTATTGTTTGCTTTTATATCCAGAGTTCTAGTTTTTTGACAGATAACATTGAGGAATAGAGTTTAGCTGTGTTTCCACATGCCTTTGTATGGTGGAGGTGAGCAAGAAGAGAAGCGGGGAGAGAAAAAGTGTCCAAAGTCAAATAAAATGAAGCTCTTTAAATTTGTGGTATGCTTGTCCTCTACTAATTGCCAATACCAAGTAATTGATCTGGACTGTTTGGAAAATCCACAAGGCTTAAAGACGATCAAATGGCCTCTATATGGATGGTTTTCTTGTCATTTACCAATAGGCTGATGACTCAGAAGCTATTATATTTTTATCTTCCTAGTTCTTCTAGCCAAAAGTTAGGATTGAGTCAGCCAAAATGAATTACAGAATGTATACTTACTCATAAGAAATGCCATTGTATATAGCAGACTTGTTCTGGGGCAGTACCAACTTGTGCCTGGTAAATCTAGGCATTTAGTGTTTTTTTTAATTAAAAGAACATGAGTAAGATTGATTTTTATAGCTAACCTGAGCCTTATATAAGTCTGCATTAAAGAATGGTCATTCAAATGACAGTTTAGAAAGTTCACGTTACATACTTCAGAGTAAATCTAATCCCCAGTTTAAGATAAAAAAGATACATAGCTATTTAGTTACTTTCTTTAAAATGATTCAATAGAAGATAATTGAATCAATCCTAAATGTTCAGCTCCAATACTTCTCCCCTTAAGTGAGAGAAATGCTTACAAGAGTAAGAACTAAATTCTAAAGTAGGTCTAGTGGGAGTCTGGCTTGTTTGGGAAGGGCTCTGAGAGCAAGCAAAGAGAAATAGTCTCCACAGTGTGAAAGACAAAAATGGCAGAGTCTCATTGGGTCATGGATAGAAGCAAAAGTAACTGCAGCTATGACTACAGTGAAAGTAAGTTAGAGAATCAAATACTTACCAAATTTAGACACTATAAATTGTTCATCTAAAGTGCAGGACACATTGGTTGAAATTCAGTGTTCACTCTGTTGCTGTCCTGGGTTGGATTTCACTTGAAAGGGACTCAGAGACAAAGATTTTTGTGCTGGAAGTTTAATGGAGGTAGCTAGGGAGTAACACCTGTAAGAAAGTAAGAGAAGCAGGACTGGGAAGAGGAAGAAGTTTATCTTTGATTCAGTAGCAACAGAGGTCACAGTTGAGCCTGTGGGAAACTCTGGGGTTGGGATGACACATCAGAGTTGTCCGAAGCTGAGGGGTGCAGTCCCCTTGGCCAAAGGTGTTTCTGAAGAAGGGACTCATCTGTGAACTTTCATAAGCCAGTGTGGCAGCTGGAGCCAGGGACACCTCAGTCATGAAAAGGGAATGTGGGTGGTGCTCTTCAGCAGTTACTACGGTTAATGTAGGTTCCTCCCTCAAAGCCATAGCACTGGAAATGTTGAATGACACACCAACTTCCCTGACTTAACGCTGCACAGAGAGTATCACAGGAAGAAGTGTGGTACAGTGTGTCATTTGGATGCAGAAAACCTAGGATCAGATTGTACTGGGCAACTTATTAGTTGAGAGCAGGGTCAGCTACATAATTTACAGGGCCTGGTATAAAATATAAGTGCTGAGTCCCTTGTTCAAAAGGCAGGAAAACATGCCATTAAAAATACTAAAATACAAAGCTTTTTTTTCCTCCTCCTCTAGCTGTCTCTCTCCTAACTTCTTATGGTGTTTTGATTTGCTATTTAATGCTGTTCTAAATAGAGAAAACATTAAATTTAAATCATTAGCATATTTATCTTGATATTGAGCCATACCAACCTAAAGTGCAAATACAATAGCATTTATATCATATGTGCCTATGTATTTCATTCTTAACAGAACAGTGAAAATGTTACACAAAACTAAGCTAGCTGTTTTATTTCATTCTTGATACACAAAATTTCTACCAACACTATCTCCTTTTAACTGACTGATAAGTAAGAAAGGACTTAAAAAAAAAAAAAGATGGATTTCCCTATCGTTTTCTTTCCTGCTATGTCATAATTCTCAGCATAAGTGATTGGATAATATAGATAAACAACATGAGTATGGAAGAATATGATAGAGTTCCTTGGTTGTTTGTGTTTCTTAGAACACCATATTCTTTTTCCACATTCAAAAAAAAATCTAGTTTTAAAAGTAAGTTGACTTGATCATAGATGTCACATGCCTGTGTTGTACTTGACTTGAGTCTTTCTGAACTTCTGCACATCCCTCAGCAGAATTCTGGGCTCATGAGGTAGTAAGGAATGGCATATATACTACTGTGTGTATCCCATCTGCTTATACTTATACTTCATTGTTCTATCAGACTTCCCTTACAGAAAACAGATTCAAAGACAAAATTTTTAAGAATTTCAAGACAGTCGCATCAGAATATTAACCTGTGAGAAGGGTACTGCTGCTGCTGCTGCTGCTAAGTCGCTTCAGTGGTGTCCGACTCTGTGTGACCCCATAGACAGCAGCCCACAAGGCTCCTCTGTCCCTGGGATTCTACAGGCAAGAACACTGGAATGGGTTGCCATTTCCTTCTCCAGTGCATGAAAGTAAAAAGTGAAAGTGAAGTCGCTCAAGTCGTGTCCGACTCCTAGCGACCTCATGGACTGCAGCCTACCAGGCCCCTGTGTCCATCAGAATTTCCAGGCAAGAGTACTGGAGTGGGGTGCCATTTGTACTATACTACTGCAAATGTTGCGTGTCCAAGAAGCTGGCCCAGGTCTTCAGTCTTTGTAAATCATTTCATCTCTCTTAGCCTTAGTATCATAATCTATAAACTGGGATGATTATGCCTAGCAAGTTAACTTAAACAATTTTCAGAGAACTAAAATATGTAAAATTGCTCTGTAAGGAGGAAGGAGAACTAATGTTTACTGAGCTTCTATTATGAGTCCTACTCTAGCTGTAGCTTCCCTCATAGCTCAGTCAGTAAAGAATCTGCCTGCAGTGCAGGAGACCCAGGTTCAAGTCCTGGGTTGAGAAGATCCCCTGGAGAAGGAAATGGTAACCCACTCCAGTATGCTTGCCTGGAGAATCCCATGGACAGAGGAGCCTGGTGGGCTATAGTTCATAGGGTCCCAAAGAGTCAGGCACAACTTAGCAACTAAACCACAACCACCACTCCAGCCATTCTAAAATACTTGCCGCATGACAACCCCAGGCACTCTCTAACCTGTAAGCCCTTACATATTTCTTAGTCTTGGAAGATAATTCCTGTATCTCTGAACGCTTTCACTTGGTAATACTTATTCATCCGTAAATTCCAGCTTTGATGCTACTTGGTGCAATAAATGTTTGTTAAGCACATAATATGTGCCAAGTGTTGTGCCAGAGGTTAAACTTAGAGACCCTGATCAACATTTCCAAGATGGGTTAATTATCTTCCTCTTGTGAAACTACCTTTATTATAGCATGTATCACATTATACTAATATATTGCCTGCTTGTATGTATGTATCTCCCCTAGACTGTCTCCCTGATTTACTGAAGATATTTCTAGTGTATGACATGGGTACATAGTGTCATAAATTAATATTGTCGATAGACTAAGTGAATACTAGCTATTATTGGAAAGAAGAGTGAAGAAGCTGAATCAGCAGTTGAAACAATGGTCTGAACAAGGAGAAAAGAATGGGCTGAAGAAATTAATCCATATCATCAATACCGGAATAAATAGTAATAACTAAAAGTTTAATATACAAAAGGTAGCATTTACTGCACTTTTATTTAGTGCAGGCACTATGCTGTGATCTTTTTGTATGTTATTCTTTAAGATATTTATTTTATTTATTTGGCTGTGCCAGGTCTTTTTTGCAGCATATGGGATCTTTCAGCTGCAGCATGTGAGCTCAGTTGCGGCCTGTGGGACCTAGGTCCTTGCCCAGGGATTGAACTGGGCCCCCTGCATTGGGAGTGTAGAGTCTTAGTCACTGGGCCACCAGGGAAGTCCCTTGTATGTTATCTAATTGAATATTCTCAACTGTCCTGTGAGATAAGGATTGTCAGCAATACCACTTTTAAAATGAGGAAGCCAAGAGTTAGAATAAATAAGTAACACTTAGCAGAGCTTTTCAGCCCTTCAGTGGCAGAGTTTGGACTTGACTTCAATTCATTCAGCTTCAAAGTTGTTCCATTAAGGACCTGGAGATATTAATGACAGCAAAGAAATAATGAAAATGAAGGTAGAAGTTCACTAGACAAATTGGAGGTTAGGATGAGAAGACAGAAGATTCCATTTTAAGACCGTTCAGGGGTAGGCAGTCCATCTAGAGAATGACAAGGTGCAGAAGAGCTGATGTGTGAAGGTACTTACAGGGAAAGCTCACTCACTGGCAGTGAGCAACTTCCAGTCACTCTCAGTGAGATGATGTGTCTAAATTATATTAAAGTTAAAATGCTATGCCAAAATTCTCTCTTTCCAAAAATAAATCTTCCCTGACTCTCCAATTCTTCCTTTGAACTCACATAATCCTGGGTCTAAATTATAAAATAGTATTTAGAACATATGTGTATGTCTTATTTCCCCATGCTACTTATACAATACATTATCTACTTCATCCTTAAACTTTTCTAAAACACCTAGGAATGGTATCTTGCATACACAAGATGCTCAATTTAAAAGGTATTGAATATATTAATTCAGTAAAAATAAAACCCCAAGTATTTTTGAACTTTCAAATGAGAAGTGGCTTTAAGGTCTCCCTTCTGTCAAAAGGCAATTATTTTAAGTGCTGTTTATATTCCTTGAAAATTTGAGAGTCTTTTGAAAAGAATAAGAAATATTACTGATTTTTGAATTATATTATTACATTCCTCAGTTCAGTTTTGACACTGATTGCATGTTAAAGAGATCTCCTAGCTAAACTGGTAGCAATGCAATTTTTTTTCATATAAGACAATAATTTAAAAGTCACAATTTTTTCCACTGAAATGTACCTACAAGTAATCATGGCCATATGATTGATTTATATTAACTTAACAGTCCTATGAATTGGAAGGTTCTACTAGCATTGAAAGATATTAAAGCAAAGAAACCCAAAATATTGTAAGTCCCTATTTTATTTGCTATTTGATTTATTGAGGGGGGATGAAAATGAAGTTTTGATAGATTTCAGTTTATTCCACATTAAAAGGGAAAGTGAGACTAAACTTTCAACTTCCATAAAAATTAATTTTCTTTCAAGAAGGAAACCTCTGGTTTGTGTTGTGATGAAATTAATTATATTTGACTGTTGAATCACTGTTGTCTTGTAATCCTGAACATGCTTCCACTGAATTCAGGAAAGGCTATTTGAGTTCAGTAAAACACCTATAAATGGAGATGAATTTTAAATACTGGCTGTATCTGAGCATATTTTAAATGCTGTGCATTATTACTAAGTTAAAATCCTCTGAGTCAACAGTGACTTAGAAATTAGAATAAGTTGTTGAATCAGAACCTAGGTTACAATGGAAAATCAAGTTCATTTATTTAGTGAGTAGAAATGTGAGTGTTTCAACATGATATACAGAGTCAAATTAGTTAGCAATGATTTTGTTGGCTAATTTGGCAATTCAAATCTTCATTTCCAAGCACCACACTTATATTAGTCTGCTTGGGCTGTCATAACAAATTCCATAGACTGGGTGGTCTAAACAACAGAATCCTATTGTCTCACAGTTCTGGACGCTGAGAAGCCCAAGATCAAGGTGCCAGCCAATTCAGTTTCTGTTGAGAACGCTCTTCCTGGCTTGCCAAAGGCCACCTTCTTTCTGTGTCCTCACATGGCAGAGAGAGCAAGTTCTGGTGTCTCTTCCTCTTCTAGGGTTCCAACCACCTCAGATTAGACCCCACTTTTATTACCTTTTAACCTTTATCACTTTCTCACAGTCCCTATCTCCAAATACAATCATATTGAGGTTCGGGGCTTCAACACACAAATTTGTGGGGAACAAAAACATTCAGTCCATGTCAGCAATTATATTAATTTATTAATTTTATATATATTTCACTGTTCTCTCTAACTACTGGCCTATTTCAGTTCAGTTTAGTTGCTCAGTCGTGTCTGACTCTTTGCGACCCAATGAATCGCAGCACGCCAGGCCTCCCTGTCCATCACCAACTCCAAGAGTTCACTCAGACTCACGTCCATCGAGTCCGTGATGCCATCCAGCCATCTCATCCTCTGTCATCCCCTTCTCCTCCTGACCCCAGTCCCTCCCAGGTTCAGAGTCATCTCCAATGAGTCAACTCTTCGCATGAGGTGGCCAAAGTATTGGAGTTTCAGCTTTAGCATCATTCCCTCCAAAGAAATCCCAGGGCTGATCTCCTTCAGAATGGACTGGTTGGATCTCCTTGCAGTCCAGTGGACTCTCAAGAGTCTTCTCCAACACCACAGTTCAAAAGCATCAATTCTTTGTTGCTCAGCTTTCTTCACAGTCCAACTCTCACATCCATACTTGACCGCAGGAAAAACCATAGCCTTGACTAGACGGACCTTAGTCGGCAAAGTAATGTCTCTGCTTTTGAATATGCTATCTAGGTTGGTCATAACTTTATTTCCAAGGAGTAAGCATCTTTTAATTTCATGGCTGCAATCACCATCTGCAGTGATTTTGGAGCCCAAAAAGATAAAGTCTGACACTGTTTCCACTGTTTCCCCATCTATTTCCCATGACGTGATGGGACCAGATGCCATGATTCAACATTCTCTGAATGTTGAGCTTTAAGCTGACTTTTTTACTCTCCTCTTTCACTTTCATCAAGAAGCTTTTTAGTTCCTCTTCACTTTCTGCCATGAGGGTGTTTTCATCTGCATGTCTGAGGTTATTGATATTTCTCCTGAGAATCTTGATTCCAGCTTGTGTTTCTTCCAGTCCAGCATTTCTCATGATGTACTCTGCATATAAGTTCAATAAGCAGGGTGACAATATACAGCCTTGACGTAGTCCTTTTCCTATTTGGAACCAGTCTGTTGTTCCATGTCCAGTTCTAACTGTTGCTTACTGACCTGCATATAGTTTTCTCAAGAGGCAGGTCAGGTGGTCTGGTATTCCTATCTCTTTCAGAATTTTCCACAGTTTATTGTGATCCACATAGTCAAAGGCTTTGGCATAGTCAATAAAGCAGAAATAGATGTTTTTCTGGAACTCTCTTGCTTTTTCCATGATCCAGCAGATGTTGGCAATTTGATCTCTGGTTCCTCTGCCTTTTCTAAAACCAGCTTGAACATCAAGAAGTTCACGGTTCACGTATTTCTGAAGCCTGGCTTGGAGAATTTTGAGCATTACTTTACTTGCATGTGAGATGAGTGCAATTGTGTGGTAATTTGAGCATTCTTTGGCATTGCCTTTCTTTGGGATTGGAATGAAAACTGACCTTTTCCAGTCCTGTGGCCACTGCTGAGTTTTCCAAATTTGCTGGCATATTGAGTGCAGCACTTTCACAGCATCATCTTTCAGCATTTGAAATAGCTCCACTGGAATTCCATCACCTCCACTAGCTTTGTTCGTAGTGATGCTTTCTAAGGCCCACTTGACTTCACATTCCAGGATGTCTGGCTCTAGGTGAGTGATCACACCATCGTGATTATCTTGGTCATGAAGATCTTTTTTGTACAGTTCTTCTGAGTATTCTTGCCACCTCTTCTTAATATCTTCTGCTTCTGTTAGGTCCATACCATTTCTGTCCTTTATTGAGCCCATCTTTGCATGAAATGTTCCCTTGGTATCTCTAATTTTCTTGAAGAGATCTCTAGTCTTTCCCATTCTGTTCTTTTTCTCTATTTCTTTGCATTGATCGCTGAAGAAGGCTTTCTTATCTCTTCTTGCTATTCTCTGGAACTCTGCATTCAGATGCTTATATCTTTTCTTTTCTCCTTTGCTTTTCGCCTCTCTTCTTTTCACAGCTATTTAAGGCCTCCCCAGACAGCCATTTTGCTTTTTTGCATTTCTTTTCCATGGGGATGATCTTGATCCCTGTCTCCTTTACAATGTCACGAACCTCCGTCCATAGTTCATCAGGCACTCTGTCTCTCAGATCTAGTCCCTTAAATCTATTTCTCACTTCCACTGTATAATCATAAGGGATTTGATTTAGGTCATACCTGAATGGTCTAGCGGTTTTCCCTACTTTCTTCAATTTGAGTCTGAATTTGGTAATAAGGAGTTCATGATCTGAGCCACAGTCAGTTCCTGGTCTTGTTTTTGTTGACTGTATAGAGCTTCTCCATCTTTGGCTGCAAAGAATAGAATCAATCTGATTTCGGTGTTGACCATCTGGTGATGTCCATGTGTAAGTCTTCTCTTGTGTTGTTGGAAGAAGGTGTTTGCTACGACTAGTGCATTTTCTTGGCAAAACTCTATTAGTCTTTGTCCTGCTTCATTCCACATTCCAAGGCCAAATTTGCCTGTTACTCCAGGTGTTTCTTGACTTCCTACTTTTGCACTCCAGTTCCCTATAATGAAAAGGACATCTTTTTTGGGTGTTAGTTCTAAAAGGTCTTGTAGGTCTTCATAGAACCGTTCAACTTCAGCTTCTTCAGCGTTACTGGTTGGGGCATAGACTTGGATTACTGTGCTATTTAATAGTTTGCCTTGGGAACGAACAGAGATCATTCTGTCGTTTTTGAGATTGCACCCAAGTACTGTATTTTGGACTCTTCGGTTGACCATGATGGCTACTCCATTTCTTCTAAGGGACTCCTGCCCACAGTAACTCATCTGAGTTAAATTCACCCATTCCAGTCCATTTTAGTTTGCTGATTCCTAGAATGTGGACGTTCACTCTTGCTATCTCCTGTTTGACCACTTCCAATTTGCCTTGCTTCATGGACCTGACATTTCAGCTTCCGATGCAATATTAAGTTGTACTCCAATAATTTGTATTATACCACTGGTTCTCAATCCTGGCTGCACATCATTATCGTTGTTGTTGATGTCCTGATCATGAGCTGCCCATTTAGGGAAAAAAAGGGGGATTTATGCATTTTATTCAATCATCTTTATCTAAAATGTATTTGAGATACCCACCTGTTTTTTAACTAGCCAAGACCATAAGAGACTACCATAAACAGTTGAGTTATATGCCAACATATTGAACAATCTAGAAGAAATGAATAAACTTCAAAAAACATTTAATCTTCTAAGGCTGAATCAGGAAGAAACAGAAGATCTGAATAGATCTGTTCCTAGTAATAAAATTGAATCAGTAATCAAAAAATTCCCAACAAGCAAAAGTCCAGGACCAGATGGTATCACAGGAAAATTCTATTATGCACTTAAAAAGGAGCTAATGCCTTTTCTTCTCAAACCATTTCCAAAAATGGAAGAGGAAGAATACTTGTGAATTCATTCTATGAGGCCAGCACTACTCTGAGGCCAAAACCAAAGACACTACAAAAAGAAAAATTAAAAGCTAACATCCCTGATGAACATAGATGCTAAAATCCTCAATAAAATATTAGCAAACCAAATTCAACAATACAATTGAAAACATTATGTATCATGGTCAAATGAGATTTATTCCAGGGATACAGTACTGAAAATCAACCATGTAATACATCACATTAACAAAACAAAGAAAAAAATCACAGGGAGATCTCAACAGATGCAGAAAAAAACATTTGATAAAATTCAACATCCATTCATGATAAAAACTCTCACTGAAGTGAGCGTAGAGGGAACATGATAAAGGCCATTTATGACAAACCCACAACTAACATCATGTTCAATGCTAAAAAGTTGAAAGCTTTTCCTCTAAGATTAGGAAGAAGACAAGGATGAACACTCTTGTCACTTCTATTTAACATAGTAATAGAAGTCACAGCCAAAGCAATTAGGCAAAAAAAAAAAAAAAAAGAAGAAGAAAGAAAGAAAGAAAAAGAATCCAAATTGAAAAGCCATGCATAAAAGTTTATTAATCAATAACAAAGGAGACAAGAATATGCAACAGGGAAAATACAGTCTTTTCAATACGTAGTGCTAGGAAAACTGGACAGCTGCATGTAAAAGAATGAAGTCCAGCTCAGTTCTGTCGCTCAGTCATGTCTGACTCTTTGCGACCCCATGGACTGCAGCACACCAGGCTTCCCTGTCCACCACCAACTCCTGGAGCTTGCTCAAACTCATGCCCATTGAGTCGGTGATTGCATTCAACCATCTCATCCTCTTTTGTCCCCTTCTCCTCCTGCCTTCAGTCTTTCCCAACATCAGGATCTTTTCTAAAGAGTCAGTTCTTTGCAAAAGAATGAAACTGGAACAATTTCTCATATCATATACAGAAACAAATTCAAAATGGATGTAAGACCAGAAACCATAAAACTCCTAGAAGAAAATAAAGGCAGAACACTCTTTTTGACATAAGTCATAGCAATATTTTTTGGATCTGTCTTCTCAGGCAAAGGAAACAAGCAACAAATGAACAAATGCTACCTAATTAACCTTAAAAGCTTTGGCACAGCAAAGGAAACCATCAACAAAATAAAAAGACAGGGGGCTTCTCTGTGGCTCAGTGATGAAGAATCCACTTGCCAATGCAGGAGACACAAGTTCAACCTTTGGTCCAGGAAGATCCCATGTGAAACAGAGCAACTAAGCCCAAGTGCCACAGCTACTGAGCCTGTGCTCCAGAGCCCAGGAGCTGCAACTACTAAGCCCATGTGTCACAACTACTGAAGCTCGTGCTAGAGCCTATGCTTCGCAACAAGGGAAGTCCGTGCACCAAAACTGCAGAGTAGCCCCTGCTCAACACAACTAGAGAAAAGCCCATGCATCAACAAAGACCCAACACAGCCAAAAATAAATCAATAAATAGAATTATTTTTAAAAAGTCAAAAATAAACATACAATCTACTGAATGGGAGAAAATATTTGCAATGATATGTCCCATGAGGGGTTAATATCCAAAATATAACAAACAGCTTACACAACACAATATAAAAATTTAAAAAGAGGCAGAAGACCTGAATAGGCATTTTTCTAATTAAGGCACACAGATGGCCAACAAGCACATGAAAAAATGCTCAATATCACTAATCATCAGGAAAATGCAAATCAAAACCACAATGAGACAGCATCTCACAACTCACACCTGTCAGAATGGCTGTCATCAAAGACCAAATGTTAGGGGGGATGTGGAGAAAAGGAAATGCTAGTACATCGTTGGTGGGAATGTAAAGTGGTGCAGCCTCCGTGGAAAACAGTATGGAGGTTCCTCAAAATACTATAAATAGAACTACTATATGATCCAGCAATTCCACTGCTGAGTATATATTCAAAGAAAATAAAAATACTAATTCAAAAAAGTACATGCACCCAATGTTTATTAAAGCACTATTTATAGTAACCAATATATGAAAGCAACCTAAGTGCCTGTGGAGATGAAAGGGTAAAGATGTGGGATATATATATATATCACTTCAGTCGCTCAGTCATGTCCGACTCTTTGCGACGCCATGAATCACAGCATGCCAGTCCTCCCTGTCCAACACCAACTCCCAGAATTCACTCAGACTCGGTCCATCGAGTCAGTGATGCCATCCAGCCATCTCATCCTCTGTCGTCCCCTTCTCCTCCTGCCCCCAATCCCTTCCAGCATCAAAGTCTTTTCCAATGAGTCAACTCTTCACGGGAGATGGCCAAAGTACTGGAGTTTCAGCTTTAGCATCATTCCTTCCAAAGAAATCCCAGGGCTGATCTCCTTCAGAATGGACTGGCTGGATCTCCCTGCAGTCCAAGGGACTCACAAGAGTCTTTTCCAAAACTACAGTTCAAAAGCATCAATTCTTCAGCGCTCAGCCTTCTTCACAGTCCGACTCTCACATCCATACATGACCACAGGAAAAACCATAGCCTTGACTAGATGGACCTTAGTTGGCAAATAATGTCTCTGCTTTTCAATATGCTATCTAGGTTGGTCACAACTTTTCTTCCAAGGAATAAGTGTCTTTTAATTTCATGGCTGCAATCACCATCTGCAGTGATTTTCGAGCCCCCCAAAATAAAGTCTGACACTGTTTCTACTGTTTCCCCATCTATTTCCCATGAAGTGATGGGACCGGATGCCATGATCTTCGTTTTCTGAATGTTGAGCTTTAAGCTAACTTTTTCACTCTCCTCTTTCACTTTCATCAAGAGGCTTTTTAGTTCCTCTTCACTTTCTGCCATGAGGGTGGTGTCATCTGCATATCTCAGATTATTGATATTTCTCCCGGCAATCTTGATTCCAGCTTGTATTTCTTCCAGTCCAGCATTTCTCATGATGTACTCTGCATATAAGTTCAATAAGCAGGGTGACAATATACAGCCTTGATGTACTCCGTTCCTGATTTGGAACCGGTCTGTTGTTCCATGTCCAGTTCTAACTGTTGCTTACTGACCTGCATACAGATTTCTCAAGAGGCAGGTTAGGTGGTCTCGTATTCCCATCTCTTTCAGAATTTTCCACAGTTTATTGTGATCCACACAGTCAAAGGCTTTGGCATAGTCAATAAAGCAGAAGTAGATGTTTTTCTGGAACTCTCTTGCTTTTTCCACGATCCAGCAGATGTTGGCAATTTGATCTCTGGTTCCTCTGCCTTTTCTAAAACCAGCTTGAACATCAAGAAGTTCACAGTTCACGTATTGCTGAAGCCTGGCTTGGAGAATTTTGAGCATTACTTTACTTGCATGTGAGATGAGTGCAATTGTGTCGTAGTTTGAGCATTCTTTGGCATTGCTTTTCTTTGAGATTGGAATGAAAACTGACCTTTTCCAGTCCTGTGGCCACTGCTGAGTTTTCCAAATTTGCTGGCATATTGAGTGCAGCACTTTCACAGCATCATCTTTCAGCATTTGAAATAGCTCCACTGGAATTCCATCACCTCCACTAGCTTTGTTCGTAGTGATGCTTTCTAAGGCCCACTTGACTTCACATTCCAGGATGTCTGGCTCTGGGTCAGTGATCACACCATCATGATTATCTGGGTCATGAAGATCTTTTTTGTATAGTTCTTCTGTATATTCTTGGCACCTCTTCTTAATATCTTCTGCTTCTGTTAGGTCCATACCATTTCTGTCCTTTATTGAGCCCATCTTTGCATGAAATGTTCCCTTGGTATCTCTAATTTTCTTGAAGAGATCTCTAGTCTTTCCCATTCTGTTGTTTCCCTCTATTTCTTTGCATTGATCGCTGAAGAAGGCTTTCTTATCTCTTCTTGCTATTCTCTGGAACTCTGCATTCAGATGCTTATATCTTTTCTTTTCTCCTTTGCTTTTCGCCTCTCTTCTTTTCACAGCTATTTAAGGCCTCCCCAGACAGCCATTTTGCTTTTTTGCATTTCTTTTCCATGGGGATGATCTTGATCCCTGTCTCCTTTACAATGTCACGAACCTCCGTCCATAGTTCATCAGGCACTCTGTCTCTCAGATCTAGTCCCTTAAATCTATTTCTCACTTCCACTGTATAATCATAAGGGATTTGATTTAGGTCATACCTGAATGGTCTAGCGGTTTTCCCTACTTTCTTCAATTTGAGTCTGAATTTGGTAATAAGGAGTTCATGATCTGAGCCACAGTCAGTTCCTGGTCTTGTTTTTGTTGACTGTATAGAGCTTCTCCATCTTTGGCTGCAAAGAATAGAATCAATCTGATTTCGGTGTTGACCATCTGGTGATGTCCATGTGTAAGTCTTCTCTTGTGTTGTTGGAAGAAGGTGTTTGCTACGACTAGTGCATTTTCTTGGCAAAACTCTATTAGTCTTTGTCCTGCTTCATTCCACATTCCAAGGCCAAATTTGCCTGTTACTCCAGGTGTTTCTTGACTTCCTACTTTTGCACTCCAGTTCCCTATATGAAAAGGACCTATTTTTGGGGTGTTAGTTCTTGTAGGTCTTCATAGAACCGTTCAACTTCAGCTTCTTCAGCGTTACTGGTCGGGGCATAGACTTGGATTACTGTGCTATTTAATGGTTTGCCTTGGGAACGAACAGAGATCATTCTGTCATTTTTGAGATTGCATCCAAGTACTGCACTTCAGATTCTTTTGTTGACCATGATGGCTACTCCATTTCTTCTAAGGGATTCCTGCCCGTGGTAGTAGATATAATGATCATCTGAGTTAAATTCACCCATTCCAGTCCATTTTAATTTGCTGATTCCTAGAATGTGGATGTTCACTCTTGCCATCTCTTGTTTGACCACTTCCAATTTGCCTTGATTCATGGACCTGACATTCCAGGTTCCTATGCAATATTGCTCTTTACAGTATTGGACCTTGCTTCTATCACCCATCACATCCACAGCTGGGTATTGTTTTTGCTTTGGCTCCATCCCTTCCTTCTTTCTGGAGTTATTTCTCCACTGATCTCCAGTAGCATATTGGGCACCTACTGACCTGGGGAGTTCCTCTTTCAATATCCTATCATTTTGCCTTTTCATACTGTTCATGGGGTTCTCAAGGCAAGAATACTGAAGTGATTTGCCATTCCCTGCTCCAGTGGAGCACATTCTGTCAGACCTCTCCACCACGACCCAGAGGCTGCGGCGCGACCCGGCGCACTAAGCGCGGGCGGCTGCGTGTGACCTGGCGCACTAAGCGCGGGCGGCTGCCTGCAAGACCAGGGGCGGTGGCCCTGAGGAGCCACCCCGCGCCTGAGGCCAGGGGCGGCGGCTGGGAGGAGCAACCCGAGGAGTGGTGGCTGTGCGGGCGCAGGAGGGCCTAGAGGAGTCATCCCACGTTGAAGGTCAGGAAGGGCGGCAGTAAGGAGATACCCCTCATCCAAGGTAAGGAGCTGCAGCTGCACTTTGCTGGAGCAGCCATGAAGAGATACCCCACGCCCAAGGTAAGAGAAACCCAAGTAAGATGGTAGGTGTTGCAAGAGGGCATCAGAAGGCAGATACACTGAAACCATACTCACAGAAAACTAGTCAATCTAATCACACTAGGACCACAGCCTTGTCTAACTCAATATATATATATATATATATATATATATATATATATATATATATATATGTATGTGGGATACATTTACACACATATATATACACACACTGGAGAGGGCACTGTCACCCCACTCCAGTACTCTTGCCTGGAGAATCCCATGGACGGAGGAGCCTGGTAGGCTGCAGTCCAAGGGGTCACTAAGAGTCAGACATGACTGAGTGACTTCTCACTTTCACTTCTCACTTTCATGCATTGGAGAATGAAATGGCAACCCACTTCGGTGTTCTTGCCTGGAGAATCCCAGGGATGGGGAAGCCCTATGGGGTCACACAGAGTCGGACACGACTGAAGCGACTTGGCATCAGCAGCAGCATATACAGGCACAATGGAATATTTTTCGTCCCCCCCCCCCCAAATAATAAAATCTTGCTGTTTGCAACAACATGGATGGTCCTTGAGGTGTTTTGGTTACTGAAATAATTCAAAGAAAGAAAATATTGTTTGTTTTCATTTACGTGTGGAATCTAAAAATCTAAACAAATGAACAAACAGAACAGAGACAGACTCACAGATACCAAGAACAAACTAATGGTTACAGAGGGGAAGGGGTAGGGGAATGGCAAAACAGGTGAAAGGTATTAAGAGGTCTGAACAACTAATATAACATAAATAGGTTATAAGGATGTAATGTACAGCACAGAGAATATAGTCAGTATTTCATAATAACTTTAGATAGTGCATAATCGATAAAAATACTGGATCATTATGTTGTACACCTGGAACTAATACAACTGGAAGTCAACTATACTTCAATAATTTTTTTAAACATTTACTAAAATTGTCATTTCTAATTATCTTAAGTTTATACTTGGAAAGCATTGTGGTCACTTAACATAATTACACAAGATGACTATTCAATTGGATATTTCAAAAGAGCTCTTATATATTAGCTGTAAAAAATAATAATAACCTAGTGGTTACCCTGCAGCTTTCAATTTAAATTTGGTCTCAGGAATTCTAGTAGTAATAATAATAACAAACTTTCTTAATAAACATAAATGTCAATTTTTACAAATTTCCCTCGGAGAAATGCTCAGATATATTGTATTTCCTTGTGCATACAAGTTCCATGGATATGCTGGTATACCACAACAGAAAGTATTCTAATAACTTTGTACAAAATAATATACTCATTCCAGTATCCTTGCCTGGGAAATCCCATGGACAGGAGCAGCCTGTCAGGCTATGGTCCATGGGGGTCACAAAAGTGTCAGACATGATTTAGTGACTAAACAACAAAATGTACAACTAAATCATTTTTCTGTACACCTGGAACTAACAACATTGTAGATCAAATATACTCCAATGTAAAATAAATAAAAGAAAAAATATATGCTAATATACAATATAAATATTAGGCTAACAATAACTATTACATTTAGATATAATTGACAAATTAGTCTTTACAAGGAACTTGCTACTAAAACTCCAGTATATTTCATTAAGTATAATTTTTAATCTCTTTAAAGTTACAAAGTTCTTTGATATTTGATTAAAAGCTCTAGAATTTTCTTTCCGGGAAAAAAACCCCACATTTACACATTTACAACCATATTTGGAATATACTCTTTTTTTTATTTTTTAAAAATTTTACTTTACAATACTGTATTGGTTTTGCCATACATTGATGTGAATCCGCCATGGGTGTACATGAGTTCCCAAACCTGAATCCCCCCTCCTGCTTCCCTCCCCATATCATCTCTCTGGGTCATTCCAGTGTACCAGCCCGAAGCATCATGTATCCTGTATTGAACCTAGACTGGCGATTCATTTCTTACATGATAGTATACATGTTTCAATGCCATTCTCCCAAATCATCCCACCCTCTCGCTCTGGAATATACTCTTTTGAAGTCATCTACTGTGAAGCTTTTTCATGAATTCCCAGTTAAAAAGCACTTTCCTAGTTTATTTAGAAGGTATCTTAACTGTCAGAAATTCAGTTTCCAAATCAGTTTCAGGGACATGAACAAAATACAACAATCTGTGCAGCTAAGTCTAATTTTAAAAAGATAATTGTGGAAGAGAAAAAAATCTTGATAATTAAAGAGGCCTTTTAATCGATCTCATGGATGCTAGAGGCTGGAAGTCCATGTAACCCTCCGGTTTCACATGACTGCCTGCCACTGAGGTTTGCCTTAGAAAATCGTCCTCAACTCATTCCTACTTTCACCTTCTTTTACCAGGGATAACATTTCAATTAAAAAACAACCAGGTGATAAATACCTTTTGGTCATACCCTTTTCCTATTTATTCACTTTGTGAAAAGCTTAAGCAGATGTGATTTGTTTGCTTCTTTCTCTCCAGAATATTTTTTATTTTTCCATCCTATGATTTAGTAATAACCTTATATCATGTATCAAAAATTAATTATTTATGCATTCATTTAACAGATACTTACTGAGCTCTTACTATGTGTTTCAGTTCAGTTCAGTTGCTCAGTCGTGTCGGACTCTTGCGACCCCATGGACCACACCATGCCAGTCCTCCCTGTCCATCACCAACTCCTGGAGTTTACCCAAACTCCTGTCCATCGAGTCAGTGATGCCATCCAACCAACTCATCATCTGTCATCCCCTTATCCTCCTGCCATCAATCTTTCCCAGCATCAGGGTCTTTTCAAATGAGTCAGCTCTTCGCATCAGGTGGCCAAAGTATTGGAGTTTCCACTTCAACATCAGTCCGTCCGGTCCTGAGGAGATCAAGACTGATCTCCTTTAGGATGGACTGGTTGGACCTCCTTGCAGTCCAAGGGACTCTCAAGAGTCTTCTCCAACACCACAGTTCAAAAGCATCAATTCTTCAGCACTCAGCTTTCTTTAGAGTCAAACTCTCACATCCATACACGACTACTGGAACAACCATAGCCTTGACTAGACAGACCTTTGTTGACAAAGTAATGTCTCTGCTTTTTAAAATGCTGTCTAGGTTGGTCTGGAGAAGGCAATGGCACCTCACTCCAGCACTCTTGCCTGGAAAATCCCATGGACGAAGGAGCCTGGTGAGCTACAGTCCATGGGGTCGCTAAGAGTCGGACATGACTGAGTGACTTCCCTTTCACTTTTCACTTTCATGCATTGGAGAGGGAAATGGCAACCTACTCCAGTGTTCTTGCTTGGAGAATGCCAGGGACGGGGGAGCCTGGTGGGCCTCTGTCTATGGAGTCACACAGTGTTGGACATGACTGAAGCGACTTAGCAGCAGCAGCAGCAGCAGCTAGGTTGGTCATAACTTTCCTTCCAAGGAGTAAGCGTCTTAATTTCATGGCTGCAGTCACCATCTGTAGTGATTTTGGAGCCCTCCCAAAATAAAGTCAGCCATTGTTTCCACTGTTTCCCCATCTATTTGCCATGAAGTGATGGGACCAGATGCCATGATCACAGTTTTCTGAATGTTGAGCTTTAAGCCAACTTTTCACTCTCCTCTTTCACTTTCATCAAGAGGCTCTTTAGTTCTTCTTCACTTTCTGCCATAAGAGTGGTGTCATCTGCATATCTGAGGTTATTGATATTTCTCCCAGCAATCTGGATTCCAGCTTATGCTTCACCCAGCCCAGTGTTTCTCATGATGTACTCTGCGTATAAGTTAAATAAGCAGGGTGACAATATACAGCCTTGATGTACTCCATTCCTGATTTGGAACCAGTCTGTTGTTCCATGTCCAGTTCTAACTGTTGCTTCCTGACCTGCATACAGGTTTCTCAAGAGGCAGGTCAAATGGTCTGGTATTCCCATCTCCTTCAGAATTTTCCACAGTTTATTGTGATCCACACAGTCAGACTTTGGCATAGT
This sequence comes from Budorcas taxicolor, assembly GCF_023091745.1. Classification (NCBI taxonomy): domain Eukaryota; kingdom Metazoa; phylum Chordata; class Mammalia; order Artiodactyla; family Bovidae; genus Budorcas; species Budorcas taxicolor. The sequence continues at coordinate 25,522,053 of NC_068917.1, read as the reverse complement.
CAATAAAGCAGAAGTAGATGTTTTTCTGGAACTCTCTTGCTTTTTCCATGATCTAGCAGATGTTGGCAATTTGATCTCTGGTTCCTCTGCCTTTTCTAAAACCAGCTTGAACATCTGGAATTTCACAGTTCACGTATTGCCGAAGCCTGGCTTGGAGAATTTTGAGCACTACTTTACTAGCGTGTTCAGTTCAGTTCAGTTCACTTCAGTTCATTCACTCAGTTGTGTCTGACTCTTTAAGACTCCATGAATTGCAGCATGCCAGGCCTCCCTGTCCATCACCAACTCCCAGAGTTCACTCAGACTCGCATCCATCGAGTCAGTGATGCCATCCAGCCATCTCATCCTCTGTTGTCCCCTTCTCCTCCTTCCCCCAATCCCTCCCAGCATCAGAGTCTTTTCCAATGAGTCAACTCTTTGCATGAGGTGGCCAAAGTACTGGAGTTTCAGCTTTAGCATCATTCCTTCCAAAGAAATCCCAGGGCTGATCTCCTTCAGAATGGACTGGTTGGATCTCCTTGCAGCCCAAGGGATTCTCAAGAGTCTTCTCCAACACCACAGTTCAAAAGCATCACTTCTTCGGTGCTCTGCCTTCTTCACAGTCCAACTCTCACATCCATACATGACCACTGGAAAAACCATAGCCTTGACTAGACAGACCTTAGTCTGCAAAGTAATGTCTCTGCTTTTGAATATGCTATCTGGGTTGGTCATAACTTTTCTTCCAAGGAGTAAGCGTCTTTTAATTTCATGACTGCAGTCACCATCTGCAGTGATTTTCAAGCCCCCAAAAATAAAGTCTGACAGTGTTTCCACTGTTTCCCCATCTGTTTCCCATGAAGTGATGGGACCAGATGCCATGATCTTCATTTTGTGAATGTTGAGCTTTAAGCCAACTTTTTCACTCTCCTCTTTCACTTTCATCAAGAGGCTTTTTAGCTCCTCTTCTGCCATAAGGGTGGTGTCATCTGCATATCTGAGGTTATTGATATTTCTCCCGGCAATCTTGATTCCAGCTTGTATTAGATGAGCACAATTGTGCAGTAGTCTGAGCATTCTTTGGCATTGCCTTTCTTTGGGATTGGAATGAAAACTGACCTTTTCCAGTTCTGTGGCCACTGCTGTTTTCCAAATTTGCTGGCATATTGAGTGCAGCATTTTGATCATATCCTCTTTTAGGATTTGAAATAGCTCCACTGGAATTCCATCACCTCCACTAGGTTTGTTGTAGTGATGCTTCCCAAGGCCCACTTGACTTCACATTCCAGGATGTCTGGCTCTAGGTGAGTGATCACAGCATTGTGGTTATTTGGGTCATGAAGATCTTTTTTGTGCAGTACTTCTGTGTATTCTTGCCACCTCTTCTTTATATATATATATGTTTAGCATATGCTGTAATGTGGGATCCAATGAGGAAAATCACAATTCCTGCCCTCATTGAGCTGACAGTCTAGTCAGAGAGACAAACTATAGTCAAAGAGAATAGCATAATAATTACAAGAGTCATAGTGCTATGCAGGAAAGGTACATGGAGCTACAAAAGGCCATAATTGTAGTATTGGATGAGTCAGGAGGTCAGAAAAAGAGCTGAATGTGTTGCAATTTAAGAAAGAGTGAGAGTTAACCAGGTGAGTGAGAGTAGAAAAGCACTCCTATGCAAACACCCATGTCTTCTTTGTCTGAACTTGCTCCTGCCTTACTCGATTTGGTCTGTGCTAGGATATTTATATCATGCTCAAACAATCTGTGTTAAGGCCCCATGTGGTGGGGTCCAGCCCCGGTGGATCCAGGGTAATTCGAAGGAGAGACAGAATCAGCGTCCTAGGAAAAAACTTATTTAATTACAGATATAGAGAGAGATTAGAAACAGATAGTGTAGTAGGAAATATTAGTGGAGAAAAAGAGGCTGAATAACTTGGTTTACGTGTGATACCAATAAAATTCCAAGACAAGGAATTTGCACCATCTACGTTGGGCTACCGGTGCCACTTGAATATCGGAAGGTGCCCCTCCTTGGGCTCCTTCTCGCGTGGAACTTAAAAGCCGAGGCAGGTATGTAGATGTGGAGAGCACCCACACTCCAGATGGGAATTCAGCCAGAAAAACGGGGAGCAGGAAAGAATGACACGGGGGAACCAGTCTTTCCAGAAACTGATCCGATTTCTTTATTTTTTAGGTTTGCTTATATACCTTTTGTTACACATACAGACAAATTGAAATTTTAAAGTCACGCAGGGGACAGCAGTCCTGACCTTTATCAAAATCAGGTGCTTCACATAAATGTATAAAAAAAGGTCTTAGGGGTTTTACATCATCTTATGGCCATGAGGCCTGCTGACATTTTATGATCCTTTCTTTCTGATAACCAAAAAACTTATTTTTTCCAAGGGTGTTTTTTCTTAAACCAGGCACCACCCTCTGAAGGTAGCAGATAAAGTTGCATTCCTATAGGGTGAGGGTGTAGTGGGTTACAACTAAGAAAGGAATTTATTTAACCTAAGGTTAACATGATTAATCTTAAATGTTAATACTTATTTATCCTATATGCTAGTTATATTCATTATAAGGGCAGGGAATATGGAGCAAACATCAGCCCAACAAATGAAAGCCCTTCACCAATGTTTCCCTTAAGATCTATTTAGTCTTAAGATAGTGATAAAGTTACATTTTGCATAGCAAGGACACAGTGATTTATAAAAAAGTACAGTGATCTATAACAAAAGAGAAAATTCATTAACTCAAAAGGTCTAGTATTGCTAACATAAAAAACTACTCTATTTCCTTTTCTATATTCCAAATACATTAATATATTCCCAGGTGCCTAAGGATATGGAGGCCTGGTGGCAATCATTGACTCAACAATGAGAAAAGCCCTATGCTAATTAAGATTTTCAAAATACTCCAGACTCTCTGTGCTGTTTATGGTTGAGAGGTAGTAAACAATCATGTGCGTAGTGGCAGGAGTATGGATAATCCTGTCACACAAACTAGTCTGCCAGCAGAGAGGTTTGACCTGAGACACCCTTGTCACACCCAGGGCAGGAAATATGGAGACTTAGCGGCAATTATTGGCACCACAAATGAAAAACCCTTCACCAATATAATTCCTAACCAACCCACTATACTAATACTTTCTAACTTCCCGAAAGAATCTTCCTTTAGTAAGTCTAAAACATCTCGTGCCTCTCACGGTTGGGAGGCTGTAAACAATCACATGTGGCCGGACGAACCTGTACAGGCAGGCTAGATAACCTTCAGAGGAGTTTGTAAGTTGAAACACTCTTGTCACACCCAGGAATTTTTATTAACTGGAGCTGTAGGTTAACTGCTTCTCCGAGAGAGGAAATGGGGGTCAGCCCCCTGTAAAGTCAGAGGTATAGGTGACAGCATAAAACAGCAAAGTAGATAGACTCTGGTTTTTGGGGTAGATGCTCGGGAACAGGGGGTTACCTGAGGCTCGATCCCGCCTTCGCATATGCCGAAGCCTCCTTCCTCATGACCTTTGCCATGGGCGGAGTTCCTCACACTGGCTCCTGGCACCCATGGCTATAGCAAACTAATTGAATGTATCAGTTCAGTTCAGTTTGGTCACTCAGTTGTGTCTGACTCTTTGCGACCCCATGAATTGCATCATGCCAGGCCTCCCTGTCCATCACCAACTCCCGGAGTTCACCCAAACTCATGTGCATCAAGTCAGTGATGCCATCCAGCCACCGCATCCTCTGTTGTCCCCTTCTCTTCCTGCCCCCAATCCCTCCCAGCATCAGAGTCTTTTCCAATGAATCAAGTTTTCACATGAGATGGCCAAAGTACTGGAATTTCAGCTTTAGCATCATTCCTTCCAATGAACACCCAGGACCGATCTTCTTTAAAATGAACTAGTTGGATCTCTTTGCAGTCCAAGGGACTCTCAAGAGTCTTCTCCAACACCACAGTTCAAAAGCATCAATTCTTCGGCGCTCAGGTTTCTGGACAGTCCAACTCTCACATCCATACAAAACCACTGGAAAAACCATAGCCTTGACTAGATGGACCTTTGTTGGCAAAGTAATGTCTCTGCTTTTCAATATGCTATCTAGGTTGGTCATAACTTTCCTTCCAAGGAGTAAGCTTCTTAATTTCATGGCTGCAGTCACCATCTGCAGTGATTTTGGAGCCCTCCCAAAATAAAGTCTGACACTGTTTCCACTGTTTCCCCATCCATTTCCCATGAAGTGTGGGACCAGATGCCATGATCTTCGTTTTCTGAATGTTGAGCTTTAAGCCAACTTTTCAGTCTCCTCTTTCACTTTAATCAAGAGGCTCTTTAGTTCTTCTTCACTTTCTGCCATAAGAATGTTGTCATCTGCATATCTGAGGTTACTGATATTTCTCCCGGCAAACTTGATTCCAGCTTGTGCTTCTTCCAGCCCAGCGTTTCTCATGATGTACTCTGCATAGAAGTTAAATAAGCAGGGTGACAATATACAGCCTTGACGTACTCCTTTTCCTGTTTGGAACCAGTCTGTTGTTCCATGTCCAGTTCTAACTGTTGCTTCCTGACCTGCATATAGGTTTCTCAAGAGGCAGGTCAGGTGGAGTAAGTATAATTCATATTGCTCTTGCAAATACATACTTTTTCATTCAGAGACTTGGAGCCTCAAGATTTTTTGAGGACAGAAAGATTTCCTCTCCTTCTGCATCTAGATATATAGATAGTCTGGCTACAAGGAGGAACTTTGGATCTGAACATGAGAAGAGACGACTACTAGCAGCTGTCAAATCACACAATCATTCTTTCTCAGGTCTTGGTGTTTTCGTTAGGATAATCTATATAGGAACAATTTTGCAAATATCTTTATCAGATAACTCTAAAGAAGATGTATAAAGTGTAGTGGATGTAAGTAGTGGTGATAATTTTAGTAGTAGTGGTAGTATTCTTTTCTAAAACCCCATCCTGCTCAATGTTTTCCATAAGTTGATTAAATGGAAGCCACAGAGCTTCTGCTATCTGGCAAGGGCTAGGAGTGGGGAGGAGGTTTTAACTTTAAGGCAAGGTATATGAGTCTGTAGAGAAAGCATCCATTTTATTGGCTTTCAAATAGAAAAAAAGCCATTGTCTGTGTGTGTTTGGGGGAGGGACTGTTCAGGAAAAAGAGCTAGACTCAGGGATCTCAAACCTAGGCTCTGTAACAACCTAGAGGGGTGGAATGGGGAGGAAGGAGGGAGGGATGCTCAGGTGGGAGGGGGTGTATATATACCTATGACTGATTCATGTTGATGTTTGGCAGAAACCAACACACTATTCCAAAGCAATTATCCTTCAATTAAAAATAAATAAATTTATAAAAAACACCTACAGCTAGGAATCTGCAGAGCATTTTAAAGAAAAAGCAAAACTTATTGGAAAAAAAAATCACGTAAAAACATTTAAGATATACTTGGAACAAATTTAATTCTTAGGTCAAGGTTTGACCAAAACACATATCTGAGCACAGATGAAATTGAGTGAGGCAAGAGCAAGTTAGGACACAGAAGAAGATCCTTGCGGGGCCAGCACAGAATCTCTTCCTTATGCAGATTATCCTGGGTGCCCGGGAGTGAAGAGTCATCATCCCAGCACCCAGCTTGCATTCTTAGTGTGCAGAACAGTTATAGGGTCTCATCTCAAAACACGGTTTCAGACATTCCCAGAAAGTCCTTTCTTGCCTGTGTAAACTCATGAGTAGATGCAAACCTACAAAAAGATCCTGCGGCTCGGTAAATCCTTTCTGACTATTGTCTAAAACTGGGATGTCAAGATTGAACATGATCAGTGAATTCTGCAGAGAAGGCAATGGCACCTCACTCCAGTACTCTTGCCTGGAAAATCCCATGGATGGAGGAGCCTGGTAGGCTGCGGTCCATGGGGTCGCTAAGAGTCGGACATGACTGAGCGACTTCACTTTCACTTTTCACTTCCATGCATTGGAGAAGGAAATGGCAACCCACTCCAGTGTTCTTGCCTGGAGAATCCCAAGGACGGGGGAGCCTGGTGGACTGCCGTCTATGGGGTCAGACAGAGTCGGACACGACTGAAGTGACTTAGCAGCAGCAGCAGCAGTCAATTCTGTCGCTCAACTGAATTCTGTATTGATTTCTGTTTTGTGTTCCCTTATACCACATCTTGTTAATCCTCATGTTCTCAACAAAACTTCTAGAGTAAGTTACGTATTTAAAGCCAAAGCAAATTGGAACGGTTTTGACCAAGCCAGCCTCTCGCAATGTTTACCGATACATCGCTTTCTAACCTGTATACAGCACTGCCTCCCTCACTAATGGGCTTAATGTAAACTCAACCCAATGGTCTATGTTGAGCTGTTTCACGTTCCAGCTGAACAATGCTCCCCTTTAAGAAGCATCAGAGAACCAAAACTGCTAGATGAGACCTGACTCAACTTGTTTCTCTATTGTAGCCTATGATTAAAGCATTTTTTCACCTTCTTCCCCCAACCCCCACCCTCTTCTAATCCTCTATCCGGCTGATTCATAACAGCTGTTAAATAACTAGACATTTAGGTAAAGGCAAACTGAACCTATAAATCAATGTGTGTGATATAATAACCAACTCTTTCCGGCACAGCTTGCCTTGGTTTGCTTTCTTTTATGCTGATTTCAGCTGCAGCATATGTATGAAGGGGTTCAGCACAATTGTAAATACTAATCTCCAGGCTGCTAATGTCATCATAGAAATGGATATAAGTAAATGAAACTCACAGTACATTCCCAGACATATGATGGGAAATTCTGAAGATATATGCTTCCTCCAAGCTGTTGCAATCCTCCTGAGTGTGAGTATATGCTAGGATTGCCTCGTTTGTAAACGACAGAAGCCAATATCAGCTAGTTTCAGCAGGGTAGGGAGTTGACAATGGTACAGAATGTCTCATCAACCCAGCGGCAGGGATGTAGAGGGGCCTCAGAAGAAGACTGACACTAGAACCTAGCAAGCCATAAAGATTTTCTTTCTAGTTCATCTCTCTTTTTAAAATTTTATTTGTTTATTTTTGGCTGTGCTGTGTCTTGGGAGCTGCGCAGGCTTTTCCCTAGTTGCAGAGAGCAGGGTCTACTCTCTAGTTGTGATGTGTGGGCTTCTCACTGTGGTGGCTTCTCTTGTTACAGAGCATAGCCTCTAGAACACAAAGGCTTCAGTAGTTGCGGCTTCCAGGCTCTCGAGCACAGGCTCAATAGTTGTGGCTCATGGGCTTAGTTGCTCCGTGGATCTTCCCAGATCAGGGATAGAACTGTGTCTCCTGCATTGGCAGACAGATTCTTTACTGCTGAACCACCAGGGAAGCCCTCCCTTTCATCTCTTTTAGTCCATCTGTTCATTTTTTTTCCCTCTGCCTTGACTAGGTTCCTCTGTGTGACAGATACTGGCTGGTTGTTCAGCAAATTCATTTTCCTTTTCTTCTGGGGACACATCTAGACCACATTTTCCATTAGATGTAGACATGTACTCAGTTCTGGCCTTCACTGTGAAGCCTGATCCATGAAAAGTTCCTTGTAATTCTCTAGTCTCTCTTTCTCTTCCTCTGCTGGCAGAATGAAGAAGACTGAGACCTTAGAGCAAAGTGATGGCCACGGGATAAACGGAGCTCGAGTCCTGAATTACTGCATGCCTGTCCCTCCTGCTATTAATGACATACCCCTCACCCCCACCCAACTACCATGGACTCAATGTGTCTGAGAAATGACGTTCTGTCCTATTAAATTCTATTGCATTCTGTTAAGCTATTGCGATTTGTAATTCATCTTTTATAGCAGTTAGTATCACTCATGGAGAAGGCAATGGCACCCCACTCCAGTACTCTTGCCTGGAAAATCCCATGGATGGAGGAGCCTGGTAGACTGCAGTCCATGGGGTCGCTAAGAGTCGGAGATGACTGAGCAACTTCACTTTCACTTTTCACTTTCATGCATTGGAGAAGGAAATGGCAACCCACTCCAGTGCTCTTGCTTGGAGAATCCCAGGGACGGGGGAGCCTGGTGGGCTGTCATCTATGGGGTTGCACAGAGTCGGACATGACTGAAGCGACTTAGCTGCAGTAGCAGCAGCAGCAGTATCACTCAAAGTCTCCTTTCCTATTTTGGAAAATTCCCAACCTGCAGCTTCAGAGCATATATCTTACAAATACAGCCCCTAAATAAGGGTAAGTCTTTTCTCCATTGGTCTTATTTTCAGGAATCAGACTGATTGAACCAATGGGTCAAGACCTACCCTTGATGCAGTCAACTGTAATGAGGGAAGTGAAGTTGTCACATGCAAAATGGCCACTAGAGGGTTCACCAGGTGAAGAGAATAAAACCAAGACAGATCCGAGTTCCTCTTCCAGCTCTGCTGCTAACTCGTTGGATAGTGTTTGTTAATTAACACACTTAGCTGTTCTGGACATCAGTCCCCACATATCAAAATGAGAGATTTAGACTGTCATCTCCAAAGTCTTTTGCAACTTCATAACCCATAAAGCTTCCTATTATGCCTAGAAAACAACTCAACTCTTAAACAACAAAATGAGAGTTTCCTTGAATTTTCTCGTCCTTGGCATAGAGATGCCCCAAATATCACAGGACCTTTATGCTGTTCCCAGACACCCTATTTGGTGTCTAACATAATGTAAATATTATACCCTGAATACTCATTGGAAGGACTGATGCTGAAGCTAAAGCTCCAATACTTAGGCCACCTGATGCAAAGAGCTGACTCATTGGAAAAGACCCTGATGCTGGTAAAGATTGAAGGCAGGAGGAGAAGGACAACAGAGGATGAGATGGTTGGATGCCAACACCAACTCAACGGACATGAGTTTGAGCAAGCTCCAGGAGTTGGTGATAGACACGGAAGCCTGGCATGCTGCAGTCCATGGGGTCGCAAAGAGTCAGACACAACTGCGTGAATGAACTGAACTGAACCATGTAATAATTACCTTACAGAGTCATTGTAAGGATTTTTTTAAATTCACATTTATATGGCTCTAGTACTAAATGAATGCTTAAAAATGAACTTATCTCCTTATACTGCAATTATTTGTCTGTCTATCCACTAGAGTTTAAGCACCTAAATATCAGACTTCCACTTTTATTGGCCTTCCTGTCATTAAGACACTAGCCCAGGGTCTAGTACATAATATCTGTCTAATAAATGTTATTAAATGAGTAAATAAATAATTGGTATTATATGGAATATTTAGTTGGTCTTATAAAAATATAAACTTTTCTTTCATATTAAAGTATTTCTCTCTATTACAGTCCTTCAATTGATTACTGCTTATTAAGGATATCTCCTCTTTTGCCAGAAGTGCATTTCTTTATGAATAGCCTAAGGTATGACATCCTTAGGTCTCAGGGTTTCTAGTATGTGGCTATTCTTAGAATTATTTGGGGATCTGGGGAGCTGTTTAAATACACTGATGCCTAGGTCCCATCCAGACTTACTGAATTGGAATCTTGTGGGTAGATCCCAGGCGTCAAGGTATTTTTAATGTTCCCCAGTATAGCATCCAGGGCTAAGAACCTCTATTCTGGCCTATCTGTTCATGCTGCAGCCATGTATGAAGTATATGTGTTTTTCACTTTTGTAACTTGGATTTTTCACTCCTCTACTTGTTCAACGTGGTGTATTAGGCACTACATTAGTCAGAATTACCCAGAGAAACAGAACCAGCCAGAGATGTATATGAGAGATTGATCAAATTAGCTCATGTGATTGTGGAGGCTGGCAAGTCCAAAATCTGCAGGGTAGGCTGCAGACTGAAGACACAGGGAAGAGCTGAAGTTTGAGTCCAAAGACAGTCTGCTGGCAGAGTTCCTCTTCTCAGGAGATTAGTGTCTTTCAGTTAAGCCTTTCAACTAATTGGATGAGTCCCAACAATATTATGGAAGGTGATCTGTTTTCTCAAAGTCTGCAGATTTAAATTTTTACCTCACCTAAAAATACCTTCTTAGAGAAACATCTAGAATAGTGTTTGACTAAATATCCAAGTACCATAGCCTAGCCAAGTTGGCATATAAAATTAACTATCAAGGGCACTTAGAATGTCAATTTTTGCCATTTCCTTTGCTAGTTAAAAGCAATTTCCAGTGACTCCCTGGTGCCCCCACAGGGCTTGCTTTACAAAAATCAGTTTTCTTTATGGTGGAGATTATGGCTGCTGCTCTGGAAGAAGCAAGAGAAGCAAACCTGAAGTGGAAGGGTTAAAAGTCTAACTCACAAGCCCAACTTGAAGGGTGGCCCAGAGGATCCTACATCAACTGTCTTTGTCTGCCAGAGCTCTCCTATTTCATACTTGACTCCCTGTGAATGTTTCTTAGAAAACTGAGCTACTATGTCTGTCAAGTGAATATGCACATTCGTCTGTTCTTATGGGAATTACATCCAGGAAATCTAGATTAATCCCAGATCAAAACTGCCAGTGTAACCAACAGATTCTCCACTGAAAATAGACACAACAGCTATGTCAACATGCAGTTGTCCTTTCCAAAAATTTTGATTCCAGAATTTGAACCTATTCCAACTCCCTAAGTAAAGGTATATAGGGTATTTTCCTCACTTGGATACATGAAAATCCACTTTCGCTTTAAAATCTCTTTATAATTTCACCTAGGATTGCAAAGTTGAAATTATTTTAGAAAAGTACCATTGTTAAGCAGTGCAATCTTTTTCATCTAGATTGGATTGTCAGAATGTCAAAGGATCAGATCTCTAGAATTATTGAAAATATGCCTGACTTATTTGACCCCAAGCATTTCAAAACAGACTTTGTATAAAATGTTTGCAAAACATGTCTTGTAGCCAATACTGTTTTCATGCCAAAAACTCAAATTGGAATACAGTTTTAGAATGAAGTAGAGTTTTAAAATAGTCAAAAATTTCTAGTTAACCTTCAATTTCTATATCTTTCATATTAAGTATCTGTATCACTGATTAAATTAGATGATTTATAGATTGATTAGTCCTATGAAATTTTAAGTGAATCTTTGAATGATAATTTCTGGTTTATGTGTATGTTAAATCATGCATCATCTTTATAATTAAGCTAAATTACCAATAGCGTATTATTAATAATCCTACATTAAAAAAATAATTACTGGTGTCAAAATTATTAAAAGTAATACTATCCAAATCATCCCAACAGCTTCTATTGCTAAAGGGGTGTGCAGTGCCTACTCCAAACTAAAAGGATCCTCCTTTTTCCTGATTGACTAAAACTACACTTAAAATATCAAATCATATCCCTTTTTCACAAAATGAAAGTTTCGTATGGCCTGTCTTAGTTCAAAGTGAATTAAAATTAGGCATGTTTTGAAAGTCATCACTAGATTTGAGGGCAAGCAGAGTAAGTTGATAGATTATGAAACTATTGATTCCTCGGAAGAGTACTGCAAACCATGCAGTTGGAAATATAAAATTACTTATAACAAGTTTTCTCACACGACCTTAGAGTTGTGTATTCATATAGGGGTGGATTAGAGCATAATATCTCAAGAAATTTGTGAGATACATGGCAAATAATTTGTTACTATGACAAGAACCAGAAAAATAAGCCATCAGTTCAGTTCAGTCGCTCAGTCGTGTCCAACTCTTTGTGACCCCATGAATCGCAGCATGCCAGGCTTCCCTGTCCATCACCATCTCCTGGAGTTCACTCAAGCTCACGTCCATCGAGTCAGTGATGCCATCCAGCCATCTCATCCTCTGTTGTCCCCTTTTTCTCCTGTCCCCAATCCCTCCCAGCATCAGAGTCTTTTCCAATGAGTCAACTCTTCACATGAGGTGGCCAACGTACTGGAGTTTCAGCTTTAGCATCACTCCTTCCAAAGAAATCCCAGGGCTGATCTCCTTCAGAATGGACTGGTTGGATCTCCTTGCAGTCCAAGGGACTCTCAAGAGTCTTCTCCAACACCACAGTTCAAAAGCATCAATTCTTCGGCACTCAGCTTTCTTGACAGTCGAACTCTCACATCCATACATGACCACTGGAAAAACCATAGCCTTGACTAGATGGACCTTTGTTGGCAAAGTAATATCTCTGCTTTTGAATATGCTATCTAGGTTGGTCATAACTTTCCTTCCAAGGAGTAAGCGTCTTTTAATTTCATGGCTGCAGTCACCATCTGCAGTGATGTTGGAGTCCCCCCAAAATAAAGTCTGACACTGTTTCCACTGTTTCCCCATCTATTTCCCATGAAGTGATGGGACCAGATGCCATGATCTTCGTTTTCTGAATGTTGAGCTTTAAGCCAACTTTTTCACTCTCCTCTTTCACTTTCATCAAGAGGCTTTTGAGTTCCTCTTCACTTTCTGCCATAAGGGTGGTGTCATCTGCATATCTGAGGTTATTGATATTTCTCCCCACAGTCTTGATTCCAGCTTGTGCTTCTTCCAGCCCGACGTTTTTCATGATGTACTCTGCATAGAAGTTAAATAAGCAGGGTGACAATATACAGCCTTGACAGACTCCTTTTCCTATTTGGAACCAGTCTGTTTCCATGTCCAGTTCTAGCTATATGACTTGTGAAATTCTACCCTCCCTTCTGTCTGCTCCCAGTTCAAAAGAGAAAGATTTCCTGCTCCTTGAATCAGCTTTCAGAACCTCTGCCCTTTTGTTGTACAGAATGCAAGTAAAGGAAGGACTTAAAAATTAGTAATAATAGAAGCAAGAGAAGCAATGTTGACCTCTGTGATAAAGAGCTGATACAGAAAGCAGAGAGGAAAGGAATTAAAAAATTAATCAGACTGGTTTGTTTTATAAATCAAAAACTTGTGAGAGTTTTCGAGGGCACTAGGAAAGGAAAGATAATTAGGAATATCTGGAGATGCTTTTGGAAAAAATTGAAAGTAACAGAAGATGAGGAAAAAGGATTTATTTTAAGCATATATCCTGTGGTTCATGGATGTCGACTCTTTGGTATTTTTAAGAGAAGTAAAGATTTAAATTATTTCTCAATTATTTTGAATGCCAGACTGATGTTTCTCTGAATAATTCCATGCAGAGAAGGAGCCACAGGGAGACTTAGCTTTATTTAGGTTACATTACTAACTAGTAATGTACATATTTTTTAATAGACTGAATTAACACTACTTTTATTCAGTTGTATGTCTCATGAGTGGGGAAAAAGAGGTAAGTTACAAAGTTAAAACTCTCTTGCCAAAAACAACACAGTCCATAATGATCAGCCTGGTATTGATATACGGTTATTAGATGTGGCAGCATCAATATACGAGAATCTGCCTGCAGTGTGGAAGACCTGAATTTGATTTCTGGGTTGGGAAGATCCCCTGGAGAAGGGAAAGGCTAACCACTCCAGTATTCTGGCCTAGAGAATTCTATGGACTGTATAGTCCATGGGATCCCAAAGAGTCAGACACAACCGAGCAACTTTCACTTTCAGAAAGCTTATACATTTTAATTAAAAAAAAATGTTACTCTCATGTTGTTTTTATCTTATTGATGGAGGTTTCTCACAGCTGATGTCAGAGTCAGAATTAGAACTTAAAATTAAAAAATAATTCAGTATACTTCACCACAGCATTTTACCAGTTTTAAAAAATCAACAAAAACTTAGTACCACTAACACTTCCTTCATTATCTTTTTATTCACCAGATATGCAGATATGTTAATGGAAAATATTTTTTCATAGTAGACAACTATTTTTATTGACCTATTAAGTTACCATCAATCTTTCTTATGTTAAACAATAACATTTTTTGATTAAATAAGAGTAGTCTTATTCCTTAGTATTTAAAAAGTACTCCACAGACCAGCAGCACAGGAATCTCCTGGGAGCTTTTGGAAATGTAGGATCTAAGACTCTGCCCCAGATATATTGAATTGGAATCTACATTTCACTTGATCTCCAGGTAACTTGCAACCATACTAGACTTTGAGAAGCACTGTTCCAATTCATAGATGTTCTTCAAGTGAAATCAGTGACCATCTGTATTAGGATTACCTAGAACGCTTATAAAATATACACTTCCTGGATTCTTTCTGAGATCTAGTGGGGCCTTTGAGAACAAATTCTTAATAATATTCTATGTGGTTGTGATGCACATGAAAGCTTGAGGAAGAAAGTACTGGGCATTTTCGTGTATCAGTGTTTTGACCCATGTATTTATATTCAGCTCTAAGCCAGTAGCTACATGTTTATTGGGTCTGCTGTGCTTACAGGATTGGTTGCACTTCATCAGTGCTTACTAGGCTTCCCAGGGGGCGCTAGAGGTAAAGAACCTGTCTGCGATGCAAGAGATGTAAAAGACTCCAGTTCGATCCCTGGGTCGGGAAGATTCCCTGGAGGAGGAAATGGCAACCCACTCCAGTATTGTTGCCTGGAGAATCTCATGGACAGAGGAACCTGGCAGGCTACAAAGATCGCAAAGAGTCGGACACGACTGAAGCGACTGAGCACGCACAGTGCTTATTGGTTCCTCCATCCTTTCTGAGCCACCTAAGGCATAATTGGAAAACTCTCTCTGGCCCGGTCTTAATGGCTTTTCCCATATCTCTATTCAGCTACTGGGGCAAAGAGGGTTTTGTACATCTCGAGGGTAAAAAGTCCTTCCCAGAACTACCTGGGAGGCTAACTGTAGCTGATTCCTGAGGGTCTTTTACAGGAAGACATTCTTTTACTTCCAAAATACACTTTATTTATTTATTTTTGATTACTCTTTTTTTTTCATTACAGTCACATGAATCAGCCATGGGTATACATGTGTTCCCCATCCTGACCCTCCCTCCCACCTCCCGCCCCATCCCATCCCTGAGGGTCATCCCAGTGCACCAGCCATGAGCACCCTGTCTTACGCATTGAACCTAGACTGGTGATCTGTTTCATATATGATAATGCATATGTTTCAATGCTATTCTCTCAAATCATCCCACCCTCACCTTCTCCCACAGAGTCCAAAAGACTGTTCTATCCAAAATACACTTTAAATTCATAATATAGTACTAAAGGCTTTCAAGGTTTTCTTTAAGGGAAAGGGCAATGCAAGAGAATCTCCAGTACCTGCTTCCAGTGTCTTCTCTGCCACCTATAAGTTATTGGCCTTAGGCAGATTACTTAACCATTTGAGCCTCCTTGCAGCACCTGTGAAATGAGGATAATGATACTTGCCTGAAGGTTGGGCACTGTTCCAGACTGTCCCTTGAGATCCTTTCCAACTTTGAGATCCATGATTCCATTATTCCATCAAACCAACATATATCACAGTAACCACCGTTTTGTGTTTCTGCACTCTTGGATTCTTTCATCACTTTTCCCTCCAATCTGTCATCTTCTTGAAGTCACCCATGTATACCTCTCCATTACAACTATTTTAATAAAAATGAATTTAGAACATTCTTATCAGAGAAACTGACTTTCACCAGAAGTTTAACATTTAAGATAATTAATCTGTCAGAGTTAAAACACCATGTCTGTTAATTATGTGTTTAAGTGGATGCAGGTGAAATGAATGGGTGTGGATAAAGAGACATACTTGAGAAATTTAATAGTTGCCACTTAATTTAACTACTCTGAGCTCATCTAAGATGCATGAGAACAAAATAGTAAGGTGGAGCCTTGAAGGTTTCACCTGCAGTAGAAACAACTCAGCAAACACATCAATGAATGCAAAATCTGTAAAATTTGATGAACCATAGAAGCTTACAAATTGAACAGAAAATTACTTTAAATTCCTGCCCATCAAAAGTGACTTAATCTCATCTATGTTTTCTGAGTTTATCAGAGTTAAAAAAAAAAAAAACCCTCTGTTTTCATAGCTTCTAACAATTTCCTAAGTACAGTAGAAGGACAAGGTGCTTGTTGAACTACAGTGTGATTTGAATAAGAGACCACTTCTACTCTGAAGCACTCTTGTTAAACATTTCCTGAATGCTGCACTTAAGCAGCTGTCATGGTGCTCTACTTACAAAAGACTTGGTTATACTGGTTTCTGTTATATTTGTACCTTGATTCATAGATAAATGGCTATACGATGTATTGATTAAGAACAGAAGTGTTGAAATCAGGCAGACCAGGATTTGAATACTGGCTGAGTTACCAGTTTCATAACATTGAGCAAATATCTTGTTTTCTCTCCTGCAATCGTGTTAATAATACCTTCCTTCGAAGAATGCTAGGGATTAAAGGAAATAAATTTACTTTCAAATAGATTTATGCAATCATTTATTTGTTCATTCATTTTGTCAGCAAATGTTTACTATATGCCTTCTATATGTCTACTAGATGACAGGAGGGACGAATTTCTGATAGTCAGCAGAAAATTAGCCAGACGAGCCACTGCCTTCAATGAGATGATATTCTAGTTGCCTGTCACAAATCCTGTCTCACAGTAATCACTGAACAGTTGATGGTGATGATGACTATTTTTATTGTTAAAAGCATATTGTGAAAGTGAAAGTGTTAGTTACTCAGTCGTGTCCAACTCTTCATGACCGCATGGACTGTAGCCCGCCAGGCTCCTCGGTCCACAGAATTCTCCAGGCAAGATTACAGGAGTGGGTTGCCATTCCCTTCTTCAGAGGATTTTCCCAACCCAGGGATCGAACCTGGATCTCCTGCATAGCAGGCAGATTCTTTACCATCTGAGCCACCAGGGAAGCCCCTAAAAGCATATTACTTTTATCGGGAAGCCCCTAAAAGCATATTACTTTTATCCAAAATTAAATATTAAACCCAAAATACCATTAAACATTGAAAATGCACAGCAATAAATAAGTACATTGCCTGCTCTTGACATCTCCCATACACATGTGCAGCTTTTCCAAACTCAGTTCCTATGTGAAGGGACTAAAACCTTGAGGTACAGCCAAGATGCCTGAATCTGCATCAAAAGAAAAAATGTTAAGTGAGCTTTAAAACTCAAGTTATATTGAAACTGCCCAGAAGAGAAGTATAGGGTGAGGCTTCAGAGCATGAACTCTATAGACATGTTATTAGGTTTGAATCCCAATTCTGACACTTGCTAGCTTAATGACTTTGGATAAGTTACTTAATCTATCTCTGCTTTAATTTTCTCATATATAATGTAGCACTAATAATACTTGCTACCTCAAATAGTTGCTGTGGATAGTAAATGAGTAAATCCATGAAAATCCTTTTCAATAGTGCCTGGCACAAGGGAGGATAAACAATGTTGAGCAATGTCATTATTATTATTATTAATGTCACAAAGCACTTATCATTGGCATATGTATGATAATGCCAGTTAGAGAGAAATGTGATATGAGGTAACTAAAATGAACTTCCCTTGGATGGTACAGGAGGAATAATTCAAACCCTGTACATATATCTATGTTTGGTTACCCTCTGCTATATTTTTCAAATTGTTAATTTGAATGTTAATATATGTTATATGGAAAAAAAAGACTATTGGATATCAATATGAGTTAGGAAAAAGAGAGTTCCATAATCCATAACTTTAGAAGGATTAGACAGCTTTCAAAATAAAACAGCTTTCTTACTGCAGGACTTCTCAGAGCCCTGGGTATGCTAATATGCAAGATCATTTCCAAAGGAAAATACATTATTTCCCAAAATTACTTTACCGAAGTTTTGAAGATTCATTGTTAAAAGAAATAAAGTTTGAGAAACAGTGATATAGATAGGAGGGAGATTTATCTTTGAAGAGACATAAAGCATCATCCTTAATTTAGTCAACTGTTAAAAGAAAAAAAAAAAAAGGTGATTTGAAACTGGTCAGAGGGAAAATAGAGAAGGCAGAATGGTCAATGGTGTGCTAAAGCCAGCTCATACTGTCTTATGAGACTCAAAGATTAAATTTTCAGGAATATTGAGAGCCAATTTTTAAACAGAGCCAGTATTTTTTCAGCTTTATTAATGTATTATTGACCACAAGATATTTAAAGTATACAATGTGATGATTTGACATACGCATACACTGTGAAAAGATTCCCCCCATTAAGTTAGTGAACATACCCATTATCTACCATGTTTGTTTTTTCTGTGAGACTATTAAATTCTAATCTCTTATATGATTTCTCTGTTGTATACTTTCAGTTATGCAATACAGTGCTATCTACTATAGTCATCCTGTTTTACACTAGATCCTGAGACCTTATTCGTAGTATAACTACGGTTTGGTTTTCCTATTTCCCCCACTCCTCAGCCACTGGCAATTACTTTTCTACTCCAAACAGAGCCATTATTTAAAAATAAACTATATAAACTTACAAATAAATATGTAAAACTGAAAATGAACATCATAAGTATCCAAAAGTAATCACTTCCTAGATATTTTACTGCATGTGTTTTTTATCATCTGTGCCCTTGAGGTCATGTACATCTATTGCATCTGTATAGCAGAAACACTGCATAGTGGTGTGGCATCCCACATCTCTTTCCAACCCTGTCCAGTGACGTAATCTTGGTAGGTTGAAATAAGTCTCGATGAGGGTGTTTGAACCATAGAATTGGATAAATGCTATGGATCAGAGCTTGATTTATTGTTTTGTAGATTTTCTAGACTTAAGGACGCTATGGAGAAAATGTTAACAATGCAGATTAAACTTAAAGAAGAAAAGCTATGGCAAACCTAGATGGTGTATTAAAAAGGAGAGACATCACTTTGCTAACAAAGGTCCATAGAGTCAAAATTATGGGTTTTCTGGTGGTCATGTATGGATGTGAAACTTGTACCATAAAGAAGGCTGAGCGCTGAAAAACTGATGCTTTTGAACTGTGGTGCTGGAGGACTCTTGAGAGTCCTTGGACAGCAAGGAGATCAAACCAGTCAATCCTAAAGAAAATCAACCCTTACTATTCATTGGAAGCACTGATGCTGAATCAGAAGCTCCAATAATTTGGCCACGTAATGTGAAGAACCAGCTCACTGGAAAAGACCCTGATGCTGGGAAAGATTGAAGGCAGGAGGAGAAAGCGGTAACAGAGGATGAGGTGGTTGGATGGCATCACTGACTCAATGGACATGAGTTTGAGCAGACTCTAGGAGATAGTGAAGGACAGGGAAGCTTGGCATGCTGCGGTTCACTGGGTCACAGAGAGTCAGAGACAACTTAGTGACTTAACAATAAACTTAAAAGTGTGTCAGGTCTGTGGTAGTTACACTGTCAATAAGACAAAGTTAAGAAAATTATCTTTCAGTATTCAAAAAATATTATCTAATTCAGCAATGCAGTCACCAGAATCATTTATGGACCAATGAGTGAGTTTCCAATACTGGAGATGTAAGAGACACGGGTTTGATCCCAGGGTCGGGAAGATCCCCTGGAAAAGGGCATGGCAGCCCACTGCAGTATTCTTGCCTAGAGAATACCATGGACAGTGGAGCCTGGCAGGCTACAGTCCATAGAGTCGCAAAGAGTTGGACAAACGGAAGCAACTTAGCACACATGCACACCCAAGTGAGTTTCCAACATACATCATCACTTTCTCACTTTTATCTTGCCCATTAACATAAATGAATAAGCCTTGTTTTGTTAATGTGGTATCTCATGTTGGTTGATTTGCACGTATTGAATTGTGTGGAGTATTCTCATGATTATTTATATTTCTGTGATAAGCATATTTTGGATTCAATAATAGGGACCTACAAAGTCTATAGATTAAAAAACTAACTTGAAAATACTAACCTGGAATATTCATTCTGAAGTGAACCTGAGAGATCCTCAGACCCATTGCAAATTTTGACTAAACTCACATTATAATTCCATTATGTGCCTTTATTTTATCTTCAGGAAGATTAATGGATATCAGCAATTTATTATACTCTATTCTTTTGCTTAGGTCTAAAAGTTTTTCTAATAAAAGAGATTGAAAGACATTAAATATTTCATAGAGGGGGTGCATTAAATTGTTTTTAGCCATACTTGTCTGCCTTATTAAGTTTGGTCTTTGGACAGACAGCTATCAGCTCATTTTGGAGCTGAAATTTAATAACAATTAACATTGGATAAAAGTCTGCATACTTGCATAGTTTCAAACCTTTTTTGTACTCAGTTCAGTTCAGTTGTTCAGTTTCAGTTCAGTTCAGTTCAGTTCAGTTCAGTCGCTCAGTTGTGTCCGACTCTGCAATCCCATGAATTGCAGCACACTAGGCCTCCCTGTCCATCACCAACTCCCAGAGTTCACCTAAACTCATGTCCATCAAGTCGGTGATGCCATCCAGCCATCTCATCTTCTGTCGTCCCCTTCTCCTCCTGCCCTCAATCCCTCCCAGCATCAGTCTTTTCCAATGAGTCAGCTCTTCATATGCGTGGCCAAAGTATTGGAGTTTCAGCTTTAGCATCAGTCCTTCTAATGAACACCCAGGACCGATCTCCTTTAGAATGAACTGGTTGGATCTCTTTGCAGTCCAAGGGACTCTCAAGAGTCTTCTCCAACACCACAGTTCAAAAGCATCAATTCTTCGGCGCTCAGGTTTCTTCACAGTCCAACTCTCACATCCATACATGACCACTGGAAAAACCATAGCCTTGACTAGACAGACCTTAGTCGGCAAAGTAATGTCTCTGCTTTTGGATATGCTATCTGGGCTGGTCATAACTTTCCTTCCAAGGAGTAAGCGTCTTTTAATTTCATGGCTGCAGTCACCATCTGCAGTGATTTTGGAGCCCCCCAAAATAAAGTCTGACACTGTTTCCACTGCTTCCCCATCTGTTTCCCATGAAGTGATGGGACCAGATCATGTCCAACTCTGCAACCCCATGGATTGCAGCACGCCAGGCTTCCCTGTCCACCACCAACTCCCAGAACTTGCTCAAACTCATGTCCATTGAGCCAATGATGCCATCCAACCATCTCATCCTCTGTTGTGCCCTTCTTCTGCCTTCAATCTGTCCCAGTATCAGGGTCTTTTCTAATGAGTCAGTTCTTTGCATCAGGTTTTTGAACTAGCTGCAAGAATTTACAACATTCTTTCCACTTCTTATCATCCCCTCCAATCAAACACTCATTTGCTCACTTTTTCCTCACCCAGATATCTTATGGACTTACATCAATGCTCAGGTTTCAGACACCACAGGGGACCTCACAAAATGTAAGCCCACAATAATTATTATAACTTAAAGTTTTATTGACGTGTAATTTAACTGTGGGGAAGTTTGTCATTTGTCTTCCTCCATCTTTCCAACCACCTACCACCAATACTTCAACACTCTCCTGTTTTAATATCTCATGCATTTTCACCACTGATAATCTTCCTATGAAACGTGTAGTAATGTTTCACCTAACACTTCTCCCAACTTTTATTTTATTCTAATATAACATGATGAGATAAAATTTTTGCATTCTCTCAACAGCTTCCACAGCCCTGTACCCAAACTCTCATATCTATGGAAAATTTAAATTGGTGTTAAAAATCACCCAGTCTGTTGTTTTCAAAAGTATGTAGACAGATTATTATTAGGCATTGGCATAAAATGGATTGCTTTACGTCATGAATTCTGAGCACTTTTAATGTGCTAATAGAGTTGTTTTTTTTTTTAAGATTAAGGAACACAGCATTTTCCAAATGCATATGATCATGGAAATGTTTTTTCTAGAACACTCTTTAGACTCTTGAGTTCCATGGAATATGACTTGAATTAATTCCATCCTTATACTGCAGAAGGGGAAAATAGGACCTATAGAGAAGAGGCAACTTGCCCAGAGTCCCTCAGATACAGTCCTTCAGGTAAAATGAAGATTTACATGGTACACTAGGACCTTTGAGTTCTCATACTCAGGTTTTCAATATCTTTATGTGGGTCCAGCCACATTTCTTTTTTGGTTCTTATAATAATCAATAGACTGTATTAGCTAGTAAATCAAATATGGATGAGACTAGAGGTAACAGTCATTCTGAAAACTTATGGTTACCAAGGAGGGAAGAGAAGGGTTGGACAAACTGGAGATTGGGGTTGACATATATACACTACTATGTACAAAATAGATAACTACTAACAATCTTCTGTATAGCACAGGGAACTCTACTCAATGATGGTGACCTAAGTGGGAAGGAAATCTAAAAAAGAGTGCATAAATGTATTCGTATGACTGATTCACTTTGCTGTAGCAGAAACTAACACAATATTGTAAAGCAACTAGATTCCAATTTTTAAAAAGGCAAAACTCCTCCCAAGGTGTGAACCCATGAGATCAGACACGTTGTGTGCATCCAAACTACAATGACAGAACAAGAATAGATAGACATCCCCGTTCCAAAAGGAGGAAATTGGAAAGAAGGAATGTGCGTCCCAAGGAGGTTCAAAACCCAGCCAGGCAAATTTCATAAGATCTTAAGGCTGGACAATAATTCCCTTTGGCTTAACGCTCTTTGCAGGCCCATTGCAGAAGCTCTCTCACTTTCCAAACCCACTGGGGTGGTGGTTTTGCCCCCAAAGCTCTGCTGGGCAGGGTTCAGCCCCACAGCTCTGAAAGGCCCCACTTTGGGCAGAAGTTATCTGGCCTGTTGAAAGCAAGGTGATGACCTCCCTTTTTGAGACCAAAAAGGCAATCCAGATGATCTCTGCATCATCTTTGGGATCAGTCTTCCTCCTTGTCTTCAAGAATAGCACATGTTTGCAGCCAAACAGCTCTATGGTCCTGTCCTATAAAAACCTAGGGATCTGATAAACTTCTTAATTCTTTCTTATCTCTTTCCTCTTCAGTTCCAACTGGCCATTTTCCTGCTCAGGTGGCTGATTAAGTGCAGGGTTCATACCTACATCCTTTATCAAAGGGATGCTTCAGTTCAGTTCAGTTCAGTCACTCAGTCGTGACCAACTCTTTGTGACCCCATGAATTGCAGCACACCAGGCCTCCCTGTCCATCACCAGCTCCTGGAGTTCACCTAAGCTCATGTCCATTGAGTTGGTGATGCCATCCAGCCTTCTCATCCTCGGTCGTCCCCTTCTCCTTCTGCCCCCAATCCCTCCCAGCATCAGAGTCTTTTCCAATGAGTCAACTGTTCGCATGAGGTGGCCAAAGTACTGGAGTTTCAGCTTTAGCATCAGTCCTTCCAATGAACACCCAGGACTGGTCTCCTTTAGGATGGACTGGTCTCCTTTAGGATGGACTGGTTGGATCTCCTTGCAGTCCAAGGGACTCTCAAGAGTCTTCTCCAACACCACAGTTCAAAAGCATCAATTCTTCAGTGCTCAGCTTTCTTCATAGTCCAACTTTCACATCCATACATGACCACTGGAAAAACCATAGCCTTGACTAGATGGACCTTTGTTGGCAAAGTAATGTCTCTGCTTTTGAATATGCTATCTCAGTTGGTCATAACTTTCCTTCCAAGGAGTAAGTGTCTCTTAATTTCATGGCTGCAGTCACCATCTGCCGTGATTTTGGAGCCCAAAAAAATAAAGTCTGACATTGCCACATCCTTAGCATTCCCTTCTGAATATACTTTCTCTCTCTTTTTTGCAATATGAATAGACTGAGAATTTTCCAAGTCTCAAAGTTCTAGTTCATTTTTGCTTAATAATTCTATCTTCAAGTCATGTCTCTCTTCCCAAATTTTACTATAATCAGTCAGGTGGAGTCAAGTTGCACCTTCAAAATTTTTTAGAAATCACTTCCAAAAAACAGTAGAACATGAACACAGTTCTGCCAAGTTCTGTGCCACTTTATAATAAAGATCTGCTTTTCTCCATTGTCCAATAATGTGCTTCTTATTTCTACCTGAGGCCTCATCAAAAGGCTTTTACTTTATTTACCTTATTTTACCTTTTACCTTGTTACCTCCTATTTCTACCAAAATTCTGTTTATGATTACTTAGGTACACTCTAAGGATTGAGGCTTTGTCTACAACTCTCCATTTTTCTTTCTGAACTCTCACCAGAATAGTACTTAATGGTCCACTCGCAGCAATGTAGGCTTTTCCTAACCCCTACCCATTTAGCCAGTTCCAAAATCACTTCCACCTTTTACATATTTGTTATAGCAGCACCACAACCTCTTGGTACTGACTGCTGTCTCAGTTCAGGCTGCTATAATAAAATTCCATAAAATGGTGACATTAACAACAGGTACTTATTTCCCATAGTTCTCGGGGCCAAAAGTCCAAGAGCATGGACGGATTCTGGTGAGAGTTTTCTCCTGGCTTGTACACTGCTGACTTCTTGTCATATCCTCATATGGTGGATAACACAGAGAGAGAGAGACAGGAAGCAAGGTGTCTCATTTGCTTCATCCATGAAGTGCACATATCTTTTAGATCATATTTTTCCATTTTTGTCTGGGCAAATTAACTCACTATAGACATAAGATACAAGAAATTTAGCAATAACAAAAGACATTTGACACATTTCATTAAAAGTGAAAGTGTTAGTCATCCAGTCGTGTCCGACTCTTTGTGACTCTATGGACTGTAGCCTGACAGGCTCCTCTCTCCGTGGAATTCTCCAGGCAAGAATACCGAGGTAGATTGTCATTCCCTTCTCCAGGGGATCTTCCTGACCCAGGGATCAAACCTGGGTTTCCTGCACTACAGGCAGATTCTTTACCGTCTGAGCCACTAAGCAAGGCCACGTTTCGCTGAGTACCACCAATATACTAGGCATTGTATTAGGCCCTGGGGCTAAAACCGCAAACCATACACAATCCTTGGCATCATGGAATTTACTGTCTTATAAGTTCTACCCACTAGTGAACAGGCAATAATGCAGTATAAGTATAGGATGATACGACACTGTAGATGAGAGACAAGTAACCCAGATTTGAACGGGAGGAGGACTAGGACTATGTCTCAGAGGAAGTACTATTTAAGACCCTAAAAGATGTGTAGGACTTGGGTGAAGGTGAAAAGGTTCAGCAAAAGGGGTTCTAAACTAGAACATCTTCAAAGCTATGAGATTAAAAAGAACTTGACATGTTTGAGGAATTGATAGCATCTGAAGTATAAAGGGTAAGAGACTAGGTTAGAGTGACAATGCTGCTATATCACAAAAGACCGTGAGAGCCACGTTAAGGATTCAGGGCGTTACACTGATGGACTGGGAGCCACTGACAGGTTTTAACAAGTGCTGAGTGCAGAGTTGAGAAGTGATACGAGGGAGTCAAAGACCAGCTGGAAGGCTGTTGCAGTCATCCCAGGAAGAGATAATGACAACTATGCTACTGCTACTGCCGCTAAGTCGCTTCAGTCATGTCTGACACTGTGCAACCCCAGAGACGGCAGCCCACCAGGCTCCCCGTCCCTGGGATTCTCCAGGCAAGAACACTGGAGCGGGTTGCCATTTCCTTCTCCAACGCATGAAAGTGAAAAGTGAAAGTGAAGTCACTCAGTCGTGTCCGACTCTTCGCGACCCCATGGACTGCAGCCCACCAGGCTCCTCTGTCCATGCGATTTTCCAGGCAAGAGTCCTGGAGTGGGCTCCATCGCCTTCTCCAGACAACTATGCTAAGAGAATAGCAAAGTGAACAGGGAGAAGCAGGGAGAGTTTCTGAGGTAGATTAACAGGATTTGGTGGCTGGTATGTTGGAAGAGGTAAGACAAAGCAAGGCGAGGATGAACTGGGTAGATGATGAACCATTCACAGAATAAGGATCCCAGGGGAAGAGAACTTTTGAAAAATGGGAGATAAGACTATATTAATAGATATGTTAAGAGGAGACTGTTTCTTAATATATTTTTAAAGTTAGCATTCTATATAAAAATGCAAAATGTATATTGAAAAAGTGTATCTCTGTCATACTGTCATATTATTGTCTTACATCAGTAAGGAATATACTAGTAGAGAATCCCTTTTACACAATTTAGTACAATTTGGAAATAATCTTTTACTCCTTTCCTAGAAACATAAATTATTTCTAATCCTCAACTACTACTATATTGTCCGAGCTCTCCTGGTTTTACATATATTTTTGACATAATAAAAGAGAAACTGACAGTCCAAAGTTATCAGACAGAAACAAATATAAATTGGAAGGTACAGACGGACTAAAATTTAAAGGCATTGTGTGCTTTTGATTCATACTTCCAGAATGCTTTGTGCGCTTTTAAAAATATTTTTCTAACAGTTGGTAAAAATACTCCACGTGGAATACAAACAATTGTAGCAGCTGGTGTTTACAGCAAACGACAAGGCTGAATTAAACAATTATTATCTCCATTTCAGGATGGCTTGTAAAAACAATTAAGTTTTAAGAAGGCATTGACTTTTAAAGGAGGTCTAGCTGAATTTGTGTTCCTATCAGAGCTATAGTATTAACCTTGAGATCAAAATAGAATACTGCTAACATGCAAAAGTGACCTCAAAAAATCATGCAAAAGTTTACACAGCTTGTAGCAAATCATATTCTGATAATAAATTACAAACTCAACTTGCTAGCTAAATTGGCAAAAGTCTCAGGAATTTTTATGTAAGAACTCTAGAAAATTCCTAGTTTTGAAAATCAGTAAGAATTCTTACCCTTTATAATCAAGGAAGGATACCATAAACAACAGAGATTCATTTTAAAAACAAAAAAACCACATACCAAGTTAAGTAACTGCTTCTTCATTTATCATAATTGTGTTTTGCTTATTTGCCCCCATTTTTAATTTAAATAGCATCTCATAGTATTTATTATCTTTTTAAACTGAAAGTGGTGGGAAAATAATAAAGAAAGGAATTCATATTCACTTCCTTCTGAATTGAATGGGACATGTGCTCCAGATATATGAGGAATCTTGCTGAATGGTGGAAAATGTATTTTGCTGATAAAAACACCACAGAAGTATTCAGGCACAAGATGCTGAATGGCATGCAGTTTTACATCAGCAGATATAGCTACTTCTCTAGTCCTATGACATGTGTGTAGCTCATCCATGCATGTTTACAATTAGTTGGCAATCAGAACTTAATTGCGGGTTCGAAGCTATTAAAGAACAACCAAAGCAGCCAGGTATATAAGATGTAGAAAGAAGGAAAAAGGATTGCAGTTATCCTCTACTTGCTGCTACTTCTTCCTCTTAGCCATTTGCTAATTTATAGCTCAGGGCACCAAAGTCACCAAAAATAGTGTTCTAAAGCCTGCGGCAGTCTCACTGATCAGAGAGATGATAAATCAGAGTTCAGAACTTCAAGACAGACACTGTTTAAGGGACTAATATTCTGAAGAAAGGCTTCCTGGTAGCTCAGAGGTAAAGAATCTGCCTGCCAATGCAGGAGATGCAGGAGACGTGAGTTTGATCCCTGGGTTGGGAAGATCCCTTGGAGAAGGAAATGGCAATCCACTCCAGTTTGCTTGCCTGAGAAATCCCATGTACAGAGGAGCCTGATGGGCTATAGTCCATGGGGTCACAAAGGAGTCAGACACAAAACACAACTAAGCAACAACACATTCTGAAGAAAAGAAAGCCTAACATTTTGAATGCATTTCACCCCTAAAACATTTGCCAGTCCCTAAGCTGTGCACTGGTGATTGAGAGACAAAAACTGAAGTTCATATCCTATTAAGGAGATAGAGCCTAGTAAATACTCTGGATTTCATTTAATATCCTTAAAGTCTTAGATCCTAGGACCAAATATAAATTATAAACATGCTAGTTTTCACAAGTCCTGAGACGTAACTTCAAATCAATTCAGTCCCTGATTGAATCAAGGTATCTTATTGGTACTGTATTTATTTTATTTATTTTATTTTTTTTTTTTGTATTTATTTTAATTGGAGGCTAATTACTTTACAATATTGTAGTGGTTTTTGCCATACATTGACATGAATCAGCCATGGGTGTACATGTGTCCCCCATCCTGAACCCTCTTCCCACCTCCCTCCCCATCCCATCCCTCAGGGTTGTCCCAGTGCACCGCCCCTGAGCGCCCTGTCTCAGGCATCAAACCGGACTGGCGATCTATATCACATATGGTAATATACATGTTTCAATGCTGTTCTCTCAAATCATCCCACCCTCGCCTTCTCCCACAGAGTCCAAAAGTCTGTTCTTTACATCTGTGTCTCTTTTGCTATCTCGCATATAGGGTCATCGTTACCATCTTTCTAAATTCCATATATATGTGTTAGTATACTGTATTGGTGTTTCTCTTTCTGACTTACTTCACTCTGTATAATAGGCTTCAGTTTCATCCACCTCATTAGAACTGATTCAAACGCATTTTTTAATAGCTGAGTGATATTCCATTGTGTATATGTATCACAGCTTTCTTATCCATTCATCTGCTGATGGACATTAAAATTTTTTTGGAGAAAATTAATATATCCTAAAGTTATGCAGAGTATATCATGAGAAATGCTGGGCTAGAAGAAGCACGAGCTGGAATCAAGATTGCTGGGAGAAATATCAATAACCTCAGATATGCAGATGACACCACCCTTATGGCAGAAGAGGAACTAGAAAGCCTTTTGATGAAAGTGAAAGAGGAGAGTGAAAAAGTTGGCTTAAAGCTCAACATTCAGAAAACGAAGATCATGGCATCTGGTCCCATCACTTCATGGCAAATAGATGGGGAAACAATGGAAACAGTGCCAGACCTTATTTTTGGGGGGCTCCAAAATCACTGCAGATGGTGACTGCAGCCAGGAAATTAAAAGACGCTTATTCCTTGGAAGGAAAGTTATGACCAACCTAGATAGCATATTAAAAAGCAGAGATATTACTTTGTCAACAAAGGTCTGTCTAGTCAAGGCTATGGTTTTTCCAGTCATCATGTATGGATGTGACAGTTGGACTGTGAAGAAAGCTGAGCACTGAAGAATTGATGCTTTTGAACTGTGGTGTTGGAGAAGACTCTTGAGAGTCCCTTGGACTGCAAGGAGATCCAACCCACCCATCCTAAAAGAGACCAGTCCTGCGTGTTCACTGGAAGGACTGATGCTGAGGCCAAAACTCCAATACTTTGGCCACCTCACGCGAAGAGTTGACTCATTGGAAAAGTCTCTGATGCTGGAAGGGATTGAAGGCAGGAGGAGAAGGGGATGACAGAGGATAAGATGGCTGGATGGCATCACCGACTTGATGGACATGAGTTTGGGTGAACTCTGGGAGTTGGTGATGGACCGGGAGGCCTGGTGTGTTGTGATTCACGGGGTTGCAAAGAGTCGGACACTACTGAGTGACTGAACTGAACTGAACTGAAAGTTTTTCATAGACAGTATCCAATATTCAATATTAAATCAACTGGCATACATGTACAAAGGATCAAATAATTAAAGGCCATAAACAAAAATAGACAATGTCAACAAATCAAAAATCAAGATTCTGAAATGATCAAACACAAACTTTAAAATAGCCATGATTAATATTTTTAATAAAAGAGGTTTAAAAAAAGACGTAGAATTTCACCAGAGAACCGGAATCTACTAAAAAGATATCTAATTCAAATTACAGAATTTAACCATAATTAAAAACTCAAATTCAATACATGGGTTTAATATCATGGACAGTAGAAAACAAGATTCAGAATAGAGCTTGACAGAAAATATTAAAATTGGTACCCACAGAGACAAAAAGGAGAAAAAAAATATAGAAAAGAACATAAGAGATATCCAGGACTTAGAGAAAATATTTAACATATGTGGGACTGAACTTTCTAAAGGAGAAGACGGGAAATAACCTACCAAAACTTATATAAAAGTAGTGAAAGACACAAAACGTTTAAGAAGCTCTTTGTACCCCAAACAAGAGAAAACAATGAAAACCAAGCTTATATACATCACCATAGAACTACTGAAAGCTAAAAACAAAACAAATCTTAAAAGCACTCAGAGGAAAAAGATACATTACCTTAAAAAGAGTAACAAAAAACTAAGTGCTGACTTTTCAGATTTTTCAACAGAAACATTGGAAACCAGAAGACAATGAAATGATATCTTTAAAGCACTGAAAACAGATGGTTGCCAATGCAGCGTTCTTTATTTAGGGAAAATGGCCTTCTAAGATGAAGACAAAGTGAAAATCTTTTCAGACAAACAAAAACTTAAGAGAATTTGTTGCTGCTATAGAAATACTTAATGAAGTTCTTCTAACAAAAGGAAAATGATCCCAGGTGGAAGTTCAATCATACAAGAAGAAAGAAAGACTGCAAGAATGAATACATAGATATGCAGACCTATATGAATAGTAATTGTGAAAATAACAGATGAAGTAAATAAAATAATTTCAAATTACAACTATGCAGTTTGAAAAATACTGCTCCTACCAGACTTCGGAGCCATATATTCTAGCTGGTTGGCTGTGAGGGAGATAAGCACAGGATACTGGTGAAGGACAGAACAAGGGTGTCCAGACATCTTGGAGACATGGGGAAAACTTTCCTGAGAAAGTAGTAGGCATAAATCATCTCTGGTTACTCCCCTTAACACATTCTTTGTTCTTGAAAAATCATATAGTCCCTGGTTTCTTGAACATAGCCGGTTGCTTCTTCACTTCGGATTTTGCTCATGTTATTCTCTCTGACTAAAATGTAAACGTGATTTCTACCTCACCTCCTTCATATGTTCAAATCTTTCAGGTTTGAACTTCAGTGCCTCTGTAACTTTTAAGCCCTTCCCTGGCCATATGCCATCAACCATCCCTGATACCCCAATCCATACTATGATAATCTCTCTTTCATAAAAGAAATATGTGTTTATGTCATCTTGCTTATTAAGATTTAGATTTCTTAAGAATGTCCTCTCTTTCTCATCATTTCATCATTTACTCAACAAATATTGAATAAATGGATAATGGATGGATGAGCAGATGGATGGAGAAGCCTTTATGACCATTCTCCAGATGAGTACAGACTTTGCTATGATTTGGCACTTGCTTAACTATCAGTCAAGGTCCATCATGCCATTTTCTCTCCATCCCTGCTTTCTTCTAGTTTTAATCACATTTTTTGGACCATCAAATGCTACAGCAGGAATATATTTGAGCTAGTGAAAGGTCTCAGTAACTAATTTTGACCTTGAAGTCAGCTAAAAGGGTGCTATAAAAGAGGAAAGTGGTAGCTGTTGATATTATGATTTGGTGATGGGGAAAATATAAAAGACAGTGTGTTTTTTAATACATTCAACTGGTTTATAATTTTCAGAGTAAAACATCAGCAAGTACATGCCTTTGAGATCAGTGTTTCTCCATGTTGTTTTGTGTCTGGATCAGGACAGGGAAAGTAAACAATATTCACAGTAAAATGAAAACAAAATACTGAGTTGTTCTTTTGTGCAATGCACTGGCCTGCATACAGATAAAGTCTGTAAAAATAATCTACGTTCAGCCATGCAGAGAGAAAAACTGCCACTAACACCAGCAATGTAGAACAGAAATACTGCCTGAACCTTCATATACACAATGAAACAAACCTCCTTAACTGAATACATGTGGTGTTCTCAATATTTTTTCTGGTAAATATTTAAGCAGATGATCTCAGAAGATCAGAGTTTGCCATTGGTGACTCTTGATTTTCTAGTTAAAAGCATTTTTAAAAATGCCTGTGGTTTGGCCTTTGTGCAGTAAGTGAGTTTTCTATAGGCTATAGAAGCAAACACAACAAGAACTAGGCAGAATTAATAATGTATCCCATGGACTTTAAGTGCCTTAAACAGATGTGACTAATTGCCTACCTACAATTCATTCTGCTCTTCTCCCTAACATTCATGATCTTGTTGGAGATCTCAGTGTGCTCAGCTCAAAACAAAACAAAACAAAAAATATAGGCATGTGATAGTGTTTCTTGAAGCTGAGGACAGGTCGTGTGACATAGGTCTCCTCAATGAAATGTAAGCAGAAGTCAAGCACAAATTTTTGACAGTTACAATCATTTTCCTGGAATAAACGCTACCTTCTTCTCTGTACTCCTCTCAGGAATTCATGAACTCAGTGTCTAGGGCTATACCACAACAGTTGTCAGGTAATCTGAAGAAAAAAGCTGAGAGAATTTCAAAGACCTCTATTCTGATCACTCAAGATGTGGATCTAATGTTAGTAATGCCAGCAATCTCCAGACTTAGGTGAGAAAAAGACCATGTGTTCTTTGAAACCAACACAATTCAGGTTTTCAATTACATTTGGGATGAAAATAATTCCCAGAATTAATCACGATGATTTCTTATCAATTTCTACTCACAAAAACCTAGTATATACTGTTTTTCTCAACAAAACAGGAATGAATGGTGAATAAAGGGTTGAACTATACAATCATACTAAGCAATCATCCTACAATTCATGGTGAATGTATTTGAAATGTCTAGGAAAAAAGAAGTGTGAAAAAGCAATACAAAGTGCTATGGCAGGCAGCATCACCCCTTTTCAAAATAGACCACTGGGCATCACAAGTTATAGATTACACGTGTGAACAAACCAATAGTGGTCACTGTTCTACCCATGATCTGCCTGTGAGGCACAGACCCCTGTGACAGCCAACTTCTTCCATAAAGAGGCACTGAAATTTTGGAATCTGATGTGTTAGAACTAACTGCTTTTCTATGGCCCCCTAGATCAGAAATGGAGAAGGAAAATATGTCATGGAGAAAATCAGGAGAATGAGTCTTAGGACAATGGGGAATGCAGGAACAGAGGAAATAACACTGGGTGGAGGGGGCGGCAGGCAGGCTCCTTTAGGAAGGTCTCCAAGCAATATGCCAAGATTGACAGGTAAGGCAATGAATTTCCTCCCCTATTCTATTTAAGAACTTTCTGTGTCAAACATGTTTGACTCCACTGTTCAATGTCTGACTTCAGAAATATTAAAAGTAGTTCTGCACTATAGAAAGCTCAGGGACTCCTCTGTAGCCTGCTACATAAAGTGTAGCTCCTACACCGCCACCATTAGTATTAACTGGGAGCATGTAGAAATGCAGGCGTTTGGGCCCTAATTTAGACTATTGGATCAAGTGCTTCTTTTGCATGTTAAACTTTGAGATATACTCTGCTAGAAGGTTTACTAAAATATTATCTGTCTTGATATTTGAGTAGTTACCTAACTATATTTAAGTCAGTTGAGACAGTAAAAATTCATTTCCCCTTTGGTTTATAAATCCTCTCCTTAATAATTGATTCAGGGATTATAACTTCTCTAAGTCCTAGGTATCAAATAGTCTTTAGAATGTCTCTCATACAACTTTTCTTTTTCATACTATTTTATTAAATGGTTATGTTAAAAAAAAAAAGTCAAGATAAATTGATACATGAAAGAAAATGAGTCTCCCTTCCCCTCTGCTGGAGGTTGGAAGAGATATGTAATTCACCAGGAACTGCATTTACTAAATCTAGAAATTGGTCCCTTTAGTAATTGTTTTGTTATTTACTTCAAGGTGAGGTTCTGACTGTTATTTAAGAGCCTACAAAGCTCTTGGGAATCAGTCTTGCTGTTCTCCCTTTTGCCAATATAATTTCACTTGTAGGCAAACTCTAAATGAATGGCATGAAGGAAGGCCAAATGACTTGGCTGGAAGGTAGAAGATTCATCTTTACAGACATTCTTAAAGAAAATAAGTTATAG
Source organism: Budorcas taxicolor (assembly GCF_023091745.1). Classification (NCBI taxonomy): domain Eukaryota; kingdom Metazoa; phylum Chordata; class Mammalia; order Artiodactyla; family Bovidae; genus Budorcas; species Budorcas taxicolor. Next base: position 25,488,638 of record NC_068917.1, on the reverse strand, counting down.
TGAGGTTAGGAAATTCAAACTCTATCTGCTGACCATGCCTAGTCCAGAAATGATACAACTGTGAGTAAAGTTATTGTCTCCAAATTTCTTCAAAGGAAGATGTCAGGGAGGGCAGAGGGTGGATAACTCACCAAGGATTCATTCCTCCTGCCCACAGACATGCATGTTCCTTGGGCAGAGTGGTTATAGTTTTAAACATTACAGCCAGATGTGCAAAGAAAATACATTTTCTTTATTTTCTTTGCAACCTATTGGATTTTCCTTGATGTCTATCAGAGGGAGTCTAGTTCAACTTCATAAATTGTCTGATACAATAGTCAGTTGAGTTAAATACTTAATCTCTTTCAAATAAGAGACTCAGTCCTACAGGTTCTTCCTCCAGCCAGGTCCTCTCCAAAAAGGCCCTGGATGAACGGAATCCTACTTTGTATTGGCCTCTCCTTTCTTTTCTGAAGAATGGCTGCTTCTGTGTTTCTCAGGAACCACCAGGTATGACTGCTTCAGTCCCCTAGCTTGCAGGCATCTGCTGGTAAGTTTGAAGCAGATATAGCCTAGAGCCCCTCTCTCAGTTTAGTCACATCCTACTCTTGCTGAGTGATTTGGCCCCACCATGGACCACCCTGCTACAGCAAACCCTTCTAAGACTCAAGCATGTTCTTCATCTATAGCTTGGCCCTAGGCTACCCAACACACAGCCTCTATCATAGTCACTGGATGTCTTGCTTCAAGGACCTATAGTAGACCCAACTCCCCACACTTCAGCTTTCTTCAGCATCTGCCAAGGGGCATGCAGGCACCCTTGAGTTCTTTGTCTGCCTCCCTTGCTACTCTCTGCCAATGAGATATGCCATTGCCCTTGGCCATGATGGGTCAGAATTCTACAAAGCCAACACAGAGGACAGAGGTATGGGGAGAACATAAAAACCTTATGTTCTGTCTTACTCTGCTTCTCTCCTCTTTTCTCAAGTATCTGGCTTTCCAGTTCCTCTAAACCAGTGCTACTCAGATGCCAATAATGGGCCAATAATGGTCCACATCAAGACATGCACAGAAATTGAAAGTGAAGTTTTTTATACTCTTAATAGTAATTTGGCAGAGTAATTTTATATCTATCAAATCTAATGCTTTTGTATTTGCTTTTTCTCATAATTAATTTTTATTATGTTTTAAAAATCATAGGTGCAAGATATATTAAAAACTTTTAAAATGTGGCTCTTCCTCATGGTGAATTTGAGAGGTATGAAACCTCTATCTACTTTTATTAAGCAAGCTTTACACCTAGAATCATGGAAAGGGCATCCTCTTTGTGTTATGGGAGAAATATGAGATGAGTCCACCAGACTTAAGCCTGGATGTGCTGGAGAGATTTATGACATCTTTTTTCTTGACAAAGCCTAGATTTTGAGGTTATTTTAATTTATAGATGCAAACCTAAATCTTATTTGACAGTTAAAGTTAAGCAGATTCCCTGTGTTCTGTTGGGGATGGTGTCCTGACACCCTTCACCTGAAGCACTAAAACTCATTGTCTCAAGGAGTGAGAAGCCCCAGAGCAACGTGATCTACAGAATAAGGACAAGATATATCAAAGGAAGGGCTTCCCTGATGGCTCAGTGGTAAAGAAATCTACCTGCCAATGTAGGAGACACAGATTCGATCTCTGGATGAGGAAGATCTTCTGGAGAAGGAAATGGCAACCCAGTCCAATATTCTTGCTGGGAAAATCCCACCCACAGAGGAGTCTGGTGGGCTACAGTCCATGGGGTTGCAAAAGAGTAGGACACAACTTAGCAACTAACCAACAAGATCAAAGGAAATGTTATCTTGAGGTTGCCAATGTAAAAAGGGTTGGTTGGAGAATGACTCTATTTCAACAAAATCTGAAATGAATGTTTTTCATAATTTTAAAAAAGCTCACATAAGCAGTCAATACAGTGTGCCCATGTGTTCCTGTTCTTTGCGAAAGAAGAAAATCTCCAGCAAACCATCAGCATTCAAGTACATATTGCAATATCTGCAGCAAATATTGAGTCTCAGTCTTTCCCAGTAAAAAGGCCAATGAAAAGAATTTGTAGATGACATTTGAACAACATAAGCTGAGCCCTGTTTCCTAGAGAAAGCTTGCACCAGCTGGGATGCCTGAAGCAGTTCTGGCAATAGGTAGGTATTATTACTATTAATATTTAATTAAGCTTCTGGCTGAGCATCCTGTTGAAAGGATCTCTCAAAACTAACATAACATCACCACTCTAACAAAATAAGACCTAAATTAGGAAGCTGGAGAAAGCTACAGTGATTTCTCATCATATTTAACTACCTTAGATGTTATATTGAGTCTCTTTGGAGTTAGGTTTCAAAATACAAGTTCCTTTGTTGCTACCAAATTGAAGAAAGGCTAAATTATGCTTGAACATAATTGTTTTGAGACTGTCTTACATCCCACAGTTTCCCTGTTGGTGCCTTTTTTCCTCTGCTCCTTACCTCCACCCCTTCTTCAGGGATCCAGACTTCAGTATGACTGCCAGGCTTGACCTCAACTCCAGTCAAAATGGAGAGAATCTGATGTGATTTATCTACCCAAGTTGATAAATTAACCAATTACATTATAACATGTCTGTCAGTCAATATACTACTTAAGGAGTATTTGCATCTCTACTTCCTGACTTTGATTATAATTGTAGACTTCAGAAAACTGCAAGTCACACTATGTTTATCTCATTTGAGAGAAAAGAGACTTTTCTTCAAGGAAAATCTGTAGTCTCCCCTACCCAGATGGACCTCTGCTTCCTGAGTGGAATCCATACTTTAGGTGATACAAGTACAAGGGCAGTGTTTTTTTTTACCAGCTCTGGAACCAGGCATGGTGGTGGCCCTCTTGCCTTTGAAGATGAAATTCCTCATCTTAGATGATATATTAAAATATATTCACATTATAGATTAAATATATTATATGTAATTTTGTCAACTAAATTTAGTTGCAACAGGCTCATTGATATACTGTCAAATTTTGTAGGAATTTATTTCACTTGGTAGTTTTATTTATTCTAATGTTTGCATATATATTATAAAAAATATATGTTTTTACTTATTTCAGTTTGGTAGCTTCCATATTTTGGTGTCAGTTTGTCTTTTGCTCTCAAATATTTGTATTAGCTGTCTTGGTCCAGTTTCCTCTCAAGCAGAATCTGAGATGAGCAACCACGTACAGGTAGTTTATTATGGAAATGCTTCCAGCAGATGGGAGAAGTAGGTGGGGACGAAACAGGAAGCCAAGCATGGTTATGATTTCAGATGAAGTCCCAGCTTCAGCCTGATCCTGTGGGGAGCTCTGAGACACCACACAGGAAGGTTTGTCCTGTCTTTTGGTGCAATGGAGTTGGGCTTTTGTACTTTCACATCAGTCAGTCATTGGCTGGCAGCCAGTAGACAGCAATATTCCCAGGTACCTCCCTTACTGGTAAGGCAGCTATGTGTTCAAGAATAGTCCTCTGATGGAAATAATGGAGCCTTTATCAGCAAAGAATACAGTGGCTGGGGGACAGGCACATAGGGCTGGTAAAAGAGACTGAGGACAGGGCATCTGGGAAGGAAAAACAGTCCTGCACAAAAGGCTTTGAAGAGATCACAAGCACCATGCTTGGAGCACCTAAGAGATGAAATAAGCCTTGAAATCCCGATGGCTTCTGGCATATCATAGGTCTGCCAAGAGGTCTCCCCCTTCCTCGGCCCAACCCGATTTCATCTTTATCATCTCCTTTCCTCCTTTAGCCCAAGACCCAAGCATTGTTCATGAAGTCTGGTACACTTGAGGAAGCTTCTACATCTCCAGAATTAAATAGAGCAGAGGAGTATTTTAGCTGATAAAATAAAATAGTATTTAGTTATCTGATAAAATAAAAGAAATGGTTTTTTCAATAATTCATCTATTTTCATTGTTATAATTTTATGTTTGCCCATCTTATCTTTTGATTTATTATTACTCAACAATGGTCTCCAACATTTTAACCTCAAATGTTCTCTCTTATTTAATGATCTAAATCCAACTCAAGAGATACAAAGATCCTCTTTCTAAAATGATGTTTGCACTCTAACTGACTTATTTTTCAAGTATAGTTTTCACATACATATGTAAAGCCTTATACTTCAGAATGGAAAAGAATGTAAGAGACTCTTCCATGAATGGAAGGAAAGTCTATGGAATAAACTTTTTTGAAGACCCAGACCCCAGATAGAAATTGTGATCTTGGCAAAAACACTGCAAGCATGAAAAGAAAATTTGAATCTGAAAATCATATCTATTCCCTGAGGACATATATCTTCCTTCTCCCGGTGGCCAGCTATTTTTCCTAGGTGTAATGATGTATCAGGGACCTATTGCTGGCCTCTGTGCTACAGCAATGGCTATAGCCAGATCAGTCTTGAGATGTGAATTCTATGGTGTTGAGTTCATGCATCTAATTCCTACCATTATAAAAGTTTTCTGGTTCTTCATTCCCACTTTGAGTTGAGAGTTCAAGGCTCCAAACTTATTGTTTTCTTTTTATAAGTTCTCTAACACAGTCAGGAGCAGTTAACACACTCTAAAATCTTTCTAATCATCAACGTTGCACAGCAATCAAATGCAACCTCTACTTGGTCACTCAGAACCATACTCTTTATCAGCTCACCATCTCACACTGCTGCCAGTGATAATTTGAGGAATTATGACTCTATTACATGCCATACACTACCAGGGTTCAATTTCTACCTAACAAGGAGGTCATTCATGTGTTCATAAACAACACATATGTAACCAATCCTAATTTCAGAACCTCCTCCAGAAGGTCTGTTTTCTGAGGCTGCTCTTGGTACCAAGTACTATATCATCCAGAGGCCTAGCAAGAGAACCAGGCACAGAGCAAGGCAGAAAAGGTGGATAAAAAGGTTGCAGGAACAGGAAGGACTGATGAGATAGGATGCTTAAAAAGGGTCTATAACCCAAAGCAGGGGTTATTACTACCTTTATTTTAAGAACTGTTTTATGCAGTTGCATTACAATTTCCTAAAGTTAAAGAAGATAAATATTAAAATCCATGGAAACCTAACCCTTTGAAACTCATTTACATTCAGACTTTTCATTGGTTCATATATATAAATATAAATATATATATATATATATATATATTAAAAGATGCTTACTCCTTGGAAGAAAAGTTATGACCACCCTAGATAATATATTCAAAAGCAGAGACATTACTTTGCCAACATAGGTCTGTCTAGTCAAGGCTATGGTTTTTCCAGTAGTCATGTATGGATGTGAGAGTTGGACTGTGAAGAAAGCTGAGCACCGAAGAATTGGTGCTTTTGAACTGTGGTGTTGGAGAAGACTCTTGAGAGTCCCTTGGACTGCAAGGAGGTCCAACTAGTCCATCCTAAAGGAGATCAGTCCTAGGTGTTCATTGGAAGGACTGATGCTAAAGCTGAAACTCCAATACTTTGGCCACCTCATGCAAAGAGTTGACTCACTGGAAAAGACCCTGGTGCTGGGAGGGATTGGGGTCAGGAGGAGAAGGGGACGACAGAAGATGAGATGGCTGGATGGCATCACCAACTCAACGGACATAAGTTTGAGTAGACATCAGGAGTTGGTGATGGACAGGGAGGACTGGCGTGCTGTGATTCATAGGGTCGCAAAGAGTCTGACATGACTGAGTGACTGAACTGAACCGAACTGAACTGATATATATATACACACACACACATATATGTATATGACATACATATATATATTTGTATATGGGCATGTTCTTTCTAATCTCTGCTTCTTTTTCCCATAGTTCTAGCTTTTGGCCTGTGTGCAACTCATTAATATCATATCAATTGGATTTAATGTTTGGCTTCACCGCTAGATTTATAGCCCCATAGGAGCCTGGTGGGCTGAAGTCCATGGGGTTGCTAAAAGTTGGAAACGACTGAGCGACTTCACTTTCACTTTTCACTTTCATGCATTGGAGAAGGAAATGGCAACCCACTCCAGTGTTCTTGCCTGGAGAATCCCAGGGACGGAGGAGCCTGGTGGGCTGCTGTCTATGGGGTCACACAGAGTCAGACACAACTGAAGCAATTTAGCAGCAGCAGCAGAATGACCACTGCCGAAGTCTCAGGTGTTAGTACCCATGACCACAAAAACTGTATATCCAGGAGCTATTTCTTTGAGGCTCCACACAGACACCTAATCCCTACTTTTCTTAGAACTGTTTTCCACTATGTTGTGCGATGTTGCTTGGCCTGACATGATGGGGCATGACATAATAGGTATCAGGAGAGTCAGGAAAATACAGGGGGAAATTTGTCAAGGAAAAAGACCAAAAACATAAAGCTTTCTGCCAGATCCTTCATTTCAGACTTGCTGGAAACTCAGACCTACCATCATGGGCTTTGGTAGTCAAAGCAAACTGAGTGATACTAAGAAACCTTTGACATGTGTGAATTGGCAGCCTGTATTGTTTCTGATTCAGTATAATTTCTTAAGCTGCTTGGCATGTTTGTTCGGGATTATGAAGCATAAAAGCTCAAGTCTTTTTTTTTTTTTTAAAGAAAAAAGAGCCTATTTAGTGATTGTGACAACTTACAAGATTAAGAAGGCTGGCACTTGGCAGTCATTGGCCAAAGCTCAGAACCTTGGAAGGTGTGAGTGATTTCATAGCCCAGATGTTCCCATGATGCTAGCATGCAAACTTCTACCTAGGAAAATCATTTCACTCTACTCACATGTCATTGCCTGGCTGGGGATGGTTCCTTCTTGGTTCCTCTAGGTCTGGATTAGATATCAGCATTTAGCACCACCTAGAAATTAACAGTACAGGGGTCAGTTGACTTGCTTAGTGGGAAAAAAAAAAAGTTCTCCAAAAACAGGGACATGTCTCAGTTCTTTTACATTTTAAACTTGCTGTCTTTCATGATCCTAATTAAATCCATAACCCAACTATACAACTGTCAAGTGAATTGCAGAGATGGGGCATAAGTGTGCAGTTGGAAGGGTATAAGTCCTCCAGGAAGTGTTCCCTACTACGAAACACTGCACACCATACTGGGCCTTACCATACCATATTACATCCTGGCAAATTTCCTAGCTCATCAAGGGGAGAGGGGAAGAAGCTAAGATTCTAATCTATGGCTTGGCTTTACCCTCAAATTAATAGTCCCTTGAGGTGTCTTAATTAAATGCAGTCAGATACAATTTTTTGCTTGGAAAATATTCAATTTCATAAGCATTTGTTGAGAACCTACTATACATCCAGCAGTATTCTAGGTGCCGTAAATACAACTATGAGCATAAATTCCCTACCCTGCTGAAGCCTACATTCCAGAGGAAGGAGACATATTTTTAAAAATACATAAAATGTATAAAGTGTGTAAAACAATGATGAGAGCAATAGAAATAAAGTAGGAAAAGGGGTGTCAAGGCAGGGGTCAATTTTAAATAAGGTGATTAAGGAAGACTTTGCAGAAGAGAAGTCAACATTTCAGCCAGGACCTGGAGAAGGTGAGGGTGAGATCGGGGGAGGCTGCTTTGGCTGGAGCAGAGAGATGTGCTCAGAGAGAGAGAGGAGCCACAGTGTAAGTTGTTGCAAGTCCCTATTGCTTCTACCCTGTGGTGTGATAAGAAACCTTTGGAGGATTCTGAGCATGACTAATGACTCTTATAAAAATCTATGACAAATACTTCCCTGGTGGTGCAATGGTTAAGACTCTGCACTTCGAGGCAGGCGGTGTAGGTTTGGGGAACTAATATCCCACATGCTGCACAGTGTGGCCTAAATCAATCAATCAATCAATATGGAGAATATTAATATTTAAAATATATATGTGACCAATATCATATCGCTTTCACGTGAAATCTTTTTTTAAAAAAAATAGTACAAGTGAACTTATTTACAAAACAGTAGTAGAGGCATGGATGTAGAAAACAAACTTATGGTTACCAGGAGATAAAGGAGAGGAAGGAGAAATAGGGAGATTGGGGCTGTTATATTCACATTACTATACAAAATAGAGCCTGCTGTATAGCACTGGGAACTCCACTCAACACCCTGTAATGGTCTACCTGGGAAAAGCATCTTAAAGAAGAAGATTTTATATTTGTACACATATAACTGATTCACTTTGCTGTATACTCTAATAAAATGTTGTAAATCAATTATATTCCAATAATTATATATATATATATATATATATATATATATATATATGTTCCTTGGCAGTCCAGTGGTTAAGACTCCATGCTTTTCACTGCAGAGGGCCCAAGTTCCATCCCTAGTTGGGGAACTAAGATCTCCCATGATGCGCAGCATGGCCAAATACATACATACATACATATGTATATATATGTTGGGTGATCACTCTGTTAGACTCTCTCTAGCTATTTTGTTTGAACCGACTTCCAGGGGAACAAAGCTGGAAGCAGAGAACCTAGTCCAGAGGTCACTGCACTTATCCAAATGGTGGTGATGGTGGCTTGGGCCAGAGTAAAAGCAGTGGGAGTGGTGAGAAATGGTCAGATTTCTATATATTTGGCAGATAACAGGGACAGGATTAGCTGATGGACAGGACTGGAGTGGAAGAAAATGGGAGGAGTCAAGTTGGATATCAGTGAGCAACTGGAAACCTAGACGTCCGGGTGTAAGTAGGATCACCTGGGGCTTCCCTTGTGGCTCAGCTGGTAAAGACTCTGCCTGCAATGCAGGAGATCTGGGTTTGAACCCTGTGTTGGGAAGACTCCCTTGGAGAAGGGAAAGGCTTACCCACTCCAGTATTCTGGCCTGGAGAATTGCACAGACTGTATAGTCCACGGGGTCATAAAGAGTCAGACACGACTGAGTGACTTTCACTTTCACTTTCAGAATCACCTGACAAAGAAACCAAGCCAGGTCCAAGCTGGATTTATATGCTTAATGCCCACATGCCAAAGGAAGCTAATGTGTGGCTATTTTCTTCTGTCTTTCATAAATCAGTATGAATTAGCTACTAAGGCATGTCATTTAAAGGACAGGATATGGTCTGTACACATTTAAGCTTCATAATAGTAAATACTATTCCTGTCTCCTTAATTGGGAGTTGACATCACCCTCAGTCACCCTGTGGTTGAGTCTTGCTCAGAGAATGCTACTGAGTTTCCCAAGTCTTAAGAAAATCAGGCAGTCTTTTACCTAATCTAAACTCAGGAGCTATGGAAAGAGAAAATGAAAACTTCAATGCATGAATATAAATGAAATAATATAGCAGAATACTATAAAGCTGAAGACTTAATACCAAAGTAAGTTTATCCTGTTGTAAAATCTCAGTCATAATATCTTTTCTTTCACAGTGTATCTTCCTTTCTTCCCCATAGTTCTCAGCACTTCAAAATTTAGGCAAGGTAACAAAAAAGAGGACGACAGAGCATGAGATGGCTGGATGGCATCGCTGGCTCGATGGACTGAGTTTGAGTGAACTCCGGGAGTTGGTGATGGACAGGGAGGCCTGGCGTGCTGCGGTCCATGCAGTCACCAAGAGTCGGACACAACTGAGCGACTGAACTGAACAAAAAAATGGTTTAAAAAATATTGGTCAAAAGTAACAAAAAATATAATTTATGTTATCCATGTTTTCAACCACTAGATCATACTTTCTGAAGACAGTCCCAATTTTTAATTTGATTTTCAAGGAAATAAAAATGAGGGGAGATCAAGAATCACCACTTTGGTTTAGTATTCTCATGCCCTCCGTCAGTTTCTTGCTGTGAACATCTACCATGTACTTTTGAAGTCATGCGGAAGAAGTTTTGAAAGTGGAAAAAGCCCAGGCCCTGGAGTAAATTGGATAGTGGAAATATGACCAAGGGAAAGTGAGTCTAATTCTCAACTCTTGTAAAATATAATAATGGATACTATTACTGGATAATAATATCTAATAGAGTTGTTGTTAGGTCAAATTAATTAATGTATAAAGGACCTATGTAAAAAATATGGATTTAACAGGAACAGTTATTACTGTCAGCATTTTTAGTAAATAAAACCTCAGTGAACACAGTCACATTTTTGGAGAAACACAGTTTTGAGATTATCCCAAGTTGATCAAAAGATACTCTATCATAAAATAAGGCCTGTCTTCCAAGGACAAATTATTTATCATTATTCTGTATCTCTTGTTTCCCCCTCATTTTTATGAGCCGTGCAGGGCATCACATGTTTCACATACATGACCTGTCTTCTGTATTTTATTTGCTAGTTCATGATTCCAAACACAAAAGACTATTGCCGCTAATCACTTGCTCAAGCCCTTGGATTTAATAATCTCAAAATTCAGTATCATAACAAACTAAGCTAGTGATTCTACAATAATCAAGAGGAAGTTTCTTTAAAAACTCTATCCTCTCCTAATCAAAGAAATAGCATGGTGAACATGGATGATTTTATCTTGTTCCGCATGCCTTCCCTGTGTCTTTCTACAAACAGACTCCACCTGCTTCACTGATGGGAGGGCTGGACACTTACAACCTGGTGAGTTAAATTCATTCCCCAGAATTCTTCTAAATTTTTAAAAATCAGGGTGAGTTGTATTTAAGATGAAATCGAGAGACAGGGCTCACATTCATTGTGTAGGCCATTACAATTCTCCAAGTATGGTCTCCAGACCAGCAGAATCATCCAGAAACTTACCCCAAAAAAATGCACATTCTTGGGCCTCACTTGAAACTGTCTGAATCAGAAATCCTGGAGATGGAGTTCAGGAATCTTGTTTTAACAAGCCTTCCAGATGATGCTGATGCACTCTTAGCCTTGAAAAACACTGGTGTGAGTAAACCCTGATTCACAAGTCTTTGTCATATGAAATTACTCCAAAGGAAGAAAATAATGGAACCCGTGGTATATCGAAATATATGGGACTATACCATAACAGTCTTGAACTACTTGCTGTATGTTTGTAATATTAAACTAAGATGGAAAATGTCTTCAACTATCTTAGTTTCTGATTTTAAGGAGCTTGGCTTTAAATTTCAAATGAAATTTATTAGCTGTGTCCAAAACCTCTATCATTCAGTCCTCCCTTGATAACTGAATGTTACAGACTTAGAGTTTGCTTATAACAGTTGTGCACAGTCCAGCAAACACACACACACACATATATAGCTTACTATATAGCCTAGATAGTAAGTTCAAATTCAGACTCTCATATGTGTCCCTCTGTACTGTGACTTTTAATTAGGAAGTCATAAAACATCTATTGCTATTTTTAAATAATAATGCTATGCGATAGATGCACCAAGAGATTTTGTAGCCTCTCAATGTGCTTCTTCCTGAGGCCTCAGACTCAGATGTTCAAACATTCGAACAAGGATTGAAGCTTGCGATGTGTAGGAAAATAGCGGGTGGTAAGGACTATAGCAAACAGCAGCATGCCTGCATGCCTTGAATTCAGAGACATAAATTTTAAAAATTATGGAAACACCACAGGCTAAATGAAACATGTCAGTTGTTGGATTCAAATTTTATGAACCTTGGTCTATTCCTACCATATTCTTACATTGCACACCTGTGGGTTTAGGGGTAAAATGAGCCCTGCCCAATAAAGAAGCAGCAAGGGACAACTCTGTGGAAAATAGGTATATTTCTTAACTTCCTCTTACCTAGGGCAACCCTGGGAAGCAGGCTCAGTGTCTACAGGAAATCTTTAAAAAAAAACAACAACTTTTGTTGAGATCTAATTCACATACCATATGTTATAGACAGAGTTGTAGTCTCTCAAAATAATGTATGTTGAGTCCTAACCTCCAGTATCTCCGAATGCAACCATATCCAGAAATAGGGTCTTTGTTGAGATAATTAAGTTAAAATGAAGTCATTACAGTGGGCCTGACCCCACTGACTAGTGTCCTTCTAAGAAGAGGAAATGTGGGCACAGACATAAACGGAGAGAAAGTAAGAAGACAGCGCCATAGAAGACAGTGATCTGCAGGTCAAAGGCAGAGGAATGGGACAGACCTTTCCTTCACGGTCTTCAGGAAAAACCAACCCTACTAATACCTGGGGCTTGAAGTTCTAGACTTCAAAACCATTAGAAGATAACTTTGTGTTGTTTAATCCACTCAGTCTCCAGTATTTTGTTATGGTAGCCCTAGCAAATTACCACATGATACAATTCACTCATTTAAATGGATTGTAGCATATTCACAAATACGCTCAACCATCACCATAGCAATTTAAAATGTTTTCATTTTACCCCATAAAGAAGTCCTGTATCCTTTAGCTATCAACACCCTATCACTCTACCCCTCTAAAGTACTGATCTACTTTCCACCTCTCTAGATCTGCCTATTCTGAACATTTCACATAATGGAATCATATAATGTACAGTGCTTTGTGACTGGCTTCTTTCATTATGTGGATATACCACATTTGTTTGTCCATGAATTAGCTGATAAACATCTGAGTTGTTTCCACCTTTGGGATATTATGAATAATGCAACTCTCAACATCTGTGTAGAGAAAAATTTTGTAAGGGGAAAAACCTTGTGTTTGTGGGGAGCTAAACCCTGTTCTAAATGGACAAAAATGCCTCACTATTTCCTTGAGTTAGTTTCTGGCAAATTTCCACCTTTCTTATTTTCACTCAGGCCTACCCATCATTCTTATTTTAAACAAGCTATCGTCATCCACTCTCACAGACTGATTCATGGTTGATTTGTTCAACAACTGCATGGCATCTAGTTTACTAAAGAATATATGAGGACCCTCAGGGGAAAATAAAAGTGTCATTGTAAACGGAGCATCGTGTCCATTAGAAGCTCAGTCTGGGAAAAGACGTGTGGGTGAGTGAGTGGGTGGGTGTGGAGCTGTATTTGTGTTCAGAAGCATTAAAGGTCTCCCCAGGTGTGGAAGGGCTGGCCAAATTATGTTAGCTTGAAATGCAGTCGTTGAAGTTCTGCCAGAAAAGGAGAGGCTTCTGAGTTAGATGAGGTGCACCTGGCCCATTAGCTCATCAGGCTGTTCCTCAGTGCTCACATAAAGATGTAATTTATTCAGATCCTATTTACCCATTAGTTGTAACATGAGCCAATAAACAGTGGGAAAGTCACAGGATCTTGATTGTTGCTAAATTATATCATGGAGAGCCTGAAAGAAGAAATTTATGCGTACACTGATGGAGCAGGTCACCAACTCCCTGTTTTGACTAAAGTTCCCCTTTTTTGGCATGGGGATGCAGTTTTTAAAATAAGGGCATTCTCATAGTAACCACATACAGGTGGGGTACACACATTATGTCCCTATGGAAGGCTCATAAAAATAATGGTCTCACAATATTGGCTCAGCAACTATGTAATAAGCAGAGCACTTACTATGTGCCAGACATCAAGCTACATATGCCAGAGGTGCTGTTGTGAAATAAGAGGAGCATAGTCTTTGCCTCGCCCTGTCCCAGACTGATTTGTGAGCTAGTGAATTGTTCCTGACACATCTACTGAATATTTTAGTCCTGTAGAATCTGATTAGATAGTAATATCTCTCTTACGCTTTTCAATATTCTTAGATTCTTAACTATCAGTCTAACTACTAAACACCTATATCTGCCAGACACTATGCTAGGCCGAGCAAGTTCAAGAATACCTGCAACATATGGTCCTTGCTGTCAAAAAACTAACAATCTAAGAAGTGCTTCCGTGTATGCGTGCTAAGTCGCTTCATTTGTGTCTGACTCGTTGAGACCTTATGGACTGTAGCCCACCAGGCTACTCTGTCCACGTGATTCTCCACACAAGGAGTAGGTTGCCATGCCCTCCTCCAGGGGATCTTCCCAGCCCAGGGATCAACCCACATCTCCCGCATCTCCTGCACTGCAGGCAGATTCTTTACAACTAGCGCCACCTGGGAAGCCCACGATGTGTTTTATACTTGTGTAATTTTTAAACTGTGGTGTTGGAGAAGACTCTTGAGAGTCCCCTGGACTGCAAGGAGAGCCAACCAGTCAATCCTAGAGGAGATCAGCCCTGGGTGTTCTTTGGAAGGAATGATGCTAAAGCTGAAACTCCAGTACTTTGGCCACCTCGTGCAAAAAAATTGACTCATTGGAAAAGACTGATGCTGGGAGGGATAGGGGGCAGGAGGAAAAGGGGACAACAGAGGATGAGTTGGCTGGATGGCATCACCGACTCGATGGACGTGAGTTTGAGTGAACTCCGGGAGATGGTGATGGACAGGGAGGCCTGGTGTGCTGCAATACATGGGGTCGCAAAGAGTCGGACACGACTGAGCGAATGAACTGAACTGAACTGAATACCATAAACCATTGGATGCACATATACCATATACATGATGGAAGACTCTGGAACAGAGGTATAAAACAAATGGGAGCACAGAAGTCTTCATTCTTTCAAAGAATATGGTTGGTGGTTGTACACAGGAAAAGGGCTCGGGAGTTTCCACGAGAAAGTGAGGTTTGAGCCAGCTCTTACAGGTTGGAAGCATTTGCTCAGAATGAAGGAAGTGAAAGGAATTCTACGTGGAGGGAATAACCTGAAGATTGGCCCACATGCCTGGGAGCAGTGTTTGGAGGAACAGCAGGTAGGCGGACACACTGTCTGTTCTTTTCTCTGTCACCTCCTGAAGACCAAAGGCTCAGATCCAGAGACTGTTCTGGTTAAACACTTCAGTGGAAAGTTAAGACCAGTCTGTCATTTCTCATTTGAACACCTGGAAAGTCACTAAGCACATCAAAGTATGCTCCATTTTCTGGGGCTTACCACACATTCAATGTCAGTTTCTATAGGGGCAGAGGACAAGTTTAAAGGGCAAATAACATTGCTTCATAGTATCTTGCTATGTCAACACTAAGTAGAGTCTAAGTTTTAAGTACACTTTGTCCTTTATCAAAGTTGACATGAGGTAGTCCTCTGATTTTCTGTGATGACTTTAACTTGGAAATAACTGTTCTTCTCATGAATCTATGTAAACTGGATTACTACAGGTCAAGGTCAAACTGTCCAAACCTGATAGAAGCATCACAGAAAAGGGATAAGTTCTGAAATCAGATTGCTGCTGCTGGTAAGTCACCTCAGTCATGTCCGACTCTGTGCGACCCCATAGACGGCAGCCCACCAGGCTCCTCCGTCCATGGGATTTTCCAGGCAAGAGTACTGGAGAGGGGTGCCATTGCCTTCTCCTGAAATCAGATTGCCCTGTTCTAAATCCTAACTCTTCTACCTACCACATTTACTCTTTCTGAACCACACAAACTCAGTTGACTTCAATTATTTTATCTGTAAAATACCATTGTACTTGCCTTAGGGGCTACTATGAGGATGAAATAAAACAGTGTGTGTATTTAATCTGGTTCCTGTATGACACTGGAATATGTGAGCTGCTATTGCAGAGAAGTGGTGAAGACCCTGAGTGTCCTCTTGTTCTCATCTGAATCTGAATCTTGCCACTGTACCATCTTCAGCAATTTACTTAGCTTCTAAGCTTTGGTTTCCTCACCTGTAAACAGGACAGGAACATAGAATTATTGTGAAGATAAATTAGAGAACTATATCTCAAACTGGAAAAAAATCTATTGAGGAAAGAAGTATATGTAAAGTGATAACCACAATATCTGGCACATAGTAGGTACTCGAAAATAACATCTCTTGTTATTAATATTATTTAAATCATCAGTCAGTCAATTCAGTTCAGTGGCTCAGTCGTGTCTGACTCTTTGTGACCCCATGGACTGCAGCACGCCAGGCCTCCCTGTCCATCACCAATTCTCAGAGCCTACTCAAACTCATGTCCATAGAGTTGGTGATGCCATCCAACCATCTCATTCTCTGTCAACCCCTTCTCTTGCCTTCAATCTTTCCCAGCATCAGGGTCTTTACCAACAAGTCAGTTCTTTGCATCAGTGGCCAAAGGATTGCAATTTCAACTTCAGCATCAGTCCTTCCAATGAATATTCAGGACTGATTTCCTTTAGGATTGACTAGCTTGATCTCCTTGCAGTACAAGGAACTCTCAAGAGTCTTCTCCAACACCAAAGTTCAAAAGCATCAATTCTTCGGCACTCAGCTTTCTTTATAGTTTAATTCTCACATCCATACATGACTACCAGAAAAACCATAGCCTTGACTAGACAGACTTTTGTTGACAAAGTAATGTCTCTGCTTTTTAATATGCTGTCTAGGTTGGTCATAACTTCTCTTCCAAGGAGCAAGCGTCTTTTTATTTCATGGCTGCAGTTATTATCTGCAGTGATTTTGGAGCCCCCGAAAATAAAGTCTGCCACTGTTTCCACTGTTTCTCCATCTATTTTCCATGAAGTGATGGGACTGGATGCCATGATCTTTGTTTTCTGAATGTTGAGCTTTAAGCCAACTTTTCCACTCCCCTCTTTCACTTTCATCAAGAGGCTCTTTAGTTCTTCTTCACTTTCTGCCATAAGGGTGGTGTCATCTGCATATTTGAGGTTATTGATATTTCTCCCAGTAACATTGATTCCAGCTTGTGCTTCATCTAGCCTGGCATTTCGCATGATGTTCTCTGCATATAAGTTAAATAAGCAGGGTTACAGTATACAGCCTTGATGTACTCCTTTCTCAATTTGGAACCAGTCTGTAGTTTCGTGTCCGGTTCTAACTGCTGCCTCTTGAACCTCACAGAGATTTCTCCGGAGGCAGGTCAAGTGATCTCGTATTCCCATCTCTTTAAGAATTTTCCACAGTTTGCTGTGATTCACACAGTCAAAGGCATTGGCATAGCCAATAAAGCAGAAGTAGATATTTTTCTGGAATTCTCTTGCTTTTTCAATGATCCAATGAATGTTGGCAATTTGATCTCTGGTTCCTCCACCTTTTCTAAATCCAGCTTGAACATCTGGAATTTCATCGTTCATGTACTGTTGAAGCCTGGCTAGGAGAATTTTGAGCATTACTTTGCTAGCGTGTGAGATGAGTGCAATTGTGCATATATAAGTCATACTAAATAAATAGTAGAGAAAAGAGATGAGTATATAAATCATACTAAAGAAAAATTTATTCATATTTTCTAAACTTTTAAAAATTAATTTGGGGAGTGAAATAATTTTGGATACATTTTGGGTACTTAATAAAAGCCTGAGGTTGGCCTTTTTGTACAGGGCAAATACTTTGATGACTATCCCTTTATTTGTATTAGAAATTTCCTGGGGACTTTCTGCTCGCTAGTAGCACTTCCTCATCTGTATTTTGATATTTAGCTATTATAGCTTTAATATCTCTTGATACGTATGTTTGTTTGAGGGAAGTGTTGGGGTTGGTTTACCTGGGACTGTGAGGAATGTGAAAGGTTTATTGGGAATAAAATGGAAGGAAAGTAGCCAGAATAGGTAGGGCTAGCCTTCAGACTCACTGCAGACTGACAAGGTCTCTGCCAGGCCTAAGGAGAGCCCAGAGCAAGATTTGCTCATTAGTGTCATCATGAGCTTGGGCCTAAGGGTTGGGCCCTCGTAGCCTGCCTTGACCAATTACTAGCCAGAGTCATCCTGAGAAGCACATAACCCTAGCTTGGCTTACTTGAATTCCAGAGCACTTCAAAATGGGTATGTCCTCAGCTTGAAAGGTGACATGGATGGTGAAGGAGTTAGATGGCGGCCTTCAGCTAGTGGAATTTCTCATAGCTAAGCAGCAAGTCTCTTCTTGGAGGAACATCTGAAGAGCGCATGAATGTGTCTGCCATTGGAAGATTTCAGGAGATACAATGTCAACAATGGACCCTGTCTGAGACTGTTCAGATTGCTATAACAGTATCCCATAGGCTCGGAGGCACCTCAACAACAGAAATTCATTTCTCACAATTCAAGAAGCAGGGAAGTCCAAGATCAAGGCACTGGCAAGTTCAGTGTCTTGTAAGAACCAGCTTCCTGGTTCATAGGTAGTCATCTTCTTGTAGTATTCTCACATAGCAGAAGGGGAAGGGAGTTCTCTTAGCTTCTTTTATAAAGGCACTAATGCTATTTATCAGGGCTCCACTTTCATGACCTAATCACCTCACAAAAGCCCCCCTTCAAATATTAT
The DNA here is from genome assembly GCF_023091745.1 of Budorcas taxicolor. Taxonomy (NCBI): domain Eukaryota; kingdom Metazoa; phylum Chordata; class Mammalia; order Artiodactyla; family Bovidae; genus Budorcas; species Budorcas taxicolor. Next base: position 25,470,596 of record NC_068917.1, on the reverse strand, counting down.
CACATTGGGGATTAGATTTCAAAATACGGACTTTGGGGAACACAGATATTCAGTGTATAGCAGACCCAGTTCATGTACTTCCTCACATTTTCTTAGCCACTACCTGTTCCTGGACTTCAGCCACTTTCCGAAGAAAGAGCCTCCACCACCCTCAAAATCCCCTCATCTCCTATACCAGTAGCTTTGACCTCCCCTGGTGTGCAGGCCAGGTTCACCTTTGGCCTCTGCTGCGTCCACCATGGTGGGAATGGCAGCAGCTGTGATGCTCACCTCAGTCAATTAGACCCACGGAGGCTCTGGTTGCCTAATTTCTGAACTCAGATGAGGGCCCACCGCAAGAAGACGTGGATGTGGCCAAGTAACCCAACCTGCTTGAAGTACAAGAGAATTAATGCCCCAGAGGCTGAATTCTAACCAGTGAGAAATGGAAGATTAGAAGGATGAAGCAAAGAAATCTCTCATACTTCTTCCCCTTCGATGGGCTGTCCCACAGTGCAGAGGTTCCACATACCGTAACTGCATTGACTCCCACAAGACTGAGTGCCCGTCTCTCTTTTCTTGTGACTCTATGGCCAGCACAAAAACACGCTACCTTGCATTTGCTTTCCCTCTATCCCTACCTCATTTCCTTTTTGTTCTTTTCTCTTGCTACCCTGGAGTCACAATTCCAAATACAGTTTCAGCTTCAGCCTGTTTTCCTGGACCGAAGCTGAGAAACTAGTTTATTATTCTGTACTAGCTAGGTGCCCAGTACTCTTCTGGGAGCTTTAAATGTATTCTCACTGGACTCTCTAAGCAATTCAATGACATCCATATCCTTAGTACTGTCATTTCTGTTTTACAGGTAAGAAACTGGGGCACAGAAATATTAAGGATCTTTCACAAAGTTCTATAGCTAGTAATGACAGACCTAGGATTTGAAGCACAGATGGTTTGCCTCTAGAGAAAAGGCCCTATGCTCTATGTGCAGTTGCATTGGTCTTCAAGTCTGTTTTTATGGTTAAATGTATAGATAGTGCCAATTCCACTGGCCAAAAAGGCTGCCACATATTATCCAAGGGAGTACTGCTGAGTCAGACATAATATGAGAAATATTTGTCTAATTATAAAACTGGAATCAAGTAAAGGAAGATCATCCAGAGGCCTTGGAGGAATACTTGGGAGGTCTGGGTTCCCTCTGGCTTCCTCAGTTTAGTTAGCTATTTGAATTTGGATAAATCACATGACCACTTTGTACCCATTTGCTAACTATAACATGAATGTATAACCCCTAAACTGCCTGCTTCACATGCCTTTTGTGAGAACTGAGTAAGTCATGTTCATTAAAACGTTTCTAAATACTGAATTATTACTACTACCTCAATAAGAATAATTCTACTAACAAAGGGCTTATTAAATATTATGAAAATTTATATCAGTTTTTTATATCTCCAAAAAAGGGCTGAAGTAGACTTTTGAAGACACTGGAATATAACAAAATAGTACAATGAAATAATCAATAAAAATAAGGCAAAGGAAAATGTTGCTAAGCAAATAGATCTAGGAACAAGACCTCTAGCATAAATGCTATTTATCTTTGCTGGTAGAGGAATACACATTTTATTTTACACTTTCTGGAGCAAACATAAGGAAGGAAACATCATCAGTTACTGGATTCCTAGCATTCACAACTTGAAAACCAACCAGTTGCCTAAATAATCCTGACACTGATAGCAGAGAGAGATTTCTCAACTAGTCTCCACACAGAGGACATTGCAGAAGTAATGAGTCGCATCCTCCCCAATATTCTAGCAATGCATACATTTTTCCCTCAGAGTAGACTAATGACAACACACCAGAACATAATCGTAGAAAGTAATTCTGGGAAGAGCCCACACTGACATACTCTCTGGAATTCTGGCTTAATCCTGGGCTAGCTTTTATAATTACTAGATAAATAAATAGAACATAATATGGATGATAATAAGAATAAAATATTAATAGCTAAGTCATTTTATTCAACAGATAGCTCTCCGTGCAACTACTCCATGAGCCAAATGCTAAAGAGAAAGCAGTGAACCAAAGATAAAAATCAATGCTGCCACTGAGTTTCATTCTAGATAAAAAAGAGAAAATAAATAGATCAGTTAAATATATTGCATGTCTGGTATGGAGAAAGATAAAACTGAGAAGTGGGACAGTAAAACGATGCAAGAATTAAACACTATTGAAACAGCAGTGCAGAAATTCTCAAAGAATATCCCAGAATGTGTGCATAAACTTGAACTCTTTAGAGACAATAACATTAGGAGGCTATAATATCCTCTGCTTTTTTCTGTGAGTGGTAAAAGGAAAACTTGTATTGAAGTTGAATAGGCAAGTAAAATATTATTCAAGACTATTACTATAGGAGAGAGAAGCCAGAACTCAGTCTGAACTCAGTTGAAAAAAAGGTGGCAGGGTCTTTAAGGGCTGAGATGATTAGTGGAAAAGCCCTGGAAGATGCTCAGGCTTTGGGGAGTGACTGATCAATGGGGTAGTATATGGAGCACATTGAGTGTGCAAATGCTTTTCTCTGTGATCAAGCCATCTGTGTTTGCTAATTAGTAATGCCCATAGGCTCCTACCTATTCTCAGAGGCTGGGAGATGATAGTGTTAGCTGCCACAATAATTACATTTCAAAGTGATGGCTCTGAGGTCCCTGAGAAAGATATTCCTGGGTTGTAAAACAGGAAAAAGGATTTTAAAAAGAACAACAACTCAAAGGAGCAGAGAAATGAGGTATAGTTATAAGCTTTCTTACGTAACTGCCCTAGAGAAAGGGAAGTGAGAGCCTCGAGTGAGGAGGAAGACTGTCCAACATTTAGTGATGATGAGGGAAACATAGCCATCTTGGTGCACACGTACGTACCCACACACACTTGCACATAATTTATCTTCAATATAAAGGCTATGTTATTGGTGTTCATAACACTTCCTCTTCATTATATTAATATCAAACTTACATGATAGAATCTGCACAGTAAGCATTGTTAAAGTGTATTTTATAATTATGTGAGAGTTGCCTTATATCACAGTGATACAACAGACAGCAAAAAAAATATGATTTGTAAATAATCCATCATTGCTAGTAGAATATAGACAAGCCAACAGGGGTAGGATGTAGGTGTTTGACAAATGTTTGTTTGCTGATTGATTATTGAACTTTGATTTCATGACCTATTTCAAACTAAAGTATCAGCAAATGTCTGCTACCTACTTTGTTATGTTTGAGGAGTATTTGGGAAATACTTCTGGTGATTCCTAAAAACTATTTTTGCATCATCATGGAATATCACATATAAGGCTAAGAATGACTTTTAAAGAACAATACCCCAGAATCTCTGCAGCTAAGGAGGAAATTCGATAATGTTTACATGAGGAAGGTCAGGCTACCCATTCTCTATTAAGGAGAATGTGGAGGGAGCAGACTGAATGAGAGAGAGCAGTCAGAAACTGTGCAACAGTGGCAGAGAGCAGCAGATCCAGGCAGACGGAAGGAGGGGCTGTTCCAGAGATAACCAGAGGCCACAGTGTGGGGAAATACCATTATCTTTAAATATACTCTCAGCTGGGAAAGAATCTGCCTGCAAAGCGAGAGACCTGGGTTTGATCCCTGGGTTGGGAAGATCCCCTGGAGAAGGGAAAAGCTACTCACTCCAATATTCTGGCCTGGAGAATCCCATGGACTGTATAGTCCATGGGTTCACAAAGAGTCGGACATGACTGAGCGACTTTCACTTCACTTGAATATACTTGATAAAGACCATAAATGGAAGAATTCAATGACCAAGACTTTTTTTTGCATGAAATGAATGGACTTGGAGGGCATTATGCTAAGTGGAATAAGCTAGACAGAGAAAGACAAATACTGTATGATGTCACTTATATGTAGAATCTAAAAAAAAACAAACTAGTGAATATAACAACAAAAAAAGGCTAGTGATTTACAAATACAGAGAACAAACTGGATATTGGTGGAGAGGTGGAAGGGGCCGAAGGGATAGGGGATTACGAGGTACAAACTATTAAGTATAAAATGAAAAAGCAACAGGTATATATTATACAGCACAGGAAATACAGCCAATATTTTATAATAAGTATAAATAGACTATTACCTTTAAAAATTATAGATTGTTATGTTGTATACTTGCAACTTATGATGTACATCAACTATACTTCAAATAAAAGCTTTTTAATTAAAAATAGAATTTTGTATTACTACTAAAAAACATTGAAAAACAGAGAAACAGCCACCTTAATGGAGGTCAGTTGGGAGTATCAAGGCTATACAGATGAGTAAGAGGTATATAAATGACAAAGGAAAAGAAATCCAAATAAGACCAAACCAGAGACAATTAGCCAACACACGCTTGGCTTACCCCTAGAAAGAAAGGATTTGAAGATTTTGGCTGAAACCTACAAATTTTATTTAGAACTTGTAAGTAATTCTGCTTAGGGTAATATACTATAAAGTCTACCTAGTCTAAATTATTTTAACTAATCCTTCATTTTTCTCATAAAGTCTAGAGACAAAAGACCCCACTGGACATACTAAAGATGGGAAATCAGGTCAGGGGAATCCCAACTGACCACAGCAGTTAAGATTCTGGTGCTCAGCAGGGCAGGAAGATAAACAGAGCCCAGAGCCCTCCTGCATGTGTGGTAAGTCACTTGAGTCATGTCAGACTCTTTGCAACCCTGTGGACTGTAGCCCGCCAGACTCCTCTGTCCATGGGGATTCTCCAGGCAAGAATACTGGAGTGGGTTGCCATGCCCTCCTCCAGGGGATCTTTCTAACCCAGGGATAGAACCCCTGTTTCTTACATCTCCTGCATTGGCTGATGGGTTCTTTACCACTAGCACCACCTGGGGGCCCAGTAGGATAGGGAAGATAAACCGAGCCTTCTTAGCAAGCCTGACTTCTATCTGGGGCTATTCCCAACAAAGAGGTTGGAGTGGCTCAGAGGTTAAAGCGTCTGCCTACAATGAGGGAGACCATCCCCTGGAGAAGGAAATGGTAACCCACTCCAGTATTCTTGCCTGGAAAATCCCATGGACGGAGAAGCCTGGTGGGCTACAGTCCACGGGGTTGCAAAGAGTCGGACACAACTGAGCAACTTCACTTTCACCAGTAATCTATTTCCCTTGTACTTCAAGTAACGCTTTTAAGGCATTTCTCACAAGAAGAACATAGTAGTGTTTAAGGATCCTTGGCAACACTCTGCAGACAGAACTCTCAGAGCTTCCATTGGAGGTCAACCATTTATTTTCTAAACAAAGGTCAAAATTAAACTTAAAGATTAATTTAGCTAAATCTCTAATACAAAGGGATTCAGTTAAGATTGGAGTTCACCTCTTCCTTCCTAAATCTCATAAGACATGAAATCTGTCTGAGGCACTAGAGAGCAAGGTACCTGATGCACAGATGTTATTTATGCTATTGTCTTGTCCTGTAGCACTTTGTGAAAATTAATCCATAGGAAGCATTAAAGCTTCCTCTCTTAGGGCTTGTTTTTTCCTTTCTTTGCATTTTATTTACTTGAACCCAGGATCAACACATGTTTGAGATGATTAGGTCCAAAAGAGAAGAGAAATGGTGGTGTGGATTTAAGTTTCATCTTGTGTATCTGGCTTGATTGATCATTTCATCAGGGACAGTATGTATATTCAAAAATGCATTGAGTGGGTATAAGTAATCTCTATTTTCTAGGCATTTTAATAAAGTTACTAAATGGATGGCATCAGATATTGTTTTTGCCTGCAATGGGATTATCTTTAAAGGAAAATGATCAGTGCAAAGTGCACTAGGATTGTTCAATGTAGGTCCATCTGCAGCTCATTTATGTTTTTATGTAGTTCTGCCAATGTTTTCTACTTCCGATAGTCCAGGGAGTCACTGGCATCTTGTCAATTACAATAGCCAACTTCTCTACCTGTGCATATACAGGGAATTAGCAGCCATGTGAATTTAGGAGCTGTAGCGTGATACTGAATCGGGAAAAACACAACAGCAGCTCCAGAAAGCAGATAATCTCTCAGAAGACAGCAGGGGTATCAGGTCCTCTGCCTTGGTCTTGATTTATACCTCGTCTCTTTTTTCCTTTTGAAAATCTGGACAATATGCAAACTTCGATATACCAGGCTTTTTAATCCTTTTCAAGAAAACATTACACGTGTGAGATTATCAGGAAGACAGTGCTGCTGCTATTTCCAGAAAAAAATCAAACCGCAATGCTTATGAGAAGACCCTAGAGGACTCAGAGCTTGTAAATGAAACCACACTGTTTCCTTTAGTTTGAGTTTTTCCCTATATGAGGAAAACTCTAAGATACACAAAAAGAGTTCTTTATGGCTGGATACTCTTATATGGCTAATGGCTTCTGACAGTGTGTTACAGCTTATTTAATCCAATTGAATTTGATTATTCATGTCAGTTACAAGATAAACTGGTTGACAGAGGAAATTTTCTTCAGCCACTGGTTCATATCAAATCTGCAAATTCAGTTGTCTAGAAAAGAAGAGACAGGGGGAGGAGACAGCCAGAAAGACAATTCTAATCCAGGCTATTCCTGAAATTTGAATTTGACTATGAAGAAGGTATTGATTATGAGGACAATTGATAACTTTCTCCAAAAAGCAGAGTAAAAACTTTCCAGCGGAGTACACACCATTCATTGAAATATAGTCCTATATCAACCATGTCCAGTCCCTATACACACACACACACACACACACTGCTGAAGTTATACAAATCCTTCACACCTCCTAAAGAGAATAAATTTCCTCTTTCTTGTTTCCATGCCTTTGCACATTGTATCCTCTGCTCAGGATATCCCTCTCTGAATTGATAAACTTTCTATCCTTCAAAAAAAAAAAAGCAAAAACAGTTCCTTGTCAATAAAATCATCCAGGAAGTCCTCAGTGTCCCAAAGCAATTTGTATATCCTCTTAGCTCGACGTCCTTCAGGCTTCTTTGCACATAGGCACCCCTGGGATCTGGCATGATCTTGTTAGCAATGGCAGCTCAGTAGGATGCTATATGAGAAGGGAGTGAGGGGTGAGGGACAGTGCCTCTCATTTCCAGGATATAAACGTAATTTGAAATACAGTTCCCCTGACGCCATCAGTAATTGGGGTCTCTCACTCTTACCCCCTCAAAAATTCTGGCTTATCCAGCCGCAATCCCCAAGTGCAGTCTATCACTGTCTCAGTTATTCCTCTTGTCATAACATCTTATGAATCTTTGTTTATACTTTTGTCTCTAGTACTAGATGTTACTGTCTTTATAGTCATCATGCCACATCTCAATACAATCCCTCATACATAGTAGATGCTCTACAAGCGTTTGTTCAGGGAAGAAGTAAGTGAATGAATATGTGTCGAAGTGAAAAATGATTTCTGGGACACCATAAGCAGCTAGTATCCATAACTGGTGAACAAAGAACCAAAAAAGGAAGTACTTCAAACTGAAAAGGAAGGATACTAACTAGTACCATGAAACCATATGAAAGTATAAAACTCATTGGTGAAGGTAAATATATTTGACAGTATATTTACCTTCACCAATGGATATATAGATACACACATATATATACACCATATATTTACCTTCACCTATATATATTTTTGGAGAAGGCAATGGCAACCCACTCCAGTTCTCTTGCCTGAAAAATCCCATGGACGGAGGAGCCTGGTAGGCTGCAGTCCATGGGGTCGCTAAGAGTCGGACATGACTGAGCAATTTCACTTTCACTTTTTACTTTCCTGCATTGGAGAAGGAAATGGCAACCCACTCCAGTGTTCTTGCCTGGCGAATCCCAGGGACGGGGGAGCCTGGTGGGTTGCCGTCTATGGGGTCACACAGAGTCGGACACGACTGAAGCGACTTAGCAGCAGCAGCAGCATATATATATTTATATATATATATGGAGAGAGAGAGATACACACATTGTACATCTTAAATATAATTTTCATGCATGCAAATTTTAAAAGAAGCAATAAACAAAAACAAAAGAAAAACTTATTTGAACATCAAGGTGAGCAGCTTCTCTCCCATTAATGAATATGCTACTTTTAGCTATTCCCTGTCTCCATAATAAAAGGAAATCTACTGAAGATAAGAAAGTAGAACAAACACTTCTAAAATATAACAAGCTGACAGAGTTATTTCATTTCTAGCCTCAGGACTTCCTTCTGCACTAGTCTCCAACTCTAAAAAAACTTGTTTGTACTCCTAAGAGGTAAGGCTGGGATGTCACCTCCGATAGGTTCAGAAGGATAATTGCCTCCGATCAAGTTGTCTGTCAGTTGTCACTGCTGCTAGTATCATCACAAGGCTCCTTAAGTCAAGAACCTGTTTGAAGTGTTAGTCGCTCAATCATGTCCGACTCTGCGACCCCACAGACTGGGATTCGCCAGGCTCTTCTGTCCATTTGATTCCCCAGGAAAGAATACTGGAGCTGGTTGCCATTTCCTTCTCCTGGAGATCTTCCCGACCCAGGCTTCCCTGGAGGCTCAGTGGTAAAGAATCTGACTGCCAAGAATCTGTTTAACAGAAACAAAAAAGAAATTGCTCCTTCCTAAATGTTCCATTTTCCCAAGCAGATAGCTACCTTTTTCACTGACTTAAAGGATTTTCTTTTTTTTCAATATAAATTTATTTATTTTAATTGGAGGCTAATTAAAATATTGTAGTGGTTTTGCCATACATTGACATGAATCCGCCACGGGTGTACATGTGTTCCCCATCCTGAACCCCCCTCCCATCTCCCTCTCCATACCGTCCCTCTGGGTCATCCCAGTGCACCAGCCCCAAGCATCCTGTATCATGCATCAAACCTGGACTGGTGATCCACTTCAAATATGACAATATATATGTTTCAATGCCATTCTTCCAAATCATCCCACCCTCACCTTCTCCCACAGAGTCCAAAAGACTGTTCTATACATCTGTGTCTCTTTGGCTATCTCACATACAGGGTTATCGTTACCATCATTCTAAATTAGACTCTGTGGGAGAGGGAGAGGGTGGGATGATTTGGGAGAATGGCATTGAAACATGTATATTGTCATATTTGAAGCAGATCGCCAGTCCAGGTTTGATGCATGATACTGGATGCTTGGGGCTGGTGCACTGAGACCACCCAGAGGGACGGTACGGGGAGGGAGGAGGGAGGGGGGGTTCAGGATGGGGAACACATGAATACTTGTGGCGGATTCATGTTGATGTATGGCAAAACCAATACAATATTGTAAAGTACTTAACCTCCAATTAAAATAAATAAATTTATATTTTAAAAATAAATAAATAAAAAGATTGTAAAAGTAAAAATAAATAAATAAATTCCATATATATGCGTTAGTATACTATATTGGTGTTTTTCTTTCTGGCTTACTTCACTCTGTATGATAGGCTCCAGTTTCATCCACCTCATTAGAACTGATTCAAATGTATTCTTTTTAATGGCTGTGTAATACTCCATTGTGTATATGTACCACAGCTTTCTTATCCATTCATCTGCTGATGGACATCTAGGTTGCTTCCATGTCCTGGCTATTATAAACAGTGCTGCGATGAACATTGGGGTACACGTGTCTCTTTCAATTCTGGTTTCCTCAGTGTGTATGCCCAGCAGTGGGATTGCTGGGTCATATGGCAGTTCTATTTCCAGTTTTTTAAGGAATCTCCCCACTGTTCTCCATAGTGGCTGTACTAGTTTGCATTCCCACCAACAGTGTAGGAGAGTTCCCTTTTCTCCACACCCTCTCCAGCATTTATTGCTTGTAGACTTTTGGATTGCAGCCATTCTGACTGGCGTGAAATGGTACCTCATTGTGGTTTTGATTTGCATTAAAGGATTTTCAACTGAAATACTATATATACTAGCATTTTCTTGTACAGAGAGTAATATGCCCACGTATTAGAAGAAATAGACACACTTATTTACAAAGTTTATGGAACATTTCCCCAAATACTTTAGACCTTTCATTTCTCAATAAGGGACTGAACTTTGTCCATCAGTTTGAAAAAAGTTGTAATACATTGCCTTAAGTTAATTATTTACAGATTTAACTTTCTTGAGTGTTGGGAGGGCTATGAGTAAACAGAAATAGCCTTAAGTTTTCCAAAAACTCTATCTCTGAGTTCCTTGTACCAATACCTATCAGAGAGATAGTGAAGGAATAAGAAAACGGTGATGGAGGGAGAGAAGAAAAGTGTGAGGACCATGGCTATTGATTGAAACTTTTATTTCCATGTCTAGTTTTCAAGATCTGTTCTTATTTTTATATTTTATAGAAAATAGGTTTTGGAGGGCAGATACTGAACCTCTCCATTTATTTGAAATACTCAATATACTATCCATTTAAACACCTGAAAGATAACAATCCATCACTATCAGAAAGTTTCAGAAATAATGAGACGCACTGAAACAATAACTTAAAGACTGGAGTTTTTAATTTTCTCCCAGACAATTGGAAATCTTTTGATATAGCCTTTTGATTTATTCCAAGATTCTCTGAAACATACAAATATAAAATAAATCACAAATAGCATAACATATAACTGCAATATACTCTGATGTTAACTCCAGTTCTTATTCACCAGACTATAGGTGACATACCTAAACAGCTGTGCCAGTACTGAGTCTGGGTTTGTCTTTCTCCTGTCCTAAATTTATATTTCTAAGACTTGTTGATTTTTTCAACACCCTCACACTGCGCTATTCCACAGTAGTCACTTTCAGGTAACAGGACAATACATTAAAGGTGGAGAGTTTTGTGCACTTTGCATTTGTTCAAATTCAAGCTGCAAATGCAAGCTTTCCATCTCAGCCATCAGAACTTCATCAACCACATTTCTATTGTTCTTATTTCTGTTTCTGTTCTGAATTATTCTTCTGTAAGTCCTTATGCAAGAAGTAGAGGTGACACTTTCCTCTGACTAATGTCAAATGCTCTAAGCCTTCTTGCCTGGATCACTGGATAACTGTGGAAGTGTTGGGACACTGCTGTAGCTTTCAGAATTAATCAACCCTGCTCTTACTCAAGCACTGTCCTCAAGGTGCCTTTAGTGTTGAATTCTAAGTATGATTGTTTTATTATTATTACTTATTATTTTTTCCAGGTTTATTGAGATATAGTTGACATAAAACATTGTAAGACACATTCTTGATCCGAATCTCGGATTAGTGTATCATAACTTGGCTTCTTAACCAGCTCTTAGTCCTCAATGAACATTTTTGAAAGGTGTTGATTAATTATTTAATGAGGAACATAGTTTACACACCCCAATTTACTCAACAAACTTTCCCCAAGTTTCTAAGCACCTTTGGATATAATTAAAATAGAAACTGATTATGGGATGTCAAACTCCATTTTTCCCACTAAAGCCAGAGGAATTCAGAAGTCTAAGATTGGTACAAATGAGGGTTCGAATTCAATCTAAGTATCTAATGCTTGACTTTAAAGGTTTAACTCTAGTATCATAGTTAATAGTTTGTCTTATTTTTAAGAAGTTTTAGAATAGACCATTTTTGTATAAGTATTTATTGAGAATCCACTAAATACCTGGCAACTAAAACCAGAATGTCATTGTCATAGTTCCCATGCAGCTTGCAACATAGAATCAAGGCAGCTAACTAAACAAGAAGTTAGGACAAAGACTAATGTGTGTTATGACAGAGGAAATTCAGGCAGTCTGGTGTCAAGTAAAAGTCAAGACAAAAAGTCTTCTGAAAGAAGTGCTACATAAGAAGTTACCAAAGGGTGGGTGAGTTGACGTTGGGAAAAGAGTAGGGATGGAAGGATGCTTGGAACATTCTCCAAAGCATTTGTTTGTGCAAATGAAAGCACAGTGAAGACATGGAACTGACAGAAGTTCAGAATGATTGGAATTCAGAGAGGGTGGAGTGACATTAGATGAAGTTGAAACCCAAGGCTGAGAGAGAGGAGAAAACTTCAAGCCAGGTTAAAGAATTTCCCCCCAAGGGATACAGGAAGTTACTGAAGGGATTTTTATTTTAGAAAAAAAAAAAAAAAAAAGTCAATGGCAACAATGTGGTCAACAGACTAGGGGCAAGTTAGGATGTAGGAGACCAGGCAAGAGGCTGTGAAAGGCCATGATGATTTGGATTTGGATAATGACAGAGGGAGGGCTGCCCAGGTGGTGCCAGCAGTAAAGCTGCTAGTGCAGGAGACGAAAGAGATGCAGGTTCAATCCCTGGATCAGGAAGGGCCCCTAGAGGAAGGCATGGCAACCCATTCCAGTATTCTTGCCTGGAGAATGAATGGACAGAGGAGCCTGACGGGCTACAGTCCATGGGGTCCAAAGAGTCGAACACGACTGAAGCAACTTGGCACACACACACACACAGAGTGGCATGAGAAAAGAGAGAAATGAATGAAGTCTGGGGTTTTTTTAAAAAGTCAAATAAACTGGTTGGAGGGGAAGGGAAGAGAGAAGAAAAATGGGAAAAGGATAGAAGAATCAGATGATAGCTTGAAAGTGAAGTTATTACTGAACTCAAAAATGTGATTAGAGGAATTTAAGCATAGAGCTCTGTTTTCATCAAAGTCTAAAAACAGTTTAAAAGATTCAGAATCTTTCTTGTTCAATGATTCTATAAGTATATATTTCCTAGTCATTTGGTGCTAAGAGAAAATTTCACTTTTCAAGTCATTTCTAGCTCTGAGTTAAATCCACAGTACTATCTGTAAACCAACCATGGTCAAATTCAGACTTCAATTAGCCACCTCTACATGTAGGGAAAAACCAATTTTCATACTTTTAACATTATAAAATACTTCTTTATAAATACTGATCTACTTAGAATAATTTGAGAAACGGTAGATTGGGATAATTTTGATGCGAAGTAGTTTAAATAAAGCAATCAAGTATATTATCTACATGACATTACATATTCTATAAGAGACAAAGAATATATTCTTTACATAAAAACAATTGAAAAAACAAAATCTTAATGAATTCCAAGTTAGATTCCATTTTAAAGGATTATCAAAAGAATACAGAATATTATCTATTCATGGCATAGAGAATATTCAATATTTATGTATGATTCTTTTAAAAACATTAATTACATGGTCTATAGCCACAGAAATTACTGATGAGGAAAAGATGATGGAAAGCAGTCTACCAACAGTTCCTGTAAGTATCATGAATGTTGAGAAGAGAGAGTGAAATTAAAATGCTGAAAATAAACATTGGAATTTTGTCCTTCTCAGTATCAACATACTGGGAATATATTTTAGAAGCCCAACATTAATAGAGGGGACTGCAATGAAGTCCTAGTAATCAACATATCGTTGTGAAATACTGAGATTTTTCTAACTTATCCCCCCAAAATAGTCATTCAATTCAGTTCAGTTCAATCACTCAGTTGTGTCTGACTCTTTGCAATGCTATGGATTGCAGCATGCCAGGCATCCCTGTCCATCACCAACTCCCAGGAGTTGACTCAAACTCATATCCATCGAGTCGGTGATGCCTTCCAGCCATCTCATCCTCTGTCATTCCAGTCTATTCCCGCCTTCAATCTTTCCAGCACCAGAGTCTTTTCCAAGGAGTCAGTTCTTTGCATCAGGTGGCCAAAGGATTGCAGTTTCAGCTTCAGCATCAGTCCTTCCAATGAATATTCAGGACTGATTTCATTTAGGATTGACTGGTTGGATCTCCTTGCAGTCCAAAAAGAGTCTTCTCCACACCACAGTTCAAAAGCATCAATTCTTATATGCTCAGCTTTCTTTATAGTCCAACTCTCACATCCATACATGACTACCGGAAAAACCGTAGCCTTGACTAAATGGAACTTTGTTGGCAAAGTAATGTCTTTGTTTTTTAATATGCTGTCTAGGTTGGTCATAATTTCTTTCCAAGGAGCAAACGTCTTTTAAAGTCATGGCTGCAGTCACCATCTGCAGTGATTTTGATGCCCCCCAAAATAAAGCCTCTCCCTATTTCCATTGTTTCCCCATCTATTTGCCTTGAAGTGATGGGACCGGAGGCCATGATCGTAGGTTTCTGAATGCTGAGTTTTAAACCAAATTTTTCACTCTCCTCTTTCACTTTCATCAAGAAGCCCTTTAGTTCTTCTTCGCTTTCTGCCATAACGGTGGTGTCATCTACATATCTGAGGTTATTGATATTTCTCCCGTCAACACTGATTCCAGCTTGTGTTTCATCCAGCCTGGCATTTCGCATGATATTCTCTGCATAAAAGTTAAATAAGTAGGGTGACGATTTACAGCTTTGATGTACTCCTTTCCCTATTTGGAACCAGTCTGTTGTTCCATGTCTAGTTCTAACTGTTGCTTCTTGACTTGCATACAGATTTCTCAGGAGGCAGGTAAGGTGGTCTAGTATTCCCATCTCTTTCAGAATTTTCTGTTTGTTGTGATCCACACAGTCAAAGGCTTTGGTGTAGTCAATAAAGCAGAAATAGAGGTTTTTCTGAAACTCTCTTTCTTTTTCAGTGATCCAACAAATGTTGGCAATTTGATCTCTTGTTCCTCTGCCTTTTCTAAAACCAGCTTGAACATCTGGAAGTTCACGATTCACATACTATTAAAGCCTGGCTTGCAGAATTTTAAGCATTACTTTGCTAGTGTGTGAGATGATTGAAATTGTGTGGTAGTTTGAGCATTCTTTGGCATTGCCTTTCTTTGGGATTGGAATGAAAACTGACCTTTTCCAGTCCTGTGGCCACTGCTGAGTTTTCCAAATTTGCTGGCATATTGAGTGCAGCACTTTAAGCAGCAGCATCTTTTAGGATTTGAAATAGCTCAACTGGAATTCCATCACCTCCACTAGCTTTGTTCGTAGTGATGCTTTCTAAGGCCCACTTGACTTCACATTCCAGGATGTCTGGCTCCAGATGAGTGATCACACCATTGTGATTATCTGGGTCATGAAGATCTTTTTTGTACAGTTCTTCTGTGTATTCTTGCCACCTCTTCTTAATATTTTCTGCTTCTGTTAGGTCCATACCATTTCTGTCCTTTATTGAGCCCATCTTTGCATGAAATGTTCCCTTGGTGTCTCTAATTTTCTTGAAGAGATCTCTAGTCTTTCCCATTCTGCTGTTTTCTTCTATTTCTTTGCATTGATCACTGAGAAAGGCTTTCTTATCTCTTCTTGCTATTCTTTGGAACTCTGCATTCAAATGGGTATATCTTTCCTTTTCTCCTTTGCCTTTCACTTCTCTTCTTTTATCAGGTATCTGTAAGGCCTCCCCAGACAACCATTTTGGCTTTTACTGTTTCTTTTTCTTGGGGATGGTCTTGATCACCACCTCCTATACAATGTCACAAAACTCCATCCATAGTTCTTCAGGCACTCTGTCTATTAAATCTAATCCCTTGAATCTATTTCTCACTTCCACTGTATAATCATAACGGATTTGATTTAGGTCATACCTGAATGGTCTAGTGGTTTTCTCTACTTTCTTCAATTTCAGTCTGAATTTTGAAATAAGGAGTTCATTATCTGAGTCACAGTCAGCTCCCAGTCTTGTTTTTGCTGACTGTATAGAGCTTCTCCATCTTTGGCTGCAAATAATATAATCAATCTGATTTTGGTATTGACCATCTGGTGATGTCCTTGTGTAGAGTCTTCTCTTGTGTTGTTGGGAGAGGGTGTTTGCTATGACCAGTGTGTTCTCTTGGCAAAACTCTGTTAGCCTTTGCCCTGCTTCATTTCGTACTCCAAGGCCAAATTTGTCTGTTACTCTGGTATTTCTTGACTTCCTACTTTTGCATTCCAGTCCCCTATGATGAAAAGGACATCTTTTTTGGGTGTTAATTTTAGAAGGTCTCGTAGGTCTTCATAGAACTGTTCAACTTCAGCTTCTTCAGCATTACAGGTTGGGGCATAGAGTTGGATTACTGCGATATTGAATGGTTTACCTTGGAAACAAACAGAGATCATTCTGTCATTTTTGAGATCGCACCCAAGAACTGCCTTTCGGACTCTTTTGTTGAATATGATGGCTACTCCATTTCTTCTAAGGGATTCTTCTAAGTAATAGATAAAATGGTCATCTGAGTTAAATTCACCCATTTCAGTCCATTTTAATTCACTGATTCCTAAAATGTTGATATTCACTGTTGCCATCTCCTGTTTGACCACTTCCAATTTACCTTGATTCATGGACCTCACGTTCCAGATTCCTATGCAATATTGTTCTTTACAGCACTGGACTTTACTTCCATCACCAGGCACATCCACACCTGGGTGTTGTTTCTGCTTTTACTCCATCTCTTCATTCTTTCCTGAGTTATTTCTCCACTGCTCTCCAGTAGCACAGGTCCGTCTTTCAGTGTCCTATCTTTTCGCCTTTTCATACTCTCTCTCTTTGCTCCACTCCCTGCTCATCCTCTGCAGCATAGAGGGAAGGTCGTTTAAGGACAAAATGAGAAAATGGTTGTCTGCAAGCCCAGGAAGAATCTCCTCACAAAACACCAATCCTGACAGCAACTAGTTCTTGGACTTCCAGCCTCCAGAACAATGGTGGAGTAGAAGGAGGTGTGCTCATCTTCTGCAAGAACTCCAAAATTACAACTTGCTGCTAAACAACTGTCTACAGGAGAATGTTGGATTCCCATCAAAAAAAGACTGTGAGAAATGGCCCACATCCAAGGGCAAAGGAGAAGCCCAGCAAGATGGTAGGAGGGGCAAAATCATGTGTAGAATCAAACCGCATACCCGCCAGAGATGCTCAGAGGGCTCAAACAAAACCTTGTGCACATCAGGAGATCCCAAAGAGACTAAGCCAGGCCTGCCTTTGAGTGTTTGAGTGTCTCCTGCAGAGGTACAGGTCAGCAATGGCCTGCCACAGGGGCAGGGGCTCTGGGTGCAGCAGACCTTGTTGTGGCATAAGCCCTCTTGGAATAACCCCACAGTAGAGCTGCCAGAACTTACACAGGACTGGGGAAACAGACTCTTGGAGGGCAAAAACAAAACCTGTGCACACCAGGGCCCAGGAGAAAGGAGTAGTGACCCCTCAAGAGACGGACTCAGACTTGTCCATGAGTGTCCAGGAGTCTCCAGTGGAGGCGGTGGCCTGCTGCAGGGTTGGGGGCACTGAGTGTGGCAGTGCATGCATGGGACCTTGTGAAGGAGGTTGTCTTTATCTTCTTTACCTCCACTATAGTTTGGCCTCAGGTCAAACAACAGGGAGAACAGAAAATTGGATTAAAGGTTTACTGACCATGGCCCCGCCCATCAGAACAAGACCCAGTTTCCTCCTCAGTCAGTCTCTCCCATTCGGAAGCTTCCATAAGCCTCTTATCCTTCTCCATCAGAGGGCAGACAGACTGAAAACCACAGTCGCAGAAAACTAACCACTCTGATCATATGGACCACAGCCTTGTCTAACCCAATGAAACTATGAGCCATGCGGTGTAGAGCCAACCAAAATGGACAGGTCATGGTGGAGAGTTCTGACAAAACGTGGTCCACTGGAGAAAGGAATGGCAAACCACTGCAGTATTCTTGCCCTGAGAACCCCATGAACATTATGAAAAAATAATCACTACACAGCTACAATAGTAAAGGGTCTGGAAGCCTATCCTGAGTATGTATATCAATAATAACAAAACCCTCCTCTCTTCTGCCCTTAAGTCTGCTTATCATACTATGTTCCCTGTTTCAGTGATAGTTTCCACTTGTTGTTAGGCACCAAAATAAAAGCCTGGGAAGCATGCTAGACCTCACCACTGACAATTACTAGGTCTCTTGATTTCAACAAATTGTATTTCTTAAATATTTTTCAAAGTAACCTTTTGTTCTCTAGAATCACCTCTAGCCCTTGATGTTTCCCGCCTAAATAATTGCAACATTTTCCTAAGTGGGTTCCCCCTTGTCTTTTCTTTCAAATCCATCATCTATACTTCCACCGACAGGTTTATCTGAAACACAGATCAGACCAGGTCACACTCTGTCTAAACTCCTTCATCACTTTTCCAGTGCTCCTTTCAGTAGATAGCTTTTATTTCTTTTTTGAAGGGTTCTAATGGAATTTCAAATATTGTGATCCCAGAGACTTTCAGCCTGATAATGGCAGGACACCTTATATCAGACTAACAGTTCCTCAGGAAACAATTATAAACTCTGCACAAAAAAACTTTAAAAGCAATGGAGAGTGGCCAAGAGCAGCAGAAATGGGAGGTGATGTGACCCTTGAAATTATGGGATCACATTGGGTTTATGTAGCTTTTCCCCTGAGGCTCTCTCTGGTCTCTGTGGTATTTGGAATATAGAGTCAAAAAAAAAAAAAAAAAATCTGCAGCCTTAATGACCTGAGAAATGAAATTAAGTACCTTCCTCTGAGAAAAGATGAAGTCGCAGGAAGGGATGTCTTAAAAGTTGCATACAGATGTCCCCTTAAAATCCTTGCCTGTCTCCCCAGCTGCATGTGCAAGGAAGTAAGAGGGAAAATGACTGAAAGACTGAAAGCCCAAAAGAACTAACTGAATATTTTAGCTGCACCTGCTGCAGAGAGGCAATTTAGAGTTCAAGTCCAATCAAATTGGAGGGGCTAGGTAAACTTTTGGAGAAGGCAATGGCACCCCACTCCAGCACTCTTGCCTGGAAAATCCCATGGACGGAGGAGCCTGGTGGGCTGCAGTCCATGGGGTTGCTAAGAGTCGGACACGACTGAGTGACTTCACTTTTCACTTTCATGAACTGGAGAAGGAAATGGCAACCCACTCCAGTGTTCCTGCCTGGAGAATCCCAGGGATGGGGGAGCCTGGTGGGCTGCCATCTTTGGGGTCGCACAGAGTCAGACACGACTGAAGTGACTTAGCAGCAGCAGCAGCAGGTAAACTTTGGGGGTTTTCCACTGAATTCCAGAAAGTCACACATTGAAAATAAATATGACATTCCAGGACTAAGGGATTTTTCTCTTGAACTAAGGACAAAACTGAAACAGGCCTGATTAAGCAATTTGTTGAACCAAACCCTGTAAGTCCAAAATGTTCTGTCTATAATTTAACTGTCTACTAGAATAAAACTTAACTCTGAGTGAGGGTTATCAAACTATAGTCTAGGGCTTGTTTTTTATGATCTTCAAGACAAAAACGGTTTTTACATTCTTGATGGGTTAAGGAAGAAGAGAAAGCAGAAGCAGAGGCAGGAGTGGCAGCAGCAGCAGAAGCAAAAACCATAAGTGGCCCACAGAGCCTTAATTGCTTATTATCTGTTCCTGTACAGAAACTGTTTCCCAACTCATAGCATTTCTCCAAGGATAGCATAGTTGAGTATTTGTACAGAGATGCTTAAACATTTCAACTGTACTATAAGTGAAAAATAAAAACTCTGGAAGTTTCCTGGGGGTAGAGTGGTTAAGAATCCACCTTCCAATGCAGGGGGCATGGGTTCAATCCCTGGTCAGGGAACTAAGATCCCACGTGCTGCAGGGCAACTAAGCCTGAGCCCTGCAACTACTGAAACCCATGAACTGCATCTTCTGAGTCATGTGTGCCCTGGAGCCTGTGCTCTGCAGCAAGAGAAGCCATCGCGATGAGAAGCCTGCCCTCGGTAAATAGACAGGAGCCCCTGCTTGCCACAAACTAGTGAAAGGCCCGCACAGCAACGAACACCCAGCACAGTCAAAAATAAACTAATTAATTAATTAATTTCTTTAAAAAAGAGTGCTCACCTCTCCGTAAGGACAACTTGGTTCCTGGATAAAAGTAGTTGGGAAAGTAAAAAAATGAACTTTATCTTCCATTGCCAAATTTGTATACATCTATCATTTATCAAGTTTCTATTACATGTAGAATTTGATATGGCTCACAGAAGTTTGTGACTTGCATTTAAGTATAAGTTTGTCTGTAAATGAAACCTGTACTCTTTCTATTATGTTTACCTTGCTGCTGCTGCTAAGTCACTTCAGTTGTGTCCTACTCCATGCAACCCCATAGACGGCAGCCCACCAGGCTCCCCCATCCCTGGGATTCTCCAGGCAAGAACACTGGAGTGGGTTGCCATTTCCTTCTCCAATGCAGGAAAGTGAAAAGTGAAAGTGAAGTCACTCAGTCATGTCCGACCCTCAGCGATCCCATGGACTGCAGCCTTCCAGGCTCCTCCATCCATGGGATTTTCCAGGCAAGAGTACTGGAGTGGGGTGCCATTGCCTTCTCCTTAGACCCTCTCAAAATATACATATCCATACACAGAGTTCAATAATTATCTGTTAATTTAACGACTAATGCTAAACTATTATATGGAATCCAGTGACATGTGAATACTGGCCTTCCCTAGGTTTGGTCATATGTTTCCTGAAACCAGCAAGTAAAGCTATGTCTGCATACACCCTGAGCCAAAGCTGGCCAAAGCAGTTAGATATTTATAGCTTCAGCCTCATTCACTGATTCAGTCTATAATTCATCTTATTTCCCTAAACAAAGTAGTTAGTGAACCAGTATCAACCACCATGCTGCTTTCTTTGCCCAGCATCTGGCTGATGTGTTTTATAGATCCGTACTGAACTCCTATTGTAATTTACTACAATGAATTCTATTTGCCCACCTAGGCCTGAGGCTGCTGTTGGTTGAAGCCAGTCACAAGACATCTACCCTTCAGTATAAGTGGGCTCTACCTTCTTTAACCACTGGCAAGGACCCTGATCAAAACCAAATTGGCCATGTGAAGCCACACTAATGACTTGAAAACTTCTCTATCTCGCATGCTATGAAACACCAGCCTAGACTGAGTATCAGCCTACTTTCTGGTCATATGGGCATTGAAAAATGTTCTGTTATGCATGAATGACTGTCCTATCAATGAAAGTCACGTTCTGAAAATCATGGAATTTCTCAATTACCTGATTCCCTCTTTTAAGCACCAGGTAGACATGGGGGTTCCCAATTGCTTAACAGCAGAGCCTGCTTAAGATTTGGAGTTTTCAAAGTCCAATCCCAAGGAATATTTATCTGACTATGGAGAATATTTGTGGTAGTATTTGTGTTTAGTGAGCATTCAATCTGAGGTAACACTCAGAAAACCTTACATATACAAAGTAACAATAATAATATTAACTAGATGGTGATTGCACCCATGAAATTAAAAGATGCTTACTCCTTGAAAGGAAAGTTATCACCAACCTAGAGATAGCATTACTACAGAGATATTACTTTGCCAACAAAGGTCTGTCTAGTCAAGGCTATGGTTTCTCCAGTGGTCATGTATGGATGTGAGAGTTGGACTATGAAGAAAGCTGAGTGCCAAAGAATTGATGCTTTTGAACTGTGATGTTGGAAAAGACTCTAGAGAGTCCCTTGGACTGCAAGGAGATCCAACCAGTCCATCCTAAAGAAGATCAGCCCTGGGTGTTCATTGGAAGGACTGATGCTAAAGCTGAAACTCCAGTACTTTGGCCACCTCATGTGAAGAGTTGACTCGTTGGAAAAGACTCTGATGCTGGGAGGGATTGAGGTCAGGAGGAGAAGGGGACAACCAAGGATGAGATGGCTGGATGGCATCACTGACTCGATGGACATGAGTTTGAGTGAACTCCAGGAGTTGGTGATGAACAGGGAGGCCTGGTGTGCTGCGATTCATGGGGTCTCAAAGAGTCGGACACGACTGAGCAACTGAACTGAACTGAACATGTATTAAATATTTGTATGGGCCAGATTTATACATGTTTTGTCTCATTTAGTTCTCACAACAACCATAAAAGAGGAGGGTGGAAAGATGGTAATGATGGCCCTATATGCGAGACAGCAAAAGATTCACAGATGTAAAGAACAGACTTTTGGACTCTCTGGGAGAAGGTGAGGGTGGGATGATATGAGAGAATAGCATTGAAACATGTATATTACCATATGTGAAATAGATCACCAGGCCAAGTTCGATGCATGAAACAGAACACTCAAAGTCAGTGCACTGGGAAAACCCCAAGGGATGGGATATGGAGGGAGGTGGCAGGGGGGTCCAAGATGGGGGACACATGTACACCCATGGCTGATTCATGTCAGTGTATGGCAAAAACCACTACAATATTGTAAAGTAATTAGCCTCCAATTAAAATAAATTAATTAATTTAAACAAAAAATAAGAGGAGTGTGGTAGGCAGAATAATGGTCTACAAGCTGTCCACACCTTAATCCCCCAAATCTAAGAAAAGTGAAGTGAAATTGAAGCTACTCAGTCATGTCCGACTCTTTGCGATCCCGTGGACTGTAGCCTACCAAGCTTCTCCATCCATGGGATTCTCCAGGCAAGAATACTGGAGTGGGTTACCATTTCCTTCTCCAGGGGGCATTACATTATAATGCCAAGGAGAAGTAAAGTAGCATTTAAATCAAAACAGGGAGAATATTATGGGTTATTTGAGTAGCCTTGAGGTAATCAAAAGAGTTCATAAATGTGGAAGGCAGAGGCAGGAGAGTCAGTGTCAGAGTGATACAATGTGAAAAAGACTTAAATGGCCATTGATGGCTCTGAAGATGGAAGGGCATCACCAAATGAAGAATGTGGACAGCCTCTGGAAGCTGAAAAAGGCAAGAAATTGACTGTCCCTTGGGGTCTGCAGAAGGCATACAGCTCTGCCGACATCATGATTTTAGTCCAGTGAGACGCACATCAGGCTTCTCACTGACAAAACTGAAAGATAACTGTGTGTTGTTTCAAGCCACTACATTTGTGATAATTTGTACAGCAGCAATAGAAAATGAATACAAAGAGGTACTGTTATTTCTCTGAATTTAAAGTGAGAAATGTTGGGTCCCAAGTAAGGAGAGTTAATTATCTCAATGGACACATACTTTGTAATGAGACAGTCTCATAGTTTGGGATATGAAGAATGTGAAATTTCTGTTTATTTTCTTTAATGATATTATTATATCAGCTACTCCTTCTCCTAAAAATGGGTGTGAAGCTATGATTGATTGCACTTGTCATATAGCACATGGCTTTTAAAATTATAAAATTGGCCTGTATATAATAAAGGAATTCTTTCTGAAAAATCTCATCTCACAATCATGGGATGAACATTTCATGTAACTCAAGCGACAAAAGCATCTTCCCAGACCTGGTAAAATTTCCATGTAACAAGTCCAAGAACTTTAAAGAAAGTAAGTAGAAGAGAGTCAACCAAGCAAAGAAATCCATCAGAAAATGTTTTAAATCCATCAGAAAATGGCTTAAAACTGGGAAGAGCATATGGATGTTTTTAACTGAGCTAAAATGCCATTTTCTATTGTTGACTATATAAAGCAAATAGTTGTATCTCTTGAAATCAACCAGCTCATATTAGTATCTCTGGTATATAACAGAAGTTTAGTGTTTGTGCCAAATTCCTTAGGGGTGTCAGACACATCACAAGAGCATATTTCATGATAAGCCCTATGTGTGTTTTTATTAAATATCACAGTAAATCCTCACCTGCATAACTCTGAATAACATATTTCTGTGGTAAATCCTCCACCAGGCAATGATCTATACTGAGACAAAAAAAATGCCTCAAGCACCTTCATTTTTAGCACTTTGTTCCAGTGACTTTAATCTATAGCTTATTTCATCAGCAGAGTACATACTGATATATCTAATGGGGCCTAAACACTTTTTGGCTTAAAATGACATTCTCTAGGGAAATGAAATGTGCTTACTGGTATGAAGTCAGCTAGTAACATAAAAACTATCTTTAGCAATTTATTAATTTCATTTGTTAGGCTGCACAGCAGAGAGCCAAAACAACAATTGCTTTAATCTTTTGTTCCTTATCCTGTTTCTACTCACTGATAGGCCATCATTTAGGTGGCTCCTAGGGCTAAGCTTCGGAGTCTGCCTGGGGCAAAGCTTTCACACTGGTGGGGCTTTCTCTACCCTTCATCTTCAAGCTGTCCCCAGGTCCAGCAAACAAACACTCCTGAACAAGTTCTCATGTGCTTGGGCCATGTATTCAAGTCCCTTAATCACAGCCCTTCATTTCTGACTTTGTCTATGATGACTCAAGAAGACTATTTTTCATCTTATGTATCTCCAATTATTTTATGTACACATTGTGGCTGTATTAGTCACCTTGCGGCATGATATTGCTACATAACAAATGAGCCTTAAAACTCAGTGACCTACAGCAGCAAGCATTTATCCTTACATTTATGGATCTGTGCATAACATGGTTTGGCTAATCCAGGCTTTCTTTCAGGCTGTGGGTGGGCTAGCCTTGGCTCTTGGCTGTAGGTTCAGTTCAAGTCTGTCTCAAGTATTTTGTTCTGGGGCTAGGCTCATGGAGAAACCGCTGTCGAGGCCATGTTCCTCTCATGGTGGAGCACTGGAGCATAAGAAGGCAAACAGGACCATTCAGGCACATTTCTGGTCTCTGCTATGTCACCCATATCTGATTACTAAAGCAAGTTACATGTCCAGGCCCAAAGTCAGAGACTAGGAAAAATACAGTTCACACACATGAGGGAAAGGCAAGGGAGGAAATGATATAAGTATCTCATGGGAGAAGGAAGAATTGAGACCAAAAATTCAATCTACCACACTGGCCCATCTCCACAGAAAATGTTGGGCTTCCTAGTGAACCAATTCCTGGAAGGAGAGGGGTAGAGAAGTGTTTAAAAAAAGAAAAAAGCAAACTGCAGTTAGAAAAGCTATGAGTTTCCAGCAATAAATCAAATTAAACAGGTATATGATAGGTTTTATTTGCTAGCGACCTTAATCCTTGCATTTTTAGCATAGTTACAATTCATCCACACCTTCTTTTATAGTTACTGTTCCATTTTCCACCTGTGTAGGCATCCTGCTACTAGCATTGAGGTTTTTAAAAATAGTGCTAGCTCTGGAGTTTGAAAGGCCTGAATTTTAACCATAGATCTACCATGTATTTGTGAAGTAACCCTGAGTGAGTCCTTGTGTGTTTTGTGGCTTAAGGTTCCTTATCTTTAAATTATGGTGATATCTGTGCTGTTGAGTTCTTGTAAGGATTAGTCATAACACATGTAATACTTCTGGCACATAGTAGGAATCCAAAATAAGAACTTATTTTCTTATAATTTGTCCTTCATCTCTCCCCATCTCTCTGTCCTTTGCCCAGGATCCACCATAGAAATTTGTTTGTTGGTTCAGAATAGCTGGTGGACATCTGACCATCTGTCCGCGTTGACCATTTATCAGTAAACAAATAAAAACTTGGAGCCAAGCCATTTGGGGTTATCAAGAGCACACCATCTAAAGAATTTTCTCACAAATTGGCAAGTTCTTGATTTTGCTCTCATTCCTGTGAAGTATCTTAGGAAAATATAAGTATAGAATTTCAAGCATGTCATGTCTGACTGTACAATCAGCTTTCAACTAAGCAAGAAAGAAAAACGGATCCCACCTCCTACCAGGGTGCTCTAGGTCTACAGGGTTTAGAAGTTTAAAACTTCCTTTATAAGAAAGGATTCCTTGAGCTCCTACAACACCACCTCAAATGTAATGTTTAACTCCACCTCAACTTCCTAATATGTGTTCTAATTCACCAAAAAATAGTGCAATCAATTGACAAACCACAGTCTATTTTAAGAAGGTTGACTTCATCTCTCTCACCACTGTAATTTTACCATTTGGCACAACAGATGCTCTATAAATATTTGCCAAATAAATGAAAGAATTAATGACTGAATTTTTAAAAAGCTATGATGGTGGTTTGGTTGCTAAGCCATGTTCGACTCTTGTGACCCCATGGACTATAGCCTGCCAGGCGCCTCTGTCCATGGGATTCTCCAGGCAAGAATACTGGAATGGGTTGCCATTTCCTTCTCCAGATCTTCCTGACCCAGGAATCGAACCCAGATCTCTTGCATTGCAGGTAGATTCTTTACTAACTGAGCTACAAGGGAAACAAAACAAACTATAGAACTTCTAATTAAATACAAACTAAGCTAAGCCCATTATTTTTATTTCTCAACTCAAAATGTATTTTATTACTCAATTCTATTGACTTTAAGCTGATATTCAAACTGTCAGTCTTAGGCCCTAATATTTGGAGTATAATAAATTACTCTTTGAGATTTTCTGTGTAATACTCAGTTTTATACAAACCATGCATGCAGCATTTTAGGGGTTAAAGAGGAGGTCGTTATAATCTAACCAGGGATATATTTGAATTTATAAAATGAATAATAATGCTAAAATGAAGTTTTCATTATTCCATAGTTTGATCTTTAAAGAATTGGACTTCAACTTTTTAATTCTCATGAATTAAAAGAAGTCTTGCATCTAGGGGTATTTATTGTATTTTACCTGCTTTAGAATCAAAAGCAAATGTTTGGCAATCATTTAAAGGGATTATCATACTATCGCATTTCAGAATTTGAACTGAAGCAGCAGTTCAAGAGCTACTAAGGAACTGACTAAACAATGAAGTTATGTGAGTGTGTATGTGTGGGAACACATATGTGTGTGTAGACATAACATGTACAATATACTCTAATCCACCATAGGTAATCATAGGTAATATTGTAATCATAAGTAATATTGTATTCATATACTCTAATATATAATGAACCTATAATACAAAAGTTTAAATATAATTTCAAACAATGCCTTAACTCTTAGAGTCTCCTTTTTGTGAAAAGGTTTCAAAGTAACATTTGTTTATTCTAATTACATTAATTTGAAAAAAATTATAAAACTATCATAAAAATAATATATATAATGGGTATATTCCTATACACTTCATTGGCACCACCCAGGAAAAATAGTCCTATTGCATTTTTGGTATATTTCTTTTTCTTTTACTATGAGTATATATATATGGGTAGGGTGTGTGTGTGAATGTACTCAGTTGTGTCTGGCTCTTTGTGGCCCCATGGACTATAGCCCACCAGGGTCCTCTGCCCATGGAACTTTCCAGGCAAGAATACTGGAGTGGGTTGCCATTTCCTGCTCCATGGATCTTCCAGAACCAGGGGTCAAACCTGCATCTCTTGCATCTTCTGCATTGGCAGGAGGATTCTTTACCATTAGCACCACCTGGGAAGCTCATATGGGTTGGGGGAGGATTAATAAACACTGCATAAACAGCTTTGCTCTCTCTTTCTTTCACTCAACAATACATACTATATAAAAAGGATATCTTTCAAAGTTATTTATTTGCATCATTTTAATGATTGTATAATATTCTATACTACATATTTAGTCAATCCTCTAATGTTGGTCATTTAAGGTATTTCAAATTTTATAATATTATAAATGAGACAGTAATTATTGTCTGCTGCCAGCTATTCTGTTCTACCCAGAAGCAGGCTTCAACCTAAGTGGTAATGCTCCTCTTGGCCAGATTTTCAAACCAGGACAACTTGTCGGTCAGTTATCAAACAATAGAGTGGTGATTCTTCAGCTA
Organism: Budorcas taxicolor; assembly: GCF_023091745.1. Taxonomy (NCBI): domain Eukaryota; kingdom Metazoa; phylum Chordata; class Mammalia; order Artiodactyla; family Bovidae; genus Budorcas; species Budorcas taxicolor. The sequence goes on along the minus strand of NC_068917.1, from coordinate 25,443,215 downwards.
GGTATTCACCCCTGGTTGAGCTAGTTAAGGTCAGCAGAGATCATATGTTCACAGTGTTGAAAATAGTGCTAATCAAAGTGTGGTAACTGCAGTGGTATTCAAAGGTAGACAAGATGGTTTTAGGTGGTGTATTTAACGCATAATAAAATAATATCAATAGGGTAACCTCTTTGCATGAATACTTCAGTCAGTTTCAGTGATGATTTGTGCCTTTCATACATTCTTTGAACAAACTCTCATTGAGAATCTCCTAAATCCTAGGCTCTGTTTCTAAGCATGGGGAATGCCAGTATAAACAAGATGTAAGTTTTCTAACTTCAGGAGGCTTGCATTCTAGCAAGCTGCTGCTAAGTCACTTCAGTCGTGTCCGACTCTGTGCAACCCCATAGACGGCAGCCCACCAGGCTCCCCCGTCCTTGGGATTCTCCAGGCAAGAACACTGGAGTGGGTTGCCATTTCCTTCTCCAATGCATGAAAGTGAAAAGTGAAAGTGAAGTCGCTCAGTCGTATCCGACTTCTAGCGACCCCGTGGACTGCAGCCCACCAGGCCCCTGCATCCATGGGATATTCCAGGCAAGAGTACTGGAGTGGGGTGCCATTGCTTTCTCTGATTCTAGCAAGAGAAACAATAATTAAAAAGTAAACAAATATTTAAGTTCAGGAGGAAATTAAGAGGATGGAATATGATTGGGTAGGCTTGGATTCATTTTAGGAAGAGAGATCTGAGTGTATATTTTCATTGGAGGTACCCCTTCTATGGGGAAACAGTGGAAACAGTGTCAGACTTTATTTTTGGGAGCTTCAAAATCACTGCAGATGGTGACTGCAGCCATGAAATTAAAAGACGCTTTCTCCTTGGAAAGAAAGTTATGACCAACCTAGATAGTATATTCAAAAGCAGAGACATTACTTTGCCAACAAAGGTCCGTCTAGTCAAGGCTATGGTTTTTCCAGTGGTCATGTATGGATGTGAGAGTTGGACTGTGAAGAAAGCTGAGTGCCGAAGAATTGATGCTTTTGAACTGTGGTGTTGGAGAAGACTCTTGAGAGTCCCTTGGACTGCAAGGAGATCCAACCAGTCCATTCGAAAGGAGATCAGCCCTGAGTGTTCTTTGGAAGGAATGATGCTAAAGCTGAAACTCCAGTACTTTGGCCACCTCATGCAAAGAGTTGACTCATTGGAAAAGACTCTGATGCTGGGAGGGATTGGGGGCAGGAGGAGAAGGGGACGACAGAGGATGAGATGGCTGGATGGCATCACTGACTCGATGAACATGAGTTTGAGTGAATTCCGGGAGTTGGTGATGGACAGGGAGGCCTGGCTTGCTTCGATTCATGGGGTCTCAAAGAGTCGGACACGACTGAGTGACTGAACTGAACTGAACTGACCCCTTCTATTAAATGAAGGAATGAGTCATGTAAAGATCTAGGGGATTAGCATTCTCAGCAGAGTGAGCAACAAGGACAAAGACATGAAAGAGAACAAGCCTGGTGCATTCTGGAAAACAAAACAGCCTGCTTGACTCAGTAGACTGAGCAAAGGGAAGCTGGTTAAGATGAAGTCAGGAGGGTGATTCAGGAGCCAGATTATAGAGGGCCTTGTAATCTGTGATAAGGATTAATTTCTTCAAAGTTCAATAGCAAGTATTCAAAATGTAATAGCAAGCCACAAGACAGTTTTAAGTGGATTTTAAGGAACAAATTTATATTTTGGAAATATAATCTGCTGCTGTATGGAATATAATTGGAGGAATGCAGTAACAAAAATAGGAAGGCAAATTAGGGATTTAATTGATGTCACAGCCAGTTATAATAATAACTTGAACCAACATGACAGATGGATATGATGAGAATCGTCAGATTCAAGGTATGTTTGAAAGTACAGCACACCAGACTTGTTGACAGAAGAGAAGTAATGTTTGAGAGAATAAACCACGTATTTGATTGTGTAATTCAGTAATTATGTAACTTGATGTGTGTGCTAAATACAGAAACCTCTTGAGAAGTCTTGTTATAAAGAAAAGCCCAAAAAAGCTGCTGGAACCAGAGTGTGATAATAAGTCTAGGAGGGTCATTTTATTTCATTGAGATGGGAGGTCTATTTGTATGATGATGAGAATGATCCATTATTGGGGGTGGTGGGGATGGATGTTCACAGGGTACAGCAAGAGTGGAGGGACTGTCCTTCAGAAGAGCTGGACCTGCTCGTCCTTTGTATCTAGAGGGAAGAGCATAAGGGTAGGATCAAGGAGGCTGGTAGATTTGGTAAAGGGGAAAGGAAGCAATTCTCTTGTTCTTATTTTCTTGGTGAAATTTTTAAAAGTCAAGATTATCACCTGACAGTGAGGACTGGGAAGGAATGTTGGAGCTTTGACAAATGAGAAGATATAAAGCACTCTTTTAAAAACAAAACAAAACAAAACAAAAACGTGGACAGGAAATGGATAAGAGGATTCTAGCAAAATTATCTATCCTACAGTTTTGAGATCTGTGGCAATACCCAAAAAGCAAATGTGTTTTTCTTCCATTTTACTTAGCTGCTTAAATGTAAGGGTCAAGTAAGCAGAGTTTGGGTTTGGGTTTTGCCAAAGAAGCACAATGGAGACAGGGAAGAACAAAAGAATTGACAGTATATGAAAGGGAGTTATGGTGACATCTATGGAATCTAAGATGGGTAACTAAAGAAGGACAAAGCGGAGAACTGGACAGAGCAGAGGTATGGGGTGGACCCATGAATTATTGGAGTGGTAGGGTTCTTGAGGAGACAGGAACAGATGCTCTGGATATTAGAAAGTGGGATGATGGAAAAGAAGAATTTGGAGGTTACTGATAATCATAAAATCTAGGCTATGACTGTGGGATTAGGTGAACACAGTCGAGGGTGGGGGTGGGAGGGAGGAAGAGATATTGGAGTGACGAGGTCAAAGAACTAGAATTGATCTCCCAAATAAGTGGTTCTGAATCGTTTCTGTTCATTCAGAGCAACCTGAGAGTTAAAAAAAAAAAAAAACTTAAATACTTGAATTCCATCTTGACTAATTAATCTACTGACACTGTTTGTAATAAAGGAAAGTACAGTGTTCATTTACAGCATGCCAAGCAACAAAAACAAGGTAGTTCATGCTCAGAAGATCCAAACTCCCTGGTGGATTTCAGGGAAGGGTTTTAAAGGCATTACTTGGGGTGAGTGTTGCAGCTTGTGGACCTTCTTCTGATTGGCTAATGGTGAGGTAACAGGGTGATGATTTAGGAATCTTAATCATCAGCCTTCTGGTTCTAATCAGTCTGGGGTCTGCTTGCTTGTGGTCAGCATGTTGTCAGCATCCTCCCCCAGAAGGTCTTAGTTGAACAATTCAAAGATACATGACAGACTGTTACATAGAGAAAGAATATTCTATCTGAACCATTGTCATTACTTTTCTTGCTTGACTGCTTTTCCTTTCTGCAATCCCTGTCTTCTATAATTGGTAACTGCTTGAGTCTATTCTTGGCAACCTCAGGGAAAATCTAGAAGAGTAATGCCTTTCTCTACAAACAAGAAATGGAGAACATGGGGGGCTTTTTTTACCTGAGACAACTTCATAAGGTCCTGCTTGGTTTTAACCCCCACTTCTCTTTGATACTCTTCAATCTGGAGGGGAACAAGGATGAGACAAGAAAGGGAATAAAGTTTCCAATAGAGATGTTAATCATAAACTTGGCAGGGGAACTTGGTTTTAGGGAACTCAATTTCAGAAGTAGTGGTGAAGGGAAACACAGTGAGCCAGCTGCTAAAATCTTTCATGCATGAAGCAGAATGACTGAGTAGATAGGAAATGAAAGCACTTTAACATAATCTCAAGGGAACTGGGGTTTCTGAAAGAGAAGCAATGATGAGAAACAAGGAGAATAACTATTATTCTATTCCTCCCTCTGATCTGGAAATGTGGGGCATGAAAGCAAAAACAATTGTCCTTTGAAAGGGCAGCAGGTAAGCTGGATGTAACTGGGAGAGTCAGGTCTTAGAAGGTGATGTATCCAGAGAATAGTCTGAGACAAGAATTCAGAAAAAACAATTTAGAGAAGAGTGTGAAGGTAAAAGAGGTTCAAGCCCTGAGTTCCAAAGGCTGCCCTGGCAAGGACTGCAGTTTGGGAAGGAATGAGAGAGTAGGTCAGGTAAAGGGATATTCAGAAATGTATGGATGAGAGTCCCCATGCTAATCTGAGAGGCTGGAGTTGTAGTGATTAGTCCCATGGTCTCTCAGGGAAAGGTGGAAAATTAATTCTAAGGATCACTTCCTTCTTGGGATAGGTTGCTTAGGTAGCATGTGATGAAGCAAGTGGAGGAACTGGGTAGGTGGAGTGGGAATCTGTGAATCTCAAACCCTCTGAAGTTGGACTGAGAGCAGTGTCAAAGCTGTAGAACAATCGTTCCCACAAGTGTAAGCTATGAGCTTTCCTTAAAATCTTTGACATGAGCAGTTAAATGGCCTGAAAATCAGAACTTAATGAGTCCTGTTGTATTATCTATGTATCGTTTACTAGGCTTTAAATTGCCCTAGCAGAATCTTTTTTTATTAACTTTTTATCCTCAGCACCTAGCACAGTGCTGGCTGCAAAGGAAGTGCTTAATAAATGTTTGATGTACTGAAACGAACTGCTTAAAAAGCTAAAGACAAGACTTTATTGCATCTAGAGTTAAGTAACCAAGTGAGGCACAATATTTTGTTAGCAATTCTGGACTGCAATCTTACCAGGCTGGACCTACTGCTAAGCACACTTACATTTCTAACCACAAAGAGCACTTTTATTTTTCACTTGTTAAAATAATTAAATTAAAATAGTTCCTGCCAGGAATTGGTGCCACAATATACGTGGTTAAGTATTACATTAAGAAATCAATATTTCTAGCTTGCACTAAGTACATTAGCATCCCTTAATTTTAGAAGCGTGAACAGTATGTGAGCTTAAGATTCATTTCATGAAAGTATAAATTAGATCAGCTAACCCAAGGAGAAAATGAGACCTCAACATAGTTTTTAGTTCTAAACTTTTTGTTCTATGTGGGGCACAGGTTTTCCCTTTCTTTGGAATTTGTTGTTTGGACTCTGGGCAATCTAACACAAAGCAAAAGCAAAGAGGAGAGAATCTCTGCTCAAAAAATCTGCCGTCTGATCTCAGTCTCTTGTGTTAAAACCCTGTTGTATTTCTTCCTCATTTATAATGATGTATTTCAAAAATCCAGGTACCAAGTGTTTAATCTAACATGTGATTTGCTAGTATATTATTTTTAAAAAATCTTTTTTATGCTATATATTAAAATAAAGATTTATTATGAGAGAAAAAATAAGGAAAATAGAACAAAACTATTCTAAATTTATGCAACCCAAGTGCAATAAAAAATACAAAGGAAAATATTCAAATATACAAAAATTTATAAAATCATAAATATGCAAATCACAAAACAATTGAAAGGAAAAATATTTTCATTAAATAGGAAAAAGGGTTAATAAGAAAAATAACCTCAATAGTTAAATAATCAAAAGATATGAATGACAACTTCACAAAGAGATGAAAATTGTAAAGGAAATAAACTTAAGATAACAATCAAAATAATAGTTTATACTTAACAAATGAGCCAAACTAGATTAATAAAAATACAAATGCTAGTGAAAGTGTGGTATAAAATATTTGCACAGAACTTGTAATATTGTAATTTAGGGTAACCATTATAAAAACTTATATTGAAGTGTTACTGTTTTAACATTCCTACCTTTATATTTAATGATTCTAGCTCTTCAGTTAAAAAAAGAAATCAATAGAGTGGATACAAAATTTTCCAAGATGTCCACAGACTATTTTCGATTGTAAAATCATAATAGGAACAATCCATACAAATAATAACAAAGGGATAGGTATAGTTAGAGTACTACGAAGGTTATATGAAATCCGTAGACTGACTGCTCTACAGAAAAACCCCTCTTATTTATGGTTTCACTTTCAGTTACCTATGGTCAACCGTAGTCCAAAAGCATTAAATGGAAATTTTCAGAAATAATTCATAAGCTTTTTAATTGCACACCATTCTGAGTAGCAAGAAAAAAGCTTGCTCCATCTCACTGTCCCATCCAGGATGTGCGTCATCCCTTTGTCCAGCTACCCTGCCTCTTAGTCACCTAGCAGCCATCTCAGTTATCAGATCAGCTATCACACTGTCGCAATGCCCGTGCTTAAGTCACCCTTATTTTACTTAATAATGACACCAAAGCACAGGAGTAGTGATGCTGGCAATTTGAATATGCCAAAGAGAAGCTGTAGGAAGATTCCCTTAAGTGAAAAGGTAAAAGTTCTTGACTTACTAAGGAAAAAAAAAAAAAATTGTATGCAGAGGTTGCTAAAATCTAAGTCAGAACAAATCTCTCTGTGAAATTTTAAGAAAGAAGAAGAAATTCTTGCTGGTTTTGCTGTTGTACCTCAGATTACAAAAGTTATGGTCACATTGTGTGATAAATGCTTAGTTAAGAGAAAAAATGCTGGTGACTCAGTGGTAAGGAATCTGCCTGCCAATGCAGAAGACGCTAGGAGATAGATGTGGGTTTAATCCCTGGGTCAGGAAGATCCTCTGGAGAAGGAAATGGCAACTTGATCCAATATTCTTGCCTGGGAAATTCCATGGACAGAGGAGTCTGGCGGGCTATAGCCCATGGGGTCACAAAGAGTCAGATGCGACTCAGCATGCAGGCACGCACCACAAGATGGAAAAGACATTAAGTTTATATCATGAGATATTTTTAAGAGAGAGAGAAACCATATTCACATAACTTCCATTACAGTATATTGTTATAATTGTTCTAGTTTATTATTACTGTTGTTAATCCCTTACTGTGCCAAGTTTATAAACTAAACTTGATCATACTATATATATATATATATATATATATATATATATATATAAAAACATGGTATATGTGGAGTTCAACATGGTTTCAGGCATTCAATGAGGATGTTGGAATGCACCCCACATAAGGGACTGCAGTAGTACATGACAGTGGAACAATGTCATGGATTATATTAATTATTATCAATATATATTATAATTATTATAGTAATTATAATAATTAATAATTATTATAATTAAATAAGCTTACAAAGTCTATTTAGCCACATGAAAAAATACTTCTGTAGATCAACAAAAAAAATGCGAAGTTTAAACTTATATATGCCCTGATATTACACTCAATAAAATACATGGAATTTGGATTAAGATTAAAAGGAACTAACATTTTTAATATAACTATTTCAAAATGCATAATAATAATATTGGAACCCCACTCCAGTACTCTTGCCTGGAAAATCCCATGGACGGAGGAGCCTGGTAGGCTGCAGTCCATAGGGGTCACAAAAAGTCGGACACGACTGAGCGACTTCATTTTCACTTTTCACTCTCATGCACCGGAGAGGGAAATGGCAACCTACTCCAGTGTTCTTGCCTGGAGAATCCCAGGGACGGCGGAGCCTGGTGGGCGGCCGTCTATGGGGTCGCACAGAGTCAGGCACGACTGAAGCGACTTAGCATAGCATAGCATAATATTTACTAAGCACTTACTTGGGCTAAGGACTGCTCTAAGTACTCTACGTTTTTTATCTAATGCAATCCTCAAACCACCCAATTAAGTAGGTATTATTAATATCTCCATTTTGCAGATGAGGAAATGGGAGTCCAAAGAGGTTTCATGTTTAGTAACTTTTTTCATGGTCACTCAGCTACAGTCAGAAGGCAGAGAGTCAGAATTCAACCCCTGCCAATCTGGCCTCATGGTGACATAACAATGAACTATTTTCTTTTTCAAGCTGCTTTATACTATGGTTGAGACATTGCTTAAATGATGAACAAAGAAGGGTTTTTATGCAAACTACTCTACACAGATAAATCTAAAGGTATGGAAAATAGAACTTTTAATTCTTTGCCATGGAGATTTCTCTAACTCCTAAGAATCATTTATTTAAAAGGAACTTGGAAAACAAGGAGCATTCCTTGTTTCTCCATTCCTGCTATCATTCCTAATAAACCAGTCTCCGCTATAACTGATTCAGGGAGAGTTAATACTGTCAGCTCTAGGGGACAATCAGCCCTATCTCCATACTGAGATAAAGATAACGCTTATAGGTGCTCATCCACCTGGTGAGTACTGTTACCATTCAGCTGTTGAAAAAGCTACAATCAAATCATAGAAAATCATGCTTCCTGGGGGCACATGAAGAAATGCAAAGGCACAGGCTAGAAAAAAAGATACAATAGCAGATGATATCACTTATACCTGGAATCTAAAATATGGTACAAATCAACATATCTACGGAACAGAAACAGACTCACAGACAGAAGAGACTTGCCAGTGGTGGAGGAGGGTAGAAGAGGGAAGGCATGCGAGTTCTGGATTAGCAGAGGCCAGCTATTACATATAGGATGGATAAACAACAAGGCCCTACTGTATACCACCAGGGACTATACTCAATATCCTGTGACAAAAGAATGTGAAACTGGAAAAAGAACGTGAAAAACAATGTATCTATATATATATATGTATCACTGAGTCACTTTGCTGTACAGAAGAAATTAATACAGCATTGTAAATCAACTATACTTCAATAAAATTTTTTTAAAGATTATATTAAAATGATTGAAATTTTTTCCTATTTCAAAAATAAAAAGCCTGTAGGAAATCTCGCCTTGAGCATTTTTGCCCAATGTCATAGCAATCTTCTTTTGCTTTCCCTCAAAAACAAAAGTAATCTGAGTGTCCTCCAGCACACACATGCAGTTTAGATTCATTTGAGAGGAACAGTCCACTGGTGTCTCTGGCATAGCACGAGACTGTGGGGTTGTGGAGACATTTCCAGCAGACCCAGAATACTGATTCATCACTCCAAACTAGCCCTCTTCTCTAGCTCACTCCTAAGAATCAATATTCTTTTCAAATGTTCATTATTTTAATCTACAAATAAGACAAAGAGTCTCTTTACAGTCCTAAAAATGGCATTACAGGAGGCACCAATGTGAATGCAACTCAAATGTACTCTGGGGGAAAAAGAAAACAATGGGAGCTTAAAAAGGCAACAAAGAGAAATTACACAGGTTATCTTTACAGAGCTATGATTGGTGCTGGCAGGCATTCAGTCACTGGCTGGCAGCAGATAGGTTGCTAGGCTGTGATCTCTAAGGAATAAAGCATTCTAGGTGGTCTCCAGAGGGCTGGATCCAAAGTTCATGTTGTGTTAGGGGTGGACACGTGTAAGCTCTACGTTCTTAATGACCTCCCAGCTCCCTCTCAGATCACTTTGAAATAAATGACTTCATTTCTTATTGATTTAAGCCACTGATACTTAAAGAGATTTGTGTTACAACACCTAGTACTCTCAGCTAACCATCATTTATGGCCCCCTCACCTCCCTACTCTTTTCGACTTTGGAAGGCTCACCCTACTTCTTCACCTTCTGCCTCCAGAACACACAGAATCACCAATTCAGTCTGCCACAGACTGGGCCTGTTAAGCAGCAGTCAGTGTGACTGCCAATTAGGGCCTGAAAAGGAAGAAGGTATCCTTGGACCTAGATATGTTCACCAATCTTCAGTCCAGTTAGATTTCAAAGACTATCCCGGGGACATCTCTCAGTGAAAGAAAGGGGGGGAACCTGTAAACAGAAGAAGTCTGAGATTGCTTCTCATAGGACACATCAGTTCAGTTCAGTTCACTTCAGTCGCTCAGTCGTGTCTGACCCTGCAACCTCATGGACTGCAGCACGCCAGGCCTCCCTGTCCATCACCGACTCCCGGAGTTCACTCAAACTCATGTCCATCACATTGGTTGACTTAAAGGACATGAGTTTGAGTGAACTCCGGGAGTCGGTGATGGACAGGGAGGCCTGGCGTGCTGCAGTCCATGGGCTTGCAAAGAGTCGGACACGACTGAGCGACTGAAGTGAACTGAACTGATGGTGGTGCTGGTGCTGGTGGTGTAGGCACTAAGTTGGGTCCGACTCTTTTGCGATCCCATGGGCTGTAGTCTGCCAGGCTCCTTTCTCCATGGGATTCTCCAGGCAAGAATATGGGGGTGGGTTGCCATTTCCTGCTCCAGGGGATCTTCCCAATCCAAGGACTGAACCCAAATCTCTTGCATTGCAGGTGAATTCTTAACTCCTGAGCCATTCAGGAAGCCCCTACCGTGGATGGGCCTCATCCAATTATTTGATGGCTTAAAAGAGAAAAACTGAGTTCCACTGAGGAAGAAGAAATTCTCCCCCCAGACTGTCTTCAGACTCACACCTGTAACATCAACCTACCCTGTGTCTCTAGCCTACTGCCTGCTGGCACAGCTCTCTTGCTACAAACCAACTGATGCTTTCACAGAAACTGAGAGCGTGAGCCTAGGATTAGTTCACCCCTCTCATGATTACCCTGGTGGCTCAGTGATTAAGAATCCACCTGCCATTGCAAGAGATGTGAGTTCCTTCTTTGTGTCAAGAAGATCCCCTGGAAAAGAAAATGGCAATACACTCCAGTACTTTTGCCTGGGAAATCCCATGAAGAGAGGAGCCTTGTGGGCTACAGTCCATAGGGTTGCAAGATAGGACATGACTTAGAGACTATACCACCACCCCATGATTAGCTTCCCTTCTCCCGTCCCTGACCCAAAAGAGAAGTGCGTATGAGATGCTTCATAAATGTTTCGATCGTTCTGGGCTTTGATCCCAGCACAGCTGCTTTTGCTCTGGAAAAGCACGACTGAGCGACTTCATTTTCACTTTTCACTCTCATGCACTGGAGAGATCCATGCATCTAACCTTCCAATGGTTAGCCAGGAAAACATTGGGTTTATTTGTGTCTGTCACCTCAATTTAACTCAGGTGCCTTTCTCCCAGAAAATCATGGATTATTTGAAGATGAGACATTGTCTTTATTGTAACAGTGCCTTTTATATAGCAAAACCCCTCTGCTAGAAATACTTGGCTGCTTCTCCATAACTGTTGTTTTGTACCATCCCCCTCCCCTGCTGAAATGTATGCATTCCCTTTAGCCCTTTCCAGAGGTCCTAAGATATGATTTTATCTCACTATCAATTCTGAGGGGACCATCTATTGATCCTTAAAGGAGCCGTCAAACTAGATTGAATTCTCCTCTTAAAATCCTGGACTTCTGGCATACCTTTATAAATAAAAATAACACAGAAGTGACTGGACGATTGACCACTCCCTCCCTAACAAGATTAAAAGTCATGGTTTTCAAAGAATGGAACTGATTTACTAATAAAATCATATAGTAAAAGCCAATGATATTCCATTGCCCTGTAGTGTGTCCAGTCACTTCTCCTGATAAAATGTTTGCTTTATCCTCCAGATGAAAATGCAATTAGATCACATAGAATCTCCTCCTTAAAACACTGTAATGCTCTGCACGCCCTACAGAAGAGAGTCAGAACTTCTTAGTGTATATAACATAAAGATCAAAGAAGTAACTGCTGATGGACAGGAGGCTGATGACTGTGCTGAAGGAGGAGAGACCCGGCGCAAACTGGGCGGTGCACATGCCACCCCTGTCGCTGTGCTGGAACTGCAGCAGCATTGCCAGATCCTCTAGATTTTCTGGAAAGCCCGGAATCCCTGGTTTCCCAAGTAAAACATGCTAAATTTTAAATGCCGCTGATTTAAGGAAAATATTGAATGAGCCAAACAAAACCAATCTAACTTCAAATTCAGGCCACAGGGCCCTCTTTGCAAGGCTGAACTCTGACATCTGCTGCCTGTAGGGCATCACCTCTCACTCACCCGTTAAGCGCATACCCTGTGCTCAGGTCATGTTCTGAGAAAGGCAGCTCTGTAAATGCCCTGCCTTCAGCCCCATGTTCACAAGCCCCTTCTTGCCTGTGAACACATAAGTCATATTTCATGATTCAGCTCAAGGGCCTTTCCTCAAGACACCCTTTGACCCTGACTCAGACCATATTCACCACACTGTCCTTGTACCCTTCTCTCCAAACTCCATGTATCTTCTCCCTTAATCTGTAATTTATTGCTCTTTTTTATTTATCCGACTCCTCCTAAGAGACTCTAAACTCCCCAAAGACAGGAGCAATATTTTATCAATTTCTCTCTCAATGCAGCGCCTGGTACCTCACCATCATCACTAGTACACACAGTATTTAACCGTGTTCCTGATGCCTTGCAAGTATTAACTTGAACTTTCACACCAGACTAGTAATATCCTCCTCATTTGACAGATGAGGAAACTGAAGCACAGAGTGCAAGAAGATTCAACGCCAAATAGTCTGGAATTGGACACTAATCTAGACACTTCTGGAGAAGGCCATGGCACCCCACTCCAGTACTCTTGCCTGGGAAATCCCATGGATGGAGGAGCCTGGTAGGCTACAGTCCATGGGGTCGCTAAGAGTCAGACACGACTGAGCGACTTCACTTTCACTTTTCACTTGCATGCATTGGAGAAGGAAATGGCAACCCACTCCAGTGTTCTTGCCTGGAGAATCCCAGGGACAGGGAAGCCTGGTGGGCTTCCATCCATGGGGTTGCACAAAGTCGGACTCGACTGACGCGACTTAGCAGCAGCAACTAGACACTTCTAGACACTAATCTGGAAGCATAGTCTAGACGTTAGACCACGTTAGACTATATGGAACAGCATTATTCTTTGGAAATAAAATTATATCTAACGGTCATTTTCTAATACAGGATCACTCTTTAGTACTTCTAATCCTTTTCTAATGTATCTTTCAGTTGCTAATCAGAAAAGCTGAAAGACTATTTTGTCAAGAAGGCAAAACTTCACTAAAATAATGTTTAAAGAATCTAAACCTACCCAGGTTTCTGAATTCATCTGCCCTTGATTCAGCCTTGGTGAGAAACAGTGCAGCTTGACCTGGTGATAACCCCATTAGGGAGTTTCATTTGGTGCAAATAGCAATTTAAGCAAATATGCCCTTCTGTTTTTCCTAGTGCTCTTTGTTATTACAGTAAAATCCAAGTTTGAGTTTCATGTGGGAAATCAAAGAGCCAAAGAAAGGGACTTTTCATTATATGCAGAAACGCAAAGAAATGCTTTGTATTCCCGTTCAAGCAGTTTTTATTTTTCTGCACAGCTAAGGGATGGAAATTCTGAAAAGAAACCAAGTGCTAGACTGGCCTCTCCTCTTTTACCCAGATGGAGGTTTCGCAGGCCTGTGTGAGTTTCAGGGTAAGTGCTGTCGGTCTCAAAAAACCAGTAGGTCTGCATTTTCCTTTGCAGCTCAAGTACTCAAACTGTAGACGTTGTTACTGTTTTTAATCTGATTATAAATGTCCAACTAAAGCAGTTGAATGTTTAGAAAAGGTGAAGACCTGATAATAGGTAAGAGACTTTGAGGTACTCTGTTGACACTCAAACAATGTAGCCAAGGACAACGCAGGAAGTCATTTAGTGCTATTCATCTGTAATCTAAAAGCATTGTGTCTGTGTGCAAGTGTCTTTTTCTTGGCTAACATCTGTGAAATGATCGTTGAAAAATCTGATAAGGGAACATTCTTGAAGTATGCAGGAAAATCCAAATGATTGCCATCAATTACAGCTCACCTTTTGTAAGGCTCAAACTTGACATTTTAAAACATTTTTATCACCTTGCTTCAAAATGAACAATGTACTCATGATTAAAATTCTACCCTCCTTTAATCTAGATATTTGTGACATAGAAGGTCTAATCCTCTAGTTAGTATTTTTACTTCGGTAATTTTTAAAATAAAGTTTTCATGCCATCTGTCTTTTCCCCCCTCCCCCCGCCCCAAATAGTGTTCTATATTCCTGACCCATGAAAAGTGCTGCCATCTGCTGGCCATTGATACATATAACTGCATATGAACAGTTTGGAGATTTTTGAGGAAAGAATTCTGGAAAAAAAAAAAAAGGCGCCTTGTTCTATACAAGCAATGGAAGCTGAGGACAGTTGTTTAACCTTTAAATTATCACACTCTCTTTCTCATATGAAGCTAATATGACTCAAGCGTTAAACAATGTTGACTTGCAGGGTTAAAAGCAACAAAAAAGCTAACGTTTGCTGCCCCCTGCTGTTCAAATTCCTTGGTGTTTCTGAACTTTAATTCTCGCTGAAAGCAAACATAATTAATGCATCGGTTCCTCTATTCATTCACTCATATAGCCGTTCACTCAGCTTTCATTAAATGAAAGAACGGAAGCCATCCTATGCACCTACAAACCATGCTGTCTGCAGGCAACTGAGACACAAAACTGATCAATGTGACAAGGAGAGAACAAAGAAGAATTTCAAGGCAAAATTACATGAAATCTGTTTTTACACGTCCCTAGAACCCATCAAAGATTGAAGGCAGGAGGAGAAGGGGACAAGAGAGGATGAGATGGTTGGATGGCTTCACCGACTCAGTGGACATGAGTTTGAGTGAACTCTGGGAGCTGGTGATGGACAGGGAGGCCTGGTGTGCTGCAGTCATGGGGTCGCAAAGAGTCGGACACGACTGAGCAACTGAACTAAACTGAACTGAGAACTCATCAAATCAGTTGTACAAAATCTGTGGTGCCTCGGCTTGGTAATAATATGAGGATGAGAAAGAGAGAATGGCAGGGGAGGACAGGTGAGGGGCGGGAGAGGGAGAAGCAGGGTGTAGGTAGGCACAGTGAACATGACGAAATGCAGTCTTGACAACTTGCTGCACCTCTTTAGTCCATGACAAGCATTAAAATTTTTAGTAAGGCGCTAGATGAGTTTAACACAAGCATGTTCCTTTTGGAGCAAGTTTTCTGTCTGATGTTTTAACTTTCTCCAGGATGACTAGGAAACATGCTCTGCTCTGTCCTTTCATAGTACCTAGTGGCAGTCTCTGTCCTCACCCTCACCACAATGTGTGATAATATCTGACTTCCTGACTCCTCTCACCAGATGGCAGTTCATTATGGGCTGAGAGGGGATAAAGTCATACATCTTTCTCTCTTCAGCTCTTAGCTTAAGGCCCAGCACATGGTGGGAAGGATAATACAGTCGTTAAGAATTTAGACTTTGCAGTTAGATTGAGAACTGAATCCCAATTATCTAGTTATATAAATTTGAGAAGACTTCTTAAATGTACTGAGCCTCATGTGATAATTGGCATAATAACACATACCCTTGTGCCTTCTCTAACATCACATTCCACCTAGAATTTTATTATCTTAGTTTATTTTAATCTCTGTAAAATTCCCAGATCCCTAGGAAAGGTAACATTAAAAACTGCCACTGGACATTTAAAATTTATCAAGAGTGATAGATGTGATGGACTTTTAGATGGCAGGTGAGGGTGGGAGAGAAAGACTGAAGGCCCAAACAGACAAGGAAGCTTTTGAAAAAGGTAAATAAGCAGAAAAAGCGGGGTGAGGGTGAGTCAGCTTTTCTCAGTCTCGTCAGCTTTACAATGGGGATTATAACAGCATCCAAGGTGATTGTAAGGGTTAAATCAAGAATTTGTAATTTTCAAGAAATATTAGCTGTTGTTATTGTTGTTCATAAAGATTCGCAGAAGACAAACATGACCCCATTCTCAATTTACTTTTAAGATATTATTTCCAGACAGCACATGGATTTAGCAGGGAAATAAGGAAACATTATAAGTTATTTCCTATATTTTAATTTTTCTCCACTGCCCACAGGTGTGCCTGATGTTTTAAAAGCAGAATGAAGAGAAGAAACCACAGTTTGCTATCACAAAAATACCACATATTGCGGGGCTCAAACAGCAAGCATATTTCACAGTTCAGGAGGCTGGCAAGTCTAAGGTCAAAGTTCTGACAGATTTGGCATCTAGTAAGGGTCTGCTTCCTAGTTCATAGGTGACTGTTCTCTCAAAGGGCAGAAAAGGTAAGGAAGATCTCTGGGGTCTTTTTTATAAGAGAATGAATTCCATTCATGAGATACCCCCCTCCATGCCCTAATCACCTCCCAAAGGTCTCACCTCTTAATACCATCACATGGGGACGGGTTAAGATTTCAACATACAAATATTGGAAGGACACAAACATTCAACACATAACATTTGTCATAGCTCAGATACTGACTTACTGAACAGCGCATATTACATCGCAACTGTATGTTAAAATATAGTTGAGCACTTAAAACATCCTGGGCCTTTTTCTTCCAGAGTACAGAAATGCCCATGTCTCTTTCTCTTTTCTTTCCTTTTTTTTTTTTTTTTGAGAATTCGTGATGCCTATGTTTCACAATAAGAAGGAGATACAGAGAACGATTCAGTTACGTAGATACTCTATGGCACATATTTTTATTTTCAAGCATTTTCATGTAATGTCATTTGCATCTTGTTTAAAATGTATTTATTTTTAAAGTAGGTCCTTTTTAGTTATCTATTTAAAATACAGTAGAGTGCACATGTCAATCCCAAACTCCCACTCTCCCCTACCCTTCCCCCCTGGTAACCATAAATTCACTAAGTCTGTTCCCTGTCTCTTTATGACAAGATTGCATGCTCTTTGCTTCACCAGCGGAGGTGAATAGGCTTTAGGAATTCACGTTGATATTCCTTTTCTTACAATAGAAACAATAATAACTACCTCAGAGGATGTGAGGACTTTGTAATTCCAGGATGGAGAGCCATTCTGTTAACCAGAATGCATTCCTCCTGTGCAGCATTGCTCTAGGGAGAGTGATCAAGATTTTCCTTCAACAAATCCAAATAATACATAACAATTCACCTTTGGTGGGATCTCCAGAAATGAAAGGACAGACACAATTTGAAGTGAACATGGAAGAAAAGATGACTTGAATGGAAGCTATTTCTAGGCATTTTAGGGAGAAATGAACTCATGGTAGAAATAAGTAATGGAAAAAACTAAAGAAGTAGAAATTGATTGGATGAAATAAGACAATTAAATAGAGGAATCTCCAACTATCTCGAGCACACCAAGTTCAAAATAGCTGGTCAAAACTGACCCTTATTATCTCATTTCAAATCATGTGTTTCCTCCCTCAATCAAAGATACAAGTTACATGTTATTGCTGGACACTCCATTTTTATTAAATATGGGATTGCTGGGGCTTCCCTAGTGGCTTAGCAGTAAAAGAATCTGCCTGCAATGTAGGAGACTCGGGCTCAATCCCTGAGTAGGGAAAATCCCCTGGAGGAGGAAATGGCCACACTCTCCAGTAATCTTGCCTGGGAAATCCTATGGACAGAGAAGCCTGGTGGGCTACAGTCCATGTGGTTGCAAAAGAGTCAGATACTACTTAGCAACTAAACCACTGAAATATCTATATAGTACCTTAATCAGAACTTATAAGGTGGCCTGAGTACTTTTTTAGAATTGTCTTCAGAAAGACAAGGTACAGATAAACAGAGGGAATTTACAGGGCAAGAAGAGCAGGGCAAGATAAGGTTATAGACACCTTATCTTGTTCCAGATTCTCTATGCCAATCATAAAGGGAGAGACCACTGACTATCAGAAATTTTGACCTACTTTGATTCTGGGCCTTGTTAAGAAAAAAAATTATCCAAACTTGGAAATAAGCCCAAAAGATTATTGCCTGCTTATCAAAGCGTTGTCTGACAAGCCAGCCCAAAGGTCATCTGCTTCTGGGAGGAGAGAAGTTCATTCAATTAGATATTATCTATCTTTTTCCCCTATGAGTAGTGGGCTATCAGCAACAGGACAAGCTCTCCACAGCTGACCCAGCTTTCCATCTGTTTTTGTATAGCTTCAAACTAAGGATAATTTTTACAATCTTAAGTGACTGGGTAAATATCTAAAGAATATTTTGTCACAGGTGAAAACTATATGAAATTCAAATTTAAGTGTCCATAAGGTTGCACTGGAATACAGCCAGGCTCATTCAGTTAGATATTATCTGTGTTTTTTAACTTCACACACTCCTTAATTTTTGCTTCTTTGTAGGCAAGTTTTGCAGACCTCTTACCTAAGGGCTGTAACTGTGTTTTATTGTTTTTTATTGATAAGGGTTCAAACTCTGGTGGTAGTTATCTTACATCAAAGCACCTAAGTTTGTCAAGATTCCCTAACTGTGAAGCACCATATAACCCAAGGTCTCTGTGTCCCTGCAATGGTTCCCCTCTGAGCAGACAAGCTCCTAGGAAACCACATTCAGGAGGAACTTGCAGCCCCCTGCCCTTTCAAAGGAGCACTCCAGTCTTCCACTTTGCCATTTCATTTTATAATTTAAAAGAAACAGAAGAAAACTTTACATTGCAAGAAAATTTACATCTTGAGCAAATAATGAGTGAAAATTTTTACTGTTTTAAGTAAACAGGATATGGGAAACACCCAGTGATGTCTGAATGAAGTTATACTTGTGTGGGGTTTCAGTTTTACTGCTGTAGGGAAAAAAGGAAGTTCACCCCTCCACAGCCATTCTCCCACCCCCAGAGTAAAATCTTTGCAACATTTCTGCCTATCAGAATATCACTGTCACCCAGCATTTTGTTGAAGAGAATTCAACTCATCCAAAGAGTTTAAATTGGATTATCCCAATGGAGGGCTGGTGCAACGTGAAAGGGCGGGTGGGGGTGGGGGGTGCCCAACTAGTAGTTGAGTGATGACAGAAATCCGGATTCTGAATCTAGTTGAATTGGACTTTGATCGGGTTGGTTAGGGTTGAAGTCGGCCTTGGCATTGTGGACCCAGGCTGGAAGTTAGGGAATGGTTTATCCCGTGGAAAACCTGACCCATAGCCAGAGTTTGTAGGTCAGAAAGTTTATCATTATCCAGCAGCACGTTACACTGTTTATTTTCTTTCTGTCATTCCAGAGTCTTGGGCCAGCCAACCCCACTCTGTTCTGTCTCCAACGACTTAACAGAAAGGAGCAAACCCCCGGTTGAGTAGCGGGGATGAGACGAGTCAACGGCACCCCGCCCCGCATTCGCAGCTGGAGGCAGCCTCAGCGAAGAGCCTGTCCCCTCGTCGCCACGATTCTCCCTCGTCCGCCCCCGAGAACTTCTGGAACAAGATGGGCCCGACTCTACAGATGAGGCCGAGCTTGCCGCGGATACGAGACGGCGCCAGAAGCGCTGCTCTTCCTTGTGTTCTTGCGAAAGTTAACGGAGCCGATGAGAGTGCAAAGCACAAAGTCTGGAACAGCATAAGCTGGCAATCAACGGTCCCTATTATTATCACTATCATGAACCCGTTAGCTACAACTGGGGTTAAGGCGAGGCGGGGAAATCAACCGAGAACAGAAAAGGTCTGCAGAAGAGGCGGGAGGCGGGCGTCTGGAATTGAGAGGGGAGGCGGGGGAGAGCCCACGCCAGCAGCCAATCCAGCTGTCCCCGGGAGGAAGAGGAGGAGCCACCGCCGACCCCAGGACCTCCCTGCTCAGTCCCGCGCCGCGCGCCTGCACCCGCGCAGCTGCTCTGTTCCCCGCCTCCATCCCGAGCGTGGCCGCCGCTCCTTCCTCGCCGGACATGTCCTCAGGTGCCACTCCGGCTGCCGTGAAGGTGAGATTAGACGTCCTGGCTGCTGCGATCCTCCCTGACCTGTACGCTGTCTCTCTCTTCCGGGAGGACAGCGCCTCTGGGCCGTGCGCCTAGCGGGGGCGCCCCCGCCGTGGCGGGGAGGGTCTGCGGCTTAGCCCGGGGCGGCGAGCGAGGGACAGGAAGCCACGGCAGAGTTTGCCATTGCCTTGCCTTAGGTCTCAGCGGCTCATGCAGGGCGAAGGCACGCCCTTCGGAGAGGGGCCGCGAATCGGTACTGCAAGTACCTTTCTGAGCAGATGGGTCAGGCTGGGGCTGGGTGTGCCACGGGGTGGGCACCTACAACCCCTGAGGGTCTCCTCGAGCCCTGAGCCCTGCCCGACTTAAACGCTTCCGCTCTGACTTGGCCCTCTGCCCGCGGCCCACGTGGGAAAACTGCATGCTTGCTCTTTTGCAAGCTTCCGGCTTTTTGTTTGTGTTCTAAACGTAGGCCTTCTCTGCTTTGGGAACTCTTGAGAGTTTTTACAACACCGAAATGGAGTATAGGAGTACTGGGCCGCTCCCTGTTTGGAGGCCTCTGGCTTTAACCTGCTTTGCTGTTGTTTAGTCGCTAAGTCGTGTGGGACTCTTTGGGACCGCACGGACCACCATAGCCCACCAGGCTCCTCTATCCTTGGGATTTCCCAGGCAAGAATACTGGAGTGGGTTGCCATTTCCTTCTCCATAGGATCTTCCCGACCCAGGGATAGAACCCCGACTCCCCCTTGGCAGCGAATTCTTACACCATTGAGCCACCAGGGCAGCCCAAACTGCTTTGTGGGCAACCTTGGAAGGTGGAGATCAGTTTCCTTGCCCTCGGTCTTCAGGGGTCTCCATATAAGGGATCATTGTACTGTGGAAGCTTTGACCAGTAGTTCCGAGGTTTGCAACGAGTTTCCCAGGGGCTTTTAAGCAGTTTTTCCTGTTGGTCCTGGCGGGGGTGGGGTGGGGGGTGTGGGGGGGAGGTGGGGTGGGTGTGGAGAATGTAGAATTACAGTCCACAGGAGTAAATTAATGATCAAAGTTAACATCGCTTTCAGGCCTAACCAGCTAAGAGGTCAGTTAACTTGTCTGGCTTTAGACATTCTTGGCTGATGAGATAGGAAGGTCCATGATTCCACGTTTTGTGGAATCAGTTTTCAGTTCCCCTGGAGAAAGCAAATCTGTGGTCAGTGTGTACTCAGCCAGAGTGATTACCTTAGTAGGCCCTTGCAGCTATCAGAGACACTAGATGAAAAGGGGGTGGGGTGGGCAGAGTTGCAGTCGCACTTAGGATACTAAATTCCTTTTTCCATTTCGAAAAGAATCTTGCATTAAACAAGTATTTGTAGACTACCTCTTCCTTATCAGTCACAGAGAACAAAGCAGAATTTTTACGAAGCTCTTTTTCATTTCAGTAAAATGGGAACCTTACTGTAGGGTTTGCTGGGACATTAGAATTGTATTGTCTTTTAGCATGTGGCTGAAACTTATTCAGTGGTAGCGCTTCCAAGTGGGGGAGCTAAGATTAATTTTGATGATCTTTTTTCCAAAAATTAAATTAGGTTGCAGCTTTCAGCGGGCAAGCAAGAAACTATTGCCTTTCTCTTACAGGAATGCACTTAGAGTGACGTTAAAGATCAAGAGGGGTGATATTTAAAACAGTCTCACTTTAACCTCGTTTGGCATTCTCCCTACCACACAGTTTCCCTGTAAATTAGTGCATTTAAGTGCAGAATGGGCACTGTGATTAGAACTCTGATGTAAATACTGAATGATGTATATTTGTTCTTGGCCAGCTGCTGAATATAAAATTAATAGGTCCAAAGAGTGCTGGGCCTGCCTGCTGATTTCTCTTTGGAGTCAGAACAGGTGAAAACTTTGCTGTTGCAATTCCTTTATTCCTACACCATTTCTGCCAGACTGTTGAGGCAACATCCTGTATAAAGAACACGAGATGGTAATGTCCTGAGCAAAATAAGCTAATGAAAATCATACCGTAGCCCCAGATCATAAACTGTAGAGCTAGAGTGTTCCTTAAGACCATATAACCACACATACCTCTTTTTTCAGAGGCCCAGAAAGGTCACCTAAAGAGTCCAGAATTACACAGCTGGACCTAGACAATGATTGAACTGGTGTAGACATTCCACCAGTTAGATGCTGTGAGCCATTTCTGAACTCTGACACATGTGGTCCCTGTACCCTGTTTTACTGTGTTGAGAAAGGTCATGCAGCTTTAAGGAAGAGGGAGTATAAAGTGTGTCCATAAGCAAGCAGCCTTCCAAGTGCCTTCTGGACACTCTCCCACAGAATTAATAGCAGCCAGTGTCTGAGAGGACCTCAGATATACCATATCCTACGGCACCAGGCATGGGCAGGTGGCATGCTTAACCACGTAGAAGGTTTCCAGTCTCTGCCATTCTGAGGGGCTCCTTTAATGCGCCATGGCTCCCTTAGGCAGCTGCCCAGCTTCTACTCTGAAAGATTAAAAATCAATCTTGTTTACATGATTGCTATGACAAGGAGGGGATGTGGTCCCATCATACTTGGGTAGTGGGCTGTAAACAAAATGGTAGTAAGGGGGATGATGGGCCAGTTATGGGGTGTAGACTGTGGAGGACAGGCCTTTGAAGCTCTCCCTTTTGCTGGCTGAGTGTGGACCTTACACTGAAAAGTCCTTGAGTGACCTTAAAATCTGGTAGACAACCCGCAGACCCCAACTGGAAACCACATGACAAGGAGCCTTTGTTTTCTGCCTAGAGACCCAAGGACTGGATGGTTCCTCCCTTAGTAGAACTGTCCTGAGCATTGTTGGACATAAAAGAAACACATCCTGGGTCTCTTCTCCCCACAAAATGCTGGTAGCACTCCCCCAGTCATGGTGACGGCCAGAAACGTCCCCGTGGGCTCCCAGGCACCTCCCAGGAGAGCCTCCATGCTTGGTTGGGCACCCCTGAAGCAGAGACCGCCTGGTGAGGAGATGACACAGCCAGGGTTGTGCTCTGAGTAGCAGAGAAAGACAGAGATAAGGGGCTTGTTGTTGTTGCATTAAGGAAGGCTTTTTTATTTTACTTTTGCTGGAGGTGAGAAGGTGTATAGAAACAGTGACAGATACAAATGCATTATTTCATTTGATTCTCATAGTTGTACAGATTAAGGAAAGGCTGGGCTTACCTGGTGACTAAGAATCTGCCTGCAATGCAGGAGACCCAGGTTCGATCTCTGGGTTAGAAAGATCCCCTGGAGAAGGGAATGGCAACCCACTCCAGTATCTTTGCCTGGAAAATTCTATGGACAGAGGAGCATGGCGGGCTATAGTCCATGGTGTCATACAGAGTTGGACATGACTGAGTGACTAACACTTTGACCCATTAGAATAATACCTTGACTTTGCAAGGAGAGGTGGGTTAAATTAAAACCATGATGTTCTGAACCTGCAGTTATTTTAGATTAGCACCCCCACCCCGAGACCTCAGTTAATGTTACTTGTTCAAAGACTCATTCTCCAAAAATAGTCAAATTCTGCTCAATGTCACTAATCATCAAAGAAATACAAATCAAAACCACAATGAGGTCACCTCATACCTGTCAAAATGGCTATCATCAAAAAGTCGCCAGGACTTCCCTGGTGGGCCAGTGGTTAAGAACCTGCCTGCCAGTGCAGGGGACATGGGTTCAATCCTTGGTTTGGGAAGATTCCACAGGTGCAGCAACTAAGCGCCTGCACCACAGCTGCTCAGCCTGCACTCTAGAGCTCGAGAGCCACAACTACTGAGCCCTCATACCTACAGCCCATGCGCCCCAACAAGAGAAGCTACTGCAGTGAAAGCCCACGGACCGCAGTGAAAAGTAGTAGCCCCTGCTCACCGCAACTAGAGAAAAGCCCCCATGCAACAGTGGAGACTCACACAGCCAAAAATAAATAAAGGGCCTACAAATATCATATTGATGGGAGTAACCTAAGTGCTCATCAACAGATGAATGGATAAAGAAGTGGGGGGTGTGTGTGTGTGTGTGTGTGCACAATAGAATCAGTTCAGTTCAGTTCAGTTCAGTCGCTCAGTCATGCCCAACTCTTTGCGACCCCATGAATCGCAGCACGCCAGGCCTCCCTGTCCATCACTAACTCCCGGAGTTTACCCAGACTCACGTCCATCGAGTCAGTGATGCCATCCAGCCATCTCATCCTCTGTCGTCCCCTTCTCCTCCTGCCCCCAATCCCTCCCAGCATCAGAGTCTTTTCCAATGAGTCACCTCTTCGCACGAGGTGGCCAAAGTACTGGAGTTTCAGCTTTAGTATCATTCCTTCCAAAGAAATCCCAGGGCTGATCTCCTTCAGAATGGACTGGTTGGATCTCCTTGCAGTCCAAGGGACTCTCAAGAGTCTTCTCCAACACCACAGTTCAAAAGCATCACTTCTTCGGTGCTCAGCCTTCTTCACAGTCCAACTCTCACATCCATACATGACCACAGGGAACACCATAGCCTTGACTAGACAGACTTTAGTCGGCAAAGTAATGTCTCTGCTTTTGAATATACTGTCTCGGTTGGTCATAACTTTTCTTCCACAATCGAATATTAGCCATTAAAAAAAAAGAATGAAATTCTGCCACTTGCAACAGTGTTGATGGACCTAGAAGGTATTAGGCATAGTGAAATAACTCAGAGAAAGACAAATACTCTATCACTTGTATGTGGAATCTATGAACCAATGTCTATAACAAAAAAACAGACTCAGAGAACAAGCTAGTGATTACCAGTGGGGAGAAGGAAGGGGGTGGGGTAAGATAGGGGTATAGAATTAAGAGATACAGACTACTCTGTATAAAATTAAAAACCAACAAGGATATACAACACAGGAAAATATAGCCAATATTTTGTAATAACTTTGAATAGAGTATCATTACAAAAATTGAATCACTTAGCTGGAACTCTAACACTTTGGTCACCTGATATGAACAGCCAACTCATTGGAAAAGACCCTGATGCTGGAAAAGCCTGGACACAAAAGGAGAGGGAGGCAGCAGAGGATGAGATGGTTAGATAGCATTATCAGCTCGATGGATGTGAATCTGAGTAAACTTCAGGCAGTAGTGAAGGGCGGGAAAGCCTGGAGTGCTGGAGTTCGTGAGGTGGCAAAGAGTCAGGCACAGCCTAGCGACTGGACAACAACAATGCGACACACCTGAAACGAGTATTGTAGCATGACTGTACTTCAGAAATGTTTAAATAGTCAAATTCTGAGGGGTTAGGAGTTAGAACGTCAACATATGGATTTTTAAAGCACAATGGCATCCATAACCATCACCTACTAGGGTGGCTTAGAGAGAAGGGCCTCCTGTCAGAGATGGAGCCGCTGGCTCTCACCATGGACCATATTGCAGGTTCTGGACAGGCTCCCAGACTGAGACATTCGGCCACGCTCCCCGTACAGCTGACCTTCCAAGATTTTGCAAGACTCTGGCTAGAAGGCCTCACAGCGAGGTCAGCCCATTAAGAGGAGGACTTTTGTCGGCTGTACTTTCAGACCTGTCAGTGGTGACCAAAGCTGAAGGACTGCAGTGCTCAGAGCAGGGGTTGCTGCCAGCTGGAGCTTTGGCTCTTCCCTCATCATGGGCTTGAAGAACTCAGAGGCAGCCCATCTCCCTGGCAGGGGCTAGTCTCACCTGCTCGGGGTTATGGTATTTTTGAGAGTGCCTTCATGGAGTTCTAGGTTCCTCCATGTAATATTTCCAGGCTTCAAATTGATGGTGAGTGGTTGTTGAAAACAAGTGGTGTATGTGAAATCAGTTGCTGGTAGAGTTGCACACAGAGTAGGGGTTAGCATGAACCCTTCTGGCATCATTGGAAATAACCATTCTTGCCAGGTAAGCCAACATTTAGATAGAATGCTTCCACAATCTCAGAAGTCAAGCCCTCTCTTGTTTTTGAAGAGTCTGACTTGGTCTGCAAGTGGAAAAAAAATGTGGGCAGAATCAACTTAATGTTAAAATCTAGCAGTGGCCTTAAATGACCAGGGGATTCTTCTTTCCAAACTTTATCTTGTGTAGTGAAGAAGTCCTGGCTGGGCAGAACTGGCCCAGAAATTCCATCTCAGACCTTGAACACTTCTGAGCATTCTAGGGTTGCTTGGATGCATGCAACACCTTGAAGACCTGATACATACGCATGAGGTCCTGGATGGACTGCCCCCTCCGTTCTGGGGTGGTTCACTCAGACGCCCAGAGTTGCATTTCCATGCTTGTTCTGTGACTGGTCCAGAGCTTGAACCGAGCATCAGTTTCTTCCTAACATGAAGACAGGTTTCTAATTGTTGTTGTTCAGTTGCAGTCGTGTCCAACTCTGCGACCCCAGGGACTGCAGCACGCCAGGCCTCCCTGTCCCTTACCATCTCCCAGAGTTTGCTCAAGTTCGTGTTCATTGCATCAGTTCTAATAGGGTAGGGTGTTATTATGGATTCCAGGGTATATTGGGAGGTAATACATCATAGTGGTTGAGTATGAAAACCTGGGTTCCTATCCCAGCTTTGCTCTTTATAATTTGCTCTTTGAAAATTCTTAAGTTTTGTGTTTCTGTTTGCTCTTTTGTAAAATGGGTATTAACACTATAGAGCCTATTTTACAGGATGACTGTGGAAAGTAAATGAAGTAAGGCAACTGAAGCACTTAGCACAGTGCCTATGATGTGTAAATGAGAAGACAGTTCCTTTATCAAGGCAGATACTATGTAGACCATTTGAATTTAGAGACTGGAGGGGAATGACAAACACTCTTTTCCAGCAACACAAGAGAAGACTCTACACATGGACATCACCAGATTGTCGATACTGAAATCAGATTGATTATATTCTTTGCAGCCAAAGATGGAGAAGCTCTATACAGTCAGCAAAACACAACACGGGGAGCTGACTGTGGCTCACATCATGAACTCCTTATTGCAAAATTCAGACTGAAATTGAAGAAAGTAAGGAAAACCACTAGACTATTCAGGTATGACCTAAATCAAATCCCTTATGATTATACAGTGGAAGTGACAAATAGATTCAAGGGATTAGATCTGATAGACAGAGTGCCTGAAGAACTATGGATGGAGGTTTGTAACGTTGTACAGGAGGCAGTGACCAAGACCATCCACAAAAAAAAAGAAATGCAAAAAGGCAAAATGGTTGTCTGACAAGGCCTTACAAATAGCTGAGAAAAGAAGCGAAAGGCAAAGAAGAAAAGGAAGGATACACCCATTTGAATGCAGAGTTCTGAAGAATAGCAAGGAGAGATAAGAAAGCCTTCCTCAGGGATCAATGCAAATAAATAGAGGAAAACAATAGAATGGGAAAGATAGACATTTCTTCAAGAAAATGAGAGATAACCAAGGGAACATTTCATGCAAAGATGGGCACAATAAAGGACAGAAATGGTATGGACCTAACAGAAGCAGAAGATATTAAGAAGAGGTGGCAAGAATACACAGAAGAACTATAGAAAAAGATCTTCAAAAAAAAAGAGAGAAAAAGATCTTCATGACCCAGATAACCATGATGGTGCGATCACTCACCTAGAGCCAGACATCCTGGAATGTGAAGTCAAGTGGGCCTTAGGAAGCATCACTGCGAACAAAGCTAGTGGAGGTGATGGAATCCCAGTTGAGCTATTTCAAATCCTAAAAGATGATGCTGTGAAAGTGCTGCACTCAGTATGCTAGCAAATTGGGAAAACTCAGCAGTGGCCACAGGACTGGAAAAAGTCAGTTTTCATTCCAATCCCAAAGAAAGGCAATGCCAAAGAATGCTCAAACTACTGCACAGTTGTACTCATCTCACATGCTAGCAAAGTAATACTAAAAATTCTCCAAGCCAGGCTTCAACAGAACGTGAACTGTGAAATTCCAGATGTTCAAGTTGGATTTAGAAAAAGTCAGAGGAACCAGAGAACAGATTGCCAACATCCCCTGGGTCTTTGAAAAAGCAAGAGAGTTCCAGAAAAAACATCTATTTCTGCTTTATTGACTATGCCAAAGTCTTTGACTGTGTGGATCACAACAAACTGTGGAAAATTCTGAAAGAGACAGGAATACCAGATCACCTGACCTTCCTCCTGAGTAATCTGTATGCAGGTCAAGAAGCAACAGTTAGTACTGGACATGGAACAACAGACTAGTTCCAAATCGGGAAGGGAGTACATCAAGGTTGTATATTGTCACCCTGCTTATTTAACTTATAAGCAGAGCTACATCATGAGAAATGCTGGGCTGGATGAAGCACAAGCTGGGATCAAGACTGCCGGGAGAAATATCAATAACCTCAGATATGCAGATGACATCACCCTAAGGGCAGAAAGTGAAGAAGAACTAAAGAGCCTCTTGATGAACGTGAAAGAGGAGAGTGAAAAAGTTGGCTTAAAGCTCAACATTCAGAAAACAAAATCATGGTATATGGTCCCATCACTTCATGGCAAATAGATAGGGAAACAGTGGCAGACTTTAATTTTTTGGGCTCCAAAATCGCTGCAGAAGGTGACTGCAGCCATGAAATTAAAACACGCATACTCCTTGGAAGGAAAGTTATGACCAACCTAGACAGCATATTAAAAAGCAGAGACATTTACCAACAAAGGTACATCTAGTCATATCATGGTTTTTTCAGTATCATGTTTGGATGTGAAAGTTGGACTATAAAGAACGCTAAATGCAGAAGAATTGATGCTTTTGAACTGTGGTGTTGGAGAAGACTCTTGAGAGTCCTTTGGACTGCAAGGATATCCAACCAGTCAATACTAAAGGAAATCAGTTCTGAATATTCATTGGAAGGACTAATGCTTAAGCTGACACTCCAGTACTTTGGCCAGCTGGTGCGAAGAACCAACTCATTTGAAAAGACCCTGATGTTGGAAAAAGTTGAAGGCGGGAGAAGGGGACGACAGAGGATGAGATGGTTGGATGGCATCACTGACTCGATGGACATGAGTTTGAGTAGGCTCCAGGAGTTGGTGACGGACAGGGAAGCCTGGCGTGCTGCAGTCCATGGGTCCAAACAGTTAAACAGGACATGACTGAACTGAATTGAACTGGGGAATGATAGAATTATGCCACTGGTGCTTGGGACTTTTATCCCCTAGTTGTACTTTACCATGGAACCAGCAGGTGGCGACTTTGCCACATCTTTTCACTGCTGGCCTCCATATGCAGCAAGAAAAGGGTGAGTGATTCAGTTCCCTGGTTTGGCTCAGTTGCTACACTTGTTCTGTATCCCTTATAAGATAATGGGTTTTCATAAACCGCTGAAGCCATTTTGACTGGACAGGCTCTCCTGCGGATAATTCCAGTACTAGAGACCATATCCTGGCCTTTCTGAGTTGTAACAGCTCTTGTTTTCACATCCAGTACTAAAATAAGTGAAATTAAAAGACGTTTGCTCCTTGGAAGGAAAGCTATGACCAACCTAGACAGCATATTAAAAAGCAAAGACATCACTTTGCCGACAAAGGTCTCTCTAGTCAAAGCTATAGCTTTTCCAGTAGTCATGTACAGATATGACAGTCCATAAAAGACTGAGCTTCGAAGAATTGATGCTTTCAAATTATGCTGGAGAAGACTTGAGAGTCCCTTAGACTGCAAGGCTATCAAACCAGTCGATCCTAAAGGAAATCAACACTAAATATTCACTGGAAGGACTGACACTGACACTCCAATAGTTTGGCCACCTGATGCGAAGAGCCGACTTGTTGGAAAACACCCTGATGCTGGGAAAGATTGAGGGCAGGAGGAGAAAGGGGTGGCAGAGGATGAGATGGTTGGATGGCATCATCAAGTCAGTGGACATGAATCTGAGCAAACTCCAGGAGACGGGAGGACAGAGGAGCCTGGTGTGCTGTAGTTCATGGTGTTGCAAATACTTGGACACAGCTTTGCAATTGAACAACAACTAAGTCTTGCTCACCAGGGCTGAGTGGCTCAAAGGTTAAAGCCTCTACCTGCAGTGCCGGAGACCTGGGTTCAATCTCTGGGTCAGGAAGATCCCCCGGAGAAGGAAACGGCAACCCATTCCAGTACTCTTGCCTGGAGAATCCCATGGATGGAGGAGCCTGGTGGGCTACAGTCCACGGGGTCGCAAAGAGTCGGACACGACTGAGCGACTTCACTTTCACTTTAGTGCATGGTCACTATGCAGCCAGAGTGGGATGGGCTGAAGCTTAGGGCAGCTGAGGGTGGGCTCCAGGGCACTGAACTTGAGCAAGACCCCAACTGGCATTTCTTATTCACTGCTGTGTTACTGAGCTCGCTTGCCTAAACAGAGAGTAGTCTCACAGCCAAGTCAGATTTGTTTTGTATATACGAGTGTGAGTCCATTGTTAAATCCAGAATGGCAGATGCCTTGGCCTGAGGAAACAGCCAAGTCAAAGTGGTAGTATTTTTTTTTAAATTAAAAAGAAACCCCCAAAAACCACCCGAAGTTTGCATCCGTAGCAGAATCCCCAAAAGTAGGCTGAGAGTGATTTCAGAGTCATCAACTGAATTTGGTGGTCTAGGGGATGACATGGGTTGAACAGTTCATTACATCCCCTACCCATCCCAGCTATGATCTGAGATGCCTTGGCAGTACATAAAATGATAAAAGGGGGATGCCAGCTGGAGGAAGGATTAGGATTTCATAAAACAGTGTGATCTTAAAATTTTCTTCTGAACTGGAATGATATAAACCCACTGACTTAAGTGAATGAGCACTTCCACTGATGTGAAAACTGCAACAGTGTACTGGTTAGTCTTCACCTATGATTAACAAAGCAGAAAACGTTGAACTGCTGCTGCTTGCTGCTTGTCACTTCAGTCGTGTCCGACTCTGTGCGACCCCATAGATGGCAGCCCATTAGTCTCCTCTGTCCCTGGGATTCTCCAGGCAAGAATACTGGAGTGGGTTGCCATTTCCTTCTCCAGTGCATGAAAGTGAAAAGTGAAAGTGAAGTCGCTCAGTCGTGCCCGACTCTTAGCGACCCCATGGACCGCAGCTTACCAGGCTCCTCCGTCCATGGGATTTTCCAGTCAAGAGTACTGGAGTGGGTTGCCATTGTAGTTTCAACAACGTGCCACAAGGTGGCAGCAACCTCAAAAACAGGTTTAGCCACCCAATGTGGTGGGAATGCTTTCAAAGTGCTGTCATAAACCTGATTTTGTAAAAAATTTAAAGTTCTTTGTAAAAATCTTACGCAATTGTGCTTTTTCTTACTGTGCTGATGTCTTTTTCTAGGGAATAGAGCTAGTGAGGTAAATGCTTTCCCACATATTAGTATATTCAACTTGTGTAACCCTATCTGAAAAGTATTTAATTTAGATATTCAGTTAATTCTTAACTTGGAAAATTTTTTTCTCAAGGAGCTACTTTCTCTCATTGAATAGAAATTTTACTCAAGTGACAATATATTTAAAGCTATTCATTGAAAAAAAATTGCTCAGGTGACTTTTCATTAGGTTTCTAGTAATGCATCATCTCTGTAGCTTATTGCTGACAGTTTATTATTTTTCCTTTAGGAAGTATCAGCCCAGGGAAACCTTGCTAATGATTTAAGCTATTTAATTTTTAGTTTACAGTTAATCAGTTATCTTTGTAATTGTTTTTGTTCGTGTGTCTTAATCATCAAATTAGATTAACTCTACAGGATAATATCAGGTTTTTTTAATTCAAATTAATCCCTGAGGATAAGCACAATAAAGTTAATCGCTGGAAAATGCAATGTAACACTTAAAAATAATTTAGGACTATGGCCTTTGAATTACTTATATTTACATATATATGAATGATAGCTGGATTTCATAAATATACATGAGGCTAACTTTAAATGCTTTTCCGTATTCCTCTGTGATCCCTTACAGCTCTGATTTTAGTCGCATAGGAAAGAAAATCTCTCGTTTCTTTACAAGTGGGGTAATGAGAAATCCTTACCAAATGGAAATACCAACTATTTTCTATCCTAGTTGTCTTTTGAACATTTATTCCATTACTTATTCAATAAAGATAATAAAATTGGTTAGAAAGTACTTTCTCCAACCATATTTACTTATCTTTATGTTTGGTTTTATAACTTAAAATAGTTACTTTACTATGCTAAGTTGTTATTCAAATAGTGAGCAAAAATGTGATTTAGTCCAAAAAGGTGACTCATGCTTTGGTTATTTCTCAAATACAGAAGGCTTTCGAGTATTTCTTGAATAAATGACTGCTTTTCAGTAATGCTCAGATTTTTAAAAATAATTCAGGGCTTAGCAGGAATGGAGAAGAGCATCTAAGTATGGATAAATGAATTTGCTTAAAATGATGAATTTGTTTCTACTGAAAAATGATCAAATGTGGTATCTTTTTATTGTCTCCTTTAGATTGGAATAATTGGTGGAACAGGCCTGGATGACCCAGAAATCTTAGAAGGAAGAACCGAAAAATATGTGGATACTCCATTTGGCAAGGTATCCGTTTATGGAGACATACTGGCTTTTTTCTTTTTCCTTGCTAGCTTGATTTTTTTAAGTTGCAAAAAAAGAAAAGTTTAATTGCTTTTGTCTTGGCAACACAGGGCTGCCTGCCCCAGGCGGAGAGGGGCCAGGAGTTCTGCCAACTGAGCTGGTGTCCCTAGGGATGCCTTGTACTTGACTACCAAGAACATAGCTTTTAAATACATACAAAAAATTTCTTAATTGTATCCCTAGAAGCCAGATGCTCATTTCAAACACAGGAACTGTACCCTCTAGATCAATGCATTCAAATCAGCTTCTAATTTGGGGCTTGTCGGTCATGCCACAGTCTTTAACAAATGGGAGGAAATATCAAACGGTCTTTTCTTAGTAAACCCTGGCTCAAGGGGAGATTTTAGGGGGACTGAGAGCACAACTGCAGAACTGAATTGGAAATAAAACATTCCTCCTTGTCTATTAAAAGGAGGCTGTTTAGTTTTCCCAGACCATGTGTCATCCAGCCAGGGGGAGGGTGTCTGTCTTCTCCTAATTCCATAGGGGTACTTCTAAACATGTGGTTCCTCTGATCCTCCTACAAAGATCCCTGCATCTGGCAGTCCCAACCCAAATCCCCCTTTTCAGCCAGGTCCTTAGATTTGATATCTCATCCTCCCAAGTCCTGCTGTCAACTTGCTGACATGTTTTCTTCACCTCCTAGGTTCTCAGACCTTTATCTGAGGCCTAGTTAACACAGCGAATGCTTCCAGTGCCGAGTTCATAAATTGCCTGAGAGTGGCCTCCTACTCCTTTTGCATTTCACTCTCACACCTGTTCTTGAACCTGCCAAATACCCTTGACACATCTGTGTATGATCAGTCTGGCATCAGAGTCCCCAGGGGTGCTTGCTACAAATAGATCTTACTAAATGGTACCTACCCACGCACCCTTCTAAGTCTTACATGTCTCTGTGCTGGTAGAGAGGGCTCAGTAGCTACTGAGTGATTAAGTTGAACCATCAAATCTAGACTCTTCTACGTCTTTAAAATGTATCTTCAGACCTCAAGTTTCTATGAATCCTACTGTAGTTGAGCAATTTTTGGTTGTTCTATGTATTTTCATATCACTGACTTCTAACCGTTTTTCATTATGTGCAGCCTTCTGATGCCTTAGTTTTGGGGAAGATAAAGAATGTTGATTGCGTCCTCCTTGCAAGGTAAGGTATTTCAATCTTTTGAATGTTACTACTAAAGGACAGTTTAACTTAAATTCTGAAAAGAGTATTGGTGCAGGTATGAGTTTTTAATGTGTTGGTGGAGCCATAGCATCTGGGTCATCTTTATCGCTTATGGTTTGGGGGTAGGTTTTACTGACTTTGGTGATTAAAGATCTTGCCCATACCCCCTTAGGTTGGGAAAATGCTTAGAAGAATCTAATGACCGATGCGATGATTTGACTAAACTTGAAGCTCTGCTTTCAGTTCTAGCAGCAAGAGGCAATGTTTTCTTCTGTTCTTTTTTGTCTTTTATCAAGGTCAAGAAAAACTGTTTTATTCATGACCTTTTGTTTAATAATAGTTCTGGATCTTTGGGAGGGGGTTTCAGGTCCCTGAAGTTGAGTTCTCTATGGTGTCTATACCCTTGTTCCCTTGACAAGGCTCATGCTCTTCCGTAAAGAAAAGGAACAAGTCATTTTTCACAGTTAGAAATTAGTGAGACTGCATATATTAGCTTTCTGTTGCTGCATAACAAATGACCACAGATTTAGCAGCCTAAAACAGCACACATTATCCCACAGTTTCTAAGTAACCAGAGTGTGGCCACAGCTCATCTGTGTCCTCTTCAGGGTCACACAAGGTCACATGGGTATATATAAGTGCTTGTTTTTATCCGGAGCTCCAGGTCCATGTTCAAGCTCACATAGTAATCGGCAGAACTAAGTTCCTCAGGGTTGAAGGACTGAGGCTGTCACTCCTAGAGGCTGTCCATGCTCCCTGCATTGTGGCCCTCCCCATGGTCATTTCAGGAGACAGTAACTTGCTTGTGCAAAGCCAATGGGAGGTCTCTAGTGCATGCTGGAAGGAGGGGCCTGATCATGGGAGTGACTTCCAGCTCCTGTGTGCTGTGTTATATTGGTTAGAAGCATCTCAGGTCCACCCACACTCGAGAAAGAAGGAATTATTCAGAGCATGAAAATGAAGACCACCCTAAGGTCTGTGCCACACTGCATTTTTGAAACAAGTGGCTTTGCTGAAACCAGTGAATCTAAACTTTAATTTTAGATGGTCACACAGGGTTGGTTTCAGGCAACCTTCTTGTTAATCTGTGGTCATTGCTAGAGAAACACTTAATTTCTTCCAGACTCTTAAGAGAAAGTGGTTGGTGTTGTAGCCCCGTGGTGAAGGTTTTATACTCCTACCAGCTGAACTGAAGTGTTGGATTGTGAACCACTCTATGTAGTGGTTCATAACTCCTTTTGATGTTTGAACTTCTATTGAAAATCTAATCAGAGTTGGATATGACTGAGCGACTGAACTGAACTGAATCAGAGATTTGGAGACCAGACTTAGAAAAATGCAGGTACAGTAGTAGTCCACTCTCATTGGAGATTTCAGTTACCCATAGTCAGCTGTGGTCCAAAAATATTAAATGGAAAATCCAGAAAGAATTCATAAGTTTTAATTTCTGTGCCATCCTGCTCCGTATGCTTGGACCAGGAATCACCCTTTATCCAGCGTATCCACCTGTTGTAGGACAAAACTGCATATATGGAAGTCAGTACTACCTGCATTTTCAGCAGCCTCAGGGGGTCTTGTAATGCATTTCCTGTGGCTAAGGAGGGGCTGCTGTACTTTCTGGGCATTCATGGACTTCCACCTTCGGAGAGGCCATTTTTGACCTTGGGGTAAAAACCCTGATATGCTGTGCTTATCTGCAGTTAACGTACGAATTATTTTGATAGTCTTAATTCTGTTGTTAGTGATCAGAAGAGATAAAGTTATTTCAAAATATAAATATGGAATGATATAAGAGATACTGAGTAACAACCCTGTGGTACTGGTTTCTATTATCTATTTTAACAAATCTCGTCCCCCAACCCCCGCCAAAAATCGGGGCTGAGAGAGCTGAGTGACTTTGAGGTCACACAGCTAGTAAGTGGCAGAGGTAGGATTTAAACCCAGGCAGTTTTACTTCAGAGCCCAACCTTTATATCATTATGGTACAAAGTAAGATTTTTGTGTGTCAGTTACTTCCTTGAGAGGCTGCTTATTGCGTTATGTGTGAAGACCACTGGTCTCCTGACACTTAGCCTTGTTATAGTCGAACATTACCCGTGATGTCTGTAGTTTTCCAAGCAGCTCAGGATAATTTTAACTCTGAAATACTGCTGTAAATATACCCTCTAAGGTGTGAGTTTTTAAAAAATAATATTAGAAATTGGGTTCCCTTCACTGGCTGTTTCCTGGCACCCTGGGTGGGTGGGTGTGGGTGGATGTGAGAGAGGGGGGTGGAGAAAGTGTGTGTGAGTACTCAGTTTTTTGTCCAGTGAATGACCTAATCATGGCAAGCGCAGTTCTAGGTACCAGCAGAGAAGACAGATAAGGGGCTTTCCCTCTCAGCACTGTTGCTAGTGGAAAGATGGGTGATGAGAAGGAAATAGTCTGAGTGGCCAGTAGGTGCCAAGAAGAAAAATAAGGTCAGGGGTAGTGATGTATTGTAGATGCCGTGGTCATGGAAAGCACGCCTCTGGGGAGGTGACGTGGGGGCCAAGCCTCCGCAGGAGTGGGTACAGCTGAGCAGCGAGGCCAAGCAGGCGGGGCGGGAGAAAGGTGAGGGCTGAAGCGGCCATGTGCAGGCTGGGCCCAGATGATCTGAGGGCCACGGTAAGGTGTTTGGATTTTCTGTGAAGTGTGACAGGAAATCATTAGTGGCTGTATGAAGTTTGCTGGGGCTGCCACAATAAGAAGCCACAGGCTGAGTGAAATGGGAATTTGTTCCTCACAGTTCTGGAGGCCAGAGGTCCGAGACCAAGGGATCAGCAGGGTTGGTTCCTTCTGAGGTTAGGAGCGAAGGGTCTGTTCCAGGACCCTCTCTTTGGCTTGTAGAGGACTGACTGTCTTCTCCCGGAATCTTCACATTTCTTCTCTGTGTGTGTCTGTCCAGATTTCCTTTTATAAGGACACCATTTGTATTGGATTAGGACCCACCCTAATGACCTCATTTTAACTTAATTACCTCATTAAAGAGCCTGTCTCCAAATACAGTCATGCTCTGATATACTGGGGGTTAGGACTTCAGCCTAAGAATTTGGAGGGGACATAATTCAGCTCATAACAGTGGTGATGTGTGAGGTGACCCCTTCTTGGACCATACCTGCTGATGTCAAACAACTGGGAAATCTGGTATTTTAAATGTTTCAAAATTTAAATTTATTTGGATGATCGGGCAAAAAAGAATAGAGAGATTAAACTGAAAACTTGAGTTTCTATTTCTGTCTGTCTGTTTCTTCATTGGCACCTCTTGTTTTCCGTGTTGTGGCTTAGGGGAGACCAGATGCCTCGGATTCGGGGGTATTGGTGCCTCACAGGATAGACATGGCATGTCTTCCCGGGGAGTGAATTCTAAGTTAGCTGTTAACCTACCCTCGATAGGAAAGTTAATATGGAGAGTAAAGTGAGTCTGCACTTTAAAACCAGATAGTTTATACTTAAAGTAGGCTGGTAATTGCCTGACCTGTTTGCGTTCTTCCTCTGCCAAGGAAAGCACTTTGGTGGAAAGGGCTGGAAGGCACTGCTGGAAATGAGTTTTCTTTTCCAGAAGTGTGAAAATGCCCTGCTCACTCCTCTACTGTGTGTACTCTCCTTCCTTAGGCATGGGAGGCAACACACCATCATGCCTTCGAAAGTCAACTATCAGGCGAACATCTGGGCTCTCAAGGAGGAGGGTTGCACACATGTCATCGTGACCACAGCTTGCGGTTCCTTGAAGGAAGAGATTCAGCCTGGCGATATCATCATTATTGATCAGTTCATTGACAGGTGAGCAGTCACCTAAGATGCTTCCGGCTCCTGTAAGACCATTCCCAGCCCCGGGGGATAGTGTGGGGACTTGGGGGAGAGGCGGCACAGGCCTACAGAAACAAAACAGAATAATCCCCATGAACTCTCAAGTTCCTAATTCCCAGCTTCAACATTTATCAGTTTGTAACTTTTAAACATAAGAATTCTTTAAAAAACAAATTACTTCATATTTCTTTAGAATTAGGTGTCTAGGCAGTATTTTTTTCCCTGTTGTCTCACAAACTTTTTTATAGTTGATTTGTTCAAATGAAGATCCAAAGAAGCCTGTTTTTCCTTTTTTTTTGGTCCTTTAGTCTTCCCCATGTGCTAGATTCTACTGATTGCATCCTCAAGTGTCGTTTAGTGTCTTCCTCTGTCCCGTGCATTTACCTGATAAAACAGTGCTTAATTCTGGAGGCCTGATCAGAACCAGGTCCGAATTATTGGCAAGAATCTTTCTGCGTCATATCAGGAGCCACGTAATGTCTGGTTGTCTTTTTCTGATGTTAAGATCAATAGTTTATTCATGAACTAGGGGATTTTTTGTTACTGAATTGCACAAGGAATATATAATGTTCCTTTACTAAAATATTAAACAAGGATGGACTGCCAAGATCCTGGGCTTTGCATTTAGAAGTAGGTGAAGAAATGGACGAGAGAGAGTGGGTGGTCTCCTAGGGATCCCATCCACACACTGCCTTCACCTCCCATTCCTGGTGGGAGTAACCGCCTCCCAGAATGCACTCGATAGAGACAGGTTACTGCACTCTGCTACTTGAGTTGGGGAGAAGTACCACAGAGAGTAAACGGCCCGGTAGCTCCTGTCAGAGTCCCCCACCCAGTCACCCAGACCATCACCTCGGTCCATCCTGCTCTTCCTGCTCGCGATACCCAACGCCTCTCCTACTGCATCTGTTACAGGAGGAAAGTTTATTCAGTCCTATTCTGTGCCTTCTGTTTTCATGGATTTAAAATGATCCCTAGTCCATCAGGAACATTCTCGAATGTTTCCTGATGAAATGAAGCTACTAGCTTGAACCAAATGCAGTGCTTGTTCTGTAAGGTAGAAGTGGTTGAACATCAGCAGTTTCGTGTGGTGCAGTCTGAGGATAGACTAAAGTCATTACCTGCCCCTTTCATTCTCTCCAGGCATTTCTCTGCATCTGACACTGCAGGTTTTACAATCTCCCCTCTAGAATGTAAAGTGTGAAGGTTACAGACCCCACGTCTCCTGTTTGCCACTTCATCCCCAACACCCACCACACTACCTGGCCTGGGGTAGTTCAGTCAGTAGTTTTTGAGTGATTGTGTGAACGTGGTTGTTTGAAGGGAGAGGGAGGCTGGAGTCTGTGTTTAGGGGATATCTTGATCAAAATCTCTATGGCTGTCAGACGAGTGTTTAGGGGTAATGACTTAAGAAAATGGGTGTAATGTGGTTTTTTAATAATGCAATACACAAAACTCTAGAATGATGCGGATTTATAAAGTATTATATATGATACTGGAAAGAAAAGTTTGGCTTGGTTACTAAGCCTGGGATTAATTTGTTACTTAAGTGGTGTAACTGTACGCTGTTCTATTTCCCAGATCTTTTTCTCACATAGTAAACGTAGATGTTTCACATACTGGCTCCCACGAAAGCATTTGGGACACAAAGACAATAGAAAGTGTTGCCATCAGATCTGGTTTCTTCCTGTCTTGGCACTTAGCTGTGCGACCTTAAAATCTCCTGGTATCTGTTTGCTTCTGTGTGCCATGTCCATTAACCTGCCTCCTTACACTCAACTTAGCGAGTGCCTTTAATGGAATCTAGTTGGTGTTGCTGCTGCTGCTGCTGCTGCTAAGTCGCTTCAGTCGTGTCCAACTCTGCGTTACCTGCCCAGTAAACACCTTTACTGTGAGTCTGGGCTGGAGTATGTCTACTAGTTAACATCACTTGGTAAAGACAGAAGAAATGATCTGTTAAAAGGGAGAATCCCCTAAGAATCATTTAGAATGCAATGTCAAATTTTATATTGATTATCTAACAGTAACACTTTTTATATATTAAGTTCCATAAGATATAAAGCTAATTTTTCCTATTGATGTGATTGCTAGAAAATGTTAAATGACATATGTGCCTTGCTGCTGTATAATATTGCTCTTGGAGAGCATCTTATATATTGCTGCTGCTGGCTGAGCTATGTGGTTTCTGTTACCCAGGCTTGAGAGTGTCTTATGGGATAGGAGAATCCGAACTTTTTGCCTTGTGAGAAATGGCCTATATGTGTTGTACTGATAGTACTTTATTATTTTAACAGAGTAAATGCTGGTGTGTTGAGGCAGGCACTTCCACTTACTCCTGTCATCAGGGATGAATGGTGAGCTGGAGGCTGTACTGCTTGTAGACTGAGCGCCCCTAGCTAGAACCACAGCCTCAACATGTTGAGTAGAATTGCGACACCCTGCCAAGCTGCACGGTGGATTAGTGCTGTGGGGGCAGGAGCCCTGGACTAGAAGGATTCAGTCTGGCTCTGTGTGGCCTCAGGCAGATCATTTCACCCCTGTGGGCTTTGGTCCTCTCTTGGGAATTACAAGTTGAATTCTATCACTTAAGCTCCTTTTCCTTGAACGATCCATGGGTTCTCCTCTAGGGACTGATCTCGAAACAAATACTTGCCTACTGCTATAACTTTGCCAGCACATCATCTAAGAAACAGTGTCCTCATCCTAAAGTGTCTTCAAAGGCTAGAAGGATTGTTTTAATCTCTGACATACATTCATGATAAAGAATCAAAAGGGAAGAGTGTGGCTGTTCTTTTTTTAACAGATGACAGGACTGGAACCTCTTGCTTTCTCTGCCCTTGGTGCTTAGCATAGGGAAAAAAGACATCAACCTGGCCTCTCACCTATGCTGGGCATACCTTAGAGGTCATTACAATTTAAGAGTAACAGGCAGCTTTGATTTTTATGGTTGTTTTTTAAAATCATCAGATTTTTATAAGCTAAAAATGAAAAATATCCTTGAAAGGTATCTGACAGGCTGAAAGCTCTTTTAAGAAAATAAGATCATTCTCTTCTAAAAATCATTGGGATTGCTCATGCTACCTTCCAGCCTGTGAAAACTTGAAAGCCTGGGCATGAGAAAAGGGGAATCCTGGGTGTGGCTGATCTGGAGAAATCAGGACAGCAGACAGGTGGGGAGAGGAGTGGTTCCAGTATTTTTAGGGTGTGTCCTCTCAGTCCTTCTGTTTCTCAGACCTGCAAGGAGATAACCTTTGCTAACGCGCAAAGTGAAAGTAGTCATTCTTTTGTCATTAGGGCTGCTGTCTAAAGGAAAATGGATATGGATCTAGCCCTTAAAGCTGAAAGGAGGAGTCCTTTTGTCATTTCCCATGTGTGTTACACAGTGACAGGTTTCCCAGTGAACTCTTCCCTCATCCTGACTCACATGTGCAATATTCTTCACAAACCAAAAATAGTAACTCATTCCAGGGAGCTGTAAGAGGCTCACCCACACTGAATGTCCTCAGCGCCTTGGGCCTCCTGATGCACTGCTTTGGTTAATCCCTTTCTTCTGCTTGGTGGAGGACTCCACTAACAGAGTCATGAGTCATTTGGCAATTCAGGAGAAAACATGGGTGAGCATGGGGCTTGTTCTGCTTCTTGACCATCGTTTAAGTCCATATGAACTGTGGAGAGAATGTGGCTGACCTTTCATCTGTCTTAAGAGAAAGCTGTGAGGCTGTTTCTACTTTAAAAGGATCTTATAAGGGAGATGCTCCCAAGATTCATAATCTGGGGTGCTTCTGTGGTACAAGTCTGTGTCTGAGCAGGACACACCCGGTTCTCACAGTATCACCGCTGGGGAAGCAGGACTCTCTGAGCGAGGCAGAGAAAAGATCTCATAGGAAATCCTAGTCCATCCCCTCCCCAGAATCTGGCTTTGCTCAGGAAACGGAGAGAGCAGTCTGAAAGCTCAGCTGCTCTCTCCGTTTCCACTGGGCTTTTCAGATTGTCCCTCTGTTGTGCTTCACGCCTGCCTGCATCCTTACGTCTGGTGCTCTCCCGTGTCTACTTGCCCCCGCCCAGCAAGCGCTTGGGACAGTCAGCAGGCTGTGTTTGTTCACTGGTTCTGCTCCCCTCCCTTCCTGCTGATAGAAGCGCTCCCCTCCTTTGAGCCCAGCAGGATCAGTGGTACTTGTTCTATGGAGCTGGGTCCTCCCTGCCTGAGGTTTGGTGATGGCTCCATATAAGACTAACCAAATTCTGAGATGAGACTTGGAAACTTGGAGGCATGACTATGCATTTACTTGGCTTTTGTTTCGTTTTTGCTTTTCAGCCTTGCAGGTAAAGACATAACCATCCCTCACATCCTGCCCCCACTTCAGCCTGACTTTAATGATGTGTTATAGATGGAGTGGAGAGCTGACCTCTGATGAGGTTTTTGCCATTACAGAGCAAGCAGGACTGTTTGCCCACTAGCTGCTTTTTCCAAAGCAGGAGGCATTTTGTTGTCTCTTCCTGTTTCCCTTCTGCTGCCCATCCCTGCCAGTGTGGACCAGTTAGGTACTTCTACAGATTCATTTGTCTTCGGGGTAGGGGGGTGAGCCGATTATATGGCCTTTCACTCCAAACTAGTAACTGTCCATACCATGGAAGACGCACATGGGCAGGGGATTCTAGAAGTTTCCGCAAATGACCTTTCTCCTCTTCACTGTCAATCCTGATTATTATCATTGAAGGGAATTCAACTTACACATTTATTAAAGGAACAACTGGATCTGCAGAGTGTTTGGAAAGATGCCCACATTATATTAGGTTTTAAAAAAGATGCAAACTAGTTGGATCTCTTAAATTGCTTCTGTTTCTACCAGAAATGTCTCAAGGTGAGGCTGGGTAACATCCATAAGGGTAAGAATAAGATTCTTTCTTTTTAATAGTGGCCTCTTAAGGGGTGTTTTTGTTTGTTTTTTTAATAATGAGAAAAGTATGACCAAAAAATTAAGATTAAAAAAAAAAGCAGGAAGTAATTCCTAATGCCAGGTGTTTTTTTGCAAAACGCTGTTAATACACTGGCCTCTGGCCCCCGGTTAGATTCTATTAAAAGAATGTGGTAGAAGTCCTGGCTTGGAAGTGAGGACATCCAAAATTGTTTCCTGGCTCTGCCCCCAAATTCCTGTGTCACTTAGTGTCCTCATCTGCTAAGTGAGGGTGCTGGATTGATTCCTAAGAGTTCTAATGTCCACCCTCTTAAGAGAATTCTTTTCTTTTCTCGCTAGAGTCGGGAGAGGTTGGGGGTTGGGATAAGCGTTGGCTGGTGATGCAGGCTTACTCATCAGGAAAGTCCCGCTGTAACAGTGGTAAGGGATTATGTCAGTTTATTTCCCTCTCCCAAAGACACAGCCCTGCCTTGGGCTTCCCCCACTGTGTCTCAGTGCAAAGTTCTTCTTTGCCACCCTTGGGAGGTCAGCCTGGGGAAGTTGAGATGTGTACTAATGTCAGTTCATTAGTTCTTCCGCCTCTTGGGCAGGGGGTGGGTTCTTACCAAGAGAAATGGAGGTTTATGATAAAGAATTATACGAGAAACCTTTGCTCAGTGAGCTCTTTCTCCCGTTCCTGTCAGCAGTTATTTTAAAACCTTTCTGTTCTCTCATAGCTTCCTGCTCATATCCTTCACTCTTGGTTGAAACGGTTGCCTCTTTACAAGAAAACAGATGTTATTAGGCACAAACACGTCATCTTCCTTCACCCTCCCTTTCACCAGTTACTTGCATCCCTGTTTGTCATCATGATATTGTCCTTGAAGTGGGGGCCTTTATTCCCTGGGTGAGGTTAACTCTTTTCCTTGTTCTGCAACCTACCTTCTCACCTTCTGTCCTTACTCTTATTTAAAAATGCTAATAAGCTCCCAGTGTTTGAGTTCCCACCAAGTGCCACAAATCAATTAACCCTGTTTATAGCTCAGTTGGTAAAGAATCTGCCTGCAATGCAGGAGACCTGGGTTCGATTCCTGGGTCGGGAAGATCCCCTGGAGAAGGAAATGGCAATCCACTCCAGTATTCTTACCTGGAAAATCCCATGGACAGAGGAGCCTGGTGGGCTACAGTCCATGGGGTCGCAAGAGTCAGACACGGCTTAGTGATTAAACCACCACCGCATATAAGGATCAGTTTAAATTGATGTTACTTAAGCTTAGAAATACTGGTCATTTGCTAATAAGTGGGACCTATGGGATCTGAATTTGGGTTCATCTCCAAAGACTGACCTCAGCCACTCCTGATCTGTGGACTTCCCAGATCTGTCCTCCCCCTTGAGATCCCCCTTGGCTCCCAGATACAGGACAAGGTCCCAAAGACATCTCACACTTTGTAATTCAAGTGTATGTTATCAGATCAAGTGTGTAATATTGTATGTTAGTACATATATGAACTCTAGAAATATGGTATAGATGAACCTATTTGCAAAGCAGAAATAGAGACACATAGAGAAAAAAGGTATGGACACTAAGGTGGGAAAGGAGAAGTGGGATGAACTGGGAAGTTGGGATTGACATATATCCACTACTCTGCATAAACCAGGTAACTAATGAGAACCTGCTGTACAGTGCTGGTAGCTCTTAATCCAGTCCTCTGTGGCAACCTAAATGGGGAGGAAGTCCAAAAAAGAGGGGGTGTATGTCCGCAAAGAGTCAGACACGACTGAGCGACTGAACTGAACTGAACTGATGTATAACTCCGCACTTCGCTGTACAGCAGAAACTAATACAACATGGTAAAGCAAGTATATTCCAATAAAAAGCTGTTTTTAAAAAGACTGAATTATCCCCCTTGGCTGTCTTCTAACCCACACCTCCCCCCATCCCGAGCTCCCTCCTCTCCACTTGGTAAGTTGCTGCGTTGGTCATACCACGGCACTGCCGTCCACCACGTGGTCATTGCTGAGGATCTGTCACCCCTGTATCCAGCTGGTCTCCAAGTCGTGCCCATATGTGCCCTGAATCCACCCTGTTGTCCATCACCACTGCCCTCATCTGGATTATTAAGTTTCTTAACATTTTTGCTTCTCTCAGCTTGACTCCCTGGTTTCCGTACTACTCCCTGGAAATAGAAAGAAAGACACAGTCACCAAGAGAGCTGGAAACCAAGCCCAAACATCTGCTGCCTCTGGGAGGGCTTGCCCTGAAACCTGTTACTGTAATCTGATGTAATTTTTCCTTGTTCCTTTTGTCACTGATGGTAATGATCTTTGACGTAAACTTAAAAGTGTCCCGTCCCCTTTGTGGTGGTTTCTTCACTGCTTTTCTACTTCACATCCCTGCTCATATTCCTTTCCCCAGTGAAGGATTAATGTTTATTATCTGGTCATCTCTGGTCTTTGGAACATGAAGTTATTTCTGGATATTTATGAAGGGGGTGGTGGAATACTGAGTTCTTCCCATTTATGAGGGAA
This sequence comes from Budorcas taxicolor, assembly GCF_023091745.1. Lineage (NCBI taxonomy): Eukaryota > Metazoa > Chordata > Mammalia > Artiodactyla > Bovidae > Budorcas > Budorcas taxicolor. The sequence goes on along the minus strand of NC_068917.1, from coordinate 25,398,812 downwards.
TGCTGTTAGGTCCTGGGTATTAACATACATATATGTGTTACTGGTAGAGATGGTTAGAATCATAAAAGGTAATCTGCCACATAACTAAAGTTTTAATGTGCATGCCTTTCCAACCAGCCTTCCCCCTTTTGCAATTTGTAGTCTTACGAATAACTGCACCAAAGGATGCGTTTTTCAATTAGGGGTTCTCCTGAGATAGACTGTTTGGATAGACCTTAAGAGATGTGGGTGGAATCATTTCCCTGAACCCAAGCTCCTCATAACGAGCCCTTGGCACTGCTTTGCTGGTAAATTAACTGCCTGGTATCCCTGTGTGCTGAGGCTTATGGACATGTCCTGTGCTCCAGAACTACCTTGGAAGTGTGTAGGTGTGTGACAGGTGTTTCTGCTGTGGGACAAGTGTTTTCTTTCAACTTGTCTGCAACTCAGCATTTCTTCAAAGGAAAACTATTAACAGACAGCAATCTTTGTTTGCAGATTCAAGGGTCTTGATCCTGAAAGAACCTACCAGTCATTCTTTCTCTGCGTTTTGTTCCCTGCTGTGTCTGAAAGTGCCCGGTGTTCTCTCCTCGATGGCCTTGAACTCATTTCCCTTGCCAGCACACACCATAATTTTGTCTCCTTCACTCTTCCATGGCAGTTCGTTGTTTGTTTTCTAACTTTTCTTATCACATATCTCTTTTTGGGGGGTATCCTTGACTTGAGGCCCATGTACAAGCCACCCTCAGAGGTTGGCAGACGAGAAGTGCAGAAGCAGATTTCGACCGGCAGTGAGGACTTGGGCTGAGCACTTGCTTCGTGTGCTCTTGTCTTCACACTGACTGTATTTCCCCTTTGTGTCCCCGTTTTAAATATGAGAAGACTGATAAGAGACAGGTAGACAGAGGTCAGGGTGACCTTCCTGCAGGCACACAGCTAGCCGGGAAGTAGTAAAGCCAGCCAGTTGGGCAGTCCCTGAAGTGTATTTCCAGTGGGTGTCCCAGGATGATGGTGCGGTTGGGAGTGAGAATTAGCAGTCCCTTAGCCCCGCTAGGAGGGTTCACCAGTTGAAGCAAGAGTTGGAGGCAGACCTTTGGCATCAGATCTTTACTACCAGAGAAATTACACTGTGTTAACCAGGTTCAATCATATCAGCACATGTATTAGCTTCCTTTTGCTGCTGGAACAAATTTCCACAAACGCAGTGGCTTAAACAACACAACATTATTAGTTAATTCTGCAGGGTAGGAGTATAACATGGGTCTCAGTGGGCTGAAATCAAGGGCTGAATTCCTCTCTGGAAGCTCAGGAGAATCCCTTTCCTTGTGTTTTGTCACCTGCATTCTTGGCTCCTGGCCCCTTCCATCTACAATGGAAGACAATATGTTCTGGGCATTGGGGTATGGATATTTGGGGGTATGGTGGGAGGCATTATTCTGCTTGCTACCACATGCCACTTTCACAGATTGGTAGGATGGAGCCACTGCCCCCAAACTGTCATCCTTGGTCTAGGTTGCTTCTAGCAACTGGGTGATCCTTCGGTTCTTCTCGCCCACAGTCTAGAACACTGCTTCCCCACGGATCCAGCCAGTCTGACGTTGTCTAAGGCTAATTTTTTTCCTATGGCCCAGCAATGTATTTCAGTTCTAGCTCTTAATGGAAGGAAAAAGATATCCCATTAAGGCCCCTGTTTATCAGGAAAAGATGCTCACTTGGGCACCGCTCCAGATCTAGAGAAATCTGCAGGTGTCTTCCATTGACGGGCTCCATATGCTTGCTTCTGCTGTGCCTGCATCCATCTGTAACGTGACTTGTGTGAGTCTGTGTGCTGGATGCTTTGTCTGTCCCCTCACTGATCCTCAGGGCAATAGTAGTAGTTCTTTGTAACAACTATTGTTTATCCCCAAACTCACACATTTGACATAAAAAAATGGAGGAGTTATTGCATCTGCCTGTTGGGATGTCACTACTGGAGATTTCTGTGACTCTGTTTTCATATTTAAACAATATTTCAATATATTTAAACATATTTAAACAAGGGTGTAAGCGTATGTTGTTAATACGTTATGAAGAAAGAACTCACAGAGGTTAAGCAGTTTTCTCAAGGACACATGAAAAATCAGTAACAAGATTGAAATCCGTGTACAAAACTGAGGATGAGCCACTATTCTGTCTACAGAAGAGCTTTTCTTTTTTGACTAGAAATTAGGAGTGAACAGGCAGGGGAGTCCCTGTCAACACAGGCTCAATCAGGTAACAGTCCCCACTGTGGGATGTCCCTTGCTTCTTGCAGACTCGTAGAACCTCTGACTTCTATTTAATGTTCTCAGGGGGAGGATAGGAGATCTTAAAATTACATGTATTTTCATTTTAGAATTTCCCTTGGGTGTGTCGTTCAGTACCTTCACTTGTGGTTGCATACCTCATTGTTCTTGATCTGAATTTCACTCAGCATAATCATGCCTCATTTTATGCAGTATCGGAATATTCACAGTGATTTAAATTCAGATCATTATTTGAATGTATTGCTGTCTGAGTTGTGCAGAACACCATGATTAGGTGGGCAGGCTGCATGAAGAGATGTTTCTTATCAGCATTTTCCTTCCTGGAATCTTAACAGTATAACCCTGAAACTATTAGACATATGGGTATTAAAGTCCCCAGGTCTTCCTTGGGGCTACCCCTCCTGCAAGGCTGGGTGTTCTGAGGGCCAACTACAGCTTCTCCTTGGTGCTGACTCCTGATTCAGCCTCCAGCTCAGACCTCAGTCCTGAGCTGCTGTGGGGTAGCTGGGCCTCAGGGCTGACTTAATCCTCATAGCACTCTTACAAATGGGTAGTGAACAATACATTTTATAACTGGAAAATGAAGAATCAAAAAGATAAGGTGGTTTTACTATAAACCGTAGAGGTGGAAGTTAGGGAGCTTTGTTTAAAGGGAAAAATGTAAAATGTTAAACTGTAGGCAGTTAACATCACATGTTTATAGCATAACATAAAGAATTACTCCTTGGAAGGAAAGTTATGACCAACCTAGACAGCATATTAAAAAGCAGAGACATTACTTTGCCAGCAAAGGTCTGTCTAGTCAAGGCTATGGTTGTTTCAGTTGTCATGTAAGGATGTGAGAGTTGGACTATAAGGAAAGCTGAGAGCCAAAGAATTGATGCTTTTGAACTGTGGTGTTGGAGAAGACTCTTGAGAGTCCCTTGGACTGCAAAGAGATCCAACCAGTCCATCCTAAAGGAGATCAGTCCTGGGGTGTTCATTGGAAGGACTGCTGTTGAAACTCCAATACTTTGGCCACCTGATGTGAAGAGTTGACTCACTGGAAAAGACCCTGATGTGAAGAGCTGACTCATTTGAAAAGACCCTGATGCTGGGAAAGATTAAGGGCAGGAGGAGAAGGGGATGACAGAGGTTGAGATGGTTGGATGGCATCACCGACTCGATGGACATGGGTTTGGGTGGACTCTGGGAGTTGGTGATGGACAGGGAGGCCTGGCGTGCTGCGGTCATGGGGTTGCAAACAGTTGGACATGACTGAGCAACTGAACTGAACTGAGCTGAAGAATAATACATAATTGTTGCTTAGTAACCAAGTCAGGTCTGACTCGTTTGCGACCCCATGGACTGTAGCCTGCCAGGCTCCTCTGTCCATGGTATTTCCCAGGCAAGTACTCTGGAGTGGGTTGCCATTTCCTTCTCCAGGGGATCTTGCCAAGCCAGGGATCAAACCTGCATCTTGTGCATCTCCTGCATTGGCAAAAAGATTCTTCACCACTGAGCCATCTAGGAAGCCCACTAATGATGTCTTAAGGTAAATGTTCAAAACAGAGAGAGGAGTAATTAGGCGAAGAAGGGACGGGGAGAGAGGGGGACAGAATAGATAAGATGGGGTGTTACTGCATAGATGTCTACTGGGACATAGCCCCTGAAGGGTTCTGTGGCCCTGTTTTTACACTTAATCATGGTTGTAAATAGGATTATTGCTAATATTTGATTCACTGAAGGCTGAAACCAAGTCAAAGCTGGAATATGTGGCACCATTTTATTGGTCAGTTTTACAAAAAGAAAACAGCCTCTGTGTATATAGGCTGGAAGAGTCATTTGACCTGTTCTTCAACCCCATCTGGAATTGCTTGGGGTTAATTTAGCCTTTCTCTTAAGACTCACGTGATAAGGGGGTTGAGAGGAGCATGGACTTTGATTTCATTCCTCCCAAGCTCTGAGGCCTAATCTCTGAGAGAGGTGGCTTTGATGCCAGCTGGTATCACTGTTTAACGTGTGATGGGAGGAAGTGACAGGTGAACTTTGAGAGGTAGACATGCCAGCTGTGTAAACTGAACCAGAATGTTTCTCCATGCTGTTCTCTGCCCTCCCAGTAGAAGTAGAAATGAAGCGATGTACCTTCAGCTGTTGGTTTTCCCATGCCCTGTTGCTACCCTGCTCTCCCCTCTCTAGGAAAATGAGGGCTCTCTCTTTCCTATATTACTCATGAGTTCAAGTTTAGAACAGTGCAATGGATATAAAAAGTGCTTTATTCTGAAAACTTTGAGAGAGAAGTTGCTGGGTGACTTGGCACTGGGTTAATTTTGGACTCTCTTATGGACTCAAAAATGTTTTATCAGAAGGTTAACTTTAGACCTTTCATGAGACTTTAGAATTAATTCTGGCAGGCAGACGCACAAGTTTAAGCAAGACAGCAGAGACAGATGCTTCGAAATGCAGAGCCGGATGAATGGCTGCTTTCTTCAATGGATCAAAGGCATGAAAAAATAAGGTTGAGGGTGGAGGGCAGGAGTTACTCTCAATTTAGTGACAAGGCAGTCAAGTGCAAAATTTGGACCTTGGACCTTGTTTAGAATATGAAACTAACCAAACCACAGTTTTTGAAAAAAGAAAAAAGACTTTATTTTTTGAGGAGGACACGAGGGAAATTGGCAGATGGTCTATAATATATTAGATAATACTTAGGAATTGTCATTTTTATCAAGTGTGATAATGACATTGCCATGGAAAATAATCCATATATTTTAGTCTCTCTGAAGTAGGGATAAAGTGACAAAGTCTGGGATTTGCAATACATGAAGTAGGTTTGATGAAATTTAGGAAATTTTTGAATCTAAATATATATAAGGGGTTCACTGTACGATCCTCTATATCTGAGATGACGGAAGATGTTCACAGTTGACTTCTTGAGTGTTTCACCTGGCCTGCTGAGCCCACAGTTGACTTTCTCCTACTGTTCAGTGTGGTTAGCCTGTCACGGTCAGCAGACCACAGATACTTCAACTCCTGTTGGGAGGCAGGTTACTACCAACCCAGAGCCAGAAAAACCAGGTACTATCAAGAAGCTCTCTCTCTTTTTAAACAGTTTCTTTCAGCTTATCCAGAACTATTGATTCTAGAGTGAGGACCAAGATCCTGACCTAGATATAACTGGTTACCAGCTCTAAAGGGTGGAGAGGTAACTTTTTAAAAAATAACTTTTTTACTTTATTTTGTAGGACTACCAGGAGGCTTCAGACCTTCTATGATGGAAATCATTCCTGTGCCAGAGGAGTGTGCCATATTCCAATGGCTGAGCCATTCTGCCCTAAAACAAGAGAGGTTCGTAATCTTCCTGGAAGGTGTGCCAGAGTAAACCATGAGGGCTTGGGGTGGCATCTACAGACAGATTAGTTGGCCAAGCATGTGGTCTCTCTTCCCCTCTCTAGTTTGATGCTTATGCAAGGTTTTAGGAAGAGTTGTTTACCTTTGTTAATAATCCCACTGTCTCAGTCATCTATAAGCTGAATTGCTCAAATTTGCAACCTTTTTTTTTTTTTTCAGTAAGTTGATTTTAGTGTCAGGATACCTGGATACCTTTTAAAATAATTTAGACAGCATAATATGGAGTATACACTCTGGAACCAGATTTCTTTAGATCAGGTCTTTATTCTTCACCTTATTGTTGCTTGTTTCTGGATCAGAACCTTGGACTCTGATTTCCTTATTTATAAAATAATGATAACATATTGATACTTCACAGGACTGTGAAAGATAAAAGAGTAACTTACTTATAAAGTGCTTTGAGTGATGCCTGTCAATTATAAGACATCTAGTGACTGGTAACTGCTTTTATGAATTAAATTATTAATAATCTATAAATAGTCAGATTGGTATCATTTGCCTTTGAGCTGAGTTTGACTTTTCCTGTCCAGCCTCCTCTCCTCTCCAGGATTATAGTAAGATCTCAGGATTGTAGAGGTAACCCTTATAAAAGCCAGTGGTGGTATAAAATAAGAAATCCTAGCCTTAGCTTTCAGAGAATAAAAATGGCTACCACAATTCACAAGTCCATCCATGGTACTTTTCTTATAACCCCAAAATTTGAAAGTCAAATGCAACCTAGTAGGTCAGAAGTACTGTCAGAAGGAGGCTGCCTAGTAAAATCTTACTTAGACAATACAAATAACTAAACATGTTACTCATTCAGATAATTTTAACACCTGATGTGAAACAGATTTATGTTCAGCCTTGCATAATCGTGTAAAACTAGCTTCTTTACAGGCAAAGCTAGAGTGCTTTAAATAACCGCACTCTGGTCTCAGAAATCTAGAGTCCGAAGCCAGGCTTTGAAGGGAGCTATTTCAGGTATATCACTGCATGTTTATTCTTTGTGACTTCTGTGAAAGCATATTTTTAAGTAGGCATTTAGATATACATTTGAGCCTTAAACAACATTCGGCATGGTTAGAGGCACTGACCCATCATCCAGTTGAAAATCTGAGCCTGAGTATAAATATACAGTTGGCCCTCCATATCTGGCGGTTCTGCATCCAAGGATTCAGCCAACCCACAGAGTGAACAGCATTGTAGCATGAATCTATTGTGAAAAAACTCCATGTAAGAGTAGACCACACAGTTCAAACCTGTGTTGTTCAAGGATCAACTATATATGTTCCTGGGTAGTTATCAGCAGAATATATCAGAATGATGTTGGCCTTAACCTCTGAAACACAGATCTCTCCGCAAAATAAATGTGCTCTCCAAGAGAAGTTAGAAGTGTATGATAACATTTTTGTCCACTTCAGATTGGGAGAAGCTTGGAAGAAATAGACTAGGGAGAGAATATGCATGTTAATAGTAAATCTGAGGTATTGCCCCAGAGATTTGGGTACTAGGAGTAGAGGTGTGTAAGGGAAGTGCTGATGAGGTATTCAGAGTACTTGTAAATGTGGTGGCTGAGTGATAGTATCCAGGAATAAATACAGTTTGGCCTCCTTTGAGACTGAATTAATTCAGCTATTATTAGTCTAGCCAAGCTAAGGACCCATAAAGATTAAGAGTGCTAGGGAAGGCAGTTTAAGAAAATGGGGAGGCGGGGAGAGGCCTTCACAATATTATTTTATTCTTATATACCCTAAAAGGCATTTTTAAAATACTATCAAAAAATGTAAAGAGTAGATGGTGTTGCCCTTCGGTAATTATCACTTAAACTTTCAGTATCCTTGTGATCTTTTGTGTACTGACGACAGATTATCAAGATGAATTGTCCAGTGGCAAGCAAGGTACATAATGGTTGTACTGTATCTTATCATTTGTGTTAAATATGTGTGTGTGTATATATATAAGGGGCTTCCCTGGTGTCTCAGCGGTAAAGATTCCACCTGCAATGCAGGAGACATGGGTTCAATCCCTGGGTCAGGAAGATCCCCTGGAGGAGGAAATGGCAACCCAATCCAGTATTCTTGCCTGGGAAATCTCATGGACAAAGGAGCCTGGCGGGCTACAGTTCATAGGGTCGCAAAGAGTCAGACGTGACTGAGCATCTGAGCGCCCACACATGTGTATATAAAAGAGATAAATATGAAAATGTTCATATGTAAATAGTGTTTCTGGAAAGCTGACCAAAAACTAGAAACAGTGATTTCCCACGGGGAAACTGAATCCCTCGTACACAGACAGAAGAAATACTTGTCAAATAAGAACCTTTGTGCTGTTTACATTTTGTACCATGGATGAGTATTACCTATTCAGAAAACAGTGTCACTTCTAGTCAAAAAGTAATCTGAAACATATTTCTTCAAAAAGTCCTGACACATTAAAAAGACCTCTCAGGCTGGAGTTGCATTTCTGGCACCTTACAATGGCATTACCTGTTTGTGCAAAGTGCTGCTTCGGGTGGCAAGCCCTCAGGGTCTAACACTGGCTGGGCCATGCCCATAAGCCTCCACTTCTCCTCCCCAGCGTGGCACCCACCCCAGGGTGATGGTGAAGACTTACATGCCATATGGCACTGGCTTGCGAGAATTGTGATCTTCCTTCATACATCTTTAGAAGCACTCTGAAGTTTGGCCAAGACATACAGCTCAGTTATTTGGGACTTTTAAAAGACATTTAATGAAGACAGGACTGGGCTGGTTATACCTTAATTTTGAAAGGGGGTGGGGACAGCAGGGGAAGGAGTGATTTAATAAGGCTTATTATTTATAACCTGTGCTCCTTAGGAAACAGTTTTGATTTAGCACAGTCTTATTTTCAGCATGTACAGGATAAATAAACATGATGGAGCATCAACTAGTCATTGGCTAGCACTTGTCATGGTTCTAAATTTAGTTGCCAAGGTCTTACTAAAATTCTTCTATTGCCATAGCACAATGTTATTTTTAAGGAAATACGTTAATTTGCCTGTGTGGTTCAGACATGTGCAGGCAAGACTTTGGCCTAGATTGGAGCCTTCTATTGACTTTGAGTCACTCCGTTTTGTATATAGTATCCTAGGAACTTTGACCAATTACTTGGGAAATGTGTAGAAGCTGCCAGTGTTAATAATTTGAAGAGGACTTCCATGGTGGTCCAGAGGTGAATAATCCACCTGCCAATGCAGGGAACATGGGTTCGATCCCTGGTCCAGGAGGATTCCATGTGTCACGGTGCAACTAAGGCTCTGCGCCACAATGAGAGAGCCTGCACTCTAGAGCCGGTGAGCTGCGACTACTGAAGCCTGCACGTCCTAGAGCCTGTGCGCCATAACAAGAGAACCCACCTGGACGAGAAGCCCAGGCGCTGCATTTAGAGAAGCCTGTGCACAGCAGCCCAGATCCAGTGCAGCCAAAATGATTAATTAAAAAAAAAATCAGAAGACCAGTTTAGCATTTATATATTGTGTTGGGCACTCCTTGCCGTTTATTCCTTGAAAGTGTTGCCCAGTCGTGTCCACCTCTTTGCAGTCCCAATGACTGTAGCCCACCAGGCTCCTCTGTCCCTGGGATTCTTCAGGCAAGAATACTGGAGTGGGTTGCCATTTCCTTCTCCAGGGGATCTTCCCAAGCCAGGGATTGAACCTGCTTCTCCTGCATTGCAGGCAGATTGTTTACTATCTGAGCCACCAGAGAACTGGAAGTGTATTCCTTAGCTCGTATCTCTGAGTTATATTATTACTACCATATCACTGATGAAAAAACTAGGGCATAGGGAAGTGAATTCTTGTCAGTACTTTAACAGTTAAGTTTAAAGGACTAACTTTTTTTCAATTAAACAGGAATGTTTAAGCACAAAGTAAGAGAAAAATGAAATTAGATTAGATATACATTATTAGACACTAGGAAAAGTGATCAAACTTTTAAATAATGTTTCTAAGCTCATATATAGCCTTGTCTCTAAAAGGATGCCAAGACAAGTTTATCTCTGGATAGAAGAAATCAGCATAGCCTCCATTCTGTTTTTTATTGTATGTCTTTAGAGAGGCAGCAGGCAAAGAGATTATGAAAGCACTTTCTACCCCAAAAAAGCTTTCACAAAAGCCCTCAGGTTTTGTATAGAAGAGCAATGAGAATGAGTTTCTCAGGAGCTTGGAAACTTTACTCTGCACATCTCTGAGATGTGGATGAGGAGGGTGCCTTGTGTCGCTTTGAAAGTTAAGAGCTCCGACTCAAGCCCACATTCACAGTCCATGATAATCTATTAAATCAGCTAAAAAGTGAGATTAAAGCATGTAAACAAATGCCTGGTGTAAAGAAAAAGCCCACTGTTTGCTCTTATTGCTGTGAGCTAGATGTTGGGTGGGACAGAGCATTATGTAAATAGATAGGGAGCTAGGAAACTCCCTTCTGTGATCACCCAGGTTCTCTTTGAGGGCCTGCAGGTACTGGGTATTTATAGCAAGAATCTTTTAAAGTAGTAGGGAAGAAAAAATAAAGCTCAGCTTCTGTTTGTATGTTTTGAGTTTGGTTCTTTCTGTTCTAGGTCCTCATAGAGACTGCTAAGAAGCTAGGACTCCGGTGCCACTCAAAAGGGACAGTGATCACCATTGAGGGGCCTCGTTTCAGCTCCCGGGCAGAAAGCATCATGTTCCAAACCTGGGGGGCGGATGTTATCAACATGACCACAGTTCCAGAGGTGGTTCTTGCTAAGGAGGCGGGAATTTGCTACGCAAGTATCGCCATGGCGACAGATTATGATTGCTGGAAGGAGCATGAGGAAGCGGTAGGTGGAATTCTCTTTGATGCATGTATGGCCTGGGTTTCCATGTGCCATGAGAGCCAGTGAGAGAGTGTCTTAACTTTTTGTTTCTATTATATTAGTTCCAAAAAGTGCCTTTATACCAAGTTTTAAAGTCAGCTTTTTATACATTGTCATTAGGTGTTACCAGATTTTTTTTCTGTAGTTCCAATTAGAAGAACAAAATCTTCATAGAGAATGAAAGGACACTTATGCAAGGATCAACAGGGAAGAGTACACTGTAAACATGTAGGTGTTTTGGGAATCTTACTGAGACTCAGCCCTTACATTACAGATAAAGATTCTTGGTTATAAGTTCTTTATGTTCCTATTTATTATGTAGCGGGAAAACCTATTAATGTACCTCTTCCCTACTCAGTTTTCTCCCTGCTACCCTCATGATTTTGAAGTAAATTTTTCTAAAAGACCTCTCTTTTAAAAATAATTTTTTAAAACCACACCACCACTGTTGTACAAAACAATGAGTGATATTAATTCTTTAATAAAATCAAATGTCCAGACTTGTCACATTTTCCCCTCCTGTCTCATGATTTTTAAGTGTTCAAATCAGGATCCCTTATAATCCACACTTTGTATTTGAATGATAAACCTCTTAAGTCTTTCATCTAATATTCTCCTCCCTTTTCATTCCTTGCATTTTACTTGAAGAAACCAGATCACTTGTGTTGTCATTTATCTCATTTTAAAAAGAGACAAGGACAAAACTGCAGCCAAGGGATTTTGAAGGAAGGAGTATGGCAGTGGCTGTTCCGGACACATCTAGGGGAGGGGACATCTTCTCCAGGGGGACCGTACCACCATCTCAGAGCTGCTTGTTTCACCATCCAGTTTCATGTAAAATGGGCTAAGATATTCTAGCTGCCTCTCCATCCATGGGTATGGAGTTTAGGTCATGGATGAACACAGATTCTTTGAGGATGTTTGTTAGTTAAGAGATTTGCAAATCCTGACCCAACGTAGTCTCTGACTTGGCAGCTTTGGTCACCTCAGGGGCAGCTCGGCCTCATGATGTTAGGAAGCTGCTTCCAATTAATAGGAGACTCCAGCCTCTGCCACTCCCCGAGAGCAGACTGCTTCCTGCCTGTGGCTTTCTGCGTGGTCTCATAACATTTGTCTCCTTTGCAGAGCTAATGGTGCTTTCATTTAGTAGGCCACATGAGGTTTGGAAAACAGTCAATTGGAGCTACTTCAGTTAAAAGCAGAAAAACTAAGCTCTGTGTAAGTGGTAAGGCATGAAAGCAAATAATGTTAAATGCCACAAGGAAAGCATAGAAAAGATGGCATCATCTCAGTCAGCTATGTGTGTCATTGTGCTTTAAACCAGATGTGCAGCCTGGCATGGAAAAAGGTTCTAGAGTTGCCTAACCCCTTCTTCAAATTCCCGTTGTTCTTTTTACTTGTAATATTGGGTGACTTATTTAACCCTTCCACATGAGTGGGGGGTGTTAATTACATTTCTGACCTTCTAGGATTCCTGGAAGGATTAAACATGATAAATACGGAGCCACTAGTACAGTGCTGGGGCTTCCCAGGTGGCACTGATGGTAAAGAACCCGCCTGCCACTGCAGGAGATGTAAGAGACACGGGTTCGATTCCTCGGTCAGGAATATCCCCTGGAGGAGGGCATGGCAGCCCACTCCAGTATTCTTGCCTGGAGAATCCCATGGACAGTGGAGCCTGGTGGACCACAGTCCATAGGGTCGCACAGAGTTGGACACGACTGAAGTGACTTAGCATGCACAGTATAGTACTGGCTTCTAAGAAGGTCGTAGTCAGATGATAGGTGTGATGGAATGGTGGAGGGATGTAGTTTCCAAAGAAATCTTTTGAGATTTAAGCTGGATGTTGACCAAGTGAGAATTTATTGTAAGAAAGCAGAAAGGACTTTCTGGGTGGAGTGCAGCAGCAAAAACACAGAGGAAAAGGAGGTCAGAATCTATATAGAAATAGCAGTCACAAAGTATGAGGAAAAGAGTAAAATACAAGGTAAATCTGGTTGTTTCACGATGCTGCATTTGGAGTTTCCTACCTGGCAGGCACCCAGCTGGCCGCCTCCTTCTGCTGTGATCCCTCCCACAGTGATGGCACTCCTCTCTGCTACGGTGCTTATCATTTTGTTGTAAACACATCTCCATGTTGTGGGAGGGGTCTAGGAAGGAATAGGAAGGTATAATCATGGTGCCCCTGAATCTTGGGTTTCTTCTCAGCATAGTTAAGTATGACAAGTACACTTTCTGGTCATCTGTCTTATGCTCAACTTCCTTCAGCTTCCTTAGGAAGCCATTTCAGTCATACACAGAAGCAGTGGGGTAAGCTTCTGTGAATCCAACATCCAACTTCAGTCATAAACATAACGATTTTAAGCCAACCATGTTTCATCTCAATGCTGATCCATGATCTTATCTGTGAACATTCTAGGAGACATCTAACATAACCACAATGCTGTTATCACACTCCAACAATAATTCCTTAATATACCCAGGCAAAGTTCAATTTTCTAGCTATCTCAAGTAGCGTGATTTTTTGCTTCCAGGTGTTCTTAAAAGAAACTAGGTCATTTGTCCTATAGAGTTTCCCACAGTCTGAATTGCTGAAATCATCTCCTTAGGATGGTTTATCCAATTTCACAGTGTTCTATATTTTCTGTAAATTGGCAGCAGGATCCAGAGATTTGATCTAATTCTGACATCATAATCCACAAGGAAACTCATGAAAGTAGACTGTTTGGTTTGGGTTTCTGGTTTTGTGATGTTAACAGCCCATCCATTAATTCACTGGGACTATAAAAATGGTGATACTTTGATTCCATTATTTTTATTAAAGGCTTCTCTAAAGGGAAATCCAGTATTTGTCCAGTATAGCAACAGTTTTAAAACTGGAATCCATTCTGTGGACATGAGAAGAGCCACAAACTTTCTAGGCCATGCCAACACATTATACAACTGAAAAGGTTTCTCAGACACCATGTTGAAAACTAGTTGTGCTTTTCAGAGATGTCATTGGATTTCTCTATGACCTCTCCCCTAATAAGTGCAGAACTTGGGTTCAAGTTCTTGGGAGTAAACTGACTTCAACAGATCAGGTAGGAACTCAGAAAAAAATGTTCTGTGAAAAGCAGTGGAATTTTAAATTGCTGGTAATAGCCTGTGCTGTTGCTTTTTCTAGGTTTCAGTGGACCGGGTCTTAAAGACCCTGAAAGAAAATGCCAATAAAGCCAAAAGCTTACTTCTCACTACCATACCTCAGATAGGATCCATGGAATGGTCAGAAACCCTCCATAACATGAAGGTAAGTATCGTCTCCATCTGCAAGCAGACACTTCCTAGACTCTCAGCTGCCCTTTGCTCTAATTTGCACTGGACCCTTGGTCCATCTGTTCATGTATTTTATACTAGACTAGATGTTCGCTACATGTTTCCATGTCATTTACTAGCATACTAACCATAAATGGAAGAGAGAGAGATTCTGGCTGGTAACGCAAGAGCACTAAAAGTGGAGGTGAAGGAGGTTTATTATCTAATCTACCAGGTTCTTGACACTGTCCTGCTTTGCAGTGTGTCCGTAAATTTTACTTCAAAAGATTGGTAGTGTTTGCTCTGTACACGTATTATGCTGCAGACAAGGCTGTCTTCTCTTTGGCAGATCCATGCTAAGTACTGGCAGCCTTTAAAGCCAGAACACTGGCATACAATACCAAAATGGTGCCAGGGATTGTCTACTTATAGTTAATGTTGCATCAGACAAACTAAGATAGTAATAAACATGTGGAGGGTTGCAGATTGGTAGCTTTTCAACTCTAGTATTAATTCCCAGAATATGATTTGAACTGATGGCTGAGCTCAGATGTATGGTTTTTATCTGGACCTCTTAAGTCTCTTGACTAACCACCTTAGATAAGGAGTTGGCTGAAACTGATCAGATGTTACATTCACCTAGTATCCAAAGAGGGTAGCCAGCATATCCAAAGGTCTCCTAGAATACATCTCTCCTCTTAGGTCTTAGAGTTGAGAGAGGATTTGAAAAGTTGATAAAAGCCCTCTCAACCTGAATAACCACCGAGGAGCCCTGGAATGACAGCTACTGTTTCAGTGTAATGACAGTACTGTGGTAGTAAATGACTGCCAACTGCTGGGCGTGGAGGAGCCGTGATTTGTCGTTTGCTGACTGCCATGGTATAAATGCTCTTGCACAGCCCATTTCAAGCTATCAACATGAAGCCACTGGTAAGCTGGGAAGTGATATACATAATGGGTTTTTACAAGCTGGTACAAGCAGGCTCCAGAAAACCAGTGTAATAAAACGTCTCTCAGCCTTGAGGACTGGCAAAGTCAGGAATACTGGCATTTTGTAATCTGTCTTCCCTACCAGATTTTAAATCCATAAGGAGCAGGAAACACATCTGTTGGTTTCAGCCTATCTGCTCCGGAGATAAATGTTCTTTAATGATAGGTCCCTTCCCTCATGAATTACTTCATCATGATTGAAATATAGGCAGCTCGTTTAAATGGATGAAGGAAAGGGGAACAGAAAATAAGGTTTAGGAATTGGAGACTATCACTTTAAACAGAAACAGCTGCCTCTGGTATTGAGTGTAACAGCATGACTTTGGCGTATCTAAACAAACACACTGTTGACTGGCAGGAAACGTGATTCATACTTTTGGTACTGCTGAGGCTGTTACATGTAGGATGGGAGGGTGAGGTTTGGGGTTTGGTTTTTTTTTTTTTTTTTGGTTTTTTGTTTTTTTAAGGTTTCTGACCCTTGGTCAGAATTTGACTAAGCCAATTTGACCATAGTCCCTTGAACTTTCAAAGATAATTTGTCAAGGAATAAATTTATTATTTCAGCTTCATTTTTAAGTAACAATGTTTGGATAGTAGATTGGTGTTCTCTATTCCTTCTGTGAAGCTTCTGAAAGTGTATGTAAAACGGCATTTTTTAAAAGGGTTAATATGTGTAGAAGAGAGAAAATGAAGAATTGCTACTCTAGACAAAATTGGGAATCATGGCCTCCATTCTGTAACATATAAGGAATACCACACTAAAAATCCCTTATTCCAAGGCAGTATTTTCAGCTCTCTGAACACTGAAGTGTGTATCATTAATTCACTAATTCATTTCAGAATCACTTAGCAAGCACCAACTATATGTCAAGCTATGGTTTACACAGATATGTAAGATGCTGTTATGGAGAAGCTCCTGGTCTATTTGGAGATACTTGCATATTAAAATTTCAATGACATTTTTCAGCAGAATAAGACAAAGGCTAGCGGTTGGTGTATAAAATATGTCCTAGTGGATGTAAAGGGGCAGGGGTGGAGATAAGTGAGAATCAGAACAGTCCTCTGAGATAAAGATTCTAAACCTCACTTTACATGAAAGGAGAATGAGGAACTAATAGTTAAAAAAGAGTTATGCTCAAAACTCCATATGTGGTTAGTGGTTATTAAACTTTCAGTGAACATGAGAATTTTCTGGAGAGTTTATTAGTGTATATCCCAGGAGTCTCACTCTATAAAAATCAAAGTGGTAATAAGCACTCCAGGTGACTATCATGCCCCCAAGCATGAGAATTCCTGCCTGTAGCAGTTTTTGATTAATCATAATCTGTGCCTGCTTCCTTTCAGAAAATGGCCCAGTTTTCTGTTTTGTTACCAAGACATTAAAATAGCATGGCTGCTCAGAAGACCAGGAGACTTTGAAATTCCAGTCCTTTTGGGAATTCCTGCTTGAGAAAACATAGAAAAGATATGCAGCTTTCATCCCCTTGCTGCCCAAGGAAGAAGTGATAAGACATTGCACTCATCAGAAATGCCTTCTCAAAGACTTGGACTGCTTTGAATAATTGAAGGAAAGCAAATTACACTTCCAGAAAAGAAAAAAAAGACGACACCTTTCACCATTCCCCTATTAAATTTGTAACAATAAAGGTAGTCAGTAATATTCCTATGCTGCGAATAATTGAAGGAAAGCAAATTACACTTCCAGAAAAGAAAAAAAAGAAGACACCTTTCACCATTCCCCTATTAAATTTGTAACAATAAAGGTAGTCAGTAATATTCCTATGCTGCCAAGGAATTTGAAGAAGCAAAGCTCTTAGACTATTTACTGGTGTGACTGTAAGTTGGTATAATCTTTTTGGAGGGCAGTTTGGTAAAATGTATCAAAGGCTTAAAAAATACTCTTCGTGCTGGTTAAACTCCTAGGAATTTATCTTTAAGGAATTATCAGAGATACATATAAATAATTATGAATAAAGAAGGATGTATAACATAGTTATCATAGCAAATGTTCAAAACAATCTGAATATCTAACAAATGAAGGTAAATCACGGTCAAGCGCTTAGATTGTGAAGCAGCCAGCTGAACATCATAGCTTCACATAATGTACAAAAGACATTGTTGCTGTAAATATGGAATGAGGATATGTAAGCATTTTACAGTACTAATTTTGTTTTAAGATTCTACATAGTTATATACAGAGAATAGAAAGAAATATATGCACTCTTCTGTCATTGTATTTGGGAAGAGGGACACTGGATAATTTTTAATTTTATTTTTCCATTTCTTCACGTTTTTCTACAATGAATATAATCGAATAGTGCAGTTTTAGAAATAAAAATGGGCTTAGAGAGATCCGGTTCTTGAAAACCCACTGTTTTTGGTAATACAGCAGAAGTTAAGACGGCACTGCCAAGAGGAGTTCTGTTGGAGTTCCATCTTTATATTGTTAAAAAGACCATTGATGACTGTATGGTTAGGACAGTATTTGGGTTTGCAACAGTGTAAGAAAAGCTGAGTGTTTAATATGGAGCTAATCTTAAATTATTTTAAGAGACCATATACACACATTATAGTGTGTCAGATATTTTTAAAACTGACATTTGACTTTTATTTCTACACCTGTTTATGATTTGATGAATTATTTTACATGAGTTGATTTTTTCTAAATAAAAAAGAATGGAAGCTTCTTACTGGTTTTTATTCTTAATTTTATGGGAATGTGGTTTGTTTTCTTATAGAAAGATCATTTTCCCCTCAGCATTACTCCCCACTGTAGTCTGTTTCTTAGTCCTTTAGTAATGTATATCTCTTGCCTGTTTAAAGAGAATGTAGAATGAATGTGTTTGTGTCTAAGGAATTGTCTTCAAGATAATGAGCGGCTAACTGTAAATAATAAACCAGTTACCCTTCAGCATTAATACAGAGCTGTTTGGGTTATATATAAGTATGGCTCTTGGACTCTGAAGCAGCGTTTCAGCTCTGTGCATGAAACAGCCACAGAGGACGTGATGGATCTGAACCCAGGGTTCTCTGGCTCTGTACACCATGACTGTTTTCACT
This sequence comes from Budorcas taxicolor, assembly GCF_023091745.1. Taxonomy (NCBI): domain Eukaryota; kingdom Metazoa; phylum Chordata; class Mammalia; order Artiodactyla; family Bovidae; genus Budorcas; species Budorcas taxicolor. The sequence goes on along the minus strand of NC_068917.1, from coordinate 25,380,981 downwards.
ACCCTGTAATATATGCTATGCCTTACTATCCTTCTTTCTTGGTAGACATCTAAGGATGTCAAGGCCGAAATGTAGGAATTTTTCTTGTTCCTTCAAAAGTACGGTGGTTTCCAAATTCAGTTCAGTTCAGTCATTCAGTTGTGTCGACTCTTTGCGACCCCATGGACTGTAGCACGTCAGGTCTCCCTGTCCATTGCCAACTCCCAGAGTTTACTCAAACTCATGTCCATTGAGTCAGTGATGCCATCCAACCATCTCATCCTGTGTCATCCCCTTCTCTTCCCACCATAAATCTTTCCCAGCATCAGGGTCTTTTCAAATGAGTCAGTTCTTTGCATCACGTGGCCAAGGACTGGAGTTTCAGCTTCAGCATCAGTCCTTCAAATAAATATTCAGGACTGATTTCCTTTAGGATGGACTAATTGGATCTTGCTGTCCAAGGGACTCTCAAGAGTCTTCTCCAACACTACAGTTCAAAAACATCAATTCTTCAGCAGTCAGCTTTCTTTATAGTCCAATTGTTACATCCATACATGACTACTGGAAAAACCATAGCCTTGACTAGACAGACCTTTGTTGGCAAAGTAATGTCTCTGCTTTTTAATATGCTGTCTAGGTTGGTCATAACTTTCCTTCCAAGGAGCAAGTGTCTTTTAATTTCATGGCTGCAGTCACCATCTGCAGTGATTTTGGAGCCCAAAAAATAAAGCCTTTCTCTTTCCATTGTTTCCCCATCTATTTGCCATGAAGTGACGGGACCAGATGCCATGATCTTAGTTTTCTGAATGTTGAGTTTTAAGCCAACTTTTTCACTCTCCTCTTCCACTTTCATCAAGAGTCTCTTTAGTTCTTCTTTGCTTTCTGCCATTAGGGTGTTGTCGTCTGCATATGTGAGGTTGTTGATATTTCTCCCAGCAACCTTGATTCCAGTTTGTGCTTCATCCAGTCCAGCATTTCTCATGATGTACTCTGCATAGAAGTTAAATAAGCAGGGTGTATCGTATACAGCCTTGACGTAGTCCTTTCCCAATTTGGAACCAGTCTGCTGTTCCATGTCCAGTTCTAACTTGCTTCTTGACCTGCATACAGTTCTCAGGAGGCAGGTCAGGTGGTCTGGTATTCCCATCTCTCAATTTTCTACAGTTGATTGTGATCTACACAGTCAAAGGCTTAGGCATAGTCAATAAAGCATAAATAGATGTCTTTCTGGAACTCTGTTGCTTTTTTGATGATCCAATGGATGTTTGCGATTTGATCTCTGGTTCCTCTGACTTTTCTAAATCCAGCTTGAACATCTGGCAGTTCATGGTTCACGTACTGTTGAAGCCTAGCTTGGAGAATTTTCAGCATGACTTTGCTAGTATGTGAGATGAGTACAATTGTGTGATAGTTTGAGCATTCTTTGGCATTGCCTTTCTTTGGGATTGGAATGAAAACTGACCTTTTCCAGTCCTGTGGCTACTGCTGAGTTTTCCAAATTTGCTGACATACTCAGTGTAGCACTTTCACAGCATCATCTTGTAGGATTTGAAATAGCTCAACTGGAATTCCATCAACTCCACTAGCTTTGTTTGTAGTGATGCTTCCTAAGGCCCACTTGACTTTTCATTCCAGGATGTCTGGCTCTAGGTGAGTGATCACACCATCGTGGCTATCTGGGTAATAAAGATCTTTTTTGTATATTCTGTATATTCTTGCCACCTCTTCTTAATATCTTCTGCTTCTGTTAGGTCCATACCATTTCTGTCCTTTATTGTGCCCATCTTTGCATGAAATGTTCCCTTGGTATCTCTCATTTTCTTGAAGAGATCTGTAGTCTTTCCCATTCTGTTGTTTACCTCTATTTCTTTGCATTGATCACTGAGGAAGACTTTCTTATCTCTCCTTGCTGTTCTTTGGAACTCTGCATTCAAATGGGTAAATCTTTCTTTCCTTTTCTTCTTTGCCTTTCGTTTCTTTTCTCAGCTATTTGTAAGGCCTTGTCAGATAACCATTTTGCCTTTTTGCATTTCTTTTTCTTGGGGATTGTCTTGATCACCGCCTCCTGTACAATGTTACGAACACCGTCCATAGTTCTTCAGGTACTTTATCAGACCTAATCCCTTGAATCTATTTGTCACTTGCACTATATAATCGTAAGGGATTTGATTTAGGTTATACTTCCCTAGTGGCTCAGATGGTAAAAGCATCTGCTTACAATTTGGGAGACCTGGGTTAGATCCCTGGGTTGGGAAAATCCACTGGAGAGGGAAGTGGCAACCGATTCCAGTATTCTTGCCTGGAAAATCCCATGGACAGAGGAGCCTGGCAGGCTACAGTCCATGGGGTCGCAAAGAGTCGGACACGACTAAGCCACTTCACTTCACTTCACTTCATACCTGAATGGTCTAGTGGTTTTCTCTGCTTTCTTCAATTTAAGTCTGAATTTGGCAATAAGGAGTTCATGATCTGAGCCACAGTCAGCTCCCGGTCTTGTTTTTGTTGACTGTATAGAGCTTCTCCATCTTTGGCTGCAAAGAATATAATCAATCTGATTTTGGTATTGACCACCTGGTGATGTCCACGTATAGAACCTTCTCTTGTGTTGTTGGAAGAGGGTGTTTGCTATGACCAGTGAGTTTCCTTGGAAAAACTCTCTTAGCCTTTGCCCTACTTCATTCTGTACTCCAAGGCCAAATTTGCCTGTTACTCCAGGTATTTCTTGACTTCCTACTTTTGCTTTCCAAATTACAGAAGTTATTTTCTTGATTCAGTAGTGTTTCCTTGCAACCTCATTTTTAACTTCTCAAATGAAGTATACAGTTCACTTATATTGTTGCCCACCATTCACTCCTTAAGTAAAGCCAACAATATAATTTTCCTCATAGCTCATCCTTGAAGACTTTGCTGACCATTTCTTCCTGGAATACTTCTCAATTCCCTGGTTCTTCACTCCTTTTCTTAGCTACAACAATAAGTGAACACTGTGATGAGCTCTGAGTATGTCAGAGTTTCTCCAGAGAATGATGGGCATATTAGAAAAGTTCTAGCTTAGCAACTCAGCCCCTTAGAAGAGTGCTGAATTACTAATTAGTACATCTGCATCTACATAAAAAATATTTTATTGGCATTGTGAGCTGCTTATTTTTATTTTGCATTGTTTTTCATAATTTTGATGAGTAGATAACTAGAATAGTTCATAGGCAGAGTGTTAACCAAAGAGAGGAGAAGGCTGGAATAGTAGGGTTACGTTTGAGAACTGAAAATACTTCGCAGATTAGCCTCAGTGCATCCTGGATTTGTTCATAACAGGTCAAAACTTAAGAACGGCTAAAATTCTCAGTGGTGTGGGGAAGTCTAAATAAGGTTCATTAATTCAAATCAGTGTCTATACACCAGTATAGAACAATGTCTATGACAAAAGTGGAAATCAGAAAATTATGTGAAGTAAAGCAGTTTGTTTGTGAATAGCATATTTATGTTTTATGGCCACAGAGATTCTGGAAAGAAGCTGAGTGACCACCTCTGAGGTATGAATCAAGAGACCTGCTGTCTACCTCATACCTTTCTGTACTGTTTGGACTTTTTACCATAGGCATCTACTTAGTAGATGCTTATATGTTTTGAGGAATGGAGAATAGAGACCTTGCTTTGTAGCAGTTTATATAAAATAATCTCTTTAGCCTGACGTTGATTTCTGTTAGGTCATGTCTGGGTCAGTGTGTCCAGTTCTGGGCACAATACTTTCAGGGGAACTCTGACCAGAAAGCACCAACAGAAGAGTATAGCAACTGGGAAAGCAATGCCCACATGTGTAATGGTGGAAGCAACTGAGTATGTCTAACCATTTAAGAGAAAACCTTACGTGAGCATTTCAAATATTTCAAAGGCTGTCATTCAGTTATAGACTAGTCTATCTCACTATTGAGTAAGCCTCCATAAAATCATGAAACATCTTTTTATTTATGAGATCCTTTGTTCCTTGAACTTACTATCACAAGATCAATCTATATTTGTGTAAGTGAAAATCTGATCTTACTTTTGCTACATAAAACCTTCATTAGCTCTTCATGAACCTTCCCCTCCATGTCAAATTCCAGTAGGTAACTTCAGTTCCTTATTCACTGACAAAACTGAAGCCTCAGCAGAGAACTTCCAGGCATACCCCCCTTTACCATTCCCCAAACTCTTTTCTCCTCTCTTGCTATTTCTGACAATATACATAGCAGCACCTGGAGGGCTTCTTGAAACAGACTACATGGCACCACCTTAGAGTTTCTTTTTTAAAAGTCCTCAGTCTGGGATGTGGTAATCTGGGGTTTGTAGCTATCTTGAAATTATACACACATTTCAGTACTGGTGTCTCAGTCCCCCTTTCTATCTTTGTATCTTCCATCCTCTACTGAGCTTGTTGACTGGTGCTCCCAACATAACCCATTCCACTGGTGGACAAAGGATACTTAGATAAAATTCTTTCTCTTAAATTTTGAAATTAATCTACGTGTAGCTTTCATTTATCCTTCTCTGGAACTGTTCGGGCGTCATCTAATCTCTTCCACACAGCACAGTTCTAAGATTTGATGGCAGTCTCTCTGTCCTCCCAAGAGATCTTTTGCCTGAACATCTTTAGTTCATTTTCTTTTCCAGTGTTCCTGAAATAAAATTACATTTGATATCGTAAGTTTAAATGTACAGCACAATGGCATATGTATATATTGCAAACATTACTGCAGTAAGTTGAGTTAGCATCCATCACCTCATCAATTCAGTTCCATTCAGTCAGTCAGTTGTGTCCCACTCTGTGACCCCATGGACTGCAGCACACCAAGATTCCCTGTCCACCATCTCCCAGAGCTTGCTCAACCTCATGTCCATCGAGTCAGTGATGCCATCCAGCCATCTCATCCTCTGTCGTCCCTCATCCCCTTCTCCTGCCTTCAATCTTTCCCAGCATCAGGGTCTTTCCCAATGAGTCAATTCTTTGCCTCATGTGGCCAAAGTATTGGAGCTTTAGCTTCAGCATCAATCAACTTAGTTACAGAAAATCACCATAGTTACAGAAAAAAATTTTTTCCTTGTGAGGAGAACTTTTAGGACCTGTCCCTTAGCATCTTTCAAATACGCCATAAAGCATTGTTAACTACAGTCATCATGTTGTACATTACATCCCCAGTACTTACTTATTTTAAAACTGAGAGTTTATACATTTAACCACCTCCACATAATTCCCCTATCCTCTATGCCCTACTTCAGGCAACCTCAAATCTGATCTGTTTCTATGAGTTTAGTGTTCTATTTTAGATTCCACATGTAAATGAGACCAAACAGTATATGTCTTTCTCTCACCTATTTCACTTACCCTATTGCCCTCAAGGTCCATCAGTGTTGTTACAAATGGCAGAATTTCCTTCACTTTATGGCTGTAGCATATTCCATTGTTTCTATATATACCACATTTTCTTTGTTCATCCCTCAGTGAGTGTATAGTTTGTTTCCATGTCTCAGCTGTTGTGAATGCTGCTGCAAAAAAAGGACATGGGGGTGTAGAGATCTCTTCAACGTAGTGATTTTGTTTATTCTTGCGAACCTCCAGTGCTTCCTGTAGAGGCTGTACCAATTTACATTCTCACCAACCTTGCACAAAGGTTCTCTTTTCTCTACATCCTGATGAGCATCTGTTATCTGGTTGTTGTTGTTGTTGTTTTTTTTTTTGGAGGATAGACATTCTGATGGAATGGCTGACATGTAATCTCATTGTGGTCTTGATTGCACTACCCTAATGTTGAGCACCTTTTCATGTACCTTTTGGTCATCTGAATATCTTAGAAAAATGTCTATTCAGGTCCATTGCCAACTTTTCAATTAGATGATTATTACTTGCTATTCAATTGTATGGGGCTTTTATATACTTTGAATGTTAACCCCTTGTCAGATACATGATTTGCAAATATCTTCTGCCATTCTGTAAACTGCTCTTTCATTTTGTTGACTGTTTCTTTTTGGCATTCAGAAGCTTTTAAATTGGACATAGTCCCATCTGTTTACCATTGTATTTTGTTGCTTGTGATTTCAGTGTCATATTAAAAAAATCACTGCCAAGACCCATGTCAATAAGTATGTCTCCCAAGTTTTCTTCTAGGAGTTTTATGGTTTCAGGTCTTAACATTTAGGTCTTCAATTCATCTCAATTTAATTTTGTGAGTAGTATAAGATAGGGTTCAGAGTTTCTGATTCAAGGCATCTGAGATAGGGCCTGATAATTTACATTTCTTATATAAGATCCAGGTGACACTGAAGCCACACTTTGAAAACTGCTATCATAGATGTTTTCCCCTGCTCATCCACTTACTGGATCTTGTAACTCTTACCTAGTCAAAGATGCCACTGTGACGCTTGACCCTCTCTAAAAATCAAACCGTCTCTCATTACTGGGTCATTGCATCTCAGTGCACAAATATGCTATTCTTTCTCCCATTAAAAAACAAAAACAAAAAACTTCTTGACCACAATTCTGTTTACTGATTGTCTTAATGCTTTGACTTTCATTGAAATATGACCTTTTGAAGAGTTATGTATTTTCACTGTCTCCAACTGGTCTTCATTCTTTGTTCAGCTCACTCCAAATCAAAGTTTGTCAGCAACCAGCTTCCAATACCACCAAAATTATTCTCAAAGTTATCTCTAGTAAATCTGCTGGTCAGCTTTCAGACTTCATCTTTTTCCTATCAGCAGCATTTGATAAATTTATCCATTCCTGCTATTTGATAACCTTTCTTCACGTGGCTTTTAGGGACATCACACTTGATTTTTCTGTTATCTCGATAGCGGCGATTCAGTCTCCGCTTATTCCTCCTCCCTAATCTTTCAACATTACCTGCCTCAAGGCTCAATCTTTGGATTTTTCTATCTTCACTCATTCTTTGGGGACCATTTCTCATCTGCATCCCAAATCTGCCCTCCCAGCAGAGCTGGCAGTTCCTTCCTTCCAGTTACTCAGACCAAAAACATGGAGTCATCCTTGCCACCTCAAAAGCCATATTCACACCAGGAAAACTTTATTCACTCTGCCACCAAAACACATCCGGAAACTAACTATTCCTCACAGCATCTACTATTTCTACCCTGATCTGAGCTGCTCTCATTTCTTATCTGACTACTGCAATAATCTTCTATCTGGTCTTCCAGCTTCTCCTCTTCTCCATGAGACCTGCACCTTTCCCTTCTCTCTCTTAATGCCTTCCTAACTATACTCAAAACTCACTCTGCTCCATACCACCAACCTTACTTTTCCTATAACACACCAGGCCTTCTCCTCCTTAAGTATTTGCTTTGTGTCCCTCTTCCTGAAAAGTTACCCCGGATAAACATGTGGCTCAGGCTTGCAGCTCCTTCAATTCTCTGCTCAAAATAAACCTTAATAGGTCAACCTCAACCATCCTACCTTAACAGAAGGCAAAGATCCTCACTCCACTACACACCCCCAGCATTCCTGGCTCAACTTTTCTTTTTTCTCCATAGCTCTCAATGTTCCCAACACATGCTAGTATTTGTGTTTGCTTATTTGTTTTTGTTGTTTGTTGACACCCTTCCCCTACTGCCTTCTCTGAAATGTAAACTCTGCAGGAATACTATCATTCATTGATACGTATTCCAAATGACCAGAATAGTGTCTGTCTGGCACTTAGAAGGCTTTCAGCCAATACTTTTTAAATGTACAGTTTCCCCTTCCTTATCACAAGCCCTGCATGTTCTAACATTTTCTGGCCTCTTACAGCCTCTTCTCTCACCTCCCACACCTCATGGCACTCTAGATCAGAGCTAGCCTAGAGAAATATAATGTGCACCAATATGTAATTTTAAATCTTCTAGAAGCCACATTTAAAAAGTAAAAAGATAGTGGAGGAGCTGTTTGGCAACAGCAGCTGCCTCCTCCTTTCCCACCATCCCACATCAGAGTGGAAGAGACAGAGTCTGGCACTGTAAGTGCAGATGGCCAGCAATCAGCCAGCAGCCAGTTACCTGCCTCCAGTTCTCCAGTTCTGAAAAGAAAATTCCTTTTTGAGAGGACACAAGAAGGTAGAGTAGAAGGAAGCCAGGTCACCTCTTCTTATGGAAACACCAAAATCACAACTAACTGCTGAACCCCACTGACAAAACAGCAAACAAACACTGAAACCTACCAAAAGAGATACTCTACATCCAAAGACAAAAAAGCCACAACAAGATGGTAGAAGGGACACAATCGTGACAAAATGAAATCTCGTACACAGGGTGTATGGGATACACTTGGAAAATAATTATACCACAGAAGTTCTCCCACAGGAGAGAAAGTTCTGAGCCACCATGTCAGGCTTCCCAGCCTGGAGGTCTGGCAACAGGAGGAGTAGCCCCCAAAGAATCTGCTTGCAGGCCAGTGAGGTTTGATCTGCATTTCGGACTCTTTTGCCGAACATGAGGGCTACTCCATTTCCTCTGAGGGATTCCTGCCCGCAGTAGTAGATATAATGGTCATCTGAGTTAAATTCACCCATTCCAGTCCATTTTAGTTTGCTGATTCCTAGAATGTCGACGTTCACTCTTGCCATCTCCTGTTTGACCACTTCCAATTTGCCTTGATTCATGCACCTCACATTCCAGGTTCCTATGCAATATTGCTCTCTACAGCATCAGACCTTGCTTCTATCACCAGTCACATCCACAGCTGGGTATTGTTTTTGCTTTGGCTCCATCCCTTCATTCTTTCTGGAGTTATTTCTCCACTGATCTCCAGTAGCATATTGCACATCTACTGACCTGGGGAGTTCCTCTTTCAGTATCCTATCATTTTACCTTTTCATCCTGTTCATGGGGTTCTCAAGGCAAGAATACTGAAGTGGTTTGCCATTCCCTTCTCCAGTGGACTACATTCTGTTAGACCTCTCCACCATGCGCACCCGTCTTGGGTGGCCCCACAGGACATGGCTTAGTTTCATTGAGTTAGACAAGGCTGTGGTCCTAGTGGGATTAGATTGACTAGTTTTCTGTGAGTATGGTTTCAGTGTGTCTGCCCTCTTGCAACACCTACCGTCTTACTTGGGTTACTCTTACCTTGGATGTGGGGTATCTCTTCACGGCTACTCCAGCAAAGCGCAGCCACTGCTCCTTACCTTGGATGAGGGGTATCTCCTCAAAACCGCCCTTCCTGACCTTCAACATGGGATAGCTCCCCAAGGCCCTATTGTGCCCACACAGCCACTGCTCCTTGGACATGGGGTCACTGCTCCCAGCCGCCGCCTCTGGCCACGGGCGTGGGGCAGCTCCTCCTGGCCACTGCTTCTGACGCCTCGGGCGCGGGTAGCTCCTCTCAGCTGCTCCTGTGCTGTCGCAGCCTAGTAATACAAGCCTATGCCCCAACCAGTAACACTGAAGAAGCTGAAGTTGAACTGTTCTATGAAGACCTACAAGACCTTTTAGAACTAACACCTAAAAAAGATGTACTTTTCATTATAGGAGACTAGAATGCAAAAGTAGGAAATCAAGAAACACCTGGAGTAACAGGCAAATTTGGCCTTGGAATGCAGAATGAAGCAGGGCAAAGACTAATAGAGTTTTGCCAAGAAAATGCACTGGTCATAGCAAACACCCTCTTCAAACAACACAAGAGAAGACTCTACACATGGACATCACCAGATGGTCAATGCCAAAATCAAACTGATTATATTCTTTGCAGCCAAAGATGGAGAAGCTCTATAAGTCAACAAAAACAAGACTAGGAGCTGACTGTGGCTCAGATCATGAACTCCTTGTTGCCAAACTCAGACTTAAATTGAAGAAAGTGGGGAAAGCCACTAGACCATTTAGGTATGACCTAAATAAAATCCTTTATGATTATACAGTGGAAGTGAAAAATAGATTAAAGGGCCTAGATCTGATAGACAGAGTGACTGATGAACTATGGACAGAGGTTCATGACATTGTACAGGAGACAGGGATCAAGACCATCCCCAAGAAACAGAAATGCAAAAAAGCAAAATGGCTGTCTGGGGAGGCATTACAAATAGCTGTGGAAAGAAGAGAAGCGAAAGGCAAATGAAAAAAGGAAAGATGTAACTATTTGAATGCAGAGTTTCAAAGAATAGCAAGGAGAGATAAGAAAGACTTCCTCAGCGATCAGTGCAAAGAAATAGAGGCAAACAATAGAATGGGAAAGACTAGAGATCTCTTCAAGACAATTAGAGATACCAAGGGAACATTTCATGCAAAGATGGGCACAATAAAGGACAGAAATTGTATGGACCTAACAGAAGCAGAAGATATTAAGAAGAGTTGGCAAGAATACACAGAAAAACTATACAAAAAAGATTTTCATGACCAAGATAATCACGATGGTGTGATCACTCACCTAGAGCCAGACATCCTGGAATGTGAAGTCAAGTGGGCCTTAGAAAGCATCACGACAAACAAAGCTAGTGGAGGTGATGGAATCCCAGTGGAGCTATTTCAAATCCTGAAAGATGATGCTGTGAAAGTGCTGCACTCAATATGCCAGCAAATTTGGAAAACTCAGCAGTGGCCACAGGACTGGAAAAAGTCAGTTTTCATTCCAATCCCAAAAAAGGTAATGCCAAAGAATGCTCAAATACCGCACAATTGCACTCATCTCACATGCTAGTAAAGTAATGCTGTAAATTCTCCAAGCCAGGCTTCAGCAATATGTGAACCGTGAACTCCCAGCTGTTCAAGCTGGTTTTAGAAAAGGCAGAGGAACCAGAGATCAAATTGCCAACATCCTCTGGATCATGGAAAAAGCAAGAGAGTTCCAGAAAAACATCTATTTCTGCTTTATTGACTATGCCAAAGCTTTCGACTGTGTGGATCACAACAAACTGTGGAAAATTCTGAAAGAGATGGGAATACCAGACCACCTGACCTGCCTCTTGAGAAACCTATATGCAGGTCAGGAAGTAACTGTTAGAACTGGACATGGAACAACAGACTGGTTCCAAATAGGAAAAGGAGCACATCAAGCTGTATATTGTCACCCTCTTATTTAACTTTTATGCAGAGTACATCATGACAAACGCTGGACTGGAAGAAGCACAAGCTGGAACCAAGATTGCCGGGAGAACTATCAGTAACCTCAGATATGCAGATGACACCACCCTTATGGCAGAAAGTGAAGAGGAGCTTAAAAGCCTCTTGATGAAAGTGAGAGTGGAGAGTGAAAAAGTTGCCTTAAAACTCAACATTCAGAAAACGAAGATCATGGCATCTGGTCCTATCACTTCATGGGAAATAGATGGGGAAACAGTGGAAACCGTGTCAGACTTTATCTTTTGCGGCTCCAAAATCACTACAGATGGTGACTGCAGCCATGAAATTAAAAGACACTTACTTCTTGGAAGAAAAGTTATGACCAACCTAGATAGCATATTCAAAAGCAGAGACATCACTTTGCCAACAAAAGTCCCTCTAGTCAAGGCTATGGTTTTTCCAGTGGTCATGTATGGATGTGAGAGTTGAACTGTGAAGAAAGCTGAGCGCCGAAGAATTGATGCTTTCAAACTGTGGTGTTGGAGAAGACTCTTGAGAGTCCTTTGGACTGCAAAGAGATCCAACCAGTCCATCCTAAAGGAGATCAGCCCTGGGATTTCTTTGGAAGGAATGATGCTAAAGCTGAAACTCCAGTACTCTGGCCACCTCATGCAATGAGTTGACTCATTGGAAAAGACTCTGATGCTGGGAGGCATTGGGGGCAGGAGAAGAAGGGGATGACCAAGGATGAGATGGCTGGATGGCATCACTGACTCGATGGACGTGAGTCTGAGTGAACTCCGGGAGTTGGTGATGGACAGGGAGGCCTGGTGTGCTGGAATTCATGGGGTCACAAAGAGTCGGACATGACTGAGCGACTGAACTGAACTGAACGGAGGTTTGATCACAGGAATTTCACAGGACTGGAGGAAACAGAAACTGTACTCTTGAAGGATGCACATAAGGTCTCACGTATACCAAGACCCAGGAGAAAAAGCAGTAACCTCCTAGGAGGCTGGGGCAGACTTAGCTGCGAATACTAGAGGGTATCCTGCAGAATTGGAGGGTGGCTATGTCTCACTGCAGGTACAAAAACACTGTGGTGATAGTTCTGGGGAATATTCACTGGCATGAGTCCTCTTGGAAGCTGCCTTTTTCTCACCAAGACTTCAGTTCAGTTTCAGTTCAGTCGCTCAGTCATGTCCAACTCTCTGCGACCCCATGAATCGCAGATGCCAGGCCTCCCTGTCCATCAGCAACTCCCGGAGTTCACTCAGATTCACGTCCATCGAGTCCGTGATGCCATCCAGCCATCTCATCTCTGTCGTCCCCTTCTCCTGCCCCCTAACCCCTCCTAGCATCAAAGTCTTTTCCAATGAGTCAACTCATTGCATGAGGTGGCCAGAGTACTGGAGTTTCAGCTTTAGCATCATTCCTTCCAAAGAAATCCCAGGGCTGATCTCCTTCAGAATGGACTGGTTGGATCTCCTTGCAGTCCAAGGGACTCTCAAGATTCTGCAACACCACAGTTTAAAAGCATGAATTCTTCAGTGCTCAGCCTTCTTCCCAGCCCAACTCTCACATCCATACATGACTACTGGAAAAACCATAGCCTTGACTAGACGGACCTTTGTTGGCAAAGTAATGTCTCTGCTTTTGAATATACTCTCTAGGTTGATCATAACTTTTCTTCCAAGAAGTAAGCATCTTTTAACTTCATGGCTGCAATCACCATCTGCAGTGATTTTGGAGCCCCCCAAAATAAAGTCTGACACGGTTTCCACTGTTTCCCCATCTATTTCCCATGAAGTGATGGGACCAGATGCCATGATCTTCGTTTTCTGAATGTTGAGCTTTAAGCCAACTTTTTCACTCTCCTCTTTCACTTTCATCAAGTGGCTTTTTAGTTCCTCTTCACTTTCTGCCATAAGGGTGGTGTCATCTGCATATCTGAGGTTACTGATAGTTCTCCCGGCAATCTTGGTTCCAGCTTGTGTTTCTTCCAGTCCAGCGTTTCGCATGATGTACTCTGCATAAAAGTTAAATAAGCAGAGTGACAATATACAGTCTTGACGTATTCCTTTTCCTATTTGGAACCAGTCTGTTGTTCCATGTCCAGTTCTAACTGTTGCTTCCTGACCTGCATACAGATTTCTCAAGAGGCAGGTCAGGTGATCTGGTATTCCCATCTCTTTCAGAATTTTCCACAATTTGTTGTGATCCACATAGTCAAAGCTTTGGCATAGTCAATAAAGCAGAAATAGATGTTTTTCTGGAACTCTCTTGCTTTTTCCATGATCCAGAGGATGTTGGCAATTTGATCTCTGGTTCCTCTGCCTTTTCTAATGCCAGCTTGAACATCTGGAATTTCACGGTTCACGTATTGCTGAAGCCTGGCTTGGAGAATTTACAGCATTACTTTACTAGCGTAGGAGATGACTGCAATTGTGTGGTAGTCTGAGCATTCTTTGGCATTACCTTTTTTGGGATTGGAATGAAAACTGACTTTTTCCAGTCCTGTGGCCACTGCTGAGTTTTCCAAATTTGCTGGCATATTGAGTGCAGCACTTTCACAGCATCATCTTTCAGGATTTGAAATAGCTCCACTGGGATTCCATCACCTCCACTAGCTTTGTTTGTCGTGATGCTTTCTAAGGCCCACTTGACTTCACATTCCAGGATGTCTGGCTCTAGGTGAGTGATCACACCATCGTGATTATCTTGGTCATGAAAATCTTTTTTGTACAGTTCTTCTGTGTATTCTTGCCACCTCTTCTTAATATCTTCTGCTTCTGTTAGGTCCATACTATTTCTGTCCTTTATTGTGCCCATCTTTGCATGAAATGTTCCCTTGGTATCTCTAATTGTCTTGAAGAGATCTCTAGTCTTTCCCATTCTGTTCTTTTCCTCTATTTCTTTGCATTGATTGCTGAAGAAGGCTTTCTTATCTCTTCTTGCTATTCTTTGGAACTCTGCATTCAGATGCTTGTATCTTTCCTTTTCTCCTTTGCTTTTCGCTTCTCTTCTTTCCACAGCTATTTGTAATGCCTCCCCAGACAGCCATTTTGCTTTTTTGCATTTCTGTTTCTTGGGGATGGTCTTGATCCCTGTCTCCTGTACAATGTCACAAACCTCTGTCCATAGTTCATCAGGCACTCTGTCTGTCATATCTAGTCCCTTAAACCTATTTCTCACTTCCAGTATAATCGTAAGGGATTTGATTTAGGTCATACCTGAATGGACTAGTGGTTTCCCCCACCTTCTTCAGTTTAAGTCTGAATTTGGCAATATGGAGTTCATGATCTGAGCCACAGGCAGCTCCTAGTCTTGTTTTTGTTGACTGTATAGAGCTTCTCCATCTTTGGCTGCAAATAATATAATCAATCTGATTTTGGCATTGACCATCTGGTGATGTCCATGTGTAGAGTCTTTTCTTGTGTTGGAAGAGGGTGTTTGCTATGACCAGTGCATTTTCTTGGCAAAACTCTATTAGTCTTTGCCCTGCTTCATTCCGCATTCCAAGGCCAAATTTACCTGTTACTCCGGGTGTTTCTTGATTTCCTACTTTTGCATTCCAGTCCCCTATAATGAAAAGTACATCTTTTTTAGGTGTTAGTTCTAAAAGGTCTTGTAGGTCTTCATAGAACAGTTCAACTTCAGCTTCTTCAGTGTTACTGGTTGGGCCATAGACTTGGATTACCGTGACATCGAATGTTTTGCCTTGGAGATGAACAGAGATCATTCTGTCGTTTTTGAGATTGCATCCAAGTACTGCATTTTGGACTCTTTGTTGACCATGATGGGTACTCCATTTCCTCTGAGGGATTCCTGCCCGCAGTTGTAGATATAATGGTCATCTGAGTTAAATTCACCCATTCCAGTCCATTTTAGTTTGCTGATTCCTAGAATGTCGACGTTCACTCTTGCCATCTCCTGTTTGACCACTTCCAATTTGCCTTGATTCATGCACCTCACATTCCAGGTTCCTATGCAATATTGCTCTCTACAGCATCGGACCTTGCTTCTATCACCAGTCACATCCACAGCTGGGTATTGTTTTTGCTTTGGATCCATCCCTTCATTCTTTCTGGAGTTATTTCTCCACTGATCTCCAGTAGCATATTGGGCATCTACTGACCTGGGGAGTTCCTCTTTCAGTGTCCTATCATTTTGCCTTTTCATACTGTTCATTGGGTTCTCATGGCAAGAATACTGACGTGGTCTGCCACTCCCTTCTCCAGTGGACCATATTCTGTCAGACCTCTCCACCATGACCCACCCATCTTGGGTTGCCCCTCAGGCATGGCTTAGTTTCACTGAGTGAGACAAGGTCCTAGTGTGATTAGATTGACTAGTTTTCTGTGAGTATGGTTTCAGTGTGTCTGCCCTCTGATGCCCTCTTGCAACACCTACCATCTTACTTGGGTTTCTCTTACCTTGGGTGTGGGGTATCTCTTCACAGCTGCTCCAGCAAAGTGCAGCCACTGCTCCTTACCTTGGATGAGGGGTATCTCCTCACCACCGCCCTTCCTAACCTTCAACATGGGATGGCTCCGCTAGGCCCTCCTGCTCCCGTGCAGCCATCGCTATTTGGATGTGGGGTTGCTCCTCCCGGCCACCATCCCTGGACTCGGGTGTGGGGTTGCTCCTCCTGGTCACTGCCCTGGCCCCAGGTGTGGGGTTGCTCCTCCCGGGCACCGCCCCTGGCCTCAGGCACTGCCCCTGACCTAAGACATGGGGTAGCTCCTCTCGGCCACCGCCCCTGACCTCAGACGCAGAGTAGCTCCTCTTGGCCGTTCCTGCGCCGTCACAGCCTGGCACTCTAGGCCGCTGCCCCTGACCTCGGTCGTGGGGTAGCTCCTCTCAGCCACGGCCGCAGCCGCCTGCGCTCAGTGCGCCGGCCGCAGCCGCCTGCACGGTCCCACCCAACAGCCTGTAGGCTCCAGTGATGGGATGCCTCAGGCCAAACAACAGAGTGGGAACACAGCCCAACCCATCAGCAGACAGACTGTTTAAAGTCTTCCTGAGCACACAGCTACCCAATAATCACACTCCCTGACATGGCCCTGCCACCTGATGGACAAGACCCAACTCCACCCATCAGTGGGCAGGAACCAGTCCCTTCCACCAGGAAGCCTGCACAAGACAGCCTCATTCACCAGGGGACAGACAGCAAGAGAAAGAACTACAACACTGCAGCCTGCAGAACAGAATCCACAATCACAAAAGACAAAATGAGACAGCAGAGAAATATGTCCCAGATGAAGGAGCAAGATAAAACCCTGGAAGAACAACTAAGTGGACATAGACACATTGCTTAGGAAAAAAAGTCAGAGTAATGAGAGTAAAGATGATCCAAGATCTCAGAAGATGAATGGAGGCACAGATTAAAAAGACATAAGAGATGTTTAAACAAAGACCAATAAGAACTAAAGAACAAACAGAGATGAACCAGTACAATAACTGAAATGGAAACTATAGTAGAAGGAGCCAATAACAATAACTGAGGCAGAAGAACTGGTAAACAAGCTGGAAGACAGAATGGTGGAAATCACTGCCATAGAACACAGTAAACAAAAAAGAATGAAAAGAACTGAAGACAGCCTAAGAGACCTCTGGGACAATAGTATAAATACACCAACATTCACATTTAGGAGTCCCAGAAGCAGAAGACAGAGAGAAAGGCCCTCAGAAAATATTTGAAGAGATAATAGAGAACTTCTCCAACACGGGAAAGCAAACAGTCACTCAAGTCCAGAAAGCACAGAGTCCCAATCCCAAGCAGGAACTTGGAAGAACATGCTGAGACATAGTAATCAAAAAATATTAAATATTTAAATATTAAAGCAACAAGGGAAAAGCAAAAAAAATATGAGAGAACTCCCATAAGATTATCATCTGACTTCTCAGGAGAAAATCTGCAGGCCAAAAGGGAGTAGCACAATATATTTAAAGTGATGAAAGGGAAGAACGTACAGTCAAGAATACTCTAGCCAGCAAGCCTCTCATTCACATTTGAAAGAGAAATTGAAAGCTTTACAGACAAGCAAAATCTATGAGAATTTAGCACCACCAAACAAGCTCTGCAACAAGTATTAAAGGAACTTCTCTAAGGAGAAATGGCCACAACTAGAAACAACCTTACAAATAGAAAAGCTCATTGGTAAAGCTCAAACATACAATAAAGACAGGAAATAATCTGCAGACAAATATGATATCAAAACCAGCAATTGTGAGAAGAGAGCACAAACACAGGAAATTGTAAATGCATTTGAAATTAAAAGACCAGCAACTTAATCCTACGTGTATATATATACACTGCTATCTCAAAATCTCATGGTTTACCACAAGCTGCACATCTACAATGGATATGCATACAAAAGAGAAAGGAATTCAAACACAACACTAAAGATAGTCTGATCACAAGAGAATAAAGAAGAAAGGCAGGAAAAAAAGGCCTATAAAAACAAATTCAAAACAACAAATTGGCAATAAGAACACACATATTGATAGTTACACTAAATGTAAATGAATCAAATGCTCCAACCAAAGATAACTGGCTGAATGGACACAAAAACAAGACTCATATATATTATGTCAACAAGAGACCCACTTCAGATCTAGAGGCACATACAGACTGAGAGTGAGGGGACAGAAAAGGTATTCCATACAAATGAAAATCAGAAGAACCTGGAGTAGTAATACTCATATCAGACAAAATAGACATTCAAATAAAGACTGTGACAAGAGACAAAGAAGGACCCTACATGATGATCAAGGGATCCATCAAAGAAGATAAAACAACTGTAAATATTTATGCACCCAACATAGGAGCACCTCAATATGTAAGGAAAATACTAACAGAGAGAGCATCAGTAACACAATAATAGTGGCAGGTTTAATACCCCACTTTCATCAATGGACAGATCATCCCAACGGAAGACTGGTAAGGAAACACATGCCTTAAGTGACACATTAGACCAGATAGACCTAATTGGTATTTATAGGGCATTCCATCCAAAAGTAACAGAATATATATTCTTCTCAAGTGTATCTGGAATATTTTCCAGGATTAATCACATGTTAGGCCACAAAGAGAGCCTTGGTCAATTTAATAAATTTGAAATTATATCAAGCATCTTTTCTGACTGAGCATCTTTTCAGCATCTTTTCATCTTAATATCTGTGAGATTAGAAATCAGCTACAAGGAAAAAAAATAAGCCTGTTAAAAACAAAAGCACTTGGAGGCTTAACAATATGCTACTAAACAACCAATAGATCACTGAAGAAACACAAGAGGAAATGAAAAAACACAGAGACAAATGAAAATGAAGGCACAATGATCCAAGCAGCATCAAAAGCCATTCTAAGAGCGAAGCTAATAGCAATATAATCGTGCCTTAGGAAACAACAATCCCAAACAGCCGACCTAAACTTACACCTAAGGTAACTAAAGAAAGAACTTCAAAACTCAAAAGTCAGTACAGTACATATGAATGAGTGCCATTTCAAGAGCGAGTGTGTAAGTCCAATCTGTTCATAAGTCCAACAAAGTTCCCTAGGTACTTAACTAACACAATTGTCTATATAGTACTGTACTGTAATAGGTTTGTAATACTTTTCACACAAATAATACATTTAAAAAAAACATGAAAAATAAAGAAAGCATTTTTAATCTTACAGTACAGTACCTCAAAAAGAATAGTAGAGTATAGTTCAACACTTGGCATACAGGGGCTGACACTGAGTAAACAGTCAAGAACTGGAGGAGGTGGTAGATGGTAGAACTGAAGTATGGTCAGGAATAGGAACCAGAGGGCAAGCTGCAGTATCACTCATGCCTGACACTGATGGCATGGGTTCTGGCTCCTTGCTGGATTCAACTGTATTTACCTTCTTGGAAAAACAATCCAGTGACATCTGAGTAGTAGACCTTTTTTCCTCTCCATAGAGGACACAGTATCACTGACTGACTGAATGACTGCTGCAACCTTCATGTGCCTCTCTCTACATTTAGGTCCTGTCCCTCAAAACTAACAGTGCCTCGCTAAATAAAGAAAATCCCCTTGCCATTTCCTGTGTCATGAATCTCTTCAGTTCTTCAGTTGCTTCTTCCTCCTCTTGTCTCTGTCATTTCTCTGGGCCTCCAGTTACACTAGGTCTTCATCAATAAGTTCTTTGTGTTATACAGCAATGAGTTCAATGAAGTTGTCCTCTTATAGATTTAGCTTAAAATAAAGATACTATACTACTGTACTCTACACAGTACTGTAAAGTACACAAAAGTACCACAACAATTTGTAGAGGATGCACACACATGATAATGTACACCAGACATGTAACCTAACATATGTAACTGGACATATGAACACACTTCTGCATCTCTGAAACTTAGCAACTTAAAGGTTTGTATGTAAGGGGTTTACTGTGGAAGAAATCATTAAGATCAGAGCAGAAATAAATGAAATAGAGACAAAATAGTAAAAGGTCAATGAAACTAAAAGCTAGTTCTTTGAAAATATAAACTAAATTGATAAACATTTAGCCAGACTCATCAAGTAAAAAGGTCAAAGGCTCAAATAAATAAAAATAACAGATGAAAAAGGAGAAATAAAACCAAATAAAAATGATCATAAGAGGCTGCTACAAGCAACTACACACCAATAAAATGGATAACCTGGAAGAAATGGACAAATTCTTAGAATGGTATAATCTCCCAAAACGGAACCAAGAAGAAATAGAAAATACGAACAGACCAATCACAAATACTTAAATTGAAACTGTGAATAAAAAACTCCCAAGAAACAAAAGTCCAGGACCAGATGGCTTAACAGGTGAATTCTATCAAACATTTAGAGAAGAGTTAAGACCTATATTTCTGAAACTCTTCCAAAAAATTAAGAGGAAGGAACATTCCCAAACACATGCTATGAAGCCACTATCACCATGATACCAAAACCATACAAAGATACTACAAAAAGGAAAATTACAGGCCAATATCACTGATGAACCTAGACGTAAAAATTCTCAACAAAATACTAGCAATCTGAATCTGCCAATACATTAAAAGGATCACACATGATGATCAAGTGGGATTTACCCCACAGTTGCAATGATTTTTCAATATCTACAAATCAATCTATGATACACCACATCAATAAATTGAAAATATGGGAAGGAAACCAAAAAAAGAGTGGACATATGTATACATATTACATATGACTAATTCACTTTGTTTCACCACTAATATTATAAAGCAAATATGACCCAATAAAATTAATTTTTTAAAAATTGAAGAAGAAAAATCATATGATTATCTCAATAGGTACAGAAAATGCTTTTGACAAAATTCAACACTCATTTATAATACAGACAAAAACTCTCCAGAAATTAGGCATAGAGGGACCATACGTCACAAATGCTACATATGACAAACCTACAGCTAACATCATAGTCAACCAGGAAAAGCTGAAACATTTCCTCTGACATCAGGAATGAGACAAGAATGTTGACTCTCACCAAATTTATTCAGCATAGTTTTGGAATTCCTAGTCACAGCAATCAAAGAAGAAAAAGAAACAATGGGAATCCAAATAATGGGAAAAGATGACATAAAACTGTCACTGCTTGCAGTGACATGATACTATACACAGAAAATCCTAAAAATGCTACCAGAAAACTACTAGAGCTCATCAATGAATTCTATAAAGTTCAGGATACAAAACTAATACATAGAAATCTGTTTTAAAATATCTGTGGATATTTTTACACACTAACAATGAAAGATCAGAAAGAGAAATTAAAGAAACAACCCCATTTACCGCTGCATCAAAAAGAATAAAATACCTAGGAATAAACCTATCTGAGGAGACAAAAGACCTATACTCTGAAAACTATAAGATGAAAGAAATCAAAGGCGACACAGATGGAAAAATATACCATGTTCTTGGACTGGAAGAATCAATGTTGTCAGAATGATTATACTATCCAAGGCAATCACAGATTCAGAGCAATCTCTATCAAATTACCAATGGCATTTTTCACAGAACTAGAACAAAAATTTTTTAAATTTATATGGAGACACAAAAGAACCCAAATGCCCAAAGCAATTTTGATAAAGAAATATGGAGTTGGAGGAATCAGGTTCCTTGACTTTAGACTATACTACAAAGCAACAGTCATCAAAACAGTATGGTATTGGCACAAAAACACAAACATAAATCAATGGAACAGGATAGAAAGCCCAGGATAGAAACCCTCACACGTAGGGTCAGTTAATGTATGACAAAAGGGGACAAGTCTATACAATGAAGAAAAGTCCGTCTCTTCAATAAGTGGTGCCAGGAAAACGACAGCTACCTGTAAAAAATAAAATAAAATAAAATCAGAACATTCTTTAACACCATACCCAAAAATAAACTCAAAATGGATTAAAGACCTAAGTGTAACACCTGATACTATAAAACTCTTAAGAGGAAAACATAGGCAGAATACTCTTTGACATAAATCACAGCAATATCTTTTTCATCCCATCTCCTAGAGTAATGGAAATTAAAACAAAAATAAACAAAAAGGACCCAATTAAACTCAGAAGCTTTTGCACAGTAAAGGAAAGCAAACAAAATGAAAAGAAAACGAACCCGCAAAATGGGAGAAAATACTTACAAACAATGTGACCAACAGGGGATTAATCTCCAAAATTTACAAACAGCTCATGTAGCTCAAAGTTAAAAAAAAAATGCAATAAAAAAATAGGCAGAAGACCTAAGTAGACATTTCTCCAAAGAGGACATACATACAAATGGGCAAGAGGTATGTGAAAAGATGCTCAATACTGCTAATGATTAGAGAGATGCAAATCAAAACCACAACGGGATATCACATGCAAATCAAAACCACAATGAGACATCACCTCACACCAGTCAGAATAGCCATCATCAATGCTGGAGAGGGTGTGGAGAAAAGAGAATCCTTCTACACTGTTAGTGGGGATGTAAATTGGTACAGTCACCATGGAGAACGGTATGGTTTCTTAAGAAACTAAAAATAAAGGTACCATGTGTGCTGTGTGCTGTAAGTCACTTCAGTTATATCTGACTCGTTGCGACTCTATGGACTATAGCCCGCCGGTCTCCTCTGTCCACGGTATTCTCCAGGCAAGAATACTGGAATGGGCTGCCATGCCATTGAACCCAAGTCTCCTGCCACTTCTTCACTGCAGGTGGACTCTTTACCACTGAGCCACCAGAAAACCTACCATATGATCCAGCAATCCCACTCTGAGGCATATATCTAGAGAAGAACATGGTGTGAAAGGATACAGGCAGCCCAGTGTTTACTGCAGTGCTGTTAACAATGGCCAAGACATGGAAGCAACCTAAATGTCCACTGACAGAGGAATGGATAAAGAAGATGTACTACATATGTACAGTGGAATATTACTCAGTCATTAAAAAAATGAAATAATGCTACTTGCAGCAACATGGATGGATCTGGAGATTATCATATTAACTAAAGTAAGTCAGACAAAGGAAAGACAAGTATTCTATGATATTGCTTACACGTGGAATCTAAAAAAAAAATGACACAAATCAACTTATTTATAAAACAGAAACAGACTTACAGACTTAGAGAAAGAAACTATGGTTACCAGAGGGGAAAGGGTGGAAGGGATGGATACACTGGGGGTTTGGGATTGACATGTACACACTATTGTATTTAAAATAGATATCCAACAAGTTACCTCTGTATAGCAGAGAACTCTGCTCAATACTTTGTAATAACCTAAATGGGGAAAGAATCTGAAAAAGAATAGATACATGTATATGTATAACTGAATCACTTTGCTGTATACCTGGAACTAACACAACATTGTTAATCAACTATATGCCAACATAAAATAAATTTTTTTTAAGTAAAAAGAAACAGGTAAAATTAATTTAAGTAATCTAAAATATCCAAAATATTATGTCAACATACAGTTAATATTAAAAAGTTATGAAATTTTACACATTCTTTTCCAAACACAAAATCTTTGGAATCTGGCCTGTACTGTACACCAACAGTGCATCTCAATTCAAGTTGTTATCTGTTCCAAATATATTGAAACAGATGTCAATTTTTAAGCATAAGTTAATTAAAATTAAATAAAAATTTGGTTTCTTAGTCACATTTGCTCCATTTCAAGTGTTCAACAGCTGCATGTGACAAGGGCCACCATAGCGGGCAGGGCAGTTCTTGGGCTTGCAGCTCCAAGCAGCCTGGGTAGGCCCCTTCTTGCCACTGGCCCTTTGTAACTGCTGTCCCTCCACCTGGAAGACAGTCCTCTTTACTCCATTATGACCTTTCTTCATTTGGCTCCTTTGCCATCTGTCTTTCCTCTGTGTTCCACAAATACCTTGTTCTATTACAGTATTTTGGCACACTGTTATCATAATTGATTCATTGTCTATTTAGCATAGCAACTGACACATAAGAGTTACCATGTATAATTGTCAAATAAATGTATAAACCTATGTTATTTTTACCTACTGAAATTTTAGTCATCCATCCATTTCCAGTTCAAATCACTTCTTTCTAAGAACCTGATCAGACCAACTCACAGTACATATTTTCTTGTTTGTACTCCCAAACCACCTGGTCCATATTTCTCACAGACCATTTATTGGAGTAATTTTACTTTTGTACAATTTCTACTCTCCAAACTAGATACACTGGAAAACCAAGAACTCTGGAAAAGAAACTTACTTACATAATAGGTGTTCAATCAATAATTAAATGTACTGCCTGGTTTGAATCTTGGGTCTGGTAACTGCATTTTCTTGGATAATCCTATGACACTTTTCCCCCCTGTTTTAACTATGATGTTAAAACCTACTTTCTTTCAATCTTTTGACTGGATTTTAAAAGCAGTATTTCATAAAAAAAGAAAATTTACTTTCTGAATGACTCCATGTGTCTTCATGTACACATAGTCAGTCATTCATCAAAATGTCATTTATCTCCTCAACTTCTCCATTTACCTTTGACAACCTTCTTCCTAGGAACTAGTCAGATCTGATTCATTGTCTATTCTATCACTGCAGGTATCTGTCCATCTCTGTGAAAATATAAGTAATCAATCACTCATCAAAACGTGGTTATATACCAACCTTGTTCATTTCATTTATCACTGATGAGCAAGATCCTAAACATTCAATTAAGAGCAAAGCTTATTTCTTCCTTTTACAAAAAAACATACCCTTCAATAGACAAACTAAAGGGGAATACAGCAAACCAAACTATAAAACTGCTGCCAAATGTGTTCTATATGATTTAGTACAAGCATTAAAAAACTGTTTCTCTACCAGACTGAGGACGAGATGGTTGGATGACATCACCGACTCAATGGACATGAGTTTGAGCAAACTCTGAGAGATGGTGAAGGACAAGGAAGCCTGGCATGCTATAGTCATGGGGTCACAAAGAGTCAGACATGACTGAGAGACTCATCAACAACCAGCAGATTGAAGAAGATGAATGTGTACAGTTATTGTAGATAAATTATAATTTCTCAGCCTCTCACATGCTTTATGAACATAGCCCTAATAAATAACCCCAAAGGGAAAGTGGGATCTGCTTGTGGGTGGCTGTGAGCCTGGAGTCCCACTCCCTGTCAACTATTCAATTCATGATAAGGAAAACTTCACATTTTCCAGGAGAAGGAACGAATGTACAGATCTTATGTTGGTGCCTATATTAACGCTACCAGAGTCTTTTTTCCCATTCTCTCCTATTTTTTGACTAATGCCCCCTTGTTATCTTAGGGAGGTAGGGAATAATCAGGGTACAGTATAGCTGAAAAATACCTCAGATGGCGGAAATTAGGAATTTGGGGTTTCGAATTTTTAGTTGGCAAAAATAATCATATAACATTTATTCTGTTGCTTTGGTGATTATTTGTATCTTTTTGGGGGTTGTTCATCTTGTCATGTAGTTCAGTTCAGTTCAGTCTCTCAGTCATGTCCGACTCTTTGCGACCCCATGAATCGCAGCATGCCAGGCCTCCCTGTCCATCACCAACTCCTGGAGTTCACTCAAACTTACATCCATTGAGTCGGT
Organism: Budorcas taxicolor; assembly: GCF_023091745.1. Taxonomy (NCBI): domain Eukaryota; kingdom Metazoa; phylum Chordata; class Mammalia; order Artiodactyla; family Bovidae; genus Budorcas; species Budorcas taxicolor. The sequence goes on along the minus strand of NC_068917.1, from coordinate 25,355,888 downwards.
GAGGCCATCCAGCCATCTCATCCTCTGTCGTCCCCTTTTCCTTCTGCCCTCAATCCCTCCCATCATCAGAATCTTTTCCAATGAGTCAACTCTGTGCATGAGGTGGCCAAAGTATTGGAGTTTCAGCTTTAGCATCATTCCTTCCAAAGAAATCCCAGGGCTGATCTCCTTCAGAATGGACTGGTTGGATCTCCTTGCAGTCCAAGGGACTCTTAAGAGTCTTCTCCAACACCACACTTCAAAAGCATCAATTCTTTGGCACTCAGCTTTCTTCACAGTCCAACTTTCACATCCATACATGACCACAAGAAAAACCATAGCCTTGACTAGACGGACCTTTGTTGGCAAAGTAATGTCTCTGCTTTTGAATATGCTATCTAGGTTGGTCATAACTTTTCTTCCAAGGAGTAAGCGTCTTTTAATTTCATGGCTGCAGTCACCATCTGCAGTGATTTTGGAGCCCAAAAAGATAAAGTCTGACACTGTTTCCACCGTTTTCCCATCTATTTGGCATGATGTGATGGGGTCAGATGCCATGATCTTCGTTTTCTGAATGTTGTTGTTGTTCAGTTGCTCAGTCACATCTGACTTTTCGTGACCCCATGGACTGCAGCACGTCAGGCTTTCCTGTCCTTCACCATCTCCAAGAGTTTGCTCAAATTCATGTCTGTTAAGTCAGTGATACCATCCAACCATTTCATCCTCTGTTGTCCCCTTCTCCTCCTGCCCTCAATCTGACACAGCATCAGAGTCTTTTCCAATGAGTTGGCTCTTTGCATTAGATAGTCAAAGTATTAGAGCTTCAGCTTCAGCATCTGTCGTTCCAATGAATATTCAGGATTGATTGCCTTTAGGATTGACTGGTTTGATCTCCTTGCTGTCCAAGGGATTCCTAAGAGTCTTTTCTAGTGCCACAATTAGAAGGTATCAATTCTTCAGCATTTGCCCTTCTTTATAGTCCAACTCTCACATCCATACTTGACTACTGGAAAAACCATAGCTTTGACTAGATGGACCTTTGTCAGCAAAGTAATGTCTCTGCTTTTTAATATGCTATCTAGGTTTGTCATAGCTTTTCTTCTAAGGAGCAAGCATTTTTTAATTTCCTGGCTGCAGTCACCATTCACAGTGATTTTGAAGCTCAAGAAAATAAAATATGCACACTGTAGCCTTCTATAAATTATGGAGTGATTTAATTGCCACTCTCAAAAGCCTGGCACATGCTTATACTTAATGAGCAACCAACAGATTGTTATTGGTTTTACTTCAATCAGTTGTTTAAACTGAACAACTAATCATATCAATAAGATACTGAAAAAAGAATTTTTGAAAAAGAACAAACCTTAAAACACAAAAATATTTTAGAATTCAGCATATAACTGAAAAAGGGATATGGGCTTGATTTCAAAGACATTTTATTGCAGAGCACATTTCTTCACCAAAAAAAGAAAAAAAAAAGCATTTGATGATTTCATTTAGGGAAATTGTCAGTGTTTGCAAACCATGCCCTTAGTTTCATAGATGATTCAAATTTAGAAAGTCTACACATCAGAATGAGATGTGCACTCATCAATACTCTTTTTGACCTCACTTTAGTTTGCAAATTCCACTCTCCCATAAGAATCAAGATTACCAGGCCTAAGTAGTAAGTAATACAAAAGCCAGTTCCAAATATATGGAAAAAAAAGAAAAAAATTAAAAATCAGTAATGAATCTTATCTATTACCCATTTTCAAGAATTAACATCTCATAGCCTCAGCCACTTTGTTTCTTCTATACTCCCCACCACTACTCTCCTCCCATGCTCTTTTGAAGCATTCTACATATATCATATATCATTTCACATATATCATGTTATAGTCTTGGAGAAGACTCTTGAGAGTCCCTTGGACAGCAAGGAAGTCAAACCAGTTAATCCTAAAGGAAATCATCCCTGACTATTCACTGGAAGGACTGATGCTAAAGCTGAAGCTCCAATACTTTGGCCACCTGATAAAAAGAGCCAACTCATTGGAAAAGGCTGTGATGCTGGGAAAGACTGAAGGCAGAAGGAGAAGGGGATGACAGAGAATGAGATGGCTGGATGGCATCACCGACTCAATGGATATGGCATCACCAACTCAATGGATGTGAGTTTGAGCAGGCTCCAGGAGATGGTGAAGGACAGAGAAACCTGGCGTGCTGCAGCCCATGGGGTTACAAAATGTTGGACATGACTGAGCAACTGAACAACAACAACATATATCATATAATTTTACTGATGAATTTCAAATTCCCATATCTCAATGTTACTTCTAAAGAATAAGTATTTTTAAGATAGCCACAATACCATTCAGTTCAGTTCAGTTCAGTTCAGTCACTCAGTCGTGTCTGACTCTGTGACCCCATGAATCGCAGCATGCCAGGCCTCCCTGTCCATCACCAACTCCCGGAGTTCACTCAGACTCATGTCCATTGAGTCAGTGATGCCACCCAGCCATCTCATCCTCTGTCATCCCCTTCTCCTCCTGCCCCCAATCCCTCCCAGCATCAGAGTCTTTTCCAATGAGTCAACTCTTTGCATGAGGTGGCCAAAGTACTGGAGTTTCAGCTTTAGTATCATTCCTTCCAAAGAAATCCCAGGGCTGATCTCCTTCAGAATGGACTGGTTGGATCTCCTTGCAGTCCAAGGGACTCTTAAGAGTCTTCTCCAACACCACACTTCAAAAGCATAAATTCTTCGGTGCTCTGCCTTCTTCACAGTCCAACTTTCACGTCCATACATGATCACTGGAAAAACCATAGCCTTGACTAGATGGACCTTTGTTGGCAAAGTAATGTCTCTGCTTTTGAATATGCTATCTAGGTTGGTCATAACTTTTCTTCCCAGGAGTAAGGGTCTTTTAATTTCATGGCTGCAGTCACCATCTGCAGTGATTTTGGAGCCCCAAAAGATAAAGTCTGACACTCTTTCCCCATCTATTTCCCACGAAGTGATGGGACCAGATGCCATGATCTTCGTTTTATGAATGTTGAGCTTTAAGCCAACTTTTTCACTCTCCACTTTCACTTTCATCAAGAGGCTTTTTAGACAGAAAAATGAATAAAAGTTCCTTAATGTCAAATATGCCCCCAATATTCAAAAGTTCAAATGTTTCATAAATGTCACTTTTTAAAACTTATATTTATTTTTAATTGAAGGATAATTGTCTTACAATATTGTGTTGGATTCAGCCATACATCAACATGAATCAGCCACAGGTATACATATGTACTCTCTCTCCTGAACCTCCCTACCTCCCACCCACCCAAAAATGCCAAATTTTTTTTTTTTGCACAAATTGTTTATTTGAATCAAGAGGCAGTTGAAGTCCACATGTTGCTATCAATTGATAACTATTTTCTTTTTCTTTTAATCTCTGTGCCCACTTGCCCTCCCTTGCTGGTTCTTCTACTCTTTCTCCCCTTCTCCATCTTTCATATGCACTCTTTCTCCTTACATTTTATTTGAAGAAACATAGTTGTTTGTCTGACTGAAGTGACTTAGCAGCAGCAGCAACAGTTGTTTGTCCTTGAGAATTTTATATAATCCAGATTTTTCTAAGTGCATCCCCACAGCATAGTTTCATTTAATCCTCTATCCTATGTACTTCCTCTAAATTGCTAAGCCAAATCTAGACAGATTTTTTTTTCCAAAGCTACTTCAGAGGAGGTAGCCTATTCTTCCATTAGGGGGCACATCTGTGTCTTGGATCTGTCTTGGATCTAACAGCAATCAGCTTTTAATCCCTCTATCCATCAATTTAATATGAGTTTCCCCAAAAATAATATTCTAATTCAATGTCACCTCCATTTAAATATATGAAAAGTCATATGCAAGCCTTTCTGTTTTAATTAAGATCAAAGCCATCTTAATTAGTAAGTAAGAAATCAAATTTTCTTAGAATTTAAGAATGGGTCAGACATATACCATAAAGATGCACTAGATAAACAATTAGGAACAAAGCCATAGGAAAAGATGACAAAAGAAAAGGATGAAACTCTCTCTTGACATACTAGGCAGATTAAAAGAAAAAAAACTAAACAGTACCAAAAGTAATTTGAAATACAGTCAACAAAATTAGAAACTCAGAAGAAAGTTACACAGATAAGAGCTGGAGACATCATTGGCAAGCTGGGTTATGAACTAAAGGAGAAACCCAGATGTACAGAGAAAGAGATGGAAGGTAAGATAGAGATCTTGAAACATAAAGTGCAGCAGAAGTTCTAACATAGACCTTATTTAAAAGAATGCTTTTTCCAGAAAGAGGAAATAAAGGGAGTGGGTGGTGTGGCTCTAATGAGGAACCCATCAGATTCACTTACCAGAGAAATGAGTGAAAATTACTTTAAAACAACCAGTCAAAATCTCTGGATATGGTTCAAGTACATACAGTAACTGTAGAAACATACACTTAAGAAAAGTTTCTGTAATTTGTTAAGAATATTTAGAGTCTGTAGTATTTGAACTGAGATCTGCTTCCTCTTCCTCTGACCTAACTCAGCAAGATGGAAATTTTACTTCAGACTGGTATAGCCAAGAACACAGGGATCCAGCTTCCAGTTTGAGAGCTATAGTCCCAGACAGGTGGTATGTTAGTATTCCTCCCCCACCTATCTATTCAGTTCAGTTCAGTCATTCAGTCATGTCTGACTCTTTGCGACCCCATGGACTGCAGCACACCAGGCTTCCCTGTCATCATCAACTCCCGGAGCCTACTCAAACTCATGTTCATTGAGTCAGTGATGCCATCCAACCATTTCATCCTCTGTCGTCCCCTTCTCCTCTTGCCTTCAATCCTTCCCAGCATCAAGGTCTTTTCCAATGAGTCAGTTCTTCTCATCAGATGGCCAAAGTATTAGAGTTTCCCCTTCAGCATCAGTCCTTCCAATGAATATTCAGGACTGATTTCCTTTAGAATTGACTAGTTGGATCTCCTTACAGTCCAAGGGACTCTCAAGAGTCTTCTCCAGCATCACAGTTGAAGAGCATCAATTCTTTGGTGCTCAGCTTTCTTTATGGTCCAACTGTCACATCCACACATTACTGGAAAAACCATAGCTCTGACTAGACAGACCTTTGATGGCAAAGTAATGTCTCTGTTTTTTAATATGCTGTCTAGATTGGTCATAACTTTTCTTCCAAGGAGCAAGCATCTTTTAATTTCATGGCTGCAGTCACCATCTGCAGTGATTTTAGCACCCCAGAAAATAAAATCTCTCACTGTTTCCATTGTTTCCCCATCTATTTGCCATGAAGTGATGGGACCCTTTGCCATGATCTTAGTTTTCTGAATGTTGAGTTTTAAGCCAACATTCACTCTCCTCTTTCACTTTCATCAAGAGGCAAGTGTTATGGCCATGTGTAGGTGAAAGGTGGGTCTCTTCTGTCCACCTCCCAAGAAGGCTCTACCCTGGGTGTGGTGCTGATGAGAATACTGAGACCCAATTATCCTTCTCCTGGTTTATAAGGCAGTGATTCTATACTACAAGAGTCAAACAAAAAAAAGAGCCAAAGGTGTTGTCCCCTCCCCACTGCCACCGAGCACTTGGCTGTTAAATTGGAAGTGTCACCGACAAAGAAGCTTGCCATGGTCACCTCTTCCAACTCCACAGCCATAAGTTGGAGAATTTTGCCTTGAAGGAGAACAGGCCATAAACCAGAAACTATTCTCTTGCAAAAGGAACTGACTTCGTTTGCAACAGAGCGGAGAAGTTCAAACCTAAGGGCACTATCATAATTAGTAGAGGCTTGGTAAAGGGAAATTGGGATGATATTGGTAGAATCACTGGACATATGAGCTAAATTGTAAGCTGAATAGTGTGTGTGAGAGAATCTTGGAAGGACATGGCTGAGAGGAGACTGCCTGAAGTCAAAAAAAAAAAACACACACACACACACACACACACTTCCAGAGCTATCTCTTCAAAGGATTCTATATTTCACTGGTTCAGCCAGTGAGCAATTTATGTATCACGGCATTGTTGAAAGTAATTAAATAATCAGCTAGCAATTAGTAGAGTTCAACATTTGGTTACAGTCCAGTTAGTAGAGTTCAACATTTGGTTACAGTCAGGGACAGGGTCAGTCAAAGAGAACCCCAAAAAATCACCATTACCCCAAGGTGACTGTGGACATAACCAAAAATATGCTCCCTGAGAAGCAGTATCAGAAGTTAACCAGTGCAAGACAGAAATAGACTCTACTGAAATAATACAGCCAGTTACTCAGCCAATAAACTAGCAAATAGCAATAAAAAGCACCAGAGGGAGAAACTAGTACCCAAAGTTACTACAATATATTATCTAAAATATCTGATTTCCAACAAAAATTAGTCATGCAAGGAAACTGGAAAGTACAACCCATACACTGGGGAAAAAATCAGTCAACAAAAACTGCCTGTGAGAGCAACTAGATATCAAATTTAACAAAGTCTTCAAAGCATCCATTATAAATATGTTCAAAGACTAAAGAGAACCATAACTAAAGAGTAAAAAGGGTATGATGAAATGTTGTAGCAAGTAGAAACTATCAATAAAGACACCAGAATTATAAAAAAGAACAGAATGGAAATTCTAGAGTTGAAAAGTACAATAACTGAAGTGGAAACTTCACTATAAGGAGCAATAGTAGATCTGAATTACCAGAAATAATAATAAGCAGAACTGCAGAAAGGATCAATAAAGATTATGCAACTTGAAGAATAGAAAGAAAAAAATAATGATGAAAAATGAACAGAACTTCAAAGAAATGTGGGACATGACCAAGTGCAGCACAGAAATCCTTGCAAGGGAATCCCAATAGGATTAAAATCTAACTTCTCAGGAAAATAGAGGCCAGAAGGCAGAGAAATAATATATTCAAAGTGCTCAAAGAAATTGTTAACTAAGAAGGCGATATGTTCAGCAAATCTATCTTTTTTTAGAAAAGCAAATTAAAGATACGCCAAGATAAACAAAAACAGAGACTCTGGTACTAGCAGCAGACCCTCCTTAAAAGAAGGAAATTAGTCAGATTGAAAGTAAATAAAGACAAATAGTCATAATTCAATTCTTATGGAAAAGCAAAAAGCATCAGTAAAGGTAATTATGAAATTATAAAAAAGGCACAAATGCACATTTTACTCACCTACCCAATTAAAAAAGCAATTGTATAAAACAATATATATGTATTATTGGGACTATAACATATAAAATTATAATATATTTCCTGATAACAGCACAACAGAAGTACATGGAAACAAAGTTATATTGAGTAAATAAAGAAATAACTCCAAATGGTAACTTGAATCTCCAAGAATAAATGAAGAGAACCAGAAATGATAAATAAGCTTAGTATAGCAAAGGTTATAAATATATAATTGATCTCCTTCTTTCAACTAGCCTAAAAGACATAAAATTATATAAAGCAATAATTAAAACCATGTATTATTGGGTTTGTAACATTTACAAATGTAATATGTTAGCAATATTAAAACATAGGAAAGGGAATATAGCTATGCAAGAGTAATTTTTCTAAATCTCATGGAAAGTAAGTTAATATAAATCTGAAGCAGACTCTGATAAGCTATGATGTATACAGTAAACCCATAAGCAAACAGTAAGAAAATTACTTCAAAAATATATAGTGCAAAAAAAATTCAAGAAATTAAAATGCTAGATGAGATGATATTAATTCAATGCAAAAGAAAGCAATAAGGAGGGACAGAGCAACAAAAAAAGACACAAACACATGAAAAAAAAGGTAAAAGGGCAAATATAAATCCAAGTACAGGCATACCTCAAAGATATTGCAGGTTTGATTTTAAACCACTACAAAACAACAAATATCACAATAAAGCAAGTCGCAAGAATTTTTTGGTTTCCCATAGCATATAAAAGTTATATTTACTCTATAATGTACTCCATTAAATGTGAAATGGCTTTATGTCTGAAAAAACAATGTACAACCTTAATTTTAAAATACTTTTTGCACACAACACTGTAAGTTAACTATAATCCAATAAAATTTTTTTAATTAAAAAAAAACACTTTATTGCTAAAAATATACTAACCACCATCTAAGCCTTCAACAAGTTATAGCAGTAACATCAAACAAAGGTCACTGATCATAGATCACCTTAAGAAATTCATTAATGAAAAAAGTCTGAAATATTGCAAACATAACCAAAATGTGACAGAGACACGAAATGAGAAAATGCTGTTGGAAAAATGGAACCAAGAGATTTGCTAAACACAGGGTTATTACAAAGTTTCAATTTGTAAAAACCACAATATCTATGAAGTGCAATAAAGTGAGACACAATAAAATCACATATGCCTATACATCAATAATCATGTTAAATGTAACTACATTAAACAATTCAAAGGCAGACACTGTCAGACTGAATTACAAACAAGATCCAACTATATGCTATCTACAGAAGAAATTTTAGATTCAAAATACAAACAAATTCAAAGTAAACGGATGCTAAAAGATATATTATGCAAACAGTAACCACAAGAAACCACAAGTGGCTATACTAATGTCAGAAAAAACAGACATTAAAAAAGTACTGCTAGACAAAAAGAGTAGCATTTTACAATGATTAAAGAGTCAACCCATGAGGAAGACATAACAATTATAAGCCTATGTGCACCTAATAGAACATAAAAATATATGAAGCAAAACTGCATAATGAAGGGAGAAATAGGTAAGTCAACATAATAGTTTAAGATTTCAACACTCTCATTTCTTTAAAAGAACAATTAACTAGAAGATCAACAAGGAAATAAAAGATTTGGACAACACTATAAACCAACCATTTATTTATACAACATTCACCGCACACCCGACAAAATAGGAACAAAATACACATTCTTTCCAAGTATACATGGCCTACCTCTAAGACAGACCATATACAGACCAAGACAGACAGACCATAAGACAAATTACAGTGAAGGTACAGAAAATAGAAATGATTAAAAGATTAAGAGGATAAAACTGAAAGCATTTCCCCTAAAGTCAGGAATAAGACAAGGGTGCCCACTCTCACCACTACTATTCAACATAGTTTTGGAAGTTTTGGCCACAGCAATCAGAGCAGAAAAAGAAATAAAAGGAATCCAAATTGGAAAAGAAGAAGTAAAACTCTCATTGTTTGCAGATGACATGATCCTCTACATAGAAAACCCTGAAGACTCCACCAGAAAATTACTAGAGCTAATCAATGAATATAGTAAAGTTGCAGGATATAAAATCAACATACAGAAAGCCCTTGCATTCCTATACACTAATAATGAGAAAATAGAAAGAGAAATTAAGGAAACAATTCCATTCACCATTGCAATGAAAGGAATAAAATACTTAGGAATACATCTACCTAAAGAAACTAAAGACCTATATATAGAAAACTATAAAAAACCAATGAAAGAAATCAAAGAGGACACTAATAGATGGAGAAATATGCCATGTTCATGGATTGGAAGAATCAATATAGTGAAATGAGCATGCTACCCAAAGCAATCAATGCAATCCCTATCAAGCTACCAACGGTATTTTTCACAGAGCTAGAACAAATAATTTCACAATTTGTATGGAAATACAAAAAACCTCAAATAGCCAAAGCAATCTTGAGAAAGAAGAATGGAACTGGACGAATCAACCTGCCTGACTTCAGGCTCTACTATAAAGCCACAGTCATCAAGACAGTATGGTACTGGCACAAAGACAGAAATCTAGATCAATGGAACAAAACAGAAAGCCCAGAGATAAATCCATGCACCTATGGGCACCTTGTCTTTGACAAAGGAGGCAAGAATATACAATGGATTAAAGACAATCTCTTTAACAAGTGGTGCTGGGAAAACTGGTCAACCACTTGTAGAAGAATGAAACTAGAACACTTTCTAACACCATACACAAAAATAAACTCAAAATGGATTAAAGATCTAAATGTAAGACCAGAAACTATAGAACTCCTAGAGGAGAACATAGGCAAAACACTCTCTGACATAAATCACAGCAGGATCCTCTATGACCCACCTCCCAGAATACTGGAAATGAAAGCAAAAATAAACAAATGGGACCTAATTAAACTTAAAAGCTTCTGCACAACAAAGGAAACTATAAGCAAGGTGAAAAGATAGCCTTCAGAATGGGAGAAAATAATAGCAAATGAAGCAACTGACAAATAACTCATCTCAAAAATATACAAGCAACTCCTGCAGCTCAATTCCAGAAAAATAAACGACCCAATCAAAAAATGGGCCAAAGAACTAAATAGACATTTCTCCAAAGAAGACATATGGATGGCTAACAAACACATGAAAAGATGCTCAACATCACTCATTATCAGAGAAATGCAAATCAAGGCCACAATGAGGTACCATTTCACACCAGTCAGAATGGCTGTGATCCAAAAGTCTACAAGCAATAAAGGCTGGAAAGGGTGTGGAGAAAAGGGAATCCTCTTACACTGTTGGTGGGAATGCAAACTTGTACAGCCACTATGGAGAACAGTGGGGAGATTACTTAAAAATCTGGAAATAGAACTGCCTTGTGACCCAGCAATCCCACTGCTGGGCATACACACTGAGGAAACCAGAATTGAAAGAGACACGTGTACCCCAATGTTCACTGCAGCACTGTTTATAATAGCCAGGACATGGAAGCAACCTAGAGTCCATCAGCAGATGAATGGATAAGAAAGCTGTGGTACATATACACAATGGAGTATTATGCAGCCAATAAGAATACATTTGAATCAGTTCTAATGAGGTGGATAAAACTGGAGCCGATTATACAGAGTGAAGTAAGCCAGAAAGAAAAACACCAATACAGTATACTAACATATATATATGGAATTTAGAAAGATGGTAACGATAACCCTGTATGCAAGACAGCAAAAGAGACACAGATGTATAGAACAGTCTTTTGGACTCTGTGGGAGAGGGAGAGGGTGGGATGATTTGGGAGAATGGCATTGAAACATGTATAATATCATATATGAAACGAATTGCCAGTCCAGGTTCGATGCATGATACTGGATGCTTGGGGCTGGTGCACAGGGAAGACCCAGAGGGATGGTACGGGGAGGGAGGAGGGAGGGGGGTTCAGGATGGGGAACATGTGTATTCCTGTGGCAGATTCATGTCAATGTATGGCAAAACCAATAGAATATTGTAAAGTAATTAACCTCCAATTAAAATAAATAAATTTATATTAAAAATAAATAACCAATAAAAAACAAACAAAAAAAGATTAAGAGGATAGACATGATACAAAAGTATGCTTTTCAACAGTAGAAATCAGTAACAATAAAAAGTAGAAAATTCAGAAACATATGGGAATTAAACTATATACTCCTAAATAATCAGTGGGTCAAAGAAATAAAAAAGGAACTTAAGAAGTATGTTGAAATGAATAAAAATGAAGACACATACCAAAACTTAAGGGATACAGCAAAAAGCAGTACTCACAAAGACATTTATAGCAGTAAATACTTATTTTATGGAAAAAAATAAGATCTCAAATCAGTAATCTAACCTTCTACTTTAAGAAGCTGGAAAAAGACGAGCAAAATAAACTAAAGCAGGGACTTCCCTGGAGGCACAGTGGATAGGAATCCAGCTGCCACTGTAGGGGATCCAGGGGATTCCACACTCTGTGGAGCAACTAAATCCGTGCACCACAAGAACTGAGCCTGAGCTCCAGAGACTGCAAGCCACAACTACTGAGCCTGTCAGATAACAACTACTGAGTCCCACACGCCTAGAGCCCATGTTCTGCAACTAGAGAAATCATTACAATGAGAAATCTGCACACCACAACGAAGAGTGGCCCCTGCTCACCACAACTAGAGAAAGTCCTTACAAAGCAATGAAGACCCAGTGCAGCCAGAAATAAATAAAGAAAAGAAAAAAACCTAAAGTGAAAAGAAATGGTAGATTAGAATAGAAATTAATGAACTAGAGAATAGAAAAATAATAAAGAAAATCAATTAAACAGAAAGCTGATTCTCTGAAGAAAGAAAGAAAGAAAATTGATAAAACTAGCTTTAGTAATCAAGGCAAAAGAGATGGGACTCACATGCCAGAATTAGAAATGAAAGAAGGTACACTCCTACTGATCTTACGGAAATAAAAGGACCATCAAAAAATACTATAAAAACTGTATGCTAACAAATTTGACAACTAGATAAAAGGGGAAAAGTCCTAGAAACACACAACTTCTAAAATTAACTCAAAAAGAAAAAGACAATCTGAATAGACCTATAACAAAGATATTAAATTGGCAAAAAAAAAACCCAAAAACCACTATCCAGAATGATCATTTAAACAGATGCAGAAGCAACTTTGACAATATTTAATAACCTCTTACAATGAAATTCTCAACACATTAGAAATGGAAAGAAATTATCTTAACATAATAAAGACCATACACAAAACCCATAATTAACATCATACTGAACAACCCGAAAGCTTTCCCTGAAACTAAAAGATGAGGAATAAGGCAAGATGCCCATTCTTGCCACCTCTATATAATTCTGTACTATGAGTCCTAGCCACAGCAATTACATGGGGGCAGAGGATGAGGAGCATCCAAATTTGAGAGAAAGAAGTAAAATTATTTCTGTTTGTAGATGAGACACTCTGATATAGAAAACCTTAAAGACTAAAGGTACACACACATACACACACACATCAAAAACAAAAACAAAAAAACCTGCTAGAACAAATGAATTCAGAAAAGTTGTAGGATACAAAATAAACATTAGAAAATCAGTTGTATTTCTATATGCTAAACAGCAAACTACCCAAAAAAATAAAAAATCATTTGTAATAGCATTAAAAAGAATAAATGGCTTAGAAGCAAACTCAACTAATGAGGTGAAAGACACTTATACTGGAATCTTCAAAACACTGATGAATGACATTAAAGAAGATACACATTAATGAAAAGGCTTCCTGTGCTCAAAGATGGAAAGAATTAATACTGTTAAGATTATTCTCATTTCCAAACGTGATCTACCAATTCTGAGAAATGCTTATTAAAATCTCGATTTTTTCACACTTAGAAAAAATATCCTAAAGTTCATATGAAACCACAAAGGACACAGAATGGCCAAAACAATCTTGAGAAAAAAGAACAAAGCTGGAGGCATCACACTTCCTGAATTTAAATATATTATAGAGCTACAGTAATTAAAACAGCATGTTACTGGCATGAAGACAGATAAACCAACCAACCAAAATGGAGAGCCCAGAAACAAACTCACACATATACAGGGAACTCATCTTCAATAGAGGTATCAAGAATTTTGTTATTGCTGTTGCTCAGTCACTAAGTTATGTCTGACTCTTGTGATTCCATAGGCTACAGCACACCAGGCTCCCCTATCCTTCACTATCTCCCAGAGTGTTCAGATTCATGTCCACTGAGTCGGTGATGCTGTCCAACCATCTCATCCTCTGCCTTCTCCTTTTGCCTTCAATCTTTCCCAGCATTAGGGTCTTTTAAGAGTTGGCTCTTCATATCAGGTAGCTAAAGTATTGGCGCTTAAGCTTCAGCATCAGTCGTTCCAATGAATATTAGGGACTGATTTCCTTTAGGATTGACTGGTTTGATCTCCTCGCAGTCCAAAGGACTCTCAAGAGTCTTCTCCAACACCACAGTTCAAAAGCATCAATTCTTTGGAGTTCAGCTTTCTTTATGGAGCAACTCTCACATCCACACATGACTACTGGAAAAACTATAGCTTTGATGGACCTTTGTTGGCAAAGTAATATCTCTGCTTTTTAATATGCTATATAGGTTTATTATCACTTTCCTTCCAAGGAGCAAGTGTTTTCTAATTTCATGACTATAGTCACCATCTGTAGTGATTTTTTGGAGGCCAAGAAAATATAATCTGTCACTGCTTCCACTTTTTCCCCTTCTGTTTGCCATGAAGTGGTGGGGCCGGATGCCATGATCTTAGTGTTTAATGTTGAGTTCAAACCAGCTTATTCACTCTCCTCTTTCACTCTCATCAAGAGGCTCTTTAGTTCCTCTTCATTCCTGCCATTAGAGGGGTCTCATCTGCATATCTGAGGCTGTTGATATTTCCCCTGCCAATCTTGATTCTAGCTTGTGATATATCCAGCTTGGCATTTCACATGATGTATTCTGTATATACATTAAATAAGCAAGGTGGCAACATACAGCCCTCCCTACTCCTTTCCCAATTTGGAACCAGTCAGTTGTTCCATGTCTGGATCTCACTGTTGCTTCTTAACCTGCATGCAGGTTTCTCAGGAGATAAGTTAAGGTGGGCTGGTACTCCCCTCTCTTTAAGAATTTTCTGCAGTTTGTTGTGATCTACATAGTCAATGTCTTTGGCATAGTCAATAAATCAGAAGTAGATGTTTTTCTGGAACTCAATTGCTTTTTCTAAGATCCAACAGATGCTGGCAATTTGATCTCTGGTTCCTCTGCCTTTTCTAAATCCAGCTTGTATATCTGGAAGTTCTTAGTTCATGTACTGCTGAAGCCTAGCTTGAAGGATTTTGAATATACCTTTGCTAGCATGTGAAATGAGCACAACTGTATGGTAGTTTGAACATTCTTTGGCATTGCCCTTCTTTGGGATTGGAATGAAAACTAACCTTTTCCAGTCCTATGGCCACTATTGAATCTTGGAGGACAAAAGAAGCAGGGCAAAGGCTAATAGTTTTGTGAAGATAACACACTAGTCATAAACAAACACCCTTTTTCAACAACCCAAAAGATGACTCCACATATGGACATCACCAGATAGTCAACATGGAAATCAGATTATGTTCTTTGCAGCTGAAGATGAAGAAGCTCTATACAGTTAGCAAAAACAAGACCTGGAGCTAATAGTGGCTCAGATCATGAGCTCCTTATTTAAAAATTCAAGCTATAATTGAAGAAAGGGAAAACCACTAGGCCATTCAGGTATGACCTGAGGTGACAAATATATTCAAGGGATTAGATCTGATAGAGTGCCTGAAGCCCTATGGATAGAAATTTATAACACTGTACAGGAGGCAGAGACCAAAACCATTCCAAAGAAAAACAAATGCAAGCAGACGAAGTCGTTGTCTGAAGAGGATTTATAAATAGCTGAAGAAAGAAGAGAAGTGAAAAGCAAAGGAGAAAGGGAAAGATAAACCCAACTGAATGCAGAGTTCCAGAGAATAGCAAGGAAAGATAAGAAGGCCTGCTTCAATGAACAATGCAAAAGAAGTAGAGGAAAACAAAGATTGGGAAAGACTAGAGATCTCTTCAAGATAATTGGAGATACCATGGGAGTATTTCATGCAAAGATGGGCATGATAAAAGACAAAAATGGTAAGGCCCTAATAGAAGCAGAGGAGATTAAGAAGAGGTGGCAAGAATACACAGAAGAACTCTACAGAAAAGGTCTTAATGACCTGGATAACCACATTAGTGTGGTCACTCACTTAGAGCCGGACATTCTGGAGTGTGAAGTCAAGAGAGACTTAGGAAGCTTTACTAAAAACAAAGCCAGTGGAGGTGATGGAATTCCAGCTGAGCTACTTAAAATCCTAAAGGATGATGCTGTGAAAGTGCTGCACTCCATCAGTTCAGTTCAGTTCAGTCGCTCAGTTGTGTCCGACTCTTTGTGACCCCATGGACTGCAGCACACCAGGCTTCCCTGTCCATCACCAGCTCCCAGAGCTTGCTCAAACTCATGTCCATCCTTTTGGTAATGCCGTCCAACCAACTCAGCCTCTGTCATCCCCTTCTCCTCCTGCCTTCAATCTTTCCCAGCATCAGGGTCTTTTCCACAGTGAGTCAGCTCTTCACATCAGGTGGCCAAAGTATTGGAATTTCAGCTTCAGCATCAGTCCTTCCAATGAACTCCATATGTCAGCACTCCATATGTCAGCAAATTTGGAAAACTCAGCAATGGCCACAGGACTAGAAAAGGTCAGCTTTCATTCCAATCCTAAATAGGGGCAATGCCAAAGAATGTTCAAACTATAACCAACAACATGACAATACAAACTGAATTAATTTTTAACATGGTGGCAAGGACTTCCCTGGTGGTCCAGTGGTTAAGAATCCACCTGACAATGCAGAAGATACAGGCTTGATCCCTGGTCTGGCAAGATTCCACTTGCCTCAGGGAAAGTAAGCCTGTGTGCTGTCAATCTACTGAGCCCTCGCTCTAAAGAAGCCCCTGTTTGCCACAACTAGAGAAAGCTGGTGCACAGGAACCAAGACCCAGAGCAGCTAAAAATAAATAAATAAAATTTTTTTAACAGTAGAGATGGGGGGAGCAAAGGAAAATGAGCTAATTATACTAATTTTAAGAGTTTCTCTCTGTACTATGGTCAAGATCAAAATTTGATCCTGAGATTTTTTTAGCTGCCAGGAATAGTAAAAACGAAAGTATGACAAGTGTTATAGTGCTCATTACTAGAAATGAGGCAACATGTTAAGTTCACAATAAATCCCTAAGTAAAGTGTATAAGAAACAGCTGTCAGTTTGGATTCTTACATGCAAGAAACAGATGTCATCTCCAGCTAAGTCATTAAACAGATAGTGGAATGGCTCACAGAATCTACTATGAAGAACTTATATACAGACTCAATATGAAACCACAACATGAAAAATGAATGCAAGCATGTTTCAGAGTTGATATGGAGATAAAACTGCTCCTGCCAGCACCACTGGACACTGTCACTTCCACCGGCACAGCTAGTGCAGTTGTGCACTGTATCTGGCAGCATCTGATTGGTAGAGCCGAGGTCACATGTCTTTGCTCCAGATGCAAAAGAGAAAGGGAAAGTAAGCATCTGGCACTGTTAGCTCCTATAGCGTACTCTACCCTATGAATCAAATAATCTGGGGGTAAGGAATTCCACCAAAACAGATGATCTAAATCTGGACAATAACCCTAGCTGTCTTATGAATTTGCTCTATAATAAATGAAGTCCACCCTGGGAGGGGCTTAACAAAGAAACAGCTAATTGTTCCTTGTTTCATACTGACTTACTGATTTAACTATTCTCAATCCAATGATGTATTATAGTCCTGCATTTATTTACTGTTTTCAGTGGAGGCTCTTAATACATACATGTTTGTAGTTTTAGTGAATCAATTTAACTTGATCAAAACGTAGAACCCAGCATGCCTGCAGGAGTGGCTATACTAGCAATCCTTCTTATCTCAAATGGCTCTTAATAAAACTGAATCCATCAGTTAAAACAGCAAATGATTAGGTTAAGAACAAAAATATCAACATATAATAAACACTTGTTTACCTTAAAATGAAATTAGCCATTATCCAAATAGAAACTGAAATTCCCACCAAAATATGAATTTCAAAAGTGACAGAGTTACATATAAAGAACTGAAAATTGAAGTAATAAAAAAGCTACTGGGGAGAAGATTAATTCAACTACATGCATGACCATCTCAAAAGACAAAGTGAGCTCTGTTGTCTTCCTCCTGAGTAGTGACTGCAACTGATGAAGGAGGAGTCCATAATGGCCTGTTTCTTTCCATGGCGCTGAGTGGAGCCTGCTTTGCTGCTGCTGCTGCTGCTGCTAAGTCACTTCAGTCATGTCCAACTCTGTGCAACCCCACAGACGGCAGCTCACCATGCTCCTCTGTCCCTGGGATTCTCCAGGCAAGAATACTGGAGTGGGTTGCCATTTCATTCTCCAACGCATGCATGCATGCTAAGTCGCTTTAGTTGTGTCTGATTCTGTGACCCCATGGACAGCAGCCCACCAGGCTCCTCTGTTCACGGAATTCTCTAGGTAAGAGTACTGCTTTGCTAGGTGACTTCAAATGTAGGCTATTTCAAAAGGTGGATTCAGGGACAGCATATTTTTTTAGAGTATGACTGCCAGTGAGCATGGGTGAGGCATGCTTAGGCTTGCTGCAGGATGATGATCCTTTGATTATACAGACAAATTAGCCTGAAACAAGTAACCTAAAACTGTCTCTCAAAAATCTCAAGGTGCAAGCAACTCTGAACCAGAATTTAAAATATCCTCTACTGATAATATGTGGAAGTAGAAGGAAATGCTCCTGGAAAGAGAAGAGATGGAAAATATGAAGCTGAGTTTCTGGGAGAAGAAGGCCTTTTTCTGCTTGCAGAGCTGCTGTTTATTCCAGGGGCAGCTGGCCTTCTCTCTGTACCTTCATCAAAACTGCTTCTCTACTGCTCTTGCTTAACAAACCTAAATGCTGTGAGTCACTTTTACCAGCAATGTAGACAGGTCTTGGTAACTGCTGAACATCTTGAGCAAACAATCATGACTCACCACAAAGAAAAAATATATACATTAAACACCATAGTAAGGATGAAGCAGAGAAAAAAAAATTCAGGGCACAGAGAATTATCTGATAATGCATGAGATTGTTTTGGTTGATACTGCTGATTAATAAGGATTTATTTTTAATGCCAAATTTTCAACATACAATTTTCTCAATTCACTTAGAACAATTCTGGGTTTAGTACTATTCAGAGGTTGTTCTTTAACTGAAAATGGAAAATCACTTAGAGCCAATATGAAATTTTGATTTACTTATTATTTCTTAATTAATAGAAACCAAAGTTAAAATCAACATACCTTCAAAAAAAAATACTGGTTTAGGCTTCTCATATTTTTTCCCCAAATTTCCTGTTAGTATTCCTGATTATAATACATACATACACACATACACACACACACACACACACACACACACACACACACTGCCTTTTCCAAGAATACGGAAGACTAAGTAAAAGATGTGAAAATTTTTTACCATAGAAAGTTAGAAATGCTGACAAAGGTAGCACTCTGTTAAGTGCATAGATGTGATGTCAATATAGTGAAAGAATTTCCAAAGGCCCCAAAACAAGAAGGAACAGAAAAACAAAGCAGTGATAGAATGGGGACGGGGAGCATTAGTAATCTGACCTTAGCAATGAAGATTTGGATTTCTGCAATAGCCACTCACTGATGGAGATAAGACTTTGAGACTAAGAAAGCAAGACACTGGAACTGAAATTCTCACAAAAAACTGGATCTCTTAAATAGCTATAAACTGATGGCCAAGAAGTCCTAGGATATATGCATGAGAATGCATAAGATTGTGCCATTTGCTGCCATTAGTGGCTCTGAGTCAAGAGAAACATCTTGTGAGGAAGTCTGCCTTCAAGTTGGTTTGGTATTTACTTAGTTGTGTGGTCTGAGTACCTCCATATAAAGAAATTAACTAACTACAGATTAATCATTTGTGAGACCTGATAAAAACAGACAGAAGTTAGGAATTCCCTTGAGGTCCAGTGGTTGGGACTCCACACTTTGACTGCAGGGGGCATCCGGGTCAGGGAACTAGGATCCCACAGGCCACACAGCATGGCCAAAATAATTTTTTTTAATAAATAGAAAGAAAGAAGCAAAATGCTTTAGAAAGATTCACCTAAAACTCAGGCTACATAGGATTTTTATGGATAAAGCCCCATTTAAAATGAACTCATTTTCCAAAATACAAAGCTCAAAAGGGAACAATCTTCCATTAGAAATGTCAGCAAAGAGAAGTGAAAGTGAAAGTCACCCAGTCCTGTCCAACTCTTTGTGACCCCCATGGACTATACAGTCCATGGAATTCTCCAGGCCAGAATACTGGAGTGGGTAGCCGTTCCCTTTTCCAGGGGGTCTTCCCAACCCAGGGATCGAACCGAGGTCTCCTGCATTGCAGGAGGATTCTTTACCAGCTGAGCCACAAGGGAAGCCCAAGAATACTGGAGTAGGTAGCCTATCCCTTCTCCAGAGAATCTTCCTGACCCAGCAATCGAACCAGAGTCTTCTGTGTTGCAGGTGGATTCTTCACCAACTGAGCTATCAGGGAGGAAGAGAGCCAGATCATATTCCTAAGAATGTGAGATAATGGAGAACTTAATTACATAAATCCTATTATAAAAATATTTTTGAACATAATGGAAAATATGCTAATGTATATATATATAGAGAGAGAGAGAGGGAAATTTTTCTGGAGTTAAATTGTAAAGAAACTAATTATGTAGATCCAATTGCATAAAGGACTTTGAAAAACAAAAAGAGCTGTATAACCAACAGTTGTTGGGCAGAAAATAAAGACTGTAGTGATGGAAAACAGATCAGTAAATTGCCAGGGGTTAGAAGTGAGCGAAAGGTATAACTACAAAGCAAAGTTTTGGGAGTGAAGGCATTGTTTTGTATCCTGATTGCGGTTATGATTCACATGACTCTGTATAAGTGAATGCACTGTACACCCACAAAAAATCAATTTTTCTGTATGGTAATTTAGAAATAAAAGATAAAGAAGAGTTGGAGGGACTTCTCTGGTGGTTTAGTTGTAAAGAATTTACTTGCCAATGCAGGAGGCAAGGGTTTGATTCCTGGCCAAGGAAGATCCCACATGCCTTGGAGCAACTAAGCCTGTGCACCACAACTACTGAGCCTGTGCTCTAGGGCCCAGGAGCTGCAACTACTGAGCCCAGATGCCACAACTAATGAAGCTCATGCGCCCTAGAGCCTGTGCTCCACAGCAAGTGAAGCCACTGCAATCAGAGGCCTGCATACTGCAACTAGAGAAAAGTCCTTGCAGCAGCAAAGACCCTGCACAGCCAAAAATAAATAAATAAATAATTTATAATTATTAAAAAAGAATTGTTTTAAAATATACTTTAGAAAAGTAGAAATTTTTATATTTCTAAAATATACTTTAGAAAAATAGAAATGAAGGCTATAAAGATATAGTTATTTAAAAAAATCACTGGAAGGATTAAACAGCAGGTAAACACAATAGAAGAGAGTTGGTCAACTGTAAGACAGACTTAAAGA
This sequence comes from Budorcas taxicolor, assembly GCF_023091745.1. Lineage (NCBI taxonomy): Eukaryota > Metazoa > Chordata > Mammalia > Artiodactyla > Bovidae > Budorcas > Budorcas taxicolor. Next base: position 25,335,028 of record NC_068917.1, on the reverse strand, counting down.
AATTACCCAGAATGAGGAGGCAGTCCTAAGATGGCAGAGGAATAGGACGGGGAGACCACTTTCTCCCCGACAAATTCATCAAAAGAACACTTAAACGCTGAGTAAATGCCACAAAACAACTTCTGAATGCTGGCAGAGGACATCAGGCACCCAGAAAAGCAGCCCATTGTCTTTAAAAGGAGATGTTTTATCAACGGTGCTGTACAGAAGGAGAAGTCTTGAGACTACTGTAAAAATAAGACTGAAAACCAGAAGCAGGAGGCTTAAGTTCAAACCCTGAGAACACCAGAGAACTCCTGACTCCAGGGAACATTAATTGACAGGAGCTCATCAAACGCCTCCATATCTACACTGAAACCAAGCACCACCCAAGGACCAACAAGTTCCAGAGCAAGACATACCACGCAAATTCTCCAGCAACACAGGAACACAGCCCTGAGCTCCAATATACAGGCTGCCCAAAGTTACTTCAAAACCACTGACATCTCATAACTCATTACTGGACACTTCATTGCACTCCAGAGAGAAGAAATCCAGCTCCACCCACCAGAACACTGATACAAGCTTCCCTAACCAAGAAACCTTGACAAGCCACCTGTACAACCCCACCCACAGCGAGGAAACTCCACAATAAAGAGAACTCCACAAACTGCAAGAATACAGAAAGGCCACCCCAAACTCAGCAATATAAACAAGATGAAGAGACAGAGGAACACCCAGCAGGTAAAGGAACAGGATAAATGGCCACCAAACCAAACAAAGGAGGACGAGATAGGGAATCAACCTGATAAAGAATTCCAAATAATGATAGTGAAAATGATCCAAAATCTTGAAATCAAAATGGAATCACAGATAAACAGCCTGGAGACAAGGATTGAGAAGATGCAAGAAAGGTTTAACAAGGACCTAGAAGAAATAAAAAAGAATCAATATATAATGAATAATGCAATAAATGAGATAAAAAACACTCTGGAGGCAACAAATAGTAGAATAACAGAGGCAGAAGACAGGATTAGTGAATTAGAAGATAGAATGGTAGAAATAAATGAATCAGAGAGGGAAAAAAAAACGAATTAAAAGAAATGAGGACAATCTCAGAGACCTCCAGGACAGTGTTAAACGCCCCAACATTTGAATCATAGGAGTCCCAGAAGAAGAAGACAAAAAGAAAGACCATGAGAAAATACTTGAAGAGATAATAGTTGAAAACTTCCCTAAAATGGGGAAGGAAATAATTACCCAAGTCCAAGAAACCCAGAGAGTCCCAAACAGGATAAACCCAAAGTGAAACATCCCAAGACACATATTAATCAAATTAACAAAGATCAAACACAAAGACCAAATATTAAAAGCAGCAAGGGAAAAACAACAAATAACACACAAGAGGATCCCCATAAGGATAACAGCTGATCTTTCCACAGAAACTCTTCAAGCCAGGAGGGAATGGCAAGACATACTTAAAGTGATGAAAGAAAATAACCTACAGCCCAGATTACTGTACCCAGCAAGGATCTCATTCAAGTACGAAGGAGAAATCAAAAGCTTTACAGACAAGCAAAACCTGAGAGAATTCAGCACCACCAAACCAGATCTCCAACAAATGCTAAAGGATATTCTCTAGACAGGAAACATAAAAAGGGTGTATAAACTCGAACCCAAAACAATAAAGTAAATGGCAACTGGATCATACTTATCAATAATTACCTTAAACGTAAATGGGTTGAATGCCCCAATCAAAAGACAAAGACTGGCTGAATGGATACAAAAACAAGACCCCTATATATGCTGTCTACAAGGGACCCACCTCAAAACAGGGGACACATACAGACTGAAAGTGAAGGGCTGGAAAAATATTTTCCATGCAAATAGAGACCAAAAGAAAGGAAGAGTAGCAATACTCATATCAGATAAAATAGACTTTAAAACAAAGGCTGTGAAAAGAGACAAAGAAGGAAACTACAAAAAAAAAAAGGGACACTGCATAATGATCTAAGGATCAATCCAAGAAGAAGATACAACAATTATAAATATATATGTTCCCAACATAGGAGCACTGCAATATGGAAGACAAATGTTAACAAGTATGAGAGGGGAAATTAACAATAACACAATAATAGTGGGAGACTTTAATACCCTACTCACACCTATGGATAAATCAACTAAACAGAAAATTAACAAGGAAACACAAACTTTAAATGATACAATAGACCAGTTAGACCTCATTGATATCTATAGGACATTTCACCCCAAAACAATGAATTTCACCTTTTTCTCAAGCGCACACAGAACTTTCTCCAGGATAGATCACATCCTGGGCCATAAATCTAGCCTTGGTAATTTAAAAAAACATTGAAATCATTCCAAGCATCTTTTCTGACCACAATGCAGTAAGATTAGATCTCAATTACAGGAGAAAAACTATTTAAAATTCCAACATATGGAGGCTGAACAACACGCTGCTGAATAACCAACAAATCACAGAAGAAATCAAAATATGCATAGAAACGACTGAAAATGAAAACACAACAACCCAAACCTGTAGGACACTGTAAAAGCAGTGCTAAGGGGAAAGTTCGTAGCAATACAGGCATACCTCAAGAAACAAGAAAAAAGTCAAATAAATAACCTAACTCTACACCTAAAGCAACTAGAAAAGGAAGAAATGAAGAACCCCAGGGTTAGTAGAGGAAAGAAATCTTAAAAATTAAGGCAGAAATAAATGCAAAAGAAACAAAAGAGATCATAGCAAAAATCAACAAAGCCAAAAACTGGTTGTTTGAAAGGATAAATAAAATTGACAAACCATTAGCCAGACTCATCAAGAAACAAAGAGAGAAAAATCAAATCAATAAAATTAGAAATGAAAATGGAGAGATCACAACAGACAACACAGAAATACAAAGGATCATAAGAGACTACTATCAGCAATTATATGCCAATAAAATGGACAACGTGGAAGAAATGGACAAATTCTTAGAAAAGTACAACTTTCCAAAACTGAACCAGGAAGAAATAGAAAATCTTAACAGACCCATCACAAGCATGGAAATTGAAACTGTAATCAGAAATCTTCCAGCAAACAAAAGCCCACGTCCAAAAGGCTTCACAGCTGAATTCTACCAAAAATTTAGAGAAAAGCTAACACCCATCCTACTCAAACTCTCCCAGAAAATTGCAGAAGAAGGTAAACTGCCAAACTCATTCTATGAGGCCACCATCACCCTAATACCAAAACCTGACAAAGATGCCACAAATAAAGAAAACTACAGGCCAATATCACTGATGAACATAGATGCAAAAATCCTTAACACAATTCTAGCAATCAGAATCCAACAACACATTAAAAAGATCATACACGATGACCAAGTGGGCTTTATCCCAGGGATACAAGGATTCTTCCATATCTGCAAATCAATCAATATAATACACCACATGAACAAATTGAAAAATAAAAACCATATGATTATCTCAATAGATGCAGAGAAAACCTTTGACAAAATTCAACATCCATTTATGATAAAAACTCTCCAGAAAGCAGGAATAGAAGGAACATACCTCAACATAATAAAAGCTATATATGACAAACCCACAGCAAACATTATCCTAAATGGTGAAAAGTTGAAAGCATTTCCCCTAAAGTCAGGAACAAGACAAGGGTGCCCACTCTCACCACTACTATTCAACATAGTTTTGGAAGTTTTGGCCACAGCAATCAGAGCAGAAAAAGAAATAAAAGGAATCCAAATTGGAAAAGAAGTAAAACTCTCACTGTTTGCAGATGACATGATCCTCTACATAGAAAACCCTAAAGACTCCACCAGAAAATTACTAGAGCTAAAATCAACACACAGAAAGCCCTTGCATTCCTATACACTAATAATGAGAAAATAGAAACAGAAATTAAGGAAACAATTCCATTCACCATTGCAATGAAAAGAATAAAATACTTAGGAATACATCTACCTAAAAAAACTAAAGACCTATATAGAAAACTATAAAACAATGGTGAAAGAAATCAAAGAGGAGACTAATAGATAGAGAAATATACCATGTTCATGGATCGGAAGAATCAATATAGTGAAATGAGTATACTACCCAAAGCAATCAATGCAATCCCTATCAAGCTACCAACGGTATTTTTCACAGAGCTAGAACAAATAATTTCACAATTTGTATGGAAATACAAAAAACCTCAAATAGCCAAAGCAATCTTGAGAAAGAAGAATGGAACTGGACGAATCAATCTGCCTGACTTCAGGCTCTACTACAAAGCCACAGTCATCAAGACAGTATGGTACTGGCACAAAGACAGAAATCTAGATCAATGGAACAAAACAGAAAGCCTAGAGATAAATCCACGCACCTATGGGCACCTTGTCTTTGACAAAGGAGGCAAGAATATACAATGGATTAAAGACAATCTCTTTAACAAGTGGTGCTGGGAAAACTGGTCAACCACTTGTAAAAGAATGAAACTAGAACACTTTCTAACACCATACACAAACATAAACTCAAAATGGATTAAAGATCTAAATGTAAGACCAGAAACTATAGAACTCCTAGAGGAGAACATAAGCAAAACACTCTCTGACATAAATCACAGCAGGATCCTCTATGACCCACCTCCCAGAATACTGGAAATGAAAGCAAAAATAAACAAATGGGACCTAATTAAACTTAAAAGCTTCTGCACAATGAAGGAAACTATAAGCAAGATGAAAAGATAGCCTTCAGAATGGGAGAAAATAATAGCAAATGAAGCAACTGACAAACAACTCATCTCAAAAATATACAAGCAACTCCTGCAGCTCAATTCCAGAAAAATAAACGACCCAATCAAAAAATGGGCCAAAGAACTAAATAGACATTTCTCCAAAGAAGACATACAGATGGCTAACAAACACATGAAAAGATGCTCAACATCACTCATTATCAGAGAAATGCAAATCAAAACCACAATGAGGTACCTTTTCATGCCAGTCATAATGGCTGCAATCCAAAAGTCTACAAGCAATAAAGGCTGGAGAGGGTGTGGAGAAAAGGGAATCCTCCTACACTGTTGGTGGGAATGCAAACTAGTACAGCCACTATGGAGAACAGTGGGGAGATTCCTTAAAAATCTGGAAATAGAACTACCTTATATAGACCCAGCAATCCCACTGCTGGGCATACACACTGAGGAAACCAGAATTGAAAGAGACACGTGTACCCCAATGTTCATTGCAGCACTGTTTATAATAGCCAGGACATGGAAGCAACCTAGATGTCCATCAGCAGATGAATGGATAAGAAAGCTATGTTACATATACACAATGGAATATTACGCAGCCATTAAAAAGAATATATTTGAATCAGTTCTAATGAGGTGGATGAAACTGGAGCCGATTATACAGAGTGAAGTAAGCCAGAAAGAAAAATACCAATACAGTATACTAATGCATATATATGGAATTTAGAAAGATGGTGACGATAACCCTGTACACGAGACAGCAAAAGAGAGACAGATATATAGAACAGTCTTTCGGACTCTGTGGGAGAGGGAGAGGGTGGGATGATTTGGGAGAATGGCATTGAAACATGTATAATATCATAAATGAAACGAATCGCCAGTCCAGGTTCAATGCATGATACTGGATGCTTGGGGCTGGTGCACTGGGACGACCCAGAGGGATTGTATGGGGAGGGAGGAGGGAGGAGGGGTTCAGGATGGGAAACACGTATATTCCTGTGGCAGATTCATGTTGACGTATGGCAAAACCAATACAATATTGTAAAGTAATTGACCTCTAATTAAAATAAATAAATTTATATTAAAAAATTTTTATTTGCACACAGGATAATAAAAAAAGAAAAGAAATTATCCAGAATGAGAGAGAGTGAGCAAAAGAGCAAGAGAATGAATATGCAAAAGATGTTAAGAATCCAGGAAGACTAACATAAAATTTAATAGAAGTCTAGGTAGAAAGAACAGAGAAAATGAGAGAATAGAGGACTGACAGACAATATCTGAGAAAAGTAGAAAAGACTGAAATGTTGACCAAAATTATGGAGAAACATGAATATTTAGATTCAGGAAACAAATTAAGGTCCAAGATGGAGAAATTAAATTCATACCTAGACAAACAGTGGTGAAAATGTTGAAAAAATTTAAAAGCAATTAAAGATAAAAGATTACCTACAAAAGAACACTCATCTGTACACTGGCAGATCTGTGATCATCTGCAATATAAGTCAGAAATCAGTGGAAAAAATTACCAGAATATACAACTGAACTATGCCCTATGATTTAAAAAGTAAATTCTTTTTGAGAAGGAAAAAAGGTGAGTCATCTCTTTTCCTGTCTAAGATTGCTTAGCAGTAATTCTGTAAATCAGAAGAAAAGCCTGGCAGCTGAAAACTGAACCCAGCAATTGAAACAAATGTTAAATCACAAGTATTTTCCACTAATTAAGGCTATGAAGAAATGTGGTTGGGTTAATGGACAAGTGGAAAAAACTTACTGAAGAAACAGCATATGATATCCAAGTACAATGCCAGACGCTGGGGTCAACTATCCTAGATTTTGACTATTTAGACAAGAGACGCAATAGTGGTCAGCAGTGTTTAATTTATATAAGGTTCTAATGTACTGACTTGTAGAGGCTGTCAATAATCTTAATGCGTAATAGTTTGTATATAATAAAACAAAGCTATCAATGTATTTCAAATAGTTTGATTAAATTTTCAGGGCTATTCTTTCTCATCAATGACAATTTTTTTTAAACTACAAAAGTAAATTCTGTGTGCTGCAGAAAATTTTAAAGATATAAGCTGCAAGAAAAAAATATTTGTATTTCCTTTAATCTTACCAAAGAAGACATTTATTGGTTTTTTAGAATATTTCAAGTATACCTTATTTTATTATTTTTTAATTAAATTTTTTATTTATTTTTTATTTTTCAGCTCTTGTGAGTCTTCCCTGTTCTGTGGGCTTTTCCCTAGTTGCAGTGCATGGGCTCCTCATTACAGTGGCTTCACTTGCTGCAGAGCACACGACACATGGGCTTCAGGAGTTGTGGCACCTGAGCTCAGTAGTTGTGGCTCCAGGGCTCAAGAGCACAAGCTCACCAGTTGCGGTGCAGGGGCTTAGTTGCTCCTCGGTATCTGGGATCTTCCCAGATCAGGGGTAGAACCTGTGTCTCCTGCATTGACAGGCAGATTCTTTACCACTGAGACACTAAGGAAGCCCTAATTAAAATTTTCATTCTGAGAGACTTATAGATTCACATGCAACTCTAGAAAATAATGCAGACAGATACTGAGAACCTTCCATCCAGTTTCCCCTAACATTAACATCTTGCAAAACTATAATACAAAACATAGCTAGGATGTTTACAATAATACAGTCAAAACACAAATGTTTCCTTCACCACAAGAATCTTTCATATGGCCCTTTCAAGATGATTAAACCTCAATATTCCCAAGTTTTATACTTAATAGGAAAACCATCATAGAGTACCTTACTATAACATAAGCTTAATTCTACTATGGATTATTTTCAATCTCTCACACTGTCTCTAAACTTTGGACATCTCACTTATTCCTCAACATCAACAATATAAATGGTTTCTTCTATATTTGTGAGTAACTGATCAGTCACTTTCTCCCTTGTTACAAGGGGGAGAAGGATCTATAATAAGCATAAAAATACTAAGTGATAAGCATAAAAATAGCTAACATTCACTCTACAATTTCCATGTGCCAGACAATATGCTATTCATTTAGCAAGTATTAAATACTTTGATTCTTACAACACATCCATGAGGTAGATACTATTAAATTCCCCATTATGTAGATGAGGAAACTAAGGCTCAAGGATATTAGGTAACTTGACCAAGGCACACATAGTTTAACAGTGGCATTAGTTAGTTAGTTCAGTCGCTCAGTCGTGTCCGACTCTTTGCAACTCCATGAATCGCAGCACACCAGGCCTCCCTGTCCATCACCATCTCCCGGAGTTCACTCAGACTCATGTTCATCGAGTCCTTGGTGCCATCCAGCCATCTCATCCTCGGTCGTCCCCTTCTCCTCCTGCCCCCAATCCCTCCCAGCGTCAGTGTCCAGGATCAAACCCATAAGGTCTACCTCTAGATTCTGAAAGTAGAGGTACTAGAGAAAAAGAAAAATAGGGTAGGCTCAGCAGAGAAGGGTGGAGGTTGTAAACAACATTAAATAGAACAGTCAGCATAAGAAAATGACACCTGACGATAAGAGAATTAGTCTCCGGGGAAGAGAAGTCCAGAGAGAAGACTTCTAAGACCCTAAGCTGGGGATGGCCTGGCATATTTGAAGAATGGCAAGGAGGCTGGTGAAGCTGAAGCAAAACGATCCAGTGGAACAATAGCAGTAGGTGAGGTGAAAGAGACAGGTATAGGAATGGAAGTCACTAAAAAGTTCAGGGATTTTTTTGAGGGATGGTGGTGTCTTTGTGGATTTTTTCTTTGTTTTTTAGTAACAACTTTACTCTAATACAATGCACATACCTTAAAGTTCACACTAATAAAGTATATAAGTCAGTGGTTAAATAATACATTCAGAACTGTGCTACCATCACCACAATCCAACTCTGGAGGATTTTCATCACTCCAAAAGAATCCCCATATCTTAGCAGCTGTTTCTCATTCCCCCTTTCCCCTTGCCTCTGGAAACCACTAATTCACTTCCTGTCTCTATGGAATTGCCTATTCTGGACATTTCATATGAAAAGAATCTTACAATATGTGACCTTCTGTAACTGGATTCTTCTGTTTGGCATAAGAGTTTCAAGGTTCAGCCACTCTGTAGCATACATATATCAGTACTTTGTTACATTTTGGGGCTGGATGATACCACATTTTGGTCTATTAATTTGGCACTGGGCTACACAAATGACAAATATGTTTGCTGATATATTATAAAGGATACAACTCAGGAATAACCAAATGGAAAAGATACATAGGGAAAGGTATTGACAGGTGGTGGTGGTAATGAGGGTTTGCTGAAGTGCTGAATAAAGTTTCCACACCCTCTCAAGGCATACCACCTCCCAGGCCCTCAACATGTTCACCAATTGAGCTCTCTGAACCCGACTGATTAGGAGTTTGTATGAAGGTTTCATTGCATAGACATGATTAGTTCAATTATTGCTCATTGGTGAGTGAATTCAGTCTATAGTTCCCTTCTCCTCTGAAGCGCGGATAGGGGACTGAAAGGTCCAACCCTCTTACTCTGGCTTGATTTTTCTAGCCCTGAATCTGAAGCTATCTAGAAGCCTCAGTCAGGAGTCATCTCATTAGCATACAAAAGACAATCATCTCTCAGGAGATTTCGAGGGTTTTAGCAGCTCCGTGCCAAGAAGAAAGTGGGGCCAGCAAGGACCGAATATATTTATTATACCACAATGTACTGTGCTGTGCTAAGTCACTTCAGTCATGTCCGACTCTTTGCAACCCCATGAACTGACTATTGCCCATCAGGTTCCTCTGTCCATGGGATTCTCCAGGCAAGAATAATGGAGTGGGTTGCCATTTCCTTCTCCAGGGATCTTCCCAACCCAGTGATCCAACCAGCATCTCTTGTCTCCTGCACTGGCAAGTGTGTTCTTTACCGCTAGCACCACCTGGAAACTAAAATTTTACAATGTACTAATTATGCAGCTAAATTCTGACATTTTTCCCTCTGATTTCATCTAGTATTTTAATCCACCATCATTTCTCAAACATCTACACAATACCTGCCACCCTACTCCAGCTGGGAAGAGACACCTATTTTAAAAAACCCAAGAAACACCTCATAGATTGTCATTCTCTTGTATTACCTTGTCATTTTGTTGTTGTTCAGTCGCTCGGTCATGTCCAACTCTTTACAACCTCACGGACTGCAGCACGTCAGTCTTCCCTGTCCAACACCAACTCCCAGAGCTTGCTCAAACTCATCTTCATCGAAATGGTGATGCCATCCAACCATCTCATCCTCTGTCGTCCCTTTCTCCTTCTGCCTTCAATCTTTCCCAGCATCAGGGTCTTTTCAAATGAGCCAGTTCTTCGCATCAGGTGGCCAAAGGATTGCAGTTTCAGCATCAGCATCAATCCTTCCAATGAATATTCAGGGCTGATTTCCTTTAGGATTGACTGGTTTGATCTCTTTGCTGTCCAAGGGACTCTCAAGAGTTTTCTCCAGCACCACAATTTGAAAGCATCAATTCTTTGGTACTCAGCCTTCTTTATATCACTGAGAATTAAGAGTATTTCTTGCCATATCAGTAAACCAGGATGTCATAATCATCAGCAATTCTAATACACCAAATGTGAATTTCTGAGCCCCAAGGGAACCCAGGAAGTATAGTACCTGCTATCTGGGCAGCTTCCTGGGGTGAGCACTGAAGAAAAACTGGTCCCAGATAGCTGAGATGCACATGAAAGGAATGATTTCAGTGAGCCTACATTCTTGCATCTTCTCATACACAGAAAAGCACTAAATTCCTTAATTTGAGATATCTGGTTTTCTTTAATTCACAAAAATACTTCTGATGTTTAGATTACTTGCCCTTTGTTGCAAACATCTATATATCCTGACTCTTCCCCCTACTTCCTCGGAGCAATTCTCTCAGTTACTTGAGATACTGTCTCCCGGGCTTGAAGTCCTAAAAAATCCCCACCGAATAAAACATAACTCTCAATGTCTGCATTGTGACTATTTTTTTTAGTGGACATCACCAGGGCATCGTCTGCCCCAAGTTGCATAATGGTGCATCCTTGGCTAATTTCAAGATAGCACTAGCTATTGTTAGTACCATTTGAAAAAGAGCAAGTTCCCTACATCTAGGGCTAAAAATAATGGTAGGCCATCTACCTCTTAATGTTCTAAAATCTTGACTAGAAGATAAACAAGCCTAAATGTAGGAGTATGGCCAAGACACCATGTAATGGCTACAAACAAATTAAGATGTGACAACAACTGCCTAGAAATCTAAAAGTATCTGAGGCAACTGCTGTTAAAAGATAAGATTTTAAAGACCACAGGGTTGTCAATAAAAAATTCAAATCAGCCAGAAAAAAGTCAATAAAACCATCATCAAAAGTAGACAAAAGCAAGAAATAGGACTCAAAAAGAAGCCAAGTGTCATTTAGGAAGCAATTATCTGATAACACAAAACTCAGAGTCCTTTTGGACCTAACCTTCATGTACATATTAAATATCAGTTAACTGATAAGGTTTGGTGAATTATATTTGCCAAAGGTTATTTGTATTTCAAAAAGGAATTAACTTCTAAAACAATGGAGTGCTTTAATTCATTCAACAAATATTTGCTGAGCACCTACTCTGGGATATGATGGTGAGCACAACAGAAACCTTTCCTGGAGTCAAGGAGTTTTGGAGCAAGCAGTAAAGCCAAATATCAAACAACTAACTTTTGCACAATTGCAAACTGAGGTAAATAAGTGTCCCAAAGAGAATGAAAATCATTCTGTGAGCACTTATACCAAAGACTCTAATCAAGGAAGTAATCTGGAGCAAATAACCATTTAACTGAGATCCGAAGGATGAGCTGGGTTGAATGATCTGAGCCTTAAAGTGAAACAAGATTTTTACCAGAGTTTGTGTGTTAATTTGCTAGGGTTGCCGTAACAAAGTATCACAGACTAGATGGCATAAACAACAGGAATGTATTGGCTCACAGTTCTAAAAAACTAGAAGTCAAGGTGTCTGTAACATTGGTTCCTCCTGAGAGTGATGAGGCAGACTCTGTTCCATTCCTCTCCCCCAGATTACAGCAGTTTGCTGGCAATCTTTGGTGTCCCTTGGCTTGGTTTCTGCTTCATCTTCATATGGCATCCTCCTTATGTCCATATCTGTGTCTAAATTTCCCTTTTTTATAAAGACATCAGTCATATTAAATTAGGGCTTCACCCTAATCCTCACCTTAATTAATTACATCTGCAATGACCCTATTTCCAAACAAGGTCACACTTTGAGGTACCAGAGGCTAAGACTTCAACATATGTATTTTGCAGATATAAAATTCAATCCACAACAGTTGGGAAAGATACAATGTGAACAAAGAGGGGTCTCAAATTCACCTCCTGACTTCAAATGAGTTGCTAATGAGAATAAAAATTGTCATATCAGAGACCTTCAGGAAATTCCATGTCCTCAAGAGAGAGGTGGATTACATTTATACTCTTCAAGAAGGAAGCAGAAACTAAAAAGAAATTGAGCCTACGTAGCATTAGCTGATTACAGAGTAGGAATATTAGGGACACAGTGGAAAGTTTGGGAGGTGGGAGAGATTTGGGTTAAGGACAAGAGATTATAGAGCATTATGAGCATGAAGGGTAGAGAGAGGAAATTGGTCAGGAATGCTTACTTACACTGAGGTTTCTGACTGATGAAAACAGGAATAAGAAGCAAAGGTGGCTTTAATCCCAAATGCCTTTTTGAGAAAGGCCTAAAGACCTCCCAGTGTAGAGCAATATCAGGCTCAATGAGCATAGTCCATTCTCCTGGACAGAACTAGGATCAAATTCTGGCTCTACCATTCACTGGATATATATGGTTGGGCCAGGGTCAGCACCTCTCTAAGCCTTTGTTTCCTCATTTATAAGATGGGGCTTCCTTCATGACTCGGTGGTAAAAAATCTGCCTGCCAATGCAAGAGACAGGAGACGTAAGTTCAATCCCTGAGTAAGATGCCCTGGAGAAGAAAAAGGCAACCCACTCCATAATTCCTGCCTGGGAAAGCCCCATGAACAGAGGAGCCTGGTGGGCTACAGTCCATGGGGTCACAAAAAAGTTGGAAAAATTGAATGACTGAGCATACATGCATAAACATATGTATGTATATATATATATATACATACATGCACATACATGTATATATATACCTATATATATATAAAACATCAGAACATCTAAATATATAAAGCAAACATTGAGAGTTTGAAGGGAGAAATAAGCAATACAAGACAAGATAATAACAGTAAAAGACTCCATTCTCAATAATAGAGAGAACATTCAGACAGAAGATCAAAAAGGTTTAGGACTTGAACAAAACTATAGACTAAATGGACCTAAGAGACATAAAGAACATTCCACACTGTATCAATAGAATACACATTCTTCTCAAGTGCACATGGAACATTCTCCAGGAAGCTCATATTTAGGTCACAAAACATGTTTTAAGAAGTTTAAGAAGACTGAAATTATACCAAGTATCTTTTCTGCCCACAATGGAATGAAACTAGCAGTCAACAGTAGATGATAAATGGGAAAATTAACAAATGTGGAAATTAAGCAATAATAATCCTGAACAACTAGGTTTAAAGGAAATTGTAATATACCTTGTGATAAACAAAAACACAACGTATCAAAATACATGAGGTACAACAAAATATTCAGAAGATCAGTCCTGAATATTTATTGAGAGCACTGATGTTGAAGCTGAAGCTCCAACACTTTGGCCACTTGATGGAAAGAGTCAACTCACTGGAAAAGACTGATGCTAGGAAAGATTGAAGGCAGCAAGAGAAGGGGATGAAAGAGGATGAGATGGTTGGATGCTCGATGGGCATGAGTTTGAGTAAGCTGCAGGAGTTGGTGATGGGCAGGGAAGCCTGGCGTGCTGCAGTCCATGGGGTTGCAGAGTCAGATGACTGAGCAACTGAACTGACTGACAACAAAAGCAGTACAAAGAGGGAAGTTTGTTGACATAAATGCTTATATTAAAAAAGAAAAAAAACCTCAAACAACCTAACTTTATACACCAGGAAGCTATAAAAAGAAGAATAAATTAAGCCTAAAGTTATCAAAATTATGGGAATAAAAAAGATTAAAACATAAGCGAAAGAGAGAACAGATTAACAATGTGAAGAAAACAACAAAACTAAGAGGTGATATCATGAAAAGATAAACAAAATTGACAAACTCTTAGATGACCTAGGAAAAAAATAGAGATGACAAAATAAAAACATAAATGCCAATCTGTCTCAAACTCTTCCCAAAACTCAAAGAGAAGTATACATATCCAAATTCATTTACAAGGTCAGTGCCACCCTGATACCAAAGCCAGGTACCAGAATTACCCTGACAACAAACAAGAAAAGAAAACTACAGACCAATATCCCAGATGAATACAGATACAAAAATCCTAAACAAAATACCAGCAAACCAAATTAAACAGCTGTTCAAAAGGATCATGAATCACAACCAAGTGGGATGCAAGGATGGTTCAACATATACAAATCAACATGTCACACCATAAGGCCAGAATATAGAATAAAAATTATAGAATCATCTCAATAGATACACAAAAAGCATTTGACAGGAAAAAAAATCTTAATATGAGGAAATTACCTCAACATAGCAGAAGCCATATATGATAAGCACACAGGTAACATCACACTAAATGGTAAAAAAATGGAAAGCTTTTCCTCTAATATGAGTAACAGATAAAGATGGCTGCTATGCTACTTCTATTTAACATAGTACTAGAAGTTAGAGGTAGAGCACTTTAGGCAAGAGAAAGAAAGAAAAGGCATCCAAATTGGAAAATAAGATCTAAAATTATCCATGTTTGCAAATGACATGATCATATATATATACATATATACAGAAAATCCTAAAGATGCCACCATAAAGGTGTTAAAACTAATAAATTTGGTAAAGTTGCAGGATACAAAATCAATAAACAAAAATCAGTTGCATTTCTATATACTAACAGTGAACAATCTGAAAAGAAAATTAAAGAAACAATCTCATTCACAATAGCATAAAAACATATTTAGGAATTTAGGAATATACATATAAATATAAATATACATATTTAGTATATTTAGGGATAAATTTAAACAAGGAGTTAAAAGACTTGCACACTATAAAAACTATAAGACACTGATAAAGACACAAACAAATGGAAAGATATTCATGTCCATGAACTGAAGAATTAATGTTGTTAAAATGTCCATACAACCCAAAGTGATCTACAGATTCTATGTAACCGCTACCAAAATTCTAATGGTATTTTTCACAGAAGTAGAAAAAACAATCCTAAAAGTCATATGGAAACACTGAAGGACATGAATAGAAAAAGCAATCTTGCAAAGCTGAAAACACCCCACTTCCTGATTTCAAAATATACTACAGAGCTACAGAAGTTAAAACAGTACTGTGCCTGCATAAAGACAGATCTAACCAATGGAACAGATTAAAGAGCCCAGAAATAAACATATGCATATATGGTCAACCTGATCTTTAACGAAAGTGCCAAGAATACGCAATATGGAAAGGACAATTTCCCCAACAAATGGTGTTAAGAAAACTGGATATTCACATGGAAAAGAATGAAACCTTACCCTTGTTTTATACCATATACACAAATCAACTCAAAATGGATTAACATTTAAAGAAGAGATAAGAAAGTGTAAAACTCCTAAAAGAAACTGTAGGGGAAAAGCTTGGTGACACTGGTCTTGACAATGATTTTTTTTGTATATGACAACAATACCTCAGGCAAGAAAAGCAAAACAGTTAACTGGGACTACATCAAACTAAAAAGCCTCTCTATAGCAACAGAAACAAGAAAGTGAAAAGGTAATTAGTGGACTCAGAGAAAACATTTGCAAACTATATAATTTATATATATATACACACACAGAACTCCTAAAAGATGATGCTGTGAAAGTGCTGCACTCAATATGCCAGCAAATTTGGAAAACTCAGCAGTGGCCAAAGGACTGGAAAAGGTCAGTTTTCATTCCAATCCCAAAGGCAGTGCCAAAGAATGTTCAAACTACCACACAATTGCACTCATCTCACACACTAGCAAAGTAATACTCAAAATTCTCCAAGCCAGGCTTCAATAGTATGTGAACTGTGAACTTTCAGATGTTCCAAGCTGAATTTAGAAAAGGCAGAGGAACCAGAGATCAAATTGCCAACATCCACTGGATCATAGGAAAAGCAAGAGAATTCCAGAAAAACATTTACTTCTGCTTCATTGACTATGCTGAAGTCTTTGACCGTGCAGATCACAACAACTGTGCAAAATTCTTAAAAGAGATGGGAATACCAGACCACCCTATCTGCCTCCTAAGAAATCTGTATGCAGGTCAAGAAGCAACAGTTAGAATCAGACATCGAACAATAGACTGGTTCCAAATTGGGAAAGGAGTATGTCAAGGCTGTATATTGTCACTCTGCTTGTTTAGTTTATATGCAGAGTATATCATGCGAAACGATGGACTGGAAGAAACACAAGCTGGAACCAAGATTGCCGGGAGAACTATCAATCACCTCAGATATGCAGATGATACCACCCTTATGGCAGAAAGTGAAGAGGAACTAAAGAGCCTCTTAATGAAAGTGAAAGAGGAGAGTGAAAAAGTTGGCTTAAAACTCAACATTCAAAGAACTAAGATCATGGTATCTGGTCCTATCACTTCATGGCAAATAGATGGGGAAACATTAGAAATAGTGACAGACTTTATTTTCCTGGGCTTCAAAATCACTGCAGATGGTGACTGCAGCCATGAAATTAAAAGATGCTTGCTCCTTGGAAGAAAAGCTATGGCCAACCTATATAGCATATTAAAAAGCAGAGACATTACTTTGCCGACAAAAGTCCATCTAGTCAAAGATACAGCTTTTCCAGTAGTCATGATGTTAAGAGTTAGACCATAAAGAGAGCTGAGCACTGAAGAATTGATGCTCTTCAACTGTGATGTTGGAGAAGACTCTTGAGAGTCCCTTGGACTGCAAAGAGATCCAACCAGTCAATCCTAAGGGAACTGAATATTCAGTCCTGAATATTCATTGGAAGGACTGATGCTGAAGCTAAAGCACCAATACTTTGGCTACCTGATGTGAAGAACTCACTCACTGGAAAAGATCCTGATGCTGGGAAAGACTGAAGGCAGGAGGAGAAAGGGGTGACAGAGGATGAGATGGTTGGATGGCATCATTGGCTCAATGGAAATGAGCTTGAGCAAGCTCCTGGAGTTGGTGATGGACAGGGTAGCCTGGTGTGCTGCAGTCCATGGGGTCACAAAGAGTCAGACACGACTGAGCAACTGAACTGAACTGAGAACTCTATAGCCAAATACCAAAATCTGATTTTAAAATGAGCTAAGGACCTGAATAGGCATTTATCCAAAGAAGATATATAAATGTCTATCAGGTACATGAAAAAATGTTCCACAGTCTATAAATGTAAAGGAAATACAAATCAAAGCCACAATGAAATATCGTCTCATACCTGTAAGGATGGTTATTATTAAAAAAAAAAAAGATCACAAGAGTTGGTGAGGATGTGGAAAAACTGGAACCTTTGTGCACTGTTGGTAGAAATACAAAACAGTATAGCCACTATGGTAAACCGTATAAAGGTTCTTAAAAAAAAATAGAACTATCATATGACCAAGCAATCCCACTTTTAGGTATTTATCCAAAAGAACTGAAACCAAGATCTCAAAGAAATATTAGCACTTCCATGTTCATTACACCACCATTCATGATAGCCAAGGTGTGAAAACAACATAAATGTCTATCAACAGATGAATGAAGAAACAATACTATACACATACAATGGATTATTATTTAGCCTTTAAAAAGGAAGCTCTGCAATATGCAACAACATGGATGAACTTTGAAGATTTTATGCTAACTGAAATAAACCAGTCGCAGAAAGATAAGCATTACATGACTTCACTTATATAAGGTATCTAAAATCATCAAAATCTTAGAATCAAAATGTGCAATGGTGGTTGCCAAGGGGCAGAGGGGTGGTATGAATGATTAATCAACAGGCATAAAGTTTTAGTTAAGCAAGATGAATAAAGTTCTAAAGATCTGTTATACAATATACTGTTATCTATCCTATAGTTAACAAGACTGTTTTGGACACTTAAAAATTATTAAGAGGATAAATCTCATGCTAAGTGCTCATTCTAAAAGTTAAATTTTAAAAAAGAACTCTGAAATGGGTCTGACTGGGTTAAATCAAATCATTTTTGAGGCTCTGAGGGATAATTTGTTTCTTACTTTTTCTACTCTCTAGAGGCTACCCACATTCCTAGGCTTACTGCCCTCTCTCTTTCATCTTCAGAGCCATCAACATCAGCCTAAGACTCCCACTGCTAACTCTGGCTCTTTGCTATGCCTCTCGCTCCCATTTATATAATTACATTGGGACCATCTGGATAATCTCCCCATACATGGGAGAGTGACTAATGTCCTCCAAAGATATCCAAGTCTGAATTCCTGGAACCTATGATTACTGCCATATGGAAAGAGGGACTTCTGCATATGTAATTAAATTAAGGATTTTGAAAGAGGGAAATTATCCTAGATTATCTGGGTGAACTGTAATTATAAGTGTTCTTATAAGAGGGAGATTGAAGGAGATTTTATGAAAGAGATATGACAGAAGCAGAGATTGGAGAGATTTATGCTTCCAAGATAGAGGAAGGGGCCCCTATCCACGGAATACAAGTGTCCACTAGAAAACAAGAAAAGGGAATTTCCATTCAGAGACTCCAGGAAAAAATTAGCCATACAAACATTTTTATTTTAGCCCAGTGAAACTGATTTTGGCCTTCTGAAATTCAAAACTGTAAGAAAATAAACATGTATTGTTTTAAGCTACTAAATTTTAGTAACAATAGGAAACTATTGTTACTAAATCATCTAGACCATCTCAAGGTCTGCTGATTACCAACCTTAATTCCACCCGAAACCTTCATTTCATTTGCCTTGTAACTTAACATACTCAGTTTCCAGGGATTAGAACATGGACATCTTGGGGGAAGGGCATTATAATGCCTATACCACAATTTCACATAAAGGGAAAATAAAGTACAGGTCAACAAAATAAGTAAATGTCAAGTATTAACAGCAAATGTAGGAGAATGTATTCACAATCTTGGGTGTGTCAAAGGTCTTAAGACAACAATATTGTTAAGACTGCTTTTTTAAAAACTGATACCTTTATTTCCATTAAAGTTTTAAAACTCTGTAATCTAACTTACATAAAGCAAAAGCACAAGCAACAAGCTGGCATAAAACATTTGCAGCATATATAACCAAGGATAGGACTTCCCTGGTGGCTCAGATGGTAAAAGCATCTGCCTAAAATGCAGGAGACCCGGGTTTGATTCCTGGGTCGGGAAGATCCCCCTGGAGAAGAAAATGGCAACCCACTCCAGTACTCTTACCTCGAAAATCCCAAGGACAGAGGAGCCTGGTAGGCTACAGTCCACGGACTCGCAAAGAGTTGGTCCAAAGGGTCAGATACAACTGAGTGACTTCACTTTCACCAAGGATTAGTAGCCCATTTTATACTAGTAAAAATAGAAAATGACTTAAGTGTCTATCAGTAAGGGAATGATTAAATGGTGCATTTACCCATACAATAGAAAGTCAGTTGCACAGTCCTGTCCAACTCTTTATGATTCCATGGACTGCAGCCTGTCCCACTCCTCTGTCCATGGAATTCTCCAGGCACAAGAACTGGAGTGGGTTGCCATTTCCTCTCCAGGGGATCTGCCCGACCGGGGGATCGAATCCAGGTGTCCCACATTGCAGGCAGATTCTTTTATCAGCTGAGCCACAAGGAAAGCATACGATAGGCTACCTACAACAATTTAAAAGAATAAGCAAGAATTTGTCTGATTCTTTGCAAAAATCTCATTGATATTTTAGATAGTAACAGAACAGTATGTACTGTATAAAGCTATTTTTAGGGGGGAAACAATATGCACCAAACAAAACCATAAATCATAAAGTATTGTCCCCACTTTTATGAAGATATCAGCAGTTACCTCTGGGCAGAAGAGCAGCAGCAACGTGAAACATTAATTTTGTTCTATATTATTTGAAGGCAGTCACACTCATGTATAAACTGCATAATATTTTTTAAAGCACAACTTTGTCTTGTTCATCATTGTATCCAAGCAGCCAGCACAGTGATGTTTGTTTAGTGAATGAAATCCAAGGGGATGAGATTTACTGCTAATGATAAATCCTGAGCTGGTGAGAATATGCCTGAACTATGCCTAAATTCTTTCTGCTTCAAGCCCAGCTTGGTCTTCATTTGGAAACTGCTTTGGGGAAACTGGAAGTCTGAGCCAAAAGTGAGTGAGTGAATATGCATGTGTGTGTGCTTTAGTATGTATAATAATTTATATTCTTTATGCTTCCAGACAACAACTCTGCAAAGCAGTCATCCTCATACCCATTTTACAAATAAGGAAACTAAGGCTTAGATAAGAGACTAACTGAAATGACTTACCCTAAGGTTTTCTTTGTTCTCTTCCTGTAAATGCAATTTTGACAGTAACAGAATTCTTACAAAACAGAATGTGGTGAGTTCAACAAAAATACTTCCTTCTACCAGTACTTTATTTACTTTACTAGGTGTTTGTTTTACTTGTATTAGATAGTTCATACCCTTATTTTTTAAACTGGCAGTAAACTGTATTCAGTACAAAGTAAATCTCCCTCCACACAGCCTGTAGTCATCTACCTCCCCCCTCGGGACAACAGTCAGCAACTTTTTCTGTGTCTTTTCAGAAATATTCCATGTATATACAAGCACACACACAAATATACCTAAAATCTAATTTGAAGTATTTTACACACATAGTTCTGTACTTTTCTTATTTCACTCAACAATGTACCTTAGAAATCATTTCATATTTGCTAGGTCTGCTACATTCTGGTTAATAGCTGTACATTACTAATTTTAGGGAAAACTCAAAATTTAATTAATCCCTCATTTATGGCAACTGCGGTTGTTTAATATCTTCTGTTATTACAAAGCTACAGTGGCTATTGCTATACATAGGCCATTTTGCACATGTGTAAATGTATCTGCAGAATAATTTCTAGAGGAGCAATTGCTGAATACAAACGATGCCCCTTAACTTCTTCATGGATACTGATAATTTTCCTCTGTAGATGTTATATAATTTTACTGCCCCCCCCCCACTGTTTATTTATACTCCTCTGCCAATACTTGGTAATATTTTCTTTTTTTCTTTATTTTTTTTCCTCAAGTTAATACATCTAATCTCAACATTCTAAACTCTTGTTACCTAGAATCGGAAGCAGTTTCAATTTGTGAGGATTCTCATACAGCACTTATATATGAGAAGGGTGGATCAGATGGCCTTTAAGGTTGATTTCAACTCTCAGTTCTATAAATTTATAAATAGGCATGTCCAAAGTGATAGTTGAATTCCTTGATAACCACGGTAGCAAATACTAATAGGATTCTGGGATGGAAACTGGAACATATTCCACAAAGCAATGACTTATTTTCTTTTTTAAAAATTAATTTATTTTTTAATTGAAGGAAACTTGCTTTACAGAATTTTGTTTTCTGTCATACGTAGTGTTTTCTTATACAAGGAAAAGGAAAAAAAAAGAAAAAATTTATTTCATTTGCATTTGGCACCCAAAGGTAGCTCTTTCAACCTTGCCCAGGGGCAAGTTGCAGTTCCATCAAACCTCCATTTCCTACAATGGTACTACTTATCAACTGAGACTGTGAAACCTTTACACGTGATTGATCTACTTCATATAGGGCTGGGCATGGAAATTATTAATTCTGCTCTTCCATTTGAAAGATAACTCTCCTTTCAAGGTGATCAACCCCTCACTACCCTGGGTCACTTTCTGATTGAACTCTCCAGAAACATCCACCTTTGGTTCTAGGATGGACCCACTGCCCCTTCCTGGCAAGTATTTACATCAGGTAATTTTTTCTGGCAAAAAAAATTGCCATCTCTCTCCTCCCTTCTTTCATCAATCTCATCTCAATGGTCCTTGCTGCTGCTGCTAAGTCGCGTCAGTCGTGTCCGACTCTGTTCGACCCCATAGACGACAGCCCACCAGGCTCCGCCGTCCCTGGGATTCTCCAGGCCAGAACACGGGAGGCAGTTGCCATTTCCTTCTCCAATGAATGAAAGTGAAAGTGAAGTAGCTTAGTCATGTCTGACTCTTCGAGACCCCATGGACTGCAGCCTACCCGGCTCCTCCGTCCATGGGATTTTCCAGGCAAGAGTACTAGAGTGGGTTGCCATTGACTTCTCCCCAATGGTCCTTAGGAAAACATTTTATTTCATTATTATTTCAGTTCAGTTCAGTTCAGTCACTCAGTCGTGTTCGACTCTTTCCAACCCCATAAACTGCAGCATGCCAGGCCTCCCTGTCCATCACCAACTCCCAGAGTTTACTCAAACTCATGTCCACTGAGTCAGTGATGCCATCCAACCATCTCATCCTCTGTTGTCCCCTTCTCCTCCTGCCCTCAATCTTTCCCAGCTTCAGGGTCTTTTCAAATGAGTCAGCTCTTCGCATCAGGTGGCCAAAGTATTGGAGCTTCAGCTTCGACATGAGTCCTTCCAATGAACAGCCAGGACTGATCTCCTTTAGGATGGACTGGTTGGATCTCCTTGCAGTCCAAAGGACTCTCAAGAGTCTTCTCCAACACCACAGGTCAAAAGCATCAATTCTTCGGTGCTCAGCTTTCTTTATAGTCCAACTCTCACATCCATACGTGACTACTGGAAAAACCACAGCCTTGACTAGACGGACCTTTGTTGGCAAAGTAATGTCTCTGCTTTTGAATATGCTGGACTTCCCTGGTAATATGCTATCTAGGTTGGTCATAACTTTCCTTCCAAGGAGCAAGTGTCTTTTAATTTCATGGCTGCAATCACCATCTGCACTGATTTTGGAGCCCCCAAAAATAAAGTCTGACACTGTTTCCCCTCTTTCCCCATATATTTGCCATGAAATGATGGGACCAGATGCCATGATCTTAGTTTTCTGAATGTTGAGCTTTAAGCCAATTTTTTTACTCTCCTCTTTCACTTTCATCAAGAGGCTCTTTAGTTCTTCTTCACTTTCTGCCATAAGGGTGGTGTCATCTGCATATCTGAGGTGATTGATATTTCTCCTGGCAATCTTGATTCCAGCTTGTGCTTCCCCCAGCCCAGCATTTCTCATGATGTACTCTGCATATAAGTTAAATAAGCAGGGTGACAATATACAGCCTTGATGTACTCCTTTTCCTATTTGAACCAGTCTGTTGTTCCATGTCCAGTTCTAACTGCTGCTTCTTGAGCTGCATACAGGTTTCTCAAGAGGCAGGTCAGGTGGTCTGGTATTCCCATCTCCTTCAGAATTTTCCACAGTTTATTGTGATCCACACAGTCAAAGGCTTTGGCATAGTCAATAAAGCAGATGTTTTTCTGGAACTCTCTTGCTTTTTCAATGATCCAGCTGATGTTGGCAATTTGATCTCTGGCTCCTCTGCCTTTTCTAAAACCAGCTTGAACAACTGGAAGTTCATGGTTCACATATTGCTGAAGCCTGGCTTGGAGAATTTTGAGCATTACTTTACTAGCGTGTGAGATGAGTGCAATTGTGCAGTAGTTTGAGCATTCTTTGGCATTGCCTTTCTTTGGGATTGGAATGAAAACTGACCTTTTCCAGTCCTGTGGCTACTGCTGAGTTTTCCAAATTTGCTGACATATTGAGGGCAGCACTTTCATAGCATCATCTTTCAGGATTTGAAATAGCTCAACTGGAACTCCATCACCTCCACTAGCTTTGTTGGTAGTGATGCTTCCTAAGGCCCACTTGACTTTTCATTCCAGGATGTCTGGCTCTAGGTGAGTGATCACACCATCATGGTTATCTGGGTCGTGAAGATCTTTTTTGTACAGTTCTTCTGTATATTCTTGCCACCTCTTCTTAATATCTTCTGCTTCTATTAGGTCCATATCATTTCAATCCTTTATTGAGCCCATCTTTGCTTGAAATGTTCCTTGGTATCGCTAATTTTCTTGAAGAGGTGTCTAGTCTTTCACATCTATTGTTTTCCTCTATTTCTTTGCATTGATCACTGAGGAAGGTTTTCTCTCCTTGCTATTCTTTGGAACTCTGCATTCAAATGGGAATATCTTTCCTTTTCTCCTTTGTTTTTCGCTTCTCTTCTTTTCACAGCTATTTGTAAGGCCTCCTCAGACAGCCATTTTGCTTTTGCATTTCCTTTTCTTGGAGATGGTCTTCATTCCTGTCACCTGTACAATGTCACGAACCTCCATCCATAGTTCATCAGGAACTCTGTCTATCAGATCTGGTCCCTTAAATCTATTTCTCACTTCCACTGTATAGTCATTATTATTTAGCTTTGTGTAACCTAGTTTCCCCAGTTCCCCACCCACAAAGATAGACTCCTTGATTTCTAAGGCCTAATTTATTTCTTCTTACTATCGCGCCATTAAAACAAGTTTCCTCAGTTCCCCACCTACAAAGATAGACTCCTTGATTTCCAAGGCCAAATTTATTTCTTCTTACTACTGGGCCAATAGAAAATCTATTTATTCTTTCCTATACAAAGTTTGTGGAGAAGGAAATGACAATCCACTCCAGTATTCTTGCCCGGAAAACCCTATGAACAAAGGAGCTTGGTGGGCTACAGTGCACATGGTCACGACAAGTCGGACACAACTGAGCTTGCACACTCATACAAAGTTTGAAAATATGACAACTAAGAAAATCTTTTCATATGTCAAAATAGCTTTAAAATTATATAGCAACTAATGGTGACTTGGATGTTATCAAGTGGAAGGATCCTGAGATTTGCTTCCTAGATTGCCAACTTCAAATGTCATCTGCGACAACAGTTTTCTCACTTGAGTTATTAACAATAAGAATCACTTTATTATATAATTTATAATAAGGGTAACACTATTTCTCTCTCTCTCCTCCAATAAAGAAATAGTACTCTCAGTAACTTCTTCTGGGTAGAGTTAACATGTTGATTTGTTCTCTTATTCACTTAAGAAAAAAACAAAAAACTTTGGGGCAATCTTTACCGAATCAAGGATATTCGGCTTGACTGGAAACAGTTATGATTTCAGCCTGTTAAGAAGTTTGTATAACAGGAAAGATTTTCTCAGAAGGTAGACAGAATAGAATACTGGAAGATTTATGATCAACACCAGTACTTTATGTTTTATTTTTATCTGTCATTAGAGATGGTGAGTCCTGTAGTCCTATGGCTTGGCACAGTGCCTGACATACAAGAGGTATTCAATAATTATTTATTGCATAAATTAATGAACGAGAAGACTACTTACAGAGGCAGAACTCCTCACATTCTTCCCCTTCAAATCTCACATATCTTTTTTTTTTTTTTTAGTAAACTGGTAGGGTGTGGGGCAGGTACATTGTCCACCTGAATGGAAGCAGAGTTTAGGGAATGATTATTCGGTTTGCTCAGAAATACCTTAAAGATATAAATAAACAGAGAAGATAAATAACTTCAGGTAGCTGTATATGGGGCAGAAAACATAAATGTAGACTTGTTCCTCAACTATGATGCCTCAATAGAAACAATTCTCTAGGACCAAGCCATCTACAGACAGAACTGGGGCAACACTCAATTTAGTCCGCTATTTAAAGGAAAAGATTACTGAGAATTCAGAAAAGTTTAAGTTACTGTAAAACAATTCACTCAAAGAAAATTCAAATAGAAAAAAGCAGGAAAACCACACACACACACACATATGTATCTTTTTGTTTATTGCTTGACCATTATTGCTTAAGTTCCGCACATGAGTTCTGGGGGTAGGTGTTGCTTGCTCCTTGGAAGAAAAGTTATGACCAACCTAGAGAGCATATTAAAAAGCAGAGACATTACTTTGCCAACAAAGGTCCGTCTAGTCAAAGCTATGGTTTTACCAGTAGTCATGTATGGATGTGAGAGTTGGACTATAAAGAAAACTGAGCCCCAAAGAATTGATGCTTTTGAACTGTGGAGTTGGAGAGGATTCCTGAGAGTCCCTTGAACTACAAGGAGATCCAACCAGTCCATCCTAAAGGAAATCAGTCCTGAATATTCATTAGAAGGACTGATGGGGAAGCTGAAACTCCCTCCAATCCTTTGCGCACCTGATGTAAAGAACTGACTCATTTGAAAAGACCCTGATGCTGGGAAAGATTGAAGGTAGGAGGAGAAGGGGACGACAGAGGATGAGATAGTTGGATGGCTTCACCGACCCAATGGACATGAGTTTGAGTAAACTCCAAGAGTTAGCGACAGACAGGGAGGCCTGGCGTCCATGGGGTCGCAAAGAGTCGGACACGACTGAGCGACTGAACTGAGCTGAACTGGGGCCCTCCCACCGGCTGCCAGGGCCATGCAGGCACCTGGGAGACGCGGCCGAGCCCAGGGTGCTCTGCTCTCCGCGAGCCTGGGACTCTCGGTCCGCCGCACCCTGCGGGCTTCCCACTGACGCTAGAAACGCCCCAGTCCGGCAGTACCTTTTTTTCTTTCCTCCACGGCCGGATGACCCCGAAGTTTCGTCCGTTATTACCGTTATTACCGGGAAATCCCCTCCGAGCTCCGGTCCCGCGGCCTCCAGCCAGCCAACGGGAAGGGGCCCACGGTCTAGTTAAAAACCTCTCCCTTTCCTCTTCCTCGTTCCCTTTCTCTCACCTTCCTTCTCGCTCTCTTTCGTTTGTTTCTTTAATCAGAGCAAGCCGCCGACTTTTTCGGGCCGCTTGCACGAGGCCGCCGCCCAGCCCCGCGTTTCACTTCCCAATGGCGCTGGCGGCACTGGCTGCCGGGCGGCGCTGTGAGTGCTCGGGAGACGCGCACGTGCACGCTCCGCTCCGCTCGGCGAGCGCAGGTTCCGTAAAGGGCCCGAGACCCGCTCCTGTTGGCCCGAGCCTCTTCGGGGCCTTCAGCTGAGCGCTGTGAGGCGCTCGGGAATCGTGGAGAACAGGGTGTGCCTGCTTGTGTGTGTGTGTGTGAGAGAGAGAAAGAGAGAGAGAGAGAGAGTTGAGGAAAGAAGAGCCTCCTTTTACAGTGCAAAAAAGAGGAAGGCGAGCGGGTGGAGAAAATTTTGGAAGGGGCTAGGTGAATGTTCCTGCAGTAGAAAATGGCAACCCACTCCAAGATGCTTGCCTGGAAAATTCCATCGACAGACGAACCTGGCGGGCTACAGTCCATGGGGTCGCAAAGAGTGGGACACGACTGAGTTCGCAGATACAGCTGGGTGTTAGAGCTAGACGGGGCTTCAGAGACGTGGTGGGGGACAGAAAGTGGGAAGGTGGGGAGGGGAAGACTGAGTCCCAGTCGCATAGGATGTGTAGAGAACGAAACCTGGCACATCAGAGTCATTTTGCCATTCGGCTGGAAAGCAAAAAAAAAAAAAGGGCTATCAGTGGAAATGGCAGACTAGGAAGCTCCATGGGCCGTCCCGACACAGAAACACCAAAATGGTGTCAGAAATGACTTTATGGGAGCTCTGAGAAATAGTTGATCATTTGTAGCATTCGAGTGAATCCTCAATCAAGAAAAAGATGATTTAAACACAGCATAATGGAGACATTACTAGCGATTTTAAGGGAATAAAAAAGATTATGAGTAAACTATGAACAATGTACACTAACAAATTAGGTAAGCTAGATAAAATGGACGTGTTCTTAGAAACATGATTCAGACCATCAAACCTGATTCGAGAAAAAAAAAAAAAAAGAAATCTGAACAGCCTTATAACCAGAGATTGAATCAGTAGTTTTAAAAAAAACAAACACCAATTTCTGATGAAGAAAAGTCCAGGACCCGATCAGTGGTTCACTAGTGAATTGTATGAACTGCTTAAAGAACAATTAATACCAATCCTTTTCAAACTCTTCTAAGAATAGAAAAACAGTCAACACTTCTTCACTCATTTGATGGGACCAATATTATGCGATACCGAAACCAGAGACATCACAAGAGAAAAAAACTGCAGACCAATATCCCCTAATGATGCTGAAGCTGAAACTCCAGTACTTTGGACACCTCATGCAAAGAGTTGACTCATTGGAAAAGACTGATGCTGGGAGGGATTGGGGGCAGGAGGAGAAGGGGACGACAGAGGATGAGATGGCTGGATGGCATCACTGACTCAATGGACGTGAACCTGAGTGAACTCCGGGAGTTGGTGATGGACAGGGAGGCCTGGCGTGCTGCGATTCATGGGGTCGTAAAAGAGTCGAACTGAACTGATGAATATAAATGGAAAAAAATCTGAATAAAATCCTTGCAAACTGAATTCAACAGACTGTTAAAATAATTACACACCATGACCAGGTGATATTTATCTCACAAGGGGTTCCACAAATAAGAACCAATCAATTATAATATATCATATTAATAGAATGAAAGAAAATATAATAATCTTCAATTGATGCAGAAAAAGAATTTTACAAAATGCAACACTTTTCCATGATAAAAACATTAAACAAGATAGGAATAAAGAGAACTTCCTCAATCTGATTAAGAGCATTTATGGAAACAAACCCTACAACTAACATCAATAGTGAAAGACTGAAAGAGTTACACCTAAGATCAGGAACAACGACAATGCCTGCTTTCACTGCTTCTATTCAAAATTGTATAGGAAACATTGCCCTGAAAGTTATAACATGAGCAATATGTCAAGAAAAAGGAAATAAGAGACATCCAAATTGGAAAGAAATAAGTAAAACTATCCCTCTTTGCAGATGACATGATCATATATGGAAAATAAAGAATACACACACACACAAAGAAAACTATTAGAACTGATAAATTCAGTGAAATTGCAAGATAGAAGATCAACATGAAAATCAGCTGTATTTCTAAACACTAGCAATGAACAATCCAGATAAGGAATTGAGAAAATTCAATTTTTAGTAGCATCAAAAATAATAAAATATTTAGAAATAAATTTAACCAAATAGCAATTAAAGAAGACCTAAATGAATGGAAAGACACCCTCTGTTCATAAATTAGAAGACTTAATAGTGTCAAGATGGCGGTAGTACCTAAGGTAATCTACATATCCAGTGAAATTCCTATGAAAATCCCAATGTGCTTTTTTGTTTTTTAGGTAGAAATGAAAAAGCTGATCCTGAACCATACATGGAATTGCAAGGCACTCCAGATCAATATACTTTTGAAAAGAAGAACAGAAATAGAATATTTACTTCTCAATTTCAAAACATACTGCAAAGCTAAAGTAATAAAAACAGTGTGGAGCAGATATTAAAAATACATATATATCTCAGTGGAATATAATTGAGAATCCTGAAATAAACCAATACATCTACACTCAATTGATTTTTTAAATTTACTTAAAATTTTTTTTTATTGCACTGGGTCATCATTGCTGTGCACAGGCCTTCTTTAGTTGTGGTTAGCAGAGGCTTCTCTTCATTGCAGTGTGCAGGCTCCTCAACGTGGTGAATGTTTTGGAGAATGTTGTGGAACATAAGCTCTAGGGGCACAGGCTTCAGTAGTTGCAATCAATTGATTTTTGACAAGAATTCCAGACCATTCAATTGACAAATAACAGTCTCATTAACAAATGATGTCAGACAATTGGATATCCACTTGGAAGGGAAGATAGAACCCTACATTACACCACATGCCAAAAGAAAAAAAAATCAAAACGCATCAAAGACTTAAGTAAGAGATATAAAACTCTAAAAGTCATAGAAGAAAGTACAGAGGTAAATCTTCAATAAGGACCTACTGTACAGTAAAGGGAACTCTGCTCAATATTATGCAACAATCTAAATGGGAGAAAAATTTGAAAAAGAATAGATTTGTGTATGTGTATAACTAAATCACTTTGGTGTACATCTGAAACTACTACAACACTGTAATCAGCTATACTTCAATATGAAATAAAAAGTAAAAAAGAAAACATAGAGGTAAATCTTTATGAACTTGGATTTGGTAATGCGACCTTAGATATGACACCAAAAGCATAAACAGCAAACATAAAGCAAAATTAATTGGACCTCATCAAAACTAAAATGTTTTGTGCACAGGAACACTATTAAGGAAGTCAAATGACCGCAGATAGAATGAAAGAAAATATTTATAAATCATGTATTTGATAAGAATCTAGGATCTATAATATACAAAGATTTCTTACAACTTCACAGCAAAAAGAAAAGTAACTCAATTTTAAAATGGGCAAAGGACTCAAAAAGACATTTCTCCTTTGAAAACATACAAGTAATCAATAAACACATGAAAAGATACTCAACATCTGCACTCATTAAGGAAATATAAGTCAAACCCAAAATGAGTTATACTTAATGCCCAATAGGATGCCTTCTTAAAACACACACAGACACACACACAGAGAAAATAAGGAGGCTGTGGAGATGTTGGAATTCTTTTACATTGCTGGTAGGAATATTTAATGGTGCAGCTGCTATGGATAACAGTTTGGCAGTTCCACAAAAGGTTAAGCAGTATAATTATAACTAGCAATTCCACTCCTAGGCATATACCCCAAAGAACTGAAAACAAGTATTCAAAACAAATACTTGTATACAAATGTTCACAGCACTATTCACAAAAGCCAAAAGGTGGAAACAGCCCAACTGTTCATTACCATATGACCAGATAAACAATGGACTATTATTCAACCATAAAAAGGAGTGAAGTACTGACACATGCTGCAACATGGATGAACCTCAAAAGCATTATGCTAAGTGAAAGAAGATAGACACAAAGGACAATATATTGTACGACCTCACTTATCACCAAGTGTCCAGAATAGGTAAATCCGCAAAGACAACCAGACGTTAGTGTTAGTGGTTGCTAGGGTCTGGGAACAGGGAGGGTCTAGGAACGGGGAGGGTCCAGTGAACATGCTATGCTTATTGGGTATGGGGGTCTCCTATGCAGACCATGAAAATGTTTTGGAACTGGATAAAAGGTGATGTTGCACAACATATGAGTTGTGCAATACCACGTTTGGAGAAGGCAATGGCACCCCACTCCAGTACTCTTGCGTGGAAAATCCTCTGGACGGAGGAGCCTGGAAAGGCTGCAGTCCAAGGGGTCGCTGAGGGTCAGACACGACTGAGCGACTTCACTTTCACTTTTATGCATTGGAGAAGGAAATGGCAACCCACTCCAGTGTTCTTGCCTGGAGAATCCCAGGGACGGGGGCCTGGTGGGCTGCTGTCTATGGGGTCACACAGAGTCAGACACTACTGAAGTGACTTAGCAGCAATACCACGTTAGTGGATTATGAAATTTATAATTGTTGATCTTATGTGAATTGCACCTCAATAAAAAATGAATAAGCCACGGAGGCCAAGGCAGCCCTAGCTGAAGTTGGAGTCACGTTCCTGCAGCACCCTTGCTCTGACAGAGAAAGCCGAGCCGGTTTTGGCTTGGGTGGTGGTCAGAGCAGCAGACTCACGCCCCCGCCCCGCCAATCCCAGAGCACTGGGCGGGCACTGAGGGCCCTCTCACGCAGGTCCCCAGCGCGCTGCAGAAAGAGGCGGGTGGCTGTGAGTCACGTTCTGCTGGCTTCGGCACCTATTGGCTGTAACACTCCATGCAAAATACCCAAAACCTTACCGGACTCTGATCCAGGTAAGGAAGGGAAATCTCAATCTGAGGTCTCCTTTGGAGTTTCCATTTATCAATTTTTAACCCCATTTCATCAATCTAACTTTGCTGCTTTGGCGATTTCGTCATCTGAAATCTGGATTTCTTATTGATCTATGGTATCATGGCAACCCACTCCAGTATTCGGTGCCAGGAAAAATGCTACAGACAGAGGGGTCCATGGGGTAGCCCAGAGTCCGACAGGACTGAAGGGACTGAGCGGTGCACACTCACGTACACACTGTTAACTACAGCGGTTTTCCTAAGAGGTACGTGAAACAATGGTGAGTGTCGGAAACAATGTTGCATCTACGATTCAGTGAAACAGGCCTTAAAATTTCCTTATTATTTGACGTCTGTCTCGCCTCCCTTCCCACCTATACTCCTGGCAAGATGCCATAATAGGTGCTTAATAAATGTTGACTGAACGGAAAGAACATGTTTTTTAATTTTTTTATCCTTGGCTCCACCCCTCACAGGCAGTTTGACACAAGTCATGTAATCCATTTAAGCTTCGTTTTCCTAGTTCACAAAATGGCTGTAATAAAACCAGAGCCTGGCTGGTGCGAGGCTTGAAAGAGGAAGTGTCCTTTTTAGACCTGTTCTCTGGGCACGAGTACTCGTTTCATAAAACCCAATGAAAAGACAAGAACGGTGTTACATTTTTTTTAAAGAAAACTTTTATAGCAAAATGTATATGAGAAATTTAAGGGAAAGGAAAATCGAGGTCGTTCCAATTAAAAAAAAAAAAGCTTTATTTGATTCGTGCCTGCTAAATCGCTTCAGGCTTGTCCGAGTCTTTGCGACCCCATGGACCGTAGCCCGCCAGGGTACTCCAGCCAAGAATACTGGAGTGGAGGGACCTGGCATTAAGACAGCTGGGAAGAACTGGTCGTGGGTGATGTTCTTTCTCGTATTCCAATGATTTCAATAATTCTTTGGGTCCGAGCTGTCTGTAGATGGCAGAGAGAGAGAGAGAGAGAGAGAGAGAGAAAGACATTAGAAAACGGAAGTCAAGGACTGTAACACCTCCCTCCTCCTCTCTGCCCCTACCCCCTACCCCCTCGGCAATGCTGACGCCTTGTCCAGGGTCTGTCTAGGGTGTTTGGACCTTCCCAGCCGCCGCGGCACTGACTAGCCTCCGGAATTTCGCAGCGCGTCCGCTGCCATTCTGGGCTGCTCCGGGCTCCCCAGCCACTCCCGACGCGCCCGACGAGGGCAGGGAGACAGCGGTTGAACAGCCCGCGGGGTTGAGAGAACAAAGCGGGTCTATTACTAGTGCCAAGTTGTTTACCACACATAACTCCAGGCGACTGGGGGCGAAGGTGTCGCCGCCTTGCCCTTCGAACGTCCCCAGGTAGCTCTTGCAACTCAGAGAGATTCAGTGAACTGGCGTAAGCAGAGAGATCAGGGTTGCTCGGGCTCAGGGGTGCTCTGCAGTCCTATTGTCTTTTTTCCCAGACACCCCTTTCCCAAAATGGCTAATAGCTCCCTAACGTTTCTAGAACAAAACCTGTGTATGTGTTTTAATATTTATTTATTTGGTGCCCAGGGTCTTAGCTATGACATGTGGAATATTTCATCTTCACTGTGGCATGCGAACTCAGTTGTGGCATATGGAATATAGTTCCCTGACCAGAGATGGATAAAATTGGGGTGTCTTGCATTGGGGAGTCTCAGCCAATGGGAGAGCAGGTTATCTAACATCCTTTTTTGGATTTACTGGTTCACTACCTTATCTGGTCTCTACCCTTCTCTTTGATCTCTGTGTGCTTTCTGCATCTGGCCTTCCCATCTTCTTAACCTGCCACGTTCTTTTTGGAGTAAGTCTTTGCACTTGAGAGTTTCTCTGCCTCCAGTGGCTAGTCTCTTCTCAAAAGTCTGGTTCTCTGACCACTCTTAAGATAGCCTCGCCTCCTATTCACACTTCACTCTTATCCACCACATTAGTTTTACAAACTCACTCTTCCAGATACACTGTTATGTTGCTTAAAAGTCTAGTTTCCCGGAATATAAGCTCAATGAGGGCAGGACTCCTGTTTTGTCTTGTTCATTTCTGTGCCCGACCTAGACTGGGGCTGATCACACAGCAGGAACTTTGAAAAAGATAAGAAAGAAAAAAAAAAGGGTAGGAAGAAGGGGACGTGGTAGGGAGAGAGGAAGGAGGGATCATCCGTACTTGGGTTAAATATCTTAGGCTTGATTATTCATTTGCCTGTGGCCCAATTTGATCATCTAAATCCTTCTCCTCTTCAGCTCCTCCCAGTTCTTACTGCGCTCAGCAGCCCTCTGATTGGCCCCTGATCCTTCTCTGGACTTCCTTGGTGGCTCGGACAGTAAAGCGTCTGCCAACAACGCGGGAGACCCGGGTTCAATCCCTGGGTTGGGAAGATCTCCTGGAGAAGGAAATGGCAATCCACTCCGGTTTTCTTGCTTGGAATGGAAATCCTATGAACAGAGGCCCCTGGTAGGCTACAGTCCATGGGGTCACAAAGAGTCGTACACAACTGAGCGACTTCACTTTCTTTTCACTTTCCTATGCCACTGCCTTAGGCAAGCTTCAATTTCAGGAGAGAGAGGGTAGCAGGCTAAAGATGTGCGTGCCTCTCATACCCAAGGCGCAGCGCTCAAGACATCTCCCCAAAATCCAGAGCTAGCCCCTACACTCTGTCCTCCTAAGCTCCCCTAGAGCACGAGGAGCCTAGTACCCCAGTTGTGAGCCAAAACAGGATAGGGTTTGGTCTCTTTGAAGTTATGGTTTACCTTAAATTTTCGTGTAATTTCGTATTGATATAATGCTTTAGATAGATAAAACAATTCTGTCTTCAGAAAACTAAGAGTAAAGTTGGTATTTTAGGCAGGTAGGAATGAGGTGGGGGAAAGGGGGCCAAGGGAAAAGAAGTTCTTGTGGTTGTAGAAAAAGGGAAGGAGGACCACATTCCCATCATAACAGAATGCTCAATCAAGGGAGGGAAAAGCTTAAAAGAGTGTTTCTCATAGAGTGCAGCAAATCCCAGTGCGCAGAGTTGGGGAGGTATCCGCTCCAGTTGCCCTCAGAAACCACTGGGGGAGCTCTGGAAAACTCCACCGCATTTCGCAACAGCGTCGGGAATGACAGGTCTCTGCCAGACGATGCCACGAGAAGCTGACTTTGGAAATCCCAGGCTGGTTCCGCGATCTTGATAAACTAATGGGAAAAGTGAGAGCCATCGAATGGATGCGGCTGCAGCTCATTTCCGGGAAGAGGGGCCACTCACTAGACCTGGAGCCTCCGGAGTGTTCAGTTCTCCTCAATCTAGTCTAGCTGTGCAGTGTGTTTAGGGGATGGAAGCCCGGTTTCTGCGATGGGCTTTAACGTGCGGAAATCCATCTTGAGATATCCCGGTCCGCAGCCCTAACGTGGTGTCGCGATCGGAGACTGCGGTTGTCCCAAAGGTTGGCAGGGTGAGCTAACATCAAATAGCCTACTCTCCTGAGTCCAACTTTCTCTTCTGAACAGTAAATGCTCTGGGAAGCGGAAGCTCTCTGAGTTCAAACTCGTGGATCCACCACCTCACCTGCGGGACCTTCCGTGGAGTCTGCGCGGGCGTGGCTACCGCCTTCTGTGCTCTCCGCGGCCGCGCGCAGGTACTGGGCGACGTCGCGGTGGCCCCGCTCCTCGGCCAGGTCCACGGGCAGGCGGCCCCAGGCATCGCGCACATCCAGCCGCGCCCCGGCTCGGTGCAGGGCCACCAGCGTGTCAAGGAAGCCCTCCCGGGCGGCGTCGTGCACCGGCCGGGTGAGGGTGGCGGGGTCCGCGCAGTTGGGGTCCGCGCCGTGGAGTAGCAGCAGCTCGGCCACGCGGGCGCTGCCCATCATCATCACCTGCCAGAGAGAGCAGAGTGGTCAGGACGGCTGGGGGCAGGGGCAGGATTAAAGAAACTACTTGTAGAACCCGTACTCCCTGCAGATGCGCTTACGATCCGCAAGAATCTAGTTACTATTTTTTTTTTTCAGTTACCGACTCGCTTAGCCAGTTCTCCTACCTATTCCATTTTTTTTTTTCTGTACACACTGTTATATTCTCCAACATTTTGCGGGGTTCCAGCCATGAACAGAACACTACTAGAGTCATAGATAACAGCAAAAGGGTGAGGAACAAACTGACTTCTACTACAGCCTAATCTCCTGTATTTTATTTTGATATGAAATTATGCAAGGCCCAGAGACTTTGTATGGTTCACTGCTGTATGTCCAAGCCCAGAACATGGTAATTGTTTAAAAGTAAAAATGAAAAAAAAAAAAACTTAATTCTTGTAAAAGGTTAAGCTACTGTTGATTTCCCTGAACGTTAAACTTCAATTTCTTGAAGTATAAAATGAAAAAGTTTGTCTAACCAGTCCTAAAATTCCTTCTTCTGGTAAGCTAAATAATGTTCCCCAAAGATGTCCATTTCCTGATACTCAAAAGCTGTTAACATACTACCTTATGTGAAAAAAGGGACTTTGCGGATATGATTAAATTAAGGATTTTGCGGGCAATTAACCTGTATTGTCAGGGTGGGCACAATTTAATGACAAGTTTCCTTATAAAAAGATCACAGTCAGAGAAGATATAAGAATGGAAGCAGAGGTCAGAGAGAAAATGCAGGGGCCAAGAGCCAAGGAATGTTGACTGTCACTAAATGTTGGGAGAGGCAAGGAAATGGATTCTTCCTTAGAACTCCCAAAGGGAATGCAACCTTGTGGACCCATTTTAGAATTCTGATTTACAGAACCATAAGGTAATAAATTTATGTTGATACTAAATTTGTGGTAATTTGTTATAGCAGAAATAGGAAGACACCTTCCAAGATCACACTCTGAGACTTCATTAAAGAGGAGGTGCTCACTTCATTTGGTTCCTAAATAATCTTTGATGATACAAGAGCATTACCAAAGAGGAATTTTGAAATACTGTTCACAATCACAGCAACTTTGCAATTTGAGTGTTATACATTGGGTGGAGGTGATACAACATTCTTTTTTAGGGTAACCATTATTTGGTTACATTAGCTACACTATATTGAGGAATTATTTATTTTTAGTTGAGTTCTGTATTAAACTTGAATTAATTTGTTCAAACCAAGGAATCTTAACAAGTTATACTATGCTTGTTGAGTTCTATCCTGGAGAAAGTGAAACTGATTTATTTTTCAAAAAAAAAACCACAGAGAAAATTTAAGTGAACCAACTTGCAGCTACAAAAAGAAAAACTAACATAGTGCATTAGAAGAAAGAATTTTTTTAAATAAAAACTGGGGAAATTTACACTATTGGATTTCTCATGGATTATGAATTAATTTCCAAAACAAAGGGGCCACACCCAAGGATACCATAATCTTTTGGAAACTCTACTATAAGTGCCAGAGCTCATATATATATGTATGTCTCCTTCCATGCTTGTATATAATGCAGGTGAAAATATATTACATGGGTTGGATAAATGAAGTCCTTGGTCTTAGTCATTAAATTGGTTAAAGGTATTATTATATGCTACAGTATTAAAGTATGAAAAGTAACATAATATTTAAATCATAGTAGCAATCCAAAGCAAAAAGAAAATCATTCAAATGAATACTTCTAGGGTACTTAAGTCAAATTGAAGATATAAATTTAATTTAGTCATTAAAATTTTTCTATAAACTAAGTATTTTTAAACACAAATTTGGTTAGGGTTCAAAACTAAAATCATATCCCTTTTGTCGATGCCCTTATCCTATTTAAAAATAATTTAAAATTAATTATCTAACTTTCTTTTTGTATTTAAACAATAAAGTCTAATATAACATCTTTCAGAACTAGAAGGCTGTAACGCCCAGTCTGCAAACTGCTGGCAAAACTTTAGAGATATCCAATTATGAATCATGCATGCATTTTTTAAAAAAAGAACTCATGCTTCTCTTCTACAACCATTCAACCTTTTTATCTCCAAATCTCTCTACATTTCAAATCCCAAATAATCTCAGATTTGAGGATATTTTATTTTTATTTTTGTATCTTAAAGTATATAAAATATATCTGTTCTATGTAGCATAGTTTGAGGAAAGGACGATTCACTTGTGAAACCACTTGTTAAGTTCCAGGTTGAGTTACTTTTCCTTTGTCTTGTTATGCTGGAGTTTTTGCAGTGTACATTTCATATAAATATTATTTTTCAGAATCAGAAATCATTGTCGAAACCTGGAATAAAACTGGAGTGACGGCCAGGAAGAATTTATTTTTAGCCCCAGATTTAGGAAGTTAGTGAAGGCAAAAAAAAAAAAACCACACAGAAAAACGAACTCACAACTCATCCTCACACATACAAAACTGGAGTGGGGAGAGGAGAAATGACATTTTTAAACTATGAGGAACTGAAAACTTCCCAGGAAATTAATGTATACCAAGTAAGTTTAAAATACCCCAAAAGGTAAGAGACACTCAAGTGGTAACTAAATTGGCAGCATTATTTCAGGCATAATTGCACTAATTTTTTTTTCATATATGTCTATTTCCTAAACAAGCATATATGTTCCTTACTCGGTTAAAAAAAATAATCAACACGATATATGGTTGCTTCTGAATAATTTCAATCGACCTTTATTCCAACTTACACAGCAGTAGATTTCCACTTAAATCTCCCTCTCACCGCCCCTCCCCACCAACAAAGAAGTCGATCAGCTCCATTCACAATTTTATAAGTTCGGGAGTAAGTGGTCCAGCATGTCTTACGGTCTTTATACTCGTACTCCAGACGTTCGTCAATTTCGCATATCGGTCTATATTAACACACATAGGTTCTCCCTTCTAGATCTTCACACCGTTTTAGAAATCTGAACCCCATGCGCCTTCTCAGCCAGCTCCGCGGCCGTCCTGAGCCCCCTGAGAGTCGCCGAGAGGAGGTCTCCGATCCCGAACTCGGTCTGAAAAGTCTCCCCTTTACCAAGAAACGCTTACCTGGTTCCGACTCACTGGCGGACCTCGTCCTCCAAAGCCTCTCGCCATCCACCCACCCAGCCGCCCACCTTTCCGCGGCAGACCTGCTGACCCACCTGAATCGCGCTTCGACCGTAACGGTTCGGCGCGTTGGCCGACGCTCCCGCCTCGAGCAGCGCCCGTACCTCGTCAGCCCGGCCCCGCGCGGCGGCGGCGGCCAGCGAGTCAGCCGAGGTCTCCATGCTGCTCCCCAATGCTCGCCCCTCGCTCCCTCCCTTCCTCCCGCCTGCGTCGAGCGCGGGCGGCCCGCCCAGGCAGCTCCTGAGCAGCCCGCCCCTCCTCTTTCCTCCTCCGGGGCTGGCGGAAGCGGCCCCCAGACTCGGCCCCTCGACTCCTCCCGAGGAGTCTTTCCACCCGGGGAGCGCCCTCCACGCGCTCCTCCAGGACGAACAAGACGTCTATGAAGTCGCCCCCCGCCGGGCCTCCTCGGTCACAGGTCTGCCGCCCACGCGACCCGAGGCACCGGCCGGAAGCTGTCCGCTCCGGTAGCGCGACGGGACCGCGAAAGGAGGGCGCCCTGGGACCTCCTCCCCGCCCCCCGCCCCCCGCCCCCGTCCTCGCGGCCGGTCTCCGCGCGCAGCGCGCCCCCACCCCCATCAGAGGCGCACGCGCGGCTCCGAGCGAGTTCACTCCAGCCAAGTGAAAATTCCTCGCGTATACACCCTGAGTGGCATGAGACAACTGCACAGGATTCCTAACTGCCAAGTTCGAACCAGTGTGTTTGGAGTCATAGGCAAAGTTATTGCTTCCTCTTTTAATCAGAAGAAACAGCCAGCTTGTCCTGGCGCCGAGAGCCCAGGAGAGGTATCAGCCATACCACCATGAGGCTTTCCTTCTTGGAGAGGATACACTCCCCCTCCAACGCTCAGCACCAGGTTTTCGAGCGCTGGCTCAATTATGCCAGAAATTCTAGCTCAAACGTCCCTTCTGGAGAACTGGCTCACGCGCCAGGCTGTGCCTCCCTCCCTCCACACACATGTAAAACGGATGTCGGGGGAGAGCGTTTCCTAGGCTTGCACAATGCCTGGTACTAGTGCCCAGTATACGGGCTGGCTCCGAGCAGATGAGGTCAATTTAAAAGGGATGGTGGAGATTTCTACCTATAAGCAGATAGGAAAGTGGCAAGGGTATCCTTGGGCTTAGTAGGCTCTGTTTTCAATAATTCCTCCTACACCAGAAAACATGCTCATTGCGCTAGGGACAGGGCTGCATTCAGAGATGATTCAGAAAGCAGGCTCACACACTGTCTTGGTGCCACTTCTGTCCACCTTTCCTTCCGGTTAGAAAAACCTTACACTTTTCTTAGTTATAAAATGGAGGGGGGAATAAGAGGTGTCCCTACTTCCTAGGACTGTTTTGAGTTTTAAATGAATTGATACACACATAAGCATTTAGAACAGTATCACACATCCTAAGCTAATGCCTGTAGCTCTTAACTTTTCCATTTTGAAGATTTTCTTGCAATCTAGGAGGCAGAGAAGGAAATGGTTTGGGTAGAATTATCAATATTACATAGAAAAGGGCAGGCAAGAAAACCTTAATCACTGAAACAATGATGGACATCTTCCAATGACCGACATATTTAATGAAAAGTTAATGTTTAATCTGTCTGCTAGATAACCCAGCTCTGTTTTAAAAGTTATATTTCAATTCCTACTTGACTCCTCTTGAAGACCCATAATACTTGACTATACTTTCAGTGGCTGTTAGCTTAGGCAACACATGAGGTTTTAAATAATGACAATTAAAACACTTACGGGACTGGGACGTCAAGTCCATTATAAAATCCACAATGCATCACTGTGTTATTTATATTTTCCTCCAGGCACCTCTCAAGTACAGAGCAACAATGATGTGGAAATGTAAACATCTTCTAATGTTGCTTAAGGTATTGTATGATAAGAGGAGGGGAAAACAGCAGTTGTGGTAATGAGATGGAGGGAACAGATTTCCCTTGTAATAGGTCTGGCTTTTTAGACTAATATCAAAATTAGTTCTCATCATTAAAATAATGGTTCTTAATCTTAGGGCAGGGAGAATAAGCTGTTGAAAGCTATATACCCTCTCCTCCAAAAATAAAATATGCAATTTTATTTAAAAAGTGTGTTCACTGGCACATGTAACTTTTAGGGAATTCAGAAATTCCTCTAAAATTCAACTATAGATTCCTACATCAGGAACTCTTTAAATTCTCATGTAATATATTGGACTGTTGATGAAGGAAACGGGTGCTCGAACAGTATAAAAACA
This sequence comes from Budorcas taxicolor, assembly GCF_023091745.1. NCBI lineage: Eukaryota > Metazoa > Chordata > Mammalia > Artiodactyla > Bovidae > Budorcas > Budorcas taxicolor. Next base: position 25,294,300 of record NC_068917.1, on the reverse strand, counting down.
TCCACTGGATGCATTATATATAGATATAGAGGTTGATTTTCTTCAAAAGCAAGTTTTAGACAGGTATGCACTAGCTCCAACACTTAAGTAGAGTTCACTAAAGACTATGGCATCCTTGAGTGTGGCCCCTTTGTTCTAGAAATTGACCCCATACTCAGCCAGCAATCTTCTATAAATAGGTAACTAGCAATAATATGAAAGATTGCCTAGTTTTTCTTTTAAAGAACTACCAAACTCTCAACTTACTCATGTCTATTAGATCAGCCTTGAGGGGAAAAATCTCAGAAGAAATAAAATATAAAACCCAGGATCCTTGTGCTGGTTATGCTAGTCTCAGTTCCCCCATGTGTAAAATGGAGTCATATTTTATGGATTGATAAAATAAGATGATACATGTCAAAGAGCTTTAAAAATTCTAAAGTTTGTTGGTTACTGTTATTACCCTTCTCAAACTTCCTTCTCTTCCCTGAGAATGACATGGCCTTATTTAGGTTTGTGCTGTGTTGGCAGTTTTGAAAATCTACACTATGAATTAAAAATCTGTCTCAATTCTGATCTTTTTTTTTTCACGATTGCTCACCTCTAAAAATGAATGTTCATTCAAGAAGCTCAGAGGTTAGGGGTAGAGCACTGAGTGTGGCGGGGGGCGGGGAAGATATTAAATGTATGGGGCTTGAGTTAGAATGCCTGGGTTCAAACCTACACTTTTCACTTAATTGCTCTATAACAAAGTAACTTAATGTACTTGGAGCTCAGTTTTTTCATCTGTGTAACTGGGATAATAGTCCTTGCCTCAAACAGTTGTTGTAGAGATTAAACGAAGTATTATATGTAATATGTGTAGAAGAGCAAACAGAAGCAGAGGATGACACAAGAAAATGAAAACGGAACCAAGCTCATTCTGTGGCTTAGACAAAGTCTCCATGGATGCTGAAAGCTCATCTTAGTCTTAAAAAATGTGAGTATAAAGATATAAAAGTATAAAGATGTTCCAGGCAGAAGTGAATGCAAAGAGGTTTGGGAAAACAGTAATTTACTGGGATGCATATGAGAAGCAACCCACTCCAGTGTTCTTGCCTGGAGAATCCCAGGGACGGGGGAGCCTGATGGGCTGCTGTCTATGGGGTCGCACAGAGTCGGACACGACTGAAGCGACTTAGCAGCAGCATGTGAGAAGCTGGAAAAGTAAACTCCTGAAAGAAAAGCCTGCAAAGGAGTCTGTTAAATGCTGCTTACATGGATCAGAAGGAAAACCAAGAGTGACTGGGATGTCAAGGAAGTGGAGACACTTGTGTAGGCCACTCTTTCACAGATTAGCTGCGATAGTTCAAGGCACGTGTGGTAAGAGGAGGCAGAAGGAAGGTGGAAGAGGCCTGAGCACACATGTGCCCTAAAGGAAGAGTACCAGGTGACAGGAAGAAGTGTTAGGAGAAGAAAAAGAGAGCGAGAAATTGAGGACACAGGCACGATAGGGTATTTCTGGGGACCTGAGGCACCTAAGAAGTCAGGAAGAAATGGAGTACAAGGCACAGGGAGTGATCATAAATTTGATGCAGGAGATTCAGCTAGATGTGGGAAGGGAGAAAAGGTCAGGGCAGGAAGGAAGTTGAAACACTTCCTTCTGTGAACAACGAAGCCTGGCTTGTTTACAGTGATGATAAGATGGTGGATTAGGAAGTGAGAGTGGTGAACATTTAGGATATCTGTTGGGAAGAAAGAGGGATGGGCTAAGACAGACTTAGAAACTGAGAAGCCTTTCCTTCAGCCTGGAGAACTCAGCTGAGGGTAAGTGACACTACCAGAAGTATGTGACTCTTTTATTTAAATTAAAGGAAGCCTTGTGATGATGGTGCTCCTGTGACCCTACAAATCAAAGAATAGTAATTCTAGATGTGACTATTAATTCAACACACCACCAGGAAGAGAAAGAAAGACATTTGAGAAGGTGTTAATAGTATTCTGAAATTAGGTTCTGGTTCTTACAAGCCACTGCAGGATTCACAGGGTATGATATGCATGATATGCCCACATATCATTTGAAATCATTATTTTATCAGGAAAACAGAGGTCACTGGATACATAACTCTGACTTGGTGACAGGACTGTCTGACAACTGACAGTCTTGATTTCACTATCTGACATGTTTTTAAAATTTATTTTTAATTCGGGGATAATTGCTTTATAATACTGTATTGGTTTCGGCCATATAACAACATGAATCAGCTATAGGTATACATATGTCCCCTCCCTCTTGAACTTCCTTCCCACCTCCCACCCCAAACCACCCCTCTAGGTCACAAAGCACCTGATTTGAGCTCCCAGTGTCATACAGCAAATTTTCACTGGCTACCTAATTTTACATACGGTAATATATATGTTCCAATGCTCCTCTCTCAATTCATTCCACCGTCTCCCTCCCCTACTGTGTCCACAAGTCTCTTCTCTATGTCTATGTAATGCCTTTCCACTGTGAAACCTTTTGAGACTACTCTTAGCTTCAATGTCCACATCTTTAAAATGGACTCTATTTTGCTCTACCTTTCTATCTCATGAGCGTGTTATATCAAGTGAGGCAATATACATGAAAGCATACATCTCTTTACTGTATTTAATATTAGTATTGTTATAAAAGAACCATTCAATATATAGCTTGAGGTTAAAAATAAAAAATACACAGAATACCTTTGGACAGAAACAAAGAAGCCTGTTAACTGTGGGGAGAAGAAAAGGGATACGAGGATAAGCATGTGATTTTCTTTTCATATTCTATGACTTATATTGTTGGAATTTTGTACTATATGCATATATTAACCATCTAATTAAGTAAACAGTATCTTTTATTAGACAAATAAAAGTTGTTTTTCGGAAAGCCATTATTCATAATGTTATTTGACAAAGATTAACTGAGTTTGTACTATACGTCAGGCACTTGGCATATAGTGGACACACTATAATTGTGGACACACAAAAAAGAAGGGTCCTTAGTCAAGAGGGTAAATTGGTAACAACCATCAACATGTTTGATTCTCTGGAGGAGAAAGGTGGTCTGGAATTGGGATGTACCCTTCAAGGGAGCCTACATTCACGGCATAGGAGGAGGAAGACACACTCTGATCTGTGCACGTCAGTGTGCACACTGTAGTGTGGTAATACACTTCAGACTTGTATTATCAGGAAAAAGATGTTGTGTTTCAGGGCCTGGAGAGGTTCCAATCATTAAGGTGATCTCATTAGGAAAAAGCTTATCAGAGCCGGTATGCTCAGGTAACAGTGCTTCTAGACATATCTGGGTTGAGCCTGAATAAATGGGCTCCAGGGTTGAATGAATGCAGATGGTGACTGCAGCCATGAAATTAAAAGATGCTTACTCCTTGGAAGGAAAGTTATGACCGAGCTAGACAGCATATCAAAGAGCAGAGACATTATTTTGCCAACAAAGTTCTGTCCAGTCAAGGCTATGATTTTTCCAGTGGTCATGTATGGATGTGAGAGTTGGACTGTGAAGAAGGCTGAGTGCCGAAGAATTGATGCTTTTGAACTGTGGTGTTGGAGAAGACTCTTGAGAGTCCCTTGGATTGCAAGGAGATCCAACCAGTCCATTCTGAAGGAGATCAGTCCTGAGTGTTCATTGGAAGGACTGATGTTGAAACTGAAACGCCAATACTTTGGCCACCTCATGCGAAGAACTGACTCACTTGAAAAGACCCTGATGCTGGGAAAGATTGAAAGTAGGAGGAGAAGGGGACGACAGAGGTGAGATGGTTGGATGGCATCACCGACTCAATGGACATGAGTTTGAGTAAACTCTTGGACAGGGAGGCCTGGTGTGCTGTGGCCCATGGGGTCGCAAAGAGTCGGACACGACTGAGCGACTGAACTGAACTGAACTGAGAGCAATGGAAGAATAATTTCAGGCACCCCTTTTAATATACAAAGAGATAGTAAAGTAAAGAAAAGCCCAGGCCTAGCTCCACCACCAACTTTATCACCTTGAGAAAGTAATACTTTATTCTGGTGTTGATATCTTCAAAGTGGGCACAATAACAGCTGTACCTCAAAAGAGATTTGTTCAGCCAAGAAAACTGCCCCTCAAAGTGCCCCCTGGGTAAGAATTCTAAGAGCTTAGTGTCCAAGCTTGGCATTTTAAATGGGAAAGAACTTTCTTGGGTGAAAAATGACAAAGAACACAAGGTTTTCCTTTAATCATTTATTTATTTTCCCACAGGGATAAAATGTAACTTTAGTAGAAGGGGAGATCTCTGAGAAATGAAGCAGATCTCTGTAACAGGTTAGTTAAAAATAGGGAATGTGCCCCCAGAAATGATATCTTTGGAAAATTCAAGATGGAGGCATGTTTTCTTCTCCCCCTCCTTTTAAAAAAACTATTCTCTAGTTAAATTCAATACAGCACAATTACTGAGTATCTGTTATGAATAGGTCACTCTTTCAGGGACTCTATGATTTTTCACTTGCACTCTGAATTATTATAAGATTTATCTTCCTGCTCAAACAGGATGTGGGCAAAGAGCACAAAACACAAATTCTCTTTAACTTATTATAAACCCGATGCATAATTATAGATAAGTCCCAATTTCTCAGTCCTGGTTTCCAAAGTATTAACTGGGTGTAGAATCTGCAGTACCTATCATCATTTTCCCAAGATGATTTTGAGGATACCTTGTAAGTATATGTTATACAGCAGCTGTCTTTTCCAAAGTGTGTGCAAAACATATGTGATTTTAGATCTATATAAGGAGTTTACTATTAAAACTATTTCTAGAGTGGACTCGTGATATGAGGACTCTATAAATCATGAAAATGATTAATCTCTAACTAAATTGTTTTGTAAATGTCTGTTTTTGTTTGTTGATAAGTTTCTTTTGTTGAATTACTTACGCTTATCTGTGGCTACTTAGCAAGTTGAAAAAACTAAAAGGTAGCACTGTATGTGTGTGTATGTGTCTCTCTTTTTATATATATAGTATGTGTATATATAAGTATATAATATGTATTTGTGTGCATACATGAATAATTTGTTTATATGCACAGAATATGGAGAATTAGAATTAGCCTCATCCTGAGGGACAAAATAAGTAAAGCATATAATTAGAAGAGAGAGAAAGAAGGAAATAGAAACAAGAGAAAATTCATTCCAAATTGCCAAGAAAATCATAATGGCTACCATTATTGAACCCCAACTATGTGATAAGAATTAAGCAGCTTTAGATACATCATTTCTAATCCCACCACTATCCTGTGGGATAGAGAGTATTATCCTTCTTTCCTAAATCAGAAAAAAAGCTCAGTGTGCTTAACTCACAATGCACAAAGAGATGCAGTTCCAGCTCAAGGTTCCCAGTTCCGTCTGAGAGATGCACTAGGTCTCCCTGCTGATTGATTTGTACAGTATGTAGTGGACAACTCAGCAGTGCTTTCTCTTCTTTGAGAACTATGCCATCAGGCAGGTTGTGAATTCTAGACCAAGGTGACAGGATCTCCACTTTTGGGAATTACCATGCTTCTGTGTGATTATTCCTGGCCAATAATACACATGGTGACAGAAATTTGGATCCTGAAGTCCCCTCAAAGTCACTTAATCCAGTCCTCTCATTTTTGAATGACTTTTTCCTGATTATAGTTCACATATGCAAAAAAAGGTAAGAAACGAGCTTTATAAAGAAAGTGAAAAATTATACTACATAGAAACAAGAACAACATTTTGAAATATTTCCTTCCTGTCTTTTATCCTTGCTCAGTTCTTGTGCATATAACACAGTTTTGAAATGAACTCTTCCTCTTACTCATTGTTAGAGCATTTTCCCAAATTCTCCAACATCACTTTATAAACACTACTTTTAATTTGCTGCAGCACACTCTACTTGGGAGAAAATGTTTACCTACTGATGCCCCTGTTGTCAGATATTTAAGGTTTTTCAAAATTTTTGCAATAAATAGTATTGCAGATTTTCAAAGTATAAGTCTTGTGACACATTAAAAAATTGTTTTTCAAAACGTTACCCCTTTTATTTATAAATGGAGGGGTAATGCATCGCCATGGTTACTCAGAAAGTAAATGTTTCCTGCAGATCTTAAATCCAGTCCTCCTTCATGTTCTTTCTTGGGCCACAGCAACTTACTCTGACCGTGACAAATGTGGTTGGTGAGAATGTCAACCACACCCTTAAATAATGATCTTGGAGAAGACACAAGTGCAACATGGGTAATGGAACAATCTTAGTTTTTATACTCAGGTAGCCCTCATCCTTCATTGACCAGTTCTGTGGACTTGAATAAATGACATAAACTTTCTGAGCCTCCATTTCCTTACCTCTCAAAGTGGGGAATAAAACATATCTCATAGGGTTATTATAAAGAATATAGAATGTCAGATATAGAAAAATCCAGGTACACAGTAGGCTCTCAATAAATGGAACTTATTTTCTTTTTTTTTAAAAAAAGGATATGACATTTACTATCATCTTATTCATTTAGACCATCTGTCAATTTTTTTTTTCTCATTACTGTACGTTCTGGCAGGTATCTGTGGATTGAACAAGCAAACTCCTTTCCAAAAGGTGTGATTAATTCTGTCTTCTTTGAATTCTAATCCCATGAAAACAAAGCTTCTTTGTAATCATGTTGGCTGTATTATAATAAAAGTACTTCCACAAAATCTTTCATTAAATCATGGGAAGTAACAAAGGATTGTGTCCCTATGTTCATTCAGTGTTTCCCCTGCATTCGTTGCCACCCACCACCATTCCCTGGATTGCAGTTCAAGCAGAAAGTACAATGGAGAAACTATAGGCAAAATTGTAAAGTTTACCTTCTCTAAGCTTCTGTTCCCAACCTCCCTCTTTTTTCTCCTTGATGGGATAGATTTTCTCCTTTCAAACATGAGTTGCTGTCTTAATTGCTAACCTTGAAGACATATAGTATTCCCGCATACAGTATGCTGACGCTTGTATGTGCTAGTATCAACTTGAGAAAGTGAAACTCACAGAGAAGTAACATTGTGTTTAGTTTTTACTCTTGGTGGAAGTTGAGTGTTCATGGTTGATCAATAGGGTTTAACGATGATACTCTAATTTCCAGTAGCCTAATACTTGAGTATTCTAATACATCTATATTGAAGCTTTCCTCTTCAAAGGGAGACCTATTTACCACCCTCCCCACAACTATCCTTTAAGAGCAGATTGTCTTCTTGGGGCTCTAGAGTCTAACTGTTATCTTCATTTTTTTTTTTTCTTTCCTGGACTTCTGAAAATTCTGAAGCCAAACTACCGTCTGATATTGTAAAAGATCATAAGAAAATTTTCTGTGTTGGATCACTCTTCCTGGAGTCACATTCTTTACCCACTATGGGATTAAACTGCTCTGGAAGGAATCAACTTCATGATCATATACGTCAATTCTGAATAAATTATAAAATGCTTTCTATTCATGTTTTAGCACCTTTCACTTACAGATTTAACATTCCCACTTATGCTTTTCCCTTGAGACTCTAGATTGAAGATATACTTTTATAGTTCTCTATCTTATGGTTAAGATGATAACTCTCAGACTTCGTTTTTCAAAAAAATGATAATGGGATATTTTTTATGTTTACTCTGCACTAATTTTATATACCTAAGTCAATTTTGCCCAAGGAAGTATATTCAGTGTATTTTGTCTCTTTGATAGCCTACTAAACGTGAATAAGAATAGTTGGAAGTTATCTTCCAAGGCAGACATTTTGAAGGTTTTGAGGATGACTTTAACGTTTCTTCCCCATTTTCTGTCCACCACACACACTCACACACACTGCTGCTGCTAAGTCACTTCAGTCGTGTCTGACTCTGTGCGACCCCATAGATGTCAGCCCACACACACATGCTCAAATACACACACACACTCACACACACAACCCTATGCATGCACATTTTTTACCAAAGAACTTTAAGGAAAATCTGTGCAAAAACTATTGATTCAGATACACTGCAGCAACCTTTCTGAAGGAATCAAGAACCCATTATGCGTGTTCCCTCCAAAAATTACTTGGGGTTATTAAATTTTTTGATAAGTTAAAGGCAAGTTAATAACTTTTTTCAATTTTCTAAAACCAATTTAATTTCTTATTTTAGAAAACAGAGGTTCATGACTATTGTTAATACCTATTTAATAATTATGAATACTAGAAAAGTTTGGGATCACACTACAAAGGCCATCATGCAGGGATTCTTTAAACCTTTATACTGATTTTCTGCATAAACTTACCTGACACCTTGGAATACATCAGGGATTTGAATAAATATACATATGTTTATTATGATATGCATATTCTTTAAAACAGAGTTCAGGAATTCCTAGCTACTCTAAATAATTATAGTTAAGAAGGCATTTACTGTAAAAGTAAACTAATGTGCTTTTAAGGATGTAGTTTAATTAGGCACTTTAATAAAAACTGACCAATGTCTGTGATGGATTGAAAGTTTACAATGCCTCTTTACACATGCTATTTGTACTAGTTCTTACTGGATGAGTACTAGAGGGTACCACCTCAGGTTTACAGATGAGAAAATGGAAGTACTGCGAGTTTTAAGTATTAGTCCTAATACCACACAGCTAGTAAGTAAAAGAAATGGAATCTAATCACAGACCACATATTCCAAGAAAGTGACATTTCTACTTGGTGCTTCAGCTGATCCCTATGCTGGTTGCATAGGTTTCCTAGTTATTGATCTTAAATTGAAGCGGAAGTGGGTAATTTAATTTATAAGGAAGTTTTGAGTTAGTTTTATTCTGGGCAAGATACAAATTTCTAAAACAAGTTAATCTTCTTGTTTTATTATGAGATTCAATGGCTTTTAGAGCCTAAAAGGGACTTCAGTTATTAAACTGCCTTATTTTTCAGAACTTTTTAATTCACCTAATCAATATATATTTGCTAGAATATATGTAGCTGATGCTGAATAAAATGTAGATCCAAGAGAGTTAAGCAATTTACAAAATAACTAACTATAAGAGATGGAACTGAAACTATATGTATAGTTATATATAACATGTATATATATAATTATATATAATACATATATATAATATGTGTATATATATAAAACATGTATTCACTCAAGAGGCAGTTATAAAGGGCTAAGTTAGGGCATTTAGTGCAAGAAGCACACCTGGTTGAATTTGGCATGTTATTAGTCAAAGACTTTTGACAGACCATTTGCAACCCAGTCTATGAAATAAGAGAATAAAACCCCTAAAACAAAAGGAAAATGTGACAATTAAATGAAATAATATAAGTTGATGTGCTCTATTACTGTTAATAATCTCCTCATAATTATTTTGAGAGAAAAGAGAAAGCAAACTTGACCATATACTTTTAGAAGAAAGTTTTAACAAGTTTCTTTTCAAAAATTGTGTTACATAAAATAAATTCAGTTTCAACTATTCAGTATGTAAATTGAATGGAGTAAAATTCAAAGTGTCCATGTTGCATGTACATGTAACAATTATTTCAGAGTTAAAATATACTGCTAGTTCTATAGGCTGGTAAAGATTTGCAACTGGGGGGATACCCTGGTTTTGGGATAGTTGCTGTTTCTTTAAATTGGGTGAAAGAGTTGTACAATTGCTGAGTCAGATGATCTGGCAGCCAGAGAGATTCAGAGCAAGAAAATGGTGGCACTCAAAAAAAGAAAGTAAAACGTAAGTTCCCCCCCAATAAACCAGCAAACTAATAGGTGTAACATTAGAAAAATGTAGTTTAAAAGCAGAAAAATTATGACTATAATTGGGAAAGCATACTATTGTAGTTTTACCTATAATTGCAATTTTTTTTTAAGCTTACACTATTTCTAAATATATTTTCTCCTCACCAATGTGTTTTTACAGACACAAAGACCCATCATTGTGTCTATACGTGCTTTATTCTGTTATGGGTACATTTTACTGTAATTTGCCTTGATCATAAATAAATATAATTTAAACCTGTAAAATACTTCTATGCTTTCTTTTCCTTCTCTTAGATAATTTTAGTGTGTTATGTTTATTGCTTGGTTTCTGATTTGGAAAATAAAATAAAATGAAAAAAAATCCCATGTTACTTATTACTCTATCTATCTAGCACTATCCATCCTATGTAAACAACTGTAAGTATATATAGTGCTTCAAAAAGATATGATTAATGTCTTCTGTGGAAATTTTCTGTCTGGTGCTACAAGCTTTAATGCACAAGTATATCCTATTACATCCTTTGCCCTCAAATGTGTTCTGATTGTAGAGACCTGGCATCTAAGAGATGATCTTTTCCAAGTCACACGGAGAATCACATAATAAAGGGTCCCCTTCATTTGGTAAAATAGCTCCTCCAATGATTTATTCAGATTCTCAATGTCCTACCTGGGACCCAAAGTGTGATTCTAAAGTTTTAAATCTTATCTAAAAGTCTGAATTTCAATTTAAAATTAAATAATCAAAAATAAGTTAAAAAAAAACCCCAATGTTGGCCATATTTGTCCCAAGGAGCTATATCTTAACAGAATCCCCCTCAAATGCTTTAAAATGCAAGTTATTGGGACTCCACAGCAAATCTGCTCAGTTAGATATTCTGAGAGTGAATTACAGAAATATGTATTTTAAAGAGCAGTCCAGGTAATGATGCTGCTGATAACCTTCGCCTTACTTCTTTAACTTCACTGATTATTCTCATGATTAATTTAAGAAAAGACATATTGATTTACACCACTCTGATGGCATAGCTTTGTTAGTTTCAATTTGTTTAAGAGATTACATATCTTTGTTCATACAGTGCTGAACCTCCACAATCTGCAAAACTTTCCTTCCTTGAAAAAAAAAACACCTCTGGCTGTGCAACCATTTAAATAAATTCTGAGATTTTCTTTTTAAAGGTAAAGGGGGAAACTGAGAGCTAGTTGAAGAAGAATTAAAAAGTCATTTGTAATAAAAATTTAAAAATCAACTTATTCTTTTCCAAAGAACCTCTGAGGCACTGTAATTTTCAATCTTGTAGTTGACACTTTAATTCTTCTTTTCTATTACTTCTTTCTGATTATGTAGTCCTGCCCAACTGCAACAATCACTCCAGTTTTTATGCAAACTGCACTGACAAGCAGAGATTATCTTTGATCCTTCTTTCTTTAAAAAGCAAATGTTATTGACATATAGCAAGTTCAACAATTGTCAATGCACATGGGATTGCTGAACAAACTTTGAAAGACCATGAATTAGGATTCCGGAGCCCCTGCGGAGGCCCCCAGTTGGTGGGCATTTTCTAAGGTAGAGTAGTCTTTAAAAAGAACTCCTTTTTCCTACTAAACAAAATATTTATTACTAAGGTTGTCTCCATCAGTTGGCTTGCTGACACAGAAGTTGACCTTATTTTCAAACTTACTTTTTTTTTCATTCTGATAAATATCTTTTTAATGTTTTAATGAAGGAGAAAAGTTTTCAAATACCAGGAAAGCTTCAGTATAAGAAGAAACCTACTTCGAGACCATATCACTGGAATATTACGGACCGTTCTTTATACCACCTTGCATCCCAGACAGAGAAACAAAGAAACCCAGGCCTGTCAACACTCTGGTCGCCCCCTAGCCTGGAAGGTAAAGGAACAGTCGCCAAAACTTGGAAGTACACCTCGGAGTGAACCTGTCCCATCTCGCTCTCACTCTTGTGGGTTGGGGGGCGGGGGGAGGCCTAGTCAATTTCAAGCTGGAGAGGTGACCCAGAGATGTCCCCTGTCACGCTTTCAACCCTCTGAAAGCCACGAAGCCCACTCAGACTCCACTTGCCCTCACCCCTCTCTCACCTCTGTCAGCCCGCGCCCTGCTCTGCGTTTAACCCTTGCTCTGCTCTGTTACTTTGATGAAATATTACATGCGGAAATAGCTGTGGTGAGGAGGAGCGAGGCCCAGGGAAGGCTAAAAGTAGAAAGGGCGCGTTCGAGGAGTTGGGTGATAAACGGGTCAGCGTCTAGCTCTGGCTGGAGGGTCCTACCCCAGCGGCCAACAACATCCGAAGCATCTCTAAGAATTGATTCGGTGGGGATATGAGTCAAGGAGGGTGGCTGGGGTTGAGAAGCGAAGGGGCCGGTACAGAGCAACTTGAGTCTCACTTCCTTCTAGACCTCACGTTGAGGTCCTGGCAACAACCGTGGTGACCCCAGCCTAGCTTTGGGAAGTGGCAAACCCCACTTTGAAGTCGTCTAGAGAGGACTTGGGAGAAGGGATCCGGAGAAGGAGGCAAGTGCTAGAACCGGAGAGGCCTAACACCCAGGCGCCTTGAAAACAGGTAGAGCCACCAATTTATCAGTTATTAAAAAACGAACTACATTGTGAATAGGGACAGCGTGCCCTAGAGTCAGAACCCTTGCAGACTCTCTCCAGACCTTAAAGTCACCTTCTTATATAGAATATTTGTGCAACAGAATACTTTCCTCATCCTTTCTAAGTAAGGTCTTAGTTCGCTGTACTATAGGAAAATAAGGTTTTTATCTTTTCTTTCTTTTTTAACTGGTGATGGTCATAGCACTTTGGAAAACTCAAAAGTATAATGAGAAGATAAAAGACCACCAACCATCTTGAGGAAGCCACTATAAATATTTTGTTACTCTGTGTGTGTGTGGAGAGAGAGAAGCAAGAATAAGAATTGTTTACTGTTACTGCTTTAAATCTTGCTTTTAAAAAATCACTTAATTTTATAATGTAATAATTTTACATTCTAGTAAATATTCTTAAAAAACATGATTGCCTATAATGATCCAGATCTGAAATATTTCAGACCTAATTCCAGAGTATAATTCAAAATAATTTAACAATGTGATTGCTAGAATTTTAGGCAATTTTCAATTTCTTGCTACTATTTATTTGTATCAATTTTTGTCAGAAGTTTTCTTTCCTTAAGATGATGCCTACTTGTAGAAAAGCTAAATAAAAGTGTATGGGTATTTAGAAGCTCTTGATATACAATGTAAAAAATGTTCTTGCTGGTGAGGTGTTTACGAAAGTGCATTAATCTTCAGTCAGTAAACAGACACAGTATTCATCATCAGGTGTGTGAAAATCAGAATCTAGAGAGCTGTAGATTTTTTTTTAAAGCTATTCAATATTAGAATTTTATGTTTAGAAAATGAAACTATACCCATTGTTTACATAATTTAAACTACAGAAAGAAAACACCACTAAAACTTTTTATCAGGCTGGATTTGGAGCAGAGAGGATTCTCTGGCCTAGAGTGTTTTAGGATGGAGTAGGGCAAATGAGGTTGTTATGCTTTTCAAAAAGGACTAAAGGTTTTAGAAGCAAAAACACTGGGCCAAATGTTCAGCCTTCCTTGAAGAAAGTATATTTTGAGATGATATAGATCACTTTATTATCAGGAGTCACTCACATGTTGGGAAAATGGTTTAGCTTAACTCTATCATGGTAGTTACTAGTGATAAACTAATACGTAATTAGCAGACCTGTAAAATATCATGGATGCAGACAGCAATAGGCTGTGTTGAGAATGGATAATCTAATACGTAATTAGCAGACCTGTAAAATATTGTGGATGCAGACAGCAATAGGCTGTGTTGAGAATGGACATTTTAAAATTCGAGTCCCCAAAGAAGTAAATGAATATTGTCTTATTTCTGATAGCTAAAGATCATGTACACATTGGGAATAATGGTTTAAGCTAACTGTATAGTGCTTACCGTGAGAGAATACTGTGCCGTTAAAGGAGGGGAAAACCTCTAAGAGTTCCCAGATAGCAGTAAACAAATAAATATTTAATTTCAGAAAAGTATGACTATTTTATAAATACACCAAGGTAGAGGTAACAAGTCAATTAGTGTAATTCATCAGGCATGTATGGATAAGAAAGTAGTAACATGAAATTTTATTATATACAGTTTCCAGTCATATAAAAAAGTCATAATGAATATATTTGCAAAACTATAAAACTATGTTAAACTAACAATACCATACAGGTCAGCATTAATGTTAAATAATTCATACAAGTTATATTTTTAGCCCTGTGGCTCTCAAGGAATTGTATGAGTCCCAACATAATTACCATCCACATATATTGTTAAATCAGCACAACCGTAGACATAATATATATAATTGTGAAATATAGAATTACATGCCATTTATAATGAATACTTCCAGATGTTTTTTATATATGTGTAAAATTTCATATACGAAGTTGGAGAATTGCACATATTTTCAAAATACTCTATTTTATCCAAGCCATGTATTCTGACATCAGATATTTGCTGAAAATTGGGCTTTTCATATGATCATTGCATTTTTAAATAGCTTTCATTCCTGAAAATTGACTTATACTTAAATAATAAGAAATAAATGGCTATTTTCAATGAACCTATCATTTTTATATTTTAACTCTTTACACAACAAATATATTATAAAATGAATATTTCTCTAACTTAAAATAATCACAATATTATCCTATGTACTCCTAAAATAGAAATCAAGTAATTACAGTATTTACATAGGTTAAAAATTTCTACCTCATTACTATAGGTTTTTGGATGCAACTTAATAATTTAATAAAATAGCTTTATAGAGAGAATAAAATTAAAAGTGAAGATATTAATAAACATATCATAGTGGCTAAATGCTTGCTGGTACAGATAAAGCACCGTTTAAAAAATGGGATTCTGTTAGTGTTTTAAAATGAATTGAAATCAAATCCAGCAACACCCCTTGAAATTTTTTACAATACTTCTACCAATGCTCAAAAATAACTGAACTTACAATAAAAATATGAAAAAGAAAATGTGTACTTTCCCTATCAGTTGTTGTAGATTTTCGCCAATAGAATTGAGACACCTAATTAAACACGGATAGTGTTAACAGTTTTACATTTACATGTCAAAAAATCTACTAACCTTAAAATAAAAAAATTAATTCCCCCCATGCTGGCCTTTGCTTTTTTCAAAACACATATTCCCAGGGAAATAACGCCACAAAGAAGGCCACAAAAATGAAGCCTCACTAAATTGTTTTTGGATTTTTTATCCTGGTTCTAATTAGGACTCTCTATATTGTAACTATATATATATATTTCAACTATTATGGTCATCGGAAATTACATCGACTGTGTAAAGAATTATCTGATGTGAGGACACAACTACCTAGATTTCTGTTTTTCAAGAAGTAGGCCTCATTTTGGGCCTTTTAGTTGGGGCCTGAGATGATTAAAATATGATCGATGTCATCCTTGGGCTCCACACTGTAGTTCTGGCTTCTTCTAAACATATGGGCATTGTCCCGACTCTAGGTAACACCAGGCCGCTAAAAAAGAAATCTCCATCTCACTACGAAAGTCAATCTCTCCTTTGACTTGAAAAAGCAAGTGATTGCTCCTCTTAGAAGTTACTGATCCTGCGATCAATATTACTATTTCGAGAATAATAGTAATATTTGAGGGCGCGAGCCCCCAGCCTCAAACTTCCCCCACTACTGCAAGGAGAAAGGGTTGACCCGGCAGGAAGAAAAAAGGCGGCCTCCAGAAATCTAAGACCGTTAGTAATACTTTCCTTCAGGGCACAATAAAGTGCTTTTGAAATACACCTTGTGTGTGGATGTGCGTGTTTGTTTATTGATTCCCAGTCAGGAGTGACTGACTTCTAGAGTAGGTTTGGAATCTCCCGGTTTCCCCCAGAGTTTCAAGAACTTAAGGAGGTGTGTGAAGGGGGCTCTGGGCTCAACATGCTGCGAGAACTGCACCTCGGAGAAATTGTAACCGAAATTGTAACCCGTATGGGGAGAAAGTGGAAGGAGCCTCCAACCCCCGTTACAGCCTCCTCCAACCTCGTCCGAGGTGACTTATCTGTGCAATAGATTACATCAAACAAAATCACCCAAGGGCCGAGTGCGCCCCGGGATTTTCGAGGCCTTTCCTACCTGGTCTAGGATGCGGTTGCTGCGCTCTGCGCTGCCTCCTCACTAGCATCAGCACGAGGGCCACAGCGGCCAGCACACTCGGCGCTGCCCACTCACCCGCTGGCCGCGCGATGTGCACCGTGACTCGTGGTGGGCCGCCCGCGCGCGGAATCCTCACTGTAATCGAGAGCCGGCGCACCATGTTCTCGCCGCCTCGGAGCTCGGCAACCGCTGCGCCGCCTTTTGACTTCAGAGGTAGGCAGCTCGGCGCCCGCCCCCCGAGGATCGCAGAGACCCACGCGCAGCAGCCCGCCCATCCCCGCCCCGCAGGCGCGCCCCCGCCCGGGCCGGCGCGCGCTCGCTCGCCCCCAACCTCCTGGGAGCCCAGAGGCACTGCACTCAGCGCGCGCGGGAAAGGCGGGCTGAGGCGCCGGGCGGCGCGCGCGGGAGGCTAGCTTCCTAGGTTCCTCTCTCGCCCGCGCACCTCTCCTTTCCCGCCTTGTCCACACTGCCCCCCTCCCCTACCCCGCCGCCTTCCCACCCAGCGCGGGGGAGCGCCACGCGGTGACAGCTCCGGGTCCTGACGCCACAACGCATCTCCAGGCAGCCCGCCCCCCTCGCAACATCCGTCACCTGACCCGGCCATATCAGGAACCGCCACGGTCCGGCGCGCGTCCCTGCTTCCCTGACCTCCTTCCTTTATTCCTCGCGCCCCTCGCTGGGGTGGGGGGTCCTCCCTTTCTTCAAACCGGATTATTTAAAAAACAAAAAGAAAGAAAAAAAAAAACCCGCTAAGTCATCTCTTGGCTCTATCCGCCATTCAGGAGGCTGGATGTCAGTTTTTGAAAGAAATGGCGCTACGCTCCACTTCTAGATTTGGGAAACCAGCGGAATTAAAGGAAACTGCTGCGACATCTGGACACTGCGTGGCGCTGGCGCCGCTGGAGCGGCGGGCCCCGCGCCGGACCAGGTAGGCGGAGCCGAACCCCAACTCCCGCTGGGTCGGGGCGCCCCTTCCCCTCCCAGCTCCACGCGCTGCGGAGGGTTCTGGGCTAGGCCAAGAGTCCATTCACCAGGCAAATTTTATTTTCGGTTTTGACATCCCGCTCAGCGAAGCATCTGAACGCTTCTTCCTCTTTCCTCCTCCCGCCGTGCTCCCCTCCCCCACGGCTGATCCCCGCTCTCCGGTGTCCCTGCGTCCACCGGTCCTTCCTCCCGCAGCCTTACCCCCCTCCTCCCTCCGGCCCCACGCTCGGACGCGCTTCCCTCTCGCTGCCCGACTCCCCAGCGTGGTCCCTCTTCTCTCTCCTCGCCTCCCTCCCTCCCTCCCCCCTCTTTTCTTACACATCACTGATCCTTTCTTTCTGGACACCCCCCAGCCCCCTCCCGAGCTGCTGTGGTCCACCCGGCACAGGAGAGCGGGGGAAGGAAAGGAAAGAGCCGCATAAAGGAGGGGCGGGGGGAGGTTGAGTCGAGGACACCGAGGCGGCCTGGGGACACTCAAGAGCCAGTTCCGGAGCGCAGTCGGACTGGTCCCGGCTCCCGGGCTAGAAAGAGCTTTGACGCGGGCTCGCCGGCTCCCCGAAAGCGAGTGGTCCAGCCCAGGACGCCGCTTGCAGGCGGGCGGCGCTGACTCGATGTCCCCAGCTCCTCGGCTCCGAAGTCGGTTTCGATCGGCCCAGAGCCTCGCGGGCTGGAGGCGCGGCCTGGCCGCTCGGCGTGGAGGAGAGGGTGTGGGACTAGGCCCAGCCTTCCAAGCCTGAAAGGTGGACCACATTGAAGTGGCTTCTTTTTTTTGCTTGTGCCCGAGCCTAGTGGCCGAGCTGCAGAAGTGGATCCCTAGTGAGACAGCCGACAGATCCCCTGGAGCAAACGCCAAGCTCTTCACTATTGGAGGAGGCAAGTGGGACTCGGATGGTACGAGCCACCGTACTGTAACGGTGAGGCCAGGTCCCTCTGCACTCGGGCTGCTTCCACTCCCCATCCCTCACTTCCGCACAGGACGCAGCCTCCTGACTGGCCAGTTGAAGTGAGACTCAGGGACCAGGCTTAAATGTTTTTGTTTAATCGCTAAGTCGCGTCTGACTCTTTGAAACTCCGTGGACTGGAGTCTGCCAAGCTCCTCTGTCCATGGGATTTATGAGGCAGGAATACTGTAGAGGGTTACCGTTTCCATCTCCTGGGGATCTTCCCGACCCAGGGATCGAGCCGGCGTCTCCTGCGTCTCCTGCATTGGCAGGAGTATTCTTTAGGATTGAGCCACCAGGGAAGCCCCAGGCTCAAATAACCAGTCTAAATAAATTACAAATGCACCTCTCTTCTCTCCTGTAGGACTCCCTCAGACTTTCCCGACCATCCAGGCTCCATGCTGAGGCTGCTTGCCACTCTTGTGTGACAGAATGAATGTGCATTCCTCTTCACAAGGTTAGCTCCTTCTTCTTCAGGTCTCTTCTCAGGTATCCGCCCTCAGAGACTCTTCCTCTAGGCACTGTATTTTTTTTTTTTTCCCCTACAGTGCTTACCCTACAGAAATTATCATAAGTAATTATTTGTCTCTCAGTATGCAACCTCCATGGAAGGTGGATCTTGCTCTGTTTTGCACTATGCCCATGATCCCCTCCTTCACTTCCCCCCGCCAAAAAAAAACAAAAACAAAACAAACTTCGTAGGAGAGATGGGCTTGTAAAAACTTGCAATTATAATGAGGAAATTTCATTTTATGGAAAACAGAGGAGGGGTACTTTAGGAGATGGGGGATAAGAGAAAGAATCCTGGAGGAGAAATATTGCCCAATTGCAGCTTGAGTGAGTGAGTGAAAGTCGCTCAGTCGAGCCTGACTCTCTACAACCCTGTAGAGTCGTGTCCGACTCTCTACGACCCTGACCCTGTACAGTCGTGTCCGACTCTCTACGACCCTGTAGACTACGAAGTCCATGGAATTCTCCAGGCCAGAATACTAGAGTGGGTAGCCTTTCCCTTCTCCAGGGGATCTTCCCAACCCAGGGATCGAAGCCAGGTCTCCCGCATTGCAGGCGGATTCTTTACCAGCTGAGCTATCAGGGAAGCCCAATTACAGCTTAGTATCATTTAAGAACCCTGGAGACGTGGAAGAGTGAACCCAGGTAGTGTTATTAGCTGTGTCAGTAAACTATGGTGGGTGAGGATGAGAAGACCTGTATTACGCATTTCTGTATTATCATTTCTTGAAATTATTAGTCAGGGTTCTCTAGAGAGACAGAACCAAATTGTGTGTGTTTCTATGATTTGTTTTAAGGAATTGGCTTACCCCAGTTGTGGGGGCTGGCAAAACTTGAAGTCCGCGTGACAAATAGGCAGGCTGGAGACCCAGAGAAGAGTTGATATTGCAGTTTTGAGTCAGAAGGCAGCAGCCTGGAGACTGAATTCTTTCTTCTTTGGGCAACATCTCTTTCACTTAAGGCCTTCAACTAACTGGATGAGGCCCACACACATTATGGAGGATAATCTGCTTTACTTAAAGTCTATGGATTTAAATGTTAATTATATATTAAAAATAGCTTTATAGCAATATCTTGACTGGTGTTTGGCCAAACAACTGGATACCATAGCCTTGCCAAGCTGACACATAAAATTAAACCTCACATTATCCTATTATTCCTGCTGCGCTTCAGTTTCCCAAAGGAAGTTTTAGACTTCAGATCCCACGTTTAAATTCAGGGACTTGTCTGTGTTGATTTGGCCTGAATAGCTTCACCCATAACCATTTCTTCTCCACCTAAACTTATTCTGGGGATAAGGAGAGTTACCCACTTCAGAGGAATGCCATTTGAATGACAGCACTGAGTAAAATGATAAGCTATACAATAAGCTCTATATAGTAGTGAATGAACAGTTCAATGAATATAAAATTAAAAACTCAAACTCCATCTTGGTTTTCCCTTGCTGCCCAACACCTGTGTTTTTTTAGTTGTATACAGGGGAATTCTATCTAATTTTAATATTCAGACTAAGCAAAATATAATTATGAAGGTGAATCTTTACCAATACAACTAATTTGTGGCATTCCAAAAACGTTTGGAGTTTCACATGACTTTAGCTATGTGTTCTTCAAAAACAGTATGACCAAAAGCTTGGCAGTGTTATTTGCATGCACTTTGGCTTCTTTTACTTATTTTATCCTCACTGTGGCCCTTTGAATTTGGGATTACTACCCTGTCTTACAGGTGAGAAAACTGAGGCCTAGACAGACTAAAATCTTGGATACTTTATGACCTGCAAGTGCCAAGGCTGGTCTCATTAAGAAAGTCTTTGGGCTAAAATCCTTGTGCCCTTTCTGTTGTTCTACAGGCTAGAGTCAACAGGAAGTGAGCTATTGATGGGTCATTTTTGGCCTAAAACTGGACTTCACAGATCTGAGTGTTTGAACAGAGGAAAATGATGTTTTATTTTAAAAAAATGATTTCTATTTTGGATCAGCAAATTCATTCCACAGGCAGAGATAGGAGTGGGCATTTTACTAATGATTTGTCTGTACCATCCAACTCTACTACCCCCAGCCATGATGTCCTAGAGACAACTAGCTTTTTCCCTCAGCTATCTCTTGATTATCAAAATTCTGTGAGAAATTTTCCATGCTCAAACTAAAAATCCCAAAGGTGTAAGACACAGGACACTATAAGCAAGATTTAAAAACTATTATTTGAACATAAATGACAAAAGATTAACTCTTACAATACATGAATACATAAGTGAGTTAGAAAAATAACCCAGTAAGAATGGTAGCAAATAATATAATGGGCAGTTTAGAATAGAAAATATTAAAATAGTCAAATGGTAAAAAACTATGAAAATATATTCAACTTTATTGATTAGTAAAGAAATGTAACAAAAACACTGACATATACCTATAGGTATGGCAGAAATAAAAAGAGTGACAACATTGGGAAGGTTGTCAGAAAACAATCATCCTTACATACTATTGCAACTTGGTACATTCATTTTGGAAGGCAACTTTATAGCAATCCCACTAAGTTTATGTATGTACATATACACGTACACAAATATAGGTATGGAAATATGTATACTATTTGTGTAGGGTTTATATGTGTATGAAAGAAATACATATTACATATATATGTATATATGTACTACCCTTTGACTTTGCAATTCTACTCCTATAACTCATCTAAGTATGAAAAGTATATATACATGTATATGTGTATATATTATTGGAGATATACACACACACACATATATACAAACATAAGTATGGAAAGATTTTATACACACATATGTGCAGACATATACTGTATGCGTGTGTTTGTGTGTGTGTGAGAGGAAAAAGAGATGTACCCTTAACCTTAGCAATATCACTTCTATAAATTGCTACAGATTGCTCATATAGGGGTGAAAAAAAGGTTCTTTGTAGCAGCATATGTAGTAGCAAAAAAACAGGAAACAATTTACATGTTTGTCAATAAGAAACCAATTTTTAAAAATTTTGGTTTATCCATAAAATATAAACTATGCAACTATACAAAAAACAAAGTGCATCTTTATTTCCTAATGAAGGTTGTCAAAGATCTACTACCAAAGAAAACAAGTTGCAGAATGGTTTTCTAAATGTGTGTGTTGGGAAGGGGTGTTTACAATTATATGTACTTATATTTCTGGAAAGTTGATTAATGAGATAGTGAGAATGGTGGGTAGGAAAGCTTCAGGAGGTATTTACTTAGTTCTGTTTATTTTCTGTACTGATTGAAAGTTTACTATGAACCAGAATTTTAAAATAACAACTACAGAAATTTTCATCTTCAAAACTAGAGATTCTAATTTTGTAGTCCTGAAGTGGTCAGTGACTTCAAAATTTGGAACACAAATGATTGAGAGTCAGGGTTGAGAATCACTTCCCTACATGTTGGTCTCAAATGACTGGTGGGGAAAACACCATCATTTATACAGATATAATAAATACCTGGGGCACATATAAAATGAAATGTCATGTAATTTTTCCCTAGAAAGGGGATGGCATAGTCGTCTGTTCAAGATGGAATTTAAATAGATCAAAAGGCTCCTAAAGCTCTGGAATAGATCCATATATAATATCTTTAACTATCAAAGGCAGTCCAGAGATTAGAGAGCAGTAGAGGATGACAAAATATTTTAGGCAAGGCTATAGCTTATAATTCTAAATTGGCATGTTGGAAGCAGATACAGAAGACGGTACAGGGTACTTACTCTTGTGTCCTAGGAAAGGTGATAGAATTTAGTAACTTATAACCCACAGACAGAATGAAAAGCCAATTTCCCAGAATTCACAGAAGAAAACTCTGTGTGTTATTGATAATCTGTTGACCTACCTGTGGCTTTGTTAATAGAAAAAGTGCTTACTATTTTATGTTTATATGTTATCTCTCATAAACATATTATTAAAGATGTAATGACGCATACTAAAATTATTTACAGCTTAATCTGATAAAGAAAACAAAATGCAATTATTTATATTAAGAGATGAGTGAAAACTGAAGAACAATGGATAATTTTTACCTATCTGGTTTAGGGGTATATTGAAAACCACTCAAACAGCAGGCACTCATGACTGGTTCTAACTCCCACTCTTAGCCACACCTATTATCTTGTCAGAAGAAAGTGGAATTATCAGTCACATGCAGTTTTCAACTAAAGCAAAGGGATGAAGAAATTTGTGCTGGGATAGGGAAGTAGAGAGGAGTTTGGTTAAAATGAAATGGAGACTCAGAGGTCACACAAGAAAAGAGTGCAAAGGAAGTAGCTCCAATCCTGTCAGAATATAGAGTATGCCAAAGAGAAAACAGATTATGCATTTTGGGAGAAGGCCAAATTTGAAACGGAAATGAGGCATGTTTTAATTACTGTAATTGGTCTTAAAAGTTTTCACCTTAACTCTGTGGTTAAACATTTTACATGCCTGCACTGACTATATAGATCTGCTGGAGGTCTAATGTCAGGGGCTTCTGAATGGGAAGGGGATTAACAGGTGTTTAGGGTTCTTTGTAAACTTCAAAGAAAATGTAGATGTCTGTGAGACAGTCATCGAATCATCTTCATACTTCTCTCTCCATTTCTTTTACCCCCAGAAAAATATTTGGTTTATATTGATTTAAAACTTCAAATTAGAAAACCAGAATTGGGTGCTCAGTTGGGAAATACTGTGCTTAATATGTAATCCATGCCAGTTGTGTGTTATTTCATCAGTAGTATTGGCTTCAAAGCAAAATTTTCTATGTTACATAATTAACAAAGGGGTGATATATACAAGTTATTTCCACAAAGTAAAAAGGATTCCTACCCTAGTGGCTTAGATGGTAAAGAATCCATCTACCAATGCAGGAGACTTGGGTTTGATTCCTGTGTCGCAATGATACTCTGAAGAATGAAATGGCAACCCACTCCAGTATTCTTGTCTGGAGAATCCCATGGAGTGAGGAGCCTGGCAGGCTACAGCCCATGGGGTTGCAAAGAGTTGAACATGACTGAGGGACTAACATGCACACATACCGTTTGTAAAAGCTGATCCTGAGAAAAGTTTTATAGAAAATCCAGACAGTAGCATATGAGCAGATTCCCATTATTTTAGGCCTGGAGATATTTCACAAACCCTACCAGCGTGTAGATCATATACAGTTTGTTTTGGTTTGATTTGATTTTGTTGAGCTACTCACTGATCCGTCTTCCACAAAACACCACATACCTCTCCTCCTTCTATTCCTTTTCATCTCATTCTCTGCCCTCCTGAAATGGCTGACTTATACATATTCAAAACAAAAATCATGGCATCCAGTCTCATCACTTCATGGCAAAGAGATGGGGAAACAATGGAAATAGTGACAGACTTTATTTTCTTGGGCTCCAGAATCACTGCAGATGGTGATTGCAGCCATGAAATTAAAAGACGCTTGCTCCTTGGAAGAAAAGCTATGACCAGCCTAGACAGTGTATTAAAAAGCAGAGATATTACTTCGCTGACAAAGGTCCATCTAGTCAAAGTTATGGTTTTTTTCAGTAGTCATGTATGGATGTGAGAGTTGGACTATAAAGAAAGCTGAGCACCTAAGAATTGATGCTTTTGAACTGTGGTGTTGGAGAAGACTCTTGAGTGTCCCTTGGACTGCAAAGAGATCCAACTAGTCAATCCTAAAGGAAATCAGTCCTGAATATTCATTGGAAGGATTGATGCTGAAGCTCCAATACTTTGGCTGCCTGATGTGAAGAACTGACTCATTTGAAAAGACCCTGACGCTGGGAAAGATTGAAGGCAGGAGGGGAAGGGGACAGAGGATGAGATACTTGAATGGCGTCCTTGACTCAATGGACAGGAGTTTGAGCAAGCTGTGGGAGTTGGTGATCGACAGGGAACCCTGGCGTGCTGCAGTCCATGATGTCGAAAAGAGTGGGACAGGACTGAATGACCGAACTGAACTATACCTATTCAGGTGATACTAAGCTCTTCTCTGACCAGCCGCTTCCTACTATCACCTAACACTTAGGGACCTATAACTTCAAACAAATGAGAAAGTGCAGACCTTTAGAAACGCGTTTGTAAAATCCGTGACAGCTATTTACAGTTATTCATCTTCTAATGACATTTCTACATATTTTAGCATTCTCATGCTTCACACTTTCTTTTTCCTTCCAAAATCCCCATCCTTTTTTCTTGGTTTTAACTCCTATTACCAGCTCCTTTTAGGTCAGAATCACTTGTTATAAGCGTACTTAAAAAACATCATTCCTTTCAGAGCATTTAGTTGGTAAATACCTACTTCAGCATTATTTTAATAAATTTATTGGATTTACCTGCTTATCTCACTTAAAGAACTGGGTTCTTTTGGTGGCTCTGAGTGACATGAGATAAATGCAAAATGTGACAACAAAAAATCAGGTAAGATGGAGTAAGAAAGAGCTTAAAATTAAACTACATATTTATTTTACAAAGCATCATTTTTTTTGTGCTAGTTCCCACAAACTTGTCTCTAACTTTTCAATTAACTGGTAGAGGTGGTACTTATAAAGATCCCCCATTCCCCAGGGCTCCAGAATTTAAAAACTATTGACTGTTACATATTAACACACAAGTAATTTGTTTTTTAACATTTCCCATAAAGGAAGGGCAATATAGAATCTCAATGTGATTGGTGTAAGTTAAATAAGTTTTATTTGCTGAAGGTCAGCAAATAAATCTCTTCTGTCTCTTCCCTTATATAGCTTTTCTTGGCTCAGACAGACCATGGCAAAATCACTACTAATAAAATATAAGACCCTATTACAGTCATGTATATGACAAACTTATAAAGGGATAAAATGTTAGTGATGGTTGGGAGCTTAAAAATAATCTAGTACCACTCCCATTTTTTATAGATGAGGAAATTGGGGCTAGTCATGTCATTTAATTTAGTAGATCATATATTGAATTAGTTGAAGAACCAATATCAGAATCCAGGTCTCCTATCTAATTTCTCTTTCCTTCATTCCCTCTTTCTTCCCTGGAATTTTAAATAGAACAGGAAAAGATGTTGAAAGTATTGTGATTCAACTCTTGTTGCTTCTTCAAGTAATTTAAAAAAATAAAATATTCTTATTTTCTTATGTATTTACCCTCCCATCTTTTTAAACTTGGTAATTGAATGCAATGAAATTACACCAACCTAGGTTTTCACAAGATAATGAAATAGTTTGTTAATAGTGAAAACCTAGTACTCATATCAGATTTTGGTTATGATTAGCTGCTGATGTAAATACTGAAGCAGTCTTCTTATATTGTAGATGACACTCGCTTTTCCATTTGTTTCAGAAAGTAGTCCACAAGAGTGTTTCTAAGGTTTTAGAATCACTAATTCTAATTGCTCTTTTTTAATTTTGGTAGAGTGGCAACATCTTGAACATTGGAAAAGAAAAATAAGCATGTGTTGGTTTTTAAAAATAATTGGTAATTACAGAGGTGGTAAAAAAAATCCCTATTGACTATTACATATTAACACACAAGTAATTTGTTTTTTAACATCTCCCATAAAGGAAGGGCAATATAGAATCTCAGTGTGATTGGTGTAAGTTAAATAAGTTTTATTTATTTGCTGAAGGTCAGTTACCTAGCTTCATAAAATGAACTTATTTGGTTCTGGACACCATATTCATGTTGTTTTTGTCATAACACAGAAATAAAATATCATTAAGGCATTCTTATGAACACATTTTCCCAAAACTGTTAGGAGCTGTATGGATCTTGAGCTCTCAGAATTTATTTCATTCCTTATATTTGAAATCACTAATTTTAGCCATTAGAACATAGGAAATTTTAAACAGATTTTGCTTTCAGAGTAAAGCATCCTCGTTTTCTCATCCATTCACTCGGCTGAAAAAAGAAATAAAAAATGAGGCCAAATGAATATATATTTGAATTATAAATTTATTTTACTTCCAGATCTTGCAGTGAAGATCAGGTGATAAGATTTTACAAACCTTGGTAATATTTTAGATTTAGATACAGAAATTAGCATATATATTTTTCTGTAATTGTAAAATGGAGCCAGAAGCAGGGCTCATGTATATAGAGCTATATTTATTTGCATGTATCCTTCAAAGTAAAATCTTAAACAGAGTCAACATATGTATTTCTTGTGCAGCTGATAAAACACATTGACCATACCTACCTATCAGGTGGATTTGAAATCTGAATTTATTTTTACATGCATCATAAATATTTCAGTTGCAACCTGGTGGTACTTGATTTTCCAATAACGTATGATGTTTTGGCACACACACACACACACACACACATATATATATGTATATATATATATGAATCTCACAGTACCCTGTAGTACCCAACCATATTTTCTTGATTTACTTTCCATTAATATAAGGTTGTCACCAGATTCCACCACTCCCTTAAATTAGGAATGGAATTCACATGTTTTAAGCCAAAACCTTGGTGTCCAATCTCAACTTTTCTTTTTACCATTAAAACAGTGAAATATCAGTTATTCCAATGCTGTAATGAATCAAGCAACACTGGAAATTAAATCCCCAAACAGTACACCTTTAGTTTGTTCAGCAGATATTAAGACATTTCACGAACCATCATTATGTATTTTCAACAGTTTCACACTCAGTGTACTCTTTCAGCAACCCTTTGGGCAATACCCTGAGATCATTTACTGGGTAAGGGCATGGATCTTCTAAGAAAAACATTTGTAATGTTTCATAGTTTGACCCTGGAGACACTCCAGTAAAGGAAACAAACTTTAACAAAGAAATAAATAAGTTAAAGACTGAAGTAACCTGGGAGATGGCACTGTGCCACAGCTTCGCATAAAAGCTGTAGTTCTTCACTTCCTTCCCAAGGGCTGCGAGTTACTTTGTTATTTAGTCTCCGAATTAAGACTGCTACTGAAGAACAACCCAGAAGTACAAAATATCACGAAGTCATTTCAAGTGGCAATTTACAGGGGGCTCTCTGAATCCTACCGTATAGAGATCAAACAAATCTTTACAGTTAACAGTCTCCCTACAGTCGCTCTCGCTACAGCCCGGACTTCAGTCTGTGCGAGGAGGGAACACCGCAGGAATCTCGCCGTAACAACAGCAAATGAGCGCCCCTTTCGGAGAGCTGTTCAGCATCACCTCGACCTGGGGACTTTAGAATAAGCTGGCAAATTGAGGTCACTTCCGGGTCCTCTCTCACCCATCGCTATCTGATGGGGCTGGGCAAGAGGCCCCAAGGCTTCCAGTAGGTAGCTTTCTGCTCGCGACCTGCCCCGCTCCTCAAGCCTGTAAAGAAAGCGTTGGTCGCCTACTGAGCCCGTGTCGATCTTCGTCCTCGTCATTGTGTGGTCCTTCACCTCCAGATTTTCCCTCAGGGCCCGACGCCCGACGTGGGGACTTGCAGGGGAGGTCCTTCACGGTCAGTGGGGCGATCGTTATCTGCCTCCCACCTGAAGGCTAGTTGCCGCCGCCTCCCACTCCGCCCCAGCACCTCGTGTGTGAAGATTCACAGCACTTGGGTTTGTTCATGGACTTGTTCACAGGCCGCTTTTCACCAGAACGCCCTGAAAAACAAACCTGGGAGTTCCACACTCGGCTCCTACTGGAAATCCATGTGCCCCACCTCTATTCATTTTATTCACGGTGAGTGCCGAGGGGCGATATCCGGGGGCGTGGGGAGAAAAAATTACTCCCAGTCAGCTCCTCCTTCGCTGCCGGGAATCCAGTCGCCCTGGAAGACTTCCGCTGCTCCACGTTTGCAGCCCTCTTTGAACTAAGTTGGGGTGGCGAACTGGAGAGAAAGTCGTTGTGGGCGGTTGTGTACGCGCGCCCTCAATCTCCCGCGGCCGCGCGCAGGTACCGGGCGACGTCGTGGTGGCCCCGCTCCTCGGCCAGGTCC
The DNA here is from genome assembly GCF_023091745.1 of Budorcas taxicolor. Lineage (NCBI taxonomy): Eukaryota > Metazoa > Chordata > Mammalia > Artiodactyla > Bovidae > Budorcas > Budorcas taxicolor. Next base: position 25,266,007 of record NC_068917.1, on the reverse strand, counting down.
ACGGGCAGGCGGCCCCAGGCATCGCGCACATCCAGCCGCGCCCCGGCTCGGTGCAGGGCCACCAGCGTGTCAAGGAAGCCCTCCCGGGCGGCGTCGTGCACCGGCCGGGTGAGGGTGGCGGGGTCCGCGCAGTTGGGGTCCGCGCCGTGGAGCAGCAGCAGCTCGGCCACGCGGGCGCTGCCCATCATCATCACCTGCCAGAGACAGCAGAGTGGTCAGGACGCAGGGGCAAATAGAGTCTTTTCCAAAAAAAATACCTATTCATCCAGGCCCTTATAAGCCTCGGAAGTCTGCTGCTGCTAAGTCACTTCCGTCGTGTCCGACTCTGTGCGACCCCATAGACAGCAGCCCACCAGGCTCCGCCGCCCCTGGGATTCTCCAGGCAAGAACACTGGAGTGGGCTGCCATTTCCTTCTCCAGTTTATACTCTACTCAGACCTAATTCGTACAGTTTTATTCTCCGAACGTGGGAAGAAAAGGAAGAGCTGATAACAAAGTGCTTATCGCTGTTGTCGGAAATTTTTTAAAAAAATTTCCATTGAAACAGGGGAATCTATGTTGTTAAAGGATGTATGAGCATAGTTAAGTTTAAAGACTTAAAGTCTTAAATTTATTTCGCTTGCTCTCCCCTCTCCCCCAGCCATAGTCCCCATCTAAAAAATTTACTAGGCAGTCAGCTGATATATTTATTTTAGGCGTTAGAGTAATGCTTTAGGAGAGAAAATAAGAAACAACTACGTTTAAAACAAGGTTTACTTTGTTTATTTCTTGTAGTAAATCCCCTGTGGGAAGGCTTTTGCTTTTCACTGTTATATGCCTTTGCTCATAAAGGGCGTATATATGGTCCCATAATTTGAGCCACAATGGGAGATAGAGGGGGGGAAAGTAAAGTCGTGCATAGTTTTATAAGACGATGAAAACAAACTACTTGTTTTCAATCAATGATTCACCACTTTTAATATTTAACATTATAGATAAGGGCTACAGTTTAGAGGATATTTGATGTAACATAAAATAGATACTATATTTGCATTGTACAGGATTTTATAATGTGCTAGTATTTTATATTGTTAAATAGTAAACATTTTGCTATCTAAAAAGGATCTTGGATTTTAGCAGTCAAATCAGAGCAATGCATAACTTAGAAAAATGATGTTTTGAAGCAGTAATCCTACAGTATCCATTTGTGTACATGTACATTATGCCAGCATTTACTTTATTTTAACAATTTTTGATAATTAAATATTCAAAATGAAATTATATGTTCTTGTGAGTTTATGCTTTAATATGTACCATGGAATCAAAATATAGTATGCTAATTTTTTCATTGTTCCATGGTTATTGAAAACATCCATCTCCTCCCTTAAAAACCATGATATATTTTCTATGAGTGATGTAAAGGGCATTTCATATATAGAGGAGAAAAAGTGGCTCTTAATATCTCAGAATATGGTGAATTAAAATGACAAATAAAAGCCCCCCCTTTTACAGTTACTAATATAATTGAAGTCTTTGAGGACTACTTTAAAATATTTTTGCTGCTTTTAATAATCCCTCATTTCTTCCAACATTTTCTATGAATTCAAAATAAATGAATACATATTTAAAAATTGCACGATTAACAAGATTTCTTACTAATGACTTGGTTCTGGAAGATGATTGTGAGGTGAATACTAATTTTTAGTATTTAATACTGCTGACTACATGATAACAGTAAGACACAAAGTACTACCTTAGATTTTAAAGAAATTAAAAAGATATATCAGCACTGATTAAAGTGGGATTAATAGTTAAACATATCGAATAAATGAATTTTAACAATGAAGAGGCTAATTATAAAGACCCTTTGCCATTTAACAAAGCTGAAAGAATGTATATGTAATCCAAGCATTCAGTATGATAAAAATCTATAGAAGCATATTTTTTTCTTATGTAACACTCAAGAAACACTGCTAACGTAAAATAAAAGGAATTAAGTACTGTGGTTGAGGAATCCTGACTTATTACTTTGTATTCAATTCGCCTGCATGAGGAAAGAATATAACATTTCATATCGCAGCTTAAAACTTCAGGATGATTTTTTTTTCATGTGCTGTGATGTAGGATTCCTTAAATCCAATCCAAATTGCGTAACTTGTAATTTAATTATCTCTGTCGTTGAAAGTTGATCGCTATTTGTTTAAAGACAAACAGATAAGACAAAGCAGTTCTCCCCAAATAGCCTCTCATTTTCCCTTTTCCTGCCCAGTTGAACCTATCCCATGCATCTCTTATGAGATGGGACAGGGAATACTGGCCTCCCAACCGCCCCCCCCCCGCCCCCATTAAAAAGAAAAGCAAACTAAAGTAGTGGGGTTTCCAGTCCCTTTCTTTAGAATTTTTGATGAGTGAAAACCTGCTGCTCCATACTCCAGCAAAGAGAGACACAGGTCTGTTCGTGGAGATCTCAGTTCCAGCCGCGTCCACGGAGGCGGCGGCCCCGTGTTTGTGCGCCCCCTGCCGGCGAGGCCCGGGGCCCCCAGCTACCTGGATCGGGCGTCTCCCGAAGCGGTTGAGTCTGTTGGGATCCACACCGGCTTCGAGGAGCTGCCGCACGGCTTCCACTTGGCCCCGCGCCGCGGCATTGGCCAGGTCCGCATCACCGCCACCACCACTGAGCATGCCCTTGTCCTCTTCGCTCACTTCGCAGCCCCCAAGCGCAAACTGTCCGGGATAATCCACCGCTGGCCGTGAACTTCGCAACACCCTACCCTCCCTTCCCACCTCGCCCTGGAGGGCTCTACCCACTCGGGAAGAGCTTAGCTCAACTTCAGACCCTTTGCCGTCCTTCTGCTTCTAGAGGGGTCGGTACAGTGGCCGAAACGTAGTTAAAGCCGGCCTTTTCCCGGATGGCTCCCAGGAAAATGCGCCTCGCGCAGCAACAACCTTGCGCGAACCCGCTCTGGTTGCCAGTGCGGGCGCGTCACAGAGTCCTCACCGCGGAGCTTCCCTCCGGCGGAGCGGAGAGCCGGCCGGGACTGAACCCGTTCCCAGCTGGCCTGTCGAGAGGCGCTCTCCAACCTCCTTAGGCTCCGCCCCCTGCGGGTCCGGGCGCGTCCCACTGTGTTGGCGCGGAGGCCAGGCCCGCGGCTGACGTTACAGCCCAAGAGGGGAGGGGCGGGGGAGAGCAGTCCAGAAGGTGCCCGGCCGCATGCGCCGGCCAACGCCGAGCGGAGCCCGCTGTGATACTGCCTGTGGGGTATCCAGCAATTCTAGGGTAAGTTTTTTGGAGCAATTGAAGCGGTGTACTCAGCTCCTGATCTCCTCCTTCCAGCAGGCGGAGCAGAGGATTTCTAGTTCTTCAGTCCCGGCCCAGCCGCTCTCACTTGGAGACGTTAGTCGCTCCCTGTGTAATCAAAAGGCCGGGCATTTGAAATAACCTTGTCTCAAGATGTCTTAAAGAGACAGCTCTGCCCCCTCTCAGGCAGGTTAAATTCATCCTCAGGCCGTACTTGAATTTCACTTGCTTCACATCTTCCATCAAATTTAGCAGTTGGGAAGAGGATGTTTATTTGACTCAGCCAAAAATGGGTCTGACTGAAAGATCCCGCGAATCATATTCTGAAGGTGCTTTTAATTCTTTTTATCCTTAAATTATGGATGCAATACTAAAAAATAAAAATAACCCACAAAAAACAAACAAAAAACTTAGCCAACTACACCCCCCCCCCCCCACACACACCTAGTTTAGGAGTTGCAGAGCTTGGTACGTCGGACACTTAAAAAATATAAATATACATTTTAAGAACTTGAGATCTCAGTTTCATGATATTTGAACTGTCTATTTTTGTTTGCACTCTTACCTATTTAAACCCACCTCAGCAAGTATTTGATTTCCATTTATCATGGGTAATAAAGGAAATTATGCAGTAATAATGAAACATAATAAAACAGGGGTGTGGTGCTGAGCCTGTCATTAAACAGGCTGAACCTGTCATTAAACCCGCTTCTGAAGATTTAAAGGCCAAGTGCTTTGCTTTTCTTCCTAATCTTCGTGAGTTTGTATTAACAGATGCATTGCTTTAAAGGTTAAAAAAAATTTACAGTTGATGCGCTATTGAAATAAGAGAATCACAAGTTATGTATTTGTATTTCCTCACGAAACTTTGGTGAGGAGCTACATTATAATGCCCCTAACAGTTAACAGCTCTTATCTTGGACATCCTTTTAGGTTTAGAGTGCTGAGAAACACAAAGGGAGGACACTTGAAGTAAGAGACTCCACATATTTCCTCTATAGTGTATCTTATTTTGGACTCTCTTGGTTCCAATCCACTGTAGAATAAAGAAGAGCTCTTTATGGACAGGGTTGGGGTCGGGTGGCATGGAAGTGTGGTGGTTAGGCCTATAGATTTGCTGACTGAGACTCAACAGGGTTGAAATTCACCTGGATGGGGAAAGGAAGGGGGCAACATTAATAACATTTTATTTTCTCTCTCACCACACCCTCATTTCTTAGTTTTCACGGTTTTAATTCCTCTTTCACTCTTATTTGAACCTCTACTCTTATCTAGGGGGAAAAAAAACACAACCTTGTTCTTTTATTTGTTGGTGATGATTCTATTCCTAGTCTGGCCAGAAGAACAGAAGTCTGCTGCTGGATGAAAAACATGAATAACTCTTTTTGTCTTAGAAGCCAGTTCTCATGCCCAGTGTATTTGAGATTACAGGTGTGCAGGTTGAATGGGAGAAGGAAGAGAAAAGATGGACAGTAGGGAGCCAGAGACTTTGAAATGAATGGCATTGGGTCTCTGCAAGTTACGTTGAGGAGCTGAATCACTAGACTGATCTTGGCCGGATATGGTGGCATATGGGCTCAGACAAAAATATCTTCATCAGAACAGCCTGATTACTCTGAAATTTAGTGCACAGCTAGATGCAACAAGGCATTAGAGGGAAGAGTGTTGGATCTTCCCGCTAATGAATCCAGCAATTAAATTTAGTTCAAGAGTACTTAGTTCAGCATATGCTATATACTGCCTTTCACAGTTGAACAAGATATTGGTCCTAAATTTTAAACCAACAAATAGAGAGTTTGAGAATCAATGCAATCCCTATCAAAATCCCAATGGCATTTTTCAAAAAAAATAGAACAAATAATATTAAAATTTATATGGAACCACAAAAATTCCAAATAGCCAAAGCCATCTTGAGAAAGAACAAAAAAGCAAGAGGCATCACACTTTCCTGATTTCAAACTACATTACAAAGTTACAGTTATTAAAACAGAATGGCTTTGGCATAAATAAGGAAATAAAGATCAATGGGATAAAATTGGAAGCCCAGAAATAAATCCATAGTTATCTGGTCAATTAATTTATGACAAGGGAGCCAAGAATATACAATGTGGAAAGGGAAGTTTCTTCAAAAAATGCTGTTGGGAAAACTGGAAAGCCACATGCATAACAATGAACCTTGACAGCTATCTTACACCATAACCCAAAATTGACTCAAGATAATTAAAGACTTGAATGTAAGACCTTAAACCATAAAACTCCTAAAAGTGGTAAGGAGTGGTAAAACTCATAGGTAGTAAGCTCCTTGACATAGGACTTGGCAATGATTTTTTGACTCTGACAATGAAAGCAAAGATAACTAAGTGGGACTACATCATACTAAAAAGCTTCTTCACAGAAAAGGAAATCATCAACAAAATGAAAGGCACCCTATGATTGGGAGACACTATTTCCAAACCATTTATCTGATAAGGGACTAACATCCAAAATATATAGAGATCTCAAACAACTCAATAGCAAAACCCCAAGCAATCCAATTAGAAAATGTGCAGAAAGTCTGAATAGACATTTTCCCAAAGAAGACATACAGATGGGCAACAGGAACATGAAATGATGTATAACATCACTAATCATCAGGAAAATGCAAGTCAAAACCACAATGAGATATCATCTCAAACTTGTAAAATCACTATTATCAGAAAGACAAGAAATAACAAGTGTTGGTGAGAATGTGGAGAAGAGGCAACCCCAGTACACAGTTCATGGGATATAAATTGATGCAGCCACTGTGGAAAACAGTATGGAGCTTCCTCAAAAAACTGAAAATAGAACCACCATATGATCCAGCAATTCTACTTCTGTATATTTATCTGAAGAAAATGAAAATACTAACTCAAAAAGATACATAAATCCCCATGTTCACTGCAGAATTATTTACAATAGCCAAGATATGGAAACAACCTGTGTATCCACTGATGGATATATGGATAAGCAACTTGTCAAATATATATTTTAGCTACAAGGAGATTTAAATCTTGCCATTTGTGATACTATAAATGGAACTTGAGGGCATTATGGTAAGTGAAATAAGCCAGACAAAGACAAATGCCGTATGATCTCTTTTATATTTAGAGTCTAAAATGAAACAAAATCCCTCCCTCAAAAAACAAAATAGAAATAATCAAACTCATTACTATAGAAAACAGATTGTTGGTTGCAAGAGACAGGGAGTAGGGGCTGTGTGAAAAATGGGTGAACTTTTTTTTTTAGCTTTAAATTGTTTAAATAAATGTAAAAAATGTATTCCTACTTTTATTGTAACAGCAGTCTCATCTTTGTCAGCTCTACAATTTCTCCTTTGGTATAGCCTCTTGTTTGAAGTCTTGTTCACCCCTACAGCAAGTTAGAATACTTGTGAAGTTAGGGGGACAAAATCCAGCCCTTCTTGCTGCAGCTGTTTGCCCAGCCACTACTAATAATCCTTGTCTCCTTCTTCGAGTACCCATTCTAGATTCTCTCCCTCTGAGCACATGTGGTGATCTAGGTGTCTAACTTAGCAAGTCAAGTAGACCCCCCTTTCCTGAGAGCTGTGACTAGTCCTCATGCTCTTTTCAGAACAAGGTTGGTATATTTGTATATTCACTGTCACAATTGGGCAGACAAATATCAAGAGATATTCCAGTGGATTATCTGAATATCAAATGCTTTTTTCCTTTTCTTAGATTCAGAAGTCCCATCTTCTGATAAACATGATCAATTATCCCCTGTAGGAAAGATGATTCCTTTACATCCTAACTGGTCTGTTAGCATGAAGGGTCTGAAGTGATTGGGCAGCATCTAGAATTTAACTGGGACTCTTCCAACATCTCATGGTGAAATTGTTCTCTCTCTAGGAATCTAGATTTCCAGGCCACAGGTATTAGAATTGTAAGGGTGGAAAATATAAATTTCTCATGTGGGTTACAAAATGTGATAAGCTACTCCTGGCAATGGTCAGAGAGGTAGTAATGTCTAGGTTTCAGAGGAGGGCCATCCAGGATGAAATAGAATCCTAGTTCATGAATAGACACAGAACTGGGTAAGAAGCATTGGGATTTAGGAATTGAAGGAAATGCTACTAGTGATGGATATGATTATTCAGGTACTCAAGAATTCAGATGTAGAAAAACAGATTACTTGCAGATTTCCTTTTTGAAAAGGTAGATGTAGGGATGGATGAAAATAGTGCTTGAATATACTACTATGACTATCACTGCTACTATATAAGTATACAATTTTAACTCTATTCTAAAATGAATGCTAGTATGATTGCATAAAAATATGGCACAAAATTACAAACCCAGTTGACTATGATAGCTAAGTTCATAAATTTTCCTTAAACTGGATAAACTTTCTTAGTCTAGTCTTCTGAAATTGCATGCTTCATCAGCATAGGTAGATATGACCTGTGGAGAAGAGAGGGAGAGTGAAGTTGGTACAAGATGGCCAGAGCTTAAAAAAATTTTAAAAGGCTCCTAGATTTTAAGAAACTCTTTCTAGTGACAGTCAAAACTAACAAAGAGCTTCCATTTAATGTAATAACCTTACTGAGAGATGCATCTATAAGGTACCCTGGGAGTTAGGAATAGGGGAACTTAAGAAGTACAGGGAATATTCTTAGAGATGTTGCAGCTGAAGAGAGTCTTTAAAAATGCATTGGAAGTTGATTGTTTCCTGTATCCTTGCTTCAAGCTTTAGATTTCTCTAAAATTTAACAAAAGATTAGTAAAATATAGCATGAGCCAATTTTTGAGCTGTCTTCTTAAATGGTAAGGCACGGTCAAAGTGTCTAAAAAATAAAAACTATTTGAAGTTGATAAGGTGGAAGAGAATTGTTGTTGTTGTTGAAGAAGATGTAGATAAAGAATGTTAAGACAGGAAAAGTCCAAAGAGCAGAATGACTGATAATCTTCCGATAAGCAGATATGTGCACGAAACAGATTGACTGGAAAAGAACTTTGCACAGGGAAAATATTGCCAGGGGTATGCGCGGTTACTAGCACCATGGACAGCACTTCTCTATTAAGCAAAATCTGGGTGGTCCTAACCCACTCCAGACTGAGAATTCCTGAGGAAGCTGCAAACTTGGTTTTCCAAAGTCCCTTGCTCCCCTGAAATTTAAAGGAAACCAATGGAAGCTCAATGGATGTCTTTTACAAAACCAACCTGCTCAGCCTGGTTTCCAAGTATTATTGGATAATCTACACAGAGAATTCTATGTAGACAATATTAAATATCCTCTATATTTGAAAGATGAGAGGAGAAATTACACTTATTGTGTACTATGTTGCCAATGCTTTATGAGTATTATTTTATTCAATCCTCATAAAATTCCTATGCAACATGCACTTGTATCTCACTTTTACAGGAAAGACAAAAGAGAAGTTAAGTCACTTGCATACGAGCTACTCATTGGAGGTATGGTCTAACCTGTGTGGCTTCAGAGCCTCTACCATTTACACTACATAGGGTTTTTTGCAGCTGTCATGATAGGCTTAACTGGAAAGAAAGCACAACAAACTGGTTTATAATTATTTTTCAGTCTACACTGTGTTTTCCAGATGGCTCACCTCATAACACAACCTTAATAGACTTCAAAGATGATATTTCACACATAATACAGTAGCACATTTGTCTTGGGCAATAGAGGGAGATAATGAAACATTTTACCTCTTCCTGAAACCCAGCTGTCTCTAGGATGAAATATAACCTGCTGTTAATGCTTTGAACACATTTAAGAGATGAAATGGATGGGAACAGAGTGGGCAATTGAAATTAGGAATTAAAATAGCTCTGCCTTTTAATAGAGTGGATTATTTGCAAGTGAGAAGGGAGAGAAAGTAAACAGTAAATTGGCATAGAATTTTGGAAGTTAATAGAAGGGAAGGAGTAGAATCAGTTCCAATATTGTAGACAATTCAGATCCCTAGTGAAGATGTTTGTATTCTAGTTCGTGAAACTACAGGGTTTCCCAGGTGGAGCTACTGGTAAACTACCTGCCTCCAATGCAAGCTAGACATAAGAGATGCAGGTTTGATTCCTGGGTTGTAAGATCTGGAGGAGGACATGGCAGCCCACTCCAGTATTCTTGCCTGGAGAATCCCATGGACAGAGGCTCCAGGCAGGCTGCAGTCCACAGGGTCCCGCAGAGTTGGACACGATTGAAGCAACACTATATATGAACTCACTTTAGAAGTATGAATAAAATCAGTTGAGTGACCAAGAGAAGTAGTGACATAATTATGCCCTCATAACTGTCTCTTTCTTTTTTAATCTAAGACAGTGGTTCTAAGTTGGGAGAGAAAGAAATACAGAATCATATTCGCAGCTTCTTCAAGCTACTGTGTATATGACCCACATCTCACCAGGAGACTTAATTCTCTCCATTTCACCAGTTGAGATTTATTGCCTCAGGACCCACAGTACCGCTCCTTCTATATCCCCATATATGGTTATAAGTTTAATTGAATGATGGGCATATATATCATTTTAGCATCAGTATTAGTTTTCTGGGGCTGTGTGTGCATTCTAAGTTGCTTCAGTCATGTCTGACTCTTTGGGACCCTATGGGCTTGTAGCCCACCAGGCTCCTCTGTCCATGGGATTCTCCAGGCAAGAATACTGAAATGGGCTGCCATGCCCTCCTCCAGGGGATATTCCTGACCCAGGGATCAAACCTGCATCTCTTATGTCTCCTGCATTGGCAGGCAAGTTCTTTACTGCTAGCACCACCACAGACAAGGTGGCTTTAACAACACGGTTTTATTTTTTAGTTTTGGTTCACTCCTCTTGCCTTGCAGATGGTCTCTTTCCTACTACTGCTTTACATAGTCACCCTGTGTGCATGCAAGTCCCTGGTATCTCTTTTGTGTGTCCAAGAATCCTCTCCTTATAAAGATACTAGTCAGATTGGATTATAGTCCACCCCAGGAGCCTTGTTTTAACTTAATCACCTTAATGCGCTGTCTTCAAATACAGTCATTCTGAGATACTGGGGGTTAGAGATTTAACATATGAACAATTCAGTTCATATGGAGTCTCTTCCAAGTTTTACACATATCACTTTTCATTGCTTTATAAAAAACTGTTGTCAATAATTTATTTATTTGAATAAGGATGAAAGTAAAATCAACACATTGAAATTGGTTGAAGTTTTTACTAGTCTCTTTTGTCTCTTCTAATTTATCAGCTCCCCTCTTTCTTTCTTCTTTTTTCCCTCTTGCAATTTATTTATTGCAGTAATTCAGTTGCTAATTTTGTAGTTTTCTAAAGTCTGGACTTTGCAGAATGACAAACTTTTCACTTTTCATGATGACATTTAACATTTTTCTCTGTCACTTGTATTTCTTATCATTTGTTATTAGATCCAGAGTTTGGGTGTCATTCAGGCCTGATATTTTGGCAAAAATACTTCATAAGTAGAATTATAAACTTCCACTAAGAGGCAGATAATCTGATTGTCTCTTTTTCTACAACTTCGACAGTCATTAATAATTATTTCTTATATCTGTAATTTCCTTAGGGGTTGCAAAATGGTGATATTTTAATCCTTTCAATACTTCTTCATCTACTAGCTGGGCTACTTCTATGAAGAGACATTTTTCTTTATTATCTACTTGGTTGCCCTCAGGTACATCTAAGAGACAGAATGAATACTTTATTTTCAAGCTTTCAAAATGATGAGTTGAGTCCCTAACCTCTTCCAAAGGTGATTACTGATTTTTAAATTATTGTAGATGTAGGCATTTAAACATAATTGGTATGTTTCAGTTTATTATAATTATCATTCCTACTGATGCTCAAGCCCTATCTTTGGCCAATGGGAGCTCCTGAAAGTTGGCTCCTGAGTCTTTTTAATATGACTTCAGTAGTCTTTGACAGAATCTTTTATTTCTGGCATGATAATATATTCCACTTTTATCTTGTATATTTCCCTCACTATACATGATATCAACCATTTCTCAAAGGAGCACTGATTATTTTTTAGTGGCAATTGGAATTTTAAAAACACAGCCTGAGTGCTGCGGATTTTATTGCTACCCAGTCAGTGATTATATTTTTAGGCCTTTGTGTTTATACATTAAACATAATTTCTTAGATCAGAATATTTACATACATTTTCACCAACATGAATTTACAGAGGACTTACTGCTCAAGTTAGACATGATGAATAATACAGCAGTATCGGAGTCAGTAATTATTTGTGACATGAAGTTCTCTCTCTTTCTTTTATATTGACTGTCTAGTTTTAATGTTAGTATCTAGTGAATTTCACAGCTCTTACTATTGTAGATGGAATATCAGGAAAGGGAATGAAAGGTTGAGTTACCTGAAAAGCATTTTCTCAAAGTAGAGATAGTTGCTAAATTTCTTGAAATATGCTAAAAAAAAAAATCAATGAATTGAGAATTTTACTTTATCTTCATTTTCTCTTGAATATTGGTATTTAGCATAAATTACATATTTAACTGTTTTTTCTCAGAAATGTGTTATTTCTGAGCTATATGTAGTACTAATTTTCATTAGGGATAATTATACATTTCTGATAAAGTATATTTTTTCTTTATACATATTTGGCAGGTATATATAAAGGACTCTCTATATAAAGGCATAAAATTTTATAGTGATTTTTTAAAACTTAAAATATAGTGATTTTTTTAAAACTTAAAAAAATTACAAAAGCTTATTTGTTTAAAAAAATGCAAGTGCATGTACAAGCACATATAAACATATCTCAGCAGAATGAATTGGCTTGAAGATTTTATTAGTCTGATATGTGGTGGATCCAGCTCTACATTCAAGCCTCCATCTTTATGAGTTTTTGTGAAATGAAAAGTGGATCTTTTTCTCATCTACAAGAGCAAGAAAACGTTGCTCTTGTAGATCTAGTACAGACACAATCAAATCATTACCCTTTACATTGTTGCTGCCGCTGCTGCTGCTAAGTCACATCAGTCGTGTCCGACTCTGTGCGACCCCATGGACGGCAGCCCACCAGGCACCCCCGTCCCTGGGATTCTCCAGGCAAGAACACTGGAGTGGGTTGCCATTTCCTTCTCCAATGCATGAAAGTGAAAAGTGAAAGTGAAGTGGCTCAGTCGTGTCCGACTCTGTGCGACCGCATGGACTGCAGCCCACCAGGCTCCTCCGTCCATGGGATTTTCCAGGCAAGAGTACTGGAGTGGGTTGCCATTGCCTTCTCCATGAGAAGCTACTTATTCAGAATGTAAGCTCTTTGAAAGAGGAATGTTATTTCTCTTTCAATTCATTCCTCAATCTTCTGCAATCTGGCTTTCATTCAGAATCTAGGTAACCATTTGTGAAAGTAATCAATGATTTTTTTGTCACTTAATTCAATAATCTGACTATAATTTTTTATAATCTTCATTTGACTATAGTTTCTTCCTACAGTTTTGTATCCGGATTAATTCTCTTTTCTTGTGGCTTTTAAATTTCTTGCCTCTCACAAAACCATCCTCTCATATATTTACAATATGTCTTGTGTGTGATGTAAATAATACCAACATGTTCACATATTCCTACAAATGTATGTGTATGTATATATACAGTTTGTTTCCTTGTGCCTTGTGGCATGTGGGATCTTAGGTCCCTGACAAGGGATGGAAACCGTGGTCCTGCATTGGGAGCATGGAGTCTTCACCACTGGACTGCTGGGGAAGTCCCCTCAAATATATTCTTATTTCACATTTAACCCATCCATATTTTTAGTGATAACAACAAAGTGAAATCTTGAATTATTAGCTATCTGTAAAATATCTACTTATCCATTACGAAATTTTATATTGAGTCCCTACTAAATATCAGGTACTATGGGCTAGGTATAAGTGATGAGCAAATCAGAGAGTATTAACTACAAAACTTGATAACTGCCATTATGTAAAAGTCCTGGATGCTCTCTGAATGCATAATGAGGGAATTGATCTGGTCTGGTGGTCAAGAAAATTAAGGGATATTTGGGTTGAGATCTGTAAGATAATGTTGCTATGAATTAATCAAAGGAATGGGGCAGTAGTTGCAAGGAGGAACATTCCAGGCTGAATGAACTGCATGTGGCAAGCTCTGAGGTAGGGGTAAGTATGGACAAAACCACTAGACCATTCAGGTATGACCTAAATCAAATCCCTTATGATTATACAGTGGAAGTGAGAAATAGATTTAAGGGCCTAGATCTGATAGATAGAGTGCCTGATGAACTATGGAATGAGGTTCATGACATTGTACAGGAGACAGGGATCGAGACCATCCCCATGGAAAAGAAATGCACAAAAGCAAAATGGCTGTCTGGGGAGGCCTTACAAATAGCTGTGAAAAGAAGAGAAGCGAAAAGCAAAGGAGAAAAGGAAAGATATAAGCATCTGAATGCAGAGTTCCAAAGAATAGCAAGGAGAGATAGGAAAGCCTTCTTCAGCAATCAATGCAAAGAAATAGAGGAAAACAACAGAATGGGAAAGACTAGAGATCTCTTCAAGAAAATTAGAGATACCAAGGGAACATTTCATGCAAAGATGGGCTCGATAAAGGACAGAAATGGTATAGACCTAACAGAAGCAGAAGATATTAAGAAGAGATGGAAAGAATACACAGAAAAAGTGTCCAAAAATATCTTCATGACCTGGATAATCACGATGGTGTGATCACTCATCTAGAGCCAGACATCCTGGAATGTAAAGTCAAGTGGGCCTTAGAAAGCATCAAGTACAAACAAAGCTAGTGGAGGTGATGGCATTCCAGTTGCTCTATTTCAAATCCTGAAAGATGATGCTGTGAAAGTGCTGCACTCAATATGCCAGCAAATTTAGAAAACTCAGCAGTGGCCACAGAACTGGAAAAGGTCAGTTTTCATTCCAATCCCAAAGAAAGGCAATGCCAAAGAATGTTCAAACTACCGCACAATTGCACTCATCTCACATGCTAGTAAAGTAATGCTCAAAATTCTCCAAGCCAGGCTTCAGCAATACTTGACCCGTGAACTTCCTGATATTCAAGCTGGTCTTAGAAAAGGCAGAGGAACCAGAGATCAGATTGCCAACATCCGCTGGATCATGGAAAAAGCAAGAGAGTTCCAGAAAAACATCTATTTCTGCTTATTGACTATGCCAAAGCCTTTGACTGTGTGGATCACAATAAACTGGAAAATTCTGAAAGAGATGGGAATACCAGACCACCTGACCTGCCTCTTAAGAAATCTGTATGCAGGTCAGGAAGCAACAGTTAGAACTGGACATGGAACAACAGACTGGTTCCAAACAGGAAAAGGAGTATGTCAAGGCTGTATATTGTCACCCTGCTTATTTAACTTCTATGCAGAGTACATCATGAGAAACTCTGGACTGGGAGAAACTCTGGACTGGAAGAACCACAAGCTGGAATCAAGATTGTCGGGAGAAATATCAGTAACCTCAGATATGCAGATGACACTACCCTTATGGCAGAAAGTGAAGAGAAACTAAAAAGCCTCTTGATGAAAGTGAAAGAGGAGAGTGAAAAAGTTGGCTTAAAGCTCAACATTCAGAAAATGAAGATCATGGCATCTGGTCCCATCACTTCATGGGAAATAGATGGGGAAACAGTGGAAACAGTGTCAGACTTTATTTTTTGGGGCTCCAAAATCACTGCAGATGGTGATTGCAGCCATGAAATTAAAAGATGCTTACTCCTTGGAAGAAAGGTTATAAGCAACCTAGATAGCATATTCAAAAGCAGAGACATTACTTTGCCAACAAAGGTCCATCTAGTCAAGGCTATGGTTTTTCCAGTGGTCATGTATGGATGTGAGAGTTAGACTGTGAAGAAATCTGAGTGCCAAAGAATTGATGCTTTTGAACTGTGGTGTTGGAGAAGACTCTTGAGAGTCCCTGGGACTGCAAGGAGATCCAACCAGTCCATTCTGAAGGAGATCAGCCCTGGGATTTCTTTGGAAGGAATGATGCTAAAGCTGAAGCTCCAGTACTTTGGCCACCTCATGCAAAGAGTTGACTCATTGGAAAAGATTTTGATGCTGGGAGGGATTGGGGGCAGGAGGAGAAGGGGACGACAGAGGATGAGATGGCTGGATGGCATCACTGACTCGATGGATGTGAGTCTGAGTGAACTCCGGGAGTTGGTGATGGACAGGGAGGCCTGGCATGCTGCGATTCATGGGGTCGCAAAGAGCCGGACACGACTGAGCGACTGAACTGAACTGAACTGAATGAGTTATGGTTAAGCACATAAACATAGCATCATTAACTCAATAGACATAAATTTGAGCAAACTCTGGGAGATTATGAAGGACTGTGTGCTGAAGTCCTTGGGGTCGCAGAGAAGGACATGATTTAACAACTAAACAATAACAATAGTTAAGCATAGGGATGGAGGAGGAGAGTATGGCTAACTGTGGTTGGAAAATTAAGTACAGTAAAATCTTGTAAGGGCAGTACATGCCATGATAAGAATTTCTTCTTTATATTAAGAAAAAGAGAAGTCAATGATGTGTTTAAGCAGAGAAGTGATGTGATCAGATTTTCGGTTAAATAAAAGAAGAAAAAAATTACTTTAGATACCATTGGAAAATGGTTTAGAGAAGAAGCAAGAATGGATACCTGTGGGCTGGCAGTTCAATGGATAGATTATGGTAGCTTGAACTAAAGTGTTTGTAACCAACATGGAAAGAAATAGAATTCTGTAAGGTATATTTAATATTTAAGGATTAACTTCAACAGAGTTTAGCAATAAATTTGAGATAGCAGATAAGAGAGAGGAAGATATGCAGATGTGTACAACTGAAGAAGTTGGTGATCATGGTCATCAAAATAAGGAACACTGGAGGAAGATGCAGTTTGAGGTAAAGATCACAAGTTTGCATTCAGAGAACTTGAACTTGAGACATGGTGATGTATCCAGAGTGGAGATGTCCAATATTAAAAAGATGGGTCTGGAGCTCAGTTCAGTTCAGTTCAGTCGCTCAGTCGTGTTCGACTCTTTGCGACCCCATGAATCGAAGCACGCCAGGCCTCCCTGTCCATCACCAACTCCTGGAGTTCACTCAGACTCACGTCCATCGAGTCAGTGATGCCATCTCATCCTCTGTCGTCCCCTTCTCCTCCTGCCCCCAATCCCTCCCAGCAGCAGAGTCTTTTCCAATGGAGCTCAGAAAGGAGTGCAAATTTTAAATGCAGACTAATTTATACTGACAAATGTAGAAATGAAATTTTATGTCACAATTTTAGCCTGGAAAGTTTATTTTTCAGAAAAAAAAATAGTAAAAGTTATAGCAAATAATTCTGAAATATTTCCAGCAAAAATGTTGATAAATACATTGAAACCACCTCTTCCAACTTTAAATTTGCTTGATCATTTCGAAGACATTTTTTATACATCTTTACATTGATAATGTTTTTTGTTTATTTTTTAAAATTTAGGCTTAACTTTTTTTTTGATTGTTTATATATAAGGGCTAGTTCCAAAGATATGAATGCACAGGCATACTTGGAAAATATCAGTTCAGTTCCAGACCATGGCAATAAAATAAATATCATAATAAAGCATTTGCACAAATTTTTTTGTTTCCTAGTACATATAAAAGTTATGTTTATACTATAGTCTGTGAGTGCATGCATGCTCAGTCTCTCAGTTGTGTCTGACTCTTTGCAACCCCATAGACTCTAATCCATCAGGCTTCTCTGTCCATAGAATTTTCCAAGTAAGAATACTGAAGTGGGCTGCCATTTCCCATTCCTGGGGATCTTCCCTGACCCAGGGATTGAACCCATGTCTCCTGCATCTTCTGCATTGGCAAGAGGATTCTCTACTGTTGTGCCACTTGGGAAATCATACTTAGTCTGCAAGTGAAGTGAAAGTGTTACTTGCTCAGTCGTGTCCGACGTTTGCGACCCTGTGTACTATATAGCCTGCTAGACTCCTCTGTCTCTGAAATTATCCAGGCAAGAATACTGGAGTGGGCAGCCATGCCCTTCTCCAGGGGATCTTCCCTGACCTAGGGATTGAACCCGGGTCTTCTGCATTGGAGGCAGGTTCTTTACCATCTGAGCCACCATGGAAGCCCCATACTGTAGTCTATTAAGTGCTAAATTGCATTATGTCTTAAAAAAAAAAACAAAGTGCATACCTTAATTAAAAATATTTTATTACTAAAAAATGCTAAACATTGTCTGATTCTTCAACAAGTCATAATCTTTTTGCTCATGGAAAGTCTTAGCTCCAGGTTGATGGCTTCTGACTAATCAGGGTGGTGGTTTCTGAAGATTGGTGAGAGTGTGGCGATTCCTTAAAATAAGATAAAATGAAGTTTGCTGCATTCATTAACTCTTTCTTTCATGGACGATCTTTCTGTAGATGCAATGCAGTTTGATAACATTTTACCCACTGTAGAATTTTTTTCAAAATTGGAGTCAGTCCTCTCAAATCCTGATGCTGCTTTATCAACTAAGTTTATGCAATACTCTAAATTCTTTGTTGTCATTTCAACAGTCTTCACAGCATCTTCATCAGGAGTAGATTCCATTTCAAGAAGCTGTTTCTTTGCTCATCCATAAAAAGTGACTCCTCATTTATTAAAGTTTTATCACGAGATTGTAGCAATTCAGTTACATCTTCAAGCTGCACTTCTAATTCTAATTCTCTTGCTCTTTCCACCACATTTGCAATTACTTCCTCCACTGAAGTCTAGACTCCCTCAAAGTCATCTATGAGGATTGAAATCAATTTCTTCCAAACTCATTTTAATGTTGATATTTTGCCCTCTTCTCATAAACCATTGATGTTCTTAATGGCATCTAGAATACTGAATCCTTTCCAGAAGATTTTCAGTTGACTTTACCCAGAAGAATGACTATCTATGGTAGCTGTAGCCTTATGGAATATATTTCTTAAATAATAAGACTTGAAAGTCAGAATTACTCCTTGATGCATGAGCTGCAGAAGAAATATTGTGTTAGCAGGCATGAAAACAATCTTAATCTCATTGTTTATCTCTGTCAGAGCTCTTGGGTGACCAGGTGCATTGTCAGTGAGCAGTCATATTTTGAAAAGAATCTTTTACTGTCATACAGAGTCTGTTGTTTCATTTATAGAGCTGAAACAGAGTAAATGTAGCATGATTTTTAAGGGCCCTAAGATTTCTGGAATGGTAGATGAGCACTGGCCTCAACTTAAAAGTCATCACTGCATTAACCCGAGGCTTTGAATTTTGACTTCTCCCCTCTAGCTGTGAAAGTCCAAGATGGTGCCTTCTCCTAATACAAGGTTTTATGTATAAATGAAAATCTGTGTTTAATAGAGCCACCTTTGTTAATTATCTTAGCCAGATCTCTGGATATCTTACTGTAGCTCCCATATCAGTTCTTGATGCTTCACCTTGCACTTTTACGTTACAGAGACGTAAACCTTGTGAACCAACTTCTGCTACCTTCAAGCTTTTCCCCTCACCTCTCTTAGCCTTCACAGAATTGCAGAGAGTTAGGGCTTTCTTTGGGTTAGGCATCTTAAGGGAATGCTGTAGCTGGTTTGATCTTACATTCAGACCGCTGAAACTTTCTCCATATCAGCAATGAGCCTCTTTTACTTTCTTATCACTCATGTGTTCAGTGGAGTAGCAATTTTAATTTCCTTCAAGAACTTTCCCTTTTCATTAAAAAATTAACTATTTGACACACAAGGCTTCCCTGGTGGCTCAGATGGTAAAAAATCTGCCTGCAATGTGGGAGACCCAGGTTTGATCCCTGGGTTGGGAAAATCCCCTGGAGAAGGGAATGGCTACCCCTTCCAGTATTCTTGCCTGGAGAATCCCATGGACAGAGGAGCCTGGCGGGCTGCAGTCCATAGGGTTGCAAAGAGTCGGACATGACTGAACGATTTCATTTTTTTTCTTTCGGCGGGGAAGGTCTAACTTTTGACCTATCCAGGCTTTCAACGTACTTTCCTCTCTAAGCTTAATCATTTCTGGCTTTGCTTTAAAGTGAGAGACCTGCAACTCTTCCTTCCACTTGAATGCTCAGAGGCTATTGTAAGGTGATTAATTGGCCTAATTTTAATTTATCTTATCTCAGTGAATAGGAAGGCCTGAGGAGAGGGAGGGAGACAGGGAAGGGCAGGTCAGAGGAGAAGTCATAATACACGTTTATCCGTGTATTATCCGTGTATTATTCAGTCTGCCAACTTTATGTTGTTACAGTTCGTGGTGGCCTCAAACAATTACAACAGTAATATCAGAGATCACCGATCACAGATCATCATAACAAATATAATAATAACCCCAAAGTTTGAAGTATCATGAGAATTATCAAAATACGACACACAGACATGAAAAGAATAAATGCTGTTGGAAAAATAGTGTAGATTTGCTTGCTGCAGGGTTGCCAAAAATCTTCAGTCTGTAAAAAACACAAGATCTGTGAAGTGCAATTAAATGAAGTGCAGTGAAACAAGGTATGCCTGTAATTCAAATTGGAATACTCTATTGGATTCAACCTTGGAATAATCTATTGAAGCAGATCAGAGAACTACATAAAAACACCCAGAAACAATGCCAAGAGAAGGCATTTACCACATAATACCCCTGATAAGAGTTTCTTCTGAAGTTTCTCTTTATAGGTGCATTCTTACTAAGTGAAAAAATAGCGAGCAAGACAATATCGTTAGAAAATTGTCTAAAAGTAAGGCCTTTTCTGAATGAGGAACACCTTTCTTCATGGTTGCTCATTTCTGTGTGCGTCTGTTCTGATTTTTCAGTTCGTCTAATGGTCACTCGACAAATAGTTAATGAGTGTCTGTTATGTGACAGGCACTCTTGGAAGCTCTCTAGATGTACTGGTGACAAAATAGTAAAAGATCCCCATCCTCATGGCTGTTACATTCTAGGAAGAGTAGCAGTTTTTGTTGTAAAGTTAATCATATTATAGAAATAGCATGTAAAAGAAGTTATTTTAAAATTGAACATATTTCATATTTTATACTATACCCTCAAATACACAAAGTTTGTTGTTCAGCTGCTCTGTTGTGTCCAACTCTCTTGCAGCCCCATGGACTGTAGCCTGCCGGGCTTCTCTGTCCATGGGATTCTCTAGGCAAGAATATTGGAGTGGGTTGCCATTTCCTTCTCCAACACAAGATTTAGCTTATGATAAATCAATACCCCATCATATAAAGACTTCTAAAAAATTTTTTGTTACATGAATGAATCAATAATGAGACCATTTCTTCAAAAATCATAAACTGAATGCAGAGTTATTTTCATCTTAAAGAAACCTTGGTAGATTTAAAGCAATTTTTTAAGAAACAGACCTAGACACCAGAATAAGGCATGTCAGATTTGGGTTACTAATTTTTCTATTCCCATATTAAATGAGTACCCCTAATTCAGAGTTGAAGAACTAGATGTGGTTGTACACCAAGGCATAGTTGAAATGAAAGTTTTATAAAAGTGTCATAAGCCAAAATTCAGTATCGTTATGATGGCAGTTTAGGATTTTAATTTTGACAGTCTAGTCTCAAATTGTGTTTGATGTGGTTATAACCAAGGCAGTGTTGAAATGAAAGTTTCAAAACAAATTCAAAGAATTATCAGAAACATAATCAATATAAAGGCAATGTTAGGATTTTAAAATTTGGCACGTAATCTTAAATTAGCACTTGAAATTTAACAGTGAAGTATTAGACAGGCTTATAGAACAGTGTTACTAATTTTGATGTATACTTTGTGAGTACAGTTTGAGGTTCATCTATGTGGGGTTCCTGATGGAACATTTGATATGAACCCAGTCATAGAGAAGATGGTCTAACCAATTCAGATTGTTGAATATTCTCCAGGAATACTGGCCAGGACTGCTTAAAGGATCCAGAGAAGAGAGAGTGTAGGTGGTCACGCTCTGATGGCACCTCCCGTCTTGTCTCTGACCCAACCCACAAGACTCTGTGGTAGTCAGGGTGATATGTGCCCGCGAGAGACACCCATACTGCTGTTTGGGGTCATCTTCCAGGGCTACGTGGGAAGAGAAGACTAATGGGAAGACATTTCTGCTAAGTTCAATCTGAACATTCTTAGAGAATATCACAAGGGCTTGCTTTCAGGTTTTTAAAAACAATTTTCCATATTCATGTGACTTTCATGTGACAAGTTAATTTTGTCTTGTTTGTAGTTACTAGGGTCTGAATCTTGTGATATTGATACTCCATGATTCAAATGAGCAAAAACTTGCTTCCTGTTACAAAATGGGGAGTGAATAATATAGAAGAGTAATATTTTCCTCATAGGACCATTCTGTTCTGTACAGTCTCCTGAATTCTAATTCCCGCCTGCTCATGGGCTATAACTTTAGTAATATTTTCTCAAAGTAGATTTTGCAAGTCTATTTTTCTTGATCTAAAGACATAAAGCTCAAAGTTCTTCTTGGAAAGAGAATTAAAAACATTTTAGTTACCCTTATCACTTAGAAAATCACATGTCAGTCAAAACTTACATGTCATACTGAAAAAGCAAAACTCAGATGCTGTCTGGTCTTGAGAGATTTCTTTGCAGTTACACAACGCACCAGGTATTCGGAGCCCAAGAGTAATGTGCTTCTCCTTTGTTTGTAGAATTGTTCTTGGTTGGAAGCACATGCAGAAGAAGTGGTGAGTGGTAACATCCCTGCCTGGAAGGAGCCCTAAGAAGTGCCTGAACTGTACCTTTCTGTTTGCTCCTCTGCCCTGCGGACTAAGTGGGGCGAAAGAGTTTGGGCCAGGAAGCAATTGCTTCTTTTTTTCTGCTTCATGTGTATGTCCTATCTGGGGATTTGGCCAAAAAAAAAAAAAAGATTCATCCTCTGACCTTGTTTTGAATGCCCCGGTGTTGATATATTTTCCCACATTCCAGAGGAAAAAGATTAGAATGCTAAAAAGTAAAAGTGTAAGAAGTCAAAAAAGATGTGTGGGCATACTAAGTGGAGGGTCAGTCCTTTAAAACATTACTGGCAGAAGTAGACTTAAAACAGGGTTTAAAGTTAGATAGACCTGAGTTTAAATTCTGCTTGTCAGTATATGGCAAAACCACTACAATATTGTAAAGTAATTAGCCTCCAATTAAAATAGGTAAATTAAAAAAATAAATTCTACTTGTCTTATTATTTTGCTGAGTTACTTTGGCCAAGTTATTTAACCTCTTTAACGTTCCGTTTCCTCATTCAAATGAATGATAATATTAATACATCCTTCCTCAAGGATACATATTAGTTGAAATTGTATATGCAGATTTTAGCATCAGTCAGTAAGTTCAGTTGCTCAGTCGTGTCTGACTCTTTGCGACCCCATGAATTGCAGGATGCCAGGCCTCCCTGTCTATCACCAACTTTTAGCATAGCGAGCTCCTAATAAGTGGAAGTTATTATTAATACATCCTAGGACAAGAAAAAAGACATAGAGAATGAATAATGTTTTATAAAATATTAATAGATGGATTATTTGTGGGCAAACAATTTAGGATTGGATTTTCAAGGAGTCATCTCTTTTACCAGGTGTAGTTAGGTTTGCTCTGCTAGTAATAAGGATATATCTAGTTACCTTCTTCAACCAGAGTCATGGGGCAAAAGTTAATGAATAAGATTCAATGTATTTACTGAGCATTCTAAATTTTATGCAGTCATTTGTATACCGCTTTCACAATGTTTGTCCTGTTCTTAGACCATCTAGTATATTCTTTTCTTAATATTTGTTTTCAGTTTGACTCACACTTTCCTCAACTTCATTTAAATCTCATTTAAGTAACATTAGCTATGAAATCATGGGTTTGCTATGCACGTTATATTTTTCTAATACACTCTAAAAACATACACTTGAGAAAAGTTCCTCCTATAATCCATGGGCCACTTAAAATCATCTCAAGCACCTCCGGTGCTATGTTACTGTAGTTTGGAAAATATTGACACATGTGATCTTCCTTAGTCCTTGTTACAATTATTTGAGGCAAAAAGAGAAGGCACAATTATTCCCATTTCTAAGATGAGAAAATCAGGTTCATGGATAAAATTTTACAACCAGTAAAGTTCCAGAAAATGGCAATTTAGAGAAGGTATCATTTCCCTGATTAACTAATCTTTTGTAATTTTTTTAATCAGGGAAATTTCCACATTCTATTGGTTCAAAGTAAGTTATTCAAGTGGAGGGGATTACACAGGCATGACTCCTAGGAGGCTGAGCTAATCCAAAACTATCTGAGATGCTGCCGACCACCACTTGGCAATCTATTCTCAGTATTTCTGTTTGCTAATTATTTTCTTTCTGGTTGCTATTCAAATTACCACCAAATTCCAAAATAATCATATCTAAATAAAAAAAGAAAACTTTACTTTTAGTTCTAAATTTGTCTTCCTTAGAAGCATTCGTAGTACAGTAGAAGAATTGGGTTGATATGGAGAAAGCATGAGTGCCAGGCCCATTTCTGGAAATTTACTGGCTGTAAAATTTTATCCATGAACCTGATTTTCTCATCTTAGAAATGGGAATAATTGTGCCTTCTCTTTTTGCCTCAAATAATTGTAACAAGGACTAAGGAAGATCACATGTGTCAATATTTTCCAAACTACAGTAACATAGCACCAGAGGTGCTTGAGATGATTTTAAGTGGCCCATGGATTATAGGAGGAACTTTTCTCAAGTGTATGTTCGAAGACTCTCTCTCCTGCTGATTCTGATGAAGAAAAGTTGCCATAGGAAAGAGGAACTGAGGACAGTCTCCAGCTAAAGCTCGCAGGGAACTGAAGGCCTTTGTTCACCCTCTTCTCAAGGAAATTAATCCTGCCAACAATCAGGTATATTAACTTGGAAGCAGCGCCTTCCCTAGGTGAGCCTTCAGATGAGACTCCAGCCCTGCTGGACACTTTCACTGCAGCCTGGTGAGAAACTGTGAAGAGGAGGACCTGTCACACCATCCTGAGAATCCTGGCCCACAGGCATTTTAAGCCATTCATTTTGGGGAGGGGGTGATTTAATTTACTAGTCAGCAACATGTAACGTGAGTCCATAGGGGTCCTTTTAAGAAGTGACTCAATGAGGTGGGATCAAGTGAAACGGTTGTGTGGGGGCCCCAAGTTTTGCATTTTTAATGGATTGTGACACGTAACACTGGACATCTTTTCTACCTCTTTTATTCTCCCATCCTTTCCTCTTTTCCCTCTCTTTTTCCCTCCTCTTCATTTCTTCTACTCTTTCCTATGTTTTTAATTAACAGAGCAGTTGGAAGCTTAAAGACAATAGTAACACTAAAGAGAACTCCCATCTGTAAAACATTATCATGTAACCTTTCTACAATGCCTTGCCCTGGGCTTCATATGCAGGTTTCATGTCCATATGTGGGAAGTGCTTGACAAAGGTTCAACTCTTGCTATTATTTAATCATCATGGAGTTGTTTCATTACTGTCCATTCCATTTCGTTTTCAGTTTTCTATTTGTGAGAGTATCTTTATTCCTTGCGGGTTTTATATAATCATCTTTTCCCTTTTCCTCTGAGTGAGATTTGTAGCACTGACCTATCAGTATCATTTGCTGACTTTGATGTGAAGATGGTTTTTTCTGCAGGTATCCTTTCTACAAAATTAACAACATTGAGAATGAGGAAATGACATGCCTGCTTTACATCATAATGAGTCCCCTTGGATTTTCTATTCACCACATTACCTAAAAAATTTTAGCTTTTTTTTTTTCTTGGCCCTACTGTGCAGTGTGTGGGTTCTTAGTTCCCCCATGAGGGATCAAACCCATGCCCTCTGCAATGAAAGAGTGAAGTCTTAACCACAGAACCACCAGGGAAGTCCCCTCCCCCTCCTTTTTCTTTTTGAAAGATTGTTACTTTTAAGCAGTGTTTACTTCTATCTCATATGCACAAGTAGCTAAAGAGAATTAGGCAAGGACCATTCCAAGTGATTCTATCTGTATACATCCTTGAAAATAATCTGAAACTAGTCCTTGATAAATGGGGGAGGGGTGAGTTGTGTGAAGGGACAGAGTGGGTGGTGGGGAAGGTGTATATACAAATTTGAATCACAGATTCCTCACAGTATGTCAGCAAAGTTTAATAATAGCACTGCTCCTAAACACACACACACACATGTAAATGAATCACATAAAAACTTCCAACAAGTGCTGGCAAGTCAGATCGCAGACTCACCCTGAAACCTGTTTCTCTAATAAAAACCTTGTAATTAAAAACAAGGTTGTCCATAAATTATAACATATAATAACAATTATATGCACTGGTACCAGACTTGATTAGAAAGCTAAAAGTTAGCTTTCTCAGGTGAATTCTTCAACTCGACCATAGGCAACTAGCAGTTATCATCTATACTTGAACAGTGAGATGCTACGTGGTCCAAATGCTAATACCTATGGACCTTGTTCCAAAAAGAGACTGAGGTGATGCACTTTTACTCATCTTGTAAGAACAATACTAGTGTTTGCCGTATATTCATAAAGTTCTTACTATGTGCCAGATACATTGTTAGGCATTGAATGTGCTGTTTCAGTTTATCTGCTTTAAAGTCAGAGAACAGCTTACCATGTTTTATTTATATAAAACTGAGGCTTAAAGTGGTTTGCTGATTTTGCTAAGTTTACACAAGCAATGAGTGACCAAGTCAGTGTTTGGATCTAAGTCTGCCTGATTCCTCAAAGGTACTCTTTCCATCAAAGTTGTGGCCTTGATAAAGGACATGAAATTAGTGAATATATTAGTGAATATATATGTATAGCATATGGCTGTTGCCTTACACCAGACCCTATTGAATGCATGGTAGATTGGATGTGCGTGCTAAGTCACTTCAGTCGTGTCTGACTCTTTGTGACCCTATGGACTATAGCCTGCCAAGCTCCTCTGCCTATGGGATTCTCTGGGCAAGAATGGTGGAGTAAAAGAGGCCTTTTCTCTGTTCATTTCAGTTCAGTCACTCAGTCGTGTCCGACTCATTGTGACCCCATGAACCACAGCAAGCCAGGCCTCCCTGTCCATCACCAACTCCCGAAGTCCACCCAAACCCATGTCCATTGTGTTGGTGATGCCATCCAACCATCTCATCCTCTATCATCCCCTTCTCCTGCCCTCAATCTTTCCCAGCATCAGGATCTTTTCAAATGAGTTAGCTCTCCACATCAGGTGACCAAAGTATTGGAGTTTCAGCTTCAACATCAGTCCCTCCAATGAACACCCAGGACTGATCTCCTTTAGGATGGACTGGTTGGACCTCCTTGCAGTGCAAGGGACTCTGAAGAGTCTTCTCCAACACCACAGTTCAAAAGCATCAATTCTTCGGCAATCAGCTTTCTTTATAGTCCAACTCAAAATTCTCCAAGCCAGGCTTCAGCAATATGTGGACCAGATGTTCAAGCTGGTTTTAGAAAAGGCAGAGGAACCAGAGATCAAATTGCCAACATTTGCCGGATCATTGAAAAAGCAAGAGAGTTCCAGAAAAACATCTATTTCTGCTTTATTGACTATGCCAAAGCCTTTGACTGTGTGGATCACAATAAACTGTGGAAAATTCTGAAAGAGATGGGAATACCAGACCACCTGACCTGCCTCTTGAGAAACCTGTATGCAAGTCAGGAAGCAACAGTTAGAACTGGACATAATCTCTGACAAGTCACCCAGGTTTGCTGAGTTTTCGTTTTTGTTTTCAACCTGATAAATACTATAATCTAGCTAATATGCCTTCCATATTAAAATACTATTCTTCTAGTCTATAAATTCATCTACTCAGGTGCACCAAGCTAACAAGCCTAAGGCAAGTGAACCCTGTAATGTGGCATGCTGTTCCTTTGGAGTTGCCCTGTGGCAGGGGGTCAGTGTCAGAATGGATGGAAGTTCCCTGAAACTATAGCATTATTTTTTCATTGTGTTTCTCCCTCTCTTTCTCTTTTTAGGTGCCCAGTTTGGTAAGATGTCCTGTGAGAACCTGAAGTGTGAAGGAACTGAAAGCAGGTCTGGGAAGGATGTGAAAGAATTCCTTGATAAAATTAAGGTTCTAAGTTTTGGAAACACGTATATGCTTTCCCCAACTGAGTTTTTAAGGAGTGGAAGAAAGATCTATGCACAGGCAGAGTTGAGTGCAGTGTACTCCCATTTCTTAGAATTTCATAATTCTCCAAAAATATTTATTATACTCAACCTTTTAAAAATACTTAATGGCATACTACATTGCAGAAGTTGGCCAAATTGTTCTCTTAAAGGCCAGATAGTAAACTCTTTACCCTTTGTGGGCCAGATACTCAATTTTGCTGTTACAGCACCAAAGCAACCATAGATAATACAAAAATGAATGAGAATGTCTGCATTTCAGTATAGCTTTATCTACAAAAACAGACAGCAGGACAGATTGGACAGAAGGGTCACAGGTTGCTGACTCCTGGTATAGTGGAGACAGTTCAGGGGGAGTCTGAGTATGGCTCTTTCACTCTAACTAGGGGGAGAAGACAATGGCATGCCACTAGTTAGAGTGAAAGAGCCATACTCTTGCCTGGAAAATCCCAAGGCGGAGGAGCCTGGTGGGCTGCAGTTCATGGGGTCGCCAAGAGTCGGACACGACTGAGCGACTTCACTTTCACTTTTCACTTTCCTGCTTTGGAGAAGGAAATGGCAACCCACTCCAGTGTTCTTGCCTGGAGAATCCCAGGGATGGTGGAGCCTGGTGGGCAGCTGTCTATGGGGTTGCACAGAGTTGAACATGACTGAAGTGACTTAGCAGCAGCAGCAGCAGTATTCTTGGGAAAGATATTTAATTTAGATTTGATGTAGCTTTCTTATCTGTAAAATTGGAAAAATAAAACCTACTTCAAAGACTATTATGAAGATTAAGCCATGTAGCTAAATACAGCAAACTGGCACCTAATAACTGCTTAATAAATGGTAACTATAATTATTATCATCATCACAGTATTATTATTTTAATTTCTCTTAGTTTTTTTTTTTTTTTCCTACTTGTTTCAGCAGTCTAGCTAATGTATTTACAGCAAACCAATAAATGCTGTTGAGGGCAGCTGGAACTGTCTTTTGCTTGTTCACCATTGAAAATTCTTCTACTGGAACTGGAATGTTGCTTAAGAGAGTGTTGGTGCTTATTTCATACTTACTGAGTTAATACCATTCTCTCTTAGTTCTGGTTTCTCTGCCTCAAGATCTTTGAAAACAATTGTATAGGAGTGGGTGTAGATGTGCTTTTCCCCCTTTATTCTCCCTGTTGGGTATTCATGTACATGTCGATTGACACCACACATAGCTCTCACCTCTCCTCATGCTGCAGGCTTCTAGTGGCTGAACTCGGACCAGCCCTGGTAGCTGAGAGTGGGAGGGTCTGGGTGTGTCTGGCTTGGGCTGTGGCACCAAGGGAGGGTGGAGATGCCTGCTCCACTTGTGTAACGTGGACGCTAACCACGTGCCTGCTTCTCTGCCTATTTGCCTTTGTCTTCTCCGTGAAACGGCGTTGGCTGATTTGAGCTGCTGGGCTGGATCCCACATCCTGTACACATGCCGTACTGGCTTTCTCTCTGTGGCGTGCAGCCTCATTTCTAGAGGTGAATTTGGCTCATAAAAGTGAGACTCTGGCTTTTTATCTTTGTGAATTTCCCTAGAAGGCGAAAAGGTGATGATCACAGCTGAGGGTCTTGAGTCATCACAATACTCAAAGGCAATTTTTCGTTAAAGGAGAAAATTGTACAGTAAGGCACAAGCCATAGAATGGAGCCTGGGATGTTGACCCACCATGAACACAGGGGCTACATTTAACAGATGACTTTCAGTTCCCGTTATTGAAAGGATAATCAGTTATTTTCTCTTTTTTTCTTGACTTTTTCCCCATTCTCTCCTTTTCATTTACCTTTCTTATAATGAAGAGTAAAGACAAATGATAACAAATATGCTGTGGGCTGGTATGGAGGCTAGATACACACTTAACATCTGAAGTTGGGTCAAAGTTCACTTTTCTTTTTGAATTAAAATTATAGTGTGCACGGGTTAATTAGATTGAAGGCTTTAAACATTAATAGAGATAAGGCTTGCAAAAGTGACTCCAGAGAAAGTGTCTAAAACAACCTAGTAATACTTAAGGATAATACCAAAAGTTTTCACACACTGTACTTTAAAACAAAATTATTTTTGGTAGGTAAAATAATACAAACACTCAAAAAAAATTTTTTATTAAAAATTCACTCTAAATGATTGTAATTTTGGAGGTAAAACATAATAGTGATAAGTAAAGAATGCATAATTTCATACTTTATTTACATATTTATGCCTTTTTCTGCTTTTGCTTAATCTTTAGAAAAAGTGTTTCAGTTCAGTTCAGTCGCTCAGTCATGTCCAACTCTTTTTGACCCCATGAATCGCAGCACGCCGGGCCTCCCTGTCCATCACCAACACCCGGAGTTCACTCAGACTCACGTCCATCAAGTCAGTGATGCCATCCAGCCATCTCATCCTCTGTCGTCCCCTTCTCTTCCTGCCCCCAATCCCTCCCAGCATCAAAGTCTTTTCCAATGAGTCAACTCTTCGCATGAGGTGTCCAAAGTATTGGAGTTTTGGCTTTAGCATCATTCCTTCCAAAGAAATCCCAGGGCTGATCTCCTTCAGAATGGACTGGTTGGTTCTGCTTGCAGTCCAAGGGGCTCTCAAGAGTCTTCTCCAACACCACAGTTCAGAAAAAGTGTTTAAGTTGAGTCAAATAACAAAAAAAGTTTTAGCCTAGGCTGTTTCCTCCTGATTGTTTTCTTTCACTTCTATACACATGGACATGTCTGTATGCTAAGCTACCTCATTCTTTTACCATCACTGTATGAGATATTCTATAATTTATTTACACTCCCCTATTAATGGGTTCTTATCTTGTTTCTTATTTTGCTTAGAAAGGTTTACACTTGTGTACTCATGCAAAGTTAGAAATTGTATGCTAATTTCATGGGTGGTGTTTTCTTCCATAGCTCCTGCTTCTTGCATGCTTTTGAGAATGATCTTATGAAAAAAGCCCAAATTGCTTTTGGAAAGATGGTTTATATATATTTATATCTTTTTCCAGGTCTATTCCATGATTTAGCTGCATCAAAGACCCAGCAGTATAGGTTTAATTTGAATTCCAGCAAAACCTAATACTATGGTTGGACTCTGGTCAGGCAACTTGCCACTAACTCATCTATGGGATGGGATTTAAAGGTGACTCTTCCACATTTTCACATCAACATACTGATTTGGCCTTAGTGCCTACTGTTCCTTTCTCTTGATAGAGCTCATAAAACTATTTGTGTACATGTCCCTATCTTCCTCACTCTTCTAAGGGTAGGGACCATACCTTATCATCTTTGTAGTTCTGAAAGTTTTGACCACAGGGCCTGGCCCAGAGTGGTTACTCAAGAAATGTGTGTTAGAGAAATACTTATGGTGGTTTAGTCACTAAGTCATGTCTGACTCTTGCGACCCTACAGACTGTATGTAGTCTGCCAGGCTTCCATGTCCATGACATTTCCCAGGCAAGAATACTGGAGTGGGTTGCCATTTTCCTTCTCCAGGGGATCTTCCCAACCCAGGAATTGAACCCTGGTCTCCTGCACTGCAGGAGGATTCTTCACCACTTGAGTCACCAGGGAAGCCCCAGAGAAATGATTATACTCAGCTAGAAATTCTCATTCCGATTTCCATATCTGAACAACTGGCTTTCAGGTTTTTGGGTGGGATAAAGAAGAAATATGGCTTTTCGGTACACACTACACTTTAATGTAGAATTTAAGAGCTGCCACATATAGCTCAGAATCCTCTGTGGCTTTCCAGAATTAACCTCACTTCTGTACTAGCCATGTCTCAGTGCTTGGTGACTCTTCTCCTGGCGTGTTTTGGCAGGAAAGAACTCTTCACCTGGTTTGCCTAATCTACATTGGCTTCTAGTTTCAACAGGAATTGTTTACATGCATTTAATTTTAGCTCTTGGGCTATGACATGTCATTGTTCTTTTTACTTATCCCCTCCCCTTGTACTAGAAACAGACAGGCATCTTCAGTTCCTGCTGTTCCTGTTTGGTGTGCTCTCAGGTGACTTTTAGCTTTGCCTTTTAGATTTCCTGGCACTCCGACATATTTTCCAGTTGTATTTCTTATGTAAGAAAATATAGACTATGTCATTATAAAGGGGAGTGGAATTTGGGGGACAGTATTTAAATCATTCAGGGAACTCATATCCTGGATTTAAGAAAAATTGAAGTATTTGGATGAACTTATCTAATTGTTCTGTATTCAATTTACAGGATTCTGTATTCAGCTCTTAATTTTATCTGTTCCTGTCACAATGAATCTAGAAGAAAAAGCATATATTTGGAGCTTAGTTTTTAAAAAAGTCATTTTTAGTAGAATTACTTTTATTAATTTTTTCTTATTTAGGGGAAAAAGCATTCCCTAGAAAAATAATAATGAACTTTGGAAAAAACAATGTTTTCCTAAGCCTAAGTACTCCATGAAAATTGAAAGTACCCAAAACAATCTTGTACAAGTGCTTTGAAAACTCTCTTGCACAACTCAATTTCTTTATAGTACTTACACAATCATTATTTCTGAATGATTTTCTAGAAACAATTTTTTGGGGACAAAAAGCTTAAAGATGTACAAAGAGATAACTTTAGAAGCAAATAGATTTATGATTGTGTACTTCTACACTAGGACAGACATAAAATTGTGTACTTTTTAAAGCACAATTTTCATGTCAGTTGCTGAGACAAGGAAATGCAATTCACTGTAGGAGGTAATAGTTTGCCACCTAGAGGAGAGAGATGAAACAACAGTCCTTCAAACAACTTCAGCAGAATTCATTCCTTAATTATTTACTCATTTAATTATCAAAAAATAAGTATCTACTAGGCTTAATTATCAGAGAAGGCAATGGCACCCCACTGCAGTACTCTTGCCTGGAAAATCCCATGGACAGAGGAGCCTGGTAGGCTGCAGTCCATGGGGTTGCAAAGAGTCAGACACAACTGAGCGACTTCACTTTCACTTTCCACTTTCATGCACTGGAGAAGGAAATGGCAACCCACTCCAGTGTTCTTGCCTGGAGAATCCCAGGGACGGGGGAGCCTGGTGGGATGCCACCTATGGGGTTGCACAGAGTCTGACACGACTGAAGCGACTTAGCAGCAGCAGGCTTAATTATTGTGCTAGTACATATTTGATAAACTTCTAAAGAGGTATGAGCTCAAAGAGACCACAAAGTGTATCTTACTTTAATTGCACGGCTGCTTCTTTTTAAAAATCTTATATTTTTAAGACTATAATTCAAATATCTGGACAACCCCAAATATCATATTTGTGATATGTTACTTTTAGCTCTTGGGATATCTTTATTGGTTTTTACTCATCCCACTGTAATATCTACAGTGTAGATATTAGTGGCTTCTCTGTACAAATTAGGAAATGTAGCCTGAGAGAAATTAAATAACAAGTTTAAGGTGTTACAGATGTTTCATTATAGTGCCAGTGTGACTCCAGAGTGACATCACCCTGCTCAAGTCTAGTCCAATCCAGAGGCTCACAAACTATCAGATTGTATCTGGGGTGTGGGCAGTGCTTATGGGTTGAAAAGGAGCATGGCCAGCATTGGACTGTCAAGAAAGCAAGCTGGGAGAAGCTTGATGAAGTCAACCAACTAGTCAGAATATAGATGGTAGGATTGCTCCTATATATTGGTACATAGATTCCTTGTTCATTCCATATAATCAGCTCCTAAATATCCCTGAGTTAGTCCAGTCTAGGCCAAAGTAAATAGAAGGCTGTGACAGTTGGTGTGCATAATCACCCCCTTTGCAGCTGGGTATCTAATATCATCAAAAACCACATCTCATGCAATGCAGAGATATACACTTTATAAATGAATAAAACATCAAACTATTTTGCTGTCTGATTCAATGTTGTTATCATTTCTGTCAAGTAGACAAGCCATGCTGATTATGTAGATGTGGAAACTGAAATACAAGAGGTTCCCCGAATTCAATTCTGGCACCAGATAATCCTTGGTGCTGGAACCAGTCCCTAGGTTTTTGAGGTCAACCCGGCATATTTTCTATCATTTCTCATCGCCAGTAGAACTGGCTTTGCTTTCTCTGACTTTTCTTAGTCACTTCTGTGGTTTTATACCATTCCCTCCTTGTCATTAAATAACTCTCAAGGCAAGGCAGAAATTCTCATGAAAACAGAAAACAATGTACTAGAAAGGCTGGTCTTACAAGAGATAAAACAGATAAGGAGAAGGCCTGTTGTGAAGTGGTGTCCATTGCTGCAAAGGAGAAAATGGATATATTGGGAGGAAATGAAAAGAGAGAAAATGAAAATCTCTGAATTAGTTCTGAAGTAGTGAGGAGAACAAATGTTATTTGTATATCTGAAAACAGGTATCATCTGTTGCATCTAAGGAGGAGTTGCATCTAAGGTGAACAAAAGTGTAATTGTAGAAATTGTCTAGCTGTTGAGATTCTACTGGGAACCATTTTTCAAAGTAAAGAAAACTCTGATCACCCTCTAGTTTGTTTATGGAGAGGACTTTGTCCAGCTATACCTAGGAAACTTGAGAATATCACACCAGCACAACCCTGAGACAAACTGTGTTTACCAAGGGGATTTTCTTAAAGAGAAACATTAAGAAACAGTAAACAAAATTTGTTTAATTCTGCTGCTGGGAAATGTGATGAGTGCCTGATGACTTTCTAGTGTAGACTGGCAAGACTTAACCTTTCTGCATCTACTGCTCAGGTAGGAAGGAAAGCATTTTCTTAGGGTTTTGAACTTACTTCAGTTGAAATCTAACTGAAAAAGGCAGCACCAGAGACTATATCTTACTTATTTTGTATCATTCTCTGTACCTAACAACGTTTTGTTTTTTCTTTGGATGATGATTAATAAAGGGTGCTATATTTTAGTTATTTATATTTAGAAATAATATCCAGATATTGTTATTCAATAAATTTGAATGATTTTAATAAAGACATCTGAGGACAATTTACATTCAAAAATTTGACTTAAACTCACAGGCTCCAAAGCAACTGTTTTCTGCTTGAAAAAAACTCAAAAATCACCCAGAAGCAATGACTCTGATCCCCATGCTTTCATTTATGTATGGTTAAAGTTCAAATTTCTCAACATACCATAATCTCAGTGTAATTGGCCAAATTCCATGGTGGATAATTAGATCTAGCCTAGCAGGGGAGATTTGGAGGAAGAGAGCAGTCACACTGTACTTCTGGTAATCTATGAGCCAAGTTTACTGTGTTTGACATGAGTGGTTGGACTCTCCTCACTTGCTGACTGGACTAGCCCAGCAGGTTCTGCAGGTGAGATCACTGCTTGGCTTTCTCATTGCCAGGTCTTGTAGGCGGAAGAAGACAAGAAATAAATGGACTGACTTTGGATTTCAGAAATTCTCTTTCCTATTTCCTCTCCCAAACCCTTTCTTCTGCCAACTGTCTAGGGACTGAAGCACTCATTTACAAATGCATGCATTCATTCATCCAACAAATGTTTACTAAGAAGCCATAATGTGTCAGGCACTGACCTAGGCTCTAGAAATATAATATATATATGTACATACATATATATATAATCAGACATTTCCTGCCTTTAAGTACTTATAAATTAATAATTGCAATACTCAGTGGAAAATAATAATAATTCAAGTCTCTTAAAAAGCAGAAAGTGCACAAAGGTATGGCATGGAGGTGTATTTATAGATGGGAACTCATTAAACTTATGGATATGTGAACCTGTTTCTCCGTTCCACTGTGCATTCAGAATAAGCCCTCCCTTTCCTTCTATACTCAGAGGCTGTTTTGGCTAAGGCCACCACAAGCACTGCTGGAAGCACCGCTCTCAAGCTCCACCCACACTGTTTCTGAGTGTCTTCCATGTGTTGTCCCACCAGTACTCAGACCCAGTAGTAAGATTAAAGAATTTTACTAAGATATTCACTTTGACCTTATCATGTTAAAGAAAAGAAAAGAGAAAAGGTATGATTGAACTTCTCAAAAAGCCCTTATGTTTCAGCAAGAGTCTCTGAAGTCTCTTTTGTTGCATAATCATATAAGGATTGATGTTAAATGATAGGTTTAAACTCCCCTAATCAATTGAATTACAGTCTTTATGGTTAGGAAATGTGTTGCCTTGCTTATGACATGTATACATGCTTTGAAAATCTATTTACAATAGAGTTTTTATGCTATTCCTATTAATAGGCTGTCATTGTAACACTATTATAGCACTCTTTCCATAGGGGTTTTATTCAGCCTGTTTCTTTCAATTTTAGCTTCCTCCCTGACCAATTGTGCAGGGCTATCAGGTCAGCATTATGATTATGCAGCTTTAGGTTATTTGTTGGTATAATATCCACATTAATCATTCATTCAACAAAAAATTATTGAATGCTACCATGTGCTTAGACTTTTCAAACCAGTCAATCCTAAAGGAAATCAGTCCTGAATATTCATTGGAAGGACTGATGCTGAACCTGAAACTCCAATACTTTGGCTACCTGATGCAAAGAACTGACTCATTTGAAAAGACCCTGATGCTGGGAAAGATTGAAGGCAGGAGGAGAAGGGGATGACAGA
Organism: Budorcas taxicolor; assembly: GCF_023091745.1. Classification (NCBI taxonomy): domain Eukaryota; kingdom Metazoa; phylum Chordata; class Mammalia; order Artiodactyla; family Bovidae; genus Budorcas; species Budorcas taxicolor. The sequence goes on along the minus strand of NC_068917.1, from coordinate 25,230,090 downwards.
GGATGAGATGGTTGGATGGCATTACCAACACGATGGACATGAGTTTGAGCAAGCTCTGGGAGTTGGTGATGAACAGGGTGGCCTGGTGGGCTGCAGTCCATGAGGTCGCAAAGAGTCAGACATGACCGAACGACTGAACTGAACTGAATGTGCTCAGACTTTTCCAATGTTGTGAAGAGTGAGTGGTTAAAAGTTTCCCTACATGTGTTAGAAATTTAAGATTTTTTTAACCCGTGCATTTTAAACATTGGTAAAGTGAAAAGTAAAGTCGCTCAGTTGTGTCTGACTCTTTGCAACCACATGGACTATACAGTCCATGGAATTTTCTAGGCCAGAATACTGAAGTGAGTAGCCTTTCCCTTCCCCAGGGGATCTTCCCAATCCAGGGATTGAGCCCAGGTCTCCCACATTGCAGCTGAGCCACAAGGGAAACAATGGTAAAGACTGTCTCCTATTCATAGGTTTTCTCAGTAGTAAGAAATCCTTGATGTTGAATAAGGTATGACTCACGGTTTAAGCCCTTTCCATATTCACTGCCTTTTATTTTTCTCCAGTAAGAGCTGTCTGAATAAGCGGAATGTTCTGATCAAAGACACACACACAGTTTTAATTATCTCCAGATTTAGGTAGCTTTCAGTCACTGAGCACATATTAATGTACTGACATAGATGAAGACTGAATTTTCCCTCAAGAGATCTGTAATCTAGGATATGAGAGATTTGTTTCTTTCAAAATGTGACACTCCTTCCTCACTCCTCAGATTGTGAAAGTGGCTGTTTATGCATTGTTTCCCAAACTTCAGTTGTTGCTCATAATTTTCATAATTTTGCTGTATTCACGTACCACATACCACCTGTACAATTGTGCTTCTGAAGATACTACTGTTTTTTTACTTAATGAAATTTAGTTAATAATAATAATTGTTAAATCACTAGGTTAATGTGCTAGCTGTAAAATTTTCAAATGTACTTTAATATATATCAACCTAAGTTGCTTCAGTTGTGTCTCTTTGTGACCCCATGGACTGCAGCTCGCCAGGCTCCTCTGTCCATGGGATTCTCCAGGCAGGAATACTGGAGTGGGTTGCCATACTCCATTCCAGAGTATCTTCCCAACCTAGGGATCGAACCCGTGTCTCTTATGCCTCTTGCATTGGCAGGCAGTTTCTTTACTATTAGCACCATCTGGGAAGGCCTAATATGACTTCTAAATTAAGCACGACTGCTAAATTAAATTTTTTTGTGTGTGTGTGTATCCCCAAATCTTCTCAAGGGCTCTTAGTACTAGACGTGTCATACCTTGGGAAGCTTTACATGTAGGAATTACCTTTGAAAGTGAGGAATGGCAGAAAAAAAATAAAATGCATAAATAATGATAATAACCATAGCAGTGGTAACAAGAGCTATTATTTATTAAAGGTTTTACATGGTCATTTAATTTTATCTTACTTAATCTCTGCAACTCTCATAGCCGTGCCTATCACAACGTGAAACAAAAAGGCAGGAAAGAGAGAATAGTGGAAGTGAAGCTTCATCTTGCCTAGAGCAGCTGTAGCTAATAATATGCATCATCATATTTTAGTATTTATTCTTTATTTAGATGAGATTTCATACCTGATTATTTTATGAAAATTGGAGAGTGATGGTGGCAGATTAAAACACTTTTATTCAAATATATTTGCTATATTTGTTAGTCAAATGGAATAATCACAGAAAAAGGATGTTAATGTCAATTAAACCCATTCTACGAAAGCAGGGAGAAATCAGACTAAAACAGTTTTATTTATATACTTTTTGGCTAATAGTTTTTTGTTTCTCCAGTTGCTCCAATGAGAATATCTTTGTCCTACTGAACCAAGGCATATGTTCAAAAACCTCTGCATTCTCTGGTACAGTGCCTAACTTATTAAAGGCAAAATTCTTCTATCTCTCTGCAAAAAAATAGTGAAATAAATATTTTTTATAAACATATAACAAAATATTAAGTTTGAAGGAGACCTGAGGAGACTAAGACAACTTCACTTAATGGAAGGAAAAAAAGTTCAAACCTGGCAATAATTAGAAAAAATTTCCCCGTGTTTGCATGATTGGTATTGCCATCCTTTTATGACAGACACATGTTCTATTTGCATACCTGAATTTTGATTTCTAGTATATTGTGAATTCCAGCACAAACCATGCCTTGTTTCTTACCTGAATTTTCAGCAGAATTCCTTGTATTTAGTGGGTCTGAAAGAACTGATTTTTGGTTAGCTAAATTGGATAATATACCCCATAAAGCTTGCTTTTTAATTCTTTGACATAAGCTTTCTAGATACTTAAACCTCATTTAATTATTTATCTTCGTTATAAAAGTGTAAAAAACGTGTACTTGAGAGATACTTTGGTGTGAAATGTACTATAAGAAGTATTGTATTTCCAGAGCTCTGTTTTAACCTGTAAAGTTCAATGCATCTTCCTTTTCAATCCTCAAAACTGCTTTTTTTTTTTTAATAGCTTGATGGAATATAACATGCTTCTCCTATCTCCCCCTTCTTCCTGTGCCCTTTTCACTACCAGTTTTTTTTTTTTCCTCCTAGTCTTCTTGGCACTTGGAAGACTTTTTCCGCCAGATGAGTCAGTTAGAGTGGAAAATTTTAACCTGCATTTTCTTTATTGGCTGGGAAAAGAGGCTTGAAGGCAAAGACGTTTGAATTTGCTTCATTAGGCTCTTCATACCACCCTCCTGACCCTCTCCTGAGAATACCACTTTATATTCAAGTTAGAAAACCCCAAATCACCTGCCACTGTGCAAAAAAAATCACCTGATCTTGAAATCACAAGATCAATAGTCAATTTAGAAAGTTTTTTTTGAAGAACGAGAAAAATGTTATTGATTTACTTGTGTGTGTGCGTTTTTCTAATTCCACAAAGAATTTAAGGAGGTTTTACAAATACAAATAATACTGTAGGATCAAGAGCGGAAAGGAAAAAATATGTATATTTTGCAAAAAGAGAAAAGGAAAATAGAAGAATTGTTAAGTTGAAAATAAATTGTATTCTAGCACAGAGTAGCTATCAGCTGTCTAGTGTTTATTATAGGTAGAACACAACACTATCTCATCAAAATATGTAGTCTAATATAATATGTAGCCACTGTTTTGAATCTGTTTAGATTTGGTAGATGTAGACATTGAAGCTTGAGCTGGTTGATTTATTGAACTCCACACTGCTAATGAATGGTGGAAATAGGCTTTTGAATCCAAAGCAATTTATGGCTTGCTTTTTGCAGAGGTATTTATTATTAGTGATGGTAATACATCATACTATCTTAGCAAATATACAAATAAATTAGCTGCATTAAATCAGTCAATTTTTTCCCATAACTGTCAATGCTTAAGAAGTACAATAGGTTGGAGATTCAGTAATTGTTGGGTACTGGTGGTAGTTGTGGTTTTGATGTAGTAAAATACGCAGGTTGTCCCTGCTCTTTCCTATAGTGCAGGTCAAAAGTAGATCATTTAAAGACTAATGTTATCCTTGGAGGCTGTATTCTTCACCAAGATATTGGTGTTAAATAAACCATATAGACTCAGCCATCAAGAATCTGCCTGCAGTGCGGGAGCCTGGGGTTTGATCCCTGAATAGGGAAGATCCCTTGGAGAAGGGAATGCAGCCCACTCCAGTATTCTTGCCTGGAGAATCCTATGGAGACAGGAGCCCGGCAGGCTACAGTCCATGGGGTTGCAAAGAGTCAGACACGACTAAGCGTCTAACACGTTTTCCTTCATATGCTGTAAATGTGAAGATACAACACTAAGAAATTCTACCATGAGGTAAATTGCTCAAAATTGTGGTTAAAGCTCTTTATAATCTCATAAATCACCATGCACATTCATTAAACACTACACACACACACACACACACGCACACACACACACACACAAATACCATACTGCAATATCACAAAATCAGGCCTCAAATTAATTTTTTGGCTATATTAAATACTAATTATTTAATAGGATGCATTTAGTTTGCACTAGACTTAAGACATAGGAAAAAAAATTGGGACAACTTGACTATTTCAGGTCTCTCAAGAAAAGTCTCTTGAGAAAGTATTTTGAACAGCTTCTTTACCTCCAGATAAATTTCCCTGTGGCAAATGGAAGCCATCAGAATAATTCCCTACACCTTAAAGCTACTTCAAAGTACTATAATTTGTCTCCTTGACAGCTTATTGAGTTAGATCAGAGTAATGATTCAGGAAAAATGTGCTGACTCTCTATGTCTTAGGCACCATGCTAAGATATTGTGCACATAATTTAAAAATTCTAATAGCAACTCCATGAAATGTTATTATCCCCATTTTAGAGATTGAGAAACCACAGAAAGATTAGAGAAGTAAAACAATTTGCCCCAGGGCCACATCCATGATGGAGCCTGAATTTAAACCTAGACATGATGCCAAACCCCATGGACTTAACCACTGGACTGTCCCCCTATCCTATAAAAGAACAGCTAAGGTTGTCATAGAGACTTGACTGTGTATAGACAGTTGCTTTAAGAGAGGAAAAAGGCAAGAGGATTTGGAGCATAGGTTTCAGTTCAGTTCAGTTCAGTTGCTCAGTCATGTCTGACTCTTTGTGAACCCATGGACTGCAGCATGCCAGGCCACCCTGTCCATCACCAACTCCTAGAAATTGCTCAAACTCATGTCCATTGAGTTGGTGATGCCATCCAACCATCTTGTCCTCTCCCTTCTCCTGCCTTCAGTCCTTCCCAGCATCAGGGTCTTTTCAAAAGAGTCAGTTCTTCACATCAGGTGGCCAAAGTATTGGAGTTTCAGCTTCAGCATCCGTCCTTCCAATGAATATTTAGGGCTGATTTCCTTTAGGATGGACTGCTTGGATCTCCTTGCAGTCCAAGGGACTCTCAAGAGTCTTCTCCAACACCACAGTTCAAAAGTATAATTTCTTCGGTGCTGAGTTTTCTTTCTAGTCCAACTCTCACATCATACATGACCACTGGAAAAACCATAACTTTAACTAGATGGACCTTTGTCGGCAAAGTAACGTGTCTGCTTTTTAATATGCTGTCTAGATTGTTCATAACTCTTCTTCCAAGGAGCAAGCATCCTTTAATTTCATGGCCGCAGTCACTATCTGCAGTGAATTTGGAGTGCAAAAATAGTCTCTCACTGTTTCCATTGTTTCCCCATCTATTTCCCATTAAGTGATGGGACCAGATGCCATGATCTTAGTTTTCTGAATGATCAATTTTAAGCCAACTTTTTCACTCTCCTCCTTTACTTTCATCAAGAGGCTCTTTAGTTCTTCTTTTCTTTCTGCCATAAAGGTGGTGTCATCTGCATATCTGAGGTTATTGATATTTCTCCCGGCAATCTTGATTCCAGCTTGTGCTTCATCCAGCCCAGCATTTCTCATGACGTACTCTGCATGTGTGTTAAATAAGCAGGGTGACAATATACAGTCTTGACAAACTCCTTTCCTGATTTGGAACCAGTCTGTTGTTCCATGTCCAGTTCTAACTTGCTTGTTGACCTGCATACAGATTTCTCAGGAGGCAGGTCAGGTTGTCTGGTATTCCCACCTCTTTAAGAATTTTCCGCAGTTTGTTGTGATCCACATGGTCAAAGTCTTTGGCATAGTCAATAAAGCAGAAGTAGATGTTTTTCTGGAACTCTCTAGCTTTTTTGATGATCCAATGGATGTTGGTGATTTGATCTCTGGTTCCTCTACCTTTTCTAAATCCAGCTTGAACATTTGGAATTTCACAGTTCACACTATTGAAGCCTAGCCTGGAGAATTTTCAGCATTACTGTGCTAGCGTGTGAGATGAGTGCAATTGTGTGGTAGTTTGAACATTCTTTGGCATTGCCTTTCTTTGGAATTGGAATGAAAACTGACCTTTTCCAGTCCTTTGACCACTGCTGAGTTTTCCAAATTTGCTGACATATTGTGTGCAGCACTTTCGCAGCATCATCTTTCAGGATTTGAAATAGCTCAACTGGAATCCCATCACCTCCACTAGCTTTGTTCATAGTGATGCTTCCTAAGGCCCACTTGACTTCACATTCCAGGATGTCTAGCTCTAGGTGAGTGATCACACCATCATGGTTATCTGGGTCATGAAGATCTTTTTTGTATATTCTTCTGTGTATTCTTGCCACCTCTTCTTAATGTCTTCTGCTTCTGTTAGGTCCATACCATTTCTGTCCTTTATTGTGCCCATCTTTGCATGAAATGTTCCCTTGGTATCTCTAATTTTCTTGAAGAGATCTCTAGTCTTTCCCATTCTGTTGTTTTCCTCTATTTCTTTGCATTGATCACCGAGAAAGGCTTTCTTATCTCTCCTTGCTGTTCTTTGGAACTCTGCATTCAAATGGGTATATCTTTCCTTTTCTCCTTTGCCTTTTACTTCTCTTTTTTTCACAGCTATTTACAACCATTTTGCCTTTTTGCATTTCTTTTTCTTGGGGATGGTCTTGATCACTGCCTCCTATACAATGTCACAAACCTCTGTCCATAGTTCCTCAGGCACTCTATCAGATCTAATCCCTTGAGTCTATTTGTCACTTGTACTGTATAATCGTAAGGTATTTGATTTAGGTCATAGTACATCAAGGCTGTATATTGTCACTCTGCTTATTTAACCTACATGCAGAGTACATCATGAGAAATGCTGGGCTGGAAGAAGCAGAGGCTGGAATCAAGCTTACCAGGAGAAATATTAATAATCTCAGATATGCAGATGACACCACCCTTATGGCAGAAAGTGAAGAGGAACTAAAAAGTCTCTTGATGAAAGTGAAAGAGGAGAGTGAAAAAGTTGGCTTAAAGCTCAACATTCAGAAAAAGAAGATCATGGCATTTGGTCCCATCACTTCATGGGAAATAGATGGGGAAACAGTGGAAACAGTGGCTGACTTTATTTTCTGGGGCTCCAAAATCACTACAGATGGTGATTGCAGCCATGAAATTAAAAGACACTTACTCCTTGGAAGGAAAGTTATGACCAACCTAGATAGCATATTAAAAGCAAAGACATTACTTTGCCAACAAAGGTCCGTCTAGTCAAGGCTATGGTTTTTCCAGTGGTCATGTATGGATGTGAGAGTTGGACTGTGAAGAAAGCTGAGCACTGAAGAATTGATGGTTTCGAACTGTGGTGTTGGAGAAGACTCTTGAGAGTCCCTTGCACTGCAAGGAGATCCAAGCAGTCCATCCTAAAGGAAATCAGCCCTGAATATTTATTGGAAGGACTGATGCTAAAGCTAAAACTCCAATACTTTGGCCACCTCATGCAAAGAGCTGACTCATTGGAAAAGACCCTGATGCTGGCAGGGACTGGGGGCAGGAGGAGAAGGGGACGACAGAAGATGAGATGGCTGGATGGCATCACTGGCTCAATGGACATGAGTTTGAGTAGACTCTGGGAGTTGGTGATGGACAGGGAGGCCTGGTGTGCTGTGATTCATGGGGTCTCAAAGAGTTGGATATGACTGAGTGACTGAACTGAACTGAACTGAACTGAACTGAATGGTCTAGTGGTTTTCCCTGCTTTCTTCAATTTCAGTCTGAATTTTGCAATAAGGAGTTCATGATCTGAGCCACAATCAGCTCCTGGTCTTGTTTTTGCTGACTGTATAGAACTTCTCCATCTTTGACTGCAAAAAATATAATCAATCTGATTTCGGTATTGACCATCTAGTGATGTCCATGTGTAGAGTCTTCTCTTGTGTTGTTGGAAAATGGTGTTTGCTACGACCAGTGCATTTTCTTGGCAAACTCTATTAGCCTTTGCCCTGCTTCATTCTGTACTCCAAGGCCACGTTTGCCTGTTACTCTAGGTATTTCTTGACTTCGTAGTTTTGCATTCCAGTCCCTTATAATGAATAGAACATCTTTTTTCTGTGTTAGTTTTGGAATTAGAACTGTTCAACTTCAGCTTCTTCAGCATTACTGGTCGGGGCATAGACTTGGATTACCGTGATGGATACCATGAATGGTTTGCCTTGGAAATGAATAGAGATCATTCTGTCATTTTTGAGATTGCATCCAAATACTGCATTTTGGACTCTTTTGTTGACTATGATGGCTAGTCCATTTCTTCTAATGGATTCTTGCCCACAGTAGTAGATATAATGGTCATCTGAGTTTAATTCACCCATTCCAGTCCATTTTAATTCGCTGATTCCTAAAATGTTGATGCTCACTCTTGCCATCTCCTGTTTGACTGCTTCCAATTTGCCTTGATTCATGGACCTAACATTCCAGGTTCCTATGCAATACTGCTCTTTACAGCATTGGACTTTACTTCCATCACCAGTCACATCCACAACTGGGTGTTGTTTTCCCTTTGGCTCTGTCTCTTCATTCTTTCTGGAGTTATTTCTCCACTGATCTGGAGCATCCTGGGAGCCTGCCAACCCGGGGAGTTCATCTTTCAGTGTCCTATCTTTGTGTCTTTTCATGCTGTTCATGGATTTAAACTAGCTGAAATTCCTGAAATTGGAAGATGGAACTCTTGTATTTTAGTTACTGAGTGGAAGTATACTATATTCAATGTATTTCTCTACTCTGCACACTGTCCAAGTGATAAAGGGGCTTAGGAAGTGGGGATTAAGCAATATCTCCTGTGTTTAGGCCAAGTCACAAGATTTGTGAACACTTGCTTCTTCTTTCTCCTACAATCATTCTCTCTTTTGATGAGAGGAAAAATAGCCTCATTCTGAATCAATGAAAAAACTTCTGTCTTCTTGCCAGCAGATATATGTTATCTGCACTTACAGAATTGAAAGTGTACCTCAAAGGAGCATTCTCTTGGGAAGAAAGGTAATGAGATAAAAGAGAATGAGTATTTTTAAAATCATGGACACCTAGGATCAAATCCTGGGGTGATGCTTTTTAGTAGCATAACCTACTTTACTTCTTTGAGCACTGATTTCTTTTTCTGAAACTTGAGGGTGATCCAAATGACCTCCAGAGTTATAGTAAAGATATAATGCATATAATACAGATAAACTCATGATCCTAAAAGACATAAAACAAATGAAGTCTTTTCACCTCTTGTATTCGTCTAAGAGCTTTTCACTTCCCTTCTCTTCTCCTCTCCCTCTCCTCCCTTTTCTTTTCTTTCTCTTATTTTTTTCTGTAGCAGTGTTTCACAAGCCCAAGTTTTGTCTATGTATATTGTTGCTACAGTTTTGTATAAAAGGAGACCCTGATCCTTTGCTTGTGTTTCTGTATTAATATAACTGTCTCATCTTCACAGGTTTTAGAGGGGGAACTCTGGATGCTGGTGGATCGGTGAGAAAAAGCACTTACTTTACCCCTGACCTGAGCACTGAAGAGATACCCTTTCACCACTGTTGCAAATTCATGCTTCCAAAAACTGGTGAGTTGAAGAACTTATCCACTGTGTCTCCATTAAAGAAGATATATTATAAAACATAACTAATAACATCAACAATAACACCAACAACAAAAGTAGAAACAAGGACCTACTATGTAATGCCTTCCTAAATATTTTCCCTTTAAGGAAATTTTGAGATCCAGCTTTTCTGTGGTTAGACTCTGGGTAAGAAAATATTAAGCTGGAAACGCCAAAGATGATGTAAGTCATTGGGTATATTTTAGAGGTGGATTTGTTCAACAACCACTTGTCAATGTCATCCTATAAATGTCTCTCTGTACTAACTCCATTGCCCCAGGCAGTCGTGTGCCTCTCTAAGACATCCCTCAGCTGTGACCTTCTCTTGGAGGGAGGGAGCTGGCCAAAGGGTGCATACCAACCAAAGCTCTTCATTTTATTGGCCCAACTCTCCTGGTCCTACATTTCTCAGCATATATCTTTTTCTCCTTTTCTATTGCATAAGTCCAGTGAAATCATTTCCATTGAATTACATGGAAGAGTCTGTTCATGGGGCTAGTCTGCAGTTCTTCATTGCATACTTAACTTTCACAGTTTCATAATTTGCATAATGTACTGTTTTCTTGAAGTCATAGTTTATTCTCAGGTCCTTTAAACAGTTAAATTTCTTTAATTGCCTCTTTATGGTTTTACTGGGTTTTTTTTTCCCTCTGGATAATTTTTGGGGATATTTCTAGTAACCAATCCATGTCAGGGAAGCAGTAGGACAAATGATTTTGAACCACCTTGGCTGACTGAATAAGGTGTTTGAGAGAACACTGGCGAAGTAGGGAGGTTGCAGGGGAATATGCTAAAATGTTCTGTTGCTCTTGTCCCAGCTTTACCCCTTTGTCATTTTGGTGGCCATTGGATCATAAGAAATATTAATGACAAATCTAGTTTTGTTTGAAGATGAAAATCCTAACAGTGTTTACCTCATAGGGATATTATAAAGGTTCAAATGATATAATCTGTATAAGAGGTATGGCACTATGCTTTCCATTCTATAATAACTCAGTATCAGCTGTACAGCTATTATTATTCTCAATTCTGAAATTCTGTTGGTCAACCTTTCTCTTAAAGTAAAATCTAATAATTAGGCTAAATATGTTATATGGTTCTTCCAGGGTTCAAGCATTATTGTGAAAGATAGAAACCTTTCCTGAGTCAGTACTATTTTTGAGGATAAAATTGGGATACATATTTGAAATGTATTTAACTCCAAAGAAACTATCTGAGGTAACTGGTGGGAGATGGGATGCAAAAACCTATTAGACATCCAAACTGAACTAATCTTAGTTGAATAAAATTCCTGAACAGCTCATTGCCACGTCTGAGGAACAGTTTTGGTCTAAATGAGAATGACCAGAGATTATAGAAAACGTTCCTTCCTGCTCTTTTAAAAAATGTTTGTTTATATATTGAAATATAGATGGTGCACAATATAATGCCAGTTTCAGGTGTACAACCTAGCGATGCTACATTTTAAATGATTATGAAATAATCAGCATGGCAATTCTAGTAACCATCTGTACCATGCAAGGTTATCATAGTACTATTGACAATATTCCCCATGCTGTATATTACATCCCTGTGGCTTATTTATAAGTAGAAATTTGTACCTCTTAATCCTCTTCACCTATGCTTATTTTGCCCAACCTCTATTCCTTCCCCTCTGACAGCTACCCATTTGTTCTCTGAATCTATGTGTCTGTTTTCATTACATTTGGTTTGTTAGAGTTCACATATAACTGAGATCATGGGGTACTTGTCTTTCTTTAACATTTATCTTAACATAATACCTTATAGATCCATCCTCATTGTTGCAAATGGCAAGATTTCTTTTTTCATAGCTGAGCAATATTTCTCTCTGTGTATATGTATGTAAGTATATATATACATATAGATCCTCATCTTCTTTATCCATTCATCTATTAGTGAATAATGCTGTGGTAGTTCAGATGGTAAAGAATCTGCCTGCAATGCAGGAGACCCCAGTTTGGTTCCTGGGTTGGGAAGATCTGCTGGAGAAGGGACAGGCTACCCACTCCAGTATTCTTAAACTTCCTTGGTGTCTCAGAAGGTAAAGAATCTGCCTGCAATGCGGGAGGCCTGGGTTCAGTCCCTGGGTTGTGAAGATTCCCTGGAGAAGGGAACGGCTACCCACTCCAGTACTCTGGCCTAGTGAATTCCATGGACTGTACAGTCCACGGGGTTAGGAAGAGTTGGACATGATTGAGCAACTTTCACTTTCACATTGGTGGATAATGCTGTAATGAACACAGCGGTGCATATATCTTTTTGAATTAGTGTTTTTGTTTAGGTAAATAACCAGGAGTGACATTGCTGGGTCATGTGGTAGTTCTATTTTTAATTTTTTGAAGAACCTCCATACTGTTTTCTGTAGAGGCTGTACCACTTAACAATCCCACTTACAGTGTTGAAGGTTTCCCTTTTCTCCACATCCTCATCAACACTTGTTATCTTTTGTCTTTTTGATAACAGCTGTTCTGACAGATGTGAGATGATATCTCATAGTGGTTTTGATTTGCATTTCCCTGATGTTCATGATGTTGAGCATATTTTTGTGTGTCTATTGGTCACCTGTATGTCTTCTTTGGAAAAATGTTTATTTAGATACCCTGCCCATGTTTTATCAGGTTATTCTTTTGCTATTGAGTTGTATGAATTATATATATATATATATGATATTAACCCCATATTGGACATAATTATTTGCAAATATCTTCTCCCACTCAGTAGGTGGCTTTTTCATTTTGTTGATGCTTTCCTTTATTGAGCAACAGATTTTTTAGTTTGATGTAATACTATTTATTTATTTTGGCTTTTGTTTCCCTCTTGTCTGAAGAGACAGATCCAAAAAAATATTGCCAAGTCCAGTGTCAAAGAGTATACTGCCTATGTTTTCTCCTTGGAGTTTTATGGTGAATTCTTATAATTGTCTCTAATCCATTTTGAATTCATTTTTGTATATGCTGTGAAAAAGTAGTACAGTTTCATTCTTTTGCATGTAACTGTCCAGTTTTTCCAACACCACTTATTAAAGAGGCTGTCTTGCCCCACTGTATAGTCTTGCCTCCTTTGGTGCCGGTTAATTATGTGTGTGTGTTTCTGGGACTCTTTCCTGTTCTGTCTAAATGCAAACCTGTGTGGCATTTACCCAAGAAATATAGCCTTTCAGATATGAGTGTGAACCCCACAGGTCCTTTCTCGTGAAGCTTCTTTGCCATTTCCTTTTAGAACACTCCCTCACACCACCCCCTCTCTATGGGCCTCCATGTGGGCCTCCAGCAACCTTCAGCTCTAATACAAAGGGCGCTCCAACCAGCCAGAGCACATGGGCCAACTTTTAATAGCAACTGCAAGAAGCTGGGGCAAAAGAGAAACATGATTTCCTTTATAGAACTGAAATGGCTCTAAGACCAAGAGCCCTGAAGTGAGACAGACCTGAATTTAAATACTAGTTCTAACAGTGAATTTCTTCCTAATGTATAATATTATAAAATGATACATATTTCATGGGATCATAATGAAGAGGAAGTGAAGTCATATTTATAAAGAGCTTCACAGATTGGCCAGCATATAGTAAACATTTAGTAATCAGTAGCTATTATTATATTTTCCTCAAAATATTTTTTTTGCCAGCAATCATGAAAGTCAGTCTTTGTATAGATCCCATGACTAGGACTTGGAGAAGAAAAATGGTCTGAAACAATTTAGACAATTATCTTTCTCCTTAGGATCAAGAGAGGCATTTTTTTTCTTAACTATCTAAATGGTCCATGTCACTTTACTTATCCAGGGACTTGCCACATCTATCCTTACTTTTATGCAATGGGAAACATTTAAAAACATGTATATATACACATAACTTAGATGTTAATATAATATATGAATATACTTTCTGTAACATTTTGCTCATCTGTTCTCTCCAATGACTGTAACCCTGTAAGGTAGGTTTTATATTATTCTATTTTATGATTAAAGGAAAAAAGAAGCAACTTGGCCTGGCCACAGGCCTTGCAGCTGATTAGGGATAGAGCTGGGGTGTCCTGACCCTTTTCCAGTTTTTTTTTCCTTTGTACTGCTCCAGTGACCATGGAAACGAAATGCACTGGAGCTTGGCTGCCAGAGAAGTTTCAGCTGATAGGTAACCAAAGGAAAGAGCATGGCTGAAATCCAGTTAAAAGTTAAAATCCCGTTGGGCAGTTCCTTCTTAACTGACGACAGGAATTGCTGTCACATCCCTGTCTAGCCACTTTGCAAACAGCGGAGATGTTAGCAAGAACTAGCAGTGAACGGTGAATGCTTCCTAAGGGAGCTGTGATTGCTTTGGCTGGGTTCTGCCGTAGCCGTTTCCTGGTGATGAAGAGACTGTAGGCAGACAATCAGAGGCGGTTACCATTTTCTAATAACCACCTCAGGCTTTTGGCACCTAATTCTCTGGCACTGTTTAGGGAAGCTTTTTATGTTATTTTATGCTACTTGTCAAGTCCAACTGCTTGTCTAATTTCTCTGGGAAGTATGACACTGTCCATCAAATCGCTCACCACAGTGGGATCCAGTGTGTGCTTTACATAAGTGAAAAAATGAGTTAGTCACTCAGTCGTGTCTGACTCGTTGCGACCCCGTGGAATGCAGCCTGCCAGGCTCCTCTGTCCACGGAATTCTCCAGGCAAGAGTACTGGAGTGGGTTGCCATTTCCTTCTCCAGGGGATCTTCCCAACCCAGGGATCTAACCCAGCTCTCCCACATTGCTGGTGGACCCTTTACCGTCTAAGCCACCAGAGAATTGTGCTTTACACATGGGGTTGTCAAAGGAGTTCTGGTCATCTCTGACAAGCAAACAGCAAAGAGAGAAAATTTTTTAAATGGCCCCATTTTACCCAGTTTTCCCATCTGTGGTCCCATGGTGTTTTGAAATCGGGTTGTGGTCCTGAGTGAATGACACAAGGAAACACTTTGCTGCTTGTATTGCCTACTTGGTTTTCATGAACCTCACATGGACTGGCTTCATCCTGTCCCCGGGTCCATAAGCCTCTATCTTTCCCCCCCGCTTCCTGTGCAGGCTTCCTCTGGTTTGTGGCCTGTGTACTTCGTCTTGTTCCTTCAAGGCGAGGACTGAGCTGCTGGTCAAACAGTTTCTGTGGTGCCTTCTGCCATCTGTTTATCATCCAGTCCCAGGCTCAGGTTTTCCTTCCTTGTTTTTTATACCTGAAGTAGCTCTTTTCCCGAATTTTTCTATAGCTTTCTCTTTCTACTTTCTTTCCCCTCTTCATAGTAATTAAGCAGAAATAACGCTCCCTTTCCACACTTTGACTTTGTAATACTTTTTTTCCTAAAGAGTTATGTTCATGAGACTAACCAAAACATGTTGAACTTGGTATTGATTCGATGACTTCGTAAACCCCAGACTCCTTGACAGCTTTTTTGTGTGTGTGTATGTGTGAATGAGCTGGCTTGAATCTCTGCTAATCTACCTGAATTTCCTTCTTAAGGCAGTTACATATAATGCCGCTTAAAAGGAATCATCTATATAAATTTGCAGTTTGGCAGGCAGGTTCCTCCTGGAACTCTGGAGGATTAATAATAAGTCATGGAGATTACACATTCATGTGGGAAATAGGAAGGCCCCAATGTGGGTAAATACTACTTAAGAAGACCCCACATCACAAGGAAGGCTGGAGGTTTTTTGGAGACTCTTAAAACACTCCCTTTGTATCATTTACCACAGTGAACTTTCTCCCTCTAGTGTATGTTATATTCACATTGAATCATTCCAGTGATTTTGCTTTTAGCCTGCATATACCATGTATGGTCTGATCTGGGTAGATAAACCAGCCTTATAGGTTTAAAGGAGATTGCATGAGCTGTTGCTGGGAAGTTTTTCTTGAGTTAGTTAGGAACCTGTGAAACTCGGTCCTTGATATTTCAGTAGCTGTCATTGGTAATAAAATCTGGTCCTCAAAGAATGGTGAGGGACCCTGGTGGGCAAATAGAGGGAAACCCCTTATTCTTTTTTCTGAAGTCCCCACAAACTTATGCTGTG
The DNA here is from genome assembly GCF_023091745.1 of Budorcas taxicolor. Taxonomy (NCBI): domain Eukaryota; kingdom Metazoa; phylum Chordata; class Mammalia; order Artiodactyla; family Bovidae; genus Budorcas; species Budorcas taxicolor. The sequence continues at coordinate 25,214,610 of NC_068917.1, read as the reverse complement.
ACCTTAATTTAAGAGCTTATTGCTTCTTTCACTAAAAAATTACAAATTTTAATACTTTCTATGGAACAAAAGTAAAATTATAAGAATGTAATACTCTTCCAATGCCCTGGAAATTGTCAAAGACTGCCCAGGGATTCCCCAAGAGCTGGACTGGGTCTGACTCAGAGACTGTTTCATCCATAGAAACTTAAATTGCTTCTGTATGCTGGGAGTATACAGTGAATGAATGAAGGCACTCAATGAATAAAATGAACGAATGAAAGGAAAGATAGAACCAAAGTCATATTTTAATAGCCTAATTATATATTTTCAGAGTAATGTATTTAAAAAGGGACTGTGATAACACATTTCTAAAAGGAGCTAAATGGCGTATTTGACACTTTCCGAGAAGGGATTCTGCTTCTATCACTTGATCTAGGTTTTCAATTTTGGAAACATTGAGAATTCCCTGTGGATGAATACTGGTGAATTTTTAAGGCAAGCTGAAGACCCAGGCTGCCCTTGTGGACATTAATACTCCCATGGAGCACTTTCCATGAAGAAGAAAAGTGTGGGTTTGCTGTCTTTGCATCAGAACTCCTAGGATTTGGCTGACTGCCTGGTTTATCTCAGGACATTAGTCAGCCCACAAATTCCACATTTGTTTACTCAGACCAGAGCAAGTGAATAGTGCCATTCTCCCATCTCCTTTGTTGGCAAATGCTTTGTTAACCTGAATTGAGTTCTGCAACACAAAACGAAGTGATTAATCTTTTGGGGGTTCCCCCTCCCAGGTTCTTGTATGAGCAACTGAATCTAGAGACCACAAAGTCCCCACTGTCACTTTTCCTCACACTGTCCTTTTATTCTGATGCTTCCACATTGTACTTTGGGAAACCAATACCTTCCAGAGTGTGGCTGAACTGGTGCCACCATTAAGAAAAGGAGGTTACTGGACTATTCAGTGTTGCAGCAAAGGGCAGCTAGGTTGATTATTCTCATACTCTCTTTAAAAATCAACTTATATATTTGGCTGCATTGGGTCTTAGTTGTGGTGCCAGCTCTCTAGCTGTGGTGTGTAGGCTTAGCTGCCCAGTGGCATGTGGGATCATAGCTCTCTGACCAAGGATTGAACCAGCATCCCCTGCATTGGAAGGTGGATTCTTAATCACTGGACCACCAGGGTAGTCCCTAGATTGATTATTTACTTTTATGTAGTCTACTGCTGAGCGTCTGCAAATCACCACCTTGTACTCGCAAAAAAAAAGTTTTCTCCCTCTGAATATGTGGTTTGAAGGTACAGGAAGTAGAGATATTAACAAAAAACACCAGTTTGGATGATCACAAATATGTGGTAGATCTGGCATATGCAACTAAAAAGAATGTGTACTCTTATTAATCACCAGGCTATTTGTTTATCTTCAAATATCTGTAAAGACCTAAGTGTTTTAGAGGAGGTCTGAGGGTCTAATTTGTAAATCACCATTGGCTACGAAAGAGTGATTAGTTAAAAAACAACTGTTTTGCAACATGGTTCAACACAGAAGAGATGATAAAGGAAATCATAAAAATTAACATTTTTGTCATTGAGTCGCAGTTGTTTTTATAGCAAGTTGCACATGGCAGCTTGGCAAATAATTCTCCCTTGTTAGGCCTGTAGAAATTCTGTTTGGTATATCAAGTTTGGACTGTGACTGTGTTTACCATGGGTAACCTGTTTTTCTCTCTTCTCTTCCTCCAGCTCTTAGCCAGAACTGCCTTCCAGATGCCCTCTTTGTACCACACTCCTCCTGCTTAGAATAAGAGAGCAAGCACGTGATGTTTGAAACAAGAAGATTGAAGAATTGCTGCCTGCTAACCCAGCTCTTGGATTAGAACAATCTTTTTAGCTCTTTAATGTGAAGTTCAGGGATCACTTTTTTTTTCTTTTCATTCACGAGACTTTTGCAACTTGTTATTTTCATACCTGAGATCTGGAGGAAAGCTTAGTCTAAATAGTTTCCAAAATAGCCATTAGCTCAGGAGATACACAGCCAACAGGAGCTATGTGACGGGAGATACACGTGTGACAGGAACTTTGCCTACCCTACACTGTTTTGATCACATGCTTTTTTAAGGTGTCATTTAAAAAGTTTGTTTTTTGGAAATGATTCTTCCCACTATTTTTCTATAGAGGGTCAGGGAAATGTATAAAGAATTTCTGGGTTAGGTGCAGAAGATACATATGCTGGCAAACAAATGTACAGTATTAAAGCAGATTGTCCTTTGGAGATACTTTTTCAGGCTTGAGTCCTTTATTTCTGGATTTGACTCAATGGAAATCTTTACTGAGTACCCAGCACATGCACAGCACTCTGCTGAAATAATAGGGGTTGGGGGACTACAGTCTAATTGGAAGACAAGGATAAAGAGAGAACATCTATACATACAGCACAAAGCAGAATAAATTATAATATACAACAAGCTATGGAATATTGTGGAGCAAGAAGGCATTTTTTATTAGTGGAGATAGGAAATGCATTACCAAGGTGATGGCATTCTTGCTGGGTCACAAAAGAGAGGTAGGATTTTGGCAGGTGAAGAGCCATTCTAATGCAAGAGAATAATAATAGAAAAAGCACAGTGGTCCATTAAGGGCAGAAGCAGGGAAATAAAGGGTGGCTAGGATTATAGTGTGATTTCTGAGCTGCGTGCACACAGCTGTCCATGCCCTCCTCCTTTTAAAAAAAATTAATTAATTAATTTTAATTATAGGCTAATTACTTAACAATATTGTAGTGGTTTTTGCCATACATTGACATGAATCAGCCACGGGTGTACCTGTATCTGCTCCATCCCAAGCTTCCCTCCCACCTCCCTCCCCATCCCCTCCCTTTGGGTTGTCCCAGTGCGCCGGCATTGAGTGCCCTGTTTCATGCATCGAACTTAGACTGGTCGTCTGTTTCACATATGGTAATATAAATGTTTCAGTGCTATTCTCTCAAGTCATCCCACCCTCGCCTTCTCCCACAGAGTCCAAAAGTCTGTTTTTTATATCTGTGTCTCTTTTGCTGTCTTGCATATAGGGTCATCGTTACCATCTTTCTAAATTCCATGTATATGTGTTAATATACTGTATTGGTGTTTTTCTTTCTGACTTACTTTGCTCTGTATAATAGGCTCTGGTTTCATCCACCTCATTAGAACTGACTCAAATGCATTCTTTTTAATAGCTGAGTAATATTCCATTGTGTATGTGTACCACAGCTTTCTTGTCCATTCAACTGCCAATGGACATCTAGGTTGCATCCATGTCCTGCCTATTGTAAACAGTGCTGCGGTGAACATTGGGGTACACGTGTCTCTTTCAGTTCTGGTTTCCTGGGTGTGTATGCCCAGCAGTGGGATTGCTGGATTGTATGGCAGTTCTATTTCCAGTTTTTTAAGGAGTCTTCACACTGTTCTCCATAGTGGCTGTACTAGTTTGCATTCCCACCAACAGTGTAAGAGGGTTCCCTATTCTCCACACCCTCTCTAGGATTTACTGTTTGTAGACTTTTGGATAGCAGGTGTTCTGATCAGTGTGAGATAGTACCTCATTGTGGTTTTGATTTGCATTTCTCTGATAATGAGTGTTGTTGAGCATCTTTTCATGTGTTTATTAGCCATCTGTATGTCTTCTTTGGAGAAATGTCTGTTTAGTTCTTTGGCCCATTTTTTGATTGGGTATTTTAGGCCCTCCTCCTTGAACTCTTGTTTGCCCCAGAGTCACAGTGCCCCCTGACTCTTTGACAATCTTACCATCCATTGCTTCTCAGTTATCCTTCCTGGCTGTCCTTCCTCAGCCTGAGCTCTACACGTTGAAAGGTTGCAGCATCAGTTTTTTGTAGCTTTCTTCGTCTGGGTTAGTAATATTGAAAGTGTTAGTCACTCAGTCGTGTCTGACTCTTTGCAACCCCATGGACAGTAGCTAGCTAGGTTCCTCTGTCCATGGAATTCTTCAGGCAAGAATACGAGAGTGGGTATTCATTCCCTTCTCCAGGCGAGAGAAGGGGATTTTCCAAACCCAGGGATCAAACCCGGGTCTTCACCTAGCTTTTTATCATTTAAGTATTAACATCTACATGCCAGTAACCTGCAATTCATTAACTTTACCCATGATCCATGCCCTGACCTCTAGGCTGTATATCAAATTGTCTATTCAGCATCTTCACTTTTGAGGCTAAATATCAGGTCTCTTGGTTCTTCGCCTGCCCCCTCTGTGGAAATCCTGCTCGTCTACTAGTCTTCCCCATCTTAGTTAATGGGCCTGCCATCCACCTAGTTGCTTAGTTCCTCCCCACCCCCAAACAAAGACTTATTCTAGAGACAACCTTTTATCTCACTGTCACCATATATTAACAAGTATTTTGAGTCCACTTCTACCCCACACCAAACAAGTGTCTCTTGTTTTTTGTCATGTTTTATGTTAGTAAGATTTGACTCAAAATATACATGAATTATCTTGATAAAAATAAGCATTAAATTAAAATATTACTTTTATAGAAATTGTCTCTTGATTCCTTTCTAGAAGTTAGCTCCTAAATTACCCAGAAGACCCATGTATTCTTAAGTTTGCACATGCATTGGAATTTATTTTTCCCAACTTCTTTAAAGGCCTTCACATTTTCTTACCCTTCAGACCTAGCTGCTGTGGATTAGATACAGAACTATATGTCCTTTTAAAAAAATTTTTTTATAGTAAAAATAACAATAATAATGACAACAATAGTATTACTAATACTATTAATAATTAGCACCTATTAAGACCTGTGGGCACTACAGAAAGCACTGTGGATTCATTGATGGTCTAGCCCTCACAGTGACACTGGGGTGGATACTATTACTGTTCTTGTCTTAGACCTGCCCAAGGTTACACAGCTGGAAAGTGGCAGAGAAACTGGATACAGGCTTATTTCTGCCAGACTCCAAAGCCCATGTTTTTAACCAAAAATAATTTAAAATTTGGAACCACTGAATCTTCTCGTGCAAAGAATATTTTGTCTGTCACACTCAGTAAGATATAAAGATTAGCTCTAGAAAGGTCATACAATATAATAAAAAAGACCTTTTTACATCACTTTTCTGTAGGCCTCATGGTATATTTTTACATAATTTCCAAGGTAATTTCACTTTGTGGATGCTGAAAAATTGTCATTCATTTATTTTTTTCCTCTAACTTTCATCTCTTCTCAGTCTCTCTAATGGACAACTTCACTGACTTCAAAACTGTAAAGGGAGAAACCAGGGAGAAACATGAACCTAATGAGAGGATAAAATGAATTATTAGGAAAGTTTTTCAGAGGAAGAACATTCATTGCAGCCATTTTGATCTTTCTTTCTTTCTGTACTTGACAGTGAGAGTACCACACAAGCCTTAATGAAAACAAAACGAGATTGACTCAGGATAAACCAGGTTATGCTATGGTAACAAATAACCTCAAAATCTTGGTGCCTTAAAGAGTACTCACTCACTCATGACATATGCCCATCAATGGCCACATTCTATGATACTTTCTCCATCTATCCAGCATCTGTTTGTACCCCCTATGTCTTCATTCTAGGCACAAGGGCCATTTTTTAGCTTCATGTAGAAACTACCTCAGGAGAAACCCCTGCACACAGAAGTTCTTTGATTGACTGATTTTGTTTGAGGCTTTAAATGCTTCCTTGGAAGACTGGTTACCCCCAGTGTCTTTTTTCCCTTGGTTTTGGGCCACTCTGCAGTTGGGACAGTCTAATTTGTGCTTCTTTGGCTCTGAGAGCCCCCTCCAAAATTCTTCTCCCATTTCTATCATGGGCTTTGGAGGCAGATGAGTAGGCTTGGTCACTTTCTAGTTGTGTGGCATTGTACAATGTCTTAACCTCTCTCAGCTTTAGTTTCCTTGTTTGAACAGGGCTATTGTTCATTATTTGAACAGGGAAAAGTGGCTGAATTTGAGAAAAAGCCAGGAGATAATAGTAGTAGCAGTTGTTGATGACTTGGGTGAGGCAGAGGCAAGAGGCAAGAGGCAAGGATGTCTACCAGGTTTCTGTCTTGCCAAATGGGTGGTGATGCATTTTGGTGAGGAGGAGATAAGAGAAGCAATTTGTGTGTGTGTGTGTGTGTGTGTGACAGAGACAGAGATCAATTTCAACATAAGGATTTGAGATATTCTCTAGATGTATAAGTTGAAATGTTGAGTTTAAGCTTTAATGATACATAGGCGTGTGACCTGGACTGATAATAGAGGTTTCAAAGTCCTTTGCATAAAGAAGATAATTGAAACTGTAGAAGTAGGTGAGAGATACTTCTCAAAATGAGCAGAGAAGAGAGCTCAGGGTGAGCCCTAAGGATTTCTTTATTTAAGAAAGAAATAAATACTCTAGAGAGAGTAGAGGATTCTTCCCTCAAAAGTTAGCTTTTATGTCACCATATCCCCTCCTTTTCCTCTTCTGTCTCTAGACATCTTTTTTGGGGGGAGGGCAGTGAAGAAAAAAATTATAGCCTCAATAGAGATGTATAGGATAGTAGGGAGGAAATTTAATCAAGTGAAAAGATTGAAATGAATTAAGGATTTAAGATCAGAGACCATATGTTTATTATGACAATAATCCGAATGGCTTAACATTTTACTTAGGAGTGTTCAACCTGCTAGGTACTAAGATGGCATTGATCCTGTGTTGGGAATTTGCCAGGTAAATGCAGTATAAGAAGAGACATCTATCTGAAGGTGCTGGTGGTGAGTAGTTCATATAGCCAACTACTTAGTGTCCTTTTAGGGGAATGCTCATGGACTCTGATGAAATGAAGACCCAGGAGCCGGAGGACTCAATGAATTGAGGCCAAGGAACAACAGATTGAAGGTACTAGGTGGATTGCTCCCAAAGACACTGAAGTTTTCTAGAAAAATGGCAGAAGTTGGGTTTGAGGGGAGGAGTGTTCTGTCTTAAAGCATGTGACCAGAGGTCAGTAGATGATAGAAACATGTAAGTGTACATAGTAGTATTGTCAGATGTCAAAGATGCCAGGATGGAGCTGTGGTGGTTCTAAAGTGGCATTAATGGGTTAATAAATTGTCACCCCTATCCTTAGTTCTATGGTAGGTGAAATGTACAGTTTAATGTGGGGAGATGCTGTGTTTATTGGTTCTTTTTCTTTTACATAAAGGAAGAAGATTCCAGAGGGTTTAGTGGTTTGAGGAGAGAAGCCAGAGAGAAGAGGTACAGAGCATGCAAGGGGTTAAGAACAGGGGAGGGAAACTGACTTCCTTTTGGCATATGAGGATTATAGGGACGGAAGCCTTAATTGGAATTAACTGACCACAGACATTCCAAAGGTGGAATTAGTCATAACAAAGATGTCGGGTCTGAGGTGGGGTCTGGCCCAGTCATGTGTGGGTGAACTCACTGTGTGGGGACTGGGGTCATCAAACATCTGAACATGGACCCCCTTCTGTGTGCAGGATGGAGGACCCGGCCTCTTTTCCCTGGGGTGGTCTCAAGATGCACTGAGTGGCCACATGCAAGGTAGTTGTCATTTAACATCTCATTTCCAGCCTCACAATAAACCTGTATCCCTGGAGTTGTGAAGATTCAACACAATAATTTGTGGGAAAGCGCTTTAACAACTATAATCACAATAAGTTTGCTGAGTTTCAGTGTTCCCCACACCTTTGATGTGTTTCTCTCTATGTTTTTCCATGTAACTGTAACATACTCCTTAAGATAATGACGTCCCTCTAATAAGGACAAAGCCAAGATACTTTATTTACAGTGTTAGCCTGGCACCTGGGCTGATTCTCTGTAGTGTTTATGTAGTCTTGATGTGGACTGGCATCTTTCCCTGGACCTTTGAGTATCTTCCTCAGCAGCTTCTCATGCCCAGGTGCACCATCACTGTGTCTTTTTATTACAAAGCCCAGACTCTCTTCTAGGCCACCCACCAAGTTCTTTGCTCCAGCCTGAAGGGTGCCTACAGCTCCAGGCTCATTTGTAGAACAGAGCTGACTGAAACACCCTAAGCAAGGGGATGCCAATCTAGTCTAGTTTTCCAGATACTCCTTGATGATTTGATAGAAAGGCATCCACAGGAAAGTGGTACTAGATTCTGAAAACTGCAGTTTTACAATGTTCAATGTCTTCCAGACTTTCTTGGAGAGAGGCAGATATGATCCTAGCCAAGAAAAAGTCCTTCCTTTATTAAACCCCCTATCTCCCTTTGAAATTTAACTGAGACTGTAGTTGACTTTTTAGATGTTAAATTTTCTTGGAAGGGGAAAGAAGCTCGTGTGGTTGCATAGGCTTTATTTTTTTAGGCAAGGGGATGTTAATTCCCAAGTAATTTGTTAGCTTTGTTCTATCATCACTTTTCTGTTCAGTGCAGTATAACACACTTGGTCAACTATTAAGAGGTGTACAAATTATTTTTAGTAAAATGTGAGTCAGTCTTAGGAGAAAAAACTAAGCTATATGTTTACAACAGTTTGCAACATTCCAGAGAATTGAATAGAAGGAGAAGATACTTTTTTCTTCAGCATCTGTTTGTACTCTGTCCCTTTATACTGGGCAAAAGGGCCATTTTATTGACTTCATGTAGAAACTGCCTTAGGAGTACACCCTGTATGCAGAAGTTCTCTGCACTGTCACTGATATTTTTTTTTTTTTTTTAGGCTTTAAATGCTTCCCTGGAAGGCTGATAAATCCTACTGCCGTCTTTCTCTGACGAGTGAGTGTTAATCTTTCAGTCGTGTCCAACTCTTTGCGACCCCATGGACTGTAGCCTGACAGGCTCCTCTGTCCATGGAATTCTGGTAAGAATACTGCAGTGGGTAGTCATTCCCTTCTCCATGGGATTTTCCCAAACCAGGGATCAAATCCAGGTTTCCTGCAGCATTCTTATTTATTTATTTATTTTGTATCCCATCACTCTAGGCTCCATGAGGTATATCCATCAATGCATAGGGAAGAGATGACTTTCTTTTTTTTTTTTACAGTTGCCCTCTGCAGAGCCATCTTCTGGAAGAAAACCCCAATTGCCAAGGATAAACACATTTTTGATCATCTTCCTTTTATTGTAAGTTTGTGGAAATTTAATATGTGAGCATTCTTTGCATAATTTTATGGGCTCTAATGTTCAGATGGAGACTAGTATTATTTTTCTACTGTAAGAAGAAAATCTGTACTGTATCTTCTGTTTAGGAGATGGGACTTAATCATTGTCATCTTTTGTACTTAGTGGTTCTGCCAAGGCAGTGTGGTCAGAATGAGGGTGGAATTTCAAATAAAAGAAACTTGGGAGAACATGAGCTTGGTTGAGTCATATAGGCAACTATCTCAGCTTCCTCACCTAACAGAGCACTAAAATGTGTTACTGCAATTACAGAGTGCTGATTCAAAGGGAAAATGAAAAAGGATAAATGCACAAATGTAAACAGCTATGCATCTTGGGAGGATGTGGAGAGCTGAGATATGAAGGAAGGATAAAGCATCTCTTTTAAAGCATACAGCCCACAGCAGTAAGCACAGTGCTGGCCCCATAGGAATGGTTCTGTAATATTTGTTGATTGAGCTCTTTTTTAAAATAATACTGTGGCATACAAAGCAAAGAGTCTCCAAATGTCTTTATAAAGTGTAAGAAACAGGCTTTAACATTTCCATATTCAGTTACAAAACACAAGTCTGAATTCAGAGTATTTTTTGGGTTGCAGGTGAAGAAGGTAAAAGGAATCAATGAAATATGAAAATGTTCAAAGCCTATTTTCCCCCTCACCTTCCAATTCTTCTTTCTCTCGTTTTCCTCTTCTTATTTCAGGAATCCAACAAATTTTCTTTTGGTTCATCAACCTCTTGTATTTTGACTCAAACAAGGCAACTATAATTCATTGAGCAGGAATCATGATTTATTGGACTTTGTAGCCCCCATGCACATCATAGTCTAGTGCCTGGTACATAAGAGGGAATTTAAATATAGTAGAATGTTAGTTTGGTTTTTATTTTCTCTTCCTTTCCCAGATATTCCCCTTTTTGCATTTGTATAAACATAAAAAGAACACTTTGTTCATTTTCCCCAAATTTGATAAGACTACTCCACACTCCCATTTTCTTGTTCACATCTGTGAACATGACAGAAAGGATCCTGGCCACTGAGGACTTTACATGCCTCAACCAAAGGAGGCAGCATTGAACTCTAGGGAAGGAAAAGCTCTAGACATGAGGAGGTATGACTGAGTCCAAGAGATCTTGAGAAGTATTCCTGGAGAACTTGCGAGTTGAAGGAAAACAAGGTTGACTAGATGAAACTGGGGAACCAGAATGTCAGTGAGAGAAGTGTACTCCAGGCAGACAGGACAGTCTATCCCAATCCTGGATTTGAGAGAGCGCATGAATCATTCGAGAAACCCGAGAAGGGGACTTTCTACAGCAGGAGCATGAGGGTGTAACTCTTTCTCAGTGCTGTAGTGGGTGGTCTCTAAGTGGATTTGCAATGACAATAACATCAGTATGGCAATACCATGTGAACTCTTCTGGTAAACATACATGCTTTCTGAACTCGTTTGTTGGCTTGTTTTTCCAAGTCATGTTCAGTGAGTTAAGTAAATGAAACCTCATCGAGCTTAGATAATATTTCCCACTAAGTTCCTTAAATTCCAAAGCTGGCAGTAAACTGATGGTCAACCTCATAATTGAGCTCTAAGAAGTAATAGCCACACCCAAGTCGATAATGCAACCCATTAGGCGGAGCTTTTCCTGGGCTACAGTGAGTCCTGCAAATTATGCCAGGGACACAGGCCTTGGTCTCCCTTGCTTGTAGCTGTAGATGTCATCATTCCTGTAACTGAAAACAAGAGGAATGGCTTGCCTTCCTCTTTGAACATTATCTTTCCTTTCCTAGGTTTAAAAAAATTCAATTCTTCCTGTATAAAAATAATGAAGTGGAATATAGGTGTGGCACATAGAGTGAATACCCTGCATCCAGATCCCTGTCCTGCAGCTCCCTACAGCAAGGTTTTGCACCCTAGAGTCCCCTGGCATAATAACCTCTGGCTATGGAGGGTGAGTAGGAATATTATCAGTTAACAGATTCCCAAAACACAGAGACATTTTTTCTCAAATTAAACACAGTAGCTGAGCAATATTGATAGGAAACACAAATTGTACACTCAACAAACTTCACTAAAAGTATTCTCCAGGACTTTCTTCGTGGTCCAGTGGTTGAGAATCTGCCTGCCAATGCAGGGGACGTGGGTTTCATCCCTGGTCCAGGAGGATTCCACATGGTGCAGAGCAGCTAAGCCTGTGCACCCTAACTACTGAGCATGTGCGCCACAACTACTGAAGCCTGTGCGCTCTAGGGCCCTTGCTCTGCAACAAAAGAAGCCACTGCAATGAGATGCCAGCCCACTGCAACAAGAGTAGCCCCCGCTCGTTGCAACTAGAGAAAGCCTGCACAACAGCAAAGACCCAGCACAGTTGGAAAAAAAGTAAATAAATAAAATAATTTAAAAAGTATTCTTCAGTATATGCATCAAAGAACTCCTAGGACAATGAATGTAACACTGAGATACATTATATAACTGTATGGGTATTAGGGAGCACATTTTCTAGTGCTCAGATGCCGCAGATTTAGTGATGGAATCTCATTCATTATGTGAAAACCAAATAAACATTTATCCTACAAATGATTAGAAAGCAGGATTAACTCTACTTTATGAACATATAAGACTGTAAAATCATTTGTTATTGACAGAGAGATTGAAGTGTGGGAGGCAGATGCATTATTTTAAATTGTATTGTAGGTGACAGAATGAGAGTCAGTAATGTTCTAGTTCAAAGGAACCAGATTTTATCGATTCATCAAAATTTATCAAATGATTGTTATGTTTTGGGAACTGTATTTGGCCCTGAGCACATCAAGATAAATAAGGCATGCTCGCTCATCTCCAAACGGCAGTGGAAATACTCCTTGGAGAACCTGTTGTTCAGTTGTGCCTGATTCTTTTGTGACCCCATGAACTGCAGCCTGCCAGGCTCCTCTGTCCACGGGACTTCCCAGGCAAGAATACTGGAGTGGGTGCCATTTCCTTCTGCAAGGGATCTTCCCGACCCAGGGATTGAATCTGTGTCTCCTGCATTGCAGGCAGATTCTTTACCCCTGGGCTACCGAGGAAGCCCCGTTAGAGAAGACATATACATAGATGAATACTATACAATATGGTATATATTCCAGTCTAGGTAGGTAGGAAGGCCAAAGTACAACTGAGTGATCAATTTCACTTGAGGGGAGTATTGTAATCAGGGAAGATTTCAGAGGAAAAATGATGTTTTGTTCAGTGAGTAAGCATTTTGCAGACAGATAAGGAAGAAGGGCATCCCAGGCAGAGGGAAGAGTGTACGAAAAGGCAAAATGACATTTGACAATAAACTACATGGAGGAAACTACAATTAGGAGGAGCTGAAGTGTGGGGCACACCGTGAAGCACCAGTCACATCAAGGCCATGGCAGTAGAAAGTAACAAATTGCTTCCTTTGTGGGGGTACAGAGAGGTCCTTAGATCCTCCAGACAGTTCCTACATCCTGATACTCTAAGTAAGACTTTAGTAGGATCTCACAGATCCAGGAATCAGAGCAAATGCCAGGGACCTTAAAGGCATTTTGTCCAACATAGTTGTTGATTTTGCCTGACTCAGAGGACTTGTGGAGGATATAGGCCTAGAGTTTCTGGTAGCCATTTCATGACACATGGAGCCTGAAAGCAGAGCAATATAAAGGGGCATAGTAGGCAGATAGGAGAACATTAGGTCCTGGCAACATGATTCCACCCCTGGATTAAGACTCACCTGAAACATGTCTGCTCCTGGACACAAACCAGTTTGAAGTTTTTGCTTAAGTTAGTTGTTTTTTTCTTTTTTTTCTGTTTTGGTCAGTTGTTACCTAATGAACCTGGCATCTTCATTTTATAGTTCAGGAGACTAACCCATGATGGCAAAGTCACTTGTTGTTACGGGCCTCATTAAAAATTGAAACTTGAACTCAGGTCTCTTCACTTAGGTCAGAATTAGGAATACCCAGCATTTAAAAACTGTCTGCATGTGAGGGTCTCAATATGCATATACTCAGAAATCTTTTTTGCAGTAACCTCATATTTGAGAGTGTGACCGAGTTTATTTAAAAATGCATTTCTACATAACTGGTTTAGAGGGAGCATTCAACCAAGACACTGACATTGTTGGTTCATGGCCCACTTTTGCCACTAATTACCGTTGTGACCTTGGGCTTATCTCTCTGGGCCTTAGTGGTTCATGAGACGTAATTATCCCTAAATCTTCTTTCATTTCTATGATTCTAAGCATAAATACACCCAATTTTCAATTGTCCATGTTACATATGGCTCTATTCTCTGGGGAAAGCTTCCTTTTGAGCAGTTTTGATATCACTGGGTTTAGCTTCACAGATACTAATTAGGGGATAGGTGTTGCAAAAGAGAATAATTATTTCTAAGCAGTATTGCTTATGTACTTTTGTATTCTCATATGCAATCTGATATTGTTAGCAGCTTCAGAGTACTAAACAATGCCTTCTAATCCAGGAAATGTGTGATTCCAGACAGGAGTGGTATTAGACAGAGGGAAGACCTATCACTGTGCATCAGTTGGAAAGGTGATGCCACAGTGTTCAGCAGTCAGAAGGAGGAACAGACAGAGTCCCAAGAAGCACAGGCAGGTTGGGAACCACACATGTGTACAAAAGCACATTCTTGCCCACACAGAATGGGTTTTTTTTTTTTTGTTTTTCACCAGTAGTCTTCTGCAGATCTGCACCACAGTGATCACTGTGGATAACTGTCTTTTCAGAGAAGTTGCCTGTGAAGTTAACAACAACTTGCTAATATTTTTCTTTACAAGATATCATGAACACTTAATGCTTGATGAATTCTTTTGGATAATTTTTGTGTAATATAATGATTCATTTGATTCACCAAAGTAATTTTCCAGCTTATATAAAGACCAACTTCAGTCAGTTTCTTTGCCTGTCCCCATTTTAACAATTCCATTGGCTGGAAGATGACCCTGGAGTTCTGTGACCTCGTTGAGGAGTCTTAGGGAGGGACAAAGATGCTGGCTGGGTCTGTAGTTTACTAGAGCCAGATTCCATTTCTTGTCTAATTCTTGCCTGTCTGGCCATGCACACACAACTTGAGCTCTCTAATCCTCAGTTTTGTCATCAGCCAAATGGGAATAATGATATTTCCCTCAAAAGACTGCCCAACACAGTGATCATTTACAGCATAGCCTGGATGTTACTAGGTAATTATTAGTGAGGTTTTCTTGGGACTGTGTTCAAGTGACACATTAGGTTCCAAAGAGAAAAAACAGCAGAAGCATGAGACCGTCTAATTTTCAAGGTAGATACACAGTATGAAGATGCACCATAGTTTGATAAGTTCGTTTGACCATAAGACAAACTGGTAGAATTTGTCCTAGTTAATTACTACCTTGCTTTGTTACTTTGGGAAAAGTATTTAGGCAGGTTCTTTACCATCTGAGCTACCAGAGAAGCCCATTTTACTTTTATAGATTTTTACTTATTCATAGTTATACTGAGAATATTATTGCTATCTTGTTTCATAGAAACTGAAAGAAGATAATGAATATGAAAGTCTCTGAGACTAGAAAATGTAAATGTGAAAGTGCATGCTATTATTAGTACAATTAACATTAAAAGTTAATAATATTACAGGTCATTCATTTTTTTGCATAGTAAAAATAGTTATATTTATGTGTTGGCCCTACTGTTTATTAAAATATTATTTGCTCTGCTTATTAATTTCTGTTAGACTAATATTGCCTTCATACTTTATAAAGGGTCCTAGAAAGGCAATATTGTCATATATTTCAGGCAAAAGAGTAAAAAGGTAATAGCTATACATGTTAAATATAGCAATTGTTAATGTGTGTTTTTTTCTACCAAGAAAATAATCCTTTTCTTCTAAAGAGCCATTAAGTTTTAGAACAATATTTCCACTACTCAAAAAGATTGTGTGGAACATGTGTTAAATCATAAAACATTTCCCTCTGCAAAATATTTCTAAGAGCATTATGTGCATCTAGGCTAGGAAAGTATGCAAAAATCCCCTAGCATTTTCACGTCAAGCCACGTGTATTTAATATACACCACCTCAAAGAGGAACGTTATCACCCTAGCACTGTGTAGTAAGAAGAAAACAGAGATTTCTAAGAATATATGGGTGTAATTTTCTGTTAACTGAAAGTGATTGACAGTTCGTGGAAATCTGCCTTCAAAATAACCTCTGCAGCACCCTTAGTTTTATTAGCTGTGAAGGAAACTGCTTGTTTCTTACCCATTTAGCTCTCAGAAGCTGGTTTTTTTTTTTTTTTTTTTTTTTTGCCATCCTAATTGCCTAAATCCCTACGGATATATCATGTAAAATCCGTGTTTATTTAGTTTTTTAAATACAATTGTTTTTTTTTCCCATTTGAGAGTTGGCTGAAATAAGATCATGTACAGAAAACTACCTGGGGGATTTTAATAAAGTTTGAGGTCCTAGAATTTTAAGGTGATTTTTCTGAAGGGAGAAGCTTTATTCCATTTCACGTGCATGGATACAGAACAACTAAATTGCGCTGGTAAAAACTGTAACCCCCAAATAAAAAAGGGGAACTTGGAAGAAAAAGTCAAGCTGAATTTATTTTATCTGCAGAACTTGGCTTAAGGGAGATTATGAAACTATCACCAAAAAAAAGGATTTGATAGAGGAGGAAGTGAAGCACTTGAGAAGCTTGCCTGGTCACTTTGGGAGGCATAGTACACTCTAAACTTCAGACTACATCTATCTGCTTCTTTCTGCCTCCCAGCTAAACCCTTTCTCCATGCCAACACTCGCAGGGTGCTGCTTACCCAGATGCCACTGCTGGGAGCTAGAGCCTGGGGGTAGACTGCATTGGAGAATGAGTTTCTTGGGACCGTTTTGCTTTTCTTGGACTTTACTGGGTTCCTGCACTTCCCTATGCCCCATCCTGTCCTCAGCTCTGAGTTCAGAAAAAGGATCTTCATATTTATGGATCTTGGTTCAGAGAAAGTCTTTGTTCTGAAAAAGCTGGTATCCTAAGCCAAATTAGTTTTCTGTGGAATTTTCATGAGCTCATATCCATAGTTCAGACTTCCATCTGTTTTGCCACGACGTTCTAGACCGTTATTCCTCTGTGCAATGGGTATACCACTGGTGGTGGAAGAGAAAATTTTAGGCGGTAATGGATAAATGTTTAATTGCTATATACTATCAATGCATATAATTATATTAGCTTTCCATTTATGACAGTGATGTAAAATTCCTTCCTTAAATACATCTAAATGAAAAATATGAGTTATTTAAAGATGTTTATTAATAAGATCTCAGATATGGTAAAAAATATGAAATTGGCATGTAGCTACTTGAGGTTAGGGAAGCACCGTCATATACTCTAGGCTATCTCCTTACTTACTCTTAGGACCATAAACTAGTCAGAGTCTCTCAAAAGTCAGGATGTCCTTGGCATGTTGGCCTTTACCTTAAGAATGTCAGGCGATGATGAGGAAATATACCTCAGGAGATTCTAGGAGATCTTTGACATAGAGAATGGTGATAAATATGAAAGGAGTCACAAGGTACAACAGGGGTAGAGGAAAGGACATTGACATTTAGCAGTTGGGATATTGGAAATGTTTACTGAAAGAAGAAATCTTTACTGGGATGAGCAGGAGTTAGCCAGGTGGAGAAGAAAGGAATGAGGTAATCTAAGCTTATTTCTTAAGCCACAGCTCCCAGTGGTGAGCTTTTGGGCTTTGTCTGGGGAAGATGGGAAGAATTGAGCTATTTGTAACTTCATTCCTATTATTCAAGTGTATGTACAGCTTGATTTTTACTGATTCTCCTGCAGAGGATGGAACAGGGTGGTGATCTCCTCTATGACCAATCTCACCCAAGGGGTGACAAGGAAATAGCAAAAGAGGTGAATCATCTAAAGGATCACCACTCACCTGAAATTAAGGAGCAGGAATGAGAAGGGATTTCTCCTTATATTTAATACATTCCAGAAATGTCTCATTTCATTGTCTGAGAGTGTCTCGCAGCAAGGAAACTATGCATTCCTAAGGGACTCGACTCAAACCTCTGCAATACTTGGAGGTGTGATGGAGGAACAAATGTTGGCGAGCGTGCTCTTCTCGGTGGGGTTTGCATCTTTCCTTATGAAGTCAGGCATGTTTGATAGAAAAGTCAACCACTGGCAGCCTTAGTTTGGAGAGAGAGGTTTGAGTTCCTTTTCAAACTTTTTCAGAATGACGCAGAACAGGACTGTCTAATAGAAATATAATGTGAGCTACATAGATCATTATAAGTTTTTAATAAACACATCATAGAAGTAAAAAGAAAGAAGTGAAATTAATCTTAACAATATATTTTAACTCAATATACATCTAAAATGCTTTAGGATAAAAATATATAAAATACTGAAATATTTTGTATTTCTTTCCATGTAAATATTTGATATCTGGGGCATATTTTCCACATACAGCCCACATCAATTAGGATGCTAAATTGTCATTGAAAATAATATTTAGATCTCATAATGTTGAAAAACTAAATGTATGTATCTAAAATGCCTGAAAGTTTTCTCAAAACTGAGTTAAATATTAGTTTAAATAAAATAATTATAGTTTTTCAATTAAGTTAAAAGAAAATAAAATTTCAGTGCCTCAGTTCCACTATCTGTGTGTCAGATACACAACTGCACATGAGGCTAGTGGCAACTGTATCTGGATGACAGAGTAGAAGAAAAAATAAAAATAAACTTTTTGGGTCATGTTTCATTCCTTTTCTTCTGTAATGACTACCAAAGTAGGAATTTCTTAGCAAGCTGGGTAATGAAAGTACCTTAGACAAAGGTTCAGAAAACCTTGCTCTAGACCAAGCTCCATTGTTGATCATGCTCTCAGGTAATTTGAGGAGAATGACACCTGCTTCACTGCCTTGTTGGGCTTTGCAAAAGATGCTCTGAAGATCCAGAGAAGTCCTAAGTGACAAGTTTATGGGGCCTGAATGGTCTTCAGATATCTTAACAGATGGTTCTCAAAAGCTTGTCCACAGGCCAAATGATTTTCTTCCATATTTTTGAGCTTCTTTTTCATCCAAACTTTTCTTAAACAAATTGACCAACTCTAATTCCTTCAACAATTCCCCCTTACCCTCCCCAGGTCGTTATTTTAATTTCGCTATCATGGTTCTTCTCAAGTGAGCGTGTTCTTGTGTTTGTCTCTATGTTTCTTAATTGCACTGTCTTGAACTGAATGCACTTAAGATAAGATGTGACCAGTTGTAAGGTTGAGTAGGGCAGCCTCTAGCTTTTGTACTTGCTTGCTTTTCAGTTTTTTTCTTTTTTGGTAGCCGCAGACATTTGACTCATATCAAGCTTATCAGTAACTGAAGCCCCTGTTTTCCCTCTTCCTGTACTTGTTTGATTAGTTTTGTTGCACTTTCTGAAATGCCTCCTTTTTTTTTTTTTTGAAAACAAAACAAAACAAAACAAAACCCGCCCTAGAAACCCCAACAGTTGGTCTTCTCTCTACACTATCGATACCTTTTCTTACCCATCTTGGGCTTCCCATGTGGCTCGGCTGGTAAAGAATCCGCCTGCAATGTGGGAGACCTGGGTTTGATCCCTGGGTTGGGAAGATCCCCCGGAGAAGGAAAAGGCTACCCACTCCAGTATTCTGGTCTGGAGAATTCCATGGACTGTATAGACCATGGGGGTCGCAAAGAGTTGGACACGACTGAGCGACTTTCAGTCACTTTACCCATCTAAAGTTTTAAGCCATATTGTGCTCAATTAAAAAAAAATATTTTAAATTGGAAGGTAACTGCTTTACAATGTTGTGTTGGTTTCTGCTGTACAACGAGAAACAGTCATATTTTCTCCCTCCTACCCCTCTAGATTGTTACAGAGTGCCAGACTGGGCTCCTTTTAACAGCGGGTATAAAGTGGCTTGAGAAATCTTAGTGAAATGCCTCTCAAACTTTAGTGAACACACATCTATACTGGGGATTATGTTAAATGCTAACGATGATTCAGGAGATCTGGGGTAGGTTCAAGACTTTACATTTCTAACAAGCTCCCATGGATCACATTTTGTACTACAAAATCTTTTAGGATCTCTGAAGGGTTTTCTTTCTTCCATATTTTTCTTCCAATCTTTCTCCCATATTTTCTTCATTATCTGATGAATGTGCATTTTCTTACTGTTAACCAGCTCTGAGATCCTTTACAATCTTAGCTGGGGCTTATGTGTGCAGCATTTTGAGAGTCTCAGTTTCTTAAGGGAAGAAGCCATCTATACTCTTCTTCTGGGTTTTCTCATAGTCTGATAAAATGAAGTGTTAATAAATGGTGCTGATTTTTACTGAGTTTGTTTGGCTCTCTGGTGAGAGCTGGACAAGGCCACAGTCATGCAAAACTTACTGAGGAGGCAGTAACACCAAAGTGGCTGTCAGTCTCTGCAGAGTATTTTTCCAATTCGCTTTATGGCATTTTTGATTTCCTCAGTCTTAACTCATTTCATTAAAATTAAAAAGAGATAAATGCAAAACATAAATATCAGAGATTCTTTATTTTCATTTGTGTGGGGAAGAGAGGAAGGCTGAAAGAAGATGTGAAGTTTGCTGTAGATGAGGAAACAATTTGTGGAAAAGTGAATTTACTGGGTTAGAAGGTTCTGAGTTCCTCAGCGCCGTTCATACTCTCAGATGTAGACTCGAAGGGAGGTAAAAAGTGGGTGTTTTTTTTTTTTTTCTGCAGAATTGAAATTTGCCCCAGGTTTTCTTTTCTTTCCATTTTTTTTTCTCCTTTATCATCTATAGATCTACATTTCCCCTGATGCCCCTGTCCTTCCTGCACTGTTACAGCTTCTTTTTCTCAATCTTCTTGGATTCATCTAGCCCTGCACTGCACTTGTCACACTTCTTTGAAAATCTACTGTGTGACAAAGTGTCTTTCTAGTAATACAGATAGCCTTCACTCAGTACCTTTGTTGTGGTTTCTGTAGAGTCATATAGAGCAACATTGCTTTGTGGAAATGAATTTGAATCTTCAAGGGTGTGGAAAATCACATGTGTTTCACCCTTACATGTCTGAAAGGTGCCACTGGAGTATTTTTTTGCTGTCTACTAAATCTCAGAGGGGTGCTGAGTTAAGTACCTGCCGAAGGCATGGGTTGGTCAGGAGACTCAGGTAGGCTCTGTGCAGTCTAATGCAGCCAGCTGGGTTTGTGTATGAAAGGACTGGGTTTTCCCCAGGCTGCTGGTAATGATGCAAGAACAGACTTTCCCCTCCCTGGCTTCCTGGAGTAAAATGGCTGCCAACGTATTTGGAACGGAACTCGCAAATGTACCAATCGCTGGAAGACAGTATTTTGACAGTTTTGTGTTCACTGTGATCACCTGGCATCCACTTCCTTCTTAGGGAAGGGTTCTGGAATATCATTAGCTGATGCAAGCCTGTGACATGGCTTGTGGCATGACATTTGCTCAGGATGCACTGTTGGCATGGGGCAGGGGGCAGTCCTATTTGGGCTGGGACTCCCTCAGGAACACGAGGTTACAGGAGTTCTCGTGGAACCCATCAGGCAGCAGAGAGAAACCAGACACAATGGGGAATGTTTAACAATTAAAAGCAGCCCTTGCTTGTGTGGTCCTGTGTTTCAACACATCATTCTAATAAAATGGACAGCTGGGAGGAAGAATGGATTTCTGGTAGGTTATGAAGCCAAAAACCTGTTGAACATTCTTTATAAGGTAGTGGAGAAAATGTCAAAAGCCTTAAAATTTCAGGGAAGTTACTTAACAGCTCTGATTACCACAGGCCACCAGGCTGTTGGGTCATGGGATCATGGGTGCATAATGAAAAAAATAAGAGGTGGGCTGAGTTAGACTCAGAAACAATTTCAAAATGTACTAGGACTTTCTAGGAGACTAGTTCTTTTTATTTTTTAAAAAATAAAGCTTTTTTTTTTTTTTACATTGAGAAATAATAACTATGCTCATTAAAAATACTGTAAGATATCACTTATGAAAAATAAACAGTATGATTTCTGCTTCCACCACCCATTCATAATGTGGTGTATTCTTTCAGAGTTATCCTCTATGCTTTGAACAAAAATATAATTATGTCCATATGGTAGATACAATTTTGACTCCTTTTGAAATTTTAGCTTATCAAAGTCTATTTTCTGTTGTTTCAAAGTTGGCAGGCACAATTTGTCATGTGAGTTTTAATGACTGCTTTTGTAAGTTTGAGCCAAAAATTACTTATTCATTCCTATGATGTTAGGCTTTTTTTTTTGGTATTATAACTACTGAGGCCTCATGTCTTGACTGTTTTGAATTAATTCCTCAAAATTAATTCTTAGGGAGGCTATTTACTTTTCTGTGATGGGCAGAGTCTAGTGGATTTATCATAGAATTCTCGTGTGATTTAAGAGCATAGTGTTGTCTAGGTCAGTGTCTACAACTATATTGTCCACCTAGTGGCACTTGAATCACCCAGGTCACTCTCTGCTCCAGCCTCACTTACAACCAGCGGGCTCAGACCTGTCTGGCTGGACTAAGAGGAAGGGATTCTGGGGATGAAAGAAATAGGAACTAATTGCTCTTCTGAGTGAAGTATGCAAATTGATTCAAGAGAGCCCCTGGGACATGTGCTCAGTGAGCTGAAATCCCTGCTTTAAGTGCACTTAACAATTAGTCTTTTGCGGGGGAATTGAGTTGGGGGGAACTGAGGGGGAGTGGGTTTGTTCACCAGCCATGTAATCTTGGGCAAGTCTCTTAACCCCCTGAGACTCAGTTTTTCCATCTGGTACCTAACCTCTTGAAGGGTTGATGAAGCAATTAGAGGAAATGTTTGTAAAATAATTAACATAGCAATTAGAGGAAATGTTTGTAAAAGAATTAACATAGCACCTGGTCTAAAATGAAAACTCAATAAAAGTTAGCAAGCACCATCATCATGATAGCTGTTGCTGTGTCTTGCTAATCTCTTTTCTCAAGGGCTTCACTCTGCCTCCCTAGTCCTTCAAATATCCCCAGGCACAGTTTCTGGAATTAGGGTGTTTCACTCCCTGATAAAGAATATTGGCATGCTTTCAAACTGTGATGCTGGAGAAGACTCTTGAGAACCCCTTGGACAGCAAGGAGATCAAACCAGAAAATTCTAAAGGAAATCAATCCTGAATATTCATTGGAAGGACTGATGCTGAAGCTGAAGCTGAAGCTCTGATACTTTGGCCACCTGATGCAAACAGCAGACTCATTGGAAAAGACCCTAATGCTGGGAAAGATTGAAGGCAGGAGGAGAAGGGTGCAACAGAGGAGAAATGGTTGGATGGCATCACCAACTCAATGAACATGAGTTTGGGCAAACTACAGGAGATGATGAAGGACAGGGAAGCCTGGGGTGCGAAGAGTCTGACATAACTGAGTGACTCAACAACAGTAACAAAGCTGATCTGACCACCTAACTAGCCTACCTCCAGAAAATGAACTCTCTCCAGACTGTTTCCCTTTATTTCTGCCTGAGCTTACCCGAGCTTCTACTTTTCTTTTCTTCTATCTGAGCTTAAGCTTTAGGTATTGCTTAAGGCAAGAACACTCAGAACTTTATGTTTCGAGAGGAGAGTATAATTATGTACGGTATGCCCTTTATGTGTGGTAAATTGGGCCTATACAAGACATATAGAGAATTGTGTTTATTAGCTTATTTAGTGTCAAGACACCCTCTGGTTAGCTGGTAGTTAGGTAAGTCAGACCTGGGCAGTGGATGAACCAAATCACACAAATTCCCACTTGGCTGAGTTGTATAATCTGTGCAGGCCTCAGGTATGAGTCCTGGGAAGAAATGTGGAAGAACAAA
Organism: Budorcas taxicolor; assembly: GCF_023091745.1. Classification (NCBI taxonomy): domain Eukaryota; kingdom Metazoa; phylum Chordata; class Mammalia; order Artiodactyla; family Bovidae; genus Budorcas; species Budorcas taxicolor. The sequence goes on along the minus strand of NC_068917.1, from coordinate 25,191,675 downwards.
TGCCACATCAGAGGATGCTTCATGACTGGTGATTACTAGAGGTCCAGGCAAGTGAAGTGACTTGAAAATTGCTCAGTTGCGTCCGACTCTTTGCGACCCCATGGCCTATACAGTCCATGGAATTCTCCAGCCCAGAATACTGGAGTGGGTAGCCTTTCCCTTCTCCAGAGGATCTTTGCGACCCAGAAACCAATCCGGGGTCTCCTGCATTGCAGGCAGATTCTTTAACAACTGAGCTATCAGGGAAGCCCAGAGGTCCAGGTAGGAGAAAGGCAATTGGGATGAAGAAAGCCTAACTTGGGATTTATTTGCTGAAAAGGAAACTAGGAGCCAGAAGAGAAAATGAAACAGGAATTACATAGATTTGTGCCATAATAGCAAAAAGAATTATATTAGCTAAATAATTCTAATAGCTTGCTATCTTCCAGTCCCGTATCTATATTAAGAGATTTATAAATTTCATCCATCCAAATCTCATTTAATAGGTATTAGTATTATCTTCATTTTCCTGATGAGAAAATTGAATCTTAGAGAGATGAACTAATTTGCTCAAGGTTATAGACATGTAATTAGCAAAGCAGGGATTTGAATTTAGATGTGTTTTCCTCTAAAGCTTAGGTTCACATAGATCTGGCAGCACTGGAAAGATAGATGAAGTGGGATGGTGGCTGGGGAACTAGATGCAGAGTGACCACCCATTCAGTGACTTCTGGATTCAAGAGAGAGATGAGGGGCTTCCCTGGGGGCTCCATGGTGGAAAAAAAAAAAATCTGCCTACCAATGCAGGAAACATGGGTTTGATCCCTGATCCAGAAAGATCCTACATGCCACGGAGCAACTAAGCCCAGGTGCCACAACTACTGAGTCTGTGTTCTAGAGTCTGGGAGCTGCAACTGCTGAGCCTCTGTGCCCTAGAGCCCATGCTCCACATAAAAGAGTAGCCCGCACTCGCCACAACGAGAGGAAAGCCCCTACAGCAGTGAAGACAGCATAGCCAAAAATAAAAAAATAATACATAGAATTATGTTTAAAAAGAGAGACATGAGGGTATAGAGTAAAGGAGCTGCCGCAGGAGTGGAGATGAAGATACATATGCATAATCTCGTAAGACTGTGTGCTACAACAGTGGCTTCCAACTCTTGAAGAGTATCAGTTCTTTGTGGAAGTTCAGCATATTTATTTTTGAAAGTAGATTCCCACAGTATATGTACCTCAGTTCATTTCAGTTCAGTTCAGTCGCTCGGTCGTGTCCCACTCTTTGCAACCCCATGAATCGCAGCACACCAGGCCTCCCTGTTCATCACCAATTCCCGGAGTTCACTCAGACTCACGTGCATCGAGTCAGTGATGCCATCCAGCCATCTCATCTTCGGTCATCCCCTTCTCCTCCTGCCCCCAATCCCTCCCAGCATCAGAGTCTTTTCCAATGAGTCAACTCTTAGCATGAGGTGGCCAAAGTACTGGAGCTTCAGCTTTAGCATCATTCCTTCCAAAGAAATCCCAGGGCTGATCTCCTTCAGAATGGACTGGTTGGATCTCCTTGCAGTCCAAGGGACTCTCAAGAGTCTTCTCCAACACCACAGTTCAAAAGCATCAATTCTTCAGCACTCAGCTTTCTTCACAGTCCAACTCTCATATCCATACATGACCACAGGAAAAACCATAGCCTTGACTAGACGGACCTCAGTTGGCAAAGTAATGTCTCTGCTTTTGAATATACTATCTAGGTTGGTCATAACTTTTCTTCCAAGGAGTAAGCATCTTTTAATTTCATGGCTGCAATCACCATCTGCAGTGATTTTGGAGCCCCCCAAAATAAAGTCTGACACTGTTTCCACTGTTTCCCCATCTATTTCCCATGAAGTGATGGGACCGGATGTCATGATCTTCGTTTTCTGAATGTTGAGCTTTAAGCCAACTTTTTCACTCTCCTCTTTCACTTTCATCAAGAGGCTTTTTAGTTCCTCTTCACTTTCTGCCATAAGGGTGGTGTCATCTGCATATCTGAGGTTATTGATATTTCTCCCAGCAATCTTGTTCCAGCTTGTGTTTCTTCCAGTCCAGCGTTTCTCATGATGTCCTCTGCATATAAGTTAAATAAGCAGGGTGACAATATACAGCCTTGACAGACTCCTTTTCCTATTTGGAACGAGTCTGTTGTTCCATGTCCAGTTCTAACTGTTGCTTCCTGACCTGCATACGGATTTCTCAAGAGGCAGGTCAGGTGGTCTGGTATTCCCATCTCTTTCAGAATTTTCCACAGTTTCTGGTGATCCACATAGTCAAAGGCTTTGGCATAGTCAATAAAGCAGAAATAGATTTTTTTCTGGGACTCTTGCTTTTACCATGATCCAGTGGATGTTGGCAATTTGATCCCTGGTTCCTCTGCCTTTTCTAAAACCAGCTTGTACATCTGGAAATTCATGGTTCACATATTGCTGAAGCCTGGCTTGGAGAATTTTGAGCATTACTTTACTAGCATGTGAGATGAGTGCAATTGTGCGGTAGTTGGAGCATTCTTTGGCATTGCCTTTCTTTGGAATTGGAATGAAAACTGACCTTTTCCAGTCCTGTGGCCACTGCTGAGTTTTCCAAATTTGTTGGCATATTGAGTGCAGCACTTTCACAGCATCATCTTTCAGGATTTGAAACAGCTCAACTGGAATTCCATCACCTCCACTAGCTTTGTTCATAGTGATGCTTTCTAAGGCCCACTTGACTTCACATTCCAAGATGTCTGGCTCTAGATTAGTGATCAGATCATCATGATTATCTGGGTCATGAAGAACTTTTTTGTATAGTTCTTCTGTATATTTTTGCCACCTCTTCTTAATATCTTCTGCTTCTGTTAGGTCCATACCATTTCTGTCCTTTATCGAGCCTATCTTTGCATGAAATGTTCCCTTGGTATCTCTAATTTTCTTGAAGAGATCTCTAGTCTTTCCCATCCTGTTGTTTGCCTCTATTTCTTTGCATTGATTACTGAAGAAGGCTTTCTTATCTCTCCTTGCTATTCTTTGGAACTCTGCATTCAGATGCTTATATCTTTCCTTTTATCCTTTGCTTTTCACCTCTCTTCTTTTCACAGATATTTGTAAGGCCTCCTCAGACAGCCATTTTGCTTTTTTGCATTTCTTTTCCATGGGGATGCTCTTCATCCCTGTCTCCTGTTAGAACCTCTGGGGCAGGACTTGATATTTTCCCAAAGTACCCTAGTTCTGAAGCTCTGCCAGGTTTAAGAAACAGAGTTCTACTGCCCTTGATTCAGATGTTTAGGGTGGAACATGAGAGATGGAGGATTCTAGGACGACATTCAAATTTCTGAATTTTGTGACTGAGTGAATTACAGGCACACTCCACCGAGCTAGGAAATAACAATGGTTTTGAAGGGTAAGATGCTGAGTTCAGTTTTGGACATGTTGAGATGTAGTAGACCTGTGGGAAGCTGGATATCAGAGTCTAAAGCTTGGAGGAGAGGTCAAAGCTGCGAATTTAGATACGGGGATCGTTGGTATTTGGAGGGTGGTTGCTGTATATCTCCAAATACCAATGACCCCGTATTTGGAATATTTGGAGAATTCCATGGACTGTATAGTCCATGGGGTTGCAAAGAGTCGGAGACGACTGAGGGCCTTTCACTTTCTGCTGTATATCTTACATGGAATTTTCAAAATATCCAAACCTCCGATTTTTTTCTCAATAATCAAATGGTCACTCTACATGTTAAGTACATTCACTTCCTGACCCGTGACTGAGTCTATTGCTTTTTAAATCTAAATAGCCACTTTTTAGCTTCTTCAGAGTCACTCACTGTTATGAGTACTCATTTGCATCATCTCATTGGATTCAAACTAACGATTTGCTAAAGTAAAATTTATTATCCCTATATTTTAGATGAAGAGATTTAGGGAAGTTGTGTAACTTGCCTAAAGTAATACAGAATCAAATAGTTGAGTCAGAATTTGAACCTAAGATTCTTTCTGACTCCAGCTTCAGAGCTTTCTAGCTATTTCACAATAGAGCTGCTCCTAAGTCAAGCAGACAATATTCACAGTACCTTTATTTTTACAGGCTAACTCCAAATTATGTTTAAATACAGAAAAATACATTTAGAAAAAATGAGTCCAGTGCTTTTGAGACACAACCATATTTAGTAAAATGAGTTTATGTGTACTTTCCTGGGGTCAGTAGCATTAAACTGATCCAAGTACCTTTTGACCTTTGCCCAGTAGCCTGTAGGGTAGTTTCCTTTGTCTGTGCACTCAGAGAAAGGGGGTAGGGAGGTGTATGGCATTGATTTTTCTGGCTCAGGAAATTCTTTTGCATGGATTGACCTTCCAGGATTTTTCCAACTTGCTTTGGGTTATATATCCAATTTTGGGCTATAAATGAAACTAAATGGGCTCTTGGTACACCCAAATTGAAACTATGTCTCAGCACTAACACTGTTTTTCTTTAGATTTGGCTAGATACAGATATCTGCCACATTGTTTCTGTAGCACTGATAAGTATGAGAAAGTGAAAGTAAAAGTGAAGTCGCTTAGTTGCCTCCGACTGTTTGCGACCCCTGGTAGCCCACCAGGCTCCTCCATCCATGGGATTCTCCAGGCAAGAATACTGGAGTGGGTTGTCATTTCCTTCTCCAGAGGATCTTCCTGACCCAGGGATCGAACCCAGGTCTCCCGCATTGCGGGCAGATACTTTAACCTCTGAGCCACCAGGGAAGCCCAAGTATGAGAAGACCTGGTCAAAAATATGCAGGCCATTATGCAGACTAGCAGGTTAGAGTCGATACACTGAAAGAACTTACATTCTTTTCTGCAAGATGAATCATACAGCTGAAACTATGTGGTATCATCTGGGCCAACAACCATAATAACAATATTTACCCTCCAAGTGACAGATATCAAAGATAACAGCTACACCCAGATGACAACTCAGGGAACAATAGCCCAGCTTTTTGGAATGAGAACAGAATAAATGCTAATTGAGCAATATTCTTTCCAGGGGGATCTCAGCTATGGCAACACTATTAGAGATTTAATAGTCCCCAATACACTCTGGTTACTAAAATTCAAGATAAAAGTAAATTCTACCAGTATATAAAATATGGAAATATTTGGATGATGATTAAGGAGAGAATGTCTGTCAGTTAATTAAGAGTTGGATAGCTAGAATTTGCCCTCAGATGCACATAAGTATAAAGTATGGGAAATCTCACCCAGCTGTGAAAAGGCAAGCTTACCAATAAGTTTGTTCTCGCCAACCCCACCCAGCCAAGTGCATTCCTATTGCCCAGGTGTGCCTGTTTATCCCCAAGTCCCAGCCACACCTACTCCCTGTTCTGGCCCCACACCAAGGAACATATAAAAAGCCCCTCCTTTGAGATCGCAGAATGTCTTGGAGTCACTATTGATTCTTGACCTACTTCCCCTTTTCCATCATGTCTAGACATGTATCCCAACCTCTCTTCTATTCCACGGCTTGGCACATAGTAGGGGTTAAATATCTGTTTGTCACCTAGATTTGGTTTTGACTCTTGCTTTTCTATTCCTTCACATCTCAGCCTGTACCTTGGATCTCATTTCATAACCTCTTAATTTTGTTCTTTGGTATTTGGTTGCACAGACCCTCAGGAGGCAGGTTAGTTCAATGGAAAGAAGACAGGATTTAGAGTCAGAAAAGCCCAAGTTCAAATCTTGGTTCCATACTCACCAGTTTTGTAAACTCAAAGAAATCACTCCCTTACTTTGGCCCTACATTACCATGTGTAAAATAGATAGCCAGTGGGAATTTGCTATGTGACTCAGGGAGCTCAGACTGGTGCTCTGTGACAACCTAGAGGGGTGGGATGAGGTGGGAGGTGGGAGGGAGGTTCAAGAGGGAGGGGACATATGTATACCTATGGCTGATTTATGTTAATGTATGGCAGAAACCAACACAATATTGTAAAGCAATTATACTCCAATTAAAGATAAATTAAAAAAATGACTGTATTATGGAGTAATTATTTGGATGAAAACAGAATAAATACAAAGAACTTGGGACCCTTTATGTGCTCAATCAATATGTCAATATTTGTTGAATGGCCATTTCCTGTCACATGTCTCAGTCCAGATCCAGCTTCAGTCATTTATTTGATTCCATTCATTCTGGAGTGGGGAATAAAGCCAAGAATTATGCTTAGAGTGCATTTATAACACTAGTAACTCAACTGAGATGAGTTGGAGGCTATCAGAACATCTCATTTGCTGGAGCTAAAGTTATCTGTCAGGACCAGATTAAAACATGGACAAGGCCTCTGCACAGGCAAGATAAAGATGCCCCTTCACATACTCCACATGTAAGTTAAAGTGTAAAAAAATATCTAATGAAGTTCAATGTTCTCATTTTCCCTCCATGATTTCTACTCTGCAGCTTTAAAGAATATTGTATTCTTAAAAGTAATAACAATCACAGCCACTTTAAAAATTGGCCTGGCATTGCCCTTCAGATCTTTCCTGCTCACAATAGCTGAGGCGGGTGGAATAAAGGAGGATTTTCAACCAACCAGTGTGTTTTAAATCCTTGAGATACAATTTTTTGAGAGTTTACTCTATTTGGACTCTAAAAAACAAAACAAAACTGTTAGCTTCCATTTTCTGTGTGTATCTTGTCCGTTTGGCCCAGGTTTCTATTACTTGTGACACTGAAATAAGAGTTTTCTCCAACATTAATCCTTAGACTTTCTGCATGTCCTAACTTGTTCCAGCCTTGTGTTAATGCAAGCCCATGGCAAGCAATGCAGACTGAAATTCAACAGCCATAACCCTCCTACTTCCTTGCCAAGAGAATCCCAACACTGTTCAGTTACTAAGCCCATAATCTTTTCTTTTTTTTTTTCAGATAGTGGAGTGCAGTTTATTACACTGGTGGGCCCAAGGCAGAGTCTCCTCTTACCTAAGAACCCTGACCAGCTTTTGTGAAAACCTTATATACTCCATGAAAGCCCATAATCTTTATTGGTCCCTCCTTGGCCTCAGTGGATGAATGAGCATTAGGTTAAGGCAATCCTGATGTAATTCCTTTTCTTCCTGGTAATGTTTGATTTTATACAGGTGTAATCTTGCTTAAGAAATGTGGACGCAAATAAGGGAACTTTTGGGTTTCTTCTGCTCTGGAAAGGGACAAAAGGTTCATACTTTCCTGAATCTGGTTATTGTTGGATGAGAGCTGGTGCCATCCAGCTCTCCTGAGACGAGAAAACAAATACAAGGACAAAACTTGACATGCTGAGAACGGCAGAAGAAACGATGGCGAGAACCTGGACCCTTGATGTCACTGAGTCACTGACTGAATCTGTGCTGAATCTATGCTGGAACTGTTAGGAATTAGTTCTTATCAAGATACTTTTAGTTATGTTTCCTATTGCTGTTGTTTAGTCACTAAGTTGTGTCTGACTCTTTTGCGACCCCACGGACTGTACTCTTCTGTCCCTGGGATTCCCCAGGCAAGAATATTGGAGTGGGGTGCTGTTTCCTTCTGCAGGAGTTCTTCCCAATGCAGGGATCAAATCCGTGTCTCTTGCATTAGCAGGTAGATTCTTTACCACTGAGCCACCTGGGAAACCCTGCATGTTTTCTATTATAAGCATTTAAAAGCATCCTAAGTAATTAATATTAAAGCCATCTCTCATAAAAATACTTTTTTTTTCAGGAAAGCTGATTAGAAATTGCTATTGCTGGTTATAAGACATCCTAAACAGACCGAATTTTCTAAAAGATTGTTAATCTCTGTAAAAATAAAAGGCATGACTTGATTAGCAATTGTTTAGTCTGGTGCTCCTCAAACTTCTATTATTTACATCCCAATCTTATGATTTTATCATATCCTTGTGTCATCTGTACTAATAAAAACATTTTTAAGTTGTTCATTTTAAGTTGTTCTTTTTAATAGTATACTTATTTAAAAAGTAAACGTTCTTATTAACTAAAAATTGAAAACCGGGATTATTTGCCTTAAATAGAATAAAAAAAGAAATACCAAAAAAAAAAAAAATACCATGAGCTAAGTAATGTTATTAAATTCTTGTCAGATATAGTTTCCAGTGAAGACTGAGCTGGAGGCCTGCTATTTCTGTTGAAAGGAGACACTAGGGAGTGTTACTGAAGTGGTAAAATAATCCCTATGCCAACTGGTACTATGCTCCTGCTGTAACTGGAAGCACTGAAAGAGTATGTCAAGGGAGACATCCATGACTAGCTGAGTTTATCTAAATGTCAAGCTGGTGCCATCTAAAATCATCTGATATTCCACCAGTGCTCTGATTGCCCCTAAAACTGACTTGGCAGACAGCCCTCTCAAGGGCCTGGCCCCCTGAGCAATACCTTCTCTGGAGATGCTCACATTAACCTTGAGGAGAGGAAAAAAGGCCTAATAATCAGCCTTTGATTGTTGTGATTATAAAAGGACATAGGAAGTCAATGTTACAATGTTGTATCATACTTTATACTAAAGCAAAGACAAGTAATCATTTATTATTTTCTCTATGTCTGTTGTTTTTTACTTTTTGAAATTAGTTGACCCATTGAGAATTTTTGGAAAACCGTGCTTCTTCTACCCAGGAAAATGCAAAACATGGTTTTCTGAATATGCCTGAGTGAGTAAGAGTAGGAGGTTAATTTAAATGCACTAAACTAGAGACTTATTCTCCTTTAAACATCTACTTTGAATAGACATAGGTTATACTGATATTGCCTTCCAGGAGGCTTTAAGAGACAAGGCCAGGTTCTACAAAAAGAGTATTAGCCAACTCTATATAGTCATCCTTCTGAAATTTGGAATGCCACTGAATGTACCCAGTAAAATTATTCCTGGGCAAGCAGACTCCCAGGCCTGGGTGGAGTTCACAAGAGTTACTTAGGTAAAATAAACAAAAAATGACAGGAACTTTGGATTGCTTTTGTCTGAACTTGAGTGTCTGGATAGATCAGCAAAAGCTGCAAACCACACACCTGCTTGTCAAAGCAAGGAGAAACCCAGCAGGCACCTGTTTCTTACACCGTCAGCTGTGCAAGGCTCTCACAGGATTCCAATTTATGATGGCCCCTCAGTCCTTAAAAATACTCTCTCCTCTTTTTTCCAGCCAAATAGCTTTACCTTTAAAAGGCATAGAATGAGATTGGTTGTTTGTCAGTTGTTTCATTTGCTATTATTTTCTCCCATTCAGAAGGCTGTCTTTTCACCTTGCTTATATTTTCCTTTGTTGTGCAGAAGCTTTTAATTTTAATTAGATCCCATTTGTTTACTTTTGCTTTTATTTCCAGAATTCTGGGAGGTGGATCATAGAGGATCCTGCTGTGATTTATGTCGGAGAGTGTTTTGCCTATGTTCTCCTCTAGGAGTTTTATAGTTTCCCAACAATCCCACTGCTGGGCATACACACCGAGGAAACCAGAATTGAAAGAGACACATGTACCCCAATGTGCATCGCAGCACTGTTTATAATAGCCAGGACATGGAAACAACCTAGATGTCCATCAGCAGATGAATGGATAAGAAAGCTGTGGTACATATTCACAATGGAGTATTACTCAGACGTTAAAAAGAATACATTTGAATCAGTTCTGATGAGATGGATGAAACGGGAGCCGATTATACAGAGTGAAGTAAGCCAGAAAGAAAAACACCAATACAGTATACTAACACATATATATGGAATTTAGAAAGATGGCAATGATGACCCTGTATGCAAGACAGCAAAAAAGACACAGATGTGTATAGCAGACTTTTGGACTCAGAGGGAGAGGGAGAGGGTGGGATGATTTGGGAGAATGGCATTGAAACATGTATACTATCATGTAAGGATCGAATCACCAGTCTATGTCCGATGCAGGATACAGCATGCTTGGGGCTGGTGCACGGGGATGACCCAGAGGGATGTTGTGGGGAGGGAGGTGGGAGGGGGGTTCATGTTTGGGATCGCATGTACACCCGTGGTGGATTCATGTCAGTGTATGGCAAAACCAATACAGTATTGTAAAGTAAAATAAAGTAAAAATAAAAATTAAAAAAAATATATATAAAAATAAAAGGCATAGAATGAGTAACAAGATGAAAAAGACCACTTTAACCTCTAATTTCAAAAGATAATATTAAAACCATTTAATAGTAGGACTAAGCCATTAACTCAGATGGTAAAAAATCTGCCTGCAATGCATGTGACCCAGGTTCAAACCCTAGGTCAGTAAGATCCCCTGGAGAAGGATACGACAACCCACTCCAGTATTCCTGCCTGGGAAATTCCGTGGACAGAGGAGCCTGGTGGGCAACAGTCCATAGGGTTGCAAAGAGTTGGACATGACTGAATGACTAACAAGACATTAAATATATAATAAGAGAATAGTTTTTGGAATACATTTTAGTGGATTACGAAACCACAAACTAAGCTTCTTATTTTTTCCTTTAAATTTGGTATTAGATTGAGCTAATAATTCATTTCAAACATTCGTGAATGATTTAATTAAAACATATTTCTTCCAAGCATTGCAAAAAATAGGTTAAAAGTACTTGGTCTTGAAGAGGAGATCTAAGTAGTGAAGGTTATCTAATATAATTCTTTACATAACAAATGCTGGAAAAATACTAAAAAAATATGAAAGGTGAGTTTTTCATCATCTTCAAGTTAGTTGATGTATATTAAGAAGGACCTGTAGTTTTCCTTTAGCTTGTAGTTTATTTAACACTTGGCCGGAGACATCTAAAAATATCGCATGTCTCAAAAATTTTTGAGATCAGTAAAGATGAGTTCATCTGCTTCACTGAGGTGTGAACTTAATTCTATATCTGGAAGAATTTTAGACTTCTTAATAACACCATGGAAGCTGTCACAAAGGCCATAAGTAAAATATTATGCAAATGTTATCTTTTTCTTTGAAAATTCTTTTTCTCCAAAGCCAACCAAAGCTGAACAAACTTAGGTGATGGTGTGACTTGAGCACAGAATCAGTTTGATGATGGTTACATTATCATGGTGCCTTTCTCTGTGGTCTGTGAAAATGCAAACTCTCCCCTCTCAGCTTCTTAATCTTTAGGGTGACACTATCTACACATAACTTTTGTTTACTAGTATTGGAAACTTGTTCACTGGTGAACTTTGAGAAGTGCATTAAAACAGTCTTGATGAATCTGTGAGGAATATAGTTTGAATAAAATAAGATTATCCCTTTCAGGGTTACATAAAACACAAATTCATTATCCTTCCAGTAACAATAGATTAATATTTAATGACACCATCTATCTGGCAGGGACTAAAATTTAAGACTAGGCCATATGAGATCCTGAAAATAGACTGCAAGTTTCTTTAAGGATATTTCAAACTGCTGGGATCGATGCCACATATGTATATATACTAACCTCTCTGTGTGTGTATACATATATATATGTATATATATGCATACATACATGTATATTTGTCAAAGGAGTGTCTTGTTATTTATTTTATTCTCAAGAATAAAATTGTGAGGTATTCAAACAAATATTTTGAGTTGGCAAGCAGTGATAAATATTTCCCAATAAGTAATCCCTTTAAAGTAACAACCAATCTTAAATCTCATTAAAACTTTCACTTAGATTCTTAGGAATAATCTTGGTTCAAGGAAAATACATATGCTGATTTAATCACAGGACTGTTTTTTAGTGTGATCCCAAGACTACCAACTCAGCGTCACTTGAGAGCTTGTTTAAAGTGTAGATCTCTGGGTCTCTGGACCCCATGCCTTTCCTATTGACCAAAATTCCTGGGTGGCCCCTGCTATCTGAAATTTTAGTAAATGTTCTAAATGATCTTATGCACCAGAAGGATGAGACTGTTGTGTTTGAGGATAGTCTCTAGGGACTCAAGTAATGTGTCTCCCTCAAGGAAGTAGCAATGTCAAGGTTTTCTGTTTCTTATAGTCCTGAAGGCAGATGGCAGTCTTTTTTTTATTTTTTTTAGGTGAAGAGAGAGAATTAAGCTGGAAATATTATCACCATAATTCCTAATAATCCCCTCCCGTTCCTTATCATCACCATCCTTATAGCTGCTATCATTTATTGAGCATTTACCATATGCCAGGCACTGTGTTAATTGCCCTTCAAACATGATCTCACTTAATCTTACAATGGGTTTTATGATTGCCAGTTTACAGTAAAGGAAATGGGGGATTCATTTCATACCACTAGTACAGGACAGGGCTGAGAAGTAAAGTGTATGGTTTCTAATGGTGGCTTTCAAATGGTCGTGATAACCTAAAAACAGAACTAACTGGGTGGAGGAGAGAGAGAAATGACATTTGTCAAGCACTTTCTGTCAGCCAGATATTTTGCATGTATGGTTGTATTTACTACTCTCAACAAACTGTGAGGGATCTTGTTATTATCTTCACAGTACAGATGTCAAAAACGAGACTCAACAGATTCACCCAAAGTGTCCTCTAATAGTAGATGGGCGCAGATAAAACTCTTTGTCTTTTCTCTTGCTCTCCCTCTCCACCAAACACTAGCTCTAGGTTAAGAGTCAGATTGCATAGGTTCAAAGCTCTACTCTGCCATATATTAGTTACAGAATATTTGTTATTGACAAACAACTGAATTGCTCTGTGCCTCAGTTTCTTCATCTGTAAAATAGGGATAATAATGATATGGATGCCATATGGATTTTGTGAGGATTAAATATTTGCATAAAATGAGAGCCACTTAGAACAGTGCCTCATATAAATCCAGCACCCTATAAGCATTAATTACAATTATTAAATGTTGAGAGAGGAGAATAGATGGCAAGATGGAAAATGGCTAATTTCGGGAAAACAGAAAATCAGTGGTTTCTAGGTTTTTTTTCCTCCCACATATTCTAGTTGGAAAGAGTAAGTTGTACTTCATAACTTGTTGAGCAGGACTAGGGTAACCAGGGCTGGAAGAAATCCTTGCAGAGAATGGGTGGCCATGATCACAATTAAGGAAAGAGATACTTGGCAGGGGACACTGCACTGGCTTTGAGCTCTTGTTTATGAAAAGGAGGCTGAGCAGTCATTGCAAAGACTCTAGTTTGATCTATTGCTTTTACTTTAGAAGCCAACAAAATCACGATCATCACTGGAAAAATTTTGCAAATGAGGCAAAAATATATTACCCTCTATTTGTATAATGATAGGGAGCTTATGTATGTCCCTAGAATACTGTATGGTTTTGGCCTTTATACCTATAGGAGAGTTTAGATAAAGGTAAGATCTGAAGGGCAAATAAAAAAGGAGATGATTATGAGGATTCCTCATCAGACTTCAATCTGCAGACATAAAAGTTAAGAGGACAGAAAGAAATCACAAATGAAACTTAACTACAAACTAGAAATGGACTCACAGATATAGAGAACAGACTTGTGCTTGCTTAGGGTGAGGGGAGGTAGAGGAGGAATGGGTTGGGAGTTTGGGATTAGCAGATGCATATACTATATATAAATATATAGACAACAAGTTCCTACTATATAGCACAGGGAACTATATTCAAAATTCTGTGATGTACCATAATGGAGAAGAATATACATATATAAATGAATGTATATATATATATGTATAACTGAATCACTTTGCTGTATGTCAGAAATTAATGTTGTAAATCAACTACATTTCAATTAAAAAAAAAAGAATGAGATTAGATACCCTACATCCATCCATCCATCCTTAGCTAACTGTGTGCTAGGCATTGTATTAGGTACTCAGTTCAGTTCAGTTCAGTCACTCAGTCAAGTCTGACTCTTAGGTACTAGAGGTGTAATAATGAGAAAGCAGTCATGCTTTCTGCTCTCACCGAGTTACAGACTAGTGTGGAGACAGATGAATGCCTATCACAGCATAGTATAGTGAGTGCTATGGAAGCAGCACTCAAACCCACGATCTATATACAAGTGACCTTTCCAAAACTTAAATCTGATTTTGTTATTCCCTATTTGAAATCCTGCAGTGGCTCACAGTCCTGGCTTCAAGGTGAAATCCAAGATCTATTGCACGACCTCACAGGATCTTTCATTGTCTGCCTCTGGCCATTTCTCCATCCTCATCTAATCTCTCACCCTGATGTTGGCCCTGTCTCCCTCTTCTTCCATCCATTCACAGGGAACTATCTGGAGTTATTTAAAGACCTTGTTATTTCAAGACTTAAAGACAATACTTTTTGCCACTGACTTAATACTTTTTGTGACCTCTGCCCTCCTCCATCTGGCCATTTCCAGCTCACTCATTAGATTATTCTACTATTATGGCTCAAGCACCAAATAGTAAATATAGCATGCCAGTATCTTTATGGTTTGTTGAGAAATTGGCTGTTAATGGGCTTTACCTGATTGCTCTAACAACCCTCCCTACTCCCCTGCCCCACCCCTTGTTAGACTTCATGTCTTTGCTCTCTGGCTTCCATAGCTACCAGCATTTTCCTTTGCCTTGCTGGGTTTGCAGCGTTTGTGGCCAGTACAGTGCAGAGAGCTGACTCAGGCTTCCACTTCTCTCGGCTCATGTGGTCAGATACAGTGCTGTGCTCCCATCTCAGGCCATCAGGAATTTCTGTGCTCTTCCCCTGCTCATTCTTAATCCTGCTAACTCTTTTTGCCTTGTGTATACATGATGATGGGGTCAACGTGACAGTAATCTACCAGGCATGAGATGGTGAATAGGCTGTCTATACTGACTGACTCACTGGGCAGCTCCTGATGAATCTGTTTTCCTGCCTACTGGATAGCTTCAGTAAAGGCAGCGGGCAGACAGGGACCTGGGAATGGGGAACATAGTGGTTAAATTGGGGCCATTCATATGATAGTTTAAACTTCTCAGGTCATCAGCTCAGGTACAGATGCCTGAGAAAAAAGTCAGAGAAAGGGAGAGAGGACATGGGTAATCTGGGCCATAATTAAACTTGCCAACAAAATGAAGGCCTATATATCCACATTTTATAACCTTGTACTTATAATCTTATCAGTTATGTGATCAGCAAAACGGAAAGAACTATTTCTAAAGCCCAAACCACCTCCTTGTACTGCCATCTCTTGATTTCTAAACAGACATTGCCTTCAAAAAAAATGCAAATCTTGTTCCATATCTGAACCAGAGTCCTAAAACGGAAACGGTTTGCAAATACAAAAGCAATCTTTTCATTTAAAAGTGAAGGCTCTCTAGGGAGCGTTATCAGTCATTGGTGAAAAGCCAGTAGGACACAGCAGTGCTGAAGACTTAGTAGTCTGCTGTATGCAGATTTCTTCTGATTTCCAGGTGAGACCTTTGCGGATTGTTGCCATTTTCCCGCCCGCGGTTGGTCTTCCACTGTTTTCGTCAGTCATTTCTTTGTAGTTCCCTTTCGAAGGAGGTGAGGCTGTGAGTCCAAGCTTTAACCTTTTGCTTATAGTTCAGAATTGTGATGTGAAGAATAAAGTCTCTCTTTCAACATACCTGTCTACTTGATTGGACTTCTTCTGAGCAAACTTAGAAGTTCACAAAGCCCCTTTAGTTATTAAGTCAATAAAGCAACATTCAGAACAGTGTGTGTTTGTGTATATATGTGCCTCTTTGCACATATATTAAAAACACAGTCCCTTGTATGTCAAAAAGAAGGGGAAATCATATTCAGCTTTATTGCTTTTGTGTGTGTTAATAATAAAATATGGGATAAAATAAAATAATAAAAATACAGGAAAGATTTAAAAGAAACTATTAAAGGTACTTACTGACAGGGGTTGGAAGTAATGATATCGCAAGAACTGGATGTGTATGTGTTTTATTTAATCACACTGATTTCTGAAACATGGTATATACCACTTTCTTCAAAACTGAAGTAAAATAACGGGAAAGCAAAGTCCTTTCAGTACTAAAACACATTAGTGGTGTGTTTGTTTTCAGGGGATGTTATATCTGTTCAGCAGTGTAGAGTGTTCCAATCACTCTAAAAAAAGTTGCTGTGTTCAGAGTGCCAACCCCATGCCAGTGCCTTCAGGTGCTTGCTTCATTTAATCTCTTCAGCAGTCCTTCTAGGAAGCTACTAATGTTCATGTTTTTGCACGAAGAAACCAAGCCTTGAAAACATTAACTGACCAAACTGAGATCAGCAAGTTTAGGTATCAGAACCTATAACCAGCATCTTGTGATTTCAGACCCGGTGTCTGTCCCCTACATTGAACTGACCACACCTCCACTATTGCAGTTGTGATGATTATATCCAGGGTCCAAAGTACAAATCTATTCAGTAAACGTGTATTCAGTGCTGACCATGGACTAGGCAGAGGGGCAACCCCTTGTGATTCAAGAAAAACAAGAGGAGTGAAGATGGACAAGGAAACAATGGAGCCTAGTACGAGGCAAAAAGTGCTTTCAATGCAATTAAGCACAGAGGGTGGCATCCCAGAAAGAACTTTTGATTGAACTGTGGAAGCTCATGGCAGTTTTCCCAGAGATGAGTCTTGGAGGATGCAGGGTATTTAGTCAGGAGGAAAGGGGTCAAGTGTACTCCAGGCAGAGGGAACAACATGTAAAAAAACACACAGTTTTGAAAGAGCACTACCTCTTTGAGGAATTAAATAGTCAATAGTTGGGCATGTCTAGAGCATAGAATAGTGGAGAGAAATTAGGCCAGAAAAGGAATGAGTCTTATAAGTCACACTAACATATTTGAACTTCATCCTGTAGCAGTGGGAGACCATAAAGAATTTTTAATAAAGGAGTGAAAAGATTAAACCCAGAGCTTAGAAAAATCACTCTGACAGGAGCCTATAAATTGATTTTCTGTTTTAAAATTTTTATTTGTTTATTTTTGGCTTTGCTGGGTCACTATTGCTGTGCATGCGCTTTCTCGCAGTGAGCAGGGGCTACTCTTTGTCATGGTGTGTGAGCTTCTCATTGTGGTGGCTTCTTTTGTTGCAGAGCATGGGTTCTAACTGTGTAGGCTCAGAGGTTGTGGCGCACAGGCTTTTATTCCTCTGAGGCATGTGGAATCTTCCAGGACCAGGGATTGAACCCATGTCCCCTGCACTGGCAGTCACATTCTTATCCACTGTAGCGCCAGGGAAGTCCTATAAATTGATTTTTAACTTCTGAAAATTGAAGTACAATTGATTCACAATATTGTGTTAATTTCAGTTGTACAACAAAGTGATTCAGTTATGCACATACATATATGTATACATCTATATTTGGGGGTTTCCATGATAGTTTATTATAAGATGTGGAATATAGTTCTCTGTGCTATGTAATAAATCCTTGTTGTTTATCTAGAGGTTATGAAGTGAAAGGCAGCCAGGTATGATGTTGGAGAACTGGTTGAGAGAAAGTTATATATTTTATTGTTTCTGCATATATATATAGTTAATCATGTTTTCTGACATTGGGATGCATCCTACAGTCAATGGTATGTCATAATTTAATTGGCAGTTTTACTTTCTCTCTTACTGGCCCCCAAACACCAATATGTCTTACCACTGATGGGTCTCAAGTTAGATGAAATATACTGGTCTAGGCAAGAGGTAATTAAGGGTCCTACCCATTTTCCTGGCTATGGGATAGTAAAGAGGGGAAAGAATTGAGTGATATTTAGATTTTGATGTGGTGCTAATTATTTATTAAGTAAAAAAAGAAATGTGCCGAACACTACAAGTTGTGGAATAAAAGGTAGGGGTGGGTGGGTGGGTGGGTGTGTGTGTGTGTGTGCTGGGGGTAGAATACACACACACACACACACACACACACACACACATTTCTGGAGATGCATAAAAAATGTCTCAAGAATGATGCACAAGAAACTAGCAACATTGCTTCCAGAGAGAGGCATTGGGTGGCTGAAGGACAACAGAAGAAAAACTTTCCACTGTGTTCCATTTTATACATGTATTTTGAAGTATAATATATGTATTATGCTCTTGAAAGATTAAAAAAAGAAGGTGCTTGATAGGAGAAATTGATGAATTTATTGACAGAATGGGATATGAAATAAAGGAGAGAGAATGTTTTATATTTTGTTTTATTCTTTTAATGATTCTCTAGGCTTACTTTTAAAAACAACTTTATTGAAATATGACTTATATACCATAAATTTATCCATTTTAAATGAACAATCCAATGATTTCTAATAAGCTTTCTGAGGTGTGTAATCATTCCCACAATAGTTTTAGAACATTTTCATCCTTACACTCATTTAATTAGTTCCCATTCCCATCCCAGCTCCAGACAGCCACTCATGTCTGTTTTTAAGGTTTTACCTTTTTGGGCATTTCCTGTAAGTGGAATCAGATAATATAGGGTGTTCTGTGTCTGGCTCTTTTCACTTAGTATAATGTTTTTTAGGTTTATAAATGTTACCATGTCTTTCAGATGTACTTCATTCTTTTTTTATGGCTGAATAATACGCTATCAAGTGATATACCACACTTTGTTTATCCATTCACCAGTGTGTAGGTGCGAAGTCCCTTCAGTGGTGTCTGACTCTTTGCGACCCTGTGGACCATAGCCCGTCATGTTCCTCGGTCCCTGGGATTCTCCAGGCAAGTATACTGGAGTGGATTGCCAAGCCCTCCTCCAGGAGATCATCCTGACCCAGGGATCGAGCCTGCAGCTCTTGCAGCTCTTGCATCGGCAGGCTGGTTCTTTACCACCAGTGCCACCTGGGAAGCCCCATTCGCCAGCAGATGGACATTTTGGTTGTTTCTATTTTTGGGCTATTATTAATAAAGCTATTTTGAGCACTCATATTCAAGTCTTTGTGTGAGAGTATTGTTTCACTTCTCTTGGGTAGACACCTAGGAATAGAACTGCTGTGTTGAGTGGAAAATTAATATTTAACTTGTAAGAAACTATCAAATTGCTTTCCAGAGAGGCTGTATCATTTTACATCCTCATCAACAACGTATGAGGTTTCTAGCTTCTTCACATCTTCGTCAATACTTGTCATTGTCTATCTTTTTGACAGACGTGATCCTAATGGGTGTGAAGTGATACCTCATTATGTGTTTGATCTGCATTTCCCTAATGACTAATGATTATTGAGAACATTTTCACATGCTTATAGGCTGTTTATATACATCTTCTTTTATGAAATGTCCATTTAAATCTTTTGCTCATTTTAGAACTGAGTTGTCTTCTTTTTGAGCTGTTAGCATTCTTTGTACCCTTAACTTTCAGTTGACTAAAGATCCTTGTCTGCCAGTAAGGAGACTCATTTCTCTATCCATTCCTGAAAATCTTAAATTCCTATACCTTTTAGAGGGCACTTCGAGAATTTCCCCTATTTATTTTTAGATTATTTCCAAGAGAACACAGGGATCATTCATGAAAATTGGTCACAACTCTTTCTCACTGCAGACTCAATAAGAATTATAATATAAATTTTTGTATTACTTTCATTTTGGTAATGCTTCCAAAGTTCTTAACTATCTTCATAATCATTTTCACAGTCAGACTGAATTTAATCTAGTTGAGCTATGTCTTACTTTGCTGTGCTCCAAAGGACACTGACTGTATAGAATTAGGAAACAGATTGCTCTAGAGATGTGATAAATGATCACAGAAGTAGCTACCTTTAGTAAATTAAATATAGAGGCTGTGTCAATGTTAAGCTATATTTCAGTTTTATATCTCATGCTTTATCTGACTTATTAATCCATTTAGTAAAATATATTTTAATGCTCTCTGATAAAATAATCACCAAAGAAGCCTTTTGATTTTTAATTCCCCCTGATGAATAATTTTTTTCTTTTGTTTTTCCTTCTAAAGTAATTACACATTGCAGAGTCTCTACCACTAATTCTCTTAAAATCTTTCTCTCTCTCACATATCTCCTAGGTTTCACATGGTCAGGGGTATAAAAATTCCTCTGCCTACACCAAGAGTGGGAGAAATTTTGAATGCAAGTGGCCTAGGCTGGCAGGCCAGATTCAGTAGGAGAAAAAAAGGTCCTGCTCTTAGATTTGTCTTAACTGGTCTGTGGCACATGCTTTAAATACTGTTAGAAGGGTCAATTGGCTCCAGAGGCAGCAACTGGCCACTTGTAGTCATAATTCAGACCTTAAGTATATTTGGTTGGGCCCACAGAGAGCAGTTTTCCTGTTTTATTTTTGAACCAACCTTTAAAATGCAGGAGATTTAAAATAAAAAAAGGCAATAAAAATGGGAAGATCTGGCCATACTGGGCTTATTTTCACATACTACCAACTGGATGGATCTGAGTGATGTGCTGTACTTCTTTTGGCTAGGACTTTTGTTCTCGCTTTCACTGCAGACTACTTGCGCTTTCTTTTGTTTCCCTGCTTTGAGACAAAGGTTCTAGGGGCTGCTAAAAGAGAGTTGGACTGTGAAGAAAGCTTAGCACTGAAGAATTGATGCTTTTGAACTGTGGTGTTGGAGAAGACTCTTGAGAGTCCCTTGGACTGCAAGGAGATCCAACCAGTCCATTCTAAAGGAGATCATTCCTGGGTGTTCATTGGAAGGACTGATGTTAAAGCTGAAACTCCAATACTTTGGCCACCTCATGAGAAGAGTTGACTCATTGGAAAGACTCTGATGCTGGGAGGGATTGAGGGCAGGAGGAGAAGGGGATGACAGAGGATGAGATGGCTGGATGGCATCATCGACTCGATGGACATGGGTTTGGGTGAACTCCAGGAGTTGGTGATGGACAGGGAGGCCTGGCGTGCTGTAGTTCATGGGGTCGCAAGAGTCAGACATGACTGAGCGACTGAACTGAACTGAACTGGAAACTAGAATTTCCCCAACTAGAGTGCTTGCTCATTTCATTATTTGTATGATTCCTATAAGGCATTTGTGTTTGTAAATGTATTTGTTTTCTATGGATGCTATAACAAATAACTGCAAACTTGTTTCCTTTAAAACAACATAAATGTATTCACAGTTCTGCAGGCGGAAAAACTGAGATCAGAGATGTTAGCAGGGCGCATGCTCCCAGTAGAGGCTCTGGAGGACCTTTTCCTCACCTCTTCCAGCTTCTGGCGGCTCCAGGAGCTTCCTGGCTTGTGGCTGCATCGCTCCTCTTCTGCCTCCATCTCTGTAGAGCCTATCCTCATCTCCCTGTGTCTCTTTTCTGTATGTTTCTTACAAGGATAGTTGTCATTGGATAAAAGGACTGCCTGTATCACCCAGGGCAATCTCATCTCTAGAGCTTAACTTTTTCCAAAAGAGCTCATATTCCCAGGTTCTGGGGATTAGGATGTGGTCATATCTTTTCAGGGATTATAAATACCACTATGGTAATCAAACTAGAAGATCCTGGAGGACATTCAAACAGGATGGGGAGTTAAGGCTGGTGCCATCTATCAGGATAAAGAAATGGAATGAGAACAAGACTGTAGAGAGCATTTCTGCCTCAGGTCTCAATGTAACGAGGGAATCAGACAGACTTAAATCTGGGGTACCTACCCTTCAGCAAGTTGAATTGGCAGACACTAAGTTTCAGAGATTCATCAATTTCACCTTGGCTTAACTATACTAGTTTAATGTCTGCTTGACCTTGGCAGTGATGATGTTAGCTAGGTGATGATTTACTATCTGTGTAAGCTTTCAGTTGCCTAAAACTATAACTCATTGAAAGCGAAGTGAAGTGAAGGGAAATGAATCCGCTCAGTCGTGTCTGACTCTTTGCGACCCCGTGGACTGTAGCCTACCAGGCTTCTCCATCCATGGGATTCTCCAGGCAAGAATACTGGAGTGGGTTACCATTTCCTTCTCCAGGGGATCTTCCCGACCCAGGGATCGAACCTGGGTCTCCTGCATTGGAGGCAGACGCTTTAACCTCTGAGCCACCAGGGAAGCCCCAACTCATTGAAAAGGTAAAACAAATATGGTGAATATTTTAATTAACTTACAACCAAGTCTCTTTTTTTCCTGCTCAGCAGAAAGATGGTGGGAGGATAGATGTGAAACTAGGTAATACATAAAAATATGTACTCATAGACTAGTTCCTGGGGGGCAGGCAGCTCTGCCACATCTCATGAGCACCAGAAAGCCAATCCTTGCAGAAGGCTCCTAGTTGTCTAATTTCTTGGGGTCATAGAAAGTTAGAGTATAAAGGGCTTCAGGGATAGTTCTGGAGGCTTCAGTTGAAACAGTCAGAAATATGGGGAAAATTGAGGCAGATTAAATGTGAGGAGTACAAACTGCACACAATCTGTCTCGGATCTAGAATTTTTTCTAGTGCCTGTTTACAGATTTCTTGGTATTTCACTTCTAGAAAATACTTGTATGAGTGTGTGTTAAAGAGGGATGCCTGGGAAACCATACTTAGTCTCCCCAACATCCAGACCATCACTGGGCAGTTATATTGAAATGCCCAGACACACATAGCTGGGAGAGTTTAGCGTTCTCCTGCAGAGAGTTGGTGGGGGTTTTCTTAGCTGGAGCATGGTAACCAGGGCAGCGAGAAGCCCTGGAGGCTGGTCAGAGGCTTACCCAAACAGCTTTGCTTAATTCTGGGCTACTGCTGGGGGCTGGGGGGAGCGGCTGGCAGAGAGAGGCGTCTGACATTCTTGCCTGCTGACATCAAGCTGCAAAACTGCTGCCCTCTGGTGAGTCAACGGCAAAAGGCCCACATCGTTCGAGATCAGCTGCCCAATCAGAGAAGATGGTGCCACACCTCAGAAATCTTTCCAACCCTCAGCATTCTGCAGCCTTCAAATTGTTCCTTCCAGAGAAAGAATGCAGAAATGATTAAACTCATAAGCAGCATAGACTCTACAATAATAATAAGATAAACTCCATGTTTACTTTTAAAGTAATTTAGGACAGCCAGCACCCTGGTTTTCACTCATTTTAAAAATATTTAAACTTTTCCTTTTATGCTGAGGCAAGAGGGCATACTGAAGGACCCACTGGGGCTTTGAGGTCTTCTGGATATTAACATTGAGATGTGCTGGAATGACATTGACATCCTTGGCTGGCACTGAGGGAACTCAGCCAGTGTATCTAGATTTTTAGCATTAGAGTTAGAATTTTATGTATACATTTGTATATATGTAAATTCTATGGTGAAAATGAAAATTAAGTGTAGACTGTCTCTTCTCATCTTATTTTTTAAAAAGTTATTTATTTTATTCATTTGGTTGCATTGGGTCTTAGTTAAGGCTTGTGGGATCTTAGTTTCCCAACCAGGGATAGACCCTGTATCCCCTGCACTGCAAGGGGGATTGTTAACCCCTGGACTACCAGGCAAGTCCCCTCTTCTCATCTTATTAATCAACTTTGTGTTGCTGTTTGGTAATTTCTCTCAATTTCTCTCTGTTGAGCAGAAGTCAGTGGGGGAAATACATGCACGAGGCCAGAGGTGAATTATTTGCTTAGTGCAGCACAAACCTGCTTGTTGGCTAAGAGCAGAGTCCCTTCCACAGTGTTGCCACCATATGGCACTGGCATATTGTGAAGTCCATAAAAGGGACTGACATTGTAAAAGATTAACAGGTTTTATTTGGCAAGGTCAGGTATCTGGATGGCATGCTATAAAATGGTTAGAAGAGGGAAGGGAATCTGTAGCTGGATGCCACCTGAGATTTTGGCACTGGCTTTCCTTACAGTCCTGCCATCTGATTTGGATTTCAGGGGTAAAAAGTTTTACTTAGTCAAGTGAGGATGCTCTCTGCATGGCTGTGGTACTACAGCGACACTAGGAAGAGAAAGAAGAACTGGACTGGAAGAAAAGCATGCAGTCAGCACTGGGACTGCTTCCCACAGGGTGGGAGATCTCTATCAATTTTTCCTCTCTGACATGTGGACAAAAAGATTTGAAGGGAGGCTAGATTAGACATACTTACTCACTCATTTGTTCATTCATTTATTCAATTAATAAAAATATTTCTTGCATATCCTAGGTGGCAAGCATGAGAATACACTGTTCTTATTCAAAAGAGGAAGCAGAGAAAGAAATAGATAATTACAATTAAATACATTTAGTTCTCGAATAACAGCAACATGTATTGAACTCATGTATTAAATACCAGGAACTTTGCTTGGAGCTATAAACCCTTATAACACCAATATAGGGGTTTGGTCATTACTTCCTTTTGGAGGATCAAAGGTTGAAGAGATTAACTCCTACAGCTTGGAAGCAGTGAACCAAAAAATTTAAGCTTAGATACTTTGACTTGACACTTGGTCCTTAACCACACATTTCCAGATTTGGGGAAAGATGACTAAAACTACAACAAAACTACCCTACAATGACTCTTGAAAGTAAAATAACTCTCTAAATGAGGATATAGGTGGGCTGGCTGGGGCGTTAGGGGCTGGTGGTGATTAGTAGGCACAGGCAGCTGCATATCTGAAGGCCATGGGAGGTGTGTTGTCAGGGGAAATGAAAATGATTAAATAGTGTTGGAGGTTTCTGTGGGTGATCTGGTTTTTTTATTGGTGCATAACAAAACATTCCCAAACTTAGTGTCTGAAATAATCACGATCACTTATTTAGTTCACAGATCTGCAAGTTGGTCAGGGTTTGGTGGGGACAGCCCCTTTATAGTCTATGCAGTGATTGCTGGGGCTGCTTCAAGTATGCCTGCCTGAACAACTGGGGCTTCTTAAGAATTTTTATCTTTCTGTGATCTCTTCACGTAGTGTCTCAGACACAGCAGCTTCAAGGAACTGAACTTACATGGAAGCCTAGGTCTCTAAGGTGCATGCTCCAAAAGAGACTGCCAGACAGAAGGCATGTTGCCTTTTATGACCTAGTCTCAGAAATCATATAGCCTGACTTATCCCAGAACTCATTAGTGGAGGCAGTCAAAAGATCCTGCCCAGGTTCAAGTGGAGGGGACACAGATTATAGGTTTTACTGGACAAATAGCAAGGTTCTGGAAAAGCATAGGGACAGAAATACTGTTGCGTACTTTTTTCTTTTAGGGGGAGGTGGTGGGGCGGAAATAGAATAGAATAAAAGGCAGCATCAGTTCAGTTCAGTTCAGTTCATTTCAGTCGCTCAGTCGTGTCCGAGTCTTTGTGACCCCATGAATCGCAGCACACCAGGCCTCCCTGTCCATCACCAGCTCCTGGAGTTCACTCAAACTCACGTCCATCGAGTCGGTGATGCCATCCAGCCATCTCACCCTCTGTTGTCCCCTTCTCCTCCTGCCCCCAATCCCTCCCAGCATCAGAGTCTTTTCCAACGAGTCAACACTTCTCATGAGGTGGCCAAAGTACTGGAGTTTCAGCTTTAGCATCAGTCCTTCCAAAGAACACCCAGGACTGATCTCCTTTAGAATGGACTGGTTGGATCTCATTGCAATCCAAGGGACTCTCAAGAGTCTTCTCCAACACCACAGTTCAAAAGCATCAATTATTCAGCACTCAGCTTTCTTCACAGTCCAACTCTCACATCCATACATGACCACTGGAAAAACTAGATGGACCTTTGTTGGCAAAGTAATGTCTCTGCTTTTTAATATGCTATCTAAGTTGGTCATAACTTTCCTTCCAAGGAGTAAGTGTCTTTTAATTTCATGGCTGCAATCACCATCTGCAGTGATTTTGGAGCCCCCCAAAATAAAGTTTGACACTGTTTCCACTGTTTCCCCATCTATTTCCCATGAAGTGAAGGCAGCATAGTTGGTCCTAAAGAATAGAGTTGGATTATGATGGGCTTGGATTCAGTGATGGACTTCACACTTACTAGGTGGGTAATTTTGGCCAAGGTGCTTAACTTTCTTGAGTCTCAGTTTTCTTATCTGTAAAATGAGGAAACTAGGACTGATCTTACAGAATTGCTAATGATTAAGAATATATGTAAATCCTTTGGCATTGGGGATTTGCACATATTTCATAAGACCTGTGATTACTGATGGGCTAGTAGCAAGAGAGATAATTGCCGAGGGAGAAGGGGTCAAGTGGGGGGTAGGGTTTCATAACTAATAGTAAGCTGGTGAAATTAGAACAGTACTAACAGCCAAAAGTTACTAAAAACTAGCCACAGTTCTAAGCTCTTTCAAAGGCATATCTCACTGAATCGTCACAACAAATATATGGTGAAGGACGGTTGTGACCCCATTTTATAGATGAAGATATTCAGGACCAGAGAGGTTAAGTAATATTCCTAAGTTGGTAAGTAGCAGTGACAGAATATGAATGAAGGTGATTGCCTTACCAAAGCCTATACCAAGACAGCTGGGATTTTAACCTGAAGGCTATTGGAAGCTACTAAAAATTTGTAAACTGGGCAGTCCTGTGGTCAAAGTTGCTCCATAGACATCAGCGTGGAAAACAGGGAGGAACATTTAACAGATGATTGCTTTAGTCCAGGTGAGAAATACTGAGACATGTAACATATTGAAGATAAAATAGTGTGGGAGACATGAGAAGTGGAGGAGGGCCCATGAAGGTAGTGGCAGTCAGCCTTGATTTTTGATTGGATGTGAAAAGAAGGAGAGGGAATTTCTGTCATCATTCGTCAGCCCTGGGTGCAGGCACTGGCATGTGGGTTATTATTCAGGGCTCTAAGTAGAGAAAGAAAACAACCCCCCGGGTGCCTTCTAACCTAAAGCATATTTCCTAAGTCCTTCCACTCTCAGTCTAGACTGAAAACAAACAAAACAGACTCCTCTTGAAGCTCTCAGATCTCTCACCTTGCAATTCTGGCTTTCAGACTCCACGCCAAGCTTCCTTTCCCACACCCTAAACCCTTGTACTGGGGATTACAATGATCATTTGTGTGTACTAGGTGATTGTTCCTTCCACATCAGGGGCCTTGGGAGGATGACCTAAGGCTACTTTCTCCTGTCCTTACTTCCTCTACCCAGTGCTGTAACTACACATGCAATCAGCTGGTTCTTATAAAGGATGCTGACCAGTGCTGTGATGTTGTCTTCAGGAAGCAGGGGGATCTCCAAACAAGGTACTTACTGACTGTGTTATTTAGCTTCATGTGAATTTCCTTTAGAGGGACAATATGTGCTTTGAAAGGCAGAGGCAGAATATGTGTCATTAGATAAGGCATTCCAGGTCTCTGATTAAGGACTTTTATCTGTTGCTGGGTCAAGGTCTGAGAAATAAACTGGCCCTTGATGAAAACTAAAACAAGTGAAGAAACCAACAGACAACCCCCAAAACCTAGTTTTTCTGTATGGAAAATATGTCTTTTCAAATTACTTCCTTAAAATTGGAATAATTTTTGAGATTAAAAATATTGCCATGATCTTTTGTGATAGATGTATTTACTCTTATTTACTTGTTTGTGTCTCATCCTTCTGTTTCCTTTATAATAGGATTAATTTCTGAAAAGTGACTTTATTCTGATGCTACATTTTGAATAAATTACTGCCTCGCTCAATGAACAATGGAGGCTGGCATTTGACTGAATAGCTTTTGTCCATTGACCGGTACATTTAGGTATAGTGGGAGCTCCATTTAACTCAGTGTTCCTGACAATAAATCACTTGAGGAGAGAGGATTGCTCTCATTGTTTGAACACTTGTCTATGCACGTTGCTTGGTCATTCACTAGATAGTTATTAAGTCTGACATTTGTTGTCAGTCTCCGAAGGCATAAGCTAGCACAGCTGTACCAGTGCATGAGGTCACTAGCTGCACACACAGTTTGGTCACGGTCTTACTTTAGGATCTCAAATCTCTTCCCTTAATAATCAAGCAGGCTTAAACTTGGCTTTGCCCACTAAATTATTCCTTTCACGAAATCATCCACTGTACCTCAATTACAATTTAATGTTTTGTTTTTTTTTAATTTATAAAGAACAACAACAACAAAAAAGCGAGCTATTTTATGATTTAGAAACTTCCCCTAAATGGGAGTTTCCAATGAAACATTAAATTGGTGAATGGCAACGAGTGAACAACTAATGAAGTCCGACTTTCTTGTTAGGAAAGTATGAAAGTATGTTATTATGAGCCCTGTAGAGTGGGAACAGATTAGAATACAAAAGTTAAAGAAGGGTCTAGTTTCTGCTTAGAGGTCTTTTTGATTGTTTAATAAAAAGCTCCCAAACCATCAAACATCAGACAACAAAAGGCACATTTTGATAACCTAAGCTATTTTCCCATTAATTAAACCTTATGTTGAGGGGATTACTTTTCTTTTGTTCCAGAAGGAAACCTCTTGCTTGGGACAGCTTCAACAATTTAACCACATTTTCCAAGCATATAGGGCAAATAAGAGGCAATCATTCATCGGTTATAAAGATAAGCCAGGGAATGGGAATACTTCTGTAGGTCACGTCACCTGATAGGAACTTTGGACTGATCCTTTCCTGGTTCGAGAGTTCAACCATAAGACCGACTTTCCCTATCAGCTGGCTCAAGCTGATAAGGTCCAGAAGTAAGCAAGATTTTTTATGACTTTTATTTAATTGTCCGTGTGATAAAGGGTCGGGGGTTAGTCTGCATAGAGTTACTTCTCATTGGTCTGTTTTTCTTTTGAATAAATCACGGTCTCCCTGATTGGACAAGTTACAAGGAGTTTGAGTAAATACTTTTCTTCAAATTTCTAGTAGCCAGTACAGAGCCTTTACCCTTAACAGGTTTCCTGTAAGTACTGTTGAAGAAAATAATTATAAACTTAGCCTTAGATTGTTGATGGGTTAGGGACAAACATAATTCAAGAGCAGAATAAGTAATAGCAAGTATTGTATTGTAAATGCCCATCAAGTGGATTAGTTGCAGGTGATGGAAACAAGGGTAAAGTTGAAGGTGCCAGAGCTCACTGAAATTGCATTTGAGATGCTATTTGCTATTAGAATGAGCTGAGTCTGCTTCCCAGGAATCTGACTCAAAAGAAGTTCATAAAGAGGTGTTACCCCAAAGTGGTATGCTAGGCCTGTAACCTAGGGAAGTTTCAATGGATTCCAGTCCTATTCTCCTTTGAAAGGAACTAGGTGTTTCTGATCTCTTTTAGTTTCCCTTCTATTCCCATCCTCCTACCATCTTCCCTTCTGTTTGGTCTGGTGAACATCAATAGTAGAATGTTTTTGCAGCTTCCATCTTAACTTGTGTTCTAGATCTGAGTGTGTCACAGACTTATTGTTTGTTGACCTTGAGGAAGTCAGTTAACGTCCCTGAGCTTTAGCTTCTTCAGCTATACAACAAATAACTGGATGAGATGATGGTCAAGGTGCTTTACTAATTCTATGATTTTATTATTCTTTGACTAGACACCAGTTAGAATACCTTAAGTTCAATACTTAATCCTCTAATAAGATGCAGGTATTAATCAATCACTTTTTCTTTAAAGATTGGGCTTAATTCTCTGGTATTAGATAACTAAACACCTCATATTCATTAGTATAGATATCCATTAGGCACCTGATGTTTAACCAAGTAGAATGCTCACCTGTGGCTGAGAATCTAAGATTCCCTCTGGTATAATCCCTTGGGTTTAGTGAAGGTTAAAAGCCATCAAGTTTCATTTTCTAAGAGGACTGTGGTTCTAACACAGATGTTCAAGCACTTTGGAATATAATAGTGTAAACAGATGAAAACACGCTTTTTGGTATTTTCTTCTTCTAAGTGGTAAAAACATCTCCATGTCATAACATCATTATGGCTCCTATCACTTATTGAGAGCTTATTATATGCTAGACACTGCTGCTAAACGTCTATGATCTTGTTTAGTTCTCAAAATGTGGTGAAAGTGAAAGTCGCTTAGTCACATCTGACTCTTTGCCACCCCATGGACTATAGCCTGCCAGGCTCCTCTGTCCATGGAATTCTCCAGGCAAGAATATTGGAGTGGGTAAGCTGTTCCCTTATTCCAAGGATCTTCAAAGCCCAGGGATTGAACCCAGATCTCCCACATTGCAGGCAGATTCTTTACTGTCTGAGCCACTTTATAATTATTATTTTTGTTTTGATATTATCATGTATATATGATTATCATAAATACACACAATTTGTAGAAGAATTAGAAAGCAAATACCCTATATACATTTCTTAGTTTAAAAAATATAACTTTATCAGTCTTTAGATGTCCCTGTGTGCCCTCTCCACTCACATTCCCTTCTTACCTCCAAAAGCAACCACTATCCTGGATTTTGTGCAAATCATTACCTTGCTTTTCTTTAGTTTTCCATCCCTGTATGTATCCCTAGATTTAGCTGTTCTTGTTTCAGAACTTGATGGAAATGGACTCCTATAGAATGTATTCTTCTAGAATGTACTAGTTTCTCAATATCTTATTTTGAGGTTTATCATTATTGATGTGCAAAGCTTTTATTCATTGTCACTGTTGAATAATATTCCACTGGATGACTTTGCTACAATAATTTATTCTACTGTTGGTAGATATTTGAATTGTTTTCATTTTATTTATTTTTTGGCATTATGAACAATGTGGCTTTGAATATTCTTATACATGCCTGGTGTGTATAAGTACATACATATTTATACATACTCACATATATATGTGTGTATATGTGTATGTGTCTGTCTTTGAATATACTTAGAACACACTAGAAAACCAATGCCCACAATCACCAAACAACTCTTTAAAGGTCAGAGTGATGAGGACAAAATCGGAACCAGAAAATTGCTGTCAGAGTTTGTGTCCTTAGCCACAACACTCCATGGATCCCCACTTTAAGGCCTTTGGGAATTTAAATCACTTGCTCAAAGAGCAGAGACTCAACAAAGTTCGACCTAACTAATGCTTTTCACTATTTCCATATCATCTAAACCACATATTATGATTCATATGTGAAACTAACCAATCACAGATGAATGAAATTATATTGGGTTGGCCAAAAAGTTCGTTTGGGTTTTGCTGTTATATTGTATGGAATACTCTGGATGAACTTTTTGGCCAACTCAATACTCAGCACTCTTTTCTCTCCTTACAAGTGATCAGATGTCAAAATGTAAAAATATAATTTCTTATTATCCGTATATATTTGACATGAAGTTATTATAGTATTTTTCTTTTAAGAATATGAATAGAGATGAAAAGAAAAGCAGGTTTTTTAGTGGAATAGTTCTCCCTCTGTCTGTCTCAGCCTGCCAAATCTCTTTAGCAATATGCAGCACTTGTAAACATTTAGGTTCACTGTCAGTTAAAGATATTCAAAAGTAGATGTACTAGATAAGGGGGACTTGTATCTAATGAATGTTTATGATGTGACACTAAAAGAATATAGGCTGCCATAATCAAGAGAGCAGCAATTACTTAAAAGTTCTTTTATATGTGCAAAGCATTTGGGAAGGAGTATTTGGTGTGGTGAGCAAAAACAACCGAGTAAGTACGGCAGCTGGTGACATGAAAGGAATCAAACTGTAAGCCCTGCTGAATCATCAGTGTCCTGGAGACACTTGAATGAGTTTCTTTGCTAGAAGTTTTTCCCACTACATGATGATAAATGTTCTCAAGGAAAAATGAAATGAAGTTCTGTGAGTCATATCTCTCTTGGTTGCAAATGACTGAACTCATCTTGAACTTGTTTAGGTAAAATGAGAAATGTTGATTCATGGAATGTCATGAAGACTTGAACACTTAAGACTTGAACACCATGGGAACTTCAGGGATGCAGATGGATGGTCCGGAAAAACTGAAATATCTGGTCAAAACTTCCTGGGGACTCTCTTTCCAAAAGCTCCTGCTTCTGCTTCTCTCTCTGCGATGGCTCCCTTCTCTTTCCCTGGAGACTGGCTTCTTCTGCATGGCAAGAAACACTGCTATCACATTTCCTGAGTTCTACATCCTGCAACTTCTACTATGGGCGATGGATTCAATTACACTTTCTCCGGTGAAAAGTTAAAAATTGCGAGGGGAGGGAGGTTTTGTCCACTTCTAGACCAGTTTACTGTTCTTTGGGGAAGGGAGGATGGAGTTATCGATGAACATGGATATTTTCTCAGAACCACTTGGTTTGACTGGGGGAAGAGCATTTCCAAAAGAATGGGAGTAAAGTTTATAGAGAGAGGTACAGTGGACAGATAAAATAATAGTTTTTCACTAGTTTAAACAATCCCCATGATATTTTCAGTATTTTATAAAGAGGGTAAAAAAGGCTCCCAAACTATGACAACAAATGTAATCTTATCATATTTTCTCTTTGAATTATTTTACATATAATCTACCTGAAATGTTTTCAAACAAACAATAAACCTGAGAAAATGGGTGTTCTGTCTTCTTGAAAATGAGTTCTGAGGCAAAGAATTAACTTTCTGATTTATGCTTTCTAATCATGCAAAACCCTCTAGCTACGAACATAGTAAGCAAGACACTGCAAAGCAAAAAAAAAAAAAAAAGTAGTTATTTTAAAAGGCTCCAGCCCACATATATCAGCTTAACTATCCATGTTTCCGAAAGACAGTGAAATCTCTTTAAATTCTCAAATTGGTTTTTGGTCTTAATGTAGCATCAGATATGCAAATTAATAACTTCAGACCCTGATTGTTATCTCCACTCCCACCATCCAGTCCTCTGAGAAGCAGGTGCTAAGGTGAGATTAGACATGCAAGAGATTTGCTGAAGGAGACCTTGTGGGAGAAAACGAGGTGGGAGCTGGTGGCAGCTGGGAGGGCTGACAGAGCGCAATGCAGGACTGATCCCTGTGAAGGAGCGAGGCAGGGAAGGCAAGGAAGAAAGGCCTGAAGAGTTCAATTCTGAGAAAGTTTTGGCAAGGCTACCTGGAGTCCTTAAGCTAAAGTTGCCCGTCAGAGGAATCCTGCATCTTCCAGGAATGGGCCTGCCTTAGCAGCACTGCTGTGCTTAGTCATGGCTGGGGGCAGCCACAGAAAGCATGGCCTCAGAACAAATGTGGTGATGAATTTCAGAGGGCAGTAGTTGGAACCATCAGTCTATTGTGTTTCCTGCAGTGGCTACCATAATTACTATCCTAGCAATCCGTTTTCTGGTACATCCATGGGATAAGGTTCTCCTCTTTCATCCCTTCAAATGCTAGCTCATTGAAAGGCTAGTCATTCAAATTCATGTGGCATCTCTGACTGACTGAATACTTTCAATTCATCACATTTTATTTTATTTAAAAATACTTTTACTAATTAACCCAATTCACCATTGTCATCCTGGTTTCTTCTTCTTCTGTCTTCTTATAAGTATTATTGTAAGGCATGCACCGTAGCCTGGATCCTAAACCTCTAATCTTCGGTGAGCAATCAGAAGTGACTACAGATTTCTAACAAATACATTATTCCCCGGAGTTCACTCAAACTCATGTCCATCGAGTCAGTGATGCCATCCAACCATCTCATCCTCCATTGTCCCCTTCTCCTCCTGTCCCAAGTCCCTCCCAGCATCAGGGTCTTTCCTAGTGAGTCAACTCTTTGCATGAGGTGGCCAAAGTATTGGAGTTTCAGCTTTAGCATCAGTCCTTCCAATGAACACCCAGGGTTGATCTCCTTTAGAATGGACTGGTTGTATCTCCTTGCAGTCCAAGGGACTCTCAAGAGTCTTCTCCAACACCACAGTTCAAAAGCATCAATTCTTCAGTGCTCAGCTTTCTTCACAGACCAACTCTCACATCCATACATGACCACTGGAAAAACCATAGCCTTGACTAGATGGATCTTTGTTGGCGAAGTAATGTTTCTAACAGGGAGGTCTGGTGTGCTGCGATTCATGGGGTAGCAAAGAGTCGGACACGACTGAACAATTGAACTGAACTGAACTGAACAAATACATCAGACAAAAAATTTCATTAGTATGAATTTGGATTTGGACCCCAAATTCTTTTGGGATTTTCTTAATGGACAAAATGGATAACTAATCTGAGTCACAAGGACTCCTTTTTGCCTGTGGTCTGACATTGACCTGGGAGAAGACTTACATTCTATTATCTATGATTCCTTTAGTTTGGTTCCTTTAAGTGGAGGGAAGAGCAGGAAAGCTATCCCTTAGAGTGACTATATATTGCACAAATTAAAAGGAAGCACTACTAACATTGCCAGGACAACAATCATAACCAGGATGGTTCTGAGAAAATTGGATTAAAAGCTCACTCTAAGGTCTCTCTTCTCAAGAGTGGAGGAGATTTGAACCTCTTATCTCACCAAGCACATGGTAAGAAAGAGAACAGTGTGATAATTTAAGAGAAATGTCTGAAAAGAGAGATGCAGAAAGAAAGAATTTTTTGTCAATTTTTCCTTCTCAAGATATGACACTTCTTGGAACTCCCAGTTCACAGAGGTGATTTTGTTCCAGAGCTCTTCCTTGTTGGGGCAAAGATGGGAATAGGTGGGTGGGCCATCAAGGCATGGGTGGGGGCTGTGCTCCTTTCAAGGCTTTTCCAGTGTCATTTCTAAGTGATTATCATCTTGGACCATATGTACTTGGGGATTCTTGGTTGTTTTCCAGGGTAAACAGGACACATCTTCTTGAAAGTCACTATTTTTTTCCCCCAGTAATTTGAGGGGAAATTTCTTTTATATTAGATCAAACCCAGATATATACTAGTGGATTAGAATGTGAAATTCATCTGGATTTTAAAAATAAATCATGAGACTTCAAAGATGTATTGTCCTTAGGGGCCACTTTATACTCCTGTTTAGATCTTCCTCTAAGTATTATTATTCACTATTCTAAGCTATTATATCTTATCAGAAAAGCTTGAAAAGACCTACCCAAGAAATTGGAATGTGTCTTCAACATTCTCTTAGCTCTTTTGTCTCTTTCCAAAATTGGATGACATTGGACAGTACCAGCTTCCTACTGTTTTGACAGCCATTTGAGGATATCATTGTAATTGATAATTCAGTCCAGATTATCTAATGTGTAACAAGATTCAAGGCAGCCAGAATGCCCCAGGATAGATGTTGTAAGTAGGTGTGGAGAGGAGCCACGATTTAGTCCTTCAAGAGTATTTATTGAGTGCCTATGTACAGGCAGCTCTTCTGGAAAGTGTGACACAGCAGGGAACAAGCCAGATAAAGGGCTTCTTCTCACACAGTATAACAAACCTGAGAGAGAACAAAAATTGGTAAAAAACTAATACATAAGAAAATAAAGCATTCCAGTAGCTTTAACTGATGGGGTGAAAATAGAGCAGATAAGTGTTCTAGCCTCTATGGTGTAGTATACAGTGACAGCTTCTCTGAGAGAGTGACATTTGATATTAGACCTAAATAAAGAGAAATAAGCAGTCAGTCCGACGAAAATGAGAGAAGAGTCATTCAGGAAGTAGCAATGGTGAGTGCAAAGAACTGGAGACAACTGGACCCTTTGGAGCAACAGAGAGGAAGCCTGCATGTGGGGCACAGTGGATGAAGGGGAGCTTGGTTGCAGAGAAGGGCTGGGGCTCAGTCAAACAGAAAACAGTTTGGCTAACATTCTAACTACATTGAGAATTTACTGGAAGGCCTTAGCTGGGGAATGTCATCACTGTCCAAATTACCTAAATAGTAAAACCATCTCTTCCTGAATTACTTGGCCAAAAAGGATATTATGGCTATGGATATGCATGACGATTAAGTGGAACATGGAAGAGGGGCCTCCAATT
This sequence comes from Budorcas taxicolor, assembly GCF_023091745.1. Lineage (NCBI taxonomy): Eukaryota > Metazoa > Chordata > Mammalia > Artiodactyla > Bovidae > Budorcas > Budorcas taxicolor. The sequence goes on along the minus strand of NC_068917.1, from coordinate 25,156,245 downwards.
AGAATTGACCTTACTTCAACATGATAGGAAGATGAAATGATAGCTAGCAATGTTTAAAGGATGTAAAGATGACTTTCAATACTGAATAAAATGTTAAATTTTATTATGGAGAAGAATGTTATGTATGTTATACAATCCAAAAGGAATTCTCATTCAAAATAACTGAAAAAAAGTCTAGGATGTTTATAACAATGAGCCTTTTAAGATAAATGGAAAATTCGCATATCTAGAGCCTGACTTCTAAAGAGCTCAGACTTCATTGTATATAATATGTTAGGAAATTTTGTTTATTTATAATTTAACCCACTTGAGTCGAAATCACAAGGAAGTTTAAGGAATCTGGGTAACATTTAAAATGACCACTTAAGTAGATTCAAAGTTGAGAGTATCATCACACTGTTTCTTTGATATGATCACCCCTCCTCCCCATGATTTTAAATATGAGGAGGGGGTGAACTCTAACCTGAACTCTAACCTGCAATCATGTTTCCAAGGAAAGAGAAGTGAGATGGGAAAAACAAAAACAAAAATCACCAACTCATTTAGAAACTCATGAAAGGCAGAATAGAGTTTGCATATATCAGACCGATTTGCCTCGGCGTGTGAATCATTTAACAGGAAAAAACAGACTGACTCAGCTTGAGTGAGCTCTTTCTGTCTCCGCTGAAGTCCTCCCTTAGTGTGGCCCCTGTCGCTCTCTTCAGACCTTGCTTCCCTCCTCCTTTCTCACTGGAGAGAAACAGGAAGTGTTGTTTATTAATAAGCCTGACCAGGGTCACACCCAAGGCAATATCAGGGCTTTACCTCTGCTGGGCTTGGGGAGAGGTTCAAAGATCAGGGACATGCTCCTGGTTAGAATGAGAGGGAAGGCCGGACTCCAAAAAATAAACTCACAACTGGGACTTGAGCTAAGTCACTTAGAGTCACTCTGCCTATGCGACAGCTCACCGGTTGCTCTCAACCCTCTGGTGACACTTTATCCCTTCTAACAGAGAGACGGCTGATGCCTCAACAGAGAAGCAGCTTGCCTAAGCCCATGGGGGGAGCAGCACTTGGATCTAGACTTTCTGACTCCTACGGTTGTGTCATCTCCCATTTATCACTGCTCCTCTGGAGACCTTTACAGCACAGAGGAAAGCTGCCCAGCTTTTGGTCTCCTAGCTCGCTTGTCATGAGCTGTTCTTTTCCCTTGCCCTTTCAGTTGTACCTCATGGCTACCTTCGGTCAGCTCCTGGACTGGGGTCATCTCTGTCTGACATAGGTTGAGCCACATTAAACTTGAATGTGGCAGGTGAGTGAGAGAGAGAGAATGCCTGACATTTTATGGCAAGTTCCTTACCTCACCCCACCCCAACTCCTTCTCAGCAGGGAGAAAGTACTGTAAGAACATTATTGCTCTGAGGGGCATAACAAACTCAATGGGTATTTTCTAGCCTGAAAAATCTTAGCGATGTCAAAAAGCCACTTGAGACAACAAGGCACCGGCTCTTCTGTCCTCATTCCTTATCAGCCCTTTGGCTTTGGGAAGAGGAACTTTCTGAAAGAGGAATCTTTGTGGAGAAGAAAAGGAGGGGAAGGTGTGTGCACTCTAGGCTCTGAAACAAGTCAGTGACAAGTTGTTCCATAGACTGACAACTTTCCCCTCATCTTTCTAGCAGTTGTACATCTCATTGTAAGAGACATAGTGGAAAAGTAATGGTTAAGTACATAATGCAATCCCTGAAGTACGTTGACCATCACATAGCTCCAACCATACTAAAGTTGGCATTGTGATTCCAACTCAACTGTGGTCTGTGATCCAACAGGTAAGTGATCTCACTGAGAAAATTCACTGGTCACGGTGGCTTTGGCTTTCTTGGCATATACGAATTGTTATGTTCATTTTCTTCACACCAAATACTTAGTACAGAGTTAAGTGGATTGGGAAATCCCATGAAAACCATTAACCTAAACAGTTCCAACAGGCACATCTGACCATTGTGATCAGTAACTTGCTTTGAGAAAGCATGGGCACTGGAGTCAGGTTGCCGGGGGTGGGGTGGGTGTGAATCCTCAGGCTACCACAGTTATACTCTATGACAATGGGAAAGTTACATAAAATTTCTTTGCCTCAGTTTGCTCATTAAACATGGGCATAATTGTGCAAACCTCATAGTATTATTGTGAGGTTCAAGTGCAAAATAATTAATGCACCCTGCCTGGTACTGTTAAAATGACACCAAAGATAATGCAGATATTATCTTAACACATAATTGCAATTTTGCTTACTCAAGGCCAGGTATCTTAACTTAATAGAATTTTCCAAACAAAATGAAGTCTCCAGGATATCAAGACCATAGCTTTGTTGCTCCCTCATTTTTACGCTACTGCTTTTAAACAGGCCAGCAAATCCCAGATGATGACTCAAGACTTTTCAGCAGGTATACATTATGCTGACCTCACCCTCATGTGCCCTCAGGCTTTCACTTATAAAATCGTGGGAGCAAAGAAGTGTGTTGGTGAGAAATAAATGAGGAAGAACAAGGACAAAAAAAGTGTCATGAGTTTATTCACTGGCAATATTTATTATACAGTGATCATTCATCAGATGTATTTGCTCTCTGTTCAACTGTAAATATGGGAGAAATACCATTGCTCAACAGCTGTCTTAGTCTATTACCAGGATTTGTGAGGTACAGGTGTCTCAGGGTGCCTTCAAAATACAGTGCCATTCTTGCACTGAAGCTTTCATGATGGGTGCCAGACTGAATTAGTCATGATTGAAAGACAGCGCCATCTTTAGACTAGTTGCTCAAAATATAATAAATCCCTTTACAGCATCATGTTCTTGGGACCTTTACCCAGCAGAGCTTTTTAGTGGGCTTAAGATTTAGCAAAAGAATTAAAATGATAACCAGTATTTCAGTCTCTGTGGACTTCAAGTCTCAGTGTGGCAGCATTAACGTTAGCATCAGCTCAAGCTTTGGGCTCAGTCAGACTTCCATTCAAATCCTGGTTGAAATTTGCTATATGGCCTTGGCACTGATATTGAACTCTGGGAGGATATTATCTCAGAAATATGGGCAATAAAACCTTCTCCTTAAGAGCTAGTGAGAACTCAGTGAGATTGACAAAACGATCTATATTGTAGGTGTTCAACAAATATGAACGTCTTTGTTTTATTCCTTCCCTATCTCTTTCTTCTTAGTCATGTAGTGCCATTTGAGAGTCCAGCTTTTACAGGCCTAAGTTATTTTGTTACAGCAAGTCAGACCCTGGAGGAGGCACAAGCTATTTGAGAACTTTGAAGCTTTTTGCTGAATGAAGGCCAGAGCCCAGAATCAGTATTTGTACTTTGCAGTACATGGGTCAGCAAATCAGGTTCTTTGAGATTATGGGGGATCCTAATGAGTGTTTCTCAATGAAAATATGAAGCCTATGGAAGTGCTTCTTTGCATGTCAAGGGCTCTGGATTTTGTGGTATTATCACTACTGTCACGACTTATGTTTTCCTTCTCATTCTGCAGGTTAGGAATGGAGATCTAGAAAGACAAAAATTGATTTTCCTGAACATATATATCATTCTCATCCTCTTTCCAGCAGCAAATATAGTGCTTGCCTAGTGCTAGCTACTGATCTAGACACTTTATATGTATCACCAGTAACTCTGGTAAACGGTAATCTTCATAACAACCTTATGAGGTGGTGACTATTATCCCATCTTACAGATGAAGAAGCAGAAGCACAGAGAGGTCCCAATGGCTGTCAAGTGGCTGGGATTTGAACCTTAGCAGTCTGATTCCAGAGTAATTATTTTGACAACATGGCGCTGGTGGTAAAGAACCCACCTGCCAATGCAGAAGATGTTAGAGATGTGGGTCTGATCACTGGGTCAAGAAGACCCCTTGGAGGAGGGTGTGGCAACCCACTCCAGTATTCTTGCCTGGAGAATCCCATGGACAGAGAAGCCTGGCAGACTATAGTCCATAAGGTCGTAAAGAGTTGGACACGACTGAAGTGCCTTAGCTCACAGTGTATTTGGTATGTGTATGTGTATGGTGTTCAAACACACACTTAAAAATAAATATGGGCTCAGATGATGAATACTGTTTTCTTGTATGTTTCCTTTTTTTTTTGCTTATGAGATCTTAGATCCCCAACCAAGGATCCAACACACACCTCCTGCAACCGAAGCAGAGTACTAACCACTTGATTTCAACAGAATTCCCTCTTTGAGTCTTTTTTCACTTCACAACACATTCTAGTTTACTACTTAACTTTTTCAAAAGTTTTTTTTTGTTTTAAATGTGGATCGTTTTTTAAGAGTCTTTATTGAATTTGTTGCAATATATATATGGATGTCCTCAGTCATGTTTGACTCTGAGACCCCATGGACTGTAGCCCATCAGGCTCCTCTGTCTGTAGTATTTCCCAGGAAAGAATACTGGAATGGGCTGCCATTCCCTGCTCCAGGGGAACTTCCAGATCCAGGGATCGAACCTACATTTCTTGTGTCACCTGCATAAGCAGATGGGTTCTTACCACTGCACCATCTGGGGAGCCCCTTGTTATAATATTACTTCTGTCTTAAGTTCTGGCTGAGAGGCTTGTGGGACAGGGATTGAACCTGCATCTGCTGCATCAGAAGGCAAAGTCTTAACCACTGGACCATCGTGGAAGCCCTTATTACTTGACTTTTGAGAATGTTTTAAAGATTAAAATGATTCACATTAAATGTATTGGTTACATAAAAAGAGGAAATAGCTGCTAAAGTCAACCAAATTAATTTAGAGATAGCTTTGAGATATTTTCCTATGAGGCTGATGATGGCAGAGGTGAAGAGTAGATAGAAGGTTTGTTCCAAAAGAATTACAAGACATATCTTCTACAGTCTAATTCAGTAGAGAAATGAAAACAAAGTAAAGTCCAGTTGAAGTTCTCTTCCAGTTGAAGAGAAGTGAATTTACACTGAACAGGTAAGAGTTTCAGGTGAGAGATGGGACTGGAGGAGGCCTCAAGAGGTGGGAGAGGCTAAAGAGTTGGCATGTGCTAATTTTCAGTAGACTGAGGACCCAGAAATAGTGTCAGATGAGAAATGGATAAAGAAATCCCCAAAGCCCAAGCCTGCTTAGGTTAGAGAAGAAAAGAATCAGTGAGATACAAAGGTTTACTTTTAATATTTATGGTTGTCATATGGCAAGGGAATTAGATGATCTGTGTTGCTCTAAGGGACAGAAGTAGGGAAAATGTATGCAAGTAGAAGGTGGAAGATTTAAAATCAAAATGGAGAAGAACCTTCCAATATCAACTATAATATAGTATAATAACAGCAAGGGCAAAAAGGATTACTTTTGCAATCATGTTACTCTTGATCCATAGATAGATATGTAAACAGAGACAGGATTACTGGTTACACTGTAGAGGGAGATAAACCAAACTGCATAACAATAAATACTATATCATATTCCCATTTTATATACGTTCTGAATATTCATTGGAAGTCCTGATGCTGACATGCCAATACTTTGGCCACCTGATGTGAAGAACTGACTCACTGGAAAAGACCCTGATGCTGGGAAAGATTGAAGGCAGGAGGAGAAGGGGATGACAGAGGATGTGATGGTTAGATGGCATCACTGACTCAATGGACATGAGTTTGAGCAAACCCTGGGAGATGGTGAAGGACAGGAAAGCCTAGTGTGCCATAGTCCATGGGGTCGCAAAGAGTTGGACATGACTGAATGACTAAACTGATATGTATCACAAGCATGTAAAAATACACCAAACTCAAACACTTGCCTTATATAATCATTTTTCTCATTTTTAATGAACATATATTAAATAAAAATTTAGAACATCATACAATAAATTTTTTTTACATTGAGGAAATCTTAGGAAGGTTAATTACATTTCAGTTTAGTTCAGTCACTCAGTTGTGTCCAACTCTTTGTGATCCCATGGACTGCAGCACACTAGGCCTCCCTGTCCATCACCAACTCCTAAACTCATGTCCATTGAGTCAGTGATGCCATCTAACCAGCTCATCCTCTGTCGTCCCCTTCTCCTTCTGACTTCAATCTTTCCCAGCATCAGGGTCTTTTCAAATGAGTCAGCTCTTTGTACCAGATGGCCAAAGTATAGGAGTTTCAGCTTCAACATCAGTCCTTCCAATGAATGCTCAGGACTGATCTCCTTTAGGATGGACTGGTTAGATCTCTTTGCAGTCCAAGGGACTCTCAAGAGTCTTCTCCAACACCACAATTCAAAAGCATCAATTTTTTGGTGCTCAGCTTTTTTTGTAGTCCAACTTTCACATCCATACATGACTACTGGAAAAACCATAGCTTTCACTAGATGGACCTTTGTTGGTGAAGTAATGTTTCTGATTTTTAATATGCTGTCTAGGTTGGTGATAATTTTTCTTCCAAGGAAAATTCCAATGGATGTTTGCAATTTGACCTCTGGTTCCTCTGCCTTTTCTAAATCCAGCTTGAACATTTGGAAGTTCGTGGTTCATGTATTGCTGAAGCCCAGCTTGGAGAATTTTGAGCATTACTTTACTAGCATGTGAGATGAGTGCAATTGTGTGGTAGTTTGAGCATTCTTTGGCATTGGAATGAAAATTGACCTGTTCCAGTCTTGTGGCCACTGCTGAGTTTTCCAGATTTGCTAGCATATTGAGTGCAGCACTTTCACAGCATCGTCTTTTAGGATTTGAAATAGCTCAACTGGAATTCCATCACCTCCACAGGCTTTGTTCATAGTGATGCTTCCTAAGGCCCACTTGACTTCACATTCCAGGATGTCTGGCTCTAGATGAGTGTGAGTGATCACACCATCGTGATTATCTGGGTCGTGAAGATTTTTTTCTTCAGATACAGATTCAGAAGATACAGTTCTTCTGTGTATTCTTGCCATCTCTTCTTAATATCTTCTGCTTCTGTTAGCTCCACATAATTTCTGTCCTTTATTGAGCCCATCTTTGCATGAAATGTTCCCTTAGTATCTCTAATTTTCTTGAAGAGATCTCTAGTCTTTCCCATTCTATTGTTTTCCTCTATTTCTTTGTACTGATCACTGAGGAAGGCTTTCTTATCTCTCCTTGCTATTCTTTGGAACTCTGCATTCAAATGAGTATATCTTTCCTTTTCTCCTTTGCTTTTCACTTCTCTTCTTTTCACAGCTATTTGTAAGGCTTCCTCAGACAGCCATTTTTCTTTTTTGCATTTCTTTTTCTTGGGGATGTTCTTGGTCCCTGTCACTTACTGAAGTCTTAACTAAATGCCAAGATTTGACTTCATCTCTGACTTAAAGTCTAATCTTTCTTTTTTTTTTCCAGGAAACCACAATCTTACCTTTTATGGAATTAAGAAGGGAAAAAGTAGACAAGATGTGGAGGTAGTAGGCATACAATATGTTGTAGGCACTTAGGAACGTTTCAACAGCAAATAGCAGATTTGGGGAGTATAACAAGAAAGTGATAAAGGAGACAGTTAAGTCAGTTGGAACTGAACTGTGACAAAGTAGGGCTGCTGGTGTCTGAGCAGCCAGGGTATGATCATCCTAGCAAGCTGCAGATGTGAAATCAAGATAGAGTGTGGCCTTCCTCCTTTATTTTAAAGTCCTTATAAGAAACAAAAATGTCCACCAACCAATATTATGCTTATTTGTGTCTTCCCTGATAGTTCAGTTGGTAAAGAATCCACCTGCAATGCAGGAGACCTCATTTCGATTCATGGGTCAGGAAGGCCTGCTGGAGAAGGGATAGGCTACCCACTCCAATATTCTTGGGCTTCCCTTGTGGCTCAGCTGGTAAGACCTGGGTTCGATCCCTGGGTTGGGAACATCTCCTGGAGCAGGGAAAGAACACCCTCTCCAGTATTTTGGCCTGGAGAATTCCATGGACTGTATAGGCCGAGGGGTCGCAAAGAGTCAGACACAACTGAGCAGCTTTCGCTTTGTATCTTTTAAGCTATTTTGTTTTTTAGTAACTTTTTATCCTTTAAAAATATTTATTCTTTTGAAACAAAAGAATACTTTCTCTCTTCTTTTTCGATGTTAATTAGAAGTCATATTTGTTATGTGGGAGTAGACGTGGTCCTGGCTACTTGGGTCCAGAGTGGAATCTAGCTATGTTAGGGTCAGAAGTGGTCTTAGCTGAGCTAGAATCTGATACCACTATTTACATAACAACTGTGGTCTGCCTCCAAGGTAGAGTGAGGTGTTTTACAATCATCAGCTTTATGAGTTGCAGCTATAAAATAATCAATCTTTTAAAGCAAACATACCACAATGCCTACATCCAAAAGCAACTTGTCCTTCAGAGCAGTGACACATATATTGGCATAAAATATTTAAACTCTTCACTGGAAACATCCTTTGGGCCCACTTTCTCTCTTTTTACCTCTCTCTCTCTCTCTCTCTCTTACACACGCACAGTATTTTAAGGTATACTTCATTTTTAACCAAAATGTTTTATCTTGCTTAATAACCAATTTTATGTCCCAGAGGACTGGCTGTGAATGCCTCTGGCTATTAGAAAAATCAAATCCATCATTAAAAGACTATTACCACCAAAGAGGGAAAAGGTAATGTGGTGCTGACTACAGAGACCATATCCAAAGAAAAGCTGCAAAGATATTTGTAAATCGCCAGTCTATGTCTGACGCAGGATACAGCATGCTTGGGGCTGGTGCATGGGGATGACCCACAGAGATGTTATGGGGAGGGAGGGGGGAGGGGGGTTCATGTTTGGGAACACATGTAAGAATTAAAGATTTTAAAATAAAAAAAAAATACTGGTAGTATCCTTAGTATAAGAATATAGCCTTTTTAGATGCTGGCTTAAAACTCAACATTCAAAAAACTAAGATCATGGCATCTAGTCCCATCACTTCATGGCAAATAGATAGGGAAACAATGGAAACAGTGACAGACTTTATTTTTCTGGGCTCCAAAATCACTGCAGATGGTGACTGCTGCCATGAAATTAAAAGATGCTTGCTCCTTGGAAGAAAAGCTATGACCAACCTAGACAGCATATTAAAAAGCAGAGACATTACTTTACCAACAAAGGTCTGTCTAATGAAAGCAATGATTTTTCTAGTAGTCATGTATGGATGTGAGAATTGGACCATAAAGAAGGCTGAGCATTGAAGAATTGATGCTTTTGAACTGTGATATTTGAGAGTCCTTTGGACTGCAAGGAGATCCAACCAGTCCATCCTAAAGGAAATCAGTCCTGAGTATTCACTGGAAGGACTGATGCTGAAGGTGAAGCTCCAATACTTTAGCCACCTGATGCAAAGAGCTGACTCATTAGAAAAGACCCTGAAGCTGAAAAAGATTGAAGGCAGGAAAAGGGAATGACAGAGGATGAAACAGTTGGATGGCATCACCGATGCAATGGACATGAGTTTGAGCAAGTCCTGGGAGATGGTGCAGGACAGGGAAGCCTGGCATGCTGCAGTCCATGGGGTCATGAAAAGTCAGACATGACTGAATGACTGCACAACAACAAAGATGCTATTTTGAAGGATATATTTAAAGGTATAATTATTCAAATATTTATAAAATGAAAACTAATCAAATTCAGTTCATAGTCCAACTTGTTTAGGGCAATTTTCATGGTATCATTTCATTCCTAATCTATGATCACTACCCTCTTGTTGCTTCTTTCATTGAAAACACGATCAATAGTTCCACATCAAGAGGTAAGGAAGATCTAAGGTAAATCTGTGTTGATGAAGATATGAAAAAATAGTCACATTTATACACTCACTGTAGGAAGTGTGTATTGGAAAAACTTTGGAAGGATAAGCTGAGGATATCAAAATTCAAAATGCACTTACTGTTCTATTCAACAATTGTGATTTGAGCCTTATGTTTCTATAGATATGTTCAAAAATATACAGACATATATGCAAATTAAGTTCATTGCAGTATTGGTTGTATTCAGGAAATATTAAGAACAAACCAAATGTCTATCAGTAGGGAAATTGATCAATAAATTATGGTATATCTGAAGAATAGAATAATACACAACAATGGAAATAGTTAAATAGTTTGTATATGCAGATCTATAAGACATATTGTTAAAAAGCCAAGAAAAAACTGTTTATATTTCTCAATTGAGGAAAAACCACATACATGTATGTCTATATTCATGATAAATATCTGGAAATGTACATAAGAAAATGTGAAGGGAATTACTTTGGGGGAATAAAATAAGAGGTCTATTATAGGTGAGAAAATAACTTTTTACTGTATACTCTCTTGTATGTTTAATTTTATTTAATCATGTGCATTATTCTTTTCAAAATAATAAAAACAATTTTAAAAGATGAAATATACACTGGAGGAACGTATTGATGAAGGTACAGTTGAGAACAAGATTTAATCTTCTTTCAAAAGTGGAGAACTAAATTTTGATTCTTGTTTTTGGGTGTACTTTGGTGGAGGGGAAGATGTGAGTTCTGGGAGGTAGTGAAAACAGTGATAAAATCAGAATGTGAAAGAAGTGTCATAGCTTTTTATTTGAAGGTGAAGTGCTGAGCCTAGAATAATGATATTTTGTGTCAAATCTTTCACACTGTCTGATCTCTTCTATTTTAAACACCAAACAAGAAATTCTTATTTTTGGACACTTGACCAATTATTAGCTTTTTGGTACTAAACATTTTCTTTAAAAGTAAGTGTGCCTGGGACTTTGTCACATAGTAAATCTTATGGATGAATTAGTTTCATTAAATTACCTCCCTCTCTTACAGTTGGTTTAGTGGGATATTTCTAAACTAAGATATAATATAAAAAAATTTCTGACTTATAAATTTTATTGGCTCAATACATATTTTGTTATATGGGAAGAACGTCTTGCTTACAAACTTGGTATTGTTTTATAATATGTCATTGTTTACTTCCAGTGTAGTATAATTATTATTATTTTTGTTATTACTATCATTCCTTATGGAGTATCTAGTGTGTTTTAAACCTCGGTTTAAGTGTTTTATCCGAAGCATTTCTAAACCTAATAGCAATTTGGAGGGCATGGTCTAGTCCATTTTATAGATGAGAAAACTGAAGGTCAGAGAGGTTAATTAAAGGAATAAGCAGGAAGTTCGAGTTTTTACTTTCTTCCAGATAACTGGAGGCATAAAGCGATGAATCAGATTCCAGAGTGACAGAGAGCAGCATTCGTTTGGCTCATAGGCTGCAAAGTGTGAAACCTGGGGAGACCTACAGACTCTGCAGGAGAACTGTGTTTGAGAGCTGGGGAGACTGAATGGTCTGCTTGTCATTAGACACAGCTAGAGAGAGGCAGATATATAGCTACTAGACTGGATTGAGAGATTCCATGGAAGGGAGGAAGGGGACCCTGAGAGGTTTTTGGAAGTGCTAAGAGTTACAGCCAACAGGGAGACAGGATAGGATACGATAGGGCAGACCTCTTCAGGATGTAGAGTATGGCTGGTACATTGTCCTTTTTCCTTACTCTTCATTATTCTTTGAATATTATTTTACCTAGGTTAGATGCTAAAGACTTCTTGTTGCTTCATAAGGCTAATTACAAACACTAAAATTTCATTTTTTTACATGTAATTTCTAGAGGATTGTAAGATTTCCAGTGTTCCATGGTTCTCCATATTTCCCTGCCCTCATTGATTTATAATATGATTTGAAATTATTGCCCCTTTTAGAGTTTCAAGAGAGAAACTGTACTCAAGGTACTTGGAAAAGAGCCATCTCTAGGTAACAAAGAGCTACCCTTTCTAGTTTCAAGTTCAGAGATGGAAAACTATGAAATTTTCATAGGTATCATACTGGAGCTGAGCTGACTTTAAAAGTAAACGATTTTCTCTTTCATCTATAATAAATAATGGTGCTTTGAGCAATGCACGTTTACTGGTAACAAATTCCACCAATGGGTGTGGTGAACAGTTGAGCATATGTGGACTGTGCAGCTTCTGCTATTGTCTGCAGCATTTCCTCTTTGTCTCAGAGGGCTCATGCTTTCTCAGGCCAGGGCAGTGGCAGGTCCAGATAAATGTCTGGGTTTTCTTACTCCAAGGCTGAGGTGGTGGGGGTGGTTGGGTGGTGGGGGTGGTTGTGGAGCTGTCTTTCTGGCATGGCTTCCATTGTGGGGAAAGTCTATCTTTAAAAGAAATAGTAAACTGGGGCAACCAGTCTCATCAGTTAAATGATTTCCTTGCTGATATGAGGTGAGGAAAAGATGAATAGCTTTTGGGGAAAGAAACTGTGAGGATATAAGGGAAGAAGAAAAATGAGAAGATAACATTGAAAAAATGAGATAGATGAAGTGCAAAGGTAGATACTTCCCTTTTTCAATTTGGAATGCAGACAGTGACATAATCTTTTCTTTCCAAATCAATGTAGCCCTAGTGTCTGTTCTGCTCTGGGAGCACCAATGATTTTATTGAGCCCCCTAAATAAAGATAGTCAACTTACATAAGTGTTCCAAATCTCTTCTTGCAGTGAGAGGCCTGAAAAGTTATACTATCCAGAGTCAATATTTGTAGTGTGTACCTAAGGGGTGGTGCTCTTGAAGAGCATTAAGGCCTGTCTTGGTCACCTTATGTTATGTTTCTCTGTGAATGTTGTGTCCTGGCACCAGCTTACCTGATTTTTCTTAACAAAACTACAGGCCATCTTTGAGAAATATTCAACCTAAATAATGGAAAAAATACACTCATTTGCAACATTTAATTTATGTATAGCAAAGTCAGCATCCACCACAAAATGCTTTGAATACTAACAATACCTTGTCCTTTGATTCACTCCACTAGGATGATGAAAAATGTGGTTGGGGAATGGTTGGTCGGTTGTTTTAAGTGTGGGTTTGCTTATTCCGGTCATTTGGAATTTGATTCACCTGCTGAATTGTGTCAGTGTCAAGAGTGCTTGCTGGGTCATATCTTGCACTGGCCAGGTTTTAGGGGTCACTTTCTTGAATCAATGCTGATTTTTCCATGTAGCATTCTGTCTCCTTTGACAATTGTTCCAAATGTATCTTCTCAAATATAGACTCTTCAGCTGTACTCCAATGTATTGTGCAGGTTATTTCTTATCTTAGCTTTGAATTGTCTAGATAAGTGATATGCTGGAGGTGAGATTCCTGTTATTCAAAGGTGATTTGCAAACTGGATCAATGTGCATGCACAGGTTGACTGTGACTGGGTCTGTATTGGGAAGGGCTTTGGAAATACCTGTGGCTTTTGATGGAAGAAAGTTTCCTACTGAGAATCACCTAATCTTAAATCCCTTTAGTCTGTTCTGAGTCACCTCCCAGAGTGCTCAGCCTTACTGAATACTGTCCTTCTACTACTTTGTAAAGATTTTGCCATTTTTAAAGCCATATAAATGTGTAATCTCTCTCTTAAACACACAAACACACAATGATGAATGATGAACGACCAGTGGAAATTCATGAAGAAATAAATTATTATTATTTTTTTTTTGGTAAAAAGTCTTTTCCTTTATTGTCAATGTCTGATATTTGGCATTCAAAACTCCTCATATGTGTGCAGTTAGCTTCAGAACCTTCCTTGGCTTTTATTTATTTTTATTTTTACTTTATTTTACTTTACAATACTGTATTGGTTTTGCCATACATTGACATGAATCCACCACGGGTGTACATGAGTTCCCAATCCTGAACCCCCCTCCCACCTCCCACCCCATATCATCTCTCTGGATCATCCCCATGCACCAGCCCCAAGCATCCTGTGTCCTGTACCGAACATAGACTGGCGATTCATTTCTTACATGATAGTATACATGTTTCAATGCCATTCTCTCAAATCATCCCACACTCACCTTCTTCCACAGAATCCAAGAGTCTGTTCTTTATGTCTGTGTCTCTTTTGCTGTCGTGTGTATAGGATCATCTTTACCATCTTTCTAAATTCCATATATATATGACTTAATATACTGTATTGGTGTTTTACTTTCTGACTTACTTTACTCTGTATAATAGGCTCCAGTTTCAGCCACCTCATTAGAACTGACTCAAATATTCTTGTTAATAGCTGAGTAATCTTCATGCTTACTCCTTGGAAAGAAAATTATGACCAACCTAGATGGCATATTCAAAAGCAGAGACATTACTTTGCCAACAAAGATCCATCTAGTCAGGGCTATGGTTTTTCCAGTAGTCACGTATGGATGTGAGAGTTGGACTGTGAAGAAAGCTGAGAGCCAAAGAATTGATGGTTTTGAACTGTGGTGTTGGAGAAGACTCTTGAGAGTCCCTTGGACTGCAAGGAGATCCAACCAGTCCATTCTGAAGGAGATCAATCCTGGGTTTTCTTTGGAAGGAATGATGCTAATGCTGACTCCAGTACTTTGGCCACCTCATGTGAAGAGTTGACTCATTGGAAAAGACTGTGATGCTGGGAGGGATTGGGGGCAGGAGGAGAAGGGGACGACAGAGGATGAGATGGCTAGATGGCATCACCGACTCGATGGATGTGAGTTTGAGTGAATTCCGGGAACTGGTGATGGACAGGGGGGCCTGGTGTGCTGCAGTTCATGGGGTTGCAAAGAATTGGACATGACTGAGCGACTGAAATGAACTGAACTGAACTGAATATTCCATTGTGTATATGTACAACAGCTTACTTATCGATTCAGTTGCCAAAGGACATCTAGGTTGTTTCCATGTCCTAGCTATTGTAAACAGTGCTGTGATGAACATTGGGGTACACATGTCTCTTTCATTTCTGGTTTCCTCAGTGTGTATGCCCAGCAGTGGGATTGCTGGGTTGTATGGTAGTTCTTTTTTTTTTTAAATCTAAGTTTTATTTATTTATTTATTTTACTTTACAATATTGTATTGGTTTTGCCATACATTGACATGAATCCACCATGTGTGTACATGTGTTCCCCATCCTGAACCCCCTTCCCACCTCCCTCCCCATCTCATTCCTCTGGGTCATCCCAGTGCACCGGCCCTGAACACCCTGTCTCGTGCATCAAACCTGGACTGGTGATTCGTTTCACATATGGTAATATACAATCTTCAATGCCATTCTCCCAAATCATTCCACCCTCACCCTCTCCCACAGAGTCCAAAAGACTATACATCTATACATCTGTGTCTCTTTTGCTGTCTCACATACGGGTTATCATTACCATCTTTCTAAATTCCATATATATGTGTTAGTATACTGTATTGGTGTTTTTCTTTCTAACTTACTTCACTCTATATAATAGGCTCCAGTTTCATCCATCTCATTAGAACTGATTCAAATGTATTCTTTTTAATGGCTGAGTAATACTCCATCGTGTATATGTACCACAGTTTTCTTATTCATTCAACTGCCAATGGACATCTAGGTTGCTTTCATGTCCTAGCTATTGTAAACAGTGCTGTGATGAACATTGGGGTACACGTGTCTCTTTCACTTCTGTTTTCCTTGGTATGTATGCCCAGCAGTGGGATTGCTGGGTTGTATGGCAGTTCTATTTCCAGTTTCTTAAGGAGTCTTCACACTGTTCTCCATAGTGGCTGTACTAGTTTGCATTCCCACCAACAGTGTAAGAGGGTTCCCTATTCTCCACACCCTCTCTAGCATTTACTGTTTGTAGACTTTTGGATAGCAGCCATTCTGATCAGTGTGAGATGGTACCTCATTGTGGTTTTGATTTGCATTTCTCTGATAATGAGTGATGTTGAGCATCTTTTCATGTATTTGTTAGCCATCTGTATGTCTTCTTTGGAGAAATGTCTGTTTTGCTCTTTGGGACATTTTTTGACTGGGTCATTAATTTTTCTCATATTGAGCTGCATGAGCTGCTTGTATATTTTTGAGATTAATTATTTGTCAGTTGCTTCACTTGCTATTATTTTCTCCCATTCTAAAGGCTGTCTTTTCACCTTGTTTGTAGTTTCCTTCATTGTGCAAAAGCTTTTAAGTTTAATTAGTTCCCATTTATTTATTTTTGCTTCTATTTCAATTACTCTGGAAGGTGGGTCTTGCTGTGATTTATGTCGGAGAGTGTTTTGCCTATGTTTTCCTCTAGGAGATTTTTAGTTTCTGGTCTTGCATTTAGATCCTTAATCCATTTTGAGTTTATTTTTGTGTATGGTGTTAGAAAGTGTTCTAGTTTCATTCTTTTACAGATGGTTGACCAGCTTTCCCAGCACCACTTGTTAAAGAGATTGTCTTTTCTCCATTGTATATTTTTGCATCCTTTCTCAAAGATAAGGTGTCCGTAGGTGTGTGGATTTATCTCTGGGCTTTCTATTTTGTTCCATTGATCTATATTTCTGTCTTTGTGCCAGTACCTACTGTTTTGATGACTGTGTAGTAGAGTCTGGAGTCAGGAAGGTTGATTCCTCCAGTTCCATTCTTCTTTCTCAATATTGCTCTGGCTATTCAAATTTCTTTGTATTTCCATACAAACTGTGAAATTATTTGTTCTAGTTCTGTGAAAAACACTATTGGTAGTTTGATAGGGATTGCATGGAATCTATAGATTGCTTTGAGTCAGGTCAGTTCAGTTCAGTCACTCAGTTGTGTCCGACTCTTTGCGACCCCATGGACTGCATGCCAGGGCTCCTGTCTATCACCAACTCCTGGAGTTTACCCAAACTCATGTCCATTGAGTCAGTGATGCCATCCAACCATCTCATCCTCTGTCGTCCCCTTCTCCTCCTGCCTTCAATCTTTCCCAGCATTAGGGTCTTTTCAAATGAGTTAGCTCTTCGCATCAGGTGGCCAAAATATTGGACTCTCAGCTTCAACATCAGGCCTTCCACTGAACACTCAGGACTGATCTCCTTTAAGATGGACTGGTTGGATCTCCTTGCAGTCCAAGGGACTCTCAAGAGACTTCTCCATCATCACAGTTCAAAAGCATCAGTTCTTCAGCACTCAGCTTTCTTTATAGTCAAACTCTCACATCCATACAAGATTACTGGAAAAATCATAGCTTTGACTAGACAGACCTTTGTTGGCAAAGTGATGTCTCTGCTTTTCAATATGCTGTCTGGGTTGGTCATAACTTTTCTTCCAAGGAAAAAGCGTCTTTTAATGTCATGGCTGCAATCACCATCTGCAGTGATTTGGGAGCCCCCCAAAATAAAGTCATCCACTGTTTCCACTCTTTCCCCATCTATTTGCCATGAACTGATGGGACCAGATGCCATGATCTTCGTTTTCTGAATGTTGAGTTTTAAGCCAACTTTTTCACTCTCCTCTTTTACTTTCATCAAGAGGCTCTTTACTTTTTCACTTTCTGCCATAAGCGTGGTGGCATCTGCATATCTGAGGTTATTGATATTTCTCCCGGCAATCTTGCTTCCAGCTTGTGCTTCATCCACCCTGGAGTTTCTCATGATGTACTCTGCATAGAAGTTAAATAAGCAGGGTGACAATATACAGCCTTGACATACTCCTTTTCCTATTTGAAACCAGTCTGTTGTTCCATACCAAGTTCTAACTGTTGCTTTCTGACCTGCATACAGATTTCTCAAGAGGCAGGTCAGGTGGTCTGGTATTCCCATCTCTTTCAGCATTTCCCACAGTTTATTGTGATCCACACAGTCAAAGGCTTTGGCATAGTCAATAAAGCAGAAATAGATGTTTTTCTGGAACTCTCTTGCTTTTTCCATGATCCAGCGGATGTTGGTAATTTGATCTCTGGTTCCTCTGCTTTTTCTAAAACCAGCTTGTATATCTGGAAATTCATGGTTCACGTATTGCTGAAGCCTGGCTTGAACAGAATTTTGAGCGTTACTTTACTAGCATGTGAGATGAGTGCAGTTGTGTAGTAGTTTGAGTATTCTTTGGCATTGGAATGAAAACTGACCTTTTCCAGTCTGTGGCCACTGCTGAGTTTTCCAAATTTTCTGGCATATTGAGTGCAGTACTTCCACAGCATCATCTTTTAGGATTTGAAATAGCTCAACTGGAATTCCATCACCTCCACTAGCTTTGTTCATAATGATGCTCCCTAAGGCCCACTTGACTTCACATTCCAGGATGTCTGGCTCTCAGTGAGTGATCACAACATTGTGATTATCTGGGTTGTGAAGATCTTTTTTGTACAGTTCTTCTGGTTATTCTTGCCACCTCTTCTTAATATCTTCTGATTCTGTTAGTTCCCTACCATTTCTGTCCTTTATCGAGCCCATCTTTGTGTGAAATGTTCCCTTGGTATCTCTAATTTTCTTGAAGAGATCTCTAGTCTTTCCCATCCTATTAGTTTCGTCTATTTCTTTGCACTGATCACTGAGGAAGGCTTTCTTATTTCCCGTTGCTATTCTTTGGAACTCTGCATTCAAATGGGTATATCTTTCCTTTTCTCCTTTGCTTTTTGCTTCTCTTCTTTTCACAGCTATTTGTAAGGCCTCCTCAGACAGCCATTTTGCTTTTTTGTATTTCTTTTCCATGGGCATGGTCTTGATCCCAGTCTCCTGTGCAATGGCATGAACCTCTGTCCATAGTTCATCAGGCACTCTGTCTATCACATCTAGTCCCTTAAACCTATTTCTCACTTCCACTGTATAATCATAAGGGATTTGATTTAGGTCATACCTGAATGGTCTAGTGGTCTTCCCCGCTTTCTTCAGTTTAAGTCTGAATTTGGCAATAAGGAGATCATGATCTGAGCCACAGTCAGCTCCTAGTCTTGTTTTTGTTGACTGTATAGAGCTTCTCCATCTTTGGCTGCAAAGAATAGAATCAATCTGATTTCGGTGTTGACCATCTGGTGATGTCCATGTATAGAACCTTCTCTTGTGTTGTTGGAAGAAGGTGTTTGGTATGACTAGTGCATTCTCTTGGCAAGACACAATTAGCCTTGCCCTGCTTCATTCTGTACTCCAAGGCCAAATTTGCCTGTTACCCCAGGTGTTTCTTGACTTCCTACTTTTACATTCCAGTCCTCTATAATGAAAAGGACATCTTTTTTGGGGATTAGTTCTAAAAGGTCTTGTAGGTCTTCATAGAACCATTCAACTTCTGCCTCTTAAGTGTTACTGGTTGGGGCATAGACTTGGATTACTGTGATATTGAATGGTTTGCCTTGGAAATGAACAGAGATCATTCTGTCATTTTTGAGATTGCATCCATGTACTGCATTTCAGACTCTTTTGTTGACTATGATGGCTACTCCATTTCTTCTAAGGGATTCTTGCCCACAGTAGTAGATATAATGGTCATCTGAGTTTAATTCACCCATTCCAGTCCATTTTAATTTGCTGATTCCTAAAATGTCAAGGTTCACTCTTGCCATCTCCTGTTTGACCACTTCCAATTTGCTTTGATTCATGGACCTAACATTCCATATTCCTATGCAATATTGCTCGTACAGCATTGGAACTTGCTTCTATCACCAGTCATATCCACAGCTGGGTGTTGTTTTTGCTTTGGGTCCCTCTCTTCATTCTTTCTGGAGTTATTCTCCTTTGATCTCCAGTAGCATATTGGGCACTTACCTGGAGAGTTCATCTTTCAGTGTCCCATCTTTTGGCTTTTCATACTGTTCATGAGTATGTTGCTTTGGGTAGTATACTCATTTTCACTATATCGATTCTTCCAATCCATGAACATGGTATATTTCTCCATTTATTTGTGTCATCTCTGATTTTTTTCATCAGTGTTTTATAGTTTTCTATATATAGGTCTTTTGTTTCTTTAGGTAGATTCATTCCTAAATATTTTATTCTTTTCATTGCAATGGTGAATGGGATTGTTTCCTTAATTTCTCTTTCTGTTTTCTCATTGTTAGTGTATAGAAATGCAAGGGATTTCTGTGTATTAATTTTATATCCTTCAACTTTGCTATATTCATTGATTAGCTCTAGTAATTTTCTGGTGGTGTCTTTAGAGTTTTCTATGTAGAATATCATTTCATCTGCAAACAGTGAGAGTTTTACATCTTCTTTTCCAGTCTGGATTCCTTTTATTTCTTTTTCTTCTCTGATTGTTGTGGCTAAATCTTCCAGAACTATGCTGAATAGTAGTGGTGAGAGTGAGCACCCTTGTCTTGTTCCTGACTTTACTGGAAATGCTTTCAATTTTTCACCATTGAGGATAATGTTTGCTGTGCATTTATCATATATGGCATTTATTATGTCGAGGTATGTTCCTTCTCTACCTGCTTTCTGGGGAGTTTTTATCATAAATGTGTGTTGAATTTTGTCAAAGGCTTTCTCTACATCTATTGAGATAATCATATGGTTTTTATCTTTCAATTTGTTAACATGGTGTATCACATTGACTGATTTGCAAATATTGAAGAATTCTTGCATTCCTGTGATAAAGCCCACTTGATCATGATGTATGATCTTTTTAATATGTTGTTGAATTCTGTTTGCTAGAATTTTGTTCAGGAGTTTTGCATCTATGTTCATCAGTGATATTGGCCTGTAGTTTTCTTTTCTTGTGGCATCTTTGTCTGATTTGGTATTAGGGTGATGGTGGCCTCACAGTCTTGAATATTCACTGGAAGTGCTGATGTTGCAGCTGAAACTCTGATACTCTGGCCGCCTGGTGCAAAGAACTGACTCATTTGAAAAAACCCTGATGCTGGCAAAGACTGAAGGTGGGAGAAGGGGATGACAGAGGATGAGATGGTTGGATGGCATCACTGACTCAATGGACATGAGTCTGAGTAAACTCTGGGAGTTGGTGATGGACAGGGAGGCCTGGTGTGCTGCAGTCCATGGGGTCACAAAGAGTCAGACACGACTGAATGACTGAACTGATAGAATGAGTTTTGGAGTTTACCCTCCTCTGCAATTTTTTGGAACATTTGTGTAAGATAGGTGTTAGCTTTTCTCTAAATTTTTGGTAGAATTCACCTGTGCAGCCATCTGGTCCTGCGCTTTTGTTTGTTGGAAGATTTTTGATTACAGTTTTGATTTCCATGTTTGTGATGGGTTAAATATAGTCATATCTTATCTTAGATACAAGGCAACTTAGGTTCTTAAATGTGAAGTAACTTGCCAATACTATACAAAGGTGCAGAACCAGGTTGGGGCCTGCTATGTCTGACACCTGGGAGCTCATACTCTTAATTAGTCTCTGTGCTGGACTTCAGTTAATGTGAAACTGTTCAGTGATTGCATTAAATTCGTGATGCTGCTTTCATCATAGTAAAAGCAATAATAATCACACAACACACACAGCATGACAATTTGCAGTGGCTTCTGGCCAAAGTCACTGATTCAGAGTCAGAACCTCACATTCATATTGTGTTTTTTACTTCATCAACCCCAAATAAGTGAAGTTTCAATATCTGAGGAAAACCAAAGTGATCTTTATTTAACATATAACATAGAAAATTCTTAATTTCATATATTTCAGTCAGTCTCTGTGCCCATTATACTTTATGCTTTAGAAAGTGGAGAATTTAAAAATCCTTTTGAGAATTTCTCCACGGATAAGAGATGATTAGGTATTCCTTTCCAAGGCAGCAGCTTCTTAGTGAGAAAGCGGAGATGAGAATTCAGGTCCTTAACAGAGAGCTCATTGTCCTTTCTAAACACCAAAGAATCTTGTGAAGAATCTGTCTAAAGATATGTGTTCCTCATCTATTAATAGCCCTTCTATTACTAATGTTCAGTGACTGGATATGCTTGGCTCTTGCTGCTATTTTGGAGAACTGAAAATATTTTCAAAGTTATATCCAGAAAGTGTTTCTCTTCAGTGTTTCTCAAATATGTTATGTGGTAAGCAACTGAAACCGTGGCAGGCAGGAAGGAAATAAACATGAAGAATCTATTATTTGCCAGATGTATCAGAATGTCCTTTACATATAATCACTTTGTGAGGCTGATATTAACTCCACTTTACAAGGGATAAAAAGTCTGAGAAATTAGTCATTTCCTGTAAATTATATGGACAGAAGGATTTGAATCTAGCCTGTCTACCACCAAAGTCTTCACACTTTTCTTTACCTGGCCTCCATCTTGGTTGAAAATTAAATATACAGCTTTTCATGTCTGGATCACCTCAACAAAACAATTGGGTACTCTCTCACTGAAGTAGCTTGCACTAAAAATAAATACCCTTCTTCCTCCCATGAGCTTCCCAAGGTTTAAGAAAGGAACTCAGGATCTCTGCTAAACCTGAGTGTTTCCTAGAGTAATCTGAACTCAGAGGCTCTTGTTCAGATAACTTTTTCCCCCTTTCTGAGACTGTCCCACTGATCTCTTATAAAATTTTGAAGTTTTATGTGATGGAGATTTTCAAGCATACACTAAAGTAGAGGAAATAACATTGTGAAAAACCTGGGTATGTTGACCTGGCTCCAATATTATCTGCCCTGATTTTATGCTCTGTATAATACTGCCATAAATTATGGTGTGTCTGTCTCTGGTGGTTAGCCTCGGGTTCTTACCCCAGTACAGGATGAATATTTTTCCTTCCAATACCAAGTCTTAATGGTGACTAGCACCAACATTTTATAAAGCACAATATGTGAGATAACAATAACTCAGCTATCAGAATAAGATACAGTAACAATGTAAATATTTCACCTTGAAAAGAAAGCAAAGTCAGAGAAGTGTGTAAAGACTAAAAATTAGGAACATGGAAACAAAAGATCATTTGGAGTCATTCTGTTCCCATGAGTGTATGTATATCGGTTTCATCAAAGGTTGGGAAGGACAGTAAAAGGGCACAATGATCAGGTTAAGACCACTGATTACCTGAGAGACATAATTATCTTTGGTTACACGGAGTGTCTGTCTGCATTGGGTACTATAGCTTCTCTGCCCTGAGAGAAATAGAGACTCAGGAAAGAAATTTGTTACATTATTTTTCAATTATCCACCAAAATGCTTGGGAACATTGGACTATGAAAGATAGAAGATAATAAAAAGCATTTGTATTTGACTTTGGAATGTACTGCTGTACTTACAATTGTCTAGGGGGTGTGTCTATCTGGCAAGTCCCTTCACAGAACAGGAGGCCATTCTGTTACAGCTAGGGCCTGTTGGAGCTGTTTTCTTGTTTCCTTTAGCTACATGTCTCTCTTTGACTCTCTCTGTCCTATTTCTGTCTGTCTGTCACTCTCGTGTTACCTTAGTGACAGGGTTTTAAAAGGTCCTAGTCCTACAAACATAGCTTTCAAATATTAATATTAATAAAGTTTCAACTAAATAAATGAGATTTGGTGAGTTAAGCTTGCATTTTCCAAGTCAAGTCTGTCTTCACACAATTACTAGGGGATGACAACCCACTCCAGTATTCTTGCTTGGAGAATTCCATGGACAAAGGAGCCTGGTGGGCTACAGTCCATGGGGTCGCAACCAGTCAGACATGACTGAGTGACTAACACACTTTAGACACCATGACCATCCCGGACCATTTTCTATGTCCACAGGGGTTCCGGTTCTATCAACAGTATCCCTCCAGATTTGGTTCTCACACGATAGTAAGTGTATTCCCCCCACTGTTTCATCTGCTGACCTCTTCCACCCTGGTACTGGGACAGTTTTTCTCCTGATATTGCCCTCATAACAAATTCTGGTAAATGAAGATAAGGTTTTCTCTAAGAAAATTGTCCTATGTTTGCTAATGATCTCAATCTTGAATCCCATAAATGGCTAGTGCACAATTGTAAATTAAATAAAGTGAACCAAAAGGTAAAAGTCTTTAACTTGGATGGGAAAGACTTCCTGCAAGGACCTGTCAGAGAACAGTTAATGCAGCAGCTGGGGCTACTGTCGAAAGAAAACACTCTGAGCACATTGTCATGAATTTGCCAGCAAAGGCTATTGAGTTTCTCAGCGCTTTCAAAGCACTCTTTAGATGGACAGCCATGTGACAGTGAACTCTTTCCCATTGGGCACTATCACAACTTTACCAAAGATGCTAATCCATCTAAGGATGTTCAGCAACCAGGTGGAACTGTGTTAGGCATCTCCGTGGAGGCTTGTAGTTCAGTTCACCTAGTAAGAAAAGTGGCCCCTAACAAGGAAATGTTATGCATCTCTTTTTGGATTCCTGCTGCTATACTTTACAAGAACCAGACTGTAAATTGAAACAGTCATGAAGATCCACCTCTTAAATGCCAGAGGACAGATAAAGAATTTTAAGAAGAAAAAACACAAATTTCTTCAGTCACTTAATTGGAAATATTGTCTCTATTTCCTCACTAGACTTTGTGAAAGTAAACTATCGTTTGTATGATTTCTAATATTTTAGCATTCTGTTACTTTGAACCCTTTTATTTTACCCTAGCTGGCTTCCCTGGTGGCTCAGATGGTAAAGAATCTGCCTGCAATGCAGGAAACCTAAGGTTGATCCCTGCATCATGGAGATCCTCTGGTGAAGGGAATGGACACCCACTCTAGTATTCTTGCCTGGAGAATCCCATGGGAAGAGGTGCCTGGCAGGCTACAGTCCATAGGGTTGCAAAGAGTCAGACATGACTGAGCCACTAACACACTAAGAACAATAGCCTGGGGCTTTCCAGGTGGCTCAGTGGTAAAGAATCTGCCTGCCAATGCAGGAGATGCAGGTTCAAGCCCTGCCTTAGGAATATCCCCTAAAGAAGGAAATGGCAACCCACTCCAGTATTCTTACCTGGGAAACCCCATGGACAGAGGAGTCTAGCAGGCTATAGTCCATGGGCTAGCAAAGAATTGGACACAACTTAGTGACTAAATAACAGCAGCAAGAACAATTGCCTAGTACATTGCTTGAGTGAGTGAGTGAAGTCGCTTAGTTGTGTCCAACTCTTTGTGACCCCATGGACTGTAGCCTACCAGGCTCCTCTGTTCATGGGATTTTCCAGGCAATAGTCCTGGAGTGGATTGCCATTTCCTTCTCCAGGGGATCTTCCCAACCCAGGGATCGAACCCGGGTCTCCCACATTGTAGACAGATGCTTTACTGTCTGAGCCACTAGGGAAGTCACAGTGCATTGCATAGGTGTCTATATTTATGCACTCCAAGCTGGAAGGAAAACAACTTGTCTTAACTTGCTTGTAAATTCAAAAATCTTACCCCAAACAAATCAGTCCTGTATTTCACTTGTGTAGACCTGGCATGCTTTTATCTGAGGACTCAATCTATTAAAAAAGCAAAGCACAAGACTTACACATACAGTGATTTCCCCACCCCAAATCAACTGGTGCTGTTCTCATTTCAGTGCTTCTATTCCTTCGCCAATAAGTGTATGCAATCTGTGGGAGCATTTGTTCAGATTTCAGTTCAAGCAATGCAGTCACCATACTTACAGGATGATACAAAACAATGTGAATTACTTTGCCTTTGCACTGAAGAGAATTGCCTTTGTGTTGGTGAAATAATAAAAAAGACAACAATAATTACCAGTATTGATTTGTTTTCTACCAGCACTGTACTGAATGTTTGCTTTATTTACTTTCATTACCTTATTTTATCTTCACAGTATGCCCATTAGGTGTTAATAAATTGTTATAATCTTTACTTTATAGGTAGGGGCATTGAGGCTTACTGGGATCAGTTAACTTGATTCCCAGTAGTTAGGGCAGAGCTGGAATTTGAGTATAGGCAGAATAGCTCCAGAGCTCAAATCTTACACATACCCACAGAACAACTTTGAAAGTAAGGTGCTCAATCACTCAGTCATGTCTAACTCTTTGCCACCCCATGGACTATAGTCCGCCAGGCTCCTCTGTCCAAGGACATTTTCAGACAAGAATACTGGGGTAGTTTACCATTTCCTCCTCCAGGGGATCTTCCTGACCCAGAAACTGAACCTGAGTCTCCTGCAACTCCTGCATTGGCAGGTGGATTCTTTACCACTGAGCAACCTGGGAAACCTCTGAGTGTAGATCCAAGGCAAAACATCTTTGAGTAGAGGAGCAGCATGTGAGAGTGAAGCTGTAGTGCTTATGTGACATAGACATAAATAAGGTTGATTGGGGTTAATCAGAATGGGCTCAGTGTGCAAGATCAGCGAAGAAGGTAAAGGTCATGGGAAATTAGTGGTGGAGAGGAGAGGAAGGGTAGTTAGGGGTAAGTTAGATAAAGGTGGAGGGCCTTCAAGGTCTAAGAAAGAAGGTGGGGACAAGAGATGACAATAGAAACATCTCTAGGCTACTAGTCAGTTTAAGAGAAATAGTGGTCTATTGCTTTACTTTTTAGTAGTAACATTCATACCATATTGACTTGTGAGAATCTATATGAAACATATAATCTATGTAATATACTGTTTATGTTCCACCTCTGTGATAGGTTGGAGCTGGGTTCTAACTTTCTTTTTTGTTTTTTAAAAGATTTTTTAATTTACTTTTGGGCTGTGCTAGGTCCTCACTGCTGTGCACAGGCTTTCTCCAGGTGCAAATAGTGGGGACTGCTCTTCGTTGTGGTGGCTTCTCATTGTGGTGGCTTCTTTTGTCACCTAGTGGAGCATGGACCCTAGAGTGCCTGGGCTTCAGTAGTTGCATCACATGGGCTCAGTAGCAGCTTGCAGGCTCTAGAGAACTGGCTCAGTAGTTGAGGTGCATGGTCTTAGCTGCTGTCAGATGGGATCTTCCCAGACCAGAGGTCGAACCCATGCTCCTGCAATGGACCACCAGAGGAGTTCTGGATCTAAATTTCTTTCCTGATGTTCTGATCTGAGAAGTTTTCTTCCTATTATACTTTTCTTCTAAACACCTGAAACTTACTGAAGAAAGTGAAACATTCCTATGTTTTTGACTTTGATGACTAATATTAATTGCCATTCTAAAAACTGACAACTTTTCCTTTTTTCAAAGTCTTGTTTGAAAGCACATTAGGCATGTGTATAAAGATAATAACCACGAAAGTATGAATGTGTCCTCTATAGTTAGTCCTATGATATTTTACCATTTAACATGTACTTGACCTTCAATAAAGGGGTTTATCTGTTATGGTTTTATTAGAGTAGACAACTTATCTTTTGTTTCAGGTACATTTTTCCTTGGTGCCAGGGTAATTGATACTAAGGCAAAATGTTAATACTTAAAAAAAGTCCAAGTAGGAAAGAATAATCTTTGCAAGTAGGAAATGTGGTATATAATTATATTTAGAGTTGAATCATATTTTAAAATATATTCCATAATATAAACCTAGCACATTAAAAAATCACTTTACCAAACTCTTTAATAATAGCTGCTTGCCCTTAAAATCTTGGACTATACCACAGAGGACAGATTATTATGCTTTTAATTGTAGAGCCTTCTGATCATATGAATTCTTTTCATGTTTCATTGTAGTCCTATAAAACATTATACTTCAAAGGAAAAATGCTATGAATTTATAGTGCTTTTAGAATTCTAAAATCTGTTTCCTATTTCGTTGATTAAGACAGAAGAGCATTGATTGTGAATAAAGAACATGCTACGTTGAAAAGAAAATTAAGAATTCTGATGTTTCTCTGCCAGATAGCACAAAAACTAAGAACACCACAGGAATTTTTCAACATTATTAACCTCCTGACAATGTGTGGGTCGTATAAAGGACAAATGAATGTTTTGGAGGGACTGAGAATGCCAATTTTAACAGACTGTCCAATGACTGTAGATAAATATTTGTGTTCCTGGGGATTATTTGATTTTTATCAAAGCAAATTGAATTGGAAACATGGCATGTATTAAGTCATTGGTACTTATTGTCTAATTCTTTTTCCCATAGAAGTTTCTATGCACTGAAAGAGCACTAAGTCATCAGTTAGACATACCATGTAATGATCCTTATCATATCCAGACAAAATAAAATCCTTTTAAGAAGCTACTTCACAAGACAACTGCATAGCTTTCCTCACAGGAACTTGTTAAACAAATAATGATTATTAAAGCTATTGGGTCAATCGCTTACACCAGTTTAACAAGAACAATTCCAAGATGTCTAGCCTATTCCACATTCCATGTGACTAACTATGGTATCCAGAGCTTGGAAAATATCCAGGCAACTCACAGTAGCTTTTCTTAAATGCTTTGTAGACACTGGATTTTAAGGAAAGTAGTAAAATTAGGTTTACAGAGGAGAGTCTTCAAGGCATACCTACTGTCAATGCTATAAATGGTCTCAACTGTATCAAAAAGTTGTTTTAAAGCACCCAAAGCTGAAAATGTTACAGATTTAGCTCGTATCTATATCAGAGTTGGCAAGTGCATAAACCCTAATTGCTGATGTGGAGGTTTATTGTATCCAGTGAGATGAGTACATGGGAGTTTTGCACAAGCCTCTAATAGAGAGGGTACTGTGAGCTGGAATGCCTAGCTTTTAAAAATGTGCCACATTAACCCTTTGCTTATTTTTACAGTCATGCCACGAGCAGGGTAGAAACAGAAGAAGGAAGATTTAGAGTTGAAAGACAACAGATGAGAAAGACAGGAAATCAGTCCTTGTCTAAGGAGGATTTGGGAAGCTTTGGGGTCGTTCTGTATTTGTACTCTAAAACAGTAGGAACAGCAGTTATTATAATAACGTGAGAGGTCAAGCTCAGAAATAGTAAGTGAGAAGACCAATTGATTGTTCTTGAAAACAGAATCTGGAACACAAAACTCTGAAGCTAAGTTAAATGCCCAAGATAAGAGACTTCAGAATACTGTGTCAGTGTTCTAAATCCAGGCAAAAAAATCTGGGTCACAGAACCACAGGCCTAGGACACCAGCACTAATAGGCAACACAGTCAAGTGTTTCTACATTTCCTGCTTAGAGTCCAAACTTATGAAGATTTTGAAAGATCTGAGCCCAGAGTTTTCTTTTTTCATTTAATTCATATTTATTAGACACTTATTACATATTAGGCACTGTATGAGCAGCAGAGACTATTACTGAACTAGGCGGACATGCTATCTCTTT
Organism: Budorcas taxicolor; assembly: GCF_023091745.1. NCBI lineage: Eukaryota > Metazoa > Chordata > Mammalia > Artiodactyla > Bovidae > Budorcas > Budorcas taxicolor. The sequence goes on along the minus strand of NC_068917.1, from coordinate 25,127,471 downwards.
TTAAAGGAGACACCCAATAAATCAGGAAATGTAGAAATGGACAAATGACTCTAGAAGAAAATAAGGGGCATGATAAGTTTGAGAATGGAAGGAAGTTGTTTTAGATAGGATGGCCAGAGAAAACATCTCCAAAAAGTAGTATTGGAGAGTGAGAGCGAAGTTTGAGAATGAGCCAACTTCTGAGGAACTGGAAGAACCTAGTGGAATGTCCTGGAGGCTAAAAATTAAGAGGTCTCGGCATACTGAAGGAACCAAAAGAGGTGGGTTTGGAGGATAGTGAGCACAGGAGAGATGGTGTGAGATGAAGGGATAGAAAAGTTGACAAGAGCTAGCCCATATGGTTAGAAGAGAAAAGCTTTTTGCTAGAATAAGGCATGTGCCAAGTAGTCTAAGAACTAACTTGAGATAATATGCTATTTTTATAAACTAAAAGATAGATCATGAGGGGTTGAATATTCCGCCTAAGCAGCCCATACATTATGAAGAGTTTAATAAGGAACTTTCTAAACGCAGAGAAGCTATACGGGGCAGACCGTTGGTACTGGATCGTGGTGTTCAAGTGAGTTTCTGAAGAGCCTGGGGTTAAAAATCAACTTCAGGGCAAAACACTGCCATCCAAAAGAGTGGTGGTGGAAGCCAGAGGTTTTTTCCTTTGGATGATGAAACTGTTCTACAAAAGACAGTAGGGCAGGATGGTGAGTCACTCAGCGTGGGCTGGTGTGAGGCAGAGCATTATGTGGCTAAACCTGAAAGGCATATGAATAGGGGGACAAAGGAAGGACAGAAAATCTGCTCTTCATGCTTCTGCCGTTTACTGGGAAAACACGCTCTAAAAGTAGCTGCTGGTGTCAGAATGAAGAGACGTGTGAAGCCAACCTGACCCTAATCTGACTGTAAGCAAGCCTTGGAGATCCCCAGAGAACCTGCCGACTTGTGAGCAAGTAAAATGCTTTCTAATGTAGGTCACTGAGATTTGTGGTGGGTGTCACCCAGCACTATCACAGTGGGAACTTCATTAATAACAGGTTGATGGTCCAGCCAGAGGAAAACACACATTGTCTGTAATCCAGTAATCCATAGCAATCTAGTGTTCCTAGTAAATTAGCCTGCTATTCATCCGTGCATTCATCACAAATTCATCATGTATTTAATACGGAAAACAGAACAAGAACAGCAGCAAAACTCAGACTATGGCGTCTGCCTTTGCAAAGAAACTATTTCTAGTGAAGGAAGTGGACAAAAACAAGTAAATTTAAACCTAATCTAATGAGAAACTCTTATAATAGCACACATGTCCTTCTGAGAGAGAATAATAGATGGGGTGAAGGACAGGAGATGATGACCTTGGTGGTGGCAGGGTGGGGCTCTGTGGGGTGATGGTGGAGCTGAGCAAGCACATCTTTCTCTCGCTTGAATGGTCTCAGATAATGGTTTCATTTTTTTTCATTTTTCTAAATGTATGTAGTGTCAGCCCAACCGTGTGGCTTTGCTCTAGTCTAACTAGCTGTCCATGGTTTGCATTCTGTATGTTCAGAGCTACTGAGCTGTTTTGCAAGTTTGTAGAGAAAGGCTGAAAAAGGCTTCATTTTCCCTTTTCCAAAGGGAGCAATTTCTTACTCTCACTAGAACAACAAACTTAGGTCGTAGGCTGTGAATGAAATTTGATTTCTCTCAGGTGAGAAGTATTCTGTATATGGCAAGTCCAGAGAAAAATGTGATTTTAGCAATACTGCAGGGACTGTGGTCAGCATGGAGCTCATAAAGGCCTTTGTTTTCCATGTTTTCCTTGGCCCCATGAGAAGCCTGGAGCAGCTCACACACCCATCTGTATCCATATTAGTGGGACTGAAAAGTGCTGACACAGGATTGCAGATCAGGGCCTCTGGCTTGCCAGGGTAAACTTGTGTAATATACTGTACATCCCTCTGAACAACAGTGGTTCTTTTGTCACTTAAACAAGGCTATTAGAACATGAGTCATTAAAAGAACTTTAGAAAAATAGGCAAAATGTTCCAATATTGTAGCTTTCAGTTCAGTTCAGTCGCTCAGTCCTGTCCGACTCTTTGCGACCCCATGAATCGCAACACGCCAGGCCTCCCTGTCCATCACCAACTCCCAGAGTTCACTCAGACTCACATCCATTGAGTCAGTGATGCCATCCAGCCATCTCATCCTCTGTCGTCCCCTTCTCCTCCTGCCCCCAATCCCTCCCAGCGTCAGAGTCTTTTCCAATGAGTCAACTCTTCAATCCCCATAAAATATCAGAAGCTCTGGAAGAGGTGAAGCATTTTCATGAGTAACTAATAGTGGATTTGGAATCCTAATCTGAATTGATTAGAAGCAAGTAATATTTTAAAATATAATTTCTGAATGTCAAAGAAGCCCATTATTATGGAGAACTGGGTGAAGATTAACCAGAATATTTTTTGAATGTACATAAATAACACGAATAAGAATACTTTCAAATCTGAAACTGGTCTGGGAAATTGTAGCTTACTGATTAAATACAAACTCAAATAAACGGCTTTAGGATTTTTCTTATTTTTAATACATGCAAAAGTGGTGTTGTAAGAATGAGGAAGGGAAAAAGTCCTTATTCCGCCTTTTGAGAAAAATTCTGATTAATATTTTAATGCTGTTTCTGCTGACAATTTTTTTTTTTATCACAAATGCTTTTTTACATAGTTGAATTCATCAGTTCAGTTCAGTCACTCAGTCATGTCCAACTCTTTGTGACCCCATGGACTGTAGCATGCAAGGCATCCCTGTCCATCACCAACTCCTGGAGGCTACTCAAACTCATGTCCCTCATGTTGGTGATGCCATCCAACCATCTCATCCTCTGTCGTCCCCTTCTCCTCCTGCCTTCAATCTTTCCCAGCATCAGGGTCTTTTCAATGAGTCGGTTCTTTGCATCAGGTGGCCAAAGTATTGGAGTTTTAGCTTTAGCATCAGTCCTTCCAATGAATATTCAGGACTGATTGCCTTTAGGATGGACTGGTTGGATCTCCTCACAGTCCAAGGGACTCTCAAGAGTCTTCCCAACACCACAGTTCAAAAGCATCAGTCTTCAGCACTCAGCTTTTTTTCTAGTCCAACTCTCACATCCATACATGACTACTGGAAAAACCATAGCTCTGACTAGACGGAACTTTGTTGGCAAAGTAATGTCTCTGCTTTCTAATATGCTGTCTAGGTTGGTCATAACTTTTCTTCCAAGGAGCAAACGTCTTTTAATTTCATGGCTGCAGTCACTATCTGCAGTGGTTTTGGAGCCCCTCCAAATAAAGTCTGTCACTGTTTCCATTGTTTCCCCGTCTATTATCCATGAAGTGATGGAACCAGATGCCATGATCATAGTTTTCTGAATGTTGAGTCTTAAGCCAACTTTTTCACTCTCCTCTTTCACTTTCATCAAGAGGCTCTTTAGTTCTTCACTTTCTGCCATAAGGGTGGTGTCATCTGCATATCTGAGGTTATTGGTATTTCTCCCCACAATCTTGATTCCAGCTTGTGCTTCATCCAGCCCGGCGTTTCTCATGATATACTCTGCATATAAGTTAAATAAACAGGGTGACAATATACAGCCTTGATACACTCCTTTCCCGATTTGAAACCGGTCTGTTGTTCCATGTCCAATTCTAACTGTTGCTTCCTGACCGGCATATAGGTTTTTCAAGAGGCAGGTCAGGTGGTCTGGTATTCCCATCTCTTTCAGAATTTTCCATAGTTTATTGTGATCCACACAGTCAAAGGCTTTGGCATAGGCCTAAGGAATCCTAAATTGATACTACATTGTTGCCATGTTGCAATTACCTAAACCACTCTAGATTTTTTCACAAACTGAAAAGATAAATAAAAGAGAATTTTAAAATATACAAATTTCCACTACCAGAACAAATATATATATAAGAAAAAGGATTCTAAGTCTCAGATAATAACTCCACTTGTTTCAATGAGTCAATATATAAAGAAATTCTTCTTCAAAGAATTATAATGTCTCCTTGAAGTCAATTTAATGAGATTTTGTCAACAGTTATAAAAAACCTTTTTTAAAATAAAATTTGGGATCTATTTAAGTAATTTTAAACATGATACTGATTTCACATCACAATAAAATGAGCCTAATGAAAAAAATTTCTTTTAATGGAAATTGATTTATATTTAAATTTATCAAATGTCTTTTCAGTGTGTGCTGAAATAGATTTTTAAAATCTATTTTTATAGATCTATTTTTAAGATCTATTTTTATAAATAGATTTTTTAGGAAAAATTTTGGGCTTGCAGAAAAATTGCAATAATAGTACAAATAGTTCCTATAAACACCACACTCAATTTCTTGATTATTAATATCTTACATTAAAATTGTATGTTGATTACAATTAATGAACCAGTATTAGTACATTATCATTATAGTCTATATTTTATTTGCTTTCTCTAGTTTTTACCTGATACTGTTTTTGTTTCAGGATCTCATCCAGAATGACACATTACATTTAGTTGTCAAGTCTCTTTGACTTTTCTTGGCTGTAACAGTTTCTCAGACTTTCCTTGATTTTGATGGCTTTGACAGTTTTTATAAAGGAACATTGATTGGATATTTTATATGAAGCCCCTCTATTAGAATTGGCCTTTTTTTTTTTTTTTTTTCCAAAGTTGGGCTGAGTTTATGGAATTTGGGAGGAAGATCACAGAAGTAAATTACCATTGTCATCACATAGTGTCAAGGGTACATACTATCAAATGACATATCATTGTTGATATTGACCCTGACTACCTGCTGGGGTCATGCTTGTCATGTTTGTTCATTGTCAAGCTACTCTTTTTTCCCCCTTTCCATATTGTATCTTTATAAAGAAGTTTCTATGTGTAGTTCACATTGAAGGAATGGGGGGAAAGTCAACCTCACAGAAATAGAAAAGCAAAAAAAAAAACAGTTGTCAGGGGTTGGAGGATGGGGACATAGAGATTGATAAAAGAGTATAAACTTTCAGTTATAAGATGAGTAAAATTTGAGACTCTAATGTAAAACATTGTGACTATGGTTGTTAGTATTAAATTGTATAACTGAAATTTGATATCAGAATAGAACTTAAATGTTCTCACCAAAATCAGAAAATGATAAATATTTGAGGTGTTGGATATATTAATTACCTAAAGGGGGGAATCCTTTCTCTCTCTCTCTCTCTTTCTCTCTCTCTATATACATACACACATACACACATATATATATGTATTGAATCACCATAATGTACACTTTAAATATCTTACAATTTAAGATGCCAATTATACCCTAAAAAAGATGAAATTAAAAAAACTCAAAACATTAAAAAAAAATAAAAAGGGATATGGAGTTATTTTCCTCCTTCTTGAGGATGGAGTACTTACATAAATTATTTGGAATTCTTTTTCATGGAATTTTTTTTTCTACTTTGGCATTTATTTATTTATTCTATCATTTCTTTATATCAGTATGTACTCATGAATATTTATTACACTTTGGGTTATAACCTAACACTTCTATTTATTTTGTAGCTCAAATTGTTCCAGATTTGGCTACTGGGAGCTCTTTCAGTTGACTCCAGTATTTCTTTGACATACCTCTGTCAATATAGGGCTTTTTGCTTGTTTGTTTTGTTTTTTAGAGAACTTTCTTAATTTCTGGCACAACAAGAAGCTCCAAGTTTATCTTGCATATTTGCTGCCTTAGCAATAGAATCAGCCATTTCTTCAAGGAGCTCCAATTTCCTTATAATTAGTTTCCTTTTATTAGAAAGCAAGATCTGATCACTAGACATGGTTATTGCTACTGGGTGCAGTTGCTTCTAGGACCCCTCAGCTGACAGGGGAAGGTAATGCATGTGTACCTACTAAGCTGTATAACACACATATATCAATATTTCTATATGTAACCCACTGGTATCAAAAGCAACCTAAACATAAGTTCATATGTACATTTCCAACTCTAATCCATTACCCTTTGTATGTTTTAGTTTCCTCCAACAATGGGAAACCTTGCTCCCATCATCTGCCAGTTACACCATGCATGTATCAGAGCTGTTAACCCAAGATCCTTGTGGAAAATTTATCAAGTAGCATAGAGTGTTTATGTGCAATAGCCTTCATTTCAAGTCTTAAAGACTCCACTCATTCCAAAATTATTTGGTCTGTTCACTAACTTCTAATTCTTATTCTACTGCATTTTCTGTTAAGATTTACTTCCTGTTCATGCTTGCTAGTCTTGAAATTGACATGATGATAAAGAGAACAGCTGGTATCTATGAGAGATTTTCAAATTTCTTGAGGCCATAAAGTATGTATATGGACATATTTATAATAAAGCCTTACTTCAGCAGAAAGTTGACATTAGATTGCAGATAACAAGTGATATGAAAAATGTTTATGTAGAGTGAATCCTACCAATATGAGCAAGAAGTAAGGTTGGTTGGAAGTTGTAGGCTTCATAATAAAATATTTCTCTTCCTTTAAATTGTTGTTATCAGCAAAATGAGTGCAATTTCTCTACCATTAATTTTCTGCCAAGGCTATTGCTTATATTACATGTTATAATGTAAAGATACATGTGGGATTTAGTCTCAGAAATCGGGTAATACAAATATCAAAACAAATATCACAGACATCTCATGCTAAGTCATATTATGAAATGTTCCACAGAATTCCAATCAACAAACAGTTTGATTATCAGTGAAGTGTCTGGCTTTCCTGAAGTAGTCCTCATATTAAAAATGTTAATAAGAGTAATACAACATTATAAATCAATTATATTTCAATAAAATTTTTAAGAAGTTAATAAAAAACATGTGATTCTGAGATAGCACATTTCAAAATCATTCCCTCAAATTTCCTATCATCTCATATTGAAATATAAAAATGACACAAAGATAATAATTTAGAAAATGAAAGTGCAAAATCATATCAATTCTTCCTCTACCCACCTCCTTGGATATAACCACAGTGAACACATGAGTTTATCCTTTTCTGTCTATATACCATGACTGGCCTCATGAACCATTCACTCGCCTAAATTTGAAACCACATTGATTCCATCAATGAACTATTACTATTAAATGACCTGTAACAGCTAAAAGCTGATACTTTGTTATAATATTTTTGATCAAATTATCAGTGTGAAGTTTTTCTCAACTCTGATTCATTATCTCAAATCACTCATTAATTCTTGCCTTCTCCCATCCCCACTGACACTACACAACTAGCTATAGGTTATGACTCCAGAATTGTCTCCTGTCCTTCATCATTCCATTCTCTTCCTACTTCATCCTCCTCAGTATCTCCAGTGTAATCTTCCTGCAATACAGACTTAATTATGTCTCTTCTACTTAAAAGTCTTTGATATTTGCTATGTTTTACCAAATTCAGTCCAAATTCCCTGAGAAGCTTTTAAGGCTGTACCAGAGCCTTTAGAACCCTAATTCACATCTTCTCAGCCTCACCTTGGATTCCAGCCTGGATGAAATCGGCATTTTGGCTTTGACTCATTTCAACAGAATCTCATCTCAAATGGACACAATGTGTTTTTCACTTTTTGCTGTAGGACTTCTCCAGTGCCATAGCTGGGAATGGGATTCTACTTGTTTGAGCTCACTCATGGAGCCCCCAAATTTAAGAAAGTTAACTCTGAGGGAAATCCTCAATCCCTGAGGGATGAAATCAGCTCTGAGACATTTTGAGATGGTGTTTCTTAGAGGCCAGAATTAAGCCAGAGGGTCTCAAAGATGTGATATCAAAGTACACCTTTCTTGAGACTTTTCCTCCTTCCCCCATTCTCTCTGGTTCCCCATTTGTGCTGTGGAATTATCTCCTGGACAGAGGCTTTGATTTTTGGTAGAATCAAAGCTAAGACATATATTATTAGATTCTCATTGGCGGTAAATTAGGATGAGAAGATGTCAGAAACTGAAGCTTTGGGCAATTTGATATAGCTAAAGCATCAGCAACGTGTAGGTGAATCATTAGTGTTTTCTGGTGTTCACATGCCCAGTAATAATGGTGAATGGAAATTTTAGCAACCATGGCCTGAAATTAGCCAAGGGCTGAAGATAGCCAAGGGCTCAACCTGCTCAGGGATGAAGGTAGGCATCGTTCCACGGGGATAGAAACCTAGACAAATAGGTCTTATAACTTCAAGATCAGTTTCAGCAGTGAAGAGTACAGCTTATTACATTAATCTTTATCTATAAAGTCACTTGTGGAGATTACAGCTGGCCACCACCTTGAAGACTTAGAGGCAGATGGGACTTTTTACAGGGCATAGATGTATCTGAGTGGTACAAAGGATACAGATTGCTTCTGAATTCCTGACTCACTTGGTCTTAGTCTCATCTCTGACATCAACACACATGTAGTGATAGTTTGGCCTACCTCGTGCTGACATCTTCTTTCAAGTACTGGATGTATTATACTTTTACCTTCAGGTTTTCTAGTGCCATAGTTGCTTCTGGGAGGCCCTCTGTTCGATCAGGCATGCTGAGTCTGGAAGTATATAGGAATTTATTTAACCCAAAGTAGATCTCAATTAATGAGGAATATGAGCTATAGACAAAATCAATCCTCAGGTACACAGTTTCTAAAGATTTTCTACATCCTCTTTAGACGATTCCATGCTGGTTTGAGTGCCAGTTGCTTGCAACAGTGATTTGAATAATGCATCTGTGTTTGCTTTTGGCACTGTTCCTCACTCCTGCTCCCTATATACATGTTTTTACCTGAGGCACTACTATTGGGAAAACTCAAGCTAAAAAAAAGAGTCCTTAAATCCCAATATGGCTCTATCCTCTATTTTCTACCCTTCTTGAAGACCTAAACATCTTGACAGGATAGCATAACCGTGTGTTTCCTTTTTTAATCTAAGAAATAGTGAAAATGGACATCAATTATTTTTTTCTTTAAAGAAGTAGCTGTATGTTTGATTTTGTGAAATACAATACATTATTTTTAATACTTGCTATTTCCTGGAATCTAAATCATGGAATATACCATAAATAACATTTACAGTGAAGAAACTGAGGATCAGATCTGAAGACTAATTGTTCAAGGATACTATGGTACTGCAACCAGTTTTTCCTTTTATGGTTTTGCTCTCTTAATAATATTAGATTGTTTCATCAATTATTAAATGAATCCTCAAGTCAGACTTACCCCAGAGTCACCTGACCCTTATTAACTATCTTTTTTGTCAGTTGTACAAACTTGCCATTTTATTCTGTTAACCAAAGCTCTTATAATTCACAAAAGATTTGGGAAGCAGCTAACATTGAGTTCAGCCTTTTACCTACATTCCTTCTACAAAGGCCCAACTAAACATCGGATCAGTTTAGTTCAGTTCAGTTCAGTTGCTCAACTGTGTCTGACTCTTTGTGACCCCATGGACCCCATGGACTGCAGCATGACAGACTTCCCTGTCCATTACCAACTCCTGGAGTTTACACAAACTCATGTCCGCTGAGTCGGTGATACCATCCAACTATCTCATCCTCTGTTGTTCCCTTCTCCTCCTGCCTTCAATCTTTCCCAGCATCAGGGTCTATTCAAATGGGTCAGTTTTTCACATCAGGTACCCAAATTATTGGAGTTTCAGCTTCAGCATCAGTCCTTTCAATGAATACTCAGGACTGATTGCCTTTAGGATGGACTGGTTGGATCTCCTTGTAGTCCAAGGGACTCTCAAGTGTCTTCTCCAACACCACAGTTCAAAAGCATCAGTTCTTCAGCACTCAGCTTTCTTTATAGTCCAACTCTCACATCCATACATGACTACTGGAAAAACCATAGCTTTGACTAGACGGACCTTTGTTGGCAAAGCAATGTCTGCTTTTTAATATGCTGTCTAGGTTGGTCATAACTTTTCTTCCAAGGAGCAAGTGTCTTTTAATTTCATAGCTGCAGTCACCATCTGCAGTGATTTTGAGCCCCCCAAAATAAAGTCTGTCACTGTTTCCACTGTTTCCCCATCTATGAGCCATGAAGTGATGGGACCAGATGCCATGATTGTAGTTTTCGGAATGTTGAGTTTTAAGCCAACTTTTTCACTCTCCTCTAAAAGCAACAGTTAGGACCAGACATGTAACAACAGACTGGTTCCAAATTGGGAAAGGAGCACGTCAAGGCTGTATATTATTGTCACCTTGTTTATTTAACTTATATGCAGAGTACATCATGAGAAATACTGGGCTGGATGAAGCACAAGCTGGAATCAAGATTTCTGGGAGAAAGATCAATAACCTCAGATACGCAGATCACACCACACTTATGTCAGAAAGTGAAGAAGAACTAAAGAGCCTCTTGATGAAATCACAGAAACACTGGATAGTATCAGGTACTCTCTCCTAGGTGCTCTGGCCCAGATAGTGGAAGATGGTAGCTGGTAGAAGCTGTGGCAATTTACCCACAGCTCCCACTCCTCCAGATCACCTGCTGGGTGACTCCACCATTCTGGCTTCTTCAGGGTCAACCCTCCCCTGAGGTCTAGCTCTCTCAATTGACCCCATAAATTTATATAGGTATTGGGTTGACCTAAAAGTTTGTTTGGGTTTTTCTATAAGATGTTGGATTTCCAACCCAATATATATACAGTATAGGTAGATCCAGGAATCATCTACACAAGATCTTTTTCATTCTAATTAATAAGTTGTGTGTCTTGTAATGATCTGCTTGTGGGTAAGGATTGAATGGTAAAAGTTTTGACTCTTTAGAACCTAGCAGAGTGCTTCAGGACTTAGTAATCAATCATTTAATTCTATTAGATAAAGGAAATTCCTCAAATCATGAACTTTATATCAACACCATCAAAGTTATAATGATAAGCTAGCTCATTCTAGGCATGTTCTGGGTAATGACACTAAAGGAGTAATTTTAAAACTTGGAATAAACATAATACAATTATACATTATGGTTATAATGATGCATGTATATGTAATTAGGAGCAAGAACAAACAGTTAAAATAGGCTGTTTTAGTGCAGTAAGGTTAATGAATAATTTTTAATTTCTTTTTCTTTTTAAAACTATTTTCAAAGGATATGTGAAATGAATACAAGGTTGGAGGAAAAAAACTTGGAAAAAAATGATAGATGAGTATGACAATAACTAAAAGCTGTAATAAAGAGAGTTAGAAATCAAGTGGTTTCTGGTTTACAGAATCTGAAAAGAGCCTTGTTGGTTGGTCTATGAAGGATGATGACCATCTCCATTAGGGACCAGATTAGAGGCATAGGTTTAGGTTACAGCATGAGGGATTTAGATAAGAGAAAAGGAAAAATCTTCAGACAGTGAGATTTGATAGACACTGGAATGTGTAACTGGGGAAGCTTGTGGAATTTCCTTCTCTAGAGGTTTTTTAAAAATAGAACAGCATCTCATCTGCTTGAAGGATGGACTCTATTTGACCTTTCAGAGTATCCACTGAACCCAGAAGGTACACGCACCTTAGAGAAGAACGTGAGCTTGAATTATCCTGGGTAGCTTGGAAAATAAAAACAGGGTGAATAAATTTCATGCTTAATTTGATTTATCTATATCATATATGTAAATGACAACAGCCATAGTTCTTTATTTTTCCTGTCAGTTGAATATTTTAACTTTTAAGGCCTGGAGTTTAGGGCTTAAGAAAAAATATTGTAGGGAGGGAAAGAAGAACTCATCTTACTTTAGAGCCTATTTTTATAGGGAATAGGTAAGGAGAAAAAAACATTTTGGATATTTTGATTTTGAGTTCACTCCCTATTTTAAATAATTTTTTGAAAAAACATCGACCTTTCTGTTGGCTTAAATATTTTTAGTGTAAAATTTCAAAATATAACTTAGTCTACATGTTTCTCTTAATGATTTCGGCAGAACTAGTATTCTAAACTGGAAGAGGTTCTCTGTATTTAATTTCCTCTCCGGAAGTTTACCTTCAGAAGTCCAAGTGTGAGGTCAAGCCTTGGGTTGCCGGAAATGTAATGTCCTTTACTGTCTGAGCACCCAGACAGCAGTTAATGAAACATCCCACTTTGCAGACATTGGTAAGGATTAAAGTGCTTTACTGTTTCCTCTTATTTTGTGATTTCTATATTCAGTCTTCAAAGATTCAAATATAGTTATATGTAAGTAAGAGCTATATTCTTACTTATGTTCTCTATATTCAGCTATAACTGCAGATTTCCAGTTACAGGTGACATTCCTCTTTTCCTTCCTAAAAACCAAAATGTTCTGCAGGTCAAAAAGAATGTAAATTGTAGAACTCATTATCTACCTCAAGCAAAAACAATTCCAGGGTATTCTAAACTTGATTTCTTTCTGACTCTGTTTTGTTGATCTGAGGACACTTACAGTTTAAAGCAGTGAACCATTTTCTCATATTTGTAGAGCTCTTCATATTTGTCAGACTGCTTACTCACTTAATATCTAATCGGATCTTAATAAGAACTTCATGAATGTCATGATCTTATAGATAAGAAGATGGAGTCTCAATAAGGGGATGTAACTTGCCCAAGATCACAAAACTTGCAAATGTAGAGTTGGAATACTTCTGATTTCAAAGCCTGTGTCTTTTCCATTGTATCACACTATGCTGTCTGTGAAAAATCTTTGCTTTCCTGGGGTTTTATTTTTTCACCATTGATGAGCTCTTTCCCTCTGATTTATTCTGAACCAAATTATACTGAGACTATTACATAATGTTATTATTACCAAATAGAAAATCATGCTATCACTCTGATGGAATAAAACATCACAGGTTTAAAAAAATTTTTTTTGCCAGTCCACATATAAGTCATGTAAATTCTGATGGAAATTACAACCTGTTCTAATTCATATTAGCTATTGATTATTAAGCAGCATTCGCTTTTATTACAGAACTTACTTTGTTATGTCAGTCTCTAACAGCGTTGAACACAATTTCTATATCCCCGGCTCTCTGTCCTGGGTGTCTTCAGGGTACACTGGCTTTATATTTCCTCCTCTAACATTTCGGAAGTTTGTTTAATACTGACTCAGAGGAAACATTCTAGCTGAGTCTTCACATGGTCTTGTTTACAGCTCCGGAGTGCACATAATAGATAAGCTACTGATTTCCACAAGACCCCCCGCACTTCCTGGGTGTGTGGGTGTGTGTGCTTGCGCCTGTGAATTAAGATTGTGCAATCTCCTGGGTAGCTTCATCAAGTTGCAAAGTCATTTCACATCTCTTCAACATTTCTCTAGCAAGCCTAATTTCATAAACCAAAAACCATTGTATTTCATAGGAGGTGTGCTGGTAACTGATAATTAACACTGCAAACCCCATGAGTTTACAACAAGATCAAACCTGATATTGAGGCAAAGAATAGAGAAATTTGCCTAAGGAAATATTGTGAAATAAAGTTGCAAATGGCCATAGATGAACAATGTTCCATCTGCGGAATTTCTTTCCTTGATCATAATTATAACCACTACTTATAGGGAGCCTAGTTATATGGCAAGGACTTTGTTAGGTCAGTATCATTTTATTTGATTCTAATGCTAACCCTGAAAGATAAATATAGCTAACACAATTTTATGGAAGATGACCAGAGAATTCAAATAATGTGTCCTATGTTGCCCTGATCTCTCTTTGGTTCCTTTTTTGATGTTACTCCGGATGAAGTTTAATTGTAGGTTACATAAGGTTTACCAGAATTTATTAGAAGAACTGCCTCTGTATATTAAGGGGTTTGGGCTAAAGACGTTTGGGAAATGATGTTAGTGGTCTGAGAATAGATCCATTAAACTCTTGAATATTTCAGAGAAGGTGGATCTAAGGCAGAAAAGTCACACAGAGCTCAGACCATTTTCATGTGGAGATAGACAATGTGTACATGGCTCTGCATATAACCTGCCTTGGGCATAGTTCTGAAGTGATTAAATCCATCATGAACAAGTCCCAAATATTAAAATCCAGAAGCAGATTTTCTTTAACCAATAACTGAGAAACCTTTATTATCTCAAGATTGTGCTCACCAAATTTAGGCATTTTCTGTGACTCTTAGTTTCTAAAAGCCATCATAATTTTTTCCCTTTGTTTTCTCTTTCCAGCTGCTGCTGCTTCTGAATTATGAGGCTTGCCATGCTTCACTTCTTCAGTGGATAGCTTTATTTCTGCAAAGTGCATAGAATGAAGTTGTAGACTGCAGGCACTGAGAGACCTAAATGAATGTGTAAGAATGACCACAAGGCACCAGGCGTGGGTGTATTTATCCGTTTGTCTCATTACTAAGAGGTTTTAGTTCCAAAAAATATCCGGAAGGATTTAGTTTTGGGGAAGTGGGGAGGGAGAAGGAGTGGAGCAAGATTTTTAAATTTTTAAACAATTTATTTGAGCTTCCTATTGATACATTCTATTTTCTTTACATCAGAATCAGAATTTTTTAAGGGACTCTTACAGATTTTCAAACCAGTGTCCATAGGCACGAGAGAGTTGATTTTGGAAGTTTTTAGTATGTTAACAAAAGGGCATTTTATTTCAAAGAAAATGGGAAATTGCAAAGTTTAAATATAAGTTATTAAAACAACAATGAAGGCATTTTGTGGCCCAGAAACACGCTGGTCTTGGTGGCACATGCTCTGCCCCGCTTGCAAGCTGATTTGTTAACATATGGCAGGCCAAAAAGTTTGCTTTACATTGCATCAAACAGAAAAACCCGAACAAACTTTTTGGCTCACTCAATAGTTCTAGCTGATATTTTCCTTGCCAAGGAGTCATGTGTTTTTCATTGATAGAGGAAAAATAAAGCCACTTTCTCTCTTTGCAGAGCCAGCGTAGGACAGTGGTAAAAATATTCAGTTCTAGAGTCAGACTGCTGGGGTTAAAATCAAAGCTCGGCCTCTATCAAATTCTGTGGCCTTGGCAAGTTAGTTAACCTCTCTGTGCTACTGTTTCATTTTTGTTATTAAAACAGGGATGATAATAAAACGATCTATCTTATGGGGTTGTTATGAAGATTAAAATGAAAGAATCATGATAAGCATTTGACACATGAGATCAATATTTGTAATTTTTCAAAATTTACATATAGTCATATTCACCTTTTTCTGGTGTACAGTCCTATGAATTTCAATACATGCATATTATAATCACCAACACAACAGGAAGCAGAATAATTTCAATACCCAAAGAATTCACTTATGCTGCCTCTTTCTAGTCAGATGCTAGTGACACTCCCCTCTCTCCTCTAGATCCTAACCCCTGGCTACAATTGATGTGTCTTATGTCCCTGTGGTTTTACCCTTTCTCAAAATGTCATATAAATGGGATTATAGTGTATGTGACCTTTAGAGACTGACATTTTTCATTTAGCATGATGCATTTGTGGTACAATCTGATTTATACAGAATCTTAACTGAAGGGCTGATTTCATGGAAAAAGGATTAGATGAGAAGTTTTTTTTTTTTTTAAAGGATCATTAAAGGGAAGAAAAGCTCAGATTAATCTTATCCAAAGGAGAGTTTGGCTTAGTACGAGAAAGGAAATTTTCAGGGTTATCAAAATAGGATACACCTTTAAGAAGTGATTCTTTCCCTGCTATTAGGGTCTAGAGACCTAAGTCAAAAAGCCACTTGGAAGGTCTGGTGTAGAAATATATGAGTCAAATATGAATTAACTGAGAAGAAGGTGTTGTTTGTGTATGGAGGCTTGGAATGGGGTAAGGGGTTGGAAGGTAACAAACAATCCCAAATAATCAGTGAATGTAATCATACTAGCTCTGTATCTTACAGGTACAAATTAACTATTGTTTGGTACAGAGGGGACTTGGACCTTAATCACTTCTATGGCTGACTGTATAACTGGGCACAGAGAAGTAATCTTAACCAGGATTAGAAGAGAGAATGCAGTGGGGTGGGTAGGGGAAATAGCAAGACTGAAGGAAGGGAAAGAGCTCAAATGGAGGCTGAACAGATAAAGTGGCAATTGGTGAGGCTGCAGTTGTAGGTCAGTGTACTGATCAGCTGGTGCCAGGGGCAGCAATTATCATCATATGCTACAAATATCATGTGCCTTCTAATTTACACAGACACACAAACACATATTATGCATATACATGTGCTTTTAATTTGATCTATCTTTATTCCATAAATCAGCTAACTTGCCCCTAGAAAATGTAATGTTTACCATATTAACTACAGTTTTCTGGGCATATACCAGGGTGGCTCAGACGGTAAAGCGTCTGTCTACAATGCGGGAGACCCGGGTTCGATCCCTGGGTTGGGAAGATCCCCTGAAGAAGGAAATGGCAATCCACTCCAGGACTATTGCCTGGAAAACCCCATGGACACAGGAGCCTGGTAGGCGACAGCCCATGGGGTCGCAAAGAGTAGGACACAACTGAGCGACTTCACTTCACTAATTTAATCCTTGAGTCAAGACTCTGTGGGAGAAATTACTTTTTCCATTTGATAGATGAGGAAATTGAGGTTCTGAGATGTGAAGTGACTTACCCAGGGAAACAGAGATAGTGATTGAAGGCAGAGTCAGATTTTGTTGTGTCTGTTGAGAGCTTTGCCTTTGCTTGGCTTTTTCTTTACTCTGCTTTCACATGATGAGAGTGGTTGGACTTGGAATCTATTTGAAAATCCATGATCTACTTTTAAATATGAGGTGACATAATATCTTATATTTCAGTGTATTCTATAATGACACTTTCTCTTTGAATGTTTGTTGTTATTTTTTAGTGGTGACGATACCTTTCAACCATAGTTACCAATTGAGCTTAGTGACCAACCTAGATAGTATATTCAAAAGCAGAGACATTACTTTGCCGACTAAGGTCTGTCTAGTCAAGGCTATGGTTTTTCCTGTGGTCATGTATGGATGTGAGAGTTGGACTGTGAAGAAGGCGGAGTGCCGAAGAATTGATGCTTTTGAACTGTGGTGTTGGAGAAGACTCTTGAGAGTTCCTTGGACTGCAAGGAGATCCAACCAGTCCATTCTGAAGGAGATCAGCCCTGGGATTTCTTTGGAAGGAATGATGCTGAAGCTGAAACTCCAGTACTTTGGCCACCTCATGCGAAGAGTTGACTCACTGGAAAAGACTGATGCTGGGAGGGATTGGGGGCAGGAGGAGAAGGGGATGACCGAGGATGAGATGGCTGGATGGCATCACTGACTCGATGGACGTGAGTCTGAGTGAACTCCAGGAGTTGGTGATGGACAGGGAGGCCTGGCGTGCTGCGATTCATGGGGTCGCACAGAGTCGGACACGACTGAGAGACTGAACTGAACTGAACTGAACTGAACTGAAGAAGTTTAGGAAAGGAACAATAAACTATGGAAAAGTCTGAGAATCAGAAGACCTAAGCTAAAACTCCAGTTCTGTTCTTTACAGCTGCCTGAGCTCTCTCAGGTTTGAGTTCTTTGGTGAATTTAAAGTGACAACACAGGGATTCCCCGGTGGTTCAGTGGTGAAGAATCCATCAGCCAATGCAGGAGACACGGGTTCGATCCCTGTTCTGAGAAGATCCTACACGCCTCAGAGAAACTAAGGTCGTGTACCACAACTATTGAGTCTGTGCTGTAGAACTTGGGAGCTACAACTACTGAGCCCATGTGCCACAACTAGAGAGAAGCTGGCGTGCCCCAGAGCCCGTGTTCTGCAACAAGAGAAGCCAATACAATGAGAAGTCTGCACACCACAGCTGGAGAGAGAGTAGCCCCTGCTCGCCACAACTAGAGAAGAGCTGGCACAGCAATGAAGACCCAGCGCAGCCAAAAATAAATAAATAGAAAATGTTAAATCATGATAATACCAATCTCCCAGGGTTATTATCTGATTTAAAAGAGGAAACGTATGGGTAAATGTGTAGCTATGCTTATCACGTGGTAGGCATTTAATAGGAGTTTGAGAAATTAGAGGAAAATATAAAGGACTTTTAATTTCAAGACTTATAGCATAAGAATAAAAGACTTATTTATTTGAATTATAGTCAGTTTGGGGCTCTGGTCTATGGTTGGTGATTGTAGAGTAGACTATACATGACTATTTTGTTTATATTCAACTAAATCTTATGCATATAAGTATAAACCTACTATCGTTAGATCAACAAGGTATACATTGAATGAATTAAATTTAAGTATGGGATGGTATATAGATTTCCATGATAGTTCACACCTAAAGATATATAAACTTTACACCAATCTTCTCTCCTTTTAATTGTGCTCATATTGAAACTAATAAATACCTAGGGAGATTTCATTACTAAATGTGAAAAAAAGCCAAGCTGGGCTGAGAATTTAATTGTACTGCTTTATTACAGTCTATATGTTTTTCACTTAAACTTCTTCTCTCTGATTTGAAAGATATGTAAATATGAGTAGTCAAGAAATCTATGTTCCACTAGAATTCAATGCTCGTAAAATTTACTGGTGGTGGCTGTATGAGACTGTATTATTCACTTTAGGACTGGCATTTTTCACCTTTCTAGTAGCACTTTTTATGCTATTCATTTGAAGTTCAGTTCTATTCACCAAGTATATTTATTGAAAGCTTGCTCCTACTCATGTTCTACATGCTAGAACTTGTTGACACAAGGGAGGAAGCCAGGCACACCAAGCGAGGACAGAAGTTTGGAAAGCCAGCTAGAAACCAGTGCCCAGCTGGGCAAGAGAAGACAGCCAGCGTGGGTAAAATTGGGGGTTGATGATTTTGAGAGCAGGGCTGTCAGCTGTAGGTAGCCACAGAGTTGTTAATGTAGGAGGAGGGAGGGCAAGCCCTCCAAAGTACTGCTGGAAACCTGGCAGCTTCCCCAAGTCCCAGATGTTTCATCCTTCCTTGCTGCACTAAGGCAAGGACTGTGGTTCTCTCCATCTTTTTAAAGGCACAGACCACAGCTTCCGATACCAAAGAGAGTTTATTCAGAACTCGCTTGTTGGAAGTATTTTTAAAGATCATTTTAAGCACAGTATTTGACCTATTTGTTTACAGCTGTGGTGGGGATTTTTTCCTCTTCTACTTAGAATGCCTCAATATGCAGGTACAGCCAAGTCTGTAAGTAGGCGCCAAGAGGCACTAAGTAATGAAGCTAGATTTTCATCTATCCCATACTTCAGTCAAATTGACCATACCAGATTGAAATTAATTGAAAATGTTTAATTCCATTAATGATGCAGAATTTCCAAGAGCCAAAGAAAGTTTTTTTTGTGTTTTTTTAAACGCATTTCAGCATAACTGGCAGATTGAATAATACCCATCTGTATTAAAAGTGGACATCTTTACTGCAGAAATTACTGAAAAAGACATGTCGAGTATCTTCAGCATCTTTCCAATGAAATCATTGTTACTTTTTTTTTTTTTTAAGTATTCTGGGCATTGTCAACATTTAATTTAAAAATACACTGTGTTTTATATTTTATAAGGATGTCTCACATGGTATAGATGTTTTTATGTTCATTTTGCAATGGAGGAGACAGAATCAGAGAAGTTAAGTGCTTCATCCAAGAACACACAACCAGTAAATAAATAAAACCAGACTGTGAATCTTTGTATACTCACTTCAGAGTCTTTGCTCTCTTTTATATAGTACACAGACTTTGTGTTCAGTTCAGTTCAGTTACTCAGTCATGTCCGACTCTTTGCGACCCCATGAATCTCAGCACGCCAGGCCTCCCTGTCCATCACCAACTCCCGGAGTTCACTCAGACTCACATCCATCGAGTCAGTGATGCCATCCAGCCATCTCATCCTCTGTCATGCCCTTCTCCTCCTGCCCCCAATCCCTCCCAGCATCACAGTCTTTTCCAATGAGTCAACTCTTCGCATGAGGTGGCCAAAGTACTGGAGTTTCAGTTTTAGCATCATTCCCTCCAAAGAAATCCCAGGGCTGATCTCCTTCAGAATGGACTGGTTGGATCTCCTTGCAGTCCAAGGGACTCTCAAGAGTCTTCTCCAACACCACAGTTCAAAAGCATCCATTCTTCGGCGCTCAGCCTTCTTCACAGTCCAACTCTCACACCCATATGATATAGATGATACACTCTATCTGATAAAAATTTACTCTATACATTATATGCTCTCTTCTTGTTTCTCTCATTTCTTATCTAGTTAGTTTCACAAGTCTATTCACCAGGTACAAAGCCATAATAATATGGTATGGGCACAAAATTCAACAGTAAGAGGAAGCCATGTTATCAAGAGAACCAGGAATGTATGAGAGTACTCTGTGAAGAGACTTATTATGTATCAGATGGTATATTAAAAGAAAAAAATTTTAATGAAAAAGAAAAAAATGATTGGCTTATTATTTGGGAAACAATAAAGTAAGCCTATAAGTCATGCACCAAGGTGAAATCTAGATAAATTAAAAAGTTTAAAAAGTAAAGTCATTAAAATAAAAATATGAGAAAGTGAATCTACCTCGTCTTAGGGAGGACAAGAATTTTTAAGCTTGAACATAATGAAAGAAAGCATAGACCAAAGTCTATAGATTTGACTACATAAAAAATTTATTTCTAAATATTTAAAACATAAAATAAAAATCAAATAAAGCAGAAATATTTGGCATCAGATTAAGAAGAGCTGTTATTTAAAAACATCTTACAATCAAAGAACAAAAATCACTAAGGCTTAAATAAAAAATGGACAAAGAATATAACCAGACAATTCAGTGAAGAAAAAATACATGACTAATTACAATTAAAAGAGTTCAACCCATTCCTTGAGAAAACATTAAATGAAATAATATACCCTTATCTATCAAAATAGAATGAATATTTTGAAATATATATTCAATTTGGTGATGGTCTGGTGAGATGGACACATACATCTTAGTGCAGTTAATAAACTGGTACAGACTTTCTGGAGAGCACTTAAAATTTTTTTCTGAGAACCTCAAAGAAGCTCATGCCTTTGACCCCATAGTTCTCTTCCTAGGAATATATTCTGTGGTTCCAGTAAAAATTTCAAAGCTACACATGCAAAAAGATTTTTATATCAATATTCTAGGAATTTTTTTATGATGGAAAATTTTATACCAACATCGAGAAAACATTACAACAAATCTCTATGTACCCCTTATCCAGCTTCAACAGCTGGTGAGATTTTCCCAGTGTTGTTTCATCTATTTCTGCTCTATTTCTGTCCCTGGTTTCCTCTCTTTCTCTTTCTCCAGCAGTATTTTAAAGCAACTCCTAGAAATCTTATTTTATTTGTAAATACCTGAATATGATAAAATCTTTAAAAATTATTCAAAGGTTGTTATTAAGTCTAGAGAACTGAACAGGTTTTATGCTAAAATTTCTTCATTGTTCCAAGAATGTTTTTCTCCTGTTTTCTTCACATTCGAATCCAAAAGAGGTCTGCACAATGCATGTGTTGACATTATGTCTCATAAGTTTCTACTAATGTATAACAGTTGACCCCTTCCTCTTTCCTCTTTATTTGGATAAAGAAATTAGGTTATCTGTTCTGTAGAATGTCCCTCATTCTAGATTTAGCTGTTGTTTGCTTCATGGTTTCATTCATTTTTTTATAGCCCACTTATTTCCTGTAAAGTTGTACTTAGGGTGAGGCTTATTAGAGACAGGCTCATTTTTATTTTTATTTTTTGGCAAGAGTACTGTATGTGTGGTGTTTTGTACTTCCTGCTGTATCATGCATAAAATTTCTGGTTGCCCCACTTTTACTGAAGATTTATAGGTTCTGGTGAGGCCCCCCTCCCTTTATTTTTATCAGTTTCCTTATTGACTTTCTACATAGTTGTTAGTTATAACTTTCATTAATGATCGTTGCCTACATTCATTATTTCATTAGATTTTTTTAATCAAAGTATAGTTTTTTTACAATATTAGTTTCAAGTATACAACATAGTGATTCAGTATTTTAAAGAATACATTCCATTAAAAGTTTTTACAAAATAAAAAGGTTAGAAAAAGTTATTACAAGATAATGACTATAATTCCCTAAATACAACAGATCCTTGTTGTTTATCTAACTTATGTATGGTAGTTTGTATCTTAATTCCATACCACTAATTTGCCTCTCCCCTTTAGTAACTATTTTGTTTTCTAAAGATATATGTACCCATATGTTCTTTAGAATACAAAATCATATTTTTCTAATTCTGCCAATATTTTGCATTAATTAACTAGAATTTTTTACAAAGATAAACCTCTCTTTTTCAACAATTTGGTTACTCTAAAATAATTCATGCAGGACGGGTATGATACATGCTTGATTCTTTCTCTTGTTTATCAGTTTTCAGAGTAATGTGTTAATGCTCTTGCTACTCCTATTAATTGGTTTATAATAGTGCAGTCTAGAAACAACATGAATGTCCAGCAGTAGAAGATATCCTGTGATATATGTGTGCTATAAATACTGTGCAAACTTTAAATGTAAAATAATGTTTAATAATATAGATGAAATATTAAATGAAAAAGGACATAGAAATATACATGTAGCATGATCCAAATATCTATAATACATACATTGCGAAGTCCTAATTCAGTCTCAGATATTAACATGATTACCATAGGACAGTGAGTTTTAGGGTCTTAAAATATCTATATTTATTTTCCATAGAACTTCCTATGAAATACTTTTATCATGGTAGGGGAGTTTGAAGAATTGATACATGTTTATGAATGGCTAATAACTGTGGAAAATTCTGAGAGAGATGGGAATACCAGACCACCTGACCTGCCTCTTGAGAAATCTGTATGCAGGTCAGGAAGCAACAGTTAGAACTGGACATGGAACAACAGACTGGTTCCAAATAGGAAAAGGAGTACATCAAGGCTGTATATTGTCACTCTGCTTATTTAGCTTCTATGCAGAGTACATCATGAGAAACGCTGGGCCGGAAGAAGCACAAGCTGGAATCAAGATTTCTGGGAGAAATATCAATAACCTCAGATATGTAGATGACACCACCCTTATGGCAGAAAGTGAAGAGGAACTGAAAAGCCTCTTGATGAAAGTGAAAGAGGAGAGTGAAAAAGTTGGCTTAAAGCTCAACACTCAGAAAATAATGATCATGGCATCTGGTCCCATCACTTCATGGGAAATAGATGGGGAAACAGTGGAAACAGTGTCAGACTTTATTTTTTGGGCTCCAAAATCACTGCAGATGGTGACTGCAGCCATGAAATTAAAAGACACTTACTCCTTGGAAGGAAAGCTATGATCAACCTAGATAGCATATTCAAAAGCAGAGACATTACTTTGCCGACTAAGGTCCGTCTAGTCAAGGTTATGGTTTTTCCAGTAGTTATGTATGGATGTGAGAGTTGGACTATGAAGAAGGCTGAGTGCCGAAGAATGGATGCTTTTGAACTGTGGTGTTGGAGAAGACTCTTGAGAGTCCCTTGGACTGCAAGGAGATCCAACCAGTCCATTCTGAAGGAGATCAGCCCTGGGATTTCTTTGGAGGGAATGATGCTAAAACTGAAACTCCAGTACTTTGGCCACCTCATGTGAAGAGTTGACTCATTGGAAAAGACTGTGATGCTGGGTGGGATTGGGGGCAGGAGGAGAAGGGTATGACAGAGGATGAGATGGCTGGATGGCATCACGGACTCAATGGACGTGAGTCTGAGTGAACTCCAGGAGCTGGTGATGGACAGGGAGGCCTGGTGTGCTGAGATTCATGGGGTCGCAAAGAGTCGGACATGACTGAGCGACTGAACTGAAGACCCTTTGCTGTTCACCTGAAACTATCACAACATTGCTAATAGGCTAGACTCCAATATAAAATAAAAAGTTTATATATATATATACACACATATATGTATATATATATAGTCAGACTTTAAAAAAAATGTGAATTTATTTAAAGGAAAGGTCTCTGGGAAAGTCATACTTGAAGAAACTTATGAGTGGTGATCTTAGTTCTGGCTTTGACTTCTATTGTAACTTTGGATCTTCCTTCCTACATCTAAATGAGTCTTTATGGAGCTAACCAAACAATTGTAGGGATTCTAAATGTGTTAAGTTCTGTAGACTCCTTTTCCTGTTAAACATAACACTCTCTGTTGACTCACATAATCAGTAGAAAGAGGTCTATTAAAGTTGAGTCATGTTCAACTCAATTTGATCAGTTCAGAAAACAGCCAAACTGAATTTCCTGTTTTTGTTTCTTGCACATGGTGTGTGTGTGTGTGTGTGTGTGTGTGTGTGTGTGTGTGGTGTGTATGTGTGTCTTTTTATCAACTGGTCCAGTGGTCTGTATCAGATGAACAAATGGACCGCAGTCTCAAGATTGCATTTCTCATCAAGGCCTGTTTAACATACAAAATTCGTTTGTTGCTTAGTTTCAAGATGAGTGAAAGGGAGCAGACACCCTAGCTTTGATTTTGACGAGTTCCCAGTGATCCCCTAGAAAGTACTTGTTTCTACGGGGACCTCCCTGAGGCCTAGTTTCTACTTCTGTAAAATGGGGATTAGATGGTTTGACTCATAGGATTATTTCCAGCACAATGTATGTAAAACTCTTGGCACAGTCCTCAGCAATAAGCAGGTGTGCAACAATGCTAGTTTACTCTTCTCTCTTCTCAAAGAGAACGTGAAGCAGTCTTTCCCCTTATACTATATTCTAATATTAGAGAGCAGATCCTGGGGTCAGGCTCTCTAGATTCAAGTCCAGCTCCACTCTTGGCTTTGGGCAAGTGATATGAATGCAAGTTTTGTCCCTCAGTTTTCTTATATGAAAATATAGATAATAATACTTCCTATTTATAGCCTGCTATGCATATCAAGTGAGTTAGTTAGAGTGCTGAGAATGTTTTCTGCCCCAGACTAGGAACCATATGGTGTAAATTTTTATCTTTATTTTCTGCCTAAAGCAATGAAATTTCCAAGCCCAAAGTTTAAGGCATTTCCCCTTTGGATGATGCGTGAGATATACTGACCACTTCTTACTTTTTACTTCTCTTTTACTAGGTCTTATATAGACCTTCTTCCTTCTGTTGATATATTTAATACAGTCACACAATCCAGAGTTTACATAATCAGGTCAAGGTTTCCTCCTGTGATTATAATTGATTAGAATTGTGTGAGGTGTATCCCCCTTTTCTTGTTCTTTTCCTCACCGCTCTTGTGATGGTAGTGGTGGTGGTGGGCACCATCGTGTGTATGTGTTGGGACCCTGAAGTGTAGTGGCATAAGCACCCTGTTGGACTTTGGTGCAGCCCAACTTTGTACACACTTATTTTATCACTAATCTTTTGTTGGGAGATTTCTACAGATTTCTGCTTCTGTTATGGGACATTTTATTACTGTCTCAAAAGGTAAACAGTGTACAAAGCTTAGTGGGGGGTGGGAATGGAATAACCCAAGTTCTTTCCAACATGTTGACAATAAAGGATTACTAGGTTTAGGACTTGGATGCTGAATAACTCAGACACAGAGACAAATCACATGGCCAGATTACTCAGGAATAGGACAACTTAAGTAGTGCACAGGAACCTCAGATACCAAATGGGAACATTATTCTCAGATTGTAGGGACTGTGTCAGAAAACGTTTTCCACTCACACTGAAGAAAATAACAACAGAGCCAAAGTAGAGGTACCCTCTATGGCAGTAACCAGAGAGATCATTTTTAAATGTGTTGCTAATGGGACCAAGGGGCATCCCGGGTGGCTCGGTGGTAAAGAATCTGCCTGTCAATGTTGGAGTTGTGGGTTCAATCCCTGGGTTGGGAAGATCCCCTGGAGAAGGAAATGGTAACCCACTCCAGTATTCTTACCTGGGAAATCCCATGGACAGAGCAGTCTGGTGGGCTACAGTCCATAGGGTCGCAAAAGGATCAGAAACCACTGAGCAACTAAACAACAACTAATGAGACCAAGGTGTCTTCTCTATTTATTTATAGGCACCAGAGTGTTTTTCAAATTGCATCAAAGTGACCAGGTGCATCAAAATATACACTAGGAAAACAGGACAGTAAGTATTGCATCACATCTAGGGAAATGTTGTACTGTGAAAACAGCTCGAGTTATAGAAAGGAAGTTTGAAGAAATGAGCGCCAATGGCTAAAACCTTCTCACTAGGCAGCCAGCAGTCCTCAGAGTAGAAAAGTAAGCTGATATGGAGGGTAGACCCCAGTTGTCTGGGCAGAAATATCTAGTATGGGCTAGAACAATCTGCTCAGATACTTTTCTGAAACTATTAAAAGCATCCTTTCCCAGCTGTTTTAGTTCTGTGCTCACAAGGGCACAGACTAGGGCATTCTTTTTCCCACTGACTGTCCACGCCCAAGAGAAGAAAGTGATTTGGTAAATGCTTGATGCTGGTTATTTTGTGAGATGAACCTTCTGTCTGGGGGCAGAAAACACAGGGCCTTGTGGGCCATGCTAACGATGTCCGGGGTTGGAAAGCCATTTGTGGGTTTTAAATAAGGAAGTGAGAGAAAATGTGGTGCTATTTATAGATTTATAAAATATGAAATCAGAAAAAAATCATCTATTTTTAGCTATTTAAATTTAAGAGTCACTTGACTTCCATTCATAAAACTTTGGAAACACTCTAAGATAGTGCATTAGTCAGGGTTCTCCAGAGAAGCAGACCAATAGGATATATAAATATATATAATACATATTTCACATTAAGATTATATATGTTTAAAATTTATACATTTAAATATATATATTCAATTAAATATTTACATATATGTGTATGTATGTGTATATGTGTGTGTGTATATATATATATATATATATATATATATATATATAACTGGATTGGCTCTTGTGATTGTGAGGAGCAAGCCAGCAGTCTGGAAATTGAGATAAGAGTTGAAGTTATAACTTTGAATCTGAATTTTACCGAGCAGTAGTATGGAGATTCAGGAGGGTTTCTGTGTTGCTGTCTTGAAGAGAAGTCCTTCCCTTCAGTCCTTGCTCTTAAGGCTCTCAGCTGATTGGACAAAACTCACTCACATTATGAGGGTAACTTGTTTTACTCAAGGCCTACTGATGAAATGTTAAGCTTCCCTCATAGCTCAGTTGGTAAAGAATCCGCCTGCAATGCAGGAGACCTCAGTGTGATTCCTGGGTCGGGAAGAGCTGCTGGAGAAGGGATAGGCTACCCACTCCAGTATTTTTGGGCTTCCCTGGTGACTCAGCTGATAAAGAATCCACCTGCAATGTGGGAGACCTGGGTTCAATCCCTGGATTGGGAAGGTCCCTTGGAAAAGGGAAAGGCTACCCCCTCCAGTATTCTGGTCTGAGAATTCCATGGACTGTGTAGATCATGGGGTCGTAAAGAGTTGAAACGATTTTCACTTTCACACTTAAAATGGCTTCACAGCAAAATCTAGACTGATGTTCGGCCAAAAAGCTGTGCCGGTTGTAGCTCAGTTGGTAAAGAATCTGCGTGCAATGTGGGAGACCCCGGTTTGATTCCTCTGTTGGGAAGATACCCTGGAGAAAGGATAGGCTACCCACCCCAGTATGCTTGGGCTTACTTGGGGTGGCTCAGTTCGTAAAGAATCCGTGTGCTATGCAGGAGATCTGGGTTCAGCCCTTGGGTTGGGAAGATCCCCTGGAGAAGGAAAATGTTACCCACTTCAGTATCCTGGCCTGGAGAATTCCATGGACTGTATAGTCCATGGGGGTCACAAAGAGTTGGACATAACTGAGCAACTTTCACTTCAATTTGGCCAAAATCTGGGCCAGGTTGACACATAAAATTAACCATTGCAGATAGTTAAGGTTTATGATGTTACCCTTAGTTTAGAAGTGATTCTATTAGCCCAGGTAAGTCAATTGACCATTTTGCTTTAGGCTTGCAATCAGTTAAGAGAGAGGACCACTCTTGTTATCTGCTTCACACGTGGAAGGGGAGGAATAAGGTAACAGGAGTATTTTACAGCCCCCTAGAAATCCAAGGTGATAATTACCGCTATTTGAACACTTTCCTTTTTGTCCTATATCACACAATCCTTTTATTGACAACTTTGTGATAAGGGCTAATGACTTTTAGCTTCGTCACTGACATTGTGGAAACCTACTAGTTGATGTTTTGTTAATTAATTGGATCGAACCCGGGTCTCCTGCATTGCAGACAGATGCTTTACCATCTGAGCCACCAGGGAAGCCTTAATTAATTTGAATTTTCCATGTTAAAATGAATGTCTCTACTTCTAGTGAACAACTGTTTCCTTCTAAGGAGGAAATATTTACAATACATAATGATTGTGTTTACAGAAAATGAAAAATGATACTGGGATGGGTTGTGGAAGATTGTTAACAATCCTGCTTGGTGACATAAAAGAGAGAACTTCCTTCCTATTTTCTAGTTTTGAAAGTCTTGCCCTGTACATCTTGGAGCCATGGTGGAAATACACCAACAACAGAGAAACAAAGATACAGTCCTGAGCTCATTACATATCATATACAGTTGACCAAAAAATTCTAGTTTCTTAGAAAAATTGACTCATTACTTAGTTACATTAAATTTAAAGGTCACTTGCAATTAATTATTTGAAAAAAAAAAGTCATAACAGTTCTAAGAATCTTCCATAACTTTTCTTTTAAACTCTGACCTTAAAACTTAATTTATTTTAGGCTTTAACAAAACAAATACTACCAAGTATGTTATCAATTGCTAGTGTTCAATGCTAATAAACATGAGTTTGGGTTTTAAGGGCCATATTTTAGACTACATCTCAAGGTTTTAGACTATACCTCTAAGCCTTTGAAATATATCCTTACTCACTAAGGGAATCTGGTAAGAGGTATAGCTAAATCAATATACACATAAGCTCCTGTGAGAAAACCATTCAGAATTGTAGGTTGTTGGGGTATGGTAATGGATAAATTACATCATTGCCTGGTCAGGGATGGATGTGAAGGACCAGAATCTTCCTTTCTGTATCTTATTTATATTTTAAATGAGATTTTGAGTCTTTTTAAAAAACCAACTAGCCAGGAATAAATTTATTGCTGCACATGTCAAAGCACACAATAAAGTTTGTCACTCTTGTTTGCTACATTACTCACAGACTCTAAAGACTGAAAACTGAACTTTTAACTAATTTGATGCATCATCTAATTCTGAATTTAATCATCTATATGCAGTATTCATGCAAATTAATATTCTTCCTTTGTTTCTGGGATCTAAGCCATAATGGTTCTACTGAAACTTTATTGCATGGTGAAATGGAAACTTTTTGTGAGTCTAAGACTTGCAGGAGAACTCCCTATGTGACAAGTACTGAGGACAAATATTCAAAGCAGCCCCCTGCCTGCAAGGAGTTCATAATGTCATGGGGGTCAAAGATAAAGCAACACTTGTAAAGTATTTTGATCAATGGGATAGAAGAGATTTGCCCAGAATTGGGTTTTCTCCTGTACCATTTCTCACAACACCCAGAAATACTTTGTTATGGACCCTGTGGGTTTTGCTGACTCAGACTTCCTTACTCCTTCTCTTACTTGACCCCAACTTTCCCTGGTAAATCCTGCCTCCCAGTACAACCTGTCATTTGAAACTATCATTCAAGGTGACTGGACTCTTTTAACCAAGGGGGCAAGTATATGAAACCAGGTAGGCTAACTCACACTCTCTCTTAGGACTTTGAATTTTTGAGAGTATTTTGGGCATGTCCTGAAGAGACTATCCAACCAGCCAAATGACGGGTCTTGCCTTCCCTACCTTCTCTGTCCTGCAAGAAGCTAGTTATTCAAGTTTCCTTTGATTCTGTGAGCTATTTCATCCCATATCTTGCCAATAAACTCATTAAAAAATGTGGCTTATGCTGTTTAAAAACCAAAGAATTCCTGACATGGTATCATTTAATATGAACAGTTCTCTCCGGCCCTCCTTAGTTTTCTCCTACCTTTATCCTCTCCTCATATAAATTTTACTCTTTTTTTTGTCATTCTTTACATCTTCCTCTAGGGCATAGTGATTGCCATCGGAGGAAGATCCTGGGCTCAACTCAGGCAGGCCTGCATTTTCCCTTATTACAGTAAACACAGTGGGTGGGCATTTGAAGAGCTATAATTTGAGCATCTGTTGTTCAGTTGCTAAGTCGTGTCTGACTCTTTGCCACCCCGTTGACTGCAGCATATGTACCTTAATTCATTATTACAGCAAGCCTATGTAATAGCATTATAGTTATTTAGAGAAGCAGAGTTCAAGCAAGTTAAGGAACTGGTCCAAGTTTACACAGCAGAAATATATCAGAGCTCTAATTTGAACCCATATCTACCTGACTTCAAAACTCAGTATTTCATTGAGGCTTCTCTGCTACCCTCCTCCAAGTCATCACAAGTTTGATAACTTGCACATATTACTGTAACTTAAAACTGGTATATGAATACTATGTCATATAGATGTAATTACTAAATGGGATAATGCACAGAAAGCCTTTAGATTGTACAAGTGGTCAAAAAATGTGAGTGCTTTCTAGTTCAATTCCAAATTCAATATGTAAATCTGAATCTCAGGGACCATGGGAATTCAAAATCTTAGTTGAATCTGTCATTTCCAACTATGCCTAACAAACTTCTCACCAGAGTGTAGCTGTGGAAAAATGCTGAATTCTATCCCCCCCCCCCCCTTTTTTTTCTATTCTCACACCATTCCAAATCCTGGAAGAAATGCTAACAAACAATGAAATGTCTATAGTAGGACATCAAATGGCAAAGACTGTTCATGAATTCAAAGTCCAAGTAAGTGGACAGTAGTCTTCTGCACATTTGCTTCTAAGATTACATATTTGCCTATTTGTGTTTCACATGTCATTTGTCAGTTTGATAAATATATTTTGACAATAGTTTAGAATATATCTAAATTTCAATGTCTAAGGTTTTATAACTTTACAGGTAACTTTTAGTTTGGCAGCTCAAAATAGCATCCCCTCTGTCTCATACTGTTGCTATGAGGGTTAAATAAAATAATATATGGCAATTGTTGTACCTTGAACAGAGTAAGCAGTCAAGAACTGTTAGCTATACTTACTATGACTCTCCTTGCATTTATAATATTTTGAAGATAATTGATGCCTACCAAATGTTTGCTGAGTTGAACAGAGTCATTAGGCTACAAGGAGAACATGTTTCATGGAAAAGTGAATAGCTGAAAAGAAAGGATTTCAAGTTATACAATGTTTGAATGCAAACTGGGGAACAAGAAGTAAAATTCTCATCAAACAAAAAAAATCTGGTCAACTTTTCTACTGTGATATTTGGTTGCAATGTTAAAAATTATTGACTCAAATGAAACTTTTGGTTTTAGGTTCAGGTTTAAGTTTTACTCATTTTCCTGATTACCAGGAAGCAATATCTGAACTTAGTGGGTGAGAGGAAAGTCATACCTTTGAAATGCACCAAATTCTAAAGGTGCTTCATTGTCCCCACAACTGTAAATGAAGCCCACATCCTTTCCTTCTGGCCAAGGTGATGGTAAAAACACCCTAGAAAATACATATCATCAGAATTTTTTTATAAGTTCTTGTCAAAGTGATATGGCTGTGAGAATCACTGGTTTAGAGCTGATAGATGAGCCTTCATAAGTCTGTAGCCTTGGGAGCATCAGATACCCATGTTCCTCTCTACTGGGTTGTGGTTAGAGTGGCTGGGGGAGGGGCCTGAAAGTAGAGAGGCTAGAAAAACTAGGAATGGTGGTGCACATTTTATTAGAACAAGGCAAAGGCAGAGGGGAATAACTGAAAGCATGATAAAACAAAGTGTGTTGAGAGAAGTCGAAGGAACAAACAAGGAGGGAACTTACAAATGTCAAGACCTATGGAGGTACAGGCAAGGCTGGGTCATAGAGTCAAGAGTTCAGAGCTGAGTAAGGATCATAAGGATGTGGAAGAATCAAACAAGCTTGATGGTCTCTGATTCCATTGTATCTGCAGATCATGCATGGCAAATCTGCCACTGAAACAGAGTAGTTTAAGAGAGACTCCAGGATAGGGCTCTCTACTAACAAAGACAAGGGCTTGCCATACATAAGCAGAAATTTCACACCACTTTGGAAGTGATGAGAGATTTTCTTGAGCAAGAGTTTTCATCTTTTATAATAATATATTTCTATCTGCCTTATATCCCAAATCTGTGGTAGAAGACCTAAATTGAAATAACGCCAGAGAAATATCATTCCATTCTATCTTAATGATCTCTCAAACTTTGTCCCCAACTCTGGCAATGAAAAATGTTACAGGATATAGCATAGTAGGAGCAGTTTTTAGATGATACTTTTTTGCATACTGACATTGACCACAGTTGTGTGAATAAATCTTTACTTCTATTTGTAACTGATGGGAATACTGACATTTAAAAACATATAGCTTTAAAAAATCTATAACAATTTAATAAATATACAATATACTATATAAAAATACTTTTCATAAATGTTATATATTTAAAATATAAGATATGTACATACATTTATATTTGTTGTTGTTCAGTTGCCAAGTTGTGTCTGACTCTTTGTGACCCCATGGTCACAGCAGCACGCCAGGACTGCAGCACACCAGCCATCCCTGTCCTTCACTATCTCCCAGAGTTTGCTCAAATCCATTTCTATTGAGTTGGTGATACTATCTAACCATCTCATCCTCTGTCATCCCCTTCTCCTTTTACCTTCAATCTTCCCCAGCATCAGGGTCTTTTCCAATGCATCACTCTTCACATCAGGTGGCCCAAATATTGGAGCATTAGCTTCATCATCAGTCCTTCCAATGAATATTTAGATTTGATTTCCTTTAGGATTGACTGGTTGAATCTCCTTGCAGTCCAAGGGACTCTCAAGAGTCTTCTCCAGCACCACGATTTTCGAACTCAGTCTTCTTTATGGTCCAGCTCTCACATCTGCATGTGACTATTGGAAAAAGCAAAGCTTTGACTATATGGACATTAGTCAGCAAAGGGATGTCCCTGTTTTTGAATACACTGTCTAGCTTTGTCATAGCTTTTTTCCAAGGAGTAAATGTCTTTTAAGTTCATAGCTGCCGTTACCATCTGCAGTGATTTTGGAGCCCAAAAAATAAAAGCTGTCACTGCTTCCACTTTTGCCTTCTATTTGTCATGAAGTAATGGGACCAGATGCCATGTCTTCGTTTTCTGAATGTTGACTTTTAAACTTGCGTTTTTCCTCTCCTCTTTCACCCTCATAAAGAGGCTCTTTAGTTCCTTTTTACTTTCTGCCATTAGAGTGATATCATCTGCATATCTGAGGTTGTTGATATTTCTCTTGGAAATCTTAATTCCAGTTTGTGATTCATCTAGCCTGGTATTTTGGATGATGTACTCCGCATAGGCACTAAATAAAGTGATAATATACAGCCTTGAAGTACTCCTTTCCCAATTTTGTACCGGTCGGTTGTTCCATGTCCAATTCTAACTGTTGCTTCTTTACCTGCATACAGGTTTCTCAGGAAGCAGGTAAGGTGGTCTGGTATTCCTATCCGTTTAAGAATTTTTCATAGCTTGTTGTGATCCACACAGTCAAATGAAGTCAATGAAGCAGAAGTAGATTGTTTTCTGAAATTCCCTTGCTATCTCTATGGTGCTGCTGCTGCTAAGTCACTTCAGTCCTGTCCGACTCTGTGCGACCGCATAGACAGCAGCCCGCCAGGCTTCCTCGTCCATGGGATTTTCCAGGCAAGAGTACTGGAGTGGGTTGCTATTGCCTTCTCTGCTATCTCTATGAGCCAACACTATACGTAAAAATATAAAAATATGATAAGCAGCATTAAGATATACTGAGATTTAAAAAATGATTTCCACTGTGGTTCTTGACCCACTTCTAGCACTCATGCAGTGACACGAACTGTTATTAAGAAGGAGAATAATGTGTGAGAGGTCCAAATAAAGGGAGATAACTCAAAAGCCAGAGATGTTTGACATTTTAACGAGATGTACTTGTTAAAATAGAGTACTGTGAAAAAAATTCTACTGCTTAGAAGGTGTCATTCTATATGATTTCTCTAGGGCAGTGTTTTTTTCTCTATAAAATATGTTTATTGGTAGCTGCTAAAACGATTCCACTGACATTAAAAAAAACTTTTTATTGTGAAAAATCTAAAGCATACAGAAGAGAATAAGTATAATAAATTCTGAATTTATTATCCAGCTTCAAGAATTATCAATATTTTTCTCATCTTGTTTCATTTAAACCCTTACTTTTTTGAGGGAGGGGCTAGTATTTAAGCAAATTCCAGACATTGTTTCATTTTATTCATACACACTTCATTATGCATTGCTAGTTGAAAGAGTATGTTTTATGTACCAACCATGTCATTATCTCAATTTACAAAATTAACAATTTTAACATTCAACCCATATTCAGATTTGCTTATTTCACATATTTTTAAACAACATATTTCACTTATTATAATTAGGCAAAAATGTGAGAAGTTATTGGAAATTATAATAGACTTATTTGAAGAAACATAGCTAGTAATAATATTTTGATAATGATAATGTTGGTGGTGATAATGACAGACATGATCTATTACAGGAAAAATAATTATTATTTTGAGATTAAGTTGCAAAATGTTTACTTTTAATTGCATATTATTTTAGAAAGTCAATATATAGGTTTTGCTTTTTAATTTTTATAAAATTTATTTAATTTGATTTCCTATAATAGAATTACGGTGTTCAAGAGTGTGAATGCTTGTAAGATTTTTAAAATCCATTCCCCAATTATCCCCCAGAAATTGTTTTCCAATTCAATTTCTAGAAAATGAGTACTTATTTTAATTCAGCTTCATTAGTATAAAATATAACATGTAAGTTTTAATAAAATGATGTATGAAATATTGCATCTTTCCTTTAGCTTTTTGTGAGAATGAATTATCTTTCAATATTTTTTTAATTTTTTTCAAATGTTTCTATTTATAATTGTAATTCTTTGCCTGGCATGATTCTGGACCAACTTTCTATTTCAGGGCTCATCTTACTGATTTGTAAAAACTTTGTCTATAGTAAAGACATAAACTTCTTGTGTACCTTATGTTGTTAAATATTTTCTTCTAATTTCATTTGTTTTTTCCAATGAAGTTTAAAATTTTTACCATCAAACCTATCAGTATTTTTTATTGTTATTTCTTTAGAAGTTTTACTCAGAAAGTCCTCCCCATCCTAAGATAATATATATTTAAATTTGCTTCATGTTGATTTATGATTTTTAAAAAATGCTTAGTTTATTATTTCTTCTGAATAATTTTAAGAGTATGGTGTAATGGAAGGCGCTGACAGGACTTCCAATCATTTCATCTCCATAGCATATAAAAAGTAACATTTCCTCTCCTTACTGATTTTTTTTAACTAAGCTTTTATGTCCACTGTGGCTCATAATGGTGTATTGATTTACAAGTGAATGGGTTGTCTACATATTTTTTCCCTAGCAGACTGTTAAAGGACCTTTTTGTAGTCTCCCTTTGTACCTTATACATTGCTTTGAGTGTGGTAGTCAATAAAATTTGTTGTACGAAATAAACAATTAATGAGTCATTAATATATCTGGGAAAGTATTAACTCTAAGATAAATGAATGTCTGTTTTGACTGGTTTAAATATTTAACTTTTGGGAAAAAAAAAAGAGCACTGGACCTGCAGGGAGCTTTAACAAACCCTCCAGTTGATGATTCTTTCCTATAACTTAAGTAATGCAGTCACTTTCCTAGTCAGAACATCAGTTTCTCATGGTCCCTAGGATCAGGATTAATATGTGGATTCAAAGTATTTGAATTCAACATTCTTTTGAAACAACCATGATGCAGCTGAGCTGTTATCTCTCAAACCCTAGTAACCTACAGACATTTTTTACAAAACACCTTTGAAGATTGCATTATATTTTGTCAATCCAGCAGGATTTCCATATATGCCAGCCAGTTCTGGGACATCTCAACAACATTCTCCTAAGAATTTGCTTCCGGGGACACACACATCCTAACTCCACTATAAACTCCGTCCTCACAGGGACTAGATCTTCCACTGGTTTTGCAACCTCCTGCAGTGTTGCATTCGAGTGGCGAATACTGACGCTTGATCCATGACTGAATGAACCCGCACCTTGCTGCGCTCCTCCCCTCGGAGCCACTGAGCGGATCGGGCCTTGCGGTCACCTGCCAGTCTCCTGGAGGCTGCGGAGTCCCGCAGCGTCGCCAGTCTCTGACACTCGGTGGCTGCCTGACTTCGCTAAGCTCTGCAGGCTCGCCGGCCTCGGTCCGGGGCTGAACGCCCCGCCGAGGGCTGGGCACCGCTCGCAAGGCTCGGAGATAGACCCTTTTCCCGACTTCTTCCCCATTCTCGCCCTTTCCCTGCCCTTTGCAGCATTGTAAGAACGGATTGAGAAAGTCTTTTTGTTTCGTTACTTCATTAAAGTAAACGTCTTTGCTTACCGAGCAGCCCTGGTGTCTGGCCTTCAGTTTCCTTTCAGTAAAACGAGGGGACTGAAGTAGATGGGCGTTTTCAAAATGTGGTTGAGTTCCTAGGAATGAAAAGGTGCTTCTGGGGCCGCTGTTTAAAAACAATCTCAACCAAAATATAACAGAACACTTCTCTTCCCCAGTAAACCAGCCTCAAAAAATCCAACAGCAAAAACCCCCTTGTAAAATCGCTGAGGCAGATAACCCTCCACTGTTTTTTCACAGCTAACATGTTATACTTTAAATTTTCTTCATTTTCTTTACAACACATTGGTTTTTCATCTGTAATGATTTTCATAAATTGAGAATGTTACATCAATAATTTCTTCATATAAATTTAATAAATAGTATGCCTTATATCCACTAGCTGATTAAAACAGCTTATGTCAAAAATCATCACCATACAACTTCTGCTTCAGAGAAAATTCTAGAATCTAAACCAAAGGGTTTTAGACCTAGGCCAAAGGGTTTTAGACCTAGGTGTGCCACTGTTTTGTCTTGAGCAATTCATTTGAGCAACCTTGCTTTTGATCTCTGAAGAATGAGCTAGGACCTGAATGACATCCAAGTCTCTTTCCTGTTTTGAATTCTCAGGACATCCATGCTTGCTGAACCGTTGGCAAGCTTATTATAGTCAACTTGATTATAGTGAGATCCTCAAATGAATATAGGTTTAACAGCCTAGGATAGTGCCTTGGCTCCCACTTTCAGATTTTTTCCTCCCTGTTGGGGCTTTGGCCACTCCATTCTTCATTGACCTTACCAATAGGAAGCAGGATGAGTCATTTGTTGATGGGTTAGGGGTGGGGGATGGGGGTTGGGGGATGGGGGGGTATATGTGTTTCACAAGGCTGGCTGCTGATAGCATCTGAACCTGGGTCCCAGGAAGGAACCCGTGGCCATACCTCATTACAAGGTTTTCATTACAAGAAAATCAGGCTAAGATCTTATACTTCTTTATAAGAAGCCACTCTTTAAAATGTATTGGTCTACTAAGGCTGCTAACTATTTTTGACAAAGTAAAGTTTGGTGCCAAAAAGTTAAAGTCAAGTGAGGTAGGATGCAAAACAGGAGGTTGCTTGGGGTGAACAAAAGGTGTACGGCTGGAATCTTCTTATAGGGTCAACTTTCTTGGACTAAAAGAAATGTTAACTTAGTATTGTCAAGGAGGTCAGGAAAAGTGTTAGTGACAAACTTTTGGTTTAACCCACAAATCTGAGATCTTCCTGAATAACTTCTACCTAATCTAGGAAAAGTCTATCAAAAAAAAAGATAGATGTGTCTTTCACACTAAGATTACTCAGTTTACAAGTTAATGTCCTAAGTAGTTTCTTTGGTGACCAAGGCGTAGACAGTATACTGTGTCTCTAAGCATACTGACATTTCTGTTATTCCCAAACCCAGTAACTATACTCCAATAATTTTTTTTTAAAGAGTTCAAAATGTGTCTACTGTCTTCCACCCTTTGCTTTATACTTTGCCTAAGACTGTGATCATCTCAAGTGTCAAATACTAAGATGCCAAATACTGTGATCATAACTAAAAGTTCTCTCCTTACCATCTCATTCTTATAATGTTATGATTTTTTTTGAAATAATACAGTTCACTTGTTTTAGTTTTTTTTCTCCTTATCCTTTTAAAAATATGTATGTTCATTCTTTGAGTACGTAGGAAATTAATGTAATTTCAAGTCAAAACTAAAAAAAAAACCCAGAAATTCACTGGGATATACCACTGCCTTGCATATCCCTTCCACTCTGTTTCCCTCACCCCTTGTAGGCAACCAATTTCATTATTTTTAGGTTTCTCCTTTTTGTTTCTTTTTGTGAAGTATGCAGGCATATGTACCATTTCTTGCATCCTTGTCTTTTGTTACACCAAAGTAGCATACTATATATCCTCTAATACTTTATACTGTCAGTCACTTTACAATATCTTTGGGCGATTGCTTCACGTGAGATCAGAGATCTTTCTTATGGCTTCATGGAATTTAGAGAGTAGCAATGAGCCAGAGATTTAGAGAGAAATAGAGAGGGAGAGAGAGAGAAAGGAGAGGGACAGGGCTACTGTTGTATGGGGTACAGACATGGGAGAGAGATATGTATAGAAAACATTTTTTGGAAGTTTTTCTCTGGGTTGTGAGGTGTGGTGGTGGTGGTTTAGTCTCTAAGTCATATCTGACTCTTTGTGACCCCATGGACTATAGCCTGCCAGGCTCCTCTGTTCATGGGATACTCTAGGCGAGAAAACTGGAGTGGGTTGCCATTTCCTTCTCTAGGTGATCTTCCCAACCCAGAAATCGAACCCGGGTCTCCTGCATTGCAGGAGGATTCTTTGCCGGCTGAGCTATGAGGGAAGCTGGAGCTGTGAGGTGTAATTCACTCTATTTCTCTATCCTCCAAGAAAATTTTCAGAAAAGGTCACTTTGTTGTTTTACTGGATATGTCATTTTGCTAAAATACCTTTGAAAATGTAACAAGAGCTTAATTTTATTTGAGTTTCAGGAGAGGATCAATGATATTATACAGGGGGTCATTTAAAAGTCCTGTTTCAACTGTGGCTAATGGCATAGATTCTTCAAGACCTGGTTCGAT
Source organism: Budorcas taxicolor (assembly GCF_023091745.1). Lineage (NCBI taxonomy): Eukaryota > Metazoa > Chordata > Mammalia > Artiodactyla > Bovidae > Budorcas > Budorcas taxicolor. The sequence goes on along the minus strand of NC_068917.1, from coordinate 25,088,524 downwards.
TATAGGAAAAGAGGTGGAGGAGCCCAAAGCCCTGTGCTCTGGGAATTTGAAGGCTCATCCCAGACAGTATTAGCTAAGTGAGCAGAGCTGCAGAGTCAGAATGGCAAAGCATACATATTTTGGTAAGAGCCTGGGATCCAGAGGGTTAGATGCTGATGTCAGGGCTGGGTTATTATGCCAGAATCTGAGAACTGGAGATGAAAGGAGGCCCAAACCTTTCAAGAGTAAAGAGTGTGGGGTTGGAGGGGCTGGAGGGGGTGGGGACGACTCAGGATGATTTTCCAGTTAGAAGTGCTGCTATTCATAGCTTCTTTTGAAGTTGTGGTTGGGGTGTTTAATGAACCTGAGACACAGTCATGAAGAACTCCAATGACTATGATAGAATCCATAGAAAAGGTCCAGAGAGGGAGCTGAAGTGGGTAAAATATCAGCGTGAAGATAAAATATTTGAACTTTATATTTTATGAAGAATCTAAGATGGAATGAGATAAAGCAACCTTGTCAAATTATAAGATACCCAAACTCAGTCTTATGTTGAAACCTCTGAAAACTAAATAATATTTTAAATGTCAGGTGCTGCTGCTGCTGCTGCTGCTGCTGCTGCTAAGTGGCTTCAGTCGTGTCCGACTCTGTGCGACACCATAGACGGCAGCCCACCAGGCTCCCCCGTCCCTGGGATTCTCTAGGCAAGAACGCTGGAGTGGGTTAAATGTCAGGTAGTAAATGCTAATGATTTACTTCCTCAAGAGGTGGAAAATTTGCTTTATTTCTGGTGTAAATTCTTAGACGAGTGATTTGAAAACAACTAAAAGAAAGTAAAGACATTCAAATATTCTTGTTTTCTTTTTTAGTAAGATAGGAGGTAAGTGCATATAGCTTGATAAATTGCAAAACAAATCTTTCACTTCTTCTTTCTTCACTCCTTTCCTCTTTCACTATTAAAACTGTGACAAACATTTACATTAAAACTTGAAAGCCCAAACAAAAATATACTTAGTAAAATTTGTCCAAGGACTATTTTTAGGGGGCAATTTTAGAGTTAAAAAATGCCAAGGGAATTCATTTTAATTTAAATTTGCAGATGGTCATAAGATTTTTTTTTTCTGAATTTGTTTTGTGGTATTATTCTAACCTTGCTTATGCCACCTTTGGCTGTCACATGAAGCCTAGGGACTTCTCTAAATAGTGATTTTTTAAAAGCAGGTAGGATAAAATACAAAAGACTATAAAAGAACCCAATTCTATTAAAATTTAATTATCAAAATGTAAAAATTATGATATAGTAATATATACATTTTAAAATTAATACATTAAGTAACAGGGAAATATATAGGCCTATCACAATGAGTAATGTGATTCTGTGAGATGAAAATAAATAATATTTTGTGATATATGAAATAGTGATTGTGTGATATAAAAGTATCTGGGATTTATATTGATAAAAATATCAAAGTTATTACTACCGATACTATGGTTTGTTGTTTACACTCTGAAAGCCATGCTAAATCATAGTTAATGCAAATAAATATGTAAATTCTTTCTAATTCAAGTTTGCAGACTCTCTGAATTCTTTGAGTTATGACCCCAGTTAAGAACCCTTGCTCTAAGTCCACTATACAGAGTGAAGCAAGTCAGAAAGAGAAAAACAAATATTGTATATTAATGCATATAATGGAATCTAGAAAGACGGTACTGATGAACATTTTGCAGGGAGGCAATGGAGACGCAGACACAGAGAACAGACTTGCAGACACAGTAGGGGAAGGAGAGGGTGGGACGAATGGAGAGGGCAGCTCTGAAACATACATGTTACCATGTGTAAAACAGAGAGCCAGTGGGAATCTGCTGTATGTCACAGGGAGCTCAGACTTGGTGCTCTGTGCCAACCTAGAGGGGTGGGAAGGGGTGGGAGGTGAGAGGGAGGTTCAAGGGAGAGGGGGACATATGTATTAAAATACCTATGGCTGATTCATGCTGATGTATGGCAGAAACCAACACAATATTATAAAGCAATTAATATTAAAAATAAATAAGTTGAAAAAGAACCCTTGCTCAAAAAAATCATTATATTTCATTTCTCAATGAAAAATGTATGGATCACACTTCCACATTCACTGCAGTATTATTCAAAATAGTCAAGATACAGAAATAAACAATATGTCTATCAACAGATGAATGGACATACATACATACATACATATTTTATATACATAAACATACATATTTTATATGCTTAAAATATTACTCAGTCATAAAAAAGAGGGAGAAATCTTGCCATCTATGATAACATGGATGAATCTGGAGGAATTATGCTGACTGAAATTAGCCTGTCACAGAAAGACAAATACTATTGGATTCCACTTACATGAGAAATCTAAAAGTCAAATGCATAGAAGCAGAAAATACCGTAGTGGTTTCCAGGGACAGGGGCTGGGATGGGGAAAATGGGCCGTTACTGTTCAATGTGTAGCAAGTTTCAGTTAAGAAATTTGTGTAAGTTCTAAAAATCTGCTGTACAACATAGGGTGTGTGCCCTCAGTCATGTCCGACTCTTTACGACTCCTTGGACTGCAGCCCATCAGGTTCCTCTGTCCATGGGGTTTTCCAGGCAAGAATATGGGAGTGGGTTCCCACTCCCTTCTCGGGGATCTTCCTGACCCAGGGATGGAACCAGTGTCTCTTGTGTCCCCTGCAGTGGCAGGTGGATTCTTTACCACAGCCCTACCCGGGAAGCTCCATAAAATAGTAACTGTAGCTAACAGTACAGTATTATGCCCTTCAAAATTAGTTAAGAGGGTAGAGCTCACGTTAAGAGTTCTCACCACAAAAAAAGAAAAAAGAAGAGTGAAAAAGCACACAAGAAAATGTTAGGAGGTGTTGGATGTATCTATTCCCTTGATTGTGGTGACAAAGTCATGGGTGTTGCCCATCTCCAAACTCTTCAAACTGTACAACATTAAATACGTGCAGTTTTTTGTATATAAATTATATCTTAATAAAGCTGTTGAAAAGAATAATTCTAAAAAAAGTATAGATCAATGATACAAGCTTAAAGTAAACATTTCCCCATGTGCTGTCTGTTCATGTCCCCCAGTGCATTTCTAATTTTTAAATGATTGTATTTGTCATTTCTGGGAATTTTATTTTTCAAAAATCTGCCTGGTAATTAAAGTCTCATTTCCTTTTATATATTTCTGTACTTATTTATTTCTTTAAAGTGTTTATCACACATTCATATTTTGACTACTTGTTAAATTAAAATTTATTATTTCTACTGACTTTTATTTGTAGTGCCTGGTTTTACTGTGTGCAAACACCATATGCCTTGCTATCTTATTTGTGGGAATGTTTTGAGGCCTGAATTTAAAGTACTTTCCCCTAGAAAGAATTTATATTTACTTCTGTCAGGTGTGGGTGGATGGGGAGGATCAAGGAGAGCTATCACCAATCCAGAAATCTCATAAATTAAATATTCAGTTTTAGTTTTATTTTTAAGCTTCAAACAATATTGTGAACCTTCGTGAGTGCAGGATTATGACTAGTAACCTTCTGGGGAGATACATATTTTATCACTCAGATTTAACAGTAAGACAGGAAATATCTTAATGCTCCTCTGAAGGTGATTTTGAGAATCCTGGATTTAGATTTTTGCCTCCACCTTGCTAGTTCTTTGATCGTGGATCAGAGAAGAAGATGCCCAAAACACAAATGCTGTCTCAAGCACCTGCATCCCTCTTTGCATATATGTTTTCTCATCGTTTCTGGCCTCTGAGGATTTCCCTGGCTTTTTTGCATACTCAGAAATGCATTGTGTGGGCTTGTTCAGTCATGTCCCACTCTTTGCAACCCCAAGGACTGTAGCCTGCCAGGCTCCTCTGTCCGTGGGATTTCCCAGGCAGGAATACTGCAGTGGGTTGCCATTTCCTTCTCCAGGGGATCTTCCCGACCCAGGGATTGAACCCATGTCTCTTGAGTCTGCTGCATTGGCAGTAAGATTCTTTACCCCTAGCACCACCTGATGCAGAAATGCATTAGTTAAAAAAAAATGATAAGCCTGTGTGCAGGTGCACATGTGTGACTGTGTCTGTGTCCATGAGATACTCTACACAGAGAGAATTTCTTTGGACACTGACACCTAGAACACTGTATCGTCAGGTCTAGTACTGCCAAAAATCCAGGTTTTAAACTTGTTTAATCTTTATGATAATACAATGAGATAGCTCTTATGTGCCCCTTTGTTATAAATGTAGAAAAGAGAAGCAACATTAGCAGGCTAACCTTCTACATTAATACAGCAAGTCAGTGGCAGAACTGAGATTAAAAACTGTATTGGCCAGGCCACCAAAATTCATGTTCTTTCCTTTTTGCTGCCCTGGATTTTATCCTGTGCCTTGACATAGCATTATATTAGAATGTTAGGTCCATTATGGAAGGAGCTATAGGTTAGATCCCTCAGTCAGGAAGGTCTCCTGGAGAAGGGCTACAGTACAAAGGGTCTCAAAGAATTGGACAGAACTGAGCGACTAAGCACATAAAATTCATAATGATGATTTTTGAGGCTGTGTAACTTTCTAATGAGGGGATTGATTTGGGACAGTGCATTTTAAACTTTATACTAAGATATTGTACTATCTGTCTTCAAAGTGCAAAAACGCTCAGAAACTGGCCAATTATTTTCTTTTCTTTACTGCCTCTGTCCTATATTGCTCTAATCCTTTTAAGTGTTTTTTCCTTTGCTTTCTTTTCTTTTCTTTTCCCAGCAAGTCACATCACAACATCTCTGCATTATGACTCTCCACCTTGGGCTGGTGGGCTCCCTGCTCCTGGTTTTGAAGGCTCTGGAGGTAGTTTCCCTTTCATCTCCTGCACTATTCTTTGTAGAGATTAGTCACAACAGCAACGTGATCTCAGGCATTCCTTCTGCTGTGCAGCTGACCGTGAAGCAAAGTAAAAGGGCAAACTATGTATAAGTCAAAATGGTTACAGGTGCAGAGGACAGATAAGAGTTTAGCTTTGTCCAGGTTGGACACAGAATTGAGCTTCATAGGCTCGTTTTAGATTTAAGATGTTAATACACACAGAAAACGATACCTAAGTGTTTATATTCAAGGAACAGATTGCTGATTAGTCACAGGTTTGGTTTTTTTTTTTTTTTTTTTGCTTCCGTTTTCACTTCCTTTCTTGCTTCTCTTGCAAGCCCATATTAATTATTTTTTATTTCTGTAACAAAAGCCCCCAAATATGTATCTATGCTCCCAGCACTTTGCAAGCACAGAGTGTATGCAAAGTAATAATACAGGGAATCCACCATGGAAAATGGGAGGACATATTGTTTGAAATATCCAGAAACAAGAGCTGGTTCTATGTTGTTTTTGTCCAATACATATTTCATGACAGGTTTGACTCTTTATTTGATATTTAAGAACCATGTATTACTTGGGGAGAATTTTGTTACTGATTCAGATTTTCTGCTTTGGAACCTTCAGCTGTTATGGCAGATGTTGAATTTTTTTATAAACCTTGAATAATATACAGTATCTGCATTGAGGCTGATGAAGGCAGTGCATTTGAGAAAATTGGTTTTTCTGTAAGGAAATAACCCCCTATCATCCTGACCCCAGGCAATGAGTTTCCAGATGCATTTAGGAAATATAGTAATCCTTGCTTCCTATTATCTCTGAGTATGACAAACTAGAGTTGAATAAATATTTATTGAAAGCCCACAGAGAAGAGTCTCCCAGTGTCTGCATTAGGTCTGATATAAAAACTGGCTGTAACGGAGGAAAAGAACCATTAGAAGAGACAGGAGTAAGCTCATAGTAACAAGAGATTTTAGGAGTCTGTGATGGCTACAGTCATAGAAATATCTCAGGGTATAGTGGGGAAGCAAGTTGGTGGACTATTTTTGAAAGGGCCTGGGATACTTGGCTGGATGTGGCAAGTTACACATGACCAACACTATCAGGCACTGGCTTTTCATCCAATGAGTCAGTGTCAGGTGAGGCTCTGATGCAGTGAGAATGCTGTGCCAGCAAACATGTGCAGCCCTGAAGGGCGGTCTCCATCTGATCTTTGTTTGTGACATGATCAGAGTAAGTAGTCTGAACAGTGGTGATCCCTAGAGTTTTTAAGCAGAGTTCTGTTCAGCAAGTTTTCTTCTTTAAGGTGTGAGGAGCTATAAGAGCCCACACCTGTCCAAACCCACAACCTATTCCCGAATCACAAAACATTCCCACTTATTTCTTATGGTGCTTCAAGAGACAAATGGAGTACAAAGGCCATGTGGGTATTTTTTTCTCTCGTTTTTGGAAACGATGTCTACTGAGGGTAGGGAGTATGGTTTCTTAGGTCCTTTGACCACTTTGTTTCAAATTGGGGTTGAAATCACTCAGAACTTTTAAGACAATGCAAATGTCTATTATTTGAAAAACAAATGATGAGTTGGGAAGAAGTTCTTTATCTATACCACTGTCATCTTTTTAAGCTTCTTATTAAGGATCTAGCGATTATAGTATTTAACTCTTGGAGGCCATCAATGGCAAGGCCTAGATCTGTGATTTTCAAATTAGGTACTGTTTGGGTGGGAACAGGGATATAGTGGTGTCAGTTAGGGACTGGACACAATAAATCCTAAAATCTTTAATTTGTATCTTATTTATTATTTAAACAAATATGTCATTAGCAGTTATTCTGTGTGTGTGTATGGGGGGGGTTAGTGCTAATTTGCATCAAGAGAATTTATAATATTTATAATAAGGTGGTCTCTGTTTACTGTCCCCATTTTACAGATGGCACCTCAGAGTCTGAGCAACTTACTATAGCTAGTCAAGTGGCAGAGCCTGGACTGAAAAGGGGAGTCTGATGCTCCTCCCATTGCACTAAGCTTCTTCCATGAATGTCAAGTGCAGCTGGATGATGGCATTCTTTTCAAACTCTAATCAAGGTGACTCTTTAGTAATCGGGGTTGTTGTGTGTAGTATTTTTGTTTGCTTTGTATCCTTCCTCTACAGGAAAAGGGAAAGATGACACATCAACACGGCTGCAGAGCACAGGTACCTTGACCCGTAAAGACATCTGCAAATATTCTGATCACTTTATAAACTATCTTAAGTAAGAGTGTGTGTGTGTGTGTGTGTGTGTGTGTGTGTGTGTGTGTGTGTGTGTGTTTAAAGTTTGGGTTGCTTTTCTGGATCAAGTTTTTAAAAACTGTCACTGTTAAAAAAATGTGTCATTGTTGACATTGATTTTACTTAAAAAATTTTTTTGGAAGAACCAGAACTTTCCAATTTGGGGGTGGTAGTATTTGTTGATTAATTATTATGTACCAGGCACTGCTACATGTATTCTTTTTAAGCTGTCACTACCAACCCAGTGATAAAAGAACTATTATTATCTTAATATTATAGAGAAGAATATTGAAGCACAGAAAAGTGATCTGCTCAAGGTGATGCAGCTAGCAGCTAGGAAAACTGGGGCTTGAACTTGGGCTGACTGGCTCCAGAGACTGTGTTTAACCACAGCTTTATAATATGCTCTGTCTTGGCACTTGACTGATGAGTGTGTGACCCTTCTTAGGTCAGTTAATAGTTGTGGTCTTCAGATTCCTTATTAGTACTAGATATCTTATTCACTTAGCAGTACTCTTTGTTTACATACACGTCTAACAATAACATTATCATCCTCACTTTACATATAGGGAAATTAGAATTTGGAGGGTTCAAGTAACTGCTACAGGTGGCCTATCTGAGATTCAAACCCATTTTAAGGGCTTATGCAGACTTAAAATTCTATACATTGAATCTTTTATTTGTTTTAAATTTCAAAGTTAAACTGATAACATGTTTGTTCTATAAAGTAGTTAGTGACAGTTCTTCCAAGATATGACCTTCATCTACAAATGGTTGCAAATGTTTGGGAACCACTGACACAGATAACAGCAGTCTTAACAATGAAACACTGTGCTATTAATATTATATTATTATTTTTTGAGAAGTCACATGTAGCAAGCAGGATGTTGCCGGACATGTTAGGCAAGCTGTTGCTAACCCAGAAGACTAAAAGGGATTAAATTCTCATTATTACTCATAGTTAGTCCCCAAATATCTGTGTATGTTCAGTTTCTTCAGTTTGGCAGGAAGTTTTAAAGAACTAAACAGCATGCCCTTCCGCCCCTGGCATATTCATAAGCTATTTTGGGGTGAGTCATCGGAATTCTGTGGTTTGTATATCCTGAAGGGAGAGAAGAGACACTGTATGGTTAGCATTTATTTGAAAAAGCTAGTTGGAAAAAAAATTATTTGATAAAAGTTCAGTGTTAGGTAAGAAATTCTTGTGGAAGGACTTTGTTTTGTTATGAAGATTCAGCTCCTAGCCACATCTCTGGGAATATAACATAAATCATATTCTTTAGCCTGTGCATATTCACAGATTAATCTAGAGCATGTAGAAGCCCTGATCTCACATTTAATTGGGAGTAATACACAGAGAGTAAACAACTGGTTAAATGACTCTTCTTTTGTCCTGGGGAGTCTCTGCTTCCTAATGCTAAAGTAATGCTCTAAGTTGGATAGAATTGTAGCCATGTGAAAACAGAGAGCAAGCTGAATCTCTAGTCTGTTGGATGATAATATCACTAATATTATAGTTGTGGATTATGATTAAATAATTACAACACCAAAAAAAAAAAAAGTGGGAAGGAATTAGTTTTTCTCCTTGTAGTTACAAGGGAGCCCAAGGGGGAATTTTAGTCATTAAACACATTTTTTTTTCTTTTTTTAAAATTTGATAAATGTATTTTATTTTTTTAAACTGTTTGTTGGCTATTGGAGTATAGCTGACTAACAATGTTGTGATAGTTTCAGGTGAACAGCAAAGGGACTCAGCTATACATAAACAGGCATCCATTCTCCCCTAAATTTCCCTCCCATTCAGGCTGCCACATAACACTGAGCAGAGTTCCATGAGCTGTAAAGTAGGTCTTTGTTGGTTATCCATTTTAAATATAGCAGAAACACATTTTTTTTAAATCAGGAAAAGAAACTGATTATTAATGGAAGAAGGAAGGAAATACAAGTTGGTTTGATACTTATGGTGTGCCAGATGCTGCAATAGGACTCCCCAGTCTCAGAAATATTATTTATATCTGGGGAAAATATTATTTTCAGAAGTTGAAGTGAGCCTATGGTCCACAGCATTAGTTGTCTGTAGGACAGGTACCAGGAAAGGAAGTGATGATATTTGACACACATGCTCAATTACAGTTACCCATTTGATTATGAGACCACTATTTGATCCTTAAAATGGTTTAGATGGAACATAAGTAGTGTATTACACAGCATTGAAACACATAATGAGTAAGGCCTTCTTTTTAATTTCCTCTCACTTTTCTGATTACATCAAATAGGAAATTTCATTTTGACGTTAGTGAGATTTGAAATCTCAGAGCAGGCAACCACATTTCCCTAGACTTGAATAACTACTTACTCCAAGCACTTCTTTGTACAGTTACATTTTATTTATGGCAAGTGAAATTGTTTCTTTTTTTTCATCTACATGGAGAAGTTTAAAATTTATCCATATGAAAGAGTGAGTTGATTTTAAAAATATTAGCTAAATAATAATACATATGGTGAGCTGAATGGGCAATGGGGAATTGACCTGAAGAGGTTACACAGCATATAAAACTTTATAACTTTGGTAGCAGGCAGATGGTTTCACAAATGAATACAGAAAACATAGCTTGCTCAAGTCCTCCCTGCTGGTCCACAGTAGTCCTCCTCAAAGTGTGGTCCATAGATCAGTGATTGAGAACATTTTGTCCACCTGGAGGGGATAAGTACAGAAATTGCAAGTAATCATTTAGAAACTTTTATAGCTTATTGACATTACATTGACATCCAGCTGCATGACCTATTTTCTAGTAACTTATTTTTATTGCATTTTATTATATTTTCCCTGTATTTTACAAAAGTGTTCATCTGGAATGGATTAGAAAAGAAACCCAATAGTTTGAGAAGCACTGATGAGAAGATATGTTTAGAACAAGTAAGTGGCAGCCTAAGCAATTATGATAAAGGACTATGTGTTGGTGAAATGTACAGATCATCATGGAATCTGGAACTGGAGTAAAGAGGCTAAGATAATAAGTATATCTGAAAGGTATAGGACTGTCTCAATCTTTTCATGGTTGTATCCCCAGGGTCCAGAACAGGTTCTGGTATATATTAACAGTGAGCACTCTCTGTATATTTGGTGAATGAATGAATGAGTGAATGAGCTGTGGTGTTTTACAGGCAAGTCTAATGGAATCACCAAAGAGTATGCTCGATTACAATGCAGTCCTAGTTCATTGTGCTTTTTCAGGCATTGTACAACACCCTCTAGTTCCTTTTGTTCTGATTATAGAAACACCAAGACAACTTCTGCATATTAATTGGGTTGTCAAAATACACTGAATTCAAATAGGATTAATTTAAAATAATTTAAAATTCTGGGCTGTATACCATAACAGATAGGATAGGTTGGGTTATGTTTCTGTAATAAACAACCTCACTATCTCAGTGTCTTGATCCAGCAATTATGTTTTTTTTCTTTTTTTTCTTTCACACACCTGCACTCAACAAAGGTTGTTATAGGGCATGGTCATTGCAAGTCACCAAAACCTGTACGTCCACAATAACCAAGCAGAGGAAGTGGCAAATCACACCCTGTTTCTTAGAGCTTCAGCATGAAAGTGACACATTTCACTTCATTTTCTTTTTTTTAGCTAAAATACTGAGCATGGCTAATATCAGTAGGGTGGGAAACAGTCCTACCATGTACCAGGAAAGTGGAGAGCCAGAAATATTTTGTGAGGAGTGTTGATTACCGGCATATACACTCACCTATTGTGAATTACATTAACAAGAGTTATTCTATCTTTGATCTTCTGTGATTGTGAATGTGATTGTGTCATCTGCATTGAGGTGTGGCACTTTCAGATCCGAGGACCAAATCTTGCATGTGATGACCCTATAAAGGGAGGGTCGTTTGTATCCTCTGCCTCAGCCATCAGCTCACTTACTCTAGCAGTTCTGTTTTCTGTTCTTTCTATAATAACAAGAGTGACCTTCATGAGAAAAACCATCTCCTTAGGTTCAGATTCTCTCTCCACCAACCAAACTTTACTGTTGAATACATCCTTTGCATCCATAAGAAGGCAAGTGGTTGGCCTTAGATCTTAGTCAGGGAGATTTCTTCTAGGGAATTTTTTTAAATGATTTTCAATAAAATTTTTTAAATAAATATTTTTGTATGAGATTGTTACACTGAGTCAGTTTCCAAAAGGCTCATCAATCTTAAGAAAATCAAGCATATCAAGTTTCTACATTTGCAAACCTGAGCAGCAGGTCCCTGGGCCTAGTGATGTGTATATCCCTTCTTTTCTTTCCTCCCTTTCCTTCCTCCCTCCCTCCTTTCCTTCCATCCATTACCTATCTATCCATCCATCCATCCGTCATCCTCCGAGGCAGGACATACCTACATATCTAGACTGGGATAGAAAGGATACTTCTGAAGTACATGAAAACTTTTACTTTCTAATGGAATATAAAACATTTTTGCCCCTTACAAATATTTTTTATATAATCTGCTTGTGAATTTACCAGGAAAGAAAAGATTGGCTTTAAAAAGATGATCTTTTTGCAGCTATTGTCAGCGTTACTTGGACTTCCAAAATTAGTGGAATCTTAATCAAGCTGGGTAAAATTTGACAGCACATTTGAAAAGCCCATGACTTTGGAAATTATAAATAGAAATAAAAATATCAATATCTGCCTCTGTCTATAGACAGATAGCAGAGGGAGATGGAAATTTGAGACTTCAAAATGTGATTAGCATAAGCAGTCAAATGAGATTACTGAGATTCCCCCACAGCTGCTTTGAAGAGGCCAATGCCTGTAGCTGCCCATGAACACATTAGCAGAGTAATTTTCAGATTTTTACAGGATGGTGCCAGTGGACCCAGACAAGTCTCGCAGCTGAAAGGTAATGGGGGAGGGATCTTTTATTACTCCTCAATCAGCTGTTGCACATCTAGACATGTAACTATTCATTTGTTAGCCTCTAATTTTGGAGGTTGGCTCTAGATGATAAGCCTCATAAAAAGTTAACAAGGAGATTCCTTTGATAAGGTGGTAAATCATTAAATGGAGAAATGACCAGTTGATTTATGACCTACTGGACTACTTTAGACTGTGAAAGATAAACCTCAATTTCTGTTTTGCAAGTGATATCCCCCCTATTCCTTAAAAAAAAAAAAAATTAAACATAGATTACACAAAGCAAAAAAGAGCACATTTTCCTCCAGTTTCAGAGATTCTGGCTGCTTGGCGAAGCTCAAGTTCTATGTCATCCTATTTACAGAGGCTGCTCTTAAGTTCTTTCAAACAGGGGCTGCATCTCTAGAGTGATCAGCCTGGTTTTGGCATAGTAGGTGCTTGGTGACAATCTTTTGACTGTGTGCACCAATTCTGGGTTAAAAATGTATAATTATATAGACAAAAAATATTGTGAAAAAGAGAAAGGATTAAGTCCCATAAAAAAAAAGTGACACTCATCCTTCATTACTCCTGTTTCAGGATCTTTGGACTTATTCCTTCCGTCTGAAGTCTTTCTCTCAGATATTGCTTTGGCTTGTGTGTTCAGTTCTTTCAGGCTTCCTTTCAAAAGTCACTACCTTAAAGATACCTTACCCTGCCACCTTATACACCAGTATCACTCTCCCCACTGTAGCTCCGTTGTTATTTTCTTCATAAAACTGGAAACTACCTTACACATTCCTATTTGTGGTTTTTCTTTGCTGTTAGAATGTGAACCCCATGGGATGGTGGGGGATGGGTAGTATGAGAAGGACTTCATGTTGTTTACAGCTCTTTTTCTTTAATACCTAGCTGTGGGCCTACATCCTACCCAATGACTGCTAAATACATATGCTTAAAAATGAAGAAATGGGTAAATGAAAGATGAGTCAATTAATTCATAAAACTGGAAAATGACTGTGACTCCTAAGAGCAGGATTTTTTTCTCTAAAGTTAGTTGCGTGCATGCATGCTCAGTCACTTCAGTCAAGTCTGACTCTTTGCAACCCTGTGGACAGTAGCCCACCAGACTCCTCTGTCCATGGGATTCTCCAGGCAAGATAACTGGAGTGGGCTGCCATGCCCTCCTCCGGGGAATCTTCCCAACCCAGGGATCAAACCCACATCTCCTGTGGCTCCTGCATTGCAGGCAGATTCTTTACCGCTGAGCCACTGGGAAGCCCCAGAGTTAGTTGATTGTATTAAAATCAGAGGGTGAAATAACTTCTTATAATCTACATTGCTATAATAGTCATATCATACAGTTTTCTCCTGTTATGAAGACAACTATTTAAAAGTTCTTCTCACTATGTTGTAATCATATATGTACTAAAATGTATTAGAAATGATTTGATTTGGGGAGTATAAGGATCTTATAATAATGAAGTAAATTCAGATACCAAAAGCTACTTCCTGTCAGTCTGTAGCTGGGAAATGCTAATTTATTAAAAAAATTTTTTTTGCGGTCTATATTAATTCATTATTTTAAAATCAAGTCACTTTTTAGCTATAAGGTTTATCACTAGAAAATTGAGCCAACTTTATTTTAAATACTCATTTTGAATTAAAAAGACACATTTAAAACAATCAACTAAATGCTGTTGATAGGTGAAATGAAAATCTCAAACACATTTTTCAAAGCATACAGTTCTAACTAAACATAAAACAGCTAAGGCTGACTCATGATCAATGTGGATATGTAAAGTATACAGACATTACTCTTTCAGAGTTTAGTTAGATACAGTAAAATAATTTCAAATGCATCACTGTGATGGATTTAGTTTGTATTTGATTGTGCTGCTGCTGTTGCTAAGTCACTTCAGTCATGTCCGACTCTGTGCGACCCCATAGATAGCAGCCCACCAGGCTCTGCCGTCCCTGGGATTCTCCAGGCAAGAGTGCTGGAGTGGGTTGCCATTTCCTCCTCCAATGCATGAAAGTGAAAAGTGAAAGTGAAGTCGCTCAGTCATGTCCGACCCTCAGCGACCCCATGGACTGCCGCTTTTCAGGTTCCTCCATCCATGAGATTTTCCAGGCAAGAGTACTAGAGTGGGGTGTCATTGCCTTCTCCATTGATTGTGCTACAGGCTGCAAATACTAAAATGTCCCCAGAAAGAAAATGTTAATTTCTTAAAGAATAAAGATGGGGACTTTTAGTCATAGGAAATTGTGTGTAGTTGCTCAGTTGTGTCCAACTCTGCGTCCAACCACATGGACTATAGCCCTCCAGACTCCTCTGTCCTTGGAGATTCTCCAGGCAAGAGTGGGTTGCCATGCCCTCCTGCAGGGGATTCCCATCCCAGGGATCTAACCCAGGTCTCCCACACTGCAGGAGACCATCTGAGCTACCAGGGAAGCCCAAGAACACTGGAGTAGGTAGCCTATCCCTTCTCCAAGGGAACTTCCCAACCCAGGAATCAAACCAGGATCTCCTGCATTGCAGGCAGATTCTTTACCAACTGAGTTACCCAGGTAGTGATAGGTAGTTGGTGACAGCTAAAAGTTATCAAAATCAAGTTATAAAATTTAGATTTTTTTGAATATAAATAGATTTTAAAAACATGAAAAAAAATATTTAAAAAATAACGTGAAAAAAATTGACAAATCACTTTCCAGTCCAAAAAGAATTTTTCTAACATGTTGAAGGCTCAGATTCTTGAAAGGCAGCACCTCTCCTGTTTCTTAGGAAATTTCTTTTCCATAAACAAATGGACCCCTAAAGAGTCTTTCTGAATTCCAAGTGCAAGTTCACAGAGGCACTTCTAAACTGGGCAGGAGAACAGGACCGATGGCTTTGAATATGAGCTTTGAAGAAGAGTTGAATGTATGTTGCATGTCATATCTCACAGTGTAACTACAAACTTTGGAAAAAAATTTGGAAAAACATTATTCAATGCAATGCCTTGGACTTTAGACATACTCAGTTAGGATAAATGATCATTACCTAGTTCTGGTATCCAATTTCCTCTTCTGACCATATAGGTACAACATGTGAAATGCTGAGCTGATAAATCACAAGCTGAAATCGAGGTTGTCAGGAGAAATAGCAACAACCTCAGATATGCAGATGATACCACTCTAATGGCAGACAGCAAAGAGGAACTAAAGAGCCTCATGATGAGGGTGAAAGAGGAGAGGGAAAAATTTGGCTTAAAACTCAAAATTCAAAAAACTAAGATCATGGCATCTGGTCCCATCACTTAATGGCAAATAGAAGGGGGAAAGTGGAAACAGTGGCAGATTTTTGACTGCAGCCATGAAATTAAAAGACACCTGCTCCTTGGAAGGAAAACTATGACAAACTTAGTGTATTAAAATGCAGAGACATCACTTTGCCAACAAAGGTTCGTATAGTCAAAGCTATGGTTTTTCCAGTATTCGTGTATGAATGTGAGAGTTGGACCACAAAGAAGGCTGAGTGCCAAATAACTGATACTTTCAAATTGGGGTGCTAGAGAAGCAAGGAGATCAAACCAGTCAATCCTAAAGGAAATCAAGCCTGAATATTCACTGGAAGGACATATGCTGAAACTCCAATACTCTGACCACCTGATGTGAAGAGCAACTCACTGGAACAGAGCCAGATGCTGGGAAAGATTGAGGGTAGGAGGAGAAGAGGGTGACAGAGGACAGGATGATTGGATGGCATACTGATTCAATGGACATGAGTTTGAGCAAGCTCTGGGAGATGGTGAAGGACAGGGAAGCCTGGTGTGCTGCAATTCATGGGGTTACAAAGAGTCAGACATGACTGAGTGAATGGACAACAACAATTACCATATAGGTAGGCAGTTCAGAAATAGTTGCACCAATATTTCCTTGAAAGCAGATAAAAATGGTAGAAATTATGAAGAATAAATACACAAAGACAATATCATTCTCTGATAAAATACAACTTATAGCAGTGTTTGACTGAGAATTGTTTAGGGATATATACAATTTTGCCATCATTTAATGAGGAGTACATAATAAGAAATTCCTGTAAGTTACTATAATTGTTATTTACACTCTCAGATCAAGTTCTTCAGGGCCTACTTGGGGGAAGATTTGATGTGATAAAGCAGGAATTGTGTGGAAGACACGCTGTGTAGACATGGTATAGCTACAAATTAGTGGAAACAGGAAATGAGTCCTTTCCCTTAAGTAGACTTAATAACCTGGGAAAGAAAATTGCTGTCTCTGATCCTCATTTGTCTTAGGTATACAGTGGGGGATTTGACAATATAGCATTTCCATGCCATTTAAACTGCTATGACATGGAAATTCCCTGTGGCCCAGTGGTTAGGACTCTGTGCTTCCACTGCAGGGGGCACAGGTTTGATCCCTGGACTCTGATGCTGGGAGGGATTGGGGGCAGTAGGAGAAGGGGATGACAGAGGTTGGGATGGCTGGGTGGCATCACCGACTCGAAGGATGTGAGTCTGAGTGAACTCCAGAAATTGGTGATGGACAGGGAGGCCTGGTGTGCTGCGATTCATGGGGTTGCAAAGAGTTGAACACGACTGAGTGACTGAACTGAACTGAACTGAACTGAACTGAACAGGGCTTCCCTGATAGCTCAGTTGGTTAAGAATTCACCTGCAATGCAGGAGACCCTGGTTCCATTCCTGGGTCTGGAAGAACCACTGGAGAAGGGATAGGCCACCTATTCCAGTATTCTTGGGCTTCCCTTGTGGCTCATCTGGCAAAGAATCTTTCTGCAATGTGGGAGACCTGGGTTCAGTCCCTGGGTTGGGAAGATCCTCTGGAGAAGGGAAAGGTTAACCACTCCAGTATTCTGGCCTGGAGAATTCCATGAACTGCATAGTCCATGTGGTCACAAAGAGTTGGACACACTGAGTGACTTTCACTTTCAGTTTCAGGACACTAAGATCTGTCATGCAGTGCAGCATGACCAAAGGCAAAAAAAAAAAAAAAAAAAAAATTACTGTGACATATGACTCACTTTCTGAATTTTCATCCAGGTGAAAATAGGTTGCTTTCTATTTTTCCTTTATTTTATAAGGTTTATTTAAGAAGAATTCACTCTACTGAGTGCATTAAAAGAAAAAAAGAGCTGAAAAAGAGATACAACTAGAGGAAAGAAGCCGAAGAAGATAAAATGATCAGTTGCTGATAACATGATACTGATATTATGCCAAAGATAATAAATGAAAAGTTCTTAGAATTAGTAAAAGTTTAAACTGAATTATACAAAGTAAATATTCACAAAATGATTCTTTTCTTCTTTTATACCAATAATTAGGAAATAAAAGGTTATGGGGAGATGCCCATATACCATAGCAGCTATCAAAATAAAGCATCCTAAAATTAGCTTGTCAATAAAAATGTAGAAATGATACAAAAACTATAAAATGTTACAATGATTTATAAAAGAAAATAAGAAAAGGGACATATCATGCTCAAGTGAGAAGACTCAGTGTTCTAAAAATGTGTATCTTTAATCTGTATATTAAGAGTAATGTCAATCAAAATCTCAATGGAATTCTATGGAAAATATGCCCAAGTGATTCCGAAGCTCATCTGGGGAAAAGAAATGGAAATAATTTCTCCTACCTGTCCTCCTGGGGAGGTGAAGGTCTGGGCTGAGTGACAAGACATAGATGACAGGAGGGTGAAGAGGCAGGCTGGGGACAGAGGACTGCCATCACCTGGGTCCTGTGACCCATTCTCAAAGTGATCCAGAGCAACTCTTTATATATGTGTATATATATATATATATATATATATATATATATGTATGTATATATACATATATATATGTATGTATATAATTTTTTTTTACTTTAAGATACTGTATTGGTTTTGCCATACATTGACATGAATCCACCACAGGTGCACATGAGTTCCCAACCCTGAACCCCCCTCCCACCACTCTCCCCATATCATCTCTCTGGGTCATCCCAGTGCACCGGCCCCAAGCATCCTGTATCCTGTATCAAACCTAGACTAGCGATTTGTTTCTTACATGATAGTATACATGTTTCAATGCCATTCTCCCAAATCATCCCACCCTCTCCCTCTCCCACAGAGTCCAAAACTCTGTTCTTTACATCTGTGTTTCTGTTGCTATCTCGCATACAGGGTTATCATTACCATCTTTCTAAATTCCATATATATGTGTTAGTATACTGTACTGGTGTTTTTCTTTCTAACTTACTTCACTCTATATAATTGGCTCCAGTTTCATCCACCTCATTAGAACTGATTCAAATGTATTCTTTTTAATGGCTGAGTAATACTCCATTGTGTATATGTACCACAGCTTTCTTATCCATTCATCTGCTGATGGACATCTAGGTTGATTCCATGTCCTGGCTATTATAAACAGTGGTGCGATGCACATTGGGGTACATGTGTCTCTTTCAATTCTGATTTCCTCGGTGTGTATGCCCAGCAGTGGGATTGCTTGGTCATAAGGCAGTTCTATTTGCAGTTTTTAAAGGCATCTCCACCCTGTTCTCCCTAGTGGCTGTGCTAGTTTGCATTCCCACCAACAGTGTAAGAGGGTTCCCTTTTCTCCATACCCTCTCCAGCATTTATTGCTTGCAGACTTTTGGATTGCAGTCATTCTGACTGGTGTGAAATGGTACCTCATTGTGGTCTTGATTTGCATTTCTCTGATAATGAGTGATGTTGAGCATCTTTTCATGTGTTTGTTAGCCATCTGTATGTCTTCTTTGGAGAAATGTCTATTTAGTTCTTTGGCCCATTTTTCGATTGGGTCATTAATTTTTCTGGAATTGAGCTGCAGGAGTTGCTTGTATATTTTTGAGATTAGTTGTTAGTTGCTTCATTTGCTATTATTTTCTCCCATTCAGAAGGCTGTCTTTTCACCTTGCTTATAGTTTCCTTTGTTGTGCAGAAGCTTTTAATTTTGATTAGATTCCATTTGTTTATTTTTGCTTTTATTTCCAGTATTCTGGGAGGTGGATCATAGAGGATCCTGCTGTGATGTATGTCAGAGAGTGTTTTGCCTATGTTCTCCTCTAGGAGTTTTATAGTTTCTGGTCTTACATTTAGATCTTTAATCCTCAATGGTGAAAAATTGAAAGCATTTCTCCTAAAGTCAGGAACAAGACAAGGGTGCCCACTTTTACCGCTACTATTCAACATAGTTCTGGAAGTTTTGGCCACAGCAATCAGAGCAGAAAAAGAAATAAAAGGAATCCAAATTGGAAAAGAAGAAGCAAAACTCTCACTGTTTGCAGATGACATGATCCTCTACATAGAAAACCCTAAAGACTCCAACAGAAAATTATTAGAGCTAATCAATGAATATAGTAAAGTTGCAGGATATAAAATCAACACGCGGAAATCCCTTGCATTCCTATACACTAATAATGAGAAAGTAGAAAAAGAAATTGAGGAAACAATTCCATTCACCATTGCAACAAAAAGAATAAAATACTTGGGAATATATCTACCTAAAGAAACTAAAGACCAATATATAGAAAACTATAAAAAACCGATGAAAGAAATCAAAGAGGACACTAATAGATGGAGAAATATACCATGTTCATGGATTGGAAGAATCAATATAGTGAAAATGAGTATACTACCCAAAGCAATCTACAGATTCAATGCAATCCCTATCAAGCTACCAGCGGTATTTTTCACAGAGCTAGAACAAATAATTTCACAATTTGTATGGAAATACAAAAAACCTTGAATAGCCAAAGCAATCTTGGAGAAAGAAGAATGGAACTGGAGAAATCAACCTGCCTGACTTCAGGCTCTACTACAAAGCCACAGTCATCAAGACAGTATGGTACTGGCACAAAGACAGAAATATAGATCAATGGAACAAAATAGAAAGCCCAGAGATAAACCCACACACCTATGGACACCTTATCTTTGACAAAGGAGGCAAGAATATACAATGGAGTAAAGACAATCTCTTTAACAAGTGGTGCTGGGAAAACTGGTCAACCAGTTGTAAAAGAATGAAACTAGAACACTTTCTAACACCATTCACAAAAATAAACTCAAAATGTATTAAAGCTCTAAATGTAAGACCAGAGCAACTCTTAAACAAGACTTTGGGCATTTCTTACTGGGAAATGAGTGTATTTTAGTCATTAAACAAAGATTGATTGAACATCAGGAATTAGGGGTAGAGCAGTGAATGAAACAAAGTCTTATCCTTGGGGAAACTTAGATTCTAGTTGGAGAGGCAGACAATAAGCTTAGGTTTTGCTGATGATTCGTAGGCCTTATAAGAGAGACCTGGAGACACCTACAAAGATCCTAATGAAATAAATGTTTCTTAAACTGTTTGTCTTGAAGGACCAGTTGTTTCCATTTCCAATCAGTGGCAGACAGATAATTTTTAAAATATAGAATCTTTTTGTTGGATGATGTGGTAGTACCAAATTTTTGTTCTTTTCTCATTCAGAACCTTGGCACACAGTGAGTTACACTGAACTCAGGGAATGTGTTTCAAATGGGATTTAGTGCTACAGACAAGTTAGTTTCTAATAGAAGTTGGCTATGGGAGTGAATCTTGCTGCATTCTTTTGTCATTTCACAGTTGTTCCTCTTCATTCACACAAGAGCACCCATATTTCTAAAAGTGTTGGTCCTCTACCCTTCAACTTGGTCTCAGTAGCCGTGGCATGGGAGGGGGGGCACAGTGAGCTGCCAACAGGCTGAGTCAGCTGAGCAAGGTAAACAGGAGTCCAGGTTCTGAAGTGAATCTTCCTGGATTCAAATCCACTAGCTCTGTGCCATTGAATGGTAAGTGAGGTCTACTGAGAAAGAATATGGATAAAATTCTAAAAAAGAGAAAGACAAAAACAGGGGATGTGAGAGTATGTTTCCCTCCATTGTATATTGAGAAATATCATTTCCATTTTCAAAGATTCAAAAATTAATGAATGGCCTAATCTCCCATCTAAGTGCTAATTGAGTTTCTCCTAATTCCCAAGTTTCTCAAGGCTCTCAGTGAGAGGACCTCAGTCAAATTTTGTCAGAAGAAATTGCTGTCTACTTAAAAAATTTTTTTTAAATCTCTCTGAGCAAAAATTTTCTTGTCAGTGGAGATAATAATGATACACAATGGTAATCACGTTACAGTATATAAATGTATATTTATATATGTTGTACACCGTAAACTTACACAAAGTTGTCATCTATGTCTCAATTTAAAAATTGATATATATCTTGTAGGGCTGTTGAGATCATTAAATTAATTAAAGTTTGTAGAGGTCCTAGCACCAAGCTAGGGATATTTCAAGTGCTTGATTAACGTTAGCTGTTCTCTTAGACACAAGAGTTGAACAGTTGGTTATCTCTGTGTGTGTGCAGTTTGCTTCCAGTTCTAGGGTTTCTAAATTCAGGACTACTGAATTTCAGAAAAGTATTTTCTTGGTTTATTTTCCCTTCTGATTCTCATACAAAAAGAAGAGGCATGCTGGTATATGATCATTTCTATGGGTTTAGTTAACACTTAGGTTATGGATCAGACTCTGTGGACCATACTTTCTCTTCCCCTGATTGCTTGCTTTCAGAAAGACTTTAATCACAAAGATCATCTCAGTTATCCTTGAGGGAGACAGAGAAGAAGACATGTCCCTGAAGGTGTATGAGGGGAGGGTTGGTCTGAGGGGCAAGGGGCAAGTTTCTGCCTGCAGACAGGGTACGCTTACCACAGAAACCTCAGTTCTTTCTGGCCCCAAATAAAGTCATCTTTGACTCATTTTAATTTCCCTCCCCGGGCAGAAGAAAGCTTTAGTCCATGCCACTTTATCACTTAATTTGGAAATTGTTCCGACTGTCAGACACAACTATGTCTGAAGTCAAGATTAAAGCCTGCGAGTCTTTGGTGAACAAAATGGAAATAAATGCTGAAAATTCCCCTACTCACCTTGAAAGGCTAATGTGGAATGAGAGATTGTCTTCTCGGTCAGTTTTATCTCTCCAGGTGTTTTGTAGAAAGCCTAAACAGTCAGTCAGTGGGTATGAGTCACCTGGCTGTGGTCAGATTAGAAATTCCTAAAACATGATATAGAAGTCCAGATCTGAGGGGAAAAATGAAGAAGGGAGCTCCCTATGGCTTCTATCACCACCTCTCCCTCTTGGAAGCCTAATTTTCCTTCTTTAGTTTTGGACATGTACAGATTGAGATGCTGCTTGTTTCCTAATCTTCCTTTCTTCCTTCCCCTTCTGTTTTTCCCCCCTTTCCTGACTTTTAAAACCAGACACTTATTTATATTGTATGTATAACGGACCATCATTAGGGAATTGATTTTTTATGTAAAAATGCTTAAAAGAGGGAGAAGATGAAAGAGGAGAGACAGAAGAGGTAGAGATGAGCAAGAGCAGGAGAGGAGGGAAAGTGAGGAGGATGAGGAGGATAAGCCTGCAGAGACCAATGATGAGAAGCAAAGTCTATGTTCCTTTAAAAGACGGACTGATGACGGCATACTTTGCTAAACAATAATTTTCTGTTTGCCCATGCTACAACCAAAGAAAACAAAGGCAGTTGTTGAAGTTCAACAATTTAAGTTTTAAGGTGTTTTGACCTTAAACATCTTCCAGAGCAGTTTCTATAGTCTTGAAATTGCTCAGTAGCTCAGAGCCAAGGATAAGCTGGCCCCTGGCTATTTCCTATTCTGAAGAACTCTCCAGAAGACTGTTAGATTTGGGCAAGAACAGTGTTCCCACTGAAAGTCTCCTTGGCCTGCTTTCTGAAGCAGAGTAATACAAAATCTAATTGGAAATGAAAGTCAGCAGCTGAAACGTCCTTTTCTTTACAGAACTCCATATCATTTACAGCAGTCAGAAGTTCCTGTTTAACTAGTAAATGCCGTGCTCTCCCTTAGCACTGAGGAGTCAAAGAACCTGCATGATGTTCTTTTTTTTTTTCTTTTGAGTTTAGCACAGAGAAAGGTTTATTGCAAGGGTTATTCAAAGGAAACAGGTGGCTTGAGTCAAGTTCATTCTTAAAGGTCCTAAAGTACTTTTGAAGTCGTGATTATTTTTACTTTGAGGACACCTAGTGGCAGTGTCCTTTAAAGTCGAACTGAGAGAAGCTACAGGATGTAGTAACCGCAGACGAGCCTGTTTTTCTCAACGCCTTCAGACTGAAGACAAACTTGCTCTGGCCCTGGGTGACAGGCTGGCCCTTGCCACCTTCTGCAGCCAAATCCCCACCCCCACTTTTCACAGGTGGTTTATCAAACAAAATCCCCTGCCTAATTGTTTCACAAGTAGTTTTTAACGAGCTCATTGTTTATTTGCCGCTAATGACCTCTTTTTAAAGATTACAGGATGACCACAATCTGGTCAATTCACCAACTAATGAAAAGATCCTGACGGTCTGTTTTAGGCAGACATTTTGAAGAGTTTAGAAATATAACGCAAAGATCTATGTGCATGGGATTTTTTTTTTAAATCTCTTTACTTCTGATGGTGAAGAGCTGCTTCTCAGCTGTATTCTCAGAGTCCATGACTTCATCCCTCTTTCCTTTTCCTCATCTCTAAAATGAAGGTGAGCCGTGCTTAGGTTAGAAGGTGGGTGTGAAGATTACAAGAAATCTCGCGATAACTCGCTTAGCACCTAGTATCTGGTAGATACTAAATAATTGGTAAGATCCTTCCCTCTCTACTCATCTAACTTTACCCCTGACCTAGGGCATGGCCCTTGCTCTGGTTGTCTTCTCGACAGAAGACAGTTGTTCACTTCTGCACTCTGATTCACCCCCATCTCAGTCCCAGAAACTTAAAACATCTCACCACTTTGATTCTCACTTGCAATACAGATCTACTGACTTGCGCTGGATCCGTCTTACAACCCTACTCTGTTAGATGGAGATAAATCACACAAAGCTAAATCTCTATAGGCAGAGTTTCCTGTTAGTTATGATATCCAGCATCAAAACCGACTGTTTTAACAGTAAATTCCCTGATGGTCAAGAAGAGATGAGGTGATTAACTCTTTGCCAAGAAGCCGCTCATCCCCTCAGTTCAGTTCAGTCGCTCAGTCGTGTCCGACTTTTTGCGACCCCATGAATCGTAGCACGCCAGGCCTCCCTGTCCATCACCAGCTCCCGGAGTTCACTCAGACTCACGTCCATCGAGTCCGTGATGCCATCCAGCCATCTCATCCTCTGTCGTCCCCTTCTCCTCCTGTCCCCAATCCCTCCCAGCATTAGAGTCTTTTCCAGGGAGTCAACTCTTCGCATGAGGTGGCCAAAGTAATGGAGTTTCAGCTTTAGCATCATTCCTTCCAAAGAAATCCCAGGGCTGATCTCCTTCAGAATGGACTGGTTGGATCTCCTTCCAGTCCAAGGGACTCTCAAGAGTCTTCTCCAAAACCACAGTTCAAAAGCATCAATTCTTCGGTGCTCAGCCTTCTTCACAGTCCAACTCTCACATCCATACATGACCACAGGAAAAACCATAGCCTTGACTAGACAGACCTTAGTTGGCAAAGTAATGTCTCTGCTTTTGAATATGCCATCTAGGTTGGTCATAACTTTTCTTCCAAGGAGTAAGCATCTTTTAATTTCATGGCTGCAGTCACCATCTGCAGTGATTTTGGAGCCCAGAAAATAAAGTCTGACACTGTTTCCACTGTTTCCCCATCTATTGGCTTAAGTTTAGACAGGATGGTTTCTACAATCCTCACTGCATTTGGTATAAAGTCCAAGCATTTTGATATGGCCTTTAAGGAGCCACAAAGCTGTCTCTACCTACCTCTTAAGCTGCATCATGAGCCACTCTTGAACTTGCTTATTACATTCCTGCCCATTAATTAAAAAAAAAAACAAAACAAACTTCCATAAACCAAGTGAGCTCTTTATTGCCTTGTGAAATTAGTACATGAGTGTTCTTTCCGGACCTCTCATTCTTCTACTGTTTATCTGAGTAACTCCTTTTTAGAGGTTGCTTCCCTGGAAAGTTCTTTCCTGACACTAATCTAAATTTAGTCTCTTCCTTATACTCCTCTTCTTAGCACCTATCATAATTTCTAGCTATGTGTTTATGTTTATATTTTGTTTATTGTCTTGTATTCCCACGAGAAACAGATATTCAGTGAAAATAGGGACATGGCATTTTTATTTATTTCATTTACCTAGCAAGATATGGGCTCATGCAGAGCACTCATTATTGAATGAATGAAACCAATGCTATTAATGAGGAAAGTCCATTTATCACTTCCGCACACTAACCTGCCCTACATTTCCATCCACAAAGCATTTTTGTTCAGCAGCCTTCTGGGGATTCCCCTTTGCCTCAGAGGTTATTTTTGGCTGTTGATAGTTTCAAATGAAAAAAAAAAAATTGTTTCCTAAGAAGAATCTCTATCTTTTTTTACCATTCAGAAGATACTTTTCCCCCTTAAAATAGACAATTCAATTAATGCTCCTTACATATCTTTTTATTTAAACTTATAATAGCACAAGTTCTTTTTGGACAAATTCCCATCACAACAGATAGCTTTGTGCAATGAAAAGATTTTTTCATGCCCTGAGTTTGTGGGTTGAGAAGTTATCCAAAAATCCAAGTCTGTTTTTCAGTCAGTTAGTAATGCACAATTCCATAGTTCAGGATTTCATAGAATTTCATAGTTCTTTTTCTTTACATGTGGTTAAGCTTAACTTACTGGGGCTTCCCAGCTGGTGCTAGTGGTAAAGAACCCACCTGCCAGTGCAGGAGAACTAAGAGAGGCAGGGTCGATCCCTGGATGGGGAAGATCCCCTGGAGGAGGAAATGGCAACCCACTCCAGTATTCTTGCCTGGAAAATCCTATGGGCAGAGGAGCCTGGCAGTTACAGTCTATGGGTTGCAAAGAGTTGGACACAACTGAAGCAACTTAGCACACACACACAGTATGAAGAGCAGTATATTTAGATCCAGCATTATAATTTTTCAAAAATTAACCAGACCTTAAGACTTGAAATCTTTATAATTAAAATATGAATCATCTTGTCTTACTTTGGCTTCCCAGAAAGCAGAATCTGAAACACAGGTTTCTGTGCCAGTAGTTTATTTGTGAAGTGATTTCAAGATTAAGACAGGGAAGGAGGGAAATCCAATGTGAGGGCATTGTTGAAATTATTTTTGTGATCAATAGGGGCCTACGTTCCCCTGAACACTCTTGAGAATCTGCAAGTTTCACCCTAGGCAACCCTTTGGGTGATTCCTTTCTACCCTCCCCCTACTTCCTAGATAACCTGGTAAATGACCACTTCTTATTTGAGGATGGACCCCAGGGGCTCAATGGCACTTCTGGGTTGTGCAGCACTGAGTCAGTGAAGGTTCTGAGACAGAAAGAAAGAAGATGCACAGGGGCTTTGATGAGCTGAGTCTGAGGTTATCAGAACTGTCTCTTGCTACTTGGCCAATATCAGAGGTGATCCAAGGGGTTGTGCTGCAGGGCACCAAAGGCTTTAAAGATATTTGTGTAATATTAAGGGAAAACCCCTTTCTTTTGTCTAAGCAAATGGGGCTATAAAAACACTTCTGATTCAAGTGGTTGGGCATCTACAGAAGTCTTTTCTATTTAAGAAACTTGACCTATAAAAAAACAACAGTGACAAGTTGCTAGGTGTCTGCAGACAGCGTTTATTTTGCAAGTTTTAAATCAAAATAGTGACTCAGGCTGTTTGAAGAGAAGTGAGAAATGAGCAAACATGTATATAACGCACTTGATGAGTCAAATTAAATTTAGAGTAAGAAATCAGTTTTGAAAGCCTGCCTAGTCACTGCCTGCCTGGGTTCTCCGTGATAGATGAGCAGCACCTGCAGAACAAAGCTATCTTGATGTATATTGGGTGGACATAAGAGTGTGACCTTGTCTATTGCAAAATGAATGTTTTGGGTTGATTACATTACTATGATTTTTGTGAAGCTATTGGTTTCATGCAATCATTCTTGATACTTATTTCCATTTTCTTTTTTCTATTTTTGTAGCTCAGCTTTGGAGTGATCTGAAATGCTCTTATAACACAAATCTATTTTTCTATTAGCAGAAAAAGTAATATATAGAGATTCTTAGGGTCAAGTACAAAATTCTTCATTCTCTTGAATTTTGAACTATTCATTTTCTTTTCTTCCAAATGGGATTCTTTAACTCTCCTGTAAGTCTGAACTTTAGGTCCTTATAGGAAATGATTGTGCATGTTAAGAGATGTCTTGAATTTTTAAATTTGGGGGAGGGAGGGGCAACTTTGTATTCTGTGATAAGGTTGAGTCTTATGAGGTGATTCCCAGGAGAAGCAGCACGAAAACTTCATTGAATATGAAGTTGTAAAAGGCTAATATGTCTATTTGAAGTAGAGGACGTTTTTAATTTTAAGGGTATTAGTTGAGGACAATGAAGATAAGCACTTATACTCCAGAAAAGTATTTGTGGCCAATGAATACTAAACAAAGTGTGGGTTCTCAGTCAGTTCAGTTCAGTTGCTCAGTCGTGTCCAGCTTTTTGCTGTCTCATGAACTGCAGCCCTCCAGGCTCCCCTATCCTTCACTATTTCCCAGAGTTTGCTCAAACTCAAGTCCATCGAGTCCGTGATGCCATCCAGCCATCTCATCCTCTGTCATGCCCTTCTCCTCCTGCCCCCAATCCCTTCCAGCATCAAAGTCTTTTCCAATGAGTCAACTCTTCACATGAGGTGGCCAAAGTACTGGAGTTTCAGCTTTAGCATCATTCCTTCCAAAGAACACCCAGGGCTGATCTCCTTTAGAATGGACTGGTTGGATCTCCTTGCAGTCCAAGGGACTCCCAACAGTCTTCTCCAACACCACAGTTCAAAAGCATCAATTCTTCAGCACTCAGCTTTCTTCACAGTCCAAGGAAAAAATGAAATTTCTTTATCTTTTATTTAGGAAAAATTCAAATTAACAATCCATTCAAAAGTGATTCATTGTAAAAGACCCTGATGCTGGGAAAGACTGAGGGCAGGAGGAGAAGGGGGCGACAGAGAATGAGATAGCTGGATGGCATTACTGACTCAGTGGACTTGAGTTTGAGCAAACTCTGGGAAATAGTGAAGGACAGGGGAGCCTGGAGGGCTGCAGTTCATGAGACAGCAAAAAGTTGGACACGACTTAGCAACTGAACAAAAACAACAAATTACAGTTTGTGTGTGTGTGTGTGTGTGTGTGTTTAATTACCTATGTATTTTGAAAGAATAGCTATTTAGACAGTGTTCTGGGTGAGGAGGAGGAGAGAGAATTTTGGAGCATGGAACATCTGATGAAGAAGGCAGACTTAGTTGGCCCATTATGCTGATGGCCTTCAGAAAGCATAAGGGTACATGGAAGACTGTAAGTGTGGTGGTTTAGACATATTAGATACCCAGCCTCACCACATGCTAGCTGTGTGAATTTGTGTAAACTACTTAATCTCCCTGGGTCTTAGTTGGTTTCTCATTTGTAAAATGTGAATAATAATAGTATCAAAAGTCTCATAGGACATTGTGCTAGTTAAATGAGATTAGTACATAGGAGATGCTTAGGACACAAGTAATAAAAAAATATTAGTATGCATCCTCTTCTTCTTCCTCCTTCTTCTTTTTCCTATTTTCTCTTCTTCTTTTCCTCCTAGACCCTTGGTGGTTGGGAGACGAGGGCATACCAAGAGAGCAAGACACATCAGAAGAAGAAGGCAGACAAAAATGAGATAGTGCCAGAGAAAGACATAGCCATGGTCTTTCTCTCACATTCTCTGTCCACCCTGTCAACCATACTCTGTCCTGATGTGAAGGAGACTTCAGGGACCACAAGGTCTCTACTTTGAGACTCTTAGTCTTATGTAACCACTGAGCCTCTGGTAACTTTGAGGAATGTAGGGAGGTTCTGGCAGCATTTTCCTTCATACTAAGGCTGAAAGGTCAAAGTGATCAGCTCTGAGGCAGCTGGTTCTCTAGACTCCCCCACAGAGTCCTTAGAGAATGGAGGCAAATGTCTGCTTGGGAGCTTTCCTGGGCATCCCTGGGCTGGCTCCCCTATAGAACATGTGTGGAGGGAGAGGGAATCTCAGCTCCCATTTGTACCTCACTTGATGACTGCCTCCCTTTTCAGTCCATAAGAATTTATACTCCACCCAAAATAGTTGCGGCCAGTAAGTGGTGAGCATTCGCTGTGAGCTAGGTGCTCTTCTAAGTGCATTCTCTGTGTTAACTCCTTTCATTTTCACAATCACCCTATGGGAAAGACATGGTTACCGGCCCAGTTTGATGAATGAGACAATCAAGGCACAAAGGGTAAAGGAGAATTGAGATTAAACGAGGTTGTTCTGGCTTCAGAATCTACTCTTTAATGACTGTGCCTCTGCCTCCTACTATAATCAGTTCCCTGAAGGCCTTCCAGTCTGTGCTTTCAAGCTATCACAAGACTGTTATTTCTGCTTGCCTTTCTCCTTGATTCTTCATTTGGAAGTATGGAGGCAAATGTCTGCTTGCAAGCATTCCTGGGCATCTTAAAGGTCACTCTTAAAATTCAATTCAGGCTGTAAATACTGATTACACTCTATTGTATTTGATTCCTTGTTTCTCTTCTCTACCAGACTCTTAGGTCTTGTTTTTCATCCCTAGCCCATTGTACAGTGCCTGGTACAAAGTTGGGGTTCAATAAGGCCAGTGGGATGAAAGACTGAATTGTGTATCGGGCTGAATTTCTTTCAGGATATGAGTGTGTAGATATATACAACAATCTATGGTTGTTATTAGAGAAGGCAATGGCACCCCACTCCAGTACTCTTGCCTAGAAAATCCCACGGACAGAGGAGACTGGAAGGCTGCAGTCCATGGGGTCGCTAAGAGTCAGACACAACTGAGTGACTTCACTTTCACTTTTCACTTTCATGCACTGGAGAACGAAATGGCAACCCACTTCAGTGTTCTTGCCTGGAGAAGCCCATGGATGGAGGAGCCTGGTGGGTTGCCGTCTATGGGGCCGCACAGAATCGTACACGACTGAAGTGACTTAGCATGGTTGTTATAAACACTGAGGTTTGCAAGGAGCTAAAATGCTTCACATTCTCTATTTGTGGCGAAGAGGCTAATAATTCCCCAGATTGCTTTTCTAAGGAAAAGAAGAAACTGGCAGTGTATGCTCCAAATTCAGTTCCCTGTAATTTTTAATTGCTTGGCACTAGGTGGAGCCAGGGAGCCTTGGAGGGAAGCTCAAATGAAATGGTGAACTACTGTTACCAACCCTCAGATTGTGCTCAAAATAGGTTTAAAGGTAATTATTTTTTTAAGATTTGTAAACTAGTGCGTTATTTGAGCCCGTATATAATGACATTCATTCTCCATTTATCTTTCGCTCTACTGGCTATTTTGTTCTTTAAATGGAAAGGTCTTACACTTTATCTCTTTCAGTCTCCCAGCGCATGCCTGTGTGCTCAGTCCCTCAGTTGCGTCCGACTCTTGCAGCCCCAGGGATTGCAGCCTACCAGGCTCCTCTGTCCAAGGAATTTTCCAGGCAAGAATACTGGAGTGGGCTGCCATTTCCTTCTCCAGGGAATCTTTCCGACCTAGAGATCAAACCCACAGCTCCCATGTCTCCTGAAATGGCAGGTGGATTCTTTACCACTGTGTCACCTGGGAAGACTCCCACTTTCCCAATACTCAGAATCAATTTTTAATTATTTAGATGAAAGCTCTTTTTTTGTAATTGAGACCAAACATCACAGATCTTTCTGTGCCTCAACCCCGAATGCAACAATTTTGCAGTCACCAGAGACCTGGCATATTGTGGAAAAAAAAAACAACACAAAAAAAACCCCCCAAACCTGGACTAGCAGTTGGGAGATCCTCTTTGTTTTCTTCCTCTCTCTCCACTCTCCTCCTCTCCCTCCTTCTTCTTTTAGCCTTTCTATAGGTCAAAAACAATACCAGCAATTGCAATTGGTTCAGTCTATAGTTTGACTCTGCCTTTGACTTGCCTTGTGATCTTGGTAAGTCACCTATTCCTTTTGGGCCTTACTATTTTTATCTGTAAAATTGCAGGAATGAGTATGTGTTTGAAGGACGACTTAATTTTAATTTTTCTAATTTTGCCACCTAAATTCTGTGCTATGTTCTTGACTGGTTCTCCATGTTTTTGCCTACTATGTATTCTTATCTTAGATGTTGGTTAATTATGAGTTTTATTAAATATTAATTAGTTATGAACTGCCAGAGACCTGAAATGCGCCCTCTACATTGTTCCAAGTTATTGGTACTTTCCTGGAATAAGTTCTTTACAGGAAACAAAGTTGCTATTCAGCCTATTTAGCCCAATTAAAGGAATGTAATAATAGAGATTCACATTTCATTATACTGTCATCCTAGGTTTTCCCCTTTATAATTTAGTTTGGGGAGACAGTTGATGTGCCCTCTAATTATTTTTGCGGAATATGTGATGATCTCCATGCAGACAAGCATTCTACTCTGGAACTTTTAATCTTTCATAGTAAGATTATTACTTGGGAAAGTTGAACCAATTTTTCATAGTATCATTATTCACCTTGGGTTGGAGGTTGGACCAAATAGGTTTTAATAGCTTTCCCAAATTTCAATGTTAATAGCAATTAATAGATGGCTTTTTATACCATTTCAATCTGATACTTTATTTTCTCTTATTCTTAGCATTTTATTCAAGGCAAGTGTTTATTTTAACTTCCTAGAGTAGCCAGTATCAATATTAACCTCAGGACCAAGAAAGAATACTCAGAATTTAAGTATTCTTTCGATTTGTTTACTTAGTAGTAAGTCAAGGTGAAATTATAGCTGGAAATGGTATTTTGACATTGTAGTTTCTTTTATTTTGAAGAAGATTTTCATGTCCAAAATTCTTGACTGCTATTAGTGGGCCAGGTAGATCCATTTTCTACACTAAACAGGATGGAGGAAGGCAATTCTGAAACTAAACCATGATAAAATTTATCCCTGTTTCTCATTCCCCTGATGCTAAACCCTTTTTTCCTATATTTAATTGAGATGGCTTCTATTGTCAGCTAATCCATGTCTGAATTTAAATCCTGACTCTCTGCTGTGCACCTTTCTACAAGTTAACTAACCTCTCTCTACCTCATTTTCCTCATCTGTAAAAGTAGGTGATATTAGTATCTCTGTTACGCAGTTGTTGTGAGGATCAGGTGAGTGAATGCGCAAAGCACAATGCACATGGTGCAATGCCTGGAAAACCTTCCACGATGTGAGATTTATGATTAATGCCAGCGACGCTGTGCTTAGGTGGTGACAGAGAGGTGATGCGTTTCCCTCTTCCTAACACCTGCATCATCAAGATATAAGATTTTTTGAGAAGTAAGGAAAACGTAGGCTCTGAATAATCAAGGCAAGGATTTCCAGATCATACTTTATTTTTTGGTCAAAATTCTATTTTATTTTCTCTTCTGCATTTTTAAGATTAATTTATGACTCACTTATTCATCCATGTGAATAGTAGTTGAGTGGCTACTGTATTCTAGGCACTATGCTAACTGTTGTAGATACAGTGTTGAATAAGTTATATATAGTTCTTGTTCTGTGGGCCTCAGAATTAGAGAGGGACAAGCAAAGAGCGTCCTGGGTGCTATGAGACAGGAAGTGATGAGAGCTGACAGGAGTTATCCAACTTGGGGTGGAGCATATGTGGAAGTTTTCATGGAGGAGGTGACATCCAAGTTGAGATCTTAAGGGTTAATCAGAGCTACCTGTTTGGTGAGGTGACTGCAGAACAGCCTAAGTGATGATGAAATGGAGCAAGCCATGGTCAAATAATTCATAGAAATTCCACAAAGCCTAAGGTTGAAATGCAAGGTTGGAGAAGAGGTGTGTGTGGTGAGAGATGAGGTTAAATGCACATTATTTTTGTGAACTGTAAGACAGAGTGAAATCTGACCAGCTGTTATCTATTCATAGCCAGGCATGAGATTCTTCTTGTAATACCTTACAGAGGGCTGGCTGTTTCAAGGCAATGATTTCTGATAGAGTATTTGATAACCATGTTGCTGTCTACAATCTATAATATTTACTTGTCATTTGGGGGCTTGCTTAGAAGTCAGTGTCAGTTCAGTTCAGTCGCTCAGTTGTGTCCAACTCTTTGTGACCCCATGAATGGCACCACGCCAGGCTTCCCTGTCCATCACCAACTCCTGGAGTTTACGCAAACTCATGTCCATTGAGTTGGTGATGCCATCCAGCCATCTCATCCTCTGTCGTCCTCTTCTCCTCCTGCCCCCAATCCCTCCCAGCATCAGAGTCTTTTCCAATGAGTCAACTCTTCACATGAGGTGGCCAAAGTATTGGAGTTTCAGCTTTAGCATCAGTCCTTCCAATGAACACCCTGATCTTCTTTAGGATGGACTGGTTGGATCTCCTTGCAGTCCAAGGGACTCTCAAGAGTCTTCTCCAACACCACAGTTCAAACGCATCAATTCTTCGGCGCTCAGCTTTCTTCACAGTCCAACTCTCACATCCATACATGACCACTGGAAAAACCATAGCCTTGATTAGACAGACCTTTGTTGGCAAAGCAATGTCTCTGCTTTTTAATATGCTATTTAGGTTGGTTATAACTTTCCTTCCAAAGAGTAAAGTGAAGTGAACTCACTCAGTCATGTCTGACTCTGTGATCCCATAGACTGTAGCCTACCAGGCTCCTCCGTCTGTGGGATTCTCCAGGCAAGAATACTGGAGTGGGTTGTCATTTCCTTCTCCGTGGGATCTTCCCGACCCAGGGATCGAACCAAGGTCTCCCACATTGCAGGCAGATGCTTTACCCTCTGAGCCACCAGGGAAGACCTCCAAGGAGTAAGCATCTTTTAATTTCATGGCTGCAATCACCATCTGCAGTGATTTTGGAGCCCAGAAAAATAAAGTCTGACACTGTTTCCACTGTTTCTCCATCTATTTCCCATGAAGTGATGGGACCAGATGCCATGATCTTAGTTTTCTGAATGTTGAGCTTTAAGCCAACTTTTTCACTCTCCTCTTTCACTTTCATCAAGAGGCTTTTTAGTTCCTCTTCACTTTCTGCCATAAGGGTGGTGTCATCTGCATATCTGAGGTTATTGAGATTTCTCCCAACAATCTTAATTCCAGCTTGTGCTTCCTCCAGCCCAGCGTTTCTCATGATGTCCTCTGCATATAAGTTAAATAAGCAGGGTAACAATATACAGCCTTGACATACTTCTTTTCCTATTTGGAACCAGTCTGTTGTTCCATGTCCAGTTCTAACTGTTGCTTCCTGACCTGCTATAGATTTCTCAAAAGGCAGGTCAGGTGGTCTGGTATTCCCATCTCTTTCAGAATTGTCCACCGTTTGTTGTGATCCACACAAAGGCTTTGGCATAGTCAATAAAGCAGAAATAGATGTTTTTTCTGGAACTCTCTTGCTTTTTTGATTATCCAGTGGATGTTGGCAATTTGATCTCTGGTTCCTCTGCCTTTTCAAAAACCAGCTTTAACATCTGGAAGTTCACAGTTCATGTATTGCTGAAGCCTGGCTTGGAGAATTTTGAGCATTACTTTACTAGTGTGTGAGATGAGTGCAATTGTGTGGTAGTTTGTGCATTCTTTGGCATTTCCTTTCTTTGGGATTGGAATGAGAACTGACCTATAACCTTGATACGGCATGTTGTAGAGGAAAAAAAAGCCTTGAATTTTTAGTGAGAGTTTTTCTTTTCTTTTTCTCCCCTTTTAAGAGTTTTCCAACAACCTTGTAACTCCATCATTGAAGTTCAGCAAAACTGGCCACAGGATGAAGTCATTTGTGGTGGTTAGCTGAATACAGCAGCTGGCCTAACTTATCCCAGTGTTTAGAGTCAAGAAATGGCAAAACCTTTAAGACTGTGCTTCTATCAAGGAATTGGTCAGAGAGCTTTGATCTCCCAGGTGCCTTGGTAGCTATAGAGGATTACAAAATGATACATTATCTCCACTGACATTTTCCTTAAAGAGATGATTTTCTTTGTTTTAATTTGAGACAAGAGTTGAAAATTGCTTCAGAGTCTTAGTGCTGGGCCATATTTAAAAACAAATACATGAACCTTAATTTCAGTCACTTGCAGCAAATGTGCTCACTCTACTTCCTAGTATTATGAAGTGCAGTTATGAAAGATCAATTCATAACGAAACCCAAGTTTCTCCAGGCTGTGGGGTATGGCCATGCCACAGGGAATAGAGCACAGTGAAAGTAAAGTAACAGGTTTTCTCTTTTTTCACAACAGAATTGTAGATCCGCTTCTCTCTTATCATGTTGATATTTCATCCTGAAATGTTCTTGCTTGGATTGTCCATCTTGCTGCTACTGCTGCTTAGTCGCTTAAGTCACGTCCAAGTCTGTGCGACCCTATGGACTGTGGTCCACCAGGCTCCTCTGTTCATGGGATTCTCCAGGCAAGATTACCGGAGTTGGTTGCCATGCCCTCACCCAGGGGCTCTTCCCAACCCAGGGATCGAACCTGAGTCTCCTGCATCTCAGGCAGATTCTTTACCACTGAGCTACCAGGGAAGCATGTATTATTCATCTTAAGCCCTTGCAAAAATTCTACAATTCACTTTAAGCATTGAGTCTTTACTTTTTACATCACAAAGTGAGACTTAAAACATTTCCTGAATATGTCTTGCAAAACATCTGAGAATTTTCCTGAATGACTTAAAATAACTTTGGTTTGTTTAAACCAAAATCCAAACAAACCACTTGCTGATTTATTTCACTGAAGACTTTTTAAAGTCTGTTTTAATCTGGAATAGCAGTTTTTCCTCACTCCCCTTTTCATGGTTGTGTTGGTCAGTTGTCCTATAGATTATTTCACTGTAGCAGATGCTTTTCATACCCTGCTCATATTCCTTCCACACTCATTGTTCTCATGTACTCTGACCCAGAAGACTCCAAAAGAAAGCAGCTTACTATGACTCTGCCCTTGAGCTTTCTTACCTCTTTCTACCATCAGCTGTGCACCCTCTTCCTGTTACCGAAAGTGAGAGAATGACTGCTTGCCACTCAAAAGCAAATAAAGAGGCAAGTTAGTGGAAAGGAAATTTTGGTTTATTTAGGAGCCTGGCGGGGAAATGGAGGAGGGTGGCCTCCTGTCTAAAGGTCAACTTTCCCCACTGACAGTCAGTGGGCAAGAGATTTTATAGATGGAGGGAGGGGGCTATATGCCAAAACAGCATAGTCAGCTCTGGCAGTCATCTTGGTATTAGTCATGTGGTGTTCTGATTAGCATCATTTTGATTGTTTTAAGTATAGCTAAATCTTTCATTCCACGATCGGTTTGTTTCCATTTCTTAGAGACAAGTTCTCAGAATTGTTGCATATTATGTCATGGGTTCAGTCTTGTCCTCCTGTAGTTAACTTCTTCCCCCTGGTGGGGCTTTCAGTATCTCTAAGACAACTCACAGAACATGGCTCAGAATATTATCTGTCTCCCTTGAGTAGGAACTAAAGGCCTTTTTTTGGAACTAAAAGTCTTGATTTTACTTAATGACTAAACTCATTATTTGGTCTCATTTGACTGTTTTCCTGTTTCTGCATTTTCTCACTTCTTTAATTAACCTTATTCCTCAGTTAAAGTTTTTCTCCAGAGGCTGGGGACAGGCAGGCTAAGGACCATAGAGTCCTGCTCCATGTCACTCCCACTCCACCACCCCAAGCAGCCTTCAACCAGTGACTGAAGTGGGTGAATAGAGGATGTGTCTTCCTAACCTTTTGGATAACTCTGAGATAAGTTCATGAACTATTGATGACAGGAGCATTCAAATGAGAAAATTTTCTGAAGATGTAGGATCAGAACACAGGTGAAATCTATTCCCTCCTTTGTGATATGAAAGAAACATTAATATCACATTGTTATTGTGAATACTGAGTAGAGATAAAATTTTGGAAAAAGATTTTCCCATACGAAAGTCCTATGCCAATGGTAGTAATTAATACAGCAGTTGTCATTCTGAAGACAAACACTAAATTGTAGAACTACTTTTCCTTATATTTAATTTGAAAGTATTTTCTTTTTAAAACTCATAGGTTAAGTTATTATAATTTGCAGGTTCTGTGAAATTCCATGTACAGGCAAAGAAGGAAATGCCTCTGAAAGGGAGAGATATATTTTTCTTAATCCAAAAGGACTTCATTTGCTGCAGTTCCAGAGAATCTTATTTTAACTTTAATTCACTGATGCTTTAATAGTGTTAATCTGAAGCAATGGAGACAGCTTTATTAATTGGAATCTTTCATTACAGCCATGATTTTGTTGCTAGGGGAGTAAGTGGTCTATGTTTTTTAAAAACATTCATTAAAATGTCAATAAGTATCAATCAGAGAAATCATTTCCAAAACCTTTTAATCTTAAAAATAGGATGAAAAGAACCTTTACAGTCATTTCTTTGTGCCAGCAAGGGCTGAGATGAGCAATGTCTTGAGTTAGAGCCCAGAACTGGCTGATTCAGTTTAACGCACAAGTTTTTATTGTCACTTGAAATTAAGAGCTAAACCAAAGTTTAAAAAAAAAAGCATAAGAGAAGAGCAACAGCTTATGCAGGTCATTTGCTAAGTTGTCCTTTATAGGATAGAAGGCATACAAAAATGCAGTTTTTACAGTTTTGACTGGCCTAGAATTCTCATTCATGTTTGTGTGTCTTAGATCATCCCAAGGGTCTAAACACAGAAATAGGTCATCTCCCCAGAAAAATGCTCATATTTACAAATATTTTACAGGCTATTTTGAAGCATTCTTGACATACTTCCTCCCCTAAAGTCGATAGAGTTTAGGTAATGAACTGCTGGTTTAGGTGTTCAGTTCCCAGAAACAGTCATCAGAAGGACAATTCAACATTTAATCTTGAGTGTGAGCCCTGATGTCATGTAAAGCTGTGTTATAGTTTGGTTTGAAAGAGGTCTGAGTTTCAAGGGATGATGTGATCAATACATTGGCTTCCATACTGGGATATATCCACTCATACTTACTTTGCCTAATCATTCAGAGGAAACAAAGCAGTCTTTCAATTCAAAATTAGTTTGAAAAAACCTAATGAAAAAATAAGACTCTCTAGGGAGTTGGATATAGGCATTAGAATGCAGTTCAAGAAGCAGACAGGCATGGAATATATTCCCATGAATGTTCCTTTTAGGTCCCAGCTGGATAATGAAAATCTGAACCCTTCACCTGAAGAGTAACAGGAGGGGTTTGGATCAGAGAAGTACTGTGCTTGTTCTCGACATCTATCTTGTTTCTAAGCACATGTTCTCTAATTCAGGAATTGAGTTTCTACTTTGTGCCTTAGAATAGGTCTGGACATTTAATTTCTTGATTTTGTCTTTAAAATTCAGAACACTTCTTTTCTTTATTGGGCACAGTCAGCACTGTCTGAAGTTTGCTTCAGTGGAGCCGAGGGTGAGTATATTCCTAAGATGACTTATGTGCTTGGGAACTTTCTACCTACTATTTCAAAGTAAATACATGTAGTTTTATAAGAAGGCACCCCTAATGGTAGCCAATTAATTTCCCCACATTTGTAAGGTATATATAATTCATAAAAGGCTTTCATATTAATGACCTAGGTTCTGAATGAAGGACAGGCATTACTATGTCCAGCTTATGGGTGAGGAAATGGAGGTTTGCAAATATTTGAGGCATACTGTCAGTAAATGAGAGCTGAGATTACACTCCTGCTCTCTGGCCTTCATGTGGATGCTTAAGTTCAAGTGTACTTGAAAGTCCATTTTTTCTTTTATTCATATATTGGTTAATTGAATTTACTTAATCATAGTTATCGTTGTGACTAAATACCACCTCGGGCTCATTTCTGGTTGCATTTGCATCCTATTAATCCTTGGATGGATTGGGTGGATTTTAAGCCAGAACTAGTCTGAATTCTGCTTCTGACTCAGTTTGTCTCATGAAGAAAGTAGTCCTTTTGTTTTTAAAGGTTTCTACATGAATTACTGCATCTGTTTGAGGTCATTCTCAGAAAAACAATTCATCCATGAAAGGTCATTTCACATCAGCTTTACAAAAGAATAATCTTAATACTGTATGAACTCATTGTATAAAGGATTGTAGTTATAACAAAAACCCATCGTCAAGAATGCCAGAGTGAAAATCTTCTGCTCATACCTGTGCCATTTTTATATTCTTGATGCCTCAGAGTGCATGGCACTGGGTGATGTCTACTTAATTGAATATTTCAAAACGTCATCACATTGGTCTTGTGGAAATAAAATTTGAATTTAAGAAAACATTTCCCAAAGTTTCTAAATTTTACAGAAATCTTAGCCTCCATACAGGAGGAAAGTTCTAAAAGTGCTAAAACTATAGGATTCCATTCATCCTAGTACTGCACATGAAACAGGACTAGGAAAAAGCAAGCTCACCAAACACATAAATATGCCATGCACTCAACTTGACTTCTCAATAAACAAGAAAATCAAAACTCTCTTTTCCTATTTTTGCATCTTTGCTTCTAAATGTTGACTGATTGCTTTTAGGTAAATATGTGTGAGTTGCTTTAGATTGAAAAATAGCAACAAAATGCCCGTAATGCTGACAGTGGAAAATGCATGCCTCTGTGGTCTGAAGAGCTCAAGCGGTACCTTTCTTTCAATTTTATGTAGAGCAGAGCTACACCCTGCTTCTATGTCATTAAGCACTAACTGCCTAATTACAGTGCTTTGGGACACTGTTAAAAATTGTGCCTGAGGCTTTTCAGCAAGTTCAACTTTAAAGCAAATGATCCCAGTAAACACAGTACTAAACACAGTACAAAGTTTCTTCTGGAAAGATTATTTAAGGCCTATTACCCTTGCTAGATCCTTAAATTACAAAACACTTGAGTACTTAGTGAGCCTGTTGCCTCTTCTCATGAGGACTTTTTTTCAGCACCAAACTATAAAAGGAACATTATGTATTTGAGAAGAGTAGGCTCAGATCATGTGGCTTGTGCATAAGCGGGGGTAGGATGCTGGGAGTTTCCCCATAAACCACTAAGTAAGCCGATCTTCTTAATCTGAAAGCAGTTTCCTTTATCTTAGGGCATTTTGAAGAGGCATAATGAGTTGCTCTTTATCAGGGCATTATTTATAAATACAGAGTTAAAAGTTTTTCTTTAAAAATACTCTCCTTGTGTTAAAATACAGTCATGTAAGCTATAAGGGATTTGAGTGTGTGCTAAATCATTACATTATTTGAACACTTTCCTTTCTTAAAATCTGTGTGGAAAATTATATCAAACATTTTGCATTATTGAGAATATGTAGCAACCACTGAGGTCTGTGAAGCATTTTCTCATACATTTCTTAGTTTTTCTCAGCTCTCGGCTAGCATTTCCAGATCCATTTTACAGAAGAGGAAGTTGAGGCTTGGATGGACAAATATCCTTGTAAGATCACACTACTGGTAAGAGGCAGGAACATGGGTGTTATATATAGGTTAATCTCAAGTTCTTGGACTCAATTGCAATGTGTATATGTGTGTGTGTGTGTGTATGTGTGCGTGTGGGGGTAGGATGCTGGGAGTTTCCCTACAAACCACTAAATAAAAACCACTAGACACCAGCAGGATGTCTAAGAATCCCACTCAATTCAATTCAATTCTGACTCTATCTGTTGTACCTAAATATAGCATCAGGTTCCACCATCAGTCCTGCCCACACTTCAGACACCAGTTGCAAGCACAGGCTGTTACCTATACTTCTGACAACTGGCTATGAATCAGAGCTTCCCGCAGTCCCCTCCTCAGGTTTGAAAAATTTGCTAGAGCAGCACACAGAACTCAGGGAAACATTTTGCTTCCTAGGTAACCTGCTTATTACAAAAGGATATAATTCAAGAACAGCCAGATGGAAGACATGCACAGGGAAAGGTATAGGAAAGGGCTCAGTGTTTCCATGCTCAGAGTGAGCCATTCTCCCCAAATCTTCCAAACCCTATCCTTTTGGATTTTTATGGAGGCTTCATTACACAGGCATGAAGGATGCAATCAGCGGCCATTGGTGATTCAATTTTCAGCTCCTCTCCCCTCCTAAGAAGTCAGGGGATAGGATTGCAAGTTCCAAACCTCTAAGCACATGTTAGGTTCTCCTGCTAGTCAGCCCCCATTCCTAGGTTGAGGTGAGGGGGATCCCAAAATCACCTTATTAAATATGAAAAGAAAAATCTTTATCGCTCCCATCAGTTAGAAAATTCTGAACTCTGTGCCAGAGAAGAGACAAAGACCAAACGTATATTTCTTATTATAAATCACAATATCAGTTAAAAATGAAAACAGTGATGACATTTAAACAGAAGATAAGGCAGAAAGGGAGATTTTAAAAATTAAAAAACAGATCCATAAAATATGCTGATAAAAAGTTGATTATAAATAAATTTTAAAATTTGGGATATATTTTAATTAAATGTTTAAAAAATCTTTTCAGTTCAGTTCAGTTCAGTTCAATTCAGTAGCTCAGTCGTGTCCGACTCTGTGCGACCCCATGAATCGCAGCACACCAGGCCTCCCTGTCCATCACCTACTCCTGGAGTTCACTCAGACTCACGTCCCTTGAGTCAGTGATGCCATCCAGCCATCTCATCCTCAGTTGTCCCCTTCTCCTCCTGCCCCCAAGCCCTCCCAGCATCAGAGTCTTTTCCAATGAGTCAACTCTTCACATGAGGTGGCCAAAGTACTGGAGTTTCAGCTTTAGCATCATTCCTTCCAAAGAAATCCCAGGGTTGATCTCCTTTAGGCTGGACTGGTTGGATCTCCTTGTAGTCCAAGGGACTCTCAAGAGTCTCCAACACCACAGTTCAAAAGCATCAGTTCTTCGGCGTTTAGCTTTCTTCACAGTCCAACTCTCATATCCATACATGACCACAGGAAAAAACATAGCCTTGACTAGACGGACCTTAGTCAGCAAAGTAATGTCTCTGCTTAATCTTAAAATTTTTTTTAATTTTATTTTTAGGCATACAACATAGTGATTTGATGTTATTATAGATTATACTCCAGATGAAGTTACTATAAAATGTTGGCTATATTCTGTGTGCTGTACATTACATCCTTGAATCTTATTTATTTTATACCTAGTAGTTGGAACCTCACAATCCTTTTCCCTATCTGTTTCACCCCAACTCCTCTTGCCCACTGGTAATGACTAGTTTACTCTCTTTATCTGTGAGTCTGTTTCAGTTTTTTGTTATATTTGTTTGATTCAGTTTTTAGATTCCATATACAAGTGAGATAGTATAGTATTTGTCTTCCTCTGTGTGACATTCCTTTTTTTAAAAATTTATTTATTTAAATTGGAGGCTAATTACTTTACAATATTGTATTGGTTTTGCCATAGATCAACATGAATCCGCCACAGGTGTACACATGTTCCCCATCCTGAACCCCCTCCCACCTCCCTCCTCGTACCATCCCTATGGGTCATCCCAGTGCACCAGCCCCAAGCATCCAGTATCATGCATAGAACCTGGACTGGCGATTCGTTTCATATATGATATTATACATGTTTCAGTGCCATTCTCCCAAATCATTCTACCCTCGCCCTCCCCCACAGAGTCCAAAAGATTGTTCTCTACAGCTGTGTCTCTTTTGCTGTCTCACATACAGGGTCATCGTTACCATCTTTCTAAATTCCATATATATGCGTTAGTATACTGTACTGGTGTTTTTCTTTCTGGCTTACTTCACCGTGTATAATCGGCTCCAGTTTCATCCACCTCATTAGAACTGATTCAAATGTATTCTTTTTAATGGCTGAGTAATACTCCATTGTGTATATGTACCTCAGCTTTCTTATCCATTCATCTGCTGATGGACATCTAGGTTGCTTCTATGTCCTGGCTATTATAAACAGTGCTGCGATGAACATTGGGGTATACGCGGCTCTTTCAATTCTGGTTTCCTTGGTGTGTATGCCCAGTAGTGGCATTGCTGGGTCATAAGGCAGTTCTATTTCCAGTTTTTTAAGGAATCTCCACCCTGTTCTCCATAGTGGCTGTACTAGTTTGCATTCCTACCAACAGTGTAAGAGAGTTCCCTTTTCTCCATACCCTCTCCAGCATTTATTGCTTGTAGGCTTTTGGATCGCAGTCATTCTGACTGGTGTGAAATGGTACCTCACTGTGGTTTTGATTTGTATTTCTCTGATAATGTGTGATGTTGAGCATCTTTTCATGTCTTTGTTAGCTATCTGTATGTCTTCCTTGGAGAAATGTCTATTTAGTTCTTTGGCCCATTTTTTGATTGGGTCGTTTATTTTTCTGGAATTGAGCTGCAGGAGTTGCTTGTATGTTTTTAAGATTAGTTCTTTGTCAGTTGCTTCATTTACTATTATTTTCTCCCATTCTGAAGGCTGTCTTTTCACCTTGCTTATAGTTTCCTTTGTTTGTGCAGAAGCTTTTAATTTTAATTAGGTCCCATTTGTTTATTCTTGCTTTTATTTCCATTTCTCTTGGAGGTGGGTCATAGAGGGTCCTGCTATGACTTATGACAGAGACTGTTTTGCCTTTGTTTTCCTCTAGGAGCTTTATAGTTTCTGGTCTTATGTTTAGATCTTTAATCCATTTTGAGTTTATTTTTGTGTATGGTGTTAGAAAGTGTTCTAGTTTCATTCTTTTACAAGTGGTTGACCAGTTTTCCCAGCACCACTTGTTAAAGAGATTGTGTTTTTCCATTGTATATTCTTGCCTCCTTTGTAGCATAATACATTCAGGGTCCATCCATGTTGTTGCAAAAGGCAAAATTTCATTCTTTTTTTTCTGGCTGAATAGTATTCTCTTTTCGTCTCCACGAAATTAATTGACACAGTTGCCTACCCTGGTCTCGAAGGCATGTCCTTGTGTGGGTGTTCCTGTGCAGTCTGTGTGTTCCTAGTGGTTTATGCGGAAGAGCTTGATCTAAAGTGAACACAGGCCATGTCTTCTCCTGGCTGTGTTGCAGTTGGTGCCTTGGTGCAAGGTGTGGCTAGGGATGGAGGGGCTATAGCTAGAGCCAGGTGTGAGCTGGGGCTTCTCTTGGGCTCAATAATAATCTCTGCTGTGGCTGGGGGCAGGGCCAGGACTCTAGGGCTTGGAGCTGCCCTCCTGAGCTGGCTTTGCTCCTTCCTTTGTGCATGTGCATACCTGCCACAGCAGTTTCTGCCCTGGCTAGAGGCAGGGCTGAGGCCCAAACTGGTTCCATGGGGAGGCAGGCGGGGCTGAAGCAGGAGGCTGATGGGCTGCAGGGCCTGTGGGGCTGTCCTGGCAGGATGGCCAGAGCAGGAGGCAGTTTTCAGTCTGCTGCTTCTGTGCTGAGATGGGGAGCAAGCAAACCCGTGCATGCATTCACTGAGAGTGGAGTCTTGGTTTTTCACACCCCTCTGTTAAGCCCCACTGGTATTTAAATCAGTTAAGGAGATTTGTCTTCCTGGTGTTAGACCCCACAGCTGGGTTGCCTATGTTGCTCAAACCCCTCACTCCAAAGGGAGGCTCCCCAAGCCTGTGAAGTCCTCTTTCTCTTGTGGGTCACCTGCTAGGGGTGTGGTCCTGCCACACTTCTTCCCTTTCTACCATACTCCATGTGGTTCTTTCTTTGGAGCCTTTGTTGTAGGAGAACCTTTCTGCTAGTCTCCAGATCATTCTCAGAGAATGTTTCTCTGTATGTATTTGTAGTTTTGATGTGTTTGTGAG
Organism: Budorcas taxicolor; assembly: GCF_023091745.1. Taxonomy (NCBI): domain Eukaryota; kingdom Metazoa; phylum Chordata; class Mammalia; order Artiodactyla; family Bovidae; genus Budorcas; species Budorcas taxicolor. The sequence goes on along the minus strand of NC_068917.1, from coordinate 25,043,816 downwards.
GGAAGGTGAGCTCAGAATCTTTCTATTCTACTATCTTGATCCCATCAGTCTCACGTTTATTTTAAAATCACTTTCCATCTTTTATATTAGTCTAGGTTTCAAGTATCAGATTTGCACAAAGTGGGATTCACCCATAGCATTTAGAACTATACTTATATAACACTTGTTATATCCTTTAACATATATAATTCATATAATCCATTCACTTCTCTTGGTCTTTCTAGTTAATAGAGATTGTGGTGTCTTTTATTGCATTGACAATATATTATGATATTTATATAAAATATAACCTTTATATATATATATCTACAAAGTCCTTTTATCTCCTTCCCTGACCTATTTGAATTTAATGTTAAGCTGTACACATAATTATGTACTTCAAATGTAACAGAAATAGTCTTGATTTTCATCATCAGTAGTTTCTCTTTTTGTGTATTTTTTTAAGATTTGTTTTTTTTTTTAGTTTAGACTGTGAAAATCCAGAAGTAGGTAAATTTACTCAGAAGGGTCACCTTAGAAGTTAGTGTCTATGTATATTTGATTCACTACACCAAATCAAATCAACTAATTAAAAAAACAATTAAAAAAACTCTCAAGAAAAAACTTACTTTTGGTGTAGACTTGCCTTGTCCATAGTAGGCATACAAAAATATTTCTTAAATTGAATTGAATAGATTATTCCTTGTTAAGGGCATTTCTTTGTTATAATCCTGGCACTGATACATGATTTGACAATGCTGCAAGTTAGATTTTCTGAAAAGCATACTCAGATAGCAATTAGTACCAACTTCTGGTAGGGAGCGTTCTTAGGGAAATAGATAGGAATGGGCAGAAAGAGAAGTCGGTCTACAATGTAATCTCAACCAAGACTTCAGCCAACCCCTTAGGGAGCTTTGAAGATGGGTTGACTCTTTCTGATTTGTGTCTTATTCTGGCAAGAGAGCCTACACCTTTATAATCTGGAACTGACCACTTATTTAATATGAACTTCCCTACTTCCTTCCTAGTAAGAGTCTGACATTGGCCAAAACAGCTGACTCCAGCTAAGGGCAATTTCTGGAGAGGATTGACTGTAGAAACAGCAGTACTTCCAGTGGCTGGAATAATAGGAATAAATCCTGGTACTTTGTAGGAGGATCTGAGAGAGGTACACACTGGATTCTGTATAGGTAGGGAGCTAAATTCAGCAAAAATGGCAAAAAGCAGTATTTTGACCAGGTCATTTTTTTTCACATCCCACCTTTCAATCTCTAATTCTGTCAAAGGATGGGCATTTTTATTTGTTTCTTTACTTTCAATACACAGGTAGATTTGCAAAATCTGACTTGGCTAATTATTCTGACACTTTCCTATTCATTATCTCACATAGCAGGGAGCCTCATTGGACCATCAAGCCTGTAAATTTATGATTGTACATCAATCGGTGAAATATAATTGCTAGCTGCTGGATCTGGGCTTAGGGTGCACTGGATAAGCCAGGATGTGTACAGTTAGCCTGAAGGTTTGCTCAGGAGCACTCGGCCATCCGACAAATAAAGGAACTTTGCAGTAATTGAGAAAATGAACACCTTGGGTTATTTTCTTGCTGGCAATAGTTGGAAGTTCTTATCATTGAATTGCCCTGCTTTGTTTCTCATCATCTATCAAAAGCTTTGCCAGGAAAGAAGCTATTTGGCACACATTGAATTTTAGCTTGTTTGAGGGTAAAGAAGGTGATTTACAAGAAATGTTAAGTTCTAACACAGTACAGATTCAGGGCTTTTGATTTTTATATTTTCTATAATTTTTCATTACATGGGTGAGATGATGAAACTTAACCTGCAAGTTCTGAAGGTCATCTAAAAGTTTACATACTATTTAGCTATATATACATCTGGATATTTTCTTTGCTTTTTTACTGAGTATATATAGCTGTAATTAGATGTTCAAAGTGACATATGATACCAGAAAGCTTAGAAATCATTGCACTAAAAATAAAACAAAATAAGACAGGATTCATTCTCTGATTTTTCAAAGCTCTTATCTCTATATCATGCTTAAAAGTGTATTTGGACACTCCACAAGTACCTTCTTCAAGTTTTCTACAACTCATTCATCACAAGCAAACCCAATCACTGTTTTCTCTATTTCTGTTAACACCACAGTCATTTAATCCTTCAGTTTAGGGATCTAGGCATTGTGTCTTTCTCTTTTGCTTTGCTCCCCACTTCTGAGATCCATGTCATGATGTGGTTGAAAGACAAATTATTTTGTTTTCTAGACATCCACTTATCTTGGTGGACTCTTATACACTGCTTCTCACAGTGCTTCATGAAACTTTGCTCAATGAGAAATAGTTCTGAAACAGGATAGTTATAAGAAAAGAGTAGAAAAAAAAAAAAAGAAAAGAGTAGAAAATATTTCTTTATGTTAGGACAGAAAGAGCCAGTAAGGTCTAGTTTGTGGGGAAAACACTTGGTATTTTGCTTTGTGGTGGATGGATAAGGAGAGGGCCTTTCAGAGATCAAGCTGAACCTTGCTACCTTAGCTCAATGATTATATAGGGGAAGCTAAATAAACTGGAATCAGTCCCATGTAGGCTGGGTTTCAGAGGTCAACACTCTTTGAGAAGACTTGTTGTGAACTCTGCTCAGTAGCAACACTTCATACCTAGAGGGGCAAAAGACCGCATTTAAATTTGCAACTTGGTGGAAACACAGATGTTAAGTGAAGAAATAGTCAGGTCACACAGGCAAAAATTCTTGTCCCTAGCAAAGTTAAGCAGATTTTCCTGGTGTCTTTCCTTTGCCACACATTCCTGAGCAGGAAGCTGCTCTTCTAAGACCTCCCTTTCTATGTCCCGTGTATCCTTACAATGAATTCATTGTAAGCAATGAATTGGAAGCAATTTGCATATCTTTTCCTTGAAACTCTTGAGAATCTTACTAGGCTAATAAAACCTCTCCAACTTAGAGGAGATATTGCCTTGCCAGTGAGCTTACAGGTGGTTACTGATGCCCAGGAGTCCATTTACAAGGTAGAAAGCCTTTTATTCCACTAGGAAAGATGAGGAATAAGGGAGGAAAAGAAGGAAGTCAATTTTTATTTATTGGGAATCTATTATGGTACAGGCACTATACTAAGCCCTTTATTTAGATTATCTATTGGTATATGTGACACTACCATCCAAGGTAGATGTAACTGTCCCAGAAGAGGAAATTAATGCCAGTGAGTTTATACAACTTGCCCAAAGTCAGTCATCTTTCCCTTAGGAGAATTTGTCGTTTACGTATTTTCCCTCAGCTCCAAATCAACTCTCCTATGACTTCTTTGCCAAGGTTGTTCTCTTTTTATTTAGTCGTTAAGTTGTGTGTAACTCTTTTCTGACCTTGTGGACTGTAGCCTGCCAGGCTCCTCTATCCATATGGAATTTTCCAGATGAGAATACTGTAGTGGGTTGCCATTTCCTCCTCCAAGGGATCTTCCCAAGCTGAGGATCAAACCTGCGTCTCCTGCATCGGCCAGGCATATTCTTTACCACTGAGCCACCAGGGAAGTCCCTGTTGTCTTTTAGGATCTGCCAATAGGGGCACTAGAGAGAAACTGGAAAGTGTGAGGAGGAGGGAGAGGACTTCTCTCCTGTTTTACCTATTTCTACAGTGTGAAGTGGGCTTCCCTGGTGGCTCAGTAGTTAAAAAAAACCCACCTGCCAATGCAGGAGATAGTCTCAATCCCTGATCCAGGAAGCTTCCCTTGGAGAAGGAAACAGCAACCCACTCCAGTATACTTGCCTGGGAAATCCTGTGGACAGAGAAGCCTGGTGGGCTATAGTCCATGGTGTTGTAAAAGAGCCAGATATAATTTAGCAACTAAACAACAACAATGACAACATAGTAGGAGGCCCTAGTAGAAAAAATTGGTTCCAACCTCTAACTACTTTTAGCACCCTATGAACAGTGTCTTCATACCCTCTTGGGATACCAGCCATGGCCAATGATATGCCCTGTCCTTAGAGGGCTGAGCACCAATTCCTAAGGCTCCTGGTTCATGCTCATAGGTCCTTGTAAACTCCTCTCTGCCTTTTCTTCTTTCAGTCTTAGGGTAGTAACTGCTTCTTGCCTGGTCTACCTCACAGCTCCCTTCTCCCTATTTTAGTCATCCAACACGTGTGTACCGATTTCCTATATTAAGCTGTCTGTGTGTGTGTATGTGTGTGTGTGTGTGTGTGTGTGTGTGTGTGTGTGTGTGTGTGTGTATACACTGTGTGGCTTGTGGGATCTTAGTTCTCCCATCAGGGATTGAACCTGGGCCGCCATTGTGAGAGCTCAGAGTCCTAACCACTGGACAGCCAGGGAACTCCCAAGTCCTTTGTGTTTTGAAATGTCTCAGGGGTTTCTGTTTTCCTGACCAGATGTAGATTGTGTGTGTTTGAATGTCTAACTGTGGAGTGGATATACATGCAACTGGGAGTACCAAAAGCTGGAGAAAACTAGAACGATCTCTGATCTGGTCCAGTAAACTGCTGGCTGCCCCTGAGGAGTGTTAGAGGAGGCATTATCTTGACTGAGAAGCTCTTGGAAGAAAATGTCTGATTTCCACGTTATCCACAGTTAGAATATCTCTTAAAGCACGAAAGTGTAAGGTTCAGAGAGATGCTTTAGATGCCACGTCTCTTTAAAGTGAATGCAAAAGGCCACACAGAGGAATCAGGTTTTCATATGGTGGCCTCTTTTCACTAAGTCAGGCTGTAAAAGAAAATCATTTACATTTTGATCCTTTTCACTGGAGACACCAAAATAGTCTGCCCTCATGTGTCCAATCCCTCTCTTACTTTCAGAGAGCTTGGGGTGAAATGGCATGTAAAATTTGTTCCTCCCCCAGCCAAAAATTACTCAGTTTTTCTTTCCGCTCAAATGTCATTGAATGCTTTCAACTGTTTTCTAAGGGAACAAATTACCTATTTATTGAAATGAGTTAACTGTAGCTTGCTGACAAACAGTATTTCATTTTCAGGAGCAGCTGTCAGACTTTTAAAACATGAAAAGCCCATCAAAAACATTTTAGAAAGTACAGCCAAAACCTTATATGTGTCTTTCTAAAATCTGTTCTGCTCAGATGTATTCAAGGTAATTAACTGCTGTAGTAGTTTTTGTATTCTGGGCGGAGGATTTTGGTTCTGTTTTTTGTTTTTGTGTGTGTGTTTTAGAAGTTTTCATGGATATATTCTTAAGTTCAACAAATGTACACCACATGAAGCAGTGAAGATAAAAATGACCACATTACATTGGAGACCTACAATCTGCCCAAGGGTAATGAAAATTTCTTCCAAATTAGGGTGGTGTGGAGCACCCTTATTTATCCCTCTCTTTTGCTTTTAATTCCCTTTTACCCAGTCCTCCAACCTTATTTTTGGTAGAGTCATTTGGGAGCATACCAGATGGAATGATCAAAAGCCCAGGTGGGAGTTAAAGGACCCCTTAATGCCAAGCAGTTTGGAATAGAAAAAGGCCTGGAATTTCAAATGGGTACCCATTTTCTGAAATGTATTTCATGTAGTCTTGCCCCACAGTTACTCCATGAAAATAGCATTTCTACAGTCACTCATATGAGGGGAAAGAGAGACATTATGACCCTCACTTGGGGATTTGGGGCTTCCCAGGTGGTGCTTGTGGTAAAGAACCTGCCTGCCAGTGCAGGAGACATAAGACACATGGGTTTGATCCCTGGGTTGGGAATTTCCCCTGGGGGAAGGCATGGCAACCCATTCCAGTAGTCTTGCCTGGAGAATCTCCATGGACAGAGAAGCCTGGTGGGCTGCAGTCCATGGGGTCGCAAAGAGTTGGACATGACTAAGTGACAGCATGGCACAGCAAAGTGCCTTAGCACACATGCACACACATCTCCTTCCTTTTACATTTTGCATGGTGCAACAACCCCATCTAATTTTACTTGGAACACGTGTTTGGGATACTGTGTATAAATGAATGAAGGAAGAGGAAGACATTTAAAGGTCCTTCAGTAAGTGAAGCCAAAGGAAGATTAGCTTTATATATAGTCATATATACTATCTGAAAAATGGAAGGCATCTTAGATCAGTTAGGACTCTCTGTTGAAAGGGCTAAGAAAATTGTTTCAAAGAGGCTTAAAAGGAAAAAGAGAATTTAATATTTCACAATTCTGAAAAACTGAGGGGTGGTGTGGCTTCAGACATGGCTGAATTCAGGGACAAAGCAGTTTTCCTTCACCTGCAGTGCTACCATCCTGCTCAGTGTTCTTGTATAGTTTCTGGAAGATCATTCTCTCTGTTTGTGGGGGCACGGTAGCTACAGAGTCTCCATTCCTTCATGTTTGCAGAATAGAGCCCCCTTGTTTGGTGGAAATAGTAATGGACCCTTTCAGGATAAATGAATTGAGAGGGAAGGCATTGAGGACTGTTAAAAAGAAACTGAGGATGGTTGCTATAATAAGAGGAAATGATGCTGGGGAAGACACACAATCAAAATGTCAAAATAATAATCTAGTGCATCTTCCTGCCCTGTTTTTTACTGTTCTGACAGGAAGAAAAAAACCCTTAGAGCATGCTCTAAAGGTATGTGTGCTTATTTGAGTGACTGGAGAAGGGGAGAAGCTTGGAGTGTTGACCTGATTCTCAGACTGCACTGGAACAGATGAGAGAGATATCCTGGTTAGGAGCAATCACTGGTGGAGCAGAAGGCAAAGCAGAGGCTCTTAGAAGCAAAGAATGTGTTGAACCATTAAGATCCCCTAAATAGTTTGAAAATTTGGTCCTAGTAGTTTGCACTAGCAGGAGCTCCCAGAGTCAAGGCAAGGAGAATCTAAAGAAGACACAGAAGGAAAATGGAAGCCCATGATTGGCCTGTTTTGAGTATCATTCCTTTGGTTGCCATCCTCAACCCAGCGTCTAATCCCTTACAATTTTGCATTGCTTAGAGGGTTACCCCAGCTCTTCACTTTGTCAGTCCTTCTCTCCCTTCCATATCACCAAGAATAGGTCTCTACAAATGATCACACAGCCCCTGACCTCTGTGGCTTGGATCTAGGAGTCTCCTTATTTTTGGTGACTGGTGAGAGATGGGATGTGAATTATTATTTATTGTAAACAGGGAAGATACTTTCCTTGCCATCCAAGGCAGTATTTGAGTGATTTCCCTCCCTCTACTCACATCAGTACTTGGTATGTATTGAAGTTCAATGAATGCTTCTGTGAATTTTGATGCTTTTGGGAATTGTTGCCCAAAGAACCTTGTTGCCCAGTCTATAAACTGGCTCCTTCCAGTCTTACCAGTCAGAACTTAAACTTTTATGCTCCATCAATGCAACCCTTTGAAGTTCTCCAAGCATTCCTATGCTGTATACCACTGTCTTGAGTTTGGTTCCCTGGAAACAGCCTGAGATGCGGATTCTTGTGCCAGTAGTTACTGAGGAAGTGCTTTCAGGAGAAACCTGAAATGGAACAAGGGAAGCACAACAGGACAGGGAAAGAGGCCAGGCCAAGATGTGGGTTCAGCTGATCCTATGGCGAGCTTTTGGAGCGTGAATTATACCACAAAGCTTTCCTACCCTGAGGTAAGGGGACTGGCCATATCAGTGTATTATTGGTGGTGGGTCACTTTTGGAACAGGGAGTAACTTAGGCATTTCCAGGCAAGTTCTTTCCCATAGGTTGAGAACAATTCTCAGAAGAATGCAACTGGGAGCTCTTAACAACCCATCCTCAGAGCAGCTGGGAGATCTACTACAACCATTCCAAGTGTTTGCTTACACAATTCACTCCATGAAAAAGTAGCAGCCCCTCCTCCTGTGTTACTGCCTGAAAACTTGCCTTAATATAGTAGTTTTCAAACCTTACCTATTGCATCAGATTCACCTTCTTAAGATTCAGATTGCTGACTCCCACCCTCAGAGATTCTGAGTCAGTCACTCTGGTGTGGAGCCCAATAATGAATAATTCTAACAAGTTCTCAGATAACGATGCTGCTGCTATGAAGTTTATAATTTTTGAGGATCAGTGGCTTAATAAACTCCTTACATCCTTTATAACTCAACTGAGCAGTCATCTCCTTTAGGAAACCTACCTATTCACTCATATCCTCATCACCCTTCCCCTTTTTGGATTAATACCCTTTTCCCTTCACTAACACTCTGTGCACTTATTATACTGCTTTGGAATTATACTGCTTTGGAATTATACTTGGGAGAGTCTTTGCTCCAGGTGGTAGGCAGAGGGATATGAGGAGTCCATGAGTAGAGTTAAAGGCGATACATGTTTCGACCTTCCAAGGAAAAGTTTTGAATGAATTTACCATAAAAATAAATTCTGTCTTGTTACCTTGCAAATCCTTGAGGACAGCACTCTATCTTATTCATCTCCTGGCCCTTACTCCTGGCTCTTAGAAAATCACCTGATGCCTTGTAGGAGTTCCAACACAGGTTTGCTGAATTAAACAATATCAATCTTGTTTAGGATTGGTATCATGGAAAAATAAGTTGAACTTACCTAAGTTAAATACATACATAAATTAAAATATGTTTAGCTTACCTATGGGAAAATAGGTCAACTTAGAGTAAACTTTTTGAAACTAATTTATTTTCCAGTTGAAGGTTACCTTCTCTAGTGTGCTATGTCTATTCCTAAACATACAGAGAAAGACCTTAACCTGTCTTCTCGTACACAAATGAGTCTCTTCCAAAAATAAGCACCATTTCTTAACCAACACTTACTTAATTCATCAACCTGTAATTTGCTTTTGGAAAAATCATCTCATAAAATGATGATGACTTGAGGTTTAAGAAATCTGGCACAGAGCTAGGACAAAAGTAAACTTTGTGGCAACATTGCAAAGAACAAAATGCAAACTGCAGTTAGTGTTGGTAGCTGTTAAATGCAAGCATTCACTGTAGCAGACAGTCTTTCTTTAGAAAACACAGGCCAATGACAGAAGATAACAAATAGACACCCTTCTCTCTAGAAGAAACATAATAATTGGTGGGGTGGGAATTTGCGAAAGATGACTTTGGAAGAGTGGCTGGAGAGTATATAATGTAACGACTGTTCAGGTGTATATTCATCAAAGCTGTTGACATAGTTCTCTTATTAGCTAATATGTAAAATGTTGTTTTAAGGAAATGGTGCCTCTGTAAAATACCAGAGTCAAGAGAGTCTGGAGTAGCTGCCATTAAACCTCTTTGCTAATTGGACACACCAGCTACTGCTATCACATTAATCTGCGGCCTTACCTGACAGGCTAAACAGCCTGAGCTAACCGAACATTTAGAATTAATGTGTTTACTTTAAGAAACACAAAGTCTGATTCAATTAGCATTCAAAGTCATAGAGGCTACAGAATTAAACGTTGGAGGCTTTTCTTTCTTTCTTTTTCTATTTGATAGTCCGGTGTTTACAGAACTTACATTAATGATGAAGTGATGTAATTTTTTTTTTGTCTTGGAGGCTGAAAACATAAAAAATTGGATTAAAATTATGAAGCTACTCTGACATGATATATTAAAGAGCTCTGAATGATGCCTAGGGATGGAGGAGAGAAGAAAAACACTTGAGTAAGTAAACAGAGTTTATGAGACTTGTTTATGCCAGGAAAGCAGGATGAATATTTCTGACTAAAAGTTAATTAACTATTTTGCCTCAGCGAGCCAATTTGTCGTCCTAAACTTTGATTCATTAACTGCACACTGAGAGAGTTGCTTGTTCCTTGGTGGACTCATATACTGCGCTTGTGTTAAATGGTGCCATGAGAAATTGTCTGCTCTATCCAATTGAAACTAACGGAAAAGGCTATTATACTGAAAGTAAGACTTTTTAAGTAGCAGTAAGTAGATGGGTATTCTTTCAGAGCTATGCCCCAAAACTATATAGCTTAATTGCAAAGTTAATCAGCCCTTACCAAGTAAAATGAGGGTATACCAGGATTTTGAATCTGTACATGAAATGGGGCATGAAAGTTGTCCAGTTGGAGATTCTATAGTGTTAAGTCTTGTGAACTTACCAGCAGTACTGCTTCAGTTTTTGCCACTTGGTGACTATAATTTAGAGAAAAATCTGTTGTGAGGAGAAAACAAATCTCCATTTGTTGAGACATTGCCTTTGTTTCTAATACTGATATATTTTGTGAAATTCTGTTTGCTATGTATAAAGGACCTCTGAGCTTATGACTGGGTTAATGAAAAGATAAGCATTTAGGAGAAAAACACCCTGACCATACTCCTAGGATTGTGATCTTTCAAGTTTTAATCACAGTTGCATCCTAGGTGATGAGTGGTAAAGAATCTGTGTGCCAGCGCAGGAGAGGAAGAGACAGGAGTTCAGTCCCTGGGTTGGGAAGGCCCCCTGGAGTAGGAAATGGCAACCTGCTCCAGTATTCTTGCCTGGAAAACTCCATGGACAGAGGAGCCTGGGCAGGGCTGCAGTCCATGGGTTCGCAAGGAGTCAGATACGACTGAGCCACTGAGCACAACCACACACACACACACACGACTAACTCTATATCATAGGACATACTTGAGAATATTCGTGAGAATTCATGTAACTTAGGTAAATTGGGTCTGCAAACCTTAATCCAAATAGAAGTAATGGAAACGTTGTTCTTTATAAGAAATGGTTGCTTTTTTCCACAGTAAAGCTTATGGATTTTCTGTCTTACACTGCCTCTCTGTCCCTAGTGTGGAGACAGAACATTCTGCCCCTCTCTGTAAAAACCCTTTTTTGTGCATGCAGATTTTAAAGCCCCTTGAACATGGACTAGACTATAAATTCCATGAAAGTAAGGGCTTTGTATGTAAATAACTGCATACCCAGTTCCTGGAATAATGCTTATGGAATGAATAAAGTAATGAATGAGTGACTGAACAAATGAATGAAGAATTCAGGGCATTTTAAATATCCTGAGGAGATTATAATATTGTTTTGGTAAAATGAATAATGAGTTAATCTGGGTTTCCCCAGGGCTTTGAAAATTGGGTGCATGGAAAGTAAGTGAGTAAGCATGGAGTGTGTGAAATCTTTGTTCTAGTTACTGTGTAACTTTTGGCAAGCTATTTAATCTCTCTAAATCTTAATTTCATCATTCACAAATTAGGGTTAATAATGATAATATCTTTCTCATAGGTTTACTGAGGACATATTTCATTGAGAAAGGAAAAAGGTATTGTTTGTAAAGTGCTTTGAAGAGTTCCTGCTACTTAGCTGTAACTTATGAAGAATTTATGAAGATGCCATGTGCTATGAGGTTATTAATCCAAACACGGAGATTGTCCCAAAAGGGAGTCAGAAAATATCAGTATTTGCAGTGGAGGCCCTGTAAAGACAATGGACACTTGGGTTACTTCCACCTGTTGGGTGCTCTGAATAATTCTGCAATGAATGTAGGTGCAGAAACATCCCATGGAGATCCTGTCCAAGCAGCTGTTTATTCAGCATTCCTGGTGATTAAATAAAAACCAGATGGAATGGAGCTACTAACATGAGAAAGTAGTTATTACTTGCTTTGATCTAGCAAATTATTTCTTATTCATTAGAAAGTATGTAAGGCTTCATTGCAAAGATTTGGATGATCCTTAATGTGGACGTTTGTTATGCAGAAATGCAGGCTCTTCGTTTCTCTTGGCACCCACTCCCATTTTCTTGCATCTTAGCTATTATTTTGGTGGTTCTAAAGTTTCTGCCCTGTGTTCCCCCTTTTCCTAGGGTTTAATCTTTTCTTCTGTATCAGACAAGTCCACAGCATCCTCTTATATCTTTGAATTTCCCCTGTGTGTATCGGAGGGCTAGGCATTCACGCCAGTAGTTGTTTGCATTGGGTTTCTTTTATTCATTTTAATAATTTATTTATTAATTTTTTGGCCATGCCACTTGGCCTGTGGGATCCTAGTTCCCCAACCAAGGATCAAACCTATGCACTCTGAATTGGAAGCATGGAGTCTTAACCACCCAACCACCAGAGAAGTTCCCTGTGTGTGCTGTTTGAGCCTCAAGTGTGGAGATAAGGAGGAAGAAAATAGGGGTGATCAGCAGTCTGTTTGCAGTAGGTTTTTGGATCTTCAGCTGTACTTAGGGAATGAATGAATGATTCTGTGAATGGCTACATGACATCTTGTGTTGTTGGGTTTCTGTTGAGCTGTAAATTTGTTGGTCAGTGTTTGAGCAGTACTGCAAAGGACTGTTCATTAAGTGGAGACTTAGAATTCCAGTTGGTGCACATATCCTTGTTCTGGTTTCATACAGGACCTTATGGCAGCAGCATAAGGCTATCCATGTGCCGTGAGGATTAGGAGTTTCAGCTATAGCAGAGAGGATGCAGCAGGGCCAGTGATAAAGACCATGGAAGCCAGCGTGGCAGGGAGGTTCAGTGGGGCACTAATAAAATGAAAAATAATAAAAGGCATATGTAAAGGCAGATATAAAATATAGCGGAGAGGATGCAGCAGAGCCAGTGATAAAGGCAATGGAAGCCAACTTGGCAGGGAGGTTCAGAGGGGTGCTATTGAGCCATCACTACTTAAGGTGAAAGTACATAATAAAAGGCAGCAGAGATCAAGAAAAAAGGGTTAGAGACCAGGGCAAATGGATGTGTTCAGAGAGAGATCAAAACTAGGCAAGCTATTTGGACATCAGAAATGGGACCAAAGCAAAAAGAATTAAGGCATTTACAGAGCTCTTGGATTAATAATATTAATAGTACTAGTAAGAGTTCGGAGAAGGCAATGGCAACCCTACTCCAGTATTCTTGCCTAGAGAATCCCTTGGACAGAGGAGCCTGGTGGGCTGCTGTCCATGGGGTCGCACAGAGTCGGACACGACTGAAGTGACTCAGCATGCCTGCATGTATTGGAGAAGGAAATGGCAACCCACTCCAGTATTCTTGCCTAGAGAATCCCAGGGACAGAGGAGCCTGGTGGGCTGCTGTCCATGGGGTCGCACAGAGTCAGACCTGACTGAAGTGACTTAGCAGCAGCAGTAAGAGTTACATTTATTATCTACTTAATCTGTGCCAGACAATGTTTGGTACTTTTATGCATTGTGTTATTTAGTTCTTCCTGCAGTTCTATAAGGCAAGTTCTATTATTACCTTAATTTTACAAATGAGGAAACTAAGTCTCAGAGAGATTAAGGATACGATTAGTAAATGAATGAGTTGGTTGTCAGACTCAGCACAGCTTTCTGGATGTGAGCAGATATGAACTGGACTGAGGGAACAAGGAGTAAGTACAGTGTCACTTATCTCACTGTACTGCTTCTTGTAATGAATTTTATGGTGAGTAGCAGGTATCATTTGTCATTTGATTACAATTCAGCCAATGGTTTTGCTTGAATAAATGATATATCAACTTAGTCTCCCTCAAATTCAGTAGTTATTTCTGCATAATCAAACAAAAAAAGGATGTAGAAGTGGAAACTTCAAGATTTGAATTCTTGAGGGACTCTATTTCCAAAATACTCTATCCTCTTCAAATGCATTTCCAAACATACCACAATTATCTTAAATTCTTGTTCAAAGATATCGTCACTGTGGAGAGAGGTATTAGCATTAACTGATGCATGTTTTAAGAGTTAGAAACATATGGCTTCCAATCATATATCTGGTAGGAAATTTTTGAAGAAAGAGATATTGGGACAGTGATCTGAGACTCTGAAACTTGAGAAAGAATCTTACTTTGAGAGGAGGAATGGTAAGATTGCAGATGTGGAAGAGTGAGGATTGGGTGGGATAGAAAGCATGTTAGATTTGGTGCCAAAAGATTTAGGTTTATGTCTGACCCCTGCTTCAGAGAAGGCAATGACACCCCACTCCAGTACTCTTGCCTGGAAAATCCATGGATGGAGGAGCCTGGTGGGCTACAGTCCATGGGGTCGCTAAGAGTCAGACACGACTGAAGTGACTTCACTTTCAATTTTCACTTTCATACATTGGAGAAGGAAATGGCAACTCACTCCAGTGTTCTTGCCCGAAGAATCCCAGGGAAGAGGGAGCCTGGTGGGCTGCCGTCTATGTGGTCGCACAGAGTCGGACACAACTGAAGTGATGCAGCAGCAGCAGCAGCAGCTGACCCCTGCTGACTTCAAAACTGACACTGAAAATGGTAATGTTGCATTTTCAGAGTCATCCTGTAGTTCAAATGAAATAGAGTTATATGAGTGTCCTTTGTAAAATATAAATTTAGTAAAGCAAATAGTAGGCATGCATTGTCACAAGTAAGTTTCTAAAGCTTAATTTTTTACTTACAATGATGGTTCTAGGATTGATTTGGAGAGTCAAGATAAATTCCCAGAACAACTAAGCATAGCTTGAAATTGGAATTGTTCATTTGGTGAGATATTTGGTGAAGATGAGACCAGATATTAGACCTTCTCTTAGAGACAACGACTTAATTTCAAATTTACTTACATTCAATTTGAGTGGCTGGAGCTTCTAGGTTCAGAAGTGACTTCCAAGACCCACAAGAGGGAGCTCATGCACTTCTTAGGCTCTGCTGGTTAGCTTTCCAATATCTCATTCGAAACAGGCAGTCGTTGGGGAGGTGAGGTGTGATGGAGAAAATGATAATGAGAAATGAACTCCTTCAAGAAAAATTATTGGGAGGTACAAACTTAATTTCTTTACTATGTTTGAAAGCTATTGAGAAAATTCTGGCCAGAATTCTTTTAACTGGCTCCCTTAAAGGAGAAAGAACTGCTACTACCATTTTAGATTAACTTCTCTGGCTTAACACCCATTCCAAATATTCTCTTCTTGAAAAAGAGCACTGAGAGATGATGATCCAGCAGGAATGATATCCCACTCCACTCGGCCCAGGCAGCTTTGGGAGGCAACCAGGAATATCACAGTTTTGGCATTTGTGATCACAGCCTGTTTCAGTTAAATATTCAGGGAGAATGGAGTCTATGCCCACAAATTTAAACAAATGTTGATTGTCCTCAGTACTTTTGTAAAGGCTGTCATAGACTGGGAAAGGATGAATGAGTGTGTGTGGGGGGGGTGGGCAATGGGGTATGTGTGTGTGTATGTGTGTGTCTGTATGTGTGTGATGAGGGGATGGGATGGAAAGGCAGCATGGACACATCCTCAGTTTTGATATTTTTCATTTTATGATGTGGCATACTTCTCAGAGTTACAAAACATGATCAAAGGAGAGACGTCTAAAAGGCACTAAACCCTCTGCTTGTGAAGGAACTCTGCCAATGAAAGATGAGTTTTTGGCTCATACATATCTTGTTATGTTACATTACAATGGAAAAGTAGGCTCAATAATATATTCAGTCAATGTATTATAAGCATTATTATATTGAATGATTATTTTCCACACAAGCTTTGTGTAAACTGAATTGGTATACATAAAATGGAATTTTATACTTCAATCTTATAATAAAATTGAAAATGTATTTTGCTGTAGACATTTTTTACCCAATGCCTAATAACATTACTAAGGCAGTAAATCTTTTAAAATCAAACAGTTAAAGGAAAATAATGACTGTTTTGACAAATAACTAACAAGAAAATATTTTACTGCTGCTGCTAAGTTGCTTCAGTTGTGACCGACTCTGTGCGACCCCATAGACGGCAGCCCACCAGGCTCCCCCGTCCCTGGGATTCTCCAGACAAGAACACTGGAGCGGGCTGCCATTTTCTTCTCCAATGCATGAAAGTGAAAAGTGAAAGGGAAGTCGCTCAGGCGTGTCCAACTCTTCGCGACCCCATGGACTACAGTCCAACCAGGCTCCTCCATCCATGGATTTTCCAGGCAAGAGTACTGGAGTGGGGTGCCATTGCCTTCTCCAATATTTTACTATTTTACTATTCATTAGTAAATCAGTAATGAAACAAGCCACAAAATACCAATTCACAGGGTTAAAGTTTAAACTGAATGAGCTGCAATGAGGTCTAGCTGTTAGCAAGAAAGGTCAACTGGCCATCTCCCAAAGGGTCTACATAGGGAGATATTCATTGTCTGCAAAATCAGAAACTAGTTTGGGCAACCCTTTAGAAATGCATTCACTTTGCAAGGATTGACTAATGCATGAATTAAAAAAACAATGGGAAATGTAACTTGCAATTCAAATCATCATGATCAGAGAATTATTTTCTTATAGGAAAAACTCCAAGGGAAGTCACATTTAATTAGAAGCTTGATTTGTGTAAAATTAGAACAGAAAGGCTGATTTAAAATAGTTTGAGGGTTTTTTCTTTTCCTCAGGTAAGCTGTTTGAGTCACCGTTCCCTATTGCAGGGATAGTTTTTCCAAAGGCATAAAAATATTAAATACCTGGGAGCCAATATCCTCTTCTTCGGACTCTGTTTAGATGGTAAATGAGGCCTAGCTCTGTCCCTTGTGGAATTTATAGTCGGGAAAATTATGATGAAATGCCTAAAATATAAAATAATATCTTTTATTTTTTTTCTTACCTGATAGTATACATGTTTCAATGCCATTCTCCCAAATCATCCCACCCTCTCCCTCTCCCTCAGAGTCCAAAAGTCCGTTCTATACATCTGTGTCTCTTTTGCTGTCTCGCATACAGGGTTATCATTACCATCTTTCTAAATTCCATATATATGTGTTAGTATACTGTATTGGTGTTTTTCTTTCTGGCTTATTTCACTCTGTATAATTGGCTCCAGTTTCATCCATCTCATTAGAACTGATTCAAATGTATTCTTTTTAATGGCTGAGTAATACTCCATTGTGTATATGTACCACAGCTTTCTTATCCATTCATCTGCTGATGGACATCTAGGTTGTTTCCATGTCCTGGCTATTATAAACAGTGCTGCAATGAACACTGGAGTACATGTGTCTCTTTCAGTTCTGGTTTCCTTGGTGTGTATGCCCAGCAGTGGGATTGCTGGGTCATATGGCAGTTCTATTTGCAATTTTTCAAGGAATCTCCACACTGTTCTCCATAGTGGCTGTACTAGTTTGCATTCCCACCAACAGTGTAAGAGGGTTCCCTTTTCTCCATACCCTCTCCAGCATTTATTGCTTGCAGACTTTTGGATCGCAGCCATTCTGACTGGTGTGAAATGGTACCTCATTGTGGTCTTGATTTGTATTTCTCTGATAATGAGTGATGTTGAGCATCTTTTCATCATCTTTGTTAGCCATCCATATGTCTTCTTTGGAGAAATGTCTATTTAGTTCTTTGGCCCATTTTTTGATTGGGTCGTTTATTTTTCTGGAATTGAGCTGCTGGAGTTGCTTGTATATTTTTGAGATTAGTTGTTTGTCAGTTGCTTCATTTGCTATTATTTTCTCCCATTCAGAAGGCTGTCTTTTCACCTTGCTTATAGTTTCCTTTGTTGTGCAGAAGCTTTTAATTTTGATTAGATTCCATTTGTTTGTTTTTGCTTTTATTTCCAGTATTCTGGGAGGTGGATCATAGAGGATCCTGCTGTGATTTATGTCAGAGAGTTTTGCCTATGTTCTCCTCTAGGAGTTTTATAGTTTCTGGTCTTATGTTTAGATCTTTAATCCATTTTGAGTTTATTTTTGTGTGTGGTGTTAGAAAGTGTTCTAGTTTCATTCTTTTACAACTGGTTGACCAGTTTTCTCAGCACCACTTGTTAAAGAGATTGTCTTTACTCCATTGCATATTCTTGCCTCCTTTGTCGAAGATAAGGTGTCCATAGGTGTGTGGATTTATCTCTGGGCTTTCTATTTTGTTCCATTGATCTATATTTCTGTCTTTGTGCCAGTACCATACTGTCTTGATGACTGTGGCTTTATAGTAGGGCTTGAAGTCAGGCAAGTTGATTCCTCCAGTTCCATTCTTCTTTCTCAAGATTGCTTTGGCTATTCGAGGTTTTTTGTATTTCCATACAAATAGAAATTATTTGTTCTAGTTCTGTGAAAAATACTGCTGGTAGCTTGATAGGGATTGCATTGAATCTGTAGATTGCTTTGGGTAGTATACTCATTTTCACTATATTGATTTCTCTGATCCATGAACATGGTATATTTCTCCATCTATTAGTGTCCTCTTTGATTTCTTTCATCAGTGTTTTATAGTTTTCTATATATAGGTCTTTAGTTTCTTTAGGTAGATATATTCCTAAGTATTTGATTCTTTTCATTTCAATGGTGAATGGAATTGTTTCCTTAATTTCTTTTTCTACTTTCTCATTATTAGTGTATAGGAATGCAAGGGATTTCTGTGTGTTGATTTTATATCCTGCAACTTTACTATATTCATTGATTAGCTCTGGTAATTTTCTGGTGGAGTCTAAGGGTTTTCTATGTAGAGGATCATGTTATCTGCAAACAGTGAGAGTTTTGCTTCTTCTTTTCCAATTTGGATTCCTTTCATTTCTTTTTCTGCTCTGATTGCTGTGGCCAAAACTTACAGAACTATTTTGAATAATAGCGGTAAAAGTGGGCACCCTTGTCTTGTTCCTGACTTTAGGAGAAATGCTTTCAATTTTTCACCATTGAGGATAATGTTTGCTGTGGGTTTGTCATATATAGCTTTTATTATGTTGAGGTATGTTCCTTCTATTCCTGCTTTCTGGAGAGTTTTTTTTATCATAAATGGATGTTGAATTTTGTCAAAGCCTTCTCTGCATCTATTGAGATAATCATATGGTTTTTATTTTTCAATTTGTTAATGTGGTGAATTACATTGATTGATTTGCGGATATTGAAGAATCCTTGCATCCCTGGGATAAAGCCCACTTGGTCATGGTGTATGATCTTTTTAATGTGTTGTTGGATTCTGATTGCTAGAATTTTGTTGAGGATTTCTGCATCTATGTTCATCCGTGATATTGGCTTGTAGTTTTCTTTTTTTGTGGCATCTTTGTCAGATTTTTGTATTAGGGTGATGGTGGCCTCATAGAATGAGTTTGGAAGTTTACCTTCCTTTGCAAATAAAATAATATCTTAATTGACTTACTAATAACATTTATATCCGAACTTTTCCATCATCCAGAAGTCCCACCATGACCCCTCTAATCACTGATGATTGAAGTCGCTCAGTCGTGTCCGACTCCTTGCGAGCCCATGTACTATAGCATACCAGGCTCCTCTGTCCAAGGGATTTTCCAGGCAATAGTACTGAAGTGGGTTGCCATTTCCTTCTGGTATCAATTGTCACCAAAGAGAAGTTTTGCTATTTTCTGAAAATTACATAAATGGAAACATAGAGTAAAGAGTATTTGCTTCTGTCTTTGACTTAAGATTATGTGTGTTAGGTTCATTGATATTGTTTCATGTAGTTTTAGTTCATTTGTTTTAATTGCTGTATAGTATTCTACTGTATGACTAAATAAGGAAAAATCTCTAGGCTAGTATACTGAAGATCAGGAATCAGTAGAATTTTTCTGTAAATGGTAAGATACTAATTATTTTAGTCTGTGTGGGCTGTATGGTTTTTGTTGCAACTATTCATCTTTGATATTATATTATTACAGTAGTCATAGACAATGTGTAAATGATAGCTGTGGCTGTGTTCCAATAATGACAGGTTGGATTTGGTTTGTGGATCACCCTTGAATATTTGGATTGTTTTCATGTTGGTGTTACCATGAATGAACCTGTGTAATTTCTTGTATGTGTCTTTTGGTGTTAGCATGTAGGTGATTCCCTTCGATATGCAGCAAGCAATGAATTACTTTGTTCAGCTTTGGTAGATGCTGCCAACTTTTCCAAAGTGATTTTCTAAACAGCCTAGGTGCTCCATGTTTTTATCAACATATGAAATTTTCATTCATTGAAATTTAGCCCTTTTGGTGGGCATGTGGTTTCATTTCCCTAATGTAAGACTTTTCTGATATGTCAACTGAGAAAGTAAATTCTGTCATATGAGTGTATACACTCCACTGATTGTTCTATAGGTTTGTTTTATTTTATGCAAACAATTACCTGAAATAAAATAAAAATCAGAATATTTAAGTGTTGCAGTCAAAACAAAAATATAAAAATACTGAAATTTGGCTTGGCTTTGAGAACAATGGAGGGGGGGATATATGTATACATACAGCTGATTCACTTCCTTGTATAGCAGAAACTAATGCAACATTGTAAAGCAATTATACTCCAATCAAAACAACAGCAAAAACAAAATAAATGGAAGAATAAAGAACTTTTGAAGTGCTTTTACCTGAGAAACTTCTAGGCTTTCAGAGAGTTTAAGATTAAGAATTAGTTCTAGATTTATAACAGCCAGTATCAAATAGGTTATGAGGCTTATAAACTGTATGAGCTTGAATAAGTAACTTTAAAGCATTGTTGTAAAGTAGAATTAATAATACCTGTACCTTCATTTACACATGAATTTTGTGAGTATAAAATATGATTATATTTGTTCAGTTCAGTTCAGTTCAGTCGCTCAGTCATGTCCTACTCTTTGCGACCCCATGAATCGCAGCACGCCAGGCCTCCCTGTCCATAACCATCTCCCAGAGTTCACTCAGACTCACGTCCATCGGGTCCATGATGCCATCCAGCCATCTCATCCTCTGTCATCCCCTTCTCCTCCTGCCCCCAATCCCTCCCAGCATCAGAGTCTTTTCCAATGAGTCAACTCTTCGCATGAGGTAGCCAAAGTACTGGAGCTTCAGTTTTAGCATCATTCCTTCCAAAGAAATCCTAGGGCTGATCTCATTCAGAATGGACTGGTTGGATCTCCTTGGAGTCCAGTGGACTCTCAAGAGTCTTCTCCAACACCACAGTTCAAAAGCATCAATTCTTTGGTGCTCAGCCTTCTTCGCAGTCCAACTCTCACATCCATACATGACCACAAGAAAAACCATAGCCTTGACTAGATGGACCTTAGTCGGCAAAGTAATGTCTCTGCTTTGGAATATACTTTCTAGGTTGGTCATAAATTTTCTTCCAGGGAGTAAGCGTCTTTTAATTTCATGGCTGCTGTCACCATCTGCAGTGATTTTGGAGCCCAAAAAATAAAGTCTGACACTGTTTCCACTGTTTCCCCATCTCTTTTCTATGAAGTGATGGGACTTGGATGCCATGATCTTCGTTTCCTGAATATTGAGCTTTAAGCCAACTTTTTCGCTCTCCTCTTTCACTTTCATCAATAATATAAAATATTCAGAGATAATTAAACTTCATTAAGGATTCTTTATCCACTCAGGATACAAAATTTTAACTGTCAGGAATCTCCCAAAGTGTACATTCATCTGTAAAAATAGTTGAAGAAATTCTCTAACTCAAAACACTCTGAAGATAATAAAAGGGTCAATTTGACTAAGAAAAGTAGGATGTTGTGATTTATAATAAGAAATATAGATTTTACTTCTATCCCCTTTTCTGGCACAGAGCTTCTAAAATCCTTGGAATTTCCTAAGAGGGCCAATAAATGTGACTTTTGCTATGTGTTAGTAAGGTAACTTTGGGACCCTATCTAAGAGTGGGGACTGATCCATGGAAAAACCAACCATGCAATTAGATGATTGGAACTTTCAGCCCCACTCCCAGCCTCTGAGAGGCAGAAAGGCTGGTGGTTGAATCAATCACCAATGACCAATGGGTCAATCAATCACAAGCCTCTATTAAAAAAAAACAAAAGCAGGGGGTTTGGAGATCTTCCTGGTTGGTGAACAGGGAGATTATATGAGACTGGAGAGCTTGGAGAGGGCATGGAATCTCCTTACCCCTTCTCTATACTCGTCCTATGCCTCTCTCCCATCTGGTAATTCCAAAGTTATAAATCCTTTTACAACAAACTTGTGATACTGAGTCAATGTGTTTCCTGAGTTTTATGAGCTACTCTAACAAATTCATCAGACTCAAAGAGGAGGCCACAGGGACCTCTGATTGATAGCCAGTCAGTCAGAAACACAGTTGATAATCTGGGCTTCTGATTGACATCTGAAGTTTTGAAAGGGGTCATTCTTGTAGGACTGAACCCTTAAGTTTTCGAATCTGACACTGTCTCAGAATAGACAGTATCAGAATTGAGTTGAATTGTAGGAACCCCAGCTGGTGTCAGAAAATTCTTGTTGGTGTGGCAATCCCATCCCTCCACCCCCTACACACACTGGACTTGGTCTCAGAACACCAAAAAAGAAAACCATATTGTATAATGGGAGCTGCATAAGTGACACAATTAGCTTATGCATAGATACACTATCCTACTGTGAAGTGGAGTTTTGGCATTTTCTAGCTCTTACTCACAAAGCAAAAAAGCTGGGCAGAAAGTTCAGTTATTGAGATTAAGGAAGTGTTTCTCTTTTGGTTTGGGTTTATCTTTTCTTCATTTCAGTTCAGTTGCTCAGTCATGTCTGACTCTTTGCAACCCCATGGACAGCAGCACACCAGGCTTCCCTGTCCATCACCAACTCCTGGAGCTTGCTCAAATTCATGTCCATCGAGTTGGTGATGCCATCCAACCATCTCATCCTCTGTCGTCCCCTTCTCCTCCTGCCTTCAATCTTTTGCAGCATCAGGGTCTTTTCCAAAGAGTCAGTTCTTCGCATCAGGTGGTCAAAGTATCAAAGCTTCAGCTTCAGCGTCAGTAATTCAATGAATATTCAGGACTGATTTCCTTTAGGATGGACTGGTTTGATCTTCTTGTAGTTCAAGGGGCTCTCAAGAGTCTTCTCCAACACCACAGTTCAAAAGCATCAATCTTCAGCACTCAGCTATCTTTATGGTCCAACTCTCACATCCATGTGACTAGTGGAAAAACCATAGTTTTGCTAGATGGACCTTTGTCAGCAAAGTAATGTCTCTGCTTTTTAATATGCTGTCTAGGTTGGTCATAGTTTTTCTTTCAAGGAGCAAGCATCTTTTAATTTCATGGCTGCAGTTACTATTGGCAGTGATTTTGGAGCCACCCAAAGTAAAGCCTGTCTCTGCTTTCACTGTTCCCCATTTGGCATGAAGAGATAGGACCAGATGCCATGATCTTAGTTTTTTGAATGTTGAGTTTTAAGCCAGCCTTTTCAATCTCCTCTTTCACTTTCATCAAGATGCATATTTTCCTAGGTGCTAACAATTCTTTTCTGTTTCCTAATTTCATTGGAATATGATAGCTCTTTGCCTCATTGGATATTCTTTGCCAATATTATTCAGAGTCTGCTAATGTTATAGTTTGAAGTTCAGATCTTTAGTTTTGATGAAGGTGTGGTTTTTCCATTAAGTTCTGCATATTGACTATGATTTTTAACAGGGGATGGCATTCTTTTCCCTAATTTTCTTGTTTTTGTTGGCTGTCCCACTTCAGTGGTTGGAAAGTCTACATAGTTTATGTCTTTCAGCAAGAAAACTAGCATCTTGTTTAGGGACCAACATGATAATTTATCTTCCATCAGGGGAAGAAGGGATGTCATACTATTTTGCAAAATTTATTAAACATCCATGGCTCAGAGTATGTTTTTTATTGATCATTTCATTCCTAATAGTGGCTATCCTCCAAAAAATAGTTTTTAAACTGTAAAGTTCTCAGTTCAGCTCAGTCGCTCAGTCATGTCCAACTCTTTGTGACTCCATTGACTGCAGCATGTCAGGCCTCCCTGTCCATCACCAACTCCCAGAGTTTACCCAAACTCATGTCCATTGAGTTGGTGATGCCATCCAACCATCTCATCCTCTGTCATCCCCTTCTCCTCCTGCCTTCAATCTTTCCCAGCATCAGGGTCTTTACCAATGAGTCAGTTCTTCGCATCAGGTGGCCAAAGTATTGGAGTTTCAGCTTCAGCATCAGTCCTTCCAATGAACACCTAGGACTGATCTCCTTTAGAATGGATTGGTTGGATCTCTTTGTGGTCTAAGAGACTCACAAAAGTCTTCTCCAACACCACAGTTCAAAAGCATCAATTCTTCAGTGCTCAGCTCTCTTTATAGTCCAACTCTCACATCCATACATGACTATTGGAAAAACCATAGCCTTGACTAGACGGCCCTTTGTTGGCAAAGTAATGTCTCTGCTTTTTAACATGCTGTCTAGGTTGGTTATAACTTTCCTTCCAAGGAGCAAACGTCTTTTATTTCATGGCTGCAGTCACCATCTGCAGTGATTTTGGAGCCCCCCAAAATAAAGTCTGCCACTGTTTTCACAGTTTCCCCATCTATTTCCCATGAAGTGATGGGACCAGATGCCATGATCAGAGTTTTCTGAATGTTCAGTTTTAAGCCCACTTTTTCACTCCTCTTTCACTTTCATCAAGAGGCTCTTTAGTTCTTCACTTTCTGCCGTAAGGATGGTGTCATATGTATATCTGAGGTTATTGATATTTCTCGCAGCAATCTTGATACCAGCTTGTGCTTCATCCAGCCTGGCATTTCTCATGATGTACTCTGCATAGAAGTTAAATAAGCAGGGTGACAATATACAGCCTTGACATACTTCTTTTCCTATTTGGAACCAGTCTGTTGTTCCATGTCCAATTCTAACTGTTGCTTCCTGACATGCATACAGATTTATCAAGAGGCAGGTTAGGTGGTCTGGTATTCCCATCTCTTGAAGAATTTTCCACAGTTTTTTGTGATTCACACAGCCAAAGCCTTTGGCATAGTCAATAAAGCAAAATAGATGTTTTTCTGGAACTCTCTTGCTTTTTTGATGATCTAGAAGATGTTGGCAATTTGATCTCTGGTTCCTCTGCCCTTTCTAAAACCAGCTTGAACATTGGAAGTTCACAGTTCATGTACTGTTGAAGCCTGGCTTGGAGAATTTTGAACATTACTAGCGTGTGAGATGAATGCAATTGTGTGGTAGTTTGAACATTCTTTGGCATTGCCTTTCTTTGGGATTGGAATGAGAACTGACCTTTTCCAGTTCTGTGGCCACTGCTGAGTTTTCCAAATTTGCTAGCATATTGAGTGCAGCACTTTCGCAGAATCATCTTTCAGGATTTGAAATAGTTCAATTGGAATTCTTTCACCTCCACTAGCTTTGTGAACAAAGGCGCAGTTGACTTTGCATTCTAGGATATCAAGTTCTAGGTGAGTGATCACACCATTGTGATTATTTGGGTCGTGAAGATCTTTTTTGTTCAGTTCTTCTGTGTATTGCCACCTCTGTCAATATCTTCTGCTTCTGTAGGTCTCTACCATTTCTGTCCTTTATTGTGCCCATCTTTGCATGAAATGTTCCCTTGGTATCTCTAATTTTCTTGAAGAGATACCTAGTCCTTCCCCTTCTATTTTTTTTCTCTTTCTTTGCACTGATCACTGAGGAAGGCTTTCTTATCACTCCTTGCTATTCTTTGGAACTCTGCATTGGAATGGGTATATCTTTCCTTTACCCCTGTATTTTTTGCATCTCTTTTTTCACAGCGATTTGTAAGTCCTCCTCCAACAGCCATTTTGCTATTTTGTGTTTCTTTTTCTTGGGGAGGCTCTTGATCCCTGTCTCCTGTACAATGTCACGAACCTCCGTCCATAGTTCATCAGGCACTCTGTCTGTCAGATCTAGTCCCTTAAATCTATTTTCCACTTCTGCTATATAATCATAAAGGATTTGATTTAGGTCAAATCTGATTGGTCTAGTGGTTTTCTCTACTTTCTTCAGTTTAAGTTAAAGTGCTAGATAAGTATTAATTTATAATGTTAATTGTATTGAACCTTGAAAGATAATTTCTTTTTTCTCTTGCTCCTTGAAATTTTTTTTCTTCCTACAAAAGGAAGGGAGAAAATCATGATGATGAATCCTAGACAAATGGAAGAAATAAATTTCTTGTCTGTTTCTTGTATTTCCATATTTTCCAAAGTGAATACCATAAACTAAACCTATCTTCTAAAGTTTCTTTTCCCTAACAGCTTTATCAAGATATACTTGGTATACAAAAAAAAGGACATATTTTATGTATATAATTTGATGGGTTTGTGAATATGCATATACCTGTGAAACCATAATCACAGTCTTTCTTTCCTTGTATCTACTAATTCTCTGTCCTTGGAATACAAAGAAGCTCAAGCTTTAAGCTTTCTAATTTTGTTCTTGCTTTTAATCTCATTTTTGATGAAGCATTCTAAATTTTTACAATGAGGGAAAAGGCTCCAAAAGCTCTGGACATAAAGCCTAACTCTGTCTCAATATATGCAGTTTTCTTTCCCCCTCCATACCTAGTGAAATTCACACTCAGGATATGCTCTAATTAGTTTCACTTTTAGGAGTCTAACATGGGATCATCAAAGTAACTAGTCTCAACTGTACAACTTGACATCTCATTAACACATGTATTACAACATATGGTGCTTAGGTGACTTGAGTTAATGTGGGTGTCAGGGAGGTGGTGGAGGTGGGGTAGAGACAAATTTTCCTGGCATTTGACATGTTACTGTAAGGAAAATATTAGTTACATTTTCTGAGCACAGTAGATGATCTTGAATGTAATAGAATCTTCAGGTCCAGCAATTTAAATGAGTTATTGTATATATGATTCTGATATTTAAGTGAAAACATGCCGAATGCCAATATAATAGAGCAGAATATATTTTGATGGAGAGTTGCCATGTTTTGGCTCATTTATTACAAAGGTGATCTAATCAAGTTCATTACCTGAAGATCTAGATACAGTGTTTATACTTGAAATTCTTTTTCTATAGTTTCTGTAAAAAACTCGAGTTCTATCTTCATGACTTAGATTTGGATATTCTGACAAATTACCACCTACAGTTTAAACAAGTTTATTGAACAGACTGTATGTTTATTTAATTTGAAATATGTCTTGTTTTGTAGAAGGAAGAATGGGAAACTCTGGTATAGCTAGTTTTAAAAATTAGGCTTATGACATTTAAAAATCTAAATGTTAAATTGCTTTTACTTTAGCTATTCACAAATATTTTTCAGTTAGTCTACATGGTAAGAACTTCATTGAATACTATAAGCCTTAGGTGATCAGATGGTAGAATTATAGGGTTTGGAGCTCAGAGGGACTCAGGGGTCATTTAATCCAACATCTTAACTTTACAGAGGTGAAAACTAATCCTTGGAGCTACAGCTTACATTTTTTAAATAGCAATTTCTTCCTTAACAAAATAAGAGAGCTTTAGACAGACAAATGAGTCTATGATGAGTGGATGCAGACAACCAATTCAGTTATGACAGTGTATTTAATATTCTAAACAAATGAAAGAAGAATCCATGGGAAGAGTTATGATGCAGAATGCATTAAGGCCTGATGTCATAAGTCATGCAATAACATTGCTGTAGATAGTGATTCTCAATTCCCAGATCAAGAAGTATCATTTTTAAAGTAATTATAATTGGTTTTCATACTGAGATCTAGGATTTCAAGGTATATATTCTGTAGAGTTGTATACCACCATGGATAAATGTTCTACTCCATTGCGATGCTTTCTCATTTACTTCACTACCCTATGTGTTCAAAACACTGCAACCTCTTCTCTTAAGGTCTTTTAACATCTTTTTCTTTTTGGATACAGCATTGTTTCCTTAAAAATACATAATAGAACTTCAAAGCAGTCCTTTAAATTCCAGTGATGCTTAATTTGATCAGAATGTTTTATTTATTTTTGGTACAGAAATTAGTCTTATGAATAGCTTATAGCATAGGTTATGGGAAGAAGAAAAACAGACAAAGGCCACATGATGCTCTGAATTTTTTAAGGTTTATTCAAGTAGTGTTTAAAAATATGGAGGCAAAGAGGAAAATCAGTATATGTAACTGTTATAGGCGATTGTTCTTACTAGGATAGTATAAAAAGTGTAAGAGTATTTATTTGCTTCTTTGTTTTTCTTTTAATTTCTTTACAGTTGCAGTTATTTTTAATTTCTCTAATGTTGTAGACCACATCTTTTCATTGTGATAAAGTTTTAAAAGTATATAAAATATAATTAAATTTATTTCTTCCATTATAAATATCAAGAATAAAATATTATGTGATAATTTGTCTTTAATATGATGAAAACTTTGGCATTCATAATTTCATTCCTTCTTTATTTACCCTCTCAATTTTTTTATGTTAGCTGGGGTTTCGGTCCAATTTAGTATTATTTCTTTCAAGACTAACTTCTAGATGCCATTTTGATATTTTGCTTAAAGTTTAAGAGCTTATTAGTAATTATATTCTATTGTAATTAAAAGATTAACCATACTTATAAATACAAAGAGTATTTGGTTGGGTTATTTTATCACTATCAATGCTTTTATTCTGAAATTTCCATAGTTTGTTTCTTTATGTGAATTCACTGCTTAGTTAGCTAGAGTATGTTTTTGAGCAATTTTACAGGAAGAAAATATAGGTTTCACAGTCTTTTGCTTACTTGTCTAAAATAACTTTTAGTTACTCTTGAACTTGCAAGACCGATTGACTGTACATGGAATTTTTATTTCAGAATCATTTCTTCAAGCCATTGATACCTAGTATTTTGTGCTGTAGAAGAGAATTCTGATCCCAAACTGATCCCCCCTTTTTTGCCTCTATTTATGTAATTCTTTCTTTTCTCTGCTGTGGTGATTGCAGACCTTTTAAAATAAAAGGATTTTAAAAATAGAAGATTAAAAATTTTGTTCCTATTTGTATACATCCAGAATTGACATTGTACTAGGTAAGAAGTATTCTTACTTGGTAAAAACCTTTTTATCTAGAGTCATGCCTTGCTTCATTCCAGAATTTTTCCATTATTCTTTAGCTATTGACCAGTATCTATGGAGGAGCTTGGTGGGCTGCAGTCCATGGGGTCGCTAAGAGTCGGACACGACTGAGCAACTTCACTTTCACTTTTCACTTTCATGTATTGGAGAAGGAAATGGCAACCCACTCCAGTGTTCTTGCCTGGAGAATCCCAGGGACAGGGCAACCTGGTGGGCTGCCGTCTCTGGGGTTGCACAGAGTCGGACACGACTGAAGTGACTTAGCAACAGCAGCAGCAGTATCTATTATGCTCTGTTGTTTCCAGTACACACAGATATCTTCAAATCTTATAATCTTTGAGTGGATTGCCTGAATTTTTGTATAAGTTGTTAATTATCACCATTGTAGTTGGTAAATTTACAGTGGAGTTTTTAGTTTCATATTTTCTTCTCTTATCTCAGAAGCTACCTGATTTTGTGACTGCTTACTTAGATATCCGAAGCTGGGATGCTTTCTTAAATGTCATCGAGAATATTAATCCAAAATTTCCTGGCAGTTTTCTCTTGTATCTTGATACTCACTAACTTTCTCTCTTAAAATCATTCTCCTGGATTACAGTACAGTTCTTCATACATTTTATGACTTTTCCCTACTCTTGTTCTTTCATCTTGATACGACAAAATGACTTTATCTGCTATTCTGGCCCTGTTGTCTCCTGGCCATTGACTCTGAAGGAAACTCCATCCTACTGGCCTTGACTTGATATTTTCTGACTCCTCATAGTCCAAGGTTTCAGAGTGAGATTCAGTTCAAGTTTCCTGTATTTCCTCGCCATTAATCTTTATGTCTTATTCTGTCTTGTTCTATCAACGCCATACCTAGTAGAAATTCCTTATATTTCTGACAGATAGATAACATTCTGATTTTGTACAGCTGATAAATTACAGCTGCTTATTTTTAAGTTCTGTGGCCTCTGTATTTATCTATGGAGGTCTAGCAAAATGCCTTTGCTATTTCAACATATTACTCAGAAGTACCAGGATTTTCTATAGACCAATTAGTTTTTACCTTTTACATTTGAGCAGGTTAAACAGTCATCTGGCTTCTGACTCTATGATCTGTCAACTTTCCATATACTATAATCCATGTACTTTACTTTCCAGCCATGTAGAATCACCTTCTGTTTTCCATTAAACAATCACACTGTCGTATCTCTGCCTTAAACACAAGGCACACTCCTGAAAATGCATCCATTCATCAGTTTTCAGATCAAAGTCTTTCTGTCTTCTTCTAGGTAGATCTATTCTCCATTATTATAATCATTCTGATGTTTAGTTGTTACTCATATACAGACATCTTCCCACTAAGATGTAAACTTCATGAAGGCAGATAATGCAATTTATTCAATCCTGAATCCCTAGCTCCTAGAAAAGTGCCTGGTCCATAGAAGGTACTTGAATGACTGGATGGGTGAATGATTGAGTGGAGCAAACCCATTACAAGCACTTTGGATAAGCAAGTCAATAGAACATGTGTAAGGGTTGAGTATGAAATGATATACTTTGGTTATCAGGTTCACAGGAAAACATCTCAATAAACAAACCCAACTACTGCAACCAATTATTGATCTACTGTTTAATGGACTACTGCCAGAGATGTAAAGACTCAGGGAGCTTACAGCCTCCCATTTCTCCCACATCGTTCATAGGCCACAGAGCTCTTACAGAACATATTTGTGTCCGGTTTTAATTTTAATGAAGAATAATTTTGAAAAAAAAATTATGTTAGAGAGGTATGTTGGACTAAGAAATCTGATGCACCATTCATTTAAATCCCATATCCAATATTTATTGGTTGCCTGGCAATATTTGAAGCTCTTTGATCATTAATTGTTTTATTTTGTTGTTAGGTATGTAAATACAAATACACATGATAGGTATATGGTATTGATTTGAAATCTTCCTTTCCCTTCAACTTATATTAATACTGTTGGTGTTGTTTAGTGGCTAAGTCGTGTCTGACTCCTTGCAACCTCATGTACTGTAGCCCACCAGCCTCCTCTGTCCATGGGATTTCCCAGGCAAGAATCCTGGAGTGGATTGCCATTTCCTTCTCCAGGGGATCTTCCTGACTCAGGGATTGAACCCACGTCTCTTACATTAGCAGGCTGATTTTTTACCATTAAGCCAACAAAGAAGCCCATTTTGAGAATATAGGAAAATATAGTCTTTCTTCATATTAATTATGTGATGAATTTATATTTGAAAATAAATTGGTGACATTAATATCACAATTAATATTAATATGTTTCCAAGTTAGACAGTTCTCAGTAAAATCTTAAAGCATGACATGTATTTATGACTAGTGGGAAGAATCATCTATATATTCCCTTAGTTATGGTTTGTATACAGTATTTAAAGTTTATACATTACTATATGTTTATCAGTGAGATTTCAAAAGACCTGTCCACATGGTGTATCATCTGATAATAATAACGGAAACAATAGCTACCTTGTTTCATAACTTTATAGTTTGCAAAGCTCTTTCTTACACACTTAATCCTTTGATGCTAGCTGGTAATGAAATGTTTTCTAATTATTATGCATCATTTGGTGGGGTGAGCCTGAAGGCCAAAAGCAGTTAACAGGTATTAATTGTAACTATTTACTTTTCTCTGAACTTTAATTGACTTTCCCACAGGTTAAAATCCTTAAATATTCTATACATTTGCTTCCTCAGCTTCTTCTCTATTCATTTATCTTTTAAATATCTTTTAAAACCGTGTATTGACCACTTGATAAATTTTTGTGGCTCAATCTAGGTTGTTTCCTACTGCAGGTGATTTAATGCAGGTTTCTAAGGGTTCTTTGTTTTCTATTGAGCATATAGTAATTTGTGCTGAAACATAATAAATAAACTCCCCAAAATGGTTATTGAAACTGAAAACAGTTAATAAAGACAATTTTAAATAGTCCAGTTACATAGACATAGTGCAGTTGGCCAACACCATATTTATTGACTTTAAAATCATTTAAGTATATGGATTAAAAATAAACCAAAGAGCTTTCGGGTGACTGTAAGGTCATGGAGTTCAGTGACTCTCAACTTTCCTCAAGTTAGAAAGCCCAATCATAGTGTCTAGGATATTGAGTCTCATTAATTGTCAGAACAAAATCTTTTTCCCCAAGACTATATATATACATATCATTGTTGTATAGTCACCAAGTCATGCCGAACTCTTGCGACCCTATGGGCTGTAGCCCACCAGGCTCCTCTGTCTATGCAATTTTTCAGGCAAGAATACTGGAGTGGGTTGCCATTTCCTTCTCCAGGGTCTCTTCCTGACTCAGGGATCAGATTCGTGACTCCTGCATTGGCAGGCTCTACTGCTGGGCCACCAGAGAAGCTCATGTATATATATAATAATTTAGGGCAGATTATATAACATGAAGTTGATGGGCAGTAGTGTTTGGAGTTGGTTTTAATTGTATAATTTAAAACCCAAATGGACAAAAATGGTTATCCTGTTTGTAGTTGAACCCTAGAATAAGAGTGCTCAGTATAAATTTCTTAATACTTAAGTGTTAAACAAGATAATCAGCACAAAATGTCATGCATGATATTTGGAGATCAACAGAAAATAGAATATGCTATAGGGAGCAAATTCTTTTTTACAAATACTATGAAAAATGTCTATCCTAGCTAGACTATTTCTACATGTAATTGGTTTCTCTCTCTATATATGTATAGATAATTTGATAGCTGCTTTGATAGATAGATGCTTTGATAGTTCCATTTCCTATCTTTTGTGATACATCACATATTTGTCCCAAACATTAACTTTACCTTTCCCTATATAACATGTTCCTTGTACATGACTGTGGCTCTTCCCATTAAAGGAGAAGTGCATTTTTCTCTGGCTCTTGACTTTAGATTTCTTCATGTGACTTGCTTTGGCTAATAGAATAGGGAAATGACAGTATGCCAACTTTAGCTTAGAGGTTAAAGTGTCTGCCTGAAATGCACGAGACCTGGGTTCGATCCCTGGGTCAGGAAGATCCCCTGGAGGAGGAAATGGCAACCCACTCCAGTATTCTTGCCTGGAGAATCCCATGGACGGAGGAGCCTGGTGGGCTACAGTCCACGGGGTCGCAAAGAGTCGGACACGACTTAGTGACTTCACTCACTAGGTGAACTTGCATGTTCCTCAATCAGGTTCAGCCCAGATTAACTGACTTCCAGTGGACCCACAAATGTATGAGTGAGCCAAGCTAAATACACTGTGCATCTAGCTGTTTGTCTGGTTTCTTTTAAAATTTATCAGTCTATCGATATATAACTTTATCCATCTTTCTCTTTATGTTTCTATCTAACCTCCAACCTTATTGTGTTAAAATCTGAATTCATCAAAGGGAAATAGATGTAATTCATCCAACACTCTCTTGTGGATTGTAAACAGAAAGTAGGTAGAAAAGTGCTGCAAAATTCTGTAATATAAGTACACATTTTTCTTTAAAAGATATCTTCCAGTTTCAAAGCAATAAGGAGTGGAGGCAATTTTTTTGTGCATTTCAGATATTAATGGTTTTATTGGCTTCCTCATATAGAAAAAAATGAACAAATCCATTAGATATCAGAATTAATTAACCTAATATTTATTGAGCACCTTCTATGGTCCAGAATATACTAGAGATACATAATATACAGTATTCAACAAGAGACACATGATCCCTACCATCAGTCTGGAAATGATGATGTTAATCTAAATAAATATTAATCCAAATCCAAATAAATACATAATGATTAATTGTTATAAGTGATATGAAGGAAAAGTGTGGAATGTTATAGGAGCACATAATAGGGGGTTTTATCATAGATTATAGGGTCAGAGAAGGCTTCTTAAGTGACATTTTAGTTAAATTTGAAAGATGAGTAAAAGTTAAGGTAAGGAAGTCAGGTTTGGAGAAGAGCATTGCAGGGAAAGAGGAAATCTGTGCAAAAGTCCAGAAAAAGGAAAACATGTGGTGTATTCTTAGAGCTGAAAGAAATAAAAAGTTAGTGTGACTAAGGAGTGGTGATGAGGTTGAATCCAAACCTGGGGACACATGATGTTGAACCCTGTAGTCCATTTAAAAATGTTTGGTTTTATCCTAACTTCAATTGAAAGCTGTCAAAAGATTTTAGAACAGACAGGATTACATTCACATTTACATTTTAAAAGATCATTTTGGATGCAGTGTGACAAAGCATGAGAGAGAAAAATGGACCTAGTGAGGCTCAAGAGCCAGGTGGTGGCAGTAGTTTAGGTGGAAGACAGAGGTGGCTTAGACTTGAATAGGAAGGGAATTTTGGAAGTAAACTAGAATTTTA
This sequence comes from Budorcas taxicolor, assembly GCF_023091745.1. Classification (NCBI taxonomy): domain Eukaryota; kingdom Metazoa; phylum Chordata; class Mammalia; order Artiodactyla; family Bovidae; genus Budorcas; species Budorcas taxicolor. The sequence continues at coordinate 25,009,935 of NC_068917.1, read as the reverse complement.
TGGTGAGTTAAATATTGGAGGTACTTAGATTAACCAGTGGTGCATGACAAGTTTTCCAAAACCTCAATGACATACAACAGTAGCATTTACTTAGCACATGCATCTGTGTGTTGGCTACCTGTGACGGGCTATTAGGCAGCTATGCCATGTGCCTTCCTGATTTTGGATCTTCATACATTTTTACTTAACTATATGCTGGCTAGTTTTGATGTTTCTTAGTGTTATCTTTGTCTTTTCACTAGACTGGATTGTGGTTTCTTGAGAATATGAAGTATCATTCACATGATAAAAGTATTCTCCAATGTATAGCAAAGCATGTGACTGAATAAATGGTAGGCCCTTAATACCTTTTAAGTACTAGTTTATGTACCACTTTGTATAATATTTTGTTCAGAATTTGGAAGGGGCATATTGCATCAGTTTCTAATGCCTTGCTTACTTGAGAGATGCATTAATATATTAACTTACCCATCCCTTTATTTAGAAGTTATTTCAGCAGTCACTATACTAGGTCTTTATGATTCAAAAAATTCCAAAACCTTATCCTGTCCTCATGGAACTCATTCTAGAAAGGGAAAGAGATCTATAAAGGAAAACAATATGTATATGCCAGTCTTAATTATCAATAAATACTATTACTTGACCACTATAAAAGTCACATTTAAAATGCACTCTTGCAAAATAACCATTAAAATATCAGACCAATCAGCCTGAATTATATAGTCCAAATGCAGTGAACTTTGTTCATATCTTTTCAAAGATCAGTTATCCTCATTCCAAACTCCTGGTCTACAACTCTGATTTAAATGTAAAATGCTCCCACTTCTGCCTTTTATGAACAAACATGTTCTTGCCTCTGGCCCATTCATTGAAGCTTCCAAAGACCAACATTCAGTAAATAGTATTGAAATGAATTTTATCCTTTATAAGGAGCTCAAAAATCTAAATGCAAGAAGAAAAATAATTTGACAAATTCTATTTAAGCTCCCACATGTATCCTAATTCCAGACATCATATGAGCATTGTGGAGCTAATACATACAAACAAAAAGAGGATTTTATGGCTTCTGATTAGAATTAAAGACGGAAAATCCAAAAGATTTTATAATGGAAAAGAATGATGTTCTCTATTATGTTCCCAGTAATTATTTAACATTGAATACTGATACTTAAATAATGAAAGAATTTATTTTCAACTGTTTTTAGTTCTGAAGACTTACAACAAATAAAGAAAACACTCCATCTTCAATATTTTAAAAAGAAAATTGTAAAACTACCACATTAAAAATATTATTTTATAATGCTGGTAAGTAAATTCTCTATATAAAAATATCAAATGCATCAGCTAGACATATATTAGACTATTGGGAAATCTTGCCAAGTGTGAATGTGATGGTTTCCACAGCCAGTACAGAAAGTTTACAGTAATTATATTTGTTATTCATACTTTAAATTCATTTGATCTCAAATAGCTGAAGTAAAAGTAGAATTTTTACCCATATAGGGAGTGCTAAAATGATTTAAGCTCTAGTAAAAAGTTGTGGTAAAATTAAAAAAGAGACATTTCCATGGCTAAGTTTTTACAGTCTTATTTTTTTAACCTCCAGAGTAATGTTTTGCTTTTTATTTAAATATTTTTACTCTCTTAGTTTTGAAAGCAAAAAAAAAAAAAAAAGTGATTTCATGTAATTGAATTACACATTGAACTGCAAATGATATTTATTAAACAAAATTGTTGATCACTTGGATTTCATCTATATGTTATGAAAAGATTGTGATTTCTTTTTATGAAATTTTCACAAGGTATAAGGAGGAAGAATTTTTTTTTTGCTAGGTAAAACCTGTAAGATTAGAGAATTTTTATGATCTGATATTCAGAGGCATACTTTTGGTCTGTAGGATAAACTATATGTACCTTAGCTTGTAATTGCACACAAAGAGAAGATATTTAAAAATTTTCTATATATCTTATAAAAGATATTTCCCTACTCAAATTCAACCACTTTTCAACTGCCAAAACCTTAGGTCAAAATAATATCCACTCTTTCTTGCATTTATATATACATACTCACATACATACATTAAAAAAATATAAATGAGATCTCACCACACACCTTTTGAGGCATAATTATTATTTTAAGAGTTTATCTTGGTGATTTGCTAGTCTCAGTCGATACATAATTATTCACTAAGTACAATGACTTTCATAGAACTGTCATGACATAATTTATTTAGTTACTGTCTAAGAGAAATTAGATTGATTTGATTTATTTGTTTTAAAAAGTACAGCAATGAACTTATACATGAATCTTAGGGGAAATATGAATTTCCATAGGCCAAATATATGCTGTGCTGTGCTAAGTTGCTTCAGTTGTGTCCGACTCTTTGTGACCCCATGGACTGTAGCCTGCCAGGCTCCTCTGTCCATGGGATTCTCCAGGCAAGAATACTGGAGTGGGTTGCCATGCCCTCCTCCAGGGGATCTTCACAACTCAGGGATTGAACCCACGTCTCCTGTGATTCTTGCATTGTAGGCAGATTCTTTATTTCTGTGCCACCTGGGAAATATCTAGGATAAATATATAGAAATAAAATTCATGGGTATGATTTACATACTTAGAAATGCTAAGTTTTAATAGATATCGACAAAAGTACCTTCTAAAAATGGTTTATGACTTCAAACTTCCACGAATGGGTTATGAAAGTAGCTGTTTCTTTATACCCTCCCCCAAATGGGCATTATCAAATTTTAAAAGTGTATATAACCTGAGGAATAAAAAAATTACATAATGATATTGTTTTAGTTTCAATTTCCTTTAAAACTATGAAGGTTTAGCATAATTTCATATACTTATGTAGGGTCACAGTTTCATCTGTGAATTCTTTCCTAGTAACTTTTATCCAATGATCTTATAAGATCATTGCCTCTTCTTAATAACATGGGTGCTCTCTTTACACAATAATTATTACTACTTGTTTCTTAAACTTTTTACAAATATTTTCTCTCAGTATTCTTTTTTATTATTATTATGTTTTCTGTCAGTATTGTCTTTTACTATTATTATTACTATATTGTTGTTCATTATAATCTTTGCCACAAAGACGTTTCAAGATTTTTATGCAATTAATCTGTTAGTAATTTTCTTTACTCTGTGGGAGATCTTCTCATTCCTTTAAGATTAAAAGTGATCATTCTATTAAATTTTTAAAATAGTTTTATTTACATTACTACTTTAATTATTCTATAATTTGTTTTGTGTATAGTGTTCCAATTAACCTAAATTTAAAGGGCTAATCATTTTTTTTTTTAAAGATGTTTCAGTAAGTTTACTTTCTTTAATTATGAATGCAAAAATCAGTTTTGAAATGTCAAAAAGTTAAATCTTGCCATTTTGGGGTTAGATAAGTACTTGCAAATATTAACTCCATACCAATTGTAGAAACCAGTCCAATGTAGAGTTTCATTGGGTGGCTGCCTGTCTGGGAGCTGGCAGGTTAGAAGCACAGTTTCCCACTTCCTTCTAGTTTCATTTTATTATAAAGTACATATCAAAGCAAGGGTGCTTTGAAGCTACAGTGCTCAAAGGGCCTGTTATTGTCCAAAAAGCAAGTCCAAAGTAGGTTCTAGGTGACCTTAGGTGGCTTTTTCTGAAATCCTGCCAATGAAGACAAGTGCTGCTGCTGCTGCTAAGTCGCTTCAGTCATGTCCGACTCTGTGCGACCCCATAGATGGCAGCCCACCAGGCTCCCCTGTCCCTGGGATTCTCCAGGCAAGAACACTGGAGTGGGTTGCCATTTCCTTCTCCAGCATGAAAGTGAAAAGTGAAAGTGAAGTGGCGTGATGTTGGTAAAAATAATCAATAAACAATCATGGCCTCTGAGTTCAGCAGTTTCCAGCTACAGCTCTGGCCTCCTCTCCCATCTTTCCCCTTGAGAGCCTCCATACTTCCTAAAACCTCATTTTTTAAATAGTGCAATATTTCTCTACTAATTTAAATTTCCATTTTTTCTCATACATTAATACAGATACATACATGTACACTCACCCATACTTCTTCTGGACTCTATTTTGTTCCATTGGTAATATACTGCTTGCATTTTCAGAATTTTAAAGTATGTTTTGATATTTGTTATGGCAAGTCATCTCAACTGTCCCTCTCAAATAGACTTGTCTAGTTGTATAGAAGTCCTGTTATGAATTTGGTTGGGAAAATACTGAATTTATAATTATTTTATGGAAAATTATCTCTTCAATGTTGAGCTTAATTGCTCTTAGTTATGGAATCATCCTTATTCTTAAAATTCCCCTTTCACCTGTCTGTGGACAGTATTTCTATTTAAGTTGCTTACAGACTGTGGGAAAGGTGTGAAACACGCCCCTGAGTTGGCCACTAGTTTTCTCCCAGATGTGAGGCTACTTGGAACAATGCCCTGTGTTTTTCATCTCAGTGCACATAATGCTGGCTTTCACAAAAATGGAAGTGTTACTTGATCAGTCATGTCCTATTCTTTACAAGCCCCATGGACCATAGCCTGCCAGGCTCCTCTGTCCATAGAATTCTCCAGGCAAGAATACTGGACTGGATAGTCATTCCCTTCTCCAGGGGATAGAACCCAGGTCTCTTGCAATGCAGGTGTATTCTTTACCATCTGAGCCACCAGGGCTGACTTTATCTGGGGTGCAAATGCACTGTCTTCTGCAGTTCTTCCAACACTCATCTGCTGCTTTCTCCAGGGCCAAATGTGACATGATGCATCTATTGGTTCTGGCTCTGAAGATCTTTCAACTTCTAGCTCTGTGGCAGTTTTCACCTCTGTGTGTTTTAAACTGTGCTTTCCTCTGGTTTTGATTTTCTAATACAATCCCATTGACTTTTTATCATTCAAGAATCCCATTTTTTGTTTCTCAACAATGTTTTGGATTAAAAAAATTCTTCCATAGTTTTGGTAATATTCAGTGAAATGGTGGTTACCCTTCTTGCACATTTTCAGTAAGCTATTGAAAACATTTTCTGGAAGAAAGCAAGTACCAAATTGCCCCATGAGATTCAGTTTCTATATTTGTAAAGCAGGGATGATGAGAAACTCTTTTACAAGGCTATTCTGGAGATTAAATGAATCACACATGTATCTTAAACCCTTACCATAAAATACATTCAATATATATCAAAGAATGTCACTTTCTTTCATCTTAAAAAAAGCTCAACCTCATGAAAAAAATTCTGACTGAAGGGTCATGGAAGGGGCAAAATAGGTCATCTTTTGAAAGCATCTGTAGCATCTGAAATTTCTCAGTAAAATCTGCTAATAGAAACACTACAGGCAGAATGATGGGAAACTGAAATTTGGTCAGTATTCTAGATGTATTTGGCCCCACAGCTATAATCTGTTAGCAGTAAGAAAACTTCATGGGAAAAATGATATTGGAATATTCTCAAGAAATGACAGTGACACTGTTAGAACTATCAAGCTTCTTTTCTATTGTATAGCTGCTGTCACAGCAATTCATTACTCTGATGACCTCTCAGTGAAGGTAGGGTCCAGAGCAGCAGCAGTTTAGCATCATCATAGAAAAGGCCATGAGGTCTCAGAGTCATTTCAATGTGATAATATAGCAGCAGCTTTTAAATCACTGATGTTGATTGTTCTACCTAAGATCTAGTTTTAAAAAGTAATCATTTGTCCTATTTGTAATCATAAGCAGTTATCTTATCAGTTCAGTTCAGTTCAGTCACTCAGTTGTGTCCAACTCTTTGCAACCCCATGAATCGCAGCATGCCAGGCCTCTCTGTCCATCACCAACTCCCAGAGTTCACTCAAACTAATGTCCATCAAGTCGGTGATGCCATCCAGCCATCTCATCCTCTGTCTATGAACTCTGTCAAAAGTCAAAATGAAAAGTTTACAAGGACAAGTAGCTTATTGCTTTTTAATCAGTTTTTAACTCAAACCTCAATGTGTGTAAAAAGTAGAGGCTTACATAAATCTAGCCTTGGTAAATTAAAAAAAAATTGAAATCATTCCAAGCATTTTTTTCTGATCACAATGTGGTAAGATTAGATGTCAACTACAGGAAAGAAACCATTAAAAATACAAACATATGGAGGCTAAACAACACTCTTCTAAATAACCAACAAATCACAGAAGAAATCAAAAAAGAAATCAAAATATGCATAGAAATGAATGAAAATGAAAACAACAACCCCAAACCAATGGGACTCAGTAAAAGCATGCTAAGGGGAAGGTTCATAGCAATACAAGCTTACCTCAAGAAACAGAGAAAAGTCAAATAAATAACTGAACTCTACACCTAAAGCAACTAGAAAAGGAAGAAATGAACTCCAGGGTTAGTAGAAGGAAAGAAATCATAAAAATTAGGGCAGAAATAAATGAAAAAGAAACAAAGGAGACCATAGCAAAAATCATCAAAGCTAAAAGCTGGTTCTTCAAGAAGATAAATAGAATAGACAAACTGTTACCCAGACTCATCAAGAAACAAAGGGAGAGAATCAAATCAACAAAATTAGAAATGAAAATGGAGAAATCACAACAGACAACACAGAAATACAAAGGATCATAAGACACTACTATCAGCAACTATATGCCAATAAAATGGACAATTTGGAAGAAATGGACAAATTCTTAGAAAAGTATAACTTTCCAAAACTGAACCAGAAAAAAAAGGAAATCTTAACAGACCCATCACAAGCATGGAAATCGAAATTGCAATCAGAAATCTTCCTGCAAACAAAAGCCCAGGACCAGACGACTTCATAGCTGAATTCTATCAAAAATTTAAAGAAGAGCTAACATCTATCCTACTCAAATTCTTCCAGAAAATTGCAGAGGAAGGTAAACTGCCAAATTCATTGTGTGAGGCTACCATCACCCTAATACCGAAACCAGACAAAGATGCCACAAAAAAAGAAAACTATAGGCTAATATCACTGATGAACATAGATACAAAAATCCTCAACAAAATTCTAGCAAACAGAATCCAACAACATATTTAAAAGATCATATATCATGACCAAGTGGGCTTTATCCCCAGGGATGCAAGGATTTTTTAATATCCACAAATCAATAAATGTGATACACCACATTAACAAATTGAAAGATAAAAACCATGTGATTATCTCAATAGATGCAGAAAAAGCCTTTGACAAAATTCAACATACATTTATGATAAAAACCCTCCAGAAAGCAGGAATAGAAGGAACATGCTGCTGCTAAGTCACTTCAGTTTTGTCCGAAGTGTGACCCCGTAGATGGCAGCCCACCAGGCTCCCCATCCCTGGGATTCTCCAGGCAAGAACACTGGAGTGGGTTGCCATTTCCTTCTCCAGTGCATGAAAGTGAAAAGTGAAAGGGAAGTCACTCAGTGGTGTCTGACTCCTCCCAACCACATGGACCAGAGCCTACCAGGCTCCTCTGTCCATGGGATTTTCCAGGCAAGAGTACTGGAGTGGGGTGCCATCGCCTTCTCCAAGAAGGAACATACTTCAACATAATAAATGCCATATATGATAAACCCATAGCAAACATTATCATCAATGGTGAAAAATGGAAAGCATTTCCCCTAAAGTCAGGAACAAGACAAGGGTGTCCACTCTCACCACTACTGTTTAACATAGTTTTGGAAGTTTTATCCATAGCAGAGAAGAAAAAGAAATAAAACGAATCCAGATTGGAAAAGAAGAAGTAAAACTTTCACTGATGGCAGATGACATGATCCTCTACATAGAAAACTTTAAAGACTCCACCAGAAAATTATCAGAGCTAATCAATGAATACAGTAAAGTTGCAGGATATAAAATTAACGTACAGAAATCCCTTGCATTCCTCTACACTAACAATGAGAAAACAGAAAGAGAAATTAAGGATCACCATTGGAATGAAAAGAATAAAATACTTAGGAATAAATCTACCTAAAGAAGCAAAAGACTTATGTATAGAAAACTATAAAACACTGATGAAAGAAATCAAAGATGACACAAATAGATGGAAAAATATACCATGTTCATGGATTGGAAGAATCAATATAGTGAAAATGAGTATACTACCCAAAGTAATCTATGGATTCAATGCAATCCCTATCAAGCTACCAACAGTATTTTTCAGAGAACTAGAACACATAATTTCACAATTTCTATGGAAATACAAAAAAACTTAAATAGCCAAAGCAGTCTTGAGAAAGAAGAATGAAACTGGAGGAATCCACATGCCTAACTTCAGGATATACTACAAAGCAACAGTTATCGAGACAGTATGGTAGAGCACAAAGACAGAAATATAGCTCAATGGAACAAAATAGAAAGCCCAGAGATAAATCCATGCACCTATGGACACCTTATCTTTGACAAAGGAGGCAAGAATATACAATGGAGAAAAGACAATCTCTTTAACAAGTGGTGCTGGGAAAACTGGTCAACCACTTGTAAAAGAATGAAACTAGAACACTTTCTAACACCATACACAAAAATAAACTCAAAATGGATTAAAGACCTAAATGTAAGACCAGAAACTATAAAGCTCCTAGAGGAAAACAGGCAAAACACTCTCTGACATAAATCACAGCAGGACCCTCTATGACCCATCTCCCACAGTAATGGAAATAAAAGAAAAAAATAAACAAATATGACCTAATTAAATGTAAAAGTTTTTGCACAATGAAGGAAACTATAAGCAAAGTGAAAAGACAGCCTTCAGAATGGGAGAAAATAGCAAATGAAGCAACTGACAAAGAATTAATCTCAAAAATATACAAGCAGCTCTTGCAGCTCAATTCCAGAAAAATAAACGACCCAATCAAAAAATGGGCCAAAGAAATAAACAGACATTTCTCCAAAGAAGACATACAGATGACTAACAAACACATGAAAATATGCTCAATGTCACTCATGATCAGAGAAATGCTAATCAAAACCATAATGAGACACCATCTCACATTGGTCAGAATGGCTGCTATCACAAAGTCTACAAACAATTAATACTGCAGCAGGTGTGCAGAAAAGGGAACCCTCTTACACTGTTGGTGGGAATGCAAACTAGTACAGCCACTATGGAGAACAGTGTGGAGATTCCTTAAAAAACTGGAAATAGAACTGCCATATGAGTCAGCAATCCCACTGCTCGGCATATACATGGAGGAAACTGGAATTGAAAGAGACACGTGTAATGTTCATTGCAGCACTGTTTACAATAGCCAGGACATGGAAGCAACCTAGATGTCCATTGGCAGACGAATGGATAAGAAAGCTGTGGTACATACACACAATGGAATATTACTCAGCCATTAAAAATGCATTTGAATCAGTTCTAATGAGGTAGATGAAACTGAAGCCTATTATACAGAGTGAAGCAAGCCAGAAAGAAAAACACCAATAGAATATACTAACATATATATATATGGAATTTAGAAAGATGGTAACGATGACCCTATATGCGAGTCAGCAAAAGAGACACAGATGTAAAGAACAGTTTTTGGACTCTGTGGGAGAAGGCGAGGGTGGAATGATTTGAAAGTGTAGTGTTGAAATGTGCATATTATCATATGTGAAGCGGATCGCTGGTCCAGGTTCGATGCATGATACAGGGTGTTTGGGGCTGCCACACTGGGATGACCCTGGGGGATGGGATGGGGAGGGAGGTGGGAGGCGGTTCTGAATGGGGAACACATGTGCGCCCCTGGCTGATTCATATCGATGTTTGGCAAAAACCACTAAAATATTGTAAAGTAATTAGCCTCCAATTAAAATAAATAAATTCATTTTTTTTAAGTAGAGGCTTGTATCAGGTATGAATATGGCCACTACCACTGAGAAATTGAAAAGGTAAATGATGATCCCTGAATAGTGTGGTAAGTCAGAATAAAGCACAGATCTCTGATGAATTTTTCTGCTGTCTAGACTCACATTTTACTCTCAGATCTATAATGCTACTTTTCTTCTCCTTTTTTGAGGTAGAGGAAGGGTTCTGCTCTAATGCTAAATTTTGCACATTTTTTCGTAGCCTACTTGGCATCCATATAAAAATATAAATAAATAAAACAACAAAAAAAGAGAAGTACTGTATGAGTCTGGAAGCATCTGCAGTGAATTTGAAATTTCAAGGACAGCTTGGAGGTACCAATGATTCATGAAATAGGAATGTTAGCCAACTCTGATGTAATATTTTATATGAAGGGCTTTTCACTTACAAAAGTCTCAGTATTTAACAAAATTAAATATCCAAAAGCATACATTTTATCTTGCACAGATTAATGATGTGCAAATCGGATTGAATGGACCTGAGAAGTCATTTAACATACAGCAAGTGTTTATAGCAACTGAGCTAAGCAGATAAAAAAGAGCCTGTTCTTTTGAAACTACAGGGGAAGGCTGTGAGCAGGCGGCCACAGGCATCCGGCTAAGTTGACTCTGTCTAGGACTCCAGGTTGTGGGGACACGACCATGGCCAGCTATATTTGCTAACCACACATTAAAAGTTATGAAATGTTTATTTTTGGCTTCTCAGGCTAGGGAAAGTTAAAGATCATATCTGTAACCAAATAGGCTTATGAGCTCTCTGTACTTCAAGCCTTCTCAGTAACCTTAGTCTGTGCAAACAAACTTAGATTTATCCCTTTTATAAGGGAGAAGAGATTATCATTCCTTATCGGTGAGCTACAGCAAGTACTGAGTTATATACAGCCTCTAACATCAGAATTATTTTTAGCCTTATGCTTTGTGAGACTAATGTTGTGGAAGACCAGCACTACCATCTGTCTCCCTCTTAGAGACCATAATCTTACTTGCTTCTGTTGGAAGAGTTCTTTCTCCTTGGAAAAAGAGCTTGTTTTTACAATGCTATACAAGAAACTACTGAAGTCAAGTCTTTAAATTGTGTTAGGAATCCCACTCTATTACAATCCATTCCATGTCCTTGTAATGTGGATCTCAGATAAACTGTGCAGGTGTACAATTTTGGACCTATATTCCATCCAGTCCTCGAAAGGGACATTTTGAATTAGCACTTTCTCCCCCAAACTGTTTAACACATTGACTCTTAGAGTTTTCAGTTCTGTTTTGGAGTCTATTCCTAAGGCCAGATTAAGTTTGACTATACATACTATACATATGAAATTAACACTTTCACTTTCACTTTAAGGGCTTCCCTGGTGGTTCAGACGGTAAAGAATCTGCCTGAAATTCAGGAGACCTGGGTTCGATCCCTGGGTCCGGGTCGGGAAGATCCCCTGGAAAAGGCAATGGCTACCCACTCCAGTATTCTTGCCTGGAGAATTCCATGGACAGAGGAGCCTGGGGGCTATAGGCCATGGGGTCACAAAGAGTTACGACACGACATGGGGACATGACTGAGCGACTAACACCTTCAAACGTATGAAAAAATTCTCACTAGACTGAATGTATAGAAAAGGATTGGGGTGAACACCACTGAGAAGTATGGATTATTTTAAGTGAAATGCAATTTTATTGCATTCAAGTACATTTGGCAAGAAGAAGCAGGCTGAATGCTTGCCTATGCATGCTTTGATGAATGAATAAGAATGTAGCATAATTTCCTCATAATTCTGTGCTTTTGATATTTTTGGAAAAGTTATGGTAGAACACAAAATTTTCTGACAGCTAAAACAAAAAATGAAAACCACTGGAAACATAGTGCTATTTTTTAGAAAAGAGAAATACACAATTTTCTCAACAGGGATAACATTTTTACTGACATTGAAGTTAAAGCTATTGCTTTTTACATACTTACTGGCCCAAGCTAGTTAATTAATTATCTTTTTTTACTGAGCACCTGCTACATGATCAGGTACTGTGCTAGGTACTGAGGTTTATAGACAAATAAGACAATGTCTCTGTACTCAGGGAGCTAACAGCTAACACATAGAAGATGGTTTATAAAGCTTTTATAAAAGTGCAGTTTTATTCAAATGGTTGTCTTTTCCTTATATATATGGGGACACAATATTAAATCTTAATTAATGTATGTTATTCCTTATATATTTGAGACAGTACTTTCAGGACCACACTTTTAATCCAGAGCATAGAGAACTGAGAGCAACAAAAGCTCAGCATATCTACTCTACTGTCTTTCTCAAGTATCAAGTATATGGAATGGGACTTTGGCCAATTTTAATATTTTTGTGACACTTTTAAGAGTATAATTGGAGTTTGGGTTTTTTTTCCCCAAACCATGTGGCCAGTCACCATCTGCTCTTCTTGGAAATCCAGGGAGCTAGCAGAAAGGGTTGATATTTTCCTCCAATAAGATCTCTGAATCTGTTTGAACCGTTTTGTGTGCTCTTGGTTGGTGCTGTTACCTCATTTCCCCAAGTTGGATTCCCATTTTTGGACTGAACTCCCAAAGCTGGAAATGGCTGTATTGAGAATAAAGTGACTTTGGAGCACAAACATTTAATCAGACTGGAAATAACCACCATATTAAAATCAGTGGTGCTTGATACCAGGGAGCTTACTAGAAGTCTTTTAGTTAAGGCTAAGAGATCTAACTTATGAGTTGTGGTCAACTTGCGTTAGTTTTGACATTGTGCTTGACACAAATGGATGTCGGTTCACACCCTGGCCCTGGTACACGGAGGGTAAGGAAAAGGAAAAAGGCAAACCACTCCAGATTGGTAGGTGGTAGTTTTAATAAGCACGGGAACTTACATTTGAGGCTTTTCTCAGACCACAAGATGAGTAGATCTCTGCAGCTGCCTGCTAGAATCTTAAAAATTTATATGGAGGCCTTAATTGAGTTACATCACATATACCATCCAGCTGGTCTCAACAACACATTATTCTCTCAAGGGTATGTCCTCAAAAATAATTCCCATTGTGTGAACTGTGGGCAGAACTTAACTTACATTTTGAGGCCAGGCCAGGGGAGGTGGGGGAGGAGCCTCTGTTCATGTTCATCCAGGAGATCAACCAGTGGTCACATCCTATCAGTGACTTAATCTGACAATGAAAGCAGACAACCCTTAAGTATTTTTAAAAATTTCCCTCTATTCTTTAATGTGTCAGTTTGATGACTTTGGACATTTGTGATACCATCGCTATAATCAAGGTGGTAGACATATTCGACACCTTGAAATTTTCTTGTGTCACTTTGTTCTTGTTTTTGTGTTAAGAACATCTAACATGAAATCTGCCTGCCTGATAATTTTTGAAGGGCACACTACTATACTTTAACTATAGGCACCATATTGTACAGCAGATCTGTAGAACTTAAACATCTTGCCTAACTGAAACTTTAAATCCATTACACAAGAATGCCCATTTTCCTCACCCTCCAGCTTATGGCAATCACTACTGTATTTGTTTCTATGAGTCTGAGTATTTTAGTCAGATATTTTATATAAGCAGAATCATGCAGTATTTGTCCTTCTGTGCCTGACATTTCACTTAGCATAATGTCCTCCAGGTGCATCCATGGTGTTGAAAATGGCAGGATTTCATATTTTTTAAGGCAGCATAATATTCCACCATGTACATATACTATGTTTTCTTTATGTATTGACCCAAATGCTTGGGTTGTTTTCATGTCTTGACTGTTGTAAATAAGCTGTAATAAAGAGGAGTACAGATATCTCTTTGAGAACCAGATTTCAAATCATTTGGTTATATACCCAGAAATAGGCTGACTGGATCATACAGTAGTTCTATTTTTAGTTTTTTGAGGAATCTCCACACTATTTCCCTTGGTAGCTGCACCATTTTAATTTCCCACCAACAGTGTACAAGGGTTCACATTTTCCACATTCTTTCCAACACTTGTTCTTTATTATTTTTTGATAACAGCCACACAAATAGGTGTTAGGTGATCACAATCTCATTGTGATTTGGGCTTGCATTTCCCTGATAATTAGTGACATTGAGCAACTTTTCTTATACAAGTTGACAATGAAAGCAGACAACACTTACATATTTATTTAAACTTTTATACTCATGTCTTCTTTGGAGAAATGTCTGTTCAAGTCCTCTGCTCATCTTTAAATTGGGCTTTTCTGTTTTTGTTTTTTTTTTTGTTGTTGTTGTTCTTTTTACTATTGTGTTGTATGAGTTCCTTATATCTTGGAAATTAACTCCTTACCAGATATATTTTTTACAAATATTTTCTCCTATTTCAAAGGCTGCTTATTCATTAGGCTGATTGTTTTCTTTGCTGTGAAGAAGCTTTTTAGTTATTGTTCACTTATTGTGAGGAGTGATTTAATTCCTGAATCCAAAGGATTGCCCAATGCCATGGCACATTACACTTGTATGATTTTAAGCGTCAGTGTTCAGAGATAGCATTTTATTTAAAGTTCTGTTATCTATCATACAGGCTTTATATTGAAGGCATGACAGTATCTAAATGATGGAAAGCCCAAAGCAATGATGATCACATATCCATGCCCCATGTGAAGGACTTTGTTTTAATGATGGCGTGCATGCTAAGTCACTCAGTCATGTCTGACTCTTTGCGACCCCATGGACTGTAGTCCTCCAGGCTCCTCTGTCCATGGGATTCTCCAGGCAAGAATACTGGAGTGGGTTGCCGTGCCCTCCTTCCAGGTTTAATGATGGGGAGAGGGTAAATCTCTACAAGATGTAAGGATATACACTCTTTCCTCAGAGTATTTCTATCCTGGCAAACCAATACTCTGAAGTCCAAGTTGTCAAGAAGCCTAGGTCTCTTGTAAAGTGGGAAGAAACCGCTCCACAATTCTGCTATTCTCTAAACGTAATGAAATGCTAGCAGGCTGCCCTGCTGTTCCCCATATCTTATATTTCCAGGCCTTGCCACCTGTGCAACAAAAGCAAGCAATCTATTTAGAAGAGTGTTTTTCATTCTCTTAACTCTGAAGGTCTTTATTCTCAGCATGAGATTATTGCAACAACTTAACAAGCCGTGTTTTCTCCCCCTATTTTCCTTTCTTTTCTTTTTGCACCTATGTCCTTTTAAGTCCATTCAGGCCTTAGGGAAACATTTAGTACTTAAGCTTTGGTTTTTCAAGCTCAATCGGGTAGAAAATCTAACACAGAATGTGTGCACAAACGATAGCTCTGCACAATAGATACAAACAAATAGCACAAAGAGAAAAGAAGAATATGAGTGTTCAGGGAGCAGGGCTGCACTTGAATTCAATTTCCCAACAGCAGACCTGATGCTTTCCCCCAAGATTCCCAGGTTTCAAATTGGCCGTATATTGAGGGCCAGTTACCTGGACAATGAGGGGAAATGGCAGTTGGTAATTATGATCTTGGTTTCTAGGTTGTTAAGAGACTAATATTAATCCTGAAATTGTATGAAGAATGTGTTCATCTGGCTATAATTGAATAGTGTTCTTGAAAGCATTTACCAGCAATGCTAATTTAACGCATATCACCCCAGGGGAGTATTTCTGAGCTAATGGAGTTGCCAATTTATTGGTTAACTCAGGACAGTTACTCCAGAACAGAAATAGCAACCGGAAGCTTACAAAAAGATACAGGTATATACTTTCATTTTCTATCAGGTGAACAATTCATTATAAAGGTTATCAAACACATTTGTTCTTTGAAAAATGAGGTGCCTGTGTGGGCTGGCTGGCAAACGGTTGTGAATGTTAATGAATTACTTGCAATTATAAGCATCATAAGATATTAACACCAGGAGATAATAATGCTATTTTCAGAAAACACATTAAATTTGAATCAATATATCAAAATGTTTTTCACAGTGAAATATCTATGTAGAAGAATGATTCATCCTACTCTCTCATTTCCCCCCAAATTAAAGCATAGATTATAGGTGCCTTGTTTGTGTTTGTTTCTGTTCTGTGAAAGAAAAGAAGATTGAAAATCCCAAGTTTCCAAAAGTGTTACATCTTTGACACAAGACAAAAGAATCATGAGCATTTGCATAAACTTGCCTTTTAAGATTATTTTATTTTTCACAGTGAAGACTACTTTCTTTCTGTCTTTTGTGCTTCTTCAATCACTTATTTCACCAGAGTTGTCTGACAGGAAAAGGCAAATTTAGGACCTTTTGGAAATGTTTTATGTTTCATTTTTTAGACAACGCGTTTTTAAGTGTTATAGAGTAATAGTATGCAACTAGGACTGAAGCAACTTAGCAGCAGCAGCAGCAGCAGGTAATTTCACTGATTTGTGGGGCCAACTCTGTTGTACATATGAGTAAGAGAATAATGTTGCCACAAATTGTATAGCTCTTGAAAGAGAAGTATAGAAATATTCTCAAAAAAAGTTTGCTTTGTTACTGAGTCTGAGTTTGTATTGCTCACCAGATGACAGGCCAATAAATTGAGAGATAAGTTTTTGGCACAAGGAAGAGCAACTTTATTCAGAAGGCCAGCAGACTGAGAGGATGGTGGACTAGTGTCCCAAAGAACACTCTTGCCTGGGTTTGGATGCTAGTTTATTTTATAGAACAGAGAGTGGAAGGTGAGGAGGTATATTAAAAAATATGAAATAGTATTGCAAATATTTCCTGTTTCTGGCCAGACTTCAGAGAGGATGTGTTAATTTCTTCTTGCATCCATTCACAGGTGGGCATGGTTAGGATGATTCCTGTGAGCTTAAGGAAAGGTATTTTAGCTTAACATTCTTTGCATGGGAAGCAGGGTTCTTGGAGATGGGCCATTATGTATAATTTAAGATATAGGCAATATCCCTTTAGTGATTAACGTAAGAAATGCCACGGGAAGAAAGAGCCACCCCTATGGACCGTTGATCAGGGCCTTTTATTGGGCGGTCGCTCTCGGGCAGAACTCCCGGGGGTGGGTGAACAAGGAAGCGAGGGGGGTCTGTGAAGCAAAGGGAGTCTGCGAGGTATGAGGGGTGGGGAAGGGTTTTATAGCCCGGGCTGGCCTCCCATATAAGGAAGAAAACTCGGGCTCAGCGGTGATTGGTATCCAAGGGCTCCGTGTCGGCTCCTGATTGGACGGCGAGGGCTCCATGTCAGCCCCTGATTGGACAGCTTGGTTGTCGGCCCGCCTCCGGGGCTTGTCTGCGGCTCTCTGCTGGGACATGTCCCTACATGCCCGGGCATGCCCAGGCATGCCTCAACACGCCTGACCTTGCCCTGACCTTTCAATTAACTTGTAGCAGAAATGATAGGATATAAAGTTTAAAGAAACAGATCCAATATGGTGTCAGATTTGTTCTTCTGTATTACAGGTTTGTTTATTGACAAGACCATAATATTCAGTTTGTCTCTATCATTGATGATAATGATTTGGCATCTTAACATTAAGCAAACAAACACCAGGAATAATGGGGATAGAATATTAACATCATCACTAAAATGATCCAAGAAAAGAAAAATTTCTTCCCAGTCTGGTTTTCTCATCAGGGTAATGCTGGCCTTATAAAATGAGTTTGGAAGTGTTCCCCTAAGAGAGTTGAACACAAGTGTTCTCACCACACAAAAAGGACATTCATAACTAAGTGAAGTGATGGATATGTTAATTAACTTCCTTGTTATAATTATTTTACAATAAATACATATAGCAAAACATCACATTGTACACCTTAAATATATACAACTTTTATTTGTCAAGTATGCTTCAATGGAGCTGGAGATAAATAATAATTGTTGAATAAAATTTAATGCAATATTAAACATAAAATAAATCATTATATTTAAAATTGAAAATACATTATCTTGATATTGCCATATTTAGCAAGCTTAAAATTAAACAAATGGTATTTTTCCTTAAAAATAGAGACAGCAGTTTGAATTTACATCTAAAATAACATAAAAAGCTATCATTGTGTAATTATGACTGATGTTCCTCTTCCAAGAAGTGCTTGTATTATCCAAGTTTGCATTCAGTTATTCTAATTTTAACTCAAAAGGTTTTTCATATTGCTCCTTCTCTTTTCTGTTCCCCACTCTTAGTTCAGTGTCTCACATCAATTCAATGGTCTTTTAACCAGTTTCCCTATCTTGATTCTATTAAACTCATCTTAGTGTCAATACAGCTCGCAGAATAGCCTTTCTAAAATGCAGGATTAAGTTTTTAATTATTAAGTTTGATGACTTTCCATGGTGCATAGAATCAAATCCAAACTTGATTGTACACTAAGCTCCTGAATCACGACCAAGCCTTCCTTTCCTTGGTTGTCTACCACCATGCCCTTCCATAGATGTTACAAATTGTTTATTTCTCTGAACACACTTTATAATTTCTTCTCTTTAGGCCTTGGATTTGCCTTTTATTTTTCCTTGATTGACACTTCTTTACTTCACTTAGAGAATTCAGACCAATCCTTCAAAACCCTTTAAAACATTAACTCCATATAGATTGTCTTTATGATTCCTTCTGACAGAAGAACCAATCAATTAGTCTCCTGGATTTATTTCTATGCCTTTATTTTAAACTTTATCCTTTAAAAAATATTTGTTATAACATAAGAATGAACACCTTGAGATAAAGGACTAAGTTCTATGGGGGGGGGGTGGGGGGGGGGGGAAGGGGTTGGGTTTTTTTGGCCACATGTGCAACATGTGGGATCTTGGTTCTCACTGACCAGTGGTTGAATCTGCACCTGTGCATTGGCAGTTTGGGGTCTTAACCACTTGACCACCAGGGAAATCCCCTAGGTTTTATGTTTTTAAATGTCTCATTATATAGCATAAAGCTTAACACGTCATGAATCCTCAGTAAGCATTTGTTGGTTGGATGGACTGATGAATGAAAATCAATCAAAATTGTTAAGCATTAGACAAAGTTACAAAGTAACAGAAGGACTTGCACCCCTGGCTATGCACATAGGGATTTTTAAAAAATTTTATTTTAATTGGAGGCTAATTACTCTACAATATTGTGGTGTTTTTTTGCTATACATTCACATGAATCAGCCATGGGTGTACATGTGTTCCCCATTCTGACCCTCCCTCCCACCTCCCGCCCCATCCCATCCCTCAGGGTCATCCCAGTGCATCAGCCCTGAGCACCCTGTCTCATGCATTGAACCTGGACTGATGATCTATTTGATATATGATAATATATGTTTCAATGCTATTCTCTCAAATCATCGCACCCTTGCCTTCTCCCACAGAGTCCAAAAGTCTGTTCTTTATATCTGTATCTCTTTGGCTGTCTCACATATAGGGTCATCGTTACCATCTTCCTAAATTCCATATATATGCAATAATATACTGTATTGGTGTTTTTCTTTCTGATTTACTTCGCTCTGTATAATAGGCTCCAGTTTCATCCACCTCATTAGAATTGATTCAAATGCATTCTTTTTAATAGCTGAGTAATATTCCATTGTGTGTATGTACCACAGCTTTCTTATCCATTCGTCTGCCAATGGACATCTAGGTTGCTTCCATGTCCTGGCTATTGTAAACAGTGCTGTGATGAACATTGGGGTATACGTGCCTTTATCAATTCTGGTTTCCTGGGTGTGTATGCCCAGCAGTTGGATTGCTGGGTCGTATGGCAGTTCTATTTCCAGTTTTTTAAGGAATCTCCACATTGTTCTCCATAGTGGCTGTACTAGTTTGCATTCCCACCAACAGTGTAAGAGGGTTCCCTTTTCTGCACACCTGCTGCAGTATTTATTGTTTGTAGACTTCGTGATAGCAGCCATTCTGACCAGTGTGAGATGGTGTCTCACTATGGTTTTGATTTGCATTTCTCTGATCATGAGTGACGTTGAGCATCTTTCATGTGTTTGTTAGTCATCTGTATGTCTTCTTTGGAGATATGTCTGTTTAGTTCTTTGGCCCATTTTTTGATTGGGTCATTTATTTTTCTGGAATTGAGCTGCAGGAGCTGCTTGTATATTTTTGAGATTCTTTGTCAGTTGTTTCATTTGCTACTATTTTCTCCCATTCTGAAGGCTGCCTTTTCACCTTACTTATAGTTTCCTTCATTGTGCAAAAGCTTTTAAGTTTAATTAGGTCACATTTGTTTATTTTTTCTTTTATTTCCATTACTGTGGGAGATGGGTCATAGAGGGTCCTGCTGTGATTTATGTCAGAGAGTGTTTTGCCTATGTTTTCCTCTAGAAGCTTTAAGTTTCTGGTCTTACATTTAGGTCTTTAATCCATTTTGAGTTTATTTTTGTGTATGGTGTTAGAAAGTGTTCTAGTTTCATCTTTTACAAGTGGTTGACCAGTTTTCCCAGCACCACTTGTTAAAGAGATTGTCTTTTCTCCATTGTATATTCTTGCCTCCTTTGTCAAAGATAAGGTGTCCATAGGTGCATGGATTTATCTCTGGGCTTTCTATTTTGTTCCATTGAGCTATATTTCTGTATTTGTGCCAGTACCGTATTGTCTTGATGACTGTTGCTTTCTAGTATATCCTGATGTCAGGCAGGAGGATTCCTCCAGTTTCATTCTTCTTTCTCAAGACTGCTTTGACTATTTAAGTTTTTTTGTATTTCCATTCAAATTGTGAAATTATGTGTTCTAGTTCTCTGAAAAATACTACTGGTAGCTTGAAAGAGATTGTGTTGAATCTATAGACTGCTTTGGGTAACTATAATGATTCTTCCGATCCATGAACATGGTATATTTTTCCATCTATTTGTGTCATCTTTGACTTCTTTCATCAGTATTTTATAGTTTTCTATATAAAAGTCTTTTGTTTCTTTAGGTAGATTTATTCCTAAGTATTTTATTCTTTTCATTTCAATGGTGAATGGAATTGTTTCCTTAATTTCTCTTTCTGTTTTCTCATTGTTAATGTAGAGGAATGCAAGGGATTTCTGTATGTTAATTTTGTATCCTGTAACTTTACTATATTCATTGATTAGCTCTAGTGATTTTCTGGTGGAGTCTTTAGAGTTTTCTATGTGGAGGATAATGTCATCTGCAAACAGTGAGAGTTTTACTTCTTCTTTTCCAATTTGGATTCCTTTTATTTCTCTTTTTTTTCTGATTGCTATGGCTAAAACTTCCAAAACTATGTTGAATAGTAGTGGTGAGAGTGGGCATCCTTGTCTTGTTCCTGATTTTAGGGGAAATGCTTTCCAGTTTTCACCATTGATGATAATGTTTGCTGTGAGTTTATCATATATGGCTTTTATTATGATGAGGTATGTTCCTTCTATGCCTGCTTCCTGGAGGGTTCTTTATCATAAATGGATTTTGAATTTTGTCAAAGTCTTTCTCTGCATCTATTGAGATAATCATATAGCTTTTTTTTTAAATTTTTATTTTTACTTTATTTTACTGTACAATACTGTATTGGTTTTGCCATACATTGACATGCATCCACCACGGGTGTACATGCGATCCCAAACATGAACCCCCCTCCCACCTCCCTCCTCACAACATCCCTCTGGGTCATCCCCGTGCACCAGCCCCAAGCACGCTGTATCCTGCATCAGACATAGACTGGTGATTTGATTCTTACATGATAGTATACATGTTTCAATGCCATTCTCCCAAATCATCCCACCCTCTCCCTCTCCCTCTGAGTCCAAAAGTCCGCTATACACATCTGTGTCTTTTTTGCTGTCTTGCGTACAGGGTCATCATTGCCATCTTTCTAAATTCCATATCATATAGCTTTTATCTTTCAATTTGTTAAAGTGGTATATCACCTTGATTGATTTGTGAATACTAAGGAATCCTTGCATCCCTGGCATAAAGCCCACTTGGTCATGATGTATGATCTTATTAATAGCACATAGGTATTTTATGCTGCTTTCTAAACACTCTTGATATTATATAATCTTTTTTCCTTGGTGGAGAACTCTAGAGTTCAAAACATTCCCATTTTTCTTTATCTAAAATTTATTTGATAGTGAAATGTAGATGTTAAAAGCATGGGTTTTGGATCAGACTGCCTACCACCAAATCCTGATTCCCTTTTTTAACACACTGTGTAAATCTTTTGAAGTTATTTAATGTCCTTGTGCCTTACTTTACTCATCTATAAAATGTTTAATTGTAGAATCCACCTCATAGCATTTTGGCAAAGATGAAATGAGTAAATGCATGTGAAGCAACCAAAATTACTTCTGGCATGCTTTGAAATATATTTTTGCTAGTTTTTAGCTATTATAATAACTGTTTATGAGTTTTAGATACCTAGGACTTTATTGATCAGTGACTAGTGGATCTTTAAACGCACCTCTACTAAAGTCTTAGTGACTGAGATTAATATGGGCTTCTTTATTTCCTCATAACAATGTGTGATTTTAAATACCTTTAATGGGACATGACAAAAAGGTGGTTTATGTGTGGGGATTTTGAGTATTATGATGGCTTTTAAGTAAGATTATTGAATGGGTCTTTTTCCAATAAATCACAGTTTCCACCTTTAAGTATTTATTGAAGAATCTCTCTTCATCCTGTATGATGCTATCTACAAACTGAGGGTTATCAGGGAAGAATGAAAAAAAACTTTATTAAAAATGGTGCAATTTTTAAACTAATAAACATAATATATTTTGTAGAAGACTAGACTTTAAAAATTATAGAAATTCAAGCTTGTAGTGGGTTTGGGATAATCATTAAAGCTTTTTGGAGAGAGAATCCTGATTGATAGGTAGGATAGGATGAGAAGATAAGAAACACAGAGCTAAGAAAAGGCACAACATCAATTTGAGAGGACATTTGTTTGTCTATTAAATAACAAGAATGAGCACTGTTTTCAATGGTATATCTTAGGTTACGGTATGAACTCCTACTTCTTTTCTTTTCTTTTTTGGTGTATGTTTATTTATTTATGTATTTATGATTTATTTATTTATTTTGATTGTTCTGTGTGGCATGCAGGATCCTAGTTTGCCACCCAGGGATAAAACCCATGCCCATTACACTAGGAGCATGGAGTCCTAACCACTGGACTTCCAGGTAAGTCCCTGAATTTCTATTTCTTATCCAGAAGTCTCAAGATAAAATACTAGTTCTTACCTACCAATTGACTTTGAATATCAAATGTTGGTTACTGCAGTAGGACTATCGAGGGGGAAAATGTCTGTAAAGAATGTTATATGCATGCTGTAAAGGGATGGGAAAGACTTGCACCTGACACTTGACAGACGGCTATGAGAAGTGGAGCTCGAGGCTGGAAGTCATCCTGAGGGAGGCATGTATGGAGAGAAGCAGCGGCTGCTGTTGGAGGAGAGATCAAGCCCTGAGCCTTTGGAGTGGGAGCACTGACTCCAAGACCCTAGACTACCAGAGATCTAACCCTAGGGAGTATCAAATAGTGAGAACTCACACAAAGAAAACCATTAGAATACAAGATCTGGAATCACCCAACCACCAGTAGCACCCTGTGCAGGACGCCTCATCTAAACAACAAACAAACAAACAAAATACAAACCACATCATCAGCAAACAGCATTACCACCTCACTCAGCCTTGCCCATCAGAGGAAAAACAAACATACAAAAACAGTCAGTACAAATCTCACCCTGTACAAAGCTTACACAAACCACTGGACCAACCTTAGGAGGGAAGAGACCAAAAGGAAGGAAGAATTCAACCCTGAAGCCAGGGAAAAGGAGACCTCAAACACAAGTTAAAGAAAATAATTAAAAGGCAGAGAAATACTACACAAATGAAGGAACAAACTAGAAATGCAGAAGTCCAAATAAATGAAGAGGAAATAGGCAAACTACCTGAAAAAGAATTCAGAATAATGATAGCAAAACATCAAGGAAGAAGCAACAAGTAACATACAAGGGAAACCATATAAGCTTAACAGCTGATCTTTTAGCAGAAAGTCTGCAGGCCAGAATGGAATGGCAGGATATATTTAAAGTACTGAAAGGGAAACATCTACAACCAAGATTACTGTCCCTGGCAGGGATCTCATTCAAAATTGATGGAGAAATAAAAAGCTTTTCAGATGAAAAAAATTTAAGAAAATTCAATATCACCAAACCAGCTTTACAACATATGTTAAAGGGACTTATATAGTCAAGAAATACAAGAGAAGAAAAAAGATCTACAAAATCAACCCCAAACAATTGAGAAAATAGCAATAGGGACATATATATCAATAATTACTATAAATGTAAATGGATTAAATGCTTCAACCAAAAGACACAATCTGGCTGAATGGATACAAAAACAAGACCCATGTATATGCTGTTCACAAGAAACCCACTTCAGACCTAAAGACACAGATAGATTGAAAGTGAGAGGATGGAAAAATATATTCCATGCACATGGGAAGCAAAAGAAAGCAGAGTGGCAATCCTCATATCAAACAAAATAGACCTTAAAATAAAGATTACAAGAGATATATTAGGACACTACATAATGATCAAGGGATCAATCCAAGAGGAAGAGATAACAATTATAAATATCTACGCACCCAACATAGGAGCACCTCAATACATAAGACAAACACTAACAGACATAAAAGGAGAAATTGACAGTAATACAATAATCATAGGAAATTTAACACCCCACTCACACCAATTGATAGATCATCAAAACACAAAATTAATAAGGAAACACAAGTCTTAAATGATACATTAGATGAGATAGATCTCATTGATAATCTTCAGGATATACCATCTAAATGCAGAAGAATACACCTTCCTTTCAAGTACACATGGAACATTCTCCAGGATAGACCACATCTTGGGTCACAAATCAAACTTCAGTAAATTTAAGAAAACTGAAATCATATCAAGAATCTTCTCCAACCAAAATGCTATGAGACTAGATATCAATTACAAGAAAAAAAAGAAACTGTAAGAAACACAAACTCATGGAGACTAAACAACACATTTCTAAATAACCAACAGGTTACTGAAGAAATCAGAAGGGAAATAAAAAAATTTCTAGAAACAAATGACAAATGAAAACATGACAACTCAAAACCTATGGGATGCAGCAAAAACAGTCCTAAGAGGGAAGTTTATAGCAATACAATCTTACCTCAAGAAACAAGAAAATCATCGAATAGACAACCTAACTTTACACCTAAAACAACTGGAAAAAGAAGAACAAAAACCCCCCAAAATTAGTAGAAGGAAAGAAATCATAAAGTTCCAAGCAGAAATAAATGAAAAAGAAATGAAAGAAACAACAGTAAAGATTAATAAAACTAAAAGCTGGTTCTTTGAGAAGATAAACAAAACTGACAAGCCTTTAGCCAGACCCATCAAAAAAAAACAGAGAGAAGAATCAAATCAACAAAATTAGAAATGAAAAAGGAGAGGTTACAACAGACAATGCAGAAATACAAAGGATTATGAGATTTTTATGAACAACTATATGGCAATAAAATGGATAACCTGGAAGAAACAGACAGATTCTTAGAAAAGTTCAATCTTCCAAGACTGAACCAGGAAGAAATAGAGATTATGAACAACCAAATTACAAGCAATGAAATTGAAGCTGAGATCAAAAATCTCCCCCCAAACAAAAGCCCAGACCAGATGGCTTCACAGGAGAATACTATCAAACATTTAGAGAAGAGCTAATGCCTATCCTTCTAAAATTCTTTAAAAAAAATTGCAGAGGAAGAAACACTTCCAAACTCATTCTGTGAGGCCACTGATACCAAAACCAGACAAAGACAACATGCAAAAAAGAAAACTACAGGCGAACATCACTGATGAACATAGATGCAAAAATCCTCAACAAAATTTTAGCAAACAGAATTCAGCAACACATCAAAAAGCTCATACACCATCATCAAGTTGGGTTTATTCCAGGAATGCAAGGATTCTTCAATATACACAAATCAATCAATGTGATACACCATATTAACAAATTGAAAGATAAAACCACATGATCATCTCAATAGATGCAGAAAAAGCCTTTGACAAAATTCAGCACCCATTTATGATTAAAACTCTTCAAAAAATGGGCATAGAAGGAACCTACCTCAACATAGTAAAGGCCGTATATGATAAGCCTACAGCAAACATTATTCTCAATGGTGAAAAACTGAAAGCATTCCCAAGATCAAGAACAAAACAAGGGTGTACACTTTCACCACCATTATGCAACAGTTCTCGAAATCTGTTACCTATAGCAGTCAGAGAAGAAAAAAATAAAATGAGATAAAAGGAATCCAGATCAGAAAAGAAGAAGTAAAGCTCTCATTGTTTGCAGATGACATGATACTGTACACAGCAAACACTAAAGGTAGTATCAGGAAATTACCAGAACTAATCAGTGAATTTACCAAAGTTGCAGAACACAGAATCAATGCACAGAAATCACTTGCATTTCTATATACTAACAATGAAAAATCAGAAAGAGAAATTAAGGAATCAATCCCATTCACCATCGCAACAAAAAGAATTAAATATCTAGGAAAACTTATCTAAGGAGATAAAAGAACTTTACACAGAAAATTATAAGACACTGATGAAAGAAATCAAAGACAACATAAACAGATGGAGAGATAGTCCATGTTCCTGGATAGGAAGAATCAACATTGTGAAAATGACTATACTACCAAATGCTGTCTACAGATTCAATGCGATCCCTCTCAAATCACCAATAGCATTTTTCACAGAACTAGAACAAAAAATTTCACAATTCATATGGAAACACAAAAGACCCCAAATAGCCAAAGCAGTCTTGAGAAAGAATGGAGCTGGGAGGGATCAACCTTCCTGACTTCAGATTATACTACAAAGCTACAGTCATCAAGACAGAATGGTACTGGCACAAAAACAGAAATATAGACACATGGAACAAGATGGAAAGCACAGAAATGAACCCATGCACCTATGGGTACCTTATTTTTGACAAAGGAGGCAAGAATATACAATGGGGCAAAGACAGCCTCTTCAATAAATGGTACTGGGGAAACTGGACAGCTTCATGTAAAAGAATGAAATTAGAACACTTCCTAAAAAAAAAAAAAAAAACAAAACACTTCCTAACACCATACACAAAGATAAACTCAAAATGGATTAAAGACCTAAATGTAAGACCAGAAACTATAAAACTCTTAGAGGAAAACATAGGCAGAACACTCAATGACATAAATCAAAGCAAGATTCTCTATGACCCATTTTCTAGAGTAATGGAAATAAAAACAAAAGTAAACAAGTGAGGCCTGATTAAACTTAAAAGCTTTCACACAGCAAAGGAAACTATAAGCAAGGTGAAAAGACAACCCTCAGAATGGGAGAAAATAATAGCAAATGAAACAACTGACAAAGGATTAATTTCCAAAATATACAAGCAGCTCATACAACTCAATGCCAGAAAAACAAACAACCCAATCAAAAAGTGGGAAAAAATCTAAACAGACATTTCTCCAAAGAAGACATACAGATGGCTAACACACATGAAAAGATGCTCAACGTTGCTCATTATTAGAGAAATGAAAATCAAAACCACAATAAGATATCACCTCCACTGGTCAGAATGGCCATTATCAAAAAATCTACAAAGAGTAAAAGTTGCAGAGGGTGTGGAGAGAAGAGAACACTATTGCACTGTTGGTAGGGATGCAAACTGATACAGGCACTATGGAAGACAGTATGGAAATTCCTTAAAAAACTGGGAATAAAACCACCATGAAAGTGAAAGTGAAGTCAGTTGTGTCTGACTCTTTGCGACCTCATGGACCGTAGCCTACCAGGTTCCACGGTCCATGGGACTTTCCAGGCAAGAATACTGGAGTGGGCTGCCATTTCCTTCGCCAGGGGATCTTCCCAACCCAGGGCTCGAACCCGGGTCTCCTGCATTGCAGACAGATGCTTTACTGTCTGAACCACTAGGGAAGCCCATATGCCCCAGCAATCCCACTCCTAGGCATATACCCTGAGGAAACCAAAATTGAAAAAGTTACATATATCCCATTGCAGCACTATTTTCAATAGCTAGAACATGGAAGCAACCTAGATGTCCATTGACAGATGAATGGTTAAAGAAGTCGTGCAGGATACAGGATGCTTGGGGCTGGTGCACTGGGATGACCCAGAGGGATTGTACGGGGAGGGAGAGGGGAGGGGGGTTCAGGATGGGGAACACGTGTACATCTGTGGTGGATTCATGTTGATGTATGGCAAAACCAATACAATATTGTAAAGTAATTAGCCTCCAGTTAAAATAAATACATTTAAATTAAAAAAAAAGAAGTCGTGGTACATATACACAATGGAATATTACTCAGCTATAAAATGGAACACATTTGAGTCAGTTCAATGAGGTGGATGAACCTAGAACCTATTATACTATTTTGTTTCTGACATAGAAAGAAAAAGATAAAAATCGTATTCTAGTGCACGTGTATGGGGTCTGGGGGAATGGTGCTGAGGAATTTATTTGTGGGGCAGAAGTAGAGAAACAGATGTGGAAAGTGGACTTGTGGACATGGGGATAGGGTGAGATGTATGGAAGGAGTAATATGGAAACTTGCATTACCATGTGTAAAACAGATAGCCAATGGGAATTTGCTGTATGGCCCAGGAAACTCAAACAGGGGCTTTGTATCAACCTAGAGGAGTGGGATGGGGAGAGAGATGTGAGAGAGGTTCAAAAGGGAGGGGAAAAAAATCCCAGGAAGTTTACATGACACTAAAGTTTATATGAATAAGCAAAAGATGCAGAATAGCCAACTGAATACTGAAGAACAGGGTCTGAGGACTGATAGTACCTGACTTTAAGACTTAGTAATCAAGATAATTAAAAAAAAATTGAATCTATATATTCACCTTACATCCTTCACAAAAAATTAGCAAAATGGATCTGATATTCAGCTAAAGAAAGCTGAGTGCCAAAGAATTAATGCTTTTAAACCGTGGTGTTGGAGAAGACTCTTGAGAGTCCCTTCAACTGCAAGGAGATCCAACCAGTCCATCCTAAAGGAAATCAGTCCTGAATATTCTTTGGATGGACTGATGCTGAAGCTGAAATTCCAATACTCTGGCCACCTGATGTGAAGAACTGACTCATTGGAAAAGACCCTGATGCTGGCAAAGATTGAAGGCAGGAGGAGAAGGGGATGACAGAGGATGAGATGGTTGGATGGCATCACTGACTCTATGGACATGAGTTTGAGCAAGCTCTGGGACTTGGTGATGGACAGGGAAGCCTAGTGTCCTGTCATCCATGGGGTTGCAGAGTTGGACATGACTAAGTGACTGAACTGAACCAAGATGGTATGATACTGGCAAAAGACTAGACAAATAGATAATGGAACAGCACAGAGTCCAGAAATATACTGACATAGACAACTGATCTTTGACAAACGGCTAAATGCAAGACAATGGAGAAAAGTTTGTCTCTTAAGTAAATGGTGCTGTAATATCTGTACATCCACAAGTAAAAAGATGCATCTATATATTCACCTTATACCCTTCACAAAAATTAACTCAAAATGGATCTTAGAGCTAGATTTTAAATGCAAAACTGTAAAACTCCTAGAAATTGACATAAGAGAAAATTTACATGAATTTGGGGTTAGTGATGACTTTTTAGAAACAACACTAAAACCACAGTCTGTGAAAGAAGTCCATAAACTGGACTTTTTTGAAGTTTTACCTTTCTGCTCTGCAAAGGACACCGTCAAGAGAATAAGACAAGCCACAAACTGGTTGAAAATATTTGCAGAAGACATATCTGATAAAGGACTATTATCCAAAATATACAAGTAGCTAAAAACTCAACAATAAGATAACAACCCAATTAAAAAATGGGTCAAGGACATTAGTAGACACCTCAACAAAATATATATATACATGGCAAATAAACATGAAATGATGCTCAACATCATATATCATCAGGGAACTGCAATTTAAAACAATCATGAGATTCTACTACACACCTACTAGAATGATCAAAATCCAGAACACAGACAAAACCAAATGCTGTTGAGGATGTGGAGGAATGGGAACTCTTGCTCACTGTTACAGGGAAGGCAAAATGGTACAGACATTTTGGGGAACATAATTCCTTTACAATGTTGTGCTACCTTCTGTTGTACAACAAAGTGAATCAGCTGCATGTGTACATATGTCTCCTTCCTTTTGGGCCTCTATCCCACCCTTCTATCCCACCTATATCTGGATCATCACAGAGCACCCAGCTGAGCTCCCTGTGCTATACAACAGGTTCCCACTAGCTGTCTGTTTTACACATGGCGGTGTATATCAGTTCAGTTCAGTTCAGTTCAGCTCAGTCGCTCAGTCGTGTCGGACTCTTTGTGACCCCATGAATCACAGCACGCCAGGCCTTCCTGTCCATCACCAACTCCTGGAATCCACCCAAACCCACGCCCATTAAGTCGGTAATGCCATCCAACCATCTCATCCTCTGCGTTCCCTTCTCCTCCTGCCATCAATCTTTCCCAGCATCAGGGTCTTTTCAAATGAGTCAGCTCTTCTCATCAGGTGGCCAAAGTACTGGAGTTTCAGCTTCAACATCAGTCCTTCCAATGTACACCCAGGATTGATCTCCTTTAGAATGGACTGGTTGGATCTCCTTGCAGTCCAAGGGACTCTCAAGAGTCTTCTACAACACCACAGTTCAAAAGCATCAATTCTTTGGCACTCAACTTTCTTTATAGTCCAACTCTCACATCCATACATGACCACTGGAAAAACCATAGCCTTGACCAGACGGACCTTTGTTGGCAAAGTAATGTCTCTGGTTTTTAATATGCTATCTAGGTTGGTCATAACTTTCCTTCCAAGGAGTAAACGTCTTTTAATTTTATGGCTGCAATCATCATCTGCAGTGACTTTGGAGCCCAGAAAGATAAAGTCAGTCACTATTTCCCGTGTTTGCCCATCTATTTCCCATGAAGTGATGGGACCAGATGCCATGATCTTCGTTTTCTGAATGTTGAGCTTTAAGCCAACTTTTTCGCTCTCCTCTTTCACTTTCATCAAGAGACTTTTTAGTTCCTCTTCACTTTCTGCCATAAAGGTGGTATCAACTGCATATCTGAGATTATTGATATTTCTCCTGGCAATCATGATTCCAGCTTGTGCTTCCTCCAGCCAAGCATTTCTCATGATGTACTCTGCAAATAAGTTAAATATACAGCCTTGACATACTCCTTTTCCTATTTGGAATCAGTCTGTTGTTCCATGTCCAGTTCTAACTGTTGCTTCCTGACCTGCATACAGATTTCTCAAGAGGCAGGTCAGGTGGTCTGGTATTCCCATCTCTTTCAGAATTTTCCACAGTTTATTGTGATGCACACAGTCAAAGGCTTTGGCATAGTCAGTAAAGCAGAAATAGATGTTTTTCTGGAACTCTCTTGCTTTTTTGATGATCCAGCGGATTTTGGCAATTTGATCTCTGGTTCCTCTGCCTTTTCTAAAACCAACTTGAACATCTGGAAGTTCACAGTTCACAAATTGCTGAAGCCTGGCTTGGAGAATTTTGAGCATTACTTTACTAGTGTGTGAGACGAGTGCAATTAAACATCAATACTAATCTGCCAATTTGTCCCACCCTTGGGCCCACATGTCCATTCTCTGTGCCTGCATCTCTATCCCTGGTCTGCGGATGGGTTCATCTGTGTCACTTTTCTAGATTCCATATATATGTGTTAATATACAATTAAAAATAGAATGTTAATATAAAATTTAAAAAGAATTGAACCCGGGTCTCCCGCATTGCAAGCAGACTCCTTTACATCTGAGCCAGCAGTGAAGCTCAAAAATAGAAAAAAAAAAAAAAAAAGAATGTTATATGGAAGATAGATACAAGTTTTATCAGTGGTGGGCAGAGTGGGTAAAAGGAAAGGGATGAAGATTTGATCATTTGTCTTCAGAGACACCTTCAAACTGAAAAGATGAATTTCTGATAATTAAATTTAGTTTGCAATACAATGTATTGATTTTTCTGGACATATATTGCATTTTTACCTAGAGTTCAAAAGAATCTTCATGTGTTCTTTGTTAGAGCTTTTATCTTTTCTCATCCTCTAAGGATAATTTATGAGTACAAAATGATTCTGGAAATGAGAATTATTCCTAAAGGATATTAAGCAAGTGGGGTGAATGTTCCTTTGTATATCTGTAGTTCTTGGAAGGGTCTTAATCATTAAGAAATGCCCTGCATCTCCATAATTATTGTTAAAAATTAATTTTCAGTATATATTAACAGGTGAAAATAATCATCTAAGTCTTCTACAAATTTGACCACATATATCATTCTGTTTATAGTGGACACGTTTTCTCAGTGTAGAGAATGTCTTTGATGATGTAATGGCAAAATCATATTGCATCATATTCTTTCTTTCAAATGACCTTCTGATTTTCTTTTGAATTCTCATTAGCTTAGGAATTAGCATAAACTGGCAGCCTTATATCAGGCATCTGAAAAATTTCCTACGTCATGACTATTACAGGTTAGATTAAGCAGGACATGGCATATGACTTATCATCAAAGAGAGGAGAGGCCTGTCACTTTATAGAATCTTTATATTAAAAAAAAATATACGGATAATGCTGCTTAGTTCTCTGCCCTGGAAAATGGGTTTTGAGATATTTTATAATTATATATTCAATAGAAAACTGTTAAAAGGCATAGGTCTGCAAGTCTGGCAGTCCTGGGTTTGAGTCTTATATTCACTCATACTGAGCTATAGCCTTTTAGCCTTCTCATCTGTCAAATGGGGTTAAGTCAATGTATACAAACATGTACAATATGTGTTCATGTGTTCAGTCATGTCTGACTCTTTGCCACTCCATGAACTGCCAGAATCCTCTGTCCTTGGAATCTTCCAGGCAAGAATACTGTAGTGGGTTGCCATTTCCTTCTCTAGCAGATCTTCTCAACTCAGGGATAGAACCTGTGTCCCTTGCGTCTCCTGCATTGGCAGGTGGATTCTTTACCACTAGCGTCACCAATAGCATTAGCCGGGGTAGGGGCACTGACATATAATGACCTCAGTCTACTTATTCATAATTTATTTTGTGATTAATGGAAACCACTTATAAAATACTTCCCCCCAACTCTTTCATTCGTTTGGTCCTCAGGGCCTGAACTCAATGAACAGAGTGAAAATACAATTGGTAAAACTCTATAAGAAAGTCCTGACGGTTGAATTCAGGTCTTCTCATTTGGGGCCTCTTCATCATGCCAACAGGAGAGAGATACCTTCATTATTTGTTCCATTAATACACCCCTTTCATTCTTTATACCATGTGGTCAAAAGCTTCATGGAGATGGATTTCTAGTTATTAGAATTCAATGATTTTGGAACAGGACTAATTTCTTCTCTATTTCCCTGTCAGTAAAATTGAAACAATAATATTTGTTGTTACCTGTGGGTAAGAGGAGTCTAAGTGGATTGGAGAGTCCCACTTGGAAGGCAGCAAGAGAAGGGACCAAAATCTGGTTTTACTTTGTAATAGTCATTTGAGGAAGTCTATGAAGTGTGTTGTTTCAAATATAAGATGAAAGGAATGTGGAATTGACAACCAAACTTTATATGCAGCAGAACTGGATGAATACATGTTTCCAATTTCCATTTATTCATTTATTCACTCGCTCACTATTATTCATTATGCTAACAGTTGGAAATATAGAGATGAAAAAGATGCAAGTTTCTTCTTTTTATTTTTTTTGTCTTAAGATGTCAACTGCCTAATGGCGAAGACAACAGGTATTGATTGTTATTCTGGCACTTATTGGCATGAACTTGAGCTGGTCACTCAGTTGCTATGATACTCTATTCCCTCATTTATGAATGAGGATAAATATCCTACATCCCAAGGTTTCTGTGAATATAAGAGATGAGCTATAACAAGTAGTCACTGAAAAATAGCTGTTAAAATACGATATGGGTGAAACATGGAGGGGATCAGAGTTTTAGAACAAAATTGTACACTCTAGTTAAGGATCACAGGGAATCACTAAAGGATATTTAGTAAGGACACAGCATGATCAGGTTTTCACATTGAAAGGTTTCACCTTGGCAGCAGGAAGGACGTTGAGCAGCACAGGGACTAACCTGAAGGATAGGAAATCCATTAGGAAAGTATTGAAATAGAGGATGAAGGCTTACAAGTTAAAGAGATACTGTGAACTTGGAACAGAGAGAAGTTAAATTTTGGAGATAGAATAGATTTCCATATATCCTAAATTGGGTTATTTTATGGGCTTTAAAACTGAAATCTTAGGGAAAACCAAGTGTTAAGACAAATGCTTCTTGCAGACAAATCCTGTTTTGAACATCTTTTGGTTTCGAGGCAGAATAAAGATCCATATTCTGGATGTTAATGTCCTGCCTCTGAGCTCTCTCCATCTCCCCTCCCAAGTGTCAGTTAGGGATCGTGTTCTTTTGGGCATTGGCACCCTTCCTCATCTCCTTTCTAGCACATACATCACCACACTGCTCTTATTTTTTTGAAGGCCTCCCCTAGTAGATGGAGAGCTCAATGAATGAGGAATGTCTTTTTATGAATGCCCAGTATTTAGATAGTGTATGGCACAGAGAAGATATTCAGTAAATGTTTGTTGGATAAATGAGTGCGTAAACAAGTAAGAGCAGAGTAGTTTAACATAAGATATTTGGAGTAGGACTGATAGGTTTTGAGTCTTGATCCCACCACCAATTTCTAGCATGATAACCTTCTAAGCTTGTTTATTCATTGATTAAATGGAAATTCCAATATCATAGTAAGGTAAATGGCACAAATATATGCAAAGTGAATTTAAGTGGCACAAATATATGGAAAGTGCTTAACCCACTCCCTCTCACACAATAAGCATTTATTTCATTAAACTAGAGTTGTCACCATTACTATCAGTATTACTATCTTGAAGACAACTGGAATCTTGATTCCTAACAACTTTACTCCATCTCTGTACTCTCTGCTGCTCAATATAACCATGATTTTAAAAAGCAAATTGATTGAAGCAGATGGTTTTATTAACTAAACATGCTGATAGTAGGATAGATTGAGTCTTCTTTTCTTTTATTATTCTAGCTTACTCACTCTCTGCCCCATGCAATCAGTCTTAGTGTATATCTGTATCTGTAGCCATATATCTCTATAGACTACATATGATATATGGTATACATACACACATCTCCAACCTAACCTATATGTCCTATATATCATACTTCCTATACAAAAGGGATATGTATGTGAATATATATAGGTGATATATATGTGTGTATATACTCTACAAACCTATATGTCATATTTATCATATAATTATATAAATATCCACTTGCCATAAAGAAGTATTAGAGAAGGAAGATCAGATCACTGGGGATCCAGAAACAGAAGCTTGACCTTTTTAAGGTACTAAGGCAAGTAGATGTCTTTGAAGAAATAGAGCAATATAAACAAGAGTCACTGGGAGTTTTCACAGCTTTGTTTTCATACCAACTGACCAAACATGAAAGATGAAACTCAATATGTGGCAAGGGCTCCCCTTTATACACTTTCTCTAGCACCTTCCATGTTTCCAAATAATTTGTTTGAGAAGCACACTTTGTGCTTTTTATGAAACACATGATTGGGCCGGATTTCTCTGTATTAGGAGACTTAATTTGCCAGTGAACTATAGCTTCAGGTTGGCCATCTGGAAAAATAAACTTCTCAACAGCCATGTAATTTGTCTTTTGTCCGATTTCAGGCAGTGGATTTTGGGGGATTAGTATTGAGCAAATAGCAAGCAGATGCTTTCCTGGCTCCTTGAAACCCTCTCCCTTCTCCAAAGGGGCATCTTGCTAGGTTACAAGTTAACAAATGGTCCTTTTATACATTAGAGGAGAAGCAAATGCTCCCATAATGCCTTAGTCAACACTATGTATATATGAACCTAATTTTCCAAAAAACAAAACAGCTTTCCTTTTCAACATGGGGAGGCAATGCCATATGGGCCAAAGCTTAAGGTCAGGAAAGCATATTGTCTGGAACACAGGCCAACACACCAGCTGTGCTGTTGCAGCAGAAGGTGAAGGGGTGGCAGGAGGAGACCTTTCTCTCTCAGCTCCAATGCTTACCCCCACCCACCCCAACCCAAGAAGGTACAAGCCTGGTTGCTTGGGAAATGTCTTAGGAGACAGTCTCCAGCTTTTTCCAAAACTAAATGTATTTTTTCTCCCAAAACGTAAATACCACGTCACCTTTATCAGACTTCAGCATGTAACAAGTAGGGCTTGGCAAGCCAGTGTTAAAATCTGCATTCACTCCGGAAACCACCACAGTTCCTGATACCTTCACTTGTTGCAGTTCACAGTTACCTAATCATTACTCTCCCTTTAACTTCTCTCCATAAGAAAACAATTAGAGGGACTCCCAAGTTGTAGTTAAACTATGGGCTTAGAGTTCAGATAGACTGGGTTTCCTGGCCTGATTCTGTAACCTCGTTAGTGAAGCAATCTTGACTGAATTATGTAACCTCCTAAACCTTGATTTTTTTTCTTCTGTTTAATGGGGACAATGTAATAGTCATAGACTCCATCTCATGGGCTTATGATAATTCCGTGTGATCATGTTGACATGTGGAGGTGTTAAGACAGGTTTGACAAAAGTACTCAATAGATTTTTAAAACAGGGACTTCCCTCATGGTCCTGTGGCTAAGATTCTGCGCTCCCAATGCAGGGGGCCCAGGTTCCATCCCTGGTCAGGGAACTAGACCCCACATGACTCAACTAAGAATTCACATTCCATAACTAAAGACTCAGTATGCCGCAATTAAAGATTCAGATGCTGCAACTGAAAAAAAAAAAAAGAAAAGGATCCCTACGTGCCACAACTGAGAAACCTGGAAAAGCCAAATAAATAAGTAAAATAAATATGAAAAATATGAAATTAATTAGGACAAATATACATTTGTTAGGCTCAAACCACACATACTCCCATACGCTGTGCTAGATTTTGAATATAATAATTATATTTATTTTTTATAGTGTGCTTTGAGCCAAGAACTAGGCCAAGCTAGTTTACAGCTACTATTTCTATGGTATAGGAACTGTTGAAACTCAGAGAAGTTGTCTAGTATTTCCAAGTTCATTTGTGAAGTCAGGATTTAAATTAGGATGCTCAGGCTCTTTGCATTTACCAAATTGCTAAAATCCTGATTATTGAGGGAAAAACTGTAAAACTTCATTCATTTGCCTTAGCGTTTAAGTGGTAACTTACTAATTTTATACTCTTTCTTACAATCTTCATAAAACAGCGGCCACACATGGGCAGTACCTTTGTTTATCTCCATTCAACTTGTATGCTTAATTGCTTTATCGAAGTCTAGTGCAAAAGAAGCTGGTTACCTTCAAATATTCTGTCTGAAAGATTTACCATCAAAGCGAAAAGCGACTCTGTTCTACAACTGTGTATTAGTTTGCTAGGGTTGCTGTAACAAAGCACCACAGACTGATGGCTTAAACATCAGAAATTTATTATCTTACAGTTCTGGAGACTAGTTTGAAACACAGATGTTGACAAGATTGGTTCCTTTTGAGGACAGTGAAGGAAAGCTCTATTCCAAGCCATTCTCTTAGGCTGTCTTCTCCTTACGTCTCTATTCTTTATGTGTATCTCTGTGTCCAAGTTTCTTCTTTTTATAAGGACACTCATCTTAGGCTATTGCAGCTCACCATAATGGCCTCACTTTATTTAACTTTATTACTTCCCTAAAGACCCTATCCTCCAAATAAGATCAAATCCTGAGCTACTGTGGTAAGGTTAGGATTTAAATATCTGAATTTAGGGAATGTGGCACAATTCAACCCATAATAAGCTCATTGGTGAATATATGCTTTATCTTCTGCAGAGTTTAATAAGTGTGGGTTGAACTAGGATTCACACCATCAGCCTCAATCTGTAACTTAAAGGCCATTTAAAAAAATTTACTGTTTTTACTTTGTCTGTTACGTGCTATCCTACCAAGCCTATCAAACTTTAGTCCTTTCTAGGCAAATTCTTCTTATTTGACACTTTTCATTACCCTTTATAACTTCTTAGGGAAGGCCCTGGAAACACTCTTCATAAAATGTAATCCTGTAGTAGAAAATGTTGCTTGCTTACTCTGAAGTCATTTCCCTCAAAAGGTTCTTTTGTATTGTGACAGCTTGTCCCCAAAATGCCAGATAAATGTTTCCCATTTTGATCCTTTTTTTTTTTTTTTTTTTTTTTACAACTCAAGGCAAAATTTCAGCATCCCTAGCCTCTGCTCAGATTCTGGTTGTACTAGCCAGTTATGATAAAAATGTGTCCAGACATTGAAAAATGTCCCTTGAGAGTACAGCAGAATTATCTCTGTTTGATAACCGTTAAGCTGGAGTGGGCATATGAGGCCATGTATGGCAGATGGTAGACACTAAAAAAATGATATTTTCCTTTCCTAACATTTCCATAACTTTAGATATCCTCTAAGTCTCTTCTAGCCTCCTTTATTTTCAATAATTGAGGGAGGTGGGAGGGGGGTTCACGTTTGGGAATGCATGTATACCCGTGGTGCATTCATGTCAATGTGTGGCAAAACCAATACAGTATTGTAAAGTAAAATAAAGTAAAAATAAAAATTTAATTAAAAAAAACCAAGTAAATAATGTCTTAAAGTTTCAACTTCATCCAAGATGTGTCCCGAAGACATACTGTTAATCTCTCCAGGTCTTCTGAATACTCTACTAGACATTTCTTTTAGATTGTCTAACCTTTACCTTACAACGCATGCATGTGTACTAGTTGCTTCAGTCGTGTCCAGCTCTTTGCTCTGGCCTATAGCCCGCCAGACTTCTCTGTTCATGGGATTCTCCAGGCAAGATACTGGGGTGGGTGTCCATGCATTCCTGCAGACGATCTTCCCAACCCAGGGATCAAACCCACATCTCCTATGTCTCCTAGCCTTGTAGGCAGATTCTTTACCATTGAGTCACTGGGGAAGCCTTCACCTTACAATAAGCTTACATAAATGAAACTCCCAATTTTATCCTCTCAAAATCCTTTCCCAATTTTATTGTTTTAAATAATAGATTCACTTTTCCTAGTCACACAAATTTGTGAAGTATAAGTACATACAAGCTACTTAAGCACTCTTGCCTCTGGTGGACCTAAGTTCATATTCCATCACTTATTACAGGCAAGTCATATAAAATCTGAACTCATTCATACACATGTAAGTGTAGTTTTGAGGAAGATAAGTTACATGAAAATGACATAATTATTAAGGCCTTAATAAATGTCAGCACTGTTTTATTAGAAATAATGAGGTAAATAATTTTATATAGAATAGTTTCCTGTTTACCATCTAAAAGCTGATATAATGAGTAAGTTACATTAAAAAGCATCAAAGCAGATAAATAAGTGTGATGGGATCCTAGGGAAAGAATAAGACATATTAACATTAAGTATATGCATATGCTTAATACATATAACTTATATACTTAATAAATACAACATTAAGTATAACCATATACTGTTCCATACTGGTTATTTATCATATATTTATTACATGTCAGGAAAAATCTGAACTTTTAAGTATAGTATATTGATACCTTTCTGAGGAAGTGGAAATAGTGCTAAATGGAGAGAGCACCTCTAGCTGTCAGACTTAATATTTATGCAACCTTAAGTGCATCACTTCTTTATATGCCTTGGCTTATTATCTACAAAATTGAATAATATCCCTACCTCATTGGGAAGGGCAAAATGTTTTGCATGGTTTCAGAGATAATCCACTTTTAGCTAAATGGTATCTTGGCTGAGATATAAAGATTGCCCCAAACCAAGTTGTGACAGAGGGCTCAAACACTTGATGATGCCTATTTCATCAGTAAGATGGTCAGTATAGCATATTAGCCTAGACTAGAGAATTTTAAAATGTCGGAGTTCAAGAAGATGCTTTTTTTGGAATGGTTAAAATTAGTTCTAGGGTCTTATTGGAGGCAAATGTTCATGTGTGATAATTCACAGATTTTCTAGGAAAATCCTAAATACTGTAGAAGTTGACTCTTCTTCTTAATGCAGTGAGTATAGGGCTGCTGAAGCTCAGATTCACACATTCTACCCTGTCCTTCACTAATCAGTGCTAATTTGGGTGATGGAAAACCTGATGGGACACCCTCTTGCTGTTGCACTTATATAGAATTTTGGTGCCATTCTTCTAGTTTCTAGTATGATAAGTTCCATGTAGGTGGAGAAACTTCTTGCATAAATTGTATGTCAGCTGTAGGGAAGCAAAAAGAATGTTCCCTCTACCTTTCTGAGTTCCTAGCTGAGACCTATGAGATAAAAAGCTATTAATAAGAGAAAAAACAAAGTTTACTAATATGTATAGATGTTACTACATAGGGAGAAATGAGTAATTCCCTGAGGTAACTTAGAATTCAGGCTTAAATATTATCTTAATAGAGAAAAGGGAGGGGGATGTAGGCTCTTAGGTAAGAGTGAATGATTTGTAGGAAAGACGAACGGGTCCTCAGGAGAGTAGATAGGAGGTAAGACAGTTTGTGACAAAGTTTGTCTGGATGCGACGTCAACTTCTAGTCTCCTCACTCGTGATAAGAGTCAATTTTCCCTGGTTGATGAATCTCCCATAGAGGGGATTTATGAACTGAAGTCTTTTGGAGAATCTGTCTTTAGGCAGAATCTGTCTAAGGTGAATTCAGAGAAGGCCTCTCCCTGCATTTGCTGTTTTTCAAGGGCCTTGGCCTTCCCCGGTGGCTCAGAGGTTAAAGCGTCTGCCTGGAATGCGGGAGACCAGGGTTCGATCCCTGGGTCGGGAAGATCGCCTGGAGAAGGAAATGGCAACCCACTCCAGTACTCTTGCCTGGAGAATCCCATGGAGGGAGAAGCCTGGTAGGCTACTAGTCCATGGGGTCACAAAGAGTCGCACATGACTTCACTTTCACTTTCAAGGCTCAAAATAATCAACACATTTAAGCGGCATATGTTGAAGCGGCATGTTCTGAACTCCTGTCATATTTTGGCATGTTCTGCCATCTTTCACAATGTTTCTATGTTAGAAAAGGCACTTGCAATCTTAACTCATTTTTACCCATTTTCTGCATTCACAGAATGGATTGTGAGGTTGGGAAACTAAGGGCAGACTGACTTAACATATGAGAGGTTCTGCCCCAAATAAGACAGATGGAGCCAGCAGTCTAAGAAGCTACAGCATTAGAAGATGTAGGTAAGAGTCAGTGGGAGTCCTTGACATTTGTCTAAGCAACAGTTTCTCAAACTGGTATATGTTAGAATCACCTGGAGAGCTA
Source organism: Budorcas taxicolor (assembly GCF_023091745.1). Taxonomy (NCBI): domain Eukaryota; kingdom Metazoa; phylum Chordata; class Mammalia; order Artiodactyla; family Bovidae; genus Budorcas; species Budorcas taxicolor. The sequence goes on along the minus strand of NC_068917.1, from coordinate 24,968,840 downwards.
ATGAAGAATCAGAGGCCCACTACAGTCAGTATGTCTTGAACTCCTACTGTCATATTTTGGGATGACATTCTTCACAACTTTTCTCTGTTAGATTCAGAAACTAGAGTGATTGGTGAGCTGCTTGTCTGGTCTGAAACTATGTATTTTCCAGGAAGTGAGACCACTATCTGCTGCTCAGAAGGTCCTAGCTTGGCTACCGTGTCTCTACAACACACACCATACACAGTGCCTACTGACATTTGTAAATCCAGGTGGCAGTATGGAGCTCGCCCATATAGTGCTAGGAAGATCCCTTGGAAGTCCACATCTTTTGTTTGAAGAAGCAAGAGAATGACTATTACTGTACCACAAGACCCTGATGCCCTTTGAGTGAATCTTCTGAGGATTCACCAGGTGGAAAACTTCATCCTGAAGTTCGAAGTAGAATTTCCAGAGGGAGTAAGATTTGTTTAAATCTCTATACTGGATTTGATTTCTAGAATGGCATTGGGAGTAGGGGATTGATGGGTAGCAGGGAGCAAGGAGAATGAAAAGACTGCCTTTCTTGTTATATGCTAAATGCTGTCACTTCAGGGCATGTGCCTTAATTATTCCTCTTTCATGCATGGGTGCCCTCTTTGCTGAAGGGGTTGTGAAAAGTTGCCAAGAGATAAATTCAACTGTTTATGAGAATTATTACAAGGTTCTGTGTTTATTTTCCTGGCACCCTCCAAGATCTACAGTTTGGAGCTGAATAAGCTGTTTTCTGGTGCTTGCAAATAAAAGTATTTAAATATGTCTTAAACACATTGTTTGGAAAGTGTACCTACCCCAAAACAGAATGTCTTTCTAGTATGAGGGACCCTATAAGAAGAAGGAAAGGACATGTTATCATTTGGCGACTGCTAACATTTATTGTGTGATTGGGATAGTGTTACATTCTCTCAGTGCTGGTTATAAAGGTGGTGTTTAAATGGGCAGTTCCCACAGGCTTCTGACCAACTTAGAAGCATTTCTCTTTCTCAGGTTTCAGCCACTACCTCCCCTAAGAGGGAGCTGGAAAAGCCAAATAAGAAGACCTTTGAAGCCACACAATGTCTGGTCTGTCTTGGTGAACTGTGCTGTAATATAACTGACATTATAGCAGAGAGCAGGATAATTCATGTCAGAACAATTCCTCATCTCCTTTATAACAAGGAACAGAATGTACACTGCCATACGTCTGGGTGACCACTGGCTCCCCAACTAGAGAAGATGATGGCTGAATCAACTGTTGACCTGAATACTCTTCCAAAATGGCTATAGCACAGTTTATCATTATCATATTAAAAGGATGAGTTTTTTCATTCAAAAAGCGTATACTCTGTGAACTTCCCTGGCAGTCCAGTGGTTGAGACACCACACTTTTAGTGCAGGTTCGATTCCTGGTCAGGGAACTAGGATCCTGACCCATGGCACATGCCCCAAGGTAAGGCCAAAAAAAGAAAAAAAAAAGCAGTCATACACTATACAGAAAAGTGGGCATGTATGTGTTCCAATAAAACTTAATCTACCTAAGAAAAGGTAATGGCCAGATTTGGCCCGTGGACCTCAGTAAAACAAAAGGCATACTCTGATGATCTTCTTTTCTTCATCTCTACTCCCAGCAGTCTATCTCGTGGATTATAAGAGGACATTCAGTCTGGTTCTCCAGCATGTGCATGACTGAGAAGCCAAAGCCTAGCTTTCACTGTGCTGAGTTAGCAGGACTATGACTTACCTATTAAGCACTCATCTGTGTTGAGAAGCCATTGCTCTCCTATAGTCTTTGAAAGAAAAGCATTTCTATAACCCTCTGGTTAGTTGGTAAAGGAAAGAGAAGACAAAAGAAGTCAGAAGTGCCACGTTTTGTTGTTTAAGGACAAAGACAATTGTTGGGACATCCCTATGAATTTGTGGAATAAAAGTGTAGAGACTCAATGACCTCTCTGATAAAACTGCTTAAACTCCTGAAGTTGCTAAAGTGCCTCTCTCTTTTAAATTGAGTTTTGACTTTGAATCATTTAGCTGAGGTGTAGCCTAATCTATGGGCTTCCCTGGTGGCTCAGATGGTAAAGAATCTGCCTGCAATGTGAGAGATTTAATCCCTGGGTTGGGAAGATCCCTTGGAGAAGGGAATGGCTACCCACTCTAGTATTCCTGCTTGGAGAACCCCATGGACAGAGGAGCCTGGCTGGCTGGGCTACAGGCCATGGGGCCATGTTGGACACGACTGAACACCTAACACTTTCTTCACTTTCAGCCTACTCTATATGGCTCAGTCTTGGGTAGTCATGGTACATCCTGAAGGCATCAGATTACCTTACATCTAGAACTATTTGCCAAGATGTGAAGGAACTTTTGCTTAAAGAAAGTAACAATTTTGGGGGCCTCTGCAGCCAGACTCATTTCAGACTTGTGTCAAAGACTGCAAAATGTCAAATGCTGGGCCAATCATGTATTGTGATAAGACCTGAGGAACACTTTAATTCAAAAGAGTGAGCTGAAAAGAAAGAATCCAGGGGAAATCATCACTTCCTCAATCTGATTGAAGGTTGAGAGGGATCAAGGAAAATTTCAATAGCTTGGAAACTAGTCCCCAGGAAAACAATGAATAAAGCCTGAGAGAAAAGAAAGGAAGCCTTGATGATTAGCTCCCCCTGTGGAGAGAGTCTCTGCCACTTGGCTCCCTTTGATGAGATTACAGACTTCTGAAACTTGTTCCCACCAGGAAAGTAGACATGTTGAAAGAACATCCTTCTAAGTAGGCAGGGAACACATTCCTCACTCTTGGGAAAGTATACTATTTTGCTCTCTGGAATGACTTAATCATGTTTCCAACCCTGAGACCACAGTTTTGCTTCAAGAGGTTCTGAGCCAATCTAGTCTAAATTGAAGTTCAGATTCATTTCAGGAAGTTTCAGCATTTTCAGATAGCCAAAGCACTGTGTTTGTATCTTTATACAATATTCCTCAATAGGATGGAGAGACCCTAATGGTTCTCTTATATTCCTTGCCCTTAAGATTGTTCCAATTGCATTTCTCTGTGGCCCCTCCATGCCCCACCATGTTGGTTGGGGAATGAGACTCCAAGCTAAATTTTTATTGATTTGGATATCACAACGTAAGAAATAATTTCTGCCCCTTCATTGTATGCTCTCAATTCTTACTTTACCTATATATTGATACTTCAACTTATACTCTCATAATTTAAGACACTTAGAGTTGAACAGGGTGTTAGTGTAGAGTTAAACTTCCCAGCCCAAGTGGGCAGTCCCATTCCTAATTTATGACCCCTAAGTCTTCCTCAAAGCCATCAGTGTTAGGAGAACTACTTGCTTGACTTAAAGCTATTTTGGTACAGCTTGTCTTTAATTTACATCCTCCACATATACCTTCCCCTCGTGTCTCTGCCTTTTCCAATCTCATATATCTTTCAAAGCCCAGGTTAAATCCTATCATTTCCTTAATAATTTCTTAGACTAAAGATGACCATATAAACTTATAAACCCAGAAGAATCAGAATCTTAGTTAAATCCAGAAGAGGATGTACAGATGTTCTAGTATTATCTCCTCACTTTATAGGTGTGGGAATGAAGACAAGGGAGCTCTGACAAGAAACCAGGCCACATCTTATATTTTGATATCTTCTCTAATGCAGCCATAACCAATATTTAATATATATTAGTAAAACACTGCAAGTTTGTATTTTTTCTTTTAATTACAATCTTTTTAAAGGCAGTGGTTACAATTTCTATGTATGACCTTGTCTGTGTTTAATACATACTGTGCTTAGTAGCTCAGTTGTGTCTGACTCTGAGACCTCATGGACTGCAGGCTGCCAGGCTTCTCTGTCCATGGGGATTCTCCAGGCAAGAATACTGGAGTGAGTTGCCATGCCCTCCTCCAAGGGATCTTCCCAACACAGGGATTGAACCCAGGTCTCCCACATTGCCAGCAGATTCTTTATCATCTGAGCCACCTGGGAAGCCCAAGAATACTGGAGTGGGTAGCCTATCCCTTCTCCAGAGGATTTTCCTGACCCAGGAATTGAACCAGAGTCTCCTGTGTTGCAGGAGGATTGTTTACCAGCTGAGCTACCAGGGAAGCCCAGATACATACGAGGTTGTTTTAACTCAGTGCTGTCCAGAGAACTTTCTAAGATGGTATAAATGTTCTGTGATGTCTGTCCTATCCATCAGTAGCCACACGTAGCTTTTAAGCACTTGAAATGTGGTTAGTGTGCCTGATGTATTAAATTTTAAAATTATATTATTGTAAGCACCTTGAATTTAAATCTATTTCACCATTTTGCTAATGATTATCATATTGAAGGTTGCAGCTGTTATCCATTTGCTGATTCACAGCAAGTGAGGAAAAATTATGGTATATTTGACTTGGTAATGTCTCAATATTGTTTGAATCAGAAAAACAGAGGTTTAGAGATGACATGGACTAAGTCTCATCACCTCAATTAATATTCCCAGAAAAATGAAAGCATTAGTTTAAAGTCACATGTTTAATTAGGAAGAGAGCTGGCACTGGGGCCTAGGCCTCCTGGCTATGGTTTTTCTTTATTATTGTTTTCTTGTTTGTCATCATATCTTGATGTAAGTGGGAGGAGGAATCCCTCTTCTTCGTAGTAGAAGCAAGAACCAATAGAAATTTTTTGAAAATATGATGAGAATGAAGGAGGATTATGGATAAGGAAGAAGAGAAGAAAGGATGTCATACAAAAGTAGAGGTATTTGTCAATATCAGTGAACTGAGATGAATAAAAGAAAAAAGTTAAAAGCTCATACTTTCATCCACAGGCCGCCGAAGAAAAAAGAATTCTCTTTTAAACAGAAAACAATGTAACTGTAATAAATCAGGGACCATTATATAGGTGTGCCCAGGATTACAAAATGAAGAGAGCTTAGTGGTTACTGAACCATGACAAAGTCCTCATACTAATGAATTGCATTCCTCCAAGCCTTTGTCAAATCAATCAAAGAACTCTATGAATGAGATGGAATGTTAACGTCTGGTTCACCGAATAGAGATAACAGTTTCATCCAAAGCCTTAGTTACTCAAGCTTTTATCTCTCCCTGCTGTCTACTGATCCCACTTTATCCTTTCTTCTTGCTTTGCAGCTGTTCAATAAAGGAGAGATCTTACTGAAGAGCACTGGATTCAGTGGTGTGTAAATTACCTGGGAAGTAGAGAATGCTGGTGTAAGTGAGTTATTTTGAAGCTGAAAGTGTGCTCCAGATGCTCCTTCTCTATACAGAGTCCTGATAATCTCAGCAGCTGCAGCAACCTTATAAGAGAAATAATTTGTGTAGAGACTGTTGGTTATTATGAAATAATAGAAGCAACTAGTTTCCCCAAACTCAGTGGAGTTCAAAACAGGATGTGACAGTTTGGGGGTGGTTGTCTCAGAGTATTTTGTATAATACTGAGGGAAGGAAAAATTAAGACTAAACTCTGTAATATCAAGATCTGTAACATGCATTTTGTTTCTTTGTATCTTTTCCCATTTCTGCAGGGAAGTAAAATGACACTGAACTTGGATCGGAGTGTGTGGAATGAATATTCTTACTAACTTAATGGTTGTTCAGTTAGGTCATAGGCATAGCAAGCTTTTTCTTCTCATCTTGAGTGCTGCTTTACCTGTTGATATGGCAGTAATCTCAAAGTCACAAGCTTAGGGTAGGGTTTGTTCATGTAGGATTGCAAGTGGAAGTCAATGATCAGTCCCTTCCAAATCTTATTCTCTCTCTTCCTGCCATCTGCTTTCTTCTTCTGGGTCCCCACTTTCTTATTAATACTACTACTCATTCTGACCAATTGCATCAGAAGTCTGTGGGGCATTTCAACTGTCTCCTTTCTCTTACGCCCCACCTCTAAGTGATGACTCCATCAAGCAGCTTTCCTGGAAAGGAAAGAGTGTCTCACATTTGTCATCCTCCTTTCCGTTTTGTTGCTTCTACCCTAAGCCAGAGTGGTCTTAGTTTTCTGTCTTTCCTGTCACCAGTACAAGCTACACACTGTCCCTAAATGAATCTAAAGATCAGGACTAATTGTATCATTTTATAGTTTAGAAACTTTCAATGGTGAGGTACTTATAAGAAAGAAAAAGGAGAAAGAGACTGGAAGGAGGTGGAGGAGAAAGAAGAAAAGGAGAAAGGAGGAGGAAATTGCCAGTGAAACAAAACAGAAACCTAAGAAATTTTATTATAGTTAAGAATTGAACATATACTACTGATGGCAAGTCAAATCAATGGGAACTATATTTCATGCAAGAGCTGTGAGTAATTGTTTCAAAATATTTAAGTCAGAATCTTAGCTTCTAAAATACACCAAATAATTTTCAGGTTATTTAAAATGTTAAATGTGAAAAAGAAAAAGGATCTTTCTAACCAAAATGAAAGCCAAAGAAGAAAGAATAAAAAATTAAACATAACACAGGCATTAAAAATCCAGTTTAAAAAAACTCATCATCAAAAGTCAAAAGCAAATTGTTATCTGGGAAAAAACATATCCAAGATGCATGACATACAAAATGTGACTGTATTTAAAATATCAAGATTTCTTACAAATCAGCAGGGGAAAGAATACTCTAATAGAAAAAATTTGCAAAAATTATAGACAGGAATTTCACAAAAGAATATAAGTGACATATCATGAAGAAAAGACATTAAAACTTTTTTCCCCTTCTGTGTGTTCTTCTATGTGTTTTAAGTTCACAAAAGTTTTTCTCATTTCAGGATTGGTCAGTCATCTTTTTTCCAGTTTATATTTTTAGTTGGCATTTAATATTTTAATTCATTTAGTTTATTTGGATGTATGCTCTGAAACAATTCAGCTATAATCTTTTCTCACACTCCTGGATTGTAAATTCTATGAGAAGAGGAACAATGTGCTATTTATTTTTGTGGCTCCTGTAGCATATAGCAAGTTTATGAAAGAATAGTTAACACAGGAGGGGCAAAGAGGGAGGATCAGAAATATTTTGAAAGAGGAGGCATCTTTTGAGATTAGAATCTCCAAATATTTTCAAGGCACTATGTTTTTGTATTTTTCCTTTTGTGTGTCTCTTTTGGGTTAAACGTGGCTTAAAGGCAAGGAAATTTGACAAGAGATAAGTGTACTGAAAAATGAAAAAATCAGTTACTGACATTACTAATCACTTATGTCACTCTGAGCTTCAATTCCTCATCTGTAAAACAGATATGCTGGTTACTACTTATATGGTCATTGTAAAGTGATAGGCATGTTGATTTCAGTCCCTTCTTATTCTGCTTTTCTAGGAGGGATACTTTGCATCTCTTAGCCTGTTTTTCTGTGGTGAAGTAAAAACATGCTAGTTTGTGTGAAAATATCTTGTAACATGAGATTTTTCTGGTAGCATTAAGTAATATTAATTATTTTTTTGCTCTCTATTGAAGTATAAATTGCTTGCTATGCTTTTGTTAATGATAAATGAATGGAAGTGATGATTGGGTGAGAAGTTTCAGAATAAATACATAAAAAGAGGTAAGAAAATAAAGTTAAATGTGAAAAACAGGAAATTAGAAAAAATTCTGATAAGTTGAAGTCATATTGTAGGAATAGAACAGATTTAGAGGTCAGGCAAACATGAATTTGAGTCTTAGTTTTGCCATAAATTCTCTGTGCAGCTTTGGGAAGGTTACTTGCCCTCACTGAGGCTCAGTTTCTTTACCTATCAAGCTGGTATTAATAACATTCCTCTGGCAGGGGTGTTGTGAAGACCTATGAGATTAGTAAACAAATTATATGGCACACAGATGACATTTGGTCACTGCTTCTTTTTTGCTTCTTTTGATGCGTCATATATGTTGGGTGTCTATTTGTTTAAAAGATCTAAATATGATTTATTAAGTACCCAACAAACTACCAGTGAGCGACGCAGGCTTCATGCAGAACAGATCGTACATTTAAAAATGCATTAAGACTTGAACCCTCTGTTTACAAAAGGATTTCTGGATCCAAGTATGTCTCATGACACAAAGTCTAAGTTTCTATTCATTTTCAGTTAATCATCTTGGTTTGTCTCGCAGGCCCATAGCCATCATCTTGCTCCTTGGAGGATGGGACAAAGGACTATCATTAGTTGTTATCACTGCTTGCTTTTAAAATTTTGTGAGCTGTAAAATATAGTACTATATATTCATGGGAAGTTTTTTCCCCCCTGAGAGTATTTAAGTTGAATGTTTTTCTAATAGTTTGGGAGGGAAGATACTGGTAATAAAACAAAGCACTTGTAAATTTAAAAATAAGCTATACTTTTATTGTAATTATGTAGAGATGGCATTAGTGATTAAATATAGTATTATCGAATAATATACCTAGAGTGAAAAATGTTCGTCATTGTAGCCCACTGATTTTTCTCATTCTTTTTGTCTTTTAATAAAATAATCCTTTGTTTTTTTAGAATGGATGAAGCATGGCCTACTTTATTTGCATTAGTTTATTTCATTTAATAGGATATAGCAAAGTACCTATGTCACTTCTTTGATTTTAAAATTATTAGTTAAGGCATATGATTCTAACCTCTCTCATTTTTGGTTTAGATATGACCTTGAATGACAGAAGGAAACACCTCTTTTCTTCAATGTAAAACACTGCAAATACTATTTCCTCTTCCATTCCTGGCTATGGAGATGTGGATTTGCTGTTTCCTTTATCTGTATGTCCTGAGTCATAACTATCTTGCTAGAATCAATAATTTATTAATTAGCCCACCTGTCTTAACACTTGACTTGAGTCTTCTATGTCCACTTTTGTACTTTATAAGGATTACCTCACTTTACTACTTACTTTAAGGTTTGGTGATATAGATTTGATTGTCTTGCTTCAGAGCTGAGGAAAAGGGGGCCCAGAGAGATTTTGGAAACTCTCCCACATTCTTATCTAGTGAATGAGTTAAAATTATAAACTCTTTCAGAATAGCTGTAAATATAAGCTCTTTCCAAGTTAGTTCAGTTCAGTCACTCAGTCGTGTCTGACTCTTTGCAATTCCATGGATCTCAGCACACCAAGCCTCCCTATCCATCACCAACTCCCAGAGTTTACCCAAATTCATGTCCATTGAGTTGGTGATGCCATCCAACCATATCATCCTCTGTTGTCCTCTTCTCCTCCCACCTTCAATCTTTCCCAGCATCAGGGTCTTTTCCAATGACTTAGTTCTTTGCATGAGGTGGCCAAAGTATTGGAGTTTCAGCTTCAGCATCAGTCCTTCCAATGAATATTCAGGACTGATTTCCTTGAGGATGGGCTAGTTGGATCTCCTTGCAGTCCAAAGGACTCTCAAGAGTCTTCTCCAACACCACAGTTCAAAAGCATCAATTCTTTGGTGCTCAGCTTTCTTTATAGTCTGACTCTCACATCCATACATGACTACTGGAAAAACCATAGCCTTGATGAGATGGACCTTTGTTGGCAAGTAATGTCTCTGCTTTTGAATATGCTGTCTAGGTTGGTCATAGCTTTCCTTCCAAAGGGTAAGTGTCTTTTATTTCATGGGTGCAGTCACCATCTGCAGTGATTTTGGAGCCCCCCCCCCCCCAAAATAAAGTCTGCCACTGTTTCCACTGTTTCCCCATCTGTTTGCCATGAAGTGATGTGACCGGATGCCATGATAGGCTCCTGGAATTTAATACTGATTTATAAGTTCTTAAATGATGACCTTTTTACGGTTAAAAGATTTTGTAAAGATAATGATTAATTCCTCTTTACATCCCAGAATAGAGGAGCAGGCTTTTGAGGGGAGGGATGAAGAGCTTGGTCTTCCATATGCTCTTTCATGAGTCTGGAGCCATACATCCTGGAGCCATACATCCAGGTGTTTTTGCTGTTGTTCAGTCGCTAAGTCATGTCCAACTCTTTGTGACCCCATGGGCTACAGCATGCCAGGCCTCCCTGTCCATCACTATCTCCTGGAGCTTGCTCAGACTCATGTCTATTGAGTTGGTGATGCCATCCAACCATCTCAACCAGGTAGAGTGGATATATATCGAATCTAATCTTCAGAGAAAGAGTTGAGGACCAGAGATAGAAGCTTGGGAGCATCAGTGACATGTACACTATAGAAAAAAGTCACTTGCAATCTTGTTTTTGCCCATTTTCCCCATTCAAAGAATGATTTGTGAGCTTGGGAAACTAGGGTCAGAATGACTTAACACATGGGAGGTTCTGCCCTGAATAAGACAGAGGGAGTCAGGAGTCTAAGAGGCTATAGTATTAGAAGATATGGGTAGGAGTCAATGTAAGTGCTTGATATTGGTCTAAGTCAGAATTTCTCCAGCTGGTGGTATATATTAGAATCACCTAGGAACCTAATAAAGAATCAGAGACCCAGTATAGTAGGCCTGGACCTCTGTGTTTTTACTGAGTTCTCAAGAAGACTTTGGGCTTCCCTGGTGGCTCAGCAGTAAAGAATCCACCTGCAATGCAGGAACCACAGGAGACATGGGTTTAATCCCTGGGTCAGGAAGATACCCTGGAGGAGGACAGGGCAACCCACTCCAGTACTCTTGCCTGGAGAATCCCATGGACAGGGGAGCCTGGTGAGCTATAGTCCATGGGGTCACAAAGAGCTGGACATGACTCAAGCAACTTAGCATACACGCATGCAAGAACACTCTGATAGGCTCCAAAGTTTGAGAGGCACCAGCCTAAATCATATTTTGAAATGAATATCTCTTCACCAAGTAATAACTCTTAAAAAAGAAATCATAAGGCCCTAAATTAATAAATCCTAAATTGATCATTTGGAAGGATCTGCTGATTTGAAATTTGAAGTTAAAAATTTTTATGTTTTATGCAATTATCTGAGGCTGACAATGACATTGACATGGTGAAGTCTTTCCGAGATGATTGCACCTTGTGCCTTCTACACAAGGCAAAGAAGAGTACACCTAGGGCATCTGAAAATTTACCTTTTCAAATGTTGCTTTCCCTGTGGGAAACAGTGTGAGGAAAGGAAATAAGTCCTAACCTACCCTGGAGGTAATGCTTACACGTATTTTGAAATCTGGGGGCAGCTGCCAATTTCACCTGGAGGCAGGAAGTGTACACCTGTTAGCTACATGGTTTTAAAAATATCCTGTACTTTCCCAGATTACAAGGAACATTGTTGTTATGGCATCAAAAAAGGAAGCTGACTTACATGCAAGTAATCCTTATTAAAGGGGATTTTAGGAAGCAGGACACTTGAGAAAAGCAGGCAATTGTGAAAAGAATATCTCCTGCTTACCTTTTTTAAAAGCCAACAATTACCCCCAAATTGAGTTGGGATTAGATAAGGCAATCAGTTGTAATAGAGTTGATATCTGGGAAGGGGGAAATTTGAGTCATTCAGAGATAAACCTCTTATTATGGTTCCCTTTCCTTGATCATCTTTATCCTTCTACCCCACCCCTACCTTTATACATAGTGGTTGCTGGTGGGGAGAGGAAGGAATGACTTTGGAAGAGCTCCTTAACCAGGCTTTTGTATGCATTGTCCCAGGCTCAGGACTTTCTCATCAGCAGGCTTTCCAGCCCTGTCATTAGTCCTTGTGTTTAAGAAACTCATTCTCATGAACTGACCCATGCTACGAGCAGGTCACCTCAGATGGAAGCTTGCTGCTTTATTCAAAGGCTTCTGAAATTCCCAGATGTTAGGGCAAGATGGAAATATGGGGACACACTTTCCTGGCTCCTCAGTTCCTTTTTGGACCACTGGAAGGAATGGGGTTCATCTGCTGGCCAAACGTATGTTTCACATGGGGATGTTGGATTCTCACCTTTCATAGTTGCAATCCTGAGAAGAGTCTCTTTGTGAAAGCAACAGTTAATTCTCTCTGAATATTACTACAGTTCAGGGAAAAAAAGTATTCCCCCCTCTTCTTTATATTTCCCCTTCACTTATACTTAAAGACAGGTAATTGGAGCAGGGCTTCGAAGTGTAATTTTGCCCAAAGGCTAAGCTTGCCACCTAATGACACAGGGTTGTTCTTCTTTATTGAGGCGGTCTTTCACTCATTATCCCTAAATTAGTTCCCTTTTCTCCTTTGCTTTATTATTCATCCACCTCCTCCTTTTTCATTTGGATTTTTCCAAGTGAACCATGACAAAGTGTCTTTATGAGGTTGTGCGTCTGTGCAACAGTCCATCTGTGTGACTGTGCATGAGTCTTTCTTCCTTTCCTCACTGCCCTGCGTTTACATTAAGTGTTTATTTAAGCCAAGGCAGTGGAAAACTGACAAAAATCTTTGGCACTGATTGCCTCATACTGATTTCACATTAATCCTGTGAGGAAAATCTAGCTGAGAGTAGAAGAAGCTGATATTCAGTTGCAGGGTTCCCCTTGTCACAGTCTGATGCAAGCAGTTCAAACTCTGAAAAAAGTTGAAACTGGGTTTTGAATGAAGACTGTGAGAGTTTTTGTGTAAAGGTATATAATTAAGACTTTAACATCCTGTTCTGTCAAAAGAAAACATTTACATACCTTTCATGTAATGTTATATTCAGTTGGACATGTAACACATGGTAAAGACAAGAAAACACTGATGTGGTTTTCTTACTTCGGATCTGGGCTGGAATCACTTCTTTACTCCTGGTAATCTACTGTCAGTATTACTTAGCCTGTCTGACTGTTTCTTCATCTAAAAATAGGGATAATAATATCAACCTCACAGATTTGTGGTGAAGATTAGAGATGATATTCAAAGTGATTAATACAATGACTGTTGTCTTGTATACAACACATTATATTAAAAATTGATATCCTTTTTGATTCCCTGGTGGCTCAGATGGTAAAGCATCTGTCTGCAATGCAGGAGACCTGGGTTTGATCCCTGGGTTGGGAAGATCCCCTGGAGAAGGAAATGGCAGCCCACTCCGGTATTCTTGCTTGGAAAATCCCATGGACAGCCTGGTAGGCTACTGTCCATGGGGTTGCAAAGAGTTGGACATGACTGAGCGACTTCACTTCACTTTGATTTCCTTATAATAAACTGAAACACAGCTTGGAATAGTTTTGGCTTAATAGCCTAAGAATCTGAGCTTGGATTGTTTTTCTCTCTCTAGGATTATTTCTTTCTTGAAATTAAAAAGGGACCTAGAATTTCTGAAGCACATCCAGCATTTTTATTATATAAGAGACACTTTGCTTGGCAGTACAATCTTATCAAACACTTGGACAAACTCTGCAAGGGCTTACTATTATTCCCATATTGCAGATGGGAAAATAGAGGCTCAGAAAAGTTAAATAACTTGCCAAAGGTTCTAGAGTTAAGTGTTGGAGCGGGTATGCAAAAAAGGGTTTAAGTCCCAAAGGTTCTAAATACTACTGAGAATTAGTTCTATTTGATTCACTTAAATTTGCTTTAAGAAAGTTATTTCTTCAAATATAACATAACAATTTTTTGACTCAGAAGGATAGTGGACTTTTAGCCTGTACAGAGGAGAGAATATTTGCAACTTAGCTTGATTCTTAAGTTAAGCATGTATTTAATAGTATGTGTATTCAATATATATTTGCTCTTGATATTTATTAGTCAGGCTCAGTTATTTCTGCCTCTTTACCAAAATGATTTCCTTCAGACACACATCTCACAGATTACAGATTTTCCATCTCCTTTTCTTTGTCCTCCCTCGACATTCCAAAGGTAAGCATCCCTCTTTGCTCCCACCATATTCCAGCTCAAATGTCCTTTCTCTGCATTAGGCTATGGGTACCTAGGTGTTCTTCAGTCTCGAGCACTGACAATCCTAGGCTGTTGGTTATGTTCTGTTATCCCTTCCACACTTAGTTTTTTTTCTTATCCTATAAAGACATTTCTTCCTCTCCTCCTTTTTCTCCTTCCACAAAGACTGTTAGCCAGGTGAGTGTCCAGTAATGTGGTGCAGGGGGAGATATAAAGCTTCTAGTTCTAGACTGGTGAACTTGATGAGTATTTACACTCCATGCCTCAGTTTCCTCAGCAGTAAAAATAAATATTCCATTTGTAATTGATTGATTCTTTCTTGACCATGGCTCCAGAGGCTGCAGATGCAATTTTTATGCCATGGCTTCCATCAGAAGTACAGAGTCTTACTCAAGTTGGTAGCAATAATACTATGAACATAGAGCATTCTGTATTCACGAGAATAGTATGGAGACAACATTTTACTTGTTCTCTCCAACAGAGTGACTTGGGCCTGGTTGCCCAGCTTGTCAGTAACAGGGCCAGGACCTGAATATGGTCCTCTCAATTCTGAATCTTGTATTCTTTGCTCTGCACCTCAGCAGGGTAAGGTAAACTGGCTGGGGCACAATGAAAGAAGGATCAAAAGGGTTTTTGTATGATGTCTGTATGTAAACCTTGCTGGGGGAGTGAATGGATAATAGAAAATTAAAGGGTAGAAGTGGTAGTATGAATTTTTCAAAAAGAAAATATTTCTTCCGAATTAATTATTGTTTCAGACCTTGCAGCTTTCCCCAAACATCTGCAGGACATTTAAGAAAGGGGAGTGTAACAGAAAGTATAACTTCAACTTTAAAATCCTAAACCTGACACTAAAGAATGCAGAACAAGTTATTCTAGTGACTTAATTGATTTTCTTTTTTTCCGGATATTTTCTCTAAAATGATATTTCTTATTTTAAATTTTCTCTGTGGTTAGACTAAAGATTAGCTTATACAGTCGCTTAAATTACAAGCCTAGGGATTTGTAACATATTTTAAATGTCAAAATCAGCAACTCCTTCTCTGGTTGACCTTGTCCTGACTTGGTAAAAAGGATCAAATTTAAACCTGTCTATTGTATACTCAGTGGCCTCTTTTAACCATAAAAGAGTTCATTCTCCATTAAAAGGCCCATAACATATTCCAGATTCTTTGTGAAAGAATTAAACATATCTCTTTTTGTTCAGGAGGTGATTGTTAGTAGGTGGAGTGACAGGGGAACAGGGAAGTGGTGGTGGTTTCATCATACATGGCAGAAGTTTAATGCGATGCACTGGTCAACCCCTTCCCCCTTAAGATTTAAACCAATATTTATTTTTGAAAGGAAATTCAACCCATATGTATCTGCCTCAGTAGCCTTGTTGGCTTTTATTGACAGGAAACGGGAAGTTACTTTTTTTTGCCAACATTACAAAGGGCCTAAAGATCAAGTGAATTTTAATCTTGGCAAACTGCAGCTTCTATCCTGAAAGGTGGAACACAGGTTCCAGGTAATAACAAAAGAAAGCTAAATATTATCTTTAACTGTCTTCCAAGATAAGAGCAGAGTAGTCTGAATAAGTTCTAAGGATTACTGATTGTTTCATTTTGTCCCAAAGCTAATATAATTTGTTCTTAAATGCGGATTCTCACATGCATAGGTGATGGTACCATTTATTCAAGCAGTTGCAGCTGTAGATGCTGAAGCCTTAGCATAAAAAGAAAAAAAATTACTGTAATAGCATCTTTGATTATTTGCGGCCTTCAAAAAGAAACTATGGATGCAGGCTATTTGTCCCAAGGAGGCTCCTATTTTGATCTATAGTTTCTATATAAAATAGATACATTTTTAAGAATAGGAGACATTTTCACATCATCCTGAGAAAAAACCTATCTTTATTATCTAACATTACTTTCTAAGTTAATTAGTTCAAGAAAAAAAAAGGTTTCACAGAATATATTCCCTACTTTTTCTCATCTATTGTAAAGACTTGACACTGTGAAAGGTTCTGATTTTCTGTTAAGCTAATTCAAGCTAACCTCATGGAGGGGCTTGCTAAGTGGCACAGTGGTGAAGAATCTGCCTGCCAATGCAGGAGACACAGGAGATGTGGGTTCTATTCTTGGGTCAGGAAGATTCCTTGGAGGAGGAAATGGCAACTGACTCCAGTATTCCTGCCTGGAGAAACCATAGAGAGAGGAGCCTGTTGGGCTACAGTCCATGGGGTCACAAAAAGTTGGACATGACTGAGCACTCACGTGTGAACACACTCATGGAAAAGTGTTCCTGTAGACAGACTGCCCTTGGCCTAAATAAGGGTTCCCAGGAGTGGCAGGGATGGAAACCAAGTTCTATAGCCCCAGGGCCAGATTGATAAGAGAGACAGGCACAAAATTAGGTAACTCTCGGCACTTAGTTGAACCAGGAGGCCTGGGCGAGATGAAGTCAGGAGGCAAGATGTTTAGTATCACAAAAATTTAAGCACAGAATAAGCTTTATTTCTCCTTGGAATTTATCTAGGATCTGAAAGTCCATTTTCCCCATGAGGTCCTGAATTGGTAAGAAGTCCCTAGGATCATTCCTTGCTCTAAGTAAAAGTCACATTCAAATAAGACTTTCTTTGGCCCAGACATTCCTCAAAGCAATATTTCTCACAGTGTAGTTCCCCAGACCAGGAGCATCAGCATAACCTTGTTATGCTTGTTGTTACAAATGCAAATTCTCAGGCCTTGCCCAAATATTACTTAATCATAACTTCTGGGATTAGAACTCAACAAACTCAATCATGTTTTAACAAGTCATCTAGGTGACACCAGTGCTTGCTAAAGTTTAATAAACTCTGCTCTAAAGTAGAGAATGCCTTTAAGTTTTTGGTGTAAAACTGTAATGTAATCATCTTATAGCAGTTTGAATTTATCCACAATTTGTCGCTAAGAGTTGGACACGACTGAGCGACTTTCCTTTCACTTTTCACTTTCATGTATTGGAGAAGGAAATGGCAATCCACTCCAGTGTTCTTGCCTGGAGAATCCCAGGGACGGGGGAGCCTGGTGGGCTGCCATCCATGGGGTCGCACAGAGTCGGACATGACTGAAATGACTTAGCAGCAGCAGCAGCAGCACCAGCAGCCATGAGTTTCAGTGCCAGTCCATATGAACAATTGGCCCTCAGCCACATGTTTTAAATGAATGTATAGATTTTTTGCTCTGGGAGCCTCAACTCTGACTTCCTGGTCAGCTCAGTCAACTCAGCCTCTAAACAATGGTTACCATCTATGTGTAATTAGGCTGTTTGAACTCTGCCTATCCTACCACTTCCTAAAAGAGTCAAGCTAGATTCAGGTGGCTCAGTTTGGAACGAGAGCATCCATCAGCCTCTTTCTAGGATATTCTGAAGCAATGGGTCATATACTTGTGCTACTTTTCCTGCTGTATCTTTCTGGACCCATGCTGGAAGTTCTGGCTGTCCTTAGGCCGGATGAGAAAGGACCCATATTTCTGAAAGCTCAGAACTCTTGGAAAAAAACTCAACCCCTTTTCCACTTCCAGACTGTATATATAGTACATAGCTTGAAGTGAATAAAAAACTAGCAACTTTAATTTCCCTTTCAGTGATAAGGAAAGCCTATCAAGTAGCTTTCAACCTTGTTTTTGCACATTTTTTATGAGTCTTATGTTTATGCAAAAACCACTCATCTAAAGAGACACGACACTATTCTTTCTCCTACTCTCATACCAGAAAGTCAGTCCTGACTTTGACCCCTGATTGATTTTTCAGAGGTTACTCCAGGCAAAGGAATTACTTATGGCTAGTTTGACCTCATTTCCAAATCCTTGTAGGAGTTCGGGCTATGTCACCTGTGACTTCAGGGATCACTTTGTCACTTCTGTTGTTGCTTACTCACTCAGTCCTGTCCCACTCTTTGTGGTTGACTGGACTATAGCCTGCCAGGCTCCTCTGTCCATGGGATTTTTCAGGAAGAATACTGGAGTGGGTTGCCATTTCTTTCTCCGAGGGATCTTTCCAACCCAGGGATTGAAGTCGAGTCTCCTGTGTCTCCTGCATTGCAGGGAGATTCTTTACCCACTGAGCCTAAGCTTATCTCCTTTGCTCTGAGTTCCACCTTGTCTTCTAGTCTGACTCATAATCGGAGAGGCACCTCCTTTCAAAAATGTAATCTGAGAGGCAGGCACCCAGTAATGCTGGTATGAGGTAGGTAGAAGCATTTGTAAACTTCCTTCTGGGAAAGAAACCAAATCCCTCTAGTGGCAGTTTGGAAATCTAGTCAGTGGGCACATTTAGTTGGAAATGGATATACTCAGAGAGAGGTAAGTCTTAAAAATCATCCAAATACTTAGTGAACCATTTTCTTATTTTTAAACCCATTTTCTACTATAACATATGCTCAAAGAATTGAATGCTAAATGTGTGTCAGGAATATATATATTACCTAAGATATTTAATTTAATCCTTGCATTAGCCTAGTGAGGCAGGAATTATGAAGATCACTAGTTTATATGATGATAAACCAAGTTCTATAGCATCTAGATGAAGTGCTGTCAAAGAGCAATGAGTCAGGAAATGCATTCCATCCTTAGATGATTCTTTTATAAATTCTGTGCTGTTAACCACTGTGCTATTGGTTCTCAGTCTATATCACACTCAACCTCCACCCATCCTCTTTTATAACAAATATTTGAAAGACTCCCTTTACTATTATGAAATATATAGATAATATAATCAGCCTACATATAAAACTCAAAAGTTCATAAAATTACATGCTGTTCAGCAATTAAAAAAAAAGAACAAACTATGGATTCATGAAACAATGCAGCTGAATCTCAAAAGCACCATGTTGAGTAAATTTGGGCACAAAAAATACATTATTTCTGATTCCATTTGTATGATACTTGAAAGCAAGAAAACTAATCAATGAAATTAGATGTCAGAACACTGGTTACTTTTAGGAGTGGAAAAGGAATGGGATTGACAATAGAAACATGAGGTAAGTAGAGTGATTGGAATCTTCTATAATTTGATGGAGTATTGAACAGATGGATTATGTAGTTGTTAAACTTGCAGTTGTTGCTCAGTTGCCAAGTTGTGTCTGACTCTTTGCCACCCCATGGACTGTATCATGCCAGGCTCCTCTGTCCTCTACTATCTCCTGGAGTTTGTTCAGATTCATGTCCATTGAGTCATGGATCCATGCTAGGGATTATTTATATTTGAAGATGTAATGACATCATCAGACACTTGCATCTAATATTAATATATAAACTTGGATTTTTAATTTTGAATTGAATATTGTAAAAAGTGTTTTTTACATCACATTTTGAAGATATTATACATACATACATATATAGATAGAGATTCAACTAGAATGAAACAACTTTAAATGCAGACACATAGAGCATCATATTGGATTCACCAATATCATGAGTAGTGCTGTTTTTGATGGAATGATGGACTATCCCTGGACAAATTTCCAACATTTTTCCCCAAACTTTCCTCTCTACCGTCATGTTAATTTTGGGAAATTCAGTAAATAAATTATGCAACAATTATTTTTGTGTTTACATATAAAACAGAGTTGAGTTTAGAATTCAGATGATTAAACGCTGGGTTTTTATCTATAAGAATGTCCAAATATTAAAAAATATTATAACTGACCCTTTGCCACCAAACATATGTAGGACTGTGTACAAACACTGAAACCCCAAACAAATCTTAATCTCTTCAAAAGGACTGGCACAGGCAGAATTGAGAGCTATGCTCTATACAGGACTGCAAATTTTGAGATCCTTCTTGAGCGCTACCTCTTCTTCAAAGCTTATCAACATTCCTTCTGTCTTCAAGATGAACCAGAAAGATATTTGTAGCTGCCCTCAAGAGAATCCCAAGGACATTTCTATCTTAGAAATTATCTTCTTATTTTTGATAATTGTTAGTATACTTGTCTGTGTCTCTCCAGAAATAAGGTCCTTGATGTTGGAAATGTTTTTATTTCTAACACCCAGATAAATGTAGGCACATGTTCCTCACTTAGAACATTTGTTAAGAGCATACATGACTGGATTTATGAAATAGCAAGTGCAAACATCAAATATACTGAGTACACATGATCCAAGCAATAGACTGAATTTATATTTCTTTGCTTTGGTTATTTATTACACACACACTATTATGTTGTATAGTTGGGATTTACTAGCATCAGAACAAAGGCAAATTGAGTAATTCTTTCAATAAGATCTTTTTAGAAAACATGCCAGTGGCATTGAAAGATAAATAAATAGGTGTATTTTACATAAAGACCTCTTTTTTCTCATTTCCTTTTACTGAAATTAAGATGTGATGATAAGTGCTGTATCAGTTTTTAACCTCAAACTATCTCACTATTATGTAACAAGAGGGAAAAAAGGAAATTAAGCAAAAGGGCAGATAACTTAAAGAAATCTTTATTTATCTGAAAAGACAAAATGTGATTCAGATATTGCTGTTACCAATGGAAAAGAGACCTAAGAAGTCCATTATACCCAGAAAGGCAGCTTTGTTACCTTTGCACCTGAAGCTTTATCTGGGTTCTTACCTGTAGCTATCTGCAAAAATCTCAATAGGCTACATTCATTGCTGCTAGGTTTATAGATTTGGGATCTTCCTTGTTGTGAAATGAGCTCCAAAATTGCGATTAGATGGATGTCCATTTCCAATCCCTCCCAGCTGTTAGCACTGGATGACTTTTCAGGTCTCTCAGTTCTGTGGAAATAAAGAGGTACAGTATAAGAATCCACCAAATCTCAGGCTAGCTACCATAATTTTGCTATGCAAATATGAGCTGAACTTGTGTTTATTTTTACCGTAAACCAAAAAGGGCTAATAGCACTAAGATTTCCAGAAAGACCCAAGCTTGGATATATGTTTTGCTATAAACATAAACAAAATAAAACACTAGTAGAAAGTCCCTTTTGAAGATTTTTTTCCCCTTTATATATGAAAGCACAGAATTCAGACCTGGTTAGGGGCAGTAAACAATAAAGGCCATAATTGTACAATTTGCTATATCCTTTTTTGGGGGTGGTAGGAAATTTTTCCTGAATATAATCCTGATGAAGCCTTCTCTGAGTCATTCTGAGGACAAGTTTAGTGACCGCTTTGGGTCTTGTATTTGAACTCAAAGCTGCTGCTGCTGCTAAGTCATTTCAGTCGTGTCCGACTTCGTGCGACCCCATAGATGGCAGCCCACCAGGCTCTGCCATCCCTGGGATTCTCCAGGCAAGAACACTGAAGTGGGTTGCCATTTCCTTCTCCAATGCATGAAAGTGAAAAGTGAAAGTGAAGTCGCTCAGTTGTGTCTGACTCTTAGCGTCCCCATGGACTCTAGCCCACCAGGTTCCTCCGTCCATGGGATTTTCCAGGCAAGAGTACTGGAGTGGGGTGCCATTGCCTTCTCCGGAACTCAAAGCTAGGATATTCTAATTTTGTCATTGTATTTGGGGTATTACAGAGAAAGAACCTCCTTTCTCAGTAGGTTTTTACTGAGAAAAATGTTTGTAACGGTACTCAAGACAATCCCAAGGACATTTCTATCTTAGAAATTATCTTTTTATTTTTGGTAATTGTTAGTATACTTGTCTGTGTCTCTCCAGAAATAAGGTCCTTGATGCTGGAAATGTTTTTATTTCTAACACCCAGATAAATGTAGGCACATGTTCCTCACTTAGAACATTTGTTAAGAGCATACATGACTGGATTCATGAAATAGCGAGTGCAAACATCAAATATACTGAGTACACATGATCCAAGCAATAGACTGAATTTATATTTTGCTTTGGTTATTTATTACACACACACTATTATGTTGTATACACTTCAGTATGTATTGAAAAGGCTTTCCAGGTGGCACAAGTGGTAAAGAACTTGCTTGCCAATGCAAGAGACATAAGAGAGGTGGGTTTGATCCCTGGGTTGGGAAGATTTCCTGGAGGAGGGCATGGCCACCCACTCCAATATTCTTGCCTACAGAACCCCATGTTCAGCGGAGCCCGGCAGGTTACAGTCCATAGAGCCTGGAAGAGTCCGACACGAGTGAAGTGACTTAGGCTCCCAGGCATGTATTGAAAAAGCCTCTTCTTTAGAGTTCAAGATAGCTCTTTGTTCAGGCAGTTCATTTCTCTGTGCGGTTGTTTCCACCCATAAAACATTTGCAAATATTTTTACAAGGCAAATTGAACAGTGTCTGTAGTGTATTATTTCTGAATATATATATTCAATCAGAAATAATATATATGCTTTATATGTAGGGGAAGTAAACACACCTCCCAGTGGAAGCTGGATCTTCTGGAATCTCACGGGATCTTGTGGGATTTCACAGAATCCTGTGGGCTCTCTCAGGATCTCGCGGGAACTCGGGGTTCCACAGGGCGACTTTGGAGTTATGGAATGAGAAATACCTGGGTGCTGTGGGGGACAAGAGGCTCCGCTTTCCACTCTTGTCCCTAAAGAGTTTAGCTTTTGTCACCTCTCAAGCAAACTGCAGCGTCTCGCTCCATCCCCCTCGCCTCAGGGGCCCTGCCAAGTGCGGGACGGCTCTGGCCCAAAGGTTTTGAGTCACTCCTCAGAGTCGCGAAGTGAACTGAGCCTTTGGAGCCGCAAACCTGGTTAGCGCCGCGGACTTTTGGTGAGGAACTGCTGTGGCCCAAGCCCATGTCTGCCGGGTCCAAGGCCACCGCAACTCAAACTATTATCCTTGGGGCCAGCTGTTTTTCCCTTCAGCCGTGAGGGGGTTAGAATTCATCCCAAGAGGCCTTGGCTGTTGCTCTCTGAAGAGCAGCCTCAGGGCATTGCTTTCTCTGATTCCGCCCAAGGCCGGCAGCCGGGGGACCTGTTCTCTTCACCCAAGTCCCTGTGAGGAAATGTTCTCTTTTAAATACGCCCGAAAGCCGGGGGCCAGGTGGGACCGGTGGGTAGAGTGTTGAGTTTTCCAGGGAAGCTAACAGGGAACAGGTGGAGCCTGGAGTGTGTGCATTGTGGCTTGGCTGTGGTATCCTCCTCAGGTACTTAATTACGAGTAATAAAATTTGTGGGGGTAAAAATGACCTTATAAAATTAGGTAAGACCAAGAGTTGTAAATATAAAATTATAGGATGGAAATAAAAGCGAAGATATTAACAAGTAAGATTATAGGATTTAGTCACTCCCAGTGGAGGGGTCCGGGTTTGTCCCGCACCTTGGAGTTCACGTGCGGGGGCTGAAAAAAGGATCTTGCCTATTATTAGCAAGAGAGGTCAAGATCCTGCGTGGTGCAGCCGGACCCAATGCAGCCAAATAAATAAAAGAAAAAGAGATTATAAAAGCTGTTTCAGAACAGTTCCCAGTCACATGACAAACTAAGCTAATACATATTTAGCGGTCTCTCCATATTACACTACTTGTTGTCAGGCTTAAGGGAAATAACAGGCAATTCACACGAGCTAGAAATAAACAAACTCGGAATCAGAAAGCCCAGTGTGCAAGTTGGTACTGTGACAAAACAAGATGGTGCTTGTGGTCTACATAAAGTGCAGGGACTAGGGATTTAACACTAAGAAATGTGGTCCTGGCTAACAAGAGTTGGAGAGTTGCAAATAAAACCCTAATGTAAAGCTGGAACCATAAAGGGCTTCAAACTTTTTAAAAGATTGCTAAAAAGACTCCTCAGTGGAATAGAGAAATAAGAGTTTGGAGTTTAGAATGAAGAGAAAAATCTATAAATAATCGAAACCCCAAGCATTATCCACAAATAAAGCTCAAGTTCAAACTACTTGCATTGTAGTTTCAGGCTGAGAAATTAGCATTCTTTCCTGTACTAGTGAAACTCCTGAGATTCATAGCAGAATTAAATACAAAATGGGAATTTTCCCTTCCAAAGTCACAAGACTTATAGAAAAGGTAATTCGGACTAAGATGAATAGATAACAACAACAAAATATTATACAAGCCACACATGAAAGCAATTTATCGTAAAGGAGATTCAGTAGAAACAGAACAGGAAGATTAACCTTAAAGAATGTAAGGAAATGTAATAAATGGAAAAGATTTGGAAATGAAATTCAAGGGAGAAGATATGATGGAAACTATAGTGAGGTAATAGGATATACATATCTATATAAAGAACTTTCAGATTTGATAAAGAATCACATGGAAGTTCTAGAAATAGTTTTTGAAATTTGAGTTAAGATGTACCCTCAAAAATAATTATATAGCAGATCAGACAAGACTAGGATAAGAAGAGAACTGAAAATAAGTTTGAGGAACTTACCAGAATGCACAGAGTTAAAAAAGGGTAAGTTGAGATACAAAGGCCACAATAATAGATTGAGGAGAATTAATAGTGGAAAGGAAATTTTTGAAAAAGTGGCTATGAATTTCCAATGTCAAAGAAAGTCATTAGGTTGAAGAAGTGCACTGTGTCAAGCAGAAATTTGTAGATAATATGTATATTATATATCTAATATGTATAAATTATATATGTATATAATCCATCACACAGAATGATAAGCATCTTAAATTGAGTGGAGACAGGTTACCTACAAAAGAACAATTATACTCAAGTTTGAAACACTAGTAAGCAGCAAAAGAAGCTGAAAGAAAATTGAATAATATATCCAAAGGTTTAAATTTCTGTGCACGATGGAACTTATATAGGAATGAAGCAAAAAGACATTTTCAGATAAAGTCTGAGAGATTTGCCACTAACAGTCTCTTACTGAGATAACTAATAAAACATCTGATTCAGAAAAAATAGGGGAAAAGGAGCAAGATATCAGATGCATGTGAGCCAATAGAAAGATGCATAGATAATAATAGTAATGAGTAATTTTGTGGAGTTTAAAAAGACACTGAAAGTGTCTAAAAATAAATACTAGAAAAAATGTAATACCTTGTTTAGTGGAAAGTTCTGTTTCTTATTTGGGAGGAAGGCAGAAAATATTGATTACAGTTAGATATTATTAAATGAAGTATGCAGATTAAAATTTAAATATTGTGAGGAAAGGACTAAAACCATTTTTAAATAAGTAAAGAGTAAAAAAATGATTATGGAAAATGTAATCACAGCAACTGAAGGTGGAAAGGAGACAAAAACAAAGCAAAGAAAAAGTTTGGTAAATTAAGAACAAAAAATGATAGTACAAATACAACAAAATGGTAATTACAGTAAAAAGTAAATAGATTAAAGTCACTTATTATAAGACATTTTCACATAGAAATCCTTTCTGAAATAGCAGGGTATATACTGGACAAGAGTCCTGCTTTTACTTAGTCAAATTCATATTTATAGCGTGAATTTATATTCCTCACTGAGAAACACCATTCCAGTCACTCCAGGCTAAGGGTTTCATTTTTTAAAAAGTCCAGTGAAAATGGAGTGATAATTAATTTTAGTTGATGATTACTCTCTTTAAACTGTGAGTTTGGTTTCTGTAAACCAAAATTTATATCTTTTTTAAAATAGGGCCACAAGTAATTGATCTCTTTATTTGTTAAAGAAGAGATAATTCAAGTAAATAGATACAACCTGTATTTGCAGTAAAGATTTGGGGGCACAGATGAGGTAAGTAGTGTTTGTTGTATAAGGCTGATAAACTACCTCTAATAAAAGCTTTTAAGAATATTCAATAGAATGAATTTACATGTGCTGTTCCTATCATACACATTTATTTTTCTTTTCTAAGATACTTGAGTTTAGAATTTTCAGTAACATCTCAAATATTTTTTACTTGGGAAATTCCAATAAGTCTGGGCTCATTTTTCTATTAAATATTTTTTCCCTCATTGAGTATCTGGGTCTGAGCTGTGTTCTCTTATTAACAAAATTTGTCATGAGCTTACTTCTTTTTTTCCCCTCAATGTTACAAACTTACACCAAGCTCATATCATGCTGAATTGTTTAAAATGTTATGCAAATACAACTTTCTTCTTTTTCATTTGAAAAATTTTCTTTTTTCTCTCTGGTATGTGATGTGCTATCCTTAGATGTAGATCCTAAAAAGCCCTGGAGAACTACGGCTTTATCCATAGTCCTTTTCAGCTTTCTACTACAAATATTCTCTCTTACTGTGAACTGAGATTATATGAACTTCAAAAGGGATTTTGCTGGAAGTTTCTTAACTTTGAGAAACACAGTCTTATTTAGCATATTGTGCAGAATTTGCTCCTTTAATTCAAAGATTGCAGTTTGATTAACAAAATATATATTACATATTACGTAATTTTCTCTTGCTACCACGAATATTTTTTGTGGTTATGTAAGTATGACTTTATATTTTCTTAATGAGATCGAGGAAGAAACTAGTGATTACTGAACATTGGTTATTTTACCAGACTGTAGCAGGCATATTACGTAAACAGTTTAACTGTTTCAATTCCATGAGTTAGTTTGAATTTTCCCCATATTCTAGAAGAGAAAAACAAGTATTTGCTGAAGTCACAATGTTTTTGTCTTCCACATCCTAGACTAAAAGGTATGACATTGATTTCATTTATTGAGTAATCTGAATAAAATTACCTTTTTTCTTGCTGTAAGTGTCTTTACAGGTGCTTTACTTTAAAGGCAGAGTTTATTTTTGTAAGGCATTGGTAGTTTAGAATACTTTCATAATTCTATATTCTGTGCTACTTTCTATAAACATTTAGTTTTATACGTGACAATTTCTATTTGAGACAGTTTGTCCTGTAATGTCTTGTAAAACCTTAGATATAGTTATTTAAAATAGTATTTTCAATAGTTACTATAGTGTATTTTTGAGAAAGTAAATGTAGACTCTTAAATATAGACTCCATTTGTTGGTGTGGGTGTGTGTGTAAAATTCAGGCAAAATTCTCATACAAAAGATTGCAAGAATTCAAAGTACAATTTGATAAGTTCTGGCATATGCATGGAAAAGGCAATGACAACCCACTCCATTGTTCTTGCCTGGAGAATCCCAGGGACGGGGGAGCCTGGTGGGCTGCCGTCTATGGGGTCGCAGAGTCAGACATGACTGAAGCAACTTAGTAGCAGCAGCAGGCATGTGAACAAACCTGTGAAACTATAAATAATCAAGATAGAAAGCATATACATCCTCGCAACCTCAGTTTTCTCCTACATTTTTGTAATATCTTTTTTAATCCCCTCTTTTCTTTCATCTCCAGGAAGCAACTGACTTGCTTTCTGTCATCACAGATTAGTTTGCATTTTCTAGAGTTTGTTGAAATGGATTTTATAGCATGTACTTACTTTGGGTGTGAGGGGATGGATAGTTTCTAGATTCTTTCATAAAGCATAATATTTTGAGATTAATTCATACTGTATATATGTCAAAAGTGTATTCCTTTTTACTGCTGAGTAATATTCCATTATATAAATATATCACAGTTTGCTTACTTACTCACCTGTTGTTAATTGGTATTTGGTTTATTTTCAGTTTGGGGCTGTTACTAATGGAATTTCTGTAGCTGTTCATGTACAAGACTTTATGTGGATATATGTTTTCTCTTGATCAAATGCCTAGGAGGCGAATGGCTGGATCATATGTTACGAGTATCTTAAACTTTTTAAGAAACAAAGTGGTTTGCAAAGTAGTTGTGTCATTTTAGATTCTCACCAGAAGTATATAAAAATTCTAGTCTTTCCACATCATTGCTAAATTGGTATCGTGAGTCTTCTTAATTTTACCCATTCTTTTAGACATCTAGTGATATCTAACTGAGGTTTTAATTAGGATTCCCCTCATGGCATGTTGAGCATCTATTCATGTGTTTATTACCATTTACACATCTTATTTGGGACTTCCCTGGTGGCTCACATGGTAAAGAATCTGCGTGCAATGTAGGAGACTCGGGTTTGATCCCTGGTCAGGAAGAATGACAAAGCACTCCAGT
Organism: Budorcas taxicolor; assembly: GCF_023091745.1. NCBI lineage: Eukaryota > Metazoa > Chordata > Mammalia > Artiodactyla > Bovidae > Budorcas > Budorcas taxicolor. The sequence continues at coordinate 24,941,241 of NC_068917.1, read as the reverse complement.
ATTCTTGCCTGGAGAATTCCATGGACAGAGGAGCTGGTGTGTTACAATCCATGGGGTCACAAAGAGCTGGACACGACTGAGTAAGTAACTTTTCACAAATCTTATTTAAGGAATTGTCTGTTCAAATTTTTGCCCATTTTTATTTGATTATTTGACTTAAGAATTTTTGATATTCTTTGTTCTGGATACAAGTCCTTTGATATGTTTTGTGTATTTTCTCCAGGTTAGTTGTTGAGTCTTTTCAGTCTTTCAAAGAAGTCTTTTGAAGTGTAGGCCTTTTAAATTTTGATGAAGTATAATTTGTCTTGAAATCATGTAGCTAGTACCGTAATTTTGTTCTTTTTATTTAAAGTTATCTTGGCTCCTCTAGTTCTTTTGAATTTTCATATGAACTTTTGAGTTAATTTGGTGATTTCAAAAGAAGGCATACTTGGATTGTGTTGAGTATATAGATCACTTTGGGGAGAATTGACGTTTTAATAATGTTGAGTGTTGTAAGTGGTGAATCTGGCTTATGAACCTTTATTTTTCAGACACTATTTTTTAATTTCTCACAACAAAAGTTTCATAGTTTTCAAGTGTACACATCTTTCATGCTTTTGGTCAGATTTTCCCTTAATTAGTTAATGTTTTTGATACTTTTAAAATTATTTTATTAAATTTCAATTTCTGGTTATTTATTAAAAGTTTATAAAAATACAATTGATTTTTGTATATTGATTCTCTATTCTACAACCTCGTTATACTTCCTTGTTAATTCTTTTTCTAGATTCCTTTTTATAGATTTATAGATTTTATAGATGCCTTTTTATAGATTCCATTGGATTTTCTCTACAGTTGATCTTGCTGTCTGTGAATAAAAATAGTTTGGCTTCATCCTTTCAGATCTGGAGCACCTTTCTTTTTTCCCTCCCCAAACTCATTTTTTGCTTGATAATAATAGCTAAAATTCTTAGTACATTGCTGATTAATAGTGTCTTGTTCTTTATCTCAGGGAGAAAATATTCAATGTTTCACCATTATGTTTTTACCTAAAGGTGTTCTTTATCATTTTGAGAGATTTTCTTCTACTCCTAATTTCTTGAATAGTTTTGATTAGCAATAAATGTTAACTTTTGCCAAATATTTTTTTCTGTCTCTGTTAGGACAATCATTTTTTATTTTTTTTAGTTTCTTAATATATGATTTTGAAATGTTAAACCACCACTGAATTTCTAAGATAAATCCCTTAATGTATTATTACCCTCTTTAAGTATTTTCAGTTTTAATTTGCCAAACTTAGACTTTTTACATCTATATTCATGAGGGCTATTAGTCTATAGTTTCTTTTTTTATTGTGATGCTTTTGTTTAGTTTGGATATTAGGACAGTGCTGATTTCATAGGATGCATATAAAAAATTCTTTCTTTGGTTTTCTGGAAGTGCTTGTATAGGATTATCTTTTTCTTAAACATTTGGTAGAATTAACTGTTTTTCCATCTGTTCCTGTTCAGGTGTTCTCTTAGTATCATTTTAATATCTGTAGAATCTGGAGTGATGTCACATATTCCTGTTATTGTTAACTTGAATCTTCTCTTTTGCTTACGGGTTTATTGGTCATCTCAAAAATCAGCTTTTAATTTTGGTAATTTTCTGTATTGTTTTTACTTTCTATTTGATTGATTCCCTCTTTGATCTTTATTATTTCCTTTCTCCTGCTTATTTAAGTTTAATCTTATCTTCCTTTTGTAGATTTTTAAGAGAGTATCTGAAGTCATTTATTTCTTATTTTCTAATATTGGCATTTAGTATACTACTATAAAATTTCCTCCTAAGTTCTATGTTGAGGACATGACAAATTATGCTATGTTATGTTTATGTTTGGGTTAAAATTGCACTGTTTAAGTGTTCTTTGATCAATGGGTTACTTAGAAGTGTGTTAATTTTATTTGGAGAGTTTCCAGGTATGTTTCTATTATTGATTTCTAATTTAATTCCATAGTAGGCAGAGATCATAGGTTGTATGACATGAATACTTTTAAATTTTAAGACTTATTTTATGGTGCAGAATATGATCTAATTGATAAATCCCTATGTGTTTCACTTGCAGTGATTGTGAATTCCACTATTAATAAATAGTGTTCATGTTGGTTGATAGCATCATTTAGGTCCACTATATTATCACTGATTTTCTGTATACTCCTAGTGATTTTGAAGAAAGGGGCACAAACATCTCTAATTCTGTTTGTGGACTTGTTTGCTTCTCCTTGCCGTTTTATTAGTTTTGCTTCATGTGCACATGTATGCTAAGTTGCTTCAGTTGTTTTGGAATTTTACAACTCCACAGACTCTAGCCCGCCAGGCTTCTCTGTCCATGGGATTTCCCAGGCAAGAATACTGGAGTGGGTTGCCATTTCCTTCTCCAGGGGATCTTTCCAATCCAGGGATTGAACCCTATCTCCTGCATTGGCAGGTGGATTCTTTACCACTGAACCATCAGGGAAGCAAACCTACATATCCCTGTGGAATGTAATAAATAAATATTACATAAGTAAGCAACTGTTTTTTTGTGACTAGCCTGAATTGTTAGGAAATGTTTCCCTTTACTGTGTTGAATTTTCCACTTTGCAAATGTTGCCCAAGGTGGTACAGAATATATGATCTATTATTTTTTTTTATCTCTCTGAAGAAACTCAGTAGGTCCTAAGCAAGTCTTTATCATCTTACTCTCAAATATAATTTGCTTAATTCAACAATTATTTACTGAGCCTTTATGATGTTCCAGACAGTAGGAATGAAAGGACAGGGTTCAAAAGATGAAAGATTTGGCCCCTATCCTCAAGAAGCTCACAGTTATTAATATGCGTGAAAGGAAATTGTGAGACACTTTGATGTGCTTTGTATGGTATCATTATGTAAGTGACAGTTTCTTCTCTTTTTTTTTTTTTGCCTCCATCCCTTTGCCTTCTCTTGTTTTTACAGATAAGGGAATAGAGACATTTATTACATTTCCAACTTTGATTCTGTTCCTTAGCTTTTCTAAATTTTGTTTATATTGTCAACAAAAATAGCCATTAACTATTTCTGGAACAGACAGTATTCATTAAAAGAGAGCCTTATTCCATATCCTCCCATTACTACTGAGGGAAAGTAATTTCTGATCCAATTTCCACAGGTGGAAGAACTGGAATGAATACTTTCAAATGATCTATCCACTCATTTAATCCTTTTTCCCCCTTAGAAATATGAGTACTTGCTCTGATTAAATTGGCAAAACCTTGATATCTTTGGGAGATGTATCCTAGTGGATAGTAGAATTAGTCCATTAAAGCTAGTATGGGGTGGGAGCAGGTTCATCCCTTATCTCTGGCTTTGTTATATCTATTTGTCATCAGATGAAGAGGCACTTGTGCTTCAATCAAGTACATTGTAAATCTTCTAGATATAGGTCCCCTGTACTGGAAGTAACTATATACTTCTGAATCTCTTCCAGAAACTGAAAAAGTATGTCAGATTATACTTGTTCTGTAGCCTGTTCTCTTCCATTTAAGAAGTGAGAGTGCATTCACCAAAGAAGGTGCATTCACCAGCTCTAGAAAGGGGCTTTGTGTTCTGGGAATAATTTCCCCACCATTAATAAAATAAATAATTTTTATTTGATTTTTCATTACTTTTATCTTTATTAGTAAACTTTCATTGAGCATCTACAGTGTGCTAAATGGTGAGAATACAGTGGTGAATGAGACAGGTTTTCTAAAAAGGATTAAAAAAGGGAAAAAGTAAAGAAACTATAAAAAATTGAAAATAAAAGGGGGTATGTGATAGAGAGTGGCTGGGGAGCTCTTCAAATTTCATAGAGAAGTCCTCTTTGAGAAGTGATATTAGTGCTTAAGATGCAGGTTAACGTGAGGAAACAGCTAAATATGGGAATACACGTAAGGGAAGATCTAGAGGAAAAGTGTCACTGGTGGAGGAAACACGCATTATCAAAACCCATGAACTTAATACGGTAGAAGGATAGAAAAAGACTGAGGATGACTAGGGAGCATCACTACGGACAAAGCTAGTAGAAGAGATGGAATTCCAATTGAGCTATTTCAGATCCCGAAAGATGATGCTGTGAAAGTGCTGCACTCAATATGCCAGCAAATTGGGAAAACAGCAGTGGCCACAGGACTGGAAAAGGTCAGTTTTCATTCCAATCCCAAAGAAAGGCAATGCCAAAGAATGCTCAAACTACCGCACAATTGTACTCATCTCACATGCTAGTAAAGTAATGCTCAAAATTCTCCAAGCCAGGCTTCAGCAATATGTGAACCATGAACTTCCAGATGTTCAAGCTGGTTTTCGAAAAGGCAGAGGAACCAGAGATCAAATTGCCAACATCTGCTGGATCATGGAAAAAGCAAGAGAGTTCCAGAAAAACATCTATTTCTGCTTTATTGACTATGCCAAAGCCTTTGACTATGTGGATCACAATAAACTGGAAAATTCTGAAAGAGATGGGAATACCAGACCACCTGACCTGCCTCTTGAGAAATCTGTATGCAGGTCAGGAAGCAACAGTTAGAACTGGACATGGAACAACAGACTGGTTCCAAATAGGAAAAGGAGTATGTCAAGGCTGTATATTGTCACCCTGCTTATTTAACTTCTATGCAGAGTACATCATGAGAAACGCTGGACTGGAAGAAACACAAGCTGGAATCAAGATTGCCGGGAGAAATATCAATAACCTCAGATATGCAGTTGATACCACCCTTATGGCAGAAAGTGTAGAGGAACTAAAAAGCCTCTTGATGAAAGTGAAAGAGGAGAGTGGAAAAGTTGGCTTAAAGCTCAACATTCAGAAAACGAAGATCATGGCCTCTGGTCCCATCACTTCATGGGAAATAGGTGGGGAAACAGGGGAAACAGTGTCAGACTTTATTTTTTTGGGCTCCAAAATCACTGCAGATGGTGATTGCAGCCATGAAATTAAAAGACGCTTACTCCTTGGAAGAAAAGTTATTAGCAACCTAGATAGCATATTCAAAAGCAGAGACATTTCTTTGCCGAGTAAGGTCCGTCTAGTCAAGGCTATGGTTTTTCCTGTGGTCATGTATGGATGTGAAAGTTGGACTGTGAAGAAGGCTGAGCGCCAAAGAATTGATGCTTTTGAACTGTGGTGTTGGAGAGGACTCTTGAGAGTCCCTTGGACTGCAACGAGATCCAACCAGTCCATTCTGAAGGAGATCAGCCCTGGGATTTCTTTGGAAGGAATGATGCTAAAGCTGAAAGTCCAGTACTCTGGCCACCTCATGTGAAGAGTTGACTCATTGGAAAAGACTCTGATGCTGGGAGGGATTGGGGCCAGGAGGAGAAGGAGACGACCGAGGATGAGATGGCTGGATGGCATCACGGACTCGATGGACATGACTGGGAGCGAACTCTGGGAGTTGGTGATGGACAGGGAGGTCTGGCATGCTGCGATTCATGGGGTTGCAAAGAGTCGGATGTGACTGAGCGACTGAACTGAACTGAACTGAGGGAGCCTTTAGCTGAGGCAAAATAATTGACAGTGTTACCACTGATGCTCTTTTTTGTCTTCTTTATTTCATCCTTACTCATTTCCTGTCAATACTTCCAACTACTCTTTCTTTTGAGCCTCACTTGCTTCATATAGTATTCTAGAATGTCTTATACAACTTTTTTTTTTCCTTTTTGTGGGATGTAACAACTTCACATGAATTTAGACTAATATTTTCTTTCCTAAAAGATCCTAACTAGAGTACAATAGTGTGTATTTTTTCAGTCTTTTTTGGAAGTCTTTACATATATTGATCTATATCCCTGAATCCAAAATTATCTCTGATATTTGAACACAAAATATTCTGTTTTAAACTTTTTCACAAGGGAGCTTTAACATAAGCATTAAAAAAACTATAGGCTATTTTATGAAACTTATGCTCTTCTTTGTATTTTCTGCTTATATACTGAATGTTTTTGTTGTTTTTCTTCATGTCTGTAGGTTTTTCCAGATTTTATTTGAGTTCTGACAATAGTTATTCCTCTCAGCAGTCATTCTATTATACAGTTATCATAAGCAATCCCTAACATATTCATAGCATTTATAGAATAAGTGGTTCTTTCTCTGACAATTTCTCAGGAGAAAAGTAATCCTTGGGTGTGGAAGTGGGAATCCTCAGCTAAATGCATGTTTGACATAGTCAGGAACCTAAATAGGCAGTTGTTCCACTACTGAAAATTGTCTGAGTGGAATGCCTAAGCACTGGCGGTAGTCTTAAAATAAAATAAGAGACATCTGTCAGGGTCCTTCAAGCAGTTCAGCTTTCTAATCAGACCATTTGAATTCCTTAGTGAAAGATAAGAAGAAATCCTGCTACCCATTAGGACAGTCACTCAATGGTGATAAAGCAGATGTTTAAACAAGGTACACATACTATGTCTGTCAGTCTGCCATTTAGTGAAGCGGTGGAGTGCACTGGAGAGGGGGTTAAGGAACAGATGAGGGAGAGGAAGCAAAGAATCCTGCTAGATCTGAGTCTGTGAGCCATAGAAGCAATGGCTTAAAATAACAATGTGGCAGCCTAAGACACTGTTGCAGGTCTGAAAGAGAAGCTGCAATTTGCTAATTTTGAAAGACTAGGTTAGTGCTAGTGAACCATGATTGATAGAGACAACATAATTTGCACCCCCTGTCTCTCACATGCATAATTTCTGTGAGCACTAGGAGCATTTGGCCAGGATATATAAGTTTTTGTGGTGCATATCAAGAGAATAATTTTCCTAAGGAGCTACTTTTGTTTGTTTGTTTGGCTGTGATGTAATGGAAAGTATGTGTTTTATGTTTGGTACTGGGCAAATCATTCAGTCTCTCTGAAGCCTGATTGCTTCATCTGTAAAATGATTACAGTAATGCTTTGAAGAGTTGTTCTAAGAACTAGAAATTATGTATGTAAAATGCATGATAGATATAGCTGTCATTAGTTTTGATGGAGGTTTCTCTTGGTAGTTGCTGAGGTTGTTATTGATGACCTATCCTGTGATTACTGTGGGACTCCAGAGGGAGCATTGTTTATGAAAATTTAATAGTAATATCTGAAAGCCCGAAAATGGATTCAACTCAATGTCTTTGGACTAAGAGATTGTAACTACAGTGCCACTGGAGTGTCCACTAAGGAATATTTGCATTTAGGGATATCTAAGCAATTTGGTGGACAGCCTTCACAGTTCATTTTATCAGAGGGATGCTCTGTGAGGACTTAACATACAGACTCATGTGTGTGTACACACGAATGTTCTATAAATTGAATGTGCATGAGGAGGGAGCTACACCTGGTTTTGAGCAGGTATTTGCTCCATGCAAACTACTTGCTTCCTTATGGGAGAATATAAATCTTAAAGTAACAGGGTAACTTTTAGCTATATTGTTAATATTCAAAATCAGGGCTTCAAAGTCTGCTTACAGGGTAACCTAGAGAATCCATAGATGGAGATGGATTTGAAAGGGTCCTTGGAACCCATGAGCACTATATGTGAAATTTTTTATGTGCATTTTCCTGGGCTGAATTTTCATAGTTTCTATTTTCAGAAAGATCTCTGATCATAAGAAAGTTTAGAATTTCTGTTTTATTGTATCAAATAAGATAAAGAAAACTGATCTTAAAAACTTTTGAATATCTGCTATTTAGGGAGACAGGTGGTCTCTTTTAATTGGATCTATTCATTCTTTGAATTACCACCACCAGAAAATGAATAGCAGTAAAATGGTTGTAAAATATCAACTTGAAATATTTCCCACTGTTTCCATTTAACATTTTTTTTCAGGCTCTCTTCCTGTTTGGTTCCTCTTTTGCTTCTAAAATTTCTATATTGAATTATGATCAGTTTTTAGGTACTGAGATAAACTGATAAAGATGAGTCATACCAGAGAAAAAAAGGACTCTAGAGAATATGATGGGAATTTATAAAGAGATCTGTAAAATTAGGCATAAGATAGTTTGAGAACTGATGAAATAAAGGCTGATTCACAGAAGTTCCTGCAAGGCAAATTGTGTGCCAGTTCATTACTTTGAGGAATCAAAAGTAATAATTCCTACATTATGATTTTGGAGAAAATATCTCTTTAAGAATTTAGTTGCTGAGTGTTGAAACTTGAAAAAAAATTAACATTGAGATAGTATTAGAAAACATATATTATGTTTAAACCTGTTATACATATATATTATCTTGTTTAATTTTTACAAACACTCAATGATAAAAATACTCTTTCATTCCAATTTTAATGATGAGGAAATTGACAATTAGGTAGATTAGGCATCTTGACAGAAGTCTGACCACAAATCATAAAGCCAGGAATCAAAGTCAATTGACTCATTATGCTACTGACAAGGAAGAGACTGTAAAATCTCAAATACATAAGTTACTAAAGGATATAGAATAGCTTTGTTGATGATCAATATGATTAATGCCATTACTAAACATAATACTAGTTAATGAATAAAGTATTACTGTTGCACTAATAATAGTGACTAGGAAGTAAGACATCCAAAACAGGAATCATTCATGATTCAGTGCCTTTCTGCCTGTGTTTACAGTCATTCTCACCTCCCACAGTGGGATATATTATTTTTAATTCCCTTCATGGATTTCAACATAGTATTGTTTAATTTTAAGCAGCTCTAACATTATTTTGTAAGATGCATTTGAAGACTTATACTAGTAAGCTTCAGTAAATTTGGTACTTCATTGTAACCTTTCATTTTGTACTGGGAGATATGTACTCTGAAGTCTATGGGAGAGACTGGCATCAAAAAGCCAGCATCATATACATAATGAAATTAAAAAGTAATGAATTATCATATTGCTTCATTAGAGAAAAAGGAGAAACTATTATATTTCATGATTGGTATGTTACAAGGGAAATGGGCATTTTTCTGATGTATTTTTTGTGAAACCTACCTGCTGATTCAGAAGAATGTTTTGAAGTAGAGTTAAACACGAGGAAAATAATACGTCTACATCACTTCATGGCAAATAGATGGGGAAAAAGTAGAAACATTGTCAGACTTTATTTTCTTGGGCTCCAGAATCACTGCAGATGGTGACTGCAGCCACGGAATTAAAAGACACTTGCTCCTTAGAAGAAAAGTTATGACAAACCTAGACAATGCATTAAAAAGCAGAGAGATCACTTTGCTGGCAAAGGTCCATATAGTCAAAGTTATGGTTTTTCCAGTAGTCATGTATGTATGTGAGAGCTGAACCATAAAGAAGGCTGAGCGCCAAAAACTGACACTTTTGAACTGTGGTGCAGAAGAAGACTCTTAAGAGTCCTTTGGACTGCAAGGAAATCAAACCAGTCACTCTTAAAGGAGATCAACCCTGAATATTCATTGGAAGGACTGGTTCTGAAGCTGAAGCTCCAATACTTTGGCCACCTGATGTGAAAAGTTGACTCATTGGAAAAGACCCTGATGGTGGGAAAGACTGAGGACAAGAGAAGGGGGCAACAGAAGATGGGATGGTTGGATGGCATCCCTGACTCAATGGACATGAGTTTGCACAGACTCAGGGAGATGGTGAAGGACAGGGAATGCTTTCCTGGCATGCTGCAGTTCATGGAGTTGCAACGAATTGAACACAACCCCACCCACAGGGAACAAGCTCCACAATAAAGAAAAACCACAAACTTCCAGCCTACAAAAGGCCACCCCAAGCACAGCAATCTAAACAAGATGAAAAAAAAAAAAAAAGAAATATTGAGAAGGTAAAGGAATATGATAATGCCCACCAAACAAAACAAAAGAGCAGGAGATGAGGAGTCTACCTGAAAAAGAATCCAGAATAGTGATAGTAAAGATGATCCAAAATTGTGAAAGCAAAATGGAGTTACAGATAAACAGACTAGAGACAAGGATTGAGAAGATGTAAGAAATGTTTAACAAGGACCTAGAATAAATTAAAAAAGAGTCAATCAATAATGAATAGTGCAATAACTGAGATCAAAAGCACTCTGGAGGGAACCAATAGTAGAATAACTGAAGCAGAAGATAGAATAAGTGAGGTGGAAGATAGAATGGTGGAAATAAATGAAGCAGAGAGGAAAAAAAAAAAAGAATTAAATGAGGACAACCTCACAGGCCTCTGGGACAGTGTTAAACACCCCAACATTTGAATCATAGGAGTCCCAGATGAAGAATACAAAAAGAAAGGGCATGGGAAAATACTTGAGTAGACAATAGTTGAAAACTTCCCTAAAATGGGGAAGGAAATAGTCACCCAAGTCCAAGAAACCCAGAGAGTCCCAAACAGGATAAACTCAAGGCAAAACACCCCGAGACACATTTTAATCAAATTAATGAAGATCAAACACAAAGAACAAATATTAAAAGCAGCAAGGGAAAAACAACAAGTAACACACAAGGGGATTCCCATAAGGATAACAGCTGATCTTTCAAAAGAAACTCTTCGGACCAGAAGGGAATGGCAGGACATACTTAAAGTGATGAAAGAGAAAAACTGACAACCCAGATTACTATACCTAGCAAGGATCTCATTCAGATATGAAGGAGAAATCAAAAGCTTTACAGACAAGCAAAAGCTGAGAGAATTCAGCACCACCAAATCAGCTCTTCAACAAATGCTAAAGGATCTTCTCTAGACAGTAAACACAGAAAAGGAGTATAAACTTGAACCCAAAACAACAAAGTAAATGGCAACGGGATCATACTTATCAATAATTACCTTAAATGTAAATGGGCTGAATGTCCTAACCAAAAGACAAAGACTGGCTGAATGGATACAAAAACAAGACCCCTATATATGCTGTCTATAAGAGACCCACCTCAAACCAAGGTACACATACAGACTGAAAGTGAAGGGCTGGAAAAAGATATTTCATGCAAATTGAGACCAAAAGAAAGCAGGAGTAGAAATACTCATATCAGATAAAATAGACTTTGAAATAAAGGCCATGAAAAGAGACAAAGACAGACACTACATAATGATCAAAGGATCAATCCAAGATGAAGATATAACAATTATATATATATATATATATATATGCACCCAACATAGGAGCACCACAATATGTAAGGCAGATGCTATCAAATCTGAAAGGGGAAATTAACAGTAACACAATAATAGTGAGAGACTTTAATACCCACTTACAGCTATGGACAGATTAACAAACAGAAAATTAGCAAGGAAACACAAACTTTAAATGATACAATGGACTATTTAGACCTAATTGATATCTATAGGACATTTCACCCAAAAATAATGAATTTCACCTTTCTCTCAAATGCACACAGAATATTCTCCAGGATAGATCACATCCTGGGCCATAAATCTAGCCTTGGTAAATTCAAAAAAATTGAAATCATTTCAAGCATCTTTTCTAATCACAATGCTGTAAGATTAGATGTCAACTACAGGAAAAAACTATTTAAAATACAAACATATGAAGGCTAAACAACATGCTACTGAATAACAGACAAATCACAGAAGAAATCAAAATATGCATAGAAACAAATGAATATGAAAACACGACAGCCCAAAACCTATGGGATTCAGTAAAAGCAGTGCTAAGGGGAAGGTTTAAAGCTCAACATTCAGAAAACGAAGATCATGGCATCTGGTCCCATCCCTTCATGGCAAATAGATAGGAAAACAGTGGAAACAGTGTCAGACTTTATTTCTGAGGGCTCCAAAATCACTGCAGATGGTGATTGCAGTCAGAAATTAAAAGACGCTTACTCCTTGGAAGAAAAGTTATGACCAACCTAGATGGCATATTGAAAAGCAGAGAAATTACTTTGCCAACAAAGGTCTGTTTAGTCAAGGCTATGGTTTTCCAGTGATCATGTATAGATGTGAGAGTTGGACTGTGAAGAAAGCTGAGCAACGAAGAATTGATGCTTTTGAACTGTGGCACTGGAGAAGACTCTTGAGAGTCCCTTGGACTGCAAGGAGATCCAACCAGTCCATTCTGAAGGAGATCAGCCCTGGGATTTCTTTGGAAGGAATGAAGCTAAAGCTGAAACTCCAGTACTTTGGCCACCTCATGCAAAGATTTGACTCATTGGAAAAGACTCTGATGCTGGGAGGGATTGGGGACAGGAGGAGAAGGGGACGACAGAGGATGAGATGGCTGGATGGCATCACTGACTCGATGGATGTGAGTCTGAGTGAGCTCCGGGAGTTGGTGATGGACAGGGAGGCCTGGCGTGCTGCGATTCATGGGATCTCAAAGAGTTGGACACTACTGAGCGACTGAACTGAGCTGAACTGAACTGAACTGAAGGGGAAGGTTCATAGCAATACAAGCTTACCTCAAGAAACAAGAGAACAAAACAAATAAATAATCTAACTTTACACCTAAAGCAACTAGAAAAGAAAGAGATGAAGAACCCTGGGGTTAGTAGAAGAAATCATAAAAATTAGGGCAGAAATAAATGAAAAAGAAACAAAGGAGACTATAGCAAAATTCAACAAAGCTAGAAGCTGTTTTTTTGAGAAGATAAATAAAATAGACAAACCATTAGCCAGACCCATCAGAAAAAAAAAGGAGAAGAATCAAATTGGCAAAATTAGAAATGGAAATGGAGAAATCAAACAGACAACATAGAAATACAAAGGATTATGAGAGACTACTATCAGCAACTTTATGACAATAAAATGGACAACTTGGAAGAAATGGGAGAATTCTTAGAAAAATATAATCTTCCAAAACTGAACCAGGAAGAAATAGAAAATCTTAATAGACCCATCACAAGAACAGAAATCAAAACTGTAATCAGAAATATTCCAACAAACAAAAGCCCCGGACTTCACAGCTGAATTCTACCAAAAATTTAGAGAACAGTGACACCTATTCTACTAAAACTCTTCCAGAATATTTCAGAGGAAGGTAAACTGCCAAATTCATTCTATGAGGCCACCATCACCCTAATATGAAAACCAGACAAAGATGCCACACAAAAAAAGAGAAAACTACAGGCCAATATCACCGATGAACATAGATGCAAAATCCTCAAAAAAAATTCTAGCAAACAGAATCCAATAGCATATTAAAAACATCATACATCATGACTAAGTGGGCTTCATCCCAGGGATGGAAGGATTCTTTAATATCTGCAAATGAATAAATGTGATACACCACGTTAACAAATTGAAAGATAAAAACTGTATGATTATCTCAATAGATGCAGAGAAAGCCTTTGACAAATGCAACATCCATTTATGATAAAAAAAAATAAAACCTACAGAAAGCAGGCATAGAAGGAACATAACTCAACATAATAAAACCCACAGCAAACATCCTCAGTGGTGAAAAATGGAAAGCATTTCCCCTAAAGTCAGGAAGGAGACAAGGGTGCCCACTCTCACCACTCCTATTCAACATAGTTTTGGAAGTTTTTGCTATAGCATTCAGAGAAGAAAAAGAAATAAAAGGAATCCAGATTGGAAAGAAGAAGTAAAACTCTCACTGTTTGCAGATGACATGATCCTCTACATAGAAACCCTAAAGACTTCACCAGAAAATTACTAGAGCTAATCAGTAAATATAATAAAGTTGCAGGATATAAAATTAACACTCAGAAATCCCTTGCATTCCTCTACACTAACAATGAGAAAACAGAAGGAGCAATTAAGAAACAATTCCATTAACCATTACAATGAAAAGAATAAAATACTTAGATATATCTACCTAAAGAAACCAAAGACCTATATATAGAAAACTATAAAACACTGATGAAAGAAATCAAGGTAAGGTAAGGTGAAGTCGCTCAGTTGTGTCTGACTCTTTGCGACCCCGTGGACTGTAACCTACTAGGCTTCTCTGTCCATGGGATTCTCCAGGCAAGAATACTGGAGTGGATTGCCATTTCCTTCTCCAGAGGATCTTCCCAACCCAGGGATCGAACCCGGGTCTCCTGCATTGGAGGCAGACGCCTTAACCTCTGAGCCACAGGTGACACAAATCGATGGAGAAATATACCATGTTCATGGATTGGAAGAATCAATATAGTGATAAATGAGTATACTACCCAAAGCAATCTATAGATTCAATGCAATCCCTATCATGCTACCAATGGTATTTTTCAGAGAACTAGGACAAATAATTTCACAATATGTATGGAAATACAAAAAATCTTGAATAGCCAAAGCAATCTTGAGAAAGAAGAATGAAACTGGAGGAATCAACCTGCCTGACTTCAGGATATACTACAAAGCAACTGTCATCAAGACAGTAAAGTACTGTCACAAAGACAAAAATATAGCTCAATGGAACAAAACAGAAAGCCCAGAGATAAATCCACACACCTATGGACAACTTATCTTTGACAAAGGAGTCAAGAATATACAATGGAGAAAAGAAAATCTCTTTAACAAGTGGTTCTGGGAAACCTGGTCAACCACTTGTAAAAGAATGAAACTAGAACACTTTCTAACACCATCTGACATAAATCATAGCAGGATCCTCTATGACCCACCTCCCAGAGTAATGGGAATAGAAGCAAAAATAAACAAATTTGACCTAATTGAACTTAAAAGCTTTTGCACAATGAAGGAAACTATAAGCAAGGCAAAAAGACAGCCTTCAGAATGGGAGAAAATAATAGCAAATGAAGCAATGGACAAAGAATTAATCTCAAAAATACACAAGCAGCTCCTGCAGCTCAATACCAGAAAAATGAATGACCCATTCAAAAAATGGGCCAAAGAACTGAACAGACATTTCTCCAAAGAAGACATACAGATGACTAACAAACACATGAAAAGATGCTCAACATCACTCATCAGAGAAATGCAAATCAAAACCACAATGAGGTACCATCTCACACCGGTCACAATGGCTGCTATCCAAAGTCTACAAGCAATAAATGCTAGAGAGGGTTTGGAGAAAAGGAAGCCTCTTACACTGTTGGTGGGAATGCAAACTAGGACAGCCACTATGGAGAACAGCGTGAAGACTCCTTAAAAACTGTAAGTGAGTGAGAAGTGAGTGAACTCGCTCAGTCATGTCTGACTCTTTGTGACCCCATGGACTGTAGTCTAACCAGGTTCTTCCATCCATGGGATTTTCCAGGCAAGGATACTGGAGTGGGTTGCCATTTCCTTCTCCAGGAGATCTTAGAGCTGCCATATGATCCAGCAATCGCACTGCTGGGCATACACACCGAGGAAACCAGAATTGAAAGAGACACATGTACATCAATGTTCATCATGGCATTGTTTACAATAGCTAGGACACGGAAGCAATCTAGATGTACATTGGCAGTTGAATGGATAAGAGAGCTGTGGTACATATACACAATGGAATATTCAGTTCAGCTCAGTTCAGTCACTCAGTCGTGTCCGACTCTTTGCAACCGCATGAATTGCAGCACACCAGGCCTCCCTGTCCATCACTAACTCCCGGAGTCTACACAAACTCATGTCCATCCAGTCGGTGATGCCATCCAGCCATCTCATCCTCTGTCGGCCCCTTCTCCTCCTGCCCCCAATTCTTCCCAGCATCAGAGTCTTTTCCAATGAGTGAACTCTTTGCACGAGGTGGCCAAAGTATTGGAGTTTCAGCTTTACCATCAGTCCTCCCAATGAACACTCAGGACTGATCTCCTTTAGGATGGACTGGTTGGATCTCCTTGCAGTCCAAGGGACTCTCAAGAGTCTTCTCCAATGCCACAGTTCAAAAGCATCAATTCTTCGGTGCTCAGCTTTCTTCACAGTCCAACTCTCACATCCATACATGACTACTGGAAAAGCCATAGTTTTGACAAGACAGACCTTTGTTGGTAAAGTAATATCTCTGCTTTTCAATATGCTATCTAGGTTGGTCATAACTTTTCTTCCAAGGAGTAAGCGTCTTTTAATTTCATGGCTGCAATCACCATCTGCAGTGATTTTGGAGCCCCCCAAAATAAAGTCTGACACTGTTTCCACTGTTTTCCTATCTATTTGCCATGAAGGGATGGGACCAGATGCCATGATCTTTGTTTTCTGAATGTTGAGTTTTAAGCCAACCTTTTCACTCTCCTCTTTCACTTTCATCAAGAGGCTTTTTAGTTTCTCTTCACTTTCTGCCATAAGGGTGGTATCATCTGCATATCTGAGGTTATTGATATTTCTCCCAGCATTCTTGATTCCAGCCTGTGCTTCTTCCAGCCCAGGGTTTCTCTTAATGTACTCTGCATATAAGTTAAATAAGCAGAGTGACAACATACAGCCTTGACGTACTCCTTTTCCTATTTGGAACCAGTCTGTTGTTTCATGTCCAGTTCTAACTGTTGCTTCCTGACCTGCATACAGATTTCTCAAGAGGCAGGTCAGGTGGTCTGGTATTCCCCTCTCTTTCAGAATTTTCCACAGTTTATTGTGATCCACACAGTCAAAGGCTTTGGCATAGTTGATAAAATAGAAATGGATGTTTTTCTGGAACTCTCTTGCTTTTTTGATGATTCAGCAGATGTTGGCAATTTGATCTCTGGTTCCTCTGCGTGTTCTAAAACCAGCTTGAACATCTGGAAGTTCACGGTTCAAGTATTGCTGAAGCCTGGCTTGGAGAATTTTGAGCATTATTTTACTAGTGTGTGAGGTGAGTGCAGCTGTGCAGTAGTTTGAGCATTCTTTGGCATTGCCTTTCTTTGGGATTGGAATGAAAACTGACCTTTTCCAGTCCTGTGGCCACTGCTGAGTTTTCCCAACTTGCTGGCATATTGAGTGCACCACTTTCCCAGCATCATCTTCCAGGATTTGAAATAGCTGAACTGGAATTCCATCACCTCCACTAGCTTAGTTCATAGTGATGCTTTCTAAGGCCCACTTGACTTCACGTTCCAGAATGTCTGGCTCTAGGTGAGTGATCACACCATCGTGATTATCGTGGTCATGAAGGTCTTATTTGCACAGTTCTTCTGTGTATTCTTGGCACCTCTTCTTAATATCTGCTGCTTCTGTTAGGTCCATACCATTTCTGTCCTTTATCACACCCATCATTGCATGAAATGTTCCCTTCGTGTCTCTCATTTTCTTGAAGAGATCTCTAGTCTTTCCCTTTCTGTTGTTTTCCTCTATTTCTTTGCATTGATTGCTGAGGAAGGCTTTCTCATATCTTCTTGCTATTCTTTGGAACTGTACATTCAGATGCTTATATCTTTCCTTTTCTCATTTGCTTTTCATTTCTCTTCTTTTCACAGCTACTTGTAAGGCCTCCCCAGACAGCCTTTTTGCTTTTTTGCATTTCTTTTCCTTGGGGATGGCCTTGATACCTGTTTCCTGTACAATGTCATGAACCTCAGTCCATAGTTCATCTATCTATCAGATCTAGTCCCTTAAATCTATTTCTCACTTCCACTGTATAATCATAAGGAATTTGATTTAGGTCATACTTGAATGGTCTAGTCTAGTCAAGGCTATGGTTTTTCCTGTGGTCATGTATGGATGTGAGAGTTGGACTGTGAAGAAGGCTGAGCGCCAAAGAATTGATGCTTTTGAACTGTGGTGTTGGAGAAGACTCTTGAGAGTCCCTTGGACTGCAACGAGATCCAACCAGTCCATTCTGAAGGAGATCAACCCTGGGATTTCTTTGGAGGGAATGATGCTGAAGCTGAAAGTCTAGTACTTTGGCCACCTCATGCGAAGAGTTGACTCATTGGAAAAGACTCTAATGCTGGGAGGGATTGGGGGCAGGAGGAGAAGGGGACGACCGAGGATGGGATGGCTGGATGGCATCATGGACTCTATGTACATGAGTCTGAGTGAACTCTGTGATTTGGTGATGGACAGGGAGGCCTGGCATGCTGCGATCCATGGGGTCGCAAAGAGTCGGACACGACTGAGCAACTGAACTGAACTGAACTGAACTGAATGGTTCTAGTGATCTTCCCCACTTTCTTCAATGTAAGTCTGAATTTGACAATAAGGAGTTCAAGATTGAGCCACCGTCAGCTCCCAGTCTTGTTTTTACTGGCTGTATAGAGCTTCTCTGTCTTTGGCTGCAAAGAATATAATCAATCTGATTTTGGCGTTGACCATCTGGTGATGTCCATGTGTAGAGTCTTCTCTTGAGTTGTTGGAAGAGGGTATTTGCTATGACCAGTGTGTTCTCTTGGCAAATCTCTACTAGCCTTTGTCCTGCTTCATTCTGTATTCCAAGGCCAAATTTGCCGGTTACCCCAGGTGTTTCTTGACTTCCTACTTTTGCATTCCAGTCCCCTATAATGAAAAGCACATCTTTTTGGGGTGTTAGTTCTAAAAGGTCTTGTAGGTCTTCATAGAACCATTCAACTTCAGCTTCTTCAGCGTTACTGCGGCCATAGACTTGGATTACTGTGATATTGAATGGTTTGCCTTGGAAACGAACAGAAATCATTCTGTCATTTTTGAGATTACATCCAAGTAGTGCATTTTGGACTCTTTTGTTGACCATGATGGCTACTCCATTTCTTCTAAGGGATTCCTGCACACAGTAGTAGATATAATGGTCATCTGAGTTAAATTCACCCATTCCAGTCCATTTTAGTTCACTGATTCCTAGAATGTCGACATTCACTCTTGCCATCTCCTGTTTGACTACTTCCAATTTGCCTTGATTCATGGACCTAACTTTCCAGGTTCCTATGCAATATTGCTCTTTACAGCATCGTACCTTGCTTCTATCACCAGTCACAGCCACAACTGGGTATTGTTTTTTCTTTAGTTCCATCCCTTCATTCTTTCTGGAATTATTTCTCCACTGATCTCCAGTAACAATTTCGGCACCTACCAACTAGGGGAGTTCCTCTTTCAGTATCCTATCATTTTGCCTTTTCATACTGTTCATGATGTTCTCAAGGCAAGAATACTGAAGTGGTTTGCCCTTCCCTTCTCCAGTGGACCACATTCTGTCAGACCTCTCCACCTTGACCCGCTGTCTTAGGTGGCCCCACATGGCATTGCTTAGTTTCATTGAGTTAGACAAGGCTGTGGTCCACGTGATTAGATTGACTGGTTTTCTGTGATTATGGTTTGTATGTCTGCCCTCTGATGCCTCTTGCAACACCTACTGTCTTACTTGCGTTTCTTTTACCTTGGATGTGGGTTATCTCTTCACAGCTGCTCCAGCAAAGTGCAACCGCTGCTCCTTACCTTGGATGAGGAGTATATTCTCACAGCTGCCCCTACTGACCTTGGACGTGGGGTAGCTCCTCTCAGCCACCGCCCCTGTCCTGGGGCATGGGGTAGTTCCCCCTGGCTGCCGCCCCTGACCTCAGGCGTGGGTAGCTTCTCCCGGCCACACTTCGGCATGGTGCTTCACAGCTGGTGTGCTTCAGTGACAAGATCTTGATCTTGGAACTCCTGTTTCCAGACGATGGGGAAATAACTTCCTGTTACTTAAGACACCCCTTCTCTGGTAATTTGAAAATCCCATTGATGGAGGAGCCTGGTTGGCTACTGTCCATGGGTCGCAAAGAGTTGGACTTGACTGAACGACTTTCACTTCATTTTACTTCTGTGGTAGTTTGTCATAGCAGAGCTAGCAAAGTAATACATAATTCTTTTCCTAGGGTTCAGATAGAAATGATCCTCCCCTTACCTCTATAATTCCAAATTGTTTACTCAGCTATTAAAAAGAACACATTTGGATCAGTTCTAATGAGGTGGATGAAACTGAAACCTATTATATAGAGTGAAGTAAGTCAGAAAGAAAAACACCAATACAGTACAGTAACACATATGTATGAAGTTTAGAGAGATGGTAACCATGACCCTATATGTGAGACAGCAAAAGAGACACAGATATAAAGAGCAGACTTTTGGGCTCTGTGGGAGAAGATGAGGGTGGGATGATTTATTTGAGAGAACAGCTTTGAAATCTGTATACTACCATATGTGAAACGATGACCAGTCCAAGTTCGATGCATGAAACAGGGCACTCAAAGCTGGTGCACTGGGAAAACCCTGAGGGATGGGATGGGGAGGAAGGTGGGAGGTTTGTTCAGGATGGGAGACACACATACACCCATGGCTAATTTGCATCAATGTATGGCAAAAACCACTACAATATTGTAAAGTAATTAGCCTCCAATTAAAATAAATTAATTAATTAAAAAATAAATCACTACATATCTGAATCTATAAGGAATTATTTATAGTCTTAAAATCTGTATCCATAAAAATGAAAATAAATATATTTAATTCCATCTTCAAAAGCTAAAAAATTAAAAATAAAATTATAAAAAAGTTGGACATAGTGCCTGAACAACAGCAACATGTCTATAAGACTTCAAGCAATAAAACACCATAGAGTGCGCTCAAGCAATAGAGCACCATAGTTAATATTTTTAATACTAATTTACTCACATATTTATTCATGTACTCAATGGACATTCAGTGAGCACATACTGTATATTAAGACCTGTGTTTCAAGGCACAGATAATTTAAAAATTAAATAGAGAAGAACTTTGAAAGAACTGAAAGTTTCTCCCAATTACAGGAAGATAGCCTGTAAATGAGAACATATTTTTCTATTACTATGTGGAATTATGTGACTACAGAATCAGAATTGTTTAGCTGCTTCTGGATTTCTGATAGAAACTTGGTGCATTCAAGATGTGATGTCACCACGTTGCTAAGATCCTAATCTATCAATATCTTTACATGATGCTTCCACAACCTTCCAACAAATGGTTAATTCTCTCTTCCTTTTCTTCAACCTAATGATAGTAGAATTTATGGGCAGGGTAATACTAGGAGTGAAAAGTAGGTAATTCATCCTTAATTTTTCAAGAATCTTCCCCCCACCCCATTTTTTCTTTTTTTTTTTTTGCTAAAATCAATGAAGATATCTTGGCTTTTGACTGTGTCCTCCTTTTTCAAATAGCTTTTCATTGTTCTCATAAACATTCATTCTCCCAGTTATTTTATTGACTTTCTGGGTGTTCTTTCTTTTGCCCATTGTCTGAAAACCAATGTTTCCTTTATCTTTGTTTTGTGTCAAGCGGTAGGGTAAACCAGTCCTTGTTATTCAATCAAGGAGGGAAGCAGAAGTTTTAGTAGTCTTTTAAAGTATCAAAAACAATTATATTGGCATTGAAGAAACATTCAAAATGAATGTATGGTTGGCTCTCCATATCCCTGGGTTTCACATATGTGAATCTAGGAATTAAACCAACCAGGGATCGATCTGGAGTTGATTGATTCCGCAGATGGAAGACAGGTGGATAAAGAGGGCCAACTGTATTCATTGTACTACATCCTTTCATATAAGGGACTTGAGCATTTGTGGGTTTTGGTCTCTGCAAGGGATCCTGGAAGTGATCCCTTGCAGATACCAAGGGATGACTATGTTTATTTTTATAGCTATTCCAGCTTTCTTTTATTGGTGTTAGCACAGTGTATCATTCTTTATCTTTTTACTCTTTATCTATGCTGTTGTGAAGTCACTTCAGTCGTGTCCGACTCTGTGCGACCGCATAGACGGCAGCCCACCAGGCTCCCCGTCCCTGGAATTCTCCAGGCAAGAACACTGGAGTGGGTTGCCATTTCCTTCTCCAATGCATGAAAGTGAAAAGTCAAAGTGAAGTCACTCAGTCATGTCCGACCCTCAGCGACCCCATGGACTGCAGCCTTCCAGGCTCCTCCTTCCATGGGATTTTCCAGGCAAGAGTACTGGAGTGAGGTGCCATTGCCTTCTCTGACTCTTTATCTATATTTGTCTTTATATTTAAAGTGGATTTCTTTTTTTAAATTAATTAATTTTTGGTCACACCATAGAGCATATGGAATCTTAGTTCCCTGACCAGGATTTGAACCCATGCCCCCTGCAGTGGAAACATAGAGTCTTAACCACTGTACTACCAGGGAAGTCCCTAAGGTGGACTTCTTGTAGAAAATATATGATTGGCTCTTGTGTTTTGATCCAATATAATAAACTGTCTTTTTGTGGGGTGTATTTAGACCATTGACATTTAAAGTGATTTCCTGATATAGTTGGATTAATATCTGCCATATTTGGTAATGTTTTCTATGTATGACTCTTGTTTTTTGTTCCTGTTTTATCTTGTGCTAGTTTTGGCCTTTTGTGATTTTAAATAAAAATTTTATGATGCCATTTTCTTTCCTTCCTAAGCATAGTCATTTAACTTTTTAAAGAACTTTAAAAGATGGTTTCCATAGTTTGCAATATACATTTATAGTTAATCCAAGTCACTTTCAAGTAACAGTATACCACTTCAGGGTATTTCAGATACCTTCTAATAACACAATATTCCTAATTCCTCCTTCTTATTAACCTTGAATCATTGCTGTCATTCATTTTGCTTATATATAGGCTCCAATAGTCAGATACATTGCTGCTATTATTATTTTGAACAAATTCAGTTCAGTTCAGTTCAGTCACTCAGTTGTGTCCGACTCTTTGCGACACCATGAATCGCAGCACGCCAGGCCTCCCTGTCCATTACCAACTCCCGGAGTTCATTCAGACTCACGTCCATCGAGTCAGTGATGCCATCCAGCCATCTCATCCTCGGTTGTCCCCTTCTCCTCCTGCCCCCAATCCCTCCCAGCATCAGAGTCTTTTCCAATGAGTCAACTCTTCACATGAGGTGGCCAGAGTACTGGACTTTCAGCTTTAGCATCATTCCTTCCAAAGAAATCCCAGGGCTGATCTCATTCAGAATGGACTGGTTGGATCTCGTTGCAGTCCAAGGGACTCTCAAGAGTCCTCTCCAACACCACAGTTCAAAAGCATCAATTCTTTGGCGCTCAGCCTTCTTCACAGTCCAACTTTCACATCCATACATGACCACAGGAAAAACCATAGCCTTGACTAGACGGACCTTAGTCAGCAAAGAAATGTCTCTGCTTTTGAATATGCTATCTAGGTTGGTCATAACTTTTCTTCCAAGGAGTAAGCGTCTTTTAATTTCATGGCTGCAATCACCATCTGCAGTGATTTTGGAGCCCCCAAAATAAAGTCTGACACTGTTGCAACTGTTTCCCCATCTCTTTCCCATGAAGTGATGGGACTTGGATGCCATGATCTTTGTTTTCTGAATGTTGAGCTTTAAGCCAACTTTTTCACTCTCCTCTTTCACTTTCATCAAGAGGCTTTTTAGTTCCTCTACACTTTCTGCCATAAGGGTGGTGTCATCAGCATATCTGAGGTTATTGATATTTCTCCCGGCAATCTTGATTCCAGCTTGTGTTTCTTCCAGTCCAGCGTTTGAACAAATTATTACCTGTTAAATCAATTAAATATAAAAAATTATAAATATCCCCTCAATATTTATTTGAGAAAGTTGTTAGTTCTCTTACTCTTTTGAGAGATAATTTTGAAAGATAAAGAGTTCTACGTTTTTTGTTTTAATTTCAACACTGTAAATATTTCACTCTACTTTCTTCCTGCTTGCTTGCATGCTTTCTGAGAATTTGGGTATAATCCTTATCTTTGCCCTTCTGTATGTAAGGTGTCTTTTTCCTTTGACTTTTTTCAAGATGTTTTCTTTCTTTTTTTCATTTTTTAAAATTTTACTTTATTTTACTTTACAATACTGTATTGGTTTTGCCATACATCAACATGAATCTGCCATGGGTGTACATGAGTTCCCAATCCTGAACCCCCCTCCCACCTTCTTTATCTTTGATTTTCTGCAGTTTGAATATGATGTGTAAGTGTAGGATTGTTTTTGTTTTTGCTTTTGGGGGAGATTTTTGATGTTGTTTTTGCTGTTTTGGCTTTTGTCCTTCTTGATTTTCTAAGCTTCTGGGATCTGTGGTTTAGTCTCTGATGTTAATTTAGGGGAATTCTCAGTCATAACTGCTTCAAATATTTCTTCTCTTCTTTCTCTCTCTCTCTCTTTTTTTTTTCTGACATTCCCCTTACACATGTTACACACTTAGTTGTTTTTCCACAGTTTTGGATATTCAGTTCCTTTTTTGGGGTCTTTTTTACCCTCTTTGATTTATAGTTTCTATTGACCTATTTCAAACTCAGAGAGTCTTTCCTCAGTCATGTCCAGTCTACTAATAAACCTATCAGAGACATTCTTCATTTCTGTTACAGTGGTTTTGACCTCTTGCATTTCTTTCTTACTCTTTCAATTTCCATTTCTCTCCTTTTATTTCCTATCTGTTCTTGCATGCTGTCTACTTACTTAGCATATTAATTATAGTTAATTATAGCTAACTTAAATTAAGATTTCCATTCCTAGTCTGATAATCCCAATGTTCCTGCCATATGTGCATCTGATTCTGATGCTTGCTCTGTTTCTTCAAACTGTGTTTTTGCTTTTTAGTATGCTTTGTCATTTTGTGTTGTTTTTTAAAGTCAGACATAATGCATTAGAAAGAAGGAATTATAGTAAATAGGCCTTTGGTAATTTGGTGGTAATGTGCGGGAAGTGTGGAAAGGTTTTATAGTCCTATAAAATTAGGTCTCTGTCTTTGTGTTGTGATCTTCACAGGTGCTTTTCCTCCCTGCCCTGCTTAGGTGAGACAGAATGGCTAAATGATGCTGGAGTGCATATTTCTCTTATCCTAGGCTGATATTCTTTTATCAGGTCTCATATCAGGTTACACTCTGATGTTACCCCAATAGTTTAGGTTCTGCTAAAACAATTTCTCTTGCTGTTCAAACCTTGTGAAGAATAGAATGAATGCTCTGATGTATTTCAATATGGTTACTTCCTCCTCCTGCTGCTGGCAGCATTAGGGGATTTTCCCCTGATAGTCACTGTTGAGATCCTGGTGGAGCTCCTGGCAGCTGAACTCACAAAAGTGCTGGGCCCTTCTGGTGTTTTTAACTCTTATCCTTATCCATGTTGAGCCTCCCGCAGTTTCTCAGTTACAATTCAGGGTTTTCAACCCTGTACTTCTTCCAGGGAAGGTTCTGTTTCACGGGTTCCTGCTCTAGTAAGTTGTGATTCTCGATTCTACCTGTTTGTCTCTTCATTGGAGGGGAAGCAGTTTACCCCACAATCTTGTTTCTCTAATGAACCTAAGAAAAGTTTTTGGATTTTTAGTTTGTTCAGCTTTTTATTTGTTAGAGTGGAATGATGACCTCCAACCTCTTTAACAGAATGGAAATCTAGAAGCATCCAAAAGTTTATATAATGAAATGCAGATTATTCATATTTAATGCCCTTCTATGGTGCTGATAGTTCTAGTTTTACCAGACTTTTCTCATTTTAGAGAATATGACAAAGAATTATCTGTGTTCCATAGAGTGTGAATAGCGTGACTAGCACTCTTCGTGTAATTAAGCCAACTCATATTTTCTGAATGCCTGTATGTATCAGGCATGACTCTAGGTATTTTAATATATATATTATCTCATTTAATATCTATGTAACTCTCCATTTTTACCTGAGAAGGACATCCATTGAGGGAAGTTGTGCTATTGTTTTCTATTAAGTTTTCTAATGGTGGATGATAGTCAGGTATGAACTTGGTCTTTTTGACTTATGATATTCTCAAATAATAATCATCCTTCTCATCTGAGTAGTCTTTCTTTCTTCTTTGTTAAAATAGTCACAGTTTTCTTTGACTTTCCAGAGGTAAAAGGATTATCCTGACAACATTTAAGTATACTGAAAAGAAAAAGAAGATTGTCACAAAATTCCAACATCTTTTAATGATTTTTAGAATGAGGAATTATAAGACTACAAAAAATAAGTTATAAATATTATTTCTCTAAAATTATGATATTAATGGCTGAGCACCTTGAGACACAACTATCAATATTATTCTACACTCATTCATCCCTAACTAATCTACCTACTTTGCCTCTATTTATTATCCTTAATTACTGAAGAATAAGTTACTATATTTTTGTTTTAAATTGATATTCCTTATGTTCTGTATATCTAGTGTGGATGCTTAGAGATTACAGACTAAAGATAGTTTTAGTCTGAGGAGATTAGCAAGAACTGAGACGAAAAGTTGGAAAGAGAATGTAATCTTCAGTTTTTCAGAAATTATACCAATTTCAATTAAAGTTTAAAAAATAATGTATTAATAGATATTAGAAAAATTTTAATAAATATATTTTTATATAAATATATAAATATAGGTTTATATTAGGCATTGCACTTTTCCAGACCAAACATAAGTAATTTTGAAATTGACAGACTGTAATTGTAAAAAAAATCACTCAGTAAATCTACAAAATAGTAATAGTTAAAAGTCAGTTAGTTCAGTTGCTCAGTCATGTCCGACTTTTTGCAACCCCATGAACCGCAGCATGCCAGGCCTCCCTGTCCACTACCAACTCCCAGTGTTTACCCAAACTCATGTCCATTGAGTTGGTGATGCCATCCAACCATCTCATCCTCTGTCGTCCCCTTCTCCTCCTGCCCTCAATCCCTCCCAGCATCAGAGTCTTTTCAAATGAGTCAGCTCTTTGCATCAGGTGGCCAAAGTATTGGAGTTTCAGCTTCAACATCAGTCCTTCCAGTGAACACCCAGGACTGATCTCCTTTAGGATGGACTGGTTGGATCTCCTTGCAATCCAAGGGACTCGCATGAGTCTTCTCCAACACCACAGTTCAAAAGCATTGATTCTTCAGCACGCAGCCTTCTTCACAGTCCAACTCTCACATCCATACATGACTATTGGAAAAACCATAGCCTTGACTAGTGATGGATGTTTGTTGACAAAGTAATGTCTCTGCTTTTTAATATGCTGTCTAGGTTGGTCATAGCTTTCCTTCCAAGGACTAAGCGTCTTCTAATTTCATGGCTGCAATCACCATCTGCAGTGATTTTGGAGCCCCAAATATAAAGTCTGCCACTGTTTCCACTGTTTCCCCACCTATTTGCCATGAAGTGATGGATCCGGATGCCATGGTTTTCTGGATGTTGAACTTTAAGTTAAAAGAGGCTACTGCTATTAGTTTTATCCTGGTATTACTACTATTCCTATTGAATTTATGAGAATTAAATATAATTGTTGTAAAGCAAAAGATTTAGGTAGCCAGCATAATTCTGTTATCATAATGTCTATCACACTTTGTTGAAATCTCCATGAGTTCTGAGGAGTCTTATTCAGAAGACTTTACTTAAGGAAGATTCTTTTGATACTTATAATCTGATGGTTGAGAGTCTAGAGACTCAAAATAGGAACATTTTTTCTCATCCTAGACTTTGTCCTAAGCTGTGAACTAGAAGCTGTGCTTTTCTAGCATCAATATGATTTCACTACATATTTGTTGATACAATTTGTTGATATATTTGTTGATACACTTTAACTTGCCTTCCTTCCATAATAGCCTTAAATGAACAAGAGGGTGTAGTAGAAACAGAAAGAACTCTGGTATAAGGCAAATCTGGATTTATATATCAACTTTCTACATATGTTCTGTTATTTCAAAATAGCAGGCATGATAACTATCTCACAGGAATGTTATGGGGATTAAATGAGATGCTATAACTAAACTACCTAGCATGGTTATTAGCACAAAATAAAAACTGAATAAATTAATGGAAATTTATACAAAAAGGCAGCCATCTTAAGCAGAGTCAAGAGTTAAAGAGCATGTAAAGAAATAAAAAAAACAGTTTGAGAAAGACAATATCAAACATTTTGACTTTAAAAACAGTGCTTGAAATACTTGTTGCCAAACTCAGGATAAAAAGCTTGCTTTAATCTAAAGCATAAAAAGAGCAATTTGAGAACTAGCCTCAGGCAGGGCAAAGGTTCTCCCTTATCCCTGAGTCTTAGTCCAAATTTTGGCACATTGATGTTATACAAACACTTGAATAAACTCTTAGAGGTTAGAAAGGAAAAATAGCTGCATTATAAAAAATAGCTATTATATGTTCATTAATTGTGGGAAAATTTTATAAGTTGTTTTGACAAACAATAATGGGATCAATTCTAAGACTATACCTCTTGCCCATAGAGCAATGTAACAAGCTTTCTCACTTAACACATTTAGATGTGACTTACAAAACATCTTCAGACTGTTGTATCCTTGAGAGTGAGTACACCAGTCAGCTCTCCCCTTATAAGATAACTTTCTGCAAGGAATGGTTGCCCCAAAGCGTTTATACTGATGTCAGACTCTGCCCAGGCCTCTCCCAATCAATGACTATTATCAGACCATTTCTGATTGAAGGATTCCTATAACCAGCAGGCTTTTCTATGGGGATCTCTACTGGCCTAACAGAAACATTCTCAGACTTACAGTACAGTGTAAGGCTTTTCCTATGATCTTCCTTCCTCTTCTCTGTTTGCAGGTGTCATATATCATGGTCACTTTTGTAGTGAAATGGAATGTTCTACATAATCCCCTAAAATGACCTCATTTGCCTATGAGACTTGTCATACCTTGGTCCCTTTTAGGCCTTTTCTATTTCTCTAATACATGTTTACTGATTATCTATTCCATGATCAACGCACTGAGACCAACAGAGGGAAACAAAACTACCCTGTTTCCCATTCTTTTGGGAAGGGGGTTTGGATAATTATAATCAAACAAGTGAACTATACCAGGCTTGTATGTGAAAAAGGAAGAGTTGAGGAATGAGCAAATAAGATGAGAAGAAATAGAGAAGTAGGAGAAAAAATATGGAAGTCAAGAGAAGGAAATTTTAAGTACATGGAACTATGCTGAATATTGCCAAGATGAAGAGGAGGAAATGACAACCCACTCCAGTATTCTTGCCTGGAGAATCCTGTGGACAGAGAAGCCTGGCCGACTACAGCCCATGGGGTTGCAAAGAGTCAGACATGACTGAGCAGTGGAAATATATTTGAATTGTCCCCACTTAATAGTTAGTGGTCTTTCCAGGTGGCGCTGGTGGTAAAGAACCTGTCTACCAATGCAGGAGACATAAGAGATGTGAGTTCAGTCCCTGGGTAGAGAAGATCCCCTGGAGGAGGGCATGGCAAACCACTCCAATATTCTTGCCTGAAGAATCCTGTGGACAGAGAACCTGAAGGGCTATAGTTCATAGGGTTGCAAAGAATAGGACATGACTGAAGTAACTTAGCACGCATGCATGAACTTAGTTGTTAAACATTTCTCAGTTCAGTGAAAAATTTGAAGACGTTGTAAGAAGAAAATGATTTCAGGAATATGAATTATCATAATTGAATCAAAGTGGCTTGGAGATATTACTTTTTTTGGCTTTATTTTCTCATCCTGTTACAGAACACTGTTTTTGTTAAAACACGAATATAGATACTATGAATTGAAATCTATTAATAGAGAAGACTAATCAAAGTCACTTTGAACTCTTAAGATTCTGTAGTTCTGCATTCATTTCCTCCCATAGTAAACTCTAGAGACTTCAGAGACTTGGTTTTAGTTTTGTAGATTTGCTTTATGAATCAGGAGGTTTTACACTGATATCAGCATAGAACCATAGAATTTTAAACTTGTAAGAGACTATGGTTTTTCCAGTGGTCATGTATGGATTTGAGAGTTGGACTGTGAAGAAAGCTGAGTGCTGAAGAATTGATGCTTTTGAACTGTGGTGCTGGAGAAGACTCTTGCAAGTCCCTTGGACTGCAAGGAGATCCAACCAGTCCATCCTAAAGGAGACTAGTCCTGGGTATTCATTGGAGGGACTGATGCTGAGGCTGAAACTCCAATACTTTGGCCACCTCATGCGAAGAGTTGACTCATTGGAAAAGACCCTGATGTTGAGAGGGATTGGGGGCAGGAGGAGAAGGGGACGACAGAGAATGAGATGGCTGGATGGCATCACCAACTCGATGCACGTGAGTTTGGGTGAACTCTGGGAGTTGGTGATGGACAGGGAGGCCTGGCGTGCTGCAGTTTATGGGGTCACAAAGAGTTGGACATGACTGAGCAACTGAACTGAACTGAACTGGAGACTAGTAATCCTTTATGGTGATCAGTCTAAAAGAGGGCTTGAAATGCTATGTAAAATTGTGTTTACATGTGCATATGTTTAGATTCTCATAGATTTTACCTGATTCTTAAAGTAACTACAGGGGAAAAAAGCATCTAAAACTACATTTTATAGAGGAGAAAAGTCAGTGCCTTAGGAACCAAGACCTCTCCCTAAATCATACAAAACTTTAGTGGGAGCAATTTGTATTATGATGTTCATTTCATTCTGAAGTCCATAAACTCAAACCAGACATATTAAGACTTTTTTTTTTTTAAATGATTTAAAGTCATTTGTCAGGCTCAGTGTGTCTGCTGCATGACTCTACTGTACTATTAGGTGCTTTGGCAGAGTTTTAATTTTTTAATGAGAAAAGTTCAAAAAGTAAAGGGAAATATCTTTGCCTTACTGGAAAAAATAAAGAAAGGCTATTAAGATGAAGTTTATCAAATTAGGTGTTGAGAGGAAAGGCATTTTGCATTGCACTAACACCAAGCTAACATTATCAGTACAACCTGAGAAGTGGACTATGTCCATTCTTTCTCTCTTTTTCTATTTCAGAAGTGAATAGACATCTTGATAGGGCCCAGCTGCTATTTCCATTGACTTAATGAGTTTCTTAGTGCACCCCATTGTTACTCAGTATTAAAGAAACATATGGCACATTTAACTCTTAACTATGGATTTATTTGACTTTTTAATTGTGTATTTTCCACCTGTGACTCTGTAGATTCTTTAAGAAATCATATGTGTATATATATAATATATATATGATTATATAAACATTCCAGTTGTGCTATTCAAGTGAGTATATGAATGAAATAGCTTTTTCGTCCTAAATGTTTCAATAACTGTATGTTCTAGAAGAAAAAAACCTAAAAACAACATAAAACCCCTTATTTTAAAGCAATTGTGAATATTTAAGACTTTTTGTAAAATAACAAAAATATAGAAAAAAAGTACAACAAAAGATTTAAATCAGTAACCTGATCAACTAGGCAGGATATCCTGAAAGAATTGCACTAATGTCCTATTTAAACATGGGCATTCTTTCAAAGATATTGGGTCAGTAAAAAATGTCTTAAGAACAGAACTGCAATCAGTGAGGGATTCAGGAAAATGGGAGGATAGCATGAATAAATAGATAGGTTTCTTTACTTTTATTCTTGCAATGATTTTCTTGAATCTCATTTGATAATGAATCTCAAGTTATAAGTCTTCACATAAATCTTAATACACCATTATAGATGACTAATTAGAGCTCAACATGAGAATTAAGTCATTCCCTCAGGCCACCTGAAAGAGCCCAATGTTAACTGCATTATGGCAGTGGGTTTTGATGTGCAGCTATTATTTTCCAAGCTTTGACTTTGAAGACATTGATCAAAAACTGCCACCTCCTACCATGTACAATAGCCCTGTCATTAGGCCTGACAACACCTCATAACAACCACCTTATGCTCACAAAGAAATGAATTTCAAAACTAAAAGATGTGAATGGCTAGGAGCCAAGGAGGAACTGATTTACTGAATTTACCTCTTATTTAGAATCCTTATTGTGAATGGAAACCATTTTCTTACTCACACAGCTTTTTAATTGGGATACTTGTAATGAAAGCTCCAGAAGACAGACACTGGCACGCAAAGATAGGAAAAAAAGCCAACATGTATAACACCTTTCAAAGTTAATTTCATCATATTTTATAACAGTAATGAACAAAAAACTATTTTCTAGATCCTGTGGCAATTCCTCACGAAGAAAAGGATATTTGAGGAAATGACTTACATTTCTTATTTGTGTTCAATCAGTGGAATATAGTAGAAACTAATTCATTAAAATGTATCTTATAAAAAAGTTACCTATTTTTCTTTCCAAAAGGGCATATATGAACTTCTCTTTGTCAATTTTTATTTTATGAAACATTTAATTTTTTTTCCCTAATAGTGAATGGTAAGGTCTCAGAATAGTTACCTTAAAGGGAAAAGACCTCCTTTGAACTGAATATCAGATCTTGACAGGAGTAAAATTTAGTATCTAATCTGACTTTAGTGGTGCTTGAGAATGAAAGGAAAACATGTTTCAAATTTCTAATGGCATAAATAAATAGCAAGATTTTTTTCTTGATTTCATCTTATTGTTATTTACATGGTAAGATGTGAGAAAGAAAGTGAAGAGTGATAAAAATTCCATCATCAAACTTTGCTAAAGATTTGTAAACTATGGAATTTTGAATTTCTCTCTCTTTTAAATTTCATACCCTCTTTTTAACTGGAACTGTTATTAACTGAAAGAATGGATATAGTTTCAAGATTGCTCATGTCTTAGCCAATAAGCACCTCTTCTGAGTAACCATATCATGAAAAATTGTACTTAATAGATTGCTTTGTGAGTCTCTGTTACAGTGGGAATTTGCCTAACTTCTGGGGAGAAGCATGAATGTAAAGGAGTCTGAATATTCGAGTATTTTGAGGACATATACTTTTTAAAACTATAAATTTTTTTCATTTGTAAAACCAGGATAATATAATTGACCTCAATAAGTTGATTATGAGAATTAAATGATATAATATGTATAAAGCCTATGTATATGTATAGTATATGTATATGTATATGTATAGTACATGACACAAAATAACCAGCTCTTAAAGAGTAGCTATAATAAGGACAGAGAGCTTCTTCATATACTGAAGATCCTTTAAGGTAATAGCATTTTATGAAGAATCTTTCTCATTAATGACTTGGTTTAATTAATTTACCTAAGATGCAATTTTTAATTCAACTTCTTATTAAAATGCTTTACCTTTTAATATATGCTATTCATTGTTATGATCTTTAGCAGCCATGTAAAGGGCTTTCACATGTTTCTGAGAGAAGCAGACAGTCTTTAAACTGACTGTGTAAAAGACTGAACTGTGATAAAATGTTTCATATACATTAATTTATAAAGGTGGATTCTATTCAGTGTAACACAAGTCACAAAGCTGATCTCAATGCCCGAGCATGAATTTCCTTTAAATATCTTGTGAGTTAAAAAGCAAAACAAGAGTTTCATAAGTTCTGAGCCCTATTTACACAGTAGGCTTAGATTGATTAGAATAAACTAAAGAAAGAACATAGTTTTGAACACCTGCTTACGCAATTAACCACAATGGCACCAAGATTTCTATTTAGTCTTTAAGTCAATAGCACTCCTTTATTAAAGAATTGCTTAAATCAGCTAGTTCACAAAAGGTGTGTAATTTATTTAAAGAACCATCAGGGTATGTTATAATGATTGGAACTTTTGCCATATTTTGCTTCAGTTCCCTTCAGTCATACTCAACAAGGGATCTGCAAAATGGTGATTATCTTTCTATAAACTGAAACCTTGTAGAATTATTTTCCTAATGTAACTCTGGGTTGTCATTGTTATTACAGGAGAAAGTGGCATCAATTACCTAGTTTGAAAAAACACGTCCTTTAAAAGAAAAAAATATATATGGGATAATGATAACATAAACTTCATATTAGAATTCAAATTCATATTTCAGGAAAAAAGTTAGTAGTATAAGTCAAAAGTTTAAAAAATATCCACAACCTTTAATTTTCTACTTTCATTTATAGGAATTTATTCTAAAGAGATAATTTATAATATAAAAAAATTTTAAAGTTCACATACTCATACCTTTCTTATTTAAAACGGGAAGTGAAAAATTATAAATGTTCTTTATTAGAATAATTGTTATTATTGTATGACTAAATAATGGAAATTATGACTGCTAGAGCTCACAAAAGCTATAGAAATTATATCACAAAGTTAAATTAAAATGTTATATATACAGTAAATATTATCATAACCTTTTCTAATCTTAAAAGATTATAAGCAAATGCTTATAATTGATGTTAATTCATCACATTCATAAGCAATTACGTGTTCTTAGATTGAAACATTTTAAAAAATGCTGGAATACAGTTACAGTGAGCATGAAAGTATAAGTTTCATAAGACTTTTTCTTTAATAAAAAAGTCATAAAGTACTTTATTTAATATTAAACAAAAGTACAGAAAACACAGTAAACTGTAAATGATACTTGAAATCACACTCCACTGTATATAAACACCATGGAGCTAAAACCAAAAAAGATTACTATTTAGTGTACTGGAAATAGTTCTCAAAAATTTCAGAATATGAAGGAAAAGTAATGTGATATTAGTTCTTGTTCAGCCATCTGACAAATAAGTCTTGCGGCATCCAATCTTTATTTATTTTCCAAGATGTATTGTTTACTATGTTGGGGGGATTTAGAAATGGATATAGAAAAAAAATAGATACTTCTCTGTTCCCTGCCTTTGTTAGTTTCTTGATTTCTTGATTCCACATAAGCATCCTCAACTGGTATGAAAAGGGTTATAAAGCAATAAGAGAAAATATGTTCTACTCACTTTTATAGTCCTTGTCCATTTGATAGTGAGGGAAAAATGTATATGTGTATATGATCTTCAACTGGATTCTTGCTATCTGAGAGCAAGGGATCAGAGATGACATCCTCCAAGGAAGTCCTATTTCCTAAGATGTACAATGCTGTGGTGGGTTACAGCTCTAGGGTAATGAATTAGCTCTATCCAGCTCTAGGGTACTCTCAGAAGGGAGCATTTGCTGGTAGATATTGGTTTTGGGGGGGAGTGACAATTTTTGGCCAATGATGTATATCACCAAATACGTTCATCTTTTCTCCAATACTCCAGGCAAGACAGTCCGAGAAGAGGCTTATTATTTCTTCCCGGACTTGGGCTGCCTACCCATTTGATGGGTCATAGTCCTAGGGCTGAAATTTGTCACTCTAACAAACTGTGTAGCCTCTCACTCATGGTAACACTCAGTTGACTTTTGAGAAACCCCAGAGAAAGAGAAGAGCAGTTCAAACTCTCCCTCAAAATCCACAAAAATGACATTAGCATACCAATATGGACATCCCTGGTGGCTTAGATGGTAAAGCATCTGCCTACAATGTGGGAGACCCGGGTTCAATCCCTGGGTTGGGAAGATCTCTTGGAGAAGGAAATGATAATCCACTCCAGTGTTCTTGCCTGAAAAATCCCATGGATGGAGGAACCTAGTAGGATACAGTCCATGGAGTCTCGAAGAGTCGGACACAACTGAACAACTTCATTTTCAGTTTCTTTCATGCCTCTCAGAGGGCTTCCCAGGTAGCACTAATGGTAAAGAACCTGCCTGCCAATGCTGGAGACACAAAAGACATGGGTTCAATCCCTGAATCGGGAAGATCCCCTGGAGCAGGAAATGGCACCACACACTCCAGTATTCTTGCCTGGATAATTCCATGGACAGAGCAACCTGGCAAGCTATAGTCCATGGGGTTGCAAAGAGTTGGATGCAACTGAGCACATAGCACACATGGCTCTGGGAAGCCGTGGAGTAGTTGGGCTATATAAGGTGTGTTCACATGTATCCTGAAGCATGGAGTAATTTATGCACAGAAGAATAAGCGATATAAAAGCCTTTCCTTCCAAATCCATAGTCTTCTTGCCAGAACCTTCTAGCTAAACTAAGCATATCCTCTTTAACTTTCCTTTACTGCCAGTTAGCACAAGATGCTTTATAAGGCAAGAGATGCTTTGACTGAGGCCATAGTTGGGGTAGTAATGAGGTTCTTCAGAGACAAAGAACATTAATGAGAAATAACTTCAGACTAGAATTGACAGATGAAGTGACCCATAGACTTGGAAATATCCTTGTAAATGACAGTGTTTTCAGTTGCCAATGGGAAAAGTGAAGCTGACTGGGTTAGTCTTGCCTAAGATCTTATAGCTTAGTTACTACCAGAGCCAGGTCTGTTTTTACAGTTGCTGATTCACACTTACACTCCTCTGTGCTGAGTAGTAGGTATAGTGAACCAACAAAAAATGGCAGTTGACTATAGGAGTTTAGGGTGAATGAGGAATTGGAATAAAAATCAATAATAATTTAAAAAGGAGAGGCATAGATGTTTTCGAGTTTGGGAGAAATTCAGTTTATTAGCTTCCCTTCCTTCTGATTTGCCACTATGTTTCCTACTTATTAGTCATTTTTTCTTTTACTTTATTTAGAATAAATTTGTAAATGACATATCTGTGATACTTGTATGCAGTTTAATTAAAAATAAGCTTTTTTTTTCTCATCACCTTTTCACTTGGTGAAACTGTTACCACTGCTAAATTGCAGCTGTTAACCTCTTCTTAATTTAAAAGAATAGTTACAATATTAAGTTGCTGTTAGATGCAGTAAAAAGCAGAGGAGGGGAATGTATATATAATTTAAGAGAGAGTACAAAGTACTATTGTGAGAGAAGAAGAGATTCAGGCTTTCCAGTGTATTTGAGAAGGAATACAACTTTTAAAATCATTGCTCTAACTTTGGGTGATAAGATTAAGATTGTCTTTGCTCAGAAAGTTATTTTATTCCATTCTTCTTCCAGAAGTAACAAGGAGTTTTATTTTTTATAACAGCTTTATAAGAGTATAATTGATATACAATAAGCTGGACATATTTATTATATACAAATGGTGTTTTGATGTATGTTTACACAAGTAAAGTCATTATCACAATTGAAATAATTAATATACTTATCATCTCTAAAAGTTTTCTTTTGATCCTTTGTAATCCCTAATGCCCATCTTTCACTGCCGCTCCATAACCATTTCCAGGAACTGCTGATGTGCTTAATGTGACTATAAATATCAAGGATTTTATATAAATCACATCATATATAGTATATTCTCATTTTTGTATTTCTCTCAGAATAATTATTTTTAGATTCATTCATGTCATAGCATGTATCAATGTACTTTAGTTTGTTCTATTATATGATTATACCAACTATTGATAAACATTAGGGTTTTTCCAATTTGCATCTATATGAATAAAGCTAATATGAATTTTTTTTTAATGAACATTTGCTTTATTTCTCTTGAATTGATACCTAGGAGTGGAATATAATGATTGGATCATATAATATGAGCATGTTTAACTTTTTAAGAAATTGTCAACTGGTCTGCAAAGTGATTATACTATTTTACATTTCCATAAGCAGTGTTTGAAAGTTCTAGTTATCCACATTCTCATCAATACTTGATATGGTTAATCTTTCAAATTTTAGCCATTCTTTCTAATAGATGTATAATGGTACTTCATGGTAAGTTTAATATGCATTTTCTTAGTGACTAATTGGTGTCCAACATCTTTTGTTGTGCTTATTTGCCACCCATATGTCTTCCCCGGTGACATGTCTGTTTGTTCAAATCACTTAAAATATTTTTTTCTTACTGAGTTTTGAAATTTCTTTATACATTCTGTATATGTCCTGTAACAGATGTATGTATTACAACTATTTTCTCTCAGTTTCTTAATAGTGCCTCTTGAAGAAGAAATGTATTTAATTTTGATAAAGTAAAATTTATTGATTTGTTCTTTTTATGAATATTTTTGGTGTTGTAGATAAGAAATCCTTTGCAAAACCAGGATCACAAAGGTGTTCTCCTGTGTTACATGATTTTATGACTTATATTTAGGTCTGTGATCCATTTTGAGTATATATTTATAACTATAAGGTACCGATCAAAGGTAAACATTTTTTTTTTTTTTTGCACACAGATGTCAAATTTTTGAGCAGAATTTGTTGAGAAAAAACTGTCCTTTCTCTACTGAATTGTGTTTACACCTTTGTCTAAAATTAGTTGTCTATTTTGGGGTGAGTCTTTTCTAAAACTGTCTATTCTGCCATATTGGTTGATTTTTCTATCTTCTTACCACTAATGCACTGTTTTTATTATTATAACTTCATAATAATTCTTGAAGTAAGATATTGTTAGCCTTGCAACTTTATTTATCCCTTTTTCTTCAAAGATGTTTTGGTTATTCCAGGTCTTTCCTTGGCATTTCAAAATGAATTTTGGAGCAGGTTTGACAATTTCTACTAGAAAAGTCTGCTAGAATTTTGACTGAGGTTGAATTTATCTATAGATCAATTTAGGTAGAACTATCTTAAGAATGTTGAGTCTTCTGACCCATGGAAATGGTCTCTCTCTCAATTTATTTCAATTTCCACTATTTAAGGTTTGTTTTTAGTCTTTCACACATTTTGTCATTTTCCATTTCAATAGACACACATTTTATTTAAATATGTTTACTTTAAGAATTATTTTCACTTATCTGGATGAAAATCAATATCACTTGCCATAACTGGAAGATAACTGAAAATCAAATAAAAAAAGAAAAATAGTGTTAAATTCCAGGTAAACAGTGTTACTTGTTGAGGTGCTTTTAATTTTTTTAAAGTATAATTGATAAGATTTAACAAATGATAGTCATATTTATACCAAGCTGAGCATTTTCTTTTATGTAATCAAGATCACTAAAAAATAGTAGAAAAAAGGAATTGTTTTCTCCCTAGGTAATTCACTGTGCTTTAATGATCCATATAGCATTGAAAACTCATTACTCATACATTTGATGTGAGTTCCACAATAGGGGAATAAATAGCTTTTAGGCAGGAGTGGCTTGAGCAAAGATATAGAAGTCTGAGAAAATTGGGTATTGTAGATTCCACAGAGGTTAGGAATAGAACTCTGGGAATAGATTCCCAGAGTGGCAGTTCTAAACCTTGGTTATATATAATCTTCACCTTGAGAGTTTAAAAGAGCGCAAAAAGAATCAGAATACTTGGTTTAGAGTATTTATATAAGTTCCCTGCTGCTGCTGCTAAGTCGCTTCAGTCATGTCCGACTCTGTGCGACCCCATAGACAGCAGCCCACCAGGCTCCTCCGTCCCTGGGATTCTCCAGGCAAGAACACTGGAGTGGGTTGCCATTTCCTTCTCCAATGCATGCAAATGAAAAGTGAAAGTGAAGTCGCTCAGTCGTGCCAGACTCTTAGCAACGCCATGGACTGCAGCCTACCAGGCTCCTCCGTCCATGGGATTTTCCAGGCAAGAGCACTGGAGTGGGGTGCCACTGCCTTCTCCATAGTTACCTAGGTAGTTCTAATACTTAGGAAGGGTGGGGAAGTTCTATGATAGAATATCAGGATGCCTATATGGGAGGATGGTAATGGTGGTGTTGGTGTGAAGTGGGCCAATAAGAGAAAGCCCATATAGATTAGCAATGTCTTCCCTGGATGTCAGTAGGTGGAATGGTAAAAATTTCATTATTACTTGCTATCTTAGTACTAGAATATGAATTGCCTGTTAAGGCAGTTGAATATTACCTTGAAAAACTGATAGAACCCTGACTCTTTTCCATTAAGGAACACACTCATGACTTTCCTGCTTTATTTTTTTTTTTTT
The DNA here is from genome assembly GCF_023091745.1 of Budorcas taxicolor. Taxonomy (NCBI): domain Eukaryota; kingdom Metazoa; phylum Chordata; class Mammalia; order Artiodactyla; family Bovidae; genus Budorcas; species Budorcas taxicolor. The sequence goes on along the minus strand of NC_068917.1, from coordinate 24,902,081 downwards.
ACTTTCCTACTTTAAATTGTCTTTTGGTTTAAAAGCAATATGATATTTTCTTTCAATTAAAGGCATTAAGTGCATATTTTAGGTGTGCAATTAATAATAGCATGTTTAAAGAATGGTCTAGATGACCCTCCCCAACACTTTACAATAGAAATGTGAAGTATTTTTGCAAGTTTTAACACAATTGCTACCTATAAGTAGTTATAGATAAGAAATTCATTAGGGTTTCTTTGGATGATAATATTTCAAAATATGACATATAGAATCCAAATTTGCATCTCTAAATAAACAGATGCATGAGAAGATTCTGAACGTGAAATCAGGTCCCTTAAATACTTATCCACCGTTCTGACGCAGCCCTAAGGCCCTAAAATAAGGTATCTTTCAGGTGTGGGTAATATTTGCAGCTTGTTTGTGCTTTCTCATTAATATTGACTGTGCTACCAATCTAAGCTGGAGAAGGAAATGACAACCCATTCCAGTATTCTCGCCTGGAAAATCCAATGGGCAGGGGAGCCCGGCAGGCTATACAATCCACGGGGTCGCAAAAAGTCGGACGCGACTGAGCGACTGAGCACACACACTATCTTAAACACTTCATCTGGGAAAAGGAGAGAAACGGAGAACTCCATGTTCAAATCTTCAGTCTTTCGTAGGAGGAGCTAGGAACTGGGGAAAGAACTTCAAATCTTGCTTAATTTACGAAGGACAAAGAGGCATGGGGAGGGAGAGAAGATTATCTTACAAAAATGAAAAAAATACATTGAGGAATTCATGGAGAAGCAAGTGGGAGAAAGGGCTTTTGTGTGTGTGTGAAGGGGCAATTTCTTGTGTCTCCCACCGCCCCTCCTCCCAGACAGGTCCCGCCGCGGCCCTCCCTCCCCCGTTGCAGCCCTTGGCCAGTAGATCCAGTGGGCGGGGTAGCCTCTGCAGTCTTGCCTTCTCTTGCTTCCGAAGGCGAAGGCGCGCGGAGAACAAGGCATTAACTTAGCGCCCTGGGACTCTTAAGAGGCTCAGTGGACTTCTGCGCCTCTTAGAGTCTCCAGCTCTGGGAAGCGGTTTCCCCAGTTCATCGCGGGAATTGTGTCAGACTTTGTCGGTGTGGGGGTGGTAGGCAGAGGGACCAAGGCGGGCCCTCTAGGCTCCCGCATCCCAGCAGGGTTAGCTGCGGACAGCGCACTGTTCTCTTGCGACTCCTCCCTCACCAGACACTTCTCGGAAATGGAGCAGTCACAGTGTGGCAGTAGAGACCGCAGCCGCAGCGGCCCACTCCACCTGGCCCCGGGACTGCTGGTAGCGGCCCCTCCGCCCCCGTCTCCAGCGTTAGCGGTACCCCCGGGGATACCTGTTCCTCCAACTTTCCTGCGCCCGTCCAGCCTCTTTCTGAGGGCAGCCTCCAGCGCGGGAAGTGGAGGATGCCCGCCGCCTGCCGAACTGGAAAGGGGGGTGGGCGCTGTGGCCGGTGGCTACCCACGGACACCCAAGTGCGCCCGTTGTCGCAACCACGGAGTGGTGTCAGCCCTCAAGGGCCACAAGCGCTTCTGTCGCTGGCGGGACTGCGCGTGTGCCAAGTGCACCCTGATCGCCGAGCGCCAGCGTGTCATGGCCGCACAGGTGGCGCTGCGCAGACAGCAGGCCCAAGAGGAGAGCGAGGCTCGGGGGCTGCAAAGGCTTCTGTACCCTGGACCCTCAGGGCCAGGGGGTCGGTCATCCGGAGGCAGCAGCAGAACGGAGACTTCCCAGACGACCTCAAGCGGCCCTGCAACGGTCCCTGCTCTGGGACTGAGTGCCCCGAGACAGGCTAGTGGTCTGGCGACCCCTGTTTTCGAGATTTTCCAGCCAGATTATATAGAGGAAAAACAAGGTGAGTAGACTTAATTTGCTCTTTGCAAAAGAAAAATGGTTGTTTTGGAGGAAGAAAAAAATCTTTGAAATAAACAGCCATGGCATGGAGGAGGGCGAGAAAGAACTTAAAAGAAGCATTTAAATTCTGGGAAACTGCTTAGAAACCTATCACATTCACTTCCATGGGGCTTTCTGTCCCCTTAGGTGATAGGATACATGAAAAAATGAAGTGCCAGTGATCAGTTGGGGAACTCATTCTAGGAATGCAGTTTGTGCCCAAATTTCTCTGCTAGAGGAGATGAAGTTAGAGCAAAGATTGAGTGAAAAACAGTGAAAGAAACTGCATTGAGCTTGCTCTGTATTTTTTTTTTTTTTTAGCTGTAAAACCAGGGTTAATGTGATCTTGCATGGAAAACTCACTTGTGGTTGGGAGTACAGTCTTTACCTGTGGGACAGACCAACTAGAAGTGGGAAAGAGACTGAAATCTACCAAAGCATTTTTACTCTTTAAACGTTTTTAAGCGTTCCACCTCTTTTGTTCAGCTGCTTTTTAGCCTCCAACAGTGTAGAAAACTCTTAACATTTCAAGTTTTACCTCTTCTCATAGGAAAGAAATTTAGGTTTTCTAAATTTAGGTTTGTAAAACCATTGATATGAATTTCAAAGTCCAAGAATTTCTTATCTTTGGGGATTTTAACCTTAGAGATTTCTTATCCAATAAGTTTTAATTTTTTTCTCTTATTTATTGACTGCAAATTGCCTTCACCCTCTATGTCAGGTAAAAAGATTTCTTTTTTTGACTAGGGTTATCCCAAATTAACCTTTCATGCTAACATAAATCTTACTGTATTTTAGCAAATTTCATAATTCTACAGTAGGTCATACTTGCACGAAAATGTCATTTTGGTGTTTTTGTATAAATCCAAGATAGGTTGAATCATATGAAATTAAAATATAATGATGTATTAAGTTATTAATTAGAAAACTTCCCTGAATTGTGAAAATTGCAGCTCTTAACAGATCACAGCATTTACTTTGAAAAAGACTCTTTCTCTACTTAAATAAGACATATATGATTTTGTTTTCACCTATGTCACTTTTTGTCCATGTTCTAGTTTGTGTCAGTGGACAAACTAGTTTAAACATTTCTCTTCAAAAATCAAGCTGGGCTGAAGAATAAAGTTGTTAAGCAAAACTGCTATGAAAAGAAGCAAAAATTAAAATTCTGCAAACTAAATTGACAGTGAGATCTGACTGGCAACCTTCTGCTAGGCATTGACTTATGTGATTTTTTTGAGGGGGTGATGTTTTATAGATCATTTATTTTATTGTTTGCCTCAGTTGACCTCTTTTTTTTGAAAAGACACTTCTAAATTAACTACCTTCTCTTATACAATATCCATGAACTGTAGTAAACTAGTGTATTTATTCATTAGACAAACAGTGGTTCAGAGGTGAATAAGATTTTCCTACACAAAAGAATATTATATTCAAAAGAAGGAAAACTATATGTGTCCTAAAACTACAGTATAATACATAGCATACAATGATAAAAATCAGCTATAGGAGTTGAGAGAAAAGAAATGACATAAGGATATTGCAGTATTTTAAAGACAGCTTATTTTCTAGACAGTCTGATGCCATCAGTATTTCATTACATTATATTGTGTTTTATGCATAAATTACTATAGAGGTAAAAATTACTATAGAGATGAAATTGTGATAACCTTACATGTTCAAGGGGTCATATGTAGTGAATCATATTTATAAATAAAATGGAGCGGCAGACCAAGGCCAATCTATCTCTATATCATTAGATGACTTTTATTGTTTTATTTAAAGGTGAAAATTCTAGAGTCTTTGTGATTTTGCAGAAGCAACACGTTTTTTGTTTGTCATGCTTGATGTAATGACAGCATTTTCATTCTCAATGTGTTAAATTGTACACATTTAATTTTATAAAGCAAACTAGATATTTGCTTAGAATATAGGACTGCTCTTTGAGAAAACATAAGAGCATTGCAAATCATTGCTATAGGTCATATGTGTTTTGTTACATTCATAAATCTTGTTTGAAGAGAAAGTTTGACAGTAAAACTGAGTGCCTCATTGACAGTTTACTGTTTCTAATGGAAACAGAGAAACTCCATCTAAGAGTAAATGTAAATCAAAATAAAAATTATTTATTATTGTTTTCCTGGCATTAGCATTGCAAAAAGTATTTAAAGATAGTCTTGTTTTATTAATATTCATATGTTCAACATATTGAGATAGAAAATCAGATTTTTCTGTGAAACTGTTTTTGGAACATTTCCCTTAATATTGAAAGGGAGTTGTGAGTTAAGGCAAATGACTAATGTTTTTTACAAGATACTTTGAAAATATATACATATTCCAGTAGTGAAAAGAGTGCTGTAAATTATTTTCTTTTAGAAACAATTTGATTATAAACTCATTTACTGATATTCCCTAGAGATTTAATGAGAAAGTCCATATTTTACAGAGGATTATGAAAAATATCAACTGTCTATTGTGTCTCACATAAAATGAAATATACAAGCTCTGATATGATTTGAGATTGGTATAGCAGTTGTCATTATTGGTTTAGATTTGAAAGGAAATGAAAAATCCTGCTATTTTTTCACATTATTCAGGTACCTTAGTTGGAACCTGAAATGTGAGTAAAAAACCAGTTTTTGAAATTTAGCATTAGTGATTAAATAGAATGTTCATTTAAATAGTAAGATTGTTCTTTTTTTTCTGACTTCTTATCTGAACAATTGTTTTGTTTAGTGCTTTTTGCATATTGTCACTGTAGGAAAAAAGCCCTCATGTGGATAACAACAAAACGTAGGTAACACTTATGAAAATTTTGAATCGCTAAATGGGGCAAATAATATAAAATATTGGTGTTAACAGTTTGAGGGTAACAATAGATTTCACCTTCTGATTCCTAAATAACTACAGCATTTGTATATTATAGAACTTTGTGATCCTGAAATGACATGATAAATTGCATTTTCCCACTATTGCAACACCTGCATTTTCAAATGATGTTTAACATTTTTTGTTCATTAACGTCTTTTACAGTGAATAATAAGTATTATTAATATACTATGAGTAAACAAGTTATTTTATCCAGCATTAATTAAAAGTGGGCAGTACTTTCTTCTTGGAAGTTTTCCCTTTATTTCATACCTTTTTTTCCTCTTCCCCAGGACAAAAGGAGAGTAAATGTGACTCCTGCCAGAGTGGACAAGAAGAACTGGGGTCTAAATCCCATCAGTTTACCCTGAGATCATCTCCTAAGTCTAATGATGTTGCTGGAAAACAAAACATCAGGTCATCTATTTCAGAAAACCCAAACAAGGATGATAGCATTCAGTCTCTTCATCCTGGGGAGCAGTCAGGAGGGGAAGAGAGTCCCAGGTCCCTGTCATCTTCTGATTTGGAATCAGGAAATGAAAGTGAGTGGGCCAAAGACTTCACTGATTCTACAGCCAGCCATCCCACTGTGTCCTCTAGACCAAGAGACCCTCTTGATATCCTTACCAAGATTTTCCCAAGTTACAGACGCAGCAGGCTAGAAGGCATTCTGCAGCTCTGCAGAGGGGATGTGGTCCAAGCTATTGAAGAGATCCTAAATGGAAAAGAACAGAAACCAGACACCAGGGACCTAGCAAATTCAGGAGCATTGGAAAACACGGCTTTTCCGAGAGTTTCGAATTTTAGTTTAGCTGGGATTGGTTTTGGAACTCTAGGAAATAAATCAGCTTTCTCTCCCCTTCACACTACTTCTGCTTCTTATGGAGGTGATTCAAGTCTCTACAGCTTAAATCCTAGACTGGGTATCAGTCCATTTCGACTGGCATATTCCTCTCCAGGCAGAGCGCTGTCTGGTTTCGTCTCTCCCTATCTGACTCCTGGGTTGGTACCAGCATTGCCTTGTAGGCCAGCTTTGGATTATGCTTTTTCAGGAATGATTAGGGATTCTTCTTACCTTCCCATCAAAGACTCAGTAACTGGTGGCAGACTGTATTCCAGGCCAAATCAGAGCAACCTATAATGCATCTGCCTACCTCCCTTTCTGGAGTATTTCTAGAAGCATGCACTATAACCCACATACCCACATCTATTAATGTGTTCACTATGTATGGGAATGGATTATCAGTCTTTAAAAATGCTATTTTTTTTTACAAGCAGTATAATAGATTTGAGATCTAAAGACTCTTCTTTAGCATTTATTAAGTGAAAGAAACATTTAAACATCATATGTGCCTTGAATAAAACCATTTCAGGAAATATTTTTACTTTAATGAATTTTCTTCCTAAGATATCAGTTATAAATTCATAATTTAAAACTATACTTGTTTTTAGTTCATTGACAAAATGGAGCATATAATTATAACATACATTATGAAGCAGTCTAGCATTATATAAAATGAGCCGGAAGTAAGAATTGAAAAGTTGAGGTAATTCTAAATAGTATTCTAAACTTTTTTCCTCCTTCTGCTTCTTGTACACAGGAAAGATAAAAGGTATTCAAAGTATTTTATTCACATATAAGTGATTAGTAGTTAGTAAAACTTTGGAGAAATTTAAGTCATTATTTTTTTCTGAATGCCTTGTTTTTCATTCGTATCTGCCATTGGCGATAAGTGCCAATAAAACATTTCTGTTTAAAGGAAACTTTTTGTGAGTTAAACAAAGGTCTATGAAGTAAATCTTAGGAAATGAGAATGCTCCATCTCCTGGCCACTATCACTAATTGCAGCTAAGTTCTGGTATGGTGTAGAAATTAGATACAAATGGTTCCTAATAGTATGATGTAACCATTTTTTGAAAATCGTTATTTTGGATCACGCTATATTGAATTTTCATATTATAAAATGAATATCTAATGAGGATGAGGATTTAAATCTTTAAGTAGGCTTATGCTTTTATCTGGGGAAATAACCTTTTCCATATGTTTGTGGCAAGACTATGGCAGCCATTCTCAAAGGTAAAAATCATTTTATTCAGAAAACTTAAATAGCTGCTCATATGAATATTAAATGATTCTAGATAGATAATGCTTAATGCATTGAGGAGATAAAAGATTTCCAAGGGGAAAAATTGTCATTAAATTTTAAAGGTTTTCTTGAGATTTTAAAATTACTTTTGTTCTCCATCTAGAGAATTTGAAAGTTAATTTTAGTCAGTGGGAAGTCCCTGAGAACAAAACAATTTTATGAAATTTTCTTTATTTGTCATCATTTATCTTTTAAAGAATTGGAACTCTATTGTGTTGTTAGGAATAAATGGAAATCCAGCTGTGGTGTGAAATAGTTGATGAATTAGAGATGGTTAAAAGAATTTGACAGCATTATTTACTAAAGATTTCTTAAATTATGTGTATGTGTGTATGTATGTGTGTGTTTATATATACTTGTGTATCTTACTATCTGTCTGTATATTATACATTTAAGCTCCGTTGGTTCTATCTTTAGACTTTTCCATTGAGCCAGATAAGAATATATTTCTAAAGTATATTTTACCAGCAAATATCGTATTAAATAACTGCATAGAATCTGATGCTGATTTAGGATGTAAATGTGTAATAGAGTATGCATTATTTTTAATGATATGAATGTGAGAAAGCAGATCTTATAAATATTTTATACAGTTAATATCATTATTTATTTAAAAAGTTTTAGATTCCAAGCCTAAATCATAGTATAATGCTTGGCAAGTAGTTGATATTCAATTAATATATACTAAATGAAGGAACCATTTTGGATGGTAGATCTCTTTGAGACTGGTAAAACCAAAGAACTCTGCAAAGTGATTTACAGACATAGTTTTGAATACAATTTCTTGGGATTCTTGAATCTCCCAAATGCCATTCAGGTTAGAATACTTGGTGATTTTTGAGGTATTTCCACTACATTAGTTCATTTGTTGAATGTTATTTTAAAAGTGCTAGATCCTATAGAGGATACCAACTGTAAAATATGCTCTTAAAGCAGTTACGCTATACAATAGAGATCTGATACAACAACATAACAGTGCTAGAGTTGCTGGATTCTTCATGTGGATTATATGATGATGTGCATGTATCTGTTTGCCTTTTGAACTGGGGAGAACATCCATTTGGGACAGTTTTCAAATTTTTAAAACAGTTTTATAATTTTAAAACTTAAGTTAATTTACACAGTACTTTATACATTTCATACTCTTTACAATAAGTTTAGAACTCAAACAGTCTTACAGAACATTTTGTCCAACCACTAACTTGAATGTGAGGAGATTGAGGTTTGGCAGTAGTATTGTCCATCCTTATGTTAAAATACTATTGCCAGTTGTTAGGAGTGGAAGTTACTTTACCAGTTTCAATTAGACTATAAAGTCTGAGGAAGGATTCATGCCTGTTTGTCCACTGACAGCTTCCTAGAGTATCTGGTACATAAATAGGTGCTCAAGTTTTCCACTGACTGAATTAAATGAAAGATAAAAATACTAGTTTATTCAACAGCTATTTATTAAGCACCTATTTTGTGCCAGGCATTGTGCTAGATCAGAGGATAAAGAGGTGCACAAGATATGAGACCTGTCCTCAAGCTGCTCACAGACTCTTACCCATGTATACAAAACCAACCCACCAACCAGTGGTGGCAGTATTTGACAGTGTTGGTATATCAGTGAGTTCTGTGTAATCTTGAGGTTTATGCTTATCCATGCAGCTTGAGGTATGGATTCCTAAACCACTAGTTAAGGATGGGAAGGAAGAAGGAGAATACCTATTTCCATGTTGTATGTTTAGGCAAGTCCATTCCATTTGTCTGAGAGGTAAACAACTTCAAGATCTATGGTGAAAAAGGTGGGCAAAGAGGAAGTTTTATTTGCTTGAGTGGAGTCTTGTGTGGAGATCACCCTCATTTTCTCATGGCTATGGATCAGAGTTATCGCCCAATCCTATTTCCAGGGTTGATCATTTGGAATTCCTCTGATTCAATGCATAGGTCTCATGGTGTAAGCTGTCATCTAGCTATTCTGTGAAAATGGATTAGAGTTAGGGGAACAACTGAAGAGCATGTGAGTAAAATCTGCTATTTTTCCTTTCAACTTCTGCTGAAACAAAAAGATGTTGGGGATTTTAAGACCTTCCCTTCTGGAGATTCCTATCTGTGAACTTGGAACTAAAAAAATTATTTACAAAGTAGCCTATCCATTCAACTCTTTTTTAAAATGCATGTTCCTTAGACATTTGTCTTTGAAATTAAAAAGCCTTCAGAATACAAGAGAAGCTTATGTACCATGTAAATAGAATTATGCTGGCAAGCACAAGAGGAGATGAAGCATCATCAGCTTCATAAAGTCAAAGGTCTACTCAGGGCAGCCTGATTCTTAAGCATAGATGCTCATCCTTTAGGAGAAAGGGTCTCGCTTAGGTTCATTCTTCCCATTCCCACACATCTCCAAATAATCTCATTATTGATGCCTGCACTACAAAGCTATACCTTTGATTATTTGGCATCATGTCCTGTAAAATTTAAGCTGTTTTGATGTAACACTTCAGAGCAACTGTGCCAAACATTAAAATACCCTTTGTTGGTTTTTGCTTACTAAATATTACTCAAATGAGAAAAATTCATTGTCATTTCCCCTTTCTGAACTCCATGCTAACGATGAGGGGTTCAGGGGAAAATAGGATGACAAGTATAAGAACTATAGAGATGCCTATTTCTCATTTTTACCTAACTTGTAATTTTAAAAAATGACATTTTAATTTTTAAGACTGTGTCACAGTATCCTTAAGTCAAAATGACCACATGACATAGTCTCATGAGAACATTAATAGTTTTAAAATAGGTACACAAATGTGGTCTTTTCAAAACATCTATGTCAAAATGTTTTTAAAAAATATCCAGTGTTAAAATCCATCCTAGCAGCAAGTTCAATAAAAAATGGACTAGATGTTTATAGTTATCAGGAAATATAAAGAGAGTTGAGCAAGTGTGCCAAAGATTGTTGACTAGAAAAATCTGAGCCAAGCAGCAAATGTTTTAGAATCCTGTCCTTGACCTTTTATAAAACTTCTGATAGATGAAGATATACAATTCATTGTTATCTTATTCATGGACCACACTCATCTGTGAATGGCAACTGATTTTTCAGTTGACAGAATCAAATTTTAAATGATTGATTCTTAGACTGTAACTCCTATTGCAGTGAGTTGATAAAACATTCAAGATCTTAGGGTTAAAAAAATCAACTGTACACGCATAGATAAGAAAGAGAGACCTGAGTTTGCAACAAGTTTTTGAGAAAAAAAGTAGTGTTATTTATTGGTAAATTTACTGTGAGATTACCATGTAACATGGCTGTTCTAAAAGTTCAATTGATATTTAGGTTACATTAATATGAAAAATGTATGTAAAAGGAGGGAGATGATGGTGCCATGTACTCTGAAATATCAGTTCTTCAGATATTAGCTTTAGTAATGTGTTCAGTTCTGAGTGCCATATATGAAGAGTGATTCTAAAACTTGGGATATAAGAAAAGAGGCATAAGATACTAAATGACTATGGCGGCAATGAAGGGCTCTATGAGAAATATTTTTAAAAGTAGGAGAAATGAAAATGTTTAAAGAACTAGCGTATGACAAAAATGACTGTAAGGAGAATAGAAGGCAAAAGTTACATAGAGAATTTAGAGGAACATAAAGAAGGATACTGTAATTACATTTAATCTGCTTCTAGTGAACCTGGAACCCCAAAGGCAGACATCACTAGAGAAATAAACAATGTTAGGTCCAGTTTGTTTGTTGCTGTTTGATTGTTCATTTCATAGGTGAGCCATTCTTTGACAATATATTATTGTACATGGTTTTTTATTTTTTTGATTCTTTTGAGGGGTATATGGAGTAAATGAGCAGCAAATGAGTTTTATGTTTATGCCACATTTATCAGTCAGTATTCGATCAGGAAAAGAGTACCAATAGGGAGTTTTTTTATATTATAACATATAAAGTTATTTTATAAATTAGAGAGGTATTTTAGAAATTCGACTGAATACATACATAAGGAGCTGGGAAGATAAAGTTTAGTAGAGGGAAATAGGCAGATCAGAGAGTTACTAACTAATCTGCCAAGCGTTAGTATGGGTAGACAAGTGGTCCTTTCAAGAGTAGAAATTTTCAGGAAATCTGTGAGATCTAGCATGTCAAGTCACTCAATGGTTCCAAGGAAAGGTGTTGTGAAGGAGGTATAAAGGAAGTTAATGCCTCTTCACAGCTTCTAATACTGTGGGTCTGCAAGCAGGTACCAGGTGATGGACCTGCAACTACAGTTGATCAGCAAGTCCAGCAGTCCAGTGCACCCCTTGTCAATATGGCATTCATCCTCATTTATACTAACCATATTTACTTCCCAATAAAGGTAAAACATAATTCATGATTTCACCTAAAATTGATTCTTTGTTCAATGAAAATATATGTCCTTTCATAAGAGAGGATACAAAGTGATTTACCCATGTTTGAGGGATGCTCATTCCTCTTCTGAGTCAGAACCCTCCTTGAATATCCTATCATTCTGAGGTACTGTTATAACCACTATTAGCAAATCTTATGTTACAATAAGGAAATGGGGGACACTTAGAAGCAAGGAAGAAATAAATGCTCCTATCAGTGCCCTCTTGTTTTCAACTAGTCATGAAATATTCTCTCTGCTCTGCTAGTGTGTAAGTCAGTTGTGTTTCCTTATTTGTTGAGATTACCCAAATCTTTATTCCTATCTGTTGTTATGGTCCTGTCTTTACTGGGTTGTTCTAGCTTTCCATTAATTTTTACCACAAAATACAGGAAGACTAAGTGATACTCTGGAGGATCTCCTGCATTCTGGAAATATTTTCCTCACCCTTTCTTCTAGTGTCAGTGTTATGAGGTGCCCAGAGTAGCCAGTGGTAGTCTTAGGCTCCAGTACAATGCTGTATTCTTTGGTGGAATCATTTCTCTTTTTGGAAGTACAACTTCTAAACCCCAAAAAAGTTATAAGAAAGGAAATGAAACTGTTGCTTTTGCATCTTTATCATTAATGTGAGAGGAGCTGTTTCCATATCTGTCCTATGGTCCCTAAACTCCTAAATTCTGAGTATAGGAAAAACATCACTACATATTTATAGCTTATTCAAAGCATTTCTTACATCCTGGATGACATTATTTCAGCCCCATAAAGTGCTGTCACCAGCTGGTGCCATAACTGAGTCTTCCAAAGGCCGTTCCATAATTTTATTAGCCCAGCTGTTTCAGGATGAGGGGAATATAATGACACTAGAGAAGTGCATGAGACTGAGACCAGTGTTGCACCACTTCACTTGCTATAAAATCGTTTTTTGTCTTTTTTTTTTTTTTGTCAGAAGCAATGTTGTATGGAATACTGTGAAGATGAATATGGCATTCTGTAAGCCTACAGATGGTGATTTAAGCAGAAACACTAGGGTAGGAAAGGCAAAACCATGTCCTTTCCAGTGAGAACAAAGAGCCACTCCTTCAATGATGGGAATGATTCAGTGTAACAAACCTGATACCAGGTGTCTGGCTAGTTCCCCAGGGAATGGCCATTTTAGGGGCTCAGTGTTGATCTTTGCTCTTGGCAGGTTGGGTACTCAGCAATGACTTTAGCCAAATTGGCCTTGATGAGTAGAAATCCATTTTGCTAAGCCCATACATAAGCTCCATATTTCTATATAATTATTGTCTTCATTAGCCAATTGAGCAATTATGGGAATAAAAGAATGGGAAAAGAATGAGTTACCTTGTGCATACATTTATTAAGGTCCCTTCCTCTAAGGTTGCTGTTTGGTGAGCATTTGTGTGGGACAAAAATGTTCTCTTATCTATATCCATTTGGAGAGGTCTTTCCACATACGTCTTCTGTAGATCATATTTCTTCATGTTTCTTCCAAGTTGCTGGCCATCCAGCCAAACTGTTAGTCACTGCTCATAACTCATTCTAGATGTATACTTCTATTCACCTCTACTTCCAGGCAGTATGAAAGCTTGAAGTTCTTCCCATTGGAAAGTTTTTTTTTTTTTTTTTTAACCACTTTCAGGGTCTTTCAGGGCCACACGTGCAGTGCAGCCGTCCGCTTCAGCTACTGTCAGGATAGTGTGGGGAATTGTCTGTGAGTAAAGATCAAATTGTGCTTTCTCATTCTGTTTTCATAGACAACTTCACGTTACAGAAAAAGAGAGGGGGCAGTACGGCAGGAGTACGTGAACCATGAATGTTTGAGCCACTTTTTGTGCAACTTAAAAACATGTGGAGAAAAGCCTGTTACTTCCACTTGATGGAATACTGCTACAGCGAGCTTTAGGAGCAGACAACATCCTGTTCATTAGGAGTGTTTCAGGGCACATCATTATTTAATGACCAGTAGTAAGTGTTTGGGAGAAGGCAATGGCAACCCACTCCAGTACGCTTGCCTGGAAAATCCCATGGGTGGAGGAGCCTGGCTGGTTCATGGGGTCGCAAACAGTTGGACACGACTGAGCGACTTCACTTTCACTTTTCACTTTCATGTATTGGAGAAGGAAATGGCAACCCACTCCAGTGTTCTTGCCTGGAGAATCCCAGGGATGGGGGAGCCTGGTGGGCTGCCGTCTATGGGGTCGCACAAAGTTGGACACGACTGAAGTGACTTAGCAGCAACAGTAAGTGTTTGCACTCAGGCAGGACCCAGTAATGAGTTAGAAGCTATTTCTCAGTTGAGAATAATGTGCTGAGAAAATATAACTTTTCTCCAAAATCCCAAAGAGATATACCTTGTTTTATCTGTGAGGTTCTGCTTTAGGTCCCTTTAGGATCCCCAACTGTCATAGGCACTTCAAGCACTACTGAATATGCTGAGTCATGTGAACCAAGTGGCAAGACAGATTGAATACAAGCTTGGTTCTGTTGTAGAACCTACTTTTGATCTGGACCCCAAATTGACAGCCTGCTGGGTAATTTGGTAAACAGGTTGAAGTAAGATGCCCAAATTGTTTATTTTTTACAACCAAAATTTAGAGATCCACTTCTCAGAGATAGCAGGTATCAGATGCAGAAACACATTCACCATTTGATAAGAGAAATTTTGACAGGCACCAGACCACTGATGCCCAGAAACTTCACATATATAATGTATCTCTGACTTTCTGTGGTGTTTATTCTTCCATTCTCTGGCATGCATATACCTTAATAAGATATTTAGTGTGTATACTACCTTTTGCTCATCAGGTCAAATCAGCATGATATTATTTATATTGTTGGCTTGCTTGATGTCCTGTAGAATAGAGAAGCAAACAAGTTCCTAGTGGACTAAACTATAGAAAATGGCTGGAGGGTTGGTAGAGCCCTAAGGAGAGATACTAAAGTTTACTACTGTTTCTGGTGACTTTAACAAGTCCAGAGAAAAAGTATTTTTGAGATCAATAGCTCAGACTGGAGAAAAGGGGCAGTATTGATTTGCTTCAACAAAGCAAACACATCTGGAAATACAGCTGCAGTTGTAGTTACCACCTAATTTTATAATAGTGTACTCTCATTCCTCAAGATCCATGTGCCTTATCTATAGGCCAAATAGATGAATTGAAAGGGGATGTACTAGAATCCTTTAAACTTCTAGTGGGGATAAAAACCTTGGCAATCTCTCCAGGATGTGCCATTATGTTTGTTTCACTACTTCAGTGGGAGTGTAAGTTCTAAATATCTCCGTTTGACATTTCCTATTTAATCATCCTCAATACACAGGAAGCCTAATTGTTGTAGGTCAGGGATCCAATTTGGGGATTCTCCCAGTTGCTAGGTATGTCTTGACCAATTGTGCTTTCTAGAGTTGAGGAAATAAACACTGGGTAATTGGGTACATATTGGACCAACTGTAAGACTGATTTGAAACAAAATGTCAATGATGATTAGATCTCATTCCTCTTCCTTAAACCTTATCTAGCCTGGTGGATCATAGTAGCAGTTTAGCTTCCAAGGGAATAGCCGTTATCCAATAAACACCAAAAAAATTATTATTTATCTTTTCCCAGGGTATGGTCACCTAGTAAATTGGCTCAGGTCCTCTTGGATTAAGCTAGGAGAAAGATTTATAGTTTAAATTATTAGAAGTACAGTAGAGTCACTACTCAAGGGGATCATCCTAAGTTTCCATAACAGGTTCAAGACTAGACATTTGTTGAACAGCCATGAGTGTCCATTATGGTGATTAAAGAAATAGTTTCATCAGAGTTAGTGCTTTCCCACTTAATACAAATAAAGTATGACTTTACCATATTTCCCACCTATTTCAGTCCTAAAAATATGATTGAGTAGTCAATGCCAAAATCTCCGCAGGACAAATCTATCTGTTGCTTCAGCTCAATGTTTTTTTTTTTTTTTTTTAATAATATTCATACTCATCCATGGGTGCCTGAAAAATATGTGTGCTCTGTGTTGTTTAGTGGAGTGTTCTATATGTGTCAATCAGATACTGCTGGTTGGTTGTATTATCTAGTTCTTCTTTATTCTTCCTTTATTATTATTCTGATAATTACATGAATTGCTGAGAGTGGGGTGTTAAAATTGCCAACCATCATTGGATTTTTTTCCTCTCACTGTTTTAGCGAAACATACACACACCATACATATAATTTTACCTCCATGTAGAAAATATTACTATTAGTAAATTAAATAATCGGGAATAATATAATTTGGTGACTGATGAAATGCTGAGTTTTTGTCATTTTCAGGTTTTCAAAACCAAAGCAGATACTTTGGTTCATATATCATATATTATAATTTTATTCTTTGATTTGAAAATTTGTTTTCTAACATACTCAATACTTTCAAAAATATAAGGATAAATTAAGTCTTATAATTTTTAATCCTTGTAGTCTTTATTGATAAATGTAGAAACCTATGATTATTTCCATGGGTGGAACACACTGGGAGTCTTATTACAGTAAGATTACTTTGACTTAAAAATGGTATGTCTTAACATCTTGTCAGAAAGCAATTATGAATTCACAGTTTAAACCATTTTACCCTTCTTGTTGAATATACATAGCAGTGATAGATTTAAAATACATTTATTTAGAAATTAAAAATACATAGCCTTGCTCAAAGACAAGATAAGTATCTCAAGAGATAAGAAATAGAGCAGGATCTGACAATAAATAGAGGGCTGGACTAATGTCCCAGCATTACGTTCTGTTCATGGGTAGTGGAAGAGAAAAAAAAAAGATAAATGAGACTTAGGAAATGTGGCTTATATTCTCTGCTAAGTAAAACAGGCTGAGAAAGGCTGCCATGCTTTCCTAGAGTTGTACCTAGGTTGAGCTGATAGAAAAGAGAAAATAATCATGGAACTAGGATCTGGATCATGCTCTGTTATGGCCTGTGACATAACTCCAATACTAATGTGAAACAGGATCCTTGAGGTGCCAGTATAATGCATGAGTCTTGTCTGGAGATCCTAGAATGCAGTGTAGGCAAGCACAAAACTGCTAGACAGGGAAAAATGAGAATAAAAAAGAAAGAAAAATGAACTACCACTAAATCTAAGCATACAAATTAGAATCCTAATGCACATGAGGAAATCTACTTCCAAGACAGATAGCCATTTCAAGAAACAATAGAGATATGAGTATATATCTATGAAATTCAAGTAATAGGAAGATTTATAGATGACTATATATTTAGATAAAGATTTGTAGATGACTTTATAGATTTATTAAAGGCCCCAAAGATATAAAAGTAGATTAGTTAAAAAGAAATTAACTCATGAAACAAATTCATATTGATATGTATTTCTGTGGAACAGTTGGATATGGTAAAAACCAATAAAAATATTTGGAAGAAAAAGTATTGAGAAGATAATTCACTGGAAAATTGTACTAAAAATTCATCTGGAACCTAGCACTGAGAGAAAGAGATGAAAAAACTAAATGGTTATTTAAAATGCTGATAGGAAATAGATTGAGAGGCTCTAACATATGTCCTGTGGGAGTTCTAGTAGAGAATTATGCAATAATAACTAAAATATTTTCAGTTGTGCAGTAATTGGGAAAAAGGTAAAATAAGTAAAAAATATGTCAATAAATATTATTAGCAACTATATGTCTACTTTTTTAAAAAAATAAAAGAATTGTGGGACATTAGGTCTAGGCAACAACTATGTAGAAATTATTGGTGGAGGAATGGATATTTGTAGGAATCTCCAACCCATGCAGTTTGCATACTTGCACTGTGCCCTTTACACCTTCCTCAGAGTCAACTCTGTAAGGACTTGTTTTTAAAGTTTCCACTTGAGGGCGCTGACTACTGTGGGAAGTGAAATACCACAGACATCCAGTTACACAAGGAGCCTTTTTCCAGAACTTGACTTGACTTGTACCATGTTTCCAGTGTGTTCCAGTGACAGCTGTCCTTATTGATCACTACCCCAGGCAGATGCCGTCTTTACCTATGCTGAGTACTTTACATTAGACATTTCATTACATTGCATTAATCTTCTCAATTATCTTGAGAAGAATACTTATTCCAATTTTATAAGTGAGCAAACAACCTGAAAAAGCTTAAGTAATACTCCCAAGTTATGCTACCTAGTGTGTGGTATAAAACTCAAACTTCAGCCTAGATTAGTGTAACCACAAAACTAATTTACATTCTTCCATGTTTTCTGCCTTTCTAAGGTATATATGTTATATATACATATGGCTAAGTCACTTCAGTCGTGTCAGACTCTGTGCGACCCCATAGATGGCAGCCCGCCAGGCTCCGCCATCACTGGGATTCTCCAGGCAAGAACACTGGAATGGGTTGCCACTTCCTTCTCCAATGCATGAAAGTGAAAAGTGAAAGTGAAGTTGCTCAGTTGTGTCCGACTCTTTGCGACCCCATGGACTACAGCCTACCAGGCTCCTCCGTCCATGGGATTTTCCAGGCAAGAGTACTGGAGTGGGATGCCATTGCTTTCTCATCTATCTATCTATCTATCTATCTATCTATCTATATATATGAGTGTATGCAAGTATATGTGTATATGTACAGAATATAAATGTAATTTTACAGTTAATTGGAAAATATGTTATATTTAGATCATATTTTAAAAATTACATTTAGAGCATATTTTAAAACAGATTCCAAATTAAATATCTTGATGAAGAAAATACACAGATATAATTGTTTGCCTGTAGAGGAAGTTCTGTTTTCTTACAATGATGTAATAAATGTGCTAAAGCAGAGACAGCATGCCCAACTGTTTTATCAGATTGGCAAGTCAGAATAAAATACCAAATTACTGTCTAGAAACAAAGCACATTTTTGTTGTAGCCAAGAGCTGTTTTAACTAAATGGAAAGCACCCTGGCCCATTTAATAAATAAGGTTTTTGCCCCCATTTTTTGTAAGATTGAGTTAGGTAAAGATTGTATTACTATTTGTATTTATAAGGGATCAATTCTCTGAGCAGACTAAGCTACTAATTTATATAAAGTTACTCTTTCACAATATAAATAAAAGCAAAAGGGATAGTATGCATTATTATTTCACTTGTATGCAAATATATAAAATTTCCTCTAGGTGGCCCAGTTGATGCCATGGTCCTGGGTATGCATAGAAACACATTTCTTCCCATCTTTTGGTAATTCATCAAGAAGCTGATTCAGCAGGTCTAAGTTGTTCAAGAGAACAAAACTATGATAATAGAGGCTGAACCCCTCCCTTACCCCTATCATTTCTAACAGGACCTCTTCCCTCACCAGGAAGCCAGGTTGGTTTTTTGGAGCCTATGCATTCCCTGCAGTACTGTTTTATTTCCTTTTTCTCTATATAGAGGTTTGTGGAGTCAGATTCCTTCTCTGGAACTTTTCCATGTTGTGTGCAGTGTAACTGTGCCTGACCTAAGGACAGCTTACCTGTGTGATACAAGCAAGAATTTGAGAGTTTGTGTGTACTCAGCTACTCCTCTAGTTTAAATTAAAAAAAAAAAAAGTACTGAACAGTGCTAATATTATGTGAAATTGTGCTTCCTTCACCTGATACATTTATCTATAAAATGCCATATGTGAGCAAGTAGGGCAAAGAATACCAAATCAGTGACAATGAGAGTCACAGTAAAAATAAACTTTTCTTCAAAGTCTGGCATGTAACCTTTGCTCAGAACCAAAGGACCAACCAATTCACAACCTGTAGATGTATCTGCATAAATATTCCAATTGAATTGACTGCATTGTTCATGTTTGCTATGAAGGGACACATTTAAGAAACCAGATCATGAAACTAACTTTGATTCAGGCACATCAAAATGTAAGTTTCTTTGAGAATACATCAGCGGAAGTGTTAATATTAGATAATAATATGTTATAAATTTTAACACTGACCTTTAACATTCCAAGATCGGGGATTGCCTGAGGCTTGCTACTGTCTTTGCCTCAAGTTCTAGTTGAACAAGCTTTCATTTGACCCTCCAGAGGCACTACTGATGAAATCACTTTGAGAAATGTCAGATATAGATAAAACATTTTTGCACACATTAGGCCTGACACGCAAACCTGGTGGGCTGATGTCAGAAACATAAAACCATATCCTGGACCTTTTTGAAATGCTTTGCTTGTCCCCTCTGCAAATATAGAGCCATTTAAGATTACCTTTCTGGCTGAGACCAGGACATACTTCAAGGGACATGTAGGGTTGATTGCATTGATCACTGCTGGGGCTCTGATATGGAAACACTGCTTTTCAAAATCTGGAGACCAAAAGGGAAAATTATGATGTTTAATTCCCATAGAGTTGTATAGTTCTATGAAAATTGCAAGCAGAGGGTGTAACAAAAGATAAATATACAAAAAATTGCTTGGAATGTAAAGGCTTTTTGGCAATGACAACCATTTTAGCTCAATGAAATATATAGCTCTCTTTTCTTAGTCTCCATTATTAGTTTCTTTGGTACACTTACACAGTTTCTATATACAAATGTAAGAAAATAGATACGAAATTTTATTCTCATCCCCATCATTCTTTTATATGATCCAAAAAGTAACCTCTCACTTCTTTCAATTAACAGTGTATACTGGAGATTTTTTGTATCAAACCCAAAAAGACTGCTTTTCACCCTGCCACTTTAAGAGACTTTTTACCCTGCCACTTTAAAAACGAACTGCATAGTATTCCAGTCTATGATTCCCATTCAAGGCCATCTGTGTGTTGATAATTTTATGTGATTGCAAACAGTGTTTCATTGGATGATTGAATATTTGTTGTTTTGTTTGTGTACAATATAGAGGATATCCTATAGAGGATAAATTACATAAATTGAATTTAGATTTATAATTTTGAAAGATCTTGCCAAATTGCTCTCAATAGGTTAAACTAATTTGTGGTCTTAGCGGCAATTTATGAATATCATTAATACAGTGTGTCAAAAATATTTTGGTCTTTAATAGATTAAAAATGTTTGGGTTTTTTGGATAAAAAGCATGTTGATATAGTTTTAATCTGCATTTCTTTTATAATAAAGTTAAACATCTCTTAAAATGCTTAAAAATCATTCATATTTCCTTATTTCTTTTTCTGTGATCCATCTGTACATTTGGTATATTCATGTTTCTATTGGGTTGCTATTCTTTTTCTTAAAAACTTAATTAGGAACTCTTTCCATATTAGGGAGGTTAGAATTTTATTTTGGGGATTTATGTTTTCTTCTGTCTTTTGACTCAGGCTGTTTTTTTTGTTGTTGTTCTGCAGAGTGTTTATTTTTAATTATGGTTTTTACGTAATATAATACATTGATCTTTTCTTCAATGGCTTCTGAGCTTTGAGTTACAGTTAGAAGGGCTTTACCTATAATGCCTGCCCTTTAAATAATAAAATAATTGTACCAAATTTTATTTTAGTGGTTTTATATTTTAATTTTAATTATTAGTAAGTACACTATTAATGATATAAGCTAAAATATATAAATAAAATAAAAGGTTGATGAGAATACAAGTAAATTAAAATTAATATGTATTTATTAATAGCAAATATTAATAAACACCAAAAAATGTGGTGAATCATGTTCTGGCTTGTAGATGTGTCTGCTTGGATGAAATTAGCATAACTTTTGACTCATATTTCATTGGCATAAGCAAATTATTATTGATATTATAACTTAAAAACAGGAGAATATGTAATATAATCCTGAATTTAACCTGGAAACATGAGAACTTTGACCTGGAAACATGAGACCTGGAATAGCTGTGCATAGTTTGTGATTACTACATGAAGGTATTTGACACTTTGATTAATGATTTTCAAGCTCCCTATATAGGTTATTAAGGAGGTCTTGACTAAGGACTAAATTATGCTAGAGAAATGTGGTCCAAATACTTTTATAACATTTTTACTTGGATTATATTTTTGTATCTCTGAACAAAATATGTTTAATATGGAGAAATTCTGAATATCTAAATTACTTGTCTAATGGGGACAATTAAAGTTATAACAATGAAAATGGTAACTTAGAGAAAATGTCAATTGTTATTATTTACTGAGCATTTAATATGTGCCAATAATTTTATCCTACCAATAACTTAATGATGGATAAATTATTGTAGTTACTACATTCTTATACTATATTATTATTATAGGCATATTCATTTTATGTTGAGACACCTTTCCTGACTGTTCAGCTAGCAGAAAAATGGAAGTATGATTTGTACCCAGGAAGTATAACTCCAGCACCCATTGTGCTAGAGATGATGTTGTCACCATGATTGAAAAAGTTTCCATCATTGCATTCAAAGTGTATATTATTCCAAAATAAGGATTACAAAGATATAAAGAAGAAATTATGTGGGAATTAAGGACCTTAATATTTACTAAAGAGGCTGTCTTTTTCCACATTGTATATTCTTGTCTCCATTGTTGTAGATTGATTAGCTGTATAACCATGAGTTTATTTCTTGACTCTCTATTCTGTTCCATTTATCTATGTGTCTTTTTTTGGTACCCGAACTCTATTGCTTGATAACTACAGCTTTATTCACCCATCTCCTTATGCTTTGTTCTATGTATCTGTAGTTGTGGTAAATCTGTTTTGCTAACGTTCAGGTCACTCTCATAGATAGCTGCTCTGTGAATAGTTCTAATTTTGATATCCCTGTTAGAGGAGGTGAACATGAGGTCTTCCTACTCTGCTGTATTGGCCACACTTTCTTCAATATTTTTTCTTCTCATTACTTTTTCTCTTCTCCAGGTATTCTCACTATATGTACCTTGATGCTCAATGTTTCACATTTCTCTGTCTCCATTTATCTTTTTTTTCTCACTATTTAGGCTTGCATAATGCCTATTAATCTATTTTCAAGTTTTTAAATTCTTTCTTTTTGCCATCATAAGTCTGTTGTTGAGTAGCTCTAGTGAATTTTTAATATTTTAGTTATTGTACTTTTAACTCTTTTATTTCCTTTGAGTAATTTCATTTTTTATAATTTCAATATCTATATTGGTTTTCTTTATTTGATGCAACATTGTCATCATATCTTCTTTTATTTCTTTAATCATGTTTTCTTTTGATTCTATGAGTATAATTCTGTAAGCATATTTAAAATGGATATTTTGGAATCTTTTTCTGTTAAATCTAACATCTCATTAGTCTCATAGGCAATCTGTTGCCTGATTTCTCTCCTCCACCATAGTGCATGGGTCATATTTTCTTGTTTCTTTGCATATCTCCTAATTTGTTTTTGGAATTTTATAATGTATTGTAACAAGTAATAATATATTTTATGTATTACCATTTTTTACTTATAAGTATATATAATTTATATTATATACATATAAAAATCTATAGTAATTATATATTTTATAATAAATTGTAGCAAGTATAGATTTCTTCTTTTCACTTTAAGGGTGTTATTGTTATTTGCTTATTGTTTAGGAATTGGCAGGATTATTTCAGTGATGTCTTTTCCCTCTAGCCTCCCAATTTTAATCTTCTAGTGTTGCTGTTCAGGGAAGAACAGATTTGGTATGACTACAGTTACCCTGTAGTAATGGTCCTGGTAGAACTCTCTCCATTCTTTTTCTGACCACATCTAGCTATTAAACTTGACTGATTTCCAGTTATTTGCTTCATTAAAAAAAATAACCTGGGCACACATTTCTCTATTAACTAATCAAATCAAATTATGTCTCTTTCAATGGATGAAATAGTTTCTGAGGTCAGTGTTTGATACTTGTTTTGACCCAAGCAGGATTCTTCTAAGTTGTCTTATTGCCTAGTTATCTCCTGTGATTAACCAGTTTATGGTCTAGGCTATATCTTCATTAGATACATGAATTTCCTCACTTTCGAATCTCCTTTCATCATAATCTCCATTATTTTCTTTTAAATTAAATTTATTGGGGTAACATTGATTATAACACTATGTAAGTTTCATATATACAATATATTTTGACTTTGTAAACACTGCAGTGTGCTCATCACCAAAAATGTAGTTTTCATCCATCACTATATAATTGACCCCTTTACCCATTTCACCCTCCTTCTACCCTTCTTCCCATATAGTACCCACAGCTTTGATCGCTGTGTCTATGTGTTTGTTTTGTCGTGATTAGGTTATTTATTTATTTATATTCCATATATGAGTGATATATGTTTGGCTTTCTTTATCTGACTTATTTCATTTAGATACCCCCAAAGTTCATCAATGTTGTTGCAAGTGGCAAGACTTTATCTATTTTTATGACTGAGTAGTATTACATTGGGCTTTCCTGTTGGCTCAGTGGTAAAGAGTCCACTTGCCAATGCAGGAGATGTGGATTCAACCCCTGGGTTGAGAAGATTCCCTGCAGAAAGAATACCCACTCCAGTACTCTTGCCTGGAAAATCCCATGGACAGAGGAGCCTGGCAAGCTACAGTCCATGGGGTTGCAAAGAGTTGGATACAGCTGAGCGACTAAACAACACCAACAGTATCATAATACATTATGCACATTTATATATTACATCTTCTTTATTCATCTCTTGTGGATTCTTGGGGTTTTATTCATATCTTGGCCATTGTAAATAATGCTGCAATGAATATGAGTGCACATATCTTCAAATTAATGTCTTTTTATAATCTTTGGATAAATTCCAAGTGGAATGGATAGATCATATGGTAATTCTATTTTTAACTTCTGAGGGATCTTTATACTGTTTTCCATAGTGGCTATACCAATTTACACTACCACCAATTGTGTATGAGATTTCTCCTTTTCCTACATCTTCTCCAACATTTGTTATTTCTTGCTTTTCTGGTAATAGCCATTCTAAAGTATGTAAGCTAATATTCCATTGTGGTTTTGGTTTGTATTTCCCTAATGATTAGTGATCTTGAGCATCTTTTCATGTGCCTGTTTGCCAACTCAATGTCATTTGGAAAAAATATCTATTCAAATGCTCAGCTCATTAAAAAAAATCAGGTTGTTTGCTTTTTTGTTGAATTGTATGAGTTCTTTATGTATTTTGGATATTACCTTTTATTGGATATATAATTTGCAAATATATTCTCCCATTCCAACCTCTGCTATTCTTGAGAACATCCTTTGGTTTAAACCTCTCCATGCTCAGTTGCAAATGAAGCCAGTTCCTATCGGAGAGATTAGGAGCCATCTGTTTTACAGTCTGTTCTTCCCACAGGCAAAATCTCTGAGTCAGAGCCCTGGAGCTCTCAGTGGGGACAGTGACAAGCGTTCCTCTAAGTGACTCCTCTGCTCTTTGAGTTGAGTGCTTAGTGGAGGGAGTGAAGATAGCATAGAAATGAAAATAGAGAATATAGAAAGCAAGTGGTAAACCCTGTGACACTGAATTAGAATTATAAAATATCAGGATAAACATCATAAGCACACACATACACATCCCTACATAAACTGGTTCATTTGTTGGGTTTTCTAGTGTTTTTTTGTTTCAGGAACTTTGGTGAGGCAGACTATCTCCCATGTAACTATAATAGTTGTGCTAATAGTATGTGGCTGCTAATAGTAAGTACTTGATGTATTTTGCATTATACCAGAGATGAATCCTCATTCCCTCAATAAATAAACTGATGTTTCTTTGCCATAATGCTCTTTTGTACGCATATTCTGCTATTTGTATAGAAAACTGGATAAAAACATGAAATTAACACTTTTTAGAGAGAGTTAAAACTGTATTTTTCAAAGATTAAATGAGTATAATTTCAAAGTTAAATATATTTAATCTTGGAGAAGTTGTAAGATTTTCATAGATATGAAATTCACTTTTTGTGTAGGACTGATGATATGCATGAATCTCAGTTTGACATATGTTTTCCACTACACACTAATGAACAAATCACACTATATGTGGCAGGAAGCAGTAAAAAATAGAAAGTAAATGACATTAAAATGAATTTTTTAATCTATGGTGGGTATGGATTTGCATTATTGAACTTGTGTGAGAAATGAGTTACCACTTCCTTCTTTTTGAGAAGTTTTCAAATTCCTGAGAAGGAAGGAGGAAGGAGAGATACATAGAAAAAGAGAGAATCAAACCAAGCAAAAATTTTTTGTATACATTTTTGAGGTAATAAAGGGAACTTAATTGAATTACCTTGATTTTTTAATAATACAGTTTATGTAAAACAGGTGTTTCAAAAATTATATATGATGCATAATGAATATCATTCATATTCTTCTATTTTAAATAAATAATCCACATAATGTGCTAATCATATGAAAAATATGTGTATTAAAATTTGCCCTTGGGGAGTTTATTAGTGCTCAAATATCTCTACATCAAAAGAAAAATAATGAGTAACAATAATTGCTTTTAATATTTACCATGTTCACTGCTTGGAGGAATTAACATACTTTTAAATCATATTCCATAAATATTTTGGGCTTAGATTAGGAGTAGCAAATTTCTGTCCAAAGGAAGACTCTGGAGGCCTATGAAGTATAAAAGAAGAAAAACAAGGTTGTTCAGTAGAAGTATTTCCATCATTAAACCTTTAAAAATGTCAGTCAAAATCTACTTATTATTTCTGAAGCTGGAAAGATACAGTGTGGCAAATTCCCAGTAGTACATATTTTAAACTTTGCCATTCAGGTGGAACTGTTTGAACACCGCATTTTGTGCTTCACTTCCTTCCTTTTCCTGAGTTCATTTCTTTTTATTTGGTAGTTCTTAGACTGATATTCCCTGCTTTGAATAATTCACCATCTAAATAAAAGTAACAACATTTAAGCATGCCAGACTTAATATGCTTCATTCCAGCGTGGGTCCCACAGGTTGATCTGAAGGAGACTGAAGAATTAATCACCCACGATAAGAGCCTAGAGCTTTTCATAGGCTTAACGCTAAAGTTACTTTCAGAAAAAAATTCTCTTTCCCTTTTGTTTTTGTGTTTAGTTTTCTAAACACTGTCATTCTGTTTCCACTTCAGCTCCAGATCCCCGGGATGTCTTGGCACCAAACACATGTAAAACAAATAAACACCTTCTTGCACACTCTAACAAGTGCAGCAATTAGTCTCCAAGCACAGCTTGCTCTCCACCACGGCAACTCATTTGGTGCTGGTTGTTATTGTAGGAGAGCAACTTGGAATCTGCAACATTTGTTTGATTCTTCCGTTTTCACCTCTGTTGGTATGGTGGCTTCTGTACATCGTTTGCATATAGTGAGGTCTGAGCCCCTATGAAGTGAGCTGCCACCCAGCATACAGCACTTAACTCCAGTATATCACCTTGTAACATTCTCATGGAACGTTCAGCAGTGGGTAGTCTTCAACCATATGGGCTGTATAACTACTTGCTGTGGTGTGAATTACAGATGATTTCAGTCTGGACATTTTTTCTTTCCCTTTTGTTAGATAGTAGTATAAAGTCAAAATAGTATTAATAATCCTTGGTATATATTTATAAACAGCATACACTGCAAGATGAAGATGTTATTTGTAAATACCCAAGATGTTATATTTAGAAGTTTAGTCAGAAAACACTTTTAAAAATGTATTTATTTATTTTCATTTATTTTAGAAGGTATTTTCTCTGAATTGATGTGGAAATTGGAAAGTTGTACATAGAGACCCTATCTATGGCTTTATTTGCTATACTGTCCTACTTTTCCAAATAATTTTATTTCAGAAATGCTGTTCTTTTTTTGTGAGGAAGGGACTAAATCATGTAAAAATATATCTTTTATCTTGAAACACAGTGGAGTAAGTTATGAGGCAAAATGCCTGTTTTCATCAGCAATGTACCATACTTTCTTATGTAAATTACTATTGTTTGGAAGCTGAATCAAACGTTTCCAGGTACAAGAAAAATCGCTGTTGAAATTTGTTTCAGGGTACTAACTTCTGCTTTTTTGGGACATTGTTAGTCAGTTTCCCTAGACCTTTTCAGTAATGCTGCCGTTGCTGTGCTAAGTTGCTTCAGTTATGTCCGACTCTGTGCGACCCCACAGACGGCAGCCCACCAGGGTCCCCCATCCCTGGGATTCTCCAGGCAAGAACACTGGAGTGGGTTGCCATTGCCTTCTCCGTTTCAGTAATGCTAGGTACATATACATGAATAACGGTGATAACCTCTCACTCAGTTCTAGTCCCAGCTCTGACTCAGGGTGTGAGTGGGTAAGCTGAGTAATCTCTTTGAAATCCAGTGCTTCATCAGTTACACAAAATGGTTAAATTAAGTGGTCTTCTAAAGCTCTTTATGATTCTAAAAATCCACGATGTTTAACCATATTGAATAATTCTTACACTTGGAGGATTTGATTTTAAGTGATATCATAATGAACAGTATGAAAGGCAAAATGATAGGATACTGAAAGGGGAACTCCCCAGCTCGGTAGGTGCCTAATATGCTACTGGAGATGAGTGGAGAAATAACTCCAGAAAGAATGAAGGGATGGAGCCAAAGTAAAAACAATACCCATTTGTGGATGCAACTGGTGGTAAAAACAAGGTCTGATGCTATAAAGAGCAATATTGCATAGGAACCTGGAATGTCAGGTCCATGAATCAAGGCAAACTGGAAGTGGTCAAACAGGAGATGGCAAGAGTGAACGTCGACATTCTAGGAATCAGCGAACTAAAATGGACTGGAATGGGTGAATTTAACTCAGATGACCATTATATCTACTACTGTGTGCAGGAATCCCTTAGAAGAAATGGAGTAGCCATCATGGTCAACAAACAAGTCTGAAATGCAGTACTTGGATGCAAGCTCAAAAATGACAGAATGATCTTTGTTCGTTTCCAAGGCAAACCATTCAATATCACATTAATCCAAGCCTAGCCCCAACCAGTAATGCTGAAGAAGCTGAAGTTGAATGGTTCTATAAAGACCTACAGAACTTTTAGAACTAACACCCAAAAAAGATGTGCTTTTCATTATAGGGGACTGGAATGCAAAAGTATTAAGTCAAGAAACACCTGGAGTAACAGGCAAATTTGGTCTTGGAATGTGGAATGAACCAGGGCAAAGGCTACTAGAGTTTTGCCAAGAGAATGCACTGGTCATAACAACACAAGAGAAGACTCTACACATGGACATCACCAGATGGTCAACACTGAAATCAGATTGATTATATTCTTTGCAGCCGAAGATGGAGAAGCTCTATATGGTCAGCTAAAAAAGACCGGGAGCTGACTGTGGCTTGGATCATGAACTCCTTATTGCCAAATTCAGACGTAAATTGAAGAAAGTGGGGAAAACCACTAGACCATTCAGGTATGACCTAAGTCAAATCCCTTATGATTGTACAGTGGAAGTGAGAAATAGATTTAAAGGACTAGATCTGATAGACAGAGTGCCTGATGAGCTATGGATGGAGGTTCGTGACATTGTATAGCAGAACAGGTATCCAGACCATCCTCATGGAAAAGAAAGGCAAAAAAGCAAAATGGTTGTCTGGGGAGGCCTTAAAAAGAGCTGGGAAAAGAAGAGAAGTGAAAAGCAAAGGAGAAAAGGAAAGATAAGCATCTGAATACAGAGTTCCAAAGAATAGCAAGGAAAGATAAGAAAGCCTTCCTCAGTGATCAGTGCAAAGAAATAGAGGAAAACAACAGAACGGGAAAGACTAGAGATCTTTTCAAGCAAATTAGAGATACCAAGGGAACATTTCATGCAAAGATGGGCTCGATAAAGGACAAAAATGGTATGGACCTAACAGAAGCAGAAGATATTAAGAAGAGGTGGCAAGAATACACAGAAGAACTGTACAAAAAAGATCTTCACAACCCAGATAATCATTATGGTGTGATCACTCACTTAGAGCCAGACATCCTGGAATGTGAAGTCAAGTGGGCCTTAGGAAGCATCACTATGAACAAAGCTTGTGGAGGTGATGGAATTCCAGTTGAGCTATATCAAATCCTGAAAGATGATGCTGTGAAAGTGCTACACTCAATATGCCAGCAAATTTGGAAAACTTGGCGGTGGCTACAGGACTGGAAAAGATCAGTTTTCATTCTAGTCCCAAAGAAAGGCAATGCCAAAGAATGCTCAAACTACCGCACAATTGCACTCATTTCACACGCTAGTAAAGTAATGCTCAAAATTCACCAAGCCAGGCTTCAGCAATACATGAACCGTGAACTTCCTGATGTTCAAGGTCGTTTTAGAAAAGGCAGAAGAACCAGAGATCAGATTGCCAACATCCACTGGGTCATGGAAAAAGCAAGAGAGTTCCAGAAACACATCTATTTCTGCTTATTGACTATGCCAAAGCCTTTGACTGTGTGGATCACAATAAACTGTGGAAAATTCTGAAAGAAATAGGAATACCAGACCACCTGACCTGCCTTCTGAGAAATATGTATGGAGGTCAAGAAGCAACAGTTAGAACTGGACATGGAACAACAGACTGGTTCCAAATAGGAAAAGGAGTACGTCAAGGCTGTATATTGTCACCCTGCTGATTTAACTTATATGCAGAGTACATCATGAGAAACGCTGGGCTGGAAGAAGCACAAGCTGGAATCAAGATTGCTGGGAGAAATATCAATAACTTCAGATATGCAGATGACACCACCCTTATGGCAGAAAGTGAAGAGGAACTAAAAAGCCTATTGATAAAAGTGAAAGAGGAGAGTAGAAAAGTTGGCTTAAAGCTCAACATTCAGAAAACAAAAATCATGGCATCTGGTCCCATCACTTCATGGCAAATAGATGGGGAAACAGTGGAAACAGTGGCAGACTTTATTTTTTGGGGGTCCAAAATCACTGCAGATGGTGATTGCAGCCATGAAATTAAAAGACGCTTACTCCTTGGAAGGCTAGTTATGACCAACCTAGATAGTATATTGAAAAGCAGAGACATTACTTTGCCAACAAACATCCATCTAGTCAAGGCTATAGTTTTTCCAGTAGTCATGTATGGATGTGAGAGTTGGACTGTGAAGAAAGCTGAGCCTCAAAGAATTGATGCTTTTGAACTGTGGCATTGGAGAAGACTCTTGAGAGTCCCTTGGACTGCAAGGAGATCCAACCAGTCCATCCTAAAGGAGATCAGTCCTGGGTGTTTATTGGAAGGACTGATGCTGAAGCTGAAACTCCAATACTTTGGCCACCTGATGCAAAGAGTTGACTCATTTGAAAAGACCCTGATGCTGGGAGAGATTGTGGGCAGGAGGAGAAGGGGATGACAGAGGATGAGATGGCTGGATGGCATCACCAACTTGATGGACATAGTTTGAGTGAACTCTGGGAGTTAGTGATGGACAGGGAGGCCTGGCGTGCTGTAATTCATGTCGTTGCAAAGAATCGGACACGACTGAGCAACTGATCTGAACTGAACTTATACCATAAAAAACGTAAGGAATTCTGCTTGTTTTTTATGTGTAAATTAGGAAGAATTTTAACTATTCACACTTTTAAGAAACATTTATTACAACCCCAGTATGTCCTAGGCATTGTGCTAGAAGCTAAACAGAGTGAGTGCACTGAACAAGATACTCTCCCACCCTCAGAGAAATTATGATCTAGTGTATAAGATAGACAAGCAAATAATCTGAAAAGTGACCATACAGTGTGGTAAGGGGCAAGAAAAGAGTAAAGCCTTCAGACAGAAGAGTGGGGACAAAAGGGAGATACTTTGGATAAAATAATCATGGATCACTTCGCTAATTCTGGTCTCTTTAGAAATTTTGATTACTACAAAAACCACATAGACTATTCTTGTTTGTATAGTACCATTCTTTTGAAAGAAGTGGTGTAGAAGGAATATGAGGTATGATTTCAGAAAAGGTGAATGGAAACATGTCTTTGTCTTATGCTTTTCATGTGTCCTGGATAAATCTTTTAGCCTCTCTGGACTGGTTTCCTTATCTGTTATGGTGCTTATTAGGGACACCTAGTCACCAAACTGCTGGGAGATACAGTAGTTGCAAAAGCCGAAAATTCCTTCTGCCAACTTTTGATGAATGATTGCTTCTTCTTCTTCTTTTTAAAGCATATTAGTGAGAGCAAGATTTAAAAAGCAGTGGACAGTACTTTTCAAATTTGAGCAAAAAGCAACAAAAGTCATCAGCTAGAAATGCACAGTGAAAGGCCTAACAGAAATGCAGAAAAGCAGGCTGGTGCATGAAGACAAGTTTGCTGTGGCCAAGAGATAGCCACAATTTTCTTCCTCCTTTAGTCCCATTTCTACCACCATATCTGCATAGAGCTCCTTTTCCAACAGAGGGAGGGAGGGAAGTTTTGCTATTTTATTCTGTGAGTTATGAATAAGGCTTCCTTACAATTTCTTTTTTGAAATAAGCAAAATTTTAAGTAGAATGTACTGCTGGGGAGTCTTTTTGTATTAGCATTGCAGGGCCTGTAAATACCATTAGTGAACTAGTCATAGGATGAAAAGCCCTCCAAACTGGAATTATAGCCCAAATTCAGAAACAGCTAGTTAGAGTATTTATTTCCCAGTGTGAGAATTTATCATGGATGCCATCTCTTATGTTTCTAATGTCACAAACTTCATCTGTTTTCTCAGTTCCTAACCCAATAAAAGAAGCTTCGTTATTATTCATTACCACATAAAGGAGAAACCCATCTTGTCTACTTCCTTTAAGACATTACTGTCAAAATGCCCAGCCAAGTGTGTAGTGCTGATGGGACTGCATTTGATAACAGTATCAGCAGACCCTTATTGGTTTTGCATGTAGCAAAAGCTAGAGTCTCTGGACAAGCCTTATCCCGTTTAGCTTGTGGTAACTTTAGGATGCCTGCATCTTTAAATATATAAGCCAGGCTTAGGCTTGCAAAGATGCTGATTAAGAATTCCAGCTGTATTTACTTTGGGAAGAACAGAGTGATTTTTGTTACCATGTGATATAAAGTCATATCTCTAAACTTGTGTGAATGTATAATAGAGGAAGTTGTTCCCATAGTTTTCTTTCCATACTGGTGGGTTAAGCATTTATTTTCTAAATATACACTAGAGTTTCAGAATTCTTTGCTGTCAAGCAATGTTCTTTGGCTTGAGGGAGTTAGGTGGGTACCTGTCAAGTGCTATGCAGAAAAGACTGCATAATAAACATCTGATTTTAAAGATAATAGGAAATTTGAAAGCCTTCATCCAACAGTTTAGAGACAGAACAGCACATTTTTGTAGATTGCTGGTGTTTTTCTGATTGTCTTAGGCAAATATTCATTATGGCAATCACTGTCTACACATTTGTACTCAGTTGTACCATTAGTGATATATTTTCCTGTTCATCTGTTCTCCTTATTTCCAATACAATAATGCTCTTTTGGCATTAAGAGGTTAAAAAGTGATTCTAGCAAATGCTTTGAGATATGCAAAAATATGATTTACATTTTCTAAGGCATCTTTGGCAGGTTTTAACATTTTGCTGATTTCCTCAAAATTTATCTGTTACAGATACAAAATTTTAGCTTCATGTTTTATTGTAGAATATCTTTAAAAGACTGATGAGAAGGAAAATGTCAACTACATAAAAGGCATTATGCTAAATTTTTTACATTACTTCTTAATTTGAAATATTTCTGTATCCAAGAATTTATTACTTTTCCAAGATTTGATCACCTTTCTTTTTGGTGACAAAATACTTCCCTTTCTAGAGAAAGGCTAGAATTTTATCATTTCTTAGGATGTGGATGGGAGAAAAGGGGCCTAAAGAGATGTTTGAAATAAAATAAAAATCAGAGTTTTCACCAACACAGTATATTAACATATAAATATAGAATTTAGAAAGATGGTAATGATGACCCTATATGCGAGACAGCAACAGAGACACAGATATAAAGAATAGATTTTGGACTCTCTGGGAGAATGTGAGGGTGGGATGATTTGAGAGAATAGCATTGAAACATGTATATTACCGTATGTGAAACAGATCACCAGTTCAAGTTTGATGCATGAAACAGGGCACTCAAAACCAGTGTGTGGTTGGGGAGGACCCTGAGGGATGGGATGGGGAGGGAGGTGAGAGGGGGTTCAGGATGGGGGACACGTTTACACCCATGGCTGATTCATATCAATGAATGGCAAAAACCACTACAACATTGTAAAGTAATTAGCCTCCAATTAAAATAGAAAAATTTACTTTAGAAATTATTAAAAAAAGGATCAGAGTTTTCTAAATTTTAAGAAATTTTGATAAAATCAAATATATACATACATACATATGTATGTATGAAGTGAAAGTGTTAGGTGCTCAGTCATGTCCTACTCTTTAGGACCCTATGGACTCTAGCCCACCAGGCTCCTCTGTCCATGGGATTCTCCTGGCAAGAGTACTGGAGTGGGTTACCATTCCCTCCTCCAGGGGATCTTCCTGACCCAGGGATCAAGCTGGTGTTTCTTGTCTTCTGCATTGGCAGGTGAGTTCTTTACCACTAGAGCCACCTGGGAATCCCTTCTTGCATTGTAGACAGATTCTTTACTGTCTGAACCACCAGTGAAGCCCATATATGTGTGTATATATGCACACACACACACACACACACACATACATACTGATGTATTTTCTAGCCCTATGTTAAGAACTAGAAGAGAATGTTATCTTGAGATTTGTCTCTTAAATTGATTCTCTCCGGGGCTTTGAAAGCACAGATATGCACCTGAACTCAATTCTTTAATGCTTAGAAAATCTTCATCTGCAAACTATTGGGATTCAACCTTAGTGGTAATTAGAACTGTTTTATTTCTCTTATAACTGGTCTTAAAATAGTCTCAGAAATCAAAATACATATATTCCATCTCTTCTATTTGGGAGAGGGAACATGTATAGATAACTCAAGTGAATTTTTCTATAAAACCTATTCTATTTAACATCTTGGTACTTGTACATTTTATGAAGAAAACATAATAAAAGCCAAAAATTAAACCAATGTTCCAAAAGGATTCATTTCTAAAATAATTTATTATATAACACTTTAATCTACATATATAAGAAAACCACTTTCTCTTCTCTCAAAGATTTTTTTGAGCTCCTGGTATATGTATTGGGTTATGCTAAGAAGTTCTACCATACATGTTTAAATGTCAATACTTCTAATTGACATTATTTGGCCTCAAGTCATATATATTAACTCAAACTTAAGTGTCAAAGGGAATATACCCAAATTTTTGAAGTTATTCCTTGGAATTTAAAAAAGCAGAAGAAATGAAAAATCATTTATATAAAGGGTATTGATTTTGTTGCTAAATGGATGGTCTTGTGAAAGTTGATCATTCTACTGTAATTGGTCATGATAAGGCTACTTACTAAGTGAAATAAATTATGGTCACTTAGAAAAGCATCCTTGTTTTCATAATTAAAACTAGTCAGAACATCATTGGTATAAAGAGGAGCACAGTTTTAGAATGCAGTACGTACTCTAAGGAGAAAAGCTCAAGTATTCTGTTTGACCAGAAACCCGAGTACATTGCACAAGCAATAAGATACTTAGATGAAAATAGTCCTGACATACTCTGATCTTTAGAGGACTGAAAGAGTATATATCTTAAAACCCTTTTATGACACAGAAAATTGTTATTTGCCTAGCTGAAGCAGAGAGGGGTTTGGTGGAAATTTGTACCTCATAGGACATTTTCTTGACCCTCACAATATCTTCTTGTAAATTCAGCATTTTTATCGAAAAGAAAGTTTATGGGAATGTACTGTTCTATGAAATTTGTTATACATGCACACACATATGTTGATATTATGTATGCTGTGAATTAACTGTATGTTAAGTATAAGGTCAGGGCTAAAATTGTCTATGCTAAGCAATACCAAAACAGAGAGCAAGAATACTGCTTAGATTGGGTGAGAAGCTCTCATGGACAAAATGGTTGAACCTCCACCTTGGCTAGGAAGACTTATCAGGAGTGTTAAAGATTAGTCATCAAGAATGAGGAGGACTTTTGAGGGCACAAACATGGAAAGGGCATTACAGTTAATTCTGCATATGAATGATAAAGGATAAATATGAGATAATATTTTACCACTTTATGTATTCAGTGACATATAAACGTCCTTTAAGGTTGCAGTGGGAATTGTTTTTGGTGTATAAAATATCTGGTGAGATTTCACAAGCCCAAATTTAGACATAGAAAATTGAAAATCTTTTAGGCAGAAGCACATATGTATATCTTATTTGTATCTGTTCCCTGAATAACCACCTCAGTCAACTCTTTTTGTTTAAATAAAAGCAGAAATGAATACTACTCAAATTTGTTGAATACCTACTATTGTCCAGGTAGCTTGCTGTGACTTTTTCAGAGGACTCTATGATTTTCCTTGATCTCCAAATGAAGGAATAAAATTTATTCCTATATCAGAGACCTAGATTTAATCAAGGTTGCAGAAGACAGTACAGAAATACTATCAATACATTTTGAAACCTGAACCCTTGTACTCAAAGTGTATGAAGTTATTCTAAGCATTTGTTCTCAGATTCATAAATGGGGAATACAGATATTACAAGAGAAATGTCTTGATAAATCTCTATCTAAATCATCCTTGACACCCTACTAGCATTTCTTTGGCTTCTGTAAACTACTTTTCTTATCTTCCTCTTATCTGCCTGCAATTTGCTTACCTTGAATTTTGACTACTCTAATTTTCAATATCTCTACCAACCCAGTATATTCTCCCAAGATTATTTAATCTTTATGCAAAGTAACAGAAACTATATTATATCTTTAATTATCATTGCATGCATATAATTACATTTTTTGTAGGTATTGGCCATCACTTGTGCTGTTGTTCTTTATTTTACAACCATCTTCAGATTACGTCAACAATATTAAATAAGCTTTATACAATAAGTTTCCAACTGAAAATATCCCCAGTAGAAGTGCTTTCATTTTCAGTTTCTCTACTCTTTTCTCTGGTACATGAAATTTCTTCTCATGGTCCAAGTGAGACTATTCCAAACCAATTTTGTATATTTTATTTTATTTACCTTCTTTATCAAATCTTTTTCTAACTTCTATTATATTTTTCCTATTAATTACATCTTTTTTTGAGGGGGTGGGCTGTGTAGCATGGCAGGCAGGATCTTAATTCCATGACCAGGGATCAAACCTGTGCCCCCTGCAGTGGAAGCACCAAATCTTAACCACTGGATGGTCAGGTAAGTCCCAAATATATCTTTGCATTTAATCATTTAATTTCATTTCCATCTCCATAATTTAGGGCTTCACAATCCATTTCCAAATTATTTTTTGATAAGTACTTTGATGTCTTTCTTTATTCTATTTCTTACATTCAAAATGTCCTCCTTTTTTCTCTAAGAATAGCTATCTATCTATCTATCCATATTCATCTTCTAAAATCAGTTTAATCCTATGAATTCTTCTCTGATGATGCCCAAACACCTAAACCTCTGCTTTCTGCAGCTAAATCCTGAATCTTAGATATGAGATCATTCAGTTTAGTCCTTTATTGAATTTTTTCACATTTTCTTCTCAGATAAATTGTAAACTCCATGATGTCATGAATTGTTTTCTTTTGTATCACTTTGATGAGTAGAAAAGCAATAGAACATTGTGGAAGCTTAATAAAACACTTATGGATTGACAGAAGGACATCTTCAAGAGGACAAAGAAAAGATAAGAAGTGCAACCAGATCTCAAAATATTAGTTCCTACGTTGATTCAGTATGCATAGATTTAAGAACAAGGTAAATATCAATGTTTTATATCTAACAAGTACAAGACCAAGTTAGTTAAATCCTTTAAGTGTCAATTTTCTTATTTGTGAAATACAGATAATCATATCTGCCCTTTGCTGTTGTGAATATTTAATGAGATAATAATATAAACTTACTAACATTTGTGCAGTGCTAATACTGTAAATAAGTATTTTACATAAGTATTTTCATTTGGTCCTTTATGAAAACACTGAAGAACACTGAAGAAGTAAGATCTATTATTATCATCATTCTGGAAACAAGGAAGCCAAGATTTGGAGATTAAGTAACTTGCCTGAGATTATATAACTCATTAACAGTGGAATAACAATTTAGACCCAACATCAACTTCAGAATTTATGCTTTTAATCAGTGAACTTTAGAGTATGTGAGCATTTAACAAAATGCTCAGCTCATATTAAGTATTCAGTAAGTGACAGCAGTTTTGTTAACATAAAGAATGTCTTTGCATAAGATTTGTATGCCTGGTAAAAAAAAATGAGTATATTCTCGTGCCTATTTCTGTTCTTATCATATGCATTCATAAACTATGTACTGCTATTTTAGCAATATTTTCCTGTCTATGTAGGAAACAAAACAATTAGGAAATTTCTCATTCTCAACTATACGATCAAACAAATATAGCCTTTTCTAACAACTTCATACCGTTAAGAATAAGTATTCGAGGGTACTTCCCTGTAGCCCAGTGGTTGGGACACCGTGCTTCCACTGCAAGGTGTGTGGGTTCGATCCTTGGTTGGGGAATTAAGATCCTTCATGCCATGCCCTCTGCACTGTCAAATAAAATAAAATAAAATAAGATAAAAAAGAAAGAACCACTGTAGGGACATCAGTTTTCTGTTCAAGTATTTTAATGATGATAGCCCTTTAGCATCTGTCTCCACCATTTCCTTCAATTATTCCAGTTGAAAGACTTTTTCTTTTCTTTTTTTTTTCCCCTAAAATAACCTGTAACCAGGTTATGTAACCAGGTTACATAAGGAGGAGGGCTTATGTTTAGAAAAGTTGTTTTAGTTGCTGTGCTACCCTTCTTCTTTCGTGGGTAAATGAAAGAACAGATTAGGATCAAGAAAATGAGGTAGCAAAGTGCAGACATTTGATAGAATTGCCATATTTACCTGATTTGCTGTGTAATTCTCCAATCTGTTTCAATAACAAAATTATTAATAATTCATTAGAACTTTCTCTTCATGAGTAATTAGTCAAGTAGTACTGAAAGAAGTTTCTAAGGGGATGTTCACAGACCAAGAAATCAGGGGTATAAATTATGATTATTTTATTTTACAAAGTGACAGCATTTTCTTCTTCTTTCTGCCACTCAGAGGCCAACAATGGCATCACTGATGATTTACCTGAGCTGTGCTCATCTGTTTACACTTTCACATTCAATAAAAATGTGCAGTTACTATGGCAACTGGAAGTCTATAGGGTCTGTTTCAAAACCTGTACTTGGCAGTTTATGTGCATAAATCCTTAACACACTGATATGAGCTCTAGCTCTGTGTTTTATTAATTTTATTATCTTTGTATCTCAGATGGTGTTTTATAAACTATAATGTCAAGCAGAAATTGGCTAAAGAAACAATGTCTCTTGGGCGTCTAACCTTGGAGCCTTAGAGCAGTCTGGATTATTTGTGTGAAAATGAAGCACAAAGCTTGATATTGATATCTTACATAAGCATTAACACTTATTTTTCAACAAACTGGAGCAAAGCATGGGATCTTTTGCAATTCAGGTTCTTAAGCAGTTCAGTGACTCCTCTCTCACTGATTTTTAAAGGAAAATTAGGAACAGCAGGGTGTATTTTTCTCCTTAATATGTATATATAAAATATAATATAATACTGACCTATAAAGCTTTATGCTAGTTCTATGAAATGATAAGCTATCTAGTACAGGTTAGGTGTATCATTGCTGTCCAGAAGAAAAGTCATTACAGAAAAAGCTCAAATGAACACTTTAGATCAGTAAAACATTAATATATTGCACTTTCTTAATAGACTCCTTTATATTGTAAAGTGTCTTATAATTTTTCAGTGATTTCTCCAACAAATATTTAAACATGTTGAGAAAGTGTGGTCAGTGTGGTGTATTTGAGCATGCACGTCTCTAGTGTGAGATATAACCCACATTTGAAACCTGATTCTTTTGCTTGCTAAGGATATCAACTTTACCTTGTTGAACTTTTGTTACTTTGTCTGAAAAATCCAAGTATGAATATATATTTGCTGAGTGGCCTTTATATTTGCTGTATAGATTAAATGTTTTTTAACTATGGTAAAATATACATAACATAAAATTCACCATTTTAAACATACAGTTCAGTGGCATTAAATACATTCACACTGTTCTGCAGCCATCATCACCATCTATCTTCAGGATTTTTTCATATAAAACTGAAACTGACACATTAAACAACTTATTGCCTCTGACAACTACCATTTTGTTTATATCTCTATGAATTTAACTGTTTAGGTGTCTCATATAAGTGGTGGAGAAGGAAATGACAACCCACTCCAGTATTCTTGCCTGGGAAATCCCATGGACTGGTGGGTTACAGGAACCTGGTGGGTTACAGTCCATGGGGTCACAAAGAGTCAACCTGACTAAGTGACTAAGCATGCATACATGTAAGTAGAATCATATAGTATTTGTCCGGTTGTGCCTGGTTTATTTCATTTAGCATAACGTCTTAAGATCTATCCATGTTGTAACTTGCACCATATTTGCCTTCCTTTAAAACCTGAATGTTATTCTATTGTGTGTGTACACACACACACACACACACACACACACACACACATTTTGTTTATTCATTAATCTATCAGTGGGTACTTGGGTTACTTTCACCTTTTAACTTTTGTGATTAATGCTGCTATGAGTATGGGTGTAGATATAGCTCTTCAACTCTCTAATTTCAATTCTTTTGGGTATATACCCAGAAGTGAAATTGATGGCTCATATGGTAGCTCTATTTTTATTTTTTTGAGGCACTGTTATACTGTTTTCTACAGTGGTTGTACCACTTTACATTGCCATTAGCAGTGCATTAGAATTCCTGTCTTCCACATCCTCATAAACATTTGTTATTTTCATTTTTGTTTTTGTTTTTTCTAATAACCATTCTAATGATATTAACAGGCATCTCATTGTTTTTATTTGCATTTCCTTAATGATTAGTAGTGTTGAGCATTATTTCATGTGGCATTATTTCATGGCAATCTGTGTATCTTTGGAGAGATGTTTATCTTTGGAGAGATGTTTACCTTTGGAGAGATGTTTATCAGATACCTATGGAGAGTGTTATAGACTGAATTGTTTCCCCTACAAAACTCACATATTGAAGCAGTAACAACCAGTACTGAGTGTGGCCATATATGGTGATAAGCTCTGGTAATTAAGTTATTAAGTTAAAGTGGGCCAATTCAATATATTGTCTAAATTAGGCAACATTAATATGTTCACTGGAAAAATATGCCAAAATCTATAGCATTGAAAACATGCTATTATTGCCTACTGATAATTAAAAGTACAAAAGCTTATAAATGAGATTTATTTAGTAGTTTGTACAAATATTTTCTTTTGGGGATACATGTGATTAAATGGTCAAAGAAATTGAAGTTAAATCCTATTTTGCAGAACAGAAACAAAAATAAGACAATGAAATAAGGAGACCAAAATAAATAATAGATAAGCTAAATTTCCAGCTGTATCTTCTAAACCACTAGCTTTGCCCTATGTGAGTAAAGTGGGCATATTTATTTTGAAATTGTTAGTAAAATGTCACTTTAAAAGAGTCCTTTTTTACTTGTGTCTACTTATAAACTATAGAGATTACTATAAAAATTGGATTGGAGGAATGGCATAACAAGTTTTGTTTTGTCATTTGAAATTAGAAATTTAGTAAGGAGTCAGACACGACTGAGCAACTTCACTTTCACTTTTCACTCTCATGCATTGGAGAAGGAAATGGCAACCCACTCCAGTGTTCTTGCCTGGAGAATCCCAGGGACAGAAGAGCCTGGTGGGCTGCCATCTCTGGGGTCACACAGAGTCGGACACGACTGAAGCGACTTAGCAGCAGCAGCAGCAGCAGCAAGGAAACTTTTGAGAAATAGATATGTAACATGAACTATACTTTCAATAAAACTGAAAAAGTTAAAGAAAAAAGGTATACCCACTGGCACCATAGACAATGGAAAATGGAAGAAAAAGTAATAAAATTGATATAGCTCTAGATTCCAGCTCTAAATGGAAGCACATGTTAACCAAAGAACATGCATATGAATGTTCACCACAGTAATATTTTTAATACTCAATAATTGGAAACTACTGAAATATCCTTTAGTAGTATGAGCTGTGTCCAAGAGCTGAGTACCAAAGAATTGATGTTTTTGAACTGTGGTGTTGGAGAAGACTCTTGAGAGTTCCTTGCACTGCAAAGAGATCAAACCATGTTCAATCTAAAGGAGATCAGTCCTGAATATTCATCAGAAGGACTGATGCTGAAGCTGAAGCTCCAATACTCTGGCTACCTGATGCGAAGAACTGACTCATTGGAAAAGACCCTGATGCTGGGAAAGATTGAAGGCAGGAGGAGAAGGGGACAACAGAGGATGAGATGGTTGGATGGCATCACCGACTCAATGGACATGAGTTTGAGCAAGCTCCAGGAGTTGGTGATGGACAGGGAAGCCTGGTGTGCTGCAGTCTGTGGGGTCGCAAAGAGTCAGACATGACTGAGTGACTGAACTGAAATATCCATTAGAAACAGAATGTGTAAACAAATTGTGGTGAAAGTGAAAGTGAAGTCCCTCAGTTGTGTCCGACTCTTTGCGACCCCATGGACTGTAGCCTATCAGGCTTCTCTGTCCATGGGATTTTCCAGGCAAGAGTGCTGGAGTGGATTGCCATTTCCTTCTCCAGGGGATCTTCCCAACCCAGGAATCAAACCCTGGTCTCCCACATTGCAGGCAGATGCTTTATTGTGGTATATTCATATAAATTGAAATACAAATACAAATAAAACAAATACAGTAGAAATACAACAATTTTTTTTTGTTCTATTTAGTATCAGTTGGGACAGATCAGCTGGGTACTGGAGGATTCAAGGTGGTTCATTCATAAGGTGCTTATTTCAGCAAATAG
Organism: Budorcas taxicolor; assembly: GCF_023091745.1. Classification (NCBI taxonomy): domain Eukaryota; kingdom Metazoa; phylum Chordata; class Mammalia; order Artiodactyla; family Bovidae; genus Budorcas; species Budorcas taxicolor. Next base: position 24,859,933 of record NC_068917.1, on the reverse strand, counting down.
CATCATTATGTTGTTGTTTAGTCACTAAATTGTGTCTGATTCTTTTTGTGACCCCATGGACTGTGTAGCCTGCCAGGCTCCTCTGACCATGAGATTTCCCAGGCAAGAATACTAGAGTGGGTTGCCATTTCCTTCTCTAGGAGATCTTCTTGACCCAGGGATCAAACCCACATCTCCTGTATTGGAAGGTAGATTCTTTACCACTGAACTACCAGGGAAGCCCATATTCTACAACATTTTTATATACATGTGCTATAATACTGATGGTAATAGTGACTGAGAGATTACTTTGTGATAGATGCTATACATAAATCATCTCATTGAATTTTTTCTTTTGCTTCAGTTAAACTTATTTTTCATTGAAATATAGTTGATTTACAATATTATATTAATTTCAAGTGTATGACATAGTGCTTCAGTATTTTTACATATTATACTCCATTAAAAGTTATTACAAGATAAAGGTCGTAATTTCCTGTGTTGTGCAATATATCCTTGTTGCCATCTATATTATTCTTAGTAGTTTGTCTCAATCTTGTCCTCTTTGCAGCAATGTGGATAAACCTAGAGAGTATTATGCTTAGTGAAATAAGTCAGAGAAAGACAAATACTTATAGTATCACTTATATGTGGAATCATTGAATCTTAAGATTTAAAACAGGAGCTATTTTTGTTTTCATTTTGCAGGTTAGAGAGGTAAATAATTTTTCCATGATTATATAACTACCTAGGGTAGAGTTGGGATTTGAAAGCAGACACTTTGATACAAGAGAATGTTTTCTTAACTTCTATGCGAACTTGTTTCCTGTTTGTATGTACCAAAGTCTTGAACCAAAGCCAAGCACAGATTAGACTATACTTATTTTATGACAATTTTATATCTTGTAAAAACAGATACTTTCTGTTTCTCTCTTGGACATGAAATGGTTTCAGTTGACAGTGCATTTTAATTCACTTTACTTCATAATCAAATTGAAAGGTATGGAACAAGCAAGATAATTTGAAATGCTAAGAAGTTTGCAGCTGGAATGACCAGGGAGACGGGCATTTTAGGGCTTAGAGAAGTAAGAACATGTTTTTTTTCATCTTTCTTACCTAAATTTAATAGGATGCCATATACTATATACTTTTTGTCAACAGCAACTTCCTTGGTGGTTCAATGGTAAAGAATCCACCTGCCAATGCAGGAGACATGGGTTCGATGGATGCCTGGGTTGAGAAGATCCCCTGGAGAAGGAAATGGCAACCCACTCCAGTATTCTTACCTGGAGAATCCCATGGACAGAGGAACCTAGTAGGCTATAGTCCATGGGGTTTCAAAATAGTTAGACACAGCTTAGAAACTATACAACAACAAAAAAATGTGTAGATAATCAATGTCCTGCCTGCTGTGAGGGATGTAAAGGTCCAAAGTTAATGCTTTAAGCAGATATGAGGTTTAGACAAAAATGATCAGCTTGCAATTTAAGATAGTGTAAATCAAATGATTTGTCTGGGTTATTAGTATTCTGACTTTGCCAATCACTAGTTATGTGATGCTGCATGTTTCTTAATTACTCTAAGATTCAGTTTCCTAAAGTGTAAGATGGGAATATTAACAGCATGTAACTTATATGGCTGATGTAAGAATAAAATAAAATTATGTACATAAAGCTTTTAACTTGGGTTCTTGTAAACAAAGTGTTCAATAAAATTTAAATATTATTATTATTTTAACATGTTCAAATTCTTCAGTGCATGTTTTCTGGGAGGTGACTATGATAGAAAGTTTCATAGACGAGGTGGTGCTTGAAAGATTTGTTGGCATTGGAAGGAGATATTTTAGGCTGAGAGAATGGAAGAGGTGAAAAGTACAGAAGTAGGAGTTAACATGATACAGAATGATAGCTTTGGATTCCCAGAAGAGTTATTATAAGTGGTTCTTTCAGGTCATTTTTGTCTTTGTGAGGGAGCCTAGACTGTCAGCAATGTAATCTTTTGTGTGTTTTTACATTTATAAGGGCATAAATTAATTTAATGACTGGAGAGACTTAACTGTACTATTTATTGTCTCATATTATTGTGGGTCAGGATTTAATGAGGCATTATTGTGTTTTATTGTACGTTGTTAGTTTATTTCAGTGTATCAGTTCAGTTCAGTTCAGCCGCTCAGTCCTATCTGACTCTTTGCGACCCCATGAACTACAGCACACCGGGCTTCCCTGTCCATCACCAAATCCCGGAGCTCACCCAAACCCATGTCTATTGAATCGGTGATGCCATCCAACCATCTCATCCTCTGTCATCCCCTTCTCCTCCTGCCTTCAGTCTTTCCCAGCATCAAGGTCTTTTCAAATGAGTCAGCTCTTTGCATCAGGTGGCCAAAGTATTGGAGTTTCAGCTTCAACATCAGTCCTTCCAATGAACACCCAGGACTGGTCTCCTTTAGGAGGGACTGGTTGGATCTCCTTGCAGTCCAAGGGACTCTCAAGAGTCTTCTCCAATGCCACAGTTCAAAAGCATCAATTCTTCAGCACTCAGCTTTCTTTATAGTCCAACTCTTACATCCATACATTACTATTGGAAAAACCACAGCCTTGACTAGACAGCCCTTTGTTGGCAAAGTAATATCTCTGCTTTTGAATATGCTGTCTAGGTTGGTCATAACTTTCCTTCCAAGGAGTAAGCATCTTTTAATTTCATGGCTGCAATCACCATCTGCAGTGATTTTGGAGCCCCCCAAAATAAAGTCAGCCACTGTTTCCACTGTTTCCCCATCTATTTGCCATGAAGTGATGGGCCCAGATGCCATGATCTTAGTTTTCTGAATGTTGAGCTTTAAGCCAACTTTTTCACTCTCCTCTTTCACTTTCATCCAGAGGCTCTTTAGTTCTTCTTCACTTTCTTCCATAAGGGTGGTATCATCTGCATATCTGAGGTTATTGATATTTCTCCTGGCAAATCTTGATTCAAAAGGTGACAATATACAGCCTTGATGTACTCCTTTTCTTATTTGAAACCAGTCTATTGTTCCATGTCCAGTTCTAACTGTTGCTTCCTGACCTGCATACAGGTTTCTCACAAAGTTATTTAGAAATGTTTGATTTACATATGTTTTTCTATGGTAGGATCACATAATTATTCACATATAACAAATGGATTTCATTAAGTATTTCTACATGTGGTAAATTAGTTGTATGAAAAACGGTTGACTTTCTTTCCATCTGAAAGGCAGTTCAGTCCCTAATCATTGAAACCACTGCTGATGTGAATTGCATGTTTTGTTTTTTCTTAGCTATGTGTAGTTTATGGTTGCATATTGGATGATAGGAGGTCAGTTGTACCAAATGTGTTTACCAGATTGTGTGTAATAAGTCCGTTAACCACATTCTAAATAAAATGGTGAAGCAGCAAGAGAATATTATCTACTTAGAACAGAGACTTCGAATCTAGAAAAAAGTACTTTAAAGTAAGTTATTACTCATGACAGATTTAATAAAGAAATGAATTATCACTTATATTGTACAGATCTTTTATATAAAGTGCATTTGGCTTTAATTTTTGAGCTTTGACCTATGGTGGATTCATTTTAATACACGTTTTAAGTACTGGTTTCTTAAATAAAAGATGAAAGTTAAAGAAAATCCATTTCAATTGTAAGATCATTTTAATTTCAAATTAAAAATTATAGTGAAAAAACATTCTCTTATAGGTGTTGTGTGTGTTATCATAGTATGAAGATCTGGCCGGAAATTGAAGTGCTCTGTTTACTCTAAAATATGCACAGTCTTGTACATCAGATATGATGAACATAGATAAGTATAAAAATTTTTATAAATGCAAAATTCTGTGACTTTGTGAAATTTACTTGGAATGTAAAATTTTACTCAGAAAATATTGGATAAGTTCTAAAGTAGGAACAAAATCTCTCCAGTTGTAAGGTTACAAAATCTAACAGTTTTAAGTGTAGTAAGTTGATTATTTTGTTCTAGGAGGAAAAAAGTTATTTTGATGCCTTGGTTTTCTTTTGCCATCTCATTGCCTTTACCATCTTGAAAATGTTTGGAAGAAACAGACTGTTTAGGAAAGCATTCATTTTGAGCCGTATATGCTGAGTTCCCCAAAGGGGAAAACATTTAATTATTTTGATCAGATCAACAATAATTATTTTATCAGTGACATCTTTTGAAATTTTTGTGGTCATAAACTCATCTTCTCAATATAGTAAGAACATAGTGGAACATTTATTATCTTATTAGGAATTCTGTCTCTGAACATGTGTGTAAATATATGACTACATAAAGTCAGTGCTGGAGAGTGCTACCCAACATTATATTGTTTTTGTTATAATTATTCCTAAACTACTCCTAGACTACTACTGTAGTTATAGAAAAGAACAATAGGCTTAGATTTTTTCACTTTTCTCTTTAACGTATTAAATACCTCCAGGACTTCCCTGGCGATCTAGTGGATAAGGATCCACCTGCCAATGCAGAGAACATGGGTTAGATTCCTTGTCTGGGAAGATCCTATTTGCCTCTAGGAAACTAAGCCCATATGCCTCAGCTGCACTCTAGATCCTTCAAGCTGCATCTACTGAAGCCCATGTGCCCTAGAGCCCATGCTCCACAACAATGGAGCCACTGAAGAGAGAAGACTGCACACTGCAACTAAAGAGTGGTCCTTGTTCACTGCAGCTAGGAAAAGCCCACCTGTAGCAACAAAGAGCCTGTGTACCTCAGGAAGACCCAGTGCAGTCAGAGATAAATAAGCAAACACCTCCAGCACCATATAATTTTAAATAAATAGGTGATTCAATAGTCAGTAGCACTAAAGATATCTGCTCCTAAACTGACTAGTCTGGAGCTATATGAAGTCAACTCCATCTGGAATTCAGTCACACTTTTTCAAATGGTTAATCACCAGATGCTTATGAAAGAGAATGTTGTCAAGGCTGGTAGGTCTGAAATTAGCTGTACAGCTGCATTTTGGCTATAGACAAACTCTATAACAAGATTAGAGTGTATGGAGGCAAAGATAGCTATGACTCTTGTACTCTTTTTTTATACCCCAGTAATAAAAGTGCTATATTAATTTAAAAAAATGTATCTAAGTTTATAAGAAGCAGTATCTATCACTTCCTGAACTCCAAATTAAACTTGAATATAATCAGCATGTACCTAGACCTGAGCAATGGGGCTTCCCTGGTGACTCAGAAGGTAAAGAATCTGCCTGCAATACAGGAGACCCAGGTTTGATCCATGGGCCAGGAAGATCCCCTGGAGAAGGAAATGGCAGCCCCACTCCAATATTCTTGCCTGGAAAATTCCATACAGAGGAGCCTAGTGGGCTACAGTCCAAGAGGTTGCAAAGAGTCAGACAGGACTGAGCGGTTAACACTTTCAGACCTGAGCAATAATTAACACAATGTCTTTGAGATTTTATAGCTGGCATATGCAGATTTCTGAATTTTATTCATATAACTGATACATTTCTTCTGATCAGGATAATAGGTTTTGTTTTTTTAAATTATGTTTTGCTTTGTTTATAATTCATGGGCAAGGTCCTAAACATTTTGAAAGCTAATAGAGGAAGGGGAGATGGTTGAACTGGCCTGCTATAGAATGCTTTTGAATGCCTGGAATTTAAAAGTTAGTATCAGCTGTGATTTTTGATTGAAGACTAGTTACTTGAAGATATCTGAAATTTATGGATCTCTTAAATGATGATTGCTCTATTATCAATAATATCTCTGTTTTGAAATTTTAACATTTCTTTTTGAGTGTCATCAGTAGTCTTAGCCGTATATAGAAACAGGAGCCCAACTATTATTCCATTTTACCCAAGCAGAAAATTGAATTTAGTATCTGGTGTGTGTTACACAGTGACTATTTGGTTAGGGATACTGAGTGCATTTCTTATCCAGTGAGGCATTATGGGAATTAATGCCTTCAGACATTTGCCACTGAATTTTTATATTGAAACACTAAACCAGGTTTTTTTGAGGAATCTTTGTCCAATGTATCCTTGGGGGAAGGGATCATTTGTCTCCTTTTTGGCCAATAATCAAAGTCTATATTTGTTGATTTGGATTGGAAAAATTGTTTTCCCTTTAATGGTAAGCAAATAACCTGTAATAAAATTGAATTGAAACTGTGATTACGTTTGAAACAAACTTTTTCCTATAGAAGTATAATTTAGTGTAAAAAAGTACATATTTTTTTACACATACAACTCAAATATGCAGTCATTCAAAATGACTCTGTCAGAGGCTCTTTTATTTTTTGAAAAATCTCATAAATTGCATATATCAAGGTCATTTTTTTTCTGAGCAGAGTATACTTTAGATAAGCATATAGAATTAAAGATGTGCCAAAGAAAGGCTTAGTAAAGGAGGCACTAGACACATATAGATCTTTTACAGCATTATTTCATCATCCTTTGCTTTGCTTAGATACTGCTATAACTATCCCTCATGATGAATGATTTTGTCATATCTCCTTGTGAAGATTAAGTAGGATTTCTCAGTAAACAAACATGTCCCATGATGCAGTCAGCTTTAACATCCCACAGATCAAGATGCCACAAGACTCAGTTGTGAGAGTGCCAGTTCTAGTTTTTCTTAACCTGTTTTCCCTTCTTTCTCTCTGTGTTACAAGAATACAGAGGCCTACTGTCAAGGTTAACACACTGTGGGAGAAGAATTAGAAAAAGTGAGAAGAAACCCACTATTCCCCTTCTCCAAGGCTTGTCAGATTTGGCTGCAAGAAAGGAAACGATTCTATTCTAAATTAAGTTCAGTGTATTGATTATATGGGACAGGGTGTTCTAATTTCTGAATCTAGACTATACTTTGGATTTAAAGTGGTTGTATAACTGTAGGAAGTCATGGGGCCTAGAGATTTTTAATTTAGGGTCAGGGAAAAAGAGACTTTCTACTGAATAAATTTTAAAGGGGCAGTGGGAGTAAAATGTAAAGATGCATTTTGATTATATCCCATTTGTTATGCTTGATTAATTTGAGTAGAAAGAAATTATCAGAGGAAGGAATAGCATCTCCAAATACATAACTAACAAGCTAAAACATATCCACTTCTGAATGGAAGGGAACCTAGTAGGCTTGTTGATGCTAAGCTACATACAACCAGTAAAGGCTGTGGCTGTTTGTTTTGTTTTATTTATGAAAATCTTTTTATTGAATTTGTTATAATACTGCTTCTATTTTATGCTTTAGTTCTTTGGCCATGAGGCATGTAGGCTCTTAGTTCCTCAATCAGTAATCAAAGCTGCACCCCCTACATTGAAATGTGAAGTCTTAATGACTGCACCACCAGAGAAGTCCTATGGCTGTTTTTCTTTTTCAAAATCTTCCATTTCTTTTAATCAATAATTTAGATGGGAGCAAGATTATATATATATATATATGAAATGACTCTTCAAATTATGAAGTTGATAAAAGATGCAAATTATAATTATTGAGAAATATTTAGTTATGGAATAATTATGTGATGATAGATCCATGAAATGTTAGAATAGCACAGCCCCAGACTCCTTAATTATGAGGCAATATACCAAGAAATATGCAAAATAAGTCCTATAGAATTAAATAAAAACAGTGATTTAGAATGGGTAGATAATCCACAGGCTGAGAGAAAATATTGGTAAAAGACACATCTGATAAAGAACTGTTATCCAAAATATAAAAGAACTCATGCTTCTGCACAACAAAGGAAACTATAAGCAAGGTGAAAAGACAGCCTTCTGAATGGGAGAAAACAATAGCAAATGAAGCAACTGACAAACAACTAATCTCAAAAATATACAAGCAACTTATGCAGCTCAACTCCAGAAAAATAAACGACCTAATCAAAAAATGGGCCAAAGAACTAAATAGGCATTTCTCCAAAGAAGACATACAGATGGCTAACAAACACATGAAAAGATGCTCAACATCACTCACTATCAGAGAAATGCAAATCAAGACCACAATGAGGTACCATTTCACACCAGTCAGAATGGCTGCGATCCAAAAGTCTACAAGCAATAAATGCTGGAGAGGATGTGGAGAAAAGGGAACCCTCTTACACTGTTGGTGGGAATGCAAACTAGTACAGCCACTATGGAAAACAGTGTGGAGATTCCTTAAAAAATTGCAAATAGAGCTGCCTTATGACCCAGCAATCCCGCTACTGGGAAACCAGTATTGAAAGAGACACATGTACCCCAATGTTCATTGCAGCACTGTTTATAATAGCCAGGACATGGAAGAAACCTAGATGTCCATCAGCAGATGAATGGATAAGAAAGCTGAGGTACATATACACAATGGAGTATTACTCAGCCATTAAAAAGAATACATTTGAATCAGTTCTAATGAGATGGATGAAACTGGAGCCGATTGTACAGAGTGAAGTAAGCCAGAAAGAAAAACACCAATTCAGTATACTGACACATATATACGGAATTTAGAAAGATGGTAATGATGACCCTGTATGTGAGACAGCAAAAGAGACACAGATGTATAGAACGGACTTTTGGACTCTGTGGGAGAGGGAGAGTGTGTGATGATTTGGGAGAATGGCATTGAAACATGTATACTATCATGTAAGAAACGAAGTGCCAGTCTATGTTCAATACAGGATACAGGATGCTTGGGGCTGGTGCATGGGGATGATCCAGAGAGATGATATGGGGTGGGAGGTGGGGGGGGGGGGATTCAGGATTGGGAGCTTGTATACACCCGTGGTGGATTCATGTCAATGTATGGCAAAACCAATACAGTATTGTAAAGTAAAATAAAGTAAAAAAAAAAAATGCATTTGTGGAATCAAAAAAAAAAAATTTCTATTTGCTTTTCTCTTTATACCACCACAGCATGTTGAAAATAGTTGCAAATATATCCATCGATAAATACAGTAACATAATTAAAAAAAAAGAAATTAAACAATAACAAAATGAAGAACTCAATTAAAAATGGGCAAAAGACCTATCCAGATACCTCACCAAAGAAGTCATATAGATGTCAAAAAGTATTTAAAAAGATGGCTCCACATTTTATGTCATTAGGTATGTGCAATTTAAGATGAGATAATACCACTGCATAGATGTTAGAATGGCCAAAATCCAAAACACTGACAACACAAATGGCAGCAAGTGTGTGGAGTTACAGGAACTCTCATCTATTGCTGGTGGGAATGCAAAATGGTGCAGTCATTTTGGAAAACAGTTTGTTTCTTATAAAACTAGACACATTCATGCTATATGATCAAGAAATTATGCTTCTTGGTATTTACTCAAATGAATTGAAAACTTAAATCCACACAAAAACAGCACAAGGAGGTTTATAGAAACTTTATTTATAATTGTCAAAACTTTAAAGAACCAAGATATTCTTCAATAGTTGAATGGATAAATAAACTGCAGTACTTCCAAACAATGGATTATTATTCATTTCTATCAGGGCATGGAAAGACATGGAAAAATTTTAAATGTGTATTATTAAGTAGAAGAAGCCAAAAGGACAAGACTGTGTATTGTATGTCTCCTGCTTGGCAGGCAGATTTTTTCTTTTTTTTTTTTTTTTACCACTGAGCCACTAAGGAACCCTGGGCTTCCCAGATGGTGCTAGTGGCAAAGAATCCCCATGCCAATGCAGGAGATGTAAGAGACATAGATTAGATTCCTGGGTTGGAAAGATCCCCTGGAGGAGGGTATAGCAACCCACTCCAGTCTTCTTGCCAGATTTTGAGTCAAACACTACTGAAGTGACTGAACACACACACAACAGGGAAGCCCAATGATGTGTTTATGCAGGTTCATTGATTGTAATGCATACCACTGTGGTATAAGAGGTTGATAACGCGGGAAGTTGTATATGTGTTGGAGTGTGGAGTTTACGGTCACTCTCTGTTCTTTCCATTTACTCTTTGTGAACCTAAGACTACACTGAAACATAAACTTTATTATTAACAGAAAGCATAATCACTGATTATTTATTCAAAACTATTGATTTCATGTCCTTTGTGTGTTTGGCATTCTGTTGCATATGCGGTAAACAAAGATAAGTAAACAGTTTAGTTGGGACACAAACAGTAAAATATGTAAGTCCTGTCCTACAATTTAAATAGAAGCAAAATGCCTCAGCAGTCTCTAATTCAGATAAAGAAAAAAGAGTGAAAAAAAAGAAAGATACTAACTTAGCTTTACTCAAGTTAAGTTTCGCATGAGATGAGAATAGAACTGAGCACTGAAGCAAGATTAGGAGTTTTCCAGTTGGTCTTTCAGGCAAAGGCAATACAAACATAAAAATATGAAGAACTGTGGTAACTATGAAATATGATTGATCAACTGTTCTGAATGTGCTGGACCACTATCATCATTCTAACTACAGTGCTGTAAGGTTATTTTCTTGATGATGAAGCTCTGCATAGATAGTGGGTAAATGAGGATACTGATGATCATGAAAATTAGTATTTTCTTGGTCAGGTGTAGAGGAGGAATTCATATTAAGATGTCCATTAAAATATTGTCAAATTTTTCTTTTAATAAATCTGAAATATGTATTTTTCTAGCTATCTTAATTAGCTTACGTAGTTTATATTTAATTAGACTAGCATGGAACATAATAGAACCTCTGCATTTGCTCAGTAAATGAATGTTTTAGTCAATAGATTGCTTTTGAACAGGGTGTTAGTTTATGATGCTCCTTATATCAACTATTAATCCAATCTAACATTATAATGGAAAGGTTTATTTCCTTGCCAGCTAATGTGATAAACACCAGCAGTTCAGCATCAACACCTTGATTACATACAGTGAAGGCTAATATTAGACAAATTGTGTTCTGTTGACTACCTTCAGTTGAGTGAATTTCAGCAATTGAAATAAACTCTTTAATGAAAAATGGTGTACATGCAATGTGTGATCATTATTATTACTATGTATTTGGATATAGACTTTTCACAAATCATTTGAGATGGCAAGTGTTCTACATTTGAGTTCAGTTTACAGATACTGCTGTACGGTTGATTGTGTGCAAGGCACTTGCTATTACTTTAATTGTTTTTTTATTTTACTGTATGTTATCATTAGGGCATTGATGTTTTTATATTATGCAGTCTCACATGTTTCGGGGACCTGAATGTGGTCATCTTTCTTTTCAGAGTGAGTTTATCACCCTCAAATACCATTCTTCACCACATCCTCTTATGTAATATCTAATTTATATAATATCATAAAGACTATGGTTAGAAGGGAAGGTATTTACTAAATACCTCCATAATGAGGTATTTAGTAAACAGAATACATGATACTTGCTTAAAAAATAAATTATGAACTAAATGATGAAATGAGACATAATATATTAACTCTAGGAATTTGGGTTAAGTTGTTGCTAAGCAGAGTAAAAATAATTAACGAGGGCTCAAGACATATCCAGACAGTGTTTTCAATCCAACTTTACTGAGACAACATCTTTTTTGAAAAAATTATAAAAACATCTTAGATGTTTTAAATCTACCATGAAATTAGTGGTAAACAGGAGAAGCTAACAATATTTCTTATAAAAGAGGCTTGAATATCCTTGATGATTCATAAACACTTAGTGAAGAACAGTCTTAACCCGTTCATGGAAACATCTGTTGAGGAGCCACTCTGCATCTGGCAGGGTGATATGGAGGTGTAGATCATTCATCTGGCCTTGAAGGAACTCACAAAAAGTAAACCAATCATTATAATAACAGTAGCTTACTATATATAAGAATTTTTTAAAAAAAATTTATTTTGGCTACACTGAGGCTTTGTTGCTGCACTCAGGCTTTGTCTAGTTACAGTGAGTAAGGGCTACTCTCTAGTTGAGGTGCCCAGGCTTCTCATTGCAGCGGCTTCTCATCGCAGAGCATCGGCTCTAGGGTGAGTGGGCTTCAGTAGTTATGGCACACAGGCTTAGTTGCCTTGCACCATGTGGACTCTTTCTGGGCCAAGGATTGAACCCGTGATGACTGCATTGGCAGGTGGATTCTTAATATCTGGACCACCAGGGAAATCCTACTGTGCACTTTGAATATGGCAGGATTTGCTTCAGAATTTCACACGTGTCATATCATTTCAGCTGTACAATAACCCCAAACTATAGAAACTATGAGAAACACAAAGGCATGGAGAAGGTGAGGACACTTGCCCAGTATCACACAACTAGTATGAGGCACAGTTAATATTAAATTAGGATCTGTCTGTCCCCAGAACCCATGTGGTTTACCAGTTTGTGGTTTGGCCTTCTACCAGTATGTACAGTTAATCGCTGTGATGGAAGAACTCCTTAGTGGTGAGGCTACCTAGAAGAGAGAGGTCTAGTTCTAGACAGGAGAAGTAGTATGTGAGTATATATTAAGATAGAATTTAAGGGAATTATAAGCAGTTCAGTGTAGCTTAAGTATATAGATCATGAATATTAGAAAAGGAAGGAGGGGAGGTTGACTAAGCCTGAATTATGAAGGGTAGGAGAAATTGGGAAAGAAGATAGGAGAGTAGCATGTTTGGATAGGATTTTAGATATAATGTAAAGTGAGTAAATTGCTAACAGGGGAGTCATGTTCAGAGGCTAGTAGCATAATCCAGTCAACAAGTGGTAAGGGCCTGAGGAAAGGCAGTAGACATGAAAAGGACAAGAAAAAAATTTCCAGGAATAGTTCAGCAGTAGAAGTGACAAACCTTGGTGATGTGTTTGGTTCGGAGTGAAGGGAGGGAGAACTATGGCCTAACTTCCAGGTTTCTGGCTTGCAGGACCAGGTAGAAGCTGGTGCACCTCACTTACACAGTGATCTGGAAACTGATTTGGCACAGGGAGAGGAGAAGAAAGTGCTGGTTACGCTTGTGATTCACTGATCTGAGTGGGCTGATCATGTATATCTGAAACAAAGACTATCCCAGCCACCATCAGCATATGGGTAATAGTTGAAGCCAGGAATTTAGATGAAGTCACCCATGGAAAACTCATAGAACACCAAGCCCTGAAACCCAAGTGTGTGTGTTAGTCACTCAGATGTGTCTGACTCTTTGCGACTCCAGGGACTGTAGCCCACCAGGCTCCTCTGTCCATGGGATTCTGCAGGCAAGAATACTGGAGTGGGTTGCCATTCCCTTCTCCAGGGGATCTTCCCAACGCAGGGATCAAACCCAGGTCTCCCGCATTGCAGGCAGATTCTTTACCATTTGAGTCACCAGGATGGAACCCTGTGTAAAATTAAAATCGATGAGGGGCAGGAAAATGAGGACCCAGGGGAGGAGTGGCCTGAAAGGAAGGAGGAAAACCAAGAGAGAGTAGTACCAGGACAATTTCTTTTAGTTGAGAATAGCAGGCACAAAACAGGTGGCAATTCAGGGGTCCTAATACTAGTTACATGAGCTTAATTCTATATCTAATTTCTTTAAAATTACTTTCCCAAATTATCTTGTACTTATTCATTAAAATACTTCTGATCTCAAATACTATGAGATTCCTCCCACGTCAAATTTTGGATACATGTTAAGGTGAAATTATGCATTCATAGGAGGAAATACCATAAGGCCCAAGTAGAAAATATCTTAACACAGCATTCTGCTTCAGATACCCAGAAGTATTATCCTTCATTGATATGCAGTTATTCTTGCACATTTGTCACCTTTTCTTAAGTTCATACTCTACTACTATGTTAGGTGTAAACAGAAGCAGGAGAGGGAAAAAATCTCTCACACACGAAGATAAAAGAGAATGATGAAATACAAAATGAGGAATAATTTTTTTAAACCTGCAGCACCTGCTACATTTCTTGGATCTTAAAATGGCCTCTGTTGCTTTAGCTACTGCTCTAACCATCTGCTAAGCTGCAGAGAAGTGGTCTGCAGCAGCTGAAAACCACTACAAATGCTGCAAGTCAGGCTTTTTGGCACAGTGAGGAAGCCAGGAATGTATTGGTGCCAAATGCAGGTCCTGTTTCTTTTTCTCTGCTGCCATGAAAAAAATTAACCAAGGCCTTAAGAGCTGCCATCGACATAAACATGATTTAAAGTCTCTTTAGCATTTTCAGAACCACAGAATTAGCAGAAGCCTTGGAGATGTGTAAGAGTGGAATCTCAATAGTTGTTCTCTGGCAAGCCATTTTAAAAGCATATGTTGTGAGCGAACTTTAGTACAGCTGACTATTAGGTGATAGTCCTTTAAACACATAGAATGTGAAGGAAGTGTACTTTCTGTTTTCTTAATAAGATAGCAACTGACATCTGTCTCTCTTAAGTATGGGAACAGATTTCCTGCTCTGTCTTCCGTTTTCATGCTTCTCTGAAGCATGGTGAAGAAAGCCCTTGTAAAAACAGGAGAGCTGTCAGCATGAATCTATAAATGCAATAATCTATGTAATTATTTATTTACATAACATCTCTCTGATTATACAGGGAACTTCTTGAGAGCTGGGACAAGATCTTTTTTTGGTTTAAATCCTAGCACTTCTTACTCATTTGTGAATTTGGGCAAGAAACTTAGCTACTTGGAATCTCAGTATCGTCACATGTCTCACTGCTTCTGTGATGCTGAATGATGCTACAGTTTTCAAAAGAACTTAATTAGATGCCTGACACGTAGTAGATGCTCAATAAATGTTTATTAAATGAGAGATTTATGTGAATGTTGCAAAAGATTGTCTTTGAATTCCAAAAAGTATATAATTATTTTAAAATATTCTATACTGTTACTGGCAAATGGTTCCAATCCATTTATAGTCCTAATAGAAGCTCCTTCTCCTCTTTTAGTGAAAATGAAAAGATTTGCATTACATGTTTGCCTTATAGTTTTATGAATGCTTTCCCTTCATCTATGAATCAAGTCTGTGCCTAAAATGTGAAGGGATATGCTAGACTAGTAACTTTATGTGGTTGGTGAGCGAATTCAGAGGAATCTTACCTTACCAATCCTTAAGAGCTGAATAGTTTAGACATGCTCCCTGTTTTTAGATTCTATTCTGTATTCCTTTTCTTCTGTTTTATCAAAATGTAGTTTTGCTTTAAGATACTTCTTACACCTGCCTGGTTTTTTTTTAAAGCTGACTTTAAAATTAATTCATATTGGTAAAGTGGCTAAAAATGGCTTAAAGCAGTGCTTTTAAAACTGCATTCTGAGACTTTCTAGGGATTTTTCAGGGAAACCTGATAAATAGCTGGAAGAGTCTGGAGCTTCAAATCAATGAGGCTCTTGGTACTTTATCCCCAATACCAGTTTTAATCAGAAAAGTTTTACCCTTTATAAAACAAGGGTATATGTATATTTTTATAGATATACATACATGAAAATATATCTTTACTTGAAAAATAGGTTTCACTGTTTTAAAATAGATTAAGATTTATCTTTAAAAAGATTTAAGATTACTGACTGTCCTATCTCCTCTCAGCTCATATACTTTTGTCATGAGACAATAATTTAACTGGAAGAATTCCTTAATCTTAGAATCCTAGGAAGTAATAGTCACTCTGGATCACCATGTGGTCACTAAATAAATGAAACATTTACTTCACCTCTTTCTGTAACTGAGCTACTAAACTGATGATAAAACATTTGACATGGAGTATTTGTACTTCAATAATTCATTTATCAAAGCACATCATGTATTCTCATGGATAGAAGGACGTATGAATAGAATGTCCTTACAATTAGGTAAACTAAAAATTGACATAATATTAACCAAAAAACCTGATTTATAGATAAACATCCATCTGGAGAGAAATTTCTGTTGATCACCTCCAGGCTGTGTCTATGGTCTTGTCAGATTCACTCATTTTAGAGTTAGTGACTTGGATGAAACTGTAGAGAGAAGTCTCATCAAATTTGTAGATCACAAGGCTGGGAGGGATAAAGAATGTGTTGGATGGCAGAATTGGGATCCCAAAAGATCTTGACAGGCTGAAACATTCTGAGCTGAAAAAATAATAAAATTTAACAGGGGTGAATGTGAGGTCCTGTTCTTGGGTCAGAAACCAGAACTATAGCTGTACTTAGAGAGGATGGAGAAGTTGCAGCTTCTGAGTAGAATGTGTGAAAATGCCTAGAGGTATTAGAGGACAATCATATTTCTGGAAATCAACAACATGATGTAGATGTCCCCAAAGCTAATATAGACTTAGGGGATACATTAATTGAATAAATAGATTGTAGGATTAAGATGGGTATGGGCCCACTTTTCTTAAGAATGCTTAGATTTTTGCAGTGATAATGATTTAAGAGATAATTAGATAAACTTAGACACATTCAAAAGAGACTGAATATAAAGACACTTGAAACTCTTTAATGAAGAAAGTTCAGACCCGGAACTTCAGGGAATAGATTCTGTATGACCTAGGGACAAGAATAGGATGTACCAAAGGCATCATCTAAAAATATTTAAATTATTATTATTTAGAAATTTTGGCATGAACAGGTATGGTGGAGGGAGTCAGACCAATGAGAAGAGGTCTCAGATAGAAAGATAGCATCTCAATGCAAGGAAAAACTTTTTCACAAGGGCTGTACAAAGAAGATGCAGCCTCCAGAAGATAATTTGTTCCTCTCAGTCAAAGTGCTAAATCAGACTGGACTACCATTGACAGAGATGTACAGTCTAGTACATTTGTAAAGATGGATTAATGAATTAACTTTTTTTTGTTACATATTTAATATTTAAGTTTCTGAGGAATAAAGAAGGAATATATTTATATTTCTCACTGTATACATCATCAGTAACTCTTTAAAGACTTTTTCATGATCAAGAATATTGATTTCTCTAAATTATGAGTTAGCTGTTATTATATTAAAAATAAATGTTTCTAAAATTCTGCTGTTAGCATTTTCTGAATATATACATACTTTTTTTTGCAGTGGTTGAATTTATTTAAACATAATATATTCTTATTAATCATTTATGTCCCTGGGCTTAATGCAGATTGCTTCTATTTTAGCTATTCCTTTTCCAAACATCTAATTCATAAATGGAGACACCCGGTGAGCTTGAAATGGCTTTGCTTCTTCTCGCTGTGAAAGGAACTCGCTATGCCTTGCTTTTGCCACAGAGGGGCATTACTGGACTTCTCTTTTGTATCAGTCCTCTCTATAGCAAGAAAATAATCCCCTAGAACTCGTTTTTCGTTACCTTTAAAAGGAAAACAATATATTAATACACCAATAAAACCCCTCAGAGGTAGCTCCCACTTACTAGTTACATGTAATTTTTAAGCTAGAGAAATATTTTCTTGAGTAGATTATTACAGGCAGAATGATTCTTTACATTTTATCAAGACAGAAGCAATTATGTTTTTTATCCATATCAAATTTCCTTTGATATTTAAGGAAATCTATAACTCTTATTTCAATAAAATGCTGGGCCAAATAGGACTTGTGAAACAGAGCAACTCATTAGTGGCAACCACCATGTGAAAGAGAATGCAACTTTCATTAGAGAACAGTCAAACTAGAAATATATTTTGAGACTGTCATCTTTATTCCCCCATCCACCCCCCCAAAACCAAAAAATTACTGGTGTATATGTTCTTGCTGCTTCCTAAACATTCATAATAACGGGTTTCAGAAAGGAGAAAAAAAAAAACAGGCAGAGATAGAGAGAACAAAACACTAATAAGATCCTGTATTTGTATAGTGCTTGAGAACTTGATTCCTTATACAAGGTAATGGAAATGATTATCTATTCCAGTTTAAATCTGAATCTAAATATGATCCTAATTAAGATCATGATCATGAGATTCACACATGTACAATACTTTCAAACTGAGCAAAATTAAAATAGTGCTAAAGAGACAGTCTTCTGATATTTCCCTTTAGAAAAAAAAGCATCAACATAGCTGTGAGAGTTGTTCTCTAGAAGTTCCTTTAAAATAGAATAGCAGTGCAAAGGTCCCCATGCAGTGGCTAAGCCCACAAATCAAATTAAATGGGCAAGTGTCTTCTTCCTACCCAATTTAGTTTGGGTTAATCATGTCTTGGCATTTTCATTTGCCTTCCTCCAGCCACAGGGCAAATGAGCTGTTGATCACATATTCAGTTTCACTTTGGGGTAGCTGGTTAATTTCATTTCATGACCTCAAATTAAGTATTCTACTTCAAAGATATTAAAATATTTTATGCCAATTGCCATAGAAAATTTGTAAGAATGACAATTTCATCTTGAAATTACATTTCACTGCTTTTATTTATCTCTTCTCTTTTCAACCATTTCACCAGTACTTTCCCTTCAACTGTTTGCTATCATTTCCCTTCCAAACACTTCTTCCCACTTGTGATGTTCAACGTAATTATTCAACTTCTCTTGGGAGAAGTAGCAAGAACTTGTCCTGAGGCTGTGCCAGCAATTGTTAGGGCCACAGAGAGGTTTAGTGCTCCTTATAATCTAGTTCTGTATACTATATGGAAGTGTCTATTGGTTTAATCTTAGGCTGATTTGGGAAAGTTTGGAGCATTTATGGCAACCCTGTTGGATTCTAGTTTGATATCATGGAGAACATAGAAAGCTCTTTAATATTTAAGTGGATTCCCAGTCTGTAGGCTGGAAAGTCAGAGCTCTGGCACTCTCCGAGGTTTCAGAAATGACCAAAAGCATTTAAACGGGTTCATTATCTAAAAATGAATAAAAATAGAATTCTTTTCTAAACTCTGATTCCATCTCAGGAATTCTTGGAGTTTATAGCACCTGATTCTGGCACAGATACTTCAGCTTTAAGTCTTGATCTTATTTCTCCTGTGCCTGATTTCCCCAGACTCATGTTGCAGTTGCGTTACACTGCTCCCAGATATAGACTCGAAAAGACCTTGGTTTCCAAGCCTATCTGGATATACATATTTATAGCTTTACTACACCCCACTGCCTTGGAATTAATTCATTTACTTTGAATATGGAAGGCAGTCTGCCAGCCAGGCTTCTGTTTTACTCTTCTCAATTTCTTTCACCACCAACAAACACAGGATAGTGACTCCTCATTTTTGGTATCCATCTCTCCCACTTATCCCAGTAAAGTCTTGGACTTATGATGCAGAATGAGGTTTATATCTTGGTCCCTCTTCCTATCTAGTACCCATCTCTTCTCTGAGCTCAACCTCATCGAAGAATGGAGCCCTACACTGAATAGTGACTGGAGTTGAGACATACCTTCAGTTCTTCTTTCCTTCCTTCTCCTCTTCTTGATAGAATCCACAGTATATCTTCAATGAAAAAACTAACATCTTCCTTTTACAGAATGTCTACAATGTATCAGAAACTTTATACAAGCTATCTCATTAAATTTCCCCCATAATCCTGAGAGTTATTGTAACCTCCACTATACAACTGAAGCTACTGAAAGAAGATCTTACATCTAGTCAGTGACTGAATGGTAATTTAATCTTGGTTCTTTCTCAAAGTCCACATGCTTTGCAGTCTGCAACACTGCTCTGGGCACTAGGGGAGAAGAAGCTGGTAAGTCCGGTTGGATCAGGCAAGTGATCATCGCATGTAATGTAGCCTGAAACATACTGTAATGAAAAGGTAGGTGCAAAGTGCATAAACGGCTTTAGGAGGCAGATGAGGGAGAGGATATTTTTGAGATGCTGTCGTGTTAGTAATTTCAGAGAAGTTATATTCAAGTTGGCCTTTGAACAGACATGTGGAATTCATGAAACAGAAAATGGAGCCAGTATTTAGAGCTGTTTATACACTTTTTCTTTTTTTTTATCCTATTGTCATTCTCATTTTAAAAGATCATATTCCGTTCTAAATAGGAATTTTTTCTCCCCTCCCATTTGTGATCTCTTATTGTTCCTCTTCATTCTATGTCACGGTGTTACGCTAATATCTCAAACCTGAAACTACTTTTAGTTTATAACATCAAGGAAACAGAGAAGTAAAATTATTTTGCACTCCGGTTTTTCTGTTCTTTTGTGAGAATGTTCAGTAGCACTGACAAAAAAGGTAAATTCTTCTAATTAGGTATGTTGGGAAAGACACATGAAGAAGATAAAATTCAGATGACATGTAGTAAGGAATAATAAGACATTACAAATTTAAAGGACTAAAACTACTTGTCTGGAGAGGATGAAAGATTATAATGAAATTTTGGATGGCTAAAAATGAAGCATAGTTGAGGTCAATGAGTTGGAAACAAAAAGAAGGGGTATTGTAATGTCAATTACTAAGGTTTTTTTTTTTTTTTTTAAAGAGAGTAATTTTATTGAACTGATAAAATATAGATAGACTGAAAGTACATACTTGTTGTGGAAGAGTCTTCAAATATATTTCTGAGAATCAACATATTAAGTATGTATATCCCACCTGGAACCTGAAACCAGATTATTTAGCTTCAAATCCTGCTTTCTACCAGATCAGTTAGGCTACCCTGGAAAAATTATCTAATTTCTTTCATTCTACCTTCATGTCTTCTCTAGTGAAAAAGAGTAGTAACAACAGTACGTCTGCTTCTGTTAGGTCAATACCATTTCTGTCCTTTATTGAGCCCATCTTTGCATGAAATGTTCCCTTGGTATCTCTAATTTGCTTGAACAGATCTCTACTCTTTCCCATTCTGTTGTTTTCCTCTATTTCTTTGCATTGATTGCTGAAGAAGGCTTTCTTTTCTCTCCTTGCTATTTTTTGTATTCAGATGCTTCTATCTTTCCTTTTCTCCTTTGCTTTTCACTTCTCTTCTTTCCACAGCTATTTGTAAGGCCTCCCCAGACAGCCATTTTGCTTTTTTGCGTTTCTTGATCCCTGTCTCCTGTACAATGTCACAAACCTCATTCCGTAGTTCATCAGGCAGATCTAGTCCCTTAAATCTATTTCTCACTTCCACTGTATAATCATAAGGGATTTGATTTAGGTCATCTCTGAATGGTCTAGTGGTTTTCCCTACCTTCTTCAATTTCAGTCTGAATTTGGCAATACGGAGTTCATGATCTGAGCCACAGTCAGCTCCTGGTCTTGTTTTTGCTGACTGTATAGAGCTTCTGCATCTTTGGCTGCAAAGAATAGAATCAATCTGATTTCGGTGTTGACCATCTGGTGATGTCCGTGTGCCGAGTCTTCTCTTGTGTTGTTGGAAGAGGGTGTTTGCTATGACCAGTGCATTTTCTTGGCAAAACTCTATTAGTCTTTGCCCTGCTTCATTCCGTATTCCAAGGCCAAATTTGCCTGTTACTCCAGGTGTTTCTTGACTTCCTACTTTTGCATTCCAGTCCCCTATAATGAAAAGGACATCTTTTTTGGGTGTTAGTTCTACAAGGTATTGTAGATCTTCATAGAACCATTCAACTTCAGCTTCTTCAGCATTCCTGGTTGGGGCATAGACTTGGATTACTGTGATATTGAATGGTTTGCCATGGAAACGAACAGAGATCATTCTGTTGTTTTGGAGATTGCATCCAAGTACAGCATTTTGGACTCTTTTGTTGACCATGATGGCTATTCCATTTCTTCTAAGGGATTCCTGCCCACAGTAGTAGATATAATGGTCATCTGAGTAAAATTCGCCCATTCCAGTCCATTTTAGTTCGCTGATTCCTAGAATGTCGACGTTTGCTCTTGCCATCTCCTGTTTGGCCACTTCCAATTTGCCTTGATTCATGGAGCTGACATTCCAGGTTCCTATGCAATATTGCTCTTTACAGCATCGGACCTTGCTTCTATCACCAGTCACATCCACATCTGGCTATTATTTTTGGTTTGGCTCCATCCCTTCATTCTTTCTGGAGTTATTTCTCCACTGATCTCTAGTAGCATATTGGGCACCTACTCACCTGGGGAGTTCCTCTTTCAGTATCCTATCATTTTGCCTTTTCATCCTGTTCATGGGGTTCTCAAGGCAAGAATACTGAAGTGGTTTGCCATCCCCTTCTCCAGTGGACCACATTCTGTCAGACCTCTCCATGACCCACCCATCTTGGGTGGCCCCACAGGGCATGGCTTAGTTTCATTGAGTTAGACAAGGCTGTGGTCCATGTGATTGGATTAACTAGTTTTCTGTGATTATGGGTTCAGTGTGTCTGCCCTCTGATGCCCTCTCAGAACACCTACCATCTTACTTGGGTTTCTCTTACCTTGGGCGTGGGGTATCTCTTCACGGCAGCTCCAGCAAAGTGCAGCCGCTTCCTAACCTTGGATGAGGGGTAGCTCCTCAATGCCGCCCTTCCTGACCTTGAATGTGAAGTAACTCCTCTCGGCCCTCCTGCACCCGTGCAGTCACCGCTCCTTGGACGTTGGGTAGCTCCTCCCAGCCACCGCCCCCAGCCTCGGGCATGGGGTAGCTCCTGTCAGCTGCTGACTCAGCAGTGGCCACAGGACTGGAAAAGGTCAGTTTTCATACCAACCCGAAAGAAAGGCAATGCCACAGAATGCTCAAACTACTGCACAATTGCATTCATCTCAGTTCAGTTCAGTTGCTCAGTAGTGATCGACTCTTTATGACCCCATGAACTGCAGCACACGAGGCCTCCCTGTCCATCACCAACTCCCAGAGTTCACTCAGACTCATGTCCATCGAGTCAGTGATGCCATCCAGCCATCTCATCCTCTATTGTCCCCTTCTCCTCCTGCCCCCAATCCCTCCCAACATCAGAGTCTTTTCCAATGAGTCAAATCTTTGCAGGAGGTGGCCAAAGTACTGGAGTTTCAGCTTTAGCATCATTCCTTCCAAAGAAATCCCAGGGCTGATCTCCTTCAGAATGGACTGGTTGGATCTCCTTGCAGTCCAAGGGACTCTCAAGAGTCTTCTCCAACACCACAGTTCAAAAGCATCAATTCTTCGGCTCTCAGCTTTCTTCACAATCCAACTCTCACATCCATACATGACCACTGGAAAAACCATAGCCTTGACTAGATGGACCTTTGTTGGCAAAGTAATGTCTCTGCTTTTGAATATGCTATCTAGGTTGCTAATAACTTTTCTTCCAAGGAGTAAGCGTCTTTTAATTTCATGGCTGCAGTCACCATCTGCAGTGATTTTGGAGCCCAAAAGAATAAAGTCTGACACTGTTTCCCCATCTATTTCCCATGAAGTGATGGGACCAGATGCCATGATCTTAGTTTCCTGAATGTTGAGCTTTAAACTGACTTTTTCACGTACTCATCTCACATCTAGTAAAGTAATGCTCTAAATTCTCCAAGCCAGGCTTCAGCAATACATGAACCATGAACTTCCAGATGTACAAGCTGGTTTTAGAAAAGGCAGAGGAACCACGGATCAAATTGCCAACATCCGCTGGATCAGGGAAAAAGCAAGAGAGTTCCAGAAAAACATCTATTTCTGCTTTATTGTCTATGCCAAAGCCTTTGACTGTGTGCATCACAATAAACTGTGGAAAATTCTGAAAGAGATGGGAATACCAAACCACCTGACCTGCCTCTTGAGAAATCTGTTTGCAGGTCAGGAAGCAACAGTTAGAACTGGACATGGAACAACAGACTGGTTCCAGATAGGAAAAGGAGTATGTCAAGGCTGTATATTGTCACCTTGCTTATTTAACTTATATGCAGAGTACATTAAGAGAAACACTGGGCTGGAAGAAGCACAAGCAGGAATCAGGATTACTGGGAGAAATATCAATAACCTCAGATATGCAGATGATACCACCCTTATGGCAGAAAGTGAAGAGGAACTAAAAAGCCTCTTGATGAAAATGAAAGAGGAGAGTGAAAAAGTTGGCTTAAAGCTCAACATTCAGAAAACGAAGGTCATGGCCTCTGGTCCCATCACTTCATGGGAAATAGATGGAGAAACAGTGGAAACAGTGTCAGATTTTATTTTTCTGGGCTCCAATATCACTACTGCAGATGGTGACTGCAGCCATGAAATTAAAAGACGCTTACTCCTTGGAAGAAAATTGATGACCAACCTAAATAGCATATTCAAAAGCAGAGACATTACTTTGCCAACAAAAGGTCCGTCTAGTCAAGGCTATGGTTTTTCCAGTAGTCATGTATGGATGTGAGAGTTGGACTGTGAAGAAAGCTGAGCCCCGAAGAATTGATGCTTTTGAACTGTGGTGTTGGAGAAGACTCTTGAGAGTCCCTTGGACTGCAAGGAGATCCAACCAGTCCATTCTGAAGGAGATCAGTCCTGGATGTTCTTTGGAAGGACTGATGCTAAAGCTGAAACTCCTGTACTTTGACCACCTCATGCAAAGATTTGACTCATTGGAAAAGACTCTGATGCTGGGAGGGATTGGGGGCAGGAGGAGAAGGGGACGACAGAGGATGAGATGGCTGGATGGCATCACTGACTCGATGGACATGAGTTTGAGTGAACTCTGGGAGTTGGTGATGGGCAGGGAGGCCTGGCGTCCTGCAATTCATGGGGTCGCAAATAGTCGGTCACAACTGAGCGAATGAACTGAACTGAACTGAACAACAGTACTTACTTATTAGGTTACTGACAAGATTAAATGAGTTAATATATGTAAAGTACTTAGGACAGGGCTTATTGCAGAGTAAATGCTATGTAAATATTTACTCTAATTTTCATTACAGATATAGACACATTAAAGTGTTTAGAGAATAGTATATATGGATTTATTAATTAATTTAGATAGAGCATGGGCATAGGATGGTTTTGTAGGGAATTCAGGTCTCTCACATTGCAGGCAGATTCTTTACTATTTGGACTTCCCTGGTGGCTCAGTCGGTAAAGCGTCTGCCTACAGTGTGAAAGACCTGGGTTGGATCCCTGGGTTGGGAAGATCCCCTGGAGAACGAAATGGCAACCCACTCCAGTACTTTTGCCTGGAAAATCCCATGGACAGAGGAGCCTGGTAGGCTACAGTCCATGGAGTTGCAGAGTCAGACACGACTGAGCAACTTCACTTTCACTTTCTTTATTGTTTGAGACACCAAGGAAGCCCTTGAATGAGAAATGGGATTATATCTTTAGGAATAGCATGGACTCTGACACAGATAACATGGATTTATTTATGGAAGTACTTCATAGAACTTTAAATTCTCAAATGATTAATTAGAAATGTTTTATGGAGGAATGTCATATATTCCATTTGTATATGGTTTAATTTATAATCTCTAGCTACTTGTGATTTGAGATGTACCTCTTCACAAATGTGGTGCCTGTACACTCGTGGAGTACATAGGTGGAGTGAGTGTACTCTGCCTGTAGAGGAGTATAGGTGGCATGTCTTTGGGTATAAGCAAAACAAACTGCTCTCAGGTGGCCTTGTCTGTGGTCACAGTTTACTTGCAAGTGGGAGCAAGTAGCTTGTATAACTACCCATTTTTCACCTAAGCTATTTTGAATGCTTTTTCTAAACAATTTTATGCCCTGAAGTTTAAATGAATTTTTTCTACATTGTGATCTCTTGTACTTTTCTTCAGCTGCTGATTATACTGGGAAAGTTCATCCTTAGCTAATAATACTTTTCTGTGTTGTGGTACTTTCTTCTAAAGAGCTCAAGGCACTGTACACATTTTCCCTCAATTATCTAATTCTATACTTGCACTTATAACTATTCCTCTTATCCTATTCTCTAATTTTCAGATGCTTGTTATTCTCTTCTCAACTGCAATTTCCTTATGAATCCCTTTGCCTTGAAATTTTCCAAGACTGCTTAACAGAGGTGCCATATTTAGCCTCTAAATGTGTCTAATTCTCCTCTACAAGATTGTTCTCTTTTCATTTGGCATCAAGGGATTGACTCAAAATAACTATCCTTTTGTTACAAAGAAAGAGGAGCAGAACCAA
The DNA here is from genome assembly GCF_023091745.1 of Budorcas taxicolor. Classification (NCBI taxonomy): domain Eukaryota; kingdom Metazoa; phylum Chordata; class Mammalia; order Artiodactyla; family Bovidae; genus Budorcas; species Budorcas taxicolor. Next base: position 24,834,235 of record NC_068917.1, on the reverse strand, counting down.
AGAAATTCACTGAAATGGAGGCTTCACAATCAGTTTAAAAAGGAAAGTCATAAAATGTCTGAACACCAGCAGCTTCCAAGAATGGCAGTTCTGCGGCACTCTATTTGCTCTTCGGGAATTCCATTTGGAAGAACTGATTTGATTTATGATGTCACATTGTGTGAGAGGGAAGGTTCAGACTAGGCTTCAAATTTAGATTAGAGTCATAGAGACTAAAGCTATCATAAGGCTTATTTTTAGTATACACTATTATATAGCTTTTGTCTTTAGTACTGTCTGTTATCACTGTGGCATTTATTGTACACTTTGATTCTTACACACCAGTTTTCTCTCTTTTACTAGATTTAAACTTGTGCTTGTTTCTCTAATAGCCTGATATACTTTTAAAAATCTGTCAAATGAATAAATATTAATTATTGAACAGGAAATCTGCTTTTGCTTTCAAGTCAGAACTAATCTCTTTTAACAAAGAGACCTAGAAAAAACACCACCATCATCATAGCTTTTTCCTCTAAGCATGCCTTTTTAAGTTGGTTAAAAGTAAGTTTTTGCTTACCATTCTTCTATCATCAAAAAAGGACTCCTAAAATCACAGAATGAATAATTATTTGGAATGTTTCTCTACTGACATTGATGGTCTAATGTTGTTGCTGATAATAAACATAATGGTTTGTATTAATTGAGACCTTTCTATAGTTTAGATCCTGGATCATAGTAGGAACTCAGTAAAATCCGTTGAAAGAATAAATACACAACAATTTATTAAGTGGTTTGTGGAATATTCTCATTTAAGTTTCAATAAAATTCTGTGAAAAGTACAATTTTTATCCTCAGTTCTCACATTAGGATAATAAAGCTCAGTGAAGTTAAGTATACTGCCTAAGGTCACATAGCTAGTGACAGAGATGACTCCATGAGCTATTGGTGTGACTCTCACCACAGAAATCATAGAATCTGTTTGAATCTTGCATAAAGGCAGAGTGCTCCCTAGCTTCAGTGCTTTCTCAGTCACAGATCAAGGGAAATTAATATGAATCTTACTTCAATCCTATCCTGGCCTTTTGGGAAGCAAACCAGGTGATGTATTGTTCAGTTCCAATGGGAACAAAATCAAATGAGAAGGGAAAAAAACTAGAGAGGAAACTGAAGCTATAGAGTAAAATCAGACTGAAAGCATGCTAAGCAGTGTAATATATCTCTCCATTCCACTTTATCTACAATGAAAATATTAAAGGACTTGTCAGCTAAATCATGAAAATTATTTCTATCATGACTAACCTGTAGAATCTGTCAAATTCTTTTCTTAGATTAGATTATAAGCCACATGCTGTGACCTAAGGCAACTTGAGGGTTTATTTCATTTTCTTTTTGTCTCTGTTTAAATAAATATGCTAGTTCTTCCAAAGAAGTACTTTATTTGTTATTCTGGCCTAGTCTTTTTTAGACTGTCATTCTCCAAAAGGATTTTGGCTTTATAAAGGTGATTTTCTGCTCTTTTGTTTGTTTATTTGCAGTTTCTGGGTATCATTTGATATTGCTTGAATTCTTAAAATAAGTGTTTGACATGTATATATAATCTTAACATCTCATATATTTAATTGACTATTTGTCATTATGTTGCCAGATATAAAATATTCCATTGAACCCTCGATTCTTCTAATTAATTGATACAAATAAATTCATAATCAAAAGAATTTGATGAAAAAGACTTACTGGATGGTCATTTTTTTTCAGTTAACACAAAAGAGAGGCAAAAGTTGGAGCCACAAAGATGCCAAACTAATTTTAGCTGATAAAGTATAGCACAATGATACTATGTATTTCCAATTTATAATCCATGGTAATTGGTTATGGCTATTACTTGTCATTGCATTGCAGATCTTTGATAGTGGCAAGTCTTAGAGGTCATTTATTCCAACTTTTAAATTTTAGAGATGAAGAAATTATAAAAGGCAAATGATAGCAATCACATAGAAAAAACTTGGTATAATAAGTTTGGAATCTGGATCTTTGTATGGCTGATATTCCTTAGAATATTAAATTCTTACATATTACACACATGTTACATTATTAGTAATTTGGTTAAGAAAATAGTGACATGACTTTTTATTTCTCTTTGAAATTCTCCTATGGTAAGAGAGGTCTCTTGATAAATGAGATATCATGTTCGTCTGGCCAACTAGGAAGATATAAGCATAGATAATGCAGCAGAAAGAGTTAGTTTTTGAGTTCCTAGTGTCTGCTACTCTTGTGTTTTGTCCCATAATGAAACCAAAAATAAGCATTGTATAATTGAACAGTCAAACAGCCTTAGGTTTCCAGTGGGTCTGTATTATTCTTGACTATCCAATAAGAAAACAACTAGGTCTTTGAGAAGCTTTCCTATACAAGTATATGAGTGACTCTGGGAAAGCCCACAGTATTTTAAATCTGTGGATATTGTTATAACATTATATCTAATATTATCCCTCACATATTAAGATTGGTATTAAGTTGGTAGAAATGTTGGTAGAAACTTGGGAGATTTCTGCAGTTTTTTGCATAAGTCAAAAAGGAAGACTTCAAATGAATTATCCCTGAAAAATAACTCTTGGAATACAAATGCATTGTTGTTTGAGTAAACCAAATGACCCAAATCAAATCTAAAAGACAAAACAAGAGGAAAAAAGAGGATTAAACTTGGAGCAGACTGTCAAAGGTATAGAATGAATCCAGAATTTGAGTGGGTCAGGGAATTTTCAAAGTCACAGATGTTCTGTGGTTTGGTTGCTTCTCTAGCTGAGTTCTTTGGTTGTAGATTTCCATAAATGATATTTTCATTCTCAAAATACCTTAATTGTACTTATAGCAAAAGCTACTGAGAGGATTACATTCTGGCTCTAACTCTTGGAGTTATACATTCTTTCAAGCAATATGAATTGAGCACCTATTAAGTCTCTTGAACTATGTTAATTATAGGAGTTAACAAAACTGTATAAATGAGGATCCCTGCCTTTAAGGAAATTGTAGTCTACTGAAAGACCCTCACTCAAGTGAATCAACAAGGACAATGGCAGATGATAAATATTGTGTTAAAATGAATATAAATATATATATTCTCTAGGTATGGGCAAATTTTCTTGGAGAAGGCAATTCTGAAAGTGAGTTTTGAAGTATAAGTAGGAGTTAACTAAGTGAAAGAAGTGCAAAACGGTATTGGCAGATGGAATAGAATACATAAAGACAAAGGAATATAAAACACATATGTGAAATTCTAAGTAGTCTCTATGACTGTGTCCATCATTAATTTATTTAACAAATATTTTTTGAATACCTGTCATGTACTAGGTCAATTTTAGGCTTTTAGGAAGGCTGTGTTCAAGACAGATATATTTCCTGCTTAAATTATTGAGTAAAGAGGACCACAATGAACAGATATGATATATTAGATGGTAATAAGTAGGCTGACAAAAAACAAAGCAGAGAAAGGGGGATAGAAAGTACTGAAGCATGGAAGGGGTGGGATGAGTTGCTATGTCATATAAAGTGATAAGGAAGACCTCTTGGATAAAGTGACATTATCCAAGATACATATCTGAAAGATAAAAGGAAGAGAGCAGATATTTGGGAAGAGCTTCTTAGACCCAGGGAAGAACAAGTAAAGTAACTCAGAAACAGAAACATACTCAGTGCATTTGAGCAAGGAAGCTAAGGGGTCTACAGCTGAATGAGGAAAGGGGTGATGAATAAGGTGCTGATTGAATGAAGAGGAGAATGGCAGAAAATTAGGTGAGATTAAGAGCAATGGGGCCTGGCTACAATCAATTGTAAGGATTTTTGCTTTTATCCTCAGTGATATGCAAGTCTATCAGAAGGTTTTAAGCAAAAGAGAGTTGATCTGAATTATGTGATTTAAATGATTTTTCTGGCTGCTCTGTTGAGAATAGACTATAGGTGCAGAGTGGAAACAGAGTTGAGATGTGAGGTTTTTTTCAGCAACCTGGGAAAGTGATGATGGTGTGTTAGGTCAGGTGGTAGCAGTGGAGGTATTGAGAAGTGGTTGGACTCTGGTTATATTTTGAAGATAGACCCAACAGGATTTCCTGATAGATTGGACATGGACTGTGAGAAAAATCAAGAGAGATCCCATTGTTTCAGTGTGAGCAATTGGAAAAATCGTGAAGCTGTTTACTAAAATGATAGCGATAGTAGGAGCAACAGGTGTGAGCAGGAGGGGGTGGCACATAGAAACCAGGCACAGTCTCCATATCTGCAGATTGCACACCTGTGGATTAAACCAACCTCAGATCAAAGAATATTTGGGAAAAAAATTCCAGGAAGTTCCAAAAAGCAAAGCTTGATCTTGCTATGGGCATGCAACTACTTACATAGCATTTACATTGTATTAGGCTTTATAAGTAATCTAGAGATAATCTAAAGTTTTGGGGAAGATATGTATGTTATATGCAAATACTATACCATTTTATATAAAAGACTTGAACATCTGCAAATTTTGGTATCTTCAGGGATCTTGGAACCACAGGCAGATACCAAGGGGAAAATGTGTTTGATTTAAGATATGCTGTTTTTTGAGATGACTATTAGATCCAAGTAAAAATTAAGGAGATACTTAATATTTCAGTCTGAAGTTTGGGGGAAATTTTAAGGCTACATATTTAAATTTAGAACACAGCAGCCTTTAGATAGTATTTATCTTTATGGAACATATTTTAGTGGAAAGCAGTGTGGTATTACATACTCTTGAGCCAGATTGACTCTGAACATTGCCTGTGCAAACTTGGGTACCTAATTTATCTGTGCTTCAGTCTCCTCACCTGCAAAATAGGAGTGATAATAATCATGACTGTTGGGAGATTTAAATTGTTACTTATGAAGAACTTAAAAAGCAGTGCCTGGCACAGAATAAATGATCAAAAATACTAGATGTATTTATTATATGTAGGAGCTATGGCATGAGATGAATATAGTGGGGCAATATTTCTAAATTATTAAAATGATTTATATTTATTTCTCCTTAAATAGTTGCATCTTGTACTTTCTCCATGCAATATATTAAGAACATGATGCCCAAAGTAAATAACTCATTATTTAGCTCTGAGATTTAAAGCCAATTTTCTGGAGTTCCTAGTGACACTATGGTCTTCTAAACTAAGATTTGATGAATGAGAAAGGGATTTGTACATTCCAAAGCTTCTCTTTATAAGTTTAAAATTCTAGAAGGTCTGAAAGTAGAATTATAATATAAGCCATTTTCAAAGAGGATATAGGATTAAATGGATTAAATTGAAATAACTGCCTGGCTTCAGAGGATCTATAGTGCCAGCTAGATGTAAGGTGAAGACCTAGTCAACAGAGAAGGTGGCTGTGTGCCTTGGGAGTGATTATCTGGTGTTGCCAATGCCAAGATCAAGACTGATTATTTATACCAGCTGTAGACACTCCAGTGGATATTAGAGGGACAGAAATCAATGCCCAAATACTAGGTGAAATAGACAGCAAAAGAAGTCAGTTTTAGGATCCAACACTCCTATACCTCTCCATGGTGGTATATAGTCTCTCTTCATCCAAGTCTATTTTGGACTATGGATTGTAAATTATCTTAATATTTCTTTGAAAAAGACTGATTTAAACTGGGTTACACTAATTTATTAAATCTTAAAATATGTATTTTTAGTATTAGTGCAAGGGAATGCCAAAGCAGATTAATGCTTTTATTGAAAATAAAGGACATTCTATTTTTCCTGAATTACAGTTTTAGTATATATATAGTCACATCACTAGACAATACAAGGAGGATAATAAGAATGTATACAAAAATAATGATTTTGGACTATTTTCTAAACCACTGAAAATAAGCCATTTGAGAAAGATATCCCAAACTCAGTGTGGGTGAAAGACTAGAAAAAGAGATTGATGTTAGAGATAAGAGATCTGATATTGGTTGCCATATGTTTATCTAGAGTAAACGCTTTATTTTTGAACTTCCCAATTAAGGTAGTTGAATGTCATTTTAGCAGAAGTATCAAACTTAATCTATGAGGAACATCCTTAAAGGGAGCATCTGCTCCCCTTCTTCTTTTCTGCTTCAAAATGGATAATGACTGACAAACATCTTGAACTATGAGGTGACATTGGGGAAGGGAGCCATGCACAGCCATGCATCTGAACCATGCATGCACAGCCATGCATCTGAACAACAAATTGGGATAGACTCTAGATGCCTTGCATTTTGGAATTCTAACATCCCTTGATGACTGCTTCCAGTTTTTGAGCAACTTCCTTATTATTTCAATCAGTCTCATTTTGAGGTTTTTTTCTATTCCTTACAGAGAATCCTGGCTAATAAAATATTTAATGGAGAAAAGTTAGAAGACACAGAGAAGTATATAAAATAACATATAAAGAGAAGTATATAAAACAACATTTAACTATGCATTATTTCACCATAAAGTATCTTGTTAATATTTTTCTTTATTTTACTTAATTTCAGTCTTTTTGCCCCAAGCATTTATATGTGTGTATGTATGTGTGTGTGTATATATATATACACACATATATACATATATGTATATATATATATAAAACCCTCTACTTAAAAATCACTGATACAGCCATTAGAAAAAAAAAAAAGAAAGAAAAACAGTGGTGTGGTCATCATTGCCAACTGTTAACCAAGTTTTTAAAGCTGATTTCATGGCAGGATTGAACTTCTTTGCATCCTATTATTGGGTAGGACTACATATCCAGTGGGATTTCCCAGGTGGTATGGTGGTAAAGAGTCAACCTACTAACAGAGGAGACTCAAGAGACATGGGTTTGATCCCCAGATCAAAAAGATCCCCTGGATTAGGAAATGGCAACCCACTCCAGTATTCTTGCCTGGAAAATTTCATGGACAGAGGAGCCTGGCAGGCTACAGTCCTTTGAATCACAGAGTCGGACACAACTGAGCACACACACATGTGTCCAGTCCTGCCGATTAATGTGTAGTGATTTTGCTATTTTGCAGTCAAGCATTTTACCATCAGTTTGATTCCCTTAAAAGCTTTCTTTGCTGTCTGCCACAAAACCCTGCAGTTAGAGCTTTATCAATCTAGATCACAAAGTGAGCAAGGACTCCAGTTTAATTTTGGTAGATTTATTGTTGATAAGAAATGAATATCTATAGATTTCATCCACTGAGATTTGGGAGTTTGTTTTTGATTCAACATAAACTATCCTATTCTGACTGATATGACAGTCATGATAAGTGATAGTCTATAATAAAGGTGTAGAACAGAACCAATAGGATAAACGTAGATATGGATATGAGGTGTTTTATTATAGTAATTGGCTCTCATGTGATTATGGGGAACAATGAGTCCCAGGATCTGCCTTCTGTGACCTGGAAAGCCAGAAAAAACCTGTGGTATGGTTCAGACCAAAGGCTTGAGAGTCTGGATGGATAGAAGTTCTTAAGACATAATGAACTCTGGTGAAAGAAATCAAAGAGGACACTAATAGATGGAGAAATATACCATGTTCATGGATCAGAAGAATCAATTTAGTGAAAATAAGTATACTACCCAAAGCAAGCTATAGATTCAATGCAATCCCATCAAGCAACCAACAGTATTTTTCACAGAGCTAGAACAAATAATTTCACAATTTGTGTGGAAATACAAAAAACCTCGAATAGCCAAAGCAATCTTGAGAAAGAAGAATGGAACTGGAGGAATGAACCTGCCTGACTTCAGTCTCTACTACAAAGCCACAGGCATCAAGACAGTATGGTAATGGCACAAAGATAGAAATATAGATCAATGGAACAAAAGAGAAAACCCAGAGATAAATGCACGCCCTTATGGACACCTTATCTTTGACAATATACAGTCTTGACGTACTCCTTTTCCTATTTGAAACCAGTCTGTTGTTCCATGTCCAGTTTTAACTGTTGCTTCCTGACTTGCATACAGATTTCTCAAGAGGCAGGTCAGGTGGTCTGGTATTCCCATCTCTTTCAGAATTTTCCACAGTTTATAGTGGTCCACACAGTCTAAGGCTTTGGCATACTCAATAAAGCAGAAATAGATGTTTTACTGGAACTTTCTTGTTTTTATGATGATCCAGCAGATGTTGGCAATTTGAGGGTTCCTCTGCGTGTTCTAAAACGAGCTTGAACATCAGGAAGTTCACGGTTCACGTATTGCTGAAGCCTGGCTTGGAAAATTTTGAGCATTACTTTACTAGCATATGAGATGAGTGCAATTGTGTGGTAGTTTGAGCATTCTTTGGCATTGCCTTTCTTAGGGATTGGAATGAAAACTGACCTTTTCCAGTCCTGTGGCCACTGCTGAGTTTTCCAAATTTGTGGGCATATTGAGTGTAGCACTTTCACAGCATCATCTTTCAGGATTTGAAATAGCTCAATAGGAATTCCATCACCTCCACTAGCTTTGTTTGTAGTGATGCTTTCTAAGGCCCACTTGACTTCACATTCCAGAATGTCTGGCTCTAGGTGAGTGGTCACACCATCGTGATTATCTGGGTCATGAAGATTTTTTTTGTACAGTTCTTCTGTGTATTCTTGCCACCTCTTCTTAATATCTTCTGCTTCTGGTAGGTCCAGACCATTTCTGCCCTTTATTGGGCCCATCTTTGCATGAAATGTTCCCTTGGTATCTCTAATTTTCTTGAAGAGATCTCTAGTATTTCCCATTCTGTTCCTTTCCTCTATTTCTTTGCATTGATCGCTGAAGAAGGCTTTCTTATCTCTTCTTGCTGTTCTTTGGCACTCTGCATTCAGATGCTTATATCTTTCCTTTTCTCCTTTGCTTTTCACCTCTCTTCTTTTCACAGCTATTTGTAAGGCCTCCCCAGAAAGCCATTTTGCTTTTTTTGCATTTCTTTTCCATGGGGATGGGCTTGATCCCTGTCTCCTATACAATGTCACGAACCTCATTCCATAGTTCATCAGGCACTCCATCTATCAGATCTAGTCCCTTAAATCTATTTCTCACTTCCACTGTATAATCATAGGGGATTTGATTTAGGTCATACCTGAATGGTCTAGCAGTTTTCCCTACTTTCTTCAATTTAAGTCTGAATTTGGTAATAAGGAGTTCATGATCTGAGCCACAGTCAGCTCCCGGTCTTGTTTTTGTTGACTGTATAGAGCTTCTGCATCTTTGGCTGCAAAGAATATAACCAATCTGATTTCAGTGTTGACCATCTGTGATGTCCATGTGTAGAGTCTTCTCTTGTGTTGTTGGAAGAGGGTGTTTGCTATCACCAGTGCATTCTATTGGCAAAACTCTATTAGTCTTTGCCCTGCTTCATTCCGTATTCCAAGGCCAAATTTACCTGTTACTCCAGGTGTTTCTTGACTTCCTCCTTTTGCATTTCAGTCCCCTGTAATGAAAAGGACATCTTTTTGGGGTGTTAGTTTTAAAGGGTCTTGTAGGTCTTCATAGAACTGTTCAACTTCAGCTTCTTCAGTGTTCCTCGTTGGGGCATAGACTTGGATTACTGTGATATTGAATGGAATCAAGATTGCTGGGAAAAATATCAATAACCTCAGATATGGCAGAAAGTGAAGAGGAACTAAAAAGCCTCTTGGTGAAAGTGAAAGAGGAGAGTGAAAAGTTGGCTTAAAGCTAAACATTCAGAAAATGAAGATCATGGCATCCAGTCCCATCACTTCATGGGAAATAGATGGGGAAACAGTGGAAACAGTGTCAGACTTTATTTTTGGGGGCTCCAAAATCACTGCAGATGGTGACTGCAGCCATGAAATTAAAAGACACTTACTCCTTGGAAGAAAAGTTATGACCAACCTAGATAGTATATTCAAAAGCAGAGACATTACTTTGCTGACTAAGGTCCATCTAGTCAAGGCTATGGTTTTTCCAGTAGTCATGTACGGATTTGAGAGTTGGACTGTGAAGAAGGCTGAGCGCTGAAGAATTGATGCTTTTGAACTGTGGTGTTGCAGAAGATTTTTGAGAGTCCCTTGGACTGCAAGGAGATCCAACCAGTCCATTCTGAAGGAGATCAGCCCTGGGATTTCTTTGGAAGGAATGATGCTAAAGCTGAAACTCCAGTACTTTGGCCACCTCATACGAAGAGTTGGCTCATTGGAAAAGACTCTAATGCTGGGAGGGATTGGGGGCAGGAGGAAAAGGGGATGACAGAGGATGAGATGGCTGGATGGCATCACTGACTCGATGGATGTGAGTCTGAGTGAACTCCGGGAGTTGGTGATGGACCAGGAGGCCTGGCGTGCTGTGATTCATGGGATCACAAATAGTCGGACACAACTGAGAGAATCAACTGAACTGAACTATCTTTGACATAGAAGGCAAGATTTTACAATGGATTAAAGACAATATCTTTAACAAATGGTGCTGGGAAAACTGGTCAACCACTTGTAAAAGAATGAAACTAGAATACTTTCTAACACCATACACAAAAATAAACTCAAAATGGATTAAAGATCTAAATATAAGGCCAGAAACTATAAAACTCCTAGAGGAAAACATAGGCAAAACACTCTTCAACATAAATCACTGCAGGATCCTCTATGACCCACCTCCCAGAATATTGGAAATAAAAGCAAAAATAAACAAATGGGACCTAAGTAAACTTAAAAGCTTCTGCACATCAAAGGAAACTATAAGCAAGGTGAAAAGACAGCCTTCTGAATGGGAGTAAATAATAGCAAATGGAGCAACTGACAAAGAACTAATCTCAAAAATATACAAGCAACTCCTGCGGCTGAATTCCAGAAAAATAAACAACCAAATCAAAAAATGGGCCAAAGAACTAAATAGACATTTCTCCAAAGACATACGGATGGCTAACAAACACTTGAAAAGATGCTCAACATCACTCACTATCAGAGAAATGCAAATCAAAACCACAATGAGGTACCATTTCAGGCCAGTCAGAGTGGCTGCGATCCAAATGTCTACAAGCAATAAATGCTGGAGAGGGTGTGGAGAAAAGGGAACCCTCTTACACTGTGGGTGGGAATGCAAACTAGTATAGCCACTATGGAGAACAGGGTGGAGATTCCTTAAAAAACTGGAAATAGAACTGCCATATGACCCAGCAATCCCACTGCTGGGCATACACGCGGAGGAAACCAGAACTGAAAGAGACACATGTACCCCAATGCTCATCGCAGCACTGTTTGTAATAGCCAGGACATGGAAGCAACCTAGATGTCCCTCAGCAGATGAATAGATAAGAAAGCTGTGGTACATATACACAATGGAGTATTACTCAGCCATTAAAAAGAATACATTTGAATCAGTTCTAATGAGGTGGATGAAACTGGAGCCGATTATACAGAGTGAAGTAAGCCAAAAAGAAAAACACCAATACAGTATACTAATGCATATATATAGAATTTAGAAAGATGGTAACGATAACCCTGTATGCAAGACAGCAAAAGAGACACAGATGTATAGAACAGTCTTTTGGACTCTGTGGGAGAGGTAGAGGGTGGGATGATTTGGGAGAATGGCATTGAAACATGTATAATATCATATATGAAACGAATCACCAGTCCAGGTCTGTTGCAGGGTACAGGATGCTTGGCACTGGTGCACTGGGACGACCCAGAGGGATGGTATGGGGAGGGAGGAGGGTGGGGGGTTCAGGATGGGGAACACGTGTATACCGGTGGCAGACTCATGTTGATGTATGGCAAAACCAATACAATATTGTAAAGTAATTAACCTCCAATTTAAATAGATAACTTTATTTTAAAAATCAAAAAGACATGATAATGAGTTTGAGCCTGGGGCTCTAAATCGTAAACACCAATGGGCATGTGCTATGCTTGTGCTTAGTTGCTCCGTCATGTCCAACTCTTTGTGACCCCATGGACTGCAGCATGCCAGGCTTCCCTGTCCTTCACCATCTCCCGGAGCTAGCTCAAACTCATGTCCATCAGGTCAGTGATGACATCCAACAATCTCATCCTCTGTTGTCCTCTTTTCCTCCTGCCTTCAGTCTTGCCCAGCACCAGGCTCTTTTCTAATGAGTCGGTTCTCCACATCATATAGACAAAGTATTGGAACTTCAGCTTCAGCATCAGTCCTTTCAATGAATATTCAGGATTGATTTCCTTTAGGATTGACTGGTTGGATCTTCTTGCAGTCCCAAGGACTCTCAAGAGTCTTCTCCAACAACACAGTTCAAAAGCATCAATTCTTTGGCACTCAGCTTTCTTTATGGTCCAACTCTCCCATCCATACATGACTACTGGAAAAATTATAGCTTTGACTAGATGGACCTTTGTTGGCAAAGTAATATCTCAGCTTTTTAATATGCTGTCTAGTTTTGTCATAGCTTTTCTCCCAAGGAACAAGTGTATTTTAATTTCATGGCTGCAGTCATCATCTGCAGTCATTTTGGAGCCCAAGAAAATAAAGTCTGTCACTGTTTCCATTGATTCCCCATATATTTGCCATGAAGTGATGGGATCAGATCCCATGATCTTCGTTTTTTAAATGTTGAGCTTTAAGCCAACTTTTTCACTCTCCTCTTTCACCTTCATCAGGAGGCTCTTAAGTTCCTCTTTGCGTTCTGCCATAAGGGTGGTGTCATCTGCATATCTGAGGTTATTGATATTTCTCCTGGAAATCTTCATTCCACCTTGTGCTTCATCCAGCCTGGCATTTCACATGATGTACTTTGCATATGTGTTAAATAAGTAGGGTGACAATATACAGCCTTGATGTACTCCTTTCCCGATTTGGAACCAGTCCACTGTTCCATGTCCAGTGTTAACCTCAACCTTTTGTTCTGTTTAAGTGAAGTTGCTCAGTTGTGTCCGACTCTTAGTGACCCCATGGACTGTAGCCTACCAGGCTCCTCCATCCATGGGATTCTCCAGGCAAGAATACTGGAGTGGGTTGCCATTTCCTTCTCCAGGAGATCTTCCCCATCCAGGGATCAAAGCCGGGTCTCCCACATTGCGGGCAGACGCTTTAACCTCTCAGCCACCAGGGAAGCCTGTTTAAACTCTTATTGAATTGAATGATGAGTATCTGTGTTGGTTAAGATTTTGACTCAATGTGCTGATTCAATGCTAATCTCTTTTAGAGACATCCTCATAGACACACCCAGAAATAATGTTTTACCAGCTATCTGGGCATCTATTAGTCCAGCCCAAATTGACATATAATGTTAGCTGTTACAATAGGTGAAGTGCTCATTACTATAAATTCTAAAATAAATTCCAGATAAGAATTATCCCACACAGCTTGCTTCTTTGCTGCTGAAGTCTGACTGCTCAGTTCCTAGTTGCACCGTGCTCTACCAAGTGTCATTGCTCTCAAGCATACAACCTGTTCTGGAACATCTGCCCCACCCCTCCCTCTCCCTCCTTTGTCCTTTAGTTGATCCTTGAGATCTCAATTTAAATGTCATTTACCTATCAAATCTTTCTCTGGTTCCTAGGTTCTGGCTGCTTTCATTGGTCTCCTTTGATATCATATGCTTTCTCTGCTTAGTTTGTACTACAATGGTAATTAAATTATCATATAATTAAATGTTTAATGCTTTATCTTACACTAAAATATAAACTTTATGAGGGTAGGAAGTATAGGTGGCTTGACTTTTCAGAAGTTCACTTTATACTACTTTGCTTTTTACAAAAGACCTGTATTAGTACTTGTTTTTGATAATGGAAAGAAATTAGAGGATTTTCACTTTTAGGAAAAAGGGGGAAAATTGAGAAAGTGTTTAGCGTTTGTTTAGCAGGAAGCCTATCTGTTATAGAGGCAGTGCCAACCCTGAGCAGTGAGAGTGGCACTGCCAAGCTCCTTCCCAGGGAACTACACTCAGCTTCAAGTCACAGAAACTTTGAACCAAGTCTGTGCTTTATCTTCATTTGTTTTGTGCATTTATTAGCAAGATAGGCCCTATAGTAACTGCCTCCTCGATTTACACCATTTTAGCTTATAAAATATTTCTTTACTTTCAGGTAGTGGGGGAAACCTACATATATTTTGCTTGTTACTTTATCCCTAGTTTCTAGAACAAAGAATAAACATGAGAGTTTAAAACAAAACATCTTTCATCAAATCCAAATTTACTAAAGATTACCCCTTTTTAGAGAGAATTTGTCTCTTCTTTTCTTTCTTTTGAGTTTCTAAATTATAATATCCTTTATATTTCAAGTAAAATTACCTTTAGGAAAAGCTGAATTTATTCAGTCTGGGAAAAATAAGATTGATATACTAGGGAAAGAGGATATAAAAACAATATTAAAGACAAGTTTTATATTTACCTGAAGAAATATGATAATAAACATGATAATAAATAAACATGATGCTAGTCCTATAATTTATTGGTGATATTGTTGCTTTTGGAAACCAAGGATGTTTTGCTTTCAAAGAGTAAACAATAAACTTTTAGGGTAAATGAAAACCTGAATCACATATATAGTATTGACATATTAAATGAAAGAACACTTGATTATTTTAGAAGTAATATAGACACAAGATGACAGAGTAGAAGGATGTGCATTCATCTTCTCCTGCAAGAACTCCAAAATTACAACTTGCTGCTGAACAACATCCACAGGCGAATGTTGGATTCCACCAAAAAAAGATAACCCATGTCCAAGGACAAAAGAGAAGCCCAGGATGATGGTAGGAGGGGTAAAATCATGTTTAAAATCAAACCCAATACTCACCAGAGACACTTGGAGCGCTGAAACAAAACCTTGTGTGCACCAGGAGACCCCACAGAGACTGAGCCAGACCTGCCTTTGAATGTCTCCTGCAGAGGAACAGGTCAGCAGTGGCCTGCCACAGGGACAGGGGCTCTGGGTGCAGCAGAACTGGGTGTGGCCTACTTAGAGAAGATTGCCATTAACCCCACCATCGAGCCACCAGAACTTACACAGGACTGGGGAAACAGACTCTTAGAGGGCACAAACAAAACGTTGTGCACACCAGGACCCAGGGGAAAGGAGTAGTGACCCCACAAAAGACTGACCCAGACTTGCCTGTGAGTGTCAAGGAGTCTCTGGCAGAGGCATGGGTTGGCAGTGGCCTGCTGCAGGGTCGGGGGCACTGAGTGCAGCAGTGCATGGATGGGACCTTCTGAAGGAGGTTGCCATTATCTTCATTACCTCCAGCATAGTTTGGTCTCAGACCAAGAACAGGGAGGGAACAGCCACTACCATTAACAGAAAATTGGATTAAAGATTTACTGAGAATGCCCCACCCATCAGAACAAGACCCAGTTTCCCCCACAGTCAGTCTGTCCCATCAGGAAACTTCCATAAGCCTCTTTTCCTGAGAAGTGACTCATTGGAAAAGACCCTGATGCTGGGAAAGATTGAAGGCAGGATGAGAATGAGATGACAGAGGATAAGATAGTAGGATGGCATCACCAATTTGATGGACATGAGTTTGAGTAAGCTCTGGGTGTTGGTGATGCATAGGGAAGCCTGGCATGCTGCAGTCCATGGGGTCGCAAAGAGTTGGACATGACTGAGCAACTGAACTGAACTGAACTTATCCATCAGAGGGCAGACAGAATAAAAACCACAATCACAGAAAACTAATCAAAGTGATCACATAGACCACAGCCATGTCTAACTCAATGAAACTATGAGTCATGCCATGTAGGACTACAAAACAGATGGGTCATGGTGGAGAGTTCTGACAGCATGTGGTCTGCTGGAGAAGGGAATAGCAAACCACTTCGGTATTCTTGTGTTGAGAACCCCATGAACATATGAAAAGGCAGAAAGATATGACACTGAAAGATGAACTCCCCAGGTTGGTAGGTGCCCAATATGCTACAGGAGAGGAGTGGAAAAATAACTCCAGAAAGAATGAAGAGATGGAGTCAAAGCAAAAACAACACCCGGCTGTGGATATGACTGGTGATGGAAGTAAAGTCCAAAGCAGGAAAGAATAATATTGCATAGGAACCTGGAATGTTAGGTCCATGAATCAAGGTAAATTGGAAGTGGTCAAACAGGAGATGGCAAGAGCGAATATTGGCATACTAGAAATCAGTGAACTAAAAGGGACTAGAATGAGCAAATTTAACTCAGATGACCATTATGTCTATTATCATGGGCAAGAATCCCTTATAAGAAATGCAGTAGCCCTCATAGTCATAGTAGCCCTTACAGCAGAAAGCAAAGGACAACTAAAGAGCCTCTTGATGAAAGTGAAAGAGGAGAGTGAAAAAGTTGGCTTAAAGCTCAACATTCAGAAAACAAAGATCATGGCATCCTGTCCCAACACTTCATGGCAAATAGATGGGGAAACAGTGGAAACAGTGGCAGACTTTAGTTTCTTGGGCTCCAAAATCATTGTAGATGGTGACTGCAACCATGAAATTAAAAGACGCTTACTCCTTGGAAGAAAAGCTATGACCACCATAGACAGCGTATTAAAAAGCAGAGACACTATTTTGCCAACAAAGGTCCATCTAGTCCAGGCTATGGCTTTTCCAGTAGTCAAGTATGGATGTGAGAGTTGGACTATAAAGAAAACTGAGAGCTGAGGAATTGATGTTTTTGAACTGTGGTGTTGGGGAAGATTCTTGAGAGTCCCTGGGACTGCAAGGGGATCAAACCAGTCCATCCTAAAGGTAATCAGTCCTGAATATTTATTGGAAGGACTGATTTGAAGCTGGAACTCCAATAATTTGGCGACCTGATGCAAAGACCTGACTCATTTGAAAAACTCTGATGCTGGGAAAAACTGAACACAGGAGAATGGGACGACAGAAATGTGATGGTTGGATGCCATCACTGACTAAATGGCCATGAGTTTGAGTAAACTCTGGGAGCTAGTGTTGGACATGAGGCCTGGCATGCTGCAGTCCATGGGGTTGCAAAGAGTTGTACATGACTGAGTGACTGAACTGAACCGAACAGAGCCCTCGTAGTTAACAAAAGAGTCCGAAATGCAGTTCATGGGTGCAAACTCAAAAATGACAGAATGATCTCTGTTCATTTCCAAGGCAAACCATTCAATATCACAGTAATCCAAGTCTATGCCCCAACCAGGAATGCTGAAGAAGCTGAAGTTGAATGGTTCTATGAAAATGTACAAGACATTTTAGAAATAACACCCCCCAAAAAGATGTCCTTTTCATTATAGGGGACTGGAATGCAAAAGTAGGAAGTCAAGAAACACCTGGAGTAACAGGCAAATTTGACCTTGGAATATGGAATGAAGCAGGGCAAAGACTAATAGAGTTTTGCTAGGAAAATGCGCTGGTCATAGCAAACACCCTCTTCCAACAACAAGAAAAGACTCTACACATGGACATCAAGAGATGATCAATAACGAAATCAGATTGATTCTATTCTTTGCAGCCAGAGATGTAGAAGCGCTATAGGGTCAGCAAAAACAAGACCTGGAGCTGATGAGGCTCAGATCATGAACTCCTTATTGCCAATATCATATTTACATTGAAGAAATTAGGGAAAACCACCAGACCATCCAGTTCAGTTCAATTCAGTTCAGTTCAGTTCAGTCGCTCAGTTGTGTCCGCCTCTTTGCTACCCCATGAATCGCAGCACGCCAGGCCTCCCTGTCCATCACCAACTCCTGGAGTTCACTCAGAATCACATCCATCGAGTCAGTGATGCCATCTAGCCATCTCATCCTCTGTCATCCCCTTCTCCTCCTGCCCCCAATCCCTCCCAGCATCAGAGTCTTTTCCAATGAGTCAACTCTTTGCAGGAGGTGGCCAAAATACTGGAGTTTCAGCTTCAACATCATTCCCTCCAAAGAAATCCCAGGGCTGATCTCCTTCAGAATGGACTGGCTGGATCTCCTTGCAGTCCAAGGGACTCTCAAGAGTCTTCTCCAACACCACAATTCAAAAGCATCACTTCTTCGGCACTCAGCTTTCTTCACAGTCAAACTCTCACATCCATACATGACCACTGGAAAAACCATAGTCTTGACTAGATGGAACTTTGTTGGCAAAGTAATGTCTCTGCTTTTAAATATGCTTTCTAGGTTGGTCATAACTTCTCTTCCAAGGAGTAAGCGTCTTTTAATTTCATGGCTGCAGTCACCATCTGCAGTGATTTTGGAGCCCCCCAAAATAAAGTCTGCCACTGTTTCCACTGTTTCCCCATCTATTTCCAATGAAGTGATGGGACAAGATGCCATGATTTTCGTTTTTGGAATGTTGAGCTTTAAGCCAACTTTTTCACTCTCCAATTTCATCAAGAGGCTTTTTAGTTCCTCTTCACTTTCTGCCATAAGGGTGGTATCAACTGCATATCTGAGGTTATTGATATTTCTCCCAGCAATCGTGACTCCAGCTTGTGCTTCCTCTAGCCCAGAGTTTCTCATGATGTACTCTGCATAGAAGTTAAATAAGCAGGGTGACAATATACAGCCTTGATGTGCTCCTTTTCCTATTTGGAGCCAGTCTGTTCTTCCATGTCCAGTTCTAACTGTTGCTTCCTGACCTGCATATAGATTTCTCAAGAGGCAGGTCAGGTGGTCTGTTTTTCCCATCTCTTGCAGAATTTTCCACAGTTTATTGCGATCCACACAGTCAAAGGCTTTGGCATAGTCAATAAAGCAGAAATAGATGTTTTACTGGAACTCTCACTTTTATAATGATCCAGCAGATGTTGGCAATTTGATGTCTGGTACCTCTGCCTTTTCTAAAACCAGACTGAACATCGGGAAATTCATGGTTCATGTATTGCTGAAGCCTGGCTTGGAGAATTTTGAGCATTACTTTACTAGCATATGAGATGAGTGCAATTGTGCAGTAGATTGAGCATTCTTTGGCATTGCCTTTCTTTGGAATTGGAATGAAAACGGACCTTTTCCAGTCCTGTGGCCACTGCTGAGTTTTCCAAATTTGCTGGCATATTGAGTGCAACACTTTCACAGCATCATCTTTCAGGATTTGAAATAGCTCAACTGGAATTCTATCACTGCCACTAGCTTTGTTCATAGTAATGCTTTCTAAGGCCCACTTGACTTCACATTCCAGTATGTCTGGCTCTAGGTGAGTGATCACACCATCGTGATTATCTTGGTCGTGAACATCTTTTTTGTACAGTTCTTCTGTGTATCCTTGCCACCTCTTCTTAATATCTTCTTCTTCTGTTAGGTCCATACCATTTCTGTCCTTTATCGAGCCCATTTTTGCATGAAGTGTTCCCTTGGTGTCTCTAATTTTCTTGAAGAGATCTCTAGTCTTTCCCATTCTGTTGTTAACCTCTATTTCTTTGCATTGATTCTTAACTCTTCTTGCTGTTCTTTGGCACTCTGCATTCAGATGCTTATATCTTTCCTTTTCTCCATTGGTTTTCACTTCTCTTCTTTTCACAGCTATTTGTAAGGCCTCCCCAGACAGCCATTTTGCTTTTTTTTTTGCATTTCTTTTCCATGGGGATGGTCTTGATCCCTGTCTCCTGTACAGTGTGATGAATCTCCGTACATAGTTCATCAGACACTCTATCTATCAGATCTAGTCTCTTAAATCTATTTCTCACTTCCACTGTACAATCATAAGGGATTTGATTTAGGTCATACCTCAATGGTCTAGTGGATTTCCCTACTTTCTTCAGTTTAAGTCTGATTTTGGCAATAAGGAGTTCATGATCTGAGCCACAGTCAGCTCCTGGTCTTGTTTTTGTTGACTGTATAGAGATTCTCCATCTTTGGCTGCAAAGAATAGAATCAATCTGATTTCAGTGTTGACCATCTGGTGATGTCCATGTGTAGAGTCTTCTCTTGTGTTGTTGGAAGAGGGTGTTTGCTATGACCAGTGCATTTTCTTAGCAAAACTCTATTAGTCTTTGCCCGGCTTCATTCCATATTCCAAGGTCAAATTTGCCTGTTACTCCAGGTGTTTCTTGACTTCCTACTTTTGCATTCCAGTCCCCTATAATGAAAAGGACATCTTTTTGGGGGGTGTTATTTCTAAAATGTCTTGTACATCTTCATAGAACCATTCAATTTCAGCTTCTTCAGCATTACTGGTTGGGGCATAGACTTGGATTACTGTGATATTGAATGGTTTGCCTTGGAAACGAACAGAGATCATTCTGCCGTTTTTGAGCTTGTATCCAAGTACTGCATTTTGGACTCTTTTGTTGACCATGATGACTACTCCATTTCTTCTAAGGGATTCCTGCCCGCAGTAGTAGATATAATGGTCATCTGAGTTAAATTCACCCATTCCAGTCCATTTTAGTTAGCTAATTCCTAGAATGTTGACATTCACTCTTGCCATCTCCTGTTTGACCGCTTCCAGTTTGCCTTGATTCATGGAGCTGACATTCCAGGCTCCTATGCAATATTGCTCTTTACAGCATCGGACCTTGCTTCTATCACCAGTCACATCCACATCTGGCTATTATTTTTGGTTTGGCTCCATCCCTTCATTCTTTCTGGAGTTATTTCTCCACTCATCTCCAGTAGCATATTGGGCACCTACCGACCTGGGGAGTTCCTCTTTCAGTATCCTATCATTTTACCTTTTCATCCTGTTCATGGGGTTCTCAAGGCAAGAATACTGAAGTGGTTTGCCATTCCCTTCTCCAGTGGACCACATTGTGTCAGACCTCTCCACCATGCCCGCCCACCGTGGGTGGCCCCACAGGGCATGGCTTAGTTTCGTTGAGTTAGACAAGGCTGTGGTCCTAGTGTGATTCGATTGACTAGTTTTCTGTGATTATGGTTTCAGTGTGTCTGCCCTCTGATGCCCTCTCACAACACCTACCATCTTACCTGGGTTTCTCTTACCTTGGATGAGGGGTATCTCCTCACCGAGGCCCCTCCTGACCTTGAACATGGAATAGCTCCTCTAGGCCCTCTGGCGCCGGCACAGCCACCGCTCCTTGGATGTAGGGTCGCTCCTCCCGCCCACCGCCCCTGGCCTCGGGCAGGGGTAGGTCCTCTCGGCTGCTCCTGCGCTGTCGTAGCCTGGCACTCTCGGCCGCTGCCCTGACCTCGGATGCAGGGTAGCTCCTCTTGGCTGCCACCCCTGACCCCGGACGTGGAGTAGCTCCTCTCGCCCGCTCTCTGCTTGCCATCGCAGCCACCCGTGCTCTGCGCAGAGCATCCAAGTATGACCTAAACCAAATCCCTTACAATTATACAGTGAAAGTGAAAAATAGATTCAAGGGATTAGATCTGATAGACAGAGTGACTGAAGAACTATGGACGGAGGTTCATGGCATTGTACAGGAGGCAGTGATCAAAACCATCCCAAGAAAAAGAAATGCAAACAGGCAAAATGGTTGTCTAAGGAGGCCTTACAACCAGCTGTGAAAAGAAGAGAAGCGAAAGGCAAATAACAAGAAGAGATAAGAAAGCCTTCCTCAGTGATCAATGCAAAGAAACAGAGGAAAACAATAGAATGGGGAAGACTAGAGATCTCGTCAAGAAAATTAGAGATACCAAGGGAACATTGCATGGGACATTCATTTCATTTCAAAGGACAGAAATGGTATGGACCTAACAGAAGCAGAAGATATCAAGAAGAAGTGGCAAGAATACACATAAGAACTATACAAAAGAGATCTTCATGAACCAGATAACCACAATGGTGTGATCACTCACCTAGAGCCAGACATCCTGGAATGTGAAGTCAAGTGGGCCTAGGAAACATCACTACAAACAAAGCTAGTAGAGGTGATGAAATTCCAGTTGAGCTATTTCAAATCCTAAAAGATGAAGCTGTGAAAGTGTGGCACTCAGTATGCCAGCAAATTTAGAAAACTCAGTGGTGGCCACAGGACTGGAAAAGGTCAGTTTTCATTCCAATCCCAAAGAAAGGAATTGCCAAAGAATATTCATACTTCTGCACAATTGCACTCATCTCACACGCAAGCAAAGTAATGCTCAAAATTCTCCAAACCAGGCTTCAACAGTATGTGAACTGTGAACTTCCAGATATTCGACCTGGATATAGAAAATGCAGAGGAACAAGAGATCACATTACCAACATCCACTGGATCATCAAAAAACGAAGAGCATTCCAGAAAAACATCTACTTCTGCTTTGTTGAGTACACTGAAGCCTTTGAGTGTGTGGATCACAACAAACTATGGAAAATTCTGAAAGAGATGGGAATACCAGACCACCTGACCTGCCTCCTGAGAAATATGTATGCAGGTAAAGAAGCAACAGTTAGAACTGGACATGGAACAACAGACTGGCTCCAAATAGGGAAAGGAGTACATCAAGGCTGTATATTGTCACCCTTCTTATTTAACTTCTATGCAGAGTACATCATGTGAAATGCCTGGCTGGATGAAGCACAAGCTGGAATCAACATTGCCGGGAGAAATATCAATAACCTCAGATATGTAGATGACACCACCCTTATGGCAGAAAGTGAAGAACTAAAGAGCCTCTTGATGTAAGTGAAAATGGAGAGTGAAAAAGTTGGCTTAAAGCTCAACATTCAGAAAACTAAGATCATGGCATCTGGTCCCATCACTTCATGGCAAACAGATAGGGAAACAGTAAGAGACTATTTTGGGGGCACCAAAATGGCTGCAGATGGTAATTGCAACTATGAAATTAAAAGACTCTTGTTCCTTGGGAGAAAAGCTATGGCCAACCTAGATAGCATATTCAAAAGCAGAGACATTACTTTGCCAACAAAGGTCCATCTAGTCAAGGCTATGGTTTTTCCAGTAGTCAAGTATGGATGTGAGAATTGGACTATAAAGAAAGCTGAGCGCTGAAGTATTGATGCTTTTAAACTGTGGTGTTGGGGAAGATTCTTGATAATCCCTTGGACTGCAAGGGGATCAAGCCAGTCCATCTAAAGGAAATCAGTCCTGAATATTCATTGGAAGGACTGATGCTGAAGCTGAAACTCCAGTACTTTGGCCACCTATGCAAAGAACAGACTCACTAGAAAAGACCCTGATCCTGGGAAAGATTGAAGGCAGGAGGAGATGGGGACAACAGAGAATGAGATGGTTGGATGGCATCACTGACTCAATGGACATGAGTTTGAATAAGCTCCAGAAGTTGGTGATGGACAGGGAAGCCTGGTGTGCTGCAGGACATAGGGTTGCAAAGAGTCAGATACGACTGAGTGACTGAACTGAACTGAACTGAACTGAATATAGACACAATCACCGAATCTTAGGAGAAGTGTCTCATGTTTATAAGCCACAATCTGAATTTAAAATCAGTACAACAAATATAGAGGAGCCAGAGAACTTGTTCTAGCACTATGGTAGGTGGTTTCCAATACTTATACAATTTTAAGAAATATTATATTTTAGCTTCAAGATAAATAACAATAATGTAACAACTGGCCTATCTAGTGATTTCTACCTTTGTGTTATTGGCCAGAATAGCTTAAAAGTAAGAGTAGCAAAAAGGTTAATATTTTCAATTACATAACTTTGACATATAGGATAAAATTGAGGTTATGAGTAAATAAGGAAGGAGAAAGCAGTAATTGGGCAGACAAAAATCTGTGCTTGCTGCAATATCTCAATAAATAATTAATAATAATAATAATGATGAATATTATTAATCCTTTTCACAGATGAGAAAGCTAGACTAACTAAATGTTTAAGTAACTTGCTTTAGGTCACAGAGCTAATGGGTGGTATAGCCATACCACCAGGTTTTTGAAAATGGCAGCTTGGCTCCAGACTGTGCTCTAAACTGTTTTACTAAAAAAAAGCTTAAAAATGCATGAATAGTCTTAAAGCACATACATACCTATACATTCGTAAATTTTAGCATCAAGATCATTGTTCAACTAGTATTAAGAATGTAGAACTCTTTGGAAAAACCCATTATATGTTTCTATTTACTTTAACTCTTTAAAATCTCTTTTAAATTATTTTTAAGTGAAATAAGGAAAGAAAAGTGCACATGGAATCAAACTGAAACTATAGTAAATAATATAGATGCAATATGAAAATATAAATGGATGCAATAAAAAGCAAGTCTCTTACCCTAGACTCCAAATTTCTGGAGGCAATCACAGAAGCAATCCTTATCCTGTCAGAGGTTATTACTCCCTGCTTTCCAGGATGTCTGGCTGTACTATCCAAACTTGCTTTCTTCCTTTCAGTAACTGACCATCTAATTTTACGTGGCCACATGGGTGCTTTGCTCAACACTATTCTTTCTAGCTTTCCTTATAGCTAGGTGTGAGTATTTGACTGAATCCCAGGCAATGGGATATTAGTGGTATGATGTATATAAATTCCTCCACCTACATTATGCAGACAATGGCAAACGGAATTGTTCCTAGATTAAAAAAGAATTCACCCATTTCCTGTCTATAGCTCAACTGTAAACTGTTATTTAGGAGAGAATTAAAAAATTTCCCTCTTTAGTTTAATGCACAGACTAAGTTGCGGAAACAAAGAGTCACGGAAATAAAAATAACATTTCTTTAGTCTCTAATCATTAAATCACTTCTTAGTTCATTTGATAAAGACTAATGATAATATATTAATACATGTTTTGGCTTCATAAACATTTTTGAATTTTCTAAGCCTTAAATTTCCAGCAGGAAACACTGTTGATCAAATTTCTCATATATCAACACTCTTTATTAAGAGATAAGTTTTAACATGTTCTTTTCTCAGAGATGAAATGTTAAGAAACAAAAGTTAATAAATTTGATTGATTTTGCTTTTCTTGATGAAAGCCTGCCTTTTATGTTTTTAGAGTAGTTATATAATGTGAACACTAAATAAGGACTGGCCACAGTTTTTTTTTGTTTTTTTTTTTTAATATTTGTCTATGGAACAATCAAAGGATCTTATATCATCTAAGTGAAAAGGACAAAGTGGTTTTGTGTTGTGTGTGTGTGTGTGAGAGAGAGAGAGAGAGAGAAAGAGAGAGGGAAAAAGAGGGAGAGAGACTTTTTGTAGATGTTTTAATATTAAGAGACCAAGTATTAGTCACTCAGTCATTCATGTCCGACTCTTTGTGACCCCATGGACTGTAGCCCACCAAGCTCCTCTGTCAATGGAATTCTCCAGGCAACAATACTGAAGTGAGTTGCCATTTACTTCTCCAGGGAATCTTCCTGTCCCAGGGATGGAACCCGGCTCTCCCACATTTCAGGCATACTCTTTATCGACTGAGCTATCAGGGAAGGCCTTTAAGTGACCAAAACAAGGCAAATACCTCCACGCTGAGAAGTTGCTTCTTCTTTTAGTCAGTTTTGTTAATACAATTCTGGAGATTACTTTTCAGTTCAAATGAATTTAAAAGCAAGTTGTGTGACAAAATTTGAATTGATTAGAACCACATGTGTTACTAAGCTGACTTCCAAGCCAGTTGGTCTTGCCTTCTATTTCCTACCTTTCTATGCAGGGAGAATGCAAGTACTTATTAATGTTCTCTGAGATCCTCCATAAACCCCACAGAAAACAAGGAGGAAATGTAAAACAGGGATCAAAATATATTCAGTGTCTTTTATGTACCTTTTTATTTCCTTTCATCTCTGTTTCTTTAAAGTTTTCATTACATGAGTTAGTGTTTATTTTTTGTAGTGGATACAATTGTTTTTCATATGCAACCAAACACCTTGTAGAAAAGAGAAAATGTAGTTCAAGGTCAGTGAAGGATTTTACAGACTAATTAGAGAAACCATAAGGAAAATAAGAACCTAAAGGCATATGGCTGTTTTATCTTAGTTCAGAGGAGAAAATTTCTTTTAGTTTCCCCATAAGTAGAGAAAGTTCTATTTATAATTTACTAAAATTGATTGGCAAGGCTGGTAGAGAAAATAAGGTTAAACTCATTTTTAATTTTCTTATGGGTTCATATTTATTAGAGAGTAAAATGTGTATATTTGTTGGACATAATAAAGAATATTCCATATCTCCAAATGTGTTGTATAAAACAGTCATTTTTCACATCCCCCGATATTGTTGGTAGTTGAACATATGAAATTGAGGGAGCGAAGTCAGTCACATTGAAGCTTCTGAAGCAAATGTCAGTCTCAGATTTTGAAGAGTTACTTCATGTGTTTTAAACATGTGGTTTAAAAAAGGAAATATAAAAAGATCTCGAAAGTCTTTCTACATACATTTTGGCTCTAAGTATGGAAATTTCTGAGTGAGCTTTAAATACTCTTAATGACTTTTACCATTCTGTTGCCATGTAGAAATATGAGCCTATTATAAAGACTCTGTCTGGTTTTCACTAAAGTCTGAAGGCTACCATCTTTATCCAGAGGTTTTATTTTACAGGGTAAGAAGTTAACCTGCCTCCTGCACCATCTCCATCATCTGCTCACCTCTACCTCTTTCCCCTGTGGCCACTACCACCACCACATCCCACAGCACACATTAGAGTTTTTAAGTGAGTTTAAGAGAACCATTTGCTTACAGATCAAAAGTTAGCAGTAGTGTACATTATTGAGTAAAGGAGTTTTCTGTAATTTATTTCTCTCTCTTGTTCTGTTTTCTGTAATTTGCCTGTCCTACATCTCTTACTACAGGGCCTCCGTTTCTCAGTGGGAGCTCGATTGGCAATTGGGTGAGACAATGTGAGACAATGCTTTATTTAAGTGCAGAATGTTGCTTCTCAATTTTTGACATTTAGCAACCCTGGCTTGCACTCACTAAATGTTGTAGCACTTCCTAGCCATTGTGAAAAGCAAAAACATTTTCTCACATTTCCAATACCTTATAGGTAGCTAGTACTAGTCCTTGTTGGGGACCATTGGTAGACTAAAGCTCCACAAGGATATTGGTAGGATATATGTATTTCTGCTATTCAAGCATTAATGTTTACTCTGGGTAATATTATGACAGATGTGGAAGCATATAAAAGTAAAGACTTGCCAGCAAGACAATCAGTGAACAAACTGGGGCTCCCAATTTCTTCACACTGTAATAATTCTCACACAAAATAAATATATAGGTTTTGAAATTGTCTGCAGTTGTTCTGGTTTTCCTAAGAGCTATAATCTACTGGGTAACAGAAAGAAATTCAGTTTCATTTTATGATCTCACTGTAATCAACAATGTCAGTGACTTTCTATATAACCCAAACTCTTCTTATATGCCTCAGGAAAAACACGTGGTCTTTTCAGATCTGCTCCATTGCCAGGAAGTGCTGGGGTATATAGGGAAAAGACGGCTGAAGGCATCCACTTGGCAGCAGAGAAGATGAAGCCCTCTAATCATCCTGTTGCTCTTTAGATACTCTTTGTTGGTCTCCTCTCTCAGAGCCCTGTTGCACTGCAGCTCACTGTGTTTAGCTGTTTGAATAAACATGATCTTCCAGGTGAAGACCAGGGCTCAGCTGAAAGTCTTTGAGCTTGACGTCCCCACAAGAGATAGATTTCTTTTCTCTGGGTCTAGGGAGTGTTTTGTATTTTTTTTTTTTAAACTTTCTTTCCCCATATAGGCAAAGACTTCTTCTCTCTTACACATAGGCCATGGAAAGACAGAAGGACTGTTTCAGTTTTACCTGTCTACCTGCCTTGCAACATTACTTTAGCTCTGATGCCAAGGCTGGACTGGAAATGTCAATGTGCAAACTTGTAGAGGTTTCCTCTCTCACCTTGCAACTGCCTGGGTATTTTTGGTCACCTGTGTACTTTCCCTGGAGTTTCCAAATGTTACCCTCTTCCTCGATCTTACCCCAAATTCCTTGGTACTGCAAGGGGTGGGAAATATCTTCCTTAATTTTTCTTTCTGTTGCTGTTCAGTTGCTCAGTTGTGTCTCTTTGTGACCCCACGGACTGCAGCATGCTAGGCTTCCCTGTCCTTCCTATCACCTGGAGTATTCTCAAACTCATGTCCATTGAATCCATATATAAATTGTGAAGTGTGCCAAGCATCTGTTTTAACAATACCAAGATTTCAAACATATATTTTGCTGTACTATTTTTTTGAGCAAAACCAGATAAATATTAACATTTTTTTCTATTTCTGTTCCTCTTACTGATATTAGTAAACTAATTAGACAGATGGCTACATTTGGCTATTAGAGGAGAAACTTGTGTTAAGGAAATGCATATAAATGCATATATATATATACACACACACACACATATCAGTTCAGCTCAGTTACTCAGTCAAGTACAACTCTTTGTGACCCCATGGACTACAGCATGCCAGGCTTCCCTGTCTATCACCAACTTCTGGAGCTTATTCAAACTCATGTCCATTGAGTCAGTGATGCCATCCAACCATCTCATTCTCTGTTGTCCCCATCTCCTCCTGCCTTCAATCTTTCCCAGGATCAGGGTCTTTTCTAGTGAGTCTGTTCTTTGCAAAAGGTAGCCAGAGTATTGGAGTTTCAGCTTCAGCATCAGTCCTTCCAATGAATATTCAGGACTGATTCCCTTTAGGATTGACTGGTTTGATCTTCTTGCAGTCCAAGGGACTCTCAAGAGTCTTCTCCAACACCAGAGTTCAAAATCATCAATTCATCAGCATTCAGCTTTCTTTATGGCCCAAACCTTGCATCCATACTTGACTACTGGAAAAACCATAGCTTTGACCAGATGGACCTTTGTTGGCAAAGCATTGTCTCTGCTTTTTAATATGCTATCTAGATTGATCATAGTTTTCCTTCCAAGGAGCAAGAGTCTTTTTATTTTCTGGCAGCAGTCACCATCTGCAGTCATTTTGGAGCCCTCCAAAATAACGTCTCTCACTGTTACCTTATCTATTTGCCATGAAGAGATGGGACTGGATTCCATGATCTTAGTTTTCTGAATGTTGAGTTTTAAGCCAACTTTTTCACTCTCCTCTTTCACTTTCATCAAGAGTATCTTTAAGTTCTTCACTTTCTGCCATAAGAGTGGTATAATCTGCATATCTGATGTTAGTGATATTTCTCCTGGCAGTCTTGATTCCGGCTTGTACTTCATTCAGCTCAACATTTCACATGATGTACTCTGTATATAAGTTAAATAATCTGAGTGACAATATGCAACCTTGATGTACTCCTTTCCCTATTTGGAGCCAGTCTGTTGTTCCATGTCCAGTTCTAACTGTGGCTTCTTGACCTGCATATATATTTCTCAGGAGGCAGATAAGGTGGTCTGGTATTCCTGTCTCTTTCAGAATTTTCCATAGTTTGTTGTGATCCATACACTCAAAGGCTTGGGTTAGTCAATAAAGCAGAAGTAGATGTTTTTATGGAACTCTCTGCTTTATTGATAATCCAATGGATGTTGGCAATTTGATCTCTTGTTCCTCTGCCTTTTCTAAAACCAGCTTGAACATCTGGAAGTTCATGGTTCATGTACTGTTGAAGATTGGCTTGGAGAATTTTGAGCATTACTTTGCTAGCGTGAGAGATGAGTGCAGTTGTGAGGTAGTTGGGGCATTCTTTGGCATTGCCTTTCTTTGGGATTGGAATGAAAACTGACCTTCTCCAGTCCTGTGGCCACCACTGAATTTTCTAAATTTGCTGGCATACTGAGTGCCACACTTTCACAGCTTCATCTTTTAGGATTTGAAATAGGTCAACTGGGATTCCATCACCTCTACTAGCTTTGTTTGTAGTGATGTTTCCTAGGCCCACTTAACTTCACATTCCAGGATGTCTGGCTCTAGGTGAGTGATCACACCATTGTGGTTATCTGGTTCATGAAGATCTTTTTTGTACAGTTATTCTGTGTATTCTTACCACCTCTTCTTAATATCTTCTGCTTCTGTTAGGCCATATTATTTCTGTCCTTTATTGTGCCCATCTCTGTATGAAATGTTTCCTTGGTATCTCTCATCTTCTTGAAGAGATCTCTAGTTTTTTCCATTCTATTGTTTTCCTCTATTTCTTTGCATTGATCACTGAGGAAGGCTTTCTTATCTCTCCTGCTATTCTTTGGAACTCTGCATTCAAATGAGTATATCTTTCCTTTTCTCTTTTGCCTTTCACTTCTCTTCTTTTCACAGCTATTTGTAAGGCCTCCTCAGATAACAATTTTGCATGTTTTCATTTCTTTTTCTTGGGGATGGCCTTGATCACTGCCTCCTGTACAGTGCCACAAACCTCTGTCCATAGTTCTTCAGGCACTCTGTCAGATATTGAATGTATTTATCAATTCTACTGTGTAATCGTTAGAGATTTGATTTAGGTCATACTTGGATGGTCTGGTGGTTTTCCCTACTTTCTTCAATTTAAATCTGAATTTGGCAATAAGGAGTTCATGATCTGAGCCACAGTCAGCTCCTGGTCTTGTTTTTGCTGACTCTATAGCACTTCTCCATCTCTGGCTGCAAAGATTTCATTATTGACCATCTGGTGATGTCCATGTGTAGAGTCTTCTCTTGTCTTGTTGGAAGCAGGTGCTTGCTATGACCAGTGTGTTCTCTTGGCAAAAACTCTGTTAGTCTTTGGCCTGCTTTGTTTTGTAATCCAAGGCCAAATTCGCCTTTTACTCCAGGTATCTCTTGACTTCCTACTTTTGTAATCCATCCCCTATAATGAAATGTTTCTATATATACATATATATAGAAACTTGTATACTAAGAAAAGCATACTGATTTATTTTTCTGTTATTAATGACATATAACAGCCAAGTGTGTTGATAATTATGAATCATTAAGTCAATTAAGTGTTATCTGTGGGTATTATGGACCAGGGGAAAATTTAATCTGACGTGTTAGTGTGGTATGAAATCTGATACATAGATGTAAGAAAGTGAAAGTCCCTCAGTCATGTACAACTCTTTGTGACCCCATGGACTATACAGTCCATTGAATTCTCTAGGCCAGAATACTGGAGTGGGTGCCCTTTCCTTTCTCCAGGGGATCTTCCCAACCCAGGGATCAAACCCAGGTCCTGCACTGTGGGTATATTCTTTACCAGCTGAAGTACAAGGGAAGTCCATTTGGTGTGAATGGAAAGGAGAGAAATGGCACAATTACCACAATTATACTGAACTTTTGTATATCTGAAAACATAATATAATTTTAAACTGTCTGAAAAGTAACTATATTAAGGGCTATAAAGGCACAAAACTAATCATTATAGAGCTTTTCTAATTATCTCTTCAAAATGTCATAGGAAATACCTACAAACACATAAAAATAAGAAAGACAAGACATAAATCTAAGGAAGACCTTCTGCTCTTTGTAGTAGTTATTTTACTGTTGTTAAGAAGACATTCTTTCTAATTATTCAGTGGTTTAACTTCCCTGGTGGCTCAGAAGGTAAAGCATCTGCCTACAATGCGTGAGACCCAGGTTCAATCCCTGGGCTGGTAAGATCTCCTGGAGAAGAAATGGCAAGCCACTCCAGTATTCTTGCCTTGAAAATCCCATGGACGGAGGAGCCTGGTAGGTTACAGTCCATGGGGTTGAAAGAGTTGCACATGACTGAGCAACTTCACTTTCACTTTCAGTGCTTACTAGAGGAATATGATATATGATAAGATTTTTTTTTTGAGAGAGAGAAAATTTAAAATTGGAAAAAAGATTTAGTTCTCCAAATAATTACTTTTCCCTTTGCAAATTGGAAAAAAAGGCTATCTTCATTCAGTTTTAAGAACAGAAACCTTCCCTAAAGATGGCAAAATTATTAAGAAAAAATAGTCTCAGTTTTAGGTTCCCAGGTGGCGCTAGTGGTAAAGAACTTGCTCCCAATGCAAGAGACAAAAGAGATGCATGTTCAGTCCCTGGGTCAAGAAGATCCCCTGGAGGAAGAGATGGCAATCCACTCCTGTATTCTTGCCTGGAGAATCCGGTGGACAGAGGAGCCTGGTGGGCTATGGTCTATAGGTTTTCAAAGAGTTGAACGCGACTGAAGTGACTTAGCATGCAGTCTCAGTTTTTAAAATAAATATATTCTAATCTAGAAGACAGACAATAGTATAAACAAATCAAAATAGAAAATGATATTATTATCATAGAAATAATGGCAGATTCTTGGGGAAATGCCAAGAGATGTACCAATATCTTTTGGGAGCTTATAACTGAGATGGATCTTGAAAGATGAATAATATTTTGCAAGGTCAGTGGTAATCTGGAATATCATCAACTCCATCTTAATGCTGAATTTTAGTTTGCCATATATTTTAAATAATGTTAAGAAAATGTTCATCTCTTCCCTTAAAATATTTAAAAACATCAAGAATCATTTTATCAAAAGTTTGGTATCTGATGAAATAATTAAAGATTATTTCTTATTCTTGTGTAGCAATTCTGGGGTGAACCTCTGTGCAATTTACAAATAATATACTGCTTAATTCTTCTTGTCAGGTTTTTTCTTTTAAAACACTATTGAGGTATATTTTACAATATGTAAAATGTATCTATTTTAAGTGTAAATTTTGATCAATCTACAGAGACAATGGTCAATTTTATAAATCTTTTCCAAGAACCAGCTTTAGGTATCACTGATTTTTCTCTGTTGTTTTCCATATTCTATTACATGGATTTTAGCTTGGACCTTTATTATTTCCTTTCATTTACTTATTAAGTTTCAATTTTGCTCTTCATTTTCTAGCTTCTTAGATAATTTATTTTTTATCTTTCCTTGTAAAAAAAAAAAAAATTTAAGCCCTATCAGTTCAGCTCAGTTCAGTTCAGTCGCTCAGTCATGTCCGACTCTTTGCAACCCCATGAACTGCAGCATGCGAGACCTCCCTGTCCATTACCAACTCCCGGAGTTCACTCAGACTCAGTCCATTGAGTCACTGATGCCATCCAGCCATCTCATCCTCTGTCCTCCCCTTCTCCTCCTGCCCACAATCCCTCCCAGAATCAGAGTCTTTTCCAGTGAGTCAACTCTTCGCATGAGTTGGCCAAAGTACTGGAGTTTGAGCTTTAGCATCATTCCTTCCAAAGAACACCCAGGGCTGATCTCCTTTAGAATGGACTAGTTGGATCTCCTTGCAGTCCAAGGGACTCTCAAGAGTCTTCTCCAACACCGCAATTCAAAAGCATCAATTCTTCAGCACTCAGCTTTCTTTAAAGCCATATATATTCCTCTAAATTCTGTGTTAGCTGTATCTCACAGATTTTGATATCTTGTATTTTTATTACCATTCAGTTGATAGCATTTTACAAGTTCCCTTATTTCTTTCTTAACCATGGTTTGTTATCAACTTTATTGTTTAATTTACAAATAGTGGGAATTTTCCAAGTATCTTTTTTCCTCAATATTTATTTTAAAATATCCAGACAGTACAACTCACTCTTTTTGGTGTATGGTTCTATGAGTTTTGACAAATGCTTGAAGCCATGTAAGTATCACCATCAAGCTACAGAACAATTTTATCACCCTTACCAAATTTCATTATGCTTACCCTTTGTATTTGATATCTTTTTGAGAACTCAAGGTGAATTTTGGCTTTGGGTCTCTGCTAGTTATTGTCTTTTTACTTTCATCCAAGACTCAATTGCTAAGATGATAAAACACCTTGACTGCAATTTTGGTATCAGTTTAATACTCTAATGTCAAGCCTTATCTTGTTTACCCCTCATTCTTCCCCTGTTATCTTCAGTCTGCCAACCATACGATTAAAAAAAAAAAAAAGTTATTTTATGTTTCAGTTCCAAAGTTCAATTTGGTTCTTTTTTATACTTTTTATTTCTATGATGATACATTCTGTCTTTCCCTTTATTTCAAGACTGGTCATTCTTATTTATTGGATTATGGATATAATAGCTGTTTTAAAGTGTTGAGTCTTTGAAAATTCCAACATCTGTATGTCCTGGAGTTGGTATGAGCTGATTATCTTTTTCATTGACATACATTGAAATTTCCGGATTCTTTGTATATTGGATAATTTTGGATTGTATTCTATACACTTTGAATTTTGTTAAGTGAATCTGGATCTTGTTTAAATTCTACAGAAATACAGCTTTTGTTTCTGTTCTTATTTTAACATGCATTTGACCCAGCTAAATTCAGGTTGCAAGTCCATACTTTCCTTCTATAAACTGTTCAATGTCAATTTATTTTTCAAAACTTTTCAGTAGTACTTATGTATATTTCATATGTTTGCTATATAGTGGCTAGCCTTGAATCTGGGAAGTGCTTTATCCCATAATTATGTTCTTACAATTTGATATGCTCATTAGGGTCAGTTTCACCAAGGATAGCTCAAGGAAAGTTTCCTTGAGGATATTTCCTTGAAAGTTAAGTCACTCAGTCATGTTCGACTCTTTGTGACCCTGTGAACTGTAGCCTACCAGGCTCCTCTGTCCATGGGATTCTCCAGGCAAGAATACTGGAGTGGGTTTCTATGTCCTTCTCCAGGGGATCTTCCCATCCCAGGGATCGAACCCAGGGATTGAACCCAGGGATCAAATCGGGTATTCCACATTGGAGGCAGACGCTTTAACCTCTGAGCCACCAGGGAAGCCATTAGGGTATCCTAAAGGATATTTCCTTGAGGATATCCTTTCACCAAGGATAGTTTCACCAGGAATTCATCTATAACTTTTCAGTCACTCTCTTGAGGTTTTTCTCCACCAAATATCCCCTTCATTTTTTGGCCCCTAGGTACTTCTTTTTCTTTTCCTCTGCCTTAAAAGTCAGAGCTTTAGTTTATCTGCTCTGCCACACACTTCTTGAAGCTATATTTGCATCCGAGGCCATGAGGAAAGAAGATATAAAGGGGAACAAACAATGAGATTTTTCAAATGCTCTTGTGACTGCAATTCAACTGACCTAAGAGAAGGGTTTCCACTCTTTGTGGTGGCTTGTGCTTGCCCAGAAACTATGGCTATTATTGTTAGCATTGCCATGAGATTTCCTGATTGTTGGGCTACAAGAGAAAAGAAGAAACAAAAATTCCAGGTTTTTTTTTTTTTTCACACTATTTCTTTCATTATTAGTATCCTTTAAAATTTTTTTTCCTGTCTTTTGACAAGATATGTAGAGGTTCTCTTGAGACTCTTTCTGTCTTAATCTGGTATGCATTTCCTGCTTTTTAAGTTCTTTTTAAGCTGACTTTAAGTTCAGGCTGGGAGATATTTGAGAAAGGAAAAGCTAACTTCCAATTCGGTGACACTTTATGTTCTAGTTTCCTATCTAGTTCACACATCCATGCAGAATTGATTCAGTTGTGTCCCACTCTTTGTGACCCTATGGACTGTAGGTTGCCAAGCTCCTCTGTCCAGGGATTCTCCAGACAAGAACACTACAGTGGGTTGCCATGCCCTCCTCCACGGGATCTTCCCGACCAAGGATTGAACCTGCTTTGGCAGGTGGTTCTTTACCACTAGCACCACCTGGGAACCCCTTTACTAGTTTACTTGCTATAATTTACTTTTCAGAATCTTAACGTGGGTATTCTGTGAATTGTCTTCTGAATTTTAGGTGTATTCAGGGTCATTGTAAGGATAGAAATAAGTGTATTTTGACTGGAACCTGAAGTCTTAAAAAAAAAAAAGACGTAGAAGGGCAGTTATGAAGAGGAGAGGCAGTAAACTCACAGAAAAAAGATGAAAAGGAAGCTGAGACTGGTAAGAAGATAATGAAGAAAACAGTGAGTAATTATAGAAATGAAAGCCACTATCAGGAGATATTATTCTTTCTACAAATAGGTTAAATTTGGTGTCTTCAAGGAACTAAGGTTGAAAGGACTCATAAAGAAATTAAAGAACATTGAAGAACTTAAAGGACACTGTGTGGTAGCTGTAGCTTGTATATCAGTTTGAATTTTCATTATTGGTGGTAAGCGGGAGCACCATAAAGAAAAATGGATGTTTTGTGTGGGCAAGTAGAGAGGAGAACTTGTGAAACCAGACTGTTTTTATTGAAGTAATGTCATCTTCATCTACTGTGTAGTAAAATCTATGAAAAGTTTGATTATAGGAAGGATATATCAAACTGAATTTTGAAGATACTTATTCTATTAATAATATATTGAGAAATAGTAAAAGTAGATTAGAAATGAATACAGCAATTTAGCTGCTGAGTAAATGATTTATAATACCAGAGAATGTTTGTTTAGTCATAGCAGAAGGTACAGTAAGGCATAGTAAATTACTTTAATTCAAATCAGCAAAAATCTTAAAGATATTTGGTTCAGTAAGTACCAATAGAGTTGATATATATTTTTAAAAAGAAATAACATGCAAAAAGAAATCTATAGCTTCATTAGTCTTGGCCATTATTTCTTAATCTTGGGCACAAGAGAGTATTTATAATCATGCTGAAGACATAAGACTAAGCATCATAAACACTTTTTTCTTTATAATATTACAAAGTTAGAATGTAATCTATCAATTATTAATTGTAAACAAAATGAATTCTGTTTTGAGTAATCATGGTGTTTCTGTTCTTGATACTTTATATTTGATTCTGGGATCCTATTCTTAATTATTAATTTAGACTATTAAATCTGAATTTTCTTTTCCTATGCATTTTGTTTAATTTTTTAAATCTCTGCTGTACTGATTTAGCTAAATCCATATGGCTTCTCTGGTGTCTCAGTGGTAAAGAATCTGATTGCAATGCAGGAGATGCAGATTAGATCCCTGGGTCAGGAATATCCCCTGGAGCAGGAAATGGCAATCTACTCCAGTATTGCCTCGGAAATCCCATGGACAGAGGAACCTGTCATGCTGCAGTCCATGTGGTCACAAAAGAGTCATACCTAACTTAGTGAATAAAACAACAACAACAAATATGGCTTTAAACAGTCTTCTTTCTCTTTCCAGATGTTTCTTTTTTTCCCCCCTCAGAGCTGTTTCTTGCTTTTTCAATCCACTTATTCTTATTGGAATCACTCAATGTATTTTTTACTTCTGCTCCCCACCCTTAGCCCATTTTGTTGTTCCTGACAAACTATATCCTGTTCTTAGAAATAAAAGAGCTTGTAGGGTCATATTAACTGTCACAGGTTTACTTTTGGATGAATGGCATGATGACGTTTTAAGATTTCAATGTAAATTCATCTAGTAGTTGTGATGGAATTCATCTTTAGAGAGTTGTCTATGTCTTTGTTTCCATTATTTGTGGAATCTGATCATGTTTGATTTAAATGTATGAATTTTATCTATATATTATCGAATACTAAAAGCCTCTTGATGAAAGTGAAAGAGGAGAGTGAAAAAGTTGGCTTAAAGCTCAACATTCAGAAACTAAGATCATGGCATCTGGTCCCATCACTTCATGGGGAATAGATGGGGAAATAGTGTCAGACTATTTTGAGGGGCTCCAAAATCACTGCACATGGTGATTGCAGCCATGAAATTAAAAGATGCTTACTCCTTGGAAGGAAAGTTATGACCAACCTAGATAGCATATTAAAAATCAGAGATATTACTTTGCCAACAAAGCTCTGTCTAGTCAAGGCTATGGCTTTTCCAGTAGTCATGTATGGATGGGAGAGTTGGACTGTGAAGAAAGCTGAGCACCAAAGAATTGATGCTTTTGATCTGTGGTGTTGGAGAAGACTCTTGAGAGTCCCTTGGACTGCAAGGAGATCCAACCAGTCCATTCTGAAGGAGATCCGCCCTGGATGTTCATTGGAAGGACTGATGCTAAAGCTGAAACTCCAATACTTTGGCCACCTCCTGCAAAGAGTTGACTCATTGGAAAAGACCCTGATGCTGGGAGGGATTGAGGGCAGGAGGAGAAGGGGACGACAGAGGATGAGATGGCTGGATGGCATCACTGACTCAATACACGTGAGTTTGAGTGAATTCCAGGAGTTGGTGATGGACAGGGAGGCCTGGTGTGCTGTGATTCATGGAGTCCCAAAGAGTCAGACACGACTGAGTGACTGAGCTGAACTGAATATAAACTTGAATTATCATGAGATAGAAAATTAGAATGGGTTAATAATAAGATAGAAAGCAGATAAATTGACCAGGAGGTCTAAATGCTTGGCTCCCATCAGAATCAATGATCATTTACCACAATTGATTCCTTTTTAATTGTTTCTTCTAACATGTTAGTTTGGCATTGCCTTTTATTTTCCACACACAGTTTGGAAATGTCCAACCATCACAATTCCAATAAACTTCAATTTTAATGTTCTTTACTGAGCAATAAAGTCCTAATATGGTCTAGGATGAGTCAGCAATTGATAGGAGACAGATGGGGGTATTCCAGTATGGCTCTGACTTGGATTTTATTTAGTGCCAAAATAATACTGAACACTGAAAACACACACACAAACATACACACAGGGTTT
This sequence comes from Budorcas taxicolor, assembly GCF_023091745.1. Classification (NCBI taxonomy): domain Eukaryota; kingdom Metazoa; phylum Chordata; class Mammalia; order Artiodactyla; family Bovidae; genus Budorcas; species Budorcas taxicolor. The sequence continues at coordinate 24,796,153 of NC_068917.1, read as the reverse complement.
CTCTTTCCCAGGTTAATGACTTAATTTAGGAACCTAAAGGAAATATTCATACCTGAATGATCTAGTGGTTTTCCCTGTTTTCTTCAATTTAAGTCAAAATTTGGCAATAAGGAATTCATGATCTGAGCCACAGTCAGCACCCGGTCTTGTTTTAGCTGACCATATAGAGCTTCTCCATCTTTGGCTGAAAAGAATATAATCAATCTGATTTCAGTGTTGACCATCTAGTGATGTCCATGTGTAGAGTCTTCTCTTGTGTTGTTGGAAGAGGGTGTTTACTATGACCAGTGTGTTCTCTTGGCAAAACTCTATTAGCCTTTGCCCCACTTCATTCTGTACTACAAGGCCAAATTTGCGTGTTAACTCCAGGTGTTTCTTGACTTCCTCCTTTTGCATTCCAGTCCTCTATAATAAAAAGGACATCTTTTTTGGGTGTTAGTTCTAAAAGGTTTTGTAGGTCTTCATAAAATAAAATCAAATTCCTTACAATTATACAGTGGAAGTGAGAAATAGATCTGATAGATAGAGTGCCTGATGAACTATGGACAGAGGTTCATGACATTGTACAGGAGACAAGGATGAAGACAAACCCTAAGAAAAATAAATGCAAAAAAGCAAAATAGATGTCTGAGGAGGTCTTACAAATAGCTGTGAAAAGAAGAGAAGTGAAAGCCAAAGGGGAAAAGGAAAGATATACCCATTTGAATGCAGAGTTCCAAAGAATAGCAAGGAGAGATAAGAAAGCCTTCCTCAGCGATCAGTGCAAAGACATAGAGGAAAACAATAGAATGGGAAAGACTAGAGATCTCTTCAAGAAAATAAGAGATACAAATGGAACATTTCATGCAAAGATGGGCACAATAAAGGACAGAAATGATATGGACCTAACAAAAACAGAAGATATTAAGAAGAGGTGACAAGAATACACAGAAGAACTGTACAAAAAAGATCTTCACGACTCAGATAACCATGATTGTGTGATCACTCACCTAGAGCCAGGCATCCTGGAATGTGAAGTCAAGTGGGCCTTAGGAAGGAAGCAGCACTGCAAGCAAAGCTAGTGGAGGTGATGGAATTCCAGTTGAGCTATTTCAAGTCCTAAAAGATGATGCTGTGATTGTGCTGCACTCCATACGCCAACAAATTTGGAAATCTCAGCAGTGGCCACAGGACTGGAAAAGGTCAGTTTTCATTCTAGTCCCAAAGAATGCTTAAACTACTGCACAGTTGCACTCATCTCACATACTAGCAAAGTAATGCTCAAAATTCTCCAAGCCAGGCTTCAACAGGACGTGAACCGTGAACTTCCAGATGTTCAAGCTGGTTTTAGAAAAGTCAGAGAAACCAAAAATCAACTGCTAACATCCGGTGGATCATTAAAAAGCAGGAGAGTTCCAGAAAAATATCCATCTGCTTTATTGACTATGCCAAAGCCTTTGACTGTGTAGATCATAATAAACTGTGGAAAATTCTGAAAGAGATGGGAATACCAGACGACCTGACCTGCCTCTTGAGAAATCTATATGCAGGTAAGGAAGCAACAGTTAGAACTGGACATGAAACAACAGACTCTTCCAATGAGGAAAAGGAGTATGTCAAGGCTGTATACTGTCACCCTTCTGATTTAACCTATATAAAGAGTACATCATGAGAAACACTGGGCTAGATGAAGCACAAGCTGGAATCAAGATTGCAGGCAGAAATATCAATAACCTCACATATGCAGATGACACCACCCTTATGGCAGAAAGTGAAGAAGAACTGAAGAGCCTCTTGATGAAAGTGAAAGAAGAGAGTGAAAATGTTGGCTTCAAGCTCAACATTCAGAAAACTAAGATCATGGTATCTGGTCCCATCACTTCATGGCAAATAGATGGAGAAACAGTGGAAACAGTGGCTGACTTTATTTTGTTGGGCTCCAAAATCACTGCAGATGGTGATTGCAGCCATGAAATTAAAAGGTGCTTACTTCTTGGAAGGAAAGTTATGACCAACCTAGACAGCATATTAAAAAGGAGAGACATTACTTTGGCAACAACGATCCATCTAGTCAAGGCAATGGTTTTCCCAGTAGTCATGTATGGATGTGAGAGTTGGACTATAAAAAAGGTGAGCACCAAAGAATTGATGCTTTTGAACTATGGTTGGAGAAGACTCTTTGAGAATCCCTTGAAGCGGAAGAGATCAAACTAGTCCCTCCTAAAGGAAATCAGTCCTGAATGTTCACTGGAAGGACTGATGTTGAAGCCGAAACTCTAATACTTTGACCACCTGATGTGAAGAGCTGACTCATTTGAAAATACCCTGATGATGGGAAAGATTGAAGGTGGTGGGAGAAGGGGATGGGAGAGGATGAGATGTTTGGATGGCATCACCCACTAAATGGACATGCGTTTGAGTAAACTCCAGGAGTTGGTGATGGACAGTGAGGCCTTGTGTGCTGCAGTCCACGGGGTCACAAAGAGTTGGACATGACTGAGCTACTGAACTGAACTGAACTGAGCTGAAAGGAAATATTCATATTTGAAATATTACCTTATATAATTTGTTTAGCACTGATAAATAAATTGATTTGCCCAACTGAAAAGAGTATGTAGGAATTTAAGAATTCTTACTAAGATTTAGGTTATTTGAGTTCTAATTCCTTCTCTGTTATAAGTTACAGCACTTTGTAACTTCCATCAAGTAAGTTATACTATCTCTCTTGGTCTTGCTTTTTATGTGTAAAATGAGTTTGTGTTCTATAATTTCTGTGGTTAAATAACCATCTCCAGCATTCTATAATTCTGTAAAATATGTTATCAAATGTTTGAGTGAATTTTTTTAAACTTTTTTCTGAGAAGGCATATATTTCAACTTTCATTTCATATCCCAGTTTAATTTAATATTCTTATTGATCAAGTAATTTTACACTCAAGAAAATATATCTAGTAGCCAATAGCTTGGGTGAAACAATTCTAGGGATCAGCCCAATGAAATTTTGGCAACATTTAATACTTTAACATTTTATGAAATGAATAGGAAGTATAGGTTTTTTTTCGTACCATTGAAAACAGGATTTCTCTCTAGATTAATTTGGTTTAATTCTGTGATAGCCAGAATAAAGGCCCCTCAAAGATGTACATGTTCTAATCCCCAGAACCTGTGAGTATATTAACCCATGTTGAAAAAGCCACTGTGCAGATGTAACTAAGATTTAGAACCTTGAGATGGAAAATTATCCTGGATTATCTGGATGGGCCTAATATGATCACACGAAACCCTGAAAGCAGAGAATCTTTCCTAACTGTGATTAGAGGGAGATGTCACTACAGAAGAATGGTCCTGGAGGTCCAATATGAAAAGGATTCAATCCACTGTAACTTGTTTTGAAGAGAGTAGAGAAGGACTATAAATCAAGGAATGTATTTCTCCTCAGATTTTGAAAAAGCAAGAAAATGGATTATCTGCGAGAGGCTCCAGACAGAAATGCAGCCCTACTGACCCTGATTTTAGTCCAGTGAAACCTATCTAGGTCTTCTGACCTGTAGAACTGTAAGACAACATATTTATATTGTTTAAACTGCTAAATACTTTGTGATTTGATATAACAGCAGGTGAATACTAAAAAACACACCTGGCGAATATTGTCTGCTAAAGTTATTTGTATCAAATAAAGGGAGAGGAGGCATGGTGGGTTGGGGAAAGATTTTGCCTCCTCAGATTTAGTGAACTTGGGACCCAGAAAACTGATGAATTTGGAAGCTGAGCTTGGAGACAGTAATCATAATTTAATTTCACAGAGGACAATTTCTCTTGACTTCCACAATAAAATGATCATACACAATGCACCATGAAGGGTGACCCTCCCAATTCTCCTTTCTTACTTTTCATAGGTGTCGATCTCCTTACATTTCATGCTCAGAGTTTCCTTAACAGAACCCTCTGCATCTCATTATAAATATATCTTTGCAGTTAGAATAAATCTATTTTTGCAGTTAGAATACGGCCAACAGACTTTTTTTCCAGGTCATCATGAAGAAATGTTAAGCCTCTGAATCAGAGGCAGAATGAGTAACCCAGATCAGTTGTCCCAATATATTTCCTAATGTAAATTTTGCAAATCAATTAAGTCAAATAAATACATCCTCTAACATCAGGGTTATCAATCATTTTATTTTTTGTAATTCATAGTTTTCAGAGCATGACTAGATTTTAAGGAAGGATATTGATGTTATGAAGCAAATGATGGGTACCATAGTTTACAGAGCATGACTAGATTTTAAGGAAGGATATTGATGTTATAAAGCAAATTGAAGGGATAATGATTTATTATCAGAAGTTTTAGATCATTAGTAAAAATTATTCAATAAATCTTAGAGCAAATGTAATGTTTTGGAGTAAGGTAATCATAAAGAGAAGTTTATTATGAAAATGGGGATATTTTTGAGGGGTAAAATTGGCATTACTATAATATTTTTGCTAGTATGGAAGGCAACCCAGGATGTATAATGATACTAGTTATGTGGAATTCCAACTTTATCAAGAAGTATTATATAAAAAAATAATTTTATTCATTAATAAAAATGGGAAATACAGCAAACTTCAATTGTCTAACTCTAACAAAACCCCCCGATACTTGGTACATATCACCAATCTAATTTTAGCAAATTACTATTGAGAATGACTTTGAGGCTCAAGTCAAGAGGATTGAGTTTCACCAGCTTGCTTTGTGTCTTTTGCCTGCAAAGTTTCTTTAAATTTTCTTTACATGAAAAAAAAGATATTTCCTGGTATTTAAGTTCTGTTTGAGTATTGATATGTTTACATAGAATCAATATTGGGAGATCTTTTGTACTTCTTATAATAATTACTCATACTGTAGTTTTCTATGAGGGTAGTTCCTTTCCCTTGAAAATTTGTTGGGGCAACACTGATTATTCTAATTATTAGAGATCACACTACTGGCATTTAGTGGGTAGCTCTTGGGATGCCATGTAACTTTAACGCATAAGAACCCAAAGTGATAAATTGTATTTCTTCCCTCACAACTTTTTCAAGTTGGAGGAGGAAATGGCAATCCACTCCAGTACTCTTGCCTGGAAAATCCCATGGATGGAGGAGCCTGGTAGGCTACAGTCCATGAGGTTGCAAAAAGTCAGACACAACTGAGTGATTTCACTTTCCTCACAACTTCAGAATGTTCCATATATAATTTTTATCTGAGAAATAAAACCACTTTATAAATAAATGTAAAATAATTTTGTATAGTTTAAAGATAAGTGACTTTCAGGAATTCTACTATTGTGAAAATTGGGGGAAGTTGTGTTTTATTTTGTTCTTTGCCTGGAATTAGCAATCATTTAAAAAAAGCATGTCACTCTTTGAAGTGCTGCTCGTGACATTACATACACCTAATTCACTGTGCATCTGTAGCTTCCCACTGATTCTACTAATTTCAACATTTATATTGAAATATATAACATTTTAAAATATATTAATTTATTGCATAATTTTATTTTGAAAAATGTTATGTATGTAGATAGATTGTATTATCTATGCATTTCATTTTAAGAGGGTAAAAATATCATATACAAAGGTGTATTGAGTCTGATAGGGTTGAAAATTACAGCCTTAAAAATTAGGAAAAGCTTGTAGCATTTTAGAGATGAGAGGAAATTTAGAATTCAGCCTGCATAGTGGATGAAACAATGGACTAATATTTGAAGGCCTGAGTCCTAATATTAGTCAGATTACTTTTGCAAATTATAGTATTCTTATATGCGAAATTTAAAAGTTGGGATGACTTGAAGTAAAGGGAATAGACTGTTTCTATATTGGTCTTAATCCATGATACATAGCTAGCAAATACATGGAAACAGAATATTAATTAGCATATAGAAAAATCCTCAAATAATTGGAGCTGTGCAAAAATGAATTTACATACATTTAAGGTATTTCAAGCTTTGTCTGGCTACCCATTTGCTATGACGGGTATGCTTAGAGGAGGACAGATTCAAAAAGGGCTACTCAACCAGAGATGCATGTCAAAATCATCATTGAGGCTTTTATAAATCAGGTACCATGGAGCTGGTTCCCTATAGACACTTCTAGACTTTCATGTATGATTCTGGTACCCACTCCAGATAGAAAATAAAGGCGTAAATTATCTCCAATATTTTCTTCAATTATAAAATTATTTCCTACCACTGTATAGAGTTATCTCTTAAAAATAGTGTTAAAGTAATAAACTACAAATAGATAACTCGCCAAGTAGTATTTAACTCATATATCTCATTCAATTTCCAGACCTAGTTTGTATTCCCCAGGGATTCTCTAATCATCTCAGAAGAAGTCTTGATATTTAAATTTGCTTTAGAAATTATGTGTGATGTAATGCTTTAAGAAAAAGGCCTATATATGACATCTTAAAAGATTTGAGGTGTTTTACCAGTCTGAGTGAAAAGTCAGAATTCACTAATACAACCAAGAATTCAAAAGAAATATTGAAGCCATAGAGTTCCATTATTAGGCCTTGCTCTTTAATTTCACCACTTAGTCTATGAACTGGTCTCTCTGATATTTGTAGCCTTGATCAGCTTTGCTCACAATGAAAGTGAAAGTGAAGTTGCTCAGTCATGTCCGACTTTTTGCCACCCTATGTACTGTAGCCTACCAGGCTCCTCCGTCTATGGGATTTTCCAAGCAAGAATACTGGAGTGGGTTGCCATTTCCTTCTCCAGGAGATCTTCTTAACCCAGGGACTGATCCCCAGTCTCCCACATTGTAGGTAGATGCTTTACCGTCTAAGCCACCAGAGAAGTCCCAGTGAAACCACTCCATAATTCCATGATACCAAGTTTCTGGAGCCAGTATGTCCTGGTCTTATTTTAGATTTTTTTTTTTTTTTTTTTTTAGAAAAGTGAACTGAAGTTACTTTAATAGTTTGAAGGTACTAACAAGGTCATGCTAATATCATTTGAATCTTATTGACCACTCTTTGTTGAAGCTGAAACTCCAATACTTTGGCCACCTGATGCAAAGAGCTGACTCATTTGAAGAGACCCTAGGGCTGAGAAAGATTGAGGGCAGGAGGAGAAGGGGACGCCAGGGAATGAGATGGTTTGATGGCATCACTGACTCAATGGACAGGGGTTTGGGTGAACTCTGGGAGTTGGTGATGGACAGGGACTCCTGGTGTGCTGTGGTTCATGGGGTCGCAAAGAGTTGGACATGACTGAGTGACTGAACTGAACTGTGTAATAGCAGGAGTTCAGTCCCCTTTTCAGAGCTCCATGTTCTCTCAAGTAATTTGGGAGATCCTTAGGGCATGAAGCACATTCTGCAATGAATCTTAGCCACTGCTCACTTTTGGAGTGCTTCACCCTCTACATGTAAGCCTTCTACTCGGTTTGGGTCATTGTGCCTGGAACCTTCTTCACATAGGATATTGATTTGAGATTGTAAAGAAGAAGCATTCTTCAGTCTCCATTGACAATTTGGCTTCTTTAGCTGCACATCCTTTCTGTCAGATCACAGTGATATCAAGATCTAGCTGAGGATGTGACTGCATTTTTCATCCAGGAGGCTCTTTAGCCTTCCTGTAAATCAAGGTGTATATGGGTTGAGCAGTACTCCTTAACATCACTCAGAAGATACATCCACACCTCAGATTTGCCTTGAGTCTAGGAAAATGACTTATTATGTTGAAGGGGGAAAAAAGAGTGAAGGTTATCTAGAACAACTGAATTTTAGATCAGACTTTTAGACGGAGACTAACTGTGCAACTTTAAATAAATCTTGTAATTTATGGGACCTTAGTTTCTTCATCAACAAAATATCAAAGGTCTGAAGTATATCATCTGACAATGCCTTCCAGATCTAAAGTGAAGTCGCTCAGTCGTGTCTGACTCTTTGCGACCCCATGGACTGTAGCCTACCAGGCTCCTCTATCCATGGGATTTTCCAGGCAATAGTACTGGAGTGGATTGCCATTTCCTTCTCCAGGGGATCTTCCTGACCCAGGGATCGAACCCAGGTCTCCTGCATTGTAGATAGACGCTTTACCGTTTAAGCCGCCAGGGAAGTCCTAGGGTCCATCATTTTAGGTATAGGCTCATTGACAGCAGGAAATTTACACTTTTCACATTGTACTCATTCCAAGCTAGTACAGTACTTTGTGTATCCTAGGACTTTGCATAATAAAGGAATCAAAGTTTTGATCGGTTAGCCAGAGACTTCAATTTGAGTTCCAGCTGTGTTTCCATAGAGTCCTGTGACTACAGACAAATTATTCACTTAATCTGTTTACTTGTAAGATAATGCTCTTGAAGGTGCTTTATATCTGTGAGGGGGAATGGTTAAGGTACTGACTATATTATTTATATGCCAATATGAGAAGGTATGTCTTGGATTTTTTCCTTTGTTTAGCCTCTTATTTTGTCAAAGGATATCTCTAGAGGAGATTTACTCAGGTATCAAATCTCCACTATTTATCTTCAGTGAGAAATCTACTGAGTGGGAGAAGAGCATTTGAAATTCTGTGTGTGAATTATGTTTACTTAGAAAGGCTTTACCTCTTTTCTTTTTTCCTTGCTGTTTTCTCCTTGTCTCTCTATGATGCACTCAGGGGGCTTGCATTAAGCTTATGATGCCTGGCATGATTGATTGTGTTTCCAGTGGCTGGACACTTTGCTGGGAGCCGTGGTTATGTCTTGGAAAATCACACTAATCGAATTTGAAGACACTGATGTGCATTCTCAAGTAAGAGCCTGGCTCTTGGGGCTTTCATCTAGGTCAGGCCTTATAAATTAAGTGATGATTTTTTTCCTTAAGTCAGTAAGTAAAATTCATCAGTGGCCTCACATTGCCTTCACACTTCTGCAGCTCAGTCAACCTATGAGTCAAGCAGCATTTTTATTCACTTTAAAGCTAATGTTTTGTGGTAGTTGGCAATCCATTTATTAAAGGAATAAGATGGGAACACAGGGTAATTTGAAAACAATTTCTGAGATCACCAAAATACTAGAGAAAAATGATCTTTAAATATATGTCTCAGAAATTGTTGGAGAACATATGTTTACTATAATTTCTTTTATACAGAAAGTAATGTAGAATTTTTCAAAGACCTCAGATCAAAAGCAATTTTAAAATGAGAAAATGTCTTTTTTATTTCATTTATTTATTCATCCACTTATTCAAAAATATCAAATACCTACTCTGTATCATGCATAGGCACTACATGGTATAGTAGGAAGCTCATGGGCACTGTAAGGAGGCAAACCTGTATCTGAATTCTGTTTTGACACTGGGTAAGTGATAGCACATAAGGAAAATTACCTTTAACATCTTAGAGGTATTTTTTTTGTTTTTTGTTTTGTTTTTATTTTGGCCATTTGGGTTGAAAAAAACAGCAGTTACTGAGAATCAGCTTACAAGAATGGTAACACTAAGATGATAAAACTAAGTATTATGAAATATTAACAAATGGCACCTGGATTATAATAGATGTTTGTATGTGTTAGTTTTTCTTAGTGAGAGATGAAGTTGAAAAATGTAGATTGTTCTCAGACCACAGAGGATTTTGAGTGCTATAGTACTGCATGCTATGTACTAATCCATGGCCTTACTAAGCACTTGTGGGTGCTTAATAATTTGTTTATAATGAATGAACAGAAAATACAAAGTCACTGAAGATATGATAAATCTGTTGAAGATGCTGTGGGTAGCTTTTGCATTAGATGGGATGTTACTCTTGGTGATTTTTATGGGGAAAATATTTGCAGAACCAGAAGAGAGGGACAGACACCACTGAAGTGTGAAGTATGGTTTACTGAGGAAGCAGAGTCATCAGGACTCCTAAGCTCTCATCCCATGGAGAAGTATGCTTGACTAGAGTGTAGTTAGATACTTAGTGGAAAGTGATGCAGGAGCAGGACCCTGTACCCATCCTGATTTTCACTTCTATAGAGAAGCTGGGGGAGGGAGCAGAGAGCATTTGATTCACATTGTATAAAATTTTTTGGTAAATAAAGTTGAGCTTTGAACTTTGGGAACTCATACACTTTTTTACCTTAGTTTGCCTAACCAATACTAATGCCTAATCACCAGTATTAATGAAACCTGCAGAGGGAGAGTGCCTTTAGGCCACTTAAGAGAGAGAAAGTCACGGGGATTATCTAGTAAATAGAAACATTGTCTCTTCTTGGTGTTGATGATGTTGATACCATCATTTGTGCTTTCAAACTGTTGCAGGTCTTAGATGCTGCTATGACCCAAATATTTGTATGAAGAAGGAGCCTTAGGTTTGTCTCTCCCTAGTCATTTTGTTAACTATTGTGTGCAAAGCATTAACTGTTATGAAGAACTGTCTTTCATGGGGATTTTTAAAATGTAATCTGAGTTTAGATTTAGTTTAGGAAGGAGATTCTTAGAAGTCTCAAAGTGAGGATAGACAAAAGCAAAGTGAATGTTGAGAAGAAATCTGCAGGCAGGATGATAGTTTTGGGGACTCAGATTATTAAAAATTGATCTCTATGTTAAGATAGAAATAAAGAACAGACGATTGTTGGTTACTTGAGGATGGATTGTCTAAAGCTGGGGTACCTACAAATATTAGGAATATATAGTAGTAAGTTGGAGGAGAGAGAGGGCTAGGATTATACATAAGCTTTCTGATTTTACCTCTTAGAATTAGCTTTCTCTTTTTTTTTAAGTTTTCTAAATTTTATTTAGAAAGAATTTTGAATTTACCCAAAAATATACAAATAAAAGATAAAAATACAAATACAAAAACATCCACATACTTTTTCTTTATCACTGTGCTCTCTCTCTTTCTCTCCCCATGCGTACACACTTTTATCTGAATCACTTGAGTTGAACACATCATGGCCCTTTACCCCAAACATTTTGATGTATATTTCCTAAAAATAGGATATTCTCTTATATAATTGTGATGCAGTTGTTAACTTCATAAAATTACAGTCATATAATCCTTAAAGCTACTGTATGTGTTCCAGTTTTATAGTTGACCTAAAGTACATTTTTTAAAAATCTGTTTTATTTATTTATTTACTTCACAATATTGTATTGGTTTTGCCATACATCGACGTGAATCCACCATGGATGTACATGTGTTCCCCATCCTGAACCCCTCTCCCACCTCCCTTCCCATCCCATCCCTCTGGATCATCCCAGTGCACCAGCCCCGAGCATCCTGTATCAATACCTCAAACCTGGACTGGTGATTCATTTCACATGTGATAATTTATATGTTTCAATGCCATTCTCCCATATTATCCCACCCTCGCCCTCTCCAACAGAGTCCAAAAGACTATTCTATACATCTGTGTCTCTTTTGCTGTCTTGCATACAGGGTTATCGTTACCATCTTTCTAAATTCTATATATATGCATTAGTATACTGTATTGGTGTTTTTCTTTTTGGCTTACTTCACTCTGTATAATCGGCTCCAGTTTCATCCACCTCATTAGAACTGATTCAAATGTATTCTTTTTAATGGCTGAGTAATACTCCATTGTGTATATGTACCTCAGCTTTCTTATCCGTTCATCTGCTGATGGACATCTAGGTTGCTTCCATGTCCTGGCTATTATAAACAGTGCTGCGATGAACATTGGGGTACACGTGTCTCTTTCAATTCTGGTTTCCTCAGTGTATATGCCCAGCAGTGGGATTGCTGGGTCGTACGGCAGTTCTATTTCCAGTTTTTTAAGGAATCTCCACCCTGTTCTCCATAGTAGCTGTAGTAGTTTGCATTCCCACCAACAGTGTAAGAGGGTTCTCTTTTCTCCACACCCTCTCCAGCATTTATTGCTTGTAGACTTTGGATAGCAGCCATTCTGACTGGTGTGAAGTGGTACCTCATTGTGGTTTTGATTTGCATTTCTCTGATAGTGATGTTGAGCATCTTTTCATGTGTTTGTTAGCCATCTGTATGTCTTCTTTGGAGAAATGTCTATTTAGTTCTTTGGCCCACTTTTTGATTGGGTCGTTTATTTTTCTGGAATTGAGCCACAGGAGTTGCTTGTATATTTTTGAGATTAATTCTTTGTCAGTTGCCTCATTTGCTATTAGTTTCTCCCATTCTGAAGGCTGTCTTTTCACCTTGCTTATCATTTCCTTTGTTGTGCAAAAATTTTAATTTTAATTAGGTCCCATTTGTTTACTTTTGCTTTTATTCCCAGTATTCTGGGAGGTGGGTCATAGAGGATCCTGCTGTGGTTTATGTCAGAGAGTGTTTTGCCTATGTTTTCCTCTAGGAGTTTTATAGTTTCTGGTCTTACGTTTAGATCTTTAATCCATTTAAGTTTATTTTTGTGTATGGTGATAGAAAGTGTTCTAGTTTCATTCTTTTACAAGTGGCTAACCAGTTTCCCCAGCACCACTTGTTGAAGAGATTGTCTTTTCTCCATTTTATATTCTTGCCTCCTTTGTCAAAGATAAGGTGTCCATAAGTGCATGGATTTATCTCTGGGCTTTCTATTTTGTTCCATTGAGCTATGTTTCTGTCTTTGTGCCAGTGCCATACTGTCTTGATGACTGTGGCTTTGTACTAGAGACTGAAGTCAGGAAGGTTCATTCCTCCAGTTACATTCTTTCTCAAGATTGCTTTGGCTATTTGAGGTTTTTTTTTGTATTTCCATACAAATTGTGAAATTATTTGTTCTAGCTCTGTGAAAAATATCGTTGGGAGCTTGATAGGGATTGCATTGAATCTATAGATTGCTTTGGGTAATATACTCATTTTCACTATATTGATGGAATGAAGCAGGGCAAAGACTAATAGCGTTTTGCCAAGAAAATGCACTGGTCATAGCAAACACCCTCTTCCAACAACACAAGAGAAGTCTCTACACATGGACATCACCAGGTGGTCAACACTGAAATCAGATTGATTATATTCTCTGCAGCCAAAGATGGAGAAGCTCTATACAATCAACAAAAACAAGACCAGGAGCTGACTGTGGCTCAGATCATGAACTCCTTATTGCCAAATTCAGACTTACATTGAAGAAAATGGGGAAAACCACTAGACCATTCAGGTAGGTATGACCTAAATCAAATCCCTTATGATTATACAGTGGAAGTGTGAAATAGATTTATTTCACTAGATCTGATAGATCTGATAGATAGAGTGGCTGATGAATTATGGACTGAGGTTTGTGACATTGTACAGGAGACAGGGATCAAGACCATCCCCATGGAAAAGAAATGCAAAAAAGCACAATGGCTGTCTGAGGATGCCTTACAAATAGCTGTGAAAACAAGAGAAGCAAAAAGCAAAGGAGAAAAGGAAAGATATAAGCATCTGAATGCAGAGTTCCAAAGAATAGCAAGGAGAGATAAAAAAGCCTTCCTTAGCGATCAATGCAAAGAAATAGAGGAAAACAACAGAATGGGAAAGACTAGAGGTCTCATTAAGAAATTGAGAGATATCAAGGGAACATTTCATGCAAAGATGGGCTCGATAAAGGATAGAAATGGTATGGACCTACCAGAAGCAGAAGATATTAGGAAGAGGTGGCAGGAATACACAGAAGAACTGTACAAAAAAGATGTTCATGACCCGGATAATCACGATGGTGTGATAACTCACCCAGAGCCAGACATCCTGGAATGTGAATGGGCCTCTCAAGTGGGCCTTTGAAAGCATCACTACAAACAAAGCTAGTGGAGATGATGGAATTCCAGTTGAGCTATTTAGAATCCTGAAAGATGATGCTGTGAAAGTGCTGCACTCAGTATGCCAGCAAATTTGGAAAACTCAGCAGTGGCCACAGGACTGGAAAAGGTCAGTTTTCATTCCAATCCCAAAGAAAGGCAATGCCAAAGAATGCTCAAACTACCATACAGTTGCACTCATCTCACACGCTAGTAAAGTAACCAGAGATCAAATTGCCAACATCCACTGGATCATAGAAAAGACAAGGGAGTTCCAGAAAAACATGTATTTTTGTTTTATTGACTAGGCCAAATCCTTTGACTGTGTGCATCACAGTAAACTGTGAAAAATTCTGAAAGAGATGGCAATACCAGACCACCTGACCTGCCTCTTGAGAAACCTGTATGCAGGTCAGGAAGCAACAGTTAAAACTGGACACGGAACAACAGACTGGTTCCAAACAGGAAAAGGAGTACATCAAGGCTGTATATTGTCACCCTGCTTATTTAACTTCTATGCAGAGTACATCATGAGAAACGCTGGACTGGAAGAAACACAAGCTGGAATGAAGATTGCTGGGAGAAATATCAATAACCTCAGATATGCAGATGACACCACCCTTATGGCAGAAAATGAAGAGGAACTAAAAAGCCTCTTGATAAAAGTGAAAGAGGAGAGTGAAAAAGTTGGCTTAAAGCTCAACATTCAGAAAACTAAGATCATGGCATCTGGTCCCATCACTTCATGGGAAATAGATGGGGAAACAGTGGAAACACTGTCAGACTTTATTTTTGGGGGCTCCAAAATCACTGCAGATGGTGATTGCAGCCATGAAATTAAAAGACGCTTACTCCTTGGAAGAAAAGTTATGACCAACCTAGATAGTATATTCAAAAGCAGAGACATTACTTTGCCGACTAAGGTTCGTCTAGTCAAGGCTATGGTTTTTACTGTGGTCATGTATGAATGTGAAAACTGAACTGTTAAGAAGGCTGAGCGCTGAAGAATTGATGCTTTTGAACTGTGGTGTTGGAGAAGACTCTTGAGAGTCCCTTGGACTGCAAGGAGATCCAACCAGTACATTCTGAAGAAGATCAACCCTGGGATTTCTTTGGAAGGAATAATACTAAAGCTGAAAGTCCAGTACTTTGGGCTGCCTTATGCGAAGAGTTGACTCATTGGAAAAGACTCTGATGCTGGGAGGGATTGGGGACAGGAGGAGAAGGGGACGACAGAGGATGAGATGGCTGGATGGCATCACTGACTCGATGGACGTGAGTCTGAGTGAACTCCGGGAGTTGGTGATGGACAGGGAGGTCTGGAGTGCTGATTCATGGGGTCGCAAAGAGTCGGACATGACTGAGCGACTGAACTGAACTGAAAAATGAAAAAAAATTATTTTAATTTAAAAAATGATAATAGTAAAAATATATCTAGGACTTTCTCTGGAGCTGTTGCAGACAGTGTGGCCTCAATCATTTTCAGATGATTCCTTGGTCCAGCTTGTACTTTCAAGGTCTATAGGCCCCTTCCTATGTAGTCAGTGCTAACTATAGGGTTTTAATCTATTGTGCCTGTCACTTCCAAAGCGTTTCCCTCTATTTTAGCTTCTTCTGTTTGTTGGTCTCTTCAGTGTCTAATTTCTGCCCTGACACAAGGGGAACAGTGGTGGTCACTTTTTTAGGCTCACTTGTTCAGTCGTGTTGTGGGGAGGGAAGAACACTGTAAACAAATATCACTGGTGTGTGCTCACAGTGATTCAGCCACACTGGATTTGACTCTGCTCATGGCATGTGTGCTTTCCCAGTCTATACCGCTCAGGCTCTAGGTTGCTCTGTCGAGAACTGTCTGATGCTCTCCCTAGGTTGTATGCACTCCCTGGGTCTAAGCCACTCAGGTTCAGGTTCTCTGGTACTCCACAAAGGCGCAGACTTGGTTGAGCCTGAGTTTTGTACCCGTCCCAAGTGTGAGCAGCTCAGGTGACCAGGTGCTTGGTGAGCACAGTTGCTCCCAGTTGAAGGCTGAAACTTATTGCCTCCCCCATCCCAGCCGCTTGGTTTTCTGGGTGTACAATGGGTACGCCTTCTCAGGTGTGCCATGTGTCTCTTCTGGGAAGCTTATCTCTGGCTGCTACCCTCCCGGTGGATGTTGACTGTCTAGAATCCCAAGAAGTCTTGGTTAGCCACAACATCTGCTTGCAGTTTGGTATAGGATGCCTCTCTGGGGCCGCAATTGCCCCCCTTCTAGCTCTGGCTGCCCTTGCCTGCCTGTATCTGGTGGGGGATGGGCTGGTCCTCAGCTGGCTAGCTCTACTCAGTCTTTCGTTCTGTGAGAGGGCCTGGCGGTGTCTTAGGTTAGGGCTTTTCACTGGATAGCTATCCCACAGTATGGGTTGCTATCTCAAGCTAGTTCCCTCAGATTGCCCTTGGAGCATTCAGGCCTGATCCTTACCCTAAGCAATGCAGACTGCGCCTCCCTGTCCAGCCCCTGCTTGTTAGTTGGGGATGTGAGCGTCTGGTCTGCTGCGCCGCTGGGAGTTGCTGTTAGGCATGTAATCTGTGGGTTTTAATTATTTATTTATTTTTCCTCCCAGTTATTTTGCCCTCTGAGATTCCAAACTTGCCACAGACCCACCAGAGAGAGTGTTTCCTGGTGTTTGGAAATTTTTCTCTTTTTTAAGACTCCCTTCCTGGGATGGATCTCTGTCCCTACCTTTTTTGTCTCTTTTTTTTATCTTTTATATTTGTCCTACCTCCTTTCAAAGGCTGCCTTTCTGGGTGCCCGATGTCCTCTGCCAGCATTCAGAAGTTGTTTTGTGGAATTTGCTTGGTGTTCAAATGTTCTTTCAATGAATTTGTGGGGGAGAAAGTGGTCTCCTCGTCCTATTCCTCCGCCATCTTAGGACTGCCTCGGATTTGCTTTTTTGGTTATGTTGTTCTCTCATTAGCTGCTGCAACAAGCTGGGAGAAGAAAATCTAAAACATGGATTGGAACCTCTGAAGTTTGGATTTATCCTTAGCTTGGAAACTACACTCTGAGTGGAGGCCCAAGGAAATGAGTGATATTTCTGAGTTGCCACATAATAGGTTCAGTATAATCTTGGACATAATTTATTCTCTTGGCTAACTAAAACTAAGCAAAACCAGAATTTCTCTTTTCAGACACTTTTCTCTTAATTGTAAGCACTTGCATGGAAAGTTAATTTGTGTGGGTTTAATTTATTTACATATATTTACATTTGACTCATTAAAATCTTCCTTCCAAGAGTTGTTTTGCAACTGTTTGAGCATTTCAAGTTCTTTTGAAAATGAAAATATTCTTTTTGCCAACTGAGAATAAATTTAGAAGCCCAAAACTTTGGATTGTGGTGTGACTAACTTCTAAATATGAGAAAATATTTTGTGCTGTCCACCACTACATAGCCAACAAATAAAAACAGAGCTCCAAAGTAAGCAATCAAATTCTTCTTTCATATGTGCACCTTCCTATTTGCACCCACACCAAACCTTTATGAAATCCATAGAGTTAAGGTAAACTGACATGCCCACACAAAAACTGGCAATAAAAATGGAAGAGGGAGATAAATTTCAGTTCCATATTTGTGAATACTCAGTCACTTGTCCAAACATTTATTAAATACCTACTTTGTACAAGACATGAAATTAAACACCCAGATTTGTTATGAACTGTGCTCCTTGTTCTCAGAAAACTTAACAACCAAATTTCAAGGTGTTACTTATTATTATGATGATACAAATTTATCACCCTTTAACCTTCCTGTATTGTTTTTTATCCCATGTTGAGCTAATAGCATTTGTCATCTGATGAACCCTTACTTATCACTATGCTATATGCCTTCTATGTCATACGTATCACTTCATTAAAAGTCATATGGCCACACCTGTGGTACATGGAATAATGCCCATATGACCATTTAACAGAAGAAAGAGACTGGGAAATTGATGAACTTTTCAAGGCCTGTCTGACTAGAAGGCTAACTCATTATCATTGTCCTTTTTCAAGTAGTTGAAAGAATCAAGATATCCTTAGGAGAAAGGACTAGGTGATAGAGGATTGCAGAGGATAATGTTTCATATCTTATCTAGATAATAGTGGTCTTTTGTAAGACAAACATGATAGAACAGCTCCAGTGAAACATATGGAAAAGATTCCTTAGTTATAGAGCAGAGGCAGTGGGGCTATGAAACCAAATATTTAGAAGGAGGAATATTGGTTTAATTGCTTTGTTTGGACTATTTTTATGAACAATCTAATTGCACTGAATGATTTCTGATTGTGTCCAAAGACTTTTTAGCTGACTAAATGATGTTAATCTTTTAAATTCTGACCACTTAATAATGGCCAGTTAAGAAATCCAAATAATTAAAAAAGCTTTGCTTTACCTAAACCTTCAAATAAGCCACCTAATAGTCTCACTGAAGAGTGAATATTATGATCTAAATGAAAAATAATCAATCCTGTCAAATTCACTATCTACCCATTGCCTGAAACTGGATTGAATGAAAAAGATGCATTGTTGGATTCTGGATCAAGGATGATTTAGGCTTTAAAAGTTAGATCTTCAAACACAGAATTTGAAATATGTCCTAGGGAATGAGAAGAAGCTGTTACCTTTCACTAGGATAAGAGAAATAGTGTTAGGAAACATTGTTTTTAAGAGACTCAAATAATTTTGGCTGCCCCAAGGGGTTTTAGTCTTTGTAGTTTCATCCGTTTCCTTCTAGTAAGGGTATTTATTGAAATAAATGCATGATCCTAAGTCCTGGGAATACCTAAAATCTGTGGTTATGTTGATCTATCTTTGATTTCACTAGAGTTTCCCATTATGTTTTAAATCTTAAAACATATGTATGATATGAAACATACTTATGTTTAGCATTTTGAAAGTAAAAAATACTGCACGTCAGTCTAAGCTTATAACTGTTCCAAAGAAAATTACTTTAACATTATTGAATCACTCAAAATAAAGTTTCTTTTATAATAAAGCGATCCGATATCTATCTGGTTAACATGGGTTAATACTTATTTTGTCACTTCATCATTTCACTTTGTTCTTTTAAGAAGGAGACACTCAAGAAAACATTTAAATACAAACATTTAAAAGCATTTAACTTAAATACAAATTTAAGTAAAACTTTTAAAATCTCTTAAGAAATTAATACTTCATTTACACTGGTTTAAGTAACCGAGCTATCTATTAGCAGTAACAAAAGTAATATAATTTTGACATAGTTACAACAAAACAGTTTACTGCAACATATACTAGTATGGAAATGTTGCTCCCTGTATGGGTCTGAATAGGTATATCAATGCTGTGATAATAAGCAATCTTAATGGCTTAAATAACAAAGGTTAATCTTTTGCTCACAACACCTTTTCACTCTCACACCACCTTCTCCTAAGTGGGAGACTGTGTTGTAATCGTTCAGGGACCCAGACAGTTGAAGTAGCCACTTACTTGAAAATTGTTGATCTTCATGCCAGAGGCAAAAAGAGAGCTTTAGAAGGTCTTACCCTTCTTATTAAATTCTTGACAATAAGACTGAATTATTGCCACTAGAATATGCATTACTTATACTCACAACTCATTAGTGAAAACTCATTATTCTTCTCTGCTTCCTCTTACATACTGTTAAAAAAATTAAGAGAGGTACTATACTTACAGTCTGGAAGTGGTAAGAAATTAGTGAATGTAGAAAATTGTAACAGATGACTAATAATACTTCTACCTACTGCCAACTATTTGATTCACCTTCCTTCTTGCACATGAAATCAATTACTTCCTCTCCAAGAAAAATAACAAAAAAGCATTACTTGTTCCTTCAGGGTCAAAGCTGAGATCATTAGTTTATACATGCTTCTTTCTAAAAGAGGTTTATATACAGCTTCTCTAGATCCAGGGTCCTACGAACTAGAAAGAAAAGTTTTATACCATCAGAAAACTAATATTCAGCTAAAGAATCACAGTAAATATTTCTATTAGTAAAGAGAAAGATTTGGAATTGCACAGCAAATTTACTGCTCTGCTGAATGTATGAAATCCCACTGATCAAAAATGTTTAAGATCTCTTGTCCTAGGAATGAAGAATGTTGCTTAATGAAATTCTTTAACCAGCTTCCTGGAGCTCTCAAATTGCATATTCTTTTTGGCTCTTAGCTCCAGGCTCTGGGGTTTCCTATTTCTCATTATCCCCCTTGGCTGTATTTGAAAGAGCAATGCAGAATATGCTCTTGTTGATGACTGAGCAGGTTTCTTTGCCTGCTTCCTACCTGTAGAAGTTTAAGGCCCTATGGGTCGTTTTAGCTTTTAAGCAGTTGTAGTCCCTTTTATCCAGATGGTAGGGGATTGTTTTGTTTTGTTTTGTTTTTCTCAGAATATCAGACCCAGAAATGTACTTGGTTTTATATCTCTTTGAATCCAGTAAAAAACATGCACCAATAGCCAAGCTATGGTTCTTTTTGTCATATCTATGTTATTTTCTTTCTCAACTTAAATGTAGTTATCTTAAGCCTAAGAAGCTTTGGGTGGGAGAATGTCATTTTTTAACGTCTTTCCAGGAGGCATTTTGTAGAACTGCTAGAATTTCTTCAATACCACATTAATTCAACCTGTTCATTCATTCAGATTTATAAAAAATGTCTACTCCTTACCACAGGGTGAGATTTGATTGGCCTTTATCATCCAACATATTTTATAAATTTTTAAATTACTATTTTCTTTTGCAGTCACTTTTTTTCCAGTACTAGAAATCCCCCTGTTTTGGACCTATCCTAATCTTCTACATTCTTGCTTACAAACTGATCATTTTCCCCAGTTATTCTTGTATTAGTAATATCCTGTCAAATGCTACCATTAGCAGCCATCACATATATTGACAAGCTGTTTTTCTTGTAAAGTTACAAGTTCTTATAATACATTATCTGCATTTCAAGTTGCTACAGTTAACATTTTAACCAAATGCTGTACTTTTGGTATAACATATACTTCCATCTTTCTGCCCTTCAATATAATATCACTCTTTCCTGTTTTTTGGTGGCTCAGAGGTTAAAGCGTTTGCCTGCAAGGCAGGAGACACGGGTTCAATCCCTGGGTCGGGAAGATCCCCTGGAGAAGGAAATGGCAACCCACTCCAGTATTCTTGCCTGGAGAATCCCATGGACGGAGGAACCTGGTAGCTTACAGTCCACGGGGTCGCAAAGAGTCGGACACGACTGAGCGACTTCACCTTCACTTTCACTTTTCAGTCAAAAGAAGTACCATGCATTTTAGGTTTTATTACAGCAATACTGTACTTCTAGGGAAATTATTATCAAAAAGGATAACTAGGCTCTGCTGCTGTAAGAATCAGTCTCCATGTTTCAGTGCTTTCAACAAGAAAGAGTTCTCTCTCTCCTTCTCTCCTCCCTACACTCTTCCTTCCTCCCTCTTTCTCTCTCTCTCTCTTTTTTTTTCTTTTTCTTTATTTCATGCTACATTCATCATGAGTCAGCTGGGGGACTTTTCTCATTTAGTGAAGGGGCCACCATCTCAAATGCTTTCAACCTCTGTCCTGACAGATAAAACAAGCTGCTCTTGAGGGCCACCAACAGTTAAATGCTCAACCCATATGGGGTTTCCTCTCATTGGTCGGAATTAAAACAAACAAACAAACACTTGATCACAGAGAAAATATGCTCCAAAGAATGGAGAAAAGAAGTATATGTGGAACATTCTAATGGCAATCACACTTTCTTCTCTCATATCTTATATTCAAAATATCCAGAATCTATTTTTCCTTTATCACTACAAACCTGGCCCTATATTATTTCAATAGCCTCCTGACCTTCTTTCCTGAAGTATTGTTATATAATTTCCTTGGCTAAGGAAAATCCCTTCAATTTAATCGGATAAGCTTTGAGTTTTTCTTGGGTATAAGGCATTACTCTAGCTATGGGAGAAAGACTGATGTTAAAGAAAGGAGAGAACACCAGGTACAAAGATGAAGAAAAAATTCCCTAACCACTAAGTGTTAGTAATATTGAATAGAAAGTATATGACTTCAAGAAGACACAAAGTCAAAAGAAACATTTGGAGTAATTTATTAGGTGTAGAATGCAAAGTTGTAAATTTCAGAGTTGAAGAGATATTTCTCACTATTTTGTCTCCTTTTATTATTAAGTAAGTGAAGAACTCAAGGCTCAAGATGCAAAATTACCATAAAGTAGATGACTTCTACTGTGGGGTATGTTGGGATGGTATTTGTAGGCCAGTGGGGAAGGAGAAAAAAAAAGTAAGATCAAGGAGTGACTTGGATTAGAAGGAATGATACACTTTGGTATAAGAAATACCAGCAGAGAAACAGGGAGTGAAGACAGAATTGTTTTAGGCTAGAGACAATATACAAGGAAGACATTACTTTGCCAACAAAGGTCCGTCTAGTCAAGGCTATGGTTTTTCCTGTGGTCATGTATGGATGTGAGAGTTGGACTATGAAGAAAGCTGAGTGCTGAAGAATGGATGCTTTTGAACTGTGGTGTTGGAGAAGACTCCTGAGAGTCCCTTGAACTGCAAGGAGATCCAACCAGTCCATTCTAAAGGAGATCAGTCCTGGGTGTTCATTGGAAGGACTGATGCTAAAGCTGAAACTCCAGTATTTTGGCCACCTCCTGCAAAGAGTTGACTCATTGGAAAAGATTCTGATGCTGGGAGGGATTGGGGGCAGGAGGAGAAGGGGACAACCGAGGATGAGATGGCTGGATGGCATCACCGACTCAATGGATGTGAGTCTGAGTGAACTCCGGGAGTTGGTGATGGACAGGGAGGCCTGGTGTGCTGCCATTCATGGTGTCTCAAAGAGTCGGACACGACTGAGTGACTGAACTGAACTGAACTGAAGGCCTTTGAGCCTAGCAGTCTTGGTCAGAGTAGAAACCAAGGTTAGGATGGAAAGCCTTCCAGTCCATTGTTTCTGAGGATACTTAAATAATAGCTGCCTGAGTCATGACTGAATTAAAGGACTCCTAAACTCAAGTCTCCAAGTTACAGCAAGGAATTGAACTTTGGGATGGCAATGGCTGACAAAGTGATTTTTTTTTTTTTTTTAATTGACAGGATTGTTGACAGGATCAAAGGAGCAAAAAGTTTGATTGACTTTACTTTCTCTATTTTCTGCTCTACCATACTTTTGAAAAGATATAGAAAAGCAAAGGAAAAGGCAAACTAAAATAGTTAATTTGTTTAACTCTTTCATGACATTTGCAAATATCTTAAACATGAAGGAATTGAGTTACCAAGGGTTTCAGAATTTTGCTCTAGGCAGGTCACTTCACATAGATGATGATTTGCTAAAGCACAGCTAGAGTCTGACTCTCCTGCTTGCCAAGACAGCACATCCACCTACTGTGCTGCCTCTCCCAATTTTAATTAAATGTACATATGTTCTTGTTTTGGTTTTGTTCTTTTTCTGTCTGAACTCATCACTTCTATGTTTGGACCTTGTTTATTGCTTTGGAATGTCCTTGGATTGGAATTCGATTATGAGATTTGAACTCAAATACACATTTGAATTCAAACCTACTTGGGCAAAGTGTTTAAAATTTCTAATGCATTTTTTTCAACTGGAGATAACAACACTGATTCAGGTATTCTATAAATAGTACCTATGATTCCTAAATATGCAATTATATTAATTAAGTACTTGGGGTACAAATTAAGGAAACACCTTGAGCTAAGTTAACAAAAGTGGAAATATTTTAGAAGGTCCTGGAATATGTCATGAAATTCAAGGAAAAGGTGGGAAGGGATTTCAGGGTAGGGAGATGCCCTGGGAACAACAGCAGAAGGTATAGGTAAACTTTGATTCTAAGTTATGCCATCATGTAATCCACTCTTCCCTCCCAGGCAGTTTAGCAGTGCAGTTTCTCTTTTTTTGGGGAGGGGGAATCTTATTGTGTTTAATTACTTATCTGGCACAAGTTGATAGAGATGTAGTCACTAGCAGCTCAAAAGTTGTTTCCCATAAATCTAATCTATGTCTGACGCAGGATACAGCATGCTTGGGGCTGGTGCATGGGGATGACCCAGAGAGATGTTATGGGGAGGGAGGTGGGAGGGGGGTTCATGTTTGGGAAAGCATGTAAGAATTAAAGATTTTAAAGTTAAAAAAATAAATAAATAAATAAATGAAAAATGGAAAAGAAAATCTAAAAAGAAAAAGATTATTTAAAAATAACCTAAGAAGATAATTATGGCAGAAATTATTAATGGATTCTTTATGCTGCTCAATTTGTCTTGTGTGAAGATCCTAATGACAAATTCCTCTTAATGCTTACATTGCAGAAGAACTTTATTTCTTTTCATCAAATGGATGGCTTTTATGACAGACAATAAGACTATGTGTTGCATCTTGTGTGTTTCTTTGCCTTTATTTCTACAAAGCTCAGAAATAAATCATATTCTCTCATTTTTTTGGTAGCTCTCTTCAATCAGAAGTTTTGATGTTTTCCTACCATTACTATTTTCTTTTCCTGATGATAAATAATTTTTATATTATTACCACCATTGAATAAAGTATTTCAAATATGTTTGGGAGCAGATGTCATTGAAACAAATAGAAATTATTCAAAAAACAAAGTGTTGAGGAATTACATCTTATAGGTATGCTAAATTAATGTTGCATTTATTTACCATGATCTCTTCATAACCTATATAAAGTCAGCTAAATTTGAACATAAATCCTACCTTGGCAGCAGATTGGTAATAAAATGCTCATATAGTTATATGCCCAAATATTGCTGCTTTTCCTCTGTTCTCTAGTCTTCACTCGAGTCCCTTATGTCTTTCTTGATTCTGTTAATTAATCTGGCTATTGAATTTAGCGTGTTATTCTCCATTTAACTCTGGGTATTGACATACAGCAGGGCTCCCTGGTGGCCCAATGGTAAAGGATCTGCCTGCCAAGCAGGAGACGCTGGTTTGGTCGAGAAGATCCCCTAGAGGAGGAAATGGCAACCCACTCCATTATTCTTGCCTGGGAAATCTCATGGACAGAGGAGTTTGACGGGCTACAGTCCATGGTGTCACAAAAGTGTTAGACACCACTTAGTGACTAAACAACAACAACAACAGCAAATTGAAATATAACATATTGGTCAAAAGAATGAATTATATACTTGGCCTGATTTAATTCTACTCCTGATTTTGATATTTGCTAGCTATGTCACATTGGGCAAGTTATCTGAATTTCAGTTTAATATATCTATAAATATGTTAATATCCACCTAATCAAATTGTCATATAGATTAAGGTATTTCACATAAAGCATTTAGCATGACATAATGCAGAATCTAAGTAAATGGTAGCCATTATTATTATTATGGTAGTATATATGTACTTCTATGTACTATATACTTCTGTTGATTTTTCAATTTCCAGTTATTTTGGTAATTTCTAAGGCTTTATAGGTTTTGCTTCAATTCATACTGATCCATTTATTTTCTCCACCTGTTATTGTGCTGCTCAGCACTGATTTTGTTTCTTTGTTTTGCTTTTGTTTGTTTTGTTTGTTTGTTTGTTTTAGTCATACAGCACAGTTTGTGGAATCTAAGTTCCCCAACCAGAGATGAACCTATGCCCACTGTGGTGGAAGCATGGAGCTAACTGCAGGATCACAGGGAATTCCTGGTACTGACTTCTTTTTTATTTGCCTAGAATTATTCCTTGCTGTTTTTTCTCATGGCATCCTATACTTTTCACTGTACTGCATTTAAAAAATGTTTATCATATATGTCTATCTTCTCAGCAAAGTGTAAACTCCAGGTAGGAAGGGATCATGAAGGCCAAGTTCACAGCATAATGCCTGCAATGCAGTAGGGACTTATCAAATGTTTATTGATTTGAATTACATTTCTATCACTTTCTCTGCTTTACACCTTGCACATCCCTTGTCTCACCCAATCATGGCTAGTTTTTATATCTCTTCCTCCTTTAAGACCACTGCTTTTTCAACTCTCTCTGTGCGTTATAATTGCATTGCGTTGTTCTGATATCCTTGGTTATTTTTATGAATCAGTGAACAATCAGGCTCACAGGAAATCCTGTCATTTGAGTGGGAAAGAACTGACTCTCTGCAGTGCCACTAGAAAGGGAGTTATCCCCGTGAAACAAATAAACCAGCCCAAAACCCATTTATCTCGAGTGCCTGTTTTCTGTCACTTTAAAGTTTTTCCAAGCAGCAGCCCCAAAGGGAGAACATTTAAGTCTATAGGCTGAGTCAGGACTGCTGTCTCAGCACTTTCACTTATAACCCTTTATTGCCCACTGTATGAGTTACAGTGGCACATTATCATCTTAACTGCCTTTTAATGGTAATGATGATGTCCTACAAATTGAGAAAAAGAGTTTGGTTGTTAATTCCTAGGAGATTATAGGCCCAATAACTGCTGTTATTAGTTCCAGGATGATTGCCAATAATGCAACATCACTTGGGCTCCACTATGTGCAATCTTTAGAGTGCTGAGAATCATCTAAATCCCTAAACCATTATGTTTAACTTAGACCAAGACAACCATGATGACAAGAACAATGAGGGTTTAGTCAACAGATATTTACATTGGGAAATAATTGCCTTTTTAGGAAAATATCTTTCTAGAAAATAAGAAAGAGTTACAGAAGATTAAGAAATGTAGGAAAATAAATGCTAATCCTTTTTTTCCTGCTAGTTCATAACCCATTTTTTTCATAAGCAAGATTCTGGAGCTTCAGGATCCTGTTTAATTGGTGACCTTAACATTAAACCTCAGAAATCCCACAGTCACTCACATATAAAATATAGAGATTTCTGTCTGTTCTGTTGATGCTATCAAACTCAGTTCATGTAAAGTATCGGCATAAGCTCTAGTGATGTTCATAATGAAAATCAGCAGCTTTAGTTATTCTAATTCTTTTTCCTTCTGTTTGGGCTATATTAGCCCATACATATATGATATGAAGTCAATTATCCAGAAGGGAAAACATCTGAAAATCAAAAATTCAGATTTTTTAAAGTAGTTTCTAGGATTTCTTGATATATAAAACTGGAAGTGTGGTACACTGGAAATTCTGTGGTTTTGAAAGTAGATACAGCTACTTTGCCATTTTTTACAACTGAAATTTTGGACGAGTCACCCTCTCTGAGGCTAATATTTATTTTGCTATAATATAGTTATGACTAAATAAGATAATTTATGAAAAACTCTTCAGAGCTTGGAAATTCAGCATAACAAGGAAAGATAGAAAGGGAAGAGGAGAATGTATGTGTGGGTTAAGACTGACAGTAAGTTTAGTAGAGATTTTGGGAGTTCTGATGCAATAGCAGTATGAAAAAATTCATTAGAAACAAAAAAGAAATTTGAAAGAAGTATCACTTTGGTTTTCAAGTCTTCTTCATTGTACTAGAAAAATGGAAGTAAAGATTTTAAATTGTTGGAATTACTTTTATTTCCAAACTGTGTTCCTTTGACTGACACTGTCTTGAGGCTAGATTGTTGAGATTGATATAAACGCTTATATGGCTATAAATATGTCTCTCTCCAACTCCCCCATTATTGATTTGGTTTATAAGGTTGCAAAGCAGAGAAAAATCCATGTTGCATAGGTATTGGTTTGACTTCAAAAGGTTCCAGGTACAAGTTCTTGCCCTTTCACTTTTTCATTTAAAACATTAAAGATGTTCTTTACCCTCTGATTTTCAGTGTTTATTCTATAAATTTTGGAATACAATAACTCAGTTGTTATAGTGATTAACTCAATTTATACATAAAAACTTGAAGCATGGAAATGTATCTTATATTATTTGCCAATGTTGATATTATGAAATTGAATCACTAAAGAAGGTACCACAGGAACAAAGAGCAGCCCTGCTGGTTCTTCAGTGCAGTTGTCTGTGGGAGTTGCTACTCCACAGAAGGACTTGACAGGGACTCCATCTCTTTCTTCCCTGAGTTTTCATTTTATTATTTGTCTCTCTTGTTTTATACAACTTTCTAAAATTATTATTTAAAAAAATTTTTAGCTTCTGTTTCCAGCCTCTTTTCTCCTTAGGTCATAAGTTATAATGTACAAGAAATGAAAATAAGAAAGCTATACTTTGACAATTTTGTTCAGATATAGAACAATAATTTCTTCACTTATCCCAAAGGACTTTACTTAATCTGTATTAATTATGTGTCTACAATTATGTGGCACATTCTATAAAGTAAGATGTACCATGATAGAATCGGGACCATTTTCTTAATTAATACATTGTTATGTTCTGTTTATTATAGCACAAGCCTGTTCTGAAGGAAAACCTTAAATAGAAACAGCCTTCCAGGATGAATAATTACAACTTGGTGGTGGTGGTTTAGTCACTAAATCATGTCCAACTCTTGCAAACCCATGGACTGTAGCCTGCCAGGCTCTTTTGTCCATGGGATTCTCCAGGTAAGAATACTGGAGTGGGTTGCTGTTTCCTTCTCCAGGGGATCTTCCCAACTCAGGGATCAAACCCATGGCTCCTGCAATACAGGCTGATTCTTTACTCTTGAGCCATCAGGGAAGCCAATTGCAACTTGGCTCCACCTGTTTAAATGTAATTCTCATCCAAAAAAACCACCTGCACAGGAACATCTGGAATAGTCCCAGCACTTGATAAAATAACTGCCACAGGTTGGATGGGAGGTATGCCAAACGATCTCATATGTCTATTATAGTTATACACACAATATGTTATTTAATACAATCTATAACATAGAATGCACTGATCTCATTTTAATCTCTGCCTACATCTATCTACTCCTTGGAAGGAAAGTTATGACCAACCTAGACAGCATATTAAAAAGCAGAGACATTACTTTGCCAACGAAAGTGTGTCTAGTCAAAGCTATGGTTTTTCCAGTAGTCATGTATGGATGTGAGAGTTGGACTGTAAAGAAAGCTGAGCACCAAAGAATTGATGCTTTTGAACTGTGGTGTTGGAGAAGACTCTTGAGAGTCCCTTGGACTGCAAGGAGATCAAACAAGTCCATCCTAAAGGAGATCAGTCCTGGGTGTTCATTGGAAGGACTGATGTTGAAGCTGAAACTCCAATACTTTGGCTACCTGATGCAAATAATCAACTTATTTGAAAAGACCCTGGTGCTGGGAAAGATTGAAGGTAGAAGGAGAAGGGGCGACAAAGGATGAGATGGTTGGTTGGGATCACCAACTCGATGGACATGAAATTGGGCAAACTCTGGGAGTTGGTGATGGACGGGAAAGCCTGGCATGCTGCAGTCCATGGGGTCACAAAGAGTCAGACATGACTGAGCAACTGAAGTGACTGACTGACTAGTCTGCTTAAAGCTGGGTTTATGGAAGCCCTGGCTAACTTGGTGGAATCTAAGGTAGCTTTTTTACTATACTTTTAGTAGAAGCCAGGTCAATTTTCAGCCTAGCTCAAATTGTCCTGATAACCTGAGTAGAGACAACACTGGTACCAATTGACTTAAAGTCCCTGATCACAGCTATTCCAACAAGAGATTACCCTTTGTCTTGCAAGCAGCCAATTAGATTGTCTTTCTTAGGAATTTGGATCTGAGGCGCAGTTATTCTGCTCATTGTTTTCAGGGCACTTAAACGAGCCAGGGCTGACACAGTTTGCAGGCTATAAAAAAGTAGATCAGAAAAAAGCTGGTTTGTAGAGAAAAAGAGAATAAAGCAGAGACATGTAGATAAAAGCCGGTTTGTAGAGAAAAAGAGAATAAAGCAGAGACATGTAGATAAAAGAAAATTTTAAAAGTGCATACAGACCCTGAGAGTTGC
This sequence comes from Budorcas taxicolor, assembly GCF_023091745.1. NCBI lineage: Eukaryota > Metazoa > Chordata > Mammalia > Artiodactyla > Bovidae > Budorcas > Budorcas taxicolor. Next base: position 24,766,670 of record NC_068917.1, on the reverse strand, counting down.
TACTTTGGTTCCAGTTGACTTCTAATTTCTAGTTCTCTTCTTCTTCCTGTGATTAAATGAGATTTCCTTACAACATTCCAACCACACCTTACTTTCCCTCATTTCACTTAGCTGGTATAACTGTATTTCTTCTCCAGGTGATTCTTGACTAAGGAAATCTTAAGCATGGGCAAGACCTGAACCATGCTTGATAGGAGACCACGTTCCTGGTGCTTAAACAAACCATTACTGTGGCAGCTCCATTTTGTCCTTTGTATGTGTGGAGAATTATTCCAAGAGAAGTGAGAGAAGGCTAGAGGCTATTGCGTGGATAGGAGTGATCACTGTTCCTCTTTCCTCTATTATGCTTAAAGCTCTAATGTTTTACTTGTTCCTCTAAAGATAAGTGTTCTTAAAATAAAGTCTGTCTTTTAATATTTAAATATTATTTTTACTGTTTAAAAATATTCTTTAATCTCTTTTATCTTCAATTCAAAAGCTTTAATGAAAAATTCTATAAAAATTCTTATGCAATAATGGTTTAATAAAATTACCAGTTTCTAGAACTGTTTTAGGCTGTGCCTGACTGTGCATATAACTAATGAATATTAACAGAAAAAATATAGGAGGATAAATCCAAGAGTAAATAGTGTACTTTCCCCTCTGTGTATTTTCTATGCCTAACCTTCAGGATTTTCACAACATCTTAAGCTTGATCTATTATCATTAATAAGCTGTTTTCTCAATTCCACAATCATGTGTTTTTAGAAACAAATGAAATCGTTATTCTGTCAAATGTAGTGTTTTACTGGTGTCATGGATATTTAGTAACTAATTATACATATTTCAATAATGTTAGGAACATGATCTTTCGGTACCTATGTTCTTCCAGCTATTTAGGTAATAATGGTAAAGTACTAGGCTGTGAGGGAAATAAGACAAGAGTGGTACAACCAGCGGCTTCCCTGGTGGCTCAGTCAGTAAGGAATCCACCTGCACTGTGGGAGGCCTGGGTTCAATCCCTGGGTTGGCAAGGTACCCTGGAGGAGGGCATGGCAACCCACTCCAGTATTCTTGCCTGGAGTATTCCCCTTGACAAAGGATCCTGGCAGGCTACAGTTCCTGGGGTTGCAAAGAGTTGAACATGACTGAGTGACAAAGCACGGCAAGCACAGCACACTACTACCAGGAGCAAAAAAATCCATTATTCTGTAGTGCATAAGATATTTCATTTTCAATTTAATAAATCATCATTTTGGCAACATGGTGAATTTGTTGTTCAGCTGAAGACTAAGCCAAGCTTTGAGTTATTTCTCGATATCACTCAATGAGAAGAGGAAAACAATTATTCTGTAAAAGTGTTCATGTGAGTTGGACATAGTTGAGGGAGAAAATTCCTCCATGTGATATACACAACAGTTTTCAAAGATATATCCTGAAAAATAAACAAGCAAAAAAAAATTTATATGATTGCATTTCAGGAAAATATTAGGCTTTTTTTCATTACCAGCAAATGTATACTGAGTGTATGCTGATTAAAGAGCATTGAGCTACCCTTCAGTCATAAAGTTGATAGGAATAATTTCATTGATTACTAAGATTATCTAGTTTCTGGAGGATACACAAAAATGAGTAAGACAATTGTCTTAGAAAGTTTATGCTACAATAGTATTAGAAAAGGTTTACTTTTACAACTGGAATGAGTAGTTAGTATAAATACATAGCTAGAAATAGATTGTTCCACACCAAGCCATACTCATCTCTGAAGTGATTTATTAGAGATGTTTGCAATTTCTTCCTAATGGGAACCAAAAAATGAATATGAGTATCAAATTATTGGAAATTACATACATGTTGCTAGTTGCTAATTTCAAGATGCTTGTGTCATAATGGTGAGGAGGATTTTTTTTAAACTTGACATTTTCTATTAGGAATAAAACTGTACATGTTTCTGTATGACTGAGTTGATTCTTTGAATTCAAACTGGGATGTTGGGTTTAGGTCCACAGCTCCAAGATAAAGTGTTCTTTATTAGCCTAGGCCAAAGCAAACTACTTAGCCTGAAAACCTGGAAGGCTTTCACTCTCTCAGTTCAGATCAGTTGCTCAGTCGTGTCTGACTTTGCAATGTTATGGACTGCCGCACGCCAGGCTTCCCTGTCCAACACCAACTCCTGGAACTTGCTCAAACTCATGTCCATCAAGTCAGTGATGCCATCCAACAATCTCATCCTCTGTCGTCCCCTTCTCCTCCCACCTTCAATCTTTCCCAGCATCATGGTCTTTTCAAATAAGTCAATTATTTGCATCAGGTAGCCAAAGTATTGGAGTTTCAGTTTCAGCATCAATCCTTCCAATGAATATTCAGGACTGATTTTCTTTAGGATTGACTGGCTGGATCTTCTTGCAGTCCAAGGGGCTCTCAAGAGTTTTCTCCAACACCACAGTTCAAAAGCATCGATTTTCTGGTGCTCAGCTTTCTTCACAGTCCAACTCTCACATCCATACATGACTACTGGAAAAACCATACCCTTGACTAGATGGACCTTTGTTGGCAAAGTAATGTCTCTGCTTTTTAATATCCTGTCTAGTTTTATCATAGCTTTTCTTTCAAGGAGCAAGCATCTTTTAATTTCATGGCTGCAGTCACCATCTGCAGTCATTTTGGAGTCCCCCAAAATAAAGTCTGAATCTGTTTCCACTGTTTCCCCATCTATTTGCCAGGAAACGATAGGACCAGATACCATGATCTTAGTTTTTCTGAATATTTAGTTTTAAGCCAGCTTTTTCACTCTCCTTTTTCACTTTCATCAGGTGGCTCTTTAGTTCCTCTTCACTCTCTGCCATAAGGGTGGTGTCATCTGCATATCTGAGGTTTTGATATTTCTCCCAGCAATCTTGATTCCAGCTTGTGCTTCACCCAGCCTGGCATTTTGCATGAGGTATTCTGTATATAATTTAAATAAGCAGGATGACAATATACCACCTTGATGTACTCCTTTCTCAATTTGGAACTAGTCCATTATTCTTTGTCCAGTTCTAACTGTTGCTTCTTGACCTGCATACAGATTTCTCAAGAGGCAGGTAAGGTGGTCTGTTATTCCCATATCTTGAAGTATTTTCAACCCACTCCAGAATTCTTGCCTGGAGAATCCCAGGGACAGGGGAGCCTGGTGGGCTGCCGTCTATAGGTCGCACAGAGTCGGACATGACTGAAGCGACTTAGCAGCAGTAGCAGCAGCCAAAGTCTTCAGCATAGTCAATAAAGCATAAGTAGGTGTTTTTCTGAAACTCTCTTGCTTTTTCTGTGGTCCAATAGATGTTGGCGATTTGGTCTGTGCTTCCTCTGCCTTTTCTAAATCCAGCTTGAACATCTGGAAGTTCTCAGTTCACAAATTGTTGAAGCCTGGGTTGAAGAATTTTGAGCATGCAATTGTGTGGTAGTTTGAAGCAAACAAACAAAAAAGATACCCCATGTTCAAGGGCAAAGGAGAAGCCCAAAAAGATGGTTAAAGTGAAAAGTGAAAGTCACTCAGTCGTGTCCAACTCTTTGTGATCCCATGGACTATACAGTTCATGGAATTCTCCAGGCCAGAATGCTAGAGTGGGTAGCCTTTCTCTTCTCCAGAAATCTTCCCAACCCAGGGACCAAACCCATGTCTCCCACATTGCAGGTGGATTCTTTACCAGCTGAGGCACAAGGGAAGCCCAAGAATACGGAAGTGGGTAGCCTATCCCTTCTCCAGGGGATCTTCCTTACTCAGGAATTTAACCGGGATCTCCTGCATTACAGGCAGATTCTTGACCAACTGAGGTGTCAGGGAAGCAGGAGGGGTGAAATCATGTTTAGGATCAAATCCCATACCTGACAGAGACACTCGGAGGGCTCAAACAAAACCTTGTGTGCACCAGGACCCAGAGGCTCCACAGAGACTGAGCCAGACATGCCTTTGAGTATTTGAGTGTCTCCTGCAGAGGCATGGATCAGCAGTGGCCTGCCATGGGGACAGGGGCTCTGGGTGTAGTAGACCTGGTCACACAGCATGTGGCATAAGCCCTCTTGGAAGAGGTTGCCATTAGCCTCACCACAGAGCTACTGAGCAGATAACCCAGAAACTGCAGAACAATTATACCAAAGAAATTCTTGCACTGTTAAGAAAGTTCTAGGTCCCACAACAGAAGTCCCAACCTGGGAGCCCAGCAAAGTGACTGAGAACCCCCAGTGAATTTGATTTTGGAAGCCAGTGAGATTTGATTACAGAACTTCCACAGGACTGGAGAAACAGACTCTTGGAGGGCACAAACGAAACCTTGTGCATACCAGGAGCAGGGAGAAAGGAGCAGTGTCCCCACAAGAAACTGAGTCAGACTTCTCTGTGAGTGTCTAGGAATCTCTGGTGGAGGCTTAGGTAGACAATATGGCCTTAGGCCAAACAACAGGGAGGAAACACAGCCACACCCCCCCCCCCCCCCGCCCCCCACCTACAGAAAACTGGATTAAAGATTTACTGAACATGGCCCTGCCAATCAGAATAAGACCCAGTTTCCCTCAGTCAGTCTTTCCCATCAGAAAGCTTCCATAAACCTCTTATCCTTATTTCACTCCCTGCTTCAGTCCAAATTAGACTTTACCACTGAACAGTCTCAAAGGAAGATGTGAAACAGTAGAGATGACAGTGCCCATGTGAAAAAGGAAGATTAATTCTCCTGCTATTTGCTGGCTTTTCTATTCACTAGAAGACATACATAAGTCTATTTCTTAAAATCTGATTATTTCTTCTTCTTAAAGAGGAATTAAAATGGGATTTCAGAAAAGGCTGTATTTCCCTTCCCTAAGGGCCTAAAGAGAGAAATCATTATGTAAAGAAGTAACTGTGATTATATCTGAGTTATCAGATAATAGATAATATTTTTTCTTCTAAAGGGCCAGATAATAAATGTTATAGGCTTTGATGGCCATCTCCTGTCTCTGTTACAACTAAGAAACCCTCTGGCTGTAGCAAGGAAACAGACACGGACAATTGGTTAAAAAAAATGGGTATCATTGTTTTCTAGTAAAACTTTACTTATAAAAATAGGCAATGGGTTGAATTTATCCCACAGGCTATAATTTTCCAATCCCTCTTTTAAATAATTCTCGATATTTTTCCAACTTCCTACAATATGCATGTATTATTTCTGTAAATGTGCACACATACACAATGAATTGTAGAATAAAAAATTTCTAAATTGAGTTGCTCTGATTGTAGCTGTTTTTGTACCTTTAGTACTGTAGAGTGTTTCTTCCTACTCATTCCGCAGGAGACTATTGGTGATGTGAATCATCCTTAGCAGAAATCTTGGTAAATTGTTTGCCTTAGTAATTTGTTGTGGTTCTTTGGATAGAGAGAAGAAACCTCTCTTTTCATGATTACTTCTGATAGGTTTTATTTTTGTCTCTGTATTACTCAAAGGAATATGTGAGCAGTGGTTGAAAGAATATCCCAATTATATTGTGCTTAGAGCATCTGCAGAGTTGGTCCTGGAGGCTTGGGCAAGGGAAATCACAGCTGTGAGGCTTTGCTCCTGCTCCTAGCACAGATGCCAAAGCAGATGGAAGGGCAGGGATCATCTGCAGAAAGGCTCCAGATCTCCAGTGCGGGTGGAGAGTGAAAGGCATAGCGGACACTGCTGAAATGGCTAGATTGATGGGCTCTATACTCCCAGGAGCAGCAAAGGCGACAAACTCTCCCCGCTTCTGTGCCTCAGACAGACATATGATGGATGGTGTACGTGCAGCAGTCTTCAATCCCTTTACAGCTGTGATTCCCTATTTCAACAGACACTCATTTGGTGCCCTGCCTGGAAATTGTTTTGATGCTGTTTGTATTTCAAATGCTTAGGAAAACATTTCTATTAAGGTTGCATGCCAAATATAAGGCTATACTAAATAGCAAGAAGGAAGAAGTAAATTTAGTACTGCTAATCTGCAAAGGAAAATATTAAATATGTTCTCTCTGGAGAGTAGCACTTTGCATGTTGCTGTGCTAAATTTACTGCAGGACTGTAAGTGTTAAAACATCAGCTGTGTAAATGGGCTGTGGGGTGGTAAAAGGTTGACAGGATGATTATGCTTGAGGGGCCACTGTTATGTATGTCCTTTGGACAGTAGTTTGGAAGAGCTTCCCAGAGACACTAATTAATTCTGCCCCAGAGGGAGGGGATGGTAACCAGCAACCCAGTGGGAGGCTGAGCTAGAGGGCTCTATCTCAGGTCAGAGGACCAGGAAAACACTTCAGGATATATCCAACTTGATCCTCTAGAGAAAAGCTCTTTAATCTTACTTCAGGTTACCAAGTTTTTGGCCTCATGCAAAACATTTCATCTTGTGCAATTTTCAGCAGTTCTTATCTTTGAATAAACTAATGGGATGAATCAAACAGCTCAAAAGACTAGTAGTACCTCATTCTTTTAAAATGCTGATAATAGTTTAGGAATACTATTTCTCAGACTCATAATTACCAAATCTCTTTCTTATACACAGTCCTCAATTGTATCTTAAACAGCTCCAATCATAGGACCCATTGGATTTTTTTCCACCTAAAATTCCTAAACAGGGGTAGACCTGGTAGTGGAAAAAAAAAAAAGTTGTGAGAAATAGTGCCATCCACAAGCCAAAATGACCACATAGCTCTTAGAAATAGGAAACAGTGTAGCTTTTCAATGGGTGAGGGTTCTTTTTGGTAGAAATTTCTATTCTAGGTTGTTGGTTTTTTTTTCTTTTTCTTTTTATTGTTTCAGGTATAATTAGTTAAGGAATATGTAGCTTTCTTATAACACATTGAAGATAGGCAATATTTATTAGGTGTTTATTTTGTACAGGCATTGTATAAATCCTCTGTATAAACTATCTGATTTTTTTTTTTCTTTGACTTTTAGGAATAAGTATGAGGTTAAAGTTATGAAACTTATGTAAGAAATATTTATATAATTGAGAACGCATATTGTAGTATGTTGTGAAGTGTTTCGGAAAAAAGTTAGTTTGGATATGGTTGGGATATAACTATAGTAATGTACTTACTTGATACTGTGATTGAGTTTGTTAATCATAAGTGCTCCAGCATTTTTCTCTCATCTATTTATTATGTCTTTGAGGCAGTGAGGTAATAGGTGGGAATAAGGAGAGAAAAGAGGAAATGGAAGGAGAGAGTAAAGAAGAAGTCAGACAGGGAAAAAGAATTGAGTATCAAATTAGTGACACAGAAAGAAATTCAGAGGAATGAGTGAATATGTATCTGAAAGAAAATAATAATATATAGGTAAAGATTAACACAAGAATAGGACAAATGATTTTATAAGTTTGGAGTGTAATACATTTTAAAATAAAAATTTAAACATACAAATGAATTTTTATTATGTGCTCTTGGATTAATAATATCTTTATTCATTTGAAAAATGTTGAAAAGTCTTTACTTGAAATTTAACTAATCTGACTAAAATTAATTTATCTACCCTTTCCATACATAGATAGCTGTTTTAGAGTGAGGATTATTTGATGCATGAAATTTTGGTGTGATAACTGGCATTGTACTGATTTGGTCTCTCTATGACTTTGACCTAACCATTTAAGCATATTATGACAAAATTATTTTATCTGTGAATTGGAGTATGTAATACTTATCTTCCTTTAACTTCTTTCACAGTGACATGGTCAGGATAAAAAAAAAAGAAGCTTCCAGAAAATTATTTAGTTTTCACAACAGTATCAGAATTTATGAAGTATAGTTTATTTTATCTCTATTATAAATAAAATTTTTGAAGACTGGAAAATGATTATGATATAACATTAAAGAAATAAGATCAGACTACAACTGTAATAAACAGTTGCCTCCTAAGAATTGAGCTGCTATTCTCTTTTCCAGAGCACTCAGTCTTATTTGGGAATCTAGGTTAATGTTGGAGCACGTGATCTTGTTGTTAGCTGTTCTGTCACTAAGTCGTGTCTGACTCTTTGTGACCCCATAGACTGCAGCATGCCAGGCTTCCCTGTTCTTCCCTATCTCCTGGAGTATGCTCAAACTCATGTCCATTGAGTCAGTGATGCCATCCAACCATCTCATTCTCTGACACCCCCTTCTCCACCTGTCCTCAATCTTTCCCAGCATCAGGATCTTTTCCAATAAGTTGGCTCTTTGCATCAGGTGGCCAATGTATTGAAAAGGTAGCTTCAGCATCAGTCATTCCAATGAATACTTAGGGTTGGTCTCCTTTAGGATTGATTGGTTTGATTTCCTTGTTGTCTAAGAGACTCTCAAGAGTCTTCTCCAGCATCACAGTTTGAAAGCATCAATTCTGAAGGTGCTCAGCCTTCTTCATGGCCCAGCTCTCTCATCCATACTTGACTACTGGAAGAACCAGTAGCTTTGATTCTGGTCAAACCAATAGCTTTGACCAGATGGACCTTTGTTTGCAAAGTTATGTCTCTATTGTTTGATATGCTCTCTAGGTCTGTCATAGTTTGTATTCCAAGGAGCAAGCGTCTTTTAATTTCATGGCTGCAGTCATTGTCCTGAATGATTTTGGAGCCCACGAAAGTAAAATCTGTCAGTATTTCCACTTTTTCCCCATGTATTTGCCATGAAGTGATGGGACCAGATGCCATGATCTTAGTTTTTTGAATGTTGAGTTTTAAGCCAGCTTTTCACTCTCCTGTTTTACCCTCAGCAAGAAGCTCTTTAATTTCTCTTCATTCTGCCATTAGAGTGGCATCATCTGCATATCTGAGGTTTTGATATTTCTCCCGGCAATATTGATTCCAGCTTGTGATTCATCCAGCCTGGCAGTTTGCATGATGTACTCTGCATATAAGTTAAATAAGCACGGTTACAGTATACAACCTTGATGTACTCCCTTCCCAGTTTTGAACCAGTCAGTTGTTCCATGTCTGGTTCTAACCATTGCTTCGTGACCTGTATCCAGGTAGAAATTCTTTTATACAAATAACTTTTCTCCTTCTAGTACGTTGTGGTATACAAAAGTGAAACTTACAAATGGTGCAGTCTTATTGTCCCCATAAAGGAAGTCAACTAGGAAATGACGCTGACACATAGAAGAATGGAACCAAGACAATCACACAGCCAGAAGTCTGGTCAAGCATGATTTAAGCTTATCTTTCCTCTGTGCTCAGTTGTTCAGGCATGTCCAACTCTTAGCCACTCCATGGACTGTAGCCCTCCAGGCTACATTGTCCATGGGATTTTCCCAACAGGAATACTGGAGTGGGTTGCCATTTCCTCCTCCAGGGCCTCTTCCTGACCCATGGATCGAACCCAGGTCTCCTGCAATGCAGGCCGGTTCTTTACCACTGAGCCACCAGGGAGCCCTAGGCCTTTCTAATTACATGGAATTAACTTGTTTTGAAATAAGATATGGCTTCCTTTGTAGCTCAGCCCAATAAAGAATCCATCTGCAATGCAGGAGTCTGCCTACAATTTAGAGTCTGGGGTTCAGTTCCTGGGTCTGGAAGATCCCCTGGAGAAGGAAATGGCAACCTATTCCAGTATTCTTGCCTGGAGAATTCCATGGACAGAGGAGCCTCGTGGGATCCAGTTCATGGGGTCACAAGAGTTGGACATGACTTAGCGACTAAACCACCGCCATATCGGAAAGTGAAAAGCGGAGAAAATGTAGCATTTCTAAGAGTGATCTTTTCAGTCTGCAGTCTGAAATCCATATTGACTGAGAGGTTGTTGATTTGGAGCTTGAAGATTTGGAAAAGCCAAATTCTCTAACTGATGTTAATATCAGCACTAACAGTTGTAGGGAGATTGATGATCAAGTAGAATGTAAGATTGGGGCTTGTGTAAATTCACCTTTGATGTATTTTCTTTTAAATCTTCTTTGGTTGAAAAGGTAACAACCAGTCTCATTCTGGAGGTTAAGTTGGAATTCAATTTTGAAGTGAGAAGAAAATAAGTAATCTGTCCTATGGTTTAAAATTGCTTTTAGGTGGACTTCTGCTCTGACCATCCTGAAATAAAAGACACTAGTCTAGGCTTCCTGACATAAACTCCTATATAAACCTGGAAAAAATTATAGAAAGCTTGAGTTTCAGGCTTTTTACAATAGGCAGTGGAGGATTATAATTCCTAAGAAAAGAGTGGTACACATGATTGCATAGGATTTCACCCTGGATGTACATTTTGTTTTTTTTTTTTTTGATAGATATCATCTTCATATTTTCCTTTAGTATCTTTTTTTTTTTAAATTTTAAACTCTTTAATTCTTACATGTGTTCCCAAACATGAACCCCCCTCCCACATCCCTCCGCATAACATCTCTCTGGGTCATCCCCATGCACCAGCCCCAAGCATGCTGTATCCTGCGTCAGACATAGACTGGCGATTCGATTCTTACATGATAGCATACATGTTAGAATGCCATTCTCCCAAATCATCCCATCCCTCCGTATAATGGACTTTTGGACTCAGAGGGAGAGGGAGAGGGTGGATGTACATTTTGGACCACAATTCAGGGGAATGCATTTTGGTGATCTCACTGAACTGAGAAATTAGAAATATAAATTTGTTGCTGCTAAAGGAGTTCACTTTGGTGTGGTTGGAGTCCCAGAAAAGTCAGAGGTACACAGATATAGAGCTCTCCCAAATTGTCATTGTTGTTTAGTTGCTAAGTCATGTCCAACTCTTTTGAAACTGCCTGGACTGTAGCCCACCAGGCACCCATGTCGGTAGGGTTATCCAGGCAAGAATACTGGAGTGGGTTGCCACTTCCTCTTCTAGGGATCCTCTCACTCAGGAATTGGACTCACATCTCCTGCATTGGCAGGTGAATTCTTTACTACTGAGCTACCAGAGAGGCCCCAAATTGTCTTGGCAGTAGCATTAATCCTTTGGATGAACACTAAGATCATATATATAAGCAGAATTTTTGTAAAGCATGGTGGAGAAAAGCTAGTGGAATCATTAGCTGAACAGAAATTCCAGTGCTACTAGAGTACTGGAAAATGTAGGTCTGATAAGACAGCAAAGAGAGACCTTGACATTTGGTTGAGACCTCCAAAAAGACATGTACTATGAATAGAGTTATTCTAGCCCTGAACTGTGTCACACTGAAACCTCTTCAAAAAGTGGAAAAAAAAAAAAAAAAAAAGGCATGTTGATTGTAAGGCCAGACCCTGGGGGCCATGATGGGCTGCCCCTCCTCTCCCTCCAGGAGGTGGGGCAAGTACCTAATGGAAGGAGCCTCCCAGATCCCGGGCACCAACGACAGCACACTTCACCAGCCAAAGCTGCGCCACCCCAGCCACACAGAAGGACCTGTCAGCCCGTGACGCCTCGTGTGGCGACCTATCTGAACCCCCGTCCGTCTAGCCTGACCGTCCCTCCCAACGAACGTATGAAAACCACCCCCAACACAGTCCGGGTGCGGCAGACTTCCTCGACCTGCCTCATTTGGGTCTGGGAACCCTGCCCGGGAGCACTGCGCCATTAAAAAGCCTGTTAAACACTCTTTTGGTGTCCTGGTCTTTTACCCAACATTGGTCTGATCATAAATTAACTGCCCTCAAAAACAAAACTCAAAACTTAAAAAAAAAAAGAGAAAACAACAAAACTCCACACTCATCAATGTATCATTCACAGTGTCTGGAACACAATAAAAATTGTTAAACCTGTGTAAAATGTTACTCAAGAAGTATCCAAATCAAGAAAAATAAGTAAATAAAATACCATAACAGAAATGTTAATGTTAGCAGACATGGACTTTAAAGCACTTATATTAAATATTTAAATGATACAAAGGGAAAATAAGCATAATAAATGAACAGGTAATTTCAGAGAGCAATAAAAATGAAAAAAGAATTAAAATTCTAGAACTGGAAAAACAGCTTGTAAAAATGAACTATGCCTCAGCGATTTGTTAAAAAAAAAAAATAAAATAAAGATCAGTCCACTATGTATACATTTGAAATCTGAGAAATAGAGGAGAAATAGGGGAAGGAAATTTTTGAAGAAATAATGGCTGAAAAATATTTCAAATTTTATGATAAATGTTAACCTTTCAGGAAAAGAAGCTCAAGGAATACTGAATAGAATAAACATAAAGATACTTACATCTAGACACACTGTAATGAAAAGGTCGAAAAGAAAATATTTTAAAAATGATCTTAAAAAGAGACAGGAAAAAAGATCATCAGTCAATAGAACACTGATAAGTAATTACATTGGTTTATCATAAAAGCAATGGAAAATATAAGACAATGGGAAGGCCTTCTTTTAAATGCCAAGATAATATGTAAATTTGTCAGCCTAGACAATGCCTTCAAAAAGGAAGGCGAAGTGTGAGAAATGTTAACTGCAGGTGAATATGTTTATCATATATATTGTTTATTAATTAGTTTTTAATTTTTAAAATATAATTTTGTGTCTGAAATAAAAACAAACTATTATGGAATTTGTAGCATGTGAAAAAAAAGTGGGAATATAAGAGAAAAATATTATTTTTAAAAATATTTTTTCTGCCTGAGTTTCTGGGTCTATATCTTCTTAATTTTCATATAATTTAGCAAATTTTATACATTATTTCTTCAAATATTTTCTTCTATCCTTTCTCTTTACTATCTTTTTGTGCCTACAATTATATTATCTACTATATAACTTGATGCTTACCCACATGTCATTAATGTTCTGTTCATTTTGTCCAGTATTTTAAGCTTTCTTCTGAGTTATAAATTTTGGATCATTTCTTTTAATATATCTGCATATTCACTGATTTCCTTTGTCTAAAGTCTCTGATTTATAAATCATGTCCAGTATATTTTCTTTGTAGTTATTATATTTTTCATCTTTAGAAGGTCTCTTTGGGACTCTTTCTTTCACTTTTCACTTTCATGCATTGGAGAAGGAAATGGCAACCCACTCCAGTGTTCTTGCCTGGAGAGTCCCAGGGACAGGGGTGCCTGGTGGGCTGCTGTCTCTGGGGCCGCACGGAGTCGGACACGACTGAAGCGACTTAGCAGCAGCAGTTGGGATTCTTAGATCTTCAGTTTTTCTTTTCAGCATGTTCATATTTTCATCTATCATCTTGAATATTTTAAATTTATTTATAATATTGTGTTTTAATAACTGTTTCCATTAATTTTACCTTCTGTGAAATTCTTGGAACTGTTTAAATTTTTTGACCTTCCCCATGATTTGAGTTGTATTTTCCTACTCATTCACATTCTAGATAATATGAACTACATATTATTGGCTATTGAGATATTCCTTTAAATACTGTTGAATTTGTTTTGGATTGTAGTTAATTGCATGGAATTAGTTTGATCCTTGTGAGTCTTGGTTTTAAGATTGTTCAAGCAAATCCAAAGGAGCCTTTATTTTAAGGTTAATTTGGACTCTTTTTAATGCCATTGTATTTTGAGGACTCTACCAAATGTCCCCTGTATTATGAAGCCTTTCCACTTTGACTGATGTAAACACTAAGTGTTATCAGGCCTGTGTGAGCCCAAAAGATTATTCTGCCTATTTTCCTTTGTTCTTTCCCTAACACTTTGTTGTAGATTAGTGCTCAGCTCAATCTAATTAGTGGTCATTTCTAATCTAATTAGAACTCAAGAATTCTTCTCTGACTCAATCTGGAGCTCCTTTTCTCTTTACTTCTCCATCTCTTTTAGAATAATTAGGCAAAACAAGTTACAAGATACATAAAGTTTGGGAATGAAGAAGTAAAGCTCTCTTTATTCAAAATGACATAATTATCCAGGCTGACACAATTATCCAGCCTAGATAGGAGTGGGGTTTGGGGGAGAATGGATACATGTATATGTATTGTTGAGTCCCTTTGCTGTTCACCTGGAACTACCACAACGTTGTTAACTGGCTACGCCCCAATACAAAATAAAAAAGCTTAAAGTTAAATAAGAAAACATGATTGTCAATTTATAAAATCCTAAGGATTTTAGAAAAAAGATACTAAAACCAATAAATGAGTTTGGTATGTTTGTAGAATACAAGTTCTACAATAAAAACTGTATTTCTATATAATAGCTACAAACAATTGGAAATTTAAAATTAAATAAATAATATAATTTATAATAGCATTTGTTTAGTCACTCAGTTGTGTCCAACTCTGCAAACCCCATAGACTGTAGGCTTCCCGGCTCCTCTGTCCATGGCATTTTCCAGGCAAGAATACAGGAGTAGGTTGACATTTCCTTCTCCAGGATATATTCCTGACTGAGGGATTGAACCTATCTCCTGCATTGGCAGACAGATTTTTTTTTACCACTGAGCCATCAGTGAAGCCCTATTCTAAGAATATATATATAGATAGATAGATTTAGATATTGTGAGATAACCACTTTGTGGATGTGCATATATATATATATATATATATATATATATATATATATATACTTTCTGTTATATACCTATATATGCACATATATACTATATATTTATACACTTTCTATATATATTTATGTATGTACATATATACTCGGAGAAGGCAATGGCAACCCACTCCAGTACTCTTGCCTGGACAATCCCACGGACGGAGGAGCCTGGTAGGCTGCAGTCCATGGGGTCGCGAAGAGTCTAACACGACTGTGCGACTTCACTTTCACTTTTCTCTTTCATGCATTAGAGAAGGAAATGACAACCCACCCCAGTGTTCTTGCCTGGAGAATCCCAGGGACGGGGGAGCCCGGTGGGCTGCGGTCTATGGGGTTGCACAGAGTCGGACATGACTGAAGTGACTTAGCAGCACTATATATACATGCATAATATATATTATATTCTTATGATTATGTGTGTGATGTGTGTGTGTAATCACAGAAATGTGAGCTTTTTATTCTCTTATGGTAAAATGTTGTGAGTTGTGATAGCTATTGTGAACAATTGAGTAAGAATCATTTTTCTTATACTCCTCTTCATCACGCACTCTTTGAAAGTTAGACTGTTAATGTCCTTCTTAACATTATAGCAGATTTCATGGACTGGCTTGGGTGGTCAGGAATTTGTGTTAACTGAATCTTTTTTCAGTGAGGTTTTGCTTCTCTGATATTACCATTTGATCTGAAATTCAGAGACTATGAATAATTTGACATTCTATATGGCATATCTTAAAAAATAGTAGAAAAAATTTGAACTACCGAAAAATAAAAAAGAAAGATAAGATCCTGTGAATCTTGTAGAATCTAAACACAGCTCTCTATCTGGAATCTGGGTCACTTTGTTCTGTTCCTATCCACTGCCTCTGAATCTCACTGACTATCAGCTTTGTTCTCCCTCAATTTGATTCTGATATTTCATGTATACAGACATTCTGCATTTACTAAGTTTCTCCTCTACTTATGAGTCCAGCCAAGACTGGAATTTTTTTCCTCAGTTGCAACCCCAAGATTTATAAGAGAAAGAGTAGATTTGGCTAAATTTAGGTCCGATTTGCTCCACGGGCTCAATCACATATGAGGGCACACCTATCAGAAAAAGAGGTCACTGTGAGCTGGACAGGCCACCCTAAAGGAATTTTCAGCTGCA
The DNA here is from genome assembly GCF_023091745.1 of Budorcas taxicolor. NCBI lineage: Eukaryota > Metazoa > Chordata > Mammalia > Artiodactyla > Bovidae > Budorcas > Budorcas taxicolor. The sequence continues at coordinate 24,751,156 of NC_068917.1, read as the reverse complement.
GCCCAAACCAAAAAAACACTAAGCCATTAAATACAAGTTTTCAAAACATAGCAAGATTTGGCTATGCTATACTATACATGATGGTAATTCTTTTACTTAGAGTTCAATATATGCCACTCTAATTTTTTTAGTAGAAATTTTTAACTAAACGGTAAATTTAGTCATACACATTAGATTCAATGACAAAAGGAGCACCAAAATCAAATAGTATTTCACGGAACAATCCTTTGGGACTAAGAATAGCAATCACTGTGCATGAAAAAGAAATTCAGGACCTTGAAAATTGCATTCCTATAGCAAAAATGAATAGAGAGAAGTAAATCCTCTAGACATAAGAATGTGAAAGAATCAAGACCTGAGAAATGTGTCACTCCTAACATCAGTCACCTGTGTTTTTTAAGGTTTAAATCCTGATGCCCAACTGACAGAGATTTTCTGATTATGTTTGATACAAATGTATTAATATTTCCTGGTTACTGAAAAAAATCTTTGGGGAATGTGGCTGAATAAATGTTTTGGGGATGACATGATTTTCAAACAAATTACCACACAATTCTTATTTCAAAATGGAACACTAATAATAACATGATATGAATTTTTTTCATTTATGTGGATCCTGTTTGCAAATGACCCCTGGGAGCAAAGCCCATATGTCTAACAAATAGAAGTTAGACACTACTGTGAGCATATAGATTGACTACTGAGCATTTATATTGAATTGTCTAGTGAAGAAAGAGGAGTTTTAAGAAATTTGATCAGTAAGCCTATGAATTTGGGATTCATAGGCACAAATTGGAAAAAAAAAAGCTGGAGCTGCTACTAAAAGCTTTGTATCAGGGAAGCGCTAAATTTCTCTCATTCCATGTGACACTGATATATTTCAGAATTTTCTATAGAAACTTCTCTCTCCGATGAATGAAGAATGTACTGTGAGTAAAATTACGAAGACATAAAAATAAGGCTAATAAGTGAAAGGATAAGGTCTCGTAAATGGGCTATGAAGTGGAGGATCATAGACCAACCAACTGCTTATATGCAACTTGGCACATTTTCATGCTATTCAGTATAAATTTATTTATATTATCACATAAACCTTAAAAAATAGTGTGTTATTCATCAGACTATAAAGCTCCTTGACTTACTATTTAAGACACAATGGACAATGTTATAGTATATATTTTGGTAGTTGTTCAGTTGCTCAGTCATGTCTGACTCTTTGTGACCCCATGGACTGCAGCACACCAGGCTTCCCTGTCCTTTCCCATCTTCTGGAGCTTGCTCAAAATAATGTCCATTGAGTCAGTGATGCCATCCAACTATCTGGCCCTTTGTCAGCCTCTTCTCCTACCTTCTATATTTCCTATCATTAAGGTCTTTTCCAGTGAGTCAGCTCTTTGCATCAGGTTGCCAAAGTATTGGAGCTTCAGCTTCAGCATCAGTCCTTCCAATGAATATTCAGGATTGATTTCCTTTAGGATTGACTGGTTTGATCTTCTTAGTAGAAGACATATCTTATGTAGATTTTAAAAAACTGAAACCAATGTCTATTTTTAAAAGCACTTTAATTTTGAAAACAGCACAAACTTAAAGATAAATTGGAAGTACAGTGCAAATTACTCTTTTCTTCAGAACCATTTGAGATTAAGTTGCCAACTGGATGCTCTAATCACTCCTGACTCTCTACTATAAATAAGAAGTTCTATAAAATCACAATGCAGACAAAAATCAGATAATCAGAAGTGATGCATTACTACCATCTAATTAGCAGATTCCATTCAAGTTTTGCTGATTGTCCCAATAGTGTTTTCATAGCAAAGTGACCTAGTCCAGAATTTTGTGCTGTATGAAATTGTCATGTCATCTTAGTGTTCATTTGGAAGAATTTCTCCATCTTTCCTTGATTTTATAACCTGGATACTTTGGGGCTTGACTGATGTTTTCTCATGATTAGATGCAGAATATGGAACTTTTATAGGAATATCACAGAAAATATGTCACATTCTCAAGCATCCTACCAGATTGTACATACTTTCCATTAATATCTAGTATAAAATGTCTAGTAGAGACTATGAAAATATCTTATTTTTCATCAAACTTTAAATTAATTATATTTGTATGGATTTGTCGGTTTCTATTTTAGTTAGTAGGTTACAATGTGTTGTTATTATTATTTACAATTAATTCTTATTATCTGTGGTAATTCTATGCTCCATAATGTCACAATGAACACTGAATTGTGACTATTATAGCCTTATTCCTAGGGGAAATATAAAGTCAGGTTTCTGTGAGCCTCTGACTACAACATTTTAATCAACTGATCATCAATAATCTTTTTTTAAAGGGACCTATTTTAACATATTTTGTAGATTCATTAATATTGAACTCACACCCAACATTTCTATAACTCATGTCTGATGAAAAATTATCTCCTACATTATCTTCTTAAGGCATTTCACCTTCTTATTGCACCTAGAAACAGTAGACTGCATACCAGCACTGTACTTGGAGTCTTTTTAAAGAGTAAACTGAACAACAAAAAGCACTAATTATGAAAAATATGGCGCTGAGTAGACTGTGAAAAAGACACTTTTTTATAGTGTGAGAGCTGAAGCAAGTAGATGGTGTGTCATCAAGTTTGAGCTCAGCTGGGAATATGTATATCAGACAAGTCGTTTTTTTGTGTGTGTTTCTTTGTTTTTCTGTGAATGACTGAAATTTTCATTAGTATTGATTTTGGGGTTATAAGTTAATTTTAGCACGTAGGCAGATTTACAAATATGGGATCTGTGGATAATGAATATTGAGTATGTTTGGATACCCCAAGGCCTATTTAACAGTGGGAAACTCTTCAAAGCTGGCTTCAAAGTCCTTTTGACATGCCTGCATCATTCTTTGGGCTTTCCCTTGTGGCTCAGATGGTAAAAAATCTGCCTGCAATGCAGGAGACCTGGGTTAGATCCCTGAGTTCAGGAAGACACTGGGGAGGAGGACATGGCAACCCACTCCAGTATTCTTGCCTGGAGAATTCCATGGACAGAGGGGCCTGGGGGGCTATAGCCCATAGGATCTCACAGAGTTGGACACGACTGAAGCGACTTAGCTTGCAAGCATGCACATCATTCTTTGAGCACTTTTTTGCTTCCTGATACAAGTTGTTACAGGTGTATATTATCTAATTCAGCCTTGAAATTTGTCATTTATCAGAAGATAAGCATGAGTTTTTGTGGAAAATAGTATTAGGAAACCAAGATCAAAGAGTTGTGCTAATTGCTTATGCTTATTGTTATTCTCAGCCCTTCTCATAAGACAGTTCTAGGGAAGATAGATAGGTAGAAAGTGTTTGAGTATAGTGTACATAATAGGGTTGTACCAAGGAGAGCAAGTGTAGGAACACTGGATTTATATGTAGTGATGGTGAGAGTTAGAGTGGAGAGAAATTGTACGGGCCAGATGCCATGTCCTTAATAAACATAAGGAACTAATTAGGAACCTAATTAGCATTGAAGACTTGTAAGTTAGTAAACCCTGGTTTCCTGAACCCCAAAAGAGGTTAGATTGGTTAGAATTTGATTCAGTATGAGAATCAGAAATCTGCATTTACAAAATTTTGATTATTGTTATTGCAAGAATATACAAGATTAAGTTTATTTCACTTTTAGGTAACATTTTAGAGATAATAATAATAGATTGCCCTACTTTCTAGGGTAATCAGAATGCATAGATTTTACTGCTCCTCCAATAAGGAGCCTCTCCTCCCAAGTTTACTTCATGGTCCGAGATATGGATTCAGTTCTACTTCATAGCTATCAAGACAGAGAAAAGTGAAGGGGCATACTCTTACAATTAAGAAAAATTTCTGTAAGTTGTACAGACAGTATTTATATTCTATAAGCCAAGATTGATTCACATTGAAATTTAGCCTCTACTCCAGGTAACCATGTGCCAAAATAAAATATCAAGATATCTATTTCTGTAGAAGCAAAACAGATTCTGAGAGATAATTGGCAGCATCTGTCACAAAGAGGGGTTCATGTAAGAGGAAGGAAAATGAGTAGCTTAAACACGCAATGGGGAACTAGAAGCATGTGCAATAACTCTTGGACCTGTATAAGGCAGAATGGATACTATTCTCCCATTAAGAATTACATTTCCTTCATTTCCTTTGTATTCATTGCACTTTGCTGCTTTTCTTTTAGCTCATTTACATCTATGATTTGCATTTTCATTGATGTTTTGGCTTGACTCTGTATGTCTGTATCTATCTTGTTCATTGAAAATGAGCTTGTAATCAGAGAATGCAACATTAGTGGTTGCTTTTCTTTTCTTTGTTTTTTTTTAGGAAAACCTTATTAGGGTAGCAATAGCAATTCAGAAACCAGATCCTTAAGAGAAATTGTTCTTTGTTCAAATCCTCGTTCTGTAACCTCTCAGCTCTATTACTTAGGCAAATTACTTAACCTTTCTAAAGAGTAGCTTCTTTACCTATGATTATGCATGAAAATTTCTTAATATGTTGCCTATAAGATAATATTTTGAATTAATATTTGTATTTATTTTTGATATCCACCACTAAAGTATACACAGTAAATACCTTTTTGATCAAATGGAAATTATTTGATTGAATGGAAATCTTCACTGTTGTGTTCAGATGAAACAGCCTGAAAAAGTGATAACTCAGTTGCCATTTGATTAGAAATGTTATTAAAAAATTAACTTTACAGCTCAGGAACCAAGAGTCACTATCAACAGATTTCACATCATCTTTACTGTTTAGCTGCAGACCTCCAGGTGCTTGATTATTAATAGATTCTCTTTTCCAGTTAAGTTATTTCACACTAGGAGGAAGCAGTGGGCAGAAGTGCAATGCATAATTTCCAGAGAATTTAAAATGAGAAAAGGTAACATCATGTTCATATTATAGACCAGTGATCAGACTCTTATTTACAAACCTGTGCCAAAGCACATGGTCATCTTCTAATCTGTTAGATCTTCTTTCCCAAGTTATGCAGTAAATATAATCAGTGTGCATGGAATTCACAGGGATAACTGCATTCATCAGCAGTTGAGGTGAGGTGGAACATGACAGCAGTTTTTCTACTTCCTTTGGGAAAGTTTGAATTTCACACAGCAATCTAGAGCAAATGAGAATGACTCAGGTCTCTCATTCATAGCAGGAAAGGTCAGATCACAAATAGCTTGTCTTTACCCATTTCCTTTAGCATTAGGTACTTTTTTTTTTTTTTTTGCTGACTACTGGCCTATTTGGCATAGACAGAAAACCAGACACATCTGAGGGAATTTACAAGGAAATCTGTAAATGTCAAATGCAAAAACAAGAGTAAACACTCCAGGCAGGCAAATGGTAACAAAAATTCCAAAAGTAAGAGCTATAAATCAGATAAGGAAACTGTGGTAAGGAAGATAGACCCTCAGAATGTTAAGTGTTAAGTGAGTTATAATATTAGATTCTGGGTCACTTGTATTCCAAGGAAGGATATGAAGGGCTTGCTCAAAAAATAGCAGTTGAATGGATGAATTAAATCTGTAGAATCTAGATTACATGTCACTTGAAACCATCTCTTTCTCTCTCCCTCTCTTTTTCTGAAAATAAACTGCCCTGCTTATGTTTTTAGTTTTAAATGAAAGATTATTGAGAACTGATCACAGATTTGGCAAATTACAAATCTACTTATGAGATTAAATTGCACTTAATCTCAGTTATTTTTCCCTCATTTGAGTTGTTGAGAAAGAAGATTAAATGGGATGATTTATGTAAGGCACATTGCACAGGATTTGGCACATGGTACATGCGTGGATGCTAAGTCACTTCATTCATGTCTGACTCTGTGATGCTTTGGACTGTAGTCCACCAGGCTTCTCCAGGTAAAATTACTGAAGTGGGTTGCCATGCCCACCTCCAGAGGATCTTCCCAACGGAGGGATGGAACCCACGTCTCTTAACGGCTCCTGCATTAGCAGATGGGTTCTTTACTACTAGTGCCGCCCTGGAGGCCTTGGTACGTGGTAGATCCACAGAAAATGTTTGGTTATTATTAATAGCTTATGTAGGTTTTACCCATGGAATTGTTAATGTGTGAACTTCACTTAAAGTGGAAGGAAAAATTTTTTTTTTTTAGAGTGAATAAAATGGCTTAACTAAGGGCAACATATTAAATTTAAAAAAAGAACTATATAGTTTCTATAATCATCTGATAACTAGGAAGTATACACTTCAAATATATCTAATCTTCTTATCATATTAGGGTATTTGCCTAACCCAGAAATCTGCCATGTAAAGTAAACAACTCACCTTCCAGATAGCCTTCTCAGATAATCCTGTAAGACTGATATGTTGAAAGGTGCATATGATTTCAGTTTTAGTAATTATAGAGCTTTTAATAGAAAACTGAAAATGCTGTTATTAAAATTCAGAATGTGAATACTATTATAATTAGGGTTTCAAACAGAAGTAGGACATAAAGTGAGACAAGAGACCATACTTAGAGAGAGGCAACTAGAATCTCCACCCCTGGCACCCAAAATTAACTTCTCTGTACCTGGAGTCATTTCCACACCTCCCAGGGAGTCAATACTGTGCTGAGTAGAGTTCAGCATCTGAAATACAACTTTTCAGTAGCCTTTCCTGTAAAGAAGCTGAAAGCACAATGTAGTTTGGTAAAATAAAGGACAGTTTGTAGTGAATAGGGAACCCAAGGCTCTGTATCGAGCACTTTATTGTCTTTTTATCTTCTTAGGAAAGTTATTGTAGATATATTTCATAACCTGCATCATAGGCAAAGAGCCATTCCCCCCCTCAGAATTCTCATAAAGAGTATAGAAAGACAAGGTACTTAGATCTAGTAAGGTACTTAGAACTCTTTGGAAAGCACCTATGAAATGCATTCATGTCAGTATTCTATATAATAAAACTTTGAAACATCACAAGATTTTCAAAATATTTCTAACAAAATCAAAGTCATAAATTTTTACACTATGCTAAAGTGGGACTTGCTTCAGAGTCAGTCCTTCCAATGAACACCCAAGATTGATCTCCTTTAGGATGGACTGGCTGGATCTCCTTGCAGTCCAAGGGACTCTCAAAAGTCTTCTCCAATACCACAGTTCAAAAGCATCAATTCTTCGGATCTCAGCTTTCTTCACAGTCCAACTCTCACATCCATACATGACCACTGGAAAAACCACAGCCTTGACTAGATGGACCTTTGTTGGCAAAGTAATGTCTCTGCTTTTGAATATGCTATCTAGGTTGGTCATAACTTTTCTTCCAAGTAAGTGTCTTTTAATTTCATGGCTGCAATCACCTTCTGCAGTGATTTTGGAGCCCCCCAAAATAAAGTCTGACACTGTTTCCACTGTTTCCCCATCTATTTCCCATGAAGTGATGGGACCAGATGCCATGATCTTTGTTTTCTGAATGTTGAGCTTTAAGCCAACTTTTTCACTTTCCTCTTTCACTTTCATCAAGAGGCTTTTTAGTTCCTCTTCACTTTCTGCCAGAAGGGTGGTGTCATCGGCATATCTGATGCTGGGAGGGATTGGGGGCAGGAGGAGAAGGGGACGACAGAGGATGAGATGGCTGGATGGCATCACTGACTCGATAGATGTGAGTCTGAGTGAACTCTGGGAGTTGGTGATGGACAGGGAGGCCTGGCGTGCTGCGATTCATGGGGTCACAAAGAGTCGGACACGACTAAGCAACTGAACTGAATTGACTGAAAGTGGGACTTGAGTTCCTGAGAATAATTTTTCAAGCCATTGCCTTACTACTCTGATTAAAATAACTATACCAAACCTATGATAAAGGCATAGTTTTGAGATTCAGACCTGATTCCAATCTTACCCTCTTAGCTCCAGGTTTCAGGCAAATTAGTGTCTCAGTGTCATTGTCCCTCCTTTGTTCCTAATTTGCCAAATGGGGCAACCTTAATTATAATCCCATAATTTGGGGAAATTTAAGGGAATTATTTATGTAAGGTACATTGAAGGGTATCTGGTATATAGTAGATCCACACAAATATTTTGTTATTAGAAGTTAAATTCTTCACTGACCTGTCAGTATTCCAAATACCTAATGGAAGCAGAGAAAAGTACAGAGTGTTTGTAATTTGCTCTTCTATAAGGTAAATATTAGAAGTTCCAATACCCAATTATTTTGATTTTAAATTGCTTTAATTTTTAATCTTTTAACAATTATGTACATATTTGTGTTTCCCTGGTGACTCAGTTGGTAAAGAATCTGCGTGCAATGTAGGAGACCTGGGTTTGATCCCTGAGTTGGGAAGATCTCCTGGAGGAGGGCATGGCAACCCACTCCAGTGTTCTTGCCTGGAGAATCGCCATGGACAGAGGAGCCTGGAGGGCTAGAGTCTATGGGGTCACAAAGAGTTGTTCATGACTGAGTGACTAAGCACAGCACGATATAAACATACATTTACTTAAATGTATGTTTATATTAAATATAAATCTATCTATCTTCTTAAACTTGGAAACTATTGGCCATTCCAGTGATTAAACAAAATTTTTACATTTCAACCTTCAGCACTTATTGCTGATAATGCTTTCTAACAATTTTGTTTCAGCAAAATAGTATTTAATTTACCACTACTAACTTGTGACCAGTCCATTCTAAAGGAGATCAGCCCTGGGTGTTCTTTGGAAGGAATGATGCTAAAGCTGAAACTCCAGTACTTTGGCCACCTCATGAGAAGAGATGACTCATTGGAAAAGACTCTGATGCTGGGAGGGATTGGGGGCAGGAGGAGAAGGGGACGACAGAGGATGAGATGGCTGGATGGCATCACTGACTGGATGGATGTGAGTTTGAGTGAACTCCGGGAGATGGCGATGGACAGGTAGGCCTGGCGTGGTGCGATTCATGGGGTTGCAGAGAGTCGGACACAACTGAGTGACTGAACTGAACTGAACTGAACTTGTGACCTCATCTTTAACAGTTTATACCTGAAAATCATGTTTATAAGCATCAGGTATAAAAACTCCAGCTAAGTCATTTGAATTCATTTTTCAAATTGCTTCCTTCCCAAGCTTTCTCAAAGTCTGTGACTGTGGTATTAGTTCTGGAGGCTGATGGGCTTGTAGTTATTTCTTCTGTCTGCCCCCTGGTGGATGAGAATAAGAGGCTTGTGTAAGTTTCCTAATGGAGCGGACTGACTGGAGAAAACTGGGTCAAACTCTAGTGGGTAGGGCCATGCTCAGTAAAACTTCAAACACTTGTCTGCTGCTGGGTGGGGCTGCATTCTTTCCCTGTTAGTTTGGCCTGAGGCAACCCAGGCCTGGAGTCTACAGGCTCTATGCTAAGGCTATTACTGCTGCTGCTAAGTCGCTTCAGTTGTGTCCGACTCTGTGCAACCTCATAGATGGCAGCCCACCAGGCTCCCCCGTCCCTGGGATTCTCCAGGCAAGAACAATGGAGTGTGTTGCCATTTCCTTCTCCAATGCATGAAAGTGAAAAGTGAAAGTGAAGTCGCTCAGTCGTGTCTGACTACTGGGGACCTGTAAAGGACTTACTCAGAGATTAATCTCCCAGGATTTCTGCTACCAGTGCCTCTTTTCCCATGGCAGGCCACTGCTGACCCACGCCTCTGCAGGAGACCCTCAAACACTCACAGGTAGGTCTGGCTCAGTTTCCTGTGGGGCTACTGTTCATTTTTCCTGGGTCTTGATGTGCACAAGGTTTTGTTTGTACCCTCGAAGAGTGGAGTCTCTTTTTCCAAAGTCCTGTGGAGATCCGTTTTGTTGCAGCTTCTCCTTTGTCCTTGGATGTGGGGTATCTTGTTTTGATGGGTTCCACCATCTTCCTTTCAATGGTTGTTCAACAGCTAGTTGCAGTTTTAGTGCTCTGGCGGGAGAAGATGAGCACAGGTCCTTCTACTACACCATCTTGAACCAATCTCCCCTCCAAAAAATACCAATAAATGCTAAGTATCTCCCTTTGCTAGCCAAACATTCCAACTACAGAACTCTGGGGATGTATTCATTAACGTTCCAGGTAGTATGTTCTCTTTCTCAGTAAAAATGATAAAATCATTATTTTTCATTTAGTTTGCACTGGAAAACTATCGGTTTTGTTCCAGTGAAAACATAAAGCATAAACTATTTATTGAACTACTATGAGCCTACCACTGAAAAATTTATACATATTATCTCATTAAACTTCAGATTCACTACTGTTTTTACACTTTTCAGATAATGATACTCAAATGTGGTGAAATTGGCTCACCGTAACATGTCTATGCTATTGTGGACCTTGCAGTTGAAACGGAGTGTTCTAATCATAGCATCTCTGCTTTTAAATACATTCCCGAGAAGCAAGAAATCTATATTGACTCCAGTGAGATCTAAGAATGTTTTCTTTGACCAGATAGTCTTAACATTAATATTTCTTCAGAGTTATTATAACAACTGGATTCCTCTCACTCATTCACCTTTACCTCCCACACTCAATTTCAGTTTTATTTTTTACTATCTTTCAGTTACATAGTTTCTTCTCTTTTATGCAGAAGCCATGGTGTGTCTTAGTAACAATAAGCAGTGTCTTATATGAGGAACGGTATAAAGCACTATTGATATTTGTTGTGGAGTAAATTAAAATAACTCAGATATAAAATATCTGGCCTTTAATATTTTTAAAGAGCTATTATGGAAAAAATAGGTAGCAGAGACAGAACCTATGGAAAGAAAATAAAGGGATGAAGATTTTGGTTTAACACAAGGAATAATTTTTTGAAAAGAAATGTAATAGTATTATCTAAATCAGAAATGAACAGTCTTGGGAAGCAATGAGCTCTTTGTGGATCAACTCATATTCTGGAAAGCAATAAGGCAATGATGTTACAGAAAGGTGATCCAGCAACAGATTAGACTGGAAAAGATGTCAAAGAAGAGCCTGTAGTTATAAAGTCATGTCAGTTTCCTCCTCACAGTTAAGGATTGGTGAAAAGTTAGAGCAGAAGTCAGAGGACATCCAGATTCCCAGATGAAAAGACACTGCAGAATGGAAAAAGCAGATGAACAGAATAGAGATTATGAAACCAAACTTTGATTACTTGACAGTAGACCTTTTTCATTTTCCTGCTTCTACATTGACAGAATCTGGAATTACATCTGTCATATCTTTCTACCCTTGAACAGCTTCCCATAGAGGCACCATAAATGAGCCTGTGATAGGGGCAACCCTTCTTTGCCTTATTTACAAAGTTTTCTCTTAGTGTTTTTTTCAATGGTTTGAAAAAGAGGAATTTTCTTTCCTAACAAGTTATATAAAGCCCAACTATTACAGGATTTATAAGCAGATAGTTGGCTACTAAGTTTCTATTCTAAAAACACTTATTAATGAAAGGTCACAAAATTTATCCCTTGAGAAATTTCTCAACTTTTTTAGTCACTAAATTTATTTTACTCCTTCAGTCCAGTCGCTCAGTTGTGTCCGATGCTTTGTGACCCCATGGACTGCAGCACGCCAGGCTTCTCTGTTCTTCACCATCTCCCAGAGCTTGCTCAAACTCATGCCCATCGAGTCGGTGATGCCATCCAACCATCTCATCCTCTGTCATCTCCTTCTCCTCCTGCCTTCACTCTTCACCAGCATCAGGGTCTTTTCCAATGAGTCAGTTCTTTGCATCAGGTGGCCAAAGAATTGGAGCATCAGCTTCATCAGTCCTTCCAATGAGTATTTAGAGGTGATTTCCTTTAGGATTGATTGGCTGCATGCGGTGACCTAATAATTTAAAGCCAGTGGAAAGAATAATTATGTAAAAGCCTTAATTCCTACCAAGCATAAGTTAATAGAGAATAAGAAGCACACAGATAAGCACCAGGTGGTTCATAGGACCTTTAGGTAAAACAAATGTGATTTTATTAGACTTACAGATACAATTTGTGTGTGTGTGTCAAGGGATAATAGGAGTGTTTATTTGCATGGCTTATTAAACAGACATGTTTAGCTCAGCAATATTTCTCATCACTTGGCTTTTTAATCTGCCAAGAAATGGGTACCATTTGCACTTATGAACTGTGTGTAATTATAATGATTCGGGTTTCAGCTTAAAATGAGTCTTCTATCACAGTCTGCCCTCTTGGTCTTTTATTTTTTGTTCCTCTGAGTGAAGTGGGGCTGAAGAGACTGAAGTGGGACTGAAGAGTGGGACTTTGATCCTGGCTTAAGGGTAGAATATGTAATAATATATCTATAAAAATATTTAGAACGTACATTTTAAAATTTTTACTTACATTTCCATAGGTTTTATATTTTAATTATAAGAGAGTAAACTGTCTATACCATTCAAGATGGTATTTTTATATTGCATTTTTATACTGATAGGTGAAGCAAAATAGAAACAAATCTGGATTAAATTTTAAGCAGCTGAGATTATCTAAGGAAGTAGAAAATAGTTATGTTTTGTCTTATGTTATGAATTCCCTTTACATTTTTCCCTCTACTGCTACCCTCAGCAACTTAGGCTACAGTTGCATCTCTATATTTGCTTCCAGTTATGCCATAATTGATAGTATTGGATGGAACTCTAGATCTCAATGTGTTCAACCCATTAATTTTTACAGCAGTGATCATCGAGTTTCTGGGATGTAAGGACGCAATCTAAACTGGAACTAGTGCTCCTGACCCAGGCCTGTGATCTAGTTGTTATACTACTTTTTCTGGTCTTTACCAGTAATCTTGTCCCCTTTTCCACTCCCACTCTGCTCTCTTTCTTTCTTTCTTTCAAAGAGAAAAACAAGTTTATTAACATCTATACCTCATGTATATATGAGAGATACTCAGAGAAAAATGAGTCATTCTCTGTGATTCCTCTCTTCCTTAAAGTTATTCTAATCTCTGCCAGTATAGTAAAGATTTTAGGAGTTGATGGTATTTTGCCTCTGAGGGTCATTTAAATTAAAAAGAAACTCTACTTAAGGCATCTTTACTCAAAGGAATGAATCTCTGGTAGTGAACTAGTGAATTTTCAGAAACCATGATAGACAAAAAGGTGAAACTTTCCTGTATGGGGATTTTTAGGGGGAGATTCTTGCCTCAAATCCTGCTGTTTTTTGCTTTTCTAAAAAAAAAAAAAAAAATTGTTGTTATTAACTAGCCTCCTGGGAAGTGGAATGACTTGCTCTGCTAGATGAATTTGGAGAGGATGAATTAGGCATGTTCAGATTAATTTCATTCTTTTTATTTTGAGACACAACTGCCTGAAGGAAAAAGATTTTCCTGACAAATGAATATAGATGTCCTTGTCCAGTATTTCAAGTAACTGAAAGGGGAATTCTGCCTAATTCATAGATTATAATCAGTGTTCTCTACTAAACTTTGTCCTTCAAGTTAATTTTTTTCATACTAAAATTGATGTTTTCAGTTTTATCTGTTGCTGTTTGCCAATTGAATATGTTAAGAGTGCTACCTCACTATGGTTTCTAGTTAGAGATTTTTGTTACTCACAAATACAAATATTCAGTAAGTTCCTTTGCTATCTATCCCTTTTTCTCATTTTCCTCACCAGACTCTCTGCTTTGAAAGAAGGCTAGTTGATGATAGAAAAGTATTTTCATAGCAGAAGGGACAGAGAGTAGTTCTACTTGATGTCAGCATATATCTCCATGAATATTTTCTCTAATAGCAAATATTGAGCACAATTTTGTTCAGTAAGGGAAGAGGGGAGAAGGACCAATAGACATTCCTAAGAAGGAGATTGCTACTTAGTCTAAGTCAGTTGGATAGAAGCAATAGAATATGATGTGAGGTGCCTAGAATACTGAAGATGTTAATGCAGTGGTGCTATAGAGCAAATATTTGTAACATTGATCTGATATACCTAACTTCCCCATGGAAGCTCTTTAACAATATCTTATGGAAATCCCAAATGTAATCTACATGAGTGGTCATGCTTTTGGAGTATGGGCTGATAGATCTTTGTTCCCCTGACTTCCTTATTTCTCTCCTTTCTGCCTTCTTCATGTAGCTAATAATGCAACCAAGAAGAACTTTAGGATTGCAGAGAACTCGTAAATAGCTCACTGCAGTAGAAGGACGTATTTGTTTGTGAATTAGCCCCTGAACACAGTTCTGTAATCACTGTGCCCTCAGAAAGTGTCTCTTCTGGACATTCTGTCCTAGGGCCTGACCATAACTCATTAGATTAGACTGATTTGGATTACTAAATTCTAAGGTTGATACTATTGATGAGTCCCATTTCATTATATTTTGAAAATTATCAATATATTAATAGAAACTTTTCTTACAGATACCATGAAGATTCTTAGGAAGAAAGATCTCTTTATAAAAATATTAATGATATTTTATAAAAGTTTAATTCAAAGTTTGGGTGGGTAATTTTCTGGCTAAAACTTATTCAGCTACCTCTGAATCAAGTTCATATATCTTTTCTCTCTAAATAATAATTATTCTACCCCAACCTCCAAAGCCTAAAAGAAAAAAAACTTTGAAGGATCTATATAGCCTTTTTGAAATATGAAACATACACATGAATTTCTATCCTTTTTTAAAGATATAGGAAAAGTCATGAGCTCTGATTGCTAATTTCAGAATCTTTGACATTTCATAATGAAAATTTTTATGTATAAAGTTTTCACCTATTTGGAGACTTACAATTTAAAATAATTTCTACTTTTTTTTAGACTTTGTAACTATTTTTAGACAAGAGAAAGAAAAACTTTTAACTGGAAACATTTAGTGACAATGTTGTGATGGGACCCAAAATGTCTCCAGTTGACATTATTCCTAGGAAAAGAACTTTGTTGTAAGACACTTTTGCTCTGTTTGCAAAAGTGGCTGGCTATCAGATATTTTTGCTCTCTCTCTGTTACACTAATGGGTAAAGGCATTCTGATAAATTACTGTAGCCATGTGGGGCTCACACTAGAATGGATGCCAGAGCTCTACTCTGTCTTAAGGGTACTGGATACTTATGGACACCATTACAACATATTTTACTGGAACACTACCATGCCTATGAAATACACCAGAGCCCCTATTCTCTGCATTTTGACTCAGCACAACAATTTCTCCTAGAAACATCTTAATGTCAGTAAAGCCTACAATGGAAATTTCTTTATGGTTTTTCTCTCTTTCTTATGTCTATTCCTCTGCTGCTTAATCTCATTTCTTTGTTCTTTCTCTCTGGAGAAAACACATGCTTTAAAGATGATCAAATGTTAGGGCAGAATTTATCTTCAGTTCAGTTCAGTTCAGTTCAGTTCAGTTCAGTTCATTTCAGTCGCTCAGTCGTGTCCGACTCTTTGTGACCCCATGAACTGCAGCATGCCAGGCCTCCCTGTCCATCACCAACTCCTGGAATTTACCCAAGCTCATGTCCATCGAGTCAGTGATGCTATCCAGCCATCTCATCCTCTGTCGTCCCTTCTCCTCCTGCCCACAGTCCCTCCCAGCATCAGAGTCTTTTCCAATGAGTCAACTCTTCACATGAGGTGGCCAAAGTACTGGAGTTTCAGCTTCAGCATCATTCCTTCCAAAGAACACCCAGGGCTGATCTCCTCTAGAATGGACTGATTGGATCTCCTTGCAGTCCAAGGGACTCTCAAGAGTCTTCTCCAACACCACAGTTCAAAAGCATCTAGTCTTCGGCACTCAGCCTTCTTCACAGTCCAACTCTCACATCCATACATGACTACTAGAAAAACCATAGCCTTGACTAGACGGACCTTTGCTGGCAAAGTAATGTCTCTGCTTTTCAATATGCTGTCTAGGTTAGTCACAGATAAAAATGTGGTCGGGAAAAATTATTTGCTTTCTAAAGTCTCTCTGCTTCCTTATATGGAAAATGGAGATAGTATGCACTCTGCTGTGCTGTGCTTAGTCGCTTAATTCTGTCCTGTGACCACATGGACCATAGCCAGCCTGGCTCTTCTGTCCATGGGGATTCTCCAGGTAAGAATATTGGAGTGGGTTGCCATGCCCTCCTCCAGGGGATCTTCCCAACTCAAGGATCAAACCCAGGTCACTCACACTGCAGGCAAATTCTTTACCATCTGAGCCACCAGAGAAGCCCAGTATACACTCCACCAGGTTCAAATTAATTGAGAAAATGAATATAGAACATCTAATATGTGAACTCATATGAAGAAGTACCTGACACCCGTTCATCAGTTTTTCTTGTTTGTTTGTTTTTGTTTTTTGGCTTCTCAATTGGCTCAGTTAACTGTGGTTCTGAGGCAGTTATCAATAGGGAAGAGCTTGGAGTTTTCAGATTAGTTCTTAATATTTTCAAGAACTACATAATTACTTAATATAATTACAGGTACCTAAGCAGCATATAGAGCAAAAATTATGGTTATTTTGGCTCAATACATCTTTGCAACTACCAATAGAAGTGATATACATATATATATATATGTATGTGTATATATATATATCTACAAATGTAGATATACACATATACACATATATATGTGTATGTAGATATATATATATATATCTACATACACATATATATGTAGATATATATCTATATCTACAACCTTTAACTTCTAAATAGTCAGGTTTTGGTCCCATCACTGAACTCTAAAATGTGGTAATTGACAGATCCAGAAAACTTGTTAAATGCTCCATATCAAAGTGCCCATTTTCACTGGAACTTTGAAATGAAACTGGATCTCACTTTTTAAAATTATTTTTTATACTTTAAAAGTTATTTACATGTTTATTTAATTGAAGTATAATTGACTTACAATGTTATATTAGTTTCAGGTATGCAAAATAATAATTTGATATTTCAATACATTACAAAATGATTACCAAGGTAAGTAGAGCTACCATCTATCATCATACAAAGCTATTACAGTATTACTGACAATATTCCTAATGCTGTACTAGGGTCTCATTCTACAAAACATTTTTAATCTGTAAGATTGTGCCTTCAGAGTTCACAGTTGTAGAAAAGAAATTGACTGTGTCTGTGATTTAGAGGAATGGGCTTAGAAGTCTAAGCTTCCTTTTTGAATTAAAAAGCTCAGGACTTTTCTAACTGTATGAATTCCAGGTACATGTCTTACAAATATCCTACCCTTAGAACTTAAAAGAGCATGGGTAGAATTCACCATTTCAAACTTATTAACCTAGGAAAAAGCAGTTAAATAAAAGTTTTCCTGGATGGGCTTACAACTCTGACATTTCTGTTAAATCAGTAATTCTCAACTTTATGCATAAATGAAAAGCATACAGAACTTTTGAAATACAGATTTCTGAATCCCACCATTAGTTTGTAGTTACAGTTTAGGAATGAAGAAGGAAATGGCAACCCACTCCAGCATTCTTGCCTGGAAAATCCCATGGGTGGAGGAGCCTGGCAGGCTACAGTCCATGGGGTTGCAAAGAGTCGGACACGACTGAGTCACTTCACTTCACTTAGGACTGCACTTATACAACACATTTTAGCAATCCTAATATAAGTAGTCCTTGGACTTTACTGAAAAACTTTGCTCTACACCCTCCTTATAAATAAGTTATACAACTGCTTCTTAGGGGCTGCTAAGCAGTAGAGTCTAGTGAGATAGTTGCAATTTCTTGTGCTGAGAGAAAGAAATCCAATTAAGAAATGTAAATTCTTCTTCATGCTGAGAGAATATGAGGCAATAAAAATATGAATTTCTTTATGCTGCATGTACGTTTCTGAGAGCCCATAAAGGGTGAGCAGTCCTTGCTGAGCAGCTGGACTGTCATCATCTTCTCTGGCTTTTATGGGAGAAGATGAGGCACTTTTGGCATTTTTCTGGAAACAGTCTCTTCAAGAGAGTTTCTGTACAGGCTGCAAGGCTTTCTATTTTAATGCTTGATATCCATAATTAACTATTTAGAATGAAGGGTAGTGTTAAAATATGTAATGAGTGCTATTCTTTCTTAGGATGATTATCTAATTTCTAATTGCACCCTCCTCTCTATTGTTTGTGCAGAAAAGCTCCTAGTTGGGGGAGAGGAAAATGTGATTCAGTAACACTGGAGGGGACTACTTTTTGCCCTAAAGAGAGACCAGTTCTAATCGCTACTAATGTCCCATGAGAGTTGTTTGACTCTGAAGCAGACCATAGTACAGGGCTAAAGCAGTTGAGCTACTGTTAAAAATGCAGAAAGGAAAAAGCTAAATAAAAAAGTAACCTGTATACTGCTGGTGGGAATGTAAATTGTTGAAGTCACTATGGAATAAAAGTGTGGAGGATTCTCAAACAACTAAAAATAGAACTATCATATGATCCAGCAATTCCACTCCTGGGTATATGTCTAGAAAACAATGAACATTCTACTTCAAGAAGACACATGCAAACCAGTGTTCATGACAGCACTGTTTGCAATAGCCAAGATATGGAAGCAACTCAAGTATTTATCAACAGATGGTATTTTGTGGGGAGGGATAAATCAAGAGGTAAAGATTTACATATATACACTACTATATATAAAATAGATGACCAATAAGGACATATGGTATAGCACAGGGAACTATACTCAATATTTTGTACTAGCCTATAAGTGAGGAAAATCTGAATAATCATATATATATATATATGTATATGTGTGTGTGTAACTGAATTGCTGTGCTGTACACCTGAAACTAACATGATATTTTAAATAAATATCCTTCTATTAAAAGAAAAAACAGATGAATGGATCAGGAAGATGTGATACACACACACACACACACACACACACACACACCTCATATAATGTTATTAAGCCACAAAAAAGAGTGAAATCCTGCCAATTGCAGCAATGTGGAAGTACCCAGAGAATATTATGCTTAGTAAAAGGAGTCAGACAATCATTGTATGAAATCACTTATATATGGAATCTAAAAAATAATACAAATGAATGTATATGCAAAACAGAAACAAACGAGATATAGAAAACAAACTTGTGTTACCAAAAGATAGAGGGAAGGGGGAGGGACAAATTAAGGGTATAAAATTAGCAGATACAAACTACTATGTATAAAATTGATAAACAAAAATTATATATTATATAGCACAGGTAATTATAGCAATTATCTTGTAACCAACAACAGACTATAGCCTGCAACAATACTGATTCAATGTGCTGTACACCTAAAACTAATATAATATTATAAATAGACAAAATAAAACATTAGTAAGTGGGACTTTGGTATGGGAGAGTCTATTGCTTGATATACCCATGAAGGGGCAGATATTCCTAGTTAGGGGAGATATTTCTACTATTTGAAGTGTTCCTTTTGTTTGTTTTTTTGAGAACACACGTATTATGTGATCCTGGCTGAATCCCACCTAACACTTATAATACTGTCTTCTTTCCCATTTTGCTGTTATATTTAGTGAACTTGTTCAGATAACCTTCAAGAAAATTCCTGATTATGTTTCTTGCCTTGGGCCTCAGCTTTGTAAATTTCAATTTCGACCTCAAAGATTCTAAATACATATCAGTTGCATCCTGTATGAATAAATATATGTTGTTAAGACAGATCCTGAAGCAGCATTCTCTATACCCCCTCTCTCTGTTTTTCATTATTTTCCTGATTATCAGTTTAAAGAATGCTATTTGGGGAAAACTAATGTGCTCTAGGATTAACAGCAATTCCTTTTGCATACCAAGACTATTAAAAATGAATTTCCAGAAGCCCAGTATAAGCTATGCCAGAAAGTCTGAGTTTTTGCTTCCTGTGTGGAGAGAATTCTAGGTTCCTGTTTTCAAGGATTCTTTTATTGGACACAGAAGAAACAGTTAAAAGTAGAGATTCCTGGAACAACTGTAAATTAATCACTGACTTCAGAAATAACTATTTAAAATGATTTTCAATCATTGAACAATCTTAGTAAGTACAAAGACAGCTCAATTCTGTTGTGTATCTTAGACATTTAAAGATATTCATAGGTTTAAATTTTAAATAGTGAACTTATTGTTGGCAGAAAATGCATGAGAATCCAGCTTTGGAGAATTTAGTCTCTGTTCCCTACATAATGGATCTAGCTCAAATCGTTAGCTATTTAGGATAGCCATCTATGGGGTCGCACAGAGTCGGACACGACTGAAGTGACTTAGCAGCAGCACCAGTAGTGGTGCTGCCCTACCAGTCTACAGTAGACATTATTTGGGAGTGCCACAGGAAGTGAGTATGTATTAAACTTTGCAAATCATTTCAACCATCTTGTATCAGGACCTTGTTTAGGGAAGGAAAGCTAACAACTTGGCTAAAAATCCTTACTATCACATAAGGATTGAATACCTTAGAACATTGCCTCAACCATAATATATACTCCTCTGTATGGACTCTAGTTTGGGACACATTGCTAATTTCTGTAAGCATCCATAAGCATGTTCTTACTGCTATGCTGTTTCCTGTGGAGGAATCTTAAGTGTAAAAGGAAGAAAATCCCACCCTTTCTGAGTCCAGAGTGGTGCTGTTGCTTCCCTAAGGTCACATCCTTTGTTTGTGAAAGTGCAGAGACTTATAGTTAAGATCGTAGGGAAAAGAAGTAAGATAAAGTTCAGCAAAAAGTTTGTAATATATAACTTACACTTAAAGCTTCCATTGATTTCTTCTGGAAAGGAAAAAAGTGGGTGTTTGTGGAGCACACTGCTTATTTAAATTATATGTAGAGTACATCATGAGAAATGCTGGGCTAGATGAAGCACAAGCTGGAATCAAGATTTCCGGGAGAAATATCAATAACCTCAGATATGCAGATGACACCACCCTTATGGCGGAAAGTGAAGAAGAACTAAAGAGCCTCTTGATGAAAGTGAAAGAGGAGAGTGAAAAAGTTGGCTTAAAATTCAATATTCAGAAAACTAAGATCATAGCATCTGATCCCATCACTTCATGGGAAATAGATGGGGAAACAGTGGAAACTGGCAGACTTTATTTTCTTGGGCTCCAAAATGACTGCACATGGTGACTGCAGCCATGAAATTAAAAGACGCTAACTTCTTAGGAAAAAAGTTATGACCAACCTAGACAGCATACTAGAAAACAGAGACATTACTTTGTCAACAAAGGTCTGTCTAGTCAAAGCTTTGGTTTTTCCAGTAGTCATTTATGGATGTGAGAGTTGGACTATAAAGAAAGCTGAGCACCGAAGAATTGATGCTTTTGAACTGTGGTGTTGGAGAAGACTTTTAGAGTCCCTTGAAGTTCAAGAAGATCCAATCAGTCCATCCTAAAGGAAATCAGTACTGAATACTCATTGGAAGGACTGATGCTGAAGCTGAAACTCCAATATTTGGCCACCTGATGCAAGGATCTGTCTCATTTGAAAAGACCCTGATGTCGGGAAAGATTGAAGGTGGGAGGAGAAGCGGATGACAGAGGATGAGATGGTTGGATGGCATCACTGACTCAATGGACATGAGTTTGAGTAAACTCCGGGAGTTGGTGATGGACAGGGAGGCCTGTGTGCTGCAGTCCATGGGGTCACAAAGAGTCGGACATGACTGAGCGACTGAACTGACTGACTGATGGGTAAACTTGGGTTCAAATTCTGTCCTCCACTTAATAGCTAACGGATTTGGCAGAACCACTAAACCTCCCCAAGCTACATTATCATCATTTATGAAAGGCAAATAGTAATATTAAACTTTACAAGGATATGCAAAATTATTTATAAAGATATTGGCACAGTGCTTACCCAACGTTAGAAATAGTGAAGGTTCATCTGTAAAAAATAATCTCTCTTCACCATACCATGCATCTTTCCTATTGACAACATCACTGTATTTGCCGTTGTATATTTCCCATCCACTCTAATGATAGCAGTAGGACACTTTCATAAGATATCTAAATTCCCAACTTAGGGGATTACTTTGGCCAATACAGTTAGAAAGGGAAAGAAACATGTCATTATATATTTATAAAGTAGGCTATAAAATGAGATAATTGAAAGTCTGCTTGTTGATCTTTAGTGAACAATTGGTGATTCTTTTTCTTCCCAAGTAATGGGTTGTTATATATTTAATTGCTATTTTGAGAAAGGTATTCTTCCAAATGGGCATTAGGGAAATAGGACAGATTTTAATTAAACCATTTAGCACATACTGAATAACCCCACCAGGAGGCATGATAAAGGTATGCTTAATTGGCTTAGAAAGATGGTAGCAATATGAGAACTTCAAATACAAAGTTAATTACAGAGATAATTCTGTGAAAGTGAAAGTCGCTCAGTCATGCCTGACTTTGCGATCCCATGGACTATACAGTCCATGGAATTCTTCAGGCCAGAACACAGGAGTGAGTAGCCTTTCCATTCTCCAAGGGATCTTCCCAGCCCAGGGATTGAACACAGGTCTCCCACATTACAGGCATATTCTTTACCAGCTGAGCCACAAGGGAGACCCGATAATTCTATATCTATCTCCTAATCAACAGCAAGGGAAATTGTTGAAAGTTTTAAAAGTCAGGCAAGGAAATTTTTAAAAATAGGTTGATTTTCTGACTTTCATCCAGTTTGTCTCCAAAAAAGTCTTTCTCCAGGGTATGCATGTATGTTCTATTTTGTGGATCAGTCTACATAAGGGAGAGGCTGCTTTATTCCTAAGGCTATCTGAGAGCATGTTTTCCTCCAGCATTCTGTATATTGTATCTGATAATGTCTTTCATTCTTTTCATTCTTCTCTCTATCCAGCCCACTAAATAACAATTTTCTAAATGTTAGTGCAATCACATGGGCAATGAAAACTGGGAGACAGGTCTGGGTTTTGTATTTGCCGTGCATCTACTTGTCATCATCAGGCATTGTAGTAGGTTAGAAGATCAGATGAACTGGTCAGAGAATGGGGAAGCTTTAGGGACCAATTGCAGAGCAAACAGACATCAAAATATCTAGTTGAAGTAAACTATCTTTGGGGTATGATCCAGGAGCCCACAAGAGATAAAGTAAAAGAGCAGTAGAATTGAAAGAGGTAGACAAAAACCAATTCAGCTTCATTTAACCAGTATATAGAGGATGTCCATTAAGTGCCAAGGTTTGTGATAGAGTATAATACCTTTGTGTAAACTTTAGAAGACAAAGGTAAAATAAGCCTACACTTGTTCTTCTGAGATATATTATTGACTCTGAGAGAAGATGTACATGAGCAGAGTATACTGAAAAAGAATGGAAAATACTATGGTAGAAGTTTGTATAAGGTATTAGGAAGGCACATGAGATGACCACCTATTCCAATTTGATTTTCACTTTTATGATTATTGCTTTTTTAGGGATAACCAAAACTTTACAGCATCATTATTTTATTTTTTCTGAGCCTTTTTATCAAAAGTGTTCTCAATATGGACATTTTTATGTTTAAAAAAAACTTCATTTTTACTTCTACTTCCATACATTTTAGTTTTGATTTTATAGCTTTCCTCATTTTATTTTTATCTTCATTTTCCTTTCCTTTCTGTTTTCAATATAATCTTCTCTCAATTCACATATTTATTATTAAATTGTATTATCCTCTCCTATCTGTTTATATATTCATGATTTGCATGTTTTATTATAAGATGTCTTATTCTTGCTTATATTGTGAATATCTTCACTCATCTCCTAATGTACTATTACACCTATTTTAAATTATTGATCCATACCTTCCAACATTCATATAGTTTATTCAGTTTCTATTTTCTTTCATGGTCCTTAGAATCCTTATGTACCTAATTATCTCGACTAGGTGTTTTTGATTTCATATTTAATGTCTTATTTTGTGGATCCCTTAATTACTTGTTGTGAATATATATGTTTACTATTTTTGTTTTTTAACTTTCCTAATAGCTTTATAAATGGTTGATCCACTACCTACCTTTATATATATATATATACACACACACACATATATATATAATATGTATTATATTTAGATATAATATGTATTATATTTGCCTTTACCATGAGATTTTTCATTTCATAATTTTTGCATTTCTAGTTGTGCCTCTTTTCTTTTCTTTTTTTTAATTTTAATTTTTACTTTATTTTACTTTACAATACTGTATTGGTTTTGTCATACAGAAGTCCCTTCAATGTTTCTTGTAAAACTGGTCTGGTGGTGCAGAACTGTTTTGTTTTCTGTAGAAATCTAACTTTTCTTCATATCTGAATTTGAAACTTAGCAGGTTGAGTATTCCTGGTTGTAGGCTTTTTTCCTTTCATCACTTTGAGTATATCATGCTACTCCCTCCTGCCTACAGAGTTTTAGCTGAAATGTCAGCCGATATTCTTATGGGGTTTTTCCTTGTACATACTTAGGTACTTTCTCTTGCTGCTTTAAAGATTTTCTCTTTAGTTTTTACTGTTTTGGTTATAACTGTTAGTTATAACTTTAGTTAGTTTAGTTTAGTTAGTTTAGTTTAGTTAGTTAAACTTTAGTTTAACTGTTTTGGTGTGTACCTCTTTGTGTTCATCTTGCTTGGGACTGTCTGTGATTTCTGGGCCTGAATGTCAGTTTCTTTTCCCATTAGAGGAGTTTTCAGCCATTATTTCTTCAGATAAGTTCTCTATTCCTTTCTTTCTCTTCTCCTCTGTGATCCCTATAAGGCAAATGTTATTATGTTTGACATTGTCCCAAAGGTCTCTTAACCTATTCTCAATTTAAATAGCCAGGACATGGAAGCAACCTAGATGTCCATCAGCAGACAAATGGATAAGAAAGCTGTGGTACATATACACAATGGAGTATTACTCAGCCATTAAAAAGAATACATTTGAATAAGTTCTAATGAGGTGGATGAAACTGGAGCCTATTATACACAGTGAAGTAAGCCAGAAAGAAAAACACCAATACAGTATACTAACACATATATATATGGAATTTAGAAAGATGGTAATGATAACCCTGTATGTAAGACAGCTAAAGAGACACAGATGTATAGCACAGACTTTTGGACTCTGTGGGAGAGGGAGAGGGTGGGATGATTTGGGAGAATGGCCTTGAAACATGTATACTATCATGTAAGAAACAAATCGCCAGTCTATGTTCGATACAGGATACAGGATGCTTGGGGCTGGTGTACTGGGATGACCCAGAGAGATGATATGGGGAGGGTGGTGGGAGGGGGGTTCAGGATTGGGAACTCATGTTCACCCATGGCAGATTCATGTCAATGTATGGCAAAACCAATACAGTAGTGTAAAGTTTAAAAAAATAATAATAAATAAATATTCATTTTTATTTTTCTGATCATCTTGGATAATTTCTACTACTTTTTCTTCCAGTTTGCTGATCTGTTCCTTTGTATCATCTAATGTACTGTTGATTCCCTCTAGCATATTTTTTATTCCAGTTATTGTATCCTTCAGCTTTGTTTGGTTCTTCTTTATTTTTATAAACTTTTGTTGAAATTGTCACTCTGTTAATCTGTTCTTCTCTTGAGTTTGGTGAGCATTTGTTTGCTTATTATCTTGAAATCTATATTAGATAGCTTGCTTATAACTACTTCATTTAGTTTTTATTTTTTCTGAAGTTTTGTCTGCTCATTTGTTTAGAATGTATTTATATCACCTCATTTTGCCCAATTGTATACGTTAATTTCTAAGTCTTAGGCAGGTTGATTTAGTTTCTTGATGGAGAAGTGGCCTTAAGTGGGAGATGTCCTATGAGACCCAGCAGCATGCTCCCCTCTGATCACCAGACCTATTGAGTGCTCCTGTGTGAGCTTGTGAGCTCTTCTGCTATAGTGAGGCTGAGTAGCATAGGTGCCCTGGTGGGCAGGGGTAGTTGGCCCAGACTGGCTGTCTGTGAGGACCTGCCTCTTGTGGTGGCTGCTGGCCTATTGGAGAGTGGGATAGTCTTCCCTTGCCGTCTACTATGTGACCTGGGAGGGTGCAGGGCTGCTGCCAGCCAAGTGGTGGATGGGTAAGCCCCTATTGCTAATAGGTTAAAGAGAGTAGTTTAAAATGACACTTTGCATTTGCCAACACTAGTGTCCTTTCACTTTTCACTTTCATGCATTGGAGAAGGAAATGGCAACCCACTCCAATGTTCTTGCCTGGAGAATCCCAGGGACAGGGGAGCCTGGTGGGCTGCCGTCTATGGGGTCGCAGAGTCGGACACGACTGAAGCGACAGCAGCAGCAGCAGCAGTGTCCTTGTGATGGTGTAAGCAACTAAAGTGACTTACACTGAAGTGACTGTTGCTAGTGACTTTGTCCCCAGAATTTCCTCCTGCCTCTCCAGGAAGCTCTGCAATATCAGCTAGTGGGTTTGACCCAGGCTCCCCTTAAAACTAAGCCTCTGTGCTGAGACTCAGAGTGTGTGAGATTTTGTGCCTGCCTTTAAGAGTGAAGTCTCTGCTTCCCATAGCTCACTGATTCTCCCAAATGTAAGCAATGCTGGTTTTCAAAGCCAGACATTTTGGGGGCTTGTCTTGATTCAGGAGGAGAAGGAAATGGCAACTCACTCCAGTACTCTTGTCTGGAAAATCCCATGGATGGAGGAGCCTGGTAGGCTACAGTCCATGCAGTTGCTAAGAGTCGGACGTGACTGAGCGACTTCACTTTCACTTTTCACTTTCATGCATTGGAGAAGGAAATGGCAACCCACTCCAGTATTCTTGCCTGAAGAATCCTGGGGATGGAGGAGCCTGGTGGGCTGCCATCTATGGGGTTGCACAGAGTCGGACACGACTGAAGCAGTTTAGCAGCAGCAGCAGATTGGTTCAGGATCCCTGGGGTGGAGAGCTCAATGTAGAGCTCAGAAATCTCATTCCTTGGAAAGGACCACTATAATTGTGACATTCCTCCTATTTGTGCTTTACCTTTCTAGAAGTGTGGGTTTTGACTGTAGCACACCTCCATCCCTCCTACCAGTTTAGTTGTGGTTCCTTCTTTATATTTTAGGTGTGGAAAATATTTTGTGCTAATCTCCAGGTCATTCTCACAGATAGTTTCTCTGTAAGTAGTTTTAATTTTGGTGTGCTGGTAGAAGGAGATAATCTGAGTCTTCCTATTCCACCACATTGGCCACACTTCAATGCTATGCTTTTTTAAAAAATGATAGGAGAGATCAAGCATGTTCTTTGGCTAATAAAATGAGAATTAAAATTCAAGGAAGAGAAATCACAATTCCAAACCTAATTGAAGAGAATGTTCTGGTTTTCCATTTTCATATGGAAAGTTGATATCTAAATATTTTCAGTTGTTCATTTTTGCTTGAATAAGAGGCAATAAACTAGAAAACTGAGTCAGAAACAAAAGGAGGAAGGCATAACTTTGCTTGTGAGTACTGTAAATACTGTAGTAAAGTGGAAACTAGAACAGAGATATAGAAAGACTGAAGGAACTGCAGTGAAAAAAATAAATTATTAATAGAAAATACCTTATGCTCAACTCATTAATAGTATTCAGATCTGTGACCTACTTAGACAGAATTAGGTTTTCTCTCTTAGTCTTCAAAACCTCTTGAATCAGCTAAGATGGGCAAGTATAACTAGTGGGAGATTTCCTTCAGTATATCACTTAAGTTACATGTTGTGCCTGCAATTAAAAGGTAAGTGAGAAATACATTCATAATTTATGCTGCTTAGGAATCCTTGTAGAAGCTTGTTTTCCAACTACTACATTTATATGCCTTCACCATCTGTGGTTCGCAAATTCAAGAGGCCATGTTAATTCTAACAAAGTGGCTGGCTTGGCAGATCAATCTGAGAGGGAACCTGGAGAATTATCTACTTTGGAAAGGTAATTTAAAACTAAATCCACCTTTAAAAATGAGTGTCCCCTTTGGTTTATAGGTTTCACTAGAGGGCAGCCCTACATATTGGAAGCATTCCCTTTTGTTTGCCAACAGCAGGAAAGACTAAGGCCAAAACCCAAAAGGATATGACTTAGATAAGAGTGAGCATATGGCTCTCCAAGTTTTAATCACTAAGAAAGGAAAATATAGTTGTAGCCAATGGATAAACAGCTCTGTTTTATAAAAATCTCAGATCAGTTTAAACTTGATCATCTGGTTAAAAACATCAGCAAAAAGGAACAAATCAGTTCGCATGCTAAACAAAACAAAACAAAACCATCCAAGGAGAAGTGAGACTAACAGGAAAATGAAAGCAATGGCACAGTTTGGTGCAATAATCTCTTATAAAATAGGTTACCTGAAGTTGAAATATTTTATCAGCTTCTGTGATAGAGTTAAGAGGCAGGAATTTGTTCAGATATCAAGCCTAAAAATGAATGGTCTGACGTGAACATTGTTAATAAAATTAAGATTTCTGAAGTTATCAATAACCTCAGATATGCAGATGACACCACCCTTATGGCAGAAAGTGAGGAGGAACTAAAAAGCCTCTTGATGAAAGTGAAAATGGAGAGTGAAAAAGTTGGCTTAAAGCTCAACATTCAGGAAACAAAAGTCATGACATCTGGTCCCATCACTTCATGGGAAATAGATGGGGAAACAGTGGAAACAGTGTCAGACTTTATTTTTCTGGGCTCCAGAATCACTGCAGATGGTGACTGCAGCCATGAAATTGAAAGACACTTACTCCTTGGAAGAAAAGTTATGACCAACCTAGGTAGTATATTCAAAACAGAGACATTACTTTGCCGACTAAGGTCTGTCTAGTAAAGGCTATGGTTTTTTAAGTGGTCATGTATGGATGTGAGAGTTGGACTGTGAAGAAGGCTGAGCGCCGAAGAATTGATGCGTTTGAACTGTGGTGTTGGAGAAGACTCTTGAGAGTCCCTTGGACTACAAGGGGATCCAACCAGTCCATTCTGAAGGAGATCAGCCATGGGATATTTTTGGAAGGAATGATGCTAAAGCTGAAACTCCAGTACTTTGGCCAGCTCATGCGAAGAGTTGACTCATTGGAAAAGACTCTGATGCTCGGAGGGATTGGGGGCAGGAGGAGAAGGGGATGACAGAGGATAAGTTGGCTGGATGGCATCACTGACTCGATGGACGTGATTCTGAGTGAACTCCTGGAGTTGGTGATGGACAGGGAGGCCTGGCGTGCTGCAATTCATGAGGTCGCAAAGAGTCGGACACGACTAAGTGACTGAACCGAACTGAAGTTATAAGGAAACAGTTTGTCACAGAATCTTGTGTCATTACATGATTCACATTATATTTGAATTGTCATGCTAAAATTGACAATTCCTATGTTTTGGGTGAACTCTGGGAGTTGGTGATGGACAGGGAGGCTTAGCGGACTGCAGTTCATGGGGTCGCAGAGAGTCGGACACAACTGAGCGACTGAACTGAACTGAGGTGATGTTTTTTACTTTAGGCAAAAGATTGCAAATCTATATTTACCTAAGGGTGAAGTACAAATTGTCCTCATAAGAAGATTAAAATGTTTCCAGTTTTCATAATACTGTCATTCTAATGGTTGATTATATATGTTACTTGGACATCTTTGGCCCATCTGTTATCCACTTGTAAAAAGTTAAAGATTCAGTAATAAAACATAGAGTATTCCTGAATATGCTAATCAAATAAACTTAAGAAAGTTTGATATGCATCCGTTTAACAAAACTTTAAGCAAATCTAGACAGTCATTAAGCAAATATGTAAATAACACCTATTTTGGACTAGGTAGGCACTATTAATATGCAAAGCTGTAAACTTGAACTTTCTTAAATATTTAGTATCATGATATCTGTGGTCATGCCTTGGTTTCATAGCTTGCACCCTTCTTTTTTCCTTCCTTTTTTCCCTTCCTCTCTTCCTTTCATATCAAATACATTTTAAGTTTGTGTTACATGCCAGGTACTAAATAAATGAAATGTGAACTTAGTCTTCTCAAACCTAATAGACATGGAAGTTGATACATCAGTATATGGTAGCAGAAATCTGAAAGTTTGACTCAAAAGTAAAATATTAATCAGAGACTAAAAAGCAGAAGTTATATCAGTTATAGTCTTTATTAAATTTTGTGCTAAGCATTCTAGATTAAAAGATGCCAAAATGAGTAAGGCAACCATACCTACAAGGAATACATAAGCAGTAGAAGGGAGATGGTGTGAATACATATGTTAAAATAGGAGTATACATAAAAACCATAAATGGCCATATATGTATTGTCTCAAAGCAACATGCATTTATTATTTTACTGTCTGTAGTTCAGAGTTTGGCAAGGGTCTCCTTATGCTAAGATGAAGGCCATGTCAGGGCTTTGTTCCTTTATGGAGGCTACAGAGAATAATCTGTTTCCTTTACTTACATGACTTATAGGTGCTATCCTCATTCCTTTGCTTGTAGTTCCCCTTTTCCATCTTCAAAGTCATTAACACTGTGTCTCTACAGATGCAAGCTTCTGTAGTTGTATCTCCCTCTGACTTTCTTCTTTTCTTAAAAATTTCAACTGGAGTATAGTTGGTTTACAATGTCGTGTTAGTTTAGTTGGTTTACAATGTTGTGTTAGTTTAAGGTGTGCAGCAAAGTGAATCAGTTATACATGACTTTCTTCTGTTGCTTTTCAGGACCCTTGGAATTACACTGGACACAGCTGGATATTCCAAAGAAATCTCCCTTAATTCCATCTGCAATCACAATTATCTTTGCTATGTAACCAAAAATACTCACAGGCTCTGAAAATTAGGATATGAATATCTCTGATATCACAGTGCTACCAAAATGCAACAGAAATTCAGATTGAATAAAATAATATGTATAAAATATCCTGTAAAATATAAAGGGTGATACTAATGTAAGTGTTATGGCAGCAGGTTGCTATCCTTTGGTTTGGCCGTGCAGCCTATGGAGGCATGTGAAATTAGGTCATTTTCCCCTTTTCTTCTCTACTCCCTCTAGGTTTCTAGTTACTATGTTTGCCTTGCTTTTTCCCAAGAGTTTATCTTGGTACAGAAAGTGGTGCTTTGGTAGTGTAAAGTCACTTTTATTTTCCAGTGTAAAGACAATGGAATCATCAAATATTTTCCTCTACTCTAGGCACATTAATTCTGATGTGTTGATCTATCTACATTCCCTGATTTTTGCTGGTCCCAAATCACTTTGGATAGAAGCTTAATCCTTTCCATAGCTGTGATTCAGAAAAATGAAGACATGTCCTATAAGTAATGATACATGATTGACATTAAGAATCCAGTTTAAAGTAGCTGCTGCTGCTGCTGTTGCTGCTAAGTCACTTCAGTTGTGTCCAACTCTCTGCAGCCCATCAGGCTCCTCTGTCCCTGGAATTCTCCGGGCAAGAAAACTGGAGTGGGTTGCCATTTCCTTCTCCAGTTTAAAGGAGAGCAGTGCCTATTCCAGTTGTTGTTGTTGTTGTTGTTGTTGTTGTTTTTCCACTCCTCAACCCCCATGAAAAAAATCACCATAGTTGGAAATATTTTTCTCATCTGTTGATTCACCTTGAGAAGGACAGCTCCTATTTATAACATGTTAAATTTTAACCTTCCATGATAGGCTCTAAGCTTTCTTAATGGCTCAGATGATAAATTTGCCTGTATTGCTGGAAACCAGGTTCGATCTCTGAGTTGGGAAGATCCCTTGGAGAAGGGAATGGCTACCCACTCCATTATTCTTGCCTGGAGAATCCCATGACAGAGGATCCTGGCAGGTTATAGTCCATGGAGTCACCTAGATTGCCTGAACAATAGTGATACTTGATGAAAAATTGGGTTGTAGGAGAGGGGCATGCAAAATTTGTTAGAATACTATCACACTTCCTACAGGTTTAAAACTAACTAACTAACTAACTAAAGGCCCAAGACACTGCCCGTGTGTGCATGCTAAGTTGCTTCAGTCATGTCTGACTCTTTGGGATCCCATGAATAGCCTATTAGGGCCCTCTGTCCATGGGATTCTCCAGGCAAGAATACTGGAGTGGGTTGCCATGCCCACCTCAAGACACTGCCCATTGAATGGCAAATGAGTTTTACAATTATTTAGTTAGAGAAGAGAAGCAAAGGATGTAAAGGATGACAGCTTTTGAGCTTAAAAGTTACTAGAGCTAGGCTTTCAGAAGTTGAAATTGCAACAACTTTTAGGATGGATTAGGAAAGACTGGTAGTACACAGAAAATAATTGAAGTGTTTCCAATTCTATGCTGTTACAATGCCATGGTTGACATTTTTGAATATATGACTGTGTGTGAGTATGTGATTGATAATTCTCCATATATAATTCTTCCTCTCAGTGAGACTGGAATGAAGATTTGCATACATTAGACACTCCTTTAACTTTACTCATTAACTGAACATGAGGTTGATTGCTTGAATTGTTTCAGTCCAGGGGTAAACTCACAGGACAGCTGTAATAAAACCTTTCAACCACAACAGAATCAGAATACAACCAATCTTTAGAGATAGAGGAAGATGATCCCATTTGTCCAGTGGTTGTGAAGTAGATTAACCTTAGATAAAGTTCAATTTTGTGCATCATTTAGGATAGAAACTTCTTACAGGACAAAGAACAATAACTTGGTGTCAGAAACTGTGAGTTAAATTCCCACTTTACTCATTACTAAAACAAGACCGTGAACACGTTTCTTTATTTCTTTGAACTTTGATTTCCTAGGTAAAGGAGCATGATATTTGGGTGACATCAGTGCAAAAAAGCACAGTTCAGGGCATGTGCAGTTACATTTGAGAAACTCTAAATGTTCTTGAACCAGAAAATAAGGATTTGTGATGTTTGAAAGGATTATGATCACTAGTTGTGATCACACTCCCTTTCTGTTTGTGGCATTGGAGAGCCTGGAGCAAAAGATCCAAGGAGGAGTTTAACAATAAGTCTGTAGGCTTCTAACCTAATGTTTATTCAGCACCCCTCAATGAGGTTATGATGTGATTGTTATCAGAGACTGGAGCTGTGCTGAACTTTGGCCAGAGTATTAAGTAGGCATCTCTGTTTGAAAAGGACTTCTGGTGTAAGGACTGAACAGTCTTTCCAGTAGAAGTGTATTATTAAAGAGCTGGCATATTTGAATAGGTTCTACATTAATGGTGTACATTTGTACCCAACTCATAAAAACTAGTAGGGATCAATTATGCTTCAATCCAATACACTGAGACAAAAAGATACTATGAAATTGCTCAGCTGTTTCTTCTATATGGTTGAAAATGATCTTAGTAGAATGCAAAGCCTCTTTAACTTGTAAAATATATCATTATACTTTGCTTTGAGTAATGTGCAAGTTAATGTCCCTCCCATTCCAATCATAACAATCCCTCAGCCAACTGTAAAAGATCCTTTAATGATTATTTTCTCTGCTTAATGCCTTTTTTCATCTGTAGTTAGACAAGTGGAGCTGGAGCGCCTTGCCTATGTGCTATCATTTGTTTCAGAGATGCTTGGGAGTTAAAAAATCAAGGCATTTGCAAAAAATGTTGAAAGTTAAGTGGATATATTAACATAGTACTAACCAATAAATTAAAACTGCAATGAAATAAAATAGAATTTCAGATTCAAAAGGTCTTATCTCATGAAAAACTTAAGCTGTGCTAAATTTTCACTATATATAAAATTGTACAATTAGCAAGGAACTCAGTGGCTAATGGTTTTAAAATATTCATTTTAGTCTTGTAGTTTCCTGTTTATACAACTTCAGGAGAGCTTCAATATATAAAAACCACAACAATTCACTTAAAGTGGCATTTTTAAGTTTCCTAAGTGATTTGGATACCCAAGCCTTTTTTATAAAAGATTTTCTTCGTATGATAATTAGGCAATGGTTCAATTCATTCCAAATGTCTAGTAAAGTTCCTCCAAACTATTAATTATATCTTACTAAAAGCTTCCAAGTGGTTCAAAATTTTAATGTTTCAGAGGGTTATAATTTTCTTGGTCTTAAAAAGAGAGGCTGAATTAAAGATGGCAAACCTACTAGGAAAGTGAAACTCTGTCTTCATTTTCCTTTGTGCCTAGGTTTATGCTACAGAAAGAGGGAGAATAAGAGCTCCAGGGAAATGCTTGTATTAGTGAGCACCTGTTTGCTTTGTGACACACAGTCTTCAACGTTTGCCTTTTCCTGCTAGAACTTAACATTGCTAGATATTGACCCTTTGCTACCCTCACCCTAGCTTAAAAGGCTACCCTCACCCTAGTAATCAAAGGCTAACTTCCTAAAGTTCAAGAATTGTTTCTTATTCTCTCAGTATGTGTAACAGTATATATACAGTGTAAATAGCATATCAAGTACTTAGCTTTCCATTTACATAAAAATGTCTATATGCACATATGTTTGTGTCTACTGTGTAGTAAAGAATTTGTCTGTTTGTCCCAGATTCCTGGGATCGACTTTCCAAACCCTTGGAATATCCTAAGAGATAAGAGTATATTTGTTGTTCATGATGGGCTCCTGAGATGACTACTGATTTTATACACATGGGATGCTTCTAAATGGACTCTTGGATAGCCTATACAGCTAAGTTTCCAAGTTGAGTCAGAATGGAGGCAGGCCAGAAAGACCAACCATTTGACTAGAGGATTAGGACTTGGAGCCACACAGTATAAGCCCAACCTCTGGGAAGAAGAGGACCTGAAGATTTAGATCGGTCATATAGCCAATGATTTAACCACTGTGTCTGCATAATGAAACTTCAATAAAATCTCTGGACATTAAGGCTTAGGTAAGCTCCTTGGCTAGTAAACATATCAATGTGTGAGAGGTAACAAGTCTTGATTCCATATGAGAGGACCCTCAGGATTTTCCCAGAACTCTCCATATATTTGCCTTCTTTGACTTGCTCTGATTTGTATCTTTTATAATAATAAAAGTCTAATCATAAGGATAGCACTTTAGTGAGTTCTATGAGTCAGTCTAGTGAGTTATCAAACCTGAGGAAATCATGGGAACCACTACATATGTGGCAAGTTGGTCATAAATATCAGAGGCCTGAGGACTCCGGAATTTACAGGTGGCATATGCAATGAAAGCAGTCTTGTTGAGGACTATACACTTAATTTGTGGAATCTACTCTAATTTTGGATAGTTAGTGCTAGAATTGAATTGTGTTACAGTATGTGTGTGTGTATGAAATATATAAATATTTCAATCTTAGCATCTCTAATTAATGGTGGCAACAAGTATTCCATATTATCAACTTTTGAAATGAATATTTAGACCTTTACTATGAAATGCCTGCAGCTTCCCAGGTGGCACAATGGTAAAGAATCCACTTGCCAATGCAGGAGACACGAGAGATGCAGGTTCAATCCCTGAGTTGGAAAGATCCCCTGGAGAGGGGAATGGCAACCCACTCCAGTATTGTTGCTCGGAAAATTCCATAGACAGAGGAGCTTTGTGAGCTAGAATCCATGAGGTTACAAAGAGTCAGACATTACAGCACACAAGACCTATGAGCTATATGAAGTACTTGTATTGCACTGTCCAATCCGCTCAGAGTAAATCCAGAGCTGGCATTATTAATCTTCTTAGGGAAAGTCCTTCTGGGGTTTGGGAAATTCTTTTGAGTTTCTACTACTCTATGCTTAATTCAGGCACTGGACAGAATGAGACTGCATTCATAGGCAGAGGAGTTGCGGAAAACAAAACTTATGGAAGACAAAAATGGCTCAATCATGAGTTTTATTCTCTCTTTCCTGTGTCTTCTTACACTTTGTGACTTTGATTTCTTATTTTCCTTTGCATCTTCTCCATGTCATTGCCTTTTCAAAGGCACAAACATTATGAGCTCATTTCCCCTGACGAGTAAACGCCTAACTGATGTTTCAGTGTTCTCCACCCTCTAAGCAGAGTCCTCCTCAGTTCTCTTACTAATATATCAAGAAGGCCTCACTACCTATTCTGACCCTGTGAAACTGGTTCTCATGACAATTTGGATTAAACAGGCCTGTCTCCTCTGAACCTTGTTCTCTTTATAAAAAATAACAAGCAGTTGATTGTGTCAGAAACTCCTTTAAATGCTTCACTTTTTGTACCTGACATAAATCATGAGGTAGATGCTATTTTTATCCTCATCTTATAGATGATTTTGTGAGACATGAGTTAAAATTTTTGCTTAAGACCCCTCAGCTAGTAAGTGGAAGAGCCAAGATTTCAGACAAGGCAGTTTGATTCTAGAATCACACCCATAATTATTGATTTATGTTCCCTCACATAAAATGTTTCTTAATGTGTGTGGTACTGTGCTCTTGCTCATCCTAGAATCAGTAGTTCATTAAATATGTAAGAATATTCCTCTTATTTTCATAGTCCTCTTTCTCACAATGTTCCCATATGCACTCTTTCCACCATATTGAATTATTTGCTACTTCTCAAATACCTACTGCTGTCTCCAACATCCCCCTTGCTTTTTCCTGTGCTTGGAGAGCCCCTCCCATTTCTTCACAACACTTATTCCTATTTCTACTCATTCTTCAACTCAGCCTGTTAATTTTTCCTGATGAGAAGTCTGGGGAAGAAGACATTTCTCTGACTCCCTTCAGTATCTGCATGCTTTTATTGTGACACTTATCACAGCTGTAGTGACAAATTTACTTTTGTTTTCTTAGAAGACTAAAATGTATTTGATGGAGGTGTATTGTGTTACATATATATACTTCTGGATTTGGCCTAGCATAAATTCTATAATATCATTCATTGAAAATTTTAAAAACAAACAAATTAATGAAACTAGATAATAACATTTTAAGATTTCTGAAACCTAAGTTGGTAGACAACAATTTTCCATTTGCTGTATGCTAAGAGTCTTATGGAACATCTCTAGGGATGGTGAGAAGAAAAGTGTATTCATAATGTATTTAATTGATGTGTGCTTACATCATGGCACCTGCAAGTTTATCCTAATCTCAGACATGGATTGAGGTTAAACTGAAAGAAAAAATAGGGAATAACTTTTTATGCATCCCTTCTAAACTTTAACTAACCTTCAGGGAATTTAAAATTTCTTGAGAGACACAATTAAAATTCTCAGATTTTTAATACTTCAAATACACATAGGTGTAATCTCCCACAGACGTATTCTTGGATACACTATTGGTATAGAATACCATAGTATACTAATAAGGAAATGGCAACCCACTCCAGTATTCTTGCCTGGAGAATCCCATGGATGGAGGAGCCTGGTAGGCTTACAGTCCATGGGGTGGCAAAGAGTCGGACACGACTGAGCGACTTCACTCACTCACTCACTCACTCACTCACTCATAGTATAAGTATCTATAGTATACATAGTGTGTGTGTGTAAATATTTCCCAGTATCACCATGTGAAATGTGACAAAGTGTTCTATCTCTTTAAGTTACTTTCTTACTATAACAAAATGATAATAAATATTCACTTTTAAAGCTTTATATCTTATCCCATCAATTATTACAGCTGTTATTTAGAAACATTTTCTCCAGTGATTTCTGTTTTTATTTGAAAATTTAGTGAAAAACAAAAAGAGTGGGTGTATCTGTGATTGCAAAAGAACAATTTCATTTATGAAAATACATGTATCTGTCTGCATATTTTGAGATTCTTCAAGATGTAGGGGTCTTTTGCAGAATGAAAGATTCTCCTGTATGGTATGAGTGAACTATTCTATTAATAATGAGTATCCAGATAAACATTCAGTTCAGTTCAGTTCAGTGGCTCAGTCGTGTCCGACTGCGACCTCATGAATCCCAAAACACAAGGCCTCCCTGTCCATCACCAGCTCCCGAAGTTCACTCAGACTCACGGCCATTGAGTCAGTGATGCCATCCAGTCATCTCATCCTCTGTCGTCCCCTTCTCCTCCTGCCCCCAATTCCTCCCAGCATCAGAGTCTTTTCCAATGAGTCAACTCTTCGCATGAGGTGGCCAAAGTACTGGAGTTTCAGCTTTAGCATCGTTCCTTCCAAAGAAATCCCAGGGCTGATCTCCTTCAGAATGGACTGGTTGGATCTCCTTGCAGTCCAAGGGACTCTCAAGAGTCTTCTCCAACACCACAGTTCAAACGCATCAATTCTTCGGCGCTCAGCTTTCTTCACAGTCCAACTCTCACATCCATACATGACCACTGGAAAAACCATAGCCTTGACTAGATGGACCTTTGTCAGCAAAGTAATGTCTCTGCTTTTGAATATGCTATCTAGGTTAGTCATAACTTTTCTTCCAAGGAGTAAGCGTCTTTCAATTTCATGGCAGCAGTCACCATCTGCAGTGATTTTGGAGCCCCCCAAAATAAAGTCTGACACTGTTTCTACTGTTTCCCCATCTATTTGCCATGAAGTGATGGGACCAGATGCCATGATTTTCGTTTTCTGAATGTTGAGCTTTAAGCCAACTTTTTCACTCTCCTCTTTCACTTTCATCAAGAGGATTTTTAGTTCCTCTTCACTTTCTGCCATAAGGGTGGTGTTATCTGCATATCTGAGGTTATTGATATTTCTCCCAGCAATCTTGATTCCAGCTTGTGTTTCTTCCAGTCCAGCGTTTCTCATGACGTACTCTGCATAGAAGTTAAATAAGCAGGGGGACAATATACAGCCTGGACGTACTCCTTTTCCTACTTGGAACCAGTCTGTTTTTCCATATCCAGTTCTAACTGTTGCTTCCTGACCTGCATACAGATTTCTCAAGAGGCAGGTCAAGTGGTCTGGTATTCCCATCTCTTTCAGAATTTTCCACAGTTTATTGTGATGCACACAGTCAAAGGATTTGGCATAGTCAATAAAGCAGAAATAGATGTTTTTCTGGAACTCTCTTGCTTTTTCCATGATCCAGTGGATGTTGGCAATTTGATGTCCGGTTCCTCTGTCTTTT
Source organism: Budorcas taxicolor (assembly GCF_023091745.1). Classification (NCBI taxonomy): domain Eukaryota; kingdom Metazoa; phylum Chordata; class Mammalia; order Artiodactyla; family Bovidae; genus Budorcas; species Budorcas taxicolor. The sequence continues at coordinate 24,712,493 of NC_068917.1, read as the reverse complement.
CTAAAACCAGCTTGAACATCTGGAAGTTCACGGTTCATGTATTGCTGAAGCCTGGCTTGAAGAATTTTGAGCATTACTTTACTAGCATATGGGATGAGTGCAATTGTGTGGTAGTTTGAGCATTCTTTGGCATTTCCTTTCTTTGGAATTGGAATGAAAACTGACCTTTTCCAGTCCTGTGGCCACTGCTGAGTTTTCCAAATTTGCTGGCATATTGAGTGCAGCACTTTCATAGCATCATCTTTCAGGATTTGAAACAGCTCCACTGGAATTCCACCACCTCCACTAGCTTTGTTTGTAGTGATGCTTTCTAAGGCCCTCTTGACTTCACATTCCAGTATGTCTGGCTCTAGATTAGTGATCACACCATCATGATTATCTGGGTCATGAAGATCTTTTTTTGTACAGTTCTTCTGTGTATTCTTGCCACCTCTTCTTAATATCTTCTGCTTCTATTAGGTCCATACCATTTCTGTCCTTTATTGAGCCCATCTTTGCATGAAATGTTCCCTTGGTATCTCTAATTTTCTTGAAGAGATGTCTAGTCTTTCCCATTCTGTTGTTTTCCTCTATTTCTTTGCATTGATCGCTGAAGAAGGCTTTCTTATCTCTTCTTGCTATTCTCAGGAACTCTGCATTCAGATGCTTATATCTTTCCGTTTCTCCTTTGCTTTTCGCCTCTCTTCTTTTCACAGCTATTTGTCAGGCCTCCCCAGACAGCCATTTTGCTTTTTGCATTTCTTTTCCATGGGAATGGTCTTGATCCCTGTCTCCTGTACAATGTCACGAACCTCATTCCATAGTTCATCAGGCACTCTATCATATCTAGGCCCTTAAATCTATTTCTCACTTCCACTGTATAATCATAAGGGATTTGATTTGGGTCATACCTGAATGGTGTAGCGGTTTTCCCCACTTTCTTCAATTTGAGCATATAGCCCCTATTTTATCATGGATTATTACTTTTCTCCTAGAAAGTGACTGTAGTGAGTTGCTAAGTTTTTTTCTTTCTATGAATTCCTAAAGAATGTCAAAAGCCAGTAACCCACAGTTCATGGAGATCATGTGGCTGACCTCTGTAAGCTACAACTTTAGTCACTCAAGTTATTCTTGCCTTGACTTGGCTAAAAATGCACCTGCTGTGATCCTAAATAAAAGTCAAAATTTTCCATAGGACATTTATTGTGTCCTTAGTGATTAGTATTCCTCTAGCTACCTGTGGCTTACTGTTTTGTTCATTAGGGTTCAGTTCAGATTTTAAGTAAATATACGGCAATAGGAATCTTCTGCTAAGTCACCTCAGTTGTGTCTGACTCTATGTGACCCTGTGGACTGTAGCCCATCAGGCTCCTCTGTCTATGGGATTCTCCAGGTAAGAACACTGGAGTGGGTTGCCATTTCTTTACTTCAAATTTGTGTTTGATTATACAGCAGTGGTTACATGATTGTTACTTCACTAATTTTGTAAATTGCTAGTAACTTTCCGTGTTTATATAGTCCTTACATAATGGATGGAAATTATTTAAGTGAGAAAAAAACAAAAAATGTGTCATCATTTCTTGACTCAGAATATAACAATCCCAGTGCTGAGTGTTATATATGTTTATTCATAAAATTTCCATCACAAATTATTTGGTAATGAGAATTATTGTCTCCTCTTTCACAAAGGTTTAATGAGACTTCATAATTTGATAATCTATCTAGGATCACACAGCTAGTAAGTGGCAAAGCAACAATCATGATCAGAGCTTGCTGATTCTGGTAGTCTATAATCACAACTGTTAGGCAAATCTGCCTTCTTTAGTGCCAGTGTGGGAAGACATAATAGTGCAAAACAGCAAATATCAGAGAATTAATGATGACTGCACAGTAGAGAAAACTTTTTAAATTTTTTAACTTTGCAAATTGTACCATTTTTCTTATTTGCCAAACAATGGTATAATCTACAGATCCATCCCTATTATTTCAAAGAAAGCATAGGGTGATTTACAAAGTTAAGAGGACAGTCATTTCTGTGAAATATGTAGCTGGCATTTGCAGAGAACACTTTTGAAGAATATATATTTTAAAAAATACTGGTGTTGCCTAGATCTGCGCAGTAGAAACCTAAGCATAACTGTAGCTAGTGTTACAGATATTTAATTGAACAAGAGAAAATGTGAACATGGGCCAAATGATGGCAGAGACACTAAAAATTATATATAAAACCTGAAATAATAAGGATGTGATGATTGGAATACAAACTGGAACTGAATGGATTATTGAAGCAGATTCATGAATAATACAAAACCAAGGTGATGAACAAGGGATTTAAATAGAATGGTGACAGAGATAATTTTGTTATTCTACCTTGAATAGAGATTAAAATTAATATTTGATTTTAGCTATATATATTTTCAGTTTGTGATTATATATATGTCTATATAATGGGTTGTGTATGTGAATCCACATAGTTTGCTACACAACTGAAATTTGTCCTTCAATTTATACTCCCCCTACCCTTAACATGCCCAAAATTTACCTGCAGCTTACTCTGTCAAACAACTATGAAATTTTTCTCTAGAAAGTTTATTATATTGCTATTGATGAATTGTTGTTCTAATGAACCCTAGATCACTGTGTATTAACTCTCTGACAAACTGCTTATGATTCCTTCCAGAATATAGTTTTAACCACTCTTATAAAACATTCCTTTGACTATATAGTCTGTAGGAAAAGCTGTCTTTGAGATAATGTTAACCTAGAATGAGAGAATCCAGATGACAAGTACAGTTTGAATATCTGATGGGACACATCGAAGACCATTCCTTTCTGGGAACTGGACTAGATAATTTATACTACACTGTGAATTTAGCTCCATATAGTAGTAGTTGGGAACCACCTGAATCCCCGAGTCATTTTTCACCTCATCTAAGAGTTTCTAATGATTTACCATTTATGTTTCTTCTAGTTAACCACCCCTCCCCCATCTCTTTGTACCCCACCATCCTGCAGGTTTTGAACGTTAGTGCACATCCCATTCTGACTTTCATTTATCATTGGTTAATCTTACTATAGGATGCTTCATGAGCCCCATGCTGATTCCACTTTTCACACAGTCCTCTATTGGGCTTATTCACTCATTCATTTCTTTTTTGTTGTTGTTGGAATAATTATCTTTCCTCCCTTTCTCTTCATTGCTAGTAATTTCCCCCAGGGCCTATTCTAATAACAAATTTCAATAGAGACCTAGCCCTTTTATGATTAATCATATTTTTATTTTTAAGTGAAAGAAATGAAAAGTATAGGCAAATAGTAGCTTTATAGAGCACTGATTGATAGTAAAAATGTAATTATAAGGCAAAAATAATTTTAATGTTATTTTTTTAGTATGTTTGCTTTATTTCTAATAAGCTTTTAAAAATAATTGTTAACTAATTTAAGAATTTCATATTTGTATGCAATGATATAAAAATGTACTAAAAATGAAATTTGTTTGAAGAGTTAAACAAGTTTTAGAGATTGTTCCTTTGTTAATAACCAATATCTTATTCATAAACAACAGAACTCACATATAAAATGTAGTCAACTTTTGTATTTATGTTGTGCATTAAAGAGACTGAGTTTAAGCAAACACAAAACATGCATTGGTTATATCACTTCCTTTCCTTTTGGTACCTACTAGAACTTCTCTATACCCTTCAATCACCTAACTCGAACTGACTCACCACTTTTCCTAAGTCCATTTCTTTAAAATGGTACTTATCTAGTCAGATTTCCATTGATTAAATTTGAATGTATATTGGTCAATTACTGTCTTCCAGAACAGGTCAGTAATTATGCAATAACTGTGTTTTTGCTGGTTGGGTTACAAAGAAATCAGTTCTTCAGTTCTGACAAAAACTGATGGCCAAGTTCTAAACCTTTTTTGACCTGTATGGTAGAAATTGACTGTGTAATATCCATGAAATGCTGATGAGATCAGAGAAAATGGTCATTAAGGTTCTTGGAAGAGAAATATGAAGTAAAAACTTTAGACAGAGCCATAAAATCCAAAATTATATTCTTAAAAAAATAATTAGTAAGTTCTCTAATGTAGTTTTGGAGAAGGCAATGGCACCCCACTCCAGTAATCTTGCCTGGAAAATCCCATGGACGGAGGAGCCTGGTAGGCTGCAGTCCATGGGGTCGCTAAGAGTCAGACATGACTGAGCGACTTTACTTTCACTTTTCTCTTTCATGCATTGGAGAGGGAAATGGCAACCCACTCCAGTATTCTTGCCTGGAGAATCCCGGGGACGGGGGAGCCTGGTGGGCTTCCATCTATGGGATCGCACAGAGTCAGACACCACTGAAGCGACTTAGCAGCAGCAGCAATGTAGTTTGTTTCATTTTAAAAAATATTAATCTCTGCAATGTTTTCAAACATTAATGTATCTCATAAAACTAATAGCCACTCTGAAGCAATAACATTTTATATTTCTTATTAGTATACATTTAACTGGAGGAAGATTAAACCTTTTTTTTTCATAGCTATTGTTTCTTCCTAGGTAGTCATTGATGATTGATAATTATCACTTTAGTTTTCCACTTGAATTGATATCATCACATTGGGTAGCCAACATTCTAAGTCAACCATCCAAGAAAGCAACTTATTGTTAACTACAAAACTACCTGATTGAAATGCATGGAGTTCTAAAAGCCATTAGCTTTTATGTGCAGAGTGAAAAGTTTGCTCCATTGGCATGTAATTTCATTTTTATGGTCAGGAGATAACAATAACATGAAAACATTACTACCAATGAAAATATACCTTATGAAGAAAGTAGAGTGGAGGAAAATGGAAGATTAGTTATTCTAACATAAGTGGCTTTGTATATATGATAAAAAGTAAGAACAAAAATGAATCTACCTTAAGCAATTGGATGACTATAGCACTGAATAATAAATATTATAGAGTCCTCACTAAAAATGCTAAATTGACAGCCATATAAAGTTTTTCTCAACAATGCACCTGAAAATTCTGTATTCTGGCATCCATTGATATAAAATGGGAGAAAAGAGGACTTTTTAAAGAGAATAGCTTATTTCTTAAGCAATGGGTAGAATACAAATTATATGAATCAACATTGACAATGGTGTCTAAATTAATAATTAGCAAAATACTCCCTGTTCTACATTGACTGTTGCAATCATCTATACTAGATCATTTGTTCTCGTTACAGGTTCTTTATATACCATTGGGGATATTTTACTCTTTAAGTTGTCCTTAGAAAATTAACTTTGTATAGCAAAGTCCTTCTCTATTATTATTGTTTTGTTTGGTCCAAATATATATATGTGAAAAACCTACTTCTGAAAAATATTGTTAGGTTGTTGCAAAAGTAATTGTGGTTTTGCACTGTTGAACTTTGCCCTTAGATACTGTAATACATTCTTAAATAAATGTAGGTAAGTTATACATAACTTTAATGTGCATTTCTTGCTTTATGATTTTTGCTAATGACTTCTACCTTGCTGTTTGTTTTATATGTGTTTTATACGATAAAAGTTATGTTAGACAAAAAGCCAATTCAAGCCAATTCAAGCAATTTTCTTGAGTTCAAAATGGGTTGTAAGGCAGTGGAGACAACTCACAGCCATCAACAACCCACTTGGCCCAGGAGCTTCTAATGGACTTTCAGTGTAGAGGTGGTTCAAGAAGACCATCTCTTGCAAAGGAGACATGGAACTTGAAGATGAGGAGTGTAGTGGCTGCCCATCAAATGTTGACAATGACCAACTGAGAGCATCATTGAAGCTGATCCTCATACAACCTCACAAGAAGCTGCTGAAGAACTGAACATTGACCATTCTGTGGTCATCTGGCATTTGAAACAAATTGGAAGGGTGAAAAAGTTTGATAAGTGGGTGCCTCATGAGCTGACCATAAATTTTAAAAAATTATCATTTTGAAGTGTTGTCTTCTCTTATTCTACACAACAACAACAAACCATTTCTCAATTGGATTGTGATGTGTGACAAAAAGTGGATTTTGTGCAATGCCCAGTTCAGTGGTGGGACCAAGAAGCTCCAAAGCACTTCCTAAAGCCAAACTTGCACCAAGAAAAGGTCATAGTCACTGTTTGATGGTCTGCTCCCAACCTGTCTGATCCACTATAGCTTTCTGAATCCTGGCAAAACCATTCCATTTGAGAAGTATGCTCAGCAAATTGATGAGATGCACTGAAAAATTACAGTGCCTGCAGCTGACATTTGTCAACAGAAAGGGCCCAATTCTTCTTCACAACACCACCTGAACACACACTGCACAACCAACATTTCAAAAGTTGAACAAATTGGGTTACGAAGTTTTGCCTCATCTGCCATATTCACCTGACCTCTCACCAACCGACTACCACTTCTTCAAGCATCTCAATAACTTTTTGCAGGGAAAATGCTTCCATAACTAGCAGGAGGCAGAAACTGCTTTCCAAGAGTTCATTGAATCCCAAGGCACAGACTTATGCTACAGGAATAAACAAACTTATTTCTCATTGACAAAAAATGTGTTGGTTGTAATGGTTCCTATTTTGATTAATAAAGATGTGTTTGAGCCTAGTTATAATGATTTAAAATTCTTGGTTTGAAACCACAATTATGTTTATCTGATGTCTTAGATTGCTCAGTCATGTCCTATTCTGCAAACCCATGGACTGTAGCCCGCCAGACTCCTCTGACCATGGGATTTCCCAGGCAAGAATATTGGAGTGGGTTGCCATTTCCTTTTCCAGGGGATCTTCCAACTCAGGGATTGAACTTGTCTCCTGCATGGCAGGCAGCTTATTTCCCACTGAGTCAAGAGGGAAACCCCACAATTATATTTGCACCAACCTGTATATTAGTCCTCAGCATTGTCCTTACATGTGCTTTTAAAAGTCCCACTGTGAGTGATGTCGTTCAGTCGTGTCTTTGGGACCCCGTGGACTGTAGCCCACCAGGCTCCTCCATCCATGCGATTCTCCAGGCAGGAATACTGGAGTGGGTTACCATTTCCTTCTCCAGGGGATCTTCCCGACCCAGGGATCGAACCCACGTCTCCCACATTGCAGGCAGACGCTTTAACCTCTGAGCCACCAGGGAAGTCAAAAGTCCCACTATTAAATAAAATTTATTTCTTTGATACTGTTAAACAAGGTAGTAATAATTCATCTGAGTTTATTGTCGGAAGCTTACTATTGAGATTATTGATATAAATACCTGATTCCAATTTTAGATGCTAAGGTTATATATATTTAAAATAATGAACTTTGTATAGTACTAGCAGCTGGACTGTGAAGAAGGCTGAGCACCGGAGAATTGATGCTTTTGAACTGTGGTGTTGGAGAAGACTCTTGAGAGTCCCTTGGACTGCAAGGAGATCCAACCAGTCCATTCTGAAGGAGATCAGTCCTGAGTGTTCTTTGGAAGGAATGATGCTGAAGCTGAAACTCCAGTCCTTTGGCCACCTGATGTGAACAGCTGTCATTTGAAAAGACCGTGATGCTGGGAAAGACTGAGGGCAGGAGGAGAAGGGGATGACAGGAGATGAGATGGTTGGATGGCCTCACCAATTCAATGGACATGAGTTTGGGTAAACTCCAGGAGTTGGTGATGGACAGGGAGGCCTGGCGTGGTGCAGTTCACAGGGTCGCAAAGAGTCGGACACAACTGAGTGATTGAACTGAACTGAACTGAGCCTTTTCATGAATCTTTGCACATATATTATTTGATTTGATCTCTTGAGCAGCCATGAATGTCAGTTTTATTATTTATAAATGGAGTCTTGAAGAGATTAAGAGATTTGTTCATGCTAACCCAATTCATAAGTAGTTCAATCCCAAAGCACTTATTAAGCACAGAATACATAATAGTTAATGTTCTGGCCCACTAGGATATCAATAACAGTTTCTAGAATGTACCTACTCTCATGGGATTAATCTCAAGTGTAGAGGTAAACAAATATGCACCCAAATATGTATCCCAAATATGTAGAATGTGATGTATATTCAAAACATAAAAGTGGTATAGAGAAAGAGGTAATTGTACTGTCTTTTAGAGTTATGAAATACTTTATGGGGGGTTGGTACTTGAATCACATTTTTATTGGTGAATATGAGTTTGCCACTAAGACAAATGAAGGGAGGGAATGTTCAAAAGTAGTTACCTACAATGTATGCACTCTTTAATATACAACTTCGTGACTATGCTTTGCTATATTAGTTTTCTATTGCTGGTATAAAGAAATTAGCACACATTTAGTGGCTTACTGTATGTTAGAAGTCTGATATGGGTCTTGATGAGCTGAAGTCAACTTGTTATCTAGGCTGTGTTCCTTTCTGAAGGCTCTAAGGAAAAAATTCATTTTCTTACTTTTTCAGCTCCCATTCCTCATAGTCCCCTTCCTCCATCTTCAAAGCTATAAACAATCACATCCTTTTGAACTTTCTTTAGTCTTCATCACATCTCTTGATGCCCACAGCCAGGAAAGATGCTCTACTTTTAAGAGTCATGTGATTAAAACAGGCTGACCTAGGTAATCTAAGAAAATCTTCCCATTTCAAAGTCTAACATTAATCAATTCTGTGAAATCCCTTTTTGTTATGTAAGGTCATATATTCACAGGTTCCAGGAGGGAGATATTATTCTGCTTATTATACATGCCATTATAATCTTAAATTATATGTTGAATAGATTTAAACAGACTTCCTTATTTTTAGGGTTAAATTGTTATACCAATGATACTGTATCTTTTACCAATGACATTTCAATAAGAAGGAGAGGCTTACATTTTTATATCTTTTTTTTAAAATTATTTTAGAGATGAGGGCTTGATATGTATGCATTGGCTCAGATACTGAACGTATTTCTTGTTTACCGTGTTATTAAATATCCAGGATTTTGTAATTAGTTTTTTCTCCTTACTACACATATGTTTCCTGAATGAATTTCTCCAAAACTGTTACTCTGTTCTGATAACTATAAAATCGTTAGCTCAGACAGTTCTCATCAATCCATTCTACAGTTCTCTCAAAAGGAAATACCACAAGGTGACCCATAATCTCCACTCTACCTCTTTCCACTCTGCTTCTGGAATTAATGAAAGAAATGAAAGTCCTGGAAATGATCCTGTCTTTAATCTCACAACTAAATGTTTATCTAACAGGCCATGTTCTTCTACACACAATGCCATGTCCTCAAGTTATCTCCTAGTTTGATTGTACAACAAGTAGTCTCCTTGTCTCAGGCATTACTTCTCCATTCAACTATCCTGTTGCAGCCAGTGAGTTCTGTTTTTGTTTTTTTTCTTTAAAGAATCTCAAATGTTACTGTGTTTCTTCAAAATCCTTTATTCTCTCAGGGTAGGCCCCTAACTCTCAAATCTTCCTGAATTATTTTTAATTCCCTGAGTTACCTATACTAGTTCTTATGTTTGGGCCTTTACTCATATTTTTCCTTCTTTACTCCTTTTCCTCCTCCTTCTCCTACTCCAAACATTTCCTCCATATCCCATTTGTTAGAACATTTTATTTGTTATGTTCCGTAGGAAGTTCTTACTCTTCCCCAAGGCTAGGCTCTGCTCCCACACCCACTGTCTTATAATATTGTTGCTTCTATTATTATAATAATCACATAGTACTGTAACTAAGAAACTAGGTAGAAAGTAAGAAGTTTCAGATCAAAGAAGCACCCTATTAAAAAAATTCTCCCATTTTATTACGTGATGATTACATATTAAGAATTTATTTTGTTTGTGCCTCCCACTCCCCTACCCTAATACTCCCCTTCCTTGTCACCACTAGTTTGTTCATCGGTGAGTCTGCTTCTTTTTTGTTATATTCACTAGTTTGTTGTAGTGTTAGATTCCACATATAAGTGATATATATCTACCTTTCTCTGACTGACATTTCACCTAGCATAGTGCTGTCCAAGTCCATCCATGCTGCTACAAATGAAAAATTTTCTTTCTTTTTTATGGCTGAGTAGTATTTGTGTGTGTGTGTGTGTGTGTGTGTGTGTGTATGCATACCACATCTTCCTCATCCATTCATCTGTTGGTGAACACTTAGGTTGCTTCCATATATTGGCAATTATAAATTATGCTACTATGAAAATTGGTGTGTATGTATCTTTTTGAATTAATAATTTTAACTCTGTTCAATTCTCAGGAGTAGAATCGCTGAGTCATATGGTAGTTCTGGGCTTTTGTGGTGCTTGTGGTAAAGAACCTACCTACCAATGTAGGAGACATTAGAGATGCAGGTTTAATTCCTGGGTTGGGAAGATCCTGTGGAGGAGGGCATTGCAGTCCACTCCAGTATTCTTTCCTGGAGAAACCCATGGACAGAAGAGCCTGGCAAGCAATAGTCCATAGGGTTTCAAAGAGCCTGACACGACTGAACAACTTAATACACACACGGTAGTTCTATTTAGTTTATCAAGTTTATCAAGTTGACGAAAAGCGGTTAGAGTTAAGGTTAGGGTGAAGATGAGGGTGAGGATGAGGGTGAAAAAGGAGAGTGAAAAGCTGGCTTAAAACTCAACATTCAAATAACTAAGATCATGGCATCCGGTCCCATCACTTTATGACAAATAGATGGGCAAACAATGGAAGCAGAGAGAGAATTTATTTCCTTGGTCTCCAAAATGACTGCAGATGAAATCAAAAGATGCTTGCTCCTTGGAAGAAAAGCTATGACCAATCTGGATAGAATATTAAAAAGCAGAGACATTACTTTGCCAACAAAGACCCATATAGTTAAAGCTGTGGTTTTTCCAATAGTCATGTATGGATGTGAGAGTTGGACCACAGAGAAAGCTGAGTGCTGAAGAACTGATGCTTTTGAACTGCGGTGTTGGAGAAGACTCTTGAGAGTCTCTTGGACTGCAAGGAAATCAAACCAGTCAACCCTGAAGGAAATCAGTCCTTAATATCCTTTGGAAGGACTGATGATGAAACTGAAGCTCCAGTACTTTGGTCACCTGATATGAAGAGCCGACTGATTAGAAAAGACCCTTATGCTGGGAAAGATTGAAGGCAGGAGAAGGGGATGACAGAAGATGAAGTGGTTGGATGGCATCACTGACTCAATGGACATGAGTCTGAGCAAGCTCTGGGAGTTGGTGATGGACAGGGAAGCCTGGCATGCTGCAGTACATGGGGTTGCAAAGAGTTGGACATGACTGAGCAAATGAACTGAACTGATGTTAGTTCTATTTTTAGCTTTTAGAGAAACCACCACACTACTTTCCACAGTGGCTGCACCAATTCCCATTCCCATCAAAAGTATAACAGGGTGCCCTTTACCTCACATCCTGGAAGACATTTGTTATTTGTGTTATTTTTGATGATAGCCATTTTGACAGGTGTGAGGTGGTATCTCTTTGTAGTTTTGATTTGCAATTCCCTGATAATTAGTGATGTTAAACATCTTTTCATGTGCCTGTTGGCCATCTGCTTGTCCTCTATGGGAAAATGTCTATTCAGTTATTCTGTTTATTTTAAAATTGGGTTGTTTGTTTTCCTGCTATTGAGTTGTATCAGCTATTTATATAAGTTGGATATTAATCCATTATTGGTCATATCATTTGCAAATATTTTCTCTCATTTAGTAAGTTGTCTTTTTGTTTTGGCAATGGTTTACTTTGCAGTGCAAAAGCTTTCAACTTTAATTAGGTCCCATTTATTTACTTTTGCCTTTGTATCTTTTAGTTTAGGAGAGACTTCCAAAAAATATTTTGCTTCAATTTAAGTCAGAGTATTCTATCTTTTCTTTTAGGAGTTTTATAGTATCCAGTCTTACAGTTAGAGCTTAATCCATTTTGAGTTTACTTTGTATAGGGTATTAGAGAATGTTTCAGTTTTACTCTTTTACATGTCGCTGACCAGTTTTCCCAGCATCACTTATTGAAGACTGTCTTTTCTCAAGTGTATAGTCTTCCTTCCCTTGTTGTAGATTCATTGGCCGTAAGTGCACGAGCTTATTTCTGGACTGTCTATCCTGTTCCATGCATTTATATGTCTTCTTTTTTCTTTTTTTTTGCCAGTACCATAATGTTTTGATCACTGCAGCTTTGTGGTAAAGTCTGATGTGAGAGAATGTGATTCTTCCAACTCTGTTCTCCTTTCTCAAGACTTTTTTTGGCCATCTGGGTTCTCTTGGGTTTCCATACAAGTTTAAAAAATATTTTTCTAGCTCTATAAAGATGCCATTGGTATTTTGATAAAGATCACATTAATCTACAGATTTCCTTGGGTAGTATGGCCATTTTAACAATTGATTCTTCAAATCTCATAACATGTCTTTCCATCTGCTTGTGTTGTCTTCAGTTTCTTTCACCAGTGTCATATTTTTCTGAGTTAGAGGTCTTTTGCCTCCTTAGGTAAATTTATTCCTAGATGTTTTATTCCTTTTAATGTGATGGTAAACGGGCTTGTTTTTAAATTTCTCTTTCTCATAGTTTGTTGTTCTGTAGAAATGCAGCAGATTTCTGTATATAACTTTGTATCCAGCGACTTTACCAGATTTGTTGAAAACTCTCATAGTTTTCTGGTGGTGTCTTCAGGATTTTCTGTGAAGTATCATGTCATCTGCCAACGGTGACAGTTTTACTTCTTCCTTTCCAATCTGGATTCCTTTTGTTTTTCTTTTACAGTTGCTGTGGCTATGACTTCCAAAACTATGTTGAATGAAAATGGCAAGAGTGGCATCAATGTCTTGTTCTTGATCTTAGAGGAAGTGCTTTCAGCTTTTCATCACTGAGTGTGATGCTAGCTGTTGGTTTGTCATACATATATGGTGTTTATTATGTTCAAGTTTGTTCCCTTTGTGCCTGCTTTTTGGAGATGTTCTATCATAAAATGGTATTGAGTTTTATCAAAAGCTTTTTCTGTATTTATTGAGATGATAATATGGTTTTGTTATTCAATTTGTTAATTTATTCAGTTTATTAATTTGTTAATCAATCACATTGATTAATTTATGGATATTGAAAAATCCTTACATCCCTGGGTTAAATCCCACCAATCATGGTATAAGATCTTTTTACTGTATTGTTGAATTTGGTTTGCTAGTATTTTGTTGAGGATTTTTGTATCTAGAACATCCTATTTTTTATTGAATCTTTAACAGATAGCATTGTCTGACATATTGAATGTATTTATTATTTTTATTGGAAAAATTAATTATTTTTAGATCTTTAAAAATTAAAATATTTCAATTAATTTGTGTTAATTTTATGTGCAAATGTGAAACGTGGAATAAGAGTGATATAGAGGAAAGTACATCGACTTAAAAATGTAAAGGAAGAGAATACTTATTCAGACGTATGCCAAGGCTTTACATTGGATGCTTTAAATATAATATATCCCTAATCATTCCAACATAACTTTAAAAAGTTATTATTAGAGAAGTTACCCCAAAGTCTGTATGGTACATGAAAATTCAGAGTGAATTCATCTGGAAAATACCAGCAGGCTATGGAGACATATAGTGTGACCTCAAATGTTGTGTATTTATAATGATGGACTTGCTTTCATCCCTGAATTAAATTTTCATTAAGATTCCCAACTTGATCGCATTCAAGAATGTAGACTTATGCTAACAAAGTTCTCATTAATATAATGTATCAATGTGTTAATTTCCTGGGATATTTTTCTCAATAATTAAACTATAGTGGGAAGTCATATAAGTCAGTTTGTCTAGAATCTACCAGAAAAGGAGAATTTGGTTGTAAGATATAAATGCTTAATAAATAAGGCTTTGAGGATACTAGTCTGTCTTTTTTTATAACATGTATTTATTTATCCAGGGGATCAAATTTTCAGGTCTGCCTGACAAGGTGATCTTTTCCTGGGTATTGCATGAATGGCCACTGCTAACAACTGCTCAAGTCTTTTGTTTTTCTTTGCCTTTAGACAGACCAGGACTGTCCATGGAATTCTCTAGGCCAGAATACTGGAGTGGGTAGCCTTTCCCTTCTCCAGGGGATCTTCCCAACCCAGAAATTGAACCAGGGTCTCCTGCATTGCAGGCAGATTCTTTATCAACTGAGCTATCAGGGAAGCACTAGACTGACCATCCTAGAACCCACCAAATATTGCTCTCACTTTTAGCTGTGATTGGTAACTCTGGTCAGGTCTTTCTGAATGAGGATTTCACTTTTCTCAGCTATGATCCATTATTTTTCTCATTATTTAAATTTGAAGAAGGCAAGTTTGTTTGCATTACTAATAGCTTCTATGGACAGTGCATTATCCCATTTTATCCTGCAACTATTTAAGTTTACCATATGAGTATTAATAAATAATTCTGTTTCACAGTTAGAGGATTTATGCTAAAGAGTTTAAGTAACTTTTCTTAAGGCATAGCTGGTATTCAAAGAAAGTTTGACTCTAGAGCCTTTGCTCTTCCATGTCTTGTTTTTCAATCTTAGTTCTATTTCCAAGTAAATGTTTACTCATAGGCAGACCACTAATTTCCCTCTACTCCGCTTTGCTTATCACAAGAGTAAGTTGCTGCTGTAGATTATTTTTAACATTTTTTCCAGGTCTATTTTTTTTTTAATTAATAGGAAGCTTTGTAATTTCCCGTCTTCTTTAGCCATACCAGGTAGTCTCTATTTCACAACACAAAACAAGGATATGCTATGAACTTAATTCTCATTCTAGATGCCTATGTATTGGCATGAGGTTGACTAAAGTCATTTTTTAGTGAGCTTTCATCTTTTTTTTTTCTTAATGGTTAATTTAAGAGAAGTTGGTTGGTCCCATTTCTTATAAAGGAAAGAGATTAGAGTTTGAGTAGCTCTTTCAGCTACTTTTTAATTACCTCTGATTTCATGTTTTTTAAGATGAAATGACTGTAACTTATTTAAGAGGAAGAAAATTTTGTGATGTGCATTATAACTATAGTACATCAAAGTCCTCATTTTTTTGTACTATGCAGGTGTAGAAATTCTGTGACACAAGAGGATACACCATGGGTAGTAAGAAAGGGAAAACAAAATTACACTGCTTTCACTCATTTGCTTTGCAACAGATGTTTATGTAGAAAAGCATTTTGCTTTCCTATTGATTGAGGAGTGTGGTCATGACAAGCCATGTCTATTTCTTCAGATATTCTGAAAGCTTTGAGTCTAAAGGGATTGGAGTAGCCTAAATAAATTGTCCTGATGCCAGTAAATAGTGACTTTGTACAAGGGGCAGAGTGAGCATCTGCTTTTCCTAGAATTCTAGAGCCAAGGGTGATATCTGGGGAGAAGGGGTAGAATTGGACTGACAGCTTAGTTTTTCTGCTGCCTGCATTTACTGGAGTTAGCTGTGAAAACAGCCCAGCTTAATCAGTGTAGGCCTGTTTGTCATATCATTGTTTCCTGTGACATTGGCTTTCCCTCTGCACCTGAGACCTGAGTCAGTGATTCCATCTCCCTGTTCCATACACACCTAGCTGACAGATTATTGTCTTTATACAGAAGTCTCTTAAATAAAAGTTTGCCTCCCTTTAAAGTCCTGTATTAATAAAGAGACCATATAGATGTTTTGTTAGTAATGATATCTCCAGAATCCAGCCAACAGTTTTTCTCTCTAAGGGAGAAAGAAAGGGAAATAAGAAAGGGTTTTTTTTTTTTTTTTTTTTAACCAATTAATGGAAACATGGGCTTCCTTGGTGATTTAGCAGTAAAGAAAGGGCTGAAATGCAGGAGATGTGGGTTAGATCCCTGGGTTGGGAAGATCGCCTGGAGTAGGAAATGGCAAGCCACTCCAGTATTCTTGCCTGAAAAATCCCATGGACAGAGTAGACAGGGGGGCAATAATACTCCATAGGGTTGAAGAAGAATCTGACACAATTTAGGGACTAAAATAACAATAACAGTGAAAAGCCAAATTATCACTTCGCAATAGGAACTACCATAGACTAAAAACAGAAAGAAAGAAGAAAAAAAATCACATAGTTACCGCCCTCCTAGTACCGAAACTGTTATTTTATAATTTGCTTTGAGATTGGGATGGGTGAACCAACTGTCACCAAAGAATTGGATCCCATGGTTCCTACATTCTAAACAATTCATCAATATCTAAAAGACATAAAAAATAGGATAGATGTGTACATCTTGAGTTGTAAAAAGAATAAATAAAAATTCAGGGTAGTATTGCTTTTTTTTCATGCTTTAAGATTAAGAAACTGGGAATAAATGAAAGTGGTGGTAATTTTAGTTTGAAAGTGAAAGTGAAAGTTGCTCAGTGGTGTCCGACTCTCTGCGACTCCATGGCCTATACAGTCCATGGAATTCTCTAGGCCCGAATACTGGAGTGGGTACCCTTCCCTTCTTCAGGGGATCTTTCCAACCCAGGGATCAAACTCAGGTCTCCCGCATTGCTGGCACATTCTTTACCAGCTGAGCCACAAGGTAAGCCCAAGAATACTGGAGTGGGTAGCCTCTCCCTTCTCCAGCAGATCTTCCCAATCCAGAAATCAACCCAGGGGCTCTTTCATTGCAGGCAGATTTTTTACCAACTGAGCTATCAGGGAAGTCCAATTTTAGTTAACTTGTTGGTATAAATTCAGTAACAAACTTCATATATCATCTTGAAGAAGTAAACTTTGGACCTGTCTTTCCCTACAACCTATCTTTAAGCATAATTGGAAGTTCTGTTTATCCTCAGTGGATCTTCAGGAGGGAGCCTAAAAGTCACCTGATTGTAGAAACACAATCTGACCTCATTTCTTCCCAATAAGGAGTAACCATTATCTTTAATCCAGTTGGAAAGCTGATTATTTTCTTAAGCCAGAGGGGATTCTTGATTCAGATGCTTTTATTTTCATTGTAGAGATACTTAGCTGAGTCAGTAACCAGGCATAATATATCACATGCTGAGTCTTTGAAATTTGTATCTTAGACATGCAAAGTCAAGAACTGCTTGTTCAGTTCAATTGTTTCGAATACAGAGCATTCTATTTGTTGTACTATAAATGGTAAGCACATCAGACAATACAATAGAATAACTGAGAATCCCTTAAGAACAAATTCTACCAATGGAGATATATAACATATCAAAGAAAGATGAAAATTTTGATTAATCTGGTCACATGTCAACCAAAATTTTGTATCCTATATGTTTACATTTTTCAATACAGCGCTATCTCTACTCTAGAGAGAATTATTTACATGTTCAGAAAGCCTTCTATAAATTAGAGAATAAAGTTACTATCTAAGAAAATTAATCCAGTTGACTTCCTTCTAGAAGTTCTAACAACAAAAAGTGTTGAGGGATGAGGAATCAGAAATAGGGAAATTAAGAAGAATGATAGAAGCATAATACTAAATGAAGAGAGAGAAAGCAAATGTGAGTGGAGGAAGATTGTTTGGAAATGTCTGCGCTTCTATATAGTCACAAAATGTGCATTCCCTACCTTGACTAAAGCTGTTTCTTGTAAGTAATTTCTGTGTTTCTATACTTCAGCTTTGCCACTAAGCTAGTATTTTGTAAAGAATTATCTTATTGATTTCAGCCTTTTAGTATGTTCATCTGCTGCATACATTTATTCTTTTCTCTTTTAAAAAATATTAACTTTTAATGGAAGAATAATTACTTTACAATATTGTGTTGGTTTCTGCCATACATCAACATGAATCAGCCATAGGTACACATACGTCCCCTCTCTTCTGAACCTTCTTCCCACCCCATCCCACTTAAATGACAGTTTTGTTGTTGTCACTGACCTCAAGAATGGGATATTTTAAAAAGATATGTGAAGAAAAATGGAAGAGAGGCAAAGTGAAGTGAAGTCGCTCAGTAGTGTCCGACTCTTTGCGACTCCATGGACTGTAGCCTACCTGGTTCCACCATCCATGGGATTTTCCAGGCAAGAATACTAGAATGGGTTGCCATTTCCTTCTCCAGGAGATCTTCCCAACCCAGGGATTGAACCCGGGTCTCCCACATGGTAGGCATTGTAGGCAGACGCTTTACTGTCTAAGCCACCAGGGAAGATAAGAGGCAAAAGGCTTATTATATACTTAACCATTTGTAGAAAGTCATTTCAGGTAGATGGAAGTCCACATGATGGACTCTTACATTCACTGATGGGAAGATTTCCATGGTGAAGAGGTTGTGCAAATGAGGGATTAAAAGCAACTATTAAAAAAATTATTGAAGTATCATTGATTTACAATGTTGTGTTAGTTTCCGGTATACAGCAAAGTGAATCAGTTATACATATACATATATACTCTTTTTTATTATTATATTTTTTTCTCATATAGGTCATTACAGGGCATTGACTATAGTTCCATATACTATAGAGTAAGTCCTTATTATTATATCTTCTATATATAGTAGCATGTATATGTCAATCCCAATCTTCCAGTTTATCTCTCCCTCTCCCTTACCTTGTGATAACCATAAGTTTATCACCTGTATGCAGGTCAAGAAGCAACAGTTAGAAACTTATATGGAACAACTGACTGATTCAAATTTGAGAAAAGAGTACCACAAGGCTGTATATTGTCATACTGATTATTTAACTTACATGCAGAGCACATCATGTGAAATGCTGGGCTGGATGAGTTACAAGCTGAAATCAAGATTTCTGGGACAAATGTCAACAACCTCAGATATGCAGATGATACCACTCTAATGGCAGAAAGCAAAGAGGAACTAAACATTCTCTTGATGAGGGTGAAAGAGGAGAGTGAAAAGGCCAGCTTAAAACTCAATAGTATGACTGATATGAGAATTGCTACTCCAGTTTTCTTTTGCTTCCCATTTGCATGGAATATATTTTTCCATCCTCTCACTTTCAATCTATATGTGTCTTTATGTCTGAAGTGGGTTTCTTGTAGACAGCATATTTATGGGTCTTGTTTTTGTATCCATTCAGCCAGTCTGTGGCTTTTGGTTGGAGCATTTAATCCATTTACATTTAAAGCAATTATTGATATATGTGCTCCTATTGCCATTTTCTTAATTGTTTGGGATTGATTTTGTAGATCTTTTTTCTTCTCTTGTACATTACTGTATGTGAAATAGATAGCCAATGGAAATTTGCTGTATGGCTCAGAAAACTCAAACAGAGGCTTTGTATCAACCTAGAGGGGTAGGATGAGGAGGGAGATGGGAGGGAGGTTCAAAAGGGAGGGGATATATGTATTCCTATGGCTGATTCATGTTGAGGTTTCACAAAAAACAATAAACTTCTGTAAAGCAATTATCCTCCAATAAAAAGTAAATTAATTTAAAAAACTCAATATTAATAAAAAACATCCAGTCCCATCATTTCATAGCAAATAGAAAAGAAAAATGTGGAAGCAGTGACAGATTTCCTCTTCTTGGGCTCTAAAATCACAGCGGATGGTGACTGCAACCAAGAAATTAGAAGACAATTGCCTCTTGGAAGGAAAGCTATGACAAACCTAGACAGTGTATTGAAAAGCAGAGACATCATTTTGCTGACAAAGGTCTGTATAGTCATGGCTATGGTCTTTCCAGCAGTCATGTATGGATGTGAGAGTTGGACCAAAAAGGAGGCAAAGTGCTAAAGAATTGATGGTTTTGAACCGTGGTGCTGGAGAAGACTCTTAAGAGTCCCTTGGACAGCAAGGAGATCAAACCAGTCAGTCCTAAAGGGAATCAGCCCTGAATACTCATTGAAAGGACTGATGCTGATGCTGAAGCTGAAGCTCCCATACTCTGGCCACCTAATACAAACAGCCAACTCAGTGGAAAAGAGCCTGATGCTGGGAAAGATTGAAGGGGGAAGGAGAATAAGGTGACAGAAGATGAGATGGTTGGATGGCATCACTGATTCAGTGGACTCGTGTTGGGCAAACTCTGGGAGATGGCGAGGAACAAGGAAGCCTGGAGTGCTGTAGTCTATGGGTTCACAAAGAGTGATACACAACTTGGAGACTGAACAAAAACAACAATAACAGCCATAAGCTTGTTTTCTACACTCTGTAACTCTATTTCTGTTTTGTAGATAAGTTCATTTGTACCCTGCTTTTAGATTTCACATATAAGTGATAGCATATGATATTTGTCTTTCTCTGTCTGACTTACTTCACTCAGTATGACAATCCCTAGGTCCATACCTGTATGTCAATTTGCTCAGGAATCTCTCTTTTAGCCATATGTTCAGTGCACCAACTATAATTCTATTATATTCTCTTTTTTTTTTTTTTGCATACCGGGTGAGTCATATGTTAGTAAAATTTCTGAAGGGCATTTGTAGCCCTGACATCTTAGAACAACAGGCAAAATGACATCAGGAGAGCATGATACATTTGGTAAATGCCTTGTATAAACCAGAGAAAATGATAGAAGCAAAAAATTTTCTTGACTGTGAAATTACTGCATATTTCATATCATGTAACAGATAACATAGGAGGACGGAGGAAATTTGCTTGTTTCCACACTGCTCCTTGAAAATAATTCACTGAATTGGAATCTTTGGAAACATGCACATATTCTATATATATTTTTTCCAGAAAAATTTAGCATCTTAATGGAATAATAAAAGCTATCATTTGGGAAATATACATATTGCTTCACCCAGAGTGCACAGAGGTGTTGGTAGGCACTAAGAAAGGAACAGAGAGATGTGCCCTGAGGACGTCTCCATCCTGTCTCCATGCACATTTAGGACTTCTGCACATATGAGCAAGTTGTGGAAGAAGAGCATGGTGGAGGGGGGTGATGGGATGTTACTGGCATCCTAAAGATTTATAAACTGCTAAATTTAGAAATGTCATTTTGCTATTGCCAGTGTACTGCTGACATCTTTGTATGAGTCACTAAGAAAAAAAAAATAGCAATCACCTCCTTGGCAAGAACTAGTATGAGTAACACAAAATGGTTTCAATTAATCATTTTAACCACTGAATTCACTCTGGATAAACAAAGTGTGTATCAGATGATATGCCCCAGAAAGGTAGTCATCCTTACAAAATGCTACTCTCTGCAGCGATGCGCTTCTCATTATCGTATTGCAAATAGTTTTCTGAAAGAAAAAACTGTTCGAGCAAAATATTAAACAGCATTCATTTGTCATTTTCCTGTGGGGACTAGGCAGCAACCTGCTGTGGCTGAAAATATGTGGTCATTACGAAGCTGGTATTGAATTGTTTGTTTATCTCTAGAAGGAGAGAGAGGTTTCAATGATGCTCCTTTTTCATTGGTAACTTTGGGCACTTCTGCTTTCTAGAGGCATAGCCCCTGTCCAGAACTGAAATTAACTGATGTGTGTGTAAACATTCTCTGTGCGTTTTAATGTTCATATAATTTTCTGTGCCACAGCTGTTTTCAACCTGAGGAGTGACGATGAGTTTCATTTTCTCCTTAGTGTGTGGTGTTTTATATCACAGTGTGTTGGGATGCTTGTTTTCTGGAGACCTGAACATGTGCTATAAATGGACTGAGATGGGATGTCTAACGTGCTTTGCTTACTGAAGATAGTAAGGCTTCATTCAGCTAGTGCATCAGAGAGAGAGAGTTCAGTATGGTTTGTTGTCTTTTCCATCATGCTGCAGGAAGAGGCAGGCTTTTTTAAATCCAGAAGGATCTGGGTTCAGTTTCTCTTCTTTCTCCCCTCTCTTTTCTTCCATATTCTTCTTGTTCTTATTCTTTGCTGTATTGATACTGTGCTACTTGCTAAGTCACTTCAGTCATGTCTGACTCTTTGCGACCCTGTGGGTGATAGCCCGCCAAGCTCCTCTGTACATCGGAGAAGGCAATGGCACCCCACTCCAGTACTCTTGCCTGGAAAATCCCATGGACAGAGGAGCCTGGTGGGCTTCAGTCCATGGGGTCGCTAAGAGTAGGACACGACTGAGCGACTTCACTTTCACTTTTCACTTTCATGCATTAGAGAAGGAAATGGCAACCCACTCCAGTGTTCTTGCCTGGAGAATCCCAGGGACAGGGAAGCCTGGTAGGTCTATGGGGTCGCACAGAGTCGGACACGACTGAGGCGATTTAGAAGCAGCAACAGCAGCTGCTCCTCTGTACATGGGATTCTCCAGGCAAGAATACTGGAGTGGGTCGTCGCGCCCTTCTCCAGGGGATCTTCCCCATCCAGGGATCGGACCTGCGTTTCATGTCTCCTGCATTGGCAGGTGGGTTCTTTACCTCTAGCGCCACCTGGGAAGTCTCATTGACATTGTATCACTGAATAAAAAAGTAAACTGAGAAGGTAACAGTATGCGCCCATCTACTCAAATCTCCAGGTAGAACCTATTAATAGTTCACTTACAAGTAACTTCAGAATCCATCTATACAGAGCCTATTTCATTATCACCACTTTTACCAAGTCCTTTATCTTGCCATTTAAACCTGTTTACTTTATTACGTACTTAGAGAACACAAGGAATTTGTCATCATTTTCTGAAATATCCCTTACTCAAAATGCAAAATCACTCCTTCAGCCTGTTTAATTGGAAGCAGAATTCTAGTTTAACTAATTTAATCTCTAAACTTTTAATCAATTTATGGAACACTTCTGAGCTTCCTTTGCAGTTTTGCAGACCTCCTTTAAGTCAGAGAATGTTGTTCAGTCACCCAGGCATGTCCTACTCTTGGAGATCCTTTGGACTGCAGCACGCCAGGTCTCCCTGTCCCTCACCATCTCCTGGAGTTTACCCAAATTCATGTTTATTACATCAGTGATCCTATCCAGCCATTTTATCTTCTGCCGCCTTCTTCTCTTTCTGCTCTTAATCTTTCCCAGCATCATGGACTTTTCCAATGAGTCAACTGTTCTCGTCAGATGACCAAAGTACTGGTCAGTATTTTGATCAGAGAATATAGAACTCCACATGCATTACAGAAGGTGTTATAGACCTGATACAAGTAAACAATAAATGATAAAGTTCAAAATAAAAGGTGGCCAATTTGTATTCTCCATTCTTCTATTAGCACATATGCCAGGTATAGTATGCTTGGTGGAGGGTAGGATTTGCTATTCTGAAAATCTGGTGCTAGTCTCTGGGCACTTCTTGTCTGCAAGAATGCAACATTTGAATAGAGTAAAAAGAAAAAGGCTGTCCCTGGATTCTACCCTATTTGTTTCATATTTAGAAAGGCAAAAGAATTTTTGATGAAGAGCAAAAATTTGATGAAGAGCAGAGAGAAAAGTTTGTTTCATTGAGACTGCTGTTGCAAATAACACTTATGCTTGGAGAATGTACTGAGCCTTGATATGTCCTGGTAATATGGGTTTGTAATCCTTCCCATTTAATAAAAAATCTTTTCAGAGAATTAGATAAGGGTAGTAACATGCAGAGACTTTTGAGGAGAAGAGATAGAGCTGAATCACAGTCTCTCTTGTTCAATAAACTATAAAGTTGTTCTTCCAGGCAGAAAGGAGATTATTGTAGGTTTTATTGCTATCTGAACAAATGGGCTTTAATTGCTCAGATATACTGTTATTCTTCTTTGCCTCATTAAGTGTATTAACAGTCTGATCCTGTGGTGGAAAAAATATTAAGTGGGGGTTAAACCATGAGTTAAACAATTAGCTTATAGCAATATACACACAAAGCTATTGATTTTAACTTGATCTTTCCTCTCATTTTTTCCTTTGTGTGCATGATTTGACTGTTTGAAGAACTTTACTCACTGCCTCACAAAAACGTTGCTGACATCCAATATCAGTAAACTATAGTAAGTGATACATAATAAAGATAGCAGCAAGCATTTATTCTGTTCCTACTATGCACTGGATACTTAATATAACGTACAATTGCCTTACATAATTTCTCTATCAAATGTGTTAGTTACTGTATACCATGCTCTGGGGTAAAGACACATAACTTATGATGTAGGCCTCATCTTCTAATTTACAGATGAGGAGACAAAGAAGTGTAGAGAAGCTGAGACTTGAAGTTCCATAGCACATCAGGGGCAAAACTTAGTTTGAACTCAAGTCTCAAAAGCTGATATTCTTTCCAATACATCTCCATTTCTCTGCTTGACTTGTCAGATTTATCTTGCTTCTTATAAAGTACCTGTAAAGACAACAATAGTTCTTCATCTTTAACACTACCTCTGAGACTGATAAGTGTACTAAGTTGCAATGATACAATTTAATGCTTTTGGGTTTTTCTTTCCTATCAGAGAAGCCCAGAGAGGGTTATTTTTAAAAAGCCAGAGATAAGCTTGACCTGAGGCTTCTGGTATTTTAATGACCAATATATTATGAGCACAATGTCATCACAGACTCTAAGAAGTTATCACAATCATTATAGTATTGTTTTAGTTATTGGTTTTAAAATAAAATGCAAAGTTCCTGCTCTTTAAAATGTGATTAATCTGCTTTACTTTCTTAGTCTCTTATACTATGTTTTTATGTTTCTTTCTCTTTCTCTCTCTCTCTCTCTCTCTTTTTTTTTTTTTTTGTCTCTTTCCTTGGGCATTTTATATGACCACAAAACTATAGGTCTGTGTCTTATTGTAACTTTATGGTTGGGTAAGTTAGGTCAGTGTGATAACCCAAGGGAATATTAATAATCCTTGTTTTAACAAGCATAAATTTATACCATTGTCAGAAGTTAATTGCTTTGTTATGCTCCAGGATTACTGAGTATTAGGGATAGTGGTAGAGAACAAAGGCACTCCATTCTTGCGAAAGCTACCTCCTTAAAATTTGTGCTACTAGCAAGAAGGAAATAATTACCCTGAAACAGTTAACTATCTATTTCTCAAAAATTGCAAGGTGATTTCTGTAGGTACTAGATAATACTTCTGAGGTTCATGGGGCACAGCTAAGAATATGTTTGTATATATGTAAACTTATATAAAGTACCTGGATCTAGATGCCTATGTGACTGAGGAAATACTACTATTTTATCCTAAAACTGCACATTAGTGGTTGTTTGTTAGAAAAGCTGTAACCATTGACAAGATTTACTTTCTAGAAAACTTTCTTTCCTTTGTGAGAGGAAGAAGCAGAAAATATTTTCATTTTAATTCTCTCCATGCTTTCCTTGAAACTGAAGAGGATCTGTCTGAACTTGAACTTACTTGCATGGAACCAAGAATGTGAGTTAGGGTTAAGAAGAGGGACAGCTACAAAAAGACAACAATAACAAAATAATCATTAGATAGTGTAATCTTTTGGAACCTCTAGGACAGTCATCCAGTCATTTGTTCCCATCGAAAGAGTAATTAGAAGTATTCTGATTGGTTTGTCACTATTTCCTCATTCAGTCATTAGACTATAAGTAGAGACCAAGCTTCATTCAGTAAATTTCCTCATCTGAAGAATAGGAATAATCAAATCTCTCAGGTGCCTTATGTAATTTTTAAAAGTATTAATAATGTTTGTAAAAATTTGTAATATATCATTCTTAGCAAGAATATAGCACCTACATGGAATATGTGCTACTGTGATTCCCTGGACCCTGCTCACCTGGATTATAGCAAGAATTCTTTCTTCCTAAGCTTTAGTGGTTAGATGGCAACACCGACTCAATGGACATGATTTTGAGCAAGCTCTGGGAGTTGGTGATGGACAGGGAAGCCTGACACGCTGCAGTCCATGGAGTCACAAAGAGTCAGACACGACTGAGTTACTGAACTGAAATGAAGCTTTAGTGAGACTTCAGAATCTTCAGCTTGGATAGCCAGACAGTAACTGTCAAATGATTCTTGAAACCTGTTGGCTACCCCTGTGCTAAATCTTAGTGAGTGTGATGTAAAAAACTGTTCTTTTCTTTTCCCTGCTCTCTCTTATTTCTTTCATTCTTATTATTCTTCTAGAGTCTCTTCCACCGTATTATGTATATACATTTTTTAGTTATTCAATAATTCAATAAAACTTACCCAAAGTGCATTGGGTTGTATGATAAATACTATTGATATTACCATGTCTCAAGCAGGAAGTGGTAGAACAGCTAGAAGTTGTAGTTAGACTGCTTTGATTCATATTGTAGCTTTATCATTTTCTGGTCACATTGGAAAAGTACTTGAACTCTCTAAACTTTAAATTGGAATGTGCAATGTACAATAAAATATGTATAATGTACATTCTTTAAATATTCAGATAGTGAAATTGGCTGAAAAGGCAAACTCATACCTAAAAGATACATTTATTTATATCAAAATAAATTTCTTATCCTTTCAATAATTGGTCACCAACATTTCAACTAGTCTTCTTGAGGGATGTTGCTATACTGAAGACTTGGAATTGGACCCTATTGATCACAGCTGGATATTTGGTATTGTCAGTATAGATCAATATTGGTATGCTAAGTAAATTCTAAGATGTTGAACTTGTATGAAACCTCCATCCATGCACCCTTGGCCATTTCATGAGACCAAAATGCCAACAATGGGGTGGCCAATAACAGGTCCTGGCCCCAGTGGCCAAATTATTATATATTCTTGGTTGTTCAGTACTTCTTCCATGATGGTTGCTCTCCAGTGAGCATTATCTTCTGATGCAAAAATCTTCAGACTTCATGCTCTCTTCTGTGTTTTCTTTCTACCCCTGAACTCCTTTTGTTGTATTTTCTTTTTTTTTTTTCCTGGGCCAATGATCAACTAGCCAAGCCATTTGCTACTGTCTTTGAATCCATGTACATTCAAACATTGGTCAGTTTTATTTCTACATAAAATGTATAACCAGGTTCCCCATATGAGACTCTGTTCATTGGGAAGATTTTCCCTCACTATTCTCTCTCAGTGTAATTAAAGAAGCTATAATGCAGCTGCTGTCCATTTTCAGACTGTACTCATATACTGAATCGATACTTTCATGAACAAATCTTGTGCTTTGTCTTCCACCATGTGTTGGATATAAGAGTCCACTATATTGTTGTAGATTTGAGATGGGAAAGATCTGTGTGCTAGAACGACACTGGTGGATTAAACAGGGGCTGTGGCAATATATTTGTGTAGTTTTTATGGACCCCTGATCCTGCTTCAGCTTAATATAGGATATACCTCTTAAAACCTTCAATGATAGTTGAGAAGCCTTCTGAGCTTACAGCTTAGTGGGTTTGACAGTACATAGCTCATGATCAACAGCTGTGGCTTAACTATCATTTGGTGCCCCATGGTCATCCATGCTGTCTATACCAGGTTCATTGGTATGCTAATAGTTCTTTTAAAAAGGCACATAATTCTGATGACATGACCTTGCTCCAAACCCCCAGCAATCTATGTTGTGATTCTCTCATTGGTACCTGCCATGATCTCTACATGACATCTTTTATCATCACTGATGTCTTGAATGCCTTCCAGGTTGTAATGCCAAGTGGTAGAATCACTAGCTATGTGACTCTCATCACATCCCTACCTGGCTTTTACTGTAACTTAACTCTGGCTATAGACCACTGGCCAAGAAAGGAGAGTGGGAACACATGTTGTGTTGAATGTTCTCTAAATCATCTTTAAGAAGGATGGGAATACTAGGTTTAAATAGAGGGTTTTTTAGGCTGCTTCCACAGACTCAGAAGGTTTGGTAGAGTCTGAAGATTATAGATATTCATGGACATCATCCTAAATGTCTCTAGCTTATCTGATGATATCTCATACTCTGCCAACTAGGATTCTGACATTGGCAAAGCAAGTTTTTGATTGGGAACTTTTTTTAAAGATAAGAAGTTTATATATATATATATATATAGATAGATATATAGATATATATAGATATATAGATATATACACACACACATACATACATATATATATACATACATACATATATACATACATACATACATATATATATATGGTGGTGGTTTAGTCACTAAATCATATCTGACTCTTGCAACTCCCTGGACTGTAGCTCGCTAGGCTCCTCTGTCCTCAGGGTTCTCCAGGCAAGGCTACTGGAGTGGGTTTCAGTTTCCTCCTCTAGGGGATCTTCCTGACCCAGGGACTGAGCCCTTGTTGAGAGAGTCAATTCCTAGGCAGGCTGATAAGAAATTTGGGAGGAGATAGGGTTTGGGGCTCTCGAGGAGGAGATATGGGTCTGGAATTATCAAGGAGAAGGAAAGGACAAGCATCTTTTTTTCTCTACATTCCTTAGTCTTTGTCACATAAAACTTTTTTTTTTCTTTAAGCCCAGAACTGATGATTACACAACAAACAACTCAGTTTAAGCTCTGTACTAAGGATTATATAACAACACTGTATCCTGCTTGAGGACAGTTTCTCCTTCCTGAAAAGCTTCTGGCTAATCCTGTTATCCTAAAATGTAAATTTTGGGAGTGGGTCTGGTAAAATTTTTACAACCTTGAGACATTCTTTTGATTTATTGTAATAGCTAATTAAAGTATATAACTCTTGCTAACATTAGTGAGGGGGGCACTCTTCATCCTCCTTCTGATGTCTATGTCAGAAACTTTCTCTGTCCCTTTTCTTAATTTAATAAAACAGCTACACAAAACCTCCTGAGTGATCAAGCCTGGTCCCTGGTCCCGAAGCTAAATCTTCTTCAAAGATCACAGATCTGACATCATTCACCATAAGCTAACATTGTCTCCTGCATCTCCTGCACTGGCAGTTGGATTATTTACTGATCCAACAGGAAAGCCTATATATATATATATATATATATTTTTTTTTTTTTTTCTTTTTCGGACTGCATCAGGTTTTACTAATAGCTGAGAAATGTGGGGATCTTCCCCATCCTTCGTGCTGTCTCTTCGTTGTGGTGCTTAGGCTTCTCTCTAGTTGCGGCATCTGGGCTCCAGAGCACACGGGCCCAGTTGCTGTGGTGTGTGGGCTTAGCTGCCCTGCAGCCTGTGGGATCCCAACTCCCTGCCCAGGACTTGAACCCATGTCCCCTGGACTGGAAGGCAGGTTTTCAACCACTGGACCACAAGGGAAGTCTCTGACTGGGAGATTCTGATGTAGTACTCAACTTTATCTTCCTTCATTCTGTAGAAAATGAGAGCTTTTTTGTATGCTATCAAGAAAGCTCTCTCTGCTTTCACATGTAGCTTTCTGTTAGATTAATGATTCTTAGATTTTTGTTTTCTTATTCAGAATATCAATAGAACAGAATAGTTATCCCAAGCCATTGTTTTATAATTACTTTTCACCCATATTTCTCAAAATTCTTAATACATTGAACCAGGTAATTCATTCCCTTACAGTAGCACATTGTTCCAATTTAATGCCAATGAAAGCTTAACAATTAGATAGGCACCTTATTCCAGTACCTATATGTACTGTGAATCACCATTGATGGTGCCAGCCAGAATCCTAGATCCTGCTTTTTTGGCCTATTCCTTGTAGCAACTGAGAAGCTTAAGAATGTTCCTTCAGACTTATTCCAGAGTGTACTGGAAAGAACTGGACTTTAGACTCTCAATGATCAGTCATCATTTGTGGGTTGCTCTAGGACGAAGAGTGACCTTGGATAATGGGGGCTTTCTGCCAGTAAGGCAATTCTGGAAGAGGCATATAGAAAAAGTTCTGTTTGCCAAGTGTTCCTATGAGATGGGCAACAAATCCTTCATTACAGGCTCTTCCACGGTAGTTTAAAAGTACTCAATCTAACAGTGAAGTTGGGCATATGGAAGATTAAGCACAGCATTCACTTATTTATTATCTTTATTCTGCTCACCTCCACAAAGGGATTTTATATACTCTACTAGAAGGTGAAGAAATAACAAAACGTTAAAACACTAGTAAAAGAGAAATAACTACCAGATCGGGTGAGGACAGGGGAGTAAATTACTTGAGTGTGAACCATAGTTCTAGCTTTCTTCTCAGCTAAAGGAAGTAGAGAAACACAAAGTCTTGCGTGATTTTTATTAGCTAAAAATAACAATATGACCTTTTTCCTGGAAAACTAATGTTTTCCTGACTGTGAAATCTAAGATAGTATTATGAGAGTCATCATGAAATGCTCTGGACGATATTCTGGATCATAACTTGGATAACATTTTCATAACCATGGCAAAGCTTTTCCACCTATAATTCTTTCACTAAATTTTTGAAATGTATTTATTGTGCCAATTGAAAGAAGATTCATGTGCTTTAAAAACAAAAAGAGCATAATGACCAAAGTTGACATATTATAATGTGAATTGAGTCTAAATTATAATAATTTCAGAAGTAATTTGTGGAATGTAAATGAGAACACTGCTCCACCAATTAGCTTTATCCAAAACATTCCCTTCAGCAACTAAGCAATATTTGATTCTTAAATTTCACCGTCATAAGATAAATATGTGTTAGTATATGTGAGTGAAAGAAGTTATACTTCAGCATGAGGTTGTTTATTAATCTCTTTAAATTTGACTTTATTTGCTTTATTTTGACTTAATACAACCTACATTAAAGTTTTGTGATTAGACAGGACATAAAAAAGATGTCTAAAAAGGAGTATTATTTTCAAGAAATTATATTCTTGTAAGAACAGGAAGATATACAAATACAAGTAGGAATAAACTCATAACACACAAAAGATATTAAAGTTATCAAAGGAAAAAGAGATGATACTAAGTGGGGATGTTATTAAATTTTTTAGAAAGGAGGCAGCATTTAAAATAGGCCATGAAGGACCCCTGGCATGTAGTGAGCTCTCAATAAATATTACCTAGTGTTACTAGCTCAGTTTTTCCTTAACTTGTACCTAGCTGAATACAAACAAATGTGGAAGTTAGGTAATACTAGCTGAGTACAACACTTTTGCAGATTAATTTCACTTTTACCTCAAGGTGACATCAAAAATGATGAACCTTATCTTCATTTTACAGTAAGAAAGTAAAAGGAAGGAAAAAAGGAAAGAAGATGGGGGAAAAAGGAAGAAAGAAACTGAATCTCAAAAACTTGGTAATTATTTCCTCAGGTCACGTAGTTAGCAGACCTTAGACCAGGTTTCTGAATGTCTGTCCATAAAGTCTGTTTTTGTTCACCACTATTATCTATTACTATTAGGAACTGCTATCAAATTATGGGATATTATTACAAATTATTTGCTATAAAGAGAAAGGAGTAATAGGTTAAAATACATCATTTTTCTAAGACAGTAATGTGAGAGGGAGCTAGCTGGGTTAAAGCCATGTAGATACTCTGAGCTACTGGAGGAAAGAGAGCTGTGAAAGAGCAAGTGTAAAACAGGCAGAAGCTAGAGTCCCTTGCTTCATACTGTTAGTAGAACTAACTACTTTTAATGACATATGCAATTTTTTTTTTTTACATTTCGAGGTACTTGTGTAACTGGATTTCTCGTGTACTGAATATAGTGGCTTGGTTTCAATGACAGAGAGGTAATTACATGTTGATGATAGCTCAGCTGCTATGGATTTAACTAAATCAGTAACCCGGGAGGATTCAGGAGGTCAGGGGTTTAGGAATGAAGCTCTCCTCCCTTGGTTGTCTGTCAGAGTCATCCCAGGTTACTGATAATGCCAAAATATTATCTTCTTTCAGATATTTAGAGATTGAATGAAATTAGATTGACAACTTCAATGATTTACCCAAACCACACATACTCATTATGAAAAAAATCTAAAAGAAAAAGGTAATTATTATTGGGTTGGCTAAGATGTTCGTTCAAGTTTTTCCATACCACCTCATGGAAAAACTCACACTAACTCTTTCGCCAACCCAATAAGTCAAAATAGTTCTCACACTTGGTATTTTATAGTGCTTACTTCATTTCAATGTGCTTTAAAATATTTGAGATTTTAAATTGCTAATATACAAATTCCTTACTGTTTATATAGAAGGAATGAATGCTGAAAATTGTTATTTTGGGATCATATATATGTCTGAAGATGAGGTATTGGTTATTGAGCATTATAGTACTTACAGTTTTAGATCTATAGGATTTCAAAGGTTTTTTGCAAAAAAAGAAAAAATTTGTGAAGAGGGCCATGAAACAACAATAAACAATATCCCATGAGATACTACAGTTGCCAGATAGACTGAAAAGGAGCAGAAAATGAGGGATAAATCAAGCAGGTAGAAACAGAGGTGAAGGTAAGTCCAGGGTCAGCACTGCAAAGAGAAAATAAAATACCTGACTTTGAATACCTGACTGTGATGTATATATGTGCAAACCTTCAACTTAAACTTATTACTGACATTTTATACATTTATGTGGAATAAATTAATGATATTTAAAGCCAGTTGGAGCTTAGAATTAAGTCAATTCAGTGATTATATAGAACCCTTTAACAACTGGGTAGCATTCAGTAAATCATAGATATAATCCTGGCTATGACTTTATTCTTTTATCTACCAAAATGAAAGTACATAGCTAAGGAGATTCCATTCTAGTAAGAAAAATTTAATTCTGATCTATGACCATTAATGGAGAAGGTAATGGCATCCCACTCCAGTACTCTTGCCTGGAAAATCCCATGGGCGGAGGAGCCTGGTGGGCTGCAGTCCCTGGGGTCGCTGAGAGTCAGAAGCAACTGAGCAACTTCACTTTCACTTTTCACTTTCATGCATTGGAGAAGGAAATGGCAACCCACTCCAGTGCTCTTGCCTGGAGAATCCCAGGGACCGGGGAGCCTGGCGGGCTGCCATCTATGGGGTCGCACAGAGTTGGACACGAAGCAACTTAGCAGCAGCAGCAGCAGCAGCATGACCATTAATTATCACAATGATAATTAGTGTAATGGGTTTAAATATCCTTCACAAAACTCTCCAATAGGTTTAAATTATTTTATCCCTCTAGAAAATATAGAGTACTTGGAGTTAACCTAAAAGACAATAAGTTAAATGGAAATTCATGTTAATTAAAGCCCCATGGGTGCTAAGTCACTTCAGTCATGCACGACTTTTTGCAACCCTATGGACTGTAGTCCACTGGGCCCCTGTCTCACTGGGATTCTCTAGACAAGAGTACTGGAGTAGGTTGCCATGCCCTCCTCCAGGGCATCTTCCCAACCAGGGATTGAACCCACATCTCTTTAGTCTCCTCCATTGGTAGGCAAGTTCTTCACCACTAGCGAATGTAGGAAGGCCCAATGCATTCCAAATATGTATTCTTTCCCTTTTCAAATCCCAGTGTTTGTTAATCATATAATCTGAGACATTTACTTCAGTATGAAACCACTTAGGCAATCTAACCGTATACATTAGCCACTTCTTCCTTAACTCTGTCCTTCCTCTGCTTAGTAAAAACATTTAAATACCAGACATGGCCATTAACCACTAATTTCTTTTCTTAGTACGGAGAAGGCAATGACACCCCACTCCGGTGCTCTTGCCAGGAATATCCCATGGACGGAGGAGCCTGGTAGGCTGCAGTCCATGGGGTCGCTAAGTCGGGCAGGACTGAGCGAATTCACTTTCGCTTTTCACTTTCATGCATTGGAGAAGGAAATGGCAACCCACTCCAGGATTCTTGCCTGGAGAATCCCAGGGATGGAGGAGCCTGGTGGGCTGCCGTCTATGAGGTCGCACAGAGTCGGACACGACTGAAGCGACTTAGCAGCAGTATTGGGTTCACTAAGAGAAACCAATGTTAAGTGAAGAAATTGGTAGCTATCAATTACTGAACGTTACTGCAAATTATCTGCTGAATGGTAATTTGTATTTTGGTAATTTGTATTACCAAAAAAGTACTGGTTTTGGTAATACAAATTTCAATGAATAATTTTACATAATTTGTTTCTTAGAGTGCCCTTTGGGCACAATTGGCTCTTCTTCAGGGAGTCTCAGCAGAAAGCTAAATGGCCAAATGAAATCAGAGATTAAAATTCTGTCTTCAACTTGGAGAAACATAATTGAGAAAAGAGGGTATGTCTTATAGAAGTAGGTTTTTGGTTCTTCTCCCAAGAAAATTTTTGTATTAATTGAAATATAAACACCAATACAGTATACTAACACATATATATGGAATTTAGAAAGATGGCAATGATGACTCTGTATGCAAGACAGCAAAAAAGACACAGATGTGTATAGCGGACTTTTGGACTCAGAGGGAGAGGGAGAGGGTGGGATGATTTGGGAGAATGACATTGAAACATGTATACTATCATGTAAGAATCGAACCACCAGTCTATGTCCGATGCAGGATACAGCATGCTTGGGGCTGGTGCATGGGGATGACCCAGAGGGATGTTATGGGAAGGGAGGTGGGAGGGGGGTTCATGTTTGGGATTGCATGTACACCCGTGCTGGATTCATGTCAATGTATGGCAAAACCAATACAGTATTGTAAAGTTAAATAAAGTAAAAATAAAAATTAAAAATAAAGCTAAAAAAAAATCATAGGTATCAGTGTTCTTAATCTCCCAAGCCTTTAATAAACTTAATAAATTATTTAATAAAGGCAGCCTGGCATGGTGGAAAGATCTGGAAGTTAGAAACGATGATTCTAGTCACATTTCTTTCACTGCAAAGCATTAAACCTAAGGAAGTATAAGGTACTTCTCTTCTTTGAATTTTAGTTTTTCCATATGTACAAGGAACAGTATATTATTAATTCTTTTAGTTATAAATGAAAGTAGCCCAATTCAAAATTATTTGAGCATAAAAAGGTAATTTACCTGTTTGGGAAACCAAGCTTCAAGAATGGTCAAAATAAAGAAATATTAACAGATACTCTCCCATCATTTTCTTTCGTGGGTGTGTGTGTGGTGTGTGTGTGTATGTGTGGGTGGGTGTGTATGTATGTGTGTAAGTAACCTCTGTCTGTTTCTAGTCCTCTTTATTAGTTTATATTAACTTCATTCCCAGGGAGGATCTTATCATTTGGTAGTCTTAAAAGTATATAGACTTTCTTATAACCAAGACTCCTAGCCTAAAAGTACCCCTGCACACCTTTGGAATTTTGTTTTACTAACTCTTTGGGATCTGTGCCTTTCCATGAATAAATTACTACAGCTAGGGAGAAGTATGTTGATAAGTTTGCACTGTATCACATAACATGCCTTTAATTAACCATGAGGGGTTGATATTGATAGTCTAACCCGAAACATATAGGCTGGGAGTAGAAAATCTGTGTGTGCCTTGGGAAAATAGAAGTCCTTCTATGAGATAAATGTGGGTGATTGCTGGGAACACAATATAACAGATATCCATTGCAAAAGGCCTGGTAGAGTTTCATTCTTTAATTCTCTTCCTTATGATCAAGGCTGACATGCGGTCTGTCTTCATCCAGTTTACAGTAAATGGATGAGAGGTATGGTAAATGGATGAGAGATAGAGTAAAAAAAAAAAAATAAATAAAGCCAAGTAATTATATGTAAGATTATTTCTCTCTCTTATTCTATGACATTTAGCATGGTGTTCTTTTCACAGTTTAACAAAATCACATCTCAATTGCCTATAGCATTATTTCTTATAGATCATTGGTCTGTGGGCCATGCTAATTTACATTACTGTTTTCAGACAGTGGGTGGAGTCATTTGCCCTGAGGCTGCCCTCTATTATATATAATCTCAGTGGTAAAGAATCCACCTGCTGATGCAGGAGATTAGGGTTTGATTCCTGGGTCAGGAAGATCCCCTGAGAAGGAAAGGCAACCCATCTCTGTATTCTTACCTGGAAAATCCCATGGATAGAGGAGCTTGGTGGGCTAGCGTCCATGGGGTATCAAAAGAGTCAAACAATACTTAGCAACTAAACTACAAGAACTATCCAGAGAAAATTATTTTAATTCCCGAATCTTTCATCCCGGTATCATTTAGAATGAAACTGGAGCAAGCGATTGTTAGTGTCTTGGTAACTAAACAACTAAATTCTTTCTTTTCCTCACAAATCAGCATTGTTTGTATTAGCTGTTTTCTGAATTTACTAACGGAGTTTATTGACTTGTTTGGGAAAGGGCGAACTACATAGATTGCCTCTTTTTTTTTTTTTTCTGGAAAGACCTGGGGGCCTCTATTAACACTAGTTTTGGAGTTTCACCCTGTGTCTTTGGTTCATTGAAGAGTTGCTAATTATTTTTATAATTTTTTAATATTTATAATTATGTGAAGTTTTAAGTTGGAAAATGTGTAATTGATAAGTGCTTTTGCTAACAAGCATGACTGGATTGTGATCTTTGTTTTTTAGTTAGTATAAATTACCAAGCAGATTATTTGAATTTCCAAAAGTGATCTGGAAAAGATTTTATTAAATAGCGTCATCTTCCTTGTCAAAGTAAGATCATAGGGACAAATAATAACCCTGATTATCCAGTAGAACTTGAGTACCAATATTTCCAACTTTCGATGAGGCAGTGGGAGCTTAGTGAGTGATGGAACAAAATGATAATTTGGCTGATACATAATAACCTTTTAGTTGGTACTTGGCATATAAGAACTGGCAGATGCACTTGGAACTGAGAGTTAATAGAAATAAAAATTATCCAAACTTCACAGAAATTTTTCAAAGAATGGATGCTTAAGCCAAGACTGGCGTGGATTCTTCCTGTATTAAGAAGATTCATAGTTGGCACACACTTACCTTTTGAACATTTGTAATAAAGCACATCCTCTGGTCAGACAAATTTCAAAAGGCATCTATCTTTTGGTTAGACACAATCACTTCAAAAATATCAGCCCTACTCACTGCCATCAGCTGAGTGAATAAAATCTTGGCATGTAGATTTTGGATCTTGGTTTCAATGTTTAATTATTAGCTTAGTGATCTGTGATAATTACTTTGACAAGTCTCACTTTTTCTTTACTCTGCGAAATGAGTATAACTGTAAATTTAATAAATTGTGCACATTGAAGAAATAATGTAGGTAAATTGTTTAGCACAAGGTCTTTCATAATCCAAACCAAAAACTTAGCGAATATGAACTCTAGGCTTATGTTGTAATTGTTAGTAATGTTAATAATAGAGGTAGTGATAGTACAATATTGTTGTTGCCTTATTTTCACTTCTCTGATCCAATATCATTTTTTTTTTTTTTTTTTGCCTTGCTTCTGTTCTGTTGTCAACATTATGACTGGGTATCTTACTTTTATTGAGAAGGTAGAAAGAATGAAGTGAGACTGAAGCTTGGGAAAGAAGACAAAAATCCAAAAATAGGGACCCATATTAATTAGGAAAGAAGATGTATGGTCTTTTCTATGTAAAATCTACAAAGTGGCCTTATTTTGGGTTTAATCTATCATGGTCAGAGTAGCCTTGTCTTATATTGATGTTCTGTGAAATTGCTTCTGTTCAACAGAACAATACCATAGGCTTGCTGTGAGTTCTAAGCCAGTTCTGGCAACACCAAGACCTGTCTGGTAGTTACATGCTTGCCTTTGGCTGGCAGATGTTGCTTATATCTTTTTACTTTGCAGAATCCTGCATTTTTGTGAGCCATTAACCATTAAAATAATGTTTGAGAAACAACCAAAGTAGTTAAAGTTTTCAGAGCAATATCTTGCCAATAAATAAATGCTATTTAATATTGAGAATTGAAGATTTTCACCACAGAGAAGTGGAATAGTTGAGTTTGACTGACAGCTGTCTCAAAATATGTGAGGGTCAGTCTCATTTATGAGGGTCACTACTAAGACAGAAGTTTCTCAAAGTAAAAAGCCCTTTTTTAGTTTTTAAACTGTTAGATCTACAAGGCAGTGAAATGAGAAGCTCTTTTCCATGATGGATTTTGCTATCATTGGACATGTTCATATAGAGTCTAGATAAATCGCCTATCAGGGCTATTGTGAAATAACAGCCCTGTGTCAATAACTGGACTGGATGACAGTGTGTATCTTAAATTCTCTATTTCCAGAATCAAGGAAGGCAACATAAAGTGATAAACTCCTGGTTGACTGAGGTTTAAACTCAGATTTTTGTTTTGTTTCTTTAAGACAAAAAATTGTCCATTTCTCTCAACTTCAAATCTCTTCCATTCTCCATCTGCCTTTTTTTGTGTAGATGTAGGCGATGAACTATATTCAGGAAGTTTTAATTCTTCTGGACTAATGAATCTACTGGGATTCCCTTTGCCAACATTGATACTGCAAATTCAAGCTTGTCCAAGTTCCATTTCCTTACTGAAGGGCAAGCCTGAAACAGTCCAAGGAATTAAAACTGCCAGAACCACTTGATTAAGCTGTCAATAAGCTTTCCAGGAACTTTGTAGTTGGGTTAATGGGGAGAGTAGCATTTTTCCTGCTCTGCCCTGTGAGTATATGGTAATAGGGGACCTTGTGAGTTATTTCTTGATCAGTCATTGGAAGGTCCAGAATGGCAGCAAATAGGAGTGAGGGATCTTGAGAGGAAAATTTGAAAATCGTCTTCTTAACTGCTAATTCTAAACAATGCTGAGATTTAAATATCTCCCTTTCTTACTTTCCAAGTCTTAAAATAGACATTACTTCAAGGATTTGGAGGATGCTGATGATATCTCTTGTCAAAAGGTCTATTCTTAGTGTTGAACAGGAAAGACAGTGGGGACGTGGGAGCAGATCTGGCAGAGCTGGTTAATGGAAGTCTTAATGAATCCGACCTTCTTTTTATTTGTTTTGGCTACAATAGCGATTTCCATTTTTATTTAACTGCTTTCCTTTCTATTCTATCCATATTTTTGTGTTTCTTCCATTTCCATTTGTGAGACTACTGGGACAGAAATTAACGTTCAAGAGGATAGTCTGGTCTATTATTAAATGACATTCTGTGATGATATTTTGAGTTCTCTTTGTCATCAACCACGCCCCTGAGAGGGGATTGAACATGACTAGGTATATACACAAATCACATTCCAGAGCCCTCCATCTGAAAGGAGTTCCTTTATAATCAGTGCCAGTCTCCTTATTGTAATTTACATAATGCTCAGCAAAAAGTAGGTGCTCTGTAAATGCTAGTTAAATATATTTTGAAATTCTCAACGCAAAGAATATTTTCACTCTGTTTTTATTTACAGTTATATTCGTAAGTTTGTAAGACTGAATAACTACATCTATTTTTCCTTAGACTTTCCTATTTTTTACCTTTCCTTCAAATTTTTAAAATACTGTTAATGATGCCATGAATACTAATTTCTTTCACCTTCCTCATGCTATTTGGGGGAATTAAAATGTTTGCTGGTCTGTAGAGCAGATTGGAAGTCATTATTGGGGAACATCAAGATATCTTAAATCAGACTGTTTAATTTTCACCAGCCATAAAATTAAATGACAATATTTTCTGTATTCCTCAGGGCTGATAAGAAGGGCAACTAACCAAATAATAAAGCACTTGGCATGCTATTTAAATGTAAAATTCCCAGAATCAAGCTTATCATGATTATCCAAGCAGGCAGCTGAGGAATAATGATTAGAAGTGAGAACTTGGGGTTAGACTAAACAGGCTCCGGATAATATGTGACCTCAGACTTCTCCCTGTGCCTCCACATCTGCAGATGGAAACTTTTACCATTTCACAGAGATTAAATGCTATAATATTGTAAGGTATTTAGAATAATACCTGGTACATGTTCAGATAGTCTTAGATAATGATGATATATGTGAAAACATATTTTAAACCACTTTAAATCATGCAACTAGAACATACTCTCTTTAGAACAGCTGCAGACATGTGACACCCCAACAATAACCGTGGCAGAACAGATCTGGTAATGCAGTTCTCTCTGAAGACTCTCAGAAACATCATAAATCACGCTCAAAAAGAAGAGGAGCTGTGACTACCTTAATTGGATCTTTAATGTCTATATTTACAGGAGGAAAAAAAAATGGATTTGTACTATCCAGAAAATGTTACTCAGCATGGAAACTGTGAAGAGAGAACAAATGTGGTAAATGAAAGCAAGTACATTGTGACTTTGACAACAGAGAGCATAAGTAGTGACCAAAGACAGCATCAGGTAGAGAAGTTATTCTGGGCTCTAGGAAGAACTGAACTCTGACCAACAAGGAGACTTATCAATTAGAAGTGAAATGAATGTGCCATAGGACAAAATTTGAAGTGATCGAATTTAAGTTCCTAAGGAAATTTACACCTTTTAACAACTGAAGCTGAGATTTATCCTGTTTTTCTCCTTCAGCCTGACAACAGGAATCAAGATATAGAAGGACATCTTACTTGTACATCCTCTCACCATGTCGATTAAATTGAACCTTGATAAGCGAAAGAGGCTAGAAGTTCAGTACAAACACCAAACCTCTGCAAAAAGTAGCAGAGAGGGTAAAAATAGAGAAAGTAAAAAGATACAGTATTTTGAAGTAATGAGACAAGGAAAAGATAAAGGAGAAAGAAAGGGATAGAAAACAAGAAAGGATATAAGAATGAAATAAAAGATTAAAAAAAAAAAAAAAACCAGCATGGAAAATGACTCTGTGATGAAGGGGAGAGTGACTGCGAGAACATGAAAAAAGAACTTAAGCCTAAACATTCCACCTGTGCAATTGTACCAAATTGATCTGCTAGATTTTAAAAACTAAGGGAAGTATGTTGTGAGGGATTCACTAGGGGGTATGCATCTGAGTCAGTGGTGATTCACAGCCTCAGTGGGATATTAGTGAATTGAGCTGGTTGGAGGTCCTATCTCTTAGATTAGACATAAAGATTCACAGTCATTAAAAATCCCATGGTATTTAGGTTAACATAAAGGAGTTAAATTTGTACCTTGGGCAGATTCCAACAAAAAAATTATGTCTATGTCCTGCATGATGTGTGTGTTTTAAACAAATTTTGTTTTGAAGCCATGGAAAAAGATCCTGCTATATTTTCTTGACTGGCCAGGGTATTTTTCTTCTCTTTTGGATGTTTTATTATTGATAAAGGCAGAAATTCACAGCTAAAATTACACCTCTAAAGAATAATCTTCAAAAACCCTTTTTGTGATATTTGGGTCTAGTTCCTTTGGAAAAGCTACTGAAACTAGAGTGAATATTGCCCTCTTCAAAGCATTTTAAGTAATTAGACAGACTTGCTCTTCTACTCAGAGAAGGCAATGGCACCCCACTCCAGTACTCTTGCCTGGAAAATCCCATGGAGAGAGGAGCCTGGTAGGCTGCAGTCCATGGGGTCGCTAAGAGTCGGACACGACTGAGTGACCTCACTTTCACTTTTCACTTTCATGCACTGGAGAAGGAAATGGCAAACCACTCCAGTGTTCTTGCCTGGAGAATCCCAGGGATGGGGGAGCCTGGTGGGCTGCCGTCTATGGGGTCACACAGAGTTGGGCACGACTGAAGCGACTTAGAAGCAGCAGCTCTTTTACTATGTAAAATATTTATAATAAAATCTGATTCTAGAATTTTTATTTAAAATGATGCTAGAGAATTTAAATCATGTGTTTAAATTATAAAATATGTGAAGTTAATAACATATAGGTTTTCTTGGTTTAATTTCTAGTTACTTGCCAAGCTTTTCCAAATGGACACTCATTCATTCACTTACTCACAATTCAAAATATATTGCACTGTGTTAGGTCTTCAAACTGAGGAAAAAGTTTAGGGACAACATTTGCCTTTTAGAAATGCAGAGTAGTAAAGATATTTGTAGAATTAACTGCTGTTGGTAATTGTATGGATGATACACCTGTGAAATGTAATGCAATATAATATTTTCAAATATGTGGCAGAATGCAAGGGAAATCCTCAAAGGACACAAATGGCAAGAAATAATATATGGAACTAAGACAATGCAGGAATCAGCTTTATCTCTGGAGATGTCAATTACCCATGGAAACCCTGAGGCGGGGTTTATACAGTCCACATGCTCATCACACAGGGAAAAATGTCTGGAGCCTGACCAGGCCCAAATAAGAACTCACAATGGAAAATTACTGATGGTTAAAATAATACCTATCAATTTCTTGAGAAGGAGATAAAGGATTTTTGAGGGAAATTTATAGCCTTCAGTGTTTATTGGAATAAGAGAAATGCTAAAAATTGTCATTGAACTCAAGAAATTTTTAAAAATGCCTAAGAACAAAGGCAATGAAAATATAAGAAATGAAATAATATAGAGTTGAAATTAGTGGGGACAAATAAACAGGGTGTCATCAAAGGTAAATGTTGATTTTTTGCTAAGACTAATAAAAATGATAAACTTTGTGCAAGAGTGATAAGAAAAGGAAAGAAAATGGAAGTCAAGTGAATGATATTAAGTATTAAAAAGGAGATGAAACTAAATATTCAACAACCATTAAAATATATGAGATTAGGGGGGAACTGTAAAGATGGCGGAGGAATAGGACGGGAAGACCACTTTCTCCCTCACAAATTCCTCAAAAGAACATTTCAACGCTGAGCAAACTCCACAAAATAACTTCTGTAGGCTGGCAGAGGACATCAGGCAACCAGAAAAGCAGACCATTGTCTTCAAAAACAGGTAGGAAAAAATATAAAAGATGAAAAAGGAGACAAAGGAGGTGGGGAGGGAGCTCCGTCCTGGGAAGGGAAGCCCGTCCCGGGAAGGGAATTTTAAGAAGAGAGGTTTCCAAACACCAGGAAACACTCTCCCTGCCGAGTCTGTGGCGAGCCTTGGAAACACAGAGGGCAACATAACAGGAAGGGAAAAATGAATAAATAATTAAAACCAACAGATTACAAGCCCAACAGTAACTCCCCCAGCGGAAAAGCAGCACAGACCCCTGCATCCGCCACAAGCAAGTGAGGGCAGGGCAGCGAAGCGCAGGAGGCGCGGGCTGCAGTGCTTCCTAAGAATCAGGCAGGAACGCCCCACGAGCAACCAGAACGATCTAACTTGGGCTAGCGAACCAGACTGTGGGATAGCTACTGCATGAAAAGCTCGAACATAAGACACCGCCAGGACCGAGCACAGAACAAAGGACGGAACGGAATAAGCCGGCTGCAGACCATCCCCCGCCGGGGACACGCAGCCAGAGCCGTAAGGGCTGGAAAGGGGCAATTGCAGACCCGGAGAGACTTTACTTACCTAACTGCAAGCAGGCTTCTTTGCTAAGATTTCTGGGGGTGCTGGACAGTCACCATCTGCCTCACGGGGGACGCCAGCGGTCCACCCAGAAAGCTGAGCAGCAGCGGCAGAAAAGGTGACAAGTCGCGGCAATCGCGCTCGCCAAACTCCTGAGCTACTCGGACCTGGGAAGGGCACAAAGCTCAGTCCCAGCCGAATCTGTGCCTCTGAGGGCTGCCTGAGTGCCGAACCTGAGCGGCTTGTCCCGGGGAAGTGCACGCAGCCTAGGGCCAGCCCCAGAAGGTTCCCGGCTGAGCATCATAGAGCCGGAGCGGTTTGTGCGCCGCGAGAAGGGACAGGTCAAGCGGGGCTGAGACACTGTGTGCACACGACAGTGCTATTTGTTTGCAGCATCCCCCCTCCCCACAGCGTGACTGAACTAGTGAGCCTAAAAAACCAGCAAACAGAAGAAGTTAAACAGAGGGAACCACCTTGGAAGTGATCCCACATGGCCCACAACATCAGAGAAGGGCCAGATATATTTTTACTATTTTTAAAATCATTCCTTTTTTTTCTTTTTTTTCTAACTTTTTTTAAATTGTTAAGTCTTCTATTTCTCCTCTAATTTTTATTTCTATAACCTACTATTACTATTAAAAAAAAAAAACTTTTTTTTTTAAGGTAAACACCATATATAGTCTTTGGATGGTGGTTGGTGTTTTTTTTTTTTTTTTTAAATAATTCTTGTTTTTTTTTTTTTTCTCTCTTTTTTTTTCTTTCTTCCTTTTTCCTTCTGCTTCTTTTCTTTAATATTGTATTTTTGAAAATCCAACCTCTACTCTAGATTTTTAATCTTTGCTCTTAGGTTTTTGTTGTCAATTTTGTACATTAAAAAACCCAAACTTCACTACCCAAGTTTACCTGAGAGCGAGATTACTGACTTGACCACTCTCTCCTCCTTTGGACTCTCTTTTTTCTCCACCAGGTGGCCTCTGTCTCTTTTCTCCCCCATCTCTTCTCCGTCCAACTCTGTGAATCTCTGTGTGTTCCAGACGGT
The DNA here is from genome assembly GCF_023091745.1 of Budorcas taxicolor. Taxonomy (NCBI): domain Eukaryota; kingdom Metazoa; phylum Chordata; class Mammalia; order Artiodactyla; family Bovidae; genus Budorcas; species Budorcas taxicolor. The sequence goes on along the minus strand of NC_068917.1, from coordinate 24,668,703 downwards.
GGAGAACACCTAAGGAACTGGTTACTGGCAGGATTTGTCTCTCTCCTTCTCATTCCTCTCTCGTATCCTCCTGGCCACCTCTGTCTACTTCCTCCCTCTCCTCTTCCCCGTGTAACTCCATGAACACCTCTGAGCGGTCCAGACTATAGAGCGCACATAAGGAAGTGACGACTGGCTAGCTTGCTCTCTCCTCTTTTGATCTCACCGCATCTCATTCCAGTTACCTCTAACTACCCCCTCCCTCTTCTCTTCTCCTTGTAACTCAGTGAACCTCCCTGAGTGTCCCTCAATGTGGAGAAACTTTTCATCTTTAACCTAGATGTTTTATCATCTGTGCTGTATAGATGGAGAAGTCTAGAGGCTACTGTAAAAATAAAACTGAAAACCAGAAGCAGGAGGCTTAAATCCAAAGCCTGAAAACATTAGAGAACTCTTGAATTCAGGGAACATTAAGCAATAGGAGCTCATCAAATGCCTTCATACCTACACCGAAACCAAGCTCCACCCAAGGGCCAACAAGTTCCAAAACAAGACATACCATGCAAATTCCCCAGCAACACAGGAACACTCCCCTGAGCTTCAAAATACAGGCAGCTCAAAATTATTCCAAAACCTTTGATGTCTCATAACCCATTACTGGTCACTCCACTGCACTCCAGAGAGAAGAAACCCAGCTCCACCCACCAGAACTCCAACACAAGCCTCCCTAACCAGGAAACCTTCACAAGCCACTGATAGAACCCCACCCACAGTGAGGAAGCTCCATAATAAAGAGAACTCCACAAACTACCAGAATATAAAAAGGCCACCCCAAACGCAGCAATATAACCAAGATGAAGAGACAGAGGAATACTCAGCAGGTAAAGGAACAGGAGAGTTGCCCACCAAACCAAACAAAAGAGGAAGAAGTAGGGAATCTACCTGAGAAAGAATTCTGAATATTGATAGTGAAAATGATCCAAAATCTTGAAATCAAAATGGAATCACAGATAAATAGCCTAGAGACAAGGATTGAGAAGATGCAAGAAAGGTTTAACAAGGACCTAGAAGAAATAAAAAAGAGTCAAAATATAATGAATAACGCAATCAATGAGATCAGAAACACTCTGGAGGCAACAAATAGTAGAATAATGGAGGCAGAAGATAGGATTAGTGAAATAGAAGATAGAATGGTAGAAATAAATGAATCAGAGAGGAAACAAGAAAAAAGAATTAAAAGAAATGAGGACGATCTCAGAGACCTCCAGGACAATATGAAACGCTCCAACATTCGAATTATAGGAGTCCCAGAAGAAGAAGACAGAAAGAAAGATCATGAGAAAATCCTTGAGGAAATAATAGTTGAAAACTTCCCTAAAATGGGGAAGGAAATAATCACCCAAGTCCAAGAAACACAGAGAGTTCCAAATAGGATAAACCCAAGGTGAAACACCCCAAGACAAATATTAATCAAATTAACAAAGATCAAACACAAAGAACAAATATTAAAAGCAGCAAGGGAAAAACAACAAATAACACACAAGGGGATTCCCATAAGGATAACAGCAGATCTTTCAATAGAAACTCTTCAGGCCAGGAGGGAATGGCAAGACATACTTAAAGTGATGAAAGAAAATAACCTACAGCCCAGATTACTGTACCCAGCAAGGATCTCATTCAAGTACGAAGGAGAAATCAAAAGCTTTACAGACAAGCAAAAGCTGAGAGAATTCAGCACCACCAAACCAGCTCTCCAACAAATTCTAAAGGATATTCTCTAGGCAGGAAACACAAAAAGGGTGTATAAACCCGAACCCAAAACAATAAAGTAAATGGTAACGGGATCATACTTATCAATAATTACCTTAAACGTAAATGGGTTGAACGCCCCAACCAAAAGGCAAAGACTGGCCGAATGGATACAAAAACAAGACCCCTCTATATGCTGCTTACAAGAGACCCACCTCAAAACAAGGGACACATACAGACTGAAAGTGAAGGGCTGGAAAAAGATATTCCACACAAATAGAGACCAAAAGAAAGCAGGAGTGGCAATACTCATATCCGATAAAATAGACTTTAAAACAAAGGCTGTGAAAAGAGACAAAGAAGGCCACTACATAATGATCAAAGGATCAATCCAAGAAGAAGATATGACAATTATAAATATATATGCACCCAACATAGGAGCACCGCAATATGTAAGGCAAATGCTAACAAGTATGAAAGGGGAAACCAACAATAACACAATAATAGTGGGAGACTTTAATACCCCACTCACACCTATGGACAGATCAACTAAACAGAAAATTAACAAAGAAACGCAAACTTTAAACGATACAATAGGCCAGTTAGACCTAATTGATATCTATAGGACATTTCACCCCAAAACAATGAATTTCACCTTTTTTTCAAGTGCTCATGGAACCTTCTCCAGGATAGATCACATCCTGGGCCATAAATCTAAACTTGATAAATTCAAAAAAATCGAAGTCATTCCAAGCATCTTTTCTGACCATAATGCATTAAGATTAGAGCTCAATTACAGGAGAAAAACTATTAAAAATTCCAACATATGGAGGTTGAACAACACACTTCTGAATAACCAACAAATCACAGAAGAAATCAAAAAAGAAATCAAAATATGCATAGAAACTAATGAAAATGAAAACACAACAACCCAAAACCTGTGGGACACTATAAAAGCAGTGCTAAGAGGAAAGTTCATAGCAATACAGGCATACCTCAAGAAACAAGAAAAAAGTCAAATAAATAACCTAACTCTACAACTAATGCAACTAGAAAAGAAAGAATTGGAGAACCCCAGAGTTAGTAGAAGGGAAAAAATCTTAAAAATTAGGGCAGAAATAAATGCAAAAGAAACAAAAGAGACCATAGCAAAAATCAACAAAGCCAAAAGCTGGTTCTTTGAAAGGATAAATAAAATTGACAAACCATTAGCCAGACTCATCAAGAAGCAAAGAGAGAAAAATCAAATCAATAAAATTAGAAATGAAAATGGAGAGATCACAACAGACAACACAGAAATACAAAGGATCATGAGATTACTATCAGCAGTTGTATGCCAATAAAATGGACAACGTGGAAGAAATGGACAAATTCTTAGGAAAGCACAATTTTCCAAAACCGAACCAGGAAGAAATAGAAAATCTTAACAGACCCATCACAAGCACGGAAATTGAAACTGTAATCAGAAATCTTCCAGCAAACAAAAGCCCAGGTCCAGACGGCTTCACAGCTGAATTCTACCAAAAATTTCGAGAAGAGCTAACACCTATCCTACTCAAACTCTTCCAGAAAATTGCAGAGGAAGGTAAACTTCCAAACTCATTCTATGAGGCCACCGTCACCCTAATACCAAAACCTGACAAAGATGTCACAAAAAAAGAAAACTACAGGCCAATACCACTGATGAACATAGATGCAAAAATCCTCAACAAAATTCTAGCAATCAGAATCCAACAACACATTAAAAAGATCATACACCATGACCAAGTGGGCTTTATCCCAGGGATGCAAGGATTCTTCAATATCCGCAAATCAATCAATGTAATTCACCACGTTAACAAATTGAAAAATAAAAACCATATGATTATCTCAATAGATGCAGAGAAGGCCTTTGACAAAATTCAACATCCATTTATGATAAAAACTCTCCAGAAAGCAGGAATAGAAGGAACATACCTCAACATAATAAAAGCTATATATGACAAACCCACAGCAAACATTATCCTCAATGGTGAACAATTGAAAGCATTTCCTCTAAGGTCAGGAACAAGACAAGGGTGCCCACTTTCACCGCTACTATTCAACATAGTTCTGGAAGTTTTGGCCACAGCAATCAGAGCAGAAAAAGAAATAAAAGGAATCCAAATTGGAAAAGAAGAAGTAAAACTTTCACTGTTTGCAGATGACATGATCCTCTACATAGAAAACCCTAAAGACTCCACCAGAAAATTACTAGAGCTCATCAATGAATATAGTAAAGTTGCAGGATATAAAATCAACACACAGAAATCCCTTGCATTCCTATACACTAGTAATGAGAAAGTAGAAAAGGAAATTAAGGAAACAATTCCATTCACCATTGCAACAAAAAGAATAAAATACTTAGGAATATATCTACCTAAAGAAACTAAAGACCTATTATAGAAAACTATAAAACACTGATGAAAGAAATCAAAGAGGACACTAATAGATGGAGAAATATACCATGTTCATGGATTGGAAGAATCAATATAGTCAAAATGAGTATACTACCCAAAGCAATTTACAAATTCAGTGCAATCCCTATCAAGCTACCAGCCATATTTTTCACAGAACTAGAACAAATAATTTCAAGATTTGTATGGAAATACAAAAAACCTCGAATTGCCAGAGCAATCTTGAGAACGAAGAATGGAACTGGAGGAATCAACTTGCCTGACTTCAGGCTCTACTACAAAGCCACAGTCATCAAAACAGTATGGTACTGGCACAAAGACAGAAATATAGATCAATGGAACAAAATAGAAAGCCCAGAGATAAATCCACACACATATGGACACCTTATCTTTGACAAAGGAGGCAAGAATATACAATGGAGTAAAGACAATCTCTTTAACAAGTGGTGCTGGGAAAACTGGTTAACCACTTGTAAAAGAATGAAACTAGATCACTTTCTAACACCGCACACAAAAATAAACTCAAAATGGATTAAAGATCTAAATGTAAGACCAGAAACTATAAAACTCCTAGAGGAGAACATAGGCAAAACACTCTCAGACATAAATCACAGCAGGATCCTCTATGATCCACCTCCCAGAATTCTGGAAATAAAAGCAAAAATAAACAAATGGGATCTAATTAAAATTAAAAGCTTCTGCACAACAAAGGAAAATATAAGCAAGGTGAAAAGACAGCCTTCTGAATGGGAGAAAATAATAGCAAATGAAGCAACTGACAAACAACTAATCTCAAAAATATACAAGCAACTTATGCAGCTCAATTCCAGAAGAATAAACCACCCAATCAAAAAATGGGCCAAAGAACTAAATAGACATTTCTCCAAAGAAGACATACGGATGGCTAACAAACACATGAAAAGATGCTCAACATCACTCATTATTAGAGAAATGCAGATCACAACCACAATGAGGTACCACTTCACACCAGTCAGAATGGCTGCGATCCAAAAATCTGCAAGCAATAAATGCTGGAGAGGGTGTGAAGAAAAGGGAACCCTCCTACACTGTTGGTGGGAATGCAAACTAGCACAGCCACTATGGAGAACAGGGTGTAGATTCCTTAAAAAATTGCAAATAGAACTACCGTATGACCCAGCAATCCCATTGCTGGGCATACACACTGAGGAAACCAGAATTGAAAGAGACACATATACCCCAATGTTCATCGCAGCACTGTTTATAATAGCCAGGACATGGAAACAACCTAGATGTCCATCAGCAGATGAATGGATAAGAAAGCTGAGGTACATATACACAATGGAGTATTACTCAGCCGATAAAAAGAATTCATTTGAATCAGTTCTGATGAGATGGATGAAACTGGAGCCGATTATACAGAGTGAAGGAAACCAGAAAGAAAAACACCAATACAGTATACTAACACATATATATGGAATTTAGAAAGATGGCAATGACGACCCTGTATGCAAGACAGCAAAAAAGACACAGATGTGTATAACGGACTTTTGGACTCAGAGGGAGAGGGAGAGGGTGGGATGATTTGGGAGAATGGCATTCTAACATGTATACTATCATGTAAGAATGGAATCGCCAGTCTATGTCTGATGCAGGATACAGCATTCTTGGGGCTGGTGCATGGGGATGACCCAGAGAGATGTTATGGGAAGGGAGGTGGGAGGGGGGTTCATGTTTGGGAACGCATGTAAGAATTAAAGATTTTAAAATTAAAAAAAATTTTTTTTTAAATAAATAAAATATATGAGATTAGTACTACTGATTTCAAGTCAGTAAATCTGAAAACTTAAGTGGAATGGGCAAATTTCTGGTAAAGCATAAACCACCCAAATTGACTCAATTTTTATAATTATTCTATATATGCATTGTTAGAGAATATAGATTATACATTATATAATGTGTGATACATGTATACAATGTATAATGTGTATACATTATATAATATGTATACATTCTTAAATCTCATTCAATTTTAGTCCTATAATAAATGTATGTAGTGCTCATCAACAGATCTTATGTTAGAATCTTTTGATTTTTTCTATTGTCTGAAGTTTATTCTAAAGTATTAATAGGTTACTCAAGAAGAGTTCACAGGAACAATTACTAAGTTCTTGAGTATTGAAAACAGTTTGTGTCTTTTACTTGAAAGTCATTATTGCTGGTTACAAAATTTGGGGCTCACATTTTCTTTCCTTGATACTTAAATACCTCAGTCAATTTTATTCTAACATAAAATGTTGTTATCAAAAAATCTGATAATAATCTATTTTTTATTTTCCTTAATTAACTTGTTCTTCTTATTTATATGTCCAAAATAATTTTCTTTTCAAGTCAACTAATTTTACTATACTTTATCTCAGTGTTGGTTGGTATTTTCAGATATGCCACTGTGTACTTTTAATGTGCAATTAAAAATTTTTGAGATAAAATTCACAACATAGAATTCATTATCTTAGCCATTTTAAAGCATACAATTCAGTGATTTTTAGGAAATTCCTGAAGTTGTATAATCTTCTCCACCACCTAATTCCAGAACATTTTTCTCACCCCACAATAAAACTGATGCTCATTTAAGCAGTCACTCTTCAATTCACTCTCCTCATAGCACCTGGTAAACGTTAATCTGCTGTCTCTATGGTTTTGACTAATCTGCACTTTCTTATAAAGGGATTTGCACAATGTGTGAAATTTTATGTCTGATGTCTTTCATTTAACATAATGTCTCAAGGTTCACACACGATAGAGTATGTATCACTAGTTCATTTCTTTTTATGACTGAATGATATTCCATTATATATACATACAATGTTTTCTATATTTGTTCATCAGTTGATAAATGAGTCATTTTCACTTTTTGTCTATCATAAATACCTAAATATTTGTGTACATGTTTTCTGAGGAATTTCCAAGGTGCTTTTCTTAGCAGCTGTGGTATTTTGCACTCCGCTAGCAATGTAACAGGTTTCTAATTTCTCTGTATTCCCACTAACACTTATTTTCTTTTTGAAAAAGATTATAGCATCCTAGTGGATATGAAGTGATATCTTATTGTAGTTTTATTTTGCTATTCCCCATATGGCTAATGATATTGAGTTTTTTTCATATTTTTATTGGCCATTTGTATATCTTCTTTGGAAAAATATCTATTGAAGTTCTTTGTTCCTTTTAAAATCTAGTTGTTTTCTTTTTTCTTGTTGAATTGTAAGAGTTTTTTATATATTCTGGATTTTTGCAAATACTGTCTTTCATCCTGAAGGTTGTCTTTTTTCACTTTTTGATAGTGTCTTTTGATGCACAAAAGTTAGTTCTATTGAAATCCAAATATTCTAGTTTGTTTTTTTTTTCCTTTTGCTGGTTTCGTTCTTGGTGTCATATCTAAGAGTCCATTGTCTAATCAAAGTCATGAATATTTTCCCTGTGTTTTCTTCTAAGAGTTTTATAATTTCAGCTTGTCCACTGAGTTAATTTTTGTATATGGCATGAGATGTGTATCCATGTGGATATCCAGGTTTCCCAGCACCATTTGTTGAAAATATTATTCTTTCAAAATGGAATGGCATCCATTGCATCTTTGTCAAAAGAAGTTGGCCATAGATGCCAATTTTTTGTATTTTAAATTCTATTCATTGATTTATGTATCTATTCTTATGCTAATACCACAGATATGATTATTGTTGATTTAGAGTACATTTTGAAATCTGATCGTGTGAATCTTCCAAGTTTGTTCTTTCTCAAGGGTGTTTTGCTAATTTGTGGCCCTTGTAATTTCATATTACTTTTAGGATTAGCTTGTCTATATCTATAAAATAGGTAGTTGCAATTTTGATATGGAATGCACTGAATTGGTACATTAATTTAGAATAGCTATCCTAACAATATTAGATATTCCAAATCTGTCAACATGTGTGGTCTCTTTCTATTTATTTGGATGTTTTAAAATTTATTCCAGCAGTTGTTTAGTTCTCAGTCTACAAATCTTGCAAGTTCTTGGTTAAATTTATTCCTAAATACTGTTGACCCTTGAACAACATGGGGATTAAGAGTGTCAACTTTTTTTACTGTGGAAAATCTGCCTATAATTTTAGTGTGCCCTCTGTATCTGAGATTCTGTATCTATGGATTCAACTAACCTTAGATCATGTTGTATTGTAGTATGTATTTATTATAAAAAACCCACTTATAAGTGGACCTGCTCAGTTCAAACCTGTGATCTTCCAGAGTCCACTGTATTTCATTATAGTATGTCCCCTACCTACCAGCAAGTTCCATTCTCAGTGTGGGTTCTTAAGTCCGATTTGTTTAGCCTAGGTACCCAACTAACACAACTGGCTATATAGTACTGTACTGTAATAGGTTCTAATACTTTTCATACAAATAAAAAATAAACACAAAACATAAAGAAAATATTTTGCATCAGGAGAATAGACAAGAAGAGTTATTGACTGGAGGAGGGAAAGGAAGTGGGAGATGGCAGAGCAGAAAGATGTTCAGCAATAGGAGATGGAGGGCAAGTTATAATTTTTTCACTCATGCTGACGTTGATGGTACAGGTTCTGATTCCTTGCTGCATTCAATTCTATCTACCCTGTGGAAAAAATGATCCAGTGATGTCCGGGTAGTAGCTCTATTTTTCTCATCATAGATGACATGATAGTAATGGACTGCATTCTGAACGGCTGTTGTAGCCTTCATTTACTGGTCTGTGTTCAGGTCCTATGCCTAAAAAGCTAACAGTGCCTCCTCAGATAAAGAAAATCCCCTTGTCACTTCCTGCATCCTAAATCTGTTTGGTTGTTCAGTTACTTCTTCCCTCTTGTCTGTCTTTTCTCTAGGCCTCTATTTCCACCAGGTCTTCATTAGTAAGCTCTTCATGTCACACTGCAAGGAATTCAATGGTCATCCTCTTTCAGATCTAGCTTCAGCTTCCTGCTGAGCATTACTAAGTTGCTGAAGACTTCTTTGGACTTCTCAAATCCATGACAGTTGTGAACAAACTGTGGGCAAAGATTCTTACAAACCCCATTCATGGTGATACCTGTAACTTCACACCAAGAAAAGTCAATGATTTTATGACCTTGTAGATGTTATAGTCCTTCCAAGTGTTATGCCTCATCCATTACTTGCATTTACTTCCTGAAATAATATTTCTTGAAAGTCACTTTGAGTCCTTGGTCCACAGATTGTATGAACAACTTAGTATTCAATGGTAGATGCTCTGGTGGCATGAAGCATTGCTGAACAGCAAAGAATGTTGAATGGGATGTCCTTCCCCAAGTAATATTTCGCTGCTTCCAGTATAACGTGGTAGAAAAGCCAGTCCTGGAAGATGGCCTGTGTAACCCAGATTCCTCACACAACAGGAAGAGAGACTTTGGCTATATTTTTAACAGATCTTGGGTTCTTTCAAAGATAAACTAAAAGAGACTTTAGCTTGATAACGCCTGAAGCATTGCCACCAAACAACAGACTTAGTCTAGTCTTTGCTGCTTTATAGCCTGGCATCAACTTTTCCTCCTTACTGATGTAATTTCAGTCTGGCATCCTCTTCCAGTACAGTTCGGTCTCATCCACATTAAAAGCCTGTTTGGATAAATATGTGCTTTCATTAGTAATTTCTCGAAGCGTTTCAGAAATTCCCCGGCAGCTATATTATCTGCACTCACTGCCTCACCACTAATTTTTATGTTGTGAAAGTTGGTTCTAGCCTTGAATTGATGAAACCAGGTGTGGCTGGCATGAAAAGATTTAAACCTCTGGTTGTTCTCTGTGTTTCTTCTGTAAGTCTTCATAAAGGTTTTTAGCTTTCTCTTAAATCAGCATTAAGCTGAGAGGGACTTGACATGGTGCTGATCCTCAGTTTACACACTGAGAAATTTCTCCATGTCCTCAATCACTTTTTCACACTTTCTTTGATATTATTGTTGACATCATCTGCATAACAGACTTCACATGTTTCATGATCTTGTCCTTATTCTTTAGACTTGTGCTGATGGTTGAATAATTCATGTTATAAGAATGAGTGATGTCCACTATCTTTTTGCCATGCTCCACTCTCTCAATTATTTTCACCTTTGTTTCCATTGTTATTGCTTGGCACTTCTCAGCAGTACCAGCTGCACCACCCCTGCTTTTATGTTTGCTTCCAGACATCCTGAGCTTAAAATGAAGATACTGTACTACTTTATACAGTACTGTATAGTAAAATACACAAAAGCACAACCACTTGTAGAGGATGCATGCATGTGACAATGTGCACCAGACGTGTGAACTAACTTACATGATTGGACGCACACATGCATGTTTGCATCTTTGAAGGTTTGTATGTAAGGGACTTACTGTATTTTTAATCATATTGTATATGTATATAACATTTTTGTTATTAAATGTTTTTTTATTTTGTCAAATGCTTTTTCTGCATTAGTTGTGATAATTTTGTGGGTTTTTAGAAATTTTATTCTATTAATGTGGTGTATTATATTAACTGATTTTTGAATACTGAACCACCCTTTCATTCCTAGGATAATTGGATCATAATGGATCACATACTGGATCCAGTGGATTGCATTGGCTCATAGAATAAAATTCTTTCAAATACTACTGAATTCAGCTTGCTAGTATTTTATTAGGGATTTTCACATCTATATTCATAAGCTATATTGGTCTGTAGTTTCTTTTTCTAACGTACTCTCATCTTCTTTATTCAGTTCCTTAAGGTCGTAGTTTTGGAGAAGGAAATGACAACCCACTCCACTATTCTTGCCTGGAGAATCCTGTGGACAGAGGAGACTGGCAGGCTATGGTCCATGGGATCACAAGAGTTGGACACGACTTACTAAGTAAGCCACCACCAAGGTAGTAGTTTAGGCTAATGATTTCAGATCTTTCTTTGATTTTAATAAAGGTTTTCTGATATAAATTTCCCTTTGAGAACTCCTTTCACCCTATCTCATAAGTTTGAATATGTTGTGTTTTAGTTTTAGTTCATCTCAAAGTATATTCTCATTTCTATTTTGATATCTTCTTTGACCCAGTGGTAAAGAATATGCTATTTAATTTCCACATATTTGTGACTTTTCCAAATTTCTCTCTATCATTTATTACTAATTTCATTTCATTATTATCACAAAAATACTTTATATGGTTTCATTCTTGTTAAATTCATTGAGGCTTCTTTTATGGCTTAAAACATGGTCTATTCTGAAGAATGTTCTTTGTGCACTTAAGAAGAGTGTGCATTACACCATTGTTGGGTGAGGGGTTTACCAAATATCTGTTAGATATGATTGTTTTATAGTGGTCATAGCCTATATTTCTTTGGTTATCTTTTATCTAGAATTTTTATTCTATAAGAATTATTGTTGAGCTATTTTATCCTTTAGTTTTGTCAGTCTTTGTGTCATATATTTGAAGCCCTTTTATTATTACATACATGCTTGTAATTATTATATATTTATAATGGATTGATGCTTTTATCATTATGAAATATCCTATAGCAATTTATGACTTAAAATATAAATTGCCTTATATTAGCAACTCACTCCAGCTGAGTAAAGGCACTCTAGTCTTTGGTTATTTAACATGAAATATATCTTTTCATTCTTTTGGTTTTTGTTTTACATGAAATATGATTTTTGGTTATTGTTTTGTATGAAATATATTTTTTCATTCTTTGATGTTCAGTATACTTGTGTCATGGAATTTGCAGTGAGTCTATTATAGATAGAATATAATTGAATTTAAAAACTCCTTTCTGTCAGTCTATCTTTTAATTATAGAGTTTAATCAATTTATATTTAATAAGATTACAAATAACTTAATTTTGCCATTTTGCTTTTTTATATGTCTTGTATTTTTCTTTTTTTTTTTTTTGGTCCCACATTGCCTCCTTTACTACCTTCTCTGGTGTTATTAAATATTTTCTAGTTGTTGCTTTTTTTTCTCATCTTGTACTAAATGATTTATAGTTACATTTTAGTGGTTCCTGTAGAGATTACAAATACCATCTTAAATTATAACAGTATTCTTAGTAACTCTTTTCCTATCAGCTGCCTCCTCTTTATGTTGCTATTGTTGCAAATTATATCTTTAAATATTTTGTTGCTATCAACAATTGTGCTTCCCTGGTGGCTCAGTGGTAAAGAATCTGCCTGCCAATGCAGGAGATTGGAATTGATTCCCAGGTTGAGAAGATCCCTTGGAGAAGGAAATGGCAACCCACTCCAGTATTCTTGCCTGGGAAATCCCATGGACAGAGAAACCTGGCAGGTTACAGTTCATGGGGCTACAAGAGAGTCGGACATGACCTAGTGACTAAACAACAACAACAAAAAATAGTTAAAACTATTGTTTTATTTTTTCAATCAATAAGGAACAAAGAGAAATTAAAAACCAAAATTACACTTCTGCTAAATTCCATATTTACTCATATTTACTCATGAGAGTCCCATGGACTGCAGGGAGATCCAACCAGTCCATTCTGAAGGAGATCAGTCCTGGGATTTCTTTGGAAGAAATGATGCTATAGCTGAAACTCCAGTACTTTGGCCACCTCATGCGAAGAGTTGACTCATTGGAAAAGACTCTGATGCTGGGAGGGATTGGGGGCAGGAGGAGAAGGGGACGACGGAGGATGAGATGGCTGGATGGCATCATGGACTTGAGGGATGTGAATTAGAGTGAACTCCAGGAGCTGGTGATGGACAGGGAGGCCTGGCGTGGTGCAATTCATGGAGTCGCAAAGAGCCGGACACAACTGAGCAACTGAACTGAACTTTGAATATGCCTCCCTACAACTTCTAGCCTCAGTGGATTTTGATGAGAAATCAGCTTTATTCTTATGCAGGGTCCCTGCTATTTTCATAATTCTTCCTGTGTGTTTCCTTTTGCAATTTATGATAATGTATCTCAATTTTGATCTCTTTTAGTTTATTCTACTTTAAATACATTGAGTTTACTGGATATGCAGATTGACATATTGAATGTTTCATCACATTTGGGGAAATCAGTCATTACTTTTTGGGATAATCTTTCAGTTCCTTTCTTTCTCTTTCTCCCTTCTTTCAGGAATTCTTATGTTGACATGTGTCATGGTGTCCCACAGGTCTCTTAGGCTCCATTTATTTACTTCATTCTATTTTCTTTTTGGTCCTATGGTTTCCGAGTCACATTTTATTTATCCTCAAGTTAGCTGAAATTTTCTTGACTTCTCAAATCTGCTGAATTTCTCCAGTGAATTTTTCATTTACAGTTCAGTTCAGTTCAGTTGCTCAGTTGTGTCTGACTCTTTGTGACCCCATGAACTGCACCACGCCAGGCCTCCCTGTCCATCACCAACTCCTGGAGTTTACTCAAACTCATGTCCATCCAGTCGGTGATGCCATCCAGCCATCTCATCCTCTGTCATCCCCTTCTCCTCCTGCCCCCAATCCCTCCCAGCATTAGAGTCTTTTCCAGTGAGTCAACTCTTCGCATGAGGTGGCCAAAGTACTGGAGTTTCAGCTTCAGCATTATTCCTTCCGATGAACACCCAGGACTGATCTCCTTCAGAATGGACTGGTTGGATCTCCTTGCAGTCCAAGGGACTCTCAAGGGTCTTCTCCAACACCACAGTTCAAAAGCATCAATTCTTTGGCGCTCAGCCTTCTTCACAGTCCAGCTCTCACATCCATACATGACCACTGGAAAAACCATAGCCTTGACTAGATGGAACTTTGTTGGCAAAGTAATGTCTCTGCTTTTGAATATGCTATTTAGGTTGGTCATAACTTTCCTTCCAAGGAGTAAGCGTCTTTTAATTTCATGGCTACAGTCACCATCTGCAGTGATTTTGGAGCCCCCCAAAATAAAGTCAGCCACTATTTCCATGTTTCCCCATCTATTTCCCATGAAGTGATGGGACCAGATGCCATGATCTTTGTTTTCTGAATGTTGAGCTTTAAGCCAACTTTTTCACTCTCCTCTTTCACTTTCATCAAGAGGCTTTTTAGTTCCTCTTCACTTTCTGCCATAAGGGTGGTGTCATCTGCATATCTGAGGTTATTGATATTTCTCCCGGCAATCTTGATTCCAGCTTGTGCTTCTTCCAGCCCAGCATTTCTCATGATGTATTCTGCATAGAAGTTAAATAAGCAGGGGGACAATATACAGCCTGATGTACTCCTTTTCCTATTTGGAACCAGTCTGTTGTTCCATGTCCAGTTCTAACTCTTGCTTCCTGACCTGCATATAGGTTTCTCAAGAGGCAGATCAGGTGGTCTTGTATTCCCATCTTTTTCAGAATTTTCCACAGTTGATTGTGATCCACACAGTCCAAGGCTTTGGCATAGTCAATAAAGCACAAATAGATGTTTTTCTGGAACTCTCTTGCTTTTTCCATGATCCAGTGATGTTGGCAATTTGATCTCTGATTCCTCTGTCTTTTCTAAAACCAGCTTGAACATCAGGAGGTTCACGGTTCACATATTGCTGAAGCCTGGCTTGGAGAATTTTGAGCATTACTTTACTAGCATGTGAGATGAGTGCAATTGTGCAGTAGTTTGAGCCTTCTTTGGCATTGCCTTTCTTTGGGATTGGAAGAAAACTGACCTTTTCCAGTCCTGTGGCCACTGCTGACTTTTTCAAATTTTCTGGCATATTGAGTGCAGCACTTTCACAGCATCATCTTTTAGGATTTGAAATAGCTCAACTGGAATTCCATCACCTCCACTAGCTTTGTTCATAGTGATGCTTCCTAAGTAACGCCCACTTGACTGCGCATTCCAGGATGTCTGGCTCTAGGTCGTGAAGCTCTTTTGTGTACAGTTCTTTTGTGTATTCTTGCCATCTTTTCTTAATATCTTCTGCTTCTGTTAATTCCATACCATTTCTGTCCTTTATCTTTAATAATTTATTTAATTTGAATTGCAATTTGTTCCTTTTCATAATTTCTATCCCTGCATTGGCTCTATGTGGAGAAGGAAATGGCAACCCTTGCCAGTATTCTTTCCTGGAAAATCCCACAGATGGAAGAGCCCAGCGGGCTACAGTCCATGGGGTTGCAAGAGTCGGACACGACTGAGTGACTAACACACACACCGGTTGGTTCTATTTGGTGAGACACTGTTTTCATTATTTCCTTTAGTGTCTTTACAGTGCTTTTCATTAGCAATATGAGTATCTGTCAGATAGTTGACAAAATCTTTTTCTCTTGGGTTTCTTCAAGGATAATTTATGCTAATTTTTTCCCCCTCTGCATATGGGGGAAACATTCTTGTTTCTTAGTATTTCTCCTAATTTTTGTGTTGAAAATTGTATTCCTCTGTTCCCCAGGAATTTTTTGTTGTTGTTGCTGTAGTTTGTCATTTGATTGTTTAGTGGATTTTCCAAATAAATTTTGTAAAGTCTATATTTTTGATTTTGTATAGTCCTTAATGGAGAAGGCAATGGCACTCCACTCCAGTACTCTTGCATGGAAAATCCCATGGACGGAGGAGCCTGGCAGGCTGTAATCCATGGGGTTGCTAAGAGTCGGGCACGACTGAGCGACTTCACTTTCACTTTTCATTTTCATGCATTGGAGAAGGAAATGGCTCCCCATTCCAGTTTTCTTGGCCTGGAGAATCCCATGGATGGGGAGCCTGATGGGCTGCTGTCTATGGGGTCGCACAGAGTCAGACACGACTGAAGCAACTTAGCAGCAGTAGCAGCATAGTCCTTAAAGTTCTTGTTTCATTATTCTAGCAGTCAGCTTGTGATCTGACAGCAATTTCCCTAAATAACTGGAAACAAGAAAGAACAAAAAAATGCAAATATTTGCAGCTATAATCTCATTGTTTGAGCACATCTTTTGTGCATCAGCCATGGGCATTCTGTTGTCTTTTTGATTCTCAGTAGTATGTGGGAGCTTTTCATAGCCCTTATTCCCAGAAATATCTCATTCCCTAGATTTTATTACTATGTTTTCAGTTATATCTATTATTTGCCCCAACTATTTATCAATTACCCCACATGGCAATGGCTAAGAATTTGCCTTTAAATGTTTTGACAAACACATTCCCAAATAGCCCTCTCAGTCTAAGGAAAGTTCAGATGTAAGCGAAGTAAAGCCAAGTCCTTTGAACTGACTCTTCAGATAACCACAAGATATTTCAAAACTAAGAGCCGCAATGCTTTTAGAATAAAGTTCATCTTGCTCCCTCCTTTTTTTCCTAGGAAACTAATAATCTTCACAAAGAATAGAGGCTATAGTCTTCAAGACTGTTGCACAGCTGGAGAGTGGATGATGAAGTCAGTTCAAATTAAAACTCCACTAATCTTTTTTACTCAGACTAGACTGTTTCTTGTTTTTCTCCATTAAGCTGATTTCCTGATTGCTGGAAATCTTCGATTAGTTCCAAGTTCCAATAAAGGTACTCCTGACAATCCTCACCAACTAATCCACTTCTGTGGAATGTCAGATTTTGGGAGTTCCCTACCGTGTCATTTTCACTTATGACACTTTAATTTTTTTCTAATTGTTCAGAAAAGGTACTTGAATATAGTTGAGTTGATATTTATTCTGTTCCTTTGTTTTGGTATTTGTCGTTAGATACTGCTATTATCCATTTCGGACTTTCTTTCTTCTTTTCTTCTCTCTGTCTCTCTTTTCTTTCTTTTAAAAAATATTTTTTTAGCAATTTCATTTATTCCAAAACATTTCTTAAAAGTTTTTCTCAATCTTTTTATTTTCAAAACTTCATCTTTTTCATTATTTACTTATTTTAGAACTCTAATCTGTTTTATTTATTTGTTCTTACATTCCTTTTAGCTTGGTTTGCATATCTGAAATGATTTTTTATTTCTAATTATGTCCTGTGGTCTATCATCTCATTTTATTTTATTTTTTAAAATATAAATTTATTTATTTTAATTGGAGGCTAATTACTTTACAATATTGTTTTGCTTTTTCCATACATCAACATGAATCCGCCACAGGTGTACATGTATCATCTCATTTTAGAATTTTTGTAATCCTAGTTTCTGTACTTTCATGTTTTATGTCATTTATTAAAGTATTTTGCTATTGTGCAGTGAACCCTGGATGTTCAGTTTTGTGAGGCTGCTCCAAACCCTTCACAACATGTCATGATCACTTACGCATTTTTGCAGTATGTAAACCTCCTCTTAGTTTTAGTCCCATATCATATAAATTGATATGTTATGGTTTTTAGTACATAGGCTATTTGGGCTTCTATTATCCTTGGATCTATTAGATTCTCTATTGTTTTCTTTTTTTTTCTGCACCAAAGATATTGATACTTCGGTAGGACTTCTCGCTATTGATTTTTTCCTATTCATTTTATCTTGTGGTTTATGGTGATATATCATTGCCCAATTTCATTATAAAGTTTGTCAATGAGATTCTGGTTTTCTATTGATTTGTTCAGTCTGTTTTTATCTTTGGATTCAGGAATATTAAAAACTATGACATGATTGCCATCAATTTCCTAAAATCCAGTTTCATTCTTGTGGGTTATATGTATCCTTATACTGTATAATATTCATCTTAACTGATATTGATGAGGTAAAAAATAGGAAAGTTGTTCATCTGCACATTAATGTGGCTATGCTTTCATTACTTTATGACCATTAACATTATAATTTACTTGTAGTACATATTTATGTACCACCAGTCAATATTGGTGTCAAATGTTATTTATTCGTTATATATATATATATATTTTAATAGCTTCCTCAAGAAGGAGAAAAACTTAAAAATATTTGGGGACTAAGTTTTAAAAGAAATGTATTTGTTCTGATTAATACAGTGATATTTTTAAAATTCAAGAGTAAAAGTTCTTGCTTTAAGAAGTAGATTCCTATACAAAGTTCTGAATAGTGACATATTTTAAAAATTACTAGATACTTATGCACATTAATATTCTTCGGCACACATTTATTTTAGGTTTCAAAAGAAATCTTTTCTAAAAAAATCAGCCTCCTAAAGAAAATGTTATGGCTCAATTGTCTTGTTTTTCTCCTATCTTCTTATGCGTCCCCTTGTAGTTATCTAACCCATTTTATGGAAGACTACTCCAACGTTAGTTAGGAAAGCTAGTAAGCACTGACAGAAAAAATTAGATGGTTTCCACTTCACTAAACTTAGAGATGAAAGTTAAATATTGTTTTTGTGTTCTAATCATGTATAAGCTTACTATCACAGAACATATTCTGCCCAAATATTACCATGCTTTTCTGGTAATGACGATGGAAATGTTCCCTCTTAATAGTGAAATATTTCAGTGTCTGTGTAAGAGTAAGTTTCCAGACTTCTGGGAGCTATTTTAGAGGAAAGATAAATAACTTTAATTAACACCAGGGAATGAATAGATTTTGAATTGTATTATTTAAATGCTTGAGAAAATGTTTCATATGAGATAATTAATTATTTTAAATACATATATTTCTGCTTGAATCAGGTTTTTACAAATCCTTGAAAGCATATAACTATGCTTTATAATAGTGGATTAACATTCAAGCACATCACCTGATAATATTTTTATGTATTGTAGAGATCACTATGGTGTCTCTTGGGCAGCAGTACTAAAAAAAGAATATATGCAGAAATAGGGACTTGTTAGGAAACCATGGATGCTTCTTGTATTGATCAGGTTTTGAAACGGTGCTTTAGCATACCATTTTCTATATTCTGCAATCTATGACCTTATTTACGAAATTGTTGTTTTCATTACAGAAAATAAGTATGTGTTCATTATTCTTCCTCTTTATATTACTAGGTGTGATAAGTGAGAAACTTTAAATTAAACTAATTCTGTCATTACTTGTGATGTTTAATGCTCACTAAATCTTATGTTTCTCTCCTGAAAAATATGGATTAAAATACAAAGAACTAAAGAAAAAACTCAACGCAAGGTCAAGAATAGACTATATGGTTAAAAATATTAGCCTATTCTATCTTTGCCCTACAATAATAAAATATTTATAACTAACCAATTTCTGCATTACAGGGCTTCTGTGCTATAAACTTCAATATCTGCTTGCAAAGCAGTCAAGTTTTACTTTTCCTGAAGACAAGCATTTACAATTTTTAGACATTTGGTCATAATCATAACCTTTCTTATTGTTACTATATATCATTTAAGGCAGCCATAGATATGTTGACTTCCTTTTAAATTAATCAAAGAAAAGATAATTTTGACAATCAAATACCTGAGAGGAGTATGCTAAAGGGTAATTATATGATTTCTACATCAAAAATTAATTCTTCAAAAACAAATTTCTTATTTTATATATATATATATTATGCATATATATATATATATAATATTTTAAAACATACTTAAGGGTTGAAAAATTGAAATAAGAAGAATATATTCAAAGTGCTGAAAGAGAAAAAGCAATCTAGTATATTCTAACCAGCCAGACTGTCATTTAGAAAAGGAGAGATTACAAAAATTCTCCAGCAAGCCAAAACTAAAAGTTCATCAATACTTAATCTACCCTAAAGGAAACGCTAAAGGTATCTCTATCTCTCACTGAGATGATTTTCCTCTTCCTACTCTCCATTTATTAACTGTTAGTCCTCTTTTGTGACTGAGCTATGAAGTTTGCAAATCAACTATTCTATGATCTTATCCAGTTTAGCAGTATCTCCAGCTGTAGTTAGAAAGAAGAGTGACTGTGCTCATTCTGGATAAAGAGGGCAAGAAGCTGGTTGGCAAATCTAGATTAAGTGGATTGTGGTTTAGAGATTTAATCAAGGAGAGAAATGAAGATAAAACATAGAAATACAAAATCAAATTGTATCTCTCTTTTATTTTTAGGGGTCATTTACCTCAAATTCTGCACGGAATCTGTGACAGTCAACCCCTGTAATGATGATGGAAAAGACCAAAATGTAAACAAGACTTATAAATCCACTCAAAATTAGTTTTGAATCATTCTCGACATATGGGCATTAACCAGTTAATGATAACTGGCTAGTTTTTCATGTGTAACTGACAGAGAATTCCAACACAAATTATAAAATTAGGACAAATATCTGAGACACAAATGTTGCTAATGTAATCCAAGGAGAGAGAACATCCAAAGTTTGCAATAACAAAATCTTCAAATCATTAAAGTTAATGACAATTGACAAAGGAAGGAAATAAATATTGCTTGGAAGAAAGTAGTTATGGAATCCAGAAGGCTATGTATATTAAAGATTCATTTGCTTATGAAAATAGTTTAATTGATAATTAATTGCTTTATGCAGATGAAACTAATATTAAAGACTGAATATTTATCACACATATGACAAGTTTTCATTTGACAATTTCCATTCTATACAAAGCAAATGCATAGTTTATTATTATTAAAATTATGTCAGATTTACAAACTGCATATTGATAAACACATTTGACAGAAACTATTATAAACCCAAATTGCATTATTTCTTAAGTAAAGATGGATGATTACTGATTGTTTCAGAAGGGATATGAAGGCTAGCAAAGATAATATAATTTGGTTTTAATTAATTAAATTCTTTTTAAAATTGCCTTATATAAGTTGCTATTAGCACACTTCTTTTTTTGTTGTTATACTTTTGTAGTCATATACTTGATTCCTAAAAGTGAGAGTAAAATAATCACTTTTGATAAAATTCCTTTCTATTTTCCTAGAGGTGCTGATAAAAGCAAGTAACATTTTGGCTACTCATATAAATTTGTTTGGATTTCACAGAAATTTGGTAAACCTTCAGCAAATCACAGAAGCAGAGTATAGAATAAAGCCCCAATTAGAATAGTAAATATATGTATCATATAGCACTTATAAAAATGTATTCTAGCTTTCTTCCCAACTCAGGAGATTGTTACTAATATTCATAAATTTTAGATACAGAGTAAAATAATTTGGTTTGGCGACAAAATGTAGAAGAGTACAGCCTTAAGAGGGGTCCAGAAGGAAATTACAGTGATCAGAAATGAGACTAGTAGGATCCCCAAGCCTCAGCCCATCACTTGACAGAAAGACAATCCTTGCTATTAGAATGTGTTACTTACATAAACTTGACTTTTGAGCACTGTGGTTTTAGGTTGGTAAAGCTCTTTGAATTCCATTAATTTTATGCAGAAGTATGTAGTACTAACATGTAACTTTAAATAATGTGTTTTCCATTTTCTATTCTATTATAATAAGTAAAAATGATAGATTTTAGTATTTTTGCAATTATCAGTAGCTGAAAAATTCAGATGGTAAAAAATCAGGTACCAGTTTGGGTTCCAATTACAAAGGGGCCAAAAATGAGTTTTAGAATACTGATAAAATGTTTCTGAATACACAAACTATTTCATTTTTCAATCTACCAAACAGAGATAGTATTTGCCACCCACATATCTCAGGAATGACACTAGGTAAGTGCTTTGTACTTTTGTCATATTTAGCCTTCTGTCTAATCACCTATTAACCTGCTTCGTAGTGATTACAAAGACATCCCTGACAAAACGACATGCTATTGTTAAAACATCTTCCTTTAGCGGCTGTATAGTATCTGTTTGTGCCCAAGTATGGTGCTGGGCATTTGATTTAAACGGAATTTTATTTCAATTTCTGCTATCAAGCATTAGAACCATTTCAAGTGTTTTATTCACATACATCCAGGATCAGAGAATGCCATCAATGAAGCAGTTTTTCTTTAAGAAGTTATAATCACTTATAGAAGTATTAAGATTATTCAAAATCAAGGCTATAATATATAAATTATATAAACTAAACTTACTATTCACATGCTACTTAAAGCAGAAATTTAAGTACCATAAAGAATACTTTTTACTGTAATATATTTTTCTAATAATCAGTATATATTATACATTAATTTCAACTTTGGATTATATAGAGAAGTGGTTTAGTGCTATTTCAGATATTGTAGCAAAAAGATACTTTGCTAACTCTAATTACTATTACCTGTCATTGGTTTGGCAGAAACTAGCTGATCCAAAAGATATGATTTCTTTTCTTCTGAGATACACAGATAGAGTAAAATTACCAAACTCTTTTGTGTTTTAGTTTGGCCATATCGCTGGGTTCTAACCAAAAATATGAGTAGACATTACAAGCACCATTTTTGGTTCAAGGACTTTGTGTTACAATAAAAAATAGATATAAGCATCCCCCACTATCCAAAAATAGAGCAGTTCTGTGAAGCTGTTTGTAAGACATAAGTGGTGTAAAGCAAAGACTATACCTAAAGACACATCTAAGGGATAGAGATAAATGCAGATTCTCACTGGCACAGTTCAAAGCTTTGGTGGCTTGATGAGATGCTGAGTGTAGTGGAGGATACCTGTATTTGGTTTGTGTCCTCAGCTCTTAATGGAGTTCCTAAATCACTTGGAATTTTCTAAGTGGTAGGATACTAAGAGAATCTTTTGTTCTGTTGAGTTAACTCTTACAGGGTGCTTAGCTTGAGGATGGAACTGGTTACCAGAAAGACCAAGCCATGTTAGAGGACTGGATCTTTCTGTTCCAACCCCTGATCCCTGAACTTTGAGCCCCCAGCCTGAGAGTGGCTGGGAATTCGGTGAATCACCAGTGATCAGTGATTTAAACAAACTTGCCTTCTTAATGAAATCTCCATAAAGCATATAAGTGATGGGAAATGGTGAGACTCCTGATTGGCGAACATATCAAGGTGCTGGAGACTGCATGGAAGCTCTGTGTCATTTCCCCATACTTTGCCCTAAGCATCTCTTTCATCTGGCTTTTTCTGAGTTGTGTCCTTTGTGATTAACCAGTAATGGAAAATATATACTTGCAAACCGTTCTGGCAAATTATCAAACCTGATGAGAGGATCATGGGAACCCCTGATTTATAGATTGTTGATCAGAAGTGTAGATGACAACCTTGGACTTGCAGTGGTCATCTAAAGTTGCAGAGTCCTGTGGGGCTGAACCATTAACCTGTAGGATCCACACTAACTCCCAATATTGATAGAATTGAATTTAATTGTACATTTTGATGGTGACCGATGGATTTGAGAATTTTCTGGTGGTGGGGATAATGGTATAGATTTAGAGTCAGAAATGTTGTGAGTAAAAACAGTTTAGAAGATTTAAGAAGGTGCCTACTGGCTACAGTCTTCTTTACTGGTCTGGATATCAAGTCTCTAAAAGCTGTTGAAACCACAAGATAGAAAGGGTCTGTTTCCTTGAATCACAATATGGAGGAAAGTCTTCCAAGTGGGGAAACTCACATTGGATGGTAATATGTTTATGATATACCTCAAGTCATTTTACGCACCTGGTTCTAAATATACTATAGCCTAGCCTACTCTAGTTAAAAAAGTGTAACATTTATTATTTTGTATTCAACTATAAAAAATTGAATAATGAATGTGAACTTGGCAGTGACATACACTATCATTATTTTAGTAAACATAAGATTTACTATAACAATTACTGCTACTGTTAACCTAACAAAAACTTGAGTCACCATCACAGCCAACAGAAAGGTATTCAAGTATTGAATTAGCAGCATTCATATGAGGTGAGCAGAAAATATTCATGATTTGATTCTCCTTACTTTACAAACAAATTAGGTATAAAGTGTTTGATTGTATATGTCTTTCAAAGAAGTGAGATTTTTATCTTTTTTGAAATAAGCAAATGACACTCACCTTATTCTTTGTTGTTTTACAAGATGATGAAAAAATCAGGTATCTCTTTGTTTAAATCTCAGGAATTTATTGGATCACACCCCCTCCTTCAATTAATACGCAAGCATATAGGAGCATGATGATATATATTTTCACACGAATTATCTCATTTGACGGCCCATTACAGCTCACATAGTATGCTGATCCCTATCTTACCATTGTGAATAAATAGATAAAGCAAATAAATGAATTTAGAAATTGCCTTAAGTCATACAGCAAGACAGCATTAGGAAAAGGATTTGCTGGGAGATATATTCTATGCTGACAGTTCTTTTCAGTCTAAAATTTTGGCCCTAACTTGGAATTATGAACTTTCCAGAGAAGAGGAACTGTGTTTCTACCATATTGAGTGCATCTCCTGAGAAATATAAATACAAAAGCTAAAAAATTGTATATTTTTAACAGCACTCCCTAATATTATACTTAGTAGCACATCTAGAAAGAAAAAAAGAAGCAATGAGAATCCTGAGATAGAAACAACTACCAAGTCAGAATGTTTCAGAAGGGATTCTGCCAAAGTTGATAAGTTTGAGATTTAATTTCAATAGTCATGCAGTTATGCAGACTGTGGAAGATGATAAATCTGTTGGCTAAACCAGGAAGTAAGCTGCTACAAAAATCTGAAACCTCCAATGTTCTACACCTTCTGAGCAAATGTTAATAAAAGGAAAGATGAATTCTCCAACATGATCCATAGTAAAAGGTAAAACAAAAAATCTCTTGAGAATTTGTGAACATAAATAGTTATTTGCAAAGTTGTATAGCCTGAATTCATTTAAAATGTTTAGTAATACAATCTCAAGCAGATAGCTTTATTTAAAGTCATGCTGGGATTGTATTGCTACCAGGCAACTAGCAGAAGAAAATACAAACCATTTCTGGAGGAATATAACTTTTCCATGGAACAATTCAGCAGATAAAGCCCAACAAATGTGAAGTCACAGAAAAATATAAATAGATAGATAAAATAGATTCTCATTATTTATGGCATTTTTTGGTCTATAAAGTTACCTGTGAACACCGAATTAGCAAATTATGACCTATTGCTTCTAGGGGAAATAATGGGAGGGGTTTGATTTCTGTGAGACTCTAGTCACAATGTTTCATTAACCAATCAACACATTATTTTTTTGTCATGTAAGTTTCTGTTTAAAGACACTGTATTTTATATATAGTTAATTCATTGACCTTAAACTCATGACCAACAGGACTGTCATTCAAGGCTGAATGAAAGTAATCTAATATATGTAATTATTTTTATTGGCACACCAAAGTCTTCTTGTATTTAAACATACTAAACACTTTACTACTGTGTTTGAGGGCCATCTTAAAGTATGAAAACACATACGCAGACACAAGAACAAAAATGCAAAAGAGCTTGGCACTAAACAGACTACAAACTGGTCACTTGTTTTTAGTAGGACAGCTGAAATAAGAAGGCAGAGAATCAACTTGTTGGACCTCAGCTGGGAATATGCTCGTCAGGTGACTCAAAATTTTTGCCCCGCTGTGCGTGTCCACCTATGACCGTGAAAGTGTCATGAGGATTGAATTTAGGGTTACAGATTTATTTACTGAATGAAATTATTATTCAGTAGACATATTCACATTTAAGGATCCATGAATGATGAGAATCATCACTTACTGGATTATTAAAGGAAGGAAAACCTTATAAACCCGAGCCAACAGGAAAACAAAGAGCAGAATCAGACATGCAAAATACTCCTTGCACTGAGATTATCCAAAGAATATAACATGACTGTATTTGGGATTATGATAACATTTAGATTACAAAGCACATTCATTTTATATTATTTGGAATAAAATTTTTAAAAATCTTTGGAATAAAGTAAGATAAAAGAGCATGAACTAAGATGCTATAAATATGACCAATATATCTGACCAAATGAAAATATAGACATGAGAACATACATAGATTAAAAATCAAAGGATATATTAAATGGCAGAGTATTCAAAGTTGAAAAGAACATTAGCAAACTAGAGTTGGGATCTGAGGCAATTATCCAGAATATATCCAAAGAAAAAAAGAAGAAAAATATGAAGGAAAAATTAAAACACCTACACCATGGAGTGAACTAGGTGAACATTTATCTTATCATAAAACAGGATGATAGAGAAAGTGGAATGGAAACAAAATTTAATAAGATAATGCCTGTGATTTTTGCAGTATTGTGGCAAGACACTAACCTTCAGTCCAGAAAACCCAGTATATTAGCATCATAGCAAATAAAAAGAAATCCATATTTAGACAAATCAAAATAGAAAGGCTACAAAGCCAACTAAAGAGAAAAGAAGAGTCTACATAATAGAAAAACTATATTGATAGTTAATTTTTTTCTAACCTAATAAAATACTCTAAGTGTATTGAGGAAAACTCATTTTCAATTTTAGAATTATATACCTCATAAAATACCTTTTAAAAATGAAGGCATAATTAAAACTTTTTTTTAGAATATAAAAACTTCTGGCTTCTAATAGATTCTTGGTAACAAATTATGAAAAATAAGCTTAAGGCAGAACAAAAATGATTCTCAGATTGAAATTCTAAGTTGCAAAGAGAAGTAGTTAAGAAAAAAATTAATATGTTGGTAAAAAACAAACTTTTACCATGTAAGATCACAATAATAATATATTTTCATTATTATAATTTAATTATGTATAAATAAAAATTAAAATTCTTAATGTCATTAAATGGGGTGCAGGATGATCAGGTTAAAGAACTCTAACATTCTTGCAATTTTAAGGGTATCTAATAGAAAAGAGATATATAAGGTTTTTTTTTTATTGAATTAAGTGTGCATAATAAGTTTTCTAAGGTTAACACCAAATAAGTAGAATAGAGAAGGTACTACCAAAAGTGACAATAGAAAACAAAATAGAAGAAAAAATGTGAAAAGACTCAAATGAAAGCAGCAAAGGAAAAATGAAACACATATAGAAAAGATGACATAAGAAAAATCCCCAAAATAGAACAGTAGAAATTTGTATGAGTCTATCAACAGTTATAATCATGAGACTAAGCATTACATTGGAAAAGACAGTTATTTTCCAGACTAATTTAAGAAAGGAGATTTGCCAATATACTCTTTACATTTGGTGCATCTGAAATATAAAGATTCCAAAAGGTCAAAATTAAAACTTGATGTAGCTATATTTGTTTAGAAAGAGAATTTAGGTTAAAACATTACTGAATAAACACAGGACTAATTTCACTAGAATTACATAAATATTCAAATTTGAATTCGTGTAACATAGCTTTACAACATGGGAATTACTATAAAATAAACAGATATTTCCACCATTATAAGTATAGATTTTAATGTACTATATTCAGTATTTAATAGATCAGACTGAAAAATGGGTAATATACGTGTAGGGGTTCATCTTATAACTCTTTCCCTTATTGCAAACAGAAATTTAATAAAGCATTTACTAAAAAAATCTATGAAATATTGGCACATGTACCTCACTGCATTAAAAAGCTGGTTACAAACTTCACACAGGTGCAGTGATAGGTTGGCCTTGTACCTTTGTTCTACTTGGAATACTTTACCTTTCCTCTTCACCTGCTGCTGCTGCTGCTGCTAAGTCACTTCAGTCGTGTCTGACTCTGTGTGACCCCATAGACGGTAGCCCACCAGGCTCTGCCGTCCCTGGGATTCTCCAGGCAAGAACATTGGAGTGGGTTGCCATTTCCTTCTCCAATGCATGAAAGTGAAAAGTGAAAGTGAAAGTGAAGTCGTGTCCGACTCTTCGCGACCCCATGGACTGCAGCCTACCAGGCTCCTCCGCCCATGGGATTTCCCAGGCAGGAGTACTGGAGTGGGGTGCCATTGCCTTCTCCCCTCTTCACCTAGCTACCTTATATTGTTCTCTGTGTTCTCCATTTCCTCAGGGAAGCCTTTTCTGGGCCATTGACCCTTGGGTTTGGGCCCATGTACTTACTTTCATCACACCCTGTAACTTTTTAATTACCAAACAATTTGTTTTAGATCAAATGCATGTTATAATCCTTCAACTATAACACAGTTTGTTTTAGATCAAATGCATGAAGCCATGACCGTGTCATTCTTGTAAATTATTCTATCTCCAGTCTTAGCACAGTGCTAAGCTTCTAGTAGTAGTGATGGGTTAGTAATTGCAGGTAGAAATGAAGGCAGAAAGGAGTAAATAAGGGAAATATTCTTTATGTCGACAGCTTGGCTTTGGTGCATTTGGACTCCAGAGAATATATTGTAATTAGTCAGAGATCTGTGGGGATCATAGACTCTCAGCAGGTAGGAGTAGTACCAAAAATGAAGATGCCTGTTGTACCTGAGGCAGACCAAAATTAGAGAGAAAAGAAATGATGCCACTCATATAATGACAGGGCTTAACACAAGAGCAACTATGAGACACCACTTAGAGCCTCCCAGAAATGACTACGTTAGAGAAGGCTGCTTCACAGGAGCTGGGGGGCCTGAAATACATACCGAAAAAGTATACAAAGCAGTACAGGTAAGTGTTATGTTAGCCCCTGTAATCCAGGTTTTAAAACCCAGGCTGCTGTGGCAGTAGCAGACAGAGCCTACAAGGTAAACAACAACGATGGTTTAGAATGCTTGGGGCATCAGCTATTTGACATCAAGATTACTATGAATGTTTTTTATTAGGGACAAAACAGGAAGCATCAGATATATAGAAACAAACTTCAAAACTGGCTATGCCATTAGCAGTTGAAAAATAAGGCCACAAACAAAACCAAAAGGTTCAACTTAACCCAAAACACAGAAACTATAGATGAGGAGAGGCACATCTGCTCCAGAAGGGATCTTCAATGAGCAGCAGAAAAAGCAAAAAAAAGAAAAAAAAGCATTACCCCGAAGACTTTTAAGGCTGGCAGAGAATAAACACAGCCATTACCCAGTTTCACAGCTGTAACCTTGGGGAGCTGAACTGGAACATGGAACGGTTGCCACCTGTGCAGCCGAAGAAAGACTAATAGCAGGAACTTAACATCAGATCGGTGATTTCTTGGCTGCAGGAAAGGTAGCATCTTTCATAAAGCAAGCTGTTTTCTTGCTTTTAGGGACTCTGATTCTGCTGAAGATTGTTGTTTTATAATGGAGAAAAACCCTTGCTGGCAACATTGCCTATATACTGATCTGTCATAAAAGACTCTAACAGATGCTCCTGCCCAGTCCCCTCTGTGACAGAACATTCATTGTGGGTAATGTTTGCAGTGCATTCTGCTCGTGAGAAGCTACCAGTGATGCATTTCTTCCAAACAAGTACTGCATGCCAAAAACTCAGCATATCTCTGAACATTTTTAACCCAATATCTTTCACAAAATAAAATTCACATTCAGTTGTTTGAAGACTAAGGAATAAAAAAAAGGGAAACAAATTGTATGTCCCCTTTTCTTGGCAAACAACCAGATTTCAGTATATTGATTTTTGGAGGAGAAAGAAAAGCTGCTTTTCTTCTGTACGTGCCAAGTTGCTTCAGTCATGTCTGACTCTTTGCGACCCTATGGGCTGTAACATGCTAGGCTCTTCTGTCTATGGGATTCTCCAGGCAAGAATACTGGAGTGGGTTGCCATACCCTCCTCCAAGGGATCTTCCCTACCCAGGGATTAGACCCTCATCTCTTATGTCTCCTACACTGGCAGGTGGGTTCTTTACCACTAGCACCACCTGGGAAGTGCGTGGGTACCCTATTTTGAACTTGAAAGATTGTTTCTTCCTGATTAGGTTTTAGTTATATATTTTTGGTAATGAAACTGCCAGTAGTTTTATTGTATTATGTTATGAGGTTATCCCACAGTTGTTGATAACACCTTTAATTGTTATAGTTGGAGACTGCCAGATATACTTCTCTTTGTTAACAGGAAGTCAAACTCAGGGTAACATGAAAGGATTTAAGGCCTCTTGCAATAGGTTAAAGAATGGAGTATGGATGGTGGGACTGAGGCAGAGAGGTAAGTTAGGAAACTTATAATAATTCAACCAAGGTCTGAGAAAATAGTGGCAGAGTCTGAGAGAATAGTGGCAAGGTGGGGTAAGGCAGAGAGCAACAACAACAAAATGCCAGAGATGTAAAACTGCCTTCCCCACAGGGCCTGGGGACTGTGAGACACACGAGATGGAGCAAGATTTAGAGGTTTTAGAAAGGAGTCTAAGATGAATCCTAGGTTCAGGGCTGCAGGAATAAGAGAGTGGATTTTCTTTTTGGACCTTTTTAGTATGAGATTGCCTGGGGACTTCAGGTATAGATAGCAAAGTGATATTTGGCAGTTCAGTTCAGTTCAATTCAGTTGCTCAGTCGTGTCTGACTCTTTGCGACCCCCAAACTGCACCACACCAGGGCTCCCTATCCATCACCAAATGCCGGAGTCTACCCAAATTGATGTCTATTGAGTTGGTGATGCCATTCAACCATCTCATCCTCTGTTGTCCCCTTCTCCTCCTGCCCTCAATCTTTCCCAGCATCAGGGTCTTTTCAAATGAGTCAGGTCTTCGCATGAGGTAGCCAAAGTATTGGAATTTCAGCTTCAACATCAGTCCTTCCAATGAACACCCAGGACTGATCTCCTTTAGGATGGAGTGGTTGGATCTCCTTGCAGTCCAAGGGACTCTCAAGAGTCTTCCTGACACCACACTTCAAAAGTGTGAATTCTTTGGTGCTCAGCTTTCTTTATAGTCCAACTCTCACATCTATACATGACCACTGGAAAAACCATAGCCTTGACTAGATGGACCTTTGCTGACAAAATAATGTCACTGCTTTTTAATATGCTGTCTAGGTTGATCATAACCTTCTTTCCAAGGAGTAGGCGTCTTTTAATTTCATGGCTCCAATCACCATCTGCAGTGATTTTGGAGCCCCCCAAAATAAAGCCTGACACTGTTTCCACTGTTTCCCCATCTATTTCCCATCAAGTGATGGTACTGGGTGCCATGATCTTAGTTTTCTGAATGTTGAGCTTTAAGCCAACTTTTTCACTCTCTTCTTTCACTTTCATCAAGAAGTTCTTTGGTTCTTCTTCACTTTCTGCCATAAGGGTGGTGTCATCTGCATATCTGAGGTTATTGATATTTTTCCTGGAAGTCTTGATTCCAGCTTGTGCTTCCTCCAGCCCAGCGTTTCTCATGATGTACTCTGCATAGAAGTTAAATAAGCAGAGTGACAAAATACATCCTTGACGTACTCCTTTTCCAATTTGGAACCAGTCTGTTGTTCCATGTCCAGTTCTAACTGTTGCTTCTTAACCTGCCTATAGGTTTCTTAAGAGGCGGGTCAGGTGGTCTGGTATTCCATCTCTTGAAGAATTTTCCACAGTTTTTTTGTGATCCACAGAGTTAAAAGGCTTTGGCAAAGATCAATAAAGCAGAAATAGATGTTTTTCTGGAACTCTCTTGCTTTTTCGATGATCAAGAGAAGATTGGCAATTTGATCTCTGGTTCCTCTGCCTTTTTGAAAACCAGCTTGAACATCAGGAAGTTCATGGTTCATGTATTGCTGATGCCTGGCTTGGAGAATTTTGAGCTTTACTAGCATGTGAGATGAGTGCAATTGTGTGGTAGTTTGAGCATTCTTTGGCATTGCCTTTCTTTGGGATTGGAATGAAAACTGACCTTTTCCAGTCCTGTGGCCACTGCTGAGTTTTCCAAATTTGTTGGCATATTGAGTGCAGCACCTTCACAGCATCATCTTTTAGGATTTGAAATAGCTCCACTGGAATTCCATCACCTCCACCAGCTTTGTTTGTAGTGATGCTTCCTAAGGCCCACTTGACTTCACATTCCAGGATGTCTGGCTCTAGGTGGGTGATCACACTATTGTGATTATCTAGGTCGTGAACATCTTTTTTGTACAGTTCTTCTGTGTATTCTTGTCACCTCTTCTTAATATCTTCTGCTTCTGTTAGGTCCATACCATTTCTGTCCTTTATTGGAAGCAGAACAATATAAAATTAAGAGGGATGACTGTGTTTGTATTTTTTCCCCCTTTTTTCTGTGTTTCCTGATGGATGCCATATCTTACTAATGGGTGGGAATTTTGAGAAAAATATTAGAAATATATAAAAGTGATTTAATCTATGTTTGCAGCTCATGGTTGTATATCCTTTGAAAACAATCTCTATTTAATGGCCATGAAAATATATTTTGCTTCTTTTTCTTGATGACCCATTGAGATAGCTCTGAGTATTATAAAATTACCAATATAATGAAAACAAGCTTTTAGTTCCTGATACTTGGAGTTTTTGGTTATGTTTCTACTATTTGATCTTAGATAAATTTGTGTTATATGAG
The DNA here is from genome assembly GCF_023091745.1 of Budorcas taxicolor. Taxonomy (NCBI): domain Eukaryota; kingdom Metazoa; phylum Chordata; class Mammalia; order Artiodactyla; family Bovidae; genus Budorcas; species Budorcas taxicolor. Next base: position 24,636,511 of record NC_068917.1, on the reverse strand, counting down.
TCCATTATACCTCACATATGTAGAAGAATGTGCTATATATACACAAACAAACATATTAAGAGTAAAAACAACTTTTAAAATACATATTGTCTTATGTCAATTAACAAAATGGTAAAACTTCCAAAACACATGGTTGATTTCATTTAAAGAAAGCTTGGGAAACACAATTAAGCAAAAGTGTTGAATCTGAGTAAGAATCCTTACATCCAGTTTGTGCTATTTTCATCCCAACCATATTATTCCAGCATCTAATGATTTACTATTTAGCTGATTTTGGAATTAGATCTTCTGTGATTTTCATTTAACCCCATTGAAGGTCATATTCAGGAATTTTATTTCTAAGTCACTTCTTCTATGTTGCTAAACACGTCGGTAGACAGGCATAAACTATGGAAAAGTTAGTAAGGAAAGAAAACCTCATCAAAAGGTCACTCTGTTGAATGAAAATCTTCCAGAAACCTTTGATCAAATATTTTCCAAACAAAATATACTGAACTGTGTTCTCCTTATTAGGATATCTAACAACCCCTAAGATACAGGTTAAAACTGATACAGAAAACGTTTTATCACACTGTATATGTTGAACTATTTTAGAGTAACAGACCACTTAACACTATCTTATTCAATTATCATTTACAGCTTTTTGAAGTAGGTGATATATTCCAGTTTTAAAGATAAGGAAGCTAAGGCTTAGAAAGTCTTAATAATTTAATTAATGCTATTCAACCAGTAAATCAGAAAAAAACATTTAAACCTAGGTCTGAACTCTTTTAACTACCAGTTTTCCTAAGTGTTCCATCTTGAGGAATTTATTTAACTGGATCAAATGGACGCTAGTAGATGCATTTTGAAATGTGTTCAATAGTAAATTCTCCTCAAACATCTCCAACAGGACAGTTCTACTGGCAGTGTAATATCATGTTCAGCTCTCCATCAATGGTTAATCTCTTATTTTTACATTTGATCATAAATGTTCATATGGATTTTATATTCTATATTAGATTGTGCATCAAAATAATAGATGGAGCTTTATAAAAATAATGTCTCTGTCTCACTTCTAGATAATGAATTTCATTAAGAGCCTTTTTCTTACACTAAAACATACCATATTTTTAATATAAAACAGATTTTTAATATAAAAATATCCTAAATTATTCAGTACTGAAATTATTTAACTTCCCAAATTTGAGCCATAATATTTTTAACTTTTTAAAAATTTATTTATAAATTTATTTATTTTAATTGGAGGCTAATTACTTTACAATATTGTATTGGTTTTGCCATACATCAATATGAATCTGCCACGGGTGTACATGTGTTCCCCATCCTGAACCCCTCTCCCTCATCCCAGTGCATCAGCCCCAAGAATCCTGTATCATGCATCGAACCTGGACTGGCAATTCATTTCATATATGATATTAAACATGTTTCAATGCCATTCTCTCAAATCACCCCACCCTCTCCCTCTCCCAGAGTCCAAAAGACTGTTCTATACATCTGTGTCTCTTTTGCTGTCTCGCATACAGGGTTATCATTACCATCTTTCTAAATTCCATATATATGCATTAGTATACTGTATTGGTGTTTTTCTTTTTGGCTTACTTCACTCTGTATAATAGACTCCAGTTTCACCCATCTTATTAGAACTGATTCAAATGTTTTCTTTTTAATGGCTGAGTAATACTCCATTGTGTATATGTACCTCAGCTTTCTTATCCATTCATCTGCTGATGGACATCTAGGTCACTTCCATGTTCTGGCTATTATAAACAGTGCTGTGATGAACATTGGGGTACAGGCGTCTCTTTCAATTCTGGTTTCCTTGGTGTGTATGCCCAGCAGTGGGATTGCTGGGTCATAAGGCAGTTCTATTTCCAGTTTTTTAAGGAATCTCCACCCTGTTCTCCATAGTGGCTGTACTAGTTTGCATTCCCACCAACAATGTAAGAGGGTTCTCTTTTCTCCACACCCTCTCCAGCATTTATTGCTTATAAACTTTTGGATCGCAGCCATTTTGACTGGCGTGAAATGGTACCTCATTGTGATTTTGATTTGCATTTCTCTGATAATGAGTTATGTTGAGCATCTTTTCATGTGTTTCTTAGCCATCTGTATGTCTTCTTTGGAGAAATGTCTAGCTTGTGCTTCAGAAATATACACACTGTTTGACTCAATGCTTAGATTATATCTTAATATATTTTAGCTGTGAAATATTCAGTGGTAGAGATTGTACTTACTTTCTGTAAACTCCTGTGTATGGCGCTACTGTGTAGCCTATTAGGTGAATCAGTATTAGGTGAATCAATATAAGGTGAGTCAGAGATAGATTAAGAGTGGTTGGTAGAGTGTCCTGAATCTAATAATTGGCTAAGACTATAGATTTTATCGTTTATCTCCAAGTTTAAGCATCTATCTTATGGTAATTGTCTTATGCTAGAGTTCACAGTCATAATAAAATATTTATTATTGTTTTTACCACAATATGAGGAGGGGGAAAGAATGAAAAGGAAAAGGAGATCACAGCTATTGACAATTTCATTGTTTAAGTCAACTGAAGTTGACCAAGAAAACTATTATCTGATAGAAAGAGACTTAGATGGGTTCATAAATTCAGAGAAATACAGTGGTCTATGTAAGATGCTTATGAAGGTGTGATTTCTTTCGGCAAGAACATGATTTATAAATGTCAGTTTTATTCATCAGTATTACCAGGAAAATAATTAATGTTTTTATTAATATTCACTCAAGTAGTACCTTGCACCTCAATGAAGTTAAAAAAGTAACTTCTTTTTCATGTAATCCCAGAATAATTTCAGGTTATAAAAATTAGTAGCTAGCAAATTATGCTCTTGTCATAAAATAATAATATATGAGAGACATGTATGAGAAAAAAGAGGATAAGGGTGCCAAGGTAAAAGTTTGACTGGAATACACTTTCATCATTTTAATTTGGAATTTAAAAATAAATGCCTGAAAATCTGACAGCTTTCCTCATCTCTAGTATTAGATGTTCCATTTTCCTGCCAGACTGTTTTTCTAAGCCGGCAGATGCTTGTGTCTGAGACATGAGGAACCTAGCAAGAAATACCAGCAGAGAGAAAATTGTAGGCTACCTAAGTCTCCTGGCTAAATAAGGCTTTTATTTTGTCTGTTTCTAAAGTTAGGAAAACTGAGCAGAAACTAGAGATATGATAGGTTAGATATATGAAAATATATCAGTGGTCTATAAATCACTTCTTTCTTCATAAAACAAGTATGTTATATAGAAATGAGCTATGGACAGTGGTCTTAAAGAAAGACCTTTTGCATCACCTCCAGTAAGAAAGGCAAGTCTTTGACCTTTTTCAGTGGAATTAATTCTGGCTGAAAGAAATGAGGGCCCATTTTTGCCTCAATACTTCTGTGCTAAGCAGAGGAACATCATCCCAATTTGTTGAAGTGTGCAAAATTAAATTGGTAAGAGTTACTTCTTGGGCTCTGCTTCCATTTAATCTGCCACCGAATCATTTAATTGTAGAAAGTTTATTTTTTACTTAATCAGATTTTAGTTCCTAGATTATTGGGCTTTAAACTTTTAAGAGTTCTTGTTTTCTCTCCTTATTAAAAACCTTGGCATGATACCAGCATACTACATAAAAGAGGGCCACAGCAGAGCTCTCTGTCAAGTTTTATTTGAAGCAAGTGTTAGGCAGAATTAAATGCTCCCGCAAGCTTAGAAAAGTTTAAACAATACGTAGAACAAGTTTATTGTAGCATACTTCCTAAATTCAAGTTGTATTATCATCCAGCCTTTATCTAGATGCCTTTAGCATTTTCTCTACCTTTATAGCATCATGAATTTTGTGGGAAAAATATGTTTCATTGACTACAGTTCAGTTACCATATGAACAGAGAAGATGGGTGTTTCCTCTTCCCATCTGCCATCATGGAACTACTTGGTGAATGCTCTAATACATAACATTTAGCTCTAATACACAAATTTCAGAAGGACTTTATAAATGTTTATTAACCGTTCCCTGTTTCCACTCCAGGTAGGGTATACTCAGTTACATCTCTTTTAATCCCACTTACTTTGACAAGCAGGTTTCTGACTATTATACTCAATGATGCTACCCATCCCATCATAATGCAAACCTTGTGGCTAGATGATAAAGGGTGCTGCCTGTGAAATGTAACTCAATACAGTACATTTTGATTTGTTAGACATGCTGCTTTGGTCTTTTGACAGTTGTTCTGGGAGTAAATAACATCTGCTATACAATTGGCTGGCAAAACTCATTTGTAGTAAAATTAAACAGCCATCATTTTGTTGGCATGTAAACATCAAGATAAATAGTCCATGAAGTTAGCAAGTTTGACATCATTTGACAGCTCACAGATAGACAGGCACAATATAGATTTCATATATATGCAGAATATCTTTACCCAGGCAACTAACAAAATCACATGCAGAACCAATGTCTATAATTTGAAAACTGGAAGCAAGAGTGTTTGGAAGCTTTAGCAATCCTACATTTGCCATGTTTTGAGCCATATTGTTTATCTAGCATAGTGGCAGGTCCAGGTGATCTTATTTACCTTTAAACTATATTAAGGGTAAAATGAATTAAGAACAATAACAAAGAAAGGGTCATCTTTGGGCCTTCCTTTATCCACTAATAGATTAGAAATAGAACTAAAACCAGTTATTGACACAGTTGTTTATTAACAAGAGATGTTTATCTTCTCCCCCAGGGAACTGGTGAAGTAGTTTAATTCATGTGAAGGTCATTAAAGAAGGAAAAATTTATGGAAGTTTATACGTATTTTTTTTTTAAATTTCACAGTGGCTACAATGTTTGCCTCTGAATAGCAGGTCATTTTTAAAAATAGGTATTGAACCTTTGAGATTTCCCCAGTGGCTCAGTGGTAAAGAATCTGCCTGTAATGAGGGAGACACAGGAGACACCAGTTCGATCCCTGAGTCAGGAAGATCCACTGGAGGAGGGCATAGCAATCCACTCCAGTATTCTTGCCCAGAGAATCCCGTGGACAGAAGAGCTGTCCCATGGACAGGTGGGCTACAGTCCATATGGTCGTAAAGAATTGCACAGGACTGAAGTGACTAAGCATGCATGCATTTAACATTTTATTTGTTTAATTATTTTTGGGTATGCTGGGTTTTCATTGCTGCACTGGCTTTTCTCCTGTAGCGGCAAGTAGGGGCTATTCTCTAGTTGTTGTAGGTAGGCTTCTCATTGCTGAGGTGGCTTCTCTTGTGGAAGAACACAAGCCCTGCATGGGCTCTAGGGTGCAGAGACTTCAGTAGTTGTGGCGTGTGGGCTCAGCAGTCGCAGCTCATGGGTTCTAGAGCACATGCTAGGCAATCGCAGCTCATGGGTTAGTTGCGGCACAAGGGCTTAGTCACTGCATGGCATCTTCCTGGACCAGGAATTGAGCCCATTCTCCCACAGTGGCAGGCAGATTCTTTACCACTGAGCCAAACAGGGAAGTCCAGCAGGTCATTTTAATGTAGGCTTATAATTTTCAGTCAATCCTGTCTTTTTAAAGAACCAATTACACAGTGACGTACTCCTAACTGTTGTTTCCCTTTAGCCTTTGGTAAGTTCATTGGGCCTTAGGACTATTGGTTATAGAAAGGCTTTAGAGAATAAAGCCATGAAAGCTTTAAAAATATGGTGGGGGAGAAAACAGTGAGATCAGTTGTGGGCGAATTTTTGTGTTTATATTATCCCTATACATGGTTACTGAGCTCCACTGAAATACAGAGGTATTAATATTTATACCACAAAGTATGTCATGAGAACACTTACTTTGTTAATAAAATAGTCTAGAATATAGTCAGTAGCTGATAAATATATTCTGAATAAAATAATAAATAAAATTATTTTTTGGAGATAGTTTATTACTGCATCAAATGTAAGATCTATAAACTTTCACAATTGTTAGCAATTAAATATGACTACTTTATTTCTATCATTATGCTTTGATCTCATTGCTGCTATTGATATTTATTCATTGTGCATCTATGAATGGTGTGTTGTAAAAATCCTCCACTAATCTATGCAAAGATCAATTATTTTAATTTCATTTGTGATCAGTTCAGTTCAGGCACGTCTGTCTCATTGCAACCCCATGGACTGCAGCACGCCAGGGTTCTCTGTCCATCATCAACTTCCAAAGCTTGCTCAGACTCATGTCCATCAAATCAGTGAGGTTATCCAACCATCTCATCCCCCGTCATCCCCTTCTCCCCCTGCCTTCAATATTTCCCAGCATCAGGGTCTTTTCCAATGAGTAAGTTCTTTGCATGAGGTGGCCAAAGTACTGGAGTTTCAGCTTCAACATCAGTCCTTCCAATGAATATTCAGGACTGATTTCCTTTAGGATTGACTGGTTGGATCTCCTTGCAGTGTAAGGGACTCTCAGGAGTCTTTTCAAACACCACAGTTCAAAAACATCATTCTTTGGCGCTCAGCTTTCTTTATAGTCCAACTCTCACATCCATACATGACTACTGGAAAAACCATAGCTTTCACTAGATGGACCTTTGTCGGCAAAGTAACGTCTCAGCTTTTTAATGTGCTGTCTAGGTTGGTCATTGCTTTTCTTCCAAGGAACAAGTGTCTTTTAATTTCATGGCTGCACTCACCATATATATGAATGTTATATACCCAAGTTCCATAATAATATTAGTCGGAATAGACAGCCCTATGCTTTAGTAATCAACAATATTAAAGCTAGAGTGACTTCATCAAATAAAGTGTTTTCTGTTGGTGGTAGATATATAATGTGAGCCATTTGGGGGTGGGGTGTTGCTCTATACAGATTTTTGGAAAGCAGGCTAAGAACAACACCACTATCTTGTAACTGCATCCTCTAGAGCTTGAGAACGCCATGTTCATCATTTGTAGGGGAGGAGTAAATGAGCTAGAAGGTCATGCATAAGCTCCTTGATGCTTTGGCTTGAAAATGACACAGGTGACTTCTCCTGCCAGTCCACTGGTCAAAAATTAGTAATATAGTCCTCCTTAAAAGAAGATGCTGTTAAAATGCTGCACTCAATATTCCAGCAAATATGGAAAACAGCAGTGGTCACAGGATTGGACAATGTTAGTTTTCATTCCAATCCCAAAGAAGGGCAATGCCAGTGAATGTTCAAACTACTGCACAACTACACTCATTTCACATGCTAGCAAAGTAAGGCTCAAAATCCTTCAAGCTAGGCTTCAACAGTATGTGAACTGAGAACTTCCAGATGTACAAGCTGAAATTAGAAAAGGCAGAAGAACCGCAGATCAAATTGCCAGAATCCATTGGGTCATAGAAAAAGCTAGAGAGTTCCAGAAAAACATCTGCTTCTGCTTCACTGACTAAAGCCTTTGACTGGATGGATTGCAACAAATTGTGGAAAATTCTTAAAGAGATGGGAATACCAGACCACCCTACCTGCCTCCTGCAAAACCTGCATGCAGGTCAAGAGGCAATAGTTAGAACTGGACATGGAACAATTGATTGGCTCAAAATTGGGAAAGGAGTATGTCAAGGCTGTAAATTGTCACCCTGCTTACTTAACTTCTACACAGATTACATCATGCAAAATGCCAGGCTGGATGAAGCATAAGGTGGAATCAAGATTGTGGGAAGAAATATCAATAACCTCAGATATGCAGATAACACCACCCTAATGGCAGAAAGCAGAGAGGATAAAGAGTCTCGATGAAAGTGAAAGAGGAGAATGAAAAAGGTGGCTTAAAACTCAACATTCAGAAAATGAAGATCATGGCATCTGGTCCCATTAGTTCATGGCAAATATATGGAGAAGCAATGGGAACAGTGACAGACTTTATTTTCTTCAGCTCCAAAATCACTGTGGATGGTGACTGCAACCATGAAATTAAGACACTTGCTCCTCGGAAGAAAAGCTATGAAAAATCTAGACAGAGTGTTGAAAAGCAGAGACATTACTTACCAGAAAGTTCCATCTAGTCAAAGCTATGGTTTTTCCAGTAGTCACTCACGGATGAGAGAGCTGGACAATATAAAAGGCTGAGTACCGAAGCATTGATGCCTTTGAACTGTGGTTCTGGAGAAGACTCTTGAGAGTCCTTTGGATGGTAGGGAGATCAAACCAGTCAATCCTAAAGGAAATCAACCCTGAATATTCATTGGAAGGACTGATGCTAAAGCTGAAGCTCCAATACTTTGGTCACCTGATGCAAAGAGCCAATGCATTGATAAAGAGCCTGATGCTGGGAAAGATTGAAGGCAGGAGGAGGAGGATCTGACAGAGGATGAGATGGTTGGATAGCATCATTGACTCAATGGACATGAGTTGAGCAAACTCCAGGAGACGATAAAGGACAGGGAACCCTGGTGAGCTGCAGTCCATGAGGTTGCAAAGAGTCATACATGACTGAGTGACTGAACAACAACAGTCCTCCCTAACTTTAGCTTTGGGGAAAGCTATGCTGGTATTCGATAGAACATGGTGAGCATTATTCCTTCTGATCTACTTAGCAAAGTTTTATGCTCTCTGGAATCAATTTGGAAAACACAGTTGATATTGCTTAACTAGAGTTAGAAATCTGAGATGAGGAATTTACATTCCAAGACACATGTCAAAAGATCTTACAGATGAAAATTCAGAATATGTTATCACAAAGTAAAATTTATTTGAAAAGGCAAGTTTGGTTAAATATCTGAAACTGATCAGTTTATCTATGAATGAAAAGAATAACATAATAATCATACGATCATAACAAAAAATTTATAAAACTCATCTAAGGAAATTTCACATTTCATAAGTCTTATCAAGATAAAATTATTAATAGAAGACAACTTTCTCAACCTGATAAATAACATCTATAAAATTATGCAGCTGACATCACATTCAATAATAAATGCTTTTTCCCAAGACTGGAGTAAAGATGAATGCGTCCTCTTTCACTAATTGTATTTATCATTGTACTAGAGGTCACAACCAGCAAACGAAAGCAATAAAAATTTTAAAAGAAATACATATTGGACAGAGGAAAGTAAAATAGTTTTTATTCACAGGCAATATGATTTCTCATGTGAAAAATACTGAGTATATTAAAAAATTGCTAAAACATGCTTAAATTTAGCAAGTCAAAAGACCCAAGGTCAAGATATGAAAGTCATTTGTGTTTATGTAAGCTAGCAGCAAATAATAAGAACTTGAAATTTTACAAAGTTACCATTAAAACCACAAAGTATTTAGTGATAAATTTAAGTACAAAACTTGTATATTTAAAACTACAAAAGAATGTTGAAGTGAAATTAAAGCTGTAACTAATGAATATATGTATCACATTATGAGGTAGAAAAATCAATTTTTGAAGATCTGTTTATCCCCAAGTTGATTTGTAGATTCAATGCAATTTGAATCAAAAGTCTAACATGGTTTTGAAAGTTGTATCTAAAATTTATATGGAGATATAAAGGATCTTGAATAGCAAAAACAGATGAAAAAAAAAAGCAGAATAAAGAAGGAAGATATTAACTGCTTAAATTCAACTCTAAGTATGACACGATAGTAATCAGACCAGTACAGTGATATTTATGAATAGAAAGATCAATGGATCAGAGCAAGAATTCTATACAAAGAAAATAAACCATGGTAATTCAACAGAGAAACAAGAGTTTCAGTAACCTGTGCTGCAATAAAAGGGTATGTGAATTTAAAAGCTAACTATAAAGTTTCTAAAAGAAACATAGGCAAATGCCTTTATGAACATGGGCTAGGTAAAGGTATATTAGAGAACATAAGAAGTTGGTAACCTGAGCTCCATTCAAAATTTTAAAATTCTATTAATATTAATCATGCTACTAGAGATCAGAATGATCTTTATTCATTTCCAAGGCAAACCATTCATATCACAGTAATCCAAGTCTATGTTCCGACCAGTAATGCTGAAGAAGCTGAAGTTGAACAGTTCTATGAAGACCACAGACCATTTAGAACTAACACTCCAAAAATATATCTTTTTCATTATAGAGGACTGAAATGCAAAAGTAGGAAGTCAAGAAACACCTGGAGTAACAGGCAAATTTGGCCTTGGAGTACAGAATGAAGCAGGGCAAAGGCTAATAGAGATTTGCCAAGAGAACTCACTGGTCATTGCAAACACTCTCTTCCAACAACACAAGAGAAGACTCTACACATGGACATCACCAGATGGTCAACACTGAAATCAGATTGATTATATTCTTTGCAGCCAAAGATGCAGAAGCTCTATACAGTTAGCAAACACAAGATCAGGAGCTGACTGTGGCTCAGATCATGAACTCCTTATTGCCAAATTCAGACTTAAATTGAAGAAAGTGGGGAAAACCACTAGACCATTCAGGTATGATCAAATGAAATCCCTTATGATTATACAGTGGAAGTGAGAAACAGATTTAAGGGACTAGATCTGAGAGACAGAGTGCCTGAAGACCTATGGACAGAGGTTCGTGACATTGTACAGGAGACAGAGATCAAGAAAATGAAATGCAAAAAAGCAAAATGGCTGTCTCAGGAGGTCTTACAAATAGCTGTGAAAAGAAGGGAAGTGAAAAGCAAAGGAGAAAAGGAAAGATATACCCATTTGAATGCAGAGTTCCAAAGAATAACAAGGAGAGATAAGGAAGCCTTCCTCAGTGATCACTGCAAAGAAATAGAGGAAAACAATAGAATGGGAAAGACTAGAGATATCTTCAAGAACATCAGAGATACCAAGGGAACATTTTATGCAAAGATGGGCTCGATAAAGGACAGAAATGGTATGGATCTAACAGAAGCAGAAGATATTAAGAAGAGGTGGCAAGAATACACAGAAGAACTGTACAAAAAAGATCTTCACAACCCAGATAGTCATGACTGTGTGATCACTCACCTAGAGCCAGACATCCTGGAATGTGAAGTCAAGTGGGCCTTAGGAAGCATTACTGTAAACAAAGCCAGTGGAGGTGATGGAATTCCAGTTGAGCTATTTCAAATCCTGAAAGATGATGCTGTGAAAGTGCTACAATCAATATGCCAGCAAATTTGGAAAAGTCAGCAGTGGCCACAGGACTGGAAAAGGTCAGTTTTCATTCCAATCCCAAAGAAAGACAATGCCAAAGGATGCTCAAACTACTGCACAATTGCACTCATCTCACACACTAGTAAAGTAATGCTTAAAATTCTCCAAGCCAGGCTTCAGCAATACGTGAACTGTGAACTTCCAGATGTTCAAGATCATTTTAGAAAAGGCAGAGGAACTTCCAGATGTTCAAGCTTGTTTTAGAAAAGGCAGAGGAACCAGAGATCAAATTTCCAACCTTCTCCAGATCATTGAAAAAGCAAGAGAGTTCCAGAAAAATATCTATTTCTGCTTTATTGACTATGCCAAAGCCTTTACTGTGTGGATCACAATAAACTGTGGAAAATTCTGAAAGAGATGGGCACACCAGACCACCTGACCTGCCTCTTGAGAAACATATATGCAGGTCAGGAAGCAACAGTTAGAACTGGACATGGAACAACAGACTGGTTCCAAATAGGAAAAGGAGTACATCAAGGCTGTATTTTGTCACCCTGCTTATTTAACTAATAGACAGAGTACATCATGAGAAACGCTGGGGTGGAGGAAGCACAAGCTGGAGTCAAGGAAGCTTGGAGAAATAACAATAACCTCATATTTGCAGATGACATCATGCTTATGGCAGAAAATGATGAAGAACTAAAGAGCCTCTTGATGAAAGTGAAAGAGGGGAGTGAAAAAGTTGGCTTAAAGCTCAACATTCAGAAAACTAAGATCATGGCATCTGATCCCGTCACTTCATGGGAAATAGATGGGGAAACAATGGATACAGTGTCAGGCTTTATTTTTTGAGGGGTCCAAAATCACTGCAGATGGTGATTGCAGCCATGAAATTAAAAGATGCTTACTCCTTGGAAGAAAAGTTATGACCAACCTAGATAGAATATTCAAAAGCAGAGACATTACTTTGCCAACAAAGGTCCGTCTAGTCAAGACAATGATTTTTCCAGTAGTCATGTATGGATGTGAGAGTTGGACTGTGAAGAAAGCTGAACACTAAAGAATTAATGCTTTTGAAGTGTGGTGTCAGGAAGACTCTTGAGAGTCCCTTGGACTGCAAGGAGATCCAACCAGTTCATTCTAAAGGAGATCAGTCCTGGGTATTCATTGGAAGGACTGATGCTAAAGCTGAAACTCCAATACTTTGGTCACCTGATGTGAAAAGTTGACTCATTGGAAAAGACTCTGATGCTGGGAGAGATTGGGGGCAGGATGAGAAGGGGACGACAGAGGATGAGATGGCTGGATGATATCACCGACTCAATGGACATGAGTCTGAGTGAACTCCACGAGTTGGTGATGGACAGGGAGGCCTGGCATGCTGCGATTCATGGGGTCTCAAAGAGTGAGACACGACTGAGCAACTGAACTGAACTGAACTGATGGTTAATCAGTGGAGGTGACAATTAGACTCAAGGCATTAGATCTGGTAGACAGAGTGCCTGAAGAACTATGGACAAAGGTTCATAACATTGTAGAGGAGTCAGTGACCATCCTGAAAAAAAAAAAAAGAAATGCAAGAAAGCAAACTGGTTGTCTGAAAAGGCTTTACAAATAGCTGGGGGGGAAAGTGCAGCAAAAAGCAAGTGAGAGAGGGAAAGTTATTCCCAAGTGAATTCAGAGTTCTAGAGAAGAACAAGGAGAGATAAGAAGCCCTTCTTCAATAAACAATGCACAGAAGTAGAGGAAAACAATAGAATGAGAAAGACTAGAGAGCTCTTCAAGAAAATTAGAGATATCAAGGGAATATTTCATGCAAGAATGCGCACAGTAAAGGACAGAAATGGCAAGGACCTAACAGAAGCATGAGATTAGGAAAAGTTGGGAAGAATATGCAGAATTATACAAAAAGGTCTTAATGACCCAGATTACCGTGATGGTGTGGTCACTCAGAGCCAAACATCCTTGAATGTGAAGTCAAGTGGGCCTTAGGAAGCATTACTATAAACAATGCTAGTGGAGGTGATGGAATTCCATCTGAGCTATTTCAAATCTTAAAAGATGATGCTATTAAAGTGCCACACTCAATGTGTCAGCAAATTTGGAAAACTCAGCAGTGGCCACACAATTGGAAGAGATCAGTTTTCATTCCAATCCCAAAGATAGGCAATGCTAACAAATGTTCACACTACTGGGCAATTATGTTCATTTCATATTCTAGTAAGGTTATGCTGAAAATCCTTCAAGTTAGACCTCAGCAGTACATGAACCAAGAACTTCCAGATGTACAAGCTGGGTTTACAAAAGGCAAAGGAATCAGAGATCAAACTGCCAACATTCATTGAATCATAGAGAAAGAGAATTCCAGAAAGAGAATCTGGAAAGAGAATTCCAGAAAATATTTGCTTCCATTTCATTGACTATGTTAAAGCCTTTTTTACCCTGTAAATCACAGAAAACTGTGGAAATTTCTTAGAGATGGGAATACCAGACCATCTTACCTTTCTCTTGAGAAACCTGTATGCAGGTCAAGAAGGAACAGTTAGAACCTTGCATGCACAGCTGGTTGGTTCAAAATTGGGAAAGGAGTATGACAAAGTGGTATATTGTCACCCTATTTATTTAACTTATATGCAGGATACATCATGTGAAATGCCAGACTGTAAGAATCACAGGCTGGAATCAATATTGCCAGGAGAAATGTCAAGAACCTCAGATATGCAGATAATACCACTCAAATGGCAGGAAGTGATGAGGAACTAAAGAACTTTTTATGAGACTCAACAAGGAGAGTGAAAAAGCTGGCTTAAAACTCAACATTCAAAATCTAAGATCTTGGCATCCAGTCCCATTACTTCATGGGAAGTAGAAGGGTAAAAAGTAGCAGCAATGACAGATTTTATTTCTTGGGCTTTAAAATCACTGTGGATGGTGACAGTAGCCATGAAATTAAGACACTTGCTTCTTGGAAGGAAAGTTATGACAATCCTAGTCAGTGTATTAAAAAGCAGAGACCTTACTTCACCAACCAAGTTTCATATGGTCAAAGCTATGATTTTTCCAGTACTCATGTACAGATGTGAGAGTTGGACTATAAAGAAGGCTGAGTGCCAAAGAATTGATGCTTTCAAAATGCGGTGCCAGAGAAGACTCATGAGAGTCCCTTAGACAGCAAGGAGATCAAACCATTCATTCCTGAAGGAAATCAACCCTAAATATTCATTGGAAGGACTGATGCTAAAGCTGAAGCTCTAGTAATTTGGCCATCTGATGTGAACAGCTGACTCAGTGGAAAAGACCTTGATGCTGGTTAATATTGAAGGCAAAAGGAGTAGATGGTGGCAGAGGATGAGATGGTTAAATAGCATCACCAACTTAATGGACATGAATTTGAGCAAACCCTGGGGGATAGTGAAGGACAAAGAAGCCTGGCATGCTGCAGTTCATGGGACTGCAAAAAGTCACACACAAGTTATTGACTAAACAACAATACTTTTGTAACCAGCATATAAAAAGGATTTTTCTAAATATATGATAAAGTGTCAAACAATCCCAAATAAATATATAAGAAACTTTGCAAAAGAAAGTATACAAATTGTAGTAAGTTCATGAAAATGAGTTCAATAGTCATCAAGGAAATGCAATTTACTCTCAACCATGAGACAGTTTCTTACACCAATTAGAATGGCTCAAGTTCAAAAGACTCACAAACATAAAAGCTGGTGATGACCAACTGGAACACATATATTGCTGATGGGAGTGTAAAATAGACAAACCACTTCCAACATTTCATTGGAATTTTCTCAAGATAAACATATACCTAGACTTTGAGTCACAATGTAGTGTTTACCAGGAAAAATACATATGTGCCCCCAAACATTCATATAAAATTATTTATAACAACTTTAAACAAAATAATCTGTGTATGAGGAAATATTTAATTTTTATCCCTCTATCCTTCTGGGTTCTTTGCCTGGTGCCCTGCAAATTAGACTAATAGATGAACAAAAGAGAACAAAGTTTATTAATGAGTGTGGCACAGATATGTGGGCACTATCTCAGTGATAATTAGCTCAAAAGTATGGTTTTAACTTGGTGCTTACATACATCTGATGCTAAGTAGCTTCAGATCGACCCCATGGACTGTAGCCTGCCATTTTCCTCTATCCTTGGAATTCTCCAGGCAAGAATACTTGAGTGGGTTGCCATTTCCTCCTCCAGGGGATCTTCCCAACCCAGGGATGGAATCAGCATCTTCTGCAGCTTCTGCTTTGCAGGCGGATCCTTTGCTCTGAGCCACCAGGAAGCGCATACCATCTTAACAAAGAGCAATACATTTGTAGTGAAATGACAAGACAAAGGAAGAGGGGTTTTGGACTTCCAATGGTGGCAAACTGTGAGATTAACTACTGAGGTAAGGTTTATTTGTGCAAGTCCATGTCAGCAGGCATTGACTTTGCATCCTCTTCATAAGCATAAAACTTCTTCAGGAGAGGGGATTTATGGCAGTCCTAATTTCTCAGAAGTTTCTGATTTTAGTGAAGTAAGGGAAACTCTGAGAAGGCTTCACTATATATTTGTTGATTCTCATTTGCTTCCAGCTCAAAATAATACTTATGCCAAAGTGATATATTTTAGGATGCATGCACGTGTGCTCAAGTCGCTTCAGTAGCGTCTGACTCTTTGCAACTCAATGGAGTGTAACCCATCAGGCTCCTCTCTCCAAGGAATTCTCCAGGAAAGAATACTGGAGTGGGTGACCATCCCCTCTACCAGGGGTTCATCCCCATCCAGGGATCAAACCCATGCCTGCTGCAGCTCCTGTGTTGCAAGTGGATTCTTTACAACTGAGCCACCAGGAAAGCCTCGTGTTTTATTATGGTTTATTCTAATTTCCTACACGCTCACACTGGAAACAATCAAATGTTCATACATAGGACAATACTTACTCAACAATAAAAAATGAACTGTGATATACACAACAACATGGATGAATTGCAAACATAGTATGTTGAGTGAAAGGAGCTAGACACGGTGTTGAGTTCTCCATTATTCCATTTATATGTAAAAGTGAGAAACAGGTAAACTAATTTACATTGATTGGAAACAATAGTAACTGCCTGTGTGGCATGGGGATCATCTGGAATGCAACATGCAGGAAATTTCATGGGTCCTATATTTTGATTGAGCGTTATAGGGGTAAATATATTCATTGAAACTCATTGAACACCTAGAATTTCTACCTTTCACTGTGTATAAATTTTACTTTAATAAGGAGAATAATACAGAAAATGTGTATGCATAATAAATACTTTTTGAGTTGATTTTTATTTTTAAGAGAAGTGTAAATCAGTGAACGGTTTCCTGGCAAACAGAAAACTGAACCAAACCAACCAACCAAATGAAATCCCCAAATCTTCCTGGGCATTTTGCAAGATTAATGCCAAAGACAAAATGCTATTAAAATGATAGCAAATATGTGGCAGTAAGAAATAAAGTAATATTATATCATACACCAAAATCTACTGCTGCCACTGTAAACATGAAACCATTTACTATGTATAGAATCCTTTGGGTATCTATTTCAGAAACAGTTGATTAAAATGGAATGATTAAGACTTTAGAACTGAAGGGGAAAAAAAGCTATGGTTTAAAAACGATAATTTCTCAAGTGAGAAATTCCCCTTTCTGAAGTAAATGTGATCAGGTTTTATTCTGCCCATGATAAAGGCAGTGAGGCTTTTATTTTGGGGAATGTCCAAAATATCTATGATTTTGCTTTTCCAGCCAAAGCGATTCTGTTTTTCTGGCATGTATTAATCAATATGCAAAACATTTTGAAAATTTAAATGTTATTCCACATCACATTCATTAATTCTAGTTTAAAAGATTTGGAGTGCCAGTATTCCTAGCATAATAATATTTTAATGAGTAAACATAAAGTATTTCTTTTCTCATATGAACATATTAGTAGAAAATATATATTATTTGGAGAAATGGAAAGATATTAACAATAGAAAAAGCAGAAACAAAAATAAGGCAAGCAAAATAAAACCAAATGAACACAGTGAATTTCTGACCAGTTTATAAGAAATGTAATATTTATATCTGGGTATACACTGGCTCGATGGACGTGTGTCTGAGCGAACTCCGAGAGATGGTGATGAACAGGGAGGCCTGGTGTGCTGCGATTCATGGGGTCGCAAAGAGTCGGACACGACTGAGCGACAGAACTGAACTGATACACTGGCTAGACTATTGTTGAAGAAGTGATTGTCCATCATCAAGATGAAAAAAAAAAAACATGAAATAACAGTCTGAATTGTCTGTCATGTGGCTCAAAGTCATTCATGTATCATCCTTTGAACAAATTAGAGTTACGACCATATTGCAACAGCAGATCTATGAAGTTTTGAATCAGACAACCTTATGTTAAGTTCATAGCTATATCATTTAGTATCTTTGTGATCTTGAGATTATATATATATATATATATATATATTTCTGAGTATTCATTTTCTCATGTACATAACATTCGAGAATAATAAAAAAAAACTTTTCTCAGGGTTTAATGTAAGAATAAAAAGAAATCATAAATGTGAAATTACCAAACATAGTGGTGTCATTTATGTCCTAAAAAATCAGACCAGTTTCCTCACATCATAGAGTTTACAGGGAGGTGAGATGAAGATAGATAATGAATAAAATAGATCATAAATTTTTTAATTAACTAGCTATTATCTTGAAAACTAAGTGCAAGGCCCTGGGATAATTATCCAACTTGCAAGTTTCGAAATTGAGAGAAAATAAAACAGGTAGTATAAGAATCTTAACTAGAGAGAGTTAGGAAGGGCAGTCTGGGGACAGCTCATTGGAATACATGGTTGTTAAATACTCAGAAACTAAAATGGAAGAGAAAATAGTGGCATTGGCCAAAACTAGAAGGGAAGAGGTTAAAGCAAGAAAAATTTCTTTCACAATTTTGCCTGTGTCCTGAGTTTCAAAACAAATGGTTTTCCTTCATATTACCATATAATGAGTATAAGAAGCATGGCTACTAACTCAGTGATATATACTGTTCTGAATTCAAATAGTTTATAATTTTGAAAATAGATAATATGTTTGTAAACATGCAAAAATTGAGTGTTACTTAGTTCTACTTTTTGATTGTTTGATAATTCAAGGGATCCTCATTAAGACTGAAATATCCAGGATGACATGTGATTTTTTAAAAAAGGCAAATTCTACTTAGATGGGGAGGATTTCAGTTTATTTCTTTACTTCTTTCAGCCATTTTTTGACTGATAATTTTTTTAAAAAATAGTAAGTTTATTGGTAATTAAGTTATTTGTATTCCCCACAAAGTTTGATGTACAGAACCCAGTGCTCTAATTAGTTAAACGCTGCTGCTGCTAAGTCACTTCAGTCGTGTCCAACTCTGTGCGACCCCATAGACGGCAGCCCACCAGGCTCCCCCATCCCCGGGATTCTCCAGGCAAGAACACTGGAGTGGGTTGCCATTTCCTTCTCCAATGCATGAAAATGAAAAGTGAAAGGGAAGTCACTGAGTCGTGTCCGACCCTCAGCGACCCCACAGACTGCAGCCTTCCAGGCTCCTCTGTCCATGAGATTTTCCAGGCAAGAGTACTCTAGCCCCACTCCAAATCCTGCAGTATTGTAATTCACACTGTTCATTTGTCAAGGTCTAATGGTTGCTAACAGAATCAGAAAAATAAACAAAAATTGACTTTATTCGGATGGTAGAATAGTATTAATACAAGTAATTGTAGTCACCAGTAATCCAACTGCCACTCCTACTGTTATTACATGATATGCTGTATTGATTGTGTATGCCAGCATTGATCTAAGATTTTCACACTTATATCTACTCCATTTTCACCACATTGCTGTAAGATATGCATCATTATCTCCCTTTCACCCTCTCTGAAAGAGAGGCTCAGAAAGCATAAACAAAATACCTAGTGTCATACAGGTAAGATTCAAATTCATGCTTTTCTTACTCCAAGTTGAATATTTTAAAATATCTTTTGATTTCATAATTTAAAATTTCTCTCTTTTCAAATATTTGATAAGATAGATGTGTTACAGATGAAAATACATTAATCTATATATTAATAGTAGCTCTTTGTTCTTCTTACAGCATTTCGCTACAGCCCTTGTAGAAATTTAACTCACACAATATCCCTTACATCTTTTTATTTCGCCATTAGGGCTTGCTAATTCAGTACCCCACATGCTCAGAGTGCTATTATGTGTTAGAAATTAGATGAATATGTTCTGCTTTTGTCCAGGGATTTTGTATTATAACTCTTCTTCATTTATTCTATATATGGTCATTTGTAGCCTGTTTTCCAGAAGGAAAGGAGATTGGTATTATTGAAAGGTGACTAAACAATACTACAGAAGACTATTTTCCCCAAATCTTTCAATTAAAAGTTTTCTCTAGTTTCTTAATATAAGAATGCCATTCTATAATATTTTTTGTGTTTATTCTTAACATGAATACTTGATAATTTGATATGTCATTTCACTTTTTAACATGTTAACCATTTTCCAAAAATCTATATTTTGCCTGTTGTCTTGAATAAAAGGATTCATGAAAGGATTAAAAAAATATGAATCCCTCTTCAAAAATACATACAATATGAATTCTGCAATGTAAGGGGGAAAAATGGATATGATTCCTCAGCAGCAGCAATTAAGAATTGGGTAAGAAATAGAACCTAGGTTTGGGAGCAGAACCAAGGAACACTATGGCTTCACTCACAGGGCTCTCCCCATTTCTTATAGCTGAAGTGATGAGTAAAAAAACATAGTTTTTCAGGAATATTCCAAAACTGCAGAGAAGCAATCAAAACTTCTTTTGCATTTTTCTCTCTCCTTGTTTTACTGGAGAGTGATGGAAATAGTTGTTAGGGAGAAATAAGTAAAACTTGGTAAGTCGATAGTGAGAAAAAGTATCCACTGCCCCTACTGTCCAGGGAGTAAACTGAACTATTAGCTATCCACCCTGTCATATCTCCTAATGGGTTAAGAGGCCTTTCCCTCACCAAGCAGGTGAGCAATGATATTCAGCATTTAATAATACTGAAGCTCCAATACTTTGACCACCTGATGTGAAGAGTCTACTCATTGCAAAAGACACAGATACTATGAAAGACTGAGGGCAGAAGGAGAAGTGGGTGACAGAGGATGAGGTGTTTGGATGGCATCACCTACTCAAAGTACATGAGTTTGAACAAACTCCAGGAGATAGTGAAGGACTGGGAAGCCTGGCGTGCTGCAGTCCATGGGTTTGCAAAGAGCCAGACACAACTTAGCGATTGAATAACAGCAACAACAGAACTCACAGTGTACCACAAAAAGGCTTAATTCTCAGGTAAGCCCACCCATATACCCTCTGAATAGGGAAAATAAATAGAAAGAAGCCATATTTATCTTCAAACTGAAGTAAAACACACACACACACACACATATACACACACACACACCAGGCATCAAATGCAGTACAAAATTAGTTGAGACCATACCCATACCATACCAGAGAAAATATAGCTGCTCAAGCATGATAAAGATGAAGGGTAATGGCATAGTCAATACAGAAATATTCTTTTAATAATAATAGTAACATTGATATAGTGAAGTAAAAATTTAAATTTAAGAAGAAAGAAACAACATACTATTATAAGGAGAAAAAGTTGGTCTAGAAGATAATATGACTTAAGAAAAAGGAAAATTCACCACAAGTGCTTTAAGAGAGCATGATTCAAGAAAACTTATTCTCAAAGAGGAAATAAGTTGAGCTAATGTAACTATATTAATTACATTACAAAGAAATGATTCCCTAAAGAAACACATTTGAACAAAACCTTATCATTAAAGGACTTAAAAATAAATTAGAAACATCAAAGAACTAGAAATTGAATTACTCTTATAGGAAGAAATTTTAAGATAACCCCACTGAATACATATTTAAAACACAAGATGAGGGAAGCTAATAAAATATATTTCCAATGTTGCATAGGTTATTACACTAGATTAGAGATTTTTTAAAATGAAAGGAAAAATATACTGGGCTCAAAGATTAAGTAAAATAATAAATAATACTCTGAAATGATTAAATACTAGATTTTCAGATCAAAAAAGAACATCGTGATTCAGGAAACTTTGACATTATAGTTTGCAAACCATTTCCTCTTTACATCATTAAAACTTTAAGAAGTATATTTTTTAAATTAATTCTTCAGGTATGCAGTAAGTAAAGGAAATTGGGTTGGGAGTTATTAGAAGTCTAATCTTTTACTTTCTACTTCTTATAGCAATATTTTAAACAATAAGTTAACATCTACATATTTTTAAAAGGAAAACAGGTATAACCCAACTCTTTACAGCCAGTGAAGATGTCACCTCTCTATCTACTTCTCTATCTATATATACTTACATGCAGTATATATCTGTATATACATACATGCAGTCCTGGAAAATGGTCACATCAGTAATTTTTTTCAGTTTCCTGGGTATATGTTTTAGGGCAATGTGTTTATTTACTTTCTACTTGATCTTATCTATCTCATTTAAAAATAACTCAGTCTACCTCAATTCTTATAAAACACTCATAAAAACAAAGTAAATAACTTTTAAATAAAAATATTTTATATTTGATGGTAAGCAATTTCCCTAATAGCCCAGCTGTAAAGTATCTGACTGCAATGCAGGAGACCCCAGGTCAATTTCTGGGTCAGAATCACTCCAATATACTTGGGCTTCCCTGGTGGTTCAGTTGGTAAAGAATCTGCCTGCACTGCGGGAGACCTGGGTTTGATCCCTGGGTTGGGAAAATCTCCTGGAGAAGGGAATGGCAACCTACTCCAGTATTCTTGCCTGAAGTATCCCCATGGACAGAGGAGCCTGGTGGGCTACAGTCCATGGGGTCACAAAGAGTTGGACATGACTGAGCAACTAAGCACAGCACGGAACAGCGTGGCACCAAAATTCTATTTTTTGGCATTTATTCTTTGTCTTATATTTCTAATGATATCTGGTACATGGATGTACCTGATAGATAATTGCTGAGTGAATAATTGCATAAATGAATGAGTGAATAAAATATTACAACCTTTTCAACAATATATACTTTCCCTTTTATCTTTGTTTTTTAGGCTTGAACAAAAGACCTGTTTTTAAGATATAAAAACTTTATCAAGAAACCTTTAAGAAATTATTAGTCACAATATTTTCATATATTTTGAGGATACTGTTTCAAATATAGAGATGAAGACACTATAATTTCTACCCATCCAAAGACTGGACATTTTGGGCATATTTTAACATAACTGGCCTTCTGATGGCAAGTTAATGAACCAGGTGTTTATTTCATATGCTTATTATACAGTATGATGATAAAACTTTATTTTCTTTAATAGTTATTCCTAGTTTCCATGTTTCTTGGGCTCTCATATATTCTGATTTGCACAATTTATGGTCTTGTGAAAATTATCTGTACATGAAAGTTCCCCTCTAATAAGTGTAAAATCATCATGTATCTTTTCCAGCACTTTCACTGAAGAAGCAAGTCCTGGTTTGAGTACAATAGAGACAACTTTTGTGACCCCATGGACTGTAGCCTACCAGGCTCCTCCGTCCATGGGATTCTCCAGGCAAGAGTACTGGAGTGGGTTGCCATTTCCCTCTCCAGGGGATCTTCCTGACCTAGGGATCAAACCCAGGTCTACCGCATTGCAGGCAGACGCTTTACCCTCTGAGCCACCAGGGAAGCCGAAATACAGGCAATAGTAAGCCTCAAAGGTTGAAGACAAAAGATTCTGCAGAAATTAAAGGAAAAGCTGCTAAAGGCCATGACAGCTTTTTTTGTTATTTTCTGGGCTGTAATTTATGAAATCAGTTTTCATTTTGAAAGTTCCCTAATTTTCTATCACTTCAGTTTAAGATACAGCATGCATGAGTATTGTAGACAGACAGACCCTCAGAATGAGTCAATCAGGTGGCATTTGTAATGAAACTTCAGGCTGTCACTTCGATTTCTTAGTACCCTTTGTCATAATCTTCTATCTTTAGCTACAGAAAACTGTTTGTGACAGTTCTCTAAACTCCCAGTTCACCAAACTGGATGCAACAAAATGTTTTTGGAATAAGGTACTCTCTTTGATTCCTAATTATGAATGACTGACTATAGCAAATATCCATTTCTGTATGGTCCACTTCCTACATAGCTTTCTGGAAAGATACTGCCTTATGCAGGCTCAGGTGTCCTTAGGAAGTGATAGAGGCCATTTTAGTTTTGTTTTCTGGTATTAAAACAAATGCTTTCCAACTTTTTTATATTGTTAAACATGGGAATTATCAGAAGGGAAGGTGAGGAAAATTGTTCCCATTGAAAATAACTAAAAAATCCTGATAAGAAATCTTAAAACATCAGTCAGCTGTGGAAGCAATGAGGACTAGAAGAGTAAAATTTATGAAGAAGTAAAATATTTTAAGGTGAGAACCAAGGATTCCTATCTCTCTGAAATCATTCTAATCCTTAGTGTTGGCTTAAAATTGGAGTCGGTCAGACAAAGGGGCCTGTACATATAACTGAATTCCTCAAAGTCTCACAGGATTTAGGAACAAAAGACCCACTTATGAATGGGTCCATGGGAAAAAGAGAGAAGAGCTGAAGGTTCTCCAGGGAGGGGCAGAATGTCTGAAGTTTTCTGCCACTTTTCCAAGGGGGTAGTTGCTTATCTGGACACTAATAGAGGCTGAGTCAGATTCTGGTAGAGGGTTGTTAACTGATGACAGGATAACAAAAATAGAATTTGGTTATTATTCCTGACTTTCAAATTCATAAGAATTTAAAATAATAAAATATTTTTATTATACTTTCTATACTTTTGCACACCTAGTGTCTTAGAGATCCATTTATATTATAACCTCTTTTAATAGATTCTTCTTAATATTATTGTGCAATATCACTTTGTATGAAAATATAATTTCTTTATCTATTCTCCTATTGTTGAATTGCTTCTAGGTTTTGGCTACTGTGAATAAAACTGCTCTCAGCATTATTATACATGTCCCTTTGTGGACATATGCACAGATTTGTCTGAATATGTATCATGGAGAGAGAAATTGCTCTATTGCACAGTAGGCTATATTTTATTTTAGTAGATAATGTCCAAGTGTTTTCAAAAATGAGTGTAAAAATGTTTCCCCTCTCTAGCAATGGATGAGACTTAAATTTTCTCCACATCTTTATCATCATTTAATATTGTCATTTTTTTAAATTTAAGCATTCTGATGAGAATGTAATTAAAATCTCAGTTTATATTTAATTTGTGTTTCTGTGATGAATAATGATAGTAATCATGTTGAGTTCCTTTTTATATCCTTTTTGAGCATTTGAATATTGTGCATTATTAAATATCTTTTCATTATTTTAAAGTTTATTTGTCTTTTCCTTATTGATGTGTGCTGCTGCTGCTGCTGCTAAGTTGCTTCAGTTGTGTCCAACTCTGTGTGACCCCACAGATGGCAGCCCAGCAGATTCCCCCGTCCCTGGGATTCATTATATTCTTCATATAAACCCTTTTCAGATATTTGTATTTTAATGTTTTTCCCAGTCTGTGGCTTGCCTATTCGCTGTTTGATCATGATTTTGAGGAAAGATAGGACTTCCCTGGTGGCTCAGATGGTAAAGCATCTGTCTACAATGGGGGAGACCCGGGTTTGATCCCTGGGTAGGGAAGATGCACTGGCAAAGGAAATGGCTTCCCACTCCAGTACTATTGCCTGGAAAATCCCATGGATGGAGGAGCCTGGTAGGCTACAGTCCATGGGTTGCAAAGAGGATGACATGACTGAGGGACTTTACTTTTCTTTAGAGGAAAGAAGTTGTTAATTTTGATGAAATTTATTTTATTCTTTTATATTTGTGTTCTTTCCTGTACAAAAAGTTTTGCCTGCACTCAGGTCATGTAGATATTGTCTCATGTTTTCTTCTAGAAATTTGATTGTTTTAGTTTTATATTTAGGTCAAAGATCAAACTCAAATTAATTTTTGAGTAAGGTATGAGATGTCTCAAGGTTCATAATTTTTTCATGTGGTTAACCAGTCATTCTGGCATAACTTATAAAGAAGGCCATCCTCTCCTCTACTAATAAGGTGACTAAATCAAGTTACTCTGTGGGTGTGGATATATTTCTAGGTGTTCTTTTCTCAACTGATATATTTGCCTAACATTGTGCAACTCCTTCCTTAATTAATGAACCTTACAATTTCCTGAAATTAGGAGTGTAAGGCCTCTCATAACTGCATTTTTAGAGATTGACTTAACTTTTCTAGGACTTTTACATTTTTGTATAAATTATGTGATAAGTTCAGCCTATCACACCAAAGACTTGCTGAGAAGTTGACTGCAACTGCATTGAATTTATATTTCAACTTTGGGCTATTTGACATTTTAACAATATCGAGTCTTTATTGAACTCTCTAGTAATTTAAGAATTCTTAGTTTATCTAAATGTTCCATTACTTTCAGTATATGAGTTTTTCACATCTTTTACTAGAATAATTTTTTAAGTATGTGCATTTTTTTGTAGTATTTTAAATGATTTTTAAAGTTTTCATTTACAAATGCTTCTGGCCAGTATATATAAACACAAATAAATTTTTAATATTAACTTCATGTGTGTGCTCAGTCATTTCTGACTCTTTGCCATCCCTTAGACTGTAGCCCACTAAGCTCCTCTGTCTGTGGGATTTCCCAGACAAGAATACTGGAGTGAGTTGCCTTTTCCTTTAGGGGATCTTCCTGACCGAGGGATTAAACCCATGTCTCCTGCGGCTCCTGCATTGGCAGGTAGATCTTTACCACTGAGCCATCTGGGAAGCCCAATATTGACTTCAGGTTCAACCAACTTTGTTAATCTATTTGTGAATTACATTGATTTGTAGATTCTTTAGATTTTCTGCATACTGAAATATCATCTTGGAATTAAAATACTTGTACTTTCTTTCTCTGTACTATTTATGTATTGCCTCAATAATGCTGTATAGAGAGCTGCATTGAAACTCATTTGCTAAAAATTATTTAGTCTATCAGTTTGCAAATCAGAGACTTACACATTTTTTCCTCCTTTATCTTTGCTGAATTGCTCACATGACTGACATTGGCTGGCTATTTACTGAGGTCGGTAGGCTATCAGCTGGTGTGCTACAGTTCAGATCCATACATTTCTTACATCCATCCAACAGAATAACTTACGCAAGTTGTCATGTGAGAACAGAGATACAAAGGAAAACAAGTCCAATTGTGTAAGCAATGGTCAAACACCTTTCTTGTGACTTGTTTGCTAATAGTCCACGGGACAAAGCATACTGCATGGCTGATTGCAGTGTTTAGGGCTGGGTGTAATCTGCTCAGAGTGGCTGAGAACTTAAAATTATTACATAATTTACAAGCAAAAGGCACAGACATAGGGAAGAGTGGAGAATTGGGGCCATTAATGTAACAAGGCTGTGGTTTTTCCAGTGGTCATGTATGGATGTGAGAGTTGGACTGTGAAGAAAGCTGAGTGCCGAAGAATTGATGCTTTTGAACTGTGGCATTAGAGAAGACTCTTAAAAGTCCCTTGGGCTGCAAGGAGATCCAAGCAGTCCATCCTAAAGGAGATCAGTCCTGGGTGCTCATTGAAAGGACTGATGCTAAAGCTGAAACTCCAATACTTTGGCCACCTCATGCAAAGAGTTGACTCACTGGAAACAACTCTGATGCTGGGAAGGATTGGGGGCAGGAGGAGAAGGGGACGACAGAGGATGAGATGGCTGGATGCATCACCGACTCGATGGACATGAGTTTGGATGAACTCTGGGAGTTGGTGATGGACAGGGAGCCCTGGAGTGCTGTGATTCATGGGGTCACAAAGAGTCGGACACGACTGAGTGACTGAACTGACTGACTAACCACATATTCGAAATCTGATAGCTTATATTATTTTTTCTTAGACAGGTTATATCATCAGTACAATGTTGATAGAATGATTGAGAGTGGACATCATGTCTAATTTCTGTATTCTTTGGGAAAGTATTGAGGATTGCATGATTGCATATAATGTTGGCTGATGGTTTTTGTAAATGATGTAAATCAAGTGAAGTTTTTCTCAAGTTTCGGAATGTATTAATCATGAAAAGATATTGAATTTTATTGACATAATATGTCCCTTATTTTTTAATGTAGTGAATTATATTTATTAATATTTGAATGTTAATTCTTTTACTTTTGGAATAAATACCCCTTTGTCATGATAATTTGTCCTTTCCACATGGCATAGTTGCAGGAATTTTTTTTATTTTTTTGACTATTTTCAGAAGAGATTTGTGGTTGTGGTTGTTATTTAGTGGCTAAGTCATGTCTAACTCTTCTGCGACTCCATGAACTGTAGCCCATCAGGCTCCTGTATCCATGGGATTCCCCAGGTAAGAATACTGGAGTGGGTAGTCATTACCTTCTCCAGGGGATCTTCCCAACCCAGGGATTGAACTCAGGTCTCCTGCATTTAAGACAGATTCCTTAACATCTGAGCCACCAGAAAAGTTCCAACAATAGTGGAGTGGGCTGCCATTTCCTTTTCAAGGGGATCTTCTTGACCCAGGGATCAAACCTGTGTCTCCTGCATTGACAGGGAGATTCTTTACCACTGAGACACCAGGGAAGCTCTTTCAGGAGAGCTACTCACCTATATGGAGACCATATATATATATATGGAAGCCATATAGGAACATATGAAAACCATACGAAAACCATACCCCCAAAAAAGAAATGCAAAAAAGCAAAATGGCTGTCTGAGGAGGACTTACAAATAGCTGTGAAAAGATGAGAAGCCAAAAGCAAAGGAGAAAAGCAAAAATAAAACCATTTGAATGCAGAGTTATAAAGAATAGCAAGGAGAGATAAGAAAGCATTCCTCAGTGATCAGTCCAAGGAAATAGAGGAAAACAATAGAATGGGAAAGACTAGAGATGTCTTCAAAAAACAATTAGGGATACCAAGGGAATATTTCATGCAAGTTCAGTTCAGTTGCTCAGTCGTGTCCAACTCTGCGATCCCATGAACAGCAGCACACCAGGCCTCCCTGTCCATCACCAACTCCCGGGGTTCACTCAGACTCACGACCATCGAGTCAGTGATGCCATCCAGCCATCTCATCCTCTGTCGTCCCCTTCTCCTCCTGCCCCCAATCCCTCCCAACATCAGAGTCTTTTCCAATGAGTCACCTCTTCACATGAGGTGGCCAAAGTATTGGAGTTTCAGCTTTAGCATCATCCCTTCCAAAGGAATCCCAGGGATGATCTCCTTCAGAATGGACTGGTTGGATCTCCTTGCAGTCCAAGGGACTCTCAAGAGTCTTTTCCAACACCACAGTTCGAAAGCATCAATTCTTTGGCCCTCAGCCTTCTTCACAGTCCAACTCTCACATCCATACATGACCACAGGAGAAACCATAGCCTTGATAAGACGGACCTTGTTGGCAAAGTAATGTCTCTGCTTTTTAATATGCTATTTAGGTTGGTCATAACTTTTCTTCCAAGGAGTAAGCGTCTTTTAATTTCATGGCTGCAGTCACCATCTGCAGTGATTTGGGAGCCCCAAAAAATAAAGTCTGACACTGTTTCCACTGTTTCTCCATCTATTTCCCATGAAGTGATGGGACTGGCTGCCATGATCTTCGTTTTCTGAATGTTGAGCTTTAGGCCAGCTTTTTCACTCTCCTCTTTCACTTTCATCAAGAGGTTTTTTAGTTCCTCTTCACTTTCTGCCATAAGGGTGGTGTCATCTGCATATCTGAGGTTGTTGATATTTCTCCCAGCAATCTTGATTCCAGCTTGTGTTTCTTCCAGTCCAGCGTTTCTCATGATGTACTCTGCATATAAGTTAAATAAGCAGGGTGACGATATACAGCCTTGACGTACTCCTTTTCCTATTTGGAACCAGTCTGTTGTTTCATGTCTAGTTCTAACTGTTGCTTCCTGACCTGCATATATGTTTCCCAAGAGGCAGGTCAGGTGGTCTGGTATTCCCATTTCTTTCAGAATTTTCCACAGTTGATTGTGATCCACACAGTCAAAGGCTTTGGCATAGTCAATAAAGCAGAAATAGATGGGCTCAATAAAGGACAGAAATGGTATGGACCTAACAGAAGCAGAAGATATTAAGAAGAGGTGGCAAGAATACACAGAAGAACTGTACAAAAGAGATCTTCATGACCCAGATAATCACAATGGTGTGATCACTCACCTAGAGCCACACATCCTGGAATGTGAAGTCAAGTGGGCCTTAGAAAGTATCACTATGAACAAAGCTAATGGAAGTGATGGAATTCCAGTTGAGCTATTTCAAATCCTAAAAGATGATACTGTGGAAGTGCTGCACTCAATATGCTAGCGCATTTGGAAAACTCAGCAGTGGCCACAGGACTGGAAAAGGTCAGTTTTCATTCCAATCACAAAGAAAGACAATGCCAAAGAATGCTCAAACTACTGAACAGTTACACTCATCTCACATGCTAGTAAAGTAATTCTCAAAATTCTCCAAGCCAGGCATCAGCAATACGTAAACCCTGAACTTCCAGATGTTCTAGCTAGTTTTAGAAAAGGCAGAGGAACCAGAGATCAAATTGAAAATATCTACTGGATCATCAAAAAGGCAAGAGAGTTCCAGAAAAAAAAAAACATCTATTTCTGCTTTATTGACTATGCCAAAGCCTTTGACTGTCTAGATCATAATAAATTGTAGAAAATTCTGAAAAAGAAGGGAATACCAGACCTCCTGACCTGCCTCTTGAGAAACCTGTATGCA
Organism: Budorcas taxicolor; assembly: GCF_023091745.1. Classification (NCBI taxonomy): domain Eukaryota; kingdom Metazoa; phylum Chordata; class Mammalia; order Artiodactyla; family Bovidae; genus Budorcas; species Budorcas taxicolor. Next base: position 24,606,603 of record NC_068917.1, on the reverse strand, counting down.
AATCAGGAAGCAACATTTAGAACTGCACATGGTTCCAAATAGGAAGAGGAGTACATCAAGGCTATGTATTGTCACTGTGCTTATTTAACTTATATGCAGAGTACATCATGAAAAATGCTGGGCTAGATGAACAAGCTGGAATCAAAACTGCTGGGAGAAATATCAGATATGCAGATGACACCACCCTTATGGCAGAAAATGAAAAAGAACCAAAGAGCTTCTTGATCAAAGTGAAAGAGGTGAGTGAAAAAGTTGGCTTAAAGCTCAACGTTCAGAAAACTAGGATCATGGCATCTGGTCCCATCTCTTCATGGGAAATAGATGGGGAAACAGTGGAAATAGTGGCTGACTTTATTTTTGGGGGCTCCAAAATCACTGCAGATGGTGACTGCAGCCATGCGATTAAAAGACACTTACTCCTTGGGAGATAAGTTATGACCAACCTAGACAGCATATTAAATAGCAACGTTGCTTTGCCAACAAAGGTTCATCTAGTCAAAACTATGGTTTTTCCAATAGTCATGTATGGATGTGAGTGTTGGACTATAAAGAAAGCTGAGTGCTGAAGAATTGATGCTTTTGAACTGTGGTGTATGAGAAGACTCTTGACAGTCCCTTGGACTACAAGGAGATCCAAGCAGTCCATCCTAAAGGAAACCAGTCCTGAATATTCATTCGAAGGACTATGTTGAAGCTGAAACTCCAATACTTTGGCCACCTGATGCAAAAAGCTGACTCATTTGAAAAGACCCTGATGCTGGGAAAGATTGAAGGCAGGAGGAGAAGGGGAGATAGAGGATGAGATCGTTGCATGGCATCAACTGACTCAATGGACATGAGTTTGAGTAAACTCCGGGAGTTGGTGATGGACAGGGAGGCCTGGCGTACTATAGTCCATGGTGTCACAAAGAGTTCGACGTGACTGAGCGACTGAACTGCACTGAACTGACCTATTACTTTCCTTTTATGTAGGTTCCTTGTAAACATTTTGTATCTGTGTTAATCTGTTCCAGAAATGAACTGCAAAATGTTCCCTCTTTTCCTAGTCTATGGATGAGTTTGTGTAATGTTATTATTACTTCTTACTTTATTATTTAGGGAAATGAATGGGGAGTTCATCTAGTTCTGAAATATTTTGTTAGGAATATATGTAGTGTAGATTCAATATTGTGACAGATAAAGGACTATCCAGTGTTCTGTTTTTTTTTGTGTATCAGCTTTCATTTTTAATGATTTTCAAGAATTTTTTCCATTCTATCTCTTTTTTGCATTTATTGGTATAACCTGTTTAATATTTTCTTTTGATTTTTAAAATCTATGGGGTCTAAAGTGATGTCCCTACTCTTATATATTGAGTTTTCTCTTTTTTGATCATCTAGCCAGGTTGATATTTTCAGAGAACTAACTTTTGCTTTGATGAGATTTTTATTTTATGTATAGAAATATGTATTTCTAATTTTTAATTTTCCTTATATTTTTATCCTTTCTTCCTTCTAAATTATTCATTGTTCTGTTTTTAGCTTCTTGAGTAGAATCTTAGATTATTGATTTAAATCTTCATGATTTTTCTTATATGCATTTCAAATAACACATTTATTTGTATCAGGGACTTAGCTTTGACTGTTTTTACTAACTTTATTATAAAATTTTCAAAGTTATAACAAAGTAATAAAACAAGAGCCACTACTACTACTTTATATCTACCACCTTGAAATTAGTTGACATATCTAATAGTTGACATATCTACTACCTAGAAATTACTAACAATTTAATCTTTTTGCCCTATTATATCTTTCTGTATATCAATGTACTTATCAGTGCAACCCTCTATTCATTGAAGTAACCATCTTGTTTTTGTCAAATATTTTACATTTTTACTTATTTGTGTCTTTAAAGGGCATGCAGTTGGATTTTGCTTCTTTAATTTTTCTTACAACATTTGACTTTAAATCAGAGATATCAGATTATTTAAATAAAATTTAATTATTGATATCATTGTGGGTCAAATCTCCCATCTTGTGATTTATTTCATATTGATCCCATTTGTTCTTTTTTCCACATTTTCCTGCCTTCTTTTGAATTTAGTGTTTTGTATTACATTTCATTTCCATTAGGTTTCTTAAATATATCTTTTATATTTTTATTGTTTGTTCTAAAGGTTTGTAATATGTATTGTTAATCTATCACAACCTACATTCAAGTAGTGTTTTATGTCCTCATATATTGGCAAGAATCTTAAAGTAGAATATTTCCTTTTCCTTCCTCAAGAATGGTATTAGAAATCAAGATTTAAATGCTATCTATTATTGTTGCTATGGTGTGTCATTACTTCTGGGTCCTCTCAGCTAAAAATATAAGGAAATATGTGTATTTATACTAATTCATATATATGTATGCATACACACATGTATATACACACATGTCTATAAATAAATGTATCTATGTATCTGTATATAAATATCCTTATCTATACTAAATTAAATATGTGTTCATTCTGATACCTTCAATTCTAATCCTTCCTTGTTTGTAAATTCTCTCTCCAATAATGAGAAACTTGGCAACCACCATTTACCAATCATTTAGTTATTTGCTCAATTTCAGTATATAGGTATAGGTAATAGTATATATTGAAATAATTAACCTTAACCTCCTGGGAAACAACTTACTGAACAAGAGTAGAGGATTTATGTGGAGAAGGAAATGGCAACCTACTCCAGTATTCTTGCCTGGAGAATTCCATGGACAGAGGAACCTGGAAGGCTACAGTCCATGGGGTTGCAAAGAGTCACACATGACTGAGTGGCTAGCACACACAAGACTTATGTACAATTTCATTTGTCTTTATTTTCACAAATTTCACTCATTACCAGAATTACTTAAGTATTTCATTCTAGCATCCCATTCAGTAAGTTTGATTTATACATTTGTAATACAGATAGTTTTGAACATTCTGCATTCCATCTTGGGAGATCTTAATCTTATAAATGGTTTATTTTAAATCTGCATATATTATGTTTCACTCTTTGTGCTGTAATGTGTGCATCTTACAAATGTATTGTGTCATTACAGATGTTATACAAATATATAGTATCATACAGAGTAATTTCACAACCCTAAAAATCCTGTGTCATTCACCTATCCATCCATCCTGTCCCTTCACAACTACTGGTATTTACTGCTCTTTTAGCTTCTATATAGTTTTGCAATTTCTAAAATGTTGTAATTGTAGTTATACATTATGTAGCTGTTTTAGACTGACATCTTTCAGTTTGCATAATCAATTTAAAACTCATTCATGCCTTTTTTGTGTTTGATAGCTCTTTAAATTGTTGAATAATATTCCACTGTATGCATATAACACAGTATGTTTACTGTTTTCCTGTTGAAGGATATCTTCATTAGTACCATACTTTTGACTGTGAATAAAGCTACTATAAACATTTACATTCAGGTTTTTGTATAGACATAAGGTTTCACACGAGTTGGGTAAATACCTGGGAGCATGACCACTGAATCATATTGTAAGATTATGTTTAGCTTTGTAAGAAACTGCTAAACTGTCTTCCACTGTAGCTGTACTGTTTGGCATTCCCACAAGTAATGATTAAGAGTTCTTAATGCTGCAAAGTATATAAGTGAAAAAAAAAAACTTAGAAAAAGTCATGTACAATATGATCTTATTTTTATAAAAATATGTACAGATCTGTGTGTATCCATAAATATGTATATATCAGACTAGAAGTTTACATAATAAAATGTTAACAGTGGGGAAAAAAAAAAAGTTCTTGATGCTTCTGCATCCTTGCTAGAAAATGGTAATATCAACTCTTAGGACTTTAGTCATTTTAACAGTTGTTTAAGTGGTATCTCACTGTTACTTTAGTTTGCAATTTTCTAGAGAAATGATGTTAACGTCTTTTACTTTATTTGTCATTTTGTATCTTTTCTGGTTTGGTGTCAGTTTGGATCTTTTGTCCATTTTTTAACTGGGTTGTTTTATTATTTTTGTGTTTTAAGTATTCTTTATATTCTGGCTAAAAATTCTTTATCAGATATGTTTCCCAAATATTTTCTCCTAGTGCATAGCTTTTCATTCTCTTAACAATGTCTTTTGCATAGAAGAATTCTTTTAATTCTAATGAAATTCCAACTTAGCCATTTTTCCTTTGTTATGTCATGTTTTTGGTGTTCAGTTCAGTTCAGTTCAGTCGCTCAGTCGTGTCCAACTCTTTGCGACACCATGAATTGCAGCACGCCAGGCCTTCCTGTCCATCATCATCTCCCGGAGTTCACTCAGACTCACGTCCATCGAGTCCGTGATGCCATCCAACCATCTCATCCTGGGTCGTCCCCTTCTCCTCCTGACCCCAATCTCTCCCAGCATCAGAGTCTTTTCCAATGAGTCAACTCTTCACATGAGGTGGCCAAAGTACTGGAGTTTCAGCTTTAGCATCATTCCTTCCAAAGAAATCCCAGGGCTGATCTCCTTCAGAATGGACTGGCTGGATCTCCTTGCAGTCCAAGGGACTCTCAAGAGTCTTCTTCAACACCACAGTTCAAATGCGTCAATTCTTTGGCGCTCAGGCTTCTTCACGGTCTGACTCTCACATCCATACATGACTACAGGAGAAATGGTAGCCTTGACTAGGCGGACCTTAGTCGGCAAAGTAATGTCTCTGCTTTTGAATATACTATCTAGGTTGGTCATAACTTTTATTCCAAAGAGTAAGCGTCTTTTAATTTCATGGCTGCAGTCACCATCTGAAGTGATTTTGGAGCCCAAAAAAATAAAGTCTGACACTGTTTCTACTGTTTCTCCATCTATTTCCCATGAAGTGATGGGACCAGATGCCATGATCTTCGTTTTCTGAATGTTGAGCTTTAAGCCAACTTTTTCACTCTCCTCTTTCACTTTCATCAAGAGGCTTTGTAGTTCCTCTTCACTTTCTGCCATAAGGGTGGTGTCATCTGCATATCTGAGGTTATTGATATTTCTCCCAGCAATCTTGATTCCAGCTTGTGTACTCATCACCAAATAAAAGGTCATTTAGATTTTCTCATACTTATTCTTCTACAAGTTTTACAATTTTCCATTTAAATTTGTTTCATTTTGAAGTAAATTTGTGAAATGTTGTGAGGTCTGTATTTAGGTTATTTTTTGCCACATGAACATGTAATTATTCCAGTACCACTTGTTAAAAAAAAAAAAACAGCTTTTTTTCCCCCCCTCTCTTGAATTGCCTTTACTCTTTTGTCAAAGATCAGTTGAATTAATCTGTGTGAGTCTATTTCTGTTTTGGGCTTTCTATTTTGTTCCACTGATCTAAGTGTCTATTCTTTGTCAGTGCCACGGTGTGTTGATTACTATAGCCTTAGACTAATCTTGAAATCTAGTACCTTTTCATATAGACTTTAGAGCTGGTTTGTCAATATGCATGAAATAACTTACTGGCTTTTTGACTGAGATTGCACTGGATCTATAAATCAAGTTTGGAATAACTGATATTTTAGCAATATTAAATCTTTCCATGAACATGAGTATTCTCTCCATTTATTTAGATCTTTGATTTCTTTTATCACAATTTTATAGCTTTTCACATATAGATACTGGACATATTTTGTGAAATTTATATGTAAATATTAATTTTTGTGCTATTGTAAATTATATTTTATTAGTTTTTTTTTTATTTTCCAATTGCTCATTGCTGGTATATAGGAAAGCTGTTAACTTTTTCATATTAATCTTGTGTCATCCAAATTTGTCATACTCACTTATTAGTTCTAGGAGTTTGTTTTTTTCTTAATTTGTTTATTTTCTATGTGCACAATCATGTCATCTTCAAAGAAAGAGATTTATTTTTTCAATAAATAGATTGAAAAAATCTATTTACAATAGATATAACTTTTACTTTCTTTTTTTTCCTGTTGTACTAGCCAGGACCTCAAGTACCTTATTGTGAGCATCATTTTAAAACATTGCTTTATCATATGGCATTATGAGTTTTAGGTGACTCTGAGGCTAGTTGGTCTTATTGTTTTTGTTGATTGCTTCCTTTTCAATGGTAACTTAAATAAAATATCTATAGGCTGTGTCTTATTTTTTATGGACATAGCAACCCACTCCAGTATTCTTGCCTGGGAAATCCCATGGGCAGAGAAGACTGGTGGGCTACAGTCCATGTGGTCACAAAGAGAAGGACATGACTGAGTGACTTTCACTTTCACTTAAATATACTCATTTGATTTACAGGTTTAGATTTTTCTATTTTAGGTTAAGATTTTCATCAATATCTGAATGTGTCTTCCATTGCATTTGGTGAGTTTTCTACTTCAGATACACCCATTTTCCTTACACCTATCTATATTGCTTATTAACAGGTTCTCTCTGAGTGACAAAATCTTTGCTTTACATTGGATGGAGTTATCTCAGTCTTTTCCTCTGTGAAAAGATCTCAGTTTCAATAGTGACTATGCAGTTAATTGCTGTTTCTAAAAGTGTTTTTCAGTTTGGGATTATTGTTCTTTTGTGTCTATGTTTTTGGAAATCTGTGATCTCAAATACAATTTTTAATCTCATATTTGAAATCTAATATTATTGAATCAAATCTAAATTGTTCTAGATTTTGAAATGATTAGAAGTAACTTTCAATTCATATTTTCCTCAGAGCTGAGATCTTCATCAGCCTTTTGCCTATTTTGTGTACCATGTTCTGTTTTTCCTATTTCATACATATGGAGCAGAATTTCTATACCATTCTTTCTTTATTACATTTTTGCAGTAGCTTTCATAAACCCTTTTCTCTAAAGTAGTCCTGGTAATTCTTATTTCTTTTCTTATTAGGTATGAAGCCATTTCTCCAAAATGAGCACTATTTTGTGAGTGGTGTTTTATGAGTGGTTATTTTTTGTGATGTAACCTTTGCTATAGGTTAAAGGAGGTGGACTATAGGGAAATGTTACAGAAAAAGCTGAGCTGAAATGCTAGTATTTATTTTTAAAAATTCTATAGCTTGTTCTCTTATCTAAGGTTTTGTTTAATGTGCTATACCAGGGTTTAGTCACTCTTGTTTGGGAGAACTATCCAGTTATTTTGAGAGGAGCATTTCAAGATCTAAATCATTCCACAACTCTATGTTTAATCTAAGGCTTTAGTTTCACACAGTCTCATAATTTCCTCCCCTCTCCTTTTATTTCCCTCCTTCTCTAGTAATTATTTATCTTCTTATTTGAAGATCTGATTTTTGACTCAAGCTATGGGACCTGTAACAAATTTCACTCTTAAAAATGTTTTCATAGAAAGGAGATAATTGGATAGTGATTTAAGCAATATGATTTCCACAGTTTATATTAGTTTTACTATCCCATAAGTATGAACTTCTGAACTTCCTAAATCAATGATTAAACATAAGTATTGAACCTATAAAACCTTATATAGGTACAAAATTACAAATAATTACATCTAAATTCATATGTATTTTCTTTTTTTGTTGTTTTATACCTCTCAAATTATTTCAATCCCCCCGCCCAGTCCTACATACAATACATGTTGACTGTAGAAAGTTTGAAAAAAAAAATTCTGAAGAAAAGAATTATCTGTGATTTCACCACCCAGAAATTTTTTTTTTTTACTTTATTTTACTTTACAATACTGTATTGGTTTTGCCATATATCAACATGAATCTGCCATGTGTGTACATGAGTTCCCAATCCTGAACCCCCCTCCCACCTCCCTCCCCATTACCATCTCTCTGGGTCATCCCAGTGCACCAGCCCCAAGCATCGTGTATCCCGCATCAAACCTAGACTGGCGATTCGTTTCTTACATGATAGTATACATGTTTCAATGCCATTCTTCCAAATCATCCCACCCTCTCCCTCTCCCACAGAGTCCAAAAGTCTGTTCTATACATCTGTGTCTCTTTTGCTGTCTCGCATACAGGGTTATCATTGCCATCTTTCTAAATTTCATATATATGTGTTAGTATACTGTATTGGTGTTTTTCTTTCTGGCTTACTTCACTCTGTATAATCGGCTCCAGTTTCATCCACCTCATTAGAATTGATTCAAATGTATTCTTTTTAATGGCTGAGTAATACTCCATTGTGTATATGTATCACAGCTTTCTTATCCATTCATCTGCTGATGGACATCTAGGTTGCTTCCATGTCCTGGCTATTAAAAACAGTGCTGCGATGAACATTGGGGTACACGCGTCTCTTTCAATTCTGGTTTACTCTGTGTGTATGCCCAGCAGTGGGGTTGCTGGGTCATAAGGCAGTTCTATTTCCAGTTTTTTAAGGAATCTCCACCCTGTTCTCCATAGTGGCTGTACTAGTTTGCATTCTCACCAACAGTGTAAGAGGGTTCCCTTTTCTCCACACCCTCTCCAGCATTTATTGCTTGTAGACTTTTGGATCGCAGCCATTCTGACTGGTGTAAAATGGTACCTCATTGTGGTTGTGATTTGCATTTCTCTGAAATGAGTGATGTTGAGCATCTTTTCATGTGTTTGTTAGCCATCCGTACGTCTTCTTTGGAGAAATGTCTATTTAGTTCTTTGGCCCATTTTTGATTGGGTCATTTATTTTTCTGAAATTGAGCTGCAGGAATTGCTTGTATATTTTTGAGATTAGTTGTTTGTCAGTTGCTTCATTTGCTATTATTTTCTCCCATTCAGAAGGCTGTCTTTTCACCTTGCTTATATTTTCCTTTGTTTGTGCAGAAGCTTTTAATTTTAATTAGATCCCATTTGTTTATTTTTGTTTCTATTTCCAGTATTCTGGGAGGTCAGTCATAGAGGATCCTTACTGTGATTTATGTCGGAGAGTGTTTTGCCTATGTTCTCCTCTAGGAGTTTTATAGTTTCTGGTCTTACATTTAGATCTTTAATCCATTTTGAGTTTATTTTTGTGTATGGTGTTAGAAAGTGTTCTAGTTTCATTCTTTTACAAGTGGTTGACCAGTTTTCCCGGCACCACTTGTTAAAGAGTGTCTTTAATCATTGTATATTCTTGCCTCCTTTGTTGAAGATAAGGTGTTCATAGGTGTGTGGATTTATCTCTGAGCTTCCTATTTTGTTCCATTGATGTAGATTTCTGTCTTTGTGCCAGTACCATACTGTCTTGATGACTGTATATTCATTTGGATAGCAAAATCCTAGATATTTAGAGATATCTAAATAGGTTTGCATATACTGTAGCAGACTTAAATATTGGAGTTTTATTGATATGGATACACAGATAAAATTAAGTAAAAAGTTGAGAAATAAGCTGATAATTTAGTTTCCCATACTTTTACTTTAAATTTAGTTAACTAACATTGGAGGAAATGACAACCTAAGCAAATTACTTGCAGTTGCATTTTGAGACAATATTGATACCTACAAATAAATAAATAAGTGATTTGGGGTAGGATAAGAAAAGAAGTTGAAGTATACCTCATCTGGATAATTTTGCCATGATTGATGCTTGTATCTCTCTCTTGGAATTTTGCTTCATATTTAAAAATGGATTTCTCTTTTATTAACCTACACCTTTAGAGTAATGGGCACTGTGTTGTAAATTAATCTTTTATGCAGTTTCTTTTCATTTAAATTAAAAAAATCCATATTACTTCAGTTTTAAGAAAATATAAAGAAGGATTTTAGGAAGTTGCTTTTGTTATGTGGTAGTGACATTTAAGATATTCCCTGTATGATTATGCATGAGTGACTCAAGTGGAAGATTTATTATGAGGAATATTTTCCTTACTTAAAATACTATTCTTACAGTGAAAGAGTAAGATATGGTTCTATTTGTAAACAACCAAAGCATAATATCTGCAATACATCATGGAAAGGTATAATCACTGTCAAAGTGCCAAGGTACCATCACAGAAAGTGACTGCTGTAATTGACAGAGATGGTGATCAGGCTCCAGAACCATTTGCTGATTGCATATTCATGATTCCACTTTGTAATATGCTACAGTTACTCTGTGAGTTATTCTAAATGGATGTTTTACATCACTAGACTGACACTATGTATTCTAAAATTTGCAAGTCTAATCTTTAACACATCTCTTTCTGCTTTGTCTTGGAATGTCTAACTCATGCAATGGGAGCTTAGCTATTGGCTAAATAAGAGGTTACATGTTCGTGCTATTGCCATGGTACAGTCAGATGAATTCAGCCCTTTTTAAATTCAGTCCTTAAACTCTATCATCTTTTCACAACTTTAAACATTGCCAGTCTGTTAAAACTAACTTCTAAATGCAACAGTCTTCTTGTCAGCCCTTTCACATGGCCAATCATTTAGTCTCTCACTGAGAGACACTTACATAGCAGCAGACAATAATTATTTTAAATATTATTCCCCCAGTGGAGTCATTTATTTATAGTCTTCCAGTGTGTGTGTCACATGGCATTTTCCCCCATCCTGACAAATAGATTTTGGAATGTACTGAGAATAATCTATATATTATCCTCAAATAATATAGAATGTTGAGTTATAAAATTTAAGGATCTCTGCTTTTAAATGGAAATTAAATGCATAAAGTCTGTATAGAGAATAAAATATGATTTGTCACAATACCGAGGTTTTGGTTTCTTTTCCTCATTTAATAGGAAAAGTTGACTATTATGAAGGGATTTCATAAATTGTACCCCAACCTTTTTACTAGGCTGAAGTAGAGGCTAAGAAGAAACCTAGAAAGTCAAGAAAGCATTCAAAGAAAGAGTAACTAAATCTCTTTTGAAAAAATTGGGGCATATTCAGAGGTTTATTCATGCTATTGATTTAATGTAATACAAGGAAATAGAGATTGACAATAGATTAAAAAAAAAGAATTAAAATATACACATGTTTCTATTACTTTCAAATTTTGATGTATTTTCTCAGTGTTTTGATTCTCTAAGAGTCTACATATATTTAATACTTTAGTGTTTTAAATATTTTGTTAAAGTCGGTTAGATATATAAAAATAATGTAAATATAAAAGTATGTAAATCAAGTGTATGGCTTAGTGAATCTTTATAAAATACACACAGCTGTAATATTTTGAAAGTTAAAATTATTTTATAAAAATTCTCTAAGCTTTAAGAAGCTAAGGATTCAAGAATATTCTAAATATGCTTTTTCCAAAGTACTTTCCTTAACATGAGAGTCAAGGAGTAATTGAATAAGACTAAAATTATCTCCAGAGTAATTTTAGAATAGAAGTAATGATAGCTCTCTAGGCCATTAGTCTGTAAGAGACCTGGATTTAAACCAAGCCAATGGGCTTCTCTGTCTGGCAGCTTGGCAAAACCATGTTGGTAGAAGCAATTATGGGTGAGTCATGCTAATCATAATGAAACTCAAGGGATAATCCTAGAACCCAAATTATAGTTTAATTTCTACTGTTACAATTAATCTCTCTAATTAGGTAGACATGGCACATCTTAATGTTCATATTTTTCCTTCATAACTTTATGCAGGTGCTACCTTCTAATCTTTATATGCCATATGTACCTAAAGACCCATCATTATTTCAAAAACCATGAATTCTATCCTGTTTTGGAAAGACTATTTCCAAGAAATTATTTGAATCAGAAGAAAACACTTAGAAAAATTCCTCTTAAAGAAAAGTTAATACCATTAAAAGGAGATTTCCCTTTCATTTCTTTTTTCATCTAAGACCTATTGTGATGAATTACTCATTTTTTAAGCCAAAAAATGTTTACTACATGCCTTTTATAGGTCTAGCTTTGTTTCAGGTACTAAAGGTTTTTTTATTTTTTTCTTTTTTAATGATGGCAGAGTAACATCTATCTTTCTGAAAGTATTCCAAAAAATTGCAGAGGAAGGAACATTTCCAAACTCATTCTAGGAGGCAACCTGATGTCAAAATCTGACAAAGATATTACAAAAAGAAAATTATAGGCCAATTTTACTGATAAACATAGAAGCAACAGTAAAGTAAGTTAGAGAAAGATAAATCCCATATAATATCATTTATATGTGGAACTTGAAAAACACAACAAAATTTCTTGAGGAGATGGGAATACAGACCACTCTACCTACCTGTTGAGAAATATGTATGCAGATCAAAAGCAACAGATAGAACCGAACATGGAACAACATGGAAAAGCAGACTGGTTCCAAATTGGGAAAGGAGATGGTAAAGCGTCTGTCTGAAATGCAGGAGACCCGGGTTCGATCCCTGGGTTGGGAAGATCCCCTGGAGAAAGAAATGGCAGCCCACTGCAATATTCTTGCCTGGAAAAGCCCATGGACCGCAGAGCCTAGTAGGCTACTGTCCATGGGGTCACAAGGAGTCAGACACGCCTGAGCGACTTCACTTTCATTTTTCACTTTCACGCGAAATGTACATCATGTGAAATGCCGGCCTGGATGAAGAACAAGCTGGAATCAAGATTGCAGGGAGAAATATCAATAACCTCACATATGCAGATGACACCACCCTTATGGCAGAAAGTGAAGAGGAACTGAAGAGCCTCTTGATGAAACTGAAAGAAGAGAATTAAAATGCTGGCTAAAAGCTCAACATTCAACAAAGGAAGATCATGGTATCCAGTCCCATCACTTCACGGAAAATGGGGAAACAATGGAAACACTGACAGACTTTATTTTCTTGGGCTCCAAAATTACTGCAGATGGTTCCTACAGCCATGACATTAAAAGACACTTGCTCCTTGAAAGGAAAGCTATGACTAAATCTACACAGCCTATTTAAAAGCTGAGACATTACTTTGCCGACAAAGGTCCATCTAGCGAAAGCTATGGTTTTTTCCATTAGTCATGTATGGATATGAGAATTGGACTGTAAAGAAAGCTGAGTGCTGAAGAATTGATGCTTTTGAACTGTGGTGCTGGAGAAGACTCTTGAGAGTCCCTTGGACTGCAAGGAGATCCAACCAGTCAATCCTAAAGGAAATCAGTCCTGAATATTCATTGGAAGGACTGATCCTGAAGCTGAAACTCTAATACTTTGGCCACCTAATGGGAAGAACTGACTCATTAGAAAAGAACTTGATACTGGGAAAGATCGAAGGCAGGAGAAGAAGGGGACAACAGAGGATGAGATGGTTGGATGGCCTCATCATCTCAATGGACATGAGTTTGAGCAAGCTCCAGGAGTTGGTGATGTGCAGGGAAACCTGTCGTGCTGCAGTCCATGGGGTGGCAAAGAGTTGGACACGACTAAGCAACTGAACTGAACTGAACTGAACTGAACTGAATGTAAGAGAGAGAGACTCACAGATACAGAGAACAAACTAGTGTTACCAGCGGGGGCTTCCCTGATAGCTCAGTTGGTAAAGAATCCGCCTGAAATGCAGGAGACCCCAGTCAATTCCCGGGTCAGGAAATCTGCTGGAGGAGGCATAGGCTACCCACTCAGGTATTCTTGAGCTTCCCTTGTGGCTCAGTTGGTAAAGAATCTGCCTGCAATGAGGGAGACCTGGGTTTGATCCCTGGGTTGGGAAGATCCCTTGGAGAAGGGGAAGGCTACCCACTCCAGTATTCTGGCCTGGAGAATTCCAAGGTCACAAAGAGTCAGATATGACTGAGTGGCTCTCAATTCATTACTTCACTTTATCTCACTTTACTAGTGGAGAGGAGAGAGGGGCCATATAGGGGCATGGGAGTGGGAGGTACAAATTGTTGGGAGGTACAAATTGTTGGGTATAATATAGGTTCAAAGATGTATCATACAACTTGGGAAATACATCCAGTATTTTGTAATAATTGTAAGTGGAAGGTAATCTTTAAAGTTGTATAAAAAATTAAATATCTTACTATATCCAAGCCCTCAGGATCTTCATATAGGCTGTGTCTTCTGATATTAATGTGGCTAATACATTTATCTCCATCTTCAAAGCTTCATTCAGATGTTATCTTCTCAGTGACTCCTATTCTAAGTCTCCATATAAAGTTGCACCCACCCCTTTCCTCTGTGGTAAAGCCCACTATGTTTTCCTAAAACATTTACTTTCACCACTTTAGAAAACTCTACACATTTATCCATTTCCATGTGCCTCTTTGCAGGAAAAATATATATTCTTGACCCAGTGACCTTGATTTTGGCCAGGTGTCTCACTTTGGGAAATAGAATATGAAAATCCAAAATATATATCATATCATAGGAGAATATTTTACATCCGCTAAAATATTCAGCTTCTATACTTCTCCCCTCTTCCATTCAGTTCAGTCACTCAATTGTGTCCAACTCTTTGCGACCCCATGGACTGCAGCACGCCAGGTTTCCCTGTATGTCACCAACTCCTGGAGCTTGCTCAAACTAATGTCCATTGAGTTAGTGAGGCCATCCAACCATCTCATCCTCTGTTGTCCCGTGATCCTCCTCTCTTCAATCTTTCCCAGCATCAGGGTCTTTTCCAATGAGTCAGTTCTTCATATCAGGTGGCCAAAATATGAGAGTTTCAGCTTCAGCATCAGTTCTTCCAGTGAATATTCAGGACTGATTTCCTTTAAGATTGACTGATTGGATCTCCTTGCAGTCCAAGGGACTCTCAAGAGTCTTCTCCAGCACCACAGTTCAAAAGCATCAATACTTCAGTGTTCAGCTTTCTTTATGGTCCAACTCTTACATCCAGACATGACCACTTGAAAAATCATGGCTTTCACTAGATGGAACTTTGTTGAGAAAGTAATATCTCTGCTTTTTAATATGCAGTCTAGGTTGGTGATAGCTTTCCTTCCAAGGAGCAAATGACTTTTAATTTCATGGCTGCAGTCACCACTTGCAGTGATTTTGGAGCCCAAGGAAATAAATTCTGTCACTGTTTCCATTGCTTCCCCATCTATTTGCCATGGTTAAATGAAACTGGATGCCATGATCTTTGTCTTCTGAAAGTTGAGTTTTAAGCCAGCTTTTTCATTCTTTTCTTTCACTTTCATCAAGAGGCTCTTTATCCTCTCTGCTTTCTGCCATTAGGGTGGTATCATCTATATATCTGAGGTTATTGATATTTCTTCCCACAATCTTGATTTCAGCTTGTGCTTCATCCAGCCCACCATTTTGCATGATGTCCTCTGCATATTAGTTAAATAAGCAGGGTGACAGTGTACAGCCTTGACCTACTCTTTTCCCAATTTGGAACCAGTCTATTTTTCCATGTCTGGTTCTAACTGTTGCTCCTTGACCTGCATCCAGATTTCTCGGGAGGCAGATAAGGTGGTCTAGTATTCACATCTCTTGAAGAATTTTCCACACTTTACTGTGATCCACACAGTCAAAGGCTTTAGCATAGTCAATGAAGTATAAGTAGATATTTTTCTGGAATTCCCTTGCTTTATCTATGATCCAATGGATGTTGGCAATTTGATCTCTGGTTTCTCTGCTTTTCTAAATCCAGCTGTTACATCTGGAATTTATCAGTTCCCATACTATTGAAGCCTAGATTGAAGGATTTTGAGCATAATGTTGCTAGCATGTGAAATGAGCACAATTGTACAGTAGTTTGAATATTCTTTGACATTGTTTTTCTCTGGGATTGGAATGAAAACTGACCATTTCCATTCCTGTGGCCACTGCTTAGTTTTCCAAATTTGCTGGCATATTGAGTGCAGTACTTTAACAACATTATCTTTTAAGTAGCTCAAGATAAATTCCATCATTTCCACTAGCTTGATATGCAGGTAGTAATATCATTAATGTGGAACCACTGATATCCACATGCTATTTGTTCTGACTTGAAATGGCATGCATTGATTTATTCACATCTTGTCCAGTTTCTGTGTGGTTTCCACACTGAAAGTGAAAGTGTTAGTAGCTCAGTCCAGCTCTTTGTGACCCCATGGAGCCCTCCAGACTCCATTGTGCATGGAATTCTCCAGGCAAGAATACTGGAGTGGATTGTCATTTCCTTCTCCAGAGTCTCTTCCCAATCCAGGAATTGAACCCAGATCTCCTGCATTGCAGGCAGATTCTTTAGTGTCTGAGCCACCAGGGAAGTTTCCAAAGTGGATGCCCTTAAATCTGTGATTATCAGCAGGCAAAGAGAAAACTTGATCTTTTTGAAACTAGCTCAATTCCATTTTTTTAGTTTAATTAATTAATTTATTTTAATTGGAGGCTAATTACTTTACAGTATTGTAGTGGTTTTGCCATACCTTGACCTGAATCAGCCATGGATGTACATGTATTCCCCATCCTGAATCCTCCTCCCACCTCTGTCCCCATCCCATCCCTCAGGGTCATCCCAGTGCACCAGCCCTAAGCACCCTGTCTCATGCATCGAACCTAGACTGGCATTCTGTTTCACATATGATAATTACACGTTTTAATGCTATTACCTTAAATCATCCCACGCTCGCCTTCTCCCACAGAGTCCCAAAGACTGTTCTATACATCTGTTTTCTTTTGCTGTCTCGCATACAGGATCATCATTCCCATCTTTCTAAATTCCATATATATGTGTTAGTATACTGTATTGGTGTTTTTCTTTCTGGCTTACTTCACTCGGTATAATAGGCTCCAGTTTCATCCACCTCATTAGAACTGATTCAAATGTATTCTTTTTAACGGCTGAGTAATATTCCATTGTGTATATGTACCATAGCTTTCTTATCCATTCATCTGCCGATGGACATCGAGGTTACTTCCATGTCCTGGCTATTATAAACAGTGCTGCGATGAACATTGGGGTACACATCTATCTTTCAATTCTGGTTTCCTTGTTGTGTATGCCCAGCAGTGGGGTTGCTGGGTCATATGGCAGTTCCATTTCCAGTTTTTTAAGGAATCTCCACACTGTTATCCATAGTGGCTGTAGTAGTTTGTATTCCCAGAAACAGTGTAAGAGGATTCCCTTTTCTCCACACCCTATCCAGCAGTTATTGTTTGTAGACTTTTTGATAGCAGCCATTCTGACCAGCATGAGATGGTACCGCATTGTGGTTTTGATTTGCATTTCTCTGATAATAAGTGATGTTGAGCATCTTTTCATGTGTTTGTTAGCCATCCATATGTCTTCTTTGGAGAAATATCTATTTAGTTCTTTGGCCCATTTTTGAGTGGGTCATTTATTTTTCTGGAATTGAGCTGAAGGAGTTGCTTGTATATTTTTGAGATTAATTCTTTGTCAGTTGCTTCATTTGCTATTATTTTCTCCCATTCTGAAGCCTATCTTTTCAACTTGCTTAGAGTTTCCTTCTTTGTGCAAAAGCTTTTAAGCTTAATTAGGTCCCATTGGTTATTTTTGCTTTTATTTCCATTACTCTGGGAGGTGGGTCATAGAGGATCCTGCTGTGATTTATGTCAGAGAGTGTTTTGCCTATGTTCTCCTCTAGGAGTTTTATAGTTTCTGGTCTCACATTTACATCTTTAATCCATTTTGAGTTTATTTTTGTGTGTGGTGTTAGAAAGTGGTCTAGTTTCATTTGTTTACAAGTGGTTGACCAGTTTTCCCAGCACCACTTGTTAAAGAGATTGTCTTTTCTCCATTGTATATTCTTGCCTCCTTTGTCGAAGGTAAGGTGTTCATAGGTGCGTGGATTTATCTCTGGGCTTTCTGTTTTGTTCCATTGATCTAGATTTCTGTCTTTGTGCCAGTACCATACTGTCTTGATGACTGTGGCTTTATAGTAGAGCCTGAAGTCAGGCAGGTTGATTCCTCCAGTTTCATTCTTCTTTCTCAAGATTGCTTTGGCTATTCGAGGTTTTTTGTATTTCCATACAAATTGTGAAATTATTTGTTCTAGTTCTCTAAAAAATACCGTTGGTAGCTTGATAGGGATTTCATTGAATCTATAGATTGCCTTGGGTAGTATACTCATTTTCTTTATATAGATTCTTCTGATCCATGAAGACGGTATATTTCTCCATCTATTAGTGTCCTCTTAGATTTCTTTCACCAGTGTTTTATAATTTTCTATATATAGGTCTTTAGTTTCTTTAGGTAGATATATTCCTAAGTATTTTATTTTTTTCGTTTCAATGGTGAAAGGAATTGTTTCCTTAATTTCTCTTTCCTCATTGTTAGTGTATAGGAATTCAAGAGATTTCTATGTGTTGATTTTATATCCTGCAACTTTCCTATATTCATTGATTAGCTCTAATAATTTTCTGATGGAGTCTTAGGGTTTTCTATGTAGACGATTATGTCATCTGCAAACAGTGAGAGTTTTACTTCATTTCCAACCTGGATTCCTTTTATTTCTTTTTCTGCTCTGATTGCTGTGGCCAAAACTTCCAAAGCTATGTTGAATAGCAGTGGTGAGAGTGGGCACCCTTGTCTTATTCCTGACTTTAGGGGAAACGCTTTCAATTTTTCACCATTAAGGATAATGTTTGCTGTGGGTTTGTCCCTTCTATTCCTGCTTTCTGGAGGGTTTTTTTTTTTTTTTTTAATCATAAATGGATGTTGAATTTTGTCAAAGGCTTTCTCTGCATCTATTGAGATAATCATATGGTTTTTATCTTTCAATTTGTTAATGTGGTGTATCACATTGATTGATTTGTGGTTATTAAAGAATCCTTGCATCCCTGGGATAAAGCCCACTTGGTCATGATGTATGATCTTTTAAATATGTTGTTGGATTCTGTTTGCTAGAATTTTGTTAAGGATTTTTGTATCTATGTTCATCAGTGTTATTGGCCTGTGGTTTTCTTTTTTTGTGGCATCTTGGTCTGGTTTTGGTTTTAGGATGATGGTGGCCTCATAGAATGAGTTTGAAAGTTTACCTTCCTCTGCAATTTTCTGGAAGAGTTTGAGTAGGATAGGTGTTAGCTCTTCTCTAAATTTTTGGTAGAATTCAGCTGTGAAGCTGTCTGGACCTGGGTTTTTGTTTGCTGGAAGATCTCTGATTACAGTTTTGATTTCCGTGCTTGTGATGGGTCTATTAAGATTTTCTATTTCTTCCTGGTTCAGTTTTGGAAAGTTATACTTTTCTAAGAATTTGTCCATTTCTTCCAAGTTGCCATTTTATTTGCATATAGTTGCTGATAGTAGTCTCTTGTGATCCTTTGTATTACTGTGTTGTCAGTTGTGATTTCTCCATTTGCATTTCTAATTTTGTTGATTTGATTCTTCTTCCTTTGTTTCTTGATGAGTCTGGCTAATAGTTTGTCTGTTTTATTTATCTTCTCAAAAGAACCAGCTTTGCTGATTTTTGCTATGGTCTCTTTTGTTTCTTTTACATTTATTTCTACGATTTCTTTCCTTCTACTAACCCTGGGGTTCTTCATTTCTTCCTTTTCTAGTTCCTTTAGGTGTAGAATTAGGTTATTCATTTGACTTTTGTCTTGTTCTTGAAGTAAGCTTGTATTGCTATGAACCTTCCCCTAGCACTGCTTTTACTGACCCATAGGTTTTGGGTCGTTGTGTTTTCACTTTCATTAGTTTCTATGCATATTTTGATTTCTTCTGCGATTTGTTGGTTATTCAGAAGTGCGTTGTTTAGCCTCCATCTGTTTGTATTTTTAATAGTTTCTTTTCCTGTCAGTTCAGTTCAGTTGCTCAGTTGTGTCTGACTCTTTGCGGCCCCATGAATTGCAGTATGCCAGGACTCCTTGTCCATCACCAACTCCCAGAGTTCACTCAAACTCATGCCCATCAAGTCAGTGATGCCATCCAGCCATCTCATCCTCTGTCATCCCCTTCTCCTCCTGCCCTCAATCCCTTCCAGCATCAGAGTCTTTTCCAATGAGTCAACTCTTCGCATGAGGTGGCCAAAGTACTGGACTTTCAGCTTTAGCATCATTCCTTCCAAAGAAATCCCAGGGCTGATCTTCAGAATGGACTGGTTGGATCTCCTTGCAGTCCAAGGGACTCTCAAGAGTCTTCTCCAACACCACAGTTCAAAAGCATCAACTCTTTGGCACTCAGTCTTCTTCACAGTCCAACCCTCACATCCATACATGACTACTGGAAAAACCAGAGCCTTGACTAGACGGACCTTAGTCAGCAAAGTAATGTCGCTGCTTTTGAATATGCTATCTAGGTTGGTCATAACTTTTCTTCCAAGGAGTAAGTGTCGTTTAATTTCACGGCTGTAATCACCATCTGTAGTGATTTTGGAGCCCAAAAAATAAAGTCTGACACTGTTTCCACTGTTTCCCCATCTATTTCCCATGAAGTGATGGGACCGGATACCATGATCTTCGTTTTCTGAATGTTGAGCTTTAAGTGTTACTGCATTGTGATCAGAAAAGATGGTTGAAATGATTTCAATTTTTTTGAATTTACCAAGGCTAGATTTATGTCCCAGGATGTGATCTATCCTGGAGAAGGTTCTGTATGCACTTGAGAAAAAGGTGAAATTCATTGTTTTTGGGTGAAATTTCCTATAGATATCAATTAGGTCTAACTGGTCCATAGTATCATTTAAAGTTTGTGTTTCCTTGCTAATTTTCTATTTAGTTGATCTATCCATAGGTGTGAGTGGGGTACTAAAGTCTCCAACTATTATTGTGTTGCTGTTCATTTCCCCTTTCATACTTGTTAGTATTTGCCTTACATATTGTGGTGCTCCTATGTTGGGTGCATATATATTTATAATTGTTATATCTTCTTCTTAAACTCCCTGGTGGCTCAGAGGTTAAAGTGTCTGCCTGGAATGCAGGAGACCGGGGTTCGATCTCTGGGTCGGGATGATCCCCTGGAGAAGGAAATGGCAACCCACTCCAGTACTCTTGCCTGGAGAGTTGGGTGCATATATATTTATAATTGTTATATCTTCTTCTTGGATTGATCCTTTGATCATTATGTAGTGCCCTTCTTTGTGTCTTCTCACAGCCTTTATTTCAAAGTCTATTTTATCTGATATGAGTATTGCTACTCCTGCTTTCTTTTGGTCTCTATTTGCATAAAATATCTTTTTCCAGCCCTTCACTTTCAGTCTGTATGTGTCCCTTGTTTTGAGGTGGGTCTCTTGTAGACAGCATATATAGGGATCTTGTTTTTGTATCCGTTCAGCCAGTCTTTGTCTTTTGGTTGGGGCATTCAACCCATTTACATTTAAGGTAATTATTGATAAGTATGATCCTATTGCCATTTACTTTGTTGCTTTGGGTTTGAGTTTATACACCTTTTCTGTGTTTCCTGTCTAGAGAAGATCCTTTAGCTTTTGTTGGAGAGCTGGTTTGGTGGTGCTGAATTCTCTCAGGTTTTGCTTGTCTGTAAAGCATTTGATTTCCTTCATATCTGAATGAGATCCTTGCTGGGCACAGTATCTCGGTTGTAGGTTTTTCTCTTTCATCACTTTAAGTATGTCCTGCCATTCCCTTGTCACCTGAAGAGTTTCTATTGAAAGATCAGCAGTTATCCTTATGGGAATCCCTTTGTGTGTTATTTGTTGCTTTTCCCTTGCTGCTTTTAATATTTGTTCTTTGTGTTTGATCTTCCTTAATTTGATTAATATGTGTCTTGGGGTGTTTCACCTTGAGTTTATCCTGTTTGGGACTCTCTGGTTTCTTGGACTTGGGTGGCTATTTCCTTCCCCATTTTAGGAACGTTTTCAGCTATTATCTCCTTAAGTTTTTCTCATGGTCTTTCTTTTTGTCTTCTTCTCCTGGGACTCTTATGATTCGAATGTTGGGGCGTTTGACATTGTCTCAGAAGTCTCTGGGTTTGTCCTCATTTCTTTGAATTCTTTTTTCTTTTTTCCTCTCTTCTTCATTTATTTCCACCATTCTATCTTCCACCTCACTTATCCTGTCTTCTGCCTCCGTTATTCTATTGTTGGTTCCCTCTAGAGTGCTTTTGATCTTAGATATTGCATTATTCATTATATATTGACAGTTTTTTATTTCTTCTAGGTCCTTGCTAAATATTTCTTGCATCTTCTCAATCCTTGTCATCAGGCTATTTATCTATAACTCCATTTTGTTTTCAAGATTTTGGATCATTTTTACTATCGTTATTCTGAATCCTTTTTCAGGTAGACTCCCTATCTCCTCCTCTTTTGTTTGGTTTGGTGGGCATTTATCATGTTTTTTTACCTGCTGAGTATTTCTCTGCCTTTTTATCTTGTTTAGACTGCTGTGTTTGGGGTTGCCTTTCTGTATTCTGGCAGTTTGTGGTTCCTCCTTATTGTGGAGGTTCCTCCCTGTGGGTGGTGTTGAACGAGTGGCTTGTCAAGGTTTCCTGGTTAGGGAAGCTTGCGTTGGTATTCTGGTGGATGGAGCTGGATTTCTTCTCTCTGGAGTGCAATGAAGTGTCCAGTAGAGAGTTTTGAGGTGTCTATGGGTTTGGTGTGACTTTGCACAGCCTATATATTAAAGCTCAGGGCTATGTTCCTGCGTCCCTGGAGAATTTGCATGGTATGTCTTGCTCTGGAACTTGTTGGCTCTTGGGTGGAGCTGGGTTTCAGTGTAGGTGTGGAGGCTTTTGGATGAGCTCTTATCGATTAATGTTCCCTGGAGTTAGGAGTTTTCTGGTGTACTCAGGTTTTGGATTTAAGCCTCCTGCCTTTTGTTTTCAGTTTCATTCTTACAGTAGCCTCAAGACTTCTCCATCCATACAGCACAGATGATAAAACATCTAGGTTAATGGGGAAAAGATTGTCCACAGTGAGGAACACCCAGAAAGGCTTGCTGAGTTACATGCAGAAGAGAAGAGGGAGGAGGGAGATAGAGGTGAGCAGGAGGAGAAGAGGGGGAATCGTAAGGGGAGAGAGCAATCTAGCCAGTAATCAGTTCCCTATGTGCTCTCCACAGCCTGGAACACCCATAGAGGTTCATGGATTTACATAGAGAAGAGATGAGGAAGGAAGGAGATAGTGGTAACCAGAAGGATAAGAGGGGGAGTCAAAAGGAGAGACACAGATCTTGCCAGTAATCAGTTCTCTAAGTGTTCTCCACCGCCCAGAATACCCAAAAGATTCAGAGTTGGGTAGAGTAGAGAAGGGGGAGGGAGAAGATTGAGGTGACCTAAGGGAGAAAAAGGAGAGTCAAAAGGGGGAGAGGGCAATCAAGCCAGTAATCACACTCCTAAGTAAAAATGGATACTGAAGATTGGACTCTTAAAGGTACAAAATTGATAAAGTGAAAGTGAAGTCACTCAGTCGTGTCTGACCCTCAGCGACCCCATGGACTGTAGCCTTCCAGGCTCCTCCATCCATGGGATTTTCCAGGCAAGAGTACAGGAGTGGGGTGCCATTGCCCTCTCCGTCCCAGTCATCCTACAGCTGCTGCTGCTGCTAAGTAGCTTCAGTCTTGTCTGACTCTGTGTGACCCCATAGATGGCAGCCCACCAGGCTCCTCCATCCCTGGGATTCTCCAGGCAAGAACACTGGAGTGGGTTGCCATTTCCTTCTCCAATGCATGAAAGTGAAAGTGAAGTCGCTCAGTTGCGACCGACTCTTAGCGACCTCATGGACTGCAGCCCACCAGGCTCCTCTGTCCATGGGATTTTCCAGGCAAGAGTACTGGAGTGGGGTGCCATTGCCTTCTCTGACAAAATTGATAACAAATACAAAAACAAGCAAAGATTAGAAATCTAGAGTAGAGGTTCAGTTCAGTCGCTCAGTGGTGTCCGACTCTTTGCGACCCCATGAATCACAGCACGCCAGGCCTCCCTGTCCATCACCAACTACCGGAGTTCACTCAGACTCACATCCATCAAGTCAGTGATGCCATCCAGCCAGCTCATCCTCTGTCGTCCTCTTCTCCTGCCCCCAATCCCTCCCAGCATCAAAGTCTTTTCCAGTGAGCCAACTCTTCGCATGAGGTGGCCAAAGTACTGGAGTAGAGGTTAGACTCTCAAAAATACAATAAACAAATAAAAAAACAAAACAAGATAACAAAAATTATAATATATATATGCAATTTGCTTTAAAAATAGGGTCTTTTTTTGCAAGGTAATAGTAGGTTATAAAAATGAAAATTGAAGGAGTAATAAAGGACTTAAAAATTTAAAAATTTTAAAAATGGTAATAGTAAAAATATATCTAGGAATTTCTCTGGAGCTGTTGCAGGCAGTGTGGGGTCAGTTCAGTTTCAGATAGTTCCTTATTCCAGCTTATACTTCTCAACTTCCAATGTAGTTGCTGCTAACTACAGGGTTTTAATCTGTTGCACCTGTCACTCCCAAAGCTGTTCCCTATGATTATTTTTTTTCCTTCTGTTTGCAAGTCTCTTCAGTGTCAAGTAACACCCTGACACAAGGGGGCAAAGGTGGTCACTTATTTTGGCTCACCTGTTTAGTCGTGCTGTGGGGAGGGAGGAACACTGCAAACAAATATCACTGGCATGTATGAGGAATGCTCACAATGGTCTGGGCTACACTGGGTTTGCCCCTGCTCATGGCATGTGTGCTTTCCCGGTCTACACTGCTTAGGCTCCAGGTTGCTCTGCAGGGGAACTGTCTAAAGCAGGGCCTAGGTTGTGGTGCTTCCCAGGTCTAAGCCACTCAGGTTCAGGTTCTTGGGTACTCCACAAAGGCGCAGACTCAGTTGGGCCTGCGTTTTGTGACCTTCCCAGGTCTGAGCAGCTCAGGTGACCAGGTGCTTGGTGAGCACACTCTCCCGAGGTGGGGCGGTGCATCTTATCACCTCCCCCATCCCAGCCCCTTGGTTTCCTGGGTGCGCAATGAGGGTGCTGTCTCAGATGTGCTGTGTGTCACCTCTGGGGAGCCGATCCCTGGATGTGACCCTCCTGGGATGTCAACTGCTGAGGTTCCCAGGAAGACTTTGTTAGCAACTGGGAGCCTACTCACAGTTTGGGAGAGGATGCCATCTCTGGAGCCGAGATTGCCCCTTCCCAGCTCTGGCTGTTGCCCGCCTGCCTCTCTACCTCTGGTGAGGGATGGGCTGGTCCACAGCTGGCTAACTCTCCTCTGGTGTTTGCTAAGTCCTTTGTTCTGTGAGCAGCTTGACAGTGCCTCAGGTTAGAGCTTTTTTTGCTGGAAAGTTTTCTCTCTTTCTCCCCCCTCACCCCCTTTTTTTTTTCTTTTTCCCCTCTCTCTCTGGCTATCCCACAGTTTGGGTTGCTATCTCACGTTAGCTCCCTCAGATTGCCCTCAGGGCATTCAGGCCCAGTCCTTATCCAAAGCAATGCAGCCCGCCCATCCCTGTTCAGCCCCCACATGCAGGTGGCTTGCAGATGGGAGCCTCTGGGCTCCTCCTCTGCTGGGAGTTGCCGTTAGGCAGGTAATCTGTGGGTTTTATTTATCTATTTATTTATTTATTTATCTTTTCTCCCGGTTATGTTGCCCTCTGAGATTCCAAAACTCCCACAGATCTGCTGGTGAGAGGGTTTCCTGGTGTTTGGAAACTTCTCTTCTTTTATGACTCCATCCCTAACTCTTTTGTCTCTCTATTTATCTTTGATATTTCATCTTACCTCCTTTCAAGACAATGGGCTGCCTTTCCGGGTGCCTGGTGTCCTCTGCCAGTGTTGAGAGATTGTTTTGTGGAACTTGCTCAGTGTTCACATGATCTTCTGACAAGTTTGTGGCGGAGGAAGCGGTTTGCCTGTGCTATTCCCCTGCCATCGTAGGACCGCCCCCCTCGATTCAATGTAGATTGCACCTGCAACCTTGACTTCATCAAATACTATGATCGAAACAATTGAAACAGCTGTCCTAAACTGACTATAAATATATATTAGGAATATCATAATTCTTGATTATAATTTTTATTCCTTCACTCATAATCACAAGACTGCATTCATACAATATTCTTTTTTGAAAAAAAGTTCAAACTGGCTTCTTCACTAAGATCTTAGGGGAATCTCTTAAAGATTGTCTTCAAATTATACCATTTCCTAAATATATAATCATCTAATTTCTTCCCCATCATTTCAACCAAATTTAGGAATTTGTGTATATATTTAGTGTTCATGGGATTACTAACTCATTGAATGTGGGACCTACAAAATCGTAGGTGTAATACTTTCCTATAGCTTAATTTTTGGATGAAAAATTTAAAGTTTAAATAAGTTATTTATCCAAAATTATGCTTCGTAGGTGGCTCAGTGGTAAATAATATACCTGCCAAGCAGGAGATGCAGGTTTGATCCCTGGGAGAAGGAAATGGCAACCCACTTCGTATTTTTGCCTGGGAAATCCCACAGACAGAGGAGTCTGGTGGGCTGCAGTCTGTGGTATAAAACATTCCAAAATCTTAATTTTTGTCGAAGAAACTAAGGTTTAAATAAGTTACTTATCCAATGTCACTCAAATACTTATGGAAAATGAATAACTCTAACCTGGCTTTCCTATTTATTTTTTCCAGTGTTTTGTTTTGTTTGTTTGTTTGTTTTTTTCTTCATTTTTCTAAAGCACCAGACATCTTCATTTTTTTCAGTGTTATGGCCAGAATTAATGTGTGCATCAAGAGTGATTTGTTGGTAGTATAGAATGAAGATAGATAAGTAGTTAGATAGACAGATAGATGTATATATTTATATACTAAGTTATTCTCCCAACAACGAACTGTATTATATATACTTTAGTTGTCAAAAAAAAAAAAAAAAGATGCCTTCAGTTCATTCAGTCCAGTTCAGTCACTCAGTGGTGTCCGACTCTTTGCGACCCCATGAATCGCAGCACGCCAGGCCTCCCTGTCCATCACCAACTCCCGGAGTTCACTCAGACTCACGTCCATTGAGTCAGTGATGCCATCCAGCCATCTCATCCTGGGTCGTCCCCTTCTCCTCCTGCCCCCAGTCCCTCCTAGCTTTTGCTTTAGTTTTCCAAAAAAAAGATGCCTTCAAGGCCTGGATAATTCTGATGTTTATTTTGTTTGTAGTTAAAAAAATTGCTCCTTGATTTTAAGATACTTATTTTGAGATACATTTTAATCAGAATCGAAGTCTTGTAGGATTTTTTAATATGACAAATCAGACTTTCTGTACTCTTGGTATTAAGGCCAATTCTAGGTAACAAATCTCAAAGTGTCTGTGGCCCAATTCTTACTGAACACCTCATCAGAAAAGTGATAATTGTGGGGATTATTTGAAGAACAGGTAGATCATGTATCCCTTTAGATAATCTGTGATTCATTATTGAAGCAAGCCATACAAACTAAAAGGGAAAGGTTGGACCATGTAGTCTTTAGAACCCTGCTAAACTTCCTTCAATAATTTACACTTTAGTGAGATGTTGGATTTCTTAGAGTTACTGTAAGATGCCTTCTTGCTGTACCTTGTCAGGTGATTGTGCCCTTTTTGATGACTTCTGTAAAAAAAAAAATTCTTTGTTTTAATTTCATAGCTCACTTCAGGAAAGGAAAATGACATACTTCTTTGAATGACTAATTAGAAACATGTAGCTAAAAACACTTCCCTTGCTTCTTTTTCATTTTGACTTTCAAGAAATTGAGAGCAAAATATTTGGTTCAGCTGTATGATTTACATAAGTTCTTAAGGCCTGTTTACAAACTTGATATCTTATTTGTAGCTTTAATTTCTATAGGAGGTTCTAAGTTCACTACAGAACAACGCAAAACTTAAAAATGTGGAATGAGTAAAATGAATGGATGCAAACATATATAAATGCATTTGTTTTGAAAAATAACTATGTCTAAGGTATTTTCTTATGTTATTAAGCTATAACTTCTCCATTGTCTTTAAAGTCAATACAATTACTGTAGGAGACTGGAGGTAGAAAGAGTTATATCACTGCTCAAGCTCAGGTCAGTTTTTAAAAAACTCAACACTAAAACTCAGGGTTACTGCTTACAACTCTCTTTTTATTGTGCCATTGTGCTAATAAAATTTTCTATGAATTAGAGATAAAATCAGCTGCTAAGGTTGAATGCTCTCAGTAACATAAATCCTCTGCACATCACTTTAAATAGAAGTTCTGGTCCATCAGTTTTTGCTCTCTGCATAGAATTAGATACATTTTAAATTTCTATAGGATGGCAAATAATGTAAATTTATTCCTCAAGTTCTATAGAGAAACTTAATTTTACAGTGTTCTCAATATTCCAGAAGAAAATATGCTATTAACACAGTTTTATTCTTAAAGGAATGTACATTAAATTAGTTTGTGATTTTTGAGCAGCTTACTGATTTTTCTCTCTTTTTAAAAACCTATTTATTTATTTATTTTTGGCTGCACTGGGTCTTCACCGCTTCACAGACTTCCTCTAGTTGTTATGAGAAGGGGCTATTCTTCATTTCAGTGTGCAGGCTTCTCATTGTTGTGGCTTCTTTTGTTGCAGAGAATGGGTTCTAGGCCCACAAGCTTTAGTAGTTGTGGTGTGTGAACTCAATAGTTGTGGTGCACAGGCTTAGTTGGCAGTGGCATGTGGAATCTCCCCTAATCAGGGATTGAACCTGTGTCCTCTTCATTGTCAGGTTGATTTCTACCAGTAGAATGCCAGAGAAGTCCTGATTTTTCTCTTTAGTCTTTAATCTTTTATAAGAAAATTACATTTGTCTTTTAGTTTGGCATCAACTTCTTGCTGGTTAAAAATAATAATAATAATTGGATGTTTATGGTAAGGATAATAATAGTGGTTACAGTTTCCTATGTGTCAAAAATTTTCATGTATATTCTCTTTAATAGTTGCAAAGTATCAATAGGTATGATGTTAGCCATTGTGAAGTTAGGCAAAGAAACAATAAACTAAATGAAAAGACAATGCACATAATGGGAAAAAATATTTGCAAATGATGTTACTGACAAATTGTCTCCAAAATTTTCAAATAGCGCATATAGCTTGATATCATCAAAACAGACAACTCCATAAAAATATGTGCAGAAGACCTAAATAGACTTTTTTCTAAAAAGCACATGCAGATGACCAAGAAACACATGAAAAGATGTTCAGCATCACTAATTATTAGAGAAATACAAGTCAAAACTACAGTGAGATACCACCTCACACCTGTCAGAATGACTATCATCAAAAAATTCACAAATAAGAAATGCTGGACAGGGTGTAGAGAGAAGGGAACATGGTCTGAAAGGATACATGCATGTCAGTGTTCATTGGAGCACTATTTACAATAGCTGGGACATGAAAACAACCTAAGTGTTCAACAGAGGAATGGATAAAGAAGATGTGATACATGTATACCATGGATTATTACTCTGCCATTAAAAAATTAATGAAATAACATTTGCAGCAACATGGATGGACCTAGAGATTGCCATACTGAGTGAAATAAGTCACACAGAGAAAGAGATATGATATCTGTGAAATCTAAAAGAAAATGATGCAAATGAACTTATTTACAAAACAGAAACATACTCACAGACTCAAAAAGAACAAATTTATGGTTACCAAGGGGGAGGGATAGTTTGGGATTCATGTGAGTGAAAGTCACTCAGTCATGTCTGACTGTGATGCCATGGGCTGTATAGTCTATGGAATTCTCCAGGTCAGAATACTGGAGCAGGTAGCCTTTCCCTTCTCCAGGGGATCTTCCCAACCCAGAGATCAAACCCAGGTCTCCCTCATTGCAGGAGGATTCTTCACCAGCTGAGCCACAAGGGAAGCCCTTGGGATTCATAATCACTGCTATATTAAAATGAATAACCAACAAGGACCTACTGTATTGCACAGGGAACTCTGCTTAATATTATGTAACAACATAAATGGGAAATGAATTTGAGAAAGAATAGATACATGTATATGTAACAAAATTTTTTGGAAAACAGGTTCAGAGTGGTTACATAATGCTCTGAGCTCACAATAGTAAACTGAAGAGCAAGTATTTGTATCTGTGTGTATCTGATTCTAATGTCCAGATTCTATGTATTACAACTACTGATATTATCACCAACACCAAACATTATGTAACGCTTACGCTAGTCAGACTCTGTCCTAAAAATTTATGTAAATTATATATATATTTACATATATTAACTTATTTAATTCTGAACACAACCTAAGATGTATCTCCACTTTACCAAAAAGGAAATAAAGACTCAGAGAGTTTAACTAACTCATACAAAGATACAGCTATTTAATTACTCAACCCTTGTTCTATCCTAAACATTCTGCCTTCAGAAGATATGCAATTATCCACCATGTTAAATTTTCCTTCTACTGCAGTTGCTGCTTCTTTAACTTCTGTAAGAATTGTTTGTTTGTGATGTATTTCCAAAAAGGAGCACATCTCATTCATGATATAGGGCCCATTTCAACTCTGTCTGATGTATTTACCCCTTCTTCATTTTTTGTTTTGAGTGGCAATGACAACCTTATTTTTAAATATTGCAACCAGCTAATGGTATACAGGCCTGAAGAAAAGAACTTGGAGGAGCTGTACAACTTCTTATATACTTTTGTTAACAAAAAATGCTTCCTATAATACTCTGGGTGATTTATTTTGCTGAATTTTAAAGGTCAAACCTTTTTTTTGGCAAAAAGTAGGTTTCTAGTAAATATTCAAACTTCACATTTAAAAAAGTATCTCCAAGGCAGAAAGTACACCAAACACTGTTGAAAGTTAATGGGCTGTCATTTAAATGCCCCAAACTTTGATGTGAAGAAGTCGTGGATTAATATGACAGCTAACAGCACAGGGTATGAAACATTGTCTAGGTAAGATTCCAAATGATTCATATGTTATTAAAGATTCTGTGATTTTGAAAGAACATTCTTTATACAGATTATACATTGGGAAATTAAAATGTCACCAAAATTAATCCATGATTCCTATTTTTTATAACATCTGATCCATTTTAATTTCTTGATTACAAATAACTTAAATCATGGAGGAAAGGATAAGGATTGACTTAAAAGTTGAGCTAAAACCACAAATACAAAAATATTTATTACAGTGATATCAATTGTATAAACAAATATTGAGAAAATGCTGGAAGAAAGTTTGCTAAAGTATAAAATGAGAGTTACACTTTTTTAGATGGTAAGACTAGAGTTGATAGTTGATTTCTTTCTTTTTTATACTTTTCTGGTTTATTCACTTATCCTACAATAGATATGTATTACATTTATAGTCAGAAAAATGTTAATGTTTTTTATTTCAGAATAAATGAACATTTATTAGGCTAAATTTTACAATTGCTAGCCAACAGCTCATATGCTATTTCTAGATCTAGATTCTTTAATATTTTAAGTTCAGTGACAATTTCAAGTTGATTTCACACTGGAATATAATGACTCCTTTATGTTTTTATTTTTAAATTTATATGTGTTATATCTTAAGCATAAAAAAAAAAACTACAGGGGGTGATAAACACCCATGTACCCATTTCCAAAGTATATAATACATGTTAATATTTTGCCATATTTATTTTACTTAAAGTCTTACAGATAGAAATAATGCCTTCTGCCTCATGTCCCTCATTCTTTTTGTCTCTCTTTTTATCATTTCTCCAGGAATTTAAAATGCATGCTAAATTTTTACAGTCTAATTAGAATCCATATTATACCACTTCCATTGGTGTGTAGATGCTTAGCACCAAATAAATCCCCTTGTCCTCTTTCACCTAATGGTGTACTTGTCTTATATGTTATACTCACATACGTGGAATCCCCCGTCAGATAATGCTATACATTTTGCTTTCAATTATCAAACGAATTTAAAGAACTCAAAAGGAAAATAATTTATTAAGTGTATCCAGTTATTTATTTTTTATTCTGTTGTCCTTTATTCCTGATTTTCCATGTGTGTTTTTGGTATCTGTCTAAAGGTTTAACTTTAGGTGTTGTTTTTGAACAGCTGTAATAATGACAAATTTTCTTAATTTTCCTTCATCTGAGAATATTATTTAACCTTCATTCCTGAAGGATATTTCACTGGATATAAAATTAAAGCATAATAGTCCTTTTCTAATACTTTAAAAACTTCATACTACTCCTTTTAGTCTCTCTGAGAAATCTGGTATTATCTAAATCATTGTTCCCCTGTTGATACTGTCATTTTTCTGGAGGCTTTGAAGATTTTTTATTCATTTCATATCTTCAATATTTTGATAAGGATGTGTCCAGGCATCAATTTCTTTGGATTTATCCTGTTTAGGGTTCTCTCAGCTGAAAGAATGTTTAGGCTTTTGCCACATTTGGGAAGTTTTCAGCTATTATTCTTCAAAAGATTTTTTAGCATCATACACATTTTTTCTGTCCTTCTAGCTCCCTAATGACACAAATTTTAGTCTTCTTATTTATATAATTGCTCAACAGTTCCTTGAAACTTTGTTTATTTTAAAAGATCATTATTTTTCTCTCTTGTTCAGATTGGATCATTTTTATTAATCTATCTTCAGATTCACAGGCTATCAGCCTCATTTTGCTAATGAATCCTTCTAATGGGTTTTTTTTTAAAATTTTGGTTATTATGTTTTTTAGTTAGTAACTTTCCTTTTGGTTCTTCTTTATATCATCTATATTTTTGTAGTTATATATTTTATTTTGAATCTGTTTCAAGAATGTTCATGGGTGCTCACTCAGAATTTTAAAATTAGCTGCTTTAAAGTCTTTGTTAGATAATTTCAATATACATATAATATTGTCTATGGCATCTATTGGTTATCTTTAGGTTAAGATTTTCATGATATTCTGTAAGCTAAGTAATTCTGAATCATATCCTAGACATTCTGAATAATATAAGAATCTATCCTATTTAAGTTCAGGGGATAATGTTGATATTTCTGCAGGCACCTGATATATTTAGGTTCAGGCCACAGTGTCCAACTCAACTCTGTGGGTAATATTTCAAATATTGCTTCTTTTTAAATCTTTTTTCAATTTTTATTTTTACTTTATTTTACTTTACAATATTGTATTGGTTTTGCCATACATTGACATGAATCCGCCATGGGTGTACATGAGTTCCCAATCCTGAACCCTCTTCCCACCTCCCACCCCATATCATCTCTCTGGATCATCCCCGTGCACCAGCCCCAAGCATCCTGTATCCTGTATCGAACATAGACTGGTGATTCGTTTCTTACATGATAGTATACATGTTTCAATGCCCTTCTCCCAAATCATCCCACCCTCTCCCTCTCCCTCAGAGTCCAAAAGTCCATTCTATACATCTGTGTCTCTTTTGCTGTCTCACATACAGGGTTATCATTACCATCTTTCTAAATTCCATATATATGTGTTAGTATACCGTATTGGTGTTTTTCTTTCTGGCTTACTTCACTCTGTATAATTGGCTCCAGTTTCATCCACCTCATTGGAACTGATTCAGATGTATTCTTTTTATTGCTTCTTTTTTTTTTAATTAATTGCCCTGCAATTGTGATTAGTCCCCCATGTATGTTATCCAAAGTTTAACCTGGAAACTGTGAGGCAGTATATACATTAATTCTGTTTTCTAATTTATATGTTAGTTTAGATAAGATACATACATTTGCCACTCAGAAATAATTTGAGTTTTCCGGTTTTGGGTAGCTGGATGCATTTTATGTTACAAAGGAAGAATATGAAAAAAGGGGAACATGTTTGGGTTTTTGTAATGAGAGGTTTAACAAGTTAAATTCAAGTCATGAAGACATGAGAACTTTAGTGTGTTGTGTGTTAAAGAGACACTGAAAAAGAAATATCCATTTAGCCCTGGAGTTAAAAATTTGTATCACAGGAGAAATCGAAGTGTTACTCCTATCCTCAGAGAAACCAGATTTCCTCAGAGAAACCAGAAGTGTAAAGAGTAAAATTTTGTATGCAAGCCTCCGTGTTAAAATCTATGATTTGGAGCAAATATTTTCATGTGTACTGCAAGTGATTGATTTGTAAATGACAGCAGTAATGTATATCCGATGTTCCTTTTAGATCTTAATAGAGGCCTTATACACTTGCCAATAATAATTAATACACACTTCTTTGATTCATCATCTTTTGGGGAAAAGAAAAATCCTGTTCTGTTACAACTGCGCAACTACTATGCTTTTGAACAAAATGGTGCATATCTTTGTAAAGACTGAAGGAGTTACTGATTATGAATCTCAAGGGCCCTTGTTCAAATTTGGCTCCTTCAAAGTGCAGGACACACACACATCCAGCAGGCACAGTTGTTATATGGAGACCCTGCTGAGTGGTTAAGTCTCTGCTTGCTGTGTCTAAGCCATTTGGCACACACAACAGTCTTCTTTTCCTTCATAAGCCTAAATGTGTCCCATTTGGATAACAAATAAGAGGCCTTTATCAATGCAAAAAAATCATCCAATCATGCTATTGGCAACAACAACAACAAAAAATCATACAAGGGTGTGAATCAACTTGAAAATTATGAAATTTCAGTCAGTCAGAATCATTGAGTGCCTATCTCATTTATTTTTCAGAATATGTTGAAAAGATTCACTATGCAGGAAGATAGCTAATAATAATATATCAATATATTAGCCAAATATAATCCATTCAAAATCTAATATATTATTTGGTTTTACACATTTCTGTATGGAAGTTAAGAAGTCATCCTCTAGAGTCATACAGAAAAAATTTTTAAACACAAATCTGACTATTTTTCTCCTTGCCCCATACAAATTCAATAACATCTTCATAAGCTATCCTGGAAAAATCCCTCCCTCATGTAGGAAGGAAACATGAGGGAGTCTAAGAGTGGAGAATTTGTAACAAGGAGTACAAAGCTTGAATTGCAGCACGTTATTTATGTGACTTTGGGAAAGTCATTAAACATTTTAAGTTTCAGTCTTTTTATCCACAATATGTGAGTAGTAATAGCTCATAAATTCACTGTAATGTTATAAATAGCAGCAGGGCTAGAATCCATGTCAACCTGTTTCTAGTGTGTATTTATCACTCTGTCTAACATCTCCCTACACAGCCTTACACACAGTGCCCACATTCACATGTGTATACATACATGCGTACATTGACAACAGCACACCTATATATCCATCAAAAGTTCTAATGTAGATGCTTAAGAATTGTCTTAAGGAATACAGATATTAAATAAATTTGATGTATGGCAAAACCAATACAGTATTGTAAAGGAACTAGCCTCCAATTAAAATAAATACATTTATATTTTAAAAATAGATTTGAATAATAAAATTCATTTGATAATAAATAAATTTGAATGAAAGAACAAAATGACTGCAGATATAAATAAACACATTTCTACAAGAAATAGTAAAAACTGGCCATTCAAAAAAAATTCAGAGAAAGGTCAGAAAAACTCACTGAGATTCACGTTACCAGGGGCATCACACACCATACTGAATTCAATGGATACGGGCAAAGTTCAGATTAGGATTTCAGAGATAAGAATGAGGCCAGAGCAAAATAATAATAGGAACAGGAAACATGATATTAGGACATTACCATCATTAGATGCTCATTGTCTGTTCTGATAGGGGTGAAGCTAAACCAGTTGGGATGGCCTTGACAGGCAAGCTATTACCTAATTTTGCTCTTTTCTCTCAGGCAGATATCAATTTGGAATCAAACTTTGAATGGCCATGTTCATTAGACAGTGGGAGGAAGAATTAAAGGTGAAGGTGAAAATATTTAATACATTGGTTATTTTGATGGTGGCACTTCCCTGGTGGCTCAGACAGTAACGAATCTGCCTGCAATGTGGGAGACCTGAGTTTGATCCATGGGTTTGGAAGATCCCCTGGAAAAGGGAATGGCAATCCACTCCAATATTCTTGCCTGGAGAATTCCACAAACAGAGGAGCCTGGTGAGCTACAGACTATAGGGTCACAAAGAGTTGGGCACAACTGAGTGACTAACACACGCACACACATGCATTTTGCTGATAGCATTTGCAAAATATTGGATGTAGATAAATATGGAGGTTATTGGCTAAACTGACATTTCCTGATAAATCTCACTGACCCTCCAGCTAACTGAGAGGAAATAGAGAATACATTCTTTGAATTTCCATTGTTGTTTCTATCTGGTGTTACTAATTCACTGTGTGTTAGAGGACTCTTGCTCAAGGAGTTTAAATATAAAGTGTTTTTCTAGAAGCCAGTTATGCTTGAGTCTTAGCTCTTCTCAGTCATATATTTTAGTAAATAGACTCAAAACAGAGAATAGTAGCTTGCATTAGTACATGGACTTATTGGAGCCAAAAGTGACTTGGTCTCACTGATATTCTCTGCACATAGCTAATATGCAACGTTTCCTTTGTTTCTTTTTTAAAACCTGAGCCCAAACTGGTAATTCAATTTCTAATCCAGGACTAGAGATTTTCAGTTAATCTCATCAACACTGAATATCCTTTCTTCAGGTTGAGAAACTAAGAAACAAGCAAACTAACATAATTATTCATTCATTTTATTCCTTCTTCCACATATAATAGTCTCAAAATAACAATACTACCACTCCCACATAAATAACTGAAAACTGCTTAAGATTTTTATATAATTTTATTCTCAAGATGTACACTCAAATTGTCTTATCTTGAAATCATTTAAAATAACTTCTCTGTGTGGTGATGCCAACAACCTGAGAGATAGGCATATAGTCTTATTTAATTCATCACGCTTTCGTTGTATGGATTGCTTGTATATACTTAATTTTCTTTTAAAATATGACGAATATTTATATGGTTCCAGAGCTGAATCTACAAATCAATTAGACACAGAGAAATCTAACTTCTTTTTAAGCCCAGCCACTCAATTCTCCTGTAATAGATAATTATTTTCTCTCTAGTAGAAAATAATTTCTGGTTTGGATTTGATTTTTCACTCTTAAAAAAAATGGAATGCTCTCTTTTTATATAGACATATATTTACATTCTTCCCTTTCTTAAATAGCTCATTAAATACATAATTTACACCTTGTTTTGTGAACCTTTTTATATCTGATTTTCTACAATGGAAAAATAGGGATTTAACTTCTT
Source organism: Budorcas taxicolor (assembly GCF_023091745.1). NCBI lineage: Eukaryota > Metazoa > Chordata > Mammalia > Artiodactyla > Bovidae > Budorcas > Budorcas taxicolor. The sequence goes on along the minus strand of NC_068917.1, from coordinate 24,569,912 downwards.
ACTTAATAGGTTCATGTGAAAATTAGATGATATATGTGCTGATAGGAGCTTCTCATGTGGCTCGGCTCAGTGGGTAAAGAATCCACCTGCAATGCAGGAGACACAGGAGACATGGGTTCAATCGCTGGGTCAGGAAGGTCCCCTGGAGAAGGGCATAGAAACCCACTCTAGTATTCTTGCCTGGAGAATCCCATGGAGAGAGGAGTCTGATGGGCTATCATCCACAGGATCAAACGACTAAAGAGAGAGCATGCATGTGAAGATGGAGCCTAACTGACATATAATAGTCATTCAGTGATTATAGACAAAAATGTAATATGGGGGCAGAATTTATATCTATTTTTGACAGGGCTAAAGAAAAATTGGAAAGAATAAATAGTAACTTTGTCCTTATATTTGGTGTATGGTCTTGACAAGCTTGACAAATTCTACAGGTTATCAGTTCAGCTCAGTTCAGTCGCTCAGTCATGTCCAACTCTGCAACTCCATGAATCGCAGCACGCCAGGCCTCCCTGTCCATCACCAACTCCTGGAGTTCACTCAGACTCACATCCATCAAGTCGGTGATGCCATCCAGTCATCTCATCCTCTGTTGTCCCCTTCTCCTTCTGCCCTCAATCACTCCCAGAATCAAGGTCTTATTCAATGAGTCAACTTTTCGTATGAGGTGGCCAAAGTACTGGAGTTTCAGCTTTAGCATCATTCCTTCCAAAGAAATCCCAGGGCTGATCTCCTTCAGAATGGACTGGCTGGATCTCCTTGCAGTCCAAGGGACTCTCAAGAGTCTTCTCCAACACCACAGTTCAAAAGCATCAATTCTTCGGTACTCAGCTTTCTTCACAGTCCAACTCTCACATCCATACATGACCACTGGAAAAACCACAGCCTTGACTAAATGGACCTTTGTTGGCAAAGAAATGTCTCTGCTTTTCAACATGCTATCTAGGTTAATCATAACTTTTCTTCCAAGGAGTAAGTGTCTTTTAATTTCATGGCTGCAGTCACCATCTGCAGTGATTTTGGAGCCCCAAAAAATAAAGTCTGACATTGTTTCCACTGTTTCCCCATCTATTTCCCATGAAGTGATGGGACCAGATGCCATGATCTTCGTTTTCTGAATGTTGAGCTTTAAGCCAACTTTTTCACTCTCCGCTTTCACTTTCATCAAGAGGCTTTTTAGTTCCTCTTCAGTTTCTGCCACCAGGACTTCCCTGGTGGCTCAGATGGTAAGGTGTCTTGCTTACAATGTGGGAGACCTGGGTTCGATCCCTGAGTCAGGAAGATCCTCTGGAGAAGGAAATGGCAACCCACTCCAGTACTCTTGCCTGGAAAATCCCATGGACAGAGGAGCATTGTGGACTACAGTCCACGGGGTTGCAAAGAGTTGGACACGACTGAGTTACTTCACTTTTTCATTTCACTTTCTGCCATAAGAGTAGTGTCATCTGCATGTCTGAGGTTATTGATATTTCTCCCAGCAATCTTGATTCCAGCTTATGCTTCTTCCAGCCCAGCATTTCTCATGATGTACTCTGCATAGAAGTTAAATAAGCAGGTGACAATATACAGCCTGATGTACTCCTTTTCCTATTTGGAACCAGTCTGTTGTTCCATGTCCAGTTCTAACTGTTGCTTCCTGACCTGCATATAGGTTTCTCAAGAGGCAGGTCAGGTGGTCTGGTATTCCCATCTCTTTCAGAATTTTCCACCGTTTATTGTGATCCACACAGTCCAAGGCTTTGGCATAGTCAATAAAGCAGAAATAGATGTTTTTCTGGAACTCTCTCGCTTTTTTGATGATCTCTAGTTCCTCTGCCTTTTCTAAAACCAGCTTGAAAATCTGGAAGTTCATGGTTCATGTATTGCTGAAGCCTGGCTTGGAGAATTTTGAGCATTGCTTTACTAGTGTGTGAGATGAGTAGCCCCATCTGATTTAAAAATTTAAAATTCTCAGAAATCAACCAATCAAATTACAAAGGAATAGCAAATAGTTCAAAAGAATAGCAAATAATTTTCTATATACGTTTTATGCAGTAATTCCTCTGGCCAAATCATAACCTTTAATCTAGCAAAGATATCATCATGAAGCTGATTTCTTGGCAATAAGGTGGCTCTTTTCCTATTTTCAGGTAAGCATACCTCTATTCCACAGACATAACTGGCATTCTCTACTTCACTAGGCATTTGATTTTAAGTATTCATAAGCACCCATATTTATAATAGAGTAGAAGAAATGAAAGATAGAAGGAAGAGAGGGAGGGAGATAAGAGAGGATTGAAAGATAGGAAGATAGTTGGAAATAAGGCACAAGAAATTTTATTGATTGTTTGCTGTGGGCAACATGCTATTCATTCACAAATTGACAGAATAGTGCTTATTGTGAGGTTATTCTGAGTCAGAGCTAAACCAGATATTAGAAGTACATTGGTGAATGAGACAAATATGGCTCCTACCCTCAAATTTCTCAGATTCTAGTAGTGACTACACAGGAAATAAAGTGAATGAACTATGTCACCATCTGTCCCAAAACCATCTTGCACCTTTGTATAATAATCAAAGTAAAATGCACGATTACCATAGCTTCAGGGTTCCACCTTACCTGGATCCTGCTCAATTCACTTACATCACCTGTTCTCTCAGTCCCTCTACTCCAGACTTACTGGACTTGCAGACTAAAATACATCAATTTCATGTCCTCTTCCATCTCTTTGCACTTTCATGATTTCTCTTCCTTGCATGAGCTTTCCTAGATCATTGCATATAACACTTCTTCAGTTCCATAGTGGGCAAAATAATGCATACCACCCTCAAAATAAGTCCATGACTTAATCCCAGGACCATGTGCATATGTTACCATACACAGCAAAAGAGACTTTGAAGATGTAATTAAGATGAAACATGTTGAGATGGAGAGTTTATCAGAGAAAGACGTAATGATGGAAGAAGATCAGAGAAATGTGATGTGAGACATTTTGACTCAGTTGCTTTGAGGATGGAGGAAGGGAACCATGTATCAAAAATATGAGTGGTTTTTAGTATTTTGGAAAGGGCAAGGAAATAAAGTCTAGTCTAGGACATTCAGAGTAATTCAGCTTTGCTGACACCATGATTTTAGCCCAATAAGACCCATGTCAGACACCTGAACTACAGACCTATAATATGATAATTATCTGCTGTTCTAAGACATTAAATTTTAGTAATTTGTTATGGCAATAATAGAAAACTAACACTACTTTGTTTAGGTCTCTGAATAATATTACCTGCGTAAATAGGCTTTCTGTCATATACCTATCTACAATAATTTCTATTCAATTTGCCTTGAGTAACTATCCAATTGCCCTGTTTGTTTCTCCTCTTAATCAGTTCAGTTCAGTCAGTTCAGTCGCTCAGTCATGTCTGACTCTTTGTGACCCCATGAATCGCAGCATGCCAGGCCTCCCTGTCCATCACCAACTCCCAGCGTTCACCCAAACTCAGGTCCATCAAGTCGGTGATGCCATCCAGCCATCTCATCCTCTGTCGTCCCCTTCTCCTCCTGCCCCCAATTCCTCCCAGCATCAGAGTCTTTTCCAATGAGTCAGCTTTTCTCATGAGGTGCCCAAAGTATTGGAGTTTCAGCTTTAGCATCATTCCTTCCAAAGAAATCCCTTCAGAATGGACTGGTTGGATCTCCTTGCAGTCCAAGGGACTCTCAAGAGTCTTCTTAATAACTAGCAGTTTATTATCTGATTATTATTTTTCTCTCTCCAAAAACAGAAGAGAGCTCAATAAAGACAGTGATTTAGTTCATTATTCCGTATACCATCTACTACCTAGAATAATGTCTGGGATATGCTAAGTAGCACTCAAAAATAATTTATTAGTGAATGAATGAATTTCAGCTCTATAATGGTGAAGGTACTCTGATACTCTGATACTGTATAACATGATGTATGTAGAGCTGTCCCATTGTGTTTTTTTAATATAAGTTTATTTATTTTAATTGGAAGTTAATTACTGTACAATATTGTATTGGGTTTGCCGTAAATCAACATGAATCCACCACAGGTATGCAAATGTTCCCCATCCTGAACCCCCCTCCCTCCTCCCTCCCCTTACCATCCCTCTGGGTCATCCCAGTGCACCAGCCCCAAGTATCCTGTATCCTGCATCGAACCTGGACTGGTGATTCATTTCATATATGATATTAACATGTTTCAATGCCATTCTCCCAAATCATACCACCCTCGCCCTTTCCCACAGAGTCCAAAAGACTGTTCTATACATCTGTGTCTCCTTTGCTGTCTTGCATACAGGGTTATTGTTACCATCTTTCTAAATTCCATATATATGCGTTAGTATAATGTATTGGTGTTTTTCTTTCTGGCTTACTTCACTCTGTATAATCGGCTCCAGTTTCATCCACCTCATTAGAACTGATTCAAATGAATTCTTTTTGATGGCTGAGTAATACTCCATTGTGTATATGTACCACAGGTTTCTTATCCATTCATCTGCTGATGGACATCTAGGTTGCTTCCATGTCCTGGCTATTATAAACAGTGCTGTGATGAACATTGGGGTACACGTGTCTCTTTCAATTCTGGTTTCCTCGGTATGTATGCCCAGCAGTGGGATTACTGGGTCATAAGGCCGATCTATTTCCAGTTTTTTAAGGAATCTCCACACTGTTCTCCATAGATTTTAATATGCGTTTGGCTAATGGTGATGTTGAATATTTCTTTAAGTGTTTACTTACCATCCTTTTATTTTCAACAAAATATCTGTGTATGACTTTTGCCCATTTTTTATTTGGAGTGTTTTTTTTACTGTTGAGTTTTGAGAGTTCTGTATATACTCTCAGTTACTCTTTTTTTGCATACATGGTTTATAGATATCTTTTTTCAGTCTGTAACTTGTGCTATTTATCCTCTTAACAAGGTACTTGTCAGAGCAAAAGTTTTAAAATTTGATGAGATATGGTTTATTAATTTTTCCTTTTGTGGATAGTGCTTTGGTATCAAATTGAGAGACCTTTGCCTAGTCACAGATCTGAAAGTTTTCTAAATATTTTATAGTTCATATTTTATACTTAACCTGTGATTCATTCTGAGTTATTTTTTGTGTGTATTATGAGGATTAGGCCAAAATTCATTTTCCTTTCCTTTTCTTTTCCTTTCCTCACTCTCTTTCTTCCTTTCTTTCTCCCTCCTCACTCTCTCTCTGCTTCTTCCTCCTTTCTTCCTCTTTTCCCCTATGGATATTCCATTTTCCAAGCACCATTTGTTGAAAAGGCAATCTTCCTCCATTTAGTTGCCTCTGTATCTTCTTCAAAAATCAGGTGGTAATCTCTATATGGGTCTACTTGGGTGCTCTTTATTCTGCTCTATTGATCTATGTTCTATACCAAGCTGAAGTTCTAGAAATTTTAAGATTCATTCTCTTTACCCTTTCATCATGTTTGCTTACCTATCAGTAATTTCCGAGTATATTTGTTTCTTGAAACACCCTATCAAATGAGCTGATAGCAACCCCTAAAGCACTTCATTCATCAAATGATTATCTACCTTCTAAATTAATATAGGTGGAAATTCTACCGAATATTCTGTTACTGGATAACATGGTTTGCCACCTTTTGAACCTTCAACAAGAACTTTTTCATGACCTGCATTTGAGGATTTTTAAAATGGCAGAATCCACTTCTAGTTACCACTTTCTGTATCACCAACTTACACTACTTTATATTGCTGTATAACATGTGATTTACAAAAGTAAACTTTTAATTCTCTCTCATATTTCTTTAATTTGTTTAGTTTTTCTGCAATTATTTTCTTCATTTAAGAATCAAGGCATAAATCCAACCCTAGTGGAAGAGGTTGTATTAATTCAAGATGGACAGGTCATGGTGGAAACTTCTGACAAAATATGGTCCACTGGAGAAAGGAATGCCAAATCACTTCAGTATTCTTGCCTTGAGAACCCCATGAACAGTATGAAAAGGCAAAAAGATATGACACTGAAAGATGAACTGCCCAGGTTGGTGGGTGCCCAATATGCTATTAGAGAAGAGTGGAGAAATAACTCCAGACAAAATCAAGAGATGGAGCCAAAGCAAAAACAACAACCAGTTGTGGATGTGTCTGGTGGTGAAAGTAAAGTCCAATGTTGTAAAGAACAAGACTGCAGAGGAACCTGGAATGTTAGGTCCATGAATCAGGGTAAATTGGAAGTGGTCACACAGGAGATGGCAAGAGTGAACATCAACATTTTAGGAATTATTGAACTAAAATGGACTGGAATGGATGAATTTAATTCAGATGACCATTATCTACTACTGTGGGCAAGAATCCCTTATAAGAAATAGAGTAGCCCTCACAGTCAATAAAAGAGTCCAAAATGCTGTACTTGGGTGAAATTTCAAAAACAATGGAATGATCTCTGTAGTTTTCCAAGGCAAACCATTCAATATCACAGCAATCCAAGTGTATGTCCCAACCACTAATGCCAAAGAAACTGAAGTTGAAGGTCTATGAAGACCTACAAGATCTTCTAGAACTTAACACCAAAAAAATATGTCCTTTTCGTCATGGGGGACTGGAATGCAAAAATAGGAAATCAAGAGATACCTAGAGTAACAGACGAGTTTGGCCTTGGGATACAAAATGAAGCAGGAAAAGGCTAACAGAGTTTTGCCAAGAGGACAAACTGATCATAGCAAACACCCCCTCCAATACAAGAGACGACTCTACACATGCATATCACCAGACGGTCAATACTGAAATCAGATTGATTATATTCTTTGCAGCCAAAGACGGAGAAGCTCTATACAATCAGCAAATACAAGACTGGGAGCTGATTGTGGCTCAGATCATGAACTCCTTACTGCAAAATTCAGACTTAAATTGCGGAGAGTAGGGAAAACCACTAGACCATTTTGGTATGACCTAAATCAAAACCCTTACAATTGTATAGGGAAAGTGATAAATAGATTCAAGGGGTTAGATCTGATAGACAGAGTGCCTGAAGAACTATGCATGGAGGTTCAGAACATTGTACAGGAGGCAGTGATCAAAACCACCCCAAAGAAAAAGAAATGCAAAAAGGCCAAATGGTGTCTGAAGAGACCTTACAAATAGCTGAGAAATGAAGAGATACAAAAGGTGAAGGAGAAAAGGATATTTATACCCATCTGAATGTAGAGTTCCAAAGAATAGCAAGGAGAGATTAGAAAGCCTTCCTAAGTGATCCTAAGTGATCAATGCAAATCACTGATGCTGGGAAGGATTGAGGGCAGGAGGATAAAGGGGTGACAGAGAATGAGATTTTCAAAAGGCATCACCAACTCAATGGACAGGAGTTTGATCAAACTCCAGAAAATAGTGAAGGACAGAGAAGCCTGGTATGTTGCAGTCCATGTGGTCACAAAGGTATGGCCATGACATAGCAACTGAATAACAACAACATGCATATCAAGGGATAGTAAGGTAAGTTTGAAGTAATGTCTAAGAACAATTATAGGAAAGTTCATAAAGAAGTGATTTCAAATCAAATATTTGTACAAAACATACTGTGTGGCAGAATGCAAAAAAAAAAAAAAAAAAAATAGCCACAAGTTCCTCTCATTTTTTTAGTGCATCCCCATTTGCAATGTGATTTTTTTTTCCCGTCCAGTGAAGTTTATGGAATCTTTTCCTCTCCCTTTTGAATCTGGGCTTTATTATGTGACTTGAATTGGTTAATGGGACATTAACAAACCTGACATAAAGAGAAGATTAAAAAGCTCTTGTGCACTTGGGCTCTTGTGCAGTTACTGTTTGGAACTTCTGAGCCAGGTGAAGAACCAGGGTCAGCCTAAGTAAGTACTAGAGATACATGCCAAGTTGCTCCATTACCTTAGGCAACCACAACTCAAGCCCTTTAGAACAGAACCAAGTAGTATCTGAATAACTCTTTGAAAGAAAACACAGGAATCAAAGACAAGTACTTAGGAGGGTCACTGGTTAGGGATATTTAATAATTTGAGTACTAGTAAAACAGAAACATTTGTTTTTAAATGTATATTAATTATCTTGCTGTAATTATGATATCATTAGGGGCATATCATCAAAAAAAGGAAAGGAGATATTTAGGGACATAATCAAGTAATTAATCAACAAATTAATTTTAAACTTTTTTGTTGTAATTTCAGCAATTTATGTAAATCAGTTAATATTCTGTGCCTCATCTGTTAACTGATCTCCCATCCATTTGTCTTGACCTTAAATTTGTAATACATGAGTTCTACTTAAAACTCAAATCTAATCATGATAATCCTTTGGTTTAAAAATAAACCTGTTCCTTATTGTTAATAGCATAGGTCTGAATTTTTGATTTTAGCTTCAAAAGGCTTTGATTAAGTAAATTATTAGGTGTCAATGTAAATAAATATCAGGAAATAGAAACTGAGATGCTCTAGTTGACAAAGAAGTGGAGCCAGAACACAATTCAATATCTTGCTGAAGTCTTTGAATAGGTTACTGCAGGAACAATTTGAAAATAATCTGTAAGAGATTAAATTTCAAGATCTTTAATATGGCAATGACTTTTTTTAAAAAAAAGCTCCTTGGTAGGTAGCCTCATCTTTAGCAACTTCCTGTCTTATAATTTCTGTTTCAGTAAAGCTAAAGTGCTTATATCTCCTGAAAAGTAGCATATCCTTTCATACTTCCCCATTCTGCTTTTTTTGCATTAATTCATCCACTTATATATTCCTTCTCCTCTTTGAAGAAGTCTCTATTTGTTTTTAAAAATCCACTGTAAGTGTAATCTCTTAAGAATCTTTTCCTAACTCTAGATGGCATACCTATGTGCTTACATGCACCCTACAGATCTGAGCTACAACTCAGCCACAAGACTTTTGAGTAATCTTTACACATATGTCCATAAGAGCAGGGCTGTATGCTACAAATTCTCAGAATGTATCATATTTAGTTGATCTATAGGTGTTTGAGAATTCAGCTCTGATTTAGAGCAGGGAAAGACTTGTAAGTGAAGTGAGAAGTTTGGGGTGCAGTGAAGTGAAAGTCATTCAATCATGTCCAACTCTTCATGACCCCATGGACTATACTGTCCATGAGAATCCTCCAGGTCAGAATACTGAAATGGGTAGCCATTCCCTTCTCCAGGGGATCTTCCTGATCCAAGGATCAAATCCAGGTCTCCTGCATTGCAGGCAGATTCTTTACCAGCTAAGCCACCAGCGAAACCCAAGAGTACTGGAGTGGCAAGCCTATCACGTCTCCAGAGGATCTTCCCAACCCAGGAACTGAACTGGGATATCCTGCATTGCAGGCAGATTCTTTACCAACTGAGCTACTAGGGAAGCTTGGAGAATGAAATCTATTACAGAATATTTACTCTCCTCACTCTATCCAGACTCTCATTCTGAAATACACTCTACTCTCTGAGATTCATTTTTATTATAATCAAAGGTAGATTGTTCTATAAGAGCCACTGGAAGGAGGAATGCTTAATAATCTGCTATTTTTTTTAATGTGAACTAGTTAACCAGAACTTTTTGAAAATATCAATATCAAGCTGGAAAAACATAAATAGATGGGAGGAAGAGCTGAGGGACTGCAAGAAGTATAGACAATGGCAAATGACATATTATTTGATACTAATATTCAGTTAGAAATGGAAAAAATCTAGTGGTTATCCCATATGTATCAATTAACCATAAAGTAGTTAAATAGTGAGAATTTGTATGTCTGAAACCATAGAAAGTGAAGTTGCTCAATCATGTCTGACTCTTTGTGACCATGGACTATAGCCTACCAGGCTCTTCCATCCATGGAATTTTCCAGGCTAAGTACTGGAGTGGGTTGCTCTTTCCTTCTCCAGAGGATCTTTCTGACCCAGGGATAGAACCTGGGTCTCCTGAATTGCAAGCAGACGCTTTACCATCTGAGCCAGCAGGGAAGCCCTTCTGAAACCATGGTGACTCAAAATTATGTTACACAGACAGTATCATGGCCAGCATATTTTATCCTATGGGATGCTTATGTGCATGCTCAGCGGCTTCAGCCATGTCAGACTCTTTGTAACTCTGGACTGAAGCCCGGTAGGCTTCTCTGTCCATGAGATTCTCCAGACAAGAATACTGGAGTGGGTTGACATGCCCTCCTCCAGGGGATCTTCCTAACTCTGGGATTGAACCCGCCTGACTTGCGTTTTCTGCATTGAAAGCCGATTCTTTACCGCTGAGCCATCAGGGAAGCCCTTCATCGGATAGAGAAGGAAATTAAGTTTCAGCCTGAAATTTGGCTGTATGATTTTCAAAAGGGAGAATTATCATAAGATCGTACACTCTTACTCCATTTATGGCCAACGGCACTGAATGTGAAATGCTTGTGTAAAGTATACACAAAGATGACTCAGTTATAGAAAAGGAAGAGCTGACATTTTTGGAATTCATTTTGGAGAAAGCAAATCTCACTGGTAGATGAACCTCTACTAGTTAAAATGAAAACTTGGAATTAGTACAGAAAAATAAGTTTTTTAAGTAGAAATGAAGCCCTTGATGTACTGAACTGGTTCTCCAACTGTAACTTCTGTGATACTGGAGTATCCTGAAACTCAGTGAAGAAATACTTTAGAATCTGAATAATATAGTCATAAGATTGCCGGGAGAAATATCAATAACCTCAGATATGCAGATGACACCACCCTTATGGCAGAAAGTGAAGAGGAACTACAAAGCTTCTTGATGAAAGCGAAAGAGGAAAGTGAAAAAATTGGCTTAAAATTTGGCTCAACATTAAGAAAACTAAGATTATGGCCTCTGGTCCCATCACTTCATAGGAAATAGATGGGGAAACAGTGGAAACAGTATCAGACTTTATCTTTTGGGGCTCCAAAATCACTGCAGATGGTTACTGCAGCCATGAAATTAAAAGACGCTTACTCCTTGGAAGAAAAGTTATGACCAACCTAGATAGCATATTCAAAAGCAGAGACATTACTTTGCCAAAAAAGGTCCATGTAGTCAAGGCTATGGTTTTTCTAGTGCTCATATATGGATGTGAAAGTTGGACTGTGAAGAAAGCTGAGCACTGAAGAATTGATGCTTTTGAACTGTGGTGTTGTAGAAGACTCTTGAGAGTCCCTTGGACTGCAATGAGATCCAACCAGTCCATTCTAGAGGAGATCAGCCCTGGGATTTCTTTGGAAGGAATGATGCTAAAGCTGAAAGTCCAGTACTTTGGCCACCTCATGCGAAGAGTTGACTCATTGGAAAAGACTCTGATGCTGGGAGGGATTGGGGGCAGGAGGAGAAGGGGACAACAGAGGATGAGATGGCTGGATGGCATCACTGACTCGATGGACGTGAGTCTGGGTGAACTCCGGGAATTGGTGATGGACAGGGAGGCCTGGCGTGCTGCAGTTCATGGGGTCGCAAAGAGTCAGAAACGACTGAGAGACTGAACTGAACTGAACTGAAGATAGATTTGAAATACATTGAAAATGAATAATTTCCCCTAGCTACATCTATCTAAGAGGTTTTTCCAATTTCTTGGAAAGAAAAGTAGGAAATACATATTTTTTTGCATCTTATATTTATAGATTTTCATTAATTATTGAGACATATGTTGTGCCATTCAATATTTTGAGGTCAATTATCTAAATCACATCTTTTTATTTTTTAATGTCCTAAATTAGAGAACTATATGGAACAGTGGTTATAAGCTCTAACTGTATATTAGAATCACCTAGGGAATGTTTAAAAATCACCAGTGCGTGTACCAGAATGTTCCTAGAGATTCTAATGTGTAAGCATGGCTGCATTAATACAGAAAGAAAGTGAAAGCGAAGTCGTTCAGTCGTGCCCGACTCTTTACGACCTCATGGACCATAGCCTACCAGGCTCCACGGTCCATGGGATTTTCCAGGCAAGAATACTGGAGTGGGCTGCCATTTCCTTCTCCAGGGGATCTTTGCAACCCAGGGATCAAACCTGGGTCTCCTGCATTGCAGACAGACGCTTTTCCGTCTAAGTCACATGGGAAGCCGGATTGATTGGGAAGCATTGATACAGTCAGTCAGTCAGTCATTCAGTTCAGTATCTCAGTCATGTCCCACTCTTTGCGACCCCATGAATCGCAGCATGCCAGGCCTCCCTGTCCATCACCATCTCTCGGAGTTCACTCAAACTCACGTCCACCAAGTCGGTGATGCCATCCAGCCATCTCATCCTCTGTCGTCCCCTTTTCCTCCTGCCCCCAATCCCTCCCAGCATCAGAGTCAAACTGCAGTTGTAAAATTCAGGTCCTAGAATAAATAGACCATATGTATTTACAGTAATAGGCCTTGAATTGTTTTATTTTTATCCACCTACTTTTAAATCATAAGAATGGTAACATACAAGACATTAAACCTATAGTCATAGAGCAACTTAGATTCAACTAGCTTTGTTTCTCCCCCAACAGGGATTATAAATGACACAGGCTGTGACAAATGGAATTTATAATTAAACAGTTTAGTCTTTACAGGAAAGAAAACAGAATTAAATTATATTAGAGCAGATAGTACTAAATAAAGGTTTTTCAATAAATCAGTTCCTATTTGAGAAACAAGAGAGGTAGAATATTGGAATGGAGAATTGCTAAGCATGCAAAGTTAGAGTACATAGAAGAATCTAAGTAACATAAAATGATAAGAAAGCAATAAATAGCATGTCAAATTCAACCTTAAGCACAGATTCACTTACAACACACTATAATGCAGACTTAGCAATAGCCTAATACATAATCTCATGTCATAGATTTAAATCCCAGGCCCAGGGAGGACACAAATGATCCTTACTGAAAAACTCACTGAGTTTATTTTTATCTCTTACATGTTAGAATACACTAGATATTCATGTTAAATAAACTTAAAGACTTCCACATGGTGGCAGTAAGTAGCTGTTACATTTATGGGAAAGGCCTGGCAAATGCTTTGTATCTCCCTGCACTGAAATATCTGCTATACCAAGATGAGTGTCTGATAAGAATAAATGTCCTAGGAAATTCAGAGTGATTGTGAAAAATCTTTCTTTAAGTTGCCCTCTGGGGCCTATGCATTAGAACACCCATGATACAACTCTGATTATATAGCAAGACCAATAACATCGGGCATCCACAGTCACAAGGACATCAAGACTCTTCCTCTTTTTGACTCTACTAACTACTGTAGTTGTGCTACTTGTCAGTTCATAACTAGCGCTTGTGCCAAAGTTCACTATTTACTGTGCCTTGCCTTATCTTCGTGCCTCTTGTTAAGTTTTCCCTCTATGACTAAATACTATTCTTTATTCAGAAAGCTCATAAATGATCCTTTCCTCTCATTCTCAATGAGGTATTCTTTTTATGAGTGTCTGCCTGATCAAATATATAACTCTAGTCTAATGCCAGTTATTCAGTATTCTAGTTATTTGATTCTCTGTTATAATAAAAGCCTGGCTAAGTTTCTTCATCTCTGAGAAATTTTAGCATACATCACAGTGCTGTTGTTGCTATTGTCCAGTCACTAACTTCTGTCCAGCTCTTTGAGACTCCATGAATTGCAACATGCCAGGCTCCTTGTCCTTTACTGTCTCCTGGAGTCTGCTCAAATTCATGTCCATTGAGTCCGAGACACTATCTAACAATCTAATCCTCTGCCACCCCCTTCTCCTTTTGCCTTCAATCTTTCCCAGCATCAGGGTTCTTTCCAGTGAGTTGACTTTTTGTATCAGGTGGCCAAAGTATTGGAACTTCAGTATCAGTCCTTCCAATGAATATTCAGGACTGATTTCCTTTAGGATTGACTGATTTGATCTCCTTGTAATCCAAGAGACTCTCAAGACTCTTCTCCAACACCACAAATCAAATCGAAAGCCTCAATTCTTTGGCATTCAAGCCTTCGTTATGGTCCAATTCTTACATCTGTACATGACTACCAGAAAGAAACATAGGTTTGACTATACAGACCTTTGTCAGCAAATGATATCTCTGCTTTTTAATATTCTGTCTAGGTTTGTCATAATTTTCCCTCCAAGAATTAAGTGTCTTTTAATTTCACAGCTGCAGTCACCATCCAAGTGATTTTAGAGCCCAAGAAAATAAAATTTGTCACTGCTCCCACTTTTTCCCCTTCTATTTGCCCTGAAGTGATGGGGCCGGATGTCATAATCTTCGTTTTATGAATGTTGAACTTTAAGCTAGCTTCCTCACTCTCCTCTTTCACTCTCAACAGGAAGCTTTTTAGTTCCTCTTCACTTTCTAACATTAAAGTGGTATCACTGGCATATCTGAAGTTGTTGATATTTCTCCACACTATCTTTATTCCAGCCTGTGATTCATCTAGCCTGGCATTTCGACATGATGTACTCCGCATATAAATTAAATAAGCAGGGTGACAATATACAGTCTAATCGTATTCCTTTTCCAATTTAGAACCAGTTTGTTGTTCCTTGTCTGGTTCTAGCTGTTGCTTCTTGAACCACCTACACGTTCTCAGGAAGCAGGTGAAGTTGTCTGGTATTCCTATCTCTTTAAGAGTTTTCCAGTTTGTTGTGATCCACACAGTCAAAGTATTTAGCATACTCAATGAAAGAGAAGTAGATGTTTTTCTGGAACTCCCTTCCTTTCTCCAAGATCTAGTGAATGTTGGTAATTTGGTCTCTGGTTCCTCTTTGAAACCCAGCTTGAACATTTGAAAGTTGTTGGTTCACATATTTCTAAACCCTAGCTTGAAGGATTTTGAGCATAATCTCACTAATGTGAAATAAGCACAATTGTACAATAGTTTGAACACTCTTTGGCATTACCCTTCTTTGGTCTTGGAATGAAAACTAACCTTTTCCAGTCATATGACCACTGCTGAGATTTCCAAATTTGCCAACACATTGAGTGCAACACTTTAACAGCATTGTCTTTTAGGATTTTAAATAGTTCAGCTGAAATTTCCATTACCACCTCTAGCTTTATAGTAATGCTTCCTAAGGTACACTTGACTTCACATTCTAGGATGTCTGGCTCTAGCTGAGTGACCACACCGTCGTGGTTATCTGGGTAATTAAGACCAAAGAAAATGAAATGGTTTTTTTTTTTTTTGCCAAGAAGGCAAATGGTTGTCTGAGGAGGCTCTACAAATAGTTAAGGAAAGAAGAGAAGTGAAGGGCAAAGAACAAAGGGAAAGATATACTCAACTGAATGCAGAGTTCCAGAGAACAGCAAGGAGAGATAAGAAGGCCTTCTTAAATGAACAATGCAAAGAAATAGAGGGGAAAAATAGAAGGGAAAAGATTAGGGATCGCTTCAAGAAAATTTGAAATATTGAGAGAACATTTCATGCAAGGATAGGGACAATAATGGACAGAAACATTAAGACCTAACAGTAGCAGAAGAGATTAAGAAAAAGTGGCAAGAATATGCAGAAGAACTGTACAATAACAGTTTTCATGACCCAGATAACCAGGATGGTATTATGGTCACTCACCTAGGGTCAGCATCCTGGAGTGTGAAATCAAGTGGGACTTAGGAGCATTACACATCGCATAAAACAGCCCAGTTCAACAACCTTAATATAGATTTGGTTTTCCCTGTGATAGCTTCCATGACTGTTTTCATCATGATACTTCTATTAATTATAATTATATAGCTTTCATATCATCATTTATTTCATTTCTCTCTTTGGCCAGATTTTAGCCTTTGTGAGGTTGAACACCATACTTGTTTTATTCATTGTTATATTGCCAACTGCTACCACAGTTCTTGATACATAAGAAAGAAATGTTTGCTATATGTCAGGCATTTATTTTTGTTTAGTTAATTAATTAAAATATATAAATTGAGGAATGAGGAGGCAATAAAAAAGACAAAGTTGCCTAGATGAGTACCTGTTAACCTAATAAAATAATTATAAACTACTTCAAGTAATTGATAAGTTTTAGTTCAGAATCAAATAAGTCATTCTTTTTTGCCTCTTATACATTAATTATCCTTTATTATGACTTTTTTGAGTCCCTAGAGAATGTATAAATCCCTAAAGATCATGCATATTTTCAGTGGGGTAAAGATAATCAATAGTCTGTTTAGTTTTGAGTGGGCCTGTTCTTATCATATCATTGTTTTCAACAAAAGTATTTATACATGAAAATAGACAAATTAACAATTAATTTATGTAGCTATCTACATTATCACATTCATTTGTATAAAGAGAATAAATTTGTTATATTTCTTGAACTGGAAAAAATTACTAATATGGTTATTCAGATAATTCTATACCATTTATTTTAGTGACTTTACATAAAGGCTTTTTTATTGAAGTATATTTGACATTAACGTTATACTAGTTTCAGGTATACAATGTAATGATTTGATATTTACATGTATTATGAAATGACTACCACAATAATTCTGGTTAACATCCATCATACATAGTACATTTTTTTTTTCTTGTGTTAGGAACTTTTAAGATTTCCTCTCTCAGGAACTTTCATATACATAATATAGTATTATTATTAACCACAATCACCATGCTGTATATTACTTCCCGATGACATTTATTTTAAAACTGGAAATGTGTACCTCTTGATCCCCTTCATTCATTTTCCTCACCACCAAGCCCCACCTCTGGCAAACACCACCCAGTTGTACTCTGTATCTACGAGCTTATTTTTGTTTTTATTTAGATTCCACATGTAAGTGAGATCATACGTGTCTATCTCTCTCTGACTTACTTTAATTAGCAAATCATCCTTGAGATCCATTCAAGTTGTCACAAATGTTAAGATTTCATTTTTTAAATTGCTGAATAAAATTACATTTTATCCATACTCCACATTTTCTTTATCCATTCATCCACTGATGGTGGTTTCCATATAAATGTTTCTGTGGTCAAGGCTTCATACTTGTTTTGTCTTGGGCATTGTCAAGATAGTTGAAAGTGGATAGCTGGTGTACCGATTGTAATGTAACACTGCTTTATCAGCAGAAAAGGTACTGAACAGAAGATGGGGATTCAGAGGGAATACTGGAGGAATACAGGTAATGATGGCATAGAAAGATAGCATTTTTTCCTTCCCTTTATGTACCAACTCTCAGCCCACACCTCACTCCCCATCGGCCCAGAACTGTATGAAGCAAAGTTTGCAATCCCTAGACAGGAGATCATCAGATTGTGGGGTGGGGAGGTTGGAGGGGTAGCTTGAGAAGATCAGAATGGAGATGTCATGAGCCAGATTATCCCAAGAATACTCTGGACATGAAAGAAACTGGAAAAAAAAAAAAAAAAAGCAAGTAAGAGGCACACCCACTGGGCTAGTGTATGTAATGGAGTTCCACACAGATGTTTGCTGAAAAGGAAATGGATTTGCCATTGGAGAAATTTCATGTCTCAATGCTGTATTACTTGTGTATCTTTAAGGAATAATAATTTTTCCCTGTAAAATTTCCCAATTTCCCCTTTGATAAAATGAGAATAATAGTATTACCCTGTTTTTTTGATGACTATAGTGGGAACATAGTAGAACCTTCATAAATATTCTCTCTACTTTCTCTCTCATGGAAGGTAAAAGCTTTAAGTTTGTTAGTATTTACTCTGAAAACTAAGCTGATTACACAGACTATATTCAGTTTTTTGTAATTACCAGTGACTAATTCCAGTGTTCTTGCCTGGAGAATCCCAGGGATGGGGGAGCCTGGTGGGCTGCCATCTATGGGGTCACATAGAGTCAGACACGACTGAAGTGACTTAGCAGCAGCAGCAGCAGCAACTTACATTGAGACAATATGCATAGTGAATAATCGAAGACTAAATTGATCCTTTTATAGGCTGGTGGAGGCTGGAACAAATAGTGATAATAGTAACATATGCCTATATTCTTGAAAGCATTTTGACAGGATTTTATTGTTGTGATAAAGGAACAGATTAGGCTTTTCTCTGAGAAATTATCCTCAGCCTATACATTACCTATTCTGGAAACAAAAGAAACTGTGATCCTGTATTTCATATCACACTTATTGGTATCCAGCTTCTTACACAACGGGTTCTAGATGGGAGTCAACTGAGGTTAAGAATGGACACTCCAGGTAATCTGTAGAGAAGAAGTCTTTGCGATAAAGACAGAGCAGCTGATTTTAACTCTAAAAACAGGTAGAAACAGTAATGAAAGACAAATGAAGCAGTGGAGTCCAGCACACTAGGTACACACCCACAGGAAAAGAACATCTGACAATAAAGTGCTTCCATGTCTGGTGCTTTAAACTTCATAAGTTGCTTTCCCTCAGTTTATGAGATATTTCCTTAACAAATTAAAAGTGACTAAAAGTTGACTAAAAGTGAAATAGACCAAGGGGAAAAATATAGTGTCAACCAAGGTATTAAACTAGCTTGTAATTCTGCGTTTATTTTTATGGTGATAATTATATTAAAAACACAAGGACCTGCTGGGGAATTAATATTTAAAGATTTTTTTAAAGTAAATTCTGCTCTTGGTTATAGGTCTCATTTTTCTAGCTCTGATTTTTATTCTTTCTATAATTTTAACCTAGGTGATTCTAATGTGAAGTCTATCTTGGTAATCTCCTTTCTAGCTTATTAATCACTTCCACGTATCACAGACAGAGAAGGCAATGGCACCCCACTCCAGTACTCTTGCCTGGAGAATCCCATGGATGGAGGAGCCTGGTGGGCTGCAGTCCATGGGGTCGCTGAGAGTTGGACATGACTCAGTGACTTCACTTTCACTTTTCACTTTCATGCATTGGAGAAGGAAATGGCAACCCACTCCAGTGTTCTTGCCTGGAGAATCCCAGGGACGGCAGAGCCTGGTGGGCTGCCGTCTATGGGATTGCACAGAGTCGGACATGACTGAAGCGACTTAGCAGTATGTATCACAGAAGAGTTGTTTTTTTAATTATTAAATTAATTAGTGGGGAGACTGTTTCAAGCTTAGTTCAGGTACAGTTCAGGTACTTGGAGGCAGTTGTAAGTATATAAGGGTAAACTGATAGGAACTAAGTAGGCAGTAAGTCAAAATAAAATTAGATAATTGGAAATTGGGAAGAGATGTGAGGTCAAACTTCACCCTCTTTAGAATTTGTCTGCAATATACTATCAAACAAACAATAACAGCAACCACGAAATAGAAAGCAAGAAAATTAAAAAAAATTTAAACTCAGATCTACATAAGACATTTACATGAACACTTAAATTTTTTCATGACTCGAAGTCCTGGTATTTCTATCTCCTTCCAGGCTTCCCATGCTTATGACTAGTGCCTTAGTTCAGGTCTGTAACACATTTTACTTGAGCCGTTGAAATAGTCAAATTGATTCTGTTTCCATTTTCTCCTTATCTCTGTTTCATTCCCCACACTGAATCTAAAATGACTGTCCTCAAAATCTGCTTTGCCCTCTCTAAATTTCTAACCACACCATGCAACACTGATCTGACCTCTGCTGGTCTCTTTGACTTGCCTCTTGTCACTGCTACACATACACACCAGGCTTAATGAATTATGCACAGTTCCCAGAATACAGCTGATTTAGATTATGTTTTTAACCTCAGTGCCTCCAAGTTTATGCTGCTTCCTCCTTCTGGCCTTTCATGACACAGCCTATATATATCTTCTTTTGAGAAACACAGATTCCCATCCCTTAAATAACTTTGATCACTCTACTTTGTGTGTTGCACTATTTTCTATTATAAGATTTACTATACCATATTCCAGTCACTTGCTTACTGTCTTCTGTATCTTATGAAGCCTTTATGGCTCACAGTGTCTTACACCTCAATAAATGGATTAAAATGAATCTAAGAATTACAGGAGAATTTCACCATAAAATAACTGAGCTGATGCTTATGCCAACTGTAGAACTAATATTGCATACATTTATCTGTTGACATGTCATACTGAATGAGGCAAGAGAATATATTCTGTATCTTCTCTACCTTTGGTCTAATTAACCTTTATTTTTATGAATGGAAGCAGATGTAGAATATTGAGAAGGTTTAGTAGTATCTTGTAATAAAGAAGCATGTCACTG
Organism: Budorcas taxicolor; assembly: GCF_023091745.1. Taxonomy (NCBI): domain Eukaryota; kingdom Metazoa; phylum Chordata; class Mammalia; order Artiodactyla; family Bovidae; genus Budorcas; species Budorcas taxicolor. Next base: position 24,549,879 of record NC_068917.1, on the reverse strand, counting down.
AGTTCTATTGCTGAAAGAAAGCTTGAAATCTGCTCTTTATGAGTCATTATATCAAGTTGATACTGTTGTTGCATGAATCAATGAAAAACAGTCTAATAATGGAAACACAGATATATTTGCATAAATGTTCTGTTTTGTTGTATTGATGTGAAAAACACTGATTCTCTTTCATTAAGAATATTTTTATACAAAGCATTGTGAATAACACACACACAAATCCATTTTCTCTCTACATTCAAGTTTTACAGCATTACAAGAGCCTCAGATATTTTAGTGTAGAGAAAAGACCAAGAGAGAACCAGAGCTACTGGTGATTGTTAGAATTACAAAGTGATCAGAATCTGTCACCATCGCCAACCAATCTATTTACCCTCTGCATCTCCATTTTGGGGTTAAAATTAAATGTAAAGGACCCAAATATCATGACATAACAGAATGCTAATTTTCCAAGAGATGAAATTTAAAGACCTGTTCAATACCTTCATTATGTTGTAGAAACACATAACAAAAAGTAAAGAACTCACAGGGTGACTACCTAAGTTTTGAACCTGACTTTAAATCAGACTTAGAAAACTATGTGATACTTTTCAAATTGCTTAATCTCTCTTAACCTTTTTTCTGCATTTGTATATAACAACATTTATAAAATTATAATAAAACTTACCAGGTAGGCTGGAAATCCAGTGAGAGAGTATATGGGGAAGAATTTTGTAAACTACAAAATCTAAGAGATTGTACATCAATCATTATGATTACATATTAATATAAAACTTACAATTATCATCCACTACAAAATAATTTTCTCATTAATATGATCAATTATCATTTTAATTATAGTCTAAATTTTTATTCCCAGCACTTTCAATCATGAAAATTCTTACATAATGATATAAAAAATTATTGTGGATTAACCCTTGTGATATCATCCACAAAGAAAATGCATAATGACAGAAAGTACAATGAACTTAGTAATATGTGATAACAAAGCATTTTAATCCTTGAGTAAACAGGAAAGCATTAGATATGAATATAGATGTCATATAAATATATAGATAAATCCCCATGAATGAAGATAGAAAGGATTTTTGACCAATAAAGCTATAGTTGCTCAGGCATACTTAACAGTTAGAGGTCAGAAACAACAGTGCTAGATGGATATCATATATACGTAAATAGATTCCAAAACTCTGTCAGCCTAACTCCAATTTTTAACAACTTTCTCAGTGTCCTCTCATAACTTGGTAGTATAGCCAGTGTTGTTTGGATTCTAGCAACCAATGTTTTCCTTTTTTTTTTTTTAACTGAAGTATAGTTGATTTATAATATTATATAAATTACAGGTGTAGAGTATAATAATTCACAACTTTAAAAGATTGTAATCCATTTATAATTATTATAAAACATTTGTTTTCTTCCTTGTGTTATGTAATGTATCTTTATAGCTTCTTTTGTCCATAATGGTTTGTACCTCTTAATCCTCCACCTCTAAATACTTCTCCCCACTCGTCACCACTACTTTGTTCTCTGTATCTCTGTTGCTTTTCTTTTTTGTTTTACTCACTTGTTTGTTGTACTTTTTAGATTCCACATATAAGTGATATCCTACAGTGTTTGTCTTTCTCTTTCTGACTTATTTCACTTAGAATAATACCCTCCAAGTCCATCTATTTGTTGCAAATGGCAAAATTTCATTCTTTTTTTCATCTATTTCACTGTGTGTGTGTGTGTGTGTGTGTGTGTGTGTAAACACACATACTACCTCTTCTTTAGACATTCATCTGTTTATGGACACAGATTGCTTCCGTATCTTGGCAATTTTAAATAATGTTTCTCTGAATATTGGGGTGCATGTGTCTTTTCAAATTAGTGTTTGGGTTTGTGGTTTTTGTTTTTGCATATACAGGAGTGGAATTGCTGGGTCATAAGATTTTAGTTTTTTGAGAAACTTCCATGCTGCTTTTCACAGTGGCTGCACTAATTTACGTTCTCACCAACAGTATAGAGGTTTCCCTTTGTTCTGCATCCTTGCCACCAGCCAACATTTGTTATTTGTGTTCTTTGTGATGATAGCCATTCTGACAGGTGCGAGGTAATATCTCACTGTGGTTTTGATATGCATTCCTCTGATGATTAGTGATGTTAAGCATCTTCGCATGTGCCTGTTTGTCTGCCTTTGGGACAGAAAACCATAGTTTTCTTCATTAATTAAAAAAAAAAAACCTGCCTATTCACAGATGTAATACTACTTGAAAGTTTCAAATTCCTTGATACAATTAGATTCAGTGTTTTGTTAGCAAAGTCCTCATGAAGTATTCAGTTCCTTATTTGAAGTGTTAATAGCAATAAAATGAAGTAGTCAACAGGGATTGGTGGTATGCTTCATAAAGCAAGTGAAAGTTGCTCAATCGTGTCCAGCTCTTTGTGACCCAGAAATTCTCTAGGCCAAAATACTGGAGTGGGTAGCCGTTCCATTCGCAGGGGATCTTCCCAACCCAGGGATCAAACCCAGGTCTCTTGCGTTATGGGCAGATTGTTTATCAGCTGAGCCACAAGGGAAGCCCAAGAATACTGGAGTGGGTAGCCTATCCTTCTCCAGCTTTCTGACCCAGGAATCGAACCAGCGTCTCCTGCATTGCAGGCAAATTCTTGACCAACTGAGCTATCAGGGAAGCCTTTATAAAGCAAAACCTGTCATAAATATGGATTGGATTTGTAACCAGATTCTACTAACTTACCAATAGGACAGAAACTTTTGGATATTTTACATCAAAATGCTGTCTCACTCCAAAATATCTTGGAAAAATTCTGACTTTTGTATGGAAACCTCAATACAAAATATATAAATAATTCTATTTGCCAGTACTTTGTTGCTAAAACTCTGAAGAAGGACATACATTATCAGGCAATATCATTCTATCCCTTTAGCCACCTTGATTTAAAAGTCATCTCAACACATCCTTCTCCCTCTTATTTATATCCATTTGGCCCTTAATATTATGGATGTTATCTCTGAAATAGCCATCATATTTATATACCAATTTTGGAATAACTGAAATCTTTACAATATTGAATCTTCCAATCCAGGAAGACCATTTACTTCTTAATTTATATGAAACCTTTTAAATATATTTCATAAAATTTGTAAATTTCAGCCTGATATATTAGTACAAGGTACTGAATATTTTTATGCTATAGTAAATCTTCAAAACTTTTAAAAAATGTCTTTGTGCTTGAACTAACAGGTTTTGTAATATTGGTTAATTTTATCACTGGTATTTTATGTCTTGATTATTTTTCTATTTATTCGATCCACCATCCAGGAACGCAAGTTAAAGACTCACACTCCAATTGTAAATTTCTCCAGTTATCATTTTAGTTCTCCTAATATTTGTCTTATATATTTTAAAATCATATTTTTGCCTGCACATAGATATATAATTGTTTTAAGTCTTCTAGGTTTGGTTTGAAAGGATTTAAAGGTACATATCAATTAAGGAAAATAGATGTATTAACAATAATGAGCTTTTTATCATTCTTGATATTGGCAATCTGTATTTTCTCTCCTTTTATCCTGTGTAGTCTGACTAGAGGTCTATCAGTTTGAGTATTCATCTCAAAGAATAAGCTTCAGATTTTTAAAATCTCCATATTATGCTTTCTCTCTGTTTGTTGAATTTCTGTTCCTTTTAAAATAATTTCCTTTCTTCTGATTTTTTTTGTATTTAAGTTGCACTCCTTTTTCCTAGTTTTCATTATATTACTGCAAACAGTAGAAGATACACTTACAGAAAAGAAAATATAACCTGTATTTTCCAATAGCGTTAAATACACTAGAGTAAAAACAGTAAAAGTTTTTCAAGTTCTTTGTCAAGAAAATTATAGTTAAAAACTTTCAAGAACACCTAAATTAATAGAAGGCATTAACTATTTACTTCATGTTTTCCTTTCTTGTATCCTATTTAAGAAATCCTTCTTTATCATGAGATTCATGAGATCATGACATGATGAATCATTGTGTTTCTGTAGGTGTGTGTTAATATACACACAGAGTCTTCTAAATTTGTATACTTTCATCCATTCATACTTAATTATTTATTATATAGAAAATGTTTTGACTATATTATGAGGTAAGGGTACATATTTTTTAGACTATCAGTTAGTAAACAAATGATATATCATTTTCCCCACTGTTCTGCAAAAGCTGCTCTGTCAAAGTTAAACTTTTCATAAATTAATGATTTTGACTATAGTGTCTTTATTCTATATGATCAGTTGGCTCTTTGGAATCTTCACTAATAATATATTCAGTTATTTACTGTGAATTTCAGTAAGAGTTGTCCTACTTTAGGATGTGTTGTTGTTGTTGTTGTTGTTGTGAGCCTGTTACTTTTTCATAAAAATTTCAGGATCAACTTTATCAAGTACATTTAAAAAATATATTGGGATTTTTCTCTGAAGCACATTGAAACTGTTAAATAATTTGAAAAGAAGTGACAGCTTTACAATATTGAGGCTTTATTTCTAACAACGTTTTTCCTATTTATTAATTTAGGTTTTCATCAACCACTCATTATAATTATCTTGATAAAGAGCTTGAACATCTTTTGTTAATATATTTCTGTATAATTTATAGTTTTGGATGAAAATATAGAATATTTTCTACTCATTTATTCTGAATCTTTGCTTAACATATTTCTCACACACCTGTGCATCTTCATACTTTTAACACATAACCAACTTGTGACTTAGTGCCTAAGAATATGTTCTGCTTCCATAGAGATGAATCTGTGCCAAAATTTCATAACCTCTTTGTACATAATCACCAAATTGTCCCTTCATAGTACTCTTCCTTGTATCTGTTGTTTTGTATATCAATAGTTTATTCCTTTTTTTGTTAAATAGTATTTCATTGTGTGGATATATCACAATCTGCTTGTCCATTCATCTATTGATGGACACTTAATTGCTCCCAATTTTTGGCTAGTACAAATAAAGCTTGTATGCACATCTGTTTTCATTTCTCTTGAGTAAATACATAGGAGTAGAAGGTCTTAGTGATAGAGTATGTGTATGTTTAACTTTTAAAGAAACTGACAAACTGTTTTCCAAGTTGGTTGTACCACTTTAAATTTCCACCAGAAGTGTATCAGAGTTCCACCACTTTATCTCCTCACCAACATTTAAATTATTTTTAATTGAAGTATAATTAGTTTACAAAGTTGTGTTAATTTCTGCTGTACAGCAAAGTGATTCAGTTATACATATATTTACATTGTTTTTTACATAATTTTTGTCATTGTGCTTTATCATAAGATATATGAATATAGTTCTTTGAACTACATATAGTTCTCTGTGTTTTTTATCTATTCTATATATAATAGCTTACATCTGCTAATCTCAACAACCCACTCCAACCCTCCTCCTACACACTTACCCTTGACACCCACATCTGTTCCCTATGTCTGTGAGTCTGATTCTGTTTCATAGATAGGTTCATTAGTGTCATATTTTAGATTCCACATATGAATGACATCATATGGTATTTGTCTTTCTTTTTCTGACTTAAAATTTACTTAGTATTATAATCTCTAGCTGCATTGAGGTTGTTGCAAATGCCATCATTTTGTTCTTTTTTGGCTGAGTAGTATTCCACTAGAGCTTCCCAGATTGTGCTGGTGGTAAAGCACCTGCCTGCCAATGCAGGAAACATAAGAGACAGAGGTTCAATCCCCAGGTTGGGAAGATCTCTTGGAGAGGGAAATGGCAACCCACTCCAGTATTCTTGCCTGGAGAATCCCATGGACAGAGGAGCCTGGCAGGCTACAGTCCATATTGTTGCACAGAGTCGGACATGACTGAAGCAACTTAGCACAATATTCCACTGCATATATATACTGCATCTTCTTTATAAATTAATCTGTCGATGGACATTTAGGTTGCTTTCATATCTTAGCTATTGTGATTAATGCTGCTATGAATATACAGATGCATGTATCTTTTTGAATTACAGTTTTGTCTGGATATATGTAATATAAAATAAAATGTATATTTTTATTATTTTAAAAATTTAAAGAAGAAGCAACAGTTAGAACAATAACAAGAAGCAATAAAGAAGCAACAGGGAGCAACAGTTAGAACCGGACATGAAACAACAGACTGGTTCCAAACAGGAAAAGGAGTGCGTCAAGGCTGTATATTGTCACCCTGCTTATTTAACTTCTATGCAGAGTACATCATGTGAAATGCCTGGCTGGATGAAGCACAAGCTGGAATCAAGTTTGCAGGGAGAAATATCAATAACCTCAGATATACAGATGACACCACCCTTATGGCATAAAGTGAAGAGGCACTGAAGAGCTTCTTGATGAAAGTTGAAGAAGGGAGTGAAAATACTGGTTTAAAACTCAACATTCAAAAAAACGAAGATCATGGCATCCAGACCTGTCACTTCATGGCAAATAGATTGGAAAACAATGGAAACAGTGACAGACTTTATTTTCTTGGTCTCCAAAATCACTGCAGATGGTGACTGCAGCCATGAAATTAAAAGATGCTTATTCCTTGGAAGGAAAGTTATGACCAACCTAGATAGCATATTCAAAAGTAGAGACATTACTTTGCCAACAAGGTCCGTCTTATCAAGGCTATGGTTTTTCCAGTGGTCATGTATGGATGTGAGAATTGGACTGTGAAGAAAGCTGAGCACCGAAGAATTGATGCTTTTGAACTGCGGTGTTGAAGAAGACTCTTGAGAGTCCCTTGGACTGCAGGGAGATCCAACCAGTCCATCCTGAAGGAGATCAGTCCTGAGTATTCATTGGAAGGAATGATGCTGAAGCAGAAACTCCAATACTTTGGCCACCTGATGCGAAGAACTGACTCATTTGAAAAGACCCTAATGCTGGGAAAGATTGAAGGTGGGAGGAGAAGAGTACGAAAGAGGATGAAAGGTTGGATGGACTCACCGACTCAATGGACATGAGTTTGAGCAAGCTCCAGGAGTTGGTGATGGGCAGGGAAGCCTGGCATGCTGCAATCCATAGGGTCACAAAGAGTCGGACATGACTGAGTGACTTAACTGAACTGAAATAAATTTTAAACTAATTATTGTTCTATTTCAAAACATGATCTGACCTGTTATATGAAGTTTATATCCAGAAGCCTTGTTAAATATTCTTTTAGGTCAACCTACATTTATATTAACTGTGCTATATAATATTATATATACACACACATATGGAGAAGGAAATGGCAACCCACTCCATTATTCATGCCTGGAGAATCCCATGGACAGAGGAGCCTGGCAGGACAGAGAACCCACTGAGTCCATGGGATTGAAAGAGTTGGACACAATGCAGTGACTAAACCACCACCTACCATATATATTTTTTTCAAGTATCAGTTTTTTACCTGTCTGATTCTATTTTTTTATTTCTTATTTTTCTTAACTAATAGTGACTCCAGTAGAATGCTGAATAAGAAGAGGTGGCAGACTTTTTAATCTTGTTTTTAATACAAATAATTTTGGTATCTCATTGCTTGGTATCCACTGTGCAGGCATTTTTTGTAGACACATTGTATCAGTTTAAAGTACTTTTATTTCTGTAATTATTTAACTAAATTTTTTCTTATAATTATTATTAGTATTGGGTGATTTTGAGTTTTATTAAATATCCTCCTGAATTTACTGAACAGAGTATACAGTTTTTCTCTTTCAATCTGTTAATAGTGAATTTCAATAATTAATTACCTAAAAAATTGAATTTTAAATTTAAATCAACAGGACTGGAAAAGGGGTTTTCATTCCAATCCCAAAGAAAGGCAATGTCAAAGAATGTTCAAATGTCAAACTATTGTATAATTGCACTCATTTCGCATGCTAGTAAGGTAATGCTCAAAATCTTTCAAGCTAGGCTTTAACAGTATGTGAATCAAGAACTTGCAGATGTACAAGCTGGGTTTAGGAAAAATAGAGGAACCAGAGATCAAACTGGAACATCTATTGGAAAATAGAAGCAAGGGCATTTAAAAACATCTAATTCTGCTTCATTGACTCCTGTAAAGCCTTTGACTGTGGATCACAAGAAACTGTGGAAAATCCTTAACGAGATGGGAATACCAGATCACCTTACCTCCCTCCTGAGAAACCTGAATGTAGGACAAGAAACAGTAGTTAGAACCTTACGTGGAACAACTGACGGGTTCAGAACTGGGAATGGAATACAAGATGTCTGTGTATTGTCACCCTGTTTATTTAATTTCTATGCAGAGTACATCATGAGAAATGCCTGGCTGGAATCACAAGCTGGAATCAAGATTGCTAGGAGAAATATTAATAACCTCAGATATTCAGATGATACCACTCAAATGGCAGAAAGTGAAGAGGCACTAAAGAGCCTCTTGATGGGGATGAAAGAGGAAAGTGAAAAAGCTGGTTTCAGACTCTACATTCAAAAAACTAAGATTGTGGCATCCTATCCCATCACCTCATGGCAAATAGATGGGGAAAAGTGAAGAAAGTGGCAGATTTTACTTTCTTGGGCTTTAAAATCACTGCAGATGGTGACTGCAATGATGAAATTAAGACACTTGCCCTTGGAGGAAAAGCTATTACCAACCTAGACAACATTTTAAAAAGCAGAGACATTACTTTGCTGACAAAGATCCATCTAGTCAAAGCTATGATTTTTTCAGTAGTCACATATGGATGTGTGAGTTGAACCATAAAGAAAGCTGAACACTGAAGAACTGATGCTTTTGAATTGTGGTGCCGGAGAAGACTCTTGAGAGTCCCTTGAACAGTAGGGAGATCAAACCAGTCAATCCTAAACAACCCTGAATATTCATCAGAAGGACTGATGCTGAAGCTTCAGATCCAGTACTTTGGCCAACTTAGTGAAGAGCCGACTTATTGCAAAAGATGTGATGCTGGGAAAGATTGAGGGTAGGGGGAGAAAGGAGAGGCAGCAAATAAGATGACTGGATGGCATTAGCGACTTAGTGGACATGAGTTTGAGCAAACTCTGGGAGATAGTGAAGGACAGGGAAGACTTGGTGTGCTGCACTCCAGGATTGCGAAGAGTTGGGTGTGACTCAGCAACTGAACAACAACAATATTAAATCAAAATGTTATGGCTAAAATAAATATTATTGTAGTAAGTTTCATAGTATTTTCTTTAGGATTTCTTTATCTCTTGTACCTCAGTCACGTGCGAGAACATCCTATCATTTTCCTATCTTCTTTGATTTTTTAGTTTGACAATAAATGTTTTTGCAGCTGATAAAAAGGAGAACATTGGGAGATAACCCCTTACTTTATAGTCTCTATAAGAGCATATATAGTTTTGAAATTTCATTAACCTTGACTATTTGGTGAAACTCTCTAATAAACTCATTATATCCCAGTGTTTTCATTGATGTAAGGTTTTTACTTTCTGATTCAATTAACTTTTTCTTACTTTAAATCTGTTTGCTGACATGTTTAAAGATTATTTTTATGACAATAACACCCACTCAATATGCATGGGTGCTAAGTAATGTCCGACTCTTTGCAACCCTGTGGCTGCAGCCCACCAGCCTCCTTCATCCACAGGATTCTCCAGGCAAGAATACTGGAGTGGGTTGCCATTTCCTACTCCACCACTGTTAATATATATTTATTTTAATCTCTACAGCATCTGTGTTTTAATAAAGTCCATTCCTGATATAAATTTACTTGTCTTCTCTATTTTCATCTCTACTTCTGTGAGCAGTTGTTTAAACTGACCTCCAGATTCTCTTTCTTCCTGTTGATTGTCTCTGCATAATTGAATTATTTAATATGTAATTGAAAGTCTTTTTCTTATCTAATCAATTATTTTTAAAATTGTTTTAATTTTTATTTTTTTATAACCTGTTATATTCAATGTTTATCTGGTGGATTTGAGCCTTTCTTATTTTCTGTAAAATCTTTAATTTCCTTGTATTTGTGTTTTAGTGGTATCTTACAAACTTTTCACTCCTATGTGTTTTCTAATTTCAAATGCTTATTTGAGGCATGAGGTGTTAGGACTATATTTTTAAATTTCTAAATATATATTTAAATTAATTACACTATTCCCTAATAGTGTCATTTCAAAATTCCTTTGAAGTTTTGTTAAATGAGCTTTATGGTCCTACATATAATCATTTTTTTCAAATATTACTTATATTTATATTGCAATAGTTTTCAATATTATTTTTCAAAAAAATAGCTTTTTTCTGAATATTTTGTTGGAAAATTATGTACATTCTCTAATTTTGAGATACCACATTCTGTAAAAGTTAAACTAAATAATTGCTCTATTTAGGTCTGAATAAATCAGAACTAAGTGGAATCAGTCTAATGAACTGAAATTGTTTCATTATTAAGTGACCTTTTTCATCTTTGCTCAGTCATTCTGTCATGTCTGAGTCCTTGTGGCCCCAGACTGTAGCCCACCAGGCTTCTCTGTTCATGGAATTTTCCAGGCAAATTTGCCTGGAAACAGAAAATGTAGCAGTTTGCCATTTCTTCCTCCAGGGAATCTTCCAGAACCAGGGATTAATCTTGCATCTCTAGTGTTTCCTGAAATGGTAGGCAGGTTATTTACCACTAGCACCATCTTATAAGTTTGTCTTGTTTTCATCTTTAGTTTGGCTTTTTTCCATACCATCAATTTACCTCTCATAAAAATATTCTTCAGCATTTTCTTGATATACATCTGTCCACATACTTAAGCATTTATTATTTTTGTAATCTGTGTTTTATGTGCATTCCATAAAAAAACATATAGGTGAATTTTAAAAAATTCCTTGTTAAAAATCTTTAGGCTTAAATTTGTATTTACAATCACACGTGGGTATATATTACTACTTTAGTATGTGCTTTTCATTACTTTTTTGAGTCAATTTTGTTTTTTTCTTTCTTTTTTATGCAATTGCTATTTTTCTTTCTTTGTCACTCTCCTCTCATTTTTCCTTTTATATCTATTGAGTTTAGATGTTATGTCTGTTGCTTTTCTTAGTATATTTAACATGTGTATTTAACAAAATATAATCATGTCTTCACCCTTATTTTCAGTAATACAAAGATTTTCAAAAGGTTTTATTCTAATATATTTTAACATATATGATATTTACTAGAGTGGGTCCATTTTCCTAGAGTGGGTCTTTGAATATAAACACAGCTTCTGTTTGTCCTAAAATGTTTTAATTATATCTATTGGTATGAGGAACAAAATGCTATATTCCAGGGGCTTAATATCATAAAAGATTTTTCTCATTCATGGTAATCAGAATTGGGTATTTAGCACACAGCCTTTCCTTTAGCGATTGGGAATTTTTTATCTGTGTCATTAACATTTGCTATGACGTCCAGTTCTTCATTTCATGAAAGCACATGAATAAAAAGAAGAGTGGAAGATTATTCAACCACGTTTCACCAGGAATGATATATATAAGTCCTATCCACCTTTCACTAGCCAGAACTTAGATATGGTTTCACCTTATTTCTAGAAAGAAAGGGGAAAATAGTCTAATTGTGTACTTAGGAGAAGGAACAAGGTTTTGGTGAAATCTGAGTATTCTCTGCCACATCTTTCTCTAGATAGGTACATATGTATAGGGTTGGCCCAATATAGAGAGTCCAAGATTCACAGTTATTTTTCTCAGAATGCTGAAGATACTAAATAATTGTCTTCTTTTCCAGTAGTGCTTTTGAGAAGTCAGCTGACAAGTTAAATTCCTTTTAAGCGGTCTTTGATGTTTTGCCATGCATATTGGGAATGTTTTATTTCCCTAGTATGACCTTCTCCTTTCTCTCTCTCTCTCTCTCTCTCTCTCTCTCTCTCTCTCTCTCTCTCTCTCTCTCTGTGTGTATGTATGTGTGTGTGTACACATATTGTTGTTGTTTAGTCACTAAGTCATGTCCAACTTTTGTCACCCATGGACTATAGCCCACCAGGCTCCTCTGTCCATGGGAATTCCCAGGCAAGAATACTGTACTGGGTGGCCATTTCCTTCACCAGTGTATCTTTCTGACCCAGGGATCAAACCCATGTCTCCTGCTTTGACAGTCAGGTTCTTTACCACTGAGCCACCTGGGAATCCCTGTATTCACATATGCATGTGTATATATCTACATACATATATATACACATGAGCACTATACACACTATATGTATATAATGTGATTTTCAGTAGATTTATAAAGATCTTAATTGTTTATTTTATTAACAGCTTTATAGAACTATTAATTCATATACAATACAAATCATTTAAAGTTTTTAAAGTATACAACCAGTAATGCTGAAGAAGCTGAAGTTGAACGGTTCTATGAAGACCTACAAGACCTTTAGAACTAACACCCAAAAAAGATGTCCTTTTCATTATAGGGGACTGGAATGCAAAAGTAGGAAGTCAAGAAACACCTGGAGTAACAGGCAAATTTGGCCTTGAAGTACGAGCAGGACAAAGGCTAACAGAGTTTTCCCAAGAGAACACACTGGTCATAGCAAACACCCTCTTCCAACAACACAAGGGAAGACTCTACACATGGACATCACTAGATGGTCAACATTGAAATCAAGTTGATTATATTCTTTGCAGCCAAAGATGGAGAAGCTCTATACAGTCAGCAAAAACAAGACCGGGAGCTGACTGGGTCAGATCATAAACTCCTTATTGCCAAATTCAGACTTAAATTGAAGAAAGTGGGGAAAACCACTAGACCATTCAGGTATGACCTAAATCAAATCCCTTATGATTATACAGTGGAAGTGAGAAATAGATTTAAGGGTCTAGATCTGATAGATAGAGTGCCTGATGAACTATGGACAGAAGTTCATGACATTGTATAGGGGACAAGGATCAAGACCATCCCCATGGAAAAGAAATGCAAACAAGCAAAATGGCTGTCTGGGGAGGCCTTACAAATAGCTGTGAAAAGAAGAGAAGCAAAAAGCCAAGGAGAAAAGGAAAGATATAAGCATCTGAATGCAGAGTTCCAAGAATAGCAAGGAGAGATAAGAAAGCCTTCCTCAGCAATCAATGCAGAGAAATAGAGGAAAACAACAGAATGGGAAAGACTAGAGATCTCTTCAAGAAAATTAGAGATACCAAGGGAACATTTCATGCAAAGATGGGCTCAATAAAGGACAAAAATGGTATGGACCTAGAAGAAGCAGAAGATATTAAAAACAGGTGGCAAGAATACACAGAAGAACTGTACCAAAAAAAAGCTTCTCTACCCAGATAATCAGAATGGTGTGATCGCTCATATAGATCCAGACATCCTGGAATGTGAAGTCAAGTGGGCCTTAGAAATGATAACTACGAAGAAAGCTAGTGGAGGTGATGGAATTCCAGTTGAGCTATTTCAAATCCTGAAAGATGATGCCGTGAAAGTGCTGCACTCAATATGCCAGCAAATTTTGAAAACTCAGCAGTGGCCACAGGACTGGAAAAGGTCAGTGTTCATTCCAATTCCAAAGAAAGGAAATACTGCACAGTTGCACTCATCTCACATGCTAGTAAAGTAATGCTCAAAATTACTTCAGGCTTTCGCAGTACGTGAACCGTGAACTTCCAGTTGTTCAAGCTGGTTTTAGAAAAGGCAGAGGAACCAGAGATCAAATTGCCAACATCCGCTGGATCATCAAAAAAGCAAGAGAGTTCCAGAAAAACATCTATTTCTGTTTTATTGACTATGCCAAAGCCTTTAACTGTGTGGATCACAATAAACTGTGGAAGATTCTGAAGGAGATGGGAATACCAGACCACCTGACCTGCCTCTTGAGAAACCTATATGCAGGTCAGGAAGCAACAGTTAGAACTGGACATGGAACAGACTGGTTCCAACTCAGAAAAGGAGTACGTCAAGGCTGTACATTGTCACCCTGCTTCTTTAACTTATATGCAGTGTACATAATGAGAAATGCTGGGGTGGATGAAGCACAAGCTGGAATCAAGATTGCTGGGAGAAATATCAATAACCTCAGATATACAGATGACACCACCCTTATGGCACAAATTGAAGAGAAACTTAAAAGCCTCTTGATGAAAGTGAAAGAGGAGAGTCAAAAAGTTGGCTTAAAGCTCAACATTCTGAAAATGAGGATCATGGCATCTGGCCCCATCACTTCATTGGAAATACACAGGGAAACAGTGGAAACCGTGTCAGACTTTATTTTTGGGGGGCTCCAAAATCACTGCAGATGGTGACTGCAGCCATGAAATTAAAAGACGCTTACTCCTTGGAAGGAAAGTTATGACCAACCTAGATAGCATATTCAAAAGCAGAGACATTACTTTGCCAACAAAGTTCCGTTTAGTCAAGGCTATGGTTTTTCCAGTGGTCATGTATAGGTGTGAGAGTTGGACTGTGAAGAAAGCTGAGCGCCGATGAATTGATACTTTTGAACTGTGGTGTTGGAGAAGACTCTTGAGAGTCCCTTGGACTGCAAGGAGATCCAACCAGTCCATCCTAAAGGAGATCAGTCCTGGGTGTTCATTGGAAGGAATGATGCTGAAGCAGAAACTCCAATACTTTGGCCACCTCATGCGTAGAGTTGACTCATTGGAAAACACCCTGATGCTGGGAGGGATTGCGGGCAGGAGGAGAAGGGGACGACAGAGGATGAGATGGCTGGGTGGCATCACCAACTCGGTGGACATGAGTTTGAGTGAACTCTGGGAGTTGGTGATGGACAGGGAGGCCTGGCGTGCTGTGATTCATGGGGTCACAAAGGGTTGGACACGACTGAGCAACTGAACTGAACTGAAAGTATACAATTCATTTTTTTTTTTTAGATATTCATAATAGATTGCCTTTTAACATCTATTTTTTCTTTTATGTTTGTTTTTAGTGTGTGAAGCTCCCCTGGAGTTAGAAATGGAAACCCACTCTAGTATTCTTGCCTGGAAAATCTCATGGACAGAGGGGCCTAGCAGGTTACAGTCCATGGGATCCCAAAGAGTCAGACATGACTTAGCAACTGAGCACAAATACATATTCTTTTTAAATAAAATTTATATATGTGTATAAGATTTCCTGGTGGCTCAGATAGTAAAGAATCTGCTATCAATACAGGAAATTAAGGTTCAGTTCCTGGGTTGGGAAGATCTCCTGGAGAAGGAAATGGCAACCCACTCCAGTATTCTTACCTGAAGAATCCCATTGACAGAGGAGCCTGGCGGGCTATAGTCCATGGGTCACAAAGAGTGGATATGATTCAGTGACTAGAACACACACACATATGTGTTCATGTATATGTGTATATTTTTTAAAACAGTTATTCTAAAATAGTTTAGAATATTTTGGACTGTTAAAGTAAGTTTGTTTGTTTTTTTTCTGATGGATTTTATATATCAGCTATTTATCTTGTGGTCTTTTCATCTCAGTGTTAGATTTCTTGACTTACATTGCATTGGAAGCTAATTGTGATTTGGATCATTTTGGCTTATTATTTTTGAACTCTGGTTTTACCTCTTTATGATAAATGAATTTGACCTTGCTTTTACCTCAAACATTTATTCACTATTATCCAGTGGGTACTGGATAATGCCCTGGATAATGGAAATCCTTAATACCATCTACTTCCAGACAATAGTGGTCATCAGACTCATGGTGTCATCCAATTTAGTTGCTTTTCATTCTTGTTCCATTTCTGGCCTAAGTAGGGTTATTGAATAGGGATGCCTCATGTAATATTCAGGACATACTTATATCTAAAAATTAGTTGTTGTTTGTGGGAAATTAAAATGTGATTTGGTATCCTATAGTTTTATTTACTATTCTGGTATACATCTAAATATATGTTTCTTTCTTTTTGAACCAACCTTTTTCTTTTCTAAATGTTTGAAGCAGGTAATATGAGTCAAATATAAGATAATTTTGCTCTCCTGAAAATATTCATACTTTAATTTTATAATCAGAGATATGTATAACAAATAAAGAAATATAGCTGAGACAAAATAGTTAACATCATGTACCCACAATCACAGAACTAAAAGATACAGAATATGAACTTAGTGGATTAGTGAATAATATTTCAAGACCCTAAACTGTTTGTGGTATTTAAAGTGCTGTAAAAGCAGGTGTGAAATGGTTTAGAATGTGAAATGGTTTGCCATTATATGAATAGTTATTAAGGCTGATGCTATTTTGTCTTCACTTTCAGTGTTTAAACTGTGAGATATTTAAGATACCTGGCTTTAGAATTTCATCATTTACTTGAGGAATTCTTTCTGTGAAATGGAGACTATTGTGTATTGCTTCATTTGAAAATTGCTTTTTTGGTTACTTTTTGTTGACTATAGGCTTTAAAAAAATGAGTTGTTTCCTTTGCCTGTGTTTATAGGCTCTAGAAGGACTCTCATGTGTTGAAAATGATATTAGTTTTGTTCTGCTTTGTTTTCTTATCCATTGCTTTTATTTTTGGTCCATACCTTGAATGTGTCAACTTATTCATCATTTGGTTTAGGTACTATCTTATTGCTTTCTTTTTCTTATGGTAATACTTTATATCATTTTTGAAATTCAAAACTTTTTATTATTCTTCATACAATCCCTGGGATACAGAACATGGAAGAGAGCCTTTAGTTTTATAATACCTTTGACTATAGCATTTTGTTTTATCACTGTTATATCAAAATGGCTTTCTGCATCTCATTGAGTTGAATAAGAAGAGAATAAGATGAGATGAACAGATATCGGACAGTCAAAATCACACAGTGTAGTCATGGTTACCATGAAAATACCATGACAAATAGGTGACTCAATCTACAAAGAATATATATACATTTAAAAAGTGTGGCTTGGCATTTTTGTTAACACCTCCCACAGAAATTCACATGATTGACTGGAAAACAACTTATCGTGTCATTGACATTCTTCAAAACTGATATGGCACAGATGGAAATTAAATGCAAAAAATCTAATAAGAAGACATGAAAAGGAAGTGCTGAGACCTATAATACAGATCCTCTGCATTTCTGTCACAAAGATATATTTAAATACATTATGGCAATTTTAGTCATTTGCAGTGTACGACAAGCTTCAAATTGTAGAGTTTCATTAAATGTTGTCATTCCCTTTGTCCCTCAGTTCAGTTCAGTTCAGTTAAGTCGCTCAGTCGTGTCTGACTCTTTGAGATTCCATGGACTGCAGCACACCAGGCCTATCTGTCCATCACCAACTCCCAGAGTTTACTCAAACTCATGTCCATTGAGTCAGTGAAGCCATCCAACCATCTCATTCTCGTCATCCCCTTCTCCTCCCACCTTTAATCTTTCATAGCATCAGGGTCTTTTCAAATGAGTCAGCTCTTTGCATCAGATGGCCAAAATATTGGAGTTTCAGCTTCAACATCAGTCCTTCCAATGAACACCCAGGACTGATCTCCTTTAGGATGGATTGGTTGGATCTCCTGAAGTCCAAGGGACTCTCAAGAGTCTTCTCCAACACCACAGTTCAAAAGCATCAATTCTTCAGCTCTCAGCCTTCTTTATAGTCCTACTGTTACATCCAGACATTACTGCTGGAAACACCACAGCCTTGACTAGATGGACCTTTGTTGGCAAAGTAATGTCTCTGCTTTTTAATATGCCTTTGTACCTAGGTAATAATAAAAAATTATAGAGAAGTTACCATTTTCTATTAAATTTTAAAAAGTGACTATTAAATCTAAATAATCAACATCTAAGTTTATTGACAGTGAATACTTTCCTCAGTTTAGTTACAGATCAATTTAAAAATTACTAAATTTAATGTTGATAACATTAAAGAAATGTTTTAATATCAAAATAATACACATTTTGTGTCAGTTTAACAAATATTTATAAACTATCTCCTGGGGAAAGTAAGCCAGCCTATCCAAGTGTATACTGTGTTTTATATAGAATTAGAATATTATTTAATATATAGGTTGGGTGTCAAAACCAATTACATTTTAAAAGTTGTTGACTATTACCTATCAGTGTAGGTGACTGACAATTGAGTCAGTATGGATTTTTGCATTTTTATCAGATTTTCCCTTTTAAAGGAACCATGTATACATTGTATACTCTGAGAACTGTGGAACAGACAAATTTCATGACTAAGAACACTGAAGCTTCTCTATTCCTATTCTAATAGTTCCTCAATTGAAACTGCAGTACAGTCTTGTAGAATTAGCTTTCAACTGAAGTAGAACCTAGGAAACACCTTAGGGAAATCTAAAAATTCAGCAGAACAAGGGCAGAAGTGATCTAGGAAGTATTGAATGTATGTTCCTGATCCAAAATTACAGGAATAACTGAACCAGTTTTATGTTGAATTTTAATTGCTGAATTTGAGAAAGGAATATTTTAAAGTTTATTTCCAAAGTAAATAATCTCCAGAGAGCAACAAAGTATTTCTTCTCTGAGATTGAGGGAAAATGTTTAAAATATTTCAGAAATAGACTTTTTTGAGAAATTAGCAGTGCTTACTTTTTGTACAATAGCTTGTTAAATGTATTGATTTATTCTATTTTACTAGCTGTAGTTTTTTACTGATAAATAAAACTTACAGATTTGTGAGATAACTGATAATATTCCAGACTGATTTTTGAAAACATATTTACAGTCAATATGACAAAAATAAATTTAGTTAATCTAATATTTCTTAATTTTGTAAACTGGAGTAAGCTATTGCAACTGTGACCACAAGATGCTAGGTAGGCAATGGTGAAGACTGGCAGGAAAATGGCTATACAACATTGATGTGGGCTTATATTTTAAAATAAGTGAGAATACAGGTATAAGAGCACATACTCTCAGGTGGGGAATGGAGAAGTGTTTGGAAAGCAGTAAAGAGGAGAGAATGATTAAATTGAGCCTGAGCAGATGATTCATGGTTGTGTCACAAGGACACATAAGTACACACTGGCAGGTCAGTAAGAAAAAGTACTAATAAATAAGATGAAAGAGAAGAAAACAAAATATTTTGTTGCCTTAGAGCATACAGTGAGGAAGCTTGGATTTACAAGCCGTGATGCCATTAGTCTGTAGGCAAGACTGCATTTGCATTTTTCTTATGACTGTTGAGAATGTACTGATTTTTTTTTTCTTTTTTCAGTTTGAGGCATAATGTGATTACAAATGTTTAAGAAATCTGATGTGAGGGGAGTGGTGAGGTGGATGAATTTAGAGAGGAGGAAACTAGAGATAAAGAGATTAGGTAAGTGATGCTGAACACTTTGAAATATTTAAAAAACAAGCAACCTTCTTGTCAGTATGGAATGACTGGGATGCTGTCACTAAGTTATCAGAACTTTGCCATATTCTTTTAGGCAGACTATGTTAATTTTATTCACTTTTATTAATATATCGACAGATTTGGATAGAATGAGTCACACAGTAGGTTTTTAGGAAATGGATAATGAGTACCTAATAATAAATGAATAAGCTGCAAATCAAAACCACAACATTTATTATGGTCCTAAGGATACTCATCATTTCTCATGAAGTTTTACTGAATGCTTAGTAGTCCAGGTCTTCAAAGAAGGTCACATTACTGGATGCCACCTTTCAGTGCACTTTTAAATGTGCACCACAGACAGAGCCTAGAAATAACAAGACTGAAAGAACCATTGGGACGATCATGAGTGATAGTTCAAGGAAGGGTTTGGAGCCTTTATCAGGACATGGGATATAGGCATTGTTTAAAACACCTTGAAACTTTCTTGAAGAATTTCCTGAAAAAGTATCAACAATATGTTTCCTCCTAGTAAGACATCAAGACATGAAGTTTCAGTCACTGCATAGCTAGTGATTCTCAGTTAAGGGATAAGGGGCACAAGCTCTCTGACAGAACTCTGCTGCCCAGTGGGAGATTTCAAAAAGAGAAGCAGAAAGTTAATGAGAAGAGCCCTTTTGTTCAAACAGTCCATGCCTGTGGCCTCGGTGCCCAGAGCACTGACAAAGCCACTGGCAGGTTCACCTTGCCCCACCAATTCCGGGCAGGCACTTTTGATGTGTTTCTTGATTTACCTCCTGTTGCTTCCTCTTCAAAAGCTTGAGGATGGCTGAATTTGTATCTTAGAGAAACTTGAGAACCTCAATGCAGCAACATTTTGAATTTGGTGCTTGTTTTTGAAGTGTAGTGGCTTGTCCACATTAAAATTTTTGTCCCTAATAAACTTCTTTCCTGACGATCTTTCCTTCCAAGAAACCCTACATCTCTCAAACCTAGTTGAATTGAAAGGCCACAGGGTGAATCAATCACCTTGACAAAATGTTTCCCACTTTTCCTCATTGCAAGAGGTACCACTGTTATTTCCCTTTGGCATCCAAACATAAAACACAGGCAACATATGTTGTGTCACCTCTTTCTGTTTTCCATATTGTTAATTTCTCCTTTTAAATATATTGTGTGTCTGTCTATCCTTCCTATTTACCCCTAAATGTGTGGATATGAGTCAGTTTGTACTTGAAAGTAGAATAACATGACCAGGAAGATAAGAGCTAAGAAGTGATGCAGGTCTAATTCCCTACTCAAGCTTGTGAAAGATTCCAAGGTGTCCCTACACATTGGATTAACAGAGAAGGGATGCTTCTGTACTAATAGTTTATAATCTGGCATCATTCCTCTTCATTCATGGTGATCACTTCCTAGACTCTTGAGCACATGCTTACCCAGTTTTGTGGGTTAAGGGTGGATGATAAGGACTGGGAAAGCACATTATAAAACAAGCAAGGCAGTACTTAAAATGTAAGATGAAAAAGTCATACCTAATAATGTTAAGGAGAAAGCATACAATAGACATCATATTTTTCAAAATAAGATGAATATTTTATGAGTGAAATGACTATCAGTTACCCAAGGCCTTGGGATTATTTATGAATGTAAGTGGGTACAAAATTTCCTTCTTCCTTACCTTCATTCTACCCTTCTTTCCTTTCCTTTCTTCCTCCTTCCTTCCCTCCTTTATCCCCTCCTCTCCTCACCTTCTCCCTTCCTCTTTAGTTTAAAGGCTAGAAAAGAAAGGCAAAAAGGCAAAATGACTGTCTGAGGATGCCTTACAAATAACTGAAAAGAAGATAAGTGAAAAGCAAGGGAGAAAAGGAAAGATATAAGCATCTGAATGCAGAGTTCCAAAGAATAGCAAGGAAAGATAACAAAGCCTTCCTCAGTGATCAATGCAAAGAAATAGAGGAAAACAACAGAATGGGAAAGACTAGAGATCTCTTCTAGAAAATTAGAGATACCAAGGGAACATTTCATGCAAAGACGGACTCGATAAAGGACAGAAATGGTATGGACCTAGAAGAAGCAGAATATATTAAGAAGAGGTGGCAAGAATACACAGAAGAACTGTACAAAAAAGAGCTTCACAACCCAGAGAATTACGACTGTGTGGTCACTCACCTAGAGCCAGACATCCTGGAATGTGAAGTCGAGTGGACCTTAGAAAGCATCACTACGAACAAAGCTAGTGGAGGTGATGGAATTCCAGTGGAGCTATTTCAAATGCTGAAAGATGATGCTGTGAAAGTGCTGCACTCGATATGCCAGCAAATTTGGAAAACTCAGCAGTGGCCACAGGACTGGAAACGGTCAGTCTTCTTTCAGTCCCAAAGAAAGGCAATGCCAAAGAATGCTCAAACTACCACACAATTGTACTCACACGCTAGTAAAGTAATGCTCAAAATTCTCCAAACCAGGCTTCAGCAGTACGTGAACCATGAACTTCCAGATGTTCAACCTGGCTTTAGAAAAGGCAGAGGAACCAGAGATCAAATTGCCAACATCCTCTGGATCATCGAAAAAGTAACAGAGTTCCAGAAAAACATCTATTTCTGCTTTATTGACTATGCCAAAGCCTTTGACTGTGTGAATCACAATAAACGGTGGAAAATTCTGAAAGAGATGGGAATACCAGACCACCTGACATGCCTCTTGAGAAATCTGTATACAGGTCAGGAAGCGTTCTAAAGAGTTAGAACTGGACATGGAACAACAGACTGGTTCCAAATAGGAAAAGGGGTACGTCAAGGCTGTATATTGTCACCCTGCTTATTTAACTTATATGCAGAATACATCATGAGAAATGCTGGGCTGGAAGAAGCACAAGCTGGAATCAAGCTTGCTGGGAGAAATATCAATAAACTCAGATATGCAGATGACACCACCCTTATGGCAGAAAGTGAAGAGAAACTGAAAAGCCTCTTGATGAAAATGAAAGTGGAGAGTGAAAAAGTTGGCTTAAAGCTCAACATTCATAAAACGACGATAATGGCATATGGTCCCATCACTTCATGGGAAATAGATGGGGAAACAGGGGAAACAGTGTCAGATTTTATTTTTGGTGGGGAGGGGTCCAAAATCACTGCAGATGGTGATTGCAGCCATGAAATTAAAAGACGCTTACTCCTTGGAAGTAAAGTTATGAGCAACCTAGATAGCATATTCAAAAGCAGAGACATTACTTTGCCAACAAATGTCCATGTAGTCAAGGCTATGGTTTTTCCAGTGGTCATGTATGGATGTGAGAGTTGGACTGTGACAAAAGCTGAGTGCCGAAGAATTGATGCTTTTGAACTCTGGTGTTGGAGAAGGCTCTTGAGAGTCCCTTGGACTGCAAGGAGGTCCACCATTCCATCCTAGAGGAGATCAGTCCTGAGTGTTCATTGGAAGGACTGATGTTGAAGCTGAAATTCAATACTTTGGCCACATGATGCAAAGAACTGGCCACTTCATGCAAAGTGTTGACTCATTGGAAAAAACTCTGATGCTGGGAGGGATTGGGGGCAGGAGGAGAAGGGGAGGACAGAGGATGAAATGGCTGGATGGCATCACCGACTCACTGGACATGAGTTTGAATGAATTCCTGGAGTTGGTGATGGACAGGGAGGCTTGGCGTGCTGTGATTCATGGGGTCTCAAAGAGTCAGACACAACTGAGTGACTGAACTGAACTTGCCCTTCCTCCTTCACCCTCTCTTCTCTTCTTCTTCACCCTCTCCCTTTTCTGTCTTCCCTTCTCTTCCCTCTCATCCCCTCTCCTTCTTTCTCCCTACTCTCCCTTTCTCAATAACACATGCACATGGTACAAAATGCAAAAGGTGTATAAAATATGTTTAGTGAGAAATGTTTCCTTTATATCCCTGTTACTCAGCAACCAATGAGGCCTCCCCAGAAGAAGCATCGCCAGGTTTTTTTTGCACCCTTACAAGACTTTCTCTGTGTGTTCAGTTATGTATGAATAAAATGAATTTATTTAAATGTCACATTATAGAGTTGGGAAAAACAAGGATTTGAAAGAGTTAAATGAGAAACTTCAAGGTTATGCAGAAAGACATCAATGAAGTTGGGGATGAGCCCAGATTTTCTACTGTTTTTCTCTAAGCATTGTGCCATCTTGAAAATTTTTATCTTCTATATGCCAATTTTTCTGCCTTTTGTATGGATGGGCATATTTCCAAGAGTTTTACATTTGATTTTGTTTCAAAAGCTCACTGTAAGAATAAATGAATTTTATGAATCTCCTTTGAATGCACTATTTTGACCTAAACTAGTAGGGGTGACAGTTTAGGGCTCTTTCTATATCTTGAAGAGGATAGTAAGTATTAGTCTCTCAGCTGTGTCCAACTTTTTATGACCCCATAGATTGTAGCCCATGAGGCTCTTCGGTCCATGGAATTCTCCAGGCAAGAATACTGGAATAGGTATCCATTGGCTTCTCCAAGAGATCTTCCTGACCCAGGGATCGAACCCACTTCTCTCTCATTTCAGGCACATTCTTTATCATCTGTGCCAACCAGGGAAGAACTTTGAAGAGGATACTTAAAATCATTACCCTTAGAATTGAGAGTCTTTACCTCTTTCAGGATCATAGAATCCTTCTTGAAATTAAAAAAAAAAAAACAAATAAAAATCATACATAATAAATTTCCAATAAGAAAATATTATAGTAAATTTTCAATAGTTCAAATTTTAGATGTCTTGAATTAAATTTAATTTAAAATATATTTCTTCAATTCCACATTTCAGGTATTTACTTGAATAAATTTTCTCTGTTCCATAGGTCCTAGGGCTCTTCTTTAGAGATTGCCTTTGCCAACATATTTCCGTTGTATAGGACGGCAAAGAATGATTGCCATGAGGGATGATCATGAATCAGTGCTATTCCTTGCTAACACCTTTAAACATCAGGTCTCCAGGGGAAAAAAAAAAAAATAGCAGTGAATGTTTGTTCAGCAGAGAAACTATAGAAACTGAAATACTTTATGCTATCTGTTCCAAATATGTGAAAAATTCTCCTTCATGTTAAGAAGAAAATGGAAGAAGTATTTGTATTTTTTCATATCTGATATGAAAAGTCACTGCGCTCTGACAGCATGTTCTAGTTTTCCTAAACATTTCTGACTGCATCTGGTTATATTCTTTATTCCCATCTCTTTTAACATTTTTTTTTTTTTTGGTTGTCTTCATGTATGTGCTAACTCTTTGATTTGTCTTTGAACCACAGATAAAATCAGAAACTACGTTCTTGGACAAGCAACAGTGTAAGAGGAAACATACAGTTATTTTTTCCTCATTGTCACCACCTTTCTTTTTTCTTCATTGGACACGATTAAGTCAGATAAGACTATACCTGTTGCTAGAGGCTTTCAATAAAAATGTCCCAATCTGACCTTTACTCCATATAGCAAAAATAATTAATTAATTTTAAAAAGGAAAGATACTCTTACATTTCTCTTGTGTCTTTCACTAAAGTATATTCTTCTTCATATTGTTATTTTGGAGGGTCTTGTTTTTCAGTTGCTTGCTTTGGTTTAATCACACAGTGAAGAGTCCTAATAAGGAAACAACACTTTTTAATTCTCAAAATTTTGAAAATTGATATGATACTAAAAGTTAAAGTAAGGCATTTGAATTGAATACCTTAAAAGGAGAAGTTCTGAATTAGATATACTTATTCATCTGTGTTTGTTAGTATAACATAATCCATGCATCCATTTCCTTGCTACTAGAACTCTTTCAATCCTCCTATGATAGATTATGTACAAAGATGACCATCAAAGTAATGGTGCATAGATGACATTTCTTCCATCAGGAGGTTGAATCTGCACCCCTTCTTTTGAATCTGTGTATGGATTTATAACTTGCTTTGAACAATACATGCAGTTGGACTAAAATTTCATGGTTCTGGGCTTGGGCCTTAAGATATATGAAACCTCTGTTATATGATTAGAGACTGCTGGAATCCATATAGTAAAAGGTTGGAGATTGAAAGACACTCTGAAAATGAGGCCCTGGAGAATGAAAGAACATAAGGTTATATAGCATGGGAATCAGGCCAGATAAGGGGTTTTAGTCACATGAATGAGGCCATCTTGAATCCTTCAGCTCAAATTATAGCCACATGAATGAATGAGCTCAGTTGACACAACATATAGAATTAAGCCATCCTTGCTGAGCCCTGTCCAGCCAGTCAGTGCACTCAGGAACAAAGAAAATAATGGTGTTTTAGAAAATCAGTATGTGTGATATGAGATACATGAATTTGGGTGTAATATGCTACAGAAAAGGTAACTGGTGTTTCCCTAAAAAGATTCCTATTTTATAAAGATTGACTCTACTTAATACATACTGAATTTATGTGCTGTTTAAAATTTACATGCTGTTGTTTTTAACAGAAGGAGTGCTTAACACAATGAATTTTTTTTTAAAAGGCACAATAGTCTAAACATGAATGAAAGTCAAAGTAGCATTCAAGTTGTGCTTGAAATTTCCTGTGATGATACATTTTAATGCATGCCAAAAATTTTAAAGTTACTAGACTTGGGCTTGAGTCCTTACCCTATTATTTTCTAACCCTTTGACTTTATGCAAATAGCCTATTGTGTTTGACATAAAGTTATTCATTTCTTAAATACTATATTAAAAACTAGAAACAATTCAAATGTCCTTCAATAGGTGAATGGATAAACAAATTTTGTTTATCAATATGTCAATAGAATAAAATAAAAAGAAATAAGAGAATCTAGTTATTGACATATGCAGCATCATGGAGCTAAGTTAAAAATATGAGAGAAAGAAGACAAACAAGTATATATATATATGATTCCACCTAGATAAAATTCTAGAAACTGGAAACTAATCTATAAACAGAATGCAGACCAGTAGTTTCCTGGGGATGATGAGAGGATAGAGTGGGAAAGAATTACAGGTGTGAGGAAAATTTTAGGGTGAAAATGTAGATTGTCTTGATTGTGTTGTGTTTCAAGAGTTTATACATATGACAAAACTCATCAAATGCATTAAATATATGAAGTTTAATATATTTCACTTATATATTAATAAAGCTATAAAATGACAAAAATAATAAAATGGCTATAATACCTGTTTTTTTTCATTTCAAAGAACTTATTTATTCAACAAACATTTAATCTGCATCAATAAAGAAGATAAAATTATAGCTAAGATATATTCCTCCCATCAAGGAAATTAGAGCAGGGTAAGGAAGCAGAAAAATTAGAACATTCTTTGACACCATGTGAACAAAAAGAAAGAAAAAGCTTGAAATAGTTTAAAGAGGTAAATGTTAAGATGGAATACCATAAAAGTCATAGCAGAAAACATAGGAAGAATGCTATTTTACATAAATCATAAAAATATATTTTTTGGATCTGTCCCCTGAAGTGAAGGAAATAAAAGCAAAAATAAACAAACAAAACCTAATTCGAGTTAAAAACCTTTTGCACAGCAAAGGAAACCATCAACAAAATGAGAAGACAACCTACTGAATGGGAGAAAATATTTCCAAATGATATGACTGATAAGGGATTTATATCCAACATATATAAACAGCCCATGCAACTCAACATCAAGAAAACAAGAAACCCAATTAAAAAACGAGCGGAGAATCTGGATAGATATTTTTCCAAAGAGAAAATGTAAACAACAAACAGTCATATGAAAAGATGCTCAATATCACTAATCATCAGGGAAATGCATATCAAAGCCACAATGAGATATTATCTCATACCTGTCAGAATGGCTGTCATCAAAAAGAACACAAATAAATATTTTCAAGGATATAAAGAGAGGGAACCGTGGTACACTGTTGGTGGGAATGTAAATTGTTGTAGTCACTGTGGAAAACAGAATGGCCCTTCTCAAAAATTAAAAATAGAATTACAGTTCCAATCCTGGGTATATATCACACACACACACACACACACACACACACATACACACACACACACAAGCCAAAACCACTAATTCAAAAAGATACATACATCCCAATATTCACTGAATCATAATTTACTATTACCAAGATATGGAAGCAACCAAGATGTATCCATTAGCAGATAAATGGGTGAAGAAATGTATATATATGTACACACACACACACACACACACATATACATATAGGTTTCCCAGGTGGTGCTAGTGGTAAAGAACCCACCTGCCAATGCAGGAGACATAAGAGACGTGGATTTGATCACTGGATCGGGAAGTTCCCCTGGAGGAGGGCATGGCAACTCATTCCTGTATTGCCTGGAGAATCTCAATGGACAGAGAAGCCTGTGGGCTACAGTCCATGGTGTCGCAAAGAGTCAGACACAACTGAGTGACTAACTCTTCACTTCACAAAATAAACCTTAACAAATACATTTTTTTCACAAATAACAAATAGTTTTGAAAATCTGACAAATGAAAAGTGTTCCTGTTTATAATCTTAATTTGCCTTCCCATTATGAATCATATAAGGTATTTTCTCATACATTTGAAAATTATCTATACTTTTCTCTATATCAGACTTTCATATTCTCTGCCTATTTTTTAACTGGTTTCTTAGCTATTTTCTCACTGATTTGCAGAAAATTTGATTGAGTTTTAAATATATTTTCTGAGTTTGTCATTTTTTTACATGAATTACAGTGAGCTTTCGACTATATTTAAAAAGTTAATGTAAGATTCTTATATTGAGAACCAAAACTAAAATACAAGAAATATTGATATGAAAACAGAGTTTGCTGAGAGGCCAAAAATACCCTAATTGAATTAATGATAAAAAGAAAGAACATAATAAAATAAGCATGCCCTAACAATTTCTAAGTGCATTCTAAAGCCTAAGTTGCTAAATCAGTATTACAGAAAATTAACGAGTAGTGTGAAGAATGACACTGACAAGCTTGTTCTTCAAGAACACGTAACAACTATTTTAAACCTGCTATCATGCACTGTTCTAGATTTTGCCAAAAATTAATGAAAATATTATGATCTCTTATTACAGAGTATATATACAAAATGGAGAATAGACAGGTAAGAAACAATTGAATTTGTATCGAGTATCGAGATGGAAAAGACACTGGATGTGATGAGAAAATGAGAATGGGTCTCTAACCCATATTTAGGAAGTGATGACATATATTTTTTGAGATCTAAAGGGCAATTATATAAGATCAAGTGATGTATTAAGGGCAGAGAGTTGGATGAACGAAGTTATTATAAAGACAGAGTAAAAAATGTACAAAAATCCCTGAAGATTAAATGAAGTATTTTTCGTTCAGGGGTATGAAGATAGCTCTATCTAAATGGATGTATAGATGATACCAGGACAGACAAAAGTTAAAAATGAATAAGCAATGACCAAATCATCTAGGACTTCACAGATTTTGTATGTCTATACTTCATTATGAAGATAATGGGGAAGTGCAAGTTAGAAATATTATTTGCATATGATAATATCCTTAATTAATATATTAAGATCATTTAGAAGCTTTCTTTTTGCACTTTATTCATCTTATTAAATGATCTCCTAATAATGATAAGGTCTGTTCTCTTTTACTCACACCCACTTGCCCATGCCACTATTCACCTATGAAACAATTGCAATAATTTTGTTGACATTGACTCTTCACATATTCAGTGTTTTTTTGTATAAAATATTTTTGTTGTTGTTGTTAAACTACTAAATCATTTCCAACTCTTTGTGATCCCATGGACTGCAGAAGGCCAGGCTTCCCTGTGCTTCACCATCTCCCAGAGTTTGCTTAAACTCATGTCCATTGAAGGCTTCCCTGCTGGCTCAGACAGTAAAGCATCTGCCTGCAATGCAGGAGACCCGGGTTCGATTCCTGGGTCGGGAAGATCCCCTGGAGAAGGAAATGGCAATCCACTCCAGCACTCTTGCCTGGAAAATCCCATGGACAGAGGAGCCTGATAGGCTACAGTCCATGGGGTCGCAAAGAGTTGGACACTACTGAGCGACTTCACTTTCACTTTTTCACTTTCATGTCCATTGAATTGAGGATACCATCCAACCATCTTGTCCTCTGTCATCCCCTTCTCCTCATGCCTTCAATCTTTTGCAGCATCAGGGTCTTTTCCAAAGAGTTGGCTCTTTGTATTAAGTGGCCAAAGTATTGGAGCTTCAGCTTTAGCATAGTTCTTCCGATAAATATTCAGGGTTTAATTTCCTTTAGGATTGACTGGCTTGATCTCCTTGCAGTCCAAGGGACTCTCAAAAGTCATCTCTAGCACCACAGTTTGAAAGCATCGATTCTTTGACACTCAGTCTTCTTTATGGTCCAACATCTATACATGACTACTGGGAAAACCATGGCTTTGACTATACGTACCTTTATTGCCAAAGTGATGTCTCTGCTTTTTAGAATTTTCTAGTTTATCCCATTTAACCCTTTCTCCTGGTTATCATTCCTAACAATTTGCATTCCCATACTTTAATTACTGTTTTAGTTGAATATATTTTCCAGTAAAATATGCATTTTCCCAAGCAAAGACTGTGTCTGTTTTATTAACTCTGGCACTTAATACTCAACTAATTGATGGTGAGTTCAATTTTGAATATTAGTTTCATGTGTCTGTAAAATATCCATGAACAGTTGTACAATAAGAAGTGGCATAAGTTCTGCAGTTATGAAAAGGCAGATAGAGAAAGAAGTATTAACAGTAAAGGGCTAACAGAGTTTTTAAAGGAGATTTTGTGGAACAGGAATAGAAGAGGCATGTCTTCTATTGTGCATGTCTTAGTCCCCATTTCACATGTGTTCTGTCCACCTTTTTCATAAGCTCTTTCTACTGCCACAACTAGCTCTGGAAAGTATCACCTGACAGCATCTCAGCTCAGCTCAGCTGCACAGAATCCTCTCTTCCTTTCTGTCCTAAGACTTCTCTGAGTAGGGAGAATGGACTGCCTGTGGGAATGCTCAGCTCTTAGAGGAACGAACTGAAAGTTCAGCCAAGTTATACTTCATAGGGCAGTCCTTGACTAAGAGGAGACTGTCCCTTGACTCATGGATAGACTGTCCCTTCTATCACCAGACTATAACAATTTTGAGATTTCTTTTGCTTGAGTACCTCAAAAGATGTTATGATTCCTGCTAATGCTTCTCTGGTGGCTCAGAGGTTAAAGCGTCTGCCTCTAATGTGGGAGACCTGGGTTCAATCCCTGGATCAGGAAGATCCTCTGGAGAAGGAAAGGGCAGCCCACTCCAATATTCTTGCCTGGAGAATCCCATGAATGGAGGAGCCTGGTGGGCTACAGTCCATGGGATCACAAACAGTCAGACACGACTGAGCGACTTAAGTGACTAACTAACTAATGTGCTCAAAGTCTGAACAGCTAAATACTGTATCATCATATTGGCTTTTGTTCCCCCCCTGTTTAGCTCATCCCAGCCTCTTATTCCTGTTCCCCAAGATTCTGTCCCAAATTGAACTATCTGCATGAAAGCCTAATGTCTGTTTTCTGGACAAAACTCAAACTAACATTTAAGTTATAAATAAAAAAGCTAAAGTAGACTGATTTGCAGTATTCAGAAAGTAAGAAAATTAGGAACATAGAGTCATAAAAGTAATAATATTGGTGCTCAAGAAGGATGAGAATGTTAAAATTCAAATGGTGCTGAGAGGGACAGTAAGGTATGCAAAAAACTTTCTATAAAATTTAGTTGCAAGAAACTCAATGACAATTTTAAGAGAATAATCTTGGTAGAATGCAGCAGGGGGAAGTCTGACTATCATGAATAAGAGAGATAAATAGGTAAATAAGTGGCGTATGCAATTGTTGATGGGGATTTTTTTCCATAAAAATTCATTGGGAAAAATTAAGAGATGAAGACAAAACTCAGAAAATGATAAATGTGGAGAAGAGGCAATAAAGGCCACAATACAGATTTCTGTTAACTGAGAAGGAATACAGCAAATATAATTTTAAAATATTGGGTAATGTATGTGATATATACATAGAATAGAAAATAGTTTAAGTTGAGGAGGGTGCTGAATTTTTTTCTTGAAGGTATCTACCTAGAAACTGTAAATTTAATGGAAAGATATGTTTGCCCAGATATAGCCTGACTAAATAAAATCTAAATAATCTGAATGCTATAGTAAACATTCTAAAAGTAGTGTTCCTAAGAAATAAGTCCAAAGCAATAATTTGCTAAAATATAAAGTGGAAAAATCAAAGGGGTAAGAGATAACAATATATAAAAGTAAGAAAAGTTATAAAATAATACCAATAAGCTCATCAAGAAATATATATGGCTAATATTAAAAAGAGTATAAGGCAAGATATTTAATAAAGTTTTTGAATAAAAGGAGAGATATACCATAATCAAGGAAAAATTACAAAAGTGAAAAAGAAAGTGATCCTCTTTTAAAACAGTCATAAATGTAAATGTAACTGCAAAGGTAATCACAAAGAAGTTTTGGGGAACTTGATAATATAATTGTAAAATACATCTATTAAACAAATTGAATGAGAATAGTCAAGAAAGAACTGAAAGTTGTAATAGAATGACATATCACATTTTTAAAAGTACTATTGCCTTCTAGTAATTAAAGCTATATTGTATTCATGCAACAATAGAGTTTTATTGATGAAAAAATGTGCAAGTCTCACACAAAGGCAAAGGCAAACATCAGCATTTATATTGTAATAAAGATAGAATTTGAAATGAATAGGAAATGGACAGGTTACTCAAATAATGATGTTAGGATCATTGGGTTACTATTTTTAGTTAAAAATAAAATCTAATACTTGTATTAAAAATAAATAAAAATTAATTCTAGGTATATGTGGTATAAACATAAAAATGTAACTTGTAAACATCCCAGATGAAACTATGGATAGCTTTGTAAATTAACAATAGTAAAGACTCTCAAAACATGATACCAAAGATAAAGACTATAATTAAAAATTCCAATAGAAGTGGTTATGTTAGATAGTTAGACTAGGACAAAGGAGTCCAGAATGCTGGTAGCTGAAAGACAAGGAAAGGAAAAGCCCACAAAAATAGAACAAAGGAAGATCCAAGGACCTGAGTGAGGACCTCAGTTAAAACAAACAGCACTCCTGGCTAGCCCAGTTTACAAAGGGCAGGCCCTGGGGGAGGAGAAAAAACATAAAAAGAGGAGCCAAAGGGCCAGGGATCTCTCTCTCTTCACTTCTTTTGGGTCCGCATGCCATCACGCCTTGAGGATGTGTTTGCCTTTACTTTCTAAATAAAACTGAGCAGTAACACAGAGCTGTAACACTGGTCCATCCGAGAGGTATAACACTGGTCTGTCCAAGGACTGTAACACTGGTCCATTACTTCAAATTTTTGTTGTGATGAGACAGAACTGAGGAAATTACACACTCCCCTGTCAATTCAGTTCAGTTCAGTTCAGTCACTCAGTCGTGTCTGACTCTTTGCGACCCCATGAATCGCAGCACGCCAGGCCTCCCTGTCCATCACCAACTCCCGGAGTTCACTCAGACTCACATCCATCGAGTCCGTGATGCCATCCAGCCATCTCATCCTGGGTCGTCCCCTTCTCCTCCTGCCCCTAATCCCTCCCAGCATCAGAGTCTTTTCCAATGAGTCAACTCTTCGCATGAGGTGTCCAAAGTACTGGAGCTTCAGCTTTAGCATCATTCCTTCCAAAGAAATCCCAGGGTTGATCTCCTTCAGAATGGACTGGTTGGATCTCCTTGCAGTTAGATTAAAACATTAAATTAAAAAGTTGTATTGAAAACCTTTATGCAATTGAAAGGCTCATCAGTTCCAAGGAGTTGTTCTTTTCAATATACAGACTTTTAAACTAATAATAACAAAAGCAATTATAATATATAACTATATATGTGTGGTTTGTGTGTTACATACTACTTGACTAATGATCTAGATGCTGGGATCACCTTGTAATTTAGGTTTCTGTGTGCTTTTTTCCTATTTTCCTAATTTTCTTTCCTGACATGTTATTTTCTATGCACAATACAATGTGTTAATAAAATTAAAAATAATATCTTGGGTAGTTTCCCCAATTTTTTTTTTTTTTACCAGCAATTATGGATAGAGAGATGGATTGGATAAATACTGAATATAAAACGGCAAGGCTTGTGCTTATTTGACTAACGTTACTGTGTTTGGTGTATCACCAGGCCATGGAAGACTAGGGTATGGTTTACTTCCAAGATAATAATAAACTCTTTGCACTTGGGAGTGCTTAGGAAACATAATGTTTTCTCAAAGACTCATACTCCTCTTATCTTCCAGGTGTTCCATATATACCTACCTGGTCAAGCAGTGCCAGAGCAGCTGCCCAAGGTATGTGCCACATAATGCCCCATTCACTTGCATGTTAATGCCTGCACAGTATACCTGCAAGAGCAGAATGTTGCATTCTTAACATAAAGAGCCATTCTAGGATTTTGATAATGACTATAAATATACTACATATATATATATCTTACCCTAAAGTGTATATGGGTAGGGAAGATCCCCTGGAGAAGGAAATGGCAACCCACTCTAGTATTCTTGCCTGGAGAATCCCATAGACAGAGAAGCCTGGTGTGCTACAGTCCATGGGGTCGCAAAGTGTCAGACACGACTGAGCAACTTCACTCATTTCACTTACAGTGTGTATATATATATATATATCTTGCCCTAAAGTATAAACTATATAAAAAAAATTTAGACTCTACTGCATATACTTAGAATATGATAGTGAGCATCCTAATAATCACCGCACACTATTTTGTCATTATATGTAGTCATTTCTTTACTCCTCTGTATAGTTTTAACATTTGTATGCAATCTTATATAATTTAATTTAGGTTTGTCTCTTTTTGACCTTTATAAAACGAAGATCATTAGTATAGTCATTTTAGGTCCTGGTTTGTCATTCAACTTTATATTGGTAAGTTTTAGCTACTATTTTTGGATATAGCTCATTTTCACTGTTGAAAGGTAGTTCTGGGTTGAAAGCAACTGTTTATTTAGCTCTTGTACTCTTGATGAACATGTGGATTATTCCTAACATTAAGCTATCACTCCTTATGCTGTGAAAATTGTGTACAAGGACCCTGGATTGCATACAAATGCTTGGGTCATATGATATGCTCACATAATCTCACTGCATAGCGGCAAGCAGTTTTCAGATTTATAACTAAAGCCACACTGTTAGTATGATCTGCATCTATGACATAAGTTGGTAAACAATGCTAAAGTGGTGGGTGTGCAGGTATAGTATATCATAGTTACAATTTCTATTATTAATTCTGTTGACTACCTTTCCTTATATTTATTGTTCATTTAGATTCCTCTTTCAAAAAGTGCCAGGTAAGTCTGTTACCCATTTTTTTTCTATTAGCTTTGTTCATTTACAGGAGTTTGTTGTTATTCTTAAAATTTTTAGTCTGGATATAAATGTGTTTTATTTATATGTGTTGCACATATCTTCTCTCATTCTGTGGCTTTCAATTTCATTCTTTTATACTGTGTTTCGGTGAGCAAGAGTTCTTAATTTTAGATGATTTACTTTATTGATGTTTTCTGTTAGTATTTGTATCTTATCTAATAAAAATCCTTTGTTACTCCAAGGTAACAAAAAAGTTTTCTGCATTAATTTCTAAATATTTTTCAATCTTGACTTCCACATTAGGGTTTATAATACAACGGAGAATGCTTTTGTACATGGTATGTGGGAAGTGTTGATTTTGTTGTTTCATGTTTTTCTAAACAATGAATTGCAAGCCCTGCGGTCTTATGTGGCCACTGATATCTGTGTGCTGTTAGCTTCAGTTCAGTTCAGTTTAGTCGCTCAGTCGTGTCCGGCTCTTTGCAACTCCATGAATCGCAGCATGCCAGGCCTCCCTCTCTATCACCAACTCCTAGAGTGCACTCAGACTCACGTCCATCGAGTCAGTGATGCCATCCAGCCATCTCATCCTCTGTCGTCCCTTTCTCATCCTGCCCCCAATCCCTCCCAGCATCAGAGTCTTTTCCAATGAGTCAACTCTTAGCATGAGGTGGCCAAAGTCCTGGAGCTTCAGCTTTAGCATCATTCCTTCCAAAGAAATCCCAGGGCTGATCTCCTTCAGAATGGACTGGTTGGGTCTCCTTGCAGTCCAAGGAACTCTCAAGAGTCTTCTCCAACACCACAGTTCAAAAGCTTCTATTCTTTGGCTCTCAGCCTTCTTCACAGTCCACCTCTCACATTTATACATGACCACAGGAAAAACCATAGCCTTGACTAGATGGACTTCAGTTGGCAAAGTAATGTCTCTGCTTTTGAATATACTATCTAGGTTGGTCATAACTTTTCTTCCAAGGAGTAAGTGTCTTTTAATTTCATGGCTGAAGTCACCATCTGCAGTGATTTTGGAGACCAAAAAAATAAAGTCTGACACTGTTTCCCCTGTTTCCCCATCTATTTCCCATGAAGTGATGGGACCAGATGGCATGATCTTCGTTTTCTAAATGTTGAGCTTTAAGCCAACTTTTTCACTCTACACTTTCACTTTCATCAAGAGGCTTTTTAGTTCCTCTTCACTTTCTCCCATTAGGGTGGTGTCATCTGCATATCTGAAGTTATTGAGATTTCTCCCTACAGTCTTGATTCCAGCTTGTGCTTCTTCCAGTCCAGCGTTTCTCATGATGTACTCTGCATAGAAGTTAAATAAGCGCGGTGACAATATACAGCCTTGACTTACTCTTTTCCTGTTTGAAACCAGTCTGTTGTTCTATGTCCAGTTCTAACTCTTGCTTGCTGACCTGCATATGGCTTTCTCAAGAGGCAGGTCAGGTGGTTTGGTATTCCCATCTCTTTCAGAATTTTCCACTGTTTATTGTGATCCACACTGTCAAAGGCTTTGGCATAGTCAATAAAGCAGAAATAGATGTTTTTCTGGAACTCTCTTGCTTTTCTGATGATCCAGAGGATGTTGCCAATTTGGTCTCTAGTTCTTCTGCTTTTTCTAAAATCAGCTTGAACATCAGGAAGTTCACAGTTCACGTATTGCTGAAGCCTGGCTTGGAGAATTTTGAGCATTACTTTACTAGCGTGTGAGATGAGTACAAGTGTGCAGTAGTTGAAGCATTCTTTGGCACTGCCTTTCTTTGGGATTGGAATGAAAACTGATCTTTTCCAGTCCTGTGGCCACTGCTGAGTTTTCCAAATTTGCTGGCATATTGAGTGCAGCACTTTCACAGCATTATCTTTCAGGATTGGAAATAGCTCAACTGGAATTCCATCACCTCCACTAGCTTTATTCATAGTGATGCTTTCTAAGGCCCACTTGACTTCACATTCCAGGATGTCTGGCTCTAGATG
Source organism: Budorcas taxicolor (assembly GCF_023091745.1). Taxonomy (NCBI): domain Eukaryota; kingdom Metazoa; phylum Chordata; class Mammalia; order Artiodactyla; family Bovidae; genus Budorcas; species Budorcas taxicolor. The sequence goes on along the minus strand of NC_068917.1, from coordinate 24,513,285 downwards.
AGTGATCACAACATCGTGATTATCCGTGTCATGAAGATCTTTTTTGTACAGCTCTTCTGTGTATTCTTGCCACATCTTCTTAATATCTTCTGCTTCTGTTAGGTCCATACCATTTCTGTCCTTTATCGAGCCCATCTTTGCATGAAATGTTCCCTTGGATCCTCTAATTTTCTTGAAGAGATCTCTAGTCTTTCCCATTCTGTTCTTTTCCTCTATTTCTTTGCATTGCTCACTGAAGAAGGCTTTCTTATCTCTTCTTCCTATTCTTTGGAACTTTGCATTCAGATGCTTATATCTTTCCTTTTTTCCTTTGTTTTTTGCTTCTCTTCTTTTCACAGCCATTTGTAAGGCCTCCCCAGACAGCCATTTTGCTTTTTTGCATTTCTTTTCCATGGGGATGGTCTTGATATCTGTCTCCTGTACAATGTCACAAACCTCCATCCATAGTTCATCAGGCACTCTATCTATCAGATCTAGGCCCTAAATCTATTTCTCACTTCCACTGTATAATCATAAGGAATTTGATTTAGGTCATACCTGAATGGTCTAGCAGTTTTCTCTACTTTCTTCAATTTAAGTCTGAATTTGGCAATAAGGAGTTCATGATCTGAGCCACAGTCAGCTCCTGGTCTTGTTTTTGTTGACTGTATAGAGCTTCTCCATCTTTGACAGCAAAGAATATAATCAATCTGATTTTGGTGTTGACCATCTGGTGATGTCCATGTGTAGAGTCTTCTCTTGTGTTGTTGGAAGGAGGTGTTTGCTATGACCAGTGCATTTTCTTGGCAAAACTCTATTAGTCTTTGCCCTGCTTCATTCTGCAATCCCAGGCCAAATTTGCCCTTTTCTCCAGGTGTTTCTTGCCTTCCTACTTTTGCATTCCAGTCCTCTATAATGAAAAGGACATCGTTTTGGGGTGTTAGTTCTACAAGGTCTTGTAGGTCTTCATAGAACCGTTCAACTTCAGTTTCTTACAGCATTACTGGTTGGGGCATAGACTTGGATTACAGCACACTAAGAGTGGCCTAGAGGAGCTACCCCATGTCCGAGGTCAGGGTCAGAAGCCTGGAGGACCCCATGCCCGAATGGAGGCGGCCAAGAGGAGTTACCCCACATCCGAGGTCAGTGGCAGCGGCCAAGAGTGCTAGGCTGCGATGGCACAGGACCTGCCGAGAGGAGCTACCCCACGTCCAAGGCCCAGGACAGCGGCTGGGAGAAGCCACCCCACGCCTGAGGCAAGGGGTGGCATCCAGGAGGAGCAACCACACTTCCAAGGAGTGGCGGCTGTGAAGGGCACAAGAGGGCCTAGAGGAGCTATCCCATACTGAAGTTCAGGAAGGGCGGCGGTGAGGAGACACCCTTCGTCCAAGGTAAGGAGCAGCAGCTGTGCTTTGCTGGAGCAGCCGTGAAGAGATACCCCACGCCCAAGGTAAGAGAAACCCAAGTAAGATGGTAGGTGTTGCAAGAGGGCATCAGAGGGCAGACACACTGAAACCATACTCACAGAAAACTAGTCATTCTAATCACACTAGGACCACAGCCTTGTCTAACTCAATGAAACCAAGCCATGCCCGAGGGGCAACCCAAGATGGGCGGGTCATGGTGGAGAGGTCTGACAGAATGTGGTCCACTGGAGAAAGGAATGGCAAACCACTTCAGTATTCTTGCCTTGAGAACCCCATGAACAGTATGAAAAGGCAAAATGATACGATACTGAAAGAGGAACTCCCCAGGTCAGCAGGTGCCCAATATGCTACTGGAGATCAGTGGAGAAATAACTCCAGAAAGAATGAAGGGATGGAGCCAAAGCAAACACAATACCCAGTTGTGGATGTGACTGGTGATAGAAGCAAGGTCTGATGCTGTAAAGAGCAATATTGCATAGGAACCTGGATGTCAGGTCCATGAATCAAGTCAATTGGAAATGGTCAAACAAGAGATGGCAAGAGTGAACGTCAGCATTCTAGGGATCAGCGAACTAAAATGGACTGGAATGGGTGGATTTAACTCAGATGACCATTATCTCTACTACTGCAGGCAGGAATCCCTCAGAAGAAATGGAGTAGCCTTCATGGTCAGCAAAAGTGTCCGAAATGCAGTACTTGGATGCAATCTCAAAAAGTCAAATTCAACTAAACCTTAATCCCCAATCAGTAAGCTAACTGACACACACAGAGGTACCAGGACAACTCCCAGGAACTGTCAAAAGACTGAGGACTGGGTGGTTCCCCAATGGCTGGGATGATCCTTCCCCTCATTAGCATAAGAATTCACCCAGGTAGCCAATCCTTCAGTTCAGTTCACTTCAGTCACTCAGTCCTGTCCGAATCTTTGTGACCCCATGAGTCGCAGCACGCCCGGCCTCCCTGTCCATCACCAACTCCCGGAGTTCACTCAGATTCGCGTCCATCGAGTCAGTGATGCCATCCAGCCATCTCATCCTCTGTCATCCCCTTATCTTCCTGCCCCCAATCCCTCCTAGCATCAAAGTCTTTTCCAATGAGTCAACTCTTTGCATGAGGCAGCCAAAGTACTGGAGCTTCAGCTTCAGCATCATTCCTTCCAAAAAAATCCCAGGGTTGATCTCCTTCAGAATGGACTAGTTGGATCTCCTTGCAGTCCAAGGGACTCTCAAGAGTCTTCTCCAACACCACAGTTCAAAAGCATCAATTCTTCGGCACTCAGCCTTCTTCACAGTCCAGCTCTCACATCCATACATGACCACTGAAAAAAAATGGCCTTGACTAGACGGACCTTAGTTGGCAAAGCAATGTCTCTGCTTTTGAATATGCTATCTAGGTTTGTCATAACTTTTCTTCCAAGGAGTAAGCGTCTTTTAATTTCATGGCTGCAATCACCATCTGCAGTGATTTTGGAGACCAAAAAAATAAAGTCTGACACTGTTTCCCCTGTTTCCCCATCTATTTCCCATGAAGTGATGGGACTGGGTGCCATGATCTTTGTTTTCTGAATGTTGAGCTTTAAGCCAACTTTTTCACTCTCCACTGTCACTTTCATCAAGAGGCTTTTTAGTTCCTCTTCACTTTATGCCATAAGGGTGGTATCATCTGCATATCTGAGGTTATTGATATTTCTCCCAGCAATCTTGATTCCAGCTTGTGTTTCTTCCAGCCCAGCGTTCCTCATGATGTATTCTGCATATAAGTTAAATAAGCAGGGTGACAATATACAGCCTTGACTTACTCTTTTTCCTATTTGGAACCAGTCTGTTGTTCTATGTCCAGTTCTAACTCTTGCTTCCTGACCTGCATTCAGATTTCTCAAGAGGCATGTCAGGTGGTCTGGTATTCCCATCTCTTTCAGAATTTTCCACAGTTTATTGTGATCCACACAGTCCAAAGCTTTGGCATAGTTAATAAAGCAGAAATAGATGTTTTTCTGGAACTCTCTTCCTTTTTCCATGATCCAGTGGATGTTGGCAATTTGATCTCTGGTTCCTCTGCCTTTTCTAAAACCAGCTTGAACATCAGGAAGTTCATGGTTCACGTGTTGCTGAAGTCCATCTTGGAGAATTTTTAGCATTACTTTACTAGTGAAATGACTGCAATTGTGTGGTAGTTTGAGCATTCTTTGGCATTGCCTTTCTTTGGGATTGGAATGGAAACTGACCTTTTCCAGTCCTGTGGCCACTGCTGAGTTTTCCAAATTTGCTGGCATATTGAGTGCAGCACTTTCACAGCATCATCTGTCAGGATTTGAAATAGTTCTACTGGAATTCCATCACCTCCACTAGCTTTATTCGTAGTGATGCTTTCTAAGGCCCACTTGACTTCACATTCCAGGATGTCTGGTTCTAGATGAGTGATCACACCATCATGATTATCTGGGTCATGAAGATCTTTTTTGTACAATTCTTCTGTGTATCTTGCCACCTCTTCTTAATATCTTCTGCTTCTGTTAGGTCCATACCATTTCTGTCCTTTACCAAGGCTATCTTTGCATGAAATGTTCCCTTGCATCTCTAATTTTCTTGAAGAGATCTCTAGTCTTTCCCATTCTGTTCTTTTCCTCTATTTCTTTGCATTGATCTCTGAAGAAGGCTTTCGTATCTCTTCTTGCTATTCTTTGGAACTCTGCATCCAGATTCTTATATCTTTCCTTTTCTCCTTTGCTTTTCGCCTCTGTTTTCACAGCTACCCCCTGTCCGAGGTCAGGGGCGACGGCTGGGAGGAGGTACCCCGTGTCTGAGGCCAGGGGCAGCGGCCAAGAGGAGGAACCCCAAGCCCAAGGAGTGATGGCTGTGCGGGCTCAGGAGGGCCTAGAGGAGCCATCCCACATTGAAGGTCAGGAAGGGGAGCGGGAGGAGATACCCCTCAACCAAGGTAAGGAGCAGCAGCTGCGGTTTGCTGGAGCAGCCATGAAGAGCTACCCCATGCCAAAGGTAAGAGAAACCCAAGTAAGATGGTAGGTGTTGCAAGAGGGCATCAGAGGGCAGACACAATGAAACCATACTACAGAAAACTAGTCATTCTAATCACACTAGGACCACAGCCTTGTCTAACTCAATGAAACTAAGCCGTGCCCACAGGGCAACCCAAGACGGGCGGGTCATGGTGGAGAGGTCTGACAGAATGTGGTCCACTGGAGAAAGGAATGGCAAACCACTTCAGTATTCTTGCCTTGAGAACCCCATGAACAGTATGAAAAGGCAAAATGATACGATACTGAAGAGGTACTCCTCAGGTCAGTAGGTGCCCAATATGCTACTGGAGATCAGTGGAGAAATAACTCCAGAAAGAATGAAGGGATGGAGCCAAAGCAAAAACAATACCCAGCTGTGGATGTGACTGGTGATAGAAGCAAGGTCTGATGCTATAAAGAGCAATATTGCATAGGAACCTGGAATGTCAGGTCCATGAATCAAGGCAAATTGGAAGTGGTCAAACAAGAATGGCAAGAGTGAACGTCGACATTCTAGGAATCAGCGAACTAAAATGGACTGGAATGGGTGAATTTAACTCAGATGACCATTATATCTACTACTGTGGGCAGGAATCCCTCAGAAGAAATGGGGTAGCCCTCATGGTCAACAAAAGAGTCCAAAATGCAGTACTTGGATGCAATCTCAAAAGTGACAGAATGACCTCTGATCGTTTCCCAGGCAAACCATTCAATATCACAGTAATCCAAGTCTATGCCCCAACCAGTAATGCTGAAAGAAGCTGAAGTTGAACGGTTCTATGAAAACCTACAAGACCTTGTAGAACTAACACCCAAAAAAGATGTCCTTTTCATTATAGGGGACTGGAATGCAAAAGTAGGAGGTCAAGAAACACCTGGAGTAACAGGCAAATTTGGCCTTGGAATGCAGAATGAAGCAGGGCAAAGACTAACAGAGTTTTGCCAGGAAAATGCACTGGTCATAGCAAACACCCTCTTCCAACAACGCAAGAGAAGACTCTACACACGGATATCACCAGATGGTCAACACCGAAATCAGATTGATTATATTCTTTGCAGCCAAAGATGGAGAAGCTCTATACAGCCAACAAAAACAAGACCAGGAGCTGACTGTGGCTCAGATCATGAACTGCTTATTATCAAATTCAGACTGCAATTGAAGAAAACAGGGAAAACTGCTAGACCATTCAGGTATGACCTCAATCAAATCCCTTATGATTATACAGTGGAAGTGAGAAATAGATTTAAGGGCCTAGATCTGATAGATAGAGTGCCTGATGAACTATGGAATGAGGTTCGTGACATTGTACAGGAGACAGGGGTCAAGACCATCCTCGTGGAAAAGAAATGCAAAAAAGCAAAATGGCTGTCTGGGGAGGCCTTACAAATAGATGTCCATCAGCAGATGAATGGATAAGAAAGCTGTGGTACATATACACAATGGAGTATTACTCAGCCATTAAAAAGAATTCATTTGAATCAGTTCTAATGAGGTGGATGAAACTGGAGCCGATTATACAGAGTGAAGTAAGGCAGAAAGAAAAACACCAATACAGTATACTAACACATATATATGGAATTTAGAAAGATGGTAATGATAACCCTCTATGTGAGACAGCAAAAGAGACACAGATGTATAGAATGGACTTTTGGACTCAGAGGGAGAGGGAGAGGGTGGGATGATTTGGGAGAATGGCATGGAAACATGTATACTATCAGGTAAGAAACGAATCGCCAGTCTATGTTCGATACAGGATACAGGATGCTTGGGGCTGGTGCACAGAGATGGCCCAGAGAGATGATATGGGGTGGGAGGTGGGAGGGGGGTTCAGGATTGGGAACTCATGTATACCCGTGGCTGATTCATGTCAATGAATGGCGAAACCAACCCAGTATTGTAAAGCAAAATAAAGTAAAAATTAAAAATTTTAAAAAATAAAAAGAATTACACTTTGGTGCTTTTGAACTGTGGTGTTGGAGGAGAGTTCCTTGGACAGCAAGGGTATCAAACCAGTCAATCCTAAAGGAAATCAGTCCTGAATATTCATTGGAAGGACTGATGCTGAAGCTGAAACTCCAATACTTTGGCCACCAGATGCAAAGAACTACCTCATTGGAAAAGAACATGATGCTGGGAAGGATTGAAGGCAGGAGGAGAAGGGGTGATAAACGATGAGATGGTTGAATGGCATCACTGACTTGATGGACATGTTTGAGGAAGCTCCAAGAGTTGATAATGGACAGGGAAGCTTGGCATGCTGCAGTCCTTGGGGTCTCAAAGAGGTGGACATGACTTAGTGACTGAACTGAACTTATTCTCAGCTAGGAGTGAAGTATATTGGAGAGTATGAAGAGTTGAATGTAACCAAGACTGGAATTTTTGCAGGTGAAAAAGATGAAGGGAGTGTATGCAAGGAAGGTGAAAGTATAAGTGAAGGAATATTATGATTATTGCACATGGTTCCTAATCCAGATAAGCCAGGAATAAAAAGAAGGTAAGGGACATTTAAAAGGTACAAATAATTTTTCCTACAGATAATTACTGATTTTTGTTGAATTTACTTCTAGTCTTTCTCGCATCACCCAAAATAGCACCTGATATTATTTATTGTTTGATGATTTAGCTTTTAAAACATTTGTGATAATGGAGATTCACATGCAGTTATTTGAAATGAAATGGAGAGATTCTGTACACCCTTTACTCAATTTCTCTCAAAGGTAACATCTTGCATAATTAGAGGGCAATATCAAAATCTGGAAGTTGACATTGATACGCTCTACCCATGCTATTTAGATTTCACCATTTTTCATGTACTTGTGTGTGTATCTGTGCCTTCAGTTCAGTTCAGTTCAGTCGCTCAGTCGAGTCCGACTCTTTGCGACCCCATGAATCGCAGCATGCCAGGCCTCCCTGTCCATCACCAGCTCCCGGAATTCACTCAGATTAACGTCCATCGAGTCAGTGATGCCATCCAGCCATCTCATCCTCTGTCGTCCCCTTCTCCTCCTGCCCCCAATCCCTCCCAGCATCAGGGTTTTTTCCAATGAATCAACTCTTTGCATGAGGCTGTATATTGTCACCCTGCTTATGTAACTTCTATGCAGAGTACATCATGAGAAATGCTGGATGGAAGAAACACAAGCTGGAATCAAGATTGCCAGGAGAAATGTCAATAACCTCAGATATGCAGATGACACCACCCTTATGGCAGAAAGTGAAGAGGAACTAAAAAGCCTCTTGATGAATGTGAAAGAGGAGAGCGAAAAAGTTGGCTTAAAGCTCAACATTCAGAAAACGAAGATCATGGCAGCCGGTTCCATCACTCCATGGGAAATAGATGGGGAAACAGTGGAAACAGTGTCAGACTTTATTTTGGGGGGCTCCAAAATCACTGCAGATGGTGACTGCAGCCATGAAATTAAAAGACGCTTACTCCTTAGAAGAAAAGTTATGACCAACCTAGATAGCATATTCAAAAGCAGAGACCTTACTTTGCTGACTAAGGTCTGTCTAGTCAAGGCTATGATTTTTCCTGTAGTCATGTATGGATGTGAGAGTTGGACTGTGAAGAAGGCTGAGTGCCGAAGAATTGATTCTTTTGAACTGTGGTGTTGGAGAAGGCTCTCGAGAGTCCCTTGGACTGCAAGGAGATCCAACCAGTCCATTCTGAAAGAGATCAACCCTGGGATTTCTTTGGAAGGAATGATGCTAAAGCTGAAACTTCAGTACTTTGGCCATATACATATGTTTATATATATATTTTATATATATATATATATATATATATATATATATATATATATATATAACCCTCATGGTGGACAGGGAATCCTGGCATGCTGCAGTCCATGGAGTCACAAAGAGTCAGACATGACTGAGCGACTGAACTGAACTCAAGCTATACTTTTATAGGTACAGCAATGCCCCTCCCTCCCTGGCAACCACTAATTTGTTCTCAATTTGAATTATTTTGTGACTTCAAGAATGATCTATAATGAATCATACAGGATGTCACCTGCTGATACTGAGTTTAGTCACTCAGTATAATTCCATTGAGACTCATCCAAATTGCTGAGTATATAAACAGTTTTATTTTCTGAGTAGTAACCCATGGTATGAATATACTATAGTTTGTTTAACGATTCACCCACTGAATGACATCAGAGTTGTCTCCATTATTTCTCTATTACAAATAAAGCTTATATAAACATTTGTGTAGAGGTATTTACACGAACATAACTTTTGATTCCTTTGGGATAAATTCCTGATTATGCCATGCTGGATCATATACAAACATTCAGTTTTCCCAGAGTAATGGCCACATTTTATAATTCCACCACCAGTGTGTGACATGTTTTTGTCTGTGTTCTAATGGGATTATTTGTTTGTATTTACTATAGAGTTTTGAGTGCAGCACTTTCATGGCATCATCTTTCAGGATTTGAAATAGCTCAATTGGAATTCCATCACCTCCACTAGCTTTGTTCGTAGTGATGCTTTCTAAGGCCCACTTGACTTCACATTCCAAGATGTCTGGCTCTAGATTAGTAACCACATCATCATGATTATCTGGGTCGTGAAGATCTTTTTTTGTATAGTTCTTCTGTGTATTCTTGCCACCTCTTTTTAATGTCTTCTGCTTCTGGTAGGTCCAGACCATTTCTGTACTTTATCGAACCCATCTTTGCATGAAATATTCCCTTGGTATCTCTAATTTTCTTGAAGAGATCTCTAGTCTTTCCCATTCTGTTCTTTTCCTCTATCTCTTTGCACTGATCGCTGAAGAAGGCTTTCTTATCTCTTCTTCCTATTCTTTGGAACTCTGCATTGAGATGCTTATATCTTTCCTTTTCTCCTTTGCTTTTCACGTCTCTTCTTTTCACAGCTATTTGTGAGGCCTCCCAGACAGCCATTTTGCTTTTTTGCATTTCTTTTCCATGGGATGGTCTTGATCCCTGTCTCCTGTACAGTGTCACGTACCTCATTCCATAGTTCATCAGGCACTCTATCTATCAGATCTAGACCCTTAAATCTATTTCTCACTTCCACTGTATAATCATAAGGAATTTGATTTAGGTCATACCTGAATGGTCTGCGGTTTTCCCTAGTTTCTTCACTTTAAGTCTGAATTTGGCAATAAGGAGTTCATGATCTGAGCCACAGTCAGCTCCTGGTCTTGTTTTTGTTGACTGTATAGAGCTTCTCCATCTTTGGCTGCAAAGAAAATAATCAATCTGATTTCAGGGTTGATCATCTGGTGATGTCCATGTGTAGAGTCTTCTCTTGTGTTGTAGGAAGAGGGTGTTTGCTATGACCAGTGCATTTTCCTGGCAAAACTCTATTAGTCTTTGCCCTGCTTCATTCCGCATTCCAAGGCCAAATTTGCCTGTTACTCCAGGTGTTTCTTGACCTCCTACTTTTGCATTCCAGTCCCCTATAATGAAAAGGACATCTTTTTTGGGTGTTAGTTCTAAAAGATCTTGTAGGTCTTCATAAAACCATTCAACTTCAGTTTCTTCAGTGTTACTGGTTGGGGCATAGACTTGGATAACTGTGATACTGAATGGTTTGCCTTGGAGATGAACAGAGATCATTCTGTCGTTTTTGAGATTGCATCCAAGTACTGCATTTCAGACTCTTTTGTTGACCATGATAGCTACTCCATTTCTTCTGAGGGATTGCATTAGTAGATATAATGGTCATCTGAGTTAAATTCACTACTGCCCACAGTAGTAGATATAATGGTCATCTGAGTTAAAGTTTGGAACACTCAGCAGTGGCCACAGGACTGGAAAAGGTCAGTTTTCATTCCAATCCCAAAGAAAGGCAATGCCAAAGAATGCTCAAACTACTGCACAAATGCACTCATCTCACATGCTAGTAAAGTAATGCTCAAAATTCTCCAAGCCAGACTTCAGCAATATGTGAACCATGAACTCCCTGATGTTCAAGCTGGTTTTAGAAAAGGCAGAGGAACCAGAGATCTAATTGCCAACATCCGCTGGATCATGGAAAAAGCAAGAGAGTTCCAGAAAAACATCTATTTCTGCTTTATTGACTATGCCAAAGCCTTTGACTGTGTGGATCACAATAAACTGTGGAAAATTCTGAAAGAATTGGGAATACCAGACCACCTGACCTGCCTCTTGAGAAATCTGTATGCAGGTCAGGAAGCAACAGTTAGAACTGGACATAGAACAACAGACTGGTTCCAAATAGGAAAAGGAGTACGTCAAGGCTGTATATTGTCACCCTGCTTATTTAACTTCTATGCAGAGTACATCATGAGAAACGCTGGGCTGGAAGAAACACAAGCTGGAATCATGATTGCTGGGAGAAATATCAATCACCTCAGATATGCAGATGACACCACCCTTATGGCAGTAGTGAAGAGGAGCTAAAAAGCCTCTTGATGAAGTCAAAGAGGAGAGTGAAAAAGTTGGCTTAAAGCTCAACATTCAGAAAACAAAGATCATGGCATCCAGTCCCATCACTCCATGGGAAATAGATGGGGAAACAGTAGAAACAGTGTCAGACTTTATTTTTTGGGGGTCCAAAATCACTGCAGATGGTGACTGCCGCCATGAAATTAAAAGATGCTCACTCCTTGGAAGAAAAGTTATGAGCAACCTAGATAGTATATTCAAAAGCAGAGACATAACTTTGCCGACTAAGGTCTGTCTAGTCAAGGCTATGGTTTTTCCTGTGGTCATGTATGGATGTGAGAGTTGGACTGTGAACAAAGCTGAGCACCGAAGAATTGATGCTTTTGAACTGTGGTGTTGGAGAAGACTCTTGAGAGTCCCTTGGACTGCAAGGAGATCCAACCAGTCCATTCTGAAGGAGATCAACCCTGGGATTTCTTTGGAAGGAATGATGCTAAAGCTGAAGCTCCAGTTCTTTGACCACCTCATGTGAAGAGTTGACTCATTGGAAAGGCTCTGATGCTGGGAGGGATTGAGGGCAGGGGGAGAAGGGGACGACCAAGGATGAGATGGCTGGATGGCATCACGGACTCGATGGATGTGAGTCTGAGTGAACTCCAGGAGACGGTGATGGACAGGGAGGCCTGGCGTGCTGCGATTCCTGGGGTTGCACAGAGTCGGACACGACTGAGCGACTGAACTGAACTGAACTGATAGAGTTTTGAGAATCCTCTATTTATTCTAGATACTGGTCCTTTGTCAGATATGTGGTTCACAAACATTTCCCCTGGGTCTGTATCTTATCTTTTCATTCTCTTCTCAAGGGGTTATGAAGCAACTCTAAAAAACTTTTCAATGAGGTCAGGCATCATTCTTTTTCCTTTTATGTATCTTGCTTTTGGTGTCAAACTTAATGACTCTTTGTCTAGACCTTCTCTGCTTCCAAAGATTTCTAAAAGTTTTATAGGTTTATGCTTATATCTAGATCAATTTTGAGTGAAGATCTGAGGTTTAGATTGAGGTTCATATTTTCTTTTTGTTTTTTGACTCTGGATTTCTAATTGTTTCATTTGTTAAAATGTGTCTTCTCTTTCCATTGAATTGCTTTTGCTCAGTTGTCAAAAATAACTTGGAAATGTTTGAGTGGATCTGTTTCTGGTTTCTTTATTCTATTCCCATGATCTTTGTGTGTATTTCTCTCCAAATAGCATACTGTCTTTATTACTGTAACTGTCTAATAGGCTTTAATGTTAGGTGGATATACTCCTCCTATTTTATTATTTCAAATGTGTTTTAACTATTCAGGATCCTGGATCTTTCTCTATAAAATTTTGATCACCTTTTATATGTCTTCAAAAAACTTTACTCAGGTTTATATAGACATTACGTTAAATGCACTGATTAACTTGAGGAAAATTGGAATCTTTATTTCATTTCCCATCGATGACCACATTATGCCTAGTCATTTATTTAAGGTTTCCTTGATTTCTTTCATCAGAATTTTATAATTTTTACTCTACAAACTTTGTAAAAATTTTGTTGTGTGTATATTTAAAATATATCTTATATACCTATATACATAATTTTTGAGGTTATTTTAATGATATGCTTTTATAAGTGTTCCCATGTGCCAATTGTTAGTATATATAAATACAGTATATTGTGTGACTGTGTATCCTACAATCTTGATGAACTTACTTATTATTTCTAGGGAGTAGTCTTTTAATATTCCTTGAGACTTTCTACGTAGACAAACATGTCACATGCAAATACAGACAGATTTATTTCCTCCATTCCAATCTTTCTGCCTTTTATTTGTTATTCTTGGTTTGTTTCAGTGACTGGAACTTCTGGTAATATGTTAAATAACAGTAGCTAGAGTGAAGAAAGCTGAGTGCCGAAGTATTGATGCTTTTGAACTGTGGTGTTGGAGAAGACCCTTGAGAGTCCCTTGGACTGCAAGGAGATCCAACCAGTCCATTCCAAAGGAGATCAGTCCTGGGTGTTCATTGGAAGGAATGATGCTAAAGCTGAAACTCCAATACTTTGGCCACCTCATGTGAAGAGCTGACTCATTGGAAAAGACTCTGATGTTGGGAAGGATTGAGGGCAGGAGAAGAAGGGGACGACAGAGGATGAGATGGCTGGATATCATCACCAACTCGATGGACATGAGTTTGAGTGAACTCCGGGAGTTGGTGATGGACAGGGAGGCCTGGCGTGCTGCGATTCATGAGGTCGCAAAGAGTCGGACACGACTGAGCAAATGAACTGAACTGAACTGAACTGAGAGTGAACATTCTTGCCATGTTCTCAGTCTTTGTAGAAGGGCACCCAGTCTTTCATCATTAAGTTTGATGTTATGTCTAGTCTTTTTGCATGTGATCTTTGCTAAATTGAAATAATTTCTATTTCTAGTTGACTGAGAGTTTTTATCATGAATGGGTGTTGCATTTTTATCAAAGATTTTTCTGCATCAAATGATTTTTATATTGATATGATAAGTTGCATTTTTTAATGTATTCTTTTGGAAAGAGCTGTCTAAACTGAACTTCATTCAGGTATTTTGTTTTTATAAGTCTTAGAAATATTGAACAGTGTGAGAACATGGTTTGTTATATCTTCAAAGCTCGGAAAGGAGACATGCACATTAGTAGATGAAGTGTTTGAAAATATATTCAACTTTATGGTAAATGTGACTCTGTTAACTATTTTTTTTCTTGAAGTAAAAATGATTTATACAGTCATTAGAGAGCATTGAATGAGTTCCCTGTGCTATTCAGTAGGTTCTTATTATTGATTATATATATGAAAAGTGAAAGTGAAGTTGCTCAGTCGTGTCCGACCCCATGGACTCCCAGGCTCCTCTGTCCATGGGATTTTCCAGGCAAGAGTACTGGAGTGGGTTGCCATTTATATAGTAGTGTGTATATGTCGATCCTGATCTTCCAATTTATCCCTCGCCTGCCCTTTATCCCCTGGTAAACCAAGGGGATAAGTTTGTTTCTATGTCTCTGACTCAACTTCTGTTTTGTAAATAGGTTCATTTGTACCATTCCTTTAAATTCCATTTATAAGTGAATAAATGTGGTATTTGTCTTTCTCTGTATTACTTACTTCACACAGTATGACAATCTCTAAAGCCATCAGTGTCACTCCAAATGGCATTATTTTGTTCTTTATATGGCTGATTTATAGTCCATTGTATATATGTTCTACTTCTTTATCCATTTCTTCATCAGCAGGCATTTAGATTACTTCCAAGTTTTGGCTACTGTAAAGAGTACTGCAATGAATATTGGGGTGCAAGTATCCTGTCAAATTATGGTTTTCTCTGGATATATACCCAAGAGTGAGATTGTTGGATCATATGTTAGTTCTGGCTTTAATTTTTTAAGGAATCTCTATATTGTTCTCCGTAATCACTGTACCACTTTACACTCCCATTAATAGTGTTGGAAGGTTCCCTTTTCTCCACACCCTCTCTAGCATTTATTGTTTGTAGATTTTTTTTTTATAATAGCCATTCTGACTGGTGTGAGGTAATACGTCATAGTTTTGATTTGCAGTTCTCCAATAATTACTGATGTTGAGCATCTTTTCATGTGCTTCTTGGCCATCTGTATGTCTTCTTTAGAGAAATGTCTGTTAGATCGTCCACTCATTTTTTGACTGGTTTATTTTTTGATATTGAGCTGCATGAGCTGTTTGTATATTTTGAAGACTAACCCCTTATTGGTTGCTTCGTTTGCAAATATTTTCTCCCATTCTGTGGGTTTTCTTTTTGTTTTACTGATTGTTTCCCTTGATGTACAAAAGCTTCTAAGTTTAATTAGGTACTGTTTGTTTATTTTTTTTTCATTACTTTTGAAGTTAGATCAAAAAGATCTTGCTGCAATTTCTGTCAGAGAGTATTCTATGTATCCCTCTTAATGGTTTTATAGTATCTGGTCTTAGATTTGGGTCTTTAATTTATTTTGAGTTTACTTTTGTGTATGGTGTTAGAGGAGATTCTAATTTCATTCTTTTATATGTAACTGTCCAGTTTCCCCAGCACCAGTTACTGAAGAGAATGTCTTTTCCCATTGTACATTTTTGCCACCTTTGTCACACATTAGCTGACCATAGGTGTGTGGGTTTATTTCTAGACTTTCTATCCTGCTCCACTGCTCTTTATTTCTGTTTTGTGCCAGTATCATATGGTTTTGATTACTGTAGATTTGTAGTATAATCTGAAATCAAGGAGCCTAATTCCTTCAGATTTGTTTTTCTTTCTCAGGTTTCCCTGGCTCTTTGGGGTCTTTTGTTTTTCCATGCAAATTGTAAAATATTTTGTTCTAATTCTGTGAAAAAAGTGCTATTGATAACTTGATAGACATTGCATTGAATCTATAGATTACTTGGATACTATAATTTTGACAGTGTTGACTCTTCCAATCCAAGAACATGATATATGTCTCCATCTGCATCATCTTTGAGTTCTTTCATCAGCATCTTCTAGTTTTTCTCTTAGTTTTACAATTTAAGATTCCTTGTGTGATATTCCATTTGGGAAATTTGGGGTAGAATTGTTATTATGAGGCAGAGTGGATGGTGCATTACAATAACTCTCTAACCACCAATGCCACCACCTCTGTTTTCCAGATATTACACATATTAATAGGATTTTTAAAAACTCATTGTATAGGATGATATGTTTTCTTAATAAATAAAGAGTATGCTGAGATTGCGGAAAACACTTTTGTATTCTAGTAGGGTCCAAACAAACAACCATAATAGTAGATTTCTTCAGTAACTTTGGATTGTGTTAGAGGAAAGGAAAATTTAAGCATTGAGGGACTCTGTAGAGGAAGCAAAGAGGCTGATTTTTCCCATTCGAATAGAATGAAGAAAACAATAAACAATTCTTGTGCCTTTTAAAGAGGAAGTCAAGGAAGAAACAGTAAGAGCAGCAAAGGAAGTAGAGGTGTCTCTGTAGATTCTGGAAACTTGTCTCATGTTGAGCTTTTTGTTATTTCCTGTTTTCCATTGGTGGTTAGTGATGATGTTTTTTATATGGAAAAAAGCTTATTTTCAATAGCCTCAAGGATGAGCAAGCTAGTTTTGTAGAAGATAAATACATTTAAAGATCTGTAATCTGCAATTAGAAAACAAGAGATGAATAAGAAGCCAGTCTAGGATCCAGAATGTGACCTAGGAGATTACTTAAATCATAAGAGGTCCATAGAGGTTTTATAATCATTTACAATTTACTTAACTAGGTATTTTTATAGTTTTATATAATAGCATCACTGCAAATGTATCATTGAGATTGCAAATGTTGAAGATTATTTTAAGAATTGCCAATATTTTTTGCAATGTACTATAAATAGAACCACAGCTAGTGAAGAAAACAATTATATAACAGATGCATATATCCTCAATCCTACAGGATCAAAAATATCACAGTTAAAGTTCATTAAAAATATTACAAAATTTTCAAAACATTAATATGCTATAAATGTAAAGTTTAAAATGAAATCTACATTTTTAAAACACTAACATGGAAAAATTGAATCTAATTCTTCTATTTGTATGCATAAGGTTGTTTCCCAAAGCATTTCATCAACAACAAAGGAACAGAGGATAATTTAAAATATTTGTTCAGATGGAATCTACAATGACTTATAGATATGTGGGTTTACCATATGCTATGACACATTCAGGTAATATAAATTTAAGACTGCCAGAAATATTTGCATGTTTTAGAGGAGTCATATATATATATATATATATATATATATATATATATATATAAAGAGAAGTGCATGTACAATCAATGCCTTCATAGACTCAATATTTGGAGTTCTATAATAAAAGGTAAACCTTATCACGTGTGAAAAACATTTAATATAGAAATGATAAAATTATGAAGCTTTCTGAACTTAATAATTTAACAAAAAAGATTGAGTCAGTGTCCCTTTCAAATATATGTTTTTCTGTAAAGATAAATACAATCATAAACTTTTTACATTTAACAAATATTGAATATACTGTGCTTAGTCACATCAGACTTTGTGACTCAATGGACTGTAGCCCACCGGGCTCCTCTGTCCATGGGGATTCTCCAGGCAAGAATACTGTAGTGGGTTGCCATGCCCTCCTCCAGGGGATTTTCCCAACCCAATGATCAAAGCCAGGTATCCTGCATTGCAAGTGGATTCTTTACAATCTGAGACACCCAGGAAGCCCTAGAATAGTGGAATGGGCAGCCTATCCCTTCTCCAGGGGATCTTACTAACACAGAAATTGAACTGGGGTCTCTTGCATTGCAGGTGGATTCTTTACCAGCTGGGCTAGCAGGGAAGCCCAAATATTGCATACATATTGCCATATTATATATTGACAATATGGTCTTCCCTGATGGCTCAGATGGCAACGAATCTGCCTGCAGTGCAGGAGACCTGGGTTGGATCCTTGGGTTGGGAAGAGTCCCTGGATAAGGAAATGGCTACTCAGTCCAATATTATCACTTGGAGAATTCCTTGGACAGAGGAGCCTAGCACTTACAGTTCATGAGTCAATGAAGAGTTGGACACGATTGAGCACTAACATTTTCACTTTCATATTGAGAATATAAATGTTTTCTAATATTCAAACAAATATTTGGAGGACTTTAGTTCCACAATGGAGTAGCGCCATCCTTCCCATATCCTCCCTCATATGCCTAAAAATCCTGGACATAACAGCACAAATAAGCAAAGTAAGACTCTTAACAGTAAAAAAGAAGGCAGACTTCCTAGGGATTTCAGGAGTTGACCAGCTTCTAGGCAGTGCGTTCCCTGGGTTACCTTATTGCCTTCCTTCTATCCCAGAAGACTCCAGCATAACCACCAATAGGCATGTAGAGGAAAAGCTCTAACAAAAGCCTTTTCTTTCTAATCAATGGTATAGGCAAAGGGTAGTCTAACAGAACAGAAAGCATTTGGGCAAAAATTACCCTGTCTTTGTTATTGTTCAGTTTCTAAGTTCTGTCCAACTCTTTGTTACTGTTATGCACCGAGCCCGTATCTCCGAACCGACTGAGAGAAAGCAAGTCCTCCACAGTAATGCAAAAAGGCAGGAAGGGAGTTTATTTCTAGCACGCTAGGGTCCGAGTCTCATCCGACACAGCGGAATCCAACAGGGACCCCGAACAAAGGGATATGGCGGTTTATATACAGTCAGTTCTTTGTCTCAGTTACAGGAGTAGCTGGCGTTACATGATTGGCTAGACAGGTTGAGCACATGTCCTGTCTCTTTCTGGTTGGTGTGTACAGGAAGTCTTCCTAATTTGGTCAAGGAATGCTATTTTTTTTTCCCAGCTAACAGGAAACATGACTCAGGTCCCTGGTGCTATGCACCTCACTGAGCCGTCTGGCCTGCCTGACATTCCCCCCTGTTCTTAGATCATACAGAGGAATCTTCCTCTGGTTCCTGAGACACAGTCTGATATTGTTGCCGAAGCACGAACAGCTGTACTGTGTTTATGTGTTCCTTTTCCCAATCGGAGTATGGAGGTACAGGTCCTACAAATGAGAAGTTAAGCAAGTCCCAATTTCCTACATCCCACTGTCTATACCCTGGAGTCTCCGACCCATCATTAGAAGTTACGTGGTCCCAAGATTTACAATAAGAGTCCTGTATCCCCCCACAGATCTTCCAGTTGTGCCTGGGTGCACCTGGACATGCCCAGAATGCATGATTCCAGAGGTAGCCCCTCTTCCAAGGTACATTTACCACCGGCTTAAGGTCAAAGTATAAGTCTGGCCACCAAGTATTTGGTGGATGTATTGCGGTGGTGGAGTTAAGCATCTTACGTGTTAGTCCATTTTTCAGTTTCCAGGTGATTTTGACTGGTCGGTGCGGTTTCACGCTGGCAGCTTCGGAGCAGAGTAACATGGTCATCCATAAGATGGTCCAGACGAGTTGCCTTGGTCCTGTCAACGACGCCGGAGCTTCAGCCTCAGAGGGTTGGATGGGTGCAGAGACGCTTCCCATTCTTTTTCAGCGTCTTCCTGCTCTGCTGAAGTAGCTGGGCGTACGTGGTTGCAATGCATCCAAGGCCTGATACCGTCGACCTTTAGGGCAGTTGGGGTGGTAAGAAGAACAACATAAGGACCCTTCCATTTAGGTTCTAGTGCCTTGGTGTGGTGCCTTTTGACCCACACCCAATCTCCGGGGCCGATGTTATGTGAGGGGATAGTCCCCTTGTTTTGACCCTCATGTATTTCCTGGAGCAGTTTCCAGACGCAAGAATGCACTTTGCCCAAAGCCATCAAAGCCTCCTGGAATTGTCCCAAAGTAGGAGATGGAAGTTTCTTTCCTTCAAATATTGGACATACAGGGGGAGGTCACCCATACAGAATTTCAAATGTGGTCAGATTAAGCTGATAAGGAGTATTACATGTGCGAAAGAGGGCGAAGGGAAGGAGAGTCACCCAGTCCCCGCCAGTCTCTTAAAGTTTCCTTTAGGGCCCAATTCATTCTTTCAACTTGCCCCAAGCTCTGTGGGCTGTATTCACAATGTAATTTCCATTTGGTCCCCAGAGCTAGGGCAAGGCTTTGAACTATTTGGCTCACAAAAGCAGGTCCATTATCAGAGCCAACAGTCACCGGCAGACCAAACCTGGGAACTATTTCTTCTAAAATCTTTTTAGCCACTACCATTGCAGTTTCTCCCTTAGTAGGAAAAGCTTCTACCCACCCTGAGAAGGTATCTACCAACACTAACAAGTACCGGTAACCATACTTGCCTGGCCTTACCTCAGTGATTTCTATTTCCCAGCACTGCCCTGGCCCTTCTCCCCGATACCTCAGTCCTGCGTGTTGCCTCTTTCCTGGCCTCATCTGTTGACATGCCTTACAAGCATGTACTATGTTCTTCACAGTTGTTTGGTGCTGGTGGAATCGCAGGCGTGCAGTTTGAAAAGGCATCAGAGTCTTTTTCTCTCCCAGATGAGTAGACGAGTGTAGATGCTCACACAGTTGCCATCCAACTGAGCAGGGAGTATCAAGGAACCGTCAGAGTCTTGGTACCATCCATCCTCTCCTTGTTGGAGGTTGGGACGTTCCTGGATCCAGGCAAGGTCTGTGGATGAATACTCAGGGGTTTGGGGCAAAGTTCCCATACCTGGGGGTGGAAGTCCAATTACCAACACCGGAGCGATAAAATCTTCATCAGCCGCTTTTCGAGCTGCCAGATCTGCGGCACGATTTCCTCGTGCCGTGGGGCTGTCCCCTTTTTGATATCCAGGTACATGTACTTGACACAGCCTGAGGCAACTGCTCAGCCTCCAGAAGTCGATGGATTTCTGGCAAGTTTTTAATCTCTTTTCCTTCAGCTGTCAAAAACCCCCGTTCCCGATATATCAGGCCCTGGATGTGTATTGTGCCAAAAGCATAGCGACTGTCAGTAAAAATAGTTATTCTTTTTCCTTTAGCTCTCTCTAATGCTTGAATCAGGGCAATTAACTCTGCTCTTTGTGCTGAGGTGTCTGGGGAAAGAGTCTCCGCCCATATCGTCCGTCCAGAATCATCTACCACTGCGGCCCCCGCCCGTCTCTGTCCATCTTTTACATAGCTGCTTCCATCTGTAAACCATATTAGCTCACTGCTATCCAGTGGCATATCTGTTAAGTCCTTCCATATTGCCATTACTCCGGCCAGTATCTCATCGCAATCGTGGAGGGGCTATCCCCCTCCGGATTAGGCAAAAGAGTAGCCGGGTTTAGAGTGCAGGGCTTTTGAAAATGAATCCGTGAGGTGTCAGGTAGCAGGGCCTGGTAGTGTGTCAAGCGGGCATTGGAAATCCATTTACCCCGGGGGTTGTTTCAGAACTCTCTCTATAGTATGAGGAGTGTAGACCAAGAGTCTCTGTCCATAAGTCAGTTTATCAGCATCATGGACTAGGAGTGCGGTGGCCGCAATGATTCGGAGGCAAGGTGGCCATCCGGCTGCCACTGGGTCCAATTTCTTGGAAAGGTAAGCTATGGGGGACGCTTCCAAGTTCCCCACTTCTGTGTTAGTACCCCTTTTCCTATCCCTCGCCTTTCATCTATAAATAATTGGAAAGGCTTAGATGGGTCAGGAAGGACAAGGGCAGGAGCTTCCAGCAAGGCACGCCTGAGCTCCTGAAAGGCCATTTTCATTGACTCAGCCCATTTCCAGTCTGTTTTCTTTGGTCCCTTCATACAGGGGCCTGGCCTTTTCAGCAACCCATAATCGGCAATATCCCACAGTTCCCAGAAATTCTCTCACTTGTCTAGGGTTGGCCGGATCAGGGATCTGGAGGATGGTTTCTTTCATAGCCTGTGTTAGCCACCTCTGGCCCTATTTTATCTTATAACCGAGGTATGTAACCTCTTGCTTGGCAATCTGGGCCTTTTTGGCACTGGCCTTGTAACCTAAAGTCCCCAAGGTTTGGAGAAGGTCACCTGTTGCCTCTTGGTACTCTTTTTCCATAGTTGCTGCCAGCATAAGGTCATCAACATATTGTAATAAAACAATGGTAGGGTGTTCAACCCGATACTCATGGAGGTCTTCATCCAAGGCCTCGTTAAACAACGTGGGTGAGTTTTTGAAACCCTGTGGTAAGAGAGTCCACGTCAGCTGCACAGGAGTCTGACCACCATCTTCCTGCCATTCGAAGGCGAAGATCTCTTGGCTTGCAAGGGCAAGAGGCAGACTGAAAAAGGCATCTTTTAAATCTAAAACAGTATACCAAACGTAGCTTGGTGGTAAGCTGCTTAGCAATGTATAAGGGTTAGGAACCGTAGGATGAATATCACTCACCCATTTGTTGACTTCTCGCAGGTCTTGAACTGGTCTAAAATCAGTTCCCCCAGGCTTCTTTACGGGAAGCAGGGAGGTGTTCCATGGGGACCGGCACTTTCTCAAGACCCCAGCATCTATGAGGTGTTGTATGTGAGGAGTAATTCCTTGCCGAGCCTCTTGACTCATGGGATACTGCCGCACTCTCACCGGTGTGGCACTGGCTTTCAGTTCCACAATAATAGGGGGCCTCTGTTTGGCCAGTCCCATTCCTGCTATTTCAGCCCAGGCCTGAGGGTATCTCTGAACCCATGGCTGTACTTCGGGACTTATTGTCGCTGGGGCCTCTGGCAAGTACAGTCTGTATTCATCCTTTAATGCCAGAGACAAGACCTGAAGAGGATGCCCGGTTCCATCTAAAACTGACACTTGCCTGTGGTCGAAATGAATTTGGGCATTTACTTTAGACAGTAAATCTCTTCCCAGCAAGGGCCCTGGACACTCAGGTATCACCAGAAAGGAATGGGTCACTTGGTGGGCCCCCAAGTTCACATGCCGTTTTGTAGTCCATCCATATCGCTTAGTCCCAGTTGCTCCCTGCACCCAGCTACTTTTCTTAGACATGGGTCCATCTCTTTGGTTTAAGACTGAGTATTGAGCTCCCGTATGCACCATGAAGCCAACTGGTTTCCCCTCCACATTTATAGTTACCCAGGACTCGGGGAGGGGCGTCGAGCCCTGACCCCCCTAGTCACTATCCTCACCCGCGTAGAGGATATGACTGTCTGGAGAGGGAGTCTCATTCTTGGGACTTTTGGGCCCCTCTTTTAAGTTTTTCTTGGGGCATTTATCTTTCCAATGTCCAATCTCCTTACAAAACGCACGTTGGTTTTTTTCAAGCTTACGCCTTGCAGGTTTTTCCTCAGTCTTTGAGTCTAGCTTTTTCTCTTTTTGAAACCTATTTTTGTTTTCAACTCTGGCGAAAAATATCTGAGCCAGCTCTTTTTGGTTCTTACGGTTTTCTTCAGCTCTAAATTCTCTTTCTTCCCTTCTAATGCGGTCCTCTCTCTCCTCTGGGGTCTCTCTATGATTGAAAACTCTCTCTGCTGCCCTCACTAGATCTTGCAGGGACTGTTCACGCAGCCTCTCTATCTTTTGTAACTTTCTCCTAATATCGGGGGCTGCCTGATTCACAAATGCTAGCATAACTGCTGCTCGAGACTCATCTGCCTGTGGGTCCATAGGAGTATACTGTCTAAAAGCTTCCATTATCCTTTCAAGGAAGGCTGCCGGGCTCTCATTTGGCTCTTGCCTCACTGAATTTACCTTGGCCAAATTAGTTGGCTTTTTGGCGGCCACTCTAAGGCCGGCCATAAGGATCTGGCGGTACATTTGGAGACTCTCCCTACCTTCAGCGCGTTCGAAGTCCCAGTTGGGTCGCACCAAGGGCAACCCCTCCTCAATGAGGTTAGGCTGTATTGTGGGCCTCCCATCTACCCCCGGCACATTCTTCTGAGCTTCTAACAGGATTCGCTCGCACTCCTCTGTAGTGAAAAGCACCTGTAACAGTTGCTGACAATCATCCCAAGTGGGGTTGTGAGTAAAGAAGATAGATTCTAAAAGATCAATAAGACCCTGCAGTTTTTCAGAGAAAGAGGGAGTCTGAGTTTTCCAATTGTACAAATCACTAGTGGAAAAGGGCCAATACTGATATGTCCGTTCCCCGCCCTCTCTGGCTGGCCCCGCCCGGACCGGAAACACGTGAACAGTGGAGGAGGGAATTTCTGGGCCTTCTTCTGCTGCTGCGCTGGCCATTTCCCTTGCTCTTCCCTGAGTTCCCTGGGCAGGGCCCCCTTCCCTAGGAGGAGCCGAGGTCTCCACCCTCCTCCAGGATTCTCCCGATGAAACTTGTGGAACCTGTGGAAGCAAGGGCGGATGTGTATCCTCATACGGAGGTGGGAACAATTCGGTCTCCAGATCTATCAGATTAGGATACAGAGAAGATTCCTGGAAGACCGGCTTTGGTTGATTGTCGTCCTTTTTTCCTTCTTTTTCTTCGGAAGCCTTCATGACTAATACCTGCGGGTCTGGCTAGGTTGGGGTTGGGGAAGAGGGACGGGGAGGTTTAGGGGGTTTAGGAGGAGCAAGAACAAAAGGTTTAAGCCATTCCGGTGGATTCCTCACTAGACCCTACCAGACTAGGATGTAGGGAGTCTGATCAGGGTGTCCAGCAGGTCTAGGAGCAAATACCCACTCTTTAACTGCTTGGGCAATCTGGGGATTGAAGGTTCCTTCTGGTGGCCATCCAACGTCAAAGGTGGGCCACTCGGTGGAACAGAAAGTCACCAATTTGCTTTTCTTCACCAGTAACAAAAGATTCTGAGCTCTAGACTTGAAATCAGAAAAATGGTCAGTCATCAGAGACAGCAGAGTAGAAGTAGATTGCCTCATGGGTACAGAGAACACTAACAGCAACAGCGAGACTCACACAGGCAGACAGTGCTGGCACACTGAGACACGAAAACAACACTATAAACAGACTCCAACTCCAATATTACTTTCAGTCCTCTCTACAGCACTTGTAACCCCTTCTCTGCTTGCAAGCGTCTTACCGTCAGAACGTCCTCCACGCCAGCTTCCCTCCCAGTACACTACCGGGGACCCAGCCTTATGCTGGACTTGCCTCTTCACTTTACACCTAGATGCCTCCCCAGCACGATACTGGGCCCCGGACTTAATCTAGGCCTCTGCTACGTTAGCATTGGTGCTCAGAGCTCTTACCTCCTAACGAGGTGGCCCCCTTCTACCAGGAAAGTTGTTCCCCCCCAGTCGGACGGAGATCCCGGACAAGCCCCCAAATGTTATGCACCGAGCCCGTATCTCCGAACCGACCGAGAGAAAGCAAGTCCTCCACAGTAATGCAAAAAGGCAGGAAGGGAGTTTATTTCTAGCACACTAGGGTCCGAGTCTCATCTGACACAGCGGAATCCGACAGGGACCCCGAACAAAGGGATATGGCGATTTATATACAGTCAGTTCTTTGTCTCAGTTACAGGAGTAGCTGGCGTTACATGATTGGCTAGACAGGATGAGCGCATGTCCTGTCTCTTTCTGGTTGGTGTGTATGGGAAGTCTTCCTAATTTGGTCAAGGAATGCTATTTTTTTTTTCCCAGCTAACAGGAAACATGACTCAGGTCCCTGGTGCTATGCACCTCACTGAGCCGTCTGGGCTGCCTGACAGTTACCCCATGGATGGCAGCACATGAAGCTTCCCTGTCCTACACAGTATCCCAGAGTTTGCTCAAATTCATGTCCATTGAGTTGGTGATGCTATCTAATCATTTAATTCTCTACTGCCCCCTGAGAGCTTATGGTGAATGGTGTCCAATTTGTGATATCCGGACAAGATTTAATTTGGGACCAGGAACCAGGGTTGATCACTCAAGAACTTTTGTATAGCAAAGTTTTATTAAAGTATAAAAAGAGACAGAGAAACTTCTGACATAGATATCAGAAGGGGAAAGAGAATTTCCCCCTCACTACTCTATGCAAGGAACTTACATACTTTTTAAATTAGTTATAATACAGAAGAACGTCTCAAGTTTCTAAAGATCTTACCAGACCCATTCCCATAATTTACATTTTAAGATAACAGGATTAGCCAGAAGTTTTCGGGAAGGAGAAATTGTTCTCATTCAGGATACACTGTTGTTATAAAATCCTTCAGCTCACTTGAGTCCCTCAGTCCTGTCTGACTCTTTGTGACCCCATGAATTACAGCACGCCAGGCCGCCCTGTCCATCACCAGTTCCCCGAGTTCGCTCAAAGTCATGTCCATCGAGTCGGTGATACCATCCAGCTATCTCATCCTCTGTTGTTCCCTTTTCTTCCTGCCCCCGATCCCTCCCAACATCAGAGTCTTTTCCAATGAGTCAGCTCTTCGCATGGGGTGTCCAAAGTAATGGAGCTTCAGCTTTAGCAACAGAACTTCCAAGGAAATCCCAGGGCTGATCTCGTTCAGAATGGACTGGTTGGATCTCCTTGCAGTCCAAGGGACTCTCAAGAGTCTTCTCTAACACCACAGTTCAAAAGCATCAATTCTTCAGTGCTCAGGCTTCTTCACAGTCCAACTCTCACATCCATACATGACCACTGGAAAAACCATAGCCTTGACTAGACGGACCTCAGTCGGCAAAGTAATGTCTCTGCTTTTGAATACACTATCTAGGTTGCTCATAACTTTTCTTCCAAGAAGTAAGCGTCTTTTAATTTCATGGCTGCAATCACCATCTGCAGTGATTTTGGAGCCCCAAAAAATAAAGTCTGACACTGTTTCCACTGTTTCCCCATCTATTTCCCATGGAGTGATGGGACCGGATGCCATGATCTTTGTTTTCTGAATGTTGAGCTTTAAGACAACTTTTTCACTCTCCACTGTCACTTTCATCAAGAGGCTTTTGAGTTCCTCTTCACTTTCTGCCATAAGCGTGGTGTCATCTGCATATCTGAGGTGATTGATATTTCTCCCGTCAATCTTGATTCCAGCTTGTGTTTCTTGCAGTCCAGCATTTCTCATGATGTACTCTGCATAGAAGTTACATAAGCAGGGTGACAATATACAGCCTTGACGTACTCCTTTTCCTATTTGGAACCAGTCTGTTGTTCTATGTCCAGTTCTAACTCTTGCTTCCTGATCTGCATAAAGATTTCTCAAGAGGCAGGTCAGGTGGTCTGGTATTCGCATCTCTTTCAGAATTTTCCACAGTTTATTGTGATCCACACAGTCAAAGGCTTTGACATAGTCAATAAAGCAGGAATAGATGTTTTTCTGGAACTCTCTTGCTTTTTCCATGATCCAGTGGATGTTGGCAATTTGATCTCTGGTTCCTCTGCCTTTTCTAAAACCAGCTTGAACATCAGGGAGTTCACGGTTCATGTATTGCTGAAGCCTGCCTTGGAGAGTTTTGAGCATTACTTTACTAGCATGTGAGATGAGTGCAATTTTGCGGTAGTTTGAGCATTCTTTTGTATTGCCTTTCTTTGGAGTTGGAATGGAAACTGACCTTTTCCAGTCCTGTGGCCACTGCTGAGTTTTCCAAATTTGCTGGCATATTGAGTGCAGCACTTTCACAGCATCATCAGTCAGGATTTGAAACAGCTCAACTGGAATTCCATCACCTCCACTAGCTTTGTTTGTAGTGATGCTTTCTAAGGCCCACTTGACTTCACATTCCAGGATGTCTGGCTCTAGGTGAGTGATCACATCATCATGATTATCTGGGTCGTGAAGATCTTTTTTGTACAGTTCTTCCATGTATTCTTGCCATCTCTTCTTAATATCTTCTGCTTCTGTTAGGTCCATACCATTTCTGTCCTTTATCAAGCCCATCTTTGCATGAAATGTTCCCTTGGTGTCTCTAATTTTCTAGAAGAGATCTCTAGTCTTTCCCATTCTGTTGTTTTCCTCTACTTCTTTGCATTGATCACTGAAAAAGGCTTTCTTATCTCTTCTTGCTATTCTTTTTGGAATTCTGCATTCAAATGCTTATATCTTTCCTTTTCTCCTTGGCTTTTTGCTTCTCTTCTTTTCGCAGCTATCAATCTGATTTCGGTGTTGACCATCTGGTGATGTCCATGTGTAGAGTCTTCTCTTGTGTTGTTGGAAGAGGGTGTTTGCTATGACAAGTGCATTGTCTTGGCAAAACTCTATTAGCCTTTGCCCTGCTTCTTTCCATATTCCAAGGCCAAATTTGCCTGTTAAGAAATGAGACTTAATTTGTTGGTGTGAGACATGACTAGTCACTAATATACTATATTTCTCCATTCTTACAGGTGTTAGTGGGACCCAGCAGAGAGCCCACTCAAATATTCCCAACAGATCTTAACGATAGAGAAAAAGCAAATCATTGGGGGAAGGATAGCCATTTTAACAAACAGAGCAATAGGAAATTCATATTGAAAATAATTTTAATAAACCTCAATATAAACCTGAGACTTTGACCAAAATTGATGATGAACTAAAATATAACGGGCAAATTTGGTGTTTCTTGGCTTCCTACTTTTGCATTCCAGTCCCCTGTAAATAAAAGGACATCTGTTTTCGGTGTTAGTAGGAATTTAAGCTGAATTGTTTTCTGTGTAATAATTAGTTCCTGGCTTGAAGAAAAAAATGTTTTATGTGTCTAAGACTAAGACTAAGGAATGTAGAGAAAAAAAGAAAAAAGATGTTTGTCCTTCCCTTCTCCTTGAGAATTTCAGACCCCTATCTCTGCTTTGAGAGCCACAGACCCCTTTCTCCTCCTCCAGTACCCTGGACTTATCAATCCACCTAGGAATTGACTCTCTCACCCCTTCTCCTTTTACCTTTCATCTTTCCCAGCATCAGTTTTTAGTGAGTCAGCTCTTCATGTCAGGTGGCCAAAGTATGGGGGCTTCAGCTTCAGCATCACTCCTTCCAGTGAATATTCAGGGTTGATACCCTTTGGAACTGACTGATTTGATCTCCTTGCTGCCCAAGGGACTCTCAAGAGTCTTCTCCAACACTACAATAGAAAAGAATCAATTATTTGGCATTCAGCCTTCTTTATGGTCCAACTCTCACATCCATACAGGACCACTGGAAAAAATCATACCTTTGACTATAAAGACATTTAGGGGCAAAGTAATGTCTCTGCTTTTTAATATACTGTCTAGGTTGTCATAGCTTTCCTTCCAAGGAGTAAGCATTTTTTAATTTCATGACTGCAGTCACTGTCCATCATGATTTTGGAGCCCAAGAAAATAAAACCTGCCACAGCTTCCAGTTTTTCTCTATTTGCCATGAAGTGGTGGGACCAGATGCCATGATCCTTGTTTTTTGAATATTGAGTTTTAAGCCAACTTTTTCACTCATCTTTCACCTTCATCAAGTGGCTCTTTAGTTCTTCTTCTGCCATGAGAGTCGTGTCATCTGCATGTCTGAGGTTGTTGATATTTCTCCCAGCAATCTTGATTGTAGCTTGTGATTCATCCAGACAAGCACTTTGAATTTTGCATGATGTACTCTGCACATAAGTTAAACAGGGTGACAATATATAGCCTTGTTGTACTCCTTTCCCAATTTTGAACTAGTCTGTTTTTCCATATCTGGTTCTAACTGTTGCTTCTTGACCTACATACAGGTTTCTCAGGAGAGCAAAGGTGGTCTGGTAATCCCATCTCTTTAAGAATTTTCCATAGTTTGTTGTGATAATCAGAGTCAAAGGCTTTAGCATAGTCAGTGAAGCAGAAGTTGATGTTTTTTCTGGAATTCTGTTGCTTTTTCCGTGATCCAACACGTGTTAGCAATTTGATCTCTGTTTCCTCTGCCTTTTCTCAATCTGGCTTGAACATCTGGAATTTCTCAGTTCATGTACTATTAAAGCCTAGCTTGAAGGACTTTGAGCATAACCTTACTAGAATGTGAGATGAGCACAATTTTGCAGTAGTTTGAATATTCTTTGTCATTGTCCTTCTTTGGGATTGGAATTAAAATGGATCTTTTCCAGTCCTGTGGCCATTGCTGAATTTTCCAAATTTGCTGACATTCCAGTAGTCATGTATGGATGTGAGAGTTGGACTATAAAGAAAGTTGAGTGCCAAAGAATTGATGCTTTTGAACTGTGGTGTTGGAGAAGGCACTTGAGAGTCCCTTGGACTGCAAGGAGATCCAACCAGTCCATTCTGAAGGAGATCAACCCTGGGATTTCTTTGGAAGGACTGATGCTAAAGCTGAAACTCCAATACTTTGGCCACCTGATGCAAAGAGCTGAATCATTTGAAAAGACCTGATGCTGGCAAAGATTGAAGGCAGGAGGAGAAGGGGATGACAGAGGATGAGATAGTTGGATGGCATTACCGACTCAATGGACATGAGTTTGAGTAAACTCTGGGAGTTGGCAATGGACAGGGAGGCCTGGCACGCTGCAGTCCATGGGTCACAAAGAGTCGGACATGGCTGAGCAACTGAACTGAACTGAACTGAACTGATCAGAGTAGTGTGTCACTAGGGTACAAGATGAGCTAAGTGTCTACCTCCACAAGTTAGAAATGAGACTTAATTTGTTGGTGTGAGACATGACTAGTCACTAATACACTATATTTCTCCATTCTTACAGGTGTTAGTGGGACCCAGCAGAGAGCCCACTCAAATATTCCCAACAGATCTTAACAATAGAGAAAAAGCAAATCATTGGGGGAAGGATAGCCATTTTAACAAACAGAGCAATAGGAAATTCATATTCAAAATAATTTTAATAAACCTCAATATAAACCTTAGACTTTGACCAAAATTGATGATGAACTAAAATATAAAATTAAAAAAATGTAAAAGTATAATCCTTCTAGAAAAGATAGAGAAAATATTCATAATCTAGGACTAGACAAAATTCTTAAACTTGACACACTTTACTATTTGTAAAAGGGAGAAATTATTAATTTGACCTCATCAAAGTTAAATTTTTCTCTGAAAAAAGCTCTTTAAAAGGAAAAAAAATGCAAGCTACAGAGCAAGATAAAATATTTGTAAACCACATATTTGACAAAGCACAAGTATTAGAATTCAGAATTCTAAAAACTCATTATTAAAACAAACCAATTAGAGAGTAAGCAAAAGATACAAACACAGTTTCACTAAAAAGGACATATACATTACAGTTAAAGCCACAGTTATATATCATTATATACTTATAATGGCTAAAAGGAAATAGTGACAATAGCAAATGCTGGTACAGTTATTGAAAAACTGGCTCACTCATATTGCTATGGATATAAAAATGGTATGTATACTCTGAATCACAGTTTGGCAATTTCTCAATAGAGAATGATTCCATTTATTTTAAGAAAATAAAAAATAAAATAACTTAAAATCTGTATCGTATAAATTAAAGAAAATGGTCAAAAGTTTTATGTTAATTATCTGAGAAAGATCGATCATAAACACATTGTACATATTCACGTATTTTAATCAGTTTCTTGGCTCTATTTTCTCTAATAAAGGTAGTGTTTTTTTCAATATAGATTTTTTCCATAGAGTTCCCTAAAAAAATCTTTCCTAATATTGCATGTTTTGTTGAGTAAATTTAAAGTTGTTTGCTGGAAAAGAAACTTACTTCCTACTGTACCTAAGTCAATGTTATATTGTCTAATAGGTTAATAGATCCATAAGAATAAAGAGTCCATAAGTGCCCTCTCACCTATATAGAAGGGCTTCCCTGGTAACTCAGATGGCAGAGAATCTGCCTGCCAATACAGGAGATGTGGGTTCAATCCCTGGGTCAGGAAGATCCCCTGGAGGAGGACATGGCAGCCCCCTCCAGTATTCTTGCCTGTGAAGTCCCATAGACAGATGAGCCTGGCAGGCTACTGTCCATGGGGTCGCAAAGAGTCCAACACCACTGAGTGACTAACACTTTAACTACACTTTCACCTATATAAAAGATTGATTTTTGTCAGATGCTCTAAGATATTCCATTTGGAATGGAAATTTTTCAACAAATTCTGCTTGAACCACTGTATATTCATAGGGCAAAAAAAGTTATCTTGACCCCTACTTTGTAAGATACAAAGTATCTGCTACGGATCATAGGCATAAACATAAAATCTAAATGTTCGTGCCTTCTTGAGGAAACATTGAAAAATATTTTCTTAATCTTGTTATAGGGAGTTTCTTTTATATGACAAAAAGTTGCCAATGGAAAGGATAAAATAGATAAATTGATTTTCACACAAGTAAATACAATGCAAACCATTCAATATCACAGTAATCCAAGTCTATGCCCCAACCACTAATGCTGAAGAAGCTGAAGTTGAACGGTTCTATGAAGACCTACAAGACCTTGTAGAACTAACACCCAAAAAAGATGTCCTTTTCATTATAGGGGACTGGAATGCAAAAGTAGGAAGGCAAGAAACACCTGGAGTAACAGGCAAATTTGGCCTTGGAATGCGGAATGAAGCAGGGCAAAGACTAATAGAGTTTTGCCAAGAAAATGCGCTGGTCATAGCTAACACCCTCTTCCAACAACACAAGAGAAGACTCTATATACAGACATCACCAGATGGTCAACACCAAAATCAGATTGATTATTTTCTTTGCAGCCAAAGATGGAGAAGCTCTATACAGTCAACAAAAACAAGACCAGGAGCTGACTGTGGCTCAGATCATGAACTTCTTATTGCCAAATTCAGACTGAAATTGAAGAAAACAGGGAAAACTGCTAGACCATTCAGGTATGACCTCAATCAAATCCCTTATGATTATACAGTGGAAGTGAGAAATAGATTTAAGGGCCTAGATCTGATAGACAGAGTGCCTGATGAACTATGGAATGAGGTTCGTGACATTGTACAGGAGACAGGGATCAAGACCATCCCCATGGAAAAGAAATGCAAAAAAGCAAAATGGCTGTCTGGGGAGGCCTTACAAATAGCTGTGAAAAGAAGAGAAGCAAAAAGCCAAGGAGAAAAGGAAAGATATAAGCATTTGAATGCAGAGTTTCAAAGAATAGCAAGAAGAGAAAAGAAAGCCTTCCTCAGCGATCAATGCAAAGAAATAAAGGAAAATAACAGAATGGGAAAGACTAGAGATCTCTTCTAGAAAATTAGAGATACCAAGGGAACATTTCATGCAAAGATGGGCTTGATAAAGGACAGAAATGGTATGGACCTAACAGAAGCAGAAGATATTAAGAAGATGTGGCAAGAATACACAGAAGAACTGTACAAAAAAGATCTTCACGACCCAGATAATCATGATGATGTGATCACTCATCTTGAGCCAGACATCCTGGAATGTGAAGTCAAGTGGGCCTTAGAAAGCATCACTACGAACAAAGCTGGTGGAGGTGATGGAATTCCAGTAGAACTATTTCAAATCCTGACAGATGATGCTGTGAAAGTGCTGCACTCAATATGCCAGCAAATTTGGAAAACTCAGCAGTGGCCACAGGACTGGAAAAGGTCAGTTTTCATTCCAGTCCCAAAGAAAGGCAATGCCAAAGAATGCTCAAACTACCACACAATTGCACTCATATCACACACTAGTAAAGTAATGCTCAAAATTCTCCAAGTCAGGCTTCAGCAATACATGAACCGTAAAATTCCTGATGTTCAAGCTGGTTTTAGAAAAGGCAGAGGAACCAGAGATCAAATTGCCAACATCCGCTGGATCAGCGAAAAAGCAAGAGAGTTCCAGAAAAACATCTATTTCTGCTTTATTGACTATGCCAGAGCCTTGGACTGTGTGGATCACAATAAACTGTGGGAAATTCTGAAAGAGATGGGAATACCAGACCACCTGACCTGCCTCTTGAGAAATCTGTACACAGGTCAGGAAGCGACAGTTAGAACTGGGCATGGAACAACAGACTGGTTCCAAATAGGAAAAGGAGTACGTCAAGGCTGGATATTGTCACCCTGCTTATTTAATTTATATGCAGAGTACATCATGAGAAACGCTGAGCTGGATGAAGCACAAGCTGGAATCAAGATTGCCGGGAGAAATATCAATCACCTCAGATATGCAGATGACACCACCCTTATGGCAGAAAGTGAAGAGGAACTCAAAACCCTCTTGATCGAAGTGAAAGAGGACAGTGAAAAATTTGGCTTAAAGCTCAACATTCAGAAAACAAAGATCATGGCATCCGGTCCCATCACTTCATGGGAAATAGATGGGGAAACAGTGGAAACACTGTCAGACTTTATTTTGGGGGGCTCCAAAATCACTGCAGATGGTGATTGCAGCCCTGAAATTAAAAGACGCTTACTCCTTAGAAGAGAAGTTATGAGCAACCTAGATAGCATATTCAAAAGCAGAGACATTACTTTGCCGACTGAGGTCCATCTAGTCAAGGCTATGGTTTTTCCTGTGGTCATGTATGGATGTGAGAGTTGGACTGTGAAGAAGGCTGAGTGCCAAAGAATTGATGCTTTTGAACTGTGGTGTTGGAGAAGACTCTTGAGAGTCCCTTGGGCTGCAAGGAAATCCAACCAGTCCATTCTAAAGATCAACCCGGGGATTTCTTTGGAGGGAATGATGCTAAAGCTGAAACTCCAGTACTTTGGCCACCTCATGCGAAGAGTTGACTCGTTGGAGAAGACTTTGATGCTGGGAGGGATTGAGGGCAGGAGGAGAAGGGGCCGACAGAGGATGAGATGGCTGGATGGCATCACTGACTCGATGGAAGTGAGTTTGAGTGAACTCCCGGAGTTGGTGATGGACAGGGAGGCCTGGCGTGCTGCGATTCATTGGGTCGCAAAGGGTCAGACACGGCTGAGCGACTGAACTGGACTGAACTGAACTGAACTGAAATGCTTTTCTTGTCAAAAAAACTGATAACGAAATGAAAAAGTAAGACATAGACTTAGGGAACATCTTCTCAATACATATTTTTCAAAAAAGAATTGATTCCGTGTTACCTTAAAAATATATAGAAATTAATGATAAATAACCCAGTTTTAAAAAGGACATCAATAAATATTCCACAGAAAAAAGTAGTTGGTACAGTGTAGTTTGCTTCCTAGGAATTTGCTCAGGATAAATGAATAATTATATCTTTTCAAAGACTTGTATATAAATATACAAATGTATGAAAGTCTTTACAACCATGCACTAATGTTCACAGCAATTCTATTTATAATATCCCAAATGTAGAAAAACCTAAATATCCCATCAATTGGAGAATGAATAACCAATCTCGATGTAGGGAAAGATTTCTTTAACAGTGCAAAAAAGCACTAACGAAAGAAAATTATCAACTAGATTTTACCATAATTAAAATGTTCTACATTTCCATGATACTACCAATGCTGAGCATGATCTTTTTATCCACAAATTGTCTGCATCAATAAATATCATGGAAATGTAAATTAGAAACAAAATTAAGTAGTACTTCATATTTATAAGAAGAAGAATTTAGAAAAACTGGAATTCCTGGATTTCTGTTGAGAATGTAAAATAACTTGACTACATTGGAAACCAGTTTGACAGATTTTTGCATCAGTTCAGTTCAGTTCATTTGAGTCACTCAGTCGTGTCCGATTCTTTGCGACCTCATGAATCACAGCACGCCAGGCCTCCCTGTCCATCACCAACTCCCGGAGTTCACTCAAACTCACTTCCATCGAGTCAGTGATGCCATCCAGCCATCTCATCCTCTGTCGGCCCCTTCTCCTCCTGCTCCCAATCCCTCCCAGCATCAGGGTTTTTTCCAATGAGTCAACTCTTCACATGAGGTGGCCAAAGTACTGGAGTTTCAGCTTTAGCATCATTCCTTCCAAGGAAATCCCAGGGCTGATCTCCTTCAGAATGGACTGGTTGGATCTCCTTGCAATCCAAGGGACTCTCAAGAGTCTTCTCCAACACCACAGTTCAAAAGCATCAATTCTTCAGCGCTCAGCCTTCTTCACAGTCCAACTCTCACATGCATACACGACTACAGGAAAAACCATAGCCTTGACTAGACGGACCTCAGTCGGCAAAGTAATGTCCCTGCTTTTGAATATGCTATCTAGGTTGCTCATAACTTTCCTTCCAAGGAGTAAGTGTCTTTTAATTTCATGGCTGCAGTCACCATCTGCAATGATTTTGGAGCCCCCCAAAATAAAGTTTGACACTGTTTCCACTGTTTCCCCATCTATTTCCCATGAAGTGATGGGACCAGATGCCATGATCTTCGTTTTATGAATGTTGAGCTTTAGGCCAACTTTTCACTCTCCACTTTCACTTTCATCAAGAGGGTTTTGAGTTCCTCTTCACTTTCTGCCATAAGGGTGGTGTCATCTGCATATCTGAGGTGATTGATAGTTCTCCCGGCAATCTTGATTCCAGCTTGTGTTTCTTCCAGCCCAGCATTTCTCATGATGTACTCTGCATAGAAGTTAAATAAGCAGGGTGACAATATACAGCCTTGATGTACTCCTTTTCCTATTTGGAACCAGTCTGTTGTTCCATGTCCAGTTCTAACTGTTGCTTCCTGACCTGCGTACAGATTTCTCTAGAGGAAGGTTAGGTGGTCTGGTATTCCCATCTTTTTCAGAATTTTCCACAGTTTATTGTGGTCCACACAGTCAAAGGCTTTGACATAGTCAATAAACTGGCTTTGTGATCCATTATTTTCAATTTTATTAAAGGCCATTAGTTTTCACTCATGTTAAATGAAAACTTGTGTTACACACAGTATTGTATTTAAGTGTGGAAATGTTTATAGTATCTAGTTCATAACACCTTCAAATGAAAAGAATGTAAATGTTCCTTATTAATGGCAAAATAGGTAATGAATCTGTGGCATATTATTACAGTGTAATACAACACAGCTTTTAAAATGTATTGACACGTGCAAAAATATTGGATGAATCTTAAGCAAAATAGATTATGCATTTACATTAAAAGTTTATACTGAATGACTTCTTTCATGAAGTTCAAAATCAGGAAAAAGTAATCTATTATCACAGAAATTAGAACAGCGATTGCATTGGGAATGGCAATGGACTTGAAAGGGACATAAGGAAAATCAGAACTAATAGAAATGTTCTGTATCTTGACTGGATGGATGATTCCTTAAGTATAAACATTTGTCAAAGCTCACCAAATTCTATTTGCATATTTATATTATATAAATTATGTCAAGAATAAAAACTATTGAAAAATACTGTTATTTTCTAAATTTTCCAACATTCATGTTATTTGTAAGTGGTATAATTTATTTTCTCATTCTAATGAATATTTGGTTTATGTCTAATTTTATATTGTAAGCTTATATTCTTTCTCTAAAAGATGGTCTCATAATTATGTAAGTTTTGGCCCCAGAAAACTGAATAGAGTGAATGCAAATTTATTCCACAAATGTGTTTCTTTCAGGCCTTCTCTCCTCCTTTTTTCTTCACTCGTATCAGTCACTTAGGAATTTGGGGGTAGTATGCTTTACTTCTACTCCTCAAATCTGATCACTCTCACAAATGTTTTATTCATCTTTGGAGTCATTTTTATGAAACTTTCTTTAATAACCCAGAAAAATGTTTTAGTCTTTTTTTTTTTTAACTTGCATCCTTTTTGTTGAATGGGAGACCTAAACAAATGTACCTTAATTTAAAAGTGAGTATGGGGCAGTAGGTGCTTCCTTGGTGGCTCAGACAGTAAGAATCTGCCCACCAAGTGGGAAATCTGGGTTTGGACTCCTGGATCCAGAAAATCCTCTGGAAAAGGGAATGGCAACCCACTTCAATATTCTTGCCTGAAGAATTCCATGGATGAGGAGTCTGGTGGGATACAGTGCACTGGGTATCAAAGAATCAGACACGACTGAGGAACTAACACTTTCACTTTCAAGAATAAATAATGGGCTTTCCTGGTGACTCAATGGTAAATCCACCTGCCAATGAAGGAGACTCAGGTTAGATCCCGGGGTTAGGAAGATTGCCTAGAGAAGGGAGTGGCAACACACTGCAGTATTCTTGCCTGGGAAATTCCAGGGACAGAGTAGTCTGGAGGGCCACGCAGTTACAAAAGAGTTGGACATGAGTTAATGACTAAAACACCAATGATAACAATGTATAATTAATGTGATTATATATTGAGCAATTAGGTGAAAGGAGGTTTACCAGAGTTTCAGAAGAAATAACAGATTTTTTTTTTTAGTAACTCATTTTTTTTTTCATGGAAAATAATTTTATTTTAAATATAGCAGTGTGTAGATGTCAATCCCAAACTGAGTGTATCTCACCCTCAACACTTCCACCCTGGTCACTATAATTTCATTCTAAGTCTGAGTCTGTTTCTGTTTTGTAAATAAGTTCATTTGTATCATTTTTTAAAATTCTACATTTAAGTGATATCGTATGATATTTTTCTTTCTTTGACTTACTTCACTTAGTATGATAATCTCCAGGTCCATTCTTATGGCTGCAAATGACATTATTTCATTCTTTCTAATGGCTGAGCAATATTCCATTGTATATATGTATTACTTCTTCTGTATCCATTCCTCTTTTGATGGATATTTAGCATGTTTCCATGTCCTGGCTGTTGTAAACTGTGCTGCAATGAACACTGGGGTGCAACTATCCTTTCAAATCATAATCATGTTTGTCTCCATATATATATATACCAAAGAGTAGGCTTTCTAGATCATATGGTAGCTCTGTTTTTCTTTTTTAACAAAGCTCCATACTATTCTCCATAGTGGCTGCACCAGTTTACATTATCAGCAGTGTAGGAGGATTCCTTTTTCCCCACACCCTCTCTAGCATTTATTATCAATTTTTTTAAATGGCCATTCTGACCAGTGTGAGGTGATACCTCATTGTAGCTTTGATTTGAATTTCTGTACTAGTTTATGATACTGAGCATCTTTTCACATGTCTCTTGTCCATCTGTATGTTTTCTTTGGAGAACTGTCACTTTAGTTTACTGTCCATTAGTTGATTAGGTATTTTTTAATTGAGCTGTGTTAGGTGTTTATAAATTTTAGAGACTAACCACTTGTTGGTCTCATCATTTGCAAATATTTTCTCCCTTTCTATGGACCAATATCACTAATGAACACTGATTCAAAAATCCTCAACAAAATACTAGCAATCTGAATCTAACAATACATTGAAAGGATCATACACCATATTCAAGTGGGATTTATTGCAAGGATGCAAGGATTTTCCGGTATCTGAAAATCATTATGTGTGATACACCACATCAACAAATTGAAGGATAAAAACTATGATCATCTCAATATATACAGAAAAAGCTGTTGAAAAAATTCATTTTATGATATCTCCAGAAAGTAGGCACAGAGGGAACATGCCTCAACATAATAAAGGTTCATGTATGAAAAATCTACAACTAACATTATACTCAATAGTGAAGAACTAAAAGATTTCCTCCAAGATCAGGAATAAGACAAGAATGTTCACTCTCACCAGTTTCATTCAACATAGTTTTGGAAATCCTACTGTTTGCAAAGAAGAAAATAAATAAAAGGAATCTGAATTGAAAAAGAAGAAGTAAAACTGTCACTCTTTGCATATGATGTGATACTATCCATAGGGTCCAATAGATGTTACCAGAAAACTACTAGGGCTTATCAGTGAACTCAGTAAAGCCTTAGGATACAAAATTAATAAACACAAATCTGTTATATTTCTATATACTAACAATGAAAGAAATTAAGGAAAAATCCCACTTACCATCACATCAAAAGACCTAGGAATATGCCTATCTAAGGAGACAAAAGACTTGTACTCCAAAAAATATAAGATGCAGATGAAAGAAATATAACATAATACAAACAAAAGAAAAGATATACCATGTTATTGGATTGGAAGAAACGATATTGTCAAAATGACTATACTACCTAAGGCAATCTACAGATTCAATGCAACCCCTATCAAATAACTAACGGCATTTTTCACAGAACTAGAAAAAAAATCTTAAAATTTGACTGGACACACAAAAGATCTCAAATAGTCTAAGCAATCTTGAGAAAGAAAAACATATCTGGAGTAATCAGGCTCCCTGACTTCAGGCTACACTACAAACCTACAGTCATCAAAACAGTATGATACTATCACAAAAACAGAAATACAGATCAATGTAACAGGATAGAAAATCCAGAGATAAACCCATTCACCTATGGTCAATTAATCTATTACAAAAGAGGCAAGAAAATACAACAGAGAAAAGACAGTCTCTTCAATAAACAGTGCTGGGAAAACTGGACATTTAAAATAATGAAATTAGAACATTCTCCAATATTATGCACAAAAATAAACTCAAAATGAATTAAAGATTCAAATTTAATACTGGATACAGTAAAATTCCTTGAGGGATACATAGACATGCCACTCTCTAACATAAACTGCAGAATATTTTTTATATACCTTTAATTAAAAGACTCTTACTCCTTGGAAGAAAAGTTATGACCAACCTAGATATCGTATTGAAAAGCAGAGACATTACTTTGCCAACAAAGGTCTGTCTAGTCAAGGCTATGGTTTTTCCAGTGGTCATGTATGGATGTGAGAGTTGGACTGTGATGAAAGCTGAGCACCAAAGAATTGATGCTTTTGAACTGTGGTGTTGGAGAAGACTCTTGAGAGTCCCTTGGACTGCAAGGCTATCCAATCAGTCCATTCTGAAGGAGAACAGCCCTCGAATTTCTTTGGAAGGATTGATGCTAAAGCTGGAACTCCAGTACTTTGGCCACCTCATGTGAAGAGTTGACTCATTGGAAAAGACTCTGATGCAGGGAAGGATTGGGGGCAGGAGGAGAAGGGGATGACAGAGGATGAGATGGCTGGATGGCATCACTGACTCGATGGAAGTGAGTTTGAGTGAACTCCGGGAGCTGGTGATGGACAGGGAGGCCTGGCGTGCTGCGATTGATGGGGTCGTGAAGAGTCAGACACGACTGAGCAACTGAACTGAACTGACTGAAGAGTAATGAAAGTAAAAACAAAAATAAACAAATGGGATCTAATTAAACTTAAAAACTTTTGCACAGATTAAGGAAACCATCAATAAAACAAAAAGAAAGCCCACAGAATGGGAGAAAATATTTGGAAATGAATTGGCCAACAGGGATTAGTCTCCAAAACATACACATGATTCATGCAGCTCAATAAAAAACAAACAAACAAACAAAACAACTAAAAAATGGGCAGAAAATCTAAATGGAAATTTCTCCAAAGAAGACATACAGATGGCCAAGAGACACATGAAGAAATGCTCAAGATCACTGATTAGTAGAGAAATGCAAACCAAAACTACAATGAAGTATCACCAAACACCAATCAGAATGGCCATCATCAAAAAATCTATTAAAAAATAAATAATAGAAAGGATGTGGAGAAAAAAGGGAACCCTCTTACATTGTTGGTGGGAATGTAAATCAGTACAGCCACTATGGAGAACAGCATGGAGATTCCTTTAAAAAAAAAAAAAAACCTAAAAATTAAATTACCATATGATCCAGGAATCCTACTCCAATGTGTATAGTCAGAGAAAATAATAATTCAAAAAGATATATGTATCCCAATATTCACTGCAGTACTATTTACAATAGCCAGGACATGGAGGCAACCTAAATGTCTATCAACAAAGGCATGGATGAAGAAGTGCAACATATATACAATGGAATATTAGTCACAAAAAAGAATAAAATAATGCCATTTGTAGCATTATGGGTGGACCTAATAATTGTCATACTAAGTCAGACAGAGAAATATAAATATAATGTGATATCTCTTATATGTGGAATCTAAAATATAGGGTGCAAATTAACTTAATTACAAAACAAAAGTAAATTTACAGATGTAAGAAACTAACTTACGGTTACCAAGGGATAAGGAAGGGAGAGGGATAAATGGGGAGATTGGGACTGATATTTTCATAGTACTATATAAAAAATAGGTAATTAATAAGAACCTATGTATAGCACAGGGAATTCTACTCAATACTCTGTAATGGCCTATGTGGGAAAAGTATCTTTAGAAAGAGTGAATATGTTGCCTCAGTGGTAAAAAATCCACCTGTAATGCAGGAGATGTGGGTTTAATCCTTGTGTCAGGAAGATCCACTGGAGAAGAAAACGGCAACCCACTCCAGTATTCTTGCCTGGGAAATCCCTGACAGAGCAGTGATAGTCCATGGGGTTGCAAAAGAGTTGGACATGACTTAGCAACTAAGCAACAACAACAGCATACATATATTCATTGCACTCATACAATTGATATATTAATACATTGTATATACCTGAATGTAAATAACATCATTAAGTAGGATGCATTTTCTTATCTCTGAATATCTATAGGTTTTATTTATGAAACTGAATTTTTAAAATATTCACCACATGAAGACAGAATCACAATATCCTCCCTGAATCAACCATTAACTGAGTGCCACCAAAAACAAATAAATAAGAATAATAACAGGTTATTTTTAACTGATAGAATAAACCTCAACAAGCTTGTGGAGTTAGGGTTTCTTAGCTTTTTGACATTAAGCAATTTGCAATGAAAACATACATATACCCACCCACACACACAATAACTGTGTGTTCACGTATGACTCCAATCTGCATAGAAGGTGTCAATTCATAATGTTTTTAGCAAGTTGGTTTGTATTTTGTATTATGTCTGTTTTCTATACTACTTATAACTTCAATGATAGGTGCTATGCTGTTTTCCTCAGGAATGAATTAAAAACTATAAATAAAACTTAATTGAAAACTGAAGAACAATAAAGATATAAGAAAAATTTTAGGATTGTTTTCTTTTTATTACATTTGTGTTCTGAAGCAAAACTACTTTGATTAGATAGTGCAACTGTAAATAAAAGACTAGTATCAGACAGAGCAGTTATCAGATGGAGATTGCATCTCAGCACAAAGCTTCATCAATGTTAAAATGCTGATTCTCTCCAGCAGGGAATGTGGAGATTTGTTTGCAATATTGAATGTAAAGACTATGTATTCTTACCCTTGTTGAAA
The DNA here is from genome assembly GCF_023091745.1 of Budorcas taxicolor. Classification (NCBI taxonomy): domain Eukaryota; kingdom Metazoa; phylum Chordata; class Mammalia; order Artiodactyla; family Bovidae; genus Budorcas; species Budorcas taxicolor. The sequence goes on along the minus strand of NC_068917.1, from coordinate 24,471,147 downwards.
TAGGTCAGGCTTCAAAAGAGACATTTTTATACTTAAAGTTACAAAGCAAACAATTCTCATGGTGACTGTTTTATCGACTTGGTTTTAACTGCATTTTACTAGGTGCGAAATTTGAAAAGTTTATGGGACTAGCTAGAGGCAGAAGTCATAATGGCTAATGCAACTCCATCCTAGCAAAAGCTGTTTCTCAACTGGGCATAAGGTTAAGGTAAAAATACAAACAAAAAATGTAGTATGTAACATATGAGTGTTATGACACTTTGACCAAAGTTCTTTTCCACCCTGCTATGCCTGTTCAGTCCTTGTGCTCTGAGCATTATTGGCGAATCAAGCCTGTATTAGTTCATTTGACTTTATAAATGATTATAGTGGTTTACACAATTCCTTAACTCACCAAAAGTGAAATGAATAGACACCTTGATTTACTATGGACCTTTCTGATGTGATCAATGGTGGCTCAGATGCTGAACAATCTGTCTGCAATGTGAGAGACCCAGGTTTGATCCCTGGATAGGGAAGATCACCTGGAGGAGGGAGGGAATGGCTACGCAGTCCGGTATTCTTGGCCGGAGAAGCCCATGGACAAAGGAGGCGGGTGGATTACAGTCCATGGGGTCACAAAGAGTTAGACACAACTGAGCAACTAACTCACTATGCAGTCTGGCCAACACTTAAAAGAATATTTAGAACATAATAAGCACTCTATTCGTATTTGTTATATAAAAAATGAGTAGTTCGTGTTATTCAGAATATTGTCTTTTCCTTCATAGCCTGTCTGTGATGTTAACATATATAAACACACACCAAAAATCTGTTTATGAAGCAATTAGCCAGTGTATTTGTGTGTGACAGGAACATCTAGGTGTGTAAAATCATAATGGAAAGTATTTGCATCTTCATGAAGCTCCTCCTAGGCTCCATGTCACTCCATCTGTTCTCTGTGTTCTGACATGACTATAACTCCTTATTTTTAAATTTCCTTACTAGGGCAAATATCTCCATAATTAATAACAGGGATATAATTGTCTGTGGGCTTCCCAGGTGGCTCAGTGGTAAAGAATCTACCTGCCAATACAGGAGATTCAGGTTCAATCCCTGGGTCAGGAAGATACCCTGGAGGAGGAAACGGCAACCCACTCCAGTATTCTTGCCTGGGAAACCCCATGGACAGAGGAGCCTAGCAGGCTACCGCTCATGGGGTCACAAAAGAGTTGAACATGACTCAGTGATTGACATAATCTTCTGCCTATTCCCTTTAAAGCAATTAAATCAAAATAGATATTTTTAGGATAAATGAAGAAAAGAGACAAAAGAAATGTTTTAGGGTAGAGTTCTAAGTCCACGAAATGCGGGCTCTGAATAGACTTGCGATCTGAGTACACTGTGTGTCCCTCTTCTACTCTCACATCCACCAGCATATCCATTGATTTGGTGTCTTCACCTGAAAAGCGAAGCACTGGATGATTTCTGGATTCCCTTTTCAGCTATAAAATTATTCTGAAATTATTTATATAAAATGAATTTTAAAAGTCCTTCTCTGGAGGCCTTTGACAATAACATGGTTTAAGTATAACGCTTCCTAGAAAAATAGGAAAAGAGTTAAAATTATCTGACTCCTACAGCTGATTATAGACCAAAACTTTTTTTATTAAAGTTTCATGAGATAAACACTAATAAGTTTCCTTCAAGTTCTCTGGACTAACATTCATATCTAGCAGTAATTACAATGCTAATGGAAAAATATGAAATAAGACTTTGCTTTCCTTTTTTTAATGGACTAGTAAACTGCCTAGAATAAATTGTGCAATTTGTGGCAAGTTACATTTCAGACTTTAACTTTTCAATTTATACCTTTACAATTTTAAAAGTATACCATATAGAAATAAATAAACCTTTAACTCTTCTCTAATCTTTGGTAATTTCCTTTTTATAGGTTCAAAATCTTTGGCCAACAATACCATCAACCTGAAACTTAATTACATTGTTTGTATTGATTATATTTATTCTTGCAGTTACATTTAATGGCAAGTGATACTTTTTCTCCATTCACAAAAGTAATATACACTTTCCTTCCAACACAGATATAAGCAAAATAGAAAGTGAATTGACTTTAAATATATTACACTACTAGAAATATAGGACATATGTGGATAAAATAAAGATAGTAAAAGTGATAATTATATGTTTGAAGATTAGAAACATACAGTTTTGGAAGTGGATGTGACTTATCTGAGGCTCTCTTGACCATGTCTGATCTCTTAGATAATCATAATAACCCTATCCCAGCTTGCTTCCAAAATAATTCTCTTGTTTATTGTAAAAAGTCTGTTTCACTGAAAGCCAACTGTGTGCCTGGTCATAAGCTGAATTTTGGAGTTGACTGTTTAATGGTGCATTTCTCTTGCTCATTTGAAAACACAGATATCTGACCTAAGCAGGGATTGTAAATTGGCAAATCACTTCAATCTCTGCTTTGTTTACCACCCAAAGTTTCTCTTTTACTGAAACACATCTGAGGCAAGGTATGTAATTTCCCTGTGTGTATTTTCTTATACTGAGGACAGAAATATTTATTTACATGATGCCTTTTTGTGACAGCAATTGCATAATAACTATGAATATTTTGTAGCTCTTTCCTCAAATTTCTATTTAAGGATTTTTGTCTACCAAGAAAAGCTGTTATGGATGAGCTATGATATAAATGTAAAGACGTTTACTGAAATATTATTTGAATAGTAAGGATTGGCGATTAAGCCAATTTCCTTCTTATTGTAATATTTTCTACTCTTGCTTTCAAGTATACTTTGTTCATTCTTTTGGTTTTCCTGCTATCTCTCTAACCACTGTGTGCAAACTTTTTCTTCTCTTCCTCACCTGGACTTAATGGTGGAAAGCTTCACGCCAAGCTTCTTTCGAATGTTTATTGACCTACTATTTATGTCTTGGAATTTTTAGCTATCTTATGGCTTTAATAGCCTTTGAAAGTTGATGATTCACCTCTTTCTCTCTCTTTTGTGTTCCTTTCCTCTCTAACAAAGGCTTATGTATTCAACTGATTACTTTGCATGTCCACTTACCTATCTAACATAACGTCTCAAAGCAAACATGACCTAAACGGAGTTCTTGACTTTATACCTTCCTCCAATCTTCCTGGGCTAGTAACTATGTTCCACCAAGCTAAAGAATCATGTCTTGTTATATTTTTTAATCCACTGCTATAGCAGATCTGTCATTAAATCGTGTTTGTTCTACATTAAAATTATTCCACAATAAAACAAGACCTATTTCAGCACCATCATATATATACTGAAGTGTTCAAAGCTTTCCCTCAGGAACAAGATAAGGTTTTTTGTTTTCACCATTTTCATTCTTAGCCAGCATATTAAGGCACAAATGAGAAATAAGAGGAACATCAACAAATTGGATTATTATATATGTAGAAACTCCTAAATAAGCTGCTAATAAATTATTAAAATTTATAAGAAAGCTTATCTAGTTTGCTGGTTTCAAACTCAATTATATTTTACATGCTAGGAGCAAAGTTAGAAGTATTTATATACTGTTTATATTAAAAATTTTAAAAACCTAAGAATAAATCTAACAAAAGATATGCAAGTTCTTTATGGAAAATTATGAAAGCTTATTAGGTCCAGTAAGGAGGATAGTTAATATCATAAAGGTATATTTCAGTTCATTTCAATATACATGCATTAACACACCATGTGATAGTTAATTTTATGTGTCAGCTTGACTGGCTATGTAGTGCTGAAGTTAAGCCTTATTTCTGGGTATATCTGTAAGAATGTTTTCAGATGAGATTAGCATTCCACTTAGTGGACTCATCAAAATAGATTGCCCTCACCAATGTGGGTAAACATCATCAGCCCCTTTGGAGTCTAGAAAAACAGGTGGAGAAATTCTCCTCTTTTTTGCTTGCTTTACTGTTTGACTTAGGACAGTTCATCTCATCTTCTCCTGTTCTTGGACTTGACTTATATCAATATAAACATTGAGTTACTTGGTTCTCTGGTCTTAGGTTCCCTGGACTAAATTACACTACTGGCTTTCCTGAAGTCTCCAGTTTGTAGATGGCAGAATATAGGGTTTCTCAGCTTCTCTAATTTTAAGAGCCAGTTCCTCATACTCTGTCTCTCTTTCCATATATATATACACATAAATATCTTTCAAACTTCAGGAAGATTGTGACAGTATAGTTCTGGCAAGATGGTCACCCTTGCTCATGTGTATCTAGATCAACATATAAGAATATTCACAGGACTATTGCTGGAAAAACTGATAAACTTTATCTGTGGAATGGATGAGTGAATACTTTTAACATATTTATAAAATTGTAACACTGAATAAAGTTTACTGCTAGAAAGTGGAAGAATGATATACAAACATATAAGTAACATATTCAGGATAAAATTCTTAACAAAAGTATGTTAAAATTTTCATCATGATTGTATTAATTAGTTCCCTATTGTCAGTATTTCTCAAATTACCTCAAGCTAAATGACTTCAAAGAGTGAAGATTTATTATCCTCTAATCTTTGAGGTCAGAAGTCTTAAGTCAGTTTCATTTGATTAAAATCAAGGTATCAGCTTGCCTGAGATCACCAGCATCCTTGGTTCATGGCTCCTTCCTCCATCTTCAATGTTAGCAGCATAAAATCTTCAAATATCTCTCTGCTTCTGTGTCATGTTACCTTCTGTCCCTCTGATCTCCTGCCTACCTCTTATAAGGCCCTCTAGGGTTACATTGGCCCTACATGAATATTTCAAATCCTGAAAGATGATGCTGTGAAAGTGCTGCACTCAGTATGCCAGAAAATTTGGAAAACTCAGCAGTGGCCACAGGACGGGAAAAGGTCAGTTTTCATTCCAATCCAAAAGAAAGGCAATGCCAAAGAATGCTCAAACTACCACACAATTGCACTCATCTCACACACTAGTAAAGTAATGCTCAAAATTCTCCAAGCCACGCTTCAGCAATATGTGAACTGTGAACTTCCAGATGTTCAAGCTGGTCTTAGGAAAGGTAGAGGAACCAGAGATCAAATTGCCAACATCCTCTGGGTCATGGAAAAAGCAAGAGAGTTCCAGAAAAACATCTATTTCTGCTTTATTGACTATGCCAGAGCCTTTGACTGTGTGGATCAAATAAACTGTGGAAAATTCTGAAAGAGATGGGAATACCAGACCACCTCACCTGCCTCTTGAGAGACCTATATGCAGGACAGGAAGCAACAGTTAGAACTGGACATGGAACAACAGACTGGTTCCAAAAGGAAAAGGAGTACGTCAGGCTGTATATTGTCACCCTGCTTATTTAACTTCTATGCAGAGTACATCATGAGAAACGCTGGGCTGGAAGAAGCACAAGCTGGAATCAAGATTGCCAGGAGAAATATCAATAACCTCAGATATGAGGATGACACCACCTTTATGGCAGAAAGTGAAGAGGAACTAAAAAGTCTCTTGATGAAAGTGAAAGAGGAGAGTGAAAAAGTTGGCTTAAAATTTGGCTCAGCATTCAGAAAACGAAGATCATGGCATCTGGTCCCATCACTCCATGGGAAATATATGGGGAAACAGTGGAAACAGTGTTAGACTTTATTTTGGGGGGCTCCAAAATCATTGCAGATGGTGACTGCAGCCATGAAATTAAAAGACGCTTACTCCTTGGGCTTCCCTGGTGGTGCAGAGGTTAAAGCATCTGGCTGCAATGTGGGAGACCTGGGTTCTCTCCCTGGGTTGAGAAGATTCCTTGAAGAAGGAAATGGCAACCCATTCCAGTATTCTTGCCTGGAGAATCCCATGGACGGAGAAGCTTGGTGGGCTACAGTCCATGGGTCGCAAAGAGTCGGACACGACTGAGCGACTGAGCGACTTCACTTTACTCCTTGGAAGGAAAGTTATGACAAACCTAGATAAAATATTGAAAAGCAGAGATATTACCTTGCCAACAAAGGTCCATCTAGTCAAGGCTGATTTTTCCAGTGGTCACGTATGGATGTGAGAGTTGGACTGTGAAGAAAGCTGAGTGCTGAAGATTTGATGCTTTTGAACTGTGGTGTTGGAGAAGACTCTTGAGAGTCCCTTGGACTGCAAAGATATCCAACCAGTCCATCCTAAAGGAGACCAGTCCTGGGTGTTTATTGGAGGAATGATGCTGAGGCTGAAACTCCAATACTTTGGCCACCTCATGCAAAGAGTTGACTCATTGGAAAAGACCCTGATGCTGGGAGGGATTGGAGGCAGGAGGAGACGGGGACGGCAGAGGATGAGATGGCTGGATGGCATCACTGACTCGATGCACATGAGTCTGGGTGAATTCCGGGTCTTAGTGATGGACAGGGAATCCTAGCATGCTGCAATTCATGGGATCACAAAGAGTCAGACACAATTGAGAGACTGAACTGAACTGACCTTGATAATCCAGGATAACTGTCCCATCTCAAGACGTTTAATCACATCCACAAAGTCCTTTTTTGCCATATAAGGTAAAACATTCATAGATTTCAGGTATTAGGATGTGAACTTTGGGGGGGGGGGCACAATATTTAGATATCCATGATATATCAAATCATATTAGCTACAAAATGATTGTTGTTTTCATATGGAAGAGAAAAATTTTCTCCAAAGCAATTGATCAATGTCTATGTGAAAATAGCAAGAAAATATTTCTGTTCAAGAATCTGCATTTCATTATCACTAACAAATACTAATTAGCACCTCATCCTTGGAAAGTAAAGAAACTATAGACTCGCATGGCCTATCAATGTCTTTGTGTAAGTGATAATCCCATCAAATAATACTTAAAATTTTTTGATGTCAAGATCTATTTTCATTTACAAAACCTTCAAGGACTTTTTATACCTCTACATCCAACTCTACCTAGTAAATTTACTTCATTACCTCAAATACCCCCTTAGATAGAAGGGGGTATGCTTTTTTGGAAAAAAGCATTAAGAAATATTTCATTTCTGTCCACTATTTTACACAAAGGTTAAAATATACTCATGAGTTGTCTGATTATAAACTTCCCATGCTGATATATTAAATTATCTTGTCATTTTTCCATAAACATTTAGTGAATGCCTAATAAATACCAGAAATTATGGCAGAATGTGGGAATGTATTATGTAAAACGTGACATACTTACCCATAATTTTTTTAATTGCATAAGAAATGAGGGAGGAAGACACTAATACAAATGAATTTGTAAATACAATTGTATTGTGTTAAGGATTTTGAAATATGAAGAGATAGGAAGCCATTCTAATGAGAACAGAAAAAGAAAGAAGACTTTACCTTCTCTGAGGTAATTCAACTAAGGCAGCAAGAAGGAGATGACACTTCAGGATGATTCCACAATGCATGGACAGTAACATGCACCTGAAAAAGGTCAAGGAAACATCATTCCTAACACAAAGAATATCGTTTGCTAAGCCAGTGGTTTTCAGAGAGTGCAATTTTATGACCAGGGAACATTTATCAATATCTGAAAACATTTCTGACTATCACAACGGGAGGAGAAATGCTCCTGAAATCTACGGATTGAGACCAAGGAATTCTGACTATGTACAGAATAGACCCCTGTAGCAAAGAATTAGTCAGCTTGGAATGTCAATACAGATGATCCCCAATTTATGATGGTTGACTTAGAATTTTTAACTTTATGAAGGTGCAAAAGTGATATGCATTCAGTAGAAATTGTACTTCAGATTTTGAATTTTGATCTTTCCCAGGCTAGCAATATGTGGTGCTAGTGTCTCATGACTGGGCAGGGCAGCAAGCCACAGCTCCCAGTCAGTCATGAGATCTGGAGGGTACACAATCATTTTAAATGACTAGATACACTTAAAACCATCCTATACTCATAGAGTTATTCTGTTTTACTATTTTGTACAGTATTCACAAATTACATGAGATGTCCAACACTTTGTTATTACAAAATAGGCTTTGTGTTAGATGACTTTGCACAAGTGTAGACTATTGTAAATGTTCTGAGGATTTTAGGGTAAGATAGTTTACCTTGCTCAGAACATTTTCATTAGCCTACACTTGCACAGAGTCATATAACACATGACTTTCGGTAGGTTAGGTGTTTTAAATACATTTTTGACTTACACTATTTTCAACTTATGATGAGTTTATTGAGACAAAACTCCATCCTAAGTCAAAGAAGATCTGTAATGCCAACCTTGAGAAATGCTTTTCAGAGATACTAGGAGAAGAATAAGATGTCATGTTTCTAAAATCACTAGAAGCCCTGTTTATGGCTGTTATTTATTAAGAGCATACTATGTATTTTACTGTTGGAGCATAAGGAAAAGTTGAAATGAACATGAGAAATAAAATGGTAGGTAGACAGTAAGGGAGGGCTTTAAAGAAAGGGCTAGTGAAAATAATGATAAACATTTTCATAAGGATATGAGGCAAATATGAAATATTATCAATAAAATATAGTCATTAAAGACAATCTACCCAAAAGAAATTATTTAAGCATCGACTTTAATGTCTGCAGGTATATGGTAACTTTGCCCAAAAGACTAATATAGAGATTATATTTAGAAAAAATAAAGTTTTAACAATCATTGCTACATAAAGCTGGCCTGGTTGAGCATTGTATTCCAGAATTAACTATCTATATTTTTCCAGTCTTGTGATCTACTGCTTTGGATATATACATATTATATTATTTTCAGTATCTCAGTTTTCTCTTAGTGCCATACAAATATCATAGACATATTTCTTAACAAGTTCTAGTAAACGATCCCACAAACCAAAAAGTAATTTGTACTACCATCATGTTTTAGGGTTCTAATAGGCAGTGTTCAAGTGTCTGAGAGTGTTCAGAAATCACCAGATACAATATCAGAAACATGCCAAGTATTTTAATTGTTTTGAATGCTGTATAGAAGTTTAAAAAGCCATGGCAAGCTTGAAATAAAATTCAGAGCTCTTATAATATAGTCAGCACCCAAAACTATCAGAATTGTGTGGGTATTTGGATATATATATATATATATATATATATTTTTTTTTTTTTTAATGCAGAGAAAATTCTATTTTAGTTAATAGTCCCCTTGGAGAAGTAAGTTGTCAATTATGCTGAATGGTGGCATGGTTTTCAATGTATAGAAAACAGACAGGGACTGACCTTAACCTCCTTGAAGCAATGAGCTCAGCTGGTTCTCAACGCAGATCCTTAGAGTGTCAAGGCCATTGTGTTAGTCTCTGCATTAACTGGCCCCTGAATGCTTTCTTCTATTGATGTCCTATATTGCATTTTCTCAGGCAGAACCCAGCAGTCTCAGGTCAGTGTCCTTGGAGTTAGAACTTTAGGAAAATATCATTGCAATTTTAGCAACAGGGTCAAAATCACTATCTCATATAAACCAGGAGCCAGTTCTACTTTTTACACTAATCCTAAATAAGTAAAGAACATCATGTTCAAAGGAACTATTTTGTACAAGACTTGGCTTTTAAGTCTGATGAATTTGTGGGTTAAAAATATTCTTCTTGATCCAAGTTCAGTGGTTGTTACCTTCTATCTAGAAAAGAGTTAGTGGAATAGATAGTAAATTAGGCTGGAATGTAAAACTGAGTAGGTACAGGGTAATAATTTCTCTAAAAGTCTGATTTAAGAAAAAGTCACATTTAGAAATGATCCAGTTTCAAAACTATAAGAACTAGACTGTAGAAGAGAGGAAGTGGAAATTTGACATTTGTGGAAATCCTTCTTTTGGAAATCACAGTAGTTTCTTTAGTCATTAAGAGATCTAGTCAGGCATCTGAGAATCAGCTCTCACCTTTTAAATTCTCATTTTCTCCCCAAATTTTTTTAAAGTCTATGTAACTCTTTTCCCTTTATACAAGCCCTGCAAAACTGCCAATCTCATGGGCATCCATGCTAGTCTGCTGATGTGTAGCTGACAGATGGAAGTCTAAACACTGCTATGGTTAGAAATATATTATGCATTGACTTTCTTCTATCAAGGTCACTATCAAAATTTATTTAAACAAGAAATGCTGTTCAAACAAATTGAATTTTGATCAAGAAGTGAAAATCAGTCTCTCTCTGTCTCTCTCTCTCTCTCTCTCTCTCTCGCTCTCTCTCTCTCTATATATATATATATATACAGCAGTATCAGTTTACATGATAAAATAATTCTGGGGTTCATAGTGAAATGAATGATTATAAAAATGTATTTATCTTTTATACCTGACTGGAAAGAGAGATGGTTTTGATAATGCTATTAGGAAATATTTCCAATTCATTTACTCCTTTTATTAAAAAATTATATCAGGGCCAATGCATTAATCTAAAAATTGAAACCAAGGTATTTAAAAAATTAATAAGAAAGATTTAACAAGATATTTGCAGTGTCACAGGCTGGTTTTTATTGAACACTCATCCCTTTACAATTGGTGTTCTCTGAGACATTTTATTGGGCTTCCCAGGTGGCTCCGTGGTAAAGAATTCACCTACCAAGTAGGATTCACAGGAGACGTGGGTTTGATCCCTGGGTTGGGAAGATCCCCTGGAGAAGGAAATGGCAACCTACTCTAGTAATCTTGCCTGGAAAATTCCATGGACAGAGTAGCCTGGCAGGTTACAGTCCACAAGGTTGCAACAGTCAGACACGACTGGAACGCACAAGACATTATTCACATACTCAAAGATTTCAATCATTTACTAATATGTTTTGAAATGGCCAAGGGGAACATCTATTTTTAAAACATCTAGTTTTAAATAAGACATATATAGTCTTTAAATACTTAGTATAAGAAGTATGCAGATTCTCCTCTTCACACCAAGTAGTTACATTGATATGTCACAATGCATTGAAATTAAAAGAGAAACTCTACATTTTCTCTTTGCCATTGACCCTCAGCCATCAGAGCAAATCTGGCTGCAAGAGGGGCTAAGACCTACAAGTCTACTTAGGAGAGTTCCAGACACAACTCATTTGCAATAAAAGAAAGGGAGAAGAAATTTAGTTTAGCAGCTAGTAGTTTCTACCACACAATTTGTTTTTTAAATTAACAATTAGCTGTCCTTTTCCAGAATGTTATATTTCCTCAAGAAGCTTCATGCAAATACACTAACTTTAATTTGCCTCACTGGTTCATCAGAAATTCCCAAATAATATCTCTTGGGTTCTAGCTAGTCTCCCTCCTATAAAAGCCAGTTAGACCTAAAGTGCTTAGAGGCAGAAAAGTATGAGTTAGAGAACTTGGTTAGCTTAAGTTGCCTCACTCGAACATTTTTGAGTTTGCTCATCTACAGCAGCACCCGTGTCACACTGGATGACCTATTGGCTTTTTTCTCTAAACTTCTGGCTTCTTGACAGGAAATCTGAATATATAATCTGAATATAAATATTCTTTATACTGAAGAAGCCCTTCATCTTCTACATTGCAACATAGTATACAGTCACATGATTTTAAAAATTTTGCAAGAGTAAGACTTTTTCATTGCAATCAGTAGAATGCTTGCCTCTGTCACATTTTTTCTTGTGTCAGAAACATGACAAAATGGATATTTTATATTAGTAATTTAGATTTCTTTTCTTTTAAAAGTAATCTTCATATTCTGTGAGCCTTAGGCTCCACAAAACTGGATCCACCCCTACTTAAGATGTCTATACTTTCCTTCTTTGGATACCTGTAAAGTAAGATGATGTTAAGATAGTTCAGCTTGTCATAATTATAATAGTAGAAACTGGAATGAATAACCTCCCTAGGTCCCTTTCAGTGCAAAGATTCTTACCTTCATGCAGCAGGAATGTTAGTTATTTCAGTTTCTACGGACCAACATGTGTATTTAAACAGCAAGTATAACCCTAAATGGAAAATAAGAATTGAGAATTGTCTTCCTTTGGTTAGTATTCTGGGTTTCTGTATCTAGGAAAATACAGTATCCATGGCAACTTGATGTTCAGCTTGTAACTTTTGAATTCTTTGCCTTTTTCTTTACTTTGTTATGATTTATAATCACACTAATGACCTTTCCGTTAGTCATTTTCACACTATTAATGACAGTCTCTATTAATGGCCCCTAGCTTTACCTGAGACCACCAAAGCTTTCCATTGGTCATAATGCCAAGAAAATATCCAGTCTGAAGGTCATTATTGCTTAAATAGTAACTAGGTAAATTATGCAAAGCTAGTAATTAGGTTGGCTTTTAGACTATTTTAGAAAATCTGTATAAACACCACTATCAGACAAAAACAACAGTAATAATGAAAGCCCAGGCCCCTGAAGAAACTGAAGGAAAGGTAAAAATTTCTCTTCAGGTTGCCCTTTTAAAAATAACTTTGAGAGTTTAATGATGTGAGAGCTATATACAGACTGAAATTATTAACTTGCTTACTCTTCCTCAGTCTCCCATTAGGATTCCACCCACTCTTCTAGGAACTGTCTGCCCCAGAATGCATTTCCTGCTGTGTTAATTACCTTGCAAAGTCAGGAGTATCACAGGCCTGTCTATGTTAATTGCCCTTGTGGAAAGCTCTCTAGTTCTACTATGAACAATCAATTGGACTCAGGTTTTTAAAATGTAAGTCATTTAAGATATTTTGTTTTTACTCTACAAATAGAATACACTATAATAGGAAGGGCAAGGGGCCATTTTTTCCACAATATACATTCTTTCCTTCTTGCTCTCATTGTACCATTTATCCACTTCATTAAAAACTTCTAATCTGACTCTCACATTTTTCTTCCTAAAATAAAAGTGTTTCTTCAGTGCTCTCCTCTTAAAAGCCAAAACCTTCTATGCTGTGCTTTCTTGGAGCAATGCCCTCTTTTCTTTCCTTCATGAACAGGCTTATGGAAACTGTAGGTTGCAGTGACCAACTTCACACCCTTTACTCTCGTTCCTCAGTCCACTAAAATCTGTCCACTGCCTTCAACATTCTGAGCCTTCACTTCAACTAATGCTGCCAGAGATATCCTGATAACCAAGTTGAGTTGACATTCTTCACTTCTTATCTTCTAATAAAATATATATTACTATACTCCATATAATCTCAAAACTTTTTTTTAATCATGCAACTATGTTATTTACTAAAACTCTACTCCCGTTACAAGATTCTCTGTGTAATATCCCATTCCGATCATCCTTTAAACGCTGCTATCTATGAATTTCCTTTCTTCTCTCCTTTTTCTGCACATTTTCCTGGGTGAATTTTCCTAATTTCATTGGTTAAAATATCACCTACAGATTAACAATGCATAATTAGTGTCCCAATTCTTTCCTGTAGCCCAGATCTATATATTCTTCCATTTTCTGTATGTAATCATTTGATTTTTTAAATTAGTGACTTAGTATCCATTATCCTAAAATTGCTTTTAATATGTATGCCCTTCTTCATTGACTGGTGATTCCTTACACCCAGTTACTAAAATTAAGTATATAGAAATAAACATCCATTTCTCCTTTCTCATAACTTTCATATCTAACCTCCAAATCATATGAATTGTGCCGGGGGCCAGCATGAGGAACTCCGCCCATGGCAAGGGTCATGAGGAAGGAGGCTTGGCATACGCAAAGGCGTGATCAAGCCTCAGGAAACCCCCTGTTCCCGAGCATCTACCCCAAAACCAGAGTCTGTTTTATGCTCTCCCCCATAACTGTTTCTCTCGGAGAAGGAGTAAACGTGCTGCTCCAAGGCAATAAAAATTCCTGGGCGTGACAAGAGTGTTTCAGCTTACGGACTCCCCTGAAGGTTATCTAGCCCGCCTGTATAGGTTTGTCAGGCCACATGTGATTGTTTACAGCCTCCCAACCTGAGAGGCACGAGATGTTTTAGACTTACTAAAGGCAAATTCTTTGGGGGAGTTGGAAATTATTAGTATAGTGGGTTCGTTAGGAATTATATTGGTGAAGGGTTTTTCATTTGTTGTGTCAATAATTGCTGCTAATTCCCTGCTCTGGGTGGGACAAGGATGTCTCAAGTCAAACCTCTCTGCTGACAGACTAGTTTGTGTGACAGCATTATCCATACTCCTGCCACATGATTGTTTACTACCTCTTAACCATAAACAGCACAGAGAGTTTTGGAGTATTTTGAGAGTCTTAATTAGCATAGGGCTTTTTCTTCTTGCTGAATCAATGATTGCCGCCAGGCCTCCATATCCTTAGGCACCTGGGAATATATTAATCAATGTATTTGGAATATAGAAAAGGAAATATAGTAGTTTTAAGGTTAGCAATACTAGACTTTTTGAGTTAATGGATTTTCTCTTTTGTAATAGATCACCGTGCTTTGTTATAAATCACTGTGTCCTTGCTATGTAAAACTGTAACTTTATCACTATCTTAAGACTAAATAGTTCTTAAGGGGAACAGTGGTGAAAGGATTTTCATTTGTTGGGCTGATGTTTGCTGCTAAATCTCCATATTCCCTGCCCTTATAATGAATAAAATTAGCATATAGGAGAAATAAGCATTAACCTTTAAGATTAATCATGTTAACCTTGGGTTAAATAGATTCCTTTCTTGACTGTAACTCACTACACCCTCACCCTATAGGAATGTAACTGTATTTGGAGGGTGGTGCCTGGTTTAAGGAAAAACACCCTTGGAAGAAATAAGTTTTTTGGTTATCAGAAAGAAAGGATCATAAAATGTCAGCAGGTCTCACTCATGGCCAGAAGATGATGTAATATCCCTAAGACCTTTTTTTTATACATTTATGTGAAGCACCTGATTTTGATAAAGGTCAGGACTGCTGACCCCACGTGATTCTGTATTCATCCCTATGTGTAACGAAAGGTATATAAGCAAACCTAAAAATAAAGAAAATGGGATCAGTTTCCGGAAAGACTGATTCCCCCATGTCGTTTCTTTCTTGCTCCCTGTTTTTCTGGCTGAATTCCCATCTGGAGCATGGATGCTATTCCACGTAATCCAAGTTATTCAGCCTCTTTTTCTCCACTAATCTTCCTACTACACTATCTGTTTCTAATCGCTCTATATATCTGTAATTAAATATGTATTTTTCCAAGGACGCCGACGCCGTCCCCACCTTCGAATTCCCTGGATCCACCAGGGCTGGACCCCAGCAGAATTGCATCTTATTGATATCTTTAAAGCCTATCCCCTCTAACGCAGTCGTTGCTGTTCAGTCACTATCACGTCCAGCTGTTTGTGACCCCATGGTCTATAGCACGCCACCAGGCGCCTCTGTCCTCCACTGTCTTCTGGAGGTTCCTGAAATTCATGTTCATTGAGTTGGTGATGCTATCTAACCACCTCATCCTCTGCCACTCTCATCATATAGCCTCAGTTCTATTTCTTGCTAAACAGAAGTTTTCACCTGTATACACTAAATCCATACTGAATTATAGGTTTCTTTAAAACACAAATCTCATTGTGTGTTATTTTTTTTCTTATAATAATTTCTACTGACATAACCTTTACCTATATAGTAAAGTTTAAATTTCTTATCATTGTTTAAAGGATAAGTCAATTACTGGGTTATGACCTTCATGAGAGCAAATTCATTGTCTTTTCATTCATTACTGATTCCCAATGTGATCTAACTGGACCTCACAGCTGGTACATCCTGAATGAAAGAAAGCCTTCAAACAGACCATGATTATTAGTGCATCTTTCTGACTTCTTTGTTTGCCTCCTCTCTTTAATAGCTTCCAACTGTACTCTATTTTTCAGCCGCATCTTGAACTCTTAGGACTGAAGTTTCCTGGCTATTCCACTTTGTGTAATCCTTTTAGGTTTTGCCTCCTTTGCTTGGACTATCTACCCATTACTCTGAGTGCCAGTGTATACTAACATTTTAAGGTTCCCCTTAAATAATGTATTTGAATCTTTTGTTATACTCTGATACATGTACCTGCTTTACCTAAAAAATCAGTAGATACTTTAAACTTTTAATTACCTATATCTTTTATTGATAAAAGCACAATAAACTTGATGATCAACACATTGTTATAAATAAAAGGGATAACTATAGAAAATATTAGATTCTTATTCAACTGTGAATTGTTTCATGAAACTGTCACATCACACCCACAGACACATGAACTGTATTGTAAAGAATTTATTTTTAACAATGGATCATTGTCAAAAGTTTTAGAAACCCACACTACACTCGTTTCTTTCAAAATAGGAGCTGGATTTACACAACTTCCTAAAATGACACTCCTTCAAAAAGCATGACTTCTAGAGTTTTTGAGTAGTATCATAGTGTAGGACTTGGGCACTTAATTTTATACCACTTAGGTTGCATTTTCATCTGTGGTAGACAGAAAATTGTTCCCTAAATATTTCCACATTCGAATCCCTAGAACCTGTAAATATATTACCTTACATGGCAACAAGAACTTTGCAGATAGGATTAAGTTTAAGGGTCTTGGGATGGAAAGAGTATCCCACATTTCCCAGGTGAAAACAATATAATCACAAAGGTTCTTACACAATGGAGGCAAAAGGATCAAAATCAGAGAGGGGCTGTGACGACAGAGCAGAGGGTGTAGTGGAGGTGTCTCAGAGTTGGAGGAAGGGGCTCTGGGATAAGGAAGGCAGGCAACCTTTAGAAACTGGAAAAGGAAATAGAATGGATTCTTCCCTGAAGGAACTAGGCATACGCATACTAGTTTTTAGCCTGTACAACCCATTTTTGAGCATCTGATCTTTAAAACGACTTCCCTGGTGGCTCAGATGGTAAGGCGCCTGCCTAAAATGTGGGAGACCCAGGCTCGATCCCTGGGTCAGGAAGGTCCTCTAGAATCTTTAAAACTGTAAGATAATTAATTTATATTGTTTTAAGCTGCTAAATATGTGAGAATTTTTATGAAATGTGAAATTAATACACTGTCTCACCCAAAGAAGTGTCCCCAACATTTTCTAACTGTGTGAGCCTGCTAATTGCTCTGCCATGCTGAACATTCTGGTGTTGCTCATGTCCAACTCCTTGTGACTTCATGGACCGTAGCCTGGCTAATGCTAACTTCCAAAGCAATATTCTCTTTACCTTAGAGGACCTAGTAATAGGATTTTTGGTTGCTGATCCTGATTTCACTAGACCCTACTTTTAATGCATATGCTCTATCTTCCCAAAGGACTGGTAGATATCCTCAAGAGGAAGGAAGAAAATTTATGTCATTATTTACTCACATCATGTAGCACTTTCTCTTGATTATCAAAAACACTAATTAATATTGATTGATTGATCAACTGATTCTATTTGTGTGATTTTACCAAAAGGATATTCAGATACTCCCAGACAATGAGTGTCTGTGAACATGGATATGGACAAACCTTAGAATTTTGAATTTAGAAATCTATATCTCTGTTATTTTTAAAACATTCTTAAAATATATCTAACAATTTTAGTGCATTTAATGCATACATATATGATATCTGCTCTTTTTAGTATTTGAATTCTGATTTAATCTATGGCCATTCTGTCTTTGTAATGCCAAGAGGCTCTTAGTTTTGATTTGCATGGGAAATATTATGTTAAATAGGAAGCACACTTGTCAGATAAGGACCACTTAAGGAGAGTAATAACAGTGAAATGAATATCCATGCATGCAAGTACCATACACAGCAAAGAATCCTACCTTACAGTTACCATATCCATTGGCATTTCTACAACCACATGTTATACAGAATATTATTATGTGAAAAATATAAAAATTTGCCCATTTTCTCTTTATTACAAGGTTTATTAATATAAACCTTCCTTCCAAGGACTCCAAGTATCTTATTTAATTTTTATTATGTCATTCTTTTGTTTCTGTTTTGTTTTTTTCCCTCAATGTCTCAGAGTCTGTAATTTTGTCTGAGATATCCATAATCTGTCTAGTTAACCATGTCATTAGTGGGTTCTCATCCCAGAACTGAAAAGCAATGATGAAGGTCAAGCTATACCCTTTAACCTTCAGAAAAGAATGCTTTTCTTCTTACCTGCAATCCTTTCCCTCTCACCTAACACAGTCTTTTCCAGGGGAAGATCTGGAAAGCTGTCATTTTGAATATTATACTTGGGGTTACAATAATTTGCATTTCTTACAGAGGCATACCATAGTGGTATAAGTCTATCTACTTAATGTCTTCATGTGATTCTTGAAAGCCTGAACAATGTCCATTTGCTAGGATTTACAAAAAGAATTTTAATATTTGATTATTCTCTCTAGTAATAAATAATTGAATCCTTGCTATAAAAAGAATATAAAGCATGAAATAATATTTGCTGAAATAAAAGCTTGGTTGACCTTTTGACTTCATTTTCAAACTGTGTGAGCCCTCTAACTGCTCTGCTAGCATTTCTGGCATAGGTTATATCAATACATTATTCCAATATTGTTTGTTGTTCTATGCTGTCTATATTTATCAGTATGTTATTTTTGACATTAATGTACCACACAGAAAATAAGTAGGAAAGAACAGGTCATTTTTGCAAATGCACTGTAATTTGTTAGCTTCTATGAATTATGTATTGGTCTGCCTGTCGTTTTATTAGGATTTGCAGATAAAGAGAACAAGTGTCTCATTAATTTTAAAAAATGCTTCTCTTTCCTTATTCTCTACAATAAGTTTTTAACATATAAAACAGTGACAGTAACATGAGATCATAGACAATTAAAGCAAAACAAAACAGCTATTTAGCTCATAGCCTGGTTTCATGTAGGCACTGAACTCTGATTTAGGAGTTCTGGGTCTTAGCTTAGGCTAGTTATTAACTAGACATCATTCCTAGGACTCATAGATATTTTTTCTCCCTTGACCCTCCTGTATTCATGTGAAAAGTAAAATACTAGATTAAGAGACATTGTGTGTTATAGTGGAAGGCACATGGACTTTAAACAGAGATTTGGATTTAAACCCTTTTTTTACATGTATCTTACATGTAATATTGATTGCATGAACTTAAATGATCATTTTACTTTTTAAAAAATTTTTGCACACCTGCTTAGCTGCTCAGTCATGTCTAACTCTTTGTGACCCTATGGACTGTACCCCATGAGGCTCCTCTGTCTATGGGATGCTCCAAGGCAAATATCCAAGAGTGGGTTGCCCTTTCCTATTCCAGGGGAACTTCCCAACCCAGGGATTGAACCAGCAACTCCTCCATCTCCTGCAGTGGCAGTAGATTCTTTACCATTGTGCCACCTGTTTTATGAGCATGAATTTACTCAACTGTAAAATTTAGTTAATATGCATCTTTCATTGAGAGGTATAAATAAGAATGAAGTATCTGTTTATATCTCATATCTGATGGATTTCTATTATTCTCCATCGGATTTGCTCTTATAATTCTTTCTAGCTTATGCAATGATAATAACAGCAAACTCATAAAGCAATTATTATGTGCCAGTTCAGTTCAGTTCAGTCACTCAGTAGCATCTGACTCTTTGCGACCCCATGAATCACAGAAAGCCAGGCCTCCCTGTCCATCACCAACTCCCAAAGTTCACTCAGACTCACATCCAGTCGAGTCAGTGATACCATCCAGCCATCTCATCCTCTGTCGTCCCCTTCTCCTCCTGCCCCCAATCCCTCCCAGCATCAGAGTCTTTTCCAAAGAGCCAACTGTTCACATGAGGTGGCCAAAGTACTGGAGCTTCAGCTTTAGCATCATTCTTTCCAAAGAACACCCAGGGCTGATCTCCTTCAAAATGAAATGGTTGGATCTCCTTGCAGTCCAAGGGACTCTCAAGAGTCTTCTCTAACACCACAGTACAAAAGCATCAATTCTTTGGCGCTCAGCCTTCTTCATAGTCCAACTCTCACATGCATACATGACCACAGGAAAAACCATAGCCTTGACTAGATGGACCTTAGTTGGCAAAGTAATGTCTCTGCTTTTGAATATGCTATCTAGGTTGCTCATAACTTTCCTTCCGAGGAGTAAGCGTCTTTTAATTTCATGGCTGCAGTCACCATCTGCAGTGATTTTGGAGCCCCCAAAAATAAAGTCTGACACTGTTTCCACTGTTTCCCCATCTATTTCCCATGAAGTGATGGGACCACATGCCATGATCTTAGTTTTCTGAATGTTGAGCTTTAGGCCAACTTTTTCGCTCTCCTCTTTCACTTTCTTCAAGAGGCTTTTTTAGTTCCTCTTCACTTTCTGCCATAAGGGTGGTGTCATCTGCATATCTGAGGTGATTGATATTTCTCCCAGCAATCTTGATTACAGCTTGTGTTTCTTCCAGTCCAGCGTTTCTCATGATGTACTCTGCATAGAAGTTACATAAGCAGGGTGACAATATACAGCCTTGACGTACTCCTTTTCCTATTTGGAAACAGTCTGTTGTTCCATGTCCAGTTCCAACTGTTGCTTCCTGGCCTGCATACAGATTTCTCAAGAGGCAGGTCAGGTGGTCTGGTATTCCCATCTCTTTCAGAATTTTCCACTGTTTATTGTGATCCACACAGTCAAAGGCTTTGGCATAGTCAATGAAGCAGAAATAGATGTTTTTCTGGAACTCTCTTGCTTTTTCCATGATCCAGCAGATGTTGGCAATTAGATATCTGGTTCCTCTGCCTTTTCAAAAAACAGCTTGAACATCACGAAGTTCACGGTTCACACATTGCTGAAGTCTGGCTTGGAGAATTTTGAGCATTACTTTACTAGCATGTGAGATGAGTGCAATTTTGCAGTAGTTTGAGCATTCTTTGACATTTCCTTTCTTTTGAATTGGAATGAAAACTGACCTTTTCCAGTTCTGTGGCCACTGCTGAGTTTTCCAAATTTGCTGGCATATTGAGTGCAGCTCTTTCACAGCATCATCTTTCAAAATTTGAAATAGCTCAACTGGAATTCCATCACCTCCACTAGCTTTGTTCGTAGTGATGCTTTCAAAGGCCCACTTGACTTCACATTCCAGGATGTCTGGCTCTAGGTGAGTGATCATACCATCATGATTATCTGGGTCGTTAAGATCTTTTTTGTACAGTTCTTCTGTGTATTCTTGCCACCTCTTTTTAATATCTTCTGCTTCTGTTAGGTCCATACCATTTCTGTCCTTTATCGAGCCCATTTTGCATGAAATGTTCCCTTGGTATCTCTAATTTTCTTGAGGAGATCTCTAGTCTTTCCCATTCTGTTGTTTTCCTCTATTTCTTTGCATTGATCGCTGAAGAAGGCTTTCTTATCTCTTCTTGCTATTCTCTGGAACTGTGCATTCAGATGCTTATATCTTTCCTTTTCTACTTTGCTTTTCTCTTCTCTTCTTTTCACAGCTATTTGTAAGTCCTCCCCAGACAGCCATTTTGCTTTTTTGCATTTCTTTTCCGTGGGGATGGTCTTGATCCCTGTCTCCTGTACAATGTCACGAACCTCATTCCATGGTTTATCAGGCACTCTATCTATCAGATCTAGGCCCTTAAATCTGTATTAATCAATTTACATACATTAAGTCACTTAACCCTCATAACAACCCAATCAAGAAGTATTACTATACCCACTTTGCAAATGAGAAAACCAGGAGCAAAAAAAAAAAAAAAAGAAAAGAATTAATTGGCAGAGGTGAGACTTGCACACTCAAAATGTGGATCCAGCGTCCATACACTTAATTACTATGCTATGTGAGTAACCATGAAATAGTGCTATCTACCAAATATTATGATAAACATTGTTTTTAACTTTAATTATACAGTTTATATTAGAAATAGGGTTTGAATAGATGTTGAGACCTAGCTTTTGCAGAAATAGAGACAAACGTAGAGAATGGATGTATGGATACCAGGGGAAAAGAGGGGGTCAGATGTCTTGGGAGATCAGGAGTGACATACATACACTGCTATGTATAAAATGGATAACTAATGAGAACCTACTGAATAGGACAGGGACAAGGAACTCTACTCAGTGCTCTCTAGTGACCTAAATGGGAAGGAAATCCAAAAAAGAGGGGCGATCTCTCTCTCTCTCTCTCTCTCTCTCTATATATATATATATACACACACACACACACACATAGTCGATTCATTTGCTATACAGCAGAAACTAACACAAAATTTTAAGGCAACTATAGTCCAATAAAAAATAATTTTAAAAATCCTAGCTTTTGGATTCAGTTTGTGAACTACTAACTATGACAATGTAACCACTCTGACCCACTTTTTCCATTTATAAATCATAAAATTTACCTAATTAACTTCATAATTCTATTTAAATAAAGTAAGAAAGATGATATGTAAAATGATTTTGTGAATTTTGAAGCAATACCCAAATAATGGATTTTGTACCTGCAACCATGAAATCAGTTATACAACTCAGATAATAAGTAAATTTAAAAAATAGCCCTCTTTCCCTCCTTAACTGTTGTCATCTTATCAGTACTAAACAAACATGTTGACTAAATAAGGGGGAAGGAAAGGAACATGTGTTTAGCATCTAGATTTTTGGAACTGTATTTGTGTTATCTCACTTGATGCTCATAAGAATGTTGCTGGGTCTATACCATTTATCTAGACAAGATCATTTGCTAAAGTTAATTAACTAGGAAGGGAGAAGATCTATGCATTTTTCACAAACAACCTATCACAGTTCTAGGGCAGACTTAAGAAAAAACTATGGTGTTGAAACTAACTTTGGGAAAAGCTTTCAAGAAGAAACTGAAACAAAATTTTGCCCATTAAAGTTGGATTAACTGTTTTTTCAAAATTTTGTCCATTAAAGTTGGATTGACTATTTTTTCCTAAAACAATTTTTAGTGGAGTTGGATATTTCTCATTTTACATCATGAGCAACAATAAAACAAAATGAAATTCAAAGAGGAAAATATATTTGTTAAAACATTTTATAAATTGTCAGTATGCTTCTAACTCAGAAATTCTTTGGACTTACTTTCTCGGCACTTCACAGCATTTACGTCATTTTGTTCGACACTTAAAATAAAAGGAAGCACATCCAGCAGGAAGAAGAGGTAGAGAGAATAGAGTAAGAATGAAAAGGAAAAAAAATAATAATTAGACGAAATGTAAAGAAAAATAGGGGTTTCCTAGAGGGCACAGCAGTTAAGAATCTGCCTGCTAATGCAGGAGATGCAAGAGAAGCAGGTTCAGTCCCTGGGTCAGGAAGATCCCCTCTAGTAGGAAATGGCAACCCACTCCAGTATTCTTGCCTGGAAAATTCCATGAACAGAGGGACCTGGCAGGCTACAGTCCATGGAGTCGGAAAGAGTCAGATACCACTGAGCATGCACATGCAGGAAAGAATAAAAGAGAGAAAATAAGTAAATGAACAAAACAGTTGAAGCTGGGGCAAAAAAGTTACTTTTCTTTTGATTTTTTTTCAGAATATTATAATTCTTTTAGTCTTTAAAACTGTCTGACTGTGAAGGTTGTAAGAATACGGACAAGTTGTATGTAAGACTCATTTTCCCTTTATTTCTCATTGTTGAGAAGTTTTGATAACTTGATGAAAGTTTAAAGAGTGAATTTCTTGCTCAAGGACTCATACTTCCAAGAATATATGAGGATGATGATTGCATATGAAAAAAAAAGTGTTACATTATAGAAAAATTGAATCAATTGATCCTTTCAAAGGTATTGATACAATGCCTGTTTCAACCTAAATGTTGCTTCTTAATTGAATTTTTAAATTTTTAAGTTTTTATTTTTAAAAAGTTATTATTAGAACTTTATAAATTAGTGAAAAATATCAAGCTACATTTTGGATCCAATTTGTAGTTTCAGGGACTGCCATAAAAATGGCCACCCACCTTATAAAAATGCTAGTATTCATTGTGTGTTAGTCTCTTAGTTGTCTGACTCTTTGTAACACCGCGGACTGTAACTCGCCAGGCTCTGTCTATGGAATTCTCCAGGCCAGAATACTGGAGTGGGTTGCCATTCCCTTCTCCAGGGGATCTTCTCAACCCCCAGATAGAAGCCAGATCTCCCACACTGCAGGCAGATTCTTTACTGTCTGAGTCACCAGGGAAGTTTTGGTTAAAAAAAAAAAAGTTCTAGGACACCTCTGGATCACTAGCAAATGCATGAGATCTGGTATTAAGTATAATTTAAAATTTAAGAGCTATAACCAAGGAAGGAACTAAAAGGCATAAATAAGGAATTGGGGAAAAACTGAAATTCAAAATCCCTCAAGAACATGACATCCAGGTGTCTAATACTGACTTGCTGGATATGCATCTGTACATAGTTCATCCCAGAAACATCAGATTTGCATCTTTGACATATCGACCAATTCAAGACTATACTTGGCTGTGGCCTGCATTGTTTAGGAATGCCTTGAGTGCTAGTAGGTTGCACCATGTGACATTGCCAATACTGCCAATACTTGGCAGATTTTGACCTGCACAATAATCAGGTCCATTTTCCACATATGAGATAGAGTTAAGCCTGCACATAGAAAGTATCTTTGATTCTAGCTTGCGGAGGGTGGGAGGGCAGAGAAAAAACGAGCCAACACCTGCTTGAAATAGAAAAGAAGATCTATAATCCAAGAAAAGGTAAGATACTATTTTCCCCTATTATATATATATTAAAAAATTCAATTCAAATTCAGTAAAACTAAAATCATGACACTTGAAACACCCTTGCTGAGGTTTCACTGAAATGACGCCGCCTGTAGCATGTTTTTTCAGAAAGAATGATTAGTTATCATGATCTATTTAAATCAGGTCTGTTTTCTTTACAAAAATGTGTATATTTTAACTTAATTTTAGATAGCTGGCCTATAGGAACCAGAAAAGAGAATGTAATTGTTTATGATGCAATAAGTAACCAGATGTAACCATCTGCAAAAACACACTTTTGCTTAAGGAAATGCGCCTTGGAAATGCACAGCGTGTCCAATCCCATTGCAGGACTCAGGGTCAAGGGTTTGCTTGCTTTCAGAGTTTTGTTCTACTTAAAAAGTGTAATTGAAGAAACCAGCCGCCAAGTTGTGAGGCCCAATAGAACAGTTATACCTCTCAGTCAAAGTATTTGTTAGCACTAGGAATGACTTCTAGTTTTAATCTTCCAAAAGGATGTTAAACTATGGTTTATGGAAACATGAGAAATATTATACAAGGCAAAACATGCTACTTTATCACAGACATAATAAATGGGTTAATTTGTACTTTGAAAGCTTCCTGCAGCACATTTTGCATCGCCTTGAATCCCAGCCATCTTTGCATATCAGCTTTGGAAGCTCTCAAGGCTATGGCCATTTGTTTAGATGAGGGCTGTCTTCAGTAGATAAGTCTGTCAGGTAATCTGAAGTATAAGGGGAATATGTAGTGCTTGTGTTGGTCTGAGAGTAGAAAATATCTCTTGCCCAATTAATTAATGCTTTTCTTTTAAATTTCCTGTTTGAGATTTGTCTCATGTTCTCAGACATGTGGACTCCAATGGGCAATTCAAAATGTTTTTCCCACTTGTGTTTGAAAAGAAACACATCTATGGAGAAAGTTGTACCTTTTGCTAGACAAGTGTCAGGTAAATATTTCTGAGATAAAACTATATGAGTTTAGACTGCAGACTTGGGGCAATCAGACTTGGTTTGCAATTTCCTAATTCCTTTTGCTAATTGTTTAAACTCTCTGAACTGTAATTCATTCCCTTGAGAGACTTAGCAATATAACACCTTCATAGAAATTTTATGAAGAATAAATGAGATTATAACTCTAAATGATGTACCTGACACATAGAAATTTGTATTGTTGTTGTTATTTAGGTTTATCAGGGCTGTTATCTTATTTCCAGAAGGACAAATTGAATTCTCCCAGGGAGACAGAGACATTAAAGGTTAAACAGAACTTTCAATGATTGAGAATTTATCTCAAATTAGCTATTTTAAACTGAAATGAGTGTTCAGATTAAAGGAAACAGTTTTAGTGAGTTGTACAAGTTTTCATTAGGTTTTCATACTACTCCACGAAGTAGCTGGGAAGAATAAGTGAGTTATGTGTGTGTTACTCCCTTAGTCCTGTCTAACTCTTTGTGACCCCATGGACTGTAGCCTGCCAGGCCCCTCTGTCCATGGAAATCTCCAGGCAAGAATATTGGAGTGGACAGCCAGACTCCCTTCTCCAGGGGATCTTCCCGAACCAGGGACTGAACCTGGGTCTCCTGCACTTCAGGCAGATTCTTTATCTTCTGAGTCACCAGGGAAGCCCAGATGAGTTATAGAGCATTAAGTTTTATTTTGTTAGCACATCTAAGCTTGTGTTTTCCAGGTGGCTCAGTGGTAAAGAATCTGCCTGCCTAAGTAGGAGATGCCAGAGATGAGGGTTCAGTCCCTGGGTCAGGAAGGTCCTCTGGAGTAGGAAATGACAGTTCACTTTGGTATTCTTCCTGGGATAATCCCATGAACAGAGGAGCCTGATGGGCTATAGTGTGATAACACACACTAAGCTTGTTACTGTTTAAATCTGTGTTCTCTCTTTTCACATAAAGGGGATTTTGTGTCATTTATTTAGAAAATATTTACGGACATTTCTGTATGTTTACTTGACAATTCTATGCGAAATATCAAGTAAGCTCAAATGTGACCTCGGAAGTTGCATTCTAGTTAGAGAATAAGATAAACACACATTTTCCCAACCAAATTAAAGTATAAAAGGAAAGAATGATATAACTTTAATACAAAAGAGGCATCAACATCAGAAACCAGTGTGAAGCAAATGACTCAAAAGAACTGAGGTATTCATGAGAAAAGAGAATATACTAGGTTTTAATCTTATTTTAAAAATAAGTTTTTAATGCAGAAAGTGATGCAGGACTGGCTACATACATTTGGGATACCAAAACAAAATGGAAATTTGGAATCCCATGTTCAGAAATATTCAGAATTTCAAGATCACAATAAAAAAGTATTAAGCCAGTCATGGCACTTCAGAGTACAGGGTCCTATCCAACTGCACATTTCACACACAAAGCAGGCCCAGCATCCTACAGCCTTCAGAAATTAAGATTATTCTTGATTAGCTAGAGTGGAAAATAGAATGGGATATTTCAGGTAGGAAACCATGTCAGTCTGGATCCTTCAGGAAACAAACACTGAGACAAAGTTAAGTGCATGTGAGATTTTGGGGGCTGGGGGAGAAAAGATGGGACAAAGATAATGCCTGTGAAAAATAAAAGTGTGGTAAAACAGGATTGAGCAGGAAAACCCCTCAGATTATGAAGATTAGACACCTGTGGAGAGAAAGAGAAGAAGAAGAAAAGTTGAGCAAAGAGCCTCACACTGCAATTCAGATCTGGCAAAGTCTCAGCCATGAGAATACTGCCTATCAGAAGGGTCCCAGGTCAGTCTGAGGGGCTTCCTTGGTAGCTCCACTGGTAAAGAATCTGCCAGCAATGCAGGAGGCCCCAGTTCAATTCCTGGGTCAGAAAATTCCCCTGGAGAAGAGATAGGCTACCCACTCCAGGATTCTTGGGCTTCCCTGGTGGCTCAGATGGTAAGAAATCCACCTGCAATGCAAGAGGCCTGGGTTCGATCCCTGGGTTGGGAAGATCCCCTGGAGGAGGGCATGGCAATCCACTCCAGTACTCTTACCTGGAGAATCCCCATGGACAGAAGAACTTGGTGGGCTGCCGTCTATAGGGTCGAAAGGATGGTGAGAGCAAGCTAGGCGCTTTTTGGAGAATTGTAAATAATTTGATTAGCAGTAGCATGGTATGCATGCAAATTAGGCGGGAAAAGTATACACAGGTCAATTTAAGAAAGATGTAAATAATGTGTTACACATTTTTGTTTTATTTTATCAAGAAATGGATGGAATTGAAATATTTTAACCATCAGCACAACAGGATCATAGTGCTATAATCATGGACTCTGGAAAATGACTGAAATAGATTAAATTCTGCTGGAACTTTCCAAGTGAAAAATGTAGAGGATCTAAGACATCCTTCAAGAAGGCTGAGAGAAGCAGGTTACATTTACACCTTCCCAGACACAGAAAAGATTATGATGCTCCAGCCTTCGTCATACACATAAAAACAAAGCCACCTGTTCTCAGTTATAAAATACAATACTTAGTTTTATGCTGAATGTTAACTTTCTAGGTTTTCTAGTTGTGAAGCTTTGGGCACATTGATCAACCATGAACTTTACTCTGTGTGTGTGTATGTACATGGATACTCACACATATAGGCATGCATGCTTGACATGTGTATATATTTGCTTTTAACCATTGCTTTAAAGATAGTCTGCCTATGGGATAAGAAGTAGCAGGAAATATTTAGAATTGTCAGAGTTGGGAAAACAGGTTTGGATAATGAGGAACTAATGGAAAGCTAGGAATCAAAAATAAATTTTAGGTTAAAGTTTTAAGTGACTAGAGGATATTTGTGTTATTAAGATAATAAATATAAGGTGATTCTTTGGAGCATAAGCCGATCATCTTCTTGGTTTGTTGGCTTTCTTAAAAACATTGTTTTCCTTGCCCTAACAGCTCACCTCTCGATTATTGGCCTGTCTTGGGGTGAGCAGTATTGGCTTAGTCTAGGTAACAAATTTTGGTGACTCCAGCCAGGATCCTTGCTGCTTGGGATCCTTGGGATCCAGCTGGCCCTGATTGGGGAATATTAGGGTAGCCATTTGTCCTGAGGATCTGCCCTCCAAAATTTCCCAAAGCACTATCAGCTGCCCAACACTTGGCAGTTGGAGCAAGGAATTTGACAACTGAGAGCCCTCAACACTCTACACGGTAGGGCACCTCTCTCTGGTATGTACAGCCAGGAAGTTTATGATCTCTCCATTTGTTTTTTTTCTCTGGAATAAGCCAGTTTGTTTTGTGGAGTACCCTGTTGGAGAGAGGAAAGAGTTGTTGGACTTCTACCTGATTTGCAAACAAGTCTGTTGGTTTTTTTGGATGCTAGCATCTGTTTGTATTTTAGGTATCTTGAAAAGGGAGGAATGTTTCAACTATCCTTAAAGAAAGTCCTCTGAGGTGCATTTTGGGTAAGGGATCTGATTACAGCTATGAACCCATGGGTGAGAGGAAAATGATATTGTAACAGTGTGAGGCCAGCAGTGCCTATTAGGGAGTTTAGGAAGGGTTATCTTGGGACCCTGTGCACCATGTACTTCTGCTCTTGCTGTGTTAGCTGTTTATAGTCTCCTGTATAATTGGTATATATAAAACCCCAAGACTGAATTTGAGAGTCTTATTTAGGATTTTCTGTTTGTTCTTTGGATTTTTGTTTCATTTTGTGTGGCCAAAATCAATTTCTCCATTTACAGCCAAATCAATTCTGTGATACTTAAAATGCTTACTGCTATCAAATGGCGGAAATGACCGGAAAAAAAAAAAAAATTCATCTGTTCTTGTCCAAGAGTGGGACATTTCAAGAAAGAATAGCTCTCTTGGTTCCTAAAATCACCAGAAGCTACAAATAGAAGTGTCATTTCCATAAATATTAGTAAAAAGGGCTTAGCTTTGTAGACAGGTGATTTGATTTGTCTCATGTGCCAGAAGCCAAATTTGAATCCAACCTCTTCTATAATTGATGGGTTTTACATTGTAATAGCTGATTTATGGCTAAAATTTTGGAATGGTAACTATAAGGTCCTTGTGTTTGTGCATGTGTTATACATGTGTGGCACTGGCAAAATTAATTTGTAAAATAACTTTATTTAATGGGCATAAAGGAAGTTAAGTATTTATAGGCTGAGCAGCTTCACTTTCACTGTTCACTTTCATGCATTGGAGAAGGAAATGGCAACCCACTCCAGTGTTCTTGCCTGGAGAATCCCAGGGATGGGGGAGCCTGGTGGGCTGCCGTCTATGGGGTCGCACAAAGTCGGACACGACTGAAGCGACTCAGCAGCAGCAGCAGCAGACTCAAATACAAAAGAAATGAGAGAATGAGTTTCAGATTCACATGATTTAGGAAATACTCAGTATTGAATTAACATCTGATGCTGAAGTTAGCTTAAGCTTATTTTGACACAGATATATCTTTAGAGGCATCAGCATTAAGTATAATACTTTTATTGTAAAGGTTTACTAGAAATCAAATAATACCTTTTATTCCTGTTTCAAAGTTTGCCTGCAAGAAAAATAACAGTGCATAAAATAGAGGTAAATGAAGTAAAGAGTTTTAGGGGTAAACATTTTGGGAATAATGTTTTGAGAATGTCTATCTAGAATAGTATCTCCAGATTTTATCTTAGAACTAAGTTCTTAGATAAGGTCGAACTTAATTAAGAAAATAAATCTTAAAGGTAAAGTGGTACAAAACTTGAATTCAGTTCTCTAAGAGTACAAAGTTTTCTTAAAATATTGAACTGCTTTTGGTAATTGTTTCTTTAAGTGATCTGTATTTGCCATTGTGATGTCACAGTGACAATAAAAGATCATAATGGCAAATATGACAATAAAAGATAATGGAAAATTTTTAAACTATTTTTGGCAAACTTCCAAAAGATCAAGTGGTAAGTGGAATTCATTTGACCTCTGGCTAACTTTAGGGTTTTTCAGAGGTCCCTGCTGCTGCTGCTGCTGCTGCTAAGTTGCTTCAGTCATGTCCGACTCTGTGCGACCCCAGAGATGGCAGTCCACCAGGCTCCCCCATCCCTGGGATTCTCCAGGCAAGAACACTGGAGTGGGTTGCCATTTCCTTCTCCAATGCATGAAAGTGAAAAGTGAAAGTGAAGTTACTCAGTCGTGTCCAGCTCTTCACGACCCCATGGACTGCATCCCACCAGGCTCCTCCACCCATGGGATTTTCCAGGCAAGAGTACTGGAGTGGGCCCTAGAACATCTCAAATTATTTGTTTTCTTTCCATCTCAGTAAGAGGAATATTAAGATATGGGCTTATTTGGTGTGTTGAATTGCATGGGAGACATTGTCAAATGAGTGATGACAAGACTTCTTAGATTGTTTCACATGGGTAAACATTATTAATATACACATTCTAGAAATTATATTGAACTCCTAAAATTCTGGTGTTGTGGTGTTAGTACTGTTAGTGCTGTTCAGCTCTTTGTGACCCCATGGACTATAGCTCACCAGGCTCCTCTGTCCATGGAATTCTCCAGGCAGGAATACTGGAGTGGGTATCTGTTCTCTTCTCCAGGGGATCTTCCCAACCCTGGTTCGATTCCCAACCCAGGGATCGGAGCTGGGTCTCCTGAGTTTCACGCAAATGATATCAGTCATTCTAGTAATTATCTTCAATTGTTTGTTACAACAGTAATCAAGTTTTTCTTCAATAGCATTTTAATCCCAGTTGGTTGATGCCAAAGCAAAAAGCCATCCTTTTACAGTTAGATGGTCAATTACTATCTATGGTTTCACAGTGATTTTTGAATGACTCTATAGCTATCTTTGTGAAAAAGCACGGAAGAATGATGAAATCCTTTATGTGCAAGCATTTGTACTATTATCAGGGAAAATAAGAAAAGGAAAGTAAGGGAATGAGAGTGAGGATATGTTGCTTCAAACCTCAACACCTCTGGCTGAGCCAGATGTCCCAGCCATTTCAGCAATTATGTCACTATATCCTACCCCTTCCACTACCTCCCATTCCTATCCAGCCCGGATTCCTGCCACTGCGGATCATGACTTCCCTTCCTTATAGGGATCAATTAGAAAATCCTGTGTTAATTCTGGGACATAGGTACTTGTCCTGGCATCACCATCTGAGACCTGACAGCATGCCCAATTTGGGCTAGGAGCCACTCCCAGAGCAGGGCAAGTTCCCTTATGCTATTATCTTGTAGGGAGCCTAAATGCAGACAAACAGAAACAAGTTTTTCAGACTTGTTTAACTGGCAAGATGGCAACTCTTATAAAGTTACAGCCCTCCTATGGGGAGGCTCCTCTACACCTGAAGCCCACTTGGCAGCACCCCCAGCTGATCTGGGACCCCAGTAAGGGAAGAAGGCCTTTCTTAGAGCACTACTTACTACAGTAGAACCTCTTGGCAGGGCTCGAAAAGGGAAACCAAAGCAAAGGAGTTTGAAAAATATTCAAGAAAATCAGCAAAACAAAGACCTTTCTGAATTTTTGAAAAGAATTTCAGACCTGCATGTGTCATACGAATGTAGATACCAAGACCCTTGAAAATATTAGAATGGTAAACTTTATGTTTTAGGGCAAAGTGCCTCAGATATCAAAAGAAAGTTGCAAAAATTAGGTGGCATATTTGGAACGTGTGCATGCGTAAAAAGTCACTCAGTCATGTCCGACTCTTTGCAGAACTGGACAGTAGCCCACTAGGTTTCTCTGCCCATGGGATCCTCCAGCAAGAATACTGGAGTGGGCTGTCATGCCGTCCTCCAGGGGATCTTCCCAATCCAGGGACTGAGCCCATGTTTCTCTGTTTCCTGCATTGGCAGGTGGGTTATTTACCACTAGCACTACCTGGAAAGCCTCCCTATGTTTGGAATGGACCTGCCTCAGTGGTAGATGTTGCCTTTAAAGTATTCAGCAGGGTAAAACAATAGAAGAATGCAGATGCAAAACAAAACTCCACTTTTTGTTGGTAGTGGCATTTGATTTCCAGAAGAGATAAGCCCCTGCTGGGGAAGGAACAATGTGCTACTGTAAGGAGGAGAACAGTGGAAAGCAATTGCCTTAGGCTAAATCAGAAAAACAATAAAAGATGAGAGCCTCTCCTGTGGTAGAAAGAAAGGAACACTCTAAAGGAAGAGGCCCAAAGGCTTCCTTGGATTGTGGCACCTAATTCCCCACAGGAGCCCCAGGTAAAATTGATAGTAGGGAATGAGCAGATTAATTTTCTGATAGACTTTACCCTGAAGTTTTTCACCAGAATAGTTTAACAGTCCACCAGAGTGCTTCAGTCCTACTGATGGAGCTCCTGAAAATCCCAGAAAAGGAGACAGAGTTCTTTCCCCCAAGGTCTTAAAAAGCAACTCAGACTGCTGTCAGATCTCCCCAGATGGGGACTCAACACAGAGGAATCTGCCCACTGCGGACTGAAATATACTTTACTCAAATGCCTCGAACTACAAAAAAATCAGATAACATGCTCTTGTTTGTGTGGACACTCTTTTAGGATGGGTGGAAGCATATCCCAGACACAGAAAATCTCTGAAGTGGGTAAAGCCTCCTTTACGGAAATTAGCCCCAGATTTTGAATTAAGGCATTAAAGCAACTTTCGTCCTGGAGGCCATAACCAACAGGAAAAACCAAGAAATGAACCATACATTGAAAAGGAATGTCACTTGAAATGTGTTGAGATATTTAATTTGGGATAAGGCCTTGCCAGTTGCCCTGCCATGGATCAGTGGCTTCCAGAAGCAGGTTTAAATTAAGTATCTTTAAATTACTGTATTGTAGGCCATTCCAGGTATCTGCCCAGGAAGGAAGATCTATAAATGCTAAAAGACCTAGCAGTTGCCAGTTACATTAAAACTTCGGGCACTATACCATTCATGAGTTTGCCAACAGGTCTGCCTATCCAGTTGAAGTAGATGATTCCATTGTAGCTAGAGAAAGTGAAGTCGTTCAGTTGTGTCCGACTCTTTGCGACCCCATGGACTGTAGCCTACCAGGCTCCTCCGTCCATGGGATTTTCCAGGCAAGAGTACTGGAGTGGGTTGCCATTTCTTTCTCCAGTGGATCTTCTCAACCCAGGGATTGAACTCAGGTCTCCCGCATTGCAGGCAGACGCTTTACCATCTGAGCCACCAGGGAAGTCCAACTGAAGTAGATGATTCCATTGTCGCTGGAGAAGGGGCAACCAATTTGTTTAATTTTGTCCAAATATATAACACAGGAATTCAGTGTACCTATTGGTAACTGGAACCAAAACCCCAAGGTCAATTACAAATTAGACAACAGAGTGCTAAGATATTTCATTAGGTTCAAATAGTTGTAGATAAAAAGACTGTCTAAGAAATATTCATCACCTCTATTCAGCAGACTCTTGAGAGTCCCTTGGACTGCAAGGAGATCCAACCAGTCCATCATAAAGGAGATCAGTCCTGGATGTTCATTGGAAGGACTGATGTTTAAGCTGAAACTCCAATACTTTGGCCACCTGATGCGAAGAGCTGACTCATTTGAAAAGACCCTGATGCTAGGAAAGATTGAGGGCAGGAGGAGAAGGGGACAACAGAGGATGAGATGGTTGGATGGCATCACTGACTCAATGAACATGAATTTGGGTAAACTTCAGGAGTTGGTGATGGACAGGGAGGCCTGGTGTGCTGCGGTTCATGGGGACGCAAAGAGTCGGACATGACTGAGCGACTGGACTGAACTGAACTGATTCAGCAGAATGGTCTTCATTCCTTTTTCCACAAGAATGTGGAACGGACATTGAAAGTGGAGAACTGCAATAGGGAAGAAGTTTTTGTATTCTATTACAAGTTCATCACTAAAGGGATGTTGCCTATAAACTTAAATTATA
This sequence comes from Budorcas taxicolor, assembly GCF_023091745.1. Classification (NCBI taxonomy): domain Eukaryota; kingdom Metazoa; phylum Chordata; class Mammalia; order Artiodactyla; family Bovidae; genus Budorcas; species Budorcas taxicolor. The sequence continues at coordinate 24,436,811 of NC_068917.1, read as the reverse complement.
CATAATGGCCCATCTCTGGCAACTTTTATTTCCAGAATTTTAAGTTAAAATTTTAAGCTAAAATTCCTATGAGCTAACAAAAGTGACATATTGACGTGGTCTACCTGTGAATGCCTGCAGGGAGGAAGAAATTGACACATTTCCCTCCAAAGGCTGATGGGAACCAGGAAGTGTTTGACTTTACACTTTTAGTGAAAAAGGAGTCTGAATTCTAAGTCAGGCAACCTGGTCCTTTGGAGCTTGAGCCCACCATCTTTCAGTTTGCTGGTTTTCTGAATAAAATCATTATTCCTTGCCCTCCCCCACTCCAAAAAAAGATCATAATATAAGATAGAGATTTTTTTTCCTTTTTTTAAATTTTATTTAGAGGTACACCAGGTCAAATAAGTGTCAGATTAAAAATTGCCCACTAGATTTTGAATTAGAATTATAATTCAGTGAAAAAGCTTTCAATGGAAGAGTGAGAAAAGTCAGATTGCTTTGAACTGAGGGAAAAAATGGAGGTGAGTTGAGGTGATAAGATTTACCCTGAGAGAGGTAAAGATTGACTTCAGAGGCAGATTAACAGCAGAATGGCAAAGGGGAAGGCAAGAAAATAGTCATACCATTAAGTCATTTCTATTGTTTCTGTCCCAGCCTCTCAGCCAGAAGAAATGGTAGAGGTGAAGAGGGTGAAAGACAGATAATCTGAAGCATTGAAAAGGTCTTAACATAAAAAATTTGTCGATTTTTTTTTTTGTAATATATCCCAACTGAGGAAAGATGTATCCTCAGGGTAAGAATTTAAAATATCCTCTTTTATAGCCAAGCAGTATTTCCAATACACTCTACCCATTACTATTTTTCCCAAATACCACATACAAACAAACATGCACACATATAAACATGCATGCAAACCAGGATAAAGATGAATATGTTGAAGAAAATCATGCAAAACAAATAGAAAAGTAAATGAAAGTAATCTATTATAGAGGAGATGATAAATGTGGGAAACAAAAAAGAGGAAATCCAATATTCACACAATCGTGCCTGAGTAGAAAATATGAAAAATAAAAAATAGTAAAGTATCCCTTGGAAGGAAAGTCTTCTTGCCATAAAGAAAGGAAAATAAACACTAAAGCTTATAACAAAGCATATCTTAATATAAAAATAAACTTCATTAATGGAGAAAAAGCAGACTTTTAAAATGTTAATTGTGAGAGAGAAGAAAAATGGTTCTAAATTTCTTTGCAATAGCATTCAGTAGTAAATGTTAGTAGAAAATAATATGCAGCGTTTTGATGTAGCTAGTGATCCTGTGATTCTATACCTATTGAAGATATTCAAAGATGGAAGATAATATTCTTAAACATGTAATGATTCACCATATAAAGTACACATGAAAGTGAAGAGGCTCAGTTATATCTGACTATCTTAAAAACCAAGTTAAGTTCAGTTCAGTTGCTCAGTCCTGTCCGACTCTTTGTGACCCCATGAATCACAGCATGCCAGGACTCCCTGTCCATCAACAACTCCGGAGTTCACTCAAACTCATGTCCATTGAGTCGGTGATGCCATCCAGCCATCTCATCCTCTGTTGTCCCCTTCTCCTCCTGCTCTCAATCCCTCCCAGCATCAGGGTCTTTTCCAAAGAGTCAGCTCTTTGCATCAGGTGGCCAAAGTATTGGAGTTTCTGCTTCAGCATCAGTCCTTCCAATGAACACCCAGGAATGATCTCTAGGATGGACTGGTTGGATCTCCTTGCAGTCCAAGGGACTCTCAAGAGTCTTCTCCAAAACCACAGTTCAAAAGCATGAGTTCTTCAGTGCTCAGCTTTCTTCACAGTCCAACTCTCACATCCATACGTGACCACTGAAAAAACCGTAGCCCTGATTAGACGGACCTTTGTTGGCAAAGTAATGTCTCTGCTTTTCAATATGCTATCTAGGTTGGTCATAACTTTCTTTCCAAGAAGTAAGCATCTTTTAATTTCACTGCAAACACCATCTGCAGTGATTTTGGAGCCCAGAAAAATAAAGTCTGACACTGTTTCCACTGTTTCCCCATCTATTTCCCATGAAGTGATGGGACCAGATACCATGATCTTCATTTTCTGAATGTTGAGCTTTAGGCCAACTTTTTCACTCTACTCTTTCACATTCATCAAGAGGCTTTTTAGTTCCTCTTCACTTTCTGCCATAAGGGTGGTGTCATCTGCATATCTGAGGTTATTGAGATTTCTCCCAGCAATCTTGATTCCAGCTTGTGTTTCTTCCAGTCCAGCGTTTCTCATGATGTCCTCTACATAGAAGTTAAATAAGCAGGGTGACAATATACAGCCTTGATGTACTCCTTTTCCTATTTGGAACCAGTCTGTTGTTTCATGTCCAGTTCTAACTGTTGTTTCCTGACCTGCATATAGGTTTCTCAAGAGGCAGGTGAGGTGGTCTGGTATTCCCATTTCTTTCAGAAGTTTCCACAGTTTATTGTGATCCACACAGTCCAAGGCTTTGGCATAGTCAATAAAGCAGAAATAGATGTTTTTCTGGAACTCTCTTGCTTTTCTGATGATCCAGCAGATGTTGCAATTTGATCTTTGGTTCCTCTGCCTTTTCTAAAACCAGCTTGAACATCTGGAAGTTCATGGTTCACGTACTGCTGAAGTGTGGCTTAGAGAATTTTGAGCATTACTTTACTAGCATGTGAGATGAGTGCAATTGTGCAGTAGTTTGACCATTCTTTGGCATTGCCTTTCTTCGGGACTGGAATGAAAACTGACCTTTTCCAGTCCTGTGGCCACTGCTGAGTTTTCCAAATTTGCTGGCATATTGAGTGCAGCACTTTCACAGCATCATCTTTTAGGATTTGAAAGAGCTCAACTGGAATTCCATCACCTCCACTAGCTTTGTTCATAGTGATGCCTTCTAAGGCCCACTTGACTTCACATTCCAGGATGTCTGGCTCTAGATGAGCGATCACACCATCGTGATTATCTGGGTAGGGAAGCTCTTTTTTGTACAGTTCTTCTGTGTATTCTTGCCACCTCTTCTTAATATCTTCTGCTTCTGTTAGGTCCATACCATTTCTGTCCTTTATCGAGCCCATCTTTGCATGAAATGTTCCCTTGGTATCTCTAATTTTCTTGAAGAGATCTCTAGTCTTTCCCATTCTGTTGTTTTCCTCTATTTCTGTGCATTGATCACTGAAGAAGGCGTCCTTATCTCTTCTTGCTATTCTTTGGAACTCTGCATTCAGATGCTTATATCTTTCCTTTTCTCTTCTCTTCTTTTCACAGCTATTCGTAAGGCCTCCTCAGACAGCCATTTTGCTTTTTTGCATTTCTTTTCCATGGGGATGGTCTTGATTAATTATTAAAACCAAGTTAATAACTAACAAATATGAAAAACTCAAGAATGAACAAGCAATGTTGTGGTGAGTATTGGTTTCTTTAAATATAAAACAAGGAAAAAACTAGACGAATTATGGCAAAAGAGATGAATACATTGTTGGGATTTCAGGCATTATATAATTAGTAACATAAATGTTGAAAATCTAGCAAAAATGGAATTTAGAAAATAAGGGTACTAATGCCCTAATCATGTATAACAGAAAATAAAAACTGTCTAGAATAGAAAGATATACTTATATTTTAGAGGAAAATTATTAATTTTTAAAATATTATTTTCTTCATTTTAGAGAAGAAACTATTTTCTTTTAAATTTCTCTAATTTGGTACTACTTAGTATTTATATTCAGGAAAATAAATCCACAGTATAGCATTTTTCCAGTAAACTTTTTCCTTTTCCTTGATGAAATACTAAAAAAAAGAAATCTATTTTTGTTTGAAAAATATCAGTGTCATTTTAATTTCTAAAACTGTAACTATTTTTCCACACAAATCCCCAATTTTCTGCAAAGATTATTATTAAATATTACATTTGATGGGTTGTGAGATTTTGGAAATTTATTTTAGTATTACTTAAAGCCTTTAGGGCTTCCCTTGTGGGTCATCTGGTAATGAATCTGCCTGCAATGTGGGAGACCTGGGCTTGATATCTGGATTGGGAAGATCCCCTGGAGAAGGGAAAGGCTAACCACTCTAGTATTCTGGCCTAGAGAACTCCATGGACTGTATAGTCCATGAGATCACAAAGATTCGGACACGACTAAGTGACTTTCACTTTCACAAAGCCTTTATAGTTGACATATGTCATTTAGAAGTATAGCTATTATTCTTAACAAGCTGTATAAAACTTTGCACAATCATCTAGTCCTTGTCTAAATTATTAGATACTAATTATAAATTTCCCTTTTCATTCTCTTGATTCTATGACCCTTAATCTCATCTATCCCTTTTACTTTTTCACAAATATATACATCTGTCTTCTCATTTTCTCTGTTCTTTTGACATCTCCTTAAGGTTTCTAGATTTGTATACATATGTTTATGTCTCTCATAAAAAAAAAAAAGAAATGACAGATTCAGGGTAGGTACTAAATATATGTTTATTGCACTAAACTTCCTCCAAGGACTGGGGCTGACCAAGGCTTCTTTTTTTCTCCTTTTGTTCCCTGGATATCTCTGAATTCCCATAATTGTTTTCCCCATAAATAACATTTGCTCAAATTATGCTATACCTCAATTTTAAATTTATTAATTTCTGAATGGTATTTTTCTCTCATACTTTTTCATACATTTAAAAGAATTTGAGTAATTATGTTTGTGTGAAGAGTTGGTGAAAGGTAAAGTGAAATAGTTTTAGGGTTAAGATTATACCATTTCATACTTCTTGCTAATTTTTTCAATGTCATGATCATTATGGTATTAAAAACCACAACCTTCTCCTCTCCTTAATGTTAAAGCCATATTGAGAATAATATGATTTCTACTAAATACAATCTGGATTTAAGATCTTTTATTAAGCCTTGTCTCACTGGCTTTCCAGTGAAATCTTGCCATCTTGAGTTGTTGTCCTTGAATGGCTCTGTCTAACTACAAGCAAATGGAATAAAATAGCTGGAATCTTGTGTTCTCAAAATTCAAAAACATGTGATAGTTAAAGGATAGTTAAAGGAATAAGTATTCTGCTATAGGTAATAAGGAGACATGTATATTACAAGAATAGACACAAATGCATATGTGTAATTTTCTATTAGAACTAGGAAGTCTGATATTTAAAACAAAGGAATGGAGATTCACACCTTGCAGTTTCCATAATAACTGTCTTATTTTTATCACTGCACTCATTGTATCCCAAACTACATTGTGAGACTTCTGAAGTCTTCGGCTGGGTTTTATTTATTTTGAATTTCTAGCACTAAACACATCCCTATGTATGGTCCAGATGCAGACACTGGTAAATACTTGTAGAACATATGAATATTCATGTAAATATTTAGGAAAATACTGGAAAAGTATACATAAAAAGTAAACACAAATTACCTCTGGGGAAGAAACACTTAGGTACTTCTTTTTTTAATTCTAAAATTAACATGAATTACTTTTGAAATTAGGAAAACAACATAAGAAATTTTATAAAATAAATATCATGTATATTGTCCTTAAAAGAGCTTACAAGCACTTTAATTTACATGCTCTCATTGAAGCAGCCAAACAATCCAGTGAGGTAAATTCCATACTAAGCCCACTTTGTGTTTCAGAGATGTCTTGACTGAAAATCCAACATACAGAACCATGATTTGAAGTTTTTATCACCACTCTGGCAGTTTGTGTCAATAACAGTGCAAATTGTGAACTCAGTTCCTTGACATTCAGTTCTGAAATTTTGACCTGAAGTATTTCTGCCAAGTGAATATAACTAGGAATCAAAATAAAATTAACAAAAAAGAGAAATAACGTATTATGTTAACAGAGTATGTCTAATTCCTCATGCATCATTTATACAACTATCTGAATTTTGTCATTTTGTAGCCATTTGATGAGAATTTTATACATCATGTAACATTTTTGCATCTTTTAAAAATACTTTGATTTCTTCATTTGTTGAGGCACTGACAATCTGTGGGCAGAATCCTGGAACACTTGTGGCCATATGACTCATAATCTATACCTTGTACCATATGCAAAAAATTAGATGAATTATAGACCTAAGTGTAAAACTAGGCTGTAAAAGTTCTAGAAGAAAACAGAAAATCTTTGTCACCTGCATTTAGACAAAAATTGCTTAGGTGTAAGATAAAAAGCAGGAAATATTATGAAAAAAGAATGATAAATTGGACTTCATCAAAATAAATAGTTATAATATTTGAAAGATAACTGCTAAGAAAATGAAGAGACAAATCCCAGACCAGGAAAAAAATGTTTGCAAAACATGTAATTGGTATCCAACAATATATAAAGAATTGCTGTTGCTGCTGCTGCTGCTGCTGCTAAGTCATTGCAGTTGTGGCCAACTCTGTGCGACTCCAGAGACAGCAGCCCACTGGGATTCTCCAGGCAAGAATACTGGAGTGGGTTGCCACTTCCTTCTCCCATGCATGCATGCTAAGTCACTTCAATCATGTCCGACTCTGTGTGACCCTATGGACAGCAGCCCACCAGGCTCCTCTGTCCACAGGATTCTCTAGGCAAGAATACTGGAGTGGGTTGCCATTTCCTCTCCATAAAGAATTGCTACATCTCAACAAGACATATGACAAAATAGAAACAGATTTTAAAATGTTAACAGATGTTTCAAATAAACATAAACAAAAATAACTGAACACATAAAAAGATACTTATAATGTCATTAGGGAAGTGAAAACTAAAATCACAATGAGATAATATTGAATGGCTAAAATAATAAATAATAATGGCTAAAATAATAATAAAATCTGCAAATATCAGTGATGATGAGAAAATAGAGCAACTGGAATTCATATGCATTGTTGGTGGGAGTACAAAATGGTGTATATAGCCAATTTGGAAAATAGTTTAACGGATTTTATAAAGTAAAAGATATGCTTACTATACAACCCTGGTGGCTCAGATGATGAACAATTTGCCTCAGTGTGGGAAACTCATGTTTGATCCCTGGATCTGGAAGATCTCCTGGAGAAGGGAATGGCAACCCACTCCAGTATTCTTGCCTGGAGAATTCCATGGACAGAGGAGCCTGGCAGGCTATAGTCCATGGGGTCACAAAGAGTTGAACACAACTGAGTGACTTTCACTTTAACTATGCAACCCCAAAGCTAAATATCTAGGTATTTATGCAAGAGAAATACAATTGTGTCCAAAAAAAGTCCTCCATGCAAAGCAGCTTCATAATTGTCCCAAATTTGAAGCACTCTGGTTGTCTACTGACGTGAATGGATTAACAAATTGTGGTGTATCCATACAATGGACTACAGCTCACCTCAGCACCAAAGGCTATGAACTACTGATACATGCAACTACACGATGTCTATCAACTGCATTGTAATAAGTGTAAGAAGCTAAACTCAGAAAGCTGAATGCTCTGTAATTATGCTTCTGTGGCATTCTGGAAGGCATGGACTTCAAAGCGATATTTTGGGGATGATAAGAATGTTCTGCAGCTTTAATGCTGTAGTCATAACAAAACTGTGATCATTTGTCAAAGTTAAAATTAACACACAACAATGAATTTTACTCTGTATGTATTAAATTTCAATAAACCTAAATTTAAAATATAAATTATCAAGAAATAGATACACTAGTGAGTATGATTAAAATATGGTGAAAACATAAACATTCCACTTTGTTTTCTGTGACACTGACTCACAGTTTACTATGAAACTAAATTTGTGATGAGATTATTTCCCACATTACCTAGAGATCCATCCACCTGTTTTTTGTTTTTTGTTTTTTTTACTAAAAATGTAGAACTTGATTGATTTGCGTTAATAACATCTTTCTCCATGGGTCCTATCTTAGAGGAAATAACCTAAAGTAATATCTTGGTGTCCTTACAGATATGATAAATTGGAATAAAGTTAAAATCTTCAGGATATTTTTCAGTTTTCTGTAGCCACTTTTTCATCTTACAGAATATATCATAACAGTCTACTTGGTCATCATCAGCATTTTTTTTCTTCAGCTGCATAGAATTGATCTGCCATCAAAACTTCTGGAAAGCACTGGAGAATTGCTATTGAAATAAGCTGAACTTACTTTCATTCATTACAGCTTACATTATATCATGTATAAAGGCAGCTTGGAAAATCCACATTATGCTAATGCATCAGCTATGGAGGAAATTTAATTTTGTCAGACACAATATTTTATTCTGTAAGCAAAAAATGGATTTAATCAAACATTATTTATTCCACACAGGAAACTCATTCCATCACTGAGCATATTCTAGGCACTTAACATTGTGGTCCCTCAAACCCAGAATGTAATATTATGGATAGCCTGTTAAAGAAAACATTCAAAACATAAGAGGAAACTACTGCTTCCTGGCACTTAACTAAAAAATGACTTCAGTGTATTTTAACCTCAACTAAAAACCTCATTTCTTTTCTCTTGGCATAGAAGCATAACAAAATTTATATTCCAAGCTGACCATTATCTCCGATATCTTCAAATCACAGAACAGACTCTTTACAACTGAAACAGAATTGCTTGTGTAAGATGAATAGAGTATGTGTATATGTATATAAAACATACATGTGTAAGGGTTATTGTGATTTTTCTCATTTATTATGCAATGTAAAACAAATAATTTCAGCTCTCAACCCAAAATGAAGTGACATTGTGTTATCTTCCCATGTTTAAAAAGTGTCATTTTTTCTGCTTTCATTTTTACATTCAATTGCTGTGAAATTAGGAAAGGGCAGCTTTTCAGTATATTTTGGGGTTAAACCCACTGGAATATTTCTCAATTTTAAGCTAGGGATAATGTGAAATTAATATTATTCTTTCATTTTCTCTTACCTTTTTCTTTCTGAAATATTTATACCAGTTAAAAAATAAAACTGGCCCACTTTTTAAACATATGGAAAGATAACACACAGATTATCATGTTCAATCTAATTTTAATTTGCTTTAAAATTTTTAGTTATATTATTTGAGGGGTTATATTATCAATAAAAATCAAGGGCAAATCAGAATTTCTCTATTTTTGAGTTTGGAATAGATGGATTATACACCCTAAGGTTGTAAGGCCAGAAAAGATTGTGGGAAAAGATGATATTTGATTTAAATGTGAATGAGATGAATAAGCAGCGTTAGGAAGGCCTGAGTTGAAGAGAATTACAGGACAAAAGATCTAAAACAAAAAGTTTAAATGACTTAAGAGACACTTGCAGAATTGTATAGTATTTTAAGCATTTGAAGTTCAACATCCCTCTTTATAAATCATAAAACCCCCTTGAGATTTCCTCCCACTTTTTCATATTTATTTTTCAGTGGTTAAAAAAGACCACTTCTTGCTGTATGATTCCAAATAAAAACATTCTAGTCTCATCAGATTTCTAACGACTTTTACATGGATAAAATGTCTTTAGCAGACTTAGTATCTACAAAAACTTGTGAAACTTTCAATGATTGTAGGTTCTGGAAATCTATAGTGTATTTAGTAATGTCCTATTATCTCAAGATGTTTCCCTCTACTCTTTGGGAAAAGCAAAGGGGAGGGGAAGGGATGAAGGAAAGAGGAAGGAAGGAAGGAGGAAGGGATGGAGAGAGAAAGGGAAGAAGGGAGAAGATAAGAAAAGTAGGAAGGAAGGGAGAGAAGGAAGGAAAGGAAAGAAAGAGAGAGGGGAAGAGGAAAAAGTTAACGATTCCTAAGGATAATTCAAGATCTTCTTGCAATTATTCAGTATCTCACCGTTTTACAAGCCTTAACTGGCAAGTTAGTGATGAACAAGCTTAATGTTTTACTTTGTTTGCACACCTTTTAGTGTGTGTGTGAGTGTGTGTGTGTGTGTGTGCGTGTGCATGCGTGTGCACCTGAGGACTGAACAGGAGTCCTTTGCCTCTCTGCATTGGTAGGCGGATTCCTTACCACTGCTGGCTTCCCTGGTGGCTCAGTGGTAAAGACTCCACCTGCAGAGCAGGAGACACAGGAGACTTGAGTTTGATCCCTGGGTCAGGAAGATCTCATGAAGAAGGAAATGGCCCTGGTGGCTCAGACAGTAAGGAAATGGAAACCGATTCCAATATTCTTGCCTGGGAAATTCCATGGGCAAAGGAGCCTGGCAGGCTACAGTCCATTGAGTTACAAAGAGTTGGACACAACTGAGCAACTAAACATGAATAACAGCGGCACCTTGGGATATCTAATTAGCTTGAACTATTCCCCTAATATTTAAAGTATTAGCAGCGATCATGGATTATTATGAGTGTCTTAGTTATTCATTTTTTCTTTTGTTTCCTTATGTTTTCTTTTCCATGTCCCAGAAATCTACTCCTTACCATCTTAGTTATTCTATCTCTGTATATTTTTAAGTCAGTTTCCACCGTAAGCATTAGCAGATACAACAGCAAATGGTCAGTTGCTTTGACTGGTTATCTTATTACTTATAATTATTCCATGTTCTTTTCCTCTTGAGTCTCTAAAGATCCTGTATTTCTACTCATGCTCCTTTGGTTGAAAAACTAATTTGTTATGGTTCTAGGTCATTTACTTCTAACATTGAATTTTAAAAGAAATTCTGAAATAAGTGTAACTCGAGAGATATTTTCAAAATTTTGAGTTATTTTCTAAAAAAAAAAAAATAGATTTCTGGGGTAAACAAATATTACTATACTTGCTCCTTATCTATACTCATCCAGGTTCCTGTAACATTTTTGGACAAATTCCAGTTTAGTTGCAAATTGACACCTCACTGAACTCTGATGTACATGTGTGCATAGTAATAATGTATTTAAAATTGAAATACAACTTTTATGTAAGTACATAAAATTTTCAGTTCTTTTTTCCTAAGAAAAAAGCAATCTCTAAATAGATCCACATTTTTTAAAACAGGAATTAATATTTTTCATGATCTGAAAAATTAAACAGTATTGCAGAGGAGGTTGGCACAGTACAAAGCAGAATGGAATTAACTCTTGAGCCTAGGGAGTCAAGCTCTACTCCAGATTTTTCCTTCTTTCCTTTATCATTGTCTAAAGATTTTGCTTATTTCATAGATGCTATTTGTAAATAAATAAAATCTACCAGCAATTTGTAAATAAAATCTACCAGGCATTTGAAGAGGAATGAAAAGTAACAGATATATAGTTATTATTAGGTGCTGATTTTATAAACTACAATATAATCCTCACAATCCTAAAGTAGATACAACTAACATAGTTCCATTAAGACAAGAAGCATGAGGCAAACAGATTAAATAATTGTCTCAGGGTCACACAGCTAGTTATCAGCAGGATTGTTAGAAATGGAACCAGAAAAATCTGGCCCTAAATTTGCACACATAGTCTCTATACTCTACTTCCCTTCAGCTCAGTTCAGTCGCTCAGTCGTGTCCGACTACGACCCCATGAATCGCAGCACTCCGGGCCTCCCTGTCCATCACCAACTCCCGGAGTTTACCCAAACTCACATCCATCAAGTCAGTGATGCCTTCCAGCCATCATCTCATCCTCTGTCGTCCCCTTCTCCTCCTGCCCCCAATCCCTCTCAGCATCAGAGTCTTTTCCAATGAGTCAACTCTTCGCATGAGGTGGCCAGAGTACTGGAGTTTCAGCTTTAGCATCAGTCCTTCCAAAGAAATCCCAGGGCTGATCTCCTTCAAAATGGACTGGTTGGATCTCCTTGTAGTCCAAGGGACTCTCAAGAGTCTTCTCTAACACCACAGTTCAAAAGCATCAATTCTTCGGCACTCAGCTTTCTTCACAGTCCAACTCTCACATCCATACATGACTACTGGAAAAACCATAGCCTTGACTAGATGGACCTTTGTTGGCAAAGTAATGTGTCTGCTTTTGAATATGCTCTCTGGGTTGGTCACAACTTTCCTTCCAAGGAATAAGCGTCTTTTAATTTCATGGCTGCAATCACCATCCACAGGGATTTTGGAGCCCCCAAATATAAAGTCTGACACTGTTTCCACTCTTTCCCCATCTATTTCCCATGGAGTGATGAGATCAGATGCCATGATCTTCGTTTTCTGAATGTTGAGCTTTAAGCCAACTTTTTCACTCTCTTCTTTCACTTTCATCCAGAGGTTTTTTAGTTCCTTTTCACTTTCTGCCATAAGGGTGGTGTCATCTGCATATCTGAGGTTATTGATATTTCTCCCAGCAATCTTGATTCCAGCTTGTGTTTCTTCCAGTCCAGCGTTTCTCATAATGTACTCTGCATAGAAGTTAAATAAGCAAGGTGACAATATACAGCCTTGACTTACTCTTTTTCCTATTTGGAACCAGTCTGTTGTTCCATGTCCAGTTCTAACTGTTGCTTCCTGACCTGCATACAGGTTTCTCAAGAGGCAGGTCAGGTGGTCTGGTATTCCCATCTCTTTCAGCATTTTCCACAGTTTATTGTGATCCACACAGTCAAAGGCTTTGGCATAGTCAATAAAACAGAAATAGATATTTTTCTGGAACTCTCTAGCTTTTTCGATGATCCAGCAGATGTTGGCAATTTGATCTCTGGTTCCTCTGCCTTTTCTCAAGCCAGCTTGAACATCTGGAAGTTCACAGTTCACATATTTCTGAAGCGTGGCTTGGAGAATTATGAGCATTACTTTACTAGCATGTGAGATGAGTGTAATTGTGCGGTCGTTTCAGTATTCTTTGGCATTGCCTTTCTTTGGGATTGGAATGAAAACTGACCTTTTCCAGTCCTGTGGCCACTGCTGAGTTTTCCAAATTTGCTGGCATATTGAGTGCAGCACTTTCAGAGCATATTCTTTCAGGATTTGAAATAGCACAGCTGGAATTCCATCACCTCCACTAGCTTTGTTTGTAGTGATGCTTTCTAAGGCCCACTTGACTTTGCATTCCAGGATGTCTGGCTCTAGGTGAGTAATCACACCATCATGATTATCTTGGTCTTGAAGATGTTTTTTGTACAGTAAGCATTCATGAAATTAACATATATGAGCCATGCAGTGACATGAGTGTAGATAAAATGTTGACCATCATGACATCATGGCAGATCCATGCAGGTCTAGGATGACTTAACAGTAAGTGAGTCACCACCATCAAAACCAGAGAATTTTGCCTTCTAGTGTCTTATAAATTTGCTCAGGTACATCGTAAATAAGTACCAAATGAGAGGAAAACTTTCTTCAAATTCATTCAAAAAGAAAACAGGGATTCAAAGTAGTCTTTGCCAAGGGTGATAGAAGGTTCTACTATAATCAACCAAGTCATTCATGGACACTCCCATTGGACCAATTTGCTATTCTATATCCTCTCTCCTACCAGAACTGAAAGTTAACTTTCATTTTATTATTCCTTTCCTACCAGGGCCAATTTATTTTTGCTCCTAGCTCATCAGTTCAGTTCAGTTCAGTCGCTCAGTCATGTCCAACTCTTTGAGACCCCATGAATCACAGCATGCCAAGCCTCCCTGTCCATCACCAACTCCCGGAGTTCACTCAGATTCACATCCATAGAGTCAGTGATGCCATCCAGCCATCTCATCCTCTGTTGTCCCCTTTTCCTCCTGCCCCCAATCCCTCCCAGCATCAGAGTCTTTTCCAGTGAGTCAACTCTTCGCATGAGGTGGCCAAAGTACTGGAGCTTCAGCTTTAGCATCATTCCTTCCAAAGAACACCCAGGGTTGATCTCCTTCAGAATGGACTGGTTGGATCTCCTTGCAGTCCAAGGGACTCTCAAGAGTCTTCTCTAACACCACAGTTCAAAAGCATCAATTCTTTGGCATTCAGCTTTCTTCACAGTCCAACTCTCACATTCATACATGACCACTGGAAAAATCATAACCTTGACTAGACGGACCTTTGTTGGCAAAGTAATGTCTCTGCTTTTGAATATGCTATCTAGGTTGGTCATAACTTTTCTTCTAAGGAGTAAGCATCTTTTAATTTCATGGCTGCAGTCAGCATCTGCAGTGATTTTTAAAATGTATAAATATAGCCTTCAAAACACATAAACACAACATCTAATCTCTAGGCAGTACTTTAAAACATTCAAGTCATTTTAAAGCATTAATTTAAAACATCTATGAAGTTTATTGTGAAAGATAGCTTTATCCTTGTCTATCAATGCCTAAAGTGGATTGTACTAAAAGCTTGGGAACCCATGAATTACTTTGGATGAATAAAATTCTGAAACACACAGAGGTACAACATAATATTGTCTGCCATTATATTTAGCCCTCTTTTGTTTTCTGTCATTACAATTTAGCTCTTATAGAAATGGTTAGTTGAGGCTTAACTGATGTTTGTAGCCCTTGCTTTTTCATGATAACGTGTCTAACACCTGTCAAGAAAGAGAGTGGCTCACTTTGAAAGTATTTGGATAACTTTAAATTGGCATACATTCATTCCTTATGAGCATTAAGCCCAATCTCTCTCCTGTTTCCTGCAAATTACTGTCAACTCTAAAAGGCGATGCAATCTGCAAAAGTCAAGGGGGAAATGTTGTATTGTACACGTGTTAGAGACCTGGCATTCTCTAATGCAATCTGAGATTATGAATGCTTTCCCTTGCAAAACACTGAATGGCATGAGGGATTAAGATAAGAGTGACCCAAAGCCAAAGATAGCCAGAGCTGTTAAGTATATTTCAAGATATTTCAGACCAGAACAAATGTGAATTAAAAAACAAGTTTATTTCCTTCTTTTTCTTACCTAAGAACTGTCTGCGAATGTTGATCTTATTACAAGTTGGGAAGATTTTGCCATGCAGTGTTTTCACAGGTTTCCAGGGGGTTTTCCAGATGTATTTTAAAATTTAAATGAAACAGTCTCCCTCTCTCTCTCTCTCTCTCTCTCTCACACACACACACACACACACACACAGACACACACACAGACACACACATGCGCGTGCGTGTGTATTTTATCCTGTTGTGTTTAGCTGCAGTCATTTGACTGTACTTGGCCATCTGGCTGTCAAGTTTTATAGGGTTACTACGAGAGAGCTAAATCCCAATTGTTTTTATTCCTGGTACGACATATGTAAAGACTTGTCTGGCTAGTGAGGTATGGCCCCTCTGCTGAGGTGAGTACCACTGCAGATATCTAGCAGATTGTAAAGCCAAGGTTAAGAAAAAAAGATACAAATCAGTTTTAGTATCGAAAACAGCTCTTACTACCCAAAGGGGACTGAGCAGAATATATAAACACGAAGCAGCACTGCTGTGCCATCTTTTCTGTATGGAGTGAGGTACCTAATTAAGACAGTAGGCACCAGTCAGGAGGAAAAGAGGTAGTTAAGCAGAGAAAATGCATTTGGTTGCCATGTGAGTCCTTATCCTTACTCTCAGTGTTCAAAGTACCAAACCTCACTCTTTCCGCAGATTCCCACGTTTATTTTTTTCATCCTCCTTGTTGAACTGTAAGACTACACAGGGCTGCTCACAGCAAAAAGCTCCTGCTGCTCTTGAGAAGGCAGCTTGCCACTGCCCCAGGCCCTCCATGGCTTTATAATTAGGTTGATGCCCACCATGATTTGGGTACAATGTTTCTCCGAATGCCTTACCTTCTAGGATACTTAGAGAATTCTAATCGTTCCCTTTTATCACACTTAAAATTTCCTTTCCATGGGCACAACTCCAGGTTTCTCCGTAATAAATGATAGCATGACTGTGCCAGCAATTACTACAGCAGGTGACGTGAAAAGCAAAGGGAGGGGTTGTTTTGATGAGGGGCTGAGGGGTTGAACATTTGTTGTAAATGTAAGGCAGTGTGATCCTGGCAGCTAGGAAAAAGAATTTGGATGTTTTAAAAGCAAAAAGAGTAATGTTGGACCCTCTTTTGTCTAGATAGATCCTGCCTGTTAAAGCCGAGACATGCAGGTATAAACAGACACATGCAGACACCCACAATCACCACCACCAAACAACCCATGTGCCTTGTTTCTGCCTAAGTGGAGGAAATTTATAAAATAGAGACTCATAAATTATGCATTCCCTATACTTTGGAGTCCAGTTTAGAGATAAAGTTCAAATACTGTAACCTAATCTTTCACATTTAGTTTATTTTTTCATCTTGCCTTGTAGAATTTTCCAAACATTTATTTTTTTTGCATGAGTATGAAAAATCATTTAAAGATGAAAATAATTTGGTTTCTGCTTGGAGTTTTGACTGGCTGATAGAAATGGCAAATTCCTCAACATTTATAGAAAGTATACTAGTGTTGGAATGACCTTGAAGGTGAAACACGTCTTTGACACCCGAGAGCTGCTTTTAGATGAGTGAGTGTCCTTTAACTACATTCGCCAGAGTCTCTGCTCTACCAAATTCCCAAATTGCCATTTTCGTTGGGTTTTTAATGTTACAATCCAGTCCATTAGGAGCTGCCTCAGTATTTATAATTTATAACTGCCAAGCACTTGCTATTTAACCCTGACCTTGCCATAAGCCTTCATTGTGAAACACTTTTTTCAGAGACCAGTGCACTTAAATCTTCCAAGCTGTTTCAGTCCTTGGCAACTCTGTTAAAAATGTCATTGATGATGACAGCAGCTGCCTGTTACGGTCACTGCCACCACAACGTATTTCAACTGGCCATTGACAATATTCATATATCATTGATTTTCTGAAGCCCTGATAATGCTGAGCTGAGGTATTGAGATGTTGAGGTATTAAACTTCTGACCTGCAAAACTGTTAGATTTATGTTGTATTTGGACATCGCTTGTACAAAAAAATAGAAACATTCAAGGGACACAGTTGTTTCTACCGAATATCTAAGAAATGTTGAATACATGAGTTAAATGGTGAGTTTATCTTTAATGTAACTTTTCGTATTTGTTCCGTTTGGGCTGTGCTGAATCTCTGCTGCTGCCTGAGCTTTTCTCTAGTTGCTGCAGTGGGGGCTGCTCTCTAGCTGCAGTGCATGGGCTTCTCGTTGCCGTGACTTCCCTCGTGGAGCACGGCCTCTAGGGCAGGTGGCCTGCAGTAACTGTGGCTCCTGGACCCTAGAGCTCAGACTCGATAGTTGTGGTGCAGAGGCTTAATTGCTCTGAGGCATGTGGGATTCTCCTGGCTCAGGGATCGAACCCACATCTCTTCTGCATCGGTAGGTGAATTCTTCACCACTGAACCACCAGGGAAGCCCCTTATGAGTTTTTATAAGAACTGCTTTTTGTCCTTTAAAGTCATCTTGAATCAACCTAAGTCCCAAGAAGGGAAAAAACACTAAAATTTTCTCTCTTGACTTTAGTTTTAATACTATAACATTAAAGATAATTTTTTAAAATTAAAAACAATCATAATCCTACCATCCTAACAACATTACTGTAACATTTCATTTTTCCATTTAGTGCATATATATTTATAATAATTGCAATCAGATAGCATTTGCAATTATCAGTTTACATTTTTTCTTTTAAATTATATGGTAACTCCTATGTGTCTGTGAAATCTTTATAAGTATCATTTTAATGACTGTATAAATATCTCATTGCATTAATGTGGAATAATTGATCATTCTTTTTGAAAATTAGTTTGTTTACAACTTCTACTATTAATTTTTCAATTAACATCTTTGAGAACATAGCCTTTTCCCTGTACTTCTTATTTTGACTTATTTCCTGAAGATGAGTTCTTAGAAGATTGCAGCAGTTTTTATAAACATTTCCAGAACTTTCCCAGTATCTAACAAGTAGGTTTTCTGTTTTTCTCATTATTGCATTACCTCTGGACACTCTTATACTGAAATCAATAGAATTTTTTAGCATTATAATTCTCTACATAGATTTTCATGTAAATAGAGCCAGGCTCCATTTAGCTGATACAAAAAAAATAATATTTATCTAAAAATGATCAAAATTCTATGTATTTATGCAAATAAACTGTGATTTTCTGAAAAGCAAAAGTAAAGATGAAATCAAGGTGCTGACTTCAAGTAACTCACAGACTATTGGGAGAAATAATTATAGAGCAGTGATGATAGTGGGTTAGTTGGTAAAAAGCAGTGTCTAAAAAGCTTACCAAGAAAAAGTCACCGAGAGAGACTTTCCCAGTTTTCTCAACAATCACACTTATAGTAGGAAGCAAATTGAGTAGGAATCCAAATAATATTTCTTTCTGTTCTTTCAAAAACAATAGATTTTCCTTTGTGTGCAAAACTTTAACCAAGTCTGCCGTTTCCTGTACTTATTCTAATTATCTTCTTCCACATAGAACTAAACATCTACAATTGGGTAGAGGCTTGTGCTATTGTTTTCCTCCTCATTTTCTTTTTTCATTAACTTTATGTGATCTGTTCACCACCAATCCTCTTATTCCATGTCTTGTCAAAGTGTCTTAAATGACTTGGATGTGTGTCCTCTTGGCAACACAATACACAAAACATTGCTTTTAGCTTCTTAAACTCAGAAGAACTGAAAGGAAACAATTGGTCTTGATTGTTGTTTCCTACTAGAAAGAAGTTATAATGAATTATAATGACTAAAATAATATAAATTATTTACTTAGAACACATGTACATCATAACTAATATCTACCAGGACTAGAAATGTATATTCAAAGAAAATGGAAAAAGTTCTTGCTCTCAAGTACGAGTTCACTGCTTGACAAGCAAGAAATGTGAACAAGTAAGTGTTATTCAGCGAGAATATAACTTAGGGAGAAATCAGTTCTAACCTGGGCTCAGGGAAGTTCCAAAGAAGGGTTCATATTTGAACTGATTTTGAAGGTGAATATAAGTTCCTATTGAACGTAAGTTCTTTTTGTACATAAATCAGGGGAGAGAATCTAGCCAGTGGGATAAATTATAAGAAGCCACAGATTCATGAAACAGCACAATCAATTTTAGTTGCTATAATAAAAACAAATATTCTTTAATATCATGCTTACAACTGTATTATATATCTACAGTTGGGAATATTATTTTCATATACAGAATTTTTCACAAAATTATTGATACTGCCTGTTGGTACCTTAATTCTCAGAATCATATTCATATTTTGAAATTAACTATATTAACCTTTACTGACTCTTTTGATAAGTTTCTGTGTGGCCACCTTAATTTTATTCCCTTTTTCCTTCCCTCAGCCTTCCCTCATTTTATATCACTACCATGGGGAAGTTCATGTACAATTATCTTAAATGATCTGCTTCTTACTCCAAGTTTTGCAGCACAAGGAAATGGTAAATTAGCTCCCATCTATGAAAAACTGTGGATATCTGTCTCCATATATAGCACATACATGACAATTCTCTTGCTTTGAAAGGTTGGTTTACTTTGATGATATCACTTTTGTCTTTTGACTTTATATAACACATGAAGGTATAATTTGTTTATTATTTTTAGATACCAACATGAAGTACCAACAGTTAGAAGAATTTGTGGGGGAAAAAATTCAAGTATTTTAGGTTTCTGTGAAATATTTATTGTGAAATGTTTCTATTTTACAAAAACTACAAATTCAAAATAATAACTAATACCAACAGAAGGTTAACTGCTTACAATTATTTAGAGTGTTGATCCACATCTCTTGTTATTCATCACAATTTCTGCAGCAAAGAGAGAAAGGGAAGATGAAAAACCAGACTTTGTCAGGGTCATCGTGCAATTATCAGTTTATCAGTGTGATCAACAAACAAAGACAACAATAATGATATTCTATTTTGCCATACCAATATTGTCATGAAACCATAGCACTATGCATTATTCCAATACAAACATTTCAAAACCAGTTTTCATGGTTAGACATCGAGTCTCGTTAAATACTAGTCTTCTGCTCAAATTCCACTGGATAAATATGAAAAGGGGACAAATATAAGTAAACTGAATATAAGTAGCTTTCTGATATTAAAAGGTAAAATATCAACTTTCTTCATCTGCTACCTTTTGTTAATGATACACTATGACTATTTGGAGAGGAAAGATAAATTCATGAAAACTAAGTGAGGTAGAGCAGAATTCAGAATGTTATAAAAAATAGGAAACAGACACTGAATCAAACAGAAATAAAGTGAATGGGAAGCATAAAAATAAATGTAAGTAGACAATTCAATCAAAAAGTAAACAATGTATGTTTTTTTCTACTTCTTCCTTTATTTTAATAGAATTGAATTTCTCTGATAGCTAAAATGCTAATGAGAAAAAATGCTCTTACATGGAAACAAAACATTTAGAAATATTGCAAAAAAAAAAAAATCAGTAGGTGGTCACCAACTGTTTCATGGTGATTTTTCATTATTTTCTTCTGTGCCTGAGGATTGGAAGTAAGAAGTTAATTAAATAGGACCAATTCTGCCTCCAATAGTTGTTTTCATGAAAGATGCTTGGGGAAAAAATGTCTTTGTTACTAAGGGCAACGTTTCAGATAAAGCAGCACGTCTGTGCTTATGCGATAGTGACCAACCCATTGTTATATGTCCCTAAAGTGTGTTTGTAGTTGGGTCCTGGCCCTGTGTGAATGTAGGATTCTAGACAGGTGAGAAATTCCTTCTCTCTTCCATGAAGATTTTGCACAACTGAAACAAAGTAAAATACCTGAATTGTCTGAAACACGCACAACTTCAGCAGAGGCCCACACGCATCCCAATCAGAGACATTAGGGGTCTTGATGAGGTATCAGGTCTCATGAGAAGACACATAATGGGAGATGAGGCTGATAGATGCATAGAACCTTCCTTTTTTAAAAAGCTCAATTCAATGAAGCTACTTACTTTCCACTTCTATCTTAGTTTTTGTTTTGTTTTGCTTTTTTCTTTTTTAATGCTAAGGCAATTTGACACTCTAGTAGTCACACCTTGGCCCATAAGACAAATAGGCATACTATAGATTCAGTTAGATAAATCAAGGAATAACTGATAATACCACATAGTAAACAGCTGTGACAATAATTCCAGTCCACAGATTCTACAAACTGGCTTATAAAGGGGCACAAATACATGCTGAAAATTGGTGCCTTTCTTTTTTTTCTGTCTCTCTGAGAATCACAGATAATTGAATGAGAATGCTTGCCTTGCATCAAGTATACATGAGTTTGTGCTGGCAGGGGGCAGAGGGAATATAGGACTGGGAAAAGGAAGGCTGTACAAATCCAGAACTAAAGCAATCATTCCACTTGACCATATCGGCTGCTTCCTTCCTTTATTCTCACTCATACTCCACAGTTCAAACACCAGGCATCTATGATTTACTAATGCTGTTTACAGATATTAGGTTCTCCTTCACTTGGGGAACATAGATGACTGAACTCCCAGATTCTCTAATTTTAGCCAATGAGTTGATTTGAATGATGTGACAACTTAAAACTTTCCAGAGCTTTCTTTACCTCTAGCACAGCCACCAGCAACATTAAAAATGATACCTGCTTCTTCAGATGAGGCCCCTAAGTGATTATGATAGGCAGATTCTTTTTAGTAACCTAAAGATGAAGTCTAACTCAGAAATCCATCTTTGAGGTTTCTAGCACCAATATTTGAAAGTTGTTTGGCATTATAACCTATTTAATATGTTTGGGGAAATCTTCATCAACACTATTTCTCAGAGAGAGAAATACAGATAAACATTATTCCCCTGCTGCCTTATGATTTTTGTAAATTGTTTAAAATAAATACTTCATCCTTGGTTTCTAGGTTATATATAAATTAGGAGAATGCTAAGCTTTAAGAACTACTGATTGATTGATTTACTTAACACTATGTGCCAAGAGATCAAATTGCCAACATCTGCTGGATCATCGAAAAAGCTAGAGAGTTCCAGAAAAATATCTATTTCTGCTTTATTGACTATGCCAAAGCCTTTGACTGTGTGGATCACAATAAACTGTGGAAACTTCTGAAAGAGATGGGAACACCAGACCACCTGACCTGCCTCTTGAGAAATCTGCATGCAGGTCAGGAAGCAACAGTTAGAAATAGACATGGAACAACAGACTGGTTCCAAATAGGAAAAGTAGCACGTCAAGGCTGTATATTGTCACCCTGCTTATTTAACTTATATGCAAAGTACATCATGAGAAATGCTGGGCTAGAAGAAGCACAAGCTGGAATCAAGATTGCCAGGAGAAATCTCAATAACCTCAGATATGCAGATGACACCACCCTTATGGCAGAAAGTGAAGAGGAACTCAAAAGCCTCTTGATTAAAGTGAAAGAGGAGAGTGAAAAAATTTGGCTTAAAGCTCAACATTCAGAAAATGAAGATCATGGTATCCAGTCCCATCATTCCATGGGAAATAGATGGGGAAACAGTGGAAATAGTGTCAGACTTTATTTTTTGTGGCTCCAAAATCACTGCAGATGGTGATTGCAGCCATGAAATTAAAAGACGCTTACTTCTTGGAAGGAAAGTTATGAGCAACCTAGATAGCATATTCAAAAGCAGAGACCTTACTTTGCCGACTAAGGTCCGTCTAGTCAAGGCTATGGTTTTTCCAGTAGTCATGTATGGATGTGAGAGTTGGACTGTGAAGAAAGCTGAGCACTGAAGAATTGGTGCTTTTGAACTGTGGTGTTAGAGAAGACTCTTGAGAGTCCCTTGGACTGCAAGGAGATCCAACCAGTCCATTCTGAAGGAGATCAGCCCTGGGTGTTCTTTGGAAGGAATGATGCTAAAGCTGAAACTCTAGTACTTTGGCCACCTCATGCGAAGTGTTGACTCATTGGAAAAGACTCTGATGCTGGGAGGGATTGGGGGCAGGAAGAGAAGGGGACGACCGAGGATGAGACGGCTGGATGGCATCACTGACTCGATGGACGTGAGTCTGAGTGAACTCTGGAGTTGGTGATGGACAGGGAGGCCTGGTGTGCTGTGATTCACGGGGTCACAAAGAGTCGGACACGACTGAGAGACTGAACTGAACTGAACTGATGTGCCAGGTACTGTTCTTAGCAAATTATTAGTTTTAATTTCTCTAATCCTTATATTTTTCAGGTGATAAAATTTGGGTACAGAAGCTACATAACTTGCCCAGAGTTTCCCAACCAGCAAATTTTCTATTGTGACTATTCACTGTCCCTCCCTTACCAAAATCATATCCTCGATACCTGTAATGACACCAATATCTTCTCACATAAGTACATGAGAATTTTTAACAGAAATGATACTCATTTCAGTGACTACTGATTTTCAGAGCCTCCTCTTATACTCTACTTTTTATTTTTTTATATTGTATAATTCCATGGATCTGGCTTCCGTATTTGACATGCTACCGAGAAAAAGAAATTCAAAATTTAGAAGTGCTGCTGTGATGGTGATATGACATAAAGATCTTTAGTCCTGGAGGCCTAAAATTCCAATAGAGTCTTTATTTAGATCAGAGTTATATTTTCTGCAAAATTTAAAGCTACCTGTCAAAACAAGCTTCATCCACTTTTTCACCATTTAATCTGATACATTATGCAAGTCTTCTTCAATTTCTAACCAAGAGAAAGGACATGATAAAATCAGCTTCTAGTTGGACTTTAGACAGCAGGGAGAGTTTTGTATTATCTTCCTCCTTTATAGCAGTGGTTGTAAAACTTTTAAGAGTAGAAATATTTATTATTTATCTTTTGCTGAAATAGCTACAAATATCTTTTGGGCTAAGCACAGAAACCAATCCTTAGTTACAAAGAGAGTCTATATGCAAACCTAGGCACTTGGGATTACAGATGCTAAGCTTGTGTATTTATATTCATGTGTGTTCTAAGTTTACCAAAAAAGGCTTTATAGACATACATGGTCAAACTTTTGAGTCCTTGTGTATGTATTTTGGCAGAATGATATTATCACACTAACCTAGAATGTCTTGTGACAATTAAAGGAGAAGTTATTAACAACTCTATAGGTTCTAAAGCACAGTATGAAAGTAATGGTTATTATTATTTTAAATTATTATATTATTTTCTATGATCCCTGATGGGCATCATATTTTTGTAAACTATTATTGATGAAAATAGGGTGATAATAGGGTTCTTGGAGGAAAGAGAATACTTCTGTTCCTTGTATAAAAATACCTTTATATCTTATAGAAAATATTTATTCTTTAATATATATTCCATTCAACAAGACATTTAAACAGTTTGTTTCTTTGCTGAATATAAATGAGGGTGATTTTGCAGTAATATTTAATGAGTGATAAGAATCTGAAGTAATTAAAACACAGTAAACATGAGAAAAACTATAGAAACAACATAGGTAATTCTGTAAATAAGATAATATGTAGAGTAAAATTAAGATCTGAGAAAAAATGAAAAATTAAATGTAAAGCTAATAAAGAGAGCAAATTTACATTACTATTGTTATTCCTGATAAACCAAAATAATTTGCTTGTGACTAGAAATTTCCTCAATATTCAAACTTAAGGAAAATTATCTGCCAATGGAAAAGAGAAACTAGATTAAATCTCTAGAGAGACTAATCAGGAAAGAGAGATAGAGAAAGAGATGCAAAGAATTAAGATCAAAAATGAGAATTGAAATCACTACAGATTCTAGAGTATGTATTTTCAATGGGGGTGATAAAATTGATCTGACTGAGCAAAAATTTTACTCTTTTTATGTACAAAGCACATATTATCTATAGTATATAAAAAGACATATAGTATATCTGTGGAATTAAAATTTTATGAGAGAACCAATTAACTAAAAGTCTAAAAAGGCTCCTTTAAATCTTGCTCTTTTCTTCACTTCTTTTTCCTTTAAATCTTAAGATAATAATTAAAGTTGAAGAGCATTGTTCTATAGATGTTAAAAGGATAATAACTGAATATTATAAACAATTTTTTATAAATAAATTTAACAACCTAGATGAAGTAGACAAACTCCTTAAAATATCTGAACTACCAAAGCTTACTCAAGATATATAAATAACAAGACTAGAGTTATGTCTGAATTTGGCAATAAGGAGTTCATGATCTGAGCCACAGTCAGCTCCCAGTCTTATTTTTGCTGACTGTATAAAGCTTCCCCATCTTTGACTGCAAATAATATAATCAATCTGATTTCTGTATTGACCATCTGGTGATGTTTATGTGTAGAGCCTTCTCATATGTTGTTGGAAGAGGGTGTTTGTTATGACCAGCACTTTCTCTTGGCAAAACTCTGTTAGCCTTTGACCTGCTTCATTTTGCAATCCAAGGCCAAACTTGCATGTTACTCCAGATATCTCTTGACTTTTTACTTTTGCATTCCAGTTCCTAATAATGAAAAGGACATATTTTTTAGGTGTTAGTTCCAGAAGGTCTTGTAGGTCTTCATAGAAAACCTTGTTCAACTCCAGCTTTTCAGCATTACTCAACGGGGCATAGACTTGGATTACTGTGATACTTAATGGTTTGCCCTGAAAATGAACAGACATCATTCTGTCCCTTACAATTATACAAGGAAGTGACAAATAGATTCAAAGGATTAGATCTGATAGAGTGCCTGAAGAACTATGGACAGTGGTTCATGACATTGTACAGGAGGCAGTGATCAAGATCACCCCCAAGAAAAACAAGTGCAAGAAGGCAAAATGGTAGCCTGAGGAGGCCTTACAAATAGCTGAGAAAAGAAAATATGTGAAAGGCAAAGGAATAAAGGAAAAATATACCCCTTTGGATGCAGAGTTCCAAAGAATAGCAAGGAGAGATAAGAAAGCCTTTCTCAGCGATCAATGCAAAGAAATAGTGAAACAATAAAATGAGAAACACTAGAGATCTTTTCAAGAAAAAGAGACACCAAAGGAACATTTCATGTGAAGATGGGCACAATAAAGGACAGAAATGGTATGGACCTAACAGAAGCAGAAGATATTAAGAAGAGGTGGCAAGAAGACACAGAACTATACAAAAAACATCTTCATGATCCAGATAACCACGATGGTATGATCACTCATCTAGAGCCAGACATCCTGGAATGCAAAGTCAAGTGGGCCTCACAAAGCATCACTTCAAACAAAGCTAGTGGAGGTGATGGAATTCCATTTGAGCCATTTCAAATCCTGAAAAATGGTGCTGTGAAAGTGCTGCACTCAATTTGCCAGCAAATCTGGAAAACTCAGCAGTATCCACAGGATTGGAAAAGGTCAGTTTTCATTCCAATCCCAAAGAAAGGCAATGCCAAAGAATGTTCAAACTACCGCACAATTGCACTCATCTCACAAGCTAACAAAGTAATGCTCTAAATTCTCCAAGCCAGGCTTCAACAGTATGTTTACTATGAAGTTCCAGATGTTCAAGCTGGATTTAGAAAAGGCAGAGGAACCAGAGATCAAATTGCAAATATCCGTTAGATCATTAAAAAAGCAAGAGAGTTCCAGAAAAACATCTGCTTCTGCTTTATTGACTATACCATAGCCTTTGACTGTGTGGATCACAACAAACTGTGGAAAATTCTTAAAGAAATGGGAATACCAGACCACCGGACCTGCCTCCTGAAAAATCTGTGTGCAGGTCAAGAAGCAGTAGTTAGAGCTGGACATAGAACAACAGTCTGCTTCCAAATCAGGAAAGGAGTACGTCAAGGCTGTATGTTGTCACCCTGCTTATTTAACTTATATGCAGAGTACATCATTAAAAATGCTGGGATAGACGAAGCACAAGCTGGAATCAAGATTGCTGCGAGAAATACCAATAATCTCAGATATGCAGATGACACCACCGTTATGGCAGAAAGTGAAGAAGAACTAAAGAGCCTCTTGAGGAAAGTGAAAGAGGAGAGTGAAAAAGTTGGCTTAAAGCTCAACATTTAAAAAAACTAAGATCATGACATCCGGTCCCATCACTTCATGGTAAATAGATTGGAAACAATGGAAACAGTCACAGACTTTATTTTGGGGGGCTCCAAAATCACTGCAGATGGTGACTGTAGCCATGAAATTAAAAGACACTTTGCTCCTTGGAAGAAAAGTTATGACCAACCTTGACAACATATTAAACAGCAGAGACATTACTTTGCTAACAAATGTCTATCTAGTCAAAGCTGTCATTTTTCCAGTAGTCATATATGGATGTGAGCACTGAAGAATTGATGCTTTTGAACTGTGGTGTTGGAGAAGACTCCTGAGAATCCATTGGACAGCAAGGAGATCCAAGTCAATTCTAAAGGAAGTCAGTCCTGAATATTCATTGGAAGGACTGATGCTGAAGTGGAAACTCCAATACTTTGGCCATGTGATGCAAAGAACTGACTCACTGGAAAAGATCCTGATGCAGGGAAAGATTGAAGGCAGGAAGAAAGTGGACTACAGAGGGTGAAACGGTTGGATGGCATCACTGACTCGATGGATGTGAGTTTGAATAAGCTGTGGGTGTTGGTGATGGACAGAGAAGACTGGCATGCTGTAGTCCATGGGGTTGCAAAGTGTCAGACATGACTGAGTGACTGAACTGAACTGAATTGAGAGTTATGTCAATGAAATATATTGTATTTGTAAGTAAAATCTTCCTAAAAGGAATACTTCAAGTCCAAGTGATTTTACACAGCTACAGTCCATGAGGTTCCAAGAGTTGTACACAACTTAATGAGTATACCACCATCAGTAAATATTTAGGGAAGAAGTTATACTGATTCTATACACTCATCCAGAATCTGAAAATATGAGAATACTTCCCAACTAGTATTTTAAAGGCAGCATTACACAGTACCAAAACCAGCAAGAGATTATAAGAAAAATTATGTATACATAGAACATTATCCCTTGGACATAAACGATAAAATCCTCATCTAAATGTTAGTAAATCAAATCCAGATATACATAAAAAGATAATATCTGTGACAAAGTGCAGTTTATCCCAAGAATGCAAGGTTGTTTCAGTATTCAAAAATCAATCAATGTCAATTTACCATATTAAAGGCCAAAAAATAATAATGTGTACATTATCAATAGACACTGAAAAATATTTGATGAAATCAATAGTCATCCTGGATTAAATAAATAAACAAAAAAACAAAACAAAAAAAAAAACCCACAGCCAACTAGAATTAGAAGGGTACATCCTCAACCTGAAAGAAAAAAAAAACGTTTTATAAAAGCTAACATATTCATATTGGTGGAAGATTGAAAGTTTTTTCCCTAATACAGTAAAAGCCAAGGATATTCAGCCTTACTACTGCTGTTAAATATATGAATTTAGCATGCATGCATGCAGTGTGCAAAGCAGAAAAACCACTTTGTACAAATCAATTGTATTTTCATACAATCTGAGATTTAAAAATTTAATAGACCATTTAAATTAGCATAAAATTAAAAATATTAAAGATAAATCTGATGAAATGTGTGAATTATTTATATACTGAAAATGCAAAACATGTCTGAGAAAAATTTTAAAACCTAAATAAGTGAAGACATATCCCTTGTTCATTGATTGGAATTTTCAACACTGTTAAGACATCAACTTTTTACAGATAAAACTATCTATAGAACTATTTTCAATGCAATTCCTTTAAAAAAGTATTGTTATCGAATAAAGCTGATTCTAAATTAATATGGAAATGAAAGATACCCAAATATAATACCAGAAAACTAAATTTGAGAAGGAAGAAAAATGAATAAATCTATAGTAATCAGAACAGTATTATTTCATTGAAAAGATAGACATATTGATCTGTTGACTTAAAGAAAATCACGCAACATAAGAGTTGTGAGTTAACTTTTATTCAGGGTATTGCTGATGACTGTAGGCCAGAAGCCAGACACCTAGCTGGCTCTGAGAAAAATGGTCCAAAGAGTTGGGTAGAATCCAGTTATATAAGATTTTTTTTTTTTTAAACTAGGGAATACGTGCAGACAGGCATACATCTTGGTAAAATATTATTGCTAATCACAAAGAATGGTTATCTGAAGTCAATGATTTCAGTGCTTTTCTTTGTATGGGAAGATGTAAGAATCTGGGTTCATTAAAATTCTTCCTGAAGTATGCATCTGACTATTTAAGGGACCTGCTTGTCCAAAGCACAGAATGCCTTATTTGGTTATTGTCTTAATTTCCAATCAGGGTGCACTTCTGGTCAGAGACTATGGTAAGTTAAGATTAAACTCTTATAAGACAGGGTGGTGAGCAATGATAACTGTTCTTTATTCACAGATCAATGGAAAATGGCAGAGTTCAGAAGTAGATCCCCACTGTATGTGAATAACTC
Source organism: Budorcas taxicolor (assembly GCF_023091745.1). Taxonomy (NCBI): domain Eukaryota; kingdom Metazoa; phylum Chordata; class Mammalia; order Artiodactyla; family Bovidae; genus Budorcas; species Budorcas taxicolor. Next base: position 24,407,722 of record NC_068917.1, on the reverse strand, counting down.
ATTTTTGGCAAAATGCACTAAGTATTTGCCAAGTGGCATACCTTCAACACTCAGACAGGTATTTATCAACTCTACTTTCACTTCCTGCTTGTACAGAGCCAAAAGCTCAGGCAGGATGAGAACTTAGGGCCTTCATATGACTCTGCTGAGAACACTGCCTGGGACTTGTGCTCTACGCATGCATGTGGTCTTCTAGATTCCCAATAATACTTCAGAGATTTTCAAAGCCCTCTCATTTCGAGTTTTTCCTTTTAAACGTTTTTATTTTTACTGTTGGTTGCCCCAGGTGCCCCAAGGGACCACAAGTTAAACAATTACCTGTAATTTCTTATGACAAATACCCTCCCTCAATATTCTCCCAGAGGAACAGTTGTTCAATGCTGTATAAGCTCCAAGTCATATCAGTGTAAGTAGTTTTGCAAGTGAGAACTTCTGGGAAACCACCAGGCAAATCAAATAGTGACAGTTCTTTTGGAATGAGACATTGAAAGAGATCTAGCCCTTTTCTGCTCCCTCCAGTCGTTGCCTTGTTGATTTTCCACAGCAAATGTTGGGAGAGCAGAAGATGGGACTAGGGGAAGCTAAAAGGCCACAAAGCTGGCACTCATAGAGCGATTTTTCTTGTATAAATATTCCCTTGGTTGCTATAAGCCTTTGGTTAATTTGTACAGCTCTGAAATGGTTGATTCTGGCTTTTTGGCCAGATTTCTCCTTGCTTTTATGGAATAGAGGATTTTTAGAGGTCTCATTTTGACCACACGTTTTCTCTCAGTATTTCATTGTCTGTCTTCTCTTCCTCACCTACACTCCCCATTTTACTCCCTCTGTACCTCCTTTTCATCCTAAAATTATGTTTCATCATTCAGCCAGATTATATCCAATAATATTAATTCTTATATCTCTTTGTTTATCTACATTTTCTGCCTCCCCATTCCAGATCACTGCTATGGAAAACCACTAAAACCTAAATTTTATTGTCACCATATAGATACAATTATAGACTTCAATGAGTCCTCAGGTCAGCAAGAAAATCTGTTTACCTTAGCTTTATTCCTTCTTCCTTTAATCACTTTGTCTTAGATTTTCCCCAATTTTCTTGCCACTCTTCTCAATCTATTCCACCACCTACACATCATCCATGTTGCTTCATTCTACAAGGAAACTGTAAACTCATCTTTTTGTTAATTCCCTTTCGTGTGCTCTAAATCTCAGTGTCTTCCATCCCAAAAGCAGGTAGAAAAAGGACACAGAAAGTCTGCGTTAAACTGATTAGGAACAGAATTTCTGTTTTGAAGAATGAGTGTGACCGTGATCCTGGCTGGCCTCCAAGTCTGCATCTGTTTGGCTGAACATGACGTGATGGAGGGGGTGCATCAGCATTTATACTAACAGTCCATTTTCGCTTTTGTTGTTGGGAGACAATTTGGTAATACGTAAAACAGTGTGCTGTCACGCGTCATCTCTTTTGTCCTCTCTCAAAAATCTCCAAAGCATCTCAAAGCCCATTAGACCAATTTCAAACTTTTCATTTGAGGAATTAATTCTACACAGCTCTTAGTTCCCAATATATTTCCCCACTCACATATCTTTTCTCGTTTGATTGTCTTTTTGATCTGTGAAACAGAATCTCTTGGTTAATTTAGTTTATTGTTACATTCGACTTTTCTACCTGTGAGAGAATGAGTCCTTACAATATACTTGTTGATATTATTGACTTGTGAATGTGTAATGGGTGAGCAGCTCTAAGGCTTCCGAATTAATCCAATTGTTTATCTATAAAAACACCTGCAGCCAGAGAGTAAGGTAACAAAATCACTGAAGAAATCAAAACATGAAAGTTGAATCACAAAAATCACATTTTATTTTGATGACCTTCTATTGTAGGTATCTACCTCAGCACATCAATAAAAAGATAATTTAGTATAATAAAACAAATGAGCTTTTTATAAGGATATAAAAACCAATGATATTAAAAGCTGCATTAATGGTCGGTAGACTAAAACCAAATAATCCAGTATAATGAAATGATTAGGCTGAGGTCTTAATAGATTGTAATTGTAAGCAGTATAAATTATAGCTAAAATATTCGTCCCTATATAAGGAAAGAAATGAAAACAATTTTAAAGTATAGAGACTGAAACACTGTAGGGGAAAGAATAGTTCCCTTCTTATTAGAGTATTAAATAAGAGCAAATTAAATGAGTATTACTAAACTGCCCTTCTTTTTTTTTTCTAAATGTTTTGCCATCACAAAGAAAAATTAGTGTCTCAGATTCCTTTGGTTAAGAGTCAGAGAAAAAGTTACTTTGTAAGCAATCTATATTGTTCATTACCTAAAATGGTTTGCTCTGTAAGATAGCTAAAATGTCTCAAATGACAAAAATTAATCATTTGTTAAAACATTAGCAAGTGTTAAGTAGACCAGTCACAAAGAAATGACCTAGGTGGGTATGATCTAGCCAGTCAAATAGCATACCCCAAAGGAAAATGTCTATCTTAGGGCATCAACTGAACTGAGAATAAAGGAGAGTTCATGAAACAAACCTTTCCTTAAAGAGAGTGCGTCATTTTCTGAAGAATACATATCTAGTCTCAGTTCCTATTCAGAAAGGTAACTACAACTCTATAGATAATAAATATAAATATTGGCTTTCAGGTTTCTCTTCTTTTGTCAACATATTTGTAGCTGTATAGCATCGAGAATGTGCAACAGTTATTGGTGGGAGAAGCAATGTAGGAGCCCACAGCATACACTTTGGTGTCTGCAAAACTTGGCTTCCAATCCCAACTGTGTCACTGACTAACAATGTTATCTTCAACACGGCGTTCACTTTTTCTGTTCTGTAATCGGTTATAATAATAATAGTTTTTACCTCATAGCACTGAGATTCCTAGATGGTCCTGGTGGTAAAGAACCTGCCTGCCAATGCAGGGGACAAGAGAGACATGGGTTCCCTCCCTGGGTTGGGACAGTCCTTTGGAGAAGGAAATGGCAACCCAGTCCAGTGTTCTTCCTGGAGAATTCCATGGACAGAGGAGCCATGGGGTTGCAAAGAGTCAGACACAACTGAAGCAACTTGGAGCAGCAGCAACAAAGGACTGATTATTTTGATGATAAATGAAATAAAAGCATGGAAAGCACCTTATATATTTTTACTAATTGTGCACATTGTTATCCAGTCACTTAATTGCATACAACTCTTTGTGACCCTATGGACTGTAGCATGCCAGCCTCCTCTGTCCTCCACTGTCTCCTGGAGTTTGCTTAAATTCATGTCCATTGAGTCAATGATGCTATCTAACCATCTCATCCCCTGCCACCCCCTACTCCTTTTGCTGGTAATCTTTCCCAGTATCAGGGCCTTTTCCAATGAGTTTTTTTTTTTCTTTTAAATAAATAGTTACTATTTTATTACATATAAATAAAGAAGGATAAATAAAATAACAGATCTTGAAGTGCTACTCAAATATAATATTTATTTCTAAAAATGATTTTGTTTCTGACCATCTGCTAAGACTTCTGGATTTCCCATTGGAATTCTCCACTAACCTATTGGAACACTCTCATTAATATATTGAAAGTTGCCTCAGTCCCTACTGCCACTTCAGAACAAACAGTGTACATTAATTAACTACCCCTAGTCATTTCCCTCCATGTTTCCAGTTTGACATGGTGTCTCTTGATTTATTAGGAGGAGAAGGATAACAAGCTTGGGCTTTTAGTCTAAATTTCTTACATGTCTGATTGTAGTTCAATTCCTTCAGCTTTTGCTCCATTCCCAATGGCAGATTCTAATTCCAGAACTCAGATCCCACAAATTAAGACCATTTTCCTCTAATTATCTGTATGTACGGTAATCCAGTTATATTCATACTCAGTCGTAAAGGTTTTCTCTGTCAAACAAATGATTTGAAACTCTACCCTTTGAACATTAAGGCATCATTTCATGCTTTAGCACAGAAATAAAACAGAACTTTAGCAGACTTGAATGAGTGGAGTGGACTAAAAGCAAGGCTCCCCATTAGAAAGCTGTTTTAATAATATAAGTATAACCTTAAAAAGATGACAAATAGAAATGAAAAGGATATGAACATCAAGAGAATTTCAAACTGTCTTTTGGAGAAATAATTTTGAAAAAACTATCTTCTAACATTATGTTTATTCAATAGTCAGTAAAGGTATAGCATAATAAAATGTAGTTATAGAATAAAATTACTTCAAAAAAGACAGAGTTAATGGCTTTCTTTGAAGCTTTATCTACTACTTTCTTAATTTTAATAAAGGAAACAATTAGAGTTTCCCAAACAAATATTAGAATTGCACATAGCAGCTATAACAGAACTATTTATTTATACAATCATTCATCTTTAAATTTTATTCTGATAACTTACATTTTTTCATTTATGTTCATATATTATCAGAGTACAGAGAAAAATTAGAGCCTGCATGTTAGTTTAAGCATCCTCTGTTCAATTCACTTTAAAAAAAAATACCAAAAATCAGTTCAGATCACTTCAGTTGCTCATTCACATCAGACTCTTTGCCACCCCATGGACTGCAGCATGTCAGGCTTCCCTGTCCATCACCAACTCCCTGAGCTTACTCAAACTCATGTCCATCAAGTCAGTGATGCCATCCAATCATCTCATCTGCTGTCATCCCTTTCTCCTCCTGCCTTCAATCTTTCCAGCATCAGAATCTTTTCAAATGAATCAGTTCTTTGCATCAGGTGGGCAGAGTATTGAAGCTTCATCTTTAGCATCAGTCCTTCCAATGAATATTCAGGACTGATTTCCTTTAGGATGGACTGGTTGGATCTCATTGCAGTCCAAGGCTCTCTCAAGAGTCTTCTCCAGTAGCACAGTTCAAAATCATAAGTTCTTCGATGCTCAACCTTCTTTAGAGTCTAACTCTCACTGGAAAAACCATAGCTTTGACTAGATGGACATTTTTCAGCAAAGTAATGTTTCTGCTTTTTAATATGCTGTCTGAGAGTCCCTTGGATTGCAAGGAGACCCAACCAGTTCATCCTAAAGGAAATCAGTCCTGGGTGTTCATTGGAGGGACTGATGTTGAGGCTGAAACTCCAATACTTTGGCCACCTGATCTGGAGAGCTGACTCATTTGAAAAGACCCTGACACTGGGAAAGATTGAGGGCAGTAGGAGAAGGGGACGACAGAGGATGAGATGGTTGGATGGCATCACCGACACAATGGACGTGCGTTTGGGTGGACTCCAGGAGTTGGTGATGGACAGGGAGGCCTGGCGTGATGCAACTGAGTGACTGAACTGAACTGAACTAGGTTGGTCATCACTTTTCTTCCAAGGAGCAAGTGTCTTTTAAATTTATGGCTGCAGTCACCATCTTCAGTGATTTTGGAGCCTCCCCCAAAATAAAGTCTGTCACTGTTTCCATTGTTTCCCCATCTATTTTTCATGAAGTGACTGGATGCCATGATCTGAGTTTTTTGAGTGGTTGAGTTTCAAGCCAGCTTTTTAACTCTCCTCTTTAACTTTCACCAAGAGGCTTTTTAGTTCCTCTTCGCTTTCTGCCATAAGGGTGGTGTCATCTGCATATCTGAGGTCATTGATATTTCTCCTGGTAATCTTGATTTCAGCTTGTGCTTCATCCAGTCCGGCATGTTCATGATGTACTCTGCATAGAAGTTAAATAAGCAGGGTGACAATATACAATCTTGATGAACTCTTTTCCCAATTTGGAACCAGTCTGTTGTTTCTTGTCCAGTTCTAACTTTTGCTTCTTGACCTGCATACAGATTTCTCAGGAGGCAGGTAAATTATTCCCTTCTCTTTAAGAATTTTCCACAGTTTGTTTTGATCCACACAGTCAAAGGCTTTAGCATAGTCAATGAAGCAGAAGTAGGTATGTTTCTAGAATTCTCTTGCTTTTTCTATGATCCATCAGATGTTTACAATTTGATATCTGGTTCCTCTGCCTTTTCCAAATCCAACTTGAACATCTGGAATTACATGGTTCACATACTATTGAAGCCTGGCTTGAAGAATTTTGAGCATTACTTTGCTAGCATGTGAGATGAGTGCAATTGTGTGGTAGTTTGAACATTCTTTGGCATTGCCTTTCTTTGGGATTGGAATAAAAATTGACCTTTTCCAGTCCTGTGGCCATTACTGAGTTTTCCAGATTTTCCAGCGTATTGAGTGTAGCACTTTCACAGCATCATCTTTTAGGATTTAAAATAGCTTACCTGGATTTCCATCACCTCCACTTTGTTTGCAGTGATGCTTCCTAAGGCCCACTTGACTGTGTACTCCAAGATGTCTGGCTCTAGGTGAGTGATCACACCATCATGTTTATCTGGGTCATGAAGATGGTTTTTGTATAGTTCTTCTATTTATTCTTGCCACCTGTTCTTAATATCTTCTGCTACTGTTGGTCCATACCATTTATGTCCTTTATTTTGCCTTTCTTTGCATGAAATGTCCCCTTGGTATCACTGATATTCTTGAAGAGATCTCTAGTCTTTCCCATTCTATTGTTTTTCTCTATTTCTTTGCATTGATCACTGAGGAAGGTTTTCTTATGTCTCTCCTTGCTATTCTTTGGAACTCTGCATTCAGATGGATATATCTTTCCATTTCCTCTTTGCCGTTCACTTCTCTTCTTTTCTTAGCTATTTGTAAGGTCTCCTCAGACAACCGTCTTGCCTTTTTCATTTCTTCTTCTTGGGGATGGTTTTGCTCACAGTTTCCTGTACAATGTTACAAACCTCTGTCCACAGTTCTTCAAGCACTCCATCAGATCTAACCCCTTGAATCTATTTGTCACTTCCACTGTATAACCATAAGTGATTTAAGTCACACCTGAATGGTCTAGTGGTTTTCCCTACTTTCTCCAATTCAAGTCTGAATTTTGCAGTAAGGAGTTCATGATCTGAGCCACACTCAGTTCCCGGCCTTGTTTTTGTAGACTGTATAGAGTGTCTCCATCTTCAGCTGCAAAGAATAGAATCAATCTGATTTCGATATTGACTATCTGGTGATGTCCAGGTGTAGAGTTGTCTCTTGTGTTGTTGGAAGAGTGTGTTTGCTATGATCAGTGTGTTCTTTTGGCAAAATTCTTTTAGCCTTTGCCCTGCTTCATTTTGTACTCTAAAGCCAAACTTGCCTATTACTCCAGGTATCTCTTGACTTCCTATTTTTGCATTTGAGTCCTGTATGATGAAAAGGACATCTTTTTTTGGTGTTAGTTCTAGGAGGTATTTTAGGTCTTCATAGAACAGTTCAACTTCAGCTTCTTTGTCATTAGTGGTTGGGGCATAGACTTGGATTACTGTAATATTGAACGGTTTGCCTTGGAAAAGGACAAAGATCATTCTGTTGTTTTTGGGACTGCACCTAAGTGCTGCATTTTGGACTCTTTTGTTGACTGTGAGGGCTACTCCATTTCTTCTAAGGGATTCTTGCCCACAGTAGTAGATATAATGGTCATCTGAATTAAATTCACCCATTCTAGTCCATTTTAGTTCACTGATTCCTAAAATGTTGATGTTCACTTACCATCTCCTGTTTGACCACTTCCAATTTACCTTAATTCATGGACCTAACATTCCAGGTTCCTATGCAATATTGTTCTTTACATTATCAGACTTTATTTCCATCACCAGTCACATCTACAGCTGAGCATTATTTTCACTTTGGTTCAGCCTCTTCATTCTTTTTGGAACTATTTCTCCGCTCTTCTCCAGTAGCATATTGAGGCTTTCATCTTTCAGTGATAATGGTGATCTTAATGTTGGTAATAATGGTATAATGTTGATATTAGTGTTTCTTCTTAATGTTGATGATTCCAAGGATGTCAAACTTCAAAATAAATATGAATATATTATATAAATATATACCTTCCAGATGTTCGTGTTGGAGAGGTTGCAAATATAATTCCCCATCTGAGAAAAGAGGGTTATATACTGTACCTCACTTTGAAAGGTATCTGTAATTTAGATGCATCATCTGTGTTTTATACATTTCCATGTAAAGAATTTATTTGTCAGAAAATCTGTTCTCTGATGTACATATGATACTACCAGGTAAATCCAACATAGCATGCCCATGTAAAGTTAGGTAACTTAAGATTATTTACAAGTTTTCAAATCATATTTTTCAGCTCCTTTAAATAATCTTATTTGGGGGTGTAGAGAAGAGTTAGACAAAGCCTGGTTCAAATCCAGGCTCTGCCAAATTTGGTTAGGCAGTTTGTGTCAAATCAATCCCTTCATGGTTTCCCATCCCTCCACATAGACATCTTATCATGATCTCTAAGGTTCTTAACTGTCAAACTTCTGCCTCTTCACCAGCCTGGTCACTGCACAAATTCCGCTTGCCCCCAACCCTCATCCTTCCGTCTCTCTTATTGTGGCTGCTGTTTCAGTGGTGCATAAAATGTTAAATAATATAAAATTGTCTTTTGCTCCTACCTCAGGCACCTCATTCTGCTCCCTGCAATATTGTAATGATCAAGTTAATTTTTTTTTTGTTTCTTACATACATGGAACCAAATTCTACACACGGTATTTTATATTAATTTCCTTGCTTCACCTGTTGTTTTTTTGTAACATAATTGTGAATCTGCTTCATTTTTTGTAAATGCTATGTGACAATATTTTTGATGCTTTTTCATTTGTTCACTTGGCCCCCAAAAGGGGATTTTGATTGTTTCTATTTTTATTGTTAATACTACTAATAATAAGTTCAACATATATTGAACACACACACATTGTTAATACTACTAATAATAAGTTCAACATATATTGAACACACACACACACACACACACACATATGCTTCTATTAGTTGTCTGTATTCTTTAGATCTGTAATTTCTTAGTGAAATGTAAAAGAATGCATCTTGATGGAGTATTCTAAATCATTCCCAAAGATGCTGTGTTTTCTCATATCTTCTAAAATTCTGTGTCACCAGAATTTTAATTTTTTCCAATATGATGTTCCTATTTGCAAGAAATTTGAGAATAGGAAGGTTGACTATATATATATATATATATATATATATATATATATATATATATATATATGTAAACATACATACATAAAATCATGCCAAGAATTAACGATGCTGGAAAAGAAGTAATGGAAATTAAGAGTGGCAAAGGTACTAATATGGTTATACTACTCAGGAAAGTATCTGGGAAGGGAATATACAAACACAAACTAAAAGGTGTGAGAGTACATGCTATGTGGATATCTGAAAGAAGAACATTCTAGTTGGAGGCAACAGTACAGTTGACCCCCCAGTGCACAGGTTGGGCATCTGTGGATAGGGAGGGGCAACTCTATTCTTTGTACTATGCCATTTTATGTATGGATTTGAACATCACTGTGGATTTTGATAACTGAGGGGGAGTCCTGGAACTGTTTCTCCGGAGATATAACATACCAACTCATTTACATGACTGTATTCAAATGCCTTGAGATAGGGACAGTGTTCGGAATATTTAAGGAAAATAGGAGCAGTGTGACTGAAAAGGATCGAGTAAGGGCAAGTGTGTTAGAAACTGATGTTGGCAAGGAAGCTACGGGTTAAATAATGAAAGTATTTCTTTTCAGAATATGAGCCTTTTGTCCTCAAAATACATTACAAATTATTTTCCTAGTTTGTCTTTTGCCTTTTGACTTTGTTTTTAAACAGTTTTGCTATACAGACATATTCAGTTTTTACCTAGTCAGTCCTACTGTTTTATCATTTGTTTATGGCTTCAGGGATTTCATTCTGAGCATATTAAACAGCCCTTCCTATTCCTCTTACTACTTTCATAGTTCAACTACTTTATATTTAAATTTCTGCAACACCTGGGATATATTTTGGCATACAGAGTGAGATAAAGATAGGTTTGTTTTTGCACATGGCTAACCAGTTGTTCCAATGATATATATGTATACAGATACATATATATTTTTTCTTTTTAGTAAACCAACTTTTCACCATTAATAGAAAGCCAACTTTATTATATTAAATTCTTTTTTAAAAAAACTATGTCATTGGATTTTCTATTTAGTTCAATTAATTTTTTAATGCAAGACCAAGTTTTGGGGGTGTTTTTGTTTTTTGGCCACACCGTGCAGGATGAGGTGTCTTAGTTCCCACACCAGGGACTGAATCCTTGCCACCTGCAGTGGAAGCATGGAATTGTAGCCACTGGACTGCCAAGGAAGTCCCAAGACCACGTTTTTTAACTACTACAAAATTCTATTATTCGTTAATTTATGACCAAGTTCATCAACTCCTAAGATTCTTTTTTAGAGTTTTCTACCTATTTCTACATGCTATTTTTCTAAAAGTCCTTTAAGTCACCATGTCTAGTTCAAAAATGGTTGGTGGTTTTTAGCAAGTTAGTCATTTAACTGCATGTTTACTTTAAGAACGAGCTATTGCTTGTAATTATTAATTATACTATGTTTCTATATTCAAATTTGTGCATTTAATTTTCCTTCTCTTTATAAATTCACTTCTTTTGTTTCTCTTAGTTTCAAGTTGTGTTTTTTCTACTTCTTTGAATTTAATATATAATAATTTATCTTAGTTGATAATTTAAACATTAAAACTATGAAATAAATTTGAAGATATGTAAAATGTAGTTTTTCTAAACATGCTTATCTGAATCATCTGTCAAGCAAACTGCAGCTCTAACATTCAGTGAATGAACTATTTCACACAAGTTTCTGATTTTTCTAAGAACTCCTCCCCATTAATTCCTTCTAATATTCACAAGTTTCCATTTGTACATTATTTTTCTCATTTGTTTTTAGGAATTGTGAAAGGCATTTACTTTCTTTCACAGGTTTATTCAGTGTAGACTGCTAAGCTGTCTATTTCCCTATGGTTAAGAAGAAAAAACATGACTTTATTTAATCACCATCATTATCAATTTATGTTAAATACCTGATGGTTGGTCAATCAATTCCAAAACAAGTTTAGTGTTACCCTATGTAAAAAGTGAAAACTAAGAAATTTTTCAGAATTTTGACGAGCAAAATTCATGATATAATATATTAATTTTTGCCTTTTGATATCCACAAATGTGATTCTATTTTTTTTTTCTTTTTGGGATTTTTTTTTTTAATTTTGGAAAAAATATAGATTCACTGAAAGTTTCAGAAAACATAGAGAAGTTCCAAGTACCCTTCACTCACTTTACTGGTTACATTTTAAGTAAAAATATAGTATTTAACTAGGAAATTTAGTAGTAATAATGATAATAATAACAATAAAAATGCTGTTCTTTTAACATGTTTTTTTCACATTTTATTGTATCTCAAGTGATTTCATACTATGTTAGTGTTTGGATCAAAATAGAAAAACTGCTTATTCTTCTAATTTTCCATCAAGCATTCCTTATTGCTATTATACTTACCCTTTACTTTTCCTTACCCCTACAAAAATAAAGAAGGTCTTTTTCTCTAGAGTGTAGAGATTTTGCATCATTGTTTGACTTAATTTTAGTTTATAACCTAACAATTCAGGATGATAAAGAAGAGAGTTATCTTTTCTCCCTTTCAAGCTGTATAACTGAAAGGCTTTTTTAAAAGTAGCAAACAATTATCTACCTAGTCTCAATTGTAGAGATGCATAATATGGCAATGTGATTTAAAAATTGATTTAGCTCTACTCAGTGGAGCATAAAAGAAAATACATGACCTGCTAAAGAGACACAGTAAGCCTGCAGCATATAGTACATCACTGACAAAGCTAAAAAAGGCTTTCAAAGACCTTTCAACTGAGGATGTAGTTTGCTATCTGTTGCATAAGCCTAACCAGACTTTTCCTTGACCTTGAAAACACTAAAAGCATAATCAATGATCATCTAATCGCAGGTGCTCAGGAACCGTGTGTATATGGTGCGTGCTTCCTGCTGAACCACAGATGATGTTTACCTCATCTGAAGAAGCCACACTGCCAGACAGTCCGTAAACAAAGATTTATCTCTGGAAATGCCACAGACTGTAAATATCAAACTGATCACCTTTAGAGTCCATTCACATTAAAAATATCATACTCTAACTGTAAATGTAATATATTTATGATTCTGCAGGCATTAGTAGGGCTAAGATTTTTTGGGAAAAAAAAAAAAAAACATATGATTTGCTAAGTTGAAGTCATTTAAGACCACATCCGAAACTGTGTATAGCTGCCGAAAAGGTCATTCTGAAGTAAAACTACCAACTTTTGTGCTTTACCAAGTGATTCAAAAAGATAGAACTTTTGGAATCAATGTACAGTAATTTTGCATCAAGCTGAAGAGAGTATTTATATGCATATTGGTGATTAAGATAGGTACAGTATGATGAAATCAGACAAAGAGAAAAAAAAAAACAAGATTATCTGATCCAAGACCCTCCTCCAATTAAGTGACTGAAACCCACAACATGGACAGGGTGTTAACTGGTGATAAACTCATTAATCAAGTCAGCAAACCTTTGAAAGTGAAATCGCTCAGTCATGTCCGACTCTTTGCAACCTCATGGACTATACACTCCATGGAATTTTCTAGGCCAGAATACTGGAGTGGGTAGCCATTCTCTTCTCTGGGGGTTTTCCCAACCCAGGGTCTCCTGCATTGCAGGCAGATTCTTTACCAGCTGAGCCACATTACTTCCTAGGACTTCCCCTGTATCTCAGCTGGTAAAGAATCTGCCTGCAATGAAGGAGCTGCTAGTTCCATTTCTGGGTCAGGAAGACCTACTGGAGAAGGGATAGGCCACCCACTCCAGTATTCTTGGACTTCTCTGGCGGCTCAGCTCATAAAGAATCTGCCTGTAATGTGGGAGACCTGGGTTCGATCCCTGGGTTAGGAAGATCCCCTGGAGAGGAGAACAGCTACCCTCTCCAGTATTCTGGCCTGGAGAATTCCAGGGACTGTATAATCCATTAGGTTGCAAAGAGTTGGTCACAACTGAGCAACTTTCACTTTCACTTATTACTTCTTCAGTTCAGTTCAGTTCAGTCACTCGGTTGTGTCTGGCTCTTTGCCACCCCATGAACTGCAGCATGCCAGGCCTCCCTGTTCATCACCAACTCCCGGAGTTCACCCAGACTCACGTGCATCCAGTCGGTGATGCCATCCAGCCATCTCATCCTCTGTCGTCCCTTTCTCCTCTTTTCCTCAATCCCTCCCAGCATCAGGGTTTTTTCCAATAAGTCAACTCTTTGCATGAGGTGGCCAAAGTATTGGAGCTTCAGCCTCAGAATCAGTCCTTCCAATGAACACCAGGACTGATCTCCGCTAGAATGGACTGGTTGGATCTCCTTGCAGTCCAACAGACTCTCAAGAGTCTTCTCCAACACCACAGTTCAAAAGCATCAATTCTTCACGCTCAGCCTTCTTCACAGCCCAACTCTCACATCCATACATGACCACTGGAAAAACCATAGCCTTGACTAGACGGACCTTTGTTGGCAAAGTAATGTCTCTGCTTTTCAATATGCTATCTAGGTTGGTCATAACTTTTCTTCCAAGGAGTAAGCGTCTTTTAATTTCATGGCTGCAGTCACGATCTGCAGTGATTTTGGAGCCCAAAAAATAAAGTCTGACACTGTTTCTACCTCAGCACTGTCTTAATGCCAAGGATATAAAGGGAGGGCCCATATCCTGTTCTCAAAGAGTTCATAATCTAGAAAAGAAAACAGGACACTGGAATAAGTAGAGTGAATTAATCTGTCCTCTGAAAGAAAGTCATCTAAGTAGTTGTTATTTTACCATGAGATTGTTAATATCTCGCTACTATTGCATAAAAAGAAAAAGAAAAAAGAAAAAGATATTGGAGGTCTGAAAAAAAGTTGGATTGCAAGTCAAGTGACACAATAAAACACAACCACAAAAGGAAGATGTCACTGAAGAAATCCATAAACATTGTAAAGATCTGTCCAATAGGAACATTGCATCAAAAATAGCTAAAATTCTAGAGGTGCGTTTATTGAAAACTGTGAATATGTAGCACAAACATTGCTAAGTTACAGCCAGAAAGTGAGAAGTCACAAAAATATTTACATATTTACAAGTGTTGTGGTGCCCATATGTGTTGTTCTGTGATACAGATTATGCCACATTGTGCCTTAGGATAGGCCACAGAAGCTAAAGCAACAGCACAGAAATAGGTGAATGACACAGGACAGAAGGTCTCAGTGAGGTCAGGATAGGATTTTCTCCTGGCTAAGGTTTCACCAACATATTAACTCAGCAACACTGGAAGTTTGTTTTACATACACTTCTTTAATTCATGGTCAGCTATAATCACTAAAACATTTTTATTAGCATTAAGGTGACTTCACTCATGGAACATCAGTGTGTTGGCAAGGGTAGAGCTCACACTGTCTTAGAAATCACCCATCTCTCCACAAGGCCAGTTTCCAATAACCAGGTTTCATTTGGGTACCATGTATTCAGGAATAAACTCTTGTTTCTTTCTCTTTTTTTAATGGGACAGTGAGGAATCAGAATGGGAGAGGATGAATTGTGGATATGGTGGTTCCAATTGAAATTGATGATGTTTCCCAGTGAACAGGTTCTAGAGGAACTTGTCTAGAGGAACAGGATCCTCTCACATGAGGATTTTCAAGGCTGTTTTCCTCCATTTATGTGTGAGTACACTATGAATGTACATATCATCTTTGGATGCACTATAGTTTTATAAAGCTCTTTTTTAAAACAAAGAAGGCTTTGTCTATCACACAGGAAGACAGGAAATGAAATGATACTCAGAGCTCAAAACAGAAAGAAATCTTTAAGGAATTACTTCAAAATTAGGCTACAAAATAGGGGAACATTGAGAATAATTTCCTAGTTGAGGAATGCTAAAGGCCAGAGACTGTCAAGTCTTTCCTTGTTCTCCAAAATTTTCTTCTTTACAGCAACAAAGTAAGGAAAAGATTGTGATATTTGACTGCAACAAATATTGCTTTATTCAAAGTCCATTACATATCTATATTCTTAATTATAAAATATTGAAAGGTATATTTTATTGAAAAGATCTGAAGTGAAAACAAAAATGACTGAATCCTCAGATATATAATATCCAATAGTGAAAAAGATACTTAATTATATAAAAATATAAAACTTGTTTTATTTATGTGTTAAATCATAAAAGGAGTATTTTATAATGCTTCATTCATTTGTTTTAATATAGTTGAGTAGACATGACATGTCTTTTCTTTATATCCTACTGACTATACCTAGTCAATTTTTATTGGTCTTATATCTATTATTTCTTCATTGTATCAACAATATCCATAATGTTAAATCAGTTTGGTATCATCTTATTTAAATAAAATAATATTTTCTGCTCTCAATCTCTTTATGCTCTACAAATTCTACACATTCTCTGGATTAATGTTATTAAATTTAAGTCTATGTGTATTACTCTTCTTCTCAAAAATTTTTAATGGTTTTGTCACTTTCTACAGTAGCATTCAAAAATGAGTATGTACTTCCTTTAGTGTGTGTCAGTGGCATAGTGATAAGCTTAGCTACCTTCCAAAAATGACCCAACCCATCAATCCAAGTTGATTACTTAACTACTTTCTAAGTATTCAGTCTATTCTTAATTGTTCTACTCAGTATCCCCAAAATGTTCACTGTCTTTGCAAACTATATGTTTTGTATATATTCCTACCTACCTCTTGGACTCAGTTTATATTTGCAACAAATCTTAATAACCTCAGCTCAAATTCACACATTTATTATTCCGTTACTTGAATCATTTAAGCAAGTTGCAAGATTGTTTAAACATATTTTATTGATATTTATTTTTAATTTCTTAAAATGTTCTTGATGGTACAGAGTCCAAAAAGAAAAAAAATTCCAAAGTTCTTGTTTTTTTTTCCTTCTTTTATTCTTCTTGTTAAATTGTTAAAAGGGTACACAGTAATTTTTAACTAAACATAGTTTAGTTAATAATTATTGGGAGACCTGATTCTAATCAGACCATAATACTGGCCCCATTGCATTACAAAAAAGAGAACCCCTTGGTTTACTAATTTTTAAAAATAGAAAATTGTTTCACTTGTTTTTCAAAATAAATCTGTTGGAATTTATTCTGCACTGAGGTGGTAATCAAGAACAGTTAATAGCAACATCATTAATTCATCTATGAATTATTCCTAGGTTAAAGAGGGAGATGGCATGTAGCAGACAAATAAAGCATAGAGGATATGTGACATTATAGACAGATGACTAGAATACTATGAAAACCCAAAAAGAAGATAAACAACAGTGTATGATGGAGAGTATTGTACTTACTTCCTTATCTCATCTATACTTTTACAAACTTAGACTTGCAAACAATGCCTGCAGATTCATTGATTATAAGTTTTACTTTATACACATGTGTTAAAATGAAAGAGGAAATCTTGAAATTTTTCCTCTCAAGGGACTAACTATACCTATAAGAAGTCTAATTGTTTGGGTTACATATACATTTTTTAAAACACTACAATATTCCTAAGATTTATTATATCAAACATAAAGGAAAACAGAATCAAACTCTGTAAAATGTGTGGCATTTATACTGATTCATTTTCAGCTGGCTTCCTCTAGCTTGCTTCCAGTTGGCAAAGGAAGAAATTTAAGACACCAATAAAGATGGGACTTATTTGCTGAATCTAAAATTCTGGTTGAAATCCTTAAGCACTCATAGAATGAACCAAAGCATCTTATTTCTAACTATTAATATAACTCTTCTTCATATAATATTGTACTATCTGATACAATATTTTGTATACCACATCATTGATTTCTATGAATTATAGTCAAGATATTAATAAAAATTAGATTATAATAAAAATGTATATGTAATTATATATATTAAATGTCTTAACATATCTTTTATAAAATTTAGATCCTTAAAATGATGTGTTGTGAGTTCAGGGAGTGGCAGTTTTAGTGCATTGCAATTTTACAGTGTTGAAAACTAAGGAAAAAAGAGGTGAAGAAATTTGTTTAAGTTACAAATACTGGACGAAAGAAAAAAGTGAAAGGTTTTGTTAGTAGCTCAGTTGTGTCCAACTCTGCGGACCCCTTGGGCTTTAGCCTGCCAGGCTCCTCTGTCCATGGAATTCTCCAGGCAAGAACACTGGAATGAGTTTCCATTCCCTTCTCCAGGGGAATCTTCCCAACCCCGGGATTGAACCCAGGTCTACTGCACTGCAGTCAGAGTCTTTACCATCTGAGACAGCATACACAGCATAAAATTATGTAACCCATTTTGCAGGGTTTTTCCCCCCGTGAGGTAGAAATACTTGGAACATGGATCCATATGTCTTGGATCCTGACTTATTCAGGATACATGTGACTGTATCCTGAAACCGAATCATTGCTTTTCTGCCTCTATTCAGATAACTAATTTTCCCCTTATACTCTTAATATGGTAATTTTCACTGACTTATTTTTAAATACTGAGCTAACTGCATTCTTGGAGAAAATCCAGTTTAATCATGATATACTTTTTAAGTATCACTGGATTTTGCATGAGATATTTTGCACTGTATTCATGAGAATGATTCATCTGTAATTTGTATTTATGGAAATATCCTAGTCAGATTTTTATATTAAGATTATTATTGGAAAGGTATTACTTCTGTATTTTCTGAAACAGTTTTTAAAATATAAATATGTAAAATTGTATTGGTGAAGCTATACATAACTGAAGTTTTCTGGGGAAGAGTTCTTATTTATGTGTTCAACTACTTTAACAGATACAAGACTACTGAAATTATTTATTCTAGTGTTAATTTTATTCATTCTGTTTTTCTAGAGAATCATCCATTTTTATCTAACTTGACAATTTTCTGTCATAAAGTTTCTCATATTGTATTATTATCTTTTAAATATCTGTAATATTTCTAGAAATATCCTCTTTTAAATTTATGATATTGGTATTGATATCTTCTATCGTTTTTCCTCCATCTTTCAAATTATACATCAGTTTTATTCATCTTTTTATACAGCTGATGTATCTATTTTCAATTTTCTGTAGAAAATTTTCAGTTTTATCCATTTGTCTTAGTTTTGGATCATTCAGACTTTGATATAAGATTTCAAGTGCCAGTAGTTTATTTGGAAGGTGAAGTAACAACCATTGCAGGGGTAGAAAAGTGAAAGGAAACTAGTTTTAAAAGTACCTCTTATGTAGGTGGGGGTGATAATTAATTCTACTGGCAACACTTTAGGAACCAGTATAAACATATCGCTTAGAGTTATTCCTGCCCCTTTACCAAGGAATGACGGAGCTGTATAGCTGCTTGTAGTATTAGTTATTGGTTGAGAATTTATGAGAGGTTGTTTCACAATATTTTTCACATGCATATTACATTTAAAAACTTTTTTTAAAATTAATAGTAGCTATTGCTGAGTGGTAGATTATAAAAGAATATTCTTTTCTGATTATTTATACAAAACCAAATTTTCTTTAAGAAGTTTGTATTTTACCACAGATTTTCAAAAGCATAATGTGTATTTCTTAAATCCATGGACATGAGAAATGTATGTTAGTCTGATTTTTTATTGATTCATATGTGTCAGTCCATATAAAAGCAAACCTAATGACCCAACATTCCAGCTTGTGTCTATCCATTTGACTTTATGTGTTCCTTGGAGCCTTCAGGTTTATTTCTTGTGTCCAAATGCATAAACCTACTTATGAAATGTATGGTAAGTAATAATAAATAATACAGTAGGGGCAGCTGTGATCTTCTGAGTTTTCCCATTATGCTGTCAATGTCACCCAAAGAAACATTAGTGTCCCATAACTATGCCACAGTGGAACATGGCATGCCAAATCCCAAATCACAGAGCTTCAGCTAAACAAGCCATCTAATAACTGCTGTTATTATAATCTCAGTGTGGAGGTTATTTATTCTGTTTATTCTATTTGTCAAAATTCTGTAAAGATTATCTGGTTTCTAGGGTGGGTATCTGTTACTTCAGCGCACAGTTGGCTAGGATTTCCCCCGAAGTTTCCTCCCATAGACTCTTTTGCTTGTATTATCTGTCATCCTCCTCACCACATTGAGGTCACTATTGGAATATTCATTGTGATAAGGCCAGGGAATTATTTTTCCTCAGTGAACTAGAATTAGATCTGTAGATGAAGGCCATGAGGTTGGGAGTAAAATCTTTGTATCCCTGTGAGTATATCTGTTACATTCTCAGCTCTGTTTTGCCTGCCTGGCAGTGTGGCTCAGATGGTAAAGTTTTAAATAGTATTATTCAAATTAGGTATCTAACTCAGAAGCACCCTCTTTGATCAGACTTTTTGAGACTGAACATTTGCAAAATACTAAGTTGCTAGTAGTGTATTCCTAATATTTTTATCCTATAGGAAAGTGAAAGTGAAGTAGCTCAGTCGTATGACTCTTTGCGACCCCTTTGCGACCCCGTGGACTGTAGCCTACCAGGCTCCTCCCTTCACGGGATTCTCTAGGCAAGAATAGTGGAGTGGGTGGCCATTTCCTTCTCCAAGGGATTGTCCCAACCCAGGGATCAAACCTGGGTCTCCCACATTGCAGGCAGATGCTTTACCGTCTAAGCCACCAGGGAAATTCAGGTTTCCTGGTCATAGCTGTTCTTTCAAGGAGCAAGTGTCTTTTAATTTCGTGGCTGTAGTCACCATATGCAGTGATTTTTGAGACCCAAAAAAGTAAAGGCTCTCAACTGTTTCTATTTTTTCCCATCTATTTGCCATGAAGTGATGGGACCAGATGCCATGATCTTTGTTTTTTGAATGTTGAGCTTTAAGCCAACTGTTTCACTCTCCTCTCTCACTTTCATCAAGAGGCTCTTCAGTTTCTCTTCACTTTCTGCCATAAGGGTGGTGTCATCTGCATATCTGAGGTTATTGATATTTCTCCCGGTAATCTTGATTCCAGGTTCTGCTTCATCCAGCCCAGCATTTCGCATGATGTACTCTGCATAGAAGATAAATAAACAGGGTCACAGTATACAGCCTTGACGTACTCTTTTCCCAATTTGGAACCAGTCTGTTGTTCCATGTCCAGTTTCAACTGATGCTTCTTGACCTGCATACAGTTTCTCAGGAGGCAGGTAAGGTGTCTGGTATTCCCATCTTTTTCAGACTTTTCCACAGTTTGCTGTGATCTACACAGTCAAATCCTTGGCATAGTCAATAAAGCAGAAGTAGATGTTTTTCTGGAATGCTCTTGCTTTTTCTGATGTCTGTGACCATCTTAAATGAAAAGGTAGTTCCCCTTGATAAAGAGATAGTAAATATAAAAGTCCAGGTCCCTAAATTGCAGGAGTCATAGTGTAATATTTATACCTTTGTCTAGCAAATACTATTTTTAAGCATGCTTTCATTTCGTGTGTTAGAAACTGGTCTGAGGATAGTTCTTCCGGATGTCCCTCTTTTATATGTGTGTGTGTGTTTTAGTCACTAAGTCATATCCTAGTCTTTGCGACCCAGTGGACTGTAGCCCACCAGGCTTCTCTGTCTAAGGAATTCCCCAGACAAGAATATCGGAGTGGGTTGCCATTCTTTTCTCCAGGGGATCTTCTGGACCCAGGGATTGAACCCAGGTCTCCCATATCGTGGGCAGATTCTTTGCTGTCTGAGCCACCAGGGAAGTTCGGCACACTCCTCCCACCCCCATACTCACTTTTAAACTAAGGTACATTTACTTAGGTCTGCTTCCCTGGTGGCTCAGATGGTAAAGAATCTGCCAGCAATGCTGGAGACCTGGGTTCAATCCCTGGGTTGGGAAGATCTCCTGGAGAAGGAAATGGCAACCCATTCCAGTATTCTTGCCTGGAGAATCCCATGGACAGAAGAGCCCGGCTAGCCCCAGTCCATGGCGTCACAAAAAGTTGCACACAACTGAACGATTAACACTTACCCATTCAAGAAATCTCCCATGAGATCTAACTACAAGTATTGGTTACCTTAATACATATCTATTAGTGGTTATAGAAGTTTCTCTATTGCATTTCAAATAAAGTTTACTTTAGACTTTAATTATCTAAGTATATAAAGAAAAAGCATAAAAACTATTAGCCAGCATCCATTGGTGGCATCTTTCTGTATGTCACAAAAGATCTGTTAGTAGTATAAGAAGAATCAGTATAGTTTATATTAGGGAGCTGATATATAGGTAAAATTTAAAAAGTTTTATACTGGGAATTTATTCACAACTTTTTCAAGCTTAAGTTCATGTTAAGCTATGATTTCAAGAAAGGTAAGCCATTAGCAAAACACTTAGTATCTGGGCCCTGGTTATTTTGCAACAAAGACTTTAGCCATTAGAAGCCAAGGTAGCAAAGATGAATTTATCAAGATAACATTAGTGTAATTATTACCGAAGTTAGTTTTCCTTTTTTTCATATACTTAAGATTCTTTGAAGGAGTTAATAAAATGCATAACATATCCGTAATTAAGACAGATACTGTAAATAACTTAGATTTTATATGGCTATTGTTGAATCTCTCTCTACAGGCTACCAAAGAAACCTGATAATCCTGGAATAAAATTCACTAATAAATTATGAAAGTAATTAAGGACTAGAAAACACCAAATATTTACAAGTGACCAAATCTGAGCAGATAGGAAAGCTAACACCAATACTCAAAATATCACATCTATCAAGGATAGTGAGAGTTGTCAAATTTATTAAGTAAGACTGAGTGGAGAGACATATTCATAGGAAAATGGCAACCATGGTGAATATGTTGTGTATATTTTGGCAAAGTAGGGAGAATAGGTATGCTTCATGAAATACTTATTGAATGATGATCATGTCTCAGGAACAACAGAAGATAATGACACGAAAACTTAGGACAATGACTTTTGACATGAAGAGGCTCAGAGTCTATACAGGTAACTGCAATAATGAGTATTATGATAAACAGGTACACAGAGAGCTGTTTAAGTTAAGAAGTGGATTTGATCCTGCCTGATGTAAAAGTATCAGAGAACGCTTCCTGGAAGAAATGACACATGAACTTCTTGAAATATGAGTGAACAAGGTGGTCAAGTGAAAAAGTAGGAGATAAGAAGAGGGTATTTCAAGCTGAATTTTCACAGTGAGCACAGAGAGGGGTGAAGTATCACAGGGCATAAAGATTTTTAATCTTGTAGCTAAAGTAAAGCAAGGAGTGCCATGAAGAAATGCCAAACATTTAGGCATGGATCAGTTTATGGAAGACTTTTTTTTATTCTAAAGAAAGAGAATTGAATTTGATCTTGTAGACAATAAGGCTCCACTGAAACTGTTTAGTAAGTGAATTCTATGGCCAGAGTCTCTTATTTGAATGATTACTTTGCCAATAGAGCAGGACAGAAGAGGAAAAGTTGGTTTAGGAGGCTATTACAATGAATTGCATGATAAATAAGGGCCTGGCATAGTTAGAGAGAGTAGAGATAGAAGATGCTCTAATTTAGAAATTAGCATCATCAGGTATCAATTTGGATGGGAGAACGAGAGTTTAAAAATAAGATTTTAAGAGTTCTTACTAGGACGAAAAGTGCACATTTAGAGTAAGAGAGTGGAGCAGGCAATGGCAACCCACTCCAGTACTCTTGACTGGAGAATCCCATGGACGGAAGAGCCTGGTGGGCTACAGTTCATGGGGTCGCAAAGAGTTGGACACGACTGAGCGACTTCACATTCACTTTTCACTTTCATGCATTGGAGAAGGAAATGGCAACCCATTCCAGTGTTCTTGCCTGGAGAATCCCAAGAACAGAGAAGCCTGGTGGGCTGCCATCTATGGGGTCGCACAGAGTCGGACACGACTGACGCAACTTAGCAGCAGCAGCAGCAGAGTAAGAGAGAGTTTTATCACTCAGCTTTGGAAAAGGGTTACTGAGCAAAATTTGGTGAGATACCTTGGAAAGTCTAGCCCTGTCCCTGAGAAAGTAGAGCAAGAAATAAAACCTACCTTTGAAGACTATATTACATTGCTAAAACAATATTTTATTGATATCAGAATGTTCTGGGCCTAGTAAAATAATTTCTTGCACTGAAAATAAATGTTGATTCTAGAAGTTTCATTCTATCTTATTTTTGATATTCAGATAAAATTTAAGCAAAGATAAACTTTTAGTATGAAAGGACACTGGATGATTTTGGAAAATAATGTAAAGGACTATGACATTTTGTCCAGTTTTATAAACTTTACCTGGCTCCAACATAACGCAGCAGTATGTAAAGTTACTATACCCCATGAGCCAGTAATGAGAAAAGTCCATATGAGTAGAAATAGGATATTAAAAAGTGAGGTCTTTGCAGAAATGGGATATTTCTTAAGTATTCTTTACCCATTGAACCCACATGGTGCTTAGTACATAGTAGAAACACAAATAATGAGGTCTAGATTTAATTGAATGACAATAAAATAAAGCTGTTTTACTAATTACTTTCACAGATAAAGTTCTGTAAACTGTGTTACAAGACATTTTGGTGCAAAATTTTGATGGCTGAAATCATTACTTGAATTGTTCATAACTAGGATAAACAGGAAATATTTTTTTCAAATACCATCAAATTATAAAGACAGGAGGATAAGCTCATAAAAAAAGTTATCAACCTAGAAGGATCACAGGCCCTAATCACCAAGGAGAGAGCTCTGCTCACGTCTCTCGCAAGATAATCCTAAGGCTTAATGTTGCTCAATTCTATACTGCTTGGCCACAATTGGCTTTACCCTTAATATGGTCCCTGGCTCCTTTTTCTCTTCTTGTATTTATACATTCCTGCCCATGTTGCTGCATCTTACTACAAAATCCTTTCTAAAGCTCTGAAAAATGCAAACATACCTCAAGTAGATTTTCTACAGTAGGGAAAATTAACATTCATTATACAGCCAATATCTGCCAAAAGTTGTGTCAGGTATTTTACATAAATGTACTTAATATTTACAATATTCTGTAGGATAACTGGTATCATTATTCAGTTTATACGCGTGAAAACCTCAACACTCCAACATTTCACTGATACAGAGGCGCAAATGGAAAAGCAACATGGGTCTTCAGACTTCAAAAGCCATGGGCTTTCCCCTGAACCATGTAGTCTAACAAAGGTACATTTGAGGAGCTTTCCTGTCTTCCATGCATTAAACTCTAAATAAATGGATCACCTTGCTATAGTCACCATGTTTTCAGCTTTAAGTTCATAAAAGGACACACTTCACTTATTCAGTTCTTCTCTCTGTTTCACTTTCTCATATCATTGAATACTAACACCACGATCCATTTTATAAATATATTATTTGATTATCCCTTCAACTTGGTTTACTTTCAAGTCTCTCCTGAGTTTTATATCCACTGTCCTCTTAGCTGCATTTTCTTCTGACCTGCTACACTCTCCAACTCTTCGCATGATCCTTGAGTCTCTCTTTTCTACATGGTGCTCCTACCAATGGTCCTTCTGCACACTCAGTCAGCCAGTCTAAACTAGTAATGTTTCTTCAGCCTGTTCCTTAGCCTCACTTCCTAGTAAGGTCACCTCTGTCTCCATCCTCATATCAGCCACTTAGAAATGCATGCAGTTCCACAAATATGTCCTGTTATTTCATGCCACTGTCCTGTTTATGCTACTGTCTTTGCTTGGAGTTTTCCTGTCCTGTCCTATGGAGAAGATCTGTCCATCATTCAACATTCATCTCAAGTGAAAAGTCTTTATTAAAATCTATCATGACACTTACAGAGGATAAAATATAGTATTCAAGCCACTTATTAGGCACAGAGCAGCTTTGTTAAATGTAAGATATATGTTAAGCAAAGCTTGGTACCAAAAGGAAACATGGAATAAGGCTTAACACTTTCTTAAAAACAATGGTTCTGCTTTCAATTGACTACACCCCTCTTACCACAGCCCGTTAGATGAAAGAGCTCCATGATAGTTGTGCTTTCTCCACCCTGAAAGTTAATTGACAGTTAGGGCTTATGCTCTCAGTTGAGTTCAGTACAGTCGCTCAGTCGTGTCTGACTCGTTGCGACCCCATGAATCGCAGCACGCCAGGCCTCCCTGTCCATCACCAACTCCCAGAGTTCACTCAGATTCACATCCATAGAGTCAGTGATGCCATCCAGCCATCTCATCCACTGTCATCCCCTTCTCCTCCTGCCCCCAATCCCTACCAGCATCAGAGTCTTTTCCAATGAGTCAACTCTTTGCATGAGGTGGCCAAAGTCCTGGAGCTTCAGCTTTAGCATCATTCCTTCCAAAGAAATCCCAGGGCTGATCTCCTTCAGAATGGACTGGTTGGATCTCCTTGCAGTCCAAGGGACTCTCAAGAGTCTTCTCCAACACCACAGTTCAAAAGCATCAATCCTTCGGCACTCAGCCTTCTTCACAGTCCAACTCTCACATCCATACATGACCACTAGAAAAACCGTAGCCTTGACTAGACAGACCTTAGTCGGCAAAGTAATGTCTCTGCCTTTTAATATACTGTCTAGGTTGGTCATAACTTTTCTTCCAAGGAGTAAGCGTCTTTTAATTTCATGGCTGCAATCACCATCTGCAGTGATTTTGGAGCCCCCCAAAATAAAGTCTGACACTGTTTCCACTGTTTCCCCATCTATTTCCCATGAAGTGATGGGACCAGATGCCATGATCTTGGTTTTCTGAATGTTGGGCTTTAAGCCAACTTTTTCACTCTCCTCTTTCACATTCATCAAGAGGCTTTTGAGTTCCTCTTCACTTTCTGCCATAAAGGTGGTGTCATCTGCATATCTGAGGTTATTGATATTTCTCCCGGCAATCTTGATTCCAGCTTTTGTTTCTTCCAGCCTGGCGTTTCTCATGATGTACTCTGCATATAAGTTAAATAAGCAGGGTGACAATATACAGCCTTGACGAACCACTCAAATGATTCAAGTAAATGAAAGATTAATTTGAGAATCTTTTGTGCTTGTGTATCTACTCATTTCTCTCCATTTGGTTTAATTTTAGTAAAAGCATCGTCATATAGAGAAATATATGTAAAATAAGCCTAATTTCTCCTCTTTTAAAGAAAACTAAAAATACTTAAAGTACCCTGGACGTCCATGAAGCTGTACATCGTGGTTCAAGATACAGTGCTAGCAGTGTCAAGGGAACTTTATACAGGTCTATAGCTTCCTCTGAAGATCAAGCACCCAGCTGATATACTTGGTATCATTGTAGATGTGGCTGGGGTTCCTCTCTGGTTTTGAATTCTGTTAAAAATCCTAGCCAAGGGTGATAAACTGATTCCAATTTAGCTTTTTCTTTAGAACGAATCTAAGCCCAGAAATAAAGCCAGCCACACCTTTGAAGTGTTGTTGAAATGGCAACTGAGTACGGGGTGGGAAGAAGCAGAGCAAGATAGGTGAGAATGGAGCTGAGTTTTAAAAGAACCACAGGATTTGGGATGCATTTGCTCAGCCTCTGGGTTATTCAGGTAAGGGAAAAAATATCATTAAAAATAGTGGGGGACCAACAAAACAGTTTAAGCAACATATACTCTGGGATTTTCCATAGCCTGTCTAAGCACTTTAGATTCAACTCAAGTTCTACACTGAAAATAGAAATGTGCAGAAAGTATCTGTGCCTATAACTTATAAAGCATTGATTTTTTTTTTTAAAAAGATGTTATTGCCACGTCCCCAGTTTACTTCCAGTTTACCTTTTGAAGTGACTTCCTAGCAACTAGCTTTAGCTATGTTTCTAAACCATTTTATGATGTTGTCTAAAAGCTTCAAATATATTCTCCAGAAACATTTTCTCAACAATGCAAAATTTCTAATATCAGACATTATTTCAAGAAATTTAATTGTGGTATGTTCATGATTGCTTTGCAAATGCATATATCTCTAGGAGAGAAAATAGTAACTTTTTAACACTTTAGAGTGACTTCCTAACAAATATAGAAAACAACGACTTAACAAAAGGCTCAGAAGGACTGGAATAAGGGGCAGGTAAATTCTGATATGTGAGGGGACAGACAGAAGGTAGATGAGCTAATCTAGTACCACAGGAGTTTCATAGGTGGAGCAGGAGAAATCAGGAGTATCACAGGGAAGGATAAATATGTGCAAATCTATGTAATATTAGTATGCTCATAAATAGTAGAAAGAAGTAAAATGGAAAAATGAAAAAACAACACAAATGAATTGCTTCGATTCATTTCACAAAATCATTGGTGTTTTGTCTAGACACAATGACTTTGCCATGTAATTCTACAGGCTCCCAGTTTTCCCAGTCTATAAAAGCAAAGCATCAGACTGTGTGTAATTGCTCAGTCATGTTCAACTTTTTGTGACCCCAAGGAAATGCCCACCAAGTTCCTCTGTCCATGGAATTCTCCAAGCAAGTGGGTTGCAATTCCCTTCTCCAGAGGATCTTCCTGACCCAGGGTTTGAACCCAGGTCTCCTACATTTCCTTTGAACTAAATTACATTTAAAGTGCCTTTTGGGCTAAATATATATATTTAATATAGAGTTATATAATAATAATACATTTATACAATAATTTATTACATAAATTAATATATAATTAAATGAAATAGTATATCTTTAATTAACTATAGACATATATATTTAATCTAGTCCATACATCATTTATAGATGTCTATTAAATACATACTACTATATCGATATATTTATTCTGTTTCCAGCTCTAATAATAACTTGCTGAATGCCAATAAAGCAGTCATTTACCATATCTTGTCCTTATTTTCTCACCAGCAAAAGAAAAGAAATAGATTCAAGGACTCTTAAGCTCCATTTCATCTCTATTGTGAATCTATATTTTGTGTAAACAGTTAAATTTTCTACATATGAACTGCAAGAGGAGCTGTTGTATTTCCTTGTGTTTTATAAGTTTAGAAGTGGTCCAGTGGGTGTCTATCCAGTAAGGCCCCTAGATTCATCTGAAACTCCAATCATGCCCCTAGGGCCCTTCCCACAGACCTACATAAAATCGTTTTGTTTTTCTTCACATGAACAATTCCACTCCTTTCCTCTCAGGTTGCAAAGGACTATGATGCCTCCATAGCACTTTCTATCCTTTCTCTCACACCAAAGCACCTACACACAGACATTTTATTTTTTTTCTTTATATTCACTAGTCTTTGACCTCAGGGAGCTCCCATTCCCATTTTATAGAACTTTCAACTATCAAAAAACAAATAATACCTACCCAATCTTCCTTTGATGAATTCAAAATCAACTGATACAGGACCTTAACTACACTGGCACCTTCCTTTACCTTTGCTGAATTCTCTTGAGTAGAAACAAGTGATAGTTCCCATCTGTATACTCAAGGAGATGGCATTAGACAAAGGCGAGGACATGGTGAGCTGGGAATTTGGGGCTAATCAGCAGAATCTTAGGGTTTACATGTCATAAGAAGCATTTGTATGTGCATGTCAGATGAGAGCTCACTATTAACCTATTAACCAAATGCTCTATGGACTAAAGCTTGTGTGTGACCCATGATAGGGAAATGGCAGGTCATCACTGGTCTCACCTCTCACTCATAAGGATTTAGAAAGTAACTAAAGTCAATAACTGGAGTAACTGGTGTTCTTTAAAATATGCTTTTTTGTCCATATTATGAATGTTTCAATTTGTATAATATTTTAATCTTTCAAAGTGTTTTTTAAAGTATGTTAATGTCATCAACATTGATAGTTTGTCTATATAATTGCAAGAAAGACAATAACATTGTATCGTGACTTAAAGATTTAAATCGGAGAAGGTGATGGCACCCCACTCCAGTACTCTTGCCTGGAAAATCCCACGGATGAGGAGCCTGGTGGGCTGCAGTCCATGGAGTCACAAAGAGTCAGAAGCGACTGAGTGACTTCACTTTCACTTTCCACTTTCCTGCATTGCAGAAGGAAATGGCAACCCACTCCAGTGTTCTTGCCTGGAGAATCCCAGGGACAGGGGAGCCTGGTGGGCTGCCATCTATGGGGTCACACAGAGTCGGACATGACTTAAGTGACTTAGCAGCAGCAGCAGCAGCAGCAGCAAAGATTTAAATATATATAAACTGAATGAAACTATGAACCATGCCATGTAGGGCCACCCAAAACAAACGGGTCATGGTGGAGAGTTCTGACAAAATGTGGTCCACTGGAAAAGGGAATGGCAAAGCACTTCAGTATCCTTGCCTTGAGAACCCCCTGAACAGTATGAAAAGGCAAAAAGATAGGACACCAAAAGATGAACTCCCCCAAGTCGGTAGGTGCCCAATATGCTACTGGAGATCAGTGCAGAAATTACTCCAGAAAGAATGAAGAGACAGAGCCAAAGCAAAACCAACACCCAGTTGTGAATGTGACTGGTGATAGAGGTAAAGTCCGATGCTGTAAGAGCAATATTGCATAGGAACCTGGAATGTTAAGTCCATGAATCAAGGCAAATTGGAAGTGGTCAAACAGGAGATGGCAAGAGTAAACATCGACATTTTAGGAATCAGCGAACTAAAATGGACGTGAATGGGTGAATTTAAATCAGATGACCATTATATCTACTACCATGGGCAAGAATCCCTTAGAAGAAAAGGAGTAGCCATCATAGTCAACAAAAGAATCTGAAATGCAGTACTTGGATGCAATCTCAAAAAAACAAAATGATCTCTGTTAGTTTCCAAAGCAAACTATCCAATATCACAGTAATCCCAGTATATGCCCCAATCAGGAATGCTGAAGAAGCTGAAGTTGAACAAGGTCTTCTATGAAGACATACAAAATCTTCTAGAACTAACACCCAAAAAAGTTGTCCTTTTCATTATAGGGGACTGGAATGCAAAAGTAGGAAGTAAAGAGATACCTGGAGTAACAAGCAAATTTGGCCTTGGAATTCCAGCAACACAAGAGACAACTCTACACATGGACATCACCAGATGGTCAATACCAAAATCAGATTGATTATATTCTTTGCAGCCAAAGATGGAGAAGCTTTATACAGTCAGCAAAAACAAGACCAGAAGCTGACTGTGGCTCAGATCATAAACTGCTTATTGCCCAATTCAGTGTGAAAATGAAGAAAGTGGGGAAAGTCACTAGACCATTCAGGTATGACCTAAATAAAATCTTATGATTATACAGTAGAAGTGATGAATAGATTCACGGGATTAAATCTGATAGACAGAGTGCCTGAAGAACTATGGACCAAGGTTCGTGACATTGTATAGGAGGGAGTGACGAAGACCATATCCAAGAAAAGGAAATTCAAAAAGGCAAAATGGTTGTCTGAGGAGGCCTTACAAATAGCTGAGAAAAGAAAAGACACAAAATGAAAAGGAGACTAAGAAAGATATACCCATTTGAATGCAGAGTTCCAAAGAACAGCAAGGAGATAAAAGAAAGCCTTCCTTAGTGATCAATGCAAAGTGATAGAGGAAAGCAATAGAATAGGAAAGACTAGAGATCTCTTCAAGAAAACTGGAGATACCAAGAGAATATTGTATGCAAAGATGGGCTCCATAAAGGACAGAAATGGTAGGGACCTAACAGAAGCAGAAGATATTAAAAAGAGGTGATAAGAATACACAGAAGAACTATACAAAAAGGATCTTCATGACCCAGATAACCACGATGATGGGATCACCCACCTAGAGCTAGACATTCTGGAATGTGAAGTCAAGTGGGCCTTAGGAAGCATCACTACAAACAAAGCTAGTGGAGGTGATGGAATTCCAGTTGAGATATTTCAAATCCTAAAAGATGATGCTGGAAAATGATGCACTCAATATGCTGGAAAACTCAGCAATGGTCACAGGACTGGAAAAGGTCAGCTTTCAAACCAATCCCAAAGAAAGGCAATGTCAAAGAATGTTCAAACTACCACACAATTGCACTCATCTCACATGCTAACAGGTAATGCTCAAAATTCTCCAAGCCAGGCTTCAATAGTACATGAATTGTGAACTTCCAGATGTTCAAGCTGGATTTAGAAAAGGCAGAGAAACCAGAGATCGAATTGCAAATATCTGTTAGATCATTGAAAAAGCAAGAGAGTTCCATAAATCATCTACTTCTGCTTTATTGACTACACCATAGCCTTTGACTGTGTGGATCACAACAAACTGTGGAAAATTCTGAGAGAGATGGGAATACCAGACCGCCTGACCTGCCTCTTAGGAAGCAACAGTTAGAACTGGACATGGAACAACAGACTGGTTCCAAATCAGGAAAGGAGTATGTCAAGGCTGTGTATGGTGACCCTGCTTATTTAAATTACATGCAGAGTACATCATGAGAAATGCTGGACTGGATGAAGCACAAGCTGGAATCAAGATGGCTGGGAGAAATATCAATAACCTCAGATATGCAGATGACAACACACTTATGGCAGAATGTGAAGAACTAAAGAGCCTCTTGATGAAAGTGAAAGAAGAGAGTGAAAAAGTTGGCTTAAAGCTCAACATTCAGAAAACTAAGATCATGGCATCTGGTCCCATCACTTCATGGCCAATAGATGGGGAAACTGTGGAAACACTGAGAGACTTTATTTTGAGGGGGCTCCACTATCACTGCACATGAGAATGCAGGCATGAAAGTAAAAGACGCTTGCTCTTGGAAGAAAAACTATGACCAACATAGACAGCATGTTAAAAAGCAGAGAGATTACTTTGCCAACAAAGTCCCTCTAGTCAAAGTTGTGAGTTGGACTATAAAGAAAACTGAGTGCTGAAGAATTGATGCTTTTGAACTGTGGTGTTGGAGAAGACTCTTGAGAGTCCCTTGGACTGCAAGGAGAACCAACCAGTCAATCCTAAAGGAAATCAGTCCTGAATATTCACTGGAAGGACTGATGCTGAAGCTGAAACTACAATATTTTGGCCACCTGATGGAGAGAACTGATTCATTTGAGAAGTCCCTGATGCTGGGAAAGATTGAAGGCAGGAGGGGAAAGGGACAACACTGACTTGATTGACATGAGTTTGAGTAAGCTCTGGGAGTTGGTGATGGACAGGGAAGCCTGGCGTGCTGCAGTCCATGGCGTTGCAAAGAGTTGGACACGACTGAGTGACTGGAACTGAACTGAAACTCAATGAATATCTAAGTGTGATGGTCTGTCTGTATAATTAGGTAGCTTCTTGTATACCAGGCACCGTGTCAAGTACTTTGTATATTAGCAAGTCAAATTTCCACAATAACCATTTCACCTAAGTAATGGTATAACAGAATTTAAAGACAGGGAATCTCAAGATTAGTTGAGTTATGTAAATTGCCCATTGTCATATTTAGTCAAGCTGCGGGTAAAATCTACATTCAAGTTCAGGACTATCTGACTCTAGCTATAACCTGCATTCTTTGTTATTACATTGTAGTATCTTGGATGTATACTACTTGCTCCACTTTACAAAGAAGGGAATTGATTTGCTTGTCTAAGGTTAAAGTGCTTTTCCCATGTGCTTGTGGACTACTTCAAGGAAAGAACTCCATCTTGCTTACTTTTGCATCTTCATCCTAGCACAGAATAGGCAACGTGCAGAATGACTGAAGTTGACTGAAGTCAAGGCTTTAATCCAGCTCTGCTGATTTTGAGATTTTGTATTTTCCCCTTCTAATTAGTGTCTTCCCTGACTTTGCTGTTAAAGTAAAAAAAAAGTCACCTTGAACAATCTGAAATTTATCCGGATTAGGATTCAAATCTTTGAATCATGTCATTGCTAGCATGTTAAAAGAATTAATGAGTTTTGGGGAGAGACTTTGTTGGGGGAATAAACTATTTTGCAAGCACTTAATAAGGACATTAACTCCTTGAGCCTGTGTGAGCCTTCAGCTGAGCAAATGGTGCCCTGGTGGCCACCTTTCTAATGAATTTCCCAAAGATGGTTGACTCACTTCATCTGAAATGATCATTTGGTGAAATGATTTGAACCACACAGGGAGAGAATTGATAAAAATGCAAAGTAATTGAAATGTTAGAAAAACATTTTGAACTGAAGAGAGTGACCTTTTATGAAGCTCAAATTCTTTTCTAAGAATATTCAGCTATTAATCTAACATTGTTGTATACATAACTAAGAACAAGGCATGAAACTGTTGCTTAGGGCATAAAATGTGATTACCTTAAATATGAGATGAAGAATGGCCATTTTATTTAGTAAGTTATCATTATTATTTTTCATATTCTATATTCTAGCTGGAATAAATATTCCTCCTCAGAAATAATTAAGGGACTGAATTTACTAGTGTCAAAAGCAACATCATGAAGTCAGATTTACAATGACAGGTATTTTTTTTATTAGTTTCTGTATTCCAGTATTCAGAACTAGCAACATCTTTTTCTTTCAAACTTCCAACAAGTCAAAAATTTCCTCTTTCTTTTCAAAGTCTTGAAAGCAGTGCATACTTATCTATTAGAATTATAGCACACATCCTAAGTGCTACTCACACCTCCTGCCCCAATCCTAACTCTGGCTGTCTCTCCAGTTTACAGTAAAATTAAACTATTCCAAGATACTTTGTACATTTTCACTGAAAATTATTTTTTTGTTAAATTTTACCTACATTATCCAAAGTTTTTTTTCTTATTTTTATACATGAAGTTCTGTAAGTTTCCTTCAAATTATTATTTAGCTACAAATGTGACCACTTTTACCTGCTACTTGAACCATTTTTCTGGTTTCTTAAATGGAATAGTGCATTCTCAGTACTAGTGAATAAGCATGCTGTGAGAATGAGGTGAGTCAGCATAATCATGTGCTGCTATATTGATGAGTAAGCCAAAGTAAAGAGAAGCAGTGATTTTCCCAATGTCAGACATGTCAGCTAAGAGAAAACTTAAAAGCCTGAGCCTGTGAATCGCCATCCAATTGCTTAATGTTCTGAGCCAAACTGCTTCTCTTTAACATCTAAAATGAGTTATTTCCACACATTTCTAAATACAGCAGAAGTTGAGTTAGAACCTGCTCTCTTTTTGTAGGACAGATTTTAACATGATTTTGATGCCAGATATATTGGTGCAACCTTCTCCTCAGAAGAAATATTTCACATTAACTATCAAAACTTATGTTCTATAGTGGTTTTCTAACTCTTAGAAGCCATAGATTTCTGAACAGACATAGCAAGTGCTACCGAATTGTGTTAAGGTAGAAAGAGAAAGAAATAACAAAGAGAATAAGGAATAAGAGATCACATATTTTCTCCTTATATCCTTTGAATAAGAGGTGCTCTTGAAGCTGTTGATAAGAGAATCTTCCATCGGATTTCTTTTTTTAATTGATGGAAAATTGCTTTACAATTTTGTGTTGGTTTCTATAGCTCAGTTCAGTTGCTCAGTCGTTTCTGACTCTTTGAGACCCCATGAACCGCAGCACACCAGGCCTTCCTGTCCATCACCAACTCCTGGAGTCCACCCAAACCCATGTCCATAGAGTCAGTGATGCCATCCAATCAACTCATCCTCTGTCATCCCCTTCTCCTCCTGCCCACAATTTTACCCAGCATCAGGGTCTTTTCAAATGAGTCAGCTCTTCGCATTAGGTGGCCAAAGTATTGTAGTTTCAGCGTTAGCATCATTCCTTCCAATAAACACCCAGGACTGATCTCCTCTAGAATGGACTGGTTGGAACTCCTTCCAGTCCAAGGGACTGTCAAGAGTCTTCTCCAACACCACAGTTCAAAAGCAGCAATTCTTCAGCACTAGCTTTCTCTATAGTCCAGCTCTTACATCCATACATGACCACTGGAAAAACCATAGCCTTGACTTTGTTGACAAAGTAATGTCTCTGCTTTTTAATATACTGTCTAGGTTGGTCATAACTTTCCTTCCAAGGAGTAAGTGTCTTTTAATGTCATGGCTGCAATCACCATCTTCAGTGATTTGGGAGCCCAAAAAATACAGTCAGCCACTGTTTCCACTGTTTCCCAATCTATTTCCCATGAAGTGATGGGACCAGATGCCATGATCTTAGTTTTCTGAATGTTGAGCTTTAAGCCAACTTTTTCACTCTCCTCTTTCACTTTCATCAAGAGGCTATTTAGTTCTTCTTCACTTCCTGCCATAAGGATGGTGTTATCTGCATATCTGAGGTTATTGATATTTCTCCCGGCAATCTTGATTCCAGCCTGTGCTTCCTCCAGGCCAGTGTTTCTCATGATGTACTCTGCATATAAGTTAAAGAAGCAGGGTGACAATATACAACCTTGACATACTCCTTTTCCTATTTGGAACCAGTCTGTTGTTCCATGTCCAGTTCTAACTGTTCCTTCCTGACCAGAAATGCTATTGGCCTAACAGAAACAGAAGACATTAAGAAGAGGTGGCAAGAATACACAGAAGAACTGTATGAAAAAGATCTTCATGACCCAGATAATCATAAAGGTGTGATCACTCACACTCACCTAGAGCTGGACATCCTGGAATGTGAAGTCAGGTGGGCCTTAGGAAGCATCACTACAAACAAAGCTAGTGGAGGTGATGAAATTCCAGTTGAACTTTTTCAAATCCTAAAAGATGATGCTGTGAAAGTGCTGCACTCAATATGCCAGCAAATTTGGAAAACTCAGCAGTGGCCACAGGCCTGGAAAAAGGTCAGTTTTCATTCCAATCCCAAAGAAAGGCAATGCCAAAGAACGCTCAAACTACCGCACAATTGCACTCATCTCACACGCTAGTAAAGAAATGCTCAAAATTCTCCAAGCCAGGCTTCAGCAATATGTGAACCATGAACTTGTAGATGTCCAAGCTGGTTTTAGAAAAGGCAGAGGAACCAGAGATCAAATTGCCAGCATCTGCTGGTTTCTATAGTACAACATGTATCAGTCATAATTATATCTATATATATAGCCTTCCTCCTGGCCTCATCCTGTCCTGCCATACCACCCCTCTAGGTCATCACAGAGTGCCAGATGGGCTCCCTATGTTATTTAGCAACTTCCCACTAACTATTTTACACACGACAGTATATATATGTTAATGCTACCTTCTCAAGTCATCCTACCCTCATCTTCCTTCACTGTGTTCACAAGTCCATTCTCTACTAGGGTCATCAGTACCACTTTTCTAGAATCTACATATAATGTGTTAATATACAATACTTGTTTTTCTCTTTCTGACTTACTTCAGTCTGTATAAGAGGCTCTAAGTTCATCTACATCACTACAAATGACTCAAATTCATTCCTTTTTATGGCTGAGTAATATTCCATTGTATAAATGTACCACAACACTTTATCCATTCATCTATTGATGGGCATCTAGATTGCATCTATGTCTGGCGTTTTCTAAATATTGCTGCAATGAACATTCAGGTACATGTGTCTTTTAGAACTGTTGTATTCTCAGGGTATATGCCCAGTAGTGTGGTTGCTAGGTCATTTCATAGATTTATGCCTAGTTTCTTAAGGAATCTCCATACTGTTCTCCTTAATGGCTGTATAAGTTTACACTTCCACCAACAGTGTAGGAGGGTTCCCTTTTCTCCACATCCTTTCCAGAAGTTGCTGTGTGTGTATGTGTATATATATATATATATATATTTTTTTTTTTTTTTTAATTTACCATTCTGACCAGTGTGAGGTGATACATCATTGTAATTTCAATTTGTATTTCTCTAATAATGGGTGATGATCTTAGTTTTCTGATTGTTGAGTTTTAAGCCAAATATTTCACGCTCCTCTTTCACTTTCATCAAGAGACTTTAAGTTCGTCTCCACTATCTGCCATAAGGGTGGTGTCACCTGCATATCTGAGGTTATTGAGATTTCTTCCAGCAATCTTGATTCCAGCTTGTGCTTCTTCCAGCCCAGCGTTTCTCATGATGTACTCTGCATAGAAGTTAAATAAGCAGGGTGACAATATACAGCCTTGACGTATTCCTTTTCCTATTTGGAACCAGTCTGTTGTTCCATATCCAGTTCTAACTGTTGCTTCCTGACTTGCATATGGGTTTCTCAAGAGGCAGGTCAGGTGATCTGGTATCCCCATATCTTTCAGAATTTTCCACAGTTTATTGTGATCCACACAGTCAAAGGCTTTGGCATAGTCAATAAAGCAGAAATAGATGTTCTTCTGAAACTCTCTTGCTTTTTTGATGATCCAGTGGATGTCGGCAGTTTGATCTCTGGTTCCTCTGCCTTTTCTAAAACCAGCTTAAATGTCTGGAAGTTCACGGTTCATATTGCTGAAGCCTGGCTTGGAGAATTTTGAGCATTACTTTACTAGCATGTGAAATGAGTGCAATTGCGTGGTAGTTTGAGGATTCTTTGGCATTGCCTTTCTTTGGGATTGGAATGAAAACTGACCTTTTCCAGTCCTGTGGCCACTGCTGACTTTTCCAAATTTGCTGGCATATTGAGTGCAGCATTTTCACAGCATCATCTTTCAGCATTTGAAATAGCTTAACTGGGGTCCCATCACCTCCACTAGCTTTGTTTGTAGTGATGCTTCCTAAGGCCCAATTGACTTCACAGTCCAGGATGTTTCGCTCTAGGTGAGTGATTACACCATCATGATTATGTGGGTCATGAAGCTCTTTTTGTACAGTTCTTCTGTGTATTCTTGCTACCTTTTCTTAATACCTTCTGCTTCTGTTAGGTCCATACAATTTCTGTCCTTTATTGAGCCCATCATTGCATGAAATGTTCCCTTGGTATCTCTAATTATCTTGAAGAGATCTCTAGTCTTTCCCATTCTGTTGTTTTCCTTTATTTCTTTGCATTGATCACTGAGGAAGGCTTTCTTATCTCTCTTTGCTATTCTTTGGAATTCTGCATTCAAATGCTCATATCTTTCTTTTCTCCTTTGCTTTTCACTTCTCTTCTTTTCACAGCTATTTGTAAGGCCTCCCCTGACAGCCATTTTGCTTTTTTGCACTTCTTTTCCATGGGGATGGTCTTGATACCTGTTCTCCTGTACAATGTCATGAACCTCTGTCCATAGTTCATCAGGCACTCTGTCTATCAGATCTAGTCCCTTAAATCTATTTCTCACTTCCACTGTATGATCATAAGGGATTTGATTTAGGTCATACCTGAATGGCCTAGTGGTTTTCCCTATGTTCTTCAATTTAAGTCTGAATTTAGCAATAAGAAGTTCATGATCTGAGCCACAGTCTACCCCCGGTCTTTTTTCTGCTGACTGTATAGAGCTTCTCCATGTTTGGCTGCAAAGAATATAATCAGTCTTATACTGGTGTTGACCATCTGCTGATGTCCATTTGTAGAGTCTTCTCTTGTGTTGTTGGAAGGGAGTGTTTGCTATGACCAGTGCGTTCTCTTGGCAAAACTCTGTTAACATTTGCCCTACTTCATTCCATACTCCAAGGCCAAATTTTCCTGTTACTCCAGGTGTTTCTTGACTTCCTACTCTTACATTCCAGTCCCCTATAATGAAAAGGACATCTTTTTTGGGTGTTAGTTCTAAAAGGTCTTGTAGGTAGGTCTTCATAAAACCGTTCAACTTCAGATTCTTCAGTGTTACTGGTTGGGGCATAGGCTTGGATTACTGTGATATTGAATGGTTTGCCTTGAAAACGAACATAGATCATTCTGTTATTTTTGAGATTGCATCCAAGTACTGCATTTTGGACTCTTTTGTTGACCATGATGGCTACTTCATTTCTTCTAAGGGATTCCTGCCCATAGTAGTAGATATAATGGTCATCTGAGTTAAATTCACCCGTTCCAGCCCATTTTAGTTCGCTGATTACTAGAATGTCAACGTTCACTTTTGCCATCTCCTGTTCGACCACTTCCAGTTTGCCTTGATTCATGGACCTAACATTCCAGGTTCCTATGTAATATTGCTCTTTCCAGCACTGGACCTTGCTTCTATCACCAGTCACATCCACAACTGAGTATTGGTTTGTTTGTTTGTTTGTTTGTTTTGCTCCATCCCTTCTTTCTTTCTGGAGTTATTTCTCCCCTGGTCTCCAGTAGCATATTGGGCACCTACCAACCTGGAGAGTTCCTCTTTCAGTATCCTATCATTTTGCCTTTTCATACTGTTCATGGGGGTCT
Organism: Budorcas taxicolor; assembly: GCF_023091745.1. Taxonomy (NCBI): domain Eukaryota; kingdom Metazoa; phylum Chordata; class Mammalia; order Artiodactyla; family Bovidae; genus Budorcas; species Budorcas taxicolor. The sequence continues at coordinate 24,368,772 of NC_068917.1, read as the reverse complement.
CAAGGCAAGAATACTGAAGTGGTTTCCCATTCCCTTCTCCAGTGGACCACATTGTGTCAGACCTCTCCACCATGACCCGTCTGTCTTGGGTGGCCCCACATGGCATGGCTTAATTTCATTGAGTTAGACAAGGCTGTGGTCTGTGTGATCTGATTGGCTAGTTTTCTGTGAGTATGGTTTCAGTGTGTCTGTCCTCTGATGCCCTCTTGCAACACCTACCATCTTGCTTGGGTTTCTCTTACCTTGGACATGGGGCAACTCTCCACAGCTGCTCCAGCAAAGGGCAGCCGCTGCTCCTTACCTTGAATGAGGTGAATCTCCTCACAGCCGCCCCTCCTGACCTTGAACATGGAGTAGCTCCTCTCAGCCCTCCTCCACCCGCGAACTAAGATTGTGGCATCCGGTCCCATCACTTCATGGAAATAGATGGGAAAACAGTGTCAGACTTTATTTTTTTGGGCTCCAAAATCACTGCAGATGGTGATTGCAGTCATGAAATTAAAAGACACTTACTCCTTGGAAGGAAAGTTATGAACAACCTAGATAGCATATTCCAAAGCAGAGACATTACTTTGCCAACAAAGGCCCATCTAGTCAAGGCTATGGCTTTTCCTGTGGTCATGTGTGGATGTGAGAGTTGGACTGTGAAGAAAGCTGAGCACTGAAGAATTGATGCCTTTGAACTGTGGTGTTGGAGAAGACTCTTGAGAGTCCCTTGGACTGCAAGGAGATCCAACCAGTCCATTCTAGAGGAGATCTGTCCTGGGTGTTCATTAGAAGGACTGATGCTAAAGCTGAAGCTGCAGTACTTTGGCCACCTCATGCAAAGAGTTGACTCATTGGAAAAGACCCAGATGCTGGGAGGGATTGTGGGCAGGAGGAGAAGGGGACGACAGAGGATGAGATGGTTGGATGGCATCACGGACTCGATGGACATGAGTTTGAGTGAACTCCAGGAGTTGTTAATGGACAGGGAAGCCTGGCGTGCTGTGATACATGGGGTTGCAAAGAGTTGGACACGACTGAGCGACTGCACTTAATAATGGGTGATGCTGAGCATCTTTTCATGTATTTATTTACCATCTGCATTTCTTTGCAGAAATGCCTATGAGGTTCTGCCCACTTATTGATTGGTTTGTTTGTTTTTCATATGTTGATCTGAATTAACTGCTTATGTATTTTGGAGATTAACTCTTTGTCAGTTTCTTTGTTTGCAATTATTTTCTCCCATTCTGAGGTGGTTTTTCATTATTTATAGCTTCCTTTGCTGTACAAAACTTTTAAATTTTATTAGACCATATTTGTTTATTTTTGTTTTTATTTCCATTAATCTAGAAGATAGGTCAGAAAGACTCTTGTTGCCATTTATGTCAAAGAAAACATACTGCATATGTTTTCCTCTAAGAGCTTGTAGTTTCTGGCCTTACGTTTAAGTCTTTAATCCATTTGAATTTATTTTTGTGTATGGTGTTAGGAAGTGTTCTAATTTCATCCTTTTACATGTAGCTGTACAGTTTTTCCAGCACCACTTATTGAAGAGGCTGTCTTTTCTGCATTGTATATTCTTGCCTCCTTTGTCAAAGACAAGGTGCCAATAGATGCATGGGTTTACCTCTGTGCTTTCTATCTTGTTCCATTGGTCTATATTTCTCTTTTTGTGCCGGCACCATACTGTCTTGATGACTGTAGCTTTGTAGTATAATTTGAAGTCAGGGAGGTTGATTTCTCCAGCTCTATTTTTCTTTCTCAAGATTGCTTTTGCTATTTAAGGTATTTTATCCTTCTCTACAAATTTTGATATTTTTCATTCTAGTTCTGTGAAAAATGCTGTTGCTACCAGGCTCCTCTGCCCATGGGATTTTCCAGTACTGTTGCCTGGAAAATCCCATGGGAGGAGGAGCATGGTAGGCTGCAGTCCATGGGGTCGCTAAGAGTCAGACATGACTGAGTGACTTCACTTTCACTTTCACTTTCATGCATTGGAAAAGGAAATGGCAACCCACTCCAGTGTTCTTGCCTGGAGAATCCCAGGGACAGGGGAGCCTAGTGGGCTGCCGTCTCTGGGGTCACACAGAGTCAGACATGACTGAAGTGACTTAGCAGCAGCAGCAGCAGCATTTAATCTGAAGAATGCTTTGGATGGTATAGTCATTTTGACAATATTGATTTTTCCAGTCCAAGAGCATGGTATATCTCTCCGTCTGTTTATGTTGTCTTTGATTTCTTTTATCAGTGCCTTAGAGTTTTCTGAATACAAGTCTTTTGTCTCATTAGGTAAGTTTAGTCCTAGGTATTTTATTATTTTTATTACAAATGGTGAACTTGATTGTTGTCCTTAATTTTTCTTTATGATTTTTCATTGTTAGTATATAGGGATGCAAAGGATCTCTGTGTATTAATTTTATATCTAGTGACTTTACTAAATCCATTTATTAATTCTAGTAGTATTTTGGTGATGATTTTAGGGTTTTCTATATATAGTATCATGTCATCTGCAAACAGTGAGACTTTACTTCTTTTCCAATCTGGATTCCTTTTATTTCTTTTTCTTCTCTGATTGCCATGACTGTATTGAATACCAGTGGTGACAGTGGGCACACTTGTCTTGTTCCTGACCTTAGAGGAAATGCTTTCTTCGTCTTCTTTTTTTTTTTTTTTTCGTGGTTAACAATAATGCTTGCTGTGGGTTTGTCATATATGACCTTTATTATTTTGAGGTAGGTTCCTTCTATTCCAGTTTTCTGGAGAGTTTTTGTCATAAGTGGGTGTTGAATTTGTCAAAAGCTTTCTCTTGGTCTATTGAGGTAATCATATGCTTTTTATCTTTCAATTTGTTCATATACTATTTCAATAAGAGATGCTCAGAAGATTTTGACATGAGAGTCTTCCATTGGATTTCTTTTGATGGAAGAACTCCTATGCTCAGAAAATATTTGAAAACTAAGGATGCATATTGAGATATAATATTTTTTACATTTTATGCTGATTCTTATAATTTCTATATTGTTTGTATAGATTTAAAGACCACAGGGATCAGGGAGAATTTAATCCATAGATTATAATGAAAATGGCTATTATAAGAAAGTGTTTCTAATGAAAATATGCAACACTCCTTTTAAAATTACACTAACTAATACAGAGATGGCCTATACAATTTTAAATTTGAGCAGCCAGTAAAATATAACCCCTAAAAGTCCTCTGCATGTTAGTATCCAGCTGACTGTGGTTAGGGAAATCAATGTTATTAAAAAGAAACAACAGTTGTAGCTATAAATTAAGAACATCATGCTGAAATTTGAGTCTTAAGAGATGATTATAGTCATTCATTCAATCAATTCCTCAATACGTAAAGGAATATTTATTGAGTCTTCCCGTGGAACAAGTGCTCTTCTAAGCTCTTGAGATCAAGAAAGTATGCAACTACTGGCTTTATAGAGTTTAGGTTTTATGGGGAGAGAGAGCAGAACACTGAAAATTGGGGAAGACAGACATTAAACAGACAACCCTTATAATTTCTGGATATGTCATCAGTATAAGCTCCAGTATCAAGGACTGTATATCAAAGGACTGCACAGCCTCCAAGGTGCTTGTAACCCAACACAGATCTTAAAAACATATGCAATGGTGCAACAAACACTAGTGCCTCAGAGACAAAGATAATGAGTATTTTAGGCCTGGACTTTTCTCCCTCATTTGCCATAACCCCACCTTCACTTGCGATTGCATTGCCTATATTTTTCCCTCTCTAGTTTAATTGCTTGCTATTGTTGTTTTTTAGTCACTAAGTTGTTTCTGACATTTTTGTGACCCCGTGGACAGTAGCTCACCAGTTTCCCCTGTCCATGGGATTTCCCAGGCAAGAATACTGAAGTGGGTTGCCATTTTCTTCTCCAGGAGATCTTCCCAACCCAGGGATCGAACCTGAGTCTCCTACATTGGCAGGAGGATTCTTTACCACTGAGACACCTGGGAAGCCCAATTTAATTCCTTACAGTGTGGTTTATAGTTGATGAACTTTCACTAAATACATGAATGAACTGGTTAATATGAAAAAATTTTTCACAGTATATGTCCAGTCTGTATTGATAAGCTAATACTTTCCAAATGATTAATTAATTAGAATAATGTTTTTCTGCCTTTTTCATACAAGCTATCAAGAATCTTATACTCTTATTTTGATTCAACTGCTGGAATTTGCCTGATAAGATTTCCTGTTAAGCTTTTTATTTTCCTTACCCTATTTACTTCTTGACTTTTTTCTTTTGTCCTAAATTGTATGATTTTGGACTTATTCTTCCTGCATTTATTTAAGTAAGCTGAATTGAACAAATTTTGAATGCAGACATGTTCAAATCAATATTATTTAGGAAACTCAGTTCAGTTCACTTCAATCTCTCAGTCGTGTCTGACTCTTTGCCACCCCATGGACTGCAACATGCCAGGCTTCCCTGTCCATCACCAACTCCTGGAGCTTACTCAAACTCATGTCCATCCAGTTGGTGTTGCCATTCAGCCACCTTATCCTCTGTTGTCTCCTTCCCCTCCCACCTTCAATCTTTCCCAGCATTATGGTCTTTTCAAATGAATCAGTTCTTTGCATCAGGTGGCCAAAATATTGGAGTTTCAGCTTCAGCATCAGTCCTTCCAATGAATATTCAGGACTGGTTTCCTTTAGGATGGACTAGTTGTATCTCCTTGCAGTCCAAGGGACTCTCAAGAGTATTCTCCAACACCACAGTTCAAAAGCATCAATTCTTCGGTGCTCACCTTTCTTCATAGTCCATGAAGAAAGGAAACTCAAGTAGTAGAAAATAAAAACACTAAATTAACACATAGTGTTTAATCCCCAAGCATATTTTCTTTTTCTTTGTTAGGAAATAAGTTGTAAATTTTAGTTTTGCAATGTAGAAAAAGGAGCAAAAATTATAATAATTTACTTGTACAAAAAACTTTCTTTTCCTGATTATAAAAATTTTTTAAAAATCATTACTGTGGAAAACATAAAAAAGGAAGAAAATTAATACCATTTCTAAAATTTTTGGTGTATTTCCCTCTGATTATGAAAAGAGAATGATGTATGTTTTGAACTTACATTTTTAGTAACAGTTTGAGACCAGATTACTTTTCATTGAAATATATCACAAGCCTTCTCAAAATCCTGTAAAACTTTCTTAAGCATTACTTTTAGTGACTGCATCTCATCCTCACTCACTGAACACTCTCCTCTCATCATCCATGTAAATTGCTTTATTTTTTAATTGTGTATTCCTAGGATGAAAACTTACATACAGTGATCTATCATAAGTTTTTTGAATTTTATATTTCTTTTGGGATTCTCCTAGAATTATAGGGCCAAAATACAGGGTTTGTTTCTTTGCTTGTTTTTGAAGATTAAGAAGATAGTCCAAAAGAAATATATATATCTCTCTCATTGTCCTATAGCTCTTCATCCTACAAACTGACTCAATTTGTCAAAAACTAAAGCAACTGACCTCAGATATGATCAAATTAATTAAAAGAAACATAGCACCACTATTGTCTTTTTTTTTTTTTTAGAATGCTCTGCTTTCATTAGAGAACTCATCGGTTGTGCCAGCATTAGTCTTTACAACAGCAGTGTGTTGACAAATCATATTTAGCATAAGGTTAGCATCTCTCTACACACTCATTGGCCTTTTTCATGTGTTTTAACACTGTGTGAATTCCATTTATGAATGTCTTCTCTGTTTAGAGAGCTGGAGAATTTAAGTCATTTTAAATGTTCAGTGTTGTACTGCACCATCATTTCTGTAGTTGATCATACCTTTATTGAAGATGGTCACAGGGTGTTACCAACTCATTCATTCACTTATTCATTTTTATTTTAGTCACTTAAATATTTACTTACCTCCCAAATTGTCCTGGGAACTTCATCTATGTACTGGGTATATAATTATGAAAAAAAAAAGTTAATTCTGTTAAAGTGTTTGAAAGCTTTATATAAAAATTACTCAAATGAGCAATTAAAAAAATTAACTATAAAACATAATAAATAATACCCTTTGGAGCATAGGAAAACAGTAATAGAATAATAGAAATAATAATGACTTTGACAATTAAATATCACATCTTTCCCTGGTGGCTCAGAGGTTAAAGCATCTGCCTCCAATGCAGGAGACCCGGGTTCGATCCCTGGGTCGGGAAGATCCCCTGGAGAAGGAAATGGCAACCCACTCCAATATTCTTGCCTGGAGAATCCCATGGATTGAGGAGCCTGGTGGGCTGCAGTCCACAGGGTCACAAAGAGTCAGACACGACTGAGTGACTTTACTTACTTACTTACCTCGTGACTAACAAAGCCAGCAACAGTTCTATTTTGAGACATAAAAAGACTGTCTAGAGTCACCCAGAATCATGAGAATAATGACACTGCCAGTGATACAGTAATATTTTATTCAAGTTTCCTCACTCAGACTGTTGGCAAATAGAAAATACAATGTTGAGAAGACACACAATGAATATAAAGAAATAAATTGTGAAACCTTTTTTTGTAGTGCTCTATAGAATATAACTGCTGGTCTAATTTTCATGATAGTATAGCTGTTTTGAACGCTTCACTTTACAACAGAATTTTAGTTTTTCTGCATTTAATTATTCTGATCATTTGGTCTAAGAAGTTAGACCAGGAGCTATTATGATGAAAATCTGTGATAGACATGGGGATGCACTACCCAGGTCTCCTTTCAAGGAAGAACTTGTTGGCCAGCTACACAGAGAGAAGTCAGGGGATAGCCTTCAGCTTTCTGCAAACTGAGGGTCTGCCTCAGCTGCAAAGACCACTTTACTCAAGGGCAAACCCACCCCCAAAGCAAGGTGCCCCTGGTGAAAATGAGATGACGATATACAGGCCCTGCTATTTCAACCAGAAGTGAGACTTCCTCCAGAGCTCTCTGTTGGTCAAGGCACATTACAGTGTGACTTCTTCCTCTCACTAATCCTGCTCCTTCCCATGCCCTGCACCACTTTCAATCCCCTTTAAACATCTTGCACTGAAAATTCTGTAACAGCTGTGCTTCCAGAGGACTCAGCCTGGGACAGTGACTGACCTAAGTTTTAAATGAACATCTTAACATGACACCGCAGTCTAAGAGGGATGTCTGAGATCCCATGCAGAAGCTGCAGTTTCTGAACTACCAAACAGGCCTTGATATACCATGAAGAATTGCATTGCTAATAAAATACCCATTGCAAAGATATCAAAGAGAGCATAACAGGGATCAAACACAGCTTTCTGAATTTTATAAAAGTTTACTGATATGGATCAGTTCAGTTCAGTTCAGTTCAGTTCATTTCAGTTGCTCAGTCATGTCCGACTCTTTGCAACCCCATGAATTGCAGCACGGCAGGCCTCCCTGTCCGTCACCAACTCCCGGAGTTTACTCAGACTCACATCCATCGAGTCCGTGATGCCATCCAGCCATCTCATCCTCTGTTGTCCAGTTCTCCTCCTGCCTCCAATCCCTCCCAGCATCAGAGTCTTTTCCAATGAGTCAACTCTTTGCATGAGGTGGCCAAAGTACTGCACCTTCAGCTTTAGCATCATTCCTTCCAAAGAAATCCCAGGGCTGATCTCCTTTAGAATGGACTGGTTGGATCTCCTCTCAGTCCAAGGGACTCTCAAGAGTCTTCTCCAACACCACAGTTCAAAGGCATCAATTCTTCAGTGCTCAGCTTTCTTCACAGTCCAACTCTCACATCCAAACCTGACCACTGGAAAAACGATAGCCTTGACTAGATGGACCTTTGTTGGCAAAGTAATGTCTCTGCTTTTGAATATGCTATCTAGGTTGCTCATAACTTTCCTTCCAAGGAGTAAGCGTCTTTTAATTTCGTGACTGCAATCACCATCTGCAGTGATTTTGGAGCCCCCCAAAATAAAGTCTGACACTGTTTCCCCATCTATTTCCCATGAAGTGATTGGACCAGATGCCATGATCTTCGTTTTCCGAATGTTGAGCTTTAAGCCAACTTTTTCACTCTCCTCTTTCACTTTCATCAAGAGGCTTTTTAGTTCCTCTTCACTTTCTGCCATATAATTCCATAAAATGGCACATGTAAAATGTTACTCTGAGTCCTGAATATGAGAAGTTATTTCAGTCACTTGGTAAAAATTTCTAGGTTTCAGACCCTGCCTTGAGTAGGCACTGAGGATCCAAAATAAATGTTAGGCCATGCAAGGAAAGAATCCATACACACGTAATAAGACTAAAGTTTTTGTGGGTGCCCAGTTTGTGTTTGTTAGAATAGAATAGCAAATAAATAAATAGGCAGCAAACAAACAAACCTCAATAGCAGAGAATTGTGAAGGAGAAATTAATGTCCTCTAAGGCTTCATGCTTCTCTGCTCAAGGATATAGCTAGAAAGCACTACCCAGCAGAAGTCACAAAGGGAAAATAAGAATGATGCACGGTGTCATCTCTGCAGGTTACTAAGGACAGACTTCACTTTTTTTTTTAATTTACACAATTCTTTCTCCCATGAGACTTGTTCTCCTCAAGCATAAGCACATTACAAACTAATCATTTACATAAAACACTCTGGAGTCTTGCTGACACAGGAGAGGATTTGTGTACATTTTCAAATTATTCTTTTTTATTCCTGATAGGGACACACTACTAGGCCGGAGTTGTGTCTTAACAATAAAGCCAAAATCCATTCACAGGCATAAAAGTGTGAATGCTAGATCCAAATAAGACATGAGAGTGTTTGGGGGAATCTGTAGACTGGCAAAGATTTAGAATATGCAGCCACTGTCCAGGACCAGCTCCAATAAATGGCAGAGCCCAGTACAAATTGAAAACTCTCCTTATTCAGAAATGGTTAGAATTTCAATACAGCAACCAGATAACATTAAACCAAATGTGGAGTCCTCCTGAGTCTGGGCCCAGTATAGTACATAGGTAGGAAGCCTATAAAGCAGCTTTGCCACTAACCTCACTCAGTGGTGGAGAGGCCAGGCGCATTTTGTCTACTTGATATGACTAACACAGAACGAGCACTCAACATATGTCTGCTAAGTGAATAAAGTAAGATGCTGACTAGGATTTATGTTTTACCCATCACACACAGCCAGTTAATGAAAGGGGATCTCTTTAGATAGCATTATTCTTCTTGCCTCCTGAATGGTGCTTTAGACAATACTGGTGGTCCTCCAGCTTCCCTGGTTTCAGTCTGCTCTGGTATGATCTAGCTTTGTTTTGTAACCAATTCATTTTAAAAAAGTGTATATATATATTTTAAGTGTTTTGCCTTTAATTATCTTAGTATCCTTGTGAAAGAGAGCATGTTTACGTAAAGTGGGTATGTGACTTGTATAGAATTTATGAGAAACCAGAGAGTGATATCCAGTGTTTAATTCTACATTTTGATTCAACAATTAACATTTGATGTTCTGGTTTTTACTAATGAGATATCTTGGAGATATTGCTTCCCAGGTGGTGCAGTGGTAAAGAATCATAAAGAATCTGCCTGCCAGTGCAGGAGATGCAGTTTTCATCCCTAAGTCAGGAAGATCCCCTGGAGGAGGGCATGACAACCCACTCCAGTATTCTCACCTGGAAAATCCCCACGGATAGAGGAGCCTGGCAGGCTACAGTCCATGGGGTCACGAGTCAGACACGACTGAGCAACTAAGCACAGGACAGCACATATATATACATACACACACACACACACACACACACACACACACACACACATATATATACATATACACACACATATATAATTATCATAAATTCTTTTGGCCAGTTTATGAAAATACATGCACTACAAATAAAGTAGAAGTATGAACTGAACAATGTGGATGGAAACATAAGTCTGGAGCAAAAGGTACTATGCAAGCATAGTCTATAATAGTCAGTATGCATACTTGACAGAGATTCCTAAAAAGCAAAATGAAGACATGATTAGCTACAAAATTCTCATTGATTATAGGAACAAAGTTGTAATAAATAGATTGAAAAAGCAGGACTTGTAAATTCAATTATAAGCAATGTGTTTTCTTTTGCTTTTTGTTTTCCTTTGGGGCCATTTCTTTCTTTTCCTCTGAATGGAATTTTGGTCAAGTCTCATTAATTTTGAATCACTACCAGGTGATAAAAAGTCCTCTAGTCAGTAATTTAAATGTCTAATCGAGCTATTTAAATGCCTAAAGGAATCAATATGTTAGATTTTATCAAAGTTTACTCCTTTTACCAGCTTGCACAAGCCATAGGTCAGCCCCCAGCAGAGAGAGGGCATGGTGGCTTCTGCTCTCTTTCTCTGCCTTGTGTGTGTGTGTGTGTGTGTGTGTGTGTGTGTATCTTTGTGTGTTTTCTATTCTCTATCATGCTAATAATGGTTATCAATTTTTCCAGACAGTTTTACCTTTAAACAGCAATGTGAGCTCTTACCCTGGATTCCATGCTTTAGGATATCTCCTATTGACTATCTTCTAGTCTTGCCCAGCTACATGGGATGAAGAGATTATGCAAAATAAAGAGGAATACTTTTTATGAATCAGTATTCTCTAGTCTCACTATGCTAGAAATATGCCAGACCCTGCTACTCTTTGTCCAAATGTTGCCAACCCTGAATCTTTGGTCTGTTCAGGGCACTTCCCTAGGGGTTGCCTTCCTAAGAGGGCTGATCTGCTGGAGTGATCACACCTTGGATTGGGGTTTGGCCAAGAGCCAGTTGTCTGTGGTAATGAGGATGAAATGTGGGCATATGGTTTCAGGTATTTGTGTGCATGTTTGTGAGATTTCTCACAGTGCTGAAAGAAGCTGGGGCAAAAAGAGAAGAGAGACAGGCTACAGGCTTTCCCAAAATTTCCGGAGACCAATGGCGGGTTTTCTACATGCTGCCAGTTTCTAGCACTGGACCAAAATGATGTTAAGAATTTCAAATTTAATTCTGGTCTCTTGGATATTTAGGGATGTATATTTTTGAGGTAAAAATAACAGAGCATATTTTATCTAAGAGTGTTTTATTTTAATTCATAGAACTATTTAAACATATGATGTTTCTTGGGTCCCTCAAATATTATAGGTGAATCTAGCGCCAAGATCAGGTGAGGTGCAGATGCTTGACAAAAGAAGAGAAGGATGAAGAATGTCTTACTTGACTAAAGCTGTAATTATGTGTCAAGCTCTCTAAGACTCCCAAGTTTTTCCAGCAATGATTCATTTTCTTGTGGGACATTTTGTGGGATTTCAAAACCCTTACCTTACTAGAGAAAAGCAACATCTATAATGGTCAGTATATTTATTCTTTTAAGAAACATCTGGGATATCTTGCTCCTTGCCTCTCTATGTGATATTCTGTGTCAGTCTCTAAGACAGCCCCATACCATGTTTCTATTTTATGTAGTATAGCTATGGTCCAGCGGAAACTTCCATAAATACTTCCTTTTAACAACATCTGGCCTAACATGGCCATCTCTCTGTTTATCTGTTGTGAGAATGATTAGGCTTCCAGTCTCTCATCTTTGAGACTTCCTAAGCTTGGTTGAATATCAGTTGATTTTTGCTTACACATATCAGGGGAAACATTATACTTTCTCCAAAAGGTCTTCTTAAAGTTTTTCTATTTTGAATAGAGATGAGAGGGGAGGAAACCACTAATGGGATGGGGTCACACACAACCAACTTTTTTCAAGGAATCATCCTTTAACATCCTAACTGATATATATCCTTATTGTGATGATGAGGTAAGAATTGCAGGACAAGTTTTCTATAAACTTCATTTGCAAGTGATATTGTGCTTAGTGGTCTTGTACTTCAAGTTAGTCTATGACATAAATCACTTTGGCGCTTCACTTGAAATGAAAATTAAATGGTTGCACTTGAACATTCTTTTAAAACGCATATGATTTAATTTTCAGGAGGAACAAAGCTTTATTTCCTGATACATAGATATAAAGATATTTATAAATAAAGTCTTTATATAAAGGATCTTACTTATAATAAATAACTATGATAATAATAGCAACGAAAATTTCACTAAGTACATGATGCAAAGTACAAGTCAGAAGGAATTCTGAGACTGCCAAATATGTAACTTAAAGTATATAAAGAAGGGTTATTTTATCAGGGATGGTTCTGAGGATTCAGTAAAATATTGTGAATTCTTTGCAAATTTATGCATATTTTTATAAAGAAAAGATCCTTTGCTTATTGTTATTCTCATAAATTCAGTCACATGAAAGTAGTTTAAAAAATTGACTGAGAGGGTAACAAGATTGGTATAGCTTATACAAATTATGGAACTTCACCAAAATTTTCCCCAGATACGATGGTCATCAATAAAAATGGTTGAAATATCAATAGATATCAGATTGATTAGGACTTAATTTTTGTCTCTTTTTCTAAAGCAATTTTGCTCTTCAGACGTTTAATTCAGTTCAGTCGCTCAGTCGTGTCCGACTCTTTGAGACCCCATGAACTGCAGCACGCCAGGCCTCCCTGTCCATCACCATCTCACGGAGTTCACTCAGACTCACGTCCATCGAGTTGGTGATGCCATCCAGCCATCTCATCCTCGGTCGTCCCCTTCTCCTCCTGCCCCCAATCTCTCCCAGCATCAGAGTCTTTTCCAATGAGTCAACTCTTCACATGAGGGGGCCAAAGTACTGGAGCTTTAGCATCATTCCTTCCAAAGAAATCCCAGGGCTGATCTCCTTCAGAATGGACTGGTTGGATCTCCTTGCAGCCCAAGGGACTCTCAAGAGTCTTCTCCAACACCACAGTTCAAAAGCATCAATTCTTCTGCGCTCAGCCTTCTTCATAGTCCAACTCTCACATCCATACATGACCACTGGAAAAACCATAGCCTTGACTAGACGGACCTTAGTCGGCAAAGTAATGTCTCTGCTTTTGAATATACTATCTAGGTTGTTCATAACTTTCCTTCCGAGGAGTAAGCGTCTTTTAATTTCATGGCTGCAATCACCATTTGCAGTGATTTTGGAACCCCCCAAAATAAAGTCTGACACTGTTTCCACTGTTTCCTCATCTATTTCCCATGAAGTGATGGGACCGGATACCATGATCTTTGTTTTCTGAATGTTGAGCTTTAAGCCAACTTTTCCAGTCTCCTCTTTCACTTTCATCAAGAGGCTTTTGAGTTCCTCTTCACTTTCTGCCATAAGGGTGGTGTCATCTGCATATCTGAGGTTATTGATATTTCTCCCGGCAATCTTGATTCCAGCTTGTGCTTCTTCCAGCCCAACGTTTCTCATGATGTACTCTGCATAGAAGTTAAATAAGCAGGGTGACAATATACAGCCTTGCCATACTCCTTTTCCTATTTGGAACCAGTCTGTTGTTCCATGTTCAGTTCTAACTGTTGCTTCCTGGCCTGCATACAGATTTCTCAAGAGGCAGGTCAGGTGGTCTGGTATTCCCATCTCTTTCAGAATTTTCCACAGTTTATTGTGATCCACACAGTCAAAGGCTTTGGCATAGTCAATAAAGCAGAAATAGATGTTTTTCTGGAACTCTCTTCCTTTTTCGATGATCCAGTGGATGTTGGCAATTTGATCCCTGGTTCCTCTGCCTTTTTGAAAACCAGCTTGAATGTCAGGGAGTTCACGGTTTATGTATTGCTGAAGCCTGGCTTGGAGAATTTTGAGCATTACTTTACTAGCGTGTGAGATGAGTGCAATTGTGCGGTAGTTTGAGCATTCTTTGGCATTTCCTTTCTTTGGGATTGGAATGAAAACTGACCTTTTCCAGGCCTGTGGCCACTGCTGACTTTTCCAAATTTGCTGGCATATTGAGTGCAGCACTTTCACAGCATCATCTATCAGGATTTGAAATAGCTCAACTGGAATTCCATCACCTCCACTAGCTTTGTTCATAGTGATGCTTTCTAAGACCCACTTGACTTCACATTTCAAGATGTCTGGCTCTAGATTAGTGATCACACCATCATGATTATCTGGGTTGTGAAGATCTTTTTTGTACAGTTCTTCTGTGTATTCTTGCCACCTCTTCTTAATATCTTCTGCTTCTGTTAGGTCCATACCATTTCTGTCCTTTATTGAGCCCATCTTTGCATGAAATATTCCCTTGGTATCTCTAATTTTCTTAAAAAGATCTCTAGTCTTTCCCATTCTGTTGTTTTCCTCTATTTCTTTGCATTGATCGCTGAAGAAGGCTTTCTTATCTCTTCTTGCTATTCTTTGGAACTCTGCATTCAGATGCTTATATCTTTCCTTTTCTCCTTTGCTTTTCACCTCTCTTCTTTTCACAGCTATTTATAAGGCCTCCTCCGACAGCCATTTTGCTTTTTTGCATTTCTTTTCCATGGGGATAGTCTTGATCCCTGTCTCCTGTACAATGTCACGAACCTCATTCCGTAGTTCATCAGGCACTCTGTCTATCAGATCTAGTCCCTTAAATCTATTTCTCACTTCCACTCTATAATCATAATAGATTTGATTTAAGTCATACCTGAATGGTCTAGCGGTTTTCCCTAGAGGAGCTATCCCACGTTGAAGGTCAGGAACAACGGCGGTAAGGAGATACCCCTCATCCAGGGTAAGAAGCAGCAGCTATGCTTTGCTGGAGCAGCCGGGAAGAGCTACCCCATGCCAAAGGTAAGAGAACCCAAGTAAAGTGGTAGCTGTTGCAAGAGGGCATCAGAGGGCAGACACACTGAAACCATACTCACAGAAAGCTAGTCAATCTAATCACACTAGGACCACAGCCTTGTCTAACTCAATGAAACCAAGCCATGCCTGCAAGGCAACCTAAGATGGGCGGGTCATGGTGGAGAGGCCTGACAGAATGTGGTCCACTGGAGAAGGGAATGGCAAGCCACTTCAGTATTCTTGCCTTGAGAACCCCATGAACAGTATGAAAAGGCAAAATGATAGGATACCAAAAGAGGAGCTCCCCAGGTCATTAGGTGCCCAATATGCTACTGGAGATCAGTGGAGAAATAACTCCAGAAAGAATGAAGGGATGGAGCCAAAGCAAACACAATACCCAGTTGTGGATGTGACTGGTGATAGAAGAAAGATCTGATGCTGTAAAGAGCAATATTGCATAGGAACCTGGAATGTCAGGTCCATGAAACAAGGCAAATTGGAAGTGGTCAAACAGGAGATGGCAAGGGTGAACGTTGACATTCTAGGAATCAGCAAACTAAAATGGACTGGAATGGGTGAATTTAACTCAGATGACCATTATCTCTACTACTGCAGGCAGAAATCCCTCAGAAGAAATGGAGTAGCTATCATGGTCAACAGAAGAGTCCAAAATGCAGTACTTGGATGCAATCTCAAAAATGACAGAATGATCTCTGTTCATCTCCAAGGCAAACCATTCAATATCACAGTAATCCAAGCCTATGCCCCAACCAGTAACGCTGAAGAAACTGAAGTTGAATGGTTTTATGAAGACCTGCAAGACCTTTTAGAACTAACACCCAAAAAAGATGTCCTTTTCATTATAGAGGACTGGAATGCAAAAATAGGAAGTCAAGAAACACCTGGAGTAACAGGCAAATTTGGCCTTGGGATGCGGAATGAAGCAAGACAAAGACTAATAGAGTTTTGCCAAGAAAAATGCACTGGTCATAGCTCTTCTGAAAGTTATTAAAAATTTGAATGTTCGGTGCTTTGCAGAAGCACTAGATCAGAATTTACATATTCTGGGAATATGCCAGCCAACACTCAATCTCTCTCTCTCTCATCTTCAAATTTTCTAGTTTTTTTCTAATTTTGATAAATAAAAACACTCCTGTAGAGCTCTGGTTCTCATCTGGGTATGGTGAGTAAAATGAAACACAATACAATTCTAGAAAAACACCTATAGAATCTTTATCAAGTGATATATATCAATCCACTCCCCACAAAATGATGAAAATGGTACTCCAAGGAGATCAGTTAAGGAACAATAGTAAAAATCCAATCAGAGATTACAGGGATATAAATCAAGACAATGACAATGGGAAAAAGGATATGTATTCATGAAATTTATCCATAGTGTTATTAACCACAGAGTTTACTATTTCATGCTTCATAAGATCCCATGACATGACCCTAACACCAGATGTAATGGGTTCTAACTGGATAGAAATTTGAAAAAGTATACATTTACCCTGCAACTTCCTACATCTGTTAATTTAAAGGAATATTTTGATCAGTATTAGCATTTTTGAACTCCATTTTGAAACGTCTACTAAAAGATATATTTACCATACAGATTTCTAGCCTTACACATTAACTACATAAACTTTTACTTTTGTGTGTTCTGACATATTTCAGTATTTCTGGATACCTTACATACTTTCAAAAAAATTCTTCTTTTCGTGCACTCAGATACTCACTCCCACAAAAATAGAAGATAGTTTTCCTACTAATGATCATATATGATTCTACTCAGAGGTGATAATAAGTGTGGTATAATTAACTTGACTATATTAAACTTGTAAACTGAAAATAATATTGGAAACTCCTCCTCTCTTTATTTCAATAACATTTTTGTTCATCTCTTTCACCTTGTGTCAGACTGAAGTCTTTCTTTTAAAATAGCACTGATTTGACCAGTTGTTGGAAACGTATTCATGGTCTGCAAAGTGTACAAAACTCCTCTTGAAAAAGCTACTTTAGAACTTTGCTCCCTATGCCAAGTAAATATATATATATATTTCAAACCAAGTAGTTCTTAACTATATATGAAAATCTGATTCATATAGGTGAATCCATCATAAATAATATAGAAGCATGGTGTTTGTTTCCTGTTTTTTTCAGACAGGAAAATATACTTAAAGTGGGTGATTGAAAGAATTAAGTAAATTCTTCTTAGATGAGCAATCCAACTGCTGTTAGAAATAGAGAACCAGATAAAAATACATCTTGATAAAATAAAAACTCTAGCAGTTCATTAAATGGGCATTAAGTGCATATAAATGCATCATAATGATATAATTGCTGAAGTTTCCCAGTTTTTGCTCTTCCGTAGCCAGCCGTGCTCACTTCCTGATTTTGTCCTAGTTGAGGGGAGAAGAGGGAAGTACATGATTTAAAATGTTATTCTTTTCTCTAACTCATATAAACATGCATATTTGGCAGCTGTAGAGATACATGGTGTGCCCCCTGGTTGTTCTACTTGCCCAGTGGGATTGGTTGGCTTCAAATAGAGAATAGGTTACTGGAATATTAAGCTTTTCCAAATGGTAACACTGAAGTCACAGAATGAGTGTGGACTGAACCAAGCAATCGTGATACTCTCTAGTTAAATATTTCATGCCTGATCTGTTGTAGCTCATTCTATGGAAAAACGAAAATAAACTTTATTTCTATGTCAAGCTTCTCTTATTTCCTAGGAAAGCATTTCAGATGTTTGCTCCTCGACTCGCAATATTTGATATATGAATGCTGTATTTGTGGCTTATCAATAAAAACACATTGACTTTCACAGAGGTTGTCTGGTGAATTCTAGTACAGGAGTAGAAACATTTACTTACATTGTGTTCACAGCTGATAAACTGCAGTTGCTAACAGTTTGTTAATTAAATCTTAGTTAAGCTTTGTCCTTCCTGCTTAGAAATGGGAACTCTTAACATTTGAGGCTGCAATTTGCATGCATCAGTCCACAGAAATGCTGAACAAAGTGCTTGTTTAGGTAATAAGATAAGGAGGTGCCCTCTCCACATTTCAGCTCTAACCACCTCAGAGGCAACATTTCCCAAGATTCCCAGTTGCTGCTTGTTCAGGCAGCTCTGTGGTTTGCGCTGCATATTAATTCCTGTTCGACACGGGAATTCAATTTGTACTGTACATTTCATTTCTTCACAGATTTAGATTTATTTCATGTTCTCTGCTTTTAATTAACTCTCTGGCACAGCTGCTGGACAGGATAGAAAAACTCATTGCTTTCCCTGTGTTATGAGTACACCACCAATCATTTGCCACTTAATGGTAGTGCAGGAGCTATCAGTTTCTATGGCAACCAGAGCCGTGGTGATTGATTCCTTGCCAGTATGGCATCACCACAGGGAGTGCAGCTTGTGATTTTTCTATACTCACAACATCCATCTAATTAAAACAGGATTATGGAATCATCCTAGTATATGTTCGACAACTACACTGCAATCCATTTATGTAAATGTCAACACTATTAAATATAGTGGTCATAGTAGTTTAAGAAGAAATACTTGTTTTAGTCTTTGGTTTGTGCCTTGGAAAGTAACTTCCCAACCACCTGATTTTGGCTGTTACAGCCTCTTAGATGGTAGTCTTCAATCGGCACAGTCATTTTGTATTTGAAAATCGTATGAAGCAAAACTAAATGATTGCGTTTCGATTGATGCAATGCTAGCTAACTCTGGAATGCTATACTAAGCCTATCTTGGAAGTTGGTTAATTAATTTAGTGCATATGAATTATTTATTCCTCAAAAGCTCTTAATTCACGTGATTGATTTTTTTCTGCAGTGACTTCCCTGGAGAGCAGTATATCCTTCTCTTCTCTCGTGCTTTCCTTCTCACAGAGCATTCCTCAAATCCTCTAACAGTACCTGGAATTTGAGGAAGCCTCACCTATCAGGTGAGATGAAAGATAGTCACAATTGTGCACAGAGGCACCAGATGAAAAAGGCAGCTCGGGGATTTCATGAAGGGCTAAATGAAGAGATAAGCCCTTCAGAGAATTGTGAGACGTCCTTTTAGAGAATTGTGAGATGTATATGCAAAGTAAAACGGAAGGACAGAGGGTGACAGATCTGTTAGCAATTTTTTTTATACATCAGAGTTTTTGCTGGATAAGGCTGACATACTAACATGAAATAACATTTTACATGCTAACATGAAAAAGGCAGTCTGCATGATCTAATAGCTTCATGTCTCTGTGTGTTTTATTTTCCAATGTATTTGTATGTTACAGAAGCTACTACTATGACATATATTAGTATGTGCTATACAGTCGGTATATTTGCTGTCAAAACTATTCATTTTACAGATTTTTCCCTTTGCCTTCACTTACATTATATGAAGAGATTGCACATTCAAATGATACTGTCAGAGGTACTTCTGGTTAAATTTTAATTGTTAGTACTATACTTTCTAGAAATTTCATGACACTTCAAAGTTCTCATGAATTGACAGTAAAATTACTCCCAAAGCAGGAAATTAATAAAATGACAAAAAATATAAAACATTTTGACTAGAGAGAGAAAAAGGATTATAATATCAGCACAGCCATCTACAGAATATGGTGATTGGTTGAAATAAAACTGATGGAAGTAGGAGTGTTTCATGGGAGGCAACTGTTGAGACAAGTGTTGTTTTCTAGTTGCGACACTGTTGCCAAGAGTGTATTACTATATAGTGAGTGTGATTTGCAGTACTTTTTTGTCTCAAGCACATGGTTTGTATCATATGTATGTATCTGTACTAGACAATAATGTATTCCTTCCTAGAGTTATAATACATGCTGTGCCGAGCTTAGTCGCTTCAGTCATGTCTGACACTTTGTGACCCCATGGACTATAACCCAACAGATTCCTCTCTCCGTGAAGATTCTCCAGGCAAGAATACTGGAGTGGGTTGCCATGCCCTCCTCCAGGAAATCTTCCAAACCCAGGGATCAAACCCGGATCTCCCACATTACAGGCAGATACTCTGCTGTCTGAGCAACCAGGGAAGCCCTGGTACATACAGGGCTTCATACATAAATTCACTTATAAATTCATACATGAATTCATTGTACAAGAATACAACACAAGGTATTTACTGCTAATTCATTAGTATGAAGCTGACAAACATCTATTTTAGCTACAACTGTAGTAGCAGCAAACACTACTTTATAATGGCTGTTGTACTTTCAGATGTTTATGCTACTACAAATGTTTCCTTTGAACCAAAAGAAAGTTCATTAATGCAAAATCAAAACTACATTTTTGAGAGTTTATTTTTGAAACAAAAAAATGTACATTACAGATACAAGACATTTTAGGATAATTTTGAGGGTTTCTTTTTTAAAGTAATGTGATCAATAGGTTAAGCCAATTTTTAGCTATCTGATTTTTTTTTTATTCAAAGAATTAAAACTACACTTCCTTTGACTCATGTTAGAATGCTGTAGTATGCTTTGTGCTATGAAAATAGTAAGAATACATCAGAAATTCTGTATTGCTTAATTTGTATATAAATGCCAGATATCCCCATTGTATACTTCACTAATACATATATAATTAGGGCTTCCCTGTTAGCTCAAACAGTAAAGAACCCGCCTGCAGTGCAGGAGACCCAGGTACAATCCCTAGGTTGGGAAGATCCCCTGGAGAAGGAAATGGGTACCCATTCCAGTATTCTTGCCTGGAGAATTCCATGGACAGAGGAGTCTGGCAGGCTACAGTCCATGGGGTCACTAAGAATCAGACAGGACTGAGAGACTAACACACACACGTATATAATTGTACAAACTAAAACTAATAAGATTTCAGGTATATTATATCTGTTTCTTGCTTGTTTTATAGCATTCCCTGTCCTCAAAAACTATATTATATTGAAGTGTTAAAGTAGTCAATAGGTGCACCGTTCTGATATTTTCTTGAGAAGTCAAAAAGTTTATATGAAGTACATTTAGCCATGTTTCATGAAATTAAAGAAAAAATATGCAAAGAGATAATGCAAATTTACTTCAGAGCCTAGAATATCCTTGAAAAATATAAAGTACTCTCTTTTTAAAAACATCACAAGTATTATTTATATACTTAGTGTTATTAAGATATAAATATTATTTTAGCTCTTTGTATGGGTCATGATATCTTTCAGATGATTTTTGAAAGATTTTTTTAAGTTCCTTGCAGCTGCTGCTGCTGCTGAGTCGCTTCAGTTGTGTCCAACTCTGCGCGATCCCATAGACGGCAGCCCACCAGGCTCCCTTGCCCCTGGCATTCTCCAGGCAAGAGTACTGGAGTGGGGTGCCACTGCCTTCTCCTCCTTGCAGCAAAACTGGAGTAAATAAAACATTGAGTCAAGGTCTTGGTTATGCTGCATTCCAGATGCTGGAGACATGTGTGATAGGGCAGGTGCTATGTTCACATGACAACCTTTTTTAAAAGTATGTTTTAGGGTGACGGAACCCAGGGAGTCATTACAACTATCCATCTGCAGGGAACAGCTGGCCAGCCCTAGATCTACGTCTATGAGTATTTAAATTTTATTCAAGCTTTATAGTCTGGGAAAAAAAAATAAGAGGTACAGTTTTTCCCTTTTCTATCCAAGTTTAGCAATTGAGTAAAAAGAAACAAAACATCCTTTGCTGTTGAAGTAAATGCTATCAACATAAACTTCACTCCAAATACAGAGAATAAGATCAAGGAAAACGTTTCCCAGCTAAACTTTTTTACTTGTTCCCTGGCCTCCTTTCCTTTTTGCTATATATGTTGGCATGAAGCTGGATGGACATGGCAATATGAGCCTGAGACCAGCCAGGGTCACCTCTCAGGAATCTGGAAAAGGTAAAATGAGTATGAACAGATGAAGACTGGAGATATATGAGTTACATAGATAAATGGTGAATAGGTATACGGATAAACAATAGAATATTAAAAATAGAATATGATAATACATGATAAAGACAATGAAGATAGAAAGATAAAGATGAGAGATAAATATATAAATAAACAAAGGTATATAAAAATGTATTTTTAGTATGATACTTCGAGGGGCTTCCCTGGTGGCTCAAATGGTCAAGAATTTACCTGCAATGTGGGAGACCTTGGTTTGATCCCTGGGTTCAGAATATCCCCTAGAGGAGGGCATGGCAACCCACTCCAGAATTCTTGCCTGGAGAATCCCAATGGACAGAGGAGCCTGGCAGGCTACAGTTGATAGGGTCCCAAAGAGTCGGACACAACTGAGTGACTAAGCACACATGATATTTTAAAACTGTCCGGCTGCCTCTAACATAGAGAACTAGGAAAAGATGACTTCGTAGACTGGGTATACCAGCTCTGACTTAGCCAAACACATAATAGGTGCTTCCTGACTACTTACTGTGTTGACACTGTGTAAAACAGTTTTACACACTGTCCCATCACCGGTGCCATCACTTCATGGAAAATAGATGGGGAAACAGTGGAAACAGTGACAGACTTTATTTTCTTGGGCTCCAAAATCACTGCAGATGGTGATTGCAGCCATGAAATTAAAAGACACTTGCTCCTTGGAAGAAAAGCTATGGCCAACCTAGACAGCTTATTAAAAAGCAGAGACATTACTTTGCCAACAAAGGTCCATCTAGTCAAGGCTATGGTTTTTCCAGTGGTCATGTATGCATGTGAAAATTGGACTGTGAAGAGAGCTGAGCGCCAAAGAATTGATGCTTTTGAACCATGGTGTTGGAGAAGACTCTTGAGAGTCCCTTGGACTTCAAGGAGATCCAACCAGTCAATCCTAAAGGAAGTCAATCCTGAATATTCATTGGAAAGACTGATGCTGAAGCTCCTCAGGAAAGAGCAAATCAAGTCATACACATTCACAGAGTCAGACATGACTAAGTGACTTTTTCACCTTCACCTCAGTGTGATCTGGATGTATTTCTTACTGTGTGGCTTCGTAGACTTCAGCTAACAATTACTTCTATTTGTATACTAAGTATGTTTGGGGATGGCCAGGAATCATGTCATTATTTTAATTATATATGGACATATTGCTTTGGAATTATCCAGTGCTAGGAAGATGGAAAATCATGTATGTATATAATATATAAATGATTTTTAGTAGCGTAAAAACTCAAGTACTAACTGAGAACCCTTTGGCCTTTGGAGAGCTAGTTAAACTTGATGTGAACTGACATTGCACAATCTTGTAAATTCTTTGAATTCTAGGAATTTATTAATATTTTTTCATCCATATGCATTTCCTGCCTCTCTTCTACCCCAAATCAATCTGGATAAAATGTCAGCCCTATCAAAAATCCCCCCAAAGAAGTTACTTGGATAATTTTATTGAATGCTTTTATGCCCCTGGGATATGTAACTTTGAATATGATTGTATCATATAGCTTATAGTTTTTCTGGTCTCATCAATTCAATTTCCGTTTCCTCTCCTACTTATTTTTCTCTCTAACTTGCTTTAGAAACAAACATGTTCTTCTCCCCATATATGCAAAACAGCTAGCGCCCTACACATTTCTACCACACATTTAAACTAGGAACTCCTTTCCTACAGCACTTGCTTAAATATACTCCTTTCCTAAAAGAAAACATGAGTGAATAAAATGACTTCCTATTATGAAATCTCATGTTATTTTCTCCCAATTATATCTTTATATATTTTTCCTCTATTTTATTAAAAGTGTATCAATGCAACCTCTAGAATTTAAACTGGAATATGAATTTATGAGATTGTTACTATTAGCTTAAAGGAACAGTTGAAATTATAAACGTATTCATCTAAAGTAAACAATATTATGAAAATACTTCACTGGGATTTTTTTCCTCCTCATATTTAGGACTCCGACTTCTTTGACTCAAATAATTAAGGGGGGAAGTGATAATGTGCAAAAAGCTTGAGTTATTTAAATAATGAAAATAGGCCTTCTCATGGATATGTTTAATCTCATTAACAACAGAGACGTGCAAATAGTGGTAGAAAGTGAAGGGACTCACCTCCTGGGCCAGAATTTAGACCTCTGTCAAAGGCATTAAATTCATCCAAACACTTTAGAATAGTTTTGATTCACTTTTTAAGAGTCAACTAGCCAAAAGCTGTCTTGAATTTCTCTACTATAGAACTGAACCTGGTAAAATGTGGGTTTAGTAAATAATGTTTCGGAAATGTTTTATGAAATGTCATTTGATCACAAATATTCAGCAAAAGAAAAATACTATTTCTAATTCAGTATCCCTAATTGCAATCATGTTTTGCAATTTCTGTTACATTATTTCTAATAATGCTAATTTAGGGTTATTCTTTTTAATTACCAAGTAACGTGCTGGTCTTGTAAAAAGTTCTAACATTTGAGTCACTGAGAATGGCAATAGCCCTCTTCCCTACTCTTTGTCAATCTTTCCCCAAAGGTAATGGCTATTTATATTTTGAAATAGATTATCCTAGTTAATTTTTCTGTGCTGTGTGCTGTGTTGTGCTAAGTCTCTTCAATCGTGTCTGACTCTTTGTGACCGTCTGACTCTATGGACCCTATAGACTCTATGTGACCCACCAGGCTCCTCTGTCCAGGGAATTCTCCTGGCAATACTCAAGTGGGTTGCCATGCCCTCCTCCATGGGATCTTCCCAATCCAGGAATTGAAACTGCGTCTCTTACATCACTTGCAATGGCAGGTGGGGTCTTTACCACTAGCGCCACCTGGGAAGCCCAATTTTTCTGTATATGCATAAACTAAAAATAAATACAGGACAATATAACTCATATTTAGGCTTTATTTTTTAATAATCTATGGGTATTATTTTATATATCATAATTTATTGGTTTTATGTAGCATAATTTATTTTGCATCAAAGAATAGTTACTCCAAAGAATGTCTGTACATCTACTTTTGTGCACATATACAAGCATTTCTTTATAATGGACTCAAGTTTGCTGTGTCAGTTTAAAATTTACTTGATACTACTGACTTATTTTTGAAAAGGGAGGGGTGAGATTTACCAATTTAGGATCTAACTTACCAATTTAAAGATATGTCTTTGCCTCAAGCTTCAATATGGCTAGACATGCTATTGCATAATCTGCTTTTATTTGATTTTAAATTTTTGAGATTTTGTCAATGATTTTTACACTGATTTTTATTTTAAAAGTTTACATTTAAATATTATTATTGAAGTTTTTAATAATATGTTCATTATTTTTGCTTTTTTGGACTTTATAAAATTTAGATTATACTATGTACTGTGAAGAAAGCTGAGCACTGAAGAATTGATGCTTTTGAACTGTGGTGTTGGAGAAGACTCTTGAGAGTCCCTTGGACTGCAAGGAGATCCAACCAGTCCATTCTGAAGGAGATCAGTCCTGGGTGTTCACTGGAAGAACTGATGTTGAAGCTGAAACTCCAATACTTTAGCCACCTCATGTGAAGAGTTGACTCATTGGAAAAGACTCTGATGCTGGGAGGGATTGTGGGCAGGAGGAGAAGGGGACAAC
This sequence comes from Budorcas taxicolor, assembly GCF_023091745.1. NCBI lineage: Eukaryota > Metazoa > Chordata > Mammalia > Artiodactyla > Bovidae > Budorcas > Budorcas taxicolor. Next base: position 24,343,628 of record NC_068917.1, on the reverse strand, counting down.
AGAGGATGACATGGCTGGATGACATCACCAACTCAATGGACGTGAGTCTGAGTGAACTCCGAGGGATGGTGATGGACAGGGAGGCCTGGTGTGCTGTGGTTCATGGGGTCACAAAGAGTTGGACATGACTGAGTGACTGAACTGAACTGAACTGACTGATGTATTCTTCTAGAACTAATCTCACTTTTTTCAACTATAGCAATGTGGATATCCCTCAATTCCACTACTATAGCATTTCATCATTTGAATGAATATATCACAAATTGCTTATCCCGAATAGTTGATAGATTTTCCCAAGGCTTTTGCCATTATGAACAATGGCTCCTGTACAATATTGGACACATCTCCTAGTTATTAATGTATAAGTATCTTTTGAAAGTATACACCTGAATAAAGAATTGGTGAACTGCAGGGTAGATATGTTGGAAAGTTCAAATTTTCAAGATATTAAAAAAAAAATTCCAAAATGATTGTATATTAATAAATATAAATGTTTCATTCTGATGTAGTTGTATTTGTAGTTGTAGTTGTATTATTTTATGGTTAGTACATTTATTTTACCTAAGTACTCTTTCCCTATCTTTGGCATACTGCATTTTCCAAAGATTATCATGCAAAGGAGTCTCATTCCACACTCTCTTGTAATGTGATCTCATCATTTTCCCGGAGTTCACTCAAACTCACGTTCATTGATTCAGTGATGCCATCCAGCCATCTCATGCTCGGTCGTCTCCTTCTCTTCCTGCCCCCAATCCCTCCCAGCATCAGGGTCTTTTCCAGTGAGTCAACTCTTCGCATGAGGTGGCCAAAGTATTGGAGTTTCAGCTTCAGCATCATTCCTTCCAAAGAACACCGAGGGCTGATCTTCAGAATGGACTGGTTGGATCTCCTTGCAGTCCACGGGACTCTCAAGAGTCTTCTCCAAAACCACAGTTCAAAAGCATCAGTTCTTCGGTGCTCAGCCTTCTTCACAGTCCAACTCTCACATCCATACATGACCACTGGAAAAACCATAGCCTCCACTAAACGGACCTTTGTTGGCAAAGTAATGTCTCTGCTTTTGAATATGCTATCTAGGTTGGTCATAACTTTCCTTCCAAGGAGTAAGCGTCTTTTAATTTCATGGCTGCAGTCACCATCTGCAGTGACTTTGGAGACCCCCAAAATAAAGTCTGACACTGTTTCCACTGTTTCCCCATCTATTTCCCATGAAGTGATGGGACCACATGCCATGATCTTAGTTTTCTGCGTGTTGAGTTTTAAGCCAACTTTTTCACTCTCCTCTTTCACTTTCATCAAGAGGATTTTTAGTTCCTCTTCACTTTCTGCCATTAAGGGTGGTCATCTGCATATCTGAGGTTATTGATATTTCTCCCGGAAATCTTGATTCCAGCTTGTGCTTCTTCCAGCCCAGCGTTTCTCATGATGTACTCTGCATAGAAGTTAAATAAGCAGGGTGACAACATACAGCCTTGATGTACTCCTTTTCCTATTTGGAACCAGTCTGTTGTTCCATGTCCAGTTCTAACTGTTGCTTCCTGACCTGCATATAGGTTTCTCAAGAGGCAGGTCAGGTGGTCTGGTATTCCCATCTCTTTCAGAAGTTTCCACAGTTTATTGTGATCCACACGGTCAAAGATTTTGGAAGAGTCAATAAAACAGAAATAGATGTTTTTCTGGAACTCTTTTCCTTTTTCGATGATCCAGCGGATGTTGGCAATTTGATCCCTGGTTCCTCTGCTTTTTCTCAAACCAGCTTGAACATCTGGAAGTTCACGGTTCACATCTTGCTGATGCCTGGCTTGGAGAATTTTGAGCATTACTTTACCTTAAGTTAAAAAATGTATTTGCTTTATATTCCTCTAAAATTTGACATATTTAAAAAATTAATATTCAAGTCTTTAATTCACCTGCAGTTGATTTTTGTGTATAGTCAAATTATAGACACAATTTTATATCCTTCATAAGATTAATGATATAAAAATTGAGTTTCTTATAAATCTTGCTATTTTTATTTTTAAACAGTGGTTTCTTGAATTTCTTAACCGATTTGGCTTTGTAGCTTCACTGACTTGTTTTTTAGTCCACTCAGTCATGTTCAACTCTTAGGCAACCCCCTGTAGCTCGCCAGGCTTCTCTGTCCATGGAATTTTCCAGGCAAGATTCCTGGAATCGGTTCCCATTTCCTGCTTCAGGGGGTCTTCCCAACCCAGGGATTGAACCGGTGTCCCTTGTATCTCTTGTGCTGCAGCTGGATTCTTTTTCATTGAGCCACTGGGGAAGCCATCACTGACTTGCGGGTTTGTATAAAAAAATTGTTAACCCATGGCAAGTTCCAAAATGTAATTTATTATACATAAATCATCTAAGGTTAGTCATTATTAGTTAAATAAATTACTAAAGAAGCAGGGAATAATGGTTAATACAACTTCTTATAATCAAATAAATTAAATTCAAATCTCAGGCTCACAAATGTTTTGAAATTTTTTACCTCCTTGAAGGAAACAACTAAATGCATATTTCAACATTTTGTGATAAAAAAATAAAATAATCATATTAAATTACTTAGCAGTAGAAACTGGCATATATTCTCAGTAAATGGCATCTCTTTGGGCCCATAGCTGGTACAGAAGAAACTTAGTAATTTGTGGCAAAAATCTATTCCCTGTTTACCTGATGCTTCATTAAAATAGAGCCCTGCGTTTGTGTGAAAGATTTAGAAGTATAGATGTCTATCTTACTTTATGAGGCTAAATATGTTTCTAAACCCTTTTCCATACACAGTATGTGATGTTTTTAATTATCAAACTAAACATGTTCTTCTGGGAAAATGTTTTACCATAAAAAATGGCAGTAGTTTTAAAATATTATGATGTATATTTTGAAAAGCTGTGCCCTTTTCTACTGTATTCACAATAGTAAATATCAAGCCTTTACTTTTTTGGCAGTAGTTTGGTTTACAGTTAAGCTTACTCTGTTTATGTAAAGATGTTATATGAAAATATACTATTTTCCTCAAGAGCTCGTATTTTGGAATGTATAATTATTTATTAAGGGTGTAATCCTTTAACTTCTTAATTAACATGACATTTAAGCTAGTACACTTTTATAAATAGAGTTTATTTTTTAGAGCTAGTTCAGGTTTATAGGAAAATTGGTCTGAAAGTACAGAGAATTCACAGATACCTCCAGACCGTCTACATCCTACACACAGAAACAGTTTCCTCTCTTATTAACTTCTTGCCTTGGTGTGGTGCATTTTGTTACAATTGATGAGACAAGATTTGCACATTATTATTAACTAAAGTCTATAGTTTAGAATTGGATTCACTTTGTGGTGCACATTCAGTGGGTTTTGACAAGTGTTTAGTGATATACATTCACCATTATAGGACCATCAAGAGTAATTTCACTATTCTAAAAATCCCCTGTGCTCCCCTTGTTCATCCCTCCCTCCACCCAAACTAGTAACAACTGACTTATTTTACTGTCTCCATAGTTTTACATTTTTCAGAGTATCATATACCTGGACTATATAGTATGTAGTCTTCTCAGAATGGCTTCTTTCACTTGGAAATATGCATTTAAGTTTTCTGCATGATTTTGTAGCATGATAGCTCATTTCTTCCTTTTATCACTAAATAATATTCCATTATATGAATGTACCATTATTCCAGTTCAGTTCAGTTGCTCAGTCATGTCCGACTCTGCGACCCCAAGGACTGCAGCACACCAGGCTTCCCTGTACATCACCAACCCCCAGAGCTTGCTCAGACACATGTCCATCAAGTCAGTAATTCCATCCAACCATCTCATCCTCTGTCATCCCCTTCTCCTCCTGACTTCAGTCTTTCCTAGCATCAGTGTCTTTTCAAATGAGTCAGCTCTTCACACCGGGTGGCCAAAGTACTGTAGATTCAGCTTCAGCATCAGTCCTTCCAATGAATATTCAGGACTGATTTCCTTTAGGATGGACTGGTTGGCTCTCCTTGCTGTCCAAGAGATTCTCACGAGTCTTCTCCAATACTACTGTTCAAAAGCATTAATTCTTCAGTGCTCAGTTTTCTTTAGGGTCCAACTCTCACATCCATACATATCTACTGGAAAAACCATAGCTTTGTCTAGATGGATCTTTGTTGGCTAAGTGATGTCTCTGCTTTTTAATATGTTGTCTAGGATGGTCATAACTTTTCTTCCAAAGATCAAGTTTCTTTTAATTCCATGGCTGCAGTCACCATCTGCAGTGATTTTGGAGCCCAGGAAAATAGTCTGTCACTGTTTCTAAAGTTTCCCCATGATTTGCCATAAAAGTGATGGGACTGGATGCCATGATCTTCATTTTTTGAATGTTGAGTTTTAAGCCAGCTTTTTCACTCTCCTCTTTCACTTTCATCAAGAGGCTCTTTAATTCCTCTTCACTTCCTGCCATAAGAGTGGTGTATATGAATGTACCATTGTTTGGTTACTTCCAAATTTTGGCAATTCTGAATAAAGCTGCTATAACTACACGCAACTTCTTGTGTGAACATATACTTTCAACTCATTTGAGTTAACACCAAGAAACATAATTCCTGGATCATATGGTGACAGTATGTTTAGCTTTGTAAGAAACTGCCAAACTGCCATCCAAAGTGGATTTTCCCGCTAGCAATGAATACAAACTCCTTTAGCTGCAAACCTTACCAGCATTGCTGTGTCAGTGTTTTAGCCAATCCAATAGTTGTACAGTGGTATACCATTGGTCTTTTAATTTGCAGTTTAGTGGCATATGATATTGGGCACCTTTTCATATATTTATTTGCCATCTGTATATGTTTTGATGAATTATCTGCTCAGGTCCTTTGCCCATTTATTAATCGAATTACCTGGTTTCATATTGCTGAGTTTGAGTTCTTTTTATGTTTTGGATACCAGGCTTTCATGAGATATGTATTTAGCAAAGATTTTTCTCCCATTCAGTTGTGCTTTCATTCTCTTTCACAGAGTAAAAGTTTTCAATATTTGTAAAGTCCAACTTTCCAGTTTTTTCTTTTGTAAATTATGCTTTTGGTGTTTTATCTAAAAACTCATCAATTCAGTCACCTAGATTTCTTCTATGTGGTCTTCTATGAGTTTCATAGTTTTGTATTGTACATTTAGACCTATGATCCATTGTCAGTTCAGGTTTGTGAAATGTGTGAAATCTGTGATAGATTTTTTTTTTTTTTGAAAATGGAAGTCTAATTGTTTCAGCACCATTTATTGAAAAAACTGTCCTCCATCAAATCACCTTTGCTCCTTTGTTAATGATCATTTAATTATATTTGGGTGGACCTATTTCTTGGCTGTCTATTCTGTTCCCTTGATCTATTTATCTATTCTTTCATCAGTACTGTACTCTCTTGTTTACTGTTGCTGTGTACTAAGTCTGGAAGTTAGATTATGCCAGTCTTCTGACATTGTTCTTGCCCTTCTATATCATGTTCGCTGTTCTGAGTTGTTTGCCGTTCTGTTTGAACCTCAGAAACTGTTGATATCTATAAAAAACATGTTATTGGAACTTTAAGAATGCACTTAAACTATAGTTAAAGTTGGGAAGAACTGATACCTTGATAATATTGAGTTTTCCTATTCATCAGTACCAAGTATCTATTCATTTAGCTCTTTAAATTTTCTTTTATCAGAATTTCATAGTTTTCCTCATATAGAACTTATAAATATCTTCTTAGATTTATACATAAATATTTCCTATTTGAATGCTAATTTCAGTGGTACTGCATTTTTAATTTCAAATTTTACTTGTTTATTACTGATGTATAAGAAAGCAATGGTCTTTTGAAAGTTAATTTTGTCCCCTGCAAACTTGGTATAATCACTTGTTAGTTTCAATAAGGTTCTTTGAATGCTGATTCTTTGGGATCTTCTACAGAGAAATTATATCATCTGTAAATAAAAACAGTTTTATTACTTACTTCCTAATCTGTGTTCCATTTATTTCCTTTTCTAATCTCATTCTATTATCTAGAACTTCCACTGTTGAAATGCAGAGGTGTATAGGGGGCATACTTGTCTTATTCCTGATTCTAGCAGGAAAGCATTTAGTTTTCCTTTTAGCTTTAAGTGTTTTCTAGATATTCTTGATCAAGTTGAGGAAATTCTGCTCTATTCCTAGATTGCTAATAGTTTTTGTCATGGATGGGTGTTGGATTTTGTCAAATGCTTTTTCTGCATCTTTTGATATGATCAGATGCTGTTCCTTCTCTTGCCTGTTTACTTGTTGGATTACACAGATTTATTTTTAAACATTGAACCAGTCTTGAATATGTGGGAAAAATTCCACTAGATTGTGGTATATAATTATTTTTAGACATTGTTGGATTTAATTTGTTAACATTTTTAAGGAGTTTTGCATTTATGTTTATGAGGGCAATTGGTCTGTGGTATTTTTTTTCTTTTAATGCCTTTTCCTTGTGTTGATATCAGAGTGACACTGGCCTCCGATTGAGTAGAAAGTTTTCCTTCTAATTCTATCTCCCAAAAGAGACTGTAAAAATGATGTAATTTCTTTCATAAATGTTTTATAGAGTCCACCAGGGAGCCCATTTGGGGCTGGTGTTTTGATAGGTTTAGAAGGCTGTTAATAATGAATTCAGTTTCTTTAAAGGTTATAGAACTGTCCAAATTCTCAATTATTTATTTTTATTTGAGTTTCGGTTGTGTCTTTCAAGGACTCGGTCCATTACATTTAGGTTATCAACTTTGTGGGCATTAGGGTTGATTATAATATTACTTTTTACCCTTTTAATATTCATGGAGTCAGTATTTATGACCAGTCATTTATTTTCTGATATTGGTGAGTTGTATCTTTTGTTTGTTTGTTTTTTCCTAGCATGGCTAATAATTTTAAGGTTTTTAATTTAATGTAAATATTTTCAAAGAACCAACTTTTGACTGTGTTTATTTCCTCTGTCTATCTTTTGTTTTCAATTTTATTACTTTATATTTAAATTTTTTTTTCTTTCATGTTTTCTGGTGCGCCTGTGTCTTTTTTTTCTTTTTTTAATTATTACTTTATTTTATTTTTTTACTTTACAATACTGTATTGGTTTTGCCTACATCAACATGAATCCATCACGGGTGTACATAAGTTCCCACTCCTGAACCTCCCTCCCACTTCCCTCCCCATACCATCCCTCTGGGTTATCCCAGTGCACTAACCCCAAGCATCCTGTATCCTGCATCGAACCTAGACTGGCGATTCGTTTCTTATATGATATTATACATGTTTCAATGCCATTCTCCCAAATCATCCCACCCTCTCCCTATATTTAAATTTTTATTATTTCTTTTTATCTGTTTAGATTGGATTTAATTTCCTCTTTTTCTAGTTTCTTAGCTGGAAGTTAAATTATTGATATTCAGATCTTTTTTCTTTTCTAGTAGATGCATTCATTACTATATAAATTGCTAAACACTGCTTTTTCTACATCCCTCAAATTTAATAAGTTGTGTTTTAATCTATTTAAATATTTTTAAATTTCTCGAGATTTTTTTCTTTGTCCATTTATTATTTAGAAGTTTTGCTTAATCCCCAAATTATTTTATTGCTTTTAGCTTTTTCTGGTGTTGATTTCTAGTTCAATCCATTGTTATATGAGAACATGCTTTGTATGCTTTTTAGCCTATTAAATGTGTAAAGTTGTTAAAGGGCTTCTTGTGTTGAGTTTAATGGCCTAGAATGTGGTCTCTCTCAATAAATATTCCCTGTGAGCTCGAAAAGAATGTGTAATTTCCTACTTTTAGATGAATTATTCTATAAATGTCGGTTAGATCCAGTAGATCAATGGTATTGTTAAGTTCAACTATGTTTTTAGTGATTTTCTGCCTGCTTGGTCTGTCAGTTACTGATAGAGGGGTATTAAAGTCTCCACATAGCATTGAAATTGTCCATTTTTCCTTGCAGTCCTGCTTTTGCGTCATTTATTTGGACAGTTTCTTTTTTAGATTCATACCTGTTACAGATTATTATGTTTTTGGAGGAAGTGACCCCTTTATCATTGCATAATAATGTCCTTCTTTATCTCTAATAAATTTCCCTGCTCTGAATTCTGCTTCTCTTGAAGTTAATATAGCTACTCTAGGTTTCTTTTGATTAATGTCAGCATGGTCTATCTTTCTCCATCCCTTTACTATCTGTGTCTTTTATTTTTAAATGGGCTTACTGTAGATAAGGTGTTGGTGGTTCTTCTTTGTTAATCCAGTCTGACAGCCACTATATTTTAATTGGTATATTGAGACCATTGACACATAAAATGATAGCTGGTATACTATGATTAACATCCTACATTGTCACTGTCATAATTGTTCTGTTTTCTATTCTTTGTCCTTGATTTTTGTTCCCTTTATTTGGTTGTGTGTTTTCCATTCTTTTCTGCCTCTTTTTAATTATACACTTTTAAAATGGGTTTTTCATGTCCTTTCTTAGAGCATTACTGTCACTCACAATTATTCATGAGTTATAATTACTGTAATATTGTTGCTATTGCTATTTTGAATAAATGGTCATTTGCAAGATAAATTAAGAATAAGAAAAAATAAAAGATTCTATTTTATACTTATGCATTATTTTCCAGTGTTCTTCCTTTATTCATATATGTTTGAGTTTCTGACAATCTCATTCTCTGTAAAGAACTTTACATTTCTTTCAAGTCAGGTTTACTGGTGATAAATTTCCTCAATGTTTGTTAGTCTGAGAAAGTTTTATCGGTCTTTTACTTTTGAACGGTGATTTCACTGGATATAGATTTTAGATCAGTAGTTGTTCTTTCAATACTTAAAATATTTCACTGTACTCCTTTTTTGCTTATAGTGTTTTTTTTTCTTTTTTGTCTTTCTTATTTATTTTTTATATTATGAAAATATGATGACATTTACAGGAGACTTGGAAAATATAGTACAAAGTTACGTATCACTCCACTATATATTACAATTGTTTGTTTTAAGTACATATATTAAAATTTTGAGTTGGAGTTTCAATGTCAAACTCTCAGAAATTAATAGAATGAATATACAGAAAAGTAAAAGACTATAGCAGACCTGAAAAGGGTTATGAACCAATTCAACATAATTAAGATTTATACAATTTTCACACAACAGTAGTATACAATTTCTATTCAGGTTCCCATAGACTATAAACTAGGAGACACTGAAACATATCCAGAGACATAAGACCAGGTACAGAGATTTCATGGTCTAAAGGTTCTAAAATCATACAGATTTTGTCCTCTTATTACTGTGGAGTTATGTTAGAGATCAATATCAAGATATTTGAAAATAACCCACATACTTTCAAGTGCAATGTGAAGTTTACCAAGAGAGATCTTTGACTTAGCCATTGAAATAAAGTTAGAAGACTGAAAAAACACAAAGGGTAACTGCAGAGAAGAAAGCACTTAAAAGAGAAATTAATATCAAAGATACTTTTAAAAGATTATATGTAAAAGATTATATGTATTTGGAAATTAAATGTCCACTTTTAAATGAGAATGGTTTATCTAAGAAGTCATAACAAGGAAAACTAGAAAATATTTCTAATATAATAAAAATGAAAACAGAATTTACCCAAATTTGTTGCATGCAGCTGGAGCTGCTCAATGCAATTAAATACAATGTGGAGTCTTGAATAAGGTATGAAAACAAATAATGGACTTTAGCATAAAATTTTGTGAGGTTTGAACAAAATCTGTACATTAGTTAATAATACTGTATCCTGGGTGTGTGTGTGTTTTTTTTAACAACATAATATTTCTTTATATTCTTAGAACTGAATTCTTCAAACATCATTTAAAATTTTAAAATCACAAGAAAATAAATTTTCTAGACTTTTAGCAGTAATCAGTTCAGTTCAGTCACTCAGTCATGTCCGACTCTTTGTGACCCCATGAACTGCAGCACGCCAGGCCTCCGTGTCCATCACCAACTCCCGGAGTTCACTCAGACTCACGTCCATAGAGTCAGTGATGCCATCCAGCCATCTCATCCTCTGTCGTCCCCTTCTCCTCCTGTCCCCAATCCCTCCCAGCATCAGAGTCTTTTCCAATAAGTCAATTCTTCGCATGAGGTGGCCAAAGTACTGGAGTTTCAGCTTCAGCATCATTTCTTCCAGTGAACACCCAGGACTGATCTCCTTCAGAATGGACTGGTTGGATCTCCTTGCAGACCAAGGGACTCTCGAGAGTCTTCTCCAGCACCGCAGTTCAAAAGCATCAATTCTTCGGCACTCAGCTTTCTTCACAGTCCTACTCTCACATCCATAATGACCACTGGAAAAACCATAGCCTTGACTAAACAGATCTTAGTCGGCAAAGTAATGTCTCTGCTTTTGAATATGCTATCTAGGTTGCTCATAACTTTCCTTCCAAGGAGCAGGCGTCTTTTAATTTCATGGCTGCAGTCACCATCTGCAGTGATTTTAGAGCCCCCAAAAATAAAGTCTGACACTGTTTCCAGTTTCCCCATCTATTTCCCATGAAGTGATGGGACCGGATTCCATGATCTTAGTTTTCTGAATGTTGAGCTTTAAGCCAACTTTTTCGCTCTCCTCTTTCACTTTCATCAAGAGGCTTTTTAGTTCCTCTTCACTTTCTGCCATAAGAGTGGTGTCATCTGCGTATTTGAGGTTATTGATATTTCTCCCAGCAATCTTGATTCCAGCTAGATGCCAAAATATATGGAACTATATCAAAATTTTGAGTGAATATAAGTTTTCTAAAATATTATATTCGAAATAGTTCTAAAATATTGTTTTCAAAAGCTTTCCTACTATGCTTGATAAAAGTTTGAGAAAGAGCATAAAAAATGATAGATAAATTGGAAAATATAAACTAAATGAAATGGGAGCACTGAATATGAAATTTATGTCCATTTTTTCATTCTTTTTTTTCACATTTCTGTTACAGAAGTTTCTCCTAACATTTCTTCAAACCCATTGCTTCTTTTCTCAATCATGCCCCGTCTATTGATGAGGCCATCAGATTTCTGTTAAGGGGTCTATTTCCACCATTTCCTTTTGACTTTTTCTTATTTATCCCTCAGTTTACATTACTAATATTTTCTTTTGTATGTCTACTTTTTTAATTAGAGCCCTCTCCCTATTAATCATACTTGTTTTAAATTCCCAGTGTGATAATTCCAAAACATCTCTCTTACTTGAATCTGGTTCTGATGATTAGTTTGTCTCTTCACACTATAAATTTTGTCTCCTAATATGCCTTGTAAATTTTGTAAAAAACCAGACATGCTGTATCAGGTAAGGGGAACTGAGGTTTAGAAGTCTTTCACGTAAGTTTTTGTGTTTATTTACCTAGAAGTTAAGCTGTAGTTGCTTTTATTGTAGTGATAGTGTCAGAGTCATCTCTGATGTCTTTGTTTTTATAGCTCATTTTGTCTTTATATGTCCCTGGAGATTTCTTAAATGATACCTCATATGTTCAGTGTTTCATTGTATTCCCCTGGTCACATCCAAGGTGTGTGGTGAGAGGAAGTATTCTGTAGACTTATGGTCAGGTCTCATCCTTTCAATGAGTCTGTGTTCTTGGGCAGTGACTTCCCTAAGTGCTTCTCAGCCTTGTTTTATTTTATTTTCTGTCATAGATGTGACAAGAGGGCCAGAAGCAGCTGGAGCTGGATATTTCCCTTCCCTGCATGAAAGGCTAAAGCATGCTATAACTGTGCATTTCCCTTCACACAGACTGCTTATACTCTGGTGAGACCCCTGTCGGTTGGTCTTTAGTAAAATAGTTTGCCTTGTGGGCAGGGCTTGTTAAGGAGAACATAATGTCCTGAGTGGGCTTCCATGGTGGCTCAATGATAAAGAATTTGCCTGCTGATGAAGGAGACGTGTTCAATTCCCTGGAGAAAGAAATGGCATTCCATTATTCTTGCTGGGAAATCTCATGGACCGAAGAGCCTGGCTGGCTATAATCCATAGGGTTGCAAAAGAGTCAGACATGACTTAGCAACTAAACAACAATGTCCTGGGTTCATTTCAAAATGCCTAGTTTTATTCTATCGCATCTGGAAATGGGGCATTTTTCATTGATGTACACTGTGAAAACCTAGAAGGGCTCCTGAAGTAAACTATAAGAAAATGTGCTGCTGCTGCTGCTAAGTCACTTCAGTCGTGTCCGACTCTGTGCAACTCCATAGACGGCAGCCCACCAGGCTCCCCCATCCCTGGGATTCTCCAGGCAAGAACACTGGAGTGGGTTGCCATTTCCTTCTCCAATGCATGAAAGTGAAAAGTGAAAGTGAAGTCGCTCAGTCGTGTCCGACTCTTGGCGACCCCATGGGGACCCCCTAAAATTTTCCTCTGAAATTTTAATTATCAAGCTTGTCCACAAAGAGCCTCCAGTAATTTATCAATTGCAACTCAAGTTTTTTGACCTTGTACTGTCTTCAGCAACCGTTTCTGAAGGTAAACTGTGATTCTCTGTATCTGCCTGTCTGTCTCTCCAATTTGGAAGAATGGTAGTTTGACATGTAATCTGTATTCTCTAAAAGATCTAAGAAGAAGGACTGATGTTTGGTTTACTCAACTTTTTTCTGGTTGTAAAGATAAAAGTGAAGTCTTCCAACCTCCTTACATCCTAGTCCAGAAACCAGAACACTGATATTCTCTTCAAAAACATTAATTTTGAGATATTGTAGAGTCATATGTAGTTGTAATAAATAATGCACGGATACCCTGCATACTCATTCCATGGTTTTCTTCAATATTACCTGGCAAAACTACATTAGCGCTATGCAATTTCACTATTTGTGTAGGTTAGTGTATCCACCACCCCCATCAGGATAAAGAATAGTACTTCTAACCCTACAAAAATCACTCTTATTGTCCCTTAATAACCACATTCACTTTCTTTCCACCATATCCATTTTAACCCCTGGAAACTAGTAATTAGTTTCCATCTCTATAGCTATTACAAAATTTTTGTACATTGAACTTCTATTTTGTATGCAAGTTCAACAATGTTAGAATATTGGTAAGCAAATTCTCCTTCTATACCATGATTTTATAAATAGAAAAATGAAGTTTCATTATTTAGTTTTTCTGTGCAATGTTTGAAAAAAGAGCTATCTGCTTCAAATTGGAATGCAGTCTCACTACTCAAATCTCCCAAGATATGGGTCCTGAGATGATAGCCAGCTGATGCCATTTGTTGTCACGGATTTCCTCCTCCTGTCAGTGAATATAAGAATTCTAATGGTCAGAGAAGATAGTAGCTAATGTCAAAATGGCCTCCCCCATGTGGTTAACAGCAGAATGCCTCTATTATATGTCTGCCTCAAACAAGAGACCACTTTCTCTCTTTAAAAATGAATCAAGATGAGAGTGCTTTTGAATGAGTGGCTGTATAGCTGAAGCATTCAGATAATATCAGATTAAAAAGCAGATAGAGTAGGAGGCTACAAGGCCTGGTATTTTCTTTACTAGAATTCTAGTTTATCATTATGCATATAATTTAATGTTATGTAAAATTATCACATTTTAGTTTCACATAAGACTACATTGTTCTCCCTCTTATTTTCCTTCAGTATCATGCATTTATACTTCCTTATATATTATTATTAAAATATATTTTAATAGATTACATTAATTGGAGACACTGAATTAGTTCTTACAGCATTTTGCCGAGAAAATCTGGTTGATTTCATGAATAGATTTTGTGCTGAATTGATCTTTGTATTGATTATCTATTTCACTTTTAAATTATGCAAAATTCAAATTAAAATATAAAAATAAAATGTAAAAGAAGGAAAAAATCAGGTCTTTCAAAATATGCAGATCAGATGAATACACTTTATTTAGAACATCTCTCCTTTTTACATCTGTATTTTGAACATATCCGGTTATATGTTTTAAGAATAGACATAGATATTACAGAGAAAATCTGCTTTTAAAATGTACTCAGTAACTATTCACTAATCCTTTCCTCAGAGAGCTTAGTCTGCTAAATATGATACAACATATTCTCTTGCATGCATTGATTGAATGCCAGAACAAGACTCCAAAGATATCATAATCTAAATACCCACGGGTCCTGAAAAAGGAGATGATTTAATCGATGTCTGTAGCTCAAAGGTTTAACAGAAGGCAAAGTATTCGAACATTATAATGTCAATGTGAAGGATTTAAGTTTGTACAGTTAGATTTAAATATTATATCTATATCAATTTATCTATTATATTTCTATAATTTAAATGTTAGAGAAAGAGGGAGAATTCACACATACACCAAAATTGGACAAATCTAATAATAAGCACACCTGAGCAACTAAGCACACACACAATAATGAGCATAGACCAACGCCAGGGGGCCTTCTTTTTCACAGGACCCTTTATCCTGAGAACAGTGTCCTTTCAAAACATAGAAATATGGTAAATATGGTGATATTCCTATCGTATGGTAAATATAATAGCAAGAATATGACTGTCCCTGATCTTTGTTCACTTTAAAAAAAGTATCAATATCAGAATTAAATGTGTATATCTGCTTCATAGGAAAGACTGAGTAACTGGTAAGGGTATTTTCTTTATCTGATACATCTCATGCCAGTTGCAATTTAGGGGAAAATTTCTCCTTTAGGGACTCAGGTGAGTCTACATGGGGCAACTCACACAAGCATTTAAAATGAAAAATGAAGTCTGTGTAAAAGGTAAACCTGTGATGAGTTTCATACCCCATGCCTTTATATGGGGGATAGAAATGATTACTTCCAGACACATCATTGCACTGGGCACAGTTGGCACACGGGAGTCAGCCAGGTGTGAGACGTGATAGGAAATGTGCCGCTTGATTAGGCAGACTCGAGTCCAAGTGTAACAACAGTCTCTCTTAAATAAGATGAGGGGCGGAAATTTAAATTTGCCATTTAATTCTTCATCTGTGGCCAAGGCATGCCAGTGTTTCAAGATGATTTTGTTAATCACATGGGACTATACACTGCTTGTGGTAATGAAAGAATAGAAAAATGTTTTTCTCAAACAAGGCAAACACTGTCCAACTCAGTTCTATTGTGATTGGTTCAATTGAATTTTTTTTTTCATTCTCTTGGTTAGTTCCTCTTATAATTGTATAAACATATTTTGTTTTGTTTTGTTACTACTTGAGGCAAAATCTTCTTCGCAGGCTTCCTAAGACTTTTGTTTCACTGTCATTTTTTATTGTGGTAATTCAGTCCTACTTTGGGCCATATGGATTCTCTGGAAGCTTTATTTATCCCAAAGATGCCCTGGAGCTAGAGTTTCTGGCCAAGAAGGCTGAAAACTTCTTCCAAAATATAGATTATCTACATAAAATTGCTTAGCTTACATTCCTGTTCAATTTTCTATAATTTACTGATTTTTCAGTTCTGTCACATATTGTGAATTAATTTAAAAAATAATAGATTGCATTTACTGAAAATTTACAATAGATCAACCACTGTGGCATGTATTTTATATGCATAACTTCTTCATTTAGATATCATATTTTAAAATTCATGTCATCATTATCATCCCTATTTTAGAGGAAGGACGTCTTGCCTAGAGAGATATCGTAAGCCACTCTAGGCCAGCTAGCATATAAGTGGAGAAACTAGGACTTTTGCTAAAATTGAAGTCTGTAGTCTCAATCAATCTGATGGATATACCAGTTTATTTCTTATTTCTTATATAGTGGTTCTCAAGGCTCTTTCAAATAGTTCATCAGGTAAAAATTATTTACACAGTAATATTGGTATTCTTTGTCTATGAGACTCTCATATTTACACAAAAAGTGTACTGATATGGTTTCAGATTCCATATTATCATTAACCTGTAAGAACTTACTAATAATTGACTTTTAATGCAGTCTTTAAAAGGAATATTCTTGGTTATCTGAAAAAACTTAGCATATGCCTACCTTTTCTAGCTATGTAACAACTTAGGGCAGATTTTGTTAGTGATCTTCCATCAAAACAACTTATCACAACAGATTGAATGTAGAAACAGACATGACAACTTAGCTGTAGTTATTAAGCCAGACATTTTAGAGCTCTGAAAAAAATGTAAAACAATGTAGATCTTTTTCCTTCTTTGTTTGGAAAAATAGTTAATTTTGTAAAAATATTATTTATATTAATATATAATGGATTTATTATTGTCATCTTTAAATGAATTAGTAACAGATATATTTTAAATATATCTAGGTTTTAATTTCTGATACTTTAAATACTGATGGATATAACTAACATAATCCAAAGCTCTCAGTAACTTTTAAAACCTTTAAAGGGATTATGACAACAAAAGTTTTAGAACCACATCCTTAGAATATTCCCCAAAAGAAAGAACACTTCTACACTATTTCCTACAAATGATTCAGCAAGTAAATATACCATTTTGCTCTTTCTTTTATTTGTGAAGACGAACTCCAGCCCTTCAACAGAAATCATATGAAATGCTAATAGCCCAGTGACTTCTAGGCAGGGTGAATTTTCTTCACCAACCTAAGAATTTTGAACTATAACTTAAATTAGGAAACCTTAATGCTTTTTGTGTTAGGCAATAACATGACGTTCACAACTAAGAATGTTCTTCAGGTTACAGTATGTGCGATGAACTGCCAGGACCAATGGTAATGTTACACTAGTTCAGTTCATTTCAGTCACTCAGTCGTGTCTGACTCTGCAACCCCATGAATCGCAGCACGCCAGGCCTCCCTGTCCATCACCATCTCACGGAGTGCACTCAAACTCATGTCCATCGAGTTGGTGATGCCATCCAGCCATCTCATCCTCGGTCGTCCCCTTCTCTTCCTGCCCCCAATCCCTACCAGCAACAGAGTCTTTTCCAATGAGTCAACTCTTCGCATGAGGTGCCCAAAGTACTGGAGTTTCAGCTTCAGCATAATTCCTTCCAAAGAAATCCCAGGGCTGATCTCCTTCAGAATGGACTGGTTGGACCTCCTTGCAGTCCAAGGGACTCTCAAGAATCTTATCCAACACCACAGTTCAAAAGCATCAATTCTTCAGCACTCACCTTTCTTCACAGTCCAACTCTCATATGCATACATGACCACTAGAAAAACCATAGCCTTGACTAGATGGACCTTTGTTGGCAAAGTAATGTCTCTGCTTTTGAATATGCTATCTAGGTTGGTCATAACTTTTCTTCCAAGGGGAAAGCGTCTTTTAATTTCATGGCTGAAGCCATCATCTGCAGTGATTTTGGAGCCCAAAAAAATGAAGTCTGACACTGTTTCCACTGTTTCCCCATCTATTTCCCATGAAGTGATGGGACTGGATGCCATGATCTTCGTTTTCTGAATGTTGAGCTTTAAGCCAACTTTTTCACTCTCTTCTTTCACTTTCATCAAGAGGATTTTTAGTTCCTCTTCACTTTCTGCCATAAGGGTGGTGTCATCTGCATATCTGAAGTTATTGATATTTCTCCCGGAAATCTTGATTCCAGCTTGTGCTTCTTCCAGCCCAGCATTTCTCATGATGTACTCTGCATAGAAGTTAAATAAGCAGGGTGACAACATACAGCCTTGATGTACTCCTTTTCCTATTTGGAACCATTCTGTTGTTCCATGTCCAGTTCTAACTGTTGCTTCCTGACCTGCACATAGGTTTCTCAAGAGGCAGGTCAGGTGGTCTGGTATTCCCATCTCTTTCAGCATTTCCCACAGTTTATTGTGATCCACACAGTCCAAGGCTTTGGCATAGTCAATAAAGCAGCAATAGATGTTTTTCTGGAACTCTCTTGCTTTTTCGATGATCCAGCGGATGTTGGCAATTTGATCTCTGGTTCCTCTGCCTTTTCTAAAACCAGCTGGTAGTTCACTATTCACGTATTGCTGATGTTCAGTAAAATGTCAATGAATTAATGGTTCTGTTGAAAAGAATAAACTGAGAGCACTATTAGGAAAGAAACTTAGAGGATTTCCCTTGTGGCTCAGTGGTAAAGAATCTGGCTGCCAATGCAGGAGACCGGGTTTCGGTGCCTGGTCCTGGAAAATCCCACATTCCGTGGAGCAACTAAGTTCATGCTCCACAACTATGGAGCCTGTGCTCTAGAGCCCAGGGGCCATAGTTACTGAAGTCCACGTGCTTCGACTGCTGAACCTCGTGCACCCTAGAGCCTGAGCTCTACAACAAGAGAAACGATGCAATGAGAAGCCCATGCACTGCAATGAAGAGTAGCCCCCACTCTGTGCAGCCAGAGAAAGCCCGTGTGCAGCAGCAAAGACACACTGCAAACAAACAAATAAGTAAATAACATTTTTTTAAAAAGAGAAAGAAAGAAACTTAGAGATCCAAGGGTCCAAATTAATCCTTTTTTGATAGAGTCAATTTTGAAGTTCCAAGTAGAATATTTCAACATCTTAAAGCTTATGATTAGCATCACCTAGAACACCTGACTCCTTGACAAGGGATGAGAAATTCCTCATTCCTAATGATTATAGTTTTAGTGGTGATATAAACAGGACACTCCCTTCAAAAATAATACAATTTAGATTTCAGCTACTGCATACATAGTCGATTTATATTTCCTAAGAATTAGCAAAGAAAACACAGCTATACCTCTGAGGATTTGGAGGAAATTTGAGAAGTAGTCACAATTATTCACTGAAGAATTGGAGTCTGAAGTATTTTCTGCTCCAGAATTAGGTATGTTTTAGCAGCTTTTGATGCTTTTGAACCATGGTGTTGAAGAAGACTCTTGAGAGTCCCTTGGACAGCAAAGAGATCCAATCAGTCCATTCTAAAGGAAATCAGTCCTGAATATTCATTGGAAGGACTGATGGTGAAGCTGAAACTCCAATACATTGGCCACCTGATGCGAAGAACTGACTCATTTGAAAAGACCCTGATGCTAGGAAAGATTGAAGGCAGGAGGAGAAGGGGATGACAGAGGATGAGATGGTTAGATGGCATCATCAACTCGGTGGACATGAGTTTGAGTAAGCTCCGGAAGTTGGTGATGGACAGAGAAGCCTGGCATGCTGCAGTCCATGGGGTCACAAAAAGTTGGACATGACTGAGTGACTGAACTGAACTGAACTGATCTATATTAAGCTCTTTAATGTTTTGAAAGATTCCTGATTTGATAAATAGAGCCAGTCAGAACCTCCACTTTCAGTGTCCCCGAATGGTTTTCATTTTTTCCATGGAGGACCTGGGAAAAGAAGTCCATGTAGAGCACAGGCAGGTGTTGGTCAACCTCCTAACAAAAGGTCTGTAGCATCAAGAGCTATGGATAAGCCTTTACAATACAGCAAACAATGACTGCAATATCAAAATAATATTTCACATTTCTTTCTGACAACGCAGGAATTATCATCTTCTCACAAGAAAAGAAAGGAAAGAAAAATAGTACCAATAAAGGTCATGCTAAATCCCTTTCTGCTAAGTTAACAGAACTAATAAACATGATGCTAAAATGGGATGATGCTAGGAGATATTGGTGGATGATGTTTATTCAGGTGCCGAACTACCTGTCTCCCCTGTGACTTTTTGGTAACTTGAGGATGATCAGATATCCAAAGTGACCGCTTACTAGATTAGTCTGTGTCTTCTTTTAACTATATGAATGGGCAAATGCTTCTGAAAGCAGGGTATAACTTTCCAGTGTATCCTAGGTCAACATAAGTTGACATATCAGACTTATAACATGGTTGAAAGTGAAAGTGTTAGTTGCTCAGTTGTGTCTGACTGTTTGTGACCCTCATGAACTGTAGCCCATCAGGCTCTTCTGACCATGGAATTCTCCAAGCAAAAATACTGGGGTGGTTAGGAATTCCCTTCTTCAGGGGATTTTCCCAACCCAGATATCAAACACAGGTCTCTTGCATTGCACATAGATTTGTTACTATCTGAGATGCCAGGGAAGCCCTTAACATGGTTGACATTCTAGTAAAAAAGAAATAAGTATTAATAAATAGAGGCATTTTGAGATTGATGTTCAGAGACTTCTTTTAATGAGCACAAACAAAATATGTAAATTCCTAAAAAGTGTACACGTGGTGTTAAACATAATACCCTAGGTTCACATTGATTTCTTAGCTGTTATAGATGAATTATTTTTTAAAAATTGATGGCTATTAAAATACCTCACACAATTTTAACAATTTTATAGAGTAAGAAACAGAAAGTTTTATTACTTAATATAATATAATTAACATGGCCCATTTTTCATAAATCAATAGCTTTCTCTCTTTGATCATAAGCATATCATTGAACTGTAAAAAAGAAATAAATATACACAAAAGAAACAGATAGTGTCTCTCCCTTATGTTCTAGAATAAATAACTTCAATAAATAAAAATTATTCTTCAAGATAATAGTGTTCCTTCAACAGATATCTATTGAGAAGCAAACACCCTAACCATCTTTTAAGCCTAATTTCACAACAATAACTTTTTTTCACATCAAGAAGTCTTCAGCTTGATTTTCCATTGATTGGTATCTTTAAGATCTTTTGACATGATCTGAGTTTGTTTGACTTTATGACAAATACCTTTAATAATCTTTTTAAATTGATATTCCCTCTACCCTTTCATAATCTATGAACTGCTCACTTTCAGTTAGATTAATAACTATCATTCTGTTCTCCTTTCTAAATTCTATAAACCAGGGGGAAATGAGCCAGTCATCGATTCTGCAACTCCATGAAAAAAAGTACATGCCTTTTCATTCAATCCTTTTGGCAATTAATTTTGATAGTTTGCTTCTTGGCTCTAGTGTACTTATTTATGTTCCCAAAATATAAAATGTTTAGAGTAGCACTTCTGTTATTTGTGATTTGTTTCAAATACTGAACCATCATAAACAGGGTACATTATTCAAAATCTCACAAATTTAAATAAGTCCCCTCTTTATCCAGTGACTAGATCTTCCTTCTTATAAAAATGAAACGTCTTAACCATACTCCATTAAGATAATCCCCTGCATCTTAGTTGGAAGCATTTAAGTCATTCTTTACTGCTTCTAACCTCTGAATAAAATTGAAACACCAAGATTTTTAAGCAACTATTTAATAATGACCATAGAGCTTTGTTTTTTATTATAAAATAATTGCTTAGAAATCTTGATGTCTCAGTTTTATTCATGCGGGAGACCTGGGTTCAATCCCTGGGTTGGGAGGGTCCCCTGGGTAAGGTAAAGGCTATCCACTCCAATATTCTGCAGAATCCCATGTATAGTCCATTGGATTGCAGAGCCAGACATGACTGAGCAAATTTCACTTTCACATAGAGCTTTGTTTCAGTGTTCAGCTGTCACGTTATCTCATTTTACCACTTTTATTCAAGGAGGTAAAAGAAATATGACTAATTCCAAAGACTGTATCACCTCCTTTGGTTAGTGACATTCATATTTATTTGGTTTATCCTCCTAATATTCTAATTATGTGATAAACCCCAAAGCTACTGGGACAAAGAAGAAAGGAAGGAAGGAAGGAAAGAAAACACAACTACAGAAACACAGTAAGAAACAGATCTATTTCTTGTAATTATATAAATTAGTGAAATAAACAGAATTGAGAATTTCGGGAGAACAGTATAATTATATCTGATTCTAATAAATAGATAAAGGATTTTGTAGAGGACAGGGACATGCAGGTTTATATAAGAATTACCAAATTGATAGGTTAGCAGAAAAACACTGGTATAATATACATTGATTTCAGAAAACAAATGGGAATTCCATCAAGAAAACACTTGCAGACAAAATGGTATCACGATGATAAGATTCTAACATACCCAAAAGTTTTCAGGTAGTGTAATATTTGTATATTCTCGTTGGGTACACTGGGACAGTTCTCCAGTGCCGTCTTCCCAAAGAAGCTGTTCTGAAGAAGAATAAATTCATTTTTTGTTTTTATAAGTTAGTTAGGATCTTGTGTTTTGCAGCTAAGATCTCTGAATGAAACAAGGGTCATCCTGTATTTATTATTATCCATGTAGAGAACTTCCGAATTTCCTGTTCATGAACCAGGGGTACAAATTTTTAATTCATTTTGAACTGACTTTTCTTCTCCCTCTTTGTCAGCAATGGCTGTGGCTCAGCCCCACATTCCTTTTTCCATTCCTCATTCCAGCTATCCACACTATAGAATTTTCAGTTTTCAAACCTGATATTGTCGGTGTAACTTGTGTTAGAAAGTTCTGCTATAAAGTCAGAGGAAGGAAAGAAGAAAACCTATAGTCACCCAAGTTTTTTAAAACAAAGCAAGAAAAAGATAATTATTAGCTATTTTGTTTACAGGTTAACACATTGAGTTATACTGAACTAAACAGCACTTTGGAATACAACCAGGGAAGTAAATACACACACAAATACATGTTATCCCATCTCAAAAGAAAAAAAAAAAAAAGAGTGGTAAAAATTTTGAAATCTAGTTAATGCTATGTATGCTGAAGTATTTAAGGGTAAAGTGATGGTGATATGGGCTTCCCAGGTGGCATAGTGGTAAAGATAATGCCTGCCAGTGCAGGAGATCCAGGGGACGTAGGTTCTATCCCAGGGTTGGGCAGATTCCCTGGAATAGGAAGTGGCAACCTACTCCAGTATTCTTGCTTGGAAAAACCATGGACAGAGGAGCCTGGTGGCTTACTGTTCGTGGGGTCACAAAGAGTCAGACCTGACTGAGTAACTGAGCACGATGGCAAGATGATGGTGATATAGGGGATGAAAATTTCTCCTCTCCCCTCTGTGGAACTCTGGCTGGGCCTAAGAATTAAACTGATAGAAGACAGATCAGCAGAGGAAGAGCATACAAGTTTAGCAAATTTTTACATGTACATGAGAACCTCCACAGAAGAATGAAGACCCTCAGAAAGGAACAAAAGCAGGAAGTTTATACTTTTTAGAAAAAGAAACAAAAAGTATGTAAAGAATTGCCAAGACAAAGGATTTTGGACCACGGGTAGGATATCGTGGAAAAGTAACGAGGTTTACAGAACCTTTGCAGTCCTAAATTCCCTGTCTCTGGTGGTAAGGCTATCTCCTTACCTCCTAATACAGAGAGGGTACATGTCATATGGGAGATTTATCTCCCGCTTTCAGAGAAGAAGGAAGAGGAAGAGGAATGTCGGAGTGACCTTCCTGCTTCTGCCAGTTTCTTAAACTCCTTCAACTTAAGAGATTCAGTGTGCCAAGGTGCTGTATTGGGGGATAGCATGCCCTGAAACTCACTCATAGGTATCAATGACTGCATATTACTTTAACATACCCATAAAAACTACAAGACAAATATTGACAGAGAGATGTGTAGAGAGGTCAATAAATGGAGAACTATAGAATAAAATTAATATTGTGAAAATTAATGTAGAATCTAGGTAGTAGGTATATGAATATTTACAGTTATTTTACTTTGTGAATGTCTGAAGTTTTTAATAGCACACTTTGGGAAAATATGTATAAAAATGAAGGTGTTAGTTGCTCAGTCATGTCCAGCTCTCTGTGACCCCATGAACTGTAGCCTGTCAGGCTCCTCAGTCCATAGGATTCTCCAGGCAACATTACTGGAGTAATTCATTCCCTTCTCCGGAGGAACTTCCTGACCCAGGGATCAAACCTGTGTCTCCCGCACTGCAGGCAGATTCTTTACCATCTGAACTATCAGGGAAGCCCCATTAAAAAAATGAAGTACTTTGTATTATATAAAAATAAATGTTCATGACCTAGACCTAACACAGCAAAAAAAGTTTTGCTTTATCTGGTTTGTTAGTTTAAGGCATTAGAAAAATATATAAACATGTGGCAGTAAAAAGAACCATCAATAATTCTTTAAAATATTTAAATGAGTACTCTTAATAGGGTATGATACATGTTATTAGTTTCCTTATGTGTTTAACAGCTCTTTATTGTCATAAAATGTGTATTTCTTCACTATGCTAAAATTGTCAACTTGTCTCTCACCATTGGAAATCAGAATTAGAATGAAAGATTCCTCAATTTTAACCTGGCATGAACCTTAGAAATCATTATCAAAGTTCTTTAATTTTTGGTTAGCATTAAATCTGAACATTTAAAGTGATTTTCCTAAAGTTATTTGCCTGAGTTATAGAGTGAGACAAGGACCCAATAAAACTCCACATTTTTATAGAATATCCAAATTTAAAATTTGTGTTAAAAATTATATTAAACACTATATAAAGCCTTTGATCATTACCAAATAGGTCAAATTTCTGTCCTATAATGAAAACCTAAATTCAGAAACAAAAAGATACTTAATTTTGTTTTCATTTTCCTGTATTATGTCATTCTGTTCATATTATACATTGTTCTCATATTATGATATAGTGAGTGACATATCTGCATGTATGTGTATGTTTATACATATGCATGTATGCACTGTTCTTAGTTACTCACTCATGTCCAACTCTGCAACCCTGTGGACAGTAGCCTACCTGGTTCCTCTGTCCATGGGGATTCTCCAGGCTATAATACTAGAGTGGGTTGCCATGCCCTCCTCCACGGGGCCTTCCCAACCCAGGGACTGAACCCAGGTCTCCTGCATTGCAGGCAGATTCTTCACCATCTGAGCCACCAGGGAAGCCCATATACATGTATATACTATTTTCTAAAATCAAGAGTGCTTAAAAAAAACCCTTTGGTTTCTAATAACACTTTAAGTTAACTCAAAAGCTACGAAAATACATACCTACATTTCAAAATGTGGAAAATATTATATAATAGAGTTTTATAGTCACAATTTATCAAAGAAAGATTTTTTAAAACAAAGATGTTTTAAGACACAGTGTAATTTCATTCCACATAAAAGGGCACTTACTTGAAGATACTGTTAAGACTCTGATAGGTCAATTGTTTTTAGACTGAAGATCTTAATTGCTTTTTTTTGTTTGAATAATAAATGAATATGGCAAAAATATTAATAACTCTTTTAGTTCTCCACATTTTGTCTTATCTACCTGACTGACTAAAGAAAACATTAAGAGAGATTAATTCCTTTGAGTGAGATCAGAGCATTTGGTTTATTTCTATAAGTGATTATTGCTGGCAAATGAGAAGACTCCATTTTAGGTATTGAACATGATTTTCTTAACAGCTTACTAAAAAATTTTCCTGTTGAGATTTCCAGGAATATAGAAGAGTAAGAAGAATTTCTGTAATCACTTTTTGCAAAATTCTTAAACATTTGAAAAAAAATTGTATTATCTCTAGAGAGAAAATAATTGAGTATACTGTGTGTTCCTAAAGGATAATTTTCTTTTTCAGATTTCAGTGTGCCATAAGATTACTTGGGCTAACTTCAAAACATTTTTTAGCTCAACCCAAGAAATTTTGATTCAATGGAAGTATCTCCTCAGGTGATTCTGAAGGCAGGATTTTAAGGTCGAGAATTTGAGGATCATTCCTTTAAGAATTGCAACAATTTTTAGAATTAATGATATAAAATCAATCAAGAATTAGTCACACAGTCTATATGAATTCAATCACAGTGATTCTAGACCACTCTGCTTTCATCTGAAATCAAAATTCTCTTGAAAATCAAGCATCTTAAATCCAAGGCACTAAATGTTCTGGATCACTTGTCATATTCCTCAGTCCCAAATCCAGCCAGAATGCTGTTGATGATCCTTGCCTGGTTGACTGGACTGACCTTTACATCATTATTTCAAGGCTAAATCATTGTGACTCTCCTCCTCCCTTCAACATTTCCCACCACCCTTGGAATTAAGCTTAAATTGTACTTTCAAAAATACTTCCAGTAGTTCCAACCTTTTCACCCAGCCGTAGCACTGAGAGCTTGTAATGCCATGCAGTAGTTTTAAAACAACAGTTAAACTACTTACCATTCTAAATTCTTCATATACATTAACTCACCAAAAAAAAAAAAAAGATAAAGTAAGTTTATGTCATTTTCTGAAAAGGATATTGAGGCACAAAAGTAATTAGAACTTAGAGAAAGAAACTTAATCAGGTATTTTGGGAGAAGGATTATATTTTAGGCAAAGTTAATCATTTACAACTTTTGAGGACAATCTGGTGAAATTCTCCAATTCAAGAAAATAATAGTTATATAAGTTTCTAAATAGGAGATATGAAATACCACCATCGCTAAAATAACAAAAATAAAACAATTTCATAGCTATTAAAAATCAAAGTAACTTTGTCAATTTGTATAACAAAATTGTTTCAACTAATTATACTATAATAATTGGAAATGTTAAGTGAGACATCCAGGTACTTCCAAACAATACAAAATACAGACCTTCTGCAAATCCCATGGGAGCAATCCTATGCAGGAAATTCAGTATCGATGTAATTTTTTAAATGTAGCACTTATTGTATAAATAAATAAATAAGACCGATAAAAATTACAGATTTTTGGTAAAAACAATTATACACTCCTTATGTGAGGCCACTCAGGGTTGTCACATAGGCAACTCCCCATCTAAAAAGGAGCCTATCTCTTCCTTCACAGGGAATGCGAAGTCATGGTGGCAATAAAGTGTATTTGTCACTGCTTTTCCTTGGGAGAATGTAGAATAGTGCTTAGTCCTTGAAAATACGTACTTGCCCTGCAGATCCCTTTGTAAATTGAATATCTGTTGGTATATTCCAGTTTCCCACTTGTGTTTAACGTACTTTGTACGGTGAGTGTCAGGTGTCACTGGTTTGATTCCAAGTCTGGGACCCATCAAATCTTCTTCCCAGTTCTTAAAAAGAGTCAGTAGGCTGTGATTATGCTTCCATGATTTATGTGGAACAAAAAATCATGACAGTGTAGGTTATTTTTCAATGAAAATGCAACAGCTCATGTTATTTTTCATCCTTTACAAATATTCAGTTACCTTTCCCAGGTTAAACTCTATTCCTGTAGATGATGATGTTTTCCTAATTTAAATTTGCAAATGAATTAACATAGTAAGATTTATTATGCTGGACCCTTGGTATTTAGGGTTTCACATTTAAAGCAGTGTGTAGGAAGACCATAAGCTGATGCAAAGATTAACTCTGACATAATAACTGTTTTTAGATCCACTGGGTAACAGTTTTCATTTTATTTATGAGCTTCATATTTTAAATTGACGTTTATGCTGGGCAATGTGTGAAATTATTTGACTGTGACCAGGCTTATTTATAAATTCAATGTGAAGACTGACACATCTCATATGTTATTTGTATTATGAATATATTGGAAATGGTACAATTAAAATATCTGAGCTTAAAGAGGGAAGGGGAGCTATACAGATCCAGTTAAGAAATAATGTTTGAGTGCACACAAACTTAAAGAGTTATAAAAGGAAAAGAAGCAATATGAACCACTTATCTCAGTGCCTGAAAATATGCAGGAAGCAAAAATAAGACCTGCGAAGGCTGGCATATGAAAAGGACTTCATGAAATGTTAACTTAACACATTTGAAATCATATTATAATTAGTACTGGGGGAGCCGTAAACGTTCCTAAAAGCACCTAGAAGCTAACACGCTTTCTCTCTCTCCCTCTCTCAGCCCTTCACTCTTGCTGTCATTTTCATACCATCAGTATGAATGTCTTAATTGAAAAATCACATTCCTAGAGAGTGTGCATGTTGTCAAATGGCAAAATATTACGACCTTCAATGAATTCTCTGCAGGTGTTTTAGCTCTGAAAATTTAAGAGTCTAGGGTCTGGTTTGTGCTGGAGTGACTTCTATTTACCTGGATCAACTTCAATTTACCTGGCCACCAACAGGGAGAGGACTTTATATTCATGGGGTTCATCTTATTGATTCTGAGGCAGCTCAGAAAAAGAATGATACTATAATTACCAGCAAGAAAAATTCTAACAAGGCACACACAAGGAAAAATTTGTTCCTTTTTTTGTGACTCAAAATTTCTGATTCACATTTAGCATAATTCATTTCCTTTTAGTGAAAGTGTCAGTACCATTCTTTTCAAAATATTCCTTCTTCAGAATTCCCCTCTGCATTCAGAAATGACATACAATAGCAATAATTATAGTAATAACAATACCATGCAGTTAGTGATTCAAGATAAAGTGATTGACACTGGAGACAATTATTGCTAGCATATAGTAAAGAAAAACTAGTTTGTTGGTAGGTAGAAGCATAAGACACTTGGCAACTAGTGAAATGATGAAATCTGTTACCAAACACACAGCTCATTAGAATCGGGGAGTCTGTTGTGCTGAGGGTGGCAGAAGAATACTGTAAACTTTTCATTTGTATGTATATATCACTTATCTCACTACTGGGCATACAGTAGGCACTTAAATCTTTGTAGTTCATTTTATGAGTGATAACTGCAGAGTGAGCTTCTGGGAAAAGAGGAATTATGAAAACCCTGAGGAATGAAGAAAGATTTGATTTCCAAAAAAAAAGAAAGAAAGAAAAGTCTTTGAATCAGAAGCAGGTAGGGAAGCCAAAATCGAGGAATATATAAAAAAAAAAAAAAAACCAAGGCTAGGTTAAAGCAGCAGATCAAAAAGTCTGTTAAACAAATGAACAAAAGGATGCCAAGAAACAAAGCGATAGGTTCGAAGTCCAGTCACGTGGTCAAGAATTTCCCTGCATATGTATCTGTAGATGTCAAAAAAAAAGAAAAGGAGAATGAAATGCCAGCACTAAAGAACAATGATAAATAGTCCAAGAATCGTTTTAGTCTAGTATTTAGATGAACGTATTTAAGAAGGGCTTCCCTGGTGGCTCAGTGGTAAAGAACCCACCTGCAATGCAGGAGATGCAGGTTCCATCCCTGGGTTGGGAAGGTCCTCTGGAGAAGGAAAGGGCAACATGCTCCAGTATCCCTGTCAGGGAAATCCCATGGACAGAGGATCTTGGCAAGCTACAGTCTATGGTTGTTGCAAAACAGCTGGACACAGCTTAGTGGCTAAACAATAAAAACAACACAATGACAAGTCAGAGCTCATTCTGGAGGTGTTTAATAATAGTAAGTGATCATAATAACAATATTGCTTCTACTATAATACTACCACTAATAATATATTACCATCATTCCACAAGGGTTGAAAAAATCTAAAGACTGACATTAGGTTTATAGAATTTACTACGATAATTGTTAAACGTGAAGTTTATGTGATACTTTCAGTTGAGTGCATAATTATTGTAGTTAACACATTATGCAAATTTATGAAGTTTTAATAATTATTGATGAAGTTAAATGTATAGTTTTCTCTTCTGGCCTTGTTAGTATTAATGGTTCAGTATCTATAATTGCCATTAATTCAACCAAAAACCATGAAATATTTAATCATAACCATTACTATCATGTTTATCTTACAAACACCCTAGATCTTAGCTCTAGGACTGAGAATTCTTTTTTTCAAATTTATTTATTTTTAATTGGAGGATAATTGCCTTACAATATTGCATTGGTTTCTGCCATATATCAACATGAGTCAACCATAGGTATACATTTGTCCCCTCCCTCCTGAGCCTCCCTCCCCACTCCCACCTTATCTCACCCCTCTATGGATCCCACCAGGATCCCACCTTGGTTTTCATAGAACACCAGATTTGAACTCCCTGAATCATACAGCAAATTTCCACTGGTTTTCTAATTTTACTAATTTAGATGGTAATGTATATACACTAATGCTGTTCCCACAATTCATCCCCTCTCCCTTCCACCATGTCCGTGAATTCTTCAACCTATTTGTCATTCCCACCAAAAAGGGGAAATATCACCCAGAATATTGAATTCTAGTTCTCTTGAATGAAGGAAATTTGGACAAGGGTGTAGGAAAGGAAAACCAATGGTAACAGAAAAACGAGAAAGTGTGATGAAGGGGGCTAACCTCTGTACACACCCATCCCTTCTGACATAGCCACAGGAAGTAACAAAGGCATGTTTACCTTAGTGAGAATATGACTTCATGGGTGACAAGTAAACCCAGTTCCCCAATGGCTTCATTAAAATAAAAAACAAGACCCAGACACATTTACCTGTGGTATAAATCTTCTCTAAAAAACACAAAACATTTAATTCTATAAAGAAACACAACAGCTTAGGATACAATATAAATTATTTAATCTTCTCTCCCATGTAAGAGAGAAAAAATGTAAATAGAGGCAAAAGGTAAATAATTATCATAAATTAAGACTTCTTAATGTCAAAAGGCTAGAAGAAGCACAAGCTGGAATCAAGATTTCCAGGAGAAATATAAATAACCTCAAATATACAGATGACACCACCCGTATGGAAGAAAGTGCAGAGGAACTAAAAACCCTCATGATGAAAGTGAAAGAGGAGAGTGAAAAAGTTGGCTTAAAGCTCAACAATCAGAAAATGAAAATCATGGCATCTGGTCCCATCACTTCATGGGAAAGAGATGGGGAAACAGTGGAAACAGTGTCAGACTTTATTTTTTGGGGCTCCACAATCACTGCAAATGGTGATTGCAGCCATGAAATTAAAAGACGCTCACTCCTTGGAAGGAAAGTTATGACCAACCTAGATAGCATATTCAAAAGCAAAGACATTACTTTGCCAGCAAAGGTCCATCTAGTCAAGGCTATGGTTTTTCCAGTGGTCATGTATGGATGTGAGAGTTGGACTGTGAAGAAGGCTGAGTGCTGAAGAATTGATGCTTTTGAACTGTGGTGTTAGAGAAGACGCTGAGAGTCCCATGGACTGCAAGGAGACCCAACCAGTCCATTCTAAAGGAGATCAGTCCTGGGTGTTCTTTGGAAGGAATGACACTAAAGCTGAAACTCCAGTACTTTGGCCACCTCATGTGAAAAGTTGACTCATAGGAAACGACTCTGATGCTGGGAGGGATTGGGGGCAGGAAGAGAAGGGGACGACAGAGGATGAGATGGCTGGATGGCATCACTGACTCGATGGACTGAGTTTGAGAGAACTCTGGGAGTTGGTGATGGACAGGGAGGCCTGGCGTGCTGCGATTCATGGAGTCACAAAGAGTCAAACACGACTGAGCAACTGTACTGAACTGAACTGAATGTCAATAGATTGCATCCAAGCACTGCATTTCAGACTCTTTTGTTGACTATGATGGCTACTCCATTTTTTTCTATGGGATTCTTGCCCACAGAAGTAGATATAATGATCATCTGAGTTAAATTCACCCATTCCAGTCTATTTTAGTTTGCTGATTCCTAAAATGTCGATGTTCACCCTTGCCATCTCCTGTCTGACCACTTCCAGTTTGCTTTGATTCATGGACCTAACATTCCAGGTTCCTATGCAATATTGATCTTTATAGCATCGGATTTTACTTCCATCACCAGTCGCATCCACAACTGGGTGTTGTTTTTGCTTTGGCTCCCTCTCTTCATTCTTTCTGGAGCTATTTCTCCACTGATCTCCCGCAACATATTGGGCACCTACTGCCTGGGGAGTTCCTCTTTCACTGTCCTATCCTTTTCCCTTTTCATAGTGTTCATAGAGTTCTCAAGGCAAGAATACTGAAGCAGTTTGCCATTCCCTTCTCCAGTGGACCACGTTTTGTCAGAACTTTTCACCATGACCCATCCATCTTGGGTGACCCTAAATGGCATGGCTCACAGTTTCACTGAGTTAGACAAGGCTATGGTCTGTGTGACCAGATTGGTTAGTTTTCTGTGACTGTGATTTTCAGTCTGTCTGCCCTCTGATGGAGAAGGATAAGAGGCCTGTGGAAGCTTCCTGATGGGAGAGACTGACTGAGGAGGAAACTGGGTTTTCTTCTGATGGGCAGGGCCATGCTCAGTAAATCTTTAAACCTCCTTCAAAAGATCCCATGTACCTACTACTGCACTCAGTGCCCCCAGTCAGGCTTCAACAGTACGTGAACCATGAACTTCTAGATGTTCAAGCTGGGTTTAGAAAAGTCAGAGGAACCAGAGATCAAATAGCCAACATACATTGGATCATTGAGAAAGCAAGAGAGTTCTAGAAAAATATCTATTTCTGCTTTATTGACTATGCCAAAGCCTTTGACTGTGTGGATCACAATAAACTGTGGAAAATTCTTCAAGAGATGGGAATACCAGGCCACCTAACCTGCCTCCTGAGAACTCTATATGCAGGTCAAGAAGCAACAGTTAGAACTGGACATGGAACAATAGACTGGTTCCAAATTGGGAAAGGAGTCTGTCAAGGCTGTATATTGTCACCCTGCTTATTTAATTTATATGCAGAGTACATCATGAGAAACACTGGCCTGGAGGAAGCACAGGCTGGAATCAAGATTGCCAGGAGAAAATAACCTCAGATACACAGATGACACCACCCTTATGGCAAAAAGTGAAGAAGAACTAAAGAGCCTCTTGATGAAAGTGAAAGAGGAGAGTGAAAAAGTTGGCTTAAAGCTCAACATTCAGAAAACTAAGATCATGGCATCTGGATGCATCACTTCATGGCAAATAGATGAGGAAACAATGGAAACAGTGAGAGGTGTTATTTTGGGGGGCTCCAAAATCGCTACAGATGGTAACTGCAGCCATGAAATTAAAAGATGCTTCCTTCTTGGAAGAGAAGTTATGAGCAACCTAGACAGTATATTAAAAAGCAGACACATTACTTTGCCAACAAAGATCCATCTCAAAGTCAAAGCTATGGTTTCTCCAGTGGTCATGTGTTACTCTGAAAGTCCAAGAGCGAGCGACGAGAATGAAAACAGAACACAGAACCTGGTGCAATGGGTCAGGGGAGGGACCTGCAGCCTCTGTTGGACTGAGGAGCAGAGTCCAAACTAGTCCAGCTTTTATTCCTAATTGCAGACTGCAAAACTTTCTTTGATCTATCTCTCCCAAGACACTTTATTGACATAGTCCAGATCTTGCTTTAACCCCAGGCCGTTCCCTTCTGGGAAACTCTCGGGAATAATCAGCAAGTGCATAGGCAGTGTTCATACCTGATGGTGACCTGGTGTTCCAAGGTCCATGCTTTAATAAGCCCAGTCATACTCCCTTTTGGGTCTGGCCTTGGGGTCTGAAACAAGGCTATTATTCTAAGAAAAACATGAAGAATAATCATAACACAATTTCTTAACATATGCTGTTTTTCCAAGTGCTATTTCTGTGAAATTTCTCAAGGCTGTGAAAGCACATTAGTAGGAATTCCCTCTACAGTCATGTATGGATGTGAGAGTTGGATTATAAAGAAACCTGAGCACTGAAGAATTGATGCTTTTGAACTGTGGTGTTGGAGAAGATTCTTGAGAGCCCCTTTCACGAGGAGATCCAACCAGTCCATCCCAAATAAAATCAGTCCTGAATATTGGAAGGACTGATGGTGAAGCTGAAACTCCAATACTTTGGCCACCTGATATGGAGAGCTGACTCATTTGAAAAGACCCTGATGCTGGGAAAGATTGAAGTCAGGAGGAGAAGGGGATAACAGAGGATGAGATGGTTGGATGGCATCACTGACTCAATGGGTGAATTTGATTAAGCTCTGGTAGATAGTGATGGACAGGATGGCCTGGCATGCTGCAGTCCATGGGGTCACAAAGAGCTGGACATGACTGAGCAACTGAACTGAACTAAACTAAATGTCAAAAGATAGATACATTCAACAATTGTTATACAGTATATCCAATTAAGTGAATTTAGCAGTTTGGGAGGATACAGTGTTTAACTGCCTCTTTTCACTATGTATGAAAGTTAATTTTGAAATATTTTAATATCAAAATGATTTTTTTATTCCAAAGAAATAATGCACCCTAACATATTAATTTATAATGGCAGTCATGATAAAACTCAAATTTCTATAGATTAAAAGGATAAAATACTGACAGAAGAAACAGAAGACAAATGAAAAAGAATTCATACAGTATAACTTATCATTTATTTCCAATCTCCTCCCATCTTCCTAGTCCTGATGAAATGGAACATTAAAGACTCATTAATTGAATATTACTGGAGTCAAATAATTTTAATGAATATGTACCCTATTACTTAAAATTCACATATGCCATTCCACAATTGCATGCTATGAATTTAAATCTATTAATTTTTTGTATTCATTGTTTAAATCACTCATTTAAATCTCTCTGTATTCATACAGCATTTTGGGAGAAAATGAATAATTCAATTTCTTTATATCTTTCAAATATTCATTTTGATCTAAACTAGTGAAAAATCATCAAAGAGGAAAAGCTTGTATTTTATAAATAATTGCCATGAATCTCCTTGCTAATATAGGAGTTTAGAGCACCATAAAAAATGTTGTATTCAAATTTCTTCAAAGTTATAAAACTCCAATATCACCTTAATTATGCAATACACACATATGTATAATAACATGTCCAATATTTTATTTAGTATTTTTAAATCGTATAAACTTTCATTTGAATTACAATAAAGTCTTACCTCACTAGTTGTTTTATTTAACATTTGTTATTTTCCATTATTATTTCCTTCACTTCAGTTCAGTCGCTGAGTTCTGTCTGACTCTTTGTAACCCCATGGATTGCAGCGTGCCAGGCTTCCTTGTCCATCACCAACTCCTGGATCTTGCTCAGACTCATGTCCATCAAGTCGGTGATGCCATCCAAACATCTCATCCTCTGTCATCCCCTTCTCCCATCTTCAATCTTTCCCATTATCGAGGTCTTTTCCAAGGAGTCAGTTCTTCACTTCAGGTGGCCAAAATATTGGAATTTCAGCTTCAGCATCAGTCCTTCCAATGAATATTTAGGACTGATTTCCTTTAGAATTGACTGATTGGGTCTCTTCGCAGTCCAAGGAACTCTCAAGAGTCAGGTTTCTTTATAGTTCAACTCTCACATCCATACATGGCCACTGGAAAAACCATAGCTTTGACTAGATGGACCTTTGTTGGCAAAGTAATGTCTCTGCTTTTTAATATTCTGTCTAGGTTGCTCATAACTTTTCTTCCAAGGAGCAAGCATCTATCAGTTTCATGGCTGCAGTCACCATCTGCAGTGATTTTGGAGCCCCCCAAAATAAAGTCTGTGACTATTTCCATTGTTTCCATGGAAGTGGAAACACTATTTCACGTGAAGTGATGGGACTGGATGCCATGATCTTAGTTTTCTGAATGTTGAGTTTTAAGCCAACTTTTTCACTCTCCTCTTTCACTTTCATCAAGAGGCTCTTTGGTTATTCTTTGCTTTCTACCATAAGTCTGGTGTCATCTGCATATCTGAGTTTATTGATATTTCTCCCAGCAATCTTGATTCCAGCTTTTGCTTCATCCAGCCTGACGTTTCACATGATGCACTCTGCATAGAAGTTAAATAAGCAGGGTGTCAATATACAGCCATGACGTACTCCTTTCCCAGTTTGGAACCAGTCTGTTCCACATCCAGTTCTGTTATTATTTCTTTATGGTTCACTCTTTCCTTGGTTAGAAACAATAGTCTACCTTTTAGAGGTTTATGTTTATTTCCTTTATTTTCCCCAAATATATTCATCTAATGACAACAAAATAATTTTTCTTTCTTTAAAAAATACACATAACATGAAATTTACCACTTTAACATTTTTAAATGTACACTACAGTAAAGTTTATACCCCTTATTTTATTTTTTTAATATAAATTTATTTATTTTAATTGGAGGTTAATTACTTTACAATATTGTATTGGTTTTGCCATACATCAACATGAATCTGCCACCGGTATTCATGTGTTCCCCATCCTGAAACTCCCTCCCACCTCCCTGCCCATACCATCCCTCTGGGTCGTCCCAGTGCAGCAGCCCCAAGCATCCAGTATCATGCATCGAACCTGGACTGGCAATTTGTTTCATATATGATATCATACATGTTTCAATGCCAGTCTCCTAAATCACCCCACCCTCTCCCTCCCCCACAGAGTCCAAAAGACTGTTCTATACATCTGTGTCTCTTTTGCTGTCTCGCATACAGGGTTATCGTTACCATCATTCTAAATTCCATATATATGCGTTAGTATACTGTATTGGTGTTTTTCTTTCTGGCTTACTTCACTCTGTATAATAGGCTCCAGTTTCATCCACCTCATTAGAACTGATTCAAATGTATTCTTTTTAATGGCTGAGTAATACTCCATTGTGTTTATGTATCACAGCTTTCTTATCCATTCATCTGCTGATGGACATCTAGGTTGCTTTCATGTCCTGGCTATTATAAACAATACTGCAAAATAGATATCCCGAACATTTTCATCTTGAAAAACTGAAATTTTATACCTGTTGAACAACCTCTCTTTTTCCCACTCCCTTAGCCACTGGAAAGTACCATTCTACTTTCTGTTTCTAAGAATTTGACCACTTTAGATAATTCATATATTTGGAATCATGCACTATTTCCTTTTGTGACTGGCTTATTTCACTTAGCCTAATGTCCTCAAGGTTCATCCAAATTGTAGCATATCACAATATAAGCGTCACTTAAGAATGAATAATATTCAGCTGTATGTATGTCCTACATTTTCTTTTTCTATTTGTCTCGGTGGACATTGAAGTTGCTCACTGGATATATTCATTGCGAATGTTTCAATGAACATGAGTGTAAGAATATCTCTTCAAGATCATTTCCATTTTAAAGGATATAAAACCACAAATGGAATTGCTGGATCATATGATAATTTTAATTTTAATTCTTTGAGCTATTTCCATACTTTTCCCCATAATTACTGTACAATTTACATTCTTATCAACAGGGCACAAGGGTTCTAATTTCTCCACATTTATAACAACACTCGACATTTTGCCATTTATGATAGTGACCATCCTAATGAGTGTGAAGTTATACCACTTCACGGTTTTGATTTGCATTTCTCATATGATTAGTAATGTGCATCTTTTCATATACTTCTCAGTTGTTTGTATATATTCTTTGGAGAAATGTCTATTCAAATACTTTGCCCATTTTTAAACTGGATTATTTGGTTTCTTGTTGTTCAATATAGAAGTTCTTTATAAATTCTAGATGTTAACACCCTGTCAAAGAAGTGGTTTGCAAATCTCTTCTCCCATTCCGTAATCTACCTTTCACTCTCTTAGTTGTTTCCTTGGTTGTTCAGGAATGTTTAAGTATGATGTAGTCCCATTTGTCTATTTTTGCTTTTGTTACTTGTGCTGTTAGTGTCGGAGAAGGCAATGGCAACCCACTCCAGTATTCTTGCCTGGAGAATCCCAGGAACAGAGGAGCCTAGTGGGCTGCCATCTATGGGGTCGCACAGAGTCAGACACGACTGAAGCGACTTAGCAGCAGCAGCAGCAGCAGCAGCTATTAGTGTCATATCCAAGAATAATTGCCAAATTCATTAAGAAGAATCTTTTCCTCTATAGGAATTTATATTTTTAGCCCTATTTTCAGTCTTTAATCCAATTTGAGTTAATTTTTTATTATGATATAAGAATCCAACTTAATTCTTTTGCATATGGATATCCAGTTTCCCCAGCACTATTTGTTGAAGAGACAGTACTTTCCTATTGTGTTACCTTGATATATTTCTTGATGAAAGTTCTTTTACACCTCCAAGACCCCACAAAATTATGTAGAACACACAATTTCTACATGAGACATCTGCCAGTGAAGTGATACCTGAATATGAACTTTGAATTGTCTCTTCTATGTTTGGAAAAAAGACAGGATCAGCTAGGATCAGATTCCCTCAATTTAATCAAAAATGCAATGTTAGTTGTTATTGTAACTGTTTGATTAAGAGAAAAATATATCAATCAACTGGTTAAATTTGTATGAAATATACCTAGTCATCTCAGTAGCATAAACACTGTAAGATAATATAAGAAATGTAAGTAATAATACAAGCAACACGTGGTTTGAAATGCACTATTTATGTTGTTGTTTTTCAGTCTCAGTCATGTCCAACTTTTTGTGACTCCATGGACTGCAGCATCCCAGACTTCCCTATCCTTCACCATCTCCCATAGTTTGCTCAAACTCATGTCCATTGAGTCAATGATGCCATCCAACCATCTCATTTTCTGTCACCCCCTTCTCCTCATGCCCTCAATCTTTCACATCATTAGGGTCTTTTCCAATGAGCTGGCTCTTTGCATCAGGTGGCCAAAGTATTGGAGCTTCAGCATCAGCCCTTCCAATGAATATTCAGGACTGATTTCTTGTAGGATTGACTGGTTTGATCTCCTTGCTGTCCAAGGGACTCTCAAGAGTCTTCTGCTGCATCACAATTTGAAAGAATCGATTTTTCAGCACTCAGCCCAACTCTCACATCCATACATGACTGCTGGAAAAACCATAGATTTGACTATATGGACCTTTGTCAGCAGAGTGATGTCTCTGCTTTTTATTATGCTGCCTAGGTTTGTTATATCTGAGGTTGTTGATATTTCTCCTAGCAATCTTGATTCCAACTTGTGAGTCATCCAGCCTAGCATTTTGCATGATGTACTCTGCATATAAGTTAAATAAGCAGGGTAACAATATACAGCCTTGATGTATTCCTTTCCCAATTTGGAACCAGTCCATTATTCCATGTCCTGTTCTAACTGTTGCTTCTTGTCCTGCATTAAGGATTCTCGGAAGATAGGTAAAGTGGTCTGATAGTTCCATCTCTAAGAATTTTCCACAGTTTGTTGTGATCCACACAGTCAAAGGCTTTAGCTTAGTTAATGAAGCAGAAGTAGACCTTTTTTTGGAATTCCTTTGCTTGTTCTATGATCCAATGGATGTTAGCAGTTTGATCTCTGTTTTTCCTGCTTTTCCAAATCCAGCTTGTACATCTAGAAGTTCTTGGTTCACGTACTGCTTGAAGGATTTTACCATTCTCTTGTTAGCATGTGAAATGAACACAGTTGTACAGTGATTTGAACTTTCTTTGGCCTTGCTTTTCTTTGAGATTGGAATGAAAGCTGCCCTTTTCCAGTCCTGTGGCCACTGCTGAGTTTTCCAAATTTGTTGGCATATTGAGATCAACACTTTAACAGCATCATTTTTTTCATGATGA
Source organism: Budorcas taxicolor (assembly GCF_023091745.1). Lineage (NCBI taxonomy): Eukaryota > Metazoa > Chordata > Mammalia > Artiodactyla > Bovidae > Budorcas > Budorcas taxicolor. The sequence goes on along the minus strand of NC_068917.1, from coordinate 24,304,746 downwards.
ATCTGACTAAAGGTTTATCAATTTTGTTTAAATTTTCCAACAACCAGCTTTTAGTTTCAGTAACATTTTCTATTGCTTTATTTGTCTCTATTTCATCTATTTCTGCTCTGATCCTTAGGATTCATTTCCTTCTGCTAACTTTGAGCTAACAAAGTTCTTTGTTCTCTCTCTAGTTTCTGTAAGTATAAGGTTAGGTTGATTATTTGAGATTTTTTTTGTTTCCTAAGGAAAACTTTCACAACTATAGTCTTCCCTGTTAAAACTGCTTTTGCCACATCCCCTATGTTTTAGATTGGCATACTTTCATTTTCATTTGTCTCTATGTTTTTTTAATTTCCTCTTTGCTTTCTTCAAAGATCCACTGGTTTTTTAATAGTATATTGTTTAGTCTCCAAGTGTATGTTTTTTGCAGCTTTTTTTTTTGCTTGATTTCTAATCTCACAGCGAAACTCGACATGGTTTCAGTTTTCTTAAATATACCAAAGTCTGCATTGTCCCCTAGCACATGACTTATCTTGGAGAATGCTCCATTTGTACAAAAAAAATAGTGTGCATGCTACCTTGGGATGGAACATTCTATAAATATCACTTAAGGCCACATGGTCTAATGTGTCATTTAAGACTTATGTTTCCTTACTGTTTTTTCTGTCTGCATGATCTGTCTATTGATGTAAGTGGGGTGTTACAGCCCCTCTATTAATTGCATTACTGTCAGTTTCTCCTTTTATGTTTGTTATTTGCCTTATATATTGAGGTGCTCCTGTTTTCAGTGCATATATATTTACAGTTATATCTTCTTGGATTAATCCTTTGATTATTATACTGTTCCTTTATTGTCTCTTGTAACGGTCCTTGGCTTCCTTCATGGCTCAGATGTTAACAAAACTGCATGCAATGCAGGAGACCCTAGTTCAGTCCCTGGGTCAGGAAGATATCCTGGAGAAGGGAATGGCTCCACTCCAGTATTCTTGCCTGGAGAATTCCATGGACAAAGCAGCTGAGCTTGGCAGGCTGCAATGAATCAGACACAACTGAATGACTAACACTTTCACTTTCACACTTTGTCTGGTATAAGTATTACTACTCAAGTTTCTTTTATTTCCACTTGCATAGAATACTTTTTCCACCCCCTCCCTTTCAGTCTTTATATGTCTCTAGATCTGAAGAGGGTTTCTTATAGACAACATATACATGAGTTTTGTTTTTGTATCCCTTTTAGCCAGCCTATGTCTTGTTAGACATAGTTGGTGCATTTAATCCATTTACATGTAAGATAATGTATATTTTTATTGCCATTCTGTTAACTGTTTTGGATTTGTTGGACTTCCCTGGTGGCTCAGTGAGCAAAGGTTTGTTTTTGTAGGTCTTTATTCTTGCTTTCCTCTTTTATTCTCTTATCTTACAATGCTATGTCTATCTTTAGTGTTGTGGTTGGATTCTGTTTTCATTTTCCTGTGTATATCTATTACTGATTTTTTATATAGCAGTCTATATAAATATGTGATTGTTTTATGTTGCTCATCACTTAATCTTAAATGCCTTTCAAATTTCCCACACTGGTACTCTCCTCCTGTCACAGTTACTGGTTTTGATATCATAATTGTGTGGGGGTGACTTGCTACCTTCACTATCTCTTTCCCTTTATCTGTGAGCTCTCCTATTTTGTAATATTCTTGTTTCTAGTTGTGGCTATTTCCTTTCTTCTTAGAGAAGTTCCTTTAGCATTTGTTTTAAAGTTGCTTTGGCAATGCTGAATTTTTTTAGCTTTTGCTTGTCTGTAAAACTTTTGATTTCTACATCAAATTTGATGAGAGCCTTGCTGGGTATTCTTCATTGCTTTTCCCTTTTATCCCTTTAAATATATCATGCTATTCCCTTCTGGCCTATAGAGTTTCTGCTGAAAAATCAGCTTCTAGTCTATGGGGATACCCTTGTTAGTTATTTGTTTTCTATCATTACTTCTAATATTTTATCTTTGTTTTGTTTTGAATTTTTGTCAGTTTGATTACTATGTGTCTCAGTGTGTTGCTCTTGGGGTTTATCCTCTCTGTGCTTCCTGGACTTTGATGTTTATTTCCTTTCTCGTGTTAGAGAATTTTTCAGCTATTATCTCTTTAAATGTTTTCTCATGCCTTTTCTCTCCGTTTGCTCCTTCTGGGGCCCCTATAATGCAACTGTTGGTGCATTTGACATTGTTCTATAGGTGTCTTAAACTGTCCTCATTACTTTACCTTGTTTTATTTTCTTTTCCTGCAGCAGTAATTTACACCATCCTATCTTTCAGCTCACTGATTCATTCTTGCCATATTTATTCTATTGTTCCTTCTAATGTATCTTCATTTCAGTTATTGTATTCTTCAGCTCTGTTTAATTGTTCTTTATACTTCCTAACCCTTTCCTTACTTTCTTACTCTATGCATTAATTCTTTTCCCAGGTTCTTCAATCATCTTTACTATCATTACTCTGAACTTTTCCTCAGGTACATAAGCTGTCGCCACTTCACTTAATTGTCCTTTTCAGGTTTTATCTTGTTCTTTAGTCTGGAATATATTCCTTTACTGTCTCATTTTGTTAAAGTTGTTATATGTGTTTTTATGGTTGTGATAGTTTGGTTACATTTCTTGACCTTAGAGAAGTGGCCCTCTGTATGGGATATCCTATATGTTCCAGCAGCACACTCCCCTCTCGTGACCCAAGGGCCTAGGATCTGGTGCTCCTAGGGTACATTCTAATCTGTGTTTGTGGATTCAGTTCTGCAAGCAGCAGGGTCTTAGTCTCCTTGCTTTCAGCCTCTGCCTCCTGATGGGTGAGGCTGTTCTAGATGTTTGCAAAGGCTTCCTGATGGAAGGGGCTGATGCCTGCTCACTGGTGAGTGGGGCTGGGCCTTAACCCTGTGGTGGGCAGGGTCATGTCAAGTGGTGTCTAGAGATGACTTTAGGCTCAAGATGTCTTTAAGCATCTTGTCTGCTGATGGGTGTGGCTGTTTTTCCACCCTGTCAGTTGTTTGGTCTGAGGTATCCCAGTACTGGAGCTTACAAGCTGTTGGATGAGGCAAGGTTTCAGTGCCAAGGACCCAAAATGTCTGCCTCTAGCCGGAGTTCACATAGTTCCCCAGTACGTCTGCCACCAGGTTTTATTACCGCAGAGAGCCTCAGCTGCCCCTTCCCTTCCCAGGAGATCCAGCAAGACCAGCAGGTAGGTCTGGCCCAGGCTTCTGTGGAGGCACTGCTTTTGCTCTGTGACCCAGTGTGCACAGGACCTTTGTGTGCACCCTCCAAGAGTGGAGTCTCTCTTTTCGCCAGTCTGTGAAATTCCTGCAGTTAAGCCCTGCCAGCCTTCAAAGCCAGAAGTTCTGGGAACTCCTCCTCTTGATGCCAGGCCCCTAGGTTGGGGGCCTGGCATGGGACTCAGAGCTCTCACTCCTGTAGGAAAATGTCTACATTATAATTATTCTCCAGTCTGTGGGTCACCCATCCGAATGGTATGGGATTTGATTATATCGTGAGAGCGCTCTTCCTGCCATCTCACCATTTCTTCTCTATGTCTTTGTAGAGTATCTTTTTTTGGTAGATTCCAGTCTTTTTTTTTTTTTTCTTGATGATTATTCATCAGTTATTAATGATTTTGGTGTCCCTATGAGAGGAGGTGAGCTTAAGGCCTCCTACTCTGCCATCTTACCTCAATAAAAACAATAATACTGTTTCTACTTAGAGCCTTTCTATAAAACATGAAACATGAAACAAGACATAGAGATATAAAGCTATAAATTTGGGGGAAAAAAATCCACGTTTTCCATGAAATGAAGGAACAGACACTATATCTGAAATGATTATGCATATTTCACCTATTTAAAAATTTTAGAAAAAAAATATTTGAGCATTGTCTCTTTTAATTCAGAAAAAGTATAGAGTTAACTTGCCAAATTGAATGTCTGGTTTCCTTAGAGCCTCTACTATACCATACATAATAAAAAGCAGTGAAGAAAATGATGCTATTCTAAATACTGAGTCTGATTTCTTCTTTTGGATTTGATTATGCGCACCAGCATTTTAATACTCTGTTTTGGTATGATGGAGGATACAAAAATTTTCAAACTTTCATGTGCATATGTTATGAATATTAACTACTATTCTCACTAGGGGAGAGCAATTGGCAAATTCATGACTTATCTTTCTGCTTGTGTGTTTATACAAAGAGCTAAATGCTATTTATCAGCCTTTATACCTTGATCACAGGTGTCAGCATATGAAAGTGGTGAATAATCTTGACTCCCTGTTGTGAAATGCAACTTGTCAAATTCAAAGCTACTTGTGAAATTTAAGAACTGTTTCATAGTTTAATGGTCACTAATGGCCTATGTATTCACAACCTATTAAACAAAGGATGTGTCTGTGGTTGGAAATATAATCCAAGTTTATAAATTTGCCTGATATTTCCTTATTTCATTTTTTAATTGATCTTGTGGACTCAATTATGGCATATGTTGAATGGTTAACTTTCTGGGGTATCATCAAACAGATCAGAGATATCTCCAACTCCATAAAATATAATTCTCAGCCATATAATACTATAATTAATTTCATGACTTTGTAATGAATTCTTTCAATTTTTTGGAGGGGTTCTTTTTGGTTCTTGTACAATTTGTTTAATGATGTTTTGCATCTGTTTTGCAAACCTAACCAGAATCAGCAGTCAGAGAATTCTGAAATGTAATTAAATTTTGAAGATATTTCCTTTTTGATCATTAATATTCTATCTCCTATTGAAAAAGCTTAGTCCATTGTAAGATAATTACCTTAAGAGAGCTACATAAAGAAGCAATATTTTCTGGCAAGAAGTTAGTCACTCTTTTGATTAACACAATAATTAGGAACAACATGTCAAAGGTAGGCTTCTCTGGTATAAGAATAACTTGTTATACGGAATCATGATATAATTCTAGTTAGTTAAAGGAATACTTTCAAGTCTAGCATTTTCGTTTCATTTTTATATTTGCTATATTTTGCCTAAATAGTGTTAGGATAGGAGAGTAAAATTTAATATAAGAACTTCAAGCTGTACTAGCTCTAATTTTCAGTGCTTTTGCTACTAACACATACAATACCAAATGCAAAACTCTCTCTAGATTCTTGCTCTTCAAAGTGATATCATGGACCAGCAGCATCTGCACACCCTAGAAGCTTGTTAAAATACAGAATCTAGGGTATGACCACAGATTTTCTGAATCAGAATCTGCATCTTAACATGTTCCCAGTTTATTAAATAACAGATGCCAAATAGATATATGTCAATTGCCCCAGATTCTGCCTCCTAAAATAAGTTTTCAATATAAGCCTTAAACCAATAGAGTTAGAGTAATATAACCACAAGAAATGGAAGAAAGAGAGACAAAGAAGAAAGAAGGTCATTGTAATTTTGGTACATACATAGTAATCTGCTGATTGAGCCAAGGTTTTTGGAAGACCTGTCTCTGTTATGACATCATCAGCTTCTGGAGAATCTGGAGAAATTCTCATTTTTAGCTTTCTGATTCTCATAGAAGTCAAAGAGATGGTGCATAATGTTTTTCAGCTAAGAATTATGAACACAAGATTTAATTCCTTAGTTTTTACTTTAAGAAAGCTTTATGTCCCCCTACCCTGAAAGAATGGAATCTAAGTGAGATACATATAACATTACTCAAAACACAAAAGCTATATTAAAATAGTAATTAAAGAAACTGGAGAAAGAAATGGCAACCCACTCCAGTATTCTTACCTGGAGAATCCCATGGACAGAGGAGCCTCGTGGGCTACAGTCCATGGGGTCACAGAGTTGGATATGACTGAATCATTAACTTTCAATTAAAGAAAATAGTTCATTATTTTCATAAACTTTCTGTTTGATCTATCTGCATTGAGAACAGGTTTACATAGCTCAACACTTATTGCATGCCTAGTATAAACAGATATAATAAACTCTGGAGGTTCTGAGTATGTATGAAAGCAATAGTTATTATAGCGATCTTGCCCACTTACTCAGCAAAAGAAAATCTAAAATTTGCTATTATATAAAGCCAAAGTTATAGCATGACTTTTTATTTTATTACAAAATTGGATGAGTTATATCAATCAATATGCTTTATTAAAGAGCAAACCCTTTATTACCTCTTTGCAAATGCATTTTCTTATTCAAAAAATAAACTTTCTATTTCATAAATATTAAAATGTTTGTTTTTTCTGTTATTTTTTAATTGTTGATAAGTAAGAATTTTAAATCTTAACAATAAATGTTTTCTAGATTTGCTGATTTCATAGTAATTAAGACAGACCATTGAGGACAGCCTTCTTCCTCATTGCAGGGAGTGAAGTAGCAAATGCTTTATTTGAGTAGATGCCAAATAAAACTATTTTTGTGACCTTAAATTAACAAAACATATGCAGTTGGAAGATCTACATATTTGACAAGAAGGAAGAACATGGAAAAATTACAGAATTCAATCAGGTTATAAAGAGACTGATGAAAAACTTGGCTGCAACCTTAGTGACATGTGTAGTGGAGTGAAGACTTGTTTATTCAAATTAAAGAAAATAATGATTTAAGGGTCTGAATGGAGACATTAAACTGTCTCAGTGCCAAGTGGAAATATATTAAAATGTCTTCAGAGAAACAAAGAAATACAAAATGCAACCAAGCAGAGAAAATAGTTGAACTTAATGGTGTTTTAGGACTCCATTTACTCAAATCAAAGGAATATATAACCATATCAATACAGAAACTGAGAAAATTAACTCTCTGTAAATAGTATGAAATCATAGGCCTTTGATGTCACAGCAACCACAAAATAGTGACGTAGAAAGAATCATCCTGACATGTGCATTATGTTTGAATTGTAAACAAGCATAATGTTTATCAGTAGGAAAACGTTTCAGTTGATCTTAGCCAAAATGCCGAGACATAATGGTAGGAAAATGTTTCATTATATTGCGTAGCTTCCTTATGAACTAGAATTTTGCAGATATTCAAGAAAAAATGCCATACCCTAATCTCTTAACTCACGTTTTACTTTTCAGCAACAAAAGTAAATTCAATAGTAATGTGATTAACATGATGCTACTCATGTACAAAAAACACAGCGGAGGCTGACTATATATAGTAATCTAAATTTGTATGAGAAAAGACACCAGAGATTTGTACTTTATGATAAATGTTGGTTTCTGCAACAGGAGTGAGTGTTCTGGCAAAACCTTTTATTTTCCTCATAGTCAATGGATCAGAGCAAATGTATATTACTTTTACAATTTTTATAAAAAATATCAAAGTTGTTCTTATAATTAAGATAGTGTAGTTTAACTTGATAATCAAGCTGATAGATAAAACTACAAGTTTTTTAAAATGCAAGGATGGAGCAAAGAATTTAAAAATACACTGTAAGCTAAATTAAAAGAAGAAATAAATAGACAAATATACCATGTTTCTATACTGATGCATGCATGCATGCTCAATCACTTCAGTGATGTCTGACTCTTTGCAACCTTATGGACTGTAGCTCACCAGATTCCTCTGTCCATAGGATTCTCCTGGCAAGAATACTAGAGTGGGTTGCCATGTCTTCCTCCAGGAGATCTTCCCCACACAGGGACTGACCCTGTTTCCTGAGTCTCCTGCATTTCAGGTGGATTCTTTACCTCTGACCCAATAGGGAAGCCCCTATTTATTGATGTGTGCTAAGTTGCTTCAGTTGTGTCCAGCTCTTTGTGACCCCATGGATTGTAGCCCACTGGACTCTTATGTCCATGGGGTTCTCCAGGCAAGAATGCTGGAGTGGGTTGTCATGCCCTCCTCACGTATTGAAAACTTAACATTATTAAAATGACAGTCTCTGCAAATTTACCTGTAGATTCACTGCAGGTATGCGTGTCTGGGCTTCCTTGGTGACTCAGATGCTAAAGAATCTTCCTGCAGTGCGGAAGACCTGAGTTCAGTCCCTGGGTCGGAAAGGTCCCTTGGAGGAGGGCATGGCAACCCACTCCAGGATTTTTGCCTGGAGAATCCTCCTGGACAGAGGAGCCTGGCACACTACAGTTCATGGGGTCACGAAGAATCAGATACGGCTGAGCAACTAAGCAAACAAAACAGCACATGTGTTCATAAATTAACATGCTGATTCTATTATGATTTTTTAAATTTAGAAAGCTTGGATAGGTTACAGTTGTGGAGAAAAGAATAAAGTTTGAGGACTCGTTATCAGATTAAATACTTAACATATTTATGATAGTCTCCTTCTGGTGCAAAAATAGACAAATGAACCAAAGCACAGTAGAAAGAACCCAGGATCATATATTCAGTCAGCTAGTTATGGCAAAAGTGTTACTTCAATTCAGTGAATAAACATATCTTTTCAATAAGTGATGCTAGATTAGTTGGATATATATTTGGAAAAAATTGCCTTTCACAATATACAAAAATCTATTCACAGTGAATCATAAATACAAATGGAAAACAGGAAACAATGAAGCACCTGAAAGAAAACATAAGAGATGGTCTTCGTGACATTGGTTTATGAAAGATTTTTGTATAGGACACATATTAAGCAGGACACATGAAGCAACTAAACAGCTAAAAGATATGAAGCAACTAAAATACATTAAAAAATTTCCAGTCATTTGGCAATTGAACCATGCAGGATCGTGAGCCTTAGGAAAGAGAAACAAAGTAAGATATATGATTTCACCAGCTTAATGCCTAGAATCACAGTCTAACTGGACTGACATTAGAGAACGTAGCTTAGGAAATTCAAGGTACCTAGCATTTGGGGCTGCTCCAAGACTCTAAGTGTGAGAAAAGTGAATTTCACTGTCATAAGAAAAGTACGTGTATTTAATAACATGACATAAATAGAGACCTTACTTATGACCAAATCATATCACTGAGCTGACTTTTCTTCTAGGCTTAAGATGATGATAGTCCAGTCATTTCCATCAGTAATTATAGATTGACTAAACTCACAGGCACGGACTAATAAGGAAGAGTACTGTGTCAAATAGACAACACACTGCGTCCTTTCAAAGTACCACAGGGATAATGAGGTTTCCGATGTGAATATGATAAACTAGTAAAATATTTAACATATCTTATACTTGATTTCACAGATTTGTCAGGTGCTCACACAAAAGTATAACTTATAGAATAAAAGCACAGAAATAAAAAAGTATTACATTACTTGAGCATTTATCTCTCAACTGAGAAGTATTAGAACACGCTAAGAAGTTTATCAATAGTAGTAATGCTGTTATCTAGTATTCATAATACAGTGCTGTAAAAAGAAACTTGAAAGTAGAGTGACTTAAAACAAATGATTGCATTTCTTCTTATCATTTATAACAAAATATGAAACATTGGGGAAAGTGATCTAAATATTCCAATGAAATTGGCCAGAAAAGTGAACAACATAAACAAAAGAAAAATTAAAATAGCAAAATAAAATTACATTTCTTAAGTTCAGTTAAATCACTCAGTCGTGTCTGACTATTTGCGACCCCATGGACTGCAGAACACCGGGCTTCCCTGTCCATCACCAGCTCCTGGAGTTTACTCAAACACATGTCCATTGAGTCAGTGATGCCATCCAACCATCTCATCCTCTGTCGTCCTTTTCCTCCCACCTTCAATATTTCCCAGGATCAGGGTCTTTTCAAATGAATTAGTTCTTTGCATCGGGTGGCCAAAGTATTGAAGTTTCAGCTTCAGCATCAGTCCTTCCAATGAATATTCAAGACTGATTTCCTTTAGGATGGACTGGTTGGATCTTCTTGCTGTCCAAGGGACTCTTAAGAGTCTTCTCCATCACCACAGTTCAAAAGCATCAATTCTCCTGTGCTCAGGTTTCTTTATAGTCCATCTCTAAATCCATATGACTACTGGAAAAACCATAGCTTTGACTAGATGGACCTTTGTCAGTAAAGTGATATTTCTGTTTTTAACACGCTGTCTAGCTTAGTCATAACTTTCTTTCCAAGAATCAAACATCTTGATTTTATGCCTGCAATCACCATCTGCAGTGATTTTGGAGCCCAAAAAATTAGAGTCTGTCACTGTTTCTATTGTTTCCCTGTCTATTTGCCATGAAGTGATGGGACCAGATGCCATGATCTTTGTTTTTTGAATGTTGACTTTTAAGCCAACTTTTTCACTCTCCTGTTTCATTTTCATCAAGAAGCTGTTTAGTTCTTCTTCACTTTCTGCCATAAGGGTGGTGTCATCTACATATCTGAGGTTACTGATATTTCTCCCAGCAATTTTGATCCCAGCTTGTGCTGCATCCAGTCCAGTGTTTCTCATGATGTACTCTGCATATAAGCTAAATAAGTAGAGTGACAATATACAATCTTGACATACTCCTTTCCCAATTTAGAACCAGTCTGTTGTTCCATGTCCAGTTCTAACTGTTGCTTCTTGACCTGCATACAGATTTCTCAGGAGGCAGGTCAGGTGGTCTGATATTCCCATTTCTTGAAGAATCATTCTACTTTGAATAATCCACACAGTCAAATGCTTCAGCATAGTCAATAAAGCAGAAATAGATGTTTTTCTGGGACTCTCTCAGATCTTTGATGGTCCAACAGATGTTGGTAATTTGATCTGGTTCCTCTGCCTTTTCTAAATCCAGCTTGAACATCTGGAAGCTCACAGTAAACATACTGTTGAAACCTGGCTTGGAGAATTTTAAGCATTACTTTGCTAGCTAGCGTGTGAGATGAGTGCAATTGTGCAGTAGTTTGAGCATCCTTTGGCATTGCCTTTCTTCGAGGTTGGAATAAAAACTGACATTTTCCAGTCCTGTGGCCATTGCTGAGTTTTCCAAATTTGCTGACATATTGAGTGCAACACTTTCACAGCATCATCTTTTAAGATTTGAAATAGCTCAACTGGAATTCCATCACCTCCACTAGCTTTGTCCATAGTGATGCTTCCTAAGGCCCACTTGAGTTCACATTCCAGGATGTCTGGCTCTAGGTGAGTGATCACACCATTGTGGTTATCTGGGTCATGGAGATGTTTTTTGCACAGTTCTTCTGTTTATTCTTGCCACCTCTTCTTAATATCTTCTGCTTCTGTTGGGTCCATAACATTTCTCTCCTTTATTGTGCCCATCTTTGCATGAACTATTTCCTTGGTATCTCTAATTTTCCTGAAGAGATCTCTAGTCTTCCCCATTGTATTGTTTTCCTCTATTTCTTTGGTTTGATCGCTGAGGAAGGCTTTCTTATATCTCCTTGTTATTCCTTGGAACTGCATTCAAATGGGTATAGCTTTCCTTTTCTCTTTTGCCTTTTGCTTCTCTTTTCTGAGCTATTTGTAAGGCCTCTTCACAAAACAGTTCTGCCTTTTTAAATTTTTTCTTCTTGGTAATGGTTTTGATCACTGACTCCTGTACAATGTCATTAACCTCTGTCCATAGTTCTTTAGGCACTCTATCTATCAGATCTAATCCCTTGAATCTATTTTTCACTTGCACTGTATAATCCTAATGGATTTGATTTAGGTCATCCCTGAATGGTCTAGTGATTTTCCTTACTTTCTTCAATTTCAGTCTGAATTTGGCAACAAGGAGTTCATGATCCGAGCCACAGTCAGCTCACAGTCTTGTTTTTGCTAACTGTATAGAGCTTCTCCATCTTTGGCTGCAACGAATATAATCAATCTGATTTCGATATTGACCATCTGGTGATGTCCATGTGCAGAGTCATCTCTTGTGTTGTTGGAAAAGGGTGTTTGCTATGACCAGTGCATTCTCTTGGCAAAACTTTGTTAGCCTTTGCCCTGCTTCATTTTGTACTCCAAGGCCAAACTTGCCTGTTACCCCAGAGACCTCTTGACTTCCTACTTTTGCATTCCAGTCCCCTATAACTAAAGGACATCTTTTTTGGTGTTAGTTCTAGAAGGTTTTGTAGGTCTTCACAGAACCATTCAACTTCAGCTTCTTCGACTTAGTGGTTGCAGCATAGACTTGGATTACTGTGATATTGAATGGTTTGCCTTGGAAAAGAACAGAGATCATTCTGTCATTTTTGAGACTGCACTCAAGTCCTGCATTTCATACTCTTTTGTTTACTATGAGGGATACTCCGTTTCCTCTAAGGGATTACGTGGGGTTGCTCCTCTCGGCCCATTCTTGCCCACAGTAATTGATATAATGGTCATCTGAATTAAATTCGCCCATTCCAGTCCATTTTAGTTCACTGATTCCTAAAATGTCGATGTTCATTCTTGCTATCTCCTATTTGACCACTTCCAATTTACCTTGACTCATGGACATAACCTTCCAGTTTCCTATGCAATATTGTTCTTTACAGCATCTAACTTTACTTCCATTACCAGTGACATCCAGAACTGGGTGTTGTTTTCACTTTGTCTCAGCCTCTTTATTCTCTGGAGCTATTTCTCCACTCATCTCCAGTAGCATATTGGGCACCTACCAACTCGGGGAGTTCACCTTTTTGTGTCATATCTTTCTGCCTTTTCATTCTGTTCATGGTGTTGTCCTCAAGGCAAGAATATTGAAGTAGTCCCTTTTTCAGTGGACCATGTTTTATCAGAATTTTCCACCAGGACCTGTCCATCTTGCTTGGCCCTACATGGCATGGCTCATAGTTTCAGTGAGTTAGACTAGGCTATAATGCAAGTTTTCAGTTTTGTTAGTTTTCTTTAACTATGGTTTGCATTCTGTCTGCCCTCTGATGGATAAGGATAAGAGGTTTGTGGAAGCTTCTTGATAGGAAGGACCGGCTATGGGGGAATTTGAGTCTTGCTCTGTTGAGTGGGGCCATTCTCAGTAAATGTGTAACCCAATTTTCTGTTGATGGGGGGTGGGTGCTGTGTTCCCTCCCTGTAGTTTGGCCTGAGGCCAAATTATGGTAGGGATAATACTCATCTTCCCTGAGAACTCCAAAGTTGCAACTAACTGCTGAACAGTCATTGATAGGAGAATGTTGGATCTCACCAAAAAATGATACCCACCATCCAAGGGCAAAGGAGAAGCCCCAACAAGATGGTAGGAAGAGCGAAATCACATTTAGAAACAAACTCCATACTTGCCAGAGACACTCAGAGGGCTCAAACAAAACCTCGTGGGCACCAGGACCCAGGGACCCCACAGGAGACTGAGCCAGACCTGCCTATCTCCTGTGGAGGCACAAGTCAGCAGTGGCCTGCCACGGAGACAGGGGCTCCTGCTGCGGCAGATCTCAGAGGCTTGCTGTGTGAGCCCCACCACAGAGCCACCAGGCCGACAAACCACAAACTGGAGAAGAGTTACACCAAAGAAGTCCTTCCACTGTTGCAAAAGTTCCAGGACTGTCAACAGATTTCCCAACCTGGGGATCCGGCAAAGGAACTGAGAACCCCCAGGGAATTTGACTTTGAAGGCCAGTGGGATTTGATTACATCTTCCACAGGACTGAGGACATGTGCACCTGGACCCAAGAGAAAGGAGCAGTGACCCCACAAGAGACTGAGCCAGACTTCCTGTGAGTGTCCAGGAACCTCTGGCAGAGGCGTGTGTCTACAGTGGCCTGCCTCAAAGTCAGGAACACTGAATACAATAGTCCTAGCATAAGTCCTCAGAAGGGGGTCACCATTACTGCCATTTATAACAATTACATATTTTTTAATCTATTTTAAATATTTGATTACAAAATGATGTATATCAGAATATATGCATATAGAGTCACAAAAATGTAAAAGACTAGCCACATACTGACAAAAATAGGCAAGATAAGTGTAATGCTTTCAATTAAGAACAGATTATTACTTAGACTATACAAGAAATGTGTGCAAATCAGTAAGAAAAAGCAAGCAACTCAATTTTTAAAGTGGGTGAAATGTTTGAACCCTCAATTCACAAAGAAGGAACTCTAAATGATCATCAACATATGAAAAGATGCTCAGCCTTGCTAAAAATTAGGAAAAGTTCAAGTTAAAACATAATTTACTTTGTCAGCTCTAGCATATTGGCATAAAGAAAAAGCACTGGTAATATTAAATATCAATGAAGATGTGAGGAACTGGGAGCATTCACATTGTTAGTAGGAGTGTGTAAATTGTTGTGCATTTTTTTAATAAATATTTGATGATATCTACTAAAAGGAAAAGGTAAGTTCTTTTTGATCCATCAATTCCATATGTATCAAAAGAATTTATTAATGAGAAAGAGAAAATACAAAAAAAGGTTAATTGCATTATGTATATGTATATACCTATGAATGCATATGTATATATATGTAATATATTATATATTATCTCATATACATAATGTAAATGATTTAAAGAGGGAAATTAGTGAATACAATTTCATTGAATACAAATTCTCTGAATACAATTACATTGAATACAAAAACATGCTCAGATATCAAGATAGCAGGCTCCAGTTAAAGTGAATGTCCTAGATATATAAACAATGGATATGTTTTAAAATTATGTTTCAAGTTACAAAATAATTAATAGCACAGTTACATTTATATATATATTTTAAAAACTATCACAACAAATCCCAGTATTACATGTTATTAATGTCTCTGTAACTATAGTAAAATTGAAAGTATAGATTGTAATGAATTATATAACCACTCTAAAATAGTGGTTTTTTTCTAGAGTTTAAGCATGGCAAATGAGATTTCTTATGCAGACCTCTTGCCTCAGCTCTGTTTTATATTGTTTTAAAATATAGATCTGAAGCAAATATGGATAATAGTTCTGACATATCAGTACAAAAAATTTGCTGACTGACATTTCACACTTTTTATTTGGAATGCATTATATTGTTCAGTTGCTCGGTCCTATCCCACCCTCTGCAACCCGATGGACTGCCGCACGCCAGACTTCCCTATTGCTCACCATTTCCCAGAGCTTGCTCAAGCCTCATGTCCATTGAGTCGGTGAGGCCCCCCAACCATCTCGTCCTCTGTCGTCCCCTTGCCTTCAATCTGTCTGAACATCAGGGCCTTTTCCAGTAAGTCATTCTTTACATCAGGTGGCCAAATTACTTGAGCGTCAGCTTCAGCATCAGTCCTTCCAATGAATATTCAGGATTGATTTTATATTCATGAGGAAAATTGAAACTATTTCTCTTTGAAATATTTTATTATTAGAAAAAGAAAGAAAGAACTTAAATGAATTAAACAAGTTGAATTTAATTTGTTAGATTCTTCTTAGAAGAAATTTATCAGGAGTCATCAGGTTTGGAAGACAATTATATGACTACTATTGGTCCTTAGCCTTGTAAACACCTAGGGTCCTCTTTTGCTTCTGTATTTGTCCTCTTATCCATTCTCTTTTAATTTGTTAAATTAGCTGGTTTGGTTATATAACTTTTAAACAACTTTTCCCATTGTAATTTTGCTTTTTATTCATTCCTTTTTATATTGCTCTTTATCTTAGGTGATATCAACCTATGTATAGTTTTTATTTGTCATTTTTTATTATTTTATCTTCTTTCTCAATTTAGATTCCCTACTGTATCTGTACCACTATATTTTTATGTATTCTTAAGTTTTATTTTATCACTTTATCTTACTCTTTAAGTGACAGGCTCAATATTTTATCTTCAGTAACATCCCCATTGCTAATTTTATCTATTTCTGATAAATTCTTCTGTCACCCTTCTCTGTTATTTTCAAGTATAAAAATAATTTTGGAATAGGAGTAGTAATGGAGATTGTCCCTGCCCTGAGGCATATTGAAACATTTTCTTTACAAACACACCTGCACGGAATCTATCAGCCATCTTCTGTTGATTTCTACACTCTCTTGAAAAATGAATCTTCTGATTTCAAATTCCTTAAGTGTAATCTAGGAGAAAGTAGACGTAAAAACCACCTTCACAATCCTGCTTTCACTGCAATACACTCAGTCATAGGAACAATATTTTCTTTTTATATAAAACATTCCCAATTCCTTTATGAAATATATGTGTATATTTTCCACATAAAGCATTCCCAATCCCTTTATGAAATCACAGTCGTAATCATAATCCTTTATCTCATATTTTCTTCTCCAAGTAAATTCTGGAGAGTAGCCAACATATAGACAAATTGTCACATCAGGGGAGTGGGCCACAGGAGAGAATCATTTGGAGCAGAATAGAACTTGGAAAACATTTTCTACAGGCAACTTGACCTAAGAAATTCAAGATTTATACCAAAATTCAATGAACTATATTGTAGGATAGGTCCCATGTCTTGGTTATTACTGTTTTTGTAGTTCTTAGCTTAACATGGGTAAGAATTCAATAAATGTTTTATACAGTAATGAGCAAGTCCATTTAGTTTGTCAGAACTAAGCTTGTCTTGCCTCAGAGGTGGGAATGAGTCAAAGGCACACCAATCTTAAACTTCAAGAAGCAAATGGCTTGACCTGTGATCTTGTAGACTTTCTGGAAAGTAACTTTCCACGACTTCACCTCTTTTCTGAAATGAGTGGCTAGAGTTCAAAATGCAAAAGACTTAACTTTTCCACAAAATGCAGTTCTATGCTATTAAATTCCAAGAGGTCAGCCCCTTATATTTCAGAAATGTATTATGAAATTTTTGCACATGATTAAATTGAATTATATATATTCTTATTATGGTTACGCTCTCAAACAGAGCAGGATAATACATTATGAGAAAGATAAGTGAAGTGAAGTCGCTCAGTCATGTCCGACTCTTTGCAACCCCATGGACTGTAGTCTACCAGGCTCCTCCCTCCATGGGATTTTCCAGGCAATAGTACTAGAGTGGATTGCCATTTCCTTCTCCAGGGCATCTTCCCAACCCAGGGATCGAACCCGGGTCTCCCACTTTGTAGACAGATGCTTTTCCGTCTGAGCCATGAGAAAGATAAAGAGAATACAAATAAAAAATGGATTTTTCCAAACTCTGGCATGAGTGCTCAAAAAAGTGAGTTTATTTGTCAAAAGATTTTACTTCTCTGTCTGTAAAATGAAGAGATTAATTTATTAATTATTTTCAAAATGGATTTTTACAGCCTGTTATTAGATCATAAAACCAATCAGGTGATTACAATCAGCATTTAAGGATTTACAAAATGAAATAGAGGAAAGATTTTTATAGGGTATTATATATATATATAAGGATAAGTAAAATATAATAAAACTTAGTTTTCAGTTCATGTGTGTGTGTCAGCCTGTGTTCTAGATCATGATAACGTGTCTTTACTGTGTGTATCTTGATTTTAGAAAAAAAGAGGCACTTAGCCAGCTATCTTCTAAATGTGACCATTTCTGATTTGAATATTCTAGCTATTTCAATCAACCAGATTCATTCTTGCTTCATTCATTTTATGAAAAATATAAAAATATCTTGTTCATGAATCTATGTCTTAACTAATTTATTGGCAGAAAATAGAATTTGATTTGAATACATTACCCAATTGACTTCCCATTAAGTACCTTCTCATGTTATTTGGAGAAGGCAATGGCACCCTACTCCAGTACTCTTGCCTGGAAAATCCCATGGACGGAGGAGCCTGGTAGGCTGCAGTCCATGGGGTCGCTAAGAGTCGGACACGACTGAGCTACTTCACTTTCACTCTTCACTTTCATGCATTGGAGAAGGAAATGGCAACCCACTCCAGTGTTCTTGCCTGGAGAATCCCAGGGACGGGGGAGCCTGGTGGGTTGCCGTCTATGGGGTCACACAGAGTCGGACACGACTGAAGCGACATAGCAGCAGCAATGTTCTACAAGCAGCTTTGTTCATACATCCATTTGATTTATTGTTAAATATTTTAAACTTATACAATATACATAAAAATATGACATACCAAATAGAAAAAGAGAATGTGATTAGATATTTGAGAAAAATTCTTGCTTTGTAAAAACCTGATGGAGTTTCATAAAATGTGACAAATTTACAGATTCAAGAGCAATTTTTAGATTTACTACTCATGGTCAGATGATTTAATCTATCCATTTGTATATATTAGTAAAGTGGATGGTGGGAATATTATATTACTGTTTTCAGGGTTAAAACTGTTTTGATTTCCTTGCGACAAAAAGCATGAAGATAACCTTCTTTAATTTCCTACTTTACTTAGCCTAAGAAAATTTGTTACGAATATTTGAATCACATCTTCACACTGATTTTTAATTTTTTTAAATTTTATATTGAAGTATAGTTAATTTACAATATTTTTTAGTTTCAGGTATACAGCAAAGTGATTCAGTTATTTTTTTATATACACATATTTTCAGATTATTTTCCATTACAGGTTACTATAAATCCCTGTTGCTTATCTATTTTATATAATATAGTATGTATCTGTTAATCCCATACTCCTATTTTCCCCTCCCACCTACCTTTCCTTTTGGTAACCAAGGAGATCCAAACAGTCCATCCTAAAGGAGATCAGTCCTGGGTGTTCATTGGAAGGACTCATGTTGAAGCTGAAATTCCAGTTCTTTGGGCACCTGATGTGAAGAGCTGACTCATTGGAAAAGACCCTGATGCTGAGAAAGATTGAGGGCAGGAGGAGAAGGGGATGACAGAGGATGAGATGGTTGGATGGCATCATCAACACAATGGACACAAGTTTGGGTATGCTCTGGGAGTTGGTGATGGACAGGAAAGCCAGGCATGCTGCAGTTCATGGAGTCTCAAAGAGTCAGACATGATTGAGCCACTGAACTGAACCATTAGTTTGTTTTCTGTGTCTGTAAGTCTGTCTTATAAATAAATTAATTTGTATTATTTTTTAGATTCCACATATGAGTGTCATATATTTGTCTTTATCTGACTTATTTCCAACTGGCAATATTTCTTTCTTGTATATGAGTAATATTCCATTGTATGTGTGCGTGTGTGTGTGTGTGTGTGCGTGTGTGTGTGACACCACATATTCTTTATCCATGCATCTGTCAATAGACACAGGTTGCTTCCATGTCTCAGCTACTGTAAACAGTGCTGCCGTTGAAGTACATGTATCTTTTCAAATTAGAGTTTTTGCCTTTCCTGGATATATGCTGAGAGCTGGGATTGCTGGATCATATGGTAACCTTATTTTCAGTTTTTTAAGAAACTTCCATACTGTTCTCCATAGTGGTTGCACCAGTTTGCAGTCCTACCAACAAGGTATGAAGGTTTCCTTTTCTCCACACCATCTCCAGCGTTTATTATCTGCAGACGTTTTGATGATGGCCATTCTAACTGGTATGAGGTGATACCTCATTGTAGTTTTGTGTTTCTCTAATAATTAATACTGTTGAGCATCTTTTCATGGGCCTGTTGGACATCTGTATATCTTTGGACAAATGTCTATTTAGGTCTTCTGCCTATTTACTGATTGGATTATTTGTTTTTGCAATACTGAGTTGTATTAGCTGGTTGTGGAAGTTAATTTTGTTTAGTCACACCATTTGCACATTTTTCCCTACTCTGTAGGTTGTCTTTTTGTCTTGTTTATGGTTTCCTTTGCTGTGCAAACATTTTTAAGTTTAATTAAGTGTTTATTTTTCCTTTTATGTCTTTTGACTTAGGAAACTAATCCAAGAAAATATTGCTACAACTTATGTTAAAGAGTGTTCTGCCTATGTTCTCTTTTAAGAGTTTCTACAGTGTCATGTTTTATATTTAGGTCTTTAAATCATTTGAGTTTATTTTTGTTTATGGTGTGAGGGAGTTTTCTATCATTTATTTACCTGAGACTCTCCAGCTTTAACAATACCACTTGCTGAAGATACTGTTTCATATTCTTGCCTCCTTTGTTGAAGATTAATTGATAGTAGGTGTATAGGTTTGTTTCTGGGCTCTCTATTCTGTTCTGTTGAACTTTATATCTGTTTTTGTGCCCATACTATGTTGTTTTGATTACTGTAGCTTTGTAGTGTTAGCTAAAACCCAGGAGGGTTATGCTTCCAGCTTTGTTCTTTTCCTCACAGTTGTTTTGACAACTGTTGATCTTTTGTTGTTTCACATAAATTTTAGGATTATTTGTTCTATAATAGTTCTGTGAAAAAATCACATGTAACTTGATAGGGGCTGTATTAAATATGTAGATTTTTTGGTTACTATGACCACTTTAACAATATCTTGGTCTTATTTTTATACTATTCTAAGAAGTAACAACTGTGAAATTTTACTTTATTTTTATAGATCAAAGCAAAATTTAATTTTGTCACAAGGGAAGATCTATAATTATTGAACACTGAACAATATAAAACACTGATAGCTTTAGATCATTAGCTATCAAGATCACTTTGAACGTTAGATTTCTTTTTTCAGAACTTTCTGATATTCTATTCCTGGGATACTAATTTTTTGTTTGTTGTATTTACTGAAACTTTCAGCCATTGGTTGATTTTCCTGTGTAAACTTTAATATTGTTATTGTGAGGTTATCTTTATTTTTCTTTTAATACATGTGTATATTGCCCAGAAATTAAAAATGCACTTTCTTTGTTTGCCTTCACTCTAGAGGAATCGATGACCCCAACTTCTCTTACATTTTACTTTTTAACATTCTAACTCCTTCTACATATTATAGGTTCCACTTGATTCCTCAGAGGTGATTTTTTTGGAGCTGCAAGTTTTATGTTAGGGATTCCTTTCAGGTTATTTGCTTTCTAGGATCTAGGGTCCATATCTAAATCTAAAACCACTGAGGGCCCCTGGCATTACCTGCTCTCATTTTCTCATGAACTGCTTTTGATTTTGCTCTTTGTCTTTAGCTCTCATAATTTCCCTTTATTTTAAGGAGTTTATTTATTTTGAAAATTGTATTATTTATAATTTCTATGTTTATACATACAGTTGGGCTGCTTGCCACATCAGCTCAAGTTACTGGGGACAAAGTCAAACCACCATATTTTTCAGAAGAAAGTTTGAGCACACATATCCACTTGTTGAAAATATAGGTGATTTATACTTAAGTTTCAAGAAGAATTAGATCAATTGGTTATTTCTCTCCCAACATAAATCTCATAAAATGTATTTTTAATAGTTATCCATCATTATTGACAATGCTATATTATAAAATTGATATTTTCTAAGAGATTAGAACTTAAATGTTCTTACCAAAAATAAAAGATACATTAAGAAAAAGAAACAAAAATGTGTTGTTTAAAGGGCATAATCTTCAATTGGAAAGGGCACAAAGTGTTCCAAGCCAGATAAGTAAAAATCACTTTTATACATATCATAGGAAAATTTTAGAATCCTGTAGTAAAAGATAAAAATTATGGAAGTTCCCTAATGAGAAGTAGAATTTAAATAACAGAAATTGCATTGACCTTAACTTTCCTAATTGTTACATTGAATTTAAGAAATGAGTAATTTGTCTTCAGATTACTGTCATAAAAATTTACTTAAAGTTTTATACATTTATAGAAATTATAATACCTAAACTATCATTAATAGTGAGAGAAAAATACAAATCTTTTTCAGAAATACAAAAAAAATGGATGATTAAGTATTACTAAATAATGCATTTTAGACAGAACTGTATATCTAGTAGAAAATGTAATACAACAAACAGAAGGGAGAAAAATGATCTCCTATTACATGTTAAGGTAACTGTAAAAATTAAATAGAGGTTTGAAGCTAAAATGTCAAATGTTAAAAAAAAAAATAATAACATAGTGAGCTCATTTTTTTCACCAAAATAGAAGTTATATTGGTCAGAATGAGCTTCTACTACACATAGTAACAAGTAGTTTTTAAAAATAGATGGGAGGCCGGTGATCCAGTGCTAATGCAGTGACTCCACCATTATTTATGTAGCATTTATATTAAACATTTGTTTAATATTTAAACATATTTCTTTATCAATATGGTGAACTAATCAGCAACTATAACATTTCCTTCCAAATAAAAATACTTTTTGCAAGCTGTCATTTTTTCCATTTCCTTCCAATATTCCATATTTTGTTGGACCCTTCTGGAGTTTTAATTTCTGGGTTTTATTATATTTTCAGTATGCTCCTACTTTTATAGAGTAAATTTTATTGATTGTCTTAAGGTTTATACTCACAGTCTCAAATGTTGTGTATATTCAACTCTAATTTTTGCTGGCTTCTTTGTGCAACTCTGCTTTTTGTATTTTATGAGCTTAATAAGTTTTTATCTCAGTTTAACAAAAAATCTTTGGAGCAGGTCATTAATTTTTCTAAAAGACCATCTTGCAAGTTGGAAAATATTCTTTTCTTACCCTCGAAAAGTTTTACATTTACAAATTTCTTTTGGAATTGTGTTGTCCAAATTTTTTGTTTATCATCTATTTGCTTTTAAAATTAAACCCATTGATTTTCAATGCTCTAATTGTTTCATTGTTTGTATAATAGTAACTTTGAATTTTGTCAATATGACAATCTTTCTGTAATCTCAGTGGATTTGAATTGCATGCATTTATCTTTTTTTTCTTTGATATATTCTCATTCCATATGTTAATTTTTCTCTTTTTGTGATTGGTTATCTCTCCTTTTCATGATGCTGATTTCCTCATAAACCTGGTGGTTCTTTGTTGTAGTGCTATGTTTAAATATAAAAGACTATATTGATCAATATTGGTAGTCTGAGGATATCTGTCCAAGCTCACATGAAATTCTCTGATTCAATCTTAGTAGGGCTACATCTGTAAAAGATATCCTGGTCCCCATTCTCCTGTTTGCAAAGCTGGGGTAAAAGTGCATAACATGTGTCCAAAGGAATAGTTTTGAGAGTGTCAGATTAGCTATTTTGGAGAGTAAAGGAATTCTCAGTTTTTTGTACTGGCTATTATTTAACTCTGAACACTTCTCTACTGAGCAGATCTCAGAAAGTAATCTGGGTTAGGATTTCCTCTTTCATTTGAAAAACCTTGCTTGATGTTTTAACATCTACATACACATAGGAGTAATCTATGTGCATGTGGATATTAGCTGCATAGGCTTTAATTTTAGATTTAGATGCATTTTAATTTTAGATGAATAGCCCTTTAATTCCTTAAACTGACAAATTTGTTTCCTTTCCTTCAGTTCAGTTCAGTTCAGTTCAGTCGCTCAGTCGTGTCCAACTCTTTGCGACCCCATGAATCGCAGCACGCCAGGCCTCCCTGTCCATCACCATCTCCCGGAGTTCACTCAGATCACTTCCATCGAGTCAGTGATGCCATCAAGCCATCTCATCCTCTGTCGTCCCCTTCTCTTCCTGCCCCCAATCCCTCCCAGCATCAGAGTCTTATCCAATGAGTCAACTCTTCGCATGAGGTGGCCAAAGTACTGGAGCTTCAGCTTTAGCATCATTCCTTCCAAAGAAGTCCCAGGGTTGATCTCCTTCAGAATGGACTGGTTGGATCTCCTTGCAGTCCAAGGGACTCTCAAGAGTCTTCTCCAAAACCACAGTTCAAAAGCATCAATTCTTCGGCGCTCAGCCTTCTTCACAGTCCAACTCTCACATCCATACATGACCACAGGAAAAACCATACCCTTGACCAGACGGACCTTAGTCGGCAAAGTAACGTCTCTGCTTTTGAATATGCTATCTAGGTTGGTCATAACTTTTCTTCCAAGGAGTAAGCATCTTTTAATTTCATGACTTGCAGTCACCATCTGCAGTGATTTTGGAGCCCAAAAAAATAAAGTCTGACACTGTTTCCACTGTTTCCCCATCGATTTCCCATGAATTGCTTGATACTTTTAATTCTAAAGAGATACTGCTTTACTTCTGAGAATATTCACTGTTTTGTTGTTGTTCAATCACTCACTCATGTCCGACTCTTTGTGACCCCACGGACTACAGCACGCCAGGCTTCCCTGTCATTCACCATCTCCCAGAGCTTGCTCAAACTCATGTCCATTGAGTCCATGATGCCATCTAACCATCTGATCCTCTGTTGTTCCCTTCTCCTTCTGCCTTCAATCTTTCACAGCATTAGGGTCTTTTCCTCATTCTGTTTGTCATTTTGATTGTTCCAAAGAATATTTTAGAATACAGAAGCAGAAGGGTTTAGTTAGCAGTTCTAATCAGAAATCCTACCACTTCATTGTTGCCTGTCTTGTCCTTTCATTAAGAGAACAAATATGGGAATCAAGGAAAAGCATATGGAAAAGTAAGGACTTTGGAGTAGGTATGTTGTTCTGCATCTTGCTGCATAACCAAGAGTAGGTCATTTAAACTCTGCCAAGCTATTTCTCTTCACCTAATATGAGGATATACTATCTTAGAGGTAGGCATTAAGAGAGGAAAATATAAGATAAACATATAGTTTAACCACCATAGTCTTTGATAAAACAGAATATAAGAGTACTGGGTTCAGGAATGGGAACACATGTACACCCATGGCAGATTCATGCTGAAGTATGGCAAAACGAATACAATATTGTAAAGTAAAATAAATAAATAAATAAAAATTAAAAAAGGCTAGATTTCAGGGAAATTGGATATATTTTTACATAGAGCAAATAGGATTTACTGATGGAGTAGATGTGTGGTGTGAGAAAAAGGGAAGGATAAATGATGATGAAGCTTGTTGGCTTGAACAAATGGAGAATATAGTTTCCATTACTTGTGATGAGAATCTACTCTGATGGAGAAGGCTAGACTAGGGTATAAGTGGAAGGACTAAGCAGGACCATCTCTGCCACACCTTGCTGATACATCAAGTAAAATGAGGACTGCATAGTCTTGTGATTATCTTTTCCTTGAAGTTTAAAGTCATAGAACCTGGCTTAAGTCTGTGGTTTAATCCTTTAGAAAACTTCTCAGTTTTTTTTTATTCTCAAGTGTATATTCAGGTTTTATATGTTTCCTTGCTATCTTTTTGCTAATTTGTATTTACAAGATAAATGGTCTATTAAGAAAAAAAAGAGTACTGGTTTCAAGAGTAATACCTTGAAAATGTTGTTTAATGTTTCTTTGTAGGCAAATAATTGGCTCTTTTAAAATATATTTTGCAAACTGGCAAACATATCCTCAGCATTATAAGGCCATTATCCATTAATATGCAAAATAAAAAGGCCACTTTTCACTGCCATTTGATTTTGGCATTTTGGACACCATTTAGAATTGTGTGTCTTCAAATCTATGAAACATTTTATGTATCAGTTCAGTTCAGTTCAGTGGCTCAGTCATGTCTGACTCTTTGTGACCCCATGAACTGCAGCATGCCAGGCCTCCCTGTCCATCACCAACTGCCGGAGCCTACCCAAACTCATGTCCATCTCATCAGTGATGCCATCCAACCATCTATCCACTGTCGTCCCCTTCTCCTCCTGCCCTCAATCTTTCCCAGCATCAGGGTCTTTTCAAATGAGTCAGCTCTTCGCATCAGGTGGCCAAAGTATTGGAGTTTCAGCTTCAACATCAATCCTTCCAATGAACATTCAGGACTGATTTCCTTTAGGATGGATGTTGGATCTCCTTGCAATCCAAGGGACTCTCGAGAGTCTTCTCCAACACCACAGTTCAAAAGTATCAATTCTCCTGTGCTCAGCTTTGTTTATAGTCCAACTCTCACATCCATATGTGACCACTGGAAAAACCATAGCCTTGACCAGACGGACATTTGTTGACAAAGTAATGTCTGCTTTTTAATATGCTGTCTAGGTTGGTCATAACTCTCCTTCCAAGGAGTAAGCATCTTTTAATTTTATGGCTGCAGTCACCATCTGCAGTGGTTTTGGAGCCCTCTACAATAAAGTCAGCCACTTTTTCCCCTGCTTTCCCATCTATTTGCCATGAAGTGATGGGACCAGATGCCATGATCTTAATTTTCTGAATGTTAAGTTTTAAGCCAACTTTTTCAGTCTCCTCTTTCACTTTCATCCAGAGGCTCTTTAGTTCTTCTAAACTTTCTGCCATAAGGGTGGTGTCATCTGCATATCTGAGGCTATTGATATTTCTCCTGGCTGTCTTGATTCCACCTTGTTATTCATCCAGCCCAGTATTTCTCATGACATACTCTAGTTCCCTTTTATGTCAGAAATTCTGTAACTACCTTGATAGTTAATGAATAAAAATTATATTTCTTCTACATATTTTATGGATTAATTTTTTATATTTCTACATTATAAAAGTAATTAGTAGACCCAGAAAATGCATTATGTGCTGTGAATAAGAAAATCACTTTATGTTACCTAATAATTAATTCATTTCTCAAGTATTGATTGAAAATATAGTCCAGACTTATTCACTTATTTGAAGTAATGTCTTTAATATTTACTACCTTTTAATATACTAGGCATTTGGAGAGGAGAGTCTTTTCTATTGCAATTATCTATACACCTATCTTTAAACTGAAGATAAATTATTATAGCTATTTAAAATAGTTACTATTCACACATTAAATATACTTTTAAGCATTTTATTTTTTTCTATTTCATCTCTTTGCATTATATATCTTACTTAATTCTGTCACATCTGCAGCTAGTTTTCAGTTGATCCTCAAGTTTTCCAAGTAAATAATCATGTGTGTATTTATGATATTGTATTTTTTCCTATAGTATATAAAATCTCTCTTTTTATCATTTCCTTTGTAGGCATCATTGATATGGATTTTAATGTTTTCTAGATTCTGGTTTCAATGCGAAGATATCTATTTATTCATTGTTAAGTACAAAGTTGAATCTTTTTAAGGATATTTTTCATTTTATTTTAGATCTTTCCATTCTTGGCTCAATAAAATTTATTAATTTGTTTCTGTTATGTTTTCTAACCAGGATGTTTATTCAGCCTCTATAAAGATCATTGTTTCTCTCATGAAAAGTAGATATATAAATTAGTATATTTCTTAATAAAAATTATTTTTTAAAGTTTAATACCACTTCTTTGGTCATATTTCACTATAATTTTAATTATTGCTGATTTTATTTAGCTTATTTTTACCTTAAAGTATGTTTATAGAATGAAAAACATGGGAGATGGTAATTTTTTTTGCAAATGTGTACAATTTTGCCTATATTTAATTTCACAATTTTACTAATTTGAGAAAAATGTTTTTTTTATTACTGTCTGGAATAAAATGTATGTCAGAGATAATATGGATTTCATGAAAATCTTAGAACCTTCACTTCTAAAATTATTGAATTTTATAACTAATATTTAAATAATAATTTATCAGTTATTATTGCTCTATAACATATTTCAAAGAGCTATTGTAGGCTAATGGAGATTTTTGTTTTCACTTTTTATTTTATTTTATTTTATTTTTGGTGTGTATCTTAACCTTTTGAAATTAGATCAATTTTATGTATCCTGTATCTACATATACTTACATATATATTAAACACTTTATACACACTTCTTGCTGCTGCTGCTGCTAAGTCTCTTCAGTCATGTCCGACTCTGTGAGACCCCATAGATGGCAGCCCACCAGGCTCCCCCATCCCTGGGATTCTCCAGGCAAGAACACTAGAGTGGGTTGCCATTTCCTTCTCCAATGCATGAAAGTGAAAAGTGAAAGGGAAGTCACTCAGTCGTGTCCGACTGACTCAATCTTCGCAACCCTGTGGACTGCAGCCTACTAAACTCCTCCGACCATGGGATTTTCCAGGCAAGAGTACTAGAGTGGGTTGCCATTGCCTTCTCCGATACATACTTATTACTTTTCCCAAAAATGATAATTCTATGGAATGATGAACCATAAAGCATGCACTCATATTTCCATTATTAGTTTTGATAGGGAATATGTTTTCTTAATCTTAAAACACTAATATACTTTTAGTGCTGACTCTGTCAGTCAAGGACACAACTCTTAACAACATCAT
This sequence comes from Budorcas taxicolor, assembly GCF_023091745.1. Classification (NCBI taxonomy): domain Eukaryota; kingdom Metazoa; phylum Chordata; class Mammalia; order Artiodactyla; family Bovidae; genus Budorcas; species Budorcas taxicolor. Next base: position 24,277,031 of record NC_068917.1, on the reverse strand, counting down.
TTTTTCTTTTACTTTATCTTAGTTTATCTACCTACTATTAAATTATTTATATCCCTCATTTCTATTTTTTCAAACGATTTAATTAAAATGGCTCAGTATTCATTAAGTAAGTTTTTTCTTAGTAATCATCAAGTGGAGAACTTATGAGTTAATGACCCTCTTCTAATTTGGAACATTTAGCATACCTTTTCTTAACAGCGAATAATTAAAATTAATGAAATTGTTGAACTTTTGGCCAATAACCAAAGATCAGTTTTAAAATACTGTTACATTACTCACTATGTTGTTACCTCACTAATGGACATCATGTCTTTTCTCACTGCATTTATTGCCACAGCTCTATATTTTCATGTAAAGTTTATGTATTTTTGTGTGCTTAGTCGCTCAGTCATGTCCAACTTTTTACAATCCCATGGACTGTAAAATAATTTTTAGTAACTTAAAGTAAGCCTTTTTCAATATTCTTATTAATCTGTTGAATTAGGAGGCATGTTGACTTTTTTAATATAAATTTATTTATTTTAATTGGAGGTTAATTACTTTACAACATTGTATTGGTTTTACCTGAATCCGCCACAGGTATACATGTGTTCCCCATCCTGAACCCCCCACCTCCTTCCTCCCTGTACCATGCCTCTGGGTAGTCTCAGTGCACCAGCCCCACACATCCAGTATCGTGCAACGAACCTGGACTGGCAATTCGTTTCATATATGATATACATGTTTCAATGCCATTCTCCCAAATCATCCCACCCTCTCCCTCTCCCACAGAGTCCAAAAGACTGGTTTATACATCTGTGTCTCTTAAAGACTATATGGGGCTAGGTGGATAACTTTTTAATTACTAACTTGGAAAACTTAGGTTCTCAATTGTAAGGTCTGTGCTTTTGGAAGTTTTAATTCTTTTCCTTTCACTTAGTTTCAAAGTCAGCTTTTCCTTTTGCAACAACTGTTATGCCTCATTTAAAAATAAATGGCCCTCTATAAGAAATATTTTTTTCTAGTTTTATAGGAAGAATCAATATAGTACATAACTTTCCCCTGGCTTAGTAGCTAATCTGAGAAAATAAAGGCTATACACTTCAACTGATAGATGCCCCAGACATCTTAAGTGCAAGCTTCAAATACAGATATTTTATCATATAAGTCATTTGATTTCCTATAAAACATTTATACTTAGCTTGTATCTCTGTTAATGATTGTCTTATGCAGCACTATACAAAACTTGGGAGGCTTTTAAAAATACTGAATTTAAACTGAAATAATTATCAGCACTATGCACAAGTGGGTCAAGTTTGGAAGAGAAAAATTGCACTGCCAGCTTTGAGTAAGACCCAAGAGGCAGGCACAAAGCACACGATGTGGATCAGCCTTCTTTGATTATTTTCAATGAAGTTCCTCAGCTATTGTGACCTAAATCTCCATTTAGTTTGCTTGTTTTCCTTCGTTCATTATTTTAAATATGCTGAATTTTTTAAAGAATAGTCCTAGGCAAATATTGAAATTTGTGTGAGAGTCTGTCTTACCTCTGGTAACTCCCTTGTGCCCCTTTTTACAGAGGGCAAACATATTAGTTAATCTTGTTTATATCTTGAGTAACAAAATACTGTGGTAACTCAGTGATTAAAATTACTTATTTTCATAAAGTGAAAGTGAAAGTCACTCAGTCATGTCTGACTCTTTGCAACCCCATGGACTATACAGTCCAGAATACTCGAGTGGGTAGCCTTTCCCTTCTCCAGCGGATCTTCCCAACCCGAGGATTGAATGCAAGTTTCCCACATTGCAGGCAGATTCTTTACCAGCTGAGCCACAGGGAAGCCTAAAAATACTGGAGTGGGTAGCCTATCCCTTCTCCAGTGGATCTTCCCCACCCAGGAATCGAACTGGGTCTCCTGCATTGCAGGTGGATTCTTTACCAACTAAGCTATGAGGGAAGCCTCTAATTTTTTCCCCCTTTATTTTCATAAAGAAGTCTAGAATATCACTTGTAGAGCCATGCTGTACTGATTACACACATATACTTGGACTTTAGAACTAGATCTCCAAGAAATTCTTTCCAGTTGGTGCTGGGCAGTAGAGATTCAAGGTCAAGGTTACTATAGAGTGTGCTCCTAATAAAAAAAAAAAAAGATTTTTTTTCTCTCTTCTTTCTTTTCATTTCTTTTTTCTCTCCGTGCGATTGAAGACTTCTGAAACCTAGCAAAAGGCTAAGCCCTAAAGGGAAAGGGAAATAAACAGTAAAAATATACATGTTTCTGTCTCTATTTTAAAAATTGAATTTATTATAAAAAGCTCTCAATAAAAATTATTACAAAGACATATGATTTCATTGGTGAATTCTATCAAACTTCTAATAAGTAGTACCAAATCTCACATAATCTTACAAAACATATAAAAGAAAATATTTTTAATCTGCTTTTATGAATTCAATACAACCATGTCACTAAAATCTATTACAAGCATATTAATACTGGAGTGGGGTGCCATTGCCTTCTCCAAATATATTGCAAACAGATCATAAAACAAGAAAAGTAGAGACCAGTGTCCCTCTTGCACATGGATATTAAAAATGTAAACAGTATATAAGCAAAGGGAACCCAGAAACATATAAAATATAAAACTTGACCATGTAGATTTACCAAAGGAATGCAAGGTTAGTTTATCATTAAAATTTAACATAATAGATGCATAACAGTGATATGACAAAGTTCAGGAAATGGCATGATTATTTTCTAAATATAGAAGGTAACTTCTTCAGAAATGGTAGAGGCAAGAACTTAATAGTGAAATATTGAATCTTTATCCCTTACAGGAAAAAGACAAGGATATCCAGTGTCATCATTTCTAATCAGCATCATAATGGAGGCTCTATCCAGAGCAATAAGCATGAAAATGAAATAAATGTGTGAATATTAAGAAGGAAGAAATAAAGTTATCTTGATTCACATATAATAGCATTATTTATATAGAAAAGACTTCCCAGGTGGCTCAGTGGTAAAGAATCTGCCTGCCAAAGCAGGGAACATAGGAGACACGGGTTGGATCCCTGGGTTAAAAAGATCTCTTGGAGGAGGGAATGACAACTCACTCCAGTATTCTTACCTGGAATGTTCCATAGACAGAGGAGCTTGAAGGGCTACAGTCCATGAAGTCGCAAAGAGGCAAACATGACTGAGAACACTCTTTATGGAGAAAATCTTAACAAATCAAAAAAAAAAAAATTTCCACTAGAACTAACAAGTGACTTTAGCAACAGAGTAGTAGCCTACCTACACCTCTCTGTTTAAAAGTGGTCAGGTTATGACCAATCCTTTGGCACTCCCAATCTTACTTACCATATTCATTGTATTCTATTGTTTGCCTACTTTTGTAAAAATCTAAAATTCCACAAGGGCTAAGATCTTTTATCTGTTTCAGTAAAGTATCACCAGTGCAAAGAACAGTACCTATGTGGTAAACATATAAATACTTGTTGAATTTTAAATGGTTTATATTTACAGTTGAAACAAAGTGTGGTAATGAAAAGGAATAAGTGAATTAAGCTGGTGAATTAATCAAAACAATTCTAATTATTTTGCTCTCTTTTGTTATGAATCGGTTTTACAAGGCTTCAAAGTTCAAAAGCTTCCCTGGTGGCTCAGACAGTAGAGAATCTGCCTGCAATGCAGGATACCTGGGGTCTATCCCTGAGCTGAGGAGATTTGCTAGAGAAGGGAATGGCAACCCATTCCAATATTATTGTCTGGAGAAATTCATGGACAGAGGAGCCTGGTGGGTCACTGTTCATAGTGTCACAAAGATACGACTGAGTGACTAGCTCACTCAAAGTTAGTTACAGACATTACCTTGAATCTGGCTTAGATAGTTGTAGCTTCCCTGAACCTTTTTCTTGACTTCCAATTCAGAGTACATCATTCACAAGGGTGCTGGACAATCACAGAGAGAAAGAAAGAAAGAAAAAAAAACACTGAAACAAAATCTAGTCACAGTTTCCTCATAGAATAAGCCATCCTATATTTTACTGCCTATACAGTTTCAGCTGGTTTTACCATATTTCCTCATTGAATTTTACCTATATTTACTCATTGAATTATTACCGCAGTTTAACAAGCTCCCTAAGGGTCATTGAATTAAAAATCTCTTTAAAGAAATAATACTCAAATGACTATTATTTCCTAAGTGGTCATGGATATATTGAATTGTTTAAATAGAAGGCCTTGGTCATTTCTGAGAATCTGTTTATGTATATGTATATGAAATATAGCCATATAGAAGCAAATAATTAAATTACTACTTAAATTACTAATTGAAATTGCACATAGTTGAATTACTGTCGCTTTCAAGTCAAGCTCTCAGAAAATAATCCACTGCTTTCCCATAATAATTTATGTAACTTACTTAACCTAATTTTGTTTGTAAATGTTAAAGATTGCTTACAAATGAACATTTTTGGTGTGCATAGTGAAGAGTCACAGAGACTACACAGTAGTTAACAAAATCTGTATTGGGAATGTCAACCTCATTGTGAAAAAATTTCTTTAGGGATTATATTGGTGAGAAGGATTGACTTCTAGATGCATATATTGCTTGAGACTGGAAAGACAGTGATAAAGAAAGTTATTTGACTCTTGTCAGAGTGATGAATTTAGACAATAAAGGAAAAAATATACAAATTGACATGGGAAATATTTGGAAAGTTTCAGCAATATAGTTACAAATGCTCACTGGTGAACTTCATAGCACCTCCAATTTTATATTCATGTCCACAGAAAAAGCCATATTTCCATGCCAGGCAAATTTGTCACATTAAAAATTGTTCACCTATATCATACAAAAGAAATTTCTTTCTAACCGATTTTACACTTCCAAAGCCCCTTGCCAGTTAGTCCCATTTGTATTATTTGCTTGCATATTAACGGCTCATAATTTGAAGGGTACATACCTAAAATGATGGATCCCTGATTTGTTGGTAGATTTATGAACCTGATGCAATGTTACTTTGCCAATGCAATACTTATGCTTTAGAATTATTTGTTTCATCATATTTTATCAGACATGTGAAGTAATGTTCTCTAGTGAATTCCTAAAAGTGATTTGCTAAACTCTTAATTCTAAATTGCTTTCACTCAGACATAGATTACCAGACATCAAGAACTGACTATAGCTTTTTTAACCAGCACAAAACATATTTTAACTACAGAAATTTATCAATAATCCCTAGAGGTTTGAAGGAAATTTTTCCTTATTTAATCAGATATTTGCAAATATAAGGAAGAAGGAAAGAAAAGGGTTAAGACCGCTACATATATGCAAACAAAATTAATACAAATATACATGTTTGTAAATCTAATAGCTCCCTTTTCACATTGTATACTGGTTCATTTAATTACTCTTTCAGGTCTTATTGTCTATGTTGTCATCCATTTCCTTGAGACTGAAAATCTGATGCTATTAAAATATACTTATGATTCATATTAGGGCTTCCCAGGTAGCACTGTGGTAAAGAATCCATCAGCCTGCCAATGCGGGAGATACAAGAGATGTGGGTTCAATCCCTGGGTTGGAAAGATCCCCTGGAGTAGGAAATGGCAACCCACTGCAGTATTCTTGCCTGAAAAATCCCATGGACAAAGGAGCCTGGTGGGCTACAGTCCATGGGGTTGCCAAGAGTTGGACAAGACTGAGTGACTGAGCACAGCACGATTCATACTATGGGTATGATAGTCTAAACTGCTGAGTCATGGCCAACTGTCCATATTTAATATTCAGTGTGATGTGGAATCTATGCTAGGTCTCTCCACGTGTGACCCTGGCATCTTCTCCAGTGCTATTGCTTCTTTCACTGGAGAATGCTTGCTCCACTTAGAGAAGACTCCACCCCACTGGGAAAAATCAAAATGTGGCCATTCAGAGTGGAAAAGCTACATTTAAAAGGAAACTGCAACTCAAGGACTTCAGGTTAAATAGAGTTATTCTTGGCTTTCCACCTCAGGTGCCAAGTGTTGTTAAACCCCCACCAAAAAGGGTGTCCAAATGAAAAAGCCCTCACCTTAATCAGAATTCCAGTAATGATTCTTCAAATTATAGGATAATTGATAAATTCTGTTAATATTTTAACCTGTAATCCATGAATTTCACTTATTCATCTCCCTGTTTCATTGGCTTACTAAGTGACTTAGTAAATCAATAATTGAGTTATTGCTGTGTTTTATGTAATGTTTTGGGTCTTGGAGATACAGCAGTGAACAAAATAGACCAAATCCCTGCTCTTGAGTACTCACTTTCTGATAGGAGTATTGACCTACTTTCTCAGGAAAGAGAGTTATGAGTCAAATCTAAATTATGTCTTTTAATCTAGCCCCAACTGAACTATATCTAATAGTAAATCCTTAGTAATATTAATGTTTGTTATGTTTTTATATTTTTATAATGGTAATGTAAGATTTTCTTTATGTTTGATGCTTTAATCATTTAAATAGTTTTTAGAATACTTATTCTGGAAGAACATACTTCACTCCAAAGAAAGGAGAACAAACATCATTTGAACTTAATAATTTTCTGTACCTAACTGGGTCAAAAATATAGATTATTATATTCATAAAGATATTCATGTTCTGTTACTTTCATTTGTCAATGACTCTTTCCTTTTTCCACACTGAATGGCAACTTCTAATGTAAGTCAAGATTGTTGCTATTGGAAGATAAGAAAAGGAAATATTGAGGTTTAATGTTTTGAATATAAAAATATTATGTCTGATATTTTCTACAAAAATTTTATGTTACTCGTACATTAGAATATGAACTCATTATATTGACAAATAGCCTTGCTATATCCTTATGCTAATTTATTAGATCAGATATATGTCAATATTGCTATGTAGAAACAATGCCAATACATTATATAAGACTCATTTTCAAAAATAACACTGATAACTTTTGGCCAAGTAAATGTAACCATCAGAAACAGAAACCATCATGAAATATACAGAAATTTGTTCCATAGGGAGAAAAAGAAACAAACACCCAACTTAGCCAAAGTCTGCTTTACAAACCAAAACAGTGACAATGTTGAGATCTTCTGGAAATTAAAGCTATATCTTTTATGAAAGTGTCATGATATTTTTGGCTTCTGGATAGACTACAAACAAAATGTAATAGAAAAACAGCCCAATCATTTTCCTTCCTATGTAGGGAAAAACCTAGTTCTTCCCCACTGTGTATTTCTTCTCGGTGTGTCTTCTTTTACTACTCACACAGAACACTTCATTTCTGACACTACTGATCTCCAAACATGTGAAAGTTTTTCCCTGCAACAAGCAATTCTGTGACCCCAATAGGGTGTTTGAGAGTTTAACTCAATTCTGACACAACTGACCTGGAGACAGCGCCAGATTTCACACATTAAGGGCTCAGTCCCACAAGCGTGTCCATGCCACAGCCTTCGCCCACACTAACCCCTTCCACTGCCAAACAAAAGTCCAGGTTACCATCTGTATTTCTGACCAAAAAGCTGTAGATCAGCACTTCCAACCAAGTTCCAACAACCCCTTCTTTGGTTTCGATTAATTTGGTCAAGGCGTATAGAACTCAGCAAAACTGTTATGTTTAACAGTTTATTAAAAGATATGACAAAAGATACAGATGGACACTTAGAGTAAAACATGCAGAGGGCAAAATCTGGGAGAATCCTGAGTTCAGGGGCCTCTGTCCCTGTGGAGTTGGGGTGCATCATCTTGTTGCTGTGAATGCATCCTCCAACCTGAAAGCTCTCCAAACCTCATGCTTATCAGGTTTTACGGAGGCTGCATCAACTAGGAATGATCAATTATTATTATAATTCCAATTCCGGTTCCCCTCCCCCTCTCTGAAGGTTGGGGGAGTAGGACAAAAAATTCCAAGTTTCTAATTAGGGCTCGGTCTTCCTGGTGAGCTGCCCCTATGCAGGAGCCAGGCAGGAGCCCATCCAAAGTCATCTTACTGGAATAAAAGATGCTCCTGCTACTCTTATCACATAGGAATTTATAAGGGTTTTGGGAGCTCTTTGCCAGAAGGCAGGGACCAATATATAGTTTTTCTGTTATTGTCATTTTTATGTGAGGCTTTTCCAAAGTGAATTTCGATCTGTATTTTATATTCATATTTAAAAATGAAGCACTATAAAGCTTTCTAGACTTTCCATGTATATGAGTAAAAGAAAATCTATTTTTGTCTACTTTCACAATATTTCTGCACCAAATGTGTGGGATTATAGCACCAAGCAATTCTTCATTTCTTTGTGGACATCAACTGAGTTTCCTGAAGATAATTCATTGTGACACTAATTACAAAGAATCAGTGCAGACCCCCAAAGTTTAGGGGCTCAGTCCCACAAAATTGTCCTCCTCTTCAGAGGCAAATCATAAAGAATCTTCCCGACCCAGGGATCGAACCCTGGTCTCCTGCACTGCAGACAGATTGCTTACCGACTAAACTACAAAGGAAGTCCATAAGAGTATCACAAACTACTAAATAATTCAATGTAAACTTAACAATAGCACAGAAACTTTATGAAAAAAATTGATTGAAAGACATGGAGATAACAAATGCAAAGGCATCCTTATGTTAATTATGAGTTGAATTCAATATAACTAAAACTACTAATAAGTTTGATTTTTCAATCAAACTAGAGAATTTGATGCTAAAATTGACACTGAAAAACTAATATTCAAGCCTTGTAAATGCTAAGAACAAAAAGTTGTGATGGTGTGTTAGCCTCCTAAACATTAAAACATGAGATAAAACCTCAATCATTCATATAATATGTTGTTTGTGCATAAATAGACAAAGAAAAGAGTGGAATTGAATAAAAAGTCCATAAATAAACTCAAGTATATATAGATTTTGAATATATAATGACACTGACATCTATCTATCTATCTATATATATATATGTTGATGTCAATGACTTAAATATATGAAATGATGTTTAACATCAGTCATAGTTGGATATATATATATATACATGAAAGTTATAATGAGATATTTCTAAGACATTACACTGGCAAAAATGAAAATGTAAATTCCTGATAAAATCACTACAAATTAGTAATTTTCTGTTAGAGTAGTTGTAGAAAGACAAGAACTCTCATACATTTCCTTTTTGATCCTACATTTCCACTTTTTAAATTTACCATGAAAATATACTGCCAATAATATGTAAACACATATATATATATACATATATATGCATAAGGTTATTCATTATAGCATAGTTAGTAATTGCAAAAGATTGAAAATAAAATGAATGGCCATACATAGAAAAGTGATTTAATCAACTATAGTACACATAACTAAGTATAATGAAACTATATAAAAGTATAAGATTTAGGTCAGTGAACTGTTATGGAGGAGTCTTTTTTAAAATACATTTTATTTTATTTTTAAAATTTATAAGAGTATAGTTTATTTACAATATTGTGTTAGTTTTAGGTATATAGAAAAGTGAATCTGTTATACATAGACATAAACCTACTCTTTGTAAGATTCTTTTCCCATATGTCATTATAGAGCATTGAGTAGAGTTCCTTGCACTCAATAGGAATGTGTGTGTCAATCCCAATCTTCCATTTTATCCTTCTCCCCTTACCCGCCAATAATCATGTTTAATATGAAAGAATTTTCAAAATCCAATTTCAAGGAGCAAAGGGTTAAAGAATATCGATGGCATTAAATTTTTGTAAGAAAATATTTAGAAATTATATGCATATATAGTATATAAAACATTCAGTTTAGTTCAGTCACTCAGTTGTGTCTAACACTTTGCAGCTCCATGGAGTGCAGCACGCTAAGCTTCCCTGTCCTTCACTGACTCCTGGAGCTTGCTCAAACTCATGTCGGTCCATTTGGTGATGCCATCCAACCATCTTATCCTCTGTAGTCCCCTTCTCTTCCTGCCTTCAATCTTTCCCAACATCAGGATCTTTTCCAATGAGTCTTTTCTTCCCATCAGGTGGCCAAAGTATTAGAGTTTCAACTTTAGCATCAGTCCTTCCAATGAATATTTAGGACTGATTTCCTTTAGGATTGACAGGTTTGATCTCCTTGCAGTCCGAAGGACTCCCAAGAGTCTTCTCCAACACCACAGTTCAAAAGCATACATATATAAAAAATATATGTATAATAAGTGGGATTCCCTGGTTGCTCAGTGGTAAAGAATCTGCCTGGAATGCAAGAGCTGCAGGAGATGTGGGTTCGATCCCTTGGTGGGAAAGACACCCTGAAGGAGGGCATGGTAACTCACTGCAGCATTCTTGCTTGGAGAATCCCATGGACAGAGGAGCCTGGTGAGCTATAGTCCATAAGCATCCAAAAACTTGAATACACTGAAGTGCCTTAGCACACATGCACATGTAAAATTATACAAGCATACATACATGTATACTACATATGCATGAATATATAGTATATGTAAATATATAGTTGCTCATTTTTGTGTAAAGAAATGAACAGAAAGAGTAAAGAGAAACAGAGAATAAACAGAAATAAACAGAAAGAATAAACTAGAAATTAATGAGATTGGTTTTGTGTAGGATGTGGGTGGAAATAGGTTAAAAATGATGGAGACATTAAAATGTGAAAGAATGGATACTAGAAGAGTGACATTTGGTATAAATATGTAAGATGTTATTATCTGACATGCATTTTAAATCAGTCACTCTGACTACTGATAAACAGCTTTGAAGAAGGAAATCTTTATAGCAATGACAAGGAATTTTTTGGATTATCTGTGGATTTGATATCCTTGATAATCAGGAACTATGTGTCCTCTCAAGATATAAATTAACAAGCAAATTCTGTTAGTTAGACGTCAGTTTCTATAAAGCTGGCCTTATGTGTTTATTTTAGATTTTTTCAGAGATTTATCAAGTTTTTATATCTATTGTTATAAAGTAGTTATATTGTGGCTCAGTTTTTTAAAGTTTATTTCTAAAAATTATAATGTATTGTGTAAAAACTACACATGCAAATGCTTTATTTAAAAAGAATATTTTCATTAAAACATTTTCTCCTTATTCAGCCATCAGAGGCACAGTAACATGCAAGGTTAATTTTAAAGTATAGTCCAAGAAAAGAAAAAAAAACAGATTTCTTCTAAGTGTCTATTCAATTCTAGCTAAAGAAGATAAAATTCTTAAAAGGAGCAAATGTTATTAAAGGAGATTTTCTAAATAGAGACTGTTAGGTCAATGGTAAAAATTATAGGAATCATTTTGAACTAGTTTTACTCCTCTTGGAATTTAAAAATCAAGCCGTTAAAATTAACAGTTGCAGTGTTAACAGTGAATGCCAGCTAAAATGAAGCAGTTAATCACCAGGAATAGCATATTAAAACTGTTAATTCGTAGGTTTGAAACTTCCTTTTAATTAGAGCTGTAAGAAAAGTTTCTAGTTCAAAGCAAATCTGAGATCTCATGGCTCTGTCATGGTTGTAAAATTTCACAAAGAAAAGTCCTTTTAGAGGGGAGTTAGTGATGATGGGATATTCGAGCACCTGATTTCAGAGAATTAACCTATGATAACCTATAACTGAGGTGCAACACTTCTGATTTCTGGGAAGTGATAAAAGCCATTAGACTGGGTTAGCACTCTTCAGAGTCAGTGGATTTCATTTAGACGACATAAATATTAAAAGAAAAAGAAAAAGGAAGACATTTCTAGAAATAAGATCTAAAAAGCTAGCATCATAGAAGTAGCTTTTAGTAATATGGGAATTGTTGATAACAGTATATTTTGAGGAAAGTAATTTTGTTTCCTGAAGCCAGGTTCTCTGATTTGGATCTCTCTGATTGTAGTATTACCTGGAGAGGTTGATAAAATGTAGGTTCCTTGGCCATTGCAAACAGAAATTCTGATTCACTCAGTTTGAGGGTAGCCAGGAATCTGCATTTTAGTGTGCATCCTAGAAGACCTTAGTGCATGTTCAGTTCAGTTCAGTTCAGTTCAGTGGCTCAGTCGTGTCCGACTCTTTGTGACCCCATGAATCGCAGCACGCCAGGCCTCCCTGTCCATCACCATCTTCCGGAGTTCACTCAGACTCGCGTCCATTGAGTCAGTGATGCCATCTAGCCATCTCATCCTCTGTTGTCCCCTTCTCCTCCTGCCCCCAATCCCTCCCAGCATCAGAGTCTTTTCCAATGAGTCGACTCTTCGCATGAGATGGCCAAAGTACTGGAGTTTCAGCTTCAGCATCATTCCTTCCAAAGAAATCCCAGGGCTGATCTCCTTTAGAATAGACTGGTTGGATCTCCTTGCTGTCCAAGGGACTCTCAAGAGACTTCTCCAACACCACAGTTTAAAAGCATCAATTCTTCGGTGCTCAGCCGTCTTCACAGTCCAACTCTCATATCCATACATGACTACTGGAAAAACCATAGCCTTGACTAGATGGACCTTAGTCGGCAAAATAACGTCTCTGCTTTTGAATATGCTATCTAGGTTGGTCATAACTCTTCTTCCAAGGAGTAAGCATCTTTTAATTTCATGGCTGCAGTCACCATCTGCAGTGATTTTGGAGCCCCCAAAAATAAAGTCTGACACTGTTTCCACTGTTTCCCATCTATTTCCCGTGAAGTGATGGGACTTCCCATGAAGTGATGGGACTTCCCATGAAGTGCATGTACAGTGACTTTAAAATATGTTTCTTTTGATTCACACTTTCAATAATGCTTTTAGCCTCTGATTTTGGTGAGCTCTCTGTGTGAATTGGCAAGAACGAGCAGGAATCAAAAAGTGAGAATAACAATAAACAAACAAAAAAAGAAGCAACTTTTAATACAGGTACATTTGTATCAACTATTTAAATAAAACACATGCAGTTAAAATGGGCAACAAAAATGTCCAGCAACCAGGAAAATTTACATCAAGTTTACTCATACTATCAGTCCAAACATCGACTTCTGTTGCTATTTCTGTCTACAAATGAAATAATAAGGATTTTATGTTTATATGTGCTGAACATCTTATTACTGATTATGTGCATAACCAGAGGAAAACATATTTCTAGGTTATCTGGCCAAGCACAATATATGGTGTATAGCGGATGTCCTGTAAATGTTTCTTGAATGTAATCAATTGCCATTAATGTTCCATGATTTTCATTTCTTTCCAAATGCTGCAACCCCTGTTAAAATACCCAACTACAGTTATCCACCATGGCAGTAATGGCAGTGTATGCTTGTAAAGATGCAGGCCCTAAGTCAACCAGACTTAGTTGCTAACTTTTATCAGTTACGAGTAATTACTCATGCAATTACTTTACTTTTCTGTCTCAGAATACTTAATTATAAAATCTAATAATAAAAATAACTACCTCAAAGGAGGGTGTTTCATTGATTAAATTAACAATGTTTGTGTCAGTGCATAATAAATAATAATTATTTCCTAGAAGAGCTATATGCAGTTATGCAATTTCTATTTACTGAAGAAAAACTTAATGTTTTAATCATATATATACTGCAATATTAATTATGTTGATTTTCAGGTCAGAGAACTAGAAATCCAAACTATGCCATTACCTTGTAATATAAAATAAAGATAATTATGGAGAGAGCATGTATTCTTAGTAATGATAGGAAAAGATCATTCAGAAGTAAATGTTATAAATAATTCTTAGTAAAACTGCAATGTATCTTTATAGACACATACAACAGTCACAAACACATGTACACGTATCACAACATATGTCCACTAATATTTTCATGAACAGAAATAGCTGAAATTGTTAACATCTGTATTGAGAAGTAATTGACATACAATAAGCTGTATATATCTATATTTACATTTTGATAAGTTTTGTAGCACTTGAATACATGTGTGACTAGAAGAACACATGCCTCATCCCCAAAAGTTTCTTTATGCCCCTTTTTAATTCCTCCCTCCCTTACTTATTTTTTAAATGTCTGTAAAACCTATAGCTATATCTCTTCTTCCATTTATGATTTTTTAAATTGGTGGATTTTTTAAAAATTCCCTCCAGATTGATTTGACTAGAGATTTATCAGTTTATCAATCTTTTTTAAGAATCAACTTTTGATGTAATGGGGTTTTTTTTCCCATTGAATTGTGTTTTATATTTCTTTGACTCATTTTAAAATACCTTTGTTTAATAATTTCCTAAAGTCAAAGTTTGTATCAATCATCTTAAGATTATTCTTTTCTAACTTAAGCTTTAAATGCTATAGATTTCCCTCTAAATACTTCTTTAGTTATGTTTTACAAATTTTGAAATATTTTGTTATGGGGAGATCAAATTTAGCTTTCCTCTTGGGCTCATTCATCTCCACTTCTTCATGTGGCCTACTGCAGTCTCTACTTAATTCTGTTAAGTCAGTGAAGTTTCTCCACTCTGACTTGGGAGGAACATGAATGATTACCAGCTCTGTGTTGCTCTGGAAACCGTTTTTGTACATCAATCCTATTAAGTATTTGTTTCCCATGTTACTCTTACCCAACAATATTGGGTTTTATCCTCTTCACAGACTTATATCCAGGGAAAGATCCAATGGGACCTTTGCAGGTTTCTGGACCTCTTTCTTCATCTAACCTATACATGGTGAAAGAATAAAACAGAGAAGTTTAATGGCTCACTCAAGACATTTAGTTGTTTATTAGCATAACGTTAAAGTTTAAAGAGAAAAGTATTACTTTGAATTAATTCACCTCATGGTACCATGGAATGGGCTTCCCAGGTGGCACTAGCAGTAAAGAACCCGTCTGCCAATGCTGGAGACATAAGAGGGATGGGTTCGATCCCTGGATTGGAAACTCCCCTGGAGGAGGGCACAGCAACCCACTCCAGTATTCTCGGCTGGAGAATCCCATGGACAGAAGAGTCTGGTGGACTACAGATCATAGGGTCAGAAAGAGCTGGAGATGACTGAAGCAACTTAGCATGCATGCACCATGGAACATGATACTTGTTTCTAGAAGATCAAAAATATATTTTCCACTTTGCCATAGCACACAGATTGAAGTAAAAAAAGAATAGCAGTAAGATAAAAGAATCATTATTACTCTAAAATAGTTAACTTTGCCCCATTATGTTAAATATACATAGAGAGTGCTCATCAGCATAGTACCATATGGTGAAATACAGCATCAAATTATTATAAAAAGCTTCTAATGTAGAGCAAACTTTTGTCCTTATCTTATGAATTTTAGACATTCCTTATTTTCAACAAGTATTCAAATCTCACAAATATACATTAGAGTGTAAAATTATTTCACTTTCCAGACTAGGAAGAATATATATAGGGTTGAGGATAAGAAAATGTATTTTTTTGTAAAGAATTTTTTAGATATGGAGTGATTGCCTGAGTGGTCAGTCGTGTCCGACTCTTCTCAACACTTTGGACTGTAGCCCACAAGGTTTATCTGTCCATGGGATTTTTCCGATAAAAATACTGGAATGGGTTGCCGTTTCCTCCTCCAAGGGATCTTCCCAACCAAGGGATCAAACCTGAGTCTCCTGTATTGCAGGCAGATTCCTTATCTGCTGAGCCATCAGGGAAGCAGCAAACTATAAAGTAAAAACATGTGGTTTGGACTTATTGACCTGTTGTGATGTGCTTAGTTGCTCGGTCTTGTCTGACTTATTGCGATTCCACGGACTGTAGCCCGCCAGGCTCCTCTATCCATGGGATTCTCCAGGCAAGAATACTAGAGTGGACTGTCATGCCCTCTTTCAGAGGATCTTCCCAACCCAGGTCTTGCACACTGCAGATGGATTCTTTACCATTTGAGCCATCAGGGAAACCCAGTATCTCTCAATTGCCTGAAAACACACATTTTTCAAAAATTTTACAAATTCTCCTATTCTATATACATACTAGAGTATTTGTGATATACATAGGTTGTTACCATTCATATATCTTATGCAATATTAATATAATAAAATACACATAGCTTAAGATTTGCTCTTCATAATTTGATATTTAATTTAGCAAAATGCTACAGGTTATACTGATTTTGATCGTGATTGGTATTGTAATCATTAAATACAAAAGTTCTCATTGGAATTGGGCTTCCCTGATAGCTCAGTTGGTAAAGAATCCTCCTGCAATGCAGGAGACTCCTGTTTGATTCCTGGGTTGGGAAGATCCCTTGGTGAAGGGAAAGGCTACCTACTCCAGTATTCTGGCCTGGAGAATTCCATGGACTATATAGTCCATGGGGTTGCAAAGAGTTGGACACAACTGAGCAACTTTCACTTAGTGACAGCGACTCATTGGAATTATATATGAAGATTTCTAGGTAAAGAGACCTTGACAACTAATCGTTACTTTAGTCATTATAGGTTTTAAGTATGGGAATAATTGAAGTCCCATTAAAAATGTCCTCTTATGAAAACAAGCACATCTTAAACAACTAAACAAACCATTATTTACCCATTCAGAAGTGTCTGGTACTGCTGATGTCATCGAATCCATAGGGTTTCATTCTCATGTACGTTTAAACTTGCCTCTCACTTCCCAAAGTATCTCACTTTCTACATTCTTTAGCGGACTGTCTCTTCTAGACTTAAATGATGAATAAAGAGCTCTGTGTGACCCTAAACATATACATAAATTCCTTCGCAGAGTATCTCACTCTATGAAACTTACCCATGGTCTCAGTCTCTTGAGAGTGAAGGAATTCTTCAGTCATTATATGACAGAAAATGGAAAATGTAGATATTACATACAAGAGAGTCTTAATTGACTTTAAAATTTGTGACTAGTTTAATACATTTTTCCTTCCTTTTATAGCCCAGCCCTCTATTCTATTAAGGCAAAGCAAGTTATGACCATATGATTTAACACCAGATAGATCAAGATTCAAATCTCAATACTCATTACAGTCAGTATTTGTATAACATTTGGCAAGTTTTATAAGCTAAATCTTCATTTAGTTACTGATAGTCTTAATTTTATACATTTATGACAATTAAAAATAAGTCATACCTGCCTGGGATAAAATAGGAGGTCAACACATGAATATATTATTGAAATAAGTTTTAAGTACACCAGATGGTTTTAGAGTTCATTAAGTCCAAACAGAATTAACGTTAGAATAGACAGTTTTCCTGGAAAAGTTTAGATCTCCTGTAATCCTAAGAGATTTTAGCATGGGGCTATCTGAGCTTTCACCTTAAAACTCCAGGGTTATTCCAGACTGCTATCATTTCTTTGAGAATTGGCTCTCTATTATTTTTAGAGGAATTGTTCCCATGAATTTGGGGAACTCTATTTCTCCCTATAGGTTTTAGTCTTTGTTAATTTTGTCTTCTTTAGTATTTGTTCTCTGATCAATTGACAAGATTCTCTAAGATGCAGAAAGTTATTATACTGCAGAATCCTCTTTATTCATCCATGATGTCTCCTTTTCTCCTAGAGGAAATATTACTCATGCAAGGGTATAATCCTGATTCCTTCTCCCACGAAGTACTTCAAGTGTATGGGACAACACAAAGTCACAATACTTTCAGTGTGTGAGAGCACCACTGGTTTTAAACAGGATTATTCCCTCTTCAGTGCATTCTTCTTCACCATTTCTCACATATGCTCTATTCCTGGACTCTATGCTCTCTGAGAGACAATTTTTGTTTGTGTGTTATTCCATAAATAAACATCTCTGTCACAACTCCAAAATATTTCTCTTTATCACGATTTTAAGGAACATAGAATTTGTTCTTGAAAGGAAATAACCACTTTTCTATTTCTGTTATCAATTGCTGAGAGAATGTTTCTTGCAATATATCTCATTTCCACAAAATGAACTATTTAAATGACACACGTTTTGTTTTATAGTTTTTGGAACATATTTAAGGGGAAAGAAACCACCTACCAGAGTTTCATACATTGAGGAAATTTTTATTCACTATAATTTGCCACAAATGAGACTGATAAATAATTTGTAGTATTGGAACTAGGAGAAGTGTTATTTTTAAGAAGTCACTCCCAGAATTTTTCACAAGAAGAAAAATTGTCTTTCTGAAATATATTTTGACAGCCTTATTTGATATGAACTTGAGACTCTCTGAGTATATTCTGAAACACTGAGATGAGACTCCACAAGTAGCTAAAAATATATTTTCTAATATATAAAATATGAATATAAATATAAATTTAATATTAATTAAAATATTTATATTAATATATTATAAACTCTAAGTACCAACTCAATGGACGTGAGTTTTAGTAAACTCCAGGAGTTGGTGATGGACAAGGAAGCCTGGCCTGCTGCACTCCATGGGGTTACAAAGAGTCGGGCATGACTAAGCAACTGAACTGAACTGATTATAAACTCTAATATAAATTTTATATTATAAATATAAAATATGAATATGATTTTGTGTGAGTGATTGAGATTTACCAAGCTTGGGATAATAGACAATGAACCAAAAGTGTGTGGTGAGCTAGGATTTTATATGAAGGAATGAGTGGTATAAAGCTTCCAAGGAAAGGAATGGAAAAAGTATTTTTAGGAGAGTGAAATAAATGATGTTAGTAATATTGATATGATACATGTCTAACAATGCATTATTTCTGTTATGTCAAAAAATTAGTAGTTACCTTACACCAAGTCTTATGCTGAAACTCCTTATAAATGGCAAAAAATTGGGATCTAATAGAATAAAGAAACGTGGAAAATAGAACAGGCACGAGTTCAAAGAAATCATCAATACTGAGTTCAGAGATTTGAAGCGCCGAAGTACCCTACAGAAACAGAAACTCCCTGCCACTCTAAAAATAAATAAATAAATATTCAGATACTGCGAGAAACATTTTTCACTTAAGTTTCTGTCAAATTTAATCAAAATTTCTAAAGACAGAATTTCTTGGTTGAACTATAATGAGCAATTAAGACTACTTTGATCTTATATAGTGTTTAATAGTTTCAACATGTAATTTGTCTTTACTTACTATATTATTAAAGTATCTCATGGATTCATTTTAAGCAATGTGGTTAAACAGAACTATGCAAATGTGTTATTGGAGCATGCTGAGGACTCTAATAAATACAGATCTTAAAGAAAAAGTTTATACTCTACAAGTCAAATGAACATACAGTTCATTTACAGATTTAGGATTTAAGATGTGACTGTAAGTAACTTTGCTAATAATAGTGACTTCTAAACTCTGTATCCATAAAGACTGTCTTTCATTTTATTGACACAATGATTAACACAGACTGACTGTTTTTCAACCACCTTTCAAACTCCATACCTCTTCATCTCAACTTTCTCTTAAAATTCACATTTTTATTTGCAGCTTTAAACTCAAAACTACTAAAGTTGAAATAATGCCTTTCCAGGTTCCCATAAACTTGCTTCTCTTTTCAGTTTTCTGATTTTGGTAAGAACATCACTATCTATACCTTTACTAAAGAGTAAGACATGGCCTCACCCTCTCAATTCCTCCAGGTATCTCTTTGTCATCTGCATTTCCAGTGATTACCAAATCCTGAAGTATCTTTTTCTCCTCTCCTATGTCACTACTTTGGTTAATATTTCCTAACTTTATCTTACTTCTAGTCACTTTTCCCTCCATGTTATTCTCTTGATTATCATACTAGAATACAACCCTGATTACATTACTCTCCTCAAAGGAAAATCTTGCCTTTCAGTATAACTCAAGATTATATCCTTGATAGTATTTACCAGCTTACCATTTTAACTTCATCATGTAATACTTCTCTAAATGTTCTAAGCACAACACATTTATTCTTTCTTTTATACTATATTCTATCTTCCTTTTCTCCATCTACTATGTTCAGTTCAGTTCAGTTGAGTCACTCAGTCGTGTCTGACTCTTTGTGACTCCGTGGACATACCCTACTATGTAATTACTACTTATTCTTAATTGCCAAGTTAAAATGTCACTACCCCTCCAAGATAAGGTGTGTATTTTGCTAGCAAATTAAAAATAACTACTCCTGATGAATATGTTAACTTATAATCTGTTATACCAGTCTTCCAAATGATAGTTGGCTTTCTTAAATTTAGTTATGTGTCCCACCAATTCATAACATACTAAAGTGAGAAATGACCAGGCAGTATAATTCCATGAATGTCTAGGATATCACCTTACTGTAACAAGGACCTGATCACTTATGTCAGATAGTTGGTGTCCTTTAATGTCTGTGGACAAAAGTTGTTGATAACAGCAATTTGAGTGGAAAGTTAATGACTTAGCTCTGGAAATATATATTTAAGAGAAGGGATTATAAACAGCTTTGCAGGGTCAGCAGAGCACTGTAGGTTAAGGATATGCCTAAAGAAGACTGAGGCCATGTTACCAATTGCACTGGGGAATAATTGCATTTGACTAAAAACCTACCTTCCATAAGCTTAGGGAAATAGCGGAGCCCATCCTACATGAAGATTCAAGCAATAAAACGAAAACCTGATTTGCCTCACAGAGACTGAGAGGGCAGAGAGCAATTAATTCTCTATCAGGAGAGTAAAAAAGCCAGCTGACTAAGCATAGCTGCAGAAAAAATGGAATACATACACAATTGGGACACTCATGAAAAGACACTAAAGAGGAGCATAAGCTTAAATCAGAAAAGACGGAGATATTTCTGCCAAGAGATAGTTTTAAAAAGGAAGAAGAAAGAAAAAATTTCTAGATAGCTGAGATAGAGAGAGAGAATGTTTTTCTGAGTTTTATGGGGAGCCAAGCTTTGAACAGATGGGGTTCAGTGGAGGAATATCATAACCCAGCAAAAGATTAGAACAAGAGGAAGCCTTGTAGCTAAATTAGCCCAACCCCATCATTTGGAGATAAGAGAACTTGGGCCCAGAGAGGGGAAAATCTTGCTCTTCCTCTAACTCACTCTTCAGTGCTTAACTCCAATGAAGACTGGTACCCAAGCTCCTTAACACCTAAATAATACACTGTATTTCCAGAATAATTTCCTCTATGACCATACGAGTGGAATTCCTTCGGTATGAATTTTATGCTTATTTTTTATCACTTAAGACATAGCTATCTTTTTGAGGTATCCAAAATTGGAGAGATCAGTCACAAAATTGTATGGGGAATAAAATCGTCCTTTCTCTTGGCCTTTACTAATGGATCTAGATGTCTGAGAACACTCCTTGTTGCTGCTACTGCTGCTAAGTCACTTCCGTCGTGTCCGACTCTGTGTGACCCCATAGACTGCAGCCCACCAGGCTCCCCCATCCCTGGGATTCTCCAAGCAAGAACACTGGAGTGGGTTGCCATTTCCTTCTCCAACTCATGAAAGTGAAAAGTGAAAGTGAAGTCGCTCAGTTGTGTCCGACCCTCAGCAACCCCATGGACTGCAGCCTTCCAGGCTCCTCGGTCCATGGGATTTTCCAGGCAAGAGTACTGGAGTGGGGTGCCATTGCCTTCTCCGGAGAACACTCCTTAGAGGTGAAATTTATGATTAGTGTTTATCCTGTAAGTAGGGAAACAAGAAGCTGGAAAGTCAGTACTCCGGAAAGTTTTCTCTAATCTTTGCTATATCTTAACAAAGAAAAATCTTCATGCCTAAAAAAACAAGCTATTAATATATATCTGCATGTCAGAAGATGTGTTTCTTCTTTGCTCCCTTACACCTTTAGCAAAATCTTTTTCATTTTTTAGTGTGTCAGTGTTTTCTTGGCTATGTTATGTATAAGTTAAAATAAAAAAAAACAGTTTAGGTCTGTAATTGAGCACAGCCCTAAAACGGAAGCTATATTACTCCTGTATTAAGCAGTATCCGAGAATAAAAAAGAGATAATCAAAATGTAGATCTTCATAATATGAAAGGGTTAATGCATTATTCCATCACTAATTAGATACATTAGGATTTTAAATCTGTCCTTCATGTTAACAGATTTATCATTCTTGTGAATGACTCAAAGGAGTGCATTGGAGACATATTAACATAGAATATAGACACCAATCATGAAGAAATAAAAATTATATGGGTTAGAGAGTTAAGACCTGAGATGATCTTGCAAGTTGAAACAAAAGGGCCAAGTGTTTAACAAGATGAAAATAAAAGAATATAAAATGCTGCATCTAGGTTTATAAAATGCATTCAAAAGAGTGAAGTTTCTAAGAAACTATAAATTATATCTAAAAGTTTTTAACATTTTGAAGCATAACTTATTTTTTAAATCCATCTTCTAAGAGTTGATTTCTATTTTAATTGCCTCATAATTAAATATGTGCTTTGTGAATAATCATTTCTTTAAAATTATAATCAGTTTTGTATAAAAATATGTTGAGTTTTTTTTTTTTTTTTTTTTTTTTTTTTTTTTTTAGCATGCTTGGGGCTGGTGCATGGGGATGACCCACAGAGATGTTATGGGGAGGGAGGTGGGAGGGGGGTTCATGTTTGGGAACACATGTAAGAATTAAAGATTTTAAAATTAAAAAAAAATAATAATAATAATAAAAAAAAAAAAAAAAAGAAAAAAAAAAAAAAAAAAAAAAAAAAAAAATAAAAATAAAAATATGTTGAGTTTTAAGGATTTCTCTCTTTATGTGCTTGGTTTATCAGTGTCTGGTAAAACTTTTCATTTATTGATTTCTTGATTTGTTACATACATAAAATTTTATGATTGTTATATCTTCTATATAAATTTTCTTTTGATTATTATGGCATATACTAATTGCTCTACGTTAATACTTTGCCTTAATTTTAGTTTTCCCTATTTTCTTGACAAATAGCATTCTTCTGAACAGTGTTTTTTCAAATTAATTTATTTATTTTAATTGGAGAATAATTACTTTATAATATTGTGATGGCTTTTTCCCATACGTCAGTATGAATTGGCTATAGGTATACGTGTGCCCTCTCCCAACCTGAACCCCCTTCCCATATCCCTTCCCACCCTATCCCTCCAGTTGTCACAGAGCACTGACTTTGGGTGCCCTGCTTCATATATACATCAAACTCTTACTGGTTATCTATGTTACATATGGTAATGAATATTCTTCAATGTTATTCTCTCAAATCACCCCACCCTTTCCTTCTCCCACTGAGTCCTTTATGTCTCTGTCTCCTTGTTACCCTGCACATAGGATCATTGGTACCATCTTTCTAGATTCCATATGTATGCATTAATACACGGTATTTGTCTTTCTCTTTCTGACTTACTTCACTCAGTATAATAGGCTCTAGGTTCATCTGCCTCACTAAAACTGACTTGTTTGATATGTTCTTTGGCATTTTTTTGTTTGGAACGTTTCTGTGTGGTTTTGTCCCCTGGAGAAGGGAATGGCAACCCACTCCAGTATTCTCGCCAGGAGAATTCCATGGACAGTGGAGCCTGGTGGGCTACAGTCCTTGGGATTGCAAAGAGTTGGACATGACTGAGCTACTTTCACTCACACTCACTCATATTTTTAAAGCAGGCAATAGCTATACAAGTTTTTTCCTATTAAAAAGTCTTTGTGCCTTATAGTAGTAGTATAGTAGTAGCCTTGTACTAGTAGTATAGTAGGTGTATATATGTTTACTTTTATTGTTTAACTTTTTCTACCATTTTATTCTGCATTTTATGTTTACCCTTCTTTTTTGCCACTACTAAATTAGTACTATTTTCTACAACCCATAATCTTCTTATATATAATACATAATATATGTAAATTATGATACATATCCACATATTTTATAATATACTTTTAATATACAATCTTGAAATATTTATCTAATAAAGTCAACTTTTATTCAGTATTTTTGTCTTCCTCTCAAAATGGCAGTAAAATTTGCCATGTTCCTCAACTTGCCAACTCCTTATTATACCATTCCAATCAGCACATTGTAATATTTCAGAATTTTTATTTTACTTTTTTAAATTCAGAAAATTGTTATTATTTTTAGAGTCTATAAAATTTGATTGTAAATCAAATTTATAGTTACACACATTTACTGACATCCTTTGTCAAACTCTATGCTTCTCTCTTGGTTCACTCATCTTAATTAAGTGCAATTTCCAAGAGTTATTTGGGTGACTTAGGATGCTAATTCTGTAGATCATATGATCTTGGCAAATATTGATTTAACTCTTACTCTAATATAATTAAGCTGGTTATAAAAACATAAGATAAATAGCTTTGTAGGAAAGTTTTTTAATTTCTCAGGGCCTCAATTTCCTCATTTGTAAAATGGGAACAATATTTTAATATTAGCCATGTCAAAAGATATACAGATTACTTAGAATGAAGACTAAATCCAAAGTGTAGTTAACTATGATTATTTAAAGCAAATACATCATTCTTTTGGAAAATACTGTTGCTAATAATACCCATATGTAATAATACCCACATGCATCTCTTGTTTTTTCCAATCAACTTCAAGATTGTTTCTTTGTTTTGACTGAACTGAACTGAACTAGCTTCAGCCCTCTGTTTTTCATGGAATGTTTAGTCATCTTTGGTCCATATTAACCATACTCTAGATATCTCTCCTTGATTCTAGTTATATAATCATTCCTTCCTTAACAGCTCTTTAACATTTTCCTGGTGTTTTATCTTAGTTGTAATTTTATTTATTTTTTTTTTGTACTCCACTTAGATCGTTTTGGTTTTCAGGGTTCTTGCTGTTGTCGTTTTGTTTGTTTTTAATTTTATCTAGCATTGCTATTTTTTAGAGCAAATGAGGTTTCAAGGTATAAACTTTATTCATTGGGTCACCTTCTCCAAAAGCCAAGATACAAGGGCTTAATATAAATAATCTCAAAGATTAAAGTCGCAGATATCTTGGTGCATGCGTGCATGCTAAGTCACATAGTCATGTCCGACTCTGTGACGCTATGGACTGTAACCCCCAGGCTCCTCTGTTTATAGGATTCTCCAGGCAAGAACACTGGGGTGGATTGCCATGCTCTCCTCTAGGGAATCTTCCTGACCCAGGGTTGAACCCACCTCTCCTGCAGCTCCTGCGTTGCAGACAAATTATTTATTGCTGAGTTACTGGAGAAGCCACGATATCTTGGCAGGCACAGGGGAAATAATGTAGTGGTTAACTATGGCTGTTGTCATCTTACTGGAAACAGAAACAGTGACATAAAGTGTTACCTCTTTTCTAAAGAGTATAAAAATGAGATCATTTATTCATAATAGTCAGCAACAGTGATGTTTATCAAGACCTTACTATGTACCAGGCAATCTTCTAAATGTTTAAAATGAATTAATACACTTAGTCCTCATAAAAATATTAGGTACAGATCTTATCATTACCTTCTTTGAAACATGAAAATAATGAGTCACAAAATGGTTCAGTACCTTCCAAATATCAAGTAAGCCAGAAAATGATAGAGCTGATATTTGAGCATGTGTGAGCTAGGGTCTATATATATCCTTCACTGCAGATGGTGATTGCAGCCATGAAATTAAAAGACGCTTACTCCTTGGAAGAAAAGTTATGACCAACCTAGATAGCATATTCAAAAGCAGAGACATTACTTTGCCAACAAAGGTCCATCTAGTCAAGGCTACGGTTTTTCCAGTGGTCATGATGTGAGAGTGGGACTGTGAGGAAAGCTGAGCGCCGAAGAATTGATGCTTTTGAACCGTGGTGTTGGAGAAGACTCTTGAGAGTCCCTTGGACTGCAAGGAGATCCAACCAGTCCATTCTGAAGGAGATCAGCCCTGGGATTTCTTTGGAGGGAATGATGCTGAAGCTGAAACTCCAGTACTTCGGCCACCTCATGTGAAGAGTTGACTCATTGGGAAAGACTCTGATGCTGGGAGGGATTGGGGGCAGAAGGAGAAGGGGACGACAGAGGATGAGATGGCTGGATGGCATCACGGACTCGATGGATGTGAGTCTGAGTGAATTCCGAGAGTTGGTGATGGACAGGGAGGCCTAGCGTGCTGCGATTCATGGGGTCGCAAAGAGTCAGACACGACTGAGCGACTGAACTGAACTTAACTGATGCTGCTTTTCAGTGACTATCACGGACAAGTGGATACATTGTAAAGTCATCCACCATGATTCACAAACTTGTCCTCTTGAGTGAGAGCCAGACTTGTGACTTACTTCTAACTAATAGAACACTTCGAAGGTGATGGGATGTCACTTCCATGATGATGTTGCATTACAGAAGACACTGTCTTAGTGCCTGGAGCAATAGACTCCTCAGTTGATTTCAAATAAGCAAGTTGATATGATGTGAACCAGCTATGGAGCAGGGCCACAAAGAACCGAATTATAGATAGCCTCTGTGGGATTACAGCCTTAGTCCTACAACTAAAGGAACTGAATTCTGCCAGCACCATTTTTATTTTGGAAGAGACAATAAGCCTCAGACACCTAGGTAGCAGCTTATTAGTCCCTGAGCAAGGAACCGGGTTAGGCTGTGCTCAGACTTCTGACCCAAAGAAACTGTGAAATAAAAATGTGTTCTCTTTAAGCCACTGTTTGTTGTAATTTCTTATGCATGAAAAGAAAATAAATACAGCAATGTAGATATGATATTTACCTTTTCTAGAGCTATATTAGTCCTCTATTGTTCCCATGACCATACAAGCTATTGTTGTTGCTTTTGTTACTTTTTATTGTAATTGTTATGTTATCATCATCATAATGACGTTAAAACAGTAAGGCATTAAACAGTATTGTAACAGAGATAAAAGCACTAAGGCTATTCTTTTTCACACAGCAATGTTATTCAATGCAAAAATTCTTAGGAAATGAGTTAAAAAGGAAAGCAAAATAGAAATAACACAGTTTATGACACTAAATTCCAATTTATTTTAAAGCCACCTTGGAGGGGGAAAAAGTATGCTTTGAAAATAAGGTCTGTGACAGTGCTAGAGCACTCCCAAACACTTGCACAAATAAGACACCCACAGAAAACTAAAGCCTATGTTCTATACATAAAGGGTCATCTGCTAACATCAGCAAATTAATGACGTATAAGGATTTTCTTAGAGTGGATGTGAGGGTGGGAGCATGTCACCTCTTTAGTTAATGATGTTGCAGCAGTGAGCATATTCAAATGGTTTGGCTCTGAAGATAGTGCCACTTAATGAGCATAATCATAGCACACAACATATTGTCTCAATTCAGAAATGTATATGCAACTCACAACCTCAAACTCTTAACAGCTTTAAAGAACCCTCACAAACTACAACTTGTCACCTCCTCTCTGATCCTCCCAGACTCATATAAAGCAGTGCTGGGGTTAGGTGTGTGTATGCATGCATATATTACCATTTTCCCCAAAGTATTTTATTTGTATACACTCTTTGTGTTATACCCTTTCCATTAACCTTGTATCTCAGTCTTAGCCCAAAGGTGACAGTTTAAAAACAAACCCCCTTATATTATAATGTATGGATATATCCATACAAATAATTTGTAATGTTTAATTAAAATGAATGGTTATCGACAGACATATCTTTCAACAACCATGTATCAGAAGCTTTATCTGTTGAAAATTAACTGTAAGGCTGACTTGACTTTTAAAGGCAGTATGTGAGTTTCTCATTAGCCTTATTATCATTTCTGAGTCATGAATATGTAAATGATGAGTTTCACACGGGAGATCTAATTCTGCACTCTTATTTCTGATTAGCTGGAAATACACTCTGGCTCTCTCAGATAACTGGTAACACTGCACACCAATAAGGCATTTCCCTACGCTTCATCAGAGGCAGTTGAAATTAAAGAAGGCAGGGTTGTTACGTTTTTGACAGTTTTGTAACACCAACTTGTTAAAGTTTTAACTCAGCCGTTAATATAGTCCATGAATTATTAATACAATTTTTATGTCAAGGTTCTTTTTCAAAGTTGAGATCTAAGACTAAAGTAAAATGCTCTGTGAAAGAATGCTTTCATTTTTTAATCATATTTTTAAAATCACTCCACATTAAACAGTAAACACCAATACAATTTGAGTACTGGGGGGAGAAAAACACTGATCCCTTCCTGTGAACCATCTACTCCCTAGCTCATGTGCCAAAATATTTGTAAACCTCTAAGTGTTTGGTACTAGGTGAAATTTTACTACTTTAATATATGATGGTTTGTATTGAACATAGGCAACTTAGGATTTTTTTTAATATGAATTGCAAAAGAAAAAAAAAACCTGTTATCAATTTTTCTCAAGTTGTCTAATCATTTTAGAAGTAAAAGCATTTCAGTTTACTTCAACCTAGAGAAACCAAAGCAGTTTTCATTCTTAAAGAATCCATTTTTTTCCTAACAGGGTGATGCTTATTCCCTCCAACAAGATAATGAACTCCTATGGGTAAGAAGTAACTCTCTTTATCTGTAGTCTATGAACTGAATATCTCTGTTTACTAGATAGAGGAATAAATTTCCACTTAAAGAAAAAATAATATTTCAAAGTATGCTGGTCATAATATTCAATGGAAATTTCTATGAACTTTTTAAATATCTAACAACTGGCCATACTTAAACTTATTAGACAAATTAGTTAAAGGAACTTAATTTTTAGATGGCTATTATCATATTATTTCTGTTTCAGAAAGTAACGCCAATATATTCATGAAGATTTGTGCTACATATGATCATAAGTACTTTCAAAATAATTCTGTTTTCTTTAAAGTTTTCCTATGGAACATATCCCTTATTATCATCTTTATAATGAGTAAAATGAAGGGGGTAGATCGACTAAGTAAGAATTTCAGTAGGTAAGCTAGAAAGGCCTCCCAAATGTCCTCCTGCCAATAGGCAGCATTTGTGTTATCATTGATACTGGTATCATTGATCACTCAACTTCATTCCTCTTACCAGCTTTTCTTGGTTTTCACTACTTTCTTTCAGAACTGATCACTATGCTGCATCTCTTCAGTGTAAGATCAATTTCAATTTTGAGTCCAAAGCAAAGAGTATTCCAATGCCAATTAAAATACTAGTATTTAAAAATCAGTACATATTTTCCAAGTATAGATTCTTTTTTTCAGTAAAACTTATGTGTTTTTAAGAAGAATATGTTTAGAGTTGAATGAAGAACATCTATCTGTAGCATACATAGAAGATCACACAGTTATTTCCATAGGCCTTCATACTGGCATCTCTAAATCTAATTAATTCACAGCTGATTTTTTAGCATAAGTAAATTTTTCCTTAAAAAGATAAGTGAGCCATTACATGGAAAACAAAATTTCACGTGAAATTTAATTCCAGTTGTCAGCACACACAACTGAGTAGAGTACATTGTCCTTAATCAATCTTGTACTCAGATACATCCACACATTTGTTGATTGTACAATAACTTATAAAACAAAAAACTAGCAGAAAATGCGCTGAATATTGCAAAACTGAGAGATGACTAAATGTGTAAAATGCTATATCCAAGACATGTGAATCAATCATATGAGGACTAAATAGAAAGCAAGACATCCAAACTAAGTAGTAAAATTTCCACTGAGGTAGGAGTGTGGCTGCTAGATGTGAAGGAATTGTCCTATGCCTATGAAAATATTATGCTAGATATTCTTGGTAATTAGAAATGAATGCTCACTGCTGATCCGAGAACTGAGCTCAGGTGCACTTATCTTCACACAGGAACCAGACATAATGACACAGAGTAAAATGAGAAATGAGCTATCAATTCCCCACTCAATTATCAGCCACCACGAGCTAACAGTAAGGCAGCATAACACCACAATTAACCACATGAATTGTGGACCCAAATAGGCCTAAATTCAAATTCTGGTTTCACCATTACCTGGGCACAATATCTTTGAAATTCAGTGTCCTTATTAATCATACAGGGAAATAAGATCTACTCTGTATGTTCTTAATAGGATAAAGTGAGATAATGCAAGGCTTGTTACATAATAAGCATACTCACTGCTTATCATGAGATCTTTTTCTTTAATTTCTGTTTCATGATTATCAAAGAAAGACTTGTAAAACTTCAAACACAGAATCTCTCTCATATATAAACATATATATATACATATGCTTCAAATATATATACAGTTTTTTTCATATTGAAAGTAGCCTAAAATCTTACACTTTGAAGAAAAGCAATATTGACAATTTTGTGTATAGTTTTCCAGACTTTCTTTCACACTGACTAGTTTAAGTAATTCACTTTTAGAAGGCATTCCTCTGAAAGATAGAAAATTTTAAGAAATCATCAATTTTAAGATTTTAAGGGATTCAAAAATAACACTATTCTTCCTATCATGAAGATTGATTCCGTTGAGCGGTAAACCACAAGAGCAAATCATACAGAAAACATGTATCAGCTTTATTGGTGCTAAAGTTGGTATTAGAAAAGAGGATGGCAACCCACTCCAGTATTTTTGTCTAGAAAATTTCATGGATTGATCATGGGGTCACAGAGTCAGAGACAACTGAGTGACTAACACAACACAACACAAAGTTGCTATCGCCTAAAAAATTACACTTGTTTATTCTGTCTGGTACCATCTTTCATTCTCAAAAGTGTCTACAGCTATAAATATATGGTTACCCGCCCCCCTAAATTTTATATTGAAGAATATTGCCTAGATACAGACAATATTTTATTTCCTAATAAGAAACCATTTAATTAAGCAGACATTTTTTATTCAATCACAAACAGTACTATATCACCACAGGCCTTCCCAGGTAGTGGGGCTTATTCTGACGAATGCCTGCAAGGAGGAGCAGAGCAGAATGCTTCCTACTGCCCTCCTGGCTCTTTAGAGAAATGGGACAGAATGACTGTGTAAAGCATCCCTGTCATGTTTTCCTAACCTGCTGATCCAGTACCCCATTCACCATCTATAGGTAGGAGTAGTATTCCAGGTTGGAGAAGGCAATGGCACCCCACTCCAGTACTCTTGCCTGGAAAATCCCATGGAGAGAGGAGCCTGGTAGGCTGCAGTCCATGGGGTCGCCAAGAGCGGGACACGACTGAGCGACTTCACTTTCACTTTTCACTTTCACTTTTCACTTTCATACACTGGAGAAGGAAATGGCAACCCACTCCAGTGTTCTTGCCTGGAGAATCCCAGGGACAGGGGAGCCTGGTGGGCTGCCTTCTATGGGGTCGCACAGAGTCGGACACGACTGCAGTGACTTAGCAGCAGCAGTAGCAGTATTCCAGGAGGACCAGAGGGTTTTGCTATCGTGTGGTAATCAATGTAGAAACATACATTGTCAAAAAAAGAAGGGACTGCCTCCTGAAAAAGTGAATATGGCTTTCTGTCTTAGAGAGGTCACGCAGTGAAAGCCTGAAGAAGCCTAATATAAATCCAGTTAGATAGATGGAAATAAAGGATAAATGGCAGTTACCTTCTTTATCTCAAGACACTTGAGGATTTGTCCTTAGATTTGAATACTCCTTTTAATGATATTTCAAGGAATTTTTGGAGTATAATAAGATCTCAGAAAAATGAGAAGCTGGTCAGAGAAACACATGCAGAATCTTCAAGTACCTGAAACGCGTTGCTCAGATTGTTTACTGAGTGATGGTATCTATGCAATGTGGTTATACTAGTAAATGGAAGTTAATCACGTATCCCTCAAGAGATTACAGAACCATAAGGCACAAAAGATGAAGAGCAAAAGATGAAACCACCACAGAGCTGCTAGCATCCCTGAACTGAGGTGCTTAATACTCAAACACAGTTTAGAATTTTGTGTCTATAAAGAAAAATGCAAAGTGGATGAAGTGGATGGGGCATTCAGAAGTCTCACTGAAGGGAATTTGGAGCTCAACTCCACTGTGGAGTTGTCTCTTGTGTTGTTTTTCTACTGCTGTATATCAAAACTTGATAGTTTAAATCAGCACCATTTTTTTGCTATCTGGACAGGACAGGAGGAAGCCCAACTTTGCTCCCTTTGACATCAGCCTGACAGCCCAGCTGAGGCTGGAGTATAGACATTCACATGGCTGATGCTAATGTTCACCAGAAGTCAGCTGGGGCTGTGATCTTGGCATCTTGATTCATGAGATGAAGCTATCCATGTTGCTTCCTATCAGTGAAGTCATAAGGAAGAAGCATAAACTGCTAGATTTTCATGATGCTTAAACTCAAAATCCAAGAATATCAGGAAGCAGTTAAAAATTCAGCCCAATTCAAGGAGAAAGGATATAGCTCCACCTCTTGACTGGAGAAAGATATGTACATAGAGCGGGGGAAATAATTTGTGGGTTGAGTAGAGAATCACTGGTCTCTATGTATACAGGGTTTATTGCGCTGCCTGTTTTATGTCCCTTCTTAACAAGATAATCTTGGTGCTGGGGGAGCTGAATCTTTTTTTATGAATCTAAAATCAAGACCATTGCTTTTGGCTGAATAGAGTGAGTGTGGCAATAGATATATTTGCTTGAATACATTGATGTCATTACATATATGCTGCTGTATATCCTTTTTATTGACTTAACATTGTATTTGGAGCAAACTTCTCTGTCATTGGATGCTTTAAAAAACAGAATATTCAAGTTCTAGGTAGCATTTCTTTAGATGAGGTATCCAATTTCTTGACAATTGTTACTGTTAGGTATTTTGTGTGTTTTCACTCATTTCATAAATAAATATTCAAGGATGCTGTTGTTATATAAATATTGGTACATTCCTGGGTTATATAAATTTCTAGAAGTAGAATCACTGGGTCAAATATATTTAAAGTGTGTGGTGAGTTAGTTTGACAAAATGTTTTCCAGAAATATTTTTCATTTTGTTGGCTTTTTCAACCAATCTTGGATTCATGATTTTGAAAGTCTTGTCAGTACTGCAAATGCTATCTCATTTGTTTTAGCTTGCATTTTTCCTGCTGCCTTGAGTATTGTATTGCTTGTTAAGCACATTTACTTTTTATAAAGATCTTTCATCTTTTTCCAAATATGATAAGCCAACATTTGTTTTCACTTAATTCTAAAAGATAACCTTCTAAATATTAAAAGTCAATGATATAAACAGCACAAGATTAATTTATAACACAAGCTTCTTGCATTTCATGGCTCCCTCCTGGCCTGTTCTTCCCTTCTGTTACCTCGTGCATAAATAACTATACCCCCTGTAAAACTCAGCTCAACTATGCTCTTACCAGGACTGACTCCTCTGAGTAAGAGGAGGAAATTCTTTTTCTGCGCACCCATTGTATTTCACATACTATTATAGATTTTTCTTAGCATATTATAACTATTCCTTTCTCTTACCAGACTGAGATTCCTCTTTAAAATTCAACAAAATTTGTATGCCTACTTTATTAGTGTGCTAAGAATTTAGGTTACAAAGGTAAGAATATATTGTCTCATTTATGGACAAGATAGATACCATATCTCATCATATGCTTTTCTTGCATCTTCCATAGTGCTTTCCTTGAATATCGTAATTGTAAAATGTTGCTCAATATTGAATGAATGAATTATAGAAAATAAAAATAAAACAACTCCATCTCAAGCCATTTTCAGGGAGATGTCTGAGAGAAGAAACTTCTCTGAAAGGATTAACAAAGAATTGTACTCAAGCCTGAGTCAGTGTAGCTTAGCCTATTGAGTTTTTAAATGTTTCCTTCAATGAGTATTTTTATCCCCTCAAGCACAATTATTAGGCATCACAAACAAGATAAAATGAAGATTTGCTTTCATCTTCTATTATTTTCATTTAAAAATCACAAAGCATCAGGGGAGCTTTCTTTCTGTCTTGCTGGTTAGATGCTTCTATTCCCTGCTGCTTTTAGTCCCAAGGATAAAAATGTGAAGTTTCTATAAATGACTTTGTCAATTTTATTTAGAAATCCGAAGTTTCAAACTGACACCAAGTCAGGCAACTCCAAATGTTATTGAACTTCACCCTCATATGTATACCTTCAGGGGAATTTTCTTGCACAAAAAAGAAAAAGAAAAAGCAGACAATTGTTTTCTAAAGCACAAAATGATTTCCCTTGCTACCAGTGTCACCTATCTGATGGCAGCAATTTAAAAATAGATGTTTGAGTTTTCCATTTGTTTTTGTTACATCAGTCCTCAGAAGAGATAAATATTTTTCAATATGTTAGATAAACTTATTTGCCTTTATTGTTGTACCTATTGGGTTGTATTACTTAATTTCTGTGCAGCCTGCCACAGTACACTAAAGCACCAGGGGATAATTAAACTACTGAGGATGCCTGTACAGAATGTGGCAGAAAACAGGTAAAGTAATATTTTCATTTGGGTTAAATAAATAAATTTATTGCCCTCTATTGTAAGCAAGAATAATATGGTCAAAGTGTGAAAAAGGCAATAATTTTATAGACTATGTAGTAGGTAAGGGAAGCAATGAATCAGCGAAAAGAGACTAAAGGGCTTTAAAAGGCAAATTGAAATCATAATAAAAAAGTAGACATAAGGAAGTTATAAGGTTTCCGAAATAGTAGCACATCTTAGAGTCATATCAAAGTTATTGGAGCCTCAAAACAAGTAATCAAAACAAGCTTAATGACAAAGGAATAACTTTGAATTGCCTTCTGAAAAATTTTAATGTGTTCACATCCATTTATAATATTCTCTACTTGAGTCTACTGAGATTTTAGATTTGTTTTGAAAGGAAGGCAGAACAAGTACTCTCATAATATCTCACAATAATATGTTGCCACGCCTTCCATCTACGGTTGCTGGACCTCAACCTCTAAGTTTATTCGAGTCCTATTCACATTTGAATCAGAATGGACTTAAGCATTCCTTCCCAACCAACTGTTTGGGGACTATGCCTCCTGAATCTCTCACTTCTGATTTGCCTCTGACCTTGTCTATCAAGTCTGTAACTGGAATTATGCACTGTTACTCAGACAACATCTGCATTTTGCTCCCCAGTTCAGAGAACTGGATTTCTGCCTTCTTTCCTCTACCTTAGTCCCTAATTTTATCACCTGAGAAATCCCCTAATGCCATTAGGTCCGCGCCTTTACTTGTTCATCATAGTCCCCTAAGCAAGAGAGTCTGGCCTCTGGATCTAGCCACAAACTGGGGCCCTCGTACTCACTGACCGACCAACCCTTTCCTGGTGGTTTATGTTATCATTCCCATGTTGCCCTGGCTTGTTTTGTCCACCCTTAGCCAACACTGAAGGGCATTATATGAATTAGCCAACTCTGTGAAGGTCATTTCTGTGAGCATTAGAATGCTGCTGTTTGAACCCAGAATGAGGAATCCTTTAGCTGAAACATTACTTTTTTGTCTATTGGCTTGTTTGTTAGTTTTTGGACACCTGAGTTATGTAAGTGATTGTGTTCTCTACCTTCTGATAGCTGTTAGAAAAACATCCACTCCTATCAATTATGCAGGACCACACAGCCAATATTTGTTGCAATAATCTCATCCCTGACTTTTTCTAGCAAGTTCATCTCCCCAAAGTCCAGAAAGGCTCACCTATTTATTTTTAGCTTGCTTTTATCTTGCTAAATTGAGTGTATTTTTATAAGCTGTTTATAGTTTTGGAGAGGATAAAGGAGGGATAAAATGGATAAGCACTATAGAAACACTGCTTCCTGTTCCAGCCTGCTATCGTGTAATGCCAGTGACATCAGGAAGAAAGCACCCCACTCTACATCTTCTCCAGAATCTACACGTAGGACTGTGTCCACAGTATCTGCCCTAGGATGTGGGGGAGTATAGTCTAGGGTCTAGTCTTCTCAGTCTACTCTGTGTTGCTGAATATGACTTATAAAAAGCAAAGTAAGACAGTGTAATCTTTCATTTTGTGGGCCTTCAGATATAATCAGCTTCCAAAGCATCTTTCTCCTCTTTAACAAACTCATTTTTAAAGTTCTTCAAAGAAAGAACTATTAATACTTTCTCCAACAATCCACTCCGATTTACAAGGTATTCCAGGTTTAGGAAGTCCTTTTTGTATCTAACTGAACCCTTGTTGCTTTATATTAAGATTATTATTAAGGCTCAAAGGCAGAAAAGAACATATATCCGTCCCCTCTTCATTATTTTGAAGATGATCAATCGATAACCATAATCCCAGGTCTAAGCATTTTAAGAATACTCAAATGACATATTCTTTAAGTTTTAAATATGTCACTAAACATCCATCAAGCAATGCATGTGGAGGAAGCACAAACAAGGTTAGCTAGTGGTATTATTATTTACTGTCAGTTATCTTACATATACTTACACATATGAATTTCTGTAATACTCTAAAAATCGTTATAAGGTGGAGCTGTTCTTACACCACTAGCGCAGAGGTGGAAACAAATATCTAGGAATATTCTCATTCTCACCTTCACCTTCAAGTGATGGAACCAGAATCCACTCTGAACATCTGACCCCAGAACATAAGTATGCTATATTGTAGCCTCTAAACTTGGAGGCTGGAGCCAGCCACCAACTGTCTCCAATCTTTGTAGAAATTTCTTTTTTACTTATCTTCTAAGTAATGCGGATTTCACTGAAACAACAATATCTCATATAATGCTGCCTATTTTATATAAAATTTGAGTATTTTGATTTATGAGTGCTATTATAACCACATAATTTTCTATTGTTTTCAGTGCAATGGGCCAGTGTTTTACTTTCAGACTTGTGTCAGCTTGCCTACACTTGGCTCTTCATAATTGTGATCTATGGACAGAAGGGAAATTAAAAACAATTTCCACTTTTTGTATATATGAACTTGAGGACTTCAAATAAATGACCAGTATTTGTAATCTGTAAAATAAGAAGCTTTTTTTAAAATTTTACATAAAACTGGTGAGAATTATCCTTACAACTACCAGTTATCATTATAGCAATTATTTTGAATAATGATATCATCCTATCAACTATCATGTCACAACTCTCATTTTCAACAGTCATTTTTTCCTACACTACAAGATCATGGATCCAAGTCCTTTGTAATATGCTTTCTCAGTTACTGCACCCATGAATTCTAAGACCTAAGAAAGAATTATTAGTCCTGTTTTGAAAGTGAAAGTGAAGCCGCTCAGTCGTGTCCGACTCTTTGCGACCCCATGGACTGTAGCTTACCAGGCTCCTCTATACATGGGATTTTCCAGGCAATAGTACTGGAGTGGATTGCCATTTCCTTCTCCAGGGGATCTTCCCAACACGGGGATCGAACCTGGGTCTCCTGCATTGTAGACAGATGCTTTACCATCTGAGCCACCAGTCCTGTTTTATAAGTAAGAAAAATCAAGCCTCAATAAAGTTAAGTAACTGGCCTAAAGTGATTTATTTAGTTCTGAAGCAGGTTTAGAATTTCCTTTGCCAAGTGAGCCTAACAGGAAAGAGCAAGGTGGTATGATAGAGGTGTCATAATCCAAATCCTGCTGTCTAAGTATAATTATTTACAAACAGCAATACTTGTCAAAATAGTCACAGCACAGATGCCCCTCTGCATCAAAGTTTCTTAAAATACTTTGTAATATCTCCCCAGACCAAATTTGCAAGCCAATCAACAAAAAGAAGGCTCATGAAATATGAGCCCTTGGCCACCAGGGGGAGTAGGTCCAGCTCAGCTGTTAGTCACGTAGGGAACTCAGCAGGCCTTTTCTTATTTGTGTAACTGGTGGTATGTGGAGAGGGAGAACCTCTCAGGAAAAGCACAGAGTAAATCTAAGGGTTTTGTAAATCAAAGGTCAACATCCCTTTGAACTACCCCTGGTGGTAAATGTATGTCTTTGAGTTATGAAACCTGATCGAGGACTGACAGAATGTGATAAAAAGAAATCAAAGAAATGAAACCTTTACTTACTCTACACTATTTTCAGTGTTATAAAAATTTGAAAGTGTCTGGCAGAACAGTTAGCCACAAGGGTTTTTAAGGTATTGATTTCTGGGAGACCATTTCTCTTGATAGACAGCCTGCATTTTAATGATGACCACTTCTAAAGGTGATCTTGCCTGTCTACATATCAAGTCATGCAAATTGCATTAGAGTAGGGTATGTATGCCCAGCAAGGCAGAATGTGGATTCAACTTTGTGCACCTTTCCTTCTGAAAGCTCTGTTTGTACATCTAAAATTTATGTGAACGCTTGTTTCCAGAAAGGTAGAATGCATCTGTTGTCCTATTCCAGGGTCAGTTTTGTTTGAATCTTTCCATTGTCATGCAGATTGTCAGCATGGTCCACAATTATGAAGAGTCTCTGATTGTAAAATAAAATAATAAAGAAAAATCAGTAGGAGAGTGCCTGGGGTGAATATATAATGCATTTAAAGTGTGAAGCCGTCCATTTAACCCTTAACAATATTCATTTTCTTCACAGTGTGCAAACCTTGTCAGTAGTTTGAAAAGCTATGAATTTAAATAACCTTAAGCAGCCTGAGAAATGAATAATTTGATAGGTATATCTGGCAGATGGTTGAAATGTCTAAGTTTTTTTCTTTTTTCCTGAGAATATGCTGTAGGGTTTCTGCCAAACTTAGGTTTTAAGGGAGGCACAGAAATCAAACAATGAATGCTCCATATTTGCAAACTACCAACACTAAGATAGCATTTACGGAGAATAGTTGCCAGTCCCTCCTTCCTTGATCCTTTAGAAGAATGACCTGAAAAGCAAGAGTTGTTTTTTTTTCTTTTTTTTTACGATGTATTTTTTTTTAGTTTGTCAAAATGAATATTTAATCTGAGTAAGATTAAAATCAATGACTTGCTGGTGCCTCTCCAGCTTGTCTTTCTTGTCTTGTAAAGCTTAACGCTTCTTTCAATATTAATGTGGGTACTGACAACTCGACTAACATACTTTGATTGACGTCTCATTGAAAGGATTCTAGTGAGAAACGAAACATATCTTTTTCCTTCTGGCTATTGTTGATGTGTGGAGACACACTCCTTATCTGTACAAAGAGCTGAAAAAAAAAATTAGCTGAGAATAATTTCGTTGGCCCAGGTCAACCCTCACCATTATCAACATCCATTTATCAAAAGCCACTGTCTTTACCAGAAATCTGATCTAGATGTAAGTATCTCAATAGTACCTGGTGCTCTAAAAGAGGACTCTGATACTAGAGTGCCTAGGATTGATCTCGTTACATTCATTGCTGAGTATGCCATGATCCAACCAAAAATGCATACCCAATGCTCCAAATATGACACAAACAAAAATAGCAACATGGTAGCATTCTTTCAAAATTATCAAAGTGGGAGAAGACACTTTTAAGTAAGAATCAAGACTATACCAAAAACAATAACACAAAAGTCCATTAATTTTTTAGCCCAAAATTATGTTGGCCTCTACAGGATATGTTCAATTCAGAGATATTTGAGGAAATTGATAACAAACCTCCAAGATTTAATACAATGATTATAATTTCTTAAATACTTCAAAACACTGAGATAATAACAATAGCAGCTAAAGTAGAAAATATATTAAAATGTCAAAAATAATTTATATTCATGGTCTTTTTAAAACTTCATGTTCTGATAATGATATAGGTTCATGAAAGAGGTAAGGTAAATCATCCAGTTAATGATAGGAATTAGAGTAAAGATTATCTAACTTCTAATTCAGTGTCTTTTACTACACAAATCCACAGCATATTTGTAAAAATAAATTGTAAACATTTTCAGGCTTATAACTGAAAATGAGATAATCACCTCCATCAATTAACTTAAAATTTTAGGTGGGAAATAAATGTACAAATAAGAGGTTGATTTTTTCAAATCTTTATGTTTACTTTTATTATCTTAGTTATCACAATGTCTTTGGTTTGAGTTTGATGCTTCAAAAATTCCTCAAAATGGGAATTTAAATTCTTCTCTATAATCTCCAGTCACTGAATATGACAGCCACAGTTCATGCCCTGGTAAAGCATCTATTCTTCTGTCAGGGGAGAAACAACTCAAAGAACTATTACAGAATCAATTATTCAATTATTGTGTGTTGAATACTATGAAATAGAGTTATAGAATGTTATCAGAGAATGTAATAGGATTTCATCAAGTTATTGAAGGGAGGAATCAAAAACTGTTTTTTAAAAAGAAAAATTTAGCTGAGATCTGAAGAGTTCGTTAGCTTTAATTTTTTTAAAAAAGGCTGAAAGTAAGGTTTGGCCAAGGTAACAGCATATACAAAGTCATGAAGATATTTTGTAGAAGCAAAGCATTTTTGAGGAACCTAAACAAGCCCTGTGAGCTACAGCCCATATAAAAAAGGGAGTATAAATCAGGAATTTAGCTTTGTGCAGGTGGCAAAGGCCGGGTTATTCAGATCCTTGTAAGGACTGCTGCTGCTTCTGCTTAGTCGCTTCAGTCGTATCCGACTCTGTGCAACCCCATAGACAGCAGCCCACCAGGCTCCCCCGTCCCTGGGAGTCTCCAGGCAAGAACACTGGAGTGAGTTGCCATTTCCTTCTCCAAGGCATGAAAGTGAAAAGTGAAAGTGAAGTCGCTCAGTTGTGTCTGACTCTTAGCGACCGCATGGACTGCAGCCCACCAGGCTCCTCTGTCCATGGGATTTTCCAGGCAAGAGTACTGGAGTGGGGTGCCATTGCCTTCTCCGCTTTGTAAGGACAGGTTAAGGCTTTTGTTGCTTTTATTAAGCAAAGTGTTTTATGCTATGCAAGGGAGTGACATGGTTCAGTTTACACAACTTGTGCCCAATTTACTAGCCTCATCTTCTACTCTTATGTTCCTACAGTCTTGATTCTAGCCAAATTGACTTACCCACTACTTCCTTTTCTTTTAATTGAAATATGGTAGATATGTTAGTTTCAGATATACAGCATAGTCATTCAGTATTTTTGCAGATAATAGGTTATTATAGGTTGTTACAAGATAATAGGTGTAATTCCCTGTGCTTCACAGTATATCCTTGTTGCTTACCTTTTTTATGTATAGTAGTTTGTATCTGTTAATCCCATACCTTTAATCTGTCCCTTCCCCTCCCCCCCACAAATTTGTTTTCTTTGTCTAGAAGTCTGTTTCTGTTTCACGTATGCATTCAATAGTAATATTTTTTGGATTCTACATATATGTGATATCGTACAGTATCTTTCACTGTCCGACTTATTTCACTAAGGATAATATTCTTTAGGTCCATTCATGTTGCTTAAAATGGCATTGTTTCATTCTTTTTATGGCTGAGTAATATTCTGTTGTATACATATACCATATCTTCTTAATCTAACCATCTACTGATGGTCATTTGGGTTGCTTTCATGACTTGGTTATTGTAAATAGTGCTGTGAATGTTAGGGTGCATGCATAAGTTCTAATTAGTATTTGCATTTTTTCCAGATATATACCCAGGAGTGAAAATACTGAGTCATATGGAGTTCTATTTTCACTTTTTTGAGGAACCTCCATACAGTTTTCCATAGTGGGTGCAAATTTTATATATGCAGGGTTCCCTTTTCTCCAAATCCTTGCCAACATTTGTTGTTCTGTGTCCTTTTAAATAATAGCCATTCTGACAGGTGTGAGGTGTTATCTCATTGTTTTGATTTTCATTTCTCCAAATATTAATGATGTTGAGCATATTTTCATGTGCCTATTGGTCATCTGTATGTCTTTGGAGAAGTGTCTAGCTAGATCATCTACCCATTTCTTTTTTTGTTGTTTTGTTTTTATTTTTGTTTATTTTTGTTTTTTAATATAAATTTATTTATTTTAATTAGAGGCTAATCACTCTACAATATTGTATTGGTTTTGCCATACATCAACATGAATCCACCACGGGTGTACACGTGTTCCCCATCCTGAACCTCCCTCCCACCTCCTTCCCCATACCATCCCTCTGGGTCATCCCAGTGAACCAGCCCTGAGCATCCTGTATCATGCATCGAACCTGGACTGGTGATTCGTTTCATATATTGAGCTGTATGAGCTGTATACTTTGGATGTTAATCCCTTGTTAGTTGGATTATAGCAAATATTTTCTCCCACTCAGTAGGCTGTCTTTTCATTTTGTCAGTAGTTTCCCTTGTTGTGCAAAAGTTTTTAAGTTTATTTAGGTATCGTCTATTTGGTTTTGTTTTTATTTCTTTTGCCTTAGGGACAGACCTAAGAAAATATTGCTATGATTTATGTCAAAGAAAAGGGTGTTTGCTATGACCAGCGCATTCTCTTGGCAGAACTCTATTAGCCTTTGCCCTGCTTCATTCTGTACTACAAGGCCAAATTTGCCTGTTACTCCAGGTGTTTCTTGACTTCTTACTTTTGCATTACAGTCCCCTATAATGAAAAGGACATCTTTTTTGGGTGTTAATTCTAGAAGATCTTGTAGGTCTTCATAGAACCATTCAACGTCAGCTTCTTCAGCATTACTGGTTTGGGCATAGACATGGATTACCGTGATATTGAATGGATTGCCTTGGAAACTAACAGAGATCATTCTGTTGTTTTTGAGATTACATCCAAGT
Source organism: Budorcas taxicolor (assembly GCF_023091745.1). Taxonomy (NCBI): domain Eukaryota; kingdom Metazoa; phylum Chordata; class Mammalia; order Artiodactyla; family Bovidae; genus Budorcas; species Budorcas taxicolor. The sequence continues at coordinate 24,234,776 of NC_068917.1, read as the reverse complement.
ACTGCATTTTGGACTCTTTTGTTGACTATGAGGGCTACTCCATTTCTTCTAGGGTATTCTTGCCCACAGTAGTAGATATAATGGTCATCTGAGTTAAATTCACCCATTCACGTCCATTTTAGTTCACTGATTCCTAGAATGTCGACGTTCACTCTTGCCATCTCCTGTTTGATCACTTCCAATTTGCCTTGATTCATGGACCTAACATTCCAGGTTCCTATTTAATATTGCTCTTTACAGCATCGGACCTTGCTTCATCACCAGTTACATCCACAGCTGGGTATAAGACTTTATTTTATTGGGCTCCAATATCACTGCAGGTGGTGATTGCAGCCATGAAATAAAAAGATGCTTACTCCTTGGAAGAAAAGTTATGACTAACCTAGACAGCATATTAAAAAGCAGAGACTACTTTGCCAACAAAGGTCCATCTAGTCAAGGCTATGGTTTTTCCAGTGGTCATGTATGGATGTGAGAGTTGGACTATAAAGAAAGCTGAACACTGAAGAATTGATACTTTTGAACTGTAGTGCTGGAGAAGATTCTTGAGAGTCCCTTGGACTGCAAGGAGATCCAACCAATCCATCCTGAAGGAAATTAGTCTGAATATTCATTGGAAGGACTGATGTTGAAGCTGAAACTGCAATACTTTGGCCACCTGGTGTGAAGAGCTGACTCATTTGAAAAGACTCTGATGCTGGGAAAGATTGAGGGCAGGAGGAGAAAGGGATTACAGAGGATGAGATGGTTGGATGGCATCACTGACTCAATGGACATGAGTTTGAGTAAACTCCAGGAGTTGATGATGGACAGGGAGGCCTGGCGTGCTGCAGTACATGGGGTCGCAAAGAGTTGGACACAACTGAGCAACTGAACGGAACTAAACTGATGTCAAAGAGCATTATGCGTCTGTTCTCTTCTAGGAGTTTCATGGTTTCAGACCTTACATTTAGAACTTTAAGCCATTTTGAGTTTATTTTTGTAATATGGTGTGAGGAAATGGTCTAACCTCATTGTTTTACATGTTGCTGTCCAGTTTTTCCAGCACCACTTGTGGAAGAGACTTTCTTTTCTCTATTGTATATTTCAGCCTCATTTGTTGTAGATTACTTGATTACAGTTGTCTGAGTTTATTTCTGGGTTCTCTATTTTGTTCCAGTTCTATGACAAATGTCACGAGTTCCACTACCTCTTATATATGTCATTCAATTTCCTATCTTATTTCCATTGTCTCCCTTATTTTCATTGCCTAATATTATCCATATTTCTTTCCCCAAAACCACTATTTGGAAATATAACTATTTCATCTATTTGGTGAGGCTGTAGGTACTGAGCACACCTATAAATGTTTCCCCCACTATGAAAGTAGAACATTCCTATGAGACTTTTCATAAGCCAAAACAGTGTAAAGACACAGTAACTTTAGGACTCATCTTGCTATGTGAAAGAAAGTGAAGTTGCTCAGTCGTGTCCAACTCTTTGCAACCCCATGGACTGTAGCCTACCAGGTTCCTCCATACATGGGATTTCCCAGGCAATAGTACTGGAGTGGGGCATCATTTCCTTCTCCAGAGGATCTTCCCGACCCAGGGATTGAACCCAGGTCTCCCGCATTGTAGACAGATGCTTTACCATCTGAGCCACCAGGAAGTCCTGCCACCAGGGAAGTCTTCCCAACAGATACACAAAATAAATCAAGACAAACAAAAATGCTCACAAACAGTTCCGAGCTTCTGTGGCTTGATGCTGTGATACGGAGTGTAGTTCCCCAGAAGAAGATTAGTGATTCCACTCTTACTGCTCAGGGCACACTGCCTCTACAATGGCTCACTGCAAAACAAACACTGAACACTATTCTTGTCTCTTGCTTTTTATGTGAAAGAAGAACCCCTCTAAGTTTTCTTTTGGTCAGTGAAAACAGGTACTAATGTAGGTGCATCCTAAAAGCAAAGTGGCTTAAAGCTAACATTTAGAAAAAAGGAATGCCTGTATTTTCATATACTCTAGACACATTGCTGACAGAGAGGGAAAAAATAAAAGCAAAACATTTTTTCCTTAAGCCTCTTAGGTTCAGAATCAGAGGTCTAAAATTGAATGGACAGAAGACAGATTAACAGGAGGAAAAATATTTATTTCATATGCATATAGGACTAAAAAAATGAAAAACCCAAAAGAAGCAATCAGACCTGGCGGTTTCTATACCATTTTTGCAAAGGACAGTAGACCTACGGAGAAGTGACAGGAGAAAGGAAAATGATTTTGAGCTTCTAGGGCCAATAAATAGTTGAAAAGCAAACATATGGGGAAACAAATGGAAGATAAGGGTTATTTAGTCAAGTTTGTTTGTGAAAGCCCATCTTAGTGCTGACTTTTTTTCCATAGCAATAAAACTCCACTGGGAAAGGGGATTTGTGGTAGCCCTCATGTCTCAGAGGCTTCTACTGTCAGTCAGATAAGGGAAGTCTGAGAATACTTTCTTTTTGCATCTATTGATTTTCATGGCCTGAAGCTCAAAATAATACAAGAAAAGTGATATTTTAGGGGGTGGCATATTGTGATCCTCTTTACCACTTTCAGTAACTATGATAACACATCCATGCTGTGCTTCACTGTGAACAGTAAGTCTTTATAAGTGGAAAATTCTGCAGTTCTCATCAAAAGAGATATAAAGAAATCAGAAAGAAGGAAATAAAGATAAAAATACTGATAAAAAACTATATAATGAAAGCATCAACAAATATAAATGTTGGATGTCTGTAAAGAATAATAAAATAGATATGCTCCCAAGAATACTAATCAATGAAAAATAAAGTACAAATGACTGATATTGAGAATTTTAAAGGACATTACTTAAAATACTATAGTTTCTAAAACTAGCATAATGTGACATTATACATCATTTAATGGCAATAATGTTCTTGCCTGGAGAATCCCAGGGACAGGGGAGACTGGTGGGCTGCCGTTTATAGGGTCACACACAGTCGGACACGACTGAAGTGACTTAGCAGCAGCAGCAGCAGCAATAGCAATAAAGTTTAAAACGTAAATATTTAAAACATTCCTGAGTGAACATAAAACTGAAATTAGAAGGTGTGGTAAATCTGGATAATCTTATAACTATTAGTGAAATTATGTTTCTCTAATTTAGAATATTTACACACAAAACAATTGAGGCACAGATGGCTACTGTAAGAATTTCTATCAGCTTTTAAGTTTCCAATCTGAGTTCAGTTCTCAAGCGTGATAAAACATTTGATAAAATTATGTATAGCATGAAAATTATCAAATACTTTAGAATAAATTTGCCAGAAGAGTATAAAATATAAATGCAGAAAACTTTAAGGCTTTTTTAACAATCAAAGAATTAAATAGACAAAGAAATATACCACATTGATGAAAGACTTAATGTTGTAATTGCAAGTATTTTCCAGTACTTTATACCACAATGGAGAGAAGAGAGACAGAAGAGGGGAAAAGAGGGAAAGATATAAGATGAGAGAAATAGAAGAAGGACAAGGAAGAGAGAAGAACAGAATGAAGAAAATGGAGGGAGGGCAAGAAAGAGGGAGAGAGAAGAGTGGAGAGAAGAGAGATTCTGAGAGGGTCACAGAATCATTTTGGTTAGAGAAGTGTCATTTCATATGTGGTTTTATTTCAAAATCAATATTCAGATGGAGTTGTAATATAATTACTTTAGATGGGAAGGGCCTCTCTACCTCCTTTCACAACTGAAGAATCAAAGTTCTGCAGTGATCATCATGATTTAAAAAGGAAAAGTCATTCTGCTGGCTGAAACAATGAGGTTGAAAGTGATACAATGTTTATAGCATCTGCTTGGATGTCTTATACATGAATTGAGTGTATGTTAAAAAAAATAATAATATAAATTCTACATCATGTAGCAATCAAAAGAATAAGAAAGACTATGAAAATAGCTTTGACAGTTTCCTTTTCCCCAACAAATACTAAGAAAAAAACAATGAAATGCACAAACAAATGTACTTACACAAACAGGCAAACTGGTCTTTTAAAATCTAGGAGCAAAATTCTAAGAGAAAAAGGAAAAGAGTGGATTAAGGTGTTTTGTCATACAGGATTCAGTTTTCTTTCCATATTTCAATTTGATTATTGTTTATGCTAGAGCATTGGTGTACCTGCATATATCTAAGGTACATTTTTAAGCACCGATGCAAATTATTCTTTTGCATTAGTTAATACTTTACAACAGTATGCATTGCATTGAGACCTTATAAAGCTCAGTGTTACTTGTGAAACTTTGATCTCCAAAAAAATGGCAGGATCAAAGTTTTCCCTGATTGGACATAAATCTCAGCTAAAATAAAGTGATAATAGTCTAGTCAAGAAAAAGCAACCTGGTATAAATGCCTTTGAATTGGTGTTACTGTATGTGGTTGGTGCATTGCTCAGTTAATTAATCATTTCTTTGCGCTTCCATATTCTGCTGTCACTAACTTAGGAGTAAATGCCAGTCACTGTTACTTTATTTGACATTCATTTTTCATGCTTAATAGAAATAGTAAATTGAAAGAGAAAGAGTAGAAACTCATGGGTGTGAGAAACACAATGCAGAGAAATGTTCGTGATGTAAAGAAATACGCAGACAGAATTTAACATCTTTACTGTTCTTCATCGGAAAATTCTCACCCTAAATAAAGGACTGATTGAATCTGTGGTTGTTATTTTTTGTTGTTGTTAATTTGCGTGTCAACTGCTATAATTAATGTAGTTATTAATGTGAAGTCGGGTAGCATGAGCTCGAATCACAGCTCCTCCAATTACCAGCTACTTGAACTTGAGCCAATTACACGACCTCTCTAAATCACAGTTGCTCCATTTGCAAAAGGGGGATGAGAATAGTGCCCATTATATAAGATGGTCATAAACATTAAGAAGATAACAATTATAAACTGTTTTCCATGGTAAACAATTGTACAATATTTCCAACTCATAAGCAATTAATTTATCATAGAGATGTCAAAAGTATTCATTGATGGCAGGAACTTTAAAGTTTATTCTGAGGAGTTATAAGGATTCCACAGAAGAGCAGCTGAGGAGATGAGGAAACAGGGCTTAAGATTCTCTATCCCCTGCTTTTAGGACAGTTCTACTCGATTTCTTTCATGCTTTTTTATATTGAGAGGTTTAAACCCATTCACGAGCAGTTAGAACAGTATAATAACCCAACATATACCCACCACTCAGCTTTATATAGTTAACATTTCAGTATGTTTTTGTAGTGTTTTCCTTCACAAGATTTGACTTGCAAAGTATTTCTGATGCTAAAGAAATGATAAATATGAAAACCCCTGACATGGGATGAATGCGTATGTGCTAATTCACTCAGTCATGTCTGACTCTGAGACGCTATGGACTGCGGCCCGCCAGGCTTTTCTGTCCATGGGATTCCCCAGGCAAGAATACTAGAATGGGTTGCTGTGCTCTCCTCCAGGGGATCTTCCCGACCTAGGGATAGAACCCACATCTCTTGTGTCTCCTGCACTGGCAGCTGGGTTCTTTACCACTAACACTACCTGGGAAGCCCATAGGATGAATAACTTCTAGCAAAAAATAAAAATTGTCTTAGCCATCACTTTGAGCTAAGATATCCAAAAGAATGTCATATATTCAAAGCACTTCAATTTCTAGTCAGTTGTGTGCTTAACTTTCTCATTTCTGTCTATACACACTCTCTCTGCAGGTAAAGAATTTGCCTGCAATGCAGGAGACACGTGTGTCATCCCTGGGTTGGAAAGATCCCCTGGAGAAAGAAATGGCAACCCACTCCAGTATTCTTGCCTGAAGAATTCCATGCACAGAGAAGCCTGGCAGGCTCCAGTCCATGGGGTCACAAAGACTCGGACACAACTGAGCAACTATTGCTGTCTAAGACTCTCTCTCTCTCTAGATAATTCAATCCAGTTCCAGCCCCATGGCTTTAAAGTGCACGTGGTTATCTCATAAGCATCTCCAACATAAAATGCACCAATTCTCTTTATTTTCTCACCCATGACCATCTCAGTCTCCCTCTCTTGCCTTATTAAAAATAATCTATTCTCAGTGCAGTAATTTGAGGGATCTTTTAAAAACATAAATCAAATAGCATCTTTTTCCTGCTCAGAATCCTCCAAGGGAGTTGTATTGTCCTACAAATGCCGTCCAAATTCATCCCAGGGCCGTGAATATCAAGTCCTCCACCTCCTGTGTTTCTCTACTCCACTTCCACCAAACATGTGGCTCTCTGCCACCGTCAGGCTGTTCTTCGCATAACTCACCAAGCTGGCTCCTGTCTTATGCATTTGTGCTCTCTGTTACCTCTTCCTGGAGCACTTTTCTGTCAGATTTTAAAAGGCTGTCCTCTTCATAGTCTCTTCATATCCAACCAGTCTCTGCTTAAATAGTATCTCATCAGAGAGTCTTTTCCTTCTAACCCAGCCTAAACTCATCACCTGTCCCACCGACCATCATAAGAAAACCATGTTGCACTGTCTCTGTAGCACTTATCACTATCTGAAAGGAATCTTTTTCCATTCATTTGTTTTATTTTCTCTTATTTTGTAGAAGATAAGCTCAGCAAGACCACAGATTTTGACTTTCCTGTTAAGTGAATTTTTCCACAGCATCTACGTATTGGGTGACATAGTACATATTTTTTGATAATATTAAATAAATAAATATTTTACTTGTAATGGATATAATTACTAAGATACATTATTGCTGAGAAGATGCCATGGAATGATGTAAAGCTTATTCTCACTTTGCCTCCACCTCAAATCCATTTTGTACACCTCTCTGCTCTGCTGTTTGCCGAGCCTGGCATCCATGATATGTATCGCCTAGGTTCATTTTTCCCTTAAGCTTCTCTTTGAGGTCCAACAGTGAGGGAAACTTCCTCTTCTTGTTGGGCCCCTATTCTTTGCATTGTGTGACTATGGCTTCCTCGCTAGCTGACCATGGTAACAGCTTCTGCCTGGCAGCTCTCTTCTTTTCCAGCCCCAGCTTTTATCAGGCACTGGTAACTCCATTCCTTCTTCTTGCCCTTTTGGAGGTAGTAATGTTTTCCTACGGTTTTAGTGCCTGAACAAACACCTCACTGCCCAAATTTTTGCAAATAGTCCTTTCCTTAGGTAGCTTTAGCGAAACCCTTAGGTGAGCATTTTTTCCTGCCAGGACCACGACTAACAGAGATACAGTATACAGGCATTCTTTATGCTTCCCAAATAAACTTTATTTCAACAAATATTGAGTGTCTACTGCATATTAGGCACTAAGAATCCAATCAACATTACTTGTCTCTGACATATATACATGAGTCTTATGTAAATATTTTATTTAAATAAAATAGCAAGCTTTAGGCAAAATTAAAATTCAAAATAAAATACCACCAAGTTAAAATGCAGGTTAAGAAAATACAGCAAATGATTTGTGTTCTGCTGTGTTCCTGTTAGTGTTTCCATTAATTCTATACATAGGTTTATTTATACTTGATCTTATTCAGAGCTTCAGCAGCTGTAGTTTATCAGACTGGAGGTATAAGTATACAAGGTATAAGCTTATCAAGCTGGAGGTATATGCATGTGTGCTAAGTCGCTTCAGTCGTGTCCAACATTTCGTGACCCTATGGACTGTAGCCTACCAGGTTCCTCATCCCATGGGATTCTCCAAACAAGAATACCAGACTGGGTTGCCATGCCCTCCTCCAGGGGATCTCCCAGACTCAGGAGTCAAACGCACATGTCTCATGTCTCCTGCATTGGCAGGCAGTTTCCTTACCACTAGTGCCACTTGGGAAGCCCCAATATACATGCATTCACTGGCATGATCTACAACGCAGTACTGAATCAGATGAGGTAGATACAATCAGTTCAGTCAGTTCAGTCGCTCAGTCGTGTCCGACTCTTTGCGACCCCATGAATTGCAGCACGCCAGGCCTCCCTGTCCGTCACCAACTCCTGGAGTTCACTCAGACTCACGTCCATCGAGTCGGTGATGCCATCCAGCCATCTCATCCTTGGTTGTCCCCTTCTCCTCCTGCCCCCAATCCCTCCCAGCATCAGGGTCTTTTCCAATGAGTCAACTCTTCGCATGAGGTGGCCGAAGTACTAGAGTTTCAGCTTTAGCATCATTCCCTCCAAAGAAATCCCAGGGCTGATCTCCTTTAGAATGGACTGGTTGGATCTCCTTGCAGTCCAAGGGACTCTCAAGAGTCTTCTCCAACACTACAGTTCAGAAGCATCAATTCTTTGGTGCTCAGCTTTCTTCACAGTCCAACTCTCACATCCATACATGACTACTTAGTGCTTATTTAATTTTTGTTTCACTAAGCAGAACTCCCTGGAAATCAGCTGTCTTTAGGACCATACTATAGTGACGTACCTACTTGTCCAAAACAGATTGGCACTGGCACACGTTTCTCAAGGACTCTGACTCTGGAATTGGAGTTTTCAGGTTCAAACACCAGCTGCACATCTTACTGGCTCTTTGACCTTGAATAAGGTACTTAAGTGTCTCCCAGATGGCTCAGTGGTAAGGACTCCACCTGCCAATACGAGAGACACAGGAGGCACAGGTTCAATCCCTGGACTGGGAAGATGCCCTAGAGAAGACAACAGCTACCCCTCCAGTATTCTTGCCTGGAAAACTCCACGGACAGAGGAGCTTGAGGGGCTACAGTGCAGGGGGTCGCAAAGAATCAGATACAACTAAACAAGTAACAGTCACCAAGTTACTTAAACGTGCCAAATCTCAATTTCCTCACCTGTCAAAAAAAGCAAAAAGGCTCAAAAAAATAAGTGCACCAGCTTTATAAGGCTGTTGTGATGATCAACTGAAATAATACATTCTAAGTGCTCATCAAAAGACCATGGTAAATATTCATAAAATACTTATTACTAATGTATTATTACTGATGATCCTGAAACTGGGTAAGATCCTAAAAGATATTCACATAGCTAAAAGCTGTAGAACCTCCCTTTTGCAAAGGCATATGACATAATAGGCCTTATATGTCAGACATTCTATGAACTATTCTATATTACCATTTTATTTTCTTTGTCTACTATACACACATGCCTATAAAATATATATATATATATATATATATTTTGAATTATATATAGGGACTTGATTGACCAAGTATAATATATTCTACTCTGTACTAACCCTGATTACTAAGCTCTACAAGCCCCTGTGAAGTCTGTGGATAAACTAAACTAACAGAGAAACAGCAACAGTTCTAAAGTTGGAATGAAGCTGTCTGACTAAACTTGTCTCTTGTGTGAAATCTTCAGGGCACACAAATAGATCTTTTTGTCTATAATTTCTGATCTTCATCCCATACCTACAAAGCCAAGGAAGTGAGCTAAATATAGTATTTCCAGAGTCATATATGAAATACGTGTTTATGTGTTTCATTTAGGATCTTGCTTTTTAATATACAGGCTGCTGGCTTCTGTGCCCACATCTGTCAAGTCTGAATATTAGAAAAGGAAGCAACAGAACTATGCTTTTCCTTTTTTTTAAGAAGGATCTCATCTACACTTAATCTCTGAGAACTGCTCGAGTAGAAGATGGTCTAAATGGTACCTTCCAATTTCAATCCTCAATGGAATATGTCAAACTATTATCATTATATTTGACATATATTCTTGAACTGGTGACTGTGCCCTTGGATTACTGTGAAAATCGACACTGGTTTAAAACCTACAGACGTGTCTCTCTGTTAAAACTATTACTGTCTACCTTATTTTTGCTGGAGTTTTTGTATCACCACAATTTTAACATCCACCAAAAGAGAAAAAAGCGTAGCCTTAATGGACTGTGAAACAGTGAGCCTATCACAAAGGCAACACAAAATTCAATCACAAACACCTGCAACTCATTACAAATTTAGCAGCACAAATGCCAGAGGCTGTAATGGGCCTCAGATATTCTGTGCAACTCTGCCAATACTCACCTATAATTTGGACTTGACATTTACAAAAAAGACAACATTTACAAAAAGAAAAGGGCAAAGAGTTTTACCAAATAGTCCCACTCTTTCAACTCCCCCCTTCCTGCCGAGGCACTGCAGAAAAAAAAAAAAAAGCCAATTCTAAATACAGGTGCTTCTTGTATTCCTTGTGGAGTGCTTATGAAACCAAATTAATTGATGAAGAATATTCACAAAGGGATTTGGAGGTATTATCTTTTTCTGCAGTATGTCTTTTAGCATAAAAATTAGGGACCAAAAAGCAAAAGAAGGAAGAGATATTGGAAATAGAAATAACATCCTTTTTATTTTTAGATTAGCTTCCTATTTTGATTTAAGGATAAGGTGTATATGGTAAATGTAGACTTGAATCTTACAGATGAAAACTGTCACACTTGCAGATAGGGAATGTTATGGGTGTCACCGTGTGGAATGGAAAGAAAACTAAACTCAGCACCTGAAGAGTTTAATTCTGGTTCTGAATTCATTGCTAGTTGTAAGACCTTGGAAAAGTTGTTCAGCAACCTGGGATTCTGTTTCCTCCATTTTAACTTTTGAGAACTGCAGACTATGGCCTGATATCCCCTCAGAAGCCTCAATCCCAGAGTAAGGACTCTTCACCCAGCTGTGACCTACAGACAGGTCTTCTCTCTATACTTCCTTCAATGTCCATTCTCTTCTCTACTTCTCATGACATAAACCTGAGAAACAGACACTGTTATTAGAAATAAACTTTTAATGTGCCTACTGGTAATGCACATACCATCCTAAGGAGAAATTTTCTTTCTTACCTTCTTCTGAAGTTTTAAAATCTTGACATGATTTTCCTTTGCCGGTTCTCTCAGCACATTCTGGAAATCGCTTCCCTCCAATGATATTTGATGTAAACTGAGGAAAGAAAATTCATCTTACTATTAGATATATAAGTAGTAAAATTCCACTGAAACGTGTATAATATCATATATGAAATGAGTCACCAGTCCAGGTTCGATGCATGATACTGGATACTTGGGGCTGGTGCACTGAGACGACCCAGAGGGATGGTACGGGGAGGGAGGAGGGAGGGGGGTTCAGGATGGGGAGCACATGTATACCTGTGGCGGATTCATGTTGACGTATGGCAAAATCAATACAATATTGTAAAGTAATTAACCTCCAATTAAAATAAATAAATTTATATTTTTAAAAAATAAAATAAATTGAAAAAATAAAAAAACAATGAAATATCAAAAAAAAATCTGCTAATTATCAAACCATAAATAAATAGAATACTTTAGAATTACTCTTGGCTCTTCAGCCCACCATTCACAAGTGGTATTGAAAGGTTTATAATGAAGTACAATTTGAGTCCTACAAATGTGTGATTTCCCATTAGAAGTTACTTTCATTTCTTTTCACACAGGTCCCATAATATTTTTTGTAATTTCTCCATACTTCTGCTAACAAATATACTTAAAGTTGATATATAAATGCCTTCCTTTTATCTGTCAAGTATGCTACTAAAAGCCTGAACCATCGTTGATTTAGGAGACTCAATCTCATATTTTAGGTGCTATATCATAACTCTCATCTAGAAGATACTCACAAGTCATTTTTAAGGACATTCCTAGGGTGCCCTTTCAACACCCCATGCCATCTGGGAAGAGTCTTTCTTTGAGAAAAAGAACACATAGAATTTCTGAGTACCAGGATAGTGTGCAAAAGTCAGATATGAAGGGAATAAAAGGAACTACAAAAGGAAAAAGGTGGCCAAAGATAAGTAGAAGCCAAATTAACTCTGTCTATGTCTTAGTCTGTTTGGGCTGCAATAACATAATGTCATAAAATGAGTGGTTTAAACAACAGAAATGTATTTTCTCACAGCCCTGGAAGCTGCAAGTTTGGATCGTGGTGCCAGCCTGGTCTGGTTCTGGTAAGAGCTATCTTCTTGATTTATAGACAGCCCCCTCACTACATTCTCACATGGCAGAAAGAGAGGTCTCTTCTTTCTCGTTGTTGTAAGGTAATGGCACCCCACCCCAGTATTCTTGCGTGGAGAATCCCATGGACGGAGGAGCCTGGTGGGCTACAGTCCACGGGGTCGCAAAGAGTCAGACATGACTGAACGACTTCACTTTAAATTTTTACCACATTTTTTTGATTTCTGCCACACAACGCAAATCAGCTATAATTATACATATATCCCCTCCCTCATGGGCCTCCCTCCCTGCCCCCCATCCCTTGCTTCCAAGTCATCGCAGGCTGGGCTCCCGGAGCTGCACAGCAATTTCTCACCAGCTATCCATCTTATGCCTGGTCGTGTATATATGTCAATGAGATTTTGTCCATTCGTTCCACTCTCTTTCTCCTACCCTGTGTCCACAAATCCTTTCTTTACATCTGTGTCTCCATTCCTTCCCTAAAAATAGGTTCATCAATGCCATTTTTCTAGATTCCATATATACATGCATTAATAAACTGTATTGTGTTTTTCTCTTTCTGACTTACTTCACTCTGTACAACAGGCTCTAGGTTCATCCAGCTCACTACAACAGACTCAGATTCATTCCATTTTATGGCTGAGTAATATTCTATTGTGGATATGAGCCTCATCTTGTTCATCCATGCCTTTGTTGATAGATCCATGTCCTGGTTATTGTAAATAGTGCTGTATGGGGGGTACATGTGGTCGTTTTCAATTGTGGTTTTCTCAGTGTATGTTCCCAGTAGTGGAGTTGCTAGGCCATATGGTAGATTTATTTGTAGCTTTTTAAGGAATCTCCATACTGTTTTGCATAATGGCTGTATCAGTTTATATGCCCACCAACAGTGCAGGAAGGTTCCCTTTACTCCACATCCTCTTCAGCAGTTATTGTTTGTTGACTTTTTGATGATGGCCATTCTGACTGATGTGAGGTGATACTTCGCTGTAGTTTTGATCTGCATTTCTCTAACAATTAGTGATGTTAAGCATCTTTCTATGTGTTTACTGGCCATGTGCTGCCCACATAGACACTGTGGGAGGGGAGATGGAGCAGGGCTCGCTGGGCTAGGGTCCCTCCAGGTGTGGAAGAGAGAGGGGGATCCAGGAGGTATTCCCCTGCCCACTCAGCCCCCAGGGAGTCTTCTGGGGACCCAGGCCCTATCCTCCACACACCAAAGCCAAAGGCGCTGCAGAGGTCCCCTCGGTTGGGTTGAGCCCAGGCTGCCCCCCCACTCCTACCCAGGGCCTTTTCTGGAGGTTTGAGTCTTGAGTCAGGACCCCACCCCTGCCTAAACCCCACCTCCACCTAATGTTACCCAGCCTAAGTTGTTCCACACCCCAGCCCCAGCTTCACAACCCAGCTTTTTCTCTTCTTTTTACAAGGCTTCAATCTAATCAGAGTTTCACCCTTATGACTTAATTTAATGCTAATTACCTCCTAAAGACCTATCTAGCTCCAGATGCATTGTGGATTAAAGTTTCAACGTGTGAATTTATCGGGGTGGACATAATTTAGTCCATAGCACTATTATGAAAGTAATAAGGAGAAGAGATAGCTGCAACATGTTCTAGTTTAAAGCAACAACTTACTATGATATTGTGATTTATAACAAGAAATGCATATTTGGTTTTCATCCACTGTTTGTGGCACAGAGCTTTTTAAAAAACTTTGGAATTTCCTAAAGTATTTTTGGTATATTAATCACAACACTTTTGTAAAGCTCCTAGGTAACCTAAGGATGGGGCTGGTTGACAGAGAATCAACTATGTGTTTGAAGGGTTGGAACTTTCAGTCCTTCTCCCCATCATTGGGAGAAGGAAGAGGTGCTAGAGATTGAGCTCAATCAAAAATGGCCAATGATTTCATCAGTCAAGCCTATATGAAAGATGGTAACCTGAGCTTGTGACTGTAATCTGAAACAGAGGTAGGGGCAGTCCCATGGGACTGAACCCTTAACCTTGTGGAACCTGATGCTATCTCTTGGTGGATACTGTCAACTCAATGAAGTTAAACTGTAGGACAACTAGATGGTGTCAGAGAATTGCCTGGTATTTTGGAAATGCTTCCCCCAACATTGGAACTGGTGGCTAGAACTTTCACTTACAAATAACGTATGTTAATATTGTATATCGGAGAAGGCAATGGCACCCCACTCCAGAACTCTTGCCTGGAAAATCCCATGGATGGAGGAGCCTGGAAGGCTGCAGTCCATGGGGTCGCTGAGGGTCGGGCACGGCTGAGCGACTTCACTTTCACTTTTCACTCTCATGCATTGGAGAAGGAAATGGCAACCCACTCCAGTGTTCTTGCCTGGAGAATCCCAGGGATGGGGGAGCCTGGTGGGCTGCCCTCTGGGGTTGCACAGAGTAGGACATGACTGAAGTGACTTAGCAGAATTTGTATATATATTTATATATTCATAGAAAATGACTGGAAGGATGTGCTCTAATATATTTATGATAGTTACTTTGGGACAGTTAAATTATGAGTAATATCTAATTAACTTTGATTTATATTCATATAATTTCCTATATTTAGGAAAAATAATATTAATAAATATTGTCTGAGTGAACTGACAAACTCTGGAAAAGAATCTGCTAGCATCTATAGTGATTTATAGTCCTCTAACTCAGATCACTATAAGTGAAACTATTTCTCTGTTCTGATGAACTCTCAACCTCAAAATGCTTTTGTGAGTTCTCCTAGAGTGTAAATTATGAGATTATTCCTAACCTTGTCAGGTTCTGGTGACATACTGTCTACTATAATATAATAGAAGCAATTCATAAAATATTTCTTCACCTGAAACAGTTTCAAATTCTGTGGCTTTCAGCTGCCATTGTTCTTGTTCCACACAGAATGTTTAGTACAAGAGATCCTATATGGAACAGACCAGGTAGGAGAGAGCTGATTTTACTTGCTAATTCTTGACATTATTAGTCTGGCTTTAAGGTGGCATTAGAAGGATACAAAACAGTTGCTTCAATGAAAGGCATCTGTGCTCATGCTGGTGCTTGGCAAATGCTTTAAAAGGATATGCTACATGATATTAAATCATTACATCTTCAGAACTGCCAGATGGGCCCTGGGATAGGCAGAAACCCTAGGTTGGTAAAGTATGAAAGTGAAAGTGTTAGTCACTCAGTCATGTGACTTTGTGACCCCCCCCCCCCCCCCCCCCCTGCCGCATGGACCATAGCCTGCCAGGCTCTTCTGTCCATGGAATTATCCAGACAAGAATACTGGAGTAGGTTGCCATTTCCTTCTCCGGGAGATCTTCCTGACCCAGGAATTGAACCTGGGTCTCCTCCATTGCAGGCAGATTCTATGTCTGAGCTACAAGGTTGGTGAAGACGTGTTTTAAAAAGGCTCATCAAGCAATTCTTGGATAGTAGACCAAGGCAGCACCCTGCTAATCCCCACAGGCAGCAGGAGTTGTAAGCCGCATTCAGCACACACTGTTCTTTATGGGTGCACACAGTGACTGCTGCAGCACCTCAATGCTGAAGGTGAACCGTCTTTGATCAAATCAGGCAGTCAAGACCGCAAAAGAAATTTGTGTGCCAGTCTAAGGAACATTGTGTTCAATCCCAGGTATATGCAGTTGGGTTCAGGTGTAGGGGACAGAAAGAGGCCAAGGCAGGGCTCTCAGCATGCACTGGATCGAGCACAAATCATCACACTTAAAATATTCACTTCATTTTGCAGCTGATGACCACTTTCAATGGTATCCAAACTTGCTTTATGAGTGGCATTTGTATTTTTAATACACAATATCTGTATTTGCTATGATAGTAAAATGATTGGGAAGCAAAGGGTTAACCAAATAGCATTTGTCTTCCTCTAAATTCAACACAATTATGAGAATTTAACACAAAGGAAGAAGATTTAAGATATTTAGTAGAAAAGCAAAAATCATTAAATATACAGAGGCAGTGTCTCTGCCTACTTAGCTGCCTCTTTGACTAATGGGCTAATCTGCAGATGACTTAAAATGCAATTCATTCAGTATTTCCTTTGCCACTAAGCAAAACCTAGTGCACACAGTTGTCTAAACACCCTGCTTAGTTGTGTCTTCAGTCAATATGCTGCCCTGGCTAGCATTTTACCCCATCATAGGGCTAAGAGACCTTGAAGAGTGTTTATTTCACTTTCCACTAATTAGATGTGTGCATTTGACCTTACTAATCTCTTCAGAGGAACCAGAAGAGAAATATTGCATATTTTAATACAATAGTGTCTGAAAGCTAGTATGGGAGCCAAAAGTAAAGCCCAGACACAGTATCCAGGAGGTGCAACTATCCTTATCCATTTATAATCCTAGGAGGATCTCTCATTCTCTTGATCCAAAAAGTAGACTTAATATTTGCCCCCACCAAAGTATGTCTGAGAGTCACAGGTAGGGTATGCCTAAATGACACCATTAGGTTCATTTTAGAAACAACATTTGCTAACACTGGAGGAGCCCCCACTGGAGAGTTCTTGAGTAGGGTGGCTGACTTTCTCTATGTGTATATAAGCACTCATTAACACAATTGATTGTATCATCAATATGTGTTTTCCTTAAAAAAATCCAAACCCTATTTCTGTTTAGTCTATTAGTTTCTACTTTTTCGCTATTTACTTTTTTTAATATTGTAGGATAATTGCTTTACAATGTTGTGTTGGTTTCTGCTATACAACAATGCAAATCAGTCAAATCTTCTCCACCCAGGGACTGAACCTACGTCTCATATGTGTGCTGCATTGGTGAGTGGGTTCTTTGCCACCAGCACCACCTGGGAAGCCCCAGATCAGTCATCAGTTTCAGTCTCAGTTCAGTCGCTCAGTCGTGTCTGACTCTTTGCGACCCCATGAACTGCAGCACGCCAGGCCTCCCAGTCCATCACCGACTCCCGGAATTTACCCAAACTCATGTCCATTGAGGCAGTGATGCCATCCAACCATCTCATCCTCTGTTGTCCCCTTCTCCTCCTGCCCTCAATCTTTCCCAACATCAGGGTCTTTTCAAATAGTCAGCTCTTTGCATCAAGTGGCCAAAAGATTGGAGTTTCAGCTTCAATGTCAGTCCTTCCAATGAACACCCAGGACTGATCTCCTTTATGATGGACTGGTTGGATTTCCTTGCAGTCCAAGGGATTCTCAAGAGTCTTCTCCAACACCGCAGTTCAAAAGCATCAATTCTTCATTGCTCAGCTTTCTTTATAGTCCAACTCTCACATCCATACGTGACTACTGGAAAAACTATAGCCTTGACTAGACGGACCTTTGTTGGCAAAGTAATGTCTCTGCTTTTTTAATATGCTGTCTAGGTTGGCCATAACTTTCCTTCCAAGGAGTAAGCATCTTCTAATTTCATGGGGGCAGTCACTATCTGCATTAATTTTGGAGCCCAATAAATAAATACATATATAAATATAATACAAATGTATATATAGTTTCTATTTATAATGTGTTTCTGTTTTCCTCTTTAGACTAGATTACCTTGGAAAGCCATGAGGGCCACAGGGAAAATGTTTTCTTGTGATTTGAGATTTATTTCTTTATAACTGATGAACTCATCTTTACTGTCATTTCTTGGGTTTAACAAAAAAGAATAACAGAAGCATCTAGAAATCTCAAAATCTTTCTCAACTTATTCACTTTTTTTCCTTTGTCCACTCCCAGAGCATCCTATCATTTTAAATTTGATAAAAGAAAGGAAGCTAACATCATAGGTTTAAAAGCTTTATTTTCATTCTCTACAGAAATGGAAATACAGGATTGTAGTTGAGAACCTGTCTTCAAGAGTTTAAAAAATAGGATTTAAGTCTTATATTAGTAATATTTACCAAAGCTTATCATGACAGTTACTGTTATTCCCATTACTATAGAAAAATAGAGACTCAAAGTATTAATTACCATATCAGTGTTTGAACCACCACAACCCAATTCCTTTTAATTCCAAAGTGTGTTTTTCTTCCATAGGCAATTATTGGTGTATTAGGTGTTTTATTTTTAAATTATAATAGTCCAGATCATAAAACCATGAGAAGGAATTTAAAACAAACAAAGCTTTTTTAAAAAAAAATCCAAACCTGCTGATTATTCTTGGTCCTTGATGGAATATGTATTAATTGTTAATGAATTCCAACCAGAATCGCTGCTTCAGCCTTTTCATCTTCAAATCCATCTACTTTTGGCTGACCTGCACCAATAGGAAATATCCAGGACATTTCTTTGCTAACTGACTTTGTTTGTTTGTTTGTCCATCTCTCCCCTACCAGGTCTGCATTAACATTTTCTTTCTTTTATGAAAAAAAAAAATTTAAATGCAAAGAGGAAGCAAAACACTTAATCCACTCCAGTAGATCTGTGAGACATATGGCCTGTGGAGTAATTTAATCCAGCCCACCATGGAATCTGAAAATTGTTTCTTCCATCCCCTGCTGTACCTGAATCTGAATGCCGGAAGAACAGTCTCAAAAACAAGAGCTCCTGAGTGCTGTTTCTAAGGGGCAAGGCTACAGAGATGTGTAACAGTGGGGGTTTATGAATTCAATTTACTCATATTCAAAACAGTTAAAAAGAAAAGACCATAGCTCCACTCTCATACAGAAATCTAAGTTAGAATAGGAAGAAAATAACACAAAGGTTCTGTCAAAATTAAATAAATATAAAGCCAGATTGGATCCGGGAGCAGAAGGGAAGTTTCTGGAAATTCAGATAGCTCTAGTTGATAAACTAATCCCTTGCCAAGACAAATCTAACATCATCACCTCCTCAATAATTATGGTACTCTGTGCAAATGACTTTAACCCACACACATACATACACACACACACACTGTGAGTTGCTGATTTATGAAATAGGTTCCTTAGGAATAATAATGTATAAATTTGCTTGAACCCTCCTTTAAAAGGTTCTTTGATATTCTTCTTTGAGCCCACATGATTAGATTAGTGATGTCTCCTTACAAAAATAGGCTCTCCATTTCAAGGAGTTATATCCCTTGTAATAGTCTCATTAATTTGTCCCTTCTTTATCCCTATTCGGATTTATTTTATTTCATTATTTTCTATTTTGTGAATTATTTCATGAGCTTTCATTATCCACAGGGCTGGAACATGTCCTAACATGAACATGACATTGCTTTAAATTAATCCAGTGGCCAAGAAATGTAATTCTTCATAAAATGGAAGGCATATCAATAAAACACAATTTGGTAGAGAATTTTCCAGGATTAACATTTTCCCCAGCAAAGGATCATCATTATATGCCAGAATACTGTAACACACAGAGAAGATGGCATGCAACCCCCCTCTAAATGCATGTCATTGCTGAATTTGGACTTTGAGAATTCATCACCTCAACTTGGCACTATCTCTTCATCCAGCTGTCCATTCAGTCAGTTAATTTAATAAAAATATTGAAATTTTTTTATATCTGTAGAGCCTAATAGTCAAAAATGAAAAGATAAACACCTCAAGAGCTAGCTTAATGGATTAGTCATCTCTTATTTGCTCTTCTAGCCAAGTCATTTAAACTCCCTGAGTTCCAGTTCTAGCATTTACTGAATGGGATGCTGTTACTTTACAGCCTTATCGAGAGGATTAAACAAGATTATCTATGTAAAAGTGCCTAGTACATGCCAACTATTCAAGGAAAACTAGTTGGTGATGTTTTCACTCCAGATTCAATATTAAAAAAAATTAAAAAGAATTTTGCAGTTACAGTGAAATTCTTGCCCTTGTCTCTGTTAATTTTTCCATAATCATTAAGGGCCTTCCCACTGAGAACATATGCTCTAAGGGGCACTACTGTATCAACTGACAAAATTGGAATATGGATAGTAAATAAGATAGAGTTATTGGATCAATGATAAATCTACTGAAGTTGGAAACTATACTATGGGTATGTAAGAAATTGTTACTCTTATCAAATACACACCCAAACAGCTTATTATCTAATTATTCAGAAAAATACACATATTTATATGTACATACATACACTCACATATAGATATTTAATAATGGAGAAAGAGAGGGCATGTAGCAAGCAAATGGGGCAATAGATTAGCAATAATTGAACCTGGGGAAATACTATATAGATTTTTGATACTATTCTTATATCTTCTCTAAGTCTGAAATAAAAACTTGCTAATAGAAACTAAAGTTATGATATAAGTCCCTGGTGGGTCAGATGGTAAAAATTCTGCCTGCAATGCAGAAGACCCAGGTTCAATCCCTGGGTTGGGAAGATCCCCTGGAGAAGGAATTGCTACCCACAACCACTATTCTTGCCTGGAGAAGTCTGTTGACAGAGGAGACTGGCAGGCTACAATCTTTTGGGTCACAAAAAGTCAGACAGGACTGAGCAATTGGCACTTTCACTTTCAAAGACAATGTAAACACAGCTAGTTTGGCAGCACTGCAACCGAGTGTGGAGGGGAGTTAGGGGTTTCTTGAAGTACAGAGAAGCACCTAAGAACAATCTGTATTCATCCTGGGAAAATAGGAGAGGTATAAGATGAAGAAGGTATCCCTTTGTGGCTCACAAAAGATAGATGTAGGGAAAAAAATCAGGTACAATTTTATTAATGGGCAGAAAGAAAACTGATTATTCCCCAATAGATGGTACAGCAAAAAGTAATATGTTCAAAAATATTTATCTGAGTTCACGGCTGAGAAATCAACCTACAGTGGACCAGGAAAATTGCTATGCTAATTCTCTAACCGATTTTTTGCAGAACAATAATCTGGTTAAATGTTCCTGGGGGGAAAAAGTCACTGTCAAGTTTGGGAAATGCTGCACAGCAGAGTCTGGTCTCAGAGATTCTTGATGTACACAGGCATGTTATAGGTTCTAAGAATTCAGAAGGAAAAACCTGGATGATTTCACAAACGTTTAGTAAGCAGTCATTTTTCTGATGTCCTGTGTTGTATTCCCTGATGTAGACATTGAGATGGTGTTCTAGGGTGCCAGGGGAAGTGTCCTAACTCAATCACCAGATGAGGGAGACCAAGAACCCAGTTCTCTGCAACTGAGGCCCACCCAGAAGGAGCGGAGAGTGGGAGGAAATCTAATGGCCGCTAGCTGCACTTCCTGAGGTGCAGACACAAGTCCTTCCTTGAAGGGAGCCTATCTCCATGCTGATCGCATTTAGTTGCACCAATCTCCATCCTGCACAATAAACTTTAGGAAACGATGCTCTAAACTGATAAGAGCAAACAAGTTATCTCTCAAACCAAATATTAATTTAACTGCCAAAAATAGAACACTGAAGTATACATTCACTGCTTTCAAAAGTAACTTCTTTCATTCTTCTCTGTCTGTCCCCAGTGATAAGATTCTGGTAACTGATTATAAGTTGTTCAAGGAGTATACTGTTTGTCATAGTGTTTACACAGCATTGTAGAAGTTGTTGTTGTTCACTCACTCAATCGTGCCTGACTCTTGGTGACCCCCACGGACTGCAGCACACCAGGTTTCCCTGTCCATCACCAACTCCTGGAGCTTGCTCAAATTCATGTCCACTGAGTCAGCGATGCCGATGCCATTGAACGTACTCGTCCTCTGTCATTCCCTTCTCCTCCTGCCTTCAATCTTTCGCAGCATCAGGGTCTCTTCCAATGAGTCAGGTCTTCAGATCAGATGGCCAAAGTATTGGAGCTTCAAACATCAGCCCTCCCAATGAATATTCAGGGTTGATTTCCTTTAGGATTGACTGGTTTTATCTCCTTGCAGTCCAAGGGGCTCTCAAAGAGATTTCTCCAACTCTACATCTCAAAAGCATCAATTCTTCAGCACTCAGCCTTCTTTATGGTCCAACTCATATCTGTACATGACTACTGGAAAAACCATAGCTTTGACTAGATGGGTCTTTGTCAGCAAAGTAATGTCTGCTTTTTAATATGCTGTTTAAGTTTGTCATATTTTTTCTTACAGAGAGTAAGCGTCTTTTAATTTCATGGCTTCGGTCACCATCTGCAGTGATTTTGGAGCCCAAGAAAATAAAGTCTGTCACTGTTTCCTTTGTTTCCTTATCTTTTGCCATGAAGTGATGCCATGATCTTTGTTTTGTGCATGTTGAGTTTTAAGTCAGCTTTTTCACTCTCATTTTTCACCTTCATCAAGAGGCTCTTTAGTTCCTGTTCAGTTTCTGCCATAGGATGGTATCATATGTATATCTGAGGTTATTTATATTTCTCCAGGCAATCTTGATTCCAGCTTGTGCTTCATCAAGCCCAGCATTTCACATGATGTACCCTGAATATAAGTCAAATAAGCAGTGTGACAATATACAGCCTTGACATACTCCTTTCCCAGTTTTGAACCTGTCTGTTGATCCATTTCCATCCTTTAACTATTGCTTCTTGACCTGCATGCAGGCTTCTCAGGAGGCAGTAAAGTGGTCTATGATTCCCATCTTTTGAAGAATTTTCCACAGTATTTTATGGTCCACACAATCAAAGGCTTTAGTCAATGAAGCATAAGTAGATGTTTTTTCTGGAATCCCTTTGCTTTTTCTGTGATTCAATGGATGTTGGCAATTTGATGTCTGGTTCCTATTTCCTTTCTAAATCCAGATTGTACATCTGGAAGTTCTTGTTTCACATACTGTTGAAGCCTAGCTTGAAGGATTTTGAGCATGACCTTGCTCTCATGTGAAATGAGTGCAATTGTGCAGTAGTTTGAACATTCTTTGGCATTGCCTTCTTTGGGGTTGGAATGAAAACTGACCTTTTCCAGTCCTGTGGCCATTTCCAAATTTGCTGGCATGTTGAGTGCAGCACTTTCACAGCATCATCTTTTAGGATTTGAAATAGCTCAGTTGAAATTCCAGAAGCTGAAATTGTAGAAGTAGACAGTTAATATTTTTGATGGCAATATTCTCTTTTCTCCTACTGCCTCCTTTAGCAAAACCTTATATATTTAACATCAGGAAACCTCCTCACTCCTGAATACCTTTCAGCTCAAGATAAACCATTATGGTCACAGTTTAGTATGATTTAAAATGTCCTAAAACCAGTGAAAAAGAGACTTACCTGGATGTGAGTTACCAATACTAATGACCTATAAATACATAAAGAAACGCAACTCTCCTTTCTCTGTGAAAATTGGTTGAATTGATATGTGTGAAAATATTTTGTAAATCGCAATACAATCTAAAATGCAGAGGATTTACTTTGCTCTTATCATTGTCATCCTCATCAAACCTAGCAATTTTATTATTACATAAATAATGGAATACAATCACTCATAAAGTTATAGTAGGGTTCAGCCTTCATTTATTTATATATTTGGTCATTCAACAACTTTTTAGCATCTATGATGGATCAGGCAATGCTTTTTGTGTTCATGTCTTAGGATGAGTACATTATTGCAGCAAAAGAGACATCAACAAAAAAAAAGGTTTAATAAGATGTATATGTAATTTGTTGTTGTTGGGAGACTTGTGACTTCAGGCACAACCACCTATTAATTAAAGCTGCTTATTAGTATTACAAATCTTTGTCAGAGGACAAGCAAAGGAAGGAGAAGTCCCCGTTTTAAATACTTACCATTTGGGGCTTGTGCTCTCATCTCTCTATCAGAGCACAAGCGATGGCTCCTTTGAAAACCCCTTGACAGCCAATTCACCAATCGTGCCTTGCCTCAAAGTAACTGAAGAGCAAAAACACATGGTACATTCTAGAACTGTGTTATCAAGACAATAAAAATGAACTACATGAGAGCCCTGCTTGATCTCAGTGAGAATGTGTTTTCCTCAATTTTTGTAGCAATATTGGTAAAAAGAACCGGGAGCAGATGGCAGAAAAAGGAAGGAAGGAGAGTCAATAGTCTTCTTAAAAAATTAGAGCTCTGTTAAAAACTTCCCAGGGCTCTTAAATATAAGAATCATGTATTTCACTCATCTAAAATGTTCTATCAATTCTGACACTGTTTTGTAACATAGAATAAATTAATAACATCTTCGGTATATCTCAAACCCCTCCTGTTCTCATTGTGGAGGTCAGAGAGGTTAGTAGAAGGAAAGGAGAGAGGAATAGGAAGACAGGGAGGAAGGATGGAAAAAAAGAAAATGAATTTGGTTTATTTCATTTCATTGACTGTCAGGAGATTTTATAAATTATTGGGGAAAGACATTTAGACAAAATTTTAACTAAGAGAATTATTTAATAAACAGATGCCAACTGGGAATCCATAATTTGTTGCTAAAATGCATAAAGTAGTTAAAGAATTCCAGGGTTTTTCCTTGTTTGTTAGACTAAAATATTTCAACACATAACTTGCATACAGTTGAGAGAAAAGTGCAAAAATAGTTGTATTCAATCAATTGATACATTTTCAATTTAGTTTAGCAATTATTTATACAATGTATATATTTTATTATGTGTTTTAAGGGGTACTAACTGAATACACAGGAATTTAAAGAAGAAAAATAGATATACACAAAAGATTATTTCCAGATTAATCTCTTCCAACCAAATATCTTATTATGCACATTTTGTCCAGGTGAGCTAATTTTGGCCTGGGATCTAGAATGCAGCCCCTCACTTTTCAGCCCTGTATATGTTTTCTTGAAAGCAAAATTCAAGGGCATTTCCTCCATCTCCTCAGCTAGTAAGATAATTCATTTACTGCAGTTCATATATGCACTTGATAAAAATATATTATAAAACATATTCTCAGAATGTAGTAATTATTGGTTTAGGTGAAAGTGTCAGCCTGTAGGATGTAGGTTCCTTGAATTCAGGGAAGATGTCTTATTCTGCTCAAGAAATGGATAAGGTATTATTATTCTTGAAACAGCAAACACTGTGAGAAAAGAAATTATGAGATTATGAATATATGTAGGAAAATGTACAGAATGGGGATCATTAAACTTTAGCATTCACCTTCTGGGCTTTGGTTTCCCCAATCTCTAAAAAAGGTATAATAATAGGGTTTACGTCATAGCATTTTACAAGAATGAAATGAGCTAATGCATGAGAAGCTAATTGTAACAGTGATCTGGAACTCGTTGAAGAGCTAAAACTTGAAAGGGAGTGGTGCTGACACATAATAAGCACTCTGTAATTGATGATGGTGTTGATGATGGTGGTGATATCTGTAGGTTCCTAACGTCCTTTAGCAGCAAACTCTTTGAATGAGTAGATGTCGAGAGAATTTAGTTTTAGCTTCTGTTCTGCCATGAGCTAGCTATGTAACTTGAGTGAAATGTTACACTTCTGAGTCTTAGGACCCCCATCTCTAAAATGAAAGGTAAAATGGAATACATTTTTTTGCTAAGGTTTCTTCCATCTCTTACTCTCATTTTTTACTTTGTAGGCAGAAATTCCCTGAATTGAATTCTGTTCCTTTCTTTGTAGTTTTAAGGTAGAATATTGATTATAAGGCATTTTTAAATGATTATTCCTTAAGGAGGAGCTAAGATAATAGAGTTATAACTTAATATGGAGGCCAATGGGATGGCTTATGTAGTTAGTAAGTTAACTCTCCACCACCAGGGAAAAAAATGGTAATTATTTGCTAATAATAGAAAATACTAGTAACAACTGTCATCACTAGGGCCTGAACTGCCTCTTTGTTAAATGAAGTGAGATCTGCAAGCTGACCTCAACATTTTCTTTCTGTAGGTTGTCAAATGCCCCATTAGAGGAGGAAATGTATTTCCTGATAGCTATATTAGAGTAAGAACAATTCTGGATAATTGAGATGATTTCCATAAAATCAATCAGTTGCTTTACATCATTTCTCTTTGTCTCTATTCTTCCTGGTCTCTTTGAGGGCACTATCACCTAAAGACGGAATTTTAGCATTCAGAGTACTCGCCTGCACTGTGAGGGCTACAACTTCCCATCTGGCCCATTACTGCTCTTTCTCCTGACCCATTCTGTCCTTTCCATAGCAGTTGTAAACTTCTAGTTGACCTCTACTTCTTTCTCAACTTCCTAGCTAATCAGTTTTCAAGAGCTGACTATTCTTGATGTCTCACATTCCCCGCCCCCCACCTGTTTTTTTCTATTGTAGCTGTTAGCCTTCAGTTCAGGTCATTTGTGGTTTTCTGCACTGGCTCAATTGAATTCAATAAGCACTACTGATGACCTAAACAAGCCTGCATATTAGCCAAAATAAGTTAACTGACAAATAGCAATAATGTAAGTCCATTATTGTTCCACTAGTTTACACAATTATTAAATTTTGTGTAGAATGGGCCTTTAAAAACATTCTATTCCAGCACATTCCAATAAAGTTTGCTGCAATGATGGAAATGTTCTATGCATGTAGCTACTGAGCACTTGAAGTGTGCCTAATACTACTCATGAACTGAATTTTAATTCTATTTAATTAGCTTTAATTTTCATGTAAATAGCCATATTTGTATGTGGCTAGTGACTACTGTAAAATAGGTTTCATAACTGAGAAAACATACCTACAAAATTAAAATTAGTATCCCGAGACCACACAGCTATAAAATTCCTAAAATTAAATCCTCTCTTTTCTTTAAAAAGTCATACTCGTCCCAACAGCAAATTATAACTTTAAACTATATCCACTCTCTTAAAGCTCCTCACTATTTCCACTGTTACATCCCTCTTCTGAGCCACCATCCTCTCTCTCTCTGCTTTCATCCTTGCGTACAAGGATAGCACACAAGACCTTACATGAACTGGCTTCTACTACCCTTCTGACATGATCTCATCAATGTGACACTTATTCTCACTATGTTCTAGCCACACTTGACTCTTGGCTACTCCTACAACACTCCAAGCATATTACACTTGCAGTGCCCTCTGCCTGGTAAGTTTCTCCATTCTTCTCAAATGTAACTTATCAAAAAGAAATATACAGAATTGTGTGTCACCTTAATATCAGTGCACCATTTCCAATGCAAGTTATATGAGAGAAACTGGCTAAATCCTATACATACAGACATGGAAATAGGGTCATCTGAGAAAAATCCAAATGCAAAAGTTATGCCTCAATGAGAAGTTGATACTATTTCTCCCAGAACAAAGCTGAATGTAAAAACTGGTCTGGAACCAGTTCTGAAGGGAAAACTTGGAAAATTCTTTGTAGGGGAACTTTGAATTTGAGATTACAAGGTATAAGGAATCCCCACCAAAAAAATAACTCCTGCTAAAGATAAGCTTGTAGTCAGAATTTCCTAAAGCACTACAGGAAATGAGCTCTGAATGACAATGAGTCTATTTAATGAATGGGAGGATTCATATCTAAGAACTAATATTAATAGGAATTTGTGTAAGTGACTTTCAAATGTGTCATTCCATTTGGAAACATGCTATTGCTGCTGCTACTGCTAAGTCGCTTCAGTCATGTCGAACTCTGTGGGACCCCATAGACGGCAGTCCACCAGGCTACCCCGTCCCTGGGATTCTCCAGGCAAGAACACTGGAGTGGGTTGCCATTTCCTTCTCCAATGCATGAAAGTGAAGAGTGAAAGTGACGTCGCTCAGTTGTGTCTGACTCCTCACGACTGCAGCCCACCAGGCTCCTCCGTCCATGGGATTTTCCAGGCAATAGTACTGAAGTGGGGTGCCATTGCCGTCTCTGCTGAAACATGCTAGCAAGTCCATGCTAGCAAGTCCAAAATATGCAGAGCAGTCCAGCATACTGAAGACTAAAGAAAGCATTCATGTTGTAGCTGGAGGCCAAAGGCAGTCTGGAGATAGAATTCCTCCTTCCTCCAGGAATCTCTTCTCTTTAGGTCTTTAACAGATTGAATGAGGTCCACACACATTATAGAAAGTAATCTGCTTTACTCAAAGTTGACTGAATAAATGTTAAGGCTATCTAAAAAATACCTTCATGAAAACATCTAGACTCATATCTGACCATATATCTGGGAACCATGGCCTTGCCAAGTTGACACATAAAATTGACCATCTTAAGCACCCAAATGTTAGCCTAAATGCAAGGCAGCAGTCCAGGTTGCAATGTCTTATGATTTCAGGAATTCTGTTTAAGTGTGTGGTCTCATAAATATTATATAGTAATATTTCACTATAAACATCTATATGTATAGCTAGAGAAAACACAACTTGCATTATGAATGTGCCTACTTATTTAACCTGTAGCAATCATTTCTTTTTGAAAAGTTGCATCATCAGGTTCCTAATTTGTTTACCTGACCATCTCACTCTCTGACTGAAGCAGAATGGCATTTTAAAAACAGATTGAAATAAATCATATTTTTATTATTACTATAACATTTGTATGATTTGCCCTCCTGTTTTCCTCCACCCCATAAGAAAATAAATCACAGGAAGAGATGACATTCCATTTTATATTGCCTTATCCTTTTTCCAACTCTATTTTCATTACCAAAACAACACACAAGCATAATAAACAGCACCTTTCTCTAAGAGAGGCAGAATAAAAATCCTTTAAAACTTCTTTTTGAATTTCTCTTTTAGGGTTTTTAATCAGTTGTATGTGTGAACATTTAGCATCTCATTATTTATGTTGTTACTAAGTAGGATATAAATGACCTGGCTCTTCCTATGTATTAGAATACAGTGTTTAGTTTTCTTATGCCAAAAAGCATTTGCACTGATGCCGCATAAATGAATATAGAGATTTGATATTTTATAATAACCTAAACATACGTTAAAAAGAAATTTTGAACTCCCTCAAGTCAATTAAAGACCTCTATTTAGATGCAAAAAATACAAGAGATAAAAGGATATTTTCCCTGTCAAAAATAATTATTCTATTTAGTAATATGTTTTGAGCAACAACTACATTTGACATCATCACACAAGACACTCATAATAAAAACTGAGAATCAGAAGTTTCAGTCTATGCAATCACATGGATTTTAGTCTGGTAAACCACCTATGTTGTTCAGTCACCCAGTCATGTCTGATTCTTTGCAACCCCATGGACTGCAGCACACCAGGTTTCCCTGTCTCTACCATCTCCCAGAGCTTGCTCATACTCCTGTCCAATGAGTCAGCAATGCTATCCAACCATTGTGTCCTCTGTCATCCCCTTTTCTCCTCCTGCCTTCAATCTTTCCCAGAATCGGGGTCTTTTCTAAAGAATAAGTTCTTCACATCAGGTGGCCAAAGTATTGGAACTTCGGCTCAGAATCAGTCCCTCCAGTGAATATTTGGGACTGATTTCCTTTAGGATTGACTGGTTTGATCTCCTTGCAGTCTAAGGGATCCTCAAGAGTCTTCTCCAACAACACAGTTCAAAAGCATCAGTTCTTCAGTGCTCAGCCTTCTTTATGGTCCAACTCTCACATCCATACATGATTACTGGAAAAACCAGAGCTTTGACTACATGGACCTTTGTTGGCAAAGTAATGTCTCTGCTTTTTTTAACCTCCTTTAACAAGAAGAATAAAGAAACTAGAGGTAAATCTTCAAGATCCTATTAATGGGATTAATCTTGCAATATTTTCACCAAGCATTTCTCTCTCAGAAAATAAATGTAAGAGAACTTAAGTGGTTTCTTAATTGGTTTGCTCCTGACACTAGTTGCTCAGCTCAAAGCATCCCGGTTGTATCTGAACATTTGGCTCCCTTAACACGACACATACACCACAAAGTCCTCTCCTATGGAAGGAAACTGTCAGCTTGCCCAGATACTTTTTGCTGCCCCAGCAGGAATCCTCCTGGTTGAGAAAGCATTCCTTTGTACCAGGGTCTGCATAATCATTACTTCACGTGCACACTGCATGCTGTTCACTGGATGTTTAGTATCTGGGAATATCCTCCATCCAGCTTCTTGCCTGCTTTCTTCCTCACTGGCTTTCCTAACTTTTAACTCCCTCTTACCCATGTTGATATTTTGGACTTAGTGACCTATTCTGCCAGCTTTGTTTCAGTTGACTGCCTTTCCCTAAATGATCTGAACTGCTTAAAGGTCTTCCGGGCAAGATACCAAGCCTAGAGTAACAGATTCAGAATATCTATGCTTTTTTTAGGCCGTTTCCAGCCCTGATGGCAGGCTCTTTCAGTGTGTTATAGTACTGACACAGTGAGTCTGAGTTCAGGGGTCTGGTTTGCAAATTACTTCCTGTAAAACTACAAGTAAAGTTGTTTTTCTCTCTTTCTTTTAGTTTATTATTAAAATGCATAGGCATTGCTAGAGTATATGGGAAAAGTGTAATGTAATTAATGATTTGTAAATCTGATGCATATATATATATATAATGAAAGACAAAAGAGGATAATATTGTATATTGTGTTTCATTATGTTGGATATAGTCTAGGTATCACTTAGTGATATAGCAAAAGATAATAAGACACCTGATCTTTAGCTACTCATGACTTAAAGGGGATAGTGTGACTTACATGGAATTTGGAAAATTAGGATTATTTGCATAGAGTATTGAAGCTTATTGAATTTGATGGATTACAGATACCTCTATTATTGGAACTTCAACCTTACTTGAGATTGAAAGGTAATTCTTAAAACATGTAATATTTAACATGAAAGCATTTTATTTCCATGGATGAAATAAATTAGGTGGAATAAGTAGAACATGGCATGTTTTCCTCTGCTAGAATTCTTGCCTTCAGTAACAAAGTGAAGTGAGCTAACAATAAAGACTTACTACGAATATTCTACTAGGCTCTTTACACATTTTAGTGCTTTTAATCTTAATAGGAATATAATAATCAAAACATTTTGATTATTTGATAAAATGTATTATTAATACATTTTATACAATGGGGAAAATGTGGCTTAGTATAGCTGAATACATTTCTAAAAATAAATAATTAATAGATGGAGGAAAGTTACCATTTGAATTACATATCTATTTAACTTCAAAATCCATACTCTTTAAATTACATCCTGGTAAAAATATCTTTCTAGGAGCAGACAATAAGGAATTAAAACCCTGGATAATCCTAAACTTACCCACCATGAATGTAATAAAATTTTATCAGTGTATCAGAGTATCCATGATACTCTGCTTGCTCCAGTATTCGCATATGGGACATTCTTGATTTGCACATTATGGTGTATATTTTCTTCATTTTCTATAAATCTTCCAACTGAGTGGGTCTAAGAAGCAAGTCTGCTTAGCTGTTACCTTGTCTTTATTGACTGGGGCCTAAAACATGATAGCACTCAATATAGTATACTTTATTAATAGAATAAAAGAGACTGTAAAGAGTCACTCATTTGCCTTGGTTTCATAGTAATCTAATGAGTATCACTAACCATTTGAATTATAGATTATTTTATGGTGGTGTACTTCTTTTATTTAAGCCAGAAACATTCTGATTTAAAAAATATTTCATTGAATAGTACTTTTTTATTATTATCCTGAATTTTATAATTTATCATGTTTACCATAAAATATTGTGGAATTTAGTATTACTACCTGGGTATAGCATCTGGTTTTAGGAATATTACAGTGGAAAATACACTGAGTACCTACTTCTAGGTGTTATTGAATGCTAGGAGATCAGTATTACACTGTGACTTTGATGGTATATCTGTATTTCATGATGATATTGAGGTTAGTGGTTAAATATAACGTTTCTCCAGCCATAATAATTGTTTAAAATACATTGGCAGAGACTCACAAAGCTCACATGAATTCTAGCTGTCATCATTTCTCTCCTCACTAATTTCTAAGTTGGTATGTAATTTTTCATTTCATTATCACTCCATGTGCTTTTTACTTTATATAGTGTGCAATCATTTCTTTTTGAAAGAAATGATTCTTTCCTTTTATTTTGCTTCCTTTGATAGTCTAACAGTTGGATATAAGAGAATGTCACTTTTATTTATTCTCTGTTTTCTTTTAAGTGAAGGCAAGGAAATTAACACCTTGATGGAAGGCATACTTTATAGAACATATTAACATCAAAGAAGTCTTAAAAACATCTCAGTCTATTATTATTATTAAAATTAAAGGAATCACCATAATTTTCTACTTGTTCTAGTTTCTACCTCAATTTCCACTGTCACAAAATGATGGTAATAAAAATGATTCTTGGAAAGCAAACTGAAACTCTTTAACATTGTAATCAGCCCTGGTGAGAAACAAGGATCAAATTTCGGCCTGTGTGAAATGATGAACTCAATGAGAACTGGAACAGACAATTAAATTACCATATATGTTTCCCTGGATATTCTAACAACTTTAATATTCCCTTTGCTCTCAAAGAAAGTCTAGAGTATTGAATATAGAAAATAGTAGTCTGCGATGCACTCCAGAATAAAATTTCAATCACTAACAGACTAAAAATATATTCAGAATAGTTTTGTGAAGATAATTTTGCCGTTATTTAAGGCTTGTTTCACGAAGTGTTACTTGGCAGAACTTTTTTTTTAAGGGATTACCACCATTTTCTTCACCACAATGCAGTTAGCGAGCTCACTCAGTATAAGCTGAAGTATGCAGGTGACATAGAGAATGTACTTTGAAAAGTTTGCAATATGATAGAAACTATCTTACGTGAAAAAAAGTAAAAACAAATATGTTTCTACCATATTTAAAATATCTTTTCAGAGTTCAACTGACTAGTTTCTGTGGTGCAACTTTCATGGCTTAGTAAGATCAGATGTAAAACTATTAAATTCTGAAATTAACCATACAATTTTGTTATAATGAAATATATGTGAGTATTCCAGATCCCTGTAGGACAAAAGTGCAATCTAAAATTTATATTTTATCCTTATATTCTCCAAAAATGCTATAAAACAACCAGTAGAATAGCAACAACAGCAACAACAACAACAAAGGACCCATGCTTAACCAAGCCTAGGAGACACCACTGCATATGATTACAAGGTTATTAAAACTAGCAGATCAGAATGGGAGGAAATAATAGCAAATGAAACAATAGACAGAAGATTAATTTCCAAAATATACAAGCAACTCATACAACTCAATATCAGAAAAACAAACAATTCAATCAAAAAGTGGGAAAAAGACCTAAACAGACATTTCTCCAAAGAAGACAAACAGATGGCTAACAAACACATGAAAAGATGCTCAACACTGCTCATTATTAGAGAAATGCAAATCAAAACCACAATGAGATATCACCTCACACTAGTCAGAATGGCCATCCTCAAAAAGTCTACAAACAACAAATGCTGGAGAGGGTGTGGAGAAAAGGGAATGGTCTTGCACTGTTGTTGGGAATGTAAATTGATACAGCAACTATGGAAGACAGTATGGAGATTCCTTAAAAAACTAGGAATATAACCAATATGACTGAGTAATCCCACTCTTAGGCATAGACCCTGAGGAAAACAAAATTGAAAAATACACATGTATCCCAATGTTCATTGCAGCATTGTTTACAATATCTAGAACATGGAAGCAACCTAGGAGTCCATCAAAAGACGAATGGATAAAAAAGCTGTGGTATATATGCACAATGGAATATTACTCAGCCATAAAAGGAATGCATTTGAGTCAGTTTTAATGAGCTGGATGAACCTAGAACCTATTATATAGAGTGAAGTAACTCAGAAAGAGAAAGATAAAAACTGTATTCTTAGACATATGTACGGAATCTAGAAAAATGGTACTGAAGAATTTAATTACAGGGTTCGGTTCAGTTCAGTTCAGTTGCCCAGTCGTGTCTGACTCTTTGTGACCCCATGAATTGCAGCATGCCAGGCCTCCCTGTCCATCACCAACTCCCGGAGTTCACTCAGACTCACATCCATTGAGTCAGTGATGCCATCCAGCCATCTCATCCTCTGTCGTCCCCTTCTCCTCCTGCCCCCAATCCCTCCCAGCATCAGAGTCTTTCACAATGAGTCAACTCTTTGCATGAGGTGGCCAAAGTACTGGAGTTTCAGCTTTAGTATCATTCCTTCCAAAGAAATCCCAGGGCTGATCTCCTTCAGAAGGGACTGGTTGGATCTCCTTGCAGTCCAAGGGACTCTCAAGAGTCTTCTCCAACACCACAGTTCAAAAGCATCAATTCTTCGGCGCTCAGCCTTCTTCACAGTCCAACTCTCACATCCACCCATGACCACAGGAAAAACCATAGCCTTGACTAGACGGACCTTAGTCGGCAAAGTAATGTCTCTATTTTTGAATATGCTATCATAACTTTGGTCATAACTTTCCTTCCAAGGAGTAAACGTCTTTTAATTTCATGGCTGCAGTCACCATCTGCAGTGATTTTGGAGCCCCAAAAAATAAAGTCTGACAGTGTTTCCACTGTTTCCCCATCTATTTCCCATGAAGTGATGGGACCGGATGCCATGATCTTCATTTGCTGAATGTTGAGCTTTAGGCCAACTTTTTCACTCTCCACTTTCACTTTCATCAAGAAGCTTTTTAGTTCCTCTTCACTTTCTGCCATAAGGGTGGTGTCATCTGCATATCTGAGGTTATTGATATTTCTCCTGGCAATCTTGATTCCAGCTTGTGTTTCTTCCAGTCCAGCATTTCTAGCAGTGGAGAAACAGGCATACAGAATAGACTTATGGACATGGGGAAAGGGGAAAGGAGGATGAGATGTATGAAAAGAGTAACATGGAAACTTACATTACCATATGTAAAATAGATCACCAGTGGGAATTTGCTGTATGGCTCAGGAAACTCAAACATGGGCTCTGTATCAACCTAGAGCAGTGGGATGGGTGGGAGGGAGGTTTAAAAGGGAGGGAATATATGTATGCTGGCTGCTAAGTCGCTTCAGTCGTATCTAACTCTGTGCGACCCCATGGATGGCAGCCCACCAGGCTCCCCCGTCCCTGAGATTCTCCAGGCAAGAACACTGGAGTGGGTTGCCATTTCCTTCTCCAATGCATGAAAGTGAAAAGTGAAAGTGATGTCACTCAGTCGTGTCTGACTCTTAGCGACCCCATGGACTGCAACCCACCAGGTTCCTCCATCCATGGGATTTTCAGGCAAGAGTACTGGAGTGGGGTGCCATTGCCTTCTCCATCTATATGTATACCTATGGCTAATTCATGTTGTAGTTTGACAGAAAATGACAAAATTCTGTAAAGCATTTATCCTTCAATAAAAAGTAAATCAATTAAACACACACACACACACAGAACCTGGTTCTGGTTACTTAGAACCTACACTAGCAGAGAGAAGCAGAAGAATTACACGGGGAATAGGGTGCAGCAGGGTCATAGGTGGCCCATCAAAGATAACACCTCTTAAGTATTACATCCAAAAGACTGTTCTATCTTTCAGTTCAGTTCAGTCACTCAGTTGGGTCCGACCCTTTGCAACCCCATGGATTGCAGCATGCCAGGCTTCCCTGTCCATCACCAATTTGTGAAGTTTGCTCAAACTCATGATCATCTAATAGGAGATGCCATCCAACCATCTGATCGTCTGCTGTCCCTTTCTTCTCCTGCCTTCAATGTTGCCTAGCAACAGGTCTTTTCTAATGAGTCAGTTCTTCACATCAGGTGGCCAAAGTATTGGAGTTTCAGCTTCAGCATCAGTCCTTCAAATGCATATTCAGAACTGATTCACTTTAGGAATGAATGGCTGGATCTCCCTGCAGTCGAAGAGACTCTCAAGAGTCTTCTCCAACACCAGAGTTCAAAAACATCAATTTTTCAGTGCTCAGCTTTCTTTATAGTCCAACTCTCACATCCATACATGACTACTGGAAAAACCATAACTTTGACTAGATGGACCGTTGTTGGCAAAGTAATGTCTCTGCTTTTTAATATGCTGTCTGTATTGGTAATAATTTTTCTTCCAAGGAGCAAGCATCTTCTAATTTCATGGCTGCAGTTACAATCTACAATGATTTGGGAGCCCAAAAAAATAAAGTCAGCCACTGTTTCCACTGTTTCCCCATCTATATCCCATGAAGTGACAGGACCAGATGCCATGATTTTAGTTTTCTGAATGTTGAGTATTAAGCCAACTTTTTCACTCTCCTCTTTCACTTTCATCAAGAGGCTCTTTAGTTCTTCGCTTTCTGCCATAAGGATGTTGTCATATGCATATCTGAAGTTATCAATATTTCTCCTAGCAATCTTGATTCTAGCTTGTGCTTCATCCAGCCTGGCATTTCACATGATATATTCTGTATATAATTAAATAGCAGGGTGAAAATATACAGCCTTGAGGTACTCCTTTCCTGATGTGGAACCAGTCTGTTGTTCCATGTCCAGTGCTAACTGTTGCTTCTTGACCTGCATACAGATTTTTTAGGAGGCAGGTCAGGTGGTCTGGTGGACTTCCTGGTGGCTCAGATGGTAAATCGCCTGTCTACAATGTGGGAGACCCAAGTTCGATCCCCAGGTCAGGAAGATCCCCTGGAGAAGGGAATGGCAATCCACTCCAGTACTATTGCCTGGAGAATCCCGTGGACAGAGGAGCCTGGTTGGCTACAGTCCATGGGGTCGCAAAGAGTCGGACACGACTAAGCGGCTTCACTTTCACTTTCACAGGTGGTCTAGTATTCCCATCTCTTGAAGAATTTTTCCACAGTATGCTGTGATCCATATAGTCAAAGGGTTTGTCATAGTCAATAAAGCAGAAGTGGATGTTTTTCTGGAACTCTCTTGCTTTTTTGATGATCCAACATATGTGAGCAATTTGATCTCTGGTTCCGCTGCCTTTTCTAAATCCAGCCTGAACATCTGGAAGATCATGGTAAACATACCGTTGAAGCCTGGCTTGGAGAATTTTAAGCATTCCTTTGCTAGTGTGTGAGATGAGTGCAATTGTGCAGTAGTTTGAACGTTCTTTGGCATTGCCTTTCTTTGGGATTGGAATGAAAACTGACCTTTTCCAGTCCTCTGGCCACTGCTGAGTTTTCCAGATTTACTGACATATTGAGTGCAGCACTTTCACAGCATTATCGTTTAGGATCTGAAATATCTCAACTGGAATTCCATCACCTCCACTAGCTTTGTTCACAGTGATCCTTCCTAAGGCCCACTTTACTTTGCATTCCAGGATGCCTGGCTCTAGGTGAGTGATCACACCATCATGATTATCTGGCTCATGAAGATCCTTTTTGTATAGTTCTTCTGCGTATTCTTGCCACCTCTTCTTAATATCTTCTGCTTCTGTTAGGTCCATACCATTTCTGTCCTTTATTGTGCCCATCTTTGCATGAAATATTCCCTTAGTATCTCTAATTTTCCTGAAGAGATATCTAGTCTTTTCCATTCTATCCTTTTCCTCTATTTCTTTGCATTGATCACTGAAGAAGGCTTTCTTTTCTTCCCTTGCTATTCTTTAGAACTCTCCATACAGATGCTAATATCTTTCCTTTTCGCCTTTGCCTTTAGTTTCTCTTCTTTTCTCAGCTATTTGTAAGGCCTCCTCAGACAACCAAATGCCTTTTTGCATTTCTTTTTCTTGGGGATAGTCTTGATCACTGCTTCCTGTACAATGTCATGAACCTCCATCCATAATTCTTCAGGCACTCTGCCTATTAGATCTAATCCCTTGAATCTATTTGTTGCTTCACTATATAATCATAAGGGATTTGATTTAGTTCATACTTGAATGGTCTGGTGGTTTTCCCCAACTTTCTTCAATTTCAGTCTGAATTTGGCAATGAGGAGTTCACAGTCTGAGCCACAGTAAGCTCCTGGTCTTGTTTTTGCTGACTGTATAGAGCTTCTGCTTTTTTGGCTGCAAAGAATACAATCAATCTGATTTCGGTATTGACTATCTGGGGAAGTCCATATGTAGTCTTCTCTTGTGTTGTTGGAAGAAAGTGTTGGCTATGACCAATGCATTCTCTTGGCAAAACTCTATTAGCCTTTGCCCTGCTTCATTTTGTACTCCAAGGCCAAACTTGCCTGTTACTTCAGGTATCTCTTGACTTCCAACTTTCGTATTCTAGTTCCCTATAATGAAAAGGACATCTTTTTTGGGTGGTAGTTGTAGAAGGTCTTGTAGGTCTTCAACTTCAGCTTTTTCAGCATTACTGGTTGGGGCATAGACTTGGATTACTGTGATACTGAGTTATTTGCCTTTGAAATGAATAGCGATCATTCTGTCATTTTGATGTTGTACCCAAGTACTAGATTTCAGACTCTTTTGTTGACTATGAGAGCTGCTCCATTTCTTCTAAGGGATTCTTGCCCACACTTGTAGATATAATGTTCATCTGAGTAAATTCGCCCATTCCAATCCATTTTAGTTCACTGATTCCTAAAATGTTGATGTTCACTCTTGCCAGCTCCTGTTTGACCACTTCCAATTTACCTTGATTCAGGGACCTAACATTCCAGGTTCCTATGCAATATTGTTCTTTACAGCATCAGACTTTACTTCCATCACCAGTCATATCTACAGCTGGGCATTGTTTTTGCTTTGGCTCTGTCTCTTTATTCTTTCTGGAGTTATTTTTCCTCTCTTCTCCAGTAGCTTATTGGACATCTATCAACCTGGAGAGTTCATCTTTCAGTGTCCTATCTTTTTGCCTTTTCATACTATTCATGAAAAGGAAATTCTCTAAATTTGTGCTTTGGAGGCTGCATGGGTCCTGCTTGTCACCTACCCTTGACTCACTTGGGGGAATATTTTTTGGGAAGAAAATGGATTGTATCTTTAGAAGAGAAATATTGAAGAGACCAGAGACTTGGTAGTTTAGAGCACTAGCCACTAGGAGTTAAAAGAAAACAGCATGGTGACTGTCTTAGAAAGGAAGTACATTGAGGAAAGATAGAGGCAATTCGAAGAGAGATAGAGGTGTTTACAGGTTTATGGATGAAAAAAGAGATGTAACCAAAAAAAAAAAAAAAAAAACTGTAAAGACATTGAACAAAGATATCAAAAATTAGGTAGGTAAAACACCTTTTTTTTTTTAATTAACTTCATTCTGGCTCAAAAGAGGTTACTTAGTACCAAAGAAACCATTCAAAGCCATTATGACATGCCACTGACTTGTTGCTTGTCTAAAAAAACCAATATAAGCACAGATAAACATAAAAGAATCCAGTATCTATGAACATCCATTTAAGAAGGAAACAGAAAATAGAATTATAGATGTTCTATAGATGAAAGCAGTAAAAATAGCTAATAATCAGATGAAAACTATTACATAATGTTCCAAGAGGATTTAAATAACATTAAACAAACAACTGGGGCTTCCCAGGTGGTTCAGTGGTAAAGAATCTGCCTGCCAGTGGAAGAGACAGAATAGACATGGGTTTGATCCCTGGGTTGGGAAGATCCCTTTGAGAAGGAAATGGGAATACCCATTCTAGTATTCTTCCCTGGAAAATTTCATGGACAGAGGAGCCTGGCAGGCTGCAGTCCATAGGTTCACAAAGAGTTACATAATTACTATATTAAAATGTTCTATATGTTATATAAAGACTTTCTTTGCATTTAAAATACTCTGGGAAAATACATTATAGCAACCAGGCCCGTTGTGAATATGTAAAATCTAAATCAGCCCTTTTGCTTTTTTTTTTTTTTTTGGTATCGCTCTTAGCATCTTATAGCATTATTCTATATTTACTGGAGTCAAACAACTAGCTTTCATTTTTATAATAGTTTATATTTTGTTTCAGTGGAGTGAGGGTTTTTTTTCAATATTACCGTAATAGGCCAAATTGAGTGGTAGTACTTTCTCCCTTTAAAACTGGCTTTAGCTCTGTCTTATCCATTCAGAAGGAAGTTGTGATCCTTGGCTGATTTCTCAGTC
The DNA here is from genome assembly GCF_023091745.1 of Budorcas taxicolor. NCBI lineage: Eukaryota > Metazoa > Chordata > Mammalia > Artiodactyla > Bovidae > Budorcas > Budorcas taxicolor. Next base: position 24,195,222 of record NC_068917.1, on the reverse strand, counting down.
TGAGACATTGCAGCTTAAGTCTACTGAAACACTTCAACGTGCTTCTTGCCATCTAAACTGGGAGTTCTGATCATATTTGAGACAAGTTCTGTTTCTTGTTTGTTTTTTTCTACCCTTGCTTTGATGGATCAGTCTTATTTAACATGAACTTTGAATGACTTCTGTAAGCCTTTGTTTAGTGGATTTCTTCTCAGATGTCTGTGTTCAAACAAAATGCCTTTGAATGAAAGAAGCAATCTAACTGTATTAAACCACCAAAAACACTGGTCTTGTTCAAGGACATCTTGTTTAATGACAGATGTGAACATCAGTCTCTTCTCTAGAGCAAAACATATATTTGTAAGCTTTAAGTGATGTGGTACAAAAGTTGATTCCAGATGGATTGACACCAGCCCCTGCCTTTAAGTTCTCAGTTCTTCAAAATATGTTTGAGGAAATCCATTTAATGCTATGAACAAATATATGTTGACGCTTGGCAGCAAAAGTTGTTGACTCTTCTCCCCAATGCTGATGCAGTATTTATCACTCACCTTTGTACATGTCTTTATGCTGTGTACTACATACACAAAGATGACAAAAGGTCTAGTTTCAAGGAGTCAAGTACTGATGCAGAATATGGACACATAAACTTATACTTCTGATTCTGCAAATACTATGAACATAAAGGGATATATGCACAGGGTATATGAGAAAAGGGACCTACAAATCAAATCTAAATCCAGGAGTTCATGGTGCTATTTCAGAATTATTTAAAAAAACCTTCCTTATATCATATATTATGTTCATTTTCATCAACAGTAGGACTAGATTTATTCTTTTAGACACCATTATTCACTTAATTTCATTTCCAACATACAATACCATTATTTTCATCACCATCATTTAATACTGAAGAAAGTTCAAGAATGTGGGAAGTGAAGTTACATTAGTAAAAGATGGAGGAGATTTAACTTCCCTTAACATAATTACAACTGAACTCTGTGCCTCATGCTGCCTGCTGTCTTTTTTATTTATGGCAAAGATTCTTTTGCATATACATTTCAAACCAAAAATTTTCCCTTTGTTTAGATTTTTGATTCTTTCATCACTTCAGTCTGTAGTGGCATGTACTTAATCTTTTGTTTAGAATTTGCAAGGATTTTAGAGAATGACATGGGTAAAATTTCTATCACAGACTCAGAATATTTCACTAATTTTTCCCATGAAAAAGTAAGTCATTTAGCTCTGAGAACTTTGCATTTAAAAGTCCAAGAAAAATTTTACACATTGCAAATTCACTTTATGCTTCCTTCTATAGTGATCCAACCTATAGTGTCTCATGTTCAATATGGTGTTTTTCAGATTCAACTGTAATGTCTTCCTTTGTTCAGTATAGGGAATAACTATCACCTATAACCCACCACCTATGAGAACCTAGAATATTCAAGACAATAATGAGGGATATAGAAAACTTTTATTTAACTGCGACTTTTTATAACAGAGAAAAAGATTTGATCATAAATTTTTGTATTTTTAAATGGTAAAGTATATGATGTTACTTGACATATACTAATTACTAAGAAATATTACTATCTTCACTCCTCAATTATAAAAGGGATTAAGAGTCAGTGGCATGAAAAGTAGTATATGCATACTTTTGGTGGAAAGAGGGTGAGAGGATCCATTGGGTTAGGAAAAAAAATCAGTTTTTTTATAGTTAATTTTTAATTATTACATTCTATTATGTTGACTTTGTATGTTTTGTTACATATAATATATTTATAAGATTTATAATAATTTGAGTTTTTGATTGGTACATCAACAGACTTTGGAATACACTAAATTAGTTTTGTGCAAACATCAGTCCCTCACTATTTCGTCAATTCTGCTCTATTTGACTGTCACTAAAAGGTAATTTGGGGCTTCCTCAGTGGCTCAGCTGGTAAAGAATCTGCCTGCAGTGCAGGAGACCTCGGTTCGATCCCTGGGTTGGGAGGATCCCCTGGAAAAGGGAAAGGCAACCCATTCTAGTATTCTGGCCTAGAGAATTCCATGGACCATGGGATTGCAAAGAGTCGGACATGACTGAGTGACTTACTGTAAAGGTAATTTTAATGCACTACTGAAATGATACAGTGAAGGGCTTGGATTGGATAGATGGAAGAATAGATGGATAGATAGATAGATCAAAATCATCATCTTTCTCAGAAGACTTTCAGCTAATTTCATTTAATTAATGCTTAGAACATTTATAATCATCCTCAGTACCACAAAAGTAATTCATGTGTTCTATGCAAACTGAATTCGAATGCCCCTACCTTATTTATCATTTGTCCTAAAAAATGGTATCAGTTCAGTTCAGTTCAGTCAATCAGTCGTGTCCAACTCTTTGCAACCCCATGAATCGCAGCATGCCAGGCCTCCCTGTTCATCATCAGCTCCTGGAGTTTACTCAAACTCATGTTCATTGAGTCAGTGATGCATCCAGCAATCTTATCCTCTGTCATCCCCTTCGCCTCCTGCCCCCATTCCCTCCCAGCATCAGGGTCTTTTCCAATGACTCAACTCTTCGTGTGAGGTGGCCAAAGTACTGGAGTTTCAGCTTTAGCATCAGTCCTTTCAAAGAACACCCAGGACTGATCTCCTTTAGAATGGGCTGGTTGGATCTCCTTGCAGTCCAAGGGGCTCTCAAGAGTCTTCTCCAACACCACAGTTCAAAAGCACCAATTCTTCGGGGCTCAGCTTTCTTCACAGTCCAACTCTCACATCCATACATGACCACTGGAAAACCATAGCCTGACTAGACAGACCTTTGTTGGCAAAGTAATGACTCTGCTTTTGAATATGCTATCTAGGTTGGTCATAACTTTTCTTCCAAGGAGTAAGCGTCTTTTAATTTCATGGCTGCAGTCACCATCTGCAGTGATTTTGGAGCACAAATCTAACATCCCCAAAAGATGTCCTTTTCATTACAGGGGACTGGAATGCAAACGTAGGAAGTCAAGAAACACCTGGAGTTTGGCCTTGGAGTACAGAACGAAGCAGGGCAAAGGCTAATAGAGTTTTGCCAAGAGAACACACTGGTCATAGCAAACACCCTCTTCCAACAACACAAGAGAAGACTACACATGGACATCACCAGATGGTCAACACCGAAATCAGATTGATTATATTCTTTGCAACCAAAGATGGAGAAGCTCTATACAGTCAGCAAAAACAAGACTGGGAGCTGACTGTGGCTCGGATCATGAATTCCTTATTGCCAAATTCAGACTTAAGTTGAAGAAAGTAGGGAAAACCACTAGACCATTCAGGTATGACCTAAATCAAATCTCTTATGATTATACAGTGGAAGTGAGAAATAGATTTAAGGGACTAGATCTGATAGAGTGCCTAATGAACTATGGACAGAGGTTCGTGACATTGTACAGGAGGCAGGAATCAAGACCATCCCCAAGGTGAAAAAAAAAAAATGGTATAGCTAGATGCATATTGTAGAATGCAGTTGACACTTGTATGATGTATATTAAAATAAATATTAATCAGTTCAGTTCAGTTCAGTCACTCAGTCATGTCTGACTCTTTGAGACCCCATGAATTGCAACACACCAGGCCTCCCTGTCCATCACCAACTCCCAGAGTTCACTCAAACTCACGTCCATCGAGTCGGTGATACCATCCAGCCATCTCATCCTCTGTTGTCCCCTTCTCCTCCTGCCCCCAATCCCTCCCAGCATCAGAGTCTTTTCCAGTGAGTCAACTCTTCGCATCAGGTGGCCAAATTAAAATATTAATAGGTAACTATAAAAATAACTGTGTAATAATTAAACATTAATACATAGCTATAAAATAAGTATGTAATAGTTAAAATAAATGTTAATATACAACAATAAAATAATTATGTAATAATTATTATTAATATGCAGCTATAAATAATTATATATTAATTTAAATATTAATACTATAAAATAATTATGTACTAATATTTATTTTAATATATATTATATGAGTCAACTGAAGTATATAATTTGTATCCAGCTATACCATTTCTTAGGATAAAGTAAAAACTAATGTAGAAGCATTTGAATTCAGTTTGTATACAACATATGAATTACTCATGTGGTACTGAAGATGACTAAAAATGTTCTAAGCATCAATTAAAGTTTAGCTGAAAGTCTTCAGAGAAAGATGGTGATTTTGATCCATTTATCCATCCATTCATCCCCTTACCCACTCATCTATCATTTCTAAAAATGATATAATTTGAAGCCAATGCCATTTAAAATACCCTTCTCATTCACTCTCAGTTCATATACTTCATTCCACATTCAGAGTAATTAACACTAAATGCCCATTTGTTTTGATGACCACAGAGGTAGGTATGTACAATGAACATAAGATGTGGCAGAAATCTTTTATTTATGTCACATACTAGTTTTAAATGACTGAGCCATTAACTCACATCTCTGAACTTCAGATTTCCTGCAAAGTGAAAATGGCTTACCATGAATGGGAGATATGAGAATTTGACACAATGTAGAAGACTAGCTCAGCGTTAGGCACGTGGTAGGTATTCAATAGGTTAGAGCTAACAGCTACTATCACTATTAGTGTACTTTTCTTTGCATTTCCACTTGGTCTGAACAATTATTTTTTTTGAAAAGTGTTTTTATTATTTTTTTTATTGAAGGATAATTGCTTTATAGAATATTGTGGTTTTCTGTCAAACCTCAACATGAATCAGCCATAGGTATACATATATACCCTACTGTTTGAATATCCCTCCTATCTCCCACCCCATTCCACCCCTATAGGTTGATACAGAGACATGTTTGAATTTCCTGAGCCATACAGCAAATTCCCGTTGGCAATTTATTTTACATATGGTAATGTAAGTTTCTCTGTTACTCTTTTCGTACATCTCACCCTCTCTTCCCCTCTCCCCATGTCCATAAGTCTACTCTCTATGTCTGTCTCTCCATTCAGTTCAGTTCATTTCAGTCGCTCAGTCGTGTCCAACTCTTTGCAACCCCATGAATTGTAGCATGCCAGGCCTCCCTGTGCGTCACCAACTCCCGAAGTTCACTCAAACTCACGTCCATCGAGTTGGTGATACCATCCAGCCATCTCATCCTCCATCGTCCCCTTCTCCTCCTGCTCCCAATCCCTCCTAGCATCAGAGTCTTTGCCAATGAGTCAACTCTTCGCATGAGGTGACCAAAGTACTGGAGTTTCAGCTTTAGCATCATTCCTTCCAAAGAACACCAAGGACTGATCTCCTTTAGAATGGATTGGTTGGATCTCCTTGCAGTCCAAGGGACTCTCAAGAGTCTTCTCCAACACCATGGTTCAAAAGCATCAATTCTTTGGTGCTCAGCTTTCTTCACAGTCCAACTTGACCATGCATGCACGGTCACATCCATGCATGACCACTGGAAAAACTATAGCCTTGACTAGACGGATCTTTAAAGTAATGTCTCTGCTTTTGAATATGCTATCTAGGTTGGTCATAACTTTCCTTCCAAGGCGTAAGCGTCTTTTAATTTCATGGCTGCAATCACCATCTGCAGTGATTTTGGAGCCCCCCAAAATAAAGTCTAACACTGTTTCCACTGTTTCCCCATCTTTCCCATGAAGTGATGGGACCAGATGCCATGACCTTCGTTTTCTGAATGTTGAGCTTTAAGCCAACTTTTTCACTCTCTCACTTTCATCAAGAGGCTTTTTAGTTCTTCACTTTCTGCCATAAGGGTGGTGTCATCTGCATATCTGTGGTTATTGAGATTTCTCCTAGCAATCTTGATTCCAGCTTGTGCTTCTTCCAGCCCAGCATTTCTCATGATGTACTCTGCATATAAGTTAAATAAACAGGGTGACAATATACAGCCTTGATGTACTCCTTTTCCTATTTGTAACCAGTGTTGTTCCATATCCAGTTCTAACTGTTGCTTCTTGACCTGCATATAGGTTTCTCAAGAGGCACGTCAGGTCTCTCCATTGCTGCCCTGTAAATAAATCCTTCAGTACCGTTTTTCTAGATTCCATACATATGCATTAGAATACGGTATTTATCTTTCTCTTTCTGACTTAATCGTTCTATAATAGGTTCTATGTTCATCCTCCTCATTAGAACTGACTCAAATGTGTTCCTTTTTATGGCTGAGTAATGTTCCATTGTACATATATACCACAGCTTCTTTATCCATTCATCTGTCGATGGACTCCTAGATTGCTTCCATGTTCCTGCTATTGTACATAGTGCTGCAATGAACATTGGGATATGTGTCTTTTTCAATTTTGGTTTCCTCAGGGTATATGCCTAGGAGTGGGATTGCTTTATTCCTAGTTTTTAAGGAATCTCCATACTGTCTTTCATAGTGGCTGTATCAATTTACATTCCCTACAACAGTGCAAGAGTGTTCCCTTTTCTCCACACCCTCTCCAGCATTTGTTGTTTGTAGACTTTTTGAGGATGGCCATTCTGACTAGTGTGAGGTGATATCTCATTGTGGTTTTGATTTGCATTTCTCTAATAATGAGCAATGTTGAGCATCTCTTCATGTGTTTGTTAGCCATCTGTATGTCTTCTTTGGAGAAATGTCTGTTTATGTCTTTTTCCCACTTTTGATTGGATTGTTTGTTTTTCTGATATTGAGTTGTATGAGCTGCTTGTATATTTTCGAAATTAATCCTCTGTCTGTTGTTTCATTTTCTACTATTTTCTCCCATTCTGAGGGTTGTCTTTTCAACTTGCTTATAGTGTTTCTTGCTACACAAAAGCTTTTAAGTTTAATCAGGTCCCACTTGTTTACTTTTGTTTTTATTTCCATTATTTATTTTCATAGGAAGTTGGTCATAGAGGATCTTGCTTTGATTTATGCCATTGAGTGTTCTGACTATGTTTTTCTCTAAGAGTTTTGCAGTTTCTGGGCTTACATTGAGGTCTTTAATCCATTTTGAGTTTATCTTTGTATATGTTTTTGGGAAGTGTTCTAATTTCATTCTTTTACATGTAGCTGTCCTGTTTTCCCAGCACCATTTATTGAAGAGGCTGTCTTTGCTCCATTGTATATTCTTGCCTCCTTTGTCAAAAGGAGGTGCATTGGTTTATATCTGGGCTTTCTATCTTGTTCCATGGGTCTATATTTCTGTTTCTGTGCCAGTACCATATCGTCTTGATGACTGTAGCTTTAAAGTATAATCTGAAGTCAGAAATGTTGATTCCTCCAGTTGCATTCTTCTTTCTCAAGATTGCTTTTGCTCTTCGGAGTCTTTTGTGTTTCCATATGAATTGTGAAATTTTTTGTTCCAGTTCTGTGAAAAATGCCATTGGTAATTTGATAGGGATCACATTGAATCTGTAGATTGCATTTGGTAATATATTTTACAATATTGATTCTTCCTACCCAGGAACATGGACTATCTCTCCATCTGTTTATGCCATGTTTGATTTCTTTCATTAGTGTCTCATAATTTTCTGTGTACAGTTATTTTGTCTCCTTAGGTAGGTTCATTTTTAGATATTTAATTCTTTTTGTTGCAGTGGTGAACGGGATTGATTCCTTAATTTGTCTTTTTGGTTTTTCATTGTTAGTATATAGAAATGCAAGTGATTTCTGTGTATTGATTTTGTATCCTGCAACTTTTTTAATTCACTGATTAGTTCTAGTAATTTTCAGATACTACCTTTAGGGTTTTCTAAGTTCAGTATCATGTCATCCGCAAACGGTGAGAGCTTTACTTCTTTTCCTAACTGGATTCCTTTTTTTTTTTTTTTTTTACTTTACAATACTGTATTGGTTTTGCCATACATTGAAATGAATCTGCCATGGGTGTACATGAGTTCCCAATCCTGAACCCACCTCCAACCTCTCTCCCCATATCATCTCTCTGGGTCATCCCAGTGCCCAGCCCCAAGCATCCTGTATCCTGTATCAAACCTAGACTGGCGATTCGTTTCTTACATGATAGTATACATGTTTCAATGCCATTCTCTCAAATCATCTCACCCTCCCCCTCTCCCTCAGAGTCCAAAAGTCCGTTCTACACATCTGTGTCTCTTTTGCTGTCTCGCATACAGGGTCATCATTACCATCTTTCTAAATTCCATATATATGTGTTAGTATACTGTATTGGTGTTTTTCTTTCTGGCTTACTTCACTCTGTATAATCGGCTCCAGTTTCATCCACCTCATTAGTACCTTTTATTTCTTTTTCTTCTCTGATTGCTGTAGCTAAGACTTCCAGAACTATGTTGATAATGGTGAAAGTGGACACCCTTGTTTTGTTCCTGATCTTGGGAATACTTTCAGTTTTTCACCATTGATTATAATGTTTGCTGTAGGCTTATCATATATGGCCTTTACTATGTTGAGGTAGTTCCTTTTTGCCCATTTTTTGAAGAGTTTTAATAATAAATGGGAGATGAATTTTGTCAAAGTCTTTTCTAAATCTATTATCTTTTGGTTTTTATCTTTCAGTTTGTTAATATGGTATATCACATTGATTGATTTGCATATATTGAAGAATCCTTGCATCCCTGGAGTAAACCCAACTTGATCATGGTATATGAGCTTTTTGATGTGTTGCTGATTTCTGTTTGCCAAAATTATGTTGAGGATTTTTGCATCTATGTTCATCCGTGATATAGGCCTGTAGTTTCCTTTTTGTGTTACATTTGTCTGGTTTTGGTAGCAGGGTAATGGTGGCTTCTTAGAATGAGTTTGGAAGTGCTCCTTCCTCTGCAATTTTTTGAAAAAGTTTTAGAACAATAGGCATTAGCTCTTCTCTAAATGCTTGATAGAATTCCACTGTGAAGCCATCTGGTCCTGGGCTTTTGTATTTCGGGAAACTTCTGATCACAGCTTCAATTTCTGGGCTTGTAATTTGGTTGTTCATAATTTCTATTTCTTCCTGGTTCAGTCTTGGAAGATTGAACTTTTTGAGAATCTGTCCATTTCTTCCAGGTTATCTATTTCATCACCATGTAGTTGTTCATAGTAGTCTCTCATAATCCTTTGTATTTCTGCATTGTCTGTTGTAACCTCTCCTTTATCATTTCTATTTTGTTGATTTGATTCTTTTCTCTTTTGTTCTTGATGAGTCTGGCAAAAGGTTTGCCAATTTTGTTTATCTTCTCAAAGAGCCAGCTTTTAGTTTTATTAATCTTTTCTGTTGTTTCTTTCATTTCTTTTTCATTTATTTCCTTTTGGATCATTATGATTTCTTTCTTTCTACTAATTTTGGGCTCTTTTTGTTCTTCTTTATTCAGTTGTTTTAGGTGTAAAGTTAGATTGTCTATTTGATGTTTTTCTTGTTTTTGAAGTAGGATTGTATTGCTATAAACTTCCCTCTTAGGACTGTTTTTGCTGCATCCCATAGGTTTTTTTTGAGTTGTCATGTTTTCATTGTCTTTTGTGTCTAAAAATTTTTTTATTTCCCTTTTGATTTCTTCAGTAACCTGTTGATTATTTAGAAACCTGTTGTTTAATCTCCATGTATTTCTTTCTTACATTTTTTTTCTTGTAATTGATATCTAGTCTCATGGCTTTGTGGTTGGAGAAGATGCTTGATACGACTTCAATTTTCTTAAATTTACTGAGGTTTGATTTGTGACCCAAGATATGTTCTATCCTGGAGAATGTTCCATGTGCATTTGAGAAAAAGGTGTATTCTTCTGCATTTGGATGGAATATCCTGAAAATATCAATGAGATCCATCTCATCTAATGTATCATTTTAAGAATTGTGTTTCCTTAGTAGTTTTCTGTTTTGATGATCTATCCATTGGTGTGAGTGGGATGTTAAAGTCTCCTACTATTATTGTGTTACTGTCAATTTCTCCTTTTATGTCTGTTGGTGTTTGTCTTATGTATTGAGGTGCTCTTTTTTTGGGTGCATAGATATTTACAATTGTTATGTCTTCCTCTTGGATTAATCCCTTGATCATTATGTAATGACCTTCCTTATCTCTTGTACTCTTCTTTATTTTGAGGTCTATTTTGTCTGATATGAGGATTGCCACTCCAGCTTTCTTGTTTCCCATTTGCAAGGAATATATTTTCCCATCCTTTTACTTGGAGTCTATATGTATCTTTAGGTCTGAAGTGGGTTTCTTGTAGACAGCATATATATGGGTCTTATTTTTTGATCCATCCAGGAAGTCTGTGTCTTTTGGTGGTGCATTTAATCCATATACATTTAAAGTAATTATTGATATATATGCTCCTATTGCCCTTTTCTTAATTGTTTGGGGTTGATTTTGTAGATCATTTTTCTTTTGTTGTATTTCTTGACTATATAAGTCTCTTTAACATTTGTAGTAAAGCTGCTTTAGTGGTACTGAATTCTCTTAACTTTTGCTTGCCTGGAAAGCTTTTTATTTCTCCATCATTTTGAATGAGATCCTTGATGGGTACAGTAATCTTGATTGTGGATGTTTCCCTTTCAGTACTTTGAATATATCCTGCCATTTCCTTCTGGCCGGCAGTGTTTCTGCTGAAAGATCAGCTGTTAAGCATATCAGGTTTCCCTTGTATGTTACTTGTTGCTTCTCCCTTGCTGCTTTTAATATTCTTTCTGTGTGTTTAGTCTTTGTTAGTTTGATTAGTATGTGTCTTGGCATGTTTCTCCTTGGGTTTACCCTGAATGGGACTCTTTGTGCCTCTTGGACTTGATTGACTATTTCTTTTTCCATGCTGGGGAAATTTTCAACTACAATCTCTTCAAAAATTTTCTCATACCCTTTCTTTTTCTCTTCTTCTTCTGGGACCCCTATAATTCTAATGCTGGTGAGTTTGATATTGTCCCAAAGCTCTCTGAGACTATCTTCAGTTCTTTTCATTCTTTTTGCTTTATTCTGCTCTTCAGAAGTTATTTCTACCATTTTAATCTTCTAGCTCACTGATTTTTCTTCTGATTCAGATATTCTGCTATTGATTCCTTCGAGAGTATCTTTAATTTCAGTAATTGTGTTACTTATCTCTGTATGGTTATTCTTTAATTATTCCAGGTCTTTGTTAATTGATTCGTGCATTTTCTCCATTTTGTTTTCAAGGCTTTTGATCATCTTTACTATCATTATTCTGAATTCTTTTTCAGGTAGTTTGCCTATTTCCTCTTCATTTATTTGGACTTCTGTGTTTCTAGTTTGTTCCTTCATTTGTGTAGTATTTCTCTGCCTTTTCATTATTTTTTTTTTTAACTTACTGTGTCTGTGGCCCCTTTTTCCCAGGCTTCAAGGAAAGTTAAATTCTTTCTTTGAAGAAGGTTGAATTCTTTCTTCCTTTTGGTTTCTTCCCTCCTAAGGTTGGTCCAGTGGTTTGTGTAAGCTTCATATAGGGTGAAATTCGTGCTGAGTTTTTGTTTGTTTGTTTTTCCTCTGATGGGCAAGGTTGAGTGAGGTGGTAATCCTGTCTGCTGATGATTTGGTTTGTGTTTTGTTTTATTTGTTGTTTAGATGAGGTGTCCTGTACAGGGTGCAACTCGTGGTTGGGTGATGCTGGGTCTTGTACTCAAGTGGTTTCTTGTGTGAGTTATCACCATTTGATACCCCCTAGGGTTAGTTCTCTGGTAGTCTAGGGTCTTGGAATCAGTGCTCCCACACCAAAGGCTCAGGGCTTGATCTCTGGTCAGGAATGGAGATTCCACAAGTGGTGTGTTGTGGCATTAAGTGAGATTAAAACAAATACACAAAAACGAGAAACCAAAGTTGAACCCCAGACAAATGGCAGTTACAAAATCAGGCAAATAATAATTAAAATAGTGGAATATACACATATACATAACACCCATGAGCAAAGTCAAAACAGTCCAATAAAAATAAAGAGAAAAGAAAAAAAAAAAAAAAAAGGAAAACCCCACAGAACTTCAAAAGCCCAAGACAGAGGCAGATATTTGTAACAACAATAAAAAAAACGTGATTGGGAGAGGAAAAAAGCTCAAAGGCTTAATTGGATTTCATAGTGCCAAGACAATCGACAGCTACAATAGAGAGGGGAATAAAAAGAAAAAGAAAAAGAAATGAAAAAAATTCTACAGAACAAGTCAAAAAATAAGAATAATGTTTTTCTTGAGTCACTGCTATCAGAGTCCTTTCCCTCGCTGGGAGGCATGGTCCACCTTACCTCCCTAGGATGCCCTCCAACACTGTGCTGATCTCTGACCTGCTGTGGGGGCAGCTCAGATTCTAATCTGGTCCTTCTCCTGTGTGTTCTTGCCTCCAATGTCCACAGCTATCAGAATTAGTGTGTTTTCTTTTGTGGGAACTCTCAGTGACCTTTTATATATTTCATAGGCACAGAGTCTGCCTAGCTGATCGTGTAGATTTAATTTTCAGTTTGTACAGCTGGTGGGAAGGTTTTAGGTCTCCTTCCTTAGCCACACTGCCCCTGGATTTCAATTGTGGTTTCATTTCCATCTCTACATGTGGGTCATCCACTGGGGTTTGTTCCTGAGGCTTCCCTGGAGGACTTGGGTTTGCCCCTGTGAGGGCCAGGTGTAAAGGTGTTGCAGCTGCTTGGGTTTCAGGGGTTCTGGCAGCACCAGGTACTCAGGGGAATTGGTAGCTAGGGCAGCAGGAAATATAGTGCTCTAGAAGGGTATGACAACCAGTGGTGGCCAATACGCTCCAGTATTCTTGCCTAGAGAGACCCCTCCCTGACAGCCACAGTCTACTGGGTCACAAAGAATCGGACACGACTGGAGGAACCCTGCATGCATAGACACAAGAATTTTTTTTGCCTGTGGCAGCTCTGCCCGAGTGAGAGTTGAGCATGAAGATGGCACAACTGCTCAGCTTATGGGGACCCTGGTAGCGCCAAGTATGTAGGGACACCCTCCACCACAGGAGTTATGGCCTTATCAGAGTCTTTTTTCAAGCCTCTTGTAGCTAGTGATCAATAGGCCTCTTTGGCCAGTCTTTCTCTGTAGCTCCGCCCATTCAGGCACATAGAGGATTCCCTTGCCTGGGGTCCTTCTCTGTTGTTCCATGCATCAGGCACATAGAGGGATCCTCCTGGCTGGGGTCCTACTCTGTAGTTCAGTGCCTCAGATATTTGATGGGCGAGCCTCTGTACTGTTCAGTTCCCCATGCTGGCCTGTGGGGAGAGAGAGGCTCTGGTGATGGCTCCACCCACTATGCGTGACTCAGCAGTATTGCCTTGCTTCCATGGCTGCCCAGCTTTCCTCCACAGGCATTTCCCCCCACAGTCTCCTCCCTTACATCCCCTCAATCAGTCTCTCATAGTCTACAGCAGCCCTCGCCCTGGGATTACTCCACAATCCCTAAACGCAAACTCCCAGCGGCTGCACCTTCCAGGAGACCATCATCCCTGTCCAGGGTGTGTATGGCTGCAGCAAAGACTGTCTGATTCTCATTCTATTTAGGCTGCCACAGATCAGCTGTTACACTCTCAGCCTTTCTCCTCTGACTCAGACAATTGCCCCGATGTGGGGATTGGACCCCTGCTTCAGTTCCCCCACCCGCCGAGGGCAGGTCCAGTCCCACTAACACTCCTGTTTTTCCCCCGAGTTCCTTCGTCCTACCGAGTTTTGCATGGTTATATGTTCTTTTCCTCTGATCAGGTACTCCTGTCCACTCTCAGCTGGTGTTCTGCATGCGCTTGTGTCTGAAGGTACATTCCTGATGTATCCATGGAGAGAGATGTACTCCAGGTCCACCTACTCCTCCACCATCTTATTCTCTCCCAGAGTAACTTTTTAATACTGATGCCATGAATCCAATCTTACTTAATAAGCTTTCATGTGCTGTCCTATCTCTTCCTCATGTCGAAAGCTTGGATTTATGACAGTGGCAAACCAGGAAATTAATTTCAGATTCAATTTTGCAACCTGCAGTATCCTTTTCTTCAGGTATCTAGATGTTGATTTTCTACATCGATGTTCATATACCACATATGAGGAAATGATCTGGTATCTATTCCCAAAATCGTTGCTAGATCTCAGTACTCACAGCTAATATTGAGCCCTGTCAGACTCATTTCTCTAAGTTTCTGAGTTCCTTGAACTTCATCTAAGGTGGATACACATATCAATCTTTCTCATTCTCCTTTCAAAATGAAATTTCCTCTCGACCTTCTTCTCTGCCCAAAGCAGGAAGCAACTCTCTTACTCCCAAGCAATTCTTGCTGTTTTCACAATATTAGGAAGCACTGTGTGCAATTTGGAATCATTCTGGCTTATTATAAGGGCTCATACTGTACTTCATTAGCAGGGCTGCTGTGAAATTATGAAACATTTTGGTGAAAATTACAAGATATTTAGACTTGTTTTTTGCTGAAAATATGCAAAGCCCTTCAGGGAAAATACAGGCAGATGGTGTTCAAGACATTTATTGTTTTCCTATGTATTTGTAAACAAATACTATAAGAGTTTCAGAATGATCTTTAGGAAGTCTAGTAGCAAGTTAACATATGAACCTCAAATTAAAGAAGCTGTGCTATCCATTTCCTTTTTACCAATGTTTTTCTATCCTATATTTAATGTTTTGAAAATGTTTCAGAATTGATCCAAAATTGATTGCTGAAAAGCTCCAGAAAAACAAAAGCAGAAGCCTCTTTTTTTCCAGGTATAATTTTTGTGAATCCTGTCTGCTTTGTAATTACACTGCTAAAAATATTATTTCTCCTTCTATATATACCCATATTGCTTGTATCTACCCAGAAAATCTTAGGTAGCTCAAATCCACAGCCATCTAGAAGTGAATTAAATTATTCACTTATTTCCATTTAAAGATCTAAAAATGTAATTTATATTCTTTGTCAGTTCTTTCTGAGGAAGGGCTGTGATTTTTGGACATTTACAGGTGCTATTTGGAGGACTCTATTGGAGAAGCGGTAGCACATGGGTAACTGTGTATTCATAGCTTCTAGCTGCTTTGGCCATATATTACAAGCATCTAAGGCAAGAAATTATTTACTGGTTATAATAGAGTTCAAACAGGACTCTCATGCAAACCAAGGAGGCATATTCTGAAAGTATAGATCATCTATATATCTCTCCACTAATTGATTTAAACTGTTCCCTTTTACTTTGCCTAATGCTATTTCTCCTTGTTCTCATAGCAGTCTGCCTTCTGATTCTGTCCTTTCATTTTCCAATTTCGTTTACAGAAAAGCAAAGGAAAGGTCTAAATGATGTGTCTGATCACGAGAGGATGTTCCTAAGAGCACTAAGTGGAGATAAAACACCTTTCAGAGCATGCCTTTGAAGATAAGCAATGCTATTTTAGTGCAAGATCTTTTATTCTATTTTGACATTCAGATTAATTTTCTGTGGTTGAAGATGAACATAGATACAGAAAGAAAACAATCTTTTTTCATGAAAAAGGTTAAGGTAGTGAATCATAGTGTTTTTCTGACTTTTACAAATAGACATAGTCGTTTCCCCCACTATTCTCATTAAAATTGAAGTTACAATTAGAAGTGTCCATTCTTTTCCTTGTTCCCTCTCCTTTCCTAAATTTCCCTCATATTCTCATATCTTACACAGATATACATGTCAGAAATTGCTGAGAGTTTATGAAGAGGTATATTGACTTTGAAGATGCTCCTGATGCCATGGACAATACCCAGGTGTTCATCGTAAAATTGTTTGCTCTTGAAGGATGAGCTGACATTCTTTACAGACTGTCCACATAGGTAGTTTAGTGAAAATAACTCATACTAAGTTAAGTATCAGGCATTCCAATGTGAAGAAGAAACAGTCTCATCTATTGAAAAGTCCCTCTAGTTGGGAAGATAATTACAATATAGTTCTCTAAGTCTTTATTAAATACAAAAATAAAGTCTTTAAAATGGTTCAGGAGTGCAACGCTGAGATCCTCTTCCAGGATGACATTGCCCAATTTAGTTCAGTTCAGTTCAGTCGCTCAGTCGTGTCTGACTCTTTGTGACCCCATGAATTGCAACGTGCCAGGCCTCCCTGTCCATCACCAACTCCCGGAGTTCACTCAGACTCACGTCCATCGACTCCGTGATGCCATCCAGCCATCTCATCCTCTGTCGTCCCCTTCTCCTCCTGCCTCCAATCCCTCCCAGCATCAGAGTCTTTTCCAATGAATCAACTCTTCGCATGAGGTGGCCAAAGTACTGGAGTTTCAGCTTTAGCATCATTCCTTCCAAAGAAATCCCAGGGTTGATCTCCTTCAGAATGGACTGGTTGGATCTCCTTGCAGTCCAAGGGACTCTCAAGAGTCTTCTCCAACACCACAGTTCAAAAGCATCAGTTTTTCAGCGCTCAGCTTTCTTCACAGTCCAACTCTCACATCCATGCATGTCTACTGGAAAAACCATAGCCTTGACTAGATGGACCTTTGTTGGCAAAGTAATGTCTCTGCTTTTTAATATGCTATAGATGTTCAAGCTGGTTTTAGAAAAGGCAAAGGAACCAGAGATCAAATTGCCAACATCTGCTAGATCATCGAAAAAGCAAGAGAGTTCCAGAAAAACCTCAATTTCTGCTTTATGCCAAAGCCTTTGACTGTGTGGATCACAATAAACTGTGGAAAATTCTGAAAGAGATGGGAATACCAGACCACCTGACCTGTCTCTTGAGAAATCTGTATGCAGGTCAGGAAACAACAGTTAGAACTGGACGTGGAACAACAGACTGGTTCCAAATAGGAAAAAGACTACATCAAGGCTGTATATTGTCACCCTGCTTATTTAACTTCTATGCAGAGTACATCATGAGAAATGCTTGGCTGGAAGAAGCACAAGATGGAATCAAGCTTGCTGGGAGAAATATCAATAACCTCAGATATGCAGATGACACCACCCTTATGGCAGAAAGTGAAGAGGACCTAAAAAGCTTCTTGATGAAAGTGAAATTGGAGAGTGAAAAAGTTGGCTTAAAGCTCAACATTCAGAAAACAAAGATCATGGCATCCGGTCCCATCACTTCATCGCAAATGGATGGGGAAACAATGAAAACAGTGTCAGACTTTATTTTGGGGGTCTCCAAAATCACTGCAGATGGTGATTGCAGCCATTAAATTAAAAAAACGCTTACTCCTTGAAAGTAAAATTATGACCAACCTAGATAGCATATTCAAAAGCAGAGACATTACTTTGCCCAGGATAACAAAATTTATACATTTGTGAGTGACTTTATTTAAAAAAAAAACATTCTTGGGGTGAAATTTTTAGCTTGCAGCAGAGCCTTTTAATAGCCTGAACACCCAGTCCACACTTTTCTACTTTGTCCTTTAGTAACTAATAAAATGTTTATAAATATCCTGCAGAAATCCTGATACATCATGCCAATGGATTGAGGGATATGAATAAATTTTCCCCAGAGCCAGAAGACCTAGGCTATAACCCACTTTCCTCTGTTCTTCACAAGAAACATAAAGCAATACCATAGTCATCGTCCCTCTTTGCCTCTCCAATTCTAAAATAAGTACAGGCACATGACATACGTTTTCCAGAAAACAATTCCCTGGCACCGCCCTCTTTTTTTTTTTGCCCATTTCCTGAAAAGCAAAATCAACCGTTTAAAGTTTATTCTCATAAATAGAAAAGATATCCAGATAGTATCCAGGAAGTCCTGGAAATGGAAATTTGGTTCCTTCAGAAACCAAACTTTTTTTAAAAAACAAACCTGGAGGCCACTCATGATATATTTACCTGTAATACCATAAGAACAAAAAGTAGCATACTTGGTACCCAGTATACGTTTCCCATGAAATCAAGCACCTTAATCTTGTGCATTTTATGAAGTTTGTCAACTCAGATTGTGGAAACTGGGAGCTTAGGAGTACTCAGCTACTAAGTTAGTAGCTTTGTCACCTGATAATGAATATTATCAATATTTTTCCTTCTGGCCTATACTCACATACATACAATGTTAAGTGGCATTTTCTTCTTTGTTTTTTTCATTTCTTAGAGAAAATATGTTTACAACTATAATATAAAGTGATTATATTGAATAAAGTGATTATATTTAATAAGCCCCTTAAAAAATAAAAGGAATGGTGGATGGGGAATAGGGAGATAAGGAGGAAGGGAAAGTTGTTATTTTCTGCAATGTCTTCAGGGACAGCTTCAGTAACATTTAAGTGAAACCTGGAAGAAGTGGGCCATGTACTTATCTCCTCAGTCCTTTTCAGTACTTTTGCATGAAACCAGGCTTTTTTTTTTTTTTTTACTGCCTACAGCCATTAGAATCTTCAATTCTATGAAACCAAGGCTGACTTTGTATATCATCGACAGTGTGGCCATAGGTGAGGCCACATTTCTTCAGTCCTAGGTGTTAAGGGGTTCAGTCTTAGTCAGAAGTAGCTCTCCTGCAGAGACCATGCTCCTTAATCACCTGAGCTAGCAAGCCTCACTAGGTCCTCATTCTCCTTGATCTCCCCATCACTGCTGATCTGTTATGAAATGCCTTTCTATCTTGGATATTGAGAAACTACACAATTCAGATTTTCCTAATAATTCTCCAAGTAGTGCTCTCTTTTGCTCTCTTCTTCACCGACTCCATGACTTCATTTGCCCATTAGTGCAAATTATCATGTTCTGTGATCCGTCTCTATTTCTCTGCCATCCTCTTTACTGGCTAAAATTCTGGCTTTGTGAATAGATTGCCTGGGTTTGAAACCATGAGTCTGACACTTGCCAGCTGAATGATTTTGTGGAATTTACTTACCTTTTGTTCTCTCTTCCCTTGTCTGTTAAATAAGCACAATAGTAATGCCTACTTCCCAGGGTTGTTGTGCAGATTAGGTGAGTTAGTTTATGCAAAGCATTTAGGACAATCTGTGGCATACAAAATATGCTCAATGTGTGTTATCCATTATTATTAGTCTTAAATGTCATCTTCTTGTACAATAGATTACAGGTTTTTAAGTTAACAGTATAGGTTCTCAATTCTGTTCTAAGACTTATCTTTGTATTTCCTGATTTATGTTGAGAATGTCTTCCTAGATCAAAATCCCAGTACCTCAAATTATTATGTCCCAACTTCACTATTTATTCTTCTCCAAATCACACCTTCCTTGTTTTCTGGACCATCATATCATTACTTTTCTTATACTATTCTCTACATACAGAGAAAAAGAGTCCAAATCACAATATGCCTCCCCAAAATCAACCATAAATCGGATTTTTTCTTCGGAATTGCCTCATTTATTTTTAAGTAAAATTTAAAACCTAATTGGATAATATATAAATAGATAATTGTTAATAATATTTTATACTAAAATGACTATCTTAAAACTTGATCTAGAAGCAAAATGTGACAAATTGAGTCATAGGACAAATAAGGAAAAGCAGTACACAACTTTTATTTCATCTTTTTTTCCTTTTTCTTTGCTTAATATTTCTGTTTTGTTTCAGCTCTGACTAAAGTAAATTACCATCTTTGTTTTTATAAATACATATTTATAAATCTACACATGTATATGTACATATCTATAAAATGAAGAAAGAATATATTTACCAGAAGATCTTAGTAACAGCATTCAGAGTGAGAAAATTGTATACTTCCTTGTACACATGCTATGAAGTTGCTGAACCTTCAACCATCACTAAAGCAGCCTTCATGATTCATGAGAGAGAAAGAGAGAGAGAAGAAAGAGAGAGAAAGATTTGTTGCAGTTCTCTGTGGAATATGAGAACCCAGAATATGTGCCTGCCAAGAACTGTGTGTTATGTATATAAGACCCTAGGCTGGCCCCCTCAGGAATATATACCTAAGAAGGGGCTTCCCTGATGGCTCAGCAGTGAAGAATCTGCATGCAATATAGGAGCTGTAGGAGACACAGTTTCGATCCCCGGGTCAGGAAGGTTCCCTGGAGGAGGGCATGCCAACCCAATCCAGGATTCTTGCTTGGAGAATCCCGTGGACAGAGGAGCCTGGAAGGCTGCAGTCCACAGGGTTGCAAAGAGTTGGACACAACTGAAGCAACTTAGCATGTATGCTCATACCTATAATGTGTCATGCTATTTAGGGTTCTAAGTGGGATCTGTAGTTTCTTCAAGAGAAACTCCATGGAAACTGAACCATATATGAAATACATAAACAGAAGATATTAGAATGTAACCCCTTAAAGTTTTATTCTTTATTCTTATGGCTTGAGGTGAACTTATCCTAAATTAGCAGTATGAAGCCCCCAATAAATAATCTTTATTAAAATCCTACTCCAGAAATCAGTATCCAGACACATACACATAAATATAAACAATATGATGACAAATCTCTTACAGTTCTGATTCCGTGCTGTGATCAGATTTGACTTCAAAATCAGTGACAGTGAATGTAGGAAAAGATGTGTTTACCTGATACTGTAGGTAAGTTTCAAAATTATGCTGTTATTTAAAAACAAGTAGATGCATCAGAGAAATGTATGGGATCAGCAAAATGACTAACCTGATTCCCACTTCCTTTCTTCCTTTCAGCTTTTCCTAATGTGTCTACTTCCTTTTCTGCTGATGCTGTCCATTAGAAATAAGACTTCTACACTCATCATTGATAATGTGACTGCCACGGAGAAAATTCAGGCCAGTTACAATGCATGTACAAAGCTATCTAAAATACAAGTGTGGGTGTTTCAGCTTGGGTCTTATCTCATTTGAAATTGAAATATGTTTGCATGCTTGAATGTGGGAAGATTAATTATCACCTCTGTTTCAAAATAAGCAGCAGTAGAAACCCATCACATGAAAATGTGGAAGTGACATTGTTGACAGCTAACAAGAGAGGTTTTCAGCTGGAAAAGGGTGCAAACAGAAACAAATGCATTCATAGTTCTCATCTGCAGTCAAACAAAAACGGTGTTTGATTCTGGTGAGCTTGCCTCAGAAAACCAGGGTCCTATTTCAGTTAGGACACTAAATGCGGCAAGATGAACCATGGAGTTTTGCCTCCCAATTATACCAATGATTTTACATTTTCAAAGCAGTACAGATCCACTTTGGTTTTTTTCCCACTAAGAGAGGGAAAAACACTCAAAAGCCCACCACTGACTAGCAAGGTGGCAAAGATTTGGTCTCTCTAAGCCTTAGTACCCTCCTCTATAAAATGGACCTACTAAGTATATATTTAATTCATAGAGGCAATGTGAGTCCATTGTATACTGGTACAGACAATTAGCATAATTTCTGGCATGCAATAAGAGCTCAATAATTGTTAGCTACTGCTATTTCAAAGTCATCCCACTACTCTAGGACATCTAAAACAAAAAGTCTGGCTTCCTGTCTGAATGCAGGTCTATCTCAAGTAGAAAAGGTATTATCCTTTCTTCTTAAACTTCACTAATTATAAGAGATCATTTTGATGCTTTATTCTGTAAAGATACTTCTTTTGTTTTGTTTTGTTTTAAATGTCATGTCAGGATCCCCATAGTTAATATCAGGTCTTTAAAAAAGATCCCTGGGGCCGTTTGAGCTCTGGCATTGTGAAACCCAGGTCTTATTACAGATCTCTTTTGTTAAAGGGACGTTTGAAGTTAGCAAGTCTGCTGTCTATACCATGCATTAAGATAATGAGATGAAAATCATATAAATTCAAATCATTTGGCCCCCTATCTCATCTCTATTTCTCTCTCAGTTTGTGTTGCACAATGACATAAAGTACCATTTTTGGAGGTGAGCCTGCCTCATGGTTAATCATCCCCATGCACACTAGAATACACCACACTGTAATTTAACATGAAGAACAGCTAGGGGTTGTGTTGAAACTGTCATGACTCACAGAAATCTACTAATTTTGTCCTGTTCACCTTCATTCTATAACTTTGCAAGAATTTCTGCTAACATTGGCAAGGGTGGGCAGATTGGAGGGGAAGAAAGAAAAAAGAGACTCTGTGAAATGGCACCTCGAGTCTGGGCCATTGATAGCATCTTCCTGACTCCCCAGGCAAGCTCTTTCTGAGCCACTCTAAGCCCTCCAGAGACAATTTCTTTTATAGAAGTCAAGCTTCCTGCTATCAGGCTCTCACATGTTCGACAATGGCAATCATTTTTGAAGCTGGAAGTGTTGTTTGCTATCTTGATGTTGCTGGTGCTGCAAGAGGCAAACAAAGTCAGCTTGATTGTTTTAGGTTTGGATTAATCTGGAGTGTATAGAGAAACATTTTAAAAGACTTATTTTGACTATCAAAGTGAGTCGATATGACAGCAGTCGTCAGGGGAAAAATGCGCACCATGCAAACACACAAACATCCCACAGCAACCAGCTCCTGCTACTTTGCAGTAGCACATTAGAGGGGAAATTGCTTTCCTGAATAACAGTGAGAAAGACATTTCTCCAAGT
This sequence comes from Budorcas taxicolor, assembly GCF_023091745.1. NCBI lineage: Eukaryota > Metazoa > Chordata > Mammalia > Artiodactyla > Bovidae > Budorcas > Budorcas taxicolor. The sequence continues at coordinate 24,172,972 of NC_068917.1, read as the reverse complement.
TACTTAGGAAAAGATACAACCTCAGAGTGACACCCAGGATGACATAGAGGTCAAAGGAGTTTGGAAATAAACTCTTAAAGCACATAATCTCACTACATTATTCTGTGATTTGGTATGCATGTGTTGGTGAAAATGTAATTATTTATAAATCACTCACAGGTAGGCAGATAGAGTAGTCTACTGTGCCCAAATGATTTAATAGAAAAGAGGGTAATTTGGGTTAGGAAATTGGGGAACAATGAACTAACATTTAACAAAATAAAAACTAAAAGCAAGATTAATGACTAGCTATGGTAACATTTACTTGCTGAAAGCAGTTTGAGAATACAGCTCAACCACCTAAATATGAGTTTGTGAATGAAAAGCTACCTTGACCATTATAATTATATTATGAGATGCCTTTTTAGATTTGTCGTTCAGGTAAGAAAACTCCCATTAACCTGGCATGGAAACCTCATGACTCCTCGCCAAAATGCATGAAATTAAAGATGGATTTTTGCTATTACATCTAAATAATCCAATTCTATTTAATCAGTTAGAAAGGTCATATGACTGCCACTTTTCCAGAGAAATTAAATCTGCCAGGGTTTATCCCAGCAAAATATTGATGTCTACCTAAACATAATTTGCATTAACCAGCTCTTTTGTTAGAAAAAAATAGAGCAAAAATACCAACTCACTTTGGCACAAACAAGTATTATTTGGAAATAGTAATCCTCAATATGTTTCCAAGGGGTAGACACACTTGTCATATGATATGAAAACAAAATGCTGCAATTTATTCCTGTTACTTAAAAAGAGTTGTACAGAATTCTCTTTGTGATCATCTAGAGAGATTATATAAAGTCATATTTTAAAGCACTTCTAAAAGAAAATATTCAGAATACTTTTTTCTATATGTTTGTAGAAAAGTCTTACCTCTTAGCTAGATTCCTATGCCAGGAAACAAAACATATTTCCAATTTATTATAGAGATAAACATTTTAAAAGATCATAAAGGTAACAAAATAAAAGTAGACATTCATCTTTTTTGAGAAGCATGCTTATAATTTTAAAGGTACCTGCTCAGAACTTCTACCAAGAATATAGACTTAACAGAGGAAAGCTTGGGCTTCATACCCACCTCAAGGTAAGAGCTGCTCTGGAACTTGATCCTCTCTTTAGTACTAGGAGGGACTCCCAGGTGGCTCAGACAGTAAAGAATCTGCCTGCAATGCAGGAGACCCAGGTTCTATCCCAGGGTCGGGAAGATCCCCTGGAGAAGGAAATGGCAACCCACTCCAGTATTCTTGGCTGGAGAATTCCATGGAGAGAGGAGCCTGGCAGGTTTCAGGAGGACTAGTTCAGGCAGGCCTGCAATGAGGTCCCTGATCCAGAATTCCAAGCGAAAGAAAATTTGTCCTGAGATATTTTAGACACAGTAGGCCTAATCCTATAGTCTTGATTTATCTCTGTTCTCTTCAAGAACATGTATTCCTAGAATAATTTTCCTTATTATTTCACTTGGAGAGCTTGGATACCAAGTTTAATTTTCTTCTCTCCAAGAATACTCTCTAGGTACAATAGACCCTTCTAGTGGTCAAGGCCATTGAGGTTGGTAGAGGCAGAAATGTAACTTTAATCAGGCCAATAAAAAAAGGCTTATGAACATGGGCATGATGGGGAAGACCCTGACATGGACCAGGGACAGCCTATTGTTTCTTTTTCCTGCTGTTCCCCACCAGTCGCCTTCCTCCCCTCCCCCACTATATGTCACCAACAGCTTCTATGCTCATCCTTTCCAAACCCTCCAGAGAGAAAAGGGTTCTTTCTACCCCACTGCACATCCAAAAGATTTGGGGGAGACAGAAATAGATTCTGATTGGCTTAACTTGAGCATATGTTCAACATTATCTGTGGTCAGCAAGTGATGTGTTGCAAACATCAGACTCTTCTTGAACCACATGTGAAAGATAAAGAGTTTCCCAAAAGGTTCCAGTTGGGGAGAAATGGTGATGCAGGTCTGTGTTATCAAAGAAAGTTAAGGGAATGGGGATGACAGAAAACATTGATCCCTGCTACATCTTCCTGTGCCATGGGCAGATGGCTATTAGGGATACAGTTCATCAAATTAAACACATTCACAGATGTTTGATTTCTCTGCCATTTACCAAATAATGCACCCATTCCGCAGAAAAATAGAAAATTACCTCTGTGTGCTTACACTCTCTGCGAGAGGTTCAGAAGCCAAGGAAAAACACAGAATGCTTAGAAACCCCAAACAGAATATGGGTATGCATTGTACTAGATGGAGACGGTATAGAAACCAACTTTAACTTTTCAAAGAATAAGTTACATGACCTACTGCAATCCACAGGAAAAAAGAAATTCCTAAATCAGGATATCAGTCCTGAGCCAACTGCGTGGATTGAATGGCAATTCTAGACTTTTGTAATTGCCATAACATAGAAAGCAGGATCTCTAGGCAATCAAGGGTTGCGACAAAGGGAATTCTTCATTACTTCTCCTCACCCTTCAGCCTCAGCACTCCTGTCACTGTCCCTCATGGAGATTTCATGAAAATGAAATGAGCTACTGTATATTTTAATACATTAAAAACATTTTAATGTTTCCCATGTGGCGCTAGTGGTAAAGAACTCACCTGCCAATGCAGGAGATGTGAGTTCAATCCCTGGGTCAGGAAGATCCCCTGGAGGAGGATATGACAACCCACTCCAGTATTCTTGCCTGAAGAATCCCATGGATAGAGGAGCCTGGCAAGCTATAGTCCATGTGGTCACAAAGAGTCCTACATGACTGGAGCGATGAAACGAGTCGCCAGCCCAGGTTCAATGCATGATACTGGATGCTTGGGGCTGGTGCACTGGGACGACCCAGAGGGATGGTACAGGGAGGGAGGAGGGAGGGGCGTTCAGGATGGGGAACACGTGTATACCTGTGGCGGATACATGGTGATGTATGGGAAAACCAATACAAGAAAATAAATAAATAAAATAAAATAAAATAAAAGGGTAGTTACAAACCAAAAAAAATTAAAAAAATTTTAATAAAAAATAAAATCTCTATCAAAGATTTTGACACAGAGATATTTGATAAAATTCAGTTCCCTTATTTTGCCTTTTTTCCCCAGAAAAGAGTTAACAGAGCAAGACTAAGACAGCTATAAAGTCCTGCTTCCAAGACTGGTCCTTGGCTAACTTCTTAGAATTTGGCTTTCTTGTAGGTTCCCACCATTCCCTGACAGATATTATTGGCTCACTGTGCCTAACCTGTGCATACTATATGGTTTATGCTGAACAACCACTTTTCTTCTGGGAATCTCAAATTTTCATCCATGCTAGGCACACGGTGCTTGTCTAACCAAGCCCCAGTAAAAACCTTGGGCACTGAGTCGCTAATGTGCCTTCCTAATAGACAATACATCATAATTTAATTCTAGGTGGTACTGAGGGGATCCAATCCAGCCTTGAATTTCCTAGTCACAGTGCTTCAAATTCAGTTCAGCTTTTCAAAATCTCTTGTATACAAAGCCTATGGCCTATTTCCTATTATTTCTACATAAACCCCACATGCTCAGGGACTATAAACCTGAATATACACCTAAAGTAATATTAGATTTAGAATAGCAATCATTCTTTCTATGACAATTTACCAGTAGAGTTAGTTATCTAAAGAAAATATAACCATATATTCTAAATACAAAATTCCAGACTATATCCCTAGTGAAGTAAACATATTTTACATATGTAATTAATGCCCAAGGGTTTATGTCATATGCATAGTTATAGCAGTTTTCGTCTAGAGAAGTTATAAATCAGGTATAGCCAAGATGACTACCTGAACCATACCAAAAAAAAAAAAAGAAAGAAATTTTGTAGAATGCCTAACTTTTGAGCAATGCTCATTTATAGCAAAATTTCCAAAAATAAAATAACTGTAAGGTCTATATTAAAGTAACTGGGTGAGATGACAAACAAATGGAATTCTGCATAAAACCAAGGTTAAATAAAGGTATTTTTAGTCATGTAAAAGAATCAAAGGGAATTTTCTGGTGGTCCAGTGTTTAGGACCGCACCATTTCAATGCAGAGAGCCTGGGTTCAAACACTCATTGGGGAACTAAGAACTCAAAAACCACACAACACCACCCCCCCCCCCAAAAAAGAAAAAGACTCAAAAATTTAACTTTCTTTTTACCCATACTGTAGGCATGTGCTCACTAAAGTGAAAGAGTAAATCTAGAAAGAGAAAGAAATGGGATCCACAAAAACAGGGCAAACAACAGTTAAAAGGTACAAAGGAAATTCCTAAAATAATGAAGAAAAACCACTGGATAAATATGCAAGGCCCACCAAGCCATCAGTCCAATTGGAGCAGAAATATGGATGGTTCTGGAAGTGATATCTTTCAGAAGAATATGGAACCTTTAGTTTGTTGATGTGCTTGTCCCCAATGGAAAGAATTTGTCTCTCTGTCAAAGAGGTTAAGGAATATTTTATGATCTATCCATTGAAAAGTTTCACAGGAGAAAAAACACCATTTTTAACTTATAGGAAAAGAAATAAATGTATTACTGTGTAGATTAATGCTGAATTCTATTTCAGTTCAGTTCAGTCGCTCGGTCGTGTCCGACTCTGTGACTCCATGAATTGCAGCACGCCAGGCCTCCCTGTCCATCACCAACTCCCGGAGTTCACTCACACTCGTGCATCCAGTCGGTGATGCCATCCAGCCATCTCATCCTCTGTCATCACCTTTTCCTCCTGCCTCCAATCCCTCCCAGCATCAGAGTCTTTTCCAATGTTGTAGAGAAGAGAATATAGCATTCACTGTGATAAATTGCTCATCATATACAATGAGAGGGCTTCCTTCATAGCTCAGTCAGCAAAGAATCTGCCTGCAGTGCAGGAGACCTGGGTTCAAATCCTGGGTCGGGAAGATCCCCTGGAGAAGGAAATGGCAACACACTCCAGTATTCTTGCCTGGAGAATCCACGGACAGAGGAGCCTGGCAGGCTGTGCAGTCCATGGGGTCGCAGGAGTTGGACATGACTCAATGACTAAACCACCATTACTGCCACACACATGCACACACATATTTGTATACATGTGCATATAAACATTTATATATAAATATATGTGTATATTATATTTTTTAAAAATAAAGATTTGATTTTAGAAAGCAAAAAGATAAACTAAATCAATTATGTAATTATTTACTATATGCAAAAAATCATGAGCGAAAGCCCTAAGGAAAATAGAATTTAGTAATAGATCAAATCATAAGTAAGTTGGAAAAAAGAAAAACTATAAATAATTTTTATGAATAATATAATATTTAAAAAGATCTATGACTAGTCTAATTTTAGTGTGATATAATTCATAATAAATTTGAATGCCTAGAAGCAATACAGCATGCAAAAGGGATCCCCATTTTTCTCATACTTCTTAAATAAAAGGATCCTAGTGCATAGACTTTCAAAACTCTTATAAAAATCCCCTTTCTACAATACGTGTCTTCTCTAGAGTGTTAGATCACTTGATGCTCTCAGCCACTATATAGATATAGTACTCAGGATAATTCATTTCAAGGTCTTAGCCTTTGCCTCAGTATAACTGATTCAAATGACTCAAAATTCAGCCAGAAACAGGAAAGTAGTAGATTAAAGCTCTTTCGATGTGGTTCATTAAAATTTGGAAACCAAATAATTGGCTTGAAATAAGCCAGCTTCCGCACTTGTGTCACTCAGAGCACAAATGTGAATTTCCAAATAGGCCATGGTAGACAGATCCTTGCAGGTCTTTGGTCCACATGCCTGCCTTGATTGTAGCAGACAAAAGAATTGACTGAGATGAGGCAGAAATATGTATTTGAAACAAAACATAAAAGTTTGAATTAAAAGAAGAGTGATAATTTAGATTCAATGATTATCATAAACACTGTATGGCTCCAACTGTGAAGAATCTGCCTGCAATGCAGGAGACCCAGGTTCAATCCCTGGGTCAGAAAGATCCCCTGCAGGAGAGTATGCAACCCACTCCAGTAGTATTCTTGCCTGAAGAATTCCATGGACAGAAGAGCGTGGTGGGTTATAGATCATGGGGTTGCAAAGAGTCAGACATGATGGAGCAATTAACACTTTCACTTTCATAAACACTGCAGATATGGGTGGGGAAAAATTTAAGTCTTATTTCCCATTAATTAATGGAGGTAGTAAGTAAACATAAGAAAATATTTTTAATACCCAAAGTTGAATTCAAGGTAAATCAGAAGGAACCAAGAATGGGAAGCCGTATTGTACCACTACAGATTAAATCAGGTTTTCACATCCAGTGTGAGGTAATGGTACCTTCCGGAAGGATGGAGAGTACTTCTGAATAGACTTGTATGACAGCATTATTTACAAATGTCCACGTTTCTGTAGCGAAAATCTAAATTTAGTCCTTCCTTTGAAGAAAAGGGGGTCTTATAAACCAGGAAGAAGAGCTTCTTATTTGAAGTAGTGTGTCCAAACACGCTGAGAGGTTGTTGGCAAACACATCTGATTTGTTGTCACTAACCCTTCTATGTTTCTAACACTACTGGTATCAGGTTTAAGGAGTCTTCCTCCATAGCCTCTATATTGTGGCTGCAGCTTGAGATGTCTTGTCTGTTGCCCAAAGCAGTTTATTCAAATTTGGAGAAACTGTTTTTCTATAGTCTCAAAATTGGGCCTTAGTTTTCTTCATTTAAGGTTTTATGTGCAGTGGTTTAATAACTGGCTCTATTCTCCCATTCCAAACACACACACACAAATAGTTTTTTGCAATTAGCATCTTTTATTGAATGTGTTTAACATTTCTATTTTTTAATTTAGCATGCTTAAAGAATAGTTCACAGAAAACCTCCTCTAACACTGACTTATGAATAAGTCACATGGTCACATATGGACGCTTTATGTCAGGAGTCCCCAACCTCCAGGATCTAATGCCTGATTATCTGAGGTGGAACTGATGTGATAATAATAGAAATAAAGTGCACAATAAGTAAAATATACTTGAATCATTCTGAAACCATCCCCCTCCATCCATGGAAAAATTGTCTTCCGTGAAGCCAGTCCCTGGTGCAAAATTTGGGGACTGCTGCTTTACATGATGAAACATGAGAGAGATAACTGTGAACTTATACAGTGTTATCAGTGTGAGGATTCAAAACAACCTTAAAAGGTTGAAACCATAAGTAAACTTTTACTGTCTTTTGGAATATAAAATCATGTGTTTGTCTTCCTCAGGGGACATGATCTGATTGTCCATCAGAATGGTGGTAGTTTTCATAAGAACTTCTCAATTGTACACTCAGATGATGGATAAAATTGCCTTGATGGTGGGTTAAAAGAAGAAAGATGTAATCGAGCAATACACAGAATTTCTCTAACTTCATTCTCAGTCACTGAAGACTTCAAAAGCCCTATGGTCAGTCCCTGTGGTCAGGTTCCTACCAAACCTTCCAATTATGTTATATGCCATTCTTCGGCTAGTGACCAGTGAAATCTAGATATGGTTGCTTCCAACTATCAGAGTGACACATTTATTCCTTCAGCAAAATAACTGTGAAACACAGTCTACATCCCAAGCATTATCCTATGTGCTTGGCATACATTCACGAGCAAACAGAAATCTCTGCCAACATAGAGCTTGTGTTCTAGCATAGGTGTTCTAGGGATAATGAGATGTCAAACAAATAATAGACATAATAAACAAGTAAATTACAGTATAGATTAGAAGTGATAAATGTTATGGTAAAAATGGAGTGTGGGAAAGGGAATTAGGAGTGCTGGGGGCTCTAGTTTCAGTATCAAATAAGGTCATTAAAATAAGCCACATTATGATGAAAATGATGAGCAAAAACTTGAAGTGATAGGGAGTTTACCACTCAAGTATCTGGGTGAAGTGCATTGAAGCAGAGGGTCCAGCCAGTTCCTTAAATTGTGTGGCCAAGGGCCAACAGCAAAATTTTCACTCCAACTCCAGTGGTCTGTCTCTGTCTATCAAGTCCTAGATTTTCTGCAAGTAAAGAAAACCTAGTCAAGTCTTTACTTAGGAAGGATGAAGAAAAGAACGAGATGATAGAAATCAGAGGAAGAAGAGGAGAGAGGTGGCATTAAAATTTGGGTGAAAAGCATCTGTAGTGTCCCCATTCAGGTATGGATATCACACTACTGCCACAGAAAAAAAATGTAACTGCCCCTGTTTCTTACCCAGACACACACACACACACAGACACAGATATACATACACATATTTATGAAACAAACGCTTCTCTATGCTTCTTTACCCTGCTTTCTGCCATAGGAGTGGCAAAGAAAAGTCATGCATACAAGCCCAACATACAAAGCACAAATGTACAGCATCATCTTGACTAAAAGTCTCCATGCATTTTCTGGAACGTATGTTGTATATTTATTGCTTCAGACTTTTAAAGTTGTTCTGAGTCTTCACAGTGATAAAATTGCATAAGCTTACATACTTTTTATCTCTCTCACACACATTTTCTCATGGAAAGGATCCATACATTTGATTTCTTCATAAACCAGTGCAGAGGTAAGTGTATGGTCAGGCCATTCTATTCTCTTGCTCTGGGTACATTCCCTGCTCGACCCGGCCCTGCTTCACTCACATCACTACCCAATTTTTTTGATTACTAGGCTTAGTTAGTCCTTGGTAACTGATGAGCCCACCTGACATCAATTCCCTATAAATGGTAACCTTCTCTCTCAGGAAACAAAGACTGCTGCTGTGTCCTATCCACCGCCTGCTGCACAGGGTAAGGTGTCACTCCAGGACTCTGTGTTAAGAGTCCCCTGTTGAGTAACCAACTGAGGTCTCTGTGGCTGTCTTCAGGCTCTTCGGTCTCAAGGCTGGGCAACTACAAGGCTTGCAAGCCTGCAGGGTGCAGCCCAACAGTAAGGTAAGATGCAAATTGCTCAAATCACCTGAAATGAGTATTCTGTAAAATTGTGTGTATGTCTGAAGGAGAGGAGATTCTACCCTGGATTTTTGTTCTTTGTCCATACAAAGGACAATCTTGTCCTCTTTCCTCATGCCTCAACGTCCTACTCCATACTGAAATATGACAGTGTTCTGGAAAGTGACAGTATCAATTTTGATTCCCTGTACCCTGAAAACATCTTTTTCAGTGGTCCCTTTTTAAACTTGCCTTGAATTATCCTAATTTGAGCATACCATCTGTTTCCTGCTGGAACCGTGACTGATAAAAGCACCATCTCCCCTTCTTCTGAGCCCACAGAAATAATAAAGTATAAAATGATAAAAAAGTGAAATATTGGTGTCCAAATAGGAAGATAAGCACTGCTATGGTCTCACAAGTGAAAGAGGGACACAAAGGATAATAATCTGTCCCCAAAGGCAGACCTATAGAACCTCAGGCTTGAAAGTGAGGAGGTCTATTCCTTTGGATAATGAGAAATAAAAGTTTTTCACCTGAGAGCAAGGTGGACTGGGTCTAGGTTTCTTACATGAACAGTGTGGTTACAGCTTTCCTTCTCTACCTACTGAAGGAGGCAAAAATAACCTCTCAAACTTGCCCTGAATTGTGACTGCTTACATGAAGCTGAGAGTTTCCCTGGTGGTCCAGTGGTAAAGAATCCACCTGCCAGGCAGGATACGTGGGTTCAGTCCCTGGGTTGGGAAGATCCTCTGGAGAAGGAAATAGCAACCCATTCCTGCCTCGAAAACCCCATGGACAGAGGAGCCTGGTGGACTACAGTCCATGGCATCGCACTAGAGTTGGACGCGTCTTAGCGACCAAACAACATGAAGCTGAAAACTCAGGAGAGAAGGTAGTGGGACATATCCTGGCAGATAAAGACTTGAGACAAGCTAGTATCTCTCAGTGGCTGCAGTGTCCCAAATTATCACCTCATCAAGAACTTTGAGCTATGAAGATCTGATTGCATCTGGACTGGGGCCCCTAGGGAGACAGGTAGAAACATTTACAAAATTTGTAGACATTGCAGTGTTTGAGAAAAGAAGGAGAAGGAAGAGCAAGAGAATGTAGGTTTCCTTGTTGATGAGCGATTCAAAACACATGTGTAAAACTAATTGCAAGTGAAGCCAGAAAATCAACCAGCTGAATTCTCCCTGGAAAAGCTGAAAACCATAGAATAATCAAAAATGACTTTTAAATGTGTGTATTAACGGGTTGTATTAATGATATTAAATAATTGTATATTAAAATAGGAAAATCATACTAAGAGACATGTAGAGTGGACTCATGAGTTCAAAAGCAGTCCAATAGTGGTAAATAGAAGAAAGTGGCGGGGGTGGGAATCACTGAAGAGACACTAGCTAGGAATCTGCCTGAATGGAAGAGACACATGCATCCTTATACTGAAAGTGCATATCAAGTGCTGTTCAGGATAAATAGAAAAGTCCACTTCTATTTCTTAAAGACAGAAGTGATACTTCAAATAGTTAACAATCTGAGTGAAACAGGCAACATTGCAATGCAGGGTTGCAAGCCTGAAGGCTAAAGCAGAACTCAGGATTGCTACCCTGAAGTTTCTAAAAATTACAGTTTTTTGGTTCATAGGGAAATCTGGAGGTTTCAGGAAATGGGCTGAGTATACAAGTCAGGGGCTTTGGCTAGTAGCTGTGTACCAAAAGCTGTGGAAGAATTTTAGTATTCCTGCAATGAGTACAGTCTTACTGATAAACAGCAATACCACCTCCTGCCTATACTGTTTGGCTAGCTTGTTCCCTTCCCTCTGTTGATAATACGATTGCTGTTTCTCTTCTCCTTCTCATTTGCCTAGGCAACTGCAATATTCTCTTAACTAATCCAGATCCCCACGTCCTTTCCTCATAGTTCCACTCTAGATAGTGATGATTCAAATTCTGTCTGTTAGTGTTTTCACTTGTTATACTTTTGATAATACCAACATGACTGAGGCATTCAAAAAAGAGTAGTTCCTTTATTTTTGCATCTTTATTTTAAACAGAGTAAAAATGTGCTTTGGGCAGTGGGGGAGGCGTGCTGGGGGTATGGTATGGAAAGCATCATTGAAAGCAGCAAAATTCCAGAAGAAACAACATAGCATTAAGAAAACATCTTTAAAAACATATTTTTTTATTACCCTGAAAATTTGGAGAAGAAAGCATCACTTATCTTTTATGATAACTGATATAATTGTGCAGTCTCACATTTGGGAATAGATCTTAATCGATAGCTGTGTGGAAGGTGGTAAAAGCTCAATATTTAAGATAAAACCCATTTTGTCATTTTAGTTTGTAGCATTGTGTATTTTTCATGACAATGGGTGATATTTAGTTTTTTCCATCTTAGATTTGAAGATGTTTTAGCTTAAGCATAAATTCAACTTGCATCTTATTAAATAGTAAACAAAAAATATCTGCTAATATGTATATTATGGGGATCTTTTTATGTGCTTTCAATGTACAACTAGCTTCTGTCATACACAGATAGCAATTATCTGCTAATTTATGCAGTTTAAAACTCATTTGGAAATTAAAGTGACCCCATAACACACATCTCAATGTTATTCATGGTGGTCACTTTGTGAGAGTGAAGATCAACAAATAAGATTTTATAGATTTCTTAGCATTCTCCTTTCTAGGTCAGGTCTCTTTAAAACAATTCTGTGACTTTCTTTTAAACAAACTATTCTACTATTACACTATTTAATACTTCATATTCAGTCAATTTTATTTTTTAATGAAAACATCTATTTCTTTAAAACATATTTTCCCATAGTGATTCCAAAATACAAATAATGCTAGTATTTTATGACTAAAGATTGGATTCCTGATTTTGGAGAATTCTGAATTTAATTTTAGAATCAATGAGATTGGATATTAAAAAGATGACTAAGAAAATTCAAGATGCATGTTTCATTGCTTGATACAAATCTACAAATGCACTTCTAATTTCTGTTTCTTAAATTTTCAAAGTAAGCAAGTTTTTTTTCACAATAAATGTTACTTCATCATATGTTACAGATCTGCTAATATTAACCAATATAAGAGTTTCAAATAATAACATTAAATTTTATTTACAAACAGAATCATTTGTGTATATATATAGCAATGCATAGTAATATTATATTCATTATTATTGTCACCATAATTGTGACAATAATATTGTCACCATAGTTAAATCTAATGTGTGTTCAAAAAACAGGAAGTAAAACAGGAAGTAATATTTCAAACAAAAAGCAGGAAGTATTTCACTCAAAGGATTGAAATTCTAATTCTTGAGCTTATGGGACATTGTAAATCCTTAAAAATATTAACTATCCCAACTTACATCATGTTGGGATTTAGGCATAAGCCATTTTAAAATAAAGAGACAAACATTAACCAAAGTGAAGACTTATTCTTACTTATTTTTAAAATTGTTTATAACAGTGGCCTTCCTACACAAGTAGTTTTGAGATCATAAAGGTTTTAATATCCCCATTAGGATTGAATCCCAAGAAGAACAGGAATTATTTTCTGCTTTATTCATCTTTGCATCACCAGGATCTCATAGGTGTCCAATAAATATTTGTGGTGTGGCAAAGAATTGGTATTCAATTAATGCCTATCTATTATCTTTAATTAAAAATTGATTCTTAGAATGCAGATTCAACATATACGATTCATTTTTAAACATTTAATGAAAGACAAAAGATTCTATTCTTGATATATGGAGAAAGAATACAGCAAATCAAGTGAGAGCATGAGCAGAAAAGTTACAAAACAATATAAACAATTGATAAACACTAACAGAAATTCCCATCTTGCTAACAAGTGTTCATAAAACTGTTCAAATACTATAGTTTGTCCTTATAAAATTGGGACTCTTTTTAAATGACAGTAACCAGTTTGGATGTGAGTAAGGAATAGCAAGAAGAGATAAGAAAGCCTTCTTCAGCGATCAATGCAAAGAAATAGAGGAAAACAACAGAATGAGAAAGACTAGAGATCTCTTCAAGAAAATTAGAGATATCAAGGGAACATTTCATGCAAAGATGGGCTTGATAAAGGACAGAAATGGTATGGACCTAACAGAAGCAGAAGATATTAAGAAGAGGTGGCAAGAATACACAGAAGAACTGTACAAAAAGGATCTTCATGACTCGGATAATCACGATGGTGTGATCACTCATCTAGAACCAGATATCTTGGAATGTGAAGTCAAATTGGCCTTAGAAAGCATCACTACGAACAAAGCTAGTGGAGGTGATGGAATTCCAGTGGAGCTATTTCAAATCCTGAAAGATGATGCTGTGAAAGTGCTGCACTCAATATGCCAGCAAATTTGGAAAACTCAGCAGTGGCCACAGGACTGAAAATGGTCAGTTTTCATTCCAATCCAAAAGAAAGGCAATGCCAAAGAATGCTCAAACTACCGAACAATTACACTCATTTCACATGCTAGTAAAGTAAGGCTCAAAATTCTCCAAGCCAGGCTTCAGCAATATGTGAACCATGAACTTCCTGATGTTCAAGCTGGTTTTATTTATTTATTTATTTTTTACCCTTTATTTTATTTATTTATTTATTTTTAATTTTAAAATCTTTAATTCTTACATGTGTTCCCAAACATGAACCCCTCTTAAAGGCAAAGGAATCAGAGATCAAATTGCCAACATTTGCTGGATCATGGAAAAAGCAAGAAAGTTCCAGAAAACATCTACTTCTGCTTTATTGACTATGCCAAAGCCTTTGACTGTGTGGATCATAATAAACTGTGGAAAATTCTGAAAGAGATGGGAATACCAGACCAACTAACCTGCCTCTTGAGAAATCTGTATACAGGCCAGGAAGCAACAGTTAGAACTGCACATGGAACAACAGACTGGTTCTAAATAGGAAAGGGAGTACGTCAAGGCTGTATATTGTCACCCTGCTTATTTAACTTATATGCAGAGTACATCATGAGAAACGCTGGACTGGAAGAAACACAAGCTGCAATCAAGATTGCTGGGAGAAATATCCATAACCTCAGATATGCAGATGACACCACCCTTATGGCAGAAAGTGAAGAGGAACTAAAAAGCCTCTTGATGAAAGTGAAAGAGGAGAGTGAAAAAGTTGGCTTAAAGCTCAACATTCAGAAAACAAAGATCATGGCATCCGGTCCCATCACTTCACGGGAAATAGATGGAGAAACAGTGGAAACAGTGTCAGACTTTATTTTTGGGGGCTCCAAAATCACCGCAGATGGTGATTGCAGCCATGAAATTAAAAGACACTTATTCCTTGGAAGGAAAGTTATGACCAACCTAGATAGCATATTCAAAAGCAGAGACATTACTTTGCCAGCAAAGGTCTGTCTAGTCAAGGCTATGGTTTTTCCAGTAGTCATGCATGGATGTGAGAGTTGGACTGCGAAGAAGGCTGAGCGCAAAGAATTGATGCTTTTGAACTGTGGTGTTGGAGAAGACTCTTGAGAGTCCCTTGGACTGCAAGGAGATCCAACCAGTCCATTCTGAAGAAGATCAACCCTGGGATTTCTTTGGAAGGAAAGCTGCTAAAGTGAAACTCCAGTACTTTGGCCAACTCATGTGAAGAGTTGACTCATTGGAAAATACTCTGATGCTGGGAGGGATTGGGGGCAGGAGGAGAAGGGGACGACCGAGGATGAGATCGCTGGATGGCATCACCGACTCAAGGTCATGAGTCTGAGTGAACTCCGGGAGATGGTGATGGACAGGGAGGCCTGGCGTGCTGCGATTCATGGGGTTGCAAAGAGTCAGACACAACTGAGCGACTGAGCTGAACTAAACTGAAGGAAGAGCAAATTGATATCAACTCTAAAGAACTAAGAAAGTCCTTTTGAACATTTTAAGATTTACTTCAAAATTGTTCAGAGCAATCCCTAACCACAGGTACAGTCTCTAAAAACTAGTCACTGCAGAAGAATCAGGTCTACTGCGGGGGAAAAGGTGGCTGATACCAAGTCTAGGACAGGAAAACTTGTCACACCAGAGAACAAGTTTATCAAAGACCACCGGGATCATGTCAAAAAGACACAGGAGCCAAGTCAAAGATTCCTACTGGCCAAAGATGGAACCATTTTAGAATTCAATAACTGATTTTAAAAAATTACATGAGAATACGTTTCTTTTTGTTTTAATCTTAAGGATGATTGATAGATATTTTAAAGCTATATTCCAAAGGAAAATCTAATATTCTACAACCACTGTGATATAAGCACAGTACTATTTCAGTACAGCAAAGATTTAATGCATAACCAAACCTATGAAAAAATGGAAAGCTTTTGTATATAAAAAGTGGTTAGTTTTTACATTTGAAATCAATAATCTATACCATTTCATAGCAATTTAATTATATTTATCATGTATACATTCAAAATTTTAGTACTTAAATCCTACCTTTGGCTACATCTTCAAAATCACTTACTTTGGCTACATTTTCCTTTTTAAATAAATGATGAATTCTATACCATTTCATTCAAATTTAGATTATGTTAAGAAATTTTTAAACTCCTGCTCCTGGTATACTCTTGTCTGATTATTCAATATGTAAAAATCTATCAGTTTCAGTGCTGGAAACTCAGATTCCATACCAACCCTTTAGGGCTATCATTGAACCAACAAAACACTCATTAATCTCCACCTGGATTAAGACCAGCATCTATAGAATTCTTGATAAAATGACCCCCTCTTCTTAGTTCTCTCATACAACCTGATACCATATAGATTGCCCCAAATGTCTCAGATAAACAAAGAAGACATACCATCTTTCTACAGAAATTAACATCCAATTGCTCAGAACTTCCTGCCAAAGTTAAATTTATTTATATAATCCTAGAATTCTTCATGAAATCACTAACTTCCAAGTGACCAATTTATTTTCAAAACAGTGAAAGGAGATGTTCAGTTTAATCAAGATTAAACAGCAAATTTTAAATAAAATAAAATGCCAAATTGAGTTTGCTCTCTCTCAAATTACTCACGTAAATTATTTTAGAGAATGTAGGCAACTTAAAAATGCATATACCTCATTGTTTCTCAAATCTGAGCATGCTTAAGAATCACCAGGAGAGTTTGTTAAAATACAGATTCCTGCATCCCTCCCGCAGAGATTCTAAAAGTATGATTGAGTTCACTTGGAAGAGAGTTCTAGAATTTGCATTTCTAACAAGCTCCCAGGTGGTGCTTATGGCCAATTGGAGCAGCTAGAAGTCAGCACTCCAAGTCGAATCTGTCTTGGTCCTAAGATAATTTGGCACTAATTTTCCCCAATCAGTTTTTCCCCTTCCAACCACTCTCCCTTATTTTTAACAACACCTGCTTTTATATCAGTTTTTATTTTTAAGTGCCCTGGGAGCTCCTATTCACATGCTATTTCTTTACCCAGAAGATGACCTTAAGTAGTTCTGATTATCATTTCCCTGAAAGAAACACTCTACTATAGATACAAGTTTAAATAGCCTCTGGATCTTGGTCATTATACCATACACTGCTGGAATTATAGACAGCTTCATTTCAGTATCTCAAGAAAATCTTTTTGCTTTGGGTGATAGTGTTTATGTGGCACAATCCAAAGTAAGAGTCTTGATCTGATGTTGCCTTGGAGTTTGAAAAGCTTTGCTCCCTTAATAAACTTGTTGGAAATTATACAATATCCATTTTCTCATTATTTTACTTCCTTTGAAATCATGTTCCATAGATTTAAGACTTATATAGTGTTATGTTAGTTACTAGTTTATGTGTAGATGTCTATTCTTTATAGTATAGTAAGACTAACAGGAAAAAAATAATAGATACAAATATGATAAGATTTCTAGGATAAAATATATATATGCATACTTATAATTTATATGTGTTGTGTTAGTCACTCAGTTGTGTCCAACTCTTTGCAACTCCATGGACTATAGCTTGCCAGGCTCCTCTGTCCATGGAATTCTCCAGGCAAGAATACTGGAGTGGATTGCCATTCCCTTCTCCAGGGGATCTTTCTGACCCAGGGATTGAACCCAAATATCCTGCACTGCAGACAGATCCACACAAGCCACCAGGGAAGCTATAGTAGTAGTGTATATAGTGTATATATCTGTTAATTCTAAACTCATAATTTATCCCTCCCGCCTCTCCTCTTTGGTACCTGTAAATTTGCTTTCTATGTCTGTGAATCTGTTTCTGTTTTGTAAATAAGTTCGTTTGTATCATTTTGTTTCATTCCACATTTAACTGACATCATATGATGTTTGTCTTTCTGACTTCACTCAGTATGGTAGTCTCTAGGTTCATCTGTGTTGTTGCAAATTACATTATTTCCTTCTTTCTATGGCTCAGTAACATTCCATTGTATATGTATTCCACATCTCTATCCATTCATCTCTCGATAGACAGCTGCTTCCTCCATGTCTTGGCTATTGTCAAGAGTACTGCAATGAAGAGGGATGCATATAGCCTTTAAAATTATGTTTTTTTTCTGGATATATGCCCAGCAGTGTGATTGATAGATCATATATCTATTTTAAGTTTTTTTAAGGAAATTCTCTACTGTTCTCCATGGTGGTTGTACCAATTTACATTCACACTAACAGTGCAGGAGAGTTCCCTTGTCTCCATGCCATATTCAGCATTTATTTTTTGTAGATTTTTTGATGATGGCCATTCTGACTGAAGTTAGGTGATATCTCATTGTAGTTTTGATTTGAATTTCTCTAATAATTAGTGATGTTGATCAGGTTTGCATGTGCCTCTTGGCCACCTGTATGACTTCTTTGAAGAAATGTCTAGGTCTTCTGCCCATTTTTTGATTCAGTTGTTTATATATATATATATATATATATATATATATATATATATTGACCAGTATGAGCTCTTTTTATATTTTGAAAATCAATCCTTTATCTTTTGAATAATTCAAAAATGTCTCCCATTCCATAGGTTGTCTTTTTGTTTTATTTATGGTTTCTTTTTCTGTGCAAGAGCATTTAAGTTAAATTAGGTCCCATTTGTTTACTTTTGTCTTTATTTCCATTACTCTAGGACACAAATCCAAAAAATATTGCTGCAGTTTATGTCAAAGAGTGTTCTGCCTATCTTTTCCTCTAGGAGTTTCATAGTATCCAGTTTTACATGTAGGTCTTTAATTCGTTTAGGACATATTTTTGTATGTTGTGTTAGGGAATATTCTAATTTCATTCTTTTATATGTCATCAAGTTTTCTCAGCACCACTTAATAAAGACACTATCTTTTCTCCATTGTATAATCTTGCCTCCATCGTTGTTGATTGTCACCATATATGCATGGGTTTATTTATGGACTTTCTTTCCTATTCCACTTATCTATGTGTTTGTTTTTGTACCAATATCATATTATTTTGATTACTGTAGCTTTGTCAGGGAGCCTGATTTCTCCAGGTCCAATCTTCTTTCTCAAGATTGTTGGCTATTTGGGGCTCTTTGTATTCACATACAAATATTAAAATTATTTGTTCCAGTTCTGTGAAAAAATTTCATTGGTAATTTAATAGGAATTGCATTGAACCTGTAGATTGCCTTGGGTAGTATGGTCGTTTCAACAATATTGATTCTTCCAATCCAAGAAACCAGTATATCTTTCCATCTGTTTATGTCATCTTTTATATCTTCCATCAGTGTCTTATAATGTTCAGAGTACAGGCCTTTTGCCTTCTTGCTGCTACTGCTGCTATATCACTTCTGTTGTGTCCGACTCTGTGCGGCCCCATAGACAGGCAGCCCACCAGGCTCCGCCGTCCCTGGGATTCTCCAGGCAAGAACACTGGAGTGGGTCGCCATTTCCTTCTCCAGTGCATGAAAGTGAAAAGTGAAAGTGAAGTCGCTCAGTGTCCGACTCTTCACTACCCCATGGACTGCAACCCACCAGGCTCCTCCGTCCATGGAATTTTCCAGGCAAGAGCACTGGAGTGGGCTGCCATTGCTTTCTCGCTTTTGCCTTCTTTCGTGGGCTTATCCTTAGTTTTGCTATTTTTCTGCTGTTGCAGTGGTAAATGGGAATGTTTCCTTACTTTCTCTTTCTGACCTTTTGTTACTAGTGTATAGGCATGCAATAGACTTGTGTCATACGAATTTTGTGTCCTGTGACTTTGCTGAATTCACTAGTGAACTCTAGTCCTTTTCCGGCAGTGTCTTTAGGATTTTCTGTGTATATTATAACGTCATCTGTCAACAGTTTTACTTCTTTCCAATTTGGTTTCCTTTTATTTGTGTTTCTTCTCTGATTGCTGTGTCTTGGACTTCCAAAACTATGTTGAATAAAACTAGTAAGAGTGGACATCCTTGCCCTGGTTTTGGTCTTAGAGGAAATGCTTTCATTTTTTACCTGTTGAGTGTGATACCAGCTGTGCATTTCTCATATATGGCCTTTTTTATGTTGAGCTATGTTCCCTTTATGTTCACTTTGGGGAGAGCTTTTATTGTAAAGTTTATGTCTTTTGGCTGGAGCATTTAATCCCGTTATATTTAAGATAATTATCGATATGTATGTCCTTATCGCCATTTGTTAACTGTTTTGCATTTTTTTGGGTAGAATCTTTTCTATCCCGTTCTTTTTTTGTTCTCTTGTGATTTGATAATTATCTTTAGTGTTATGTTTGGATTCCTTTTTCATATATATATTTTTATAAATTTTTGGTTTGCAATTACCATAAAGTGTTTGTTCAATAGTTATATGTATATATATATTCATATATATACACACACACACGATTGTTTTAAGTCACTGATCTCTTAATTTCAAATGAATTTTTAAAAACCCTTTATTTGTATTCTCCTCCCTCCATGATTACTGTTTTTGAGATCATATTTTACATCTAATTTTTCTGTGGATCCCTTAACTGCTTATTGTGGATACAGATTATTTTACTAGTTTTGCCTTTTAACCTCCCTACTATTTTTCTGTGTGGATTATTTTCTACCTTTACTTTATGGTTGCCTTTACCAGTGAATTTTTCTTTTTTGTAATTTTCTTATATCTAGCTGTGACTTTTTCTTTTTTGCCCGGAGAAGTATCTTTAACATTTGTTGAAAAGCTGGTTTGGTGATGCTGAATTCTATTAGCTTTTGCTTATCTGTGAAACTTTTCATTTCTTCATCATATATGAACTAAAGCCTTGCTGGGTAGAGTGTTCTTCGTTGTAAGTTTTTCCTTTTTATCCCTTTAAATATATCATGCCACTCCCTTCTGGCCTGCAGAGTTTCTGCTGAAAAATCAACTGATAACCTTATGGATGTTCCCTTGTGTATGATTTGTTCCTTTTCCATTGCAGCTGTTAATATTCTCTCTTTATCTTTAGTTTTTGTTATTTTGGTTGCAGTGTATCTTTGTCTCTTCCTCTTTGGGTTAATCCTATATGGAACTCTGGTTTCCTGGACTTTAGTGACTGTTTCTTTTTTTCCCTAAGTTAAGGACTTTTTCAGCTATAATTCTCTTCAAATATTCTCTTAGGCCTTTTCTCTCTTCTTCTCCTGCTGCTACTGCTACTAAGTCACTTCAGCCATGTCCGACTCTGTGCGACCCCATAGACAGCAGCCCACCATGCTCCCCAGTCCCTGGGATTCTCCAGGCAAGAACACTGGAGTGGGTTGCCATTTCCTTCTCCAATGCATGCAAGTGAAAGTGAAGTCGCTCAGTTGTGGCCAACTCCTAGAGACCTCATGGACTGCAGCCTACCAGGCTCTTCCATCCATGGGATTCTCCAGGCAAGAGTACTGGAGTGGGGTGCCATTGCCTTCTCCGTCTAGGACCCCTATAATGTGAATATTAGTGCACTTGATGTTGTATCAGAGGTCTCTTAAACAGTCCTCATTTCTTTTCATTCTGTGTTTTTTTTTTTTCTATTCAGTGACAGAGAATTCCATTACTCTAAATTCTAATTCATTGATCAGTTCTCTTAGCTAATCTACTACTGATTCCTTCTAGTGTACTTTTCACTTTAGTTATTGTATTCTTCTCTGTTTGATTGTTCTTTACATTTTCTAACTGTATTAAAATCTTTTAATTTCCCCTTTTTGGTATCTATTTTCTTCCTGAATTCTTTGATCATCTTTATGATCATTATTTTGAGCTCTTTCTTGGATAGATTGCCTATGTCCAAGTATAACTTAGTTCTTCTTCTAGGGTTTTGGAATTTATTCCTCCACTACCTAATTTTATCTATGTTTCTATTTGTATTTTTTGTATGAGGTAGGTTGGTTAAGTTCCTAACCTTGGAGAAGTGGCTCTCTGTGTAGGAAACATTCTGTGCATCCCAGCAGTGCATTCCTCTCACCACCTAAGCTATGTGCTCCAGGAGTTTCCCCTAAAAGGGCCACATTGGCCCTTTTGCTGTGGTGGACTGACTGTGTGGATAGTTTAGTAGGTTTGGTAGGTTTTGTTGGGCCCTAGTCCAGTTGGTGTTCTTGCCTGGAGAATCCGAGGGACGGGGGAGCCTGGTGGGCTGCCATCTATGAGGTCACACAGAGCGGGACATGACTGAAGTGACTTAGCAGCAGCAGCAGCAGTCCAGTTGGTTGGGCTTCCGAAAGGTGGCGCTAGTGGTAAAGAACCTGCCTGTTTACACAGGAGACATAAGAGATGAAAATTCAATCCCTGGGTTGGGAAGATCTCCTGGAGGAGGGCATGGCAACCCACTCCAGTGTTCTTGCCAGTGTTCTTGCCTCTCATGTTCTTGCCTGGCGGGCTACAGTCCATAGGATCACAAAGAGTCAGACATGACTGAAGCAACTTAGCATGCATGTGTGCAGTCCAATTGGTTTCCAGACTCTGCTCTGTATGGATACTGCAGATGCTGCTTAGCAAGTTCTGGTTATGAAGTGACTGGTTGTGGAACCCTAAGGGGCCCCAGGGACAGTGCTGGCTCACTTGTGGATGGAGTCAAAGCCCCAAAGACTCTGGGGCTGTTGCCCACCCACTGGCAGGTGAAGCCAGGTCCCAGGGTTACTGCCAGACTACTGGCAGGCAGAGCTGATTTCTAGAGAGTCTGGTTGCAAGGCCCAGGGATCCCAGAGCTCATTTCAGATTGTTGTGGGGAAGGGGAAGTTCCTAATACAGTTGGGTATGATGTCCTGTCCAGGGTGTCCTGAAGGTTATATTGGCCTTCTGGTAAGTAGAGTCTGTGCCTAGCTGGTCCCAAGATAGGTTCTGGCCTATACTGGCAGGCTCATTCCTCAGGCTGCAGTATCATAGTTTTCTTGCACCTAGTGTCTGCCCCCTGGTAGGTGAGGCTCATCTAGAGGCTTATGCAGGTTTCCTGGCAGGAGGAATCCATTCCTGCCCATTGGTGGTTGGCTCTGGGTCTTGGCCCTCTGGTGGGCAAGGCCCTTTCTACAGACAACTGTGGGCTCAGGAAGTCTTTAGGCAGCCTGTCTGCTAAGAGGTAGGGTTGTGTCTCCACCCTGCTAGTTTGGCCTGAGGCATCCCAGCACTGGCATCCACAGGCTGTTCGGTGGGACCAGGCCTTGGCGTGAGCCAAGGTGCCCACTGCCAGCAACAGATGTATTCACTTGGCTGGATGTTCCCAAATATGTTTGCCTCCTGTATCTATGTCTCCAAGGTGAGTCACAGCCACCCCCCACTTCTCTCGGGGGCTCTCCAGCAGGTAGTCTGGCCCAGGCTCCTATCAAATTATTGTTTTTGCCCTGGGTCCAGTGTGTATATGATTTTATGTACGCCTTTTAAAAGCAAAGTCTCTATTTCCCCCAGTCCTTTGGGGCCTGAAGTTAAGCCCTCCTCCATTTGGCATTCAGAGCCAAATGCTCCAGGGCTCATCTTCCCAGTGCTGCACCCCTAGGCCAGGGCACTAAGGTCTCACTCCTGTGGGAGAACTTCTGAAAATATAATTATTCTCCAATCTGTGGTTTGTCCCCCTACAGGAGGGTATGGGGTTTGATTATATCATAAGTGCATCTCTTCTACCCATCTCAATGTTGTTTCTTCTTTGTCTCTAGTTGTAGAAGATCTTTGCTGGTAGATCTCAATCTTTTTTATCAGTGGTTGTTCTGCAGATAGTTGTGATTTTGGTGTGTCCATGAGAGGAGATGAGTTCAGGCTCTTTCTACTCAACTATCTTGCCCACTCTCCTGCCAGAAAGTATTTTGATAAATCACTGGAGACTGAACATGAGGTGCTGAGGGAGTCCGAGCAATAATAACAAAGGAGATGACTTTTTAAATAAACCTTTTGTTTATTTAAATGCTTACTCTATGCATAGAGTAAGCAATAGTTCTATGCCAAGAACTATTGTAGGTACTAATACATGTTGACTCATTTAATTATCATAACTACTCTTGTGAATTATGAATTATTTTCTCCTCACTTTTACAGATGATGATCCTGAGGTGTAGAGGTTAAATGCCTTATTCAAGGTCATGCCTCTGTAGGCAGTGCTGGGATTTGAACTAACAAACCTCAACCCACAGTCCGTGCCACAACCAGCATACAATACTGACTTTATCGATAAAAACTTTTGTAGGTGTTTTCTATTGTTTGATTTTTTTTTTTCCTATGAAAAAGAAGGGAAATGGAGAAAAAATGAAGCAGTAAGAGAAAGGAACCATAGGGATGGAAAAAAGCTCTGCCTTCAGAGCTGGTGTGACTGAAAGTTTTTTGTTTTTGTTTTTTAAAGAATTTCATACTGTACAAGTATGAGAATCTCATACTCATCAAGTACAATCTCATATTCTTGCTGCACAATAGGCCAGTAAGACAAGCTGTTGGGGAAAGAAAGAACTTGATTTGGAAATCCAGAAATCTGAGAAGTTAGTGGACCAGAGAACCATCTTACCCAAGTTAGGATTCAGGCTTCTTTCATACTAAAAGGGGAGGAATGTGGTTGATTGTTATAAACTTCTTGGGGTCAGAATCTTTTATTCTTATAGCTGTCCAAATAGACCAGGCCAGATATTCCTACAAACCTCCAATGGGAAAAATGTTATTACATGTTCTGCAACTTTTTATCTCTATATGAATGGGAAAGAGTTATATCTTTAAAGGTCAGAGCTTTGAGAACTGGGCTATCCTGTATATTTCAGTCTATAAGCAATATTCTAAACCTGCAGCAAAAGCAATAGAATACAAAGGTTAAACTAAAAACAAAAATAGATCCAATGTGGAGTTAGATTTTTTCTTCCCTGTTATAAGAATAGGAGTGTTTTACATGACATTTTACATTCTTTTATTCTTCAGTGACTATTATGGCCCCTTCTCATGATGCCAAATCAATAGTAAATCTAAAATCATAGTCTTGTAGAAAACAGCAAAGTGGTGAAGTTTTACTTCCAGTAACAACAGACTGGTTCCAAATAGGAAGAGGAGTACGTCAAGGCTGTATATTGTCACCCTGCTTATTTAACTTATATGCAGAGTACATCATGAGAAACACTGGACTGGAAGAAACACAAGCTGGAATCAAGATTGCCAGGAGAAATATCAATAACCTCAGATTATGTAGATGACACCACCCTTATGGCAGAAAGTGAAGAGGAACTAAAAAGCCTCTTGATGGAAGTGAAAGAGGAGAGTGGAAAAGTTGGCTTAAAGCTCAACATTCAGAAAACAAAGATCATGGCATCTGGTCCCATCACTTCATGGGAAATAGATGGGGAAACAGTGTCAGACTTTATTTTTCTAGGCTCCAAAATCACTGCAGATGGTGATTGCAGCCATGAAATTAAAAGACACTTACTCCTTGGAAGGAAAGTTATGACCAACCTAGATAGCATATTCAAAAGCAGAGACATTACTTTGCCAACTAAGGTCCATCTAATCAAGGCTATGGTTTTTCCTGCGGTCATGTATGGATGTGAGAGTTGGACTGTGAAGAAGGCTGAGCACCGAAGAATTGATGCTTTTGAACTGTGGTGTTGGAGAAGACTCTTGAGAGTCCCTTGGACTGCAAGGAGATCCAACCAGTGCATTCTGAAGGAGATCAGCCCTGGGATTTCTTTGGAAGGAATGATGCTAAAGCTGAAACTCCAATACTTTGGCCACCTCATGTGAAGAGTTGACTCATTGGAAAAGACTCTGATGCTGGGAGGGATTGGGGGCAGGAGGAGAAGGGGACAACAGAGGATGAGATGGCTGGATGGCATCACTGACTCTATGGATGTGAGTCTGAGTGAACTCCGGGAGTTGGTGATGGACAGGGAGGCCTGGCATGCTGCGATTCGTGGGGTTGCAAAGAGTTGGACACGACTGAGCGACTGAACTGAACTGACTATTGTTGTACAGGATGTAGATTTCATGGGGGCGCGCACGCGCGCGCACGCACGCGCACACACACACACACACACACACACACACACACACACACAAGAAGCAAGAGCCCCAAATTAGAATTGATCAGCTAATCATAATCCCAGGTAGTCTCAGAAATCTTGGATCAGGCTTTGGACTTCCAGGCTATGGAATTGTGGTTAAAATAAAACTTTTCTATATCTCAAGAAGAAGGGAATTCCAATAGACACTTGCATTTCATTAAAGAAAATCTTTTATTGAAGTGTAGTTGGCTTACAATATTGAGCTTAATGCCTGCTGTACAGCACAGTGACTCAGTTATACACATACATGCATTCTATGTTTCTATTATCTTTAGTTACGGTTTATCCTAGGAGACTAGATATGGTTCTCTGTGCTTTACAGTAGGAGGTTGTTTATCCATTCTAAATGTAATAGCTTGCATCTACTAACCCCAGACTCCTAGTCAATCCATCTCCCATCCTCCCTCCCCCTTGGCAACCACAGGTCTGTTCTCTGTGAGGTTGTCTGTTTTGTAGATAAGTTCATTTGTGCCGCATTTTAGATTCCACATAGAAGTTACAGCATATGGTATTTCTCTTACTCTTTCTGACTTACTTCACTTAGAAAGATGATCTCTAGTTGCATCCATGTTCCTGCAGCTGGCATTATTTCATTCTTTTCTATGACCAAGTATTTCATTGTACGTATGTACCCCATCTTCTTTATCCATTCATTTGTTGATGGACATTTAGGTCGCTTCCGTGACTTGGCTACTGTGAATAGTGCCACTGTGATCACAGAAGTGCATGTATCTTTTTGAATTATAGTTTTGTCCAGTATATGCACAGGAGTAGGATTGCTGAATCATACAGTAACTCTACTTTTAGTTTTCTGAGGCACTTCCATGCTATTTTCCATAGTGGCTGTAACACTGTGCTGAAAGCATTTCATTTTAAGTTAAGAAAAATATTTTATTTTTCTCCACAATAAATTGAGGATGAGGATGGCCTATATTAGCCAATTTTAATAATGAAGCACCATTACTCAAATGCCACAAGTACCTATTTTAGTTATAATAGAAAACTACATGAATATTTTTAACATTAAGGTAAGATTAATAAATAAGAACCCTTTCAAAGACTTTTCTGTGTCAGTGGACAACTCAGTTTCCATCGGATAGGTAATTCCCATTCCAGTTTACTTTCAAACCATAGGATGTGCTTTTTTTTTTATCATAAAGATATATTTCCATGGGGCAAAAGTAAATCATTTTGTTTCATCTATAAAGCCAAAATTTTTTTCTCTTATATGTGGCACCACAGTCCAAACAAGAACAAGAGGGTTGAATAAGGGCCATTTCCAGGCCGGTGACCTGGTTTCTTATGTACACTGGCTATTATTTTGCATCAGAGTCCCTGAGGATTCCCAGACAGGGCTTTAGCAGGTGGGCGCCCTGGTAGTGTCAATGAGAGCACTAATACACTTGTCTCAGATAGATGCTATCCTGTGCATATCTTTGCATCTCTTTGTTCTTCCAAGGAAGTGCTTCCAGCTCACCACTTACACTGTTCCCACTTGTCTGGATGTTTGCACAGACTTATTTGTTGCACACACAACTAACTTTTTTGGTTGTTTCTTCTTAGTTGTCACAAACTTTTTAAAAAACTAAGAAATTTCAGTGACTTAAAAAGAAATGTTTTTGTTCATTCAATAATTAAAACTGTTCTGGTGAAGATCAATATAATCTTAACCCTACGCTAGACATTCTGGGATATATAGATAATAATAACAGTATTCATTGTTTGCCACTGTGGTAAGAGATTTTTTTTTTTTTAATTTTATATTAGATTCCCTGGTGGCTCAGCTGGTAAAGAACCTGCTTGCAATGTGGGAGACCTGAGTTTGATCCCTGGATTGGGAAGATCCCCTGAAGAAGGGAATGTTAACCCACTCTAGTATAATTGCCTGAAGAATTCCACGGACAGAGGAACCTGGTAGGCTACAGTCCATGGGGTCGCAAAGAGTTGGACATGACTGAATGACTAGCACTTTCACTTTCTTTTTGTTATAGCTAGTTAACAAGATTGTGACAGTTTCAGGTGAACAGCAAAGGAACTCAGCCATACATATGCATGTATTCATTCTCCCCCCAAATCCTCTCCCATCCAGGCTGCCACATGACATTGAACAGAGTTCCCTGTCCTATACAGTAGGACCTCATTGGTTATCCATTTGAAATATGCCAGTGTATACATGTTGACCCTGTACTCCCTAACTCAACACACCATCATGTTTAAACCTCGTTACAGCTGTATTAGATACACTGCTGAGGCATGAATTAGGAAACTGAGGCTCAAAGAGGTTATTAGTTTTCCACAAATCCAAGCAGCCTCTAGGTTATAAAGGCTAGGTATCATTTCTGCTTATGTGACTCTAGGATTCATTCTCTTAAAACCTAAAGTAACAAATGGTTCTGGCCCTCAAGAAGTTTACAGTTTTGAGACATACAGAACTCAGTTTAAGAAAAATCAGAATGCATTAAGTGCTGCAATAATGGCACAATCCAAGTCCATTAACAGGACAGACTGAAATAACTCCACATTTTGCACTTTTCTTTGGGGACAATGAAAATTACTCCAAATCCTTCAGGCAAGAAAATACAGGGGCAGATTTGGGACAGCATAAAAGTCACGCTAGGAAAAGCATGACAAGTTGAATGTGATTCTTGGAAATACGGTTTGAGGCCAAATCAAGGAATGTCTTAGTTTACAATCACAATTAGAAAACATCAATGTGTGGTGGTTTCTGGTAAGGAAAACTCAAACTTTATCCAGTTTCTCACATCATTGTGTTCATTGTCTATTAATTAAGACCACCAGCTTTTGTGAACTTCCTCTATTTCATAGATCTTTCCTCCTCTATCTAGTTAACATAGACTGGATTTCACTAAATTAAGTGAACAGTCCATATAATCCTAGGTCATGAGGTGAGAAGTGAAGTGAAAGGTAGTCATGTTAGACTCTTTGCAACCCCATGGACTATACAGTCCATGGAATTCTCTAGGCTAGAATACTGAACTGGGTAGCCTTTCCCTTCTCCAGGGGATCTTCCCAACCCAGGGATCGAACCCAGGTCTCCCACATTGCAGGCAGATTCTTTACCAGCTGAGCCACAAGGGAAGCCCATGAGGTGTAACAAGCTACAACTATAGTCTTGTATTCCCCCTAGATTCACAGTTTAGGTTACCTTACTGGTGAATGAGACAATGTCTAATTTTCCTTGATAATTATGAGAATAGGAACTGAAATCAACCTTCTGATTCTGTTCTCATACAAAGACAGAAAGGAAAAAAAAAAGGACAGCTAGATATATCAGAGTTCTCGGGTACACATAAATGTTCCTGTTTGTGTGTGTATATGAGTGTGTTGGGGGAAAGTGCTGTGGAAGGAGGGAGGGAGGAAGAGCATGCAGGAAAGTGAATATGGTTTCCCCTTTCCCTGTATTAAGTGGGCTTCCCTGGTGGCTCAGACGGTAAAGAATCTGCCTGCAACTCAGGAGACCTGAGTTCAATCCCTGGGTTGGGATTATCCCCTGGAGGAGGGCATGGCAACCCACTCCAGTATCCTTACCTGGAATCCCCAAGTTCAGAGGAGCCTGGAGGGCTACAGTCCATGCGGTCACAAAGAGTCAGACTCGACTGAGCAACTAAGCACAGCAGAGCTGTATTAAGTAAGTAAGCTAGGTATGTCCATAGTGATAGGATAACCAGTATTTTCCTCTTTTAGTGGAGACTTGGAGTTAATCTTTTTGTTCAGGGGAACAATAACATGGTGAGAGAAGAGGTAACATATATTAGACTTTAAAAACTAAATATTTTATTGTATGTATCTTGTAACATTGAAATTTCTGATTGCTCATCCTTCAGATATGTTTCCTGTTCTTGGCTGTTTGGGAATGCTGTGACTTTAATAGAACTTGGTAATGTGTATCCATATTATACTTTGTTCATAGAATTTCTTAAAACTTCAAATGTGCCCAATGGAATGTGAATGGGAAAATTATTTTCACCCTTGCAAATCTATTCACTAGAGAGTTTTAAGATTTTGCCTTTTTAAATCAGTGTCTTTCTGCATTTCTGAGTCTTACCAGTTAACACAGAGTGAAGTGTTTCCTTCAGGAGCCCAAGATAGGGATAGGCAATTGGGGGTCTTCTGTTGGTCTGTCCCTGGGTGAAAAGTTGATATAGAGCAGGACTAATTCTGTAGTACTACTGAATGACTTCTCTCCTTAGCCCTTCCTTGGGGAAAGGCAAAGTTTCAAAGGTACCATTTTGCCCTATAAAAGAGAAGTTAATCCTAGTAAACTGGTACTTTCTTTCCTAAACATTTATGGGCATGGAGTATATACTAATAGCTATTATCCTATTTTTGCTATGGTGACAGCAATGTGTTGTCATCTAAATCATTGGGCATAACATCAGAGGCATGGTGCCAATAGGACTAACCACATTAGGGTGGGAAGTTAAGTTGATGTCAGTTCCCTCGTTTTGTTTTAATGTCCTGCTGAAATGTCTCTGAAGTCTCACAAGAGACTTTGCTTTGATCAACATCTTTCAACCTTAAAAGGTATCCTGGAGGTGTTTGTAAGACAGCTGCTTGCTGAAATAACCTTGATTACTTGTTCTAAGAATTGTCACTGCATGTCTCATAGATTTGTGGGGAGTCTCTACAAAAAGCTGCTGACATTGGCACCCACATTCAACTATATTCACTATAATAAGTCCCCCTGACTATTGACACCTCAATTTTTTGTGTGTGTACAAATATGTTTAAATATGAGTTATCTAAGATACTACTCATCTTCTTATTCTAAATGTTCACATAATTTTTTTCTTGCACAAAAGTAACATAAGCTCGGTTATAGAAAATTTGAAAATTCTCTAATAATAGAGAAGGAATGATATCCCTCTTTGAGATCCCCCACTAAAACATGAGTACTTTTCTAGTAGTATGTAATGTGACTGGTTTTAGTTTTGTGTATTATTATTAAATAATTATAGTAAAAATATATACAGAGTGTACCAGTTTATTTTTAATTTATGCATAAAAGATGCCTTTCAAAGGTGAAAAAAGAATCATCCTGGTGTTACACTGACTTTCTGATGAAAACTTCCCTTATTCCATTCTTATATTTTCCTACAAAGGAATATAAGTTCCTCAAGCTTTACCAATACTCTCTGTTGTGAAAAAGGAAAAATGCCAAGTTAAATGATTGGGTGCCTGAAGAATTGTTGGTTTGGAGCACATTAAAAAATCAACTTCTGAATTGTAGTTTCTTTTTTATTACTGCACAAAAAAAACATACTAGTCTTTAAAGTATTCTGATTCACTGGACTGTGTATAAAGAAAGTGAGTTTTGCAATCACTGTTGGAATACTCATGGAGAATATTGTCAAGGTGATTGGTAGAAGATAATTAGCAGCCACCTGGCATGGACTGTGAAATAGTAATAGCGAGATATTGAAAGCCATATGGAGGAATTGGAGGTAAAAAGCCACAGAGACATAGAAAATTTTGTAAACATAATAGTGAAACAATGAGATAAGAATAGGAGGAGGAGAAGGAACTAATATCTTGATTTGTTACTTGGATCAGGTACTGGGCTTACCGATTTCCAAATATTACCTCTTTAAATCTTTATAATTATACTATAAAATAGAGTGATACAGTGAACACACAAATGTTAAGTAACATGACCATTTTCTTAGAGTCAAGAGTAACAAAAAGCTGTCAGGTAGATTTTCAAAGCAAAATGAATCAGGTTTTTTGTGTGTGTGCATGTATTTTTGGTTTTTTAAAGCAGCTTTATTGACATATAATTCATATATCAATGCAATTTAGCCATTTAATATGTACAATTCAATGGTTTTTGGTAGATTCAGAAAAATGTGCAAATTTCACTACTGATTTTATAATGTCTTTATCACCTCTGAAAGAAATGAACCCATCAGAAGTCATTCCCCATACTTGCCTTCTGCAAGCCTCTGGCAACTGCTAATCTTCTTTGTCTCTATAGATTTGGCTATTTTCTCATATCTTATACATGAATTCATATATGATCTTTTATGACTGTCTTCTCTTCCTTAGCGTAGTATTTTCAAGGTTCGCCTATGCTGTATCATGCATTTGCATTTCATTTTGTTTTATTGCTGAGTAGTTTTCCATTGCATGGATATATCACATTTATCCTTTTATCAGATATGGATATTTGGGTTGTTTCTGACTGTTGGCTATTTTGTATTGTTTTCAATTGAGGCAATATTCGTTTATAATATTATATAAGCTTCAAATGTAAAATACTATATTTCTGTTTCCAAAGACCCTACAGCATGCTGACCATCAAAAATTTAGTTTCCATCCATCACAATACAGCTGATCCCCTTCACACATTTTGCACTGCCCTGAATGGCAGAAAGTGAAGAAGAACGAAAGAGCCTCTTGATGAAAATGAAAGAGGAGAGTAGAAAAGTTGGCTTAAAGCTCAACATTCAGAAAACTAAGATCATGGCATCTGGTCCCATCACTCATGGCAAATAGATGGGGAAACAATGGAAACAGTGTCAGACTTCATTTTGGGGGGCTCCATAATCTCTGCAGATGGTGATTGCAGCAATGAAATTAAAAGATGCTTACTCCTTGGAAGGAAAGTTATGACCAACCTAGACAGCATATTAAAAAGCAGAGACATTACTTTGCCAACAAAGATCTGTCTAGTCAAGGCTATGGTTTTTCCAGTAGTCATGTATGGATGTGAGAGTTGGACCATAAAGAAAGCTGAGCGCCGAAGAATTGATGCTTTTGAACTGTGGTGTTAGAGAAGACTCTTGAGAGTCCCTTGGACTGCAAGGAGATCCAACTCGTCCATCCTAAAGGAGATCAGTCCCAGGTGTTCATTGGAAGTCTGATGTTGAAGCTGAAACTCCAATACTTTGGTCACCTGATGCGAAGAACTGACTCATTTGAAAAGACCTTGATGCTGGGGAAGACTGAGGGCAGGAGGAGAGGGGACGACAGAGGATGAGATGGTTGGATGGCATCACTGACTCAATGGACATGAGTTTGAGTAAGCTCCAGGAGTTGGTGTTGGACAGGGAGGCCTGGCGTGCCACAGTCCATGGGGTCACAAAGAGTTGGACATGACTGAGCGACTGAACTGAACTGAGCCTCTTCCCCTCTGTTGACCATTATTATGGGCTCTGTATTGGTGTATTTGTTTTTGTTTAATTTGTTCATTCATTTTGGATTACCTGTTCTTTATATTCCACACAAGTCAAATCATGCGGTATTTTTTCTTTTTTCTTAGTTGAAGTAGAGTTGATTTACAATATTATTTTTAGGTATACAACATAGTGATTCAGTATTTTTTTTACAGATTATACTCCCTTAAAGTTATCACAAGATAATGGCTATAATTCCCTGTACTATACAACATAGTTTGTTGCTTATCTATTTTATACATAGTAGTTTGCTTCTTCTAGTCCCTCACCCCTAATTTGCCCCTACCCTCTGCCTTCTCCCCTCTACCATTTGACAACCTAAAGCCTGTCTTCTGTGTCTGTGAGTCTATTACTGTTTTGCATATACATGTTTGTTTTATTGTTTAGATTCCTACCATAAGTGATATCATACATTATTTGTCTTTCTCTGACTTATTTCAGTAAGGATAATATTCTCTAGGACTAGCTACTTTGCTGCCAAATGACAGTATTTCATCTTTTTATGGCTGAGTGATATTTCATTTTATAGATTCAATACAATCACATTCTCTTTATCTTCTCAAATGTTGATGGACACTTAAATTTTTTAGATATTTATACTGACCACTCAAAATTGATAATAGCTAAGATTCTGCAACATCTGTTTGAAATTAAGAATATTTTATTTCAAATTAAAAATAATCAAGAGCTCTCCGTATTCCAGACACTTTTATCTTCCTGCTTGCAGAAACTAATACTCTCATACACAACTCCTGTCTTTCCAACTTATTATTTAGTCTGTTATATAATTTTGAAATATTTGATTTTAGCCACATATTTTTGTTCTGGAATATAGATAACTATTTTAAAGAAGGTAGGATGAGGAACTCAAATATCGAAAAGCAACAAGTTAGAGAAAAATATAGGAAAGATACTCTACTGGAAATTTACATCAAAATAATTTTTGCCAGAACCAACTGAATTCATCTTAGCAAATTTCTACATGGCATAGCAAGAAAATGTTGAAAAATATACTTAGTAACATTTCTTTTCTGTTGTGATTTTCATATATGAGAAATAAATATATTATAAATAAAATCAGAAATTAGAATTTAAAATGATTCATACTGGTAATATATCTTTACAGGAGAAATACTTGCAAAAAGTACCTAGCATGGTTTCTATTATTTTATTATCTAAGACAACATATGGAAGTTAGTTTTTAATTGCTTAAGAATTCCAAACATGAGGATATGAAAGCAGTTTTTATCCATTTTGATAAAAGCATATTTCATCTAAACACAAAAATATAAAATAGAGCCTTTACATTTCTTTGTCATCAAAACTATTTTTTCTTACATATTTATTTAATGTGAATTTAAAAATGGAAGAAATAACATAATTTTATATGTATGGATATTTTGGATATTTTATTTAATTAACATTATGCTATTAGATATTAAACCCGAGTGATTTAAAATATTTGGCTTATAATCTGTGTCAGTCCAGTTCAGTCATGCAGTCCCGTTTTACTCTTTGTGACCCCATGGACTGTGGCATGCCAGGCTTCCCTATCCATGACCAACTCCCAGAGTCTACTCAAACAAATGTCCATCAAGTCAGATATGCCATCCAACCATCTCATCATCTGCCGTCCCCTTCTCCTCCTGCCTTCAATCTTTCCCAGCCTCAGGGTCTTTTCAAATGAGTCGGTTCTTTGCATCAGAGGTCCAAAGCATTGGAGTTTCAGCTTCAGCATCAGTCCTTCCAATGAATACTCAGAACAGATTTCCTTTAGGATGGACTGGTTGGATCCCCTTGCAGTCCAAGGGACTCTTCAAGAGTCTTCTCCAACACCACAGTACAAAAGCACCAATTTTTCGGTGCTCAGCTTTCTTTATACTCCAACTCTCACATCCATACATAACTACTGGAAAAACCAAAGCTTCGACTAGACAGACCTTTGTTGGCAAAGTAACGTCTCTGCTTATTAATATGCTGTCTACATTAGTGATAACTTTTCTTCCAAGGAGCAAGTATCTTTTAATTTCATGGCTATAGTCATCATCTGCAGTGATTTTGGAGCTCAAAAAAATAGTCTCTTACTGTTTCCATTGTTTCCCCATCTATTTGCCATGAAGTAATGGGACGGTATGCCATGATCTTAGTTTTCTGAATGTTGAGCTTTAAGCCAACTTTTTCACTCTCCTCTTTCACTTTCATCTAGACGCTCTTTAGTTCTTCACTTTCTGCCATAAGGGTGGTGTCATCTGTGTGTCTGAGGTTACTGATATTTCTCCCAGCGATCTTGATTCCAGCTGTGCTTTCTCCAGTCCGGCATTTTGCATGATGTACTGTGCATATAAGTTAAATAAACAAGGTGACAACATACAGCCTTGAGGTATTCCTTTCCTGATGCAGAACCAGTCTCTTGTTCCATGTCCAGTTCTAAGTGTTGTTTCTTGACCTGCATACAGATTTCTCAGGAGGCGGGTCAGGGGGTCTGGTATTCCATCTCTTGAAGAATTTTCCACAGTTTCTTGTGATCCACACACTTAAAGGCTTTGGCATAGTCAATAAAGCAAAAGTAGATGTTTTTCTGGAACTCTTTTCCTTTTTTGAAGATCCAGCAGAAGTTGGCAATTTGATTTCTGGTTCCTCTGGCATTTCTAAATCCAGCTGGAACATCTGGAAGTTCATGGTTAATGTACTGTTGAAGACTGGCTTGGAAAATTTTGACCATTACTTTGCTAGCATGTGAGATGAGTGCAATTGGCATTGCCTTCCTTTGGGATTGGAATGAAAACTGACTTTTCCAGTCCTGTGGCCACTGCTGAATTTTCCAAATTTGCTGGCATATTGAGTGTAGCACTTTCACAGCATCATCTTTTAGGATTTGAAATAGCTCAACTGGAATTCCATCACCTCACTAACTTTATTCATACTGATGCTTCCTAAGGCCCACTTGACTTCACATTTCAGGATGTCTGGCTCTAGGTGACTGATCACACTATCATGGTTATCTGGGTCATGAAGATCTTTTTTGTATAGTTCTTCTGTGCATTCTTGCTACATCTTCTTAATATCTTCTGCTTCTGGTTAGATCCATACCATTTCTGTCCTTTATTGAGCCCATCTTTGCATGAAATGTTCCCTTGGTGTCTCTAATTTTCTTGAAGAGATCTCTAGCCTTTCCCATTCTGTTGTTTTCCTCTATTTCTTTGCATTGATCACAGAGGAAGGTTTTCTTATCTCTCCTTGCTATTCTTTGGAACTCTGCATTGAAATGGGTATATCTTTCTTTTTCTCCTTTGCCTTTAGCTTCTCTTCTTTTCTCAGCTATTTGTAAGGTCTCCTCAGACAACCATTTTGCCTTTTAGCATTTCTTTTTCTTGGAGATGGTCTTGATCACTGCCTCCTGTACAATGCCATGAACCTCCATCCACAGCTCTTCAGGCACTCTGTCTATCAGATCTTATCCCTTGAATCTATTTCTCACTTCCACTGTATAATCGTAAGGGATTTGATTTAGCTCACACCTGAATGGTCTGGCGGTTTTTCCCTACTTTCTTCAATTTCAGTCTGAATTTGGCAATAAGGAGTTCATGATCTGAGCCACAGTCAGCTCCTGGTCTTGTTTTTGCTGACTGTATAGAGCTTCTCCGTCTTTGGCTGCAAAGAATATAATCAATCTGATTTCGGTATTGACCATCTGGTGATATCCATGTATAGAGTCTTTTCTTGTGTTATTGAAAGAGGGTGTTTGCTATGACCAGTGTGTTTTCCTGGCAAAATTCTGTTAGCCTTTTCCCTGCTTCATTTCATACTCCAAGGCCAAATTTGCCTGTTACTCCAGGTAGCTCTTGACTTCCTACTTTTGCATTCCTGTGCCCTATAATGAAGAGGACATCTTTTTTGGGTGTTAGTTCTAGAAGGTTTTATAGGTCTTCACAGAACCGTTCTGTGTAACTCATACCAAAAACTTGAAGTTAATGAGAAATTTCCATAATTGTTCACTAGAATTATATTATTATGAATGGGTTTAGCAAATTAAAAAATAAAATCTCAAACTTAACATGCAGAAACTAATATTCTGGTTTGGAGGCTCTCCAAAGCCTTCCTCTTCTGAAATGTCAT
This sequence comes from Budorcas taxicolor, assembly GCF_023091745.1. Taxonomy (NCBI): domain Eukaryota; kingdom Metazoa; phylum Chordata; class Mammalia; order Artiodactyla; family Bovidae; genus Budorcas; species Budorcas taxicolor. Next base: position 24,136,319 of record NC_068917.1, on the reverse strand, counting down.
GACTAAAGGATTCCCATCTAGCCTCCATCCACAAACTGAAGGCCTTGATGGAAACAAATGGAAAACAGAAATAGATAATAGCTCTGGTTAGACAGATTCATGCATGAGGTATAAAGCAAAGGGAAAAGACTGGATTATTTCTAAGAAAATCTTTAGACCCCCAACTCCAGATGAACTTTCTTGGACAAAACACTATAACAAAACAAAATGCTAAGCTTAGTAGTTATATGCAACACTAGATCCCAAAACTATTTTGACCAACAAAAATTTATATTTCCTTGACAGCAACGTTTCTAACATTACAATTTATTTTAATTTATATTTTCTGCACTGTTGGCTAATTAACAAAGTTAAAACATGAAGCATTTGGTAAACCTGTAATGGCACAAAATGACTGATGCCCTCTGTCCTTTCTCTGGATTGAATTTCCTGTTGTATTTTGGGAAAAGTAGTGAGTGTGCTGGATAAGTAACTAGTGCACTCTGATGTGAGAATTATGGAGAAATATAGTAAAGGGTTGAATGGAGCATTATCACAAATTACCTAATCTAGTCTTCTGGCACAAAATAAGCAGCCTGCTTTGCACACATTTGGAAGGTTTTAAAAACAAATCAATATAAGACATACACTTAGGACTATGCTAAAAAGAGCCACTGATCCACGCTCACTGCTCCTCCACTGCCCATTATGGAGAGCTGCCATATCCAAAGCACCTTCCAGCTGTTGGAGGAACCCACCAGAAGTGTGCGTGCACATGCAGACACCCTCAGTCAGATAATTACCTGGATTAAGACTCCAGAATTGAACAGAGTTTAATCAAGGACCCTGTGAAATTGTGAGAGCACCAGTTTCCTGGGCTTGCCATCCTTTTCCATGGATGGTGAGTTGCCAAACAAAATCAAAGAAGTCTTGATTACAAGGATAAAAGGCAAAGTCAAAAGGGAATGAGAGAAGCTGTCCTTTGAGACAGAGATGAACCAGCACCAATCCCAACAAACTCAGCTCTGCTGTGTGTGGAGAGACCACAGTGCATCTCAGCTGAACACCATCAACATGCCTGACAATTCTCAGGACTGAATAAATAGCTATGCCAGTATATTTAAGGTCAGGGCTAATACTGAATTTTTTTATGATGCAATGATGTATGTGAACTTTTTAAGAAATATTTGGGCTGTTAGAAAAAAAGCCCATGCCACTCCAGCTGTTACTAAGAAAGCATGAATCAGCTTACATATAAACTAAAATCATTATTGGAAATAAATCCCCACATAATGGAAAGCCTGAGAATCAGTGATACAGGGAGGTCAATAGTTTTTTTTACTTTCTTGCTTTCTTGAACTTGAATCACAAATAGAAGTGATTATAAAAATGATGCATTCCATAAATATGTCAATATCTCCTAAAGTTCACTCAACTACAACACTACTTTGCCGACTAAGGTCCGTCTAGTCAAGGCTATGGTTTTTCCAGTGGTCATGTATGGATGTGAGAGTTGGATTGTGAAGAAGGCTGAGCACCGAGGAATTGATGCTTTTGAAATGTGGTGTTGGAGAAGACTCTTGAGAGTCCCTTGGACTGCAAAGAGATCCAACCAATCCATTTTGAAGGAGATCAGCCCTGGCTGTTCTTTGGAAGGACTGATGCTAAAGCTGAAACTCCAGTGCTTTGGCCACCTCACGCGAAGAGTTGACTCATTGGAAAAGACTCTGATGCTGGGAGGGATTGGGGGCAGGAGGAGAAGGGGATGACCGAGGATGAGATGGCTGGATGGCATCACTGACTCGAAGGAAGTGAGTCTGAGTGAACTCCGGGAGTTGGTGATGGACAGGGAGTGATGATGGACAGGTGATGGTGTGCTGCGAGTCATGGGGTCGCAAGGAGTCGGACACGACTGAGCAACTGAACTGAACTGAATGTTCTTTTCAGTTAAGTTGCTCCTAAGCCTTTCCACTGTTCTGTATGTCTATACTTGATCTTGTGATGTGCAGGACCTTATATTGATTTCTATTAGTTTTATTTTCATAAAATTTGACCTGCTATCAATATTATAAGTATCATCGATGAGTCATTACTTCAGTTCACTTCATTCGCTCAGTCATATCCAATTCTTTGTGACCCCATGGACTGTAGCACGTCAGGCTTCCCTGTCCATTACCAACTCCCAGAGCTTACTCAAACTCATGTCCATTGAGTTGGTGATGCCATCCAACCATCTTACCCTCTGTCGTCCCCTTCTCCTCCCACCTTCAATCTTTCCCAGCATCAGGGTCTTTTCAAATGAGTCAGTTCTTCATATCAGGTGGCCAAAGTATTGGAGTTTCAGCTTCAGCATCAGTCCTTCCAATGAATATTCAGGACTGATTTTCTTTAGGATTAACTCGTTGGATCTCCTTGAAGTCCAAGGGACTCTCAAAAGTTTTTATCAACACCACAGTTCAAAAGCATCAATTCTTTAGCACTCAGCTTTCTTTATAGTCCAACTCTCACATCCATACATGACTACTGGAAAAACCAAAGCTTTGACTAGACAGACCTTTATTGGCAAAGTAATGTCTCTGCTTTTTAATATGCTGTCTGGGTTGTCATAACTTTTCTTTCAAGGAGCAAGCATCTTTTAATTTTACGGCTGTGATCACCATCTGCAGTGATTTGGGAGCTCAAAAAAATAAAGTCTGTCACTGTTTCCATGGTTTCCCCATTTGCCATGAAGTGACGGGACCAGATGCCATGATCTTAGTTTTCTGAATGTTGAGCTTTAAGCCAACTTTTTTACTCTCCTCTTTCACTTTCATCTAGAGGCTCTTTAGTTCTTTTTCGCTTTCTGCCATAAGGGTGGTGTCATCTGTGTATCTGAGGTTACCCATATTTCTCCCGGCAATCTTGATTCCAGCTTGTGCTTCCTCCAGCCCAGCATTTCTCATGATGTACTCTGCATGTAAGTCAAATAAACAGGGTGACAATACACAGCCTTGAGGTGCTCCTTTCCCGATGTGGAACCAGTCTGTTGTTCCATGTCCAGTTCTAACTCTTGCTTCCTGACCTGTGTACAGATTTCTTAGGAGACAGGTCAGGTAGTTTGGTATTCCCATTTCTCTCAGAATTTTCCAGTTTCTTGTGATCCACACAGCCATTACTTACTGGTGCTAATTAACTTGGTTTAACCACTCTGAGGATAGAATATCATAAAAAAAAAAAAAAAAAAAAAAAACCATTGTATCCCCTCCCCGAGTCAGACTTACGATAATATGTTTTCACATGTGAATTTCATGTTTTTAAATAATATTTTGTAAATTAAACATAAATTTTTCTCTGTCTGTTTTCCTATGATTTACCATTATCATAAGCCACAGATGCAAACAGTTCATGGGTAATCAATTTCCCTACAGATTTTCCTTATGTCAACGCTCTATAATTTCTAGTTCTAGGACCTTAATTTTTTACTACTTTGCTTAGTCCTTCAAATATTTCCTTTTTTCTTTGTATACTTCCTATATGTTGGCATCTAGAGCTGTACTTTTTCTCTTTTTCTCAGGGTTTATACCATGACCCGCATATTTCAAAATGTAGTGAATGATAGATCCTTCTACCTTGGGTTTTTTATTCTTATGATTTAATCATACTTTTTCTTCCATTCACACATCTGGAATGATCTCTGTAGTTTCCATCTGTACACCTCTGTGGACTAAACAGCTAACTCTCTGACCATATGGTTGTTAATTGCTTTCACCCTGCAAGACCCATCTCTACACAGCATTTTTGTAATTCTTGCTCCTTCTTGCTTTGTTTTCCTTCTATCTCGTCTCCGTTTATAATTTGCTGTCTTATTTTTTCACAAGATGAAACACAAAATCTGAATATCACTATTAATGAGAGAAGTTGAATGTGATTAAAATGCTATTCCCACAAAACCAGTGTAAACAAAGTTTTCTATAGTAGTAATATTATCATCAAAAAGACAGGTAATATTTTATATTATGATTATGTTGTAATTATTAGTTCTATAATAATTATTTGTTAACCATAGCAAATTAAGGTATAAAATTAATGAATTAACTCCAAATGACAGATATTACATAAAAAGTGTAACTCTGGCAAGAATGCTGGAGTGGGTTGGTTGCATTTCCTCCTCCAGGGGATCGTCCCAATCCAGGGACTGAACCCATGCCTCATGCATTTCCTGCATTGGCAGGAGGACACTTTATGACTAACACCACCTGGGAAGCCTGTCATGTACTATGTTACAGGTTTATTATTACTTACATAGTGTTTGTTTTGTAATGGATATTTTACATATAATATCTCATGTAATACAGCCATTCTATGAGTCAGGTATTATTATATCTTCTTTATAGATAAAAAATAAAGTTCAGAGAGGTTAATTACCTTGCCTAAACTCACACAGCTAGTAAGAGACACAACAGGTTCTGGTGTCCATTGCAATGGATTGAGTTTAGGAGCTGGAAGGAAGGATTTTAATAATATTCAAATATTACTAAATATGGTGACCTGTGTAAGGCAGTACTATTCATGAGGTTAAGAAAAAATAATAATGAGTCAACTTCTATGTGTTTGTAAAAGTCTTGCGAAGTGCCAAGGTATTAAGAAGCAGTGGAAAGACTACACAGAAGAGCTATACAAAAAAGATCTTCATGACCCAGATAATCATGATGGTGTTATCAGTCACCTAGAGCCAGACATCCTGGAATGTGAAGCCAAGTGGGCCTTAGGAAGCATCACTATGAACAAAGTTAGTAGAGGTGATGGATCCCAATTGAGCTATTTCAAATCCTAAAAGATGATGCTGTGGAAGTGCTACACTCAATATGCCAGCAAATCTGGAAAACTCAGCAGTGGCCACAGGACTGGAAAAGGTCAGTTTCCATTCCAATCCCAAAGAAAGGCAATGCCAAAGAATGCTCAAACTATCAATAATTGCACTCATCTCATACACTAGCAAAGTAATGCTCAAAATTTTCCAAGCCAGGCTTCAATAGTACGTGAGCTGTGAACTACCAGATGTTCAAGCTGAATTTAGAAAAGGCAGAGAACCAGAGATCAAATTGCCAACATCTGTTGGATCATCAAAAAAGCAAGAGCGTTCCAGAAAAACATCTACGTCATCTTTGTTGACTATGCCAAAGTCTTTGAATGTGTGAATCACAACAAACTGTGGAAAATTCTTTAAGAGATGGGAATACCAGACCACCTGACCTGCCTACTGTGGAATCTATATGCAGGTCAAGAAGCAAAAGTTAAAACTGGACATGGAACAAGAGCCTGGTTCCATATCGGGAAAGGAGTACATTAAGGCTGTATATTGTCACCTTGCTTGCTTAAATTATATGCAGAGTACTTTATGAGAAATGCTGGGCTGGAGGAAGCACAAGCTGGAATCAAGATTGCTGTGAGAAATATAGATAACTTCAGATATGAGGATGACACCACCCTTATGGCAGAAAGTGAAGAACTAAAGAACCTCTTGAAAAAAGTGAAAGAGGAGAGTGAAAAAGTTGTTTTAAAACTCAACATTCAGAAAACTAAGATCATGGCATCTGCTCCCATCACTTCATGGCCAATAGATGGGGAAACAGTGAAAACAGTGAGACTTTATTTCTTTGGGCTTCCAAATCACTGCAGATGGTGACTGTAGCCATGAAATTAAAAGATGCTTGCTCCTTGGAAGAAAAGTTATGAGCAACCTGCTGTTGCTGCTAAGTCGCTTCAGTCGTGTCTGACTCTGTGCGACCCCATAGACAGCAGCCCACCAGGGTCCCCCGTCCCTGGGATTCTCCAGGCAAGAACACTGGAGTGGGTTGCCATATCCTTCTCCAGTGCATGAAAGTGAAAAGTGAAAGTGAAGTCACTCAGTCATGTCCGACTCTTCGCGACCCCATGGACTGCAGCCTACTAGGCTCCTCCATCCATGGGATTTTCCAGGCAAGAGTACTGGAATCGGGTGCCATCGCCTTCTCTGTGAGCAACCTAGACAGTATATTAAAAAGCAGAGACATTACTTAGCCAACAAACATCTGTCTAGTCAAAGCTATGGTTTTTCCAGTAGTCAGGTATGGATGTGAGAGTTGAACTATAAAGAAAGCTGAGCACCGAAGAATTGATGCTTTGAACTGTGGTGCTGAAGACTGTTGGAAGTCCCTTGGACTGCAAGGAGATCCAACCAGTCCATCCTAAAAGAAATCAGTCCTGAATATTCTTTGGAATGACTGATGCTGAAGCTCAAACTCCAATACTTTGGCCACCTGATGTGAAGAACTGACTCATTTGAAAAGACCCTGATGCTGGGAAGGATTGAAGCTGGGAGGAGAAGAGGACAGCAGAGGATAAGATGGTTGGATGGCATCACCGACTCAATGGACATGAGTCTGAGTAAACTCCAGTAGTTGGTGATGGACAGCGAGTCCTGGCATACTGCAGTCCATGGGGTCGCAAAGAGTCAAACAGGACTGTTTCTGAACTGAATTAAACTGAAGTGCCAAGTAGTGTGTTCTAAACAGTTCACAATCATTATTATCTTTTTTTCACACCAAGTCTTAGATGTTGAGAAGTGGGAACCAAGGAAATTTGATAACTTACTTTCACTAGATTATGCAGCTAGCAAATGAAGAAACCAGAATTCAGACCCTATGACTCCTAAGTCTTGCACTTTTAACTACTGTATTGTGGGAAAATAGTGAATCCAAGACAACCAATGCTGAAGGTGAGATGTCTTATTATTTAGATGAGTATCCTTCTGCTTTGGTCCTCAAAAAGCAGTTACCATTTTGGGGAATATCAGGTAGTCACTGAAGCCATATTGTTGATATGATCCATTCTATTTGTGTAGACAAAAGAGCTGCTATTTTATTTTTAGAAAAGTACAATAAATCTTATTGTACTGAGAGATTTATTAAAGCTGACAACACATTTCCAGAGTTGACACACCACCCATTCAACTTCACCTCTAACCTCTTGAGGTAGTATATAATTTAAGCTGAGAATAAAAGGATTTCTTGGTATGTGAGTTCAGTTTGAGTGTAGAGGTAGGAAAAGGAATGATGTCAGAAGAGAAGAAAGATTTTGAGTCCTTCCAATTTTTTGTCATCTGAATTGTTTTGTGAATTCTGTTCTGGTCTAGACCTAACAGGGAAAGTGAAAACATTGAGTTTAATTATAATCCAATTAAAAATTAATCAATTATACCCCAATTAAAAATTAATTAGTTTAAAGAAAGAGATTGGGCATCAGGGTGAGTTTCTCAGAAAGTATTTCTAATATTTTAGGTAGGAAAAAAAAATGAGAGCTAATTATAAATAAAACCTATAAATAAAACTACCTCCTTAAAAACAGAAGAAAATTGCATTTTCCCCCTTTTCAATATGGACATTGAGAAATCCAGCCACTTTATCCCTGGTGAAGGTGCTGGCAGGAGATGACAGCTATGCCACAGCCTGGCAGGGACCAAGGCCCACACTGCTGTAACCATGTGTCTACACATCCATACCATGAGATCTCAGGCATCAAAAGGGGGAGAGTGGGGATTTCTGTGTAACCAAGCAGCCTCTGATTGCTATGCCTGGGCAGGAGACACAGGGCCTGCCAAGAGGACCAGAGGCAGAAACTCCCCATTTACTCAGTGATGCAGGGAGAGTAGGAGATTGCTTAATTCCATGATTCTGCCCAACCGACTGGGCTGCCCTGGCAGACATGGCCTGAGCAAGCACACGTTTCCTAATTGCTCATTCTTTCCTGTCACCAAGCAATTTCTCTGAGCTCTAATATATCCAGTTATAGTCAGTCATTCTAAAACTTGCTCCAAGGAAGATAGTATGGAGATTCCTTAAAAAACTAGGAAGAAAACTGCCATATGACCTAACAATCCCAGTACTGGGCATATACCCTGAGAAAACCATAATTGAAAAAAATGCCTTTACCTCAGTGTTCATTGCAACACTGTTTACAATAGCTAAGGACATGAAAGCAACCTAGATGTCCATCCACAAATGAATGGATAAAGAAGCTGTGGTACATATATACAATGGAATATTACTCAGCCATACAAAGACCACATTTGAGTCAGTTCTAATGAGGTGGATGAACGTAGAGCCTATTACACAGAGTGAAGTCAGAAAGAGAAAAACAAATATCATATATTAACACATATATATGGAATCTAGAAAGACGGTACTGATGAATCTATTTGCAGGGCAGCAATGGAGATGCAGACACAGAACAGACTTGTGAACATGGGCGGAAAGAACTGGGTGGGATGAATGAAGAGAGTAGCATGGAAACATATACACTACTATATGTAAAATAAAAAGCCAGTGGGAATACACTGTATAGTTCAGGGAGCTCAAACTGGTGCTCTATGACAACCTACAGGGGTGGGATGGGGTGGGCGGTGGGAGGGAGGGCCAAGAGAGGGGGAGACATATTACCCCTATGGCTGATTCATACTGATGTATGGCAGAAACCAACACAATATTGTAAAACAATTATCCTTCAATTAAAAAAACAAAAACAAAAACAAAAAACCTGTCCCCAGAATCCTGAGTATCTAGTTTAAGATCAAGCTTCCTTTTTATAGAGGATACATACAAAGTCCTGGATTTATAATGCAATGTTTTACTATTTATTGTCAGCCACAAGTTCAATATTCTCCATATTATATTTATTTGGTCTACAATTTCACTAGCCTCTTTGATGTTTAAAAACTAACAAGGTTATACATACATGTAATTAGATATGATACATGCTCAAAGAAGTATATAGTGAGAAGTTAAAGTCTCCCACAATCCCACACTCTTGAATCTCTTAGAGCCACTATTAACATTAATGCCACTTGTCTGTAAGTCCAGAAATTATTTCTGTGGATATACCTGTATATCTCAATTTTAAAACATAAAGAATAATCGTATTCACTTTTCTATACCAGGTTTGTTTATTAATTCAAGCTGTAGCTCTATGCTTCATAGATTAATTGTGGTTTTTTCCACTATGGTATTGGGATATTTAAAGAGTGAGAGGGAAAAAACCCTTTTGAAAACTTTTGAAATTAAAGAAGATAGAAAAGTCTATTATAAATTATGTATTTTCTATGTCTCGCTTAACAAATCAGCATGAATTACATAAGGACCCCAAATATTGAATTTTCTGGAAAAACTGAATACTTGTCTTGGAATGGAAAAATGCGTAGTCACTAAGGATGGTTAAATGAATTTATGAATAAGAAATACATTTTATCACATCACAGGATGTATTTCATTGATATGAAGCTTTTACTATATTGATTTTAGAAAGTAATTTTTATTGTGCATTTGTACTCTTTTTAACAGCATAGTCATTGACAAAGAAGAATCAAGGAGCGAGATGGGTCATGGAGGGAGAGGAAGAGGAAAAAAGCATAAGGGAGAAGTAGAGGGAGAGAAATACTGTTGTGAAATGACCAGCTTTCATTTCCTTGTGGGATTCCCTTTATTACTGACAGATATTTCTTTCTGATATAAAAGATTCATGCCAAATAATCCCCATGTGTAACATTGTCTTCTGAATTTTGACCTGTTTTTGATGAAGCTGATTCCTGAGTCAACTGGGTTCTCATTTGGGGATTATCAGGTATAAGTTAGTAGAAAACAAAATGCTAAGATGAAAATTAATGATAATAGAAGATACTTCAATTTAGTTTCAAGGAATTCTCATCTGAAGTGATCACTCATGAAATGAACACCATTAGCTGCTTTGTTTTCAACAACATAGGACACACTATTCAACTGGATATACAAGTGTTAAAAAAAGAAACAGGCCAAAATGGAATCACTGATGCTAAGCCCCAGGTCAGTAAAGCAAGACTTAATACTTAACCTAATTATAGTTTCAGGCTCTTCTAAGAAGGTAATCTTAACTATTTAGTCTGGAATTTCCTGGCACTACACCCTTGCCTTCCCCCAAAGGAAGATGACCTTACTGAAATAATCCTCGTTTTTTTTTTGCTTATGACTTCCCTGTCCCTCCCACTTTAAAAACCTTTCCTTTTCTGCAACTCTTTGAAGCTCCTTCTAAATGGGTAATGGTTTGCCCTAGGGGAATGGATCTATGCTTTGCTCTTTCTGTTCCTGTGACATTACATGACCCATCAAACTCACCTAAAATAATACTCTTAGTTTATCGGCCTAGGACATTCATAGTCCTGTTGCAGACAACAACTAATATAGAGGTTCACATTGGCACTGTGACTCCATTTTGACTACTTAACATAGTTTAACATAGCTTAAATCCAGTAAGTTTCACACAAGATGACCAGGAGTCATAACACAAATCACATCATAACAAGTACAGAGCACTTAATTCTTGTTAAAGGCAGTAGACTGAGGATGTACAGGAAAAGCTATATGTATTGTGGATATTTCATAACTGAGGTCATGATTCCTATCTCCAAGGCTTACCATGCTGGAACTGGATTGCTTTACTCATTATGTTAATGAGAAGGATGAGTTCATTTCTTAAATCTTTAAGTATCTCTTTCTTTTAAAGTCATAAAACTAAATTAAGCTCAAAGTCTAATTGCCTGAAAAATGTTAATCCCTTTGCTTGCAATTTTTTATACTTCTCAAAATAATATGCTTAATATTCAAGTTCAGCCCATTCAAATGATTTCAGCCCATTTCAATTCATGAACACATATTCTAACCAGAATATAGCATCTCCTTGGTACTGGTTTTAGGGAAATACTTTCAGATTCTTCTTTGGGTATTCTAGAAAGGGTTTTTATTTGAGAGAGAGTGTTTCAAAAGAATGTGTTTGACCTGAGGCATACCTGAAATGGAATAACAGAGACATGAGTCAAAATAACCTATTCTGTTACCTAAAACATTTTCCCAAATCTCCCACTGGTAAAATAATGATATTTTGGTTCTGAAAACTAGGTCCACTCTGGTGGGAAAAGGCAGAGTCACAAGATCATTGCTCCTGCATATCCTAAAATCTTGAGATTTTGTCACGTTTTTCCCAATTGAGAACACAAGTTAAAATGACTTAAAAATAGAAAATAGTGAAAACTTTTTTAGATTTGATACAAATATTTTAAAACTTTATTGTGTTTTAGATTTGAGTCATACACACAAAAAATTAAACCTTTTTATAATGTTTGTCTCTCTAAAACAAAGTGGTTATATTTTGGTTAACCTTATATTGACCATGGGCATGATGGGAATCTGAATTTAGAGCTGCACTTAGAACACTTGCCACCCTTGGGCAAGTTGATAAGCCTCAATTTTTCCATGTTTGGGATTCCCTGGTAGCTCAGATGGTAAAGAATCTGCCTGCAATACAGGAGACCTCGGTTCAACCTCTGGGTCAGGAAGAGCCCCTGGAGAAGGAAATGGCTACCCACTCCAGTATTCTTGCCTGGAGAATTCCATGGACAGAGGAGCCTGGTAGGCTACAGTCCATAGGTGGTAAAGAGTCAGACACAACTGAGAGACTAACACTTTCACTTTGCTTTTTCTCCATGATTACTTCAGAGATTTAAAATGAGTATTAAAATATGATTATATATAGCATAGTAGTTATGTAGAAGAACCTCAACAGAAGCAAATTCCCTTTCACTTTGTGGAAAGAATCCAAGGACATCATCACTCAGATAACTAATAAAAGAAAAAAATCAGTATGATTATCTGCCCCAGTTTCAAAGCTATGGGTTCCTGAAATGCACTGCAAGACACAGTAAGTTAAGACAGTTGCATTCATCTGTTCAAGCAGCTACCAATTAGCCCCCTTTGCCTACTAGCTAACCTGACTGAAGTAACACAGTATAATGTTTAGAGATTGGCTTTTCAAGACTACCAGTTATGAGTTCAAATCATAAATCCACCAATCCACCACTTAAATGCTAAATCACATAAAAGCCACCTTTACTTTCTGAGGCCTAGTTATCTCACCTATAAAATGAGGTAAGTGTCAAGCACAGTGCTTTCTACTGTATGTTGTATGCTGTTACATTTCCTTCAAATTTTCTTTAAAAGAAAAAAATTAGTTAACATATGGAGTTTGAAAATAATCTGGGGGAAAAGAAAGAAGAACATTAAACACAGGACATTGGCCAGCAAGAGAAAATAAAAGTGTTAATTCTGTAAACATGAATTAGCAAGTGGCAAATAAGACCATCCCCAAGAAAAAGAAATGCAAAAGAGCAAAATGGCTGTCTGAGGAGGCCTTACAAATAACTGAGAAAGGAAGAGAAGCAAAAAGTAAAGGAGTAAAGGAAAGATATATCCATTTGAATGCAGAGTTTCAAAGAATAGCAAAGAGAGATAAGAAAGCCTTCCTCGGTGATCAGTGCAAAGAAATAGAGGGAAAAAATAGAATGGGGAAGACTAGAGATCTCTTCAAAAAAATTAGAGATACTAAGAAAATATTTCATGCAAAGATGGGCTCAATAAAGGACAGAAATGGTATGGACCTAACAGAAGCAGAAGATATTAAGATGTGGCAAGAAAACTCAGAAGAACTATACAAAAAAGATCTTCACAACCCAGATAATCACCATGGTGTCATCAGTCACCTAGACCCAGACATCCTGAAATGCGAAGTCAAGTGGAAGCATCACTATGAACAAAGCTAGTGGAAGTGATGAAATTCCAGTTGAGTTATTTCAAATCCTAAAAGGCGATGCTGTGAAAGTGCTACACTCAACATGCTAGCAAACCTGGAAAACTCAGCAGTGGCCGCAGGACTGGAAAATGTCAGTTTTCATTCCAGTCCCAAAGAAGGGCAATGCCAAAGAATGCTCAAACTACCGCACAATTGCACTCATCTCACATAATAGTAAAGTAATGCTCAAGATTCTCCAAGCCAGGCTTCAACAGTATGTGAACCATGAACTTGCAGATGTTCCAGCTGGATTTAGAAAAGGCAGAGGAATCAGAGATCAAATTGCCAACATCCACTGGATCTTCGAAAAAGCAAGAGAGTTCCAGAAAAAAACATTTACTTCTGCTTTATTGACTATGCCAAAGTTTTTGAATGTGTGGATCACAATAAACTGTGGAAAATTCTGAAAGAGATGGGAATACCAGACCACCTGACCTGCCTCCTGAGAAATCTGCATGCAGGTCAAGAAGCAACAGTTAGAACTGGGCATGGAACAACAGTCTAGTTCCACATCAGAAAAGGAGTATGTCAAGGCTGTATATTGTTACCCTGCTTACTTATATGAAGAGTACATCATGAGAAATGCCAGACTGGATGAAGAGCAAGCTGAAATCAAGATTGCCGGGAGAAATATCAATAACCTCAGATATGCAGATGACACCACCCTTATGGCAGAAACCAAAGAAGAACTAAAGAGCCTCCTGATGAAAATGAAAGAGGAGAGTGAAAAAGTTTTTTTAAAACTCAACATTCAGAAAACTAAGATCATGCCATCTGGTCCCATCACTTCATGGCAAATAGATGGGGTAACAGTAGAAAGAGTGAGAGACTTTATTTCTTTGGGCTCCCAAATCACTGCAGATGGTGACTGCAGCCATGAAATTAATAGACGCTTACTCCTTGGAAGGAAAGTTATGACCAACCCAGACAGCATATTAAAAAGCAGAGATATTACTTTGCCAACAAACATTGGGTAGTCAAACCTATGGGTTTTCCAGTGGTCATGTCTGGATGTGAGAGTTGGACTATAAAGAAAGCTGAGCACCGAAGAATTGATGCTTTGAACTGTGGTGTTGGAGAAGACTCTTGAGAGTCCCTTGGACTGCAAGGAGATCCAACCAGTCCATCCTCAAGGAAATCAGTCCTGAATATACATTGGAAGGACTGATGCTGAAACTGAAACTCCAATACTTTGGCCACCTGATGCGAAGAACTGACTCATTTGAAAAGACCCTGATGCTGGGAAAGATTGAAGGTGGGAGGAGAAGAGGGCAACAGATGATAAGATGGTTGAATGGCATCACCAACTCAATGGACATGAGTTTGTGTAAACTCCAGGCATTGATGATGGACAGGGAGGCCTGGCATGCTGCAGTCCATGGGATCACAAAGAGTCAGACATGACTGAACAATGGAACTAAGATAATCCAAAAAAACCCTTGTTTCAGAAGAAATATATTTTATCTGCAATTCCAGGTATTACAAAAATGCTATGCCATCCATACGACACCTCAAAATGACAGAGGGGACCACTTATTTACCACAGTGAGATTCTTGAATTTGATTTCCACCTGTGGATCAAAGTGCTATCTTTAATCCTAACAGTTCCTGTCACTGAATAAACCTCATTAAATTTTATTGAAAAGCTACTTTCATAGTACAGTGGCCATCCAAAGCTAATAAATACTCTGATATATTTTCCACATTAATTCATGAAATCCATAAATAATGATATGAAATCTAATTAATACATTTTAGACATAAATGTTTATTTTTAAGAATGTTGTGATGGACTATATTAAATTGTAGATGTTGTTCTGTTAAGAAATTTACAATTTAACCTCTATGTCATCTTTATCCTGAACATTTGGCCTAGTCTCTAGGTGACTAGCTGTCTGCCACCAAAATAACAGAGTTAAACAGAAGTCATTACTTGTAGATGAGGCTTCAGATTTCATATAAGTGGTACAACTAACTCAGTAAGCCAAAAGAATTCCTCTCCTCCAAAATAAGGTATGTGCTAAGTGGAATATAGTTCTCTCAGAAAATAATCACCTCTGGGAAATCCCAGGGGATGCATTTCATTCATTGTTTCATAGCCTGGGTTTATTGATTCAGCCTAAGATAGCAAGAAAATTAAAAGATTGGTTTTTTGTACAGAAGACACCATCTACTCAATACTTTTAAGTGAACTAATCTCAGTCTTATTCATGGAAGGAAAACACCCACACACTTCTATGAAACCAAAGTCAATAGAAATATTCACATATCCAAAATAAGTATTTTTGTCAAAGAGAGATATGCCCAGAGTATTCTTAATGTGAATAACTGCATTTTTTTTTAATTTGACAATGTTTCTTTTGCTAAAATAAATGGAAATGCAGCTCCAAATTCATAAGCTAAAAGCTATGTTTTTCAGAACCTGCCCAAATATCCAGAAGTGTGAACTCTAGACCTCTTCAAATATCAAGTGAAAGACATTTATCCTTACTTATAATTGCATAAATAAAAATTTAAAAAGTTATGAAAACAAGGTTTTAACACATTCAGTATTGGCAAGTGAATGGAGAAGCTGGCACTTTCATATATTTTTGATCAGAATGTAAACTGGAATTGCTTTGGAGGACATCTTGGCACTATCAATCAGATTAATCTTTTACAGACCTTTAAAGGCAGAATGTTTCCTGTAAGAATTTATTCTATGAATTTACTTGTATATGTGAACATGAAAATGACAACTGTCATATTTGTTTGTAAGAGCAGAACACTGGGGGCTCTAGGAAAAGCCACCACTCAGTGAAAAATGTATGAAAATAAATCTGGCTGCTTTAAGCAAAGTTTTAAATCTGGTTGGGTTAAGCATTCAGTCCCTAGAAGGATCTCAAATGGAGATACCCTCCTATGTGGGCTAGGAGACAGTGAGCTGTATTTCTAACATCAGATGGAAGGAACAATGTCAAATGTGAAGAATGAATAAATGAATTAGCATTTCTTTGGTGCTGACCTGGTAAAGCTATAAAGTGCATAACACCTGGTGTTCATCTTTCTGACTTCACTGTGTATAATAGGCTCCAGTTTCATCCACCTCATCAGGATCAGGGGACACATGTACACCCATGGCTGATTCATGTCACTGGATGGCAAAAACCACCACAATATTGTAAAGTAATTGGGCTTCAATTAAAATACATAAATAAAAATTTTAAAAAGATTTTTAAAAGTTCATAACACCTGGCTATCATGAAAGTCTATTTCTGCCTCTTGTTATCATGCTTATGTTTTACAAATCATGATTCTAAGCACAGTGATCCCTATAGATATATAGTCTTCTACTCAAAATAGTTATCATGGAAATTATCTTTACAATTAATTTTGATTCCACATAGCAATTTATATAGTACACATTAAACTGATACTTGGGAGCTTCCCTCATAGCTCAGTTGGTAAAGAATCCACCTGCAATGGAGACCCCAGTTCAATTCCTGGGTCAGGAAGATTCCCTGGAGAAGAGATAGGCTACCCGCTCCAGTATCCTTGGGCTTCCCTTGTGGCTCAGCTGATAAAGAAACCGCCTGCAATGCAGGAGACCTGGGTTTGGTCCCTGGGTTGGGTAGATCCCCTGCAGATGGGAAAGCCTACCCACTCCAGTATTCTGGCCTGGAGAATCCCATGGACTGTATAGTCCATGGGCTCACAAAGAGTCAGACATGACTGAGCGACTTTTACTTTCATTTTCTTTATTTTTTAAATAAATTTATTCATTTTAATTGGAGGCTAATTACTTTACAATATTGTAGTGGTTTTGCCATACACTGACATGAATCAGCCACAGGTGTACATGTGTTCCCATCCTGAACCCCCCTCCTACCTCCCTCCCCATCCCATCCCTCTGGGTCATCCCAGTACACCAGCCCTGAGCACACAGTCTCATGCATCGAACCTGGACTGGTGATCCATTTCACATATGATAATATACATGTTTTAGTGCCATTCTCCCAAATCATCCCACCATTACCCTCTTCCTTGGAGTCCAAAAGACTGTTCTATACATCTGTGTCTCTCTTCCTGTTTTGCATATAGGATTATCATTACTATCTTTCTAAATTCTGTATGTGTGCATTAGTATACTGTATTGATGTTTTTCTTTCTGGCTTACTTCACTCTGTATAATAGGCTCCAGTTTCATCCACCTCATTAGAACTGATTCAAATGCATTCTTTTTAATGGCTGAGTAATATTCCATTGTGTATATGTACCACAGCTTTCTTATCCATTCATCTGCTGGTGGAAATCTAGGTTGCTTCCATGTCCAGGCTAATATAAACACTGCTTTGATGAACATTGGGGTACATGTGTCTCTTTCAATTCTGGTTTCCTCGGTGTGTAGTCCATGGGGTCGCAAAGAGTCAGACACGACTGAGCGACTTCACTATCACTTTCATTGCAGTTCTATTTCCAGTTTTTTAGGGAATCTTCACACTGTTCTCTATAGTGGCTGTACTAGTTTGCATTCCCACCAACAGTGCATGAGGGTTCCCTTTTCTCCACACCCTCTCCAGCATTTATTCCTTGTAGACTGTTAGATAGCAGCCATTCTGACTGACGTGAAATGGTACCTCACTGTGGTTTATATTTGCATTTCTCTGATAATGAGTGATGTTGAGCATATTTTCATGTGTTTGTTAGCCATCTGTATGTCTTCTTTGGAGAAATAGACAATAGTTCTTTGGCCCATTTTTTGATTGGGTCATTTATTTTTCTGGAATTGAGCTGCAGGAGTTGCTTGTATATTTTTTAGATTAATTCTTTGTCAGTTGCTTCATTTGCTATTATTTTCTCCCATAATGAAGGCTGTCTTTTCACCTTGCTTATAGTTTCCTTCATTGTACAAAATCTTTTAAGTTTATTTAGATCACATTTGTTTATTTTTGTTTTTATTTCTATTACTCTGGGAGGTGGGTCATAGAGGATCCTACTGTAATTTATGTCAGAGAGTGTTTTGCCTATGTTTTCCTCTAGGAGTTTTATAGTTTCTGGTTTTACATTTAGATCTTTAATCCATTTTGAATTTATTTTTTGTATGGTGTTAGAAAGTGTTCTAGCAGATGACATAATCTTCTATATAGAAAACCCTAAAGACCACCAGAAAATTACTAGAGCTAATCAATGAATATAGTAAAGTTGCAGGATATAAAATTTACATACAGAAATCCCTTGCATTCCTATACACTAACAATGAGAAAACAGAAATTAAGGAAACAATTCTATTCACTATTGCAACAAAAAGAATAAAATACTTAGGAATATATCTACCTAAAGATACAAAAGACCTATATATAGAAAACTATAAAACACTGATGAAAGAAATCAAAACAAATAGATGGAGGACACAAATAGATGGAGAAATATACCATGTTCATGGATTGGAAGAATCAATATAGTGAAAAAGAGTATACTACCCAAAACGATTATAGATTCAATGTAATACCTATCAAGCTACCAATGGTATTTTTCACAAAACTACAACAAATAATTTCACAATTTGTATGGAAATACAAAAAACCTCGAATAGCCAAAGCAATCTTGAGAAAGAAGAATGTGACTGGGGGAATCAACCTGCCTGACTTTAGGCTATACTACAAAGCTACAGTCATCAAGACAGTATGGTACTGGCACAGAGGCAGAAATATACATCAGTGGAACAAGATAGAAAGCCCAGAGATAAATCCACGCACCTATGGACACTTTATCTTTGACAAAGGAGGCAAGACTATACAATGGGGAAAAGAAAATCTCTTTAACAAGTGGTGCTGGGAAATCTGGTCAACCACCTGTAAAAGAATGAAACTAGAACACTTTCTAACACCATACACAAAAATAAATTCACTTTCATTTTCAAACTGATATTCACTTAAATGTAAATTTCTCAGTGAAATGTAGGGTTTATGGAAGCTAGATTTAGTTTTTTCTAAGTTTGTATCCCCATTCCTAGTACCTGGAGAAAGAACAAGAGACTCATAATAAGCATGCAATATACAAAGAATGCTCAAACTACCACACAGTTTCACTCATCTCACATGCTAGTAAAGTAATGCTCAAAATTCTCCAAGGAGGTTTCAGCAATACGAGAACCGTGAACTTCCAGACGTTCAAGCATGTTTTAGAAAAGGCAGAGGAACCAGAGATCAAATTGCCAACATCCGCTGGATCATGGAAAAAGAAAAAGAGTTCCAGAAAAACATCTATTTGTGCTTTATTGACTATGCCAAAGCCTTTGACTGTGTGGATCACAATAAACTGTGGAAAATGCTGAAAGAGATGGGAATACCAGACCACCTGACCTGCCTCTTAAGAAACCTATATGCAGGTCAGGAAGCAACAGTTAGAACTGGACGTGGAACGACAGACTGGTTCCAAATAGGAAAAGGAATACATCAAGGCTGTATGTTGTCACCCTGCTTATTTAACTTCTATGCAGAGTACATCATGAGAAACGCTGGGCTGGAAGAAGCACAAGCTGGAGTCCAGATTACCAGGAGAAATATCAATAACCTCAGATATGCAGATGATACCACCCTTATGGCAGAAAGTGAAGAGGAACTTAAAAGCCTCTTGATGAAAATGAAACTGGAGAGTGAAAAATTTGGCTTCAAGCTCAACATTCAGAAAACGAAGATCATGGCATCTGGTTCCATCACTTCATGGGAAATAGATGGGGAAACAGTGGGAACGGTGTCAGACTTTATTTTTGGGGGCTCCAAAATCACTGCAGATGGTGACTGCAGCCATGAAATTAAAAGACACTTACTCCTTGGAAGAAAAGTTATGACCAACCTAGATAGCATATTGAAAAGCAGAGACATTACTTTGCCAACAAATGTCCATCTAGTCAAGGCTATGGTTTTTCCAGTGGTCATGTATAAATGTGAGAGTTGGACTGTGAAGAAAGCTGAGTGCCAGAGAATTGATGCTTTTGAACTGTGGTGTTGGAGAAGACTCCTGAGAGTCCCTTGGACTGATAGGAGATCAACCCTGGGATTTCTTTGGAGGGAATGATGCTAAAGCTGAAGCTCCAGTACTTTGGCCACCTCATGCGAAGAGTTGACTCATTGGAGAAGACTCTGATGCTGGGAGGGATTGGGGGCAGGAGGAGAAGGGGACAACAGAGGATGAGATGGCTGGATGGCATCACTGACTCTATGGATGTGAGTCTGAGTGAACTCCGGGAGTTGGTGATGGACAGGGAGGCCTGGTGTGCTGCGATTCATGGGGTCGCAAAGAGTCAGACATGATTGAGCAACTGAACTGAACTGATACATGTGCTAAAAAATCAGTTATCTCTGAGGAAGGTCTTCAGTTGTAACTATTTCTAATATGAACTACATTGTTCTATAAAATAATAATGTAACTTTGTTCAGGATTCACACTTGTCTGTGTACATTTTCACATATTTATCTTAAGAAGATTGGTTAATTTGGGTAGGCCACTGATTTAAGTCTAAGAAATACTAAAAACTAAAAGAACATTCCAGTAGAATCTATTTTCATTCTGTATATTTGCTAGAATTGTGATGTTTATGGAAAAGTCCCAGAAATATTAAAAAATACAGCTTTGCTGTAGAAATGGCTCTACTGCTGATGTTTTGTAAATTAATCATGCTCTTCAGTCCTGAGTGTCCATATTTTTCTTTGTAAAATTGTAGGATTTGGGCTAGGAAATCTCTCTTCTCTTCTAGCTTTAAGTGTTAAATTATACCATTTCACATCTACCAGTGTTACAAATCTTACCAACAATAATGGAATTATTTTACAGAGTATATACGCCAGATAGAAACTCACCAATGAGGAAAACAGAACAATAACAGTCTACTGTTATTTCCTTTCTTGCTCTGTTGTGTTACTTTCAAAGATAACTGGAAAAGAAATGGACATGGTTATTTCTCTAAATGCAGTGTCTCTTCTCTCTCTCCGTTATCTGTACAGGTTTTACATTTCCTTAGTCACCCATCTTTAATTCAGAACTTGCTGATACATTTAGTAAAGAGTAGCAATCTCTTTTATACATGGATTATTCATAGATAACTTGCTAATTGACCAATGAAACAGATATTCACATACTGCAGTACCACTTACTGATATGAAATGTCAATGTAAAAAGAAAGCTTTCAAAATACGTATAACATTTAATCCAATAATTCCACTTCTTCAAATGTACTCTTTTAAATTATTTTGAGATAATTCAAAATTATAGAAGAGTTGTATAAGTAGTTCAGAGAATTCCTGTGTATCCTTCATCCAGGTTATCCAAATGTTAACATTTTACCACATTGTCATTCTCTATGACTGTGTCTGTCCCCATAGATATTAGAAGCTATTCATTGGAGCATAATTTATAATTCAGGAAACTGGAGGACCTCTAAATGGCATGCATCAGGAAAATGGTTACTAGACAATATCTATTATGTGAAATATTAAACAGGAATTAAGATGTTTAAAGTGATTACTGTGAAGTTTAGGCATGTTAGATAATGCTAAGTCAAAATGAAGTTATAAATGGTCATTATAAAGATTAATATAACACTAACTAAATATTATCCAGTGAAAATCAGGGCACATGTGACAAAATGGAAATAGATTCATGTAAAAAAAGACAAGGGAAGATGCAAAAATAAATGTAGTTTTACCAAATTAATTAAGGTAATTAACTTCTTTATTTTCTAAATAGTATACCTCTCTTGGACTGTTGTTTAAGAACTTATGGATGGCTACTTGAAGGTAAGCAAAAGAAAATAACTGAATTTGCAAAATTATTGATAAGATTGTTGAGTAGAAGCTATAACTTAAATTGCATACCATAAACTCTTATGTTTCATGAAAGAAAGAAGAAAAGGGGTCATTTTCCCCAAGGAGAAAATAAATAGGACTCAAAACAGAGAAAGATTATTTGGACTGAGATTTCAAAAAAAAAAAAAAAAAATCAAGCTCACATGGGTTTGTAATGAATGTTTAGCAAATAGAATTCTGCAACATATAAGTTTAAGATTTTTACAGTATTACATGATGAAGTTGGATTGCTTCAACCTGAAATTTCACTGGGACATTTTATTTATTAGTAACACCCACCCATTTAGTGGGTGTTACTAATAAATATGTGCAATCTGACTGCCAAACTGAACACAGATATATAAACTAACGAAACAGGTATTTTTTAAGCAGTTAGAATTTCTGATAATTAAAATTTAAAAGAAAAAGATTATAATCTTTTAGCAGAGAACAATCCATATACATGACTTTTAAAGCTTAATTGTATACTCAGTAGAAAGAGAAACATTTCTGAAAATGAAATATTAAAGAGCCACTGAATTCTGCTGCCAAGCTGATTTGGGTTGTAAATAGATCAGTTTTTGGAGATTTCAAGTATGAGATGTTTATTAATCAAGTGACAGGAAATAATATCAAGTGGGCGGTATTTGTAATATTACCTGAAGAATTTCTAATAAGAAACCTCTTTATCAGAAAATCTAGTTTACATATGGCAGAGATAATCAGTTAGTAAATTAATAAAACAATCTAGGTATAGACGATCTAAATTCCTTGCTAACATGTTGTTGTTGCGTTAGTTGTTCAGTCGTGTCCGACTCTTTGCGACCCCATGAACTGCAGCCCACCAGGCTCCCCTGTCCATGGGATTCTCCAGGCAAGAATACTGAAGTGGGTTGCCATTTACCACCAAAATTTAACACTTCAGAAACTAGGTCTTGAACCCCAGACTGTATGAATGATGTTATCTTTATTATACTTAAGCTATACTTTATGGGGCACCAAAACTACACAAAGATTGTTGAAATTCTAAAGCTGATGTGATTCCAGATTGAGACTATCTTTTTTCTTTTTTAAAGAAAAGGATACATTTCCTCTCCTCACAGCTGAGTTTGTCATCTATTGTTATTTTACAGATGACATAATTCACAAGTTATTAAAGGTTTCAGTGCAGTCTGAACCTTTTATTCCTACACATTCCAAAACACTCTCAATTTTCTCCCACTACTCTCTAAAGTAATTTCAGCCCCAAAGAATAGAGGAGGAAAAAATATACATTGAATATATAAAATAGAGGCAGAGTGCTGATCTATTATGACATTTATCTCTATGAAAGAAGATGGAATGACTTGCTCATGGCTATATTATTTATAAGTTCTTTCTTCTTTTATCTGTCTTATAAAGACAGATGTAAGAAAGGTTAAGATTTCTTTACATTTTATACCAGTTATCTCTCTTCATCCTTCACCATTTTCATAGTTCTCAACTTTCAAACATAACAGGACAACTTATTTTTTTTCATAGGTATCATGATGCCCTTCAAAATATGGGCTACTGTTTAAGCCTTAGCCTTGAATGGAATTATAACCATAGTTAAATATTTTATAAACAAAATAAAAATAAATATCTGTAAAATTCAAAATAGCATTCAGGTGATCTGCTGATAATAATCAGCATAAAAGAGACCTGCAATCCTTCAATGTGATGTTTGTTATTACTTCTCAATTATATAATACTAAAATCAGTTATATAGGATACAATATTGTATCTATTGCTAACAAAGCTGTATTGTGCACTTCAAAATGTGTGACAGGGTAGACACCACATTAAGTGTTCATAAATAAGTAAATAGTTCTATGTCCATCAGTTCAGTTCAATCGCTCAGTCGTGTCCAACTTTTTGCGACCCCATGAATCGCAGCATGCCAGGCCTCCCTCTCCATCACCAGCTCCTGGAGTTCACTCAGACTCACATCCATCGAGTCAGTGACGCCACCCAGCCATCTCATCCTCTGTCGTCCCCTTCTCCTCCTTCCCCCAATCCCTCCCAGCATCCGGGTCTTTTCCAATGAGTCAGCTCTTTGCAGGAGGTGGCCAGAGTATTGGAACTTCAGCTTTAGCATCACTCCTTCCAACGAACACCCAGGAATTATCTCCTCTAGAATGGGCTGGTTGGATCTCTTTGCAGTCCAAGAGGCTCTCAAGAGTCTTCTCCAACACCACAGTTCAAAAGCATCAATTCTTCGGCGCTCAGCTTTCTTCACAGTCCAACTCTCGCATCCATACATGACCACTGGAAAAACCATAGCCTTGACTAGACGGATAACTAACTGAATATATAAAATAATATCAGTTAGACGTGTTTGTATGTCTACAAGTAAATCATTTAAACTAAATATATGTAAAACTATGTAGTAAATATTAATGATTTTCTTCATGTAGTAGGAAAAAGCAATTATTACTTTTTATGCATTTTTATGTTCACTTTTTAAACAGGCATGAGTTATTTTGAAAAAAAAGGAAAGACAAAGTTACATGAAAAAGTACGGGAAATGAAATAATTTAATTATGGGAATGAAATAAACATACATATTATGGGAATGAAATAAATATACTTTATATGGGAATGAAATATACACTAGTAAATTCAGTAACAAAGCAAATTCAGAAGCTTAATGCAATATCTTCATAAAGTGATAAAGGTAAAGTGATCTTAGGAAAACATGGACCATAAAAGAAAAAACTGATGCATTGCTATTTGAAATTATAAACATCGGTCATTGAAAGTGTTCATTGAGAAAATAACTAGGTAAGCATAGGAAAAAAATATTCACAATATAAATTGTGACAAAGGACTTGTAGACTATGTAAAGAACATCTTCAATTCAATAAGATAGCATCTCAATAATAGGCAAATTAGATACTTTGAAAAGGAATATATATGTTATTAATAAACAGTTGAAAAACAGCACATTATTTGTCATAAGGGAAATGTAAATGAATCTTAATATATCACTATACCTCCTTCTAGAATGGCTTCAATTTTAAAAACCTGACAACACTAAATGTTGTCCAGGATTGAAGCAGGTAGGATTCTTGTGCATTGGTAATAGGAGTGCAAAATGGTACTGCCAATTTGGAATCTGGAAGTTTCTTAGATATCAAAACATACTACTTACCTATGATCACATAAATCCCATGTATTTACCCAAGATAAATAAAAGCATATGTCTACAAAAAGACTTTTATACAATTTGTATAAAATTATTCCTGGCAGGTCTATTAATAATCACCAAAAACTGAAACAGTTCTAATAGCTACCAACAAGAGAATGGATAAATTGTATTGTAACCATACAATAAAACTGTACTCACCAGTTCAAAGAAGGTGATAAATTTGAACATTACTAAGGCATAATCCGGAGAAGGCAATGGCACCCCACTCCAGTACTCTTGCTTGGCAAATCCCATGGATGGAGGAGCCTGGTAGGCTGCAGTCCATGGGATCGCGAAGAGTCTGACAAGACTGAGCGACTTCACTTTCATTTTCACTTTCATGCATTGGAGAAGGAAACAGCAACCCACTCAAGTGTTCTTGCCTGGAGAATCCCAGGGACGGTGGAGCCTGGTGGGCTGCCATCTATGGGGTCGCACAGAGCGACTGAGCAACTTAGCAGCAGCAGCATAATCAGTTTTAACACTGTTTAGTCACTAAGCCATGCCCAACTCTTTGTGACCCCATGGACTGTAGTCCATCAGGCTCCTATGTCTATGGGATTTCACAGGCAAAAATATTGGGTTGCCATTTCCTTCTCCAAGGGATCTTCTGAATGCAAGGATTGAACTGCGCATCCTGATTGGTAGGTGGATTCTTTACCACTGGGCACCTGGGAAACCTCAGAATCAATTTTGCTGCTGCTGTTAAGTCGCTTCAGTCGTGTTCGACTCTGTGCGATCCCAGAGATGGCAGCCCACCAGGCTTCCCCTCCCTGGAATTCTCCAGGCAAGAACACTGGAGTGGGTTGCCATTTCCTTCTCCAATGCATGAAAGTGAAAAGTGAAAGTGAAGTCGCTCAGTGGTATCCAACTCCTAGCGACCCCATGGACTGCAGCCTACCAGGCTTCTCCGTCCATGGGATTTGCCAGGCAAGAGTACTGGAGTGGGGTGCCATTTTCAGTTAGTGACAAATTTAAACAGTTCAGTTCAGTCTCTCAGTCATGTCCGACCCTTTGTGAACCCATGAATCGCAGCATGCCAGGACTCCCTGTCCATCACCAACTACCGGAATTTATCTAAACTCACGTCCAAAGAGTCGGTGATGCCATCCAGCCATCTCATCCTCTGTCATCCCCTTCTCCTCCTCCTCCCAATCCCTCCCAGCATCAGGGTTTTTTCCAATAAGTCAAGTCTTTGCATGAAGTGGCCAAAGTATTGGAGTTTCAGCTTCAGCATCAGTTGTTCCAATGAACACCCAGGACTGATCTCCTTTAGGATAGACTGGTTGGATCTCCTTGTCGTCCAAGGGACCCTCAAGAGTCTTCTCCAACACCACAGTTCAAAAGCCTCAACTCTTCATTGTTCAGCTTTCTTTATGGTCCAACTCTAAAATCCATACATGACCACTGGAAAAACCATAGCCTTGACTAGACGGGCCTTTGTTGGCAAAGTAGTGTCTCTGCTTTTTAATATGCTGTCTAGATTGGTCATAACTTTCCTTCCAAGGAGTAGGCGTCTTTTAATTTCATGGCTGCAATCACCACCAACAGTGATTTTGGAGCCCCCAAAAATAAAGTCTGACACTGTTTCCACTGTTTCCCCATCTATTTGCCATGAAGTGATGGGACCAGATGCCATGATCTTAGCTTTCTGAATGTAGAGCATTAGGCCAACTTTTTCACTCTCCTCTTTCACTTTCATTCAGTTCAGTTCAGTCACTCAGTTGTGTCCGACTCTTTGCAACCCCATGAATTGCAGCACATCAGGCCTCCCTATCCATCACCAACCCCCAGAGTTCACTCAGGTTCACGTCCATCGAGTCAGTGATGCCATCCAGCCATCTCATCCTCTGTCGTCCCCTTCTCCTCCTGCCCCCAATCCCTCCCTGCATCAGAGTCTTTTCCAATGAGTCAACTCTTTTCACTCTCCTCTTTCACTTTTATTAAGAGGCTTTTTAGTTCCTCTTCACTTTCTGCCATAAGGGTGGTGTCATCTGCATATCTGAGCTTGTTGATATTTCTCCTGCCAATCTTGATTCCAGCTTGTGCTTCTTCCAGCCCAGCGTTTCTCATGATGTACTCTGCATAGAAGTTAAATAAGCAGGGTGACAATATACAGCCTTGACGGACTCCTTTTCCTATTTGGAACCAGTCTGTAATGCCATGTCCACTTCTAACCGTTGCTTCCTGACCTGCATATAGGTTTCTCAAGAGGCAGGTCAGGTGGTCTGGTATTCCCATCTCTTTCAGAATTTTCCACAGTTTATTGTGATCCACACAGTCAAAGGCTTTGGCATTGTCAATAAAGCAGAAATAGATGTTTTTCTGGAACTCTCTTGCTTTTTCCATGATGGCAATTTGGTTGTTGACAAATTGATCTCTGGTTCCCCTGCCTTTTTTAAAACCAGCCTGAACATCTGGAAGTTCATGGTTCATGTACTGCTGAAGCCTGGCTTGGAGAATTTTGAGCATTACTTACTAGCATTGAGATGAGTGCAATTGTGTGGTAGTTTGAGTATTCTTTGGCATTGCCTTTCTTTGGGATTGGAATGAAAACTGACCTTTTCCAGTCCTGTGGCCACTGCTGAGTTTTCCAAATTTGCTGGCATATTGAGAGCAGCACTTTCACAGCAGCATCTTTCAGGATTTGAAATAGCTCAACTGGAATTCCATCACCTCCATTAGCTTTGTTCGTAGTGATGCTTTCTAAGGCCCACTTGACTTCACATTCCAGGATGTCTGGCTCTAGGTGAGTGATCACACCATCATGATTATCTGGGTTATGAAGATATTTTTTGTACAGTTCTTCTGTGTATTCTTGCCACATCTTAATATCTTCTGCTTCTGTTAGGTCTATACCATTTCTGTTCTTTATCGAGCCCATCTTTGCATGAAATGTTCCCCTGGTATCTCTAATTTTCTTGCAGAGATCTCTAGTCTTTCCCATTCTGTTCTTTTCCTCTATTTCTTTGCATTGATCAATGAGGAAGGCTTTCTTATCTCTTCTTGCTATTCTTTGGAACTCTGCTTTCAAATAGGTATATCTTTTCTTTTCTCCTTTGCTTTTCATTTCTCTTCTTTTCATAGCTATTTGTAAGGCCTCCTCAGTCACACATTTTGCTTTTTTGTATTTCTTTTTCTTGGGTTGGTCTTGATCTCTGCCTTATGTATGATGTTACAAACCACCATCCATAGTTCATCAGGCACTCTGTCTATCAGATATAGCCCCTTAAATCTATTTCTCACTTCTACTGTATAATCATAAGAGATTTGATTTAGGTCATACCTGAATGGTTGAGCAGTTTTCCCTACTTTCTTCAATTTAAGTCTGAATTTGGTAATAAGGAGTTAATGATCTGAGCCACAGTCAGCTCCTGGTCTTGTTTTTGTTGACTGTATAGAGCTTCTCCATCTTTGGCTGCATAGAATGTAATCAATCTGATTTTGGTGTTGGCCATCTGGTGATGTCCATGTGTAGAGTCTTCTTTTTTGTTGTTAGAAGAGGGTGTTTGCTATGACCAGTGCATTTTCTTGGCAAAACTGTATTAGTCTTTGCCCTGCTTCATTCTGTACTCCAAGGCCAAATTTGCCTGTGACTCCAGGTGTTTCTTGACTTCCTACTTTTGCATTCCAGTCCCCTATAATGAAAAGGACATCTGTTTTTGGTGTTAGTTCTAAAAGGTCTTGTAGGTCTTCATAGAACCATTCAACTTCAGCTTCCTCAGCGTTACTGGTTGGGGCATAGTCTTGGATTACCATGATATTGAATGGTTTGCCTTAGAAATGAACAGAGATCATTCTGTCATTTTTGAGATTGCATCCAAGTATTGCATTTCAGACTCTCTTGTTGACCACAATGGCTACTGCATTTCTTCTAAGAGATTCCTGCCCACAGTAGTAGATATAATGATCATTTGAGTTAAATTCACCCATTCCAGTCCATTTTAGTTTGCTGATTCCTAGAATGTCCACATTCACTCTTGCCATCTCCTGTTTGACCACTTCCAATTTGCCTTGATTCATGGACCTAACATTCCAGGTTCCTATGCAGTATTGCTCTTTACAGCATTGGACCTTGCTTCTATCACCTGTCACATCCACAGCTGGGTGTTGTTTTTGCTTTGGCTCCATCCCTTCATTCTTTCTGGAGTTATTTCTCCACTGATCTCCAGTAGCATATTGGGCATCTACCGACCTGGGGAGTTCCTCTTTCAGTATCCTATTATTTTGCCTTTTCATACTGTTCATGGGGTTCTCAAGCAAGAATACTGAAGTGGTTTGCCATTCGCTTCTCCAGTGGACCACAGTCTGTCAATTTACAGAGTAGTGTGAGAGAAAGAGAGGACTGAAGAGGACTTGAGATTTTAGCCTACTTGTCTGGGAAAAAAAAAATTGAAGAAACAAATAAATGCATGGAGAGAAGAAAAGGCTTTGCGGTGGGAATAAAGGTATATTTTATGATCCTCTAAGATCTACTTAAAACATTTTCTTTCCAGGTGTAGTGGAGAAAGTTTATCTATTGAATGAAGATTCCAGCAGTAAGAATTCACTTTTTTTTTAAATATATCAACCTTTTCTCTTTTTTTTTGTTCCACCTCCCCCCCCCCCCCCGCCCCCCACCGGGAAGAATTTTCAATAACTTCAAAGGGTTCTTTGGGATTGTTAGAGTCCTGAGAATGGTCTAGAGAGGAGATAACTTATCATGCTTTAGTACTCCTTGTTCTCTTTTCTCAGGAAGTATTTCAACTTCAGGCATTTGTGGGCCACTGATGAGATGGGTGCCTGTTGTTTCTCCATCTCTTAAGTTGTATTTCAACTGAGAGAATTTGGACTGAGGTGTACTATCTTTTTTGATATTTATTTTGTCAGTTCCAAATCTTGGTAGTACCAGGAATCTTTGATCTTCATTGTGGCATGCAGATCTCTCAGCTGTGGCATGAGGAATCTTGGTCACAACATGAGAACGCTTAGCTGAGGCATGTGGGATCTAGTTCCTGGACCAGGGATTGAACCCCCTGTATTGGCAGCACAGAATCTTAGCCACTGCATCACTAGGGAATTCCCAAGGTGCAGTGTGTTTAGTGTCCAAAAATGATGGTAAAAAAGGAAGGAAATTCAGGAATTGATCATCACATTCATCTGTTTTCTATAATACAGTTGTTTTCACATTTTCTTATTTATTAGTTGGTGAATTTCTTGCAGGTAGGCACTACCTCTTTTGTATTTTTAACCTTTCCTTCCTGAAGGAGTAAATGCTTTCATGAAGTAAGCATTCAGTGAGAAGATGCTGAAAGGACTAAATATGCCTCTAGAGATTTAATTATTCCTACTTCATCTGATATATAAAGTTTTGTTATTAAAAAACAAAGTTATAAAGTAAACAAAGTTATAAAGCAGATTTTTATAGAACCTTTGCTCTCAAAAAGAAAATGAAGATAAGCCAAATAATAAAATGGAATATCCTTGACTGAAACATTTAAATATCAGATTGGAAGGATAAGAGAGATAAAGGAGGAGGAAATCAGATACTCAAGCTTTCTGAACTCAGAAAGTAAAAAAGCAGGAGAGACAGATTAAAGAACTCCATTACAGGAAACAAATGGAAAGTAAAAGAACTAGGGTGTCCCCACTAGGGTGTCTAGAAATAGAGGAAGGGCACACAGAACCAGAGGGAGATTACATGAAAACTTCTCATGGTTACTCAGGAGCAAACCTGGCATCGCCATGCAGCTTGATTTCACTCTCCACTCAGTGATCCTGTCTCTAGATTATGCACTTCTTGATATTTACTTATAAACCTGGTAACCAGTTTAGAGAAAATGCTGCCCATGAAGGACTGATGCTATGACCACATAGCCACCTTGCACATTCCCTGTGCTATACAATAAGCCCTTATTAGTTATCTATTTTATATATGTGTTCTTTAGTCACTAAGTTATGTCCAGCTCTTTGAGTCCCCATGGACTGTAGCCCACCAGACTTCTTTGTCAATGGGATTTCCCAGGCAAGAATACTGGAGTGGGTTGCCATTTCCTCCTCCAGGGGATCTTCACGACCCAGGGATCAAACCCACATCTCCTGTATTAGCAGGCAGATTCTTTGAGCCACCTGGGAAGCCCATTATTTTATATATAGTTGTGCATATATGTCAATCTCAGTCTCCCAATTTGCCCCTCCTCCCTTTTCCCCCTTGGTAACCAAAAGATTATTTTCTACATAGGTGACTCTATTTCTGTGAAAAGAAGTATGCAGTTTCCTTAAAAACTAAAAATAAAGCTACCATGTGATTCAACAATCCCACTCCTGGGCATATACCCAGAGAAAACATAATTTGAAAAGATACATGTACCCCAATGTTCATTGCAGCACTATTTTCAACAGCCAGGACATGAATATCGAACCTAAATGTCCATCAACAGAGGAATGGGTAAAGAAAATGTGATACATATGCAATGGGTTATGGTGTGGGCTAAGTCACTTCAGATGTGTCTGACTCTGTGTGAACTTATGGACTGTAGCCCACCCGACTCCTCTGTCCATGGGATTCTCCAGGCAAGAATACTGAAGTGGATTGCTGTGCCCTCCTCCAGAGGATCTTCCCAACCCAGGGATGGAACCCATGTCTCTTACGTCTCCTGCATTAGCAGGTAGACAGACCTTTTACCACTGGCACCACCTGGGAAGCCCAATGGGTTATTACTCAGCCATAAAAAGGATGAAATAATGCTGTTTGCAGCAACATGGATGGATCTAGAAATTTTCATACTGAGTGAAGAGAAAGACAAATATGGAATCACTTATATGTGGTATCTAAAAACATGGCACAAATTATTTACAAAATGGAAACAGAGTCACAGATGTAGAGATTTCTGTGTATTAGTTTTGTGTTCTGCGAATTTACTGAATTTGTTGATGAGCTCTAGTAGTTTTCTGGAAGCATCATTAGGATCTTCTGTGTGTAATATCATGTTATCTGCCAATAATGACGATTTTACTTCTTCTTTTTCAATTTGGATTTCTATTTAGCTGCTTTTAAATACCACAGAATGCTTTCCTGAATTTCATCTGGGTTCTTCCTTTCTATGGACAGTAAGCATAGCAGAGTTTAAAAAGTAAAATCCTGTCTTGATCCAGTTTTGAGTTTCTGGCTACAGGTCAGTTCCCCTGCTTGAGCAGTTGATTAATCAGCCTTCCCTCATCAGGTTCTTACACGGAGGGCCAGTAGGCCACTATGCAACAGCCCTCATTACCTAGGAGTCAGGTATCAGACCACTAACCCCTATGCCCTTGAGTTCACAGGATCATTTAAATTTGCCAGTCCACCCGGAGTCCGGGAAAGCTAGCTAACCACACTCCATTTGCCACATGTAAGCTGCTTCCTCTAGCTCCAGCTTGCTGTCATCCTGTCCTGGATGCAACCCCCTGTATGACCTTGTCTGACAGCCTTCTCTCATTTGGAACTGTAAGTGGTATACAGGGTTCTGCCTTTCGTCTATCCTGTCTGAGTGTCAGTGTGTTATGTCCCTCCATCAAAGATTCCTTAAGTCTTACTAAACAGTGAGCCCTCTTCTCCATCCACCTGTCGGTCCACATACAAACATTTACTACCTTTTCACTATGATCAAGTCCTGTGGCAGGCTGCAGAGGTGATTATTGTGGTACTTGGAGGCCATTGAAGAGGCAGATTTTTCTCCTATCTGAGCCTTTGCGTGTTGTCAAGTGTTTCTGCACCTCACCTCGCTTTTTAATTTTTTTTTTATCATTTGTGCTGAAATTAATAGTTCTGTATTGCTTCTGTTCAACTCAGTCAAGGTACCTGGAAATCTGTGTGCACATGAGTTTTAGAAATAAGATATTCCATTAGCATTTATACAGATTCAATTAGCCACACTACTGATTGGCCATATTCTTTTAAATGTTATGGCCACTTGAAGATACTGACTATTGCCAACAGTTTTCTTGAAGAGGCCTTTCACACTTGAACCACCGAGGAGAATTAGGAGAAAAAATTACAGAAAACCTTTTGTGGTTGACATGGTGAACTAACTATGGAATAAAAGAAATTCAAGCAACATTTTACCAAATGTTTCCATTTGTAAAAAAGAATATATCTTTTTCTATGAGAGGCAGAAAGTATCGAGTTTATTTGAATGACCAGTTCATTATCTTGTTTTTGTAGGGCAGCCAAAGCCAATTTAGGATGGTGGGAGAGGTTGCAAGCTTATTTGAAACATCTCTTGTGCACAGGGAGCTGTGTGATTCACATTTGAAGTTCTCTGTTGTTAGAAAGGGATGAAAACACTTTGACTTCAGTAGTACCGGAGGTGTTAGGAGCTGCCTGGCGTTTTGACTGTGTTTTTTGAGACGAATATGTATGTGTGACTGCCTGGGGAAAAAAACCACACACAACAGAACCTGAAGTGAATAACATTGGGGGATATATCACCCCTTACCATCAGTCATATCATATGCAGTGTAAACAGGGTGAAGCAATTTGCTACTTTCCTGGGTTCCATTATGTATATGTGTTTATTTAATCAGAACTAAATGATATTACATGAAGTTCCCCTTGCCCTCCTGAGGAATCCAGATTCAACACTTTCAGCGCTGTTCAGTGCTGGAGAGCAAAGAAAGTGTAACCATAGTGATGGAATGGAAATGATTTTCTTTGTTCAGAGGCTTCAATATCCAACAGACATTACAGTTTTCAAGGTCAAAAATATATTAGGATGAGATAAAAAATTAAAGAAAAATGTGCTGGCTTAGCTACAAAAGCTAATTTAGTTTATGCATTATAAATTATGTTAAAATGACTAAAATGAGATTTCTCAGCAAGAACTAAATGTGTGGTTTCACAAAACTAATTTCCAAAGATGAACATGATTACAGAATTTAGCTTTAAAAGCTTTTCAGGCCATCAGAGAAAACAGCAAAGCTATCAATTATCAGACTTTAGTGGTGCCTCTGTCAGAAATATAATGGTATTTTTAGCATTCTGCTCAGCATTTACTAAATTAAGAATGTCTACAAACAAATCAATTAATTGGGACATTATTTAATTAAGTAAAACATGTGATCTGCCAAAGAACCTTAAGCAGACAATTATAACAAACATCCCAATAGCCTTCCTCTTCTGTGGAGTGAAATAGCTGGCCGAGCAATAAAAGAAAGATGGAAGCTACAGAAAATGAAGCAGTGATAAAACCAGCAAATACAGCCGCATGCTTTTCTGATTCATACTGCATACTTATGTAATTTTTAAAAGTGCTTATTTTGAAAATCTGTGATTTCCAGGGAGAAGATCATTGCTATCTGTCAGTCATTCCAATCCTATTAGGTGGATATGTGGCATTTGTTTTTTGTGACAGTGTGCATATATATATATATATATATATATATATATATATATATATACACACACATACACACACATAAAAGAATCTGTATTCTCATGCAAGGTACACTTAAGTCTCTGCATGCTAGGAAGTTACTGGGTTCCTGGTATTTGTTCTGGTATTACTGGAAGCTAAACAGCTTTTAGCTAAACAGCTAAAAGCTAAACAGATTCAGTGAGAGTTTATTTTCAAACCACTGTAAGTCAATTCAGTTCAGTCGCTCAGTCACGTCCGGCTCTTTGCAACCCAATGGACTGCAGCACACCAGGCTTCCCTGTCCATCACCACCTCCCAGAGCTTACTCAAACTCATGTCCATCGAGTCAGTGATGCTATCCAACCATTTCATCCTCCGTCATTCCCTTCTCCTCCTGCCTTTAATCTTTCCCAGCATCAGGGTCTTTTCAAATGAGTCAGTTCTTCACATCAGGTGGAGAAAGTATTGGAGTTTCAGCTTCAGCATCAGTCCTTCCAATGAATATTCAGGACTGAGTTCCTTTAGAATGGACTGGTTGGATCTCCTTGCAGTCCAATGAACTCTCAAATCTTCTCCAACATCACAGTTCAAAAGCATCAATTCTTTGGAGCTCTTTTTTTTTTTAATAGTCCAACTCTCACATCCATACATGACTATTGGAAAAACTATTGCTTTGACTGGATGGGCCTTTGCTGATAAAGTAATGTCTCTGCTTTTTAATATGCTGTCTAGGTCAAGCACTCTGTTAAAAAAAAAAAACAAGCAAAAACTCCCAATTCAACCTTTTAATAGTCCTGTGAATTAGAAATCAAGATCTCAGTTATAAACGGAAAGGTAAGGTTCAAGGAGGTGGAGTACTTTCTCTGTATTCGTGTACCTGTTAAATTGCAGAGCTAGGATTTAAACCCATGGCATATGATAATAATAAGTCCCAAACACTTTCTATTATTCCAGAAAATCTTCTCTGAAGGAAAGCCAGAGCATCCCAGCTTGAATGTTAATGGGCTGCACCACTGAAATTACTACCATTTTGGCTATAAGTCCATTGAAATACATTGTCTTAAATGAGAAGTAGCAATGATTTTGTCAGGGAAGGAAGCAGAGACCGTTACCAAATACTGCTTGATCAAGTCAAAGTATCAAATTGCCTAATTCCATTAGGTATCAAGGAAAAGATAAACAACCTATTTACCTACAGACAACCCAGAGTAGACTATCCTTATTTGAAGTGATGGCAAACGTGAATCAAGAGTTAAAGAAGTGTGATGGTGAAAAGTAGGGTGATGACACTGTGTATTCAATGGCAGTGCTGTGACCTGTTGGAAACTTGGAAATCTAATTTCTTCCTTTTTGTTAATGAAGATAATCTTTTCACATATATCTAAATGGTGAACTTATGTATAGGGGAACATCTCATGAACTGTATCAAACATTCCTGAAATCATTTTCAGAAATCATTTGACCTGAGCAATTATGGTTATCCTGTCCAGATGACTCTCGTCACCCAAGACAATTAGGTCTTCCAGTCCTTTGTTCTTTCTTTCCTCCCTTGTCTCCTCTAAGCTCCAGGTACACCCTGGTATCATTATGTATCTAGACGTTCTCATCCTGCTGGGTTTGTCTGAAAATTTCTCAGATATGACACGGATGTAAATCTGTAAGTCACTGACACCCAATTATCTGAGAATGATAAAGAAACCACGAACATGAAAGTGCTTTCAAATTATTGTCTCACTAAATATTAATTTTTAAGTCAAAGTTTTGTTACTTGTTATTCATCACATTTTTACTACTAATCAATAGGTTAAACTTTTCATGAAATGCCATTGTGAAATTTGTAATGTTTCTGCTCAATTCTAAAAATAAAGAACATATGATGTTCATCTTCATACCACAGAGAAAACATCATATTGCTCAGCCCATACCTGATGACTGAGGTAGATATACTGACTGGAACCACAGAGAAGGACACAGATGGACTTCACTCTTTGCCTGGGATTGGCAGCATTTGAGTAAAATGCTTTGCTATAATTAGGGTAATTTGTGTGCAATAGGGAAAAAACAACCCCTTAAATATCAGTGTGGGATTCAATAGCAAAATACGTCTAGACATGTGAAACTTTCCACACTGAAAGAACTTACTGCAAAATGGTTCATTTTTACATTATCCACCTGCTGCCTAATTTTCCATCATATTAATTTGTGAAAGAAAAAACTTTTTCCAAGTCGTAGTACTGAGCTATGCTGCTAATATGATACAGAGTTTTTAGCTCTCAGTCTTATTGAGCTTCACTCATTCACTAGATGCTGTTTAGAAAAATCAATAAATGTCTTTATCTTAATAATTCAATTTTCATAAAAGTTTTCATTGTCATTCATATTAAGTAGAGTTTAAGATCAACTAAACATGGATGCTATTTGATCTTTTTAAGAGCAGGAAATCACAACTTTGGGAATATGCTTTTGGTGCAAGGATAGATATTTATTATAATAAGATTAAAGTTGCTTTTCTCTGTTATCTCACTAATCTGGATACTTTAGAGACATTGTTTTAAACATTCTCCTGCATCAATTTTTTTTATAACCTGTAATTAAAAGAACAGCTAATAATACCTTAAAAAAATAGTTGATTTTTCTTACATAGCAGGGAGTCATGATATAAGAAGGTACTCTTTGTTGTCTGAGCAGCTCAGTGTCAGAGCAGCTCAATGTCAGAGGCAGCATCTCTGCAATTTTCTTTACCTTTTCCCAATAGTCATAAGATGGCTGCTGTAGCTCTAGACATCCTGCCTCTATTCATGCAGGATCTCGAGGGGCAGATAAGCTGCTAGAGAAGTAAATTTCTTTTATCACAAAGCAAAGTTTTCAGATCCACCACAAACTTCCACTTACAAATCACTGGTTAGAATTCAGATGTATGCTCATCCCTAGCTGCAAATAATCGAAGACTGACTATTTAGGTATTTGAGAATGGATTTTAGGTTAGCTAGCCAACAATGCTTTATTCTTCTTTCATCCAACTTTGTCTTTCAATGACTAGACTTGATGCTGTGGCTGAGTAAAAGCAGCTATATATACACTGAAGCTGGTTATAAAGTAAAAGGAAATGGACTTCAAATCAAATCATTTGCGTTTAAATCTCAACTCTATAGTTCCTCTGTTAGGATCTTAAGAAAGCCACTTCCTTTTATAAGCTTCAGTTTCCTCATCTCTAAATGAAAACAATAATTCCTTTTAATAAGTGTGATAAGGATTAAGTAAGTCAGATGCCTCAGAATATCAAGTACAGATTTAAATAGAAATTTACTAAATTGTTCATATGCTCTCTTTCACTCATACATGGAAGTGAAAGTGAAGTTGCTCAGTCGTGTCCGACTCTTTGCGACCCCATGGACTGTAGCCTATCAGGCTCCTCTGTGCATGGGATTTTCCAGGCAAGAGTGCTGGAGTGGATTGCCATTTCCTTCTCCAGGGGATCTTCCCGACCCAGGAATCGAACTCGGGTCTCCCGCATTGCAGGCAGATGCTTTACCAATATGAAGTTGGTCAATATAAGCTTTATCTAAGAGAAGCAATTGAAAAGAGGTTACCACTGGCTAGGTTTGCTTCTATTGAATATGAGGCCAAAGGTGTAGTAGTGATTCACCTCAGGGTCTTATTCCTGAAGGAGTGTATGTCTATATCTGTGTGTGTGTGGTTACTCTAGCCTGCAGATGGCAATGAGACAAGCATGGAGGGAGTCAGGAAATTAACTTTTTTTTGAAAACCTCTTAACCTGCCTCTCTCATCCGCATATCATTTTTTACCTGATAACCAGACATTTTTCTTTTCTTTTACTTTAAACTAGGCTATTAGGCTAAAAGCAGAATGGCTTTGACCTCTCATATTTCTAAGTTGCCCATATTGTACAGCTTTTCCATCTCATTCACTCTTTTATTTCCCTGGGAACCCATCACAAGTCCCTGGAGGCTGCAGAGAAAGACAGTTTTGTTAAATACTGCTCAGGGTCACACACCAAATCTTTCTTTCCTTTCAACCTCCAACTAATATTCTGCAAATAGATCAGTACCCAATTATCTCTCTCTGAGAGTACATCTCTTTCGTATCTAGAACTCCTCCATCCAGTTCCATCCAGAGATAAAAAGAATAGCCATTACTCAATACTAATTTGGAGTCTGAACTTAGGAACTGTTGTCCACGTCTTCAAGTATTACCTCTTCTCTGACGTTCATTATGCTGTCTTTGCTGCCCTGCTGGTCTGTCCAGATGTGGCCAAC
This sequence comes from Budorcas taxicolor, assembly GCF_023091745.1. Classification (NCBI taxonomy): domain Eukaryota; kingdom Metazoa; phylum Chordata; class Mammalia; order Artiodactyla; family Bovidae; genus Budorcas; species Budorcas taxicolor. The sequence continues at coordinate 24,097,993 of NC_068917.1, read as the reverse complement.
ATGGCCTATCCAAATTTGCTGTGGTTTTATTCCTGAGGCCTGTGATCTGGGAACCGTGCTGCACACAGGTTATGTAACACTTTGCCATGTGCAAAAATTTCTAAATATGAATATGTGAACCTGTGAACAAAAATGTCTCCTGAACAAGGAAACATCGTCTCTTTGTTCTTCCTTCCATCCATCCCTCCCTTCCTCCAGCCTGTTTGTCCTCTCCCTCCCCCTTCCCCTCTTCTCATCTCTCTCATATCTGGGTAATTTACAGAAGGGAGGCATCCTGAGAAATGACTATTAATCTGTGAATCACATACTGATGTGTTAAAAATTGAGAATTCATCTCTCCTGAAGAATGGTACATGAATTTAACCAGTCATCGAATGGTTGCCAGATATGCTGTGGTCAGTCTCTGTAAACAGATGAAAACAGACCTGAGGAAGATGAGTAGGGCTAAGTACTAATTTCAGACTTTCTTCAAGAGGGAGAAGTTGATCAGTTATGAGACTGAGGTTGGTCAAAAACTGGTGAGGAAGCTTTGAATGTAGGCAATATCACAAGACTGGGCTGTTGTTCAGTGGCTATGCTGTGTCCAACTCTATGTGACCCCATGGACTGCAGTGTGCCAGGCTTCCCTGTCCTTCACTATCTCCCTGAGTTTGCTCAGATTCATTCCATTTAGTTGCTGATGCCATCCAACCATCTCAGCCCATAGTCCTCCTATCCTCAATTTCTCCCAGCATCAGGGTCTTTTCCAATGAGTTGGCTGTTTGCATAAGATGTCCAAAGTATTGGCGCTTCAGGATCAGTCCTTCCAATAAATACTCAGGGCTGATTTTCTTTGGGATTGATTCGTTTGATCTTGCAGTCCAAGAGACTCCCAAGAATCTTCTCCAGCCCCACAATGTGAAAGCATCAATACTTCAGTACTCAACGTTCTTTATGGTCCACCTCTCACATCCATATGTGACTACCGGAAAAACCATAACTTTGACTATATGTTGGCAAAGTGATATCTTTGTTTTTTACTGTGCTGTCTAGGTATTAATATGCTGTCAAGATTGGATGGGGCTGAGCAATTTATCCTAAACCTATGGACTTAAAAATCACTGGAAACCCTAAGTATATTAGAATCATCTTAATGCTATTTACTCAAGCTATAGTCCTAAAATCTTGATTTCATCCCTGGAGACTAATTCAAATGTTTTATAAACTCTGAGGTACCCACCCATTCTTCTATCCACCTCTCATTAAATTTTTGCTGAGCTTGTATTAAATGCTTAATGCTGTGCCAAATATTGGACATGCAGAATTAAATAGTAATTGTCCCTAACCTCAAGGAAATAAATGAAGAAAGTAAATACATAAGCAGAGAGTTAAAATTTAGTGCAAAAGCACCAAATTGAAAACATATATATGACATGATCATAGACAAGAAAGCAGATGGGGGATTAATATGAGGAATTGAAATGTGTGTATGGTCCTGCAATGCAGGAGACCTGGGTTCGATCCATGGGTCAGGAAGATCCCCTTGAGAAGAAAATGGCAATCCATTCCAGTATTCTTGCCTGGAGAATTCCATGACAAAGGATCCTGGCAGGATACAGTCCATGGGATTGCAGAGTCGGGCACGATGGAGCAACTTTCACACTTAGGGTCGACCTACCAATAGCCATCTCAGAAAAATAGGGAACAGGCTGTCCAGGCATGAAAGAGGGCCATCATAAAAGCCCTGAGTCAGGGGCTCCCCATTACCTTCCATATAACCTCTTTGCCTGGTGTGCTGGGTTCACCATTTAATTGTTGTCTCTCAACACCCTTTGGTGGTTCCCAGAACATGTCTTGTTATTTTGCATATTCATTTCAGTATATGTGTTGTTCCCCCCACTTGATATCTTCTCCCCTTTCATTCTACCCTCTTTTGTTTCAAAGAACTTGCTGCCCTAGGACTTTAGATTGACTTCATTCTTCAGAGGGTATCAGCTCAGTTTTCACTGACTCAGAGAGGTCCTCCCTTATCAATCCTACAGTGGCAACTCCATCCACATCCACCATCACTTCATTCTTTCTTATTTTCCTCATGGCACTTTTCATACATCTGAGCTTCTGATTCATTTATTGTTCACTATCTATGTCCACCTTGATTCATGAGTAAACTTCCTGAGACAGAGGCTTTGATAGTCTTATTCTCTGCTATATTTTCAGGATCTAAAATCAAGCCTGGTAAATAATAGGTGCTTAATAAACACTTCTTAAATTGATAAAATAAGCCACTAATAGACATTTTTTCCCCCACTGAAGTGCATGCCTCTTGGGGGAAGGGATCATCAGTTTTCATCTATATGTTCTATATATACTCTCTGGCACATAGTAGATGCTCAATAAATATTTATTGAATGAATGAATGGGGCTCAAGAACATTTTTGCAGATGACTCCAGGGCTGGAGCTAAGGTGTTAATTTTGAAGTTCTTTTTGGAGCATGAGCTAGTTGCTGAACCAGGATGCTTTCAAAGTCATTGCTGCTCCAATTGGAGCATGACTACTGACCTGAGAGTGCCTCAGTTGACAAATTAAACTTGCTAGCCCTGAGCACAACAATAGGCTTTGCAAACTCAAATAGCTGGAGGAGGAGACGACAACCATCATGCAGCCCTTTTATTTACCATCATCATAGTTTCTACAGCAATTATGGAACTGTGGACATCTTTAAAAGTCAAATTTTGAAGATTTTGTGTATATTATCTGGAAAAATGGTACTCACAAATTTGGAACTTAAGATCGTTGTAAAATACGGCAAAATTCAAACAAGCGGTATCAAAATGCCAGAATATTTGCCAAACATTGTTCACTTTGATGTCCCAAAAAAGGAGAGTCTATATGTGGTGTCCCCAATTTACATGTGCATTTTGTCGTTTAAAAAAATAAGTTTCTGCTGAAATGTAAGACATTTTAACCTTGCTGAAGGGTTTGCCTGTGGCTACATGGAAATTTTAAGATGCAATTGCTTGAGCAGAACGTTACAATATTTAGTAAAAATGTGAATTCAAAAGATGAGGATATTATTTTTCTTATTCAGACCAGTGTCCAAACTGAGTGTTCACGCTGCTCATAATAATAATAATACAGAGATATTCCTGCCTTCATGTATGTATGAATTACTCTGACCAAAGTTTAGAGGAAAACAGAAATCATCCTTGGCCTCAGAATCTTTAAGAAAATCATCAGAGACAAGAGTGAAATTATTTGATAAAATTATTAACAATCAAAATATCGTCTCAAAATTTTGGGTTGGCCAGAAAGTCTGTTTGGGTTTTTCTATAACATCTTATGGAAAATCCTGAATGAATTTTTGGCCAACCCAGTAGATTTGCCTCAAAATATTCTCATTTATGGATTTGATTTTTAACAGGAATCATATAAGTTATGTGCCAAGTGGTGTTGAAGAACCTTTATTTAATTGTATTATCATGAAATGACTGAATTTATAAGTGATGGAAAGAAGTGAGATTTAGTATCAGATTCTGGTGAAAGAAGCTTCACTCTTTGGCTTTTATTCCTCCCAAGGCTCTGGGAAAGAGCTGGCGGTAAGGGGGTCACTTTTCTCTCTGAAACCAGCCAGAGTCTGAACCGCAAACTTGAAAAGAAAGTAGTAAAATTTCCTTCATGTTAATCATACATTTGTTCTATCAAGATGAGGTATTTTGAAATATTCTGTAAAGCTGAATGAATCAAAATATTTGGACCTTATTTTATTCAAAGCATTGTCTTAAGTCATTTGGAAGGTGAAAATATTGAATGCTAGCCCTCAATAGTCTTATAATCAATTGACGCAGAGAGGAAAATTTGCATATAAAATGTAAACTGTGCAATGAATGGGTCAGCTATGAGATGACGGAGGAATTAAAAAATAATAGCTGACATTTCTAGATCTCATGCTGAGCAAAATTTAAGAATCAGTCAATACAATTTAAAAGTTTAAAACTTTTCCTTTTCCTTAGAAGTTTCCTTTAAACTTTTTACACATATTATCAGTTGGAGTAGAAATATTAGAAGTGAGGAGCACACATTTCAACCTTTTGAATGATTTGAAATATGTAATGTTTTGGTGTATATATTGTTTTAAGGTAATATAACTGTTTTCCTACAAGGAAATTGTATACTGTGAAGATGTGTGTGTGTATGTCTTAGTCACTCAGTCATGTCCAACTCTTTGCAGTCTCATGGACTGTAGCCTGCCAGGCTCCTCTGTCCATGGAATTCTCCAGGCAAGAATACTGGAGTGGGTAGCTATTCACTTCTCCAGAGAATCTATCCAACCCAGATATCAAACCTGGGTCTCTTGCATTGCAGATGGATTCTTTACTGTCTGAGCCACCAGGAAAGTCCATACTATGAGGATAATGATGCTAAAAGCAGTGTCCTGAAAAGCATCTCCCCCAACCCCTGTATGTTCCAATGACTTCTAGTACTTCTTCCATATCAATTTATGACGACACATAATGAGTGGTTATCACCCCAACTCAAACATAAGCTGAATGGGGGTTTGTCTTATTCTAATAGAGGAGTTGATGGACTTGGTGGTTAATGAGTGTTTAATGAATTAAAGGGCAAATGAATAAACTTTCTGTCTTCTGTTGTGATACATCTGGCATATATTATTGGGCATCTCTAACCACGTTGGCTTTGCTTTGGTTTTTGAACATACCAATCTCTTTCCTGCCTCGAGCTTCAAATACCCTATGTTTTCTTAGAAAATTCTCCTTGTTCTCCTTCTGTAGCATGTCCTCTGCCACCGTTACCTCCTCAGAGAGAACTTTTCTGACCACCATGTCTAAAGACCTTTCTTCTGCTACTAGCTCTGCTGCTGCTAAGTCACTTCAGTCGTGTCCGACTCTGTGTGACCCCATAGACGGCAGCCCACCAGGCTCCCCCGTCCCTGGGATTCTCCAGGCAAGAGCACTGGAGTGGGGTGCCATTGCCTTCTCCAATGCATGAAAGTAAAAAGTGAAAGTGAAGTTGCTCAGTCCTGTCTGACTCTTAGTGACCCCATGGACTGCAGCCTACCAGGCTCCTCCGTCCATGGGATCTAGCTCAGGTCATTTTTTTTTTCCACAATAGCTTATATAATGTTACATTAGTATTTATTTTCTTCTCCCCCCCCCATATCTGCTGTATTATAATCTTAACCATGTCAGGCATATGTCTTTAATGTCTACACTGGCAATTCCTGTGCCTAGCATAGTGCTGAATACAAAGAAGTCAATCAATATTGGTTAAAAGAATAAATAGTGCTGTTGTATAGGACACATTCCTTAGTAAAATTTACTATTAGACTGAGATAGATTTTTCAACAATTTCCTGTGCACAAGATATAACTCCACATCTTTTCTTTTCAGTGATCTAGCAATTTGGTGTATGGAGACACCATGGCAGAAAACCACTTGGATATAGTATATGGCTACAAAGGAACAGAAAGGAAAGCATTTCCTTTAGCACAGAATATCCCATATGGGAATGTGAAGTATGTAACAGGAAAGCACCTATGTTGATAACCTCTTGTGGCTTACTGTTTTAGACTTTTTTTGTCATCTGAATTCTTCACCTCCATCTGTCTCTCTGTCTCTATCTCTGTTTCTCTCTTGCTTTTTCCCTCTCTTTCCCCCTCCTGCCTTCTCACTCTCCCCCTCTTTCTCTTCTCTCTCCTAGCTCTCTCAGCTGTTTCCTGCTACAAAAATGCTGAAACTCTATATCAGGCTCATCATCTGAATATTCTACTTGCTACACATTATTTTGTCTACTCATGCAAGAGTTTTAAATTTGAAAACTGTGCCCCACTTGACTCTCTAGCTTCACCTACACTAAGGAAACAGGAGAGAGTGCACCTGCCCACTAAAGTAGAGTGGCTTGGGAAATGCTTTTTTTCCAATGACCATGTCAGGGATGTCATTCTCTTACAGTAAGGATGTGGATGCGAAAGATATTTGTAAACAACAATATATACATGATCACATGACCCACATTTTCCCCAAATGACATTCAGCCTGAGACCATCAGACTCACAATAATACCAAGAAACATACATCAACATATTGTAATTAACCTCCAATTAAAATAAATAAATTTATATTTAAAAATTCAAAAAAAAGTCCATCTAAAAACATAAAAAAGATGAGAAAGCTAAGCTGCAAAAAAAAATAATAATAATATCAAGAAACATTCTGATTCAGTGTCCTTCATCAGCGTCATTGGAACCGCAGCCTAGAACAAATGAATAAACCCTTATATCCTCTATTGTGGTACATTTGGCTTATATTATTGGGTCTCTAATCACACGGGCTTCTCTTTGGATTTTGAACATACTGATGCTTTCCTGCCTCAGCCTCCAGATACCTTCTGTTTTCTTAGAAAATAGGCCTCAGGTTATCGCTAGAAAGTCTCATTTTTCTTGACTGGCCATGACAGTCCACTGCTTCAGCCTCACAGAGTGGTCATGATTTGCCCTGAAAATACAAGCAATTTACACTTGTCATAACCTGGTTTGACATCAGGTATAAATCAATGTCAACCCTTTCTGGAATTAGCAAGTCAGCACTTTCTTCTCCTCCAGAATCCTCTATTTCTGTGCTATGGCAGAGAATGCTCCACCCACTCTTAACATGTTACAGAAATGTAGTCTTAAACTGTGCTCTCAGTTCTTTAAACTGACCAGTGAAAGCTTTAGTCTTCTAGCTTCATCTTTAGGATACTGGTGACAATTTCCTTTAAGAATAAATAAATAAAGAATGAATAAAAATTTCCTTTAAGAATAGGAAATTTTCACCAGGATTTAAGAATAGTCTAGAATAGATCTTCGCCACTGAAAACATAGTTTGTGGAGCAGTGGTATAGGCATCATCTGAGAACTTTCTAGAAATGCAGATTCTCAGGCTCTGCCTCAGTCCTGCCAAATCAGAGTATGTATGTTAATGTGAATTTCAGGTAATATGAGATACATTGATGTCTGAGAAGCCCTCATAGATGATTAAAGCAGTTTTTCCTACTTTCTCCCTGGTGAAGGACACCAAATTAGCTTTTTCATCACTGGCCATCCTCTCGCCTCAGTGGTTATGCATAACTGAGTTTCTCGGTGTCTTAAAGGGCTTCCCTGATGGCTCAAATGGTAAAGAATCTGCCTGCAATGAGGGAGACCTGAGTTTGATCACTGGATCAGAAAGATCCCCTGGAGAAGGAAATGACTACCCACTCCAGTATTCTTGCCTGGAGAATTCCATGGACAGAGGAGCCTAGCAGGCTACAGTCCATGGAGTCTCAAAGAGTTAGATACAACTGAGCGATTAACACATAAAGGTCTTAGTTCTATGGACAGCTGTAAGCCCTCTGTGATGCCTGCCTCCTAGGCTTCTCAGTCACATACATAAACTCGCCTGAATGTACAACAGATCTTTTATGACCCCTTGTGTTGCAGTTTGTTATATAAATTATACTTAAAAAGAGAAATCATAGTACCACCAATAATACCTACCTTAAATTTCCACTATATTTTTCTCTTTTTGAAGCATTTGAATTTATTATATTAACTGTGTTTCCTGAACAACAGCAGCAACTGTGTTTCCTAAACAACTCGGTGGAGGGGATAGAACTGGTATTGTTGTTGTTGTTCATTTGCTAATCCAGTCCGACTCTCTGTGACCCCGTGGACTGCAGCACTCCAGTCTTCTCTGTCCTTCACTATCTCCCAGAGCTGGCTGAGATCCATGTCCATTGAGCCAGTCGTACTACCTAACCACATCATCCGCTGCTGCCCACTTCTCCTTTTGCCTTCTATCTTTTGCCTTCTATCTTTCCCAGCATCTGTCTTTGCCTTCTATCTTTTCCAGGGTTTTCTCAATGCGTTGGGTCTTTGCATCAGGTGGCCAAAGTACTGGAACTTCAGCTTCAGCAACAGTCCTTCCAATAAATACAGGAGCTCAAAGAAAATAAAATCTGTCACTGCTTCCACTTCCCTCCTTCTATTTGCCCTGAAGTGATATTATTATACCTCTTTTTCTGATGAAGAATTGATGTTACTGAATCCAAGTTTATACTACTTATCACATATCAAGCCAATAATTTGAGAGGCAAGGTGTTGGGCCAAGAAACAGCAAATTTATTCAGACAAAATGGTGGAGTAGTGTCCCAAAGAACCATCTTACCCAAGTTAGAATTTAAGCTTCTTTTATACTAAAAGAGTGGAGAAGGCAGTGGCACCCCACTCCAGTACTTAGTCCTTTCCAAAGGTACCAAATCAATATCTTCTTGAGAAAGCAGGGTAAATTTAAAAAAATAAAACCAGTTCATTTTATGCTTATTCTGGGGAGGAATTTGAAAGAATGTGGCACCCCACTCCAGTACTCTTGCCTGGAAAATCCCATGGATGGAGGAGCCTGGTGGGCTGCAGTCCATGGGGTCGCTAAGAGTCAGATATGACTGAGCGACTTCACTTTCACTTTTCACTTTCATGCATTAGAGAAGGAAATGGCAACCCACTCTACTGTTCTTGCCTGGAGAATCCCAGGGACAGGGGAGCGTGGTGGGCTGCCGTCTCTGGGGTCGCACAGAGTCGGACACAACTGAAGCAACCTAGCAGCAGCAGCAGCATACTAAAAGAGGAGGAGGAGTGTCTGATTTTTGCAAACTTCTTAGTGCAGGAATCCTTTGTTCTTGAAGCTGTCCAGGTAGGTCTAGTCAAAATGTTCCTATAAACCTCCTAACAACAGACAACTGTTATTTTCTGTTCTGCACCATTCTATCTCTGTGGATGGAAAAGTATTATACCCTTAAGAATGGGTTATCATGTATATTTGGGGCTATAGGCAGCATTCTTTGACAAAGGTGTAAAGCCAGCATGACTAAGCACAGGAAAAGATCCAATATGGAGTCGGGTTTGCTCTCGGTTACACTGAAGCTCACAATGATAAATGTAGTTCCCAGAGAGCACACTTGGCACATCTTTTGACTTCAGTTCTTCTGTTACTGCACAAACTAAATCAAGTAAAAATGAACATAGGGCAAGTGAGAATGCAATTACGACAAAATGTGGCTGCTTTTAGAAGATTTGTTAAGTCATTAGGAGAAGTTTAATATTAGCTTCATGGTCCCGAAAACATGCCTTCACAACTTGAAGACTTTTAATGCTAAAATCTTTTATTAAACAGAAAAAATTAACTGAGAAAAACATTTCAAATGAGAGATGCTGCTACAAAATAGCTGAAAGCAATATCACCAGCATTTTGACTGGCTTTGTAAGGTTAAAGCAGTTGCTATATACTTTTAGTATCTTTGAAAATGTTAAAGGAATGCTAACTTTGTGTTTGCATGTCTTCAGTTTTTGAACTCAAATGAATTTTATTCAAATGGTATTGGGTTGGAATGAAATATTTTATGCCAACTTTCAAATAAATCCTCAGGTGTAGTCCTAAGACCGCTATACTCTTCAGTGATAAGGAAAACTATTGATTGGAAAGCAAGCTGCTAAGTCACTTCAGTCGTGTCTGACTCTGTGCGACCCCATAGGTGTCAGCCCACCAGGCTCCCCCATTCCTGGGATTCTCCAGGCAAGAACACTGGAATGGGTTGCCATTTCCTTCTCCAATACATGAAAGTGAAAAGTGAAAGTGAAGTTACTCAGTCATATCTGACTCTTAGCAACTCCATGGACTGCAGCCTACCAGGCTCCTCCATCCATGGGATCTTCCAGGCAAGAGTACTAGCGTAGGGTGCCACATTCTCTCAAATTCCTCCCCAGAATAAGCATAAAATGAATTGGTTTTATTTTTTAAAATTTACCCTGCTTTCTCAAGGAGATATTGATTTGGCCCCTGAGTACATCATGAGAAACACTGGACTGGAAGAAACACAAGCTGGAATCAAGATTGCCAGGAGAAATATCAATAACCTCAGATAAGCAGATGACACCACCCTTATGGCAGAAAGTGAAGAGGAACTAAAAAGCCTCTTGATGAAAGTGAGAGAGTGAAAAAGTTGGCTTAAAGCTCAACATTCAGAAAACGAAGATCATGGCATCCAGTCCCATCACTTCATGGGAAATAGATGGGGAAACAGTGGAAACAGTGTCAGACTTTATTTTGGGGGCTCCAAAATCACTGCAGAAGGTGACTGCAGCCATGAAATTAAAAGACACTTACTCCTTGGAAGAAAAGTTATGATCAACCTAGACAGCATATTCAAAAGCAGAGACATTACTTTGCCAACTAAGGTCCGTCTAGTCAAGGCTATGGTTTTTCCTGTGGTCATGTATGGATGTGAGAGTTGGACTGTGAAGAAGGCTGAGCACAGAAGAATTGATGCTTTTGAACTGTGGTGTTGGAGAAGACTCTTGAGAGTCCCTTGGACTGCAAGGAGATCCAACCAGTCCCTTCTGAAGGAGATCAGCCCTGGGATTTCTTTGGAAGGAATGATGCTAAAGCTGAAACTCCAGTACTTTGGCCACCTCATGCGAAGAGCTGACTCATTGGAAAAGACTCTGATGCTGGGAGGGATTGGGGGCAGGAGGAGAAGGGGAACACAGAGGATGAGATGTCTAGATGGCATCACTGACTCGATGGATGTGAGTCTGAGTGAACTCCGGGAGTTGGTGATGGACAGGGAGGCCTGGTGTGCTGCGATTCATGGGGTCTCAAAGAGTCGGACACGACTGAGCAACTGAACTGAACTGAGCAACTGAACTGAACTGAAACATCCTTTCTTAGGATTTCTTCAGAACACTTTGTTTACTTTTTGTGTCAAATGTAATAGACTTCCTCCCATCCGTGGGGAGGGTGCCTGACTGCTGGGTAGCACCCAGAGATTTTACTGGCTGTGAAAAAATAGGAACCAAAAGACAAATTGGGTACTGGCTCAGCTGGTAGATTTTTCACTGAGATTTCTCTGCTCTGGATTAGGTTTTGTTAGGTGTGTGTGCTCAATTGTCTGACTCTTTGTGACCCCTTGGACTGTAACCTGCCAGACTCCCCTGTCCATGGGATTTTCCAGGCAAGAATACTGGGGTGAGTTGCCATATCCTCCTCCAGAGTATCTTCCCAACCCAGGGATCGAACCTGTGTCTCTTGCATCTCCTACATTGGCAGATAGATTCTTTACCACTGTGCCACCTGGGAAGCCCACTGATGCAACTACATACAGTTATTCCGTTCCCAGGCCAGACCTCACTGACTGCATCACCGACAAACCTGACCCTTTTTTTTCCAGTTGCCTCAGTCCTATCTGGGTCCTTTCCCTTGGCTCTCCCAGTAGCCTATTGCGGTCCTCAAATTCTCCAGGACAAATGAAGCTTTTTCTTTTCATAGTATTTGTAACACTCATTTCTTTTCCCCTTTAGTCTCCCCTTCTTTCTTTTTTTGCTCCTCCTCCTCTTCTTCTCCTCCTTTTTCCTTCCTTTTTGCCAATCCTCTACTTCTTTCAGTTTCTCTGTAGTTAATTTCTTATTTTGCACTAATACCAGTCTTTCCTAGTGAAATCATAAAAGTCTTCAGAATGTTATGTGACAATCTTAAACAACACTGCAGAAATTTATCAGTTTTACTAGAGAGTAGCGTAGTTATTTCAATGACATCCTAAGCTTGGACACTGTGTCTGAAACACTGTGTGTATATAACCTGAACCAGCCCACTTCTGGATGAGGTGCTTAGCACCCAATAACAGGGCAATTGCCCCAGCTCTGTTCATGACAGGAATCTTGTACCTTCTCATCTTTTTGCTAAATCTGCTCCATATGTTTTATCTGCAGTTGTTCAATTGCTTAAGTTTTATAACTTTTCTTCCTGTCTTGGACATTAGCCTCACCGTATTGGGTCTGTTAATAGACTTAGTTTCTGTGATTTTGGGTAATTTGTGAATTTTTTTCCTTCTGTATGTAGCATAATTAAGCAATGACCCATGTGACCCAACCCTGGAACTGCTTGATGGGGTTGGTTTTCCATCTCTCCTATCCCAACCTTTAAGGAGTGCTTAATTTGGCAGACCCAAGCCTTAAACTTCCTTTTCAGAATTAAATAGAGCCAATAATCAGTGATGGGATTCCAGTTGAGCCATTTCAAATCCTGAAAGATGATGCTGTGAAAGTGCTGCACGCAATATGCCAGCAAATTTGGAAAACTCAGCAGTGGCCACAGGACTGGAAAAGGTCAGTTTTCATTCTAATCCCAAAGAAAGGCAGTGCCAAAGAATGCTCAGACTACTGCACAATTGCACTCATCTCACATGCTAGTAAAGTAATGCTCAAAATTCTCCAGGCCAGGCTTCAGCAATATGTGGAATGTGAACTTCCTGATGTTCAAGCTGGTTTTAGAAAAGGCAGAGGAACCAGAGATCAAATTGCCAACATCCGCTGGATCATCAAAAAAGCAAGAGAGTTCCAGAAAAATATCTATTTCCGCTTTATTGACTATTTCAAAGCGTTTGAGTGTGTGGATCACAATAAACTGTGGAAAATGCTGAAAGAGATGGGAATACCAGACCACCTGACCTGCCTCTTGAGAAACCTGTATGCAGGTCAGGAAGCAACAGTTAGAACTGGACATGGAACAACAGACTGATTCCAAATAGGAAAAGGAGTACGTCAAGGCTGTATATTGTCACCCTGCTTATTTAACTTATATGCAGAGTACATCATGAGAAACGCTGGACTGGAAGAAACACAAGCTGGAATCAAGATTGCCGGGAGAAATATCAATAACCTCAGATATGCAGATGACACCACCTTTATGGCAGAAAGTGAAGAGGAACTAAAAAACCTCTTGATGAAAGTGAAAGAGGAGAGTGAAAAAGTTGGCTTAAAGCTCAACATTCAGAAAACGAAGATCATGGCATCTGGTCCCATCACTCCATGGAAATAGATGGGGAAACAGTGGAAACAGTGTCAGACTATTTTTTTGGGCTCCAAAATCACTGCAGATGGTAATTGCAGCCATGAAATTAAAAGACGCTTACTCCTTGGAAGAAAAGTTATGACCAACCTAGATAGCATATTCAAAAGCAGAGACATTACTTTGCCGACTAAGGTCCGTCTAGTCAAGGCTATGGTTTTTCCTGTGGTCATGTATGGATGTGAGAGTTGGACTCTGAAGAAGGCTGAGCGCCAAAGAATTTATGCTTTTTAACTGTGGTGTTGGAGAAGATCTTGAGAGTCCCTTGGACTGCAAGGAGATCCAACCAGTCCATTCTAAAGGAGATCAGCCCTGGGATTTCTTTGGAAGGAATGATGCTAAAGCTGAAACTCCAGTACTTTGGCCACCTCCCGTGAAGAGTTGACTCATTGGAAAAGACTCTGAAGCTGGGAGGGATTGGGGGCAGGAGGAGAAGGGGACGACAGAGGATGAGATGGCTGAATGGCATCACTGACTCGATGGACGTGAGTCTGAGTGAACTCCGGGAGTTGGTGATGGACAGGGAGGCCTGGTGTGCTGTGACTCATGGGGTTGCAAACAGTTGGACACAACTGAGTGACTGAACTGAATAATCAGTGTTCAATAAATCCTTGCCTGACTGTTGCAATGAAGGGAAGGATTACCCTAGATATAATGAATCTAAATTTTCTTACAAATTCTTTACTTCTGTCTCACTGTTAAATATTTATTAAAACTTATTTAAACTTATATAAGTGAAGGCAGCAACAAAGATACAGTTTACTTTCTCCAATAGGTGTTCCTTAAATCATGTGTAAGCATAAAGCCTGTATATGAATTCTTATTAAATATCTTAGGGAGCATTTAAGGAAAACTAAGCATAAACCTTTACAAAGTACAAAAAAAAAAAAAAAGTCCCTGTTCTCTGTATCAGTCAGAACAGACTGGTTTATGCTATGGTAACTCCCCAGTCATAACAAACATATTTATTCCTGAAACATTTGTCCAAAGTGGGTTGGTCAGGAAAGCTGATGGGAGCTTCATCTTCACACATGCTTCTAGGATCATTCTAATGGTGGGGAGAGAACTCAGGAGCATCTCACACCAGCAGTTATTAATAAGAGTTCTGACTTGGAAATGTTGGACCCATGTCCATACCTCCTCTCATTGTCCTACCGAACCAAAAAGGCCTAAGATAGTCTTCTGTATGGGTGGAAGGAAAGGCGAATGGGCAACACTAGTGACTATCACAGTCTGCCCTTTGGATTATTAAGTTTTTGTCCCTCTCTCCTTCTTGCCCAGGTAAAATACACTCTTTCTCTCTAAGGCCTAGGAGAGACAACTTCAATTCTGTTCAGTCATAATAACATCAAGTGTAAAGTCCAGAATCCCTGGTAGTCTTGTATGAGAAATGAAGCAAGATATTTGCATCAGATCTAGAAATGGTTCCTGATGATCCAGAGACATGTAAGTTAAAAAAGCAATTCATCAGCCTCCTCATTCACCCACCTCCCTACACCTAATGCTGCTGCTGCTGCTGCTAAGTTGCTTCAGTCATGTCCAACTTTGTGCGACGCCATAGACAGCAGCCCACCAGGCTCCCCAGTCCCTGGGATTCTCCAGGCAAGAACACTGGAGTGGGTTGTCATTTCCTTCTCCAATGCATGAAAGTGAGAAGTGAAAGTGAAGTCGCTCAGTCGCCTACACCCAATAGATGGTGGGTAAAAAGGGCTTGAATAATTTCAACAAATATTCTTATTAAAGGATACAAATGGAAGGCACACTGGTATATCAGAATCCTTGCTGGGTGGATATTATTAAGCTCTCCTCTCGTGGAGCAAGAAGGGCTCCTCGACTTATCATCTCCATGGTCTTTGGCTCTACCCTCTGGGAGAGTCTCCCTTTCTGTGATATTCCTTGGCTACCTTTGAAGTGGGTGTCGGGGAATATACCTCCCTTTTGGGGGTTAGGCAGACTTCTTACCTTACATCTGATCCAATAATGGTTGAAACTTCAGGGTTATTTTAAATCATAAGCTATCACATTTTCTTTTAGTTCAGGCTGATTCTTTTGGCAATATAACTCACTCAGAAACTTCACTGGATTTCTGTCTCTTTGATTTCAGTCAGCTTCATGTACCAAAAATGCATGACAGTTCCTTTCTAGATAAATACTCATATTTGTTCAGTGTCTTTTGGGGAAGAAAATGGCAACCCACTCCAGTGTTCTTGCCTGGATAATTCCATGGAGGAGTCTGCCAAGCTGCAGTCTGTGGGGTCACAGAGTCAGACATGATGGAGCATGCACACACATTTGGTGTCTGTGCTTCCTCACCCCAATGCCTCCTTTTGTTTCTCTCTTGCCCCTACTCTCTCGATTTTAACATGGGTATCTTGTGTCTATCAGATGTCCAGAACCACACTTTTCATCTGTTTTCCCTACGCAATTTTGCAATTTGAAAGAATTTTCTAGGTCTCAGTGTGTGTATAATAATGGTCCCCAGAAGATGTCCACACCCTAATCCCTAGACTTGTGAATATGATATATCATGTTGTAAAGGGGAATTAACATTGCAGATGAATTAAGTTTGTGAATCAGCTGATTTTAAAACAAGAAGAGAATTCTAAATCATTCAAGTGGGTCCAATGTAATCACAAAAGTCCTTAAACGCAGAAGTGAGAGGCAGAAGTCAGTGTCAGAGTTAGAATGATGCAATATGAGAAAGATTTGGCCATTCCTGACTGTGGAAATGAAAGGAGGCCAGGAACCAAGAAATGTGGGCAGCCTAGAAGCTAGAAAAGCGAGAAAATGAATTACCCCCCAGAGCCTCCAGAAAAACCTAGATTTCAGCCCAGTTAAGACTAGAACTTTAAGAGTAAATGTACATTATTTAAAGCCAACAAGTTTGTGGTTATTCGTTACAGAAACAACAGGAAACTAATACACATCTTGAGTCTGTTCAGAGCTTTCAACACTAGCTTTTAACACCGTTGCTGCTGCTGCTGCTAAGTTGCTTCAGTTGTGTTCGACTCTGTGCGACCCCATAGATGGCAGCCCACCAGGCTGGGATTCTCCAGGCAAGAACACTGGAGTGGGTTGCCATTTCCTTCTCCAATGCATTAAAGTGAAAAGTGAAAGTAAAGTCACTCAGTCATGCCCGACTCTTAGTGACCCCATGGACTGCAGCCTACCAGCCTCCTTCGTCCATGGGATCTTCCACCGTTACTTTATCCTTAACTTAGTATTAGCTGTAAGGCTGAGTTTTAATCAGCCTTTGTTGCTAAAAAAAAAAAAATTCTCAATTAAATATTTTAAGTATGAGAAGTGGTCATTTCTTTTAACACTACATTCCCTGAATTTGTTAATTTTCTTTTTATTATGACTTGTAAACCAACTAGTTCTTTCTTCTGCTTCTCTGCACGAAAATACTTTGTCATATGGAATCAATATCAGTCAACATGTTACTAATACTTTGTTTTCCAACCTGCTCCCCTAGTTCTCCAAGCTTATTAGATGTATAGTATGCCTTACAAGTTAGAGCACATGCTGCTGCTAAGTCACTTCAGTCGTGTCCAACTCTGTATGACCCCATAAACGTCAGCCCACGAGGCTCCCCAGCCCCTGGGATTCTCCAGGCAAGAACACTGGAGTCGGTTGCCGTTTCCTTCTCCAGTGCATGAAAGTGAAAAGTGAAGGTGAAGTCACTCAGTCGTATCCGACTCTTCACGACCACATGGACTGCAGCCTACCAGGCTCCTCCATCCATGGGATTTTCTAGGCAAGAGTACTGGAGTGGGGTGCCATTGCTTTCTCTGTAGAGCACATGACATTTTACCAAATACTCTGTTGCCCCACAACATGGGTCACCATCCTTCCAGTACAACAGACAGTACCCTCACCACAGTTTCCAAACAATGCTACATTTTTGTTATAGCAGAAATTGACTTCTCTGTACTAATTTCCATTGGTTAGGATCTGTATCCAATCTACTCAAGATGGGAGAGATTATACTATGTAACAAACAATCCTAAAATCTTGAATCATTTAAGGAAGACAATTCATTTCTTACTCACACTGTATCTATACTGGGGGGGTCTGCTATGCCTCATTTTAACTCCAGAATCTAAGTTAGTAGAGTAACCACACGCTGGAATATTGCCAGGCTCAAAGGCATAGGGAAAGAATGTATGACTAACCACATACTGGCCCTTATACTTTCACTGATAAGTGACACACGCATGTTCAGCTACATTACCTTGGACAAATCAAATAGCACAACTGTATCAAGGTAGCAGAGAAGTATATTCATATGATATGTCTGTAAAAAGAGCAGGAACTATTTGATAAGCAGCAAAAATGACCCTTTGACTGATCTTTGTAAATTGAGGTTTATTATAGTAGGCTACAGTGCATTCAGAAGTGGGTACCATAATCTAGGAAAAGACAAGTCTGAAGAAGTATTTCTTATTCATATTTTCAGTGGCATTGTAAATGATAGACACTTGTAGTTATAACTAGATGTTTATTCTGACTTTATATTTTATAAGCTTATTAGTTTACAAATACATTTTAGAATAAAAGAAATAATTTTTTAAAAAAGACTGACGTAATACCCCAACTCAACACCTAGGTATACGTCCAGAAAGAAATCCAAAATGCCAAAGGTGTAAAATTGTATGACCCAATGTTATTTATAATGAAAAATTTCCAGCATCCCACACACCTTTAAAGTACAGTACATTCATGCACTGTAAGATTGTGTGGCAGTTATATAAATATTAAATATTAAACTGTCAAAATGGAAATTGAAAATTAAAACTACGTTTGGTGGGCAAAATTCTAATGATGTGCCTCCAAGACTCCCATCATCTGGTATTTAATTAAACACTAATTTAAGTATGCTGTGAGGCAACTTTGAGGCTGGAGTTAACAGTCCTAATCAGGTGATCTTTAAACAGGGAGATGATCCTGGTACACATGGGCTCAGTGTAACCATGTAATCAGAGGAGAAGGAAAGAGTCAGAAGCAGCAGAAGGAAAGGTCATCATAACTCTGAGCATGAGAAAGACACAAACCACCATTTCTGGCTTTGAAAAATGGAAGGAGGTAACTGCAAGTCAAAGAAATCAGGTAAGTTCTAGAAGCTGAGAACAGTCCTTGGCTCTCAGGAAAGTTGGGACCTCAGCTCTATGACTGCAGGGGACTGAATTCTGTCAGCAGCCTGAACAAGTTTGGAAGGAGCAATACTTTGATTTTAGCCCAGGGAGACTGTGTCAGACTTCTGATACGTGGAGACCGTGAGATAAATTTATGTTGTTTTAAGCTGTTAAAGAGGTTGTAATGTGTTATAGCAGCAATATAAAACTAATACACCATGAAATGGAGGTGCAGCAAAATAGGCTGATTCAAAGGGCTGATACAGTTACGTGAATGAGGATTAAATGTGGCTTTGAACTTCCTGACAGTCAAAGCAGAAAGGAAAACGGTGGATGACAATTTTATTTATGAGACCACGAAACATCTCTGTGACAAGTGCCTTAACAGGGACCTGTGTGCGGTAACCTCCTCACCCTAAGTTATAGGCCATCCCAAGTCCAATCTGTATTTACTGCACAGAAAGGTCGTTCAACAGTCAAACTGAATTATGTCACTTTCTTGCTTAATACCCTTCAGTAGCTCTCCCTCACAGGGTGAGTTTCAAGCCCCTCAACATGACACAAAGTCTCCATCAAATCCTACTCTTGTTTCTACTTCCAGGTTCATCTCCTGCCATTACACAGAAGCACAGTCTACCAGATACTTGCAGGTCTCTCGACTCAACACCCTGTTTACAGTCTTTGCATTTACACACGGTCTTTCCTGGGCCTAGAATGGCTTTTCCTTCTTTTCCTCCTGAGGAATGCTTCATATACTATGGTCCAGCTAATGTGTGTTCTCTTTGATGAAGCCTCCCTCACTCACCCCTTAACCTGTATGAAGAGTAAGTCACTTCTCCCTCTGTCCTGTATCGCCCTGTCCCTTGTTCAATTGCAGTACATAGCTATTGTGACAAAATTGATAGCTTAGATATCAGTCACTCCTAGATCACGGCTATGACATCAAACCCCCAAATAAGAAAGAATTAGGAATTGAAAGCTTTACAAAAAGCTTTACCAAACAAAACAAAAACACTCCTTACAAAGTGTTTTTTTTTGGAGTGAAATTATATTTAATATTTGTAGTTAAGGAACTCTCAGGTTAAAAAATAGGAAAATATGAATATGAAAAGGTGAATTTAGTTGAGCCAATTTTTAAACTGGCAAAATGCAATTTAGATACATTTCTAAATTATCCCATAATTCTTGTGTGAGGTACACCTGATGTAGGAAAAGCTCAAATCATCCTCTCGGGTGACCTCAGGTTACTGCCTTGCAGCTCAGTCAGAAACGCAGAGTCCGTGGGATGGGAGGCGGGAGGAGCGGTAGCTGAGAGCACAGGCGCCGGCTGCTTTCTCTGTTGGCTTGCTGTAGCCGAGTTACCCTGGGCTGGTGATTTTATATCTGCAAAGCTCATGTTTCCTCACTGGAAAAAAGGGCAAATCTGGCTGTTGAGAGAATCTAATTATATAATGTATGTAGGATACTCAGCACAGTTCTTGACACAGAAAGCTCAATCTCTGTTGACATTAACATTCTAATCACACATGGCATAATTCATCAGGAAATGTAAGATGACCCTACTTTCTGAATAGTTACTGAAAACAGACAATGTGAAACTAGCCAGGGGCTTTGGGACCCAATGCTCAATGTGTAATGAAGTCTTACCTAGGCCATGTTACCTCTGTAATCAACTTTTAGTTTCTTTCCCTTTAAAACAGAGTTATCATCTGCATTGCCTCTCCCCCTCGAGCATGTGAAAGTGCTTTGGAAACGGTTAAGCACAGTGTCTGTGCAATCTACTGCTACCGATATGCCCCCACCATTACTATTGCTAGTATCCTTTTTTATTTTTTTTAAATTACTGGCACTATTTCCCATTCTATGAAGGAAAGTCACACCATGATCTCAGGAAACATCCACTTAATATCTCCATAGTATGTGATCTAGTACAATAGGTATCAGGGCTTTAGGAAGGACAGGAGATAGAAACTCTGGCCTCAAGCAAAAAGACTGATCTACTAAGTAAGAGCAATGACTGGTTTGAGAAAAGGAAGCGGCTGGACTTGGGGAGGCCAGTCTGGAGGATTCTGCATTAGCGCAGGAAGGAAGTAATGAGGGTCTGCCGTAGGATGAGGACAAAGGGAAAGGGCAGGAGACTCGGGTCAGTGTCTAAGCCTGGGGCTGGGCTGGTGAGAGACTTGCTTACACTGATAGCCATCCTTGCTGCCGGAACTTCGTGTATCCCCACCCAGTGACTTCCTGTCACCTCTAGGTCCTCGGGCAGTGATGATGATCATGATGATCATTGTAATGACACCAACTAACATTTATGGGAGAGCCTACATGTGCCAAGCACAAGTATAGTTTATTAAACTATAAACTATAGTTTATAGTTTATTCTCAGAGCATCTGACAAAATTGATGCCGTCATTACCTCTATATTTCAGATAAATGGAGGTAGAGAAATATAAAATAATTTACCCAAAAATACACTCTAGTATAAGTAGTATGTACTAGATTCAGAGTCCAGGCTGGCTCAGAGTCTGCACTCCTAACCACTGTTCCATGGTGATATTAATGATAGTGGTATTAAGAGCACATATTGTAGGCTTCCTCTATCCTACCCTGTACTTAAGGCCAAACGTGAACTCCCTTTTTGATTAATCAAGTAATGGCAGCTTGATCACATAAGCTCTTGCAGCAAGGCCTCCAATTTTAAAGCATTAAACCAGGTCGATGTTCCTGACTGCAGCTGCAGTTCCTTAAAGTGTATGGTCCACATCCAGGGTATGGAGCATTCAGGGATGGAAATGGGTCTTGCAGAAAAGAATTTTCTATTCTCTGAAGGTCTTCCTGCTGCTGGAAGCCTTTCAGAGCTCATTCATTTACTGCATCCAGAAGGAAGCCTGCCAATACCTTGACCCAGTATTGTGACATTCTTAAAACAAAGGATATACACTAATGTCTATGCAGAGAGGCTTCCAGGATACCAGTTGACTAATGTGAAAACCTTGAGCACATTAAGCAACTTAACCATTACTATTAGTAATGTCCTTTCATAGGCATTTCTTTTAATTCTTTTAATTCCCTTTATTATACACTACACAATTTTTTGTCCCTGGATTTGGACTACTTTATTCTCTAATTTCTGTGGACCCTGGTTTTCTCATGTATAAAATTAAGATAATAGTTATTCTGGTGTTTAAATGAGATAGTCCATGGAATACAGAACTTAGTAGTGTTTGACCCATTTAGTAAGTATCCAATAAATGTTAGCTGTTAAATCATTTTTTTCAACTCCATTCCATGTAAAGGCATCTGGAGCATTCTGGCATAGCTAAAATTTGTAAGTATGAAGGTTTTCACAAAGAGCTGCCTTATATAAAAAAGTAGAAAGGTGGGATTCTTGTTCCCATCTGATTTCATGCACCTTTGGGTTAAGAATAGTGTAGGAAACTTCCCTGGTGGTTCAGTGTCTGGGACTTACCTTCCAATGCAGGGAGTGTGGATTTGATCCCTGGTTGGGAAGCTAAGATCCTACATGCCTAGCTGCCAAAAATAACAACAAAAAAAAACAAAAACCCAGAACATAAACAACAGTAGCAACACTGTAGCAAATTCAGTAAAAATTTAAAATGGTCTGCATAAAAAAAAAAGAAGAAGAATGTAGGAATATGGACTGGTAGGAAATAAGCTAGCCTTCTGAAACAAAACCTAAAATGCTAGAGAATAATGCTGCATATTTCCATCCAAAGGGCTCGAAGGGGAGCTTAGACATATTAAATCATTTCAATTTTTCCCATCCCCATAATTAACACTTCCATTTTACTTTTAGAGAAGAAAGGAGATTGAATCTCAAGTGGCTAGGGACTTGGGGCAGCAGGAAAGTGTGGAGAGTGAGTTACGGAAGATTGAACAGACCTTCAACCTACATAGTCTCTGTTAGAATGTCAGTGTAAAAAAAAAAAAAAACATCCAGGGCAAGAGAACAAAATCAAACTCAAAGAATTTAAAATGCAGCAGATTTAGGAGCAATATCTGCAATATCTCATCGACATCCACACGCAAATAACTAAGGAGCGGAAGTTGGAGTTAGGGTGTGAGAATCTTTGAACATCGGTGCTTCAAGTAGGCAAAAGTGCTTTTTTTTAAAAATAAGCAAAATGAGAGGGTGAGCCACGATACCTGGTGTTGCATCGCCCTTTGGAGCCAGCCTGCCTCTGAGGGGACTCTCCTGAATGTCACGACTGAGAAGTCCCTGGGAGAGGGGTTGATCCTGCCGTTCTCCTTCAAACCTGCACATTTCCACTGTGAACGGGCAGTTAGGGTGCAGATACAGTTGTCACCTCAAATTTTCATGGTCTCTTGTCTAATCTGCTTCTTCTAACCTGTTTTGCACTCAGTTCCTGAACAATTTCCATTCTTCTCAGATATTGTCTACATTATTCTCATACATACTTAGGACTTTTCTTTGTCTTTGGACCTATGGCTACTTTTGGCTTCAGACAAGGACCTCCTCTGTTCACACATGACCTTGTCCACCCTGGTCCCCAGAGGACCCAATAACTTGGTATAAATAACTGGTTAATACACCCAAAGTGCTCACTTTGGCCCTACAAGGTTGAGGACAGGTAAAAAAAAAAATTATTAATCTGTTTCAGCCAAAAAGTGCTTGGAGACTGTTAGGAAGGTCATCAAGAAATGTATGCCGTTAGATTGCTTCTCTTTATTCATCTGTTCCAAATGAATTACCCCTCTCTTATCCAGGTACAATTGCTCCAACTCATCTTGAGTCCATACGGTTGGTCATTTGCATATTTGAATTACACTAATAAAAAATTCAAGTGAACAAGTCCAAAAAAAGTAAAGATTTTCTAAACTGGGCCAAGAAGTATTTTGAAAAATAAATACAAATTATTTCTAATACAGAATATGCTCAGTCTAGAGTAATATTTAGCTGCCCAGAGGGAGCAGAGTTTGATTGAAGAAAAATATGCTTTTATGAATCCAAAAGGAACACAAGTTAAATTTGGTAAATGGAGACATTCTGATGAAAGAGGAACAAAGAAAATAGAAATTGAGTGAGAAAATAGCCCCAGATATTAACATATGAAGGAGTTAAAAAAGAGGCTCCTCTGCTTCCAACTTTTCTTAAAGTTTTAGAGTTAAGAGCAAATAAAAAATCCTTAGCTCACTTATATGACTTGATTACCTTTTTCAAAATGTAAAACAAAGAAAATCTTTGAGTGTAGAGAAGGTATGGGGAAATGGAAAATGTTTCCATGCAGCATTTTCTATTTTAAAAAGAAAATCTCTAGACTTGAAGATAAGTACATAAGTATGGATCAATAGCTCTGATATTTACCTTTCCTTGTGGAAAAGATTACACCAACCTACAATATCCGATTAGTTGTCTACATAGCACCCTCTAGGGTTGCCACTGCTGAGACAGCTACACATAACCCTGTGCAGGAGTGACTTTAAGGGAAGAGCAAAAAATCATCATGTACTCCAAGAGATAACCACAGCCTTATTCTCTTGAAAACAGGATGCAAAGATTACACAGTAGCAGAAGTGTCCCTTGATTTCACCCCAATATAAGAAATGTAGAAATTGAGCTAAAAGATTAGATTGCTTAATAAAACAATTGGTAAACACAAACCAATGGGGATAGATACAAAGAAGAATGGACTGTGACAACCTTAGAAGACTGTTTAATATAATGTCAAAAAGCTACCAATATAAAAGACTCCAATTTACTCCTGTCTCCAGATGCTGGAAAAGCTTTTGATGGTTAATTGGAAGCTTTTATTTCTGACACTGAAAAGCACGGGCTTGCCACAAGAATTCATTTCATGGGTAGTAACATTATCTGATCATCCAAAGGCCAAAATTAAGGCTAATGTGTATAATTGGAGACCGTTTCTTTTCTTTCTTTCTTTTTTTTTTTTTTTTGTGACAAGGAAGCAGCCATAGGTCATTCACATTTTCCTCTATTATTTGGCTTATCAATAGAAGCTCTATCAGGCAACATGAAGAAATAAAAATTGGGTACTTAAGACCCACATTTTTTATTGTGAGTAGATAATGTGGCTCAATTCTGGGTTGCATGTAGACTTGTGAAATCCACTTTAGGGGAGTCAAGAGGGAGGCCAAATCCCCTCTTCTAGTGGAGGGGTCTATTTGCTTTAGCTCAAGAGGTGTTTTCCTCTTAGGAGCAAGTTCTTTATTGCTAAATAAAGTTGTGTGTTACAGATGGTGACTTCTTTGTCTTTGGAAGCAGTAGCATATCCAAATTTCAGCCTATTTGTTCTTGACCAATTTTTTCCCAGAGTAATCTCTGGAACAGAATAGCAAAGCTCCCAATAATAGACAATAATTGTTATTTATGCTAATTTTCTCTTCTTGTAATCAAATGTATACAGAACTCAGATTACCCAAGATAAAAGGTAAATGAGAACTATAGGGTCTTATATAGAAACAAAAAATACATATGTTGAACAAATCATAAAGTATAGTAGAAAATTGCTTTAACACTAGTTGCACCTAAGAAAATAGTGGAAGATGTGGTTTATTGTGCAGTCTTATCCTTTTTTAAAACAACTTTAATGAACTATAATTCATATTTTCTTGCAATTTTCTCCTTTATAGTATGTATGCAATCATTTTTTTGGTATACTCAGAGATATGGAACAATCACTACAATCATCTTGAGAATAGTTTTTCTCAAAGAGAAATCCCATATTCATAAGCAGTCCTCTCTATTCCCAACTCTGAAAACCTTAGGCAATTATTAATCCACTTTCTGTTTCTATAGATTTGCCTATTCTGGGCATTTCATACAAATGGAATCACACTATATGTGACTTTTCATAACTGGCTTCCTTAACTTGTATAATGTTTTCTGGATTCTTCCGCACTGTGACATAAATCAGCACTGCATTCTTTTTTATGGATGAATTACACTATATTGTATGGATATACCACATTCTGTTTATCCATTCTTCAGTTAACAGACATTTGGGATATTTCCATCTTTTGGTTATTATGAATAATGTTATGAACATTCATGTACAAGTTTTTACGTAAACATGTCTCCTTTTCTCTTGGATTTGTTCCTGAGAGTGGAATCCCTAGGTCATATGGTAAATATATATAAACTTTTTGGAGCCTGCCAGACTGTTTTTCCAAAGAGGCTGTAGCATGTTACATTCCTTCCAGCAGTGTATACAATTTTTCAGATCCTCACAAACACTTGTTACTATCTGTCATTCTGATTATAGTCATTCTAGTAGATAAGAAGCAGTATCTTATTGTGGTTTTTATTTGCATTAATATCATGAATAATGAAGTTAAGCATATTATCAGTTGTGTATTGATCATGTGCCTATCTTTTTGAAAAATGTCTATTTTGACCTTCACCTATTTTTTTCTTTTTTTTTTTCTTTTACTTTATTTTACTTTACAATACTGTGTTGGTTTTGCCATACATCAACATGAATCCGCCACAGGTGTACATGAGTTCCCAATCCTGAACCCTCCTCCCACCTCCCTCCCCATATCATTTCTCTGGGTCATCCCAGTGCACCAGCCCCAAGCATCCTGCATCCTGCATTGAACCTAGACTGGCGATTCATTTCCTACATGATATTATACATGTTTCAATGCCATTCTTCCAAATCATCCCACCCTCGCCCTCTCCCACAGAGTCCAAAAGTCTGTTCTATGCATCTGTGTCTCTTTTGCTATCTCGCATACAGGGTTATCATTACCATCTTTCTAAATTCCACATATATGTGTTAGTATACTGTATTGGTGTTTTTCTTTCTGGCTTACTTCACTCTGTATAATCGGCTCCAGTTTCATCCACCTCATTAGAACTGATTCAAATGTATTCTTTTCAATGGCTGAGTAATACTCCATTGTGTATATATGTACCACAGCTTTCTTATCCATTCGTCTGCTGATGGACATCTAGGTTGCTTCCATGTCCTGGCTATTATAAAGAGTGCTGTGATGAACATTGGGGTACACGTGTCTGTTTCAGTTCTGGTTTCCTTGGTGTGTATGCCCAGCAGTGGGATTGCTGGGTCATACTGCTACTGCTAAGTCACTTCAGTTGTGTCCGACTCTGTGCAACCCCACAGATGGCAGCCCACCAGGCTCCCCCGTCCCTGGGATTCTCCAGGCAAAAACACTGGAGTGGGTTGCCATTTCCTTCTCCAATGCATGACAGTGAAAAGTGGAAGTGAAGTCGCTCAGTTGTGTCTGACCCTCAGTGACCCCATGGACTGCAGCCTTCCAGGCTCCTCAGTCCATGGGATTTTCCAGGCAAGAGTACTGGAGTGAGATGCCATTGCTGGGTCATAAGGCAATACTGTTTCCAGTTTTTAATGGATCTCCACACTGTTCTCCATAGTTGCTATACTAGTTTGCATTCCCACCAACAGTGTAAAAGTGTTCCCTTTTCTCCACACCCTCTCCAGCATTTATTGCTTGTAGACTTTGGATCACAGCCATTCTGACTGGTGTGAAATGGTACCTCACTGTGGTCTTCATTTGCATTTCTCTGATAATGAGTGATGTTGAGCATCTTTTCATGTGTTTGTTAGCCATCTGTATGTCTTCTTTGGAGAAATGTCTATTTAGTTCTTTGGCCCATTTTTTGATTGGGTCTTTTATTTTTCTGGAATTGAGCTGCATATGTTGCTTGTATATTTTTGAGGTTAGTTGTTTGTCAGTTGCTTAATTTGTTATTATTTTCTCCCATTCCGAAGGCTGTCTTTTCACCTGGCTTATAGTTTCCTTTGTTGTGCAGAAGCTTTTAATTTTAATTAGATCCCACTTGTTTATTTTTGCTTTTATTTCCAGTATTCTGGGAGGTGGGTCATAGAGGATCCTGCTGTGATTTATGTCAGAGAGTGTTTTGCCTATGTTTTCCTCTAGGAGTTTTATAGTTTCTGGTCTTATGTTTAGATCTTTAATCCATTTTGAGTTTATTTTTGTGTGTGGCGTTAGAAAGTGTTCTAGTTTCATTCTTTTACAAGTGGTTGACCAGTTTTCCCAGCACCACTTGTTAAAGAGATTATCTATATTCCATTGTATATTCTTGCCTTCTTTGTCGAAGATAAGGTGTCCATAGGTGTGTGGATTTATCTCTGGGCTTTCTATTTTGTTCTATTGATCTATATTTCTGTCTTTGTGCCAATACCATATTGTCTTGATGACTGTGGCTTTGTAGTATAGCCTGAAGTCAGGCAGGTTGATTCCAAACCGTTAGCCAGACTCATCAAGAAACAAAGAGAGAAAAATCAAATCAATAAAATTAGAAATGAAAATGGAGAGATCACAACAGACAACACGAAATACAAAGGATCATAAGAGACTACTATCAGCAATTATATGCCAATAAAATGGACAACATGGAAGAAATAGACAATTTCTTAGAAAAGTACAACTTTCGAAAACTGAACCAGGAAGAAATAGAAAATCTTAACAGACCCATCACAAGCATGGAAATTGAAACTGTAATCAGAAATCTTCCAGCAAACAAAACCCAGGTCCAGACGGCTTCACAGCTGAATTCTACCAAAAATTTAGAGAAGAGCAAACGCCTATTTTAAAATTTGGTTGTTTCCTTACTATTAAGAGATCTTGATATTCCAGATACAAATCCCTTATCATATACAAGATTTGCAAATATTTTCCCTGGTCTGTGAGTATTAGGTTGTATATTCACCTCCTGCACAGTTTTCTTTGACCTAAGAAAATTTTTAATTTTGACTAAATGCAATTAACCTGTATTTGTTTGCACATTTATTTGTTTGTTTGCACATTGCTTAATCCAAAGTTGTTTCTCTCCTGCCCATCTCAATGTGGTCCTTTTATCCTTTGTGGAAAGCAGTTCATCTAGTTTTCAGGTCTTTTTCAGAGGAAAATAATCCATATGTAGCTGTAGGTCTGGTGTGTCTGTGGGAGGAGGTGAGTTCAGAATCTTCCTGCATGGCCATCTTCTCCTTTTTATTCTCAACTTTGTTTTTTTCTTCAAGATTGTTTGGATGATTCATCCATATGAATTTTAGGATCAACTTACCAATTTCTGTAAAGAAGTCAGCTGGGGTTTAGACAAGGACTGTGTTAATTCCATAGATCAAAAGATCTGGGGAATGTGCCATCTGAAAAACATTGCCTTCCAGTCCATGAAGCTGAGATCTTTAATCTCTGTACAGAACTTAATTTTCTTTTAATAATGTTTTTTCAGTTTTCAGAATATGTTCTGTACTTGTTTTGTTAAAGTAATTCCTAATTACTTATTTTTTGAGTCTATTGTAAATGGATAGTCTTCTCAATTTAATTTTCAGATTTTTATTGCAAGTGTCTAGAAATATAACTGATTTTTGTATATCAACTTTTTTTTAAAAAACTTGCTGAATATATTAGTTCTGAAAGATTTTTAGTGACTTAGAGACCTAGAATTTTCTATATACCAAATCATATTATCTGCAAATGATATCTTTGCTAGTTCCATTTCCAATATGGATTTTGGTCTTACCTAATTGCTTCCCTGGTGGCTCAGATGGTAAAGCATCTGCCTGCAGTGCAGGAGACCCAGGTTTGATCCCTGGGTTGGGAAGATCCCCTGGAGAAGGAAATGGCAACCCACTCCAGTACTCTCGCCTGGAAAATTCCATGGACTGAGAGGCTCCTCAGAGCCTGGTAGGCTACAGTCCATGGGGTCACAAAGAGTCGGACACGACTGAGCAACTTCACGTTACTTTAATTGCTCTAACTAAAATATTTTAGGGCTTCGCAGGTACCTCAGTGGTAAAGAATCAGCCTGCCAATGCAGGAGATATGGATTTGATCCCTGGGTTGGGAAGATCCCCTGAAGAAAGAAATGGCAACCCACCTCAGTATTCTTGCCTTAGAAATCCCATGGAAAGAGGAGCCTGATGGGCTACAGTCCATGAAGTCACAAAAGACTCAGTCGTGACTTAGTGACTAAACAACAATATATTTGAAGGTAAGGGGTACAACCAAACATCCTTGTCTTTTTCTTAAGTATCCTGTTCATGGATTTTTTTTGTAGATGCTCTTTATTACATTGAAGAGTGCTTTTCTACTTATAATGCAAATGTTTTGTAATGAAAAATATGTGTTTTACCAAATATTTTTTCTATGTCATCTATTGAGATGATTACACGGGTGTTGTCCTTTATTATCTTAATAGGGCATATTACATTGGTTTTTTTCTTTGAGTGTAAATGTTATGCCTTGCATTCCTGAGATTAGTGTCATTTGATCATGATTTATAATCCTCTATGTATTTTGCTAGATTCAGTTTGCTAGTACTTCATTGAGGATTTTTGCAACTAATTCCTAAGAAAATTAGACAAATATCTCTTTAACTTGTGATGTGTTTGAAATTAAAGCCTGATTTGAAACTGGGATAATGCTGACCTCATAGAATGGGTTAAGATGTATTCTATCATTTTCTCTGTTTTGAAAATGTTTATGAAGAATCATCATTAATTCTTCCAATATTTGATAGATTCACCAGTGAAGCCATCTGGGCCTAGGCTTTACTTGTTAGAGGCATACTCATTTTTTTTTTTTTTCTTTTTTTTTTTTCAATCAAGAAAATTCATCGCCTCACCTAACAGAAAAGCCCAGAAGTACACTAGCTTTGGACATAATTTAGTCCAGAGGATCATGATATCATCAGAACAATGTTTGTTTGTTTGTTTTAATTATAGTTTTGTGTCTTTGTTTGCTTTTTAACTTTTACTTTATATTGGAGTAGAGCTGATTAACAATGTTGTGAAACTTTGAGGTGGACAGCAAAAGGATTCAGTCACACATATACATGTAACCATTCTCCCCCAAACTCCTCTACCCTCTGGGCTGCCACATAACACTGAGCAGAGTTCCATGTGCCATACATTAGGTCCTTGTTGGTTATCCATTTTAAATCTTGCAGTGTGTACAGGTCCATCTCAAACTCTCTAACTGTCCCTTCTCTCCACCCTTCCCCTAGGTAACCATAAGTTCATTCTCTAAGTCTGTGAGTCTGTTTCTGTTTTGTAAATATTTATTCATATCATTTCATTTTAGATTTGCATATAAGGGATGTATGATATTTGTCTTTCTCTGTCTGACTTACTTCACTCTGTAAGGCAATCTCTAGGTCCATCCATGTTGCTGCAATGGCATTATTTCTTTCATTTTAATGACTTAGTAATATTCCCACATATATATGAAGTACAGTTGTTTTACCCTGTTATGTTAGTTTCAAGTGTATAGCAAAGTGATTCAGGTGTATGTGTATATATAGATGTTCTTTTTCAGATTCTTTTTCATTATAGGCTATTAAAAATATCAACTATAGTCCCTGTGCTACTCAGTAGGTCCTTGTTTATTTTATATATAGCAGTGTGTACCTATTAATATTAAACTAATTTATCCCTCCCCCTTCTCCCTTTGGTAACCATAAGTTTGTTTTCTATGTCAACTAGTGTATTTCTGTTCTGTAAATATTAATAGGTTGACTTGTGTCATATTTTAAATTCCTCATATAAGTGACACCATAGGATATGCATCTTTCTCTGTCTGACTTACTTCATTCAATCTGACAATCTCTGGGTCCGTCCATGTTGCTGCAAATGCCATTATTTTGTTTTTTTTTTTATGGCTGAGTGATATTCCATTGTATGTATATACCACATCTTTATTCATTCCTCTGTTGATGGACATTTAGGTTGCTTCCATGTCCTGACTATTGTAAATGGTGCCACTATGAATTGCAATGCACGTACCTTTTCAAATTACAGTTTTCTCTGGGTATATGCCCAAGTGTGGGATTAGTCATATGGTAGCTTTATTTTTAGTTTAAGGAACCTCCATACTGGTCTCCATATTGGCTGTACCAATTTACATTCCTATTAACAATGTAGGGGTCTTCCCTGTTCTCTATACCCTCTCCAGCATGTATTGTTTGTAGATTTTTAAATAATGGCTATTCTGACAAGTGTCAGGTGATACATCATTGTAGTTCTGATTTGCATGTGAAGAAGGCTGAGCGCCGAAGAATTAATGCTTTTGAACTGTGGTGTTGGAGAAGACTCTTGAGAGTCCCTTAGACTGCAAGGAGATCCAACCAGTCCATTCTGAAGGAGACCAGCCCTGGGATTTCTTTGGAGGGAATGATGCTGAAGCTGAAACTCCAGTACTTTGGCCACCTCATGTGAAGAGTTGACTCACTGGAACAGACTCTGATGCTGGGAGGGATCGGGGGCAGTAGGAGAAGGGGACGACCAAGGATGGGATGGCTGGATGGCATCACGGACTCGATGGACATGAGTCTGAGTGAACTCCAGGAGATGGTGATGGACAGGGAGGCCTGGCGTGCTGCAATTCATGGGGTCGCAAAGAGTCAGACACGACTGAGCGACTGAACTGAACTGAACTAAATAATTAGCTATATTAAGCATCTTTTCACGTGCTTTTTTGCCATCTACATGTCATCTTTGGAGAAATGTCTATTTAGATCTTTATCCATTTTCTGGTTGGGCTGGGGTTTTTTTGTTTGTTTCTTTGTTTTTAATACTGAGCTGCATGAGCTGTTATATATTCTGGCATTTAATCAGTTGTCAGTTGCTTTGTTTGCAAATCTTTCTTCCCATTTTGTGTGTTGTCTTTCTGTTTTGTTTATGGTTTCCTTTGCTATGGAAAACTTCTACATTTAATTCAGTTCAGTCCAGTTCAGTCACTCAGTCTTGTCTGACTATTTGCGACCCCATGAATCGCAGCACACCAGGCCTTCCTGTCCATCACCAACTCTCAGAGTTCACACAGACTCACATCCATCGAATCAGTGATGCCATCCAGCCATCTCATCCTCTGTCATCCACTTCTCTTCCTGCCCCCAAACCCTCCCAGCTACTGCTACTAAGTCGCTTCAGTCGTGTCCGACTCTGTGCAACCCCATAGACGGCAGCCCACCAGGCTCCCCGTCCCTGGGATTCTCCAGGCAAGAACACTGGAGTGGGTTGCCATTTCCTTCTCCAATGGATGAAAGTCAAAAGTGAAAGGGAATTCGCTCAGTCATGTCCAACCCTTCGTGACCCCATGGACTGCAGCCCACCAGTCTCCTCCATCTATGGGACTTTCCAGGCAAGAGTACTGGAGTGGAGTGCCATTGCCTTCTCCGACCCTCCCAGCATCTTTTCCAAAGAGTCAACTCTTCTCATGAGGAGCCAAAGTACTGGAGTTTCAGCTTTAGCATCATTCCTTCCAAAGAAATCCCAGGGCTGATCTTCAGAATGGATTGGATGGATCTATTTGCAGTCCAAGGGACTCTCAAGAGTCTTCTCCAACACCACAGTTCAAAAGCATTAATTCTTCGGTGCTCAGCCTTCTTCACAGTCCAACTCTCACATCCATACATGACCACTGGAGAAACCATACCCTTGACTTAGACAGACCTTTGCTGGCAAAGTAATGTCTCTGCTTTTTAATATGCTACCTAGTTTGGTCATAACTTTTTTTCCAAGGAGTAAGCATCTTTAAATTTCATGGCTACAGTCACCATCTGCAGTGATTTTAATAAAGTCTGACACTGTTTCCACTGTTTCCCCATCTATTTCCCATGAAGTGATGGGATGCCATGATTTTCATTTTCTGAATGTTGAGCTTTCAGCCAACTTTTTCACTCTCCACTTTCACTTTCATCAAGAAGCTTTTTAGTTCCTCTTCACCTTCTGCCATAAGGGTGGTGTCATCTGCATATCTGAGGTTATTGATATTTCTCCCAGCAAGCTTGATTCCAGCTTGTGCTTCTTCCAGCCCAGCGTTTCTCATGATGTACTCTGCATAGAAGTTAAATAAGCAGGGGGACAATATACAGCCTTGACGTACTCCTTTTCCTATTTGGAACCAGTCTGTTGTTCCATGTCCAGTTCTAACTGTTGCTTCCTGACCTGCATATAGGTTTCTCAAGAGGCAGGTCAGGTGGTCTGATATTCCCATCTCTTTCAGAGTTTTCTGTAGTTTATTGTGACCCACACAGTCAAAGGCTTTGGTATAGTCAATAAAGCAGAAATAGATGTTTTTCTGGAACTCTCTTGCTTTTTCGATGATCCAGCAGATGTTGACAATTTGATCTCTGGTTCCTCTGCCTTTTCTAAAACCAGCTTGAACATCTGGAAGTTCATGGTTCACATCTTGCTGAAGCCTGGCTTGGAGAATTTTGAGCATTACTTTACTAGCATGTGAGATGAATGCAATTGTGCAGTAGTTTGAGCACTCTTTGGCATTGCCTTTCTTTGGGATTGGAATGAAAACTAACCTTTTTCAGTTCTGTAGCCACTACTGAGTTTTCCAAATTTGCTGGCATATTGAGTGCAGAACTTTCACAGCATCATCTTTCAGGATTTGAAATAGCTCAACTGGGATTCCATCACCTCCACTAGCTTTGTTCGTAGTGATGCTTTCTAAGGCCCACTTGACTTCACATTCCAGGATGTCTGGCTCTAGGTGAGTGATCACACCATCATGATAATCTTGGTCCTGAAGATCTTTTTTGTACAGTTCTGTGTATTCCTGCCATCTCTTCTTAATATCTTCTGCTTCTGTTAGGTCCATACTATTTCTGTCCTTTATCGAGCCCATCTTTGCATGAAATGTTCCCTTGGTATTTCTAATTTCCTTGAAGAGATCTCTAGTCTTTCCCATCATGTTGTTTGCCTCTATTTCTTTGCATTGATCGCTAAGGAGGCTTTCTTATCTTCTTGCTACTCTTTGGAACTGTACATTCAGATGCTTATATCTTTCCTTTTCTCCTTTGCTTTTCAATTCTCCTCTTTTCACAGCTATTTGTAAGGCCTCCCCAGACAACCATTTTCCTTTTTTGCATTTCTTTTCCATGGGGATGCTCTTGATCCCTGTCTCCTGTACAGTGTCACAAACTACCATCCATAGTTCATCAGGCACTCTATAAGATCTAGTCCCTTTAATCTATTTCTTACTTCCACTGTATAATCATAAGGGATTTGATTTAGGTCATACCTGAATGGTCTAGTGGTTTTCCTTACTTTCTTCAATTTAAGTCTGAATTTGGCAATAAGGAATTCATGATCTGAGCCACAGTCAGCTCCTGGTCTTGTTTTTGTTGACTGTATAGAGCTTCTCCATCTTTGGCTGCAAAGAATATAATCAATCTGATTTCAGCGTTGACCGTCTGGTGATGTCCATGTGTAGTCTTCTCTTGTGTTGTTGGAAGAGGGTGTTTGCTATGACCAGTGCATTTTCTTGGCAAAACTCTATTAGTCTTTGCCCTGCTTCATTCTGTACTCCAAGGCCAAATTTGCCTGTGACTCCAGGTGTTTCTTGACTTCCTACTTTTGCATTCCAGTGCCCTATAATGAAAAGGACATCTCTTTTGGGTGTTAGTTCTAAAAGGTCTTATAGGTCTTCATAGAACCTCAACTTCAGCTTCTTCAGCATTACTGGTTGGGGCATACATAGGCTTGGATTACTGTGATAGTGAATGGTTTGCCTTGGAAACGAACAGAGATCATTCTGTCATTTTTGAGATTGTATTCTAGTACTGCATTTCAGACTCTTTTGTTGACCATGATGGCTACTCCATTTCCTCTAAGGGATTCCTGCCCGCAGTAGTAGATATAATGGTCATCGGAGTTAAATTCACCCATTCCAGTCTATTATAGTTTACTGATTCCTAGAATGGCGACGTTCACTCTTGCCGTCTCCTGTTTGACCACTTCCAATTTGCCTTGATTCATGCACCTGACATTCCAGGTTCCTATGCAATATTGCTCTTTACAGCATCGGACCTTGTTTCTATCACCAGTCACATCCACAGCTGGGTATTGTTTTTGCTTTGGCTCCATCCCTTCTTTCTTTCTGGAGTTATTTCTCCACTGATCTCCAGTTCATATTAGGCACCTACTCACCTGGGGAGTTCCTCTTTCAGTATCCTATCATTTTGCCTTTTCATACTGTTCATGGGGTTCTCAAGGCAAGAATACTGAAGTGATTTGCCATTCTCTTCTCCAGTGGACCACATTCTGTCAGACCTCTCCACCATGACCTGCCCATCTTGGGTGGCCCCACAGGGCATGGCTTAGTTTCATTGAGTTAGAAAAGGCTGTGGTCCTAGTGTGATTAGATTGACTAGTTTTCTGTGATTATGGTTTCAGTGTGTCTGCCCTCCGATACCCTCTCACAACACCTACCATCTTACTTGGGTTTCTCTTACCTTGGACATGGCCTGTCTCTTCACGGCTGCTCCAGCAAAGCGCAGCTGCTGCTCCTTACCTTGGATGAGGGGTGTCTCCTCACCACCGCCCCTCCTGACCTTGAGTGTGGAATAGCTCCTCTCGGCCCTCCTGTGCCCGCGCAGCCACCGCTCCTTGGACATGGGGTTGCTCCTCCCGGCTTCCGCCCCTGGCCTCACAACAGCACTATTTTTATCTCATTTTGCAGCTAGGGATTCAACTGTGGTCTCCCAGGATTACAGTTGAATTTAATTAGATCCCATTTGTTTATTTTTGTTTTTATTTCCATTACTCTAAGAGGTGGACCCCAAAAGATCTTGCTACAGTTTATATCAAAGGGTGTTCTGCCTGTTTTCCTCTAGAGTTTTATAGTGCCTGGCCTTATATTTATACCGTTAATCAATTTTGAGTTTATTTTTGTACATAGTGTTAGGGAGTGTTCTAATTTTATTCTTTTTTTTTTTTTTGAGAAGTAGACATTTAATGAATCCAATATCTATAATATAGAATTTTTTCTTTTTTATTATATTGTATTTGTATTGCCATACATCAACATGAATCCGCCACAGGTGTACATGTGTTCCCCATCCTGAACCCCCCTCCCACCCTCCCCGTACCATCCCTCTGGTTCTTCCCAGTGCACCAGCCCCAAGCATCCTATATCCTGCATCGAACCTGGACTGGCAGTTCATTTCTTATATGATATTATACATGTTTCAATGCCATTCTCCCAAATCATCCCACCCTCTCCCTCTCCCACAGAGTCCAAAACACTGTTCTATACATCTGTGTCTCTTTTGTTCTCTCGCATACAGGGTTATCGTTACCATCTTTCTAAATTCCATATATATGCGTTAGTATATTGTATTGGTGTTTTCCTTTCTGGCTTACTTCACTCTGTATAATAGGCTCCAGTTTCATCCACCTCATTAGAACTGATTCTTTTACATGTAGCTGTTCAGTTTTCCCAGCACCATTTATAGAAGATACTTTATTTTCCACATTGTATATTCTTGCCTTCTTTGTCATGAATTAGGTGATGATAGGCGAGTGGGCTTATCTCTGAACTTTCTATCCTGTTCTATTGATCTATATTTTTGTTTTTGTGCCAGTTTCATACACTTTATTACTATATCTTGGTAGTATAGTCTGATGTCAGGGAGCCTGATTCCTCCAACTCTTTTTCTTTTTCAAGATTGCTTTGGCTGTTTGGGGTCTTTTGTGTTTTCATGCAAGTTGTAAAATTTTCTGTTCTAATTCTGAGAAAAAAATGCCCT
Source organism: Budorcas taxicolor (assembly GCF_023091745.1). Classification (NCBI taxonomy): domain Eukaryota; kingdom Metazoa; phylum Chordata; class Mammalia; order Artiodactyla; family Bovidae; genus Budorcas; species Budorcas taxicolor. The sequence continues at coordinate 24,061,387 of NC_068917.1, read as the reverse complement.
TGGTAATTTGACAGGGATTGCACTGAATCTATAGATGGCTTTGGGAAATATAATCACGTTGACAATATTGATTTCTTCCAGTCCAATAACATGGTATATCTCTCCATCTGTGTTATCTTTGATTTCTTTTACCAATATCTTATTGTTTTCTGAGTACAAGTCTTTTTGCCTCCTTTGGTAGATTTATTCATAGTATTTTATTCTTTTTGTGGCAGTGGTATATAGAATTTTTCTTTGATTTCTCTTTCTGATCTTTCATTGTTAGTGTATAGAAATGCAAGAGATTTCTGTGTGTTAATTTTATATCCTGCAACTTTACCAAATTTATTAATTTCTAGTAGTTTTCTGGCAGCATTTTTAGGATTATCTATGTATAGTATCATGTCATCTGCAAATGGTGACAGTTTTACTTCTTTTCCAGTTTGGATTCCTTTTATCACTTTCTCTTATCTCATTGCTTCCAAAACTATGCTGAATAATAGTGGTGAGAGTGTACATCCTTGTCTTCTTCCTGATCATAGAGGAAATGCTTTCAGTTTTTCATGACTGAGAATGAATTGCTGTGGGTTTGTTATATATGACTTTCTCTCATGGGATTGCAAAGAGTCGGACATGACTGAGCAACTGAACTGTCTGATGTTGATACAGGTTCCCTCTGTGCCCACTTTCTGGAGAGTTTTTGTTGTTGTTGTTGTTTTTTATCATAAATGGGTGTTAAATTTTGTCCTAACAAGTTAATTTTTGTGTTGCATCTATTTTTAAAAATATATATAGGCTATTTGCATATCATCTTCTGTGAATTAACCTGTTTTTTCCTTTGCTCTAGAAGTCTATTAGTTTATTTTTATTGAAGGTTATTTATACCTTAGCATTATTACTAGTCCTTTCCTGTTTTATAAGATGCAAATATTTCTTCAGGTAAATTACTTGTTTTTAATATATTTGTAGTGTCATCATTTTTGAAAATTTTACTTTTGAAATTGCCAAGTTTGTTAGCTTCTTCATCTCTTTGTGTTTGATTTAGAAAGGCTTATCACATCCTAAGGGTTTTAAAATATTCTTCACTATTTATTTCATATTTCTCCACATTTATGTTTGTAATCTATTTGAAACTAGTTTTTATGAATTTTGTAAGGTGAAAATCTTGCTTTACCCTCATATATAGCCAATTATCTCCATAATTTTTCCCCCACTGGTTTGAAATGTTAAATTGTATATTAAAGGTTTTGAATATATTTTAAATATATTTTCCCATATATTCAGAGGTTGGGCTTTGGTCTTTACTTCATTGTTTTTAACTTAGAACCCAAATGACAATATTCTAATTACAATAGTTACATGCCATGACTTCATATTTGACAAGAAATCATTACCTTTTGATGATTTTTTAAAACTTCTTGTCTACACTTAAAAATCTAATCTTTCATATTAAATTTAGAATATGTATGCAACTATACCTGAAAAATCATATGGAGATGTTCATTTTAATTTATCTGAATTTAAAGATTAATTTGTGAAAAATTGACAGCTTTACAGTAATGCATCTTCCTTCTCAGGAACATGAAATATTCCAGTAATCAAGTTTTATTTTGTATTATTTAATAAAGCTTCATTTCTACATAATTATTTGAACATTTATTTTTCCTAATATTTTACAATTCTTGTTTCCACTGTTTGTGTTTCTACATTTTCCAATTATTATCAAAGTCATTGATTTTTATATATTGATCATAATATGGCATCTTTGCTTAATTATCTAATTTTTAAAATAATTTGCCAGTTGGTTTATTGATATTTGTAAATAGCGACCATCTATCAGAAGTGATAGTTCTCTTTGTCTACCAAACTTTATTATGTATCTTTTTCTAACAGTTCAGTTTCCAGTAGTATCTGTAATGGCAGGCAATATGTTTTATGTATCCTTTTAAAAGAGAATGCCTCAATGATTTATCCTTATATACACCTGTGTGTGTGTGTGTGTGTGTGTGTGTGTGTGTGTGTGTGTGTATCTGCTATAGGTTTCTGATGGAAATTCTCTATTCTTTGCCAGAGTAATGAGTGTATACACACAAACACATGTAGATACTCTCACTGGATATAGATCAAAATCCATAGTATGATTTTTTGTGTTATTTTGGTGATTACTATTTTATTCCTTATTTGCAATTTTTAAAAAATTTTATTACTAAAATTTGCAAGATAAAATTTTTCCCTTTTTAGGGGGAAAAAACACTTAAAATGTGCATTACTCATCTCAAGCTATCAGAAAATGCACAAATTGTCAATGGTATAGTCAATCTTCAACAGCATGCTTTATGATAAGCTTGTCCAAAGTTTGTTCCTTAGGATGTTCCTTATATTTCTTTTAAAAAGTTGTTGTGCTTCAATAAATTTAAAATATTAGGGGTAAAACAAAGTTTAGCATGACTTTTTACACAGAAGATTTCTTGAAATTTTTAATATACAAATATGAAGAGTGAAGTTCCAACAGGAAAATGTAAGATCTAGCATATATTCCGGGAGCATCTATTAACCAGTGTGTCAGTCTTCTCTATTGTTCAGTTGACTTAGCATGTTGTTGCTGTTTGCAAAACAACAGTCACCGTTATCTGTGCCTAACTGAGCACCATTTACATCAGACCACTATGCAAGGCGAACTTGTATCAGTACCTCACTCTAGAGAGCTTTACAGACTTGCTGTTTTTGTTGTTTAATCCTTTTGTCACGTCTGACTCTTTTGTGACCCTATGAGCAACTGCAGCCCACTAGGCTCCTCTGTCCATGGGATTTTCCAGGCAAGAATACTGGAGTGGGTTGCCATTTCCTTCTCCAGGGCATCTTCCCACATCTCCTGAACTGGCAGGAGGATTCTTTACCACTGAGCCACTTGGGAAGCCAAGCTTTACATGTGCTTATCTTAAAAAGCAAACCAAGGAAACCAAACAAATTAGTCAACTCTATTCTGTCCTCTAGAATATTGGATCAGATAGTATACATGGGGAGAATAAATGAACACTAAATGCTAATGCATTTAAAATGCATTAAATTCTAATGCATTTTAGCATTCCAATGTTAGAACACTAGTGTTCAGTGTTTAAGAATGACTGTGGCCCTCAAGGAGTTCCCAGTCTAATAAGATTTTTATCAGGTATCTTGCTTGTGATCCAAGGGAATCACTGATACCAATCTTTTTCTTTTTTTCTTTTTATCAAGTAAGGACACAAACATACAGATGCATTGGTGATATGATGAGCCCAAGTGCAAAGTAGATTATCAGTTGGGAGCAGAACATATTCATTTAACTATACTTCCGGTGCCTTATTTAATTGACCTGACTTCCTCTCTGACAAAGTAGTTATAAATAAGAGATTAACTGTTGGAATGAGAAAAATGAGTGGGAGCTAAGAATTTTGGAATATCAAAATAATTTAATTAGATCTCTGAATTAAGATGTGTGGGAGTTCAAATTGTATCTCAGATACCAAGTCTGCAATAAAGCCAATTTAAGATTAATTTAAACAACCTAAATATGACTGTCTCATGTTAATGGAAAAAATGCAAAAATTGCAGTAAATATGTTGAAAAAATTTCATTCATATCAAATCATAATTATTAAACTCATATTTCAACAAGGAATCTTGTTGAAGTTGAAATCAACTTGAAATATGAAAAAATTATCACTATCTATACCTAACCTGAAGTACAGGCATTATTGGACAGAGAGCAAATGCATTGGTTTGATTCCTTTTAATGACCAACATATTTCAGAAGGTGACACGAGTTTTTTTTATTTTTTACAAGCAATGAATTCTGTCTACACAATTATGGATTGGCACCTTGTTTGTGAAACCTAAATACAGAAGGGAAATGTTCAGTTTTTTTCTTACCTTCTCCCTCTTTACTCTCCTTTTCTCTCTACTTTTAAGGTTCTCTCTTTTGCACTTTAAGAACTGAGTGAGCTGTATAAAAACCGCAGCTTCTACACTCTTAATTTCTTTTGATCCAAATGAATCTCTGGGATCAAATGAGACTTTTTACACTTTCTGGGAGGCAGCTGGTACCAGGAGTATAACTCAGCACATTCTGCACTGCAGATTCTCCACAGTAATAGCTAACCTTTGAGATTTTGATTAATGAGCGACACATGGAATTGAAACCAATTTATGAGTACAGTCTATATCCGTGAGGGGAAAAAAGGAGAGTCAGGACAGAGCAAAATGGTCCTTTGTGTTTTCTCATGATTCCCGGGTTTTTTTTACATGGACAGTTTAAGGTCTTCTTTCAGTACATGATTTCCATTACTTACTTGCTCTAGAATTCTCAAGTCAAGAGGCTTATTTCCTTCTGCATAGATCAAATAAGCCAAATCCCTATCCAATTCTTGATGATGCTGGAATGACTCTACTGTCTCATTTTTTTTTCATTTTTATTGAAGTATCGTTGCTATACAATGTTATGTTAGTTTCTGCTGTACAGCATAGTGAATCAGTTATTGCTGTTTGTTGTTGTTCAGTCACTCAGTCATGTCTGACTCTTTGCTACCCCATGAACTGCAGCATGCCAGGCTTCCCTGTCCTTCACCATCTACCAGAGCTTGCTCAAACTCATGTCCATTGAGTCAGTAATGCCCTCCAACCATCTTGTCCTTTGTCGTCCCCTTCTCCTCCTGCCTTCAATCTTTCCCAGCATCAGAGTCTCTTCTAATGAGTTAGCTCTTTGTATCAGGTGGCCAAAGTATTAAAGCTTCAGCATCAGTCCTTCCAATGAATATTCTGGATTGATTTCCTTTAGGACTGACTGGTTTGATTTCCTTGCAGTCCAAGGGACTCTGAAGAGTCTTCTCCAATATCACAGGTCAAAAGCATCAATTCTTAAGCATTCAACCTTCTTTATGGTCCACCTCTCACATCCATACATGACTGCTGGAAAAACCATACTTTGACTGGATAGACCTTGATCGGCAAAGTAATGTCACTGCTTTTTAACATGCTGTCTAGGTTAGTCATAGCTTTTCTTCCAAGCAGCAAGCATGTTTTAATTTCATGGTTGCAGTCACCATCTGCAGTGATTTTGGAGCCCAAGAAAATAAAGTCAGCCACTGTTTCCATTGTTGCCCCATCTATTTGCCATGAAGTGATGGGACCAGATGCCATGATCTTAGTTTTTGGATCTCCTTCCCATTATTTCACCAAAGAGCATTGAGTTGAGTTCCCTGTGCACAGCAGCTTCTCATTAGCTATCTGTTTTATACATAGAAGTGTATATATGTCAATCCAAATCCCCCATTTCATTCTCCCCTTTCCCCTCTTGATGTCCATACAATTTTTCTCTACATCTTTCTCTATTTCTGCTTTGCAAATAAGTTCGCCCATATCATTTTTCTAGATTCCACATATATGAGTTAATGTATGATTGCCAGGGTCCAGCCCCAGTAGATCCAGGGAATTTGAAGCGGGGATGGAGTCGGCGAGGAAAAACTTATTTATTTAGAAATATAAGGAGAGATTAGGAAAGAATAGTGTAGTAGGAAAATTAGTGGAGAAAAGAGGCTGAATAACTTGGTTTACGTGGAAAACCAATAAAGTTCCAAGACAAGGAACTCGCACGGTCGACATAGGCCACTGGCGCCTGCTTGAATAGCAGAGGGTGCCCCACCTTGGGGTCCCTCTCACGTGGGTCTTAGAAGCCAGGGCAAATAAGTAGACACGGTGAGCCTCCACACTCCAGATGTGAATTCAGCCAGAAAGGGGAGAAAAGAACGACATGGGGGAGCCAACCATCGGTGCCAGACCCACAACTTTATTTTTAAAAGCTGCTTATATACCCCAAGTTGTACATAAAGAAGTAATGGAATATGTAGAGTTATGCAGGGGCAGCAATCCTGACCCTTATTGAGACCAGGCTTTCTTTTTGCATACCTTCCCATATACAAAAGGTCTCAGGTGGTTTACATTATCTTCTGGCCAAGAGGCCTGCTAACATTTTTATGGCTCTCTTCCTAGATAAATGTCTATCAACCAGAAAACTCTTTTTCCCTTGAAGTGTTTTTTCTTTAATCTGCATCACCCTCAAAGTACTAAATAAAGTTACATTCCTGTAGAACAAAGGTGCAGTGGGTTATAACAAAGAAAGTACTTAACTCAAATATCTAATGTTGCTAATACCAGGGCTATTCTGTTTTTTCTATATACCAACTATATCTACAAATAAAAGATATGAAAACTTTGGCAGCAAGTATTGGCTCAACAAATGAAACACTTAATCAGTCCTGTTTTAATGATTTTGACTCCTCAGAAGCCCCTACATTCCTAGGATATTTTAAGCTTCCTGTGCCTCTTCGGGAGGCCGCAAACAATCACATGTGCAGCTGTAACAGTCCAGCAGGCAGGCTAGAAAGCCATGGGGGGGGGGGGTGGATTGAAACCCTCTTATTATGCCCAAGAGATTTATTATCTAAAAGCTCTAAATTAACTTTTTCCAGAAAAAGGTGGTTGGGGGACAGCCCCCTGTAATGTCAGAAGAGTAGGTGGGAAGCATAACACAGTAAAGCAAGCAGACTCTGATTTTGGGGGTAGATGCTCGAGAATTTCCAGGGGGACCCCTGAGGCTCGATCCCGCCTTTGTGTATCCCGAGCCTCCTTCCTCATGACCTTTGCCACAGGCGGGGTTCCTCACGCTGGCTCCCAGCATATGATACTTCTTTTTCTCTTTCTGACTTACTTCACTCTGTATGATAGTCTCTAGGTCCATCCACATCTCTGCAAATGACACAGTTTCATTCCTTTTTTGGCTGAGTGATATTCCATTGTATATATGTGTCACATTTTCTTTCTTGAACCAAGAATGCTACCCAGGTATTCAGCTACAAAAAGCAGCTTCAAAGCTCAAAGCTTTTGAGCTTCAAAAATAACGCCCGTTTGAGAGACTGATTGAGGAAAAACATTTAAAGCAATTGCCAACATCTTCCCGTTGTTGCTTTAGGCAACTGTTAGCATTAATGAGTGAACCCGCAAATAGCTAAGAATGACATTTTTGTGGGTCTTAGCTCCTAAAAGTGAAGGATGTTGGATGCTCCTGCTTCACAAACCACTTCAGCTGCTGATTAAGGAATCAGGCAAAGTACACTCCTTCTTTGCCCAGTTTCTTTTCCCTCAGTGGTTTCGGAGAATTACTTACTTGGCTTAAATAAAAGCAACATTACTTACGTTTGTTTGTATTAACTGTCTGACTTTATGCCCAGTGAATTTATGCCATGATAGCAATTATTCATATCATTAAGTATGAGTTGGATTAACTTTGTTATAAATTACATGTGATAATAATGCTGAGTTTTATTTAAATGAGGTTAATGGTCTTTCTCATCAAATGTAATTATTTGACTTTAAGTATTAAAATTAAGGAAACTTCAGAAGTTGGCAATAATCAAAATTGTTGCAATGAATTGCTGAATACCATTAGGACTAAACTGTGGATTTATTTATTCATCCACCCATTTATCCTTGAAGTCAGTTAATATTTATTCAGTGTCTGATACTGTATTAGGAATATGAAAGCCATAGGTCCACAGTCTAGGATGGAAGGCATATAAGTAAGCTGACCATTATAACACACTGTGACAGGTTATAAGATACTAAGGATATGTGTGGGGCCCCTCAGTCTCACTGAGGAGCAGGGCTGGGGAGATCAGGAGAATTCCTAGAGTAGACTACACTGGAGCTGAACCACAGGTGACATGTAAGATTTAACCTCATAGAGAAATGGGAAGGAAGATGAAAGCAAGGAAATAGCATCATTAGGGGCATAGAAGCAAGAAAGGACATGACATATTTACAGCACTCCAAATATTACTTTGACTATGGACTGTGAAATGGAGACAGTGTTGAGTGTGACTGTATGCTAGTATGTAGTAGTGCAAGTGGAAGAGGTGATGTTGAAGAGAGAGGCAAGAGCCAGATGACAGAGGGCTTTGGATGTCTTTTCCTTAAGAGGAAAGAACAATTCATATAACAAAACATTTCAGTTTCTTGACTGGAAGCCACTCTGTTATGTAATGCTTTTTCATTGAAGTAAGTATTTACCATGCTCCCACTAAACACCTAGAATTGTACTCTGCCCTGTGATGAATATATTTGCTATAAAGAGGTCTCAGATGAAGTTACCATCTCAACTTGGGTTTTTATATATAACATAAAATTGGGAAACTATAACTGGTAGAATTCAGTTCAGTTGCTCAGTCGTGTCTGACTATTTGCAACCCTGTGGACTACAGCATGCCAGGCTTCCCTGTCCACCACCAACTCCCAAAGTTTACCCAAACTCATGTCCATCATGTCAGTGATGTCATCCAACCATCTCATCCTCTGTCATCCCCTTCTCCTCCCACCTTCAATCTTTCCCAGCATCAGGGTCTTTTCCAGTGAGTCAGTTCTTCACATCAGGTGACCAAAATATGGCAGCTTCAGCTTCAGCATCAGTCCTTCCAATGAAGATTCAGGACTGATTTCCTTTAGGATGGACTGGTTGGACCTCCTTGCAGTCCAAGGGACTCTCAAGAGTCTTCTCCAACATCACAGTTCAAAAGCATCAATTCTTCCTTATACTCCAACTCTCACATCTGTACATGCCTACTGGAAAACCATAGTTTTGACTAGGCAGACCTTTGTTGATAAAGTAATGCCTCTACTTTTTAATATGCTGTCTAGGTTGATCATTGCTTTTCTTCCAAGGAGCAGGCATCTTTTAATTTCATGGCTGCAGTCACCATGAAATTGCCAACATCTGCTGGATCATCAAGAAAGCAAGAGAGTTCCAGAAACACATCTACTTTTGCTTTATTGACTATGCCAAAGCCTTTGACTGTGTGGATCACAACAAACTGTGGAAACTTCTTAAAGAGATGGAAACCAGACCACCTCACCTGAATCCTGAGAAATCTGGATGCAGTTCAAGAAGCAACAGTTAGAACTGGGCATGGAACAACAGACTGGTTCCACATCAGGAAAGGAGTACCTCAAGGCTGTATATTGTCACCCTGCTTATTTAACTTATATGCAGAATACATCATGCAAAATGCGAGGCTGGATGAAGCATGAGTTGGAATCAAGATAGCCAGGAGAAATATCAATAACCTCAGATATGCAGATGACACCACCCTTATGGCAGAAAGCGAAGATGAACTAAAGAGCCTCTTGATGAAAGTGAAAGAGAGTGAAAAAGTTGGCTTAAAGTTCAACATTAAAAAAACTAAGATCATGGCATCCAGTCCCATCACTTCATGGCAAGCAATGGAAACTGGTAGAGTATAAACATCTTTTTCCTAATTAAATGTTGTATACTTTAATCAAAATTTATCATCTATCTATTCAGTTAAGATACATCAGGGGCCTTGATTTAAATTGATCAGTGTCTTTCCAATAGGAAGCATCTTTAGAGTTTTCATGTAGTTGTGCTTTTCAGCTAATTAATTTGCCAAAGCGTAGAATCTCTAAAATGTAGGAGGAAATATAGGAGACTTTAAATCACTATGGTATAAAGTTAAGGTGTTTCCAGGATGCACAAATACTCATAAATTAGGAAATGACATTTAATTTTTATGGTGAGGAAATAGTAGCCCTTAGTAGGTTCTATGCATGTAGTGCTGCTATCACGGTTCTGCTTTTTTTTTTTTTTTGGTTTGATGTAATCATGACACTAGATGGGGCTTCCCTGGTGGTTCAGATGGTAAAGAGTCTGCCTGCAATGTGTGAGGCCCTGGGTCAGGAAGATCCTCTGGAGAAGAGAATGACAACCAACCCAGTATTCTTGCCTGGAGAATTCCACGGACAGAGGAGCCTTTCGAGCTACAGTCTCCACGGGGTTGCAAAGAGTCAGACATGCCTGAGTGACTAACAAGCACATGTCACTGGATACCACATCTATGAATGCTATTTTGGTAGTCTAGAGCAATAGAGAAATCTCATCTTAGTTGTGAATCTCAATATGTAAATTTTATAATATCCTCGGTCAATTGTTGATTGAGAATCAACTTTATAACAGATGATTTTATACATGTTATTTCTACATTTCTGAACAACATTTAAGGAGCCCTAATTTTTAGATTAGGAAGCCATGGCCAGCAAAATAACCATGAGAAGCAAACTAATGGCCCTTATCTTGAAACCAAAGCTCTTCCTCCTACTTCACACATACCGGCACAAGAAACATTGATTCTGTATATCAGGCTAGTGTTTCTTCACAAAAGGCTATAGGTTTTTTCTCCTTTAACTATTTTTTAAATGGAGATAGAATTCTCATATCATAAAATTCACCCTTTGCTCAGTAGTGTTTGGCTTGTTGTGATCCCATGGACTATATGTAGCCTGCTGGCTCCTCTGTCCATGGAATGCAGGAGTGAGTTGCCATTTCCTCCTCCAGGGGATCTTCCCAACACAGGAAATGAAACTTTGCCTCCTGCATCTCCTGTATATGCAGGTGGATTCTTGACCACTGTGCCACCTGGGAAACCCCTTAAAGTGTACAGGTCAGTGGATTTCAGCATATTTTTAAGTTTGCGCAGCCCTTCATCCTCTAATTTGTGAGCACTTTTATCCCCTAAAGAAATTTTGAACCCATTAGAGTTATTCTTCATTCCTCCCATCCTCCAGCCTCCAGTAAACACTAATTTGCTTTAGTCTGCCTGGATTTACCTATTATGGGCATTATATATATAAAGCGAATAATACAATATGTGATTTCTTTGGCATAATGTTTTCAGTGTCCACCCATCTTGTAGTATGTGTTAATGCTTAACTCCTTTTGTGGCTGCATAATATTCCTTTGTATGGATATACCACATTCTGTTTATTGATTCATTAATTGATGTTTGGGTTGTTTCTACTTTTGCCTATATAGAATAATCCTACTATGACTTATGATTTTAGGCTGTCCTAGAAACCTATTATCAGAGGATATATCACCTTGTCATATGATTATTGTCTTTCTGCCATTTTGTAAACTCTGTGAGTGTACAACATATATGTCTTGTTAGCCATTATACCAAGCTTAATCCATCCATATAAGAAGTATAGGAATCAATAAATTAAAGAAGGCAGTTCTGTAGCTCTAGGTGAGAACTTTGAACTGCACATCTAGCTTGCCTTGTGTCACTTAACGTGAGGGGCTATAATCCTCACTCTGTTTGGAGTGTGTGTTTAAAGTTGAGGATTCTGCTCTAGATTTTTCCTGACATTTTTTATTGTTGGGAGAGAGGAGGTTACAGTGATATAGCAGCCTCACAATTTGTCTGGTTGAGTGGAGTGTTAACACCTATCAACAAAAGTCAGAGTAAAGCTAGATTTGTTTTGACAGTTTGTGCTGGGAGCACTTGGGACATTTATTAGCAATGGAAGCAGACCATGATCCCAAGTTTGTCTATTGTCTTCCCAATTAAAGTTGCCTGTCTGGGCCTGTGTCACTGTCCCCCACTGGGATTCTTTCCACTGGGGACACTGGAAAAGTTCATCAGTGTTTAAAATTTATTTTTCCCATTTGCTCCTCTCACTCCCTCTTCACCTAACTCTTCACTGATTCTCTGATCTCTTTCAGGCAGATTTTCTGTGTTGAGTACAGAATGTTGCCTAACTCCCAATTGTCTCTTTCAAAAATAAGAGGATTTAATTAGGGTGTAAAATCATCTCATTTATTTGTTGTTTTAAAGAAAGCCCCAGTTGTTAAGGCCTGCCTGTCCTTTGGGACACTTTGCTCAGGTGCTCAGACCCATTTCTCATCTTGACCCCAGAAAGAGTTCCTGAGGAGCACTGGGCACTGGGTGGGGGCCCGTCCTGGCACGTCTGAATGTGGCAAGTGCTCTGGCAGCCTTTGCTTCCCCCACCACTCCTGCATCTGCCTGCTCCTCAGCCTAGTGAGAATGACAGGAAGGGAGAAAGGAGCTGCCAGGTTTCCTGCACACGTGTCTGTGGGAGGCAGACGCAGAGGGCTGGCAGCCGTGAACTAAGTGGGCTCCATTCCATCTACCTTTTCTGATTAAAGTGAAGCAGATTCAGGCTGCTGCCTGTGAGCTGTGATGGGAGCCATAGCTCACAGACAATTCCTGGAATGACTATTCTAGACATTGCACCCATTTCTACCCTGAAGCGACCTATAGGCTGATGGGATTGTGAAGCCTAGAGTTGTCTGTAGTGCCTGCTCGGTATTTGGGTGATAATTTCCATGTTTTTCCATAATTTTCACTATTATATAAACTTCAAAGAATATATTGTGAAAATAAAAGATGTCCTTAAAATTATAATGTTTTTTTGGCATGGCATCCCATCACCATCCCATCCACCTGTTTGCTGCCCCCAAACCCATCAATTTGTATGCTATTTTACTACTGTTGATATCTCCTGTTTGGGGGCAGATGGGTTTGGCTTCCAAGTAGCTGTCATTAAAGGTCATGATTTAAGACCCAATGTATCCCTAGTTTCGTTAAGATGCAGTGAATGCATTGTTTCATTTAAACAATGTGCCAGATTATTGCAACAGATTCTAGATCCTTCTGGATAGTTCTATAAACATTTATCCTTTTTCCCATGAACTCTTAATTCCCAGTCCAGTCTATGGGAAGACTGTCAAAATCTGTGTAGCAATCACTGTGACAATAAAATCCTATTTTGAGTCTAAGCCTCCATGTTGAAATTTCCTGTAAGGCCCCCTCCCTCCTTCCCATTAAGCAACATCCTGGTATAGCTCATCAGCTCTTATTGGACCAAATAAAGATCTGATATAGGCTCTGGGACTTCCCTGGTGGCTCAGATGGTAAACCGTCTGTCTACAATGCGGGAGACCCAGGTTCAATCCCTGGGTTGGGAAGATCCCCTGGAGAAGGAAATGGCAATCCACTCCAGTACTATTGCCTGGAAAATCCCACGAACAGAGGAGCCTTGTAGCTACAGTCCATGGGTCGCAAAGAGTCAGACGGGACTGAGTGACTTCACTTTCACTTTCACATAGACTCTGGGGTTAATCTCTGCTCCAGCCATAGAAGGTGTTAACAGCTGACACCCATCCTGCAGCTCATTTCCTAAGATGTCACTGCCATACACGTGGGCACCATCACTCCTCCTGTTGCTGTGGGGCCTCTTGGTCTCCCAGTCATTGTTCTCACTTCCATGATCATTTTAAGAACTGCTGAAGCAACAAAAGGTGCTCCAGTAAAATTCTGTTTTTATTTCCTTCTCCATTACTCAGAAAGTTTCTATTGTTACACCTATTTTTTTAATTAAACTTTTAGGTTAACCTCCCACTTTCTGGAAAAACTTGAAATAAATTCTCTTGGGATGTATCAGAAGATATTTCAGGGGCATATTTCTATACTGCCCTTCAAAGTAACCTTCTCTAGGATCAGAGGCCCAAGATAGATACCAGGCACTTTGACTCTTTCATGTATCTGGATAAATTCTCTCATTTTAAAAAATGTTGGAATCTCTCCTTAGACACCCTGGATTCCTTAGTGCTATTCTCCCTAAGGTGGGGAGGAAAGATTGCCAGGTGCTCACCAAAGGATTTGTTTTGGCTTTATTTAGGATGAACTATGTCATGCTATGGTAACAAACAACCCTAAGATCTTGGCAGCTTAAAATGCAAGGTCAGGGACTTACCTGAAGTTCAGCAGTTAATATTTTGCCTTCCAAGATGGAGGGTGTGTGTTCAATCCCTGGCAGAGGAGCTAAGATCCCATGCGGCCTGTGGCCAAAAATCCAAGAAACATAAAACAGAAGTAATATTGCAAGAAATACAATAAAGATTTTTAAAATGAGCCACATCAAAAAAAAATATTTTAAAGAACACAGCAAAAAACACAAGGTCATTTTTAGCTTACTACATATCCACAGATAATTGTATTGTGGTTATTTAGAGGCTCTGCCTAATGAGTCTTCGTTGTCTTAGGCAGCGTCCATCTCACCATGGTGTCCAGGGTTCACTGCAGTAGAGAAAGAGCGTAGGTGGACACAGCTCTTAGACACTTCCTCCAGGAACTGAGACTCATCACTTCTGTTTCCTTTCATTGGGGCAAGAAAGTCTTTAAACAGGAATCTTAGTGAATTCTGGAAGTAAGAGGATGGGGACTTGGCCAGCGAGTAGCTTAGCAAGAGAATAGAATGGGCTGGAGCCCAGAGCTCCCACAACTGATTTTCTATTTGTGGCATTTATTGTTTCCTTCAAGGGAGCCTAAGGAAACTGCCATCTGTAGGCGTGAGCTTGGAACCAAATGATGCCCTTGCAGAGATAAAGCCATGTATAACTTCACTCTGAGTGTGAAATGCTGCAGGAGTGGCTGGAGTAGTGGGAGTCAGCTGGTGAGGTGACTCTGCTGTGCCTCTCATCCACTGATCACTATCTCGGGATTCCTGGAGACAGTGGGGATTCTTGAATGCGTGAGGTCCTGCTTACTGCACCTGGCCTGGGGAGCACACCCCATCTGCCCATAGGGAGGACAGTACTCTCTGTGGATCAGAAGCAAGAGTCTGCCGTGAAGCCAATCCAACAGCCACTTGGGGACTTTGTGAGAGGCACATGACACACCTAACAGCTGCCTCCAGTAAAACCAAAACACAGGGAAAATGTAACTTTTTCAATAGTACAGGATTTTCAACACTGCCCAATACTTCTCTAAACTGTTCTATTATTATATACTATCATTTTGGTTCTTAGGAAGTATGTTAATCATTTTAGCCTCTTGCCTGCTTTATCTGCTTAGCACTTACCACTATCTAATTTTCTAAGTATTTTGCCTGTTTATTTTAATTGTCTGTCTTACCCATTAGAATTCAAACTTCTTGAGGCTATTTTTTTTTTTTTTTTTTTTGGCCAACTGTTACATCCCCAGAACTGAGAACAGTACTTGGCATAGAGCAGGCCCTCATCAAATATTTATTAAATACATGAATGAATAGTAGTAACTCTTCTTGAAGCTAGTTTCACAGCTCAGGGATGCATGGTGATGCCTTAAAGCATTCCCTTATTATCTTCTGTGTTAACTCTGCTGATTTTGGAAAAGCTTCCTGATTTGCCTTCATTCACTATTCAATATTGATGCTTTTTGAGCACCTACTAAATGCCAGGCATTGTACACATCAGTGAAGAAAATAAAAATCCCCAACCCCACAGAGCTCCATATTCCCGAGGTTTGGGATGGAGGGAGACAGTCAACAAGGCAATAAATAAAGTAACATTTGGGGAGTGAAACATGCCGTGAGATAAAGAGTAGGTGAAGGGATTTGAAAGTGCCAGAGATGGGTTGGGGGAGGAAGCAGCAGAACCTTAATCTGGGTGCTGATGGGAAGTCTCATTGACTAGCTGAGATTCAATCGTGAATTTGAAGGAGGGAAAAGAGTAGACCTCTCCAGCAGATATGGTGGGGTATAGAGAAGGTGACTGGCACTAGGGCCAAGGCAGGAGGATTGACAAGCGTAAGGAGGCCAGTGTGGCTGATGCTGAGAGAAGGGAGGGGGAAAGCAGAAGGAGATGGAGTCAACGTGGGGCCAGGACAGGTAGGGCCGCAGAAGCCATCATAAGGACTGGAGGTTTTTTTGCTTAGCATGAGACGGGCAGCCTGGGGAGGGTTTGAATAGAGGAATAACACGGTGTGACAGAGGTGAGCATCCCTCTGGTGCTAGCTTTGAGGATGGGCTGTAGGGCAGGAAGGTGAGAGCCCTCAAGCCTGTGCGCAGCTAACGCTGAGTCCAGGCTCAAGGAGACAGTGACCCTGAGGGGGACGGTGGTAGTAGAGGTGTTGAGAAGTGGTCAGATTCTACAAATATTTCCACCAAATTCACATCTGCTGGCTGCTTTCTGCTTTGCCTAACTGTTGATAAGGGCAACTTGAGGAACACTGTGAAGCCACTGGGGTCTGCCTGCCACACCCAGTCTCCTCTCTCCCCATAGACGACAACTTCCTTTGCTGAGACCCTTCCTCTCTTGTGACTGTGTTATGTCCCCTTGCAACCCCTTCCATGTCAAATGACAACACTTATTTATTGAAGGACTGTGGTTTGAAATCCATTTGCATTTCCAGCCTTTACTACTTGAATTGTTAAATAGAAACTATATGCTTTTCCTTCTCGAGGAGGAGCATGGCCTTGGAGCCCAGATGGGCTGGTTTCATCAACTAATGCTTCTTACCTTTCAAGTTTGACCCTAAATCACAGCATATTAAAAAACAGACATCACTTTCCGGAAAATGTCCATATAGTCAAAGCTATGGTTCTTCCAGTAGTCATGTATGGATATGAGAGTTGGACCGTAAAGAAGGCTGAGCACTAAGAACTGATGCTTTTGAACTGTGGTGTTGGAGAAGACTCTTGAGAGTCCCTTGGACTGCAAGGAGATCCAACCAGTCCATTCTGAAGGAGATCAACCCTGGGATTTCTTTGGAAGGAATGATGCTAAAGCTGAAACTCCAGTACTTTGGCCACCTCATGCGAAGAGTTGACTCATTGGAAAAGACTTTGATGCTGGGAGGGATTGTGGGCAGGAGGAGAAGGGGACGACAGAGGATGAGATGGCTGGATGGCATCACGGACTCGATGGACGTGAGTCTGAGTGAACTCCGGGAGTTGGTGATGGACAGGGAGGCCTGGCGTGCTGCGATTCATGGGGTCACACAGAGTCGGACACGACTGAGTGACTGAACTGAACTGAACTGATACTGTATAAAAATTACACAGCATTTTTTCTCTGATTTTCTAAAGCAACGTTGGTAAGCATACTGGATACCAAACACTATGTCCAGTCCTGAGGTCCATGTGACTGGGTTACATTGTGAAGGAGGAATTTAAGAGGGAGTGGAAATATTTAGGATATCCCTAAATATTTAGGACATGCCTAAATATTAGGCATCATTCCTGATGCCTAAATATCAAGACATCAGGACTCGGTGGTGGGTGTGAGGAGGGCATAAATGAGAAGATCTAAAGGATGACTCCTATGTCTGACTTGACAGTGGCTGGAGAGTGTTGTCACAAACTGAGGTGGAAAATGCTGGGAGAGCAAGCTTCAGAGGCACTTATAGTTTGATATTGGATGAGTTGACCTTGAGGCATTTTGAGACCTGCTTTTCTCAGATGCTTTTGCTGACTACCTACCTCAGCATTTCTTCCTCTTCTTAATTTAATTTAAATATTTTCCATATACACATAAATATATGTATGTATGTGTGTCTATCTAGAGGGCATAGCAACCCACTCCAGTATTCTTGCCTGGAGAATCCCGTGGACAGAGGAGCTTGGCAAACTAAGTCCATGGGGTTGCAAATAGTCAGACATGACTGAGCAACTAAGCATGTGTGTGCATATGTGTAATATTAATGTGTGTATATACAGATGTATACATATATACCGATATGAGATATTATCCCTTTGGGGACTCTACTGTAATCTTGACCCACTTGCTTCACATAGAAATTCTGGTAAGAGATAGGATAGCTATTTTGAAACCAATTTATACAAAAAGAAAGAACTAAATAGCAAGTATTTCTTAAGCACCAGGTATAGATATATTTTATTTTATTCTTACAACTAATCTATGATGTGATGTCTTCTCTGTTACACTGATGTGTGAAAAGAAGCAAACCAAGATTAATAATTTGTTCAACATTCCAATTAAGATTTAAACCCAACCAGCTTTTTATTATTCTTGAGTGAGCTGATAGATGTGTAAACAACCTACTGTTCATAATTGTGCACATTAAATGATATGTCAGCTGGAAGGTCTTCTCAAATCACACCATCTCTAACCCTAAAATATAGTCTAGATATTCCATTCTATGAGCTCCCTAAACTCCATGGGTTTCCTTTTCCATGGCATTTATTAAATTGCCTTCATACAAACTAAGGTTTTTGAGGGCAAAGATTGTTTTGTCTCCATTTCTTATCGTAATACTGACCGCCAAATCAGTCCATGTTTTTCTGATGTAAGAGTTACTCTCTTCCCTGTTGCAGGGGTACTGAACTGATATAGGTTTGCCTTTTATAGGATCTCGAGTACATATCACCACTGAGTTGTTCATTAATTTGGACATCCCTGTTCTAGTGCTACTGTAATTCTGTTCCGAGGAGTTCCTTACTAAAAGGAAAGCAACGCAAACAGAGCAAAACAGAACACAGTAGGATGGCAAAACACTAAGGCGTGCATCTCAAGATCAGTGGAAGTCTGCTAGGAGAAATGGTTTTGAGTAGTCAGTCCTTTCACCTAAAGGGAAGCGAGCTTTAGAGTAAAGGATTGCACGTGAGATGACATTAGTCAGCTTCAGATACTGATTGAAGCTCATACTTGAAGTCAATTTAAAATGACTATTATTGCACTTCCTGAAGTATATATTTTAGATATATTGTTTCATTTAATCCTCACAATTTTGTGGGGTTTCTTGATTATTTAATATAAGAAAATTGAGAACTAGAGATGTGTGGTAATGTGCCCAGTGACACACAGCATGTCAAGCCTAGGAATGACTCCTGCAAAGCCCCTGCTTTCCACTCAGAGTAGTGCTATCCATTCACTGGTAATTTGGGAATTGATAAAAGGTGCAGCCTTCCAATTTTTCCCTAAAGCACATCTAAAAATTTACATGCCTCAAAATCACTTAGGGATCTTATTAAAATGTTGCCAATTCAATGTGAAGCTTAAGTTTCCACATTTCTAACAAGTTCCCAGGTGGTGGCCACGCTTCTGGTCTACAGACCACACTTCACTAAAAGGAATAAGAGACTACTCAAGCTGATCTCCGCTGTGATAGATAAAATAAGGTACAAACTGTTCCCAAACTATAAACAGTGTCAAACCCTGGGCGGGGGTGGGGTGGGGTGGGGGGCATGGGGAAGTGGCTGCTGCCGTGCTTGGTGCTGCTCTTGCAGACATGCTGGCTTATAGGGGAAGGAGAGATTGATGACATTGGGGGAAAGAAATAAAAGCAGGAAAGAAATAAAGTGGAGATTTGCCTGCCATACCCTCCATCAGCAGTAATTGCCTTTGGCATGCTGTGTTATTTTTCATTTCTCAATACAGGTTCACCGGTTTAGCTGGCTGTTGTGTCAGAAGAAGGACCACATATAAAAATCTCCTTTCATTTTGATCATTCTTAGAGATCTAGTCGTTTGTCAAAGCTCTTCCTCTACACAAATCTCTGAGACAGAGATAGGTGAGATGATGACCTCTCTTCTCCCAAAGTCTTCATGCCCTATCCAAACTGTTGCAAAAACTAGGATATCTTAGCATGTCGGGGCTGGAGCGGAACCCTCAGTGAAAATGTACACAAGAAATGGCACACATGGCCACACCAGCCTCTCAACCTCCAAAATTGCTTATTTGTATGTCCTGCCTGGTTTTTGGCTTATGGATCAGAAAGTAGTGAATTATATTTATATAAGATTCCCATCTTCTAATAATGGATTTGAGCCTTGTGAAACTCAGCATCTCACAGTTAGCAGTGAAAAAGTACTGAAAAGAAAGGAAAGTGAGAGAGAAAGCAAGGAAGAACAAAAGCAATAGAGAAAGCTAATTTATCTTTTGTCTTTGCCATTTCAATTACTATTTAATATTTCATTCTATGGGATTCCCTGGTGTCTCAGATGGTAAAGCATCTGCCTGCAATACAGGAGACCCGGGTTCGATCCCCGGGTCAGGAAGATCCCCTGGAGAAGGAAAAAGCAACCCACTCCAGTATTCTTGCCTAGAAAATCCCACAGATGGAGGAGCCTGGTGGGCTACAGTCCATGGGATCGCAAAGAGTCAAACACGACTGAGCAATTTCACTTTCACTTTATTTCATTCTGTAGCAGGTATTTGAAGGTATCTTCAGAACCTAAAAAGTATATTTGCATTAAAAGAGCATTTCCTTCTCTTTTATCTTACTATCCATGTATTTTGTTCCATGACATTTACATTTTTTATGGCCTCTTAAACAGATAGGAATAGAAAATGGAATTGAGGCAGCATGAAATTGTGGCACAAAAACTGACCTAGACGCTAAAGCCTGGATGTGATGTTTTTCTCTGTCATTAGCTTGTCTACTGGGAAAGCCAGCTGGGAGTCTGTGGGATTCAAAGATTAATTAAAACCTTGTTCCAAGAACTGTGGAAGTCTGAATGAAGACCTTCCCAGAATTTATCAGGTTCCCTGGGAACTTATACTTTTATGGTCACCTTATACTCTACTTTCTACCACTGCTGAATGTGTTTTCTTTGCTAAATCTTTTATGCCCAACTAAATGAGAACCAATGCAGAAGCCAGAAAGATCCCCTGGAGAAGGAAGTGGCAACCCACTCCAGGATTCTTGCCTGGAAAATCCCATGGACAGAGGAGCCTGGCAAGCTACAGTCTACGGTGTCACAAAGAGTCAGACACAACTCAGCACGCACGCAATACAAATGAGAGCCACTCACAGCAGTCACAAACATAAGGCTGCTGCAGACAGCACAACTTCTGAATGCTGGTGTCAGGGAGGGGTCATATTGCACACGGCTCAACTCTTACAACTCTGACTCTTTCCACGTCATCACCAGGGACTTCTTCCCCAGCACAGTACTTCCCTCGTTTAATACTGGAGCTCTTTGCTTCTAATTGACAAGCTCAAAACAAAACTGCGAACACCTCTAATTTCTTAAGGAGAGCACTTTAATATTCAAGGTCTCACTTTCTATCACATTGAAGTCCTTTTTATAAAACAAAAAACTCTGATGCCATGCATTACTACAATAAAGTTTTTATCTCATTACATGTGTCAATTAACATGAAATCTTTTATCTTTATGGTAGGTGACAGATCAGAAATGAATTGACTCAATTAAGTTTATAGTATTGCAGATAAATACATGGGTGTTGCAGATACCCGTGCCTGATTTAGTTAAGAATAGGTACTCTACAAAGCCTAAGATTTACAAATTTTATTTTTTGAAATACAGGTTAATGAAATAAGTAGAGAAAGTATCTGGGATTGGAAGGTATGTTGCTAAGAGAGAAACAGGCATGGTGGGTGCCTACTGTTCAGTTCAGTCACTGAATCATATCCGACTCGTTGTGACCCCATGGACTGCAGCATGCCAGGCTTCCCTGTCCATCACCAACTCCAGGAGCTTACCCAAACTCATGTCCATTGAGTCAGTGATGCCATCCAACCATCTCATCCTCTGTTCCCTTCTCCTGCCCTCAATCTTTCCCAGCATCAAGGCCTTTTCAAATGAATCAGTTCTTTGCATCAAGTGGCCAAAGTATTGGAGTTTCAGCTTCAGCATCAGTCCTTCCAATGAATATTCAGGACTGATTTCCTTTAGGATGGACTGGCTAGATCTTGCAGTCCAAGGGACTCTCAAAATTTTCTCCAACACCACAGTTCAACAGCATTAAATCCTCAGCACTCAGTTTTCTTTATAGTCTAATTCTCACATCCATACATGACTACTGGAAAAACTAAACCTTTGACAGATAGACCAGACCTTTGTTGTCAAAGTAATGTCTCTGCTTTTTAATACGCTGTCTGGGTTGGTCATAACTTTTTTTCCAAGGAGCAAGTGTCTTTTAATTACATGGCTGCAGTCACCATCTGCAGTGATTTTAGAGCTCAAAAAAATAAAGTCTCTCACTATTTCTATTGTTTCCCCATATATTCGCCATGAAGTGATGGGACCAGATACCAAGATCTTCGTTTTCTGAATGTTGAGTTTTAAGCCAACTTTTCCACTCTCCTCTCTCACTTTCATCAAGAGGCTCTTTAGTTCTTCTTCACTTTCTCCCATAAGGGTGGTGTCATCTGCATATCTGAGGTTATTGATATTTCTCCCCAGCAATCTTGATTCCAGCTTGTGCTTCATCCAGTCCAGCGTTTCTCATGATGTACTCTGCATAGAAGTTAAATAAGCAGGGGGACAATATACAGCCTGCTGGATCCTTCTCAACTAGTATGGAGACACAGGACTCCTTCCGAAGTGCTATTCTTCAGGCAATAGCTTCTTTATTTAACGAACTGAATGGGACCGAATATATACTTTCAGGTACTTTAAATACTGCGATGAAATATTTTTCCTAATCCAATTGCAGTTAGAAATTCATGAATAAGACTTTAAAACATATAAAGCCTTTAAAAATTACTAGAGCAGCATGTCAGTACTAGAGAAGCTATACAAAAAGACAGAAGAAAGTTATTTGTAAATACTATACTCAAGTAAAAGGAGCATTGTTTTATATTTTACATACTATCAGTATGCTTGCTATAGTCTTGTGACCATAACAGCTATACATTTAATTTTGTATCCTGACACATTTCGTATGCACTTCCCAGCTTCCCTTATAGCTCAGTCAGTAAAGAATCTGCCTGCAATGCTTGAGACCCGGGTTCCATTCTTGAGTTGGGAAGATCCCTGGTGAAGGAAATGGCAACCCACTCCAGTATTCTTGCCTGGAGAATCCCACAGACAGAGGAACCTGGTAGGCTACAGCCCATGGGGTCATAAGAGCTGGTTGTCCAGCTGTTTAGACTTAGTGACTACACCACCACCACTACATGTTCTATGTAGTTTTCATGTTACACTCCTAAATAAATTTGATCATTGTCTTTGGTTTATATTAAACTTGTCTATGGTTTTGCATTATTAGAAATAATGTGACTATGATCTACGAATAGAATATATTTTCTTGGAATAAATTTCCAGAGACTGAATTACTGAATCAAAACCTTATGCCAGTATCTCATGTTCCTACACTATGGCAAACAGCTTTTTCTATCAGATAGTAGCAGAGGATAATTTAATAAGTGAAAAATAGGATATAGTTTTCTGAATGTTCTTTTTATTGATTATAGTCAGTAGAACTTTTTTTCGTATTTTTAATCTTCCTTTTAATTTAGTATATATGTATATATGTGTGTATATGTATATATATGTGTATATACTATATATGTAGTATATACTAAATTAAAAGGAAAATTAAAAATATGAAAAAAGTTCTACTGACTATAATCAATAAAAAGAACATTCAGAAAACTATATCCTATTTTTCACTTATTAAATTATCCACTGATACTATCTTTAGTACATTTGTCTGTTGTCATTTTATCCTTACCCATTTATGGCTATCAAAAGGCTTTTTTAGAATTATAAGAATGATTAAGCTAAGTGGCACTTTGTTTAAAAACTAGACTATATCTGATGAGAGTTCTTTGCTATGAAAGGCAAAGGGAAGTGGAATCCCATTCCATCCTGGCATGTGTTGACTTCTTTGGCAGATTTCAAAGCTGTCTGTGGGCCTCATGTCAGTGTGACCTAGAAAGGAATGAAAGCGCAGCCAGCCCAGGTCGCTGTCAGAGCTATAACCTTCACTCTGATTTCCTGTTTCCCTAAGGTTGGCCTCAATATAGATTCCACATTCTCGAGCAAAGTGCATCATCGGATTTATTTTCTTTTTGCTTTGTCAAAGCAGATTAATGCACACAGAGGTTAGAGGCTGCCTGAGAATAAACGGTAGAGAAGGAAAAACTCATTTTGGGATCGTCATGTCATTGATCAGTCATCTCTTGCCACCCACAGAAACTTTAGGATCTTCCTGTTGTATCTCGTGTTCTGGACCTTTCAAAGGCTCCCCTTGACCATTAAAACCTCCCTGTCAATTATCTTCTTTCCTCTGAATCCTGTTGTCTGTCAGCTGTTCACTACAGTGTCCTTGGGTTAGGTTTTATCCATTTTGAATTTGCCCATTTTGAAAGAAACATAAAAACCAAGAAGTCTCTTTGATTTTGCTCATATGCCTGTTTCACTTGCTTTCACTATCAGTTATATTAAAAATCTATCTTTTTACAAATGAATTTATTTATAAAACAGATTCACAGACTTAGATAACAAACCGGTTTATGGGGTAGGGTATGGAATAGTTAGGGAGTTGGGATTTACATATACACACTGCTATATTTTAAATGGATAAGTAACAAGAATCTACTGTATAGCACAGGGAAATTTGCTCAATATTATGTAACAGCCTAAATGGGAAAAGAATTTGAAAAAGAATAGATATGTGTATGTGTATAAGTGAATCACTTTACTGTACACTTGAAACTAACACATAACACAGCATTGTTAATCAACTATACTCCAATAGAAAATTAAAAAATATATTTAAATCTGTATTTTAAGATACTTTGCACATATTTTCTTGTCTACAAAGATTTTCCCAATTGATTCCCTCAACTGGATCATATCTCTTCCAGCTTTGATCCACTCTAGTATATTTTTGAGTGTATATGTGTTTTATGTGTATAGCAGCAGCATACTGAATTATAATTATTTTCTTATTCATCCTTTGCCTCTGTGGGTTATATACTCTTTAAAACAGATTTTTTTAACTTTCTCAAAAACTAATCAATACATTTCAGTCATGTAGTAAGTCCTCAATTGTTGTTTAATTGAGTAATTTGATACTAGTTGTCAGTAAGTGCTATGGCAAACTGAAGCAAAGGAAGGCATTTTTGCCTCACAGATTATTTAATTCAAGTGGATGCCAAATATGGCTTATAGGAAGGGCAAACAGTCAAGTAAAACAGCTCCTCAAGGAAAGCTAAAATCAAGTTTTAGCTGGTTTGGTTGTGATCACTCATATTAGTATCTTTAAAAGTCAGTCTTATACCTTAATTTTGTAGGAGACAAAATTGCTGGTCAAAATGAGTAGGAAAGGATTTTTGAATACTTAGCCAGCCAGTAAGGTGTAATTGTTCAGAAATCCATTGAGTAAACGTTGTGTTCTTCTGGCCATAGTTATTATTTCAGATTACATGGTTTTACCTAGACAAACAGTGATGCCATGAGACTAATGCAGGATTTTCGCCCTACTCTTTTGACTCTTATCTGTTGTGAAGAGCTTTTAAGCCAAAGCTCCAGTGTTGGCTCTTGGGGAAAACCCCACTTCACTCCTGTTAGTCTATTGAGATGTATCTGTACAAGAAACATGATTTCTGGAAGTGACACTTTCATCCAGAATTACCAATAGGTCTTGATTTTTCAATACAATTAATGCACAACTAGTTTACAGTCTTTATTCTGACAATCTTCGTTTTTCTTTCTTTTTAACTGGAGTATAATTGTTTTGTAACCTTATATTAGTTTCTGCTCTACAACAAAGTGAATCAGCTGTATGTATACATTATCCCTTCCCTTTTAAGCCTCCCTCCCACCCCTCCCCCCATCCCACCAATCTTGGTTTTTCAATTAGTAAAAGATTAAACATTAAGGACTTAGACTTTCTGTTTTAATGTATTCCAAAGAAACACTCTAGACAGATCTCTTTCTTATATTGTTAGAGCATACTATAAACAAGTCAGTTATTTTCAACAGCTTTTCAAACCAAGCAATTATTTTTTAATAAATTTATATTGATAGCTATTCATTAGCACTATTGCAAGCACTAGAGAGTACTATAAAGATGGGGAAGATCTTGTCCTTATTTGAGATACGTGAGGCAATGTATTTCTTAGCACAAGCCTGTTTGTGGAAGGCCATGTGATGGAGGTCAAAGTGCTGTGAGATTCATTAGCAGGTGAAGTGATGTAAACCAGAGACCCTATATCTAGCCAACTGTGCTCATAGAACTTTTCAGAAGAAAAATATTCAGGTTTCAGTTCACTTTTTAGTCACTGGAGTCCAGTTAAGTCAATTTGAAATTAGGAGCAGTGGACCTGGCCAATTTTCTTCACTCTACATCAATGAAATGAAGGTTTAAAATACAGTTCTATAGCTTTTTCAACCCCTGGAAAAAACATCACCATTGTGATTGGTGCTTTCACTCATCAGCACTATAAAATAGTCTCCATTCCTGCAACACCAACACAGTGGACCACAGGCAACCTCTTGTACTCTTCTAAATGTGTACTCACTTGCTCCTGATGTGATTTTTGTGGTTAAGATACTTGATTGTTTCTGAATTCTGAGTTACTGGGAAAGGCCAGTGGTAATGGGAAACACAATCATGTAATAAAACCTTTTAGACGTCACAAAGTTTTGACTCGACAAAACTGTTTTGTCTTGTCTTCTGATTCCTCTTTTCCTTCTCTCTTTTTCTTACACTGAAATTCTTACAGATCAGCATTGGAAATGCTTCTGCAGAAGGAAGGAAATGATTACTGAATTGAGAGCAAAGTAAATTAAGGTAAAAGACCAGACTGACATTTGAATTTATTGTTTACATTATTTGCAAAGAATCTAAGTTTTGTTTGGGAGGTGTACCCTCTCCTACATGACTAAATGGTAGTGTGAGTAGTCTAAGCCAGGCATAATTTCACATTGTCTGTGACAATTATGGGTTGCTGCTGCTGCTGCTAAGTCGCTTCAGTCATGTCTGACTCTGTGCGACCCCAGGCTCCGCCGTCCCTGGGATTCTCCAGGCAAGAACACTGGAGTAGGTTGCCATTTCCTTCTCCAATGCATGAAAATGAAAAGTCAAAGTGAAGTTACTCAGTTGTGTCCGACTCCTAGCGACCTCATGGACTGCAGCCTATCAGGCTCCTCCATCCATGGGATTCTCCAGGCAAGAGTACTGGAGTGGGGTGCCATTGCCTTCTCCAATTATGGGTTAGGAAGGAGCATATGACATCTGAGACTATTATTGTTGTTCAGTCGCTATGTCTAACTGTTTGAGACCCCATAGACTACAATACTCCAGGCTTCCCTGTCCTTCACTCTCTCCAGAGTCGGCTCAAATTTATGTCCATTGAGTTGGTGATACCATCGACCCATTTTATCCTCTGTTGTCTTCTCTTTTTGCCTTCAATCTTTCTGAGCATCAGGGCCTTTTCCAATGAATCTGTTCTATGCGTCAGGTGGCCAAAGTATTAGAGCCTCAGCATCAGCCCTTTGAATGAATATTCAGGGTTGATTTCCTTTAGGATTGATTCATTTGACCTGCTTGCTGTCCAAGGGGATCTCAAGAGTCTTCTTCAGCAACACAATTCGAAAGTATCAGTTCTTCAGTGTTCTGCCTTCTTGATGGTCCTCTCATATCCGTACATGACTACTGGAAAAACCATAGTCTTGACCATACAGATCTTTGTTGGCAAAGTGATGTCTCTGCTTTTAATATACTGTCTAGGTTTGTCAGAGCTTTCCTTCCAAGGAGCAAACATCTTTTAATTTCATGGCTACAGTCACCATATGCAGTGATTTTGGAGCCCAAGAAAATAAAATCTGTCATTGTTTCATGTTTTTCCCCATCTATTTGCCATGAAGTGATGGGACCAGATGCCATGATCTTCGTTTTTTGAATGTTGAGTTTTAAGCCAGCTTTTTCACTCTCCTCTTTCACCTTCATTGAGAGGCTCTTTAGTTCCTCTTCACTTTCTGACATTAGGGTTCCAACTGCATATCTGAGTTTGTTGATATTTCTCCTGGCAATTGATTCCAACAATCTTGATTCCAACTTGTGATTTACTCAGCCTGGCATGTCACATGATATACTGTGCATAGAAATTAAACAGAATGACAATATACAGCCTTATTGTACTCCTTTCCCAATTTTGAACCAGTCAGTTGTTCCATGTAAGGTTCTAACTGTTGCTTCTTGACCTGGGTACAGGCTTCTCAGGAGACAAGTAAGGTAGTCTGATATTGTAGACTCTAAGAATTTTCCACAGGAGAATTCCCTGGTGGTCCAGTTGCTAGGACTCCACACTCTTGATGCAGGGGACCTGGGTTCAAACCCTGGCCAGGGAACTAGATCCTGCATGCTGAAACTAAGACCTGGCACAGCCAAGTAAATAAATAATAAAATGAGTAATTTTTTTTAAAAAAAAGAGAGAGAGAGAAGAATTTTCCACAGTTCATTGGGATCCACACAGTCAAAGGATTTAATGTAGTCAATGAAGCAGAAGCAGATGTTTTTCTGGAATCTCCTTGCTTTCTCTATGATCCAATGAATGTTGTCAATTTGAGCTCTGGTTCCTCTGCCTTGTCTAAACCCAGCTTGTACATCTGAAAATTCTTGGTTCACATACTGCTGAAGACTAACTTGAAGGATTTTCAGCATAACCTTGCTGGCATGTGAAATGAGTACAATTGTACAGTAGTTTAAACATTCTTTGGCATTGCCCTTCTTTCAGACTAGAATGAAAACTGACCCTTTCCACTCCTGTGGTCACTGCTGAGTTCTCCAAATTTCTTGCCATAATGAGTGCATCACTTTAACAGCATCATCTTTTAGAATTTAAAGTAGCTCAGCTGGACTTCCATCACCTCTACTAGTTTTGTTTGTAGTAATGTTTCCTAAGGCCCACTTGACTTCATACTCCAGGATGTCTGACTTTAGGTGAGTGACCACACCATTGTGGTTATCGTGGTCATGAAGAAATTTTGTATAGTTCTTCTGTATATTCTTGCCATCTGTTCTTAATATCTTCTGCTTCTGTTAGGTCCTTACTGTTTCTGTTCTTTATCATGCTCATCCTTTCATGAAATGTTCCTTCATATCTCCAGTTTTCTTGAAGAGATCTCTAGTCTTTCCCATTGTATTGTTCTCCTCTATTTCTTAGCCTTGTTCATTTAAGACCTTCTTATCTCTCCTTGCTGTTCTCTGGAACTCTGCATTCAGTTCAGTATATCATGCCCTTTCTCTCTTGCTTTGCACTTCTCTTCTTATCTGAGCTATTTGTAAAGCCTCCTCAGACACTTTGCCTTCTTGCATTTATTTTTCTTTGGGATGGTTTTGGTCACTGCCTCCTGTACAATGTTACAAACCTCTATTTATAGTTCTTCAGGCACTCTGTCTGCCAGATCTAATCCCTTGAATCTATTCGTCACTTTCACCATAAAATCACAAGGGATTTTATTTAAGTCATACTTGAATGACCTAATGGCTTTCCCTACTTTCTTCAATATAAGCCTCAATTTGGCAATAAGGAGCTCATGATCTGAGCCACAATCAGCTCCAGGTCTTATTTTTGCTGACTGTAGAGAGCTTCTTCATCTTTGGCTGTAAATAATATAATCAATCTGACTTTAGTATTGACCATTTGGTGATGTCCATTGTTAGAATCATTTCTTGTGTTGTTGGAAAAGTATATTTGCTATGACCAGTGTGTTCTCTTGACAAACGTCTTAGCCTTTGCCCTTCTTCATTTTGTCCTCCACTTTGTAGCTTATTGGACAGCTTCCAACCTGGGTGGCTCATCTTCCAGTGTCATATCTTTTTGCCTTTTCATATTGTTAATTGGGTTCTTACAGCAAGAATACTGGAGCGGTTTGCCATTTCTCTTCCAGGGACCACGTTTTGTCAGAACTCTCCACTATGACCTGTCCATCTTGGGTGGCCCTGCATGGCATCCTTCAGAGTTCACTGAGTTATGCAAGCCCCTTTGCCGTGACAAGGCTGTGATCCATGAATGGGGTGAGAATATTGCTTGTGAGCAATTATAAAACATTTCTCTCTGATAAATAAGGGGATGAGTTATCTGTTTTTTTTCTGAACTTGGTTGTGTCATCATGGGATGCCTTTACGATGAACATCTTGCCAACATAAGAACATTTAGCTGGGACAAGCTGAGGAACAGGATGAATTGGGCAAAGTGAAGAAATGGTCACCAAAGCATCTACTCAGTACTGTTTTTCAGTTCTCATATGGCATAATCAAATACTCCTATCATTTTGTTCATTCAAGTCAGATTTTCTTACTTGCGGCCAAAGCCATCCTAATCACTGAAGTGCTGTTTGCTAGAGTAGGCTGAAAAATATCACAGATTTTTTTTTCCATGCTGCCATGATTCTAATATGTTCTTCTCTGAGTTATGTCATTGAGGCTGCTGTTGGCTAGAAATCTGCTTTTTTTGGAGGATGTAACACATTCACTGTTTATCTCAGCATTTAATAAAACTCATGTGTCACCAAGCTCCTGAGAATGTAGCAAATGAAACAGCAAGGTTTGATGGTGAGAGAGTACTCTTGCCTGGAGAATCCCATGGACGGAGGAGCCTGGTGGGCTGCAGTCCATGGGGTCGCTAAGAGTCAGATATGACTGAACGACTTCACTTTCACTTTTCCCTTTCATGCATTGGAGAAGGAAATGGCAACCCACTCCAGTGTTCTTGCCTGGAGAATCCCAGGGACGGGTGAGCCTGATAAGCCGCCGTCTACGGGGTCGCACAGAGTCGAATACAACTGAACTGACTTAGCAGAGGAGCCAGGAAATACTGGAGAATAGGATAATACCTGGAAGGGCAGTTTGAGAGGATGGGTTTCAGAATGGGTGAGCTGTGAGCAGCATGGTGACAGCACCAGGGAAGCAGTGGGGAGACACACAGAAGGAAGGGCAGAGGCCAGAATGGGCACTAGAGCCCGATAAGACTTATCCCAAATGCAAGTCTGAGAATCCAGAGCTGCCCACAAAGGCATGGTTCTGATCTGGGGCACAGGAAACTGCAAGATTTCTCATTTAAACTTGGGGATTCTGTGCTTCCTGTGTCTCTGCCTGTATAGATGCTATCAAGTTTTACCTGTCATGGTTTTTCTGGTTGGCTGAAGAAACTCAGCCTCTGTGACATAATGAGATTTAATCCTTTGGCAAAATATTTATTTCTAACAAGTAGACTCTGGGTCTAATAACTTTGCCATATACAATTTGATTTGGGTTTGATAAAGATGTGTTGATTTCAAGTCTGGGAAAGAGTATTTTCTTCTCTCCTTTTTTCCTTCCCTCCCACTGCCCATCATCCTCTTTAAAAAAAAAAAAAAAAAAGATAGATGATTTTCTCCTTTGTGTTCCACAGTAATAAAGTTATTTTTTTCTTTTTTAAGATGTTAACACATTTTATTTATTAAAATATACAGATTGTAAGTGTCCAGCTCAATAAGTGTTTACATACCTATGTAAAACAATCTAGAACAAGTTTTAAAATATTTCATTTTTTTCTACAAAGTTCCTCACGGTCTTTTCAGTGAAGATACACCCCCCTCAATCAAAACTGCTACTTTGACTTCTTATGAATTATTTTTGCCCATTAATGAATTCTCTATAAAAGAAATCATACGGTATGAGGGGTGGGATGAATTGGGAGATTGTGATGGACATTTACACACTGTTCATACGGTGTGTAAAATAGATAATTAATTAGAACCTACTGAATAGCACATGGAACTCTACCTGTGGTGACCTAAATGGGAAGGAAATCCAAAAAAGAGGTGATATATGTATACATATCGCAGATTCATTTTGCTGTACAGTAGAAACTAACACAACATTGTAAAGTAACTATACCCCAGTAAGAATTTTAAAAAAGAAAAAAAATTAAAATTAAAAAATAAGCAAATATCTGTGTAACAAAATGGATAAATCTTGATGACATTTCGTTTAGCCAAAGAAACCAGACACATAATAGCACCTACTATAATTTTTTTTTTCTTTTGGTGGACATAGAATAAAAAAAAATCCAAAGAAATATATTCTGTGAAGGCTGAAGACCCCCTGCAGTTATACTACATCTCATTTTCTAAACAGAATCTTCCCACCTCTCCACTTAGTCAGAAGCTGATTTACTCCCCCCAGGTGCTGCCCACGTGGGCAGAGTATATGGTTCTGCTAATGTGCAATAAAACTTGAGAGAAACCACTGAAGCCCACTCTTTTCTGGGAGCAGAGAGTCTTTCCCATCAATTCTCCAATGATCCACCCATGTCCTCCTGGCACCTCCCTTTTGGGTCCTGCTAGGCATTAGCTCCTGGCTCCATTTCACCTCTGCCTATTTGCTGCTCTTATGCTAATCCCACAAATTCCATTTGCTACTTTTACAAGAGGAGGAGAAGTTAAATCAAGAGATGAAGTTGTTTTGGAGATCACCTTAAGGTAATTTCGATAATAAATGACTACAGGGCTGAGTTTCACAGCCTAATTATAAATGACTGCTTGAGTGGATGGGTTTCTCTTCAAAGCACTTGGAGTTATGGCTTGCTCTTAGCCCAGAACTATTTCAAAAATATGCCTGAAGTTTACTATGCAGCCCACGAGTGACCAGTATAATCAAGCTGCCAAAGAGCTTCCCACCACCCCCCTTATCACCCTCTCTTTTCAATTACTGCAAGGTTTCTGAAATATACAGCTTAGTGCCTTCAGTTTCCTGCACTTGATCCAGGCAAATGAGGCCAGAGTAAACAGACAGTGTGGCCACAGACCCCCCACGGGCCAGCAGCCTTTAGATGCTATTGGATGAGAAGAAAATGCTAGGATTGTAGAGCTTCAGGGTCCATGCTGTCCACATCTTTACAAGTCGGAATCATAGGTCTTTCAGTCTGAGCAATGGGATCACCTGAGCTTTGTGAGAGAGTGCCCAGGGTAAGAAATAATGTAAAGTGCATCAGCAGAAGAATTCAAAATTTTGATAAATAATTACACTTTTGTTAAGGTGAAAATTAGTTAATCTGGCACTCTATCAGCTTCAACCCTCAATTAAGTAACAATTATGCCCAACTATAGTAAAACACAATTAATGCCTATAATGAGGGCCCTGAATCCTTGCAATTATTGGATGACTTCTGAATCACCCAAGAGAGATACCACTGTGATCAGCAGAGTCAGTATTACATTTATTATATACTTCCTTTTTAAAAGAACTTAGTCCTGTAATGATAATTGACAATCATATGAAACCTACTCTGTGTCTTCTATTGGGATACTGCCGAGAGTCCTATGTTACACAGAGCATCAATTTCACCTGTGATTCTCATGAGCCAGTTTTTTTAATATATTTCTATTTTTTAAATTTTTATTGGAGTGCAGGTGATTTGCAATGTGTTCGTTTCAGGTGTACAGCAAAGTGAATCACTTATACATGTATCCATATACCCCTCTTTTTAAAGATTCTTTTCCCTTATAGCCCATTATAGAGTATTAAGTAGAGTTCCCTCTGCTATACAACAGGTTCTTATTAGCTATCTATTTAATTTATAGTTGTGTATATGTCAATCCCAATCTCCCAGTTAACTCCTTTCTCCCTGCTGTGAACCAATTTTTATATCTTGCTGCTTATCTGACTCTATTGACTTGTATAAACAGTCTTGTTTTCTGTTTTGCTTTGACCTGTTGGAAGCTCAGTATCTATAGCCTACTGTTGACTATATGGGTAGGATGTTAATCTCATTTCTCCGGTTTATTTGCAGCTAGTTTTCCTCATTCCCTTGTTCCCTCAATTACTTTATCCTTTTTTGTATGTGTTTTGGTAAACTATCTCATCTTGTCTGTAGCATCATTGGAAATATAAATACTGTGTTTCCTTCCCAGAGCCATGCTGTTACTATTTTGTGAATGAAGCACCAAGTGAATGTCTGCTAAGAGTTAGATTTTATGAGAACTATGAAATGAAACTCTTAGTTCCTTCATGAAATTTTATGAATAGATAGCCATCCATTTTTTCTAGATTTATGTCTCTAAAACATGAACATGATTAAAACTCTTGAATAGATACTTGCCCCCCACCCACCACAGTTGGGATATTCAAACAGTTTTTCTATGATGTCTATTACCTAATACAGACAATTATGTGGCTTTAAGTCTCAGCAATCTGACTCCAAGACAGAGTCTGATTTTTTTTTTTGTAATGCCCTGTAAGATACTATATAAAGATGAGAATAAATTATGCAGCTAATTAAACCTTGAATGTCCTGTCTTGGTCACAGTCTCATTATCCACTTTTAATGGACCATTGTACAGCATTAATACTCATTTTTTAAAGTCTGTACCCTTTCTGCAAAATGTGTTTACACAGAAAGTTGAGCAAGAATTTTTTCTTAAATAAGCTGATGATGAATAAGTGGGTCACATGCTTTCAGTGGTGTCTTTTGCAGTGACAGAAAACAAAAACAGTCAGAATAACAGGGGTGTCAGGTGAAAGCTGGAGCCATCCCAAGTTCCCACATTCCTCAGGAACAGTAATCCCAACTCCATTAGTACAGAATGAGAGGCCATTTGGGTAAATACAGCCACATAAATATATCATTAGGCAGTTTTGTAAAATTCACATTATTTACTCAAGCAAATATGTAATTAGAACATTTTTTTAAAACACAGATTATCTACCAGAGAGATTCAAACTGTTCCTTTGGAGCATTTAAGCCTATTGGGTAAAACTGTAATTAGGCCATTAATTAAACCCAAATCATATTATTTATTAAAAGGTGCTTTGCTGATCTGATAAGCATTTTCTTTGCTCTTTTAAGGCATTTTAATAATTGATTATTGTAAACCCCTTGGCTATCACTTGCCCTTCATTCATTCCTTTCTGATTTGCTTCTGGTTTTATTTTATGATGAGGGTTATAGATTTAGATTTCCCTGTGGGTAGTATGTACAAAAATGCCTGATCCAGCACAACCACCCTCCAACCCTGCATAGTCCTTCAAAGATGTGAGGATGAAAAGCTAGCCCACTGTTTTTTAAAACTACATCCTCTTTGAATTTTTCTTTTTAGAGAAGGAAGTAGTTACTAGGATATTTATCCTTTTACTTTTTTCCTCATTCTTACACATGGACTTGATATGATCACATTTCTTTAAACTTCTCAAACAGTGAGGTTGTGTGAACTTTCTTGAAATGGATTTGTTTTGAACCAAGTCAGATTCCCTTTTGGGGCCATTTTTGTGACCAAAGGATGCACATGGTAAAATGTTGAGTTCAGTGTAGTCTTCTGTTTGTGGTCTTGAAAAAGAGAGATGACCCATGTAGAAATCAAGCTTTAATCCATCTGTGGTTTGTGTGGACTTCCAAGCAACACAGGTCCCAAGGATTTTAATGGGCAGATGTGAGAAAAGGATAACCTGTTTTTGGCTGGCCTTGCTCCAATCTAATTGCCACATTATAGCTAGTGTTTGGGTTATTTTTTGTTTTTTCTTTCTAAAAATGCTATCAATCAGTTTCTTAGAAGCTTAAAGTTCTTTTTCACTCTGAGCCATCGTTTTGCTGTAGCCTCTGTTTGGAGCCCTGCCTGTCTCCAGGCTCTCCTTTGCCCAGGCAACTCAAAGGTTCAGTGCAATGTGGAGTTATTAATAATAACACAGAAGTGGGAGCAAGACTGTCTAGGTTTGAATCCAGTTCCCTTTATATTTAGCTAAGCAAACTTGGCAAGTCATATACCTTCCTTGTTCCTCAGTTTCCTTATTTACTTCCTTGTTAACATTAGTAGGAAGCACTCTACATAAAGAACCTAGGGATCACTATTACTCAGGTCTTCTGTTTCCGAGAAACCTTCCTTAACCCTCTACATCTTAGTTCTCCCTGGAACCTCTCCTGATTTAACCCCTACCATAAATGGCATTGCACTTACTTACTGATTACCTTTCTTTTACACTAAACACTCTATGAGCAAAGAGATGAAGTCCATCTTTTCTAATGTTCTATGTACAGCTCCCAGCACACTGCTGGCTCCTGGAACACCTATATTGCTCAAGGAGCTGTAATAGGTGCCAAGGAGCTTTCAGTCTACTAGGGAGATACTGAGCCAATAATTATGCCAAAAATAGAAAAATGCAGTGAGACAAATGCTATAAAGGATAGGTATGTAGTTTCATCGGATTCTAAAATGGAGGGTTCAGTCTCATATGGGAATTGAAATAAACATCTCTGAAGAAGTGATGCTCAGATAAAATCTGAAGGATGAATGGTTACTAAGTGAAGAGGAAAAGAGAAAAACACATTCCAGGTATATTAATAGCTTGTGCTAGTATCCTAGGTATGAAAACAGCCGGTGTGATGAACTGCAAAAGGTCCATGTCTTCCAAGTGGAGACACTGAGGAAAAGATAAATGCCAGATACAGCTGGAGAGAGACAAGGACCACTCATGGAAGGCACTCAAGCTCTCTGTGCTTCAGGTTCCTCACCTGTAAAATGCAGATGGTGATAGCTACATGAGGTTAATGCATGTGAAGTACTCGGTAGACTTCCTAACCGCTGTTTGTAAGCGATTTTAAATTTAGTGATGATGATGACAGTGATTAGAAAATCAGGAAGAACATTATTTCTTTGTACCATAACAAGGAATGAAATAACTAGTTTCCATCGGAATATATACTAAGGAGAGGAAAATGGAGTCTACTTGGTAGCAAAGATGAAGAAAGCACAAACTGGAAGTATGCCTCATTCTCTGCATGTTTCAATATCTGCCTTTTAAAACAGATGTTTATTGCGTTTTTTCCGTCTTATACCAGCTTGATTGTGAGTGAGAGTGTGTGTGTGTGTGTGTGTGTGTGTGTTGGGCATCTATGTAGATGAATATCTGGGTTAGGCATCTTACATCTTGAAAACAATGTTAGTTGCTCAGCCGTGTCCAACTTTTTGCAATCCCATGGACTGTATCCCAGCTGGCTTCTCTGTCCATGAGATTCTCCAGGCAAGAAGACTGGAGTGGGTTGCCATGCCCTCCTCCAAAAGATCTTCCCAACCCAGGGATTGAACCCAGGTCTCTCGCATTGCAGGCAGATTCTTTACCATACATTTCACAAAAGAACCTAGCCTTATCCTCCATTCTTTTGATTTCTGAAGCCTGAAGCTTTATCATTCATATGTAATCCTTGGTTTTTCCAGGCTATGTTAATTGTCTGTTGTTCAACCTTTATCAAAATCTTTGTTAAAAACAAAGTGACTGATATTCTTGGAGGATTACATTAAAGATAATCAGTTTGACATTTCCTCCAAGTTCTTTAAAATTTACCCCAGTTCATCAGGCTATGAAACTGGTAGGTTTATAACTTGTTACTGTAACTTTGTGAAATTGCTTCTTGACTGCTCTGTGTACTGGGCCCTATGCATGCCTCCAGGCATGCTACAAGACGGAGCTCTGTGGAAGTCACTCTTTGGAGTTCCCATGGGAGATTTTTAATCTCAGACCTTTTCATAAAGCATTAACATATTATTAGTAACAAATGCTCTGATTTGGGGAACTAATTATGTTTCTCATTTTGCTCTGGCTGGTGGCTAATGTGTCTGTAATGGAGTTAGCAAGTATGTATGATGTGTTAAGTACCTTCTCCTCACCCCTGTTTACTGCACATAGCTTGGGACTCTGGGACCTGACCTGGATGGACTATATTGAGACCTTCTGTCTTTGGGCTTCCATTAGATTTGGCCCATGAAAGGAACCAAGAAAAAGATCTAAAGTTGGGAAGAGAGAGACTAGGTACTCATTCCATGACCTCTGCAGGTTTAGACGCTTACGGGTGCGCTCCTTCCTTGGTAAGTTCACAGCTCCTATCAGGCTGTGCCTTAGAGTGCTTTCTCTGGGTTCTAGTCACCAGCAGTCAGGTCTAGAGAAGTCAAAACTTGTGGAGTTGGTTCAGTTATCTTTCCAGAGGCACCGCACTACCCACTTTTTCCATTTCTTAAGCCTTTCTAACACTTTGGCAAATCATCCCTTTATTCAACCTCTCCTTAACAGATTCCATTTGAATATGCCATCAGATTCCTGCTGAGACCCTGATGGATAGACTCTAGCAACTGCCTTTGATTTTTACTCTGTTCTCTTTTATTTATGGATTTATCTTTTATTCCTTTGAATTATAAATACCTCTATTCTATAAAGCGCCTCGAAAATTCTTTTGCAGAGAGTCAAGGTGTAAATAAACAAATGCATACACAAATAAATATGAGAGGTGCTCCGCTCTATGCTGGGAATGAAGACAGTAAGTCCTAGTCCTTGGGGGAGGTGACAGGCTGTGGGGAAGATGTGCAAGGAAAGCAAATAATCGCAGTGCATTGTGATAGGTTATAAAGAAGACATAGACAAAGTCCTGGGGGAGCCTGAGCGATGGAGCCTGTGCTCAGAGGTGGGTTTTCAGAGGGGCCAGAGGTGAAGAGGACTGAGGGTGAGGCTATTAAGATCAGGTGGTCACAGGAACTTTATATAGAGGTCTCATCATCTCTCTCCCTGAAACATCCATGATCTTGCTTGGTGTGTTAGAGTGCTCATTTATCGCCTTTGGGATTTATTACTATTTTAAAAATCTTTTAATTTTCAAGTCCTGACTCAAGGGGGAAAATAACTTGGGAAATGCAAAATACTTTGTTATTCTCCAAAGATTTATGTTTAATTCAAATGCAACTAATGAGCCTTGTGATAGATGCCTAATTCCTTTCCCCGTTCATGTACTACAAGGCTTACATAAATCACATGCCCACTTCTTCAAAAATGTTTTTAAAAGTAAGATAGATTGAAACTGGGAATATGAGCAGCAGGTAAGTAACGCCTAAAGTAGTAGAATACACACACTTTGGTTTCAATAAGAGGTGAAAATTGTAACAGTGCTTTAAAAGGAAATTGTGATTTACTATCTGATCTTAGAATAAGCTGAAGAACGGTCCTTCAAGAGCCTGCCGGCAAACACAGTGTGTCCTTCTATGTATACTAGAGAAAGCTATTTATTATCTGTCACATTTGTTAAAAAAAAAAAAAAAAAGACTAAGCGATCAAAATCTCTGAATTGTTTAATTTTGGATTAATCAGAAGATGAAGCGTGGGCTCTCAGTCTTTCATCAGCCTTCAAAATGAGCCCCAATCCAGTCTGCTAACTTAAAAATAAAACCAAATGCTCACCTGCCCTGCTGTGTGAAAAGGTTTGGCTAGCAGGCCTCCTGGACTTTTTTGTCTGTTGGCTTTTTAATGAGGACTAAGGCCTAGGTTCTGGAACATTGTGAATTTTGATTACAGTGGGGTTCCAGCCTGGTTGGAAGGGGGGAAATGTCAGAAACCTCAAGAGCTCACCAGCCAGCTTCTAGATGAAAGGCTTTGGGGAGGCTTCTCAAATGCTGCTCACCTCTTGGTTTTCCTCCAAACCCAAACTCCAAGCCCACAGAGGTTTAGTAAGCACAAAATCCCAGCCAATCATTAGCTTTGTGAAATGCCAATCCCACTTTCAGCAAACAATTATAAGGCATAATTGCTAGTAGAGAAAATCGATCAACCTTCATAGATTTTTAATTGCCCATTTCGCTTCCTCATAAGTATTAAAGAGATGGCATTGGATTTAGTAGAATATCGTGTACCTGCTAAAATCCTGACATATGGAAAGTGAGGAGGAGCCTTGATGGTCTCCCCTAATCAAGGTGCCCTCTGACAGTTCTGATCTCCAGGGAAAGCAGCTTCAAGAGTACACTGCAGCCAGAGAGCGCTTAGTTTCTTAGCTTCTCCCTAGACACTTCTACAGAGTGTGCCAATTATTGACTTGATGGGTGGTTTGAATGTATTGACAGACACCAAGATGTAAGGATCATTCCAGGCAGTGAACACTGACTCATTTAGCTATTAGATGTCTATAAGTTTAACCCTTATCCAATTAAGAGTATATAAGCTTCTAAGATAACCACCAGATATCATTGTTGAGCTTATGTGCATTCAGGCTATAGTGCTAAGGTGGTAGATCTCAAACACTTCATCTTTCCATCCCGCACAGAGATACATCAGTCTATGGGCCACTCGGCAGTTTGGTTCTGTTTGCCCTGATAAGGCGAGGAGATGGGGTATGTCAGTAAGTATGTGTTTGTATACATATATGTGTGTGTAGGGAACAGACCTTGTTAGAAGGTGAATGACGTGGTATTAGGTGGGACAAACAAAATTGGTAGCTAACTTTTATTATACATAAATTGGCCATTTATTGTCCATTCTCTAAATGTTTATTGAACCCTTAAGCCTGTGCCAGAATTCCATAGTAAAGGTTAGTTTTTTATAAACACCCTGATCATTAAGCATGAAGTGCTAAGGAAGTTCACAAGAGGAACACCTAAGATCAAAGGAAGGGAAGTTTTCCTTGAGAAGGTGACACTTGAGCCAAATCTTGAAGACGAAGGGAACCATGAAAGAGAAAAAAGTATATTAGAGGAAGAGGGAGGTGCATTATGAATGGCAGAGACAAGAAAGAACTGACATAGCTGAGGAACAATTTTCTAAAGCAGACACCATCAAAGGTTAAGACTTTTGGATAAGGTAGATATCTGGATCTACAAACACACCTAGTATATGAATTCTGTAGATCAGCCTCATGTTGGGGTATTATTAGGTGATAGAACCTGTATGTCCAAACACATTTCAAGTAGGAGAGAAATCACTGTCTTTTTCTGTAATAGCATCCCCTATTTTTTGTTTGAAAAATCACCCTCACTCCACTCTCCAGGTAGTTGAGATGACGTTGATTCATTGATTTAAGTCTGAGCTGTAGGAACCTGGTATGCCCTGGCCAACTACAACTTGTGTTCAGAGTGATCAAGCATAGAGGATTAAGAGGGAAGACTTGGGAGTGATGAGGCTAAAGCAGTGAGCTGAGGCCAGACCGTGAATGATCCTGTAGACTGTGATCACAAGTTTGGACTTTATCTGAGGTCAGCTGGTAACTGCTGGTTTTAAATAGTGGAGTGATAAAAATCATTTGACCTCCTGGATAAAACTTAAGAGGTGATGGGAACTGATTGAGGTGTAGCAAGAAGTCTTCCCAGAACAGATTAAAGTGAAAAAAAGCCTAAAACAATGACAATACAAAAAGATGTTGTGGATTTGTACGATATCAAGGGGATAGAAACCACAAAATGGAGTATTAGATTAATGAGTTTGAAAATTCTCTGTACATGGAAGTGTCTAGTCAGGTAATTGGATATAAATATATAGAATTAAGCTAAGATAAATGCACTTAAGGTACAGATTCCAAAGTTATCAGCAATAAATTTCCTGTCTGTGATGGCAGTGTGTTTGGGTTGAGTATAATTTGTGTAATAATTGGCAA
Source organism: Budorcas taxicolor (assembly GCF_023091745.1). Lineage (NCBI taxonomy): Eukaryota > Metazoa > Chordata > Mammalia > Artiodactyla > Bovidae > Budorcas > Budorcas taxicolor. The sequence continues at coordinate 24,020,647 of NC_068917.1, read as the reverse complement.
CTAATCAAGTCAAGTCATTGTTACCCCTCAGTGGAGGGCCCATGGGAATGGTGTTTTGGTTAAATCAGATGTCACAGTAATGCCACTGAAAGAGCCATTGCCTAAAACTCTAGCTATGAGGACTTATTTCCAACAAACTATCGTCTTTTAAAAAAAAAAGAAAATTTGCAAAGCTACCTAGCTTCTGAATGTGTGTGTGCTAAGTCGCTTCAGTCATGTCTGACCCTTTGTGACTCTAAGGACTGTAGCCTGCCAGACTCCTCTGTCCATAGGATTCTCCAGGCAAGAACACTGGAGTGGGTTGCCATTTCTTTCTCCAGGGTGTCTTCCAAAACTGCATCTCTTATGTCTGCTGCAGGTTCTTTACCACTAGCGCCATCTGACCGCCAATCAGATAAAATAATCTCATGAATTTAAGTCAAACCTCTGCCAATATAGTAGAACTTTCTGTAAAGAATACACTTAGCGCAATATTTCCAGGAGAGATGGGATGTAAGGAAGAGTTAAACTGTCTGTAAACCATCTTCAACTTCCATCCCAAACTCCTAAATAGTCTGCAAATATTGGTTGTCACAGTTGGGTCTGGAGGTAAACTTGGCTCATAGATATGTTTATTTAGTTTGCATAGTGCTTTGTTTTCTTCACTGAAATTGTTGCATCATTGAAAAGTGAGGTTTTATGTAAAAATCTAGCTTTCTGGTTTGTTGAATAAATAGAAGACTTGGAACACTGGGTTCAAGTGCTTTCTGTGGTGATAGTATAGTAACTGGGAACTGAATAAAAGTTGTCCCTTCTTCAGGTCACCTCAGTTCCTACCATTCCCTATTTCCTAACACATAGGGATACAGTCTATCACATACCTGGTTTAGCTGCATAGGCTTAATTATGACTTTGGATGACCCAAATTCCCAAATAATAATTGAAAATTAATTCAAAAATTCAAAATAGGAATAAAGTATAAAGTAACTTGTGTTTTCATCATTCCTTTTACCCTGCTTTCTTCAAAGCAGTGATTTTTCACTTGCATTAAAATGCATTTTAAATAAGGATAAAGACACTAATTGTAAAATGTGATGCCATTCAGTTTCAGCTCTTGCCCCTGAAGAATTAAATCTGCTTTATAAAAAAAATACAAAATTCTGTTCCTGTGAAACTTTGTTTTCAGACTTTGGTATCTACGATGACATCTTTTTAGGGAATCGATAAGAGCTTTGATGACTGAAAAGCTCTGTGTTTTAACTTCCAAATGACTTTGGAAATAAGTATTAACATAACCTGTCCTACTTAGATGGCTAGTTTTACTCTTCACTTTATTTGAGGAAACCAAATCAAGACCAAATTTGCAATTGTCTTTGCAATCGCATTGTTGTGAATGATGGCAGAAAGAGGAAGTATTTTTACTTTGGTACTGTTTTTTCGTAACTTAAGTGCTCAGGTGACTACAGCTGTGCTCTTCCGTGTCATTTCCCATACCCCTTATTTTAAATGGTGGCTGTTTATTTCTCAGTTTTGAGAACTACTGCAGAACTTCTTAGAGTTGGTGTACTGAAATCTGTTTAAAATCTGTCTATTGAAGTGAGGGCTATGAAGATTGATTAAGAGAGCACATATTTACTTACTGAGTATATATGCCAGGTTTTATAACTTTGTTTAATCCACAAACCTATGAAAAGTTATCAACCCTGTTTTGATAAGGAGTAAATGTGTGGAGAATTTAAGTGCTTTGCACAGTATCAGACTTTTAGGACTAAAATCTGGCCTCTTGGACCTGAAGGGAAAGTGATACACAGAAAAAGGGAAAAGAGTCAAGGCTATGGTTTTTCCAGTAGGCATGTATGGGTGTGAGAGTGGGACTATAAAGAAAGCTGAGCGCCAAAAAGTTGAAGCTTTTGAACTGTGGTGTTGGAGAAGACTCTTAAGAGTCCCTTGGACTGCAAGGAGATCCAACCAGTCCATCCTAAAGGAAATCAGTCCTGGACTGATGTTAGAGCTAAAACTCCAATATTTTGGCCACCTGATGCGAAGCGCTGACTCATTTGAAAAGACTCTGATGTTGGGAAAGATTGAAGGCAGGAGGAGAAGGGGACGAGAGGATGAGATGGTTAGATGGCATCACCGACTGAATGGACACGAGTTTGGGTAAACTCCGGGAGTTGGTGATAGACAGGGAAGCCTGCCATGCTGCAGCTCATGGGGTCACAAAGAATCGGACACGACTGAGTGACTGAACTGAACTGAGCTGAACTGAACATCCTTACCAATATTTGCTATCTATAGACTTTTTAAATGATATCCACTCTGAAAAATGTGAATGAATAATCTCATTGTTTTTATTTACATTTTTCTATAATTAGCAATGTTAGGCATCTTTTCATTTGCTTGTTAACCATATGTATCTCCTGTTTGGAAAAATGTCTATTCAGGTATTCTGTCCATTTTTGATTTGGTTGTTTGAGTTTGATACTGACCTTTATGAGCTGTTCATATATTTCAGATATTAACCCTTTGTTGGTCATATGACTTGCAAATATTTTCTGCCAGTTTGCCAGTTGTCCTTTCATTTTGTTAATGATTTTCTTTGTGTGCAAAAGCATTTAAGTTTAATGAGGTCACATTTGTTTTGCTTTTATTTCTTTTGCGATAGGAGACAGATTCAAAAAGTATCGCTATGATATGTAAAATAGTGTTCTAGGGGTTTTATTTTTTCAGGTCTTACATCTAGGTCTTTAATCCGTTTTGAGTTTATTTTTGTATATGATGTAAGATAATGATTAAAATCTCATTGTTTTATATGTAGGTGTCCAGTTATCCCACTAAGTTTTCTAATTGGAGAGGCTGTCTTCTGTCCATTGCACATTAGTTGTAGATTAATTCAACAGAAGTGTGTGTGTTTGGTTCTGAGCTCTCTGTTCTCTTGCACTGATATATGTGTCTGTTTCTGTGCCACTTATGCTGTTTTTCTTACTGTGGCTTTGTAGGATAGTTTGAAGTCTGGGAAGTTGATACTTCCAGCCTTTTTTTCCCCTCAAGATCACTTTGACAGTCTGGGTGTTCCATGGTTCCATATGAATTTCAGAATTATTTGTTCTAATTTGGTGACAACTATCTTTGGTATTTTGATAGGGATTGCATTAAATCTATAGATTGCTTTTGGTAATATGGACATTTTAACAAATATTAATTATTTCTAAAAGCACATGATTTCTTTACATTTTTTTGTATCATCTTCAATTTGGTTTATCAATATTTTATAATTTTCAAATATAGGTCTTTCACCTCTTTGGTCAAGTTTATTCCTAAGTATTTTCTTCTTTTTGATGTGATTTAAAACAGAGTTGGTTCTTATTTTCTCTTTCTGATTACTAGTGTATAGAAAAGCAATAGATTTCTTCATATTAATCTTGTACCAAAGCAAATTGGCTGAATTCATTTATCCTAGTAGTATTTTGGTGGAGATGTAAGGGCTTTCTATATAAAGTATAATAGCATCTGCAAATAGTGACAGTTTTATTTCTTCCCTTCTGGTTTGGATGCCTTTTATTTCATGTCTGATGCTGTGAACAGGACTTTGATACTAAATTAAACATAAATGGTGAAAGTGGGCATCCTTATCTTGTCCCTGAATTTAGAGGAAAGGCTTTCAGCTTTTCACCATTGAGTGTGTTAGCTGTAGGATTATCAAAATGGGCTTTATTATGTTAAGATACATTCCTTCTGTACCCACTTCAATGACAGTTTTTATCATGAATGGATGTTGAATTTTGTCAAATGCTTTTTATGTGTCTATTGAGATAGCTGTGTGATTTTTGTCTTTCCTTTTTAAATATGATATATTAAATTTATTTGTCCATGTCAAATCATCCTTGCAACCCTGGATAAATCCAACTTGATCATGATGTATGATCATTTTCATGCATTGTTGGACTCAGTTTGCTAATATGTTGTTGAAGATTTTTGTACCTATAGTCATAAAAGACAATGACCAGTGATTTTCTTTTACTGTGGTGTCTTTGGCTGGTTTTGATATCAGGGTAACGATGGCTTTGTAAAATGAGTACAGGAGTATTTCACCCTCTTCAGTGTTTTGGAATAGTTTGAGAAGGATAGAAACTCGTTTTCATTATATTTTTGGTAGGGGTCACCAGAAGGCCCCTGTGAAGTCATCCAGTCCTGGACTTCTATTTTCTGGGAGCTTTTTAAATTACCAATTCAATTTCACTTCTAATGATAAATCTATTCAAATTGCCTGTTTCTTCTTGATTCTGTCTCAGTAGGGTGTATGTTTCTAGAAATGTATCCCTTTTTTCTAGATTGTCCATATTGTTGGCATAGCTGTTCATAGAATTTTCTTATGATTTTTTTATCTCTGTGATATTAATTTTCATTTTGCCTCTTTCATTTCTTATTTTATATACTTGGTATAATTTAGATCCTCAAATTTGTCAAGACTTCTTTTGTGGCTTATCAATTGATCTATCCTGGAGAATGTTCCATGTGTTTATAAAAAATGTGTATTCTGATGTTTTTAGATGGAATATTCTGTACATATCTATTAAGTCAAACTGGCTATTGCATCGTTTAAGACCTGTTCCTTATCAATTTTCTGATCTGTCCATTGATGTCAGTGGATGTTAAAGGCTATTATATGTTATTGTCTTATTGTAAATTTCTCCCTTTATGACTGTTAGTATTTGCTTTATATATTTATGCTCTGCATGCTAAATTGCTTCAGTCATGTCCAACTCTTTGTGACCCTATGGACTATAGCCTGCCAGACTCCTTTGTATGTGATTTTCCAGGCAAGAGTACTGGAGTGGGTTGCTATTCCCCCCTCTTTATTTTTAGGTGCTCCTATATTTGGCTTCCCTGGTGGCTCATTTGGTGAAGAATTTGCCTGCAATGTGAGAGACCTGGATTCAGTCCTTGGGTTGGGAGGATCCCTGGGAGAAGGGAACAGCTACCAACTCCAGTACTCTGGCCTGAAGAATTCCATGAACTGTATAGTCCATGGGGTCACAAAAAGTCAAATATGACTGAGCAACTTTCAGTTCACTTTCACTTTCGTATTGGGTGTATATATGTTAATGAGTATAACATCATCTTCTCTTATTGATCCCTTTATCGTTATATAATGCCCTTCTTTGATTTTCATTATAGCCTTTGTTTTCAAATCTATTTTGTCTAATAGGGGTATTGCAGCAAGAACACATCTCTCTTTTCCACATGCTCCTCATGGGTGGATTCCAGGCTCTCCAATTAATCCCAGAACAGCCAAATGGGCTCATCTTAGGACACCAGGACTGGGGTGCCCAATCCTGGGTGCCTCTTACTACTCACTTCCCTGGGTGAGGGTCCATATCTGTATTCTCCCTTTTCCAAGTCCCCTCTCAGGGACACAGGCTCTGACTCCAGTTGCTTTTCTCCACTTCCTCCCTAATTATGTGTACATCTTATTTACAGCCTTCATTGTACAGGAGTCCTTTTGCCAGTTTTCTGATATATAGATATGTATTTTTGATGTGTTTGTCAAGGGAGGTGAGTTCCATGTCCTCTTGCTCTACCATCTTGATCAAGCTCCAAAACCTAGATGTTTTTTATGCTTCTGAGAGAGCTTAAATATTTCAAGGCTCAGCTACATTTCAGTAAATTTGGTATGTTATTCTCACATCTTAATATTCTGCAAATGTTTAGATAATTAACTTTTTTCCATTAAAAGAGTGCCATTGTTCTCTAGATAGCATTTATGATTGATTATCATACAGTTTCCCAAACTGTAGGTTAATTTAATTTTTCTTGAAACTAGATAGGAGAATAATTTCTTTGATAAAACTCTAAATGTAGATGTGAAAGGCAATACTTACTCCTATGAGTGATCAAAAAGAATATAACTTTACTAATTTCAAAGCTCAGAATTTTAGGATGAGGGTGGCTTTGAACATGAGAAGCCCTCCAGAATAGTGAAGAATTTAATCAGTAGTCTTTGAATGTCCATATCCCTTCATCTATTTTTGGCACATCTAGAACATTTAGGGAGAAGGAAATGGCAACCCACTCCAGTATTCTTGCCTGGAGAATCCCATGGACAGTGGAGCCTGGTGGGCTACCGTCCATAGGGTTGCACAGAGTCTGGCACAACTGAAGTGACTTAGCTGCATGCATGCATGCATTGGAGAAGGAAATGGCAACCCATTCCAGTATTCTTGCTGGAGAATCCCAGGGACAGAGGAGCCTGGTGGGCTGCCATTTATGGGGTCGCACAGAGTCGGACACGACTGAAGCGACTTAGCAGCAGCAGCAGCAGCAGAACATTTAGTGTTTATATGACAGCTTTTTGGGGGGGATTACTTGTAAAAGTACAATTGAAAAGACAATTGCAAATTTGGTCACAGATCAAGTGGAAAGTTTAAAATCTAGCCTTCCAAATAGTCCAGGTTATGTTTGTACTAATTTTAAAAATCATTTTGAAAAACAGACATGAGAATTTCCTGTCCTCAAAGCCTTTGTGGATTCCCTGAAAAGATGTCATCAATGGATACTAGCTTAAAAAACAAAGCTTTGGAAGCAATTTTTTGGATTTGGTCATGTGACAACTGCCCCCTTAGGTATGAGTTTTATCAGTGAGTATTTTCTGAGCAAAGCACTTTCATAGAGAAGTGTAAACCAGTATATCCTTCTTGCATAGTGTTTGGGAAAGGTACCCACTGCTAGAAGATACAGAAAGTGAAAACTAGGCTAGTTTGGACAGGTTGGGGGGAGGGTGATGGTGCAGAGGGAGAAAGAAGGAAAGTCTAAATGCTGAAGTAGACAAAATGGAATTGTAAAATTAGGAAAGACATCATCAGAATCTACCCACAAACTCTTTGGATCTTATTTACCACATAATTGCTTAAGTGTATAATTGCTCAACTCTCTAGACCAAGCAAATCAAAATCAGGTGAAAATCAGCATTTTCACCTCATACTCTACGCCTTAAGCTTTGTTCTGTTTTTACACATCCTTTGAATCAAATACTCTAAAAAAGTGTTTGAATAAGTAATTCTAGGTTTTCCCACAAAAATTCTGAAGTGAAAGAGAGTAACAGAGTAAAGAAACAGAAAATGCACAGACAGTGCATGATTAACATGGAGACCCCTGAGAGAAATGTATTCAGAAAGAATTTTGGATTTTTCAAAATCCCCACTCTATAGAGAAAGACACTGTGAATGGGCATTCTTAGATGTTTAAAAGCTAATTGTACCCAGAGTTAATGCTAGAGGAAGAACAAACTTCAACAAAACAAAACCAACAAAAACCACCACCCAAAGCCCACAGACAGATGATCTCTATGTTCTATTTATTAATTCAAATATATGAAGGCAAAAAACATATTTCTTTAGATGGAGTGATGTTCTCATAGTTTCTAAATGCAAAATGAAATAGATTCTTCTTTGTAGCCCAGTTGCCACTTATTTCCTGTTCTATTTAAATGTTGTCTTGGCTTTTAAAGTCCCCTGAAATTATGTTGTGTCCTTTATTGATGGTGACAGTCAAGTACCTAGTGAGCTGGCATCTGCTTCCCAGTTCCGCATCTCTATTGGCACAAAAGGGAGTCCTTCACTGGACACCTTGGAAGAACGACTGGGCATGGAGTGAGGTCATGGCCAATGCATAGCTCATAGAGGTGCACTCTTTATCCCTTACTCCAAGGCAGCTTTGGCACTTTTCTCAGTTGCCTTCTTGAAGAATCCATCTGGTTAAGAAATTTCCAATGATCATTTTTCAGAGTCTTTGAAGAAAGAAGAATGGATTAAATCATTAGATAGGAGAAAAGGGTTTAAACTGAAAACACAGACTAATCATTGTGGTGAACACCGTCTGTTCACTGGTGATCTGGGCAAGTGAGTGAGTCCTGGAGACCTGACAGCTGGCTGGCAGATTTCTGAATGAGTAAGGAAATTTTCCAGTTCATCTGTGGAGAATTTAGTCTGACATTACAGTGTTAGGCTACCCATCTGCAGCCTGCAATTGGTACAGACAAGAGAATCACTATTACTTTGTGGAGACAAGCCACAAATCTGGAATGAGGCAGACCAGCATGTCTGTTTGGGGTTGGCAGGGCCGAGGTTTAGTCTATTGTTGCAGGCCTGCCTTGCCAAAGGAGAGTGAGAGTCCGATTGCATTAGGCACTCATTACACACAATGTCTTAGAATGGACAGAATGTGTGGAATGAACTGAGAAACCCTGACTTTTTGAAGGCTATTGTTCACACTCCCTAGCTTGTTGTTTGTGCCTTTCCTAATGGACTGGTATCTTTTCCCTCCAAAGGCCATTTATTACTCAAGTTGGATGACTCTGTTTTGATGCTGATATCAGTTTATGGGTTATTATATCCATTTGCAAATCATGACTCAAAAGAGGAAATTCTGGGATCCAAAACACTCCATATGCCCATAAATCACAAACCGAATCAAAGTTGGCAACATGAAAGTGATTGTGTTGGGAGTTTGAAATCCTCAGTCAGTCATCCTTTATCGAGCCTCTGCTATTGTATGCTGCATTACTTGAGGGATTGCAAAGGAAATAAATAATATGGAAGAATATATGTACAGAAAAGAACTTAGAGGTCATCCAGTCCAAATGGCCATCTCAAAGAGAACACTGGTTCTTTGCCATTGAACTTGTATTTTAAAGGAGAGGGCAAGTAAAACAGTAAGAGCTTATGTGTTGGCCCAAATAGAGCAAATAAAATGGGGCTTACTTTTTTTTATGTGTGTATTTTGATGAAGTTGATTGGTTGATTCTAAAGTAGTTTTATTTTTTCACTGATATTACTAGTAGTAGAAATGGTTGCAGTTTACTGAGCTCTTACCAAGTGAGTTACTTTTTACAAGCAATATATCACTAATCTTCACAAAATTCTAAGGCAAATACTATTATTTGCTTCCACTAAAAATATATTAAGGTTTTGAAGTTCACCTAGATTTCATGATTTGCCCAAGATCAGAGAGATAGAAGTGGACAGAATCAGGTTTTAAACCCAGCTAACAAGCTTCAGTTTATCTCTACATGGGAGGAGAAAGTAGATGTAGAATCCTAAGAACTGAGATGAATGCCTTTTCTAGCACTTTGAATAACTAGGATAAGACTTCCAACTCTGAGTCTCAATTTACTCATTTGAAATGGCAAAAAAATAGTGGCCTGCCAACACATAGGTTGAGATGAACATACAAAATAATGTATGTGAACTTGCTTTAAAAATTCAAAAGCATTACTAACACAATCTTTCATTTAGGCAACATACATTAACCTCCATTGTGTTCACACTTGGCTAGTATAGTGTTAGAATAATAAGACATGGTGGAGACCACAGACAGCCCAGCCTGTGTGGGAAAGGACAAGCACGTGATTACATTGTAATGAGATAATTGCCATGGCATCAACAGGAGAAATGATGAACACCATCTGGAGAGGTTGAAGATTACTTTATAGAAGACACAATGTCTTATGTTTTTGTCAAAAAGAGAAGCAGGCTCATGTCTGACCGAGAAAACATCATGAGAAGGAAAGATGAGAAGAACATGGTTATGTTAGAATAAAGGTATTTTTAAATATTTTAAAATAAGCTTTTTATTTTAGATTTACAGAAAACTTATGAAAATAACACAGAATTCTCATGTATACCCTGTACCCATATTTTCTTATTAATATCTTAGTATGATAAGGGGATGACAGAGGATGAAATGCTTGGATGGCATCACTGACTCAATGGGCATGAGTTTGAATAAGCTCCAGGAGATGGTGAAGGACAGGGAAGCCTGGTGTGCTGCAGTCCAAGGGGTAACACAGAGTCGGACATGACTGAGTGACTGAACAAATGATAAAATTTTCAGAATTAATGAAATAATATTGACATATTAATGAAAGTTGGTGCTTTATTCTGATTTCCGTAGTTTTTACCTATCATCTTTTTTCTGATCTGGAATCCAAGCCAGGGTACAACATCCCATTTAGTCTTATCTGTTTGGGCTCCTTTTAGCTGTGACAGTGTTTCCTTGTTTTTGATGATCTTACAAGTTTTGAGGAGTACTATTTAGGCAATTTGTAGAATATTCCTCATTTTGGATTTGTTTGTTTTCTTTGACTGAATTATCAACGTTTGTCATTTTTTACATTAATATTGATCACCTAGCTTTAGGTAGTGTCACGTTTCTCCATTATGTTATTTTTTCCTTTTCTCCCTTTTGATACTATACTTCTAAGAGGAAACTCACTATGCTCAGCCCTACTAAAAGAGTGAAGAATTATGTACAACTTCCTTGAGGGTGAAGTAGCTACATAAATAACTTGAAATTATTTTGCATGGATAATTTGTCTGTTATCCTCATTTATTAAATCAATTATATATATGTATACACACGCTAAGTCACTTCAGTCATGTCTGACTCTTGGCAACCCAACGGACTGTAGCCTGCCAGGCACCTCTGTCCATGAGGATTTCCAGGCAGGAATACTGGAGTGGGTTGCCATGCCCTCCTCCAGGAGATCTTCCCAACCCAGAGAGCGAACCCACATCTGTTATGTCCCCTGGATTGGCAGGCAGGTTCTTTACCATGTACGAATTCTATATCTATATGAATCCATGGAAATTTATCTTATACTTTAGACTGTAAATTGGGTTGACCAAAAAGTTCACTAGGGTTTTTCTGTAAGATAGTACAGAAAAACTCAAATGAACTTTTTGGCCAACCCAATATAATACTCCTTTGCTTGTTGTTTAAACTGTTCCAGCTTTGCCATTAGGAGTTCCTTCAGTTGGCTCCTGTAACTCTTTGGCTTACTCCTCTCATTGTGTTTTTTCCTCATATTTTCTTGCTGATACTACTCAACACTCCAGGCTCATCTTGTTGTTTTGTATCCTAGCATCATCCAAGGATCTGTGACTCATTTTATTGGATAATGGTATTAGAAATCAAGATCTGGGTGCTAGTTATGCTTGCTGCTACTATGACATCATTGCTGCTAGGCCTTCTCAGCTGACAGAGAAAGAAAAAATATATGTATAAATTAATCAGTGTAGATTTCAGATATTTTTGTATGTAATTATCTGATCAATAGTAAGCTAAGCATGAATTCATATTAAAGTTCCAAACTCGAATCCATACAACATGGCTCATTCTAGTATTCTCCTCTTGTAGATTCTTCAGAAATTCCTACCTAGACAATCATATCAAATAGCAATTCCACTTGCTCCTTTCCAAACTGTATAATGTTCACATGTTTTTCTTGTTATACTGCATTAGCTAGAAGATATTGAACAGGATGGCAAGGAAGAACATCAGCGTCTTGTTCCTGATCCTAGGGAGGAAGAATCTATCCTCCCATCATTAAGTATGACACAGAATAGAGGCTTTTGTAGTTGTTCTCTGTCAAGTAGAGAAAGTTCTCTTCTATTAGTCTTCTGGGGAAAAAAAAGAAAAGCTAATTTTTTAAGTACTAGTTTTCTGACTTTAAAAAAGCAAAAACACGACTGGATGTTGAAAGTGTTAGTCACTCAGTCCTGTCAGACTCTTTGAGACCCCATGGTCTGTGGACTGCCAGGTTCCTCTGTCCTTGGAATTCTCCAGGCAAGAATACGAGAGTGGGTTGCCACTCCCTTCTCCAGGAGATCTTCCCAACCCAGGGATCAAACTCAGGGCTCTTGCATTGCAAGTCAGATTCTTTACCATCTGAGCCACTAGGGAAGCCTTTGATTGGATGTTAAATTTTTCAAATGCTGTTGGCTATGGATGGATCCAAGGAGAGGCAGCTGTGAGGGCTGGAGGGCTGAGAAAAGCCACGTCCAACCTCAGGAGGGGCGGCTGTGAGGCGATACCCCTCATCCAAGATAAGCAGCAGCGGCTGAGCTTTGCTGGAGCAGCTGTGAAGAGATACCCCACGTCCAACGTAAGAGAAACCCAAGTAAGATGGTAGGTATTGCGAGAGGGTATCAGAGGGCAGACACACTGAAACCATACTCACAGAAAAGTAGCCAATATGATCACACAGACCAAGCCTTGTCTAACTCAGTGAAACTAAGTCATGCCTGCGGGGCCACCCAAGATGGGAGGGTCATGGTGGAGAGGTCTGACAGAATGTGGTCCACTAGAGAAGGGAATGGCAAACCACTTCAGTATTCTTGCCTTGAGAACCCCATGAACAGTATGAAAAGGCAAAATGATAGGATACTGAAAGAGGAACTCCCCAGGTCAGTAGGTGCCCAGTATGCTACTGGAGATCAGTGGAGAAATAACTCCAGAAAGAATGAAGGGATGGAGCCAAAGCAAAAACAATACCCAGTTGTGGATGTGACTGGTGATAGAAGCAAGGTCCAATGCTGTAAAGAGCAATATTGCATAGGAACCTGGAATGTTAGGTCCATGAATTAAGGCAAATTGGAAGTGGTCAAACAGGAGATGGCAAGAGTGAACATTGACATTCTAGGAATCAGCAAACTAAAATGGGCTGGAATGGGTGAATTTAACTCAGATGACCATAATATCTACTACTGCGGGCAGGAATCCCTTAAGGGAAATGGAGTAGCCATCATGGTCAACAAAAGAGTCTGAAATGCAGTACTTGGATGCAATCTCAAAAGTGACTGAATGATCTCTGTTTGTTTCCAAGGCAAACCATTCAATATCACAGTAACCCAAGCCTATGCCCCAACCAGTAATGCTGAAGAAGCTGAAGTTGAATGGTTCTATGAAGACCTACAAGACCTTTTAGAATTAACACCCAAAAAAGATGTCCTTTTCATTATAGGGGACTGGAATGCAAAAGTAGGAAGTCAAGAAACACCTGGAGTAACAGGCAAATTTGGCCTTGGAGTACGGAATGAAGCAGGGCAAAGGCTAATAGAGTTTTGCCAAGAGAACGTACTGGTCATAACAAACACTCCCTTCCAACAACACAAGAGAAGACTCTACACATGGACATCACCAGATGATCAACACCGAAATCAGATTGATTCTGTTCTTTGTAGCCAAAGAGGGAGAAGCTCTATACAGTCAGCAAAAACAAGACCGGGAGCTGACTGTGGCTCACATCATGAACTCCTTATTGCCAAATTCAGACTTAAATTGAGCAAAATGGGGGAAACCACTAGACCATTCAGGTATGACCAAAATCAAATCCCTTATGATTATACAGTGGAAGTGAGAAATAGATTTAAGGGACTAGATCTGATAGACAGAGTGCCTGATAAACTATGGACTGACGTTCCTGACATTGAACAGGAGACAGGGATCAAGACCATTCTCATGGAAAATAAATGCAAAAAAGTAAAACGGCTGTCTGAGGAGGCTTTACAAATAGCTGTGAAAAGAGGCGAAGTGAAAAGCAAAGGAGAAAAGGAAAGATATAAGCATCTGAATGCCGAGTTCCAAAGAATGGCAAGAAGAGATAAGAAAGCCTTCCTCTGCGATCAGTACAAAGAAATAGAGGAAAAGAACAGAATGGGAAAGACTAGAGATCTCTTCAAGAAAATTAGAGACACCAAGGGAACATTTCATGCAAAGATGGGCTCGATAAAGGACAGAAATAGTATGGACCTAACAGAAGCAGAAGATATTAAGAGGTGGCAACAATACACAGAAGAACTCTACAAGAAAGAGCTCCACAACCCAGATAATCACAATGGTGTGATCACTCACCTAGAGCCAGACATCCTGGAATGTGAAGTCAAGTGGGCCTTAGAAAGCATCAATACGAACAAAGCTAGTGGAGGTGACGGAATTCCAGTCGAGCTATTTCAAATCCTGAAAGGTGATCCTGTGAAAGTTCTGCACTCAATATGCCAGCAAATTTGGAAAACTCAGCAGTGGCCACAGGACTGGAAAAGGTCAGTTTTCATTCCAATCCCAAAGAAAGGCAATGGCAAAGAATGCTCAAACTACCGCACAATAGCACTCATCTCACACACTAGTAAAGTAATGCTCAAAATTCTCCAAGCCAGGCTTCAGCAGTACATGAACCATGAACTTCCAGATGTTCAAGCTGGTTTTAGAAAAGGCAGAGGAACCAGAGATCAAATTGCCAACATCCACTGGATCATCGAAAAAGCAAGAGCATTCCAGAAAAACATCGATTTCTGCTTTCTTGACTACACAAAAGCCTTTGTGTGGATCACAATAAACTGTGGGATATTCTGAAAGAGATGGGAAATACCAGACCACCTGACCTGCCTCTTGAGAAACCTATATGCAGGTCAGGAAGCAACAGTTAGAACTGGACATGGAACAACAGACTGGTTCCAAATAGGAACAGGAAGTACGTCAAGGCTGTATATTGTCACCCTGCTTATTTAACTTCTATGCAGAGTACATTATGAGAAGCGCTGGACTGGAAGAAGCACAAGCTGGAATCAAGATTGCCAGGAGAAATATCAGTAACCTCAGATATGCAAATGACCCCACCCTTATGGCAGAAAGTGAAGAGGAACTAAAAAGCCTCTTGATGAAAGTAAAAGAGGAGAGTGAAAAAGTTGGCTTAAAGCTCAACATTCAGAAAACTCTGATCATGGCATCTGGTCCCATCACTTCATGGGAAATAGAGGGGGAAACAATGAAAACAGTGTCAGACTTTATTTTGGGGGGGGGGGGGGGGCTCAAAAATCACTGCAGATGGTGATTGCAGCCATGAAATTAAAAGATGCTTACTCCTTAGAAGAAAAGTTATGACCAACCTAGATAGCATATTGAAAACCAGAGATATTACTTTGCCAACAAAGGTCCTTCTAGTCAAGGCTATGGTTTTTCCAGTGGTCATGTATGGATGTGAGAGTTGGACTGTGAAGAAAGCTGAGTGCCGAAGAACTGATGCTTTTGAACTGTGGTGTTGGAGAAGACTCTTTAGAGTCCCTTGGACTGCAAGGAGATTCCACCAGTCCATCCTAAAGGAGATCAGCCCTGGGTGTTCATTGGAAGGAATGATGCTGAAGCTGAAACTCCAGTATTTTGGCCACCTCATGCGAAGGGTTGACTCATTGGAAAAGACTCTGATGCTGGGAGGGATTGCAAGCAGGAGAAGAAGGGAATGACAGAGGATGAGATGGCTGGATGGCATCACTGACTTGACGGACATGAGTTTGAGTAAACTCCGGGAGCTGGTGATGGACAGGGAGGCCTGGAGTGCTGCAATTCATGGGGTGGCAGAATCAGACATGACTGAGCGACTGAACTGAACTGAATGTTAAGGTCAGCTATATCCTTACTCATATTCTGCCAATATTGATCTATTACTGACAGAAGTGTGTTGAAATCTTTAGTAGTGAATTTATCTATTTTCCTTTCAATTCTGTTGATTTTTGCCTCATATATCTTATCAGTTTCTTGTTAGGTACATACCTGTTTAGGGTTGTTGTGTCTTCTTAGAGAATGATCACTTTGTCATTATGTCATACTTCTCTTTATCCCAGACAATCTTCCTTTTTCTGAATGTAGATTTGTTAGAAATTAGTGTATCTACTTTTGCTTTTTTGGATTAGTGTTATCCTGGTTTATTTTTCTCAATCTCTTTACTTTTAACTTATATGTCTCTTTATATTTAATGTGGCTTTCTAATAGACAATATGCGGTTAGGTCTTGTGTTATATATCCAATATGCCAGTGCATATTTTCATAGGTGTATTTAGGCCATTCACATTTAAAGTAATTATTGATATAATTGCATTAACATCTACTGTGTTTGTATCTGCTGTCTATTTTCACTTTGTTTTCCCTCCTTTTTTTACTTTCTTTCATTTTAAAGTAAAATCATAAAATGTTTAGTAACTCCTCAGTATTGCAATTTTACATCTTTTCAAACTGTTTATTGACCTACAATTTCAGTTCAGTTCAGTTCAGTTCAGTCGCTCAGTCGCATCCGACTCTTTGCGACCCCATGAATCGCAGCATGCCAGGCCTCCCTGTCCATCACCATCTCCCGGAGTTCACTCAGACTCACGTCCATCGAGTCCGTGATGCCATCCAGCCGTCTCATCCTGGGTCGTCCCCTTCTCCTCCTGCCCTCAATCTCTCCCAGCATCAGAGTCTTTTCCAATGAGTCAGCTCTTCGCATGAGGTGGCCAAAATACTGGAGTTTCAGCTTTAGCATCATTCCTTCCAAAGAAATCCCAGGGCTGATCTCCTTCAGAATGGACTGGTTGGATCTCCTATCAGTCCAAGGGACTCTCAAGAGTCTTCTCCAACACCACAGTTCAAACGCATCAATTCTTCAGCGCTCAGGCTTCTTCACAGTCCAACTCTCACACCCATACACGACCACAGGAAAAACCATAGCCTTGACTAGGCTGACCTTAGTCGGCAAAGTAATGTCTCTGCTTCTGAATATACTATCTAGGTTGGTCATAACTTTTCTTCCAAGGAGTAAGTGTCTTTTAATTTCATGGCTGCAGTCACCATCTGCAGTGATTTTGGAGCCCCAAAAAATAAAGTCTGACACTGTTTCTACTGTTTCCCATGAAGAGATGGGACCAGATGCCATGATCTTCGTTTTCTGAATGTTGAGCTTTAAGCCAACTTTTTCACTCTCCTCTTTCACTTTCATCAAGAGGCTTTTTAGCTCCTCTTCACTTTCTGCCATAAGGGTGGTGTCATCTGCATATCTGAGTTTATTGATATTTCTCCCGGCAATCTTGATTCCAGCTTGTGTTTGCTGTTTACATACACATTTTTAACAATTTAACTCACTTTCAAATAATACTATATTTATTCACTTATAAATATTGCTTTATATTCCCAAACAGGTATTTTATAACAGAGTATTGCCAGTTTCTCCTTTTTATCCTTTGAGATACTGTTTTCATTCATTTCACTTAGCCACATGCTACAGTCATCCAATAAATTTTTACTATTATAACTCAAAACAG